>NW_026606185.1:20400000-25400000 GCF_029834395.1 Sorex fumeus | reverse complement strand
ATGTGCAATGATCTAAAAAAAATCAAACAAGTGTGCAAAGCAGAAAATTATTTTAGACTTCAAGTGCACAACTGCAATTGCAAGTCAAAATAGTCTTCTGTACTGAGACTGATGTGTCCTTGGGTCTTTTTCTAATCGACATCTACTTGTCTCAATATCAACATGGGCCAACTTGACTCCTGATTCTCGACTCATTCTGTCAGAATCAGAACTGAAGAGAGGAACCTCTCAAAGGTAGATAAAGATGTTGCCCAACCAGAAACTGAGGAAATTAAATACAGAATAAAAAATCTGAGGACTCGGGTACACTCTCCACCCTATTCAGTTAAAAAGTAGTAAAGGATAAAAAGGAAATGGATTTAAAGCAAACCAAATAGGCTTGCTAGCATGCTTCCTTTTTCTCCATTTCCTAATCCTTTTATAAATTCCATTGAGATAGGATTTGCTTTTAGACTGATTACCTGGCTTAAAAATCAGCATAATTACAAGATATTTGTTGAAAGGAAATTCCTCTTCTTGAATGTTTGGTTTCCTTTCTAGTACAGAGTTGTAGGTGACCAGCTGGAACCAGTTGCATTGAAGACCTTCCCTAAGCACCTAGGAAGAGAGAAGACCTTCACCATAACCTCAGAATATTTGTAATGATGAAACTAGGACTCAAGAGAAGGCAGAAGACTTGCTCAGCAACTCAATGGCACAGTCATGAGTAGTTTGCTTCTTTTCAAAGAATTAGTCATTAACATCAGTTATTTTTCACAGAAAGCTTAAAACATTAGGATATTAAAAAAAGACTTAAAAATAATATCTGGGGATAATATTTTAGTAGCAATGTGAGAGTCAGGTAACAAGTAACACCCTTTGATCAGGTCTGGGGCTCTCAACCAAAGAATTTTTTTAGATCTGTAAAACACAGGCTTTCTCTATAGTTTCATTTCCCTTTTGGCCTCAGAATGGATTTTCTGGTATGTTCCAGATTCATTTCCCTTGGTCTTTATTTGGTCTTCCAAAGCCATTCCCAATTTTCCATTATCAATCATCATTCTATTATCAACAACTCTCACTAGCTGATGATCACAAATGACCATGGTAAGGGCCTGAAGAGAGGAAAGAGATAAAATCTCCATTTTCACACAGCTTAAGTCTGTGTTAACAACATCTGGGGCTAGGAGAAACATTTATAAGAACAATAACAATAATTTTTATTAAACTTAAATTCTTTCTTTCCCTCTTCTAATCCTTACATTAAATCCCACACCCATTTCAAGGAAGAGGAAAGTAAAACCTGCCTGTGCATTTTAATACTGAGTGTTAGTGTTTCCTGAGGGAGACTGGGTAAGGATAGTGTATTCACTTCAGGACAGGAAGTATTCAAAGGAATTCTTTACTCAGAGGAACCTAAAACACTATTCATTATGCAAACTACTTTGTGGTCATTATAACTTAAGTTTCATTTTAATTCACAGAAAATTTTTTTTTCAGTGAAAAAGCTTACTAGGAAGCAAAACTCCTTTCATCTTTTCATCTTTTCACAAAACATCCTTTCACCTTTTCACATTCACATACTATTTTAATATATTAACATCCCCATTGTAGGAACAAACCTATCAGAGACCTTTCAATTTTTCTACTTATTCCTAACGAATTCATTAAATACGTATAGAATATCTCAGATCTTCAATCCTCACCATAAATCCCAAGAGGAAGGCACTTTTGTAATTTTCATTTTACAAACGAAGAAACAGAAGTCAGGCAACAGGCCCAACGTTGCACACAAAAAAGTGCTACCAGATTCAATTTTAGTCAACGTTGTCAGTGTCATGACTTGGCTTTGCCTTCTTCTACACGGGTCAGGGCCTCCGAGGAGATGTTCACCCCTAATCACACCTCTGGGGAATCAAATTGTTTTTCTTGGCAGAATTGTGTGATTGTGACTTGGAAAGACTGCACATGGGGTCTACTTCTTGGTTGTTTGCATTCTGTGGCCCGTACAGCATCAGGGTGTCTGGTGCTTATTATTTATTAAAAGAAGATGAACTAAAGGAGCCAAAATGTTTGTGAAGGTCAATGTTAAAAAGAGGTGTTCTTCCACGTTTCCTTTTACTTGTTTCTCTTGGGAGCAAATAGACATTTAGCTCACAAAAAGCAGCTGGGAATGTGGACCAAGGACAGACCATGTACTTAGAAAGTTTCAACTTTTTTAAGGCCCTGTTAGTAAGTGTTTGGGTGTTTTTCTTTTCTCTTTGGAGGAAAATGAAAAAAGAGCTTCATGTATAGCCAAAGAAGTCTTTTGCATTATTCTCCTGTGAAACTCAAATTTCCTAGTTGATTCCAGAAAATAGGCTTCAGAGCATACACCAGGTTTGCTAAAATCTGGTTAATTGAATATGCTGAAGCCACATTTATTTATTAATCTATTATTTTTTAAAATTTTTATTAGAGAAACACCATGAGGTACATTTGTAGACTCACACATTTTTGTGCTTGGGTTTTAATTAAACAACAATCGAGTACCCATCCCTCCACATGGCCCATTTTCGCTTAGCATGATACTTTCCATGTAGTACCACTTGTGTGTAAATTTCATGACTTCATCTTTTCTAACACCACGGATCCCAGCATCCCTCCCACCCCCAATCCTCTCCATCCCACACTGTCTCTGTGGCAGAGCATTCCCTTTTGTTCTCTCTCTCCTTTTGGGTGCTGTGGTTTGCCAAAGAGGCATTGAATGGCAATCATGTTCGGTCTATAGTCTACTTACAGCATGCATCTCTCATCCTGGGAGGATCTTCCCAACACCCTTTATTTGGTGCTCCCTTCTCCATCTGAGCTGCCTTTTCCCCTAGCATGTATGGCTGGCCTCCAAGCCATGGTGTGAACCTCCTGGTACTTATCTTGGCTATTCTTGGGTGTTAGTCTCCTATTTTGTTACTTTATGTTCCCCAGATGAATGCAATCTTTCTATGTCTGTCCCTCTCTTTCTGACTCATTTCGCTTAGCATGATACTTTCCATGTAGTACCACTTGTATGTAAATTTCATGACTTCATCTTTTCTAACAGCTACATAGTACTCCATTGTGTAGATGTACCAAAGTTTCTTTAACCAGTCATCTGTTCTCAGGGACACAGGTTTTTTCCAGATTCTGGCTATTGTAAACGGTGCAATGAGCAAACAAGTGCAGATGTCACTTCAACTATACTTTTTTTTGCCTCTCTGGGATATATTCCCAGGAGTGGTATTGGTGGGTCAAATGGGAGCTCAATTTCTAATTTTTGGAGAATCGTCCATACTCTTTTCCAAAAGGGCTGAACCAGTTGGCATTCCCACCAGCAGTGGAGGAGGGTCCCTTTCTCACCACATCTATGCCAAAACAAATTGCTTTTGTTCTTTTGGATGTGGGCCAGTCTCTGTGGTGTGAGATGATACCTTATTGTTGTTTTGATCTGCATCTCCCTCATGATTAATGATGTAGAGTATTTTCTCATATGTCTTTTTGCCATTCGGATTTCTTCTTTGAGAAAGTTTCTGTTCATTTCGTCGCCCTATTTTTTGCTTTGCACTCGCAAAGCAGTGCAGAGATGTGATCAAGGAAGACCTCAAAGAGAGAAGAGCAGAAGTACTGGTAGATGCGGCAGAAGCCGGAAAAGTATTCGTAACGCCCACCTGTCCTTCGCCAACTACAAGACCAAGATGACTGCCCTCCGACGTCCTGATGGATCCATCACATCCTCCAGAACGGCAATGGAGAAGATTATCCATGACTTCTACTCAAATCTCTTCGATAGCCATGTCCACTTGCCGACATACCAAATTCCACAGGATGGATATGTCGTTCCCAACGTTCTCCCTTCCGAAATCTGACACGCCATTTCGTCGGTAAAGAAACAAACAGCACCCAGCCCAGACAAGGTCAGACCTGAACACCTGAAGAACCTGCCGTCAGTACTCATCAATACACTGGCTCGGCTCTTCACTCGCTACCTGTCTGAATGCAAGGTTCCGTCCCAATGGAAAACCAGCAGGACCGTACTACTGTTCAAGAAGGGAGACATCCATGACATTGGCAACTATCACCCGATCTGCCTATTGTCTGTCATCTACAAGTTGTTCACTCGAGTCATCCTAAATAGGATTGGCAGAACTCTAGATGAAGGACAACCATGCTATCAAGCCGGGTTCCGCAAAGGATTCAGCACCATCGACCATATCCACACGATAACCAAGCTCATTGAGGTTTCTCGGGAGTTCAAGATGCCGCTCTGTTTAACGTTCATTGATTTAAAGAAGGCCTTTGATTCTGTTGCGACGGAAGCGATCATTGAAGCCCTAGCCAATCAGGGCATTCAAGCCCAATACATCAGGTTCCTCCGTGAGCTGTATTGCGGATTCACTACCAGGATCTCACCATTCTACAAAGAAGTGATCGTTGATGTCAAGAGAGGGGTGCGGCAGGGTGATACCATTTCACCAAAACTCTTCAGTGCCACCCTCGAGAACATCATGCGAGTCTGGAATGGGAAGGAATGGGAGTGAAGATAGATGGTCGGCAACTACACCACCTCCGCTTTGCTGATGACATTGTTTTAATAACACCAAACATCAGCCAAGCGGCACAAATGCTGGCCGACTTTGACCATGAGTGTGGAAAGGTAGGACTACAGCTGAATCTTACGAAGACAATGTTTATGAGAAACAGCCTCGTTCCTGACGCCCCATTCGCTCTCAATGGAACGACCATCTCCGAATGCAACAGCTATGTGTACCTAGGTCGAGAGGTCAACATGACAAATGACCTGGCACCCGAGCTGCGCAGGAGGAAGAGAGCGGCTTGGAACGCCTTCAAGAACGTCGAAGAAATAGCTAAGAGGACGAAGAACCTCTGGCTCCGGGCACATCTCTTTGATTCCACTGTTCTTCCTGCATTAACATATGCCTCAGAGACCTGGGCCCTACACAAACAAGGTGAGATCCATATTCAGGTCTCCCAAAGAAGAATAGAAAGAGCTATGCTTGGAATATCACATTTCACTCAAATGAGAGAAAGAATTCGGAGTTCTGACATCCATCGACGATCAAGAATCAGGGACGCTGTCTCATTTGCCAAGGTGTCGAAAATCAGATGGGCTGGTCACGTAATGAGATTTAAAGACGACCGCTGGACTAGAGCTGTTGCGGACTGGATTCCACGGGATGTCAAAAGACCGCGTGGCCGCCCACCTACCAGATGGTCAGACTTCTTCGTCAAGATCATGAACGATCGGTTTGAGGCCCTTCATGTTCCCGGAGCGAACAGATGCCATTGGGCTACACTAGCATGCGACAGGGACAAATGGAGACGGTACTGGCACCCGCTCGAGCAAATCGACGACTAACGGGAAGTTAAGTGATTAAGTGATTTTTTGATGGGGTTGGATGTTTTCTTCTTGAGAGTTCAACCAGTGCTTTGTATATCCTTGATATCAACCCCTTGTCAGATGTGTATTGGGCGAATATCCTTTCCCATTCTGTAGACTGTCTTTGTATTTTGGTCACTGTGTCTTTGGAGGTGCAGAAGTTTCTTAATTTAAGATAGTCCCATTTGTCTATCTCTGTTTTCACTTGCTTGGCCAGTGATGTGACATCTTTGAAGATACCATTAGTGAAGCCACATTTAAATGTAACATTTTATTCCCTTTCTAGCCCAAATTAGAGAGGTACTAGAGAATTCAGAGAGACTTGGCTCACTTTCTCACTTAGCTATAGCCGAGGCACTATGTAAGGGATGTCAGGATGTTGGGAATGATTGACACATAGACAGAAAAAGAGAATTCCCAGGAACTTTGAACAGTGATATAGAGCATATGATGCATGTCTGCAGACTTATGAAAAATAGGAGAACCTGAGAGAATTTTCTGCAGCAAGGCCTCACCTTTTCATTGGCTTTTAATGAGATCTGTGTAATGGGAGAGACAAAAGATGTGTGAACTCTAAGTTGATACCTGCAGACTTTTCACCAAGGCAACCAAGAGGTAATTAAATCAAGGATGTAGGGGAGAAGCTCTGTAGTGCAATAAACATGAGCAGGAATAATGTTTCATGTGATGTGTTGAACTGTCACAGGAAAACTAGGCTTTTAATATCACATTCAAAATTGTTGTGACAGATTGCAAGAATGACTGAAGTGACCCCTCCATTCAGTTCAGACTCCCCTTTATAAGATTTTGCCACTCTCCATTGAAAGATGAAGCACATTTCCTGATCCCTTGAATCTTACCAGCCTTGTGAATTACTCTGACCTACAGATGTAGCAGAAATAACTTGGATGGTTTCTTGGGTCTAAGCCTTGAGAGGTCTTATAGCTTCTACTCTTGTCCTTTTGCTATACTTCACTTGTAAGGAAGCCCAGATGAACCTCTTTGAGTACGACAGACCATTTGTACAGGATGAGCCAGCTACTAGCCAACACCAGTCCCAGGAATGTGAGTGAGGCCCTAAAATCAGCCAATTCCAGCTATTTGAATCTGACTGTGGTCATGGGTGAAACCAATCCAACAACTCACCGACTGAGCCCAGTGCAAATTGCTCACTCATGGAACAGCAAACAAATGGAAGGGTGTTATTGACAGAAACCACTTTGGCGGATGGGGTGTGGGGGGAAATTGTGTATCAATAAACAACTGATAGAGAAGCTGGATGTAGAAGTGGGTGCTACTACAAATAACCAAAATAAGAGGTATTGGCTTTAGAACTAAGTAGAGGACAGAAACTGGAGAAGCAATAAGGAAACTATTACTGAACTGACTACACTAAAGACCATCTAGCCTAGCTGTCTAGTGACAGAAATCTTGGCACAAAGTTCCAGAATTTCCTAGTTTTTCCTGAGATAACTTGAAAGATAGAAAACGCACCTAATGAACTGTAGCTCCATGATAGAATGCATGTCTTGTTTAATAAATCATGTCATCTCTTTCAAAAAAATCAGAGGGGAAAGAGGAGTTCTTCAGTGTTTGATGGATTTTTCAAACAAAATCATTGTTCACCTCCAAGCCTTTCCAGTTGGCAAAAGACTCTCAGAGTGGCTTTAGAAAAAGATCAAAGCAAAGGCATGGCTTTAAAATTACTCTGTCCAAGTTATTACCAAGGAGGGGGCTCAGTGGTAGAGCATTTTCTTGCATGTGTAAAAGGCCCTGGGCTTGATCCCTAGCAACACATAAGCACACACACACACACACACACACACACACACACAGAGAGAGAGAGAGAGAGAGAGAGAGAGAAGCTTATACTTTGTAGTAGAGGGTCTTGGGCACTTTGGTGATGTGAAGGTGCAGTAACTTTGTACATCAAAGCCATGAATGTTAAACACCTATATAACCATGTCACCTAAACTACAGTGTAAAAAAAATTTTTTTAAATAAAATGCTGTCAATACTTTATAAAATGTAGTCAACCTGGAGTGATAGCACAGTGGTAGGGCATTTGCCTTGCATGCAGCCAACTTGGTGAACCTGAATTCAGTTCCTCCACCCCTCTTGGAGAGCCCAACAAGCTACCGAGAGTATGTCACCCACACAGCAAAGCCTGGCAAGCTACCCGTGACGTATTCAATATGCCAAACACAGTAACAACAAGTCTCACAACAGAGACGTTACTGGGCCCGCTCGAGCAAATCGATGAACAACAGGAGGACAGTGCTACAGTGCTAGTCAACCTTGTCAGCTAGACAGAAAAGATTTATAAATTTTAAATATATTTTTCTAGAGGTGCATGACCTGATGCCCAAAACATCTTTCAACTGGGGCAGATTAATTACAGTCTGATACAACAGAGATCCTCACAATTTTAAAAGGTGTCATACTATAGTCGATGAAATGATTAGAGTGAGTTCAGAATGAAGAGAGGGTCTGGGTCCTCAGTTTTCTATGGCATGAAGCCTGCCGAAAAATCTATTCTGCTGATAAGCTGGATAGTTCTTTGGGAGGAGAGGAGGATTTGGGATCATGCCAAGTGGTGCTCAGTAACTACCCCTGGTTCTGTGCTCAGAAGTTTTTCTTGGTGGTGCTCAGGGAATCATGTTGTATGATAATCAGCTGCAGCAAGTCAAGTGTCTTAACTCATGTACTATCTCCTCAGTCACAAAAACCTGAACATACCTTAAAGAAAAGGAGACATCACAAGGAATGAAGCTAGGACGACAAAACCGAGAGTCAAAGAAAACAATGAATTCGGGAACAAGAGCTAGGGAGGAAAAAACAGGTCTTGTATAGGAAAACTAGTACCCTGTTTATCTCATAAGTTTTCTGCAATTATGACTTCTATTTGGTTGTATGGGGTTTTTTTTCTTCTGTTTTGGAGGAGGGGAACATCCAGCAGGTCTTAAGATTCACTCCTGGCTCTGTGCTCAAAGATTACTGTTGGCATAGTGACCCATATAGGGCTCCAGGGATCAAACCTGAGTTGGCTGCATGGAAGGCAAATGCTGTATCCATTATATTATTATTCTGTGCTCTCCGCCCCCCCCCCCCCCCCGCCTTTTTGTGTTGTGTTTTTCTATGCCAGGAATCAAATCCAGAGCTTCACACATATAAGGCAAGATTGACTCAGACATCATTTTTGTTTTGGAGTCATACCTGAATATGTTCAGGGCTTACTTCTGACTCTGCATTCAAAGATCGCTCACAGTGGGGCTCAGGGGACCAGATCAGATGCAGGGTTGAACTCTGGGTGGCTACATGCAAGGCAAGCACACTACCCACTATAGCACTCTCTGCCCCACCCCCGCCCCAACTACAACATCTTTTGCAAACTACTTCTAAAGCCCTGTGAGAAATAAAAACAATAGGTCAGGAGAATACAAGTCAGCCTGAAGAGTGGAAGAAAGACAACTACTCATCCATCTCTCCAACAAGTCTCCTCTTCAGCTCCATGTCACCTTTTAAATCCTTTGCTCTTTGCCAACTTACCAACAACTAGAATCATTTGCACTTGATCAATGCTGATTCAAATCACAATGTGAACTCAGAATTCAGAACAAAAGCAGAGACCCTGGCACATGTACTACATGAACCTGACAAGTCTCTTGCTGGCAGGCTTATTTGAAAGAAACATGATATAGAGTCTAATTGAGGCTTCTGGCTGTGCTATGGGTCAAGTTCAAGTTCTTAGGCTTACAGCTCCTGGGGAGAATACTGAGAAAGAAATGTGTAAGGAAGGAGGAAGTTTAATTAGTAGAATTAAGGGAAATGGAGGTAGGGGGGATACAAATCAGGAAATAGGAGGGAAAAGTTTAGGAGAAAAAATGGTAAGAGTGAAAAGGATCGATTTCAAGGAAAAGAGGAAAATAAAGATTTGAGAGAAAAGATGAAAGACTAGGAAAGGGTAGACAACACAAAGAAGAACTGTGCTTTAATAATGTTCTCTTCATTCCTACTTCTTGCCACAGGCACTAAGGTAGCTGGAAGTATAGATCTCTATAGAATCACATCTTCATCATTAGCGCGCGCACACACACACACACACACACACACACACACACACACACACACTTCACTGCATGTGCACACATGTACTGTGCCCATACCACACACCATACCACATTATATGCACCACACATTCACACACAAGCAGTAACTCATCACACATACATACACTCCACCCATACCACATCACTCCCCTCCCCCTCCCAGTCAACTACTCTCTCACCACCCATCACACATACATACACTACACCTACTCCACACATTAACCACACCATACTCACCTCCCCCCACACACCCACACACAACCACACAAACCACACATATCACACATACACACACTCCACTTACATCAGATATCCCACACATCACAACAGCATACAGGACACACATACTACCTCATGACGTATAAACACCTCACACCCCATATACACACCTGTATATTCAACAGCCACATCACACATATCCCTATCTTATACTCTAACACTATACATCCCACGGTATCACACACAACCACACACATATCATGTCGCTATACATATACCACACCACAGATCCACAACACAAATGTGTACATAAACCATCCCACACTGCGCACGCACACACACACACACACACACACGTGCACACAAGCACATAACAGCACTCATAGACAAGGAGCTATGGGAGAGCAAGGAGCTGAGAGTCTGTGCCAGCATGTTGGTGCTGGGGTTCCCTGGTGTCCTCTTTCTTTTCCAAAAGACCTACTGCCTTGCAGGTCTCCTCAGCGGAGGGCAGACTCAAGAGTCTCCGCGGAGCTCCTCTGATGTTGTCATCTCCCAAACATTTTCATAAGATAGCAAGTTAGGGACCAGCGTGTTCAAAGGGAGGATTTAGTCTATTTACAGATTCATATCAGTGGGTGGCCAACTCAGTCTGAATCTCAACAGAGGACAGGAAAACAAGAAGGCTAGCTTGCTGAATCAAAGGTTTTCAAATATCCATTTGGAAAGCGCATGCAGTTTTGAAGAAAATCCCAAACATGCTTGCAGGAGTCTGCTCCTCCACTATACATGAGTCACTCCAGATATGTTCAGATTTTACATTTACGAGGCTTAGAACAAAGGAGAGAAGATTCTCCAAGGGCTTCAGGGAATTGTGTCATAATTTTAGTGATTCAAAGAGCTAGTTGTGTCTTTTCCCCCTCCCTTTTCTCCCACCCCCCCCCCAAATGTTTTCAGAATGAGAAGAAAAATGAAAAGGTGCGGGGAGAAAGAACAGTGGCGAGGGGCACACCGGGCACGTGCCCAATCCAGTAACTGCTCCCATCACCACAGGGGCCCCAAGTATATCTGAGATGGCCCTGGAGACCCCCAGCCCTGCCCAAGAAGCCCTTGCACTGAACCAGCAGCAGAGTTGGCCGAGAATTGTCTATGGGGTTCCCAGACTTGAGTACCACTTGGGAGGCCCCTCCCCCCCAAATCCAAAGAAGTATATGAAATGAGGCACTAAATAACCATGCTTTCATGTCTCTACTCTCAAGGTTGGCAGTCTGTATACATTGAGTTGAAGTACACCTTGTAAGATTAGGACTGCACTGTAGCACTGTCCTCCGGTCTCTGTTGTGAGACTTTGTTGTTATTGTGTTTGGCATATCGAATACATCGCAGGTAGCTTGCCAGGCTTTGCTGTGCAGGCAAGATACCCTCGGTAGTTTGCCGGGCTCTCTGAGGGGGGTGGAGGAATCTAACTCAGGTTGGCAAAGTTGGCCACGTGCAAGGCAAATGCCCTACCGCTGTGCTATCGCTCCAGCTCATTGCAAGATTAGTTAAGTTAAAATAAGTTGTAATAAAATAAAATAAAAATAAGTTGTAAGTTACTTATTTTTAAAGTGTTGGGGCTGGAGCAATAGCACAGCGGGTAGGGCATTTGCCCGGGTTCGATTGCACAGCCGACCCGGGTTCGATTCCCAGCATCCCATATGGTCCCCTGAGCACTGCTGAGGTGATTCCCGAGGGCAGAACCAGGAGTAACCCCTGTGCGTCACCAGGTGTGACCCAAAAAGCAAAATATTAAAAATAAAAATTAAAAATAAAGTGTTCTTATTTATTCATGTTCCCTTTCTTCCCTTTGTTATTGTGATGGGGCTTGTGATTTGCACACACTGGGTTGTGATACTGAGGCGGAGTCACACACTTCAGTTGTGGTGTTTTAGGTGAAGAGGTAGAGCATCTGATTGCCATGTGTTAGTTCTATCCTAAGCACAGACACACACAGACACACACACACACACACACACACACACACACACAGCCCCAAAGCCACTGGACCAGGCAGAGCATCACTGGGAGTGAAGTCCCTGAGGCTTGCTGGGTTCAGCCTTATAAAAGTAGGAATACCAACACCAAGCAAGTCTGTCTTTATCTCATCTGTCTGCTCTCCCCTGTGCTACCTCCCTCTTCCAGATGCAAGTCCTGCCTTGGCTGGAGCATACAAGGTGAGAGATGAGCATGTAAGTGCAGATTATGCCTCTATAAGCATGCAAGCAGAGAAGCAAGGCCATCACATGGGTTCTGCTCCAAATCCTGTCTCTGTGCTGTGTTATGTCTAGCTTCCACCAGCATCTGCAAGCACCAGCGACATCAGTGTGTCCCTCTGAGCAAAGGAGCACAACCGTTCAGAATCTTTTTTTTGTTTGTGGATTGGTTTGGTTTGTTGGGTCACAACCAGCTATGCTCAGGGATCACTCCTGGCAGTGCTTGGGGAACTATATGGGATGCTGGGGATTAAATTCAGGTTCGTCACATGAGAGGCAACTTCTCTAACTGCTGTAGTGTTGCTCCGGCCCCCTTCCTCCTTTCCTCCCTCCCTTCATTCCTCCCTCCCTTCCTTCCTCCCTCCCTCTCTTATTCCTTTCTTCCTCCCTCCCTCCCTCCTTCCTTCCTTCCCTCCTTTCTTTTTCTCTCTTTTTTCTTTTTTCGTCTCTTCATTCTTCCCTTCCCGTCTCCTTCCTTCCTTCCTTCCTTCCTTTCTTCCTTCCTTCCTTCCTTCCCTCCTTCTTTCCTTCCCTCCTTTTTCTCTCATTTTTCTCTTTGTCTCTTCAGCCTTCCCTCCCTCTTTCCTTCCTTCTTTCCTTCCTTCCTTCCTTCCTTCCTTCCTTCCTTCCTCCCTCCCTCCCTCCCTCCCTCCCTCCTTCCTTCCTTCCTTCCTTCCTTCCCTCCTTTCTTTTTCTCTCTTATCTTTTTCCTTTCTTTGTCTCTTCATCCTTCCCTCCATCTCTCCTTCCTTCCTTCCCTCCTTCCTTTCTCCTTTTCTTCCTTCATTCTTCCTTTTTTCTCATTTCCCTGTGCCACCGAAAACAAACTTTTTGTGTAGCTTTCCAGTGGCCTTGATTAAAGATGTTCTATTGTTCAGTAGAGCTCTAGCTTGAAGAAATTAAAGGCCATGTCAGATTTATTGAAGATCTCAATTCAGCTAGAGATCCACAAACATTTAGCAGGCAAACTGCAGCCAGTTTATTTCTGTGGGTTTTCCCCTCCTTTGCTAGTAGTCAGGCAATTTGTCTTCTGGCCTTGATCTACCTTTGTGGCCATCCCAGCTGCTGTCTACATTAGCTCCCGCCCATCATTCCTCTGGCTCCAGCCCTGTGCTGCTCCGGCACCATTACCTTCTCTGCCCCACATTCCCTGATTATCAGGATCCACCGCCCTCTCCAGAACCAGTGGATAACACTACTCTTGGAAAAGACTTCCTTCCCTGCTCTAGTCCTCGGCATTCCAAAGATTCATCCCAGTTCAAGTCAGCGCCTTGGGATAGGGACAGAATCAGGCAGCATTCCTTGGCAGCCTGTCACTTGTGGGTATCCATGGCCTCTCTCAGCCTCACAATAGCCTTCTCCATGACATTTTGTAAAGATGCAGTGAAGGAGTCCAAGCCAAAGTACTAGACCTTAGCTGGAATCTTCGTGCTCCCCACAAACATGTTTTGCCATTCTCTGCGTTAGCACAGCCTGAGGCAGAGGGAGACAGGCCTCCCAGTCCCCAGCAAGGGTTTGACTCTCAAGCAGGCAAAAATAGACTTGCTTTTTTCATATTTTCTGGATGACACTTTTCTCATCTTAAAAATACGGTGGTGAGGACTAGGGAGAGAACAGGAGTTAAGGCACTTACCTTCCATACTACTGGCCCCAGCAATGAGAATGTTTCCCACCAAAGACTGCCAGGAGTGACCCCTGAGTACAAAGTCAGGAGCAAGCCCTGAGCACAGCTGATGTGGCCCAAAGAAAAAAGAAAGAGAGAAAGGAAAGAGAAGAAAAGATGACAGGTGTTAGTATCGATATGGTAACCTGTATTTCTAAACTTCAAGGAGTTGATGCCCTGAAAGGTTCTAGAATGTTGCTTGAGCCATAAAAAACCAATAGTAAGGCTTAGCTCTGATGAAGACAGACTTCAGCAGAAGAAATATCATAGCAAGCAAGACAGATGTGGTTTCTGTCTTCATGAAGTAAGTAGGAGAGATAAGACATAAATACAATACTCTTGTTCTACAATGAAGCTCACTTGGCATTTGACATATGTTATCTTGAGTTATTAGTTATCTATTTACATGTAAGTCTTGTCCCTATCAAGAGAGCAAACTTATTGGGAGGAGAGCCTGGATCCAAATCTGCCACGTTCCCTGCACTGCCCAGCAGGTTGTGGATACAGCAGACATCCAATAATATTTATTGCTAATTACCTGAAAGATTGCTCTGGCCTCTGTAGTAAAAACTTTAGTGTAAAGATTTTATTCATCAGTGAGAACCTGTGAGTCTCTTTCGGTGCATTCAAAGCAATGTGTGAAAAATTAACAGGCACTCACCACCCCCTGGATGCCCTCACCTCCCATCTCTCCCATACATTCATCATCATTTTGGTTTGCATGCTTGGAATTTTGACACGATCAGTCTACAGAGAAAGTTGACCACTAGTCCCCTTTACTTGTACCCTTGTCAAAGTCACCTCTGTGTCCAAAGACCCTTATTCAGGGCCCCCCATTATGAGTCCCTGTGAGGGACACTTACCTATGATTCCTCCACCTAAAACTCCCCAACCCTGGGTCCCACCTACAATCTGCACCCAGGATTCTTCACATCAAGGTTCCTCACCCAGGGTTCCCTGAAACACAGGCACTCCCCTACTTCTTTCCTCTTCCCCCTTGGACTGTCTCTTGTTGGTCTTTTTTTTTTTTTAATTTATGATTTTCAGCCTAGCTGGTTGTTAGCCTGCTGTGTTTGGAAATGGTAGATGATTAAACCTCCTGGCCAGGTGTAAATGCAACCTTTGTCATCTGTAGCCTGGGAGAATTACCTTGTAGGGTTACAACCTCCCTCTGACTTGGAACTTTCCGCCACACAGACCCTCTCCTGGGCCCAGGTCCACACACCTTGCGTGCCGAGAGGCTCCGGTTGCCTTCTCTACAGAGAGTAGCACAGAGGCCAGACATTTTAGAATGACTAACCTGCCCGACAAACACCACACCAAGTAGAACCTAGCACCTGGGAGCATCAAGCTTCCTCTTTGTTGGTTTCACGTTTATTCCTAAGGGAAATTTTTACGGAGTAAATAATAAAAACATAAAGTCGTCAGTTAGGGTTTAAACTTGAAGTTAATCTTTGCATTCCTGTTCTAATAAATACCCCACTAGGCCCTGACTGTGTGCTTCCTCAGCTAGCCTGAACTCAGACCCTACTTGTCCACTCAGCCATTCAAATGTGCTTTTGAGGGCCAGAGGAATAGTATAGCAGGGAAGGTGTTTGCCTTTGAGTGCTGTGATAGCTGATTCTAGGTTCAATCCCTGGAATAATATATGGATCCCCAAATCCCATCAGGAGCAAGCCCTGAACACCAACTGGTAGCCCAACAACCCCCCTGAGCTCAGAAAAAAACAACTTTCAAATGTGCCTTTGGGCTTTAGTCTCAGGAAGCTTCATCATGGTAGAGAGGAGGCTGCTTCTAGAAACGGGCTTATAACCCACCTACAGTGAGTCTGTACAAGGCCAGAGAAAGCTCAGCAGCTAAGAGCTTGCATGACACCCGGGTTTATTCCCCCAGCACTGCCAGGAAACAACCCCCAAGCACAGAGTTGGGAGTGGTTCCCAAGGACCACCCCAGGTGAGCCAAAGGCTGATTCCTAGGAAACCTCCTCAGTGAACAACACAACCCGCTCCCAGCAGTGGTTAGCTCAAGGACACGATGTCCTGGGTTTACATGAAGGGTGCCAGCAGCCTGGTGCTCCTACAGAATCAGCCCAGCGCCTTCTGTTGACTTTTTCGGGCCGAGTTCTCACCAACAGACATGTGCTTCAGGAAGGTTATTGCTGAGCAAACAGCAGCCACTGAGCGCACATTCCCAGCAAAAGGAGCGGGGCAGTGCCTCTAGGTGAGCGCCCAGCTGAGAACATGTTCCCACGCTGCTCTACTTTGCCCCTGCGCTGAAGCCTTTCCTGGGTCCCACTGTAGTCTGGGCTGAGAACATAAGTCTACTTAGGGGGTTCCCATGGGCGGTAAATCAAGATGTGTCAAAGAGGCTCTGAGTAATTCAATTCCCCCATGAGTCGGTGCTTAGCCACCATTCTCTCTGAGCCCTGCCTGATGAATGCCCCGTGGGATACCTGTGTCCCTCAGCTGACTAAAGGGTCAGAGTGGACATTAGTAGCATGGAAACAACCTGCCTTAACCCACCATCCCTGCCCCTGGACACATGCTTAACTTCTTTGCATTTTGGGTTTCGCAGTTTATGGTATGGATCACCTGACTCAGTGAGTTTTGCAGAGGTTTTGGTGGAAAGCAATGAAAATGGACCCAAGAACAGGTTGGGGACTGGGGGCTAGCACTGAGTATGCAGCTCCTGGTCAGTCTTTCCTCCTCTTCCTTTCTAAGGAAGAGATGACAGACACAGTACTGCAGGTAGGAGGCATGCCTGGCAGGTGCCCCACCCAGATGTGATTTCCAGCCCCACAAATTCCCCTGAGCACCACTGGGGACAGACCTGGAGCCCAACACTGCTGAGATGACCCAAATATCTCCAGCAGAGTAGAGCCTGGGTAGTATCACATCCTCTGATCTTTGGCCCAATTGGCCAAGTACTGCCAGTCGGACCCCTAGATCTTTGGAACATCATTTGGGAGCCCTCCACACCCCCACAGTGAGATTTGTTAACATAGACACCCCACCTTGAACATCACAGAGTGTTTTATATTGATTTGAGTTTTGTTTTATGTGGCGCTGGAAAACAAACCCAGGCCCAAACTCTCCCACTGGGCCACATGCTCAACCCAGGGGGGTTGTCTCTCAAAGTTTCAGTGAGTTGAGTTCTTCCCAAAGGCGATCCCCCACCCCCCCCCCCCCACCCCCGGCAAGTACACTAACTTCTTTCAGGGGTTGTAGGACTAAGAAGAACAAACAAGGGTGTTCAAAAGAAGGAAAGAGAAAAATGACCAGTGAAAGTGTTCAGAAAGGCCTGAGGGCAGGGGGCAGGAGGACAGGCAGAGGAGGGCTCAGACTTCAGGCTTGGCACAGTCCCCAGGAGTCACTTTTTGCTTGCAGGTGCAAGAGGTGTGATAGGAAAATCAGAGACCAGGCAGATCTGAACACTGACATCCTCAGTTCAATCCAGGCACACTCTGTGCTAAGCATCGTACTGGGCAGGGCGGGGTGGGGGGGGACATCTATGGAGAAAAAGAAAAAAAAAGTCCCTGTCCTGGAGGGACCCAGGCTGCCAGGTTCCACAAAGACTGATTATGGTGGGAACGTCCTATAAGAGGTAGAGAACAAGCAGCTGATTTTTCCGGAGGAGTTGGGAAACTCCTTGGAGAAAGAGATGCTATGTGGGGTCAAGGAGGATAAAAATAGGTATATGCATCCATACACACACATACACACACATTTACAGCATGTGTACACACACTGTGTATATGTACACACATATACATAAGATCACACATAAAAATACAGAGGCATAAAATATGTACACATAAGCACTAACACAAACATATTACATATACTATATACTAATTATAGACACAAAAGCACAAATACAAAAACACACACCTTGCAACATAGAGTTGGCACATACAAAAGCGAGACACAGGCCAGTGTGTGCAAAGCTCTGGGGAAACTGGAAGGTTCTAGAGGCTGAAACATCAGGTGAGAGGGCACAACCTGGGAGGAGACCAGCAGACCTGTTCTAAAAAGCACTGAATTGGGCAGCTTTTCTAAACTTTTATCTCTTCATTCGTCTCCCAATGCAGCCTCCCAAAGTCTATCACTTGATCTACCACATTTTCCAGAAAGCAAAATGCACCTTCAAATATGAACCAGATTCTTCTCACAAAGTTTGAATTTAACTGGCTGCTCCCCTTCACTGTTGGAAATGCCTTCAATGCCCTAGAACCTAGTATTCCTAGTCTTTGGCTTCAAATCAGTGGGAGTCTCTGGCAAATGGACGACAGCACAGCATTCTAATAGTCATGAGTTCAACACATGATGGCGGGCACTAAACAAATGTTTATTGAATGAATGACCATAATGACTTCATACCAGACCGTGTGTGCTAGGCTGTAGCTGGCACCATAGTCCCTGTCCTCAAGTACTTAGCAGTCTAGTGAGAAAGACAGGTGTGTCAACAAGCTGTTACAGTAGGATTGCCGTTCCTGGAGAGAAAGAGCAGACCTATAATAAGAAATCTTTATGGCTGAAGTACAAGGGGCAGCGGGCTGTGTGGCCACAGCCCATGTGAAGAGTGCAGTGCCAGGCTGAATGAAATCTGATCTTTATCAGGGAGCCAAGTGGAAAATATGAAAGGGTTTTAAACTGAGAAGTGACATTACCAAGACTGTCTTCTGGGAAGATCACTTTGGCAACTCCATAAGTGGTAGCTCGATGGATGAAGGCCAAGAAGGTAGATCAGCTGGGAGGAGGTTATAGCATCTGGATAATAGAGACTGATTTTCTTTCTCATGTTTGTTGATTTGGTTTGGTTTGCTTTTGGTTTCGGGGCCACACCCAGCAGTACTCAGGGCTTACTTCTGGCTCTGTGCTCAGGGATCACTCTGGCAATGCTTGGAGGATCACAAGAGTCCCAGGGATTACATCCAGATTAGCATGCAAGGCAAGCTCCATACCCACTCCCTACCCTACCCTTCTCTTTAGTGCTCTCTCTATCTCTCTCTCTCTCTCTCTCTCTCTCTCTTTCTCTCTCTCTCTCCCTGCGTGGGTGGCACACCCAGCAATGCTCAGGGATTACTCCTGGTTCTGTGTTCAAGATTCACTCCTAGTGGTGCTTAGGGGACCATATGGGATGCCAGTCAGCAATTGAACCCAGATTCAGGCAAGGCAAGCACCCTACCCACTGTACTGTCTCTCCTCTTTCTCCTTTTTTAATTGAAGCAATATTACATTATAATAAATATGCACATTTAAGGTGCATCATTAAAAATCAACATTTTTAACATTTTAAAACAATGTAATGTTTTAAAAAACACAGCAAAGCCTGTTCTACTTGAAGTTCAGCATCAAAAGTCCTGCTGACCCTTTACCATCCCTTTAACTAGTCACTCACCCTATGCCTTACCCCCTCCTTTGCAATAGTCACTAACAGTCTTATATTCCAAAAGTGTACTTTGTTTTACATACTTCATCATGTGTGTTTTCTACCTACAATATGTAGGCGAAATCATATGGCCTTTGTTTTCCTCTGTATCCCATGTCCCCCTCCATTGCAGGGAGGTGGGGGGTTCCCAAGCAGTTCTCAGGAATCCCAAGAGACTCACCAGCTATTCTTAAGTCACCAGGTGAGCAGTTGAGCACAAGCACTGAGCTTTCTGTACTGGTCAGATCTTGGAGGATTACTCAGGCCACCTCTGCGTTGCCTGGGGTCACCAAGGCTAGGGGGACCTCATGGAATCACATCCCTAGCATTAATCTATCTCTCCACCCCAAGCTTCTCCATATGACTTACTTCACTGACATGCGCAATGAACATTTAGGTTGTTTCCAGTTCTACGGTGTAACAAAACTTGGGTGCATTTTCTCATTAAATTAGAGTGTTTGTATTTTGGAAAGTAAGTACCTAGAAGTTAAATCATTGGAACTTATGGAATTTCTAACTTTGAGAGTTTTCATACTGTTCATACTGTTAATATCACTGCATTAACGTACATTCCTCTCAACAGAATACAAGTGTCTCCATCTGTCCACCTCCTTCCAACACCCTCAATCTCCTGTGTTTTGAAAGAAAACCATTCTCACAGATAGGAGGTGATATCTCATCATTCTTTAGATTCATTTTCACTTTCAGAACCAAGCAAGTATGAGCAAAAGACAGAAAGGAAGACACGTGAATGAGGTGTTCAAGGTTCAGGCACTTGCTTTGGATGTGGCCAACCACAGTGTGATCCTCAGCACCATTCACGGTCCCTTGAGCACCACAGCCTGAGCTGCTCCTGAGCACAGAGCTAGAAATAAGCCATGAGCACCCCAGTGAAGTTCCCCACCCCACCCAAATGTCTTCCAAAAGTAGACTCTAATGAGCTTAGTGGCAGATTTTGCACAGCAATGAAGGAGAAGGCTATGTCGAGGGCAGTCCTGGTTGCTTTGTTTGGGTGACAGGGCAACTGGTGAAGCACTGGGGCCAGCACAGAGACCCAGCCCCAAAGTATCTCAGCATTAGAAGGTGAGGACAGGAGGAGAATAGGAATTGCAGCGTGGATGTGATCAGGTGGAATCACTGAACTTGGAGAAATGGAGGGCCAGGGCCACCACTGGGTAGTAAGAAACAAAACTTCTGGGGTGCTATTCAAGAGGTAAAGCACATGCCTGGCATGGGAGCTATCCTGGGTTCAAACTCTGGCACCGCGTGGCCCTCTAAGAACTGCTAGGAGTGCTCACCCCCACAAAAGAAAGTAAAACTAGCCCAGAGGGGTTCACTCACTGCATGACCCAAAGTAAGTGCCCAGCTTCTCTCAGTCAGAGGCGTCTTATCTGAACGATGAAGCAGTAGATCTGCACAGGACATCGGGGAGCACAGAGACTACACCCCAGGATTTGATGGCTACATACAGACAAGTTTTCCTCCCACCTCCTGCTGCACTGCTCTGGAGTGTGTCGACTGTATCTTTCATGAGATTTGTTCTAAATACCTGCTCTCAGGCCCCTAAAAAGGTAAAGGTAAAGGCCCTCCCGTTGATCATCGATTTGCTCGAGCGGGCCCAGTAACGTCTCCATTGGAGACTTTGTTGTTACTGTGTCTGGCATATGGAATACTCTCGGTAGCTTGCCGGGCTCTCCGAGAGAGGCGGAGGAATCGAACTCGGGTCGGCCATGTTGGCCGCTTGTAAGGCGAATGCCCTACCGCTGCGCTATTGCTCCAGCCCATAAAACCAACATATAATTTAGGGGAGCCAAGAACTTCACACTCAGCCTCCATGCTGTCACTAGATCTCACACTGGCCCCTCAAGCCCCCAACATTTCTTGCTTGCAGGTATTATCTTTAATTGGCCCCTGAAAGGTGCTTTGTGGCTATCCTCACTCCTAGAATTCTTCAGTTAATAAGAGAAACACTGGTGAGCTCAGCTCTCTCAGACCTCATCCCCTCCTGGGCTCCAGCAGAATGAATTAATGATTCATTAAGTATCAGAAGTCAGAAGATACCTCTATGTTTCCATAGAGTGAAAACATCTACATGCAAAAAACAAAACCCAACCCAAACAGTACACCGTAACTTAAAAAGAAGATGATAAGCCTATACCTAAAATCCAAAATTATACCATGCCTAAAAGACAATGTTAAAAAAAAATCCCTGAGGGCCTAGTTTAGGTAAACATTCTAGGATGCAAAGAGCATAAATGATTTTTTAAAGTCCACGAGGTGAACCTTACTACCATTAAAAAGTCTCCTCTCCCAAAGATGCAGTGTTTTTGTTATTCTAAGTTTTTCAGTTTGGGGGGCCACACGCAGAGATGTTCAGGGGTTACTTCTGGCTCTTTGCTCAGGTATTACTCCAGGCAGTGCTCAGGGGACCATATGGGGTGCCAGGGATCAAACCTAGGTTGACCACATGCAAGACAACTGTCCTACACTGTACTATTGCTCCAGCCTCAAAGACATAGTTTGGGCGGGAGATGTAGGGAGGAGGTAGGCATAAAGACAAGTAAGAGCTGGAAGATAAGTCGAAAGAGTAGAACATATGCCTTGCATGCACTTGGCCTCAGTTTCAACCTCCTGAACTTCAGCTTCCTCTTTCTCTGCTGACTCAACCCCCATCAACAGCACCACAACCTGGTCTTAAGCACTGCCAGCCCAGGTAACATGGGAGTTGTCTCTGGGTCCCCAAGCATCACTGGGGAAGAGCCTAAAATAACAGAGGAGAGCAGAGACATTGTACAGAGGGTAAGGCACTTGCCTTGCATGCAGCTTACCCTGGTTCAGTCCTTGGAGCAGCATATGGTTCCCTGAACAATACCATGAATGGCCCCTGAGCACAGGTGGGTGTGTCCCTCTCCCCTCCCCTCCAAAAAAGATAAGAAATGTAGATAGGATGAATCAAAATGAGAAAATAAATGAAACTATCACTATTTGTTAATGATATTACACATACACATACACATACACACACAAGAAACTCTAAAAATAACATGAGCACAACCAAATGACTTGCTGCAAAATCAATATCTAAAAATCTGTTGCATTCTCATATGCAAATAAAAAAAGAAGAAATTAAGAAAGCAATCTATTTACATTTGCATCCAAACAGCACTGCCCCTAGCGGTCTCAGAGCAAGAACACACCACCAGAAGGGCTCCCAGGATCCAAGCAGCACAGGAGGTCCCCCACCCTCTCCTTTAAAAAGTTGGAATAAATTTAAAAGAGGAGGTGAAAGAAACTATGTACCAAAAACTACATGGCATTGTCGAGAAACATAAATTAGACACTAGGAGTTGAAAAAATATTCTGTATTCTAGATAGAAAAATTAATATAGTCAGAAAATCCATTTAACCAAAAGAAATATTCAGATTTAATCCTATCCCAACCAAACTTCCAGTGATGATTTCAAGGAAATAGAACTAAAAATATTAAAATATCTATGCAGTCTTGGGCTGAAGCTATAGCACAGTGGGTAGGGTGTTTGCCTTGCATGCGGCCAACCCAGGTTCGATTCCTACATCCCTCTCGGAGAGCCCAGCAAGCTCCCAAGAGTATCCCGCCCACACACGGCAGAGCCTGGCAAGCTTCCCGTGGTGTATTCGAGATGCCAAAACCAGAAACAACAAGGTTCACAATGGAGACATTAGTGGTGCCCACTTGAGAAAACGATGAGCAATGGGAGGACAGTGCTACAGTGTAGTGCTATGCAATCTTAAGGACAACAAATAACTAAAGCACTCCTGCAGGAGAAAAACAAGCAAGGAGAGAGCATGCTTTCTGACTTCAACTTCTGCTGTTACAAAATAAAAACAAAGAAAATGGTATTATGTTGGAATATAGGTATTCAGACTAAGGGAATAAATTCACACACACACACACACACACACACACACACACACACACTGACAATTTATAACAAAAGGACCAAGATCTTAAACAGAAAGAAAAAAAATATCAATATATAGTGTTGGAAAAACAGGACAAATTAGACAAAAGAATGAAACAGATCACTCTTTTACCCATATGCAAAAAAATAAATTCAAAATAAATCAAAGACCTAAGTAAAAGATCAGAAATTATGAAGTACATCAAAGACAAGCTAGGTGAAATGTTCTATGACTTCAGTGCCAATCTTAGGGAACTTGACTTCCCAATAGTGAGAGAAATGAAAGTGAAGATTAGCAACTAGGATTATGTCAAACTGAAAAGCTTTCATACAGCAAAAGAAAATTGAAACAGATCAAAAAGACAGTCTACTAAATGAGTGGCGATATTTGCATATCATACATTTGGCAAAGGATTAATAGCCAACATAGGTGAAGAGCACATGAAACTCAACAAGAAAAAAAATACAATTTCTATTTTTGTTTTTGTGTTTAGGCTATGCCCAGAAGTGCGCAGGGCTTGCTCCTAGCTCTGTATTCAGCTATCACTACTGGCATATCCTCAGGAACAATATGGGGTGCATGCAAGGCAAGTGCAGTATACTCTGCACGATTGCTATGGCCCCTAAACAACCCAACTTTTTTAAATAGCAAGATTTGCACTGATGAAATTTACATACAAGTGGTATTACATGGAAAATATCATGCTAAGTGAAATGAGTCAGAAAGAGAAGGACAGACATAGAAAGATTGCATTCATCTGGGTAACATAAAGTAACAAAATAAGAGACTAACACCCAAGAACAGCTGTGATAAATACCAGGTTGTTCTCCTTGGCTTAAAGGCCAACCCCACACTCTAGGGGTAAAGGCAGTCAGATAGAGAAGGGATCGTCAAATAAAGGGTGCTGGGAAGATCCGCCCAGGATGGGAGATGCATGCTGAAAGTAGACTATAGACCGAACATGATTGCCTCCCAGTGTCTCTTCTGCAGACCACAGCACCCAAAACGAGAGAGAGAACAAAAGGGAGTGCCCTGCCACAGAGGCAGGGTGGGATGGGGGATGGGGGGTGGGTGGGAGGGATACTGGGATTGGTGGGGGTGGAGAATGGGCACTGGTGGTGGGATGGGTACTCGATCATTGTATAATTGAAACCCAAGCACAACAACTTGTAAGTCTACAACTATACCTCATGGTGTTTCACTAATTAAAAAAAAAAAAAGATTTGAATGCACTGATCTCCAAAGAGAACATACAGATAGCCAGGAGATATGATCAATGATCAAGAGAGAAATGAAAATCAAAATCATTCAGACATGCCACCTCACATCTATGAAAATGGCTTATAACAGAATGACTGACAGCACTTGTTGGCAAGGGTGTAAAGAAAAAGAAATTTTCATGGACTGTTTGGAAAAAAGGTAAACTGGGGAAACCATTTTAGAAAACAGTATGGAGCTCCCTTAAGAAGCTAAAAATAAACTAACCAAATTATTTCACTTTGGGTTATCTATCTGAAATATATGAAAGCAATACTAAAAAATTATATCCATACCAGTATTTATTACCAGTATTTATTATTACAATAGATAAAATATGGAAACAACCAAAGTGCCCACGGATACATGAGTAGACTAAAAAAAGATGTGGTATATATACATAATGGAATACTACACGGCTATAAAAAATGATGACATTGCTATTTACAAAATAGAAGGAACACAGTTCCTGATCCATGGTTACTTTTCTAAAAGTATTAGATACTGTTAAAGGTTCAATTGTGCCCCCCCCCACCAAATTTATGTATTGACATCCTATTAGACTTTAGAATTGATTGGGATCTTTATTTTTCATTTTGGTTTTGGGGTCATGCCCAGCAGTGCTCAGAGCCTGCTCAGTAGTTGCTCCCTTAAGTGCATGGGGGACCATGCAGTGTTGGAGACTGAATCCAGGCTTTCTGCAGGTGAAGCATGTGCTCCAGCCTGTTGAGTCATTCATCCCTGTGGACTTGATAGTCTTAGACCATGACCCCAATGAGGAAATACATCTCTGCTGCAATTGGCACCCATTCTATCACACTTAGTTACAGCAGCCCTAACAAGGAAATTTGACTTTGGTGGTGGCTGGGGGTGGGGGTTGGGGAAGGGGCATGGTCAATGTCTGACAGTGTTCAGGACTTATTCCTGGCCCTGTGCTCAGGGATGACTCATGGTAGGCTGAGGGAACCATACAGATTGCTGAGGATCAAACCCAGGTTGGCCACATACAAGGCAAGTGCCCTAGACACTATACTATACTACACAAATCCTAGGAATTTGATGCTTAATTCACCAAATAAGAGAACTGGTTAAATACATTGAATAAGAGTATACTCTATAACTTCCCCTACCCCCGCCAAAGAGACTCTTGGCATAGTTATTGATTACTTGATCACTTGATCACTTGATATCCCGTTACTCATCAATTTGCTTGAGTGGGTGCCAGTAACATCTCCATTCATCCCTGCTGCGTGCTAGCGTAGCCCAGTGGCATCTGCTTGTTCTAGGAACATGAAGAGCCTCAAACCGATCATTCAGGGTCTTGACAAAAAAGTCTGACCATCTCATAGGTGGTTATCCACGTGATCTTTTGACATCCCGTGGAATCCGGTTGTCTCTAAATCTCATTACGTGTCCAGCCCATCTGATTTTCGATGCCTTGGCAAACGAGACAGTGTCCCTGATTCTTGGGTGTTGATGGAGGTCAGAACTCCAGATTCTATCTCTCATTTGAGTGAAACATGATACTCCAAGCATAGCTCTTTCGATTCCTCTTTGAGAGACCCGAATAGCATTCTCATCCTGTTTTTATAGGACCCAGGTCTCTGAGGTGTATGTTAATGCAGGAAGAACAGTGGAATCAAAAAGATATGCTCAGAGGTGGAGGTTCTTCGTCCTCTTAGTTATTTTGTCGATGCTCTTGAAGGCGTTCCAAGCCGCTCTCTTCCTCCTGTGCAACTCAGGTCATTCGTCATGTTGATTTCTCAACCTAGGTACACATAACTGTTGCATTCGGAGATGGTTGTTCCGTTGAGAGTGAATGGAATGTCAGGAACAAGACTGTTTCTCATGAACATTGTCTTTGTGAGATTCAGCTGTAATACGACCTTTCCACACTCACGGTTGAAGTCGGTCAGCATTTGTGCTGCTTGGCTGATGTTTGATGTTATTAGAATGATGTCATCAGCAAAGCGGAGGTGGTGTAGTTGCCAACCATCTATCTTCACTCCCATTCCTTCCCATTCCAGTTGTCCCATGACATTCTCGAGCGTAGCACTGAAAGTTTCGGTGAAATAGTATCACCCTGCTGAACCCCTCTCTTGACATGGATGATCACTTCTTTGTAGAATGGTGAGATCCTGGTAGTGAATTCATAATACAGCTCATGGAGGAGCCTGATATATTGAGTTTGAATGCCTGATTGGCTAGGGCTTCAATGACCACTTCCATCTCAACAGAATCAAAGGCCTTATTTATTTGTTTGTTTGTTTGTTTTTAATATTTTATTTCTTTATTTTCAGGTTCAGTCTTTTTTTTAATGTAGGAGTACTGTTGCTTATTCAGTCACTGATTAGCTGATTGAATTGTGCATGAACTCACCTTATTTTTTTTTTGCATTTTTTATAATTTTATTTATTGAGTCACCATGAGAGCAGTTACAAAGCTTTCGGGTCTAAGTCTCAGTCATACAATGAAACACCCGTACCTTCACCAGTGCCCATTCTCCACCACCAAAAACCCCAGTATACTCCCATCCCACACCCTCCCCCTACCTGTGGGGCAGATGATTTCCACATTACTCTCTCTCTACTTTGATTACATTCAATATTTCAACACCAGACCCACCATTATTATTTGGGATTTTATCCCAACACTCAGATCTGCTGAAAAGGCAACAGTAGACAATTTGTGTTCTATTGCTGGTTATGAATAACATATGATGTCACGTGGCTGCAGTAGGGCCGCATGATTTTGAAATTCCAAAATTTTAACACTTAAATCTGGAGGGATTTCTGCCAAAAGTAACTGGGTTTCAAGATTTGATCCTGAGTCTCTGGGATCAAGGCCGTTGAGCAGCTTGATCAGGAGCCAGAGAGGCCATTTGTGGGCGATGACTTGGGGTCTCGTTGTGGTGGGGAGGACAGGCCCGCCTCCACCCCCATCCCGTGAGGCCCAAAATGTCTCGTCACTGCGGGCCCAGACCTGACTGTCCAATGGCCTCTGGAGGATGACGGCCACTGAGCTGCCAAGGGGGAGCTGGCGGAGGGACAACACCTTTTCCTCCCTGGGGTGGCCTGGCAACAGTAACGTACTGTGGGGTCCGGACTCATTTCTGCCAAAAGCCACTGGGTTTCAAGATTTGTTTCTGAGTCTCTGGAACCATGGCCATTAAGCAGCTTGATCAGGAGCCAGAGAGGCCGTTCATGGGCAACGACTTGGGGTCTTGTTGGGGTGGGGAAGACAGGCTCGGCTCCACCCCCATCCCATGAGGCCCTGTGTGTCTCGTCACTGGGGGCCCAAACCTGACTTTTCAGTGGCCTCTGGAGGATGGCGGCCTCTGGGCTGCCGGGGGGGAACAGGCCAAGGCACGAAACCTATTCTTACCTGGGTTGGCCCAGCACCGGTAACCTACTGTAGGGACTGGACGCATTTCTGCTAAAAGCCGCTGGGTTTTGAGATTTGTTTCTGAGTCTCTGGGATCATGGCCATTAAGCAGTTCAATCAGGAACCCGAGAGGCCATGCCTCCAATTATATAGCTGAGCCGGAAGTGGTTTGTGGGTGTGTTTCCCACATACCTAACTTTTGGCCGTTGACTTTCTTGGTAAACTTTGCCCCAAGTTTTTGGGGTCTGGCCAAAGGCACAGCAGCAATTTTGGGGTATTTGGAAATCTGAAGGCGCCATCATGCTACTGATGTACTCGCCTCACACATACAGATTGACCTGCTGGCAGCACCATACCCCCAGCAAAGGCCTTCTTTAAATCTATGAACGTTAGATATAGCGGCATCTTGAATTCCCAAGAAACCTCAATGAGCTTGGTTATCGTGTGGATATGGTCAAGGTGCTGAATCCTTTTCAGAACCCGGCTTGCTCGCATGGTTGTCCTTCATCTAGTGTTCTGCCAATCCTATTCAGGATGACTCGAGTGAACAACTGGTAGATGACAGACAATAGGCAGATCGGGCGATAGTTGCTATTTAAAAAAAAATGATTACTTATTGATCTAAAATAAAATAGTATTAAATTGAGGAAGTAGACTATCAGACAGTATGTAGAGAATAAATTTTGCTTATATCTTTGAATGTACACATAAATAAGATGTAGGTGGCAGAGGAAAAATCATGCCAGATTTTTTAACTTTTCATTTGTAGTTTCTATTACTGCTTGCACATTATTCTGCACCACCCCACATCCTGAAGAAGAAGCAGAGCAGCTGCAGCAGCAGCAGCAACAGCAGGAGGAAGAGGAAGAGGAGAGGGAGAAGAAGGAGAAAAAGAAGGAGAAGAAGAAGAAGGAGAAGGAAAAGGAGGAGGAGGAGGAGGAGGAGGAGGAGGAGAAGGAGGAGGAGAAGAAGAAGAAGAAGAAGAAGAAGAAGAAGAAGAAGAAGAAGAAGAAGAAGAAGAAGAAGAAGAAGAAGAAGAAGAAGAAGAAGAGGAGGAGGAGGAGGAGGAGGAAGAGGAAGAGGAAGAGGAAGAAGAAAAAGAAGAGAAGGAAGAGGAGGAGAGGAGGATGAGAAGAGGAGGAAAAGAGGAAGAGGAGGAGGAAAAGGAGGAGAAAGAGAAGGAGGGGGGAAGGGGAAGCAGAAGGGGAAGAAGAAGGAGAAGGGGAAGGAGAAGAAGAAGTAGAAGGGGAAGGGGTAGGAGAACGAGAAGGGGAAGGGGAAGAGGGAGAAGGAGAAAGGGAAGGAGAAAGAGGAAAAGGGGAAGGAGGAGGAGGAGGAGGAGGGCAAAGAGGAGGAGGAGGAGGAGGAGGAGAAAGAGAAGGAGAAGGAGGAGAAGGAGAAGAAGAAGAAGAAGAAGAAGAAGAAGAGGAAGAAGAAGAAGAAGAAGAAGAGGAAGAAGAAGAAGAAGAAGAAGAAGAAGAAGAAGAAGAAGAAGAAGAGGAAGAAGAGGAAGAAGAGGAAGAAGAAGAAGAAGAAGAAGAAGAAGAAGAAGAAGAAGAAGAAGAAGAAGAAGAAGAAGAAGAAGAAGAAGAAGAAGAAGAAGAAGGAGAAGAAAGCAGCATTTGGGTTTGTTTTTTGTTTAATTGGTTTTGGTTTGGGATCCACACATGGCAATGTTCTACTCCTGACTGCACTCAGAAATTACTCTTGGCAGTGCTCAGAGGACTATATGGGATGCCTGGAATCAAATTCAGGTCAGCCACATGCAGAGCAAGCACTTTACCTCTCTAACCCCTGAAGATGCATTTGGAACCAGTTCACTGAGGTAGGCCAGAGCTGATACCAATCAATAGGACTCCCGTGCTGACTTGAGCTGAGTAAGATGAAGTCAAAACACAATGGGTAGGTGCCAAGCAAGAAAAAAAGAGAAAAAGAAAAGAAGGAGGGAAGGAAGGAAGGAAGGAAGGAAGGAAGGAAGGAAGGAAGGAAGGTGAAAAGAGAAAAGAAAAGAAAAGAAAAGAAAAGAAAAGAAAAGAAAAGAAAAGAAAAGAAAAGAAAAGAAAAGAAAAGAAAGCCAAATCAGTCAATTCTAGAGAATTCATTTCTGGCCAAAGATTGCAGCACAGATTCAGTATTCTCTCTGTTCCTCAGTGTCCCCCTTCGCTGCCCAGCCCCTCCTCCCCTTGTTCCTGCTTTTCTGGAAAGCCCATGGGTCGTAAACACAGTGTGCCAGGTCCCAGGGGCCAGAAGCAGCCTGTAAGACATTTAGATTTGGCCCTAGGATTAATGACTTCAAGGAGCGTTTGCCAGGAACTCTTCAAAGCTGGAAACAGAAGCCCTGGAGCATTAAATATAAATAAATACTTAGTCGAATTGGTTTCTTCCTTGCTTTTCAAAGGGCAATTTACTTCCTGGATTATCATTACAGTAGTCTGCTCTCCGGAAACCAGGATTATTCAAGTGCTATAGCTCAGGGTTGGGGCAAAAGGAAAAAAAAAAAAACAACTAAAGATCACCTTGTTATAGATCCTCTGCTGTGCTGTATTTCCTTGTAGTTAACCTGCATCTGGAGGGTGAAGCAAAAGCTTTATTGTTGTGGGAGCCCCCACCTAACACATGTTGTTTTCTTCGGCAGACCTGTATTTTCCTCCTGTGAGGTATATTAATTCCATTTGAGGGTGGGGAGGGGAACCAGTTTCTGTTAACAAGAAAGCAGTTGTCCCTGTAGCTAAAGTGGGGGTTCAATTCCACAGGTATCTATTGAGCTTCTAGAAGGTGCCAGAAATTGTGTTGAAGTCAAGGAGAATAGTAAGATCACTTAAGACCTGGTACCCATTGTTAAAAAATTTGCAGTCCACTGGGCAAGCAGTAACAATTCAAGACAGAGAATATCTGTCCCAATAGAGCAGGTTTAACATAATCAACAGATGGGCCCCATCTGGACATTGCAGGTAAAGTTTGCATGGTGCACCTGGGTAATTTGGGAAATGCCCAGAGAAGACACCCCAAGTTCCTCAATTGTCAAAGACTGGCAGGACACACAAAGTAAAGTATTGTGGGAACAAAGGGTAGGAGACACATCCAAACATCCCCTGTCCTGCGTTCCACCACCACCCCTCTCGTGCACGCTCCCCGCAACAATACACACACACACACACACACACACACACACACACACAGAAACTTTTTGGGAAGTCAAGATTCCAGAGCACGAGCATAAGCAGTGGAGCAATTCCCTGCGTGTCAGGAAGGTGCTTTGTGTTCTGGTAGAATCCCTCACAACATCACTTCCCACAGGCAACTTTCAGAGGAGCTGGCAATATGAAATCATGTTCTACTGTGTCCAAAGACTTTGGGGGGCATTTTTGAGGGGAGTGTATATCCCAGTTCCCCCTTCAGAGTTGCTTTTTGTTTTCTTGACAGAGTTTCTCTCCCAAAATCCCATTTATTTTTGTGTGGCTCTCTCTAAGATTCCACATGTTTGAACTGCATTGGCTCCAACTTTCTGTGCCAGACAAGGCACTGATACTTGGACACACACTTCACTCCCTCGTGCCTTCCATTGCCGCCTCCTGTTCCCTGGATCCCCTGGGGACCAATGAATTCACTCATTCACTTGTTGATGCATTTATTCACTCAACACTGATTTCTCGGTTGCTTACTCTCTGCCAGGCACAGTCCTAGGCATGAGAACGGAGCAGTGAATCAAACAGTCAAAGAGCTCACCCTTAAGGGACCAACATGCACCTGGCAGATAGTCATCACATCTGTACTATGGTGTGTAAAATGATGGTGAATTCTCAGGAGACAAGATAAACAGAAAAAAGGGAAAGGGGGAGGTCAGCACTGGGGAAGAAGTTGCTGTTTTCAGTAGGATAGTTGGGGTAACATCTAAATGACTATCCAAACAGGGGTGAACGAGTAGACATGGCCAAATCTATCAGAAGAGCACTCAGGCACTCCAATCAGACATGGCACAGTCTTTGGGTATTATAGGGCCTAACCTGATGATGAGCACCTGGGGAAAATGTGTCAGAGTTTGGGTCTACAGGCCTTAGGTTTTATGCTGAGTGAAATGAGAAAACCTAGCAGAGGTGTGATGTGGCTCATTAGGGCTGCCTCCCTCCTGCCTCCTGCCAGGCCCCACCTCTCTGCCTTCCAGATTTTCTCAGACCTTCACTGCTCTGACCCATCCCCTACCACCTCTGCCCACAGATCAAGGAAACCAGCTCTTTTTGCCCACCCCAATGGGAGTGCTTTCTGGCTTGTACTCTTTTTTTTTCCCCCTAAATCCTCCAAGGGGACTTACAGCCCAGTCAGAACTCATTTTTCCTCTGGGACCCCCTGCCGGAGCATGAGCTCCTAGATCTTGGGCTTTCTCAGCTGCAGTTGTGCCAGGTGGCTGTGAGTCATAGCCTGAACACCAGTGCCAAGGTCCTCTTAGCACGTCTTCTACAGGACTGCGGAGATAATAGAGCAGGCACGGCACTTGCCTTGCATGCAGCCCAGCTCCCCATCCCCATATGGGTTTCTGAGACCCACCAGTAATGATCCCGGAGCCAGGAGGAACTCCTGAGCACTGTCAGATGTGGCCCCAAATCCACGAGCAAAACAAATCTACTCTTGCCCTTAGACACATACCTATGCTTCCCTCCTTCTGTTCTGGTTCTGCCATGGGTGCTGAACATCTGAGTTCTGGAAGCTGTATCCTGTTCTTATGCAGGTCAAGTTCCTGGTTACCTAGTAAGTTGACAACATCCACATCTAAGACCCCAGCTAGACACAGCCCAACAGACCTGCCTGGCCAGAGTCCTTCACCATCATCCTCATCACTCACCATCATCAGGCTCATCAAATTCTTCCTAACAGACTCCCTGGCTCCCCTCCTCGCACTGTCTTCCCCTCCCTTCATATTCTTTAATTGCTCTATTCACATGCCTCATTGGAGAGGGCAGCCTGGGCGCCCCTGCCTTTCCCTTCCCCACATACTCTGCTGCCCACCTGCTTTCTCCCACACTGGGCCTCCCTGCTCTCATTAATCCCTACACCCAGTCCTCTCCCCTGCCCATGACCTCCCTACTGCTGGCAGAACTAAATCCAGAGCCCAACCAAGCTGCCTGCCTGGCTTGGAGACTCAGCATCCCCACAGACCTGTAGAATAAAAAAAAAAAAATTAAAGAAAAAAATGGAAAGGCCAAAGAGATAGGACTGGGGTTAAGGCACACACCTTGCATGCAACCAGCACTAGGTTGATTCCCAGTACCATGTGATTCTCCAAAAGTCACCAGGCACAAGGCAGTCCTGGAGACCTGGAGCATCCCTGGAGTGATCTGGATAACCCTGGCACCTTGGGGCCAGAGGAGCAACACATCCTTGGGTCCTCTCATCAAGAAGGTGGCCAGGCTGCGAATTATAGGGAGGGTCCCACAAGCATCCTAAGCATGCCTTGTGGGGTGGGGAGGGGACAGAAGGGGAAGTGAGGGAAGGGGAGGGAAGGGGAGGGAAGTGAAGCCAAGGGGAGGAGAGGGGAGGGAAGGGGAGGGAAAGAAAGGGGAAGGAAGAGAAGGGAAGGGAAGGGAAGGGAAGGGAAGGGAAGGGAAGATGAAAGGGGAGGAAAGACAAAAGCCAAGATTGGTCGAGATTAGTACCAGGAATTTTGCTCATGGCTTGGAGGCCAGCCACACATGCTAGGGGAAAAGCGAGCTTAGATTAAAAAAAAAAAAAAAAAAAAAGGGAGCACCAAATAAAGGGTGTTGGGAGGATCCTATAAAGTAAACTATAGACCAAACATGATTGCCACTCAATGCCTCTTTTGCAAACCACAACACCCAACACCCAAAAGGAGAGAGAGAACAGAGGGGAATGCCCTGCCACAGAGGCAGGGTTGGGGGGGGGGGGGTGGGAGGGATACTGGGACCCGTGGAAAATGGGCACTGGTGGAGGGATGGGTACTTGATCATTGTATAACTGAAACCCAAGCACAAAAATTTGTAAGTCTACAACTGTACCTCATGGTGTTTCCCTAAAAAAAAAAAAAAAAAAAAAAGACAAGGAGGAAAGGAAAGGAAAGAAGAGAGATGCACAATGTCCTGCATCAGGATTACAAAACATAGGCTTAGATTTAGATGGTGGAACTAATAATTACAGCTCCCTGGGGTTGCTGACAACTGTGCTGTTCTGACAGCTCTCATCCACACATGACAACAGCATCACGTCACCATCCACAAGTAGCAACGTCCTTGTCCTGCTCCGCAGGTGACACATTTTAAGTAGAATCTGGCAGCAAGGCCGTTTTCCTGAGGAGGGAGGCTAGCTTGGTGAGAGTCCACAGGCCTTGCCAGCAAGCAAGAAAATCTTGATCCATTTGAATTCCACTTGGCCTCATTAGAAAGTGTCCTTGACCATTCTGTGCCATGCTTGAAATCATAAACATATATTAGGAAGCTTGGGGTGCTTCAAGGTCTTCCCCCATTTCCCACGGCACTTCTCTCTCCAACACGTGTTGCAAAATCCTCGCTGTCTGTGTTATGGATGTCTGTTCTTCCCCTGCTGGCTCGGCACCCAAGGAGACAGAAATTGTGGCTGGCTTGACTGCTTCATTTGGTGATGTCTTCCAAATGCGCCCCCTCAACAATATCTATCACATAGTTGCACTCAGTTTGTGAGACATATGAACATACACATGCATCTACCTTACTGGTTAAGTGACAGATCTCCAGTTCTGCCCAACAGTTATAATTATTCTCCCTTTAAGGAAAAAGATTTTTTAATGAGCCTTCCAGGCCAGAGAGATAGTGCAGTGGTTAGGGCACTTGCCTTGCACACGGCCAACCTGGGTTTGATACCCAACACTCTAACAACCCCCACCAAGAGTGGTATTTGAGTGAAGTACCAGGTATAAGCTCAGAACACCACTGGTATGCTCCAAAACCCAAAAATAAATTAATAAATTGCACCTTCTGTATGTTCACCAAAAATGTAAGCAAAGTGTTGCAAAGGATGACAGGCCTAAGGATGCATGCGGTCCCACAAATACGAGCAAGGGCATTTATGGTCACAAGACTGACCAAGGCTGACCATAGTAAAGATCATAGAGAGATGTGGTATGTTGGGATAATACTCTCATACCATGATTCATTCAGAGTGAGGAAGTTGTAGAGATAATAATTAAACATGACTCCCAAAATGTACCATTAGATTATTTTTTAATGAATGTCCTTCTCTTTTAATGACTAGATCTTGTTTTGGGTGACAATATAGAGGGAGCATGAAATAATTGGCCATAACAATATGTGAAATAATAATCAGAGAAAGATAAATACTGTGTGATGTCACTTATATGTGGAATCAAAACAAAGTTAAATTCAATAGAGTAGGAGGGCAAGTGGGTCTGGGTATGTGGCGTGCGGGTGAGAGAAACAGAGAGATGTCAATCAAAAAGTACAAATTTCCATTTTTAAGATGGAAAACTTCTGGGGCTGAGGAATGTGGTTCAGCAGCAACACATTTGCTTTTTATGCATGAGACTCAGGTTCAGTCCTAGCACAGCAGGAAAAAAACAAAGACCAACAGCACCAAGAGAATATGTATAAAGGTTCTCACCACACACACACACACACACACACACACACACACACACACACACACGAAGAAGTAGGTAGTTCTGTGACGTAAAAGAGGTTCTCACCATACACACACAAACACACACAGAGAGGTAAGTAGTTCTGTGATGTAATGGAGGTTCTCACCACACACACGCGCACACACACACACACACACACACACACACACAGAGATAGGTAGTTCTGTGATGTAATGGAGGTACTTGCTAACCATTGTGATCATCATTTTACAACACAGATGTACCGAACTATTCTGATGTCCACTTCCACCATGCTCAGTGCTATCTGTCAGTATATCTCAATCAAGCTGTGGGGAGAACAGTAAGGGCATGGCAGCATTTATTAAACTTCTTCTTCTTCTTCTTCTTCTTCTTCTTCTTCTTCTTCTTCTTCTTCTTCTTCTTCTTCTTCTTCTTCTTCTTTTTCTTCTTCTTCTTCTTATCTGAAGGCATTTAAGTGTCAGCTCTGTATCTAATTTTATTTTTTGCTGTGCTTTGGCCAGTTGCATCAGTATGTACATAGGGGCTTCTTTAGGAATAACTGAACAACCAAAGCAGCTGGAAGACCTAAATGGCAAATCCCCTTCAACTCTGTGATTCTGTGCTCATAGTTCCTATGTCACAGCTGAAGAAATTGTGCCTGGCTGACATGCCCAGGGCCACATGATTCCCGTTATATCAGACCCGGGGTGATGTGTTTGCAGGCTGCTCCCATCGACCAGCTCCAGCAAGTACGGTTGGCCCAGGTTTCCCTGTGACAACTCTTGGCGGGCACCCTACAGGCGCTGCTCCCACCCAAAGCTCTGGCTTTAGTAACCTAGAAGTCCATCCTTTCTTCCCTACAGAGGTGTGGAATGAAGAGATCTTGTCACAGCCTTGTCAGAGCTGGAGCCAGCAGGCCTGTCTCTCACCTGCCCAGGAAACAGAAGCTGGCAGACAGGCCCATCTGCTTGGCACCCAGGCTGGGACCCACAGGGAGCCAGGTGGCTGCCCTTGCAGCGGCACCCCACAGGCCTTTGGGTCTCCTCTGCCGTGGTGTCAGGGCTGCAGGGAAGTGCCAAACCTGGCCCATCAGGGCAGCCTCCCTATCAAGGCGAGTTCTGTTATGTCTAACGCAGAAGGCCAGAATTTAGTTAATTTTATCATTTTAGGCAACTCAACTGTTTTAATGAAAAGAGGAGACCTTGGGGCTGGTGGCGTCACTGATAAGGGGTGCGGACAGCAGCAGCAGATGGGTGACCTTGCTCGGCTTATTAACTCCTTTCCATCCCCTCGCCCCTCCACACCTCCTCCCTTGATTTCATTTTCTAGTCCAAGGTTTTAACACCATGAGGGGAAGGACTAATTAGCACGGCCAAGCCTTGGGAAAACACTGCTTCAAGAACAATCCACACGCACTTGGCCAGCTCCATGGCCTTCAAGCAAGGCCTGGCTGGCTCCTCCCCCCCGGCCAGGCTTGGTGTCCCCAGGGAGAAGAAGGCAGTAGTCTGCCCCCAACAGGGCAGAGAAGGCAGGGATGGGGCCATTTCTGGCATCTGAGCTGAGGTACTCCAGGTGGTACTAGTCCTGGTGGCTGGAGGAAATGCGGGAGCACCACTCCAAGAGTACTAGTCAACCCCCAGTCAGCACACATTGATGGACAGGTGTCCAGAGCCCAGATGTCTGCTGGGAGAAGGGGATACAGCTGAGGGAGAGGCATAGCCCCATCCACCCAAAACCATGCTGGGGGACAGGGGGCAGTGGGGGAGTCTGGGCTAACAGACCTCAATGGGTGACCTATGAGTGACCAGAGGAAATCACTAAGACTGAAAATGAACTCCAGGTCTCAAATTGGAGGGACCACTTTGCCTTTGGACAACCACGATCCCCTCAGAAACACACTAGGTCAGGGTGGCAGAAAGTTCCACATTGTGAAAAATTCATCCTGGGGTCATTTCAGGAGGTCTACATTCCTCTTCTGAGGGGCCCATGGTATAGCTTGAAAATTGTTTTCTTGAGATCAATATCCTGTGATAGGGTTTGTTTGCGTGCGTGCACTTACACCTACCTCTTCTGTCTTTGATTTATGCCTGCAGAAGCATCTGCCCAATACATTTCCATTAATACTATTCATTTCCATCTAATTGGAAATTTACTGAGTAAGGTATTTTTGGTTTTTTCTTTTTGGGGGGCTGGACCCACACTCATTGGTTTTCAGGGGCCACTCTTGGCTCTGTGCTCAGGGATCGCTCCTGGTAGTGTTCAGGGGACCGTATGTGGTATGGGGATGGAACTCGTTGCCACATGCAAGGCAGGTGTCTTATCCTTTGAATTTATCCTTGTATAAAATGTTCAGAACTCTTTAGTCAATGTATCTGAAACATGAGACAACTGCATTGGCTTACAAGGAGATGATAATGTAGTCTAAGTGTATTTTTCTAAAAACAATTAGAGTCTGTATGTATATAATATCCCAAATCATCATTAAGATAAATCCCTAGTTTTCAAATAAGGTCATTCCTTTATTTGGCTATTGGTTTTTTAATATGTTCCACTGTTTGGCAAAATCTGTGGTTTAGCTAAGTATAGCTCTTACTCTTTCCTATCCTCTAAAGAAACAACTGAAGGTCAGAAAGGGAGCTCAGTGGGCAGAGCACATACCTTGCATTTAGGAGGCTTGCTCAGTCTTGGTACCACCTGATCCCCCGAGCACAGTTGGAACACAGACCTCAGAGCCCAACACACCAAATTGGGAATAGCCTCTAAGCACTGGTAAATATGGATCTCAAGCAAAACAAAGCAAAAACAGATCAATCAGTAAGATAGAGTGTGCTGAGCATTGCCTCATGCTTCAAGGTATTAAAAACAAATGATCATATGATTAATATCACTGTCACTGTCCTTCCATTGTTCATCGATTTGCTAGAGCGGGCCCAGTAATGTCTCCATTGTGACAACTGTTACTGTGTTTGGCATATCGAATACTTCACAGGCAGCTTGCCAGGCTTTGCTGTGCAGGCGAGATACTCTCCGTAGCTTGCCAGGCTCTCCAAGAGGGGCGGAGGAATTGAACTCAGGTCAGCCATGCTGGCTGCATGTAAGGCAAATGCCCTACCTATCACCCCAACCCATGATTAATATAATTAATATTAATGACTGCGCCTCACCATTCAAACATAATGGCTCCAACTGCTACTAAAGTGTATTGTAGCATTGTAGCACTGTTCTCCCATATTGAACTGCTTTGTTTTATAAGAACATTAAACTATTCTCTTATTTATTGATTTTTCAAGAGAGGTAAAATCATTTTTAAAGACGTTTACTTAGGGAAGTGTGAGAGGAGAGAAAGAGAGATGCATGTTCAAGAGAAAATATGGGCTTCTCCAGAGCACAAAAAGACTTAAGAATTTCTTCAGGGGCTGGAGCGATAGTACAGCGGGTAGGGCATTAGCCTTGCACGTGGCCGACCCAGGTTTGATTACCAGCATCCCATATAGTCCCCTGAGCACTGCCAGGAGTAATTCCCGAGTGCAAAGCCAGGAGTAATCCCTGTGCATTGCAGGGTGTGACCTAAAAAGAAAAAAAAAAAGAATTTCTTCATTTTCATTCTTCCCTGTAGACTCTGCAGGGAGAGGGGCTAGCACACCTGGTAGGGGTGCTTCCTGAGGGTGCATACTTTAGTTGCAGGGCTCACACATGCACTTTGGTGGCTGTGCTCCCCAGACTTCACACTTGACTGTGATGTTCACACAGCGGTACTGTGGTGCCAGGGACCCTGAGCAGCAGGATCGCTGGGGTCATGCTTGAGGATCCAGGCAGCATCAGGGATGCAGGGATGGAATCTCAGCCTACCAGCCTAAAGCTTGTAAGGACAGGACTCTCCTCCCTTTTTAAAATTTTGTACTGACGTTTTTCTTTTACTTTTTTTTTTTAAGTACAAAATAGGCAGTACTCCAGGGCTATTCCTGACACAGTGTTCAGGATACCATGTGGTGCCAGGAATGAGACCTGGGGTTTCTACATGCAAAGCATAAAGCACATTCTCCAACCCAACAAGCATCTCCCTGCCCCCATATTTTTATTTTAGCTGCAATGGTTTTAATTGTTTTTACAGCAGAAATATAGCTCAAAGGTAGAGTACATGCCTGGCAAATATGAGGTCCTGGATTTCAACCCTGGAACCAAAATAAATTGCTCTTAACATCCCAACGCACCATTCCTACTAGACAGCTGGCAGTGATCAAAACAGAGATGCTGGTGCAAAGCCATAGTACAGCAGGTACGGCATTTGCCTTGCTGCGGCTGGCTGACCTGGGTTCAATCCCCAGCATCCCATATCCCCAAGCAATACCAGGAGTATTTCCTGAGCTCAGAGCCAGGAATAACTCCTGAGCACAGCCAGGTGTGCCCCACCTATCGATATTTATTACTTCACACAGGAACATTTCTTTGTTTCATCCTTTTAAGTGTCCTAGGAAATAGGGATTATTCTTCTCCCTTTCCAGGGATGCTTAGGGAATAAATTAACTGGTTCAACCCTGTTTAAAATGCAGGAGGCGGGAAGGGTTGGGGCAGGTAGGTAAGACCTTGGGACTCCCTCTGTCCAGGTTCTGGCAGTGCCCTGCCCACATGGTGATTAACCTCAGTTCCCTGTTTCTCAGCTAAGGACCTGGATGCACTCTGATGTTTGCAGCTGAGCGCACCCATGGGCAATGTTCCTACCACCTTGGCCTCTAGGTTAGTTCCTACAGCTGAGATGGCCTAAAAAGTGAGGACTCGTATAGTAAAGTTGCAGGCTATAAAATCAATACCCAAAAGTCCATGGCTTTCCTATATGCAAACAGTGAAAGAGAAGAAAGCAACATGAAAAAAAAATCCCGTTCACAATTGTGCCCCAGAAAATCAAGTACTTAGGAATCAGCTTAACTAAGGAAGTAAAGGACCTGTACAAAGAAAACTACAAAACGCTACTTCAGGAAATAAAAGAGGACATGAAGAAATGGAAAGATATCCCCTGCTCATGGGTCGGGAGACTTAACATTGTCAAAATGGCAATACTACCGAAAGCATTGTATAAATTCAATGCAATCCCTATAAGGATACCCACGACATTCTTCAAAGAAATGGAGCAAACACTCCTGAAATTTATATGGAACAATAAGCCCCCACGAATAGATAAAGCAATTCTTGGGAAAAAGAAAATGGGAGGAATCAACCTCCCTAACTTCAAACTGTACTACAAAGCAGTAATAATTAAAACAGCATGGTACTGGAACAAAGGCAGAACTGCTTTTGTGCTGGCATCACTGGACGGCTACATGCAAAAAAATGGGCTCAGAACTCTGCCTAACACCATGTACAAAAGTAAGATCAAAATGGATTAAAGACCTCAACATCAGACCAGAAACCATAAGGTACATTGAAGACAAAGTTGGCAAAACCCTCCATGACATTGAAGCTAATGGTATCTTCAAAGATGCCACGCCACTGTCTGAGCAAGTGGAAACAGAGATAGATAAATGGGACTATCTTAAACTAAGAAGCTTCTGCACCTCCAAAGAAACAGTGACCAAAATACAAAGACAGTCTACAGAATGGGAAAGGATATTCGCCGAATACACATCTGACAAGGGGTTGATGTCCAGGATATACAAAATACTGGTTAAACTCCACAAGAAGAAAACATCCAACCCCATCCAAAAATGGGGCAATGAAATGAACAGAAACTTTCTCAAAGAAGAAATCCGAATGGCAAAAAAGCACATGAGAAAATGCTCTACATCATTAATCATCAGGGAGATGCAGATCAAAACCACAATGAGATACCATCTCACACCTCAGAGACTGGCCCACATTCAAAAGAACAAAAGCAACCGATGCTGGCGTGGATGTGGCGAGAAAGGGACACTCCTTCACTGTTGGTGGGAATGTCCACTGGTTCAGCCCTTCTGGAAAACAGTATGGACGATTCTCAAAAAATTAGAAATTGAGGTCCCATTTGACCCAGCAATACCACTCCTGGGAATATATCCCAGAGAGGCAAAAATGTATAGTCGAAGTGACATCTGCACTTGTTTGTTCATTGCAGCACTCTTTACAATAGTCAGAAACTGGAAGAAACCTGAATGCCCAAGAACAGATGACTGGTTAAAGAAACTTTGGTACATCTACACAATGGAGTACTATGTAGCTCTTAGAAAAGATGAAGTCATGAAATTTACATACAAGTGGTACAACATGGAAAGTATCATGCTAAGCGAAATGAGTCAGAAAGAGAGGGATAGACATAGAAAGATTGCATTCATCTGGGGGATATAAAGTAACAAAATATGAGATTAATACCCAACAATAGCTGAGATCAGCACCAGGAGGATTACTCCATAGCTTAGTGGCCAGTCGGGCATTCTAGAGGAAAGGGCAGCTCAGATAGAGAAGGGAACACCAAATAAAGGGTGTTTGGAGGACCCTCCCAGGAGGGGAGATGCATGTCGAAAGTGGACTATGGACTGAACATGTTTGCCACTCAATGCCTCTTTTGCAGACCACAACACCCAAAAGGAGAGAGAGAACACAGGGGATTGCCCTGCCACAGAGGCAGGGGGGGATGGGGGGATGGGGGTGGGGGGGATATTATCCATGGTGGTGGAAAATGGGCACTGGTGGAGGGATGGGTATCTAATCATTGTATAATCAAACCCAAGCACAAAAAATTGTAAATCTACAACTGTACCTCATGGTGTTTCACTAAAATAAATAAATAAATAAAATAAAAATTAAAAAAAAAAAGTGAGGACTAAGGAAGGCTTGATTGTTTTCCAGGACAATAACTTGCTTTTATAGCACACCTAGCCCAGAATTTCTTTATAAATACTTAAGGACCTATTTTCTCTTTAAATATCTGTCAAGGATCAGGAAAATTGCTCCATGGTTGGAAGCCTGTCTCATGAGTGGGGGGAGAAGGCAGATGGGATAGAGAAGAGATCATTAAGTCAATGATGGTCGGAGGGATCACTCGGGATGGGAGATATGTGCTGAAAGTAGATAAAGGACCAAACGTCATAGCCTCTCAGTATCTATATTGCAAACCATGATGCCAAAAGTAGAGAGTACGAGGAAAATTGTCTGCCAAAGGCAGGGGGAGGGGTGGGATGAGGGAGAGTATACTGGGAACATTGGTGGTGGAAAATGTGCACTGGTGTTCGATCAATGTATGATTGAAATTTAAACTTGAAAGATTTGTAAACTGTAAAGCTCAGTGATTCAATTAAAAAATATATAAAAATAAATATCTCTATGATAGGCGTTATGGCAACAGTTTTGCCACTTAAAAATGTGATAAATACCAGGAGGTTCACTCCATGGCTTGGAGGCCAGCTGCACACTCTAGGGGTAAAGGCAGCTCAGATGGAGAAGGGAGCACCAAATAAAGGGTGCTGGGAAGATCCGCTCAGGATGGGAGATGCATGCTGAAAGTAGACTATAGACCAAACATGATTGCCACCCAATGCCTCTTCTGCAAACCACAGCACCCAAAAGGAGAGAACAAAAGGGAGTGCCCTGCCACAGAGGCAGAGTGGGATGGGGGATGGGGGGGTGGGAGGAATACTGGGGTTGGTGGGGTGGAGAATGGGTACTGGTGGTGGGATGAGTACTCGATCATTGTATAACTGAAACCCAAGCACAAAAGCTTGTAAGTCTAAAAACAAAAAAATTGTTAAAGGGCCCTCTCGTTGTTCATCGATTTGCTTGAGCAGGCCCAGTAACATCTCCATTGGAGACTTTGTTGTTACTGTGTCTGGCATATCAAATACGTCACGAGGAGCTTGCCAGGCTCTGCCGTGCGGGCGAGATACTCTCGGTAGCTTGCCGGGCTCTCCGAGAGGGGCGGAGGAATCGAACTCGGGTCGGCCATGTTGGCTGCGTGCAAGGCAAACGCCCTACCGCTGTGCTATCGCGCCAGCCCAAAAACTTGTAAGTCTAAAAAAAAATTTAGAGGGACAAAAAAAAAAGTTAGAGGGACAGGAGCCCAAAAATCAAAATAAAACAAAATGAAAAATAAAGTCAGTCTGTGTCTCTTCTCCACCCCCAACTTTCTAACTTTTTCAGTGCTCCCAGAGGAAAAAATTGCCAAAGTACTCTCAAAGGCCCACCTCTCTCCTGGGCCTCTCCTGGGCCAAGAGGTCATCTACCCCTCTCCAGCCACTCTGGCCTCCTACAGGACACCCAAGGAGACAGTTGCATGTGTGTCTCCCAGAGCTCAGGGCAAAAGAAGAGGAGGATTGGGTTTATTTGATCTTTTGTTGTTGTTGTTGCTTTAGTTTTGTTTTGCTTTTGGACCACACCCAGCAGTGCTCAGGGCATACTCCTGGCTCTGCACTCGGCAACACTCCTGGCGGGAGTCTGGGGACCACGTGTGGTGCCCAAGGTTCAAACCCAAGATGACCTCTGCAAGGCCAGCGCCCTGGCTGCTGGATTTTCTCTGGCCTGTCTGGTCACTTTTCTACCTTCCAACTTTGCTCTACGCTAGACTGCTGTCAAGAGCTGCCTGAGGATCCCAGTGACCTTGGGCCGGCTTGGTTCCCTTGCGCACCCCACGAGGGGACCAGCTGTCCCCGCAGTCCGGGCTGCCCCGCCCCAGGTGCTGGAGTCGTCCTTCTGACCAGCAGGTGTCCCGCCACCCGGGCCTGCCCCCTCCTCCCCGCAGCCCACAGCAAACATCAGTGGCGACAGTGAGAACACACTTTCTTTTTCTATTTGCTGGAGATGGCAGCATGCCCAGGGCCAGCCCAGCCCTGGCATTTCAGGGCGACATTCCAGGCTGTGGAGACATGAGAGTAGAAGAGAGCAGGGGAATCCCTGGGCCTCGCAGCTTGCACACAGGGGAGGCTTCCCTGTGGGAGGCTGCAAGGACTCACTTGGGCCTAAACAAGCTAAAGGGAAGGGAAGAGGCAGGTCTGGGGCCAGACCACAGGCCGGCCCTCCCGGGGATCGACATCTGAGTTCCCTGGGCAGCTTCCTGCCTCCCAGGGTCGAATTCCTGCCTCCCCACCGTTCCCCCTCGCAGTGTCCAGGTTACAAGGCAGGGCCAGGGGGAACATTCCATCGTCAGTCAGTTCTCCTAAAGTTTGGGGGTATTTTTGCTTTCTGCTTCTTCTGTTTTTTGTTTTTTTGTAGGGGCACTCTTAGTGATGTTCAGGTGTTACTCCTGGCTCTATGACCAGAGATCACTCCAGGTGGTGCTCAGGACACTATAGGAGATGTTGGGGATTGAATCTGGGTCGGCTGCATACAAGGCAAGCAACTTTCACACTGTGTTATCTCTCAGGCCAGGACTTCTGAGTTTTCTCTCTAGGCTGCAGCACGTGGCCTGCTGCACACGAACATGCACCCACCTGCTTTGTGGGAAAGGACAATCCCGAACCCCGGGCTGCACTCACTCATCACTCTGATGTTCAGGAGCCCAGAGACCTGCCAGCTCGGCCCTTCAGAACCCGGTGCTCTGGCTGCACAGGTGTAACCACTTCCGCTTCTACCTTCACTCCTATCTTGCAAGGCACAATGGTCCCAGCCCCTGAAAGCCTGTCTCCTGGCGCCTGGACAATGCCAGTACGCACGGGCAGGGAGCAGGGGGAACTCTAGGTGGAGGCAGAGCCGAGCCCTGGTAACATCAAAGGGAGCCTGGACAGGCCTGGAGTAAGAAGTGCTGGCAGGTGACAAATGAGGTCCCCAGGGGTCAGCTCAGGGCCAGGCTGCCTGCACTCCAGCACTGGGACAGGGCAGAGAGCCATGGAAAGGAGCATCAGGGCAGAGGGACAATAGATGGGAAAGATAAGGGGAGGTGTAAATTAGTGGGGGACAGGGCTAGCCCAAAGATAAGGGAATCTCCCTGCAATTGAAACCGGGGACAATCCAACCATCTCCAAGGTTGGTGCTGTCCCTGGCTGTCCCTGCTGTCCGGGCCTGAGTAGGGCTGAGCTAAGAGGAGTAAAACTCAGGTGAGTTCATGGTTGGCTCCTGCAGGAAGCTTTCGAAGCTCATTCAGCTGGGTCCTGGGCAGGCAAGGCAAACCTCAGTCACCTGAGATAAGGCCAAGGATCTCCCCAAGACAGGAAGAGCCAGCTAACACCCTCCCCTCCATCCCCCCCCCACCCCCAACCCTTCCTGAGGCAGCCCTGGCCTGGCAGGTTCTTGCTCCCTTTTTCAGTCTTTTGTTATACAGATTGCTTTGGTTGTTGGTGTTATTGGTTGTTTTTGTTTCAAAACTCAAAGCTCTATCTCAAGCACTGATTCTATTTGACCTTGATCTTGCCTATCCTACCCCACAAAGTCTGCTTATGGTAATTTCTGACTAGATAACTCTAGTCAAAGGCACGTTCCTTTCACACAACTAAGCCCAAGGTTCCCACGTGTAGTCTCCTGACTGTTGCCAGGAGTACAGAACCAGTAGTAAGCCCTAAGCACTGCTGGGTATGACCATAAAAACAACAATAATTATTAGTTTTAAAAATTTAATTCCCACAAACTAGGAGCAGTGTCCTAACAACATTGTAGATATCTTTTTCAAAAACCTCATATCTTAGAGCCAGAGAGAGTACAGGGAGTGGGCAGGGCACATGGCCAACTCGAGTTCAACCCCCAGTACCCCATACGGTTCCCCAGCTTCACTAGGATTGATGCCTTAGAACAGAGCCAAGAGTAAGCCCTGAGCATTGATGAGGGTGACCACAAAACAAACAAACACAAAAAACAAATATTCCATATATCACACAAGAGAGACAGCTTAGTGGGCCTAGACACATATGCTGTTTGTAGGAGGCCCAGGTTAATCCTCAACATCTCATGGTTCCCCAGCAAATTGACAAGAGCGACCCCCATGCACTGCTTTGGGAGAAATCCAAACCAAACAACTCCCATTTCTTCCCTACATACTTGATTTGATAATGCTCCCCCTCACCCTCAGCAGAGAAATGCCAACACCTCAGATGTAAGCTGTGGCCATCAGAAGAGGTGATCACAGAGGCCATCAGATTGTTTATAAATTCTGCATCATTTTCCCTTACTCCACATATCCAATTCCACAAACCCTGCCCAATCTGTTCCCAAATTAATCCCTGATTCCACCCACTTCTTTCCATCTTACTGTGGTTTCCAGGCAGTGCCTGCATCATCTCCCATCTAAGCCATCCGACATCTTTTTTTTTCTTCTTTTTTTTTTTTTTCTCTTTGGGTATACCTGGCAATGCACAGGTGTTACTTCTGGCTCATGAACTCAGGAATTACTCCTGGTGGTGCTCAGGGATGCTGGGAATCAAACCTGAACCCAGGCAGGACACGTGCAAGGCAAATGCCCTACCTGCTGTGCTATTGTTACAACCACACCATCCAACATCTTAATGTCCCTTCTATCATTCCTACCTTCACTCCCTAACTCCTTCACATGGTCCTAGCCAGTGTATCTTAAAGGCAAGGACTACAGAAATGACATCATCCTGCCCTCCCTCTAACAATGGCCTTCCTTTGCACTTCAGATAAAATCTCAAGTTCTTAACTAGCTTAAAAGACCCTGTAGGACTGGCCCTCACCACCCTACAATCTCCTCCGGAGCCACGCTCCTCCTTGTCTGCTGCACTCCAACTTCACTGGCTTCCTTTCAGTTCTTCAAATAGCCTCTCCTCTTCAAAGGCGACTCCTTTTCAAGTTTTAGCGTCAATAGCATTTCTTCAGAGACGCCTTCCCTGGCCAACCTCACCAGCGCCCCTCTTTGACTCTCCTTCACAACCTTGGGTTTATTTTCTCCATTACATTACTTCTGCAATACAGCATTTCTCTTTCTTTCTTTCTTTCTTTCTTTCTTTCTTTCTTTCTTTCTTTCTTTCTCTTTCTCTCTTTTTTCTCTTTTTCTCTCTTCCTCTCTATTTCTCTCTTTCTTTTTCTTTCTTTCATCCATTTTGTCTCTATCTCACACTACTTCCATGCACCAGTATGAAGACAGTGGCCTTTGTATAAACAAGGAAGAACAGAGAAATATGAATAATTTAATTTATCTAAGATCTCAAGAGATAGAAAGAAAGATAGGGGGAGGAAGGGAAAGAAAGCCATCAAATTTGATTTAGTTAGGTTAATATTAACTTTCTGTAACAGAAATCAGTGGAATACTTATCCCAAGAATGTACAAATTTAACTAGATTTGTTAAGTCTTAGTAGCACAGTGGGTAGGGCATTTGCCTTGCACACTACTGACCCGGCTGACCCGGGTTCGATTCCTCCAACCTTCTCGGAGAGCCTGGCAAGCTACCGAGAGTATCTTGCCCACACAGCAAAACCTGGCAAGCTATCCGTGACATATTCGATATGCCAAACACAGTAACAGCAAGTCTCACAATGGAAACACTACTGGGGCCTCTCAAGCAAATTGATGAACAATAGGAGGACAGTGCTACAGGGCTATACCAAGATAAATAGATAAAAGCATTTACATTTTTAAAAAGATTTTATTATTGAATCACTGTGTATAAACACTTACAAAGTTGTTCATGATTAGGTTTCAGTCATACAGTGTTCCAGCACTCATCTCTCCACCAGCACCAGTATACTTCTCAGCACCAGTGTCCCCAGTTTTTCTCCCATTATCTCCCACCCCCAACCTGCCCTTATGGCAGGCACTTTTCTTCTCTTTTTCTCTCTCCTCCATTTATTTCTTAGTTCAGAAAATTGCTTCTGAATTCTGGGGCCAGAGATATAGTACAGTGGGTAGGGCATTTGCCTTACATATGGCTGAGATTGGTTTAATCCCGGTATTTCACTTGGTGAAAGACCCCCGACTCTTCCAGGAGTGATTCCGGAACACAGAGCCAAAAGCAAAGCCTGAATACCACCAGCTGTGGTATCCCCAGCCACTCCCCTCCAAAACGTATTTAGTTAGTTAGTTAGTTAGTTTTAGTTAGTTTTTAAAGCTAACTGTAGGGTTGTAGCAAGTGCACAGCAGATAGGGCACTTGCCTTGCACATGGCCGACCCAGGTTAAATCCCTGCAGCCATATGGTTCCTCCAAGTTCTGCTAGGAGTGATTCCTGAGTGCAGAGCCAGAGTTACCCCTGAATATTTCTGGATGTGGCCTCAAAATCCAAAAATAAAAATAATAAATAATTCTGTAATAATGAGAGCTAGAAACTGGCACAGAAAAAGGTTCAATGAAACACATCTGTAACCTCAAACAAAAACTATAGAAAAGAGCAAAATCTCTGAGGATTTCCTTTGTGTTTTTGTGGGAAAGGTGAGTTTGGTTTTAGTTTTTAGTTTGGGGTTATACCCAGTGGTGCTTGGGAGTCACTCCTGGCTCAGTGCATGGTGGTTGCCTCCAGCAGCACAGGGGAACTGATTTGAGCTTCCTGTGTGCAAAGTAGGTGAGGATGAGCAAAAATTTAAGTAACTCAGCACAAAGGAAGAAGATCAAGCCTAAGGATTTTGTACTGATCCAAAATTGTGTGTCACAACACAGAACCAAAACAGGGAGTCAACCTTAATTCTGTCAACAGGCAACTGGAAGAAGATATCACAGTATGTATACTCAGTGGAATATAGGATTCTCTGCTTTAAAAAAAAAAGCTGAAATGATACCGGTGGAACAAAATTCAGGGAACAGGAGAATATTATTCTATTTGATAAAGTGAATAGCAAGTGTGTGAGATATAAATAACTAAAGTAAATTGACTAGTCAAAAAGAAAAAAAGAGAAGAGAAGAGAAGAGAGGAGAGGAGAGGAGAGGAGAGGAGAGGAGAGGAGAGGAGAGGAGAGAAGAGAAGAGAAGAGAAGAGAAGAGAAGAGAAGAGAAGAGAAGAGAAGAGAAGAGAAGAGAAGAGAAGAGAAGAGAAGAGAAGAGAAGGAGAGGAGAGGAGAGGAGAGGAGAGGAGAGGAGAGGAGAGGAGAGGAGAGGAGAGGAGAGAAGAGAAGAGAAGAGAAGAGAAGGGAAGAGAAGAGAAGAGAAGAGAAGAGAAGAGAAGAGAAGAGAAGAGAAGAGAAGAGAAGAAGAGAAGAGGAGGTGAGGGGAGGAGAGGAGAGGAGAGGAGAGGAGAGGAGAGGAGAGAAGAGAAGAGAAGAGAAGAGAAGAGAAGAGAAGAGAAGAGAAGAGAAGAGAAGAAGAAAGGGAGGGGAGGGGAGGGAGAGGGGGAAGGGAAGGGAAGGGAAGGGAAGGGAAGGGAAGGGAAGGGAAGGGAAGGGAAGGGAAGGGAAGGGAAGGCCAGAAGGACTGGTCAATGGTTGGAAGCTTGCTACAAGTGTGTGAGGGCAGATAGGATAGAGAAGGAACCAGTATGACAATAATAGTTGGAAATGATCATTTTGGACAGGAACTGAATGTTGAAAATAAGTAAAGGAACTGAATGTTGAAAATAAGTATATACTTGATAAGCTTTCAGTATCTGTAAACCATAATGCCCAAAAGGAAAGAGGAGAAAGAGGGAGGAGGCTGGAGACGAGAGAGATAGAGGAAGAAGAGAGAGAGAGTGAGACAGAGAGAGAGAGAGAGAGACAGACAGACAGACAGACAGAGACAGAGAGAGAGAAGAAAAGTAGCTGCCAAAGTGAGGAAGGGGCAGATCGGTAGTGGGAAATGTACACTGGTAAATGGACAGGTGTTGGAACACTATATGATTGAAACCCAATCATGAACAACTTTATAACTCTGTATCTCATTGTGATCAATTAATAAATAAATTTTTAAAAAGAAAAGAAAAGAACACCAACAAAACTAACTTCTAGATGGGGTGAAAATGATGGTTTCCCAGAGAGAGAAGGGAGTTTAGGGGGATTGGGTAGAGGGGTGTTTTTGATGACGGTTGGCACCAGAATTCTGGCGGTGGATACTGTTGATCCTGCAGACAAGAGAGTTGCTTTAAACTCTACCCCTGAAATTCTATCATGGTGCAAACAAATAATAGATCAATAACAATGGAATCCATAAATCACTGAGAATTTGGTAGGATGTGGTAAACAGGATAGACAGCAATTCCATTAATTTTTCAAAATTGCAGAAATTCTCAAGCACCAGAGGCAGCTGTGAATGCTGAAGGCAAGAGCAAGAGAGGGGTGCTTTTGCTGCAAGTCTTTGTCAAGCTGTCTCATTCCCTACCTCGACCCAGCACAATCAGGAAACTAATCCTCACCAATACCATTGCTCTTCCACCTAACTCCCCCATAATGAGCTCTTTCTCAGGAGAACTTCAACAAAAGGGACTCTAATTAAGAAGTTCTCCTACCAAAGAAAAGGAAGTCCAGGAATATAGAAAAAAAAGATGGTGAAGTTGATGTTAACGGAATGGTGTCCTCTCCACACTCAAGCGGAGTGCCAATGCCTGGTCTTTTTGTAGGGAGCTGTATTTGGAGATAAGATCTTTAAAGAGGTGATTAAGTCAATGAAGCGATTAGGGTGGAAACTGAATCCAGTATAACTGGTGTCCTATAAAATGAGGGAGAAAGAACAGGGCGGCTCCCTGCAGAGGAAAGGCCACGTGAGGATACAGCAAGGAGCAATTGTCTGCAAGCACGGGAGGGAGCGGCAGAGAAACACACCTGTCAGTGTCCTGATCTTGAACTTCCAGCCCCACCTGTGAGAAACTTCATTTCTGTTATTTAAGTCAGTAGTCTGTGCCCTTTTGTTATAGTATCCCTAGTAATCTAAGACAAGAAGGGAGGAAATATTCAGAGAAATCATGTGAGAGGGGCTGGGTCAATAGTCACGGGTAGCTTGCCAGGCTCTGCCGTACGGGTGAGATACTCTCCGTAGCTTGCTAAATAAAACCGCCATTATTAAGTCCAGGAAGACAAATTTGAACAGGAAAGGAAATGTGATCAGAGTACAAAATTTGATTTAGCAGTGAATAGATTTGCAAATTCATAATAATAACAAAGCTAAAAATGTGAATGTAATTGGGATATAATTTTATTGTGAAAATAAGCATATGGAAAGAAGTGTAAAAATGAGCTATCGGGGGTATGGTGCTGCCAGCAGGTCAATCTGTACCTGTGAGGTGAGTGCATCAGCAGCCTGATGGCACTGTCAGACTTTCAGATACCCCAAAATTGCCGCTGTGCCTGTGGCAAGACCTCAAAAACTTGGGGCAAAGTTTACCAAGAAAGTAAACGGCCAAAAGTTAGGTATGTGGGAGACACACCCACAAACCACCTCTGGCTCAGCTATATAATTGGAGGCATAGCCTCTCTGGTTCCTAATAGAACTGCTTAACGGCCATGATCCCAGAGATTCAGAAACGAATCTCGGAACACAAAGGCTTTTGGCAGAAATGCGTCCTGTTCCTGCAGTAGGTTAACGGCGCCGCCCCAGGTGGGAATAGGTTTCCTGCCTTGGCCTGTTCCCCCTGGAGGCCTGGTGACCACCATCCTCCAGAGGCCACTGGACAGTCAGGTTTTGGCCTGCAGTGACGAGACACACGGGCCCTCACCACATGGGGGTGGAGCCAACTCTTTCTCCCCATCCCAACAAGACCCTGAGTCGCCGCCTACAAAAGGCCTCTCTGGCTCCTGATCAAGCTGATTAATAGCCATGATACCGGAGACTCAGAAACAAATCTTAAAACCCAGCGGCTTTTGGCAGAAATGCATCTGGAATGCATACAAGGTGGCCACCGGCTCAGAGCTTATTGGAAAGCCAGGTATGAGCCGGCGGTGACGGGGCAATTGCAGTCTCATGGGAAGGGGGGTGGTACAGGCTCGTCCTTCACGCCCTACCGAGGTCACGAGTTGCCCCCCACAAGCAGCTCTCTGGCACGACCAAGGCTCCAGAGGCAAAAGAACTTAATCCAGAGCCCGGCAGCTTGCAGCAGAAAAGTGAATGGACCATGCGTTAAACTAAGGCGCCATGCATCCCCGGGAGGGAAAGGGTGTTGCTCCCTTCTGCCTTTTTCCCCGTTGGCAACAAGGTAGCTGCCACTTCAGAGCTTATTGGAAAGCCAGGTATGAACCGGCGGTGAAGGGGCAACTGCAGTCTCATGGGAAGGAGGACAGTACCGGTTCGTCCTTCACACCCTACCAAGGTCATGAATTGCCCCCCACAAGAGGCTCTTTGGAACGGCCATGGCTCCAGAGGCAAAAGGACTTAGTCCAGAGCCCAACAGCTTGCAGAAGAAAAGTGAATGGACCATGTGTTAAACTATGGCGCCATGCCTCCCCAGGAAGGAAAGGGTGTTGCTCACTTCCACCTTTTTCCCCCCTGGCAGCAAGGTGGCCACTGCCTCAGAGCTTATAAGAAAGCCAGGTACGAGCCAGGGGTGACGGGGCAACTGCAGTCTCATGGGAAGGGGGGGCGGTACCAGCACGTCCTTCACGACCCACCGAGGTGAGGTCACAAGTAACCCCCCACGAGTGGCTCTCTGGCACAGCCATAACACCAGACACACAGAAACCAATCTCGTAATTATCTCACTCTTTGCAAAAATCCAAAACGTGGCTGCATGACATTATATGATTCTCATAACCAGCTATAGAAAACAAAATATTTCACAATGCCTTTCAGCAATTCTGATTGTTTGGTGGGGAATTCTAAACAATAATGGTGCATCTTTTGTCGAAATAATGAATGTAATCAATGTAGAGAAGAGTTAAGTAGAAAGCATCTGCCTCACAGGCATTGGGAGGGGTGGGGAGGGGGGTATACTGGCGTTCTTGATGGTGAAAAATGAGTACTGGTGAAGGGAAAGGTGTTTGATCATTGTATGACTGAGACTTAAACCTGAAAGCTTAGTAACTTTTCCCACAGTGATTCAATACATAAATATAAAAAGAAAAAAATAAGTAAAATTTTTAAAAAATTAAGGTGGAGTTCATGCCTAATTCAATCAGCAAACCAGTGGCTGAATAAATAGCAATACTCCTACAAAAAAAAAAAGAGCTATCATTCCATAATTGAAAGAGGATATCTAAACTTGATGAAACAGTGCTGGGAGATTGCTTATGGACTCCCAAACACTGTACGATGTGATTCCCCGGTAAAATAAAAAAAAAAAAATAGAATAAAGTTGATGAATCAGTATTCCCATTTTATGTAGAAATGTAATATAGAAAACAGACACACAACTGACCACAACTGAAGATAACATTTAGACTTATTCTACAGCTTTAAACAACATAAAAATAAATACAAAACTCATTTTAGGCATCAGAAAAAAAAACATAAGAATTTGGTCTTTAGAGAAGGATGCTTCCCTTCTCTTTACAAATACAAAGTGAGCTCCACATTCATCTAGTGTTGGCAAATCAAGGTAATAAAACTAGAACCAAATAGAAAACAATCGTTTAGATAAAAGAAAGCAACTTAATCACAGGGTGGCTGAAAAAAAACTAGAATTTTATGTGTGGATGAAAATAATATGGAGGTAACTTTTCAGAGAGAAGGTCTGTAAACCTGCATAAGGATCTCCTAGAGTCCTTAGCTAAATATTAAGCCATGCGAGCAAAACATGAGAATTGGCATAAAAGCAGAACACAGTTACAAGCGAGGAGGTATGATGAGCTGAACAGAGAAACTGGAGATTGGACTGGGAGAGTTGGACCTCTAGCCAGCCAGAACCAGAGGTTTCACTGACCCTTCCAAACATCCATTTATGGCTCCAGAATGGCCACACTGGGAATATGAATACTCTCAACTGAGTGGAAAATTGATGAGATATATCCCAACAAAAATTAAACTAAGGCTGGAGAGGGGGCATACAAAGCCCACAGGGAGCCTGAGCTCGATCTCTGACACTGCATAGTCCCATGAGCCAGGAGCAGGAAGAGGCCCTGAGCACTGCCAAGTGCCAACTCCCAAACACATGTCAAACCAGACCCTATTTCCACAATCAAACTGATCTGCTAGGGAACTGCAATCATGCTCCATGTGATGCTCTCGGTGAAAGGCAGACTACATCTCTAACGGTCATCTTCCTCAACTCAGGTATGAGACTGAGTTTTCTCTAGCAACACACACACACACACACACACACACACACACACACACACACACACACACACAATATAATTTAAATAAAATAGAATAAGAACCAAGGATGCAGCTCAACAGCAGGGTGTATGCCAGCACTACGTAAACAACCTTTAAAAATGTAATGAGGGGCTGGAGTGGGTAGGGCATTTGCTTTGCACATGGTTGACCTGGGTTCGATCTGCAGAATCCCACATAGTCTGCATAGCACCACCAGGAGTAATTCCTGAGTGCAGGACCAGGGAGAAACCCCTGAGCATTGCTGGTGTGGCACAAAAACAAACTAAAAGAAAAAGTGGTAATGGTTGTCGGGTGTTGAGCCATAGCTGGCAGTATTTAGGGGAGCTTCTGTGCTCAGGGTTACTTTCAACAGATCTCAGGGAGCCAGGTGGTGATAGCGAAGCAAACCAGGGTCAAGTGAATACAAGACAAGAGCCTTAATTACGTCACTATCTCCCCAGCCACCTAAAAAACTTTAAATAAGTAAAATAAGTTGAAATATTTATAAGATGGATAGAAATACGTAACTTAATAATTAGGAAAAGATGAGGCGAGAAAGAGGAACTATTGGTTCTTAATATAATTTTTGCTAATGTTACTTAAACCATTTGCTCATAGTGACATTTAAAAAATAGTTTTAGAGCTCAGGAGATAGCCCAATGGACCGAGCATATGCTTTGCATGCAAAAGTCGCAAATTCAATTCCAGTCACTGCATAGTTCTTCAAGTGATCCTCAAACACCAAGCTGGAAGTAGGCCCTGAGAACTGTCAGGTATGGTTCCCCCCAAAAAATAGTTTTAAAAACTAAAGGAACAGGATGACTCAAAAGGCTAAATATGCAGTTTGCAGGAGGCCAGAATTTAATCCCCAGAGAAACATCTTGACATACCCAGAGCAGTGAGCTAGGAAAGGCCCCTGAGAGTACATAAGATGTTGCATCTTATCCTTTACATCTCTTGAGGAATTCAAAGATTGCAATGGAGTGGAGAAACATTGGAATAAATTTTAAGTGCAGTTGAATTTGTTAATAAGCTTAAATTTACAATTGTTTAGGTCCAGGCTAACATAGTGACTTTGCCAATCCCAAATAAAAAAGTACAATGAACTTCTTCTCTGGTTTCTTATGCTACCTGAAATCCAATGAGGTTCAAGGCATAATCAAAAGTGTCCTTACTTAAGCCCCAGATACTCTCCTGTCAGTCAAGTATTAGGGACTGAGGCGAACAAGCATTGCTTGGATATACCAATTATATGAGCAGCCCTGAGTTAGATGTTCCATGGGGGTCACAAAGTTAAAGATTAAGAAGTTCTCAATCGGTTTCAAGCTTTCCATTTTTCCTCAGAAAAACAGAGTACAATATTCTGTTGCCAGTCATTGGATAATACATAAATGGCCATTAATGAATGTATAAGTTTGTGTGAATACCTCCTACTTTGACTCTAAACGTGGACATGTTATCTCTGACCAGTGGGACATCGCCAAAGATTTTATAAACAGAAGGTTGGAAAGTATTTGTGGATAGACTTGCATCTTGCCTCTTGTTGCTTTTGGAATCCAGTACCAGGAGAGCCTGCTAGAGGTCCATGAACCAAGCAACCAGCAGCAGTGAGCAGTGAGTAAGTGAGACCTTCGGAACTCTAGTCCCCCAAAGTGGGGGTGAGCCTCAATGACCCAGACCTCTTGGAGAACTGTCCTCTAGACCCAGTGCCACCACACAGAACTGTGAGCAGATAAAATGAGGGTGCTTCTATGTCAATAAATTCAGTTGGTTTTTTGTGCCACACTAGTACAAGTGGTATAAGATTTGGCTATAACAGGAGCGTGGGAAACCTTCTCTTATCTCTTGAAAGATTCTAATTTCATGCTAAATTTGCCATGTGTGTTTTCCCTACAGTTTGGCAGCAGTTTCTAACCTTTCCAAATCAAAATTAGACTTCTTCCTTTGCTGATTACCATGACCTGAAGAATAGGACTCAATACTTTTTTAAAATCTGTTTTGAATTGCATTTTTCTAGTTTGTTTGTTTAAAGAGAACACTTGGCTGTGCTCAGAGTTTACTCCTGACTCTGGGCTCAGGGATCACTCCTGCCAGTGTTCAAAGAACCAAAACCACTTTGGATCCATGTATTTTATTTTAAAATAGGTAATGCATGAACATGTTGAAAGTATTTAACAACTCTATTTTAGGAATCAAGTAGAGATATAGAAACTTGAGGAGCTACATATAGTCATATACAAACACACATGGATTTTTTTTTATGCAATGGCTATGGTAGTTCAGTCATCTTTGAGCTCAACCCTTATTGATAGACATCTAAATTATTTTGAAATTTTGTTGCTATTTTCTTTTTGGCCATATTCGTAGATGTCCGGGGTTTATTACTGGCTCTGGGCTCAGGGATAACTTCTGACATAGCTCAGGGAACCATATGGAATGCTGGCATCAAACCTGAGTAGGCTGCATGCCAGGCAAGTGCCTTACTCATTGTACTATTGTTCCAAACCCTTTTTTTCCCTCTTTTTTCCTTTTTGGGTCACACCCGGAAATACACAGGGGTTCCTTCTGGCTCTGTGCTCAGGAATTACCCAGGCAGTGCTCAGGGGACCATATGGGATGCTGGGAATTGAACCCAGGCCAGCCATGTGCAAAGCAAACACCCTACCCTCTGTGCTATCGCTCCAGTCCCTTTTTTCTATTTTAAATAATACTATGAAGAGTAGCCTCTTACAGTCCTGATTATCTGTATAATAAATGCCCATTGAGGGTCAGAGAGACAGTATAGTAGGTAGGACACATGCCTTTTGACCTAAATTTGATCCTCAGCACCTTGTGTGGTCCCCTGAGCCTGTCAGGAGTGATCCCGGAAAGCAGAGCCAGAAGTAAGCCCTGAGTACCTCTGGGTGTGACCCCCAAACAAAAACAAAGAATTCTCATTGTTCATCTGGTGGGACCCATCCAAAGTAGCCAGAAGAAGAGAGTAATGGGGTAATGGTAGTCATGGGGTGCAGTTACAGTTAAATTGCTTTTATAGCCACAATCCATCTTTTCATTTTGTTTCAGTTTTTCTATTTTGGGGCCCCATTTCGCTATTCTCAGCACTTTCTACCGGTTTTGAGCTCAAGGATCTCTCCTGGCAGTGCTCAGTACTCAGAGGACCATATGGGGTGCCAGGATCAAACCCTGGTCAGTCGCAAGCAAAACAAGAGTCCTGCCCACTGTCCTAATGTTCTGTTCCCCATAATTCACTTTAAAGTGTACCATTTACAAAAACCTTTTTACATTTCCTGTGCTCCTCTGTCCTTTTTTTTTAAAATGTAGGAGCACTGCTATTTATTCAGCCATTAATTAAGCTGATTGTATTGGGCATGAACTCCACATTACTTTTTAAATTTTTTTTTAATTTTTCCATAAGATAGACCACTACAAAGCTGTTCACAACTGCGTTTCAGTCATACAAATGATCCAGCACCCATCCCACCACCAGTGTACATTTCCCACCACCAATATCCCCTGTTTCCCTACCACCATCCCCCAACACCCCACCTGCCATCCCCAGCCTTCCTCTATGGGAGGCACTTTCCTTCTTGCTCTCTCTCTCTCTCTCCCTCCTTTTCCTTTTTTGCATTATGTTTTGCAACACAGGTGATAAGAGGTCATGATGTTTGTTCAGCGCATTCAGTATTTTTATTGGGACAGTAAGACTGGAGTAACTTTTTAATTGGATTGCAGCTTTGGGTTGTGTACATGACTGCTGAGGCTTCTGGAAATAGAGGGAGATTGGGGGGTGGGGGCATCCAGACCCCGAGAAAGACTGGAGATTTCAGTCACAAAATTTGCATATAAAAATTTTCAGCAGATTATGTGTCAGTGAGGTCCATCCAGAGATGGTGGAGTTAGGCTGATTGGTGGATTAGGAAGGATTAGGTGGATTGTGGAAGAAAGTGACTGCCAGGGACTCTGCTTGGGTAGGCATCAGGCTGACCCAGCCCCCTCTGATTTATCCTGGTCTGTTTAGCCAAGCAAGGATCTGAGATTAACTTCATCTTTTGATTTCTTTCTAGATTTATTTATGAGTTTCTGAAATAAGGCCCATAAATGAACTTGTATAGCTGAGCAAGAGGTTGTTTGTGGGTGTGGCTCCCACATACCTACCTTTTGATCGTTTAATTTCTTGGTAAACTTGGTACCAAGTTGTTGGGGTCCGTCAAAGGCACAGTGGCAATTTCGGGGTATCAGGAAGCCTGAAGACACCATCAAGCTGCTGATACACTTGCCCCACAGGTCAGATTGACCTGCTGGAAGCACCATACCCACTCCTCTCTCCTTTTTGTCTCTGTTCTTGGTGACAGGTAACATCTGAGATTATTGTATAGATGCTGAGAGGTGTCATACAATCAGCAGTTTAATCTTTTTGAGATCTCCCTGTAAAGTGCTCATTAGGAAAAATGTTTTAAGTTATATAGATGTAATCATCAAAATCAAAGTAATGTGGCAATCCCTTGACAGATGAAAACAAGTCGTTGACAATACTGAAAAATCATCCTATGTTCTGCTACCTTGGTGTTACATTTTTCAAAGGCAGACCTTACAACTACAAAATTAAAGAAAATCTGTTTAAACAAAGAAATGCAAGACCCACAAAGAATGACAGATTAGTCCGCTTCTTTTCTTAAGGACATTTTCATTGATTTTTCCATTACTGAGTGTTTTGCTTAAAAGCCCCTTTACCCTTCATCTCACAAGGTTTTATAAATCTTGCATTGGTTTTATTCAAGGCTTTATCTGGTCTTCTCTGGAGAGGAAATACTTTTCTTTCAGGAGTCATTGTTTTCATGTATAAGCATAAAATGTCTTAAATCATGGCATGATAGTGTCAAGGGATAAGACACGTTAAAGAAGACAGAGTCACAATAATAGTGTATCCTAAATGGGTTCTTTGTGTTGTCCTAAGTAATACCCTCAAGAACAGTTAGAGATGGAGAAGGCCCACCTCATTGTCCAAAGAACCTCTCTACTCTTTCCTGACCCAACTTTCTTTTGTCTCCTAGAATACATCACTGCAGTTTCAGCTGGTCCAGATTCTAGAGAGCAAGATTTTGTATCCAGAAAAGAGACCAGTCACAGGAAATAAGATGAAATCCCTTTTGACCAAAAGAAAATATAGAATCTTCATAATTGGTAGGACCGAGCTGAAAGCAGAGACCCTGACATGCTAGGTTAGTAAAAAGAGGATGAAGTTACTCCACGTAAACATAAGTCCCAAAGAGTAGCTCAATAGGAAAATGCCTGATTGGAACCTTGGGAACTCATATTAATAACCCTTTTACAAATGAATACACTCAAGTCTGGGATGAGGACTCTGGGAATTAAAACATAAGAGTGGCTGATTTCCAGTTCTGTGCTTAAGTGATCTAGTGAGCCGGGCTACTTACAGAGCTCAAAAGATTTACAAACCCATTAGGAAGGTTCAGCAGAGCCAAAAGACAGTGATGCACCCCAGTCCCAGGCTCTGTCTCCTTCATGAAAAAGCTCCAGCAAAATTGGACCCTTGGCCTCTGGCCATCTAATGAATCAAGCAGAGTGAGAACGCTTCATGAGTCCAAACAAGCTCCCAGTGGGACCTACAAGCCAGCTCCTAATTAATTGGCTGTTAGTCCACAAGTAAGAATAAAAATATTTGCAACAACTAAAGGGAGACAGTCATCACCATGGGTTAACAAAAAAAATAATATGGGGGAGAAATGTGATGTGAAGATGGATCCAGGTCTACAGTTAGCTGGCTGAACTATAAATCAAATCTTTATTTTTTTTAAAGTCAGATGTGAACAACTGCATACATGTGATTCTTGAGCTTGAACTTTGAGCCTCATGGCAGCATATAAGAAGACAACAGTCTTGATAGGATTTAAAAACACAGAAAACTCTCTATTAAAGACTTACTCCACTGCTCTAGGGACTGAAAGAATGTACACAGGGCAAGACCAGATAGACGTGGAGAAGTCAGAGATCTGAGACATGCACATTTGCCAGAAGGTCCACAGGACGGCTTCGGAGCTCTAGTCTTCTAGGAAAGTTAAATAGACATGCCTGAGACCAGAGGAACACCCAGAGTTAAGGCACTCATGCATGACCTGCCACAACCCTGGTTCAAAGCCAAGAGTGCCTCCCATTCCCTCCAAATAGATATGCCTTTCTGTAAATCTGCCTTTCTACTTCAATTTTTAGAGGACACTGGACCACAAAGAGGGTATAGGGTTGACGTCAAAGTGTTGGTGGGTCAGAAGAGAGGGTACTGAAAACACAGAAGACAAGAATCATCAGGAACAAGATTTCAGAAAGTTTGAACTCTCCCATTTGTTTCTACATTTGATGGGTTTTTCTTCTGTTACCCATCTTTGGGCATAAATTTTTAGCCCACTCTAAACCCAGTAAAGTCCTCATGTGCTGAAAATTTTGCAATAAGGAATGTTAGTGTTCCAAGTTAGCAATCCAGTCAATGACAGATCCACTGACTGGATTCCTTACGGTTTACACACATGCACACATGCAGATCTCTGCTGCAGTAGAATATGCCCACTTGGGATATTCCTTATTTGGGGGGGACTCTGGTGGGATAATAAATCTCACATGATTAAGATATTTCATGCCAAGGTTTTTCAATGGATTTTTTAAATAGTAAAGGAAAGTCTAGATGAAATTCACAACTTTCCTACACTTACTTCTAAATTCAATTTTGTCAGTGCATCAGCCAGACTAACACAAGTCAATGAGAAAAGATGCTGGGATTTGTGCCCCTAGGAGAGTTCAGAGGTGCAGCAGTTGTGTGGCATGGAGTGGGACTAATTTAGTCCTTATTTGCAGATCACATGATAGTAAACATAGAAAATGCTAAGAGTTCTACTGTAAAACTATTAGAAATAATAAATCAGCTCAGTAAAGTAGTGGGCCACAAAACTTTGTTACATTTCTGTGTACAAACAACAAACTAGAAAGAGGCAGAAACCAAGAAAACACTCATTTACAATCACATAAAAAAAGCATTGAGGATCTAGGAATCAGCCAGGAAGTAGTATTAAACTCATACATAAGACCTTAACTATAAATCACTATTAAAAGAAATAGAAGAGGGGAGCAGAGAGGTAATACAGGAGGTGGGGTGTTTGCCTTGCATGTAGCCAACCACGGGTTCAATCCCTGGCACCCCATATGGTTCCCTAAGCACCACCAAGGTATGGCTCTGACTTCTCCTCCAGGATTGCAGAGCCACGAATAAGCCCTGAGCTCTACCAGGTATGGCTCCAAAACCAATAATAATGGTAAATAAATAAATAGAGGAGGGCTAAAAAGATAACTCAACTAGCTGGAGTGAGCACACGCATACAGAAAGTGGGAGTTTAATCCCCAGAACTGTGTGGTCCCATGAGCACCGCCAGGAGCAACCCCAGACACTGAGCTAAGAGTAGTCTCTGAGCAATGCTAGGTGTGCTCCACCCAAATAAATAAAGAAAAAACAAAATAGAAAAACCATAAGGAAATGCAAAAATATTCCATGTTTATAGATTGCAAGAGTTAACATTGTTAAAAATGGCTATTTTACCCAAAGCACTTTATGGATTCAATACAATCCCTATCAAAATTTTAGTATCATTCTTTAAGGATATAGAATAAAATGAATGCTAAATGGATTAAAGACTGTACTATCACTGCAGCCCCATATGAAGAATTTATAAAACTAAACAGAAATACAAGCAACACTATACAAAACATGGAAAGAAGAAATAGACATACAGCTCAATAGGCTATAGTCTTCGGTGCCTGGTCTGAATGTCAGAGAACTGGGTTTCGTCTCTGACACTACATGGTACCCCAAGATCTACCAGAAGTAACCATCTCCAGAATTCCAAGCCAAGAACAGCCTCTGAGCACCATTGAGTCTGGCCCCAAAGCCAATCAGGAAGGACGAAAGGAGGGAAGGAGTGAAGGACGGAAGGAGGGAAGGAGGGGAGGGAAGGAGGGAGGGAGGGAGGGAGGGAGGGAGGGAGGGAGGAGACAGGAAGGCATGGAGGGAGGCAGGGAGGGAGGAAGGAAAGAAGGAAGGAAGGAAGAGAGGGAGGCAGGGAGGGAGGAAGGAAGGAAAGAAGGAAGGAAGAGAGGGAGGGAGGGAGGGAGGAAGGAAGGAAGGAAGGAAGGAAGGAAGGAAGGAAGGAAGGAAGGGAGGGAGGGAGGGAGGGAGGGAAACAAGGAGGCAGGGAGGTAGGGAGGGAGGGAGAAAGGAAAGGAGGGAGGGAGGGAGGGAGGGAGAGAGAGAGGAAGGAAGGAAGGAAGGAAGGAAGGAAGGAAGGAAGGAAGGAAGGAAGGAAGGAAGGAAGGGAGGGAGGGAGGGAGGGAGGGAAACAGGGAGGCAGGGAGGCAGGGAAGGAGGGAGGAAGGAAGGGAGGGAGGGAGGGAGGAAAGAAGGAAGGAAAGAAGGAAGGAAGGAAGGAAGGAAGGAAGGAAGGAAGGAAGGAAGGAAGGAAGGAAGGAAGGAAGGAAGGAAGGGCCCTGACTGCAAAATTTCCTCAGTGGGTGGGTGGAAGGTGCAGTAAAGTGACCAGTAGTGTCCATCCAGAACTGATGGAGGATATTAGAATTTTGATGGTGAGCATGGTATAATAACATTATACCAAATGCATAGAAACATTATACTCTTGTAAACCAACACTATCTCACTTTTTTAAGGTGAGGCAAACCAGAAATGTGGCTGAATGGTACATGGCAAACTTGCACACCTAAGGTCCTAGGTTCTATGCCCAGTTATGCAGAAAAGCAAGGATAGGAATAGCTGGTATATTTTCTTAAGAGTTATGGCAAGTTCCAAATGAAGGAATAATATTGGTTCCTTGTGTAACACTTTGGATTCTTGAACATGTTCACAAACTGACTCTCTTACAAACTCTTAAAGAAAACAAACTCATTATCTGACTGACATCCTCCATGAGACCCAAAGAGAAGCAAATGCCCAAGAATCTCACGAGACTTAGAAGCTCATCCAGACAGCTTCTGCTCCACTACCTTTTACAGTCCCCATACCAACGGGTACTGGGAAAACCACTGCATAGCATCTTTTTTTCTTCACTGCTTAGTGAAAGCTAATAAAGGAGTTTTGACTGGTCAGAGTGAAGCAGGATGCTACTCAAACATACTTACAAACAAGCTCCTCCATTCCCAGGGGCCCACTTGGGCTTTTGCCCCATGACACCCATTCAGAATTCCATGTGTCCACTGGGGGCCTGTGAAATCAAAGGCCCCTCACCCTTCCCCAGACAGCAGCATGCAGGGCTGCCCCAAGGCTCCAACACAGTCCCTTCTTGTCTGCTTTCTCTGCACTGTATCACTCTCAACCCACACCTCCATGGGGAAACGCCAACCGCACAAAGGAGCCGTGACTCAAACACAGTGGTCAGTGAGACCAAATTCAACTGTGTGTCCGCTTGGTTAATCATAAATCTTCTCTATTCTCTGCTGCTCCATAGGACCAGAGTTCGCTTGCTTCCCAAAGCCAGTTCACGTCCTCCTTTTGAGTAATGGGTTTGACAAGCTCAACTCAAACACTGGCCTGCCCCGTGCACAGACTTATCAGAGCTGTTTGGAATGGACAAGGGAGGGCTGGGAGGCAGAGAACAATGGCCTCCTGACTGCCGGGTAGGCTTATCGACTGCCATCGGAACAGGGCTGGCTCTTGTTTTCCTTTCTGTTGAGCGCGTAGGCTGGCTCCATGTACAGTACCAGGCCGTGTCAAAGGCTGCTGCTAGGCCCCTCTGTTTGTGAGGGCTGTTGACACAAGGTGGAGACTGCGTGATGGAGACCAACTCCTACACTATTTCTCTGATAGCCAGAAGGGAGAGAAACCTCCTGCCCCCATTGACCAGAACTTGGGAATTCCATCCTTTTAGAATTTGTCTTTTTTGGAGATAGAGGGTTTGTGCATCCTTGGAAGAGTTGTGTGTCCACCGCCAAGTGGAAAGGGGTGGAAGTTCATGAACAGAGAACATGACAAAGGAAAAGTTGTTTTGGTGAAATAGTGTGGGTAACTGTCACCCAAGAGAAGAGAAAGTAAGAATCCAACTAGAGTGCCTCATACTTCGGCCAAATTCTTGTTTAGCCATGGAAATTACTAGACAAATGAAGGAAGGACCTGAGATTGTCAGGATTTTAAAGGGCTCCACTATAAGGCCAAATAATCTTTAGAAATAACCCCTTTTCCTGTAATGATTCACAGAACCCTTGGATCTGAGAAGAAAACTACTTGAATTCTTCTGCATATAGTCCCCTATGAAGTTTAAGGACTCTGCTTCAATTAAAGATACCTTATGCTGGGGCTGGAGCAATAGCACAATGAGTAGGGTGTTTGCCTTGCACGTGACCAACCCAAGTTCGATTCCCAGCATCCCATATGGTCCCCTGAGCACCGCCAGGAGAAGCCCTGAGCATCACCAGGTATGACCTCAAACTCAAAAATAAAATAAATTAAAAACAACCATATATTTCTTTGTAGAATGGGATTTTAGACAGGTTGGGAGAACATTTCTTCAATCCATTTGAAAACTTTATATGGAGTTCTTATATGGAGGAGTTTGGAATTAGAACCAGAACACTGAACGAGGCTGAATCATTCTCTAGATACAAACACACATCACACATGCAAGTTATTTCTGAGCTAGCTTTGGTCTCAGCTTGCTCACTCACCAGCTTGTGAAGTGCCCAAAGGTCTCTGTGCCTTCTGTGCCTGTAAGGGTCACACTTACAGAGAACCCGGGCATTAGCGGGTGAATGCACGTGACTGCACCTGGTCCAGCACACAGGGGTTAACAGATCTTTGTGTTGTCACCAAAGGAAAGAACATTTTGTTCACTTTTTTTTTTTAGCATGGGAGCTAATATAGTGGTTAAGAAAACAATTTATGGAGCCAGTTAGTCTGGATTTAAATTCCAACTTCATTTACAAACTCTGGGCCTTGAGCCAATCGCTAATCTCACTAGGCCTCAGTTTCTTCATCTATGAACTGGGGGTAGTACTATAAACATGATGTGTTTGAAGAATCAAAGGAGATAATCCATGTTAACTGCTTTTTTCTTACCTGATATGCAATTAGTACCCAACTAAGTTATGGTTGGTATTTGCTACATTATAATTGTGGTCATCAGTATTACCACAATTGGTAATACTGATTCAGTATTATCTCACTGAAGTCTCATGAATTCAGATACTTTTCCCATTTTAGAGCTGAGAGAAAATGTTTAATGAGAAATTATTTAACCTAGATCAAACTATAACTGTTCCATGTGAAAGCTAAGCTAATTTAGCTGAGCTTCAGGGGCCCATACAATTTTAAACCAAAGATGTTCTCTAAAATTTCTTCCATGAGGCTAGACTGATAGTTTACTGTAAGGTCTTGTCTCCCTTGCAGTTGACCCCATTTGACATATGCTCCCCAAGCACCACCAGGAATGTTTCCTGAGCACAGAGCCAGGAGTAAGCCTTGAGAACAGCTGGTTGGGGTGGCTCAACCCCCCCCCCCAACAGAAAATTCTTCTCATTCCAACATCTATTTTTCCAAATTGATTCAGAAGATTGTCATTTTACTTAATTATTGCCAATGTATATGTGATTATACTATATTAGATCAAAGCTAATATAGAAAGCTATCGTGACTTTATAAAAAGCTTTTGCTTGGACTGGAGGGATAGTACAGAGGTTAAGGTGCTTGTCTTGTATAAATAGCACCAATGTGGTCTCCCAAGCACCACCAGGAGTGATCCCTGAGCACCACTGGGTGTGGCCCCAAACAAAACAGAACCAAAAGCTTTTGCTCTATGGAGCTGGGAGATAGCTCAAAGGGCAGAGCAGATGTTTTGCCCTGTTCAGGTCACAGCAAAGCCTTGTCTAAGTATTCAAGGAACCCTTCTTCCAACTTAGCTACCTTATCTCTTCTCTAAGATTCCCTTCCTTCCTTCCTTCCTTCCTTCCTTCCTTCCTTCCTTCCTTCTCTTTCTTTCTTCCTTCCTTCTTTTTCTTTCTTCCTTCTCTCTCTTTCTTTCTTTCTTTCTTTCTTTCTTTCTTTCTTTCTTCCTTCCTTCCTTTTTTAAATTTGTTTATTGAGTCACTGTGAGATAGCCCACTACAAAGCTCTTCACGATTGGGTTTTAATCCAATACATCTATTCATGAGTGTACATTTTCCAGCACCAATGTTCCCTGTTTTCCTCCTGTTACCCCCAATAACCCCCCCCCAGCCTACCTCTATGGCAAGCATATCTCTCTCTCTCTCTCTCTTGCTCTCTCTCTTTCTCTCTCCTCTCTCTCTCCTCTCTCCCCACCTTCTCTCTCTCCTTTTGGGAATTGTGGTTTATATTACAGACACTGAAAGATTGTCATGTATATTCCTTTACCTACTTTCAGCACTCAGTTCTTATCCAGCATGATCATTTCCAAGTATTATTGTCATACTGGTCCCTTTTCTGTCCTGACTTTCTAATTTGTCCCTTCTACCACAGCTCACAGCCTTTCCCTCTGCCAACCCCTACTCCCAAACCTGCTGCACATTCCATCTGCCACCACGCTCTAACAGCTATTTCAAGCTGAACATTATCAAACACCAAGTCCAACCAGGAATAGAGCTCTAAATCACCTCTAACAAAACAAAACAAAACAAAACAAAACAAAACCCTAAACTAAAAAGAATTCTGAAAATGAAAACTGCTACTTTTATTTTTTCCACACAGAATTCAATCCTAAGTACAAGAATTTCTGTATGTACTGGGATGGAACTCAGGACCTCATTCATGTAAGTATGCACTCTACCACTGAGCTTCATACTCAGTCTAGGATTTGTATTCTTAAATATTAGCATGCATACAAATTATCTGGGAATGGAAGCTAAACCAATAGTATAGTAGGTAGGGTGTTTGCTTTGCATGCAGCTGACCTGGGTTCCATCCCTGGCATCCCATATGGTCCCCTGAACACCAACAGGAATAAATTTCTGAGCGCAGAGCCAGGTCTAACCCCTGAGTAACACCAGGCTCCCAAAAAGAGTAAAAAATAAGAAAAATTATCTGGGAAACTTATTTTGGGGGAAGGGGGTTTGTTTGTTGGTTGGTTGGTTGGTTGGTTGGTTGGTTGGTTGGTTGGTTTTACTTCAAGGTCCACACCCAGGAGGTATTCCTGGCTCTGCACTTAGAAGTGGCCCTTGGTTGTGCTTAAGGGGTGGTAGGATCAAACTGGGGTCAGCCAAATATACAAGTGCTTTACCCACTGTGCTATTTCTCCATTACAAGGAATCTCGTGAAATACAGCTTCTGTGAAATGCAAATTTTAGCTCAGTGGTTCTGAAGTGGAATCTAAGATACTGCATTTCTTTTTTTTTTCCATGTTCACATTTTTTTAAAAAAAATGTTCCATGTTCTCATTATTCACAGTCCTCGTTATTATCAGATTTTCTTTTGAGTTTTTTTTCTCTGTTGAGCTTTAATTATAAAAAATAAATAAAATAAAACTCATGTTCTCCCAAATGACATATTACATTTCTATGAGCTTCTTGGGGGATTCTGCTTTTGGTCCTCACATTTTATCTCAGTTCTGCCTCTAAACTTTCCTTCAAGGAGGACCTATTGCTCACTTCCTGGATGTTGTTAAGTGTTAAGAGATGGATCAAGTTGGCGTGGAATGATAGTCCAACAGAGAGGGCGTTAGCTTTGCAAACACCCCACCTGGGTTCAATTCCCTGCATCCCACATGGTTCCCTGAGCACTGCTAGGAGTAATTCCTGAGTGCAGAGCCAGGAGTAACCCCTGAGAATTGCCAGGTGTGTCCCAAAAAGCCAAAAAGAAAAGAAAGAGAGAGAGAGGTGGATCAAGTACAAAAAGGGAATCTGAGTCCAGCCATATCTCTTTGTCTCCATTCAACATAAGGAAAAGTGAGGTAGGGGGAGGAAAGGGAAGTAAGGCATGAAAATACACATAAATATATATACACAAACTATAGTTCTGCTTAACTGAGTACAGATTAATGTATATAGAATGATACTGAAAACATTTTACTGCCCATCTCATTTTAGTCACATAAATAAGACCAGAGATATAGTATAAGGGTTAAGGTGCTTGCTCCACATGAGGTCGACCCCAGTTCAGTCCCACACACTGAATTTGACACTGATGGGGGTCACTCCTGAACACAGAGCCAGTAATTGTCCCTGAACATAGCAGGTAAGACCCAAGATCATGCCCCCTCAAAAAAAAAAAATTACTAACATGAACAATAGAAAAAACCTTCAATCCTGCGCTGTCAACATTTAACCAACATCCAGCCTGTAGGTGTGAGTGAGAATGTGGAGGGGCCCCTTATCAGTCTTGTGGTATTCGAGGCCTGTTCGTTTCATTCTCAGCAGGACTTGTGTGGTTTTTCCAAAAATGAGAAAGCCACCCTTATGTTACTGATTAAACTTGTTGACTCTATCACCCTTTCCCTCCTCTATCTGCCCAGTCCCTTAAAGAAACTCACAAAGACACACATTTCATAATTAATTTGAATTATGAAAGTGAGAGTGAATAATAGGGATCATTAATGGTGAGTCACTGCTGGCTCACTGAGAAGGAACAGGATGTTGTTAAAACAGCAAGAAAGGGGAGACGGCGGGGGCCCTGGCCACTCAAGAGGGGAAAGTCTGCTCCTCAGTCAGAAGCAGGTCGGCTGCTGGGCGCCCTCTGAGGAACTCTATGATCCAGCTGGAGCAGGAAGATAGAGCAGAAAGTGGACGGGCTAAAGGAGCAAATACACAAAAGATTATCCCTGGGCAACCCTAGGGTGAGTGGAGATTCAGTGCTCTTTGGGCCCAGAGCAGCAGCTCCTGGAAGTAGGTGTGGACAGGAAGTTACTCTCAATGGGCAGGACTTCCACTTGGATTTGGAAGAAGTGAAGGCAGGGGCCATTCACAAGGCCAGGACCAGCTGGTAGTAGGTGTAGGAAGTCACTTGAAGGCATTCTCGGGAAGATGAAGGGGAGGTGGGACTCCAGTCCAGGAGCCGGAGCAGAAAGTTTGGTAGGTTGCCTACAGCTGGAGCACTACTGACCTTGTGGTCTTTTACATACCAGGCCTAGAAGCATGGCCCCTGCATAGGTGGAGGGTTGGAAGCAGTGGGCAGGGGAAAAAATAGAACCGCCATGGTCATGAAAAATGGTTTCAAACTCTGATTTCACTTTTTCACAGGTTAAAAAAGCAAAAATCAGGCCAGAGTAAAGCTTTAAAGATCTGGGAACATAAGCTTTCGTGCTTTCAGGAACCCCAGATTTGATCACCAGCACCACAGGGTCCATCAAGCATGGCCAAGAGTGTAGCCACAGCACCACTTGGTGTGCCCCCAAACAGAAAACAAACAAAAACCTAAAGAATCACATGTATTGGAACCTAGAGACTTTATCTGGTGGTGGCAGCTCTGATGCAGCCATTTGCAGCTTGACAAGTCACATCTTGCTCCCACAGTTGGTCAGGAGGACATTCAATCAGCTATACTATGGCTTCAAGGAGTTGAGGCGAGAGGAGAGAATAGAACTAGGGTTTAAGAAGGAGGTTAAGTTTCAACTCTTTACTGACAAGTTTGTTCTAAGACCTTTCTGGGTCCTGTCTGGCATTAGCGAACAAGGGACCAAATTCAAATAGGCCTAAAGGGACACCAGGACCTGCCACCACAGGCTTCCCAGAGGAGCCACAAAGGCACAAGGACGGGCAGGGAAAGCAGTCACCACTTCACTGTGGGACATGAGCCAGGGGTCCAAATGCAGCAGGTTCAGTTTGCCTTTTTGCTAACAGATTAGATGAACAAATAGCACTAGGCCTCTGAGAACAATGGGCCAAAGAAAGGGCTAGAAAGGACGTGAGTCCAGGGTTCCTGCTCCACTAGCACAAGGACCAAAGGCCATGTCGGGGAAAGGTCTGCGTGCAGCTGGGGGAGACCCACGGCTGCTCCTGCCCATTCCTGCCTGCTACGGCCTCTAGGAGCCCATGGGCCAGCACTGTCTCAGGAGCCAGTAAGAAAACCAGTAAGAAACTCCATCGAAACAGACATTTCCACATGCCCAACCAAAAGGCACTCTTTTGCATAGTTATGCCATTTATAAGGAGAGCAATCTTGTCATTTAGGTATTTTTAATCTCCATTTTACAGTTGAAGACTGTGTTACTCAGGGAATTAAATCCAAGTTCCAGATTTCAACCCTCTCACCCTCCAGCCCAGCCCACAGTGGTTTTTTTCTCCCTTAGATTTGCAAATCCAAGATTTCTTGCTTCTGTTTTTTTTTTTTTTTTTTGGTTTTTCTTTTAGATTGGGGTGGAGTTTTCTTGGTGGGGTAGGTTTTTTTGTTTTCTTGGGTTTTTTTTTTTTTTTTGGCTTTTGTTGTTAATGTGTTGATTTGCTTTTAAATAGCCACAGGCAAAGCTCAGGAACTTGTTCAGACATGTTCACTGCTAGTCATTGACCATGTGACAACCTACAGCTTCCATCTGTGCTCTTCACAACGACTGTATTTCTACCAAAGAGTTTATTTCTAACATTATCATTACTATTAATAAAAGTGGTTTTCATTTATAGAAAATCTGCTGTGCTCTCGTTAGTATAGTATAGCTTCCTCGTTAGTATAGTGGTGAGTATCCCCACCTGTCACGCTGGAGACCGGGGTTCGATTCCCTGACTGGGAGGTGTCAAAATGACCTTTTGGGGGCTGGAGCGATAGCACAGTGGTAGGGCATTTGCCTTGCACACAGTCAACATGGCCGATCCGAGTTCGGTTCCTCCACCCCTCTCCAATGGAGACGTTACTGGGCGCGCTCGAGCAAACCGATGAACAACAGGAGGGCCTTTACCTTTTTACCTGCTGTGCTCTCAGCACATGAGTTTGTGTAGATGATCGCGCTTAATCATATTACTGTCATTAGGATTCTGAGATGCAGAACAATAAACTAACTTTGGGGGGAGCAGGGGGATATTTAATTTGTTTGCTTTGGCACCACATCCAACTGTCTTTAGGGCTTACTCTTGGCTTTGGGCACAGAGAATTAATTTAGGTGGGGCTCAGGGTACTATGTATGGTGCTGGGGATCAAACCCAGAACACCTGCAAGCAAAGCAAGCACTATCTCACTAGTCCCAACAATAAACTATTGCTCAAAACACACAATGTAGTAAGTGATGCTATTAGGATTTTAGCCTTTGACTTTAGGTCAGTCGCTGGGCATGGTATATACACCTATGCACTCTAAACTTTTCTTCCTGCTTCAGTTCCAATAATTTTGGAAGTGCTCATAAGTGACAGGAGAATGATTTGCAAGAACGTCCAAAAAACTCTTATAACTGCTTTCACTGTTCCCCTTCCTTAACAAATTTGCAGCAAAAAAAACACTCATTACCAGCATACTTACCATTTATAAGCTGGCATCACTGAAATGAATAGGGGCCAGAGAGCTGACTCAATGGGTTAGAGCCCAAGGTAGGTAGGAGGTGTGGATTCAGTTCCTAACAATCCATAGACCTCCAGCACTGTCAGGAGAGACCACCTGAGCACCGAACCAGAGGTAGCCTCTGAGTGTCACCTCTTAACTTTAAATCTTTCAAGTATTCAGAGTTCATAATCCAGAAAGTTGGCACAGAAATTAAAGTGGGTAGTTATAGGCTTAAAAAAGGAATACAGGGAACGAGAAAAATAGTAGTGGTTAAGAATCTTGCCTTATGTGGTTGACCTTAGTTCAATTTTTGACACCACAAATGATTCCCTCAAAAACCTCCAGGAGTGATTCCTGAGTAGAGTCAGAAATGCACCATAAACACCACTGGGTGTGACCAAAAAGAAGAGTATAGAAAGGTCAGGGGGTCAGAGATGTGGCTTAAGTGGCAAGTCACTTATTATGCATGTAAGAAGCCCTGGGTTAAATCATCAGCCCCCCAAACATCACACCACAACAACAGCAAAAGAGAAGAGAAACAACCTCCATCTAAGAACAGTCTTCTAAATTGATTTTTTAAATTTTTTTTTTTTGGCTTTTTTGGGTCACACCCAGCAATGTACAGGAATTACTCCTGGTTCATACACTCAAGAATCACTCCTGGTGGTGCTCGGGGAACCATATGGGATGCAGGGAATCAAACCTGGGTCGGCCGTGTGCAAGGCAAACGCCCTACCCGCTGTGCTATTGCTCAGCTCCTTAAATTTTTTTTAATATTGTGACAGATTTTTATTTATTTATTTGGTTTCAGAGTCACACCAGGCAGTGCTCAGGGCTTGTTCCTGGCATTGTGCTCAAGGATCACTCTTGGCAGGCTTGGGGAAACCATATGTGGGATACGAACTAGGGTCGGCCACATGCAAGGCAGTGTGCCTTTACCCCATACTAACTCTCTGGTGCCCAAACTTCCCAACTTTAACAATCTATGCAAATTTAGAGAGAACAGCAAAAAGCAAATATTATCTACAGATAGAGATGAAGATAAAAGGAGAGATTCTAAAATCCATCAGTATGAAATGATCACACGGGAGAAGAAAGGGCAGCCCTTGCTCAGCCCTCACCAGCTTGAATCCTCGCTTGGTCGCAGGGAAGAATGCTCCAAGGCTTCGCGTGGGCTCGGTGGGCTGCCTGGAGGGAGAGGAGTGGGAGCTAGCCCACAGTCACTTTCCTGCCTGACGACTCACCCCCAACATCCTTGACCAAGGCACAGGTGAATAAAAGACACTGTCTCTCCAGTACCCTGCCACCAGTCTCGTGGTGTTTACTTTCATCCATATTGCAAATATTCCTTCTCTTAAATGGCACTTTTCATTCTCTGTGTTGGTAGCCAGGCAGCCTTCCAGTGTCAAGGCCGAACGCGGTACAGGAAGCTTCCAGCATCCAGTGTAGCAACGACGGTCATGGGCTGACTTTGAATAGTTCTTTGGCTCCCTTTAAGAAGCCCTGAGAGCAGAGAAGAATGATGGTCCCTAGGGAATACAGACAAGTGACTGTTCTGTACGGTGACACCACTGTTTGCTCTGTGCTCCTGGTGCCTGCAAAAAGACACCCAGAGCGGCAAAATTAGCTGGCCTGAAATTTTCCAATCTTGCTTCTGGGGAAGTTGATTCCAGGCCTGAAGGCAACAATTTCAAGTGTTCATCAAAATATGTTATAGACGTTTTAAACTTTGCAAAGGTATTTATAGATGTGCTCACATTAATGGTGAAAGAGCTTTGTACCTTCTAAGACACTGTTACAGCCAACCTGTTATGAAACAATGGACTCTCTTCATTTTAATCAGGTAAACAGGACCAAGAAGCCTTCTACCAGGGATGAAGACACTCAGCTAACAATCAGAAGATCCGTAGTTTACTTTTCAATCCTTCCCTTAATGCTTGTTTATTTATCCTTGTTGCTAACTAGTCACATGACAAACTAGAGCTGTTTGTTTCCTAATTTGCACACTGATGAATTGTGCATTTTTTATTCTATTGTGATGGTGGGAGATAGTTCGAATTTAGCAATGAAAAGAGGAAGGGTTTTGGAAACAAGGGAATCTTTTTCTTTTCTTTTTTTTTTTTTGCGGGGGTGGGGGGTGGAGGGTGGGTACACATCTAGTGGTGCTTGCTAGGGCTTATTCCTAGCTTTGTTAGGGAGACGTATGAGTGTGCCAGGGATCAAACCCTGGTCAGCCACGTGCAAGGCTGACAGAAAACAGAGGAATCTCAATTCATATTCAAATTTAATCATTAAACTCTTTGTGAATTTTCCAATCTTGGCATGGGTGTGCCTGTTTAGTTTGATTTGGAGCCACACCCAGGGGTGCTCAGGGCTTACTCCTGGTTCTGTGTTCAGGCATCATGCCTAGAAGGCTGAGAGATCCCTACAGAGTGCTGGCATCAAACCTGAGTGAGCCACACGCAAGGCAAGCACCGTACCCACTATACTATCTCTCTAGCCCTATTTTTGTTTCATTTTTGATTCTGGGGATTGGAATCCAGGGTCTCATGGCTAGAAAGCACACCCTAATGGCTACATCCTGGGCCCCCTGCCGATTTTCCTACCAATCATCAGTCACAGGTTTGCAGCAGGGGGACTGGGAAAGCTCAAATAGGAGGAGGACATTCTCTGCAAGGCCCAGAGATAAATCCCTAGCACTATCTTGCCAGGGTTGATGCCGGGGCTCTGATGCAGCATTGACAATGTGGCTCTGGTGGCCCCAGCACCACTGAGCCTGAGCACCAAATTGTGCTGATCACACTCCTGGGACAAGTATTGGTGACAGCCCCTGAACAATAAATAAATAAATAAATAAATAAATAAATGAGATCTGTTGTGTCCTGACCTGCAAGGGGAGCCCCGTAAGATTTTTCTGTTTGCTTATTAGGGATATTACTATTTTTCTGGCCCCATTTTCCAGGTAATTGTTAAGAGGTATAGTTTAGAAAATTTGTTAAGAGGTGTAGTTTAGGTGTAGTTTAGAAAACTCCTTTCTTCTGAGATGTGACCCGTAGAAATGGAGAGGGGAGGTGGTGTATAGTTCTTGGTCATTCAGGGTACACATTTCTGTGTATGGTTTCTCCATCTTCAATAGAGTTAGGAGGCTCTTCATAACCTTTCCTGAGTGAAGGCCCTAGATTGATTTTGAAGTGGAACAGAAAAACAGTAGTGTTTGGTCAGGCTGAATTTATGAACAAGACTAGCAGTTTTAGTTGGTGGTGGTTAGAGGTTTCTCTTGGCTCTGCATTTAGGAATGTAGGAGACTACAATGGATAGAGTACTTGCTTTGCGCACAGCTGACCAGGTTTGATCCGTGGCATCTCATATAAGCCCCCACGTAATTCCTGATTGTAGAGCCCAGGGTAATCTTTCAGCATCCTGAGTGTGACCCTACAACAAAACAACCAGCAAAATCATTTGCTAAAGGGGAACTTAAAACCAAGAAAGGGCTTTGTGGGAGGGATACTGGGATTAGTGGTGGTGGAAAGTGGGCACTTGTGGAGGGATGGGTACTTGATCATTGTATAACTGAAACCCAAGCACAAAAATTTGTAAGTCTACAACTGTACTTCATGGTGTTTCACTAAAAAAAATTAAAAAAATATGTGTACTAGGGACAAGAGGAACTTGATAGAGCAAGTTACTCAACTCTATCTTAGTATAACTACTGATATGCTCAGCCTGTGTGTGAACATAGGTTTCTATGTGTCTATTATTTGGATTAAAAGAAACCATGCTCTTAAAAATAAAAAACAAGAAAGGGCTTAATTAAGTAACACAATTGGGTACTGATAATCGTGTTTATTTTAAAACAAACATTTCATGACCTCAGAATATATACTTACTTGAATATCCTCTTGTGCTTGAGTGATAGCACAGTGGTAGGGCGTTTGCCTTGCACGCAGCCAACATGGCCGACCCGAGTTCGATTCCTCCACCCCTCTCGGAGAGCCCGGCAAGCTACCGAGAGTATCGAGCCCGCGCGGCAGAGCCTGGCAAGCTCCCCGTGATGTATTCGATATGCCAGACACAGTAACAACAAAGTCTCCAATGGAGACGTTACTGGGCCCGCTCGAGCAAATCGATGAACAACGGGAGGGCCTTTACCTTTACCTTTACCTGAATATCCTCTTAAATTTTGTCTTAAATCTTTATAATAATGAAACCCCACATGGCAGAGCCTGACAAGCTCCCCATGGCATATTCGATATGCCAAAAACAGTAACAACAATTCTCACAACGGAAATGTTACTGGTGCCTCCTCGAGCAAATCGATGACCAATGGGAGAACAGTGCTACAGTGCAGTGCTTATTAGGGATAAGAAGGTGTCGGGGCCACACCTGGAGGTGCTCAGGACTTCCTCCTGGCTGTGTTGCCCAGGGTCACTCTTGCTGGTGCTCCGGGAACCCTGTGTAGTGCCCCGATTGGATCAAGATCAGCCGCATACAAGGCAAATCTGTCCGGCCTCTGGTCTCTTTAGGTTGGCTGACTCTTCCTTGTGGGGAACACCCCGACTCCACGCCTGGAGAATCTCCCCAGCACCCACCTCTTCTCATGTGGGTGTCTGGTTCACGTGAGGCCTCACCACTCAAGGTTGCAGGGGCCGGGCCCAGCATTGCAAGGATTCTTTCTATTATTCCCAAATTCTTCTCATTTTTTTTAACTCTCTCTGTCCCTTTCCCCAGGTCAGAGGAAAGGGTATGATCTCTACAATAAAAAAACAGACTGAGGTTTCCCCTGGGCTCTTGTCCACTGGGACTTCCCAGGAATTCCTCACCTAGCGTTCTTACTTGTCCTTTCTGAAATTTGGGCTGGGTCCTAGAATGACTCTTCGAAGATTGTTTTAAAACTAAGACTTACAAAACAAATAATCTCTCCATGGGCTTGTGCTATCCTTAGATTATTACAGATAAAAAGAGAGCGTGGATTCTCATTGCATATTCCTCGGATCATTTGGAGACCACACGCTCCGACCTATTGACCCAGGCCCTGACGTGGCCACAGTGGAGCCGGAAGGGCCACCTTTCCCACCAGCTTTGCAATCAGGAGGCTGACAGCCACCCAGTCGGCCAGCAGTCAAAGTCCCTGCTGGTGACTGTCCCCCAGCCAGCTGTCGCCCTTCCCCCACTTTCCCAAACATCTTGGGCATCTCAAACAATCCAATTACACTCAGGTTGTTTAAACAAACAGCAGTCCCAAGTCCCCAGCCCCAACCCCAGCTGAGGGATTCCCGTGGGTCCACTCTCACCACCTCCAGTCCCCCCAGGCCCCCCTGCCCACCCCCCCCAGCCACTTGCAGGCAAGAGCAGCCCAAGTAGAGACAATGAGCTCTGCTTCCCAGTGGGTCGTTTTCTGTGTTGAAATGTTTGCAGACACTTGGTAAAGTGTCCCAGGCCAAGTTTCCAAAGGACAATCCCTGCACACTGCATTTGTTTAAGCAGGCAATCCCAGATAAGAGAGGTTGCAGGGGGGAGGGGGTGCCTCCCCTCTTCAAAAGCCAAGAATTCGAGACAGGGGCTGGAGGCGATGCTTGGGAGGTTGGGGCAAATTCCATTAGAGCACGGAATACCTGATTCTCTCTCCACTTCTACCCTCTCCACGAAGAACAGGCTTACCCGAAGGAGAAGGGAAATAGGGGGTTGGCGGGATTTTTCAAGTGCTTCCTCAATGAGACCACTGGGACAACGAAGGGTGTGTCCTTTAATTCTGCTGCTAAACTGGATCTATTTGGTAAAAGGGACACTGCAGAACAAGAAACCCTTTCCCACTGGACAGCCCACCCCCCAAGAAATTCTAATCAACACCTAGTAGCTTAGGTTTATAGCTGGCATGTTGAAAAAACAGAACCTATCATTCACCTCCAGGGCTTCCAGACTATTTCTACAAGGGTTGCCCCCAGACTTCTAAGGACCAATTGACAATGGGATGGGCACCATCTATGGTGTATTCACTCACCCAACAAATATGTGTAGATTATCCACTTAGACCGAAACTATCACAGTGTGGGTGTGAAGTCTAGACAAAGTCTAGATGTATCTTTGGGAGGAACTAAGACACCAGGAGTTGAGAGTAAAGCTTACTTCTGGCCCAGAAGAGATAAATGAGTAGAGGGAATTGGGAAGGGGGATCAAATGGAGCTAACTGAGTCTACTTCTTTTTCTTTTCCTTTCTCTTTCTTCCTCTCTTTCTTTCTTCTTCCTGTCTTTCTCTTTCTCTCTCTCTTTCTCTACCTTTCTCTCTCTTTCTCTCTACCTTGCTCTTTGTTTCTCTCTTTCTTTCTTTCTTTCTTTCTTTTTCTATTTGGGCCACACCCAACAGTTCTCAGGGCTTATTCCTGTCTCTCTGCTCTGAGATCACTCCTGGCAGTACTCAGGGGGCCATAAAAAGTGCCAGGGATCAAACCAGAGCTGGACACATGCAAAGCAAGTGCCATAAACCCTGTACTATCTCTCCTTCCCTGGAGTAGGCTCCTGAACAGCTGTGATCTCTGAAACTAGGAGCATGCGCTAGAATCCAGACATGAGCAGAATCCATTGATCCTTCAGATATTGAAACTAAAGTTCTTATATTTTCTGGACAAGGAACTCAGAAAGACTCTTGTCTCTCCAGAAAAATGTACATAGGTTAAAATTTGGCAGACAGTTGCAGAGCATGTCCAGACTTAGCAAAGAGACTCCCCCCTGAAGCTGCCTTGGGTTTGGGGTCAGAGAGCACATGCCAGGCAGCTGGTAAGACCTGAGTCAGGTCCCTGAAAAGAAGCTTCCAGCAGCCTTGCCAGGCTGGTCCAGCACCACCAGGGCCTGAGCTCTGCAGTCAGGTAAGAGCCCTCAACCACCTCTAGGCTGAGCATCATAGGGTGTGGCCTGTAGTTTAAAAACAGGATCCTGGGTAAGAGAAATAGTACAGCAGCTAGGGCATTTGAACGCGGCCAACCCAGGTTAATCCCAGGCACACCATATGGTCCCCTGAGCCCCACCAAGAATGACTCCTGAGCATGGAATTAAGAGTAAACCTTGAGCACAGCCTGTGTGACCCCAAAACAAAACTAGAATCCTTAAGATGATTGTGGTAGAGAAAATAAGCCTTTCATAGACCCAGATGTCCAAGGACAAAGCTGTGTACCTGATACTGGTATTAGGAACAAACAGATGTTACCTCAGTCAACAATGAACTCATGGGATTAGAAATTGGCTCTGGCAGACTCTTCTTAATGGAAGGATTAAGAGAAGAACAAAATCTTCATCTATTTTTTTTTGCTTTTTTTTTTTTGAGTGATACTCAGGAGTGACTTCTAGCTATGCACTCAGAAATCACTCCTTGAGGTGCCTGGATGACCATATGGGATGCCAGGGATCAAACCCAGATCAGCTGTGCATAAGGCAAGCACCCTACGCACTATACTACAGATCCAGCCCACACAATTTTCATTTATATCATTTGTGTTTCATCCATATTTTGACTTAATATATAATGTGTATTATATATTAATATATAATATAATGATATGTTTTATATATATATATATATATATGTGGGCTGGAGCGATAGCACAGCAGGTCGGGTGTTTGCCTTGTATGTGGCCGACCCAGGGTCTATTCCTTCACCTCTCTCGGAGAGCCCAGCAAGCTACCGAGAGTATCTTGCCTGCACAGCAAAGCCTGGCAAGCTCCCCATGACATATTCGATATGCCAAAAGCAGTAACACCAAGTTTCACAATTTGTTGTGAGATGTTACTGGTGCCCGCTTGAGCAAAATTGATGAACAATGGGAGGACAGTGCTCTCTCTCTCTATATATATACATATATAGATATAGATATAGATATATAGATATATATAGTATATAGATATATATAGTACAGAACTCTAGAGAAAAATATCAGCACTTCTGGAAATGGCCCACCAGAATTTAGTTATAAACTTAGAATTTTTATTATAAAAAAATCTTACATTTTTTAAATAAAAATAAAATTTTAAGAAAAAAAAGGGTTTCCTAATTTTTCATGTCATTTGAAAAACCCATTGATTTCAAGAATAGTTTCTTATCTTCAAAACAGGGCAATCTGGCTTCACTTACAAAGGAACTTTTTGTGTCTCATTTGAGTTGGCTGCATACTTTTGTTTTTGTTTTTGGTGAGGTGGGAGGTTCAGGGTCACACCCAGTAGTGCTATTCCTGGCAGTGATTCTCCAAGCATTTGGTGCTGGGCATCAAATCAGGCTTGGCCACATGCAAGGCAAACACCTTAACCTCTGTACTATCTCTCCAGTCCTCGGTTGGCAGAATTGGGGAAACAAAGTTTTCAAAACTGTTCTAATGTCTTTCACAAAAGTAACTCAGACTACATTATTTGCTGCAATACCTGGAAATTTATAATCCAGCTAGAGGGGCTAGAGAGATGATAGTACAGGATATAGGTGTTTGCCTTGCAGGTGTCCAACCCAGATTTGATTCCTAGCCCTATATAACCCCCCCACCCCCGCCAGCACTGTCTGTTGTGCCCCTCTGAAAATACCCAGGTAGAGACTCAGTGACTTTTGCTGAGTTGAGATAGTACATGAGTTCAGGCCTTGCTCAGGACTATGCACTCTGAACGAGAAACAAGCTGTGATTGAGGCCTTCGAGGGCTGATGGTAGACCTCACAGGACAGATATCATACAGCTTTGATTAGAGCAGAAACTTGAATGCGTTTCTTTATTCCAAAATAATATGTGTAAACAAAATCAATGTGTTAGATTAATTTGATTATTTAACTACTAGGGAAGCTCAAATTTAAGGATACAAATCCTGAAAACAAAGAAAATTGATTTTATACTGAAAAACATGTTAACATTATAATTATGTTAACACAGTTAACACATTATAATTAAACATATAATTACAGTATTTAAATGTTTAATTAAAATTCTTATAACTGCATGTAAATAAAACCATTTATGGACTCTTTGGGGATGGAGAGAGAGTACAAAGCGTAGGGTGTTTGCCTTGCACACAGCCATTCCAGGCTCGATCCCCAGACCCCCCACACTGTCCCCCTAAGCCCCAAATTATAAGAAAGAGTGCAAAGAGATTCCTGTGTCCTCTCCCCAGTTTCCCAGAAAGGCACTGTCCTTACACGAGACCATCATCATCACCCCAAGAAGACCGAAGACATCCATCATGACACAATCACTCCTGGTGTCCTTTCAGAATTGTCCTTCTACCACCTCCTTAATACCTAGCAATTACTGATCTGCTCTCCATTCTTAAGTATCAGTCATTTCAAGCATCACATATGAAGGGAAAATTCACAGAAATCTTGCTCATAGTGCTTTTTTTTATTTTTTCACTCAACACAGATTCTGTGAGACCCATGATGCACTGAGATTCATCCAGTTTGTTGCATGTTTCAGTCATCTGTTTCTTTTTATTGGTGAGTAGCATTCTATGGGATGGATGTACCTGAGTTTGTTTCATCATTCACCTGTTAAAGTACATCTAGGTTGTATCCAATTTGGAAGGAGAGTATTAGAAGCAAAACTATTATAAACATCCATGTGAAGCTTGTAATGTAGCATACATGTAATTTAGCAAACACCTCTAGGATAAATACCCAGAAACATAACTGCCATGTTATGATTGGTCACATCATATATTTAATTCTTTAAGAGATTAGTAAAAGAAGGTCCGGGGAAATCATGCAAAGAGCTGGAGCAGATGCTTTGTACACAGAGAGGCTCAACCCGAGCGTGTGGAGAGCGGCTGTGAGCATGGCTGAGTTGAGTTCCAGAGGTTTTCGTCTGCTAGGGCTGACTCCATTGGGGCAGGGCGGGCTCACCTGCCCCACTCCAGGTTGCCCCATTGAAACAGCCTGGCGAGGGGTCTGGAGGCATGTCTTTATATAAGCTGATCAGAGATTCCCAAACTTATTTGACCTACTGTCTACTTTTCAGGAAAAGAAAAATCACTCAGCAACCTCCATCCCCTCTTCCCCAACCCGTGTCTACTTCCTTTAATGCAACAAACAGAAAGTGCCCAACAGTTGCACAGGACACTACTGCTATCCCCCTTCCTGCATCCTTCCAGCACTGGGTTGGAGGGTTGTGTCTATCCACTTTGAAAAGCTCTACTGCTAGCAACTATTTCACCCCAGGCTCTAACTTGTTCTTCCATCCTCTTCATACTGCTTTTTATAGAGTAAAAAATCTTCATTTTAATAAAGGACAATTTTTTTTGTAGATCATGTTTTAGGGAAAATCTAAGACATCTTTGCTTGAAGATTATGTTCTGCTTTTTCCCCTAAAATGTTATTTCTTGAAATCTATGATCTGTTTTTTTCTTTGTCCAAGTCCTGTCGTGCTTGGGGGTACTCCTGGCTCTGTGCTCAGGGATCACTCTCAGGAGTGTTTGGGGAGTCCTGTTATGCCAGGGGTCAAACACAGGCCTCCCATGTGCAGACCACTGGCCCCCATAATCAGTTTTGCTGTGTTTTTTTTTGCTTGTTTGTTTGTTTTATTGGGGGGACACAAAGGGACTACCCCTGGCTCTGTGATTTGGGGGTCACTCCTGGAACTACTTGAGTAATCTTGTAGAGAGGCTCAAACCCGGAATTCACATTAAAACATTCACGCAGTCCACTGCACTATTTTCTGACATGATCAAATTTTACTTTAGTGTAAGGTATGACACAATTAGAGATTCATTGTTTTGCTAATGAGTGTTCAGTTGCACCAGAACTGTTTTTTTAAAGGGTGGAGGCACACCCAGCAATGCTTAATGGTAACTCCTGGCTCTGTACGCAGAGGCTATTCCTGGCAAGGCTCCAGAAAACATATGGGATGCTGGGTATCAAACCCAAGTCAGCCACATGCAAGATAAGCACCCTACTCAATGTACTAGCTCTCTAGCCCCAGACAGTACCATTCATTTAAAAAGGAAATCTGTCCTCTGTTCATTGCTATTTCACTTTTGTCAAAAGTCACTTGGCAAAAAAAGCAGGGGACGAGAAAGAGAGACAGCATAGTGTACTGCTGGTGGCCGTTTTGGGTTTGACCACTGACACGCCATACAATCCCCCAAGCCCTGCCAGGTGTGATTCCGGATCACAGGGCCAGCAGTAAACACTGCCAGATGTGTCCCCAAAACAAAAATAAAGAACAAGTTCTTCTCATCTGCAATCTTGAAACATGTCACATCCTTCTGTGCCAGACTGTTCTCCAAATGAGAGTAAAGGCAGCCATGTTTAGAAAAACTTGTGAAAGAGCAAGCATTTTTTTAAGTAAATATTTTTACTTAGGAAATATAAGAGACATGAGAGGAGAGTCCTATAAAGCAAAGGAAAAGAAACCATTCATCCTGAGCTAGCTCTTAACTTTCCTAAGAACCAACTGAGGAGAATCATAATATATACCCCTGTTTTCACCTATCAATCTTTAAAATATAAATACAGGAAAAAAGATATTCTTTTTTAAAAATTTTTTTTTAGTGAAACACCATGAGGTACAGTTGTAGACTTAGAAATTTTTGTGCTTGGGTTTCGATTATACAATGATCAAGTACCCATCCCTCCACCAGTGCCCATTTTCCACCACCACTGTTTCCAGTATCCCTCCCACCCCCTATCCCCCCATTCCACCCTACCTCTGTGGCAGGGCATTCCCCTTTGTTCTCTCTCTCTCCTTTTAGGTGCTGTGATTTGCATTGAGTGGCAATCGTGTTCAGTCTATAGTCCACTTTCAGCATGCATCTCCCATCCTGGGAGGATCCTCCCAACACCTTTATTTGGTGCTCCCTTCTCTATCTGAGCTGCCTTTTCCCCTAGCATGTGCAGCTGACCTCCAAGCCATGGAGGGAACCTTCTGGTACTTATCTCAGCTATTCTTGGGTGTTAGTCTCCTATTTTGTTACTTTATGTTCCCCAGATGAATACACTCTTTCTATGTCTGTCCCTTTCTTTTCTGACTCATTTTGCTTAGCTTGATATTTTGTCTGGCAAACTCCCCATGGCGTACCCAATATGCCAAATACCAGTAACAATGATGGGTCTCATTCTCCTAAAGAGCCTTGAATATAATCTCAGGGCTAGGATGAAGGAGACGTTACTGGGGCCTGCTCGAGGCAATCGACGAATAACAGGATGATTTGTGATTGTGATTTGTGATATTTTCCATGTAGTACCACTTGTATGTAAATTTCATGACTTTATCTTTTCTAACAGCTACATAGTACTCCATTGTGTAGATGTACCAAAGTTTCTTTAACCAGTCATCTATTCTTGGGGACTCAGGTTTTTTCCAGATTCTGGCTATTGTAAAGAGTGCTGTAATGAACAAACAAGTGCAGATGTCACTACGGTTATACTTTTTTTGCCTCTCTGGGATATACTCCCAGGAGTGATATAGCTGGGTCAAATGGGAGCTCAATTTCTAATTGAGAAAACACATTCTTGATCATTCTTTTCCCCCTTTCCCTCTGTTGATGTTGCTGTTGTAGTGACTAAGGAAAAATCATTGTTCCAGTAGAGGAGGACTCCCAAGAATTGTTCAGAGGATAGAGGATCCACTCCCAGATACTTGACTGTTCTGTACTAGGGTGGAGGATGCAAGGCCTTGCCTCTAGGGACTACCTGGGTCACCCCAAGAATGTCCAAGGGTCTCCAGGGTTGCATTCAGCAATGTTGCAGGACTGGGCAGTACTGGAATCAAATCTAGATTGTCTTAAGTCCCCCTCTACCTCTCCAGCCCTAAGGATCATTTGGGTGGGGATGCTCAGGGGCCCTTCTGGGTTCTGTGCTCAGAAGTGATGCCTGGTGGTGCTCTAGGGAACATATGCAGTGTCAGGAATCAAACTGAGGTGCTCCACAAGCAAGGAAAATGCTTTATCTCCAGCCCTTTAAAAGATCTTAATTGGCAAGAAATTAAAGCTGAGGAAATAGTTTTCCAGAAAAACTGGTAAGATCAAGAAGAAAAATAGAGACCAGAAAATATTCTTCTCAGGGGCTGGAGTGATAGCATAGTGGGTAGGGCATTTGCCTTGCAACTACCCAACCCGGGTTCGATTCCCAGCATCCCATATGGTCCCCTGAGCACCACCAGGAGTAATTCCTGAGTGAAGAGCCAGGAGTAACCCCTGTGCACCACCAGGTGTGACCCAAAAAGAAAAAAGAAAAAAAAAATTCTTCTCATCCCCTCCCCAAAAAAGAAAAAAAAAATCCCATTTCAATGCATCATTTTCTCTCTTTTTTTTTTTTTTGTTTGTTTGTTTGGGGTTTTTGGGTGTTTGTTGTTGTTGTTGTGCTTTTGTTTGTTTGTTTGTTTTTGGCTTACACTGGCAATGCTGAAGGGTTAGTCCTGGCTCTGCATTCAAGAAGTACTCCCGGTGGTGTTCAGTTATGGGATGCTGGGAACTGAACTCCGGTCGGCCACATGCAAGGCAAACACACTACCCACAGTACTATCACTCCAGCCCAGTTTCTCTCATTTTGACACTACAGTTTTATAATAGTGATCTGAATTAGTAATCTGTGAATGTATCTAAGGGTCTGAAAAGCCCTTGATCAAAATGTGCAGCCCAAGGGAGCAGCACACTCGGTGATCCATATTTCAAAAAAAAACATATTTGAAAATAAATAAAAACAGAAGTCTGTGCTCCTCCCCTTTACCTGCTTCCTCAAAGCAGGATGGATTCACTTCCAAAGACCCAGCAGCCAACTCCAGGATTCCCAGTGCAGACCCAGCACTCTGCAGCCCAGCCCCTCCTGCTTCTCCCCTCCCAGGATAAACAAAAAGCAGAGACCAAGCTCCCAGCAGGATGACCTATAAGTGACCCTTGGACTGACCTACCACTCTGGTCACTCTCACCGACAGGTTTGTTTATCTTGGAGCCTTGGAGCCGCTGCCTCCAAAGCTTCGGCTCTAGACTCCAAGTCCTCCCAAGTGAGCTGTCAATCACAACTTAAGTGCGAGGGGGGGACAGTTGCATGATAGCCTGAGTTTATTTACCAAAACCTGGTGTTTATGCTGTCCAGCACCAAGAAGGGGCCAGGGGCTGCTGAATTTAGTGATCGGGGAACCAACCAACAGTTTCCATTGGGTATTAGCCCTCACACTATGGAATTATCAACAGACCCTGACAACATCTCTCCCTGGAGATTAAAGGGTCCAGGAATCCAAATTTGGCATCTCCAAAAGAAAACTTTGTGGTCAGGCCATTCCCTAAAGTTTGTCTGAGTGGAACAGAACATGCACAGTCACATCTGAGGGGAGGGAGAAGCTGTGTATGATCCCGGAGGCCTTTTATTGTGGGTCATCTGGCAGGACTGTGGACAGAGAACCCACGCAGACATGTTATTTCTCTAAAGAAAGAGAGATACTGGTTCTGATTCTGGTACTGGATAAAATGATGATGAAGCAGTCAACCAAGATGGATCCAGATTCAACTGTTTTATTATAAATCTGTGTATTCCCCAGATACAATCATGTAAGGAACCCTACCTGACACACGCAGCACATTTCAATGGTAAATCGAAGGGATTAAGTCTGTTCAAAGGATTGAATTTACATTTACTTAGGCTCTTCCGTACCTTGTTTCTCTCAGAGTGCCATTTTCTAATCAGTGGTAAGGCAAACAAGAACTTTCAGATAAATGAGGCCAAACCAAGAAAGATGGTGAGGTTGGTTATAGAAATGGAATTCCCCCAACACACTCTCTCTCTCTCTCTCTCTCTCTCTCTCTCTCACACACACACACACACACACACACACACACACACACACACATAAACACACACACTTCCTTCTAGTAAATCTCGAATAGATCTGAATCTTCAAGGAATGCTTTCATTTGGTAGAGCAGATGAGGAGAGGGAGCACTGTCTTTTCAGAGAGCAGAGGGCTTTCCTCCTCCTTTTATCCCATTAAAGTCCTGCTGATCAGAGACTGAGAAGGACCCTCTATTATCAGCCCCTGCTTAAATAAACCTTCTGCATCTGCACCCAGGCACCTCTCTCCAAGCTGCAGGCCCATCCATCACTGTCACCTTTGCAGAGTGGCTGCCATGACAGTTCATGATCATTAACCAGCCCTGGTGTGCTTTGTGTTAAAGTTAAGACACATCAAATGCAGAAACTCAGCAGTGTCTTAAAGTTACAGGAGACATGGAGGCGTGAGAAGCAGCATCCGCCAAACTTGAAGCGCAGCTCCAGTAAAGCATAAAAAATGAACACTGGGCAAAGTTGCCTCGGTATCCTCTCTCATTCCCTCTTCAACGTCTACTCTCAGGGACAGAAACCAAGTGGAAAAAGGGCCATGTGGGAACAGGGCTCATGGTAAAGAGAACGTGGGAGAAGGACACAGAAGTGCCGCCTTAAAACTGCCCTTCCCCGGGCTGGCACCACCAATTCCCGCGACAAAAAGGCTGCTCTCAGAGAAAATGTTCACGGTACGGTACCTCTCGGCTCCCCCAGCCACTATGATCTTCTGAACCATTTCTCAAACTTTACTCATGAACAGAGAGAAATGGAAAGTGAGCAGCTTCTCTCATTTCATGAAGTTTTCTAATACATAAGACCATGTGCACAGAAGGTATTCATGTATGGGGGTGATCTTGCTTACATTTCATGATTTCTCTCTGGACCGCTGTTTAATTAAGACATTTGTTTTTCTTATCATGGCTTTCCCCGCAATAAGGCTTAAGGAAGTGACCTTGAGAGGCAGTTAGAGGAGGAAGGGAAAACTGACTGAGCCACCCAGTATTTAAATTTTTTTTTTCAGTATTTAAAATTTTAAATATAGAAGGAGAGAGAGAAACAAATAAGTAGCCCAGAACCAACTACCCTGCCATCAAGTCACAAGAGAATGCATGTAATCCTTCTTTCCCCTTAGTCATTCAAATGTTATCCACTGTTCTTCCTCCAGGCTGAGTAATGAATTATAACCCCAGGGTTATAAGAAAGAAAAAAGTGGATTACGGAGCTTAAGTCTATTTTTTAAAAAGTCTATACTGGAGACAGGTACTGGGGTGTGAGTAAGAGACAATGAATCACGATAGATGCCTTAAGAAGGTCTCCCATTGGCTGTGTCTTGAAATAAGAGGCAGAGTTCGTAGGAGAAGTTAACTGCAACGCACAAGATTAATGGCATCGAGCATTAACTAAGTGTACACTAGTACATACTTTCAGTTATAAAACAAATAAGTCATGGGATGGAACATAGAGTGTGGTGACTCTAGTTAATAATATTCCATGGCATCAGTGAAGGCGCCTTTTGTTTGTTTTGTGGTGCCAAGGATTGAACTCAAGTCTCCTGCATTCAAAACACAGGCTTTACCACTGAGCCACGTCCCCAGCATGTGCGGCATCAGTGAGACTTGCTAAGAGCAGATCAGACTCCAAGAAAAAAATTTAATTTGTAACTATATGAGACAATGGATACTCGTAAGACTTCAGGTGGCAATGTATACTAACACTGAATCACAAGGTTGTACACCTGAAACTAACATAAGACTGTGGGACAATTACACTTCTTTTTCCTAATATGTACTATAATCCAGGCAGTACACCCAGAGGGTAATAGACCGATAAAGTAGCCATTCACCTCTATAGTGAGTTCTTGAAATGAAACTAATTAAGATATGCCATAGTGCTAAATGCACAGAGGATTTTAATAGCTTATTGTGAAGAAAAGTATGTAAACTACTTCAGTGATCATTTTTATATTGATTATATATTGAAATAATAATAAATTAGAGGCGGTGGGTTTAGATATATTATTAAAATTGTCCCTATTTCTCTTGCTTTTTAAAACGGCTATTAAACATTTACAATTGCAAAGGTTCCTCATGCTTATATTTCTATTGTTGTACAAAGATCATTTTAAATCTTCCCAGCAATCAGGTGATCTTTGTGTCTTCACCTTTCAGGTGGGAAAGCAAAGATTCAGTGAAGTGGACAACTGCAGTGACATAGTGAAGCTGGTGTGCAGCATGAAGGACACACGGAAGGGCTGTGTGCACAGTTCCCAGGCTGGGCCACCTCCGGGACTTAGAAGGACAGGGATGAAAGTATGACAAAGCAGAGCAAAGAAACTTTAATATATTTAGATGTGTTCATTGTTTAAGATAGCAGAGGGTTACGGCTCTGGCCATGTATGCAGCCAGTTCCAGTTTGATCCTGAGCACCATAGATGGTCCCATAGGCACTGCTGGGAACAACCCCTGAGCACAGAACTGGGGGTTGTGCCCTCCAATTAACCAAGATCCAAATAAAATCAAGTAATAGACAAAGAGTAATGTTTATCCAACCCCAACCTGTTTTCTACCATTGGAAGACCAAGATAGTCTTTCCGAGAAATATTTAAGACAAAACAATTATAATGACTATATACATATAATACACAAATAATATTGTTTATGATATATAAAATTATATACATATGGCACTTCTATAGATACAGCACACAATATATATACATGATGTACTATATTAATCTGTGTGTAGTATACACATAACAAGAGCATATATGCATATGTAATTCACACTTTGTACAAATGGCATAGCTCCTTATCATGCTGTATTATATTTGGAATTACTAAGATGTTGCTGAAGAAAGGAGTTTCTGTTTCAAAATAACCTTAAAACTACTTATTATGTAGTCTCCAAAGCTCTTTTGAGCTTAAATTTCCTTAGAGTTTGGGGTATTTTATTGTTTGGTTCTGCCCCTTGACCATACATTACTCGTCATCAGTTTGATTTATTTGATGTGAAATTTGCAGCCAAGAACAGTCCCTTTATTACACAATAGCTCCTATAGGAAAATATTATTTACTTTATAATAAGTCATTTTAAGATATGATCTAGGGCAGCTCCCTAGAACATGAAGTCTTCAATCACATATTAGCTTTGCCATACATATTTATGAATGCTATAGAAACTAAAACAAAATTATTTTCAAAAGTACTTTAACATAGCAAAAGGCATGATTTTGTTTTCTTTTGGGTTTCTTTAAATTATTGTTGTTGTTGTTGTTGGTGGTGGTGGTGGTGATTTGCTTTGTTTGGGGGTTGGGATTTTTTGGTTTGGTTTGGTTTGCTTTGCTTTGCTTTGCTTTTTGAGTCACATCCAGCAGTGCTCAGGGTTTACTCTTGGCTTTATGTTCAAGGATCCTTCTGGTAGGCTCAGGGAACCATATATGGTGCAAGGAATCAAACCCAGGTTGGCCATGTGCAAGCAAATACCCTACCCATTGTTCTCTGGCCCCCAAAGTTGCTTTTTTTTTTTTCAAATTCAAATAATTAGCCTTCCTGCTGTTCAGGATTTTGCTTTACTCTTAGTATCAATCTTTTTCAAATTCCAGCACCATCCTTTTCAGTAATGTTCAATGGTGTTAGGTACTTTTACTTAACTTCTTGGCTTTCTTTAGTAGAATACAGCAAAAATAGAATATATCTCATGGGATAGGAAGGAATAAATTAAGTATGTGTTAAGGTACTTCATTGAGTTTACCAAATAGTACTAAATATATGTAATTTAGTTTTATTATTATCACTAATATCTCGCCCGCACGGCAGAGCCTGGCAAGCTACCTGTGACATATTTGATATGCCACATTAATGGGCCTGCTCCAGGAAATTGATGAACAACAGGAGGACAGTAATACAGTGTATTATCACTAATATTATTACCAGTCTTAGATTTATTGCCCTCTCCAATATATCTGACATATACACTGGGTAAATTCCATTGCCTATATCATAAAATACTCTTTTTTGGTTTTTGTATGGTTTGGTTTGGGGGCCACACCCAGCATGCAACTTGACTGTACTCAGGAAGTTCCCTGTGGTGCTTGGGGGACCACTTGTAATGCCATGAACCATAACCAGGTCTGCCACGGGCAAAGCAAACATCCTACCCACTGTACTATAGCTCTGGCTCCCAAGACACTCTCATGAATTAAATTCTATGCTCTATTTTTTTTTTTTGAGGGGAGTGGTGGAAGGAGTTGGGCCACACTCACTGCCCTCAAGGCTTACTCTTGGCTTTGTGCTCAGGGAACAATTCTGACAGTGCTTGGGAGACATATGGGTTGTCAGAGATCAAACCAGAACTGGCTATGTACAAGGCAAGTGACATCTCTGACATCCCATATGTCTCCCAAGCACTGTCAGAATTGTTCCCTGAGCACAGAGCCAAGAGTAAGTCTTGAGGGCAGTGAGTGTGGTCCAACCCCTTCCACTGTCCCATTCCTGGCCCTAGAATCTGTTTTGCAGCTGGTAAAACTGAGAGTCTGGATTGATTAAGGACATGTAACTCAGTTTCTCCATGGATTCTTCAGTTCCCACTGTCTCCCCACAACCCTCAAAGATTAAACATGTCATTTGCACACCCTGGTTCTGATTTGCAATGGATCTCTCAAGAGCCTGTTGGTGGCAAGTTCCAGCAAGCGCCAGTCTGGAAAGGCCGACAGTCCTACAAAGCCACTGTCTGGCATGGTAGCTCAGCTGCCACTGTAGTTGGAGTTTCCTGGTGCAAAGGAGCGCACATGTCACTACATCCTGATTCTAGTTATTAATGTATTTGCATTCATCAGCAAGAAATCAAATTGATATTTCTTTTTGAAATTTAAAAAAAATTATTCATCATTTATAAAGTTGTTGATGACTGAGTTGCAGGTTTTCAACACTCTGATTAGAAACCCATCACCAGTGTGGATGACCTTCCACCCACGAGCCAAGGGTGCCTCCTTTTCCCTACTCCTCCTTAACAACTCCTTGTCAGGGGCTGGAGCGATAGATAGCACAGTGGATAGGGCGTTTGCCTTGCAAGCTGGAGACCAGGGGTTTGATTTCCAGCATCCCATATTGTCCCCTGAGCACTGCCAGGAGTAATTCCTGATTGCAGAGCCAGGAGTAACCCCTATGCATCTCCAGGTGTGACCCAAAAAGCAAAAAACAAACAAACAAACAAACAAAAAAACACCACACCTCCTTGTCCTTGTGGTTGTTGCTTAACTTGCTTATTATCATATGGATCACTCTACATTTTTCCTTTTGTTTATTTTCATAGATGCAGGTTTTATTAGTTTAACCCAAAACTGATTCTGTTCTTCCTTATTGGGGGCACTTTCAAGTGAGATTTAAAGCATGCATATGTGCATTTACTAAAATGTTGACTTTATTTTTTTTTTCCTTTCCCCTTCCCCTTTCTCCTTCTCTTCATGTTGATGTTGTTGGTGAGTGGGTGTGGGGCGGGGGGTGGGGAGGCGCAGGAGGGTGAGGGCTGTAATTGTTGACACATCAGAACTGGGGAGGAGGGGGTGTGCTGTAGCGGGTGCCACATCAGAACTTGGGGGGCTGAAGCAGGTGGCACATCAGGTGGCAGTGCCATCTGCTCAGCCATGATACTCTCCAAAGGCCCTTTTAGTTTCAGTGTCTGCATGTATGTTCACCAGGGGTCACACTTCTGGTTACAGTGCTCACACATCTTATCAGTTGCAGTGTCCACTCCTTTACGGTGCTTATTAATACCTGGCTACAGTGTAGCTAGAAATCATTTATAATACTGGGGATCACTGAAAGCAGCTGTGAGGCTCAGGGAGCAGAGCAAGACTGGCAAGGTAGGTGTTCTAAGACACTGAACTACCGACCAGGCCAATTTACTCCTTTGTAAAAAGGAACACTTGGTGGCCAGCAAGATGATAGAGAGATAGGATGCTTGCCTTGCATGCAGCCAACTCGAGTTTGGTCCCTGTCACCCCTTATGGTCCCTTGAGCACCATCAGGAATGATCCCTGAGTGCAAGGAGTAAGGCCTGAGTACCACTGCATGTGGCCCCAAAAGCAAAAAGAATAACTAAAACAAAGGTTGAAGCTTCTGAAGAAATAAGAACAATGGATCAACAAACCCACTTATTCCTCTTTTCATCTGATGAAAACAGATGATCAGGACCATGGGGCAGTGGAGAGGCAGACAGCCCTGAGCATGTTTGCTCCCAAATCTCAACAAAATATCACCTTAGAGGGGCATAGCTCTGTGGTCAGCATGATCGATGGGCCTCTATGAAGCTGGTAAAAGGCAGGAGAAAGGAGAAAGGTTTTCTTTTTCTGACGTCATTCTTCAAACACAGCTGGACAAATGAACATGGACTTCCAGAGGATAGGTGCGCCCTGCTCAAAACCAACCTCAGAAAGTCGGAGTCCCAGGCAAAAATGGCATGTTTCTGAACAAGTGACAAGCTTTTATTGACATTTTATTTTGGTGTCTTACCCAGCAACATTATTTATGGATTTGTGTCCTTAATTGTGGACTTACATACTTTTGCACCTTTCGTTCCAAAGAAATTTTAGAAATTCTATCAGCAATGTCCCAAGGCAAAGAAGTACTCTCCCAGGCTCCAAGGCCAGGTGCAGGCACGAGGAGGGACTCAACTCCATTACTCTCTGCCCAAAGAGCACCCAGGCACGATCGAGAAGAGGATAAAGAACAGAGGTAAACCTTGCCCCTCCCCTATCCCTGAGCAAAGAACCATTTCTTCTGGACCACAGAAGCCATTAAGGAGCGGCAGAGATGCTACAGGAGGAAGATGCTCATCTTATACACAGCTGATCCCTGTTCATTCCACACACGATGCCCCAGCTACCTCAGGGTCAGTCCTGAGCAGAAAGTTAAGAGAGGCTTGGGTGCCTCTAAGCATATCCTCCTGCAAAAAATTAAATTAAATTAAATTAAATTAAATTAAATTGAGGTGGTTTCCTTGACCAGAACACTAGTACAGCAGGCAGATGCTTGCCTGGCCTGCTGCTGACCCAGAGTCAATCCCCAACACTCCATATGGTCCCTCAAGTTTCCCAGGAGTGGTGAATCCCTGCAAGTGTAACTAGTGCCAGGCATGTCCCCAAACTCAAAATAAAGAAACAAAGATAGTTTCCTAACAGTCCCTCACATCACAGTGAAACATTTTGGCTGTGTCTAGAAAGATATGAAACAATTTTGGAGGCACTTTGGCAGTAACTAATACAACATTAATAATGAAGGTTGTGGGGTTTTTTTTGTGGGGTTGAATCTTTTTGTATGTTTTTTTACTCAGAAATTCTGAAAATTCATTCTATCAGCATAAATTGGCCCAAGTATATACAAATATTCAGCATTTCTATATCTTTTTTTTTCTTTTTTGGGTCACACCCTGTAACGCACAGGGGTTACTCCTGTCTCATGCACTCAGGAATTACCCCTGGTGGTGCTCAGGTGATCATATGAGATGAATCTGGGTCGGCCACGTGCAAGGCAAACGCCCTACCTGCTGTGCTATCACTCCAGTCCCTCTATATTCTTTTCTTAAAGGAAAAAACTAAGAACAGGGCATGGAGAGATTTTACAGCGGATAGGGTGCTTGCTTTGCATGAAGCTGATCCAGGTTGGATCCCCAGCATCCCACATGGGCCCCTGAGTCCGCCAGGAATAATTCCTGAATGCAGAGCCAGGATTAATCCCTGAGCACCACCAGGTGTGGAAATAATAAATGGTTATATTTATTTATCTCTGGAGAGATAGTACATGGATTAAGGTACTGTCCTTTGCAATGCAGCCAATCCTGGTACATTTCTAGCTTCACGCATGGTTCTCCAAACACCACCAGGGGTCACTCCTGAGCACAGACCTCAGAGTAAGCCTTGAGCAAGATCCTAACAGCCCTCCCCTGCCAAAAAAAGAAAAAAAGTGGCTAAATAAATTATGGTACAGATAAATCTGTTCAGCTGTTACAAGGAATGAAATAAATCCAGAGTGAGACCTGGAAAGCTAGTTGAGATTGTTCTGAAAACACACAAGACTAATAAATTATATGCTATTCCTAGCACTCCTTACATGTTAGTAGGAAGCTGGCGTGATGGAAGGAAAAGGAAGTGAATGTCCAAGAGTGGGATTTGCAGACATCCTCAGGCACACGAGAAACCTCAGATGAGCAGGCCCCTCTCCGACTAGGCAGAGACCACCCTGCTGCTGACTCCCACATGAAGGTTCTTGGATTTCTTGGGACCTGGGGAGCAAAATGTCCTCAGAAGCATAGTATCATATTATGAATGAAGCAAAATCCTGGTTCATAAAATCCTCGCTCCATTAGTTCATACATCTGTTACATGCACGGGTTAATTTGGGGGCTTTGGGGGAGGGGAACTGCTCAGGGGCAACTCCCACCCCTCAGGGATGCTCCTAGTGGGTGCTTTGGGACTATGTGGAGCCAGGGATCAAACTCTGCCATCCCCCTGCAAAGCATGTGCTCTGCCTTTAGGGTCATCTTCCAGCCTAGGTTATAACATAAGCACCCTCAAATCCACCTTCCAGAATACAAGCCAACAACCGGCCAATAACCCTCACAGTCCCTTCTGCCCTCATGAATCCACTGCTTATCATGTCCTTGCTTTCTTTTGTGAGGAGTTGTATTGACAGTAGAAGGATTTCTAAGTATATGCCTTTTAAAGTTGTTGTTATTATTATTTTTTTATTAGTGAAACACCATGAGGTACAGTTGTAGACTTACAAATTTTTGTGCTTGAGTTTCCATTGTACAATGATCAAGTACCCATCCCTCCACCAGTTCCCATTTTCCACCACCACTGATCCCAGTACCCCTCCCACCCCCCTTATCCCTAAAGTTGTTTTTAATCAAACGTATTAGGCTTTCTGCAATTCTTTGGGGGAGTCTGGGAGGTGGGTCACACCCAGTGTTGCTCGGATGCTGGTCCTGGCTCTCTGCTAAGGAGAGACCCTGACTGTACTCGGGGACCAGATATGGTCCTGGGGTTTGGAACCAGAGTGCACGACACACATGTTAAGCTCTGTCCTATCTCTCCACCCCTGAGCAATTTGCAATTTTTTGAAATGTTTCTTCACTTTGTATATGTCAAGATTTATTCACATTGCCATCTATATACTGTTTAGTTCATATATATATATGTATATCTGCTGTATAAAATTTATTCATTCACTCTCCTGGTACTTCCAGTTTTCTTTTTTCTCGTGTGAACAAATGGCTTCATTGTTCTCAGATATGCCTTTTGTCATTGCTGTTATAATGACGTGAAAATGACTTTCTGGTCTATAGCATAGAGATGAAATACTTGGTCATAACATTATCCAAATGGGTAGTGCTCAGAGTCTTCATCTCTTTCATGCTGGGGGAACCACACCACGCTTCAGTGAACCTGAGCCCCCACCATCAGCTCTGGCTGCAGCCCTGCCACGGGTTCTCCAAGTCTGCAGCTCCAGCATTTGGTGCTGTCAGATTTTCTGGTATCCCAGTACTCTTGCTTCACATCTCGCAGCCCTTGGAGAATATTGTGCGCTCTCTCTCTCTCTCTCTCTCTCTCTCTCTCTCTCTCTCTCTCTCTCTCTTTCTCTCTCTCTCTCACCCTCTGTGTGTGTGTATCTGTCTCTGTCTGTCTGTCTGTCATTCTCTCTCTCACCTGCCCCGCCCTCCCCTCCCGCAACATGACTTTTCTTCTCTAGGCAGAAAGTGCCTGCTCCGGCTTTGGCATACTTTGGGGTCATTTGTGCTGAGCCTTGATGCCTGCAGCAGAGTCCAGGGGGAACATGTTAACACACACCTCATTTTCTCCGGCACCCAGGGGAGCAAAGAATCCGAGGCAGTTGGTTTTGACTGTGAGTTCAGCAAGGTCTGAGTATGAAATCCTCAGCAGCCAGCGAGGTGAGCTGGGTGGGAAGGGGGGTGGGATAGGAGAGCGGGGAGTCAAGTCCTTCCCGTTTCCTGCCCCCATCCTGCAGTAGTGGCAGATCCTGGCGCCACTGCCAGGGGCTTCCCCACACTTGACAGGGCCCCTGCCAGAAGCTCTCAGCACCTCCATGTTTGCGGGTGTTTGCTGCCCTTTCCTTTGCAGGACGACAAGCTCCCATTTCTACCCAGGGCATCGCACCTCAGAAGGATGGCCTTTCTGCTGCTCTCAAACACATTCCCACAGGTTTCTAAGTTGAGGAGAGAACAACAAATGCAGATGGACATTTTCTAATCTGTGCATTGAAAACTACAATCTTATTCTTATTGGAAAGAAGAGTGGGGGCCAGAGCGGCAGTACAACAGGTAGGGCACTTGTCCTGCATGAGGCTGAGCCGGATTTGATCTCTGCACCCATCTTGGTCCTCTGCACCCTGCCAGAAGTAATCCCTGTGCACAAAACAGAAAAAGAAAGACAAGGAAACAAACTGAGATTGAAGGGAAGGTCAAGCTCCCAGGAAGGGCCACTGCATGCCCAGCTATGCACCAAACCACAGCAAACATCACAAACCAACCCCTCTTTCCTTTTTTATTTATTTATTTTTTGTTTCTTTGAAGGGAGGTTGCACACCTCCAGTGCTGGGACTGGATCACTGGATCACTGCTGGGGGTCATTCCTGGTGATGCTCAGAGGACCATATGGTGGCAGCCATTAAAACAACCCACACTCTACCCCTGTCCCCCCCACCCACTTCTGCAGTGCGGCTTATCCCTGGAGTCACACAAAGCTTCCCAAAGAAGGGTCTCCCCTCACAAGTCTGAGAGGAAAAGGTCTACCTAGAGTGGTCAGCACAAGGGAGAGTGCACCCCCTAAAGGCTGGAGAGACAGCTCTGAGGCTGGAGCACATGTGGGAGGCCTGGGTTCAATCTGCTGAGCACAACCATGGGAACAACCTCCGAACACCAAGCTGGGAGCAGCCTCCAGCACTGCTGGGTGTGGCCCCCTTCCCCAACACACAAAAGGGCAACAGGTTCTGCACCGGGGCACAGACCCCGCACCTCTTCGAAGCTGGTCTTACGGGGATCTTTCCTGAGCTGCCCTGCCTCCACATGCAAGAGACGGCAGAGTCACTTGAGGGCTCCCGACGGCTCTTTGATGGACATGAGCTGGCTCTGGCTTTATGAAATGCTCCTGAAATTCATTGCTGAGTGTTCCCCCACCGCTACTTTGCAGCCTACAGGACTGTGTGTACACAACACATGGTTATGGGTAGACGCGTACAGTTTGGTGATGAAACACATAGCATGGAGCCTGGGAGGTGTCTTAAGTGTCAAAGTACATACCAGCATGCACAAGGCCCTAAGCTCAGGCCCTGGCACTGCATGTATGTGTATACATGAAGCATAGTGTACAACTTACCTTTTAACTTTGGGAGCAGACCCAGAAGTATTCAAAGGCTACTCCTACCTCGGTGCTCAGGGGTCACCTCTGGTGGAACTTGAGGGACTGTGAAGTGCCAGAGATCAAACCCAAACCTCCAACACGCAGAGCACGTGCTCCAGCCCACCGAGCTAACCTCAGCCCCTTTTCAGTCCTTACCCTCTTATTAAGAAGCAGCTCAATGGCATTAAGTCCATTCACATCCAGCACAGCCAGCACTGCCATCCACTTCTGGAAATCTCTCATCACCCCAACCTGAAACTCTGTCCCTCATAAACAGTAAATCCACATTCTCTTTTCCCTCCAATTCTGGCAACCGTGATTCTGTTTTCTGCCTCTGAGTGTAACTATTCTAGGTACATCGCATAAATGAAATCGTATAATATCTATTCTTTTGTGCCTGGCTTATTTATTGCACTTAGTAAAATCTTTCCCAGATTTACCTATACAGCAGCATGCGTGTATCCATTACACTTTAAAGCTGGCTGATACTCCATGTTAATATTGATAACATTGCTAACAATGTTATCAGCAGTGTTAACATCTGTTGATAGCTATTTGGATTGAGAAAAACTTTTAGCTACAGTGAACCAGTTTTATAAACTTGGGTGACCAAGAATCTCTTTGATGAGTAATATTTTTGAACACTTAAAATTATGGTTTGGACCAGGGAGTGTCACTCAGCAGAAGGGCACTTCCTTACCAGTGTAAGATTTTGGGTTCAATCCCTAGCATGCAAAAAGTTATATGAATAGCAAAAAAAAAAAACAAACCTGTTTTTGCTATAATGCACAAACTACCTCATCCCTCTCATCAAATCCAGAAAAAAACAACCAATGAGCTAAGTCACCTACTAGGCTGAGCTTAGTTCTCAGATAGGAGTCAAGAACTGGGAGTGTCAGGTTCTGTGCATGCTCCACACCTGGGGAATAGCCAGTCAATATGGACAGTGGACAGAGGCAACACACATCACGTGGGTGTCTGCCAAAGCTAGGCCTCTCAAAGGGCAGAAGGCCCAGGTTATCAGTGCTTGCTACTGCCTGGCCTTATCAAAGTGTTACTTAGCCCTAATTTTGATTAGCCAAGTACTTTATAATCATTTACTAGTCGATCTTTTCTATCATCTACAGCCATCACCCAGTAAGTGGAAGTGAAGTATTTGGATAGGGAGAGAGCCAATTTTCATGCGGGGTTTATAATGCAAATATGGGTGCAACCATAGAGACCAGACTAGCTTCACTCTTGGGAAATAAAGCTGCAGTTTAAGCATAAATATGAAGTTTGCTCTTCTGTTCATGAAGTCATAGTCCTGAGCCTGCCTGGTGGCCCATTCTGCTGAAAGATGCTATTAAGAAACCATTCAAAAGAACATCATCAGGTCAAAGAGATAGTACAGGGGTTAAAGCTCATGCCTCCATTCAAAAGAATATCATCAGGGCAAAGAGACAGCACAGGGGTTAAAGTTCATGACTCATATGCAGCAAACCCCAGTTAAATCCCCGGGACTACATGGTCCATAACCATACTGCCAGGAATGACCACTGAGCACAGAGCTAGGCATAGTACTACTAGAGTAGTACTACCACCTAAGTACCACCAGATGTACTCCCAATCCCTAATCCCCAAATAAAAGATACCATTAGAGGAATGATCATTACTAACCCCTCTTGACAACTGCCCAAATCCTTAGGATTCAGACCTTGCAGTAACCAGAGATCAGCAAGGTGAGAAGCATAATCCATGCCTGCCTATCCACAAGAAGGTGAACCCAGGTAAAGTGCCCACAGAGCCACCTGTCACAATGACCTTGTCACCGTGACCCTGAATCATTCCATAATGTAAACTTATGAGGTTTCCAAATTCTACTTCAAACTGCAGTTTTCACAACCTTTTCACTAATCCTTGAAAGGTGAGATTTGGATGGGTTGAAAGCTTTATTTTCTAAAATGAATGTGAGAGGTTTGGAATATGACTTAGCAGTAGGGTACTAGCTGCGCATGTGTGAGGCCCTGAGTTTGGTCACTGGCATCACAGGGGGGAAACAAGGAGGCAGGCAGGGATGTAACTCGGGAAAATTGCCACTAACTCTAAAATGAATGCTTGTTATAGTTACAGTGAACCAAATACAGTGGAGTTTTTTTGTTTTTTGGGGGGGCCACACCCAGAAATGCTCAGGAGTTACTCTCAGGAATCACTCTTGGTGGTGCTCAGGGGCCCATATGGGCTGCTGAGAATCAAATCCAGGCAAGCACTCTACCTGTTGTACTATCTCTCTGGCCTAAACAATATATTGTATTTGTATTGTATTGTATTGTATTTCGCTTTTTTTTTTTTGGCGTTTTAGGTCATACCCGGCGATGCACAGGGGTTACTCCTGGCTCCTGCACTTAGGAATTACTCTTGGCGGTGCTCAGGGGACCATATGGGATGCTGGGAATCAAACCTGGGTTGGTCACGTGCAAGGCAAATGCCCTTCCCGCTATGCTATCGATCCAGCCCCTGTATTTTATCTCTTTTGTTTGCTTTATTTTGTTTTGCAGCCACACCTGGCAATGCTCAGGGGTTATTCCTGGCTGTGCACTCGGGAATCCCTCCTACCAGTGCTCAGGAGACCATAGGAGATGCTATTGCTCAAATCTGGGTGAGCCACATGCAAGGCAAGTGCCCTCCCTGTTGTACCCTCACTCTTGTTCCTGTAATTAAATCTTCCTTAACAAATAAAAATCACTGACATGAAGTAGTCCTATTGATAGTCCTATTAACTTACATGCCACATAATCACATTTTATAAGTATAACTTCATTTAAAGCAAATTTAAGAATCAGTTTCATGATTTAACTGTCCTTATACTTCCTTCTTTTCTATTTCAGGTCCCTACATTCCCACTACACATTTCCATATCATACCCTGGACTAGAATAGTGTGTGTTGGGGAAGTGGGAGACACCCAACTATGCTCAGGGCATACGACTGGCTCTCCTTGAAGTGCTTGTGTGACCGTGGAATCCCGGGCATCTAACTGCAATTGCCTCATACACTGCACTATCTTTCCAGCCTTGAACTATAGTTTTCCTAGGAATTCTATTTACACAGCTCTGGTCTATGGAATAGGGCACCAGAATGTAGCGAGTCAGTGCCAATATGTTCATTTATACAAAATACAAAAATTATGGGTAACTATATATAGCAAAGCCATACATGTCGAAATTATTATAAACATGTGACTTAAATAATAGGTTTTTTAAATGGGATCATTGTGAGATTCAGTGACAACGCTTTCATGATTGAGTTTTAGTCATACACTGATTGGAACACCCATCCCTCTACCAATGGTGTACATTTTTCACCAACAATATCCCCAATATCCCTCCCGCAACCCCTACCTCACCTCACACCCGTACCTCTATGGCAGGCACTTTCCTTCTCACTCTTTCTCTACTTTTGTGCATTATGGTTTGCAGTACAGATACTGAGAGACCATTATGTTTTGTCCTTTGTATGCTTTCAACACACATCTCCCATCCTGAGAGATCCCGCCAACCATTATTGACTTACTGGTCCCTTCTCTATCCCAACTGCCTTCAGAATCTTTGAAGCACTTGAGCTGGCTTTCAACCATGGAGCAATCTTCCTGGCCCCTGTCTCTACTATCCTTGGATGTTAGTCTCATACTTACTAACATATGTTCCACAAATGAGTGCAGTCATTCTATGTCTGTCCCTCTCTGACTCATTTCACTCAGCTTGATACTTATCATGTTCATTCACATATAAGCAAATTTCATGCCTTCATCTTTTCTAACAGCTGCATAGTATAACAGGGTTTTTTTTTTTTTAATGACAGTGGTTAAGGTTCAGGGGGATTTTGGTGGTGATATAACTTTGTACACCAGAACTCAAACCATTAACTCCATTGCAACTATGTTACATAAACTATATATTTTTTAGTTTAAGAGTTATTAAATTGAAAAATAAATGAGACATTATTTTTCCACAATCTAAAACAAAGTGACAAGACAATAAAAGTGCCTTACCCACTGCACTATCTCTCTGGCCCCAGCGGAGACTTTCACTCAAAAAAAAAAAAAACAGGTTTCTTAAACAGGATTCTTTTTCTGAAGTCCTCAATCTTTTCTCTTCTGACCTCAAACTGACTAGAAGAGACCCATTGTTGAGGGTAATCTGTAGCACTGCACAGATTTCAGTGTTTATCGATTTGCTTGAGCGGGCCCAGTAATGTCTCCATCATGAGAATTGTTTTTTTCTGTGTTTGGCATATTGAATACGTCATGGGTAGCTTGCCAGGCTTTGCTGTGAGGGTAAGATACTCTCACTAGCTTGCCGGGCTCTCCGAGAGGGGTGGAGGAATCGAACTACTTTATTCAAAATCTACTGATTTAAAAATTAGTCACATTGATAAATGTCTTCTTAGCAACATCTGGAGAAGAGTTTGATCAAACATCTGCACCATAGCCTATCGGGGTTGACACATTTAAAAATTAACCATCACATATCATCCCACATGAGCAAAAATGGGCTATATGAAAATGATTGGAAATAAGAATTAATAAGACAACTGAATTGGAGGTGGCAGGGATAAATTAAGGAAAAGAACACAAGGACAATGGTGGAGGGGAAATGTGACTGCCATAGAGGCAGCCTGGAGGATGGGAGGAAAACTGGTGACATTGGTGGAAGGAAGTGGATACTGGTGAAGGGATTGGGGGTGGAACATTGTATACCTGAGACTCAATCATGAAAAGCTTTGTACCTCTAATTCACAGTGATTAAAACTTTTTAAGTTATTTTTTTAATGAACTTGCCAGACATGAAGATAAAGGAATTCTGGTACAGTGGGGGAATATTGATGAAAGTTCTATAGAAAATGGTATGGAGATTTCTTTTAAAAAACACTACTCTTAAGCATTTATCCAAGAACATGAAAAGGTTCATTGGAAAGGATATTTACACCCCAGTGTTCATAGCTGTACTATTCACGACTATTCAAAACTTGGAATCAAGCTAAGTGCACATTGACAGATGTCTGGATAAATGAAGCTGTGGTATGGACAGTCAACAGAATACTACTACCCTACTACTAAAAATAATGAAATCAGGATTTTGAGAAGGAAAAATAGATGGAACTTGAGGTGATTATACTATGTGGAATAAGTAAAGATGTGAAAGAATTATTATATGGTTTAATTCATATTTGGAATATAAACAATCTAGAGAAACAACAAAATTAACTCAGACTCTGTGGAAAGTATGAAATGCTTAGAAAGGTTATTTTGATAGTCGAGTGACACTAGAACTCTGGTGGTGTGTGTGTGTGTGTGTGTGTGGTGAGTTCTATACACACATAGAGGTACATCATATTATAAATGAATGTGAAATCAATAAAAAGACCAAGCTAAATTTTAAAGTTTTTACTATTAAATTTTACTAGATGTAGTAAATTTGCTAAAATTTACTAGATTTATAAATTTACTAAAATTATAATCAAACTCAAGAAAAATTATCATGACACTGCTCTAGATGGGAAACAGATTTTTAAAATTTTATTTTATTTTTATAAAGTTGTTCACAATAATTCATTACATTTAATATTCAAACAACAATCCCATCACCATTGCACCTTCCCACTGCAATATTTTGAATGTCTCCACCCAAAATCCCAAACTGTGCCCCCAAAGCAGAACTGAAACGATTAATTTTTGCATTGCTTATTATGAATAATCCACTAAAAGTGATTCAATAAAATTTCCTTAGAGGAAAGTGTGTAAAGATTGTAATTCATCCTGGAGCCATTAAGCCCTTGTATAAGAGATTACTAACATGCTTGTTAAAGGTTGAGCCTTGTTTGCTTATATATATATATTATATATATAAAATCTCCCATGAAGTAGGGCTGGAACAATAGCACAGTGGTAGGGCATTTGCATTGCGTGCAGCCAGCCCAGCCAAACTGGGTTCCATTCCTCCACCCCTCTCAGAGAGCCCGGCAAAGCTACCAAGAGTATCTCGCCCACATGGCAAAGCCTGGCAAGCTACCAGTGATGTACTCGATGTGCCAAACACAGTAACAACAAATCTCAAAATGGAGACATTACTGGGCCTGCTCGAGCAAATCGATAAACAACAGGAGGACAGTGTAGTGCGATCCCACGAAATTGGTACATCAGTGGGGTAAAGTATGAGAGGTCACACAGCCAAAAATGCAGCCGCATGCTCCAGGAATTCTGAAATTTAGAAGATGATTATACAGCAGGTTCACTCATGGGTGAGGCTTGCTCATCAAGCCTGTGGAGAGCAACTGTGAGCATTGCAGCAGCTGCCAGGGCTCTGTTGGGGTGGGGAGGGAAACTCACCCACCCCACTCCACGTGCTCAGGTTGAGATAGCCTGGCACTGGCTCTGGAGGGATCTCTGTGGTTGTCATTCTACGTTGCTCTCTTCTGGGAGCTTTATTTCTGAGACTCTGGATGATGGCCATTGATGAGATTATATGGTGCCAGGGGCAGTTTGTGACTGTCAGGCTACTGGTAAACTAGGAGATGGGAGAAGGTGACCCATTCCCGTTCTGAGAGAGCTTGGAGATTTCAGTCACAGATCCCGCATATCTGAGTTTTTCTGCAGATTCACTCATGGGTGAGGCTCATCCAAGCCTGTAGAAAGCAGCCAGAAGCATGGCAGCAATTGAATTCTGGAGGTTTTGGCTGGCCGGGGCTCTGTTGGGGTGGGGAGGGAAACTCACTTGCCCCCCCTCCAGTTGCCCCATTTAAGACAGCCTGGCATGGGGTCTGGAGGCATCTCTGTGGTGTGTCATTCTATGGAAAACAGATTTTCTTAGAAATTTATGATAATGTAGAAAATAATAATAGAAGAATCTTTGAAGCCAGCAAGAGACCAGTAAGCATTTTACTTCATGTATTAGCTAGAGATTTACATTTACAGGTCATTTACAGGTTGGCCCTTTTTAACCCATCACTTCCTTTTTTAAAACTTTGGAACTTTTCCCAGTATCTTATCTGCACTAGCCATTCCTATTCTTAATTCTCTAAACACTGCCTTCAATTGCAGGCTCCCGTTGGAATGAGACTGCGATCCTTCCATTTTACCTGATGACACACAACTGCGGCATTTCCCTAAAAATGGTGATCATTGACAGATTAGAGAGCCTGAAATCAAGCTCTTTAAGCCTATGATATCATTCTCTCTTTTGTCCATGCAATAAGAAATATTTGCTGATTACCTAACTCATGTCATGCATTTTTCTAGGTACAGAAGACACAGACGGGAACAAAATATGAAAGTCCCTACCCTTATAAAATTTGTATCCTAATGGGGTATACAAAAAATAAAGATAAAGCAACAAAAAAAGAGATAGCATGTTAGCTAGAAATAGGTAATGAGAAGGAAATAAAAGCTGGGAATGGCATAGCGAAGTGGGGACGGTGTTTGAGATTCAAGCCAGCCTTCAGGACAAGGTCTCTACTCATTTGAGCAAATATTCAACTATCCTGAAGAGCAAGTCATCCTGGAAAAAATATCTGAAAAGAAACTACCAGGGCAAAGGCCCAGAAGGAGTTTCTGGACAGGCAAACAGCAGAGCATGTGAGACAGAGAGGAAGTAGGAAGTGATGGTGGAGAGAGACAGGGTCACATACCTGTGACCAATCAGAGATGTTGGTGAAAGTCTTCCATAGTCATCAAATATCCTTGATTAAAAGCCACTTTGGGCCTATCTGTACCCTCAAAGGCAGATCAGTTTCCACATGAGGCAGAAAGCAATTAATTCTTATCTACAGTGTCAAATCCACAGTCACCGATTACAGGTGACTGTTAAGTGCTGAACATCAAACTGGTCCAAATAGTGTGTTCAGGGCAAAAATATACATCATTCTGAGTCTTTGGTATAGAAATATCCAAATAATCTCAGATCAAATACATGTGAAAATTTATTTTTGGTATATTGGATTAGATCAATTATTACAGTTAATTTCACACTTCATTTTTGCTTTTACTAATTTATTCTGGAGGGAAGGTTTTGTTGTTGTTGTTGTTGTTTTTTAATCATAGCCATTACTCAGGACTATTTCTGACTTTGTGCTCCCAAGTGACCTCTGGCAGTGCTCAGATGCAACTATATGCAAGGCTAGCACCTTACCTCCTGCACTATCTCCCTGGCCCTTTTTGCTTTCTAAAACATGCCTAATGAATAATTATTAATTATATATGACTTGTGCATGACATTTATTTTGTGGGGAGAGGAGGTTGGGCCATACCTGGCAATGCTCGGGGCTTATTCCTAGCTCTGTGCTCAGAGATCACTCCTGGTGGGTTTCTGGGAACCATATGAAGTGTCAGGCTCAAACCCTGTTAGCTACATGCAAGTAAGGCTCCCTACCCTCTGTAATATCTCTCTTGCCCTTTTCATGAAATTTCTAGAGCTGATTTAGGCACTTACTATTTATTTACAGACTGAAATTGCTTCCCAGCTCCCAGATCCCCAGGTTTGTATGTTGAAACCTCAACCCTAGTATGACTATAATAGAGATGGGGCCTTACTGAGATAATTAAATGAGATCATGAAATGGGGTCTTACCTATCAAAAAAATGAGGAGAAGAGATGAGCAGGAACCTCTTCAGAGAAGAAATACAAATGGCCAGAAAGCATATAAAAGTGTTCTATGTCACTAATAATCAGGGAAATGCAAATCAGAACAACAATGAAATATCATCTCACCCCACAGAGACTGGCACACATCAAAAAGAATAATAACAACCAGTGCTGATGAGGATGTGGGGGAAAAGAGACCCACATTTACTGCTGGTGTGAACGTCAATTCATCCAGCCTTTTTTGATAAGTTGATTTCCAACATCTGAGCATCCCTGGTAGCACTAAAATATGGACATTCCTCAAAAAACTATGAGTTAATCCTTCCCAAAGTTAATTAAATCTTTCAAACAAACAAAAAAATCCAAGGAATTGAGCTTCTATATGAGCCTGCAATTCCAGTCCTGGAAATATACCCCAAGGGCTCGAAAGCATAAATCAGAAAAGACATCTGCATTCTTAGGTTCACTGGAGCACTGTATACAATAGAAAAAATGTGGAAACAACCTGAATGTCCACAAACAGATGACTGGATAAAGAAACTATGGTATATATACATGAGGGCAGCCTCAAGAAAAGATAAAGTCATACAATTTGCTGCAACATAGATAAATCTGGAGAGCATCCTGTTGCGTGAAATCAGTCAAGAGGGAGGGGAACAGACTCAGAATGGTTTCTCTCACAGTGTGATATAAAGAAACCTCACAGGGGAAGATCAAATGCCCAAATGGCAATAGTAGCAAGCAGCAGGAGAGCTGGTCTTCAGCAGGAAGCTTGGCACTGGGGCAGGATCAGGGTGCCAAGTTAGGGAAAGGAATACTAGGACAATGGAGGAGGGGGGAAATGCCTGCTACAGAGACAAGCTGGGGGACAGGAGAGAAATTGGGGACATTGATGGAGGGTAGTGGGCACTGGTGAAAGGATTGATTTTGGAACAATATACGCCTAAAAACTCAACCATAAATATGTAACTTAACACAAATTGGTGATTCAATAAAAAAAAAAAAAGAAGAAGAAGAAACATTGGGCCTTAATCCAATAACACTGCAGTTCTTTTCAAGGAGCGATTGGGGGGATGGTGTTGGGGTCACACCCAATGGCACTCAGGGCTTACTTCTGGCTTTGTGCTCAGGGATCACTCCTGCAGTACTCAGGGGACCATATGGGGTGTTAAGGATCAAACCCAGCTTGGCCACAAGAAAGGAAAAGCACTGTCCCCACTGTACCATCACTCCAGCACTGGAGTCTTTTCTGAGAGGACAGGGAGACACCAGATGTGGTGGCCCAGAGAAAAGGCCACATGAGCACAGAATCATGTGGTCATAGACAGACCAAACATGGAGAGCTGCCCAGAAACCACTGCAGACCACAGGTTTGTGGACCAGCATCACAGCATTCCCTGCCACAAATTCATAATATCATAGTACAGGGCTACTGCACTTGCCTTGTATTCAGCAATGTCAGTTCAATCCTTTGTCTACAATATGGTCAGTCATTTGACCATTCAGTGCCCCTGAGCACTGCTGAAATTACTTAAAACCCCCTACCACCTCCTAAAAGAAAAAAAAAATCAAAATCTCAGGTTGCATCTCCTGGAGGCAGAATCTGCATTTTTATCAAATGCCTCTGAGCTTTGAGGAGTCTTGCTTTGGGCTGCGGCCAGCTTTCAGGAAGACACAGGAGAAGAGGATGGGCGAGGCTTAAGGTAGAGTGGAGAGGTTACAGGTTTCCCAGAGGCCTCAACTCCTCGGGGAGATTAGCTTCAGTAGTTAGCACCAGACAAAATCCCTAGAATTCAGATATCCAGCCCCAGGAACTATCTTTCTGACGTTAATGATTTGAATTTCTGCTTTTCAAAGTGGTCCCTCAGAAAGGACCTACCATATTTCATTGCATAATCTGGCAGATTTCGTGCCAATTTTTCCCTTTTTCAAAAACATCGAATGTGACCATTATGGAAAACTTTCTTTTTAATTGTGCCAGTTACTGAAAATAAACAGTGTGCAGTGATTATACTGTAAAACCCAATCCACACCCATGAGGCCGACTCAAGGCATGTAGCGGAGATGAGCATCTGGCCTCTTTCCTCCAATTTAAAGGACTTGTTAATGTTTAATTCAGCACAGAATTTCTAACAAGAGCCCCATGAATTGGGGGGCAGGGAGGGGGCTTGTTGGTTTGTTTTATGTTGACAAGAGATGCTGGCCCTGGGCAGGTCTTGAGAAAGGAGAGAATGCAGGCCAAGTCCCACGAACCTGAGGGGTGAATGCGCACTTTAATATCAACCACATGTTCTTTGCACGTCTGATAGGGATTCCTCACTTCTCCCTGCGAGTTTTCTACTAAAGGTTACCATATGCCATAGGAATGTTTCACCACCACGAACTGGCCATATAAGCAGAGAGCTTTAAATTACTGCACAGTCAGAGCGAGTTAATCTATGCCTTGATTATCTGGGTGTCTGGCTATCTAAAGATGTCCCTGGCATGGAGCTGTAACTCATGACTGACTTGCTAATTTGAAATATAGATGTGTACCTCCCTGCATATCCGCCTACTTGTACTTGTGCACACATATATACTCTTGGATCTACATTAGAGTTGAGTTTATAAATGGATTTGATGCTTTCTCACGTCTCTCCTTTCCTAATTCCTATAAATATAGGTGTCTGGTAGCTGAAGAATTATCCTGCAGTGTTAAGTGACAGAGGAAAGCTTATGGCAGGGAGACAGAGTGGAGATGGTGTTGGAGAAGGCAAATGAGAAGCAGGTAGAAAGTAAATAGCCCCTCGCTTCCCTTGAAAATTATCGCTGGCTGGGAGCAGATGAAAGCTGGTTTTCGAGCAGGCTGATTAGATGTCGATCTTAGTTCTGCCTCTTGTTGGGTAAGTGAGCCTGGAGTGTCATTTCATTTTTCTGAGTCTTGGGTCACTCATTTGTAAGAATAGGAATAATAAATGACTGGGGTGACAACTCATAAGGCTGAGCACATGCTTTGCTTGAGGGAGGTCTGGATTCGATCCCCAGAACCCTATGATCCCAAATAACTGCCAAGAATGACCCCCAAACACCAAGCCAAGTAGCCCCTGAGCACTACCCAGTGTGGTCCTCAAACATCATCATCATCATCATCACCATCACCATCATCACCATCACCATCACCACCATCATCAACATCATCATCATAGTAAAACTTTTGTTGTGAGCGTTTTGTCTTTGCGGGGCGAGGGGGTCGGTGGGGGCAGGAGAGTCACACCTAGCAGTGCTCAGAACTTAGTCCTGACTCTGCACTCAGGGATAACTCCTGGCAAGCTCGGGTGATCATATGAGGTGTCAGGGATCAAGCCCAGGTCAGCAGCATGCAAGGCAAGTAATTTTCATTGAAATTTATATAGAAAGATGTGAGGGGACAGAAAGCAAGAAGTGTGTGTTTAAGAGAGAGCACAGCTTCTCCACAGTGAAAATAAGCAAGCAAAGAAACACAGGGACAAGCAAGTGAGATACATGCTCAGGGAAGAGCAGGGGCTTAACGAGCAAGCCTGTTGCAGGCTTTTTCAAGAGTTAAAATTAAAATGCACAAGGCAAGGTTTAAGTAAAATGTAGAGTTTTTCCCCCTTCCCTTTTTGTTTTCATCTGGGGGCAAACCCAGTGGTGTTCATAGCTTATTCCAGGCTTTGTGCTCAGAGATGACTCCTGGCAATGCTCAGGGGACCATATGTGGTACAGGGATCCAAAATGGATCATCCATAAGCAAAGCAAGTGCTTTAACCCCGTACTGCCTCACTAGCTCTCAGCACTATAGTTTTAGAAGATCCTTGGCAAATAGAATTTTTCCAGAATATTAAAATGTTGTTCTACTGGCTTTTCAAGCCCATGTTCTCCCTTGAAAACTATCCCACTTGCTTGTCTCTGTGTTTCTCTGCTTGCCTCTCTCCACTCTGGCGAGGCCAGTGTTCTCTCGTGAACACATTTCCTCTCTTTTCCTCCTCACATCTCTCTAAATAAGTTTCAATAAACTACCTTGCTTCACTGTCACTGTCACTGTCCTCCTGATGGCTCAAGTGGCCCAGTAACATTGTGAGACTTGTTACTGTGTTGGCATATCGAATCCGTCACGGGTAGCTTGCCAGGCTTTGCCTTGCAGCCGAGATACTTTCAGTAGCTTGCTGGGCTCTCCGAGAGGAGCAGAGGAATCAAACTCGGATCGACCTTGTCAATAGGCAAACGCCCTACCTACTGTGCTATCCTCCAGCCCTTGCTTCCCAATAAGATAAAATAAAATACTCTTCTATCATTTCAGACGTCAAGGCCACTTAAATGAGAAATAAATTCCTTCCCTGTACAAAGGGTTTGTTGCCCAGGTCAGTCTATGGCTCTCAAGTGCAGCTGTCATCCTAATGGATCAAGAGCTATAGCTAACATCAAAAAAAAAAAAAACCTCTGGCCTGTCTGCCTGTCCCTGTGCTTCAGGACTTGGGAATCCAGAGGCTCTCCAAGGAGCTAAAGACAATAAAGAATTTAACTGAAATAAATGCTTTATCTTTATCTTCCTTTATTTTTTCCTGCTGATTCAAACAAAATAAAACTAGCAATTGAGACTTGTTGGGTGCTCAACCATGTCAGAAATATGGTTAAAATCAATTCTAGAAGGTCGGAAATATTGTGTCCATTGTACATAGTAGAATATTGAGATTTGGAGAATCTGATTCATTTGCCTCAAAATATCCAGAAGCAAATGGTAAGCGGGGCATTATATTCAAGTTTTGCAAGATGCTGATGCTTCCCAAAGTAAAGGCATTTCCTTAGCATTTCAGATTATACCTGAAAACACAATGTATTTCCCTGGCATTTCATTTTCCTTCAAGTAAGAAAATATTTCGCATATTTTTCAAAGCATTATCAACCTTTTTGCCTAAATAAGGTATAGTGATTCTCTTTTAGCTGAGATGTGTTGGAGACTTCATTCTTTTTTGTAACCACTCATGCACATTTTTGTTTTGTTTTGTTTTGTTTTGGGCCACACCCAGTGGTGCTCAAACATTACTCTGCTCTGTCCTCAAGGATCACTCCTGGTGGGGCTCAGGGGCCATATGAGGTGCCAAGGACCAAACCCAGGTTGACCTTGTACAAAGCAAATACCACGCCCATTGTGCTACTTCTCTGGGTCCTCGTGAACTTTATTTTTTTAAAATTTATTTTATTTATTTATTTATTATTTTGGCTTTTTGGTCACACCCAGCAATGCACAGTGGTTACTCCTGGCTCATGCACTCAGGAATCACTCCTGGTGGTGCTCGGGGTGACCATATGGGCTGCTGGGAATCAAACTCCAGTTGGCCGGGTGCAAGGCAAATGCCCTACCACTGTGCTATCGCTCCAGCCCCTCTTGAACTTTATTTTTATCAACTACATCTCTTCCTTATTCCTTCACTTCTCTTATCTGACAAAGATGCTGAATCACTACTGCTCAATATGCATGAATGTGTTTGAATGCCATTCAAGTTCTACTCTGAGTCAGGCCCTGTATTCTTTCCTGAAGAAACAAATCTGAGTAAGTTTTCACTCTTACCACATGCGCAGCCTAGAGGGGAAGACAGTAATGCCAACCAGTGCAATGGAGTTTAACACACAGGTGGCCAGCAGAGTACACTTTCATGTACTCAAGTACATCTTTTGCACATATGACCAAAGCTGGTGCAACATAGATAATCAATGACAGCAGCTAAGAAGAATTAACCCGTGTTGAGTAACATTTCAGTTGATTCATATAAACATTGCCAAACCGATGGCCAAGCATGAAGGTAGGGGCCAAGCATTTCCACAGAAGCAACAATGAGAAGGCATGATAATGACTGGAGTATCTGAGGGATCCTTTATGCCCCTTGGGCTGAGGGAAGTAGAGAGAGGCAGGATATAGGAGGGGAGTTAGGGGACTATCTAGGCATGAGCAACCTAGTGACTCTGGCTCAGAAGTTCAGGCTCTATTCTTTGGGCAGAAATGTGCCCCAGAGATCTTCTAAGGAGAGCGACATGTTGATATTTTTCACGAAGATCCTCTGGAAAGAGTGAGGGAACCAGATTAAAAGGTCATACAGGAATCCAGCATACCCACCAGACTCCCATGTAGAAGCCCTAAGGTTGGGCCAGAGCTCAGCTCCAAATGCTTTAGACTTAGATTCTTCTCCACCTTATAAACAGTAACTCAGACATAGCTTCAAACATGGCCCACCCACACAGTCATTCTCAAAAACATCATAATTAGGGTTCAATTCATTAATAGTGTATTGGGCAAATAGTTCTATGATTTAAAACTCAATCCTATGTTCTAGGTAAGATGGAGCAAATGCACGCCCCACTGTATCTCCCACTGACTGCAGCTATAGACCTGAGCAGAAAGCATGGAGCATCAATTTGAAGAAACTCTATAAAGCAGTTCTTAACTGATGGTTTGGGAAAGACCAGAGTTTGAAGCACCAGTCAACCAACTCTGAAGTTACCATATTTTCAGCTGTGGGCTACTTTGTTAAGACATAATGTAGCCAGAAGCTGAAAGTGGACTCCAAGACAATCCTCTGGTTCTAGCTCAAACGTCAGTGGGGCAGGGGTGGCGGTGGGGGTTGAGAGATGGGGGAGCAGTCATCTGGTTGTCCAATAATAGGAGAAATACATTGTTTCTCTTTTGTTGTCCTTCTGACTAAAAGAATGAAAGGGGAACCCAGAAACAAGAAAGTTAGGGGCATAGAGAGGAGAAGTTTGAGCAAGTGATCAAAGGAAGCTTTTTGCAAATCCCTGGACTTATTCTTATTCACGCTGGGAGCCTGACCTAAATAACATACTAAGCTTTGTGCTAGAACTTGTTCTAATGTAAAGGACAGACCAAATCACTTTGCAAAAATTTTGAAAGTAGAACCGACCTTGAATCCACAATCCATAGAAGACTGGCCAGAATTTCCCATCAAAACTCAAGTGGGGCTGTGACTTGGTTTTTTTTTTTTTTTTTAAAAAAAAGCAACATTTTCCACAAGATGTAAACAAGAGCTAGAGACACATAATATTTCAAATGTCCAGAATTCAATACAAAATTACTCACCATATGCAGAATCAGGAAAATCTCCACTTGTTTGTTGAGATGACACAGATGTTAGAATTACTGCAAAGACTTGAAAGCAACTATTATAAAAATGATGTGCTGTTAAATGTAAAAACTGTATCTATAGTATGCTGACTTTTGTAGAAAAAGAGGAAGAAAATCAGAATAATTCACTTATGCTTGTTTCTGCAGAAAGAGATCCTAGGAGGATACATGTTGAACTAATAAAAACAGTTCTTAATATGGATAGAGGAAAACGGGGCAAAAAGGAAAGGAGTAGGAGTAAGATTTTTCAAAGTAAACTTTGTTTATTGCTTTCCTTTCTTTAACCATTAAGATGAAATTAATATGGTATAACATTAATCATTTTATTTTATTTTACTTTGCATTTGGGGGCCATACTTGACTGTGCTCAGGGATTACTCCTGGTTTTGTGCTCAGGGGTCACTGCTGGCTTTGTGCTCAGGGGTCACTGCTGGCTTTGTGCTCAGGATTGACTCCTGGGTTTGTGCTCAGGGGTCACTCCTGGCAGGGCTTGAGGGATCGCATGAGATACTGGGGATCTATCTGGGATCAACCATGTGCAAGCAATCACCTTACCCCTGTACTACCTCTCTAGCCCAAAATTAACCATGTAAAAACAAGAAACTGAGTGGTATTTAACCCATTCACAGTGCCCTGCAATCACCATCTTTACCATCAATTTTTCATCATTAAAAACTTTTTTAAAAATTCATACATATCAGTCATTCTTCACTCCCTTTGCCCCAGACTCTAGTAACCATCAAACTAATTCTCTCTATATATTTATCTTGAATGTTTTGTATAAAAGAAATCATCATCTACTTAGAATTATTTTTATCTATCTTCTTTCACTTAGATATAGTGTTTTCAAGATTCATTTTCATCGAGTATGTGTAAGTACTTAATTCCTTTAAATGAGCAGGTAATATTCTACTGGATATACCACATCTTGTTTATCCATTCATCTGCTGATGGATCTTTTGACTATTGTGAATAACATTACTAAAAACACTCATGTATAAGTAATTGTTTGAGTCCCTACTGTCAGTTCTTTAGAAATGGCATTATTCTATTATATGGAAATCTATCCTTAACTTCTATCCGTAACTATTCAGGCAGAGGGGGTTGAGGGCATGGTACAGCAGTGCTCAGGGATTACTTCTGATTCTGTGCTCAGGGGACCATATGTGGTGCTGGGGATAGAACCCGGGGTAGTCATTATGTAAGGCAAGTTCCCTACACATTGTACTCTTTTTAGCCCTATGTTTAATTTTCTAAGAGCCATCAAATTATTTTCCACGGTGACCTCACCATTTTATGTATGCACAGAAATGTACCAGGATTCCATTACTCCACTTACTTTACCAACACTTCTGATTTTCTGTATTTCTTATAATATGGGATAATCCTATAACATAAGGTTCTTTTTTTTATATACTAGTGGGTATAAAATGATACATTTTGGTTTTCACTTTTCTAGTGACTAATAATGTTGAGTGCTCTTCTCATTGTGCTTATTGGTCATTGAATATCATCTTTAGTCCTTTGTATATCTTGTTCATATTCTGTTTTATTTTATGAGTATACTAATAATTTCAAAAATTATAAATATTAAAAGTAAAAAAAATAAAGCTGGAAAGATAAGTCAGTTGCCTTGGATGCAGCTGCACCAGCCACAACACTGGTTCCCTTGCCAGCAACACATATATCCTCCAAGAGACACTCCTAAGCACTGACCCAGAAACAGCCCTCACCACCTGATGAGGCACAAGTCCCCTTGTTTAAAAAAGGTAAACAATAATGATCAGGCAGAAGAAATGGAAAAACAAGAAGGATGGAGAGATTATACTGCAGGTAGGGTGCTTGCTTTGTATGTGACCAACTGGGAATCCATCCTCTCCATCCCATATGATCTCCTGAGTACCACCCAGAGTAATTCCTGAGAAAACAGTCAGGAGTAAGCCATAAGCAACACTGAGTGTGGAAGGAAGGAAGGAAGGAAGGAAGGAAGGAAGGAAGGAAGGAAGGAAGGAAGGAAGGAAGGTGTGGAAGGAAGGAAGGAAGGAAGGAAGGAAGGAAGGAAGGAAGGAAGGAAGGAAGGAAGGAAGGAAGGAAGGAGAGAGAAGGGGAAGAAGGAAGGAAGGAAGGGAAGGAGGGAGGGAGAGAGGGAGGGAGGGAGGGAGGGAGGGAGGGAGGGAAAGAGGGAGGGAGGGAGAGAGGAAGGAAGGAAGAGAGGAAGGAAGGAAGGAAGGAAGGAAGGAAGGAAGGAAGGAAGGAAGGAAGGAAGGGAGAGAGGAAGGAAGGAAGGAAGGAAGGAAGGAAGGAAGGAAGGAAGGAAGGAAGGAAGGGCTAAGAGTGAAACTAGAATACTATGGTAAGTGAATGATAGCCCCAGAAGTGTTCACACTTTAATTTGTGCAACCTGACTTATGAACATGTTTTCTTACCGGACTAAAAGAATTTTGCAGATGTGATAGTCAAGTCTCCTAAAATGGGGAGATTCCCCAGAATTTTCTGTATGAGTCCAGTGAATCACAGGGTTCCTTAAGAGGCAATGGGGCCAGAAGTGTGGGGCCAGAGAGATAATAGAAGGGTTAAGATACTTGCCTTCCAACTCATCACTGCATATGGTCCCCCAAGCCCTGCCAGGGTAATCCCTGAGCACTGCTGGGTGTGGCCCAACCCTTCCCCCCCCAAAAGAAGTCATATTGAGAAAAGGAGACAGGATGCTGGAATCAGTCAGGGAGAGTCACGTAAAGATGCTCTGTGGAGGAGGCTGCCTGCCAAGGTGTGCAGGCAGCTCCCCAAAAAGGCAAGGAAACAAGATTCCCTTCTAGGACCCAGAAGAAAGGTAGTTCTGCCAACACATTGACTTCTAAGACTTCTAACTAACTTACAGAATTATGAAATAATAAATGTGCTGTTTCAGGCCACTGAATTGATGACAACTTGTTACAATAGCACTAGGAAACACATACAAACACCCTGCTTGCTCCAGAATGAAACCTAGCAAGTCCTCGACATGGCCAATCACTTTCTGGAAGCTGTGACTGTAAGTGAGAAGGATGCAGAGGAAAGCAAGTTCTCAAATAAAACAGGGGGTCCCAGGGTTGGATTTCTTTTCCTCATGGACATTACAACAAAATGATGGGAACGGTGTTAGTTGAGGACCTGCTGCGTTGCTAATAACCTCATCAGTGCTTCACCGTGAGGAAACGAGGCCTAGTCTCACATGTCTTCTAAATCTTTCAGGGGGAATATTAACCGCAGAGGGCAGAGTTATTTTGTCCTATAGGGTGAAGAGATGTCAGAGGCAAAGCGACTTAAAATTTGTATCCTACACCTCCTCAGCAGGAATGATGAGTTTTGAGTTCCGTTGGATAAATGTCCATGACAGGATTCAACATCTTATAAAAATTAAAATCATAATAAGAGATCTTCAACAGATTGAACGAGGTCTGCAGAATCCAAAGCCAGAGAGCTTTTTGTTCATCCCCACTGACAGTGTTTTTTCCTTTACGTGGGAGCTACAAGCCAGAGAAGTTTAAAACCTGCCCCCCGCCCACCCCACCCCTTCATCCTACCTCCCGACCCTGTTCCACAGAGCATGGCTGTAACTGGCGGCACCTGCCCATCCGTGGGCCATTCATCAGCTGAAATGTCTGCATGTGGTTTTGTTTCATGTCCATCCTCCTTCAAAGCCCAAAAATGCTGCGCGTCTAACGTGTGTAATATGTTTCCTTCACAGAGTTGGCCCACAGAGGGAAACTCCATGTGATAAAAGACCCCAGATCAGACTGGGTGAAAGGCCCAAATATCTATTGGCCTATAAATTTTTTCCCAGTTCTTTCTGCTTCAGATGGATGAGGATACCACCATCACTTTCACCACCTTCAGAGAAGAGAAAGCTCTGGATCTCAGCCAGCTATGACCTAAAAATCCACTTAAAAACTCAGTGAAGAAGCACTTGAAGAATGTGGATGTATATAACTGGGGGATAGTCTTGAATAAAACATGATAATTTGTTTTAGAACCTGAAAGACAATAGTTGTAAGGAAACTTGCTCCCTCGTGTGCAGGATTCGGTTACCATCAGAAAGACAGGACTTCGTCACAGCTGCTCCCGTAGGTCCCATGGATGAAGCACAAAGTCTGCAGATGAATCAGCAAGTCCAGGTCAATGTGTGAGCTCTGGTTGGATGGGGCTAAGTCACTCTGACAGAGCCAATCGGCTCTTGTCACCTCATGGCCTCTGGTGCTAGGGGGAGTGCATGCGACCAAATAGAGGTTAACTAAAAAGTCCAGGAGTTTTGACTCATAAATGAAGAATGTTCTTTCTGATTGTGCCGTCCGAAGTCCTGTAGGACAAAAACAAGCAGTCTGGGCCGAGGCCTCAACGAAGCTTGCTGATATGATTAAAAGCCACTCTCTGAGCTTCAGCGACATGCAGCAATCCCTCGCCGAGTTTATTATTAAATTCCCAGGGTCTGTTGGATTTTCTTGCTGACCACTGACCACATCTTGGATACGCCCACCGTGTGTCCACCAGGCACCATCAGAAGGGCTTGCATATGTTCAGTCTCTATCTTCCCAGAACTCAGTGACGGAGGTTTAGCCCAGTTTTCTTTTTCCCAGTGTCGCATTCAGGTTCTCAGTGTGTGGAACAATGGAGTCAGGATGTGGCCTTTGTCTGGCCCGATCCTCAGCCTCTGCTTCCCACCAGGTCTTGCTGACTCCCTCAAGGTTAGTTTCTGGGGAGACCCACTAGCGCTACCTCTGCGATAATTTTACAGATCAGCCCAGAGAGGCTATTGTTAACCTAAAGGCGATTATTATATAAGCTGCTGTACTTCATTCTGGCATTCTAGTTCAGTAGTTAAATATTTCTTACAAGTGTTGATGAGTCATTGTAAAAAAAAAAATAAGCAAAAAAATGTTTATTTGAGAGACTAGAGAGATAGCACAGGGGTAAGATGTTTGCCTTGCTTGCAGCTGACCCGGGTTCCATCCCACATTCCATATGGTCCCCTGAGCCCACCAGGAGTAATTCCTGAGCTCAGAGCCAGGAGTAATCCCTGAGCATTGCTAGGTGTGGCCCAAAATCCAAAAAAAAAAAAAAATTAAATATATCTATTAATAGAGAGCATCTAACATTTTTTAATTAATAAGATTGTATAACTAAGAACCTCATGATAAATTTAAAAATATACTGTAGAGTTCTGTAAAGTGAGTGGATACAGAAATAACATGCAGAAATCAAAACCTTTCCTTTATACCAGCATAAAAAAATGATGGGAGAAAAAAATATTATAGAGAAGTGTAAAAAGTAATAAATTATGAAAACAATAATTTAATATTGGTTTCATAACTAGTAAGGATTCTATAGAAACAATAAAACTTTATCAAATGCATTTAGATTTAGTAAGACTTGAATAGTTTAGTTATACTCTATCCTAGTGAAGTAAATATTCTATTCTGTTATTTTTTGGGGGGGGATATACCCAGCAATGCTCAGGAGTCACTCTCTTTTTTAATTTTTTTATTTTTTATTTTAGTGAATCACCATGAGATACAGTTACAGACTTACAAATTTTCATGCTTACGTTTTAGTCATTACAATGATCGAGTACCCATCCTTCCACCAGTGCCCTTTCTCCACCACCAATGTTCCCAGTGTCCCTCCAGTCCCCCCATTCTTTCCCTTGCCCTGTCTCTGTGACAGACACGTTCCCTCTTTCTCTCTTTTCAGGAGTCACTCTTGGCAGTGCTCCAGAGATAAAATGGGGTGCTGGGGATTGAACACAGGTCAGCTAAATGCAAGGCAAGCACCTCAGTTGCTGTACTACCTCTATGGTACTGTAAAGTAAATATTTTACTTCTTTTTTTTTTTTTTTGCTTTTTGCTTTTTTGGGTCACACCCAACAATACTCAGGGGTTCCTCCTGGCTCTGCACTCAGGAATTACTCCTGGCAGTGCTGGGTGATCATGTGGGATGCCAGAGATCGAACCTGGGTTGGCCGCATACAAGGCAAACTCCCTACCTGCTGTACTATAGCTCCGGCCCACAAAGTAAATATTTTGAACATAATAATTTTCCAAGACATTTTTCAAGAGTTTGTTAATTTTCTGCTCCAAAATATAGCAGACTGGGTTTGGGATGTTCCATAGTAACTTGCTTGCTTGAGGCCGTAGGCTTGATCCCTAACCCTTGGGATGGAGAGCAGATTGCCACAAATGATGCTACCATCAGGAAAGTAAAAAAAAAAAAAAAAAAAAACCAACCCCACAGACTGGAGAAAACATTTGCAAATCACGTACTAACGTGATACTAGTATTCGGGTTATGTAATGAACTCTTACTACTAAATAATAGATGGACTATCTAGTTTTTAAAATGAGACAGGGATCTAAATTGACATCTTTTCATGATAAAAGGGAAGAAGGACTAAGATTAAAGACAAAAGAAGGACAGTGGTGGATGGTCTGGGCACTTTGCTGAAGGTGAACAGAATGTAAAAACCATAAATGTTAACAATATTGAGCTGTGTTATCTATCCTACTGTTTTAGAAAATTAACAAAAGCAAATTATTTTTTTTTCAAAAGATGCTTGGCATCATTAACTAAGGAAATGCAAATATAAACCACAATGAAGTACAACTTCACATCCACTGTAGTTAGAAAATACCTACTGAAGACTTTTTGGCAGGAAGTGGAGAAGCTCATTGCCAGTAGAAATGTTAAACATGCAGCCCTTTGGAAAGACCATGTGGTAATTCTTCCAAAACAGAATTTAACATATCACCTGCAATACTAGTCCATATTATGTACCCCCAAATAATTAAAAGCATCTGTCTACACAAAACTTTATACAGGAAAGCTCTTGGCAGTACTCTTTGCAGTAGCAAAAAAATGAAAAGAATCCAATCCATAAACTAATGAATCAACAATATGTAATTTAGTTAAATCTGATGAAATTTTATTTTGTCAAATTTAAACTAATTAATAAACAACATGAATTTTTAAAATGTGGTATATCCATGCAATGGAACATTATTTAGCAATAAAAATTAATGAAATACTGATATATGCTACAAATTAGAAGAATATTGAAGGCAGGAGAAGAGGAGCAAGGAGAGGGGAAGAGAAGAGGAGGAGAGGAAGGAAAGGAGGCAAAGAAAGAAGAAAGGAGGGACAAGGAAGTGAGTGAGACACGAAGGGTGGGAGGAAGGAGTCACTGTTGGCAGTGCTCCAAGGACCACTTCCTTTCTTGGGGGAGGAAGGGTGGGAGGATGAAGGAGAAAGGAAAGCACCCTGTGGCCTGGGGCATACCTTGAAAAGGCAAAGAGCACAGAGGCCAGGAGCACATGCTTTACACAATCCAGACTGAGCAACCTGGTCCTCTGAGCACTGCCAAAGACCACCCTCCTGGCACTGCACCCGTAACCACCAGGTATGACCAAACACATGAAATTAATAGTTTATAATTAGAAAAAATAACTAGCACAGTGGTAGGGCGTTTGCCTTGCATGCAGCCAACATGGCCGACCCGAGTTCGATTCCTCCGCCCCTCTCGGAGAGCCCGGCAGCTTCTCGGAGAAGCTACCTAGAGTCTCTCGCCCGCACGGCAGGGCCTGGCAAGCTCCCGTGACGTATTCCATATGCCAGACACAGTAACAACAAAGTCTCCAATGGAGACGTTACTGGGCCCGCTCAAGCAAATCGATGATCAACAGGAGGGCCTTTACTTTACTTTTACTTAGAAAAAATAACATTAACAGAATGTGGGGAGTCCCAACAGGAATGGTGGACTGGGCCGAGGCCTGGAAGTACCAGAGAGGAGACCTGAAGTGGCACTGTATGTGTGGAGATGTGAGTGACTGAAGGGGGTAGCAAAGACTGGGTTTGCAGGTGACCCCAGGAAGGAGAGAAAGGGGAAGCAGGGAGGGGACCGCATAGTGCACTGTGGACATGCTGCTAGAACCTATCCAGAGTCCACTGCAACAGCAGAGTCATGCTTCAGGCCCAACGGAGTTGATCCTGATGAACCCAAGGGAATCCTTGATTGACACTTGAGTGACACGCCTCCTGCACCGTGGGGAAAGTGAGCACAAGAGATGTAGCCCCTGTCCCCTCAGTTCCTTCCAGGAAAACACACATACATACACACACACACACACACACACGCACACGCACACACACACACACACACACATGCACCACCGCCCACCCAGACATGAGAATGCAAAGAAAGTTATTAAGGCTATACTCTCCTCAGCCCAGTGGGAAGAATGGGACTGTCAACCTGAGCAGCAGCAGCAGCATCCAGTAAGTGGCAGGAGGGAACTTGCCACTGCCTGGAACTGTGCAAGCAGCCGCCCAGCTATTTACTCTTTCAGTCCTCCTTAGCACCTGCCGCAGGTTATCGTTGGGCCCCACCTGGCAGTGCATGCTGGTCTCAGTGGTGGGGTCTGAACAGTCTAGCCATGGCCTGCAGCATGGAACTAAGTCTCCAAAGAGAAATGATACCCAGAGAAATGAGACAGTGAGACTCGAGAAAGAAGCTCTCTGGGCTGGAGAGAAAGCAGCATGGGCAGGGAGCTTGCCTTGCAAACTCTGGTCAGGGGATCCCCAGCACTCGATATGGTCCCTCGGTCTCCTCCAGATCTCTGAGCACAGAGCCAGGAGTAAGTTCTGAGCACTGCCAGGTGGCGCCCAACCATAACCCTCCCTGCCACTTCCCCCAAGAAAGAAAGGAGAAGCTCACTGCTAGTAGGTCCTGTAGAGGGAAGGACAGGGAGAGAAAGTACTCAGTCTGTTTGGGGCCGGAAGCAGAGACACAGGTGCAGGTCCCTCTGAAGGGCTCCTTTCGACAAGCGTGCACTGAAGGGTAAGGTGGGGAGGGCAGAGGAGTCTGAGAGGAGAAGCAGGAGAGTGGAGCAGAGAGCAGGACGTTAGCCTGCCAGATGCTGCCAGATGAGCTGGACAGTGCTCCCAGATCTTGCTGCCACATCAGGGCCAGGGGACAGGTCCCACATTTCCATCTCACCCCATCTCACTCTCACTGCAGGGCCCAGAATGGCACTCATACCTGCACGCAGGAGCCTGGTGGCTGCTGCCATGCTGAGCCCAGCAGTACAGAACACTGTCGCTGGGAGGGACCTTGCCTGGACCCACATCCCAACTGCCTCTAGTACCCCTGGGTAGCCCCTATAAGGAGGATGGGCCAAAGAGACAGCACCGCAGGGAGGGCACTTGCCTTGCTCACGGCTGACCGGGGTTTGATCCCCAAATCCCACATGGTCCTCTGTGAGCACAACCAGTAGTAATTCCTGAGTGCAGAGCCAGGAGTGAGCCCTGAGCACCAGTAGGTCTGGTCAAAATTGCTCGAGCAGGCCCAGTAATGTCTCCATTGTGAGACTTAACTGTTACTGTGTTTGGCATATCAAATATGTCATGAGTAGCTTGCCAGGCTTTTCCGTGCGCACGAGATACTCTCGGTAGCTTGCCAGGTTCTCCAAGAGGGGCGAAGGAATCGAACCCAGGTCAGCATGGTCAGCCGAGTGCAAGGCAAACGTCCTACCCACTGTGCTATCATTCCAGCCCTGGTCAAAATAGAAAAAGAAAAAGGGAAGAGAGGGAAGGAAAGAAGAGGAAGAGGAAGAAAGGCGTAGGAGAAGGAGTATCGCAAGGAGGGACTTAAAGCGACAGCAAGGTCCAACCCAAGCAAGATGGCAGCAGCCTCCCTGTCCTTCAGCCCTGGATGAGAGACCAAGTGCCAATCCAGGCCTTTGACCTGGTGTCTCAAAGTGGGTGCATGCATTTATAGAGAGGGAAAAAAATTCACATAGTTTTGGTGGTTTTTTTGTTTAACCACCTGACAGTGCTCAGGGTCTCTTGCAGCTCTGTACTCAGGGTCACTCTTGGTGGTGCCTGGAGGTCCACGTGTGCTAAGGATTGGAGCTCCTTATGCAACATGTGTACTCAATAGCTTGGCAATTTCCACCGCCAAGACTCGCACACCACCACACATCAGCTGAGTGAGGAACCCCGAGTCTCCGCCCTCTGTCTCCTGGGGTAGCGCCAGGGCCCGCACCACACACTTTGACCCAGCAGAAGCTCCTGGCAAGGTCAGAGAGCTCCAATCCACCTCCCCCAACCCCCAAGATCCCTGATGGTGTCCGGGCAGTTATTAATTCAAAGCATCAGTGTGCAGAAGCAGATCACCGTGGGTGGGGAGCACAGCTAAGGTGAGAAGCAGGAGTGTGACCCCAGGAGTCTGCTGAGGAAGGGATGCTAATGCAAGGGGAAGGTCATGAAGCCCGGGGAGCTCAGGAGCAGGTGTGGGTCAGTGGCTTCTCTGTCCCACCTTCCAAATGCAGATTCTCTCTTTCTAGGGAACTTCCTGGAATGACACCGCTCTTGCCTTGCATGTTGCAGGCCCAGATTTGATCCCTGCACCCCATATGGTCCCCAGATTCACTGAGTGTAATTCTGAGTGCAGAGTCAGGAGTAAACCCTGAACACTGCCGGTGTGACAACCCCCCCAAACCCCTGTCAAAAAAAAAAAGAGAGAAAAGTGGCTTTTTCCAGGATGATTTTTGTGTTCTCTCCTGAACCTTCACCCGGGGGTCTAACACCTTTATTTATTAGCCTTTGGGTGGGGGGAGCAGTGCTCAGGGCTCACCCCACTCCCTGCAGTGTTGGGGGACCTTGCAGCATCAGGAATGGGGCCTGGGCATTATACCTACAGAGCCAATGCTCACCCTGGGAGTCAGACCCGTGGGCCTGGGATCCTAACAGTCTCAGCAAGGCCCACTGAGGCACCTCAGGGCAAGATCCAGGAGGTATGCAACAGCTGCAGAGGGTGTCTGAGGGAGACAAGGTTTGTGAGAGAACGATGTCACACAGGAGCAAGCAAGCCTCTCCGGGGCAAGCATTGTCAGAGTGTGGCGGAAGTGTACCACAGGCCAGAGGCCGGTGACTGTGGCCATCCAGGATGACGAGATTGGAGCAACTCTGCAGGGTTCCTGTCAGCCTCACTGCACATTAGCAGCACCAAGGCCAAGGACACGGGCCATGGGACAGAAACCTTTTTCGGTGAAGTGGCAGTGCCCACATGATGGGCCAGCGCCCCTTCCAGAGGAGGCCTGAAACGAAATGGGTGTGCTGCGGAGAGGTGGAGAAGCCACGCGCAAGTTAGGAGGCAGAGACTCGCCACTCCCAGCCCTTGGCCCAGACACTGGCCTCATTGTCGACAGGCAACTTGGCAGTTCCTCGAGGGGCTCAAATTTGGCACATCCTCCGAGGCCTTTCCTGGTCAGATCAGGTGACATTTCACAGAGAAAGGAAGGATTACCTGCCGGCTCCCCTCCCCCTGTGGGGCAGGTGAGAGTAAATCCATTTAACTGACCAGTGCTGTCAGTTTACAAATAAAACAGGAGCCCTAAAAGCTGCCTTTGTTCATCTGACGCAGCCATGCTGGCGAGGAGGTTAGATTAGCAATTTGTCCTTTGTCAGAGGATTAGCAGAACCGCATTGTTTTAATGTTTATTTATCAATTTGCATCTTCTAGCAGTTTCTCCCCAAACCAGGTCCCCACACCACCCTGCCCCCCACCCCAGTCACTGTGCATTTTACCACCTCTGTCCCTGGGGTAATGGAGTGGGATTAGAGGGAGCCTTGAGTGCCTCTATGAGTGTGTGCCTCTGTGTGTGTGTGTGTGTGTGTGTGTGTGCCCGCTGTATGTGTGTGTGTATGTGTCTATGCATGTCCCTGTGTGTGTAGGTATGTGTGTCTGTGTGTGCCCGTGTGTATGTGTGTGTGCCTGTGTGTGCGTATGTGTGTATGTGTGTGTGCTGGTTTATGTGTGTAAGTGAGTGTGTCTGTGTGTATATGTATATGTATATATGTGTGTATGCATGTCCCCGTGTGTGTATGTCTGTGTGTCTGTGTGTGTGCCCATGTGTTTGTTTGTCCATGTGTGTGCCTGTGTGTGTACATATGTGTGTAAGTGAGTGTGTCTGTGTGTATATGTATATGTGTATGCATGTCCAAGTGTGTATATGTATGTGTGTCCATGTGTGTGTGCCCATGTGTATATGTATGTGTGCCCGTGTATGTAAATATATGTGTATATGTATGTATGTGTGTGCCCATGTATGTGTGTATGTGTGCGTGTCCATGTGTGTATGTATGTGTGCCCGAGTGTGTATGTGTGTGAAATGCAGGTCCTTCCCTCCCCTCTGCCTGGCTCTAGCTGCTTGGCTTTCCTCTGGCTGCCAGGCAGTGAAACAAACTCTGGGAGATAGGGGACAAGAAGGTTTATCCAGACCAAAGGCCCCTTCTCCCTGTGCTGTCCCCAGCACAGAACCCTGGATATGGTAGAAAAAAATAGACTACTAGCTCCACACTCCGTAGGAATAAGTGAATAAATAAAGTCCTCTTTTGGCAGTTTGCAGGTGGTTTAGCAGATTCTCCCACAACTCAGAGGTTTCTGTGACTTTTGTCAAGGATTCCAGGTGAGAGGGATGGCTCCACAAAGCTGTGCTCTCCATTAATCAGTGTGTGTGTGTCAGGGAGGGGGTGCAGTTCACAGTCTGCGAGTCCCTTACTTCGACAGTGTGTTGGTCCTTAGTGCCTGATCATGCACCCAGCAGTCCAAGAAGACAGAGATTGTCCCTCCTTGCATGGAATATCTTGACTTAAGACTAGTTTATTTCTCAGCTTTAAAAATAAAAATTTCTCAATTATTGTGAACAACTTTCTGTCTGTCTGTCCTCCCGTTGTTCATCAATTTGCTCAAGCGGGCCCAGTAAAGTCTCCATTTTGAGACTTGTTGTTACTGTGTTTGGCATATCGAATACATCATGGGTAGCTTGCCAGGCTTTGCCGTGCCAGCAAGATACTCTCGGTAGCTTGCCGGGCTCTCCAAGAGGGGCGGAAATCAAACCCAGCTCAGCCAGGCTGGCTTCATGCAAGGCAAAAGCCCTACTGCTGTGCTATCCTCCAGCCTGTGAACAACTTTATAAAAATAAATTTTTTAAAAATTTTTAAATAAAATTCAAATTAAAATTTCGGGCTGGAGAGATAGTACAGTGAATTGCTAGTACAGTGAAAGGCAATTGCTAGTACAGTGAAAGGCAAGTACAGAACACTTGCCTTGCTCTTGACCAAAATAAGTTCAACCCCCGTCACCTCTTATGGTCCCTGGAGCCCTACCAGGAATAAGCCCTGAGCACTGCAGGGCATATCGAATACATGTGGCCGCCCCCCCTCCTAAAAAAAACCAATTTTTTAAAATCAAAGTTTCAAAGTTTTAAGCACATGTCTTAAGTGGACATTCAAGACAGATTCCAACTAAACTGTCCTTAATCCCTGGAGATAGAAATGTCCAACACTGACCACTTTGAGTGCTTCTATATGTCACCCAGGAAAAGGCTAATAGTTCAATTTTATCCTTCACTATCTCCACAAATCTTCCTGCTTCCACTTGTCTTAGTCTTAACCACTCACCACTCTCAAACACAACTTATATTGTCAGTCCTGTCTTCCCACTGAGGATGGCTCATCCACTCAACCCAATCATTTCAGCCTGAACTGTCTACCTCACCTAGTCTCCAAAGGTGGCATCTTCCATAATTTCTGTTCATGCTGATATAGTGTATGTGTATGTGTGTATCCATGTGTATGTCCATTTTTGTGTGTGCTCCCCATTCATTTGTGTTGCAGCACTGCTTTCACTCCAAAGCAGTGAAAATGATTCTCTCACAACGAGGTTCTGTCTCAAAATGAGATCACCCTACACAACTGGAGTGGTACCTATCAAGAAGTCCAGAAAACAGTGGGGTCTGGGTGAAAGGAATTCTTATCTACTCTGATGGGATTGTTGTTTGGTTCAGTCTCCTTGGGAAATGGCTTAAGACTTCTCAAAAAATAAAGAATAGAGGTCAGAGAGACAGCACAGGTTAAAGTAGCTTGCCTTGCACGTGTCTGACCTTGGTTAAAACCCGGTACTGCTTATCACTCCCCCAAGTACCACCAGGAGTGATCCCAGAGTAAACAACCTGAAGTAAGCCCTGAGCACTGCTGGGTAAGGCCAATATCTTCCCCCAAATAATTTTTTAAATTTGGAAATAATATAGCACAGCGGTAGGGTGTTTGCCTTGCACGCAGCCAACATGGCCAACCCGAGTTCGATTCCTCCGCCCCTCTCGGAGAGCCCAGCAAGCTACCCAGAGTATCTCGCCCACACGGCAGAGCCTGGCAAGCCACCCATGATGTATTCGATATGCCAGACACAGTAACAACAAAATCTCCAATGGAGACGTTACTGGGCCCGCTCGAGCAAATCGATGAACAACAGGAGGGCCTTTACCTTTACCTTAGAACTTCCAGGATCAGAGCAATAGTACAGCGGGTCGGGAGTTTGCCTCACACATGGTTGACCCAGATTCAATCTCTGGCATCTCATCTGGTTTCCCAGCACTGCCAGAAGTAACTCCCGAGTGTAGAGCCAGGAGTAACTTCTGAACATTACTAAGTATGACCCAAAAAGCAAAAACATAAAAAAAAAGAGAGAGAGAAGAATAAGAACAGAACTTTCATTTGACCACACATTTCCACTCCTGGGCACCTATCCCAAAAATACAAAAACATTAATCCCAAAGGACATATGTGTACTTACGTTATTTACAATAACTAAGATCCATAAACAACCCCAGTCCAGCAACAAACAAATCAAGAAATTGTGGATACTGGAGCAATAGTACAGCATGTTTGCCTTATATGCAGTCAACCTGGATTTGATCCCCAGAATCCCATATGGTCCACCAGCATGCCAAGAGTGCTTTCTGAATGTAGAGCCAGGAGTAAGCCCTGAGCACCACTGAGTACGTCCCCAAAACCAACAAACAGGGACCAGAGAAATAGTATAAGGGTAAGGCACTTACCTTGCATGTAGCCAACTCTGGTTTGATCCCCAGCACCACATAAAGTCTCCTGAATACCATCAGGAGTGATCTCTGAACATAGAGCCAGTAAACCCTGAACACTGCCAGACGTGGCCTCACGGTAAAACAGAAAAGAGAAGCAAGAGCACACAATGAAATACAATTCAGTTATGAGGAAAGATGCAGATTTTGCTACAACTTGGATGGAATTGTAGGAAGTCATTCTAAGTGAAGTGAGTAAGAAAAAGACAAATACCAGATGATCACCTATGCAGAGAATAAAGAAACAAAACAAGGAATTAGACCATCCCCAGTGGAAACAGCCCTGAGGTAAGGTCACTAGAACCTGAATGGTGTGGGAAGAGAATCTGGGGTGACAGTGGCAGGATTCTGGCCCTCTGGGTGGACATGGTGGGGTGGCATTGCAGACTGCAGATAGAAAACAACAGTATTATATCATTGCATTTCTAGAAACAGTTTCCAATAGACAAGATACATTTGTCTCTTGCCTATTGGAAACTGCACATCACCTCTTGTGCAACAAGCCAAACTTCAGATTTCCTCAAGAACATCCCTGGGAAACACAAAGGTGAAAGGTTGTCTCAGTCTTCACATCTCTCAGACATTAACAAGATTTTTTTGCCATCCCTGATGGGAGACAAGTCATGGAGACAAAGGGAAAAATAAGATTCCCAGGGTCATAGGGATAGCATAGCAGGTAGGGCACTTGTCTTATATGCAGACGACCTGGGTTTGATCCTCAGAACCCCATAAGTTCCCTGGGGAATCCCCCAGAGAGATTCCTGAACATAAGCCCTGAGCGCTGCCAGATGTGACTCCCGGCAAACCCCTTCCCACCCCCCCAAGAAAAAGGAACAACAATCTTTTTCTTTAAATAAGGTTCCCTCACTGCCACTCACTGGCCTGGGGTGGGGGTGGGGGGACTGTGAATGGTTCAGAGCAGCCACTCCCCAGTGGCAACCGCAGGGGCAGGGGACCTGGCCTGGCCCTGCACATCACCTGTTGTGCAACAAACCAAACATCCCTGGGAAACACGAAGGTGAAAGGTTGATTCGGAAAAAGCGAGGGTCTTGGCCTTGGAATTTTTTTGGACAAGATGGATTTAGGAAAAATAAATTCATGTGTGCGGTGCAGTCAGCCGCAGAATTGTGCAGGAATGCCAGCCCAGCACAGGAAGGGAACGCTCTGGAAAGTCTGGGGTCTGCGGCTGCAGGAAGCGCTGCATCCTGGCCTCTGCCCCAGTGCCCCCTCCCAATCCAGTCATTCAGTTGGGAGCACCCAGGAGCCAGGCCATTGGCTTTCTCTTCCCTACCTCTGTAGATGATGCATTCTCTTTTACCTGTAGATAACTCTTTGTTTCTATTGTTTGTTTGTTTGTTTGTTTTTAATGTGATGTCAGTGCTACTGGGGAGCTGGTGGGAGGGGGCCGTCAAATCTAGGGTCCACACATGCAAGGCATGTGTTCTATGACTTGAGTCACATCCCCTGCCCATTTGTTCCTATTTTAATGGCACGGAAGAGCCTGGCAAGCTATCCGTTGTGTATTCGATATGCCAAAACCAGTAACTACAACTGGTCTCTCTCATTTTAATATAGAAAGAAGAAATGAAAAAAAGTAGAAATGAATAAAAAGAAAAATGAAGGAAGAAGTCAAACCAGTGGGGCACCGGGGAGGGACAGGTGGAGAGAAAGCCAGGTGTCAAAGCTTTGCTACCTGATTAAGGATTTTGAACTTTGTCCAGAATGCAGTGGGAAGCCCTGAAAGTTTCTCAATGAGGAAATACTGAAGTAAGATTTGCATTTTTGTTGTTTTTGTTCTGAGCCACACCAGGTGGTACCCAGGGCTTACTCCTGGCTCTGTGCTCAGGGCTTACTCCTAGCAGTGCTCAGGGGAATGTATGTGGCACCAGGGATCAAGCCAAGGTCAGCCATGTGCAAGGCAAGTACCTTAACCCCTGTAATATCTCTGTGGTCCCCAGTATGAGATTTTTTTAAAGTGCAAGTATTGGGTCAGAGAGCAAAGTGAACAATCAGAAATGTTAATAAAAACATGAAATAAAATATGCTGGGAGTTGCTTATAAAACAGAAAAAGAAATGATGTTAATAGTTAGACTCAGGGCTAGAGTGATAGCACAGAGGGCAGGGTGTTTGCCTTACACGTGGCTGGCCTGGGTTCGATTCCCAGCATCTAATATCTTCCCCCTGAGAACCGCCAGGAGTAATTCCTGAGTGCAGATCCAGGAGTAACCCCTGTACATCGCCGGGTGTGACCCAAAAAGAAAAAAAAATAGTGAGACTCATGAAAAAACTATTGAAATTTCCAATCAAGAGGTGACAATTGATTAAAATATAGATGTAATAGCAGAGGCTGAAAGCAAGTATCAGATACAAGAGATATGAATGAATCAGCAGGGTATTATTTTGCCCCACCATCATATCAACTCGAAAATTTTCAACTAAAAATTTTAAGAAAGCACAGAAAATTTGAGAATTTGCACAGACACTATGAGAAAGCACAGACAACTTGTGAGGAACTCAACATATAACATAAAATGCTTGCCCCTGTGCAAATTTACCCATACCTCCATTGAATTATGTGCTTCCAAATCTATTTTCTTTTAAAAACGTGTCGGCCTACTTTTCCCACTTCCTCATTTCCCTATTGACTGCTTGAATTTAATGTGTTAATCCATCACAATTTACTTTGAATCAGAAGTCCAAGGATGTTCTATTAGGATAACTTTATTATCAAAATTAAGTAGGTCATTTGATGGTCCAAGGAGGATCAATTCAACATAAATGTATGAAACAAATGGTCCCCTTTATTTTCTCCAAACAAGTATTCATGAGTCATTTCTCCCTGGGCTTGTATGCTCACTCAAAAAGTGTTCAAATGCACATAAATATGGATATTTGCAGAGGAAGGACTCAAGTGCCACGTGGCAGACAGCCATTTGCACTAAACTCTCCAAGAAAACTAGGAAGCGTATCCAGAAGTGGGTACTGCTCACAAAATATCATATTTGAGAATAGTAGGAAATCTTTAGGGAGATAGTCATTATATTTCCAATTTAAGTACCTTTGAGACAATGCCTTGGGTGCTAGTCTTTCTCTATCTCTTCTCACTGAAGAAATACCTGGTCCCCCATCAAGAATAACAATAACAACTTGGCAGCTCCAGTTCTGACTCTGGTATTCATTACTCTGAAAAGTCACTTCATTTTTTTGGCCTCAGTGTCCTCTACTACTATTGAGACTGGACTAGAACTAGATCATCTTTAAAGTTACTGACCAAATGAGATGTAGTTATAAACCTAACTTTGAAGGAAACGCCCTCATTTATAACCACTGGTCTTAGTGAATTAGGGCAATAAATGTCTTTCTAAAGATTTAAAAGAGTAAATGCTGCTTTATTGTGCCTGCAGAACAAATCAATACTCTTGTGGATCCATTTACAACTAATCCAGAACAAAGGAAAAGCCTCTGGTGTCTGTTAAATGTTGCCATTTAGAAAGAAATATCCAAGTGTATATTAGCATACAGCCAGAGCTAGATGTTTTGCCATCTAAAAGTAAGCTGAGTTATACTTAAATTCTCTTCAGTCATTATACCACTACTATACATCAGTTATTTATAAAATATCCAAGATCTCCTCTTTTAATAGCTTCAATATGCACACTTTAGAACTTGAAGTGGTAGGAATGATGTAGTTTCTTTCCTCAAAATATGTTTTTAGACTTCAGAAATGTGACTTTGAAAGAATCACTAGAGCAAAATCCCATTATGAGAGCATCAGATATAGTTACAGAGAAATAGAGCCAAACTATTGTATAGGGGGTAAGGCAATTGCCTTGCATGCAACCAATCCCAATTACATCCCCAGTGTGAAACAAATAACATAATAATAATTTAGGGGTCAGAGAGATAGTACAGTTGGGGAGGGGGCACTACCTTGCATGTGGCCAACCCAGGTTCGATCCCCTGTACCAGATAAGGTCCCCAACCCTGCCAGAAATGACTCCTGAACACAGAGTCAGGAGTAAGCTCTGAGCCTTGCTAGGTATTGCTGAAAGATAATAATAATTTTTTTTATTTTAAATCAAGTCTTCTAAAATCTTTATTTGTCAAAGGCTTTGTTGCTTGCATCAGAAAATTAAAGAATGCTATAAAATCAAGAGGCAAAAAGAAAAAAAAAAGAAATTCTGGGATCTTACTGCAGAGATCAGTCTCACCTCACAAGAGTGAGGCTGCATGCAGGTTGATACTTGGAGCCTGGTCCACGTGTGGATAGTGATCCTCATGACCCACAACCAAGAGAGTGAGCACTGCAACCCAGATCATGTGACCCATAATCCTCTCCACCACAAGAACCAAGGGAAGGGAATGGGGAATCTCTGAAAAAAAAATAGAGGTTTCCACTTAGCAATATACATATATATATATATTATATATATGTATTATAAATAACTTGTAAAGGCAGCTCATAGGGACAGTATGCAAAACATGCAAGACAGAATGTTTTTCACATCCAAAAGGAGTTTTTACAAATCAATCATGAAAATGCAAATAAATGACTAATATGTGGGCAGAGGTTATAAATAAGCATTCACAAGATAGGAAATACCAGTGTCGAACACACACATGTATTTACATTCTATAATACAAACATTCCATAAATAAAATGTTATGTTTATTTTAAATACAATTTATATTTTATTCATTTTCAAAAAAATTGACAACTAGAACCCAACCTGTTCTGCACTGGAATAGTAATAAACGTTCTGCTGGAGTAAGGGATCCACTAAATTTAAAGAAATGGAGAGATTGTCCAGTGTCATACAGTGGGTAGGAAGTTTACCTTTCATGCGGCTGACTAGGTTCAGTTCCTGGCACCCCGTATGCTATCCTGAGCTCCTCCAGGAGTGATTCCCAAGTACAGAGCCAATAATAACACCTGAGCACTGCTTGGTGGGGCCCCCAAACAAACAAACAAAAACAGGCCTAGGTTCAAAGAGAAAGTTCAATAAGCTGATTCTATGTAGGAGGCATAGTATTCAATCCATGGTACCATATGGTCCACCAAACACCACTGGAATGACGACCTATCAAAGAGCCAGTAACCCTGAGCACTGCGGGGTGTGATCCCCAGAAAACAAAAGCAAAAATGGATGAATTAATTAATTTTAAAAACCATGGGACTAGAGAGATAATATAGAGAATAGGGAACTTGCCTTACATGTGGCTAACCCGGGTTCAATCCCCGGCTTCCCATATGCAGTTCCCCAAGCACTGCCAGGAATAATTCCTGGCTGCATTGACGAATGTGTTCCCAAAACAAAAACAAATAAACAGAAACAAATCCAGGCCCAGGTTTACACATGACTGTGGTCCTGACAATTGGCTTCTCCCAATATGGCTTATTTATTAGAATTTGAGAATTCTGGAGCAGAGCTGCCTGGTTGCTTTCATTTCTGAAGAAGGGGATGATCCACAGTGTTTAGTGTCTGGACACTCTGCCCTGGAATTTCCTGAACCCCCACACCCCAATGCATATGTTGAAGGTTTTGGCCCAAGGTCTGCTCCCCATTCTCTCCCTCAAACACAGCACCAGAAAAAGCAGCTATTATTCCCAGGTGAACATAAATTCATAGGTACAAATAGCATGGTAGCACTGTCCTCCCATTGTTCATCTATTTGCTCGAGCGAGCACCAGTAAGTCTCCATTGTGAGACTTGTTACTGTTTTTGGCTTATCGAATACGCCATGGGGAGCTTGCCAGGCTCTGCTGTGCGGGCAAGATACTCTCGGTAGCTTGCTGTACTTTCTGAGAGGGATGGAAGAATAGAACCTGGGTCAGCCGCGTACATAGCAAACGCCCTACCAGCTATGCTATCACTCCAGCCCAGATCACTAGAAACACTGTTATTATTTGAGAAGCTAAAATATTTATGCCACATAAAGCAGAATCAAAACAATCAAATCAAGAATTTAAATTAAGGGAGATAGTATAGCCGGTAGGGCGCTTGCTTTGCATGTGGCTGACCCAGTTTCAATCCCTGGCTTCCCATATGGTCCCCCAAGCACTGCCAAATAAGCAGCTATTTTTCCCAGATGAACATAAACTCATAGGCACAAATAATTAGAAAGAATGTTATTATTTGAAAAGCTAATATATTTATGCCATGGAAAGCAGAATCAAAAAATCAAATCAGTAATTTAAAATATGTGGTTTTCACAGCACCCAAAAGGAGAGAGAGAACAAAAGGGAATGCCCTGCCACAGAGGCAGGGTGGGATGGGGAGATGGAGGGTGGGAGGGATACTGGAATTAGTGGTGGTGGAGAATGGGCTCTGATAGAGGTCTGGGTACTCGATCATTGTATAACTGTAACCCAAGCACAAAAATTTGTAAGTCTACAACTGTACCTCATGGTGTTTCACTAATAAAAATTAAAAAATAAAATAAAATATGTGGTTTATTCAATAGCCAAAATCTGGAAACAACCCGAGTGTCCAAGAACAGACGACTGGCTAAAGGAACTATGGTATATCTACACAATGAAATATTATGCAGCTGTTAGAAAAGATGAAGTCATGAAATTTTCTTATAAGTGGATGGACATGGAGAGTATCATGCTAAGTGAAATGAGTCAGAAAGAGAGGGACAGACATAATGACTGCACACATTTGTGGAATATAAAATAATATAATATGAGACTAACACCCAAGGACAGTAGAGACAAGGGCCAGGAGGATCACTCTAGGGTATGGAAGCTCGCCTAATGAACTGGGGGAGAAAGCAGCTGGGATAGAGAAGGGATCACGGAGTCAATGATGGTGGAGAGATCGCTCGAGATGGGAGATGTCTGCTGAGAGTAGACTAAGGACCAAACATGATGGCCTCTCGGTATCTGTATTGCAAATCATAATTTCCAAAAGTAGAGCGAGAATAAGAAAGAAATTGTCTGCCATAGAGGCAGGGGGTAGGGTGGAGTATGGGTGGGAGGAAGGATACTGGGGACATTTGTGGTGGAGAATGTGCACTGGTGGAGGGATGAGTGTTCTATCATTATATGACTGAAAAACATGAAAGCTTTGTAACTGTATATTATGGTGATTCAGTAATTTAAAAAAAAGAAAAGAAAATATGTGTTTTTTTGCAATATTGTTAAAGACAAAAAAAGAGAAAATACTCATGGATGATTTAGGGGGCTCAAGCTACATGGTGGTGCTCAAGGATCCAGGTATGGTGGGGACCAAATCTGGGGCTCTCACAGGCAATGCACTCCAGCTATCTCCACAGCCAAAAGAGAAAATATTCAAATGAAAATATAGAACTACAAAGAAGTTCAGTAAAATAATAGATGAGAAAGTCTCAGAGGCAAAAAATAAAAATTCTTGCCTTGCGAGCACAAAGCCACCAGTTCAATTCCAGGAACCATCCTCAAGAGCCAAGCACAACTCCAGCATCTCTGCTACGTAGGACCTCTACTGTCCCAACAAAGCACACAGTCTCTGGGTCACCCCCATCAGGGGTATGCAAGCATGAAAACTAAAGTGTATGAGCTGCCTTAAGCACACAACTCGAAACATCTGAGCTCATCGGCTTGGATTGTGGTGCCTCTGAGCACATATGTGGGTACCACAGTTACCTTCAGCAAACACTGCTTTTACAAGAACATGGGTGAGCAGAACAGAGAGGGGGACCCCCAGCTGCTGGCGTGCAAGTACAACAGTGGTGTAAATGCCCTACATGTTTCTTCACAAGTGTGTGAACATCACAACAGGATGTGTGCGCAACCTTCAATCATTGCAACAACAACAATGACAATGACAATGAATGGGAAATAGAGGGGAAAATGAAAATAATGATGTAAAATTACCGTGAACAGGTATACACAAATAAGTCTTACCTGTGAGTGTGTGTTGGATCTCACACATGTGAGGTATACAAATATTTTTTTTTATTTATTTACATTTTTTGCAGTGTTGGAGATCAAAGCCAGGGCCCACACATGTGAGGCCTGTGTAATGCCACTCAGACACAAACCCAACCTTGACACTAATAATGCTTAGACCAAAGTGAAACATTCCTTGGAGAAAGATTACAAAATGACTGTAAGAAAATTTAAATAAGTATTTAAGAAACTTTAAAATAGTCAGCAAAACCTCTGACTATTTTAAAATCATATTTAATGTGATGTCTTCATAAAAAGACCTTACATTAAATATTTGTAGGTAAAGTTTACAAAGTTTGAAAGTTTTTTATTTTACAACTTTCCCCGGAAAAATAGTAAAAGAGTGACAGCAGGACCAAAGAGATGTGGGTAGTGTGCTTGCCTTGCACATGGCAGAACACCGAAGTTGGGACTTCCTCCCCCCCAGAGAGATGCCACTGAAATGATTGTCAGATCAGAGCTGTGTGGGAACGCATGCTCAAACAGACACATTACCCATTGGATAGAATCAGAAAGTCTGAAGCAGAGACTTCACGTGTGCTGGGGACCTAATATGTTACAGCGGCACCTCTAATTGGGGTGGAACACTGTTCAAGAAAACAGAGCAGGATCACTTGCTAACTGTAGGGAGGAAAAGCAAAGTTCAGTCTCCACCTAACACCATAAACAAAGGTGGACTCAGATGAATTGCAAATCTAAATAGGAAAAGCAAAACTATAAAGTCAACAGAAGAAAAAAAATAGGTAAGAAAAATCTTTGTGATCTAGTGACTCCTTCAACTGATACTTCAAACACAGGACATCTGGCAACAATGACAGGAAAATCAACTTGATTACACTCAAATTAGGGATTCCTGTTCAACAAAAGTCATGACAGCTAGAAAAAAGAAAAAGAAAATGTAAGAAGTTTACAGAGTCTGAGAGCAAAAGAGGAAATATCTTCAAATGTGTGACTTGTTCAAAGTGGGAAATTCAAATTAAAAAGAAGATTTAGGCCACAAAATAAGACAGAGACTTAACCACAAACTATTGATGGAAAAGTGACATGGGAAGATTGGAGAGATAGTAGATTGTACAGTGGGTAAGCCTTGCCTTACCTTGAGGCTGGCCCTGGTTTGATTTCCAGCACCTTACATTGTCCCGTGAGCACTTCTGGGTATGATCCCAAATGTCCTCTTCCCAAAGAAAGAAAATGTGATGTCAACTGAGAATTATAATTAACCCCAGTCTGTATCTGCGATCCATGGGGGAAAATACTATATTTCACCCCATCTGAGGCATATTGGGGGTATAAAATATTCCAGTATTTGGGATATTTTAGGAAAAGAAAAACATTTATTAAGCTATGGCAGAGTATTTCATTGCACACAAATTTTATTTTGTGCTTTTGCAGGTGTTTTTTGACTTACTTGTAAAGAGTTTTAAAATCTACCCTTGTCAGAGAATATCCTGACCCCACGCCAGACTGTCTTCACCGGGACACCTCGGAGGGGGTTGGGTTGAGTTTCCCTCCCGCCCCAAGCAGAACCCAAGCAGCTGAAACCTCCAGAACCCAACCAGCACCATGCTCAATGTCACTCTTCACATGCTCAGATGAGCCTCACCCAAGAAGGAACTGGCAGAAAAACCCAGGTAAATCAGGACTGAGATCTACAAGTTCGCTCGGATTGGAACTGAGCCTCCTCCCCGATAGCTCCCCAGTTTCCCAGTAGCTTGGCAGTCACACCCATAAGCCACCCCCAGCGCCATGTAATCTCATCAATTCACGAAGTTGGCCATCAGCTGGCCAAAAGCAAACTAGAGATGTCCTATGGTATGTAGACGAGGTTCTGGTTTTATAGGTGGCAAAATGATGGGACAGGTGGGCTTGGAGAGGCTCAGAAGACTGGAAGCATCTTTCTATGCTGGGGCTCCCTGTTCCAACAGCGTGCCCTGAGCCCATTAGGAGTGACCCCCAAGCACCGAGTCAGGAGAAATCCCTGTACTGCTGGATGTGGTCCAAAACCATAAAAAAAAATGGAAGTTTGTCTAAAAGCAACAAAATATTAATCATACAATGACAATAATAGAGGTAAGCAATAGCAATGGCAATAGAAATAATTATTAATCACTCAGTAAGTGTTTCTAAATTAAGATCTTTTCTTTTCCCCCTTAGTTTTCGGCCCCTCCCGGCAGTGTGGCTCTGTGCTTAGGAGTGACCCCTGGCAGAGCTCTGGGCGGGGTTGTCAGGTGTCAGGTCAGCTACTTTCAGGGTTTGAGAGGCTAGAGGTGAGCTGGGCTTGAACTGGAGTTAGTTGCACACAAGGCAAGAGCCTTACCCTTGATCTATCTATTCAGCCCTTAGTTGTGTTTTTTTTTTTTTTTTTTCAAAAAACTCTCTCCCCATATCCTCTTTCCTTACCTTCATCCTGTGGCACTCAGTGGTGATATGATGATGCTGGGGATCAACCCCAGAACTACATGCATGCAAGGCAGACACTCAGCCACTGAGTCACATCCCTAGGTCCCTCAGGATGAAGCTGAATGCTGTCAGCCTTCACTCTCCTGCCACATGCCCTACCGCTGGAGGCCTGCACTCTCTTTGCGCCAAGGCCCTTGGAGCAGCTGTCAGCAATGATGGATGAGATGTAAGTTCAGCTTCCTCCCCATGGAAGGGGGTAACTTTGAGGCTGGGTCTTCCTAGCCTTCAGAGTTCACCCGAGGGATTGAAGCCCACAGCAATAACCTCTCAAGTCCTGAAAGTAGCTTCTTCCACACCTCTGCTCTCTTCTTCCCTCTCCGACAGCTACTTGCTCAGCTCTCTTTCCTCACAGAACTACTTGCCCTCAAATCCTGTTCAGGGAGCTGGAGAGGTAGTAGGGGGAGGGCGGGGGAGGGGCAGAGAAAGGATATTTCCCTTGCATGCAGTCCCCAGCATCCCATACGGACCCCTGAGCACTTCCAGGGGTAATTCCTGAGCACAGAGCAGAGCCAGGAGTAATTCCTGAGCGCCACCAGGTGTGCCGCCCCCCACCCCACAAAAAAATAAATAAATAAATAATAAAAATCTACTCTGGTGTTGGTGTCTGATTCCAGAGAAATGGAACCTATGACAGTAAGCAAATCTTTTATTTAATTTATTTATTTATGTATTGTGTTTTGGGTCATACCCAGCAATGCTCAGGGGTTACTCCTGGCTCTTCCGGCTCTGCACTCAGGAATTACTCCTGGTGGTGCTCGGGAGGCCATATGGAATGCTGGGAATCGAACCCGGGTCGGCCACGTGCAAGGCAAACACCCTACCCGCTGTACTATCGCTCCAGCCACAGTAAGCAAATCTTACGTTAAGAACATTGCAGTGTTTGACCATCATATAACAAAACATCTCTATCCAGCCCCCACTTGGAGGATCTGATCCTGAAACGTGCTTCCGTCACTTCTCCCTGTTCATAACCTGATTTCTTTTCCGTCAAAGTTCTCCTTTCCTTCTGTCTCCCACAGACCTTCCCTGCCTCTCATTCATTATAAGCACAACTTTGCCCTCCAGTGCCTCCGAGAACTGTGTCCTAGTATAGGATGGACAGGAAATTATCTGTACAGAGTCTGACCCCCTGTGGTGGAGATTAGCTGCTTTCACAAGGTGTTTTTTAAAGTCCTTAAATTAAGAACACAAGCAATAGAGCAATTTTAATCTCAACTCACTTTTTTAAATTGGGCCACACCCAGCGGTGTTCAGGGCTTGCTCCTGCTTCTGTGCTCAGGAATCACTTCTGGCAGGGCACAGAGGACCATACGGGGTGCCAGGTTGGCTGCATGCAACGCAAGAGCCTTACCCCTGTACTGTCTCTCTGACCCCTTCAATAATTTTTTTTAAGTTCAGTGTTTTCCATTATAGTCAGAATAACAAAGACAGAATGAGGAAAGTAACAAAATCAAAAAAAGGAATTTTTATACAAAGGAAAGCCCAAAAGATTCATAGGGCCTACAAGCCCCACCAGGAGCAATCCTGAATTTAGGGATTACTAAACCCTGACCCAAAAACAAACAACAACAGAAAGACAAACTCCTCAGCATTTTGCCACAGAGTAACGGCATTCGCTCATGATGCTATCATCACCCTCCACCAAACTAAGAAAGGCCTATTTATTCCTAGTTTGCTAAGGGATTTATTTTTTAATAATGCTTCAATTATATTGGCCATTCTATGTTTATCCAGGTGATTTTTAATTTTTCAATTATAATCATTTTACTTATTAATGCAGATATGGACGCATTATCTAAAATATAATATTTTAAAACAAAAGCCATATTCCTTTTTTAGGGTAAAACAAAACTTTTTATGTTTTTTATAGTCCTATTCAGGTTTTCTTATTCTTTTCTCCCTATCTTAGTAAACTGCATTTTGTAGGATTTAGCTATTTCAAATAAACTTAGTGTATTAATTATAACTATTCATACTATTAATTTTTAAATGTACATACCTGCAAAATAAGAATGATATAGAGTTTTTGTAAAAAAATATTTGACTTATCATTGATTTACAATTTTGTGGAATTCGAGAGTTCAGCTTTAATCACCTAAGTATGTATGTAGTTGTGTCGCCATCTCCACAACTAAAAAAAAAAAAAAGATTTTTCTCAGACGCGGCATATAAAGAAACATAGTGAGGGAACAACAAATGGCCAAGGTCATCAGAACTGGAGATTTTGTCTATAGAACTGAGCTACCTGGGAGGGGCCCTTTGAATACTGGTGGAGGAAGTGGGCTGTCTGGTGATGGATCTGGTGCTGGAATGATGTTTGCGTGAAAAGTATAATCAACAGTATTGTAACTCCCAACCCCTCAATAAAAATTATTTAAAATTTTTTGAATTAGGGACTGGAGCAATAGTACAACAGGTAGGGCATTTGCCTTGCACGTGGCCGACCCGGGTTCGATTCCCAGCATCCTGTATGGTCCCTGAGCACTGCCAGGAGTAATTCCTGAGTACAAAGCCAGGAGTAACCCCTGTGCATTGCCGGGTATGACGCAAAAAGAAAAAAAATTTTTTTTGAATTAAAAAATACATAGAAACAAAGCTGCATCTTCCCACCTCTGTCACAATCAAATTTATACTTTTATTACTTTTTAAGAGTTGTTTGTTTGGGTTTGGTTTGGGGCCACATACAACCGTGCTCAGGGCTTACTCTGACTGTGCTCAGGGATCACTCCTGATGGTCTCAGGAGACCACATGGGATGCAGGGATCGAACCTGGGTTGCCCGTGTGCAAAGCAAACACCCATCTACTATACTATCTCTCCAGCCCAAGAGTTATTTGTTTTATGCCTGGCCCTCTCCCTCCGTTCATTGTCGCGATGTTGTGGTGGTGATGGGGTTGCACACATGCCTGCCTGTGGTGCTTGCCAGAAGTTGCACATTCAAGCTGTGGTGCTTACACACTTTTATCCAGTCTGCATGTGCTCGCCAGGGCTCACACTCAGAGCTGAGGCAGTAAGTGATGGCGGTGATACTGCTCTGAGGCCCCTGTGGTGTTCATACACACTCACACTAATAGCCACACTTTATGGCAGTGATGCTCACACATTTCTTTTAGTTGCAGAGCTGACTGGAAGTCACACTCCTTCTGGGAGGTGTACACACACACACACACACACACACACACACACACACACACACACCTGGTGCTGGTGCAGCTGGAAATCACTATAGCACCAGGAACCGAAGACAGCAGAGCTACTACCAGGCTCAAACAGCTGTGCTGCCAGGATTCTAAATAGTGTGCATGTGGAACACCAGGGATTTGAACTTGTGACCATAAATTCGCAAGGCAACAATCATTCAAATTGCTATTGCTCTGGACTCCAACATCACTCTGACTTAATGGACAACACACATCAGAGATAAGCTGAATGCCACAGAAAACAAGAAAAATAAGCAAGTTGCTTGTTAGCAAACAAATTTTATACACTTGAGTTAACAGAAGGTATAGCAATATGAGGAAGTTAAAAAGCAATTCTGAGGGGGGAAAAGTAAGAGTGGGATATATAAATGACCAACAAACATATGAAAAGATGTTCAGCATCCCTAATCGTCAAGTAAATGGAAAACAAAGCCGTAATAAGGCAATATCTCACCTCTCTTGGGCTACCATGACAAAATACCATAGTAGATGGCCGATGGAAAACATTTCTCAAAGCACTGAGGGCTCAGAATTCCATATCATGGTTCCAGGGTCCAGCAAGAGCCTTGTTCTGGCTGCATATCATTGTCTTCTCACAGTGAAAAATAGCTCTGATTTCTTCTTAGAAGGCCACTAATTCCACTCATAAGGCTCCCACCTTCATGGCCTGACTCCCTCCCAAAGGTCCCATCTCCAAAGATTCTCACATTGGAATTAAGGTTATGAATTTGAGTAGAACACAAATACTCAGTCCATGATAGTAATAATAGTGATTGCCTTATTCCTATTAGAAACACTGCTACTATTTTTTAAAATCGTTTTTAACAGAAAACAGTGTTGATGAGAAGATGAAGAACTCGAACCCCTGTGCCGTATGGTTGGTAGAAATGTAAGATTATACTTTTGCTATGGAAAATAGTACGGTAGCTCCTAAAAAATATAGTAATTTTAATGTGCTACCTAAAGTGTGAGGCTGCTAAACATACATTTCTAGGTGATCCAAGGACTAGAACCGCTACTTTACACCATCAGAATTCACAGCATATTACTCACAAACATCAAAGTAGGGAGTAACACACATTTTGATGGGGGAATTAATAAATAAAATGAGGTATGTAGAGATGGTTAGAATAGTATTTAGCCTTTCAAAAAATGGAAATCATGATGCATGCTATAGCATAAGTGAGCTTTGAAGATGTTGCGCTAAATGAAATAAGTCAGTAACAGCATGATTTAGCAGGTAAAATATCAAAAACAATCAAAATTAGAGAAACAGAGACCAGAATGGTGGTTGCCATTAGAGGATAGAATGGAAGTTGGAACGAAGAAGGGAATGAGGATTTGTTGAGCGGGGTCAGAGATTCAGACCTGTGAGGCTAAAATGTTCTGAAGTGGGGCTGAAGTGACAGTACGCCGGTAGGACATTTGCCTTGCTTGCAGCCAACCTAGGTTCAATTCCCAGCATCCCATATGGTCCCCTGAGCACTGCCAGGAGTAATTCCTGAATGCAAACCCAGGAGTACACCCTGTGCATTGCTGGATGTGACCCAAAAAGCAAACAAACAAAAAAAGTTCTGAAGATTTGTTACACAGCCATGTGGTGTACTTAACACAGTGTGATATACCCTTAGAAAATGGCTGAAATGGTAAACTAAAAAGTTATGTGCTTTTTACCACATTTAAAAATAAAAATAATGACATCTTTTGCATGGGAAGGATTGGGGGAGGGGCCTGAAAAGTTCAATCATCTCTTACCCTCTCTCCTGAATGTCTGTGTTAGTGTTAATAACCAGAAAATGTATTTAACGAGAAGCTCTAGCAGCAAGCTCTGGCCAGCATCAGGTCTCAAAACAAAGTGGCAATAAAGCTCACGTGGCACTAAAACTCTCCCAAGCAGGAACACTTTCTGATGCTTCTCTTATGCTTCTTGCAGCCCAAACTATTTATGCACAATTTGGGTTGGATAAAGGGAATGTGGACAATTTTTTTCTTTCCTTTCTTCCTTCCTTTCTTTTTTCCCTTCCTTTCTAATAGAAGGCAAAAAACAGAAAGAGGAACAATGTCAAACCTATTTGGTTATGTCTCTTATTAAAATAAAAGACTAAAGTAAATATCTTTTTTGTTAAAACGATCCAGTTAAAAGGATATAAAATGAAAAGCATACACTGGCTTATTATTGCACCTAAGTCAAAGGCAGTGCTGTTTATTGAATTATTAAAGAAGCAATTATGATAACCTCCAATATTGAAGCCAATGCTGTGTCCGGGAAGCCTCATGAATTGCTGTCAGGGGACACAGGGCACCTCCTCACCCACTTTTTGCCCACACAGATAGATTTGACCATACAGATGAGCTTGGTCACAAGTGCCTATTTAACAAAAGAATCTGTGTTTATTCCAAAAATTAAAAAACAAATAAAAAATAAACACCTTTGCATTTTCATCCCAGCAGGGAATAGAGTTTTAACGAACACACGAAGCAGCTAGGTGACATCTTTATCAGCCCTCATAAACCTTGATTGAACACACAGCGATAAGGCCTGTTTAAACTGTCCTCCTCTGATAACAGGCCTGGAGACAGCACTGGCCCTAGCAACTGGTCGCCCCAAAACCCAGCACACAGGCCCACTCTGGTCAGGAGGCAGCAAACCTCCGAAGTTCTGAGCAGCAGGCTAATCGGAGGCTGAGGGCTGGGAACTGGGTGTAGGTGAGTACGGGCTTGGTCTCCTGGTTTTCTCAGAGAGAGACTTTCTGCAGAACCAGTTTAGTTTGGAGATGAGGGCGGGTCGGGAGGAGTGAGGAAGAGGCAGGAGCAAGAGGGGTGCTCTAGTGAGTGACCTTTAGCATTTACATCTGCAAACACAGAACTCCAGAGGGGCAGTTTGAAAGGGCTGGGGAATGGCCAGCTCTGGTTTTCTTTCTAACCGCATCACACATAAGTGAAAGGTGCAGACACTAAAAACAACAGGGAACCATGGGTTTTTTCCTAATAAGTTCTAAATCTGGTTCCTGAAGTCCTTTCTTTCTATGAACTAGCATATTAAAATTCTTCTTTGCTTCCTCAAACCTCAAGCCCTTGCCTGTGGTTTTCCCAAACTGGAGCCCACCAAGCCCCCATCAGGCAGCTGCCTCCAGCAGCATCAGGGAGGTGGTGGTGGGGTGGAGGAGGCTGTAATTCTTGATCTGGGGTCTCTGCAACCACACCTAGAGGTCTGGGGTAGAGGGGGGAGTTCACCTACTTCTCCTACAAGAATGGAAAGTATTCTGAGCTGATGGTCATGGCTACAGGTTCTAGTAAGCAGCTCTACTCACAGACGGTCCTAGAGCACAACTTGTAAGTTTTCTTCTTTTTTTTAAATTTTATTTTTATAAAGTTGTTCACAATAATTTATTACATTTAACATTCCAACACCAATCCTGTCATCATTATACCTTCCCACCACCATATTTAGAATGTTTCCACCCTAACCCCCAAAGCCTGCCCCCAAAGCAGGACCTAAATAATTTATTTTGTATTGCTTATTATGAATCAGATCACAGATCACAGATCATCCTGTTATTCGTCGATTGCCTCGAGCAGGCCCCAGTAACGTCTCCTTCATCCTAGCCCTGAGATTATATTCAAGGCTCTTTAGGAGAATGAGACCCATCATTGTTACTGGTATTTGGCATATTGGGTACGCCATGGGGAGTTTGCCAGACTCTGCTGTGTGGGCAGGCTACATTCGGTAGCCTGCCAGTTTGTCAAAGTAGGAATGAGATGTTATAATAAGATGTCGTGCAGCCGCAAATGCGGCCGCGTGGTTCCGGGAGCTGGTTTTTATAGTCTCTAAGTCTTGGCCGTTGATGGGATTACACGGTGCCAGGGGGCCAGGTGGTGGGTGTGACCCCCGCCTACTGGTATTCGGAGGATCTGGGTGGAGGATGCTCAGCCCCAATCCGAGTAGGCTTGGAGATCTCATCCCCGGGACCCGCTTGCCTTTGTTCCTCTGCCGGTACCTTCATGTGTGCGGAGAGTGGTCTTAGCATGGTGGTGGCTGGTTCTGGAGGTCTTCAGCTGCCGGAGCCCTGGTCGGGGCGGGGAGGAAAGCTCAACCCGCTCCCCTCCAAGGGGCCCCAGCGGCAAGGACAGTAGGCGCGGGGGCAGGAGACTGCACTGTTCTCTTCTGGGAACTGGTTTTTATAGTCTCTGAGTCTTGGCCGCTGATGGGATTACACAGCGCCTGGGGGCCAGTTGTTGGGTGTGACCCCCCCCCCCAGCCTACTGGAATTTGGAGGATCTGGGTGGAGGATGAATAATCCGCTAAAAATGATTGCCAAAAGTTTCCTTAGAGGAAAGTGTGTGAGGATTGTTGTATCACCCTGGGGCCATTAAGTCCTTGTCTTGGTACATCAGTAGTGCAGAGTATGAGATGTCCAAAGCACAGGGAGACGGGGGGAGGTTGCCCTTTTCCAACTCCATGCAAGCCTGGGGATTTCGGTCACAAGTCCCACATTCCTGTGTTTTTCAGCAGATTTACTCAAGTATGAGGCTAACCCAAGCCTGTGGAAGTCAGCTGTGAGCAGGATAGCAATGGAGTTCTGGAGCTTTTTGGCTGCCAGGGCTTTATCGGGCAGGTGGGTGGTTGCCCTAGATGAGACAGTCTGATGTGGGGTCTGGAGGGATCTCTGTGGCATGTTGTTCATGTTGCTCTCTTCTAAGAGATTTATTTCTGAGTTTCTGGATCATTAGCTTATAGCTTGTAACTTTTCTGGTTCTTTATCAGTGGAAAGAAAGAGATTGTGTGACTTAGGGGTATTTCAGATATCTTTCAGGTCTAAAATCAAGTCTTGAGGGCTGAAGAAATAGTAGAAGGTAAAAATAAATGCCTTACATGTTTCTGATCCTGATTCAATCCCCATCAACACATGCTATCCCCTGAGCACCATCAGGAGTGATCCCTGATAAGAGGCAGGAGTAAGTCCCAACCTCGACCTGGTATGTTCCAAAACTAATGATAATAATAATAATAATAATACAAATCCATTTCATTACAAAGCACTTCCCCATGCTCTCCTAAGCTCCTCCTTCTCCATTTAGGATGCTTGATTACTACACTGGGTTATCACAGACTAAACCATGATGACATTCTCCAATAGGCTATATCCTACATTGCTGACAGAATTTTTTCATACTGACCACCAACACAAGGATGACAGTAAAATTACTCTTTCCCTCCCGCCCAAGAAGGGCAAAGTCAGACCCCTGAGAAGGCTTTTGGAAGGGCAGTGACCTAGAACGTTGGCAGAACAGTAGTGGAAGGAAGTTTTACTGCTGGGAATTCCACTGTGCTATGGAAAATACCTGGCTCCCATGATGTTCGGGGATCCACAGATATATCGACAGATGAGTGAGGAGAAGAACTCAATGTCCTTTGATTCAGGAGGTAAATAGGAAGCCAGGTCATCTCTAGGAAGACTGGGCTTCAGGATAATAATCTGTCTTTGGAGCTCTGTCTGGCACATGTTCCATCCCAGCAATTTCTCTGGAATATATAAATTTCCTTTTATATATAAAATTCCCTTTTATAAAATACCTTGTGATTATTTATATACATGTATTTAAAGAAGGAATTTTATGTTCCAACAGAAAAAAAAATAAAGGCTAGCAAGAAAACAAACTAATAAATTCGTTTTTTTTTCTTTTTTTGTTCTTTTTGGGTCACACCCAGCAATGCTCAGGGTTTACTCCTGGCTCTGCACTCAGAAATCACTCCTGGTGGTGCTTGGGGGACCAAATGGGATTCCAGGGACTAAACCCAGGTCGGCCTGTTGCAAGGCAAATATCCTACCCACTGTACTATCGCTCCAACCCAAAACTAATAAATTCTGAGGCAAGGATAAGTTTACAGGTATCAGTGTATGGGATCTATATTCCAGATTCCATTTGGGGGTCTGTCTACAGAGCAGAGCTACAGAGATCAGCAGCACACTTGAGTAGCAAACTGTCATAATATTCATGCATCATAAAAGGAAGTACCGGACAATCCAATATTATTTCCTTATGCTTTCCCATATACTCAGTGGACCTGTCCCTTTCCAAACCATTTTTACATTTGGTGTGGGTGCTAATATGATCTATTTCCAAACAAGACATTTGAGTAATTACATAATTACATAAGTAATTACATAGTCAAAAGCCTAGACTGGCCCAGTCAAACTGAAAATCCAGTCACATTACTTAATCACAAGGAAGCACTCTGGTACATGTATTGCTATCACTTGGAAGTAATACCTCACATAATTCAATCTAAATTATTTTTCTAGATTTTCCTCTTTTCTTTCATAATTCAGTCTATCCAACTCCGGGCCATTATCATGTTTATTATGGCACATTTATTGACGACTACCAAGACGGAAGTACTATAGCATCTTCTACTCCACTCCTCAGGGATGTAGCATAGAGTTGCAAAGATTCAGGTTAAAGTTCTGGCTTCACTGCTTGCTCCTTGCACCTCTGAGCCTCAGCTTTTCTAATCCATCAAATGGAGATAATAAAGTAATTACCATGCAGTATTGTTGTGAGAATTAAATAAACCTGTGTATATAAAATACCTAGCCGAGAAGAAGGATTAGGCAAGCATTACTATAATCAATGAGAGTCATCTGTTTCTGACTCAACCAATTCATTTTTATTTAGTTAGTTTTTAGGTTTTTGGGCTACACCTTGCAATGCTCAGGGGTTATTCCTGGCTCCACTGAGGAAGCACTTCTGGCAGTGCTCAGGGGACCTATGGGATGCTCAGCATAGAACCTGGGTCAGTCCTACCTACTATATTATGTCTCTGGCACCATCAACCAATTAATTTTTAGTGATGCTTCTCCCTACAGATTGCAGCTCAGTTTCTAAAATATCATCTCCTTCAATCCATTTACTGAGCGTTCTCTGGATGCAGAACATTGAGGAAAGCACAAGAAAGAAGAAATTGTGTAAATCTCTGCTTGGGGGGATTTTTTACAGCGAATGGAGGAAGGGAAGACATTCATGGTTGAAATAAAATAAACTACATGACAATTAGAAGTCAGCAGTAAGTGGGACCTGGAGATGATTCAAACGGTAAGCTTCTGCATGCAGGAGCCCTGGGGACATCCCTGGTACCATAGAGTCCCCCAAGCAGTGACACAGGAGCAGCCCCCAAGCACCACTAAGTGTGGCCCCTCAAGATGTTAGGAATTAACTCTGACTGCATGTTAGACTCATATGAAGAGTTTTCTCTTATTAAAATGTAGCAAACAGAGACTCAACAAGAAATCTCTCAGAAGAGAGCACGGAACAATATGCCATAGAGATGCTCCAGACCCTACACCAGGCTGTTTCATCTGGGCAATCTGGAGGAGGGCATGAGTTCCCTCCCCACCCCAGCAGAGTCAGCCCCAGCGGCTGAAAACCTCCAGAACTTAATCGCCGCCATGCTCACGGCTGCTCTCCAAATGCTCTCCAAATTCTCTCCAAACACTTGGATGAGCCTTACCCATGAGTAAATCTCTTCCTGGACTGCATGGTGACATTTGTGGGCATGTAACATGTCATATTTTACACCACTGATATACCAAGATAGCACAGCATATTTGATGTGGCTTAAAGTAGAAGGCAACCGATCTTAGGGGGAAATGATAGATAGATAGATAGATAGATAGATAGATAGATAGATAGATAGATAGGCAGATCGATAGACAGACAGACAGACAGACAGACAGACAGACGATAGATAGATAGATAGATAGATAGATAGATAGATAGATAGATAGACAGATCGATAGACAGACAGACAGAAAGACAGACAGACAGATAGATAGATAGATAGATAGGCAGATCGATAGACAGACAGATATGCACACAAGCTTCAACCTTTAACAACATGTTACTAATCTCTGATAGAAGGGTTTAATGGCTCCTGGGTAAAATACAACAATCTTCACTTACCTCTAAGAAAACTTTTTTGGATTACTTTTAGTGGATCATTCATAGCAAACAATACAAAATAAATTACTTCAGTTCTGTTTTGGGAACAGGGTTTGGGGTCTGGAATAGAAATATTCAAAATATGGTGGTGGGAAGGTGTAATGGTGGTGGGATTGGAGTCTGAATATTAAATGTAACCAATTATTATGAACAACTTATAAAAATAAAATTAAAAAATTTAAATGCCTCCCCCAAAGTGCAGTAAACATATTAGTTCTCAGCTAAATGAGGGGGGAATGCAACTGACACATCATTAAAAGGAGTATTTTACCTGTCAATATCTGAATAAGCTGTGATTCCTTCACAATGAAGTGACAGTCACTTTTTTTCAGTGCTTTCTGTGACCCAGATATTGTACGAAGAGCTCCTTGAGTTGTTTCAGTCCACAATGACTTCATGGAGGAAAATTCAAGGTAAGAACCGTGAAAGATAATGAGGTTCAGATGGAGAAGTCTTTCAGTGACACAAAGGACTGAGAGCCATTCCAGGAGGTGTGATATGCAATTTTAGATTGGATATATAAGAACTTATTTAAAATTAAAGCATACTGGGGACAGAGTGATAGTAAGGCGGGTAGGGCATTTGTCTTGCACGCGGCTGACCCAGGTTCAATTCCCAGCATCCCATATCATCCCCCAAGCACCACAAGGGGTAATTCCTGAATGCAGAGCCAGGAGTAACCCCTAAGCACCGTCGGGTGTGACCCAAAAAGCAAAAAAAAAATTAAAGCATATTGTTTTTGTTTTCTGTGTAGTTCACACATACTCTGTAGTCTATATTGCTGAAAGAACACACTCAGCAAAATGGGAAGTTTCTTCATCTTAAACTGCAAGATGTATGGCTTCTTAGGTACAAGCAAGCAGGCAGACCAACATTCTCACTTTGTGGGGCTTTATGTAACTGACTATATTCATAACTCAAGCTACAATGAGATGCTATAGCAAATAAAACAAGAGTAGATTTGAGTAAATTCCTTCCACTTCGGGCTTCCTATCTCCTGACCTCTGCTGTGTTCCCTACAAAACCAGCAGTAAGTTCTCAGAGAGCAGCCTGGAAGAGGCACTTTGGAATCTTAAATTTGACTTTGGATAAACAAGGATGAAAGAACAACAATCAGAGAGAGAGAGAAAGGGAGACAGAAAGAAATTATTAGATTTTAAGTTACCAAAAGGAAATAAAAACATGGCTTCGTGCAATGAAAATTCTAAAACAAGTTCTATAAACTGGATGTTCCTCGGAAATGGAACAACTGTGAGAAAGTCAAGATTAAGTAGGTAGGTAATAAACCCATCACGTCACACCATAGAATTTTTCAGATAAAAATTCTTCATTGACCTTTATTCCAAGGAAATCCAAGCCTCCATCCTCACCCACACACCATGCTGAACTAAATAGGCGGCATTTGTTAGATCACTATTTTCCAGGAAGACTTATACAAGGCACTGGTGGAGAGGGGGGCACCAGCACAAGCCTCCTGTGAGACCCCCACTTTCACTAGGAATTTGCGTTTGGTTCACCATTTTCTATACCATCTGATTTTTTTTCCCTATCATTTCATGGTAAAATCCACTTTCAGTACAAATCCTCGTTTTTTTTTTTTTTAATATAAAATATCCACCAGTGGGGCTGGAGTGATAGCACAGCAGATAGGGCATTGGCCTTGCGTGCGGCCGACCCAGGTTCGATTCCCAGCATCCCATATGGTCCCCCGAGTACTGGCAGGAGTAATTCCTGAGTGCATGAGCCAGGAGTAACCCCTGTGCATCGCCGGGTGTGACCCAAAAAGCAAATATATATATATATATATATATATATATATATATATATATATATATATGCACCAGTTCCTAGATTACCCTGAAGTGTCTATTCATAACATTGGGATTTTATGTCAGAGACACCAGTGAATCTACATAATGCACCCAGCCACCAAACTCATCCTCACCATTTATTTCTAAGAAGGCCTGACTTTCAAACAGAGTAAAGGCGACTTGTTTATTTGATCAAGTTGTCTTTCTAAATCTCATTTTTTCTACCAAAGCATTTTTTAAGGCACGATGATGTACAGTTTTTAATATCAGAGTTTCAGGGCATTCGATGTTCCATCTCCAAACCCAGTTCCAGTGCCGATATCTCTCCACCCATGGTGCTAGATCCCCTCCCACTCACCCCCACCAGCTTCACAACCTCACTTGGGGGAAAACTACTCATGATAGTTCGAGTCACATTCTTACAATAGTGTTGACTATTAGGGGCACACCCAGTTATGTTCACTGGTTACTCCTGGCTCCGTGCTCAAGGATCACTCCTGGTGGTGCTCAGGGAGCCATATAGGGTGCTGGGAATCAAGCCTTGGTCAGCAGCACCTTTCCACTGCATCATCTCTCTAGCCACAGAGACTTATATGGTTACCCCAAGGCCTCTTATTCTACCTCTTCAAAAGAAGTTTTTCATTGCCTCACAAGTGAGGGGTGAGCAGAAGAAGGAAGCTCATTTTCAGCAAGTTCCTTTCATTCCCACTTGCTGGCTTCCTCGGCCATCTAACACCTTTCAGAACTCTAAAGCTTCTGAAAAGTCCCTCTCCATTTCCATGCAGGCATCTCTCAGGGTTGACCCAGAGCAAGTGTCTGCTCTACTTGCTCATTTCTCCTCCTCCACCGGTACCATGCAGAGGGTGTTCCTCGCCTCTCCCTCTATAAATAAATGAATGGTCCCTAAAGAGCAACGGAGTAATTTCAGGAGCCAAAAGGAAAATACAAAACAAAAAACAACAGTGAACTAAATAATCCTGCAGCAACTACAAAAGAGGTGTGTGTGTGTGTGGAGAGAGAGAGAGAGAGAGAGAGAGAAAGAGAGAGAGAGAGAGAGAGAGAGAGAGAGAGAGAGAGAGAGAGAGAGAGAGAGAGAGAGAAGAGCAAACTCCAAACTCCAAGTATTATCAAGGTTCAGGCACAAGCATGAAGATACTGCAGACTCTTGTGCCTTGGAATTCCCACGGAGCCCTGCAGCCGTCCTCACTGGGTTTTTGCTCTGTAATGCCTTACAGATTTCAGGACTGGCTTCTGACAGCTCTGACATATTTGAACTAATGCTAACCTCCGAGAGTTGCTTTAAAGCCTGATAAGTTATACTGTACCTGTCAAAACCTCTCTCCACTGAGAGTCTCTCCCTTCTCCCAGGAGACCTCCAAACCAAAAGAAAAAAATGCATCTTCTTCATTTGACTGGAACAACCACTTCTGCATATTAGAATTGCTGCTCAAGTATTCCAAATCCTGAATGCATAACAGAAAATATAGACCACTCGCATGAGGGGGGAAAGTGTCTATTCCCTCCAACTTTATGAGTTGTTGGCCTCTCTGGGATCACAAATTCCAGAGTGGAGTTGGTTTGAGAGCAGAAAAGCAGTATCTACCTTGTCAGGAAATGAGACGTATCAATTTGCCCCTCAAAAGATTGAATGATTGTTCTCAAAGATTCCTCCCTCAGGAAGTCGTCTTGTTCTTGGCCAGCATCTGTCCCCCACAGAAGATCACTGTGAACGCTCACGCCTGGTACAAGCCCCCTTCGCAAGGGTCTGTTGGCGGCCAACTCAAAGTCAGGGCCTAGTTAGGACCCCAGAGCAGATTATGGGAGAATCTTTCTGAGGAGGTTCTGGAGGAAAGGAAAAGCCCTCACATTACAGAACATTTGTTTTGTTTTGGTTTGATCTGGGTGTCACACATAATGGTACTCCTGGCTCCGGGGTCACTCCTGGCAGTGCTAAGAATTTGAACCAGTGCAGCTGTATGCAAGGCAAGTACCTTTGTACTCTCTTCAGCCCAGATTACAGAATATTTAAGAAACTAAAAATTTATTCAATCCTGTCGGATGTGGCAACAACCATTCATGAGTCATATCCATAAATACTTTTGGAAAAGGAATAGCACCATGCAGGGGGAAGGGGGGGGACCAAAAATCTACAATCTCAACAATCAACAATTTGTATCCTACTTGCTATTATCATACCTTGAAAGATACTTTTCATCTTTTTGTCACAATTCCTTACCTATAAATTCAAAAAGTAATTGTAAAGTCCTACCTTCACTTAAAAATTGCAGGGATATCACATCTAAAATGTTACCATAAATGATTTATTTCTCAGCAAATAAAATGATAACTGCTAAAAAGAAACTTGCCACAGTATTTTCAAGTCAGGCCAGGACAAATATAGCAGACACATCGCTGTCCCTGGAAGTATGACTTCAACTCAAAATGCCTCCCTTTCCCTATGATTGTTTTTGCATATTTCTTACATGGCCATATTAAACAGTAACAATAATTTTAAATTTCAAATAATATTATATATATTTCAATGTGTAAATATATATATATATATAATACACATTGTCTGGTATCAGGGAAGGAAGTATAGGGTCTCATACAGGGGAAGCAGGTGCTCTACCTCTAAGCTCCATCCCCTGCTCCCTCAGGACCCCCAAAGGCTATTTCAAGCCCCGTCTCTTGGTCCTCCCACACCAGTCCCTCCACCAGCCCAACTTGTCTTCCCAAATGACCTCTCCTTAGCTCTTTGCTATGAGTCCTGCTGGGTCGTGTTCTAGGCAATTAACTAGCACATGTGTATGTAGTACCAGACGTTTAAATATACATTTTTCACTCCAGGATAAGGTATTTGACTTGAGGCACGTAAATATTAATGTGAACCTCCTGATAAGAATTTAATCTCTGCAGCTGGTCGGTGCCCCGTACACAGTAGACACTAGCTCCAGGGTAATTACAAAAAAAAAAAAAAAATCAGGACCATAGTTAACTCTCAACTAGGAGAATTACTCCAGTTCTAAACTGGGGGCAGTTAGGCCCTGAGATTGTTTCGCAGGCTGGGAAACTCCCTGATCCCTTTGCTTTTCCAGCTTCCCTTGGTGCTGGTGTTTGGACCCCCTCAGCAGCACCTCACCAGGAAAGCTGATTGATTGGATGCCAAAGACTCGAGTAGGCGTTGTTGCTTAGCGCCTTCATTCCTGTCCTCCAACACAGAGGCCACGGAGACTCTCTTTCTCGGATAGTCTATTATAGGACAAGTTTATTGGCAATTTCTTCTTACTCACGACCCACGGCGCCCTCCCACCACTGCCCGCAAACACCACAGACAACCAAGGTTTGGCTTTGGTTGAGATTTATAGGGGAACATATCTGGATTTCCCTATCTACCCTGGTCTGCTAATGTCCAGTTGGCTGACATTCAGGGCAAGGTGCCAGGCCTGCATTTTGGGGAAGGATCATCCAGAGAGATAGGGGCGGATGCGAGCCGGCGGCTCTGTGAGAGGGGGCATGTGATTTTATGTGCTGTGGTGTTAGGTTTCCTACGCTCAGGACATGCACTTAGAAGGCTGTTCATCATCGCCGCAGTGTCCAGGCGGCACCTGCTCGGCCGTGGCAACATTCTGCAGGTCTTTTTAAAATAATATTTTAGTCAACGGCCCGGGAGAGCCTCACTGACGGGTACTGCATGGTACTGGCTTGCTCTGCTGCTGATACTAGTATTTCCAGGGAAATGAGGATATTTTCCTGCTTCTGACAATCAGGGAGATTTCTGGAAACACACAAGACATTTTCCTGTTGTCTTCACATATCCACTGAGCACAATGACATGTATATATTTTTAAATAAATCAACATTTTTAGGTTAAAAAATAAAAAGAAATCAATAGTAGGACTTAGACTGTGCTCTGCCTTGTTGCTTTCTCATACAATTCACCAACAAGGAAGAAGAACATTTCTTTACCTTTATTCTGAACAAAGCCATCTTCTATGCTGAGGATTACAAATCTTTTTAGGAATATTTTCCACCTCTGATCTATGATGATAAGACTCTTGTAGAACGTTTTTGGAAGCGCTATCTCTACACTGCACACACACACAAAATGCCAGCTGTACAAAAAAAAAATACATACTTGCCTAACTGTATTTAGGCAAGTATGCGAATACTTTGCTGTCACCAAAACAGATGCCCCTGTATCACTTCAGAGAATATAGGGACCCAAACATCTTATTTTTCCCTTTCCCCTGCCATCTTGTTGTTGCTGCTGCTTTTTTGTTGCAATGACTGGGGATTGCATGCTTCCAAATATTTTTGAGCGCATCCAAGTAAAATACCCAAGGCAAGTTTTGCAGGAAGTAGTCAGCAAAAATAGAACAAGTGGGGCCCCTTGTCTCTTAAAATCATCAAGTAGCTTCCAGAGGACAAGACCAGTTGACAAAGTGTAGGGTTTGTCTACAGAGTTTGGTAAAAAGAGCAAAGACATCCCAGGCAGTGATGGCCTTTGGGGACACTGAACTTCCTCCTGTGTCAAAGAAAGGGGCTGCTGACCTCAAAGGTCCCTTCAGATCAAGAATTCTCAGGCTGCCAGCGGGGTTTTCCCTACTTGGCCTTTTTCCCAGCAATAAAGTTACTAGAAGATTAGGAGAGCAGGGGAGTAAAGGGAGAGGTCAGTGTGTGTTGGAGGGGATCGTTCACTTTCCCCAAAGTCTGGTTCTCATTCAGAGCCCAGCCCAGATCATAGACATTGGTTTAGAGAAATGGCCATGAGGCTGACGTCATACTTTTTAAATAATGACAAGTCACTTTGGACATGGGTGTTAACAAAACACTCTAACTTCCCTCTTCCTCATCAATATCTAGGTTACTAAGAAAACATTTCTTTGACTAAAAATAATAAACAATAAGCACTTGTGGAAATTGAATAATTTATGTTGTCCCTATTGGCTTTAGTAAACAATTTTAAAAATTAGTGCTTGTTGCATTGGCAATAACTTATTCTTATATAGTTCTTTTAAGGGCCAGGAATGTAATAAAGTGCATATTTTCAATGTATGAGGCCTTGGGTTTAACACCTGTTAATAAGAGAGGGGATATGTATCTATATCTGCATTTATATCTATATAGATATTTTAATTCATGAAGCAATTTCACTTGAGTTTTTCAACACATTTGTTTGTTTTTAGGTCATACCCGACGATGCTCAGGGGTTACTCCTGGCTCCCCACTCAGGAATTACTCCTGGTGGTGTTCAGGGGACACATGGGATATTGGGTATCGAACTCAGGTCAGTTGCATGCAAGGCATACGCCCTACCTGCTGTACTATCACTTCAGCCCCTCAAGACATATTTAATGACTGCCTACTGTAACTGCTCTGAACACTGAGAATTCAGTAGTGAACTAGAGAGGCGATCCTCACAGAATTTAGGTTCTTGTTGGGGGCAAAATAGTGAACAAGAAAATGCAGCAGAGGCCAGAGAGATGGTTCAATGGGCTGGAGCACATGCTCTGCGTGCAAAAGTCTGGGTTCAATCTCCAGCATCACATGATCCCCTGAGCACTGCTGGTTGTGCACCTCCCATACCCCAAGAAAAAAGAAAAGGAAAAAAGAAATATGGTAGAGCAAGGGGGTCAGCATAGGTTGGCACAGGGCTCCCCACTGTATGTGGAGGTGTCTGGAGGGCCTCTCCAGTAACGAGATCTTTGAAAATCTTAAAAAAGTGAATGAGGTAGGGCTGTGGGTCCTCACAAGAAGGCGTTCAGTGACCTCAACAGTGACTGCAAAGGTTCTGAAGCGAGAAAGTGCTTAATAGGCTCAGGGATAAGGATAGAGAGGCCCGGCACTGCATGGGAGGAGGGGGCTGGGGGGCATGGAAGGATTCTGGGGTCCTTCATTCAAGAGGAAGACCTCCTATAGATCCTAAACGTGCAAAAATTCAATTTGCTTTACAGGTCAGCAAGACTGGGGGGCAACAGTGGTATGCAGGACAGACTGCAACGGGGAAAGGCAGAAGCAGCACAGATGGGACAGGAGAACAACTGGGTCCCCGTGAGGCATGGTCTGGTTCCAGAGTTATTGGCAGAACTAAGGTGACAGGATTTGCCAGTGGGTTGGATTTTTTTTTTTTAAGAAGGAAAATAAATCAAGGCTAACTGAGCCTGGGCATTGGGCTCTGACAACGGGAAAAGCTGCTCCCTTTTACTGAGAGGTGAGAGGCATTTATTCAGAACACGACATGGAAGGTTACTACCAGGAGAGGAAGCAGAAACACAGCCGACCCCAGACCCCAAAGGGAGCGGTCCCTGGCTGAGGCCACAGCAACAGCCTTGGCCAATGGAACCTTCTACGATCCTACCTTCAATTCAATAAGCAAGCAAAGATTTTTGTTCCATTGTGTTGGTCTGTTAGCAGAAAGGAGGTTCACACACAGCAGTGTTTCTGGGGCTCCTCCCCAATGAGTGCTCAGGGATGATTCCCAAGCCCAATAAAGATATTTTTTCAAAATAGGATCATACTCAGAAATGCTAGGGGGGGCTTCTGGGGGCCTCTCCCAGCTATGCTTTTCCTACAGGGTGAGCCTGACAGTTCAGTGCTCAGGGACCACCAGGGCCTCCCACCCAGGACTCAGGGAGGTGCAGGTATGCAGTGCCACAGGTAGAAGTCACGGCCCTCTCATGTTACACAGGTGTTCTTGAGCCAGATTCCGGGTCCCAGCAAATGAAAGATTTTTTAAATTAAGCTTCAGGACCATGTGACAGCTCAGTGATAGGACTCATGCACATAGGCCTAAGGTTCCAGGTTTGACCCTCTGCATCACTCCACGGGTGGAGTACAATCTCAATAACACTGCCACCTGGCATCCCCGTGCCACAATCACAACCACAAGACACGCGAACTCTCATGCAGCAGGGCCAAGTGTATGTGCACCACAAAGGAAGGTGTGACTCTTGGTCAGAGCAACAAAAAAAAGGAAAGAAAAGGGGAGAAAAAATCAATTATGTTTATAAAAGTCAAGCAATGCTATTTGATTTCTGAGAGTCAAGCATTGCTGTTCGACAGGACACTCTCTGCCCAGAGATGCTTCTGGAGGCTCCCCACGTACGCCATTCTCTTCATAGGACCATCTTCCATCCAGGAAAAAGACACTGAGATGCTTCTTCTTCCACATACCCAAATGTCCCCATACAAGCCCATGGCCTGAGTAAGAGAAGAAAGTCTAAAGATGCAGGCCTCTGGGGAGGGGCAACAGAAGAGGCTGGAGTGTTGGAAGGATCCTCCCAGGGTGGGAGAAGCATGATGAAAGTAGACTACAGACCAAACATTATTGTCACTCAAAGCCTCTTTTCCAAACCACAACACCCAAAAGGAGAAAGAGAATAAAAGGGAATACCCTGCCACAGAGGCAGGGTGGGATGGATATTGGGACCCGTGGTGGTCGAAAATGGGCACTGGTGGAGGGATGGGTGTTTGATCATTGTACGATTGAAAACCAAGCACAAAAATTTGTAAGTCTACAATTGTACCTCATGGTGTTTCACTAACAAAATTTTTTTTTAAAAATGTAAATGATGGAGAATGGGCACTGGTGGAGAGATGGGTACTGGATCATTGTATAACTGAAACCCAAGCACAAAAATTTGTAAGTCTACAACTGTACCTCATGGTGCTTCACTAATAAAAATTTTTTAAAATATTTAAAAAAATAAAGACATCACTTTAAATTAAAAAAAAATAAACAGAAGAGGCTGGAGAGGGTCCAGATGAGACTGGATTGGGAGACAGGAAAAAGAGAGTCTGTACACAGCACAAATTCACCATGAAAGAACCAAGCCCGGTGAACAAACGCATTATGGGGAAGCCAAGTTTACTCCAGAATCCAGGGTTCCCAAAATCTTTCCCACAAAGTCAGAAACTTGGGGTTGATATGGAGACATCAGTGACTAGCTTTGGACTACCAATCTTGTGCAGAAATATACACTTCTCACCAGTTTCTGGAGAAACAAATGACCTCAAGCTGGGCTGCAAAGGATGGGAGTCAAACTCCATTAGGGCTCCTTCAGGAGATATCAATGCCTTTTGCACCCAGCTGGGGAAATCTCCAATCTGCTCAGGGGAAGCTGCCAGGAGGTCTGGTTTCTCAGAGGGATCTCAGAGGACAGACAGAACTGCATCAATCAAGTCAGTATTAATTCAGTGCTGACGTGTCCAAAATTGTGATAGGCTAGCAAGAAATCCTGGTCCCTGTCACTGATTTATTTATTATCTGACTAAACAGAGATGAACTCACGTAAATTGCTTTGTAAGCAATCCACTAAGATTTCATTGAGGGCAAGCCAGAAATGGGTACTCAACAAAAAAACGTTGTGGGAATTGTTTGTGAAGACTCATAGAAATTCAGATAAAGGAGAGATATAAGGGCTATTAAAGTTTCTGGAAGGCTCCTTAGATCACTACCAGAAGGTGGGATGTATACTGAATGGAAAAGACTTCAGTTAAGCAGAGGGAAAAGTTTGAGCAAAACTCTTATCATCACTGAGCCCCTAGATAAGTGGATCATTGTCACCTACCAAAGTTCCAGAGTTGCAGGTCTCAGTTGAGCTCCTGTTGTGCTTGGGATGTTCCTGGATGTTTCTGGCTCACACAGTGGCAAAACAAGGAAACTAACAAGCACATTCTGCCCAAAGTACCAAGTGTGCAAAGGGACAGAGAGAACTGCCAAGCCTGACGTCCTCCCCTGGAGAAATCTTGTCCAAGGATGCAGTCTGCTGCCAGCTGTGATCCTGGTTTTTACTGTATGCTTCAAGTTGTCTTTAAGACTGAGCAAGTTCTTAAGGAATCTCAAGGGAAATTGCCCCCAGTGTTAAGAAGCTGAGGGTCCCTCACTAGATAGGTCACTTTTCAGGTCTGGAAAGGTCCAGGAGAGTGCTCATATATTCACCATTATTTGTGTTTTGGGTTGTGTGTGTGTGTGTGTGTGTGTGTGTGTGTGTGTGTCCATCCGTGTGCAGAAAGAGCCCTCCTGGCTCAGCTCAGGGATCACTCCTGGCAGTACCCAGGATACCAAGTGTGATGCTGGGGATCACCCCCATATCAGCCACACACACAGTCTTACCCTGTGCTCTCTCTCTCCAGACCTACTATATTTTCCCTCAATTCAGAGATATTTGTCATCTTTGATCTGTGATTTGTTCTATTTTCTCACCTTAAATAAAAATTTTCTTCCTTCTCTACATTTGTATGTGTGTTTACCATGGGTTTCCCTAAAGACATACAAATAATATAAGCACCAGACCCTACAGAACATTATTCCACATCTAAAATAACCATATTAGTGTAGATATCTGAACACTATGCTTTTTAAAAATAATTTATTGTTGGTAGTGCCAAAATAATAGGGACTAAATATCGGGTTTTACACATACAGGCAAACACTCTACTGCTGAGTAACACCCCTGGTCTTTTGGAGACACCCTTGCCACGTAAAACACTATTTTCCTGGTAAAGAAGCAGTATAAAACAGTGGTTAGGGACAAAGATGCCAAGGGCCAACCACCAGAGTTCCAAACCCTGCAAAGCATGAGTCACAGTGCCTGCATATGTATTAAATCTACCTCTATTGATTTCACCTCCTGTTCTAGAGGACAAGAGCATCATTCACAATACTTGCAAGATAATCTTAAATAACTTATAACTATTTTATGCATAGCAATTTTTAAGTAGAACACCATTTTATTCAGATCACATTGAAATTTCAAGCTAGAACAAGAGCGATCACGATCACAATCACGATCACGATCATCCTGTTGTTGATTGCCTCGAGCAGGCCCCAGTAACGTCTCCTTCATCCTAGCCCTGAGATTTTAAAGTGCCCTATTCAAGGCTCTTTCAGGGTTAGGAGAATGAGACCCATCATTGTTACTAGTATTTGGCATATTGGGTACGCCACGGGGAGTTTGCCAGACTCTGCCGTGTGAGCAGGTTACATTCGGTAGCCTGCCAGGTTGTCCAAAGTAAGAATGAGATAATAAAATGTCCGCTTCCAGGAGCTGGGTTTTATAGTCTCTGGGTATTGGCCATTGATGGGATTACACAGCGCTGGGGGCGGATATCAGTTGGTGGGTGTGACCCCTGTCTACTGAAAGATGGAGGATCTGGGTGGAGGATGCTCAGCCCCGATCCAAGCAGGCTTGGAGATCTCAGCCCCGGGACCTGCATGCCTTTGTTCCTCTGCCGGTACCTTCATGCATGTAGAGAGTGGTCTCAGCATGGTTGTGGCTGGTTCTGGAGGTCTTTGGCTGCCGGAGCTCTGCTCGGGGCAGGGAGGGAAACTCAACCCACCCCCCCTCCAAGGGGCCCTGGTGAGGACAGTCAGGTGCGGGGGCAGGAGACAGGAGCATCATTCACAAACACACTTTGATTGCATCTGTTTGGGCAGGAGCACATGTGATGGTGTGCAGGGCTTACTCCTGGCCCAGTGCCCAGGGATCACTCATCACAGTGCTCAGGAACCCATAGGGGGTGTCAGGGATCGTACCTAGGTGGGCCACATAAAAGACAAGTACCTTAGCCACTATACTATCACGCAGACCCCAACTTTCAGTTTTGATATGCAAAGGTAAATTCTACTTCATCAGCAAAGTGACCGAGACCCTCCACCACTGTCCCTGTGTCACTTCTAGCTCACCTCTTTCCTTGGTAGCTCCAATTTTGTAATCTAAGGCCAAAGGTTGACCCTCATTTGGAACTATTAAAAACCACTCTAAATGTAAAGAATGAATTGAGACCTGTGCTCATTGTATGTTTCACACCAGGTAGTATGAAGATGGAGTGCGAGTGGGAGAAGGACTCAGCCTGAATAAGGCAGGAGGAGAGAAGGCTACAGTCACAGAACAGTCTTAGGCCTCAGCGCTAAACGCTGGATATAACTAACAGGCCAGACAGTCACTAGGGTAATACTGACCCCTAGTGGAGAAAAGAGGATGGCGCCCCATGAAGAATTCAAGGAGCACAAGGTTCTTCCAGTTCAGCTTGAAGCCATTACTTACAATTACTTTTCACTTCAACTTCCCATCAAATACATCTATGCCCTCATCAAAAGCAGGTGTATGATGTCTTTGGAGAAGGAATAAAGGATAAAAGAAGAAAAGAAGACCAATTTAGGGTTAGCATAGCTATTAACAAAATTGAAAGACTTACCAATTGGTTTAATTTGTCTTCGTCTTCCCCATTCTTATAAATGAAATGAAAGCCACTATATTAGGAGTCGAGTGATTTGTATGAAAATCCTTTGGCACCAAGTTTATGTTATCACCACAGACATAATGAAGTACAATACACTCCTTTGCCTTATGCTTGTTACACAATAATACCTCAGTCCTAAGTAGAACATGTTTGGATCTGTGGGGGGGGGGGGGGGGGGGGGCGGGAACGACACTAAATAAGAAAAACACAAGAGGTTTCTCCTAAATGAATATTTTTCTCAGTTTAGGCCAGGTTTGCCACATCCCGAGAATACATACAGAGGGAAAACACTTGCTCCAAAAGCATGGTTTCTGGTGCAAGAATTCCAAGGGAGAGTAGGCTGGGTGGAGGAAGATATGATTTTTTGCCACTTTGGATGGAGCTAATTCCTACATTTAAGAAATTTCCTTGAAGGACAGTAAGATGGGGAAGATGCCTGACTTTCTTGCCCTCAGAGAAGCTGAAAGGGTCTGAAGGAAGTCTCCTTGCTCTCCAGCCTCCCTTCTCCCAGAGGACTAAATGGGACTGCAGAAGAGAAGCAGACAGCGAACTGCAGAAGTCTTGGTTGGGGAACACCAATGTGCCGGGTGGGATGACCCATCCAGACTCCTCAAACACAGCTCCCAACTTTTCTAGGCAACTCTGAACCTGACCTCCCAATTCATCAAGGCAGTCCAGGATCACAACTTTCTAGACCACTCTCAAGGTCCTTTCTCTTTCAACCACGTTCTGGTCTTTGGGCCACACCTGGAGCTACTCAGGGAACACTTCTGGAGGAGCTTGAGGGACTATAAGAGGTGCTGGGGATCAAAGGGAGCAGGCTTGGAAGGTGGCTGGGGGAAGTATTTCAATAAATAGAAATTCTGGTACTCTGTTGGTGAAAATGTAAATTAGCACAGCCTCTATGGAAAAGGGTATGGAAATTCCTTTAAAATTTCATAGGTGGGGCTAGAGCAATAGTTCAGCAGGTGGGCGTTTGCATTGCACATGGCCAACCCTGGTTCAATTCCCAGGATCTAACATGGTTCTCTAAGCACCACCAGGAATGATTCCTGCGTGGAAAGCCAGGAATAAAACCTGAGCATCATCACCAGGTGTAACCCAAAAAACAAAACAAAATAAAATTCATAGGTACTAGGCTGAAGCAACAGAACAGTGGATAGAGCATGTGCATTGCTCATGGCTGACTCGGGTTTGATCCCAGGCATCCCAGGAGTGGTTCCTGAGTGCAGAACCAGGAGTAACCCATGAGCATCTCCAGGTGTGGCCCAAAAACAAACCAAAAAATTCCTAAGTATTATTCAAAGAATATGAAATCACTAATTTGGATTTTTCTTTCAAATAGTATATTTTTTAAACTTTTTAAAAATTTTTCTTTCCAATAGTGTTTCTATGCTATTCTCATAGCAACATATTCATAATAACTAGGAAAACAGCCTAAGTATATACTGAATAGAATTCTATCAATCTATCAAAAATAGATGATTCACCTCTTGTGACAAAATGGACGGAACCCAGGCTGTGGACATCAGAGAGTCAGAAAATGAAAGACAATTACCAGATGGTTTCCCTCATATGTTGACTACAAATGGAAAAAAATAAGTTGGTTCAATCTCCAGCATTCCATTTGGTCCCATCTTGTCCCCTGTGTACCGCCAGGAGTTAATTCTTGAGAGCAGAGCCAGGCCTAACGCCTCAGCATTGACAGGTGTGACCCCAAAACAAAACAAAACTTATAAAGTCAAAGTAATTCTGAGGAAAATATCTGAGGCATTGCATTTCCTGACTGAACTATACTATTAAGTACAGTAGTATATCAAGTAATACAATACTGGAATAAAAGTAAACTTTCAGATCAATGGCATAGAACTGAGGGTCCAGAGGTATGTGCTCAGGGGTATAGGCAGTTCATCACACAGGAGAGCTTCGACATGGTGCTGGGGAAACGGAAGTGTTAGGCTTGCTTTCCAAGTCCGTGCTCTCACCTGCACATGAGTCTTGCTTGTATGTTCCTTTGCTTCCTAGTTTCCCTCTGGAGAAGCCTCTGTTCTTTCTTGAACACATATTTCTTTCTCTCTGCTCACATCTCTCTAAATTTTAAAGTTTCAATAAAAACTATATTACCTGGGAAAGAAGGCAGTTGGGATAAGGAAGGGAACACTATGACAATAATAGTTGGAAATGATCACTCTGGGTAAGAACCGTGTGCTGAAAGTAGGTACAAGAACAAACATTAACCTCTCAGTGACCTATATTGCAAACCCTAAAAGGGGGTGTGGGGGAAGAGGAAGAAAAAAAGAGGAGGGGGGAGGTAAGAAGGGAGGGAAGAGAAAGAGAGAGAAGGAAAGTGACTGCCATAGAGACAGGCTGAGGGGAAGGGTGGCAGGAGGGAAACTGGGGCTTCTGGGGGTGGGAAATGTGCACTGGTGAAGGGATGGGTGTTGGAACACTGTATGACTGAAACCCGACCAAGAATAGCTTTGTAACTGTGCATCTTCCAGTGATTCAATTAAAAACAAAAACAAAAACAAAATCTACTTTGCTTCACCTATATATATATATTTAAATGTAAAAAAATTAGACTCTATCTCATACCATACAGAAAGGTTATTTTGAAATAAAGATACTGATATTAAACCAGAAAGCATAAAGTACACTGAGAAAAACATAGGCAAAACTCTACAGGATATTGAACTTAAAGGTGTCTTCTCTGTATTGACTTAATTGGCAAAAATAGTACAGTGGGTAGGGCGTTTGCCTGGTGCACAGTCGACCCAGGTTCGATCCCCAGCATCCCATATGGTCCCCCAAGCACCGCCAGGAGCAACTCTTGAGTGCAGAGCCAGGAGCAACCCCTGAGCACTGCTTGGGTGTGATCCAAAAAGCAAAATAAATAAATAAATAAATAGGGAAAATAAACAAGTGGAACTACTTCTAACAAAATGGTTTTACACTGTGTAAGAGCTAAAATTAGCACACCCTAATGAATGGGAGAAACTATTCACATACCATCTAATAAAGAATTAATATCTAATATGCCATATAAGGCTCTCACAAACTCTACCAAAAAGGACCTTATCTAAAAAATGGAGAGATTAACAGACACTTCCCAAAGATATAAGACAGCCAACAGGCATACAAGGTATTCATCATCACTTATTATCAAGGAATTGGAAATCAAAACATTATTCACAGCTGTGAGAATAACCTCTCACAACAAGACCAGTGTCGGTGGGGATGTGGTAAAAAAGAAATCCACATTCACTGTTTGAAATGTTGCCTGCTGCAGCTGCTGAGAAAAGCAGTATGCACACAACTGTCAAAAATTAAAATACTGGGTTGAAGCCAAAAGAGAGCACAGCGGGCAGAAACCTTGCTTTGCACCTGGGTTTGATCCCTTGACACCCTATATAGTACCCCAAGCCCACCAGGTGTGATCCCTGAGCACAGAGCCAGGAGTAAATCCTGAGCACCGCCAGGCCTCACTCAAAAAATAAATAAATGAAATATAACCCCAATATGACCCAACAGTATATTGCAGTAAGAGAGCAATGGAATAAAAGCAGACTTTCAGATCAGTGACATAGGACTGCAGTCCAGAAGTACATGTTCAGATGTATGTATAATAAAGAAGCATCTATCTCGACAACATAAGAACATTAACTTGAAAAGACATATATACACCTATGGTTACTGCAGCATTACTGACAACAGTCAAGATCAGTAAACAACCCAAGTGTTCAACAGATGAGTGGATTAAGAAGTTGTGGTATAGGAACTGGCCTCACACATATACGATCTGGGTTTAATCCATAGCATCCCAATATGGTCTCCCAAGCCTGTCAGGAGTGATCCCAGAGCACAGAACCAGAAGTAAATCCTGAGGACTGCTGGGTGTGACCCAAAAACAAAGTTGTGGTGCAGATACGCAATGAAGTATCAGTCAGGCCTAAGAAATGATAAAATTCTGCCTTTTGCCATTACTTGGATGGAGTTGGGGGGAGTAATGTTAAGCAAAGTCAGTCAGAGAGGACAAATACTGAATTACCACACTCATTTGTGGTACATAAAGAAAAAAAGAAAATGGATGGCATCGCATGACAACAACCCCTTGGATGTTGAATACAGAACTGACGGTACCAGAGGAGGAATGGGGAGGAGGGAAGGAAGAATCAGACTAGCAGTAACACTAGGACAGTAACAGAGTGTTTGTGCACTTCATGGTGGTAGAGAGGCCTTAACTAAATACTCCATAATAAAAATGTAACTATGCTACCTCAACTACAAAAAAACATCAGATTAGCTAGGTGACTGTTCACTAGCAATTTATTCTAGATAATTCTGATGTCCTGTTGAGATGACTTTCACAATAGATCTTAAATGCTGAATGAGTGTGAGGTGATAAAATGGGAAAAGGCTTTTTTGGCCCTTTTAGACAGAGGCACCGGAAGTGTAAAGAATAGCATGGAGAACCTTCTAGATGTGGGTGTGTACAACTACTCAGGGATGTAAAGTCCTTGTTTCTCAGACATAGTAATTTCTTTTCTAATAACTATAAACCCACTGAGATTTGTATTTTCAATACTTTAAGAAACAAAATTCATGCATGCCTCTATAAAGAATGGTTTCAAAATGACCAGAGGGAGGATTGGGGAAGTGGTGCGAGGGGCAGCATATGCGAGCATATACAAGACTCCAGAACCACCTCCAGCCAACCTCACACCACCAGGGATGATCACCCCCCAGCAGAATTAACTTTGAGAAATGCTTGAAAAACCAGAGAAAGCATTATTTAATGACATTACATGATAGGTTTTATTAATGATAAATGCTTGCATTTACTTTGAAAAGATTAGCTCTTACTAGGCAAATTTTTTAACAGAGGCTACTAATAAGAATCATTTGCCATACAGAAACTGTATTCACAAACAAGGTTCTAATCGAGTATAGCTAAAAATCACTGGAAAAAAAATACAAAGCAAAACACTGCTGAGTCAATTAATTAAACTGCATCCTATTACTGTATACTTAGAATGACAAAAACATACTAAACTTAACAGAAAAACAATTTTGTGGATTCAATCTAAGACTAGCATTAAGAATAACATGCAATTTGTAATTTCCTTTAGAAATTTGTAACAGTAATTACTTCAACAGAAAGGCTGTCATTTGAAGGAAAGACCATGTTTTATCAGACATCCTCCTCTCATACACACAAGAAACAGCAAACCCAGTGAGTCCTATCTCCCCTTCCCAAATGCTTCTTAGATATGACTTTGCATAATGCCTAACACAGAATTACTTTCCTGGTAACAGTTTCATGGCCAGGTTAAAACAAAAAAACGTATCAAGTGCAAATCTAGAAAACTTCCTTTAAAGAATTACCCAAACCCAGCACATATGCAGTATCGCTATCACCAAGCTAGCAATATGACTTATGTATACTGATACAAGCTCATTAAAGACCATCATCTATAAAGTTTTAGTAGTGTTGCTAAGTTAATAATTCTTTCAAGGCACTGAAAATTATGTAGATGAATTTTCCAAAATATAATTAACAATTGTTAAAAAGCCCTGAGTCAGAACTTTCAATAGCTTCCTGAAGATAGTTTTCAAACAAAATGGTGTATTTGTTTATTTTATAGAAATCTACAAGACCATTTTGCTATTTGGAGGAAAGAAGTCATGTTTTTAATGAAACAAAATCATGTTAACTATACAGGAAAAGTAAAATATTCAATATCTTTCTTAAGCATTTTGTACATGTCAATTATAGCTTATAGTCAGTTATGGACTTAGGCACCAGATTGATGTGGCAATCACCTTTGCTGTCCCTACTCTTAAATCCTCAAAATAAAAACCTCAATTTAAATCTTAGATTTCCATTTCCTCCTTAGTCACAAATAAGAGTAAATGCTAGAAAGGTAATACTCAGAAAAGGAGGTAGAATGTCAATGTTGCAAATTACAATTTTAATAAAACAGCTCTACTACCTAGTTCATGTTTTTATATTCTAATTTTACCCACACTAACCATTTATCAGTAAATTGAGGGTTAATCTAAAGGGCATTCCCTCTCACTATGGCAAAGCAATATACACAGATAGTATTAAATAGTTTTTCCTCAAATTTACTGTTTTAAAGAAGGACAGCTTTATAATACTGCTATAGTTATTTATATGTGCTAATTTTCAAAGCTATATATAATATCAGTAAGCATTCCTAGCATAATATTCAATTAGGTTACTTTATTGAGTGAAAAAAGTATTTTGAAACTGTTACAAGTAGACTTAAAGATGACTTGACACTTTCAACAAGGCACACATAATTTGTGAAAAACCTATTACCTTTCCAATTGAGTAAAAACTAAAACTTCGATCTAAATTTTCAAATGTGTTCATCCCCTCTGGCTCAAATGGGAAAAATGAAACTCTCTAAGATATAATGACATAAACAATTCAGATGGAGAGAAGCAATTCTGATGTCTCCCAAATTTTACCTGTTTAATGTTTATCATGATTTTACATTTTATAGTAATTTAAGTGTTTCTTGATTTGTATTTTACCAACATTTTATTTTAATGGAGGTAGGGGTGGGCAGAGAAAAAGGAAATTTTGTCGAATGAGTACACAGTTTCAATTCTACAAAATGAGAAGTACTAGGTCATCATTTAACAAGGAAAATATACTTAACACTACTAACTTAATATTAGACACTACTGTTATGTATAATTTAATACCTAACACTACTATTTAAAAATGGGTAAGATGGTAAATTTCATGTTTTATGTTTTTATCACGTTACAAAATGAAAAAATTCAATTTCAAAACTTTAATTTTTACACAAATTATTACCATAAAATATTTTAGACACTGTGAGGAAAAGTGCTTTTTCTTTTGGATTTTTTTTAAAGCAAGCTGCATTAAAAGCCTGTAACTTACAAAGCAATTGTCAATTCAAACTATACTAAAAACTGTATTTTCCGCTTAGTGCTTTGATGGAAATCTAGATGATCCTCCTCCTTTTTTCTTTATACTCAAACAGTGACTCTTACTTGCTTGTTGCAGTTCCCTATTGTTTCCCTATCCTATATCCCATTACTAATTCTCTTTGTAAGTTTAATTCCTAGTTCAAGCCAGTCCAAGATTCATAACAAACAAAGAACAGCAACTGAGCAATACATGACTAGACAGTATATTTCTAACATGTAAAAATGATTCAACAAGCTTCATTTCTGTGGAAATTTCATTTGAACAAATGATAAGCAGCATGCATTTAAATATGCTAAAACGTTCTTACAGTCTAAAGCTATCAAATATAAGTTTTAAAATGTTACTTCCAACCTTTCCAACTATATGCCTCAATAGCTAGTGATCAACCTCAAATATTTTGTTACTAGTATCTGAACCACACATAATTTGACTAGCTAAACATTTGACTATTTCTATAATAATACAAAATTATTTCTCTTGAAAAGCCTTCCTGCTCCCAATAAAATTAAATATGTTTATAGTATAAGCAGTTAGAATGTTAAACTATATAAACGAAAATGATTAAAATAGCACCACCTGGTAAGTTGTGTGTGTGTTTTGGGTAACAAAGCTGACAGTCTTATAAGAATAAAAGAAAATACAATAAAAATAAGGAGGTAAAAAGAGGAATCCAAATACTACTTAATTACAAGTCTTCTGAAACAACAGGGAGAATCCTGTTTGGATCCCTTCTATTTGATTACAAATTACTTCAAATATACAAGTGTTTATGATTAATTATCTATGCTAAAACGCTGACCACTTTTTCTTAATACTATACATCTAACCCCAAAGCTCAATAAATATATTTTTTATGAATGCCTAACAGTTGTTTTTTAATGGTGTCAGAAAAACTGAAAGCTCTTTTGAGGCACAGGATAAAAAAGATAATGAGAAGAAAACGACTAATTGAAAAGTACTGCTGAAAGACATATAAGAGGTAGCAGTTTAACAAAAGACGTCAGTTAAAGTATTAAGTTCTTAATCTTATCTCTCCCACAAATTAAAAAAAAATTAATTTTTTGGTGCTTGACAATATGTACAGAAAAATATTTTCTATTCATCAAATTTTAAAGTGCTACAAATACAGAAAATCCACAAGTATATAGCACTATTAGTTCTAGTGACTATGATGTTTTTTAATAGCTTATAAAATATATTTTTAATATGGAGGAAATAAACTTTTCTGAAGGATGAAATTACCATTTAGGGATATAAGTTTTAGGACTGCAGCTGAGAAGACAACTTAAAGAATTAAGTAGCACTCTACACCGTATAATTTTCTGGTTGGCCAAATTAAATATGAATCAACCAGTGGTTACTCATTACCAGAGATTTAGTAGACAATAACTGAATGGTCTATAGCACAGAAAGGAGTATCCTGATTTATATACCATTTCATATTTATATATCATTTCTAAATCTGAAAGAAAATATTTGAACATCAATCCGATGTCCTTTTCATAATTTTGAAATATGGCTTCAAAAATAGCCTCAGTGGCCTTTTATTATATAACTGAGGGAACAATATAAATTTTCCAAATTAAATATATAAAAAAATGTTACTGTTCTAAATGAACTCAGCTAACTTCAGATATGGAATTACCAAGACTATAATATAAATTCAACCAGCAAAGTTTATCATTCTTTTCACCAGGTCTTACAAAGGCAGCAGTCACTAAACAGTCAAAAACAAGATATTACAAGGGTTTAAGAAACTTGTACTTTCAAATTTAGTTGTTGTAGCAGAAAAACTGAAATAAAAACCATTCTCTACAGGTGCCAAGTGGGAAACAACTCTAAAAAAGTTTATACTTAAGAGTAAGTATATATACAGTATATAGCAGACACTTGTAAACAAGCTGATATTTTACAATCTAGCAGCAAAAAACCCAAAAACATTTATATGTATCTTCATCATAGACCATTAAGATTACTCAAAGGAAAAAAAAAAATATTAGAAGCTGTAGAGTCAATGTCTGAATAAAAAAAAATTACAGGTAAACAGATATATATATATATACACATATATATATATTCTGGGCACTTCTAACATATTTATTACTAGGGTTATTTTTCATGTTCTGAATATTATTCGTTTTAAAACTTCTTTTAGGTATAAAGAAGATTTTTTCACCACTATCTGAGCAAGAATAGAAAGAAGTAAGGCCTATGAATGAAAGCAGGATCAGGAATCAGCAACATTATCAGAATGAACAAGAAAATTTTGTTTTGAATAACGCGTTATCTTTTTTCAGCTCACAAGGGACATAAGAAAACTTGAAGATCAGAGGCTTAGACTGAGATATTAGAGGCCATCAGAGGCTAAATGGAACAGTATCATTTAACTGGTCAGATCAAGCCAGAATAACCATGTGGGGAAACTGAGGTACATTTTCATCCACATTTTTTAAAGACAGGCTACACAAAACAGTATAAAAATTAATCTAAAAATGGCAACTGTTAATGACCAATTAATAAGTATTCTACTCTGAACTGATTTCTCATGCCTATTAATCATTTTAAACTGGGAATTTGTTCAGTTCAAACTATTTTCTTTTTAAATCTAGAAAATAAGTTAAATGCAAAGTCATTATTCTCTGAATCTATGCTTTCATTTATTCTAAGATTTCGGAAAACAATCATTTGGATATTTAACATTTAATGTTATAAAGAGAAATCTCTCTTCAATATTCTCTTAGCTATGTAGAACTTTTGCTCTAATTTCATCATTTAATATGTGGCATAATGGTTTGACTTGCCCCTTTCATTTGATGCATGACTTTTCAACTATGTAAAATCATAATCGAAAAACAGCGTTCAAAGAAGTGCACCCTTTGAAATCTACAAATATATAAACTATTAAAAACACAAACACACACACAATTAAAAACAAAAAGAACCCAGGAGATCCTTAAACATTTTCTGCCTTAGAAGCCAAAAGTAAATGAATTTCACAAATTTGATGCATCAAATAAAAAAACATGACTTTAGAATACTGTTTCATGAAGGTTTTTTTGTTCTGGTATATTTACGGTCTAAAAGAAACTAATACAAAAAGATTAATTCATTAGCTCTCCAACTAACTTAAAAGTTTACAAAGAGTTCATAAGCAAATACTTCAGCTAACAAAACACAAATGAGTTTCTTAGCTAATACAAAAGAATCCTTCGTTCAATAGCCTTGCGACAAATAGGACATTCACTCATTCGGTCTCCACAGAGCTGACACGTTCCATGGCCACAGAGGAAAATCATATTCTTCAGACGATCCAAACACACAGGGCACATTGTCTGTAATGTGAGATAGAAAAGAAATAAATGCTATAACATTTTATATTCTGAAAATACACGACAATTCTGTAATATCACTCATGAACTTTGATATAAAGTCTGTTAGTGCCTAAATTTTTTTTCAGTAGTTAAAATAAATGTCATCCCTATTAAACAGATACGTTGAGAGGCTGGAAAAATAGTACAGCAGATAGGGCAATTACCTTGCATGCTGCTGACCCAGATTCAATCTCCAGTATCCCATGTAGTCCCCCCAAAGCAGTTCCAGGAGTGATCCCTGGGCACCCAGCCAGGAGTAAGCCATGAATACTACCAGGTATAAACCCATAATCCAATAAAATAAGCAGAAATTGGTTGTCTTGTCAGGAGAGAATAAAAGGTACTACATAAAATAACAGAGCTAGAAAAATAATACAGTGGGTAGGGCGCTTGCCTTGCATGTAGCTGACCTGGGTATGATTCCTGGTACCCCAAATGGCTGTCCAAATCCCATTAGAAGTGATGCTATTTTTTAAGTATCTCTACTACTAAGCCACATTCCCAGCTAGTCTTTTAATTTTTCCTCCATTGTTTAAATTCTGTATATTTAAATTCTGTTTTACATGGTTAGCTTCTATTTAAAAAAACAACATTTTAAAAATTTGCTATCACAAAGTCATTAATTATCCTGGGACACTACTGTTATTGCTTTAAAACTTCAGACAGAAAAAGGCAAGAGTGATTAACAAATGTATGGCAATTCTGATACAATTGATAAACCAAAGAAACAAGACCCACAGGCCAGAAAAACAGCAAGAGTGGCAGGTCACATGCTTAATATATGGGAGGTGCTGAGTCTGACCCTTGATCTCTGACACCACATGTGCGCACTCCACCCCCAGTGCCTCCAGGTGAGGTCCTAAGTACCTCCAGGGCCAAGTTCCATGTTTCTGGGCCTGAAGCACTAAGCCATCAGGCCTGCACCATCTGGGTAGTATCCCTGGGAATGCCTCCAGGTCCCCCAGCATTATTAGAGATGACCCCAATTTTTAAAAAACAATAAAGGAGGAGAGGGGGTAAAAGAAAAGAGAGGAGGGAGGAAGGGAGGAAATCCTTGCTGACCAAATCATTCAAAGCGATAGCACAGCGGGTAGTGCGTTCGCCTTACAAGCGGCCAACATGGCCGACCCGAGTTCGATTCCTCCGCCCCTCTTGGAGAGCCTGGCAAGCTACCGAGAGTATTCGATATGCCAAACACAGCAACAACAAATTTAATTAGAGTCAAATAATATGGGGTAATGCAAAATCAGTACCTCTTAACATGTAACCTTGTAAGCTTTAGCTAACTTCATTATCTGACTCTTGCTTTAAGTACACGTACTGAGGAGTCAGAAAGAGAACTCCTGCTGGTATATTTAAGATAAAAATAAAGGTCTGGGGGCCGGAGTGATAGTACTGTGGGAAGGCAAGACACTTGTCTTGCACACAACTGATCAAGGTATGATACTCAGTATCACATAGAGTCCTCCATGCACTGCCAGAAGTGTAGAAGCAGGAATAACCCGAGCATTGCCAGGTGCTACCTCCACACCCAAAAAAATTAGGGGTATAAAAGATAGGTCAGAAGCACATGTACCAAGTTCAATTCCCGACCTGTCATGACCCCCATAAAGTGGCTCCCAGCACCCCTGTCCCTCGTCAAGTGCTGTGACGAGTGTCCCCCACAAGTCCCAAAGTATTGCTTAAGAACCCCCCTGAAAATAGTATCATCATTACCCAGTCTAAAGCATGGAATGTGATGCTTTCTTCTGAAACCCCTCCAATATACAATTTAAAGTTCACAAACTAACCAAACACGTGCAATGGATCAAGAAATGTGTCTAAAAACTTTCTTCACACCCCACCTCCCAGCCAACACCAGCCCAGAAAACCACTCTTTGACTTTTAGCACTGAGAAGGATCTTTTCCAAGTTTGTTGTCAAACAATATCCTGTTTGGATTTACTAGATAATGACAAACTTTTGCAAAGTGTTTTTACCAACTTTTATTTCCAGCAGCAGTGTGTCATTGAGGTTGGAGGTTCTGCTCCTGGCCAAGTGTGTACATTTGGTGCTGGAAATCAAAGTCTGGCTTCCTGCAAACAAAGCATTCCCTCCTGCCCACTGAGCTATGGCTCCTAACTTCCAAGCCCAATAGTTTTTAATAGTAACTTTTTTCTCTCAACCTGATAGGTGAAAAAGGTATCTAACTGTAGTCTCAAATTCACTTTCCAATTAGCAATGTGGCTGATCATTTTTTAAATGTTTCCTATTATGCAAAGTGCCTTATTAAATCTAAAGAACTATTATCCAATGCAGATATTCAAATACCATGAACCACTAACATGAATCATGCTTAATAATACAGAATACACTAGTTTTCTAGGAAAATATAAAGTGCCACTGTTAAGAATAGTTTAACATGAAGAAATAATATTACCTGTTCTTTAATGTCCTGTAGCTGTTGTTGCAACTTCTGCACATCTGCATTGACATTGGTATTATCCTTGTCCTTTTGTAATACTGGAATATTCCCACTTGCTGTAATATAAATTTTTTAAATTTTAATCTGTTTTGACAGACTGTTACTAAATTTATTAATTTAGTTGAAAACAAAAACATTACAACTCCCTTTAAATTTTTTTATTTGGACAATAAATAAGTGACATTCATGCCACATTCTTTCATTTAGAATCTTCAAAAGTGAAGACTGTATTCACATTAATTGACAATCACTTCTTAACATACACACGGACTCTTTCAAGGCTCTACTTTCACAAATGCATTTTTAAGCTTGACTTCTCTGTACCATTTTATATACAACCAAGGAGCTCTGCAGCAGTTTTTCATCAACTTTGGCAGGAATAATTTCAAATCTTGCAGATGATGTAGAACAAAAATCTAGCCTCCTTCCGCTATGTCTGACTCTTATTATTGATCTGAGAAGAGAAACTCCATGAAAGAAAGACTATGACACAGCCGGAGCGATAGTAAAGTGGACAGGGGGAAGAAAAGGAAAGAGGGGGAGAGGAGGGGAGTGGAGGGGAGGAGAGAGACGAGGAGGTGAAAGACTATGACCTGTGATTTGTAATACGGAGGAAAAACTCCTACTGTGTATTTTTGGCATTTTAATCGAGTTTATCTGGAGTCTTTATTCATCTCCACTGGTGACAGAACAAAAGCAAGGAACAGAAGTGGCACACGTGTATTCATCATCTGCTCACAACACAAAGGAATCAGAGAAAGCATTGAGCTGATATTTAGTACAAAGATGAAAAACTTTTTTACATAGTGTGCTACTAAAGAGTTGAAGGTAAATGAATTTTCACCTTTTCACTTATTTACTGGCCTACAATTAAGTTTATATTAGTTCTACCCTAATTATTATTTCACAAAGCATATGCATGCATTAGGAAACCTGCTACGTGAAGAAATTAAGATTTGTATAAACGGAAAGAAAATTATTTGTAATATAAAGTTCCCCCAAGATACACTAAATTTCATCTTAGAAGTAGATAGCCACAGATTTCATTATATCAATATGGCATTATCTTAAAAAGACAAAATCTTTTCTATAATCATGTCACAACAGAAATTCAGTTTTCTGACAATGTGACAAAAGCACCAGAAAAGCCCATCTGTCCTCTTTAAGACAAGTCACATACCTTATGCTTTATAGACATCAGTGTTCTACTGTGAATGAAAAGAGATGTTCATGGAAATCCCAACCTAAGAAAACAGTTATGAAAAGTAACTCACAGATATCATCACCAGGATCTTCTGAACTTTTCCCTCCACAACACATAATGAAAGGCACTCTCCGTTCAACAACTGCGCGACACTGCACACACTTTTTCATCAGGCTAGCACAGTCTGAAAAACAGCAGCAAGACGCTTCTTATGAGAGTATATGAACAAAAGGGCTGCCACACTCTTTACTTCTTTTAAAAAAAAAAAACCTTTATTTTTATTTTTACTTTTTGGGTCACACCCAGCGATGCACAGGGGTTACTCCTGGCTCATGCACTCAGGAATTACTCCTGGTGGTGCTCAGGGGACCATATGGGATGCTGGGAATCGAACCCGGGTCAGCTGTGTGCAAAGCAAAGGCCCTACCCATTGTGCTATTGCTCCAGCCCCCTCTTACTCGTTTTACAACTTAAAACTTACCACCAAAGTATCATGCAAGTTACATCAACATGTAATTTTACCTTAGTAAAATGTTATCAACCCTGGGAAGGAGCAGCAATAGTTCAGCAAGTAAACATTTGCCTTGCACAAGGCCAAATCTGGTTCAATTCCCAGCATCCCATATGGTACCCTGAGTAATTTCTGAGTGCAAAGCCAGGAGTAATTTCTGAGGATGGCTGGATATGGCTCAAAAAAAAAAAAGTTATCAACCTAAGAAAGTATATTCTCCTTCAGTAGCCTCTAGAATAGAAAATCTATCAACTGTGAAAGAAAAGTTTTTCATATTTTAAAATAAGTAACAAGGGTTAAAGATGTGGTTGATGGGCAGCTTGCATGCTTACATGTGTGAGGCCCTTTGTTGTTTTAGTTTTTCCCCAATTCAGTTTTCATTGCATCACAATTTACTGTACCACTATTATTGTATAGCTTCAGTGCTGCTAAACTATGCCTACCACCAGAACATGACAGTCCCTCCCTCTTCCCAAGGTAGGTCTTTCCCCTCCCCAAGCCCTTTAGCTTCCTCTACTGACTATGTCTCAGGATTTGTTTCCACTGAATATTATTTAATCCCCATCTTAGTTTCTTTATTCTCTGTATATGAGTGAGATAGTCTGGTGTTTGTCTTTTTCTTTGTAATTCAGTTCACTCAGCATGACAGCCTCCAATTCCATCTAAGATACAACAAACTGCAAAATTCCATCTTTTCTCATAGCCGAGCAGTGTTTTATTGTGTACATATACGACAGTATCTTGATCCACTCATCAATTATTGAGCACTTGGGTCATTCCCATATATTCGCTACTATAATGTTTCAATATACACAAGTGTGGAAATGTCATTTAAAATCAATGTTTCTTTGTATTTTGGGGTTAGATGCCTAGTACTCACTGAATCCAATACAAATTCTGCTCTGAAATTTCTGTTAAGTCTTCAGGCCACTTTCCAGAGACTGACCCAGACAACTGTCCTACCAACAATAAACATTTCCTTTATCACTACATTCCTGTCAACATGTAACCTATCAAATTTTTTGACATAAATCACTTTCGCTGATATGAGGTGCTATCTCACTGTTGTGCTGATTTGCATTTCCCTGAAAATCAGTGTGATGAACACTTTTTACATGTCTGAAAGGCCATCATTTATGTCTTTTGAGAAAGTGTCTGTTCATCTCCACTGCCCAGTTTTTTTCTTTTTGGGTCATACCCAGCAATGCTCAGGGGTATATAAGCCCTTTGTCTGATGTATAATATTTGAATGTTTTCTCCCCATTAGTAGTGTATCTTTTTATTTTGGGCCTCGTTTTGTTGACAGTGCAGAAACAGTTAGATGCAATCCATTTATTTCTGCTTTTGTTTTCTTAGTCAAAGAAAACAAAAGCATAGTTTCTGACCTTGAATCTTTTAGGGTCAATTTTGTGGAGAGTTTTGTCTGCGTTTTCCTCAATGATTTTATAAAGGTTTGATATGAAGGTCTTTAATTCATTTTGAATTCTACTTTGTGTATGGCATGAGATGGTATCTAATTCTTTTGGTGAAATATGAGATTCTCCAAATTTTCCCAGTACCATTTGTTTGAAGAGCCTCTTCTTATTTCATTTCATGAACCTAGCCTCTTTGCCATAAATTAACTGTCCATATGCATCTGAGTATTTATCTTTAGAGGTCCTAGCACAGCTAAAAAAGGTAACAAAATAAGTATTTCAAAATCTTAAGGTTTAAAATAAAGAAGGGAGCTATAACTTAAAATTTTTTTAGTTAATTCTATAATTACAAGTGTTCAGACTTGAACACCTGAAGAACCTGCCATCAATACTCATCAATACGCTAGCTCGGCTCTTCACACACTACCTGTCTGAATGCAAGGTTCCATCCCAGTGGAAAACCAGCAGGACTATACAACTGTACAAGAAGGGAGACATTCACGACACTGGCAACTATCACCCGATCTGCCTACTGTCTGTCATCTACAAGCTGTTCACTCGAGTCATCCTGAATAGGATTGGCAGAATACTTGATGAAGGACAACCACACGAGCAAGTCGGGTTCTGAAAAGGATTTAGCACCATCGACCACATCCACACGATAACCAAGCTTATTGAGGTTTCTTGGGAGTTTAAGATGCCGCTCTGTCTAATGTTCATTGATTTAAAGAAGGCCTTTGATTCTGTTGAGACAAAAGTGGTCATTGAAGCCCTAGACAATCAGGGCAATCAAACTCAATACATCAGGATCCTCTGTGAGCTGTATTACAGATTCACTACCAGGATCTCACCATTCTACAAAGAAGTGATCATCGATGTCAAGAGAGGGGTTCAGCAGGGTGATACCATTTCACCGAAACTCTTCAGTGCCTCCCTCAAGAACATCATGCTACGACTGGAATGGGAAGGAATGGGAGTGAAGATAGACGGTCGGCAACTACACCACCTCCACTTTGCTGATGACATCGTTCTAATAACACCAAACATAAGCCAAGCAGCACAAATGCTGGCCTACTTCGACCGTGAGTGTGGAAAGGTCAGACTATAGCTGAATCTCACAAAGACAATGTTTATGAGAAACAGCCTAGTTCCTGATGCTCCATTCTCTCTCAACGGAACGATCATCTCTGAATGCAACTGTCATGTGTACCAAGGTCGAGAAGTCAATATGACAAATGACCTGGCATCTGAGTTGTGCAGGAGGAAGAGAGTGGCTTGGAACGCCTTCAAGAGCGTCGAAGAAACAGCTAGTTACAAGATAACCGTTATAATTTTCTTAGAAAATTTTCTTAAAATATTTTCTATTGTTTAATCCCCTAAGATTCCTAATGTTAAGTAACAATCTCTTCTGTCTCTTACCAAATTATTGTAATCTAACAAGAAAATGCCTTAGTGGCTACTTTTTAATGAAACAGTGAGGAAAACATAAAAAATTTATTGTAATGAACTATGAAAAATCTATGTATCAGCAGAATGTTCTCCCATTCCAAGAACAAATCTCTAGGCATAATTATAAGTTGCAGGGGTGGGTTTTTTATTCTTTTTTGGAGGGGATAGTGGTTTGGACCGTACCCAGTGGTACTCTATGCTTACTCCTGGCTGTGCACTCGGGGATCACACTCATGGCACTCAAGGGACCATAAGGTCACATATGCAGTCAGTTGCATAAAAGGCAAGCAACTGATCATGATGCCCCAACTGATGGGGAATCTCAAGGCCCTGTAAGTTGCAGAATTTGAATACCTTATATTTAAAGTCGCTAATTACTAAAACAAAGAACACCTCAACCTATGTCTCCCTTTACCATTAAACTTAAACTTCAACAACCAAATTTAAAAATGTGCCTGTTGAGGTGGCAGGCTGAGGGTGGAGCGGGGGAAGAGAAACTGGAAACTCTACTGGAGGGAGTGGTATTTCTACTACAGCAGTGGTAGAAATGGTGGTGTAACACAGTTATGTCCAAAACCCATCTAGGAATAACTTTGAAAGTCATGGTGCTTTAATAATTTTTTAAAAACTTTCTTGGCCTGTATACTATATAACAGAGAACAAGGTTGATCTATTATTACCAACGTCTCCCTAAACAGATATGGAACTTATGCTAAGCTATAGAAGATGCACTAGTCAGAAGTTAATGCTAGTAGAAATCTGATTTGAAACTTGCTATTGACAAGGGCAGTTTTTCCCCTTAAACTTAAAATGGTTGATTGCCTCAAAATGCATCATGTATAACCATAATTATCTCAAAGTCATCTAACTGTTAAATTGTTACATTATTTCTATAGAACCTTTTAACTTTCCTGAAAAAGAATAGACAGACAACATTTCATTCAATATTGTTTCGTTGTAACATGAAAGAGAAAAAAATCAATCCCAGTCAACATTGAACAAAATGACATGAGGACCTTGATTTAACACACATCATGTTGCATAAAGAAGCAGTTTCCCAAAACCTAAGTCCTTAAGTGAGAACTTACTGTCATCTCTCCTTCCTCTGATCTGTCAAAGAGGCTTTACAATATTCAAGTCTCTAATACAGTTTAGCACTGGTGGGTACTGAGCTAACTTCTTTAATACATGATTCTTAAGACCGGAATATTTTCAACCTAAATTTCACCTCTTCTAGCAGGAATAGTACAAATGAATGAAAAAAACATAGATTTAAAAAGAGGCGTGTCAGGGCTGGAGCGACAGCACAGAGGGTAGGGCGTTTGCCTTTACGTAAACACAGTCACCCGAGTTCGATTCCCAGTATCTCATACGGTTCCCCGAGCACCACCAGGATGCCAGGAGTAATTCCTGAGAGCAGGAGCCAGGAGTAACCCCTGTGCATTGCCGGGTGTGACCCAAAAAAGCAAAATAAAAACAAAAAACAAAAACAAAAAAAAAGAGAGAGACATGTCTGGTACAGGATTAAGAACTGAATGCAATGACAGTAAGACAGTAAATGACAGTACAGCAGTAGGGAGTTTGCCTTCACACAGCTAACCTGGGTTCAATCCCCGGCACCCCATATGGTCCCCTGACAACTGCCAGGAATAATTCCTGGAATAAGTCTGGGAGTGCAGAGCAGGAGTAACCCTTCAGCATCGCCAGGTGTGGAATAAAGAACTGAATGTATATTAGCTATTGCTTGTTAAATTTTAAAGGAAATGTAAAAACTCTGAGGAAGTCCCAGGTAAAATAAGGCTCAAGAATCTTGTGTTATCAACTACTAATTAAAAACAGCTTTTAGGTCCATCTCTCTGATCTACAACAGGGGTCAGCAAACTATAGCCTGGAGGCCAAATCCAACTAGGCGCCAGTTTTGCATAAAGTTTTAATGGGAAACAGCCCAGGTCCACTCATTTGCACACTGTCTATGACTATTTTTGCACTCAACACATACAGAGTTGAGCAGTTACTATAATACCAAGAAGCCCAAAACTGAGAAATATTATTTGACCCTTTATAGAAAAATCTTGCTAACCACTTATCTATGAAAGCCTAAGCTCTTTTTAGTTAAGAAAATTCTCTAAGCCTCCTCTGATAATTAACAGTAATCATTATATCATTCTATAATAAACAGAAATGGTTAGTAGAGACAGAACATTACAATTGAAAACCTGATCCGTTTTTAACTGAAGAAATACCTAATAGAAAAGCAAAACATAACTTAAAATAATCTATGCCACTGAAATTAAAGTATCAACAGTTTGCATATTACTTCACTCATGAAAATCAACACTAACACAACTCTCTTACATTAGGAAATACCAGACTGTACCTTGTTTTACCATGGGCCCATTTAAGATATAAAATAGTTGAATTTGTGTAAACTCCTTCACTGAAAATCACAGAAATTCAAAGGCGAAAGGATACTATTACTATTAAACAGTGTATAAACTTTAAAATAACAGGAATATAAAAAGAAAAGTCTTTTAGGAGAGTATGTTTAAAATATTTAAATACCTCTTAAACGTTTAAGTTACCCTCACAAATAGTAAGATGAAGGAAACTTTGTATTGGCTACTTACTCTCACAAGCACACATGTGTCCACAAGGTTGAAAAAGAACAGCTGCTTTCTTGTCAGAGCATACCACACATTCTTCGATCTAAAAAAAAAAGTTACAGCGCAAGTGTCAACATCTACAGATAACCCTAGTATCTCTAACAGTACCTTGGGTTTCTAAGCATATTTCCTCTACCAGGAAAACTCCCCAGGTACACAAAAAGTTTAACACACATTTCTCTGACCTCCAGTCTCTTAATGTTTTCATGCTTTTATATACTGCAACAGCTCAACACTCTTATTTCTTTTTTTTTCAACACTCTATTTCTACATTAGTCTATCTCTTTCCTAAAGAATAATACAGAAATAATCCATTTCCTCTGAGATCAGAGAAACTGGACTGGATTTCAAATTTCCATGTTTTGTTTTTTCCTAAAAATCACGAGAACAAAAATATAAAGAATAAATGATTAAGACAGATCTCTAATATTAATAAAAATCTAGTAAGATTAGTGACACTGCTAAAAAAGGGGGAGGTTTTCTCGTTTAATCACATTTCTCAAACTTTAACCCTGAAGTCACAACTCTTCCACAACCTATTCATAATTCCCCTCAATTTCATCTTTCCTTCATTTCTACTTTACCTAACTTTTAATGTATCCCAGAGCCCTCTCTCTCCCTCTCTCTCGTTTTTTTTGGATCACACCCGGCGATGCTCAGGGGTTACTCCTGGTTTTGTACTCAAGAATTATTCCTGGCGGTGCTCAAGGGACCATATGGGATGCCAGGGAATGAACCTGGGCCAGCCGCATGCAAGGCAAAACACCCCATCCTGCTGTACTATTGGTCCAGCCCCAGGTCTCTTATTTCTTAACCATAGATTTGGTTTCCATTCCTTCCTACTGGCATTAGCTTTTTGTCTATCTTTCACCTATTCATCTCCCTTTGTCAGATCTTTATATTTACTTGTACATACAAGTAAATTAAATCTGTTGTCAATTAAAACTTCTATTCAGAAAAAGATGCTCACCACTCACCTGGAGCTCCACCTACAACTGTAGATACTCTTTTTCTAAGAACATTATCAACTTATACCCTGCTGTGTATATAGGTTTTAAAATAGTTGTGGTAAGAGCAGAAAGTAGGAAGACATGATTGAAAAGGATCTTACATGATAATTAACAAATTATCTAACAGTGTTAACCCACAGTTTATTTTCTAATTATCTAACATTGTTAACCCACACTTGTATTTCCTAATCTCAGAAAAGAACAATCCTTCATAGGTGATTAAAAAGTTAGATATGTGTATTTAAAATTAATGCCCAATATCTAAGTATCTTTTCCACACAATGAGGAGGTATTTCTAAAAATTATTCTAACTCAATTCTCCCTATGAATTGTCCACAAGAAGTTGAAATTAGCAAAATGATCTAATCCATTCTTATCAATTCACCTATTAGTAAAAGAAAACAATCTTTGTAACCTTTTTAATTTTCTTCTTAGGTTATTGAACGATAGGTGTAGAATTACTAAAATCAAAGCATGTTTATTATAAATTTTTGTGTATGAAGTCAATATTGTCTCTCTAAAATATGAAAGCATTACTCTAGCTAGCAGTGTTAAAACAGTATCACTCAGGGGCTAGAGTGATAGTACAGCAGGAAGGGCATTTGTCTTGGACACAGCCGACCTGGGTTCGATACCTGGCATCCCATATGGTCCCTGAGCACCGCCAGGAATAATTCCTGAGTGCAGAGTCAGGAAGTAACCCGAGTATCGCCGGGTGTGACCCCAAAAGCCAAAACAAACAAAAAAGCACCATTCAACATAATTCTGACTAGCACTGTGCGTCTTGTTCTGTTCCTAGTTCCAGGGGATCAGTACTCCAAGAAGTATGGCCAATAGCCTTCTCCAGGCTGCCCCTGGGGAGTAGGGCCAAGCAGAGCATAGGATTAACCCCAGGCTCCACTACTTTGAACCACATCAAGAGTCCAGGCTAGCACTTAGAAAAATGGGGGAACGAGAGGCCTCTTCTAAGCAGTGAGAGCCACTTCCAGTAATATTTGGCTGAGCAGTGCTAGGGCATGGCAATGTGGCTACACATGGGGTATTTGGGGTAAAGTTAGGGTCATTTAGATGCACATAGACTTCTAATCCCTTCCCTGACCCTGGCCAGCTTTTTTTGGGGGGGGGGAGGGAGGAGGCGATAGGTTTGGGTCACACTCAGCAGTACTCAGAGGACTTATGGGAAGCTCAGGAATCAATCAGAGTTGGTCACTTGCATGTCTTAGTTACTGTACTCTGGCCCTGTCCCTAGCTGAGAATTTTTAATTTTTTGCTAAGTTGATAAAAATGGTCAATAATAATTCATATTTTTTTAAATTTTATTTAACTGCTAAAAGACCAAGCTTATTGTTTCTCTCTCCCAATGTTAGTTTCTTTTATATTCAGTAAAGGTGTTCATTATTTTTTAACCACTTGGGGTCACTATTTCTTTATATTCAAAGGATCAGAAACTAATGACAGATCTGGTGATTATAGCAGATGTTCTGTCCGACAAGTTTGAAAACGCCACAATTTATTTAGCTGAAGGGGTGGGAAGCAATGGCCAAGATAAAAGCCAGAGGCTTCATGAAACTTAGGCAACTATTCTATCGCTGAACAACTTTCCAGTCCCCAAAATTCCAATAGTTAAAACAAAAAGAGACCAGAAGACCAGAATGTAGTTCAAATGACAGACCTTGTCTTGCAGCAGTGAGGCCCTTAAACCACCTTTTTCACCCACCCCATCCCTGCCCAAAGTACCTCATGATCCTGAGTACCCCAAGGTTAGCCTTCACAGCAAAAATGGTATCAACAAAAATTAAAAACAAACTGAAACCTTACTAATTCTTAAAATTCAGAAGTAACCTAAAAAAGAAATACAGCATATTCCTTCTTTACCTATCTGTTCCTTCAAGGCTTTCCTAGAGACAGTTTTGAATTGTGTCTATGTATCGTAATATAGTGGAAAGAAGAGGGATTTAAGGATCAAGACATTAAAGACCCAAGTGTCTATACCTTCTGTTTTTTTCCAATTATAAATGCTGGTATTGAAATAGATGAACCATAAGGGGTATTTCATAGCAGAGACTTTTTTTTGGGGGGGGGGGTCACACCCAGCGATGCACAGGGGTTACTCCTCACTCTGCTCTCAAGAGTCAAGTCCTGGCAGTGCTTGGGAGATCATATGAAATAATAAAATCATTCTTCTGTCACTGTCACTGTCCTCCCATTGTTCATCGATTTGCTCGAGCGGGCCCAGTAACATCTCCACTGTGAGACTTGTTGTTACTGTGTCTGGCATATCAAATACATCACGGGTAGCTTGCCAGGCTCTACCGTGCGGGCGAGATACTCTCGGTAGCTTGCCGGGCTCTCCGAGAGGGGCGGAGGAATCGAACTCGGGTCGGCCATGTTGGCCGCTTGTAAGGCAAATGCCCTATCACTGTGCTATGGCTCCAACCCTGGGCTGGAGCCATAGCACAGCGGTAGGGCGTTTGCCTTGCACGCAGCCAGCCTGGCAGAGCTGGGTTCAAAATCATTCTTAAAGACTAAAATTTGGACAAGAGAGTTAAATGGGCTGAAAACATTTTCTCCTGAAAAGGCAAGGGTTCAATCCCCAGCACAGCAATGGTCCTACCCGCCCCCCTCCCACCCCCTCACCCCACCCCCAGCACTGCTAGGAAGGATTCCTGCACTGGGAACAGACTCCAGCACCAACAGCTGTGGCTCAAAAGAATTTTTTTTAATTAAGCACATGAAATTCTATTATATTACTAATTATAATCTCAAAGTACCATATTGAAAATGTATTACCTTGGTCCTGGACTGAACTTGTTCTTTACAGATCAGGCATTTCTTGACTCGTGGAGAACACAAAGAGCAGGTAGCAATATGTCCACATGGGCCAAAAAGAGTATCCCTCTTCATATCTGAACACACCATACACTCTTCCAAGGTTTCAGTATCATTACTAATCATAGACGGACTTCGAGAACCCACCTGACCACTAATAAAAGAAAATATTTCTAATCAGGCTTCTCAGATATTTATGTTACAATGTCACAAATTAAAAGTCTAGTGGGCAAACAAGCAGGCGGGGGGGCAGGGGCACATGTCACCCATGTTGAAGGGTCTCAGGTTTGTTCCTAGCACCACAGGCACTGCTCAGGAGCCCTGAGCACTGCTGGCATCAGCAGCACTGCATCACTCAGTCCCAGGCACAGAGACTTCTACCCACTAGGTCAAATTATCATCAGGAGCAGCCTCTGGTCTCCTGAGCATTGATTGCCCCCCCCCCAAAAAAAAAAAGAGAGATGAATCTGCTCATTATATTAATTTCCCTGTAATGCAGCTCTGTGAATTCCAAAGAGGCCACCTGAAACTTTTTTATTCCAAATTTATTTTCTTTTCCTCTCCTCCCTTTTTTTCCCCTTTTCTCTCTCCCTTTTCTACTTTTAGTCTCCCCTCTTGCCCCACTAGATCCCCTCAAATCTCTCTAAAAGTCTTTCAATAAAATCTCTCGTTTCAATTTTTAAAGGTCGTTTATCACTCGATACATATAAACTACAAGTTTAAAATAAAAAACAGAAGAGAAGTAAAAGAGCACAGAGATCACAGATCAAGGGTCAACTTCTAACATGTTCAGTAACAATCATCAGGTGTGAAAAGAGAGAGCAAAATTAACTATCAGCACCACATGGTATGAAAAAGTTTAAGATTTTCTTTTTTCCTCAGAGCTTATTCCTGGCACTGTGCTCAGAGATCACTCCTAGCGGGGCTCAAGAGACCAGATGTGGTGCTGGCAATCAAAGAAGGGTAGTAGCATGCAAGGCATGTGCCCTACCAACTGTACTATCACTCTAGCCCAGATATTCCTTTCTAAATTTATAAAATAGGCCTCAGAACAAATCTAGATAAATCACACTTTAAAATAAAAAATATTTCTGTTTATAAAAGGTAAGTATAACATTGGTGGAAGGAAGGTCACACTGGTGGTGGGATTGATGTTGGAACATTGAATGCCTTAAAAAATTATTATAAACAACTTTGTATATCACAGTATTTAAAGTTTTTTGTTTAAAGTAAAATCGTATTGAAAGAAAGGACCATTAAGAACAGATTCATTCAAGAACTGAGTGTTGAAAGGAGTTAAAATGATATACATGGTAAATTTTCACAGTATTGCAAACCAGTGTCTAAAATGGGGAAGGGGTGGGGAGAGGAAGGGGGGGGGGGGGAGGGAAGAGGAGAGGAGAGGAGAGAGGTGCCTGCCAAGGAAGCAGGCTGGGGCAGGGGGCTGGAGAGAAACTAGGGGCACAGGTGGTGGGAAATGTACACTGCTGAAGGGATGGGTGCTGGAACAGTGCATGACTGAAACCCAATCAGGAACAACTTTGTGGAGTTCACGGTGATTCAAACAAACAGAAAGAACAGGATCGCTCATCTGCTCATTCTTTTCAATCCTGCACTGATTTTTATTGTGCACCTATCTGGCATTGTGCAGGGTGCTGGAATTATTACAGAGTTTGTATGAGATAAACTCTGAGCACCACCTCTTTTCAAGAAGAGTCTATTAAAATTCTACTATAATATTAATCAGAGCATTTCACTAGTAAAGTTTTCATTTACAAAAAACTCCTCTTTAAAAACAAAGTCACACTCAAAGATCAGACTGGTTTACAAAAAGTTTCTTAGACCTTTTAACATAAAACATCAAGTTGGGTTGGAGCTACAGTACAGCAGGGAGAGTGTTCGCCTTGTATGCGGCTGACCTGGGTACGATCCCCAGCATTCCATATGGTGCCCTGAGCACCGCCAAGAGTAATTACTGAGTGCAGTAATTGCAAATCCCGAGGATTGCCGGGTGTGATCCAAAAAAATCATCATATGCTGGGGAACAAGGGGACAGTCCACAAATACCCCATGTTGCTCAGGGACTACTCCTGATACCATGCTCAGGGTCACTCCTACCAGGAAAACACACACAGTGCCAGGGATGGTACTAAGGTTGACCTCATGCAAGGCACATACCATAACCCCTTCACTATCTCTCCAGTACCATAAAGCATTATATCTAATAAGGCAGAGAATAAAGCAAAAAAGAAGAGATAAACCATATGAAAATATTTAGGGAAAAGGAAGGGTGAAAAGCAAATATAATGATGTTCTCCATTACGAAACACATAATTCTTTTCTACAGAGAATATTAAGTTTTGTGACAATAAATAATACAAACCTGACTTTTTCTTTATGACACTTTGCCAATGCTTTGCAGAGACTTGGATCAGGACAAAGATCAAGCGGTGACTGGCCCTTCTTATTTCGAATGCTCAGGTCAGCACCATTGGCAGCCAAAAAGCAGGCAATAGATGCTGCACTCTTCTTCTCTGCCCCCTGGGTACCAAGTCCCATTATTAACTGAAATCAAATGAAAAGTTATTATGTTCCTTTTCAGGAAGCTAATATTAATTCAACATAAATGTGATATACATCTACAGATTATTTTAAAATACAAATGATAGAATTAATAACCCATACAGATTAATAACCCACAGAGATTAAGTAGAAGTTTATAAGATGATATTCTTCATATCCATTTCCATTACCCATCCCCAACCACAAAGATATTGCAAAGATATCTCTAAGAAAGATATGAGAATGATACACTCTTCAGATGGGCTGGAGCGATAGCACAGCGGGTAGGGCATTTGCCTTGCATGCAGCTGACCCGAGTTTGATTCCTCCGCCCCTCTGAGAGCCCAGCAAGCTACCGAGAGTATCTTGCCCGCACGACAAAGCCTGGCAAGCTACCCATGATGTATTCGATATGTCAAAAAACAGTAATAAGTCTCACAATTTGTTGTGAGACGTTACTGGTGCCGTCTCAAGCAAAATCAATGAACAACGGGAGGACAGTGCGACAGTGCTACACTCTTCAGATGAACAAGTGAACCAAAGAGGCTACAATCAGATAGCCACCTCACTGATGCAACAGACCATGGATGTCAAAGAATTCAAAGCAGCAAGAGATGTAGTTCACTGTAGAATACTTGCCTTGTATGACTGAGGCTCTGAGTTTGAGCCCCAGTAACACACACACAAAGACAGACACAGACAGACACACACACACACACACACACACACACTATAATAACAACTGCATAACTACTTTGACCAAAAGAGGTAGTCAAGCAAGCAGCACCAAAGGGCTGACCAACATCACCAAGAGCTACCCACCAATGAGTCTGGATTAGCTCCTGAGAATAACTAGGTGTGGTCGACTCCCATCCTCCTCCCACCAACAAAGGTAAAGGTAAAGGTAAAGGCCCTCCCGTTGATCGTCGATTTGCTCGAGTGGGCCCAGTAACGTCTCCATTGGAGACTTTGTTGTTACTGTGTCTGGCATATCGAATACTCTCGGTAGCTTGCCGGGCTCTCCGAGAGGGGCAGAGGAATCGAACTCGGGTCGGCCATCTTGGCCGCTTGTAAGGCGAACGCCCTACCCGCTGTGCTATCACTCCCACCAACAAAAAAGAATCCAAATCAGTCAATGAAGGTCAATAACTGATCTTGTTGGCAAAGTCTTCAGGTCCCTTAGTATTGCATTGGAGTCACCCCCACCCCCAATTAAAAATCAACTCAAAATGAGTCAGAAATACTAGAGTCAGAGCAATAGCACAAAGGGAAAGGGAAGGGGGCTTGCCTTACATGCAGCCAACCCAGGTTCAATCCTGGCATCCCTATGGTCCCCCAAGCATCACCAGGAGTGATCCCTGAGCACAGAGCCAAAAATCAGCCCTGAGCACCACTGGGCATGGCACAAAGACAAACAAAAAGATCTAATTTAACAGCTAATATATTATAAACTTTTAGTTCAAAAAAGTACATCTTAGTGACCTTGGATTTGGCAAATATTTCTCAACAAGTGCATAAAAACAAAAAGCATAAAAATGTATTTTTAAATTAGACTTCATCAAAATTAAGCACTTCTACTTTTCCAAAGTTAAGAAACTGAAAAACAAACAAACAAACAAATTGGACTGGAAGATAATATGAGCACATAACATATCTGATAATTTATATTCATATCATATAAAGAACTCTCAGAACCTAATAGTAAAAAAAGACAAAGCTCAACAAAATAAGAGGTTGACAAACACTTCAAATATATAATGAAGGCAAAGAATCAAGTTAAAAGATGCCTAGCATTAACGGATATTAAAAAAATACACACTAAAACCACAAGTAGATACTACTACACATATAAAAATGGCTAAGACAAAAAAGGACCAAAACAACTATTGGTTTAAAAAAAAGTGAAGCCAATAGTGGGAAATGCACACTGGTGAAGGGATGGGTGTTGGAACACTGTATGAGAGAAACTCAATTATGAACAATTTTGTAACTGTGTATCTCACAGTAACTCAATTTAAAAAATTTTTCTAAGTGAAGCAGTATTAACTAGTACTTCATAAACTAAATTTCTGTTTCTCTGGTATTTTAACAAATGTCTATTATATCAGGTGTAAATATACAATCTTGCATAAAAAGGTGCTTCCACAATTACTGAATGAAAGATTATCTTTACTCACTGTATTTTTGGATGGCTCCCAGGTGGCATCTACCTTCCCCACATCCTGCATATCTTGCAACTGACGCAACTGAGACAATGTATGATGCCTCAGAGCTTCATGCAAAGGAGTATCTCCATCCTTATCCTGAATATCTAATTTGGCACCTGCACGAACCAAAAGCTAAAAGAGAAAGATAAATCAATTAGCTAAAGTATTCGTTCCATGCAAGAAATTTTAACATATCTAAAGCAGCAGTGAAAGTGCCCTGTTCTACCTAAAGACGATGCCAAGAAAACTGATCTTTTTTTTGTAGGTATTCGCTGTCTACTTTTTCCACTTTTTCTATATCCCTGTGCCCCATTGCAAATGAATAGTAATGAATTCTGGCTATTCAAATATACTTAATTGTCACTCTCCTCCCATTGTTCACTGATTTGCTCGAGCGGGCCCAGTAACATGGTGAGACGTGTTACTGTGTTTGGCGTATCGAATACGTCACAGGTAGCTTGCCAAGCTCTGCCATGCGGGCGAGATACTGTCAGTAGCTTGCTGGGCTCTCCGAGAGGGGCAGAGGAATCGAACTCGGGTCGGCCATGTTGGCTGCGTGCAAGGCAAATGCCCTACCCGCTGTGCTATTGCTCCAAACAACATACTTAGTTACAGAAGAAAAAGAAGTGAAACCAACATGCTACTTAATGTAACTAACTCTAAATTCAATAAACAAAGAAAATTTAGGATATTTTTTCCCCTTTTCTTTTTCTTTCTTTTTTTTTGTTTAAATTTGGATTAGGGGCCAGATCCAGCTGTGTGCAAGGCTTGCTACTAGCTCTGTGCTCAGGGGACTGTGTGCAATGCCAGTGATTGAACCCAGGAAAACTGGATACAAGGCAAGTCTACTGTACATCTACTGTATGTATTTTCTGGTCCTCTTTTTCCTTTTATTTCAGATATCTGGGGTTACAATATTTTAAGTACTTATAATGAGACTAAATCATAATGGTCAAAATTCTATTATTTAAACAAAAAAATCCTCATTTGTTCCATTTTCTTAGTTTGATTTTCTCTAAATGTACGGTCATTAAGAGCATACAAATAATAGTGCTGGAGCAATAGTACAACAAGTAGGGCACTTGCCTTATATGCAGCCAAACCGGGTCAACCCCCAACATCCCATATGGTCCCCCAAGCACTGCCAGAAGTAACTCGAGCACTGCCAGGGATAGCCCAAAAACAAACAAAAGAAGTGTACAAATACAAAGAATAATTGAATTTTTAGCCAAAGATTTTCAAATAAAGAACCTCTTATACAAAATGAATAATTCTACTTCTCAACAAATGACGTAAGCAGTAGATAAGAGAGTGCCTGTTACTTCACAATTTTTCTAATCTATTCTACAAATACTATCAAAACTTTAAGCAGGAGGAAACAGAAATCAATCTCAAAGATATGGTCCTACCGTCCTGGCAAATTACTTTTTTCCTATCTTGTTTCAAAAAAGATTACATGCAATGTGACTCACAAAATGTGCACAGAATAACCCAGAAGTCTAACTAAACATATTTTTAGGTTCTCCCTCCTAGAGATTCTGATTCAGCTGGTCTTGGTGAGACCCAAGATTTCATTTTCTAGCAAGTTCCCATTGTCCCAACTAACACTACTAGTTCATAGAATCATTGGTCTATGAAATAATTTTAAACAGATAATGTTTCAAATATTTTGTCTGCAATCCCTAGATCAGGGCCAGAGAGACAGTACAGGGGTTATAGTGCTTGCCTTGCATACAGTAGACCCCAATCAATCTCCAGCACTCTGGAGCCAGCCAGAGAAATCTCCAGCATTCTGTGCCAGGAGTGACCACAGAACAAGCCCTGAGCTCCACTGGGTGTGGACCAACCCCGCTCATTGCCCCAAATCACTGATCACTAAAAGAAAAAATGTATTTCAGCTTTTCAGGAATCTGAACAGCAAATGTCTTTATTTTAGTTCACTCTCAACTACCAACTGAAAGTTAATACACTTTCTAAATGCTAGTCTATGGGGCCACTGAGACAGTACAGATGGTAGGGCGCTTGCCTTGCACATGGCTGACCCGGGGTCCATCACTAGCATCCCATATAGTCCCCCAAGCCCAGACAACAGTTAACTCCTAAGTGCAAAGCCAGGAGTTACTGAGCAACACCATGTGTGGCCCAAAAACCACAAAAAAGTTTTTTAAGAACTAATTTTGTAAGTAGTATAATATTCTGATTTCATATTCCTGGAATTCACAAATCTAGGAATGAGATAATAAAGCTTTAGATGCAAGAATTTCCCTGTTACAAATTAAAACTCTTAACTCAAAGAAAACTTACAACTCTTATCTAGCTGATGCAAAATATTATGCTAAAATTATATGTTTTTTAAAGGGACCACACCTTTCAGAGCTAGAGATGTAGCTGGGCCACCCCTAATGATGCCAAGCAGCATTGCTTGCCTGCAAGGACAACCAGGGCCACCCCGAAAGGTGCTTGAGAGCAAAGAAATGCTAGGAATAGAATTTGGGACTTGGACTCACAAATAACTCTAGAAAGAGCCACAAGCTGCATAGATGCCTCCAGGTCTCATGGCAGGCTGAGTTTCAACTGGGGCACCCCAGGAGGTAGCAGGAGTGGGGGTCATGGGGATAAGCCTAGCACCCGCCCCAACAAGTCCCTGAGAGCCAAAAACTTCCAGAACCTCACGCATGACATGAATCTGCTAAAAAACCCAGGAATGCGAGATTTGTGACCACAATCTCCAGGCTCGCAAGGAGCTGTGAAGGGCCAACCTCCCCCATCTCCCTGTTCTTCCGGGAGCCTGGCAGTCATGCCCATGAACTGCCTCTGGTGCCATAGAAACTCATTAATAGCCACAATCCAGAGATGCATAAATAAAACTTGGAAGAGAGCCACAAGCTGCAGAGATGCCTCTGAACTCCAAAGTCACCATCCAGTTAAAAATTTAACTCCAGGAACCAGAGCAATAGTACAGCAGGTAGGGTGTTTGCCTTGCATGTGCTCAACCCAGATTCAATTCTGGCATCCCATATGGTCCTGTGAGCACTGCCAGGAGCGATTCCAGAGTGCAGAGCCAGGAATAACCCCAGAGCATCGATAGTATGACCCAAAAAGAAAAAAATATTAACTCCAGCTCTATCAAGAATTTAGAATTCCTGGAACACGCACAGTATCTCATTCTCTGAGCCACTGATGCAGCAGGAAGAGCATACCACAGCTGATGGGGTGTAAAATAGAAGGCAACAGGTTTCAATCAAAAAAAGTATTAGCACACACGGCTCAACCTGTAATTAACAAGTTAATAATCTCTTATACAAGAGCTGAATGTCTCGAGGGTGAGATAAAACAACCTTCACACATTTTCCCCTAAGCAAACTTTTTTGGATAATTTTTACCTCATTATTCTAACAAGAAAGAAAAATTAAATTATTTAGTATCTGCCTTTGGGTCAGGTATGGGTAGTGGTGGGAAAATTCAAAATAATGGTGGTGGGAAGGTGTAACTAATGGTGATGGCACTGGTGTTGGAATACTGGATATAATAAAATATTGTGAACAACTCTATAAGAATTAAAATTAAAAAATTAAATAAATAAAAAGAATTTGAGCCTTACATATTTAAGCGTGTACTCTACGAGAAGTTATCACCCTATCTCCCAAATTTGTAATTTCTATCTAACCAAGCCTTTTGAAAAATCTAACAACGTGACATCTGAATTTCCAAGATGCCGTAGAAATATAATTAAAATCAGGAGCTAAGATTTTTGTGAGTAAACACTTTACCCGCACAATCTGGGTGTGCTGCCTTTCAACAGCAAGATGTAAAGCAGTTTGTTGGTTCACATTCTGGATATCCAGGTTTGCATTACCCTGAAGAAAATGAACAAAGTTTCATAGTTAAAACTTGAAAACAATAAAGAATATTAAAACATTAACTCTTCAGGAGGCATAAAAATGAAACACCGAATATTGTTAACCACTTTTTTCTCTTCTAGCTGTCGAAACACTGTTCTCAGATAACAGCTCCTAGCAATATAGGAAAAACTGGACAGGGAGCAAACTTCCTGTAATAAATCAAGTTTAAAGAAAAGTATGCTTGAGGGAAAAAGACACCAAGATATTAAATAAAAATACTTATTAAAGGAAGGATAATAAGTACTATCAATGATTCTGGAAGTCAAAGGTCTAGATGAGAACAATTGATGCTCAAGCTGATTAAGGAAAGGGAATAAAATACAAAGTACTTAAGCATAAGAGGACCCAGAGATAAGTGCTGTTACCTTAAATTCATGTGACTAAATGCAGAAATGTTTGAAGTTTCCTGAACTTTCCCATCATTTAAATTTTCTACAGGTTCATTGTATGGGTGTACTATAATTCTTTTACCAAAACACAAACTGATGGACATTGATTAGGTTTGTTTCCAGTTTGGGACTACTATGAATAAAGCTCTGAGAAATATTTACTAAAAGTATTTGCATTAAAATGGATCCTGTCACATCTCAGGTTCATCCCCACAAGTGTTATATATGGATCTACAAATAATACACTGTCACTGTCCTCCAATTGTTCATCGATTTGCTCGAGTGGGCCCAGTAACGTCTCCATTGTGAGACTTGTTGTTACTGTGTTTGGCATATCGAATACATCACGGGGAGCTTGCCAGGCTTTGCCATGCGGGCGAGATACTCTCGGTAGCTTGCCGGGCTCTCCGAGAGGGGCGGAGGAATCGAACTTGGGTCGGCCATGTTGGCTGCGTGCAAGGCAAACGCCCTACCGCTGTGCTATCGCTCCAGCCCACAAATAATATTCAAATTTATAAGAAACTGCCATATTGTATTCCAAAGTTGCTACTTTGAAAAATATCAAATATGTATAGTGAATTATTCCACATCCTAACATTTGGTTTTGTTCATTTAATTTTTTTTTTCTTTTCTGGGTCACACCCGGCGATGCTCAGGGGTTACTCCTGGCTTTGCACTCAGGAACTACTCCTGGCGATGCTGGGCCAGGGGGGAGAAACACACACACACACACACACACACACACACACGGGATGCTGGTATTCGAACCCAGGGCAGCCACATGCAAGGCAAACACCCTACCAGCTGTGCTATTGCTCCAGCCCCTTGTTCATATAAAGGTAAAGGTAAAGGTAAAGGCCCTCCCGTTGATCGTCGATTTGCTCGAGCGGGCCCAGTAACGTCTCCATTGGAGACTTTGTTGTTACTGTGTCTGGCATATCGAATACTCTCGGTAGCTTGCCGGGCTCTCCGAGAGGGGCGGAGGAATCGAACTCCGGTCGGCCATGTTGGCCGCTCGTAAGGCGAACGCCCTACCCGCTGTGCTATCGCTCCAGCCCCTGGTAGGGCGTTCGCCTTACAAGTAGCCAACATTGCCGACCCGAGTTCGATTCCTCTACCCCTCTCGGAGAGCCCGGCAAGCTACCGAGAGTATTCGATATGCCAGACACAGTAACAACAAAGTCTCCAATGGAGACGTTACTGGGCCCACTCGAGCAAATCGACGATCAACAGGAGGGCCTTTACCTTTACCTTTACCTTGTTCATATAATTTTTAAAATTTCATGATTATAGTTCAGCAGATAGGGCATCTGACTTGCATGTGGCTAACTAGGTTTTGATTCCTAGTACCACACATGGTGCCCAAGACTGCTAAGAGGGATCCCTGAAAACAGAGCAAGGAAAGTAAGCCCTGAATTCTCCAAGGTGTGGCAAAATAATAATTATTATTATTATTATTATTATTTTAAAAATTAAATTGAAAAAAATAAATTTTCATTGTTAAAGTTGATCAGTAGTACCTGCTGAATTTATACTTGGCTTGCTGAATGACCAATGATAATTTAAGCCAATTCATAGGGTATCTGGCCAATATACAAAAAAACTCTCTCTATAGAGTATCATGGGACTTTATTGCATTCTACTAATATGCAGTTGATTAAGAAATAAGTAAATGGATAGAAAAAATTATAAACTACAGGAACAATTATTGTTCCTTCTCAAAAAGCTTTTACAGGGGCTAGAGAGATAGCACAGCGGGTAGGGCGTTTGCCTTGCACGCGGACGACCCGGGTTTGATTCCCAGCATCCCATATGGTCCCCTGAGCACCACCAGGAGTAATTCCTGAGTGAAGAGCCAGGAGTAATCCCTGTGCATCGCCGGGTGTGACCACCCCGCCAAAAAAAAAAAACCCAAAAAAAAAAAAAAGCTCTTACAACTAATCTAGTTCTGCACTGGAGCGGTTTTCTAAACTGAACAGTAAACACCACAAATTTTGTCTAATTATATGTTCAATTATTGTCTGGCTCCTATAATAGAATTTCAGCTCCCTGAGTTCACAAATAGTTCAAATGGATATAGGGGGCACATATTCAGCATCTTGTTTATCATCCGGTATGGACTACAGAAAGTTAATAACAAAAAACCATTCATTTTTTAACAAAATTATTAAACTTTCTATCCTTACCTGATGTACCAATAATTCAGCCACTTCAACATGATTATTAAGGGCAGCCAGATGCAAGGCAGTATAACCATCATCTTTCTTCTCATCCACAATCCATGGTCTTGGTAGTTTAGAGAGTAAAACACGCATTGCACTGAAAGTAAAATTTGCATTATTTTGAGATTTACAACGTGATAGTTAATAAAATATATTATTTTACTTTAAAAACATTCATGAGAAACTGCGAAATTAAGTTAGAATATTATTCCTTAAAATTATGAGGAGCCAGAGATAGTAGAGTGCGCAGAACACTTGCCTTGAACTCAAGTGTCCTGGGTTCAATATCCCCAACACCACATATAGCCTCCAGAGTCCCACCAACAACGATACCTCAACACTGGCGGGCATGGTGGGTGGGAGGGAGTAAGAGAAGGGAGATAGGAAGAAGGGAGGAAGGAAAGAGCAAGCCAGAGATATGGAAGGGCACAAACAGTAGAGCACATGCCTTTCTTTCATGTTCAAATTCCTGGGGTTCAACCCTAGCATTCCATGCACCCCTAAGCATCCTGGTTGTGGCAACCACAACTAATAAAGGAAGGAGGAAAGGAAGGGAAGACTGTGCCTTAAACAGATGTTCAGTTTTTCAAAATACCAACATCTAACTTATGGTTGTTTTAAGAGACAAACTAGCACCATTTGGGGAACAAAATCCGAACAGAATAGAAGGAAGAGATGAAACAGCTGAGTGGTCCCAGGTAGGCCCAGTGTCTGGGCTCAGATCTTGGGACGGAGGCAGTCAAGTCCCCGTCCTGCTGGAAGACCTAGTGTCCTACCACCCACACCCAACTTCCTCCAGCATATACATAACCCAGCTCTACAGCTTCTCTCGGAGAGATGCCAACTGCTGAATCAGCCCAGTTCCACAGCTCCTGGAGCACCCAGCCACACATGCGTGGCATCTCTAAATTTCACAATACTGACAGCTCAGTAGGAACACAGAAAATTACATGGAAAAGTTGCGTAGAAGCCCACTAAACTCAGTGAGAGAAAACAATAAAGAAAACTGAACTAGCTCCTAACAGCTCAAAGAAGTGTGCCAATAAATCCTCAGACAGTGACCTTAGTAACACCATTGTGAGTTATTTTGTAACAAGTAATACAAATCATTAAAGAATGATTAAACTGATAAGGAGGCAGGCTTGCGGGTGAGTGAGAAACTGGGACACTGGTGGAGGCAAGATTACACTGGTGGTGGGACTGGTGTTGGAATACAGAATACCTGAAACAACTGTATTATCAACTTGGTAAATCAAGGTGTTTAAATAAAGTTTCAAACATTAGGACTAGGAAAGACACAAAAGGGATATGATATGAGAGGACCAAAAATCAAAGCGAAAAGACATGTATCTCTATAAAGGCATAATTCTGGCTTTGTGAGAAACCTTGGATTCACTAATAGTATCTATTAACAAAATTAAAGTTCATAAAAGCAGGGTAGCCTAATGACTTGTCTCATATGTAGAATACAAAGAAAATAATAAGGGAATATGCCATAGGCAACAAAACCCGAGAACTAGCCTACAGAATTGAGCATACCATGGTGGAGACAGAGTGGGTAGGGATGGCAGACTGGTTGGGGACAAACTCAGGTGGAGGATATGGGGTTGAAACAGTTTTTGCATAATATTATTAGTAAAGAATATTATAAATTGTAACATCTAAAATTTTGTATTTTGACGGCCAGACCTGATGGTGCTCAGGACTGACTCCTTGCCCTATGTTCAGATATCACTACTGGCAGGGCTAGTAGAACCATATGCAGATGATATACCAGGGATCAAATCCATATCTGCTGGGTGCAAGGCTGTACTATCACGCCAGCTCCCCAAAAGTTTTTTAAAGCAGGTAACAATATCAAAGTTGGGCAAATACGAATAAGTAATATAAATTCTATAGCAGATTACCAAAAATTACAGAATAAGACTTACATACACACTGCAGATGTGGCTCAGAGACTTGCTTTAAACATGGAGACCCAGGTTTCAATCCCCTGCACTACCAAATCTAATTAAAAACCAATTGTCTTTTAGCACTGCCTAATTCAATTGAAAACACAATGGGCAAAAATTCTGATTTAATATTTTAAATTTAGGAACCAGTAAAAAAATATTTCAAAGAAGAAAAATATCCATTTTATCGCAGACTATCAAAGATGAAATCATAGAAAAAAAGGAGAGAATACTTATAAAATGATGCCCATTATTGGCAATGCCAGAAACTGAACCTAGAGTTTTACACTTGCAAGACAAGTATTCTCCACTGAGGCATATTCCCAATCCTCAAGAAATCATGATTCTTAAAGGAAAAAAGGAAAAATAATGCTTGACTTTCAAAAAATGAAAAAGAAAATTAGAGGCAATTTTTCCTACCATACATCAAAATTTTTGTCAACAAAGATATTAGGAGAAAAACTTACAATCTGAATAAAACCTTCCTTAATACATTTATCTACTAATAGTTTTCTAAGACTTGGGGCTAGAGAAATAATACAACAGACAGGGTATTTGCTTTACATGTGGCCAACCTGGGTTTGGTGTCCAGCAGATCTCTGGCACCATAGACAATCTCCTGAGTACTACCAGAAGTGATCCCTTCAGTCAGGAGTACACAGTCAGGAGTAAGCCGTCAGCACCACTCGGTATGGGCCCCCTTCCCAGTTTCCCAAGACTGGACCCAAGAACCTATAAAAATGCTAAACTTGGTTTGCATTTTAAAGATAGCTCAAAGGTGTAAGACATATGCCTTGCAGTGCTTGAGGGTGAGTTCAATTCCACAGGTGGCCCTGGTGACCCCCAAGCACTGCACACAGCCAGTGGCTCCCATCGTTGCAGGTCTGAAAAAAAGCAGTCTCGTTTGCCCGAGCACTTAACAAATGTCAGGCCTATACCACAAGTATCACTGGAGTGGCCTCTTGACACCTCCTGGGATTGGGGAGGTCCCAGTAAAAGTGTTGCGTTTGGCAAGGACAGCATTGGTATGTAATACATATTGATAAAACATATACAAAACATATGATATGACTTCTCAAATGAAGTTTTAATTAATTTTTAATTAGTACTTCAGCCTAACGTGACTCAAAACCTGTTAGTTTAACGACAGTGATCTATAAATCCCATGTGGGAAATCCACGCAGTTTGAGGCTTTGGGGGATAAAAGAACCACTAAAATTACACTGAGACCCTACAGAGTTCCTGGGATAAAGGTGTTACTAGTTCAGTAAATCAGTAGTTTTACTAAAATAGTAATAGATTCTCACCTGTGGAGCATAGTATATGAGATACAATTTCCCTAGCGCTTATTCTTTTTTTTTTTTTCTCACCTGGTTTCTTCCCAAGAGGTTAAGGGCATGGATGGTTTAAAGATAAGATCGTACAACCAGTTAAGCAAGGCATTTGTGAACAGGGCCAAAAAAGCATTAAGTTCCAGAACAACTAATAATGGTGCCTAGTATAATCCCTGGCACATGGTAATACTCAAACGTTTGCTGAATGATGAACAAACGAGTTCTAAGCAAGCAGCTGTCTTCACTGGTATGCAACAGCCAAATGGCACTGGGTTCATTTTTAGGGCTAGCCAAGCTTTGCAATCTTTCTTCAGAGATACACAACATTTTCAAACAAGCCACAGTAGCTAAAGTAAGGAGGTCATACATATTTGTATTTCTTATGTAAAAAGAAGTATTAAATATAAATATATGTAAAATATTAATATTTCTTATATTAAAATAGAACATATTAGGCATTCAATAAATATTTATTAAAAGAGTCCCAAATCTCCACCATAAAACTTATTAATAAGATCAATTACTCCCAAGGAGAAGATACTGGGGTATGCAAAAAGCAGGGTAGTTACATAACAGTCTGAAACCATTTGATTCAATATGTAGCACTACGTGAAATGGATGCAGACAAGTCTAGGAGGACATATACCAATATGCTATCTATCCATGACAATCACTTTAATAGATGAATGGGTGGTTTTTATTTTTTTTTTTACTGAATGGTTAGGAACTTAAGGCAATTACTTATATTCTTTGTCCCACTTCCTCGTTTATAAAATGAGGAATCATTTTAGAAGAATCACAAATTCTATCTCATAGAATTGATATAAAAATTAAAAGGCCTTAGAAGAATGCCTGGTATTTATTACCTCATAGAAGTTTTTGTTGGAGGGGGGGAAAATTTATTGCTACAAAAGCTAGCAGAAATGGATTATTCAAACTTACAAAAAAGCTAATAAAATATAGTTTAATAGTTCTATGCATCATCTTAACAGTACAATTACTCAGAAACATTCTAAATTCTATTTTCCACATGAACACTATAAAAAAAGATAACTGATGTTGACACAAATTTAAAGTTATCTATAGTATTTCTAAGATTTTATTTATAGGACTACTCTCATCTTTAAAGATATTTATTCTCTCCACCTGTCATATACAGATTCTAAATACCATTTCTATGTTGTTTTCCATTTAAAACTTACTCATTAAAATTAAAAAGCATGTATAGCAACATCTTGTTCTAAAGATAGACCTACAAAATTCCTTCAGGGTTTTGGCTATGTAAATATCATCTGTAAGATTTTTACAACGAAAAATCTGGTTATGAAATATATTTTGGCAAGTGAGAGAGTTCATGAGTTCCATATCTGTCCAAAAACTGTCTTGCTACTAGCCAGAGTAGTATTTTTCCCCTTTCCTTTTTTCTCTGCAGTGCTTCTAAGTATAGTGACAGCCGCATCAGGCTTTCCTAGTCATAGCGCACGCTCAGTGAAAATCTGGGAATTGTAAGTGGAAACATGAGAGACCGCTTTATTTGGCAGTGCTTAAAAAAAAAAAAAAAAAAAGAAGGACAAATGGCAAAGCGGTGTTTGGACCGCAGGATGAACAATCAATAGGCAGAAAGCAAGATAGAGGCTTTCTCAGCTTTTGGATCGACAATCGACAGCTGAGAGACTATTTTTTGCTATGGTTGACTAAATATGGTCAGGGAAGAGAGAGGCACAAGAGAGCCTGTTTGCCTGGGAGTGCATGTTTCAAATGCTTAGCTGCCTATAAAGCTGTAACAGTTTAGGCTGTGGCCACTGAGGGAAGACTTTAAGTTAACCTCTGTAGTGACCATGTGGAAGCCCTGACCTTGCTTGCAGACTTGACCTCTGGATATGACAAGGTAGCTTCAACACAGATCGACCAATTAATCCTGGAAATTAAAAAATCAAAAACAAAACAAAACTCAAAACAAGAAAGGTACAGAATATTTCCTGAGAAGTCAGAAGAACCCAATGTATTCTGGTGGTCAAAGGAAAAAAAGGGTGAACGTTAACAGTACTTGGGGGTGTGGGGGAGAGCTGTGCTTTGTTTGAGGGGTGGGAGGGTTGTCTTGTTTTTAAGATTACAAAAATAACTTCTGCAACTTTTTTCTATCTTCCGAAGCATTTCATTTGAGAAGCTAGATTCATTTTCTTGGTTACTAGCAACATTCCTTTGTTGCTTAAATTTCCACAGAGTACTACTCATATCTGTGCAAAACTAGTAATACATTTCAAATCAAATGGCCAGCACTGATTTAATTCTAGTTTTTCTGTTTAAGGGAAAAGAAGCGAGAAGCAAAGGAAAGATGTGTTTCGTTTGTTCACTGGTTTTGAAATTATCTTAGAAGGTGAGATTCTGTGTTCACTGATACTTTCCCCTTTACTTTCCCCTCTCCCAGCGCATGAAAAGAAGTGCTGAATCAGCGAATAGAGTGAAGGAACAATCAAGAAGAGATGGCTGCTGCTGTGACTCTCTAGGTCATTACCTCTCCTGCTGCAAATGCTGCATGACACTAAGCTTACAGGTAACTGAGCACCACGGCAAGTACTGTAAAGATACTTGTGACCTTCTGCATGACTACCTATTACTAATGTGATATTTTATTTTATTGTTAGATTCTATCTAGGTATGGCATGATTTCACAGTTCAGGGTGGAAAGCTTATGTCAGTGTAAAAAAGCAATGTTTAAATATCATTGCAGATAGCTCTTGATCTCAAAACTGTACAAATTCTGTCATTTGCATGAGTAAAGATTTTGTCTTTGTTATTTGATGTTAAATGCTTTTGTAGCCCTAGTAAATCACATCCTACTTCCAAATACGCTATCTTTAAAAACCTATTAACTATTTCTAGATTTAGTCCCTTAAGATATCTGAATAATTAGAAAATAATTTCAAAGCTTCTATTAGTTGACCACAAATATAAATCAAAATGTACACTGTAAAAATCTAATGCTGCATTGCTGAAACTGCTGTAGTACTGAACTATCTGCCGCTATGTTCTGATCTGCACTCTCTGAGCTGCACACTAGCTTTTTATCACAAGCTGCAGAAATTCTACTTTCCTGACTTTCCTCCACTCCTTTTCCAAATCAATAAATTTCTTATAAACTAGCTTTATTATATAATTGAAGGCAATTCAAGAACTAATTTCTTCTCAAGCTAAATGATCAAGCTAAAACCCAAGAGTTCAACACCTTTCAGTTCTTTTAAAGGAAACTTTGAAAAAGTTGACTATTCTGGTAACTATCTTTCATATTAAGAAGACCTGAAAATAACTAAACTCACCAAAATTAGGTATTTATAATCTATTTAAATGTATATTCGGTACAAAAAAGCACAAAGCTACAAAATTCAGGTAACTAAAAGACAAATCATCAAAAAGTTGTCTAATGTTCTTGAGTTTCTCTGAATGACCTTAAAAAAAAATCATCACCTTTAAAAATTCTGTTCACGAGGTTTCAGGAGAAAAGGAGGAGGGGAGAAAAGGGAATATGGGGGAGAACAAACACGAAGGAATAAGGTGGCAATATTACTACTACAGTAAAGAAACTGAAATCAAAAACTAAAATGAAATTCAGTTTATTTGCTACACTCTGAAAGGAATTGGTTTTCCTACTTGCTACAATGTCAGTCAATATTAGAAGCACTAATTGGTTAACTGGTAACATTTTAATGTCACCTAGTTCGAAAAAATAATTTGTACTAATTAATTACTATCTAACTTGTAGGATTGAGAAGCAACTACAAAATAAGAAGAAATTCAATTTGAAGACTGGAGAAACATTAGGTTGATCTTACGAATTTCTGAAATGCACTCTGTAAACACCACTGATTCCATTTAACTCTTGCAAAAGGAACCGAACCAAGACAAAGATGAAAAAAATATTTAGCAGTATCTAAATCTACCAAGACCAGGGAAGCATAAATGACACTAATGCATGCTTGCAGGTAAATCTATTAAATAATTTAATCATCAGTAGTCGCTACAAATGACCAGCCTTTGCTCTATACTAATAAGCTGAATATTATACTAACTGGGTATACAAAACATTTTATGTTTCTACAGCAACAACTTAGTGATAAACCTACTCAGAGTACATACTTCTTTATGTACCCATATGAACATAGAATGCTATGGAATGTAAAGAAGTATGTACTTTTGGTAGGTGATAAACTACCAAGTGGGAAACAGATATCTGACAGCGAAAGAAAACCCTGCTTCACTTGATGTGAATGAATTTAGTAGGACTGTTGCCAATACTAACACCACAAAAATATAACCACTTCTTAAAGTAGAAAAAACTAAATGTCGTTAAGCTATATAATTTGTAGAGAAAAGTTGAAAATTTAAAACTGCCATGAAATTCCTTTTAAATCTTGAGTTTATATTTCACATTTTAAAATTTAATTACTTGCATAAATAAAATCAAACTACCAAAAATAAAAACAAAACTATCACTAGCACAAAAAAATGAAAGATACATAGGGTCTATTTCCAATCTCCAAAATTTGATCTTAGTTTAAAATTTATCAGGTCATGCTGATTTCAGAAAAACAAGATATAAAGCTGACTCAACTTACATTACATTCATATTTTGACAAATTTATAATTTACTAATATTAGAGATACTTCTGAAGAAAGTTTTTTTTTCAATTTTTATTAGTGAAACACCATGAGATACAGTTGTAGACTTACAAAATTTTGTGCTTGGGTTTCAGTTATACAATGATCGAGAATCTTTCCTCCACCAGTGCCCATTCTCCACCACCTAAGATCCCAGCATAAAGTTTTTTTTCTGTTAGGAAGAAATTACTTACATAGTCATAATCCTAAAAGATAATCTAGTTAAGTAAAATTCTAATCTCAATAAAGTAGATTCTGTCCTTTAAAGCAGATTCAAATTTACAGGTCCTCAACCCAGTCTTCACTGTAAATGCTAAATTGGCGCTTAGAATAAACTAGGACTTAGATTTATGCATGAATCACAACAAAATTCTGGATTACAACTGTAATCCTACCAGATATACTGTTAATTGATAAGTGTTTTATGTATTTTCAATTATATTACCCTTGCATTTGCTTTCTCCAAAGGAAGCATATAAATTAAAAGCTCTATAATTAAATTTATATAGAATAAAGTATATTTAATTGGTACTATGTAACTATAACCCGGTGTTTATAAACACTATAGACCTATTACATTTAATATAAAAATATAATTTGTATACAATTTTTATATATTAAAAATATCAAAGATCTTAGCAATAATGTAAAACCAATACTTGCTTTAAGCTTCTATGACAAAAAAGAAATACTAATATAAAGTGATATATTAAATTTTTCTTGAAAGTGTAAAATATTTAGATATGTATAGAAACATGGTAATATTTTTAACTTGGGTTACATGTTGAACAGAAATAGCTGTAAATTTAACTGTAAGACCAGTTAATTGTCTAAAATAATTTTTATTTTATAGTCATATTATAAAGAGTAATCAACGATGATTTCATATGGTGCACACAAAAATTACTGCATTATTAATGGGAATTCTAAAATTCTCGTGATTTTACAATTCTATAGTTTCTGAGAAAAAAAGTCAATCAATAGCCCTTCCTGGGTGATAGCTCTACAGAACGAAGTGCATGCCTAGCTCAGCAAAATCCTGAGTTCGATCTGTCGTATTGTATGTCTCTACTCAGCACTACCAAAGAGGCCTCCCAAAAAACAATAACCCTTTTTTCTAGTCACTCACAAATAGGATCACAATGCTTCATATTCCATTTGTCATGCTAAACTACGTGTGTCTTCAGTATAAAAAACTGGAGATATATATAAAAATCACAAGTTCCTCTGTAGAATACTCGCATATTACTGTATTTATATTTTATAATGATAAATTATACTTGTTATTCCACAGAAACAGAAGCTTTAATAACTGCTTTAGTAATGATTTTAAGACACTTCAGCAACTAAGAATATTTCATATAAATATCTTTCATTTATTTTCTTAAAATTATAAAAATTTTCTTCTATTTATAAGAAAATATAATCCTTAGAAAACAAATGACAGCATCTGTTACTTTTTTTCAGAAGTGAAATTATATACTGATTCTGGTGCTTATAAGATTAGCTTAACATATCTAAGAGTATTTTCAATCACTATAAAATGTCACATCCATCACTTAGATCAGCTGTTCATTTTTAACTGAGTACATATTAAACTCTGGGCATCTGCTGACACTGGTGTAACTCAAACATTTCAACTGTCTCCTTGACAGGGATAACAGATGCTGACATTATCAAATGCTGCACTGTTTTTTTTCCATGGCCTCTCCTTGCCCCGATATGGCCAGTATATGAAACTGAACTGCCATCCAAAGCACACTTGAGCAACTGGATCTGTTAAACAGCTTCATATAACTAGTAAAAATAGAAGCCCATTTTATTGCTATCTTCAGCACTTAAGTCCAGGCAATTTAACACCTGTTTAATATCTATTAGAATAAATGATGAAAAGAACTCTAGTTAAATTAATTTCACCAGCAGTAGGGCACTTAGCAAACAACAGATGCAGAATATACTTAATATAGGAATTGTATGCATGCTGCATAAATTAATGCCGGCCACATTCCAGTTTAGTGCAGAACAGTACCTACTGCTTTACTCTTTATTTCACCAAAAGCACCTGTTTTATAGCAAAACTATGTCTCAGATGCTTATTTTATGCAATGTCTTTCAGAAGACATCCTCCTCCAATACTGAAATCTAACACCGGAATCACACTATAAAAACAAATTTTTAAAAAATTATTTTATTTTGAAGGGCTACTTTGTAAATTTTTCAAAAATGTAACATTATATAAAATTACACTAGAAATTGAATTACCTTCCGTGTGACTGGTACTTAAGTTTACATAATTTCCATTTTTATAAATGCAAAGCATGCACTCTACCACTGAACTACAATTCCAGCCTCTCTCTGCTGCACTGAGTTCTAATGTCTGAATCACATGGTAAATTTTAATATCCAAATTTTTATTTGCATTTAACTAACACACATCAATGCACCCTGAGGTTGACAATGGGAAGTAACTAAGAAATCTGTACCCAAAGGACAAAAAAAGGAAACATCTTTGAAAGGGTTAAGTTACTAACCATTAGTAACAACAGTCCATAAGCAAAAAGAAAGAAAAATAAGTTGGTGTGCACAATTATACCTTTCCACATAAATCCAAGCAAGATGCCAACCAAATCTATTTATAAATCAAAGGGCAGAGGCACTTTCTTAAGGCCACTCATATTCCTCTACTCTGTCAGCAATTTGTAATTAGTCCTCAAGTAAAATATTTTTAAAAAAAAAAAAGCAGCGTCAGACGAAAGGTGTGAATAGCATTACTCGTTCCTAACCTAACAGCTTATTTACTTGTTTACACCACAGAAATAGAAAATATTATTCTAAATTAAGTTCCTTTAAATGCTATTGGCTTTGAAACAAGTAAATGTCTACATTTAAGAACAAAGATAATATATTGGTAAAAAATTCCACATTAATACTGCAGAAAATTGTAAAAAGGTGTCATGAAAAAGGGAAATTTTACATTCATTGACAAGTACAAATAAGAGAATCTGTAATATCTGTAGAAGGTCCATAACCATAATTATATAAATTGAAAGCATTTTAACTGTTTTGAATCCTAAAGTAGCACTGCAATGCTTTGCTAGAGCTGGTAAAATGGAACCAAATCGCCTCTTCAATGGATTTGGTCCCCTTCAACCAGCTGTAGCTATGCATTGATTACTACTGGACAGTCAATGTTTCTTTTCTAAATATCAATGTCAAATTATTTAAATTATTCAGATTGTGGTAAAAATCTATGTTAGTGTTAATTTATCTGGAAGAGTTAAAGTGGTTAAAGTTGTTTATTAAAAACTGCAAAAATGTGTGGATGACTTAAGGATTTCAAATAAAGTGTTTTTACTTATTTGTGGTCTCTTCGTATTAAATCTCCTATCCTTCAAAAAAGAAATGACAATAAAATGTATTCAATGCTGCATAATAAAAAATAAACTAAAAGTATCTCAGAAGATCACTGAAAACTATAGGAAAATGCCATGCTAGTTCACTTGAACATGTTCATCTGTTGTTAAACTTGTTAAAAATGTAACATGTAAAATAACACTCTAGAAACTTTAGGTCATTATCTTACATATGACTGTATTTAATTTTACTAATCTTTACCTGAGTATTGCTAGATAGTGGAAAAACAAAATGATGATGCTGTAGATAGAATTTTCTGAAAAGTTTTTAATAACTTTTACTGAGCCAAAAATTAACTTTCAAAAAGGAAAAAACTGCTGAACATCACTACTTTCACTACTGTAGATATTTCACCTCTATAAAATTAATATCTCTAATTTGGGGAGGGGGGAGCACATTTGGAAGCACTCACAGGGTGCCAAAACTCAAGACTGGGTTCCTGCATACAGAGCACACACTCCCCTGGGCAATAAAGATGATTATTTTTTTATTTTGTCCTGTTTGTTTGGGAGTCACATCTGGCAGTGTGCAGGGCTTACTCCTGGCTCTGTGTCCAAGGATCTCTGTAGCAGACTCCAGGACCATATGTAATGCCGGAGATTGAGCCCAAGTTGGCAACACTCAAGGCAAGCCCCTTACCCACTGTGTTATCTCTCTAGCCCCTGTAGGTGACTGTTAATAACATTATCCTTTTGGTTTGGGGGCCATACCCAGCGGTGATTAGGACTTATTCTTGGTTCTATGTTCACTGATCACTCTTGGCAATGCTTGGGGGAACATGTGATGCCAAGGACTGCACTTGGAATCAGCCACATGCAAGGCACACGGCTTAACCCCTGTGTTATCTCTCCAGTCCTTAATCTTTATATTCTCTACATGGTTCTCTACAACCTGTCATATTTGTCCTTTACAAAAAATATAAAAACATGTTCTCTCAGTATAATGAAGATGACAAGTGATCCAACATCCCTCTAATTTCTGACTGACTGCAATAAAACTATGGCTAATATAATGGTTTTCTTTAATAGAAAAGTATTTCAGCAATTAGGCAAGCAACTAATGGAAAGTTAAAAACCCAATCCTCAATTTCTGATCACTTCTCCATTTCAGATATCATTCATTAAAATCATGTGAGCAAAGAAAGTATATGTAAATCATTATTGTATATGTATATAAATAGCCTAATTCCTGTTAATAAATTCCTTGGTCATCTTAATTCACAATAAACACATTTATATATTAAAAGACTGAAACAAATATAGGAGCATATAGAGAAAAATATACTGCATGTATAGCATCATCTAATACTTCTATATGTAGCATTCTACTGTACTGACTTACTGTTGAAAATTTATTATTGGTAACTAAATGCAAAGCTAAGAAATAAAAAAATGCTTAAATTCTACATGTAACACAAACACAAAAATTTTGGAAATTTATTCATATTACTAGCCATAATAAATCAAAGTGATTATAAGTAAATATATGTACTGATAAGAAATTATACTCAGAGCAGTATAAATAATTTACCAAGATGAGTATGTATATTCTAATGATAATATTCTTTTAAAACTTCAAAACTGGCTAAGAATTATATGGAGTGTCAACAATTACAATTAAAATTGACTACACATTAAGTCCATAGTTAAGCTTAGCACACTAAAAAAAAAGTATACTTGCAATCCAAAAGAGAACAAAGATCACAAGGAACAAACTGAAATTTTAGAATCAGGCACATTCTCCACCTCAGAGATCAGCTCCATCTCAAATAGCTTTTTACACTATGGAAAAGCCTTTGCTCTCCCTTGAACATTTATCTCTTTTTCCCCCCAATCCTTCCACCCATCATATTTCTAAGTAAATTTCCCTACATAATACTATTTTACGGCACTTCAAAATAATAAAATTTTACAATTAAAGGTAATATTTATCTCTTTTCCCCCCAACCCTTTCACCCATCATATTTCTAAGTAAATTTCCCTACATAATACTATTTTACGGCACTTCAAATTAATAAAATCTTACAATTAAAGGTAATATTACAACATTGGGGCTGGAGCGGTAGCACAGCGGCAGGGCATTTGCCTTGCATGCAACTTGCCCGGCCGAGCCGGGTTCGATTCTTCTGACCCTCTCGGAGAGCCTGGCAAGCTACCAAGAGTATCTCGCCCACACAGCAAAGCCTGGCAAGCTACCCGTGAGTATTCCATATGCCAAATACAGTAACAACAAGTCTCACAATAGAGATGTTACTGGGGCCGCTCAAGCAAATTGATGAACAACGGGAGGACCGTGACTGTAACTATTACAACATTAAGTTACATATATTATAAAATGTTTATAGCACTGTCCTCCCAAGGGAGAAATAATACATTTATCATGTTCATTAAAAATTAATCAGAACATGCTATGCTTATCAGGTTCCAAAAATAATACTGTACGGCATCAAATTTTTTTCAAACAAATGATAAGAACAAAAATTTTTTTAGTCCCAAATAAAGGGGCCAGGGCAATAGAACAACAGGTAGGGCACTTGCCTTGCATGAGGCCCACCCAAGTTCGGTCCCTGGCAACCCATATAGTCCCCTGAGCACCATCAGGAATAATTCCTGCAGAGCCAGGAGTTAAGCCCTCAGCATTCAGGCGTGACTCAAAACCTGAGATAACACAGAAGGAAGGAAGGGGGCTCGACTTGTATGAGGCTGATCTACGTTCAAACCCTGGCACTTCAAACGGTCGCCTGAATCTGCTGGGAGTGATCCGGAAGCACAGAGCCAGGAGTAAGCCCTGAGCACATAACCTCAACTCCCTCAATAAAATCATCTTGGCATTCTAATTTGAAATAACTGCTGAGTTTCTATCAGTTTCTTTACAGAATTTATTTTGTAATAGACCACAGAACACCGCACACTATCCTATCAAATTGAGACTAACACCTACTGAGTTTTGTGATTCAAGACACTGAAAAATTAATATGTATCCATAATTTCAAGTAAAGGATATCATGAAGCAGACTATATGTACAAGATAAGGGCACAGAACTATAAATAGAAAATAATTTCAACGATGAGATATAGCTGAGGGGAAAAAAATAGAGAGGATTATAAGTATCTCATGAAGACACGGCTTAAATGAAAACAACACAGATTATTTTAGAAAAAGAAAATATTGTAATACAACTGAAAGGCAAAGTAGAGAAATTAATTAGTGGATAATAAAGTTAGAAAAATAGGATCAGTACACACCAAAAGGAGGTCTATAGATTTATTCTCTGTACAATTAGAAGCAACTTATTAGGATCAGTAAAGTGGATCTATTTAATCTATCCTTTTAGAAAGCTAATTTGCTAGCTTATGAAAGTTAAAAGAAACCAGGGAGAACATTTTGAAAATTAATGTAATACTCTAGGCAAAATGGTATACTTAATTAGGTCAGCAATAATGAGAATAGAAGAATGCATGAATTATAAAGACTGATGAATTAAGTGGAACATATTTCTATACAAAATTTCTAATTTAAGCTGAAAATTAGTAACAGTAGTCAAAGAAAATCGCCAGCAAAGAGGCAGCAAGGAAAGTAATATATTGATTTAGCTCTAATACATTTTTTTAGCTACATTATTCATTGTCTATGATGCGTTTCAGACTTGACTACTATGTAGACCATAACACAGAAAGTATAATATAAAGTGATTAAGAGCTTTAAGAGGTACAACTTAAAAGTCAGACAAGGGGCCAACCCATGTTCGATCCCCAGCATGCCATATGGTCCCCTGAGTAGTGCAAGGAGTAAGTCCTAGCACCAAGTCTGGATTTTGCGCATGACCCAAAAACCAAAAACAAAGTCAGATCTTACTTAAGTTCCAGCTGCTCTACTAGCCAGTTACGTGATCTGGAATAAGTAAATCCATCTCTTCAAAACCCTCATATTCTTCATCTCTAAATTGAGAATATTATACCTAACAAAAACTTCTGCTGAAAAGACTGAAATAATGACTATAACCCACTTAACAAAGATATGGTATATACTAAGTACTCTCATCCCTATTCTCATCATCCTCTATTTCAAAGGCAAGAAAAATATAATTCTTGAGCCAAGGTGAGAGTACAGCGGGGAGGGCATCTGCCTTCCTTGCATGCAGCAGAACAGGGCTTGATCCCCAGCATTCCATGTCACTGAGCAACACCTAGTAATTCCTGAGTGCAGAGCCAGGAGTAACCCTTGAGCATCACTCAGAGTGACCCAAAAGGCCTAAAAGCCAGAAATTCTTTTAAAAAATTTTAAAAATAAAAGAAACATGTAATTCTATTTTGTTTCCTTCACAATGCCAAGTATGAAGTGTAAACTATCTATAATATGGTTATTTATTTCATACTACATTGCATACCACATTGTTTTGGGGGTTTTGTTTTGGGACACCTAGTGGTTCTCAGGACTTACTCCTGGTTCTGTGCTAAAGGATTAACCTGGGCAGGACTCAAAGAACCAGAAGGGATGCCAGGAATCAAACCCACCATGTAGGCTGCATGCAAGGCAAGCACCTTACCCGGCCCAACATACCACTGTTATAGGCACCAAAAACATAGGAAAAAAATGTTTAGTTCTCCCAGCCCACCCTCTAGTGGCAATACTCAGAAGCTCGATTATAGTCAGATATTAAGAGGAAACTAAAAATAAAAATGCAATATGAACCTAAATAGATTCATGGATTGTGCACGATGAACCAGTAACTATAGATAATAAAACTATTTTATAACTGAAAGTTAGTAAAAAAGTAAATCTCGGGCTGGAGAGATATAACTGAAAGTTAGTAAAAAAGTAAATCTCGGGCTGGAGAGATAGCACAATGGGTAGGGTGTTTCCCTTGCATGCGGCCGACCCGGGTTCAATTCCCAGCATCCCATATGGTCCCCTGAGCACCGCCAGGAGTAACTCCTGAGTGCAGAGCCAGGAGTAACCCCTGTGCATCGCCGGGTGTGACCCAAAGAGAAAAAAAAAGAAAAAAAAAAAAAGTAAATCTCAAGTTTTCACAAGGAAAATGCATCTATTTAATATGAATGGTGTTGGATATCAACTACTTATTTGCAGTGACCATTCTGCAACATATACATACATCAAATAATGATGTACACTTGAAGTGATTATATTTATGTCAATTATGTCAATAAAAAACCAGAAGTCCAAGACAGATTAAATTATCAAAATATCAGTGAAGCAGTTCTGCAACTGGTAAAACTTCCAATAATATTGTAATCTCTGATATCTCAATTAAAAATTAATTTTAAAATAGCAAAATTACTTAAAAGCAAATATTTCCTTCAGTCAAGATATGTAGATTTTGATTTTACTATAAACTGAAGACCTCAAATGTAGATGTTTCTAAAGTTCTTAAAGTAGCTAGCTCCTCCCAACTTTTTTTTAGCTCATAGAAAGTTCTAGGTTAAACATTATCCTTTTCTGTAGGACTCTGTGGGTCCTTGCTAAAATTTTGGGCTTCTCAAAAGTCTCAAATTACAACCAGTAAACATTACTTCCAGTAGACATATATTAAACAATGGTTAAAAACTATCAACATTTATATAATTATTGATAAATTATGTAACTTAATAATTATCCACAAGTTAAAAATTCATAATTATCCTAAAAATGTCAACATGAGGGCTGGAGAGATAGTATAGTGGGTAGAAAGGGCACTTTCTTTTAACTGGGGTCGAATCAGGATCAATTCCCAGCATCTCATATGGCCCCCAGGAGTGATTCCTGAGTGCAGAGCCAGGAGTAACCCTTAAGCATGCCAGGTATGGCCCAAACAATAACAAACAAAAACAGATAACATGAAAATAATGAGAACCTTATTCCTTACATAAGCCCATTGCTTATATAAGGAATATTTGTCTAAGCAAGAATGATTAGTTAAGTATTCCTTATATAAGCAAGTATTCCTATTAGTTTATATTAACATTTACTACATAGTTATTTCATGAGATTTGCATTAATAAAAAGATGATCTCATAAAACTAATTCTCATTCTCCTAAAGAGCCTTGAATATAATCTCAGGGCTAGGATGAAAGAGACGTTACTGGGGCCTGCTCGAGGCAATCGAAATCCAATCATGAACAGCTTTGTAAGGGTATATCTTACAGTGGTTCAATAAAAAAACTTTTTAAAAAGTTTTAAAAAATTAAAATTTTAAATTTTAAAAAATTTTTAAAAAAGCATTTCTTTTCTCTCTCCACCTCTATCTCTCCCTTCACATTTTTCTAAGTAAATGCCTTCAAATAAAATCATTTTACTTCAGTAATAAAAAGCAAAAATAATAAAGAACAGTTTGGTAGATTAATCGTACAGCAAGCAGGGCACTTGCTTTGCAAGTGGTCAACCGGGGTTCGATTCCCAGTATGCCATATGATCCCCCAGGCCTGCCAAAAATGATCCCTGAGCAACACCAAATGTGGCCCAAAAACAAAAATGGACCAGGGATGTAGCTTAGCAAGAAAGCATCTGCTTTTTATGTGTGAGGACCTGGGTTTGAGTTCCAGCAAGAGACAGCAAGAGAATACATTTCATTGGTATCAAAAAAGGAGAGGGGAGGGAGAGGTGGGGGGGGAGGGGAGGGGAAGGAGGAGGGGAGGGAGAGATAGAGGGACTGACAGGATTAGCAAGACAAAAGTGTTTCCAAAATGCTTATAAAATTATAGAAGATGACAACTATACCTGGGATTCCCTCTCAGTGCAGCATGATGTAGAGCATTAAATCCATTATTGTTTGTAATAGTAACATCTGCTCCAGCTTCCAGAAGAACTGCCAAGATATCATCACGTTTCTTACTTATTGCATCATGAAGAGGGGTATCACCTTCAGAATCCTATTTTGAAAGAGACTTTCATTAGCTCTTTAATCATCACATGGTAATATAACATGCTTTCATTAAAAACTAATCATCAACACAATGTAAGCAGAAACTATATCCAACAAACATCAATTTGATAATGCTATGTTCAATTTGTTAAATGCATACAAGAAGCATTAGGCTAATTAAAGTTAATAAACTCATTCAACCCAAATGAATTGACTATTGGCTAGTTTACTGAAACTCACAGCAAACTTACACCAATCTAGGGTGCAATGGAAATGAATTAAAATTCAGCAGCTTTTAGCTGCATATTAGAATCTGTACAATTCATAAAAATCCTAATACCCAGGCATTAGTAGTTTTTCCAAACTTCATAGCTAAATTTTGTTCAATCACAATTTAGATTAAAATAAATACATTTCATCTGATTTCAAAAACAGAAAAAAAAAGTAAAAACAAATGTAAAAGAAAATTTAGCAATCTGTCTCTCTTCTCCAACTGACTTTTTTAATTAACTCTTCAGAAAGATGTAATTTATTATCAGTCACATGAATTCCTGGAAAATTTAGGTCTTATTCACTTTATTTTCATTACTACTTCTCTCGTGAAGTTATGTACACAGCCTCATTTATAACATGACATGATTACCAAATCATGTCTGCATCTGTTTTTGTAAATAATTTTACTGGAACACAGCTATCCATATTCCTTTATGCATTTTTTGTGGCTTCTTCCATGATACAGTGGTGAATAGTTGCAATCAAAACTAAATATTACATAGCCCATTATAGAAAGTTTTCCGATCACACACACACACACACACACACACACACACACACACACACACATCTACCTGAGAAGTTCAATCCAACCATGCAAGTTCTGTCAGGTAGCACCAAAATTCAAAATTCAATTTTTAACCTGAGATAGTTTCTTAACTTGGTAGCAATAATCTTGTTTAGGTCTTGTCTTGATGCTCTTTCTGACTTTTGTTTGTTTTTAGCTATGCTGGAGACTGAATCTGGGTCTTACCCATGTCAGGCATGTGCTCACATGTTCATTGTTGAACCACACTTCTGGCCCATGTGTTTTGCCTTTTGGTTCCCACTGTAAGTATTTCAAAGTTGTGTCACTCTTTTTAAGCCAAGGATATAGCTCAAAAAGCTATAACACATGATTTGAATGTACTAGTCCTAGGTTTTATGTCTGGTACCACATGGTCCCAAGCACTGTCATGTACAATCCATCACACTGAGCCCAGAGTAGCCGCTGAACACTTCCAGGTGTGACACAAAAATCAAGATTAAAAAAAAAAAGGGGGGGGCCACTCTTCTTAATTACCCTTTATATACCTACTACATTCCACTCTTAACAGATGACTTTGCCTTCCATTTCAGATCTCACAGAAGTGAGCAGATATAATTTACCACCATTCACATAGCTTACCATATCTCAACTTCTCCCCATCCTCCAATCCCATCATCCCCTTATTTCAAAGTCATTACTTTCAAATCCTGTCAGTTCCAAAAAGTTAAACTTCAGAAAGTCCTATGAACATCTACTCTTTGATAAGGGAACAAGAAATGTGAAGTGGAGCAAGGAAAACCTCTTCAACAAATGGTGCTGGCATAATTGGACAACCACATGCAAAAAAATGGGCTTAGACCTCGACCTAACACCATGCACAAAAGTCAGATCAAAATGGATTAAAGATCTCAACATCAGGTCAAAATCCATAAGATACATTGAAGACAAGGTCGGCAAAACCCTCCAGGATATTGAGGCTTATGGTATCTTCAAAGACGACACTCCACTGACCAAGTGGAAACAGAGATAAACAAATGGGACTATCATAAATTAAGATACTTCTGCACCTCAAAAGATACAATAACCAGAATACAATCTACAGAATGGAAAAGGATATTTACCCAATACCCATCTGATAAAGGGTTGATATCAAGGCCATACAAAGCACTGGTTGAACTCTACAAGAAGAAAACATCTAACCTCATCAAAAAATGGGGTGATGAAATGAACAGAAACTTTCCCAAAGAAGAAACCCGAATGGCTAAAAGGCACATGAGAAAATGCTCTACATCACTAATCATCAGGGAGATGCAGATCAAAACCACAATGAGATACCATCTCACACCTCAGAGACTGGCCCACATTCAAAAGAACAAAAGCAACCGATGCTGGCGCGGATGTGGTGAGAAAGGGACACTCCTTCACTGTTGGTGGGAATGCCGACTGGTTCAGCCCTTTTGGAAAACTGTATGGACGATTCTCAAAAAATTAGAAATTGAGTTCCCATCTGACCCACCAATACTCCTACTGGGAGTATATCCTGGCAAGGCAAAAAAGTACAGTCAAAATGACATCTGCACTTCTACGTTCATTGCTATACTATTCACAATAGCCAAAATCTGAAAAAAACCCGAGTGCCCGAGAACAGATGACTAGTTAAAGAAACTGGTACATCTACACAATGGAGTACTATGCAGCTGGCTAGAAAAGATGAAGTCATGAAATTTATATACAAGTGGTACTACATGGAAAGTATCATGCTAAGCAAAATGAGTCAGAAAGAGAGGGAGAGACATAGAAAGATTGCATTCATCTGGGAATATAAAGTAACAAATTGGGAGACTAACACCCAAGAATAACCAAGATAAGTACTAGGAGGTTCACTCCATGGTTTGGAGACCAGCCGCACACGCTGAGGGAGAAGGTAGCTCAGATAGAGAGAGGAGCACCAAGTAAAGGGTGCTGAGAGGACCCGCCCAGGATGAGAGATGTATGCTGAAAATAGACTATAGACCGAACATGATAGCCACTCAATGCCTCTTTTGCAAACCATAGTACCCAAAAGGAGATAGAGAACAAAAGGGAATGCCCTGCCACAGTGGTGGGGGGGTGGGAAGGATGCTGGGAGCATTGGAGGTGGGGAATGGGCACCGGTGGAGGGATGGGTACTCAATCATTGTATAACTGAAACCCAAGCACAAAAATTTGTAAGGTCAACAAGTGTACCACATGGAGTTTCACTAATAAAAAAATTTTTTTAAAAAGTCTTAATTACCAAAAGCTTGTACAAAATCTGGTTCTTTCCATTTATCTCAAACCTTCAGCTCAGTACTCCCTCCTACAGTCTTTTTCTGAGACCTGTATTATCTAATTATCTTATTGCTAAAGCTATGGATGGAAAGAATCATTACTTGCAGGTAATCCTTGTTTCAAAAATTAGACTCTATTATAAACCAATGCTAAAACTCTTATGTATTTTCCAAAACTGAGAAATTTTCCAGGACTAATCAATAAACCAAAATTTAGTTATGAAGTAATTATCATGATATGCAGTCTACTATACACAATCAGCTGAAGTCCTAGTCATGTTCATATTTGTAAGCTAATATTTTTTGCACACCCATCCCTTCTTCTAATAAAGACCCCTAATCTTCTAATACTTTCAAAAAAGGCCTGGGTTTTTTCCTACAGGAATGTTCATAGCAATTTCATTCATAAAGCCCTAACCTGGAAATTGTAAGCCCTTGTAAGCCCATGGAGACTGGTTTAAAAAAACTGGTGGGGGCCCAGCGTGATAGCACAGTGGAGAAGACGTTTGCCTTGCACATGGTCAACCGGGTTCAAACCCCAACACCACATACGGTCCCCCAAACAGCATCAGAAATGATCCACAGTTCCAGAGTCAGAAATAAGCCCCGAGTATCATCAGTGCAGCCACAAAACAAACAATAAAATTAAATTTAAAAAAAAAAAAACTGTTTCACCTCTTGCGGTGCCAGATACTCTCATTGGCCACCATCCAGATCACATGGCTGCTTCTCCCATAAGGGAGTATACCATGAGAACCCATAGCCATGCCACTGGACTTCCACGCCAGGCTATTTTCACTCAGGGTGCCCGGGGGGGTGGGGTGGGGGGCAGGTGAGAGCCCTCTTCGCCCCAAGGAACCCAACCTGGCAGTCGATCTCCACAACCCAACTACCGTCAAGCTCCAAGCTGCTCCCCATACGCTCGGGCCGAGCCTCACATATGAGTAAACTTATTCCTGGACACATCATAAGACACTTCTACCCATTCTCCATAATTACCACACCATATTTGATGGGGTTCAGACAGTAGACAAAAAATCATAGAGAGAAATATACATATATACATATTTTCAAATATATATTATATATATATATATATATACACACCAAATCTCACATCACCCAAACTTTAATGTTAGTGATATCCTATAGAATGTCTCAATGGCTCCTGCCAAAATAGAACAATCTTCACACTGTCTCTTATATGAACACTTTTTTGTAAGCATGCTGAGCTGTTCTTTTCCTGAGTGCAGAGCCAGGTGTAACTCCTGAGCATCGCTGGAGTTAACAACAAACAAATAAAAAGCAACAACAAAAACAACAAAAAAACTGTAACAACTAGCAAAATCAAGGATTAATCATTCAAACAAGTCGAACACAAGTATGAAATATGATTATATTTAATTTCAAAAACAGGCAAGACTTATGTACAATGACAGAATCCAGATCAGTAACTAATTACAGAAATAACAAGTCAGACTGAAAAAAAAGGTACTAGAAAGTTTTCCAGGATGATGAAAAGTCCTAAAACTTCAATAAGGTTTTGGCTTTAAAATACTTTTCTAAAGGTTGAAGAGATAGCTAAGTGGACTAGAACAAGTGCTTTGCATGCAAGTGTCTCAGGTCCAATCTGAGGGCATGGGAAGGACAGGGGACCCAAAGCACAGCCAGGTGCAACTGCTGAGCCCAGAGCTGGAACAGTACTACCAGGTGTGGCCCCAAAATAAAACCAGAAAAGCTTTTCTAAGAAGGAACAGCTGTCAAATGTAATACATTCTTTATCTTTGATATAATTTCCTATCATTGATCATATAAAAAAGATCAAAGCAATGTTTATCATAAAATTTAGTTCTACATTTCATTAGAATTCAAGCAATGCCGCAAAAATATATTTTCTTAAATGTTTTTAACTGGAGGACCGGAGACATAGTACAGCCGGCAGGGCATTTACCTTGCACGTGGCCGACCCGAGTTTGATCCCCAACATCCGATATGATCTCCCAAGCATCACCAGGAGTAATTCCTGAGTCCAGAGCCAGGAATAACCCCTGAGCATCACCAGGTGTAACATCCCCCCCCTCCAAAATGAATTTTACCTGAAGACTGGGATGACAGTCAAAGTCCAATAAGGTCTTTACAACTTGAAGATGACCTTTATTAACAGCAATATGAAGTGGTGTCTGTCTTCTCTTGTTGCGAGCATTCAAATCAGCACAGCCTCGATGGAGTACTTCTATAACCGCACCTTCATCTCCAAAAGCTGCGTGATGGACAGCTCTATCTCCATCTTTATCCTAAACAAACACATTTAAAAATGAGTTAGTGAATATTTTTAATAGAAAAGTAAAATAAAACTATAGTAATTAACAAAAATAGATTCATGTGAGAAAAAGAAACACTGCCAGCAATAAATTAAGCAGAAATTCACTTGAACATTAGCTCCAAAGATTACTATGAACCTGGATTGCTATATCATGTGACACATATTGAACCCATAAATGTATCAAAAAGTTATATCGATAGTTATATCCTTTGTCTTTTCTAATTTATCAGATGAGGGTAAGACAACATTTAGAAAATGCTGAGGGACTGGAAAAATAGCAAAGCGGGTAGGGCATTTGCCTTGCATGCAGCCGACCCGGTTTGGATTCGATTTCCAGCATCCCGTATGGTCCCCTGAGCACCGCCAGGAGTAATTCCTGAGTGCATGAGCCAGTGACGCAAAAACAAAGAGAAAATGTTGAACCATGATATATACAACTACACAAACTACTTTTATATTTAAGGACTCTAGTTCTTATTTATTTTTTTGAGGACTCTAGTTTCTTTAGGTAGTTTGAAAATTCCTATTCTATTCAGAATAATTTTTCGAAGATCACATAGATAAACACTGTTCTAATTCAATCTATTTAGAACAAATGAACAATTTATTCAAAACAACTGATGAATTCAAAATAGTCTGGGAACTGCGAGCGCAATAAATATCCCAATGGGTTAAGTACGTGATTTGCATGCAGAAGGTCCGGTTCCAGCCCATGCACCTCACGGTCCCCGGCATCTCTAGGAGCAGCCCCAGGGAGTAACCCCCAGGGAACAGACAGTAGCCCTAAGCACAACTTGGTGTGGCCCTAAAACAAAAGAGCTTTGGTATGTACACTTTCTCTAATTATTAAAAACAAGTTTTTAACAACTTTATACCTGACCTTAACAAGGAAACCTAAAAGAATCTGAAAAGGATTTAGTTTTAAATCGAAAACTAAGCTTGATTTTTTTTATTACCTTCTTTTTGCCTCAACCCTATCAAGTCTGCTTTTGTTACAGATTTCCCTTTCTTCGATGAATGACTAGGTAATACAGTCGACAAAGTAATACCTCTAAATTATACTAATACATCCTTTTCCTGAGCTCCTTCCAGTCTCACTATCCTGATTTGAAATCATCAAATTCTATGGCTTTGATTCATTTTATGTTCCAATTATATTATTTCTTTTCCAGTTCTATAATAGTTCCAAATGTTTTTTCTCATTCACCTAAAAAATCATATGCCACCCTTCCACTACTCTATTATGACACGAATATATTTTTCATACAAAACATAATTCTGATTAAAATTCTTGAGGCAATGGGGGCTGGAGAGATAGCACAGCGGGTAGGGCGTTTGCCTTGCACGCAGCTGACCCGGGTTCGATTCCCAGCATCCAATATGGTCCCCTCAGCACCACCAGGAGTAACTCCTGAGTGCAGAGCCAGGAGTAACCCCTGTGCACCGCCGGGTGTGACCCAAAAAGAAAAAAAAATTCTTGGGGCAAGAGCAGTAACACAGCAGATACGGGCTTGCCTTGCATGCAGACAACCAAGGTTGATTCTGAGCACGACATATGCATCCCCACCCACCCTGCAACGCACAGATTAAGCCCTAAGCACCACCAGGTATAACCCAAAAAGCAAGGAAATAACAACAGAAAATGTTTGTAAACTCTTACATAGAGGCTAACAAGACAGTAGAGTGGGAGAGGCACTGTCTTGCATGTAGCTAACCCAGCTTCAATCCCAGGCACCCCATATGACCGCCACCCCCAACACCAGAACACGGTCAGGAATGATCTTTAGTGTACAAAGCCAGAAGTCCCGCGCACTGCCAGGTGTGAATCCAAAACAAACAAAAGCACAAAAACAAAACTCTTATATGTAATAATACCACCACAAATTTTTAAAAACTTAATAAATAAATGTAACACAGTAACAACAAAGTCTCCAATGGAGCCGTTACTGGGCCCGCTCGAGCAAATCGATGATCAACGGGAGGGCCTTTACTTTGCTTTTACTTTACTTAATAAATAAATAAAACAAATTTATTTCTAATACAAAAATAAGCTTAAGTTTTTTTCTTTTTGGGTCACCTGGCAATGCACAGGGGTTAACTCCTGGCTCTGCACTCAGGAATTACTCCTGGCGGTGCTTAGGGGACCATATGGGATGCTGGGAATCAAACCCAAGTCAGCCAGCCACATGCAAGGCAAACGCCCTACCCTCTGTGCTATCACTCCAACCCCAAGCTTAATTTTTTTAATTACTGATTCATCGGGCTAGAGCGATGCACAGCAGGTAGGGCGTTTGCCTTGCACGCAGCCAACATGGCCAACCCAGCCGACCCGAGTTCGATTCCTCCACCCCTCTCAAAGAGCCTGGCAAGCTACAGAGAGTATTTCGCCCACACAGCAAAGCCTGGCAAGCTACCCATGATGTATTCATATACTGAACACAGTAACAATAAGTCTCACAATGTTACTGGGCCTGCTGGAGCAAATCAACAAACAAGGGGATGACAGTGCTACCATGCAGTGCTACTGATTCATCACTGGTTTGCAATTCTATCAAATTTTAGTGGGTTGAATTCACTCTCCATGTACATACTCGTCACACCTACAACCACAATTCCAGTGCCACCCCACTACCAAAAATACTCCTCTATTTCCACAATCGTTTACACCTTTCCCTCTAGTAACCACCAGTTTTCACCATCTTAAGAGTTAGGGTTTTTTCCTCATACTCGTATTTCTCACGTCAAACTACCAAGTAATTTTCACTTCTTTACTTTATTCAGTTTTATCACCTCAAGATAGATCCACAGTACAATAAGTAGGGCACTTGTCTTGCACATGGCCAACCCTGATTCAATCCCTGACACCCCTTAGGGTCCCCAAACCTACCAAGCGTGATTCCTGAGCACAGAGCCAGGAGTAAGACCTGATACAGCTGGTTGTGGCCTAAATATAAAAAAGGGGAGGGAAAGATAGCCATTCTGGGCCAAAAGGCTTATCATCTTTTTTTAATAGCAACACAGCATTTCACTCCTTCTTTATCCAGTCATCTACTGATACACACTTGGGTTCATGTTTGGGAAACTGTATCAAATGCTAGTATGAAGAGATACAATTTTTCTTAATAGGCTGGTGTTTTTACATCCTTCAGACATACTCCTAAGGGAGGTATTGCTACATCAAATAAAATTATTTTCTAAAAGATTTTCCAGACCCTTTTTCCATAGAGGCTATATCAATCTGCACAGAAGACCAATATTCCTTTTTCTCCAAATTCTTGCCAAAACTTGTTTCTAATCTTTATCACATTTGTCTATGCTCTTCTGATAAGGTGAGAGTTTATATAGGTAAATGTAGGTTTGCTCTGAATTTCCTTAATAAACATTGCTGAGCATTTTTTCATGGGTCATCTCTCTATTTTCTCTGGAGAAGTATTTCAAGTAATGCAAGAAGTACAGTTACAAAGCTTTCATGTTTGAGTTTCAGCCATACAATGATCGAAAACCCATCCCTCCACCAGTGCACATTTTCCACCACCAATGTCCCCAGTATGCCCCTCCACACCCCCATCGCAGCCCTCACCCTGCCTTTATGGCAAACAATTTCCCCCAAATGCTCTCTCTACTTTTGAGAGCCCTTTGTCTTAAAGGCACCCCTTTAAGACATACTTGAAAAACATATCTCACCAACACACAGAACTTCTCATGATGATAGCAACAAACTCTATTACTATCTCAAAATTCTCATTGTTTATGGCCTAACCCCACCAGTAGAGAAAAAGAGTAGGAGAATGAATCAGAAAACTGAACCTAATTTTTTACTGCCTATATGAGATACATCAGAACAGCCATGGCAAACACGGTCATGACAAACACAAGTCAAAGGCCAGAAAACAGGATTTCAAGTGAACAATTCCCCAAAAGAACCAGAGTGGCCGAACTTAAACAACATAAACTTCAAGTTAAAAAAGAAAGAAAGCAGGGGTATGGTGCTGCCAGCAGGTTAATCTGTACCTGTGAGGCGAGTGCATCAGCAGCCTGATGGCAACGTCAGACTTCCAGATACCCCAAAATTGCTGTTGTGCCTTTGGACAGACCCCAAAAACTTGGGGCAAAGTTTACCAAGAAAGTAAATGGCCAAAAGTTAGGTATGTGGGAGACACACCCACAAATCACCTCCAGCTCAGCTATATAATTGGAGGCATGGCCTCTCTGGTTCCTGATCGAACTGCTTAATGGCCATGATCCCAGAGTCTCAGAAACAAATCTCGGAACCCAAAGGCTTTAGGCAGAAATGCGTCCTGTTCCTGCAGTAGGTTACTGGGGCTGGGCCACTCCAGGTGGGAACAGGTTTCGTGCCTTGGCCTGTTCCCCCTGGTGGCCTGGTGACCACCATCCTCCAGAGGCCACAGGACAGTCATGTTTGGACCTGCAGTGACAAGACACGCGGGGCCTCACCAGATGGTGGTGGAACAGGCCCTTTCCTCCCCATCCCAACGAGACCCCGAGTCGCCGCCTACAAACGGCCTCTCTGGCTCCTGATCAAGCTGATCAACAGCCATGATCCCAGAGACTCAGAAACACTCGAAACCCAGAGGCTTTTGGCAGAAATGAATCTGGACTGCATACAAGGTGGCCGCCACCTCAGAGCTTATTGGAAAGCCAGGTATGAGCCTGCGGTGACGGGGCAACTGTAGTCTCATGGGAAGGGGGGCGGTACCGGCTCCTCCCTCACGCCCTACTGAGGTCACGAGTTGCCCCCCACAAGCGGCTCTATGGCACGGCCATGGCTCCAGAGGCAAAAGGACTTAATCCAGAGCCTGGAAGCTTGCGGCAGAAAAGTGAATGGACCATGCGTTAAACTACAGCGCCATGCCTCCCCGGGAGGGAAAGGGTGTTGCTCCCTTCCGCCTTTTCCCCACTGGGCAGCAAGGTGGCCACCACCTCACAGCATATTGGAAAGCCAGGTATGAACCGGCCGTGAAGGGGCAACTGCAGTCTCATGGGAAGGAGGGTGGTACCGGCTCGTTCTTCGCGCCCTACCGAGGTCACAAGTTGCCCCCCACAAGTGGCTCTCTGGCACGGCCATAACACCAGACACACAGAAACCAATCTCGTAATTATCTGGCTCTTTGCAGAAATCCAAAATTGTGGCTGCGTGACATTATATGATTCTCATAACCAGCTATAGAAAACAAAGTATTGCACAATGCCTTTTCAGCAATTCTGATTGTTTGGGGGGAAATTCTAAACAATAATGGTGCATCTTTTGTCGAAATAATGAATGTAATCAATGTAGAGAAGAGTTAAGTAGAAATCATCTGCCTCACAGGCATTGGGAGGGGTGGGAGGGGGTATACTGGGGTTCTTGGTGGTGAAGAACGAGTACTGGTGAAGGGAAAGGTGTTTGATCATTGTATGACCGAGACTTAAACCTGAAAGCTTAGTAACTTTTCCAACAGTGATTCAATAAATAAATATAAAAAGAAAAAAATTAATAAAAAAAAATTAAGGTGGAGTTCATGCCCAATTCAATCAGCTAATCAATGGCTGAATAAATATGAGTACTCCTACAAAAAAAATAAATAAAAAAGAAAGGAAGGAAGGAAGGGTGTAAGGGACAGGAATGGTTATTTCTTTATGATCAGAGTGTGTGTACATTACGAAGAACTCACATTCCCAAATGCTGGTTGTCCCTGCCAGAGCAATCAGTATAGAAAGATATTTTGAGGGCATCCACAATGGAAAAGTAGTCAGAAACTCTCAATATTTATAGATGACATGATATTAAACCTAGAAAAACCTAAAGACTACAAAAATGCCCCTAGAAACTATGTACTTGTAAAGTGGCAGGTTACAGAATCAATGTGATAAATTCATGAGTTTTTTTCTGCAAGCAAATTACATAACAGAAGAGAGAGAAATCAAAAAACTCATTCAAAATTGTGCCTCAGAAAATCAAGTACAGTTAGGTAGACACTTGTCTTGCATATGGCAAATCATGGTTCAATCCCCGTACTCCATATGGTATCCTAAGCCCAAACCCGCCGGGAGTAATCCTTGAGTACAAAGCCAAAAATGAATAAACCCAACAAAAAAGAAAGAAAAGCAAGTACTGGAAACCATAACAAAAGAGGTGACAGACATATATCAGAAAACTATAAATTGGTATTAGAAGAAATAGAAGCACATCCCCTGTTAATGAATTGGAAGGGTTAATACTGTCAAAATAGCAATCTTGCCCAAAGTATAATACAGATTCAATGTAGTTCCTATACCCATGACATTTTTCAAAAAATACATATATCAAATACTGCTGAAATTTAGATGGATCAATAAAAACACACCCCCCCACCCCCAGTACTCAAATCAATACCTGGGAAAAAAGAAGATGGTGGTCTCCTGCTCCCCAGTTTCAAACCATACTATGAAGCTATAGTAATCAAAACATTAAGGTAAGGTCAGACTCTCAGATCAATGAACTAGAGTCCAGAGACAGAGTCAGAGATTCTCATGTATATAGACAGTTAATCTTGAACAAAAAAAGGAAAAATATCATAATTTATGGCAACTAAGGGAGCTTTCCTTCATACCACATATAAATTCTCAATTTAAAATCCAATGATAGTAAAAATTATTTATTTCCTTTTCTGAAATATATCCTAGAAAATTAAGGCACTTGCTCATTGCTGGTAGGACTGTAGACTGGTTCAGACTTTGGGGAAGACAATATGGACATTCCCCAAAGGACTAGGAATGGTGCTTCCATGCAACCCAGCAATTCTACTCCTGGGAATATACCCCAAACACTTAACACAATACAAAAAAGACATCTGCACTTCTATGTTCATTGCAGCACTAAAATCTATAAACAACCCAAGTACCCAAGAACAGACAACTAGATAAAGCAGCTATGGTAAGTATACAAAATGGAATACTACTCGGCCATCAGAAAAGACAAGGTCGGGGCTGGAGCAATAGCACAACAGGTAGGGCGTTTGCCTTGTACGCGGCCGACCTGAGTTCGATTCCCAGCATCCCATATGGTCCCCTGAGCACCGCCAGGAGTAATTCCTGAGTGCAGAGCCAGGAATGGCCCCTGTGCATCGCCAGGTGTGACCCAAAAAGAAAAAAAAAGACAAGGTCATGCAATTTGCTAATACACAGACGGATCTGGAGCTGAGCAAAAAGTGTCAGGGAAAGAGGGACAGACACAGAATGATCTCACTCATATGTGGGATATAAAGAAACGTAGTAGGGGAATAATACGTAATAGCAATAGCAATGAAGAGAAAAGGAGGACTGGTCCTTAATAGGAAATCTATGAGGGAATAGGGGAGCGTGGTTAGGTCAGAGAAGGGACCACTACAACAATAATAGAGGTCATGGGGGTATGGTGCTGTCAGCAGGTCAATCTGTACCTGTGAGGCGAGTGCATCAGCAGCCTGATGGCAACGTCAGACTTTCAGATACCCCAAAATTGCTGCTGTGCATTTGGTCAGACCCCAAAAACTTGAGGCAAAGTTTACCAAGAAAGTAAATGGCCAAAAGTTAGGTATATGGGAGACACACCCACAGATCATCTCTGGCTCAGCTATATAATTGGAGGCATGGCCTCTCTGGTTCCTGATCAAACTGCTTAAGGGCCACGATGCCAGAGACTCAGAAACGAATCTCAGAACACAAAGGCTTTTGGCAAAAATGCGTCCTGTTCCTGCAGTAGGTTACTGGGGCTGGGTCACTCCAGGTGGGAACAGGTTTTGTGCCTTGGCCTATTCCCCCCTGGCGGCCCGGTGACCGCCATCCTCCAGAGGTCACTGGACAGTCAGGTTTGGGCCTGCAGTGACGAGACACGCGGGGCCTCACCAGATGGGGGTGGAACAGGCCCTTTCCTCCCCATCCCAACGAGACCCTGAGTCGCCGACTACAAATGGCCTCTCGGGCTCCTGATCAAGCTGATTAACGGCCATGATCCCAGAGACTCAGAAACAAATCTCAAAACCCAGCGGCTTTTGGCAGAAATGCATCTGGACTGCATACAAGGTGGCCGCCGCCTCAGAGCTTATTGGAAAGTCAGGTATGAGCCGGCGGTGATGGGACAACTGCAGTCTCATGGGAATGGGGGTGGTACCAGCTCGTCCTTCACGCCATACCAAGGTCACGAGTTGTCCCTCACAAGCAGCTCTCCGGCACAGCCATGGCTCCAGAGGCAAAAGGACTTAGTCCAGAGTCTGGCAGCTTGCGGAAGAGGTGAGTGGTCCATGCGTTAAACTACGGCGCCATGCCTCCCTTCACCTCCCTTCCGCCTCCCCACCCCACCCCCAGCCGCAAGGTAACTGCCGCCTCAGAGCTTATAGGAAATCAGGTATGAGTCAGTGGTGATGGGGCAACTGCAGTCTCATGGGAACGGGGGCAGTACCAGCTCATCCTTCACGCCCTACCGAGGTCAAGAGTTGCCCCCCACGAGTGGCTCTCCAGCACAGCCATAACACCAGACGCACAGAAACCAATCCCGTAATTATCTGGCTCTTTGCAGAAATCCAAAATTGCATGGCCGCTTTTGCAGCCGCGCCACATTATATGATTCTCATACCAGCTCTAGAAAACAAAGTACTTCACAATGCCTTTTCAGCAATTCTGATTGTAGGAGGGAAATTATAAACAATAATGGTGCATCTTTTGTGGAAATAATAGAAATCATCTGCCTCACAGGCATTAGGAGGGTTGGGATGGGGGGTATATTGGGGTTCTTGGTGGTGAAAAATGAGTACTGGTGAAGGGAAAGGTGTTTAATCATTGTATGACCGAGACTTAAACCTGAAAGCTTTGTAACTTTTTCCACAGTGATTCAATAAATATAAGAAAAAAATAAATAAAATTATGGAAAAAAAGGTGGAATTCATGCCCAATTCAATCAGCTAATCAGTGGCTGAATAAATAGCAGTACTCCTACATTAAAAAAATTTTTTTTTAAAAATAGAGGTCATTCTCCACAAGATCTGGGTGTTGAAAGGAGGTAAAGTGGTATGTTATCCTAAAATATGATATCCTAAAAGTAACAGTACTATGAATCACCATGCCTAATAGGAAAAAGAAAAAGAAATGCTTGCATATATCAGGCTGGAGGGCAGCAGGGAAACTAGGGACAATAGTGGAGGAGAGTGGACACTGGTAAAAGGATCAGTGCTGGAACATTGTACACTTGAAATTTAATCATGAATGAATTTGCAATTTACAGTGATTCAATTAAAAAAAAGATTTTTTAAGGCACTTGATTGCAAGCAGACAACCCCATTTGATCCTGGTACCACATATGGTCTCCAAAGCAGTAGAAGTAGTAATCTCTAGAACAGAGAGCCAGGAGTACTGCCAGGTGTGGCACAAAAGGAAAAAAAAAAAAGAAAGAAAGAAAGGCAGGGGCCAAGAAATAGAATAGGGGTTAAGGAACTTTCTTTACATCCCACTGACACCCATTTAAATCATCAATACACAAAGAGTTGCCCAAGTATTGCCAGGCATAACTCTTGGGCAAAGAGCCAGGGACAGACAGTCCCTGAGCAATGCCAGGTGTGCCACCCTACCTCCAAAAGAATACATTCTAAATTAAGTCTATATACAGACTGTAAAATCTTTGATATATGTACTAAGGTGAAAAAAATTAAGACTAAACAACTTCAAACTTAGAACTTTTTTCATGAGACAAACATAGTAAGGAATCACAAATCAGGACTAGTAATGATCCATATGATTTACAGTCTCCTTTCTTCAATTTTCTCAGTACAATTCTTAGGTGGACCCAATTGAATTCAATTGGATTAAACAACACTGCAGTCTTAGGATGGCACAGGGAAATTCAATTTCTAACTTCACTTATAGCTAACAGGTATCATAGAAAATCAAGAAATCCTTCATATGGGTGTTTGCTAAAATTCCTTTTCAATCAGAAGACCCTTAAGGAGCACTGAATTTCAGGAAAACAATCATTTCAGGATAAAGAAATACTATTTTTAAAATATTTATTTGGGGGCCAGAATGATAATACAGTGGGCAGGGTGTTTGCCTTGCACACAGCTGATCTAGGTTCGATCCCCGGCATTACATATGGTCCCCGCAAATAAAACCACAAGTAATTCTTGAGTGCAGAGCCAGGACTAACCCCTGATCACTCCCTGGTGTGATCCCAAAAGCCAAAAGGGGAAAAAAAAGAAGATATTTTTACTTATAAAAGCTTTGAAAGGACCAGAGAGACAGTAAAGAAGTTAAGGTATATGTCCATGCTCGTCCCTGGCACTATATGATCCTTCAAGCATTCACTGGGTATAACTCTGTAGGTACTTGAGCAGCACCAGATGTGGTATTGAAAGCCCAACAAGGGTGCCCTGGATAAGAAAGATATGGCCCAAAGACCACCACATCCTCACTTCCTTGCATTAAACCACCAGTCCAGTTGGCCAATAATTGCCAATGGTGGCCCATGGACCCCTGAATGTAAGTTGGAAAGGCAACCCCACCTCACCATCATTTTTTCAAGCTTAAATTACCTCTGCTTCTACATCAACATTTTGCTTCAAAAGTAACTTCAAAATGTCAACATGTCCATTCTGACTAGCAGCTTGCATAGCAGTATGACCAGCACATTGTCCATTTACCTAAAAAAGAAAGAAGAAAAATAATGTTTCAAACCAGAGTCAATATATACTTAACAGTAAAGGTTTAAATCTAGCATAATTTGAATGTACAGCAGACAGAGTGCTTGCTTTGCAAATGGCCCGTCAGGGTTCTATCCCAACGTCTCATATAGTCCCCCAAGTACTGTCAGGAATAATTCTAGAGTACAGAGCCATAAGTAAGCCCTGATCATAGCCAAGTGTGCCCCCAAAACAAAACAAAACACAACAAAAACCCAATGTTCAACGGGCTATGAAAAAAAGTGTTGACTAAATCTGCAAGTTGAAAAAAGGAAGAAAGTGAAAGTAACATGAAGAAAGGAAGTTACATTCGCTTTGTACAGTTACTTCTGTTTGAATTATTAAGCCATATTAAAAAGGCTGAACAGAATTTTTTTAAATGTTCTTTACTACAATAAAAATAAATTTAACAAATATGTCAAGTACAACCACAAATAACTACCATGAAGGATGCATAAATGAGTTAGCAGGGTAGCAATATTCAACTATTATATTATAAACCAGTAATTTTTAATCTTTTGTGTATTTTATATGTAAATAAAAACCTTGCACCTTAAGCTTACACTCAAGCTTAAGTGCAATTTTTTTAATTCTACCTACTCTCAACAATAAAACTAAAAGAGATTCTGAATAAAGACGATAGCCTAATAACACATCCTTATATCCTATCCCTCTTGAGACTATACTAATAAGAGTAAAATAACTAAACATTAAAAAGCCACAAAGGCTCTCTGAGCTATCTCTCTAGTCCCCAATCAATTTATTTTTATTTGGAGGCATCCCAAGCAAAGCTACCGTCGTCGAGGAGGCCATTCTGGGTGATACTCAGTCAACAAAGCCAAAGAGAAATCTTGGGCTCATTCCCACATGCAAAGAACATTTCTAATGCAGGAAAATAAACAAGGGCAACACTTGTCTTTTAAAAAACAATAGAGAACATAAGTTCTAATAGGGGCCAGAGAGACAGTTTAATGGGTAAGAGAGTTACAAGAAGAGAAAAAAAAAATATATCAATAGTATAGAGAACTCAGAAAGATTCTCACAAATAATGTCAAATAATCTTTCCCGCCGCCCCCCCCCCCCCCGCCCCAGCCTTTTCAGGTCATACCCAGCGATGCACAGGGGTTACTCCTGGTTCATGCACTCAGGTATTATTACTGGCGGTGCAAGGGGACCATATGGGATGCTGGGAATCAAACCCAGGTTGGCTGCATGCAAGGCAAAATCCTACCCACTGTGCTATCACTCTAGCCCCTGTCAAATAATCTTTGACGAAAGAATAAAGGTAATACAGTGGATCCAAAAAAGTCTGTTCCACAAATGATACTATAAATACTGAACATTCACATGCTAAAATTAATCTAGATATTAATACCTCATACTCTACACAAAAAATTAATTCAAAATGGCTTAAATGTGAACCATAAAAGTATGAAACCACAAAAAGATAGCATAGGTCAAAAACCTGGAAAACTTTGTTCATCACATAAATTTTGAAAGCATCACACATAACACCAAAGCCTTGAAATTCTGTGAAAGAATTAGTAGATAACCTAGACTTCATTAAAATTAAAAACATCTGCTCTGCAATAGAAAGTGGTAATACAAGACAATGAGCCAGAGACTGCAAAAATATTTGCAAAAGCTATGTACATAACCAATATAACACTATAACCCAAAATATACAATAAAAACGTGATTTTAAAATGTACTAGATATCTAAGAAACCTTGCCAAAGAGGAGATACAGATACTGAAGGGAAATAAGGGCCAGAGCGAAAGAACAGCAGGTAAGTCATTTGCCATAATGGCAATCGATACAGTTCCCTGCGCACAACCAGGAGTAATTCCTGAGTGCAAAGCCAGAAACAACTCCATAGCATTGCTCCCCCCACACCACCACCAACAATGACAACAACAAAAACCACAGAAGGGGAAAACTGCTACATACATCATATGTAGCACTGTGGCACCGTCCTCCCATTGTTCATCAATTTGCTTGAGCAGGCACCAGTAACGAGACTTGTTGTTACTGTTTTGGGCATACTGAATTCATCATGGGTAGCCTGCCAGGCTTTGCCATGCGGGCAGGATACTCTCCATAGCTTTCTAGGCTCTCCGAGAGGAGTAGAGGAGTGGAACCTGGGTCGGCAGCATGCAAGGCAAACCCCCGACATGCTGTGCTATCGCTCCAGTCATATACAAGTAACTATACATATGACTATACATTGTATGTAATGAGGACAATGCAAATAATATCAATGAGGGGGCCACAGTGATAGGACAGCAGGTAGAGCATTAGGGCGCTTGCCATGTACATGGCTGACTTGACCCAGTTTCCACACCTGGAATCCCAGAATGTCCCCAGCTTTGCCAGGAGTAATTCCTGAATGCAGAGCAAGAACTAACCTCTGATAAATACCAGGTGTAGCCCAAAAAATAGAATTTAATTTAATCTTTGTTTTAAAGAAGATGCCATTACCACCTAATAGAATAACCAAACACTGGAACGCTAAAAATATCAAAGTTACGGTAATGAGCAATAGAAAACTTTTTAATATTACTACTGATAATGCAAAATGATACAGATACTTTAGAGAATAAATTGGTGACTTCTTTCATTTTTCTTTTTTTTTTTAGGGTCACCCAGTGCTGCTTAGGGAGTGCCAGGGAGATGCAGAGGGGGCCATATAACACTGGGAATAGAACCCAAAGATTCCTTTCGCAAGCACACACTCCAGTCACCTGGAGGGCTGGGGCAATAGTACAGTGGATAGGGCACTTGCCTTGCACACTGCAAACCAGGTTCAATCCCTAGCACCCCTTTGTGGTTCCCCAAGCACTGCTAGGAGAGATTCCTGTGTACAGAGGCAAAAGTAACCCAATACCATATAGTGTGCCACTCCCAACAAAAAAATGTAAAGTCTTTATCTTTTAGAAATATACACTGAAGAACATCTGATGTTTTGAAAACTTAGAAAACCAAAAAACAGAAAAATCACATTTGTCTATATTCTATTAATTATTGAATCAATGTAAAAAATCTAAAATAAGTATAAGCATAAGGTTTGTACTATTCTACTTTTGCATATGCTACAAAATAATTGTTTTTTAAATACTCACATCCACATCTGGTCTTTTTAGCAAATCTTCCACTTTAGCAACATCTCCATTGGCAGCTGCCTTAACTAATTCTTCATTGAGATCACCAGATTCTTGGGTTTCAAATAATTTCTTCAAGAGTTGGGAGAGTCTTTCTGTAAAGCATCAAATAAAGTTATTATCATAGAAGGATATCAAACTTTAATAATAAACAAGTATTAGTCATATACTTTTATGTACTTTGTATTATAATTAATGATATTTTTATGCTATGCATAATTAGCTATGCAGGTTATGATTACTATATAAATTATATTAAACTTGAGCCCAACGGTTTTCTTCAATTCACGTACAAGCCAAAATTTTAGAAAAAGTACAGCTACATTCAAATAATAATTCAAGATTGACTTTATATCGAAGATGTTAGAATATAGAGCTGGAGCGATACTACAATAGCTAGGGTGCTTGCCTTGCATGCAGCCAACCCAGATTTGAGCCCCACCACCACATGTGGTTCCCCCAAGATTAATTCCTGAGTGCAGAGCCAGGAATACGTCCTGAGCATCACTGAGTGTGGTCAAAAAAAAAAAATGTTCTGAATGAACATACTACAATGAGTAATATTGATACCAACTTCCTATCAGCTGTACCAGACTCTCAGAGCTCAATGCTACAGAAATAACTCAACAAATTAATGACTTTGATTCAACAGTCATCATTTCTATAATATCGAAAGACATTTTAGAAACAAATCAATTTTTAGTAGAAAATAAATGTTATTTAATAACATTTTGAAATATTTAATGACAGTTGAAAACAAATGTTGAAAATATCTGTCAACAATACATTTAAAAAGGTGCAAACTAATTGTTTTTGACTAAAATAAAGGGGAAAAATAAGAATGCGACTATAAGTCACCTCCCCACAAAAAAAATAGTACCAATAGTGAACTATTTCAACTCATTAATTCTGACTCTTAATAAAACAAAGAAATCACAAAGCAGGTCAAAGCAGTGGTTCTCAAACTGGTATCATATGGCCACCTGTGTACACTGGACCACAGCGGGTACAGGTGAGAATCACATAAATGGGGCCACAGACTAAGGGCCAAGCAGTAGGATGGTGAACTACAAAAAAAAGATCAGAAAGAGGCCACAGCTGGGGAAAGGCTGAGCAAGAGTTAATCCATAAGAAAAGCAGAATATTAATCTCCCAATCTCAATTTTTTCTGACAAAATTTTGAGCAATAATCTAAAAAACTGAATAATCATAATCCAAGTATCTAAATTTTAATAAAATGTTATTAATATTTCTATTTTGATACCCATGATACCGGCAGTCATCATTGAAAGCTTTTAAATCTTAAAATGGATCAGTTATCTTCAAATTCTCTTCACAAAATAAAATAAAAATTTATTAGGGTCACAGAACATCTAGCATTTTTCCCTTTTTCTTCATTTTTTTACAGTTAATTTACAATTTTGTTATGTGTAATTGTACTCAGTCTTAATATGCATGTAGTTAGCCTGCTATGATATTATCTAAACTCAAAATAAAAAATAAAAACTGGAGCTAGAGATATGAGAACAGGTAGGGCACTTGACTTGCACGCAGCCAAGCTAGGTTCAATCCCCAGCATTCAATATGATCCTCCGTGAACCACCAGGATTAATTCCTGAGTGTAGAGCCAGGAATAATGCCTTAGCATTGCTGGGTTTGGCCCCAAAACCAAAATAATAATTTTTAAAAATAAATACATTATTTAGGCTGGAGCAATAGCACAGCAGGTAGGCGTATGCCTTGCACGCAGCCAACATGGCCGACCCGAGTTCGATTCCTCCGCCCCTCTCGGAGAGCCCGGCAAGCTACCGAGAGTATCTCGCCCACACGGCAAAGCCTGGCAAGCCACCCGTGATGTATTCAATATGCCAAACACAGTAACAAGTCTCACGATGGAGACATTACTGGGCCCGCTCGAGAAAATCGATGAACAACGGGAGGACCGTGACCGTAAATACCGTAAATTAAACATTAGCAAATCGTAACAGGAAAGCTGAAAATGTAAGGAATAGCACAAAATTGGAGTCACCCAACATTTTTATTTTTTAATACTTAATATTGTGGCTCAATCATCTTTATTACTATATATTACTATGTAGGAGCTGGAACGATAGCACAGTGGGTAGGGCATTTGCCTTACACGCAGCCAACCTGGCGGCCCCGGTTTAATTCCTTCACCCCTCTCGGAGAGCCCGGCAAGCTACCGAGAGTATCGCACCCACATGGCAAAGCCTGGCAAGCTACCCGTGACGTACTTGATATGCCAAACACAGTAACAACCAGTCTCACAATGGAGACGTTACTGGGCCCACTCGAGCAAATCGATGAACGGGAAGACAGTGCTACAATATTAGTATGTTTTAGAATAACTGAATTTTTATACAAAGCTGGAGGAAGGAAAAAAAGTGTTGTGTCATGAGCCTACACAGGCACCTAGACTATTCATATTTAATATGGTTTTATGCTCATTGGGATATGTGTAATCACTCTAAATTGTGTAAGATAAAAAAATGGCTGATATTTAAATTTTTTCAGGTAGAGAGCAATCTGCTGACAATAATGTTAAAAACAAAAAATAAAGTGATAGTTCAGGGCACTTTGGAGGGGGACAGGTCAGCCTGGGGTTGGTCCAAACAGAGCCTCAGCAGCTGAAAATTCTCACCCTCCACAATAGCCACCATGCTCCCAGCCAGAATCCACTGCTCAGAATGAGTCTCATCCCGAAATTAATCTGTTGAAAAACTCTGGTATGCAGGTTTTGTGACTGAAATCTTCAGGCTTTCACGAGTTGGTCTGGACTACCTCCCCCCATATCCCTGTTCTTCCAGAAGCCACGCCAGTCACAGACATACCCAAAAGCTGCCACTCAGTTAAAAATTTAATTCCAGCTGTGTCACACCATTAAAAAATTTTGGACTTCCTTGAGTATACACATGGCCACATAACATCTCAAATTCTACAACATTGATAAAGCTGTAGTAGCACACCAGATTGGATGGGATATAACATAAAAGGCAACCAATCTCAATTAACAAACATAAGCACTGAAGGCTTAACCTGTAACATCTTAGTAATCTCTTGTACAAGGACTAAATGCCTTCAAGGTAGACGAAACAACAGTCTTCACTAACTTTCTTCTAAAAAAACATTTTTTGATCATTCTCTTAGCAAATTATTGATATAAGGCAATATAAAATAAATTACTGAGGGCCTGCTATGTGGGCAGGTTTAAGGGGTGGTTGGTGGAGGAAAGGTATAATGGTGCTGGCATTGGTGTTGGAATGCTGAATGCCTGTAACAAACCATCATGAACAATTTTGTACACCACAGTGTTACATAAAGTATAAGGGGGAAATTGGAAAACAAAATAAACTAAATGGCAAAAAATAAACAGATCAGCACAATGGCAGCAGCAGCAAGCAGCAAAACTAGCAGAGGGACATCAGCTCTCACGGCTCTCAACAGCTGATGGGGTTCACAAAATTTCTGCATGAGTGAATGGGGGTGCCCCTTCAATATTCTGTCTCAGGGAGAGTGCCAGTTAAAAAAAAAAAAAAAAAGTCCTGTTGGCCTGCCACAGAGCGCCAGCTCAGAGTGTGACTTGTGAGAATGGCCACAGCACAGCCACCAGTAGACGGAGCTACCACAGCTCTAGGTGCTATGGGTATCTGTGGAGTTTTAACATCTCTGAATAGGGCTCTTCGGGTCTAACCCGGCACCCCCCAGAGCATGGGTCTCAGAGGTGAGGGGACGCAACAGATTCCCACTATGGGTCCCCAGCATTTCGCCTTTTCTTCCCCAGACCACCCACAACATATTATGGAGGAAAACCTCCCTGAGCACCAACTGCCTGGAGACTCAGGATGGGGGCATAGCTATTCTGGACTGGAGACTGCAGCCTGCCCAGAGTGCCCAGGCTGTGAATGGTAATAGCCCAGGATCCGGTCCTGGCTGCTGCCAAGTCACTGCTGCCACTGGGGTCCAGGGGTTACAGCGCCATCAGCAGAGCAACCTGGACCTGCTGGGCAACTGCATCAGCAGCCTGATGGTGCCTTCAGGCTTCCTGATGCCTCCATATCACAGCTGTGCCTCTAGCCAGACTCCAAAAACTCAGGACCAAGTTTCCCAAGAAACTAAACCTCCAAAAGTTAGATATGTGGGAGCCACACCCACAAACCACCTCTGACTTAACCACACAAGCTCATTTATCAGCCTTGCTTCAGAGACTCATAAATAAATCTCAAAAGAGATCAAAAGCTGCAGTTAATCTCAAACCTGAGCAAGGCAGAATAGACTGGGGTAGATCAGAAGGGGACAGATCAGCCCACTCCTGCCCAAAAAGAGCCCCCAGCAGCAGCTTGCTCCCGGCCAGACTTCACCATCTCAGAATAGACCTCACCAAGACATAATCTGCTGAAAATTCTGGTATGCAGATTTTGTTACTGAGGCTCTCTCAGAATTAGGATGGGCTACCTGCCCACACTTCCCAATACTCTTGGAATTACCAGCAGTCACCCACACGAACCAACTCCAGCACCACCATGTAAGCTCTTCCCTGGCTTCATTTCAGAGACCCATATATAAATCTCGAAAGAGATCAAAAGTGCAGTTAATCTTGGACCCACACGAGGCTGAACAGAATGGGGCTGGGGGGCCTAGTCAGCCTAGTGCACTCAAAAGCAGAGTTCCTGGAAGTTGCTTGCTCCCACAATCCAAAACCGCCGCCATGCTTCTGAACAGACTCCACCATCTCAGGACTAACATCACTATGATACTAATCTGCTGAAAATTCAGGTATGTGGTTTTTGTGACTGAAATCTCCAGGCTTTCGCAGGGTCGGGATGGGTCGCCTTCTCCAACCTCCCTGTACTTTCAGAAGTCTCAGCAGTCATGTCCACACCACAAAGCAACCACCCAGTGGGGGAAAAAAATACTTCAGCTGTACCTTCCTGACAAAAATACTGAAAACCCTGAACAATCATGATGACGTCTTAGTACCTGTATTGCAAACCAAAATACCCAAGGGGAGGGGGGGAGAGAGGGGGGGGGAGAGAGAGAGAGAGAGAGAGAGAGAGAGACTCTAAGACAACTCCATTGAGACAGGCAGGGGAAAGGGTGGAGGTTGTAGTGGGTTGTGGAGGGAAACTGGGAATATCGGTGGTGAGAAACATACACTGGTGAAGGGATGGGTGTTGGAACATTGTATGACTGAAACCTAATCATGAATAGCTTTGTGATGGTCTATCTCACTGTGATTCAAGAATAAATAAATAAAACTCTGACTAAAGAGTAGAATATTAAATTTCAGGCATCTCCAAGTTGATATTGAAAAGTCCTATCACCTAAGAAAAGGTACCCATATATGGGATGTTCTGTATATGAAGACTGGGGAATTAGCAAAGGTTATAACATAAACCATATTTCTTTTAAAGTACAATACAAAACATACCACCAGATGCATTACTAATGGCTGATCCTGCAGATGCCACCTTGGATACTGCTGCTGGATTGTATGTCCAAGACGTTCCACAAACTTCCACCTTTAAATCACTGTCAGAATAAATTTGTTGCACTCGGCCAACTTTACCTAAAGTCTTAAAGATAAATAAATAAAAAGATTAATGTTTCCAAGTCTATGGTATATACCATAAAAATTAGACTGAAACTCAATCATGAAAAACTTTGTAACTGTATCTCATAGTCATTTAATTAAAAAAATTGATGATTATTTTTCATACTTAAAATATTCACTTTATTTTGTTCCTAATAAAAATACTTTTAAAGGGTAAACATATTCAATTGAGTTTATTAGCTACAAATATAGAGGATCTTTTGTTGTTTGGGAGCCACTGCAACAATATTCAGGGATCAACTGGCTACAACATTGTTCAGGGATCAAATGCCTCCAATATAATGTTTATAACATGCAGTGCCAGGGATCAAACCCCGGCTCCTGTATGCAAAGCCTGTATTCCAGTCCTCTGAGTCATCACAGCCAAAGAGAGTACAGCGGGTAAGGTACCTGCCTTGCATATGGCTGACCTGGGTTCAGTCTCTGACATCCCATATGGTCCCCCAAGCACCACCAGGAATGATCCCTGAGCTCAGAGCCAGTAATAACCCCTGAGCATCATGAGATGTGACACCTCCCCACCACCAAAGGAGGAGGGTGTAAAGTCCTTTGAAACATTGGTAAGGAATGCAAAGAAGAGTACTGGGTTTAGGCATAGGCCTTGCATGCAGCCAATCCCTGTAGGATCCTTGACAGCACATGGTCCTCCACACATCAAGAGATACAGTCTGGTGGCACCCTAAGTACTGCTGAGCTGTGCCAGGCAATCCCCAGCACTGTACGGTCCAAGCAGCACAAGCTCAGACCCCTCACATCCTCAAGCCAAGACAATGAACCACCAGCCTGAATGACTGAGAATCAGCAAGAGTGGTTGCCAAGTTCCCTGAGCACCACTTAAAAGACCTACCAGCATTAACAACAAAAGAGTATCTCTTTTAAAATGTTTTACGAGGGGCTGGAGTGACAGTAGAGCTGGGAGGGCACTTGCCTTATATGTGGCTGATTCAAGTTAGATTCTGGTACCTGATATGGTACCCCAAGCCTGCTAGTAGTGATCCTTGAGCGCAGAGCCAAGAGTAAGCCCTGAGCACTGCCAAGTGTGCCCCTCCTCCCCTCAAAAACAGTTTTTAAAAGCACAGGAAAATTAGTCTTTAGCAGGAAGTTTGCCATTGGGAAAGGGAGTGGGCATAGGTCAGGGAAGGACTCCCCCCACCCCACAAAAAGAAAAAGTTTTACAAACCACAGGAAAACTGGTTCTTAATAGGAAACTTGCCACTGGGAGGGGGAGGGGGCATAGGTCAGGAAAGGGACAACAATGATAGAGGGAAGTGGTCAGGGTGCTGAAAGGAAGTAAAGTGATATGAACAATATCCTATCAGCAACATTATTGTAAAACACAATGCCTAATGGGTGGGGAGGGAATGCCAGCCATTGAGGCAGGCTGGGGAGATAGGGGGGAGGGCAGGAAGAAAACTGGAAACACCAGGAGAGAAGCAGAAAAGGGATTGGTATTGGAACACTGTAAGCCTAAAACTCAATCAGAAATAACTCTGTAACTTTATAATTCAAGGTGCTTCAATTAAAATAACATTTTAATAACGTTTGAATAACACTCTCATATTCCCATAAGAGAATGTAAACACAAAAGGCAAACCATGCGCTTATCGACAAGTTCATGGAGATTTTGCTTTGGGAGGGAAACTGGCACTTTAGTACTGGTGTCACATCTAGTGATGCTCAAGGCTAACACCTGGACTCAAGGACCACTTTTGGCTCCAGGGACAGTATGGGTTGCCAGAAAATAGAACACACAAGTAGGTAGCATGAAAGGCAAGCACCCTGCCCACTATTACTAAGTCTGTCTTGATTCTGCCTGTTGGGATTCGATCTTTTGTTTTGAAGCCATACCTGGCAGTGCTGGAAGCCAGGATCTAAGATTTTTGCATGCAAAGAACCTACTCCAGCTTTCTGAGCTCTGTGGGTCTCTTTTTATTGTTTTGTTTTTCCTTTCATCTTTTGGTTTGGGACCACACCTACCAATGCTCAGGATTTACTCCTGGTTCTGTGCTCAGGGATTATTCCTAGTTGGGCTCAGTGAAATGTATAGTGTGCTGAGAACAGAACTGGGCTGTGTGCTGGCCTTACCGACTGTACTCTCTCCAGCACCTCAATTTTTTAACTCCCTAAGATAAATCTATAAAACTCAGTAACTGAAGCAGTTCACATCCACCCTAAAAACATAAAAAATTTTTAAAAATTCTACAAACTGACAAACCAAAAAAAGGGATATCTAATATTTAAATCTCAGACTTCTTCATCAAGATCATGAACGATCGGTTTGAGGCTCTTCATGGTCCCAGAGCGAACAGATGCCATTGGGCTACACTAGCACGCGACAGGGACAAATGGAAACGTTACTGGCGCCCGCTCGAGCAAATCGACAACTAACGGGAAGTTAAGTGATTAAGTGAATATTCAAATCATTTTGGAAATTAAAGTACAATACAGAAATGTGAAGAAATGTGTGTTCACTGGGGCTGGAGCGATAGCACAGTGGGTAGGGCATTTGCCTTACATGCAGACCATCGAAGTTCAATTCCCCAGTATCCCATACGGTCCCCCATGCACCGCCAGGAGTAATTCCTGAGTGCATGAGCCAGAAGTAAATGCTATGCATCGTCGGGTGTGATCCAAAAAGCAAAAAACTAAAAAAAAAAAATTTTAAAAGCCATGAAATTTGCTTATAAGTGGATTAAAAAAAGTGTGCCAAAAAGGAAAAAAAGCATAGTAGAAATGACATCTGTACCTATATGTTCATTGCAGGACTGTCTACAATAGCCAAAATCTGGAAACAACCCAAGTGCCCTAGAACAGATCACTGGTTAAAGAAACTTTGGTACATCTACACAATGGAATACTATGTAGCTGTCAGGAGAGATGAAGTCATGAACTTTGCTTATAAATGGATAGACATGGAGAGTATCATGCTAAGTGAAATGAGTCAGAAAGAGGGACAGACATAGAAGGACTGCACTCATTCGTGGAGTATAAAATAACATAACATGAGGCTGACACCTAAAGACAGTAGACACAAGGGCCAGGAAGATTGCTCCATAGTTGGAAGCCTACCTCATGAGTGGGCGGAGAAGGCAGCTGGAATAGAGAAGGAATCACTAAGAAAATGATCGTTGGAGGGATCAGTCGGGAAGGGAGATGTGTGCTGAAAGTAGATAAAGGACCAAACATGATGGCCTCTCAGTATCTGTATTGCAAACCATAATCCCCAAAAGTATAGAGAGAATATGGGGGAAATTATCTGCCAGGAAGGCAGGGGGAGGGGTGGGTATACTGGGGAGATTGGTTGTGGGAAATGTGCACTAGTTAGAGGGATGGGTATTTGAACATTGTATGATTGTAATTCCCAGCATCCCATATGGTCCCCTGAGCACCACCAGGAGTAATTCCTGAGTGTAGAGCCAGGAGTAACCCTTGAGCATTGCTGGGTGTGACCTAAAAAAAAAAAATATATATATATATCCTCATGAGGATATAATCACTGTGTCACTGTCCTCCCGTTGTTCATCGATTTTGCTCAAGTGGGCACCAGTAACGTCTCCATTGTGAGACTTGCTGTTACTGTTTTTGACATATTGAATACGTCACGGGGAGCTTGCCAGGCTCTGCCATGCGGGCGAGATACTCTTGGTAGCTTGCTGGGCTCTCCGAGAGGGACAGAGGAATCGAACCTGGGTCAACTGTGTGCAAGGCAAATGCCCTACCGCTGCGCTATCTCTCCAGCCCATAAGGATATAATAAAAAAAAAAGCAACCAGTTTTAACAATTATTTATTTAAGCCCATCACTAATCTTCTTTCTCCTTATTCTACTGTTCTATTACCTTTATTATCTTTACCATGTAATTCCTCAACCCTCCCCTTCTCCCACCACTAGACCAGGTTTTGAGCCCAGGACCACAAACATAAAAGTGCTCTACCTATGAAACATATCCCTGGCATAAAAGCCTTTTAAAAAAACAGCTACAGGGGCTGGAGAGATAGCACAGCGGGTAGGGCGTTTGCCTTGCACACGGCCAACCCGGGTTCAATTCCCAGCATCCCATGTGGTCCCCTGAGCACCGCCAGGAGTGACTCCTGAGTGCAGAGCCAGGAGTAACCCCTGAGCATCGCCGGGTGTGACCCAAAAGCAAAAAAAAAAAAAAAAAAAAACTACAATACTATTATCAGCCTGCCAAAATCATCAACACATCAGTATGACAAGATACTGTTAAAATTTTCAAATTTTCAACTGTCTCATAAATGTTTATATGGAGCTTTAAAAGTCAATATATTCATATACATATTGATATATACACATGAAGCTTGAAAGGAAGTCTATACATAAATTTTGCTGTCCACAATAATTTGTCGTACAAAGTTTCTTACTGTCTGAATTTTATGTACAAAAATACAGAAAGGAGTCAAGGAAAAAGGAAGGGCCCATGAGAGGAACCGGACAATGTAGAGGACAGGGGAGGGAATACTAGACACAGTGCATGAAGGCAGAACTAGATCAGGCAGGACTGGGGCTGGTCAGGAAGAGTTACTGGAACAGACAATGAATAGGGAACACAGCAGGGGGAAAGGGCTGGGTCATGAAGCAGGAAGAGGCACACAGGACAAAAGAAGGCACTGTATGGAAGAGGCCTTAGGAAACAGGTTCTAAAAGGTTATCTAATTTAGTTTCTAAACTTAAAGGATTTTTTTGTTTTGTTTTGTTTTAGGGACACACCCGGCGTTGCTCAGGGCTTACCCCAACTCTGTACCCAGGAATCATTCTCGGCGGACTTGGGGGAACATATGGGATGCCAAGACCAAACCCAGATTGGTCCCATGCATGCAAGGCAAGTGACTTCCCCGCTGTTGTATCATTTTTAGCCCTAAAATTAAAGTTTATTAAAAAAAACTACTTAAAGGATAGTGTAATTTCTAGTTCAAACTATTTTATATATACTTACTGGGAGCATAGCTTCAGCCCATTCTCCATGTCCTCTTTGCAGAAGTTTAATTCTTTCCAGATCATAACACACTTGGACAAGATCACCCACTTGAAATTGTGAGGTACCTCCTTCTGCACCTTGAGCAGCATCCCCACTTCGGACAATATTTGCTTTAGTAAGAACAGCAGGATTAAAGGTCCACCTAAAAAGTTTTAAGCCAAAATTCAAAATGGTAAGTGTACTCAACTTTAATACAATAATTCTTAAAGTCTCAAAGAGCAAAACCTGTCAGCACACCAAAAGAGTAAAGCAATTATTTCTAATTACATTCTGGATGGCTGCATTTATTTTTATAATTTTATTATTCAAATGGAGGAGCTATCTGTAATCTCACCAACATATGCTTTAAGTTAGATTTATTTCCCTTTCATGTTTTCAAAATGTATTATACAGGAATCCAGAAGATAGCTCAAGTAGTAGAACACACGCCTAGCATTTGTATGGCCCAAATTCAATCCCTGGAGGATCTCAAGTACGGCCAGGCTCAAGTACTCCACTGCTGGGTCCAAGCAATAGAATGGCACCACAAGGATGAGAACGGACAGGAATAATTCCCAGGTCTTCCAAGCACTACTCAGCAGTCCCTGTTTGAAACATTATTACAGGGGCCAGAGTAAGAGTATAGGGCATACAGCCTTGTATGTGCCTTATATGTGGCTAACTCTTAGTTCAAGCCCCAGCATAACATACAGTCCCCAGAGAACTGCGAAGAGTAAACCCAGAATGCTGGAGATAGAATGTTTGCCTTGCATGGGTTAGACCCCCAGCACCATATGTGGTCCCCCAAGCACCACCAGGAGTAATTCCTGAGTGCAGAGGCACAAGTAATCCCTGAATATCGCCAATAGAGCCCCCCCAAAAAAAAGTATTTAATAACAATTTGATGACCAATTGAAGAAAAAATATTAACACTAGGGCCAAGAATTCTGACCAAAAAAGAAGTCTGTAAGTAATAATCCCAAATTTGTGTGACCGTCACATTTCCAAACAAATATTTAACACGACTTCTCAGTATATGCTAATCTGAAATTATGTTGTAGTTTCACAATTTTCCCTTCTTTTATTATTAACAATATTGACAACTAAACCATATAATTTACATATCAAAAAAGTATAATTCAGTGGCTTTAGTTTTTTCACTCAATTGTAACAACCAAAGACTACTACCTAATTTCATTTTCATCATCACTAAAAAATATAACTATTAGCAGTCACTCTGCATGCCTCCTCCTCACAAGCTCCTGACAACCATGAAAATTTCCAATGGGTTTATTATGTAGCGAATACTTTATATAAATAAAATCACAATGTGCAACCTTTTGGAACTTGTATCTTTCATTCATCATTGTATTCCAAGCACGAGGAACCCAGGGCCTCATACATGTAAGGTAAACACTACCAATGAGCTACTATTTTTTTGTGAAATATGGGGATTTCAGGAATCTAGGAGCTACTATCAGAACTTCTGCTAACTGGATCACTTAATTGATTAAAACCTGAACATGTAGTACTGGCTCAGGTCCTAAGGAGCCGAGAAACTGCCAGAGTCACCCTGGTAGCAGTGCAAAGGCCACCAAGTGGTGTCCAAGGCTTCCAGGCCTATACCCAGTGATGCTCAGGGTCATGCAGCTTCAAGGAATAAAATACACAAAGATGTCACGCCACTGGCCGAGCAAGTGAAAACAGAGATAGACAAATGGGACTATCTTAAACTAAGAAGCTTCTGCACCTCAAAAGAAACAGTGACCAAAATACAAAGACAGACTACAGAATGGGAAAGAATATTCACCAAATACACATCCGACAAGGGGCTGATATCAAGGATATACAAGGTACTGGTTGAACTACACAAGAAGAAATCACCCAACCCCATCAAAAAATGGGGCGAGGAAATGAACAGAAACTTTCGCAAAGAAGAAATCCGAATGTGCTAAAAGGCACATGAGAAAATGCTCTACATCACTAATCATCAGAGAGATGCAGATCAAAACAACAATGAGATATCATTTCACACCACAGAGACTGGCCCACATCCACAAGAACAAAAGCAACAGGTGCTGGCGCGGATGTGGCGAGAAAGGGACCCTCCTTCACTGCTGGTGGGAATGCAGGCTGGTCCAACCCTTTTGGAAAACAGTATGGACGATTCTCAAAAAATTAGAATTCGATCTCCCATTTGACCCAGCTATAGCACTCCTGGGAATATATCCCAGAGAGGCAAAAAGGTATAGTCGAAGTGACATCTGCAATTGTTTGTTCATTGCAGCACTCTTTACAATAGCCAAAATCTGGAAAAAACCTGAGTGCCCGAGAACAGATGACTGGTTAAAGAAACTTTGGTACATTTACACAATGGAGTACTATGTAGCTGTTAGAAAACATGAAGTTATGAAATTTACATACAAGTGGTACTACATGGAAAGTATCATGTTAAGCGAAATGAGTCACAAAGAGCGGGATAGACCAGAAAGATTGCATTCATCTAGGGAACATAAAGAAACAAAACAGGAGACTAACACCCAGGAAGGGCTCAGATTAGTACCAGGAATTTTGCTCCATGACTTGAAGGCCAGCCACTTGTGCTAGGTGAGAAGGAAGCTCAGATAGAGAAGAGAGCACCAAATAAAGGGTGCTGTGAAGACACTCCCAGGGTGGGAGAGACATGCTAAAAGTAGTCTATAGACCAAACATGATTGCCACTCAATGCCTCTCTGGCAAAACACAGTACCAAAAGAAGAGAGAGAGAACAGGGGGGAATGCCCTGCCACAGCGGCAGGGTGGGACGGGGGGGGGGGGGGGGGGGATGGGGGGGGATGCTAGGACCCGTGGTGGGGGAGGATGGGCACTGGTGGTGGGATGGGTACTTGATCATTGTATAACTGAAACCCAAGCACAAAAATTTATAAGTCTATAAGTGTACTTCATTGTGTTTCACTAATAAAAAAAATGATAAAAAAAAATAATAAAGCAAGGATTTCTCAACAACAACAAAAAAAAATACACAGCAGAAATGTGCAGGACAAGCACCTTCGCTCCTTCACTTTGTTCTTCAGACCCTGACCGCGTATTTTTAAGATTTATCTATGCTGAAACATGTTTCAGAACTCCATTTCTTTAGACAGCCAAACTATATTTCCATTGTACTCATGTAACACATTTTGTTCTGCATTTATCCAAGGACAGACAATGTGGCTTGCTTCCACTTTCTGGTCGTCATAACAATAATACTTCTGGAGCCAGAGAGATAATGTACCAGGTAAGGCGTTTGCCTTAAATGCAATTAATTGATCTAGGTTCAATCTTCGGCATCACATATGGTCCCCTGAGCACCACCAGGCTGAGTACAGAACCAGGAATAAGCCCTGAGCACTTCCCTCGTGTGACCCAAAAATACAAAGAATAAAGCTTCTGAGTTGGAAAGAATGTAGAGGAGTTAAGATACTTGCCATGTACATGTGGATCCCAGTTCAGCCCCCAGCACATATCAACCGTCCCACCCAACAGTGCTAGGTGAAGCCTTGGAAGCCTGTGAATTCTGCCTGGGTAGCCTAGATAAATTACAGCATCACAGGGCCCTTAAGCATGAAATACTGCATCTACCAATTAAAAAACCAAGGAATGTCTCTAGAATAGTGAAAAGAATAAATTTTGGGGGGAGACACCTAGATCACCTTTACCCCATAGAATAGGAAGGAGAAGGACAACAAAGGAAAGAAGTCAAGAGGGGAAGATGAGGGGAAGTAAAGGGGAGCAGGGATCAAGGGCCTCGGTACACCAATAGTGTACAGGAGCAGTAGAGCTTCAACTTCAAACCACAGAGTCATTAACATTGAAAACATGAGATCCAAACTACAACAACCAAACTTGAAAATGTGCCTGTCAAAGATGGCAGGCTAGGGATTATGGGAGGGAACTTGGGAACACTGGTGGAGGGAAGTTGAAAAAAAAATGAAGAGCAAATTCCGATTGCTTTAAGCCACTCAGGTTACGAAAATGTGCTAAGGCAACCCAAGGAAACCAATGCACAATCTAAACAGTACAAAATGTTCTGATAAACAGGATCTTTCCATTTGTTTGAAGTGTTTATTTCCTCCAACAGTGCTATATACTTTTCTATACACAAGTTTTACAAAACCTGGGATAAACTTATTTTAAGTTTTGTAATGTTATTTTTAGTCTGTTTGTTTTGTTTTCTTTTTGAGACATACTCATATGTGCTCGGGGATTATTCCTGATTCTGTGTCCAGAGATCACTCTTGGGATTGTTCATGGGACCATATGTAGTGCCCAGGATCAAACCAGGGTCATCCCTATACAAGGCATTGTATTAACCCCTGTCCTATCTCCCCAGTCTCTGTAATGCTATATTAGATATTTTATTTTTAATTTCATTTTAGGATTGCTCATTGCTAGTATGTAGAAATATAATTAGTTTTTCTAAATTGCCTTTCTTATACTGAAACTCTGCTGGACTCATTTATTAGATCTAATAATTTGTGAATTTCTTGGGTGTTTCTATACATAAATTCATGCCATCTGTGAAAAGAACTACCTTCTGTTGTTTTAAGTTTTAAAACACCAGCTCGCGGCTGCATTTCTTTTTCTTGCCCAACTGCTCATGCTAGACTCTCTAAGACAATGCTAAATAAAAGCAGGGAAAGCAGATATTCTTTTATTCTTAATGATCATAGGGGAAAAATATTCAGTCTTACATGACTGCACATATTAGTTGCACATTTTTCATAGATGCCCTTTTTTCTGACCACACCCAACTGTGCTCCAAGTTTACTCCTGGCTCTGTGCTGAGACAACTCCTGGCAAGGCTCAGGGGCCATATGAAGTGCCAGGATCAAACTCAAGTCAGGTGCGTGAGAAAAATGACTTACCAACTGTACTATCCCCTCTATTCCCTTTCATCCCCCTCTTAAACACCGGTTTCACTCCATCTTCTTTCAATCTGATATGTTATGGGGATTTTATCTACCATCTAAAAGAATGTTTTAAAAGTGTTTCATTGTATAGTATTGCTTTAAGGCTCGTTCCTCTATATACTACATTATTATTTTACTTTATTGGAAATTGTATTACCAACCTATTGCCGCTTGGATACTGTACAACAATGTCATGATCTTCATCAATTCCACAAACAGTTCCAGTTGTAGTTAAAGTCTCAAACATGCCATCAGTCCATCCTCCATGACCATGCTGCAAAGACTGTACAATTTCTAGGTCAAGATCTATATTTACCAGGTCACCGATCTGCAATCCACCAGGATTCCTGTTGCCATTCTGCTCACCTACAATTTCAAAGGGAGGGAGTTGACAAAAGTAAAAGAAAATCATCATGGTAACATTATTTTTAATCAAGAGTATGCTCTACATATTTTAGTTATCAATGTATCTCAAAATGTGTTGGGAATATAAAGTATAGATTCAAGTTAAGAACTTTAACAAAAGAAACAAAATAAGCAGACTGAAAATTTGAAATGTGATCATCTATAATGACTGAGCAAGACTATCACCTATAAAATACTATGCAACATTCTACCAAATCACAACACTTCAGATATTAAAAAATAACTCACTTTTGATCCAAGGAAATGGTTCAAAGACCAAGCACATGATTTGCAATGCAGGAGGGCTGGTACGGCCCCTTAGCAACAGTGGATACAAAGGATAACTAGGAGCACTACCACACAGACAGCCCAAATTTACTTTTTCTGCATACATGACTTGTAACTACCACGTCGATGAAAGAACAGTGTTTCTCAAAGAGCCCCTGGGGAGGCCTGGAACGATACAAGGGTATTGCTGAAATTGTGAGCGTTGATTTCTGGTTTTCACTTAAAGGTAGATTTCCAGTGGGGTGCCGAGTGATTTTTATTTTCCCTGACAAGATCAAGGGTCTGAGAGTCAAAAGAGTTCGGGAACTTATGAACTACAAACATAAAGAATAATCTCAGAAGTTTGGGGGTATTTTTTCCTATGAAATATTTAGTACTTTTGCTGAACCCCTTCTTTTGAGGGAAGGGTGTTTTGGGCCACCCCCTGTAGTGCTCAGGTTTACTCCTGGCTCTGCATTCATCAAGCCTCACTCCTGGAAGAACTTGGGGACTGAAAGAGATGCTAGAGTCCACCATGAGTAAGCCAAACAAAAATGCTATCCACTATATTAATAATCTCCAAGTGACTATTACGGTTTTTCCTTTATTTCAAAGTCCATTTCCTACTTTGCCTTCTCTACTTTTTTTGAGGGGGAAGGGGTAGCAGAGCAGGAATTAACCCTAAGGACTCATGCACATACTAGGTGGCACTCTTACAATGAATCACACGGCAGGTCTCCCTAAATTATTTTCAAAGCTGGTCTGGAAGATAGATCATTCTCATAATACACCATGTTGTGGGTTCCAAAGTATGAATGTAATATACTCTACACTTTCCTTATATAGACAAAACACTAAGAAAAAAATTTCTGAGAGCAAGATAAATGGATCTCATAAAGATAAAAAAAATAGGTACTTATATTCTTTTTTTTTTAATAATATGCTGCAAGAAACAGTACATTTTGGCAAAAAGACAAACGAAATGACCTGTAAAGAGGCAAGCAGAGTTTACAAGAAAATATTCACTGAAAGATAAGTTTAATCAGAAGAATCCGGTAAATTATCATCTTAGCAACATTTATTTAATTCATAAAATGAATTCGCTTTGGTTTTCTTAATCTTTTCAATGATACATAAATTTTCATTTGTTTATTAAAACTGTTATTCAAGGGGCTGGAGCAATAGCACAGCGGGTGGGGCATTTGCCTTGCACGCGGCCAACCCGGGTTCGATTCCCAGCATCCCATATGGTCCCCTGAGCACAAACAGGGATAATTCCTGAGCGCAGAGTCAGGAGTAACCCCTGTGCATCGCTAGGTGTGACCCAAAAAGAAAAAAAAACTGTTATTCAAATGCCCTAGGACAACAGAAAAGAAAAACATGAAAACTGGTCTTCAGCAGGAAGTCTGCCTTTGGAGTGTGAAGAAGGGGCGGGGTGAAGGTCAGGGAAAGCAAACTACAATGGTCAGAGAAAAAGTGTATACCACAGAGAAGAGTTCAGGGCAGAAGGGAAACTCGGGACACAGGTGGAGAAGTGGAAAGGTGAAGGGATGTGAAGGGGTCCGGGTTCCATGCTGCTGGAACACTGTATATATGAAACTCGGAAGTTACCTTGTAACTTTAGAATTCACGGTGATTCAATCAAAAATCAAAAATAAAATTTTAAAGAGCCATTATTATTTTAGAGCTTAATGTAACTATTCTTGAATTTAAAAAAAAAAAACATTTTGGGGACTGGAGTAATAGTACATCAATTAGCCAACCCAGGTTTGATCCCTGGCACACCATATGGTACTGATTCCAGCTAGGAATAATTCCTAGGCACAGAGCAGGAACTAAGCTCTGAGCAATGCTGGGTCTAAAAGCAAAACAAAAAAATCTAATTAATTTAAAATACCACTTTACTGAAACTCTAAGGAATCCAAGAGCACCAAATTACCAGATATATTCTCAATAATGTAAAAATCATCACTGTCCTCCCATTGTTCATCGATTTGCTTGAGTGGGCCCAGTAACGTCTCCATTTTGAGACTTGTTGTTACTGTGTTTGGCATATCGAATACGTCACGGGTAGCTTGCCTGGCTTTGCCAGTAAAAACCATGACATTAATTATCTAACACAAAATTATCCAATAATGTAAGTCTGTGGTTTAAAGAAAAAAGTTTGAGGCTGTGAAAATAGCTCAAAGAGCTGGTGTACATGCCCTACATAGTTAAAGCCCAGATTTAATTCTAGCACTAAATGGTTCCTCAAGCACCACCAGGAGCAACCCATAAGCACCGAGTCAGGAGTAGCTCACTAGCACTGCTGGGTGTGGGCCAAAAAAAACAAAAGACAAAATTTAAATTATGACATGAATTATGACATAATTCTCAGAACACAATGTTTTTAAGGAAAGAAGTTTTTATTGAAAGAAATTTAGAGATATGTGAGGGAAGACAAGGGAAAGAGAGAAAACAGTGTTCAAAAAAGAACACAAGTTTGGAAGAAAAAGCAGCAGAGAAGAGAAAGGCAGAGATACACGTTCAAGGGAGAACAGAGGCTTAAAAAAGCAGGGAACCCAACATGCCAACTCTTTCAGAGTCCAAACAAATCACTTAAAAAGGAAGTACTTTAAAACTAAAAATAACAAAGATTCTTTTAAAAACTTAAGTCCAATTTAAACATTTTTCTGATTTTATGAAGTTTGACCTATTATTTGGTAATGTTTGGCAGTCTGCTAACTCACCTAGTACAGGGCAATGATCTCTGTAAAAGGAACCTCCTTTGGCATCCTGGACACACTTCAAATCAGACTAAAAAGAAAAGAAACCAGAAAAACCATCCATTCAGTACACCTCAATACTTAAAATACATAAAAGTGTTCATTTAAATTCACATGAGAAAGTATTTTTCTTGCCAAAAGCATTTTGGATATTTATAACATCACTTACAGTCCAGGTTATACAAGCAAAAGAGCTATGAGCAGCGAAAAAGAAATCTATGCGTCTATCCCATCATATGTAAAGCCAGACCTCATGATTTCATGGGCCTTCAATGGACCTGCTGCCTAGATGTCCCTACTCCTGATTTAAAACATACCCTCAGAAATGCCCTGCCACAGAGGCGGGGTGGGGTTAGGGGGTGGGAGGGCTACTAGGATCATTGGTAGTAGAGAATGGGCATGGGTGGAGAGTACTCAATCATTGTATAACTGAAACCCAAGCACGAAAGTTTGTAAGCCTACAACTGTAGCTCATGGTGTTTCACTAATAAAAAATAAATAAAACATACCCTCAGAAAAGGACAATTACTGGGTATCACTCATCTGCAAAGAAGGGAATTGATGGTACTAAGTGATAAACCTTTGGCCTCTGATTATAAAACTGAGGTTATCTGGGTTGGAGCTATAGCATAACAGATAGGGTACTATTACATGCAGCCAATGACTCTACATCCCAATGGTCCCCTGAGTACCACCAGGAGGGATCCCTGAGTACAGGGTCAGGAAGGAGTCAGCCTTGAACACAGCCAGGTACGGCCTAAAACCAAAACCAAAATAACTGAGGTTTTAAAAGGAGGGGGCAGAGGGCTGGATGGATGGAAGAGGAGAACAAGAATGAAATAAGGACAGTGGTGGAGGACATTAGGTGCTTTGGTGGTGGTAAAAACCCAGTAACTTTGTATATCAAAATCATAAACATAAAAACATTAAGGGGAAAAAAAAACCATAAACATTACCCCATAAAGTTACAGCCAAGTGCAGTCACTTGCATTGCATATGTCTGACCTGGTGTCAATTCCAGGCACCTCATATATTCCCTCATGTCCCACCAGGAGTAACTGACCCCTGAGTGTAAAGCCAGGAGCAAGCCCTGAGCACCACTAGGTGTGGCCCAAAACACAAAACAAAACAAAAAAACCTTTGATTTTAATAAAATATTTAATTATACTATATAATTAAATTACTGAAGGCTGTATTATAACAATCCAAGAAACTCAAAAAGATACCATTAAATATACTATCATTATTTTCCTAAACACTTAAGTCAAACTATTTTCAGGTGAATCATTTTTCAATTATCATACTATGACAACACAGAAAGGTGTTTTTAGCTTAATATTTTTCATTATAAATTGTAATTTATTATTTTGTCTGCTACCAGAGCCTAGAATACAAATACAGTTTTAAAAAACAATCCAAGACCTGAGGGTCGTCACCCATTTCCATGCCAGTATCCCGCAGAAAGCAGCAGCAGAGGGACCGGAGGCCTGCGCCAGGGTGGACAGGGGCTGGGTGGCACAAAACGAGGGCATCATTTCCATGTCCCCCTCTCAGTTTTCCTGCTCCCTCTGTGACCACTCCTCAAACCTGCCAATCATACCTGTGTTCCTGGAGACGATCCCCTGGGGCAGATGGACAACGCGCTCCCAGTGCATTTGCCCCATATGCAGTGTTGTGGGGGACCAGGAACGTGGAAGCTATATAACCTCCTGCCTCTCTAGGGCCCAGGGTTTGGGCTGCAGAGCCAGGGGACCATTGAGGGTGGAAAAGGCCTTGTGACTGCCAGCATATAGGGTCTAAGTTTGAGAAGATCCTGAAGAGTTTAAAATTTTTAAAAATATGGGGGCTGGAGTGATAGCACAGCAGGTAGGACGTTTGCCTTGCGGGCAGCCGACCCAGGTTTGATTCCCAACATCCCACATGGTCCCCCAAGTACTGCCAGGAGTAATTCCTGAGTGCATGAGCCAGGAGCAACCCCTGTGCATCGCCAGGTGTGACCCAAAAAGCAAAAAAAAAATAATAATAATAATTTAAAAATAAAATAATAAATTCTATTTTCCTAAAATTATAGATGACTTAATCTTAACAGAGTTTTAGCGATTAAGTCACCAACTTACATTCCTAAGGATCAGGTTTCTATAAATCGAATATACTATAAGCTATCCAAACAGTAGGGGCCAGGGGGATAGTTAAGGTGTTTGCCTTATATTAAGCCAACCCCAGTTTAGTCCCTAGCATTACACCAGGAGTGATCCCTGAGCACAGAGCTAGGAGAAGCCCCTGAGCAGTGCCAGGTGAGGCCCAGAAATAAACATACAAAACAAAGTTATCCCTCTGGTGCCAAAGGGTAACACAGCAGATAATCCCAAGCACCACATATGGTCCCCGGAGCCCCTCCAGGAGGAAGCACAGAGCCAGGAGTAAGCCCTGAGCATTGCCAGAGTGGCCTAAAAAAAAAGATGAAAAAACTTTTTTTTAAAAAAATGCACCAATGTTACCTAAGAGCAAATTTGTAAGAATTAAAGTAAAACAAAATGCTGATTCTACTTTACAGACTTTCCCTCCAATGCCTTACTAAGCATTTCAGATACTTGTATTCTGACAGAGGGTGACAAACAAAATACAATATGGGCTCCATCTATTTTCTTTTTCAACCTATCCAGCACTTCTCCCTTAGGGACTATTGTACTCACCATCCCCTCAAAGCCAACTCTGTAAAGGTTCTTCGCACCATTATCCCAGAGAACATATGCTGCACTATGTGGGCTTGATGCACTCCAGTCTTGTATTTCTGTTACCTACAAGAAGTTTTTGAGAAAATAATTTTTTAGTACGTTATTTTACTTAAATATGGAGACAATCATTTCATGTGTGCAAGGGAGATATCCCAAAGGGTGAGCACTCACACCTCGTATCCAGGGGCCCAGAGCTGGATCCCCTATACCACGGCTCTGAGCACTACTGAACACAGCCCTGGTGGCCACAGCACCACTGGCACCAAGCACAGAACCAACCACCAGCTTCTCTCAGGCAAGCTTCAGTGTGGTCTCCACATGCCCAACGGGGGCCCCCACAAATCATTTTAGGGACTAGAAATCTGGTTCAAATGGTGAAATACATGCCTTGCGCATGAGGCCCTGGATTAGACTCCCCTGAACCACACGATCTCTAGTACCACCAGGGATGTACCAACATGCCACCATTACAGCATCCACAACAATTAAAAAATAGATCATTCCATATAAAATTAAAGTGAGGGGGTGAAGAGGTAGTAAAGTACATAAGGTGCTTTACTATCTCTCAAAACAACAAAATAAACATCAAAAAATGCACTTGCCAAATATGTATCATTTCAAACATTAAACTTAATTATAAAAGTAAGTTTTTCAAGAATCAGAAAATTTCTAAAACCCACTATAGAAAAATTACTTTTAACTTTTAGGCCACACCTGGTGCTACTCAGGGTTGATTCCTGGCTCTACACTAGGAATCACTCCCAGCTGGGCTCAGAGGACCTATGGGGTGCCAGGGATTGTACACAGATTGGCTATGTGTAGTAAGGTAAGCGCCCTACCCGCTGTACTGTTGCTCTGGGCCCAAACCACTAAAGAAATTTTAAATTGGGAAACTAAGTGATTAATAACAGATCCTCAGGAAATGTCTAAATTGGGACAGAGTGGGGGTAAAGTGCCTGCTTGCACACAGTTTAACTCCCTGTACCCAATAGGTCCCCAGAACACTGCCAGGAGTGATCCTTGAGCACAGATCCAAGAGTAAGCCCTGAGCACTGATGGGTATGGCCCTCCCCCAAAAACAAAAGAAAACATGTAATTAAATGCAAAATTTTATTTATTTTTTGCTTTTTGAGTCAGACTCAGCAATGCTCTGGGGTTACTCTTGGCTCTGCACTCAGGAAATATTCCTGGCGGTGCTCGGTGAACCATATGAAATCCCAGGGAATTGAACCCATGTTAGCCTCGTGCAAGGCAAATGCCCTTCCCACTGAACTATCGCTTCAGCCCAAATACAAAATTTTAAATCTTTCTATAGCACAGCAGGTAGGGCGTTCGCCTTACAAGCGGCCAACATGGCCGACCCGAGTTCGATTCCTCCGCCCCTCTCGGAGAGCCCGGCAAGCTACCGAGAGTATTCGATATGCCAGACACAGTAACAACAAAGTCTCCAATGGAGACGTTACTGGGCCCGCTCGAGCAAATCGACGATCAACGGGAGGGCCTTTACCTTTACCTTTACCCAAAAACAGTTTTTAAACTATTCTTAAAACCAGAGAAATAGTACAAGGGGTTAATGTGTTTGTTTTACTAGCACCAACGAGGATTCAATCAAACATATGGCCCCCCAAGTATCACCTGGAATGATCCCCTGAGCAGATAGCCAGAAGTAGCCCCCAGATGTGGGCAAAACAAATTACACAAAAATTACTAGATATTCTATAAAACCCATTTATATAATAAAGCATTGGAACTCTGACCAAATACCCAGAAAGGCTCAAACCAAATCTCTTTGGTCAGCTAAAGATGGTAGGTACGCCTGTCATGTGCAGGACTCTATGTTCATTCCCCTGCAATGATGAGCCAGAGTCAGGAGGAGGCCCTCAGCATCACCAGTTGAGGGCAAAGCAAAATAATAATAATAATAATAATAATAATAATAATGTCTAGAAGAGCTTTGGATATAGCTCAGCAGTATGTGTGTGACACGGTTTGAGTCCCAGCATCACCCCCCCCAAAACAAAGCACATGTCATAATACTTAGGAAGGACTGACCCAAATAACAAAGTTTGGTCCTCTGAGCCAGCCAGAAGTTATCCCTGAGTACAGAGCCAGGAGTAAGCCCAAAGAAATTCTGGGCAACAAAGCACTGTAGCACTGTCCTCCCATTGTTCATAGATTTGCTCGAGCAGACCCAGTAACAGGTCTCCATTGTGAGACCTCTTGTTACTGTTTTTGGCATATCGAATACGTCACAGGTAGCTTGCCAGGCTTTGCCGTGTGGGTGAGATACTCTCAGTAGCTTGCCGGGCTCTCTGAGAGGGGCGGAAATTTTTTATAACTTTTGCTATTGACGTCTTTAATGGTCTAAAGGCCCCAGAGAAACTGTTTCAAATAGTAAACACAAACAACAGAATACAGAGGATTTCAAAAGAAATAAAGATGTTAAAAGTGTGCTATAGGAATATATGTCCATTTCATGAGTAGATTAAACTATGGAAACTAGAAGCAGGTCTACTAACTTCTAAAATTTCAAAGAAGATATTTTGAGATATTTGCAACAAGTATAATGTGAAAATACCTGTGATTTCCATTGGTGACAAAATCACATTCTGCCAGTGCTCATGTGCTCTACTGCATATAGTCATACTAGTGCAAAATGCTAAATTGTAGTTTTACATGGGCAACAAAAATCACAAAAAAAATAGTTGGTATGAAAAATGAGGCCAGAATTGACAAAATCTACCTACAATCTTCTCAAGAAATTCAAATATATACAAAAGAACAAGAATCAAGGCTGGAGAGATAACACAGCACGGAAGATATCTGCCTTGCACGTGGCTAACACAGGTTTGATCCCTGGCAGCAAACAGGGTTCACTAAGCATCAGCCAGAGATCCCCAAGCACAAAGCCAGGGATCCATGAGCACCAGTGGGTGTGTCCTCAAATCAAAACATAAATAAACCCAAGAATAACTCTTTTTCTTCTAGGAAAACTTTTTTAAATTTTGATTTAGTTTTGGGGTCACACCAAGCAGTGCTTAGGGCTTACTCCTGCCTCTACACTCAAGGATCTCTCCTGGCGGGGCTGAGGGAGCCTCGGGGTGCACGCAGGCAAGCATCTTACCAACTGTCTTATCTCACCAGACTAAAATAAGGATTTGTAAAATTGTTACTGCCAGAGCAAAAAAAAGGGGGAAGAAATTTAACTCTAAAAGTAGTAAAAATATCCTGAATATATAGAATTCTAGAAGAATGTGATAAAGTAAGAAAAAAGAATTACCTTTCCCCTACGCCCATTTCCTCCATCCTGATCTTCCCACTGCCAGTCTACACCGCGAACCACTCTGGCACCCGCAAAGATCCCTCTTGCTGTAATCTTCTTAGATTTTCTACGAGACTCTAACAGAACCCTAAAGATAATTCATTTTCAAAATTATATGAAAATAAGCAACAAGTTATTTTGTGTAAGATCAATGACATGCTGACATGTAACATTAGTTTCAGGTATACAGAATAACAACTTATTTCTATTATCAGAAAATCATCACAATAAGTTCATTAACTCATCTGTCAAATCTTAATTGTAATAAATTTTTTTCTTATGACTTTTAAAATCTACTGTCAGCAACTTTCAAATATGCAATAATTTTATTGACAATAAACACTATGCTGTACATTATATGCCTATAATAAGTTTGTACCTTTTAACTTCCATCATCATTTAATAATTACACATCACTCTGTATAACCCCCATCTTTGAAAACCATCACTCTGTTCTGTTTCTATGAATGAGTGTTTTTTGGATAAGTTATCTAAGTGAGATAGTTTGTCTTTCCCCTAATTTATTTGTTAGCCTAATGCTCATAAGGTACATTTATGTTATCACAAATGGCAAATTATTATTTGCCATTTTATGACTAAATAATAAAACATTTTATACATGCCCATACCACAAATTACTAACACATTCATCTGTCAAACAAATCAGGTTGTTTCCCTACCTTGCCAATCATAAATTTTAATTTTTTAATGAAAAAGAATATAAAAAAGAGAATATGAGAGCACAAAGCAAGACATATGTACAATTACCACTTAAAGTCAAACTTGTGAAGACAAAAGTAAATGACAGGGCCTTCAGTAGACTCAAAAGCATGATTTACCAGGTGCAAGTACTCCTCTGCTTTAGCCAATTATTGTCGTGAACAAGTGCAGGCCCAATACTAACAGTCTGGTGAGTGGGTTAATATTTTTTATATATTATCAATTGTTAAATTAGAACACTGAATGACAAGTAAAGTGCACTGCAGCCTGGAACTGAACTATACTAAACCTTCTCCAAAATACTACATACTTTGACCTTGAAAAAGATAGTTTACTTATCTATCTGGGCTGGAAGGATAGCACAGTGGGTAGGGAGTTTGCCTTGCACACAGTCGACCCAGGTTCAATTTTTCCGTCCCTCTCGGAGAGCCTGGCAAGCTACCGAGAGTATCCCGCTCACATGGCTGAGCCTGGCAAACTCTTCGTGGCGTATTCGATAAGCCAAAAACAATTAACAACAAGTTTCACAATGGAGATGTTACTAGTGCCCACTGAGTAATCGATGAACAATGGGAGGACAGTGCTACTTATCTATCTAGACCAGCTTGAATCTCCAATGCTTATCTACCCTTTTACTTATTCTTTCCACATTCTTCTCATTCATGAAATTTTAAAATCTCAGTAGGAATCGTAAGAGAAAGTACAGTAGGTGGGGTGTTTGATTTGCATACAACTGACAAGGCTCAATCCCTGGCACCATACTGCTCCCAAGCCCGGCCAGGAGTGATCCCTGATTGCAGATTCGGAAGTAGCCTGAAAAGAGCCAGGTATAGCCCAAACTATACAACAACAAAATTCCTTAAGTTTATTATTTTGTTCTAATTTTCTAATGGGAATATGCATTTTTATTCATTTCTAGGATATTTTTATTAAGTTCTGACTTTAAGAATTATACGCAAAAGACAAACAAGCAATTTGTTTGAAATTACTCAATTAAGGGATCAGGGCAATAATACGGAGGGTAAGATGCCTGCCTTGCACACGGGTGACCCAGGTTCCATCTCCAGCATTCCATATGGTCCCCATGTACTGCCAGGAGTGATTCCTGAGTGTAGAGCCAGGTGTGGCCCAAAAAAAGCAAAAACCAAAAGTACTCCATTAAGTGGCAAGACCAGGATATAAACCAAGCAAGTTAATACCAAAGTCCACTTTTTAGTGTTCCTGCTTCCTCCCTCTGGCTGGCTAGATCCCTGTTCCTACTATCTACATAAGAAGATTCAACCATCTAAATTTCTGCACACATCTGCAATTAGTACTTCTCTTTGCTCCTAAATAATTTAGTGTGTATCTCTATGTACAATCCAAAATAATCAATGTTAATCAAAATTTCCTTAACTTGTAAATTTCTTAGACTACTATTTATTAATCAACAAATTTGCACTAGTAGCTACAATTATGAATAGGCATTTGATTTATTCAACAGCAGAAAATAACAGAATACATAGAAGAAAATAAACATTATTGAGCTCCTTTTGCATTTCCGAATGTGTCAAGTCCCTCTATCACAGAGGAAAAACAGCCCAGATTATCTGTGGGAGCTACACATAGTTTCATTACACAGCTCTCCTCTGGTTAGCAAAGGTAAGGTCTGTCCCACATCTAGTTCGTTGTTACTTCTCGATTCTACACCAGCTGTCAGAAACTATTTCCAAATCCTATTTTTAGGATTAATTAATATTAAAAAAAATGAACACAAACAAGAAATTGTGGCTGAAGAAAAAATTACTTCTCCTACCGTTCACTTCCTGGTGTAGTAATACGGTAAAAGCGATGCCTTAAGTGATGTTTATCTCCATGATAACAAACTGTGCACAAATCATAATTTGTACACTCTGCACATTTCCATCGAATGCCAATGATTGGTTGCTGGCGACAGGTATCACACATGGTTCCATCATGTTTAATGCCTGTAAAAATAAGGATATATGCTCACATTACTTGAACGTTACTTTCTGGGGTGAGGAAAGAACTAAGAATACAGCATGGGGCTAGAGCGACAGCACAGCAAGTAGGGCGTTTGCCTTGCCTGTGGCTGACCCGGTTCTGATTCCCAGCATCTCATATGGTCTCCCAAGCACCACCAGGAATAATTCCTAAGTGCAGAGCCAAGAGTATCCCCATGTATCGCCGGGTATAACCTCCCCCCACAAAAAAATACAGCATCTGGGGGCCAGAAAGATGATACGCTGGCTAAGGCCTGCCAAGAGTGATCCCTGAGCACAGAGCCAAGAGTAAGCACAGCTGAGTGAGGCCAAAAACAAAAAGGACAACATTTTATAAAGCCTTTCAATAAAATAAAATATATTCCAAAATTTCCAGTTATAATAGATTTTGAGTATTTTAACCAATACAAATTAATGTGACCATTTCTAGCCTTTATTTTATTTTTCTTTTTTTGGAGGGCCACATTCAGCCGTGCTCAAGGGTTTCTCCTGGCTCTGCACTCAGGAATTACTCCTGGCAGTGCTTAGGGGACCATATGGGATGCGGGGATCAAACTTGGGTCGGTCGTGTGCAAGGCAAGCACCCTATCCGCTGTATTATCTCTCCAGCCCCCCTTGATTTTTTTTTTCAATTGAAACAGATTCAATCCAGAGAAATAAAAAACAATCTTTTACCACCCAAGTATATGTTTCAGATTGCAAACATTCAAAAGTCATTGATGAGGGGCTGGAGAAATAGCACAGCAGGTAGGGCATTTGCCTTGCACGCAGCCGACCCGGGTTCGATTCCCAGCATCCCATATGGTCCCCTGAGCACCGCCAGGGGTAATTCCTGAGTGCAGAGCCAGGAAGAACCACTGTGCATCGCCAGGTGTGACCCAAAAAGGAAAAAAAAAGTCATTGATGAGCTTCAACCTATTCTCCACAGACATTTACTCAAAAAAAAAAAGAACAGTTTTATTATCATGAAAACATGAAGATTATCAATCAAATTAAGCAATTATCTCTAGGTATTAACAACTTTTAACCCACAAACAATAAACTTCAGAAAATAATCAGCAAGTTAAGATTTCAATAAAGTGATGAGGATTGGGGCTCTTTCACAGGATTAATATCCTCGTATGAAGAAGAAAAATACAGAACCAGTCCCACACTCCGTTCCTCTCCCCTCTCCCCTCCCCCTCCCCTTCTCCTGTTCCCCCTTCCCCTTTCCCATCCCCCTTCCCGTCTCCCCTACCCCCCTCTCCATGTGGTTCCTGGTGTTCAAATTCTAGCTTCTTAGAAGGCTGCTTTGCACTCCACCCACCCCCATCCAATCTCCTCAGAGAGTGAGGGATGGCCCACCCACTAAGGCACTGTTCATTGTGCAACTCTTCAAATGACTTAATGAAACGCAAAGGACAAATGTATCCAAAACCAGGGTACAGCTCAGTGGTAGAGTACATCTAGAGTATGTACTCTAAAAAGAAGGGGGAAAAATTATCCAAACTCTTACACCACACACACACAAAAAGGTCCAGTTTTCAGCTATTTCCCTATTCATGTATTTTTCATCTCTAGGTTCCATCACTAACAATATTCGTGAGCTCTTAATGAAGTATAGTTGTTCTTTTAATTGAACAATTTAAACAATAACCTGTTGTAAAAACTTACACAATTAATGGTTTTAAAGAATACCTCAGAAAAAAATCATTAATGCACACAAAAGCACATTGAAGTCCTTTGAGTCACACAGTTCAAATGCCAACAAAGCCACTGAACAGCTGTGAAACAGATTAGTGCTGGGAAAAGTAAATAAAGCAACCCACTCCACAAGAAAGATAAGCACTACAGAACTTTAAGAAGAATGCAATTCATTGACTTTAAAACAAAAATGATATTTAAAAGAAAACATAAAACAAGATAAAAGGCAATGAAATAAACAAAATTAATGTTTTACTGATCTCTTAGTAGCTTTTTTGTTTCTGCTCACATCCACCTAATTCATTCACATCTAAAATATGGTTTCCCAGTTTAAACCTTATGCTTACTTAATTCCCTATCATAGAGCTTTGTCTCTTTCCTATAGAATATCATTATTACCCTAGTCAGTTACTGCTCTTTCACTTTATAGACTTTATAAAGACATCTGCCACCATTAAATGAACCACCTGATGTTAGCTTTTGACTCATTCTACTAATAATCAAATGACCATCTGCTCAGCTTTAATGGTATCCTGACTAAAATTAGTAACTTAGAAAATGTATATTACTTACGTCTTTTTGTTTAAAAATTATTAAGGCCAGAGGATGGAGCAATAGTACAGAGGGTAGGGTGTTGGCTTGCATGCAGACAACCTGGGTTCAATCCCTGGCATCCCATATGGTCCCTAATCCCTGCCAGGAGTTGTCCCAGAGCACAGAGCCAGAAATAAATCCTGAGTACCACTGGGTGTAACCCCCCCAACAAAACAGAAAGTTGGATTAAGGCCAGGGGCCAGAACAGTAGTACAGCAGGTAGGATCTTGCCGTGCATGCAACCAATCCAGGTTTGATGTCCAGCACCCTCAAATGGTCCTTACACCCTGCCAGGACTGATCCCTGAGTTCAGAGTCAGGAGTAAGCTCTTAGCACTATCAGGTGTGGCCCCTGAAAAAAATTATGAAAGCTAGAAAAATAATACAGAGCTTGTTCTGAACAAAGCTGACCCTGGCTAAAGCCCTGGCACTGCACATGGTTCCCACATCATCACCACGAATAACTCTAAGCACCTTTTTCAGGATGCATGGTGAGCCAAAAAAAAAACCCCACTCCTGGTTTTGTGCTCAGGGGTCTCAGGTGAAGGTGACAGGAAGATGATCTGCAGTGCCAAGAATCAAACTGGGGGTGAGCAACACACAAAACAAGCATCTTAACCCTCTCTCGCTCTGGCTCAAATAACAAAAATTTCTTAAGAGAGTTCATAAAATCTGTTCAAATCCACAAAGCACTGATTTAAGAAAAATGTTAAATTTCTGGATAAAAAAGATAAATGAGGGCTGGAGCAATAGTACAGAGAGTAAGGCGTTTGCCTTACATGCAGCCGACCCGGGTTCAATTCCCAGCATCCCATATGGTCCCCCGAGCACCTCCAGGAGTAATTCCTGAGTGAAGAGCCAGGAGTAACCCTTGTGCATCGTCGGGTGTGACCCAAAAAGCAAAAGAACAAACAAAAGAAAAAGATAAATAAAATAAAACTACAGTTTTCACTACAAAGCAGTTCACTATTAGAAGCATTTCTAGTGAACAATAGCTGAATTATTACTTTAACAAAAGACAAAGCAAAACAACTATTAATGAGAATGGAAACATATATAGGAATTCAAGAAATGCCTCAAGTTAAAGATCACTAGCTAAAAATTCAACAAGGATGAATCCTTTTACCGTAATACTGAAGGGCTGGAGTGATAGCACAGTGGTAGGGCATTTGCCTTGCACACAGCCAGCCAGGCCGAGCCAGGTTCGATTCCTCTGCCCCTCTTAGAGAGCCCGGTAGGCTACCAAGAGTAGCTCACCTGTGCGGCAAAGCTACCAAGAGTATCTTGCCCACGCAGCAAAGCCTGTCAAGCTACTCATGACGTATTCAATATGCCAAACACAGTAACAACAAGTCTCAAAATGGAGACGTTACTGGGCTCGCTAGAGCAAATCGATGAACAACGGGAGGACAGTGTTTGTTTTGTAATATTGAAGCTTTTTTTTTCTTTTTGGGTCACACTCAGCGATGCTCAGGGGTTACTCCTGGCTCTGCACTCAAGAATTATTCCTGATGGTGCTTGGGGGACCATATGGGATGCCAGGGATTGAACCCAGGTCAACCACGTGCAAGGCAAATGCCTTACTCACTGTACTATTGCTCCGCTCCTGTATTTAATTATACAAGAGAACAAAGAAAACAAAAATTGCCAACAAATACTACAAATTGCTTACAAATACATATAACATTTGTGTAAATGGAAAGAAAACCATGGGAATGATAACTAACTCCTAGATAGTAGCTACCTTAAAAGAGAAATTAAAAGAATGAGATTTGGAAAAAGTATACAAGATACTTGAAATACATTAGCATTGCTTTGTTTCTAGATCGGTCCATAGGCATTTGTTAATCATTTATCTATTCGGATATCTTAAATACCATGGTTATGGTCAAGGTCCTCCCGTTGTTCATCGATTTGCTCGAGCGGGCCCAGTAACGTCTCCATCGTGAGACTTGTTGCTACTATGTATGCATATCGAGTACATCACGAGGAGCTTGCCAGGCTTTGCCGTGCGGGTGAGATACTCTTGGTAGCTTGCTGGGCTCTCCGAGATGGGCGGAGGAATCGAACTCGGGTCGGCCATGTTGGCTGTGTGCAAGGCAAACGCCCTACCGCTGTGCTATCGCTCCAGCCCATCTTAAATACCATGTGATAGTATTTAATTTTTTTAAATAAAAAACATCCCGGGCAGTCAGAAAGATTATTATAAGTCTGCCTTGCATGCAGCCAACACTGGTTCAATCCTCAGCACTGCATGTGCTTTCTCAAGCACCGCCAGGAGTTATCTCTGAGCATAGATTCAGCTCAGCAGTAAGCCCTGAGCATTGCTGGACGCAAACCAAAACCAGAAAAGCAAACCAAAAAATCCTTAGGTCATTATGAGCTTGATTAAGCCTCAAAAAACTATTGCCCTTGTTAGAAGATTTGAACGTTAAAAAGTGATTTCAGGGGCTGGAGCAATAGCACAGCAGGTATGGCATTTGCCTTGCATGTGGCCGACCTGGGTTCGATTCCCAGCACCCCGTATGTTCCCCCAAGCACCGCCAGGAGTGATTCCTGAGTGCAGAGCCAGGAGTAACCCCTGAGCAACAGCTGGGTGTGACCCAAAAAGGAAAAAAAAAGTGATTTCAACATTAGAAAAGAACCTACAGATCAAGAGGGAAATTTACAGAGTACAGGAAGGAAGGCACTTGCCTTAAATGTTATCAACCCTGGTTAGATCCCTGTACTATATATGCTCTCCCAAGAACTGCAAGGGGGTCACCTCTGAGCACATCTAAAAATAGATTCTGAGCACCAGTGATGGTGGCCCAAACCCACTCCTACCATCCCCCCCCAAAAAAAAGGTTACAAGTAATTAGCCAGCACTTAACACATCTTTTTACCATTCAATCAACCAAGAAATCCGGTTTCTGATTTATGAATATATTTAACCTCAAACCAATGTAATCAAAAAATACTTACACAAGTATTACAGAGGGTTAACCATTAGAAAAGTCATCTTATTCTTCCTGAATCATCAAACTATTTACTGATTTAAAACTATCTCAAATGGGGGCCAGAGTGCCAGTACAGCGGGTAGGGTGCTTGCCTTGCACACAGCCAACCCAGGTTCGATTCCTGGCACCACCAGGAGTCAGCCCTGAGCATGACCAGTATTGCCCAAAGACAAACAAAACACAAAAAATTTCTGAAATTAACTGAAGGCCTTTGCGCCCTTCCAGCAGATGTATTCTACATTCCTTACTCTTGAGAAGTACAAAGCTAATGAAAACAGGATTTGTTATCACTAATAATGCTGACCACTGTTGATTAGTACTAAGCTCAGTGATTCAAACACACTTTATCTAATTCCCAAAAATACAGAAAGGAAGATATTATTATTACCTCAGACAAATAAAATTAAGACTCAGAAATAACTTGTCTGACATTCATAAATTGGCAGGTTCAAATTGGCATGCTATTATATAGCATTCATAAATTGGCAGGTTCAAATTCAAACCTGGTGAAACTAGTAACAAAGCTGGTCCCTTAAACTCTTCAACCCACCAAGATATTTCCCCTACTTAAATCTGATCTTACTTGATGTGTAACTAATCTACAGTATCATGATCCCTGTTCAACCAACTGGATTAAAAATTTAAGTCGCGGGGCGGGGAGCGACAGTCAGGCAGGTAGGGACTTGCCTTGCATGCAGCCAACCTGGGTTGCTTCACCGGCACTTCATCTAGTCCCCTGAGCCCTGCTATGAGTGATGCCTGAGCATGAGCCGGGAGTAAACCCTGAACATTGTCAAGTGTGGCCCAAAACCAAACCAAAATTAATATATGTATGTGTTTTATAAAATACTATTTTAATATTAAATTTCAGAGATACATATTGAGAACTAAAATAAGGACAAAGAAATTCAAAAGGGTCCAATGCTCAAGGCACTGGAGAGCATGTCTAGGCCCCAACACCTAAGGCTTCCCTGACCCCAGTGACACTGGGTGGGGGCCTGGTAACATCTCCTCCCATAGCACCCCATGTCCCTAACCATCAGGCCCACAGCACAGGCCTCAGCGGGAGTGTCCCCAGGTTCCCAAGCACCACTGGGGAGGGCAAATAAATTACGCCTTTGAAGTTACATCACTCAAAATCTACATCTCCCTCATATTTTCTCTCACCTATTTTCGCATCCTTGCTATTCTCCAATATAAACTTAGATAATAAAAAAGTCCACATAATAAAAAGTCCATTATGCCCTCACACAGACCAGACAAAGTAAATAAACTGCCAAATCAGACATACAATTGACAATTGTAATATGTCTATTATTTTCAGCACTTGTTACAAAGGGTTGAAAACTAAGGAAATCAAAAATTGTTTTGCTTGTTTTGCTTGTGGGCCACACCAGCTCTGCACACAGGACTCACTTGAGGCAAGGCAACGCTTGCAGGACTATATGGCCTGCTGGGGATTGAACCTCGACATGTCACATGCAAGGGTACCTACCTTATAACCTGCATTGTCACTCAGGCTCCCCAAACAAAATTTTAAATGAGGGCTAGGGACAAATTTTAAAGAGACAAAGCACCCTAAATTCTATCTCCAGTACCTCCCTCCAAGCACCTCTATGTGTGGCCCTGATGGTTCCCAAGCAACAGACTGATGGGCAGGAAGGTACCCCAGACATCCTGAGCACTATGGGAGGATGCATTTTTTTTAAAGAAATTTAGTACTAGAGGGATAGTACAGCAGCTTGATCCCCAATAACACACAGTTCTGAGCAGTTTCAGGAAAAGGTCCCAAGCATTTTGTGTGTGTGGTCCAAAAAAAAAAAAAAGCAAAAGGGAAAAAAGAATGTATGTTCTCCACTTGTAACTTTTTTTTCCTGGTAAACTATTAAAAACTATTTCATTTTAGGAGTGAAACAACTATCTTGTCCTATACCCACTTAGCTTCAAATATGGTTCAGATAGACTAAAAAATGCAGTGTACAAGAAAGTACTATAAAATAAGATCTTTGGGCAACAGAATTACGGGCAACTCTTTTGTCTTTAGTTATTTCTCTTTTCTTCTGGTTAGCATAAACACGTTTTATAGAAACAAATCTTAAAACAAGTTGGGTCTGGTGAAATAGTACTTAAGAGGTTAGGCACTTGCCTTGCATTTGGCCAACCCAGACTTGATTTACAGCACTAAATCACGGGTCCAGAGTAAACCTGAGCATTATCGATGTAGCCCAAGATCCAAAACTAAGTAAGATAAAACAGTTTAAACAGGTAAAACAATTTTATAACGTAAAAATTAGAAAAAAGGTTTTTAGGGGAGGTTTGGGATCTCCCTGTGCACAGAGACCACTCCTGATGGTGCTCTGGAAGCCATATATAATGCTGGGGATGGAGGCTATTTGTTTCTTAATAAAAGGCAATTCATGGACCGAGCAATGGTTAAGTGGGTAGAATGTTTCCATTGCATGTAGCCAACCCAGGTTCAATCTCTGGCAACCCACATGGTCCCCCAACCCCCACCAGGAGTGATCCCTGAGTCCAGAGCCAAGTGTAAGCAAAAACCAAAAAATAATAATAAATAAAAGGCAGGGCCAGAGCAATATTACAGTGGGTAGAGTATTTGCCTTGCACCCAGTCGATCCAGGTTCAATCCCCAACATCCTATATGGTCCCCAGAGTATCACCAAGAGTAATTCCTGAGTGCAGAGCTAGGAATAAACTCCTGAGCATTGGTGGGCGTGGGTCAAAAACAAATCAAAGGCAACTTATTACAGGCATCATCATAAAATTTAATTACTAAGTTGGTTATATTAATTCCCTGAACAATTTTCCCACAGAAAAGGTAGTACAAGTAGGGATAATTTCTGAACTACGATAATCTAAATGAAAGCAAGAATGACAACTGTTAATATTTATGTCGACCAAACACCAGAGTGTTTTGTTCTGTTTTGTCTTTTGCAATAACAGGGATCAAACCCAGTGTCTCACACATGCAAAGCATGAACTCTATCACCAAGCTATATCCCAGGGGATTGGGAGCAGTGGGAGTGGGAAAGGTTGTTCTTCTGTTTGGGGGCCACACAGCTTTGCTCAGAGCTTACTCCTGGTTCTAAGCTCAGGGATAACTTATGGCAGAGCTCAGGGGTTGAACCAGTACCAGGGATTGAACCCTGGGTCGGCCACATGCAAGGAAAGCCTGCTGCACTATCTCTCCAGTCCCTTGTTTTTAGTTTGGGGGTCATACTTGGTAATGCTCAGGAGCAATTCACAGCTCAGTGTTCACCCCCATGTAGTGGCAGGAATTGAACCTGGGCCTCCTACATGCAAAGCATGTATTTCAGCCCTATGAGTCATTTCCCAGGCTCTTGGTTTCAGGGAGAATTTTAGAAAGAAAAATTCTTTTTTCTTTTTCTTTTCCTTTTTGGGTCATCACCCGGTGATGTTCAGGGGCCACTCCTGGCTCTGCACTCAGGAATTACTCCTGGTGGGGTGCAGGGGACCATGTGAGATGCTCGGGATCGAACCAAGTTTGGCCATATGCAAGTCAAACGGTCTCCCAAGTGTGCTATTGCTTTAGTCCCCTTTTCTCCAACTTTATTGAGATACTGCAATTTACAACACTGTCACTATCAAGATGGTTTCACGTACGCACTACTCCAGCACCATACCCACCATCAGACTATCCACTTTTAGGGAGGAAATTTTGTTTTTGTTTTGTTGGGAGGAAAGCACACCCAGCATGCTCAGAGCTTACTCCTGGCTCTATATTCAGGCATCAGCCCTGGAGTGCTCAGAGGACCATATGGGGTACCTGGGATCAAACCCGGGTTAGCAGCATTTAAGTTAAGTGTTATCACCCCTGACTCCTCCAAGCATTCTCTCCAGCCCCAAGTGGAGGAAATTCTTAATCTCCTTGCACCCGATTTTCCTTTTATCATTCTTAGGATAACATCTTTCTAAACTTGGGTCCAAGAAGTCAAAGTCCATTCAAAATATTGTTTAATTCAGAAATATTCATTTACAATCCCTTCTCTACTTCCTCCCAACACTCCACTTGTTCAAGCTAATGTCATGTAAAAAACAATTACATGGTGGGCACTGGTGGAGGGATGGGTATTTGATCATTGTATAATCGAAACCCAAGCACAATAAATTGTAAATCTACAACTGTACCTCATGGTGTTTCACTAATAATAAAAAAAAAATAAATTTTTAAAAAAATAAAAATTAAAAAAAAAATTTCAGCATGGGTCAAACATAAACACAGAAGTAAAAATCTCTCTGGCCTAAGTTAAAGATTAAATTAAGGCCTAAGTTAAAGATTTGTTCCCATGGATACAAGTTCCTAATTAATTTGAACTCAAAGTGTGCAAAAATATAGACAGATAAGACTAACAGACCAAACTCTCTGCTTTTTGGGGTCTCAACAACCAACCTGAGACTTTGACCAAATCCCCTGCCCCTGAAAGCAAGAGCCAGCCCTGTTTACAGGGGCCCAGGGGCTTGCTCCAGCCCTCCACTCAGGCACTCTGGTTGAGGATGAGGGACCTCATCTGCCTGAGCTGATACACCCTGGTCCTGGGCCCTGAGAGTGGGAGATGTAAATCATTAACATCTGTACTGAGCCTGATGAGATAAATGTGATACATGTGGATTGCCCCTGAAATGTATGTATAAAACACTGTGTGAGAGCTAATAAACGGATTGCTAATTGACCACCAAAAAAAAAAAAATTACATGGATAGCAGAGAAAGTATAGCAGGCAAGTGTTTGTCTTGCACGCAGCCAACCCAGGTTTGTCCCCCAGTATCCCATATGGTCTCCTGAGCACCACCAGGAGTGATCCCTGAGCTCAGATTCAGGAGTGATCCCTGAGCACAGATCCAGGAGCAACCCCTGAGCATCATCACTGGGTGTGGCCCCATCACCAAAAGAATAATAACAAAGAAAGACAATTACAATATACCAACAGCAATAGAAAATACTATAGGAAAATATTCCTTATAGATGTCATTACTAAGAATTATAATAAGCTTGCAATATTATTATCCTTTCCAATACTTGACATCTCAAATACTACTCCCATAAGTCTGGCTCCTGCACTCAGAAATTACTCCTGGTGGTATTCAGGGGACCATATGGGATGCTGAGAATTGAACCTGGGTTGGTCGCATGCAAGGCAAACGCCCTACCCGCTGTGCTATCGCTCCAGCCCCATAAAACTGACCAGAAGAGAAATAAAACGTTGAAGAAATTGGGGCTGGAGCGATAGCACAGCGGGTAGGGCGTTTGCCTTGCACATAGCCAACACGGCCGACCCGGGTTTGATTCCCAGCATCCCATATGGTCCCCCGAGCACTGCCAGGAGTAATTTCTGAGTGCATGAGCCAGGAGTAACCCCTGAGTATCGCCGGGTGTGACCCAAAAAGCAAAAAAAAAAAAAAAAAAAAAACCCCAAAAAAATTGAAGAAATGGCTGGGTGCTATAAATTTATTTCATTTTTTTATAAAAGTGCTTACCTTGGATAGTTTAACTGAGCCCTAACTTCTAAAGGAGGTTCTCCACAAGTTAAGAAGCACTCTGCTAGAAATGCAATGAAAAGACTAAGAACTGGGGACTATGGTGCAGTCAGCAGGTCAATCTGTACCTGTGAGGCGAGTGCATCAGCAGCCTGATGGCGCCTTCAGACTTCCAGATACCCCAAAACTGCTGCTGTGCCTTTGGCTAGACCCCAAAAACTTGGGGCTAAGCTGACCAAGAAAGAAAAAGGCCAAAAGTTAGGTATGTGGGAGATACACCCACAAACCACCTCCAGCTCAGCTATATAATTAGAGGCATGGCCTCTCTGGTTCCTGGTCAAACTGCTAAATGTCCATAATCCCAGAGACTCAGAAACAAATCTCAAAACCCAAAGGCTTTTGGGAGAAATGTGTCCGGTCCCTGCAGTAGATTACCAGCGCCAGGCCCCCCAGGAGGGAACAGGTTTCGTGCCTTGGCCTGTTCCCCCTGGCGGCCCAGTGGCCACCATCCTCCAAAGGCCACTGGACAGTCAGGTTTGGGCCCGCAGTGACGAGACACTGGGGCCTCACGGAATGGAGGTGGAGCTGGCCCTTTTCTCCCCACCCCAAGGAGACCCCCAGTCACCACCCACAAACGTCCTCTCTGGCTCCTGATCAAGCTGCTTAATGATCCTAGAGACTCAGAAACAAATCTCAGAACCCAGCAGCTTTTGGCAGAAATGCGTCCAGACCCCGCAAGTAGGTCACTATCGCTGGGCCATTGGCGGGGGGGGGGGGGGGGGGGGGGGGGGGGGGGGGGGGGGGGTGCTGTTCCCCCGCTTTTCCTCCTTGGCGGTTCAGTAGCTGCCATCTTCCAGAGGCCAGTGGACAGTCAGGTTTGGGCCCTCAGTGACAAGACATGCGAGGCCTCAAGGGGATGGGGGTGGAGCTGGCCCTTTCCTCCCATCCCAAGGAAACCCCGAGTCATCGCCCATGAACAGCCTTTCTGGCTCTTGATCAAGTTGCTTAATGGTCATGATCCCAGAGACTCAGAAATAAATCTTGGAACCCAGCAGGTTTTGGCAAAAATCTTTTCAGATTTAATTGTTAAAATTTCAGAATTTCAAAATCACACAGCCACTGCTGCAGCCGCGCAACATCATATGTTATTCATAACCAGCAATAGAACACAAATTGTCTACTGTTGCCTTTTCGGCAGATCTGAGTGTTAGGGTAAAATCCCAAATAATGATGGTGGCTCTGGTGTCGAAATACTGAATGTAATCAAAGTAGAGATTAAAGTTATATGGAATTCATCTGCCCCCACAGGAAGGGGGAGGGTGTTGGATGGGGGCATACTGGGATTTTTGGTGGTGGAGAATGGGCACTGGTGAAGGTACGGGTGTTTCATTGTATAACCAAGACTTAAACCCGAAAGTTTTGTAACTGCTCTCACTGTGATTCAATAAATAAAGTTATAAAAAATGAAATAAAGTTATAAAAAATGAAAAAAAAAGAAGACTAAGAAGTGCCCCCAAAACATAATAAAAAAAACTATACTAGAAACTAGCATTGAATAAACCTACTCATCCATACATCTTCATACATCCAGGAAGATACAAAGAATCTGAGTGGGAAATCCAAATTCATTTTTTCCATTCTCTGGTAACAATGACCACAAAATTAGCTTAAGTAAAATAAAACACATTTCTATTCAAATTCTACAAAATCATACTCCATGATAAAAGATCTAATATAAGTACTTCACAAGTAAGACGTCCCAGAATTCACAAATAACATTTCCACATTATTTTTGCTCAGAACAACTTAATCACATATATCTGCATACAAAATGATATTATTAAATTTATATTAAGGACTTGTATCCTCAACAATTGACTATCCTAGACCATAAATTCAAACATACCATGTGACTGTCACTTGAAAGGAAAGAAAAAAGCTCATAAACCAAAATGTTTAAGGAAAGAAAAAAAGCTCATAAACTACATGAAACTTCCCAGGAAAACAGTGAGAAACTATCAGAGAAACTCAGGGAAACCTGGGATGACTCGATAGTCAAAGTAAGCTTGATGTCCCAAATTCAACTCCCAGTCCCACCCACAAGCACGAAATCTGCCCCTAATGGCTCTATTGTCTAGAACCCCTGTGCCATCTCCAAAACATGGCCAGGTACGTGCAAGCACACATACAGCTAATGTGTGTAATCCCCAAACTGAACACGTGCAAGCACTGTAGCCGGTACTGCAACGCCCAGAGAGCACAGGTGTAAGTCCAGGAACTGCCAGGAACACTACAGCATCAATCAGAATGGATGCTCACCACTAAAGGAGTTTGTATTCCACAAAGTACTTTATGTGTGGCCCCTGGCAAACAAAAAACTACATGAGTAACCCCTGGCAACCACCGCAACCAAGTAAATAAGCACCACAACCAAGAGAATGCATCCCCAGTGATCTTAACAACAAAGACAAGGGTAATTCCAAAATCCTTATCTCTTAGAAAAAATGTGGAATTTTATTTTAAAATTAAAGATTATCCATTTCTAATTTCCAGATATGCTACAATATATTTATATAATTCCTGTTCAGATAACATGAGCTAAGAAACAAAGAATAAATCATCCAAGACCACAGTAGCTGTCCTACCCATAAAAGTTTATGTAATAATTATAAAATCTCAAAATATCTGTCACTGTCACTGTCCTCCCATTGTCCATCAATTTGCTCGAGCGGGCCCAGTAACGTCTCCATTGTGAGACTTCTGTTACTGTGTTTGGCATATCGAATATGTCACGGGGAGCTTGCCAGGCTTTGCCATACAGGCGAGATACTCTCGGTAGCTTGCCGGGCTCTCCGAGAGGGGCGGAGGTATCGAACTCGGGTCGGCCATGTTGGCGGCTTGCAAGGTAAACGCCCCAGCCACTGTGCTATCGCTCCAGCCAGTCAAAATATCAGGACGCAGAAATAACAAACTTTTAAGCACTTAGCACCAAATTAAAGACAAAAACCAAAATAGTATAGCCCCCTCCCACTTTCCCCCCAAGTAAAGGCTCTCCACTTTCAACCTAACAGTACTTCTTTCATCACTATTTATTTGGTGTACTTCCCCACACAGGTATATATCTCTAAACCAGTTAATTATCAATAAGTTACAATTTTCCCCTCCAAAGTTACTTGGCAACATCTGGAAGTTGTAATTTTAACTTCTGGTAGAGATCAGGGATGAGACCTATAATGCAGAGGACTGTCCTCTGTAACAAACAGAAAGAATTATCAATGAATTCATATGGCAACAACATCCAATCTGGGAAATCTTACCCTAAACAATAAAAACACTACTGTTCTTGCACTTTAACACACAGTAGATTCCTTTAATGAGAAACTATTTTCTTACTCTGCTTAACATTTTCTCTGCTATGTAGAAATTCACTAAATAAATTTACACAGTTCATTATCCTACTGATACAAATTTAAGATTCTTTCCCACATTTTTGCTTTACACTCAATACTGCTGTGAACATTCTTATACAAGCCTCTCAATGCTCAATGATTCTAAGGAACCGTTTCAAAATGTGGTTTTCGAAAAGAATCTTCAAGATTCAAACAGTAAAGACTTATCTTCTTAGTAATACCAAGATATCTGCCTTTTTCACACTGATGCTGCACTGACAGTGTAAAGAAATCGCAAGCGAAACTACCAGTAAGTTTAGTCAAGTTAGTATCCTTCAATAACAAGTTATAATGGTAGCATATAGCTTCTCCTATGGTGTACTAAGAAGGCCAAATATGGGGCCAGAAAGACAGAACACCAAATACGGCACCTGCACCCGCCCTGGCCTGGATTCAAGCCCCAGCACCGCATATGATCTATCAAGCCCCACCAGAAGTGATTCCTGAACACAGAGCAAGGAACAAATCCTCAGCACTGTTGGGTGTGGCCCAAAATTCAAGGGGGTTGGGGGGAACCACATTATTACTACCATGTTATCCTTACCCAGAGTACATAAACTATTTTGGGGGGGGGGGTCACACATGGCAATGCTCCTGGTTCTGCACTCAGGAATTACTCGTGGGGCACGGGTGGACCACATAGGATGCTGGGGATCAAACCCAGGTGGGCTGCGTACAAGGCAAACGCCCTACCCTATGCTATGACTCCAGCCCCAAGAGTACATAAACTAAAGTTAATCAAGAAGCAATATCAGAGAGCTGAAAGCAATAGTACGTACAGCAGGTAGAGCACTTGCTTTGCACAGTCAACCCGCATTTTCCAGAACCCCATATGGTTCCCCAAGTCCCACCAGGATATTATAGTCCTAAAACTAAACCAGAACTTTCAATTTGTTCAGTTCTTCTTAAAAAAATAAAAAAGGGAAGGGGGAAAACAACAGGAAGGGGCAGGGGAGAAACCTGAATATCATATGTAGACTAGCTATCTCTAAACATGATGGAGATTTTATTTTTAAGCCACAGTGAGTATTACTCATGACTTACTCCTGGTAGCGCCCAGGTACTCCACACAAAGCAAGCAAGACGAGACATGCAAGGTGAGCACTCTATCCAACTCATACTTAAACATGGTTTTTAAGTTTTTGCTAAAACAATCAGATGAGAGACAGGACAGCAGCTAAGGCAATTGCCTTGCACAAAGTAAATCCAGGATGGATACCTAGCACCCCATATGATCTCCAGAGACCACCAGGAGTGAACTTTGAGCACAGTGGGTATGGCCCAAAAAACAAAAGAGGAAAAAAAAGGATTCAGATGAACAAACTGAAAGGCTACACAAAATAATTTGATGTGTAAATCTTATTAAGTTAAACAACATTTAAGACATTTAATTCTAAACACTTTTACATAAGATAATGAAATTCTGACAAAAAATATGCTACAAAACATAGACACCACTAAAGTACCTTCAAAAACCACTGGAGTGCAGGATGTTACATTTTATCTTTGCCCTGGGAGGAATTTTATACTGTCCCATAAACCTACAATTACTGATTCCAAAATGCCTCCAAAATTGACTTGTGGTCAAACTTCAGCTTGGGTCAGCATGATAAATCTTAAGGATGTGCAGAAGCAGGTATATGCTTCATACATTATTGCAGATAGTATAAACTGCTAAAATGCCTTAGAAGGGCGATTAGTCAACATCTACGAAAATGTTAAGTATGTTTAATATTTAATGCAGTAATTCCACTTCATAAGTACACAGCACATATACATGATACATGTACAAGGATTTATTCACTACATAATTGCAAAGAAGACCTGAAACAACATAAATACCCATTGATAAAGTACTGGTTAAATAAATCACTGTGCATATTCGATATGTCAAACACAGTAACAACAAAGTCTCACAATGGAGACATTACTGGGCCCGCTCAAGAAAATTGATGAATGGGACCCCGACAGTGACAGTGACTCAAATATGCAGCTATGAAAAAAAGGTAGCTCTGTTGAAACGATCATCAATATTCACTATTAAGTGAAAGAAACGAAGTGCAGAAGAGAATATAGCTTATTGCTGTTTGTGCTCTGAAAGAGTAAGCAGATTTACACTGTTCTAGCTACACACACACACACACACACACACACATGCTTACAATGATCTGAATACATGAGAAAGTGGTGGCTGCCCAGTCTCCTTCTGAATCTATTCTTTCAGTCCTGAGCATGTATATATCCCTTTCACCGTTTAAAAAGTCATCTAAGAAACAAAATTTTATGCAATCTCTTCAAAGACTGAGTTCAGCTGCATTAATTTCCTTTTTACTACTGCTAGCAGTAACCATGAACTCACTTCAAATGTATTAAACTGTCAAACTCATTCATAAAATCTTAGAATAACCTTATTTATGCCTTCCTTAAAGTATCAAACCATAAATCTGAACTGTCACTAAATCTTGCAAGAAGAGAAATCTCTGTAAAATACGTTTAAAGACGACCTTTATTTGGGGACAGCAAATCATCCGTTTTATGTATTATATGAAAATTCGAAAGTCGGTAACAATGCTGAAATTCTGTGAATCAGACACACTGACTCACTGCTCCCGATGGGTATCTCATGTAACCTTACATGTGAGATGAAATGTTCACAACAACAAAAGCAGGTGAACTCCATGCCAATCTTCCACTTGTGGGGGGAAAAAAAGTAACGGCAAAAAAAATGAACAGCTTAGATGGTTTTTCCCTTTAGTGGGTGTGAAAATATGAAATCAAACAATTTCGACGGAAAATCCTTTCCCAGGTTCCAACAGCATTCGGGTCGGCGTCAGCAGAGCCCCTTCACTCGACCCCACCACCACCAAAAAAAAAAAAAAAAAAAACCACCCAAAAGATTTCAACAAACGTGAGCTACCCGTCTCCAATTGTAACCGGTCAACTAAACACCATATGGCTAGGCGAGCCTCCTCCATCCGGAGCTATCCCCGGATGGGGTAACTGATTTCACGGCTCATTGCACAGACCTCTCCAGACGCCTTCCCGGGAGGGGCAGGGGGAGGAGGGGAACTGTCTGTTGTCTTCTTGGGGCTTTGTGCCTCCCAGGCTTGAAAGCATCACGGCTGCGGCCTTTGAAATCATGGCTCTGAGGGGGAAGAGGGGAGCCAGGGGTTCTAGCCTACAAGTTTGGGTTCACCGGATCCTGCACCTAAAACTCCCTGCAGCCCGACCCCCGCGACCCACCGCCCAACCGTCCGGGCCGCGCCCTCCCGCCGCGCGCAGGCGCGGGGCCAGGTGGCCGCGGTGGCCTTACCGGTGGGCGCGCTGTCCAGGATGCGCAGGTCGTAGGCCCCGGAGCAGCGGTAGTTGGCGGCCGTGCCGTTGTCCCACACCACCACCACCTCCTCGAGGCTCTCGAAGCTCCGCACCGTGCCCACATGGCCCTCGCCGCCGTCCTGCTTGCCCCACTTCCAATCCGGGCCGCGCACTACCCGGGCCCCGACCCCTTCCACCATCACCCGGTTATTCCGGGAGTTACTCATCGGGGCCCGGGCGGGGGGTTCCGCCGCCGCCGCCGCCGCTGCCGCCGCCGGGGGGCCCGGGAGGGCGTTGGGCCCCGTCCGGACTCTCGGCGCCGGCGGGGGCGGCAGCGAGCCCCGGGGGACGTGGGAGTAACTCACGGGGCCGGCGGCGCGCTCCGCGCCCAGCGCCCCGCCGCTGCCCAGCCGCCGCCGCCGCCGGCGCGCCCCCTGCTCGGGCGGGAGGCCGGGCCGCGGGGGCTCCGGGGCGGCGGCGGGCGGGCAGAGCGGAGGGGGCCGTGGGCGGGGACTCCCCCGCTTCCTCCGGGCTCCGCGGCCAGGCTACAGCGACGGCCGCCAGGAAACCACGCTCTCCCCCGGCCGGGAGCGCGGGGGACGCCGGGGGCCGGGGGAGGGTAGCCCGGCGGGGGCGGCGGGGAGCAAGCTAAACTGCCGGCCTTTCTTCTCCCCCGACCCGGGGGCGGGCGCCGCCTCCTCCCCCGGGGGCGCCTGCGGTACCTCCCGGCGTCCGGCGAGCGCCCGGGCCCACGGGCCCCCTTCTCTCTGCCCCCGCGCACGCCGCCGCGCTCCGCCCTGCCACAGAGTCCCCGCCGGCCGCGAGCGGCTCCACATCCGGGTCCCGACGCACCCAGGCCCGAGCAGCGCCTTCCGGGAGCGCCGGTGCGGGGCCCAGCGGCCACACTAGGGTGCTCAGGGCTTTGGAGAGTGGCGCGACTGGGGGAAGAAAGAAGAAAATCGACCCCCAAGCGTCTCTCCGGGGCGCGCTCTGCGCATGCTCGCGGCCAGGACCCCGGGGGCGGGGAGACGGGGGCGGGGCCGACGCCCGGCCTCAGGCGGGCGCCAGGGGGCGGGCCCTCGCGTAGAGCGGCGCGCACCATTGGCTGTTAAGAAAGGGGCGGGGCAAGAGAGCGTGTAGAACTAGGAGGCGGAGCCGGAGAAATTAGCCCAGAGGCCGGACCGTGGACGCTGGAACTGGGCGCCTACGGAGCGCACTTTGGTTAAGTTCTAGTACCTAGGTGTACTAAGTGTGAATTTTAGTCTTGTTTGTTTGAGGGCCCTCACCCGGCGGCGCTCAGGGATCAATGCTGGGTACTCAGGTACTCAATAATTGTAAAGCGCAGCAGGTAGAGTTTGCCTCGCTTGGGTTCTCTTCCCAGGACCCCAAATGGTTTCCCTGGTGACCCCTGAGTGTAGACCCAGGAGTGAGCCCTGAGCACTCCAGGTGTGCCCACCCCTTCCCCCAAAATTTTTTTAGGAAAATACTGTGTGAAGTACAAAAGCCCACATGGATCTAATTTTAAAGACTATTTAAATAGATGGACTGGAGTGATGACAGTACAGCGGTAGGGCATTTGCTTTGCATGACCCGGTTCAATTCCTCTGCCCGTCTCGGAGAGCCTGAAAACTAATAAAAGTATCTCTTCTGCACCGCAAAGCCTGGCAAGCTACCCGTGAGGTATTCAATATGCCAAACGCAGTAACAAGTCTCACAATGTTACTGGGCCCACTCAAGCAAATCAATGAACAACAACGGGAGGACAGTGACAATGATTTAAATAGATGGGAGTAGGGCAGGGACCCTTGTCCTTGCGTTTATGGTCTTGGAGTTCACTTCAGTCTTGGGAATGTATTTTGAACTATAAGCACTGGGCTACCTTCTCTCACCACTCCCTCCTCCCTCTTGTTTTGTGGCTACATTTGACGGTGCTCAGCACTTACTCCTGGCTCTGCACTCAGGGATCCCTCCTGGTGGTGCTCAGGGATTACACCTGTGTTGGCCTACATGCAAGGCAAGTGTGTCCCCTTCCCACCTCCCCCACTGGACTATTGCTCTGGCCCCCTTGTGTTAACTTCTTGAATGAACAAATGCTGCATGAGCGCCAATTACAAGGCCCTGGTTGAAAGACAAGGGAAATGTCCTGATGTCCCCAGAAATAGCAGTTATAGATCGTCTTGGTGGGGAGCTCCGGAAGACCTGGGTGTTTTCAGTAAGGTCAGAACTTTGTGGGCCCCTAGCAGATGGCAGAGTGCAGAGCCTCCAGAACTGGAGGACACGCTGAGGGGGAGAATGGGGAGGAGGGGAAAAAGGGGGAGGTGCAGTGGAGCAGAAAGGGAAGGAGGAGGAGAGCAGCTGATCTGAAGGGGCTGCATGGCAAATCAGGTTTTGTTTTTTTTTTGCTTTTTGGGTCACACCCGGCGATGCACAGGGGTTACTCCTGGCTCATGCACTCAGGAATTACTCCTGCGGTGCTTGGGGGCCCATATGGGATGCTGGGAATTGAACCTGGGTCGGCCGCATGCAAGGCAAACACCTTACCGGCTATGCTGTTGCTCCAGCCCCAATGCACAGGGTTTACTCCAGGTTCTACATTCAGGAATTACTCCTGGCAGTGCTCAGGGGACCATATGGGATGCTGGGAAACTAATCCCAGTCAGCCCCATGCAAGGCAAATGCCCTACCCACTGTACTCTCATGCCAGTCCCGAAGGTCAGTTTTGTGCTCACTTCTTCCCCCCCTTGGTTTTTGGGTCACAGTTGTTAGTGCTCAGCTCTTACTCCTGGCTTTCTGGGCACGGAGGTCCTTCCAGGGAGGCAGGAAAAGTGGCTTCCTCCAGGAGAATTGCTGAAAGCCCAATTGACAGAGATCGAGAAGAAAGCATGGAGGCTGTCTGCAGGGTTCAAGACAGCAATGGGCAGGGAGAGCCAGGAAAGGTCAGAGATGGTCCACAATGGTCCATTCACGTTAGTGGTGGCATACGTTAGTGATGGCACCTTCTCTAGAAGGCGCTCCTTAAAGCCTTTCTCTTCCCACCCCTTTCCGAGTCACCAGTGTCTCTTCCAGTGCAGTTCACACGTGTGTTCGCCCTTGAACAGGTATCTGTGCAAGTCACATATGTACGGCCCATGCACAGGAGAGCATGTCTTCCAGCAACAGCAAGAAGCCTTCATTGGAGCCCTTCTCATCAGTCTTCTCTGTCCTCCCCTGTTCTGCCGATTGCCCCCTTAGTCTTGAGCTGGAACCCAATTTATGTGATTGACATCTGATAGCACAGCTGGTAGGGCATTTGCCTTGCACGTGGCAGACCCAGGTTTGATTCCTCCGTCCCTCTCAGAGAGCCGGGCAAGCTACCGAGTGTATCCCGCCCACACGGCAAAGCCTGGCAAGCTACCCGTAACTGTATTCGATATGCCATAAACAGTAACAACAAGTCTCACAATGGAGACGTTACTGGTGCCTGCTCGAGTAAATTGATGAACAACGGGAGGACAGTGCTATAGTGCATTTAAATAAGAGATTCTAAAGAATTTATGGGGTTGAAGGGGTAGTATACAGAGGGTAGTACAGAGGTAGCAGGCTCGGGGATACTGTGGGGTTCCAGGGATGCAACTCAGGTCAGCTGGGTTCAAGGCAAGCGCCCTACCTGCTGTATTATTGCTCCAAACCCTCTAGTCTTAGTAGTCTTATTTGTGTGTGTGTGTGTGTGTGTGTTTTGTTTGTTTGTTTTGTTTGAGGATGCTCAGCCCCAATCCGAGCAGGCTTGGAGATCTCAGCCTGCTTGGATTGGGGCTGAGCATCCTCCACCCAGATCCTCCATATTCCAGTAGGCAGGGGTCACACCCACCAACTGGCCTTCTGGCACCGTGTAATCCCATCAACGGCCAAGACCCAGAGACTATAAAACCCAGCTCCCAGAAGCGCGTGGCCGCATTTGTGGCTGCGCAACATCTTATCTCATTCTTACTTTGGACAAACTGGCAGGCTACCAAATGTAACCTGCCCACACGGCAGAGTCTGGCAAACTCCCCGTGGTGTACCCAATATGCCAAATACCAGTAACAATGATGGGTCTCATTCTCCTAACCTTGAAAGAGTCTTTAATATGGCACTTTTTAAAAAGTCTCAGGGCTAGGATGAAGGAAACTTTACTGGGGCCTGCTCGAGGCAATCAACGAACAACAGGATGGTCGTGATAGTGATCATTTGAGGAGGTGGTTGGGGGGGGGCGGGACCATAGCCAGCAATGCTCAGGGATTACTCCTGGCTCTCCACTCGGGAATCACTTCTGGCAGTGCTGGGGGTGGAGGGGGCCATATAGGATTCTAGGAATCAAACCTGGGTAGGCCATGTGCAAGGCAAATGCCATACATGCTGTACTCCAGCCCCTAGTCTTCCTTTTTAACACAGTCTGAAGTAGGACACATTAGGGGAACTGACTAAGGATGACCTGTATTTTTATGTGTGTAAACTGAAAACACTTCGAACCAGAGTGTGTGATTCATAATGTGTTTCTTAGCTGTAAAAGATGGTACTGAATGATGTGAGCAAAAGGTCACATCTTACCGTTGAAAGGTATGTTTTACCTTCCTGCGGAGTGGGGTTTGTGAGTAAACTCCAATCCGTGCCCAAGCTCCTGGGAAAGAGTTTACAAGCCCTTGTCCTTTGATAAATGCTTCCCACTCCACAATGTAATTTAGCCACCAGTTGCAAAAGACAACCATGAAAGGGAAATAAGAGGAGTAAGAGTGGTTTCTGGCCGCTTTTACATGATATTTAGACATGTAGGATTTAAAACCATTATTTCACAATTCAGCAGATTGCATTCTAATAATAGGCTTGTTTTTCCCAATAGTCAAAGGAGCAAAACATATTCCAGATCAAATAATCAAGTGGGAAAACTAACATTACCTGGGGCCAGAGAGATAGTACCCCGGGTAGGGGTAGGGCACTTGCCTTGTACACAGCCGATCCGGTGTTGGATCTCCCACATCCCCCAAGCACTGCAAGGCATAACCCCAGAGCAATGCTGGCTGTGGTCCCCAAAGCAATGAATAATTATGTGTGAACTGAAGCACAGCAGGTAGAGTTCTTGCCTTACTTGGGGCAACTTGGGTTCTCTCCCCCGGCCCCCAAATGGTTTCTGGGGTGACCCCTGAGTGTAGAGTCAGAAGTGAACCCTGAGCACTTCAGTGTACCCACCCCACCCCCAAAAAAAAAGTTATTAATTTTTAGGAAAATACTGTGTGAAGTCTGAAAGTCCACATAGTTCTAATTTTAAATATTATTTAAATCGAGTTCTTAAAGAATTTGTGGGATGGGACCAGAGAGGTAGTACAGAGATTAAGACCTTGCATGAAACCAACCCTGGTTAGATCCTGGACACCAGATATGGTATCTCTTGATCACTGCAGGAGATCCCTGAACACAAAGTCAGGAGTAAACCTGAGTAGCACTATAGTACCGTAGCACTGTTCTCCTGTTATTCATCGATTTGCTCAAGCGGGCCCAGTAATGTCTCCATTGTGAGACTTGTTGTTACTGTGTTTGGCATATTGAATACGTCATGGATCGCAAAAAATAAGAATGAAAGAAAGAAAGCATTTGCTCAAAATAGGCTAGTCAAATTTCTAGTTTGTATTTCAAAATTTTTTCACAGTGGAAGTTTGTGGCTTGGTAACGACTCCCAGTGATACTCAGAGTATCATGAGGGTGACAGAGAGCCAACCCAGGCCTCAACTCTGAAAATTTTAAATGTGTTATTGCCAAAGCTATCCAAGTCCAAATACTGAATGAAAGGTACTATTAAGTCATCCTGTTTCACCACCTTTTCCATCTCTGGAACCTTTTCTAATTTCCATCTTTTCTTAATGTTAAACTAAACAAGTGGTTTGATAGATTGACAAACAGATTTTAGAATAGCCATTGCATAATTATATGTGTGCCGAACTGACAAAGTAAGCTTACACAAGCAAAGACCACCTGAGAAATTAGAGTCCTTATAGAGAATTCTTGCATTTTATGTCAAACATGGTATATAATTGCCTTCCAACTGCATAATTTTGTTTCCCTCATCCAGGAGTTCTACAATTACTTATAGTTTATTTAGACATAGTTTTATTCTTAATGTTTGAGGTTAGAGTAATTTTGAATTTCATTTATCTTAATATGGAAATGAATTTGGGTGGGGGGGGGCAGTTCACACCCATCTGTGCTTAGGACTTACTCCTGGCTCTGTGCTCAGGGATCACTCCTGGCTATACTCAGGAACATATTCAGTGGTGGGGATCATACTGGGATCCCCACTAGAACCGTGGCCAGTTACCTGTAAGGCAAATGCTTTAACCCTTACACAATCTCTCCAACCCTGGGAAAGGATTTTAAAGAGGTGATCAGGTATTGTGATTTGTTTTGTTTTGTTTTATTTTGTTCTTGGACCACACCCTGAGGTCCTCAGAGACAACTCCCTGCTCATGCTCAGGGCTCACTTTATTGGTTCTGAAGAGACCATGGAGAATTGAGCGAGAATTGAGCACAGGCTTCCGGTACTCAAAGAATGTGCACCAACCCTTTTTGCTGTCTCTCCTCCTACCACTATGGTTTTCTTTTCTTTTCTTCCCCCCTGCCCCACTTCTATTATTTTATTTTATTTTTATAAAGCTGTTCACAATAATATTTTACATTCAGTATTCCAACACCAGTCCCACCACCATTCCACTTGCCACCACCATTATTTCAAATTTTCTCCACCACCAATCAAGCCTACCCCAATATCAAGTCCTAAATAATTTATTTCATATTGCTTATTATGAATAATCCACTAAAAATTTTATCAAAGTTTCCTTAGAAGAAAGTGTGTGAAGACTGTTGTATCTCAGCCTGGAGCCATTAAGCCCTTATATAAGAGATTTATTAGCATGCTGTTACAGGTTGAGCCTTATATGCTGATTTTACACACATATATGTATATGATTACATTTATATTTTTTAATCGAGATCAGTTGCCTTCTATTTTACAATCCATCCAACGTGGGGTAGCACCGTAGTACTGTCCTCCCATTGTTCATTGATTTGCTCGAGCGGGAACCAGTAATGTCTCCATTGTGAGACTTGTTGTTACTGTTTTTGGCATATCAAATACACCATGGGGAATTTTCCAGGCTCTGCCGTGAGGGCGGGAGACACTCAGTAGATTGCCGGGCTCTCCAAAAGGGATGAAGGAATCAAACCCGGGTTGGCTGCATGCAAGGCAAACGCACTACCCGCTGTGCTGTCGCTCCGCCCTCTGTGCTATCAGTGATGTAGAGTATGAGATGTCATGTGACCACAAATGCAACCATGCACTCTAGTAATTCTGAAATTTTAAATAGGTTGATACAGTTGGAGTTAAGTTTTCAACTAGATGGTGGCTTTGGGGTCTGGAGGCATGTCTGCAGCTTGTTACTCTCTTCTGAGATATATTTATGAGTCTCTGGATCGTGGCCATTAATGAGCTTATATCACTCTAGAGGCAGCTCCTTGGTGGAACTGCCAGGCTCCCAGAAGCACAGAGAGATGGGGGGAGGTTGCCCATTCCCAACTCCTTGTGAGCCTGGAGATTTTGATCACAAAACCCATATTCCTGAGTCTTTAAGCAGATTCACTCATGGATGAGGCTTGTCCAAGCCTGTGGAGATCAGCCATGAGCGTGGCAGTCATTGAGTTCTGAAGGTTTTCCAGCTGTCAGAGCTCTGTTGAGGCTGGCGAGTTCCACTCCCTGCCTCCCTTCCAGCTGCCCCAGATATGAGGTTCAGCCTGGGCAGAGTCCAGAAGCATGTTTGCAGCTTGTTGTTCTCTTCCAAAATTTATTTGTGAGTCTCTGTCCCCACTTCTAAACTCTCCATACTTACCACATACAATTATCTTTAAAGGGAACTAGTTCTTTAAATTAAGCAATAGAAGAGTCTAGAGTCAATCTGTAGTTTTTTCCTTCCTCCTACCTTTTGAGGGGCTCATAGGCACTCATCACCTCTGTAGTAATAGTAAACACAAGTATGAAAATCTCAGATGAGCCCAATTCTCATATTTGAGATGAAAAAAAGATGAGGCTAGAACTGACAACATAAATTTTCAAGAATTACAGAGATACGACTCAAACTATAATCCATCTAACAGAGGACATATTTTTTATTTTTTTTTATTGAATCACTGTGAAAACAGTTACAAAGCTTTCAGGTTTAAGTCTTGGTCAGACAATGATCAAACACCCATCCCTTCACCAGTGCACATTTTCCACCATCAAAAACCCCAATATGCCCCCCCCCATCCCTACCCTCCCCCTGCCTGTGAGGCAAATGATTTCCACTTAACTCTCTCTCTGCTTTGATTACATTCATTATTTCGACAAAAGATGCACCATTATTCTTTGGAATTTCCCCCCAACAATCAGACCTGCTGAAAAGGCATCATTAAATAATTTGTTTTCTATTGTTGGTTATGAAGAGCATATGATGCTATCGCGGCTGAGTGACTTTGGGTTTCTGATATTTTACTAATTAAGTCTGGAGAGATTTCTGCCAAAGAGCCACTGGGTTCCGAATTGGGTTTGTGTGCCTCTCGGGCCATGGCCGTGCTGGAGAACTACTCATGGGGGCAACTCATGGTCTCGGGAGGGCAGGAAGGACGTGCAGGTTCCACCCCCCATCGCATGAGGCCACAGTTGCCCCATCATCAACGGCTCATACCTGGCTGTACAATATGCTCTGAGGTAGCAGCCACCATGCCATCGGGGGGAAGAAAGGCGGAGGGGAACACTGGTCATATTTTATACATTAAAAATTCTGGGGCCAGAGAGAAAGTACAGCAGGTAGGATACTTGCTTTGCACACAGAAAAACCTGGGTTTGATCGCTGGCATCCCCCACGCACCAGAAATAATTCCTGAGCTCAGAGCCAGGAGTAATCCCCAAGAATTGCTGGTTGTGACCCAAACAACAACAACAAAAACAACAAAAATTCTGTCTATTTCCTTATGGTAGTTATATATTAACATCTTCATACCACTAAGACTGCTTCAAGGCTTTTAAATTAAAACAGTTCACTGATGGTATCCAAATGTTTTGATCATACATCCTTTGAGTACAACATCTTTGAATATGTATTTCAAATATATGTAATTATTTATGTATAAATTATACATATACCACTATACTGCAAGCTATAAAACAGTCAAAAATAAGAAGATAAGATAAATAACTATGCAGAAAAAAGTTTTATCTGTGGATAGATTGTCTTTTATATTCCAATGTTTGATTGGCCAACCCACTTTCAAGATCATCAGTCATGGGGTTTTTTGTTTGTTTGTTTGTTTTTGCTTTTTGGGTCACACCAGGTGATGCACAGGGGTTACTCCTGGCTTATGCACTCAGGAATTACTCCTGGCGGTGCTTAGGACACCATATGGGATGCTGGGAATTGAATCCAGGTCAGTTGGGTGCAAGGCAAACGCCCTACCCGCTATGCTATCGCTCCAACCGCATCTGTCATATTTAGAACTCAGTCACTTGAATATGCATTTGCTTGTTTTCTCATTGGCTCTAAGAGAGGATAATTCAAAACTGTTACAAATTTTTTGTTGGGTTTTTTTGTTTGTTTGTTATTGTTTGGGGACATACTCAGAGATGCTCAGGTGTTACTTTTTGCTCTGCACTCAGGAATTATTCCTGGCAGTGCTGGGGCATCATATAAAATGTCAGGCATCGGGTCAGCTGCATGCAAGGCAAGCATCCTAGCCACTGCACTATCTCTCCAGCCTTCTACCAAGCATTTAGAGAAGAATCAACACCAATGCTACTCAAATGCTTAATAAATAAATAAATAAACAGCTAAAAGGAGGAAGCACCTCCTAACTCTGTGGTACTCGTTTTGGTGGGTTTTTTGTTTTTTCGTTTTGTTTTGTTTTGTTTTGTTTTGTACCAGGGACCAAACACATGGCTTTACACATGTGACAGCAGTATTTTTTCTGAGTCAAACAAATTCAGCACAAAGGAATCTAGAAACTAAGATCCCTTATGTGAATAGCTGCAAAAATCCTGGAAAAAAAATTGGAAAACTTGAGGCTGGACCGATAGCACAGAGGGTTGGGCATTTGCCTTGCATGTGGCTGATCCAGGTTTGATTCTCAGTATCCCATATAGTCCCCTGAGCACCGCCAGGAGTAATTCCTGAGTGCAGAGCCTAGAGTAACCCCTGAGCACTGCCGGGTGTGACCCAAAAAGAAAAAAAAATGGAAAACCTAATCTAGTGGCAAAGTAGGAAGATTATATCATGACCAATTATCCCAGGATGCAAGAGTACGCAACTATCAATATACTTACTATGCAAGAATACCCTGGAGGATGGCAGGGGAGGGGCACAGGCAAGAGGGAAACTGGGGATACTGGAGTAGGAAATATGCACTGGTGAAGGGATGAGTGTTTGACTGGTATGACTAAAAGTCAATCATGAACAACTTCGTATGTCTCACAGTGATTCAATTTTTCACTTGATCACTTGACTTCCCGTTAATCGTCGATTTGCTCGAGCAGGCGCCAGTAATGTCTCCATTTGTCCCTGTCGCGTGCTAGTGTAGCCCAATGGCGTCTGTCCGCTCTCGAAACACGAAGAGCCTCAAACCGATCGTTCATGATCTTGATGAAGAAGTCTGACCATCTGGTAGGTGGGCGGCCACGCGGTCTTTTGATATCCCGTGTAATCCAGTCGGTAACAGCTCTAGTCCAGCGGTCGTCTTTAAATCTCATTACGTGACCAGCCCATCTGATTTTTGACACCTTGGCAAACGAGACAGCATCCCTGATTCTTGATTGTCGACGGATATCGGTACTCCAGGCTCTTTCTCTTATTTTAGTGAAACGTGATATTCCAAGCATAGGTCTTTCAATTCCAAGCATAGCTCTTTCAATTCCTCTTTGGGAGATCCAAATTTTTTAATTTTTTAAATAAAACCCAGGGGAAGAAACACATGACCAGGTCATATAATGCAGAAAAAACATTTGAAAATATCTAACACTTGAGCGAGGAGCCATACTGCAGTGGATAGGGCATTTGCCTTGCACGCAGCTTACCAGGGTTCAATCCTGGCATCCCATATGTTTGCCCAGGCACCACCAGGAGTAATTCCTATGTGCAAAGCCAGGAGTAACCTCTTAGCATTGCCAGGTGTTGCCCCAAAAAGCAAAAACAAAAAATAAAATAAACATAACATCTTTTTATTGTTAAACTCTGGAAAAACTAGGTACAAAGGGAATTTTCTCAACATGATAAAAGGCCGTTAAGAAAACCACACAACTGACACTCTGCTCGATGATCATATTATTGTCCAACCCAAGGTTAAAGATGTTCTTCCAAGTCCATGTCGTAGTTTTTCCATTCCAATTTCTTGCACCACTAGAACTCATAGAAGCTTATTTCTTAAAGACCAACAAAAGAAAGCCTTTAACTTCTTCCATGTCTGACACCTGGACCCTCTTTAAAAGGATTACCTGATTAGCTCGGGCCATCCAAAATCACTCGCCTTTGATTGACTTGAAGGCAACTTAATAACTGCAAAATAACTTCACCTTTGTTAAACAATGTAACATAATCACACAAATGAATCCCATCATAGTTACATGTACCTCTCACACTCAAGGGAAGAGGTTTATGCAAGGGAGCATAAACTGGTGAAGAATCTTGAGAGAGAGTATCTTCCACCTACCGTACGCTTTTTGGGTTGGAGTTTTTTGTTTGTTTGGAGGTTACACCCAGCAATGATCAGAACTTACTCCTGATTCTGAGCTCAGGGATCTCTTCTGAAGGGAGTTGAGGGACCATACGGGATGCAGGGGATTGAACCCAGTCAACTGTGTACAAAGCCAGGGCCCTATTGCTGTACTATTATCGCTACGGCCCTAGGCTATGGTTTTTGTCTGAATGATCTTTCCTTCCTTCCTTCCTTCCTTCCTTCCTTCCTTCCTTCCTTCCTTCCTTCCTTCCTCTCTCACTTTCTCTTTCTCTCTTTCTTTCCTAGGGGTCACTACACCAGGCAGTGGTCAGGAGCTATTTCTGGGTCTGTTCTTGGGAATCACTCTTGATTGTGCTTAAAGTATCAGGAATCAAACCTGGGCTTCCCATAGAGTTCTTTCTTTGACTTGATCATGAGCTCCATCTCTTTCTCTCTCCCCCCCACTCTCTCTCTTCCTCCCTCCCTCTTTCCCCCACCTTCTCTCTCTCTTTCTTCTTTCTTTCTTTCAACTGACTCAGGATGAGATAGTTACAAAATTGTTTATAGTTGGATTTCAGTCAATGTTCCAACACCCTTCCCTTTACTCCTTAACCAGTGTACATTTCTCACCACCGATGCACCCAACTTTCCTCCCTCTCTCCCTTCTTCCTCCCCTCCCTCCCTCTCTCTCTCCCTCTTTCCCTCACTTTTTTCTCTCTCTCTCTCTTTCTTTCTTTCTTTCTTTCTTTCTTTCTTTTTCTTTCTTCTTCCCTCTTTTTTCCTTTCCTTACTTTATGTTTCCTTTCCTTTATTTGAGCCTTTCCTTTATTTGAAGGCTTACTCCTTGCTCTATGCTCAGGAATCATTCCTGACTGTGCTCAGAGGACCATACATGGTGCAGGGAATTGAATCTCAGTTGACTGTGTGAAAGAGAAACATCCTATGTGCTATACTATCACTCCAATCCTTGGTTCATGATTTCTTCTTACTCCTGAAGTACATTGATGGCATGTACAAGAATGTAATAGACAACAGAAATATAGAATGTGGTTCATCAATGGCTGGAAAACCATTGTGCAGCACCTGTCTGCATTTGCAATAGTGGAGCAGAGGGGACACAGTAAATGATTAGGGGCTTTTTCCAGTTCTCTGCTCAGAAATCACCCCTGGTGGTGCTCAGGGGACCATATGTAGTGCCAGGGATTCAAACCAGGGTCAGGGGCTGCAGAGATAGTATAGTGGGTAAGGTGCTTGCTTAGCACATGGCTAACCTGGGTTCAATTTCTGGCATCCCATATGGTCCCCCAAGACCTGTCAGGAGTAATTCCTGAATGCAGAGCCAGGAGTAACCCCGGAATATCACTTGGTGTGGCCCAAAACCAACCAAACAAACAAAAACCAAAGGGTCAGCTGTATGCAAGGTAAGTGCTTTAATCCCACTATTACCTCTCTGAACGCCCCTCCTTCATTTTTTTATAACTCAACTTAGTTGCCTTGCTTAAGAACTGATTTTAGCACATCCTTGCAGTGTTCCACATGATCACTCCACACTTTTCTATGATGGGTATATTTACTTGTAAATAAGCTATTTGGGAATTAACAGGGCAGAGTGTTTTCACAGATGTCTAAGTGGCCAAAAATACTCTTGCCAACCACATAGGATCAGTAAACTGCATCTTTGCATGAAGGGGAATCATACTGAAGTTCTGTTAGGATCATTTCTACCCCAGACATTTCTATTGAAACCCTCATGTATTTTGTTATTCTTTTCTCCATGCACTCTGATCTTTTATCATCCTATCTTAATACAAAGTGAAAGCTGTTGGCTTTCCCGCGGGGAAGAAGAAAGAGGAAGCATCAATTCTCTGTTTCTCCAGTTGAGTTAGTATGCTCAGGAAGATATTCCCCAATGACCCCAGTTACCTTGGAGGAAGCAGGGTTGATTTATCTCCCTATTATGGATACTACCTCGCTGTCATGCCCCGAATCTAATAAACACAAATTAACCTTGAGGGAAGCTTTTTGTAGATTTTTCCTCAAGACTTTAATGATAGGTTCAAATAGTGTAAGTTAGAGGTGGGAGTTGGGCAACACAAACTTATCTGCCCCTTTGATGGCTTCTTAAGCCTTCAAAATGTTCACTTTGCAGACCAGAGAGTTAGTACAGCAGGTGAGGAGCTTGCCTTGACATGCACAAACTGGGTTCGATTCCCGGAACCCTATACGGTCCCCCGAGCCCTAGTAATCCCTGAGTGCAGAGTCAGGGGTAAGCCCTGAGCACAGCTAGTTGTGGCACCAAGACAAAGAACAACAAAACAAAATAAAGACCATGAACATGTTCAAATAACTCCTCTCCTTAGTCTCCATAGGGTTTCACATGCGCTTTCCTCTAATGCAATGTTTTTTTGTTGGGTGGGGTGGAAAGTGCTTCGGGGGCCTAAGGCTTCCTCCCCACATACTCAGCTGGGTGTTGCTGGGGTCTCTGCAGTACTAAAGGCTACTGGGGAAAGTCTGGTAGTGCTTGGGGGATCATGTGATCCAGAAATCAAACTTGGGGTCTCCGTACACCAGGCTTCCACTCCTGGCTTTTGAAGGTATCTCCCCAGCCCCCTAAATCAACATTATGCCTGTTACTTGAATCCCTAGCTTATTTTACTCTTTTTTTTTTTTTTACTTAAATCTCTGGCCTCAGTTAATAGTTGACTATGTTCAGCCAAATAAATCAATCTGGGGCCAGCGTGCTAGTATAGCAGTAGGACTTGCCTTGCATGTGGCTATCCTGGATCTGACCCTTGGCACCCTACATGATCCGCTGAGTCCTGCCAGAAGTTATCGTTGAGCACAGAGCCAGGAGTAAGTCCTGAGCACCGCTGGTGTGGTCCAAAAATAAATCAATCTTTTGGAAATCAGATTGGTAGTGCTACGGTTGGAATTTAATAGTGTTAGAGATTGTTAGCACTAAGTTTAGGTCTATCATTAGTGCAATAAGTATTAAAACTGAAGAGTTTAAGGTCACATATTTACTAAGAAACAATTTGATAACACCAGTAATTTCAAAAACAATTCTTTATAAAGAATTACAGTATTTTGTTTAATTAAAGTTAGCCTAATTTTTTTCTTTTTTTTTCCTTTGGGTACCCCTACTTTTTTTGGGGGGTCATACCCAGGTCATACTCACACACAGGGGTTACTCCTGGCTCTGCACTCAGGAATTACCACTGGCGGGGTTCAGGGGACCATATGGGATGCTGGGAATCAAACCTGGGTCAGCCGTGTGCAAGGCAAACTCCTTACCCACTGTGCTATGGCTCCAGCCCCACCACTACGTTCTTTGGGCCACACCTAGTGGTGTGTTGAGGTTATTCCTAGATCTGTGTAAGAGTGACCCTTGGTGGCACTTGGGGACCACATGTGGTGCCAGGAATTGAACTAGGGTCAGCTGGATGCAAGACAATCATTTTATCTCCTGTGCTATCTCGCTGGCCCCCTAATTTTTTTCCTATTAACTTTTTATTTTATTTTTTATTTTATATTTGTTTTTGAGCCACACCCAGCAGTGCTTAGGGATTATTTCTGGTTCTATACTCAGAAATTACTCCTGGCAGGATCAGCGGACCATTTAGGGTGTCAGGGATCAAACCCAGGTTGGCCCTGTGCAAGGCAAACACCCTATTTTTGCTTTGGTCCCTGTATTGTGATTTCTAGTTGACATTTTCCGTAAGCATAAATTATCCTGGTTTTTGCTTCTTTTTATTTTCAGGTTACACTCATCTGTGCCGGGGGGACTAGTCCTGTCTCAGTGTTCAGGTATTGCTCCCTGCTGTACTTAAGGGGACCATGTAGAAGCCCTGGGGCTCCCACATGCAATCCAGTTCTTGAATCATCTCTCTGGAAAATTATTCTGCCATCCCCCTAATCTTTTGTTGATTTTTCACAGACCTGAGGATGTTAAGACCATGGATTAGGAGCTAGAGGAATAGACAGTGGGTAGGACACTTGCTTTGTACATGGCCAACCCGGGTTCTATCCCTAGCACCACATATGGTCCCCTGAGAACAGAGCTAGGAGCAAGCCCTGGGCACAGCTGAGGGTCCCCCATACCAAGAAAAATCATGAACTATGTCCTATTCACGGGGGGAATAATAATATTGGGCTGGAGCGATAGCACAGCGGGTAGGGCGTTTGCCTTGCACGCAGCCAACATGGCCGACCCGAGTTCGATTCCTCCGCCCCTCTCGGAGAGCCCGGCAAGCTACCGAGAGTATCTCGCCTGCACGGCAAAGCCTGGCAAGCTCCCCATGACGTATTCGATATGCCAGACACAGTAACAACAAAGTCTCCAATGGAGACGTTACTGGGCCCGCTCGAGCAAATCGATGATCAACGGGAGGGCCTTTACTTTACTTTACTTACTTTTTATGTCCTATTATAAAATGATTTTTTCTTTATTTAAAAATTAAAGAAGGGGCTGGAGCAATAGCACAGCAGGTAGGGCGTTTGCCATGCACGCGGCCGACCCAGGTTCGATTCCCAGCATCCCATATGGTCCCCTGAGCACCACCAGGAGTAACTCCTGAGTGCAGAGCCAGGAGTAACTCCTGTGCATCGCCAGGTGTGACCCCCAAAAAGCAAAAAAAAAAAATTAAAGAAAAACTAAACAGAACAGATTTTGTGTCTCTCAACAAAAATCACCTGTTAATTTTATTTTTATTTTGTTATGATTTTCATTACACAGACTTGTGAAACTGTATTTCTATTTAAAACTTGTCTTCCATAGAAACCTGAATGCCCAAGAACAGATGACTGGTTAAAGAAACTTTGGTACATCTACACAATGGAGTACTATGTAGCTGTTAGAAAAGATGAAGTCATGAAATTTACATACAAGTGGTACAATATGGAAAGTATCATGCTAAGTGAAATGAGTCAGAAAGAGAGGGATAGACATAGAAAGATTGCATTCATCTGGGGGATATAAAGTAACAAAGTATGAGATTAATACCCAAGAATAGCTGAGATCAGCACCAGGAGGATTACTCCATAACTTACAGGCCAGCCGGGTATCCTAGAGGAAAGGGCAGTTCAGATAGAGAAGGGAGCACCAAATAAAGGATGTTTGGAGGATCCTCTCAGGAGGGGAGATGCATGTCGAAAGTAGACTATGGACTGAACATGTTTGCCACTCAATGCCTCTTTTGCAGACCACAACACCCAAAAGGAGAGAGAGAACACAGGACATTGCCCTGCCACAGAGACAGGGGGGATGGGGGGATGGGGGTGGGAGGGATATTATCCATGGTGGTGGAAAATGGGCACTGGTGGAGGGATGGGTATCTGATCATTGTATAATTGAAACCAAAGCACAAAAAATTGTAAATCTACAACTGTAAAAAAAAAATAAAATAAAATAAAGGGAAAAAAAAACCTTGTCTTCCATTACATCTTAGAATGTTTTGTTTATTCATAGTATCCACTATATGCTCCTGTCATATGATTTACCTCTGTAAGTTAATTTTGTAAGTCAAGATGTGGTTTAGTGGTAGAGCATTTGCTTGCATGTGTGAAATCCTGGGGTTGAGTTCCAGTACCAACACACAAGAAAAGTTAAATTCACTTAGCATTTTTTCCTAAATAACAAATTTTTATTGCTTAAGCAGTAACAAATATAACAATTGCAAAAAAAAAAAAAACCAAGAGAAGTATAAAGAAATAAAAGTTTCTCAATAGGTTTCTAATTTTGAATATTGATCAAAAAGCCAAAAATCTTTAACTTTTTTGAAATGCCCTATAGGGCTGGGAGGAATAGCTCAGTGGCATAGAACTCATTCATGCCTTGCAAGTCTCAGGTCCCGAGTACAACCCTTGTTGCCTGCCTCCTGATGCCAGAAACACGATCTAGCAGCTCTGCTGTCTGGGACCTGGGAGCTGTAATTTCCTTTTTCATATTCAAGGCTATACCTGGAGGATCTCGGGGCTATACCCCCAACCTCCTCTGCATTGCAGCGTGCAGGGTTCTCTCTTGGTTGTGCTCAGGGGACCTTTTGGATTCAAGTAATCATCAAACCTGAGTCAGCTTCATGCAATGTGCTCAGCCCATTGATCTGTCTCTCTGGTCTAACATTGCATGCTTGTTATTAGTTTCCATGGGTCAGGGTCCAGGAACTAATTGGTTGTAATCCTCTGTTCAGTGTATCACCAGGCTAGCAGTTGGCCAGTCTGAGTTTTAACTGGGGAGAGAGGTTTAATTGAGGAAGAATCTGCTTCCAGACTCATTCAAGTTGTTAAGTGGAGTTCTTTGTAGTTGTAGAACTGAAGGCCCTTTTTTTTCCCCTGGTTGTCAGCTTAAGGCTATTCACAAGTCCTATATGGCTGATTCTATCCTGAAGGCAGGTAAAAATGCAAGTTACAAAACAGAATGTAAACAATGAAACATTGTGCTATTTTCTAACAGGTAAAGAAAGTCATAGTTCCTACCTGCACTCAAGGAGAAGAGGTTACACAAAGCTTTCACTTCTTCATCTAAACTGCAGATCGGGGCTGGAGAGATAGTACAGCCCAGCCAATAGGGCACTTGCTTTGCATGCAGCCAAACTGGGTTAAATCCCTGGTACCCCAGATGGTCCTGTATGCACTGCCAGGAGTAATTTCTGAGTGCAGAGACAAAAATAACCCCTGAGCATCGCCAGGTATGGCCCCTAAAGCAAAAACATATAAATAAGATAAACTGCAAATAATATTATTTTTTTTTTTTTGCTTTTTTTGGGTCATACCCGGCAATGCACAGGAGTTACTCCTGGTTCATGCACTCAGGAATTACTCTTGGCGGTGCTCAGGGGACCATATGGGATGCTGGGGATCGAACCTAGGTTTGCTGCGTGCAAGGCAAACGCTCTACCCGCTGTGCTATTGCTCCAGCCCCTAATATTTCTTATATTGAGAAAGGTTGTGAATGTTCTTCCAACAAGAAGAAAAAAAATTTAAAGAAAATTTAGTCAACAATCCTATTTACAGACAAGTAGCTGAGACTTTAAGAGTAAATACTTTTTCTAAATTAGTTATTTTTTTAATTCCTTCCTTCCTTCCTTCCTTCCTTTCTTCCCCCCCTCCCTTATTCTTTCTTTCTCCACAGGTACCCAGGAGTTACTCTTGCCTCTGAGCTCAGGAATTACTCCTGCTGGGCTTAGGGATCAAATGAAGTGCTGGGGATCAAAATCAGGTTGACTTTGTACAAGGAAAGAACCCTACCCACCCTACAATCACTTAAGCACCTAGCACATTTTCTATACACAAGATGGTTATGAAGTATCTTAATTTTAAATATTTCATTGTAGTCTTTTCGTTGAGGGACCACACAGGCAGCGTTCAGTGGTTACTCCCAATCCAATGCTCAGAGGTCACCACTGACAGAGCTGGGGAGTCTATATGTGGCACTGGGTATTGAACCCAGGCCTGCTTGCAAAGCATTGCACTCCAATCTGTTGTGCTATCTCTCTGTCCCATTTTAATCTTTTTTTTTTTTGCTTTTTTTTGGGGGGAGGGTGTCACACCTGGCGATGCACAAGGGTTACTCCTGGCTCTGCACTCAGGAATTACTCCTGGCGCTGCTCAGGAGACCATATGGGCTGCTGGGAATCGAATCCGGGTTGGCTGCGTGCAAGGCAAATGCTCTACCCGCTGTGCTATTGCTCCAGCCCCCCCCCATTTTAATCTTAAGCAAGATGAAATATACATGTATTGATTGGTGAGCAGGGCAAGGAGGAAGGTGCAAGCATTAATGAGGATGGTACCTGTGGATTGCCAAATTTGGCAACTAGCATGTGCATTTATTATACATAGATATAAAAGCCAATGATTTAAGCTCAGAAGAAATTAGCAGTACAATGTTTCTGTTTTGTTTTGTTTTGTTTGGGGGCCACACTTGGTGGTACTCAGGAGTTACTCCTTGCTCAGCTGAGGAATAACTCTTGGTGGTGCTCAGAAGACTATATGGGTTGCATGGATAGAACATGTGTTAGCCACGTGCAAAAAACCACTACCTACTGTACTATCACTCTGGACCCACACATACAATATTTTATTTAATCATTCCAACAACTATATAAAGTAGAAATTATTATTCCATAGATTTTAAGAGGTTGGAAAGATTGTACAGTGGGTAGGCGCTTGCCTTGGAGATGGTTGATCAGGGCTTGATCCCCAGAATCCTATATGGTCCCCCAAGCATCGCCAGGAGTAATTCCTGAGTGCAGAGGCAGCAGTAAGTCCTGAGCACAGCCAGGTATGTACCCCAAAACAAAAAACAAATTAATTAATAAAAAATAGGGGCTGGATGGGGCTGGAGAGATAGCACAGCGGGTAGGGCGTTTGCCTTGCACGCGGCCGACCCGGGTTCGATTCCCAGCATCCCATATGGTCCCCTGAGCACCACCAGAAGTAACTCCTAAGTGCAGAGCCAGGAGTAACCCCTGTGCATCGCCCGGTGTGACCCAAAAAGCAAATATATATATATATATATATATATATATATAGGGGCTGGTGACATAATGCAGTGTAGGGTGCTTGCCTTGCACAAGGCTGATTCAGGTGTGATTCCCAACACCATAGACAGTCCCCCAAGCCCTTCCAGGAGTGATCCCTGAGTATGTGGTCAGAAGTCTTGAATACAGCTGCATATGACCCCCAAAATAAAAATGATTAAATATAAGGCAGCAACAGTGAAGGTAACTGAATTCTTCTCCTTCTCCTTCTCCTTCTCCCTCTCCTTTTTTTTTTTTTTTTTTTTTTTTGGTGGGTTCTGGGGCCACACCCAGCAATGCTCAGGGGTTACTCCTGGCTCTGCACTGAGGAATCACTCCTGGTGGTACTCAGGGGACTGTATGGGATTTTCTGGATCAAACCTGCTGTAGTATCACTCAGGCCCCAGGTAACTGATTTATTCTAATTCTAATTTGTATCAGTGCAATCCAAGGGGCAGGGGGAGGGTGGTTTGGGGTGATTTGGGCCATGCCCAAGGAATAGTCCTTTGCTCCATATGGGGAACCATATGTGTGCCAGGATGATTTGGGTTGGCAGCATGCAGTGCAATTGCCTCAAGCTCTCCTATTCCATAATCCTTTGTAATCTTATAAGAAAGTGTGTGTGTGTGTGTGTGTGTGTGTGTGTGTGTGTGTAGGGGGAGGGGAGTGGATTTGGGGCACACAGGGAAGTGCTCAGGGCTTACTCCTGGCTTTGTGTTTAGGGAACCATATGCAGTGCTGGGGATTAAACCCAGGCTGACCACGTGCAAGGCAAATGCCTTACTCCTTGCACCATCTCTTCAGGCCCCCTCTAGGGCTTGCCCTTTACAATTTTTGCCATTTGAAGTCTGGCCTTCCCTTGTAACTCTTGGTGTTGTGAGTTCATAGTAAAAGATTCCTAAACCTAACCCTTTCGATACCTTTAAGTATATGCTGCTACAAATCAGCTTAGGTTTCTTGTCTGTTACATTAGGTACATACCATCTGTCTAAATTCAAAGCATCAAAAACCACAAACAGGCTTTAAAATGTTTTGAATCCCAGTTCCCGCTCTTGAATCGTTTATTTCGGCAACTGCTTCTCATTTAGGGCATATTTAGCAACTAAAAAGGTTTACAGGGATATTAAAGTCAAGTAGGAATATCCAGACTATTGAATGTTTCTAAAATGTTTTCACTGTGGACAGTCTAGTGGAGCAACAGAACTTCCAGAACGTGGGATCCTTTCAGTAGGTAAGGACGTACTGCATTTTCCTAAGATATCTTTAACTCCCCAAAGCCCTGAGAGCAGAGCATACTTCCCGGGTACGAGAAACCCCAAATTTACGGGAAGCATAAACGGAGACCCGTAGCTGGCGGCAATCACTCAAGGTCACGCGGCGGCGGCGAGCCCCGAGACCTAGACGCGCCCCGCAAGGCCCATTTCCTTCTGGGCAGTCGTTGCCCGCGCCCTCTCCACTCTGGGGGTTCACCTAGGTTGCGCGCGAGCAGGTCGCGAGCTGCTGGAGCGCCCGCGGGGTGGCGTGCCCGGGAACCGCGCCTCTGGAACGTTCCGGAGTGGCTGGCGGCAGGGGCGGCTCCGGAGAAGGCGGGGCGGAGCCGGGGGCGTCCGGGGGGCCGGGCTACGCCTCCCGGGGCCGCTCGGCCGCACCCGTCGGCGGAAGCCGCGCTCGCTCGCGCAGGATCGGCGCCGGGAGCGGGGTCCGCGGGCCGGTAGAGCCGCGGGCCTGGGGCTGCGCGCGGTGCCGCTCGCCGGGGCCGGCCGCCTGCCGCAGGACGCGAGCGTCGCGCCCCCGGGGCCATGCAGCGCTTGGCCATGGACCTGCGGATGCTGTCCCGGGAGCTCTCCCTGTACCTGGAGCACCAAGTGCGCGTTGGCTTCTTCGGCTCGGGCGTGGGGCTGTCCCTGATCCTGGGCTTCAGCGTGGCGTACGCCTGCTACTACCTGAGTAGCATCGCCAAGGTGAGCGCGGCGCGGGGGGTGGCGCGGGGGCTCTGCCGGGAGCGACTGCAGCGCGCCGAGCCGGAGGCAGAGGCGGGTGACCGCGGCGGGCACCGGGCGGGCTGGCCGCACCCGGGGCTTGGCCCTTTCCCCCGCATCCGATGGACGCCCTTTGAGCGCGCCTGGCCTCCCGCCGGGGCTCAGGCCGGCGGCGCAGACCCGCCGACCTCTGTGCCCGCGGCGCCAACCTGTCACTGCCCGCTGGCCAGCGCGGCCGCGCTCTTTGCTCGACGGTGCGGGTAGCACTTCTGCCAAGGACTCCCTCATCACAACTCTCCTTTTCCTCTCTCTCTCGAGGCTTGCAATAAGCCGCCTTCTAAAGCTCGTTGTGCTCCTGAATTGCTCGCGTCAGGGTTCCAGGGGATGTCATCTCCGGGGGTGGGGAGGTGGCGCGCAGGGGACCGAGTCCGCGCTACCGTGTGGCGTACTGTCCGCAGACACTTTGCACTAGTCTGGATTCTTCACTCAAAGCGCCTTTCCCACCCCTTACTCCGCTACAGAAGCCCCAGCTGGTGACCGGGGGTGAGAGTTTCAGCCGCTTCCTTCAGCATCACTGCCCAGTGGTGACAGAAACGTACTACCCGACGGTCTGGTGCTGGGAGAGTCGAGGACAGACCCTGCTGAGACCTTTTATCACTTCCAAGCCCCCGGTGCAGTACAGGAAGTAAGTGAATTTCTATCTGCCGGCATTTCTTCAGAATACAGATTTGTGCATGCCCCCTCTGCTTGGTTACTAGAATCTCCAATTTAGCAGGTATCTAGAATAAAGACGTGGGCAACTAAAGTGGAAGGTATCCCCGGGCCCCACACCTAGCTGCAGGGAAGTATTTAAGTATTGATTTCCACCGGTCCCTCACCATTCTTGCCCTGCTGTAAATTAGTGAACGGACTGTTTGGGGGTACAGTTTTCCCACTTTCCAGTTCGCCATGCATCTGCCCCTTGATGATGTGCCCAATTCACTTAAGGAGGGGTGGTGGAAAGGACTCCAGTTAATTGAGATTTTTGTGTGATGCCCTCTGTAAGAGGATTTCATATTGATTCGCTAGTGTGTTTCTAACTGCCCTTGAGATGTTCAAAGTATGGGTCAGAATTTATCAGTAACCTGAAGATTTAAATGGTGCCTGTTATTAATTTCCCTGAGTCATCTAGTCCTTCTGGAATTCCTTTTGTTGTCTGAAACTTGCACGGCTTGTTTGAGAAAATTCTTTGAGTTCATAAGATAATATGTGGAAAGTACTTTAAAACATTTGGGGAGCAAATTTTATAGCATAGTCTATGGGGAAACTGAATTATTGAATCAGAGCTTGAGCAGTGATCAGAGCAGCTTTTCACTTATTCACAATTCTCTGTGGAATTATTCGGGTGACCTCAATCAAATAGGGGTTAAATGCTGGAGACTTAGGAGTAATAAAGAGATGATTAAGATAAATATTTGAAGTACTTTGCAATTCAGTTATTAGAGACTGTCTTTCACAGAGTTGCTGGAAATACCTTATGGTACTAGTCTCCATAACATTTTTATAATGAAAATGATAAGTGCATGTATTAGAAAACACTGAAAAGTTATTTTAGATAATCAAATAATGTCATATTTATAGAATTAAGACACTGATATTAGGGATGATGTGAAATGAGTAATGTCTTGAATTATTTCTTTCAGTGAACTTATTAAAACTGCAGATGGAGGACAGATTTCACTAGACTGGTTTGATAATGCCAGCAGTAAGAGATATATGGATGTCAGCACTAGGCCTACTATCTTATTATTGCCTGGCCTCACTGGAACAAGCAAGGAATCATATATCCTTCACATGATCCATCTTAGTGAAGAACTGGGATACAGGTACTAGTAAAATATTTTGTTTTCTCACTTAATTTATTATAAATGAAGCACAATTATGTTTGCATTTGTTTTAGAAATACTTGTCACTTCCCTTTTGGATTAATCAATCCCTTTAAATGATTATTTTTCTCTGCTTCCTCCTTTATTTTCCCAGGAAGATGCATAATTGAATCATCATATAGGAAATAGCAGTATAGTAAGTGCTCAGCAAATTTCAATGGAAGAAATGAATTAAATTAATATTACCTAGATATTGACCAAAGAATCCAATCTGAGAAGCAGTGAACCCTACTGGAGGGAGTTCTGTGAAGAATAGAAATTACTGCTGGCAAGAGAGTACATAGTGGCCTTAATGTCACGCTTTACATTCAGGGACTGGATCTATTTTGCTTCATTGGCTTAGATCCCAACAGTAAAACTGCCCAGATGACCCAGATGACCTAGGCTGGTAGATCATCCTTATTTTTCCAAAGGTGAACTATGCCTCTTCTAGTCACCTGAATTTGCAGGTGCAAAAGGCAAGAGATGATACAATAGCTTTTTAGAGTAATCATTATTCAACTCTGTCACCTGGAACAATTTAGTTTTCCCAAATGACTTAGCAACAATTCTAGAAACTTAAGCTAGAAACATTGTGAAAGGTACTGCTTTTTTGTGCCTTGGTCATTATAGCTGATGCTGATATGCATTTAAAAATGGCATTGTATTTTTTGTTGAATTTGAAAAACTTGTTTGGAGGAAAAATTGATATTGAGTTACATTAACTAAAACTTTATGGGGTCAAAGAAATAGTACAGTAAGTAGGGTGCTTGCCTTGCATGTGACTGGCATGCTTTTTAATATGGCAATTTTAACAGATTAACTTTGATATTTTTTAGGTAAGGCCTATTTCAGTCTCAGAAGCTATAATCTGTTTTTCCAGAATTATGGTACCAATATATTTGTACTACACAGAATAGAATTCATAGTTTTTATATAGTTAAATACCATTTATTTGTGTTTAACTATGAAATAGGCTTGCTTTCAATTTTTTTGTAACTTAGGATCAGAAAGTTTGTATCATAAAGCCTTTCATATATTCTTAAATTTCAAATATTCTTAAATTAAAAGATTCTTTACTTGCTTTTCTAATTCTATACTTGGGAACTGCTTCTCAAGACTTAGGAAGTGTTTTCCAAAGCACTGTTGAAATTCAGAGTTTGAATCTTATTGTTGTCAGAAGGCATGGCCTTCTTCCTACTGTTAGTTGTCCAATTTTATTTCCAAAGCTGTTTTTATACTATGTTCCAAAGCTACTAGCTGGTCCTAGATTCCATAGGGGTTAAAAGTGTTTTCTTGACCAAAACTGTCATTGAAACAGTATGAAAAGAGGAAGGCTGTATGTGAAGGACTGTGTGAAGTCACAGTCATGAGAAGCTAAAGCAGGTCACTGGTCGCCACTGGACTACTCACCTTATTTGGTTTTAGGGAACACAAACACTGAATCAGACTGACTGTAATTGTGTGGATAAGCAAAGATCAATACAGTTTTTAGTTGTCTTCCTGTCTATTTCTCTTTGTTTCAACTGTAAGAAATTTCAGCACCCACGTTGGAAAGGTTAGTTAGGTTTTGCTGTATAACAAACTATACCAAAACATAGTGGAACGAGCTATCCCAAAACTGTGTAACAAACTATCCCAAAACATAATGAGAACAACTGTTCTGCTCATAGATCTGTTGGTCAGCAGTTTGCACTCAGCTCAGCTAGGGTTCTGGCTGGGATCGTGGGTGCCTTTGTGGTCAGTGGCAAGGACAGCTCTGTGTCTGGGAGCCTATAGGAGAAATGACATTTCCACGGAGTCTCTCACCCACCATTGGGCTCTCCTAGACTTCTTCATTTGGTGGTAAAGGGTTTCAGGATTGTGGAAGCAAAAGCTTCAAGGCCAGGACTGGAGGGATACTGCAACAGTGATAAGGCATCAAGGCAGTGATATTTGCTTTGCATGCGCCTGACGGGGGTTCAATTCCAGGCACCTCATAACGTCCCCTGAGCCTGCCAGGATTGAAATCTGAGCACAGAACCAGGACTAAGCCCTGAGTATCACCAGTTGTGACCCCCAAAACCAAAGGACAAAAGCTTCAAGGCCTCTTGAGGCAGAAGTGGAGACTAGTGTTGTTTCTGTAGAATTCTAGTCAAAGCTAGTCACTCGTGGGCCAGAGTGAACTATACAGAAATAGATTCCACCTCTTCATAGAGAGAGCTAGCTACAAAATATTTCCCACAGATAGCAAAGTTGTTTCAAAACCCACTGAGGTTTAAAAAAATAAAAGATCTAATGCTTTGGTACAAGTCTGCGTTGATGACTAAAAAGATACAAGTCATGGATACTGTAATTTATGGTCTTGTATCTAACAGTTTGGGAAAGATTGTAGAACACAGGGGAGTGTGCATGACCTTTAGAGCCAGACCTGTTGGAACTGCCACTTCCTCTGACAAATAAGTTTTTAACAGAGGCACAACCAGCAGTGCTGGCAATTGGGGGGCTCTGGGGCCACTCCCAGCAGAACTCCACCAATGGGATCATATTGGCACGCCGAGGGCCACATGTTCATCAGTAACTGGTGGGTTGCAAGGGGCATGCAATGCTGGGGACCAAACTCAGGGCCTTCTATATGTCTCTGACATTTGACCTATCCTTCTGGCCTTGGAAAATAGATTATTTTTTGGTACCAGGGATTGACCCAGGGTCTCACACATACAAGGCAAACACTCTACCATGGAGCCATATCCCTGATTATATGACAATTAATTTTGAGGGGAGGAACCTCTCAAGTAGTGCGTGTAGAGCCCAAGGGCCCTACCAGTGATTATCAACCAACCAATGCAAGATCCAGGATGCATTGCTGCTTGGTCCCTTCTGTACTGGGGATTATCTGGGTCACCAGGGCTCTATACAACGTGATGCTCAGGGAACTACATGGTACCAAGATGGAACCAGGGTTGGCTCCATACAAGGCAAGTACGTTACTCGCTGTACTATCTCTCTGGCCCTACCATTTTTATTGAGAGACTACATCTACTATTTTATTTCACTCCCAACTCATACTAAAGAGTGACCTCTCCAGAATTATGTAATAATAAGTTCATTAAAATCTAGGTTAGTCATTAATTATTTCAGTACTGTAAAGTACAGTATCAGAACCTATATTCCCAAAGAGCTTATGGTCTATTAGAAAGGGCCAGGATTGACTGTGAGTTACAAAACTAAAACGGACTTAAACAAGATACAAGCTTAGTTCTCTCTAGAGTAAAGATCCAAGAAGGTCGACCTCAACTTGTTTGTTTCTTCGGCGGGGTGGCACACCTGATGATGTTTAGGGGTTACTCTTGGCTCTGCACTCAGTAATCACTCATGGCAGTGCTCAGGGAACCACACAGGATGCTGGGGATTGAACCAGCACAGGACCCGTGCAAGGCAAGTGCTTTATCTGCTGTATGATCTCTCCAGCTCCAACTAACCACAAGAGATTACTAGTTTCTTGTATACTGCCAAGAAACTAATAATCTTTCTATGTTACAGTTTCACCATGCACCACTGCATTAGCACCAGCTATCACATCTGCATTCCCATACCCAGCAAGAAGTAAAAAGAATGTCCCTCTTCCTTTAATAATGCTTTCCTGTAATTGTGCATGCCACTTTCGTTTTTGTGCACTTGGAGACCCCAAGCACTCCTAGGTTGGAGCACTACCAGGAATACTCTGGATCCCAGAGCACGGGGAACTGTGGCCTCTATTTGGGGGGACAAAGGGGGAAAAACATGAGTCTAGAGATATAGCTTAATGGTAAGGTGCATTAATTTATGAGACCCTGTTTTGATCCTTGGCATCTAATTAAAAAAAATTGTTTTCATGTATTTTTGTTCTGTCCTGGGTTTTCCTCCACGGTTACAGCTGGTAGTGCCGCAGAGGACATGCAGAGCTGGGGGTCTAATTTGGATCCCCCATGCATGCCAGGCAGGTTTCTAAGAAGAATGGAAGGATGGATATTAGGGAATAAAACTGGTGACCACTAGAACTGAGTCTGTAATAACTGAAAAAAGCAAGAGAGACCTAGAGTGATAATACAGTGGTTAGGGCATTTGCCTTGCATCCGGCCAACTTGGGTTTGTTCCTCAGCACCTGATGCAGTCTCATGAGCTCTGCCAGGAGTGATCCTTGAGCCTAGAGCCAACCAGGAGTAAACCCTGAGCACTGCCGGTTGTGGCCCCAAAACAAAACAAAGTGAAAAAAGAGATATTTCATGGAGATAAGAAACAGATAAGCAGTGTTTGATGCAGTTGAAAGGACAGGAAGAAAGGGAGAAACAGCAACTTTTGAGAAGATTCAGTAGAGTAACGAGAAAGGAAGTCATACTTCTGAGGGTTCAGATGATCTCAGGAGACAAGAGCAGGAATGGATCATGTTTGTTAAGTTTGTCATTTTTTTTTGTTTTGGGGGCCACAACCAGCTGTGCTCAGTGGCTACTCTGAAGTCTGTCTGTGCTTACCTGGCAGTACTCAGGGGTGAGGTGTCAGGGATTGCAACCAGGCCCCTGCAGTCAAAGCATGTACTTAGCCCACCGAGCTTTCTCTCTGGTCCCTACTTGTTAAGTTTGGCAGAGAAAGGAAAGGAACAAAATTACTATAAGAAAGTGAATGGGTCAGTTGATTGTAGATTCATACTCTACAAAATTTCTTTTTTGGGTTAGGAGCAATCATACAGCAGGTAGGGCACTTCCTTGCACATGGCCAGTCTGGGTTCAATCTCCGGCATCTGTATGGTCCCCTGAGCACCTGCAAGAGTGATCCCTGGTCAGAGTCAGGAGTAACCCCTGAGTATTGCCTGGTGGGGACCCAAAACAAAAACCAGAAAGTTCTTTCTTGCTTCCTTTTGTTGCTTATAAAAAAAAAAAAACTCATCTTTGGGGCTGAAGCTATAGCACAGTGGGTAGGGCATTTGCCTTGCACGCGACTGATCAGGGTTCGATTCCCAGCATCCCATATGGTCCCCCGAGCACCGCCAGGAGTAATTCCTGAGTGAAGAGCCAGGAGTAACCCCTGTGTATCGCCGGGTGTGATCCAAAAAGCAAAAATAAATAAATAATCTTTTCTTCCTGTGGTTTTGACATGATCAAGACCTTCTGCTCCTCAGTATAGAACTCACCTGTTCATACAGTGATGTTACTGTGCATTGTGTATATTTTGGGGAGAGACTTGAAATGGGTGATTATTTTCAAGTTATGAAATGGGACTGCTTTTATTTTTTTAATTGAATATCGTGAGATAGATCATTGCAAAGCTGTTCATGATTGCCTTTCAGTCATACAATGATCCAACACCCATCCCTCCACCAGTGTACATTTCCCAACACCAGTCCCCCATTTCTCTCCCATGATCCCCCAACATCCCCCTCCCAGCCTGCCTCTATGGGAGGCACTTTTCTCCTTTCTCTCTCTCCTTTTGTCCATTATGGTTTGTAATATAGTTACTAAAAGGTTATTGCATTCGGGGTGTTCAGTATTTTTATTGGGAAGGTAAGGATGGAATAGCTTTTTTAACTGGGTTGCAGTCTTGAGGTGTGGTCGTGACTGCCGAGGCTCCCAGAAGTATAGGGAAGGGTTGTGGGGCAGGGTGGAGGTAGCCCATCCTGACCCCGCAAAAGCCTGGAAATTTCAGTCACAAAACCCACATATCCTAATTTTCAACAGATTAATATCTTGGTAACATTCATCGTGACACGGTGGAATCCTGCCAGGAGCATGCAGCAATTTTGGATTGTGGGAGCAAGAGAGTCTGCCTGGGCCTCTGCTTCTGTGGGCACCAGGAAGCACCGCCTCCCCCCCCCCCCCCCCTCTGATTTACCTCTGTCAGTTCAGCCTTGCATGGGTCCAAGTTTAACTGTGGCTTTTGATTATCTTTTTTGATATTTATTTATGGGTCTCTGAAGCAAGAGCAATAAATGAGTTGTATAGCTGAACCAGAGGTGGTTTGTGGGTGTGGTTCCTAACATACCTAACTTTTGGCCATTAAATTTCTTGGGAGACTTGGTCCTGAATTGTTGGGGTCTGGCCAGAGGCACAGTGGCAAATTGGGGGTATCAGGAAGCCTGAAGGCACCATCAGGCTGCTGATTCACTTGCCCCATGGGTACAGTTGACCTGCTGACTGCGCCACAGCTTCTGGGACTGCTTCTAAGGGCTCCTTTACTTTCTTGTTTGCAAATTGGACCTGTGCATTTTGCTTTCAGGTGAAGTAGCACCAGTGAATACTCAGATTGAGATGACATTTAGCTTTTCCTGTGGCAGAAAAAGTGCACTGAGAGGTCATCCAGAGTCTTCCTGAGGGAGGAAGGAAGAGGAAAAGAAGCCAGTGAAACAAAAGATCCTGTCTGACTACTCCTTAGTCTAAAAGGCATTACCTGAGATAAGATAAGAAGGAAAACTAAGACATCTGCACTTGTTTGTTCATTGCAGCACTCTTTACAGTAGCCAGAAACTGGAAGAGACCTGAGTGCCCAAGAACAGATGACTGGTTAAAGAAACTTTGGTACATCTACACAATGGAGTACTATGTGGCTCTTAGAAAAGATGAAGTCATGAAATTTACATACAAGTGGTACTACATGGAAAGTATCATGCTAAGCGAAATGAGTCAGAAAGAGAGGGATAGACATAGAAAGATAGCATTCATCTGGGGGATATAAAATAATAAAATATGAGATTAATACCCAAGAATAGCTGAGAGCAGCACCAGGAGAATTACTCCATAACTTAGAGGCCAGCTGGGTATTCTAGGGGAAAGGACAATTCAGAGAGAAAGGGGAACACCAAGTGGAGGATGTTTGGAGGATCCTCCCAGGAGGGGAGATGCAGGTTGAAAGTAGACTGGACTGAATATGTTCACCACTCAATGCCTCTTTGGCTGATCACAACACCCAGGAGGAGAGAGAAAACAAAAGGGAATGCCCTGCCACAGTGGCAGGGGGGGATGGGGGATGGGAGGATGGGGGGGGGGATACTATCCTGGTGGTGGAAAATGGGCACTGGTGGAGGGATGGGTATTTGATCGTGGTATGACCGAGATCCAAGCACAAAAATTTGTAAATCTACAACTGTACCTCATGGTGTTTCACTGTTAAAAAAAAAAAAAAAAGAAGGAAAACTAAGGAAAACTAAGGAAAAGAAGCCAGTGAAACAAAAGATCCTGTCTGACTACTCCTTAGTCTAAAAGGCATTACCTGAGATAAGATAAGAAGGAAAACTAAGGAAAACTAAGGAAAAGAAGCCAGTGAAACAAAAGATCCTGTCTGACTACTCCTTAGTCTAAAAGGCATTACTTGAGATAAGATAAGAAGTCATTTGTTTACAATACTAGGACTCAAACCCACGGCAGGTGCTCTGCCACTGATTTGCATCCTTTGCAGAATTATGTGTCTAAAAGTGTTTTTTTAATTGTTGTTTGTTGTGGACCAGTGGGATAATTCAGTAGGTAGGGTGCTTGCCTTGCATGTAGCCAACCCAGGTTGATCCTTGTACCACATAGGATCCCCCTGAGCACTGCCAGGAGTAATTCCTGAGCAGAGATACAGGAGTATGCTCTGAGTACCACCAGTTGTGGTCCAAAAAACAAATAGATAATCTATTTTTGTTAAAATAAAGATTTTTTTAAAAAAAATTTAGAATGAGTCAGCTGATTATTCATGAAACTGGTTAGCTGAAGTAATGCCAATTAGAAAGCACTAAATATTGAATTTAGCTTATTTAAGGTTATTCTTGGAAAATATTGTGGTTGTTAATGACAGGTAGTCCTGAGACTAATTGGTAGATACTACACTATAAAATGATGCCTCAATCAGTAAACTTTCAGGAACAGAGCTTTCTTTATCAGTTTGTTAGTGGATTTTGGACTTTGTGTTTGGGGCATCGACCTTTGGAAAAAGGGATTTGAATGTAGGAACATAGATAGCTTCAGGTAGCAGAATGAGGTATTTAAGTGTATTCTTCTTGGGCCACACCCAGAGGTGCTCAGGGCTTATTCCTGTCTCTGTGCTCGGGATCACTCCTGGCGGTGCGCAGTATGCACACCATGCATGTGCAATGCTGGAGATCTGAACTACTGTTGGCTGAGTTCAGGGCAAGCGCCTTAATTCCTGTGCTGTGTCTTCAGTGTTAAGTGTATTTGGTGCCTTCTTTGTTTTGCAGATTTTCCTACATCTCAATCTGAGATGCATACTCCCGCTTTTTCCCTTCTGAAGAAGCCCATGTTCTCTCTTAAACACTTTCTCTGTTCCTCTCCCCTCATATTTTTTTGAAAAACTAATTTAGGGAACCTGAGTAGAGTACAGCATGTAGCGTGCTTGCCTTGCACGTGGCCAGTCTAAGTTGAATTCAGTACACCATATGGCCCCCAGAGCCCACCAGGAGTAAACCTTAAGCTGTTAGCTGAGTGTGGGCCAGAAACAAAAATGTATTTTTCTTTAAAAATGAAAGAAAAAAATTGAAACGCCCCCCCCCATTTGTATTGAGGTACCATTACGCCTTACAATACCCATCAAATATTGGCGTAAGCTTTATGCCGACATCATTTCAACACTATACTCACCTCCAAGATTTCTAATTTTGTTATTCATTACCACCTTATTTTCCTTTATATCTTTGAGCATGTTTATAATAACTACTTTTGGGGGTGGAGCGAAGGGTTTGGAAACAACCAGCAGCACTTTGGGCTTTCTCCCGGTAGTGTGTAGGGGACAAGATGGTGCCAGGTATCCAACCCAGGCCTTCAACCCAGTGAGCTACCGCTCTAGCCCATCATAGCTACTTTAAATCCTAATTTACTCATTCTAATATCTGGATCATCTCGGGATTAGTTATTTTATTGTATCTTTTGAGAATGTGACATATTTTTCTGCTTCATTACGGTCTAGTAATTTTAGATTGTGTATCAGACACAATATTGATATTATCCTTTATAGAAATTCTGGATTCTATTATATTTTCCTAGAGTATTGGTGTATTGGCTTTTGGCTGGTAAGGTGCAGGGGAGCTACTTTGTGCTTGGGGACCATTCCCAGCAGTGTTTGGGGATGTGGGGCTGAGAATCAGACCTGGGCTTGTCCTGTGCAAAGCATGCCTTGCATGTAGTCAGCCTATTCAGCAATCTCTCCAGCTCCTTGATTTTTTTTTCTCAGACAGTTAACTTGGCTGAACTTAAACTTCAGACTTTGTCTCCTCTGTGATAGACAGCAATTGTGTTTAATTTTTTTTATCCTTAATTGGACTGTTTGGACACTGCTTCGAAGATGTACATAAAAAGGGTCAGCAAAGACAATTGGCCTGTTTATTCAGAATTAATTTTTCCGATGGGAGAGATAGTACAGGTTTTAAGGTAATTGCCTTGCGTGCAGCTAAACCCTGACTCAACCTCAGGCAACATATTTGGTCCATGAGCACTGCCAGGAGTCATCCCTGAGCACCAAACCAGGAGTAAGCCCTGAGCTTATCTACCTATTTTAGTCCTAACCTATTTTTCCATCCTTATTTTATTTCTATGTAGCCATGTTTAAACTAATCCAATTCATTTCTCCTTTCTTTAAAAAATAATGTACATGCTTACCTTATCTCTGTTCATGTTGCCCCCTTAATCCATTATATAGTCCACACTTTTCTTCTGCTAAAATCTTTACCACTTTTTAGATCTCAGCATAAGATTTATCTGCCTTTTCCATGAACCCTTTGTTAATCTTGTCTAGCTATACCACTCATTGGACATTGACTGATACTGAATGTCATGTAACTGTTGTTATATTGACCCAAGTGAAAATATGCTGCCTATCAAAGTCTAACTAGATATTCAGTCTAATTCGATATCTAACGAGTCTCAGGAACAAAAGTCTTACGATTCAGTTTTCTCCTATAAACACTAACTCAGTATTTAGTTCAGTAAATATTCTATTTAATAAAATTTTTAGTAAGGGAACAATTCCAATGTTTAATAATGTATATAGAAATGTTTATAACATAACCTAGCACACTAGAAACACTAAAATTTACCTGTTTCTGATATTTTTATTTTCTGAAATCAGAGTAGTGATCTTTGACCGTTCTTTTCAGTTCACCCTTTGCTGATTATTATTTCTATTCTTAGACTCTAAGATTTGCGGAATCATAGAACTGGAAATTATTTAAGGTCATTTGAGAAAAAAATCCCTTTATTCTAGTGAGAGCATGAGCAGATTCAGAGCCTCCTGATCGATACCGTGGTTCTCAACCAAGGGAGCTCTAGACAGCTCCTCAGCAAGGAATTCTTTGTCCAAAATGTCCACAGTGCTAAGGCCTGAAGGCGACTCTGCCTTTTATTTAACCTTCACGAGAGGAGGCCCACTTGCTCCCTGGTCTTCTGTCATCACAGAAATGTCTTCATGCCAGACATGCTTGTTCTTTGGTATTTCTTCTCTTTGCATTTTTCTGTTTTGAGAGGAAAATTTAAGAAGCTGAAAATATGTAGGGAAAAATATGTTTTTCAGAACTATGTTGCTCATTACACATAGCTTTAAAAGTGGGGGAAATTATAAAAATTATTTGGAGAGAACAGTTACAAAGTGAAGTGAAAGAAGAGAGGAGAGTTGAAAGGGTGGGGGGCTTCCCTTCACTGCCTCCCTCCCACCTTCCTGGGCCTCTGTCCCACTTCCAAGGCTATACACAAACACACTGAGGGTTGCTCTGGGGAGCGTGGTCAGCAACTTAGGCCTCCCAGAGCTCAGTATAATTCCTCCTCTAGCAAGAGAGACTGGAGTAGTGATCCACTTTTCAAGTTGCCTGAAGGAATGTGTGAATGTCCCAGTCTGCAGTTTGGAAGCAAAGTCTCCAAACTGGCTGCTTTTTCATGAGTTTGCAGATAGATCATCCTTTTCTGGGTAGCTTTGTTCTTTTCCCTAAGTAGCAGCCACATGATAATGCCTTTGCTCCAGAATCCACGTGTATCCTTCCGTACTCTTTGAGCTCAAAAGGTATAGGGTTATTTTCTTTTCCCCTGAATGAATGGAAGGATCGAGACTCAAGGTCACAGTTCATTTTCACAAGTTATATCCAGTGTAATTTAGGTGCTTATCCAAGCAAATCCAAGGGACTAACTAACTTATATTTTATTTACATGTTTTCTGTCTTGCTGTTATTTTCAGCAAGAAAAAACGAAGGATGAATTGACCCTAAATTATTACCATATTTTAATAGTATATTTAAGATTTGGCGGGGGATGGGGGAGTCAGACAATAAAATACAGTATTTCTAGATTTTTCTCAAATCAGATTTTTTTGGTTTTGTTTTGGGGGCCACACCTGGCAGTCCTCAGGGATTACTCGTGGATCTGCACTCAGGAATTATTCCTGGTTGGGCTCAGGGAATCATACGGGGTATCGGCAATTGAATCCAGGTCGGCTGCTTGCAAGGCAAGTGTCCTACCCACTGTACTATCACTCTGGCTCCTCAAATCAGGTGTCTGATATATGTAATCATTTCTCTTCTTTCATTTGGACCCAATCAAATTCTCTGTACAACCTTTCAGATGCCAGAAAAAAACTGCTTTCCCAAAACATATTTAAAATACCACAGTGAAACCTAACTCCCTGCGTCATGAAGTTCTACAGCTCATCTGCACTTAGGTGGATCAGCAGTGCCTTGAAAGATGAAATTAGAACCTATACCGGCCTTGACTAATGAGTAATTTTTTTTTTTGCTTTTTGGGTCACACTCGGCGGTGCTCAGAGGTTACTCCTGGCTCTGCACTCAGGAATTACCCCTGGCGGTGCTCAGTGGACTATATGGGATGCTGGGAATCGAACCCGGGTCAGCCTCATGCAAGACAAGTGCCCTACCTGCTGTGCTATCGCCCCAGCCCCCATGAGTGAAATTAAAAAAAAAAAAATTTAACATTTAACACTGACATTTTCTTTACTGTTTGTTTGCTTTGTTTTGATTTGGGGGCCACACCCAACAGCGCTCAGGGCTACCTCCACATACCTGGAGATATCTATTTGATGTTAGATTCCAAGTGGGTCAAGGTCGTGCAAGGCAATTGCCTTAACACCTGTACTGTCCCTCTGGCTCCACTTTGACATGCATATAGAATTAGTAAATCAAGCAGAGCATACAGATGCAGTCAGGATTTTGTCTGAGTATGGCAAGAAATAACCGGGGATTGTGATTGACAGAAAGTAAATGAGCTAAGTATCTTAAGTGCAGAATGACCTTTTAAAACTAGACACAGCTATCATTTCTGCTAAGAGTTACCTTGCGTTATATACTTACTCTGAGCCATCACTGTTCTAAGATGTTTATGTGTCCGTGCAGTCCAAGAAGGCAAACAAGAAGATAGGAAATGGGCAGTGTTTCCGTCCCTGGTTAACTGAAGAAGTCACCATAGTAGGGGCCTGTTTTATGAGCTCAGAGACCAGGATCCTTGGAGGTTTATCTGTGGTGAAGTGTTTAACCTCAAGTAAAATTCTAATCTCCTTGTTTGCAGAGCTTTGAGGTACCAGACCCATTTCCTAGGATGTAAGTAGATGCTTATTTGCATCACTTCAGGATAGAGGATATTCTTGTTTGTTTTTTGGGGAGTCACACCCAATGATGCTCAGGTAATATTCCTGCTTTACACTCACAGATCAGTCAGAGCAGAGTTTCAGGGGACCGACCATGTGGAAGATTTAACCTGGGTCTGATACATACAAAACAAGCAAGCACATTACCTGCTATACTATTGCTTTGGCCCCAGAACACCTTTTTAAAATTTGAGGCAAAAATCTTTCAATTTGACATGTATTTAGAATTGTTTTATTAATGTTTACTAAAGGTCTGCACATGTGCATAGGATGAAGCATATAAAGCTGATCTTTTGTTAGGAAAAAATCAACAGTTCCTCAAAATACAATTTTCCTTTTGAACCCTCATGTTTAGTAATCTGGAAATGCAATTTAGTGCATTTAGATAAAATCAAAGTATTCTCATGCCCATGATAATAATTTTTTAAACTTTTTAAGTGCTTTAAAATACTAATTTTAGTACTGCAATCAAGAATCTTATGTAAAAATAACAAAAAATCATTATTCTGTTTTTTAGGTGTGTGGTTTTTAACAACAGAGGAGTGGCAGGGGAGAATCTTTTGGTAAGTACATTTGAATTCATGACAACAGCTTAATTTTTAAAAGAATCACGTCTAGTTTTTGTAATAAAAAGCATATGCTTTTAGTTAAAATTACTTACAATATAAAAAAGTACAACTTTGTTGTGAAAAAAAGATAAGGAAATGTGTAATACCCACAATTATATAACCAGGGAAGTATCCTTCATCTATGTTCATTCATATTTTATGCTTAAGTAAAATATAACATATAATTAAAATTAAGGTCCTATTTTGTAACTTTTGCATTATTTTGATTGTGTGTTTTTCCCATTGTTGTAGGTCCCTGGTTGTGGTATTCACACAGTTTTAGTTGCAGTTTTTGCTAAGGGTTGCACACTTCAGTTGTGTTTGAGCACACAGTCATTTAAAGTGCTCCTGGGAGGGAAGTCACACATTGATTGCAGGTGCTCACATACTTTAGTAGGGTTGTAATGCACCAGAGTTTTGCACACTTTGTTGTGGCACCAGGGGTTGTTCTTTTTATGTGGGGCAGTACTGAGGATCTTAACTCAAAGTTCTATGCCTGCAAGGACGTCACTTCACTGCTTAGATGTTGATCTTCTGGTAGGAAAACATGGACATCTCAAAATACAATTTTCTTATTCCAACCCTCATGTTTAAAAATCTAGAAATGCAATTTAGTGCATTTAGATGAAATGTCTAGGTCCTGTGCAGATTATATTTGAACATCAGTTATAATTAGTTTCTAACATAAAACACATTTTCTTTAAAAGTTACCTTCTATAGGGGCTGAACAATGGTACAGTGGGCAGGGTGCCTGCCTTGCACATAGTTGACCCGGCTCGATCCCTGGCACCCAAATGTCCCCTCTAGACACCCATAATGATCCCTGAGTACAGAGCCAGGATTAAGCCCTGAGTACATCCAGGTACTCTGAGTACATCCAGGTACTCGGGCGGCAAAAAAAAAAAAAAAATTAAAAGAAAAAAAATTTACTTTTCTCATGAAATAGGGAAATAGGGTAACTATTTGTTAGCTGAAGTTTACATAGAAGAAATATGTACATCTTTTCTAAGTCAGCTGATTTTTTTCCTCTAAGATCTAATTTTTTGCTACAATACATTCCACTACCTCTTAGAAAATTGTATCTAATGTTAAACCTCAGTAAGTGAAAAATACTATACTCACTAAACCTTTCTGTAAGAATTTCAACTGTTAGTTCATTACTTCTTTAAACGATCATAGACAGGAGCGATAGCACAGTGGTAGGGCATTTGCCTTGCGCGCAGCCAACATGGCCGAACCCGAGTTCGATTCCTCCGCCCCTCTCAGAGAGCCCGGCAAGCTACCGAGAGTATCTCACCCGCACGGCAGAGCCTGGCAAGCTCCCCGTGACATATTCAATATGCCAGACACAGTAACAACAAAGTCTCCAATGGAGACGTTACTGGGCCCGCTCGAGCAAATCGATGATCAACGGGAGGGCCTTTACTGCCAGAATTGAAGGAAATATTTGGGGAGCAGTCATTGATAAAGATGACATTAAAATGATAAACTAAAGATTATGATTACAAAAACCTGCTGAGTCCATGCTTTGTATGCAGAAGGGCTGCGTTCCATCTCTAGCATCACCTGGTCCTCTGAGCAGTGCCGGGAGTGACCTGCCCCCACCTCCAAAATACAGAACTTGGAGGAGTATCTCCCAGCACTGCTGGGTTGAGTGTGCCCAGATCGAAGAGATATTATAAATAATAAGGTCATGGTTGTTTAAATTTACAATTTTATCGCTAAATATTGGAACTTTATGGTTACTTGGAGAGGAAAAAAAAAGTTTTTGTACTTTGCTTCCCATTAACTTAGGCCCTGGAAGGAATTAAGATAAATATGATTTCAAAAGTTGAAGTTATAAAATGTTTATGTACTTACTCAACTTCCTCCTATTTCATGTGAAGGTATACATTTCCAGTTCTTCAGGAACTTTGTAGACAGTGGTAGGTACTCTCGAAAGACTTGAATTTGTTGCTGTGGCCCTGGACAAAGCAAATCTCTTTTGGGGAGGTGGGAATCGGAGTCACACTCAGCAGTGCTCAGGACTTACTCCCGGCTATGCACTTGGGATTCACTTCTGGCAAGGCTCAGGGGATCATATAAGGTGCCAGGGATCAAATCTGGGCACTCTGCGGACAAGGAGAGTGCCTTATGCACCGTACTATGCTCCGGCTCTTAAGCAGATCATTTTTTTATGTAGGAGTACTGCTATTAATTCAGCTACGGATTAGCTGATTGAATTGGGCATGAACTCCACCTTCCTTTTTTCTTTTCATTTTTTATAATTTTATTTAGTAAATCACCATGAGAGCAGTTATAAAGCTTTTGGGTTTAAGTCTCGGTCATACAATGAAACACCCATACCTTCACCAGTGCCCATTCTCCACCACCAAAACCCTCAGTATACCCCCATCCCAAACCCTCCCCCTACCTGTGGGGCAGATGATTTCCACATTACTCTCTCTCTACTTTGATCATATTCAATATTTTGACACCAGACCCACCTTTATTATTTGGGATTTTACCCCAACACTCAGATCTGCTGAAAAGGCAACAGTAGACAATTTGTTTTCTATTGCTGGTTAAGAATTAACATATAATGTCCTGTGGGTGCAGTAGTGGCTGTGCGATTTTGAAATTCTGAAATTTTAACACTTAAATCTGGAGGGATTTCTGCCAAAACCTGCTGAGTTCCGAGATTTGTTCCTTAGTCTCTTGGATCATGCTGTTAAGCAGCTTGATCAGGAGCCAGAAAGGCCATTCATGGGCGGCGACTCGGGGTCTTGTTGGAATGAGGAGGAAAGGGCTGGCTCCACCCCCATCCCATGAGGCCCCGAGTGTCTTATCACTGAGGGCCCAAACCTGACTGTCCAATGGCCTCTGGAGGATGGCAGCCACCGAGCCGCCTAGGGGGAGCAGGTGGAGGGACAGCACCTTTTCCCCCCTGGGGTGGCCCAGCGACAGTAACCTACTGCGGGTTCAGGCACATTTCTGCCCAAAGCCACTGGGTTCTGAGATCTGCTTCTGAGTCTCTGGGATCATGGCCGTCAAGCAGCTTGATCAGGAGCTAGAGAGGCCATTTGTGGGCAGCGGCTCAGGGTCTCAATAGGGTGTGGAGGAAAAGGCCAGATCCATCCCCGTCCCGTGTGGCCCCTTGTGTCTTGTCACTACGGGCTGAAACCTGATTGTCCAGTGGCCTATAGAGGATGGTGGCCACCGGGCTGCCAGGGGGAACAGGCCAAGCCACGAAACCTATTCCCACCTGGGGTGGCCTAGCACTGGCAACCTACTGCAGGGACTGGACGCATTTCTGCCAAAAACCTCTGGGTTTTGAGATTTGTTTCTGAGTCTCTAGGACTATGGCCATTGAACGGCTTGATCAGGAGCCAGGAGGCTGTTCATGTGCAGTGACTCGGGGTCTCGTTGGTATGGGGAGGAAAGGGCCAGTTCCACCCCCTTCCCGTGAGACCCCACGTGACTCGTCACTGTGGGCCCAAATCTGACTGTCCAATGGCCTTTGGCGGATGGCGGTCACCGAGCTGCCAAGGGGGAGCAGGCGGAGGGACAGTACCCTTTTCCCCCTGGGCTGGCCTGGCGACAGTAACCTACTGCAGGGTCTGGAGGCATCTCTGCCAAAAGCTGCTGGGTTTCCAGATTTGCCTGAGTCTCTGGGATCATGGCTGTCAAGCAGCTTGATCAGGAGCCACAGAGGCCATTCATGGGCGGTGACTCGGGATCTCATTGGGGTGGGGGGGAAGGGCCAGCTCCACCCCCATCCCATGAGGCCCCAAGTATCTTGTCACTGCGGGCCCAGACTGTCCAGTGGCCTCTGGAGGATGGCAGCCACTGGGCCACCAGGGGGAACAGGCCAAGGCACAAAACCTATTCCCACCTGGGTTGGCCCAGCGCCAGTAACCTACTTCAGGGACTGGACACATTTCTGCCAAAAACCTCTGGGTTTCGAGATTTGTTTCTGAGTCTTTGGGATCATGGCCATTAAACAGCTTGATCAGGAGCCAGAGAGGCCATTCATGGGCGATGACTTGGGGTCTTGTTGGGGTGGGGAGGACAGGCCCGGCACCACCCCCATCCTGTGAGGCCCTGCGTGTCTCGTCACTGCGGGCCCAAACCTGACTGTCCAATGTGCTCTGGTGGATGGCGCTCACCGAGCTGCCAAGAGGAAGCAGACGGAGAGACAGCACCCTTTCCCCTCTGGGGTGGCCCGGCGACAGTAGCCTACTGCAGGGTCCAGACGCATTTCTGCCAAAAGCCGCTGGGTTTCAAGATTTGTTTCTGAGTCTCTGGGATCATGGCCGTTAAGTAGCTTCATCAGGAGCCAGAGAGGCTGTTCGTGGGCGGCGACTCCGGGTCTCATTAGGGTGGGGAGGAAAGGATTAAGCAGATCATTTTTGAGTTGCACTTATCTGTGGCATATTCTTCTCGATGTTTCTAGGACACAAAAATGCTATAGACAGGGTCTAAGGCTTGCAAGAAAATAATGAACTCCAAAGTACAGTGAGGAACAAAAAAATCTGTCTATTCTGCAAACTTTGTTTTATGTCTATTAATTAGGGTGCTAGAGGCAAGTAGTACATGTCTGCTGGCCAAACCCAGACCTGCAGGAACTTGAGCTTAAATTGAAGAGAGTCAAATTCATAAAGCATACATAATACAGTGCTAAGTGGAACCATAGAAATATTTGTGAAGGCTGAAGGAAGCCAGTAACTAACTGATTAGAGAAGTTGGGAGAACATAACATGGAAGTAGAGTTGAATTGGTCTTGAAGTTTGTGGAGAAGGACTTGAACCAGGAGAAGAGCTAGCTAGAGAGGCTTTCTTGGCAGAGTAATTCAAGGCATTGGAGAGTATGGAATAGAAAGGGCTTACCTGTGGAGAAATGATGCCAATGATATATATACATATGTATATTTTGTTGCTGTTGCCAATGATTTTTATATAGTAATGTTTAATGTTTAAATGTTAATGTTTAAAGCCCTTAAGAAGTCTGTTCTACCATTTCATACTTCTAATGTTCAGCAATAAAAATCAAGGCAACAATTTAGGTAAGCATAGTCATCATTACCGTTATTTCCCAAGAAATTGAGGTACAAATAGGTTAAGAACTTGCCCTGGGGCCAGAGAGAGGACCTTGCACACTGCCAAACTGGGTTTGATTCCCGGTTATTAAAAATAAATATTTAATTTTAAGGGATTAAATTATAATTTAGCTTTTGTTTTTCTTTTGTTTTGGAGTCACACCTGACTGTGCTCAGGACTTTCTCTTGGCTCTAGTCTCAAGGATCACTCGTAGGACCACATATGATGCCTGGGATTGAACTGAGGCCAGCTGCTTGCAAGACAAGCACCCGATCAGCAGTACTATCTCTCTGGCCCTATACTTTAATATATAATTCTTGAATCCTAATGAATCACAAAAAGGAGATGCTTGCTTTGGTGTTTACCATTATCCATCCCTTGGTAATTTTTTTCCCTCAGAGCTTTAAACAATTACTGCTTCAGACTACAGAAGTTCTGTGTTTATTTCCCTCATCTTGTTTTTCAAAAATAATTGAGTATAGCTCACCACCAGAGTAAGGAAGACCTGAGGGTAGGCATAAAAAAAAAGAGCAAAAGATGAATCAGCAAAAATCAAACAGGAAGAACTCTCACTTGAAAAAGAGCTAGCAAAGGTGAAATAGATTTTAGGATCATCAGCAATTCTAGGAGTGAAAGAAATGCAGAAGTGAAAGGTTTGCTAAAACATGTTGGTGCTATACTTAGAATTTATAAGGATTGCAGTGACTCCTGCAAAGAATAAGAAAGTAGAAAATTTCCACCACCATATTGTTTTCATTTCCCATCAGTTCTTATGGGATTGAGGGAAATGAGAGGCGTTCACATCCTCCCTGGGCTGCGAGCATGGGAAGCCGATAAACCTAGTCCTGGTAGATTGATCCTCCGTCACTTCTTCCTGCACGGTTCTGGGAAGCCTAGAGCACACAGTGCATTTTCCTTTACTGTGCAGATTGGTTTTAAAATAAGAATGATGGTAAGAATTTATATACTTTAGTATGTACATTAAGAATGTACTTAAGAGGGGCTGGAGCGATAGCACAGCAGGTAGGGCGCTTGCCTTGCACGTGGCCGACCCGGGTTTGATTCCCAGCATCCTATTTGGTCCCCTGAGCACTACCAGGAGTAATTCCTGAGTGCAGAGCCAAGAGTAACCCCTGTGCATCACCAGGTATGACCCAAAAGCAAAAAAAAAAAAAAAAAAAAAAAAGAGAATGTACTATGTACTTAAGAATTTATGTACAAATTATAATACCTGTGTACTGATCTTTAAAACAACCAGTAAAATCTTTCGAGAGGCAAAAAAGTCACTATCACTGTCACTGTCCTCCCATTATTCATCGATTTGCTCGAGCGGGCCCAGTAACATTGTGAGACTTGTTGTTACTATGTTTGGCATATTGAATGCATCACGGGGAGCTTGCCAGGCTTTGCCGTGCGGGCGATATACTCTCGGTAGCTTGCCAGGCTCTCCAAGAGGGGCAGAGGAATCGAACTCGGGTTGACCAGGTCAGCCTTATGCAAGGCAAACGCCCTACTCGCTGTGCTATCTTTCCAGCCCAGGCAAAAAAGTAAATAAAAAAAAAGATAAGAATGATGGGGCCACAAGAGTAGTTTCCCTCCCTTCTTTCCTTCATTTCTTCCCTTTTAATTATTCCTTTGTTTTCTTTTCTTTCTTTCAATTTCTTCCCCCCCATTTCTGCCTTTATTTCAGATCATCTTTCACACTTTGATTTGCTAGTGGAAGTTAGATTAATATGTTGCTAATAAAATAGCATTTTATTAGGACTAAAATATATATATTTTTTTCTATTTGGGTCACACCCAGTGATGTTCAGGGGTTATTCCTGGCTCTGTACTCAGGAATTACTCCTGGCATTGCTCAGGTGACCATATGGGATGCCAGGAATCAGACCCTGGTCAGCCGCATGCAAGGCAAACACCCTACCCGCTGTGCTATTGCTCTGGTCCCAGGACTGAAATTTTTGAAAATCAGAAAATGGAGCTGATGCTCTAGCACATCATCCGGTGTTTCCTGCCGTTTATCCTACGCAAGTTACTTTGCTTCAGAAACCTGAGAGGGTTCCATTTGATGGACTTCAACCTTATAAACTATGCAGGCCGGGCCTGGAAAGAGCACAGGGATTACAGAACTTGGCTTGCATGCACCAACCCCTTTTCGGTGCTTGGTACCACATATGGTCACTGAAACACCTCCAAGAGTGGCCCTTGAGCACCGAGCTAGGAGTAACCCCATGAGAACAAACAGATATGGTCCCCAAACCCCCAAAATTACACAGGAGGGGCAGGAGTGATAGCACAGCTCGTAGTTGCTTGCCTTGTACTTGGTCAACCTGGGTTCAATCTTTGGCATTCTATCTGATCCCCCAAGCTCCACTAATAGTGATCACTGGGTGCAGAGCCAGGAGTAAATCCTGAGCACTGCTGGGTGTAGCCCCAAATATAAACAAACAAAAAAATTATACAGACAATACTAAATATCTCTTTTATTTATTTATTTATTTATTTATTTTTGAATTTTTTGCTTTTTGGGTCACACCGGCGATGCACAGAGGTTACTTCCAGCTCTGCACTCAGGAATTACCCCTGGCAGTGCTCAGAGGATCATATGGGATGCTGGGAATCAAACCCGGGTCGGCTACATGCAAGGCAGACACCTTACCCACTGTCCTATTGCTCCAGCCCCTACTAAATATCTCTTTGTGTCACCTTGAGGAAGGTAAAAGGTAGAAAATAATTAAAAATTGATATAACTAAATGATAGAATATTATTCAACCTTCAAAAAAAAAAAAGGAGGAATGAAGTACATGCCACAGTATGTACAAACCTTAACACATTATTCCAAGGGAAATAAATCCTATTTTAGATCAGTTTTTCTTTTTTTTTGAAGCGGGAAGGAAGGAGAGGTTTAGGCCACACCCAGCAGTGCTCAGGGCTTATTCCTGGCTCAGTGCTCAGGGATTACTCCTGGCTGGAGAACCATTTGGAGTACCTGAGATCGAACCCAGATCAGCTGCATGCAAGGCAAGTGCCTTAGTCATTGTACCATTTCACCAGCCTATGTTAGGTTTTCTTAAACGTTTCCACTCACAACCCATTTTTGAGAAATGCCGTGTTGCAAGCATTGCCAAAAACACTTGAGGTTTATTCCATGGTTGATTTTAAATTACTTCTTGGTTCCATGCATTCATTTGTACTTTTGCTAAATTTCCCATGATCCCCTTGTGCAGTTCCACAGCCCCACGTGGGTCCAGCCCACAGTTTAAGAAATGCGGTATCAGATGATTGCATGTCTGGGATATGTTCAGTAGCTAAAGTTCCCTGGAGCTGGGAGAGGAAGAATAAAGGGCAGTGGTATAGAGGGTTTCTTTGGAAGGGGTAGGAGGGAGGGGAACGGGTGTAATGAAAATGTTCTGATATTGTGGTAACTGTCACACAACTTATAATATATTAAAAATAATTCATTATACATTTAATTTTTTATTTTGGACCTCCCCAATAGCCAGGGGCACCAGAACTACTCCAGGCAGTGTTCCAACTCTTTGAGCTACCTTCCTGGCCCAGAACTGTACCTTTAAATGATGAATTATATGAGCTATGAATCATGTCTTATAACACTTTTTAGGAGGGCAGGGACTATTTCTGACTGTGTTCAGAAGTGACCTTTGGCATTGTTCTGAGGATTATATGTGGTGCCAGGAATCAAATAGGGTTTTGCCACATGTGAGGAAAGCACCTTATTTTCTATACTATTTCTCTAACCCTTGACACTGTTAAAAAGAAAGGCCTTGGGGGCTGGAGAGGTAAGCACCCTTGCCTCGCTCAATGCATACTGCATTGAATCCCAGCATATGATCCCCAGAGCCCACCAGGAGTGATTCTTGAGTACAGAGCCAGGAGTTAGCCCTGAGCATAGCTGGGGTAGCAATAAATAAATAAATAATTAAATAATTAAATAAAAGAAGCTCTGGGGCTGGATGCATAGTGCAGCAGGTAGGGTGCTTGCTTTCCACACAGACAACCCCAGCTTCGGTCCCCAGCACATGTGGTCTCTGTGCCAGGAATGAAAATGAACCCTGAGCACAGAGCCAGGAGTAAGCCCTGAGCACAACTGATATAGCCTAAAACCCAAAAAGAGAAAAAAATAATCATTTAAAATAACAAAAAAGAGAAAGAAAATAAAAGCCCTCTTGGCAGGAGATGCAGCTCGGTGGAAGAGTGCATGCTTTGCATCTGTGAGCCTTAGATTTGATCTTCAGCTCCAGCAAAGTGAAAAACAAACTAATGAGGAAGGGATAAAACACCCAAACGAATCCAAGCCTCTTTCAGGTACTTTCCAGTTCAAGTTAGAGCTGCTAGAGCCAGTAAGGCCAAAAGAAGAAGTTGAAGCCAGAAGTTGTTCCCCCCTCCCCGCCACCTGAAAATGCTTAAAGCATTTCCCCTTAACTTACACTTCTGACAAGATGAAGTACTGTGATAAAATATGATGAGTGTGTGACTCGGCGTGAGAAAATGTGCTTTGCATGCAGAAGGCCCAGGTTGGTCTACGCTGCCACATGATCAGGAACTTCATCTAAACCCCATGCCAGGTGTAGCCCCACCTCCTGCCCCCAGCACCATTAGATGTGATCCCAAAAACAGAAGAAGAGAAAAAAAAGCCTTCCATTCTGAGCAGACTTTTGGTGAGCTAATGTATTAATTTCGAATGGCAGTACTTTCTTGGTGAGAAGCTTGTACTCTTTTACATTCTTGGGTGGGTGAGGGATGTGTGTGTGTGTGTGTGTGTGTGTGTGTGTGTGTGTGTGTGTGGTGCTGAGAATCTAAACCAGGGCCTCACAAATGTGGGACAAGTGCTTTACTGCAATCCCCTGTAATTGTTTGCATTCTGTCTTTGGGGAGGTGGTGGTGTTGAACCACACCCAGCAGTGCTCAGGGCTTAATTCTGGTTCTGTACTCAGAGCTTACTTTCATTTTGGGGGCCCCACCGAGGGTGCTCAGATCTTACTCCTGGATCTCCACTCAGGAATTACTCCTGGCAGTACTTGGGGGACCATATGGGGTGCCAGGGATGGAACCCAGGTTGGCCAAGTGCAAGGCAAACACCTTCCACTGTGCACTGTCGCTCCAGCACCTCAGAAGTTAGTAGCGCTCGGGACTGTTCAGTGCTGGGATTGAGCAAGAGTCAGCAGTAGACCAGTGCTTTTAATGACCCCAATTTTTCCCCCCAATTTTATGAGCGATAACACAGTGGTAGGGTGTTTGCCTTGCACGCAGCCGGCCCACCCAAGCCGAGTTCGATTCCTCCGCCACTCTCAGAGAACTCGGCAAGCTACCGAGAGTATCTCACCCACACGGCAAAGCTTGGGAAGCTATCCATGACGCATTCCGTATGCCAAACACAATAACAACAAGTCTCAGGATGGAGATGTTACTGGGCCCGCTCGAACAAATCGATGAACAACGGGAGGACAGTGCTTACAGTGCTTAAAGTAGTTCACGGTAGTTTACCATAATCAGTATTCCAACACCAATCCCACCACCATAACAACCTTCCCACCACCTTTAGTTACCCTTCCCACCACCCACGCCTGTCACGTGGAGTGGAGTATAAAATTGGCTCCAGGAATTCTGAGATTTTTGGATAAACTTGTGACTCTCTTGCGAGATTTGTCAGTCTCTGAATCTTGGCCATTAATGAGTTTAAATTAGGCTGGAGGTGGTTTGTGGGTATGACCCACAAAAACCGGAGGTGGTTTCTGGGCAAATGGGGGTATGAGTGGAGGTCACCCCTCCCAACTCCACAGAGGCAATGACCCCAATTTAACTACGCTTGCTATCTCTCCAGTCACAATCATTTACATTTTTTTTTGGTGGGGGGGACACACTCAGTGATATTCAGGGGTAATAGTTGGGTCTGTGCTGAAGAATCACTCCAGGAGGTGCTTAGGGACCATCTGAGATGCTAGTCATCCAACCCGGGTTGGCCATGTGCAAGGCAAGCGCCCCACCCCTGTGTTCTCAGGACCCACAATCACTTACATTCTTAAGCCAACACTGGATCTTATCCTGGACTGCATTTTGAGTAGCTCTGCCTCAGAAGTTGCAACCCTAAAAACCCTCATTTTATAGACAAGATGCCTCTGGAGAGATGGGATGATAGGCCTGATGCCATAAAGCTGATTAATGGTTTGGGGGCAGAAGCTGAGATCTGCAGTCTAATTTCTTTATCTTTGAGCTTTGGCTTTAAATTCAGTCAGGCCAAAAATCTAGGCATAGAGAGAGGGTTTTTGCCCTAAGCTCAGATAATAGTCAGTGGTTGATTGAGGTCGCAGAGTTAGAGAAAGCTCCCCTTGATTACAACTGTGCTTTTTCACTTTTTTCCCTCATGAAAGCTAGGAGGATAAGAGAAACGTGGGGCTCTTTCTCTGAATAATGCTGTTGTCTGTTTTCCTAGGGTGGCCTTCTTTTTTATTTATTTATTTTGGCTTTTTGTTTTTGTTTTGGGGCCATAGCCAGTTGTGCTTAGGGGTTACTCCTGGCTCTGCACTCAGGAATACTCCTTGCAGTGCTCAGGGGACAATGTGAGATGCCAGAGATTGAACCTGGGTTGGCTGCATGCAAGGCAAGTACCCTGCCCAGTGTACTATCTCTCTAGCCCCTTGAAGGAGACAATCTAAGGAATTTAGGACCTACCTCCCTCATGTCTGAAGAGCATATGGACAAAATCTCAAGAGTGCCATTCACTTCCCAGACTTGCTTTTCAGACCTTTCCTTGTAATACCTTACTGATACCTTTTTTGCTCTGCACCATCTTTTCCCACTGGTCTGCCTTTTCTTGAGTGTTCCAAAAATAGTCTCTTGGGACTGGATTGATAGCACAGCAGGTAGAGTGTTTGCCTTCCATGAGGCCCAGGTTCAATCCCCGGCATCCCATATGGTCCCCCAAGCATTGCCAGGAGTAATTCCTGAGCTTTACTGGGTGTGACCCAAAAATCCAAAAAATGAAAAGAAAAATAGCTTCTTTCTTCTCAATCAGGGCAATCCAAGCAATTTGATGTCCACCACAGGTATACATGAATCTTTAAATCTTTTTGGAATTTTCTTCTAACATTGATAGGTCCAGTGTAGTTGTGTCAGCTGCTGTTTGAGCAGGTTTTTTTTTTGGTTGTTTTATGGGAAGACATCTGGAATCAAACTTGAGACCATAACACTAGGCATGTGCTGTATCACTGACCTACATCTCCAGCCCTTAAACAATTTTCAAATAAAAGTAAAAGCATATTTAAGTAATTGCACACGTTGGCTGACCTTGCATGGGACTGACTCAGGTTCAAACCCCAGTACCACATACGGTCCGCCAAACTCACCAGAAGTGATCTCTTACTGCAGAGCTAGAAGTAAACCCTGAACACCACCAGGTATAGCTCCCAAAATAGTATTAAAAATATAGGAATAATAATAACAATAACTGTTGTTATTACTGGATACCCAGGACCTCGTGCATGGGTATACAGTAATAACAACAACAATGATAGCATAGTGATAGGGCGTTTGCCTTGCACACAGCCAGCCCGGCCAAGCTGGGTTTGATTTCTCCGCCCCTCTCGGAGAGCCCGGCAAGCTACCAAGAGTATCTCGCCCGCATAGCAAAGCCTGGCAAGCTACCCGTGATGTATTCAGTATGCCAAACACAGTAACAAGTCTCAAAATGGAGATGTTACTGGGCCCGCTTGAGCAAAATTGATGAACAACGGGAGGACAGTGCTACAGTGCATTACTTACACCATTTTGAGTACTGGCCACATACCAGGTGTTCCTGTAAGGTACCTCGGGCAGTTCTTTACTGTGCTTTGAGTAATCCCTATCAAACTAAATTTCCCTCTGCCCAAATCTCTACATGGTTTTATTATTCTTGTCACTGTAATCTCTTCTGTCTTGGCCTGCCTCTCTCTTTCTCTCTCTCTCTCTTTCTCTCTCTTTCTCTCTCTCTCTCACTCTCTCTCTCTCTTCCTCCCTCTCTCTTTCTCTTCCTCCCTGTCTCCCTCTCTCTTCCTCTCTCCCTCTCCACTTCCCTCCGTCCCTCCTCAAGCAATTGGTTTTTAACTCCAGGAAAACATTAGAATCCTCTAGGAAGCTTTGAAAAATATACTGATACCATGCCCTAGAGATTTTGATTCATTTGGTCTGGATGAAGTTCAGATGTTTGTAATCACTGTATCACTGTTGGGCTGGAGCGATAGCACAATGGTTAGGGTGTTTGCCTTCACGCAACCAACATGGCCAACCTGAATTTGATTCCTCCGCCCCTCTCGGAGAGTCCGGCAAGCTACCGAGAGTATCTCGCCTGCATAGCAAAGCCTGGCAAGCTACCCGTGGCATATTCGATATGCCAAACACAGTAACAAGTCTCACAATGTTACTGGGCCTGCTTGAGCAAATCGATGAACAATGGGAGGACAGTGACAGTGAGAGTGTCACTGTCATCCCATTGTTCATGGATTTATGCGAGTGGGCGCCAGTAACGTCTTCATTTGTCTAAGTCCTGAGATTTTAGTAGCCTCTCCTTACTCGTGTTTCTCAACACTGCCTAATATTGGAGGCTCTTTCAGGGTCAGGGGAATGAGATCCGTTATTGTTACTGTTTTTAGCATATTGAATACGCCACGGGTAGCTTGCAGGATACTCTCAGTAGCTTGCTGGGCTCTCCAAGAGGTACATATATATTTTTTTTCCTCTATGATTTGTTTTAATAATTGTAATAATTTATGGGGAGGCACCTAGAATCAAATTTAGGACTTTGTATTAATAGTCACCAGTGAGGGGCTGGAGCAATAGCACGGTGGGTAGGGCGTTTGCCTTGCACGCGGCTGACCCGGGTTCAATTCCCAGCATCCCATATGGTCCCCCAAGCACCACCAGGAGTGATTCCTGAGTGCAGAGCCATGAGTAACCCCTGAGCATTGGCTGGGTGTGACCCAAAAAGCAAAAAAAAAAAAAAAGTCACCAGTGAGCTGAGCATGCAAACAGAACTGAAAATTACTGAGGTAATGGATATTCCTGGTCATGAAAATTTCCCCTGACCAATTCCAGCCACTTTTGACCCAACACCCAACCAGAAAAGAGCATGAGATCTGCTTCTTAGAATGTAGATCAAGGATAAACTCCTGTCTGCCCCAGAGGCATGCTCTCAGAGATAACATTTATTGGTGTCATGTCTAACAGGACTGCATAAGCACATGCCATTGTCATCTAGAAGATTAGCAGGAACGGGACACATTTGGACCTCAGAGTTGACCAGAAAATTTCCCAGGTCCTTTGTTTTGTGCTTATTTTAAATAATTAGCAAAGCCTCTGGCATATTTAGACACTTGGTCATTTTATATGCCTATCAAATTAGCTGCAATGATTATTTGTTAAAATGCTGATTTTCAAACTGAAGGAAATTAAAATTATGTTATTAGAATAAAAATGGATACACATATTGGGGCCAGAGCCATATTACAGTGGGTAGGGAAAGAACAAAGAGCGTACTTGCCTTGCACATGGCTGACCCAGGCTTGATCCCTCTTATCACATGTGTTCCCCCCCCCGCCCCCCTCCCCCAGAACTGCCAAGAGTAGTTCTTGAGTGCAGAGCTAGGAGTAAGTCCAGAGTACCAGGGATGTGTCCCAAAGATCAATAAGAAGAAGAAAAGAGAAAAAAAAAACACATATCAATGAAATAAAATTGAAAGCCCAGAAATAGACCCACCCACTTTTTGATATTTGACTTAAAACAAAGACCATACAATAGAAGGAGAATCTTTCCAACAAATAGTATTGGCAAACTGGACAGCTTCAGGCAAAAAGAATGAAGCTACTCTATAACCCTCATATACAAACATAAATTCAAAATGGATTAAAGGCTTGGATGTGACCCCAAATCATAAAGTGTATAGACAATAACATGTGAAACTTATATGACATCATTAGAGGTGATTTCAGGGATTCAGCCCCAATGGTAAGGGAAATGAAAGTAAAGGTAGACAATCAGAACTACGTTAAATTGAAAGGATTTTTACAGCTTAAGAAAACTCTAAATAGAATAAAAAATTAGCCTATTGGGGCAAGATATTTGCACATCATATACCTGATAGCAAAGTTATGTTTAAAAAAATCTCATACAACTGGTGCAGTGAGCTAGTACAGGGATTAAGGCACTTGACTTGCTGTAGCGATAGCACAGCGGGTAGGGTGTTTGCCTTGCACAGGGCCAACCTGGGTTCAATTCCTTCATCCCTCTCGGAGAACCCGGCAAGCTACCGAGAGTATCCCGCCTGCATGGCAGAGCCTGGCAAGCTCCCTGTGGTATATTCGAATTGCCAGAAATAGTAACAACAAGTCTCACAATGGACACGTTACTGGTGCCCTCTCAGGCAAATTGATGAATAACAGGAGGACAGTGACAGCGCTACAGACTTTCTGTAACTCACCCTGGTTAAATCCCCAGAACCACACATCATCCCCTGAGCTCCACCAGGAATAATCCCTGGGCACAGAGCCAAGAGTAAGTACTACTGTGTGTGTTCCCCTCCAAAGATAAGTAAAACAAACTCAGACAAAACAAAGTTTTTATAAGCAACAGATCTAAAAATAGGCAGATTTGAATGAACATGTATTTGTAAAGAGGACATATAGGCACATTAAAAATGCTGATCATCTGTGAAATGCAGATTAAGACCAAAATTCACACCTGTGAGAATGACTTACATCCAAAACAGCTTTAACAAATGGTATCAGAAGAGTGTAGAGAAAAAGGAAGTTCACGATCTGGGGATGTAAATTAGCACGTTTGTTTTTGAAAACACATACTTTCCCTGAGAAGCTAATGAGGGGCCTGTTTTATGATCCAGGGATCCCAATCAGGGGTAGCTATCCAAGGAACACAAAAGTATCAACACAATAAAATCATGCCTACCCCAGTATTTTTTGCACTGTTATTTACGAAAGCTAAAATATGGAAGCAGAGTTAGAGAGCTCAAATGGCTGAGCACATGCTTTGCATACGAAAAGCCTGGATTAAGTCCCAGGCACTGCATGACAAGCTCAAGGCTTGACCCTTGAGCACAGAGTCCCCAGGAGCCCCAACAACCACGTAGTTAGGGCCAAGAAATAAAATACAGAAGCAACTGAATGCCTGTCTGACAGAAGAGTGGATAAAGAATATGTAGTACACCCAGCATTTTGCCATTCCACGTGGTCCCCGGAGCCCCCCAGTAGCCCAACCCTGAGTACAGAGTGGAGAGTAAGCCCTGAGCATCACCTGGTGCAACTGGTCCAAAAACAAACGAAACAAAACAAAACAAAAAGCAAAATAAATGAATCCATTTTCTTTATAATAATTTGGGCAATTCACTAGGAATTGGACCAGGTTGTGACAGATGGAAACAAAACAAAACCACAACAGAAACACACTCTTGAGATAAATGGAAACTTTGTCTTCCAAAAAGAAAAAAACAACATTATTTTGTATGAAAAAACCTGTACCTACCTACCCAAGAATCAGTTTATTTAAGAACATCTTTTTATTTTAGTTTTGCGATCATTCCTGGTGATACTCTGGGGTTACGTGCACTCGGGAATTACTCCTGGTAGTGCTTGGGGAATTATGTGGGATGCTGGGGACCGAATTTGGCTTTGCTGTGTGCAAGGCAAGTGTTCAACCTGCTATACTACCTCTCCAGCCCCAAGAACATCCTTTAAAAAAAAAAAAAATAGAATAGGGAAAAAAGTTGTATTCAGGTGCTCGTAATCTAAGAAGATGACAGATTTCTTTTTTGTTTGTTTTGGGAGCACACCCAGTAGTTGTGGCTTACTTTTGGCTCTGTTCTCAGGGATCACTCCTGGTGGGTTTGGGGGACCATTTTGGGTGTGAGGATCTAACCTAGGTCAACTGCATGCATGCAAGGCAAGTGCCCCACCTGCTATACTACTGATCCAGCCCTGATGGCAGATTTCATGTTCCCACCAAACCATCTTATTTTCAGGCTGGGGCAAATGGTTTGTAAAGGATTTGCTTGGAAAGTAAGTTACAACTCATGGGCAGCAGGAGGAAAGAATAAGCTTCTGATACACTTCAGAAGTCTTTTCCAAAGACCTGAAGACCCATTTTTTTCTCTTTCCACCTTTCTGCTTGGCAGATTTTGGCCAGGTCCCCACTTTCCTCCTGGAGATTTTGAGCAGTTCCTTCTCTTTTTGAATGGCTCACCAGCATCAGCCAGTGCCTGAGGATCAGAGAAGTCAGTCGCTGTCTCCTTGAAGGCCCAAGCTCTTGATTTTATACTCTGGAAAAGAATTACTAGAGAAAACATACAGTAAAGTTAAATAATTTCACTTGGGAAATATCAAGAGAGAAGAGGGAATCGCATAAAGTAAAAGAAAGAAGTTATTCATCCCAATTTCAGATGCAGGCAATTCTCAAATCAAATAAACCTTTTAAGCAGCATCTCATCAAATATTTGAATATACATCATGAAATCCTGTATTAGTAAGACTGTAAGGTGAAAATAATTTAGTTCCTGATGATAACCTGACATTATAGTAAATGTGAAATGTAAATAATTTTTTTAACAGGGCCTGAGAGATAGTACAGTGGCAAGGTGCTTACATTGTACTGGCTGACCCCTGCTCAATCCCCAGCACTAATATGGTCCCTGAGCACAAAGCCAGGAGTGAGCCCTGAGAACCACTGAGGATGAGTCCAAAACTCCAAAACAAATAAATAAGAAGCTGCAGATTATCTCCAGACCTGAAGAAATTTTTTGTAAGACCATCCAGTTTAATGTAGTAACCCCATACATATCTTGGCTGTTTCTCCTGGATTAATTTTTTTAAGGGAGTCTTGTGAAGAAGGGGTGTGAGCTCCTGTTGGAGCTCAACAAGCAGCAAGAGGGTGTGTGACCTAATAATAGCAACGTGTTTCAGTGATTTCATCCTTACCAGCAAGGATTTATTGACTGTCTAAGACAAGGAAGAAAAGAGATAAGGTCAGGGAGACACATGGTCCACGCTAGTAGGTGTGGAATTGGAACAGGCTAAGAGGTCCTGGAGAGGAAAGGTCAAGTACCTTTTGTGCCAGCATTTATGGAAAACAAAAGTTCAAGGGCAAAGTTTAGTGGTTGCAGGTGTTGTGGGGCCAGCAGTTAGGGATTTCCTGTGCCTGTGTCCAACCAACCTGGGTTTGATCCCTGTCACCCATATGGGATCACAGATCACTTCTGATAGTGACCCTGACCACTGCCACAAGTGATTTCTGAGCACTGCCAGCTGTGACCCAAAAAACAAACAGCAAACAAACAAACAAAAATTAATGGTTGCTTAGACACTTGGCATGTTAAGGTTAGCCAGTGCAACAGAGTAGCGCATTGCAGTGTTTCATTGATCAGAATCATACATGTGGAGAAACGGAAGCAGACAGCTGCGAAGGTTGCTTGACCTATTCAGGGGGCCCTTAACCACTCAACAGAAGAATTTGTGCTTAATTCAGTAGGAATTCAGCAACAGAAAGCTAGTGCAGAATTTTGAGCAGAAAGCCTGTTGTGATGAAAACTGATAGTATTCCTTTGGAAGAGAAGTCTGAAGAGAAGTAAAAGGGGTGTACAATTAAGAAAAGCTGGGCATATGCCAATTAAGAGCTTATTTGCAGCAATCCAGGTGAGAGGTGCACAACCTGATAGCAGAGGTGGCTGCAGACCCTCACCACCTTACATCTTACCCCACTGGCACTCATTTCTGTGCTTTCCTCTGCCAGTAACTTGTATATCTTTGTCTTGGAAGGCTTCTCTTGCCCCTGGGTTCTTCTGGGTCTGTACCAGGGAGTTATCCTCCAGAAACAGCTTTCTACCAATGATTGGTGGGTAAATAACCCAGCTGCTTTCACTAGGCTGGGATTATTTTGTTTTGTTTTTAGTTTTGGCTTTATGGGGGTGGGGGTGTCAATCAGGGCTTACTTCTGACTCTGCACTCAGGAATTATTCCTGGCAGTGCTTGGGGGACCCTATGGGATACCAGGGATCAAACCTGGGTTGGCCATGTGCAAGACTAGCACCCTCCCCACTGTACTCTCTCTCCAGCCCCATTTGTTTTGGGTGGGTTTTTTTTTTTTGCCTTGGGGGGTGGGGTAACACTGGGCAAGCACTGCCCTAAGCACTAGGAGTCATTTCCAGCTTAGTGTTAACGTGGCAGCCCTTTGAGCACTTCTTTGGCCCCTGGTTGGGGTAATGTACACGTATGTTCAACACAGTCTCAAAGTCCAACAAAGGGATTGAATCAGAGTCATAAACTGCTTAGTAACAATCTGTATTGACCGTCTACTTTTCTCAGTCCCTTACTGGGCTTCTTGGTTTCACCCTCCCAGTGAACTGCTTGCCATCATACTTTTGTCAAAGGAGCCCTTCTGAGAGATTATTGATATACCTTCACTACAGAGAAAAGAAGGGATCACCTGTGTTTTTCCAGAAAAAGATACCCAGAAAGCTTAAGGTGAAGAAATCAGTCACAACTTTGACTAGGAAAGTCGAGATGTTGTTTGTAGAAGAGGACAAGTTAGGAGAGATACTATTTTCATGAAAAGAAGAAGAAAAAGGGAGGGGGTCACTATGGGGCGCTTTGAGTTCAAAGTTCTGAAAGCACACTAGAACTTGGAAGTTTGAATCTGTAGCTCAAAATGAAGGTAAGACCACGAAGATTTAGTCTTAGTCATTGCATACAGTTAATGAAACTGGAGAAAGATCAGACAATCAGCAATTGAGTTTTGGTCAGAGAATGAGCAGTTGCAAGGCAAAGACAAACTTCTGGAAATGAATACCCCCGTTTGGGGTTGGGGAAAGAATGATAGGAACATGGCAGGGGATGGAAGCCCAGAGAAAGGAGAACTAGGTAAAGCCATCATGGAAGCCAGGTGGTAGAGGTAGATCATACTAGAAAGGTTCTGACTTTTCTGAGTTTTAGAGTTCTGGTAACTTTGAATCATAGCAGCATTATCAACCTCAATATGATTTAGAAAAAAATGAAAAATTTAAGTCCACTTCTTTATCACAGGGTACCAGATATTGATTTACTTATCTTATAGAACCCTAATATTTTCAAGTGTCTTACAAAAATTAGTTCACTGGGGAGATAGTACAGTGAGGAAAACTCTTGCCTTGCACACAGTTGACCCTGGTCAGTCCCAAGTTCTGGTGCTTCTCAGTTTCCCAATCACTGCCACGATGACCCCTGATTACAGATCTGAGAATAACACTGCTGGGTATGTTCCTGAACCCGCAATAAAGAATTAGTTCATAGGCCGGAGAGATGCTTGCCTTGTATGAAGGTGCCCTGGGTTTCATTCCCAGCATCCCATATGGTCCTTTGAGTGATTCCTGAATGCAGAGCTAGGATTAAACCCAGAACACTGCCAGTATGGCCCAGAGCCAAAGGAAAAAAATTGAATTCTTTACAACAAACATGCAATCCAGCCTTGGGACTTTGTGACCCTTGGAAAATTACTCAACCCTTCAACCCTGCTGAGCCTCAAGACCCTTAATAAGGAACTAAACATAAGTTATGATCCTGACACTAAGCTTTTCTGATCCTAATGGGCTTTTCCCCCATACCATTACTGTGTGTGTACATGGGAATGTGTGTGTCTGTATATTTCAATGAACACACAATTCAAGTCTACAGAAGAGTAAACGTTGGTGACTATTCATAAATAATTCAGAAATGTTAAAGCTATGTAGTATTGAAAAGACTCATTTGTGAATAAAATGAATGAGGATGACAAATTCTGGAGTTTGAGGGGCACTTCACTGTGTTCAGGAATCACTCCTGATAGTTCTCAGGAGACCCTATGTGTAATGTTGGGGGTTCGAGCCAGGGTCACTGTGTGCAAGGCAAGTACCTTACCAACTATCTCTCCAGCCCCAGGATGACAAATTCTGTAGTCACTTACTCTGAGTGAACATGTAATCGACATTGTTTCATTTACAGTTTATGTTGTATATGTGCCCCCTCAAATGCAGTTCCATCACAAAGTGTTTTTTAAAACATTTCAGCTTAGTCACTAACTATGGAAGTATTATAGGTATTATTAATATACCTATAAATTCAACTTCCTCATTTATAAAGTAGAATGACAGATTCTCCCTCAGGGTTTTGTGACATTTTTAATTATTCAGTAAATTTTTTTTGTTTTTGATTTTTGGGCCACATCTGGCGATGCTCAGAGGCTACTTTTGGCTTGCACTTAGAAATTACTCCTGGCAGTGCTTACAGGACAGTATGGGAAGCCAGCAGCCGAAGCCAGGTTGGTTGCGTGCAAGTCAAGTGTCCTAGCTGCTGAACTATCTCTCTGGCCCCTAATTATTCAGTAAATTATTAGCCATTCCAAATATTATCAGGTGACAATTGCCCTTTAGAGAGATTCATATATGTAGACTTCAGAGAGATAATAGCAAGCACTAGATAGCTTTAGGTTTGAACCTAATTGAAGAGATCATTGAAGATTGTAATTTTCCTCAGACTACTTTTTAGTGGTTGAGTGTTGGTGACACATACCTTTCTATTGTGAACACGGATGCTGAGGTATTAAAATTTATTAGTACAAATCACGGGTGGCCTTTAATTGAGCCCAGGTCTACTACATGCAAATTATTCCAGCCTATTGGCCTATGCAGTACCAGGTTTCAGAGCTTTTATTATATTCATGTTACCAGGTGACAATTGCCCTTTAGAGAGAAATTCTTCTCATTACTAAATTCTTCTCATTACTAAATTCCTGAGGGTTTTTATGTATATTTTGTTTATTTTCCCCTTTGCTGACATTGTGCAGTGTGTGGTAGGGGGAAGGGTCTGTACATACTTAATTGGGATGTTTGTATTGGAAAGTGCTGGAGGTGAAACTCAAGGTCGTGTTTCTTGCAGGCACTGCCCACTGAGTTACCCTGGCCCCCAAACTTTCATTTTTTATTCTTTAAAAAAAATATTGGGGGGTTTCTGGGATACACCTAGAAATACTGAGGGCTTACTCCTAGCTCTGCATTCAGGAATCACTCCTGGCAGGACTAAGGGGACCTGATAAAAAGTATGTGGTGTTAAGGATCAAATGTGGGTTAGCCATATTCAAGACTAACATCGTAGGCTGTACTGCCTCGCCCTTTTTAATTTTTTTTAAAAAATTTTTTAATAAAATTTTTTTTTCTCAGTCTCAGTTTCACCTGCAAGGCTAAATTCCTATGTTTTTTAAACCCCATGTGTATCTTTCTCTCTTTTTTTTTGCTTTTTGGGTCATACCCGGCAATGCACAGGGGTTACTCCTGCCTCTACGCTCAGGAATTACCCCTGGCAGTGCTCAAGGGATGCTAGGAATGGGATGCTAGGAATCGAACCCGGCTTGGCTGCGTGCAAGGCAAACGCCCTACCCGCTATACTATTGCTTAAGCCCCTGTATCTTTCTCTCTTATACACACTCACACATATTCTGCTGAGTGGATTGCTCTCTCCTCCCACATCAAATAAAGAATCTGAGAAGTTTTTCTGCTAGAAACAGAGGCTTTATTGATGAGATTTACACACAAGCCACTTGTTTTAATGCATAATGTACTGAGGCATAATCAGCTTTGCATATTTTAATATTTTAAGTGTTTTACAGTGTAGCACAGCTGGGTGTTTATGAATATGTTATTGTAAAAGAAAATACTTTAAGTAATAAATTGATGGGCTATAGCTATGTTTTTAGTGGAGAGGACCTGAGGGGTTTGGGCCACATCTGGTGATGCTCAGGGGTTGCTCCTGGCTTGACTAAGGAATTACTTCTGGTGGTGCTTGGAGGATAATATGGAATTCCGGCCCAGCTTCAGCCCTTCAAAACATTTCCCTGTCCCTGTTTTTGTTTAGTTTTGTTTCTAATAAAGAATTTCAGTGGATGGAGCTGGAGAAAGTACAGTGAGTCAGGCTCTTACCTTGCGTGTGGCCAATCCAAGTTTTACCCCCTGCATCTCATATGGTTCCCCGAATACTGCCAGAAGTAATTCCTGAGCACACAGCCAGGAGTAAGGCCTGAGCATCGCCAAGTGTAACAAAAAAAAAAAAATTATTGGAGGATGGTAGAGATAGTACTGGGGTTATCCAAGATTGACCCCAGATCAGCTGCTTGCAAGGCAGTGCCCTACCTACTGTACTATTGCTCTCACCTCTACTCTGTATCTGTTTAATTTAAGATATTTGTATTGTGCTTGCCCCATTTCTGATCTTGAAAGACCAGAATTTTACTGCCCACATCGAAGATAGAATAGTGTTGACTTTAAATGACATCTGTATGTATTGAAAATATGAAAACAATAAACTACTATTACTAATTATATGTGCAAAGGTTATTTTCTCATATTCATGGCTTCCTGCTCTCTTTGTAAAAATGTTTTTGCATCATTTAAATAATTAAACTCACAGTTTTAATTTTTGTGCTTTACCTGTCTCTGCTTACAGACGCCAAGAACTTACTGTTGTGCTAACACTGAAGACTTGGAGACAGTCATTCACCACGTCCACAGTCTGTACCCAGCCGCCCCCTTTCTCGCAGCAGGGGTTTCAATGGGCGGGTAAGGCCTCTCTTTCCTAAACCTTCTCAAAGAGAAGTAAGTGGTTTTGCCCAGGCCTCTTGCAGAGGACTGAAAGCTTCACAGACATTTGCAATAAATGATTCATTTGAGTGATTTTGAGCACATGTGGCTGAAGGGCAGGCAGAGTTAATTCAGGTGGATTTTAATATTTTCCTTGATTTTTAACCTTTCTGGTTAAAAGGATGCAAGTACTGTTTGGGGGTGACTCTGAGTTTTATGAGCCTGAAGGCTTGTCGAAGCCCTAGAAGTTGATTTCATAGCTCTTGGCTTCGATATTGCATTGTTCGCAATTACCTTGGACTTATTTGACATTTTTATTTGCCGTGTTATATTTAAATTCCTCTCTACTAAAATTATTTATATTTTTGTTCTGGAGATAGTGAGCTTAATAAAATCTAATTTTTTAATTATTTGGAATTTTACTAGGAATAGATTCCCTAAATCATTTGTTCAAAACAACTTTTCAAATCAGCTTATACATGAGATAAGAAATGATTTCTTAATTTTTTAATTGGCTTATCTGTTATTTTGATTTTCAATACATTGTTGAAACTTATTTATTTGAACCATTTTTACAAATGATGGATTCTGAAAAATAGATTTTAACCACTGCTTTTTAGATCCTGATAAAAAGTAAGAAGACTAGTATCTTACATTAGCATGGAAGGTCTGACTTGACCTACTAAAGGAAGAAATCTGAATCAGCTCAGGAAAGCCAAGGCCAAATCTCTGAATTATGCTTAATGGACAGTCTTTCCCTTCTTTTTTCTTTTTCTCCATGAAGTGAGCCACAGAGGAGGGTGCCAGCTAGACTTTTTCCCTTAATCATATAAAATCTTGACTTTTTAAAGCCAAGATCTTACATAAACAGGCCCAGATTCTCTATTCTGAAGCTCCTGGCCAATGCCTATTCATGTGGCATTGAAGTCTCAGTGCCTGGAGGCAGAACTTGACCGTTGGCCTTTGCAGCTGGCTGAATATTAATGTCTTGTAAATTGTTAAAGGGAAGCACCCTTTCTAGTTGCCTAGCACTCTGAGGGTTCCCAAGTGGCTTTACCACTTGGGGATGTGTTTTAGAGCTTGACACTTTTGTGGGGTTGGGGGAACGCAACAGGAAAGCATAGAATACTGAAGATCCTCTGCTCGCTGCCAGTAGACTGGGGTATTTCCCAAACCATGAGGCCTGGGACCAGGTTGGGTGTCTGAGCCAGAACTGAGTCTAGCCAAGGAACCCAAGCCATGTCAACTTCCAGCCATTTGATGAAATAGTAAGCAAACTTTTGACATATAAAGGGGAGAAAATCCAAGTAAAGGAATAGCCTTGCCTGAGTACAGCAGGTAAAGCACTTGCTTGGCACTTAGCCAGCCAAGGTTCAGTCTCTGGCACTCCATATGGTCCCTATGCCCCACCAGGTGTAGCCCCAAGCTGAAACGTAGTGCTAAATCTATAAACCACTGTGCAGACTTGTTTTCAAACAATCTCCACTTTTCCTCTAAAAAAAAATCAAATTCACCCTGCAAGTCTTTTGGGGTTGAAGAAAATAAAAGATCATTTTAATGTATTAACTTTGCTTCAGAACCTATGCAATTAGAGAACTAAAATGTAATTATAAACAGAATTTAGAGTATATGTCATCCCTTGTCTTGTATGGTAGTGTTCTGAGCCAAAGAGAGAGCTCAGTGGGCTGAGTGTGTACTTTGCATGCAGAAGGTCCGGGGTCAAGCCCCAACACCGTATGGTCCCCTGAGCATAGAGCCAGGAATAGCCCCTGAGCATTGCCACATAAGATCCCAAAATAAACAAATTTAGATTTCTGGCATTGTTATTAAATTATACTTTATTCTTGTCCCTCTTGCAAAATTAAAACTAGGATAAAATCAGAAAAATTGATAGAACTGAAGGAAAAGAGGAAAATAGGTTGTTAGAAAGAAGGCTGAAAAATTGTAAGGAGCAGGGAGAGAAAACACATTTCTTTAGGGGCCAGTTGTTTGGCTAGAGAAAGTCTAACTTTAGACTAGGGTGCCCTATAGAGATTTGCTGTGAGGGAGCCCAGGTCACTAGACTGGCCACCCAGACCAATTACTGAGTCTCTAGTGGGAAGATATTCCAGTAGCTTTTAAAACCCCCCCAGGAGATTCCAGTGTGCATCCACACTTGAAAGCCACTCCATTTATGCTCTTTCAGCAACACCAAGAGTTGGCAAATAACGGCTCACAGAGAGTTGAGCAATTAATTGTACAGCGGGTACTGTGTTTGCCTTACATGGGGCCAACTTGGGTTCAATCCTAGTGTTCCATATGATCCCCTGAATACTCTCAGGGCTAATTCCTTAGTGCAGAGGTAGGAGTAAACCATCTGGTTATTCAGAAGAGTCTAAGGGTTAAGAATGATCATTGTACACTACTGTTTTTGCTCAAGCGGGCCCAGTAACGTCTCCATTGGAGACTTTGTTGTTACTGTGTCTGGCATATCGAATACGTCACGGGGAGCTTGCCAGGCTCTGCCGTGCGGGCGAGATACTCTTGGTAGCTTGCCGGGCTCTCTGAGAGGGGCAGAGGAATCGAACTCGGGTCGGCCATGTTGGCTGCGTGCAAGGCAAACGCCCTACCCGCTGTGCTATCGCTCCAGCCCCAAAGGTAAAGGCCCTCCCGTTGATCGTCGATTTGCTCGAGTGGGCCCAGTAACGTCTCCATTGGAGACCTTGTTGTTACTGTGTCTGGCATATCGAATACTCTCGGTAGCTTGCCAGGCTCTCCGAGAGGGGCGGAGGAATCGAACTCGGGTCGGCCATGTTGGCCGCTTGTAAGGCGAACGCCCTACCCGCTGTGCTATCGCTCCAGCTGAGGAAAGACCCTGGACTGGGTATCTGTTCATCAAGAAGCAGAACACATGCCTGGCATGAGCAAAGTCCTGGGTTGGAACTTTGGCAGATGTGACCCCAAGCACCAGGTGGAATTACTAGGACCCTGAGCACTGCGTGGTGTGGACATCACAATAGGAAAATAGTATTTCATGACACGAAGGTTATAGCACTGTCCTGCCCTCCCGTTGTTCATCAGTTTTCTCGAGCGGGCACCAGTAACGTCTCCATTGTGAGACTTGTTGTTACAGTTTTTGGCATATCAAATATGTCATGGGTAGCTTGCCAGGTTTGTCGTGTGGGTGAGATACTCTCGGTAGCTTGCCGGGCTCTTCTAGAGGGATGGAGGAGTCGAACCCAGGTTGGCCACGTGCAAGGAAAACACACTACCCGCTATGGTATCGCTCCAGCCCATAAAGATTATATAAAATTTATATTTCAAAAACTGCATTTGATGTTTTATTTGCTTTAAGTCCCAACCCTCTGGTGCTCAGGGATCTCTTCTGGCAGGACTCAGGGAACCATATGGGGTACCACGGCTTTAACCTGGGTAGCTCTGCGTAAGGCAAGCCTGCACTGTCTCTCAGCCCCTGCGTACAGTGTTTTATTGAGCCACATCCACATCTGCTCATTTGTTACTATCTGCATCCGCATTTATACTGCAGTCATGAAGTTGGTTTTTAGTATTAAACACTCAACTTGTGTCTGGGGTCCAGGAATTTTCATTTTTAGTAAATCGCCTGTATTATTTTGGGGAAAAAAACAAGCGGAACACTCATGGTTGATTTCTCTCTCATTTTATTTGTAGGACACACATGTGACTAATACATAAATGATTTGTCCCTCACAATAGAATAAACTGCTGAACCACTGCTTTATTGTTGGCTTTTGTTTTGGTGCCACAAATGGTGGTTCATAGGGGCTACTCCCAGCTCACTGCTAAGGGGTCACTCCGATTGATGCTCAGCGAACCATGCAGAGCCAGGGGTCAAACCCTGGTCTCTCGCATTCCCCGTGAATCATCTCCCCAGACCTGATTTGTATTTTCCTTCTTCATAGTTAACATGGTGTTCATAATTAGAAATAGTATATCCTGAGAGTTTGAGCAAATTAATCATTACGTCTCTTATTTCTCTTCATTTTAGAATGCTGCTGTTAAATTACCTGGGGAAGATTGGGTCCAAAACTCCTTTGAAGGCTGCTGCCACTTTCTCAGTTGGCTGGAATACTTTTGCTTGCTCAGAGTCATTGGAAAAACCACTGAACTGGCTGCTTTTTAATTATTATCTGACAACCTGCCTCCAGTCTTCAGTCAATAAGTGAGTCTTTTAACCCTGGTATCTCCAAACATTTTGGATTACATGCCTCCAGTATAAAAAAGATTCAAGGTATCTCACTATTAATATAAAAATATTTATTCGGACATTAACTACTGTATGAAAATGTTTTTATCTTGTAAGTATATCAAAAGAAGCTCTTAAGTATTCATGAAAAAATATAGGTAAAACCTGTGATGTTTATTTTCTCTATGCCAGTGAACTTTCTGTCCAGCTCCTAAGAACATACCTCCATTTTGAAAATAACTGTTCTGACATTGTTCCAAATTATTCCAAAAGGCTAAAAATATAAGACAAAGCATACATTGACTATGTTGAACCTTAAGCTATTTCTGTAGATGTGCTACTTGTTACTTAAGCGCACCAGTCTCTAATTCTGTCCTCAGTAAAAACAATATATTAAGTGACATCAGTGCTAAAGTATGTGGTTTCTCAGACTCTTGCTTATGAACATGTTGTTATTTAGAAATTTAGGAGAGAGGCCAGAGTGATAGCCCAGAGCGTAGGGCACTAGCCTTACAGGTTTGATCCCCAGCACTTAAAGGACAGGCAGGACTAATTTCTAAGTATATAAAGTAATTACTGAGCACTGCCAGATGTGGCCCAAAAACAAAATAAAAAACCTTTAGTCTTCAGAGGCCACAGAGTCGGTACAGCAGGTGGGCTCTTGGTTTGCACGCAGCTGACATCTGACATCCCATATGGTTCCCAGGGCCCTACGTGTAAGCTCTGAGCACTGCTTGCTCTAAAACCAAGATAAATAAATTAAAATATAAAAATTTAAACTCCTAGCTTCAGGAAGATCATTTTGGCAAAATTGATTTAGGAACAATAGGTTATAGGTAGTTTATTATGTAACAACTTGTACTTAATACAAAAAACTGATTCATTCTTTATCAATTAAGAAAAAATGTGGGGCTGGAGCTTTTAAGTATTCATGAAAAATATACAACAGGCAGGGAATCTGCCTTTCACGTGCTGACCCATGTTTGATCCTCATCAAAGAAAGACCCAAAAAGCAAAAAAAGAAAAAGAAAGTGTACTGAGGTCAGTGATACAGATCAACAGAGGGCACTTGCTTTGGATGTGTGAGATCCTGAGTTCAACCCCCAGCACCTCAAAAAAGTGAAAAGTACAATAATTTGAAAAGTGTTCTAAACAACTATCAATATACTCCTGTATCTGATTCAGTAATTTTTTTTATTACCAACTTTTTTTCCTAAACTCTTCTATTTGGTTCTTTCTAATTAGAGTTTAGGTATGCTAAAGATGGGAATTACCTCAATTTTTTACTTCTGAAATTCTCTTGTTCTAGGCACAGGCATATGTTTGTGAAACAAATTGACATGGATCATGTTATGAAGGTAGGAGGAAGATTTATATAATAATGTTATTTCTTCTTTGAATCTCTAGGATAGATACAATATGTTCTGTTTTTCAGGCTAAGTCCATCAGAGAGTTTGATAAGCGATTCACTTCGATCTTGTTTGGATATCGAACAATTGATGACTATTATACTGATGCCAGTCCAAATCGTAGACTCAAATCAGTAGGCATTCCAGTGTTGTGTCTGAATTCCGTGGATGACGTTTTCTCACCTAGTCATGGTAAAATTCCTACCTTTGTGTATATTTTTCAACAAATTAGCCTACACTATAGCACTGTCCTACCGTTGTTCATCGATTTGCTCCAGCAGGCACCAGTAACATCTCCATTGTGAGACTTGTTACTGGTTTTTTGTTTTGTTTTGTTTTGTTTTGCTTTTTTGGGTCACACTCAGTGATACACAGGGGTTACGACTTGTTACTGTTTTTGGCATATCAAATATGCCACAGGGAGCTTGCCAGGCTATGCCATGCAGGCAGGATACTCTTAGTAGTATCCTAGAGATAGTATCCTCATCTCTGAGAGGGATGGAGGAATTGAACCCGGGTGGGCTGCATGCAAGGCAAATGCCCTACCCACTATGCTATCACTCCAGCCCCTTCAACAAAGTAACTTTTTTTTGGGGGGGGGGTCACACCTGGTGATACACTGGGGTTATCTTGGCTTTGCACTCAGGAATTACTCCTGGCAGTGCTCAGGGGACCATATGGGATGCTGGGAATCAAACCCAGCTTGGCCGTGTGCAAGTCAAATGCCCTCCCCATTGTACTATCCCTTCAGCCCCAGTACACGTAACTTTAAATGACTGAAACTTTTGGCCTTTGACCACAGATCAGAAAATGACACAGTGAACTTTGGTATTGGATGAATTACATGGCAATTTGTGTAACTCGTTTTTACTGGATTAAGGAACTATTTTGCTGACCTTTCTCACTCACAATATTTTTTGATGGGTAGGGCACACTCAGCAGTGCTCATAGTTTCTCCTAGCTGTGTGCTCAGGGATCATTCCTGGTGGCTTGGGGGATCATGTAGAATGCTCAGGAACAAATTGGGTCAGCTTTGTGCAAAGCAAGTGTCTTCTCTTCTGTATTATTTCTTAGGCCCCATCTCACTGACGTTTTTCCACAGTTCAATCTGACCTATTTCATTACTTTCTATTCTTTTACAAACCCTTAAAATAGTCTTTTCACTTTAATATAGTGGACAATTGTCTGCGTTCTGAGAATCAGGCAGCCAACATCTTTCACATGACTCAAATGTGGTACAGCCTTTTGTTCTGATATGACTGCAATTCTGAGTGTTAGAAATTCCTGCATGTATTCAGACTGTGAAGTTGGAGTTCTTAATAATCCATTAGAGGCCCATGAAGCACTCTACATCTTAATGTGCGATGGAAAAGCAAAAAATAGTATCAGTCATTTTCCCCTTCTTCCACTTCAGCTCTCACACCCGATCCCAAGATAGATGTTCATTTTTAGGTGTCGTGCGCTGACTAAGGATGTGAGTTCAGAACCCCTTTGAATCAGAACTTGACGATGTTCTGGGCCTTGACTAAGAGCATAGGGTTCCAAATTTACTGACCTATGCAGCAACTCCTTTCCAGAAAAACAAAAAATAGGGGCCAGAGGGAGATAGTACAACTGGTAGAGATAGTGTGACTGTCATGCACACAGTCGACAACCTAGGTTCAGTCTCTGACACCACATGTGGTTCTTTAAGCCCTGCCAGATCAGATCAAGTCCAGTGATCCCTGAGTGCAGAGCCAGGAGTAAGCCCTGATGAGCACTGCAGGATATGGCCCCCAAATAAGCAAACAAAAAAGAAGTAAGAAGCCCTGTGCTCGCTTCGGCAGCACATATACTAAAATTGGAATGATACAGAGAAGATTAGCATGACCCCTGCACAAGGATGAACGATGAACGCAAATTCGTGAAGCGTTCCATATTTAAAAAGAAAAAAAAGAAGAAAGCCCTGAGCTCAGCCAGGTATGTTTCCAACCCCCAATATTCCCCACCACCCCACCAAAAAAAAAAAAATCAAACCCATGAGCTGGAGATATAATACTGGGTTAAGGCACTTGCCTTGCACACAGCTGACCTATTTCATGCATGATTCCAGGAGTGATCCCAAAGCACAAAACCCTCAGCACAGCCAGGAGTGGCTCAAAAGCAAAAACAAAAAAAACAGAAACAAACCAAACCAAAACAAAAAGTTCTTTGTTGTCCCCTGTGGTTTTCACCACAGCCTGCAAATGTATCTTCTTTAAACCAATAGAAAAAAAAGTATTTCCCAGTTACACCCTGGGCTACTACCACCCAACCTAGATCATTCCTGCACCCCGATGGGAAAGAAACCCTGGCCCACCGTGGGCAGTGTCGTTCAGTCTGTTTTTCTTAAGGCAGTGCTGTGAGGGGTCAAATTTATAGCAGCGTCTAAATGGGCAGTGTGTGCAGGCAGCAGTTCCCCTGTCACGTGTCAGTTTTGCTTCCTTGATTAGAAGGGTATAGGATAAGGAGCTCTTACCTCTAATTAGCTGATTTATCACTGTAACTCTGCCCCGTAGGTGAAGTTCTCATTAGAATCAACCATGTTATCTTAATCAAGGAGACAAGATGTAATACTTTCTGAAATCAAACTCTTCCCATGACAGGCTGTGTGATCCACAATAGACATTAATCAAACATTTCACCGTTTTAATTCTCAGCCTGGAATAAAAGAAATCACATTTGAAGCCAATGGCTAGAGTGCTTGACTTGCATGTGTGTGGTTGACTTGGTGTTGTGCCCAAGTTTCAGATCCCCAGTTGCGGAGAGACGAAGTCCACACACAATAATGCAAAAGCAAAGGAACTTTATTACTAGCCTGAGCCATTGCTAGCTCGAGCTAGGGTCCAGGTCTCATCCAGCGCAGTGGAGTCTTGACAAGGACCCTGGCTCCAAATCACAAGCAGCTTATATAGGGTTCAGAATTAAGAAGCAATTTATATGCTGGTCTATTTTTTAGCATTGACCCTATTACAATGGTATCCATTAATTAGACAATGGTTATTGCCTGGAGCGATAGCACAGCGGGTAGGGCGTTTGCCTTGCACGCAGCCAACATGGCCGAACCCGAGTTCGATTCCTCCGCCCCTCTCGGAGAGCCCGGCAAGCTACCGAGAGTATTCGATATGCCAGACACAGTAACAACAAAGTCTCCAATGGAGACGTTACTGGGCCCGCTCAAGCAAATCGATGATCAACGGGAGGGCCTTTACCTAGACAGTGGTTAGTAACAGTTTCTAAGGAGGGTACAGTGACCCCTTATGACCGGCCAGACCCAAGTACCTAATTCCTTATCTAGGCACATTATTCAACTGGAAGTTTACCAGAAACTGCAAGTCCTGTTTTGAGGAAACAGAAACTGAGGCCTAGTTTAAATTTACTGTTGGCTGCAGCTTGTCATGGCTTCAGTTTCGCCCTCACACTGGGTTCAATCTCAGGCAACCCATATGGTCCTCCGAGCACTGCCAGGAGTGATTCCTGATTGTAGAGCCAGGAGTAAGCCCTAGTATTTCTGGTGTCACCCCCACTCCACCCCCCCCCAAAAAAAAAAGAAACCTAGAGAAAGAAACCACATTCATTTATTTTTGTTTTGGGGCCACACACATCCGTGCTCAGGGCTTCCTCCTGGCTCTGTGCTCCAGAAATCACTCCTGGTGGGGCTGGGGTACCATATGGGGGGGCGGTGAAGTTAAACTGCATGCAAGGCAAGCATTCTATTCACTGTACTCTAAACCACATTTTACACCTGTGTTCAACATTTTTCTGGCTATGGCCTTCAGAGACCTTGTTCCCTTCCTGTGCCCCTTCCTCACCCTCCCTGTCATACCAGTAATCCCATAGTCTTCGTCATGACTCCCTTGTTTATGATTTTCACCTGTGGCCTCTTGTAATATCCTGGGTGCTCACAGAAAGTCAGTTGACCCCAGCTGAGGAACACTGCTTTATAGAGTTTTACTCAGGATTTTGTAAAGCTTATAAAAAGACTGCTGTTGGGGCCGGCCAGGGATAGCAAAGCAGGTAGAGCACTTGCTTGCCGCTGACCCAGATTACATCCCCGGCACCTATTAGGACCCCAAGCCTGGCCAGGAGTGAATCCTGACCTCAGAAGCAGAAGTAAGCCTAAGCACTGCTGGGTGTGACAACAAAAGAAAAGTAAACCATAGAACAGCATTGTGCATATGAAACCTGAAGAATAAATACTCTCATCCACATTGGTTTAAAAAAATAATAAGGGACTGGAGAGATAGTACAGTGCTTAAGACACTTGCCTTGCATTGAGTCAACCGGGGTTTGATCCCCTGCACCCCATATGGTCTCCTGAGCCCCACCAGGAATGACCTTTTAATTCACAGCCAAGAGAAAGTTCTGAACACTACAGGGTGTGACCCAAAACCCTGAAATATATATATATATTTTAATGAAGGATCTCTAATTAAAAGAACAGGGGTGGAACCAGATATATGGCTCAATAATGAAATACTTTGCATTACATGTGTGAACCCCTGGGTTTGACCCCATAACACCACCGCCGCCACCAACACACACACACACACACACACACACACACACACACACACACAACCACTTGGGGCCAGAGAGATAGTTTAAAGGGCTAAAGCACATGCTTTTTTTTTTTTTTAATTTTGTTATAACCACATCCAATAGTGCTCAGGACTTATTCCTGACTCTGCACTCCTGGTAGGGCTCAGATGAGTATATGGGATGCCAGGGATCAAACCTACCTGTAGTTCTATCTCTCCAGCTCCTGAAGCTCATGCTTTGCACATATGAGCCCCAGGTTCAATCCCTGACATAAATGGTCCTATGTGTACCACCAAGAGTGACCCAAACATGCACAGAATATTTATACATATATATATTAGTGAGTTTAATGATATTTTGGGCTAGATTGATTGTGAATGAAAAGGGCATGCTACTTAATAAAAATTTGGTACTAATTGTATTTATTTCTGTCTCCCTCCTTTTCTTTAACTCCCTCCTATTTTTCTCCTAGCTATCCCAATAGAAACTGCTAAGCAAAACCCTAATGTTGCTTTGGTTCTTACTTCTTATGGAGGCCACATTGGTTTTCTGGAGGGACTCTGGCCAAGGCAATGCACGTACATGGATCGAGTCTTCAAGCAGTTCGTGCAGGCCATGATTGAACATGGACATGAACTCTCTAACATGTAGTTCTTCAGGTGCATTTTGTCTGAATCACCAACGAGAAGCAACTCAGCTTAATGCACAAATATTAACTACTGTAGAGAGAACAAATAAGCCAGCAGGTGATGAAGAAGTCCAGAATGACATGACATGCAAAAACTACTTTTGGGGAAACAAAACAACTTTGTAGCGAGAAATGGATTATAGATTTAGACTGTAATTTATGTAGATTTTATTTTTACTATGCCTTACCAAGTATGACCTTAAAGTAGAACAAATATGAAATTGCACTTAACCAAAACTATTGTGTCAAAAGAATTTTAATTCCTCAGGGTTTTAATTTAGGCTAGTATTTTTTTTAGATTACTCATCTTAGGTGATTTAATGGTACTTTAATAACCGCTAAGCAAGTTTGGTTATATAAATGTATGTTAAGTTGGCACATTCCTAAGGATATTTATATCTAGTGATGATAACATGAAAACTGAAATAAGATAAAATACAGTAAATTAAATATTTTATGTATTCCAACTTCAAAAGGCAACAATGTTAGACTGACCTCTATATGTGCTCTTTTACTCATATGATACTAAGGCTGATTTATGTTTTATAATGATTATAGTTTACATGCTTATTTTTAAATAGTTTATGTGCATATGTCATTATATTAAAATAAAATCTATCATTTTAAATTTTTTTCCTTGTGAATTTTTTATCTATCGAAAGTAGTCCCTGGAAAGTAACTTGTAATAATTTCATGAATTCATTGGTAGGAAATATTGAAACTGGGGCTGGAGAGATAGTACAGGAAGTAAAGCATTTGCCTTGCATGCGCTGCGTCAACTGAGACAGTGGTTTGAATCCTTGGTACCACATACTTGCCCCTGAGGATCACCAGAAATGATCCCTGAGCAGAGTCAGAAGTAAGCCCTGAGCACCACCAGGTGTGGCCCCCAAACCAAAAAAGTAATTTTTTTTTTGTGCTTTCTGGGTCACACCCAGTGATGATCAGGGGTTGCTCCTGGCTCTGCACTCAGGAATTACTCCTGGAGGCATTCAAGGGACCATATGGGATGCCAGCGGTTGAACCTGGGTTGACTGTGTGCAAGGCAAATGCACAACCAGCTGTACTATCGCTCCAGACCCCTAAAAAAGTAAATTTTTTAAAACATATGAGATAAAAAATTACTTTCCAGGGTGGAGTAGTAATATAGCAAGTAGGGCATCTACCTTGCACAAGGCTGATCTGAGTTCACTCCCCAGCACTCCATATGGTCCTCCAAGCACCACCAAGAGTGACCCCTGAGCACAGAGCCAGGAATAAGTACTGAGCACTGCCAGGTATGACTCTCCCAAAATGACCTCCCCAAAAAGTTTTAAAAAATCAATAAAGTAAAAATTATTTTTGGATGGGGCCAGAGAGGTAGTACAGAGGCACACAGGGTGCTTATCTGTGTACAGCCAACCCAGGTTTGATACTTGGTATGACACATGGTTCCCAAGCACTGCCAGGAATTACCCCTGAATAGACAGCCCTGGGTAAGCCTTGAGCACCACCAGTGTGGCTAAAAAAAAAAACCCAACAAAATAAATAATTTTCCAGTCAGAGAGATAGTACAGGGGTCAAGGCATTTGCCTTGCATGTAGCCCCTGTTTTGATCCCCCGACCATTGCCAGGAATGACTCCTGAGCACTGCTGGGTGTGGTCCCTAAGTACCACCCTCCCACCTCAATTATTTTCTAGGTGTTGGATTGTTCCATGGGCTATATATATGCTTTATATTTGAGGCTCGAGTTGGATCCCTGGCTGTTCTCTAAGCACTGCCAGGAGCAATCAGGTCTGGGGTAGCCTTGATTTCTGCTGAGTGACCCATATCAAACTGCTTTAATTGTGGACAGTTATGAGGAAATAGCCAATGAAAGTAAATGCCAAGGGCCTGGCTCAAAACCCAAAATTGCAGAATAGACCCCAGACTCCAATGGTACAGAATTGCAGATCTGTCTGGGACAAGCAGATGTGCAAGTGACTTGATTTGTTGGAAACCCCTCCCAACCCCCACACTGAATCCTGTATCTTTACTGGAATTACAGAATTCCCCTGATTTAGAAGGCTCTTTCTGCAGAAAACAGAGTGGCTGAAGGGTCATTAAATCCCATCTAAACAGATCAAGAGTCAAAGGAAACTGAAGATCTAGTCTTAGAATTTTTTTGTTTGTTTTAGAAATTCTTATCTCTGCCTTCCAATATTTTATTTTGGCTTCTAGAATTAAAATGTTTCCTTGTCGTGGAGAGAAAGGCTGATTCCCTCTCCCTCCTCCCGCCACCCCCAAATGCATCAAATTAACCCAAGACCCTAGTATGAAGACTCAGGGACAGCTTTGTCCTCAAATGGCCAGCTTTGCCATTAAAAAGGCTTTTTATAGTAAAGACCACACAATTGTGGTCTGAGCTGCTTAGCAGTTCCCATGGCCCGAAACCTACTTCTCCCCTGCTGCCAGTCAACAAGAGGCAATTATAACCTTAGAGCAGGATTTGAAATAAGAGCTGATGGAGGTTCTGTTTCCGGAAGCACATGGCTTGTTAGAATCCTATTTCAGACATCAAGATATTGGATGTTTTCTCACCTACTTCCTGAAGGACCAGCTGACCCAGTGTGGTATGGTCTTCTCTGGCAGTCAGGTAGTGCCGTGATGACATGGGTTAAAATGCTAATTGTCTAATTTTCCTGTGCTTCACTCTATGCAATAGAAATGTTGTCTTAGAGGGTTTAGTAATGTAAGGCTGTCAGATTTTGGCTGCGGATATACTTCAGTGATAGAGTGCATGCTTTGCATGTATGAAGCCTTAGGTAAACCTAAGGCAGGTGTGTCATGTTTGTTTTGATGCCACACTTAGTGCTGTTCAGGGTTACTTGTGGCTGTGCTCAGAGATCAGTCCCAGTGTTGACCACGTGCAAGGCAAGGGCCTTAACCACTGGACTATCTCTCCAGCCCCACACTGTCATGTTTTAAAGCATAGCAGCATATGTAAAGTAAAAATAAATGAAGCAGTATTGCCAGGGATAGACTTCAATAGTAGAGTAGCACTGTAGCACTGTCCTCCCGTTGTTCATCGATTTGCTCAAGCGGGCACCAGTAACATCTCATGATAAATTGTGAGACTTGTTGCTGCTTTTGGCATATCGAATACGTCACAAGTAGCTTGCCAGACTTAGCTGTGTGGGCGAGATACTCTCAGCAGCTTGCCGGGCTCTCTGAGAGGGGCGGAGGAATTGAACACGGGTTAGTAGCGTACAAGGCAAATACTTGCCCTTTTTCTGTGAGGACCTAGGTCCAGTCACAGGCATTGAAAACAAAACAAAACAAAACCCCAGTAACTTAGGATATGGGAGATGGCTCAAAGTGCTGGGCACAGCCTTTGTATGAAAGAGCTCTAGGACCATACGGACTATCCCAGGAGTGAGTCCTGAGAGCAGCCCTCAGCACTACTGGCTGTAGTCCCAAAAACCATAGTTGGTAATAACAACAGTAAATAAGGCAACATTCTCAGGAAATTAAGGGTGCCACTTTAATTTGGAACAATGTGGGGACTGTTTCCTACTGTTATGGCAATAGAGGAAGAGTAATATCCAAATGTCAAATAACAATTAAATGTTGGTGGGGCTGCAGCGATATACAGCGGGCAGAGCATTTGCCTTGCATGGCAGCTGATGCAGCTTTGATTCCCAGCATCCTATATGGTCCCCTGAGCACAGCCAGGAGTAATTCCTGAGCAGAATCAGGATTAACTTCTGAGCATTGCTGGTGTGATCCGTAAGGCCAAACTCCCTCCCACCTCACACCACCCCCCCCAAAAATAAACAATTAAATGTTGGTGAGGATATGGTATTAGAACCCTTTTTCTCTCCAGCAAAGAATGTCAAATAATGCAACTTTATCATTTGTTTTTGTTTGGGGGTTACATCTACTTAGGTGAGGGCTGGAGAGATAGCTCAGCGGGTAGGGCGTTTGCCTTGCACGTGGCCGACCCGGGTTTGATTCCCAGCATCCCATATGGTCCCCTGAGCACCACTAGGGGTAATTCCTGAGTGCAGAGCCAGGAGTAACTCCTGAGCATCGCCAGGTGTGGTCCAAGAAACAACAAAAACAAACTAACAAACAAATAAAACATCTGCTTAGGTGCTACTCCTGACTCTAAACTTATGAGACCATATGGAGTCAAGGATTGAACCCAGACCTCCTGCATACCAAGTGTGCACTTAGCTTGTTGTGTTCTCTCCTATGCAGTCACTTAAAAAAAAGTTTTGCAGATCCTCAATTTAAATACAGGCATCACACCATCCCTATGCAGACACAAGAAAATTGAAAACATGTTCACAGAAGAATGAACATGAATGTTCATAGTATTTCTCATTATAGCCCCATGTAGAAATAACCCAAATGCCATCAACCAGTGAATAAATATGTTATATCCATACAACAGGATATTACTCAGGAATAAAAATAATGTACACGCTTCAAATTGGATGAACCCTGAAAATACTATAAATGAAACCAATCCTAGAGGACCAAACACTGATTCTATTTTTATGAAGTGACCAGAATAGGTTTACAGCCAGAAAAGTAGATTGGTGGTTGTAGAGCTATGGGGGAGCGAGGGGGGGACTGAAGGGTGAAGACTTAGGGGGGATTTCTTTGGGGGGGGCACTGAAATGTTCTAAAATTGTGTGGCTAAGGATGTACAAATAAAGTTACTGAATTATAAATTGTCTCAATAAAACTTTTATTTTAAAAGAAGTATTCAGAGGTCCAGTTGTGTCCTAAAAGACAGAAAAAAAGGTTACTGTCCTCTGGGCTGTTGCCATCGACCCTGGGACCCCCAATACATACTCTCAGTTTCCTCTCATTCTCAGTAATGTAGCTCCCAAAAGCTGACCAAAAAAAAAACATTTAAACAACTTCCAAATGCTATACAAGAAAAAAACGTTTTGAAGGCTGAAGAGTGAGTATAGTATGGTGCTTGACTTCTTATGCCAGGGACCGGGTTTTGTTTTGTGTTTGGCTTTTGGGCCAGACTCGAGTACCACAAAGGGTGCTGGGGATGGAACTCAGGTCAGCTGCATGCAAGGCAAGCATCCTACCTGCTGTACTATCCTTCAGCCCCTGATCCAGGTTCTACCCCCCAGAACCCCAGATGGTCCCCTGAGCGCCAGTAGGAGAGAACCTTAAGCTGTCAGGAGTCAGCCCTGAAAACAGCTGGGTGAACCACCTACCAAAAGAGTATTCAATCCCCAGCACTCCATATAGTCCCCCAAGCCATTCAGGAGTGATCCCTTAGTACCACTAGGTTTGGTCCTATGTTCTAGCCTGAGTCAACATAACCATCTGTACCCTTGCAAGTATCCTTTTTTTGCATCTGGCTAAAATAGGACAGGAACATGATGGGTAAAAGTCAGTGACATTGAGAATGTGAACAAAGGCAATCCCTAAATAAGCAATTTGAAGAAAATTTTGTTCAGGAAATTAAAAAATGGGAACCGGCCAGAGCCTACAAATGAACAGAGACAAGATGTTGATGTGGGGAGACAGTTGTGTTCGAGTGGAAATAAATGCAAAGTTTTAGACATGTTGTGAGCTAGTTCACAGCAGGTGAATAGTTTGAAACTGCTATGGTAGAGAAGTTGACAAATGCTACAAATAGTTGAGCACTCACCTGCATAGTGGAGCCGACTCAAACTTTGCGAGGAAGCTTTACTTTTTCACCCAGGCTGTGTCTCGGTCTTACTCCTGACCATGTGCTCAGAGATCACTACTGGGGCTGGAGCAATAGTATAGTGGGTAGGGCGTTTGCCTTGCACACGGCCAACTTGGGTTCGATTCCCAGCATCCCATATGGTCCCCTGAGCACCGCCAGGAGTAACTCCTGAGTGCAGAGCAAGGAGTAACCCCTGTGCCTCACCGGGGGTGACCCAAAAAAAAAAAAAAGAGAGAGAGAGAGAGAGATCACCCTTGGCAGTGCTTGAGGGGCCACGTGATATCAGATTGAATGGGGACCAGCCATATGCAAGGCAAGTGCCTTACCCCTGCATTATCTCTTCAATCCCAGCAAGCTTTACATTAGCCAAACTTTAAATGTCCATGTTTCATGCTAACACACACACACCTGTTGTTTTTACAAGTAACATAGCTGAAATGGTATTTTCCTTTAGCCAAAACTAGTTTTTGGCTTTTGTGCCACATCCTGCAATACTCAGGAATCACTCCTGGCAGTGCTTGGGGGACCATATGGAGTGCCAAGGATCAAACCGGGGTTGGCCATGTGCAAGACAAACGCTTAAGTCACTGTACTCTTGCTCCAGCCCCTTCAAGCATAGCTTTGGAAACGATATCTTATGAGTTAAAAAATGCCAGGTCAAGGATATAGATCAGTAGTAGAGCTTTGCATATGTGAGGCCTAGAGTTCAATTCCTGGTACTACAAAATAAAAAATCAAACCCCAAGTATGAATATAAGCAACCCAGGTCTGTTCACCACCCCCCATGTCCACCCCAATGTTACCACACCACCAGGTAAGGCCCCCGAAAAGAACCAAAAAAAATCTTATATTTAGAACTTTTTTAAGTTAGAATTTAAATAGAGTAACATTCCCTTAGTAACAAAATCCAAAACATTCTGTTATAATCTTACCAAATATGTTAAGCATGGTTAAGTCACTTGATTCATGGATTCCACATTTGGGGAGCTGCCTACTTAATAAATTTAACTCCAAAATCAACATTCAAGATTCTTCAGTCATGCATGGACATGCAGAGGCAAATATTTTGTCACCTGACGTACATGTTCCCTGCTAAAGATGAACAAAGCAACACTGTCTCCTTTCACTCTGAAACTATAAATATCCTTTCGGTTTACTTGGTGCATAGCCTTTTGTTTGGGGCTCTTTGCTGATGATTTTGTTTAAAATGGTCTATTAACAGAATATGTCTATGTGCAAGATGGCTGTGATATGCCTTTAGGAGAAAATACATGTCTAAAAGAAAAGCTTTGTTCAGACCTTAACTAGTGTTGCTGGGTTGTGAATTCAATAAAAATCAAACTCTATTAAATAAGATGTCATTAAACAGAAACACAGAGGACAGGTTATTCACCAACTTGTTGATAAAAATGTGTTCCGATGCTATTCAGAATCTAATTACATTGTCTCTGAGGAACAAATGGTTCAGTATTCGCAGCAATTTACACAACTACCACCAATAAGCGTCGACTCCATTTGACGTCTAGAGACTTTTGATGATTTTCTTTTATAAACTGAATCATCAATCTTTACACCAAAAATAAGAACAAAACTTTCAAACTAGTTATCAACATTGTGGTTCAGATAAATACACATAATGTTCCTATCCTACACAGAAAACAGCAAATTTTTTAATCCTTTTTAAAAGCTTTTTTTTTTTTTTTTTTGCTTTTACTGTTGTTACTGTGTTTGGCATATCGAATACGTCACGGGGAGCTTGCCAGGCTCTGCCGTGCGGGCGAGATACTCTCGGTAGCTTGCCAGGCTCTCCGAGAGGGGCGGAGGAATCGAACTCCGGTCGGCCATCTTGGCTGTGTGCAAGGCAAACGCCCTACCGCTGTGCTATCGCTCTCACAGAGTGTTGCTCAAGGGTTACTTCTGACTCTGCACTCAGGAATTACTCCAAGTGGCACTCGGGGTACATATGGCATATGGGATACCAGGGATTGAACCACCCAAGCTTGCTGCTTGCAAGGCAAACACCCTACCCACTATACTATTGCTCCAGCCCAGGACCAAGCATCGTATTTTGGGGCCAGAGCAATAATACAGTGGGTAAGACATTACTTTTGCATGCAGTTCGACCTAGGTTCGATCTCTGGTATCTCATATGGTCCCCCAGCACCATCATGAAGAATTCCTGTGCAGAGCTGTAATAACCCTTGACCATTGCTGGGTGTGGCCCAAAAACAACAACAAAAAATGTATTTTGGCTTGCTCTTCAAGCGTGTACATTTTCCACCACGAGTGTTCACGCTTGAACATATTTCATCTTTCTTTCCTCTCACATCTTTTTAAACAATTTTGTTAAATAAAAACAAATTTGCATGCTGGGGGAAAAGGCAGCTCAGATAAGAAGGAACCACCAAGTAAAGGATGTTTGGAGGGTCCGATTGGGATAGATGTGTGCTGAAAGTAGACTACAGACTGAACATGATGGCCACTTAATACCTGTATTGCAAACCACAACATCAAAAAGGAGAGAATAAAAGGGAATGTGCCTGACACATTCAAAAGAACAAAAGCAACCAGTGCTGGCGTGGATGTGGGAAAAAAGGGACACTCGAATTTCACTGTTGGTGGGAATGTCCACTAGTCCAGCCCTTCTGGAAAACATTATGGACAGTCCTTCAAAAACTAGAAATTGAGCTTCCATATGACCCTGCAATACCACTTCTGGGAATATATCCCGAGGATGCAAAAAAGCACAGTAGAAATGACATCTGTACCTATATGTTCATTGCAGCACAGTTCACAATAGCCAAAATCTGGAAACAACCCAAGTGCCCTAGAACATTGTGTGATTGTAACCCAAACATGAAAGCTTGTAACTATCTCACGGTGTATTCATAAAATTAAAAAAAAAAAAGGGAATGTGCCTGCCACAGAGGCAGGGGGGTGGGGATGATGAATTGGGGGGAGTGATTGGAGGGATACTGGGAACATTTGTGGCCAAGAATGGGTATTGGTGGAGGGATGGGTACTCGATCATTGTATGACTGAAATGTAAGCACAAAAGTTTGTAAGAGTGTAACTGTACCTCAGAGTGATTCATTTAAAAAAAAAGAAAAGAAAAATTTGCTTCACCATGAAAAAAGACAAAGCATTTTTGTAAATTCCTAAGAATTTTCACATTTAGGGGCTGGAGTGATAGGACAGTAGGTAGGGTGTTTGCCTTGCATGCGGCCAATCTGGGTTCAATCCCTGGCATCCCATATGGTACCCCAGTACCTCCGGTACTAATTCCTTAGTGCAGAGCCAGGACTTAACCCCTGAGCATCGCCAGGTATGACCCAAAAACTGAAAACAAAACGAAACCAAAAAAAAAGAATCTTCACATTTAGGACTAGATAGTACATGCTTTTTGTTTTGGGGTCATATCTGGCTATGCCAAGCTCAGGGGACCATGTAGCATTCTGAGGACCAAACCTGGGTCAGCCATGTACAAGGTAAGAGCTTTACCCACAGTAGATAATACAGGACTACACTATTGACATTGGTTCAATACCCAGCATAGCATGGTCCCCAGAACAACCCTTAAGCACAGGAGATAGTCACCAAGAACTGCCAGGTATGACCCCAAAAATCAAAATGTTTTTTCACATTTAATAATGAAACCAATGTAAGATTTTTCTGTTGCTATTTTAAGTCTCTAGGAAAGCGTCTTCAAGATGGATTTTAATCATTTTATCATGTTATTAAAGAAACCTTTTCTAGGGCTGGAGATACATATAGTGAGTAGGGCCCTTGCCTTGCAGGGGAGTGAGCCCTGAGTGGAGAACCAGGAATAAGCCCTGAGACCACTAAGTATGGCCCCTGAATTTAAATAAAGATTATCAAACGTCATAACCATGAAAAATTTTTAACTGCTTAAAAATTAAATCACATATAAACCTTAAAACATCAGGTGTGTACAATGCAACAGTATTGGGATCCTAGATATTTGAGGACCAGAGACTTAATACATATTAACCTCATGTTTTCAATAATCATACAGTGCTTTCAACATAATAGCAATCAGTTCAGTTTTTCTTCAGTTTTTCAAATAAAAGTGAAATAATGACCTCTAGTGGAATAATCTCAGTACCCACTGAGATTTCAGTCCTACATCTAGGTGTTGGTAGTGTGAAATTCATAAAACAATTTATTTTTTTTTAATTGAATCACCGTGAGAATAGTTATAAGGCTTTCAGGTTTAAGTTTCAGTCATACAATGAACCCATTCCTGCACCAGTGCACATTTTTCCATCACCAAGAACCCCAGTATATCCCCCACCCCACCCCACCCTCCCGCCAGTGTGGCAGATGATTTCCACTTTACTTTGATTACATTCAATTTTTTGACAGAAGACCTACCATTATTATTTGGAATTTTCCAACATTCAAACCTGCCAAGAAGGCATCATTAGATAATTTGTTTTCTATTGCTGATAATGAAGAGCATATGATGTCGTGCAGCCACGCATTTTTGGATTTCTGATATTTTAGTAATAAAATCCAAAGGGATTTCTGCCAGAAGCCACTGGGTTTCGAGATTGGTTTGTGTGCCTCGGGGATTGTGGCCATTCAGGAGCTGGAGGAGCCATTCGTGGGCGGCAACAGGGGGTCTCATTGGGGCAGGGAGAAGGGCCGGTTCCAGCCTCCACCCTGTGAGGCCCTATGTGTTTTGTCACTGCAAACTCATTTCTCTCAGTCCAACAGGCTCTGAAAGATGGCGATCACCATGCCACAGAGGGACAGAAGGCGGAAAGAAGAACGTCCTTCCCCCCCCTGGGGTGGCACAGGGCCATAGCTTAATTCACAGTCCAGAAGCATGAGCCACAGTGAGACAGTTACATAGTTTCATGTTTGATATTCAGCTATACAATGATGGATCACCCATCACTCCACTCGTGCAAGCTTTCCACCACCAATATCCCTATTATCCCCTCCATTTCCATCTCAGTCCTTTCATAAAACAGTTTAGTTAAATATCTATTTAAGGGCCGGAGTGATACTACAGCAGATAGGCCTAATTATTTGCCATGCATGTTGCTGACCCAGGTTCGATCTCTGACCTCTCATATGGTCACCGCCGGGAGTAACTCCTGAGCATCACTGAGTATGACCAAATGCAAAAAAAAAAAAAAAAACTGTTTAAAAAAATCAGTCTGGGGCTGGAGAGATAGCACAGCGGGTAGGGCATTTGCCTTGCATGCGGCCGACCCAGGTTCGATTCTCAGCATCCCATATGGTCCCCTGAGCACTGCCAAGAGTGCAGAGCCAGGAGAAACCCCTGTGCATCACCGGGTGTGACCCCCCCAAAAAAGCAAAAAATAAATAATAAATCAATCTGCCAATATGCAGCCTTGAAATCCAACATAAAACACTGTATCTTCAGAGAACACACAGTATGAAGTTTATTTAACTCAGCTTCCCTTTTATTCTGTAAGTTCCATGAAGACAGAAGTCAATTTATGATTATTCACTACTATTGCAAGTCTTTCTGGTTTGCCTGCTTAAAATCTCCTCTTGGGCTTCCTCGCTTTCCTGAGCTCACTAGAACAGATCACAGAAGAGATGCAGTGACACGCATATGCCACAAAAATAATCATGCTGTTATGGACTTATATAACCCTTGAGTCTTTTTCAGGTTACATTTTTACAAAAAATATTTTCTTATTGGGGGGTAAATTTTATTAAAATATGTAATAAAACTCATGTGCGGGGCTGGAGCAATAGCACAGCATGTAGGGCATTTGCTTTGCAATGCAAATTGCTGCCGACCCAGGTTTAATTCCCAGCATCCCATATGGTTCCCTGAGCACTACCAGGACTAATTTCTGAGTGCAGAGCCAGGAGTAACCCCTGTGCGTCGCAAGGTGTGATCCAAACAGCAAAAAAAATAAAATAAAATAAAATAAAAAATAAACCCATGTGTATGATTAGATCAAAATGCAAATTCACTTCTCCCGTCATCAAAGTAATTTAAAAACGCATCACCAAAGGCTGGAGATAGTGTAACAGGTGGGGGCACTAGTCTTGTAAGTGACAGACCGGAGCTTAATTTCCAGCACCCCACGGTCTTGAGCTCAGTCAAGAGTATGTCTTGAGCAGTGGTGGTGTGGTTCCCAAACTAAAACCAAACCAAGCTTGTTAACAATGGGTAAGACTACCATTTTTGCTGTTGATTAAAATAAATCTTTTATCCTTTATATAGTTTTTTTTTGGGGGGGGCGGAAGTAGATCACTCCTAGAGGGCTCAGGGGACCATGTGGGGTGCTGGGGACAGAACCTTAGTCTGTGACAAGCACGGAAAGCTCCCTACCCACTGTACCTGCTCTGGACTACTTTGTTTTTGATTTCAACAGTCTTTGAGACCATGAAGTACTTGGGACCCAAGTAGGCATGTGCTCTAACCCTTTGAGCTCACTGTTCTACTTTTTCCTTCCGTTTTTAAGTGTTCTTTGTGAAAGTATTTGGTAACAGAACCACTGACAAGCACATCCTTATTAACAGGCATCAGTACTGCTCACATGGGAAAATCTGGTGGTCTTTCAAAGTGTTTTAAATCAGGAGACTATAAAAGTGTTCCATTGAGATCCTACTTAACAAAAAACCAAAAAGCATGAAAAGCAACTTAGAAGATATGAAAAGCAACTTAGAAGGTAATAACCACTTGGTGGAGGGAAGTGGACACTGGTGAAGGGATTGGTATTGAAACCCAGTTAGATTTAACTTTGCAATTTCACTGTGACGAAATAAAAAACCAATTAAAAAAAGGTGACAGTTACATTTCACCAAGTACCTAAGACTTCATGGACCAAAACCCAGGAGAAAAATCTCCATAGGCCTTTAGTAACTGAAGTATCAAATAGTACTCATTTCATCTGCTCCATAGAATGGAGTAAAAATAAAACACAATTTTGGAGCTGGAGCAATAGTACAGCCAGCGGATAGGGTGTTTGTCTTCATCTGGCAAACCAGGGTTCAATCCCCAGCATCCCATATGGTCCCCTGAGCACTGCCAGGAGTAATTCCTCAGTGCTGACCCAGGAGTAACCCCTGAGTTGGGTGTGACCCTGAAACCAAACCAAAACACCCAATTTTTGTGCATGTGAGATAAAAAGGTATATATTCTCTCTATATATGCACACACAACCAAAACTTTTTTGATTTTTTGAGTCACATCTGGCGAGATCAAACCCAAGTTGGATGTGTGCAAGGCAAAAGCCCTCCCCACTGTACTATTCCAGCCCCAAAAAGAAAAATTTTTAGTTACAACAAAACCAAACCTAAAAGCTTGACCTAAGAATTGAGTTATTCTGGGGTGAGAGATAATACACCTTCACACAGCCTAACAGGGTTTGATCCCTGGCATTCCACCCATATGGTCTCCCAAACACCGCCAGGAGTAATTCCCCCGAGTGCGCGTGCGCGCGCGCGCACACACACACACACACACACACACACACACACACCCTTTATTCGGAGGCTGCTTAGCTCTTCCTAGGCTAATACCAGGACTCTTTATGAACTACCAAGACTCAATTTGATAGCCAATAGACAATTTTCCCCACACTTATGTTTATTAAAAACTGACATAAACACACAAAACCTGTACAAAAAAAATATCCCAAATCACATATCACTTTGGAGCAATAATTTTGAGAGACATTATCGCCTAGGACCCCCTCTTCCTCTGCCCCGGCCACGCCCTCTTCCTCTTCCTCGGCCACGACCTCTTCCTGCAACTGAAAAAGAAACAAAGCAAGATAAGTTCTCTATACTGTTAATTTGCCACAAATAGCACCCACAGCAAAGAAACTTTAAATTCTGTTTCTTCAGACTAACTGCTCCCAACACATATTATATAAGAAAAGACTGCTGGACTAGGGAAGGGGTGATAGTACAGCAGTACAGATAGTACAGCAAGACACTTGTCTTGCACAAAGCCATCCTGGGTTTGATCCCCGGCAACCATATGGTCCCCTGAGCATAACCAGATGTGGACCCAAAACCAAACCAAACAAAAACTGCTGGACCAAAGATAAAGACTTGGTTTTATGTGAATTTACTGTCAAATTCACCATTTTGGGGGAGCGGGGGAGAGGAATACTTGTGGTGCTGAGGGCTACTCCCAAGAGGTACTCAGGAGAGCTTATGGTTTTGAGGACCACTACATACAAAACAAATGCCCCACCTGCTGCACTAAGCACATAAGATGCTTTGCACATGGGAGGCCTAGGTTTGATCCCTGGCACCAAATGGTCCTCCAAATATGCCAGGAGTTACCATCAAACACGACTAGAATGAGCTAAAACAGCTTTTAAATTTTTAAAATTAAAAAAAAATTGGGGGGCCAGAGCTATAGCACAGTGGGTAGGGTGTTTGCCTTGCACATGGTAAACCCGGGTTCGATCCCCAGCATTCCATATGGTCCCCTGAGCACTGCCAGGAGTAATACCTGAGCACAGAGCCCGGAACAGCCCCTGCGCATCGCTGGGTGTAACCCAAAAAGAAAAAAAAATTAAAGTCTTCTATGTCCCAAATCCACCACTAAATGAAATACAAATGATACAAAACAGTAATGAACACTCTCCATCCCAGAAAATATCAATGAACACGACATCAATGAACACATGACATGCAGTTCATGAATAGAATCCAAGCAATGTAAAGTCAGAGAGAGAGTACAGTGAGATAGCACAGACAGCAGGCACGTGTCTTGCACTCAGCTGACTGACTCTGTTACCCAGCACCTCATGAGGTACCCAAACCCTACCAGGAGAGATCCCTGAGCAGAATAAGGAGTAAGCCCTGAACACAACAGGTATGGCCCCCAAAAACCAAAACCATAACTAACAAAAAACAAAGCCAAGAAAATCTAAATTCTTGCAACTGCATTCTTCTTCAGACCTGTAAGCCATTTGATTCAATTAAAGTGACAGCTTTGAATACAGTCTATTTTTAAATGTGACTGTTTCTTGGTTATTCTAACTATTTGGCTACCCAAATGACATAGCACTTATCTCCCGTATGAATTTAAATCTTGAGACAGTTAAAAATATTAAATTACGAGTGGAGTTTAAATCAGTCATATTCCACAGGACTAGACTTCACTGATTTCAGTAATAAGACTAGAAAAAAAATGGATTGAAATGAAATCTAGCCCTAGTCAACTCAGTTTTCAAACAACCTATATAATAGGACCCATCACTACAGAGCCTACCCTCCTTTCTTCCCAGAACTTGTTAGGGCCCCGACACACAGACACAGAGACACAGACACACATACCCCGCCACCCAATAATCAAAACATAAGATTGTTAAATCAACAAAAAGGGCCAGAACAAAAAGGACAGGCCAGAGAGGCTGTAAGATGCTGGTCTTATACACAATTGACCCCAGATTTTGATGCCTGGCATCCGACATATGATCCCTCAAGCACTATCAGGATTGATGCCGAGTCAGGAGAAAGCCCTAAGAACCAATGGATATGGACTGGAGGGGGGGAAAAAACCCAGAAAAGTTCCTTACACACACACACACACACACACACACACACACACACACACACGTTAAAGATTAAGCATAGAGGGACCAGAGTGATAGTTCAGCAAGTAGAGCACTTGCCTTGCACGCAGCCAACCCAGGTTTGATCTGCAGAATCCAATAGGGTCTCCTGAGCATTACCAGGTGATTCCTGAATGCACAACCAGGAGTAACCCCTGAGCATGCTGTGTGGGGCCCCAAAAGAAATACAATGGGCCGGGTACCTGCCTTTCATGTGCAGACCTGGGTTTGATCCCTGGCACCCCAAATGGTCCCAAATCACACCTATTTAAACAGAAGCTGTACCCATCAAACTTACCAGCTTCCCTCTTCTTAGATTTCACCTTGGGTTCAACATCCACAAGTAGTGTATCCAGAGGTAAGCTGTCTGGCAGAATAAAGTATCGAATGTTATTTCCTCGAATACTCAGTGTTTCTAGCTGTACAGGTTCTCTGTTCTTCAGGGTCATTTTCACAGCCTTAAGATGCGTATTCATGCTGACATCTACACCTGTAGAGAAGAAAGCAGTAATTATTAGAAAGTAAGGACTAAGAAAGTCTCAGAAGTCTTCCCTTGCAATTAGGTGTGTGAATGCAGTGAGCCAGAGGAACCGGCACACACAGGCCTCCATTCCAATGTCCAGACCACATAGCTTATTGTCTGTATTTTCCCATCATATCACTTAAAAAAAAAAAAAACTCTGATTTTTGGGCCATATCTGACAGTACTCGGTCGGAGACTACTCCAGACTCAGTGCTCAGGGGAACATGTGTACCAAGGATCAAACCCAAGACTCTGCATGTAAAGCCTGCACTCCAGGGCTGGAGCAATAGCACAGTGGGTAGGACGGGGCCAATCCGGGATCGATCCCCAGCATCCCATATGGTCCCCAGAGCATTGCTAGGAGTAATTCCTGAGTGCAAAGCCAGGAGCAGCCCCTGTGCATTGCCAGGTGTGACCCAAAAAGCAAAAAACAAACAAAAAACCCCCTGCATTCCAGTACACTTATTATACCGCTTCACCAAGCTATCCTTTTGTCCCCTTTGGGGAGGGAGTTAGGAGTCACACCTAGTGGAGCTCAGGAAACCATGAAGTACTGGGGAGTAAATTGGGACTGGACGATTACTGAGCACAGAGCCAGGAGAGTAAGCCCCCAGCACAGCAAGGTGTGGCCCCCCCAAACTGTTTTTTTTTAAAAATACCATTCTATACAAAAATTATAATCCTGTGTACTTTTGCTTTGGTTTTCGGGCCACACTCAGTGATGCTCAGGGGCTACTCCTACCTCTGCACTCAGGAATTACTGCTGGTTGTGCTCAAGGAATCTTATGGGCTTCCAGGTATCAAACCTGGGTTGAACGCATGCAAGGGAAGCGCACTACCCACTGCACTCTCTCTCCAGTCTCATCCTATGTACTTTTTTTATTTTTCAAGAAAAAGTATTTTAAGGGGCTATGCCAATCTATACTGAGGAGAGCATCAAACAGGTCAGCTACATGCAAGGAAAGAGTCTGAGCTTCTATAATATTTAAATAGTGTCTATTCAAACAGGTCGGCTACATGCAAGGAAAGAGTCTGAGCTCCTGAACTATTTCAATGGTGTCTATTATTAAAAATTTAAACATTGATTATTTTTTTTTTGGAGGGGTGTGAATAGAGGAGGGAGGTAACACAGGCTCTTCCTGGATTTTGTGCTCAGAAATGAGCTCTTGGAGTGCTTAAGAAACCATACTGCAGGGTCTTGGATTCAAATGAGGGAGGAAAGGCAAGCATTTTAACCCTTCACAGGCATTTTAAACTGTGCTTAAAAAAACTGGGCAGGGCTGGAGTATTAGTACAGCTCTTACAGCACTTGCCTTGTATGTGGTCGACCCAGGTTAGATCACCGAACCTATATGGTACCCTGAGCACTGCCAGTAGTAAACCTTAAACACGCTGGATGCGGCCCTCAAAACAAAACAAATTTTTTGGGCAGAGATAGTATATTGTTGACACTTGCCTTAGATGCAGCCAAGCTCCACACATTGTTCCCTGAACACTACTGGGAAGGACCCACAGTAGAGTGAGAGTGACCCAAAGCCCTGTCCAAAGTATTACTGCTTTGCTTAGTACTTTGATCAAGTCATTGTTTCTAGGCCACAGCAGGGGGAACTCAGGGCTTACTCCTGGCTAATTGCTCATGGCTTATATCAAGAGGACTCTGGTGAATATAGGGCAAATAGGGACTGAGTCTTGATCGGCCCACATGCCAGGCAAGTACCCTATCTGATGTACCCAAGCTGCACCCTTTAAAAAAATATTTTTAGATTTTTTTTTTTGACTTTTTGGATCAGACCTGGTGACGCTCAAGATTACTACTGGCGGTGCTTGGAGAAGCAGATAGGATGCCAGGGATTGAACCCAGGTTGGCCATGAGCAAGGCAAACACCCAACCCACTGTACTACCGCTGTCCCCAAGCTGCTGCTTTTAAATTGGCTACCTCCAACAACTTTTTCTCAGGGTCCTAATGGGAAGTGTTTTAGAAAACCAAGTGATGTCAGGTATCAAATTCAGGGTCATGCAGATGCTAGGCATGTACACTACTACTTTTCTCATATCCCTGGTCTGCGCGCAGAATTTTATGACAATACCAAATTTTACACTATACTGATATTCTTCCACTTCAGTTGCTATTTGTCTATATTCACAAATAACATTAGTTCAACAGTAGTTTTCTCTTGGATTTCTCAGACAAGCTGGTATGGCCGCACCCACCTATGCTCAGGGAACCAAGTGGCAGGGATTGAACCTATGTCAGTCGCGTACCAAGAAACAAAATCCGGGTACTATCTCTCTGGTTCCTGCACATTAATTTTTTTTTAACGTTTAATCCACTTAAGAGTTAACTTTTGTGGAGTGAAATAGTTTGTGCCCCCCCTCCCCAAACATATCCAGTTTTCCCAACAGCACAGGGTGGGGATGCAAACCCTACAGCACTAAGGCCCTACTTCTAGCTCTGAGCTCAGGGGTCACTCTTGGGTGCAGTTCAGGGAACCAGACGGGGTGCCAGGGATTGAATCGGGATCAGCCACATACTTCAGATACACCTCACCCACTGTATAGCTATCTCACTCATACCAATAATATTTTGCAGAGGCTTTTCCTGCTCTACTTCACATACTCAGCACCCTTTTCATAGATGAATTGTCCAGAAATCTGAGGGTTATCTTAGGGTTCTTAATTCTATTCCAGTAACTTGAGAGTTTATCTTAGTTCTGCAGTTTTGATTACTATAGCTTTATAGTCTAATTTTAAAGCCAGAAAATGCAATATCTTCTATTTTTTTAGAATTGCTTTGGCTATTAGGAGACTCTGAGACAAACAAGAGAATAGATGTATTGAACAGCGACAAACCATAACATAATACAAAACACAAAACTAAGCTACCAAAGACTGAGGGAAGGGGGGGAAAAGGACCAGTCTAGAGGTAACCGGAGAGTGGTAGACCATCTGGGCCACTTTAGTGGTGGTTGGCTGTGGCAATTTTTATATCAATACTGTAATCTTTAACTCTTTAACACTATTTTTAACTACCCAAGCCACAAAATTTGAAATATTTGAAAGCTTATTATAATTAAAATATTATTTGCAATTTAACAAATTTGTTCATATATATATTTTTTTTGCTTTCTGGATCACACCCGGGGATGCACAGGGGTTACTCCTGGCTCTGCACTCAGGAATCAACCCTGGCGGTGCTCAGGGGACCATATGGGACGCTGGGAATCGAACCTGGGTCGGCTGCGTGCAAGGCAAACGCCCTATCTGCTGTGCTATCTCTCCAGCCCCCATAAATATTTTTTATAAAAAATTTTCATTTTACTTAAAATAAAACCAAGTTTGGGGCTGGAGCAATAGTACAGCGGGGAGGGTATTTGCCTTGCACACAGGCAACCTGAGTTTAAGAGTTCAATTCCCGGCAATCCATATGGTCCCCCATAACCCCTGAGCATTGCTGGGTGTGACACCCCCCCACCAAAAAGAAAAAAAAAAACAACAAAAAACAAACAACACACACACACACACACACACACACACAAAACCACAACCAAGATTAAGTATTTCTGAGACGGGGTTAAAGAAAAAAACTAACAGGCTGAGTGTATGTTTTGCACTGCAGGAGGCCAAGATCTGGCCTCAGCACTTATACATCAAGAGCACTAGCAAGAGTGACCCTGGAGTACTGAGCTGGGAGGATCACCATCAAGTAAGGACCCAAACTCAAAAATAAATATCTCAGCAAGGAATCAGATGATAACACAGCATTTTCTATCTGTTGGCTAGTTAAATTTATAGCAATTCTGTAATTTAGGAAGGGAACAGCTATATCAGTCAAGGACTAGTAACCTTAAATATAAAACAAACCATACAAGGAGCCAGAAAATATTACAACTTGCCTCGCATGTGGCTAACCCAGGTTTGATCCCCAGCACACCAAGTGCTCCTCTGAACTCATCAGGTATGAACACCTGAGCACAAAGCCAAGAGTGAGGTCTGAGCATCCAGCTGTGGTCTGTGGTCCCCAAATACAAAAACAAACAACCCCCCCCCCCAAAAAAAACCAAACCAACCCTACAAAACACCCAAACGTAGTTGTCACTGAAAGAGACACATAAAATGGCAAGAAAATATTCCAGGGGCCAGAGAGGAAGAACATGTAGGGTGCTTATCTTGTACATATGGTCCCCTACTCCCCACCAGGGGAGATCCCTGCACACAAGAAATAAACCCTGAGCACTGTTAGGTATAGCCCAAAAACCAATCAAAAAAGGATGTTCTAGGAGCTGGAGAGATATAGTCCAATGAGTAGGGTACTTGCCTTGCATTCGGATAACCCAGGTTAAATTCTTGGCACCGCATATGGCTCCTGAGCCTGCCAGGAATGATTCCTGAGCACAGACTGAGGCAGAGGTAAGCCCTGAACTTTAGTAGGTGTGACCCAAAAACAAAAATAAAAGATGTTCAAGGAACTAGAGAGATAGAATTGAGATTGTGGCTCATCCCTTACACATAGCCAATCCGGGTTCAATCCCTGGTACCACATGGTTCTCCAAGCATCACCTGGTGTTTCTCTGGAGGCTCCAGTACTGAATTCTCGGTACTCACATTTAACTGTAAACCTTGTTTAGCTAAAAACTTGTTGGGAGGGGCCTCCAGACAGGGACTGGGAGCCCTCTTCCCCCCCCCCCAAAAAAAAAGAAAAAGAAAATAGGCATTTTTAGGAAACAGGGATGTTGCACAAGTGCTAGAGGGTGTGCCTTGCATGTATGAGGTCCTGGGTTTGATCCCTAGCATTACATGGTACTTCACAACAGTACTGCTGAGGTGAGGTCCACCACATTCTTTTTAATTTAAAAGGTGTTATAAAAGTTATCTCAAACTCCATACCTGTAATCGTTCCATGAACCTGAGTTCCATTCTTTAACTCGATGGTTACAGTTTCATGACTCAACTTCATCAAAAATCTAGAAACAGGAATAACATTTTCACCTTTTAACATTCAAAAAATTCCAACTCAAGAGGATGACAGATGGCATAAACCTTCTACCAATGATATCTATGTAAATTCCTACTGAAAATCTACACAATAAGCTCAACTCTCCTTCAAGAAAATCCTAAACATTTACAAAGGAACAGTAATAGAAACTATCATTTATAAAAAATCAATTGTTAGGAATGTAACAAGACTACAGTTAACAATTAACAACGACACAGTTAACAACTGTGCCAGGTTCAGTGATTCCTGAGCACAGAGCCAAGGAGTAAACCCAGAGCACTTCAGGGTGTAGCCCCAAATCAAAAATAAACGAAACGTCTTAAAAGTTAGGCTCTTCATGGTCCTAGTACGAGCAGGCGCCATTGGGCTACACTAGCATGCGACAGGGATGAATGGAGACGTTACTGGCGCTCACTAGAGCAAATCGATGAGTAAGGGGATGTCAAGTGATCAAGTGATCTTGAAAGTTAGAGAAAATGAACAAATCGGGGGTGGGGGAGTGTGGGTGTTAGAGAACAGGAAAGTGCTTGCTTGCCTTGCAGCAGCAGACCCAGGTTTAATCCTCACCAGGAGATCCCTGAGCAGAGCCAGAACTAGGTCCTGAGCATCCCTCTCAGTGGTTTGGGTGGGGGAGGGGCCCTGCTCCCCTCAAAATCCAACACAATCAAAATGAAATTTCATTAGGAAGAGGTGGCATGCCTTTGTCCAAGAACTGAGAAGGGCTTGTTAGAATTTTCTGAGGTCTTGATAGTATTTCACATGTTTGGGTAATAGGAATGTCTAAATTTCTCCACCAAACTGCTTCTACTTTGAGATAAGCTACTTCAGTAGGTGGGAAAAAAAAATTAAAGCAAGGGGCTGAACATCTACTTCCAATAAGACAGAACGGTAATTGTCAATTGCGGGGAGAAACGTTACCAGAGCTTAGGAACTACACAGATTCAATTATTTTCTGATGAACCTTTTACTACCCGAATTCTTACTGAAATTTAGGTATCCAAATATTCAGATAACATATCCTTCAGTACCCAAACAAGGAGCATTTGATAGTGCAATACTTCCTTCGGGTGGGGGGAAAAAAATGGTCAAAAGCTGGCAATCTATCTAACCAGGATGAAGAGGTAAAATCAAACAGGCCAGAGAGATACAGCACAATGGGTAAGATGTTTCTATTCCCAGCACCCCAAACGGCCCCTTGAGCCCGGTCAGGCCTGGGCACTGCGGGTGTGTCCTCCCACTTGAATAAATGGAAATAAATGGTACAAACTTAAAAGAGCATACATAAAACTTAACCAGAAATAGCTCCAAAATGACAGATGGCGAGAACTTGCAAAACCGCCCTGTCGATGCGCGTTTTCGTCTAAAGATGCGTTTCAAGTAACGGCAAGCACGTTCACCTAAAGTGCCTTCTTTGCAAACCCTTCCTTGGGCATGATTGCAAACACGCTAGAAATGGATGTCCGGGTCAGCCCTCACTGAACGGAAACCGACAAGACAGAAACCCAGAACTACGGGTTGGTCAGTGACCGCTGTCCCAGCCAACTAAGTTTCCAGCAGGCTCCAGGACCGACCCGGTGCAAGCGGCGGCGGGGGCGGGGAAGGAGAGACGTCAATCACCCGTGCAGCCGTCCACAAACGGGGTGCCGGGGACCACTCCGTGCTATTTCCTAACTCGACTCAAACAGGAAACACAGGTCCGATAACCTTAAGCCTAGGGAGTCCAGAAGTACTGGGTTTGGGGCAAATGCGCCCGTTCGACGTCGTTAGTCCACTCCCGATGGGAAACAGGCGGGAAACGAGTTCCACTATTGCCAGATGAAACCGGCTTTAACTGCAACGTCGGCTGCGCAGTGAAAGCTGCGTCCCTTGAAGCGCGCCTAGTGCACAGGGCAGCTCCGGAGCGCGTGCCCAGACCGGGGCCCTTCTCCGCCCCGGAACCGCAGTGGGCGACGAGGGAGCCGGGAGGGCGGGCTCCGGCAGCGGCGCGGCCAAGATGGGCGCGAGCGGGCGCCGGGGGCGGTTAGCAGGCCGCGCGCACGCGGCTCCGGCCTCCCGCGCCCGCCCGGCCTCCCGCCCGCGCCAGGAGCCTCCCTCCCCGGCCCCGCGGGGCCCTCCAAAGCCGCCTCCTCACCTCACGAGCTTCATGGTAGCGGCGCCGTGGCCCTTTCGGTCCTCTAGCGCTCCGAGGCCAGCAAGCGGGGACCGGCGGGCAGGGAGGATGAATGGCCGGAAACGCCGCCTCCCTGGGATCAGACGTAAAGAGCGCGCGGAGCGCGGCGGAGGCCAGCGGAAACACCGAGAGGCGAGCGAGGCCAGCTTCACTTCCGGTTCTGACCACGGGCCGGCGCGGCCCCTGGCGGCTGGGGGTGTGATTTTCAGGCGGGTGTATGAGGATATTTCTTGCTGGAGGGTTTTTTTTTTTTTCACCCTGAGATATAGTTACAAAGCTTTCATCTTTTCTTTTTTTTTTTGGGGGGGGGGAGGTCGCCCTGCGATGCACAGGGGTTACTCCTGGCTCTGCACTAAAGAATTACTCCTGACGGTGCTTGGGGGCACCATATGGGATGCTGGAAATTGAAGCTGGGTTGGCCACATGCAAGGCAAATGCCCTACCCACTGTGCTATTCTTCCAGCCCCAAAGTTTTCATGTTTGAATTTCAGTCATATAATGTTCAAACACCCATTCCGCCACCAGTGTACATTTTCCTCTGCCAACGTCCCCAGTATACCACCCCCCCATCCTCCCCCTCCCCCTCCCCTGCCTCTATGGTAGACAATTTTCCTCTTACTCTCTCCACTTTGGGGCATTATGGTTTGCAATACAGATACTGAAAGGCCATCATGTTTGGTCCTTTATCTACTTTCTTGCTGTTGGTTTTGAAGACATAAATCCAGTAAAGTGAATCTGTGACCAGAGTATTTCTGCACTGCAGGACATTGTGTATTATGCAGAGCCAAAACTATTTGTAGACGAAGAGGAGTTTTGAAAAGAACTCAGAAGATTATGATACTTAGGCTCCAACAAGGAGAATTTTTAGCATTATTTAAAATACCTGAGGAAACCACACGCCTTTTTTTTTTAAAGGTAGAAGTTCTGCTATTTATTCAGCCATTGGTTAAGCTGATTGAATTGGGCATGAACTCCACAATACTTATTTTTTTAATCTTTTTAATTGAATATCCATAAGATAGACCATTACAAAGAGTGTTTATAATTGGGTTTCAGTCATACAATGACCCAGCACCCACCCCACCACCAGTGTACATTTCCCACCACCTATGGTCCCTGTTTCTCTCCTACTATCCCCCAACACCCCACCCCAGCACTCCCAGCCTCTCTATATAGGAGACATTAGAAAACCACACACTTTATCTGCTTATTTTCACTTTAGATTCTGATCATAAATAGGAACCCTGACCGGGGTGATAGTACAGCTGATAAAGAGTTTGCCTTGCATGAGACTGACACAGATTTGATCCTCAGCATCCTATATGGTCCTTTGAGAACCGCCAGAAGTGCAGAGGTAGGAATAACTCTGAGCATCACCAGGCATGACCCAAAAAGAAACTATTTTTTTTTTGCTTTTTGGGTCACACCTGGCGATGCTCAGGGGTTACTCCTGGCTCCTGTACTCAGGAATTGCTCCTGGCGGTGCTCGGGGATGCTGGGAATCGAACCTGTGTCAGCCGTGTTGGCTGCGTGCAAGGCAAACGCCCTACCCACTGTGCTATCGCTCCAGCCCCAAAAAGAAACTATTTTTAAATAAAAAAAGAAAGTAAAAGAATAGAAATAGGAACCCTACACTGCCCAGAAGTCATAATTGTGTTCAACTAATAAACTCACAAGCTATTTCATAACTTTCTTTACTTGATCACGACGATCGCGACCATCCTGTTGTTCGTCGATTGCCTCGAGCAGGCCCCAGTAACGTCTCCTTTGTCCTAGCCCTGAGATTTTTTTTTTAAATATGCCCTATTCAAGGCTCTTTCAGGGTTAGGAGAATGAGACCCATCACTGTTACTGGTATTTGACATATTGGGTATGCCACGGGGAGTTTGCCAGACTCTGCCGTGTGGGCAGGTTACATTCGGTAGCCTGCCAGGTTGTCCAAAGTAAGAATGAGATAATAATCTTAACTTTACTCACAAATATTTTATAGTTGCTCTCTCAAATTACTCTCAGGTAATGTTTCATCCTCTGAAAGAATAAAAGACCTACCTTCCTTGTTGCCAGGTTGGAAATATTGTTGCCCCTTTCAAGCCAAAGTTCTATGCGTTGTTTTTCCTATTCATTCTTTTTCTCAAGAATTTCACTCCTGAGTCTAGGGATGTGGATCAGTGGCCTAGCACTCTCCTTGCATGTGTGAGCGCTTGATTCCCATCATGCACACATGAAAAGAGATTTTTCACTACTTCAGGAAGCTCCCTCCAATCTGAATCATGAAAATGTTTCCCTTCCTAGGGTCCTGGGAGATTGTTCAAGGTGCTCAGTTTCCGGCAATAGGCCCAGCAAAACAGAGTAGTTCCTGAACATTGCAGGGTGTGACTCCCAAACAAACAAACAAAAATAAAACCCAAACTTTTCTACTACAATAATTTTTTTCATTATATACTGTGTGTGGGCTGGAGCGATAGCACAGCGGGTAGGGCGTTCGCCTTACAAGCGGCCAACACGGCCGACCCGAGTTCGATTCCTCCGCCCCTCTCGGAGAGCCCGGCAAGCTACCGAGAGTATTCGATATGCCAGACACAGTAACAACAAAGTCTCCAATGGAGACGTTACTGGGCCCGCTCGAGCAAATCGACGATCAACGGGAGGGCCTTTACCTTTACCTTTACTGTGTGTGTATTTTGGGGACACATCTGGCAGTGCTCAAGGCTTATTCCTGTCTCTGTGCTCAGAGATCACTCCTGGCAGGCATGGGGACCTTATGGGATGCCAGGAATCAAACCCAGGTTGGTCATATGCAAGGCAAGTGCCCTACTCATTGTTCTATCTCTCCAGTCCCTCATTATATGCAAATTTATCTTACAGTTCTTCACAAACAGAGCTGTAATTCCAGATTACTTTCTAAGAAATAATTTCTTCCAATTACCTCTTCAAACCACTCCACTGAAATGAATTTTTCTAGCAGTCATTAAAAATTCCTGAGATAAGTTTCTACATCATAGTCAACATTTCAGCAACCTTGAAACACAAAATTCCCCTCCCTCCTCTCCTGGCTTCCAGAAAGCCAACCACACATTATTTTTTTTCTTTGTGGAGTCAGGTATCGAAAACAGAGCCTGGCACATGCAAGTTATATATATTACCACTGAGTTACATCCCAGGACTCACGGTTTTATTCCAGCTCACTAGTCTTTCGAGGTCTCCCTAGCTGCCTTACTCCTGACTAATCCAGTACTTACAGAGGTGTTTAAGACTTTCTACTAAGTACAGTTTCCTTATATGTACTTTCTTCTTTAACCCAATCTCCTGCCACATCATGGCTTTAATTTGCATCTCTAGCATGGACTTCATACCTGGCCATCAAAATTTTGGATGTTGGTAAGGCAATTCTCAGCAAGCTTAACGATGCATAGGGAGAAAATGGAAATGAATGAATCTTTTTGTTTCGGGGCACACCTAGGCATAGCTCAGTTTACTCTTGGCTCTGTGCCCAGGGATCACTTCTGTTGAGCTCAGGCAACCACAAGAGTAATGGGGGACATACATGGGCCAGCCACGTACAAGGCAAGCCCCCTACCCACTATACTATTGCTTCAGCCCTGTCATGAAAAACTCTGATTCAGTTGCAGAAACTTGAAACTCTGCATTTCTAACAAGTCTTCAGCTCACAAATAAACCTGTGGTCCATGAATCACAATTTAGTAAGACTAGAATAGAAATCAGTATGCTCTCTTGTCAATATATATTACCTTGACATCTCAGTAGTTACCAATAATCTCCTGGCGTACAGATGGTTCTGAGGTGGCTATTTATGTCAGTTACCATATTATTTAACTTGTCCATGGTGTGCTTGAGATCTAAAATGATCAACCAGACCTTTGTAGGGAATAAGTTTGCTTTTGATGTGAAAAGAGATGTATAGACCTGGGAGGAATTGAAAACCTCTATAGAAGTGAAGAACCAATCCAAGTTCAGAGTTTTAAAGAAAACACAAAATCCATCATGACAGTTATTAATAATTCATTATAGATCAAAAACAATGCTTGAGGATCAGAGAAATGCCATATGGGGGTAAAACACTTGATTCACATACAGCTGACCTGGGTTTGATCCCTGGAACCCCATAAGGTCCCTCAAGCCTGCTGAAAGTAATCACTGAGCACAGAGCTGGATGAGGCTTCCCCAAAATCAATAACAACAACAACAACAGCTTGAATGTGGCTTTAAAAATTCTATTCAAATTAAAATTAGATAAAATAATAAAGTATAGGAGGCTGGAGATATAGTACAACATGTAGGGCATTTGCCTTACACTCAGCCAGCCCAGGTTTGATCCCCAGAGCCCCAATACGGTCTCCCAAATACCAGGAGTAATTTGTGAGTGTAGAGCTAAGAGTAAGCCTTGAATATCATTATCTGTGGCCCCTAAACCAATAATAAAAAAAATAAATAATTTCCAGGGCACAGAGAAATGGTACAGAAGGTAAGGTGCTTGCCTTAAACACGTCTGACCCAATTTGATCCTTGGCACCACATTTGGCAAACAGTGATCCTTGAGGTCCCCAAGTTGGCAAGCAGTGATCCTTAAGCACAGAGTAAGGCAGGAGTAACCTTGCACACAGCTGAATGTAGCCTACACACAACCCTCTCCCGCTCCTCCAGAAAACAAAAAAAATATTAGTTCCAGTTGTAATAAACACATTTCAAGGGTTCATATGTATCTGTGGTTACCATTTGGGACAGTTAAAACATAAAATATTTTCATCATCATAGAATGTTTGATTAGACAGAGCTCTTCTGTTTATTACCATACTTATTTCCTTCCTTGCAATTAATGTTATTCATTTACTTATTGTCTGACATGAGAACATCGGCTGTGTGAATGTGAGGATTTGTGTCTGTTCTGTTCACTGCCGCATCCTCAGCTTTGTGGTAATGCAATAACAGTATCTATTCCATTAAATTTAATGCCACATTAGGAAGGAGAACTTGTGTGTATTATTCCTTATATTGACCAGATTATCCAGTACCAAGCACAGTGTAGTAACTCCTAGGCTCCTTAAGGTTCTTACTTAAGATTCTGCTTTTCTTTTTATTTTTTATCCCTTAATAGCATGGAAATATTGGAGTTTCTATAACTCATCAAGCTCACTCTGCTTAGATTTCTGCACATTGAATTCTTTAACACTTCCATACCTCCTCAGAAGTGCTTTTGGTTTTGTTGTTGTTTGTTTGTTTTTGGGTCATCCACCTGGTGATAATCTTGGCCCTGCACTCAGGAATTACTTCTGGCTGTGCTCAGGGGATGCCAGGGGTTAAATCCTGGTCAGCTGCACGGAGAACAAGCTTCTTACCTGCTCCACTATCTCTTCTATCCCTCAAGTGCATCATTACTGGTTCACATTGGTGGTTCAGCACTCAGAAGATTGTGGCTCAGTCCCATGCTGGAAGCCTTTGGGCTATGAAAGCCAAATGGAAGACAAAGTGTATGCGAAGACCAAAACACAAAATAAAGACAAGGCAGATTCAAGTAAATTACTAGTCTATCCAACCATGAAAGCCAGAGGGGCAGAGATAAATGCAAAAGGCAAGGGATGCTGGTACCAATTCTGATCTCCTAGCACTGCTGGGAGTACCCCTGAACACAGAGCTGGAAGTAACCCATAAGAACAACCAGGTGTGGTCCAAAGCCAATTGAAAAAGTGGGGGGTGGGGGGGGAGAGAGAGAGAACATGAGAGAGGGAAGGAGAGAGGTAAGGTTGTGAGAATCTGTGCTCTGAGGAGCATGGAACTATTCCATCATCAATTTTTAGAAATACCATGTCCCAACAGTAAGCAAGTGCATTCTGGAGATTGGAGTCAGTGAGAAAACTTAAATAAATGTAAGGGATTACATTAATAATTTTGAGCTTAGTGAGAGAATTTACAAGTGGGAGATTTAATTTCTTGACATAGGGGCTATGAAAAAAGATGCTCATAATTATGGAACCATAATATTGAACATCAAGATGCAACATTTGTACCAGGGAGATACTGATCTGGGTGCCACATGGTTCCTTGAGCACCCCATGTGTAGCCCTGGAAGCTTTAGAGTATGGAGGGTTTCATGACAATGCTGGGCCCAGGCAGTACTGAATAATCAGACCCCTAGCATTGAAGCCCAGCCCAGTTAGCTGAGTATCTCAAGGAGTATGACCTGGGCCCCCAGGTCATATGGGAGCCCCCTGTGCCCCACCAAAAAGAAATAGAAGTTATCATCTATGTCCCAGTATTTGTTGCTATCATGTGCATGTGATAAATGTTGAGCCAACTGGTGCCTTCCCCTGGCCTTTCTCAATTTCCCCAGGTTTTTCCAGTTTTTACCCATAACTCTTGTTTTTTGGGCTACACCTGGTTGTGCTCAGGGCTTACCCCTGGCTCTGTGCTCAAGGGTCACTCTTGGCTGGTCTCAGAGGATCTTAAGGTGTGCTGGGGATCAAATCCAGGTCAGCAGCATGCAAGGCAAATGTCCTACCTGTTGTACTATCTCTCTGGCCCCATATAACTTTTTTTTTCAATTATTGTCTAGATTCCTCTACGAGTTCAATGAGAGAACTTGATCACTTGATCACTTGACTTCCCATTCCTCATCGATTTGCTCGAGCGGGTGCCAGTAACATCTCCATTTGTCCCTGTTGCGTGCTAGTGTAGCTCAATGGCATCTGTTCGCTCTGGGAACATGAAGAGCCTCAAACTGATCATTCATGATCTTGATGAAGAAGTCTGACCATCTGGTAGGTGGGCGGCCACGCAGTCTTTTGACGTCCCCTGGAATTCAGTAGGTAACGACTCTAGTTCAGGGGTTGTCTCCAAATCTCATTACGTGTCCAGCCCATCTGATTTTTCACGCCTTGTCAAATGAGACAGTGTCCCTGATTCTTGACCATCGATAGAGGTTGGATTTCTGGATTCTTTCTCTTATTTGAGTGAGAAACATTGTTTTTAAAATTGAAATTCTTTTTTCTTTTTCTAAATTGAATTTTTTTTTCTTTTTGGATCACACCCAGCAATGCATAGGGGTTACTCCTGGCTCATGCACTCAGGAATTAGTCCTGGCAGTGCTTGGGGGACCATATGGGATGCTGGGAATCGAACCCGGTTTGGCCTGACATGAGGTAGGGTAAAAGGCAAACACCCTACCTGCTGTGATATTGCTCTAGCTCCATAAATTGAAATTCTTTTTTTTTTTTATTAGTGAAACACCATGAGGTACAGTTGTAGATTTACAAATTTTTGTGCTTGGATTTCGGTCATACCATGATCAAATACCCATCCCTCCACCAGTGCCCATTTTCCACCACCAGGATAATATCCCTCCCCCCATCCCCCCATCCCCCCCGCCACTGTGGCAGGGCATTCCCTTTTGTTCTCTCTCTCCTTTTGGGTGTTGTGTTCAGCAAAAGAGGCATTGAGTGGCAAACATGTTCAGTCCAGTCTACTTTCAACCTGCATCTCCCCTCCTGGGAGGATCCTCCAAATACCCTCCATTTGGTGCTCCCTTCTCTATCTGAACTGTCCTTTCCCCTAGAATACCCGGCTGGCCTCTAAGCTATGGAGTAATCTTCCTGGTGTTGATCTCAGCTATTCTTGGGTATTAATCTCATATTTTGTTATTTTATATCCCCCAGATGAATGCAATCTTTCTATGTCTATCCCTCTCTTTCTGATTCATTTCGCTTAGCATGATACTTTCCATATTGTACCACTTGTATGTAAATTTCATGACTTCATCTTTTCTAAGAGCTACATAGTACTCCATTGGGTAGATGTACCAAAGTTTCTTTAACCAGTCATCTGTTCTTGGGCATAAATTGAAATTCTTAACAAAATTTTTTTGGGGGTCCGGAGAGATAGTACAGTGGGTAGGGATGTTATCATGTATGTGGCTGACCAGTGTTCAATCTCGCCAGCACTGCATATAGTCCCCCAAGCTTGCCATGAGTGATCCCTAAGCACAGAGCCAGGAGTAAGCCCTGAGCACTGCTTGTTGTGGTCCCCAAACTAAAAACTGAAAAAAAAAGCAAAACAGAAAATCATTGAGGATCAGGGAGATAGCACTGGAGGATGGGTGCATGCCTCTCCTGTGCTTGGCTGTGGCTGGATCCCCTGAATCACATGGCCCCCAAAAGGATCACAGTGAGTAGCCCTGGTGGCTCTGGAACACTGCTGAGGTGATCCAGGTGGTTCCCAACATTGCAGTCTCAGCACAATGCCCTTGGTCCCTCAAACCACAGGCTGAGAGTCTCCAGGATTGGCCCCTGCTCCTTGAGAGGAAGTGGCTTGGGAGCGCCCACCCAACATACACACAAAGAAACCATTGATGGATTGCAAAAGAAATTTCACCAAACATGGTATTATAAAATAATTAAGATATAACCAAGCCAAAAATTGAAAACTGGTATTAATGACTAAGTGAAACATTTTTTTTTGGGTGGGGGGGTCACACCCGGCGATGCACAGGGGTTACTCCTGGCTCATGCACTCAGGAATTACTCTTGGCGGTGCTCAGGGGACCATATGGGATGCTGGGAATCGAACCCAGGTCAGCCATGTGCAAGGCAAATGCCCTAACCGCTGTGCTATTGCTCCAGCCCCCAGTGAAACATACTTTTAAAAATAATAAAGAAAATATGGGCCAGAGCAATAGTGCAGCAGGTACGGTGCTTGTGTTGCATGTGGGCAGCCTGGGTTTCATGATACCTGGCACCACATGTGGTCTCCAGAGTCAGCCCAGCCTGAACACAGTGCCAAAAGTCAGTCCTAAGCACTGTTAGGTGTGGCTTCAAAAAAAGGGGGGAAATTCACTTATCTTTCCATAGTCTCAAAGGCAAGCGCCAATTTTTTGAACTACACAGTTCTGCAATAGGAACAGCACACACACACACACACACACACACACACACACACACACACCCGCGTTCAAAGGCTAGGTGGAAACTTCGAATGCTAGTTATTGAAGTCTGAATTCCTTTTGAAACTCAGGTTTGTTTGTACACCTGGCCTGATTGCTTTAAACCTAAATTTAAATTTTATTATTATTATTTTTTTGCTTTTTGGGTCACACCTGGGGATGCACAGGGGTTACTCCTGGCTCTGCACTCAGGAATTGCTCCTTGCGGTGCTCAGGGGACCATATGGGATGCTGGGAATTGAACCCGGGTCAGCCATGTGCAAGGCAAACGCCCAACCCGCTGTGCTATGTCTCCAGCCCCTAAACCTAGTTTTAAACATTCGCCAATTTCTGGAGACTGTGCTCTCGTGCACAAGGGAGAAAATACTCAATATGAAACCTGCATTTTGGGGGGCAGGAGGCGCTGAATGATCTTGCATGGAACGGAGAGAGAAGGATCACTTGTCTCCCCTTTCCTTTTTCTTTTTCCCCTGTGGGTCACACCCGGAGGTGCTCACACTTGGCTCGATGCTCAGGGATCACCCTTGGCGGTGTTCGGGGACCAAATGGGGTGTCGTGCACGTGCCTTACCCGCTCGAGTATTTCTCCTGCCCTCCCCTCATTATCTATTAGCCCACACCCGGTTGTGCTCAGGGATCACTCCATGCACGGTCCCGGGGATCGAACCTGGGACATGCAAGGCAAGTACTGTCATAGCTGCTTGTCCCCTCCGCTTGTCGTTAAACTGGGCTGCGTGAAGGCGAAGATTACTTGCACCAAAGGTCGCGGAGAGCAGTGCTCAAAGCCTAAGGCGAAACCATGGCGACGGGTTTTCGGGACCAGCCGCCACCGCTGGGGGCACTGGGTGGCTTTCCTCCCAGGGCGGACCCAGGGGAGGGCCAGCGCCGGCCGCCAGGGGGCGCCGCAGCCCCCCCCCCCCCCCCCCCGCGACGCGCCCACCCGCGGTGCGCGCACGCGAGGCCTCCCACCGCGCCTGCGCTGCGGATGGCCGCGGGCTCGCCGTTCCCCGACGCCCGGCCGTCCGGGCCGGGGCGAAAAACTGCGTGACACGCAGCGAGCGTGGCGGCCATCTTCCTCCTCCGGGCGCGTCGGCGGCGCCGGTTCGGGCCGAGGAGGAGCGTTGCGCAAGCGCGCCCGAGGCAGTCACAGGTAACTCCCATCTGACGGGCGAGGCGTCGCCGTCGTCGCCGGAAGTTTGGCGTTGCTGCGCCGCGGGAGAGGCGGCGGTCGCGGCTGGAGCCACCCGGATGTGAGGCGGCCCGCGTCGGACCCGCGGCCGGGGCGAGCAGGTACGCGGGCTGCAGCGGCGTCGCGGCGGCCGCACCTCCGCTTCCTCAGGCGCGCGGGAGAGCGCCGAGGGGGTCCCGGCGAGGCGAGGGCGGCCCCGAGCGCCGACCCACCTGCCGCCGGCGGGAGCGCGGGGACCGCGGCCGGGTCGGGCCGGGGCGGGGCGGGCGGCGGGGGGGCGCCTGCAGGTAGCCGCGGCCCGGCCCGCCCCCGACCCCCGCTCCCCACTCCCCGCGGCCCGCCTGCACCCCGAGGCCTGTGCGCGCGCGGGCCGGGCTGCGGGGATCCCGGGGAGGGGGTGCGGGGCAAGGTCACGGCCGCAGAGTCGGGGCTCGGGGCGCGCCGGGGCTGCCTGCGAGAGCGGCGGGGGAGGGTTTCGGGCGTTCTCGCTCCTTCGGGGGAGAGGCACGTGCCGCGGGGTGGAGCAGGTCCCCGAACGGGAGAACTTTGCCACCCCCACCTCCCGCCCGTGGAGCTCGCGGAGCGTCGCACTGGAGGCGTTTGACCCGGGAATGGGCGCGCGGCGGGGCGGCGGGCGGCGGCGATTTGGGATTAGTCCCGGGAACCTTGGGCGCCCGCGCCCCAGAGCTGCAGGGGGCTCCTTAAAGCAGGAAGTCCTTGCAGTGCCTAGTATTCATCAGATGAGTTCAGGAAGGAGCTTGCAGAAGCTGCTGGGAGAAGACTTCCTAGGTGGAATATTCGAATATCAATGGGTTCCCGCCTCCAACGATGACAGGTTTTTTTTTTTTTGGAATGGAATAATTCATGTGTATTACAGCGTTATTCATATGCAGTGCCTCTAAACTTTGTTTTGTGGGGCACCTCTGGCGGTGCTCAGGGCTTACTCCAGGCTCTGTGCTTAGGGGTCAGGGCACCCACTTGGGGGGGGGGGGGTCGGCGGTCGACCCGGCTGGGCCTGTTTCTTACCCGGCCCGCTGTACTATCTCTCCGGCCTTTCACAACTTTTATTTTTAAAAAGCTTAAAATGTCGAAATATAAACCTGCCTGGAAAAGTAAATTAAAATTTGGGTAAAATTCGAATATCAGTGTGAAATATTGTGGTTATTAGGAACTTTTTTTTTTAGTTAGAAAAACTTAAGGATTCTCAGCACTTGATACCAAGAGCATTTAATGTGACAGTAGGTTGAAAATTCGTATCCTGGAAGCTGCAGATTTAGGCCTAGAGCTTTTGAGAAAATGAGAAAAAATTGGATTGTAATCTAGTCATTTCCCTCTTTAAACCGTCTTTTTGGTCCAGAATCCCCTTAAGACAGATTTGTGACTTTCAAAGTTGAGTTCCTGGACCACACTTGTTCTGATTTTTTGAACTCTTTTTTTTTTTTTCCTTCTGTCTTTTTGGGTCACATAGACGATCCTCAGGGATTATCCCTGGCTCTGCACTCAGGAATTACTCCTGGCAGTGCTCCAGGGACTGTATGGGATGCCTGGGATCAAACTCCTGCTGACCAAGTGCAAGGCAAACACACTACCAGCTATAACTATGCTATAGCTCAGGCCCCTCTACCTTTTCTTACTAGTTGAGGTAGTTATACTCTAATTGTCATCTTGCTCAGTCAGTTTAGTAGTTATGTAGAGAACAGGACAGGATATATTTGTTTTTGGGTATCAGAGATGGAACCCAGGACTTCAGTTGTGTCAAGCATCTGCTTTACCACTGATTTACATCCCTAAGAGATTTATCATTTTTTTTTTCCCACATGCAGCTAAGTACTTATTCCTGACTTTGTACTCAGGGATCAATCCTGGCAGCCTTCAGGGGCCCCTTTGGGGTCCCCCTGTGCAGGAGGGTGTGTGTGTGTCTGTCTGCACCCAGTAGTGCTTCCTGCCTACTCCTAGCTTGGGCTTTGGATTCTGCTGCTGGCACTGCTTAGAGGTCCATGTAGGGCCCAAGAAAGAACCCAGACTTACTGTCTGCGAAACATGTGCTCCATTCCTTTGACTTATCTCCCTGGGCCCTGCATTTGTTCTGTTTTACAAAACTGATGTTGTAGGTTAGTTATTTTTGGCAAATATATCATATGGGTAAACCTGCTGTTTTGTCTTTTTTGAAGAGCTTGTACTTAAGTAGCTTGTCCTTAATTGCAGTACAAATTCATCTAAGGAAAACAAGATTTATGTCCTTTGCTCTCTGAGATCCGCAGTGCTGAAAACTCAATGTAAATGAAATTGGGTTATAAATATTACTTTTATGAAGTGATTCGCCATCCTGTCATTTTGGTTAAGATCCCTTTACACTTTTTTTTTTTTAACACCATTGCCAGAGATTGAACCCAAGGCCTCTTAACTATAATATTCTATGGCTGGGCTACATACCTGACTACACTTTTTTGGGGGTGGAGGAATTGGGAGTGGAGTCATACCTACAGTGCTCAGGTTATGTTCCTAGTTCTTTGCTTGTGTTACTTCTGGTATCATATGCTATGCCGGAAATTGAAAGGGGGTGATTGGCTGCATACAATGCAAGAACCGTCCTTATGCTTTCTGTCCAGCCCAGCATTTTTGAAAAAAATCTGAAGTATCTCCCTTCTAACTTTCATTTTCTATTTAAATTTACTTTTTCCCTCACTTTATATAAGCACCGTGGTTTATGAAGTTGTTCATAATGATTTGTTACGATATTCATTATCCAAACACCAGTCCCACCACCATTCCACCTTCCTTCCTCTATTATCTACAGGTTTCCCAATCACCCCTTGAGCTTGCACTCATAGCAGGTCCTCCATTTATTTTATATTGCTTATTATTAATAATTTGCCAACAGAATGATCAAAAAATGTTTCCTTAAAAAGTTAGTGAAGGTTGTTGTTTTTCACCATGGTGTCATTAAGTCCTTGTATAAGAGATTACTAAGATGTTGTTGCAAGTTAAGCCTTTTGTGCTTGAATTTTGTTAATTGAAATTAGTTGCCCTCCATGTTACATCCCATCCAATCTGATGCGCTACTCCTGGTTTATCAGTGTTATAGAGTTTGAGATGTATCACGGCTGCAAATGCAATTGCTTGCTCCAGGAAGTTCAAACATTTTAAGTGGGGTAATACAGCTGGAGTTAAATTTTTAACTGGGTCGTGGCATTGGGACATGTGTGTGACTGCTGGAGCTTCCAGAACTACTGGGAGATGGGGGGGAGGGTGAGGGGGGGTGTTCCTTCTCTGACTCACTGAAAACCTGGAGATTTCAGTCACAAAACTCGCATATCTGAGTTTTTCAGCAGATTATTCCTAAAGAGCCTTGAATATAATCTCAGGGCTAGGATGAAAGAGACGTTACTGGGGCCTGCTCGAGGCAATCGACGAATAACAGGATGATGAATGAATGAATGAATTCCTGGGTGAGGCTTGAATCAAGTAGTGGAGTCTGGCCCGGAGCATGGTGAACTATCTCTGCAGCTCCAAATCATACATTTCCCACTTTTTTATTAAACTGTATTTAGCCATACTTGGGGGCTACAACTACTCCCAGCTTGTTGCTTTGGGTGTGGCTTCTGGTGGTGCAGAGGGGGTGGGGAAACTTGTGCCTGGGATCAAATCCTGGGCTTCTACACGCAGAGTTGTGCTTCAGTCCTACTTCACCAGTCAGTGTTGCACTTTTAATTGATCTTTTACTCTAGTTTGAATTTAATCTATTGAAATATTGTAATTGAAAAGGGTTTTTGTGTACCTTGAAACAGTTTCCTTATTGTAATTAAAGTAGAATTTTAGGTATTAAAGTTGGGAGAGACATGGCTTGAGCACAGTGGAGAAGGTGGTTGCCTTGCACGCAGCCAACCTGGGTTGATTCCAGCATCCCATGTGGTCCTCTGAGCACCACCAGAAGTAATTCATGAGTGCAGAGTGAGGAGTAATCCCTGAGCATCACCGCGTGTGACCCAACAAGCCAAAAAGCCCCCCCCCAAAAAAAAACCCTTTAAAAAAAAGTTGAGAGACCATGATAATATAAAAATGGACTTGTCGAGTAGTTACGTGACACTGGAAGTAACCAAGGCAAATGTTTTCTTTTTTGACTCTCATTTCATTCAGCTGTTACTGTCACTGTCCTCCCGTTCAATGATTTGCTTGAGCGGGCCCAGTAATGTCTCCGTTGTGAGACTTGTTACTGTGTTTGGCATATCGAATACATCACGTGTAGTTTGCCAGGCTTTGTCGTGCGGGCGACAAAGCTTGCTGGGCTCCCCGAGAGGGGCGAAGGAATTGAACTTGGGTCGGCCATGTTGGCTGCGTGCAAGGCAAACACCCTGCCCGCTGTGCTATTGCTCCAGCCCCATTTCATTAAAAAATAAAAAAAAATTTTTAGGGGTTCACAGCTGACCATGCTCAGGGGATCACTTCTGGTGGTTTGCAGGGGACTATATGTGGTTCCGGGGATCAAACCTGGGTCTGCTGTGTGCCTGGAAGAGCCTTATCGACTATACAGTATTTCTGGCCGCTCAAAAATACTTATCAGTAACATGATAAGTAATATTTAGTAAGTACTTATGATGCTTAAGAAACTGTTCACAGTATTTCTGTCATGTCATTTCATGACTTAAGGGAAAGGCTGGTAAGAACTAGGTGATTTTGGGTTCTGGGACTGGAGAGAGAACAGTGGTTTGGGGTATAACTCAATGCCATAGAGCACATGCCTCACTTGTGATGAGGTAGATTTGATACCTACATTCCCGCATATATATGTAATATTTACTTATGTAATATGTCTTTAGACAATTCAGGACACCAGGAAATTGTGTTTTTAAATAAAAATGTAGTTTTACTTTTTTTATTTAAAAAAGTGTAAATTTGGGGTTTGGGGCCATTTCTGTTCTGCTCAACGCCTATTCCTGGCTCTACACAGGAGTTACTTCTGGCCATGCTGTGGGGTGTGGCGTATGCCATTCTGGAAATGGAACTGGGCTTGGTTATACTGCAAGACAAGCTCTCTTACGGCCTGCACCTGACAGTATCTCTCTGATCTTGCTGGCCCATTACTGCTTTTTGTTTGTTTAACCTTTGGGCCACACCTGGCTGTGCTAAGGATTTACTCTGGCCACTTTTTTCAGGGATTATTTTATTCCTGGTGGTGCTTGGGAAATCACATGGGATGCTGGATATCCAACCCAGGTCATCGAACCCAGGTTGGCAGTGTTCAGGGCGAGTGCCCTACCTGCTGTACAATCTTTTCTGTGCCCTGGTTTGTAGGATTTTAAACCATATGTACATATGCTAATCCTGTTTATATTTCATCATTCATCTTTTAGGTCTGTTTCTTCACTTTCACATTTTATGTTTGTAATACATTTGGCAGAGTTTGTCCAGTTTAATTTAAAAAAAAATAATTCCCACTGTAGTTTATGGGTGCTCTTGTTTCTGTTATTGGTCTGTCTCCAAAACACTAACACACATTAGTATAATTTTTAAATTTTTTTCTCTTTTTAAATTTCCACGATAACCCACATTAGTATAGTTTATAGTTTAAGAATTGGTATCTGGTAGAACGAGTTCATCCACTGTGGTTAAAGTGTAATTTCTTTGGGTTCAGAAGAACAGATTTTTTAAAAATTTCCAAACTTTCAGGCAGTGTCTACCTTGAATTTTGGAAATAAGTTACTTCTAGTGTAACTGCGCTGTTAGAGAACATACTGTATGTATTTTTTTCTTGGATGTTTGTGGAGACTTTGGCTTAGGCAGTATTTTTTTGAAGCGAGCTATTTTTTATTTGACGAAATTTAGAAAGATGTGAGGAGAGAAAAAAAGGCAGTAGGTATTCAAGAGAGAACACAGGTTTGCTTTTCCAGAGTGGAAAAAACAGACATAGAGACAAGCAAATGAGATACAGACGCAAGGGGAGAACAGAGGCTTGAGGAGCAACCTTTATTGTGGCCTGTATTTGGGGCATTGTAAATATCCCATGTGTGTTTAAAAGAACATTTTATAATTAGAGGATAATATGTGCGTTCATACATTCATTAGATGAAGGTTTCTTTTTTTTTTTTTTTTTTGGGTCACACCTGGCAATGCACAGAGATTACTCCTGGCTCTTCACTCAGGAATTACTCCTTGCAGTGCTCAGGGGACCATATGGGATGCTGGGAATCGAACCCGGGTCAACCGTGTGCAAGGCAAACACCCTACCCACTGTGCTATCGCTCTAGCCCCCATTAGATGAAGTTTTAAATTGTGTTCAAATCTGTATAATAACTGTGGGGTTTTGTTTTTGTTTTTGCACTTTGTTTTTGAGTTGGGAGAACTCAGATCTCAGTTATGATTTTGTATTTCTTTGTATTTCTTTTAATTAGGGTTACAAATTGGGGATTGATTTTTTTTTTAATTTTTATTGTTGAGGGGGTGCTTCTGGCAGTGCTCTGGTCTGTCAGTTCTTGGGGCTACATGACTGCATGCACCCTACATTCTCAGCCCCCAAACATTGTTTGAGATTTTAAACGTGTGAAATTTGAAAGAAATATCTTTTCTATTGATTTTTAACTGTTGGAGGATGAGAGAGTTGGCAAACCTGGAGGTGCTCAGTCAGGCTTTTGGGCGGGGGGTGGGGGGGATGGGGTGGGGGCTGAGCTTGGGGATCATTTGTGGTGCTGAGGGTTGAACCAAGGGTTGACTGTGTGCAGATAAGCACCTTAAGCCCTGTACTTAATTTGGTCTGGCCCACAGATAGTAATTAATAGTGATGAAAACAAAATCTGTTAGAGAGTATAAAAATAAATTGGTACTATATTGCAGTTGTAATATTTCGTGCATGAAGAAAATCATTAGGCCATTGTTTACTTAATTGTAAACAATTAAGTCTGAATTGCTTTAATATGTCAGTTAAGAGCACTGTGTTGGGGCTGGAGCTGTAGTATAGCAGGTAGGGCGTTTTGCCTTGCACGTGGCCGACCCATGTTTGATTCCCAGCATCCCATATTGTCCCCTGAGCACTGCCAGGAGTAATTCCTGAGTGCAAAGCCAGGAGTAACCCCTGTGCATTGCTGGGTGTGACCCCCCCCCAAAAAAAGAGTACTGTGTTATGTCTTTTTTAAAAAAAAGATTTTTTTTTTGGTAGTTAATGAATTCTTTTTTTCCCCCCAAAGATCACAAATACACAGGAAGTTTTTAGAAGCATCATTTATTAGACGCATCATCAATCAACTTAAAGTGATACATGATTCCCGTTTCAGTAAGGTGAGTCCTTTAGACTTTATGTTTAGTGCCTTTCAAAATGATTAGTGCTTACGAGATAGTGCAGGAGTTAAGTTTTTGGTTTTGGACCACACCTTGTGTTTCTCAGGGCTTTCTTCTGATTTGGCAGTCAGTGACCACTCCTAGCCGGGCTGGGAGACTGTGTGGGGTGTGCAGGATAGAACCTGGGTTGGCGGATTGCAAGGCAAGCCCCCTATCTGCCTTACATATCTCAACAGCCATCCCCCCTCCCCTTTGGTACTCGATCACTTTTTAAGCTGATTTGTGTATGTGTTACTGTTCTAGTCTGTGATGTTTTTGATTATATATTTCAGTGGATTGTTTAACACTTTGAATTTGAATGGGAGGTGTTTGGGCCATGCCTGGCTATGATCACGGCTTATTCTTGACTGTGTGCTTAGGGATCACTCCTGGTGGGCTTATGTGGTGATGAGGATCAAATCTGGTTCGGCCACATGCAAGGAAGTGCCCTACGCATTGTACCATTACTATGGCCTAAATTTTTTTTTCCCACACCCAGCTTTGCAAATCTGGCTCAGGAGTCAATTTCAGTAGTGTTCAGGGTGTCAGGCATAAAACTTAGGCCTGGATATAGTTCAGCGTCTTGAACTGTCTCTTTTGTTCCAGGTTTTGAATTTTTATGGTATTTCCCTCTTACCTATTCACCTTTGTGAATTTATGTATTAAATATGTTTTATATTGTCTTAGTTTTTTTTTTCTGAGAAAATAGTATTTTTTTAAAGTTTTTGGGCCATGCCCAGCAGTGCTTAGGTTTTTCTCCTGGCTCTGTGCTCGGTCACTCCTGAGCTTGGGGGACCATATGGAGTTGTGGGGATTGAACCATGGTCTTCTTTGTGCAAAATAAGTCCTTTACCTGCTGCTCAGTCTTTCAATTTTTTTTTTTTTTGGCTTTTTGGGTCACACCCAGCAATGCACAGGGGTTACTCCTGGCTCTGCGCTCAGGAATTACCCCTGGCGGTGCTCAGGGGACCATATGGGATGCTGGGAACCGAACCCGGGTCGGCCGCGTGCAAGGCAAACGCCCTACCCGCTGTGCTATTGCTCCAGCTCCTCAAATTTTTATTATTTCTTTATCTTTCTTAATTGTGTCAACTTTGTGGTATTGTTAAAAATATCTACTGAATTTGTGTATGATGGGGACGGGAAGGGCTTGGCCGATTTCTTTCGTTGTTCAGGTGTCTGGGAGACCATATGAGATGATGGCTATTGAGCTGGGGTCAGCTCCCCGGAAGTCAAACTCCTTGACCCCTGTGTATCTCTAGCTGTTCTGTTGTTTAAATTAACAGTTTCTTGGTTTTCTCATTGCCAGATTAGGATTTGGGTTTTCTTGAATGGTGCGTGTTAGGATTTCTTTGTAGCTTACATACTTTTATTGGTTTGTTTTTTATATTTCTTGTTAGAAACATATTGCCAGAGTGATAGTTCAGCAGTGGGTGGGTGCTTTCCTTTGATGTGATCGACCTAGTTTTGATCCTGGGCACACGATATTGCGCCTGAGCTTACCAGGAGTGAACCCTCAGCACTGCCAGGTGTGGCCCAGAAACAAAAGCAAAAATAAACTTAATTGCTTTTAATTTTTTTAATGTAGGAGTACTGCTGTTTATTCAGCCACTGATTAAGCTGACTGAAGCAGGCATGAACTCCACGTTACCTTTTTATTTTCCTAATTGAATATCCAAGAGATACACCATTACAAAACCTAATAGTGCATGAGCATGGCAATGCTTTTGGATTATGGAAGCAAGTTCATGATTGGGTTTTAATCATACAATGATTCAATACCCGCCCCTCCACCAGTGTACATTACCCACCACCAGTGTCCCCCGTTTCCCTCCCACCATACCGCAAGACCCCACTCCCCATCCCCAGCCTGTCCCCATGGCAGGCACTTTTTCTTTTTTCTCTCTCTCCTTTGTGCATTATGGTTTGCAATACAGATACTAAGAGGTCCTCATAATTGTTCAGGGCATTCATTATTTTTATCGGAAGGTAAGGCTGGAGTAGCTTTTTAACTGGGTGGCAGCTTTGGGGATGTGGACATGGCTCGAGGCTTCTGTAAGTACAGCGAGGTAGAGGAAGGTAGCCCATCCCGACCCCGAGGAACTCTGGAGATTTCCATCACAAAATCTGCATACCCGAATATTTAGCAGAACTTAATTGCTTTTTGTTATAAATTATTTTCATTATTTTTTAGTGGTGCTGGTGGTAGTGCAGATCGAATGTTATTTGAGCTTGACAGCTTTCCTGACAGTGCCAGGTGCTTTTCTGACAGCTTTTCTCATGTCCTGGGGATGACTGAAACCTTACTTGAAGTGCTTGGGGGTAATAAGGGTCACACTTGGTGATTCTGTGTTGAGGAGCTTGTGGAGTCAGGGATTATGATCAGGGCCGTGGACATCAAAGGTTTGTGCTGTATCCCTTTGAGCTATCTCCCCTGTGCTTGCTCTTTCTTGCTTGCTTGCTTTTTTGCTTTCTTGCTTTCTCTTTTTTCTTTTTCATTCATTCATTCATTCATTCTTTCTTTCTGTAGGTTTACATCAGAGTAGAGCTAGCTATATGTGTGTTTTAAATCTGCCTTTTTATTGTGTGACAGTGTTTTTCTATATATAATTAGTTATATGCATTGTTTTCCTCAAGACAAGATTTTACTTTGTTGGAGTAACATATTAACTGCATGTATTACAAACATTTTTACAACTTTTTCTACAACATAAAATGGATCCATACTATTCCATTGGATGAGTGTTTTCTATTTTCAGGTTATAAATACAAAAATTAGATGCTATATTATAAAGTAAGCTCTGGATATTAATGGTAAGATAGGCCCAGGTAAGTTGTATTTAATGAGAGGTGAATGATTGGTTAAGTCTTTCCTTTGTTACTTTTAAACTTTTAAAAATACTTTTTTTTCTTTTAGGTGCTGTGTAATGTGTTAAGAGCATATTATAAGGAATGATTTTGTCAAATTTTCTTGAGTTATGGTTGCTGAAAGATCAGTTCTGTCTTGTGGGAAAAGAACTGTAAGTAAACCTCATGGAGTTAACTGATTTCATTTATTCTATTCTATAAAATAATCTTGATTATTTTTGGAAATGTACTTAAGATACTATGATAGCTTTAACTATATATAGACTAAATATGCACTTTAAGAGGACAAGTTAGATTTGATATAAATCATGGTTGTTTATAGTATTAGCATTGCCATATTTCTTAAATTGTGCAAAAGTTAATTTTTATTTTCTTTAATTTTTCAGAAATGGCAGCACAAAAGGAAATCTGTATTAATAGAGTACTTTATTAAACGAAAGAGGTTAGATAAGAATTTTAAATCAACAGACTCAGCAAAGAGAAAAAGAAACGTGTTAGCTTTAAGACATGTTTCAAATGAATCAAAGTCTAGTAACTGTAAACTTAAAAGAAAAAAATTTTCAAAATCATTGTCGAAACAGACAGCTCAGTGATAAATAAATTTCAATAATAGGGCTAGGTATTACAGTATTAATTGAGAAACTCACAAAGTAAATTGAACCCAAACTTAACTTTTTATAAAAAAAAGTTCCAGAAATTGCAAATTAGAATTACATTTTTGTTCAAATTTCTGTAACCTTGCCCAAGTAAAACAAATATCTTTCAGCCTCATGCTAGCTTTTCTCATATCCTAGGGATGACAGAAACCTTACTTGAAGCAAACCAGTATTCTTGTTGAAAATGTATAGCAGCATCAGTTAAAGTTCATTCTTAAGACCTGCTTCTCAGTAATAATACTAGGCATTCAGCATTCCCACCTTCAAGGTCACGAAAATTCTCTCAAAACTACTCAGAAAAGGAGGACAAAGGAATGATGTCCATGCAGGAGAAATCAAAAGAAAATTCCTCCAATGTCACTAAGAAAAGAGAAGATAGAAATTTAGAAACAAAAATTGAAGAGTCTCAGAAAAATCTAGCCAAAAAATCAGGACCAAAGGAAGTTTTAAAATCACCAGTTAATTCTTCCAGTGAAAATAAAATAAATCGGCCCGAATTTGGAACATGCATGAGTACAAGGTCAGCAAAGGCAGCATCCAGTGACAAAAAAGCTAACAACTCCATTAATAAAAATGTAACTGTAAATTCACAACAAGAATCTATGAAAAAGAAGAAATCATCTCAGAAAAAATCAGTGAATGAAACCTCCACATCGAATGAACAGCTTAACCGAAGATCACAAAGACTACAACAATTAGCAGAGGTTTCAACAAGGACTCTGCGGAGTAGAGAAATTCAGGGCCCAGTACAAGCAGTTAAACAGAATTTTCCACTAACAAGAAAAGAGTACTGTAGTAATACTCAGAGTAAGACTAGTAAAGTAAAAACAAGTACAAACCATGTGAAAAGGAAAGTACAGGAGAAGTCTGACTTTAAAGAGGATGGAAATCCAGTTCTCAATGAAATAAATTCACCAAAAGGAAAAAAACGCAAAGTAGAGCACCAGGCAGCTGATACCAGCAGTTCTCAGTGCTTAAAAGGATCTGATGAAAAGTGTCATCAGAAGAATTCTAGAAAAGAGGAAACAAAACCTGTGCCTGTAGCTTCTGAGATAAAAAGATCAAAAGTGGCTACTTCACTGATCTCTGAAAAGAGTGAAATGAAGAAGTCTGTTCATACACAAGTGATTACTACTGCAAAATCCCCAAAACGTCCACAGCCATTAGTGCCTGAACAAAATGTCGATAACGAACTGGAGCAAGAAGGAAAGAACAAGCGAGGTAGCATTCTTCAACTATGTGAAGAAATTGCTGGTGAAATTGAGTCAGATACTGTAGAGGTGAGAAAGGAATCTTCACAAGTAGAAAGTGTAAATGAGGACCAGTGTACGGAAGTGAAATTGGAAGAGACCGATGTTGAAGGGCAAACACTTCATCACCAGAAAACAAATCAGGATGTTCAGTGTAATCGTTTCTTTCCCAGTAGAAAAACAAAGCCTGTGAAATGTATACTAAATGGAATAAACAGCTCAACTAAAAAGAACTCTAACTGGACTAAAATTAAGCTATCAAAGTTTAATTCTGTGCAACAAAATAAGTTGGATTCTCAAGTTTCTCCCAAATTGGACTTATTACGAACCAGTTTTTCACTACCAGCTTTAGAAGTGCATCATCCAGTGACTCAGAGTACATTTTTAGGGTTAAAACCGCATCTTGATAAAAACATGGCTTGTCAGCAGGAAGAAATGAAAAAACTTAATTCTGAAGAAGCTAAAATTAATGACACTGAAGTTGAAATTAATAAAACCACAAAAAGTGCTTCTGAAAATTGTGATTTGGATAATCAGATAAAACTTCCTGTCCCATCATTGGATAACCAGATGAAACATTCTTCTGAATCAACACCAGATAAGGTAATACATTTTTATTATCTAGAGTCGAAGTGTTTGAGTATTTTGTAATAAACATAACATTTTAGCTTGACTAATGTCAAAAAATTTACAAATTTGCTAAGGAATGCTGTTAAGACAGTAGCTGGGGTTTTTATTTATTTTTTTGCTTTTTGGGCCACACCTGGCAATGCACAGGGTTTATTCCTGGCTCTCCTCCCCTTGTTCATTGATTTGCTCGAGCGGGCCCAGTAACGTCTCCATTGTGACACTTGTTACTGTGTTTGGCATATCAGATGCATCACGGGTAGCTTGCCAGGCTCTGCCGTGCGGGCAAGATCTCTTGGTAGCTTGCCGGGCTCTCAGAGAGGGCCGGAGGAATCGAACTCGGGTCGGCCATGTTGGCTGCTTGCAAGGCAAACGCCCTATTGCTGTGCTATTGCTCTAGCCCATTCTAAAGTTATAGGAGTCATTTAGTATTCTTGAAACATTTTGGTCTAGAAACAAATCAGAAAGAAGGATATTGGCTTTATGCCAGAAGCCAGCATCGTTTTCTGTTATTTTCATGGACTGAAAAATCAAAGTTTTTGTAAAGGAAGTGGATACCTTAGAATACCATATGTATTCTTAGATTTCATTTTCTGTCCAAGTGGACATGTGCACTGTAGATAACTGCCTAATAATTATAGTTAGAAGGAAGGAGCAAGTAGTAGTAGTAGTAGTAGTAGTAGTAGTAGTAGTAGTAGTAGTAGTAGTAGTATGAGTGTTGCCACTTGCAGAGATGAAATGGCTTTCCCTCCAGGATGTCTTTGTTAGCTCATTGATGCCTCCATATCAGGTGCTGCTGGGGAGTACATATTCTTATTTCTTGCTGCAGAAATGCCTGTCAGAACTCAAAAGGTGGACAGAAGAAAAAAAACTACATTTCTATTTTTCTTTCTTATTGGAAGAAAAACAGAAATGTAGTTCATTTTATTCTATACTGATTAGAGAGACTTAGATTACATTATTTTGACCTTCTTTGTTTTGGATTTATACAACTCCTCAGTCTTGAACATTATGAGAAAAGGCCCTATAAAATGTGTTTTATTTACATTTAAATTTCTTGAATATTTTATCTAAAAATTTTTTTTAAAAGTTTTTGATTTTTGGTTCATACCTGGCAATGCACAGGGGTAACTCCTGGCTTTGCACTTAGGAATTACTCCTGATAGTGCTTGGGGGACCATATGGGATGCCTGGGAATTGAACCCGGGTCGGCTGCGTATAAGGCAAAGGCCCTGTCCGCTGTCCTATCATCCAGCCCTTCTTGAATATTTTAAACATTCAGACTAGTGCCTGTACTCAATGTGTTTATGATCCTAAATTTGAGAAAAAGAAAATTAACATTTTACTATTCATATATTTTAAAATAAGAATAATACATTAAAGATTAAAGATACCTTTTTGCTCTTTTAAACTCTCCAGAATTAATTGTGCTCTTGTTGCTGCATGAATCCGTAAAGAATGTTTTGTAGTTTGTGTTTTCAGCGTGTTACAGATTTTTAGCATAGTTTATGTATGTGTTTGTAATTTTTGGCAACTTGGTTTTGTACAGTAAGTATATTTGACATGGATACACGAATCTGCCTTTTTTTTTGGTGGGGGAAGGTGGATTTGGGGCCACCACAGATTCTGTTCAGGGAATATTCGTGGGTCTGTGACCCCTGGCTGTGCTCAGGGAACCGTATGTGGATTAGAATCCAGGTGGCTGTCACCTCAACAGCATGCAAGAAAAAAACCTTTCTATGACTATTGTAATTTTGCTATTAGTTGCATTGTGTCAGATAGTCTCCGCCTTACCAAGGAATGGTGTGTTTAGTAAGGCCAGGGGTGCAGTCATTCTATGAATTCATGAGGCAGAATTTAAATTATTTGGAACAGACTAGAACACACAGCCCACTGGTACAGCGTATGCTTTGCATGTGTGAAGCCCCGTGTTGAATCCCAGCAACATATAAAAAGGAAGGTAACAATTTAAATCATTTGGACCTTTTGAATCTTAAAGCTTATTTTATGACTTGGTTTGACTTTGGGCTACACCCTGCTGTGCTTAAGGCTTATTCCAGGCTGAGTTTAGGAATTACTCCTGGTGTTACTGGAGAGCTACTTGGGATGCTAGAGATCAGACTTGGATCAGCCGGATGCAAGACAAAAAACCTACCCCCTGTACTGTTGCTCTTAAAATCTTGCTTTCTTCCAGGTATAGTAGGTTGATGTCACTGGTCTTGTTTTCAGTTTTTCTGCTTTTTAAATTTTCTTTTCCTTTTTTTCCCATTCTTGTTTTCGGTTCATATCTAGCTTTGTCTAAGACTTCCGATTTCGCTCTGTGTTCCTCAACACAGAGGGTCTGCTTCTGGATTTGCTAGGGGATTATATGGTGCCAGGGATTAATCCCAGGTTGGCTGCATGCAAGGCAAGCTTCTTACTCACTGTATTATGTCTCTGGCCCTTTTTCATTGTAAGAACACATTTCTCTTAAAGTGAAATACAGATGTTAAATGTTTTAGTAACAGTCACAATACTGATACATACAAATTCACATAGTTGTTCCCATTTTCCATTTAAATTTTTCTTAGCCAGTGGTGAACATTTGCCTCCTCTATCTCCTTTCCCATCCCTCATCCTCCTTTCTCTTTCCTTCCCTTCTTCCTCTTCTGCCTTCTTTCCTTCTCTTCTCCTTTCTTTCCTTTCATATTCCTTTTTTTTTCCTTTTGGGCTACAATGGCGGTGCTCAGACCTTATTCCTGGGTTATTCCTGTACTCCTGGCCATCTCTGGGAACCATATGGGGTGCTGGGGATTGATTCTGGGATGGCCACATGGCCCTGCTGTAATATTTCTCTGGCCCTTAGAGTATTTTCTTTTGGTAGTAATTATTCAGTATCTGCTTTAGTGCTGTTCTGAGTTAGAGGCTCTTGGGAATACAAAAATGAATATCGTTTGGAGATGTGACCCTGGTGGCCTCCATTATTACTAGACTAAAGCAGCATTGCATCTTTGGGTCCTAGCATTGAAATGTCCAGGCTGATTGGCCAGGTATTTCTAGGAATAGCCCCTAAGTCCCCAAACATTGCTTGGGTCACCCAGCAGGGGAAAAAAAGCTGTAAGAGCAAAGAGAGATAAATGGTAAATTATTTCATATTTGGTGAGAAGGAATGGTAATGTATGTCTGTGTGTAGCTTGGTAGTTTATCTTTAAGCAATGAAGTTATGTAGAGATAAGACTTACTAGATCAGTAATTCCTAGTAGGAATTATTGTGAACCACATATCTTGTTTAAAGTGTTCTGGTAGCCAGGCTCAATGAACCTAAATAATAACACAGAAGGTTAAACTAGAACTAACCAGAACTAAAGCCAGTATCCTGAGTAAATTCTCAAGATACTGGCTTTAGTAACACCATTGTCAGATATAATAGTTATCACAAGTTGATTCTTAACTGACCTAAAATTTGATAAGTCCATTTGCCTTTGTGTTGTAACAATATGAAGTATTTTTGATTGTGCCTGCAAGAGGGCAAACTGGGGTGCTGAGTGGGACACTGGGGACATTGGTGGAGGGAGGGGCACGCTGGTGGTGGGATTGGTGTTGAACATTTAAGACTTGAAACAGCTAGTATTATGAATGACTCAGTAAATCATGGGGTTTTAATAAAATATTTTTTAAAGTCTGGTATCTACACTAAGGAAACAAAATAACTGGTAGAATTACTTTTTTTCATTTGTCATTTTAATGTAAAAAATTTGGGAAGGGGTGCTGAAGAGATAGTACAGATAACAAGGGCACTTATCTTGCACATGGCTGACCCTTCTTTGATCTTGGCGTCCCTCATGATCTCCCCAGCCCTGCTAGGAGTAATTCCTGAATCCCTGAATATCACTTGAGTGGCCCCCCCAAAAATTAGGCGGGGAGAGTTTGGACTAGATGCAGCTGTGCTCAGAGTTTACTCTTCAAAATCTGGTTTGTGAATTTGATAACGTCTCATATTATTTTAAAATTATTTTTAATTAGATATTTTAAAGCTCATTGTTGGGTGTGGCAGTGGCTACTGTATTGAGTGGTGAGGTTTTTAATAGAAAAAGCTGAAATTATAGAGCCAGGTAAGTTTTCAGTATAACATGAAGGGGAGTTTGAGGGGGATAATGCAGATAAGCTAGTTATAGACATGGCTATGTTTTAAAGCTATTTAACTTAATCTGTTTAAGTTTCCTTTGTATTCTTTGTATTTAAGTTTTTTTTGTTTGCTAAAATACAGGTATATTGGAGTAAAACAAATGTAGTTCTGAAAGCCAATTTTTTTTAAAAAAGCTAGAGACAAATCATGGTGGCGAATTGCCAACATTAACATTTTGTATTATATGTTTTCAGAATTTCAGCCCGCATTTGGAATCTAAGCTTGAAAAGAGTACAGTGGAAAATTCCACCACAGTTGCAGCACTGCTCAGTCAAGCAAAAATTGATTCAGGAGACAGTACATTTCCAGGTAATACACTGAAAATATTTGGATTTGACAGCATTGTATTAGTATTACAGTATACTATATTGACTATCAAATAGACCTTATTTATTGCTTGTATTTTTCAAATGTGTGATTATCATTTCAGTTACCACTTTTTGTGGGAGAATTACTTAGGTTGACAAGTCTTTTCTATTTGACTTTTGTTGGTTTGTTTTGGGCCTGGTGGTGCTCAGGGGATACTCCTGGCTTTGTGCTCAGGGGACCATGTAATGCCAGGGGTTCAACTTTGGCCTCCTGAATATAAAGCATTGTGCTCCAGTCCAATGTCTGGCCTTACTTACATTTTTGTATTGTTTTTCCTTTTTGGGCCACAGCTTGTAGTACTCAGGGCTATTCATGGTTCTGAGCTATAGAATGACTTTGGGTGGTGCTCAGGACCCTGTACCAGGGATAGAATGTGGTTGGCTGCATGCAAGACAAAGTGCCTTGACCTCTGTACTCTCTTGCCCCAGTTTTTGTTTTTAAATTAAAAAAATTATTTTTCAAATTAAGTTTATTTCGGGTATGTGTGTAGTAAAGGTTCAGTAGCATTCTTTATTATTATTTTTATTAATAACTTTAGTAAGTCATTAGTTAAGTTATAGACATTCAATATTCTGACACCAATCCTACCACCAATTGTACCTTTCTACACCGTTAGTTTTTAATATTTTAATGTTTTGGCTTTTTGGGTCATACCTTGTGCTGCTCAGGGATTAGTCCTGGCTCTGCACTCAGGATTTATTCCTGGCGGTGCTCGGGGGACCATATAGGCTGCTGGGGATCAAGGCAATTGCCCTACCTGCTATACTTTTGCTCTGACCCATCTAACCACCCCTTGAGTCTGCCTCCATAACAGGCTCTTAGTAATTTATTTTACATTGCATGTACAGATAATTTGCTAAAAGGATGATCAAAAAATGTTTCCTTAAAAAAAGTTAGTGAAGGTTGTTATATCTCACCACGGAGCCCTTGAGACCTTGTGTAAGAGATTACTAAGATGTTGTTATAGGTTAAACCTTCTATGTTTATATTTTCTTAATTGATATTGGTTGCCTTCTGCATTACATCTCATCCAATCTGGTATGCTACTCCTGGTTTATCAGTATTACAGAGTTTGAGATTTCCTGTGGCTGAAACTACGGCCGCGTGCTTCAGGGTGTCTCCAAATTCTTAATGAGTTTATATAGCTGGAGTTAAATTCAACTTACTCCAGCTTTGTGTTGTGTGTATGGCTCCCAGGCTTCCAGAAATACAAGGAGATGAGGGAAAGTAGCCCATCCAACTCTGTGAAAGGTGGAGATTTGTCACAAAACCCGCATATTTGAGTTTTTCAACAAATTAGTTTCTGGATGAGGCTTGTCTGAGCAGTGAGGTTTGGCCAAGAGCATGGTGGCAATTGTAAAGCATGGAGGTTTTCAACTGCCAGGGCTCAACCCCTCCCCCCCCCCCGCCCCGTGTTGCCCTGGGACAACTCAGCCTTGTGCAGGATCCAGGAGAAATTCTGCCACTTGTTGACCTCTTTCAAGATTTATTTCTGAGTCTCTGGATCATGGCGGATGAAAGAGTGCACATCGGCATTCTTTCTTAGAATACGTTTTTTTTTTTTTTTAAATCAGAAGCACTTTGGGTCTGTCATTTTGCTCCTCAGGCAGTTAAGTGGCATTTGGGGGTGACTAGGATTATACCAGACAGTGTCAGGTAGGGGATACATGAATTGTCTAGAATTATAGTCTGGGTCTTGAATATACTAGGGTTGAGTTCTATCCCTGACTCTTTTCTTATGTATAAACTTTACTGGAGCTGGGGTGATAGCACTGGTACTTTACTGGGCTGGAGCACAGCAGGTAGGGCGTTTGCCTTGCACGCGGCTGACCCAGGTTCAATTCCTCTGTCCCTCTCGGAGAGCTGGGTGAGCTACCGAGAGTATCCCGCCCACATGGCAGAGCCTGACAAACTTCCCTGACAAGCTCCGTGTGGTGTATTCAGTATGCCAGAAACAGAACAAGGAGTCTCACAATGGAGATGTTACTGGTGCCCACTCAAGCAAGTCGATAAACAATGGGAGACAGTACTACAGTGCTAAACTTTACTCAGTTTTGAATATGAGTGATTCTGTATTTTAATTAAGGATTTAGTAAATCCTTAAATTTCCAGTTGTCTAACACCAATTTAATTTTAAAAAAATTAATTTTTTAAATTGAAGCATGGTAGTTTTTAGTGAATAAAACTTATTTAGAAAGATGTGAGGGGAGAGTTACTCCTGGCTGTGTAGTCAGGTATTACTTGGAATTATATGGGATGATGGGGGTCGAACCCAGGTTACCCATGTGGAAGGCATATATATATATATATATATATATATATATATATACACATATATATATACATATGCTTGCCTTTCTGCATAACTAAATTGCTCTGGCCTCATGAAAAACTTTTGACAATATATATTTGATCTGTTGTTGGAGAGTTGCAACCCCAAATCAGATGAAACACTGGGGAATATAGGAAGGAAGCTCCTGATTCCTTTTGTTTTCTTCTAAAAACAACGTAAATATGGAACAAAATATTGAGGTCAAATAATTGCTTCTGCTATATGTCATTCATCTTTTTAGCTGTTTCCTCTTAGTGGGTAAGGATAGACCTTAAATATGAGCAATACATTTGTTCATTAAAAATAAAATTCATTATTGCATTATTTGTTTACTAATGTGATTGAAAGTTTAGAGATAAGGCCAGAAAGGTAGCTCAACAAGTAGGAATATATGCTTCGTGTACAAGAGGGACATATTTGACCCGTGGCCCCCCACATGGTCCCTCAGCGTTGCTCAGAATGATCCCTGAGAACCACTGATGTGTCCCACCTTCTGCCCCCAACCAAACAAACCATAAGCTCCAGACATTCTTTTTCTTTTTTTTCTTTGGAGGGGAGTTTGGGCCTTAGTTGGGGGTGCTCAGAGCTCTTTCCTGGCTCTCTATTCAGGGATCGCTTCTAATGATCGGGGACCATGTGGTGAACCAACGTTAACCATGTACAAAGCAAATGTCCTATGTGCTGTACTATCTCCCCAGCCTCTCCAGAGATTACTTACTTCTCTAATTAGTTGCCCCCTTCTTTCTCTCTGTTATGACCAAGGATTACAAATGCTTGGTTGTGGGGCTGTACATTTTGTGGTGCTTGAACACTTAGTTGTCTTGGTCCCTGGGGCTCTCACTTCTTTTGTGGTGCTTGTACCTGTGCTGTGGTCATGTCCCTTGAATTGTGCTTTCTGGAGACTAGCTGTGGGGCTCAGACTGTGCTTCCCAGGGGTTGCACTCCTGTGGTTTTACTTATGCTTTTTTTCAGTTGTGGTACTCTCTGGGGTGGCCACATTGTAGTAGTTGTCCTTACAACTAGCTGTGTGACAGAGACCACACACTCAGATGCGTGCTGGGGGTTCCAGACGGCAGAGCCACCAGGCCACAGATCAAAGCGTGTGGTTGGCACCAGGACTCAAACTCTGCCCTCATACTTCCAGGTATTCTTTTGGGCCACTGAACCATTCACTGGACCTCAGAGATGTTTTTAAAGAAAGAAAATTTTCATTCCCACTTAAGGACTGTGATAATATGTGGACATTTAAACAGTTTCCTAGTAATTATTAATGAAGCTAGGATGAAACTCAACATGCTATTACGTTTATATTACTTTCTAGAGCTTTTCTGCCTTTTCTCTGAGAAGTATTTTCTAGAAAAAGGCTCATTTTTTGTTAATTGGTCTGTGTTAAAAATTAAGCAGTTAACTTTTCTGTATCATAATTTGATCACTAAATGGAGAACTTATACTAAGATTAATATATATGTATGTAACCCATCTTGTTGATTAAATTACAGGTTCAGTTCCCCAACAGCATAGTAGTATACTCAGTAACCAAACATCTAAGATCAGTGACAACAGGTAAGGTACTAAGTTTGAGAACTTAAGGATTTTATACCTTTGACTTTTGAGTTTGGGAGAGTTCCCTCCACCCTGAATGTTTTGCTAATAGTCCTAGTTTTTCACTAAGACTTACAAATTCATTCTTCATTGTATTTTTTTTCTTACGGTATGTATTACACATACCATACAATTTTATATAAATTTTTATTTTTCAACTTTATGGGCATTTTTGTCACCTTCCCACTTAATTTTTTAATATTATGCATAGATTTTGCTGTATTATTGTTCCATTTTGGTGTATTATTTTTATCCATTTTGTAAATATTTAGTTGTTTGTAGTTCATTTCTATTAGAAAAAAGTCCTGCAATTGAAAGCCCACTTGTGTGATTACATGTATGTAGTATAAGCTCACAGGTATACTGTTTACTGCTTTGCCACATTTCTGTTTTCATATTGTTTAGGTTTTTTTGTGGTGGTGATTGGGATCAAATCACAGGCTTCCCACATTTGAGCAGGTGTTCTATCACTGGATCGTATTTGTGGCTCATCAACATGATTGCCTTTTGAGTGGGGTGGGGGTCTCCCCAGCAGTACTCAAGGACCTGGGGCCACTCCTGGTTATACTCAGCCCAGAAGTGCAAGCCCAAAATGCTGGGGCCCAGCAGTGATGCTACCATCGTGGAGTGGGGCACTGTTGTGCTGGAGATCAAACTTGGGGCCTGGAGTTAGCAAGCTAATCCTTTGAGCTATATCCTTGGGAGAGAGAGAGAGAGAGAGAGAGAGAGAGAGAGAGAGAGAGAGAGAGAGAGAAAGTGAGTGTATGTCTGTGGTAAAGGGAGGGGCTGTCTCCCAAGCATTGCTCGAGAGGGCCCCTGGGCCACTGCTAGTAATACTTGGCCTAGCTGTGTCTGCTGGACTGTTTAAAGCTTGGCTCTGGCAGTGTGGCACTGCTTGGGCTTAGCAGTGCTGGGACCCACCCGGGCTACCAGATGGAACTTGGGGGCCATATAGTGCCAGGGACTCAACTCAGCCATCTTTGAGCTGTCACCCCAGCTCTCACCTTTACCCTACCCTTCACTTGATTTTTTTTTTCTTTTTGGGTCATACCTGGCAATGCACAGGGGTTACTCATGGCTCTTCTCTCTGGAATTATTCTGGCGGTGCTTGGGGGACCATACGGAATACTGGGAATCGAACCCGGTTTGGCCTCGTGCAAGGCAAACACCCTACCCGTTGTGCTATTGCTCCAGCCTCCCTTCAAATGATTTTAATTTAATTTTCATGATTTTTGGTTGTTGGTCCACACCCTGGCAGAGCTGAGGAGACCCTATGGGTTGTCAGGGACTAAATCTGGGTTGCCCGTGTGCAAGTGTGCCCCTGCTCACTGTACTCTCTCCAATCCCCTCCACTTGATTTTAAAGGTTTCTTCTTTAAGGGGCCAGAAAGATATTGCAGTGGATAGCGTGCTTGCCTTCAACGCAACAGACCAATGTTCAGTCCCTGAACCCCACCTGGTCCCTGAGCCTGCCAGGACTAAGTCCTGAGCACTGCCGGGTATCTCCCCAAAACCCAAATGAATAAATAAAAGTTTATTTTTTATGCCATAAGAGTTGAAATTTGTCAATATTGTATACAAAGTAAATTATTTTTCCAGTGATTTGAAGTGATACATTTCCATATTAAATTTTGTTGTTATTTTTAAGAGAGAAGACACAAAATCATTCTTGGTCTGAGTGTAATTCCCGTTTGGAGTTAACAATTCCAAAGGAGTTGAAGCTAAAAGAAACAGAAAAAGTTGATGAAAAACAGTTGATCATAGTAAGTAGACAACTTCATGTTTTTGACCTTTTTGATAAAGTATTGTTATGTGCTTCTTAGGTAAATTGTTAAAGGGTATATTTATTCATTTTTTCCCTAAATATCCTTTGTCACCATAAATCTGCCTTAAGGAAATATTCCTGATATGATGACAGTTGGCACCTACCTGGTCTGCTTCCCTAGTATAGTAGTGTGTTCATCTTGTAGGGAAAAAAGGAACTTTGAAATTTCTTCTGGTTTTACTTATAACAAATTCATGCTTTGACTATGGGGGCGGGGGGGAGGGTGGTGAGCGGGAGGGCTACAGTATTTGGCCACTCCTGTTTGATGCTCAGGACTAGTACCGACTGCTTGAGTGAGTTGGGTCAGTGCTTGAGGGACCTACATGTGGATATTTGGAGCCTAGAATCTTAACTGGGGTCAGCAAGGCAAACTGTACTGGGCCACATAACAGATTGATACCTTGTTACATTTGTTATTTTCTTAACTGTCATCTGATCACTATTTTAGTAGTTTCAGTAGTTTTTGAATATTAAAATATTCTGAAAATACATATAGTGACTTAAAAATTTTTTTGGTTGTATTTTTTTGTTTTGGGCCACACCCAGTGATACTTAGGAGTTACACCTGGTTCTATGCTCAAAGATTATTTCTGGCGGGCTCATGGAACCGTTAGGACTGCTGGGGATTAAACCCAGGTTAGCTGTGTACAAGGCAAACTCTATCTGCTATACCTTCTATACGGCCTGATTTTATATTTTAATATGTTAAATTCTTTCAATAATTTTATTGGAAGATAAACTGTAGAACACTGAAAATATTCTACAGTTAGGCAATGTGGAAAAGATGATTCAAAATAAATTTGACCCAGATTCAGTATCTGGCACTGCATGGTACCCCACCATCTACAGCAATGACCCCTCCAATCACAGGACTTGTTGTGGCTCCCCAAAAATAATTTGAGGGGACTGGTGAAGTGGCTGAAATGATATTGCACATGCCTTGTATGCTTGGTGCTCTGGGTTTTATGCATGCAATGCATGAACCCCTCCCCAGCTGGCCCCTGGATACAGCAGTTCACAGTAGTCACAGCCCTGGCTTTTACAACAAAAACAAAATTGAATTAAAGGGACCCAAGATAATAGTGATATTTAATATAGTTTCACTCTACATAATCATAATTTTTCGGAAGCCACACCTATCTGTCCTCAGGCTATTCATGGTGCATTGCTGGGAGGCTGCTTTGGTGGTGTTGGTGTATGGAGGGAGAGAGACTGGTGCTAGGTATTAGACATGCACAGTGATTAAATGTTGTGCAGTAACTGATTAGATTACTAAAATGGGAGCAATCCTCAAAGTTATATGGATTTCAGAGATTAACATCTTTATCCTGTGTAGTCAGTATTGAATGTTACTTAAATCGTTTAAACATTTAACACTTAGGGACCAGGGCAATAGTATATTGGACTGGGCACTTGCCTTGCATGCGGCTGGTCTGGCTTCAATTTCTGGCACCCCTTTGCTTGGTCTGATGGTGTAGTCCTCGCAGGGCCACGCCCTGTCTGTACTTGGGGTAAAAGGTAGGGGGGGGCATCCAGTGAAGTGAAGAGACTCAGGACCTCACATGTGCTAGACATGTGCTCTTTCATGTGAGCCTATCCCCATGCCCTACTTCTGGGCTTTTAATCTAACAGAAAATTTAAAATCAGATTTGTGGATCTTGCTTTTGTTGGTTACTGCTGGTCAAGAGTTGTTGATGATACTATTAACGATCATGATAACAACTAATACTTTTCGAATGCATTATTGATGTAGTTCGTTATTGTTAATCATTTACCATGAAGAAATTGAAGTGGAAGTACTTACTATAATTACTGAGAACTTTGTACTTGAAAAAAAGGTTGTATATGTATGTGTTCTTCTGATGCCACTATTGACTTATTTTTGCTGTAGTGGGGTATGACACCCATTGATACTCAGGGCTTACTCCTGGCTCTGTGCTTAAGAATCACTGCTGGTGGGCTTGCTGGAGATTGAACCTGGGTTGGCTGCACTCTCTCTTTAGCTCCCTGATGCCACGATTTAATCCAGGGCATTGCACATGCAAAGCAAGTGCTCTCCTACTAAGCTACATCCTCAGCAGTGAGGTGAATAATACATGAGACTGAGTTTGATCCTTGACTCTGTCCCCACGTGCCCAGTGCAATCCTGGCCCTGTGATTCCTAGTGCCATGACAAAGCATGCGATCTGCCAGGAATTGAACACAGGTCAGCCTCATGAAAGATAAGCGTCCTACCCACTGTACTACCATCCCGACCCCCAGTTCCTTTAACTTTAGCAGTGTAATTATTTCAGGGCTTAAATGTATTTTTTCAGATCTAGGGAGATAGTTCTAATGGCGGAGTACAGGACCTGGATTTAATCCCTGGCACTGAATCACCCCCAAGTATTCCCACTTTTAACTCTGAATTCTCTAGCACTAGTGGCGTCGTACCACATTACCAGGCCCTAGCACCTGAGTACCAAACTGTTAGACTTGCATTGCTGGGCTTCCCTAGTGCCACAGTGGGTGACCCTCTATAATAAATAAAGGCTAATGGCACATTCTGCTTTTAAGAAAGAAAGACACTTTTTTCCCCCCTACCCCCCACCCCCCTGCCTTGGGGGACCAGATGGGATGCCAGGGATTGAACCCGGGTCAGCTGCATGACAAGGTAAAGTGTACTGTTGTTCCTATCCCCACCAAGAAAACATTTTATTTATTTATTTTGCTTTTTGGGTCACACCCAGCAATGCTCAGGGGTTACTCCTGGCTCATGCACTCAGGAATTACTCCTGGCGGTGCTTGGAGGACCATATGGGATGCTGGGAATCGAACCCCAAGTCGGCCATGTCGGCTGCGTGCATGGCAAACGCCCTACCCGCTGTGCTATATCGCTCCAGCCCCCAAGAAAACATTTTAAAAAGAAAAAAATATTCTCAGAGTATTTGCTCATGGGGATTTTAGGGCTAAGGTGGCAGTGTTAAACTACATTTCTCATTTCTATGTAATGGTGATTAAATGTTGTGTAGTAACTGATTAGATTACTAAAATGGATGCAGTTCTCAAAGTTATGGATTTCAGAGATTAACATCTTTATCTTGTGTAGTCAGTATTGAAAATTACTTAAACAGTTTAAACATTTAAAATCACTTAGGGACCAGAGCAATAGTATATTGGACTGGGCATTTGTCTTATATGCAGCTGGCCTAGCTTCCAACTCCTGGCACCCCATATGGTCCCCCAGACCTGCCAGGAACGATCCCTGAGCACAGAGCCAGGAGTAAGCCCTGAGCACCATCGGGTCTGGCCCCCTAAACAAAATGTTTTTGGGCCACATCTGGGATCAGGAGTCACTTCTGGTGGAGATTGAGGGACCATATTAGGTTCTAGGATTGAACCCAGGTTAGCTGAGTGTAAAGCCAAGTATCTCTCTTGCTCCTAATACTTCATGTGTACGTTATGACTTTAGAGGTTTTGATATTTTATTCTGGAACTATTATTTTGGGGAGGGAAATTTTATTTATTTATTTATTTTTAATAGGATGCTGGACAAAAAAGATTTGGAGCAGTATCTTGTAATGTTTGTGGCATGCTTTACACAGCTTCAAATCCTGAAGATGAAACACAACATCTGCTCTTCCATAATCAGTTTATTAGTGCTGTAAAATATGTGGTAAGTGAATTTTTTACTTAAAAATATAAAAGCAGGTAACTAGGCCAGAATTTTAATGATTAATGAGTTAGATTACTGTACTTAAGTTACTAAAAATTTTCTCTTTCTAGAAGTAAGATACACAAGTCTTTCAGTATTTATGTTGGTTTTTAAGACAAAGCAGAACATAAAACTAGCTAATTTATTCTGGCTAGTTTATGTTGTGGGAATTTTTTTTAAAGTTACATCTTTAAAGTAGTTTTTGTTCTTTTAACAGGAACTAGCAAAGGAACTCAACTGAAGTATTTCTCAATACTCCTTTGAATTTAATAATTATTGACTATAAGTTTGCTTAATATATAGCTTTCATAATTTTTTAGATCTTGATAATAATACGTCCAGTAAATGGTTTGGGGGTTTCTTTTACCTGTTCTTTCATGAGTTTTTTAAAAAATCAAAATTAGAAAAAATAAGGTTAAATCCTCACAAATTTTAATGTACTGAAAAAAAAATTCCACAAAGTAAATACAGTTTAGTATTTTTTTAAAATGCATGTGTGTTTGTAACATAGTGGGTTAATGTTTGTTTCTGGAAGTAACAAAATCTTAAATTATTTTGTACCATTTCAGATATTTTGTGAAAATAGTAATTTGGTATAATTACTGTCTAATTATATCTGAAATGGAATTGTGGTTTTATTCTATACATGTTACCTTCAGTATTTTACACTCACATTAATAAGACCTCCAGGATATCTGAACTGAGATCATTAAATCATTTTATATAGGCTTTTACAGTCAGTGAATAGATACTGACTCTTAACTATCTTGAGTTAAATTCCTATTCTTTAAGAGTTTATTCTTTATCCCCCCCCCCGTTTATCCAATTACCTTACCCAGGGTGGCTGAGTTTTTCTCTTCTTAGTTTTCTATGGTGGTCATGTTTTACATATTTTATTTCATTTGCCTTTCCACATACACATGCTCTTACCTTTTAACTAATTTCAGATATAATGTGTTGATATTTTATAGAGTATAGCTAATACTCTATACTCTTCAGAGAGTATAGCTAATTTCTTGAAGTTTGTAATTTTTGAGTATGACTCTCTTAAGACCCTTATATCTTAGTATAGCAGGTAAGGCAGTTAGGTGTCTTGCGTGTGACTGACCCAGGTTTGACTCCCATATGGTCCTACGAGCCCCCATAAGAATTGAGCCAGGAACAGCCCCTGAGCACTGCCTTTGTCACCCCCAAACAGAAGAAACAAAAAAAAAATAGTTCTATCAGGTAGTTAAATTATAAATTACTTCTGGGAAAAAATTTAGTCCACGTAAATCTGGCAAAAGTTAGATGAATTTTTATGCAAATTATTTTATTTGATTCTTAGAATTAGTTTCCTAAGATTATTAAATGATTAGGGGCAGCTGGAGACATAGTCCAGGGGTATAAGGTGTTTGTTTCGCATCCCTAGTTTGATCTCCAGCATTGCATATGGTTCTCTAAGCATTGCCAAGGGTGATCCCTAAATGCAGAGCCAGAAATAAAAGTTCAGCACTGCCAAGTGTGGCCCAAAAATAAAAACAAGAGGGCTGAGCTCAGGTAGGGTGTTTGCCGTGCATGCAGCCAATCTGGGTTCGATCCCCAGCATCCCATAGGGTTCTTTGAGCACTGCCAGGAGTGGTTGCTGAATACAGAGCCAGGAGCAACCCCTGAGCATTGCTGGATGTCGCCCCCAAAATAAAAATAAAAACAAAAAAGCCCCTAAGTGATGCAATGAATTATTATAGAACACTGCATACCAGTGTTTTTCTTAAGTTTGTATTTTATGATATATGTAATATATATTTTAGACATAAATATCAATATTTTCCAGATCTAAATCTTCACATAAAGCATTTTTTAGCTAGCTTTCTGACCCCTAATTTTTTACTATCTGTGAAAATAATGCTTCTAGCCCTTCTATCACACGGATTTTTCTGTTGCTCTGCATCTTTGCCAGCATTTGGTATAGTCAGTGTTCTGGTTTCGGTCATTCTGTTAGTAGCATCTTGTTTTAATTTACATGTCCCTCATATGATATAGAGTGACTTTTCACTTTCTTATTTGCCATTAGTATATCTACTTTGATAAAACGTCCAGGTCTTTGATCTTTTTTTCATTGGGTTTCTTCTTGCTTTTGCTCCCGCTCTTGCTCTCACTCTCGCAGCGCAGAAAGCCAGTCTGGCTTATTCTTTCTCTTTCTCTCTTTCTCTCTTTATTTCTCTCTCTTTCTCTCCCTTCCTTTACTTCTCTCCTTCCTTCCTTCCTTCCTTCCTTTCCCTTCCTTTCTCCTTTTTTTCTTTCCCTCCCTTCCCCTCCCTCTCCCTCTCTCTTCCTCCCTCCCTCCCTCCCTCCTTCCCTCCCTCCCTCCCTCCCTCCCTCCCTCTCTCAGTCTCTCTCTCTCTCTTTCCTTTTCATTTTTGCTATTGGAATTTTGATTTTCTTGTTTTATTAACTTTTAAAAAATATTTTTATAAAGTTGTTCACAATAATTCGTTTAATATTCCAACACCGATCCCACCACCATTACACCTTCCCCCTCCACATTTTGAATGTTTCCACCTAGACCCCCAAGTCCTGCCCCCAAGTGGGATCTAAATAATTTATTTTGTATTGCTTGTTATGAATAATCCGCTAAATATGATCCATAAAGTTTCCTTAGAGGAAAGGTATATCAGTGGTGTAGAGTATGAGATGTCGGAAGCACAGAGATACCGGGGGAGGCTGCCCATTCCCAACTCCGTGCAAGCCTGGAGATTTCAGTTGCAAGTCCCGCATACCTGGATTTTTCAGCAGATTCACTCAGGGATGAGGCTCGTCTGAGTCTTTGGAGTTCAACCATGAGCATGACGGCGATTGAGTTCTGGAGGTTTTTGGCTGCCAGGGCTCTATCTGGTCAGGTTGCTCCGGGTGAGACAGCCTGTTGTGGCGTCTGGATGCGTGTTGCTCGTGTTGCTCTCTAAGAATTTATTTCTGAGTCCAGTTTTTTTCTTTTTTAAAATTTATTTATATTTTGATTTTTGGGCTCCACCTGGTGGTTCTCAGGGCTTATTCCTGGCTCTTTGCTCAGGGATCACTCTGGTTGGACCCCGGGACCGTATGGGGTGCTGGGGATTGAACTCTAGACAGCTGTGTATAAGGAAAATGCGCCACTGTTGTACTATCATTTTGTTCCCTGAAAACTTTCAAACTTTTTAATCATTGATTTTTTTGGAGGGGTAGATCGTTGCCATGACCAACATTACTCAGGGGTTCCTCCTTGCTTTGTTCTCAGGAATTACTCCTGGTGGTGCTTGGAGGACCTTCGGGGGTGTCAGGGATGGAACCTGCATTGGCCGCATGCAAAGACAAATGCCCTACTTACTCACTCTTCTATTTCTCTGTCCCCAAACTGTTGATTTCTAAGACTTTGTATGTTTTTGTTTGTTTTGGGCCACACTTGAAGATTATTAAGGGCTGTTCATGGCAGACTGCTTAGGGGTTGCTGAAGTACTTGCAGGGAGCTATGCAGTGCCAGGAATCTAACCCGGCCTCATTGGCCAAGCATGTGCTCCAGCCTCCTGCCTTTTCTAGTCTTTTTTGGGTGTCGGAAAGGCCACACAGTGGTTCCAGGAGCAGCTGCTCTGGAACCTGCATGATGCTCGCTGTACAATGCTGGGTTTCAGCTACATGCATCGCAGGCCTCAATAAACTTTGTGTTTTTTATTAGGTTGTTTATTTGTAAATATTGTTTCCCAATCTGTGGCTGGTCTTCTTTCCTCTTGATAATATCTTGTGAAGAAGATTTGATTCTAATTTTGTTGAAGTCTGGTTTGTAAATTCTTTGATGATTGTATGTTTGGTGATATACCTAAAGTTACCCATTGTCATCTGGAATTTTTTTTATGTTATCTTCCTGTGAATTTTTATAGCTTTGTGTATTATGTCTAAATGTAAGGTTTCTGTCTAAATCCACATTTTTTGGGAAGGGACCACACCTAGCATGCTAAGAGTTACTTTTGGCTCTGCTCTTAAGAAGGACTCAGGGTATTATAGGGAGTGCTGGGAATCAAACCTGGTCAGGATTGTGTAAAGTATCCTACCTGCTGTACTATCTTTTCCACTTTTAGGCAAGCCCCTAAAACTTTCTTTTGTTTTCTTTTTGGGCTGGAGCACAGTGGGTAGGGCATTTGCCTTGCAGGCAGCCAACGTGGCCGACCCGAGTTCGATTCTTCCGCCCCTGTCAGAGGAGAGTCTCTTGCCCTCACGGCAAAGCCTGGCATGCTACCCATGACGTATTTGGTATACCAAACACTTAACAACAAAGTTTCACAATGGAGACGTCACTGGGCCCGCTTGAGAAAATCGATGAACAAGGGGAGGACAGTGACAGTGTTTTCTTTTGGGGCCACACCTGGTGATTCACAGGCTTACTCCAGGCTCTGAGCTCAGGTTCACTCCTGGTAGGGTTTAGGAGACCGTATGGGATACTGGGGGTTGAGCTGGAGTCAGCTGTGTGCAAGACAAGGTCCCTACCCAGAAGTAGTATTGCCCCGGCACCTATTTGTCTCATTTGCAAAGCAGATACCGTACCCGCTATACTTCTGATCTGTCCCCTTGTCTTTTTTTTTTTGGTGGTGATTGTAGGGTTTGATAACTACTTGCTTTTGTTTTTGAGGGACTGAGATCAAACTCAGGGCTTCAGCATATGCAAGACATGCACTCTAAATGCATTTTTGAGAACCAAAAAACACATTAAATATACATGCTGATTATAAGACAAGCTCTGGACTCAGAAACATGGAAGTGTAAGAAAGCTTAGTTTGACTCAAGGAAGATTTCCTTTTAGGCATAGGTATAATGTATTATTTCATCTTATAGACATTTTTTGCTATTTATGTAAGGTTCTTAGATTTATAAAGTTGTTGAGGTTGTATAATATAAAAGAATGTGAGTTTAGTCTAGAATTTTGACTTTTTTTAGTGAATTACTAGTTTTATGATCTATTTATTTATTTTGTTTTGGGACCATCAGTGCTAAGGATTTACTCCTCTCTGGGCTGGGTGGACCATATGTGGTGTTAGGGATCAAACCCAAGTTGGCTGTGTGTGAGACAAGTATTCTTAACCACTGTACTATCTCTCTGGTCCTGTTTCATGACCTTCTAATCTGTTTAACCTTTTTACACTTGAATTACTTTGGGCGTGGGGCAGTGCTCATAAACAGTGCTTAAGCACCCAGAGACCATTCCAAGTGATACTCAGCCAACTGGCAAGATAATTCAATGTGAAGGCCAGGCAGTAAGATGTTACTCATGCTCAGTAGTGCTGGGGCCCTCAAGCCCATGCCTAGCAGTGCTCCTGGGCTTCTAGGCCTATACTTGGCTTTCACAGGTCAAAGATCAAACTTGGGTTCTTGAACATGCACAGAATATGACTCTGTCCCCAAAACTGTCTCCCTGAGTCCCTTTATTTATTTTTTTAAATCTATGAAAATATGGAATAACTTTTTTCTAGGCTCATTTTTAAAATATTAGATGTTTGTTAGCTATTTCTGTTTCAGGACTACAGCAAATTTTAAAACTTTAAGGTACTGTTCATTCTTAGAGAATCAAAGTCCATGAGACAAGAATTCCTCGCTTTTTTGTTTCTTACAGTTTTTATGAAGGCACTGATTCACGAAGTTGTTCATATAGAATTATTTCAGGCATACAATGTTCTAACACCAATCACACCACCAATGTCTCTATCTCCACCAATATTCCCAGGCTTTTTCCCACTCTCCAGCCTGCCCCCTTGGTAGGTATTTATCAAATTTATTTTATATTGCTCTGGCTTCATAAATTATTTTTAAACTACAAAGTGATGTAGTGTTAGTGGCATAAATCTGAAAAACAAATGCTTTGTCCAAGACACAAGTAACTACCAAGGATAGGTATTTAAAACATGGATTTTTACTTGAGACCTCTTGAAAAGTTTTCACTGAAATCTGCTACTTTATGAACAGAAACTTAAGCTAAGGGGATGGATAGATATAAAGGAGGTGAGGTGATTTATTCCCTGGCACTGTATATGGCACAGGATTGTCCTGTGAGCGTAAAGCCAGGAGTAAGCCTTGAGCACTGCCGAGTGTGGCCTCTCCCCCACAATTAAACAATAATAACACTGCCCTTTTCAGTTACTACTGTTTAGATAGATTTAAAACCTGAAATTATTTCAAATTCAACTACTTAAAATGATTCTGCTTAAATAAGCAAGTTTCAAGGGAATGTTTTATACCAAAAATTTAGAAACTAAAATAATTTGTCCTGTGCCTATTGATGTGATATAAAATAGCATTATACCAGTATCTTTGTTTTTTTGTTTTTTGGCTCATACTCAGCTGTGCTCAGGAATCACTCCTGGTGATGCTGGGGGACCAGATGGGGCACCAGGGATCGAACTGGGGATTGCCTTGGTCATGTGCCTTGTATTACCTGACTCCTTGTGGGCTACTTATTTTAGTTTGTCATTGAATTTATAGTTTGATTTTAAAAAGAAAATCTTTTCATACTGCGAAAATGAATTTATCTTCCAAGCAACATAAAAATACAATTAGGAAAAAAAAGAGATTATATCTTTCAAGCCTTTTAGTACCTATGGGGCCAGAGCAGTAATACAGTGGGTAGGGTGTTTGCCTTGCACGCATTTGATCCCTGTTTCCCATGTGGTTCCCAGAGCACTGCCAGGCATAATTCTTGAATACAGAGCCAGGAGTAACCCCTGAGCACCACTGGATGTGACCCCAAAAAGCTCAAAAAAAAAGTCTGTTTAGATCTGGACATAATTCAGATTTAGTTTCTAGTGTATGATTTGTATGACTGTTTCTGCTCCTTTTCTAGTCTTGACAACACATTGCAAGTCCACATTATAACCACCTGAATTTTACTTTTACCTTTTGAATGCTTTATTTTTTAAACAGACTCTAATTTAAAATATTTTAATCCACATGGATATACCAAGCATGCTAATAGAATTTTCTTATTCCATGCTAACATCCTGCCCCTTGCCCCAAGAATTCAGTCTGGATTGTTTAAGAATATCACTCCCTCTTATTTCAGACATTTTAAAAAAGTCACCTTTTTTTGTTTGTTTTCATTGAACTTTCATTGATACTAAAGAAACATCTCCAAAATAGATTGGTTTTCTCTACTAGAAGTACATACTGATTCTTGAGAGACTTTTTTTTTTTCTCCCTGTAAAGTTGGTTGGGTTAAAACAAATGAAACAACCAGTTAAACTCATTCTTCTGTAAATATTTTTAACTTCAAAGCTCCTAGAGTTTTAACCTCTGGTTCAGTCCCATCTTACTAGATTTAAGTGGCTTTTGTTTTGTTTTGTTTTTTTTCATGCAGGTTCTGCTCATTAATCACCACGAGTGTGGATCTGAAGAAGATTTTATTACCTCTTTTTTTGAGTATGTTTAACTTCAGATACACACAACGTAGCCTCTCCTTCCCTATTAGATTCTTAGAAGGTAGTTATATTTTTATAGTCTCCTTCTTGTAACTTTGATAGATGTGATCAATAAGAATAAAAACGATTCCTTACATAATGGGCCACTGCATGCAAATCAGTTCATTTAAAACCTCCTGGAGGTCTTTGGCATGCCAGACATAAAATCTTGAGTGTTTGTTTGTGGAGGTAACCATGTGCAAAATAAATTTAAGAGCTTAATTATTTTATCAAGGAACTGGGAAAATTTTCCTTTAGGTTCGGGGAATTAGTGACTTAATGGGCTTGCTTTTGGTGTTTGATTTTCATTAGTAATTTAAAATGGGAAATGGTAAATTAGTAATATTTTTGTGGTATTTAATCTTTAAAAGATATTAGAAATTTTCTTACATTGTATGCTTTAAAAATAGCTGATTTATCATGTCTTTCTATTTCAACATTAATGAGCATATATTTTTCCATGTTTGCGTATTTCATTGTATATTAACATAGTAAAATATAACAGAGGCATAAAATTTACATTTTTTAATATCTAGGGCTGGAAAAAAGAAAGAATTCTGGCTGAATACCCAGATGGCAGGATAATAATGGTCCTTCCTGAAGACCCAAAGTATGCTTTGAAAAAGGTAAATTTTTAGGATAACTTAATTTTGTGGCTAATTTTAAGGGGAAAAGTTTATGCTGGCATGGCATATTTAGATACCAATTCTGAAAACAAGAATTAACAAAAAATGTATACTTTAAACATTGTCTTGTCTCATATATATATAAAATTAATTTTTAGTGAATTGATACTGTCCAGTATTATTAGTAATTTGTAGTAGTATATTAGATTAATGAATAAAGCCATCTGATTTCAGGGTTTAGAATGAAAGTAGTTTAGAAAATTAAAATTAATACATGTACAATATTAGTCCAAAGTTAAATTTTTAAATGAAAGCTAATTGCGGGGGCTGGGGAGATAGCTTATAGGGTGAGAGGCCAGAGACCCAAGTTCTATCCCTGCACTGCAGGGTTCCTCCATAGCTCCAGGAACCTTAGGATAAATAGGTTTTACAGTAATGTTACTCCATTTTCAAATGGTATACTAATATGTTTTTTCAACTTCCAGATGCTTTTTTAGATGTATCTTAAAATATAAAGCTGTGAATTCAGTGACGTTACACTCATACTATTAAGTGTCGAAACATCTAAACCAGGAGATTTACTTATTCAGTGATTTACTTATTTAGTCACACCCAGCAGTGCTTAAGTATTTCTTCTGACTCTGCTTAGGGGTGTCACTCCTGGTGGTGCTTGGGGAAAATTTGCAGTCTTGGATTGAACAGGGGTTGTCCCTTAGCCCTGTACTATCTACCTCTGATAGTACTTCTTTAAGATTAACTATGGGCTGGAGCGATAGCACAGCGGTAGGGCGTTTGCCTTGCACGCAGCCAACATGGCTGACCCGAGTTCGATTCCTCCACTCCTCTCGGGGAGTCCTGCAAGCTACCGAGAGTATCTCGCCCGCACGGCAGAGCCTGGCAAGCTCCCTGTGAAGTATTTGATATGCCAAACACAGTAACAACAAAGTCTCCAATGGAGACGTTACTGGGCCCGCTCGAGCAAATCGACGAACAAGATTAACTATTGGACTAATTTAAAATTAGGAATATTTTATTTGTAAAGAAGGGTGAAGGGAGACGCTTAGAATCTGTTTTTTGATAAAATAATGTTAACATTCTACTTTAAAAGTTTATTCTGTCGTTTCTGACTTTTTAAATACTTTGCATGTATGATGCCCAAATGTATGATGCCCAATCCCAAATACCCAAATAAGCCACCATAACCACCACTGCATAGCAATATAAAAAGTAGCAGAATGGCAGATGTCCCACCTGTTTTGTATTTGAAGCAGTGATGCTTGTGTAAAGACAAATCTTTGTTGAGTAAATGTTGAATTACTGGTTGCATAAATGTAATTTGTGGATTTTTTTGGAATACCAGCTATTGTTATTTGGAAATACATGGGTGGGGGAGGTGGGGAGGAGTTGCTATACAAACATGTGGCATCTACACTTCTCTTACACCGATTACTCAGTAAATGTTCATTTCTTTAGTTTCACAGGTCAGAATCTTAATAACTTGCTAGTCATTGTGCCATTAGCTAGTAACTTTCTGTATGTTAAAACTTGAGATTGAGGGCTAGAGAGAGAGCTTAATGGTAGAGAAAAGAATATTTCTTTCTTGTCTGAGTTTCAGTCCCAACCTCTGCAAAATAATAAACTAGATAATTATAGAGTTATGAATCATTTGCTTTAGGAACTAGATCTGGAGTTGTATTATGGGTTTCTCCTATTCCAGAATTAGGAGGACTTGAGTTTGATCACTGTATAAGAGATATTTAATATGGTATTCTGCTATTCTGCTTGTCTGAGGTATGAATACCTAACCCATAGGAATTATTTGCACTTAAATGAATATTTATCGAACTGAATAATACAAAAATATTTTGTTGTTACTCTTTCTTCTTGGGTCACACAGCAGTGCTCAGGTCTTAATCCTGACTGTGCCTGGGATCACATGCTGATGGTCATATGAAAGGCCAGTGCCTTACTGCTGTGCTCTATGGTCCCTACAATTTATTTTTGGTTGTTTTTGGGCCACACCCAGCAATGCTCAAGGGTTACTCCTGGCTCTGCATTCAGGAATTATATTTGCTGGTGCTCAGGTGACCATATGAGATGCTACTTGAGCCCCTACAAATTATTATTTTTGTTTTTTTGTGGTTTTGGCTCGGGTCACATCTGGCATTGCTCAGAGGTTGGTTACTCCTGACTTTGTACTCAGGAATTTTTCCTGGTGTTGCTTGGGAGCCTTGTGGGATACTGAGGATGGAACCCAAGTGGGCCATATGCATGGCAAACACCGTACTCTGTACTACTGCTCCAGCCTCCTACAAATTATTTTTTTTAACTGCAAGAGGAACTAGTACTTGGATGCCTACTAAAGCTTAAGCTTACTTGATCCTTGACCTAGAAGGTAAACTAGAAGCAGCTAATACTTTGTTTACATTATGACTTGAAACTTTTCTCCATGATTTTCTAGATGTCCTTTTTGGGGGTGGGCCATAGATGACAATACCCAGGGCTTACTCCTGGCTGTGCACAGGGATGACTCCTGGCAGGCTTGGGGATTGGTTTAGGGTGCTGAGGATTGAACCTGGGTAATCCATGTGCAAGGCAAGCGCTCTACCCGCTGTTTTATTTCTCCAGTACCTAGATGTCCATTGTTGGACATGAGTAAGTTTTTTAATTTCTGAGGGTTTTTATTTTTATTTTTTAATGTAAAGTGAGGATTGTTGACCTCTGAGAGATGGCTGAATTTTAGTCAGATAATATTTGTGAAGTGCTTTGCATAATGCCTGGCCTATAAATTGTTAATGATATGTATATTTTCTGGAATGGAGAGAGTTCAACATACTAATGTACCTGCTTTGCATGCAGGAGGCCCTGCTTTCATTCGTGGCATTGAACCATGGATGCCCTCCATCCTCTGAAAAACAGAAGAGAGAGATACATATTTTTTTCTTCTGTGCCCATTTCCATTTTACTGAAGGAATGCTGATTAAGTCTCAGGAAGGAAAGTGACTTAAGTTTCCAGTGAATTTCTGTCAGTTCTCAAATCCAAGATGCCTCTTAGCATTCTTATTAAAACTAAGAGCTCTGAATTACATTTTTCTCTAGGCTGTTTGGCATAACCTTCCAGGCTTTCCTTCATTTTGCATATTGGTGATCAGGGTTTTTAAAACAGTTTTCAGTATAGTAGTTCTAATGAATTCAATTTACTTAACTGAAATAGCATATTTTTTAATGTATATATAATGTTTGTTTTCATTGTTAAAAAGAATGTTATTTATTTGGCAGGTCGACGAAATTAGAGAGATGGTTGATAATGATTTAGGTTTCCAACAGGCTCCACTAATGTGCTATTCTAGAACTAAAACACTTCTCTTTATTTCTAATGACAAAAAAGTAGTTGGCTGTCTAATTGCGGAACATATCCAGTGGGTAAGTGATTTTTTTTTTAAGCGTCTTTAAAAGTTTGCTCCATATTCTGTAGCATAATCCTGATAAATATATCAACATTTTATGTTAGAGGAAAGTGTGAATGAATTCCCATGTGCAGTTTTTTATTAAGTATAGAGGTATCTTGCTTGGGAATTAGTTTTATCAAAAGAACCATTACATTTTATTTAGGAAGTTTCCATTGGATGCTAATACAATTATTCCTTCAGCACTGGAATAAATCAAGCTTGGTAAACTATAACGCTGTGTGAAAAAAATCCAGACTCTTTTTGTAAATAGGACTTTATTATAACATTCATGGCCACTTATTTCTATATTATTTATGGCTGTTTCCATACACACTACCAAGAACTGAACTGAGTAGATGAAAGAGGGACCAAATAGACTGCAGAACCTAAAATACAATATGTGTGTGTGTGTATGTGTGTGTGTGTGTGTTGTGTTTTTTTTTCTGGGCAGTGCTCAGGGGTTACTCCTGGATTTGCCCTCAGGAATCACTCCTAATGGGTCAGGGGACCAGATGGGGTTCTGGGGATTAAACTTGGGTCAGCTGCAGGTAAGGCCAGCTCCCTAACCTTTCTACTGTCTCTCTGATTCCTGAAAATACTGATTATCTGGCCCTCTATAAAAGTTGTTGATCCTCACTACTCAGTTCTTTGATTGCCTTGACTTGTCTAGACAATTACTAGTTAATGTTCTCAGTTTAACCATACCCTTCCTTATTCTGATATTTGTAGGGCTACAGAGTCATAGAAGAGAAACTTCCAGTTATAAGATCAGAAGAAGAAAAAGTCAGATTTGAAAGGCAAAAGGCCTGGTGCTGCTCAACATTGCCAGAACCTGCAATCTGTGGTATCAGCCGTATATGGGTATTCAGCATGATGCGACGCAAGAAAATTGCTTCTCGAATGATTGAATGCCTAAGGTAACTAAAATATTATTCTTCAAATAGCTTCCAGTAGTTTAGAATTTAAGCAGAATTTCAGAATGAAAAGGAGCTTTCAGAGCCAGAATGATAGCTCAGAGGACAGGGGCTCATGCTTTGCAAGCAGGAAGTCCAGGTTCAACCCACGGCGTCACAGACAGGAATGCCCCACTCTCCACCTGTCTTTTAAACTCAAATGGGTTTCCACTTCAAGCCCACCTTCTCCCTTGAACTATTTGTTTGCTTATCTCTGTGTATCTTTGAACACTTTTTCTCTCCACTTTTTTTTTTTTTTTTTTTTTTTTTTTGGTGGGAGGTGGTGTTTGGGCCACCCCCAGCGGTCAGGACTTATTCTTGGCTCTCCTCAGGGATCACTCCTCGCACTGCTCAGTACCATATGGAATACTGGTGTTGAACTTGGGTTGGCTGATTGCAAAGCAAGTACCATACCTGCTGTACTATCTCTCTAGCCCCTCCTCTCACATCTTTTTTTTTTTTTTGGGCCATACCTGACTGCTCAGGGCTTATTCCCAGCTTTGCGCTCATGGGGACTATATGGGGTGAGGGTATCAAACTCAGGTTGGCCATGTGCAGGGCAAACACCTTACCTGCTGTAATGTCATTTTGCCACCCTCTCACATTTTTTCTAAGCAAGTTTCATTCAATAAAAATTATCTTGGGGCTGGAATAATAGTACAGTATGTAGGTCGTTTGCCTTCTGTGTGTGGCTTGCCCAGTTCAGTTCTCTGGCACCCAATCCTGTCTGCTGTATAGGTTAAAATTCTGGGGGCTGGAGCGATAGCACAGCGGGTAGGGTGTTTGCCTTGCACGCAGCCGACCTGGGTTCAATTCCCAGCAATCCCATTTGGTCCCCCGAGCACCACCGGGAGTAATTCCTGAGTGCATGAGCCAGGAGTAAACCCTGTTCATTGCCGGTGTGACCTAAAAAAGCCCCCCAAAAAAAATAATAAATAAAGCTACGCCATTGGTTCAGTGCAGGGGCTCTATCCTTCATTGGATGCAGTGCTACTCAGACCTGTGGTGCCTGGGATATCCATGCCACTTCTAGCATTGCTGGGGGACCCATTGATGTTGGGCTTCCTCTGTACCCAATCGCTCTTGGGGGAACTCTGGTGCTGAGAATCAAATCCTGTCAGATATAAGCCTCTTGTGTGTCCTAACCTGTGCTATCTCCCTGCTTCGTTTTCTTTAAACAGTTTTTTTTTTTCCTTTTTTGGTTTTGGGGCTACACTTGATATGACTCTGTGCTTAGGGCTGACTCCTGGCAGGAGGCCAGGAGCCATATGTGGTGCTGGGAATTGGACCCAGCTGGGATGTGTGCAAGGCAAGCACTCTACCTGCCCCCCCCTTTTCTTAAACTCATTAATTTAAAAAATTGTTCTTTTGTTACAGAGTTGCTAATTTAGAACCTCAGCCATGAAAACCATTTAAACTTCCACCTAGCTACATCCCCACTCGGAATCTGTCAGATAACATTGAGCAATAGGAATATGTCACATTTTGTCTATTCTTCATATGAAAAACATTTGGGTTGTTTTGCTTTTTTGCAATTATGAACAATAATGTTGTGAATGTTCATGTACAAATTTTTAGGATATTCCTTTTGGTAATTAAATACTTAAATATTTTTATTCTCTTGGCATATATCTAGGAGTAGAATTATTGAACCATGTGTTAACTGTTCACTACAATATGTTGAGGGACTGCAAGATGTTTTGTCTAAGAGGCTGTTCTGTATTATAGTCCGTAAGGAACATATTAGGGAAAGTTTTAGTTTTCTACATTTCTCCAACACTTGTCTTTTCATATTTACTATCCTAGTAAATATGAAGTGGTATGTCATTGTGGATTTGATTTACATTTCCCTAATTCCTAAAGATGGACTCTTTTAATGTGCTTATTGGCTTTTAAAAAGTCATCTTTAGGAAATGCCTGTGCACATTTTTTGTTTCTTTGGTGGAGTGGGGAGGGGCTCCCCAACTGCTTTGAGGATCTGGGATTTATTCTCAGTGATAGTTGACCTGGCTGCATGGGCCTGCTCAATGGCGTCCTCCTCGGGCCCAGTGGTGCTGCTTGGCCTGGTGATGGTGTGGCCACCAGGGCCTTTTTGGTGAAACATGCATATGGACTCCAGCCCTTTGAGGTATTTCTTTGGCTGCCTATGTCCATTTATTTAATGTGGAGGGCCGCATCTGTCAGTGCTGAGGTCCCACCTGGTACCAGGTATCCTGGATGCAAGCCATGTTCTCCAATTTTTTGAGCCTCTTCCTGGCCACTGTGTCCATTTTTATTTATTTTTTAGGGTTTGGTGGGGTGACAGTCTCTGTGCCCAGGGTGTACTCCTGACTGCACTAAGGGATGACTCCTGGCAGGGCTTGAGGGATCATATGTGGCATCAGGAATTGAGCCCAGGTTTATGGTGTGCAAGCAAGTTGTCCTGCCCGCTGCAATATTGCTCTGGTGCTCCCATGGCCATTTTTAACTTGGTTTATTTATCACTTTCTGGTTGAGTTTTGATATTTATATCCATTGATGGATTAATGGAGAAGGAAAACTATTGTAGTGGAGGAGAGATAAAACAGCAGTTAGGGCACTTGATTTCATGCAGCTAACATAGGTTGGATCCATTTGCACAGTCAGTGTAAGCCCTGAGCACTGCCAGTGCATTCCAAAAACAAAAGTATATACAACAGTATATATGTGTTAAGCCACAAAAAGGAATGAAATCTTGCCACTTTTCACATGACTGAAACTTGATATTATACTAAATACAGTGAGTCAAATGAGAAAAAACTTTAAGTGGAATCCAAAAACAACTTATAAAAAATAAGCTCAGGTACCAGAGAGGAGCTAGTATAGTGGGTAGGGTGCTTGCCTTGCATGCTGCCAACTTGGGTTTGATTGCTGGGCCCCCATGTGGTATGATTCCTGAGCACAAAACAAAAAGGCCGAAAGAAACAACCAGCCAAGCTCAAAAACAAAAGAACAAACAAAATAACCACACATGCTCAGAGATACAGAGGATAGTAGTTATCAGTGAAAGCAGGAGGTGAGTTGGCAGAATGTGTGAAGGAGTTGGAAAGGTGAACTGCGTGCAGGAGGCCAAGCTGAGTCTGGCGCCACAGGTTCCCCACAGTACCTCACCCTCCAGCACTGCAGGGTGTGGCCCAAAACCAAAAAGGAAAGAAGAAAAAATATATATGTATAGTGACAGATGTTAACTAGACCTGTTATGACCAGTTTGTGTCATTTACAAATAATGAATCATAGAAAATGTGGGCGTATAACATATAGTATATATTTTCTAGAGGTAAATTTCCTATCAACTATAAATGCATGATCTGCAAGGTTTTTTCTGTCATTTCATGGGAGTCTTTTCATCTTCTTGATGTCCTTTGAAGGACAAAACTTTCTTCTGTTTCTTTGGATCACACCCAGCCCTGCTCAGGTTCAATACTAAGCTCAGTGCTTAGGGGTTCTGGTGTTGCTTGGGGGCCATGCAGGATCTGCCCTCTTGCATGTAAAATGTGCATAGTAGCTACCAAGGATAGATATTTAAACCCTGACTATATATTCTCAACTCTTGAAAAGTTTTCACTGAAATATGCTAACTTCATGAACAGATTAGATGGTTGACTAGAAGAGATAAAAGTAAATAACCTTACCTTGTTCCTAATGCATGGGAGTAGTTTTATTTTTTTTAATTTTATTATTATTATTATTATTATTTTTTTTATTATTCGGCAGAGTCTGGCAAACTCCTTGTGTTGTACCCAATATGCCAAATACCAGTAACAATGATGGGTCTCATTCTTCTAAAGAGCCTTGAATATAATCTCAGGGCTAGGATGAAGGAGACGTTACTGGGGCCTGCTCGAGGCAATCGACGATTAACAGGATGATTTGTGATTTGTGTGATATATTTTATTATTATTTTTATTTATTTTTATGGGAACAGTTTTAATCTTTTACTATTGACTTTGATACTCACCATTACTCTTACTAGGCTGAGTAAGTTCCTTCTACTTGGAGTTGATGAGTATTTGCTGGGTGGTGTGGGGCCCACACTGGTGATACTCAGGGCTTTCTTGTGGTTGGTATGGAGGCCACACTGGCGGTACTTAGGGCTTACTCCTGGCTCTTTGCTGGTAGTGCTCAGGGGACCATATGTGGTACCAGGGCTCCAAATGGGGTCACTTGCATGTAGGGCAAGTGACTTAACTCCTATACCATCTCTAGTTCTTGATGGATGTTGAAAAGAGTGGAGTAAACGTTAAACTGCTGTTGCTATTTTGGCCTCAAATTACTATTATTTTATATGAACAGTTATTTTCAATGATTTAGAGCAATATATCAAAAATACCCTTCTAGTCAAACTGTATTTGACAGGTTTTTCCAGTTTTAATGATTAAAAATACTGTTTGTTTTCTTTTAAACAGGAGCAATTTTATATACGGCTCATACTTGAGTAAAGAAGAAATTGCTTTCTCAGATCCCACGCCTGATGGAAAACTGTTTGCAACACAGTACTGTGGCACTGGTCAGTTTTTGGTATATAATTTTATTAATGGACAAAATAATACCTAAAACAGATTCTTGCCTACAGTACTAGAAGATCTACTGAAGAGAAATGAGAGAAATGGGATTGGTTGCTGACTTTAACCAGGAACTAGGGCCATTTTTATTATAATGAACTCAGGATTGGCAACAGCCATAAGGTTGTTCCATTTTCATAAATTGGAAACAATGCAGTAATAGCTTATTGTTTTGTTTTTTAAAGAAGATATTTTATTATCTTTTACAGAAATTTATGATTGATGTATTTTATCTATACTTATTTAGACATGTTTACATGCAGCGGATAATTGTTCATAGTGGACTGAAAACTAATGCAAGGACTATGGTCTCAGTTGATAAGTATATTTTGAAGTTCTTAATATGGAAATATACCAGTGTAGCTTGGTGTACTGTATTTTTTTATATGAATCTGCTGATACCAGTTAGTTTTAAAGATGTATTTTCACAGAGCAGAAACCAGTGTTTTTGTTATTATTTAAGAAGAGACTCTGAAAGATACTTTGATGATGACCCTTTAAAAAAAAAAGCAGAGTTCCAGGGACCAGAGAGATAGTACAGCAGGTAGGGTGTTTGCCTTGCACATGGCCACCCTGGGTTCAATCCCCGGCATCCCACCGAGTACCGTCAGGATTGATTCCTGGGTGCAGAGCCAGGAGTAACTCCTGAGCATTGCTAGGTGTGGCCCCCAAACCTCCCTACCACCCTCCCCCCCAAATAAAGCACCACCCCGGGTACATGAAGAATTTGGGTATTGATTTTTTTCTTTCATCTCTTTTTTTAGGGACCTACTAATGGAGAGCTAGTGTTAAGTATCCCTTGAAGTTTATTATTTTAGTGTCATTTTTTTTTTTAAATGGCAACTTTGGCACACTTAGGCTATTTATTAATCCCAAAGAGGTTTATAAACATATGGAATAGTCACAGCTAAACCTGAATAACTTGGTATCTGCGTTGTTATTGCTCAGAAATACTACACTGAGTATATACCCTTGTTACGGAACTTCATTTTGATACTTGTCTATCCTTCATAGTGCCCTCTACTTTTAAAGGGTTTATATGTTGAAAAACTGCTGTGGCCTTTTATGATATGTATATAATGTAGAATAAAATAATAAAATAATTGATAGCTTTTAAAAAAGTGATAAATGTGATAATGTGTTATTTGTGCTTTTCCAATGTTTCTTGGGTTCAGTACCTTAAAATGCGTTACAACATTGGCTTCTTAAAGGTAGTTTTCACTAGTTTGCCAAAAGGATCAGTGTGAAAGCAATAACTTCTGTTTATCTTCAGAAGGCAGATCCTAACATCACACTTTCCTGGACTAGGAAGTGCCACAGCTCAAGAATGAGAAACACTCATGACTAAATATAGATTATTTTTATGAGGTAATCTTTATTTCATTAAAAACTGGCTAAAATTTAGAGCTTTAAATTTAAGATTTTAACAGATTGGCTTATGTTTTCTCTCATATTAATAATGTATGCTTTCAAGAGTGGCTTAAGGATCTTGAATCTTTAACTTCTTTAACTCTTTCCTAGTCTCAATTTGCTTCACAGGGATCATTTTTTAAAAATGGGAATAGGATTTCAGGTATGATATGGATACTCCAATATATACATATATACTCATAATCCAGGTTCAATTTTATGTAAATTTATATAATTTTTTTTAATTTATAAAAATTACTTAAATTTTATATTTCATTGGGGAACAAATTTCAGTGCTTTTAAAAAAGGAATTGGGGATAAGAGACAATATTTACTACTTGGAAACAGTTTATGTTCACATTTATGTAGAAGATACAGCTCCTCAAATAATTTTACAATCAGGGTATTTCCTTAAGAATATTCTTGTTGGGGGTGAAGTGATAACACAGAAGGTAGGGCACTTGCCTTGCACAAGGCAGATGTAGATTTGATCCCCAGCAGTTTTGGGAAATTCCCTACAATTTCCCAAAGCCTGCCAGAAATGGCCTGTGAGCACAGAACCAGGAGTAAGCTGAGCATTGCAGGGTGTATGACCAAAAACAACAAAAAATAGTATGCGTCATGCTGTGTGTTTACTGCTGTTTTTTATTATGACAACCCTATGAAATGGAGTATACATGTGTGGAACCTAGATCTTAGAAGACGAGAATGTGGTAAAGTATTGTAGAAAATGTTGAAACACTGAACTGAAGCAGTAATGTTGGGATGAAGATCAAATAGATAATCTTTGAGAAGATGCAATTGAAGGCGTGATATGAATTTGTGGTGACTTAAAAAGGATCACAGCAAAGATTCTAAGGTTTGGGGAGTTTCGATTTGGATGATTGAGTAGACAAACTGAAAAGTGAATGTTGTAGAATTGGAAGGACTGGATGGGAAGGGATGCACTCAGATTTTGGCAAGTGCCTTATCTGCTGTACTATCTCCCTCGCCCCATTTTTGGTCAAGATTTAAGGTGCTTATAAAATTTCCAAGTGGAGATAGCTGTTTGCCTGATTGGTCATGTGAATATTGAGTTTGTGAAAAATTTCAACTAAGAAAACATGAGTTTGGTTATGTGATGATTTAGAGGCGATCACTCTGAGGTTTATAAATGAGGAGAGAGAGACTAAATCATTAAGAATCTCAAAGAATACTACCTGGATGACATATGGAGGACAAAAGGGGAAAAAAAGAGCACATTAGAAAGTGTGAAATGTGTTTTGAGAATGAAAGAAAAGGGTCAACACTATATTACTAACAGAGGTTAATGATTGTAGACATAGATACTCTGTATATTCTCATGGCCTTCTGGCAGATAAAAAGGAAAGACTGAGGCAGGGACTTGGGCTGCACTGATGATTTTCAGGGCTTGCTCCTTCTCTCCTGTATATTATTTTGACTTGAGGTAGTTAAACATGAAGGTACAGCAGTCAGAGCCCCAGTTTTTGTTCTTTGATGGCCTTGGAATATAGAGTAGAACAGGGACTTTTTGTTTCTGAATTTGTTATACTTAGAAATATTTATTACTACCCCCCTCCCCCACCCCCCAAGGTGAGATGCTTTAGCTTAGGAGAGTGTTTTTGTGGTTCTGTATCAAATACTATTACTTGAGTATACGTTCCATAATAGAACTCTTTTTTTTTTTTTTTTTGGCTTTTTGGGTCATACCTGGTGATGCACAAGGATTACTCCTGGCTCTGCACTCAGGAGTTTCTCCTTGCGGTGCTCAGGGGACCATATGGGATGCTGGGAATTGAACCCGGGTCGGCAGAATGCAAGGCAAACGCCCTACCCTCTGTGCTATCTCTCCAGCCCCAACTCTCTCTCTCCTGTTTTTTTTTTTTTTTAATTGAAAGTTACTTCCTCACAAAAGTTTGGTATTTGAGTTTGGAGATTAGTGGCCTATATCACACATGTTATGCATCTAAGGATGATACAAAAGTGAATATAATTCCCATATGCAGAAGATTTGCGGATGTACTACAAACATACCTAACATCTCTTGAAAAGTCATTTCTGTAATATATGGAACTCCAGATAGACATGGTATGTATTTTTGTTGAGCAATTGGTTTTCATCCAGTGAATATTTAGCACTTTCACAGATACTGCCGGTAAGCTCATTCTATTTTGGACATATCAGAAAATTAAAGAAAACCACCTTTTCCCTTTTTTTTTGAGTGGGAGAGTTTTAATATACTTGTCAAATGAAAGGAAGGACAAGATCATAGTGTTGACACAATTTAAGACAACATAGAATCATAAACATATGTGAGGTAGACTGACTAGTGAAGTTCACCAAATTTCGGGTAAGAAAATTTACAGTAATAAAGTAACATAGATGCCCCATCTCTAAAAATCACAAAAAGCAATTGCATAAATTACAGCAAGAAAAATTACAATTCTCAGTCTAATTTTAGTTTACATTCAGTATTAACCTGTGTGAATTGTCATACCTGGCAAGATTCAACAGGTGTATAGGTCAATTATAATGTAGGCCCAGGGAACACATTCATACCACAATGTTCTAAGGGATGGCAAGGCTTGAAGCTGAACACACCAACATATGTATTAACAAATCATGGTGTCCTGTGCTTGTGCAATTTTCATCCTTAAAGGAATAGGATCTAACATTCTCTAAAGATCTAAAACTTAAAATAGGCATTGAAAAGAACAGGAGTTCAATTTGAATTTTCCATCATTAGGGTGATGGTCTTTTGGCTTTATTCTGGCTCTTCTACAGAGTTAGTATTTAAGAGATCATTGTCCTTTAAGATTTTTTCCCCCCAGAGTATAGTCCTGACTAGTATGGAATACCTGCATTTAAATTAACTACTTTAAAAAATATTCTTTAGACTATGCTGCCATAAAGCCAGAAGAAACCCTGAGAGGCCATCTGCCCAGGTACACCTGTTTTAGAATCATTTCAAGTATTTTATTTGCCCTATATAGAATTATTATTGGAATATTGCACAAACAGTGGGTTTCTGATAACATCTGCATTAGGCCCTTTCCACAAAACAGGAGCAGTTGAAATACATTCATATCTATATCAACCTGCTTCAAAAACGTACCTCTTTGCCATAAAGTCAACTGTACTTAATTACATATAAGGCAGAGATCCTCTCCAAAGGACAATGAAACGTGGGGTTTAAAAGAATTACTCATTTCAAAATACATTTAAAATATTATAAGTAACTATATTAAAACCAAGAGTTCTGCAAACCATTTTCAGATTAGTACATTCCATCTTTTCACTAGCTGTAAACTCGTTATAACAAGCTAATAAAGCTGTCAGTTTAACACTACTAAGTAAATGCAGGCTTTAATAGGTTTCTCTTTCAGTAGTTCCAGGCCACAAGATAGATTCAAGTAAAAATGGCAACATTTAGGTGAAAATAAAGTGGTATAATGGGTTGGTGAGAAATGAAATAATTTAAGAGTAAACTCCCAATGGACATAATTTTTTCTAGAAATCTTTACAAACTTGTCTCCTACTATTAATGCTAAAGAAACTACACCCTGCCCATTTTAATGAATCAGAATGACAGTGGAATCTTCCTTTTTCCTCAGAAGATGCCATTAAGTAAAAACCAGTTCTTTTTTTATGGCTCAATTTCTGCATTGTGAGTATAAGGCAGCTAATTGTCATTCATTGGATCTTTTTTGTTGTTGTTCTTATTTTGGGGGTCACACCTGACAGTGCTCAGGGAACCCTAGTGGGTGCTATGAATTGAACCCTGGCTGGATGCATGCAAGGCAAGTGTCCAGCCCACTGTACTGTTACTCCAGCCCCTCATTTTATCATTTAAAGGAAGCTTATTGAGTCCCTGAAGAAAACTAGTTCTATCCACAAACATAAGCCTAACATTTGCTTTGCTGGTGCCAGCTGCTCCTCTCCAATCAAAGAGGGTGTGTTGGGTAACTCTTCAAAGTTGTTTAATGGGCTGAACTACTGATTCAGGTTTTCCTTGTACAAGATTCATCACTGTTCCACATTTTTGTGTGCTTTTTATTTTTAAAGACAGGTAAAAGCAATGAAACTTAAGCAAGAAACTGCATAAATATACATAATGCCTGCTCTGCATTTACTGATTTTTGTTGTTCAGTTTAAATAGTAAACTTTCAACTCCTGTGGAAATTTTGCCAAAAGTTTCAATACATATAAGATTATAAATCTTAAACTAACACTGCACAGAGAAAGACAAAGCTACTACTTTTTAAAATACAAATAACTTCTACATTCTATCGTTTTCAGACCCCTGAGTAATACTGTACCAAAGTACAGATCTGAAGAAAAACACTGAGGGTTCAGGCCTCAGATGTTAACCTTCAATTAATTACACACCAATGTGAGTCTCATGTAACACATTCAGACTAGCTAATGCTAAGAGTCAGTTTTCCCCTAACATAGAATCGAAGAAAAGAACAATGCAAACTCCGTGTTCATTCTCCAAAGTACATCCTCTTCCTCAGGCTCCCGTGGGCAGACTACGTCTTAAGTAATTGCATAACTGCCTAGGGTGGAATTAACTGAAGGATAGTGATGCCCCCAAAGACCTGGGTCAGATGGGGGCCCGGGGGTTCCTTTGGAGAATAGACAAATATGTTGCACTTTGCTCCACAGTGATTGTACTTTAAAGGAAAAAAAAATCCCAAATAATTTTTTGGCCCACCCCACCTAGGCATCTTTTAGTATGTTTGGTCTCTTCAGAAAAACTCATACATGACGTCCAGTGAGAAAGTAGAGGGGCTTGTCATCACTGCTGTTAGCAGTTTGAAACTCATCCCGGAGACGGAACTGCCACTCATCCTCTAGTTCTAAGCGGACAATTGTTTGGCGTAAGGAACTTCTGTCTTGGCAGATAACACACAGGGTAGCACCTTCATAAAAAAGGCAGAAATGTAGTTTAGGCTCAAGGTACTAACATGATAAGGACCTCTGTCTAACATGATAAATACCTCTCTACAAGCTAATAATACATTTGGTAAACTGCAAATTCAAAAGTACAAGTTAAAAATTTTCAATTAAATCCCCCTTCCCATGTGCTTGGTAACCCCAAATTAAAGTGGATGCTATTGATTTTATTCTTCTGTCACATGTGTCTTCTAGAGCAGTTCTCAATCTCAGCACCACATCATTCTGGGGGCCATAATATAAAATTCTGAACCTTAATTTTATTCTACTGACCCTAGAGGTCATTTTATCAGGATTATCTGTGATACATAATCATTAGTTCTTAGGCCAGTCCAGGACTGGATGTGCCTACTTCCTTTAGCAACGTTAGCTTCTGTGTCAGAAGTTTAGCTCATTCACTTGATTTGGGTGGGAGTTGGGGGGCCAGGCACACCCAGCGATGTTCAGAGGTTACTCCTGGTTCTGCACTCAGAATTACTCTTGGCAGAATGTGGGGGACGATGCTGGGGATTGAACCTGCATGCAAAGCAAGTGCCCTACCCGCTGCACTATCGCTCTGGCCTCTTGACTTTTAAAAACCAGTCATGTGAGACTCCTACCTCCAGGGTTAGCACTGGTCTTGTAAACACAAATCACGTGAGGCGCGTTTTAGTACTGCAGGTTAATAGTTGTAAAACCACTAATGGTCATAAGTCTAGCTAGTTAGCTGCAATAACATACTTCTTTACCTCTACTGAAGAACATTGGTGGCCCTGGTTTTAAGAGTGTAAAGTGGGGCTAGGGATGGCTCAGCAACCTAGTCCATGCGGCACAGGAGTCCTGGGTTCCATCCCCAGCACCACGGGGAACCTGGAGCACCAGAGGTAGTTATCCCCAGCCAGTATCAAGAAAAAAACTCACCACATTTCCCTCCCCATGACTTAAAAGCAAGATATTCAATATATTAACCTCCTCTCCCCCAAATTGTTAAAGCTTCTATTTTTTTCATTTGGGGAGTCGTATCCCACAGTGCTCAGGGAACAGTGTGTGGTGCTGGGATCTGAACCAGTTACTAGCAAGCAAGGTAAGTATGTGAACTGTTGTCATCTCTCTATGGTTTAAAGCTTTCAAAAGTTATTTGTTAGCTCTGTATTTCATCCCGTGGTAATCAAAACATTTCAGAAACAAGATGAAAATTTTTTACCTTTAAGAAACCTAAATTTCTTAAGGAGATCAGCACCTACGAAAGAGTCACAGAGGTACAAGAGGAGTCCACTGAAAAACACCCCTTCACAGTTGACATTGCTGGAGTGGGGTCTGGAGCTGACGTAGCATATGGCCACCTGGAATTAGCAAGCAGAAATAGCATGGGCTTCGGCCAGTGCTGGGGACCTTGCAGTACTGGGGACTAAACCTAGGACTACTACAGGCAAAGCATATGCTGACCTGTGAGCCACCTTCCAGGACAAAGATGAAACTTTTTACTGAAGCAAACTAGATTGGTTTAAACTTTGTACTTCATACTTAGCATGCCCATTTAAAACCAAAGCCTGTTTAAAGCTGAAGGTTCTGCTATTTCTCATAAAGCTTATGAGAGAAGTACAGGTCCCTCTATCTAGGAGTCTTTGGATATTTAAGTTATACTGTTGATGAGGATTTTTTTTTAGCTTTTCATTTAAACTCACAATTAAAAGCTTAAATAGTATGAATTTAAAATTTTAGATCTATATGGCTTCCATGTACAGATAATAACTTCACAAAGATTACAGGGACGTAACTAAGATGGATGGGAGATCTAGAGAATAGTGAATGGCTTTGGTGTGTGGGCCAGACTGCTTCCGGTGCAAACACCACTTCCCTTATTTAGTTGCTGTGAGACTGAGCAGCTTACTTCACTTCTTCAGACCGCCACTTTTTGTTTGTAGGGATAATAATAGATCTTTTTCATTAGACTCTTTGTGAATTACATACCTATTAAGTTAATCCCTTAATACTCTAACAACAGTTGCTACATACAGTACTAGTAGTACTCAGATTGTGTTGGCTACGCACTTGGAATCACACACAACTTAAATTCCACAAAATTTTTGCATTATTATGGCTGATTACATCTGATTTTTAAGATTCACTCTTCTAAAATACTACAACTCATGATTAAACCTATAGGATATATTATTAAAAGATGAGGATATAATGGAATGTTTCCTTTTTAAAAGTGTCGGGGGAGAGTTCACTTCTTGCAGTGCTCAGAAAAATTATGTGATGGCAGAGATCAAACTTGGGGCTCCCGCAGGTACAAGTCTTCCTGACTCTAAAACATTTGCATTGTGTTAAATATTCAAAATCATCTTTCTGGGCTGGAGAGAGAATAGACTGGGTAGGATGCTTGTCCTGTGTGCTGCTGACCCTGGGCACTGCTGGGTGTAACCCCTGAGCATTGCTGGGTGTGGCCAAAAAATAAAATTATGTTCTGACTTAGCTGAATCATGTTCTGGTTTAGCTGAGGAGGGCTCTCTAAGCTAAACTGCTGCTGCTGCTGCTGCTACTCTAGTTGAACTAGTCCTGGGGCTCACTCACCAGAAGAAAATGGTCCCTCCGCAACCCCGCTCTTGGCAATGCTGAGAATTGAACCCAGGCCTCACACTTGCAAGGCAAGTGCTGTACCACTGAGCCATATCCATGGTTAAGAGATAAAATTTGTTGGTGCATACCATTTTTAAAAAAAGATTGAGGGAGGGAAATGTTTTTTTTCTTTTTTTTGGGGGGGGGTCACACCTGGCGATGCACAGGGGTTATTCCTAGCTCTGCACTCAGGAATTACTCCTGGCGGTGCTGGGGGACCATATGGGATGCTGGGAATCAAGTCCGGGTTGACCGCATGCAAGGCAAACGCCCTACCCGCTGTGCCGTTGCTCCAGCCCCGAGGGAGGGAAAAGTTTTACACCAAAGTATTTTTCTCTTTCTAAAACAGTCCTTATTTACAAGGAGGATGTGTTGATGAGTACAGCTTTTTTGTTTTGCTTTGTTTTGGGCAGCCATACTTGCCCATGCTCAGGTTATCATATGGGATGCTGGGGATTAAACTTGGGTGGGCGATGTGCAAAGTAAGCACTCCATCCTCTTGGAGTGCTTACCTTGCTCTCAATTACAGGATTTTTTTTTTTTTTTTGCTTTTTGGGTCACACCCGGCGAGATGCACAGGGGTTACTCCTGGCTCTGCACTCAGGAATTACTCCCGGTGGTGCTCGGGGGACCAAATGGGGTTGCTGGGAATCAAACCCAGGTCGGCCGCATGCAAGGTAAACTCCCTATCTTATGTACTATCACTCCAGCCCCCCCCCCCCACAACTTTTTTTTTTAAAGAAACAATTTTTGGGAAACAATTGAGAAGGAGGTCCTGGAGGCTGGGACCAAAGAGACGGCCTCATAGGCTGTGTACATGTGGGAGGCCTAGATCATCTCCAGCACTAGATGATTTCCCCCAAGCACTGCTGGATATGGCCCTCAAACCAAAGAAGTCCTGAAGATCACCAGGGGTCAGAAAAAGCTGGTAGGTGCCAAGTGGCAATTAATAGAAAGGGGCCAGAGTGATAGTACAGCAGGTAAGGGGCTTGCCTTGCACATGGCCGACCTGGGTTTGATCACCAGCACCCCATATGGTCATCTGTACTGCCACAAGTAATTCCTGAGTGCAGAGCCAGGAGTTATCCCTGAAAACTGCTGAGTGTGGCCCCCAAACCAAAAAAAAAAAAAGGTGAACTTGAAGAAAGGGAGTGAAAAATAAAGGTGAAATACAGAAGTCTGAGAGTAGAAGGTAGAGTTAGGGTAATCATAGTTTCTCAAACTCACTTTTCTTGCCACCCACATTTTAGGGAAAAAAAAATTACTTCTCTCCCTCTGGGTTGTTTCAGTATTCCCTGGGAAAGGGGCAGTATCTCCCACTTCAGGAAATGTGGCCCAAAACTGTTCAGCCCTTTGAGATCCTGATGCCTAAAACTAAGTCATACTGTGTGCTCTGAGGAACTTGCAATTTTATAGAGAATCCTCACTCAGGTGACCACAGCATTGCTTAGATGGTTGAGGTACACTGCTCAGCACAGCTGAATTTGGCTTGGTCCACTTCACTGGCTCCCTGTGGAGAAGTCTGATACGGCGGAGAGCTGCCATTATTGTTGTGTTGTTTGAGCCTTGGCGTTACTATGTTACAGGCTCTTATGACCATTTAAACCTTCAAACTGGAGCCAAAACAGGAAGATAAACAGGTGGAGCAGGAAGAAGATAATCTCAACCCCTTTCCCGTTACCTCTGGTCCAATGTTAAGGTAGCAATCAATGGCCAACACAGGACTCTTGAAGTTGTGGATGGCTTTGGGGAAGAGTTTGTATGAGGCGTGCTGAAGGAACTTCTCCAGGAGAAACTGTGCAGGGGCTGCCAGTAGTGTGTGCTCACTGTCTGGAGCACAGACATACTGAAGGGGCAAGATGGGTGTTAAAATCTCTGACACCTGAAATCAGAGCCAAGATTAACATGGGAAATACCATGTCTAAGTGGATGAAGAAACAGGCAAGGCAGACACTGCATCCAACAGTTCCCGAGCGGCAGCTTGCTAGGCTCAGCTATGTCTGTCATCGTGGGGTCTGAGTTTTCCTCTCTTGGGAATAGTGCTCTTGGATGTGGAAGTTTACACACAGTAAGGGCAGGAAAAGGCTTCTGCAAAGTACTGCAATTAGCAAACGCATGTGTGAGGAACAAATGGATAGGGAGGAGCTAATTCCCTCAAAATTTTTTTACCAGACTGTCTTAGGGGTACACCTTCACCTTTTCAAATGTATGTTACCACACATACCACACCTGATTTCTTCAACAGAAAAGGCCCGTAAGATTTACCCTTAAGAGATTTTGATATATATTTATTAAAATAATTTCAGTGAATTCTGATTACATTATTAAAATAATTTCAGTGAGTTCAGATCCTTCATGGCAAAGATTCAAATTATCATTCTTTTTTGATACGATTCTTTTATGATAATGAATTTTTCTTGTGATAAGGTAAAAATATTAACCTTGCTAGTTTAACAATATGAACATAAAACTGAAACCTGGATGGACTTAAGCCTCAAATATAGGAATTTTATTGAAACTGCAAAACATTTTGGTCATAGATGAATCCTCACAGAAATTATTTTGAAAATTTAACTTGTGTTACCTAATTTTCCCATCAGCTGCCTTAATGCCAAAACTTAATAAAGACATAAATAAAAAATACAGCTTGCAAAACTTACCATGATCTTTGGTTTAATGATAAAGTCTCTTTGCCCTCCAACTTGAACATGTTTCTTCATGAGACTGAAGTGATTGAAACGGCAGATGAGTAGGTCACTACTATTGGTTCTTAGGTTAAAGTCAACATCTTCACAGAAATACCTAAATCATAATTAGGAAAAGTTTCTTTGACTACCTGTTAACATTTCAACCAGGATCACAGAAATGTGTGGCATATGTTAGGAAGTAGTCTCAAATAAAGGTAAAAGGTAAAGGCCCTCCCGTTGATCGTCGATTAGCTCGAGCGGGCCCAGTAACGTCTCCATTGGAGACTTTGTTGTTACTGTGTCTGGCATATCGAATACTCTCGGTAGCTTGCCAGGCTCTCCTATTTGTCAGTCTCAAATAATCTTTGTAAATTGGGGTCACAATCAGCAGTACTCAGGGCCATTTGAAACAGGATTGAAACAGGATCGGCCACATGCAAGGCAAGCACCTGACCCCTGAGTATCTGGCCCTTCTACACTGGCCCGTGAACTCCCTGATTGGGCACTAGGCCTATTTAAGGAAGGAAAGTGATTCTGGCCCCAGACAATATACAGGGTTTTGGGAAATCCTGCACTGAAGACCACATACTTCTTATCTAAGGTAGGCTGATAGGAAATTTGTGGTTTCTGATATTCTTTGGTCTTCTCAGATTTTTTAGAATATGGACATTATTTACTTAGGAGTCAGTCAAGGCCAGTGTTCGTTTTGGCCTGTTGAGCTCTTTCTCTAGCCCCGATCAAATCACTGTCACTCTCACTGTCCTCCCGTTGTTCATCGATTTGCTCGTGCAGGCCCAGTAACGTCTCCATTGTGAGACTTGTTACTGTGTTTGGCATATTGAATATGTCATGGGTAGCTTGCCAGGCTTTGCTGTGTGGGCGAGATACTCGGTAGCTTCCGGGCTCTCCAAGAGGGGCGGAGGAATCGAACCAGGCTCTGCCGGGCTGGCGGTGCGTAAGGCAAATGCCCTACTGCTGTGCTATTGCTTGATCAAGTAGTGGGGTATTTTTGGTCCTTGTTCCGGTTCTTGTTGAATAATCATTAGTAAAAGGGTAAAAATGTGCTTTCTAAGCGTTTCACAGTACACCAGTAACTAAGTCAGTTTGAAGGGTGAAGAGTAGTTGGGGGCTTATAAAACCTCTCCCCTTTCTCCTTATCCATGTAAAAAGAAACTAGTTGTTTCCTAATATCTCTCTCGCATTACAAAGCTGGAGCGGAGTAGGGAAATCTGTAGCTGTCAACATTATTTGCACTCGAGAGGCCTAACTCACCTGTTAAAGTCGTACTGTACATTCTGAGTCAAGTCTATGTTGAGGAGAATGAAGTCGTGCACGTGGCACCTGGAGAAGGGCACCTTTAGGCTCTGAGAAGTCAGCTTGCTGCTCCATTTCTGTATGCCCAGGATTGCATAGTGAACAATTTTGGGTGTTGCTTCAATATGCTGCAAGACACTCTTCAAAGATACATTCTTACTGGAAATTCCTGCTTCCGTGGGCTGGCTATGAAATGCAAAGTTAGTTTAGATAATAAAATTACTGAGAAGTGGGCCATTTAGAAGGGCCAACATTATGTTATCAGTAACTGTAAAGCAAACAGGTAGTGGTGGGTTTGCTCCCTATAAACTTGGAATGGAGAAGAATGTTTAACCTAATTTTCATTGTTACTGCTAATTCAGGGACACTGCGTATAAGAGGTGGGATTTTTACTCTATAAAAGTCAGCTAGACCACCCTTCAGAGTGAGACATGAATAGGATTTTCCAGAGGCTAGATGAATCCAAGTGTATTTCCAATGCTGGTTACAGGATAATGAAGGAATACTTGAAAACTTCACTGGCTTCCATTCCACAGTGAAAACAAGAATATGGACTCCCAATGTTTGAGTTAGAAGGGGCCTAGATATCACCTGGTATGGTGTTTCAGTGGGGTGCTGTTGTCATTTGGGGTACCACTTATTGCGTAGAACTTTTTCATGTTTAGCATTGTGTGGTCCTTATGGAGTCTCTTCGCTGCCCTATGAGAAGAGTTACTAATTTGGGGCCTGCCAAAGTAAGCTAGAGAAGCAGAGCTGCGGTTTAAAAGCATTTCTCTTGACTTAAAGTTGTAGAGCACTTGCTGTGCACTTTTGAGACCCTGGGTTTGATCCAAGGCACTGCAAAACCAAACCAAACCTGGTCTCCTGGTTCAGAAGCCAGTAGATTTAATAGTGTCTCTCAACAAACTTAATTTTCCAAGTAGTTTTTTTTTTCCCAGTGCCAAAGATTGAACCCAGGTTTCTCACATCACAGCAGACTTAAAAAAAAAAAAAGACGGGATAGTCATTTTGCTGGCAGCATTTTTCTTCACAGTATAACTATGGCCAAAAACATCTTTTCTATAGTACTGTGTCCTAGTCCCCAAGAACTGCTTAGGAAGTACCATTACCCAGTCTGCTCCTGAAGACTGTGGATGTTCCACAAGACACATGAGTCATCCATCACAACTATGAAGGGCCACACACACTGGCGTTTGACTCCCAGTTCTTCCAGGCGGTTCCTCTCCAGTTCCAGGTTGTGATAGGACAGTTCCTTAATGAGAAACCTGGCAGCACCTGGAAGGCAACAGAACTGCAGCTGCACCTCCTTCCTGGAGCTTGAAGCTCCACAGGGGGTAACTTCAGAGAGCCTGTGCTGGGGCAGAGGTGTTGACCACACTCCACTTGCAATCACTGGGGATTTCAATGGGTTTCCTTTGGGGCTGATGAAGGCCAGCGGCCAGAGATTCTGCTGATGAGATCGGAGCACTCAACTTCTGGCCAACCATGATCCCTTCCAACCTGTTTCCTTCGAGTGGCCCTGGCATACAGGATGCCTCCCTCCCCCATTTGTGCCATGGTTCACCATTTACTGGATTTTCACCTGTGGTCCTCTAGGAGTGTCCCAGGGGCTGATAACAGAAAGGGGGCTGATGTAGATGATTCATGAACTATACTTTGAGGAGTATGGCAAAAATCTAGTTTGCATAATACAAGGAAAATAGTTTAATGAGAAAATGTTTGTTACTGGTTAGTTCCTAAAAACTACAATCCAAGAGGCTGTCTTGGAAGCAGCCTGCATCAGAGAACAGCCAGGCTGTGGTTAGTGGGTATGCTATTACTCTTTTTGTTTTTTGGTCTTGCAAGTGGTGCTCTGGGGGCCCCTCCTAGCAATTCTTGGCCAACCGGGATAGTGGTTCAGTGCAAGGGCCTGAATGTGTTGTGGGTTGGGGACTACCTGGGATACCCCGATGGTGCTCAGGGGCCTCCAGAGCTGCACCTTATGAAGCTTCAGGGTCCTGTATAGTGTTTACATGCAAGGCATGTGCCTTAACCCCTGTATATCTCTTTGGCCCATGATATGTTCTTTTTTGTAGAAAACTGAAGATCTTATACACAAAAGAGCTGAGAAGGTGAGTTCAGCCAAGTTGCAGACACAAAAAAATGATTTATAAATTAGTTATTTTTTTATACACTAACAACAAAAAGAAAAAGGAAATTTAAGAAATTTTCATTTATAACAGTACCAGAAAAAAATATTTAGGAATAAACTTAACCAAAAAGGCAAAAGACTTGTATGGTGAAAGATACATCCGTGGGACTGGAGGTAAGGTGTTTACACACAGCCAACCCCCATCTGAGCCCAGAAGCACATGTGTTCCTTCAAGCCCTGCCAGGGATGATTCTTGAGCCAGGAGTTAAGCTCTAAGCACTGCTGGTGCTGCTCTCTAAAAAAGCCAAACAAAATGGTAACACCGTGGGTTCCAGGGGATGGTTCAGTAGCTAAAGGAAATTCCTAAGCAAGCATGAAACCATGTACGTGATCTCCTTTTCAGTCATGCATAGACCCTGACTATGGCAATATAGGTTTTTATTGGAAACAAGAGCAATAGCACAGCATGTAGGATATTTGCCTTGCACGTGGCCAACCCAGCTGACCCAAGTTCGATTCCTCTGCCCCTCTTGGAGAGCCCAGCAAGCTACCTAGAGTATCTCACCCGCACCGCAGAACCTGGCAAGCTACCCATGACGTATTTGATATGTCAAACACAGTAACAACTAGTCTCACAATTTACTGGTGCCTGCTCGAGCAAATCGATGAACAACGAGAGGACAGTGTTATGCTAAATAAATAACCTAACAGATGGAGAAACCAGAAAATAAGAAACAAATCCCAAAGTAGAAGGAAGCAGTAGAAACTAGAGCAGAAAGTAATGTTACAGAAATCAAGAAAAGGTTTCTGGGGGCCAGAGGGATAGTACAGCCAGTAGGGAGTTTGCCTTGCATGCAGCAGGTTTTTAAAAATAGACAAGACTGAGAACTCCGTAGATAGGGAAAAAAAATAAGACCAAAATAAATTGAATCAGAGGGAATTACCTCAGAAATACAAAAGATTATAAGGGATTACTATGAACAACTTTATATCACTATTCACAGAATCATACAACCTCCTAAGACTGAATCTATAGAAAGGAGAAAACCTGAATAGGCCAATTATTATTAAGGAAACAACTAAAAAACTTCCCAAGAACAAATGGTCCAGATGGGTTCACTAGTGAGTTCTGCTAAAACTTCATAAAATACCTAGTACCTGTACTCATGTTCTTCCAACTAAAGAAACAGGAATCCTTTCTAATAGCTTCTATGAAGATCACATTAATATCAAAAGAAGAGTTATCACTTAAACTACAGACTAATATATCTGATGATTATCAATATAAAGATCCTCAGCAAAATCTTGGCAAACTGATTCCAACGATACATCAGAAGAATCACCATGAGCATGTGGGTTTTACCCAGGAATTCAAGGGTAATTCAATATTTACAAACCAACATACTGCACCATAGCAGAAGAATAGATTAAAACCATATGATCATATCTATAGATGCAAAGAAAGTCTTGGAAGATTAGCATTCATTCATGGTAAAAACTCAACAAAATGAGAATAGACATGTTTTAAGAGAGTAATGTCCATCTACAACAAACCCACAATCAACATTCAATAATGAAAATAAAAAGTCTTCCCTCTAAGATGTTCTCCTTCCATTTTAATTGCATATAATTTTGGAAGTTCTCATCACAGCACTCAGGTAAGAAAAAGAAATCAAAGGTATTTAAACTGGAAAACAAATTATACATCAGTATTTGCAGTTGATTATGTATGTATACACGTGTACACACACGCAATATGTAATTCTACAAACCCAAAAACAAACCCTCTAGGAATAATAATAAAGCAAAATAGGCTATAGTACACAAAAATCTATTGCAGAAATCTATATTCAAAACTAGAAGGAAAAAAAGGTAGCCCTACTGAAAATAGTGTCCTAGAAACAAAAAAATCTAGATTAAGGATGTGACTTAAACACTGAAAACTATGCCACTGTAGCACTGTCTTCCCATTGTTCATCGATTTGCTCGAGCGGGCCCAGTAACATCTCCATTGTGAGACTTGTTACTGCGTTTGGCATATCAAATACATCAAAGGTAGCTTGCCAGGCTTTGCCGTGTGGGCGAGATACTCTCTGTAGCTTGCTGGGCTCTCCAAGAGGGACAGAGAAATCGAACCCAGGTCGACTGGGCTGGCCACGTGCAAGGCAAACTCCCTACTACTGGGCTATTGCTCCAGCCCATAAATCACTATTGAAATAAATCTGACACCAGAAAATGGAAAAGCATTTTTATGTTCATGGACTGGAAAAATTACCAACCGAAAAGCATGCAAATTCAAAGCAATTCCCATCAAAATTCTGATAACATTCTTCAAGGTTTTAGAACAAACGCTACTAAAATTTGTATGGTATGAAAATACCCCAAATAGCCAAAGCAATTTTGAGAAAAAGATGAATTGAATTCACTGGCTTTATACTATAAAGCTATCATAATCAACTGTGTTACTGGCATAAAGACACTCAGATCAATGGAAGAGAATTGAGGAACAAGAAAAGAAATCCTAAAATACGTAGACAGTTAACATATGACAAAAGGGTAGAGAACAAAGAAAGCCTCTTCAGCAAGGGAAACTGGATAGCCACATATAGATAAACAAAACTGGATCTGTGTCTCACCACACACAAGTTATTTCAAAGTGAATTCATGACCTTGAGGTTAGACCAGAATCCATAAAAGGCCTTGAGGAAAGTATAAGCAGAACAAACTAGGATAAGGACCGTCAAGGTGTCTTCAATGGTTTGACTGCAGTGGCAAATAAAAATGAATGGGACACATCAAACATGGCAAAAGAGATCGATTAAAATAAAAGGACACTGTATTGAATAGGAGAAAATATTTGCACATAATGACATCAGATAGAGTTAATATCCAAGATATATAAAAACAAAACTCAACCACCAAAAAAACCCAAAGATACTTCCCTGAAGAGTGCACATAGATGACCAGTAGGCCTATGGAAATGTGTTTATTAAATAGTCACTTATTACCAGAGAAACGCAAATAAAATGACAAAGAGCTACCTCACACCAGCAAGAAAGGTACGTACTTAAAAAGTAGAAACAACTAGTGTTGGTGGGGAAGTGATTAGAAGGAATCTTCACTGCTGTTGAAATGTCATTTAGTTAATTTACTATGGAAAACAGTATGAAGACTTCTGATGAAGTAAGCTTCCTGGGCCTGGAGCAATAGTACAGCAGATACGGTGTTTGCCTTGCATGCAGCCGACCTGGGTTCGATTCCCAGTATCCCATATGGTTCCCCAAGCACTGCCAGGAGTAATTCCTGAGTGCAGAGCCAGGAGTAACCCCTGAGCATTGCCGGGTGTGACCCAAAAAGCAAAAAAAAAGTAAGCTTCCAGAAATCTTATTTATTGGTATCTAGCCTTAGATTCTATAAAACAGCAGAAACATGATGAAAAGCCCTTGGCCTTGAATTAGAAAACATTATACTAATCATACCAGTCGGGCTGTCTGTGCTCAGCCCCGGGGCTCTGGCAGCCCCTGCACTGCTGGCACCACACCGGTTTGTTCCCTGCCCCTCCCATGTGCTTAGTATCCTGCTTCCTTTCTGTAGCACTGTAGAACTGTCTTCCAGTTGTTCATCCATTTGCTCGAGTGGGCACCAGTAATGTCTCCACTGTGAGACTTCTTGTGACTGTTTTTGGCATATCGAATATGCCATGGGGAGCTTGCCAGGCTCTGCCGTGCGGGAAACTCTCGTTATCTTGCTGGGCTCTCCGAGAGGGACAGAGGAATTGAACCCGGGTCGGCCGCTTGCAAGGCAAACGCCCTACCAGCTGTGCTATCGCTCCGCCCACTTTCTAGTCCTCAGAAATTTATCCTGCAAAACTGTAGATACTCTAGGAAAGAAAATTCCAATTGGAAGGAGTGAAAAGTTCTGCTCCAAAGAGAGGAGCCTTTGACAGTTTCGTGCCTGTGGAAGGGAGCTGGGTACTTCTTTGAGCCCCTCTCCCTCCCCCGAGGGGACCCTTACCCACGCCTGCATTATTGAACATGCCCGGGAGCACCAGCATGATGTGGTTGGGCCAGTACTTGCGGTACAGTGGCATCTCATATTCTTTGACCACCAGCAGGTGAAGGTGGCTGATGCCCTCCATGGCATGAAAGAGGTTGAGGAGTCCATGCTCATGTCGGCCACTGGAAGGAGTGAAAATCGGGCTCTTGACTGCATTCAGATTCTGCTAAAAGAAAAGAAAAGCAACCAGAAACCCCAAGGGGGAAGTTAAGAGCCTTATAGAGGAGGTTAAAGGCTCAGTCTTCGAATCGGGGCCTGTGGCACTTGCACTCACCTTGTCGGAAACCAGGGGCAACCGCATGCTCTCCAGGTGCTTTCCCTGCTTACTGAAGACAAAATGACTCTCTTTGGATTTGGGAATGATGAAATAGAGCTGCACCTCTTCTCCCAGCATCGAGGAGGAGAATGTGAATGCATGGAGGGTAGAATCAGACATCTGCATTTGCAAAGCAGAAAGGGCGGGATGTAAGCAGTGAGCAAACTCCCGGGCTAACCTTTTCTAACAACCTTTTCTAAGGTTGTTAGAAAAAAAGAACATGGGGCCCAGAGCGAAAGTAGGGCAGGTGGGGTATCTGCCTTGTATGTGGCCGACCCAGGTTTGATCTCTGGTGTCTCTTGTGGTCCCCCAAGCACCGCTAGGAGTGATTCCTGAGTGCAGAGCCAGGAGACATCACTGAGTATCACCAGGTGTGCCCCCATGCCCCCCAAAGAGAAGGACATGGGCTTGAACTTGACCCTGTGCCGCCACTCCTGTGGGTGTGCAACCCTGAACCCTGAAATCCAGGTGCTGTGCCCCTAGGGTGAGGGGATGTGCCGTGGGGCTCCCCTGTAACCCTGTATTCTGTAAAGCATTATGGGCTTATTTCAATTCAAAATGCTTCCCAAAGCACCAAAATCCAAAGGTTGTTGGTATTGAAAGGACAGAATGACCCAATTCAGATTTTCAGCCTCCTTCTCATACCTTGTGGGCAAAGGGTGAAGATGGGATCTTCAGTTTTGGGGGGCATTCAGTCAGCCCATCCCAGAGCAAGAAAGAGTTGTACATGTTCAGTCGATCAAAACCAAGAAAACAGACTGGGGAAAGCAAGCTAGAGCTTATCCTAGAAACAGGCCTGGACAATACCATTTTGCCTGACTGTTCCCATCCATGCCTGAACAAGAGGAGGCCAGATATGGGGCTGCACTGCTTCCCATCTGTCTCCCCGCCCCTTAGTTCTCTCCACAAAAGAAGGAGCACTGACTCTTTGGAATGCCCTGTGACAATGACCACCCCTCACTAGGTGGAGAGTCTGACAGAGTGGCCCGATGGGGGGCTGCGGGAGTCCTCCTGGCCGTGGTGGGAATCAGACGTGGTGGGGGCTGCACCTGGGAGGCGGAGGTGAAGTCCATGTACTGGTGGCACTGCTCACAGTGGTGGAATGTGTTGTAGGCCGCATATTTGGTCAGCATCATGGACACGGTCTCTCGTTTCCGGGGCTCCTCAATTTTGGATTCCTTTGTTGCTTCTGTGTATAAAGGGCAAGAAAGTTTCCTGTGATATACACGAAGCCTCTTTAGCAAGAATCCTCCTTCAGGCCAAGAGGCAGGTGTAAACTCACCAATTAACACACAGGTAAAAAGAGAGAGATGCAGAGAGAATGATGGCAGCTGCTCTTAAGGCTTAAGCTGCCCCAAGGTTCCTAGCCTCTGAGATGTTCCCCTGGACTTTCAAGGAAGGCCCTAACTCCTGGACTCTGCTTGCACTGACCTTGCTTGATCCCTGCCAGCTTCTCCGTGTACACCAGGCTCATGAGACTGTACTTGGGGTCATGCACACTGGCGTCAAAGGGCATTTTACTGAAGCTCTCGATGTCAGGCCAGGGCTCTCTCTCCGATGGGCTCACGTCACAGCTCTCGCTGGGATCTAGGGCAAGAAAGGGAGTGGGCAGAGCAGCAGGCTGACTCCAGTGGGCCAGAGGTGAAGGGTCTTAAGAAACCAAGGCACTTGTTGGGAAATGAGCAGTGGAGGAAAGTAAAATTGTTTCAGTAATGGCTGAAAGTAGACTAGACCAAACATGATTGCCACTCAATGTTTCTTTTGCAAACCACAACACCCAAAAGGAGAGAGAGAACAGAGGGGAATGCCCTGCCACAGAGACAGGGTGGGATGGGGGGGATGGGGGGTGGAGGGATACTGGGATCCGTGGTGGTGGGAAATGGGCACTGGTGGAGGGATGGGTATTTGATCATTGTATAATTGAAACCCAAGCACAAAAATGTGTAAGTCTGCAACTGTGCCTCATGATATCTCACTATTAAAAATTTTTTTAATAAAAAAAATTGTTTCAGTGATGGAGCTTCCCAAACTTTCTTGGCCTACTGCACCCTTCTCAGGAAAAGAGAACCCACATTCTCTTGGAAATCTACCTTTAAGCAAATGAAGTATTCTCCCGGTCACTGCTTCCCAAAGGGGCAACTCGGCAGCGTGTTGGGAGGGGCCTCAAGGCCCCATGTTAGCTTCCTTCACACACAGTTCACAAACGCCCACATTCATGACATCAGTTATCCCTTCTCACCAGACCCCTAGGCTTCAGTAAAAGCTTGATTAATTTTAGATGATCTAAATTCTTTGACGTTCACTTGTCAAAGTTGTGGGACTTTTGTTTGTTTGCTTTTTAAAACTGAATCACTGTTGAATTACAAAGTTACAAGGATATTTAGTATTGATTTTTAGGCATATATTGTTCCAACAGCAATTCCTTCACCTCTGGCCACTACTCTTCACCAATGTCTGTTTCCCTCCCGCCCCCCAGCCTGCCTCTGTGGTAGGCACTTTCCCCTCCCCCATTGTCCCTTCCCTAACTTATCCCCCTCACCCTGTCAGAGTGTCAAGCTTCCTACAGAGGAAGATCAGTTCTCCTGTTAGTTGTGGGATTTTTTGAGGGGGAGGGGGTCACACCCAGCAATGCTCAGGGGTTACTCCTGGCTCTGCCCTCAGGAATTACTCCTGCCTCTGCTTGGAAGACCATATGGGATGCTGGAGGTTGAACCCAAGTCAGCCGCGTGCAAGGCAAATGCCCTACCCGCTGTACTATTGCTCAGGCCCCAGTTGTGGGATTTTAAAGATGTCAACTACCTAAGAGATCTGAAGAGTACTTGAGCCCAGGTATGTGGCTTGGCGGTAAAGCATGTGTCTTGCATGTGTAAGGTGGTAGGTTCTCTATCCAGCACCATAACAAAGCCAAACAACCAAAGTGCACTGAAAAAGATTTCAGTGTAAGCGTCTATTGCAGAATCACCTGGGAGCCTGTCACAGTCTCTGTGCTCAGCCCATATTCCTGCATCTCCTTATAATCCAGGGCCTGTTGCCATGTGGGACGCTCCCTGTGCTGTTTGGATATGAGCCCAGGCTCGTCCTCTTACTATTTCTCACCTGCAAGCATCTTCCTCCCTGAGGTTTTGTGATTGCTGAAAGAATCCCAGTTGGTATGTTAAAAGTTCTCAGAAGGGCTGGAACAATAGCACAGCAGGTAGGGCGTTTGCCTTGCCAACCTGGGTTTGATTTCCAGCATCCCATATGGTGGCATATGGAGTCTCCTGCCCCCCCCTCCCCCCCCCCCCCCCCCCCCCCCCGTGCCTGGCTGTCCTCGCCGGGGCCCCTTGGAGGGGAGCGGGTTGAGTTTCCCTCCCCGCCCCAATCAGGGCTCCGGCAGCCGAAGACCTCCAGAACCAGCCACAACCATGCTGAGACTACTCTCCACACGCATGAAGGTATAGGCAGAGGAACACAGGCATGCAGGTCCTGGGGCTGAGATCTCCAAGCCTGCTCAGATCGGGGCTGAGCATCCTCCACCCAGATCCTCCATATTCCAGTAGGCAGGGGTCACACCCACCAACTGGCCCCCTGGCGCCGTGTAATCTCATCAACAGCCAAGACCCAGAGACTATAAAACCCAGCTCCCGGCAAACACTCCTGAAATTTATATGGAACAATAAGCCCCCACGAATAGCTAAAGCAATTCTTGGGAAAAAGAAAATGGGGGGAATCAACCTCCCGAACTTCAAACTGTACTACAAAGCAGTAATAATTAAAACAGCATGGTACTGGAACAAAGGCAGAACTGCAGACCAATGGAACAGGGTTGAATACACTGACATCTCCCCTCAATCATATGATCATCTAATCTTTGATAAAGGTGCAAGTAATGTGAAGTGGAGTAAGGAAAGCCTCTTTAATAAATTATGTTGGCATCATTGGACGGCTACATGCAAAAAAATAGGCTCAGAAATCTGCCTAACACCATGTACAAAAGTAAGATCAAAATGGATTAAAGACCTCAACATCAGACCAGAAACCATAAGGTACATTGAAAATAAAGTTGGCAAAACCCTCCATGATATTGAAGCTAATGGTATCTTCAAAGATGCCACGCCACTGGCCAAGCAAGTGAAAACAGAGATAGATAAATGGGACTATCTTAAACTAAGAAGCTTCTGCACCTCCAAAGAAACAGTGACCAAAATACAAAGACAGTCTACAGAATGGGAAAGGATATTCACCGAATACACATCTGACAAGGGGTTGATATCCAGGATATACAAAATACTGGTTAAACTCCACAAGAAGAAAACATCCAATCCCATCCAAAAATGGGGCAATGAAATGAACAGAAACTTTCTCAAAGAAGAAATCCGAATGGCAAAAAAGCACATGAGAAAATGCTCTACATCATTAATCATCAGAGAGATGCAGATCAAAACCACAATGAGATACCATCTCACACCTCAGAGTCTGGCCCACATTCAAAAGAACAAAAGCAACCAATGCTGGCGTGGATGTGGCGAGAAAGGGACACTCCTTCACTGTTGGTGGGAATGTCCACTGGTTCAGCCCTTCTGGACAACAGTATGGACGATTCTCAAAAAATTAGAAATTGAGCTCCCATTTGACCCAGCAATACCACTCCTGGGAATATATCCCAGAGAAGCAAAAATGTATAGTCGAAGTGACATCTGCACTTGTTTGTTCATTGCAGCACTCTTTACAATAGCCAGAAACTGGAAGAAACCTGAATGCCCAAGAACAGATGACTGGTTAAAGAAACTTTGGTACATCTACACAATGGAGTACTATGTAGCTGTTAGAAAAGATGAAGTCATGAAATTTACATACAAGTAGTACAATATGGAAAGTATCATGCTAAGCGAAATGAGTCAGAAAGAGAGGGATAGACATAGAAAGATTGCATTCATCTGGGGGATATAAAGTAACAAAGTATGAGATTAATACCCAAGAATAGCTGAGAGCAGCACCAGGAGGATTACTCCATAACTTAGAGGCCAGCTGGGTATCCTAGAGGAAAGGGCAGTTCAGATAGAGAAGGGAGCACCAAATAAAGGATGTTTGGAGGATCCTCCCAGGAGGGGAGATGCATGTCGAAAGTAGACTATGGACTGAACATGTTTGCCACTCAATGCCTCTTTTGCAGACCACAACACCCAAACGGAGAGAGAGAACACAGGGGATTGTCCTGCCACAGAGGCAGGGGGGGATGGGGGGATGGGGGTGGGAGGGATATTATCCATGGTGGTGAAAAACGGGCACTGATGGAGGGATGGGTATCTGATCATTGTATAATTGAAACCCAAGCACAAAAAAAATTGTAAATCTACAACTGTAAAAAAATAAATAAATAAATTTAAAAAAAAAAAACCCAGCTCCCGGAAGCGTGCGGCCGCATTTACGGCCCTGTGACATCTTATTATCTCATTCCTACTTTGGACAAACTGGCAGGCTACCGAATGTAACCTGCCCACACGGCAGAGTCTGGCAAACTCCCTGTGTTGTACCCAATATGCCAAATACCAGTAACAATGATGGATCTCATTCTCCTAACCCTGAAAGAGCCTTGAATATGGCACTTTTTAAAAAATCTCAGGGCTAGGACGAAGGAGACGTTACTGGAGCCTGCTCGAGGCAATCGACCAACAACAGGATGGTTGTGATCGTGATCGTGATCCCATATGGTCCCCCGAGCACTGCCAGGAGTAATTCCTGAGTGCATGAGCCAGGAGTAACCCCTGAGCATTGCCGGGTGTGACCCAAGAAGCAAAAAAAATAAATAAATACATAAGGTCTGAGGTAGGTCATCTATAGATGATACTTATTGTTATTAATAAGGGCTGGAGTGATAGCACAGTGGTAGGGCGTTTGCCTTGCACGCAGACAATATGGCCGACCCGAGTTCGATTCCTCCGCCCCTCTCGGAGAGCCCGGCAAGCTACCGAGAGTATCTTACCCGCACGGCAGAGCCTGGCATGCTCCCCGTGACGTCTTCAATATACCAAACACATCTGGAAAGAAAGATGGCGGCCGCACGGGAGCCTTGTGGAAAGCGGGTTTGAGCCGGGCTCGGGGGGGGAGCAGCGGGGACCTCATGGGAAGGGGGGCTTTGTGGGCCGTCCCCCACGCCCCACCGGGGTCGCCAGCTGCCCCCCACGAGCGGCTCTCCGGCACGGCCACGGCCCCGGAGGCACAAGGACTTAGCACAGAGAACCAGCCGCTTGGAGCAGAAAAGCAAATGGACTTGTGTTGATCCGCGCCACCAAGCCTGCCCGGAGGGGGAAGGGCGTTGACCAGCCCGCCCGTTCCTCTCTGGAAAGAAAGATGGCGGCCGCACGGGAGCCTTGTGGAAAGCGGGTTTGAGCCGGGCTCGGGGGGGGAGCACCGGGGACCTCATGGGAAGGGGGGCTTTGTGGGCCGTCCCCCACGCCCCACCGGGGTCGCCAGCTGCCCCCCACGAGCGGCTCTCCGGCACGGCCACGGCCCCGGAGGCACAAGGACTTAGCACAGAGAACCAGCCGCTTGGAGCAGAAAAGCAAATGGACTTGTGTTGATCCGTGCCACCAAGCCTGCCCGGAGGGGGAAGGGCGTTGACCAGCCCGCCCGTTCCTCTCTGGAAAGAAAGATGGCGGCCGCACGGGAGCCTTGTGGAAAGCGGGTTTGAGCCGGGCTCGGGGGGGGAGCAGCGGGGACCTCATGGGAAGGGGGGCTTTGTGGGCCGTCCCCCACGCCCCACCGGGGTCGCCAGCTGCCCCCCACGAGCGGCTCTCCGGCACGGCCACGGCCCCGGAGGCACAAGGACTTAGCACAGAGAACCAGCCGCTTGGAGCAGAAAAGCAAATGGACTTGTGTTGATCCGCGCCACCAAACCTGCCCGGAGGGGGAAGGGCGTTGACCAGCCCGCCCGCTCCTCTCTGGAAAGAAAGATGGCGGCCGCACGGGAGCCTTGTGGAAAGCGGGTTTGAGCCGGGCTCGGGGGGGGAGCAGCGGGGACCTCATGGGAAGGGGGGCTTTGTGGGCCGTCCCCCACGCCCCACCGGGGTCGCCAGCTGCCCCCCACGAGCGGCTCTCCGGCACGGCCACGGCCCCGGAGGCACAAGGACTTAGCACAGAGAACCAGCCGCTTGGAGCAGAAAAGCAAATGGACTTGTGTTGATCCGCGCCACCAAACCTGCCCGGAGGGGGAAGGGCGTTGACCAGCCCGCCCGCTCCTCTCTGGAAAGAAAGATGGCGGCCGCACGGGAGCCTTGTGGAAAGCGGGTTTGAGCCGGGCTCGGGGGGGGGGAGCAGCGGGGACCTCATGGGAAGGGGGGCTTTGTGGGCCGTCCCCCACGCCCCACCGGGGTCGCCAGCTGCCCCCCACGAGCGGCTCTCCGGCACGGCCACGGCCCCGGAGGCACAAGGACTTAGCACAGAGAACCAGCCGCTTGGAGCAGAAAAGCAAATGGACTTGTGTTGATCCGCGCCACCAAGCCTGCCCGGAGGGGGAAGGGCGTTGACCAGCCCGCCCGTTCCTCTCTGGAAAGAAAGATGGCGGCCGCACGGGAGCCTTGTGGAAAGCGGGTTTGAGCCGGGCTCGGGGGGGGAGCAGCGGGGACCTCATGGGAAGGGGGGCTTTGTGGGCCGTCCCCCACGCCCCACCGGGGTCGCCAGCTGCCCCCCACGAGCGGCTCTCCGGCACGGCCACGACTCCAGGACACAGAAACCAATCTCTTAACTAGCTAACTTTTAATAGAAATTCTTCCAGGGTCAATAAGTAAAATAGCAGAAATTCAAAACCGCGCGGCCGCTATCGCGGCCGCGCGACATCATTTTATTCTTAAACCAAGTTGTAGAAAGCAAATCATTTCACAACGCTGTTTCAGCATGTCTGATTGGGGGGGGGGGTGGGTCGTAAACTCTTAACAATAATTGTGCATCTTCTATCGAAATAATCTATCTAGTCAAAGTAGATAGAGTATTAACTAGAACTCATCTACCTCACAAGAATTGGGAGGGGTGGGAGGTGGGGGTCTATTGGGGTTCGGGGTTAAAAATGAGTATTGGTAAAGGGAAATGTGTTCGGTATCTACATGACTGAGACCTAAACCCGAAAGCTCTGTAACTTTTCCCACAGTGATTCAATAAATAAATAAATTATAAAAAAAAAAAAAAAATATACCAAACACAGTAACAAGTCTCACGATGGAGACGTTACTGGACCCGCTCGAGAAAATTGATGAACAATGGGAGGACCGTGGTTCCGTGGTTATTAATAAAATTTATCAAAAATGTTTAAGATAACTTTCAAATAAAAACTTTTTTTTTTTTACAGAAAGGCTAAAGGAGTTCTGAATAACATTTCTCTACAGACATACCACCAGGCACATACTTATTGTCCTTATATGATATATCATTGTTAAGGAAATACAAATAGCAAAAATATCATCTCACATCTATGAGACCCCAAGTGACAAGAAAAAAAAGTATTGGCAAGGATGTGGAGAAAAGAGGAAAACACTGCTGGTGAGAATGTAATTTGGTGCAACTTCTATGAAGATTCCTAAAATATTAAAAATAGAACTACTTGGGGCTGGAGAAATAGTACAGCCAGTAAGGTGTTTGCCTTGCATGCAGCTGACTCAGGTTCAATTCCCTGCACCACATATGGGCCCCAGAGCCCCTCCTGGAGTGATTCCTGAGTGCAGAGTCAGGAGTAACCTCTGAGCATTGCTTGATGTGACCTTTCATAACAACAAAAAACAGAGCTACTATATGATCCAGCAACTTCACTTCTGAGTATTTATCTGCAGAATATGAAAACATCAATTTGAAGAGATATATAGACCTCCATGTTCCTTGCAGTTCTGTTCACAGCACACGCCTGACCTGTGTTTGATCCCTGGTTTGACTCCATATATGGAAACAACCTACATGTCCATTGGTGGATGAACAGATAAAGATAAGGCACAGTAAGAAAAAGAATGGGGATCCAAACTGGAAAAGGTCCTTAAGATCACTACTTGCAGAAGGCACAGTATATACAGAAAGTGATAAAGACTGCATGCAAAATCCATTAGAAATAATAAACCAATACAATAAATGGCATGCTACAAAAATCAATATACAAATCTGTTGTGTTTTTGTATGCAAATAATGAACTAGAGAAAGAAAGACAATCTTATTTACAATTGTATCAAAAGCAATCAATTATTTAGAGTCAAATGAGTTTGGGAACTGAATGATTTATACACTGAAGACTATAGGTCACTGTTAAAATAAACAGAAGAGGGGAGGCTGGAGAGATAGCACAGCGGGTAGGGCGTTTGCCTTGCATGCGGCCGACCAGGGTTCGATTCCCAGCATCCCATATGGTCCCCTGAGCACCGCCAGGAATAATTCCTGAGTGCAGAGCCAGAAGTAACCCCTATGCATCGCCAGGTGTGACCCAAAAAGCAAAAACAACAATAACAACAACAAAGCCCCCCCAAAATAGAAGAGGGACCAGAGAGACAGTACAGAGTGGATAGGGAGTTTGCCTTGCCCACGCCTAATCTGGGTTTGATCTTCGGCATCCCATATGACTCCCTGGTGCTGCCAGAAGTGATTCCTGAGTGCAGAGCCAGGGATAACCCTTAAACATTGCCAGGTGGCCCCCCAAAACTAAAACCGCCAACAAATAGAAGACCAGGGTTGTGGCTTAGTCATAGGAGCATGCCAGGCATGTGTTCAGTCCTGAGTTTGATATCTGGCCTGACAAAACAATAAATAAAAGAAATAGAAGAGACTGGGAGCTAACAAAGTCCCTTCTACCACATGGCCCACGAGCAGATCCCTTGAGGACTTTGGGCATCACTGGATGTGACTCTGAAGCCCCACTGGGGCCCTGGAAGTCTTCAGAACTGCAAAAACACTAGCTGCAACACATCTTTGTGTGTGTGTGTGTTTTAAGATTTTTTAGAATTTTGTTTTTTTTGGTGATTTTGGTTTTTTTTTTTTTTTTTTTTGCTTTTTGAGTCTCACTCAGTGGTGCACAGGGGTTATTCCTGGCTCTGCACTCAGGAATTACTCCTGGTGGTGCACAGGGGACCACATGGGATGCTGGGGATCGAACCTGGGTCGGCCGCATGTAAGGCAAATGCCCTACCCACTGTTCTATAGCTCCAGCTCCTGCCAATACATCTTTGGTTCTGAGCATTGAACCACTGGCTTGGTTGGCTGAAAATTGCTAAGGGGTGGCCCCAGGAGCCCTAGAACACTGCCTGGGAGGCCTCCTACTCAGAAAGAGGGAGAAGAAATGAAGAAAGAAAGAAGGAAGACATAGAAAATGGTAAATATTCTAGGGCAGGATACCTTTGCAAGCTCAAGGTCTGCATTTAACTCCTGGCACTCCATGGTCAATGAACAATAAGCAAGGAGTAACCCATAGCACTGCTGGATATGATTTGAAAACAAAAAGAGAGTCAGAGAGATAGTACAGTGGGTAAGATAAGTACTTTGGAAACTGAATATGGGCCCCTAAGCACCACCAGGAGTGGTCCTTGAGCACAGAGCCAGGAGTGATTCATGAGTACAAAGCTAGGAGTAAGTTCTGAGCATTGCCATGTCTGGCACCCCAAAGTAATCATGCTAGCCAAAATATGTACAAATGCATTTGCCTTATACGCAGCCGACCTGGGTTCGATTCCTCTGCACCTCTCGGAGAGCCTGGGAAGCTACTGAGAGTATCTCACCTGCATGGCAAAGCCTGGCAAGCTACCCATGGCGTATTCAATATGCCAAAAACAGTAACAAGTCTCAATTTGTTGTGAGATGTTACTGGTGCCAGCTCAAGCAAATTGATGAACAATGGGAGGACAGTGCTACAGTGCTATCAAAATTCCAATGCCATTATTCAAGGACCTAGAACAAATATTACTGAACTTTGTATGAAACGACAAAACTTCCTGCACTATTCAAGAAATGCTGAGGAAAAAGTTTTATTTATTTATTTAAATTTTTATTAGTGAAACAACATGAGGTACAGTTGTAAACTTACAAATTTTTGTGCTTGGGTTTTGATTATACAATGATCAAGTACCCATCCCTCCACCAGTGCCCATTTTCCACCACCATGGATCCCAGTATCCCTTCCACACCCAATCCCCCCCCATCCCACTCTGCCTCTGTGGCAGGGTATTCCCTTTTGTTCTCTCTCTCCTTTTGGGTGTTGTGGTCTGCAAAAGAGGCATTGAGTCCAATCATGTTCGGTCCATAGTCTACTTTCAGCATGCATCTCCCATCCTGGGAAGATGCTGAGGAAAAAGTTTGGAAGTCATTATCCCTGAGTTTGAACAAGACAATAAAGCTACAGTATTTTAAAAATGTATGATATTTTAATAAAAGCACTCAGATCAATGGAATAGAATAGAGAACTCAAAAAATCAGCCCTCATATATATGGACAGTTAATGTTTGACAAGGAGCCAAGAGCATAGAACAGAGAAATGAAGGTCTCGTCAACAAATGGTTCTTGGGAACTGAATGGTCACATGCAAATAAATGAAACTGACTCATTATTTCACACTAATACACAAAAGTTAACTCCAGGAGCCATAGAGACAGCTCAATTAGCTGAGCATGCTTACATGCAGGAAACCTGGGGCCCAATCTCTGGCACTGTATAGTACGCCGATTAACAAGCACCACCAGAGTGATTCTAGAACCCAGAGTATATCGAGTACTGCCAGGTATGACCCAAAACCAACCAAACAAAAAAATTTATTCAGAACGGATTAAAGACAATGAATCTACAAAATACAGTGATATATTCAGGGACTCCATTGGCAAGAGAAACAACATAAACTAAGAAACATGATATTATGTCAAAATAAAAAGCTCTGCACTGCTAAAGGAAATAAAACAAAAATACATAAAGAACTTATAAAGAACTCCTAAAACTCAACAATCTCACTCAAAAGTATGGAAGGCGGGAAGGATAGTTCAGTAGGCTAGGGCGCATACGTGATACTTTGCCTGCAGGAGCAGGCGTTCAATTCTTGTTCTCAAATGGAGCCCAAACAGTACTCTAAAACACTGATGTGCAGAAGCCCCTGAGCATCACCAGGTATAGCCCAAAGTAACAACAGAATTTGGACAGATACTTCTCCAAGAACGCATGTATAAGGCAAATAAGCACATGAACAAATGCTCAACCTCTCATCATCAGGAACATGCAAATCAAAAAGGCAATAGGATAATCACCTCACACCCATGAGAACAGTCTACCAAGAAGGCTAGTAACAGCAAAGCTGGCAGGGATATGGAATAAAAGGAACCTTCATTCTCTGTTGGCAAGAAAGTAAAGCTGGCTCAGTATCTATGGAAAAATAATATAATGATTTCTTAAGATACTAAAAATAGAACACCACATGATAGTAATTCCACTCCCAAGAATCTACCCAAAGAACACAAAAAATACTAATTTTGAAAAGATATGTGCACTGCTGTGTTCACTGCAGCACCGTTTATAATAGCTGAGATCTGGCCCAACAATGGCTGAGTGGCTCAAGACGTGGTCTACATACACAACAGCACCAAGAGAGGCAGAAAGTTTGCCTTTTGCTACAACAGGAATAGAACAGGAGGGGCTGGTCATGCTAAGCTGAGATAAGTTAGGAGGTAAAAGACAAATACTGGATAATTTTGCTTATATGTGGTATATTCAGAGCACGGGGCAGAAATATACGGGCTGGAGCCTTGCACCCGGGTTCAATTCCTCCGTCCCTCTCGGAGAGCCCAGCAAGATACCGAGAGTATCCCATCTGCACGGTAGAGCCTGGCAAGCTCCCCATGGCTTATTTAATATGCCCAAAACAGCAACAACATGTCTCACAATGGAGACGTTACTGGTGCCCACTTGAGCAAATCTCATCATCAGGAACATGCAAATCAAAAAGGCAATAGGATAATCACCTCACACTCATGAGAACAGTCTACCAGGAAGGCTAATGAACAACGGGTGAACAGTGCTAAAGACTCTAACCAGATAGAATTGAGATTTTTTTTTTGGCTTTTTGGCGATGCACAGGGGTTACTCCTGGCTCTGTGCTCAGGAATTACTCCTAGCAGTAGCTCAGGGGACCATATGGGATGCTGGGAATCGAACCCGGGTCAGTCACGTGCAAGGCAAATGCCCTACCCACTGTGCTATCACTCCAGCCCCAGATTTGAGATTTCTTAGAGGGTGGGAGGGAGCAAGGAAGCATAGGCTGAAAGTGTCAGCTGGACTGTGGCGGTGAGTGTGGTAACACTATATCCCTAAAACTTATAAACATTTATATTCTTGCAAACCAATGTTATCTCAAAAAAAAAAAAGATGCGGTATGAAAAAGATGCCATTTGTGAGGACCAGGGTGGGTGTATGCCAGAGGGTGCTGAGTCAGAGACAGACTGGAAGATTTCACCATGTGGGATAAAAAGAGAAGTGAACAAAACCTAACCACTTAGCGGCTGGGTGGCTGCTCAAAGATGGAGCCTCATGTGTGGGGCTCTGAGTTAGATCCCCTGCACCCTGGGGCTCCCCGGGGATAATTGTGGGGATAGTTCCCATGGGCCTAGCATGGGCTTGAGGAGCCAGGCCTGAGCACCTACCCATTGGGCAGAGGGTTGGGAGACCAAGTATATTCAAACACAGCACCCAAGCTCCCAAGCAGTGATGTGGAGACCCTCACACCCCAAAACCAACAATCTTTAGAAGATGATAGAAAGAGATGACCAGATGGTCAGCCCCACAAGGATCATGACAGATGGTAAAACTAGACGGTGGGCAGGGGGTATGGTGTGGCATAAACACCTGTGGGAATATGAGCTGTACACCTGAAGTTTATACAGTGTTGTACATCGAGTTAAAAAAAAATTCTAGAAGGCTAGAAGCACAACTACTATCTTTTAAGCACGATATTTTTATATGCCTGGCTAGCTGGGTTGAACATGAAACTCAAACATGATTTGTTTAATTTTATATGCCTGAGGTGAAGTTTTCATTTTACCTGAAACTTTAAGTTCATTTTCTTTTTTTTTGGGGGGGGGGGTTCATAGGCAGTGGTGCTCGGGGACCATATGAGATGTTGGGAATCGAACTGAGGTGAGCCATGTGCAAGGCAAAGTTCCTACTATAATTCTGGCCTTTTTTTAAATCTGCCCCCCCTTTAATGTGTCACTGAGTGTCTACAATTCTCAGCACTAAAATAAGAGAGAAGCCATAAAGCCAAACAGGCTTCTCATGATCAGGAGCAGGCTGCACCTGATTAGCGAGTCTGATTATCAGATGCAAAACCCTGGCTCGAGGCCACACTGTTCTTGGTCAGAGATGAGCTGGCTGATCCCTGCTCACACCCACTCTCTGGCCCTATGGGAGTGTGGTGGGACCCGTTGGTAATGAGTTCCGGGAAGCAATAAAACCAATGTGAATGTGAAAAGGAATGTGAAAAGGAATCACACTGTCATCAACCCTTTTGCCAGCCCCAGTGCACAAAGGCTGAACATGCCCCCCCCCGCCCCCAGCCCCCATTATCTGCTTTGTTTTGGGGGTCACACTGGTGTTGCTCAGGGCTTATCCTGGCTTTTGCCAGAGTGCAAGGCAAACACCCTATCCTCTGTACTATGGCACCGGCCCCCTCCATCCTCCCTGTCCCAATCTTTGGAAATGATTTGCAGGAATTGAGTACTGAAAAAACTCTGAATGATGCCAGGCTAGGGAAGAAGGCTGGATTCCCTGAGAGAAGATGAGATGGAGACGCCTCAGCAGAACCATGTTTCCTTTGTAAGAAACTTCATTGGGTCAGACCTGAGGGAGGTCACCCAAAGCTCAAAGTCCTTTTACTTTGGCAATGCCACAGCAGACAATTACGGACACAGAAAGCCCCAAGTTCGGGGCAGCCTGGAAAAAGACTAAGAAAACTAGTACCATGAAACCAAGAGGCGCTGCCCACATCAGCACCTCTGGGTGCACAGACGGCCCCTTCCCTGGAGGGGGCCACTCGCCCAGGCACGTGCAGCTCCTCAAATCCCAGAGTGCTCTCGCCCGCTCTCCCATTCCTCAGTGGAAGCATTTTGCTTCACTGTCCTCTCCTGATATTCTTTCCTGTGGGACCTGAGGACAAGGCCCAGGAACCCAGGTGCAGTTTGTAAACAGAGATGGGCTCGTCCTCACTTCCTCAGACCCTTCTCCCGCCAGGTGGTGCTGAGCAAACAGCAGTGTGGTCACTGGCTGTGTCTGCCCGCTGTCAGGGCACCACAGCATCTCCATCATGGGGAAGCAGGCAAGGGGTGGCGTGCCAGGAGCTGGGTGGCTCAGAGGACAGGGTCTTGGTTTGAAAACCAGCCCCACCCCCACCCCAGCCCTGCCACACATTAGCCCTTGCTCCTTATTGCAAATGTAAGCGGGGATTTCTTTGTGGTGCTGAGGGGAGAGAAGGGTCGGCTGGGCTGCACGTGGACGTTTACATGTGCAGCACATAAGCGCAAGCCTTCCCAGCCCCTTCCTAGGGCTGCGGAGACACAACCCAGAAAAGGCCTGACAGAGGGCATCAACCCTGCCGGCACTTGGAACCAGTCCTCAGCCACTTGGGCAATGCACACCCAGACCTTTGCAGAAACGCCTCTCTGCACAACATCTTTCCCAGCCAGAGGTATCATTCCCCCAGAGAGAGAGACACCCCCCCAACACACACACCCCACTCCGCAAATCTCCAGCCGTTGTGCCTGGGAGCTCACCTGTGTTGATCTCGTCCTCGTCATACACATCCACCTCCAGGACACACACACACACACGCCCCACCCTGCCATTTCCAGCTTGTGTTGATCTCGCCCTCGTCATACACATCCAGGACAGACAGACAGACAGACACACACACACACACGTGCGCGCGGGGGAGCACCCCACTCTGCCATCTCCAGCCTGTGTTGATCTCGCCCTCGTCATACACATCCAGGACAGACAGACACACACACACACACACACACACACGCCCTCTGCCATCTCCAGCCTGTGTTGATCTCGCCCTCGTCATACACATCCAGGACAGACAGACAGACAGACACACACACACACGCCCTCTGCCATCTCCAGCCTGTGTTGATCTCGCCCTCGCCATACACATCCCGCCGCGCCCGGGAGGGCTCACCTGTGTTGATCTCGCCCTCGTCATACACATCCAGGACAGACAGACAGACAGACAGACAGACAGACAGACACACACACACACACACACACGTGCGCGCGGGGGAGCACCCCACTCTGCCATCTCCAGCCTGTGTTGATCTCGCCCTCGTCATACACATCCAGGACAGACAGACAGACAGACAGACAGACAGACACACACACACACACACACACACACACACACACACGCTCTCTGCCATCTCCAGCCTGTGTTGATCTCGCCCTCGCCATACACATCCCGCCGCGCCCGGGAGGGCTCACCTGTGTTGATCTCGCCCTCGTCATACACATCCACCTCCAGGAGCCTGATGAGCATCCGGAAGAGGATCCTGAGGAACTGCAGGTAGGAGCCGGTCTTGCCCACCTGTGGGATCCGGTGCGGGGCGCAGAGGACGAGGAGTCAGCCGCCCGCCCGCCCGGCGGCCCCCGCGCCCGCGCCCCGCCCGGCTCCCCCGGCCTACCTGCGGCGGCCCGGTGAGCAGCAGGCGGCGCGGGTGGCAGGCGCGGGCGCCCGTGGCGGGGTCGGCCTGGTTGGCGTGGTCGGCGTGGTGCGGCCGCGCGGCCGTCCACTGGCGGTAGTACAGCGACTGCTCCTCGCCGCTCGGCTCGCGGGGCAGCAGCGGCCGCAGCGCGCTCACCCAGGCCACGTCGGCGTGCGGCAGCAGGGCCGAGGCGGCGGGCAGCTGGCCCCCGCGCGGGGCGCCCAGCAGCCCGTAGGCGGCCTTGGACAGGATGACCACGGGGGGCAGCGCGCCCGCCAGGCCCCCGCCGCCCGCCGGCCGCCCCGGCGGCCAGGCCAGCGCTCGTGGGCCCCCCGCGCACGGCGACGACGGCGGCCGGGACGTGGTGCTGCTGGCCAGCGGCGCGCCCAGCGAGTCGCACTCCTGTTTCAGCGCCTCCCCCGCGCCCCCGAGGCCCGCCGAGACCCCTTCGTCCAGCCCCACGCTGGTGGCGGGGCTCTGGAAGCTGGGGGTCGGGGGCGGCTTCTGGGACTTGTCGGCCATGCTGGAGGAGCTCACCCCGTTCTCCATGACGGAGCCTGCAAGAGGACAGAGCCCGGCGCGTTACCAGAGCGGGGGTGCGGGCCCCTCTGCCCGGGCACCTCCGCCGGGGCAACCAGGGGAGTCTCCCGGCCCCACCGGCCCGCGTTTCCACACCCTCCGCCTTCTGGGTGACCCTGGCAAGTCGAGATCCCCCCACATCCCGTGCCTTATTGTTTCTGGGGGCTGTGTCCTGGCCGCCAGGCTGGTCTGGGCTGCACGCAGGGGTCTGCATTTGGGTCACACCAGTGGCGGACAAGACTTGCTCCTGGCTCTATGCTCAGGGATCACTCTCGGCAGGGCATAGGGAACCTGACGGGGTGTCACGGATTGATGGGCAAGGCAAGTGCCTGACCCCCTGAACTAACACTCTGGCCCTTCAAATGCATTTTCCCACCTACTGTCTGAACCATCTTGATTCAAGGATAAACGAATGCTCATTAAAGCCATCGCTGGAGGCTCCCCAGGCATGTCTAACCCTGACCTTGGAAAGTCCTAGAAGAAGAATTGGTTACTGACATCAAGTTTTGCTCCCTGGACTTTCGTGTCCTGCCAAGACCATCACAGTCAGCCTAACGTGAGACTTAGGCTGTGAGTACAGGGTGTCCTGGAAGGCCGGAGGCAGTTCAAGTTAGCCTTCCCATGCATTCACACCTGTGGCCCCTCTCTGGCCTGCAGACCGGCATATGGAGACCACTGGTCTAAGCAGACTCATCAAAGCCAGGCCCAGAACAGGTGGGGTGGCTCTCAAGGGGAAGAGGGTTTCTGATATAGCACCAAAGGAAGAAAGTTTCTCCTTCCCCTCCTGTGCTCCTGCCCAAACCCCCTGACTCCCAGATGGCTTATTTTCCTCTCCCTTCTGCTGCCTTTACTACCCTCGGAACCGTCAGCTTCTTTCTGAGTGGCCTCAGAGAAAACCCTGCACTAGGAGCTGCAGGGAAATACAGCCTGACCCTTGGCCGAGGGGGGTAGCTAGGCCTTTCTGTGCTCTTCCAGAGAAGTTGTCACTGCAGGACCAGATGCTGACGAGGAACAGAGACCAGAGTTGCTTTTAGACATGTGAGTGTATCTATGTGTGTCCTAGAGACAGGAGTGAAATGTGGGTGAAAGAAGGTTGCTGCTGGTAAGGGTTGGCAATAAGGTTAGGTTTCACTTGTCATCTCTGCATTTTGTTACGTTCTCTAAGTTCCTACACAAAGTTTTGTTCTGATTCCTTTTTCCTTTTGATTTCTGGGTCACACCGAGTGGTGCTCAGAGGTTATCCCTGGTTCTGTGCTTAGGGGTCCCTACTGGCAGTACCTGGGGGACCTTATATAGTGCAAAGGATTAAACCAGGGTTGGTGGGATGCAAAGCCTGTTTTTAAACTCCAGTACTATCAGTCTGCCCTGATTACTTTTGTAATAAAAAGTAATTGAAACAGTGCTGCATTTGAGGCGATAAAGCTTTTATTTTTGTGAGGGAGAGGGATTTGGCCCACGCCCAGTGGCACTCACCGCTTCCTTCTGGCTCTGTGCTCGGGTCAGTGCCTTAACCTCTTAAACATCTCTTCCCCTGATGTAATGAAACTTACCTGAAGAAATCTCATGCACTAGCCCACACAGTGGTGGTCCAGGGCACGGCTGGGAGATACATCTCAGCCACCATACCAATCAGTGCCCCCGGGCAGCCTCACCAACAAGCTGCCATTCACTACCTGCCTACCTGGCTCCTTCAGTCACTCACTCAATCACTTTGTGTCAGGTTCTAAGCCAATTAGCACACATTTACAACAAGAGGATCTGAAAGAAAAAGAGGGCCCGCTGCAAATGTCTAGTGTATAATGTCTATGTGGTCATTATGGGTAGAAAAAAAAAACAACTAAAGGAAACAGTGCAGGCTGGGTTGATAAGAGTACACGTAACCTAGCTTTGCTGAGTTCTGCAAAGTTGGAGGGAAGAATCCAGGAACTCTTGGGGGCTGGAGCAATAGCACAGTGGGTAGGGCATTTGCCTTGCACGCGGCTGACCCGAGTCCGATTCCCAGCACCCCATATGGTCCCCCAAGCACTGCCAGGAGTAATTTCTGAGTGCAGAGCCAGGAGTAACCCCTGAGCATCTCTGGGTGTGACCCAAAAAGCAAAAAAAAAAAAAATCCAGAAACCTTAATTAAATGTTTACCCGGAGATGTACCTGATAGCTGTTCAAACGTTCTGCTCCCAGGGACGTCTTCTAGGGAACTAAGACCGCCCCGGTCAGGGGCCCACTGAAAGCCTTCAGGCGTAGCAGTAGCGGTTTGGTTCTGCCTTCCCTGTGCCTTCTAACGGATTCCTGCCCCTCATCTTGGAAAAAGAACGGAAAGTACTGACCTGAGGTTCCAGTGACAGCACTGCTATTGCTCTGGGGCCTCTCCAGGTCGATCAGCAGCTCATCGGGATCATTCTCACTTATGGGGGCTCGTTCCTGTTCCTTCCCACTCAGGTCCAGGGCGACCGTGGGCCCCCGGATGACCTCTTTTGAGACATAGCAGCAAGCCAGACCCACCTCCTGCTCTAGGGCCGTGCGGGTTAAATAGCTCGAGTCGATTAACCGGAGGTCACAGTACTTCAGAGATCTGCACAAAAGCAATTATGTTGGAGGGGATCCATCAGGCCATGCACTCAGCGCTACCGTGTCCCAGGCGGTTGATCACAACAGTAGCTAAGACCTTGGTTTCTCAGTGTCAGATAATACTTGATTTAAACCTCCCAGCCGCTCTGATTTCAGACTAGTCACTTCATTTTCTTGAAGTATAAGATAGAATAATAGGGCGTGATTCGTAGGTTATTGTGAGGAGAGACAGACATGACCCGTGTGAGACATTTAGGACAAGTGACGATGTTCAATTTATGCTATTATTGCTGTTGTCACCTTTCAATCTATAAGCCTGAGATTCTTGAAGGGTTTGGGAATAGCAGATAGAGATAATAATAGTAATAAATAAAAATTCTCTTTGGAGTAGGTGCTTTTCTCACAACCTCTCTCCTTGTTTAGGCACGTAAACACTTCTCAGCTGTGATTACCTCCCTTTCTCCAAATTGCAAGCTTATCTCTGGAAAATCGGAGGGAAGAATCACCAGCTAAATTTCTTTTTCTTTTTTTTTTTGCTTTTTGGGGTCATACCCGGCGTTGCACAGGGGTTACTCCTGGCTCATGCACTCAGGAATTACTCCTGGCAGTGCTCAGGGGACCGTATGGGATGCTGGGAATCGAATCCGGGCTGACCACGTGCAAGGCAATTGCCCTACCCATTGTGCTATTGCTCCAGCCCCCAAACAGCTAAATTTCTTGCATCCCCAATAAAACAATTCTCACAACAAGACATTCAGGATGAAATGAATAAAATGGTTTGACATCCACAGGTGTTAACCATCAGCTCAGCAAACCAACCCATGAAAAATAAGAGCTAATCATTCACACTGTACCTGGGAAATGTTTCTCCAAGAGGATCTTTGCCAGTTAAAATCACTATACAAGGCAGTCCTTCTAAATCTTGGTATGTCCGAGGGATCCACTCCTCTGGCTCATTTCCTCTCCAGGTCTACAGAAAGGAATCCAAATGATAAAAATTAAACCTCATTAAGTTACCAAATTTTAAAAAAGTTTTTTATTATTTATTTAAAATTTTTTACTAGTGAATCACCGTGGGGTACAGTTTTAGACTTACAAACTTTCGTGCTTGCATTTCAGTCATACAATGATGAGTGAGTACCCATCCCTCTACCAGTGCCCATTCTCCACCATCAATGATTCCAATATCTCTCCCATCACCCCCACCCCACCCGGCCTCTGTGGCAGGGCATTCCTTTGGGTGTTGTAGTTCGCACTAGAGGCACTGAGTAGCTGTTGCATTCGATCTATAGTCTACATTCGGCTCGCATCTCCCAACCCGAGCTGGTCCTCCAAACACTCTTTACTTGGTGTTCCCTTCTCTATCTGAGCTGCCTTTTCTTCCAGTATTTGAGGCTGGCTTCTAAGCAGTGGAGTAAACCTCCTGGTCCTTATCTCTACTATCCTTGGGTGTTAGTCTCCCATTCTGTTACTTCATATTCTACAGATAAATGCAATCTTTCTATGTCTCTCCCTCTCTTTCTGACTCATTTCACTTAACATGATACTTTCCATGTTGATCCATTTATACGCAAATTTCATGACTTCATCTTTTCTGACAGCTACATAGTATTCCATTGTGTAGTTGTACCAAAATTTCTTTAACCAGTCATCTGTTCTTGGGCACTTGGGTTTTTTCCAGATTTTGACTATTGTAAACAGTGTCGCAATGAACATACAGGTGCAGATGTCATTTCCACCATACTCTTTTGCCTCTCCAGGATATATTCCCAAAAGTGGGATAGATGGGTCAAATGGGAGCTCTGTAGCACTGTGGCACTGTCCTCTTGTTCATAGATTTGCTCGAGTAGGCACCAGTAACATCTCCATTGTGAGACTTGTTGTTATTGTTTTTGGCAATATTGAATTTGCCACGGGGAGCTTGGCAGGCTCTGCTGTGCGGGCGGGATACTCTCGTTATCTTGCTGGGCTCTCCAAGCGGGACGGAGGAATCGAACCCAGGTCGGCCGCAACCAAGGCAAATGCCCTACCCTCTGTGCTATTGCTCCAGCCCAAAATGGGAGCTCAATTTCTAATTTTTTTGGGAATCGTCCATACTGTTTTCTATAAGGTTAAAAAGTTTCTTGGGTCCAGATTTTATTCCTGTGTGCTTCCAAATGATTTCCATTATGAGGTGTTAGTGCACCTGATTTTATCTTAAAATAATCTGGTATTAAGGTTTTAAGTCTGGGGAGACAAATCTACACCAGTACATTTTCTTCTTTTTTTTGTTATTATTATTTTTTTCCTTTTATTTATTTATTGAATCACTGTGGGGAAAGTTACAAAGCTTTCAAGATTAAGTCTCGGTCATACAATGATCAAACACCTTTCCCTTCACCAGTACTTATTTTTCACCACAAAGAACCCCAATATAACCCCTTCCCACCCTTCCCAACACCTGTGAGGCAGATGATTTCCACTTAACTCTCTACTTTGATTACATTATTTCCACAGAAGATGCACCATTATTGTTTAGAATTTCACCCCAACAATCAGAATTGCTGAAAAGGCATTGTGAAATAATTTGTTTTCTATAGCTGGTTTTGAGAACCATATGATGTTGCGGTCACGCGATTTTGGATTTCTGATATTTTGCTAGGTAAGTCTGGAGGGATTTCTGCCAAGAGCCAGATAATTACGAGATTGGTTTCTGTGCATCTGGTGTTATGGCCGTGCCGGAGAGCCACTCGTGGGGGGCAACTCGTGACCTCAGTAGGGCGTGAAGGATGAGCTGGTATGAGCTCCCATGAGACTGCAGTTGTCTGTCACCGCTGGCTCATACCTGGCTTTCCTATAAGCTCTGAGGCAGCGGCCACCTTGCTGCTGGAGGGGAAAAAGGCAGACAGGAGCAACACCCTTTCCCTCCCGGGGAGGCATGGCGCCATAGTTTAACGCATGGTCCATTCACTTTTCTGCCGCAAGCTGCCAGGCTCTGGATTAAGTTCTTTTGCCTCTGGAGCCATGGCTGTGCCGGAGAGCCGCTCGTGGGGGGCTACCACCAGTACATTTTCAAAAGATTGTCAAATAAATCTAATCTTGACCAGGTCCACCACACTTCCATAAAATGTTTTCCCATCATTTTGCTGTTACTGACAAATGATGACTATGGTTCTTCTATAGACAGAACCTGCCCTTGGCTGTAGCTTCTGCAGAAACACTGAAAACAGTAGTCTGGGTGAGCACTGGGTTCAAGAATGATATGGGTCTCAGACCAGTAAAATCTAGCAAAAGTTTTCAAGGCTTTCCAGAGGAATTTATTTAGGTTTCAATCTTGGATCCTTCCAGAGTACTTTCATGACTTATAAGCTAACCACAATATGTAACAGGATTATCATAGGTAAATAAAAATAAGACCATGACTAAAAAAGATATATTGAATTTTATCCAAGGCTAGAGATAAAGGACCTACCAATCTTGTCTCTACAGTGGTAAAGGTAGTTGGTGATTGGTTCTCAGTGAAGTTGGGGTCACCTGGCAAGTGGCACACCCCAAAGGGGGCTCACATATTTACTTCTACACAAATACAGAGCTTAGAAAGGACAGTCAGATGTGACAAGTGGTTTTGAGAATATGGAAATTTCTTTTGGGTGACTGGTCTGAGTCAAGAACACAGACAAATTGTGTGAGCTGTAACTGCTTGGAGAGGAACTACTTGAGCTGCCCTTGGTAGCTGGCACCCTCAGAAACACACCTCTCAATGCTGCATGTGATTCTGATGTGCTGGCAGTTAGGTAACTGTTTTCCAAACTATGGCCAGAGGACTTACACTGATTCAGTAACAGGCTGTAACAGAAAGTTCTGAACAAACTGACTCTAAGTCATTACACTTATCAGGGTAAACGGAAATACCTTTAGCCTCAACTTTGTACTTCTCAGTGGAAGCCACCAGTAAAAACTGCATCAGTAGGGGGCCGTGGCCTGAGAGTAGGGGGCCAAGTGGGAGGACAGGGGGTTGCAGAAAGAAAACACAATCAAAAGGAGGCCACAATTGGGAAAAAGCTGTCAAACACTAGTCTTAGCTTGTCTCCCTGCAAAAAGTGTGTAGGAAATCAGAGTGGCGCTGATTCTTCCAGATTCTTCAACATTAGTATTATTCACTCAGGATCTGTATCTTAGTTATTTGTAAAGAGAGTTTCAGGACCTTCACTTAAAAAAAATTCTTAATTTAATTTCTTTAATTTAGAAAGGACTTTTGTTATTCATTCTAGGAATTCTGCTTTATGTGATTGGTCACTATAATTGAAAACTGTGAACACTATTGTCACTGTCACGTCCTCCCATTGTTCATTGATTTGCTCGAGCGGGCCCAGTAACATTGTGAGACTTGTTACTGTGTTTGGTATACCGAATACGTTACGGGTAGCTTGCCAGACTTTGCCGTGCGGGCGAGATACTCTCGGTAGCTTGCCGGGCTCTCTGAGAGGGGTGGAGGAATCGAACTCGGGTCGGCCATGTTGGCTGCATGCAAGGCAAATGCCCTACCGCTGTGTTATCGCTCCAGTCCCAAACACTATTATATGTATAAATGAAATATACATGTTACAACTTCCACTTTATAAAAGGCCCTCCCGTTGATCGTCGATTTGCTCGAGCGGGCCCAGTAACGTCTCCATTGGAGACTTTGTTGTTACTGTGTCTGGCATATCGAATACTCTCGGTAGCTTGCTGGGCTCTCCGAGAGGGGCGGAGGAATCGAACTCGGGTCGGCCATGTTGGCCGCTTGTAAGGCGAACGCCCTACCCGCTGTGCTATCGCTCCAGCCCAGGATGCAAGGGCTGGAGTGATAGCACAGCGGGTAGGGTGTTCGCCTTGCACGCGGCCAACATGGCCGACCCGAGTTCGATTCCTCCGCCCCTCTCGGAGAGCCCAGCAAGCTACCGAGAGTATTCGATATGCCAGACACAGTAACAACAAAGTCTCCAATGGAGACGTTACTGGGCCCCCTCGAGCAAATCCACTTTATAGAAGTTTATATTTTAGGTCACTGTCACTGTTCTCCCATTGTTCACTGATTTGCTCAAGTGGGCCCAGTAATATTGTGAGACTTGTTACTGTGTTTAGCATATCGAATATGCCACAGGTAGCTTGCCAGGCTTTGCCATGCGGGCGAGATACTCTCGGTAGCTTGCAGCGCTCTCCGAGAGGGGCAGAGGAATCGAACTTAGGTCAGCCATGTTGTCCACTTGCAAAGTAAATGCCCTACTGCTGTGCTATTGCTCTAGCCCCAAACACTATTATGTATAAATGAAATATACATGTTACAACTTCCACTTTATAGAAGTTTATATTTTAGGTAGATTTACTTACTCTAAGCTAATGCAATTTATTTTCCTTGAGTTTTGGATTATTCAATTTAGGTTAGCTAAAAGAACATAATTAAAAAGTTTTGGGTATTTTGTTTGTTTGGCTTTTGGGCCACACTCAGCAGTGCTCAGGGGATATTCTGGCTCACCAGGTGGTGCTCTGGGGACCTTCTATGGTGCAGATATTTGAACCAGGGCAGCACTTACCACAGCTCACGCAAAGCAAGTGCCTTCCCTCCTGTGTGCCATCATCTCCATTAAAGGCCTCTCTCTCTCTCTCTCTGGACTATACCTTGGTGTTTGTGGGGCCATATATGGTGTGAGGGATTCAAACTGGGGTTGGTAGGGGTTGAAGAGATAGTACAGCAGGTAGGGCGCTTGCCTTGCATGCAACTAACCTGGGTTCTATCCTTGGCATCCCATATGGTCTCCTATGCCCCGCCAGAAGTAATTCCTGAGTGCAATGCCAGGAGTAACCCCTGAGTCCAGAAACCAAAAAACAAACAAAGAAACCCCCCAAATCAAATTGGGATTGACAGGATGCAAGGCAAGTATCTTAACCCCTGTACTATCTCTCTGGTCCTAGTAAAAATGTTTTAATTTGAAAAATGCTTTATGAACTCTAATACTCCCCAAGTAGAATTTCTCGGGACCACTTAGTCTAGTTTTCTAATTTTGTAGCTGGGAAACTCTAGTCTCCATCCTCCAGCACTGTGTGCTTTCTCTGAATAATACCTGTGCCAAACTAGAGTTTGCTTTAACCAATTTAGTGCAGATACCACGGTGGGTTTAACGCTGATACACAGCACGTAACTCTGTACCAGGCTGATGCATATGCAAGTACTTTATTACATGCTCCCTAATCACTTGGTCAAGCTGGATTCCAAAAGTCCTCAGAGCTGGGTCTAAGAAGGCTCTAGGTTGGTTTGTTTATAAGACCTACCTGCTGCCAAGTCTAACCCAGAGGGCCCAGGGGCAGCAGTTTGTCCTCGGTGGGCTGGGGCTTTAGATTTGCACATGTGCAAAGCATGTCTGTGAGATGCTTGCATCATCTCATACAGGACTGTCCTGGGCCCTAGAGTCCAGCAAATACAGACCAACTAAGAACTGCTGAGGGATCCCCATGCAGGAGGGCAAGTTCATGAGTACTGAAAATGAGACAGGATCCTGACCCTAAGGATTAGTGAAACGGAAATGGACTGGATTAGTAAATAATTAAATAAATGAAGAGGATTAGTAAACTGATGAGACTTAAAGGCATACCCCACAGAGGTCAGAGAGAGCAACTTACCTTTTATTTTTTTTTCTGAGAAAACAGATGTTGGTGGGTTAGACGCATCTTGAACAAGGTCAATAAACAGGGGGTCAAATTGGATCATCTCATTTTTGCACCTGCAGTTGGAGAGCATGGAAGACCAACTGCAAGCACATGCTAAAAGGGGGCTTGAAACCATCTTCGTGATTAGGAAAGGGGAAATGTCCCTTAGTCTAGCCTTGACATGATCAGGAAGTTCAAATGGACACAAGTGCGAAACGAACACATGGCCCTCTGAGGCACTCAGGGAGGATTTCTAGAAAACAGAAGCAAACTGTGTTTCTCAGGAGAAAGGTGGGGGCATCGCTAACCTTTAGTCGCGCCACAAAGTGAGTTGCGACGCTGAGTTCTGATGCAGGGTTCCCAAGGATGATCTCGAAGCGGTACTGCAGCCCCAGCTTGTCGCGGACTTCCTGGAGCCGCTCCTTGGCAAGCATTGCCAGCTGCACCGACGGGACCCGGATAATGAGCATGTGGCCCCTCCCGCTTTTGTTTTTTCCAGGGCAGCTGATGAGGTCATCCATAATGCTGAGGGTTTCCGGTGTGCTGTGGTCTCGGAGCGATGCCATGGTGGTGAGGGCCATGAGCGCCTCTGAGTACTGCTGGATGAGTAGGTAGCAGCGCACGACCATGCTGTGCAGTCTGGGGTACCTGCAACGGAGCACAGGGAGCCGACAATCAGGTGGCAGGGCCAACTGGTGCAGGAAAACACACACGAGCACTGTGGGAAGAGTTTAGGGTCACTGGCAGGACTGGGCTCTAGAACTGCCTCAAAGCTCACACTGTTGGAAGCAAAGGGGGGACCAGAGTCTGTGGGGAGAAGGGGCAGCTGGTTAAAGAAGTTTGGAGAGACCGGAGTGGTAGTACAGTGGGTTGGGCGTTTGCCTTGCATTCAGCTACCCAGGTTTGATCCCCAGCACTGCATATGATCCCCCAACCACCACCAGGACTGATCCCTGAGCAGAGCTAGGAATAAACTTTGAGTAATGCCAGGTGTGTCCCCCACCCCCGCAAATACAACAACAAAAGGGGGAGGGGAGTAATATTATTAATCTGAGGTTAGCCTCACACAGAGCCTGGCTGTTGGAGAAAACTTTGAGTGCTGGAGAAATAGCACCCCCTAGTGGCGGAGCCTGTCATCAGTGGAGGCCCCACTCAGCATAAGGCCTGAATGGACTCACTTCACTTCAGGGCCTTTGGACCACCACCAAAAAATCATACCTATTCTCAAGTGTTCAGCAGTACTCCACCAGACCCCAACCTCAGGGCCTCGACTGACAGGTCAGAGTATCACTTTGTTCAGATTGGCAGTTTGTTTTTGCAATTACAGAGCAAACCGAAAATAAGCTTCATGAAATCCCCTAGAACATCAGACTTGCTGACAAAAGTCATTGGGCAAAGAGGACCCGTTGCAAATGTAAGGAGGTGCTGGTAGATAAATCTGGTTCTGTCAGAGTGTGGCTCTGTGCCAAGGCTGGCCCAGCCTCCCTCGAGGCCGGGTAAAGTGAGGACAGTGGGAACGCTCTGTTTACCAGCTGCCAGCTAGTCTACCTGCAGCCAGGACAGCTAAGCAGCTACGCAGGCTAATGGGGGATCCATCTAGTTCCACTTTACAATTCAACTGAAAGTGAAACAGGGGCCCACTGACCTTGCCCAAACACATCCAGGCATCCCAGGTCAAACAACGATTAGTGCCATCAAATGAACAGTGTGAAGTATTTTAAAGCTGAAAAGAACCATAGGTGCCCTGAATTTTAACCACACTACTTCTCTTTCAAAGGAGATAAGAACGTAAGGGGGCAGAGAGGAATTCAAGCACTTTCCCAGGTTATGCAGCTGGTCATACAGAGCTGTGTGCAGATTTCATTAGAGTAACTCTCTGACAGAGAGTTACATTATGAAGAGTTCACGGAGTGGAGGAAAGTGGAGGAAAATGGAGAAACTCTTTAAAAGTTCAACTAATCCTGGGCCAGTTCCTTTAAGGGTTAAAAAAATCATATCTATTCTCAATTCAGTAAATAATACCTATTCTCAGTCGAAGGTGATGGATTGGAGGCAGCAAGATAATTTCTGTCATAAATAACTAATATTATTTATTTACTATTTTGCTTAGCTATGTAGGAAAGTCAAAGAAGAAAGGATAATTTCAAAACACAGGTATTTAAATTTCACCCTCAGAATGAGGAGTGGATTTAAATCAAGTGTTTTTCTCAATTTGCTGTGCCTACCTTAAACTGTAATTGTAATTTTGTAAGGATTATGAGTTGAAGTAGGGGATGGTGTGATCAACTACTAAAAACTGGGGAATGGAACTGCAGGATGTCTCTGGAAGGACGGAGGCATTCCAAACAGTGGGGGGAACAGGTGGGTAGGAAACACAGGGAGAGGAGACTCTGCTGGTCTGGGAAATCGAGGATCACCTGTGCTGTGAAAGGATTAATGCCCCAGTATCAGTTAAGTAGTTAAGTCTTCTCAAATCCAACAGCTGCAGAAATCTTAGAACCTACTTTAGGCTGGAATCTTCTGACACAGCATTCTAACTTGCTAGATAGGATGTGTCCACCTGACCTCACTTATATTTATTTCTTCTTTTTTCTTTTTTATTGCCAGAGACCAAACTCTGAGTCTCACACATGTAAAAATTTGTAAGGATATTCTCTATTCTTTCTTTTTACTAAGCAAAGTCATAGGTGGTTTAAAAGATGGCTTATGAATAGTTTGAGTCAATTTGTAGAACCACAATTACTAAAAAATATGTTGTGCACCTCATAAAACAGAGCACCAAATACTCCACCAGATTATCAGGTAGAATTCCGTAGCAGGAGGACAGGGAGGGAGCTCTACTAGATTACGTAAATTCTGCTCTTTGAGTCATAATTCAAGGTCATGACTCTCGTAGATTTTTCCTGGAAGTGGGGTATAAAAAGAAGGCAGAGAAGACTTTTATGTTTGTTTTGGTTTGGTTTATAGCACAGCGGTAGGGTGTCTGCCTTGCGCGCAGCCAGTCCGGCCGAGCCGGGTTCGATTCCTCCGCCCCTCTCGAAGAGCCCGGCAAGCTACCGACAATATCTTGCCCGCACGGCAAAGCCTGGCAAGGTACCCGTGACATATTCAATATGCCAAACACAGTAAACAAGTCTCAAAATGGAGACGTTACTGGGCCCACTCGAGTAAATCGATGAGCAACAGGAGGACAGACAGTTTTTTGGTTTGGTTTTAGCCAGACAGGGTGGTGTTTGAGGCTTACCCCTGATAGGCTGCGGGGACCCGGGGGGATCAAGCTAAGGTCGGCGTGTGCAAGGGAGAGCACTTACAAGGCAGAGAAAATTACTGTCTCCTACAGTCAGGGACTAAAGGAGGAGCCCTAGACAGTGAACTCACTTAAACGAGCTGGTTCTCTTTAATTTTTCCTGTCCACACTGCAAATCTCTCATAGTTGACTTAAATTTTCTCATCTAACAGTACTTGCCTGGGGTAAAGGAGAAAAGAGGGGAAATATCGAAGAGCAGAATGAATGGGGTGTGTGCAGGGGCAAACCTCAAAGGCTTGCTGTTTAATAAGCAAATTCCTTTCTGCTCATGAAATCTTAGTGGCAGCAATGAAGTACACATGGAATGATTCGAAACATGAAGAGGCTCTCAGAAGAGTTAAGTAGAAATCATCTGCCCTACAGGTATTGGGAGGGGTGGGAGGGGGGTATATTGGGGTTCTTGGTGGTGAAAAATGAGTACTGGTGAAGGGAAAGGTATTTGATCATTGTATGATCGAGACTTAAACCTGAAAGCTTTGTAACTTTTCCCACAGTGATTCAATAAATAAATATAAGAAGAAAAATAAATAAAATTATGAAAAAAAAGAGGCTCTCAGTCTCCTGCTGATGGCTGGTTCCCTTTGTGGGTCTTGGGGAGCTGACACAAAGCCATCAGTCAAAGGTCATCTTAGGAAAGGCCATTTTACTGCTGTGGCTCCTGGTGAGACTGACACGGAAGACTTGGACGGGCTGTTTTCAAGAGGAAAGCAGAGCCGGGCTATCGAGCCTTATTTACCTCTCCAGGAGTGTGGTCACCATCTTCTCAAACGTCTCATCACATCTCAGAAGTGGGCTTGTGATGCCCCACTGCAGTGACTTGCTGTATTCATTCAAGCCGAAGTACAGCTTCCCCTCGCAGCTCATGTCCTCCTGATTCAAAACAGCAAAACCCAGTGAGGATGGGATACAACGGGTCTTGTTTGCTAGGGGAGAAACTAGGTTATTTCCTAGAAGCTAGAAAAAATTGTGAATAAACTAGTGAAATAGAGTAAAAAGCTTTTTCACTGAAAAAGATGGTATCAATAATGTAACATCTAGAAGGGAAGAGAGTATTTGCAAGCCAAATATTTAAAGAACATGAATATCCAAAGTATATATATAAATGAATGATATATTACACATAATATATAATACACCATACATTTTATATAATATATAATATAATCCAATAGCAAAAAAAATGATCTGATTAAAATTGGGTAGAGGAACTATAAACACTGTAGCACTGTCCTGTTTTTCATCGATTTGCTTGAGCGGGCACCAGTAACGTCTCCATTGTGAGACTTGTTACTGTTTTTGGCATATCAAATACATCACGGGTAGCTTGCCAGGCTCTATAAACATTTTACCAAATTGGGCAGTTTACATGAAAAAGTATTTAACATTAGTCAGTGCCTCCCTGGAGTCCCCAATGACTCCAGCACTGCTGTAGAGAGTGACCCTGCATTGGAAAAAAAAAACCAAATGGTGTTTAACACCATGGGTCATCAGAGTACTAAAACCTCACAATTCGCCGAGCAATTTTATCAACTCATGCTGTCAATAGTACACCTGTTTGATCAGGTCACCACTAGACATAAATTTTAATATTTCAAATTTAGTAGTTACACATGCTAACTGTATTGTTGTTTTAAGTAGCATTTTGTACAAAATGCGCAGGATTAAATATTTTGGCGTGTGTACTAATTTTCTTTATTACAAATTTTCTATTTATTTGCTTTCCTAGGGCTGGAGTGATAGCACAGCGGGTAGGGTGCTGACCCAGGTTTGATTCCTCCGCCCCTCTTGGAGAGCCTGGCAGGCTACCGAGAGTATCTCGCCTACACAGCAAAGCCTGGCAAGCTACCCGTGACATATTCGATATGCCAAAAACAGTAATAAGTCTCATAGTTTGCTGTGAGACGTTACTGGTGCCTGCTTGAGCAAAGTGCTACAGTGCTACAGTGCTTTCCTAATTTTTGTCATATATAATCTTGTTCTTGGTCCTAAATGAATACATTTCTATGATGGAAAAAAAACCACAATGAGCTCTCACTTTGCCTCTTTAGGTTATAACCTGAAACAGTGGTTTCCAACCACTGGTGAGCAGGCTGAAGACACGCAGCCGGTGTAAGAGGTTGAAACCCACTACATAAGGAGAAGTGAGGGGTCAGAGTGATAGTACACAGGTTAGGGCATTTCCCTTGCATGCAGCTGACCCAGGTACAATCCCTAGCATCCCATGTGGTCTCCTGAAAACTGCCAGGAGTGATTCCTGAATGTAGAACCAGAAGTAACCGCTGAACATCATCAGGTAGAGCTCCCAAAGCCAAAAAATAAAATAAAATAAAATAAAGTTAAAAAAAAAGAGTGATAACATGTGTTGGCAAGAAAAGAGAACACTTGGGTATGTTGGTGGCTTGTACACTGGTTGCAGCCACTATGGTAAGTGAAAATAGAATGATTGAAGAATCCAGCAATTCCTCTTTGGGAGATGACAAAATGTCACATTCTTCATAACAGACAAGATATGGAAACAACTTCAGTGTCCACTGATGGATGAATGGATAAAGGTGATGTGATATACGTATGTATATAGTACATGCATGATGGAATGTTATGTAACCTTGAGAAAGAGGGAATCAGTCATTTGCAACATCATGGATAAATCTTGCAAGTATTATGCTAAATTAAATAAATCAAAGAAAGATAAAACACTTCATGTTATCACTTCTACATGGAATCTTCAAAAAGGTCCAATTTAGCATGCAGTTTATCCTGGCTCTATCCCTGGCACCACAGATGGTTTCCCACGGGTGCTCCCTAGACACAGACCCAGGAGTAAATCCTGAGCATTGCCAAGTGAGGCCCCCCAAAACAAAGTCAAACTCAGAAACAGGTATTCAGGTTATTGGGGGTGTGGGAGACATTGGTACAGAGTATAAACTCTGATGAATAGGATAAAAAATTTCTCAGGATCAGTCATACACTTGCTAACAATGAATTATAAAGTGCAATTTGCTAAAAGAACAGAATTTAAGTGTTCTCAAAATATATGTATACAGATACTAGAGCTCTTAATTCAAGGATTAAGGCGCATGAATAGCATCAGTCAATTCCAGTTTGACCCCTAGTTTCACTTGGCCCCCAGAACATCAGCATCGTCAGGTGCAGTCCTAGAGGCCCTGCAGCAACACTGGGATGGCCCAGGTAATCCCTGGCACAGCATTGCATCCTCGAGCCCTCATACTGAACTGTGGACTGACGGATGCACTAATGAGCTAGCTGTGAGAAATCTTTGCATAACATAGATATCTATAAAATTATCAAGAGGCATACTTCAAATACAACTCTGTACATATCAATAAAACTGACAAAAATCAGGGCCAGAGTGATGGCACAGCTGGAAGGTAGAGCCTTTGCTTGCATGCAGCCAAACTGGGCCCAGCATTCCATATATTCCCCTGAGCACTCCAGGAGTAATTCCTGAGTGTAGATCCATGACTAACCCCTGAGCATGACCTAAAAAAACAAACAAACAAACAAACAAAACCCAAAAACAACAATAACAAAACCCCACAAAAAACCGACAAAAACCATGTTCCATTATATAACCCAACAATTCTTTAATCATTTCTTTCACTTTCTTTTCTTTTAACCACAACCAGCTCAATGCTCAGGGGCTACTCTGGCTGGGAAATCAAACTTGGACTTCCTGCATGCAAAACATGTACTCCAGTCCATGGAGCTATCTCTTCACTCTAAGATTTCTTTTCCTTTCAAATAAATTCAAGATGTGATTAGTGCAATGTCGACGTATTTTTTTTTCCTTTTTAAATTTTTCTGGAGAAAGGCCACACCTAGCAGTACTGAGGGCTGACTCCATGTTTCTGTACACAAGGATCACTCCTGGTGGGCTCTGGGGACCACATGTAGTGCCAGGGATCGAATCTGGGTCAGCCACACATGAGACAGGTGCCCTACCTGCTGTACTATCTTTTCGGCCCTGAAATAGTTAAGGCAGAAAAATTATAATGAGAATAATTAATGAGGTAATCATACGAAGAATAAGTAAGGGTAAGATAAATGAATTTGGGGTGGGGGTAAAATTAGTACTATAAAGGATACATACTACATGTTTCTGTACATTTTGTTAGAAGTGGGTTATAAGTTTGGTTCTGCAGTTTCCAGCAGCCATCTAAAGAGAGCAATCATATGATTTACAAAACCATATGATAAAAACATTTTTTCATTTCATTTCATCATCCTGTTATTCGTCGATTGCCTCGAGCAGGCCCCAGTAATGTCTCTTTCATCCTAACCCTGAGATTATATTCAAGGCTCTTTAGGAGAATGAGACCCATCATTGTTACTGGTATTTGGCATATTTGGTACGCCACGGGGAGTTTACCAGACTCTGCCCTGTGGGCAGGCTACATTCTATAGCCTGCCAGTTTGTCCAAAGTAGGAATGAGATAATAAGATGTCGTAAAAAGATGTCCTGATAAGATGTCGCGTGGCCGCAAATGCGGCCGCGCGGTTCCGGGAGCTGGATTTTATAGTCTCTGAGTCTTGGCCGTTGATGGGATTACATGGCGCCAGGGGGCCAGGTGGTGGGTGTGACCCCCGCCTACTGGAATTTGGAGGATCTGGGTGGAGGATGCTCGACTCCAATCCGAGTAGGCTGGGAGATCTCGGCCCCGGAACCCGCGTGGATTTGTTCCTCTGCCAGTACCTTCATGTGTGCGGAGAGTGGTCTCAGCATGGTGGTGGCTGGTCCTGGAGGTCTTCGGCTGCCGGAGCCCTGGTCGGGGCAGGGAGGAAAGTTCAACCCGCTCCCCTCCAACGGGCCCTGGCGAGGAACAGCCAGGCGCGGGGGCAGAAGATAAAAACATGGCACTGTATAAATTGGCAGCTTTAATTTTATTTTTTTCTTTCCTTTTTGTTTTGGGGCCACACCTGGCAGTGCTCAGAGCTTACTTTTGACTCTGTATTTAGGGATCACTTGGTGGGACTTAAGGGACCATATCATGTGCCAGGGATTGAACCTGGGTCTGCTGTGTGCAGTACCCTACCCACTGTACTATCTCTTCTGCCCTAAAGATTTTAATTTTTTTGAAGCTCCTAAAGAGTCAATCCTGAAGCTGGAGAGATAGTGCAGCAAGTAGAGTGCCTACCCTGACCCAGGTTTGATCCCTGGCATCCCATATGGGATGATCAGCACCAGGAGTAATTCCTAAGGCAGAAGCAGGAGTGATGGTATGGCCCCAAAGCAAACAAATGAAAAAAAAAAGTTAATTCTTCTTAGAACAAGGTCATAGTTGAAAGTAAATAAACTTCATCTGAAGAGTCTTACAAATAGTGGAGTTTATAGCACAGATGGAGTGGGATCTCACTCAATTTAGAAGCCTTTTCCCTTATTTGCTTGTTTCCTCTTGAGTTCTTGGTTGAGTTCTGGAGAACTGTCAAATAAGTCATTTCAGGATGAAAATTCATTCATCTGCACTTCCCTCTTGATCCGGACTGCTGGCTGGTCAGATTGAGTAAAAGTGCTTTCTTTTAGAAGCACTTGGTCTTCACATTATTTGTCATCTTTGCTCCCGTTTCTTAGGGGAAAAGATAAAATCCTGCTCTGGGTCTGCTCCTTCTCTTGATGTGGCATAATTTGCACAATGGGATGCATCCATCTGTCATTATTCTTTTTTGTTTGTTTTGAATCCTTATTTTTATTTCCTTTTCTCCCCTTTATTCTGCCCCCGACCCAGTAATCCTCTTCCCTATAGATGTCACTGTCGCAGTGACTGGAGATCACACATGTGGTGTGGTGCTCACACCCTGGTTTGTACACGTGGTTGTGGTGCTGGCTGAGGGTCATATATGGTAGTTGTGGTGCTCACACACATACTGACTGTGAGAGTTCCACTCCTGGTCTTGGTGCTTAAAAATAGTTTTTTAAAGCTGTGGTTCACCAGGTGTCTCACAGTGGTTGCTCTGCAAGAGCCCTGACTGTGCTATAGCTAGAAATCACATGCAATGCCGAGGATCACTGACAGCACAGTTGCTGGGATGCTGGTGAGTGCATGTGAGTGGCACTGGGAATTGAACTTGAGGCCTCACACTTTCAAGGTGGGTGCTTTAACCAGGGTGCCAGCTCCTGGATCCCTCTTCCTTTTTTCTTAGAAAAATCATAGGCTAGGTTGTAAAATACATGAATGTGATCAACTGGATATAATATGGGTTTTAAGAATTAGAGCTACTGGGGCTGGAGAGATAGCACAGTGGGTAGGGCGTTTGCCCTGCACACAACTGACCTGGGTTCGATTCCCAGCATCATATGGTTCCCTGGGCACCGCTCGGGGTAATTCCTGAGTGCAGAGCGAGGAGCAACCCCTGTGCTGCATCACCAGGGTGTGACCCAAAAAGCCTGAAGTTTTTTCCAGTGTGTTATATGTATAAAATGGCAAGTACGATATTGTATTTCAAACACTGTAGTAGAATGCCAAAGAAACACGCATTCCAAATGTCAAAAAAAAAAAACCCAATCATACCATTTATTGACTCCTATGTTTTTGGGAAATCTACCCCTTCTCTCAAAAAAAAAAAAAAACCCTCTCCCTTCCAAAGTCCTGCCCTCTCTGTAACCCCAGCCTGGAGTTCTCCCTGTCAGCTGTTGAATCTGCTTTTCCTCCAGCAAATGCTGCCCTGTAGTCTGACAGACGCTATTCCCTGGAAGGTCACCAAGGATTCCTGAGGCCAAGTCCCAGTCCTGTAGGCGTCAGCTCTTGGCTTTACTGTCCTCTTGAAGTCCTCGGCATCGTTTTTTCCCAAGTTTTATCTACACCAGCTGCTTCAGTGACCATTATTTTTGAAAAATATTCCAAATCTACACCATGAAGCCCCACTCCAAACTCCAATTTTGCATTTGCAATGATGTAAGACCCCTAGCTGAACTCATTCAGGATCAGTATTCTCTGTGTTCTACAAAAAAATAAAAAAAACCTTCCCTGAACTTCTGTTTTTCAGGCTAGAGGCAGCACCTCAAGTGAATTTGTGTTGGGTCAGGAGAGCTCCAAGGGCTTGTGTGTGTGCTCTGTGTATCTGAGATCTGTGTTTAATCCCTGACACCACAAGGTCTCCCAAGCACCATAGAGTCACCTCAGCACTAACAGAAGCAACCTCAAGCCCCTTTTGGAAACAGCCCCTGAGCTCAGCTGGGTATCCACTCACCCCCAACTAAGCAAAACAAACAAACATGGACAATGATTTAGTATGTGTATGATAAACCAAGGACTGGAGCAATAGCACAGCGGTAGGGCGTTTGCTTTGCATGCGGTCGACTTGGCCGATCCGGGTTCGATTCCTCTGCCCCTCTTGGAGAGCCCGGCAAGCTACCGAGAGTATTCTGCCTGCACAGCAAAGCCTGGCAAGCTACCCATGGTGTATTCGATATGCCAAAAACAATAACAAGTCTCATAATGGAGACGTTACTTGTCCTGCTCGAGCAAATCGATGAACAATGGGAGGACAGTGCTACAGGATAAACCAAAAAACAAACGACTGGGCAGGGGGTGCTGGAGAGACAGTTGAACAGGCTAGGTAGAACATAGCTTTGCATGCAGAAGGCCAGTGGTCATTATGCAGTACAAATCTACACCATGTGGTCCCCCGAGCACTGACACGAGAGACCCTGGAGCAACAAGCTGGGAGCAGCACCTGAACACTGCAAGTCCAAACAAAAACCAAACCAAACCAAAACAAAGTCACAGAATCAAATTTATAAAGACACTTATTCTCGAGTTTTTAATCTTTCAATAATATAAATCTATGGAAGTCTTATGAGAGAAAGCATTATGTTAGACTTTTGAATGCTTGTGCTATTGTTGGAAAAAGTCTTGTCATGGAAGAACCTGCCCATAGGAGAGCTCAGGGCAGGACTCTGCGCGGAGACCAGAACACGACTCACCATGCTGTCCAGCTGTATCCAGTGCACCTCATTGCTGGAGCTGATTCGGGACTGTTGGGTCTGCAGCGTGTACGGGAAGGAGCTGACCTGGAGCACCAGGAGGTTGAAAGCTTCCAGAACTTCTCTGCAATTGATCACTCGATCAGCCAACCCATGACTGGGTTCTCCATGTGACAAAGAGCCTGAAATGACACTGAAAACAGTGACCGTAAAATTAATACCTTGCCCTTAATGGATTAGATGCAAAACAGACACCACACATGAAGATTATGTTTTGTTCTTATTTTTCAAGTGCTTTTAAATTGGGAGAATTGAAGCAATGAATATTTGATTTATAAGAGCAAAAATTATACTGCTTCTTATCACTTTCAGGTAGTTAACATGAATTTTTTTTCACTTAATATTTTTCCCTAGGGCCAGAGTATAGTACAGTGGGTAGAGCATTTGCCTTGCTAGAGTTCAAACCCTGGCACTCCATATGGACCTCCCTGAGTACCACCAGGAATGATCCTGAGTGTAGATCCAGGAGTAATCCCTGAGTACTGCTGGGTGTGGCCCCAAAACAAAACAAAACCAAAATTTTCCCCTGATCCACCTTGAAGTCTAAATTTAATGTAGTTTAGTGCAGGTATAGTGCTACAGAGGGCTGGAGTGATAGCACAGCAGGTAGGGCGTTTGCCTTGCACGCAGCTGACCTGGGTTCAATTCCTCCATCCTTCTCAGAGAGCCCGGCAAGCTACCAAGAGTATCCCACCGGCACGGCCGAGCCTGGCAAGCTCCCCGTGGCATATCCGATATGCCAAAAACAGTAACAACAAGTCTCACAATGGAGACATTACTGGTGCCCGCTCGAGCAAATCGATGAACAATGGGAGGACAGTGCTACAGTGCTACAGTGCTATAGTGCTAAGGAATCTATCAATAACTGAGGTGGACTACAATAGTTTGAAAGCGCATTTGAAAGCTGGAGTTCTTCCATCAAACCATGATGCTCAGTCTCTGGAAAGGGCCCCACGCTGTAGCAGCTTCCCTCTGCTACCATCGCTCTCTCTCCTCTGAGGCTGTAGGGGTGCCTCTTAAGCCCTTCCTATGACCATTACTTTCATGTCTCTGTATATATATATTTTTTTTTTGCGGGGGTTGGGGGAGGTCCAAACCAGCTGTGCTCAGGGCTCATTTCTGGCTCTGTGCTTGGGGATCACTCATAGCAGTGCTCAGGGGACCTTATGTGGTGCTATGGATTGAACCTACGTTGACTGTGAGCAAGGAAAGCACTTTGCCTGCTGTACTATCTCTCTGGTTGCTGCATCCTTCTCGGTTCTGTTCAATTTGGATGTACCAGGTTACCATGCAGCCTCAAACTACATTATGCTGGTTAATAGAATAATATTAATGTCCTGGAGAATGACATTCATCGAGAGTCATTGCATGTCCTCAGAACTTACTCTTAACTGTAAAGGACATGGTATACAAGGCCAGCCAGTGAGCTCTTTCTGCTCATTGAACACTAACAGGAACAGAACAGAACGTAAGCAAATTTCCTTCTCCTCCCTCCCTCTGCTAGATCTAACAGGTTATGCAAGAGTTTACTGATACCTACATATGATTCTAGATTTCAGATATCAAGGACCAAATACGTCTCTGGCTTTTGAAGAAGTGCTTTTGTAATTCTGGCATGTCTACCACAGACCATCAAACTTTCTAAACCTCACTGTGGTCTGAAGAAAAAAACTACAAATGCTTGATGGCATACCCAATTTCCTCTCAGACATGGTATATGACACAGGTGATCTCTAACATTTGACGATTAATTTTTCCCCTCAGAAATAACTGCTTGCCCTTTCAGTCTTATAGGAGTAAGATCCTCTTGCCAGATCATTACTGTCATTGGACCTGGGAGCAGAGCGGGCTCCATTATCTGTTTCCTTCACTGAGAAGGCCACTCACCCACGAAATGAGCTACTCTTCTGTCTGGTAAACTGGGACAGGTCTCTGATCTTCTCTCTGTGACAGCTCTACTGCTGTTAAAGGTATGAGGAGTGAAAAGCAAGAAAGAGAACTAGCAAGAAGAAGTGAACAAAAAGGGGGAAAGAATGGGGGAGGAGGAGAGCAAAGTCCTGCCTGGGTGCTCATTAGTCTTGAGCAAGCATTTAGTTTGTTAGCCTCCCCCATTTTTGGTTTGTTTTGGGGCACACCTGGCTATGCTCAGATTCTGGCTTTGCGGTCAGAATCAGGGGACCATACGTGGTGCTGGGGATGGAACCAAGCGTGGCTGAATGTGAGGCAAGTGGCTTACCCCCTTTACTATTGCTCTGGGTCCTTGTCAGCCCTTTAAAAGTAATAGAGCTCCACCATGCTCTGAAGATTATAGTGTGGGCTAGAGTGATAGAAAAACAGATAGTGCATTTGCTTTCATGTCGCTAATCTGGGTTTGATCCCTGGCATCCTATATGGTCTTCCAAGCACCTCCAGGAGTGATCCCTGAACACAGAGCCGGGAGGAACCCCTAAGCATTGCTACATATGACCCCCAAACAAAAACAAAACAAACAACCAAAAACCATAATGCTAATAGGAATCACACAATTCACTGTCAGTAAATTAAAATAAAACCAATGTTAGATTGTACAGAAAGTTAAGAGGAAGAAAAGAGTAGGAATCAAAATAAGATGTAGGGTTATGCAAGGTCAGAGTGACAGCAAGCAGAACGTCTGCCTTCCTCGAGGCTGACCTGGGTTCGATCTCTGGCATCCCATATGATCCCCAGAGCACTGCCAGGAATAATTCCAGAGTACAGAGTCAGGAGTAACCCCTGAGCATTGCTGGGTGTGACCCAAAAACAACAAAAATCCCTAACCAACCAAACAAACAAAAGAGACACAAGGTTGAAAAAAAAGAAGGTAATAGATATTTTATACCATATTTTTGGTTATCACTGATTTAAAATAACAGTAATGATAGAATCCCAACCAGCTCTTTTTATTTACAGGTTACTAACAAATACCTTTACTGATTTTAATTTAAAAAAATTATTAAAAGGATGTCTAATGTTAAGGCCCTTGGTTTTCAAGTGACATTTTACTTAATGTATTACTTAGCAACTACTGCTGTAGAAGAAATATTGTCTTTGCTCACTCTGAAGCAATCACCTCGTTAGTTCCACGTGGGAGTTGTCATGAACCAGCACGAACAGTGTGTATGGGTTTTGTTTCACTCTTCGCATAAAAACTTCAAACTTGGTTTGAATTTCATTGTCTAGACGAACAACATATTTCTCTGCTCTCTGATAAGCTGTTCCATTTTCCTCCAGACCCAAGTCTACAAGGACACCTGCCAAGCAGAAAACAAGTTTGTCTTCTTACATACACATAGATGAAAAGGATGCATGTGATTCACTATCAGCGGATATGCAGGACACTAATGGAGCAGAGATTTATAAACAATTTACTTTAATTTACCTTAATTTTAATTAAGCACCTGGCAATGCTTAGCCACTCGGGACACAACTGGCAGTGTTCAGGGAAGACCATGAGTTACCAGGGTTTAAAATCAGAGCTCCCAGCCCCTCCTCTCTTTGGCTTGAGAACTTGGCACTCAACTCCCTTCCCACACCTCACACAAATGACAACAGGGAACAATCTGACACATGAAGTAGAAACAGCTGAATGTGTCAGACCTCAGCTATTACATACTACTCAGGAAAAATGAAACTTTAGGATTCTTGGCCAGATTAATAAATCACATAAATCCAAATTCATAACAAACCATATGTAACAAAAAGGAAAGTAATAAGCAGTGACAGCTTTGCCCAGTCTCTACAGAAAGGGAAACCCTCAATGAATGTTAAGTTACGTAGCAAGTTAATACAATGAATGGAATTATTCAAAATTACTGTCCTCTCAAAATGTTAGAAACTGAAACTTTAACACACAACATTTATAACATACAACATACAATATACGATATTTAAAAGTTGTATATTGTAACCATAAGATGCTGTATTGGGATAATTAAAAATACAGAATTTGATCCCTTTTTTCCCCCTAAAGTTACTTTATTAATTTTTTGCTTTTTGGGTCACACCTGGCAATGCACAGGGGTTACTCCTGGCTCATGCATTCAGGAATTACTCTTGACAGTGCTAAGGGGACCATATTGGATGCTGGGAATCGAACCTGGATTGGCCGTGTGTAAGGCAAACGCCCTACCCACTGTGCTATCACTCCAGCCCCCAATATTTAATCCTTGAATGAAGAGTACAGTCCTGGGTGGCTCACAAGGTAAGAGACAGACTTTGCATGCCAGAGCCCTAGCTCTGGGCTTTCATGCTCCCCAGCACCTCTGGGAGTAGCCCTTGAGCACCTTGCTGGGAATAGCCCCTGAGAACTGCCACCAGTGTCCCACCTCCAAAATAAAAATAAAAGTGAAAGTGGCAATTATGCAATGATGTGAGTTGAAAGATATTCACATTGTCTACCATATGCATAGACAATGTATATTTATATACCAATACATATGTGAAGGAAATCATTACATGGCACACATTAAATCTGTACAGTGCTACATGTTGATGATCTCTCAATAAAGCTGGAATAACAAAACAAGAAAACAAGAAACAAAAGGCAATCATCCCCTGTCACCTGCCCAGGAAGGTGCATTTTGGGGAGGGTTAAACCCACTGGTTCCAAGACCTCCAGAACAGAAAAAAATTACAAGACTGATTTAAAGATTAAATTTGTCATATTTTAGAGGTTATATATGATCCCAGAGGATGAGCCTGGACTCAAGGTCTTGAAGATATAAATATACACTCCTAGCTGCCCCCACCACATGAAAAAAATTGAAACAGAAAAATAATATAAGTAAGACAAGGAAACTTATGAATTATGTTGACTTAGTTTAATCTCTTTCTTTGATATAAAACCCAGTGCAAATAACAATAATACACTATAAGGATTTAGGGGTTGTAATGCTCATAGATCAACAAAGTGTAAAAGCAAAAAACAATTTAGTACATGAATTTTTTTATATCAGATAAAAGGGAAGCAAAAGATTAGTTTTGATTTTAGATTTCCCAGTAGGAGATTTTCCTCAAGAGATGATTTTTAATTTCCAACCAATGCTGTCAAAGCTATTGTATTTCCAAAGGCAATCAATCCAATACTTAATATGGAAGGTATTTTAATTTTTCAGAAAATTATATTCAGAAAATTACATGCTGTACTTTATAGTGATTTATTGAGCTTCTAAGATGATATATCAAGTAGCATGTCAGGCATCATTCCTGGCCTGGAGATCCACAGGAGTGCAGGACAAAGGTCTTTGTATCATTGAGCTTATAATGAAGATGGATAATCTGGACATATGTTATAATGGGAGGCGAAGCACTATGGGGAGTAAGAGTGAGCAGGAGGCACAAGAGATCTGCCTAATCTCTGGGGAGTATCTGTTTCTTTATAACCAGTCAAAAATATACCTACATTTCCAAAGTATTCCAGAGTCCCTATTTTCCTAGTCTGTATTTTCTATCCTTAGGTGCGAGGTTAGGGTAACCTAGTATGAAAAAGCCAGAAATAATTCATGAAGAAAAAAATGTATCTTACAGATAATAAAGAGCTGACTACATCAGAAAAAACTAATATAGAGGCCTTTAATAGGCTGATTCCCTACATTCCTTTAATTCCTTTAAAGTTTCATGAATCCTTGTGGTCATTCCATCACAGAAACATGGTACATTAGTCTGTACTACGCATCCAGCTGGCTCTGCTGTGGCAAACCTGGGTAGGGAGCAGGGACAGGAGGGGCTTGAGTGTTTTATTTCTTTTTTATTTTTTTTCCTTAAATTTTTATTAGTGAAACACCATGAGGTACAGTTGTAGACTTAAAAATTTTTGTGCTTGGGCTTCAGTTATACAATGATCGAGTACCCATCCCTCCACTAGTGCCCATTCTCCACTACCACTGATCCCAGAGTGTTTTATTTCTGACTGGGAAATTTTAGTAGCTTGTCCTTGCCATTCAATTTTTAGACTTTATTTTAATTTTTGTTTCTTTCTTGTTTATGAAAGTGATACTCTTGGAAAAAATATATATACACACACATATATAAAATCCATAATTTTTTCACTCCTGGGCCTGTGGTTGCAAGGCAAACGCCCTACCCGGGTAGGGCGTTCGCCTTGCACACAGCCAACATGGCTGACCCGAGTTCGATTCCTCCGCCCCTCTCGGAGAGCCTGGCAAGCTACCGAGAGTATCTCCCCCGCACAGCAAAGCCTGGCAAGCTACCCGTGACATATTCGATATGCCAAATACAGTAACAATTGTCACAATGGAGACGTTACTGGGCCCGCTCGAGCAAATCGATGAATAACGGGAGGACCATGACCGTGACCGTGGGCCTGTGGTTAGGGATTACTCCTAGCGGGACTTGGAGGACTGTATGTGGTGCTGGGGACTGAACCTGGGTTGGTTATGTGTAAGGCAAACACTATCCCATTGCTCTCATCGTATTTTTTAAACTGAAAAATCACTTAAAAGTTTACATGGCAGTGGCTGGAGCGATAGTTCAGCAGGTAGGGCATTTTACCTTGCACACAGCTGACCCTGGTTTGATTCCCATAATCCCATATGGGTCCCCTGAGCAATGCCAAGAGTGATTTCTGAGTGCAGAGCCAGGAATACCCCCCAAACATCACTGGGTGTGACCCGAAAAGCAAAAAAAAAAAAAGTTTACATGGCAGAACAAAGATCTAAGAATAGTAAAGGGCAGTCCTAAAGAATTGGCCAGCTATATGCATTATCAGAAACTAGAATTATAGAGTTACATGGTTTCACTGTTTCTGGAATTGAACACTGTATAGAAAGAAAGCCCCATAAATACAGAAAATAAGATTTATGATAGAACTTGCACCGTGGAGCAACTGAAAAGCATGAGCTCTTCAATAATGGTGCTAAAGAAACAGCACATTGGATTTTACTAATAAATACAAAAATGTTCAGGTGAATTAAAAACTTAAATGTGAAAGACAAAATGCTAAAACTATTAGAAGACAATGAAGAAGAATAACCAGGACCTCATAAGGCTTAAGTACAAAAGGCCAAAGGATAGATAAACTAAATTTAAGAACTTCTGTTCATCAAAGACATTATAGACAAGTCTGTAATAAATATTATTTATTATTAACAAGGGGTTAATGTCCAGAATGCATAAATATTTTCTATAAATTCAAGAAAAAAATGGACAAAAAATACTGGATAGACATTTCCCTGAAGAAGAAAGCCTAATGAATATATGAAAATATATTCAATGTTGTTATTATAAGGGAAATAAAAATTAAAACCATAAAGAAATAAAACCATGTGAGAATAATAAAAAGCAAAATAACTGTAACTAGGAAGCGAAGGGAGGAAAATTCTTGCAGTCAATTGCTCAGTTACTCCCAGTAGTGCTCCAGGGAACACATGTGCTGCTGGGATATATGTGGGCATATGTCCAGCCTTTGCAGCTCTTTCTGTACCCTGAATGTCAATTTCTAAAAGCTGTTTTTGATGCTGGAGTTATATTTAAGACATAATTGTTTAATCCAAAATCACAAAGATTCATGTTTTCTTCTAAGAATTTTATCACTCTTAGTTTTTCTGACATAATTTGGGTTGACTGCATACAAGGTAAGCACACTGTACTATGTCTCCATCCCAGATTTTTATTTAATTTAAAATTAATTAATTAATTTGGTATTTGGGCCACACTCAGTGATGCTCAAAGTGTGACTCCTGGCTCTGCATTCAGGAATTACTCCTGGTGGTGCTCAGGGAACCATATGAAATTTCACAGATCAAATCGCAGTCAGCCACATGCAAGACAAGTGCCCTATCTGTTATACTATCTCTCTAGGCCCCAGATTTTTATTTTTAATAAATTATTTTATTCCTCATTTTTATCGCTTACTCTTTCCTGCCCCTGCACCTGGCTGTCCTCACTGGGGCCCGTTGGAGGAGGGCGGGTTGAGTTTCCCTTTCTACCCCGAGCAGAGCCCCAACAGCTGAAGACCTCTGGGACCTAGTCAAAGTCATGCTGAGACCACTCTCCACACTCTTGGACAAGGAACCAGCAGAGGAACCCAAGTGTGCAGGACCCGGGGCTGAGACCTCCAAGCCTGCTCAGTTCGGGACTGGGCCTCCTCCACCCAGCTCCCCCACCTTCCAGTAGCTAGACAGTTATACCCACCAACTGCCGTGTAACCCATCAACGGTCATCCAGTGACTATAAAACCAAGCTCCCGGAAGCACGTGGCTGCAAAGGCAGCCGCGCAACCTCTTATTCTCTAGTTCTCACTCTCAAAGAACCCGGCAGGCTACTGAGAGAATCATAGCCACCTATATGCCTGACTAGGAACACCTGTAAAGGTGATTAGAGGCTGGCCCAAAAGCCTCCATTTGTCTCGGAGAGCCCGGCAAGCTACCAAAAGTATCCTGCTCACATCGCAGAGCCTGACAAGCTACCCGTGGCATACTGGATATGTCAAAAACAGTAACAATGAATGGTTCTCATTCCCCTGACCCTGAAGGAGCCCCCAATAGGTCATCAGGCTACACTTGCATGTAACAGGGACAAATGGAGACGTCACTGGGCCTGCTCGAGCGAATTGAAGAACAACGGGGTGATAGTGACAGTGACTCTTCCCATCAAGAAGATATCTGCCTCCTCCCCAAATACAGGTGAGCATATATCTTTTTGAATTAATGATTTTGTGTTTTGGGGGTAGATACCAAGAAGTGGGATCCCTGGGCCATATTAATTCTAAAATATACACATCTCTGTTTGCTGCAGCATTTAATGCAATAGTCAGCAGCATATGGAAACAACCCGAGGCCAGCATCAGATGACTGCGTAAAGAAGTGGTAATATAAAATGCAATACTGTAAGGAAAGATGAAATTATCCAGTTTGCTGCATCTTGGATGAAGCTGGAGTTTCTCAAATAAGCAAAGTCAGAGAGAAAAGGACAAATAGCACAATCTCACTCATCTGTGGTATACAGATCAGTAAGACAAGGGGATGGAGGGTATCAAATGATGACAAACCCTTGGTCCTGAATTATACAAGACAGGTATGTTCCCTCAACATTTTACTTTGTTGATGGAGAGTGAATAACAAACCTACAGTTACAAGGGTTGAGTCATGGCTGGAGATCAGCATTGGTGCGTGTGACATGAATTATACAAGAAAGGCTGGGACAGAGTGTGTCGTGGAGGGTGTTTAGAGGAAGGAATGGCAATCACTTGTGTATGACTCAAAAGTTCACTGATAACATGGGTCATTGTAGAAGGGAGGGATGGGGGTGCAGAGGCAAGATTGCAGGGTAGGAGGAGTCACTGCGAGAGGAGAAGGCGGGATACAACCACAATAGGTGTGCCAGATTAGCCAGAGGAGGATGAACTGGAAGTTATGTAGGATAAAAGAGATCATTCTGTCTTTGAGAAGAGGAGGACCAATGGAAAGAGCAAAGGGATGGAAAGAACCCTGGGACAGAGGGGTAAGTTGAAGGTGACAATGAAAAGAGAGATCATTAGTGTGAAACCATGAGAATGAGTTGAGGATGGCACCTAGAGCCCAGAGGGTGAATGAGGCCCAGAAGACAGCTCTTCCAGGAATGCTGAGGGAAAGGGAATCACTAGTAGGCGGTGTGTCAAGACAGAAAGCCAGGGAAGAGACAATATTCAATAAAACCCTTAGGCTTTGTTACAGTATTGAGGTCACTGGGAGGGGAGTGGGTTGAAAGAATGCCAACGGACTGTGGTAGAGAACACTGGTACTTATATGAGCCAATATACACAGTGCCAATATTCCTGGTGGTGAGATGGTATGGTGGTGGTGGATGTGGTAGGATAAAATTGTACCCACAAAACACCAACATTTATGATCTTGTAAACACCATAAACATTTTTTAAAAAATCTCAAAGCATGCTAACTTTAGGTACTGCCTCAGTATACACACACAAGGAAGCTGTCTCTATTCTACTTAAGGCCAGAGTAATTTCCTAGCATTTTCTTTCTTGGGATCCCTTTACTTTCTGCCCTTTTTACTGCCCGATAAAGGCTGTCATTTTTCTGCTCCATTGAGAGTGACCGATGGGGAAGTATAAAGACCAAGAAAATAATTTTTAGAAAGCACGAATGTCTTCCTGTCTTTCTTTCCCTCCCAATCTCTGCCTCAAAACTTCCTTGCATCCAAACTATACTTGAGACAGAGTAGTTTATGTATCAGTGAATCAAGCTATCTTGCTGGCTCTTTCAACTCAGGCACGAGTTGAAGTATCAAATCCGAGTCATCCCTAAGCATGACAAAACTTCCCTGCTTAATACAGAGAGATGTGTTCCACATGGCTGGGTGGAAGTGGGGCCTCATTTATAGCATTTTAAAAGCAAGGATAAGGGATGTCAAGGAGGTAATTCAAAGTGCTGGAGGGAATGCCCTGGCACTCCAGGGCACAGCCCCGAAGGAACTGTTAGCCCAATGGGCCAACAATCAGTGGCTGTGGCTGCGGGTACCTGAACATCGCTAACAGACCCCAACCTCAAACAGAAACACAGGAAAGGAGGAAATACAGTCACTAGTGCTTTCTGATTTCATCCCACCCACCTTGAATTTCAAGTGATTTATATTTTGACTGCACAGATAACCTTGTATTCTAATTTCTAGAACTTGGATTCTTCTGACTTATGTGACAATACCAAATTCTATTAAAAAAAACAAAACAACAAAAACAAAATACCAAAATGTCCCTAAAGCAGTTATTTTTTAGAGTCTAACAATTCCTTGTGTCTTCACTGCATGCTAGCAGGACACATCCATTTTGGCAGACTTAAAAATCTTTAATCCACTTCGATTCTTTTAAGCTACACTTTTCCCCACAGCATTTTCTGTGGTTTCCTTCTCCCTCGTCTTTCCTTCCTCTATTGGAATGGGAGTTGTGAGCTGCTCTGCCTTAGTGCTGGGTCTGCAGCAATGTGATAGTTTCTATTTTCACCGTCTTTCTTTTGGTCACACATGCTCTGCCAAGGATGTGCCCTTTCTGCATGCCCTGACTGCCTCTCCTTGGCTTGTGCTTTTCTTGGCAGGCTGGCTGCTGAAATGCTTCATTTAGGGAAAGAAAAATGGGAGCAGAAAACGGAGTGACTGGACACTGTTTCTCCTTCTGCCTGGTCCTTTCCACCCTCCTCCATTCAAGTATGAGTTGAAGAGGTGCCAGGCTCGAGAGTGGTACCAACTGAGTACAGAGAGTAACACAGTCCTTGTTCCAGCTCCCTCAGTGACCTTACACAAAGTTCTCCTCAATTCACATGACAACACATGAGGAAACTGAATCAGATGCTTTCTTGAGAATCCTTTCTGTTTTTATAGCTATAAGTTTTATGAAGTTTTCATGGATAACTTTCTGCTAGGCACCCTGCCCTAGATAATTCCTCTTACCTGTTAACATGCTTACTGTTATTCCTACCATCAGTGTTATGTGTTACAGTATAGAAAGGTAAATTTGAGTGCCATTATATATAGGACACTATACCGTATTAAAACTGATGCATATAAAGGCTACTAATAATATAAGAAAATGGACATTCTAGAATGTTGAGCAAAGAGACACACAGGAAGAGAAGAGAGCCTGCAATACTAGGCAGTAAGCCACTGTTAATACCCTACTTAACACTGGTTATCCTTAAACTCAGAAATGTTGACATTTTCTACTTTTGTATTCTTCAAAACTGAAAATGCCATAACTGTGTTTTTTATTTGGTGGGGGTCTCCCAGAAGTGCATGACAGGCCTGGCACCACCTGTAATACTTGACCTGATTGTGCAGCCCAGATGCTGTTTTGGGGAGCCAGGCTCACCCCAGAGAGACTCAGAGATCTACATGGTGCCAGGGAGAATCAAATTCAGGGTCTCATACATGACTGGCATGTGCTCCAGCCCTCTGAACTATCTCCCTGGCCCAAGAATAAATGTGCTTGTTTTGGGGCCACACCCAATAGCGTTCAGGGGGTGCGCCTGGTGCTGCCCAGGAAACCAAACCCAGGCCTTCTGCATGTAAAGCATGTGCTCAGTCCATTAAGGTTTCTCTCTGGCCCCTAGAGTTGTTTTTAAAAATATAGAAGTTATTGCTAAAGAAGCAAAAATGTGGTATGTATGCCAAAGTCAGATGTGATAAATTTTAGAATATGCTTTGCCTAGAATTTTCCAAATCTATCATTAAAATAGATTTTTTCTGGTTCCTAAGCTTATGTAACTGCACAAATACTGGTACCTTTCTGAGATGTGAGAATCTTAAAATATACACTTTAGAAAAATGTGAGGGCTTTGAGAAGGAAAAGAAAGGATCTCTACAATTTATTCATCTGTGACAAATGCTAAGTTTTATTTAGAGTTTTGCATTTATTAAGGTGAAAGTACATGTCATTAGAGGTTATTTCAGGAAAGAGCTCTACAGAGAGCACAAATGCTGACCATGGATGATTTCACCACTTGAAACAGCTGCTATGTTGTTTGTTCAGGCATGGTTTAGGCTATCAGATCACAGGCTCAGAAAGGTCACAAATGCCAACCTGTACATGTCAAATCCCTGTAAGAGAAGGCACTCCTCCTATATTATGGAAGTGAGAATTCTCAAGAAAAAAATACCTGGCTAATGCTAGATATGGCTAAAGCCCATTTATTTCCCTCCATTTAGAGTTGCTAAGGAAACCACTTTAGTTTCTGAGAGAGATTTGACCTTCTCTGACTTATTGCTTATGTTCGTATTTCCAACAAGTCTTCAGTAACTTGCCATTCAGAATTTTAGAGGCTCAAAGAAGTCTACAGGCTCTTGGGCCTGTTAAAGTGATGTAAAGATGATATGTATCTGTTGTAGCCAGTAAGATGTGAAAGTAGAAGAAAAATCTATTGTCAGCTCAATGGGCCCACAAATCTAGCAAAGAAAGATTTTTGTTAGAGCTGCACTGCTCAAATATGGTCCTCCGAGCCCAGGGAGTTTATTAGAAATGCAGAAACTCCAGTCCACCCAGATGCACTAAAAAAGAATGTTGACAAGATCCCCAGGTGATCCATATCCACAGTAAAGTTTAAGGAAGACTGTATGATAGATATGGAACATAAAAGCTATATTTTAAGTAGTTCTGAATTTTTCTGTGCCCCATCTGCTTTCAACTATATTGAGAAAAAAATTTACAAAAAGATTCACCATCCAATGAAAGTCTCTGCACTTAGGTCAAAGGATATAGCTTGTTGATAGAACTACTGTTCTATCTATTCTTTTTTTGTTTGTTTTGTTTTGCTTTTTGGATCACGCCCAGCGTTGCATAGGGGTTACTCCTGGCTCTGCACCCAGGAATTAGTCCTGGCGGTGTTCGAGGGACTATATGGGATGCTGGGAATCAAACCCGGGTCGGTCTTGTGCAAGGCAAACGCCCTACCTGCTGTGCTATGGCTCTAGCCCCAGAACAGTATATTCTATAAATGTCTGAGAGGGACCCTGGGTTCAGAAGTTCCCAGGACAAAACAAACAGATTTGGGGCCAGGGGAATAAAAGACTGTTAAGAGGTACTTAAAAAAATAAAAATAAAAACACTATGTGTGAATCCCTCCTCACCTCCAGTTAAGGTGATCAGAAGCAGCTTTACACTTATAATTTCCTTTTCAAATCTAGGTTTAAAGGCAGACACTTTTTAGTTGTCAATTTTCACTTTTCACTTTTCAATTTTCTAAGTTCCTTACTGATTCTTGTAAGCCTAAGCAAATTTTATGCTTCATAGGGATATTATTTCCCAAACATGTTTAGAATTTTTTTCCCTTGCCTTTTTATGTTTGCTGGGAAACTTTTTATCCCTATAAAAGTCATTAGGAGAAATTCTAATTTTATATTTTTTCAATGAAGGTTTTTAGTGTTGACAAGGGACGGGTTGTTCTGGTGTCAAGGTTGAAATGTGACGAGAGTGTTGCTAAATATCAGTGAGTCCACTTAGGCGAGTCTGAGCTATCCAAGCCCTAGATGGAGTTCATGTGGTAGAAACCCTATCATCACATATACGGCTCTGTGTCTTGTGAAAATTCTCTTTCACAGAAGAATGACCAGTTTCTACTCCATGAATGACATCACTGACTCAAATCGGCATATCAATTTACCCTTGACCTAGAAATGAATATTGAGGATGAATGAATAAAAACTTGAGGATAAATTCAAAGCAACATCTAAAATGCTCTTGTACTTTTTTTTAATTACTGTGAAAAAGATTGGGGTGACTTATAAACATTTGGAATGATCAAGAGAAATAATGTAAGAATCTAAGGTTGGATCTTTGTAAGATCCTATTTGAAAGTTTCATCTTACCTGATTGTCGAATTCGTTGAAGAGTTTGCTGGACCAGAACCTCTGATCTTGGGACAATGATGATGAAGTCCACTTTGCTGAAATGGCCAAGGTCCAGGCTCTGGTTACCACTGTCTGCTATAGCACACACCTGGGATAAGAGTTTTCTGGCAACTGTTAGCTGTGGTTGATAAATTTGGAAGGTTTCATTATCTACATCTAAAATTAAAAAAAAAGTCATAAGAACAAAATTAATTCACTTCTGTGATGGCCACTATAAATTCACACAGGTACATATACTATCCACATGGTACAGTTACCAAGATTTCTCAATTTCTATTCATACTTGGGATTGAGTTTTAATAGATCTGCCTCTTATCTCTGACAACTAGGTTGAAAGAAGGCACTCAAGCAGATGTGATAGTTTTACAAATGTTACTATTTTGAAACTGCTCCATTGTCTCACAAATCATTTACTTACCCTCTCCCCCACCCCGCTCAGGCTTGCTGGAGTGAGGCGGGAAGAAACCTGCTCTCACAGAATGAGCCAGAGGCACTGCCAGGGGAAAGAGAGTTTCTGGTTTTCTTTAGAAGTAGAAGCACAGGGCAGGGGCCTGAACCCAGGCCCAGCTTGAGGAAGGAGACAATGCCAAAACCACAATAATATTGAATTCCTTTGAGCTTTGTGGATGGCACCACAGCAATCATTTCCTCCACCATAAGCCAGTTCCAACATGGTATAAGATTCATCTCCCCTGTGACTGCACAAAATACAAAGGTCATGGAGGAACCACATTCACCTTTCTTCCCACTTGACTTTGCCAGTTCTTGTGATCTGGCAGTTCTAGATGGCTGTGGTCATGTCCAATGCTGACGCCTGTATTATCTGAAGAGACCTAACTCATGACATGGCCAGCTGGCCACTCAACAGGTGATGTATTAGAGAAACACTGCCCAGATACTCCCAGCATGTCAGGAGCTTTATATCACAAGTCATAACCAAGCAATCAATCTCTTATACGTGCCTTTGCGCACACACACACATGAAAGACAGTGTAGTCAGGTGAACACCCGAACAGGCAGCATCCAATATGACTTTAAAATGTTACTTTGCATTAGGAACACATGTGGGAGTATGCCTGGCACAAACAAGGGCCCAATTAAACTGTGCTAATTAATGCCAAACCAAACTGGATTGGCCAAAGCTAAGGTAGCAGTCATGAGACCCCCAACACCACAAAGCCCTGACAGGGTGGGAACATTTATACAGGTGGTGCCAATACTGGTAGAGAGATCCCATTAGAAAAGGCGAAAGCTGTAACTTTCAATAGTAACCCACACTGTTAGGACCATAAATGTTAAAATAATAAAAATAATTCTGTCTTCTGATAGGTAAGTTTCTATTTATTTCATTTCACAGGTTGGATGCATAGAGACTAGTACTTAAATGTATAACTTAGAACTTAACTTAGCAAATTTTGAAGTGTGAGGAGTCATAAAAATCTTTTTTTTCTTTTTGGGTCACACCCAGCGATGCTCTGAGTTTACTCCTGGCTTTGCACTCAGGAATTACCCCTGGCAGTGCTCAGGGGACCATATGGGATGCTGGGAATCAAACCCGGGTCGACCGTATGCAAGGCAAACGCCCTACCCGCTGTACTATTGCTCCAGCCCCAAGACATAAAAATATCTTTAAGCAATCTTTCCTAAATAGGAAATCAAGGATAGGTACGTGGGAAATCTATAACCACTCCTGCGAATTAAAATAATTTTAATCTGTTAATGGTCCAAGTCAGAGCCAGAGAGATAGTACACGCAGGTAAGGCACTTTGCCTTGCATGCAACTGACCCAAGTTCAATCCCTGACACCCCATATGGGCCAAACCTGCTCCAGGAGTGATCCTTAAGCACAGAGCCAGGAATAAGTTTGGAGCACTGCCAGTTGGACCCCAAACAAACAGAAAGTCCAAAACATTACAAATATAATTTAGAGAATCTTGATCAGTGTCTCCCAACACGGGGATACTGCCGGCTTGGGGGGTGCAGGTTGCAGTAGTATCCAGGGATAGAGTAGTAGCTATACTTATAACTGGATGGGTATTTTCTGTTTGTTTGCTTATAAAAATGTTGATTTCTAGGGGACACTGAATGATTTATTTTCTGAAAGTAATATTGGGGCAGCAGACCAAAGAAGTATGGGAACCTATGATTTGGACAATCCCTTCATTACAAAATAAAACCCGTAAGTCAGAAGAATCTTTTTCTATATTTGAATTTATTTTCCTGAGTAAGCTGTTGTCAAGCCAGGCTCCTTTCATTGCTGAGGCAATCTTAATATGATGCATTCCTAGCAAGTGCAGGCCAGAAGGCTGTCAGCAGCAGCTGTATGGATCTGTTTCATATCTCTTTCTCCTGCTCTTTTTTTCTGTTCTCTCCTATGTTGTCCCTATCAATCAACAAATTGGGGAAGGAGTTTGAACCCAAAGGAATCTAGGAGCCCTTCACATGGTCTATGGGCTAGACAGTGTTCTCTAACCATTGGTCTGCAAACAATGCCAGCCTCAGGTGTAGAAAGGTAGAAAACCACTGGCCTGCTGCCTTGGTTGTAACTGCCGGTTCGGGCCAGTATGCACTGCCTGCAGACAGGCTCTGGCCGTAGATGTTGAAAGGTAGAAGATGCTGGCCTAGATGGGCATTTCTCAGAGTGGACAACACCAACCTTCTGAAGGGCCCAGGAAATATCCTGGAAGGGGGGGCATTGAGGGGATAGCAGCCTTGTGTATAACTGGGGGCACTTTCTGTTTGCTTAAAAGGATAGGTTACCAGTGCGATTGCAATATAATTAAGTTTTCTGAAAAGGGTATGGCACACTGAATAAGTCTGGGAAACTCTGATTTAGGTTCTCTCTCTCTCTCTCTCTCTCTCTCTCTCTGTGGGGAGAGGAGCACCACTGGTGGTGCTCAAGGGCTATTCTTGACCTCTGTGCTCAGAAATGGTGCCTGGCAGGGCTGAGAAATTGTGACATCCACAGCAGCCACAGGCAAGGCAAGTATCTTACCCTCTGTATTATCTCTTGGGTCCTGGTCTAGACTCTTATAAGCAATTATTTGAAGTCCTTGGTGAGCCCCTTCAGCTCTCGAGGCACAGCTAGCAGAGTTAGGAGAAGTTCACCAAGGACCCCGGTGGAAGGCAAGGGGAGAATATTAACTCAGTACAGGCCTTTGATCTATGTCACACATTATAAGGCATTGAAAATGGGAGCCCCATCCATCACGAGATGATGAACCGCCATCAGAATGACTTAACTTCCTCTCCTAGGGGCCAATTTCCTCCCTTGGGTGAAGGGCTGAGGTGACATTACCCAGGTTTTGCATGGGAACCATCGAAGCGGCCTCCTGCGGTGACACACATTCATTCAGGTCTCCATTGAAGGGAGTCACCACACTGTCTCCTCTTCTTTGCTGCATTTTCTCAAGCAGCTTATCTAGATCATCACCTATTGACCACATAACAAAGTGGGGATAAGATTACGAGGAAAGATATGTTCCTAGCAGGGGCCCAGGGACCCCCAACTGATGGTCTCAGGGCTTCAAATTTGGGCTTCCAGCGCCTCCATGGCCTGAGGTGCCCTTGTTTGTATCATTTGTAGTTTGTAGAGTATAAGTGTATATAAATTATATACTCTCACATACTGTATTTCTCTTGACAGTTGTAATAACCAAAGCAGGCATGATAGCACCATTGTTTTTTATTCTGTTTACCATTAGAAAATGAAAAGCCAGGGATAGGGGATTGCCTAAGGTCACACAACAAGCCAGTGGCTGAGCTGAGGCCAATCTGGGCAGTAAGATAATACTCGGAGAGACAGGGTAAAGGGAAGGGTCAGCTGGGAGGCAGATGCTCCACACTCATCTCTCTGACAGGCTAAGATTTAAAAATCTGAAAATCATGCAGCTAGGGTTTGGCAGTGTTGCTCCACCACTCACCTAATGATGTGGTTTTAAAATGCGATGCCAGGAAACTGACCTTTCCTGTGATGAGCTCATAACTAATTTCTTTCAAAAACTCACTTGTGGTAAGCATGCTCTCTGCCAGCGCTCTGGACTGATGCTGACCTGCAGAACAGAGTTGGAAAGGAGATAGCGTGTCAGTGAACAAATGTTCACTGGGACATGATTTATAACAGCACAAATTGGAAACAACTAAAATATAGAGCTATAGGGGCCTGGATAAAAAAATTAAGGCACAGGGTTGAGGGAGAGAGCTCAGAGGGCTGGTGTGCATGTCTGGCATACAATATCAGAGATATAATATATATACACTTACATATATATATATCTCAGATGTAAGATTTAGATGTCAGCTATCCTGCCAGATAGCTCAGAGCCTTGGGTTTGATCCCTGATACAGTGTGGTTCCCTGAGAATCGCAGGGTACCCTTTGTGGTCCCCAGCACACTGTCTCCCATCAAAAAAGATAAATAAAATAAACAATAATAAAATTAAAAAAATAAACAGACAAAAATACCCAAATAAGGCATATAAAAATGAACTATTACACAGCATTTGAAATGATATTTTAAAACAAAAGATGTTTATATAATAATGTTATGTGATCAGGGGAAAAATGACACTGATGGTTTTCATTGAAAACTACCATTGATGTATTGAAAGACTAGGGAAGAACAGTTAAAAATGAAGAATAAACTTTTGCAAGGTCAGTAAAACTGTTGGTCTTAAAAATATAAGCTGACTTTCATCAAACTGAGTTTTGCAAATGCAAATAACTACTGTACCACACCTTTTTTTTTTTTTTTTGCTGAGATTTTCTGAAAGAGCAAGAAGGAGAAGCAGGGTTTTACTGAAGTGACAGGACTTAACCTCTTAGGCTGGAAGAAGTGAGACTCATTCAAGAGAGAAGAAAAGCAAACTCATCCAGATAGCTACACAGGACAATGTTTGATAGAAAATTAGCACAGGAAATAAAAATGCATTATGTAATGTGCCAACTTTCTGAAATTTCTCCTTATGGTCAGTGTTATAATATTGTGTATCTTGGGTGAAGAGGTAAACATGAGCTGAGAGGCTGGCAAATCTGACTAACTGGCTTAGGCCACCTGTGGCAATAGCTTTATCACATGCTAGAGTGGTTAACATTTCCAGAACCTTTTAAGGACAGAAGTTACATGAGACAAGGGTATCTGTTACTAGGCTGTGCTTTGAAATTATGCTCACATAGCCAGCTGACAGGGACATCAGCCAAACTAGGAGCTATGAAAACCTGGTATCTGAGGAAAGAAGAAAAATTAAAATTAGGAGGAAGAACTCTAATTGGGGCAATAACACCACAGATTAATTATGATATCTGAGATACCCAATAAATATTTTTAAGTGGACAGATGACTGAATGAATAAATTAAAAATAACAACGAAAATTACTCACCTAATACTACCACACAAAATTCATTCCCTCTGATTTTTGATGCACAAATTGCCACAACATAATCTGGTAACCTCTGATAGTGTCTCATTTCACTGAGAGTCCTCAATGTTTCTGAAATGCCTTCTGCCAAAGAGTTTTGAGTCACAATCACATGAACCAAGTCTTGAGACACACTGGCAATTAATCTCGCGAGCCAGGGGAGTTGTCCTGGGGACACAGGTGCACACTGTGCACCCATCTGCAGGGCTCGCTCTCTCAGGGTAAATTCCTGCATCGCTTTCAGCATGATTTGCTCAAATTCTTCCCTGAGAGGTATCTGATCAGGACCTATATGAAAGAGAATGGCTTTGAGAAATCAAAGGACCTACATGAAATGAGAATGACTTTAATCACAGCCAGAAACACAGACATACACAGACACACACATACACACGAATACATGCACAAATCCCCCACTTCTAAACTCACTTTGCTCCCATTGGGAAATAAGCTCCTTTCCCTGTAGTGGCCCCAAGTACAGACTCCTATTAGTTGTTTCCCATTATGAAATGACCTACTCTCTTCTCTCTCTGCTTCAGTATTAAAAAAGAAATACTCAGCTTTCTATTGTTCTTTCATCAGATCTTGGTATTTTTAAAAGGGAGACTCATTCACAAATAGTATCAATTTCATTGAAAGCCTTGGAACATGGTCACTGCAGGTGGCATATTATTTGACCTATTAAACTTGGCATTATGGACAAGTTTACATAAGAAGCTAATCAATCTACTGGTATGTAATAGATTTTAGGTTTCACTCATTTCTCATTTTATTCACAGGTACTTGGAAAACTATTTTAATATATCTCTGTCACTGTCCTCCCATTGTTCATCAATTTTCTCGAGCGGGCCCAGTAACGTCTCCATTGTGAGACTTTGTTGTTACTGTGTTTGGCATACCGAATATGTCACGAGTACCTTGCCAGGCTCTGCCGTGAGGGTGAGATACTCTCGGTAGCTTGCCAGGCTCTCCGACAGGGGCGGAGGAATCGAACTCGGGTCAGCCATGTTGGCTGCCTACAAGGCAAACACCCTACCCACTGTGCTCCAGCCCAAAAAGAAAACAAAACGAAGTTTTAGGGGCTTGCCTAAAAGTGTAAAAGACAGTGCAGCAGGTAGGATACTTTACACAATCCTGACCAGGTTTGATTCCCAGCACTCCCTATAATACCCTGAGCCCCTCTTAAGAGCAGAGCCAAAAGTAACCCTGAGCATGCTAGGTGTGGTCCCTTCCCAAAAAAAGTGGATTTAGACAGAAACCTTACATTTAGACATAATACACAAAGCTATAAAAATTCACAGGGAAGATAACATAAAAAAAATTCCAGATGACAATGGGTAACTTTAGATATATCACCAAACATGCAATCATCAAAGAATTTACAAACCAGACTTCAACAAAATTAGAATCAAATTTTCTTCTTCACAAGATATTATCAAGAGGAAAGAAGACCAATCACAGATTGGGAAACAGTATTTACAAATAAACAACCTAATAAAAAACACAGAGGTTATCGGGGCCTGCGATGCATATAGCTGAAACCCAGCATTGTACAGCGAGCATCATGCAGGTTCCAGAGCAGCTGCCCCTGGAACCACTGAGTGTGGCCTTTCCCACGCCCAAAAAGGAATAGAAAAGGCAGGAGACTGGAGCACATGCTTGGCCAGTGAGGCCGGGTTAGATTCCTGGCACTGCACAGCTCCCTGCAAACACTTCAGCAACCCCTAATCAACTTTTGAGAAAACTGTTTAAAGGAAAATTAAGTTCCATTATCTTCCAGACTATATTTAGGGAGCCTAATATTTCCCCCAGATAGAGAATTTTCTTATCATTTAGTTTTCCTTCAGCATTCTGGGCTCTTAAGTATGTCATCTCTCCCAGAGCTGTGGCTATGGTCAGGCTTATAAGGGTGACCTGTGGCCCCGATCTTGGGGGAATGTTGTTTCTCTTACTCTCCTTAGAAACTCAGTCTTTAGAACAAAACAAGTTAAGTCACTGATGGCACCCAAGTGACCCAAGTGTGACATTACTTTCAGTTTAGCCTGAACCCATGTTTGCTCCTATTATTCAGTGTCATTTCTTTTGCTCTGTGAATGTGAGATTTGATTCTCATGAACAGACACAAATTCTTCAGTGTCTGTTGATTTGAGATCCAACAACAGCCTCAGTACTCGGGGCTTTAAGTCCGATGTGAAAAAATAAGGAAAAAGGAAGTGGACCTCTATATGGGAAGGTCAGACACATCCTTTAATACCCCGTAATAGGAATCTAAGTGTCTTTCCTCGCCCCTGCTCTTCTACTCTAGGAAAGAGAGATCAAGAAAGGTTGTAATCATGTTTCCAGGACTGTCACTGTAGCACTATCCTCCCACTGTTCATCGATTTGCTTGAACAGGCACCAGTAACATCCCCATTGTGAGACTTGTTACTGTTTTTGGCATATCGAATACGCCTCGGTAGCTTGCCAGGCTCTACCGGGTGGGTGGGATACTCTTGGTAGCTCGCCGGGCTCTCCGAGAGGGACGGAAGAATCGAACCCGGGTTGACCTCATGCAAGGCAAATGCCCCATTCACTGTGCTATCGCTCTAGCCCAGTCATTTCCAGGACTGGAACAGTCAAATGATATACATATCTTAAAAGGGAATTCTGAATGAAAGAAATCAGATCTTCCTGGGTAGTGTGGAGGGTGGATGGCGCAAAGTAGGAGAGTGAAATTAGAAGGGATGTTCCCCCTCTTCATGCAGGGAAAGAAGGAAGGAAAGAAAGGTCACGTTGTGCTTCTGTTTCCCAAGGGTACCCCAATCCCTTGCTGGAGCAAAGGAGAGGTATTCTTATTATTGAGGTTCTGATCTTCCTTTAGTTTTATCTATCAGTATCATGCTTGTCAGGTCACTAGTACATACTAGGAAACCTGAAAGTCAATCAAATTGTACTATCAGATATTGGAAGATGGTTGTTTATTTATTTATTTGGGTCTTGGGCAACACCTGGCGGTGCTCAGGGCTTACTCCCTGCTCATGAATTTTTCCTTGAGAGCTTAGGGTCCAGATGGGATGCTGGGGATCAAACCTGGATAGGCTGCATGCAAAGCAAGCACCTTACCCACTGTACTATCTTTGGCCCAGTGGTTGTCAGTTTGAAACATTCTTCCATTAGAGAAAACAACAGCTCAAATGCATGTGGTCTCTATCTCCTGTTTGCTCTCACAGACAGCCTAAAGCTCAGAGACTGGTAACAGACATGTCCATAAAACCTGCTCCAAACCAGAGTGGAGTAATATAATCTAAGAGGCAGCACAGCTAATTTCAAATATAAAATCACTATAAGAAAGTGAAATAGTCAAATGTGTTCACAGCATTTTCTGTTTTATAGAGATATGATTGGATTACTATTAGAAAATAAAAAATGGAGAAAAATGTATCAAAGTTTAAGGGAGATAGGAGAATTCTTAGTGAAATCCTTCTTCCAATCACCTCCCATTATTTCTTCATTCTCTGCTTTTACAGCTAAATTGCAGGAACATTTTTCTCCACTTTTTGCAAGTTTAGTAAGAGTAATTTTTCCTTTTGAGTGCTCACCTGCAGTAACTCAGATCTGATGGCTTTTCCAATATAGCCACCTTAATCAGAAAAGAAAAGATCTTAACAGACTCAGCCTTCCAAGAATCTCTGAACTGGCTGGCTTCATTATCTACTGAAAAGATTTTTAGATTGTGAAATGACAGAGAATTTTTTTTAGTACCTGTAGTGGAGTATGCCTGTTTATTCTGAAGCATTTTTCTTTTTACCTTTTTGCTTCTTCTTTTTTCTCACCCCCTCCGCCCCCCAAAAAGTGAACCATCAGACTACAGCTATTAGACCTGCCTTCCTAGAAGTTTGGGTTTATTTTCCTAAACTTCTATAATTGATAGCAAAAATATACCATCTGATAGATTATAATATAATATTTTATCTATAATGCCTGTGGAAATATTCTTACTGTTTTCTTCAAAACAAGAGCAAAAGAATAGTCGGGGGCAGCAGAATTAGTGGTTGAGAGGCAGGAATTCCAATGTATAAGATTTAGATTTCATGAAAAGTGTTAGGGCCAGGGACATGGCTCCAGCAGTAGAGCACATGCCTAGCATGAGGCTCTGAGCTGATCCTGCTCCCTCCAGCCCCTTGTCCCCAACACTACTGATAGGCACCAAATGAAGTGGTTCATCTCCCAGCATCACTGGGCCTAGCACCTAGAAATCAAAAACTACTCATCTTGCACAATACCAACTTAATTAACTGAGGGCTAATAACTCTAGGGAGCCTGCCAGCAGTTCAGTGAATGGAGATTTTTCTAGAGTTCCCCCCCCCGCCCCCCAAGACAAGAGCTTTTAGTAATCTAAACCAAGATATTTAGTTTTTGACCATTTAGTTCATTCAATTAACTTGTACTTTTTTTTTTTTCTTTTTGGGTCACACCTGGCAATGCTCAGGGGCTACTTCTGGCCTGCACTCAAGAACTACTCCTGTATTCAGGGAACCATATGGGATGCCAAGTATCGACCTGGGTTGGCCGCATGTAAGGAAAACAAGGCCTTACCCACTGTACTATTGCTTTGGTCCTTGAACCTTCTTTTTAAATTGTCATTAAGACAGAAAAATATGCTATACTGATTGGCTTGGTTTGCTTTAATAGCATTTTCCTTATGTGGTTTTGTTTCATTGATCCAGCATTGGAAAGCTGGTTTTAGATACTGGAACACAGTCAAGTCAATACAATTATTATAACCACCACCTAGGGGCCAGGAGCTAGAACAGCAGAGTGCAGGCTAGGGTTCGATTCCCATGTATACCACGTAGTTCTGCAAACACTGCCAGGTGGAATCCTGGAGACCTCTAGCACTGCTGAGGAGACCTGTCTAGTGCTGAATCAGCAGCAACACCTGAGCACTGTGGAGGCTACCAAAATAAATAAATAAAATTATAATACAAGGGTCCAAAGTGATAGTATGGTGGGTAGGGCGCTTTCCTTGCACACAGTCAACTTGGGTTTGATCCTCAGCATCCCATATGGCCCCTAAGCACCACCAGGAGTAGTTTCTGGGTTCAGAGCCAGGAACAACCCCTGAGCATCATTGGGTGTGGCCCCCAAACAAAAACAAAATTACAACATGAAATGAGCTACAGAGCCAAGATTTTCATAATTTTATCAGCTACTAGTAAGCATGCTTAGCAAGTTACAGGTCATAGTGAATGTGGTTCATGAAGCACTGAAGATTCCAAAAGTCTGTATCAGGGCCAGACTGTGTGAAAGCTGGCTTGGTGGTGATGGTGCGCCTGGGAGCCCAGGTTAGAAGCAGCACTGCTAACAGATGCTCTAAGGAGAACTCAGGCCTGCTGAAGCTTTCTTTCCCGCCCCACAAACACTGTTAGCACTATGCTTTCATTATTTAACACCCAAGTATCTCCAAACATCAAAAAATTCACCAAAATTAAGAGTCTAAGTTATTCCTCTAACATTCTATGGTATGATAAATCATTACTAAATCAATAAAAAGAAATGAATGGAATCTGCTACATAAGGGAAAAAATATCGCAAGTGAGGATAACATTTTTACATGTAATTTTACAACATGTTTCTAAGTAAATCAGTGGCTGGAAGTCCTGGAGGGGGTATAATTAATATGCATATTAGATGGCCCACTGCAGTTTGCAAAATAAAGGACATTGCAATGTAAATGCTGGTGAGCCTCCATAGCATTGTCAGGGCACAGGCACACGCCCACCCTGGCTCGGGAGAATGCATCAATAGGGGAAACAAAGGGTTCATGACCTATGAATCTCCTTGCCCTAGGCGTAGAGAATCTTCCAGGCAGTTACAGTGAGGGAAAGCTTGCTGTGACAGCCTGAAAGGGATGCATCAGAAGTTTAAACAAAAATGGGTGCAGGGAGTGTACATAAACATGATAAAAAGGTAAAGTAGATTGGAAAATGATTGTCTGAGGCAATGGCTGCGTTTGCTGAACTTCAGGCAAAGGGGCTCGGCCAGGCTCCTTAGGGTGCAGCCCTCAGCTTTATCTTCATTCACTGCTTTGGAGATGGCAGGACTGTCCCGAGAGACCGGGCACTAGGTGGAGCTATTTCTCTCTCCAAAGGCGCGACACACGAAGCAAGAAAAGAGTAGATGGGAGGGACAAATGGAGGTGGGGGTGGGGAAAGAGACAGTGGATGAAAGGAAAGCGAGCAAGGGGAACATCAGTATGAGGTGGGAGGAAAAGAATGTTAGGAGTGAAAGAGGGAGAGTGAGATAAGAAAGGCTGATGAATGCATGGAAGGAGGGGAAGGGAAAACGTTGTATTATTAAAAAGAATCACATTTTCACCAACAAATGATTGGTGGGAAAAGCTTACCCAGTCGCACGAGGTACTGTATGGTCAGAAGAATCATATTTTCCACACTCAGGAGCTGGCTACCCGTCAACCCTAATTGTTCCAGATCTTTGCTTTCCAACTGTGGAATCTTGTAGCAGTTCACCAGCAGAGGACTCACAACAATATCTCCAACATTTCCATAGAAATAGGGTAAAGTGCCATAGCCTGCCCAACAGAAGAGGTCAGGAATGGTCAACATTTTCTGAGCTTCAACCAGGTATTCTAAATCCACTAGTCTCCAAGAGGCAAAACCCAAAGACCCCTGCTCTCAGATATCTGCAAATCACTCAGATATGTCAATTCGAGTGATGTAGTTGGGTGCTCCAAATTCTATTAACATCATTAAATCTGATGGACAGGAAACAAAGAACTCCAATTATATTGTCATTGGGTCCCCCAGAAGGAACCTGTGTTACTATTACATCTCTGCCACTGAGGACTGGCCTGGTAAGCCTTTCTGAAATGAGCTGTATTCCTTATAAAAAACTGTGGCAATAAAGTATTTCCTGGGGAATGGCTCAGTGGCTAAAAGAATCTGACTTGCAAGCAGGAGGTCATGAGTACCATTCCTGGGCAGGAATTCCTGCGCAGGCTGCAGCGGGCTGAAAGCGTGCTGGTGGATTGGTGCATTCTCTGACACCCAAATAGGAGGTAGCTGTGAGACAGAGCCACAGTTCACATGTGTGAGTTACCCGGAGCGAGTGCCACAACTAAAGATATTGCAAACATTGCAGTCAGAAACAAAGTCTGCTAAGTGTGTGTGTGAGCAAGATGGGGACCCTCAGGGGGCACCACAGCTAACTGAGCCCGCCACTGCCCCCCAAGCGAGCAGGTGTGCAAGAACTGCAACCAATGGGAAATACCACAGAAGGCATGTGAGATGCCTGACAGCACAACATCAAGAGCAAAAAGGGAAGGGAGAAAAAAAAATGACAATAATCAAAGTAATAATAATGATAAAAGCCAGGGTTTGGGAGATGGCTTAAAGGGCTGAGTGCTTGTTTTGCATGTAGGAGCCCTGGACTCTGTCCCGAGCACTGGCAGGAATGGTCCTGAGCACTGCACTGGGAATGCCCACCCAGCATTGCTAGGTGTGGCTCAAAATAAAAATAAATCTTAAAAAAATGTATTTTCTGATAACATTCCTCAAGTTTCCTTTCAAATAAGGTCAAAAGAGAAACTATATCAACATGCTTCACTCCCGAAATTTTCTTTAAAAAAAAAAAAACTTTAAGGCTATACTCACCAATCAGCGACAAAATCAAAGCATGTCTTTTGCTCTTTTAGCTAATTTTTTTTAAATGTTCTCCCTCTAAATGTCAGGAAAACAGCTTCAAATTATCTTAGAAATAGATGGGACAAAGATATGCTGAAAATATGCCATTTCGGTTATGTGGCAGAGATAACTGTCCATTTGTCTTTCTAAATGGCACCCTCCAAAAGTCTCCATATACCACGTATGTATCTTTCTAAGGCTTAGTTTTGGACCATGCTCCCCTGCTCAATAAGAACTCGCTGATCATATGGAATTTGAATAGTTGAACAATTGGGCTTGCAATAGTGCAAGAAGCTGTGGAGAGAGCTGCCTGATAACTAACAGCTTCAGAAGGCTCAAGCCAACCACAGGTGCATGGAACACTTCACAGAGACACTCCAGGGACTATGAGGGTCAGTTTAGAACAGCGTCTGAGTCTTCTCCAAGGCCAGCACCCTCCCAATCGTGCTTCCTTCCTTTGACCCTACTGTGACCAACTGGGCTCCCCAGTTATGCACCGTATCCCCTATTTTTGCGATTTTCACCTGTGCTCCCCTTGGAATATCGCAGAGGCTCCTGCAGTATATAGTCCCTGGTTTAGAAACACAGGTCTATGGGGGTATGGTGCCACCATCAGGTCAATCTGCACCTGTGACGTGAGTGCAACAGCAGCCTCATGGTGCCTTCAGACTTCCAGATACCACAAAATTGCTGCTGTGCCTTTGGCCAGAGTCCAAAAACTTGGGGCAAAGTTTACCAAGAAAGTAAACGGCCAAAAATTAGGTATGTGGGAGACATACCCACAAACCACCTCGGGCTCAGCTATGTAATTGGAGGCATGGCCTCTCTGGTTCCTGATCAAGCTGCTTAACAGCCATGATCCCAGAGACTCAGAAACAAATCTCGAAACCCAGTGGCTTTTGGCAACAATGCATTCGGTTCCTGCAGTATGTTACTGTCGCTGGGCCACCCCAGGGGGGAAAGGGAGCTGTCCTTCCACCTGCTTCCCCTTGGCAGCTCAGTGACCGCCATCCACCAGAGGCCATTGGGCAGTCAGGTTTGGGCCCGCAGTGATAAGACACGTGGGGCCTCACGTGATGGGGGTGGATCCGGCCCTTTCCTCTCCACCCCAATGAGACCCCAAGTCGAGTCGCTGCCCACAAACGGCCTCTCTGGCTCCTGATCCATGCTTGATGGCTATGATCCCAGAGACTCAGAAGCAGATCTTGGAACCCAGTGGCTTTTGGCAGAAATGCGCCCGAACCCACAGTAGGTTACTGTCACCCGGCCACCCGGGGTGGGGGGGGAAAGGTGCTGTCCTTCCGCCTGCTCCCCCTAGGTGGCTCGGTGGCTGCCATTCTCCAGAGGACACTGGACAGTCAGGTTTGGGCGTCAGTGATGAGACACACGGGCCTCACGGGATGGGGGTGGAGCTAGCCCTTTCCTCCCCGTCCCAATGAGACCCTCAGTTGCCACCCATGAATGGCCTCTCTGGCTCCTGATCAAACTGCTTAATGGCCATGATCCCAGAGACTCAGGAACAAATCTCGGAACTCAGCAGATTTAAGTGTTAAAATTTCGGAATTTCAAAATCACGCAGCCACTACTGCAGCCATGCAACATTTTATGTTATTCTTAACCAGCAATAGAAAACAAATTGTCTACTGTTGCCTTTTCAGCAGATGAGTGTTGGGGTAAAATCCCAAATAATAATGGTGGGTCTGGTGTCAAAATACTGAATGTGAACAAAGTAGAGAGAGAGTAATGTGGAAATCATCTGCCCCACAGGTAGGGGGAGGGTGTGGGATAGGGGTATACTGGTGATTTTGGTGGTGGAGAATGGGCACTGGTGAAGGTATGGGTGTTTCATTGTATGACCAAGACTTAAACCCGAAAGCTTTGTAAGTGCTCACGGTTATTCAATAAATAAAATTATAAAAAATGAAAAGAAAAAAGTAAGGTGGAGTTCATGCCCAATTCAATCAGCTAATCAGTGGCTGAATAAATAGCAGTACTCCTACATTAAAAAATAATAGAAATGCAGGTCTAGAAGGTTAAGAGGGCTGTCTCTTCCTGGGGAAGCCCAAAAGAGGATACTCTTGATGTGGACATAAAAGGGACCAAGTTTTAAAACTCAGGGATCCCTAAATTTCTATACTTCTACTATCAGACATCTTATATTCACGCCCATCAAGGGTAGGAACGACAGCTCAGAAATACTCACACTCGGGGGTGACTAAAACCTCATGGGAAGGGGGGCGTTTCGCTCCGCCCTTCACGCCCTACCGAGGCCACCAGTTGCCCCCCACGAGCGGCTCTCCAGCACGGCCACGACTCCAGAACACAGAAACCAATTTCTTAACTATCTGACTTTCAGTAGAAATACTTCCAGGGTCAATAAGTAAAATAGCAGAAATCCAAAACCAACATTTAATTCTTGAACCCAGCTGGAGAAAGCAAATCACTTCACAATGCTTTTTCAGCATGTCTGATTTGGGGGGGGGGGGTAAACTCTAAATAATAGTGGTGAATCTTTTATTGAAACAATCTAATCAAAGCGGATAGAGTGTTAACTAGAATTCATCTGCCTCACAGGGACGGGGAGGGGTGGGGGGTGGGGTTTTATTGGGGTTCTTCATGGGAAAAAATAAGTATTGGTAAAGGGAAATGTGTTTGATATTTGCATGACTGAGACATAAACCTGAAAGCTTTGTAACCTTTCCCACAGTGATTCAATAAATAAATAAAAAAAAAAAATACATAATGTACCTGATCCAAGATTAAGTAAAGTTTGTTTTGCTTTGCCTTTCTCTAACTTTACTACATTACTTGCAATTGCATAAAGTAATGGCTTGAACACATATAACAGTTTTCTTCATCATTTTCAGAAAAATGTTCAAAAATTTCATTAGATATTAAATTTTTATTTAAGATAAATTTTATCACATGAGCTTTGCCCAGGTTTAGGCTAAAATAATTATTCTGACTACATTTTAAGTAGAACAGTCTAAATTACTATATTTGGTAGGTTAGATGTATTAAAAGTATCTTTGACATAATAATTTTCAGTGTATGACTGCTTTGGGGACCTGCAACCCTGTTGCAAATCAAGTATGCTATGCATTGTGCTGATTATTCTGCAACTTTGTCATTCTTTATAAACATTAGAATTACTTGGCTAACATCTAAAACTTAATTTGTTAGGATTGTGACTGGGGCTGTTTTGAATATATAGCTCAAGTTAGAAAAAACAGACATCTAACATTATTGAGTCTGCATTTACTTATTTCTTTCATCAAAGATTTAATGGTCTTCCTCACATAGTTAGATATTTCTATGAATTCCATATTTTGTATGTTATTATAAATGGCAAATCCCACTTATCTGTTGCTGGCATCTAAAAAAGTAATTTACCTTTGTACTTTAAGATATGATCTGCAATATCTGAATCCCTTTTTTCTTCAACTAACAACCTTTTATATTCTAACTCTTATCAATAAATCTCTTGATTTCCTTATTCACAATTTTTAACAAGAACTGTATCTTTGTAAAGTTAGAAGCTGTCCATTTTTGAAATGTCTTTTCCTTGTCCTATTCCAGGTACTTTCAATAATATTGATCAGGATATCCTTCACCAGTGCTCTCCCAGGGTCAGAGGATTTATATTTTGGCAAATTCAGTTCTCAGTTCATTCCCTTTTTTGGATAATATGTGACTTCTTCATCACATTTTCCCAGAAAATGATCAGCATCCTTTTCATGTGGCATTTGTCAGTCATCAAATATGACTTTTAGTCTCCACAAAACCAAGGGAGATTTTTCTTCCTGAAAAAAAATGGAATTTTTCCTTCCTAGTATAATTCTAACACAATTGTTAGAAAATGGCTGTTCTTGCAACAATCTCAAGTAACAACTCAGCTTTGAGTCCCCAAGCTGTAATAAAGAACAGTGATAAAGTATAAACACTGTAAGAACGATACGTGATTGCCTTCATCTATACAGCTCCATGTTGTGGCTTAATTCTTTGAATTATGCTTAAGCAGCTGAATTACTGGTTAGACTGATGAATACATTTTTATTTCCTTTTGAAGTTTCATCTTGCAATGTTGCTGTTCTATGCAAAACAGATGAGGTTCCCCTAGAAGTTATTGCTATTCTGAATATACCTGTTGTGATCATTAATTGCACATAGCAACTTGAGTGAGTCATACACTGCCCAGATTTTTGATCAAACAGTATATTGAAGTGTGTTTCTGTGTGTTCTTTGGATGAGGCTAATATTTAAAGTGGCAAACTGACTAAAGCAGATTGTCCTCCCTATGTAGGTAGGTCTCACCCAATTAGAGTTAATGTCCTGGGTAGACCAAAGAGACACACACCATCTCCTATGTAAGAGTGAATTCTTCTCGCATGACCGACTTTGAACTGAAACATCTACTTTTTAATCCCTTTAAACAAAAGCTTAAATATCGGATTTTTCTCTGTCTCAAACCTACACACTTTCTGACTAAAGTTATGTCATATCGGCTCTGCCATTTTTCAAGCTTTCAGACTTAGAACTGTGTCTATGATATTCATTTTCTGGGGTCTCTGGATGGTCAACTCATGCTGAAGATCTCAGATCTTGTCATCCTCTATAACCATGTGAATCATAGGATATAAATTTAATAAACCTATATTTGTATAAAAAAAAAAAAAAAAAGAAATACTCACACTCCTTATTTACAAACACTTCATGGCTCAGATCTGTGATTATGGGCCTGACTCTTGGTTCTTCTGGGTGAGTCTGTCAGCTATCCTGCTTGTTCCTTTTCCTGTAGTTTGAGTCCCTTGAACAGGAAATTCCTCTCTTTCACCTTGTACACTCTTGCCCACCCTTTGCAACCTCACAGAAACATAACCTCTGAGAAGACCTCAGACCTCCAGGCAGTTCAGTTCCCTGTTCTCTCAGATCCTGTGATTCTTGGCAGTGAACCTCACCAGTTCCATCACCAGAGTGCTGTGATGGTTACGTACGTGAAGAGTGCTCCCTTAAACAGCTACCTCCTCATAGTCCTAATTTCTGTTCACAGGTTGAATACCCCATGAAGGAGCGACCCAACAGAAGCTAAGAGAATCAGTACATGGATCAGTGAATACATTCATAAGTAAGTGGGAAAGGAAGATACAGTCCTAGGTTCCAGTGGACACAAGCAACTTGAAATTCCTTAGTCTTACCTATCAGAATTACTGGTCTAACTCCGGAGTTACTCAGCAGATTTTCAGGAACAATTACAGTTTCCCCTGCAGGAATGGGCCGAGGTTGTAAAATTCCAGTTAGTGGAGTCTGTGAAACTGGGGCAGATAAAAGGGAATCTGGAAAAAAAGTTATTTGGAAAGAAGGATTAACATAAAAGTTAAATGAAATACAGTTCAGGTTTAATACTTTCCCATTTTTTTGTGATTTACAAAGTTGTTGATAGCTGAGTTTTAGGCATATAATATTTTAACACCCATCCTACCACCCTGGTCAACTTCCCTCCCCCAGTGTTCACATATTTCCTCCCCACCCCAACCTCCACCCTTCCCCTGCCCGTCACCTTGACAGACACATTACAAAGTTTCAGTGGGTGCAGCTTAGATCTCATGCTTTCAGTGTTGTTCAGTCTGTGTTTTGGATAGATGGCTACACCACTTGCCCACATCACAGTATAACTGAAGCCCTGATGCCCTGTTCACCTATTACTTCTCCTTCTCTTCTTTCTCTCTAAATTTCTTTCCTTCTCTGTCTTTCTCCTTTCTAAATACTGGGGTCAAGGATGGCAGGTTTAATACTTTTAAAAACATGTTTTAGAAGTCCATTGGTCTGTTTTTTTGATTAAAGTACTTTGTGTTTATTGTATAAAATTAGAATTGAGAAAAGAAAAATCAATTACAATTGTATATGAAGATAAATACTATTTAGCATTTTGATAGGTTTTTCTTCTAGGTTTTCCCCCACATCCAATTATTTAAATTCTGTTTCACAACTTATTTCCTCACATCCCACCTAGCCCCACACTCTTAGATTATCAAGGCATAGCCGCTAATTACAGAAAATGTGAAAAGTAGACAAGGGTGTGAAGAAGCAGCCCATCATTAGTTAGTACGATGCAGAGATAGACAGTAAAATACTAGTATAATTTTTTGTTTTGGGGCCACACCCGGAGATGCTCAGGGGTTACTCCTGGCTCTGTGCTTAGGAATTAATCCTAGAGGTTCTCAAAGACTATATAGGATGCCAGGGATCAAACCTGGCTTGGTCACATGCAGGGCAAGTGCCCTACCCACTGTACATAGCTCAGGCCCCTGTATATAATATTTCTATGTAATATTTAAAATTATTTAAACAAATAAAAGTTTCTCTTTTTTCTCTTAAGTTACCACTAGTCTATAAAAATTATTTGCTTTAGGAGAACAATTTCACACTTCTTCAAGATGTATGCCAGCACAACATGCCACCATCCTGTGTCACTATTCCTCCACCGCTGCCCAATGGACTCCTGCCCCTCTATACTATCCTGGCGCCCCTCAGTTCTGTCGTTAGAGGCCAAGAATGAAAAGTCAAAAGACTTTTTCTGTTTGTTTAGATTGTGGCTCAAACCCAGGACCTCACAAATGGGAAGCATGAACTCTGGGAAGCATGAGTAATATTCTCAGGCCAAAACAGAAAAACAAGTTTAAAGAGCCTGTTTATGTCTTAGAGTTGGTATAACTACTACTTACTACAGCACAGTATATATATATAGAGAGATATATATAGATAGATATAGATATATATGGGTTTGAACATAAAACCATAAGCACCAAAGGGCCACAGCTTCACAAAGGTGGAGCTGGAGAGATACCACAGGTGTTAAGGTTCTTGCCATGCACAACGCTGATTCCAGTTTGACTCCCAGCACCACACAAGGTCCCTGGAGAACCATTGGGAGTGATTCCTCAACATGAAGTCAGCAGTGAGCCCTGAGCACTGCCAGGTGTACTCAAAACCAAATATATTAGCCATAATTCATATTCTTATATAATACTGGGTATGGTCAGTTTACCCTCATGGACCTACAGTAATAATAGGAGTGGAAGACACTTTCACTAATTTAAGTAAACTCAGAGCTCATATTCTGTTGAAATCTTACCAGTTCTTGAAAGAGGGCGAACTGCAGGAACAGGTACAACTAGACCAGGTTGAGGGACGGGTGACCCAGGATACCATCCTCGGTGTCGTTTCTTTGGTGGCCCCGATATGAACATGGTAGCTGAAGACAAAAGAGAGTGATGAATCTTGTCCTTAGCAGTGGAAGAAAGGAACAAAGTCAAAGTAACACAGAATTTTTCATCTGATTAGCCTTCAAAAGCCTGAGTCACTCTAAAGATAAAATGAAGCAAAGTCATACTAATAGCACCTAACATCTGCATGCTGTGTTACCAGATTACTTTCTCTGATTTGATTCTATCAAACACCAGTTAAGTTACATGACAAGAATACTGATAAACCAAATTTTTTTTGGATCACAGCCAGCTTTGCTTAGGGCTTATTCCTGGCTCTGAACTCAGGAAATCAGTACTAGAGGTGCTTGGGAAGACCTTATGGGGTCCTGCCGACAGAACCCAGGTCAGCTATGTGCAAGGCAAGTACCCTGCCCACTGTACCTTTGCTCCAGCCCCCGATACACTGATTTTGTAGATGAAGAAGGGAAAGTCTGCATATGCCTAAAGCTGCATAACAAGAGGAATTTTGAGTCTTTTACTTTGGTCAGCAAAGTTCATTGTTTTTCAACACACTTTTTAAATGTCTGTTTAAATCTTACTTCTAAGCTAGGCTCATCCTTCTGGTATCATCAAGAAATTTGATCATTCCCATTCACATCAACCATCAGCTTTCAAAACATTACATGACAAGCTAAGGAAAGACTCTGATTCATTCAAATGAATCCACTGTTCCAAACTTTATAGCACTTCTTTAGTAATTAATGTTATTTCAAAATTCTAGGAGGGTATTACCTTGGTCTCCAGGTGCATAGTTAGGTCTTGGTGACAACGAGTAATTCCCTGGGCGGGCTGGAGTGGAGCTCGATGCACCATTCTTCCCACCATGGCTACTGTTCCCATTAGCAGCATCTGTAGTAGAGAGAGTCACTCAGACACAGGTGGCAGCACGCTGCTTTCTGCGACTCTGCAACCATACGACAAACCTCATACTCAGGACCCAAAGGAAGCTCACCTATGGGCTAGTCCAGTTGTATAAAACTAATACCAACCAACAGATCAGTACTTTCATTAAAATGAGATGTCATCTCTTATAATAATTTTCTAGAAGCCCAAGAGATCTTTTAGAGTCTCTTTTTCAGGGAAATCTTTTAAACTTCGTAACAGAAAATTTCAAACATATACAAAAATAGAATAGTATAATAAACTAGGTATCTACCACCAGCTTCAATATTTATCAACAATAAATATCAATCAATATTTATGGCCAAAAGTGAATGAGTGAGTGTGTTTGCGTGCGTGCGTGCGTGCGTGCTTGCGTGTGTGTGTGTGTTGCCAGGAATGGAACCCAGGTCTCACATGTGCAAGGTAAGTGTTCGATTGCTGAGCATCTCCAGGTCTCACATTATCCATTATCAATCTCACTTTACCTATACTCCTTATCTCTTCCCGTCAAATACATATACAGACTCTGGATTATTTTCAAATTATCCTGTTATTTCAGAATTTTTTTTAAAGATGGGTTGTGAAAACAGGGATTCAAAAAGAGCTGCACATTCAATTTTGCTTTGATGTCCCTTAAATATCTTTTAATCAACAGGAGTCTTCTTTTTCCTATAGTTAAATTACTAAAAAACTTGAGAGAATTTCTCTTTTAAAAAAATTTTGAGTATAAAAAAATTGAGCATGATAACTGGCTGTCTGTGGTGTCATTTAATGTTCTTTTGTCCCCTGTATTTGTAGTTAAAAACAAAGACAGAGATTTCCCAGATTCCAGACTGATTTCTTTTTGGCAAGAGTATCTAATAAGTACTGTTGTGTGTAATTTCATAAGGAGCACACATGGATATTTTTCTCTCTTTTTGTGATGCTAAGTTTGATCAGTGGATCCAAAAGTTGTTAGCTTGATCCTCAAAATTTGAAACTAATCATCAGTTTTTCATCTAGTGATTTTAGCAACTAAAAAATTACTGTCAAGATCCATCATTTCATAATTTTTTAATGCTATAGAAACTTGAATTCCATTTGTTCAAGTCAACAACCTAAGCGGTGGGGGCGCAGTGATGTGGCTCACACGTATGAGGCCCTGGGTTCAATACTGGCCCTACAAGAACAAAAAATAACCAACAAGGAAGTAGATTCTACAAGAATTATTGGACTAGAGCAAAAACAAAATCAGTCTGGGTAAACTAGGACTGCTAACTATTCAAAAGTTTCCAGAACAACATCTTCTCTTTTCCCTCACTCTTTGTTATCTCCGCTCATTTAATTTTCCTTAACTATTAGAATTTTCTAAAATTCTATCCTTAGTTCACAGCTTGCCTTACATTATGTATTTTTTTGGGAAATAACTACCTACCCTGGCGTTTTAACCACATAATTGGGGGTTCAACTCTAGATCACTTATCAATCCTGATTTCCCTAAGAGTTAATTAAATGATGGTTGAGTTATTCCACTTGAAGTATCTTATTAATATCTGAAACTCAATATATGTACAACTGAACTCACAATTTCTTCATGGAACAAGTTATGCCCTGTTTATTCCTATCTCAGGTAATGGTACCACCAGTAACCTAGAATAAAGGATTACTCATGTTAATCATTCAAATCCTGCGATGTCACTCCTGAGTAGTTCTCCAATCTCCTCCTTCCTTCCAAGCCTATTATCACCCTGAATGACCTCTACTTGGTTTTGATATATCTATCTTTTTTGCTACTGAAGTAATCTAGATCAAATTCAAAGTGGGTCAAATCACTTTTCTGTTCCATAAGTTAGAGTCAAACACATGCATCTTAGCTTGGCCAATTTGTCCTTTTCCTGGCCCTCACTCACCTCTTCTCAGTTTCACATGTTAAAGCTTTAACAAGTCTCAATTGTTGGAAGCATGAACACATCATGCCACTATTTTCCTTTCTTTTTAACGTCTCTCCTGTTTTTCTCTGAATTTGAAGCACTAGTATCTCATTCCTTTATATAGAGAGTAACTTCTTGTAGTTCAAAACCAAGCCCCTTCCTATGAGGTCCCCAAGTATATTGTTGTATTTATTGTGGGTCATGGAAATAGCTGTGGTAGGTCACCTCTATTAGGTTCCAACACAGAGAGCGTAGGTATTTAACTTTATTTGTCTTTGTATCTCCAGTTCTCATCATAGCAGATACCCAAGAAGTATTTCTTGAAGAGAATCAATCTACTCTCTCAGCATTTCATGCCAAATTCTATCCATTTTCTCTTCTGATTGGAACACAGAGAACACAAAGTTCTCTACGACCATATACATCACTAGAGGGAGCTTACTTCTAGTGTACACTGGCAAAGACAGTTTCTGTTTTTTCCTACTAAGTTCTCAATTACATTTCACACAGGCCTTTTGTAAACTCCGTATTTGCAGAACAAATATAAGTGAAGAAAACATCACCTGCAGCAAAAGTCTTCCCCACAACCTGCAAAGATAAAGCCAGTGGCTTTACGACATTCTTGTTCCGGGTCAAGTCCTGAGCGCCACTTAAATTGATTGCAGAATTAGCTGGATTGAGAATCGGGGGATCTTTAAAATAAAAGACATAACTGAAATTACTAACGACTTACTTACATAGGTCAGAAATAATTAAATCAACAAATGTGAGGTGAGAAACAGAGTACTGGAGAATTTTTTCCCTTTAATCTGTTTCGATATTTTAGGAAAGTAAATTTATCTGTAGCCAGGTTTTATTTATATTATTTTATATATTTACATGGGCTGGAACAATAGCACAGCGGGTAGGGCATTTGCCTTGTATGCGGCCAACCTGGGTTCAATTCGTCTGTCCCTCTCGGAGAGACCAACAAGCCACCGAGAGTATCCCGTAGGCAGAGCAGAGCCTGGCAAGCTCCCTATGGTGTTTTCAATATGCCAAAAACAGTAACAACAAGTCTCACAATGGAGACGTTACTGGTGCCCGCTTGAGCAAATTGATGAACACCAGGACAGTGCTACAGTGCTATATATTTACATAATAGTTATTTGAGAAACACCCATTAGAAGTGACTATATGCTGTGTGCTAATGTGAGCATTTAAAAGATCAAGTCACTTAATTCATGTAAAAATTTAATAAGTATTGTAATCATAAATAAGGTATTTAATTTGGTCAAAGTCAAATGATGTGACATTACAGTATCATTACGTACATTATTAAAATTGTCTTCACAGTTTTCAGAGACATATTTTAAGGAGACATTTATTTCTATCCAGATGAGCTTGTCTTTTTTTTCTTTTATGTAGGAGTACTGCTATTTATTCAGCCACTGATTAGGCTGATTGAATTTTTCATGAACTCCACTGAGCTTTTCTTTTAATGGTTTTTGTTTGGGGGCCACAGCGGGCAGTGCTCAGGGGTTACTCTTGGCTCTGCATTCACTGATCACTTCTGGTGGTGCTTGGGGGATCATCTGTGATTCTGGTGATGGAATCCCGGTCTACCTGGCCTACCAGTGTACTATCACTTGGGCCGAGCTTGTCATTTAAAAGGTGTCATACAAAGTAAGTTACTGAAAACTAGGAGGTTTCCTTTTTTGAGGGAAAGTCATTTAAATTATCTGATTAAACTAGACTGAATGTATCTACGTAATACCAGGTACATCCAAAGGAAAATTTCTACTTGGATCTAGAAAAATAATTTCAGAAAACCACATTTTATTTCAGAGGCAGTTTATGGGTGAGGTATAAACTCAACTAGAGTTTTCCAAAATGAGTGCAGATTTGCTAGATTTTATTCCAGCAAATCAGCTAAATCAATGAACATAGGAGACTATCACTAGAGACTTGTTAAAACAAGTGCTCCAGATAGTGAGATACTCTAAAGAATACTAATTCCAAAAGACATATGGAATGTCTGTGTTCATGACAATGATATTTGCATTAGCCACAGTTTGGAAACAACCAAAGTACTCAGCTAGAGAAGAGTATATAAAGAAAATGTGGTACATATACAAAATGGAATACCACTCAGCAATCAAAAGGTGAAATTTTGCCTTTTGCTACATACAACATAGACGGAACTGGACAGTGTCATGCTAAATGAAATAAGGTGAGAAGAAAAAAGACAATACTGAATTGTGTGATATAAAAAGAAAAAAGAACAGGGATGAGAGGCAGCTTGGAGGGTTAGAGAACCAGTTTTTCCAGCAGAGGCCCTGAGTTCAGTTCCCAGCACCACAGGTCCCATAAGCACAACCAGAGATCCCCCAAGGACCAGGCTGGATCAGTTCCTCAGCAAGCAGGATGTGGTTTGAAAAAGTAATAATGAGAGGAAAGATAAAGTGAGGAAGAGACAATGTTCAATGAAAATAAACCCATAGAAGCTAAAAAACAGAACTGAGTTTACTAAGGTGGCAGTGAAAAGGGCTGAAAGGGTCTAGTGGACAGAGGGCAAACAATATTATTTTGGTAGTTGGTAGATAGCAACAATGTATCCTTAAAACATCAACATTTACACTCTTTTACACCAGTTACCTTAAAAAGAACTTGCTAGGAGATACTGTCTTATCCTTAAGAATGTTTCTTTGATAACAGACCAAATATACAAAGGTGGTCCCAGGAGTTTCCATCATATAGGCTATGTGGCAAGGAGGTTGATACTATTTAAGATTCTGAAGTTCTCTCAACTGAAAACTACCTAATGATGCATTATTCAGACTATATCCCATAAATGGCAAGTGACCACATGTATCCATGATGGAATACTGTTGAGCTAGAAAAAAGATGAAACCCTGCCATTTGCAATGTCAGAGATGGAACATGAAATGATTAAGTTAAGCTAGATAAGCCATAGAAAAGAACCACATAATTGCAATTTTTAGAGGCAGGTACACAAGGCAAACAAGACAAACAGATAAGATCAATTAGTGGTTACCAATAGGAAAAGGAAGAGGGTAGAAGAGTGGATAAATCAAGTCAGATACACAGCAGGGAATAGAAACGACTGGGGCTGGAGCGATAGCACAGAGGGTAGGGTGTTTGCATTGCACGAGGCCGACCCGATTCAATTCCCAGCATCCCATATGGTCCCCTGAGCACCGCCAGGAGTGATTCCTGAGTGCATGAGTCAGGAGTAACCCCTGTGCATTGCCAGCTGTGACCCCAAAAGCGCACACACACACACACACACACACACACACACACACACACACACACAAAGAATAGAAGCAATTTTGCGGTGGCAATATAATACAGTATTTCAAAATGGTGATTTTTAATTCTGTACAACTGAAACTTATAAAATATTACAAAACAATATCATTTAAATACTTTAAAAATTGTGGGTTTTTTTTTTGGCTTTGGGTCAAACCCAGAGGTGCTCAGGGTCTACTGCGGGGACTAAACTTGGGCCTTAGCAGGCAAGGAATAATCTCAATGATCTCTCCAGCCTATTTGAAGATAAGTTTTAGAGAAAAAAATGAAGAGAGCAGTATACTGATGATGCTGCATTAAAAATTATCAAAAATTATTAATCATTCCTAACATAACTAATCAGTGTTGCTCATAAGAATACAAAAGCCTGAAATGGTATCTTATGCTTAAAAAGAGTCAATATGCCTGTTTGAGGGCTTGAATTACTAATAGTAAACAATTTTAAGGTCTAGGAGAACAGAGACCAGCAAGTGTACATACAACATTGTTACACTGTAAGAAACTAACATGGCCTAAGATTTCCGGTTGTGAACAGGCAACATCAGAGGGCAGAAATCCTACGTAAGCTCACTGTGCCACTTTATAGATTGGTCTTTATGTTTTAGGCCACAATTGATAAGGAAAGATTAGTACCGGCTACATTAGTTTCTGTCTAGTATTTAGCAGATTTCTAAGAGTCCAGATAAATAGGTGAAATCTTGTTACTATATTGAAAAAGCAATGACTCTCTACTTTTTAAAACAATTGAATTAAAATTAAGCAGGCAGGGTTGGAGCCATAGCACAGCATATAGGGAGTTTGCCTTGCCTGAGGCCAACTTGGGTTCGATTCCAGCATCCCATATGGTCCCCTGCGCATCACCAGGAATAATTCCTGGGTGCAGAGCCAGGAGTGACCCCTGTAAATCACCGGGTGGGACCCAAAAAGAAAAAACAAAACAAATAAAATTAAGCAGGCTAGGGGCTGTAGATATAGAGAGAGTATAAAGGGTAAGGTGGTCGCCTTGCACACAGGTAGTCCTGGCTCAATTTCCCACACCATGTATGGTACCATGAGCACCACCAACAGTGACGATCCATGAGCCCAGAGCCAAGAGTTAGCCCTGAGCACTGCCAGTTATGGCCCTCAAAACAAACAAGCAAAAAAGTCTACAAAAGATGAATTATGCAGATTAATAGGCTAATTTTATTATTTATTAAAATACTCAGGGCTTATTCCTGGCTTTGCACTCAGGTATCACTCCTGGTGGACTTGAGGGACCGTATGTAGTACTGGAGATACAGCCCACTTAGTTTCATGCAAAGCAAGTGCCCTACCCAACATACTATCTCTTTGACCCTAATATCTACTAAGGTTCTCTCCCTCTCTTCTCCCTCCCTCCCTTCCTTTCTTTGTTTCTTTCCTCACACTCAGCAATGCAAACTCCTAGCTCTTCATGCAGGGATTATTACTGGCAAGGCTCAAGGGGGACTATCGGGGATGTTGAGTATTGAACCCAAGTTGGCTACAAGCAAGTTCACCCTACCCGCTGTACTAGTACTCCAGGCCCCCTAAAAGGCTAATTTTTTAAACACTGAAAGGACATAAAATTAATACACAGAAACTAAATTTTAATATATAAACAACTGATAAAATGTACAATCTATTAAGAAATTTCTGCAATTAGTTTTACACCTTAAGAAAACAGGAAAAGGGGCTGGAGCGATAGCACAGAGGGTAGGGCGTTTGCCTTGCACACAGCCAACATGGCCGACCCGGGTTCGAGTCCTAGCATCCCATATGGTCCCCCAAGCACCACCAGGAGTAATTCCTGAGTGCATGAGCCAGGAGTAACCCCTGAGCATCGCCGGGTGTGACCCAAAAAGCAAAAAAAAAAAAAAAAAAAAAAAAAAGGAAAACAGGAAAAGAGCACACTAAATCCAAAGTAATCAGAAGAAAAAAATATTGTAAATTAGGTCAGGAATGAACAAAGTAAGGAATAGGTAAGCAACAGTGAAAAAAGCAACACAACCAAAAATTTGTTCTTTGAGTGGATCAACAAAATTGACAAATATTCAGCTAGACTGAAAAAGAGAAAAAGATGTAAGTCACTAAAATTTAGAGGGAAAAAAAGAGGGTATCATTGACAATCTTATAGAAATTAAAAGGATTATAAAATATGCTACAGTTGGGGACGGAATTGTGTGATCCTTACCAATACAGTCCTATTTTAAAGTCTTAACCTCTAGGATTTTAGAAAACAACAGTATTCGGAGATAAGATTATTAAAGAGGTAATTAAGGTTACATTAGGTTATAAAGATAGGGTCTTAATCTAATATGACTGATATCCTTAGGAGAAGAGAGAAAGACACAGGAAAATGCACACAGAGTAAAGTCACATGACATGGTAAGGAGAGTTCTGAAAGGCAAGAGAAGCCTCAGGAAAAATCAACTTTGTTGCTCTTTGACCTGGGTTTCCCGCTTCCAAGATTGTGAGAAAATAGATATTTTGTTGTTGTTGTTGTTGAAGTCACACAGTTTTTTTTGTTTTCCCTTGTTTTGTTTGTGGGCCACACCTGGCAGTGCTTAGGGCTTACCTCTGGCTCTGTGCTCAGGGATCACTCGTGGTGGGCCTTAGGGGACCATATAGGGTGTTAGGGATCAATACCTAGGTAGACCATGTGCAAGGCAAGCACCCTACCTGCTGTACTATTGTTCTAGCCCCCACACAGTCTATGATATTTTTGTTATAGCACCCCTAAGAAACTCATACAGATATTAGAAGAGCAAAATCAGATAAAAAAGGCAAAAAAAAGTTTTAAGGAATATACTACAAAATTACTAGAGCCAATAAGAGAGTTCACAAAGGCTGCAAGATACAAGACCAAAGTTGGGGCCAGAGGGATAACAGGCAGCTTCAGCAGCAGCAATCCTGATTCCAATCCCCAGCACCACATATGGTCGGTCCCCTGAATACCCCCAAATACATACATACAAGACACAAGTTAATCGTGGGGCTGGGAAGATAGCTCAAAGGACTGAACTGCATGCTCTGCATGCATAGGTTCAAGTTTAATCCCAGGCACTGCATGGACCCCTAAGCCACTCAGCACTACTGGGTGTGACCTGCAGGCCCTCACACCAACTGGGCCCAAGCAGCATCTCATTGCCAGGCTTAAGCATTAAACCAATGAACGACTGGGTCCAATATAGCCAGGAGTGAACTTGGGCCTCCTGATTATTGCTTGGAGGCCCTTTCCCCCGGAACAAACAAAAAGTCTATTGCATTTCTATGCACTTGCAATGAACAATCCAAAAATAAAGGGACAACAAGATAGCTCAACAGGTTGAGTGTTTGCAATAGATGCAAGAGCCGAGGTTTGAGTATGTGAGAAATGATATATGTTGTGGTTATTCAATACCACATAGTTTGGAAACAGTATAAATGTTCACCAATAGAAGACAAGGGTAAATGAATTATGGCACACCTATGTAATATAACTTGCAACAGCAAAAAAAAAAATTAATGTAAAATTTCTCCTTCATTTGAAAGGTCTCTAAAAAGTAGCAATATGAAAAAGTAAGGAGTAGTAATGTTTATAAAAATGGTAAAAGCAAAAAAGGTGTAAAACTAAGAATCTCTATTTTTATATCGTTGAAAAGATATGAAGATAATGGAGAAAGATATATAAGAGACTAATTACAGTGGCTGCTTGTTTCGTGAAGTCACATAAAAAGCAAGCAGAAATGGAGAAGAAATTTTTCACTATATATATATATATATATAATCCTGAAAGAGCATTGAAATGGCTCTTTTAAAATCTCAGGGCTAGGAAGAAGGATAGGAAGAAGGAGACGTTACTGGCGCCTGCTCGAGGAAATCGATGAACAACAGGAGGACAGTGCTATATATATGAATATCAGTGAATATATTTGGCATATATATGCATATGCATGTGTTTTAAAATATAGATGTAATATTTCAGAAAGTGAAATAAATTAATCAAAAATAAGAATGGGGCTGGAGAGACAGTGCAGCAGGTAAAGCACTTTCCTTGCACACAGCTGACCCCATTCAATCCCTGACACTTACATATGGTCCCCAGAGTTCTGCAAGGATTGATACCTGAGCACAGAGCCAAGAAGTCCTGAGCACTGCCAGGTGTGGCCTCCAAAACCAATAATTAGATAAGTAAATCAACAAAATAAGTATAAATGAAAGTTATGTCTAGATAGGCAGCTAGCAACATAAGTACTTCTTAAGTGTACAAAGTAAGATTTACTCTGCTAATAGATTAATCAAAAAGCACAACAAACAAATTCATATTGAAGATAAAGTTTAAATACTATTATGTCGTCATTCCCTGATTTTTACCACAATGCACAAGTATGGTAGCACTGCAACATCTGACATTATCACTCATGGTTTTGATTACTTGGGATTTCTAAATATTTGAAAATATGAGACATGAATTTGAGCTCTGGGCCACTCTCTGTATCTTACCCAGCCTTGATTCCTTCTATTACTGACTTTACATTCATTAACGGAGGAACTTGTAAGTACTCCAAGAGAAAAGGGAAAATATGCAGGCATAGAAAGTTCCTTGAGCAAGTCACAGCTCCATTCTTTATGGAACTGTGGTTTCTAACTTCTTGTTCTCCAACTACATAATTAGTTACTTGAATATATCTTCAAATTCTGGCATAATGTCACATAAAAAAAAGAAAGAAAGAAAGAAAGAAAGAAAGAAAGAAAGGAAGAAAGAAAGAAGGAAAGAAAAAGCCCAAACAATTCCCTTTTCCTCTTTATGCAATAGTTCAAAATTTTTTCCATCCCTGTATTACTTGGTCAGGTGGTGGTGGGGATGGTGACCTTTTTAGAAAAGAAAGCCAGGAAAGGGAATACATGGTATCAAAGAGGATATACCCAGATTACTCTGGACCCTCCATTATTGAAATGAGGACAGAGAAGAAAAGAAATGGGGGTGGGGTGGGGGAGTAAGTAAGAAGAGATGGATAGGAGGTACAGGGATCTGGCTCAGAGACCTGGGACATATTGGAGGGGTAGAGGTGTTGATACATCTAGATACCTAAACTACAGAGCCAACAACAGAGTAAGCATGAGATCCAAGTGACAACAGCCAAACTTAAAAATGTACCTGTCAGCATGGCAGACTGGGATTGGAGGGAACTTGGGGACATTGTTGGAGTAAAGTGGTAGGGTTGGTGCTGGAATATTGTATAAGCTAAGACTCAGTTATTAGTAACTATGTTTTACCATTTTAAAAGCATTAAGTGTAAAAACAAATTAAAAAGAGGCAGTCAAAGAAGTAAGAGTTTGAAGTCTGATTTCGCCTTTTAATAGCTATTTTTTGGTCATACTTGTCTGTGCTCAGGGCTTACTCCTGACTCTGGCTCAGAGATCACTCCGGGTTTTCTTAGGGGGATGATACGAGGTGCTGGGGATCGAACCTGCTCTGGTCAAGTGCAAGGCAAGTGCTCTACATGCTGTACTCATGGCCCACCCTCTTTTTTCTTTTTTTCTAATGAAGTAAATAGCTTCACTTAGGAAATATGAGGAAGTGAGAGAGGGTAGAAAGAGATGGAGAGAGACAAAGGAAAGGGAGAAGATAAGGAGAGGGAGAGAAAGGGGAGAGAGAGCAAGAGAGCTACAAAGAGCGGGGGAGGGAGGGAGAAAGAGAGCCGGGGAGACAAAGTGATTGAGGGGTCCCCAGCGGTACTCAGGAAATCTCTGGTATTGAACCTGGGACTCCTGCAAGCAAAAGCATGTGCACAGTCCTTTGAACTACCTCTTCAGCCAATGATCTGTCTAATTATTCTCTTAATAGTCTTTTGAGAAGCTTTCTGTTTTTTGTGGCCACATCTAGTGGTGCTCAGGGCTTACTCCTGGCTCTGTGCTCAGGAATCACAACTGGCAGGTTCAGGGGATCATATCATATGGGGTGCTCAGGAATGGAAGACGGGTTGACTGTGTGCAAAACAAGCGTCCTGCCCACTGTAGTATCTGTTCAGATGATCCCTCTATCAGTCCCAGAAGTTTGTAATTTTAATGTGGTAAGTGTTAAGTCTTTTATTTTACACTAAGTACTTTTGTCTTCACTTTTATTAAGAGATATGCAATATTTGGGAAATTCTACAGGATTTTCTAAAAGTCTGATAGCTTCACCTTTCCAACTGATATTTATAAATAGTGTGGAAAGGGGATCCAGTTCCACTGTTTCCCACATAGGATACCCATATTTTCCTTTCTTGTGATGGGGGGATGCACATCCAGGGTTGCTGGTATGGTGTCCTTGGGGTTGCTCCTGGAGGTGTTAGGGAAACTGTTGGTGTCCTGAGGCCCACCAGGAGTGATCCTTGAGTGCACAACCAGGAGTAAGCCCTAAGCATAGCGGGGTGTGGCTGACAGACAGACAGACAGACAGACAGACAGACACACACACACACACACACACACACACACGGCACCTTCCTATCAGATACCCAAAATGCATATAAAGTCACTAATTTCACAGTTAAATTACCATTTTTATATCTACAAAGGATACATAGAATATTGGTTAAACACAGTAACATTTATTTTTACTCTAAGTCAGCCAGTGTCTTCATTGTGTCTCGTCTGGCAACTAAGGGAACCTTTGGAAAAACCTGACATAAATTCCTCTATCCAGAGCTGCATTTATTTTCAAAATATATTTCCTGGTACAATTAAAACTCTTACTGTTTATTAGCATTTAAATATATTTTCAGGTATATCTGGTTAATTATATGTTTTGCATATAAATATTTACCTTTCCCTCAGGAAAAGCAGTTTGTTCTATTGCTCATTTATCTCTCTTATGGTTTTTATGTCAACAGAATCATCCACATATTGGAACCCTACCTTGAAGCATTGGTCTTAGAGCATATAATCATTTTCTAAATTTTTGTTGGAAACAAACAAGTATAAAAATACTTTTAAAACTATTTATTAGCCTCAAGGTCTAATGGCCATGGAATCAATGATATTAATGGAATGATAATCTAAAAGTTATGTAGGTTTGTTATTATTGTAATAAAAATAGTTTTTCAATGCAAAGAGTCAAATATAAAGTTTTTTCTTTAATATCTAGTGATCTGATATTATTCTCCAGTTATTATCCTTATGCTTCTCCTCTTTGATTAGTCACTAACTAAATCTTTTGCACAGTTTAAGTTTTTTGGTGGTGGCATACCCAATGGTGCTCAGGGACAATTTCTGGCTCTATGCTCTCAGATCACTTCTGGTGGTATTCAGGGGACCATGTGTGGTACCAGGAATTTGAACGTGGGTTGGCCACATGCAAAGAAAACACCTTAAACTTTACACTGTCTCTCTGTCCCAGAACAGTTTAAATGTTAGACTTTTAAACTTCAATATGAAGCAATGGTAGCTCAATGCAGACATTCAGCAAGTGTCTGAGGTAAAGTTAATCTTATTTTCATTGCTATTGTTGCTAACAAAATTTAGTAAACACCCCATCTTGAAAATAAGTAGAAAAACTTTACCAGCTCATCAACATTTCATATCAGTTTGGAAGAGGACAGAATAGTGAAATAAATAGTGAAGGCAGCCCTCTTTCAACTTGCTATGGACAGGTGAACACTGGCAAAGCACCTAAACAAAATAGTACTTCACACCAAAAAAAACAGAATTGAAAAAAAAAAACCCTACACTTTCTTTAAAAAATGCTTTCCTTCTTGTATAAGCTAGAATCTGGTTCTGAATAATGTTCACAAACCCTGTTGCAGTGATTATTTCAGTGACAGCCCTCTAGCCTTTCTGTTACCTGGAAACACTGTCTCACTGCTAGCATCTGCTTAGACAACCTGTAACACTTACCTGCTCAGTATCAGATCAGTCCTTCTGCTCATCCTGCTTGGACAGTCTAACCTAATTTTAGGCACTAAAATTTTATCTGATTAGTTTTAACAAAGCCCCTCTTTTTTTTTTAAAAAAAAATAGAATCACAATGAGATACAGTTACAAAACTTTCATGTTTGAGTTTCATCATACAATGATAGAACACCCATTCTTCCAATGGGGTGTACAATGATGGAACACCCATCCTTCCACCAGTGCACATTTTCCACCACCAATGTCTCCAATATCCCCCACCTCCTATCCCAACCCTCCCCTGCCTCTATGGCAGACAATTTACCGCATACTCTCTCTCTACTTAACAAAAAATCCTATTTTGTATCACTAGAAATAGGATCCTGTACTCTTCCATTGTAATCTTCAATCTTACCTTGGGACTTGCATTTGAATTACAGTTGGCACAAAATTCCCAATGGTACAATGAACTGTTATAGCCCAACCCTGGAATTCCAGTATTTATGATTATGCACCCAATCCATGTGATCTAATAGCTATGAGCAAATTTCCTTCATGTTTAGATTTTCACTTACTGTTTGACTGCTATAGAAATTTGTCCTGTACTTTCTCTAAATTTCCTGTGAAGTGTCAGTTCTTTTATCCATCCTTTGCTCAGCATAGGCAGAACTGTTGGGATTTGGGTCCTGGTCACCCACAGATTGACCCATCTCAAAGATGAGGTGAGTTTTTTTTTGTGGGTTGGAATCATATCCAGTGGTGCCTTAGATGCAAATCCCGCCTCTGTGCTCGAGTGATTCCTAGCGGTGCTTGGGGAATATCTTCAGTGCCATGCATGCCATAAATAGAAGCAGGATTGGTCACATGCAAAGTAAGAACTTAACCCCTGTACTATTTCTCTGGTCCATACAAGGTTGAGTTCTTTTTTTATTTATATTTTTGGGACACACCCTGCACTGCTCAGAGCTTACAGGGGTTTCTCCTGGAAGGGCTTGAGCGACCATAAGGGATACTAGAAAGCAAACCTGAGTCAGTCACATGCCTTACCCAGTATACTATCTCTCCAGCCTCTTGAATACTAATGGTAACTAATTTTAATAGCAACTTAAACAATATCTTTATTTAAAATATCTACATTCAGACAATACAATGGTAACTTTAAAATGGTTTATAAATATCTACTTCTTAAAACTCCAAAAGGAAGTCCCCTTACCTGTGGAAAGGAATCCTGATTTGTATCCATTAGTTGTGCCATTTTCTGGGGTTACAGTTGATGACACTGAAGAGTTTGGTTTTATAGAGTGGCAAGTAGAGGATTGTCGGCTTCTACATTCTGGAAAGGAGTAAGATCACATTGTGTAAGGAAACCAATATTTGTTAAAACAGGCATTAAGGCATAATCTATGAAATCTCTTAAAATTAACTGCTTTCCTTCAAGTGGCACTGAACTTCTCTATGAGATTTCTCTTCTAATCCCACTCCAACAGAATGTGCAAGATGATGAACACAATTTGTCTTCCATGAGCAAGACATGTACAAAGTAAAGAAATGGAACTAAATTAAAATCAGACTACTGTTCCTCACAGACTAGGAGCTAGAGGGAAAGTTGCTATAAACAAGAGAGTTCTGCTACTTCTTTGGAGAAGACTGAAGCTGAACTATGAATGATTCATAAAAAATCCAGAAGATTTCCCAAACATCAGTTAACCTCTTGTCCAGGATTATTTTTAAGTGGGGAACAGTGACAGAGACTCCATCTAAGCTACTTTCAGCCTTATTTACTTTACCTGTTCAAAAGCAGAAGCACAGAAAAATTTATAGGTAGGAGAGAAAAATTAGCAATTGTCCAAAATACGATTATTTGGTTTTATTGAAATGAATGGGTAGAAATTTAAGAGAATTACTGATCATGTAATGTAAAGTTTCACTGGGGGAATTGGGCCACACCTAGTAGTTCTTGGGAGCTACTCCCAGCTTAGTGCTCACGAGTAATACTTAGAGAACCATGAAGCCTGAAGACTGAACAGGTGGCAGGTGGTGGTCAGTTGGCTGCATGCAAAGAAAGCACCTTAACCTTTGTACTATTTATAGAGACCCTACTGAAAAGTAAACATGTGAATGGGTTTCTAGTATAACACATAAATAATTCTTTGCACTGATTCTGGTAGGTGGTAAATACCATAACAAACTGTAACTTCCAGCCAATCATGTTAAATATTATTCTATACTAGTTTACAAAGTTAACATGTGAAAACAAAATGGTTGTAAATGACAAAGCTAAAATGTCCAGTAGAGAGTGCTTAAATTTATCAGAGATGCAGAAGTTAGAAATAGTTTTCCGTAACCTTCTATCTTTGAACTTCTTAAGAGAGTTTTTTCATCTTTAGTTTTTTTTGTTTCAAATTCTGTGAAAGAGAAGGGGAAGGAAGTGGAAAAAAACACAAGAAATCTCCTAGATTGTGGGAGGAACCACCTGGAATTCCTAGCTTTCATATTCTGACCTCAAAGGTTATCTCCACATAACATTTACTGTACATATATATGCATATTGATACTGTTTTTATATATGTGAATGTATGCATATATTATTTCAGTTCTAAGTAAAATAGCAACTGTTCTAACCAAACAGCAAATAATTCTAACCAAAAGAGCAAAATAGCAACTTATTTCAGTTCTAACCAAAATATCAACGCTAACAAAATAGTTATGAGGTCCTAGAAACCACTTAGTCAGGATATCTCTATCACAAGTCTTTCACAAATGTTATTTTTTACCAGAAACATGAAGTGTAACTAAGAACAAAATAAGTTAAAAAATTCTTATGCAACCAAAAGAAAAAAATAACACAAAAACACACCAGTTGAAAGATGCAAAGGCAATATTATTTATCCTATGTTTTACTCTTATTGTTGTTTATGACATTGAAAATGCTATTCTGAAGGAAAGTTCTTTAGACTTATTTATAATATTAAGTTATCCATAATTCACTGTACTTATGATTTCGTGGCTAAAAGCTTCAATTCCTGATATCTGATATAGAACATGTAGCCATTTCCTAAGAAGTTACATATAACTTCAGAAGCAACCGACAGTAACTACATTAAAGATTCAGGAAAATTTGCACTTAAACTGGATTTTTTATGTTGAGTTTTTATGGTTAGGCCAAATTTTTAAAAAATTTTTTTAGTGAATCACTGTGAAATAGACCTTTACAAAGTTGATCACAGTTGGGTTTCAGTTTAGACCAAAATCTTGCAGAACAAATGGAAACACTAAAGACATCTGTTATCTTTAATGAAATAATAATATTAATAACTGAAAAGGAAAAGTCTCATCAGCTAAAATACTGCTTGAAATAGTACGTATTAGATATTTCTCTGAATTGAACAATGAAGAAAACTTGGGTAAATTTTATATCAATCACAGGAAGGTATGAAATTTCACCTGGATTCATTTCTATAAATAAGTTTCCTAACCTAAAAAGAAAAAAAGTTTGTCAACTTACTGGTACATTTTACTTGCTATTTTGAGGTCAGTATTATTTATTCTAAAGTGTTCTTACTTATCATAAAAATAATGATAAATAAATACATTAAATCCAGAGCCAGGGAGCTAGCTCAATGGGCTGGAGTGTAAGCTCTGCTTGCAGGAGGCCTGGACTTGACCCCTGGCACCAGTTATAGTTCTCCAGCACCACCAAGATAAGAATAGTGTTTTAGAATCATTGGGTGGGACATCACTGTCACTGTCACTGTCCTCTTGTTGTTCATCAATTTTGCTCGAGTGGGCCCAGTAACATTGTGAGACGTGTTACTTGTTTGGTATATCGAATACGTCACAGGTAGCTTGCCAGGCTTTGCTGTGCAGGCGAGATACTCTTGGTAGCTTTCCGGGCTGGCGGAGGAATCAAACTCGGGTAGGGGCGGAGGAATTGAACTCGGGTCAGCCATGTTGCCTACATGCAAGGCAAACACCCTACCCACTGTGCTATCGCTGCAGCCCTGGGTGGGACATAAATAATTAAAATACAGATGCTTGAGGGTTATTAAAAAACAAAAAGTAACAGAAGAACATTTGGTTAAAAACCAACACATTGAGGTCCTCTGTAAATGACATTAAGGGCCTGAAAGAGAACCTTCCCTCCTCTCTCTCCTCCCCTCCCCACGCCCCACTATACTCTACCTCATAGCAGTCTCCTCTGCCCCACTATACTCTACCTTCTCAAGGGACAAATATAGAGACATGCATCTGCATAAACTGGAATTGTTCCTATTAAAAATATTAAGGAGCAAGTCACATAACCTGCTAGAGGGTTTCACATTTTTGTACAGCCTTCTGAAATTGGGATATTTATCTATATCACACCTGGATCCTGAAGTCTGTATGGGCCACTTGTCATTATCATAACCTCCTCAAGACCTTCCCTTTCTCTCCTAGAAGCTGACACTACCTTTCCAGCAGATAAGAGGTCCTTTTGACAGTACACCCTGGGAGCTTCTGACTAGGTAGTACTTTAAGTGCTTCTGCTTCTTTGGCTGAGTGGTGAGCTTCAAGTTAATGTGGTTGGAAAATTCCGTGAAATATCGAAATCCTCTTTCTCCACAGCCAATACAGTTTCCAGAAAACCCTGGAAGGAGAACCAAAGGTAGTCTTATAAACTGAGGCAATGCATAGATACATTCACAATCTCTGGTTCAATAACTATAATTTCAAGAAAATAATACATGATGAAAAACATCAGAAACAAAATATTTTAGTATGAAATTTGCATTTATAATGTAAAATAGTATGGTATATAGCATTTTTGCAGTTGTCATACAAGTATGAGAAAGATTTTTCCTAGATATGTTCATCTTTTCTTCTCCAATATATTTCCCTTCCCAGAGAAACTGCTGATACTAGTTTTGGTTCTTTGCCTTATCCACCAGCCAATTTGTCACTAATGGCCAAGCTGATTAGACTGTGGATCAATATTTGACTCAATCTGGGATAGCCAGAGTCTGAATACTGAATTTTGAAATAAACAAAACTTAAATAAAGAGTAAGATAATATGCACTAAACCCCTAATTTGTAAAGTTTTGTAAAACTGAACAGGAATTGGGGCTTTATTAACCATATGTCAGCTGAGAATTGGGAGAGAGCAAATTGAGCACTGCCAAAAAGCTGGACTGTGGACAGAAAAACAGAGATGATGATGTGTAAACTGGGTACAACTGGTTTCTGTGAGATAAAGTGTACTTTCTGGTATTGGGTCCCTGAGAATCTCATATTCCTCTTTATTAAACATCTTCTGCTCAGACTTTTTTTTGATATAACAGTCAAACAAATCCCCCCATGCACTCTAATCAAACAAAAGAAAATTTTAAGTGATCTGATAGAGCAGGGACATGGGAACAAGAAATGAAGAAGGCAAGACAAAGCAATGCTTTGCTTGAAAGTCAATTTCTCAGTTCTCTTTACACAGAGTACTGAGAAATGGGAATTTAAATGACTATTATTTGTTCAATAATCATGCATTATAAATTTAAAAAGATGCCAGGCTCGAGTGATAGCACAGAGGTAGGGCGTTTGCCTTGCGCATAGCTGGCCTGGCCGAGCCGGGTTCGATTCCTCCACCCCTCTCAAAGAGCCCAGCAAGCTACTGAGAGTATGTCTCCTGCATGGCAAAGCCTGGCAAGCTACCTGTGACGTATTCAGTATGCCAAACACAGTAACAACAAGTCTCAAAATGGAGATGTTACTGGGCCTGCTCAAGCAAATCGATGAACAATGGGAGAACAGGACAGTGCTGCTGCCAGGTTAATAAACACTGGATAAAAGCCATAAACAAAAGGTAGTCATAACCTCTGGTCAGTTAAAAAAACTGAAAATTCCACTTGTTAGTTTATTATTATTCCTATCCGTAAACAGGAGAGCCCGGCAAGCTACCGAGAGTTTTCGATATGCCAAACACAGTAACAACAAAAAAATTTAATAAATTATTAAAAATATATTCAGAGCTGGACTGTATTTGAGAGCATTTGGTTACTGGCCAATATATTGGAGTTATAGATCAAAGAAAACAACTGTCAATGACTGTGTAGCTCATCAAGTTATTAAAGCCATCCATCCACCATGAACCCATGCATCCATCCACCTACCCACCCATCCAATAAATACTTGTATTATACGATGTGCTAAGCATTGCTTCAGTAGCAGGTTTTTAGCTCTCAACAATGCAGCCCAAACTACTGTTTTCATGGTATTTACATTCTCATGTAAAGTTTAAAAAGAGAACTCCTAGAGTTCTCTGGCTGCAAAGTTTAAAAAGAGAACTCCCAGAACGACCAGAACTCCCAGAACGACCACCAACTGGGAGCTCTTTGGCACTATTGCGGCAACATGGGAAGATGCCATTGTTGACAACATTGACGAGGAATACGATCGACTGGTACAGCACCTCCATGAATGTGCGAGGAACGCCGAGAGAGAAATAGCCACAAAAAAACGCCTGTCTTCGAAAACTCTTGAGCTTATTCGCCAGTGTGGTTAGGCGCATGCCTCAGGCAACCGCAAGCTAACGTCTGAGCTCACAAAGCAGTGCAGAGATGCGATCAAGGAAGACCTCAAAGAGAGAAAAGCAGAAGTGCTGGTAGATGCGGCAGAAGCCGGGAAAAGTAATCGTAATGCCCGCCTGTCCTTCGCCAACTACAAGACCAAGATGACTGTCCTCCGATGTCCTGATGGATCCATCACATCCTCCAGAACGGCAATGGAGAAGATTATCCATGACTTCTACTCAAATCTCTTCGATAGCCATGTCCACTTGCCGACATACCAAATTCCACAGGATGGATATGTTGTTCCCAACGTTCTCCCTTCCAAAATCCGACACGCCATTTCGTTGGTAAAGAAACGAACAGCACCCGGCCCAGACAAGGTCAGACCTGAACACCTGAAGAACCTGCTGTCATTACTCATCAATACACTGGCTCGGCTCTTCACACGCTACCTGTCTGAATGCAAGTTTCCGTCCCAATGGAAAACCAGCAGGACCGTACTACTATTCAAGAAGGGAGACATCCATGACATTGGCAACTATCGCCCGATCTGCCTATTGTCTGTCATCTACAAGTTGTTCACTCGAGTCATCCTAAATAGGGTTGGCAGAACACTAGATGAAGGACAACCATGCGAGCAAGCTGGGTTCCGCAAAGGATTCAGCACCATCGACCATATCCACATGATAACCAAGCTCATTGAGGTTTCTCGGGAGTTCAAGATGCCGCTCTGTCTAACGTTCATTGATTTAAAGAAAGCCTTTGATTCTGTTGAGACGGAAGCGGTCATTGAAGCCCTAGCCAATCAGGGCATTCAAGCCCAATACATCAAGATCCTCCGTGAGCTGTATTGCGGATTCACTACCAGGATCTCACCATTCTACAAAGAAGTAATCATTGATGTCAAGAGAGGGGTTCGGCAGGGTGATACCATTTCACCGAAACTCTTCAGTGCCACCCTCGAGAATATCATGCGACGACTGGAATGGGAAGGAATGGGAGTGAAGATAGATGGTCGGCAACTATACCACCTCCACTTTGCTGATGACATTGTTTTAATAACACCAAATATCAGCCAAGCGGCACAAATGCTGGCCAACTTTGACCGTGAGTGTGGAAAGGTGGGACTACAGCTGAATCTTACGAAGACAATGTTTATGAGAAACAGCCTCGTTCCTGATGCCCCATTCGCTCTCAATGGAACGACCATCTCCGAATGCAACAGCTATGTGTACCTAGGTCGAGAAGTCAACATGACAAATGACCTGGCACCCAAGCTGCGCAGGAGGAAGAGAGCGGCTTGGAACGCCTTCAAGAACGTCGAAGAAATAGCTAAGAGGACGAAGAACCTCCGGCTCCGGGCACATCTCTTTGATTCCACTGTTCTTCCTGCATTAACATATGCCTCAGAGACCTGGACCCTACTCAAACAGGATGAGAACGCTATTCAGGTCTCCCAAAGAGGAATTGAAAGAGCTATGCTTGGATTATCACGTTTCACTCAAATGAGAGAAAGAATCCGGAGTTCCGACATCCGTCGACGATCAAGAATCAGGGACGCTGTCTCGTTTGCCAAGGTGTCAAAAATCAGATGGGCTGGTCACGTAATGAGATTTAAAGATGACCGCTGGACTAGAGCTGTTACTAACTGGATTCCACGGTATGTGAAAAGACCGCGTGGCCGCCCACCTACCAGATGGTCAGACTTCTTCATCAAGATCATGAACGATCGGTTTGAGGCTCTTCATGTTCCCAGAGCGAACAGATGCCATTGGGCTACACTAGCACGCGACAGGGACAAATGGAGATGTTACTGGCGCCCGCTCGAGCAAATCGACGACTAACGGTAAGTTAAGTGATTAAGTGATAAGTGATTACATTCTCATGTGATCATCATGTAGCAATGAAAAATTGCCTGGCTGGTGAGACAGATTTAACATAACCAAAGCATAGAAAAAAATCAGTTAGAACCTTTCACACAAAAGGCTAAACAAGCAAGTGCAACCATATGCAACTTATTTGATAGGTCCAACTAGTTGATTAGAAATTAGTGTGAATCTATATTCATTTCTGTGTTTAGTACAATAGCCATGATATGAAACAACTCAAATGTCCAATGATAGCTGTGGTACATATACAATGAAGCTACAAGAAAAGATGAAATAATTCTGGAGAATATCATATTAAGTTAAATAGGTCTGAGGGAGGACAAGTAGCTGATGATTTTACTTATTTGTAGTAAATAGTGAGGCAAGACAAGGAAATAGTATCAACAATGACAAACCCTTGGCCTTGGACTACAAACCTAATATTCACAAGCACTGGATGTGTCTGGGGGAAGCACTGTGTGTCTGGGGGAAGAGTAGAAGTAATATAAGAAACAATGGTGGAGGATATGGGGTACTGTTGTACATAAAAACCATAAATGGGGCCAGAGAGACAGTACAGGGGTTAAGGCACTTGCCTTGCATATGCTCAACTCAATTCAATCTCTAGTACAACATATGGTTGGTCCTCCAAGCATCACCAGGAGTGACCCCTCGGCACAGAGCCTGGAGTAAGTCCTGAGCACCTCTAAATGTGGTCCCCAAGCTTACAAAAAACTCTGTTAACACTATTGAGACCATGTTACCTAAAGTATAATAATTGTTTAAGATTGGTCTGAGAATTAAAGTTGCCCTATTACTGAGTTGGGATTTAATTTCCTTCCTATACTGTGAAGTAAAAAGGGAGAGTGTAAGGAGGGTGCAAATAGGATCTAAATAATATTCAAAGACAAACTTCCCATGACACTAATGATTTATTATACTGAAGTTACAAAACTGCAGTTCATTTTTAAAAAGTATGATGTGGGATTGGAGAGATTACAGCAGGTAAAATGCTGGCCTTACATTCAACTGACCCAGGTTCAATACCAGCATCCCATATGGACCACAGGAATGATTCTGGAGTACAGAGTCAGAAAAACTCTGGTTAAAAAAATTAAAAATTTTTTTAAAGTTTTAAAAAATAAATTAGAGTATGAATTTAATTTTAGTCTTAGTTCAATAGAGATTTCACCTGCTCAAATTTCTTGCTGTCAGCATCACAACAGATTATATACCTCTTACATCAAATTACCTTTCTAGTTTTTCTGGCAGTCAAGTCTTCCAACTGCATGGTAGATTTGGGGTATATGCACTGCCAACTGGATCAATATATTTTTAATCAATTCCCTCAGTCTTTGGAATCTGCACAATTTATATAAAAATTTAGAGAAATTGGTATCGAAGTTCACAAGGATTCTTGAATATCTGAATTTTATAACTATCCTTACTCAACACAAATGCACACTAAAATAACCCATAGTATGTAAGAAGTGTTGAATAAGAATTAAAGTTTGGACAATATGGTGTTCAATATATTAAAAGCCTCAACAATGTAACTTTCTTTGGGGGTCAGACCAATGGTGTTCAGGGGCCACTTCTAGGGAGTTGCTCCATTGTAGCTTCTGGCTTTGCTTAGGGGTCCATGTAGTGATGGGGGTTTTTCCTGGCCCAAAAGTGCTACAGTTTAAGGAAAAAAAACCCTACCATTAATTGCACAACATTTTCAATTTTAAGATGGTTGTTTCAACCTCATTTTAATTTAAGAATGACTGGTTTAACTTAATTTTAAGAATGGTTGACTGTACATACATATGTGTATATATATTTACAATTATAAGGCTACCAAAAATTAAAGATTCAACATTATAAGAATATTTATGGATAGAGAAGCTTAAAGTGTTAGAGTGCTTTGCAGGTGCAAGGCTCAGGGTTGATACCTGGTACCACATGGTCCCCTGAACATCACCCAGAGTGACCCCCCAAGAGCCAGGCTGGGAGTAACCCTGGAGCACCACCAGATGTGAACCAAAAACAAACAAAAATATTTAATGATATGATAGAATGTTGAATAACTACTTATCATTTAATGAACAAGTATTATGTGTAGACACTATGCCAGAGGAATGTCTTAGAACAAGCATCTCCTATGATCTTTATAAACCTGCAAGGCTAGCATTTTGTGCACACACACACACACACACACACACACACACATATACACACATGTACATATGTGTGAATCTAGACTTCAAGAGGATAAGAAATTTGCCCAAGTTCTTACCCAAGTCACAAATCCTGAACAAAGTAATAAATCTGGGATTTACACTCAGTTCCAATTCCAATGTTCATCATCTATGGTTTCATATTCTAGATTATACAGAATTATAAAATACATTATTTTGATGGTATTATTTTTCCTTTCTATGGCGTTATTTTGTCCCTATGGCATATTCTAGGGGTATTTTTTCAGTCATGAGAAATTACTGAGCAAAAAGACATGAGAGATATGGCTAGGTCTATGATTAAGTCATACGTGAAATATTCCATTCAATGAAGCTATGACGCTTTCAAATGCTAAAAAGGTCCCTAAAGCTGTTCTGATACAACTGTTGTTAGCTCTGTGATGGAAAAATTGGGCTGTGTTATAATTTTTTGTCCTCATAGTCTAGCATGATTTCTGTCACATGGTATATTTTTGAACAAATACTGTCAAAAAATGAACAAAAACTTGGACTGTCTTTGTTAATTTAATTCAATATATAAACTTGACCATTAGGTTTCTGTTTTAAACTATCTGCTCAATTTTACCAAAAAAACCCCCACCATTTTTATGAGTCTTAAGAAAAATGAAAATTGCCACTTCCATTCCTCTGAATCAAGAGAAGTCTCTGAAATGTATTTTAAGGAAGACTTTCTAAAAAAATTATTTATTTGCTTTGGTTCTGGGGGCTATAGCCAGCAGTACTCAGGGGTTACTCCTAGCTTTGCACTTAGGAGTCACTTCTGGAAGGCTCAGGGATCCATATGGGATGCTAGAGATTGAATCCAGGGTGCCCACAAGCAAGACAAGCATCCTACCCACTGTACTATCTCTCCTGTTTTTAAAGAAAGCTTTAGAATGCCTATGCAGGGTAATAATCTGACTCAACATATTAACTTCTTTATTTCTAGACATTCTGCTAAAATTAGAAAGTAGGAAGAATATTGGAGGTATGGTGCCGCCAGCAGGTCAATCTGTACCTGCGAGGCGAGTGCATCAGCAGCCTCATGGCGCCTTCAGACTTCCAGATACCCCAAAATTGCTGCTGTGCCTTTGGCCAGACCCCAAAAACTTGGGACAAACTTTACCTAGAAAGTAAACGGCCAAAAGTTAGGTATGTGGGAGACACACCCAGAAACCACCTCTGGCTCAGCTATATAATTGGAGGCCAGGCCTTTCTGGTTCCTAATCAATCTGCTAAACGGCCATGATCCTAGAGACTCAGAGACAAATTTCAAAACCCAGCAGGTTTTGGCAAAAATGCATCCGGACCCTGCAGCAGGTTACTGTCGCCAGGCCACCCCAGGGGGGAAAGGATGCTGTCCCTCTGCCTGCTCCCCCTTGGCAGCTCAGTGGCTGCCATCCTCCAGAGGTCAATGGACAGTCAGGTTTGGGCCCTCAGTGACGAGACACTCAGGGTCTCACGGGATGGGGGTGGAGCGAGTCCTTTCCTCCCTACCCCAACAAGACCCTGAGTCACTGCGCATGAACGGCTTCTCTGGCTCCTGATCAAGCTGCTTAACAGCCATGATCCAAGAGACTCAGGAACAAATCCTGGAACCCAGCAGGTTTTGGCAGAAATACCTCCAGATTTAATTGTTAAAATTTAGGAATTTCAAAATCATGTGGCTATTACTGCAGCTGTGCAACATCATATGGTATTCATAACCAGCAATAGAAAACAAATCGTCTACTGTTGCCTTTTCGGCAGATCTGAGTGTTGGGGTAAAATCCCAAATAATAATGGTGGGTCTGGTGTCAAAATATTGAATATAATCAAAGGAGGGAGGGAGAGAGAGAGAGAGAGAGAGAGAGAGAGAGAGAGAGAGAAATGTGGAAATCATCTGCCCCACAGGTAGAGGGAGGGTGTGGGATGGGGGGTATACTGGGGTTTTTGGGGGTGGAAAATGGGGCACTGCTGAAGGGATGGGTGTTTCATTGTATGACCAAAACTTAAACCTGAAAGTTTGTAACTGCTCTCACAGTGATTCAATAAATAAAATTATAAAAATTTTTAAAAAAAGTAAGGTGGAGTCCATGCCCAATTCAATCAGCCTAATCAGTGTCTGAATAAATAGCAGTACTCCTACATTAAAAAAAAGAAAGTAGGAAGAATATATCAAATCAGACAGACAAATCAATACAATACTGAATTACCAGCTTTCTTTTTTTTATACTCATATCTATGTCAAAATTTCTCTTTGGGGCCAGAGAAATATTACAGGGGTTAAAGAACTTGCTTTGCATGTGACCAAGCCCAGTTTATCCCTGCACTGCATATGGTGCCCCAAGAACCACCAGGAATGATTCCTGAGCACAGTCAGGAATAACCCCTGAATACTGCCAGGTATGGCCCCACCAAAATTTTCTATTTGTTTGTTTATAGTAAAATGATATTCTGAGAAACAAAACAACTATAAAGTGCAGTAGCTTCAAGTCAACATACATCATGTACTCCCTCATTTTTTAGTACATAAATTTATTATTTTTTATAATATAGGGAAACTATGCTGTGTAAAAAGGCCCAGGCTCAAGGTAATACCAGAAATACAATCCTAAGATTAATTATACATTTGGGATAACATATGCAACCTGTGGTTATTTTGAAGGCTAAATATCAAATGAGAATCACGTCAAGTATATTAAGAATAATACAGGCAATGAAAAAACTGCAGATATATAAAAGTGGATAATTCACAGCTTATGGGAGTTTAGAACATTGGAATCTGATCTATGACTCTATAAAGAGTGAATTCTACTTTATTCTATAAAATATTCATTTTTAATAAATCTCTTGATTTAACGTCTTCTTTTAAAAAGTTTCTATTTTTGTTTTTGGGCCACTTGGAGGTACTCAGGGGTTATTCCTGTCTCTGTGCTCAGGAATCACTCCTGGTGAGTTTGGGAGATCATATGGGATGCTGGGGGTCAAACCCAGGTTGGCCATGTGCAAGGCACATACCCACTGTATTATTGTTCAGCCCCTAACAATTTCTTTATTAAGGCAAGTATTCTTTGGTTTGGTCTCATTTGGGTTTTGGAGCACACCCATCGATGCTGGAAATACTCCTGACATGTTTCTCTAAGGTTTCTTGTAGAGTGCCTAACAACCACAAGGTAATGAGAATCAAATATGGGTCTCCAGCACTTTTTTTCTTTAAACTTTTGAGCTATTGCTCTTGGTCTAGAGCAAGTGTTTTGAGAACAAAAAGAAATAACAGCTATTTTTAAGATGCTACAAAAGAAAAAAGGTTTCATACTTGACTAACTTATATTATACTCAACTCAGTCTATGAATTAAAAAAATTCTGTGTGGGAAGATAGCTCAAAGGGCTGGAGCCCATGTTTTGCATGTAGGAGCGCAGGTCTGATTTTCAGCACTGCATGGTTCCCTGAGCACTGCTGGGAGCAACTAACAAGCACCAAGCCATGAATAGCCCATGAGCCCTAGCCCCAGGGTATTGTCAGATGAGGCCCCAAAATTTAAAAAAAAATTAGGGAAGGTCAGGGAAAGAATTCAAAGGGCTGGAACGCATGCATTGTATGTTCAATCTCTGCACAGTCCCTGAACACCCCTGAGTAGCTTTGGTGGTCCCCTGTACTACTAGGCTAAGCAGCACTATATCCTCCAGACCCAGGTTCTTGGCCAGTTCCATCACTGCCAGTGCCAGTATCCTGGGGAGTAAGTGGTCATTGAGATCCCAAGCTCTGCTGGGAGGTCCTTTATGGCCACCCACTCAATTAAACAAAATTCTTTGCTAATTCAAAACGAACTTGTATTTTGTACTCCTTTATCTTAGAAGGAATTTTACAGGCACGAAATACTTACCTAAAAGTGCATTTTTCCCATGATCATCCGGTAGAAAGCGTTTGTCTACAGCACATACTAGGATATGTTCAGGAAGATTGGGAGACTTGGCCCCAACCAGAAGGAATCCTGCTGGGATGTCAATTTGTTCCATACATAGTGATACCAAACGCAAATCCTTTCCTGCTTGACAAAAACCTAAAACCCAGTAAGAAGGACACAGTGAGATGTTTAAAAGATGATGACTCCTTAATATCCATTTGTTGTTTGTTTTGGAATCATATCTGGCGATGCTCATGAACTACTCCTGGTGGTACTCAGGGGACCACATGGGATGCTGGGATAGAGTTCAGGCCAGTCTCGTGCAAGGCAAGTGCCCTACCTGTTGCACTATCTCTTCAGCCCCCAATGGTCACTATAGTTTTTCTATGTTTGGGAGGAACATGGTGGCACCAGGGATCAAACAGAGTTTAGCTGCATGCAAGGCAAATATCTTTAGCCCCTGTTATATCTCAACAGCCCGAAGTGGGAAGCTTATTGACTAACTAAGCCTGGAAAACCAAAGCTCTCCCCCTCAGAATTCTGAACACAGAACCAGGGAAAGGATGGCTGCATCTGCTGTTGTGGGAGCTGCTTCTTGCCCTGTGTGAAGTCTGACAGAGACAGCTGAGAGAGAATGCTCTGGCTGTGGGATTTTTTTATTTAAATTTTTATTAGTGAGACATCATGAGGTACAGTTGTAGACTTACAAATTTTTGTGCTTAGGCTGGCTGTGTTTTGATCCTTGAAGCCAAGCTATTTCTTTCCCAAGATATGGTATGAAATTATTTGCTTTGGAAATTTCCCAGTAACTTCTTCATTTTCTTTAAGCTAACCTGAGCTGGGTTTCTCCCACTTGCAACTAAAACAGTGAATAAAAGCATGATAAATACAATTTCAGGGAGTTGTAGGACAAAAGGGTAGACATCCAATTCTTCACATACAAACAGACTACCATTATCACTGGCCAATACCAAGAAGGAAACATACTAGATTATTCCAGAATCAATTAATTTTTTTTCTTCTTGGGTCACATCGGCGATGCTCAGGGGTTCCTCCTGGCTCTGCACTCAGGAATTAGTCCTGGCGGTGCTTGGGGGACCATACGGGAAGCTGAGAATTGAACCGGGTTGGCCTCATGCAAGGCAAATGTCCTACCCACTGTACTATCACTCCAGCCCCAATTAATATTTTTTATACTAAGCAAACACCAACAAACATTTGAATACCAAAGTTAATATATGAGGAACAAGAGAAAACCACATTCAAACATTGTAAGAGGCTGTGATGCATATTAATAATCTATATTACTTGAATCATTGGAACTCAAAAGCAGATATCATTTTTAAAAAATCAACTAATGGGTTGGAGTGACAGCACAGCGGGTAGGGCAGTTTGCCTTGTATGCGGCTGACCAGGCTCGATTCCCAGCATCCCATATGGTCCCCAGAGCACCGCCAGGAGTAATTCCTGTGTGCATGAGGCAGGAATAACCCCTGAATATCACTGGGTGTGACCCAAAAAGAAAAAAAATCAACTAGTTTAAAATTATGGACAATTGGATTCAACCACTTCGTGCTGGAAGATCCTCTCTTAACCTTGAAATTTAAATTTTTTTAATTGTTCATAATTGATAAAATTAAAAATTATTAATTTTTAAACTATTATAAATGAATAACACTTCTGGGGTTTGTTTTTTGGCCCACCTGGCAATACTCAGGGGTTACTCCTGGCTCTGCACTCAGCAATTATTCCTGGTGATGCTTGGGGGACCATATGGGATGGTGGGGATCAAACGTGGGTTGATCTCATGCAAGGCAAATGCTCTAACTGCTGCTTTATCTCTCCAACCCCTGAACAATATTTTAGTCATAATACCATTTATATTTACTTGAAAAATAGTCATTTATACACCCGCATTTGGGTACAAGACTCACAGGGTAAAAGCTGGGAAATGATGGTTATGATACTGATGACAGTTTAAAAAGATATAGAGCTAACTACTATCTAGATTATTCTATTTAATCCTTTCAACTCTAGGTTGGTACTATTATCTCCTTTTTTTAAAAAAGAATGGAGGTACTGAAAGATTAAAGAACTTTCCCAAGATTAGTGAATCCAATGATGCAAGACATGTGAAGTTTGTTAAATATAGAAAAAAATTGAACTTTTAACCTGAATTAAAAGGAAAATTAAGATCAGTAATGATCCAGAGACAAAATCATGATGGATAAACACAGACTTTCTCACCAAGTTCTAAAATACTATATCTAAAAAATAAAGCGACAAGAAATAGACAAACCAATAAAATACTAAATCCAGGAGGCATTTTAGAGCCTGTAAGGGGAATTCACTACTTTAAAAAATCAAGATAACTATTAGTTATTTGCATATAAGCAGTAAAATGTTTTCCCAAAAGGAGATAAGTGATTCATGATTGCCTATTATAAAACAGGGTGCTTGGGAGAGCTGTCACTAGAAGTAAGTAATACAAGCTTTCTACAACCTCCATTCATGCTATATTGGAAGAGTATAGTAAGTAAAATCCAGTCTATGCAAATTTATAAATTATTATAAGCTTTTGAAGACCATCAGTGTTACACATATTTTCTTTCTTCATCTTAGTTTTTCCCTGTCTCTATCCCTCTCTCCCTTTTTCCCTTGTTCCCTTCCAGTTATCTCCTAGTCCCCATTAGTGCTACATATAGTCTCAAAATCACTGGCTCTAGCATTTCAATGTGAGTTGAAATTCCCAGAAAGTTCATAAAGATATTGCAGTATACTTGGGATTCATAGGTAAAATCTGAATAGACATCAGTACCAATTTGTAAAAGTTAATAAACATTCTTATATTCTATTTTTTATTTTTGTTTTGGGGGCTGGCTGGAGCAATAGCACAGTGAGTAGGGCATTTGCCTTGCATGTGGCCAACCCGGCCGATCCGGGTTCGATTTCTCTGCCCCTCTCAGAGATCCCACAAGCTACCGAAGGAATCTCGACTGCACAGCAAAGCCTGGCAAGCTACCCGTGACGTATTCGATATGCCAATCACAGTAACAACAAGTCTCACATTGGAGACGTTACTGGGCCCGCTCGAGCAAATTGATGAACTACAGGAGAATAGTGACAGTGACAGTTTTGGGAGCCACATCCAGTAGCTCAGGGATTACTTCTGGGTCTGCTACATTCAAGGATCACTCCTTGTGGGACTATCAAGACCATATATGGTGCCAGGAATTGAACCCAGGTGGATTGTGTCCAACAAAAGCACGCTACCCACTGTACTATTATTTTTTTATAGGGATCCCTCATTTTTTTTTATAGGGATCATCAATAGCAATGCTTAAGGGCCACCAGACCATCCATGCCTGACAGTGAAAGCTAAGTAATAAAATGCCAGAGGTCAAATTCAGGGACTCACACATGCTAGGTATGTCCTCTCCTTGTTGAGTTAGCTCCCTGGTCTTCTGATACCCTATTTTCAAAACAATATTCTGAGGACTTTGTATCCTACACATGTAAGGGTAATGAACACAGGTGAATAAACACAGGATTCACTCACCTAAACCACGATCAGAGTGCAGTTCGACAATTAGTTTTTAAACCGTTTTTATTATCACTCATATATATTGTTTCCTAATTTATACCCATAAATAGTTGCTGGTTAATGATGGAAAACTCAGGGAATACTGATTGCATTAATAAATAGTGGGTTGGAACAACAGTACAGCAGGTAGGGAGCTTGCCTTGCACACAGCCACCTCAGGCTCGGTCTCTGGTATCCTATATGGCCCCCCAAGCATAAACTATTCCCCCAGGAATAATTTCTGAGTGCAGAGCAGAAATAAGCTCTGAGCATTGGCAGGCGTAGTCCCAAACTAAAACAAAAACAATAGTGTTATATAAAGTGGCTATGGAGTTTCTTTGTTAGATATGAAAGATTAAACCCATACCTTATTAATTAAATAAGATTAAATAAATATGCAATCTATACTTAGAACCACAACCAAATGTGCAAACACCACAGCAAGTACCTCCTGTCAATGAATGAGGAAGACTGTAGCCTGGCAAGCACCCTGTGACATATTCGATATGCCAGACAACAAAGTCTCCAACAGAGACATTACTGGGCCCGCTCAAGCAAATCGACGAACAACGGGAGGGCCTTTACCTTTACCTTACCTATATTAAATGCAATATGTGCTTATAGAACTCCTCCAAAAAACAATGATTAGGAAACAATTTGGTGACTATATTCTAATTTGGCTTTCATGTGAGAAGAAAAAGAGTACCTCTCTCAGCAGCATTGTTATTTGCTGGGCTGGAGAGATAGTACAGAGTACAGTGCTTGCCTTGTATGTGGTTGACCCAGGTTCTATCCCTAGCACCCCATATGGTCCCTGCAACTCAACAGGAGTGATCTCTGAACGCAAAGCCAAGAATAAGCCCCGAGAAAAATCCGGTATGGCCAACAAAACAAAACAAAACAAACCTCCCCAACCAAACATCCACAAAACATTGTAATTTGCAGAGAAATTAATAAATAACATTTATGGTTTTGCTCACACTGGCTTATGCCTAGGTCTGAGGGTGTTCAGGGATCATATGGGATGCTGGGATTGAACTCAGGTTGGTTGTTTGCATAGCAAGTGCTTTACATACTGTACTATCACTCTGACTCAGTATACTTTATTTTTTAAAAAAAATGTGTTTTTAGACAGAAATTAATTTTACACAACTTAAACAGCAATCTCTGTATAAGATATAGAAAAATTTTCTTCTTATATGAATAGCATCAAAGAGTATAGATAGATAGATAGATAGATAGATAGATAGATAGATAGATAGATAGGCTGGAGTGATAGCACAGTGGTAGGGCGTTTGCCTTGCGCACAGCCAGCCCAGCCAAGCCGCGTTCAATTCCTCCGCCCCTCTCAGAAAGCCTGCAAGCTACCGAGAGTATCTCGCCTGCATGGCAAAGCCTGGTAAGCTACCTGTGACGTATTCAATATGCCAAACACAGTAACAATAAGTCTCATGATGGACACGTTACTGGGCCCACTTGAGCAAATTGATGAACAACGGGAAGACAGTGACAGGGACAGTGACAGTGATGATGAATAACTTAAGATGTTTATAGGAGAAGCTGCAAATAGGAGATATGGAGAAATGGAACTATTTATTTCAATTTCTGTATTCTAACACTGTTCTTAAAAAACAGTCTAACTTTAAAGCTTCTTTTTTTGTGTCTGTTTTATTTTGCGGGTATATTGACAATGCTCAGGGCTTACTCCTGGTTCTGTACTCAGGGATCACTCCTGGTGAGCCCTGGGAGAGCTTCATGGGGGATCCTAACAGGGTTGACTGCATGCAAGGCTGGTGCTCTAACCAATTACTATGGCTCCAGGGCCCCTAAAGATTCTATTTTTATCTTTTCAATTCTAATTATTTACCAACCTGAGCCACATAAACAATTTAAGAGAAAAGAGAACAGAGAAAGAGAAAGCAAGGCTTCCACAATCCAAAATCGCTGCCATGCTTCTGGCCTGACTCCACCATTTCAGGACAGATCTCACTGAGACATAATCTGCTGAAAATCTGGTATGCGGGTTTTGTGACTGAAATCTCCAGGCTTTCTCAGGAGTAGGATGTGTTACCTTTCCCCACCTCCCTGTACTTAGCCTTGACAGTGACATCCAAGCCCCAAAGCGGCTACCCAATTAAAAAGCTATTAAAGCCTTATCTTTCTGATAAAAAGGTATGGTGCACTGGTGAAGTGATGGGTGTTGGATAATTGTATGACTGATATAATTATGAACAGCTTTGTAATGGGCTATCCCACAGATATTCAATTAAAAAAAATTTTTTTAAAAAGAGAAAAAGCAAGGTTGGGGTCTAGGAAGATGGTCAGGAAGAAACCAATTCAAGGCCAAAAGTGGTTGCAAGATCAAGGAAAAGTGATTAAGTTCTATTTGTAGCTACTCTAAGGGTCAGTCTGCTGTGATATTTATTAACTGTTTCCTCTAACCTCCCATTCAAACCAGCTAATTAAACATCATGGAAACTCCAGTCAAGGAAAACATTATGCAAAGCAGTAAGTTAATTTAGTTTACGCTGTTTTTGTAAAAAAATAATAATAATCAGATAACTAAATAATCTATAAAATATAACAATATTTCCAGACTAAAATGCTTCAAATATCTAAGGTAGTTATATTTTCTGTTCACTATGATTGTCAGATTATAATAATAGAGTTCAAATATTAAATCTCAATGAGAAACAACTACGGTCCAAAAAAACCCTTTCTACAGCCATGTATTAATTTTATTTGAACTAAGTTTGCAAAAAAAGGATCTTTTAGAGGTCACTAGAAGACTTGGGGGTGGGTGGAGGGTGCCCTGAGGAAGAACCTAAGCTTGTTTACTGTTGCGAGGAAAGAAAGACCAGTTGTGGACATACAAACATCAGCTTAATTGACAAAGGTGACTTTAAATAGTATTGTTTTCTGAGAATAAAATTGAAATGTTACCCTAAAACCAAAACTCCACAGCAAATGATTTTAACTTTAAAAAAGAGATAATAGCTGAGGACCCTTCATTATAAACTTCATTTGCATTTCCTTAAGAAAACAACAGTCAAGGTTTTCTCTTTACAAGAATATTTGCATTCTCCAATTATCTCCAACTTGAAGGTTAAGAAGTAAGCTAAATGGGGGGAAGGAGATGTTTACTGAAACAGCTGTTGTAAAAAAGATTACCAACTAAAGTAATCAAAGCAGTATTTGGAAGTCTAAAATTTGCTTCCCTTCAACCCTTCAGATAATCAACTGCCTCCCAGCAGGGTAGGAACCTTCGCTATTCCAATAATTTACATAAGAAATTAACAACCAAAATTTACATTTGAATGGTTAAACCCCAGTAGTCCAACAGGTGTTAAGTATCTGCTTATCTAAACTGCCTCTAAAAATAGCTTTACCTTCTTTTAAATCTTAGGTAAACAGAGGCATTCCCATGAAGAGAAGGTAATGTGCTGAACAAGTTCTGCCATTAGAATGCCCTGCAATTTCCCTGCCATTTTTATTTAAAAAAAAAAATGGTGTATTGGTCTACCTTTAATAACAGAGGATCAAAAACTGCCTTAGAATAAACCAAATTGAAAAAGCTATAGAGAAACCACGAACTGTTAAATTATAAATTTGCTTTTCATTTTTATTGGCCATATTCAGGTGAATTCAAGGGGGAAATGAGTAATGGCGATGCAATTAGCTACAAGAAGATGAAATTGCTGTTGTAGGAATCTAAGTGTAGAACAACAGCTTTCTGGTGGTCTTGTTATTTGAATCTTATTGAATGGAATAGTTCATTTTTCTCAGAAGACATGCCCCTCCCAATTTTTCCTTTCATTTATAAAAAAAGCTACTGTCCTTCTGTTATACTTTACAGAATTGCTGCAGAGTGGTGATGATGTTTTATAGTTTAATACTTACTCTCTGCTAGGTTTGTATCTTGGTGGCAAATAACAACTTTCCATACCTGATTAAAATATTACCCTTAATGCTAGTATCCCAGAGAGATCAACTAAAAAATACCTGGGCACGGGAAAAATCGGACCCTTCATCCAGTGTGTGTGTGTGTGTGTTAAGTTTGGTGTCTCAAAATTATCCTGTAAAGCTTTTTACTCTTACTCTATTTAATTCTTACATAAAAGCAAATTTCCAATGAAAATCCAACAACTTTTTAAACACTATTCAACTATTAGCCATAAACTGATGAATGAATTAATTGACAGAGAAAACAAAAGGCATGAGAACAAATTTTGACAGGTAAGTGGGCATCAGTCACCTATTCAACCACCATAGATTTAGAGGGCTTATTCCAGCAACAATGAATACAATTACTCATGTAGCCATAGTAAAGGACTTTAAATACCTAAGGTGTGTGGGGGGTGGATGGACTTCCTTTATATATAAAGTCTAGGGAAAGGAAACCGATAACGTGTGAGAGCAGATTCATAGAGAATGATTCTGCTAGAAGTAGACCCAACTCAAAGACCAGCAGCATTAGTTGCTGGAGATAACTGTAGCTGATAGTCAAGCTAGAAGGAGAACTATTTAGGAAATATTTACGTCTCCACATTAGGAGTTGTATTTTTGTTTTTGCTGGCTTTTTGTCTCCCAAGTGATTCTGCTCTTGGCCAACCAGGCTGTGATTCAATGGGAGGGCCTGGCCTAGTAGGATGAAATGCTGTTTGGGTTCTGTGGTGCTTATTACAAATCCTGTAAATCACAGCACCTCAATAAAAAACAAATTAAAAAAATGAACAATAAATTAATAAATCTCAGTAGGTTCCAAGCAAGGCATGAGCCTTAGCCCTGTTCTATCATTCTGGCCCAGGCAAAAGATTTTAAGCCCTTCAGACTGTATCAGATTTAAGAAAAAAAAAAGTCAAGAGTTAACAAAATTTCCCCAAAGTAGACAGACAGAGAATGGTGGTAAGGATCTGAGAATGACTACATTTGGAGAATACTGGATCAGTGGGAGCTGCACATAGAGGTAGGAGGAAAAACTGGGGTGCAGGATAGGTTGAAGGTTAAAGACATGTCACAAAATCCTACAGTGCTGAGTTTATTCCTTCCTTTCCCTTCCTTTTTCCTTCTTTTCCCCAGAGAGATTCCCAAGAGTAACTCAGAGAATCCTACTCTTAACAGGGCCAACAGACTAGTGGGTCAGTGCTCGGACTAGAGAATGCTGTGCTGCTCAGACCCTGTGTTCCAGAGACCACCAAGGCTACTCCTTGCAGTGCTTATGAGACCGTGAGGTAACAAAATGAAGTCAAGCACAGGTTTTCTATACTATATCCCCGACCCCACTTCAAGCTTTGTAAGGAGGATGCTCTCAAATTTTACCCTCTTCTTATCCCTACCACCTCCCAACAAGATTTTAATCACCACCAACACTCAAAGGCTCATCAGTCTGAGTATAAAAGTGCTACTCTGGCTAATAAAGTAGAATTCATACACTAGTCCATAATTAGCCTGAAACAGAAAACAGCACTGTGCCACTGAGTAGAGGGAATAAAATACAGTTTAAATTGTGATATAATCAAAGCCATGAACTACTGAAAATGTTCTATATTGAGAATTTTTTAGGATGGTTAAATATTTGGTGAAAAGGAAGTTGATAAAAATAAATGGGGTTATCAAAATGTCTACATTTATATTTTCTATAAATAATATCTGAGTGAGTGTTCAAAATAAATAGAAAAGGGGCTAGAGAGATAGTCCAGGAGGTAAGGTATTTACTTGCATGCTGAACACCCAGTTTGATTCCTGAGCCATTATCAATACCTGGGCATGGTAAGATGCAACCCTCTCTACCAATCCCCCCACCGGTACTATAAATAGAATGCAAAACATTTAATATTTCTTTTTTTTTTTTTGAGGTAGAAGAAAAAGAAGCAGAAAGAGAGAAAACTGTAAAGCTCCTAAAATAGCAGTGTTCTGGAACCCTGGTCAAGCCTCAACTTGAGTCTAAACTTGCCAAGACACACACACCGTCTCAAAGAAGACATTCAACTGCTGTGAATCTCAGTTTCTTATCTATGAGATGGAATGACAAAACCTGTCTTTGTTGTTCTTGTTATTTTGGGGACTGACCCAGCAGTGCTCAGTGCTTACTCCTGGTTCTATGCTCAGGGATCACTCCCAGAGGTTGTTGGGGAACCAGATTGGATTCAAGGAACTGAACCTGTATTAGCCTCCTTGCAGGGCAAGCTGTACTATCTTCCTCTCTCTCTGGCACAAACCCTGACTTTCTGGTAAACCACTACGATGAAGTCATAGGAGATAAGAGTGATAGCATAATCATTCCTCATTTCTTTCTGTAATGACTGGTTTTCAGCCTTCAGCATCATATTCAAGAGCAGATACTAGCCAGGTAATAATAGAGGGATTAAAAAGAAAAACCCACCATCTGTAGTGCAAGACCCTTCTGGGGCAGGTTTTTGTGAATAGGGAATTGGTGGGCTATTTGAATCAGACATTTCTTCATCATCTTCATCATCTTCCATTTCATTAGTTGTTAGATTATTAGAAAAATCCAGGCTTCCATTTTGAGTGTAGCGGTGTACCAAATCTTTGTCCAGGTCTTCCACCTTGGGTTTTACATCTGTAAAAACAAATAACCAGAGATAATTTAATGGGGAAAAAAAAGCAATGGAAAGATAACAAAAAGAAAACAGCTTGGAAAGACATCAGAGCATTACCTGATTTACCCAATTTATTTGAGAGGCTTTCAGAATGGAAATACAACTTCTTTTAAAAGGGAGGTGAAGGGGACCCTGAAGAAATGGTACTATAGAGAAGGCTCTTGCCTTACCTGCAACTGACCCAGTTTTGATTTCTGACATCTGACATCTCATATGGTCCCCCAGCACCACCAGGAGTCATACCTAAGTACAGAGCCAGGAGTAACCCGAGTACCACTAAGTATGGATCCCCACTCCTGCCCCCAACAAAAGAAACAAGAAGGGAGATCTACAAAGATGTGAGATTGAGGAATTTACCTGTAGATGAGAAAGGATGCTGGTCAGGATCCAGGTATAGCTGTGAAAAAATTGGCCGTGGCACCACACTACTACATCTGAGAGAGGCTTCTATGGAGTTGTGGAGAGCTTCTTCAAACCGAGCAGATTTCAGTTGCCCTGCATATGAATTCCCCATGGTCTACACCAGCACCAAAGAAAAAAAATGGGAAAAAAGGAGAGAAGTTATAAAATTAGAGGGTTAGACAACTTCAAAGTACAATAGAGCTGATGTCAATAGGAATTACACATATTATACCTTATTTCTTGTTAAGACAACTCTTTATAGGTTTTTGTTATCAAAATAATTTTCAATTCTTTGCCTTTACAATACAAAATCATTTTTAAATCTTTTAAAAGAGATTCTATGACTATAATCAACCAATAATACTTTTTTTAAGTCAAGGTTCTTCAACTAGTAAATGAAGATTTACTGTCAATTGTGAAGTCTGATCTGGTAACAATAAGGCCAGGCCCTTTCAGAACTTGGGGGCTCCCCTAACTTCATAACAACTCTATCAGAATAAATATCTAATTACTCCCTATCTACTGAGATCTATTAGCCTATGAGAATTGAGAAAAAGATCTTTTTCTAGAAGAAAAATAAAAAGCTATGATAATACTTTTGACAAGTTACTGAAAGTAAGAGTTGTATTTTAAAACTCAAATAACTTATTGTGAATTACTAGTATTTACTTGGAAAATGTTATTGTTTCATCTTTGGAGGATATAAGGACGACACTAAATGATGTACAGAGCTTAGTTCTGGCTCTATGTTTAAAGATTGCTTCTGGTAGGCTATGGGGTTCATCAGGGGCACTGGAGATCAAATACTGGTCAGCTGCATGTAACACAAGTGCCCTACCCACTGCACCCTCACTCCAGCCCCACTATTGCCTCTTTTGCTTCATCTAAATCACAAACTTATTTGGAATTCTTTAGGAAAATATATAGTAAGTCTTGAAAACATGCCCTTTCAAACTTTTCATCACTAATGTTTTTAAAAGTACTTGCAGCTTAAATTTTTTTCATGTATATTAATAACATACATCCTATATGTTATTGGGTGTTAAATGGGGACAGTTCCTAAGTACTGTCCATGGTTGCTAAGATCCTTTCTAATGTCAATGAAGTTAAAAGTCTTTACAAATTTTTGTTCAATGCTACTTGCCATTTTTCATTTGTTAATACTCATTCTCTCAATGTATCCTGAAAGTCTGAAGAGGTTGTCTGATATATGATATTGCAATAGGTTGAAACTGTCAGAGATATGCTGACATATTTTACTTTTTGGAAAAAAAGGGTTATTTTTCATAAAATGTGTTCCTATTTAATGGCCTTACTATTGTCCATTTAAAAATGTTAGAAATATATTAGTTTTCTAATAAATATAACACTCATAAAATTGTTCAGCATTTTAATTTTTTTGTAGGTTGGTATTGGGGATAAAACCCAAGGACTCAAACATTCAAGACATGTATCTTTCTATAGAGTCACATATTAGTCACTGGACATTAATAATATTTTAAAAGTACAGAAAGGTTCTGATATTAGATGTCTGTGAACTACTGGGCAATACAGTATATATATTAAGCACTTTATTAAAATATTTTATTTATATAAGCTTTGCATCAGTAAGTAGTATACAGATATTTCCATCAGAGTGTTTGAGTTTATCGAAGCTTTAGAAGAAATTCCCATGACTTGGAGATAAAGACAGAAAATCTTATGTTGGCAGCTTTCTTATATAAAAAATTATGTATTAAAATTGCTAAAAATAAGTCTAGAGAGATAGAGAGGTAGGGTGCTTGCCTTACACACAGCCTACTCATATTTAAAACCCAGCATCCCTTATAATCTCCTGAGCATAGCCAGTAGCAATTCCTGAGTGCAGAGCAGGCAGTAGGCTCTAAGCATAGTGGGGTGCTAGGATTCTCTCTGATGAAGAGTATGTAGCCCAAAGTATACATATGGTACCCAATTAAAATTTTTTTTTCTTTTGCCCACATCCAGCTCTGCTCAGAGCTTACTCCTGGCTCTGCACTCTGGGCATGTCCGACCTGCTCTACTCTTACCATTCAGTTAAAACTTTCAGTTCAGTTAATCATTCAGTTAAAACTTTTATTTATTTATTTAATTTTGGCTTTTTGGGTCACACCCGGTGATGTTTAGGGATGACTACTGGCTCTGCACTCAGGAATCACTCCTGACAGTGCTCGGGGGACCATATGGGATGCTGGGAATCTAACCTGGGTCAGTCCCGTGCAAGGCAAATGCCTTACTTGCTCTATCGCTCCAGCCCAATCAGTTAAAACTTTTAAATGGAAGAAAATCAACAAAGTCTGTCAAATGAAATTTTCTTAAAATTTTTTTTGGCTCAAGCTTCTAAGACACCTTACTAATAAAGCCAAAAACATAAGTTCTCTAAAGCACAAAAGCAAGTTATTTTTCAACAATTACACATGATCCAAGTAAGGTGAGTAAAGTAAGGATGGAGAACTATGCTGTGTCTCTAGTTTCTATATTTAAGTAATTCCAACAGTCATCTTACCTTCCTTCCTTGCTAAAGTGAGAAAATTACAGGAATATACAGCATCAACCTGCTTTTTTTCTCCCTTTACAATATTAATTGCTTGTTTTGTCTTGTTTTGCTTTCTTTAACAATAAAACCAGTATAATTACTTTATACTTGCAGCATTAGTGATTTTTTTTTATCCCTGGAGAATAAAAAGGTAACTTAAAAGGTAGAACTTTAGCCTTTCTCCACAGCACAAAAACCTGGAAATCTTGCCTCTTCATGTCTATTACTTGCTCAAAAAGTTATGCTTCCTATTATTGAAATGTATGACATATATAAGTATATGTATATGTGTGTATATATATATACATAACATACATATATGTATATATAACATATATATAAACATACACATATATATATAGAGAGAGAGAGAGAGAGAGAAAGAGACGGAGAGAGAGTTGCCTTGGATCACACCTTTGAAGCACACATTTGACCACTGACCCTATCCACAGGCTTCCAAAAATTCTATTTATAAAGAAACGCTCAGCAAGGGACATGTGTCAAAGGGCAGGGAGCACATTCCTGGCGTGCGGAGCTCCCAGGTTCAACTGCCAACATACCCTGGTCCCATAAGTAGCACTGGGTATGCTGGCATTCTCCTGCATTGATGAACCCAAGCAGAACTTGACCAAGCATCATCAGGAATAGCCCCAGGCCCACTTAACACAACTTGGGAAACTTCATGCTCTTCTCCCACCTGCCCCCCACAAAAGAAGTTCATAATTATGTATAAAATTTCATGTTCTCAATTCCTTCCCTGTTTACAGTTCAAGAAATATTAAGACAGATACACACGTATAGGGGCTCATAAATATTGTACTGAATATAATTAGTAAATCAACAAAAAAAATGGCAGTCAAGGTTAACCAACTTAGAAAAATGATACAATCCTATAAGAACTACAAGTGGTCCCCATGGAATGGACTTAAGAAGAAATGACTGACTCTTCTAAATGAAAACATATTCTTCATTATTTTGAAAGACAGTGATAATGTAAAAAAAAAAAGTAAAGAACTGATCCCAGAAGTCTTTAGTAATGAGTATTAAAGTTTTTCCTTGATAGTTTAAAATTACACCAAGAAGCACAAGTTCTTTGCCTTTGGTACAATTGTGGACGTGATTTCTTCCTGCTTATTTACTTAAGGTAGATTTCCCGGGCACTGAGAAAATTTTTTTTTTTTCCGAAAAAGGGGAAAAAAGCTAAATAAACTGTTAACCTCTGCTTTAAAGGAAGAAGCGTTTTTAATGCAAAGTATTTTAGGAGTGGGGAGATCTACTCCCAGTAGTGAGTGTTTGGGATGCAGCACTAGGGATCTAACCCAGGGCTCCCATAGTCAAAGGATGTGCTCCAGACTTTTAAAACATCTCTCCTGCCCAGTAAAAGTATTTGTTTTTTGTTTTATTTTGTTTTGTTTTGTTTTGGAGCCATACCCAGCAGTGCTCAGGGCTTATTCCTTGTTCTGAATTCAGAGGTCACTCCTGGCAGGGCTCAGGGGACCATATAGAGTTCTGGGGATCAAACCCAGGTAGGACTCGTAAAAGGTAAGCACCCTACTGCTGTACTATCTTTCTAGTCCCAGTAAAAGTATTCTTAATATTTAATACCATAGTATTTAAGATCACGGAAAGGTTAGCATTAATCTACCCGATTCTCAAAGAGTGTGCAGAAGTCACGATGGCCTAACATTCAACTCAAAGTCAGTGTGAGTAATCTAACTTCAGGACAGAAAAAAATGGAGAAATGCCTTTCTAAATTAGTTTTTAAATACAAGAAATCAACTTATGACTTCTATTATAGATGTACATGTACTTCATATCTGGGCATTATGAAACTGCATTTCATTGCTTTTATGTTTTCTGTTATTTCTGTGAAATTATAAAAAAGGAAAAATCATATTAAATGCTTGTTATAAAAAGACTGCAGAGAGTTAACAGATACTGGTTGATATCAAGGAAATGTCTAAGAAAAGACAGTGCGCAGGAAAGGTTCTTTCTGCAACACTAGTTAAATGCTCACAAAGCAAGTGAGATCAAGTACAAACCACCGAGACACTGTGGTTTGATGCTTTTCTGCTCTTGCCTGTCATCTTTCCCACAGAAAGTAAGGTATAGGAGGGCATATGGGAGTAAGACAGGGAGGCTTCTCTCTCTGGTGGCCCTACGCATGAGGCTAGAGAATCAAATAATAATTTATTAAAGCCTCCACGGCTTCCCTCAATTTTCCTTTTGAAAATGGAAAAAAAGAAAAAATACACTCTGTTGAAGTATTCCTTGGCCTTGTATTGTTTTCATTTCAGACCACTTACACAGGACGCCCTCCAGCCCACTGGCCATCTCTCTGGCCCTGTCAATAACACCACGGCTAAGAATTAATGTGTTATTAACAAAGTCACCAAGAATACAGAGGCAGGGTTTTTTTTTTCTCACTTATTCCCCAAAGATTTTTTTTACAATGAAAGCATCAGCTCAGAGTTTCTAATACATATTCTTCCGATGTTTAAAGGTGACATGGGAAACACATCACAGTGTAGACTCCTAACAGGTGGATCCACAGAGGCTGCTGGATCACTGATTCTGGTGGGAGTGATCCCACTAATGGTGCTGAGAACGCTCACTCATAGTAGTAATGACTGTTAAAGGAAACCTTCTTTGAGTGAGTATAGTAGTTGGGGTGAAGAAAGCAATGAGATAGTACAGTGGGTAGGGCACTTGCCTAGGGTTTAATAACCAGCACCACATATGGTCCCTGGAGCACTGCTGGGGTGACCCCTGTTCACAGAGCCAGGAGTAACCTCTGAGCACCACCAGGTGTGGCCCCCAAACCAAAAAGCAAAAAACAAACAAAACCCCAAAACCAGAAAGCAAAAAACCAAACCCCCAAACAAAACAATGAAACAGTGACATGGAGAACATATTTATTACTGCCCTATTTTATATATATCACTGTGTCACTGTCCTCCTGCTGTTCATCGATTTGCTCGAGCGGGCCCAGTAATGTCTCCATTGGAGACTTTGTTGTTACTGTGTTTGGCATATGGAATACGTCACGGGGAGCTTGCCAGGCTCTGCCGTGCGGGCGAGATACTCTAGGTAGCTTGCCGAGCTCTCCGAGAGGGGCGGAGGAATCGAACTCGGGTCAGCCATGTTGGCTGCGCTTTATTATATACTTTATATATATATAAAACGGGCTAGAGCAATAGCACAGCGGGTAAGGCATTTGCCTTGCATGCAGCCAACCCAGGTTTGATTCCTCTGCCCCTCTCGGAGAGCCCAGTAAACTACGGAGTATCCTGCCCACACAGCAGAGCCTGGCAAGCTCCCCATGGCATACTCGATATGACAGAAACAGTAGCAACAAGTCTCACAATGGAGACATTACCGGTGCCCGCCCGAGCAAATCAATGAACAACGGGAGTGCTACAGTGCTACAGTACATATACATAACAGTAATATAATGTGACATTACTATTATTATATCTAAAATATTTATTATATAATGTATAAAAACTATTATTACTGTATATTAAAAATAACACTAATAGAGTCTTTTTTATTTTTAAAAGGAAAAAAGAGAACTGAGGACTAGAGAAGTTAAAGGACTATCCCAGATAACACAAGGGGGAAACGGCAATATCTGAGTGGAATCTAGTCAGTTTGTCTACACTGTAGCAACAGCTCTTGTAAGCTATTTTAACCAGTTAAGTTCATTCAGTTGCTAAAACATCTATAATAATGACCTAACTGGATAAATAGATACTCCGGAAAGTAATAGCAAATTTACAAATAAAAAAAACCGAGGAACATTTTTTTCTTTGATGATTTGTCCTTGTCTATGTATATAGCAAAGTTGCAAGACTGGCTGAAAAGAGCATTTGAACTTAAACTATGTGAATTACGGAAACAAAGATAAGCCACAATTAAAAATATTCAAAATAAATAAAACAACAACCCCTTCCTGCAATGAAAAGTCCCTTTAATTCACTGTAAGTATTAGATGAAAGGGGGGAAAAAGGTAAATTTCGCAAAGAAGAGTAATTTATAGAGGAAGAAGCATAGGTCTGCTCTAGAACTCCAAGTCATTAGACTAACTTATTTTGGGATGTATCTTGCCCATTATCTTTTTTTCTTCCTACCAAATCCAATCTTAAGACACTTAATTCATTAGAGGTCTCGTTCATTATATAGCAAACATAGAACCTAAAATAGTCTCATCAACTCCTTAAAATATTTAAAATGAATGTTTACACATCACACACACATATATTCATTTATTTTCTAGTAAGGACCAAAAAAAGTTTGAAAAAGCACAAAAGATAAAATGAAATAAAGGTGAAAGCATATTTTCCTTATCTTTCTTATCACCAATTTAAAAAGTACTAGATGTGAATTACTGCTCAAACTGTAACCTTTAAAATAAAGTTAATGTATTAATGTTTATTTTCCCTCCTCCATTGAAGCAGACACACAATTTAGGTTGACAGAACTCACAAGAAAAAGGTATGGTAATATATTAATTTCTTAGAAATAAATATAAACACTATTATCTTATAAAGATAATACTGATGCAACAGTTTTGTGGGGGGAGGAAAGTTAGGAAGTACATCCAACAAAGTGTTAATATAATCTACTGATGACTATTTAAAATTATCTTTTTTTAAAAAAAAATTGGTATCTTCGAATTTTTAAATAAGCATTACAGTAAAAGAGAACTATCATATAGCAACTGAACTAGTCTCATCACTATAATTATCCTTGAACAAGTTATTAAAAAAAAAGATTTTATTGGGGCCAAAGAGGTAAGGACCTTGCCACGCTGCTGACCTAAATTCAATCCCTGGCACCCTATTTGGTTCCCAGAGTAGAGCTAGGAGTAAGCTATGAGCACCGCTGGGTATAGCTCCCAAACCAAAATTAAACAACTAAACAAAATGTTTTATTATTCAGAGGTAAGAAAACTGAATTTGCAAAGTGGATATTCTTCCATTCCTTGCTGATGCTTCAGGATTACAGAAAAAGTAAAATTCATTTTAGAGCTTGGATTGAGAACTCTCAGTAGAAACTGAAGTTTCTACTACTGACTTCTAGCATAATTGCTCTAAACCAATGGTCCCCTAAGCCTGCCAAGAGTGATATCTTAGTGCAGAATGTGCCTGTCAGGGGAGGAAATGTGGCTTGCATGTGGCTACCTGCTGTACTTATTGCTCCAGTCTAAAAATACCAATTTTTTGTTTTTGTTTTTGTTTTTGGATCACACCCAGTGATGCACAGGGGTTACTCCTGGCTCATGCACTCAGGAATTACTCTTGGCAGTGCTCAGGGGACCATACTGGATGCTGGGAATTGAATCCGGGTCGGCTGTGTGCAAGGCAAACGCCCTACCTGCTGTGCTATTGCTCCAGCCCCCAAAATACCAATTTTTAAAAATCATGTTCATGCTGAAAAAAATTAGAAGAAACTGTATCTAAGACCTCACTTTATGATAAGGTAGGCAATGAAGAAGGTAGGTCCCTGATTTATAATGGTTTGGCTTACAATTTTTCAATTTTAAGAAGATACAAAAGCATTATTAATTCAATATTTAATTTATACTTTGAATTTTGGTCTTTTCCCGCTGGACTGGTGTCATATGGTATGACACCAACCCAGGAGGCTGTGTTGTCACAGAGCCACTCCCAGCTTCCGTTTAGCACATGACTATCAGGGAGAGAGCTGACACACTCTGGTGAACACTGCTGCCAGTGTTTTCCTTGGTGCTGCATTTAGTGTTTTCATATCCCACCATGTCTACACAGTGCCCATTTGTGTCTCCTAGTTCTGGTTCGAAGAGGAAGGCCACAGGGAAAGACAAGAGAAATTAAACACAAAAGAAAATTAATTCAGGTACCAGAGAGATAGTACATGAGTCAAGATGTTTGCCTTGCACATGGCCAGTCAAGGCTTGGTCCCCCCAGTAGTTCCAGGTGTGATCCCTGCGTGCAAAACTAGGACTACACCATGAGCACAGCCAGAAGTGGCCCCAAAATAATAAAATAAAAAGTGAATTTAGGGTACTTAAAGAGAAAGAGAGTTCTTCTTAGATAAAGCCAAATCTTACTGAACCCACTAAAAAGAAAGGGAATATTTCTTGTTCTTGTACATCAAAGTAACCAAATAATCCTGGATATTAAGACTTTTTTCAGAAGGGAGAATGTTGGGAACAATACATATCCATCTGCAAATTTGGTATGTGGGCAGGTGGACGTGGCTTTCCCTTCCAAATCCGACATGCTGTATCGTTGGTAAAGAAACGAACAGCACCTGGCCCAGACAAGGGCAAACCTGAACACCTGAAGAACCTGCAGTCAGTGCTCATCAATACACTGGCTCGGCTCTTCACTCGCTACCTATCTGAATGCAAGGTTCCATCCCAATGGAAAACCACTAGGACTGTACTACTGTACAAGAAGGGAGACATCCACGACATTGGCAACTATCACCCGATCTGCCTACTGTCTGTCATCTACAAGCTGTTCACTCGAGTCATCCTGAATAGGATTGGCAGAACACTAGAAGAAGGACAACCACGCGAGCAAGCCAGGTTCTGCAAAGGATTCAGAACGACTGACCATATCCACATGATAACCAAGCTCATTGAGGTTTCTCAGGAGTTCAAGATGCTGCTCTGTCTAACGTTCATTGATTTAAAGAAGGCTTTTGATTCTGTTGAGACAGAAGTGGTCAGTGAAGCCCTAGCCAATCAGGGCATTCAAACTCAATACATCAGGATACTCCATGAGCTGTATTACGGATTCACTACCAGGATCTCATCATTTTACAAGGAAGTGATCATTCATGTCAAGAGAGGGGTTTGGCAGGGTGATACCATTTCACCAAAACTCTTCAGTGCCACCCTCGAGAATGTCATGCAACGACTGGAATGGGAAGGAATGGGAGTGAAGATAGATGGTTGGCAACTACAGCACCTCCTCTTTGCTGATGATATCGTTCTAATAACACCAAACATTAGCCAAGCGGCACAAATGCTGGCCGACTTTGACCGTGAGTGTGGAAAGGTCGGACTACAGATGAATCTCATGAAGACAATGTTTATGAGAAACAGTCTCGTTCCTGACATTCCATTCACTCTCAACAGAACACCACCTCCTAATGCAACAGTTATGTGTACCTAGGTCGAGAAGTCAACATGATGAATAATCTGGCACCTGAGTTGCGCAGGAGGGAGAGAGTGGTTTGGAACACCTTCAAGAGCGTTGAAGAAATAGCTTAGAGGATGAAGAAACTCCGGCACCGGGCACATCTCTTCGATTCCACTGTTCTTCCTGCACTAACATACACCTCAGAGACCTGGGCTCTACGAAAACAGGATGAGAACACTATTCGGGTCTCCCAAAGAGGAATCGAAAGAGCTATGCTTGGAGTATCACGCTTCACACAAATGAGAGAAAGAATCCGGAGTTCCGACCTCCGTTGACAGTCAAGAATCAGGGACACTGTCTCATTTGCCAAGGCATCAAAAATCAAATTGGCTGGACACATAATGAGATTTGGAGAGGACCGCTGGACTAGAGCTGTTACCGACTGGATTCCACGGGACGTTAAAAGACCGCGTGGCCATCCACCTACAAGATGGTCAGACTTCTTCGTCAAGACGCTGAATGATCGGTTTGAGGCTCTTTGTGTTCCTAGAATGAACAGACGCCATTGGGTTACACTAGCATGTGACAGGGACGAATGGAGACGTTACTGGCGCCCGCTCAGGCAAATCGATGATTAACGGGAAGTCAAGTGGTCAAGTGATTAAGATTTTTTAATTAAGAGAATTCCAGCTAGTATGGAAAGAATGACAGAAGTATAAAATTACCACTTCAACTCCTTTAAAGCAAAACTCATTCGGGTACTGATTAGTGAAGCACTAGAGGCTGTAAAGAACTTAATAAAAAATGACGAGGCTGTACTTCCAGACTCCTGACCAAGTTTGGCATCACTTAGAGTGTTGCATTCCTCCTCACAGAGGATAGTGTGAAGTACACACATTACCTAAGAGATATCTTGAAAACCTCTCTAGAGCTAACTTCCATTTCTAGAACCAAGAAACAAGCAAACAAAACCTCAGGGAAACAAGCAGATACAGAATGAGGGGCAGAGCAATTATCTGGTTTTTACAAACCAAAGTTATCTCTGTTATAAAACCAAGGCTTAAGATTCAAATTTACACTCAAAAACCAGTACTTTCTTACTTTCTCTTCCTAAAACAGGCTATTTGAAAAGGGGGGGGGGAAAGGTGAAAGTAAAGGCAACATATTCTACTAGAGGTATGTATGTACGTAGCTGTTTGAATTTCTTAAGGGGAGTTTGAGCTGCAGTGTTCTAGGGATCACTCCTGGCAGTACTCAGGAGATCGTATGTGATGCTGAGGACTGAACTGACATTGTCTACATGCAAGGCAAGTACAAACAAGGCAAGGTTAACCCCTGTATTCTCTGGCCCTGATTAAAAAAAAAAAAGGAACCACACTCAGTGCTAGTGAGGAGAGGGGTGGAGCCAGGGTCAGCCCAAGCGACCAGGACCTGATCATGTAGTGTTGAACACAGAGGTGCTGTGCGTGGGGCATGAGGTGCTGGGATAGACCTCAGAATTTATCCCATATGCAAATAAGTGCTCTACACATGAGCTTCCTCCCCCAATGATTTCTTTCTCTCTCTCTTTCTCTCTTTCTCTCTTTCTTTCTTTCTTTCTTTCTTTCTTTCTTTCTTTCTTTCTTTCTCTTTCTTTCTTTCTTTCTTTCTTTCTTTCTTTCTTTCTTTCTTTCTTTCTTTCTCTTTCTCTCTCTTTCTCTGTCTCTCTCTTTTTGCCACACACAGCACTGCTCAGGGCTTCCTCCTGGCTCTGTGCTCAGGGACCACTCCTGGTGGTCTCAGGGACCATACGGGTGCCCAGGATTGAATCTGGATCAGCCGCATGCAAGGCAATCGCCCTATCTACTGTACTATTGCTCTGGCCCACGTCAGAACATATTTTAAGGCAGATTTAAATGACTGTATGCCAAACTGCACTGCACTGTAGCACTGTCCTCCCATTGTTCATCAACTTGCTCGAGCAGGCCCAGTAACGTCTCCATTGTGAGACTTATTGTTAATGTGTTTGGCATATCGAATACATCATGGGTAGCTTGCCAGGCTCTGCCGTGTGGGCGAGATACTCTCGGTAGCTTGCTGGGCTCTCCAAGAGGGGCAGAGGAATCGAGCCCAGCTCGACTGGGCCGGTCACAACACCCTACGGCTGTGCTATTGCTCCAGCCCATGTATGCCAAAAATTGAACTGAAAAGACAACTTCTGATAATGTGTCCATTTTGTGTCACCTTATTCTTTACAGATATTGTCGTCCATTTTCCAAACTCTATCATCCACTTAGTAAGGTAATGTGTATAGAAATCCTTGTGTGGAAGTAACTAAGCACATACATTCTAGAGTCATGGTCACAATCACCCCGTTGTTCATCGATTTGCTCAAGTGGGCCCAGTAACATTGTGAGACTTGTTACTGTGTTTGGCATATAGAATATATCACGGGGAGCTTGCCAGGCTTTGCCGTATGGGCAAAATACTCTTGGTAGCTTGCCAGGCTCTCCGAGAGGGGCGGAGGAATCGAACTCAGGTCGGCCATGTTGGCTGCGTGCAAGGCAAACGCCCTACCCACTGTGCTACCGCTCCAGCCCAATTCTAGAGTCAGATGACTAATTCAAACCCTATAACCACTATCCTATATAATTATGGGCAAAATATTTCTGTCTCTCATCTGTGAAATGAGTTAGTAAAACTACTTTTAGAGGTTTTTGTAAAATTACACAAGCTTCATAAAGGTTTTGGACAGTGGTTAGCACAGAATAAATGTAGAAAATTTTAGGTGTAATAGTAGGGTTTTTCCTGAGCACTAGCCAAGAGTGATTCCTGAGTGCAGGGCCAAGAGTACTGCTGGGTGTAACCCAAACGACACCCCTCCCCCGCCCCAATCACCAACACTACCCCAAAAATGCATTTTTTCTGTTCTAAATTATTGTGCTACACTGAGGATACTGAATAGGGTGTGCTCCCTCCCTTCTATGTGTTGAGCTCTACAGAAAATTCTGGAGACTGGGGTTAGGACTCAGTTGCACAGCACATACCTAGCATGACTGAGGTCCTGGGCTCAATCCCTGACACTGCAAAAACTGGAGAAAAATAAAGCACTTTCAGAAGATGACAGGGCATTCAGTATTCAAGGAAAATGTGACTTCAAGGGCTGGGAAAAATAGTTTGATTCCCAGCACCACATGGTTCCCTAAACACTCAGTGAGCCCAGAGGACTAACTATACTGGGAGGAGCTTCCAAGCAGGCCCCTCAAATAAAATCTGCTATCTAGTACTTTATATCATTCCTTTACTAAGAATTTTATAACTGTATATACATTTTTATAACATCCCACTATCTCATATATTTGATTCTGAATTTATAAAAGAAAATTACTTGTTACAGTATTATTAATCATATGCCCTTTATTACAAATATTCACCAATGAGAATCACAATGAGTGATATGAGACAAGAAATCAAGCATGCATATTCTCATCAAGTCTATGTCTAAAATACAAATAACGTATATTCACAGTAACTAGTTAGGTCTAGTATTTGTCAACCTTCCTCAATTAAATTGTGAGTTCTGGGGGAAGGGGGGAGGACAGAGGAAGGGTAATTGCCGTTTTGTTTTGTTGAAAATGGCAATTGAACTTTTAAAATATGAATATACTTCGGTCAATTAAGTGTGTGATGTATAAATTATATACTAAAGTTGGAAGAGATATCTCTTCCCAAGTACATTCACCAAAGCACAAAGTTAACTACACATTCAAAACAAAAGTACTTTATTTCACTTTTACTTGTCCTCCCTCCTGAAAATCTTTAGAAAACACAAATAGATAAAATGACAAAATTTCCCATCTCTGTTAATAATTCTGTACTTTTAAATCTGGATGAAACCCTTTGGCCAATATCTGAAGCCAGAAGTATTTTAAGATACTGACATAAAAATGCAGAGTCAGTAGCTTAATTCTACAATTAACCATTTTTACCAATATTCTTGTGGTTATAAAAATGTGTCTTAAATTGTTATGGAAACAATTACTGTAACATACTAATCAATTCCACGATACTAAAAAATGTCATAATTAAAAGATAAAGTACAATGCTATTCTTCCTTTGTAACAAGAAATTACGTGTTTCTACTGGAAATCTTTACTTTCTTCCTTGAAATGCCAGAAATTCTTCTGTAAAATAAACACACCTCATCAAGACTCTCTGGAACTAGTATAATTACCAGAGGCAATCTCTGTGTAAGATCAAAGAAGCAAAACAATAATAGGCAAAGTGTGACCTCTACCATGTCACCAGAGACCAATTTTTCAACAGGGAGAAGAGTCAATAATCCAGAACAGAAAACATTAAATAAGGAGAAATGGTTCCAAAGTGTGGTTTACCACATCCATCAAGTCAGCCATATTCAAAAGTTCAGTCTCTATGGCTTCAGAGAACAAAGTTCTGGGGATTTTATCACAACAAAGATTAAAATCTGCATAAAATGCCAGAGGCAAAAACCAATTTCCCAAATGCAGAGTAGATTCTCCAAAGATACTGCAATCAATTTTCAAATTTCATTGAATGCTTCATAAAATTTTATGGGGAGATCACAGAAGTGTCTTGAAAAGTGTGCTATAAACATTAATCAGAAAAAATTAATTATTGATAACACATTAAAGACATCTACAGGCTTTTGTTGTGTTTTGGTAGTTCTCTGTCACTAAATCCAGGAGCAGGAATTGGTTTCCTTTGTAATGCATCTGAATGACTCATAAGAAGAATAGAGGTACAAAAAGGAGTTAAGAAACTCCCAATCATAGCAATTAGTAAAATAAAAGAAATTTAAAATAGATTAGAAATAAAATTGTTTTAGAATAAGAAAAAATGGATTACTGTTCTCAGATACTATGAAACCAAATCAGTTAGGCACTGAAAAAAACATGAATTATTTAATCTACAAACAGCCATGTTGGAGTTAGAAAGTAGTAAAAGACTTAGCTTTAAGGGAGAGGATCTGGAATCTGGAAGTAGTTGTGAACATTCTGTTCTTATATTAATTTCTTGTATTAATTTCTTACTCCTTTACTTCTATCTCTTCACCATTATTCCATCTGCTGTGTCTTTCTATCTTAATATACATTAACTAATTGTATTTGTCAATTTTGCCACAATATCAATGCTACTAAACAGCTGTGGGTTTTCTCTAGGCAATTATCAGTCACTACACTTAGGTTTCTAAATTAGTTGTTGAAAGGCTCTTTAAGCCTTGAGAAAAATAGACATAGAACACTATACAGTAAGCCTTACCTACCCTAAGCTACATTTTTGCAGCTTTATAATGAGTAATTTAAAAAAAAACTCAAAATCTACACACACAAGAATTCACAAATTGCAAATTTATATCAGCAATTATTAGTGAAGACTACACTACTCTTCATCTTTTCCCTCTTACTATACATATTAAAATATATGTGCACTGTGTATATATAAAGTTCATAGCCTGGAAACAAATCAAACCAAATCTCTTTTAATAAATAGTTCCTTTTTTAAGACGTATTTGCCAGGTGGCCAACATCTTTCAAAACTATCTGCAATCATATATGAGTATCTTGAGGTCATGGGCTGTGACAAAGTGAGCTCTGACAAGACATGCACATTCTAAGACAAAATTCTGTATTATATCTGTTTCTCTTATTTGGTTGACTTTTGACACTGATTTTCTTACTACTACAACATGTATAAGAAATACATCAGGAGAAAATGCAATTTTTAAGATTATTTATTAGTTGATAGCTATTTCTATTATTAAACAACTATGTTTTTAGGGCAAAAAATATAACTAAATTTAAAAAAATCTTCTACAATCCAGAAGCATTCCATTTCATGTGTCACTTACTCCCTTAATACATTAAAGTCAAAGGTAACTTTTTAAGGTCAACAAGCATTTGATATTTTTAAGGTTTGTAATTTGTGCATTACTCAAAAGATTACAGAAGAATTTAAAATTAATGTTGGTTTCCTCCTTACATCCTCAGCCTTATATTCCCTCCTTTACATGCCCTCAACCCAATGCAAAACATACTTTCTGCTATGAGGATAGAAAAAAGGTGGCACTTCTGCAGTGCAAAAACCCTTAAATCCTAGAAATACTAAAATGATAAACATTTTTGCAAAGTTAGAACACTTCAAACACCAAATGTTCTTTCACTTATATTGACTCTTATAGAAATTGCCAACATTTGGTAAGGATTATCCTTCCATTAGACAAAAGCAAGCATTCCTTAGATAAATCAGGAGTTTTTGCCATGAGACTCATAAAACCCTTTCACAACACAGATTTTCAAGAGAATCCTTTAAGGTTTTAGGAGGCTGCTCCTTTTACTAAGTAACAAAATACACCCCATGGTGTCTCACTGACCCCACTCAGCTGTCCTTTGACCTCTTCAATTGTTGAAGCCTAACTCCAGGGCCCACAGAATTTGCCTCCCATATCAAAAAGGGGAATGTTGCTTCCTCCTAGCACCTGGTGTAACAAAACGCAACAGTTCCCCCTCTCTTCTGTTTCCTCTGTTCCCTTCTGACCATTTTCCAGATGTTTGAGGCCCAAATGTTAAGCCAATACTAGGTTTCAGGGTCTGCATGGTCACCATGAAGGAACAAACAGGGGCCAGGCTGAAGTGGCAATGACCCTCTTGTTCTTTTTGGCCTCAAAAGGATACGATGGGTCATAAAAGTGGAAAAGATCTTTGGCCTTTCTTGGAAATGCCAGGCTATTTAAGCCTGTTGTAACTTCCAAAGGAGAGGGACAGTCTTGGGTTATGCCCCTACGGACAAGTTACCTAGAACCATATCCCTAAATTCTTAATTCTAAGGAATTTTTATTGCCATACAGAAATAAGAACCATACTGTCCTTTTGCTTTTCTTTTCCTTTTCTAAATTAAAAGTTTCTAAAACAGAAAAAAAACCACTTAGAAATCTTTTAAGATATATAGCTCAGTGTTTTCTAATAACATTTTAAAACAAAGTCATTAAATATCACAATCACAATCACGACCATCCTGTAATTCGTCGATTGCCTCGAGCAGGCCCCAGTAACGTCTCCTTCGTCCTAGCCCTGAGATTTTTTAAAAAGTGCCATATTCAAGGCTCTTTCAGAGTTAGGAGAATGAGACCCTTCATTGTTACTGGTATTTGGCATTAAATATACTTTGAGTTTTTCTGCAAAAGTCTACAATCTATATGTCTAAAGGCAATTTGAAAGATCAGACAATCAATAAAGAGGAATACAAAACTGAATTCTTATATTAATTAGTGTATTTTGGAAATAGAAAACAGTGGTTGTTAGAGGGGAAAAGAAAATCTTATTGTTGAATTTCTTTTATTTTTTTTTTTCTGGATTAGCCAAAGAGGGAGAAGAGAGAAAATGCTGAGAGGGGCAGAAATGGAAGAGAAGCCTACTTAGTTCAAGGACAAAATACAGTAAATTTATTTAAATTCATAATATAACTCCTAAAACAAATTTAACCTTGAGAAATTTAGAAGGGGCATATTATAATTATACAATACCTTGATTTATTTATTAACATTTTTGAATCATGTTCATGATTACGTTGGGCTGTCAACACTTCAGAAAGCCTGCTGCCTAGATTTTACTTGTTTAAAGCTTTTTTTGCACCTGCAAAAACATAAAAAATAAAAAATATGTAAAAATCCAAATTAGTTTCCAAATGTAATATATTGCACAATACAATTAAAATTTATGATTCTACAAAAATTATTAGAAATTTGTTATCAAAGTCTTATACAACTCCATATATCATAACTGGCAAATACAGATATATTCCTTTTTCTTAGATACTCCCAAAATAATCAATATAAATTATATATACTCAAAAAAGTCTGATCTTTTTATTTTGGCCACACCTGGCAGTGCCCAGGGGATACTCCTGGCTTTAGGAGGAGCATGGGAGGCCATGCAGTGCTGGAGATCAAACCTACGCCTCCCGCGAGCTAAACATAGGCTCAGCCCCTTTAGCTATCTTTCAAGCCCAATTTACAATAAAGGGAGAGAAAAAGAAATATGCACTCGTGAGAACACAGGCTTCTCCAGAGTGGGAAAAGCTATTGCTCATAAGATTCACCCCTTCACAGCGGCCAGAGATACAGTACAACAGTAAGGCAGTCACCTCAGCTGACCTGGTCCCCGATCCCTGACATCACATAAAGCCCCTTAAGAACCTCCAGAAGTGATCTCTGCACATAGAGCCAGGATAAAATTAGTGAAAAGTAGATTTCTCATTCTGCTGCTTGACCAAAATTTTTCTTCTTTAAGAACTACCAAAAATGACAATATGGGTTGAACTTATTTTTGCACATTTTGAAACTAATGTTCTAATGAATCTGAGAAATTCTGCAAGAAGAGATTATTCCTACTCTTCGGAGAAATATATTCCTAGAAGAAATTAGGCAATTGCTACAGTAGTTAGATGATTCTATTCTCGAAGCAGACTGTGGTCAACATAAATAATTGCATGGAAAAATAGGGACTGTAATCATAAAGCCTCAAGTGAAATAAAAACTATTTGTCATTAATTTTATACATAATTTGGGTCTTATTTCTTTGTTATTGTGTCTAAAGAAAAAGACATGTTCCCTAAGGATGCATTCATTTCCATTTGTATATTTTTAGCACTAAAATACCTGAAGCAAGGTTAATTTATTTTTCTAAAGAATGGTATTTATTTTGCTTTTTCTTTTCTCTGGTTTGAGAGACAGAAAAGAACGATTTTAGATTCTGAAAAAAATTTACCGCTCTTATGTCATTTGCTGACAAAAAATGTCTTCAGGTAAAAAAACAATTGAAAGTGCAAGACCCAGACTTTCAAACTCATTATTTCCCACCAATTACATACACAAATAGAGGGTTTTGGTAAGTCAGGAGTCGCACTACCTTCATCCGAACCTAAGATTACCCCATATGGTCAACAAGGTCAAACTGCATTACTGCCAATGAAACTATATGACTCCACAAGGACCTTTAATGATTTTTCTTTTTTTAAAAAAGGTCAGTAATCCAATTCCAATAGCTCCAGAGTCTAAATTTGCTAATTTTGGGCCACGTGCTGCACACTTCACCTGCTAGTAATGACATTTTTGTATTTTCTTCTAATTACACTCAAAGCTAAGACCTTTGGCCCTGGGCCACAGACCTCTATTCAAGCTGCACACATTCTCTTAAACGACCAGATCCTTTGTTGTCACTCTTACTCTTTCATCTATTATTTACACCCATAGAGAAGGAAGATACTCTACCATTTGTATAGCTTAAAGCTTCTAATCATCTTAATTTCTTTGCCTTTCAACCTATGGTCTTTCTCATAGGCAAATGCCAAAAAGTTTGACAAAATCATTTTTTCAACCATATCACCTCCCTCCAAGCCACCACTTTCTTACTCCCTGCCAATCTGCTCCCTTTTCCTTCTCTTACCAGGAGGGATTTTGTGTCAGTCAGAATTTACAAATTTTAACTTTCACCAACAAAATTAATTACCAATTATAACATAAAATCCCCATCTTGTTCCATTAGATCAGTAACTGGCATATTTCTTTCTGTCATCAAAGACCCAATTAAATTAAGTGAAAGGTTACTTAAAATAATTTAAAGTCTGCCCCCAATTTCCCTAAGGCACAAGCAGAGAATTTCCAGAATTCCCCTGCAAAAATGCTAAAGAAGCTACAGTAAATAGTAAGGATATTGGTTGTGTAGCTAAAACTTTCCAAACATTTAAATATCTACAATTGCTCAATAGCTTGCAGGAAAAAGAGGAGGAAAAGGATAGAGATAAAATAATGCAAAATACAAAGAAAAACATAAAGCTGAAAGATTCTCAAATATTTACAAAACTACAGCAATTCTTCAAATAGCAAAATCTTCAACTAAAGCAGTCCCCATTACTGGTATTTCTCCCTTTTCCAAGATTTTGCTGTTAAGTCTGAAATACATTTTACAAATCCAAAGCATAGAATTGTTTACCACAATGCAGAGACGTCCCCCTCAGAGCATGGAAGCCATCAATAGATCCTGATTTCCAAAATTTTTACGAAATGACATACAATCCATCTTTGCTTTCTCCTTCTGGATTACTCTGCTTACTCTTGATTTCTAACAGTATTTCTTGTTGTCTGTCCTCTCTGCAGCCCCTGCAGCCCCTTGTCTTTTCTTATTTTCACCATTTGCTTCAACCAGCAGTTCACTGGAGACCCATCCATCTTGTAATGCCTAAAGTGACAGATGCTCTCAGGAACCACCACACTGCTGAGTGAACAAAAGATAACATCACCTCTAGGAACTCTGGAGAGGAATACAACTGCAACCTTAAGACAGAGGCTGACTTGACAGACATTGGACCATAAACCTCTTCTAAGTGAAAAAGAAAACAATTGCCACACACACAAAAAAATCTGACACAATCAAAGGCAGAAAAGAGTGATTATTTGTGGATTGCCTTTTCACTCTGCAGCTCGTTCTTCCCTCCACAGCACAATTTATATTGGGGCAATTCACTTGCCAAGAGGAAAGAGAAGTTCTTGGGAAAAAAGCCTTCCTCAAGTGTCTTTTATTCCACAATAATCAAAGTGAAATTCATTCACATGTGTATTTCAGTGACTGGGGCTACAGGACACAGCATTATTAAGCCTAACCCATCCTGTTTGCATAAAGCAATATCTGCAATCAGAAATGCTGAGTCAATTCTATGCTGTGAAAGGAAAAGGAACGCTTGGCTAATTAAAAATACATTAGAAATTAAAAAGCATCGTGTGACCCAATTTCAACAATATGTGTATCTCCTAAGGAAAAAGGTCATTCATTAAACAACCTTCAACTTGGGTTAAAAAGACAGTTAAGAGAATTCTGAGGACTACAGATCTCTTTTTCTAACAAAGAAGAAAAGGTCTTATTAACATCTTCACCAACAAATGACAGGGATGCCTTAGATCAGGGGATCTGGGTGATGTCATCTAGAGTTTTGTTTTGTTTTAAATGCTTAAAAAGGAGGTAATAGCTAAAGTTAAACTCTTAATTTTTTTAAAATCCCACATCATCTATGGTCATGGCACACTACTTCATTAATACTACATAGAATCTTACATTGTGTGTCTTTTAAGTTCTTCACTAAGTGCTCTGTTTTCTCTCTCTCCTTTTCTCTAAATGATGCCTGTTTTTTTTTGTTTTTTTAATTGAATCATGTGAGATACACAGCTACAAGGTTGTTCTGACTGGGTTTCAGTCATACAATGTTTCAATATCCACTCCTTTACCAGTGTGTACTTCCTACCACCCTAAACTCTTTAAATTTATTCTAATGTTTAGGAAAGTACAGTGAAGAGAAATTTAAAGACTAGAAAAACAAGGGTTGATTTTGTGGTCGACTAAGAACACTGTGTGAACAGTGTCAGTTATGGAAATTAACAGTCCGTTTTTATAAAAGGCATCAAGCAATACAAAAAAAATCCCCAAGAAAAAAATCTATTACAGCTAAATTCATTGGTGAAAATCATTTAAATGGGAAAAGTGGTACAAGTATCTACATTTAATCTAAATTAAAGAGTCAAATACTCATGAAAAGTTCTGTCAAATACACGTCTAAGAGGAAATATAAGCATTTTGTAATGGAATTTAAAAATACAATTATTTTACTTTTCCTCTGGCATTTTTTTTCCCACAGAAAGACTTTTAGTTATAATTATTTCTCTTTGGCATCACTAATGATTTTTCTCATCTCCATGTTTAACTGAAAATGCATGTTTTTAAACATATTTCATGCTTCTATCTGAATTCTTTATTTTGGGGTTTGGCCACATCTTGCAGTGCTTTGGGTGGGTATCCTCCCTGTTTTCCAGTCCCAGGGTGCTCAAATGAGGAACTGTTGCACTCCAGTCCTTTGAGCAATCTCCCAGGTCCCTGGATGTGAATTATTCCTGGGGTAAAAGAAAAAATTTCAAATCAGGTAATCAACAGATCTCGATCTCTCTCTCTCTCTCTCTCTCTCTCTCTCTCTCTCTCTCTCTCTCTCTTTCCTTCCTTTCCTTTCTTTCTTTTTTTCTACTTTTTGGGTCACACCTAGCGATGCCTAGGAGTTACTCCTGGCTCTGCACTCAGGAATTACTCCTGGCAGTGCTCGGGGACCATATGGGATGCTGGGAATCGAACCTGGGTTGGCCGCGTGCAAGGCAAACACCTTCCTGCTGTGCTATTGCTCCAGCCCCAACAGTTCTCTTTCTAAAGCATTTGTTTGTCTTCCTTATGGTCTCAAATACGTCCGGAGAGCTACACAAATAAGATACTACAAATATTTCACAATCTCAAAATTTCCTGCTTTATTTAATGCTCAAAAAAAAACATACAAAAATAAGCGTTATGATCATATAACTCAATAAAATACATTAAATAATTATAGATTTTTAAATCAATATACTAACAACTAGTTCTAATGTGGACTTGAATTTCAATTAGACAAGTTTGTTAATAAACACTAACCTAAGTAATCCCACCTCCCCAAAATACTATCCTGAAAAGTATTCAACACAGTGGAAAGTTCTTATTGTCTGACTGATGAAAAAAACAACACAAAATACTTTTTTTTTTAACTAGGCTCCTTCAAGATCACAACCAGTACCAAGAAATCCACACAGGAAAAAAATATGGCAAAACTAAACCCTTAAAGAATCATCACTTTTCTCTCCTATTTGCACTTCAAAACCTTGTAAGTCTACAGATAAACCCGAGGGCTGAACCATTTCAATAAGAGAGGTGGCTAGCAGTGATTTATTTCCCATTTGGTCTCTGGACGGAGCTGTAATGTCTACGAAGCTTCCCTTCCCAGATTCGAACCCTCCTCCCCCCATCCCCCACCAACCTCCCCAGGTCTCAACCTTTATTTGTGCAGCTTTGGGTAGGGAATACCTTATGAACAACTCATATGTTCCTTCAAATCTGATGGAAGAACAGTTTTTATCTCAGGATTTGATTACGTTTCTTGACAATGCTTTTTTTTTTTTTGCAAAATGGGGTGCTGCTGAGTTATCAGAGCATAGAAAAACACTAGGTTAAATTTCAGGTTCTCGTTGTTTTAAGTTGGGGAAGAAATAAAACTTCCTTAATGCTAGCCTTTCTCTTACATATATTACTATTAGGAAGATCTTAACACTCCAGTTTATACTTTGATATTCTTGATGTTTTGGGCCACATCACCCAACTCCCTCCAGTGGTGTTTAACTAACTTTAAGTCCTTGCATTGTAAAGTATCTTAAACTAGAAAAAGTAGAGATTTCACAGGTCACAGACTTCTGGGTCAAAAATACCTTAAGGACAGATATCATCACATCATTATTGCCCAACGAATTTATTCTACCTTTGTTATCAAATATGAACTATAACAGCCATCATACAGTGTTCTTCTAATAAAATAAGTATCAAATAATGTAATCAGTTACTTAAATTGAAATAGAGGTACCGGGAGTTTTCAAATGTGACACATAGTGAAGTTACTCCTTCAAAATAAAGACTATTTTATCACCAGGTATAAATTTCCTCTTTCAGAATTATATTCACATGTTTCCTAGTGTAGAAAGAGAATGAAAGACAAGCTTTCTTTTATCTATCTGATTTTTTTTCAATTTTCATTTAAATGAGAAGTTAATTTTTCTAATTTATTCGCATGAATCCCATCTGAATCCAACACTAACAACTTTTGCTAAATGATTCCAATATAATCATTCCAGCCTTACAACTTGAAAATGTTCAAGCCAGGCTAATATAAATGCATTTTATTTAAATCAGTTAATAATAGCTCAAAAGAATACAACTTATGAAATATTTTATTAATTAAAAGAAAACATGTTGGGGGAGGTATTACCAATAAAAATTATTTTCTTCTATTCAAAAGGTACAAACTTAACCTCATTAGCGAATAATTTTTCATTATTAGTACTCCAAAGAGCACAAATTTTAGAAAAACCAACTCTCACAGCAAATGACTTCATTGCATGTTCCTGATCAATGAATCTTAGCTATTATATTTGAGATCAAAATCACAACTATAAATCAGAAAATGAGACAACTAAAAACCAGTAAGGAACATGAATTCTTATTTCACTGAAAATTGTGGTACTAATAACAATATCCAGGGAAACAAACTTCTTAGCCTACTATACAATGACATTTAAAACCAAAACAAAAAAAAAGCCTCCCCAGAGAATCAACAAGAGTAACTGATCCACCACAGAGGAAATATTCAATCTTCATTAAATATTTATTCAGCAATAGAACGTTTGATCTATTTAGACCTCAAAGAAGAAATAGTTCCTGTCGGGTAAGAATCTCATCTTGGGATAACTGAAAGGAGCTCCTCACCCCAACACTATATTTAAAAATGACAATGCTAAAAAAAACTGGAAACTGGAAACATTTTATAACAAAATGTATATTATTACTCTGAAATTAGCGCTGGACTATTAAACTTAAAAAGTTTTAATTCTTTGTTGCGAATTATTCATTTTAACACAGTTTCAATAGGTATACAACTTTACTTATTTATTTTTGTTTGTTTTGTGCTACACCTGGTGGTGCACAGGGATTCTCCTGGCTCTGCACTCAGGAATCAATCACTTCTGGAGCTCCTTGGGGGACCATATGAGATGTTAGGGATAGAACCCAGGTTGACCACATGCAAGGCAAGCTCCTTTACCTGCTGTACTATCTCTCTTGCCTCTGATCTAGTATTAGTGTTAAATAATAAAATTTGCGTGTTCAAGTTTGCAATTTTCAACTCTGCCACACTATAACCATGGCCATGTTACTGATCTTGTTGGGCCATTCCAAGTCAATAAACGGGAGAAAAAAGTAATACAATACATTTCTGATTAAAATCACTATGGTGGTAGTGTGTATAGGGATTGTTTCCAGCCACAATAGCAGAAATAAAAATAATGCCCAGAATCATCTTAATAAAGATGTGATATTTTATAAATTACCAAACTTCATTTTAGTGATAAAAGGTAACTTTACTCACATAAAGAAATATACTGCTTTTTTTTTGTAGAACAGTGTTATAATTTTTTTCTCAAACAAAATAGTAAACCTAACATAATTCCAATCAAAATTTAAGTGGAATTTATTAAAAATGCAAAATTCACATGGATGATTGGCAAAGAAAGAATTGGGGGATACCCTTTCAAAAATAAAGGAAGGAAAGTTAAAATAGATATTAAAATCATATTATGAAGAGTTTCAGGCCATTAAATCCGTCACTAAAGCCAAAAAAACATTTTCAGGTCTCATTTAACAAGCCCTCTCAGTACATTTCTTAAAACTTCCCTTTCTTCTGCTGGATTTTGTCTCATAATTTTCCTCTTTTCCATTCCTTCCTGTGCTATTTCTCAATTTTCTTTGTATTCCCATAATACTCTACTTCCACCGAAATGCTGGAGTTTCACAAGGTTTAGTGTATGACACTATCTTTCAAGATGGACTGAAATGATTCTCACCACTGGTGTAAGCTTCTTCCACACTGAATCACAGTTGACTTGTATATTCAATAAAATATTGAACAAGTGACAATGTGTGGTTTCAAGGTCAGAAAAGACACTGTGGTTTCTGCCATGATCTCTTGGAGAACTTGTGCTAAGAGAAAGCAGTCATTATACTGCAAGAAGACTCTAGCAGTTGCATTGGGAGCAACTGAGGCTTCCTGCCAAGAACAAGCATCAGTTTGCCAAATTGCCTGCTCTCTGGCAGACTCCAATCTTTGAATTACAGTGCAAATAAAATCATGCCAGCCCTTTGATAAAACCCCTTGGGTTTTTACATTCTTCAGGACAAAAATAAATTTTGTAAATATTCACTGCCGATCTCTCCAACCTTATCCTGCACTCTTTTTCTTCCAGAAAGCTGTGCTCCAACAACACTGACCAACCAGGATGAACATGTTCCTGTTGCCACTCTCTTTCACTTTTGCCTAGTTAAATCCCCTCTCCTTTAGATCATGACTCAAGAGATTGCTTTCCTGATTACCTCTGCCCTTTACTGAAAGCTCTCATAGACCCTTATTCATCTCCTTCTAAACAACTCACTTTGGGGCAACATAATTTGCATGATTAATTAAGGTTTTTCTTCTCCATTGATTCTAAATACATGAGAGTAGGAAACTGTATTTTTCTGTTTTTTTTTCTCCTCCCCTGGCCCCCATTATTTAAACTAGCATTTATCATGGTACCTTCTACATAAAATGCTTAAGCTATCATTTGAATAATTTAATGCTTTAAAATGTAGGATTGGCCACAAAAATGAGCAGCTCATGACAATCCAAAAAAGTCTTCACTGGACCAGAAAGATGGCACAAGAGATAAGATGCTTGCCTAGCATTCAGCAGAGCCCAATTTGGTCTCTGATACCACATATGCACACCTTCCTACCAGCAATGTCAGGAGTGATCCCTGAGCACAGAGCCAGGAGTAAGTCCTGAACATATTGGGGTTTAGCTCACAAACAGAAACAGTTTATTAGGCCGAGAGGTACCAGCTAAACGACATCCAAACAGAAATATTCCAAGATACATTCTTATCAGAATGACAGAAACCATAGATAGAGATAAAATTCTGAAAGCAGCAAGATCAAAGAAGGAAATTTCTTATAAAGGAGCACCCTAAATATTTACAGCATACTTATCTGATGAACCTCTCTGGGCCCAAAGACAGTGGAGTGAAAAAACTCAATGAAATGAATGCCCCATCAAGAATACTCTACCGAGCTAGACTCTCATTCATACTTGAAGGAACAACACACCACTTCACTGACAAACAACTCAGGAACTTCATTGGACTCAAAACCATTGCTGGAGGAAAAACTAAATGGGCTACTTTAAGATGAGACAAGCCCCCCACACACACTAAACTACAGAAACATGGATAAAATCCCTTAACAATAATCTCCTCAATGTCAGTGGGCTAAATGCACAAGTTAAAAGACACAGAGTAACAGGATGGATCAGAAAATTGAACCAAACATTCTGCTGCCTCTAAGAAACACAACTGAATAGTGTTGGATGGAAACAACAAAACAAAACAATGGATGGAAAACAATTCTACAAGCAAACAATTTCCTCAAAAAAGCTGGGGTGGCCATACTAGTAGGAGATCATAGACTTCAGACTGAAGGTTACAAGATACAGTGAAGGTCATTTCTTAATGATCAAAAGATCAGAAAGAACTCACATTCCTAAATGTATATGCACCTAATGAGGGAACCGCAAAATACTTAAAACAACTGCTCACAGACTTGGAGAAAGACATTGATAGCAACACAATAATGGTTGATTTCAACACCTCTTGATAGATCAACCAGACTCAAGATCAGCAAGGACATACTTTATCTGAGGGAAGAAATGGAAGACAGGGGGTTAGTATATATATATATATATATATATATATATATATATATACATATATATATGTATATATATATATATCGGATCTCCCCCCAAAAGCTGAATACACATTCTTCTCAAGTGCTCATGAGACATTCTCCAAGATAGATCACATCCTGAGCCACAAATCATACTTCCATAAAATTAAGAGGACAGAAATTTTATCAATGATCTTTTCAGACCCATGCACTGAAAATAGAAGTGAATCACACAAAGAAACAGAAATTCAAAACTAACATCTGGAAATTAAGCAGCTCATTACTGAACAATGACTGGTTTAGAAAGGAAATCAAAGAGAAAATCAAAAGATTGCTGGAAACAAACAAGAATAAAGACACGAGTTACCAGAACCTATGGGACACAACAAAAGCAATGATAAGAAGAAAGTTTATAGTTCTACAAGCATTTCTCTGGAAGGAAGAGCAGCCCACATAAGTAACTTAACCTCACAGCTTAAGATGGCAACAAAACGACCAACAAAATGAGCCTAAACCAGGCAGGAGGAAAGAAATAATAAAAACTTAGAACAGAAATTAACTACAAGGAAACCAAAGAATCTGAAAGATCAATGAAACCAAGAGCCGGTTCTTGGAGAAAGTAAACAAGATCAATAAACAAATAGTAAGATTCACAAGGAAAGAGAGAAAGAAACACCTAATAAGCAGAATCAGAAATGAAAAGGGGGACATCACAACACAGACATTCAAAGGATAATCAGAGATTAGAGAAACTCTATGCCACAAAACAAGAGTACCACGAAGAAATGGATAAATTCCTGGATTCCTATAATCTCCCAAACTGACCCGGATCTATCACTATCAAGGAAATTGAAATAGTAATCAAAAGTCTCCCAAAACAAAAGCCCTGACCCAGATGGATTCACTAATGAATTCTTCCAAACCTTTAAAGAGGGCCTACTTCCAATTCTGTTCAAGCTTTTCGAAGAAACTGAAGAAACAGTAAAACTTCCAATTAGTTTCTATGAGGCAAATATCACCCTCATACCAAAAGCAGCCAGAGATACTACTAAAAAAGAGAATTACAAGCCTATATCCCTAATGAACACAGACACAAAGATCCTCAACAAAATACTAGCAAACAGAATTCAAAGACTCATCAAAAAGATGAGCTCCGACCAGGGCTCCAGCAGCCAAAGACCTCCAGGACCAGCCACCACCATGCTGAGACCACTCTACGCACACATGAAGGTACTGGCAGAGGGACAAAGTCACGCGGGTTCCGGGGCCGAGATCTCCAAGCCTACTCGAATTTGGGCCAAGCATCCTCCACCCAGATCCTCCAAATTCCAATAGGCGGGGGGTCACACCCACCAACTGGCCCCATAGCGCCGTGTAATCCCATCAGCGGCCAAGACTCAGAGATTATAAAAACCAGCTACCGGAAGAAGAACAGTGCAGTCTCCTGCCCCTGCGCCTGACTGTCCTCGCCGCTGGGGCCCCTTGGAGGAGAGCGGGTTGAGCTTTCCTCCCCGCCCCAACCAGGGCTCCAGCAGCCAAAGTCCTCCAGGACCAGCCACCACCATGCTGAGACCACTCTCCGCACAGCTCCCGGAACCGCGCGGCTGCATTTGCGGCCGCGCGACATCCTATTATGACATCTTATTATCTCATTCCTACTTTGGACAAACTGGCAAGCTACCGAATGTAGCCTGCCCACACGGCAGAGTCTGGCAAACTCCCTGTATCGTACGCAATATGCCAAATACCAGTAACAATGATGGGTCTCATTCTCCTAAAGAGCCTTGAATATATTCTCAGGGCTAGGATGAAGGAGACGTTACTGGGGCCTGCTCGAGGCAATCGATGATTAACAGGATGATTTGTGAGTGTGATTTGTGATCAAAAAGATCATAAACCATGACCAAATAGGATTCATCCTGGGGATGCAAGGATGGTTCAACACTCGCAAATAAATCAACAAAATACACTATTTCAATGAAAGGAAAGATAAGAACCATATGATATATCAGTAGATGCAGAGAAAGCATTTGACAAGATCCAGCATCCATTTATAATAAAAACTCTCAACAAAATGGGAGTTGAAGGAACTTTCCTCAAAATAGTCAAAGCCATTTACCACAAGCCCACAGCAAGCATTATTCTCAATGGGGAAAAACTAAGAGACTTTCCTCTAAGATCAGGAACAAGACAAGGTTGCCCACTCTCACTACTTCTATTCAACATAGTACTGGAAGCAGGTAAGCAAGAAAAAGATATCAAAAGCATCCAGATATGAAAGGAAAAAGTCAAGCTATCACTACTTTCAGATGACATGATATTATACTTAGAAAATCCTAAAGACTCTACAAAAAATTTCTAGAAACAATAGGTTTGTATAGTAAAGTGGCACATTACAAAATCAATGCCCCAAAGTCCATGTCTTTCCTATATACAAATAGTGAAAGAGAAGAAAGAGATATTTTTAAAAAATCCCATTCACAATAGTGCCTCAGAAAATCAAGTACCTTGGAATCAGCTTAACTAAAGAGGTGAAGGAACTATACAAATAAAACTACAAAACACTACTTCAAGAAATAAAAGAGGCACAAGGAAATGGAGATACATCCTCTGCTCATGGATCAGGAGGATTAACATTGTCAAAATGGCAATACTCCCCAAGCATTATACAGATTCTATGCAGTCCCCATAAGGACATCCATGTATTTTTCAAAGAAATAGAGAAAACACTCCTGAAATTTGTATGGAGCAATAAAACCCCATGAATAACTAAAGCAATCCTTGGGAAAAAGAAGATGGGTGGCATCACCTTGCCCAACTTCAAACTGTACTACAAAGCAGTAGTAATTAAAACAGCATAGTATTAAAATAGAAACAGACCTGCAGACCAATGGAACAGAGTTGAATATTCTGACAAACTCTCAACTATATGATCACTTAATCTTTGATAAAGGAGCAAGAAATGCGAAGTTCAGCAAGAAAAGACCCTTCAACAAGTGGTGCTGGGAAAACAGGACAGCTACATGCAAAAAAATGGAACTCAGGCCTCTATCTAATGACAAGCACAAAAGTCTGATCAAAATGAATTAAAGACCTCAGTATCAGACCTGAATCAATCTGGTACATGGAGGAAAATGTAGGCAGAAACTCCCATGATATTGAAGTTAAAGGCATCTTCAAGGGTGAAATACCACTGACCAAGCAAGTGGAAACAGAGATAAACAAATGGGACTACATGAAATTAAGAAGCTTCTGCACCTTAAGAGAAACACTGACCAAAATACACACGGAATGGGAAAAATTATTTACCCAATATCCATCAGATAGGGGCTTAATATCCAGGATATAGAGGAGACTGGTAGAACCTTACAAGGAAAAAATCTCCAACCCCATCAAAAAGGGGGAGAAGAAATGAACAGAAACTTCCTCAAAAAAAGAGATTCAAATGGCCAGAAGGCACACAAAAAAATGCTCTACATAGCTAATCAGCAGAAAGATGCAAATGAGATATCTTATACCAGAGAAACTGGCACACATCAAAAAAAGAACAAAAACAACCAGTGCTGGTGCAGATGCGAGGAGAAAGTGACTCTTATTCATTCTTGGTGGGAATGCTGATTGGTTCGGTCTTTTTGGAAAACAATATGGACATTCCTCCAAAAATAAGAAATATGACCCAGCAATACCACTTCCGGAAATATATCCCAAGGGTGCAAAAAAGCACAGTAGAAATGACATCTGCATTTCTATGTTCATTGCAGCACTGTTCACAATAGCCAGAATCTGGAAACAACCTGAGTACCCGAAAATAGACAACCAGTTAAAGAAACTTTGGTACATCTACACAATGGAATACTATGTGGCTGTTAGAAAAGATGAAGTCATAAAATTTGCTTATAAGTGGATGAACATGCTAAGTGAAATGAGTCAGAAAGAGAGGGAAATAGAATGGCTGTACTCATTTGTGGAATATAAAATAACATAACATGAGACTAACACCCAAGGACACAGTAGAGACAAGGACAGGAGTATCACTCCATGGTTTGGAAGCCTGCCTCATGTGCTGGGGGAAAAGGTAGCTGGGATGGAGAAAGTACCACTAAGTCAATGATGGTTGGAGGGATTGCTGGGGATGGGAGATGTGTGCTGAAAGTAGACTAAGGACCAAGCATGATCTTTAGTCTTAATAAAGTATCTGCATTGCAAACCATACTACCCAAAAGTAGAGAGAGAGTAAGAAGGAAGGTGCCTGCCACAGAGGCAGAGGGTGGGATGGGGTGGGGGTGGCAGGAGGGATACTGGGAACATTGGTGGTGGAAAATGTGCACTGGTGGAGGATGGGTGTTTGATCATTGTATGACTGAAACTTCATCATGAAAGCTTTGTAACTGTATCTCATGATGATTCAACAAAAATTTTTTTTAAAAAAAAGAACACTTTATTACCTAAAATAATTATTATGTAAAGGTAAAGGTAAAGGTAAAGGTAAAGGCCCTCCCGTTGATCGTCGATTTGCTCGAGCGGGCCCAGTAATGTCTCCATTGGAGCGATAGCACAGCGGGTAGGGCATTCGCCTTACACGCGGCCAACATGGCCGACCCGAGTTCGATTCCTCCGCCCCTCTCGGAGAGCCCGGCAAGCTACCGAGAGTATTCGATATGCCAGACACAGTAACAACAAAGTCTCCAATGGAGACGTTACTGGGCCCGCTCGAGCAAAAATGATCATTTAAAATATAATAGATAAGGAACAAATCAGATTAAACACACCTGGCAGTGTTCAGGGCTTACTCCCGGCTGTACTCAGGGGCCAATATGTGGTACCAAGGATTAAACTCTAGTCAGTCATATATAAGGTAAGTACTTAACTTCTGTACTATCTCTCCAGCCCTATATTTAACATCTAGCACAAATGAAAAATAATCATCTTAGAAAAATGTTTCTAGTTAATAAATTAAATGTCCATTATGGATATTAGAAAGTAAAACAATGCTTCACGTCTGGAAACGATTTAATAATCAATATAAAAATAGTTAAGTACATGATGTTTTGGAGCCACATTATGTGGTGCTCAGGGCTTACTCCTGACTCTCAGCTCTGGGATTATTTCTGGAGGTGCTCAAGGTACACTGGAGGTTGCATCTGTGGTTGCTGTGTTTCTTGGGATCACACTCTTTAGCAGAGGGGATCACATACATGTTCAACAGAGGTCTGGACATGATGTTCATGAAATTTTAGTTGCTGTTTTCACTAGGGGTTGCCAGGAATGGCACACTTAATTAATTACTTAACTTGGGGTTGGGGGCCACACTCGGTGCTCAAGGATCACTCCTGGCAAGCCAGGAGGACCATACAGGATGCCGAAGAACAAACCCTGATTGGCTGCATGCAAGTTAAGTGCCCTATTTGCTGTACTCTCTCTGGCCATGAGTTACACACTTTAATTGTGGTATTTGCACACAACTGACTGCAGTGTATGGAGATTATGCTCTTGGTGATATGCCTTGTGTCCAAAAGAGCAGAGCTTAATATATCAAGGTAGTCCTAGGGATCAAACCCACAGCTTTATACTGGCATGAGAGGCACTTTTGCCACTAGGCTATCCTCGATTCCCCAAAATATAAACTCACTTTATGTTTAATCAAATAAAGTACATTAGTCAGTGAGACATTTCCTGAGGTACCAAGAAAGATAAATAGAATAAAGACGATGGGTAAAATAGAAAACAAAAAACTACATGAACAAATAGAAGCCCAAAGATGTCATTTTTCTACTTAAAAAATGTTTTTTTTCTCCATCACCACCATCTACTTTGTGGCAACTTGCCAAGCTCCCTGCTATGACTGATCCCCTAAGCCCAGCACATAGTACCTTCAGCACATAACACACCATGTCAAACAGAATGCAAATGTCAGACTGTCTTAACTCAAGAGAGATCTTGGTGGAAATCCTCATTTCTTGGGACTGTGATAGCATAATACAAATGAAAGTGGATGAAAGCAACAAAAAGTTTTTTGCTCGTTGATTGTTTTTTGATAGGAACACAATTGATATTTCCACCCTGATGATCCCCTCTTAGTTAAAAACACATACTTATATGCACAAAAACACACACGTTTTATAAAAATAGAACAGGAAGATGAGAAAAATGGACAAAGTGGGTTTGAAGTAGCTAGTAGGAGCCTAGGATGGTATCTATACAGCAATTTTTAACCCTTGAAAAAAATAGAAGGAACATTTTTCCCTTCTTCTGGTTTCTGGGCTTTAAATTAATGGGAGGGGGTCAAAGAGATATTACAGTGAGCAGAATATTTGCATGCAACAGACCTAGAATCAATCCCCAGCACCACATACGGTTTCCAAGGACCAGTAGGAGCGACTTCTGAGCATAGAGCCAGGAGTAAGCACTGAGCACAGCCAGGTGTGGTCCCCAAGTAAAAATTATTTAATCAGGGCCAGAGAGATAGTACAGAGGGTAAACAGCTTGCCTTACACATAGCTGACGTAGGTTTGATCCCCAGCATGCCATTTGGGCCCATGAGTAATTCCTGAATGCAGAGTGAGGAGTAACTGCTGAGCAACACCAGGTGTGGTTCAAAAACAAAATAAAATCAAACCAAAACAAAACCCCCAAGCCTCCCCAAAATATTTAATTATTACTTTGGGGATTTGGGCAACACCATCAATGCTCAGAGCTCACTCCAGGCTCCTACACTCAGGATCTGTCCTGGTGGGGCTCGGGGAACCACAAGTAGTGCTGGGAATTGAATCCTGGTCAGATGTGTGCAAGGCAAGTACCCTACCTGCTGTAACATCTCTCCAGGCTCCTAATTAGAAGGTAATTCTTTTGGTGGCTTGGGTCAGAGACCTGAAAAAAAAGAAAAGTTTCTTGAAGAATCTAGGAAGGAGGGATGGAAATGGCACATGATCAGGAATAGAAGAAACGAAGAAAAGGAGTCTTGCAAGATAGATGTTAGAAATGTAGGACTGGAGCCCAGAAGCAAGGACAACAAAGTGGCACCATGACAGCAGCCACAGGAGAGCTGCTGCCACTACTGGTGAGGTTGCCTAGGATTGCCTCAGTAGGGAAAGAATGTGCAGTAGGAGAGCCATGGTAGCCTGAGAAACATTATCATTTGCATATCAAAGGAAGAAAGAGGAAACCCAGCAAAGCAGCTAAGGAGGAGAAGGTGGGAATAAACCAGAAGCCAAAGGCCAAGGAAGTTCAGAGAAGTGGGAGGTGTATAACACTTCAACAGGTAAAAGGACAAATAGGAATAAAATGGTGCGATGCACAGAGTTTTCTCTTTTATGAAGTATTGTGGCTGAAGATAGAAATTAGTTCAGTAGAAAACAGAAAATGGCAGAAAAGAATAATTAGAAGGATGCTTATAAGATGAGGATATTCCCTAAAAGAATAGGATAAGGTTATGGTTCAAACAAAGAAAAGCTGATTAATGGGACAAACACCTAGAGAGCATCAAAAAAGGGAGAGAGAAAGAGGATAGATGTTTCCTATTAATGGCAGAAACACAGGCAGAGGTCTGGGTTATTGATAATGGCAAAAATGATTTAAACTAGAGGTTTACAAATTGAAGTGGCTTATCATGTCCTTTTCAGAAAAAAAAAGAAATTACTTAGTGCACAACCCTGCCTCCCTCTCTCATTCACATTCTTTAAGCAAGTAATCTAAAAGTGTTCTCCAATTATGTCCATGGATACTACTGTCCTCCTGAATCAGTCCAGGGAGGTGGTATTAACCAACTTGGGGATGACTCCAAATGTTGTGTTATGTGGGAAAAAAAATAAGTTTCTAACTTGTATTTAGTATTTCCTGATACTTTCAGTCAAATGTAATCCTAACTGATGCAGAGAGTTGAAAGAATACACAGTGCTTCTCTAAAGTATGGGGACATGACACAGCACAGTATGTTCTCAAGAGAAGATCAATCTGGCAAATGCAGGAGAGGGAGTAGCAGGAAAGGAAAATGAAAACATGGGGACAGGTATGAGGAATTGAGGCCAGATCCCATAGATAAAAAGTGGCCATGTCACAGGGCATTGAGCAAAGAAACAGCATGTTCCTGTTTTAGCTCTGAACAGTCTCTTCTGCTGGCAGTCTGGGAGGGGCTCATGAGGAGGCAAAAGAGGATGCAGGGAGAGTTGTTAAAAGCTTCTACTATGTTCTGGTGAGTTGTTACGATGCTTATATGAGTTCAGCTGTGGTACAGTTTCAGAGGAAGAAGAGACTTGAGAAATATTTGAAATTTAAGGGGCTGGAGCGATAGCACAGCGAGTAGGGCATTTGCCTTGCACCAAGCCAACCTGAGTTCAATTCCCAGCATCCCATATGGTCCCCCTGAGTATTGCCAGGAGTGATTCCTGAGTGCAGAGCCAGGAGTAACACCTGTGCATCGCCAGCTATGCCCCCCCCAAAAAGATTAAATATTAAAAAATTTAATTGTTAGGAATTAACGACAAATGACATGAGCAGTGATTGTGCCCCAGCAGAGCAATTTTTCTAAAGTGAAATTGGAGAGGATGGTGGTACCATTTCTAATGATGGTCACTCAGAGGCATAAGATGAGGTCTTATACAAAAGATTATCTAGGTCTTAGATATAGTCACAGTCCTCCTGTTGTTCATCGATTTGCTCCAGCGGACCCAGTAACGTCTCCATCATGAGACTTCTTGTTACTGTTTTTGGCATATCGAATACGTCACGGGGAGCTTGCCAGGCTCTGCCGTGCGGGCGAGATACTCTCGGTAGCTTGCCGGGCTCTCCGAGAGGGGCGGAGGAATCAAACTTGAGTCAGCCATGTTGGCTGCGTGCAAGGCAAACACCCTACCGCTGTGCTATCGCTCCAGCCCAGTCTTAGATATAGTGACTTAAAAATTATCATGAACTGGGGCTGGAGCAATAGCACAGCGGGTAGGGCGTTTGCCTGGCACGCGGCCGACCCGGGTTCTATTCCCAGCATCTCATATGGTTCCCTGAGCACCGCCAGGGGTAATTCCTGAGCGCAGAGCCAGGAGTAACCCCTGTGCATTGCCGGGTGTGACCCAAAAAGCAAAAAAAAAAAAATTATCATGAACCATCCAAATGAAAGGTAAAGGTAAAGGTAAAGGCCCTCCCGTTGATCGTCGATTTGCTCGAGCGGGCCCAGTAACGTCTCCATTGGAGACTTTGTTGTTACTGTGTCTGGCATATCGAATACTCTCGGTAGCTTGCCGGGCTCTCCGAGAGGGGCGGAGGAATCGAACTCGGGTCGGCCATGTTGGCCGCTTGTAAGGCGAACGCCCTACCCGCTGTGCTATCGCTCCAGCCCTTTTGATAGGTGAGCCTGATGTTAGGAAGATAAAACACTTAACATACTAATAATTCCAGATCAGTGCAAGTGAAAATTATTGCTGGCATTTTTCAGAGGTTTTTAGAAATGAGAAGAGCAATCTGTTGAAGGGAAGTTGTTAGAACAGATCTGAAGAAAATAGATTTTATTTATTTATGTATTTATGTATGTATGGGCACAGCAGTAGTGCATTTGCCTTACGCACGGCCAGCCCAGTCGAGCCGGGTTCGATTCCTCTGCCCCTCTCAGATAGCATGGCAAACTACTGAGAGTATCTGGCTGTCACGGCAAAGTCTGGCAAGCTACCCATGGCATATTCGATATGCCAAACACAGTAACAACAAGTCCCACAGTGAAGACGTTACTGGGCCTGCTCGAGCAAATCGATGAACAACAGGAGGACAGTGCAATGCTATGGTATTTATGTATTTATTTATTCATTTGTTTATGTTTGGTTTTGAGGCCACACCTGGCAATGCTCAGGGGTTACTACTAGCTCTGAACTCAGTCAGGAATCACTCTTGGTGGTGCTCAGGATGCCGGGGACTGAACACAGTTTGGCCAATTCCTTTGCTCACTGTACTATCTTTCTGGTCCCGAGGAGAGTAGATTTGATACAACTAATTAGAGAAAAAGGAGAAAATTTTAGTTGAGGGAAATTAAAGTTATGATTGTTGTGTTTAGGGTCAGAGACAAACTTGTAATAATATCAATCTTCATGGTTGAGCAATTTTTCTCCACTAGCCATCGCTAATTCAAGAACAGGAAAGCTTGCCAATTTTTAATTTTTATTTTATTGATTCTTTTATATTCTCTCATTATGAGTTAAGATCCTGTTTACGAATTCCCAGAAAACTGTGAATTTACCTTTGACCAGATAATGAATACTTGACCACCAGGCTCTAAGTCCATCTCACCTTGGACTTTGAAAAGTTCAAAATTCTTTCAACTTTGGAAATCTGTCTTTACTACTTTTATTCTCAGCAACTCACTCAACACTATCTGTACACATGGCTATGAGTTAGACTGGAGGCAGGAAAGGTGAGTGTAGTTTTGCAGGTACATCCCCTCAATTCAGTGTCTCTCACAAAAGACGTCCTCATTAAACATTTGTGGGACCAGACTTAACTTTTCTCAAGAAACCAGTGTAGAGAGTAGCATCTAATAACCCATGATTTAAATTTTTCAGTCTTGGAATAAACAGTCCCTCTTCTTAAATTTTCACTCTCTTTTTTGTTAAGAGGTGGTTAGTGATAAGTGGAAACTAGAGTTTTGGTTACAACCATTATACAGTATATGCAGATGCCGATATAAAAATTTGTATAACTGATAGGTAAGGTAAAGGTAAAGGCCCTCCTGTTGATCGTCGATTTGCTCGAGCGGGCCCAGTAACGTCTCCATTGGAGACTTTGTTGTTACTGTGTCTGGCATATCGAATACTCTCGGTAGCTTGCCGGGCTCTCCGAGAGGGGAGGAGGAATCGAACTCGGGTCGGCCATGTTGGCCGCTTGTAAGGCAAACGCCCTACCGCTGTGCTATAACTGAAACTTATATAATATAAACCACTTAATTTATTGGGGTATATTACTGTCTCAATAAATGTAAAAGAGAGCTTTCTTGGACACCTTCAACCCAGAGCATTCTATTCTGTCTTTGGAGGTGGGGCTCCAAAAGCAACTCAATTGTCTTTAAACACCATGGATCAGCCACTAAGCACGCTAGGGCCTCTTGAATTGTCATAAGTAAACTCAAGGTATTACACCTGAGATTGTGTATTTAATTTTCATTATAAAAATCAAAGATACCATGACATGGTCCCTGAGAACTGCCAGGAGTGATCCATGAGAATGAGTTGTAAGCAATGAGCACAGCTGGATATAATCACCCCCAACACCAATAAAATGAGGCACAATTCAAATGGGCTCCAGGCTGGAGAGATGGCCCCCATCCAATCCCTGACCTCTCATATGGTCTCCTGACTATCTCCAGGAGCGACTCTTGAGCATAAAGCCAGGAGTAACTTCTGAGCATGTGGTCCAACCTCTCATAACTTCCCCAACCCCACCAAACAGGTGCTGGGGCCAGGGATAAAGTTCAACCACAAAACACTTGCCTCCTTGCATGTGTGAAGCTTGGGTTTGATCCCTAGCGCCACAAAAACAAAATATAAAAACAAACAAAATAACATGGGCTGTAGGTTATTTCACTATTGGAGAATAGGAAAACCAATCTCTCAATAAAACTGTGTATTGGGCCAGAGACAGTCAAGGGTTAAGGTTGTATTAGAATCTGCAGCATCGGCCTTTCATGCTGCAGATTCTAATACAATCCCTGGTACCAGCAGCAATGGCCCCTTCCTCACTCTCCCTCCTCACAGGGCGAGGAGTAGTAGAGCCAGGTGTGGCTCTAAAACTAAAAAATAAAATTGGGTTATAATCAACAAATATACTATTTCTAATTTTATGACATTTTATATTTATTACTTTATTAAATAAAACTTTTATCAAAAGTAGGTTTGGTTTTCAGTGGTAAGCTTAAGTAAAAGGGCATCATAGTTCACTAAGATAGTAAGATGAGAAGCTGAAAAATATGAAATTTTGAATTTCCTGTATCTTGGTAACACTTTCTCCTTTACAAATAAGAATGAAGAGCACATAAGTTACTTACTTAAGATTACAAAAGCACTGAATTCAAGACTCCCAGCCACATACTTTTTTTTTTCCAAAAAACGACCAAATTGGAAAGGAAAAAAAAGACCCCAAACCAGAAAAACTCTCCTGAAAGACAAAAACAGATGAAGGTAAAGTGCCAACTGTTGAGTGTAAACAGAGACTCCACTTTGTTCTTTCCAGGTTCAATAATAAACAAATCCAGTGATTAGCATGTAGGGCTGGCAGATGAAACATTCTGACTCTTAAACAAAATATTTTTATTTTTTCACCAAAGTTAGTAAATCAATTGTAAAAATTAAAGTAAATGGAAAACAAGGAGAATTAGTAAACCCAGGACACAACTTTCCTTCAGTCTTTTGGAAGACAGATTGAAAAACAAAACAAAACAAAATCCCTGTGACTCCCTTCATTAGCAGCCAAGGCGATGAGTCCTGTTGGAAATCCCACTTATAATGGCTTATGGCTACCTGCAGAGCCGAGAAGCAACAGTCACATTAGTGAAGACACCAGATGACCAAAGGAAGCGTGAGGATCTGGGAAAGCCAGTAAACAAAAGCCAGCATTCCAAATGAATGCCATTGCTAGCTTCTGCATTGTGAAACGCCTGGATTTGAGAACTCTAAAGCAGATTAGCTTCTAGCAACAAAAGGTTCACATAAGATACAAAGAACTCATTTTGACACACTGAGAAACTGTCTTCATTAGATCATCTGGTGCTAACGTGTAATTATTTTTAAAATAATTAGAAGTCTACCTAAACTGAGTTTGGGACAGTGAGGCCTAGAAAATAGGAATTAAAATGGTTCTTGAATACACCATAATTGTGACTAAAACTCATAAACCAAGCATAACAGTCTGTCCCCCTTTTAATCTTCCTGACATTTTAAGGGCCTATAATGACTTTTAAATTTATTGTACACATCATTTCAAATTTTACCACTCTGCTGATGAGTTCCATTTAAATACTAGCTAGAAAACTCCAATTTTTCCAATTGTAAATAATTTTTCTTACAAAGGAAATATGTAACAGCCTGGAGTATGAATTGTCAAAATGAAAAGAAGCAAAACGTGGTAAAATTTCCTAAGATTTTTCTGTCATTTATATACATGTTTTATTTTTGTCACAAAGCTTAAACTCAAATACAATTTCATTGTGCAAATCTGAATATGTAGAAGGAAAACCTATATTTCCAAATGAAAAGGGCTGAGGCTTATTTTTCTTTCTTTTTTTAATGGGTGTAGTTAGGGAATAACATTAAACAAACTTAATACCTTCCAATACTGTTAGGCAGTTTTATTTAATGTACCCATATAAGTCTAATGGGCTGGAGAGATAGCACAGTGGTAGGGCGTTTGCCTTGCACGCATCCAGCCCAGCCAACCCGGGTTCAATTCCTCCGCACCTCTCAGAATGCCCAGCAAGCTACCGAGAGTATCTCGCCCTCACGGCAAAGCCTGGCAAGCTCCTTGTGACGTATTCGATACACCAAACACAGTAACAACAAGTCTCACAATGGAGATGTTACTGGGCCCACTCGAGCAAATTGATAAACAACGGGAGGACAGTGCTACAGTGCTATCCATATAACTCTAATAACACTAACATAAAACAGAAATAAACACTGAAATAACTACTTCTCTGAGAAGAATGGCCAATGAAAATTCATATAATACTAGATCAGATGGGCTTCCACTCAACATTTTCAGGTATTGAAACCATTAATCAGTCTGAAATTTCATGAATATATTCAAAGGCCTCTTTCTTGATAGCAGATAAAGCAGATAGGCAAAACATTTCTGATAATTTAAATAGTACTTAAAGTTTAAAGCCAAATAGAGGGTAGTAACGATGGCCTTTCCCCCTAATTTCTTTTCTCTTTTTTAAAAAAACTTCTTGTTATACCCCCTTGATTTTCTTGCATTATAATCATTACCCGTTAGCAAGAACAAAAGTAGCTGAGTTCTCTCTTTCCATTTGTGAGGTACTTCCACTGTCCACCAAATCCTAAGAGACTCTTAAGTATCCACCAATATGGAAGGAAATAGCTTACACCTATGACCAATGACCAATATCATCTGGGGCTTTAGGTCCCAGTGAAAAATGTGACTTCATTTCCCTCCTTCCCTCCCTCCCTTTCTTCCTCTCCGTTTCTGGGCTACAGCCAGTAGTGCTCAGGCCTTACTTCTGTCTCTGTACTCAAAGATCACTACTGGTGGGGCTTGTGGGGCCATATAGGTTGTCTGGGATTGAACTCAGGTCAGTCACATGCAAGGCAACCCCCTGCCCAAGCTGTACTATCTCTCTGACCCCAAGTCTTCTAGAAAATCTGTTCTAAGGATCATACTGGCAGTGCTGTGGTCTGGAGAGGGGGTGAGGAAGGAGGTATGTGGCACTAGGGATGAATCCAGGGCCTTGTAAATGCAAGACATGTGCTCTACCATTTGAGTGAGATCCCTGGCCGCTAATCCAGTTTTGTTCAAGAGGAAAAAAATATTGGAAAAGTTCAGTGAGTGCAATTTCTAAAATTTTTTTCATTTTAAGGCTCTTCTAGGTTTAAAAATTTCATAAAAATATAATAATGTTTATATTTTCTACAACTTTTTATTTAAAAAAACATAACAAGCCATTTATTCTTGTTTGACATAAAAGTAAGTACAAAGATACAGGACACAGCTGGGCCACACTTCAAGTTGCTTGCAGATGGGGAGCCACCCCCCACCTCACATCCCCCTCAAGGGTGAAGAAACTCTCACCTGTGTGTGGCCTCTCTGGACTTTTCAGTCTGTCACTTAGAAATGGGGCCCATCAAGTGAGTCAGTAACAGAGTATTTCCTCAGAGAGCACCTCCTCCTTTGCTGTCGGCACACAAGGTGTCTCCTTCATTTCCCCTTTACTCCTTCCCTTTCTTCAGAACTGCCAAGACGCAGGGCCAAAATGGCATGACCTATGCTTTCCCTAAGCTTGAAGACAGGTAGCATGGTAAGTGGTAAGTATAATTCAACTCATGCTAAAATACTCCACAATTCCTTGGCTGATAAGGTCACTCCGCAAAATAGTACCTCCTACATCATAGTCATAGTAGAGAAGATAATATATGTAAATCACCTGGAATAAATTTAGACTACAACAGATTAATTCCCATCCTTGTAAAATCCTAATCATAGAAAAATACTTCCATGATATTTAAAATTTATCCAAGTGCATTACTCCATGAGATTGTTACAATCAAATGCATATCCTTTGACTCCAGGTCCAATTTTTTCCCCCATCACAGTATTGTGTGGAAGGGCTGTGGTGGTGAAGACCGTAATTTTATACCTATAAACTTCTGTTGGTGTGGTAGAGTATGGGTTGAACTGATCGAGATCTTAGAAGTAAGAAAAGGAAGCAAAAAATCAACATGTCAAGTAAATTCATACCACTTTGTAGGGGAATTTTCAGATGAATAAACTGTCTTCAGAGTTAAAAAAAATAAAGTATTTCCTAAAGGAGTTGGAGAGATAGTATTCTGGCTAAGGCACTTGCCCTGCCTTGCACGAAACTAACTTGGGTTCTATTTCTGGCACCACACTTGGTTCCCTGCAGTGACCCCTGAGTACAGCGCCAGGAGACAAACTGCTCAGCACAATTGTTTATACAAACACAAATAATAATAGTAATAAAAATGAAGTATTTATTTTTAAAAACTTGATTGTTTTGTTCCAATACCCTCCTTTTGAATATGAGAATGAACACAATGATGGGCCCAGTAAATCCCTTACTATTCTGTATTTATTTTCAAAGGAGGTACAAGCGAGTTACAAAAGATCTTTTAGCCATGACAACAACGACTTGCTCCTAGGGTGAGTTTTATGTCTACCTTTCACCGCTTTTTCGATGCCTGTAGCATTTGACCTTTACTTTTACTTTTTATTTTTTTTTACTCTGAGATGAACCCAGAGCCTCAAGCATACTCCACAGGTGTTCCCCACTGAGCCATACCTCTGGACTTGACCTTTATCTTTTTTACTCAAGACTGACACAGATATTAAAAATTAAGCATATTTATCAACCATGTTTTTAACTGTGATGCTTAAAAGAAATTAACGAGTGGAGGCACTAAAAAGAAAATAGTTCTAACAATTTATGAGAATCACAATCATGATCATCCTGTTGTTCATCGATTGCCTCGAGCAGGCCCCAGTAATGTCTCCTTAGTCCTCGCCCTGAGATTTTAAAAAGTGCCACATTCAAGGCTCTTTCAGGGTTAGGAGAATGAGACCCATCATTGTTACTGGTATTTGGCATATTGGGTACGCCACGGGAAGTTTGCGAGACTCTGCCATGTGGGCAGGTAACATTTGGTAACCTGCCAGGTTGTCCAAAGTAAGAATGAGATAATAAGATGTTGCGTGGCTGCATTTAAGAATATTGTTCTAATAAAACTCATAAAAACTGGGTCACAGCAAGAAATATTGAGGATTCAAAGAAAAAAAACCCAACTTCTTTAGGTTTTGTATTCAACTTCCCTCACCTCCAAAATGACTTTTGTTGGTTATTTTTCTATTTATTTTTGCACTGTATGATGCCCCGCTCAGAACTAAAAGCATATATGCAGTCAAACATATTTGTTCCAAAAAATTGTACAGCTCCTATTAAGGTCAATGAGAAAAGCTACAATTAAAATTTTAGTGTAAGAAGTTTGACCACTTGGAAAGTTTTAGATAGAGGAAATGCCATGATAAAGATACTGCTGATTACTTCATGGAGAATTAAAAACTATACTGCTTTTCTTGTTACTGCTAAAAGAGGAGAAGTAGTAGCTTGATTGCTCTTGCTCATGAGAAATCTCCAACTAACTATGGAATTCAGAGAATTGATTTGTCTTTTCTAGTCATGCGGCTGGAGCGATAGCACAGTGGTAGGGCGTTTGCCTTGCGCGCAGCCAACATGGCCGGCCCGAGTTCAATTCCTCTGCCCCTCTCGGAGAGCCCAGCAAGCTACCGAGAGTATCTCGCCCGCACGGCAGAGCCCGGCAAGCTACCGAGAGTATTCAATATGCCAAACACAGTAACAACAAAGTCTCCAATGGAGACGTTACTGGGCCCGCTCGAGCAAATCGATGAACAGCTAGTCATACTCCAGATTATCCCAATATGACATCTAAACAAGCTTTAAGAAAAAGTAATTGGGTCTTACATTAAATGATGGATGTGCTAAGTTAAAAAATAATATTCTTCTCAACAATATAATAAGAGGCATCAAATCTATAAAATTGTGAGGTAAAAGGAGGCTGCAAATGATATTCCCACTGCATCAAAGTTTTATTTTTATTAATTAATTGATTTTTGGAACTAGGTCCACAACTGTTTGTGGTCTGGAATTACTTCTGGCTCTGTGCTCAGGGATCACTCGCAGTGAAATTCTGGGGACCATGTGGAGTGGCGGGAATGGAGACCAGACCCATCACATGCAAGCAAGTGCCTCATCCCTCGCACTCTCTCTCTCTGGGTCCTCTGTGAAAAAGCTAAACAGAAGTAAATGCAATGCTATTTTTACCTGCTTTGGGGGTCACACACCTGGTGATGTTCAGGGGTTCCTCCTGGCTCTGAACTTAAGAATTACTGCTGGCATTTCTCAAGGGACTATCCAGGATGCTGTGGATAAAACGGTGACATGCAAAGAAAGAGCCTTATTCACTGTACTATCTCTTCAGCCCTGAAATAAATACTCCTAAGTAATAGCTATTACATCAAGGGCTGGGGCAATGCTTGCTTTGCACACGGCCAACATGGGTTCAATTCCCAGCATCAAATATGGTCCCCTGAGCCCCACCAGGAATGATCCTTGAGTGCAGCACCAGGAGTGCATCAATGGGCATGGCAAAAAAATCCAAAACTAATTATTTTGTTTTTTATTGAATCACCATGAGACACACAGCTACAAAGTTGTTCATGACTGAATTTCAGTCTACACTGTTCCAACACCCACTCCCTCACCGGTGTACGTTTCCTGCCACCAATGTTCCCAGTTTCCCTCCTGCCCCCCGCCCCTGTTCCCTCAGCTTGCCTCTGCGATACTTTTATTCTCTCTATCTCTGGCAGATTCTTCTCTCTCTCTCTCTCTCTCTCTCTCGCCGTCCACCCTCTCTCCCTCCCTCTTTTCCTCTCTCTTCTCTCTTTCTCTGTCTCTCTCTCCCCTCTCTCCCTCCCTCTCTCCTCTCTCTCTCTCTCTCACTCTCTCTCTCTGCATTATGGTTTGCAATACGAAAAGGAGAGAAGTTCTGAGAAAGTGGTCCAGGACCATAGTACCATACAAGGATAGAGGTGAGAGTAGTAGAAAGACATGTGGTGTGTCTGCAAACAGAAATTTTGACAATTAGCAGCAAGCTAGTGGTTAGAACATGTCACTGTGCCTCAGGAGTCATGGCACCACTGCCTGGGAAAGCCTGAAAGTCAGCTCTGGTTGCCAATGTTGATATGTACCATAAAAGGGAAAGATCTGTCCCATTAGTAAGTAAAATCTGACACCTGATGTCATTCCCAATGCTGAGGGCCTTATTATGGTTTTTATGTTGTTGTTGATGATGATGATATTATGACATTCTTGGGTTGTTAGAGCATCAGGGTCCTTTCTGTAGCTACTGTCACTTTACAAATGGAAGGAAGACGCCTACTTCAGACAACCAGACAGAGCAAAGGGAGCATGTGAACTTTCAATAAAAGAGGAAGCTTTGTACCAGATGTGAAGAAGTAAAGTTTATTTTTCCATTCAGCTTGTTTATTTAAGTAAGAAGGAAGGAGACAGCAGGGGCTTCCCATTCCAAACTGCTCAGGGAATGACTTTTCTTCCTTTATAAATGAACAAGGTTGGCTACTGCCATTTCCAGAGGGACCTGGAAAGAAACCAAGTCACTATGATAACATCTCATCTGTAGCTAGTTTAACCTTTGAAATTTGCCAATCAACATAGAAAATCACGAGGGAAGGTCAATGCAGAAAATGGAAAGTGATTTATTAAGAAATGCAAAGCTTATTATAGACTACATTCAAGGTCTTACGATCTATTTAAACATCAAACAGCCGAACAACCCTTAAGTCTTAGGTTAATTTACTCTATGTATTCATTATTGAATCACTGTGAGAAAGACCATTACAAAGCTGTTCATGATTGGGTTTCAGTCATACAGTGTTCTAACACCCATTCCTCCACCAGTGTACATTGCCTAGCACCAATGTCCCCAGTTTCTCTCCCACCACCCCCGAGTTTCCCTCTCTCTCCCTCTCCCTCTCCCTCCCTCCCTCTGTCTCTCTCTCTTTCTCTGTCTCTCTCTTTCGGGCCCCTCACCTCTTCTTCTCCGTTCCCCCACTCCTTTTGGGCACTATAGTTTGCAATACAGATACTGAACGGTTATCATGTATATCCCTTTACCTACTTTCAACACTCAGTTCTTATCCAGCGTGATAATTTCCAACTATTATTGTCATACTGGTCCCTCCTCTATCTTACCTACTCTCTAACCCCCACACACCTGTGATAGATGAGAACATTGAATAGTCCTCTTTTGGCCCTTGGTTTCTTTGGCCTTGGATATCATTCTCATATTGTTTTTTTTTTTTACATCCCACAAATGAATGCAGTCATTCTTAATCTGTCCCTCTCCTGATTCATTTCACTCTGCATGATACTCTCCATGTCCATCCACTTCTAGGCAAATTTCAAGACTTCATTTTTCCTAACAGCTGTGTTTATTCTCCCTTTTAATCACTATGTATATGAAAGAGTGGGAGTTTTTACATTAAAAACAAAATTATAAGGTAAAAACATCTTTGTTCTTGATTCATCTAGCTTTTTACATTACTTTGGTCTGACACACCATTTATGTCTAGACAGAAGACATAGACAAAGACACATTTCCCCCCACCACAAATGCTGAAAGATTTCTATGAGATTTCTGAAAGTACTGTTTGTTACTAATAAATACTGCAAGATATACCATAAAATATCACTGGTATTTCTGTTGTGTTTTATTATCAAAAGGTCAGACTTGGAGCTAGAGAGACAGGACAGTGGGTAAGGCTCTTTCCTTGCAGTGGCTGATATGGCTGATATGGATATGCTGAGCTCCTGGCAGTGCTCAGCACCCCATATCGTTCCCTGAGCACTGCCAGGAGTGATCTCAGAGCATAGAGCCAGGAGTGAGCCCTGAGCACCACTAGGTGTGGCTCAAAACAACACCAAAAAGTCAGGCTACAAAAAATTAAATCACTGTTTCCTATTATTTATTTACAAATCCATTTCTAAAAAATGCTCGCCTCCTCTTCCTGCCTCATAATCTCCCATCATTCTCCTTCTTGGAGGAAAAAGAATACCATCACTAAGATTAATGAAGGACTGGTAAAGTATTTTAGGTACAAATGACCCACTTTTACATACTGCCAGAACAACACAGCAAGAGTTTAGGAAAGAGAAAACCAATACTCTTCCATTGAATCCATAAGGCTTGTGGTGATAAATTGATCTTCTTTAAAGACAGAGTCACAAGACAAAGGAGGGAAACATTTTCTACAACTGCCTATCTATTTTATTAATTAGTAAACTATTTTTTCTCCAACATTCTATGTCATCAAGATGAATTATCTCCAATTTTAAAGACCTCTCAAAGGTTAACTCATCATGCTGAAAGAGAGTGTCAAAATAGCATAATTTTTGGGACAATTGCTCCAGTCCCTAATTACTCATTTTTATTTCAAATAAATTCCACAGCAGGTAAGATAGGAAAATATCTAGAATGGGAAGCTCATTAGAAATTTACTTCTGAGACAAAAAATTTTTTAAATATTCTCTGATTTTCACATTTTTGGGGGGGTCATATCTACTTGTCCTTGGGGGCTACTCCTGGCTTTGTGTGCAGGAGTCGCTCCCAGCAGTACTTAAGGAAACAACGCAATACTGGGAACCCAAGTCTCCTGCATGTGCTCCAGCCTTATGAGTCACCCTCTCACTCCTAGACTGGGATATCAGAGTGTGCTACAGGGTTCCAGGGTGTAGCACAGTGCTGAAGTGCTTGCCTTACATGTGCGAAGTTTTGAACCTGGCATGCAAATAATAATAGTGCCTCTTGTGATACACATTCACAGAGCCTCTAAAATAATACATGTACACAGTTTTATTATTTGAACTGATTTGTGACTGATTTGTGACACAATAAGTAAATGCATTTATGTATGTTAACAAAATGATTTCTCCTTCCGGACAGACTTCTGGGATATCTCAACTACTTAGCCTAGTACCAGTGAAATAATAAAAGAAACATCACTTAGTGTTTTATAGGTGCAAATTTAGCTTCAGGTAAAAAGTAAATAGCAGTTTACGTGCAACACACATACAAATTTGAGGAAAAGGTGATAACTCACCTAAAGAGAAGAAATTCCATAGCTGTAAAATGTAGACAATAAAAATTAAAATACGCCTCTCCAGTCCATTTGGTACAAATAACTTTACACTAAATACTCCAACAGTCACTGAGAATATCATCTAGTTGAGTGCAGCACAGTAATGTTCTTTATCATTAGGACCTTGAGGCAGTTAATGTTTTATTTAAAAGGAAGAATATTAAGTTATAGATTTTAGAGGCTATGTCATTGAGACATTTTTTTAAGCTCTGAGTCTTCAGTTATCTGAAAAATAGTTTTCTGAAACAACTTTATTCTGTTATGTTTTATGCAATGTATTTTGTCTCTAACTTTCAAAGGTTTTTCTGCAGACTGATTTGTTATGCTCAGTGAGGTGTTAAGGAATGCAAATAATCTGAACTATTATCACTATTGGCAAATTGAAAGTTGAGATTTTAAGGCTATCTTTTCAGATTATAGAATTATTTACCTTATTAAAAATTACACTTACTCATCTATTGTCTACATTTTTGGTTGTACTTCAGTTTCTATGATAAGATACCATTCCTGAACTATAATTATGTAATTAAAAAATTGAGTATTAAAGCCTCTGAAGAAATTTGTACGAGGATCAAAAGTGACTGAAACAAATATTTCCAATTTATTACTCATTGAATGTCACGTGTCATGGATGTAATATAATGGTCTTGAGGGATGGTTGGAGGAAGACAACAGACTAAGTAGATTTCAGAGTAGTTGAAATCTTTAATTCTCTTTCTTAAAAAATCTTCTGTCACCAGTCAGAAGGATAATGTCTCTTTTCACCCAATGAGAAAGCTGTTCTCACACGAGCATAATTAATCTTCTGACACCATGACAAAGAAATTCCTTAAAAGGATTTCTCCTATTTCCTCTCAAGACAGAAGATTGTCTTTATCCATCATCTGTTCTTCCTGATCCCTTCTTTTTGAATATCAACATCAGCAGAATTGTCCATCAGAAGAGACAGCAGGAGGGAAATCTCTGCATGACTGATAGGGCCCCAGTGCTTTACGGGCCTATTTAAGTGCAAGCATCTATTGTTGCAAACTTACTTTACAGCAGTTAAACAAATATAATAGTCACCAATTCAACCATTGTGCAGCTTAGACTTGACTAAATCTAGTAAGTGAAGTTTGCTAATGACAAGGCATTGATTTTGAAGCAGATAAAAATTGTGCAGATAAGTTAGCTTAGTGTCTACTTAGGAAAAAGCAAATCTTCAAAGTCATGCAATAGTATATGATATCAGAAAATGCTATATATTATACTGTTGTAAATGGACATTAAATGCAAAGTCACATTACAAAGCAAGAAAACAGAGTCTTTAAAAAAAATAATCCTGTCATTCAATACTTAGACTATGGCTAACTGGAGGTGGGGGGGGGGGCTTCAGAACTGATACTATCCCTAAAATCAGCTGTGTCAGAAAAGAAAGGGCTACCAATATTCTAAATTTTTTTAGACTCATCATAGTAAAGTTTCTTTAGAGAAATGTCAGTGTGTTCTTACTCCAATCTGTGAAAGACAATCAAAGGCTATTTGAGATCCCTTGTGAGTACCTGCTGCTTCTTTGGCTAGAACTAATGAACCAGAGCACTACAGTTTCAAGTGGAGGGGCAAAGCACACTGGGCAAAAGCCCAATCCACAGAAAATGCAAATCTGCCTCCACTTTCAAAGCAATCTACAGGAAATGGAAACAAATCTTGAAATCTCACTGAGCTGTGATGAGAGCAGGCCCAGCATCAACAGAGGGGCTCAAGCATGCTCTGTGTTCTTTATAGATGCTGCCAAGAAAGGCCCCTTGAGCCCAGACAGCAGGACACACTGACACCATGTGTTCTGTTTGCACCAGAGTGACCTTGACTACTCATTTCTGGACGCACCCTGTGAAAATATTTGTTTATCCTTCCAATCCCCAAAGTGTCAGGCCAGTGCTTACAGGTCAAAGCGGCAGCTCATTGGTACTCTGTCCGGCATGATGAGGAGCACAGACTGCTGCTGCCTGACCCACCATGGGCTTTCTCTGCCTGAGAACTTGCCTCTTTTGGCGAAGAACAATAATGGATGGCAGGATCCGTATTCTGCAATCAGTTTCCTTTTGCTTCCCCCGCCCAACCCCCTGACAAAGTTGTATTCAAGGTTTACTGTTCCCTGAAAACCCAAAAAGAGCTATCCAGGTTAAAGACCTATGGAATTATTGTCCCTCTGAAAACCTGGGAAGAGATATTGAGGTTGAAGATTTTGGGAAATGGATGCAAAGGGATGCTAGGTAGTTTGAATATGGATCATACCAGAGTTTAAATATAGAGAAGCTGAAAATCCACTGAGAATGAGTTGGTAATGAAAGGAACACAGGAGAGAGGGCCAGATGGTGAATGCAGGCATACTGTCTCGAGGGACTGAGAAGTATTCCCTCAGCAGCTGGGAAGTTAGGAATATCTTAAGTGTTCCCTCTCTGACAGTTCTGTTTTGTTGGTTAACAGTTCTTTAGTAAATGGTTTATCTACCTAACAGAATTGAGTAAGTATATTTGGGGGAGAGCAAGCTTCTGCCCCCTTCATTTCTGTTTTCCTATTATGCATTATATAGTATCTTGTCAATATCAATAAACATTTTTAACTGGTTAGAATGCAAGTGGAGATTAACAGGCTATTAGTGATACCCAAGGCTAGGTGTGCGAGGTCCAGGAGGGGAAAAGGGAAATCTTCCTGAAACTCTGGGTGGAAAAGCAGTGAAGTCTTTTGTATTAAGTCCAGGTTCAATAGAAATATCCTCTTACCTATAATGATCCTCAGGAGTTAAACTCTAGATGAGAAAAACCCTAAATAACAGGGGAAATTCTCAGCACTATTCTCTAAATTTTGCTGTGAACCCCAAATTGCTCAAAACAAAAAGTCTTTGGAACAAGACATAGTATAGTGGATAGGGACTTGTCTAGCATGTGCCTGACCCATGTTCAATCCCTGGCACTATGTGGTTCCCCAATGTATGTACCAAGTGCAGCCTTGGAGACCCCCAGAGCACAGTAGGGTACTCCAGATAATACTCCTGAGTACAGCTCATCTCTGGATCCTTTCATTAAACTGCTGGAAACATCAGATCAGTATTGCCAGTGGGGCCCCCAGACCTCTATTTTTTTCAATTGACTCCTGTGAATTACAGATTTACAAAGTTATTCATGATTAAGTTTCAGGCTTACAATGTTTCAGCACCATTCTCTTCACCAGTGTCCACTTCCTTCTACCAATGTCCCAAGTTTCCTTCTTTCACCCCTACTCCCCAGCCTGCCTCTATGACAGGCACTTTTCACCAATGTCTTAGTGTTTCCTTCCCTGACCTAGTCTTCCCACCCCAATCCTAGTGGCAAGCTTCCTAATGAATCTTATGTACTTCTGTTCAATTGCTTTCAAATACCTGTTGTTTCCCTGCTATATTTCTTCACATACCACATAAAAGTGAGATCATTCTGTGTCTGTCCCTCTCCTGACTAACTTTATTCAGCATGATACTTTCCAGAATCTCCATGTAGCAGCAAATTGCATGACTTCATCTGTTACAGTTGAGTAATATTCCATAGAATATATGTACCACAGTTTCTTTATCCAGCCACCTGTTCTTGGGCACTTGGGTTGTTTCCAAATTTTTGATATTGTGAATAGTGCTGCAGTGAACATAGGAGTGCACCATGAGTTACGTACAGGAAAGTGTAGGCAAAACTCTCCATGACATTGAAATTAGGGGCATCTTTAAGGATGCAAAGCCATTGGACAAGTAAGTAAAAGCAAAGATAAACAAATAGCATTACATTAAATTAAAAAGCACCTCAAAAAATAACCAAAATATAAACACCCCACAGAGGAGAAATTATTTGCCCATCATACAACATTACGGTTTATATGAGGCTGGAGCAATAGCACAGCAGTAGGGTGTTTGCCTTGCGCGCAGACAGCCCAGCTGTGCTGGGTTCGATTCTTTCGCCCCTCTCAGAGAGCCCGGCAAGCTACAGAGAGTATCTTGCCCGCACGGCAAAGCCTGGGAAGCCGCCCGTGATGTATTCAATATGCCAAACACAGTAACAAGTCTCAAAATGGAGACTTACTGGGCCCCCTCTACCTAATGAAAGTTAATATTCATCATATGGTTAATAGTCATATGGTTAATATTCAAGACATACAAAGCACTGGTAGAACTCCGAAAGAAAAATATTGTGGGGACTTGAGAGATAGTACAGTGGGTCATACACTTGCCTTGAATACTACTGACTTGGGTTCAATCCCTGGCACCCCATATGATCTCCTGAGTTCTACAAGGAGTGATTCTTCAGCACACAGCCATTCTTTTTCTAAGGGAAAACTACACATTTCATTCTTTTGCCTTTCAGAGATACCTTTGCCAGACAAAGGTCCATTGTGATGTGATCCATTACAGTTATTTTAAGACTGTGACCACAGCACTGATATTATTGTTAGTTATTTGGGGTGGGGGGTTGGGCCACACCCACTGGTGTTCAGGGATTACTCCTCGCTCTGTGCTCAGGGATCACTCCTGGCAGGGCTTGGGGGACCATGTGGGGTGCCAGGGATTGAATCCTGGCTGTCCACGTAGAAAGCAAGTGGCCCACCTGTTATATTGTCTCTCCAGTCCCACAGCATTGATTTTAGGTTAAAACGTAATTGATTCCAAAGGGTGTGTGGAATTTGGGTCCTTTTACCTATATCACCTAACCCATAAAGTAGGAATAATAATAACAGGTGTTGCGAAGGGTTAAATGTAACTCCTGGCATTTGGCAAACAGTACACAGCTGATTATTACTATTGTTTCTCTTCCAACTACCTCTCATTCTTAAATTCTATCCTGCTGAATATCATGTTCTCTTTCTGAGAGTTCATTTTTCTGTGTATAAACACAAACACCCATACACACTTTCACACACATTATAAAAGCCTTTGGTGTTGAGAAAGAAGGTACAACCAATACAGTTAAATGGATATGTCTGAGTGAAAGAAAAGAATGAAGACACAAAATAGAATAAGCAAAGAACAGGGCAGGCCACCATGACATGAGGCCTGGAAAGAGAAAAATTCTCAGTACTCTGAACTACTGCAGGTCCGTATCTCATTTTAACTCATCTAGGTCAGCTTCACCATCTGGCTTCCTGATTATCTTGGCACTATTTTCAGACTAGAGGTCTTTACTGGGACAGTCTGTATTTGTTTTTATTTGCACTCAATTCACTGAATGTTTATTTGGTTCCTGTAAGCGCCAAGCGTTGAAGCAGGTGCTAGGAATAATTTATGAACAAAACGGTAACATTCAGAGGGTGGAGCGATAGTACAACAGGTAGGGTGCTTGCTTTGCATACAACCAACCCGATTATAATCCCCAGCACCGAATATGGTCCCCCAAGCCCGCTGAGAGTCAATCCCAAGCACCTCCACGTGTTGCCCCCAAACAAACAAAAATGGTAACATTCAGAAATTCACAATTCAGTGTGGCCAACATCACAACTGCATACAGTGCGACAGAGAACATACTCTAGAAGGTTGAGATGTAAACACTAAGGAAATAAAATTAGCATAAATTTGCATAAGAGAAATTACATTACAGTACAGTAGGGCAAAACAAGCGGAGATCCTTTTGGTGTCTCTGAGTCCCAGAATACATGAAGGTAAAATGGCAGGTAGTTAAGCTAGCAAGAGAAGCTAAGAAGGGAAAGGTCATTAAGTTAAAAAAACATTTCTAACCGATGAAAGGGAACCCTTAAAGATTATAGAAAAACATGCAAAAGAATGAAATTAGACCACTCTCTCACATGCTAACATTAACTCAACATGGATGAAACGGGGCAGAGATAGTACAGGCATCTTGTGATGTTAGATCCAAATCCATAAAGTACATTTGGATCTCAGATGTTAGATCCAAATCCATAGAGTACATTTGAGTCTCAGATGTTAGATCCAAATCGATAAAGCACATTAAGAAAACATAGGTGAAACACTTCATGATTTTGGCTTCAGTGATATATTCAGGGATTCAACTTCACAAACAAGGGAAACAAAAGCAAAAATAAACAATTGAAATGAAAATGAAAACCACAATGAAGAGTCTGTCACCTTAGAATGGATCCTGTATTAAAAAGATCAGAAAATATAACTGCCACTGAGGATGTCGGGGGTGGGAGTGTGGAGGTAAGGAACCCTTATTCAGAGAAATGTACTGAGGATCAGCCTCCATGGAAAACAGAAAGGTTATTTCTAAAAAAATTAAAACTAGAACTATTATCAATTCCTTTCCCAGATATCTATCCAAGCATGACAATATCACTGTCATCCCATTGCTCATCGATTTGCTCGAGCGGGCACCAGTAACGTCTCCATTGCGAGACTTGTTACTGTTTTTGGCATATCGAATACGGCCACAGGGAAGGCTCTGTCGTGGAGGCAGGATAATCTTAGTAGCTTTCCAGGCTCTCCAAGAGGGATGAAGGAATTGAACCCGGGTTGGCAAGGCAAATGCCCTACCCAATGCACTATCCAAACATAATGGAACTAAAATGAGTCATAGCAGAGTGGGTAGGGCGTTTGCCTTGCATGTGGCTGACCTGGGTTTGATTCCTCCGTCCCTCTCGGAGAGCCCAGCAAGCTACCCAGAGTATCCCACCCACAGGGCAGAGCCTGGCAAGCTCCGTGTGGCGTATTCAATGTGCCAAAACAGTAACAACAAGTCTCACAATGGAGACTTTACTGGTGCCCACTTGAGCAAATAGATGAACAGCGGGAGAACAATGCTACTAAGCAAAATACATGCAGAAGAAAGTAGTACTAGGTGATCTTACTTCTGTGGTTTACAAGCAAAACAAGGGAACAGACAATGTTCAGCAAAGACAAAACCCTTAGACTCAGACCCCAAAGACTGAGGACCAATGAAGTAAGGTAGAGAGACACAGTCACTGTGGTGATGCTGATGGTGTGGCAACCCTGTAATACTGTATCACTGTCATCCATTGTTCATCAATTTGCTCGAGCAGGTGACAGTAACATCTCCATTTGTCCCAGCCCTAATATTTTAGCAGCCTCTTCTTACTTGTCCTTCCCAACGGTGCTGTAGTGGAGGCTCTTTCAGGATCAGGGGAATGAGACCATTTATTGATACTGTTTTTGACATAACCCTAATACTAATGTGAATAAAAAATTACACTTTTATAATACCTCAATCAAAAATACACTTTAAAATGATCATTTAAAAAAGATTGTAGGATTTGGGGAGACAGCTCAAGTGGTGTAACAACATCTGGAGTGTGCAAAACCCGGAGCTGGATCTCTCCAATAACACACAGCATGAAAGGGCATAGCCCTGGTGCGCCCACCCGCAGCAAATCTCAGTGGAGAACTGACTGTAGGGGCACAGCAATCTTGGGAGTGACCCTGGGTCTTCCCAGCACCCATACATGTAGCCACTATTTAAACAAAAAGATAGCCAGCAAAGGGTAACACAATAAAATTTGTTTCTCAGAAAAATAATTTATGGGACCAAGCAGAAAACATTGGAAAGGAAAGGAGAACTGACAAAAAGTAGATAGGAAAGAATTGTTTTAAATTATTTTGCAAGAGGCATTGAGAGACAGAGAAAAATGCTGCATATTCAGAATTTATGTAGGGCACTGACTTGAAGGGACACAAGATGTTAGGAGAACAGGGAAAGACAGGGTAGCTGGGAACTTTCTAGTTTAAGCACTTGAGTAACTATGATACCATTAATCTGGATGGGAAAATACAGGAGGTTTGCTCTACTGCTGTGTGTGTGTGTGTGTGTGTGTGTGTGTGTGTGTGTGTGTACTGTATGCCTGGAGGCCTTTTGGTTAACTTGTGTCACTAACACCTGGAGCCCCAGAAGGAATTTAAGAATAGATGGAAATACTAAGAAAATAACATTAAAAAAATTTTTTTAAACAAAACATTTTTACTTTTTTTTTACTTTGTAAAGGAATCCTCTGACACCCACTATGAATTCTCATTTTCAACAACTTATTCAGAAATGAAGTTTTAAAGGTTTCTTTCATAAACCAAATGGCTCGATGTATTCTGTGGCTAGACTGGTATTTAAGATGAGACAGCTAGGTGAAAAAAAGAAAAAAGAGGCAGACATCTGCCAAAAGGCTAGATGTGCCAAATGGGAAATGAGACAATGTTCAGAGAAAGAGGAAGAAGGAACAAAAGTTGGTTAATACCTCTGTTTTACTGCGGGAAGTTTCTAAATGGGAGAACTTGTTTAAAGATCAGTTTAATACAGAACTCCATCAGAGAGATCAAAAGAATTTTTTTGGAAGGCCACAATAATTTTGTTCTCATAATTTTTTGTGAAAATATATTGGATTAAAAGATGATTTGTACTAACAATTAACTCAAGTGTTAAAAATGTAAAAAAATTAATATGGAAAGCAATGTGATTTATTCACTAACATGATTCTCTCTCATGTTCACTTTCATTAAAATAAACTGAGAATGGGGAAGGATTGTGGAAAAGATGGTTGGAGCTCAAGTGGTCAAGCTACCTTTGACCTGAGGGGGTCCTTAGGAATGGAAGCCCTACAGTAGGAAAGAATACAGAAAAAGCCTTCATCTCTGATACCTATAATAGCTTAGATTTTCTCTACCAGGAAATACTAAAAAGTGACATAGAAATAAAACTGTACTTCAGTCACATTTCTTTGCTACTTATTGCCAAATTAAATTCTAACAACAACGATAACATTTTCCTTGAAGATTTTAATTTTTTTATGATTTAATTTTTGTGTGAGTATAATTTCCTTCACACAAAAATAGGTATAACATTGTACCACTGCTCTTTTTATTTACAAATTGATATTTTCTTATGCTGAAAAAGAACCCATCACATAATCTTTAAAGACTGTCATAGCATTTTACCACATGACTACAACATCATTTACATAACCAATACCTTATTTGCGTATAGCCAGTAGTCTATAATAACTTATTATAACTTACCAGTTATTATGGAAGAAAAAAATTACATGGCTAAATCTTCCATAACAAGGCATAAATATTCCCCTGCCATAAAATGTTGAGCAATCTGGACATCATTTCACTTAATTAAATTTCTTTAAGTTGTTGGGAAAACACCAAATATCTGCAATATTCTTCCCTTTATGTCTATTTTATGATTGAAATTAAAAATGGTATTGGTAAAGGGAAAGGTGTTTGATATTTGCATGACTGAGACCTAAACCTGAAAGCTTTGTAACTTTTCCCACAGTGATTCAATAAATAAATAAATTATTTTTAAAAATTAAAAATGAAGAACAGGGGACTGGAGCAATCATATAGGGCATTTGCCTCACATGCGAGTGACCCAGGCTCCACCTCCCTGCCAAGAGTAATTCCTGAACATTGCTGATTGTGGCCAACCAACCCCCTCAAAAATTAATAATAATAAAAAGAAAAGGTGAAGAACAGACAATGTTGCCAATTAAAGTTCAAAAATTATAAGGGTATGACTAAATATAACAGAAAGTAAAAAGTTATCAACAACTTTATCTGTAATTGTTCCTAAATTCCTAAGTACTCTGACACTGATGAAAAGTTCAGTACTGTTTACTGAGAACACATAAGAATCCACTTCTTTTTTCTTATTTTTGAAAAAAAATTCTTTATTATTAGAACTCCAATGGACTTGCTTCCCTTAGACTGGAGAATACAAAGGGAGAATGGAATTGGCCCTGGTAACCTCAAATATTCAGAGACAGATTGGTGTCTTCTAAAGATAAGTGAACTAGAAGAGACTACTGCTGTACCGTGACATAGTAGTGAGAAGTGCTGTTGAAACCTGTAACCCCAAGATCCATGAGTCCTCAAACGCAATAATCAGCCCATCAAGATATGGTCTCTTTTTAGATATAAAAGTGGTGTGATTTCTCTTAAACCTATTTTGAACAATAAGGCTTAAAAACAAAAACATTTTCTGGTTGATTTTCAGTGTGACAAAAATTTCTGGTTACATAGAATTTCTAGCTACATGTTTTTTGTTTTTTAAATATATATAAACAGTACTCTCCATATTAAATAAAGATTTCACTTTGGGGTAAGGTCCAGGGATGAGAGAGGGAGAGAGGATGAAAGAAACAAGAAAGAAAAGGAAAAAAGAAAAACAGGGGAAAAAATCTCCTTTTTTCCTGTGAGTCAAATGACATGTCCCAATATGGGTACATTTGCACTCAACCTCCTACAAAATAAGCATGCTCTACTTTGCAGCTTTTACTCTTATTCAGAATAACAGGGTAATGCAGTGCTTCTTCTGTTATATCACTTATGAACCAAACACCTATGAGATGAGTGTACAGTCATTTCATTGGGAATTTGTAGAAAGTGGAAGTGCACATGCCCAAATTTTCAACAATTCAAATGCAGTAATGACTTCTCTCTAAGGGTCACTGACCCCAAATTCTCAACTACTGGACACAGTCCAGTATCTAAACATAAGCAAGTAAGTATGCAGACACGAGAGATAGCACAAAGTTCACATTCTCAAAGTATTTGCACTTCATTCAGTGAGAACCACTCAGGAACTCACCCACACTTGTTTCCTCTCACTCATTTGAGTCAGTTTGAGTAAGTATGTTTATGACTCCTAAATTTTGGCAGATTAACAAATGTGAAATGTCATGGGCAAGGACATAGACCGTTTTTAAAAAGTGAAGCTTTTAATCTGACAGTGAAGACAAAAATATAAATTTTAAAAGGAGATAGAGCTTCAAAAAATAAAACAATCTGGAGTCATTTAGTCTAGAGTGCACGGTCCAGTTTATAACTTGACCCAAAACTAAGATATTGAAAATAACCCCAAAAATCAAGATAATATCAAAATAATCGCATTCTTATTAAGCAACTAACCATTTGTTGATTATTTATTTCTAAAAATTTATATTACATTCATATGGAACAGAAGTAGGATTATACCTTGGACCAAGAGGAGTGTACTTTTTGCACAAAGTTTAATTTTAGTTTCAACCTTTCTCAATCTGAAAAAAGAAGATAAAGGTCTATTTGGGGCCGGAGAAATAGTACAGCAGCTAGGGCTATGTGCCTTGCACACAGCCAACTGGGGTTCGATTCCTGGTATCCCATATGGTCCCCCAAGCACCGACAGGAGTAATTTCTGAGTTGCATAGTCAGAAGTAACACCTGAGCATCACCAGATGTGATCCAAAGAAAACAAACAAAAAAAAAGATAAAGGTCTATTTAAATGATCAATTTATAACTGAAACCCAAGCACAAAAATTTGTAAGTCTGCAACTGTACCTCAAGATGTCTCACTATTAAAAATTTTTTTAAAAAATTGTAAGTCTACAACTGTACCTCATGGTGTTTCACTAATAAAAATAAAAAAAAGAAAAATATGCAGTATATCTGTATATATAAATGCATACGTATTGATTTGGCAGCTATATCTAACAGTAATCAGGATTTACTCCTGGCTCTGAACTCAGGGATCACTTCTGGTGGGCTCAAAGGACAATATGGGATGCTGGGAATTGAAACTGCATTGACCATGTGCAAGGCTGCACTCTCTCTCTAGTCCTTATCATTTGTTTGTTTGTCTGATACTTGCTTTGGGGCCATATCTGATTATGCTCAGGGATCACTCCTGGTGGTGCTCAGGGATTCAGGAGACCATATGTGATGCTGAGGATAGAACCTGGTTCAGCTGGGTGTAATGTCCTACCCACTCTACTATCTCTCCAGCCCCAGTGGTCCCTATAGGTTTTTCTATGAAAGATCTCTTCATATTTTTATCTGTTTCCCATTTGTTGATGGTCAATACAGATGGAATCATTTACATATGAAAGAAATTAGCATTATTTTCTCTTGTGATATGAGCTATATTTTTTTCAGTTCATTTCTGATTTATAGTGGTATGCGTTTTTATTCCTATCAGTTAATGTATTGATATTTTATTTTCAAATGTAAAATGTAATTCCTAATTTGGAATAAGAAAAAACAATACCATGTTTACTACTGTAGGGTTTTTTTATTTTTTTAGGGATTGCCCCAAATTGTGCTGGGTAAACACAGGAGCCACTCCTGGTGCTACTGACCCAGCAGTGCAGATCTGATAGATCAGTTCTTTTGGGGGCTACACCCTGATGTTTGCAGGGCTTACTCCTGGCTCTGCATTCAGGAATTACTCTTAACAGTGCTCAGAGGACAATATACCATGTTGGGGATTGAATACAGTTAGGCCATGTTGAAGGCAGTTGCCTTTTCTATTGGACTATATTTCTAGCTCACAGTTATAAAATTTGTTCTTCTTTCTCCTAGTTGTCATTATGGGATTCTCAATAGAAGAGAGAAAAGATTTAAACTCTGTGGTTAAGGAACTCCTATCCAATAAACTGTCCCAACTCTCTCTAAAACTAGTAATTCAACTTTGTCTGTTAATTCTAAAGACATAAAATAACATTACAGGTCTTAGGGCATAATTTCAGTATAATTCATCATCTAGATTTGCATTTTAATATAGATGGTAGAGTAAATAATGGCAGCATTCTTAAAGACATGTAAACACAATACATGATTGATTAACTAAAAATATCGCATAAGTGGGTATGCAGGGTTGGGCTTTGTTAAGGTCCAGAGCCAACTGCCCAATGTGGTGCTGAATTAGAGCTTGCAGATGTGGAGTCTGGGGTGAGATTTAGAGGGTGCAAGTGAGGAAAGAGCCGTTACTCTTAGAATGTCACTGCAGTCAGAAACAGCCCCAGTCACAGGGGCCAGAGTAGATCCCCATTGCCCTTGCTCTCCTCTGTCCCACCTCCCACTTTTATCCTGCCTACTTGCTACTGCAACATCAGGCCCACCCACAGATACTGACTGTCGCCTCAAGTAGTAGCTCTACTGAAGTTGCATCCCACAAACCTCGCCACGAGGTAAACAGACCTAGCCTGGTACAAGCTCCCATTTGCTCACCAACACAAGGATTTCAGGACTAGTGAGTGGCTAGTGAACCCATGAACCTTTGACCACCTTTGAGAACTTCACATTCCTAGTCCTCATACATGTATGCAATTCCTCATTTCTATAATATTCATTTTTTTGTTTCTGATAGAATACTGTCTGAAAAAGTGTGAAAATACACACATTTGTTTATACTTTAAACTTAAAATATATCAATATGAATTCGCTTTTCATCCTTTGAGTATAGGATAAGGGCTTTTGCTGAGTATTAGCTGTCTGAAGGTTCTTGTGAGGGTTTAAACCATAATGCATTACCTATAATTCTCCATTTCCACCTGTTTAGAATAAAATTAGAGTTTAATACACTTATGAAAGATGAAGAGAGGCAGACCAATGGGTTAGAGCAACATGCTTTGGATGTAGGAGGCCTGGTTTTAATCCTCAGAATCATGTGGTTCTCTGAGCACAGACAGGAGTAGCCTCTGAGCACCTCTGAGTGAGGCTCAAAAACCAAATACATGAATAAAGACACTTAAGAGACAGTGAGTCCAGAGTGCATGCAGACTTCTATGACTCTCCTACCAATAACTTTTACTGTACTCTTAACACATTGATTTCACAGGAAGTGCTTTTGTCAACTTATCCTATTCAAGGCGCTTCAATTTAGCTATTAAAGCTACTTGTGTTATGGCAAGGAACATGTATGTTTAATGAGGAATGAAGAATGAAGGAGGGCTAAGATAACCTAATAGGGAGAATTTGTGTTTGTATAATCCTGAGATCACTGAACAATCTATACAGAAGCTTAGGACCAACCACAGATTTATACCTGAAACCCCAACAGATAAAGAAAAGAAGGAACATTTAAAAATGGGTTGGAGATAAGGGGACAAGCTAACCGAGAAGCCCCGCAACACAGGGTACCAGCTACAATTGGAAAGAGACTTTTTAATGTGTGGATCTTTACTCTGGGGAATGAGCTTGATTACAATAAATTTTCACATCAAAATCTATAATCCTCTTCTTAAAATACTTGAATGGGAGGCAACATACTATAGTATATGAACAGGGGACAGAGTCACCAGCAGGCACCATCTTGGTGACTTCTCAAAACTTTCAGCTCTGATTTTAGCATAATAGTCCCCACTGCCTGTTATGTCCCCCTTGAGCCCTTGTGGGCATACAACCTCCCAGCCTCCATAACACAGTTTCCCCAGCTGGGCCGTCTGGGGTTATCAGGCACTGTTGATACCTCTCAGGCCTAGGTCTAGGTGCATATGTGCCTCAGAACAAAAAGGCAGCCTCCCTGGCACTTCTCTCTGAACTTGACACATAGCTATCATTGACCATGTATGTGGTGACCCTACTGTTCAGGTGTGCAGCAGTGCATCTAGGCACTGGCATTCTTTTCTTATTTTTTGTGCCACATGTAGTAGTACTCCAGGGAGACTCCCAGCTCCCAGTGGTGACTGGGGGACCAGCCTAAGTCACTTTCCACTCCTGTAGGTTCAACATTACACCTGCAACCAGGAATTAAAAACTGTGACTCCTGACAAAAGTCTGAAATTGGACCATCATTTTGTAACACACAGAAAAGGTGATCTCAGGCTGGAGAGATGGTGCAGCTGGTAAGGCACTTGGTTTTTATGTGGCCGACCCTGGTCTGATCCCCAGCACCACATTTGATCATCACCAGGAGTGACCCCTGAGCCAGGAGTAAGCCCTGAGTATCTCCAAGTGTAATCCACCCCCTCTCCTCCCTCTAAAGTTTACATCTCAAAATGGATGGTACATGAGATATTATACCTAAGTCAATAAATATACATCAAAGAAAAAAACATAGCAACATGTTACAAGATACTGGCTTTTTGTGATAAATTCAGGGGTTCAAGTCCATTGGTAAGGAAAGAGTAGAAAAAATAAGTGTACTGGAATACATCAAACTAAAAAGTTTCTGTATAGCAAAAGAAACTATCATTAAACACAAAGGCTGGAGAGATAGTATAGGTGGTAAGATATTTGCCTTGCATGTAGCTGACCCAGTTTTGAATCCCTGACACCATGTATAGAGTCCCAAGAAATACCAAGGGTTATTACTGAGCACGAAGTCAGGAGTAGTCACGGCGTATTGCTGGGTGTGTCTCAAAAACCAAACAAATAAAAAAATCCTCTGACAAAAAAATTTCTTCTATAGGATAAGAGAAACAACTTTCCTCTATAGGATGGAAGAAAATATTGACATATCACATCTGACAAAGGGCTAACATCTAAAATATGCAAAGAACTCTAAAAGGCCAGGAAACAGGCTATAAGGGATGGAGCACATGTTCTGTACATGGGATCCTTGAGTTTGATCTTTGGCATTATATGGTTCCTGAGCACCTAGCCAAGAGCCATGAACCTCACAAAACTCACATTCAGCTTCAAAAACAACCTTATCAAAAAATGAGGGTAAGTCAAACTTTTTCTATTTGATTCAAACATACAGGATTTGTCAGTAGCAGATAATATCTACATGGCGGTACCTTACAGGAATTAAGAAATAGGAGACTGAAATACATATGGGAAGTGTTGATTTGAGAATCATTTAAACAGAACTAGTAAAGGAATTTTTTCATTTTACTCTGAAAAGAAAAAAGGTGAAAAATAGCTGAACTCACTTTTCAAAGAGGACAGATAGACACTAACGGCACATGAAAAAGTGTTTATCATCACTGATTATCAGAAAAGTGCAAATAACAATGATAGTGATATATCATCTCACACAAGTGAGAACAGTTTTTATCAAAAAAGCCAGAAACAGGGGGGATGGAAAGATAGTTTACCAGGCAGGGCATTTGTCTTGCATGCAGCTGATCTGGGTTCAATTCCTGCCATCATACGTGGTCCCTGAATCCTGCCAGAAGTGATCCCTAAGCAAAGAGCCAGAAGTAAGCCCTGAGCATTGCTGACCCCAAAAACCTAAAACCAAACCATCAAACAAAAACAGCTACTGGTGGGCATGTGGAGAAAAGGAACCTCTATTCACTGTTGGGATTGTAAACTGGTTTAGCCTACCAGGGAAAAAAACTTGAAATTTTCTCAAAAAACTAAAAACAGAACTACCAATAATTCAATAATTATGCTTCTAGATGCTTACCCAAAGAACACAAAACATTTTTTTTGCTTTTTTGGGGTCACACTTGGCGATGCACAGGGGTTACTCCTGGCTCTGCGCTCAGGAATTACCCCTGGCAGTACTCATATGGGATGCTGGGAATCGAACCCGGGTCGGCTGTGTGCAAGGCAAACTCCCTACCTGTGCTGTGCTATTGCTCCAGCCCCACAAAACATATTTTAAAATACATATGTACTTCTATCTTATTTTTGGGGGGTCACACTGTCGATGCTCAGGGGTTACTCCTGGCCCTGTGCTCAGGAATTACTCCTGGCGGTGCCTGGGAGACCATATGGGATACTGGGGACTGAATTTGGGTTGGCCACATACAAGGCAAATGCCTACCCGCTGTACTATTGCTCCAGCCCTGACACTCCTATTTTTTTTTGGGGGGGCAGCATTATTTATAGTAGTAGTCACATTTGGAAACAACTAAAGTGCCCAATAACAGAGTAGATAACGAAGATGTGGTCTACACAATGGAATACCATTCAGTTATAAGAAAAGATAAAATCTTACCATTTGCTATTACAAGGATGGAACTGGAGAGGTCATGGTAAGTACACTAAATCAAAAGGAGAAAGACAAATACCAGATGATCTCACTCATACGTGGTATATAAAGAAACAAAGCAAGAAAACAATGTCCAATGAAACAAAGCCTTAGACTCTCACCACTGAATTGAGGGTACAAAGGAAACGGGGGAGGAGGGGAGGGATAAACTGAAAGGGTCGAATGGAGTGGTTCCGAGCAATACTGGCAGTTTGGTTGTGTGTTAATACTGTACTTTGAATACATGCATTTAAATTCTTATAAACCAATGATTTCTCAATGGAATTAAGGATCACCACTGCTTCAGGCACAAAGAACAGATTATTTTTTGGTCAGATTTTTTCGTTCTACTTTGGCCAGAAGACCCTTCTCCAAGTCCTTTGCTTTTACTTTTTCTCCTTTATTTAAACACCATGGTTTACAAAATTGTTCAAGATGCATTTGTGACAGGCATTCCTGCACCAATCCCACCACCAGGTGACCTTCCCTCCATCACTGTCCCCATCTGCCCAACCAACCCCAAATTTGCCCTCAGCAGGTACAAAATAATTTCTTTTATATTTCTTGTTACAACTAAATGGCAAGTGGAATTATTTAAAAAAAAAACTCAGTGAAAGAAATGAAAATTTGGCTCTTGAAGTCCTTGTCTGAGTATTTAGTAAGCAGTTGAGCCTTATGTGTTATTTTTATTTATTGCACTTAGTTGGCTACTATCGGCTGGATCAATAGCACAGCAGATAGGGCGTTTGCCATACACACTGCCAACCGGCCCAACCTGGGTTCGATTCCTCTGCCCCTCTCGGAGAGCCTGGCAAGATTTCTTCTACCGAGAGTATCTACCCCGCAGGCAAAACCTGCCAAGCTACCCGTGACATATTCCATATGGCAAGCTACCGGTGACGTATTCATATGCCAAACACAGAAACCACAAGTCTCACAATTGAGGCATTACTGGGCCCACTGGAGCAAATCTATGAACAAAGGGAGGACAGTACTACAGTTGGCTACTAAGTTACTTTCCCATCTAATTTGGTGTCCACTTCCTGGGATGTCAGTATTGTTGAATTTGGAGCTGTTGCTCCAGAAAATCCTGAATATTAACTCGGCTGTGAGTTTACAAGGGTAGCGGTTGTGGGATGTGGGTGTGGTGGTCAGCGCTTCTGGAAGTAAGTGGAAAGTGAGGATGCTACAGCCTTTGCTTTTAGTTCCTGTAATTTCACCTACTTTTTCTGTTTTTGATTAGCTGCTTTATTTTATCCATCTCCTTAACTTGCTTCTTGTACTGCATCAGGAACTGCTTCTTATCATTGTGGCAGCTGGGCATGATGCCTGTTGCCCCTTCCCCAGACTCTGTCACCAGAAACAGAGACCTGGTCCTCTTATCAATCTTATCAAATCTTTCCAAATCACTCAACCAGGATTGCACCGAAACAACTATCTTTCTTTTTTAAATTCTTTTAACTTTATTTCATATCTAATGAAATTACATTAACAAATAAACTAAGTCCTAGAAGTGGCAGTGGCTAGTAATCGCCATAGATCAGTTCAGCCGCCAATGTGCTACATAGTGGCATGTTTCATGTTTGAAAGGCGTGCCCTGCTTATGCCTCAGTGAAATCTGCTAGCTTGAGAATTAACATCATCTGAAAAATACAACAAACCGTTTTTGGCAGAAATTTGACATTGTCATGTCTGTCATTTAGTCCCTTCAACATTAAGGTAGGGATCAGAATATTTAACAAAAAGTAAGGTAAAGGTAAAGGCCCTCCCGTTGATCGTCGATTTGCTTGAGCGGGCCCAGTAACGTCTCCATTGGAGACTTTGTTGTTACTGTGTCTGGCATATCGAATACTCTCGGTAGCTTGCCGGGCTCTCCGAGAGGGGCGGAGGAATCGAACTCGGGTCGGCCATGTTGGCCGCTTGTAAGGCGAACGCCCTACCCGCTGTATCATTTCACATAATTTTACATTAGTTTTGGGGGATGAGCTTTACCTCCAATTCATTTATTTTTTTACATACTCAGCAGTGCTCAGGGCTTACTTTGAGTTCTGTGCTCAGGGCCATACCTGGAGGTGCTTGGGATCAATCATATGTGACGCTGCGATTTGAACCGAGGTTCACACTGTGCAAGGCAAGCACATTTACCTCTGTTTTATTAGCTCACCTGTCAATCCCCATGGATATATGAGGAAATAGATCAGCAGGGAAGTAGACTTAACTGTTATTTAGATATAAATTGTGACCGATCATTAATTTCTGGTCAGTTCTACAACATCTCACGTAAGAATGAGAAGGATATGAATAGGAATTCTAATTTTTTGGTCCCATAAAATACATTTGAAAATAATCTTATATTTGTTTTGTAATTACAAAATTATGGCATAATGAGTATGTAAAGTTTTGAAAGTATATAACTTGGGGTAGAGGAATTTTTTTCTTTTTTATTTTTTAATAACTTTAAACATTTTTGATTTACAAAGCTGCTTATGACATAGTTGTTTTGGGCATTCAATGTTCCATCACCAATCCTACCACCAGTGTGACATTCTCTCCACTATTGTCCCCACCCACTCTCCAAGTCTACCTCCTTAGCAGACAGAGAATAATTTATTTTATATTGTTTGTTAAAACTTTTTTTTAAAATTTTTATTAGTGAAACACTATGAGGTACAATTGCAGACTTAGAAATTTTTGTGCTTGGGTTTCAGTTATACGATGATTGAGTACCCATCCCTCCACCAGTGCCCATTCTCCACCACCACTGATCCTAGTATCCCTCCCACCCCTCATCTCCCCCATCCCACCCTGCCTCTGTAGCAGGACATTCCCTTTTGTTCTCTCTCTCCTTTTGGGTGCTGTGGTTTGCAAAAGAGGCAATGAGTGGCAATCATGTTCGGTCCACAGTCCACTCTCAGCACGGATCTCCCATCCTGGGAGGATCCTTTATTCGGTGCTCCCTTCTCTATCTGAGCTGCCTTTTCCCCTAGCGTGTGCGACTGGCCTCCAAGCCATGGAGTAAACCTCCTGGTACTTATCTCGGGTATTCTTAGGTGTTAGTCTCCAAAATAGGAATTTTTTTTCTTTATAAAAATATGGTGCCTATCTCAATAAACTTACATCTAGTTACCAAGAAACAGTAAATTCAAGATTAATTTTTAAAATGCAATAATAATTGCTAATGGCAATGACAACAGCAGTACAACTTTATATTTTAACTACTTTTTTTAACATTTTAAAACAATTTCTGGAAATATAATCTACTACTTTTTACACAGATATCTAACTGGAGGTCATTGTTACTGCCTGTTAATATGGGAAAAAGCAAGCTGAGGAGACCCAACAATACAAACCTAAGATGCTAGGAAATAATAAACCCTGTGCCTGATATTCTGTCCATTGATCCTAGGGTCATTTCTTCAATTACCACCAAAATGAGTTATTGCCATTTGGCAGAGACAAAAGGGTCTGGAAGACAATTTTCAGTTGTAATCTTAATAGAGTTCATGACACAATACTTCACCTTTTCTGGTCTTCTATAATTTGAGCCAGATTTCTCTCTTCCATTATTTAGACAAAGACTGGAACAGAAGAAATTGCTCATGCCCTAGTTCTGCTGATGCCTTTGATAACAGAAGTGACTAGGGTAGCCAATTTGCTGTTTACTTGTTACAAAAAAACCGTTTCCCTGGGTTACCACAATAAGCAGACTAGAGCTAGCTTCTTAGAGCATTGATAGTGTGTGTCTTTCTCTGTAATTCAAAAGTACTCAAAATCATGGAAATGCCTATCATAGTCCACAGGAAATTCTGGTTTAAATCTTCTGGCTTGAATTTGCCTGTATAAACTTTATTTATTTGTCTGAAACTCTTATCAGAGCTAGAAACTATTAATTGCTAATGGTACCTAGCCACACGTTAATTTTATTTATTTACTTTTTTAAGATGCAACTATTATTATATTATTTTTGCTTTTTGTCTCACACCCAGCGATGCTCAGGGGTTACTCCTGTCTCTGCACTCAGGAATTTCTCCTGGCAGAACTGGGGGAACCATATGGAATACCAGGGATTGAACCTGGGTCGACCACGAGCAAGGAAAACGCCCTACTGGCTGTACTATTGCTCTGACCTGATGCAAAATCTTTATTAGGAGTCTTTGATGATGGACTGTGGTACAACACTGTAAAGCAAAAAGACAGGTCTGGCTCTCTGCAAGGCTCTGAAAGATTTTATTGGTGAAAAAGAAAGCCACAAAGAAGTTTTTTTAAACAAAGAGATATCATAATACAGGAACTTAATAATGACTTTTTAAAAAAAAAAAAAAAGAGAGACCACATATTCCCTTCTCTATATAAGTTCTGAAATGCTGGCTGGCACCAGAGTTGTGTGGTTTTTTTCTATATCCACATGGGACAGGCCGCTCAACCCCAGAAACAACAAAGAGCAGAGGCATTTCATAGGAAAGAAATTCGACTCAGGTGGGAGTAACCCAAAGTCTGGACTATACTGTAGGGCTGTGACAGACCTTTACCTTCTGTCTAAACCCATCCTCTGCTGAGTCAATTTTTTCATCTCTGAAATGGTGGCTGTATTGGTAGGATTTAAGACAGATGATTTTTCTGTTCTTGTCCCACCCCATATTTAAATATGCATCCAATTCGTTTTGAAACAAAAGTAAAAATCACCAACTATTCTGAAAATTCACCAAGTCTTATGAAATGATTTGGCATAGCATGGACACTCAACTCTAAGAACTTCATATGTATTCTTTCAGGAGGACAGCTTTATATTTAAAAAGAGTGTTAGTAAAAGGAAAAGAGGTTGAAAATGCACTTATTTATGAGGATTTCTTTTTCATTGAAATTCTCACTCTTCCTCTTAGCAAATTAAGCTTACTATGACTACAAGCAGGATAAGAAATCAGTAAAAATGTTCGGGGTAATCTGTTTTGTTTGTTTTATACTTACATTTTTGTTTTATTACTGCTTTCTAGACATCCATTACAAAATTTGTTATTTTCTCCATTAATTTGCAAATATCCTTTTATGTGTATCCTATTTCTTGATGACAAGTTAAAAAATGGATCAAGGGTTATTAAAGAAAGTCACATCCATGGCTTTTATACACCAGTCCCTCTTCAAATTTTTTTTCATGACCCACACAAACATCTTATATAGTACCTATTATAAACACCATTTTTTAAAAAGTACTTTAAGTCTGGATAAAAGGATTTCTCTGCCAGAGAGAAGAAAAGTGTCTGTGACCATTGTGGGGATGTGGATGTGTATGTGGGAAGGAACCTGGAGACACTGGTGGTGGGAAATGTACATGGTGAAGGAATGGGTGCTGGAACACTGCAACCCAAACAGGGACTACTTTATAACTGTATACCTTACAGTGATTCAATTTTTTTAAAGGATTTCTCTAATGTTATATAGCTAGTAAATGAGACTCACTTACTCAATATCTGCCATCTCTTCCCGTTGTCCCACAAAGCCTTCACCTATACAATTAACAATAAGACTTTCATAGAAGAAAGGCAATAAATGCTTTTTAAAGATCAGATTTGCTCTAGCGGGCACCAGTAATGTCTCACTCTCACAACAAATTGTGAGACTTGTTGTTACTGTTTTTGGCATATCGAATATGCCATGGGTAGCTTGTCAGGCTTTGCCGTGCGGGCGAGATACTCTCCGTAGCTTGCCGGGCTCTCCAAGAGGGGGGGAGGAATCGAACACCAGTTGGCCTCATGCAAGGCAAATACCCTACTGCTGTGCTATCACTCCAGCCCTAAAGATCAGTCATGGTCACGGTCCTCCCATTGTTCAGTAAAAACTTTTTCAGTCTCCTGACGACTATGACAAAGAAATCTATTACTGTCATAATGTACTGCATTTATTATTAGTGGTCTAGGTCAAAGTTTTAGGAAATAAGCCAGAGAGATGGTTCAAAGGGCGGAAGCACATGTTCTGCATGTGGGAGCCCTCGTTTTCATCCCCAATGCCACATAATCTCCTGAGTACAGAGACACTAAGCACCACTAGGCTTTAATTTTATTCTCTTGATTATCAAAGCAATACATGCTCATTATAAGAAATATAGTCTAGAAGGAAAAATATTCAGAATTATCCTAACCCTAGAATTCAAAGACAATTATATTTAATCTTTCAACACACATGCTTCTTCTATTTTTTCTCTTCCAATTTTTTTTTTGATTTTTGGGTCATACCCGGCGATGTTCAGGGGTTATTCAGGGGTTACTCCTGGCTCTGCACTCAGGAATTACTTCTGGCAGTGTTCCGGGGACCATATGGGATGCTGGGAATCGAACCTGAGTCGGATGCATGCAAGGCAAACGCCCTACCCGCTGTACTATCACTCAGCCCCTCTCTTCCAATTCTTTCTGTGTACATGTACATTTTTCTTACATAGATGAAACCAGTCTACGTTTACTGTTAAACCTTTCACATAAAATCAAACTGAAAACATTTTTCATGTTCTTAAAACCTTTTACTAAACATTCCATGCTTTGGAAGCCTATTAAATCTCAACACCAAAAACCAATGATAAGCAAATCATGGCTCCAAGGTCAAATCCAGTCTATAATGAGGCCCACCCAATTCCATCAGGCACTAATAATCCTATATTGCTTTTCTCTCTCCTTTATGTCACTTGCATGATTTAGCAATGTACTTTTTGTATAGACACAGTTAGACAGTTCATGCTGTGCTTGTAACATATAAATTAATTGACTCCAAAGTAATATTTACTCCTGGGCATCCATAATTACTTGACTTAAGCCTCAGTTGCCCTTAGTTCCTAGAATTCTAAAGGCAGGTTTCCAACAAAGGGCCTGGGTGGACCCAGGGCAAGATGTAAGCTACCCTGGTATTGAAAGGAGACAAGCTAAGCAGCATAAGTATAGTGAGTTAAGAGCATGGTCATGGGACAAACTCTGTCATGACCAAGAAAGAAGTAACTTAATAAGGACCCTACTGGGGTTAGGAAAGACTAGCCTGGCCTGAGGAATATGGTCTGGAATATATAGCAAGATGTCCCCAGGAAGAGCCAACCTTTAAGCTTAATCTTACTGTATTCATACAAAATGACTAGAAATATTTTGTCCTTGCTCCTCCTGTGTTTATTATTAGGTTTATTGAGTTACTCCCACCACAGTGCTCCCAGGGCATACAATTACATCACTGTCACTGTCCTCTCATTGTTCATCAATTTGCTCAAGCGGGCCCAGTAACGTCTCCATTGGAGACTTTGTTGTTACTGTGTTTGGCATATCGAATACATCACGGGTAGCTTGCCAGGCTCTGCCGTGCGGGCGAGATACTCTCGGTAGCTTGCAGGGCTCTCCGAGAGGGGCGGAGGAATCGAACTCGGGTCGGCCATGTTGGCTGCGTGCAAGGCAAACACCCTACCTCTGTGCTATCGCTCCAGCCCAGAAATATTATAAGAAGTAAATTTGCTATGAAAGTTTAAATGGATTACTACCTGAGAGTTAGAGCAATAGCACAGCGGGTAGGGCATTTGCCTTGCACGCAGCCAACCTGGCCAACCCAAGTTTGATTCCTCTGCCCCTCTCAGAGAGCCCGGCAAGCTACCGAGAGTATCTCGCCCGCAGCAAAGCCTGGCAAGCTACCCAGGATGTATTCAATTTGCCAAAAACAGTAACAACAAGTATCACAATGGAGATGTTGCTGGGCCCACTGGAGCAAATCGATGAACAATGGGAGGACAGTGCTACAGTGCTACTAAATGAGGAAAGCAGAAAGCAATACACCTTAGATGGAATCCCACCCTTGAGTGGATCTCCTAATAATCTGGAGTGTTGAATCCTGAGATATGAGTTAATCTCCTAGAATTTCCCTTGAAGGAGTGGCTTTACATCGTTTTTTTATGATAATGCTCAACACCCCCTATGTGTACCCCAACCCTTCATGATTTTTATATAACTATGCTGTAAGGGGGAAATGGGGACTAGAAAGAGGAGAACTATAAGGACGAGGATGAGGAATTATGATGACTGGGACTACAACCAAAACTACGACTACGATTGTGCTATAAGGGGAGAGATCAGACTAAACTAGGGAGGAAGGAGAAATAAACTACCATCCAGCCGGGGGCCCAGTCCCTGTTTCTCTGTTCCCCTGGTCCTTCGTCCGACTGTGGCCATTGTCCGGCCTAGGGAACAGCTCTCAGCCACTGGGCGCTCGAGTACTACAAGTGCCACCACACCTTTCCTTTGAAACTCAAAGGAGTTTCAGTACAGCGGGTGTGGCCCTTACCTTGCACTCACCAACTGTGGGTTCAATTCCTGACACTACATAGGATCCCTTGAGCCCTACCTAAGCAAAGAACCTAAGCATCATCCGGTGTGGCCACTGAACAAAAAAATATGTAATTACAGAATATAAAACAGAAAATTAGAAAATACTGAGTAGTCATAAACCTACAACTTGCTAATTTGCAACCTTGTCCACTTTACAAATCAGATGCCCTGGTAGCATCAAGCTTTACATTTTTGTTTTAGTCTTCCTGTTGACATATTAATAAAAATGATCATATTTCCTCTATTAAACTTTCATTGAGTTTCTACTAGGTGTTAAACAGGTCTTGCATCTGGTGCTAACGACTTATAGGAGAATAGGGACTGGAGAAATAGTACAGCAGGTAGGGTATTTGCCTGGAAGACGTCAATCCAAATTCACTCCCCAATCCCATATGGTCCCCCAAGCCCTGCCAGGATTGATTCCTGAGCTCAGAGCCAGGAGTAAGCCCCGAGAACAGTTGGGTATGGCCTCAAAACCAAAAAAATTAATTAATGACTTATTGAAGTTGTTTTAACCTTATGCAGTTGATAACTATGCCTACTATGTATTAAGCAGTTCTTCCACCAGGTTCACGAAAGAATAATTCATCATTTTTTGCCTCAAGTTATTTACTGGTTTCTAAAGTGTGTGTGTTTCCCAGCTTTCAAGGCAATAAGATGATTTCAGTTTTTCTAGATAGTCACTTCTCACCTCTGAGATTCTATGAAAAGGTTGTGTAAAGAGTTAGTGTTACAAAGAGGGAGGGAGCAAAATCACCTTCACCAAAGTAATATGGATCTAGATCCATGATAATTAAACTTCGTTGGTGAAAAATCACCGAGAGCAAACACAAGAAGAGCAGACAAACAGACAAAACAAGTAATTCTGTACCATGTAATTCAGCCTGCAGAAATTCCCCTAATATCTCTGTTTTAGCCTGTCAGAAAGAAGAACTGCCCATTTTTAGACAAGATGAGCAAGAAATTGGCCAATAGTCATTCTGTTCATGTGAAAAATTTAAATTTCGTTTTATGAGATAAAACTCCTACACATGTACTGAGGAAAGAGAGAAATAATAGAAGCCATCATAATTGTATCTTTCTCCACAATGATGGGCAATAACAGTACTTTGGCTTTGGGAGAGGATATAAACCTGAGCCAAGTATTTCTGAGGATTCTAAGAAATGTGTCCAAATTTAAAGAAGGATCCCCCCCCCTTCCTTTGAGCTTTAACGAAAAGAGAACTTATTTACAATCCTGATAACTTCTTACTTTTGCTGGAGCAATGGATCTTTGCAAATATATTAGGAGGCCAGAGAAACACTGCATTGGGTAAACATTTGCCCTGCAGACAGTCAACTAAGTTTGATCCCCAGCACTCCATATGCCCTCCCAAGTCCTGCCGGAGTGTAGAGCCAGGAGCAAGTCCCGAGCACCACTGGGTGTGGCTCCCAAAACAAAAAGATATATATTAGGAAACTATAAACAAGAGCTGATATCTGAAATGTTCTGTTGTTTTGGGTCAATCCTGATACATCTATCTTCGATCACTGGGTTAAAAGAGAGGAGATATAGTCCATCTGTGGCCCTGAGCTCCAGAAAATGTTTATAATACCACTTAGCTTGTTGACTTTTCTCAGAGACTAGATGAGGCAACATGTCGGTTAACAACACAGTTATTGGCACACAGTAGCACTGCAGCACTATGTCCCGTTGTTCATCGAGTTGCTCGAGTGGGCACCAGTAACGTCTCCATTGTGAGACTTGTTACTATTTTTGGCATATCGAATACACCACGGGGAGCTTGCCAGACTCTGCTATGCGGGCAGGATACTCTCGGTAGCTTGCCAGGCTCTCTGAAAGGGAGGGAGGAATCGAACCCAGGTCAGCTGCATGCAATCACTCCAGCTCACAGTATTGAATAAAATTTATTTTTGTGACTCTAATTTATAGTATATAAACTCCCCCAAAGAGACTCACCTAAGATAGTGGAAAAGAAAACTGCCTCCATGGTTTGCCTTGGTAGTTACATGCCCAGCTACAATTTTTCTTCCAGTCACTAAAATTTAACTAACAAAGATGTCTTCCTCTCACTATCAAAATCTTCTCTGCCACTGACAGTGGTAGCAACAGTGCACATGCCCCTGCACACCTGATGTCTAATATGCCTTGTGCTGAGCCCTTCCCGGGGACTAGTTGGCATTTAAACTTACTGAGTATAATGTCTTTGAATTAACGTTTTAAATACATATGCCTGGAGGATCGAAAGAAATGTTGAGCAGGTAAGTGAATAGATGCCATTTGGGCATAATTTATCATTTTGCAGAGGATTATCTCCAGTGGTTCTCTTTTTTTAAAAAAAAACATGCTCATTTGCTAACAGAAATATGTATTCGCAAAAGAAAGGGAAGTTCTGTCTGTTCATGCCAACTCAAAACAGTTAGAATGACTTGTTCTGACCTACTTAGAATAAACAAACCTATATTTTTTTCATTTTTTAAAATTTTATTTATTGAATCACCGTGAGAGCAGTTACAAAACTTTTGGATCTAAGTCTCAGTCATACAATGAAACACCCGTACCTTCACCAGTGCCCATTCTCCACCACCAAAAATCCCAGTATACCCCCATCCCACACCCTCCCCCTGCCTGTGGGGCAGATGATTTCTACATTACTCTCTCTCTACTTTGATCACATTCACTATTTCGACACCAGACCCACCATTATTTAAGATTTTACCCCAACACTCAGATCTGCTGAAAAGGCAACAATAGACAATATGTGTTCTACTGCTGGTTATGAATAACATATGATGTCGTGTGGCTGCAGTAGAGCCATGTGGTTCTGAAATTCTGAAATTTTAACACTTAAATCTGGAGGGATTTCTGCCAAAAGCCACTGGGTTTAGAGATCTGCTCCTGAGTCTCTGGGATCATGGCCCTTGAGCAGCTTGATGAGGAGCCAAAGAGGCCATTCGTGGGCGATGACTTGGGGTCTCATTGGGGTGGGGAAGACAGGCCCGGCTCCACCTCCCCCCCCATCCCGTGAGACCCAACAAGTTTCGTCACTGCGGGCCCAAGCCTGACTTTCCAATGGCCTCTGGAGGATGACAGCCACCAAGTCGACAAGAGGGAGCAGGCGGAGGGACAGCACCCATTCCCCCCTGGGGTGGCCAGGCGACAGTAACGTACTGTGGAGTCCGGATGCATTTCTGCCAAAGGCCACTGGGTTTTGAGATGTTTCTGAGCCTCTGGGATCATGGCCGTTAAGCAGCTTGATCAGAAGCCAGAGAGGCCATTCATGGGCGATGACTTGGGGTCTCGTTGGGGTGGGGAGGACAAGCCCGACTCCACCCCCATCCCGTGAGGCCCTGTGTGTCTCGTACTGGGGGCCCAAATGTGACTATCCAGTGGCCTCAGACAGATGGCGGCCACTGGGCCACCAGGGGGAACAGGCAAAGGCACAAAACCTATTCCCACCTGGGTTAGCCCAGCACCGGTAGCCTACTGCAGAGACCAGACGCATTTCTACCTAAAGCCACTGGGTTCTGAGATTCGTTTCTGAGTCTCTGGGATCATGGCCATTAAGCAGTTCAATCAGGAACCAAAGAGGCCTTGCCTCCAATTATATAGCTGAGCCGGAGGTGGTTTGTGGGTGTGTTTCCCACATACCTAACTTTTGGCCGTTTACTTTCTTGGTAAACTTTGCCCCAAGTTTTTGGGGTCTGGCCAAAGGCACAGCAGCAATTTTGGGGTATCTGGAAGTCTGAAGGCGCCATGAGGCTGCTGATGCACTCGCCTCACAGGTACAGATTGACCTGCTGGCGGCACCATACCCCGCAAACCTATTAACTACTTGTATCTCTAGACAGTGTTATAAAAATACAGCTCTCAAAATATCTGCCAAGGATTTTGCTGCTTTGCTTATTTTATTCTTACATGAGAAGTTGAAAATAACCAATGCTTACACTGTTAATTGGCTTCAGTGGTGGGGGAGGACAACACACCAGCTGTACTCAGGGCTTACTTCTGATCCTGTGTTCGAGGATCATTCCTGGCTGTGTGTGGTGTGGGGCAGCAGTTGGGGAGGGGATTGAACCAGAGTTGACCATTTACAAAACAAGTGCCTAGCCACCCATTCACTAATCTCAAGCCCACTAATTGGTTTCTCTGAAGTGTCTTGATTATTATATTCTTTTTCAAGGGCTTCAATCTAGACCTTCCGTAGTAAAGAAAATCAACTATTGATCAGTTATTGCTATTCTTTCTGATCAGACATGAGAGCAGTTTGTCTAAACTTCCTCACTCTCCATTACTCCTTCCACTCTAGTTAAAATTACTTCTACATGTATCACCACTTCATGTTCTATTTCTCAAATAGAACACCTATTTGACAAAATAGGTCTTCTGCTCATCAAACCCAAAGATTTATATTCATCTTATCCTCTATACCAAGATCTAGCCAAAGATGTGTTCTATACAAGACAATTACTTGGGAGAAAAGAAGTAACTTTCAACTTATTTTAATGTTTAAAATTTTAAATAAAAAAATTTTAACTTTGTCAGGGTCTGAGTATAGTTTATTGTCCAAGCACCTGCACTGCAGACATCAAATTATAAATTGCCCTCTCCTGGCCTCCACACTGTCCACACATGCTGTGTGTAGCCAGCCGGACATCTGGGATACCTGGAGTTATAGCACAAAAAAGATCTCTGGCACAAAAGAAACAATTTGCAATGTTTGTTCATCATAACAACAACAAGGAAAAGAAAGGAAAATACTTTTTTTTATTATTCCTGAAACACCATGAGGTACAGTTGTAGACTTACAAACTTTTGTGCTTGGGTTTCAGTTATACAATGATCGAGTACCCATCCCTCCACTAGTGCCCGTTCTCCCCATCAGTGATCTCAGTAGTCCTCCCACTCCCCTCCCGATCCTCCCCACCCCACCTCGCCTCTGTGGCAAGGCATTCTGAAAGGGAAATACTTTTTAAGAATTAAAAAATTTTCTGTTTCAATATATCAACATGATAGGAAAACTACTAAAACTTGTTTTCTGGCAGGGTAGGGATTTGGGACACACCTGGAAGTGCTTATGGCTTAGGGATCACCCCTGGCAGTGCTCAGAGGTGAGCACATGCTGCCAAGGATCAAACCTAGGTCAGCTGCATGCAAGGCAAGCTCCTTATACACTGCATTATCCATCTCTCTGACCCTCAAGCTCTTAATATTATGTTCAATAAATTAATTTGGGAGTACTTCCCCAAATAAACAGCAAATCTCAAAGTATGGAAATAAGGACCTGGAGGGGGGTTGTCTCTAAAATCCTTTCAGAGCACCACAAAGTTAGAACCTTTTATAATAGAAATAAGATAGAATCTTTTCTACTAATTTTCTCATGAGTTTTCAATGGATTTTCCCAGAAGTTACATGAGATGATTCTGCAACTGATTTAACAGTTGCTTTTTAGTAAGTCAAAATTTTTTAAAATTTGAAAAAAGAGTAAAAAATTATTTTCTTTCCTTGAATTTCTTGCTTTGGAAAAGTTATTTTCATAAAATTATTTTTTCACTAACAATGAATGATTGTCATTTTTAAATGAACTTAGTTTAAAAATTTTAAGTCTTAGTTTAAAATACAATCACAATAAATAACAATAGATAAACCACAGTGTAGTGGTGCTGGCTCTGACCAGTTTGCAAGATAATATGTCCAGAGTCTGAAATAGTTAATGGTGGAAGTTTATATCACAGCAATACCCAGCGGGTAGGGCATCTGCCTTGCACGCAGCCAACATGGCCGACCCGAGTTCGATTCCTCCGCCCCTCTCGGAGAGCTCGGCAAGCTACCTAGAGTATCTCGCCCGCATGGCAGAGCCTGGCAAGCTCCCCGTGACGTATTCGATATGCCAAACACAGTAACAACAAAGTCTCCAATGGAGACGTTACTGGGCCCGCTCGAGCAAATCGATGATCAACGGGAGGGCCTTTTCTTTACTTTTTTACCCAGATCCACACATTCTATATTTCAAACATTATCTATATTTATCCTGTCCAAAACTTTCTGAGTTTCTGAGTTATGATATTCTTTCGTTGCCACAGATGATTAAAAATGAAATTTAATCCATTTAAAGTCAACACCCATTAATGCTCCTGTGACTTCTAATACTACATGTTGTCATGCAAGTAAACGGATAGTATGGCTGAATAATTCTTTTTGAGACTGTTATATGTTCATGTGTTATTCATTTTTATGAGTGGGCACAGATGCAGAGTGCTAGCCCAGAAAATAAACTACAGGACTGGCAGAAGAAGTACGACTTTAGTATGCAAGAGAATGGGGTTGTGTTGTTAGGTAAGCAGAACAGAGAGATTGAGAAATCGTACCCGTGCATACTAGGGTTAAAACAGTCTCAGTTCTAAAGGACAGACTGGAGTTAATAAAAGAAACCTGATTCACAGTGGGAGAACAAAAAGTATTTGTAGGAGGGCCACTGGGAGAAGAAACCTTAATGGAAAAAAAAAACAGGCAAAATGTTCTGGACATATCTATAGTCATCTCTTCTCTGTTCTGTGTCAGGAGACAAATCTGTATGTACCACATCCACTAAGGTTAGCTATACTCTGATTTCTGTCTGTGAGTAGCTTAGAAGGGCCTTGAAGGAAGGAAGGAAGAACTGGAAGGAAGGGAGAGAGTGAGATCAAGTATTTTCCTTCTAGCCAGATCTACTGCTGCCTGCATCCTCCACCAAAGGTAGGTGCTCCTCCCAGACAGCCTGTCCTCTTTCCTCCATGGTACAGAGTCCCAGCAGGGGTCCCTCCCCTGTCCCACAGGCCTGTAACTGGTAAGCATATCCACCACTGCCAGTTGGGAATCCTACAGTCCCTTGTGCCACTGCCTACTTCTTTGTACCATCAGTTCAATAATGACAGGCAGTAATGACTACTAGTATACATCATTTTCATCACCACAGAAAGTTATATTGGACAAATAACTGTATATGTTAGGGCTTTTCAGTCTTGAAACTATTAATTCTTCAAGCTGGATAAGTCTTTGCCATGGCAGGTGGGGGTGGAGACAACTGTCTTGTGTGTTGTAGGATGTTCCGCAACATCCCTATCTTCCACCAGGCCAAACAACTAGGAATGCCTAAATTTAAATACAATCATTCCCCTAGAGATTGCATTTTGATTATCCACAAAAAAAAAGAGCAAGACAGCTCAAGGAGAAAAAGTTGAGATATACTTAAAGCAGGAGCTAGAGTAATAAAAAAAAAACTAGAATTAGTAAGGTTTCAACAAAATCCTAACACAATTTATTATAATCTTTTAGTAACAAGTTCTACTCTTTCAGGAAGAGTGGAAAATTTGGTTCTAGTTTCCCCAATGGTACTTGAAGCATTCCACCTAGGTTGTCATATGTGTGATGCCCTTCCCCTACTCCACTTCCTTAAATATCAGGAAGAGTTTGGTAGTTAGATAGTTATGATATTTCTCATTAGGTACATAAAGCTTAGCCTCAATATTCTCAAATACTGACATAAAACAAGTATATAGATACCTAAGAAGCCTTACTAAGTCTCTCTCACGCATTCCTCCCCCAGACACTGGATAGGGGATGTGACATCTTTCCTGTCCTGCCAGACTCTGGGTACACAGGTTCTAAGGTATCTTCTAGTTTAGTAGGCTTTGGAAGTAGGAAAGAAAAAACTACCTCAGTCAGAGGTTCTAGTGCAGTTGTTTTCAACACTCAAAAAAAAAATTGGTGCTCGTTTCAGCAGCTCATATACTAAAATTGGAACGATACAGAGATTAGCATGGCCCCTGTGCAAGGATGACATGCAAATTCGTGAAGCATTCCATATTTTTACAAAACGGAATGCCCTGCCACAGAGACAGGGTGGGATGGGGGGATGGGGGGTGGGAGGGATACTAGGATCATTGGTGGTGGAGAATGGGCACTGGTGGAGGGATGGGTACTCGATCATTGTATAACTGAAACCCAAACACAAAAAATTGTTAAGTCTACAACTGTACCTCACGGTGTTTCACTAATAAAAATTTTTTTAAAAATTTTTGGTGGCAGGGTCATGCCTGACTGTGATCAGGGCTTACTCCTTACTCCAGGCTCTTTGCTCCAGGATCACTCCTGATGGGCTCAGAGGACCATATGGGGTCCCAGGGATGAAACCAAGATCATCTGCACACAAGGCAAGTGCCACCCATTGCACTAACTCTCTGACCCCTCAATACATTTATACCTGCTCATATTAATATCTGCCTCTGATAAGTTCACTATGTTTAAATTACAGAGGCTATTCATTTATTCAATAAATGTTGATTGAATACTGAAAAAAGAGAAAAAAAGACAAAACAGTAACTTGTCTATTTCACATGCCAGATTCCCCCAGGAGGTAATGACTCTTACTTTGTGCCCATTCCACAGCCATTATTCAGATAATGTCTCTGTAACAGACAATCTGTAAAAAAATTTTAAAGCTAAAATACAAATAAAAAACTAAAAAATCCCAAATTCAAGAAAGGATAATAATTGTATCAGAGAGGACTCTGATTAAGAAACAGAGATCACATTCATATTAGGAAAATTTGCATAAACCAAAGTGAAGGGACTTTTTTGCAAAAGCATACACAGAGTAGGGAAACTATAAGGGACACTACTCTTATTCAGGACTGATAGCAGCAGGAGTGTAATGGCTCTTAAGGGAAAGAAGATGAGAGGAAGGACTTATTACAGGAGCCCAACAGGAGAAAGTCTTATAGTAAGAAACCATGACCTTAGGTCGAGGGGCACAGGCAGCCCAAGGCAACCCTATAAGGAGAGAACCAGGAGAATAATTAGCCTGACCTCACTCCCATCCCTCTCTTGATCTCCTGCTGGGACTATGCCATCAGAGAAAGTCAGAGGGCACAGGAGCCCTTGTATAATCCTCAGCCAGTCTCCCAGGTAGAGAGAGTAATGAGGGTGAGGGATAGATTAAAAAGGACCAAATATACTTTAAGAATAGGTGATCACTATTCCTGGACTGGTGGTCTTTGGAAACTGCTAAGATGCCAATTTAAGATCAATTTATCTATGATCTAACGAGAAGTCAGCATTTGCAAACTCCTATTTTGTATGTGTATCAAAATCTGAGACTTAGGGACTGTCACTCCAATTTTAAAACAGTATTTCATCTAGAATAAAAATCAAACCTCACTTAAAAGAAAATTATGTTCTAATTTAAATTAATTTAAATGTTAAACTCTGTCAGACCTTAAGGTCAGTCACAAATATCCCAAACTTTACACTCCTTGGTAAGGATGGAGCTGATATTTCTTGCTATCAAGACAAGTGATCAAAAGATCGATGTACTGCTACATATAACTAAAACTTCATTGTAAAAAAAGAAATTAGAATACAGCATGTGAAAATTTGCCAAAAATAGGTAGAAGAAGTGTCCAAAGTCTTACAGAAAAAATTACAACCATACAATGGAACACAGACAATAGATGACTAGAAAATTTAAAAAGAAAGTCAGGGAGAAAAGCTCTTAATTCTGAAGGTTGCTACTTTTCCATTAAATGACAGAATATAAAAAACCGGTATGCTGGAAAGGAGAGGCTAAGAAAAATTCTGATGAGTCCCAGGAATAAAAGAGATAATAACAAAAGATGTTTATCACCAGTTCGTTTTGGTTAGCCTATGACCTTTAAGCCTAATGACTGTAGTCTAATGACATACAGCAAGGGAAAGAAAAAGATCTTCTTCACTTCTGCCTTAATTAAGGCATATATTCTTATTGATTTGCAGACATTTACATTCACAAAATAAATATGCAAGTATTCATTATACTTCATCCATTCCTGGAAAATCATTACATATTCAGAATATATTGTTATATTAATTGCTGTTTATCAAACACTAAGATTGAGATTTGGTGTTTTCTTTTTTGAGAAAGATGTATGCCCAGCTATTGTCTGTTCAGTGCAAACTGTTCTCATCATAATGAGTACTTATCATAATTTCAGACTCTTAAGTCTGGAGTACACTTTGTACTGCTATTCAAGCATGTAACATTCACACCAAGTCGCAAATAAAAGGTATGCACACTTGATGGATTATGACCCTTTTGTATGCACATTTACAAAAAAGGAAGAGTAATCTAACTTTGATTGCTAATCTCTCTTCCCTTGTCATAAATTAATAGGATAATGAAAAGGAAAAAAGTCCATTCCCTTACCTTTGAGTGAATCACCTGAATTTTATGAAAATTTGTTAGAAACATCCTCACTAAAATATAATCTAAACTGATTCATCAGTTATAATCTTCATCACTCAGAACTCATTTATTCACTAATTTAACCATAAATATAAATTAAGCATCTACTGCACACACCAGAATATGTTATAGGCACTGGGGATATATCAGTAAAGAAGACAGACGAAATCCCTGTTCTCAGAGTTTACACTTGAGGGAAAATGGTAAATTAAAATAAATATGCAAATAAATAAGATTAGATAGTGGTCTTTTCTAGGGATGAAATAAGTAAAAGGGTGAAGAACAACAGAAGAGAAACAGAATTTAGGAAGACCTCTCTGAGGAGTTAACATTTTTGGGAAGGCTACAACAGTTTTAAGAAGTCAACCAGTTGAAAAATTGGAAAAAGAACATTCCAGAAGAGAGAAAATGAAGGTCAAAGCCCTGAGGTGGGAATAAGCTAAGGGTACTAGAGGAAAAGTAAGGATATCAGTGAGACAAAAATGATGAGATAAAACACCAGAGGTAGCCAGACAGCAGACCATACAAGGCTTTACAGGACAAGGAATTACAATTTTTTCCAGGACTGATGAGAATTTGCTGCAGGGTTTTAAGCTGGAGAGGATCTGATCTGTACTTTTGGAGGATCGTGCTAGGTCTGAAGGGAAAAGGGACTGTGAGAGGCAGAAGACCACTGTCATAATTTACATAAGAGAAGATGGTAGCTGGAACTATGATGAGGAAATGGACTGGGGAAGAATTAGAAAGACTGGGAACTATTCTGGAAACTGACTTGCTTGTAGATTGCATAAGTACAATGCTTTTGATCTAAACAAAATGATTAGTAGCACTATGAAAAAGTAGGTACAAGGAAGTGGAGTGCTCATGAAAGGGAACCAAAAGTTACACAAGAGCTGCTCCCAAGCAGTGCTCAATATGTCTGGGGCCACTCAAGCAATACCAGAGAGAGAGAGCAATGCTCACTGTGGTAGTGCTGGGATCCTGAGGCCATCAAGGCCATACCCAGTAGAGCTTAGCAGCCTCTAGGACAATACCTGGCAGTGCTAGGGGAGGTGGGGAGGGACCATGTGGTTCTGAGGTTCAATGCATCTGTCAGACATGCACCCCGAACACTGAATGATATATCCCCAACTCCACCCCAAGGTTACATGTTCTATATATTTATTTAGATAACAAATGGAGATGTAAATCAGATAACGCATGAATAAATCTGGAGTTCTCAGGAGAGATCAACATACTGAAAAAAAATCCAAATGAAAATGTTATTAGAAACATATGGTTAAGAGACATTAGGACTATATCTTTAAGTTTTCTCTATTGGGCCTAAAAAATAGTATAGGGGTTAATATACATGCCTTGAATGTGGCCAACTGATTCTATCACCTCTTGGTTACTCAAACACCTTTGGTTCTGGTCCTGGAGGTCTTTCGCACCTTTAGTATGATGAAGATAATCTGTGGAACTGCTGGGTTCAAGGGGTCCCCGTACCTCCTGAGCAACCCTTGGGAGACCTCAAAAAATTAATAAAATAAATCTTCCCTAGAAGTTACAATGTCTCCCATAACGAAGTGTTGAAGTGAAGGAGCAATCACAAAATCAAAAATTGAAATTTCATTGGTTTGTTTGCTTAATGCTCCTACTAAACTCAAACATTTCTTCACCAAAAACATATGAAGTTAATTACTTCTAGAGGATTACCAGATCAGAAAAAAAACAGTCATGTGGGTATTACTAAAGAAACTTTGAAATATTCTACTTATTCAGAATTAGATACATTAGTTGTGAGCTCAAGCCTAAACACAAAAGTCATTCACAAGTGATATATACGAAGAGATGTCACAACTGCAGGCAGGCACTATCAGAATGGCCCTGAAGAACAACAGACTAGAAAGTATTACTATGACTTTTCTTGGGGGAGGGGGAGCTGTGGGTCAACAGAATTTTATAGAAATGTAAACACCTTCTTAGTGGTTATAGTCTTGGTTCCTGGCAGACTGGCTTATTCTACTATAGAATGCATCATGAAAGAAAAGGAGACAAAGACATTTTAACTTTCTAAGAGAAACTCTTAAGTCTTTATCTTATACATTATACAATTAAATTGGTTCAAATAAAATGCAAGTGTGTAGATTTTAATAGACATGCAAATATCAAGAAATTTTACTTGGGCTGTTTTCTTTACAGTAAGGTCTAAACCCACAAAATCCTTTGTAAGGACAATAGGGAAGGAAGTAGCAAAGTCATAATCAGTGACAGATCTTTTTGAAGTGCAAAGAAGCAAAGTAACAGGCTATAGGTTAAAACTAACATCACACCTTTGAATCTGGTGAGTGAAAAGAGAAAATCATTAACAGTTAACCTATTTTTTAGTGAGAATTTCAAAACCAATTAGAACGTCTCTCAAAAAATGTTATTCTTATGCTTCACTTTCGTACTTCTAAATTTTAAAAATAAATTTCATATAAAAACAGTCCTAAAAGACTGTGGTTTTCTATTTGGGAACTTCTTTTCTACTCTTGGTTTGATTCTGATGGATTGTTTGCCGAGTTCTGTTCGAGCCTAACTGACAGTTATTGCACGCAGTAGGAAAATTTAGTGCACCATCAAGTTTTACCTCAAAGGTATCCATGCTGAGATCCTGTTGCACTCAAAATGCTTAGCAACACACAACTAAGGTACAACAGAACACTTACCTGATTATTATTTTTAAAAACATAATATTATAGTTTATTCCTAAGACATTTTTTGGGTGGTGAGGTTCTCCAATCTTTTATTTCTTTCACAAAAACTAGTGCATCTTAGATCTTAGTTTGCTGTTCTTAGTTTCAACGTATTTGTAGCCAAATATGGAAAAACGGGGTAAGGAGTAAAAGGAAAAAGCAGAAAGAAAGCAAAAGGCCATCAATGTTTACCTTATTAAGCCAGAGTTAAGTAGTAAGTGCAAAGTTTATGTTCTACCCAGGCATCCGTTCTCTTAGCTACTTTTCTTGCAGTTTCTTCCTCCATCTTAGCCTTCCTTGTGCTCATCTTTGTGCTTGTGCTTTCCTTCCGCCAGGTCCAATCTCTATGTTATTATCAATAGCTACACCATGCAAAAACTGAATTATGGAGATTTTTTAATAGTATAGCATATTAGAATTGGTCATTTAGGGGCTGGAGCAATAGCATAACGGGTAGGGCATTTGCCTTGCACATGGCCGACCCAGGTTCGATCCCCAGCATGCCATATGGCCCCCTGAGCACCGCCAAGAGTACTTCGTGAGTGCAGAGCCAGGAGTAACCCCTGTGCATCACCGGGTGCGACCCAAAAAGAAAAAAATAAAATAAAATAAAAAATAAAAGATTTGGATATCAGTTTTGGTAACCAAGCTAAATATTCAAAATTAGGGATTCTGTCAACAAATTTGTGATTCAATAAATTAGTGATTCCTATACAACAGATTTCATTTGAATATTGTGATTTTTCCAGTCACTATTCAAACTAATTATAAAGGCCAAGAGTACTTATCTAAAACCCAATACTCAAATTATGTCCTATATGCTATTTCTAGGCTTTTGATAGAAAAAATAAACATAACAGACCTAATCAATATTTCAGTTCTACCACTTCGAGACTCCCCCAAATCTCACAAGTGGCTATAGTACTAGTGCTGAAAGAATTCAGACAGTGCAAATGCTTTCAATTTATTCTTTTTAACTTCTCTGTGAACGAAGTATACAGATATCATTTGTTTGTTGAACATTGTATGACTAAATTCGATCATGAAAACTTTGTAACTGTGTATCACACAGTGATTCAATAATAAGTAAATAAAATACTACACACAAAAAAAAGAAGTTGTGGAGTTGGAGAGATAGTACAGAGGGTAGGGCACTTGCCTTGCATGTGGCTATACTGAATTCAATTTCTGGCACCCTATACTGTCCCCTGGACACTGCCAGGAGTGATTCCTAAGCTCAGAGGCAGCAGTAACCACTGAGCACCACCAGGTTCTGGCCCCAAAATGAAAAGCAAGCAAACAAAAAAAAATAAGTAGTTGTGCTCTCAGGGAGATTTGATAAAACTAAATGCTCTATGTCAGGACCTGGAGATAATACAGTAGTAGAGAGCCGCCTTACAAGCATGAGACCCTAAATTTGATCCTTGGCACCACTCCGCACATGCTGACTGTGATCCTGGGGGCAACCATGTGATTGGAATCACTGGTGCCTCAACAAGAGTGTGATTTTCAGCAAGCAAGTGTCTGAGCTCCACAACCAAGTGTGCAATCTCTGGTCATCACAATAACAAAGGGAAAGAAGGCAAGGGTAGTAATTATTCTTTAATCAAAATGAAATTGAATATAATGTTCTATATCAAAAGACATCCTCTGGGAGGAAGTTTCACAGATTTCCCTTTCAAGAAAGCAGCACTTTAATTAAAGTTAAGGCAAGGATGTGCTTCCTCCTGTTAACGTTTACAAAGTAAACAAAACAACCTATTGTCCCCCCTCACTCTAACAATGTATACAGATAAGGGAGGTCAAAATTCCTTCAAGAATCAATGGATAAATGTCAAATGATCTCAATCATACTAAATAATTCTAAGAACAGCTGTAAGAAAATTTAATTATAAAACTAACATTTTGTTAGCTATAGAATATCTCTAAACGAAAATAACATAAACATAAAACCTATTGAATTAAACACAGGTCCTATGTTCCAAACATGTAGATAACACAAGAAATACTCAAACTTCTTTTAGGCATACATTTAGCATGAGTAGATCTTGGGTTACATCATTGTCTCCATAGAACTAAGCTTAATAGTATTTCTAAAAGTAAGTGCCTAACTTTAGGATAATGTAATCTTACTCAACCAGGAAGCCTTTTCCTTGTAAGGGATGTTGTATAGTCTGAATGGGCAGGGAGATTGTATACCAAGGGGATAATTGAAGGGGATGAAATTAAGACAATAACAGCAAGAACATACTAGTGAAATTATTTTTTTTCATTTTTGTTTTGTACAGGTCTGAATTGTAGGTGGAAATACAAGTTGAAACATCTTCCATTCTCCTGGCTTATTTTAGATTGATTTTATAGAATAAAACTATAATGATAGTTTATAATATGCAAAAATAAAATCCTGTGAGTTTTCAAAATGAGAATATTTTAAAAGAGAAGGGTAGGTAGGTAAGTAAGAGGCAACAGAAGTTGAAGGATAAAATAGTTACAAATTAACTTTTAAGCTAAAAAACAAAAACTTTATGAATGTTTTCATTTATATTATTTCTTCCTAAATCAATTAAAACATTGGCATGTAGTGGATTTATATCACAATGAAATTTCTGACAACTTCAAAATCAACTTCATGTTTGAGTTCCATCCTTTCAGGTGTTGAATAGTGGGAAATCGGTGAAGGAATGTCACTTGAAGTCAGTTATTTATCATGAACCAAAATGGCTAAGTGCCCCATAAACTGCAATGATCCATTTCCTATTAGCATCACACAACAGAAGGCGCCTCATCTGCATTAACAAGTTTTATGACCTCCGTAGTCAGAGAGGCTAATGTTAGGAAATGGGTTATTTTTGTTCTGTTATAAATGTTCATTATTATACCATAAAAAATTCTTTAAGGATATAAACTACTGATTGATTCATTAGGAATTCTTTTTTAAAAGTTCCCCCATCTAAATCTTAAAAAACAAAACAAAACAAAAAAACCCGCTATCTTGGTAAAGTATTTTCACTCTTTTTGGTCAAGCTCGAACTGGTCTATAGGTCTTATACTCTTTTTTTCACCACAGTGTCAAATATCACAATAGACTACAATTAAAATACCTCCCCCACCCCCTCAATGTAGAAGACACAATTTTCAGTGTGCACATTTCAAAATGTCAGCCTTTTGAATTAAAAAAACTCTAGGTTTCTAATCACAAGAAAAGAAAGCAAAATAGAACATCATCTTAAAACTGGGTAACAAGTGATAGGCTACTTAGGTTCAACACATTTCCCTAAAATATGTAATACAATAGTTGAGCATATTTGTGGATTACATCCAAATAACCAATGAAACTCTTGACTACAAACATGTCCAGGAGTTACTATCCTACAACAAATGGTATTACTTCCAAAAAGAAAGTAAAAATAGAAACCCAAATGGCAAGATGATTAAAGCAACTAAGTAAGTACCATAGGAAAAATAAAGAAAATTTTTTCTATGGGATATTTACTATTCTTTGTTCCATAATTTTGAAGAGCTTCCTCTTTGAAATGAAACACTGAAAATTTTAACATTTGATAGTGTTATTTTGACTTTTTCTACAGAAAATATTTTAAAACGTGCATAGTATTTTTTCTATATTTTTAAAGTATCTTCCCTCTCCTACTCCATTTCTTACTACATTTCTGTTAAGAACCAGCAATAAACTTGGAAAACAAGTATGTATGTGGGAAATTATTTTAAATTGTTTATATTAAATTGTAAACATCTTTGAGCATAGCTATTTCATAAAGTCACAAATTCCCAGGGGAAACAATTAAGAATTAAACATGGTCCATGTCCTCAACACATTTATAGTCTTATTTAGGGAGAGGCACAACACATGCATAAGTTAGAAAAATAAAATAGACCCTAAGTGAATTCTTATAAAATGAATATGACACTGGGCATGTCAAGTACCAGGACTTAAAAAGTATTTGCTGAGTTGTTATAAAGAATTTTAGCAAACGAGGTAGAAAGAGACAGAGAGAAACTATGAACTGGGAGGACTGGAGAAGAATTCATGGGAGAAGCCATCTCAAGCCTGGTCTTGAAGCAATGTGGCCTACTGACAACTTCAAAAAAATTTCCCAAACAAAGTAATCTCTTGGAATATTATAGGTTCCCTTATTATAGGTTCCCTTTCCCAACTAAAGTGTACCATCCTAATTTCCCCACAACAGCAAGCCTTTCATACTTGGACTTTTAACCTTTCCATTTCCTGAAATTCTCCCTTGCTGCCTATTCACCAAATGATGACCATCATTGTTTTCCTTTCTCCTTTGAAATCACTAATAACCCTCAAGTCAGATGATCCCACCCACCAAGAAAGAGGGATCCTGCAGTGAGGGCTGAATGTTTATGACTTTATTTATGCTGAGTAGATTTTAATCATTAGAAACCTTCCTGACACTTGGAGAGAAAGCCAAAATGAAACAAAAAGTTATAAAGGTGTCTTCAAATAAAGTACAAAGGATTCTGTTGTAATTTCTTCCAAACTTACACTGAAGATCTTGAGACAAGTATTTAAGTGCTTCTTGAATTCAACTTGATTATCCTCTTTTCTCCTGGACTCTCTCACCTTGTGTATGAATGGTTTCAAGTATCTTAACACATCTTCCAGACCCTAGAATATCCCCTACCTTGTCTATATTTCTCTGTCAAGAAACTCTTCCTACACCCCAAGGCATACATCATGACCAAAACTCTTCAGAGGAACCAGAGAGATAGTACAGGTAGTAAGTTGCTTTCCTTGCACACAAGGAATGTAGGTTCAATTCCTATACCCCATAAGGTCTTCTTGAGCCCCAGAGATCCCTGAGTACAAAGTCTGGAGTAAATCCAGAGCACTGTTGGGTATGACCCCAAACAAAACAAAAATAAAAATCTTCAGGGAATATTCACTGATAGCACAGTCCAACTCTACCAGCTTTTCCTCTCAAGGAGCCCAGTTTATATTTGTGAAACCCAGAGATTTCATTCTGATATGAAATTCACGCATCCCTACATAGCTTGAGGGGAAATCAGTGTCTCACTTGTCATTCCTGCCTAGTTCAGCAGGAGGACAGAAAAAAAATCTGGTTAGTTAATCTGCTCTCTTCAACTACATTTCTCTTTTTCTTCCCCACTCCTCTCCCCCACCCCCCCACCCCCGCCCCTGACTTTAGCGCTTCTCACACTTTGCTGTGCATGTGGCCAACCTGGGACCTAGTAAAAATGCTTAGTTAGGTTCCCTAGCGTTGTAACAGGACTGGGAGTATTTCCAACAAGCTTCCATGATTTTCTGATCCAAGAACCACAGGCTACAGTGTCTCCTATGGTGATGGTCCTCAACTGTGGCTAGAATTTTAAATCACGTATAAAAATTTAAAAATCTGTATGTCTAACCCACAACTCCAGATCGATTAGAATCTTTAGGGGAGTTATTTTGTAACGTTATTTTATGAAAGCACTGTGATCTACAAAGTTATTCATGGTGAGTTTTAGACATACAACATTCCAGCACTGATCCCACCACCACTGCCAGCTTCCCTCCACCTGTGGTCCCTCCCCCAACGATAGGGAAATTGTTTTTTAAAGCTCCCCACCTGATTTTAATGTGCAAGCTTGTATTTTCTTCTTCAGTCAAACCACTCTGCTCATGATTCCCTCCTTCAGCCCAGGCAGTGATCCATACATTCAGAGACTGCCCTTTCTCCACTCTGCAACTTGCCTCCTCCGTGTCTCCAACTCTGGTGCTTCATCATTCTCTCTCAGTCCCTCTTGTGTTGTGCTTGGCCATTTCCTTCCTCTCAGTTCTGCATTAGCAGTGGAGTGCTCAAGAGCACTCACCGAAGTGGCTGTTATTGGTTACACAACTCCATACTCTCAAGGTCTGGCAAGTAAATACATTAGATATAGCTTGCTAAAATGTTCAGAGGGCTTTTAGGGAACTTTGCAAATAACAAAGTGAGTGAGTTCTTTCAGGTCTTTTTTGGGGGTGGGGAGGAGGGAATCACACCTGGCGATGCACAGAGGTTACTCCTGGCTTTGCACTCAGGAATTAACTCCTGGCGGTGCTCAGGGGACCATATGGGATGCTGGGAATCAAACCCAGGTCGGCTGCGTGCAAGGCAAATGCCCTACCCGCTATGCTATCATTCCAGCCCCTCTTTCACGTCTTAAAGGAAAGAAAACAAAACAAAACAAAAACCTTATTTAGCACAAAGTTCTTTCTCAGTCAGGAAGGGCCATTTTCAGGACTTGACCAAGCCTGCCAGACCGGTGCAGAGATCTAGTTCCTCTCACTTAAGAAAAGCCAAGAGCTACTCTTAGGGAAAGGGCAAAAAGGAAGAAAGAAGTTGGAAGTCTGGGTCATGACCTTTAGGGTAAAAAGTGGAGAGGCTCAAATAACAAGCCATTCCCCACAACTGGAAAGCAAGGACTCTCCGGGCATGATGGCTGCAGGAGCCATTCAAATTTGGGAATGAATGAACTGGCTCTCCAATTCAACTAGCTTGTTCCCCAAGCACTACATTTTAGGATATAAAAGGCCCTTAGTGCCATAAATCCACAGAAAATGAAAGGAAATTGTCAACAATTAATTATATGAAGAAGTTGGTTTTGTAAAATGTTGAATAAAACTATCTCATTAACTATCCTTACGATAGTTCTCTTATAATAGCTAGGTTCTTAGTAAAAAAACATAAACAATATTAAGTCAGAAGAGAAAAAAATAGACTTCTAGAGGTCAGAGTAAATCACAGATGCCAGAACTAGAGAAATCCATCACAATTACAAATAGAAACATGTAAAATGGAAGCTACGGAGTGGCTGATGAAGGGATTGATCTCTAAAGTCTAATAAGCATGGTTTCAAGTCCTGAGACTCTTACTCTGGGTCCTCAGATTTCTTTATCTTGGTCTCAGTTTTTCCTCTGTGAAAAATAAATCATAAAGACTATTTAGGTATTTTTTGGTATCTAGTCTAAATAATAATGGGATGGTTTCTTACACAATTTATAGCACATAAGTGCTAAAAATGTTAAATTTGTATCTTTTTACATTTTTTAGGCTATATCTGGCTGTACTCTTAAGCTACTCCTGCGGTTATTTAGGGGTGTTTGGGGTAGAATATGCAGTGCCAGGGACTGAGCCAGGGTCAGCTACCTGTAAGGCAAACTGCTTATTCTTGTACTATCTTTCTAGCCCCTAAATTTTGTTTTTCAGTTAGGCCTTTACCGTAAAGTCATGACAACATTGTGGTAATATTATAGTAACCTACATTATGTTTATTTTTGTCTGAGGGCACCACATGGCAGGTGCTGGGTGCCAATGCTGGCTCTGTCCTTGGGAATCACTCCCAGGTGGTAGGGGACTATGCAGTGCGGAGTCAAACCCAGGCCTCCAGCATGCAAGCATGTGTGCAGTCATTGAATCATCTCTCTGATTCAGTAACCTACTGATCAGTCCATCTGGTCATTTAGCTGTATTATTTTACTAATATCTCCAAGTCTACTTACTCCTTAATCTCAAGACCAGGATACATCCCTCTTGTTTGAGAGCATAAATATTTGATCTGTGGTGATACCTCTAAGTGACACAGAAAAGATGTGACAAACAAAAAAACACTTCCCTAGGATCAGAGCAATAGATAGGAGGCAGGGCACTTGCCTTGAACCCAGCCAACCAGGGTTCGACCCCCAGCATGGTCCCCTAGGTACAGAAGAAGCAATACAACCTTTTGTCAGTCTAGCTTTCTTCCCAGTGACATCCCAGCTTCTCTTCCCATCCTGAATATACATATCTGTGAGACCCAATTACTGAACTGCCCCTTCTTCATGATTTAACCCATCCAGTATTGGGTCCCTCATCCCTGATCCCTCCTTAGAATAATTCAGTACAAGTCCAAGCTCTAGGGGCTGGAGTGATAGCATAGCGGATAGGGCGTTTGCCTTGCATGCAGCCAACATGACCGGCACAGGTTCGATTCCCAGCACCCCATATGGTCCCCTGAGCACCGCCAGGAGCAATTCCTGAGTGCATGAGCCAGGAGTAACCCCTGAGCATCGCCGGGTGTGACCCAAAAAGAAAGAAAAAAAAAAACAAGTCCAAGCTCTAAAAAAGTGTTATCTTGTTGAATGACCCAAATTTTTTTGGCTATACTCACTCTTTTGATGACCAAGTTAATAAGCCTAATCCTAATTATAGTAGTTCCTGGGATCCCAAGTTCCTGGGATCTTGACTTGTGATCAGACTTCAGGACCTATTCTATAATTGCATCCAATTTACTCCATAAAGTCTTCCATAACAAAAAAAATATTTTTTATGCTAATCTGATTTCTCTTATCAAAAATAAGATCTCCTTTCTTGGGTAAAGGAGATCAAGTACAAATTTCAAGTTTTAAAATAAAGAAATCATGCAATAAAGTATACAATAGCATGGTCTCAATCCAGCATTGCAAAATTTTAAAAATTTGCCAAAATTGAATGATAAAACTAATGTTACTATTTTATTTGCATATAAATATAACAGCATATACTTTTATATTTATACTAAAATTAACATTTTATGCCAACTACACTTCAATTTTTTTTTTCGCTTTTGGGTCACACCCGGCAATGCACAGGGGTTACTCCTGGCTCTGCACTCAGGAATTACTCCTGGAGGTGCTCAGGGGACCATATGGGATGCTGGGAATCGAACCTGGGTTGGTCGCGTGCAAGGCAAACGCCCTACCCACTGTGCTATCACTCCAGCCCCTACACTTCAATTTAAAAAGAAATACACACCCTCCAAAATAATCATAACCATAAAAAGGAATGAAATATTGACACATTCTCCAGCATGGATGAATCTTCAAAATATGTTCAGTGAAAAGAAGTCATAGACATAAAAGGCAACATACTACATTAACTTCTTCTATGTGAAACATCCAAAATATTAAATTTATAGTTAGAAAATATTAGTGATTGTCAGAAGCTGAAAAGAGGAAATGAGGAGTGATGCTGACAAATATGGGGCTTCTGTCTGAGGTAATGAAAATGTTCAGGAATTAGATAGTAATGATGGCTGCACACACAGGTTTATGGATAAGCTAAAACCACCGAACCACACATTTTAGAAGGTTGAGTTCAATGGCATGTGAATTTGTGATATTTGTTTTCATTTGGGGGCCATACTCAGTGGTTGCCTTAGGGTTACTCCCGGCTCCTGGCACTGTCCAGGAGAACAAGTGCATCTGAGGGCTGAACTGTAGCCTCCCAAAAGCAAAGCACATACTCCATATGCGGTGCAGGTAATTCATTTGGACCAGGCAAGCACTTTATCTGCCACACTATCTCCCTGACATCTGCATCCTGTACCTCAATTTTTAAAATAACCAAGTTTTTGTCTTTGGAAATACATCTCACTGTCCAAACCTCAGAGCTACAGAGGGTAAAAAAAAAACCTCTTGAAGCAAAACCTCAGAGCTACAGAGGGTAAAAAAAAAACCTCCTGAAGCAAGACCACCCTAGCAAAAATGCATATTCCATGATGGTGACATGCACAGAGGAGTTGAACAAGGGTGCCCAAAAGCTTCTAGTATTGCCCAAACAGGACACATTAAGATCCTATGCAATGGGAACCCATTTTCAACTGGAATAACAAGAAAAACATTGTACTTCCCTTGGAAATAGCTAAACCATTCTTCCTACTGCCCCAATGCACAAAGCACATTCACCTCACAGATTTAAAAAGGTATCTAATAAAAAAGACCCCTGAGAAGAAAGAGGTACCAAGTGTCAGCACCATTAGTTGATGTGAATAATTACTTCTGGGAACAGTATTTCCTTTTTAGATTATATATACTAAATATATGCTATATATACTAGAGTATATATATACACATATATACTAAAAAGAGTATATATGTATATACTCTAAGAAGAGAATATATACACAGACTCATGTATGTGTGTGGTTATGTGTATTCACGCAATATTCTGTTGTGCAGCCCTCTGGGTTCAGTGCTTGGCCCACTGATGCTGGAAAGGTAAGGGATCTCTACATTGCACTCAGGAAACTATGTGGTGATGGGGACTGAACTCAGAGCCTCACACATACTAGGTACATGCTCCACTACTTTTACCATATTCCTGACAGGGAAAAGCATATATGGGGGGTGGGGAGTCTTCTATAGAAACCTGTCACTGTCACTACCACTGTCCTCCCGTTGTTCATCGATTTGCTCGAGCGAACCCAGTAACATCTCCGTTGTGAGACTTGTTGTTACTGTGTCTGGCATATCGAATACATCACGGGTAGCTTGCCAGGCTTTGCTGTGAGGGTGAAATATTCTCGGCAGCTTCCCAGGCTCCCCGAGAGGGGAGGAGGAATCAGACTCAGGTAGGCCAAGTTGGCTGCATGTAAGGCAAACGCCCTACAGCTGTGCTATCACTCCAGCCCTATAGAAATCTAGGGTGGAAAAATGATATTTGAGACTTTTCTGCACAAGTGAAATCAGTAGAAATAAAGTATTTTTATGATATGTAATCAAGGCTGTCGTCAAACAATTCATCAAGGTATCCCAAGACAGAGAGAGATCAATCTATATCATGGCCCAGTACATTCTCTGGCTATTCAGTGAGGTCTACCACCAGCTTCTGAGAGAAGAAGAAACTAAATATAACATCAAAATCTATCGTATATAATCTACAGCTCACATTACAGAGATATGGTGTGAACTATACAGACCACTGGTTCTCATTAAAAACATGTTTTGCTTCACTTAACAAATCTTCTAAGCTTTTGGTGTCATTGCATAGAAATACCTGCATACATGAGAGTGGACTCAGAGTCCCCATAAATTTCACAATCCACCCTTCACCACCACCCCAAGTAAGCTCTACTTAATCTACTGCCTTTCTGTAAGGTTCACTCATATAAAGGAAGGCAATGGCACCTATTTCATGGTTTTGTCCAAAGTTGGCTGATTCATGATTTCAGGCAGCTGTCATCATGTTCACAAGTTCATCATGTTCATCATGTTCACATCAATATCCCAAAGAAATATGAGATTAACCTTCCACCTTACTCGAGCAGCATAAAAGAATAAAAGTAAATAAACAAATGCTAGAAATAGTCTCCTATCCAGTATTCATTCACCCAACATATAGTGAATACCAGGTACTGTTTCAGGTGTTAAGAACATGAAGAGAAAAAGTACTTACTCTGTTGTAGTGAAAAAGACATGCACCAACCAGGAATGCCTTCAATTCCCCTAACAAGGGGATTACAAGCAGTCAGAGAAGACTCGCACAGAGGTCACACTGGTGCTGAAGTGAGCCAGGCTTTCCCCAGGCTGCTAGGTCTGTGAGAGCAGGGGCTGGGAATGCATTCCAGGCCAGTGGAGAGGACAGTGTGTACCAAGTCACTGAGATGTGACAATGCTTGAGTTTGGGGAACAATGGGCGAGTCCTCACAGTTGCTAGGGGATAGTCTGGGGGAAGGGGACAGGAAAACAGTGAAACCAGTTGTTTGATTATGAAGTGTAGTCACTTGGGTAAGAAAACGATAAAATACTGGCTTAGAAATAAATTCTTAGAAATAAATTTGATGACATCAGTATTCATAGAATAAATTTCTTGACTTGTGGAAAAAATCCTGCTACAAGACAGTATTATAAAGCATTATAAAAGGAAAAAAAATCTCTATGTAAATGATGGCTGTTAAACCTAAAAGCTTCACTTACCATCAAGGGAAGGTGTTACATTTTAATTGAGCTTTCTGTGTGTGGGGGGGAGGTGGCGGGAAATCCTAATCAAGATTAAGAAGAGAGAAATGGAATAATCTACCCAGTAGTAAAGGATTAGATAAGCTTATAATAAACTTAGAAAAATGTATTTTGGGGGAGCAGGTTGAAAGATATTACAACAGGTAGCATGTGGCTGACTCCAGCTTGATTCCTGGCACCCCATTTCATCCCCTGAACCCGATAAAGAGCAATTCCTGAACACAGAGCCAAGAATAAGGCCTGAGCACTGCCAGATGTGATCAACAAACAAAAACTGTAATTTTTAAAAGCAACAACATTTACATTAGATAAAATATGATATCAAGATAAAACAAGCCTAGTAAAGTATCAAAGGATGTCTCAACCATTCAGTACAAAATGCAAGCAACCTATCTGAAAAGTTAAGGCATAATTACTTTAAAAGTTAAAAACGTAGTTCTTGAAATGAACCACGGTCATGGTCCTCCCGTTATTCATCAATTTGCTCGAGCAGGCCCAGTAACGTCTCCATCGTGAGACTTGTTGTTACTGTATCTCCAGCGATGAATAAAGCACTATAATTAACATTCACAGAATTCTCCTCATGCTTTTATTTGCCTATATCTTGAAGGTAATTACAATGATCTCTTTGAGTAAAGAAGTAGGTTTGGGAAACAGGTGTTCATGCTACTATAGTTTCCACCAAAATGCTCCAATGCTGATGATCACTTTAGCTTTTCCATTTTCCAAGAACCAGGAACAGCACAGCATTTGTCAGCAGTTACAAGGACAGAGCAGTAAGTCACTAACAAAACTGCCTCAGATATAATTTTTGAGTATGACAATACCACACAGCACATCTCATCATTGCTTTATTAGCCTTATACTTTCATTTTCCACAGTATGTTATTTCAATACAACCAAAAAGTTTCTATAGTTCCCACTACTTTGGACTACTAAGAAATGACTCAGGACCCAGGGATGTGACCAAGTGGTGGAGTGACTGCTTCACAGGCATGAGACCAGGAGTCGGAGTCCCAGCAACACTGCACATAGCGGAATTTGGTTCCAGGAGCACTAACCATCCATAGTGAGCCCAGCAGTATCACAACAAAATATATTACCTCTGGTAAGCACCAAAACCAAGTGTGTGTGATCCACAGTCACCACAACAATTTAAAAAAAAAAAGGAGGAAAGCATGGAAGGGGGAAAACTGGAGAAAAGAACCTGTAAAGATTTAGTATTATTATCTATTTATATATGTACTGGGAGCGATAGCACAGTGGGTAGGGCGTTTGCCTTGCACGCGGCTGATCCGGCCGACTGGAGTTCAATTCCTCCGTCTGCCCCTCTCAGAGAGCCCGGCAAGCTACTGAGAGTATTTCGCCCACACCGCAAAGCCTGGCAAGCTACCCATGATGTATTCGATATGCCAAACACAGTAACAAGTCTCACAATGGAGACGTTACTGGGCCCACTCCAGCAAATCGATGAACAATGGTAGGACAGTGCAGTGCAGTACTACATATGTACTGGTGAAAAGGAGCCCCTCCCCACAAATGCTGTTATTCAATGTGTTATTAATAATACACGTTGTAAAACATTGATATTTTAGCTTGGCTCTCAAAAATCTCCTAGATGTATACACTGAGAGACAACCATGAAAATAATAATATTCAATTAATATGAAATGACATGTTTTTACTAATTGTTGAAGAAATAGTGCCTTTAGCGATTTTCAAAAGTGAGGTCAATGCCTTTCCTTATGCAGTGCTGACTGGTCAGCTCAGAAGGACATACCTGCTCCCAAAGCAGCGATCAGGCTGCAGTCCTGGAATGGCATAATTCATTCACCTGAAAAATGGGGAGTCAGTGAACCACCTTACACACACACACCTCTTTCTCTCTTTCTTCCATTTAAGATATTCTCTCTCTCTCTCTCTCTTTCTTCTGAGTTGGTTTTTTTGTTTTGTTTTGTTTTCATCCCTTGGTGTTAAAATCCTTTGAGACTAATAGAAACCCAAAATATCTGGCCAGGGAGAGAGGGAGGGAGAAGAGAGAAGACTGGTAGAGTGGAGGAGGTAAGGAGAAAGAGAGAGGGGAACAGAGAGAGGGGGTACTGAGGTGGAGGATCCATGGACAGGGGAAGGAGGAGAGAGATGGGGACAGAGAGGCAATAATACTAAACTGACTTTTAGTCAGTTAAAAATGTCTAACTTATTCTATGCAGACAAGCTTATAATGATTTTTATATTCCCTTCCCCGTATAAAGCTGCTAACCCTATTTATAGATTCTTCATCCATTTCAAGAGAGCTAACTGGAGAGGAAAAAAAAGAGCTACCTTTTAACTCTCATGCTTGGTATAGACATATATTGAAGGGGGCAGGGAAATAGAACAGGAATAAGGCATGTGGCCAGCCCTGGTTTGAATCTCTGGCACCACATGTGTTCTCCAAACATTTACAGGAATTTCTCCTGAGCACAGAGCTGGGAATAGTGCTTGAGCACAACAGATTGTGGCACCAAACCCCTCCACTCCCAGCCCTTCCCCCCACCAGCAAATAATATATACTTAAAGACAGTGTTTCTCTTGTGAAAGGTAGGAGGAGTTGTAATGTACACAGATACCAGGAAGAAAAATTCTGGACCCAGATTTTAAAATAACACTCATGTTTGGATAACAAGTGTACTGGGGTAAAGGCTCTGTATCCAGCTCTGTATCCAGCCTATAATGGTTTAATCCCCAGCTACTGATATCTGGACCCATAGGAGTGATCTCTTAGTATAATAGCCAGGAGTAAGCTCTGAGTACTGCTGGATGAGGCCTAATCCTTCAAAATTCATTTTCAGAAAAATGTAAGAAAAATGCATAATTTTAACGAAGAACAAATGGTGGGTGAGAATTTGAACATAGAATAACAGACAATTGAAAATATCTGGGTCTTTTATTAGGGAACATGTGTTTCAAAAGGCAATGAATGGTGAACTCCTTTATAACAGAAGACTCTCCCTCCTCCTGAAGGAGTTACTAGTTCTCATTTACTGGTGCCAATAGTGCTATGGAGTGTGCAATTCTCTAGAACAAAGTGTACAAGTTCCTGTTCTAAATTCCAGTGTGGAGGAAATACAGCACAAAATGACTAATTACATGCTCTTTCTATTTCTTAAACAACTAGCATATTAAAAACACCAAAAAATTCATATAATTGTTTTTATGGAATCATTTTTAAGATCATGGCACTAATAAGATTTAAAGCAGCTCAATTTCAATCATTTATCCCATGCAACTGCATGCTTAGAATTAGATTTACAAAATGCCATGTAAGAGTTGAAATATGGCTCTGTGTCAGCATGATTTACAGACTTCCTAGGATTCCCTAATGCTCCAACCATTACTACAATTAACTTTCAGAACTGTCTTCTCCTGAGCATTCCATTTCTTCTATTCAAAACCAAATCTCTAAAAAGTTTTAAACAACAACAACAACAAAAATAGCAGTTGAAGAGGGGAAATGAGTGTTTTAATATTTGGTATAAAAGTGGTTATTCTCAAGTTCATAGTGCAAAATGCTACACAAGATTTGCCTAAACCACAGTATGAAGATACTTAAGAACTTAATCTGTATTCTGAGTTACACATTATACCCATCTAAAAGTCATAATCTCTGGCAGTCATGAAATGCCCATTTTAGTGCACAAAGAAAGCATGGAAAACAGTGCATCAAGATTTGCAAATTTAATGTAATCAAAAGCAAAAGTGGGTTTTTTTTGCAGAAATTGGCATGTTATCTTAAAATTAATATAGAAATTCAAGGGATTAGAAATGATCAAAACACCTTCAAACTGAAGAACAAAGTTGGAGGACTTATGCTTGTAATTTCAAACTTAATTCAAAGTTGTAGTAATCAAGGGACCAAAAAGCTAACATAGCAGTTAAGGCATTTGCCTTGTATGTGGCCAACCCTGCTTACTTCCCATCACTGTGTGGTTCCCTGAGCACTGTGAAGATTGACCCAATAAGCATAAAGCCAGGAATAAGACATGAGCAGCACTGGGTGTGACCCAAAAGCCCTCCCCCAAAGTTACAGTAATCAAGATTGAGAGCTACTGAAATAAAAGTAATGGATATCAATGAAACATACTTCAGGGTCAAAAAAAAAAAACCTTTTTAATAAACCTTTTTGATCAATTAGTTTCTCTTTTTGTTTTGTGGCTATACCTGGCAGTGTTCAGGGGCCAGTCTCAGCAGTGCTCTGGGGTGCGTGCAACGCCAGGGATTAAACTCACAAACCATGCACTCCAAGGGGTCTCCCAGTCAATGACCAATTTGTTATGAGTGCCAAAGTAATTCATTTGGGAAAAAAGATTCTTTTTTATCAAATGGTGCTCAAACATGAGTTTCATGTAAAGAAAGAAACTAGATCTGCACCGTATATATAAAAACTCAAAATGTAACATTAAGCCTAAATACAAGAGCTTACATGATAAAACTCTTACCAGAAAAAAAAAAAAGGCGAAAATCTGTATGGCTTTGATTAGGCAATGGTATCTTAGACACTAAAAAGTTTAAGGAGCAAAAATAATGAGCAGATAAAGTGGACACATCATCAAAACTGAAACTTTATGCCTCAAATGAAAGTACTGTCAGATCAAATCTAGGTGGGCTGCATGCAAGGCGAGAAAGCACTTTTTCCCCTCGATTATTTTCCTGACCCTACTCCAAACTTTTAAAGCAAAGTTCTTTTTTTTTCTTAGAGTTACCATGAAATTACAAAGTTAAACATGGTTAGGTTCCAGGTCTACAATGTTTCAACACCAATCCATTCAGAAGTATCCACTTCTATCCACCAATGCCCCCAATCCCTACTCCCTAAGGCAAAATTACTGTTATATGTATAAGCCATGAAATGCACCCATCAATATTTTGTAGTTTATAGAATTGTTTAACCATGATCACAATCCAGTTTTATTGTTGGTTTTCTTTTGGGCCGCCCACGGCAATGCTCACGTGGACTGTGTTCAGGAATTACTTCCAGAGGTTCACAGGAGACAATATGGGGTGCAAAAGAACAACCTGGGTTGGCTGCATGCAGACAGGTATCCTACCCATTGTACTATCTCTCCAGCCCAACACAATACAGTTTAAGGACATCTCTACCACCCCAAAAAGTTATTTTGATTGCAGTTAATTCCCACTCTAATTCACACTGATTTTTTAAATCTCTTTAACAACTGCACTTTGACACAATTTTTAAATGTAAATTATGTTTATGTATGCATGCAGAAAAATCAGAATATAAATACACTAAAATTTTATACTTATTTATTGTTATTAATTAACACTGAAGTATATTCCGGTGTTTTTAACCAGTAGCATCTAACATGCCATCTATTACCTATAGATTTTGTTTTTTGTGGTTTTCTTTCCTTATATATTAACAGGCTAGAAATATAATACAGGGGGTGCAGCACTTGCCCTGAATGGGACTGGCCCTGGTTCAAATCCCCAGCACTACAAACGTCAACCCCCACCCCCTCCCCTGCCCCCAAGCAACACCAGGAGGAATCCTTAGGTATATAATCAGGAGCAAGCCCTGAGCACTGCCAGGTGTGTCCCAAAAAGCAAAAACAATAACAAAAAATGTGCCCTTCACACAAACAACACATCAAATACATTTACTTTCACTCCCTACCAAAACACAACAGTATATATAGTAAGATTTTAAATAGACTGCGGTTAGGTTTTCTTTTTTTTTTTTTTACTAAACTAACATTGGTCTAAAACATTATATAGACTTATACAGCTTTGTTAGACATAAAATTATGATAACAAAAGAGAATAGAAGAAAAGGAAAGACCAACCAAAAATTTCAACCGAGAGCAAATGGATAAGCAGATGACCTCCTAGAATGGTAAGAGTTGAATCCCCAATGAAGCTTAGAAACAACCAGTTTACACAGTAAACCACATACCTCCCCCAAAGGCTTCACCATATTAGGTTCCAGGTATGAGGATAAAGGTGAAGTTAGAAACAGGAGGCTTAACAGAAATTCCCAAAGAATCAGATAAATCCCCAGATCCCTTCCCCAATCCCAAACAGGAATTATATCTCCCCCATTCTCCAGCAACTTAGATAAGCCCAGCAGCATATGGAGCATCATTCCGCAAACAGGGGGATTAGATGGACATTTTCTATACCAAAAACTAAGTCCATCCACCTTCATACTCTTCAACTCAGCTTCTAGCTCTCTATCATCCAGGCAGGAGATGAGGTTTTGCTCTATAGAATATAGCCAATCAAGCGGCCAGAGAGATTGAACAGTGTGCAGAAAGCTTGCTTTGCATGCAGCCAGCTACACAGGGTTCCATCCTCAGCATCCTATACAGTCCCCCTGAGCACCATCAGGAGTAATTTCTGAGTGCAGAACCAGGAGTAAACCTTGAGCACTGCTTTCTATGTCTCCTCCCCTCAAATTAAAAAAAGCATCTAAAGAAAAAGAAACTGTAGGATGAAAAAGTGTAAAGTTTTTTCCATTAATATATTCAGAGAAAGAAGAAAATACATATATAAAACAATAACAGGTAGACATAAAAAAAAACTTACTTTACCCACACAGGGCTGGAGCGATAGCACAGCGGGTAGGGCGTTCGCCTTGCACGCAGCCAACATGGCCGACCCGAGTTCGATTCCTCCGCCCCTCTCGGAGAGCCCGGCAAGCTACCGAGAGTATTCGATATGCCAGACACAGTAACAACAAAGTCTCCAATGGAGACGTTACTGGGCCCGCTCGAGCAAATCGACGATCAACGGGAGGGCCTTTACCTTTACCTTTACCTTTACCCACACAAGTTGAAAGATTTTCTGTTCTTATACACCTGTGTACAAAAGTTTATAGCAAAAATATTCGTAATTCCCCAATATAGAAATGGCCAAAACTTCTAGAAAAATAGATGAACTGTGTCACTTTAAGCAGTAGAATAACTACCGGATGACAAAAACCCAAGTCATCACAAGCTACTAAAAGGATGGAATCTGGGGCTGGAGAGATAGCACAGCGGGTAGGGCGTTTGCCTTGCATGCTGCCGACCCAGGTTCGATTCCCAGCATCCCATATAGTCCCCTCAGCACCGCCAGGAGTAACTCCTGAGTGCAGAACCAGGAGTAACCCCTGTGCATTGCTGGGTGTGACCCCCCCAAAAAAAGAAAAGGATGGAATCTTTTGGGGGGCCATACTCTGCAGTGCTCAGGGTTTACTCATGGCTCTGTGCTCAGGGATCACTCCTGGTAGGGCTCTGTGGACCATGTGTTAGCCAGGACTGAACATGAGCCAGCCACAGGCAAGACTAGCACCTTAACGCCTGTACTATCTCTCTGGCCCCAAGGAAGGAATCTTAAATGCCTATTGCAAAACAACCCCCCCAAAAAAGCAGGCTGAAACAGCTACCTATTAGATGATTCCAGTTACATAATAGAAGAAGAAAAGAGCAGAGAGTGACCAGTGGTTGCTAGAGGATTGCAGATAGAGTAGAGGTTACTAGGTGAAACACATGAGATCTTAAGGACAGTGAAATTATTCTGCACAAGAGGGTAAAGGGAGATATATAATGCATATAGTTATATGTGAAACTCCAAAGAACTTCACAATACAGAGAAAATTCTAATTTAAACTTTGAGTTATATTCACTCATCAATTGCGACAAATACAATTTATTAATGCAAGATGTTAGTAAGAAGGAAAACTATGGGGGGAGGAGGCTGTAAACGTGAAACTGTTTAAAATCGTTAAAATGATTATTAACGAAACAATACAAACAAAACCTACCAATAACACACTCTTAAAATTTTTGTTAAATAAGCAGTGAATTTTACCCACTCATATTCCAGGGGGAAATACATAAATTAGAAGAATCTTTTGAGAAATCATAATGTGATTATATGTATAAATTAATTGAGAATTTTTACTTTAAGAAAACAGAAAATAACTAAAAATATGATGGACAGAAACCCATACGCAGCACCAAGTAAAATGTTGTAAATTATAATTTAGTGATATATAATTTAGTGATCGATATAATTCAATACAAAATCAATAAAATTTATTGATATATAATTTACATATGCCTTGAAAAAATACAAAAACTTTGTATGTATGGTTAATGGATTATAGATTACCATTTTCTCTAGTTTCCAAACTTCCTAAAATTTCAAACTCAAAGAAACTAAAGAAGTTTCCTTTATTTCCTGGTAAATTTGTATTATGCCCCCCCTTTTTTTTTTGCTTCTTGGGTCACACCCAGTGCTGCTCAGGGATTGCTCCTGGCTCAGGAATTACTCCTGGCAGTGCTTGGGGGACCATATGGGATGCCAGGAGTTGAACCCAGGTCAGCCGTGTGCAAGGCAAAAGCCCTACCCATTGTACTATCACTCCAGCCCTGTATTATACATCTAAACACTTGATTTATGAATATTCAATCTGGATTTAATTTGGGGGGCCACACCCAGCAATGCCCAGAGATTACTCCTGACTCTGCACTCAAGAATCACTCCTGGGGTTCTTGGTGGGCCATACGAGATGCAAGGGATGGAACCGAGGTCAGCTGCATGCATGGCAAATGTCCCATCCACTGTACTATGGCTCTGGTCCTGGAATTAATTTCCTTTTAATTCCTACTTAAAAACAGACTGATCATCATGTTTTCAAAAAAAAGTTATAAAATACACTCATTCAAGAAAATTTTTAAAGTGCCATAAGTTTCATAATGATTAATATAAACATTAAAACATTTTCTTTAAAAACCAGGGAGATAATACAATAGGCAGTACATTTGCCTTGCACACACCAAACTGAGTCTGAACCTAGCACAACATATGATGCCCCGAGACCACCACGATCGATCCCTGGGTAGAGTCAGGAGTAAGCCCAAAGTACAGCCAGGTGTGCCAAAAAGAAAAAAAAATTATAAAGAAACTTAAAAATGAAAAACAAAAACACCATTCCATTTTAGCAAAACCTACAAAGTTGTGTGTTGTTGAAAACAAAATGCCTTACTGGGCTGTATTAATAAAGCTGAATGACTATAAATTGGGCTGGAGCGATAGCACAGCGGGTAGGGTGGTTACCTTGTATGCAGCCAGCATGACCGACCCGAGTTCGATTCCTCCGCCTGCACGGCAAAGCCTAGCAAGCTTCCCGTGACGTATTCAATATGCCAAACACAGTAACAAGTCTCACTTGTTACTGGGCCCTCTCGAGCAAATCAATGAACAATGGGAGGACCGTGACTATGAGTATAAATTAGGACATGTTTCTTAAATGTAAGTATGAGTTATAATACAGGAGGGTAAGGCGTTTACCTCGCATGTGGTTGCAGTGGCCATGCCCCATGCCACATATGGTCCCTTCTGAGCAGTGCCATGAATAGCATTTGAGCACTTCTGTGTGAAGGCAAAGGAGAGCAGGGGAAGGGAGGGGAAAAGGAGAGGGAAAGTAGAGGAGGGAAGGGAAGGGGAAGTGAGAGGAAGGGAAGGGAATGAGCAGTGAGGAGAGGCATAAGGGGTACTCCCAGTGCTATTTGAGGAACCAAGAAGGACTGGGGATTGTACCTAATGCTCCTGTTTGCAAAGGCACTCCAGTTCTCCAAGTTCTCTTCTTTGTCCTCTTTATAATTTCATATCATCATTTGATTAACTCAAATCTGAGCCCTTAAATCCATAATCCTCTACTTTTTAACACAATGTGATGGGTGTTTTCTCTCTCATATTTTTAAGTGGTATTATGAACTGCAAAAATAAAGAATAGATTAGCATCCTGACTTAAGTATTATAAAAACACTTGATATCAGAATTTAATCCAAAATGTTCTCAGTGCAGTGAAAAATAAGATTCTAATTTCTAAGAGAAAGTATGCTAAGGGCTAAATGTAAGGTTTTCTATCTATACTACTAGAGGTATGTTTCTTTGGAATGGTGCTGCTATAGACTGAATACCCTACAAACTAAATTTTGAATTGATGCTATACTAAATAAAATGCCTTTTGATGGGACCAGGAAGAGAGCTCAAGAGCTTCGAGCACTTGTTGCATGTGGAAGCCCTAGGTTTGATTCCCAGGACCTCACAGTCAACCGGAAGACCAAGCTCAGGATACATTCTCGGTGCCACTAAGTATAATACAGAACCACCAAAACAAAAATGTCTCTATCATAGTTATTTTATCAATCTCAACGGGCCTCCTAAATTTTTGTTTAATTAATTGGCTCCAGAGGGTCAAAGATATGGCTGAAAGCTTTGCTGGAGGCCCATTTTTGCTCCTTGGCACCACATAGCTCCTCTAGCAACTTCTGAGGGCAACCCCTAACAAAACTGGGAATATCTCCTAAGCTCCACTAGATATGACTGAAATTTTAAAAAAAAGTCTTAGAGTAAGAAGATCTTTGACATTTTATCCTCTATTCAATTTCTCAGACTCAGTTCATTTCAAAGGGCAATCTACTGATTATCATTTCTGTTGGGAATACTTGAATCCAAAATAAGTTCCATTCTTTTTTGTTTTCACTCATCTCCCCTACTTACAATTTCTCTCATTTACTGATCATATTCAACATACTGAATGGTATAAAATTAAAACATACTGAAGCAGCTAAAATGGAATTGAACAGACAGACAAATCATAGAGTACCATGGTATAGTAGTTGAAACAGTATGAAAGAACAGATAATATGGGGGGAGAGGAGGAGAATTTTGCTGTACGAAATTTTTGTTGTTTCTGGACTACACCTTGTGATCCTCAGGGATTACTGGCTCTGTACTCTTTACTGTAATTAGTCCTGGCAGCTTTCAGGGGACCACCTGGGATACCAAGGACTGAACCTGTGTCAGCCACATGCAAGGCAAGTGCTATACCTCTCATACCATCTCTCCTGCCCTGCCGTATGCAAGTTTAGGTGAGTTGGTCTATCCAGGCATGTGGATATGCTAGTAGACACCTGTCTGAGGAATCTGCAGAAAGCTCTGGACTGAGGCGAGAGGTTAGTGAGTCATTAGTAGAGAGATAATAGTATTGCACACAAAGAGTGTAACCAGAAAGAAAAGGAAACAATGTAGAGAATTATATTCAAGGGTAGGAAAATGAATAGCATTCATTTTGTGAAATACATCAGAGAAGAAAGAAAAATAAAAGAGAATAGTATCAACAAAGAAAGTAAAGCAAGTTTTAAATTAGGTGACATCAAAAGAGTCATCAAAAGAGCTGAAATGAGTCCTGTAAGAGAAAGAGACAGACTGGAGAGACAGAACAGCAGGTAAGGCACTGCCTTGCACACACTCAACCCAGGTTCTATCCCATGCACCACGTATGGTCCCCTGAGACCTTCCAGGAATGATCCCTGAGCAGAGAGCCAGGAGTCAGCTCTGAACACCACTGGGTGTGGTTCCACAACAAAAACCAAAAAAGATGACAGATAGATAGGGTACACTTGGGGTTGCATCTGGCCAAGAATCTCACAGGAGGCTAAATTTTAAAATGCTAATGGGGAAATGGTGACAAGATGAAACTATGCTAGAGTGTGGGATTCCAGAGACAGAGATATGCAGCTGGTAAAGAGTGTAGGGCCCAAAGAAGTATCAAAGCACTTCCTATCCTCTGGTAATGAGTATGATGGAGTAGCATCACAAGTCTAAAAATTAATATTAATTACTACTGTAAATCAAGATTCCTCAATAAAACTAAGATAAATACTGTAGTAAGAAGTAAGAAAAAAAAAAGACTTGCTTGTTCCTTTCCCTAATCTTTTCTTCTTTCTCTCTTTCTCTTTCCTTTTTTTTCTTTTTGGTTTTTGTTTGTTTGTTTTGGGTCACATTCAGCAGCGTTCAGAGTTTACTCCTGGCTTGGGACTCAGGATAGTTCTGGCAGTACTCAGGATACCATACGAGATGCTGGGGATGGACCTTAGGTCGACCAAATGCAAGGAAAGCACCCTCCCTGCTGTACTATAACTTCAGCCCCCTCTCTATCTATTATATTCTCCTTCCTTCACTTAAATAGAAAAAATAGATATGGATTAATTTATGCACTATGAAGTAAAACAATTTAGAAACAAAATGTTGAAAACTAAACTATAATAAGGTGTTACAAATGGGTTCCTCACTCTGAAAGATCAGGAGAGATTGAGACAAAAATATTTTCTACATGAACGTCTCCTTTCTTTAATGAATTACATGGCAAATCATCTTTAACAAGTTCATTTTCAGAGAGCCACAAAAAGGAATGGAGCAAGACTGCTAGAGCAAAAGAAGAAAGTTTCTACGGGTCAGCTGTTACTTGTATCTGGGGAAGAGTTAACTCGGGTTCATGCAGGATTTCAGGATAGAGTTCGCAGCAGAGGTGAAATAAGTATCTAGTATCTTAAATTGTTCTAGTTCTATATATGGATATCAAAAGTCAATAGTGGGAAAAGGTAGATGATTGGAGAGTCAGGGTTTAAAGGGATTTTTTTGTCTTTTTTGTGTGTCACATGTGGTAGGGCTTAGAGGCTACTCCCAGCTCAGTGGCTGGGGGCAGGGGTGTTGGAGCAAAGGTGGAAAGGAAACTGCTCCTGTGGACGAGTGCTTGGTGGACAGGAGGTGCTGGAGTTGAATTTAGGCCTTCTGCATGCAAAGCATGTGCATTATTCCTCTGAGACATCTCCCTGACCTTGGAGAGTCAGGTACTGATGATGCCAAGGAATGGGTCTAGAAAACACTGAGGACTTGAGGGTTTGTTCCCTTGGAAGAGATATTGCAGTAGAGGATACCAGGAGTAGGAGGGCAAGTGAATAAGATGGGAAAAGGTACAGAAGGGAAGACAGATGCCTACCAGTATTCATGTGTAGTAATTTGACTTAAGAGCTCAAGATAAGAGAGGGTGGGGGTTAGGAAAAGATCTCAAAATACTACTGGCGCATTCTTCTGCCAACAGGATACTGATGCCCCTAAAAAAAACAACCCAAAGAGTATGCAAATTCCTGGGTTCAGTCCCAGGCACTGAAAAAAATTCCAAGGGAAGCAACTTTATTTTGTCTTTCAAAACCACCAAAAGCAGTATTTCTTGACATCAGAGGTCAAAATATTTTCCCACAAACAGATAAGTAATCAGTGTAGGCATGTTGTAGCGATTATTCATCTGGACATTGCAATTCAGTGTTAGGGCCTGTGGAAGCCATGCTGCTCGGGCCCTGAGGCACACTTTCGTAGTGCTCAGGGTCCTCTGGGGACACACCTGGCAGTGCTCAAGAGCCTCCGGGCTGTAGCCAGTGGCACTCAGGGACCATGTGGTGCTGGAGATATCAGAAGAGTCAGCCACATGTGACAGGAGCACCTTAACTCTTGTACTTTATCCCTGCTCTCAAAATTTTACTTTTTATATCTTTAAGTTAATAATGCTTCAAGACATTATATGCTTCAGGTGTGCAGTATTAAAAGTCAACATATATACATACTATGTTACATTCACTACCAAAAGTCTAATTCTTTTTTTCCCATACAATTTTCCCCTTTTTTACTTACTTTATCCCCCCTTTTTTCCCTCTTCTTTTCTATTAACTATTAATCTATTCTGTTAACTATTTCATTAGCCTTAAAAAAGTTCACTATTATTTCATTTAGATGAGACATTCATTTACTTTCTCTATATAAGACATAAGAGTGAAGCCCTATGGTGCTTGTCTTGATCCTTCTGATTTACTTCACTGAGCAGGACTCTGCATGGTCATTGTGTCATTGGAGAGAGAAGGATTGCATCTTTCTTTTACAGCTGAGTGGTATGCCATTGTAAAACTTCTCAAAAAGAGATAGAGAACTGGGCGTAGTTCAGGACCAGTTTGTTGACCTCTGTCCTAGTAACTTTTTTTTTTGTTTTACTTACTATAAACATACTTTATAGACAAAAACTATTGACACTTTGCCTATGATATATACTGCCAGTAATTTTTCTTCTCATTTATATATTTTGCTTTGGATCCTAGGGGGAAATGTAAAAGCTGATGTATTTGTGTATATATTTATGATGTATGTGTGTATATATATATACATATATGCACATATGTATATCTCCTTATGTGAGAATTTATAAGTGTGAGTATATATGTGTGTGTACATGTGTGTTTGTGTGTGTTCATATGGTCAAGTCTATCAGTCTTTATCCCTTGTTTTTCGCTTTATGAAAATAAGAGTGCACTTCCCTATACAAATAGTATATGAATATAGATTTTTTTTATCTTAGAATTTTTAGAGATGGTATGTGTATGACAGATAAAACTCTGAAGCCAGAATGCCAAGTGCCAAGGTATGCAGAAGCATTGCAGCATTTCTGATTACCTTTTTTGGGGGGGCAGTGGGGAGGAAGAAGTCACACAAAGTGGTGCTCAGAGGTTACTCCTGATTCTGAGCTCAGAGATAACTCCTGGAGATGCTTGGAGGCTGGCTGGGGTACCAAGGATCAAACCTTGGTCAGCCACGTACAAACCAAGTGACCTGCCAGATGTGCTATCTCTCTGGTTCCTCTCATTAACGCTTAAAGCCTCTGTTGTCTTTACTGCAAATTGAGGGTAAGAGTTTCTAATTTATAGGGTTGCTCCTAGGAGTAAATGAGAAAAGTAGGTAAAATATAATTTTTAAAATATTAAATCAAGGTTTTTTTTACACAAAATGTAAGTTAAACAAATATTATATTATTATGTGTACCTAATTTATGAGGAAATTATTCTGATTAAAGCAACGATTGGTATCAAAATCTTAGGTCCCCCCACCATTTACTAAAATACACTCCTCACCACCTTTTCCTCAATCTTACTGAAATTTTTCCTTCCCTTATGAGATACAAACAACACTGTTTTAGATTCTTTCCCATTTCTGTTATAGTAGTATTTGGGGGAGGGGGGGATGGGCCACACCCATTGATACTCAGGTCTTACTCCTGGCTCTGTGCTAAGGGACTATTTCTGCAGTGCCTGAGGAATTACACACGGTACCAGAGATCAAGCTGGACTTAGCCATGTATAAGGCAAGTGCCTTAATTCCTGCACTATCTCACTAAAATTTAAAAACTGTATTTTGTAAGTTGTTGGCTATGTATTTTATTGCAAATTGTTTTACAGTGGCCGGAATGTTTATTATATGTTTCCATCTAAAATAGCCAACATCAAATGTTTAACACGACCTAAAAGGTCCAGAAAACCTGTGCCTACCTCAGTGTCAGGCCTCCCTTTTGCATCTGTGACCCTAGCCTTCTTGCTCAGCTCCTCCCATGTGTCCCGCCTCAACAGATGTTCTGAAGCACTTTTTCTCCCACCCGCTAGCCTTGCCTTGCTCTTCCTTTTTATCTCAACACAGACAGTGTCTCCTCCAAAACCTCTCTCATATAACTGCACATACCCTGCTACTTGCCTTACCAGTCCAATTCTCAATTGTTAATTGGAGCATTAACATGTTTTTAGAGTATTCTGTTTGAGTAAAAACTCACTGAATACTGACTGAATGAATGAAAATGACATTAAATAGTATTAAATGATTAGTTATGGAATAAAAATTTTAATCATTCTCCATTAATATGAAAATGGAGATCATTCCAATTGATCCATATACTTAATCTATTTATTGAAAACCTTAAGAAACCAGCCTCAATTATTTATAAACAACTAGATGCAACTATGTTGCCTTTGTGAACAACTAGTCAATTATTTATATTGCAAAGAAAACACATTTTTATAAAAGAAAGATATATGTCAACTGGTTATTATAGCCAAGAAGCAGCCTACATCTGGAAAGACTAGGAAAAGACTTTTTGGAAATGCTGTGCTTCAGACTTTATGATTTTAGATTTAACTATCTACAAAGAGGACTATTAGGTGAAATGAGCACTGCTTGAGAAATACCAAAGGACAATAAATCTAATTCATTTATAATTTTTGTGAAATTCACTTCTGACATTTGTAAAAATAAATGAATCTATTTTGTCAAGTATCTTTAATAATAACTAGATTATATACAACTGTAGCAGGGCAGAGAATGTTAGCTGCTCACCAAACCCACTTTTCCTTGGAAAGACAGCCACATTTCCTAGATCTCACGATGGAATGTGCCTGGCTTGATGGCTAAGGCAGTTAAGCACGGAGTGGCTTTGCTCCAGTCTCTCCTACAGCACTCTCCGAGGGTGGAATTTAAGGATGACTGTGGAACCAGATGAAAAGAAACAGACTACATCAGTGACTGCAAAATAGACCTCATCATACTAAACTCCAATTAAGTCACTGAGTTCATTAATTCTCTGAAATGTTAAGGACTCTTGTTACAGCTGTTAGTTTATAGTTAACAAATATCCTTACTTTGAGGAAGTTAGGAGAACACAGTTATGACAGATATTTTCGGTTCCTTTTGCTACTACGCATCATCCTCCTCCTTTTCTAACAGAACACTGATTTTCTCCTAGGTGCCCATGCACACAGTGCAAGTGAAGGATTTTGTTTTGGTTTTTGATTGGGCCTTGGGGGTCATGCCTATCAGTGCTTGGAGATTACTCTCAGCTCAGTACTTGAGGGTGACCACTGGTGGTGCTCAGAGGATGACGTGAGTTGCCAGGGACTGAACCCAGTGCTCCTTTGAGCTATGTCCCTGGTCCTCTAGGTGAAAGATTCTGATTCAACTAAATTAATAAAAATCATGTTCCCAGCTTTTCCCTTCTAGAGAAGACCATGTTCTCTTCTGAACATATAGCTTTCTCTCCCCTCACAGTTCTCTAAAATAAATACAGAAATAAGGGATCTGGAGCAAAAGTACAGTGGATAAGGAGCTTGCTTTGCACACCACTGCCCTCGGTTCAATGCCCAGAACCGCATATGATCCCCCAAACACAATCAGGAGTGATCCTTGAACACAGAACCAGGAGTAAACCCTTAGCAATGCCAGGTGGCCCCAAAACCAAAATAAAATTAAATAAATATGGGGCTCGAGTGATAGCACAGCGGGTAGGGCGTTTCCCTTGCACACAGCCAACCTGGGTTCGATTCCCAGCATCCCATATGGTCCCCTGAGCACTACCAGGAGTAATTCCTGAGTGCAGAGCAGGAGTACCCCTTGTGCAATGCCGGGTGTGACCCAAAAAGCAAAAATAAATAAATATATATATCACTTAATCACTTAACTTCCCGTTAGTCGTCGATTTGCTCGAGCGGGCGCCAGTAACGTCTCCATTTGTCCCTGTCGCGAGCTAGTGTAGCCCAATGGCATCTGTTCGCTCCAGGAACATGAAGGGCCTCAAACCGACCGTTCATGATCTTGACGAAGAAGTCTGACCATCTGGTAGGTGGGCGGCCACGCGGTCTTTTGACATCCCGTGGAATCCGGTCGGTATTTAATATAAAGAAGTAAAATCCTGATCCTTCCTTTTCTAGCCTTCCCTGCAGTATGAGATGGGCATGCCTCCCAGCCTAGCCATGGAGACATAAAGGGAGTCTACTGCTGGGACTTCTGGGGAAAGTTTTATTACCCTGACACAAAGGAATCTACAACCTGTATCATCCCTTCTCCCCATGCCTGAATTAACAAAATAAATGTATTGTGAGCATTTTACATATAGGAACATATTGCCAATATCCATATATTTGGGGGCTGGTATGGACTATAAATAAAATGCTTATGACCTCCTCAAGGCATTCAAAGGTAATTTTTAATTTAAATACTGAAATGACAAAATAAAGGCCTCAGTGGACCCATGGCCACTAAATCTATGGAACCTGAAATGCAAAAACCTACTAAGTTAACACTAACCCTTAATTTTTCCCAACATCTATTGAATACAGATCAACATGTTTGTCTCCTCACACTTTATTAACATACTTATTTAAATCAGTATAAAGTACTGGCTAAGAGCTCAGACTTTGTAACAAAATTCTTAACTTTGGCAATTTTATTGTTAAGTTAAATGATACTAAGTTCTATTCAATTTTTAAATCACTGAAATGTTAATAACAGCATCTGTGGTTAAGGATAATGAAAGGATTCAGTGTTATACAGGAACCTACTGTGTGCCTGTGCCTATACGGTAGAATCCCCCGACATCCATGGGGGTCACATTTCAAGTGGATGTCTGAGGAGCACATAAAATCCTTTACATAATGTGTTCTTCAAAACATGCATACCTATAGAAAAAAGTTTAACGTCTAAAATAGGAAGAAAGTGACAGTGAGATTAACAATCTAATCAATAAGGATTAAATAAATATAGAGTTTAGTAGAATGACATACATATTAACTTATATCTATTACCTCCAGATTTCAGCTACCCAACTTCGAGTAATAAAATCATCTATTGTCTGTGAAGAGGCTTTGCTTTTTATGCATGTAAGAGTGCTTTATGTTCAGGGCCTCCTGGTGAGTAAACGAAAGAATAATTAAAGTTGCCTGACAGCTTTTGGACTGCCTGGGTTTTAAGCAGGGTTAAAATAACATCACAGTTAAGTTGTTTTAGTAAAGGATTAGAGTCAATGACTGAGAGTCAAGGGCGGGATGAGAGAGGACACTAGAGGAAACTCTTGTCCCTGTGAACTCTTTTACCTTGGGTTTGTGGACAAGATAATAAAGAGACAAGAGAAAGTAATAAGCACAGATGATAATCCAAGAGTAGGCGTGGGTCAGATTCCCACCCACCATTCCAAAATTCCTCTCCCCCATGCTTCTCCAAAATGCACTGCTCAACATTACAAGGACACAGCCCATGCTTTTCTGCCTCCAATTCTCTGCTAGTGCAACTCTCTTCCTTAAAAAAAAAAAAAAAACCCAAAACTTAAAGGAAAAAAAACACCAACCTTGGGGTCAGAGAGGTAATACAGTGGGGTTTGGTACTTGCCTTGAGTGCAGCCAATCATGATCTATCCCTGATACCACATATTGCCAGGGGTCACTCCTGAGCACAAGCAAGTAGTAAATTCTGAGCAGCACTAGGTATGTTCAATAAGGTAAAACAAACAGACAAGAAAAAGAGCCCCCCAAACCCAAACCCCCCCATACAACCTACCAACCTATTACTGCCTGTCAAAAACCTGACTCATTTCTGAGTTGAGGTTGGGGGGTGGAGATAGGGGGAAGCCTATTGTTTAAAGACAGCATCTCTAATTTTCCCTTTCAAATAGTTTTCTAATCATTTTAAAACAGATTCAAGTAGTTTTACTGAACCCTAGTTGAGGTTCATTCATTCAAAAACAATTCTAAATATCCCATATACTGAGGATAAGCTATTCTGAGAATAGTTTATTGTAAAAATATATGTTTACACTTTTTCCTTCCCAAATAGGGTATAACCTGGCTTAACATAAGAGATACATATGTGCAACAGAATAATCAAAGAAAGTTCAGGTTCAGGAAAGAAAAGAAATACAATGTACACTACCCAGAAAATACATAGTTCAGCCAAATGTAAAAAGTAAACACTCTAATTCTAATATCTCCTTACATATTCTCTCTCCCTCTCTCCCCCTTCCCCCCTGCCCCTCCTCCTCCCTGTGCCCCTCCCCCCTCCCATTCCTTCTCCCTCTCCCTCTGGGGAAGGGGAACCTGAGCAGTGTTGACTTTGTTTTCAGAGATCACTCCTGGCGAGCTTGAGGAACCAAATGGGGTAGCAAGGATCAAACATGGTTCCGCCATGTGCAAGGCAAACCCCTACTCACTGAAATATCGCTCTGTCCCCTTATATTCTTTCTTTTTGCTCTTACTTTGGGGGTCATACCCAAAGGTGCTATGGGAGTGGAGGAGGAGTGCTCCTGATGGTAGTTGGGTACCTGGCAGTACTGGGGATCAAACTTGGAGCTCCCACAAATTCTGCATGCACCCCAGTCATTTAAGCCATCTCCCCAACCCTTAGAACATTCTTTATTAACAGAAAAGAGGTTTAGCACCAGTTTCTCAAGCAAATAAAACTAACTCCTCACTTTAAAAAAGTGAGTCATATAATTTCTCCTCAGTGACATCACAGAAGTTTCAAATAATTATATCCTATGTCAAAACTGTTAAAAGAAGTATGTACAATGCCAAAAATGCATCAGTATGTTCACTAGATTTCAAGCTTTCTAAATCTAAGTACTACTCATTAATGGTAAAGGTAAAGGTAAAGGCCCTCCCGTTGATCGTCGATTTGCTCGAGCGGGCCCAGTAACGTCTCCATTGGAGACTTTGTTGTTACTGTGTTTGGCATATTGAATAAGTCACGGGGAGAAGAAAACAATGTATATTGAATGGTAACTCTCCAGAATACTATTCCATGTCTTCTTTTCAGAATTAAAAAGGTAAAGGCCCTCCCGTTGATCGTCGATTTGCTCGAGCGGGCCCAGTAACGTCTCCATTGGAGACTTTGTTGTTACTGTGTCTGGCATATCCAATACTCTCGGTAGCTTGCCAGGCTCTCCGAGAGGGGCGGAGGAATCGAACTCGGGTCGGCCATGTTGGCCGCTTGTAAGGCGAACGCCCTACCCGCTGTGCTATCTTATGTGTGTAGGTGGGTGGAGGGGACAGAGCAAAGAGGGATAGTAGAGGGTAGGGTGCTTGCCTTGCACATGGCTGACCCAGGTTCCATCAGGTAAGCATACGTTTCCCCAGGCCCTATCAGATAAACCCTGAGAACAGAGCCAGGAGTAAGCACTGCCAGGTATGACTCACAACCATAAAAATGAAAAATAAAACTATATGTGACCTTAAATAAAAGTCAGTGACAGGGCTGGAAAGATAGTACACTGAGTAAGATGCTTGTCTTGTACACAGCTGGCCCAATTTCAACTCCAGCACCACATACAGCCCCCCAATCCTCTCCAAGAGTGAGTTCTCCCAGGTGTGGCCCCCAAAGCAATGGATAAACAAATAAATGCCAGGCACAGTACCATAAAACACACAACTGATAGAGATGAAAAGTAATGTCTGAATCAAATAATAAAGCTATACTCTGAGAGTGCATATTCTGAGAGTGACCATTATAGTGCTGCTAGCACTCAATTCTTTGTCTCTTAAACTGAGTCTGACGTGAGCTCAGATACATCAGAGTGGAAACGGCCTGCTTCTTTGGTAAGAATGTGGTACATTGCAGAGGGATTGAGACAATCTGAGTCCAAGTATAATGTGGATCTTGCCATTCACATTTTGAATTTAAGAATTTATTTAGTTCTACTATTTCCATACATTTTTATACGAATGTATCAGCATAATGTAAACCTTCAATTAAAAGAAAAATCATCACCTCTGAGCCCAAAACACTGATTTCCAGTTTATTTGCTTCTGTTCATTTTTTCTCCTAGACACTAAGCTTAAAGACCTGCAGTCACCAGCAACTATTCTTTCTCCTTACCTAAAAATTTATTTGCAGTAATATCTATTCTTAAATTTCTTTCTTTCTCTTTTAATGCCAAGACTAATATTTAGGTCCCTTTCATCCTGCATCCATATTTATAGCTGAGATTTAGATTTTTTAAATAGAACAGTATCACATTCCTATTCAGAAACTTTCTGTGGGTCATTATTAGTTACTAAGTCTAGGTTGAATCTCAGAATCCTCCACAACATAATCTCAACTCAAAAGTTTTATTCCCTGCATATCCATTTCCTCTGCTTCCATACTGTTCTACCCTCTGTCCCTAAATAGTAGTCCCTTCTTATCTTTGGGGCACAAAAACTTCCAGAAGGTGACTGAAACTCAGCATATGACAAATTCTACAGATAACGCTTTCTCCTATATATACACCCTTGTGATAAAGTTTAAGTCTAAACTGGGCACAATAGGGGCTGGAGAAAAGTGGAGAAGGTGCTTGCCTTACATGTGACCAACTAGAGCTCGATCCTTGGCACCCATATGGTCCCCCAATACTGTCAGAAGTGATCTCTGAGCACAGAACAAGAAGTAAACCCTGAGAACCACCGGTTGTAGCCCTAAAACAACAACAAAAAAAGAAATTTCTAATAATAAAGTGGAAAATTATACTGTAATAAAAGTTTTGTGGAAGTGGTCTCTTTCAAAATATTTTATTTTAGTGGAGTTCATGCCCAATTTAATCAGCCTAATCAGTGGCTGAATAAATAGCAGTACTCCTACATAAAAAAAAAATCTTATTATTATAGTCACTTTCAGTGTTTCTCAGTGCCAAATTGCTCTTACTACCACTTCCTTAATAATTCAAATTATTTAAGTATGCCCCACTTTCTAAGCAAAATATTCTCAGACTTCTCCACCATCTACTTAACTCAGACAACTTACTATTTTCATGTATCTGGCTTATTAAAAAAAACTACTTTAATTAGTTTTATGATACCATTAATTTTGTCTTATGACTTTTTCTTATTTATGCTGATGTTAGATATATGGGTATACATCTTTTCTTCCCAACTGAAATATAAGTTCCTTGTACTTTTTCCATTGCCAAAGTGTTATCACCTTAGTAAGCACTTAAAGGACCTTTTTCAATTTTTAAAATGAAGGCACCATGACTCACAAAGTTGTTCATGATGGAATTTTAGACATAGTGTTCTAACATCAATCCCACTCCAGGATGACCTTCCCTGTACAAATGTTCACAGCTTCTCTCCCTCCCCCTAGACTACCTCCTTGAAAGGCACATTTTTAAGTCTGACTGTTGTATTGGGTCTCCCACATGTAGTGCTGTTGGCTCTGTGTGTCAGACATATTCACACACCTCTACCCACCAATGTGCTTGGCCCCTCTCCTCTTACTTTCCATCTACCTCTTCTTATGTCCCTCCTCAATTTCTTTCCTTACCTGCCCTTCTCATTTTTATAATCAAGGGTCCAGGGTAATCTAGGTATCTCCCCCTTTGAAACATTGCATTCCCTTTTTCTATATATTGCATGATAAGTGAGATCATCCAGATTTGTCCTTCTTCTGCTGCTTGTTTAAAAGTTTCACCCAAGTTGCAGGAAATTTCATGATTGTGTCACTACAGAAGGTTTTTTTTTCATTCTGGGTCACACCTGGTGATGCACGGGGGTTACTCCTGGCTCTGCACTCAGAAATTACCCCTGGCGGTGCTTGGGGGGACCATATGCAATGCTGGGAATCGAACTCAGGTCGGTCATGTGCAAGGCAAATGCCCTACCCACTGTGCGATCACTCCAACCCCAATATAGAAGCTTTCTTAAAAGGCAAGACAACCTTCTTGACACTTTGCAATTGAGTATGTCATTCATTCATGGCACTTATGGTTGCCCTCTACCAAATTAAGAAAGGTCATTTAATTCCTAAATTGTAAAAATTATATACTTTTTAAATAATGAATTAATGTCTCATTTATACTGAGTATCAACTGTATACCACTGTTACTACTGCTTCATGTCAATATACACACTCAATCGAGGTTCATTAAAGCCTCTAAAGGCAACATATTCTCCAGGTCTAGGAGAAAGCTCAAAACAATGGATGATATATTTTAGATTCCAGAGCCCATGCTTGATCCCTGGCTCCACATGGTTCACCAAGCACCACTGGGAGTGACCCCCAGGGCCCCAAACTAAACACCGTTGGGTATGGCCCAATAATCAAGAACCCTCTCTAAAAAAGGTAACATATTCTCTTAACTTATTTTGACATTTACTCCAATATAATTCAATATACTCAAGCAATACTAAATTTTCATACACAGTTTTCAGATCAATTGTCCTAATTGTCATATTAAATCTTACCCATGTGTTTCTCCTTCATTCACATTGGCATGGAGTACTTACTACCTAAGGCATTACAATGTCATCTTGTCCTATTGCACCAACAAGCTAGTATGTTCTTCGCACCTATGGTCCTCCTTATTACCAAAATCCTAAGGCATTTTCAGCAGCTTCAAGGATAGAGTATAACAGTCTTCAGAATTATGCACAATCCAAAAATTTCAAAAGAGCCTTGAGGAAGAAAGTCTTTTCCTAAATATTATGAAAAATTCACTGTATAAATAAAACACACACCTTCACCATTTTATCTCAGAAATTGAGTAAATAACCTGTGTTCTAGTCCTGTCCCAGTTTCTACTCCTTCTATTACACGGGCATACACATTAGCCTATTTTTGAAGGTCCTTTCACAGTTAGCTTTGTATTTAAGAAATCATCACTTTAGCAGACACGTATTGTAGTATACATTGCTATCATGTGTAAGTATTCATCTAATGAAAGCATCTGTTTTCCTTATTGATGCACTCACCACTGACACCAAGTATTCCCCTTATCATTTATTAACAAAGAACAACTTAGAAGGAGATGTTCATAAGCCTTTTTCTGTTTTAATGTTACCAATTTTCTCATCTGAACTTTCAAAGATACTATCATCAAGAGAGTGCTTTTCCCTAAACTCTTCTGAGTTTGTGCAGGGAAGACTTTAAACAGTGATGTGCAGTGATGCTACTATAACCAACTATGGTGTACATTGGTAATTAATTCAAAGTCTCATTAATAAAAATTAAGCTCATAAGCACTTCTTGAGCATCTATTAGGCATAAAGCAATGCATCAAGAGCTGGGAAGATAGTTTTATCCCTTTTCACCCAGTGCTAAAGAGATAAATATGAAAGATCTCCTATGAGTGAAAAGGGCTGCTTGATACTACACTGTACTCACTAAGCACCTGTCACACCCATTCTATTATGAACACCAGATTCCAATCACGCATCTAAAAACTTTGCTGCAATTCATGTCCATTACTTCTAATTCTCAATAACATTAGAAATAACTGAATTGGGATGGGGGTGAAATACTTTGAAGTCCAGTTGATGATATGACTCTTAAAATGCACTACTGCATTTAGGTTACCTGGAAATCTCACATTGCTCTTCTGTTGTTTCAGTTTCTCAATTTGTATAGAGTACCATGACTTCCATATCCAGTTTTTTATCTGTTAGGCCTGTGGTCTCCAGTGTGGCGGCAGCCCAGGGAGGTGAGGCCACATTCATCTTTTCAGCTTCAGCAGTATTTGGGCCTCTTGGGGTGGGGGAAAGCTTATCTTAAATCTCCTTTGTCATTTCTACTAATCCGTAGGGCAGAAAACAACAGTAGGGGAAAAAAATCTTGCAAATACCTTCCCTTATCACTCTTTATGATTGGAAGAGGTAATAATGCAATTAAGCACGTACTTCTTGCAGTTATTTCTTGTATCAACAGGTATTTGCTGAGCCTCTACATCAATTCTGTGATCTGAAGAATTCGAAAGCAATATAGCATTTTTCCTACTCTTTGGAACCTCATGATTTAACTGGGAGATGGGCTTTAACACAAACCCCATTAAGAACAACTAAGTGACAAGTCATCTGATGATGACAACAGAAGAAATCAACTGTGGAATCTGAACATTAAGGAAAACTTGGGTAGGAGGATACAACCCAACATAACTTTTCAGAAACAGAAATCTTCCAACATCCTCATCAGGGTCATTAAATTTTTTATTCAATGTAGAGGTCACAATTCACAAAATAGTCCATTTAATTTTTTGAAATTTTCTATCTTCTTAAATTATTTATTCTATGTTGAAAAATCCTCATCTATTTTTATATCATTAAAAATAATTTTTAAACTATTTTTTACTGAATCACTGTGAGATAGACCCTCACAAAGCTGTTCATGATTGGATTTTAGTCATACAGTATTCCAACACCCATCCCTCCACCATTGTACATTTCCCAGTACCAGTGTCCCCAGGTTCCCTCCCATCACCCTCCACCCCCTTTAAAAACTGTTTTTAATGTATTTTTAAGCAACACAATGCTTCTCTAAAAGAAATATTAGGTTTTAAGTGCAATATAGAAAGTTAAAAGTCGAGCTCTTCTGCTGGTTACTGCAGGAGGTCCTCAGCATGTTCACCAGGATTCCCCCCTCTTTTCTAATCCCCTGAAGCCCATAGAATGCAGCTCTGCAGGGTAAAATTTGAAAAACCTTTCAAGGTAATTAAAGTAAATTTAATTTCAGCTTTGCATATCAGCCCTTCAAGACAGTTATCTTGTCTTTCTCTAAATGTTGGATTAAACTTGCTCTTTTCAAATTCCCTTTATGATATTTTTCCCCTGATCACACTCCTAAATTAACATGTTTTCTCTTACAAATAAAGAAATCTAAGCACAACTCTTTAGACACTATAATCAGTTTAGGATACTGGCTCTTACTCTCTGGATACTAGTAGAAGCTGAAGAGAGCTTAGAGGATAAAGAAGGGCCTGTTCTGGATCTCCAGAAGAGCAGGATTCAGAAAAGTGGAGAAAAGATAAAATTTCAAGCTGGATATCCAGAATGAACAAAGATACAAAAATTAAAATGACAGCGTCCTTAAACAGTTTGAACACTTCTCTTCCAGACTCTGACCAGTCCCTTTTCATTCAGCCAGCTGTCCACACTTTGATACTTCCCAGAAGAAATTTAAGTCAGATCTTATCTCCATGAATGTAGGGTTCTATTGTGTTGAGATGGCAAATAAGGGAACATTATCTGATCAGTACTAAAACTGTATTATTCCAATATTATAAGTATTTCACAAGGAAAGAGTTGTTGATGAAGATATCAGATAAAACTGTATCATCTTTCAATGACCAAATCACCTCTTATCGAAAAGATTCATAAAGGCTATAACACTATCGAGGAGCGTCTCTGGGGACTCTCAAATCTAAAGCCAACCCCTAAAACACATTGTCTCTAAAATGTCATCTTCTATTACTTATCAGACCACTGGTGATACATGCCCCAAATGTTCCCGTAGTAGAAAAATAGTATTTTCATATGTGAGTCCTAATCCAACAAAGCAAATTCGTGAAAACAAATACTAACAGCTTGATTTTTTGTGTGTGTGGTTACTCAAAGTTCATCATCTCATGCTGCTTAATTTCTCCATTTACATATAAGAATTCAAGTACATGAGTTTCCTATAGTTTGTCATTCCCAAAGGAGATCTTAAAGATACAGTATTTTAAATATATAACGTTCCTTTAAAATATATATTTATTAATGATTATGTAACTATTTAACATCACATACTGTAAGGATGCAATTCTCATATATGCCTTCTGATCTTGTCCTAATTTTACTGAATCTTAAGAATTTTCTGAGAAAAAAAATCTGATCTGATAGCATTCAAGGTAAATAATTCAGACATTTTATTTCCATTATTTTCTCTTTTCCTTCATCTCAAAAGGAGGTAATCTGAATTGCTCTAATCTGAAAAACAACAATAAGTGTAGCAAATACTTGACAATGAAGATGGAAAGCCTCTAAAAATCTGTTACCTTAGTAACAGCAAGAATGTGGAAGAATAAGAATACACTGTCAGGACATCATTTTAGATTCCACAGATTTGAAGCCTAAATACAGTCAGCTTTCATTAGCTTTTTGTTTTTCCCAGCAGGTCCTTGGACTTTGAAACAAAACCTGAATGACAGCTATGAGCAATTCCAGCCTGGCTCCTGATTAGCTATGCCAAACAAAACAACTCTCTGCAGTGTAAACTTTCCAGGCATCTGCAACCAAGCCTGTGTAGAGACTATAATTCCTCAGTGAGATTTGAGGGAGATTCAGAGGCTGGGGGCTAAAGGGTGAATAAGGGGGGAGGGGAAAAGAGGGTAAGACTTTCCCCTCTACCTCGAACTAGTACCCTGAACTAGTCTAGGAGTAAAGCAGGAGGCAGTGGGTGGGAGACTCAAATAGTGTAGAACTTGCCTTGATGTTGTCATCTTTGCATCTTTTCAACTCTGCCTACTCTATGATTTAACTAACCAGCTCTTTAGATCTGAGTATTTTATTTCAATCAACATCTGTAACTTCCTCAGTCCTGAGATTCTGCTAGCATTAAACAGAGCAAACACTTCAAAAAGATTTAAAAGAGGAACAATATAGGGAGATAGATAGGCAATGCTCCATATAGATGCAAGCTAAGATTTTGTGCCATTAGTTGCCATTCACTTTCACTGCTCATAGACCTAAAATTAATTATATCAAATGACAGTGAACTGTGCTGTGTGGTCCCATCTGCTACATAATTAGATCCCAATGAACTATTAAGCAGTTTTTTTCTTATGATCAGTCCCCTAGATTCTATTTAAAGAATATTCCTTTATCTCACAAAAGGTTTACAGATTATATTTCAAAACAGTGCAATTTCACCAAATGCTTGATTTTACATTGATAAGAAGTCTTAGAAAAAGTTGTCTGAAGAAAATTCTGTACTGGAGGACTAAAGGGTAATTAGGTGGTTAAAAAAAGAAAGAAAGAAAGAAAGAAAAAGAATTAAACCCTGCCCAAACTCTCCAATAATTTAAAAACTGAAAAATTCTGTTTTTATATTTCTTGACCATATGGCAAAATAGTACCACTAAGATTTTTCTCATCTTCTGGAAAAGTGATATTTAACTATATCGTAATATCTACAGATTATGACCTATAAGGATTGATGTTTAGCTTACTTAAGAATATTTGGTGAAAAGGTCTCTACTTTTAGTCAATAAACATTTTTTTAAAATCCTCATGATTAAGTAGTTTTCAAAGTAAGTACAATAGTTCTTTCACCCTAAATTTACAGATATATGTCAACAGATGTTACAGATAACTACATTATAAAGGCCTAATCTAGAGTTACATAACATTAAATTTAAAACATGAAAGGTTCAAGGTTTAAGTTATCAAAATTCAAGTTCAGACAAACAGGAGAGTTTACATAAAGATTCATCAAAAATTTCAATTAGGGAGATACTAATTTTGGAAACTAAGGACAAGGAAAACTTCAATATTTGAGATAAGTATTATCAAACCAGAAAGCTACATTCCCAATTACTTTATTCAATTTGTCCGCAAACTCTATTAAACTATATAAAAGAAACATAAGAATATTTTTATAATAAACACAAAGATAGTGATGTCAGAACAACAAAAACTCCTCAAAAATGAGACTATGCTTGAAATCACAAACCTGCTGATTCAGCACAAAGTCATCAACAGAGTCCTTATCTGTAAAAGGAACAATCCATTGTCTGGATGAAACAAAGGGTAGTGCACAGGAAATCAGCCAAATCTGGGCCAGATGGTCACTGATTCAAGTTTCATTCTCCCCATCCCCCACCCCCCTGACACTACAAAAATAGATTCAGATAGCATTTTTGATTACCAGGTGATAACCCTGTGTGTGAGGTATAGATCAGCCCCACTTCATATACTACCTCATCTACTAAAACAAAATCTCCTTAAAAAAGGTTAATAAAAACTGTGCTATGCAGCAGTTATTATTTTTTTTAATCTCTGATTCTTAGGCATAACATGAAGTTTTGCCAGGTGGAATAATTAAAAATAGTCAAAGTAATCTGTTTTCATTTATTGTTTTTTCTCAAACTACGACACAAAATAGAAATAAACCCAGAGAAAAATATTTATACCATTTATTTCTTACAAGTTAACATCACTGGGGCACCACCTTGCAAAGAATCATGTAGTTCGTAATTCAGAAATACTTTTTTCAATTACCAATGACAACCTATCAACAAATAAAATTCCTGAGTTAACTGTATCACAGAATCTCTAGTTTAGGATACTACTTCAAATGCATATTTCACATCCCTAACAGGGCAATGTAAAGATTAGTTTTTAATTCTGAACTGGAAAAATTAAAGTAAAACATGACTTAAGATCTCTAAGCACATGCACGCATGCAAGTAAAAATAAAGGACTTGTCAATAAAAATGTTGAGAAAACACTTTTTTACCTTTCCTAACTGTATAAAATAAAGCTAGAGTTAAGAAAAGTTCTTTTCTTTGAAGAGAATCCCTGACTTCATAGTGGCTGCCTAGGAAATATTTACATTTAAGTAGCTAGCCCAAGCAAATTTTATCAAACAACAAATAACAATCCTTTAGCAAACTTTATAATCCTTTTTATAATTACTTTGGAAGTGTCAATGCAGGCGTACATTTTGTTGGCATGCAACAGAGTCACTTTTCCAAAATTTACATATAGAAAGGTTAGGGTAGATCAAAGAGGGTTTTGTCTATTTGTTTGTTTGTTTTACACAAGATAATCACAGGCTGGTAATGCAATGGCTAAAGAAAAAAAAATGAATCCAAAATATGCAATCAAGAGCAGCTCACACAAATGGCCTGTTTTATTGTAGAGAAGTAGAAAAAAACTGCTGAAGACAACACAATGTAACTTCCCTTAAGAGACCATTCATGGTGGCTTTCCACAAGCAAATACAAAAGTCAAATTAACAGTCTTACATCTTAACTTGTTTTAAAGTGGTAAGTAGAAGCATCTCAAGACCTTTCCTTCAAAAGTGTTTACTAGAATTGATTTATAATGACAATATCAGACTAAGGTTTTAGCAGACTTAAAAAATCGCTTAAATATATTCACAATATTGAGGTGATAGAGCAATATGCTCCTGTTAACTTCAATGGTTTTGTGCTATTTTTAAAAATCTCATCTGTTCATAAAGCATTTATACAACCTATCATTTTTTTGTATAGCAAGTTTTTTCCTCTACAGAGTACTATATATTACTTAGCATTAAACTGGAAACTGTTTTTTAATTCTTATATATATACTTTTATAGCATATAAATTTAGTTCCTTTAATGTAATTATATTACCTAAGTAAAGCTGCATCTGAAAAAAATTAATAATCACTACGAACCTTTAAAATAAGGGAGTTAGTAGTACTGACTGTTTAACAGTTTTTTTTTTAGTGTAAAGTAGGGATTTATTTCTGTATTCATGAAAAAAGAAAAAAATCTATTCAAATTAAAATTCTCTACCTTCTGAGCTCATCCTTAGAATCTTTAAGATAAATTTACATTTAAATGAAACACTCACAAAGGCAGCTGGACTATCATAACCATCCCACACACATTAGTGCTTTCAAAGATTTAAATCTCTAATTCTTAGGCCAGTGAACTTTGTGACTACACAGTTTTTAATCAGTCAATTTTAATTATATATCATTGCAATAGGATTTACATGCTAACACTTTAACTTAATGTAAAATTTTTTTAAAAGTATCTCTAAACAAATCAAAATAGAATTCTAACAAAAATGAATTCAGATCAGACCTCTCATGCATATAAGTTTCTAGAAGACTAGCATTTAAATAAGACTAAACAAAAATTATACCAACAAAAAAGATTACATAAGTGTATTAGAATTGAGTAGATTAAATTATGATCATCTTTATCAAGTCTTAATACAAATGAAACATAGTTTAAAGTTAGTAAACTATTACTATATAGTAGTATAGTAAATATGTCAATAGTAATATATCAACTATATTAATAGTTAAATTTTAGTATACAGTTACATATTGCTATATATTACTTTACTAATAATTAATAAATTATTAGAGTTACAGTTATTCTTTAAGTCTTTTTTTTTCTCTTAACATGTGTCTTCTTTCTTGGTGGTCCAAAAATCAAATAAAAAAATTAGTTCCATTCCAGAAAAATTTGTTTCAAAAAGACAACATATTTATGTTAAATGTAATACATTTTACTACACATAGTAAAGAAACATATCAAGGATCAAATTAAAGTGTACATAAATTTCACCAATAAAAAATTGCTGATAATTCAAATTTTAAAAGCATGTATAATATTTATGAGAAAATACTTTATAACCTATGCTTCAAATGTTTATTATTTCTTTACATAATCTATGTGCAATAGTAGACTAGTAATATATTATGTAAATAGTAATACAGTTTTATGATAATTGTACATTATTAATATATTAATTTCATATGACCTGATGTTTTTAAAACAGCATAAGGTCACAATAAGCTTTTATTTACTCACTAAATGATTATTTCTCATGATTTAAAATTGTCAAAATGAACATCACTGAAGAATTTATTAATAAGTAAACTAATTCATGTATTATGAAACTAAAAAAAGATATGATTTGAATAATGATCCAATTTGCAAGCTCCTCTTAAAATATTCATGTCATAGTTTGGGTTTTTTTTATAGACACTTTAATATTCACCAAAATGTCACAAAACACTGAAGACTTATACCATGAGTCCCTTCACATTACCTACTTTGTTTCAAAGTTTACTTTCAATGACTCATAATCAAAGTTTAAAATGCTCTCTTATCTAAAAAGTGAAATGTACATTACATCTTCATTTGATATCAAGTTAATTAATATTTTTATAATTTTGGTATATGGCAAGAGAACAAATAATGCCTTTATACATTATGTTACATAAAGGTCTAACTACATTAGTAGTAGTGATTTGAGGGACATGACTTAAAATAAATTTAGCTGTGAACTGAGAAACTTCAACTGCTTTTATTGAATTTAGAGAATATTAGTTACTGTAATCAAATCCATGTAGATAAGACCTTATATGCTTAATACATAGTTACTCCTGTACAAATGGGGGGAAATGATTATCAATGTTTCTAAAACAATATGGCTGCTAATTTCTATACGTCACAATTATTCTACAACTAGATTGTAGGCTTAACCAAGATCAGAAATAAATATTTATTTTCTTTTGTCATTGTTCATAGTACTATTCTTATTATAGATATTTGAGTAACAAAATATTAACTATTGTATTGTTAATTTTCTGCCCCATGGAGAATTCTATTAGTCCTTTTAGATAATAGAGTTCTTGCTCAGTAGGAAAATTATGAAGAGAAAAATTATCTTTTAAGAAAGAGATAAATTTAAAAAAAAGGAAATAAATGTATTTGATACAGTAATTGCTCACTATCCCAACAAAACCAAAAGGAAGCTTGATATAATGTTGTTCCTAATTATTTCTTCAAAACCTTAAAAAAACAGTACTTTAATCTAAAAGAGAATAATGGTATCTGCAATTCAGAAGTTCTAACTTCCAATGGTAAACACCATTCAGATGTCTGGTGATCTCCAACATAACAGTATCTAAAGAAAATCCACACTGTTTTCGTTTTGGAAGTCTAGTTATCAAGTTTAAATCCAATGAGAAATATGAATTGCAACTTTTATACACTATAAGAGATTTGCCACATTTTTCAAAACACTGTTTTCCAAACTGTCAATTCCATGTTTTATTTCACTGTGGAGCATTATCCTAGAAACACGATTTTCAATCTTTTTTAAAATTAAGTAGGATACTTGTTGATAAATTTGAAGCCTCTATTATCTAGTTTATGTAAATACATTAAATGATAAACTGAAAAACTGTAAAAACATAATTTTGTAAAATTAAAAAGAAATGAAACACATTATTCCTTTACCACTGCTACAGATTTGTTTTGGCTTTATTTTTCCTTATTAGCATCCTTTACTCAAAAGATAAAGCTACTGACTAGCTTTCAAAGGGGATAGATGCATCTTGGTATTTCCAGAAGTGATAAGTTTATGGTACCCCTACTTCCTTGCAGTCAATGATTACAGCTGAAAAAATTCAGAACCTAAAGCATGGATGAAAGCTAATGGGTCCCGAGAGATTATCAATCATTAACAAATATTTATTGGGATACAACTCTGTGCTTATTCTGGGAGTTGAAGATAGAGTAATGAGGAAAGAGACATAATACTTCTTCGAAAAAAATTTTCGGGTAACATACCTGGTGATACTCAGGGATCAGTCCTGGCTCTGCACTCAATTTACCCCTGGCAGTGCTCAGGCGACCAATGGGATGCCAGGGATTGAACCCAGGTCAGCCTCATATAAGGCAAACGCCCAACCCACTATATTGTCACTCTGTCCCCTGCATAATACTTCTAGTTATGGAACTTATATTCATGACTGGAGAGTAAAAGTCTCTACATACTGTAGTTATGGAATTTTCATTCAAGATTGGAGAATAAAAGATGCCACAAGTCTCCATCCCCATCACCAATCTGGGAGCAGCCCCTAAACACCAGTAAGTGTGGCCCCAGAACAAAAAAAGAGTTGTAAGTATATCCACCTCATTTCATAGCTTAGCAACTAAGATAAAGCCTTCTATTTCCAAAATATAAAGCAGTAAGTAATTTGAAGGAGTTATTATAATCCCTCAGTACCTATCTACATTTATATTTTAGCAAGAACAGCAACATTTGCCACCGTTACTTTTATAATATAAAACATTATAGGACTAGAGCCTGGGAGATATTAAGGTGCTTTGCTTTGCATGTGACTGACCCCAGTTCAATCCCTGGCACCACAAATGGTCCTTCAAGCACTACTGAAAGTGACCTAAGCACACAGCTGGAGAAAGTCCTGAGCACTATAGGACATGGCTCAAAACAACAACAACAAATTTATAGGATACAATTCCTGATATTCCAATCCTATCATCTAGTTATAAGCACATCCCTGAGAGTATCTGAATTCTCTAGCTTAAAATTTTTAGTTTACTACCTATATGCTCAGATAAAATGTGCTTAAATTTTTATAAATTTTAGTTTTTAAAAATTTGTAACAGTGAGAATCATGATGCCTATTTATAACCCTATTGTGAGGATTAAAAAGTATATGTATATAATACCTGAAGTAGTATACATTAATTTTTATTACATAAGTTATTATATTAAATCATTAATTCTACTATAAAATAATTACAAATATCAGGAAAGAACTAAGCATAGAAGTCTATATGGATAATGATGCAAGATGCAAGACATGCAGTGTAGCACACTGTCCTCCTGTTGTTCATCGATTTTCTTAAGTGGGCACCAGTAACGTCTCCATTGTGAGACTTGTTACTGTTTTTGGCATGATAAAAGAATTTTTTTCCATTAAAATCATGTCTTTAAACTTTCTCTGACATATATGTTCTTTCTTTCTCTGAAATTTAGATGTCCAACTATGTGGTATATCGCACTGCTCCATCATATTTTCTGTTCAAGAGGCAGGCGTGGAGATAAGAAATACCACTGACTCCAGGAGTTTTTATGATGACAAAACCCTCAAACATTTAGAACATCCAAAATACACTCCACTTCCAGACTCCAAAAGAGCTTCAGTAGATTGTGCAGATAGTCCACTTAATTCCTATTCATACCAAATATCTCCAATACATCTTTTAACCAAAAATATTGTATCACACCTAATATTACAAACACACACACACACACACACACACACCACGGGAGAGCATGACGTTGGGTTTGATCCTTCACACCCTATATGTTCCTCGGAGCTCGCCAGGAGTGATCCCTGAATGCAGAGCCAGGAGTAAGCTCTGTGTGTGGTCCAAAACCCAAAAATTCACTGTCACTGTCACTGTCCCCCCGCTGTTCATGGATTTGCTCAAGTGGGCCCAGTAACATCTCCATTGTGACAACTGTTACTGTGTTTTGCATATCAAATACATCACGGGTAGCTTGCCAGGCTTTGCCATGCGGGCGAGATACTCTCGGTAGCTTGCCAGGCTCTCTGAGAGAGGCAGAGGAATCGAACTCGGGTCAGCCATGTTGGCTGCATGCAAGGCAAATGCCCTACCTGCTGTGCTATGGCTCCAGCCACTCAAAAATTAAAAAAATAAAAAAGTTTCTGCCTTGCAAGAATGAGTTCGTGACCTTGAGCTCCAGTGCCACACTGCATGCTCCATGTGCAGTCCAGACAGCACTGATTCTTGAGATCCCAGGCACTACAACAAAGGATGTAAAATGAGTAAACACTGTAATTGAAAGAAACTGTAGGCATGAATGCAAAGGCTGTGAGCACAGGTGGGAACACAGGTATGAGCACCGCAACCATAAGGTGTGGCTCCTGGAAAGTATATGTACAAGGAACACAACTAAGTACCTGCAACTCAACCCCCACTCACACAACCACCACAGCTAAGCATCATGCAAATAATATGTGTGAGCACCACAAAAGTGTATGTGTGTATGTGTGTGAGCCCTACTCACTGTAACAATAACAACCATCAGCAATGGGGGAAAGGACAGAAACAGTTTTTCAATTCAAATGCAACAAATCTAAACTTTACCAGGACATTTACATCTAGTATTTGTTATAACTTTAGCTAGGATTTTCAGATTTATTCTCAAAAAAAAATGAAACTGGAGGAAAATACCATGGAAAAAGCTTTACCTTCAATCATCTTCCATCTCTAATACTTTAGGTGACATTGTGATTTTTCAGCAAAAAATGCCAACTTCAGAGTAGAGTAAATTTTGAGAATGTAGCTATTTAATATGGTGTACATACTATGTACCAGATATTGTATTAAATATTTTGAAAAATGAAGACCGACTGAATGCCATAGTATCTCCTCTCAAAAGGCTTACATCCTAATATTCAGACAAATGCTTTCTGAAATGGAAAAACAAGTGTATGAAACTAGAACAAATTAGTTTCCTACACCCCTCTCAGAGAGCCCAGTAAGCTACCGAGAGTATCCCGCCCACACAGCAGAGCCTGGCAAGCTACCCATGGCGTATTCGATATGCCAAAAACAGTAACAACAAGTCTCACAATGGAGATGTTACTGGTGCTCGATGGAGCAAATCGATGAACAACAGGAGGACAGTGCTACACTCACCTCAGAGGATGGACCCTTCACTGACCCTTCGGACACTATTGTTCTAGAAAGCCTTGCAAGACATACCTGTTATTTAATGCAGTGTTTGATGAACTATAGGCTACTTCAAAAACCAACTGGAGATATTATTGAAATACAGATTAAAGTCCTAGGAGTATCCAGGTCTCTTTCATATGTGATAAAGCTTAAGAACCATTGCTTTCATTTAGCTTTATTTATTTGCTTTATGAAAATATATAAGTCACGGTACTTTTCCCCTATTCTAAATTCCCACACTATTTGGTAGCACTTCTATAATATTCTGTATCTATACTATATAGTATTTCTATACTATTCTGCAGTACTCAGTTTACATACAGTCAGTTTTATTTATTTGCTTTATGAAAGTATACAAGACACATGCTTTCTATTATTCTAAATTTCTATAATACTCTGTAATATTCGGTTTACATATCATAGTTTGAAAGCTTCCTTATAGATATTTATGTTTATATTTTAGAAAGCACATATAAAAAAATAGGTGAGGAGAAAGAAAAGTAGAGTCAAGCAGACCGGCTCAAAGGCATGAAAGACAAAACTACCAAAAGATTGTGGAAATGTTAGGGAAGTATCACTAATCTGTATAAATATTAGTGCATATAAATACATGAATTATCATAGGGAAAATTGCTCGTTTTCTGAGGGTTATGGGATCATAAGTGATGTCTTTCTAAAATTTTAAGCTTAAATTTTAAAAAGTATTTCTCTGAGGGTCAGAGAGATAGTAGTGATCAACAGCTTACTTTAAATGTGACTGATTAAGTTTGATCCTTAGCACCACATATGGTCCCCTTAGTATGGTCAGGAGTGATCCCTGAGCACAGAGACAAGAGTAAGTCCTAAGCATTGCCAGGTCTGACCCTAAACCCAATTTTGGATTTTTAGGGGGCCACACCCAGCAGGGCTTACTCCTGGATTTTTACTTAGGGCTCATTCCTGGTGGGCTTAGGAGGGCAAATGGGATGTCAGGGACGGAACCCAGGTCAGTCGTGTTCAATGCATGTGCCCTGCCCACTCCAGCCCTAAATCCTAATTTTTTGTGTTTAAAAAGTTTTTCACTAAATGTTAAAAATTAAATATTTTTGAAAATAAAAAATTATTGAAATATGATTTCCCTATATTAATAGTAATTTAGATAATGAGAAGATATGTAAGAACGTGATAAAACAGAAAGCATGCAGGACTTTGGAAAGTCAATATCGTAAGTCCTTTGTTATGTTAGGTGGTATGCTCCAAGACCCTCAGTGCATTTTTGAAATCATGATAGCTGCATTAAAGAATGAGTATCAAAATGTTTAAATAGAATAGTTAGATTTCACGAAAAGTGATAAAAAAGAAACAGGTTAAAGAGAAAGAAAAGCGTATCTGGTGAAAAAATCCAATTTATCCTTTCCAAAACACAAAATAAATTGGATAATGGGAGAGATAAGATTCTCAAATTAAAAGTTTTCTCCTACTCTTCCTACAAGAATAAGAATAAGAATAATGGTAATGGGGCGGGAGAAATAGTACAGCGGGCATTACCAGGAGTGATCCCAGGGCACAGAGCCAGAAGCAAGCTCTGGGTACAAATGAGTGTGGCCAAGGCTATTCCCCCAAATAAAGAATAATGGTAATAGTATTATAGTTTCTTGAATACTCCAATGTACATGTGTATGTATACTTAACTGTAAGATTGTTAATATAATTGGTTTAAAAATCACAAGATACATGAGATATTATATAAATTACACCTTCTTTTCACATCATTACCTCTTCGAAAACCTGCTCTATAATAAGTAAATTCAGGCAGGGATGTGGCTCTAAAGTAAAGTGCAACCTTACATGCCTGAGACCCAACTCCATCCCTATAATAGCAACAAAAAACAATTACACTCACATAATATAAGTGTTATGAATGGCTCTAAAACTTTTTAAAAAACCAACTGGAAATATTACTGAAATACACATTTGAGGATCCCACCACAGAAATTCTTATATTCAGTTGTTTTATATTAAACAAGCAATAATTTGCATTTAACAAGAGCTCCAGGCAAATAATGCAGGGGTTGACAGATCATGCTGAAAAAGTGAATTTAAGGATGCGTTATCTCTTTACAAACTGATTAACCAAAGAATTTGAGGAGTGTGGTACACTAGAGAGAACAAAGAATTCTGACATTAAAAGATCTAGTTTACCCCTCTGACCTAATCCTCACTCTCTCCCTTACTTGCCTCTCCAGTTCAGAGCCATTGGCTCCCTAGTTTCCCTTATCACAACAAGCAAAAAAGTTCTTCTTATTAAACTCTTCAAAAGTTCCATTTCTAGCAGCCTTTAGGTCTTCACTCAGGTTTCACTATAATGAGAACTAGAGTTGGGGGGGGAATTTCAGAATAGCAACCCTATCTTTCTAATTTCTCTTCTGCTTCATTTTCCTCTTTAGTGCTTCCTATTTTAATTTTCTTTTGCTTACTGTTTGAGTTCCAAGATGACAAGGACATCTGTCAGTGTTCTTCACTAGACTACAACAATGAGAGTTCAAGGAAATTTCATTTGGCAAAAAAAAAAAAGAAGTTTAAGAGATTCACTTAAAGAAGAGAGATAGGGAGATATAGCCAATATACAGAGAGCTTATTAATATACAGATTCCTGTGCCCTGACAGTCTTTTATTAAAGGTCCAGACTGGGGTTGAGAGTCTAAATTTCTAACATGAACACAAAGTGACAGTGATGCAGATGGAATTGCCAAGAATCTCTGCTGAATTTTTAGTGCAAATCAAACAATTCCACTATATGAGAAGAGCTGTACCTTAAACAAAAGGGCTTTAGAATAGAAAAACAGATCCTCTGGGGCTGTAGCGATAGCACAGCAAGTAAGGCGTTTGCCTTGCATGCGACTGACCCCGGTTTGATTCCCAGCATCCCATATGGTCCCCCAAGCCCCGCCAGGAGTGATTCCTCAGTGCAGAGCCAGGAGTAATGGCCGTGTTTGACCCAAAAAGAAAAAAAAAACAGATCCCCTAATCTCTAAAGTACTTATTCAAACTAAAGAAATAACCTTCAAAAGCAATATTTCCAGTGAGCAATACATATATCCTGGATATTTACTGCAACTTAATTTTTAAAAAGAACAAGTTTTGGGAAAAAAATATGTCCTATAATGAATGTTTTCTAAATTTCTTTTTCCAACAAGAAAAAATGGCTTTTTGTGCTCATATATGTGGATATATATGCTTATGTATATATGTATAAAAAGCCTCACTGTTCTTTCAAAGCCACTTAAACTAATATATATTTAAAGAACTGTATCAAATATTTACATAAAATATATATATAACTTCTAGGCAAGGCAAAATAGTATTCTTCTTTATTGGAGACTAGTTTTCAGGAACTGTTGTGACAGTTAATACATGGCCCTTCACCAATAAAATTGAATACAGAAAATTAAAAAAAAACAAGTTTTGGTTGTTTTTTATTTTTACTCATAAATATTTCAGATGATATTTTTGTATATGCCTTTGTTAATTTATCTGATTATTTCTTTTTAGAAAATTCCTTTCAGAGAAAATTTTGTACATTAGAAACACCATTTTTATTCATATTCATAATAATATTTTCTAAAAACTCATCTCTATGCAAAACTCACATAATTTAAGGGAAATGATCCAAGGGAAATGGTCAAAGAGTTAAGGCACTTGCTGTACACATGGATGACTCGAGCAACTGAGTCTGGATCAACCTCTGGCACTACATAAGGTCTCCCTAAGCCCAGGCAGGAGGAATCCTTGAACAGAGTCAAGAGTAGGTCCTAAGTACAGCTGGGTGTGACCCAGCACACACACTCCCAACCAAAATAAAACCCACACACAACTTAATGCATATTTTTATAGTTATTTCAGTAATTTAAATCTTTAATTGAGGTATCACAGTTTACAACAGTAATGAAGTTGCTATTTGATAGCATACTACATGAATCCCTCCACCAGTGTTTCAAGTTCCCACCACTACTTTCCCATGGTCTATCAGGGAAAAAATTCTGTTTTGCTATTTGGGCCGCAGGGCTGGAGCGATAGCACAGTGGGTAGGGCGTTCGCCTTACAAGCGGCCAACATGGCCGACCCGAGTTCGATTCCTCGCCCCTCTCTGAGAGCCCGGCAAGCTACCGAGAGTATTCGATATGCCAGACACAGTAACAACAAAGTCTCCAATGGAGATGTTACTGGGCCCGCTCGAGCAAATCGACGATCAACGGGAGGGCCTTTACCTTTACCTTTATTTGGGCCGCACCCAGCAGTGCTCAGGGGTTACTCCTGGCTCTACACACAGGAATCACTCCTGGTGGGGCTTGGGAACCATGTTGGGAACTGAACCTGGATTGGCTGCATGCAAGCAAGCACCCACCACTTTACTATTACTTCAGTCCCTAGGAAAATTTTTGACTCAAAGAACTTATTTCAGACCTTTCTTTGATGAAACACAAGTACTGTTTCATGACAATCCAAAGACTCCTGCCATATGCAGTTACTGAGCAGTTGAAATGTGACCAGTGCACAAAAAATAAGAATCTTTGCTTTCATATTTAATTTTAAATTGCCACATGTGACTTATCATTTTCAATTATTTCTCTATAAGACACAGGAGAGAATAACATAATAGGTCAGACACAGACATTTAAAGTCAAGATTACATGATGACAGAAAAGTGGCAAATTGGGCTAAAGAGACAGTGCAGCAGGTAAGGCACTTGCTTTGCACATGCCCAACCCGGGTTCAATTCCCAGGAACCCACTGGTCCCCCAAGCACTGCCACAAGTAATTTTTGAGTGTAGAGCCAGAAGTAACCCATGAGCATTGCTGGGTATGACAAAAGAAAAAGAAAAAAAAGAAAAAAGAAAAGTGATAAATTATTTTACTTCATTCTGCTTGCACAGCAACAAGTGTTTGAATTGGAGGGCACACCCCTTTCTCAGGGCTTTCTAGTTCTGTGCTCAAGAATCACTCCTGGCAGTGTAAGAGGATCATATGCAGTATCTGGGATCAAATCTAAGTCAACAAGTACTATTTCTCAGACCAAATAACCACTTCTTTACACCATTACAAATTTATTTGGATATTAATAATGTTGAACAGGGATGTTTCTCTTGACATTGCACTCACCTGAATGAAAATTTTTATCAATGTTAATTAGCTGAGAGGTTGGAAGTTGTGTGCCTTCTAGATATGCTTTACTGAGTCTTTATGTTTTCTTTCCAAAATTTAAATTTATTTTTTATTAAATTCATTAAAATATTAATATCCAGCACCACTTGAAATATCAAATGATCTGGCAACATTGACCCTATTTCCAAGAACAAAAATCAGTGGAACTCTTGAAATTCTTCCACCTTAAGATTTCTTAAAAAAAAAAATTTCTTCATTCATCAGATTCATCAATCCCTACTATATACAGGGGTGCTGCTTCACTGACTAAAATTATCTACCTGGTCTCTAAAAGCAGCTGAATATTTACAATTCTAAATAAAATTTTGAAAAGTTTAAGGAGTTATTAATAATTTGCATTCCATACTTAGCAAATGTAAAGTATCTTATGGCAATTTCCAGTTTATTTAGTAACTAATACTACTAAACAACAGAAAGCTTTTCAAGTGCTTAGTGACATTTCCTACTTCTAGAGCAGTGATTTAGCATCAGTTGTTGAAATGCAGATGACTAAAACCCATTCCCAGAGTTTCTGATTTGGGTCCAAAGAATTTTCATCTAAACTCAATTTCCAAATACAGCTCCATACTGAAATGTGGTTTTCTCAGAAAGATATAAAAGACTCCTGGTAGCATATCTACAATGTGTCATTTTGACTACATAATACAAATTTATAATCTCCCCCCAAAGCATGTCCACCATATTTATTACTTTATTTATCTGTACAACAGTCCTGTCCAAAAGATTGATAAATAGTGAAGTAATGCTTAATCCTATTGTACAGAAGAAAAGCAAGGTGTAGGAGCTAAGGAATGTCTCTAGAAACACAAGGAGTTAAGATAGGGAAAAATGTTTCCTCACTCCTAACCTTGGTAAAACAGGCAAGCACAGTCAGTCCAGGACACAACTGGAGCTTGCTCCTCCAAACTGGTACCATGAAACAGAACCCTACTTGGGAAGAGAAAACACCATGCAAGATAAGGTTCGTAGCAACAAACATTTATCAGTGCTGATTCTGTGTTTGTTAATCTATGCTATTCATGGCTAGTCTCTATTATGATTATCTATTATGCTGAAATCACTCAGAACATAGAGAAAAACTAAAAATATAATCTGAAACCACAACCTTGAAAAGATAGCGAATTTATCATAGGCATGACACAAGCAAATACACTGAAGGACTGGGTGGTAAGGGGTAAACACAGAGTTAGGCAGAAGAAGGAGTCCTTGTGGGAGCTTCACATCTGGACTTGGAGGAGTTGCTATCACGGGTCAGTCAAGAATGGGAGGGAAGGAAGAGTACACAATAGGGAGCCCTCCTGGGGCTCAGCAGCACAAAGAGTTGCTGTTATCCATGTTGGGTGTGTGTTTGCCAGGAATATCAGGGTCACTAGAACTCTAGAACTTACAAGGGCATGCTTTTGTGTAGTCTAAATTACCTTGGCTATATAAGAACTCAAGTCAGAGGGTATGGCTTCATTACCCATGTGCAGCCAAAAGATACCATGATTAGAGCTCACAAAACTTTCAAATTTTGGCACCCAAATCTGGGAGCACGGCTAATAAAACTCCACTAAATTCTGATCACAATAATGCCGATTATAAATCACCTTACTAAAGGGGGAGTGGGAAATGAGGGACTGCTTTTCATTTAAATAATACTAGTATATGGCATTATATTATTAACTTTAATGGCTACTTATAAGATTTAAAGTATTAACCAGTAAAAATCGCCATAGATTGAAAGTGTAAGAAAATTATAATTAACTTGAAAGAGCCTATAGAAAAACTGGATTCACTCTTCATTAGCGCTGTAACTTACCTGACATATATCCAACTTATATATCCAACTACCTCAAAATCATTGAGACAATGAAGCTTCCGCCACTCCATTTAGAGAACTATAACAAACTACTGAAAAAATTACCCCTCACTTTGCACAAGACCAAAGAAACACAAATCAAAACAATAGGATGCAATTTTATACTGATCAAAAAAGCCACAATTACATAAATCGTTTAAAATAATATTAATATATTTATAGATTGTTCATTGTCATATAAATGTACCCTTTGGGAATTATTTGAAAATAACCAGAAATCTAAAAAAAGTTAATAAAAATGAGTTAACACTGACTTGTTTTATTCTGTAATTTGCTTCACTTTGTAGTGAGCCCTTACTCTTTCCATTATTTTCACTTTGTAGGGAGTTGTTACTTTATCCATTTTACAGATCAAAAGTTAAGATTCTGAGAAAAATTAGTTGTTAGGTTCAATATTGTCAATAAGTGATAGGGCTATGTTTAGAACCCTAAATCTTTAATTTTGGGGCCCACTCAATTACAACTACACTACACTATCTCTTTAGGGAAACAATCCTAATAAAGTTAAAAAGGATGAAGTTACATTCATGAAGCTATAAAACAGGGGAAAAACTAGTAAAGTACATGAACTGGATAAGTTATTATAAAGGTATTACAAATAGTAAAAAATAAATTACAGTCAAATGGGTTTTTTTTTTTTTTTTTTTGCTTTTTGGGTCACACCGGCAGTGCTCAGGGGTGGTTACTCCTGGCTTTGCACTCAGGAATCACTCCTGGCAGTGCTTGGGGGACCATATGGGATGCTGGGAATCGAACCTGGGTCAGCCACGTGCAAGGCAAACGCCCTACCCGCTGTGCTATTGCTCCAGCCCCAGAGAAATGTTTATTTAACAAAAGTAAAATGTATTTTCAGGTATGCTTTATATATATATACATATATATATGTCTGCAGATAAGACATCTATAAACACATAGCCAAATGACAAGCTTAGGAATGAAACAGGAAAGTAAAAAATGATTCTGTTTTAGAAGAAGTTCACTAATATTTAATTTTGCTTTGCTTTTGTCAGCTTTATCAATCAAGATTATTCTAAGTGCCCTTATAATCTATTGTTGTAGTTGATTTTTATAGTTTCAACCAAATTCTTAGCATCCTAATCATTATATTTCATTCATATTAAATTTATTTAATAGTAATATAATATTCTTTATTGATGATTATGAAACTTAAAAAAAATTACTCAGAAGATTCTTAAAGTATAAAGTCAGCATCAATGGGTTTTGCAATCAACACTTACAAGTATACCTTGGAAATCCCTTCAATATATGACTAAAGTTAACTTTAACTTTCATAATCTTATAACCACTGCTCAACTCTCTTCACAGATTCAGAAGTCATAAGGGAGTAGTTGCAGGTGCTTTAAAGATTAGAAAAGTTACCTATGGAGAACATAACCTTTAATTACCTATAAGGTAAGTAAAATATCTCTGCTTTAAGGGTTATTCATATTCTAAAAGCTTTCCAGTTACTAATTAAGCTATGTAAGGCACCCCCAAAGTAGGGAAATAAACTACTTCTACTTTATCAAAGGAAATATTAAAAGTTTGGTAACAGCAATTTCCCTAAGTATGGCACTGTGAACTACGAAGAAAATTTACTCTCATCCAACTTGATACAGAGGTTCATTCAACAAAAAGTGATATTTTTGGGAAAGTGGATGGTTTCCTATGATGTTAATCTCATAAGAGCACAAGTGTGGTTTAAAGGTTCTCCAACTTCTCATTATGAATCTACCATCAGTAAACTTTTTTCCTCGCTTCACCTTCTAAAAATCACAGGTCCAGGAGGGTATTCCTTAGTCTCAGCACATCAACAAACCTACTATTTTACGATAACTAAATAATCACATGATACTGGAATTATCATGAATAGTTTAGCTGAATAGTTTAATTCTTCTAATTGAGGATGAAACCAAAGTAGTGCTAAGAAGTTACTTTTACTTAGCTAGTTTATAAGCAATACTGGGCCTGGAATTAAGAGATGTGACCTAATGCCTTAAACTCGATCTTCATATTTCTTCCTTAGCATAAACATTTTTTACATTGTCATGTCACCAGAAGTATGCATGTGTCATGTCCTTTCAATGCATTCAAGATATAGACTGCAGCACATATTAAACTATATATAGTTCTCACCCTCTGCTTCATAAAGCATTCCCAAACCAACACAACATCCATCAAAAGTTGAGAAAAAGAAAGAGAGCGAGAAAAAGAAAATAAAGAAGGAAGAAAGAAAAAAGGAAGGAAGAAAGGGAAGGAAGGAAGGAAGGAAGGAAGGAAGAAAGGAAGGAAGGAAGGAAGGAGAGAGAGAGGAAAGTGATGGTGGGAGGGAAATAGCAATTTAATATATCTGCTTGCCACTGAATACTTGTTCTAAGAATTTTAGCAGTCAAAATTGATCTTCAACGATAATAGTATCTGTCATATGGCAAATAAAAAGATTCTAAGATAATCATGAGTAAATATGTAACAACTATCATCACTGATATATAATTCAATCTCATATTCAGTTATTTTCATTCTTTAGTTCTAATATGTAATTGTCTTACTAGGTTTATAGAACTGATGTATTAGAAATTGTATCAGTTACAGAGAACACTGGGGGCAAAGGCTGAAGGAAAGAGGCTTCATTCACACTGCTGAAACCTTTTACCCTATGCATCTTACTTTCCAATATTCATTGATTCAAAATCTACTTTTAAGCATATGCCGCATATGCCCATAGATATTCAATTCTATTACTCAATATTTTCAGTAAAACACTTTTTCTTCTTTGACTAAGTTTTCCGTATTCCAATTTGTCAAATGATATAAAAGTGGGGGGGGGGGGGTAGGGGTACCCAATGGTCCCATAAGTCAAATTTAAAGAATAAGAAACTGGCCAGAGGAATGAAAGGCTTTTAAAGGGAGCAAACATTTTATTCAAAATCTTTTATGGGGGGGGGGGGGGTAAGATCTTTTACGGAAAAGTTCTTTAAAAGGCATGGTTTGAAAATGAGATTTCCATTCAATTTCCCGTCTCCATGGGAGGGGTGGGGGTGTGTCTCGAATGGTGGGAAAGGGAGAAATTAAATTCTGGTTTCTAGCATCCCCGCAGGAGGCGGCAGGCCCTGGGCGGCAGATAAGGGCCTCGCAAGCAATCACGCTTCCCAGAGGCAAAAAGCGTGATCGCGAGTTGCTGCGGGACGCGTCCCCGTCGGCCGGCCGGGGAAGGCGATTATTCCCAGCGACCACACAGGACTCGGGACCGTGAAACACTCCCAAATGCCACAGCCGCGCCGTTCGTCTCCCGGGCTCGCAGGCGGGGACGGCCACTCCGCCTGGGGCACACACCTCCCTCGCCGTGCCCGGGGTCGGCAGCGCCCGCTGTCAAGCGGACTCTTTGTCTCCGACCCACTCACGGCAACGAACCAGCTCCAACACTCGACGCCCGAGGACGCGCGGGCGCTCGTGACCGAGCGACCTGTGGCGCCGAGAAGCGCGCCCCACGGACACCCCGCGCCCCACGCCGCGCCCCGGGCCTGCCACGGCCCCACGCTGCCAACTTTCTCCCGCCGCATCCCCGGCCGCGCTACCTGCCGCCCCCGCCCGCACAGCGCCCCGCTCGGGCGGCCTTGCCACAAAGGCGGGGAGGAGAGGCGCCTGACAGGCCTCCGGCCGCGCGCCGCCGGGCTCTCCTCAGGGGCCAACGCCGGGCGCCGCGAGGTGGACCCGCCGGCCGGCTGCGGGTCCGACCCCGGCCACACCCGCCAGAGTCGTGCGCGCGCGGAGACACGCGCGCACACACACGCACGCATACACACGCACAGACACACACGCACACGCCTACACACGCGCGCACATACACGCACACGCCTACACACGCGCGCACCCACGCACGCATACACACGCGCGCGCAGACATACACGCGCACACAGAGACGCACATTCACACACACAGACACACACACACGCAAACGCGCGCGCGCGCACACACAAGCCCACACGCGCCCCCGCGCGCGCACACATACACACGCACACACACGCACATCCACACACGAGCGCGCGCACACACACGCGCGCGCGCGCCCCCCGGAGGAGGATCAGCCCGCGCCCGGCCGGCAGGGGCCCGCAGCCCGCCGAAGGGCAGCCGCGACCGCCTCAGAGCCGCCCCCGCCGCCGCCTCCCCGCGCCGCGGGTCCCCGCCGCCACTCACCTGGCTCTGGGGCGCGAGGGCGGAGGCCCGGGGGTGGCCGCGCTGGCCGGGGATCGGCTCCCCACCCCCAGTCGGGTCCCGGCCGCGCTGGCCGCTCGCCGCTGCCGCCGGCCGAGGTGCTAGCGCCGCCGCCGGCTGGCGTCTCTGTGGCAGGCGCGGGCCGCGCGCGGTTTCCCGGGGCGGAGCGAGGCGGGGGCCGCCGCGGCGGGAGGCGGATTCCTCAGGTGCTGCCCCTCCCGCCTCCCCGGAACCGCGGCCGCACGGAGCCCCCCGCCCCTCGGGCTCCCCCCTCAGCTCCCCCACGGACCCACCCCCCCCCTCGGAGCTACGTCCCCCCCCGCCCGGCTCCGCTGCGCTGGAGCTGTCGGGGTGCTCGGGAAGCAGGGCTGCACCCCCCTACTGGAGGGTTTCTGCGCACCGTCAGACGAGAACTGTTCTCGCCCGCGCCTCTTCCAACACGCGCCGCGCTCGCCTCCTCGCACCATCCCGCCAGCCCACCCGACGGCCCCCGAAAGGCCCCACGCGCAGCTCGGCCTGGGCAACGACGGGGCCGAAACTCGCGGCCTTGGCCTGGGGAAACCGACGGCGCCGGGGCCGGACACCGACAAAATCAAACCTGCCCCAGCGCTCGGAGCCGGCGCCCAGTCCTCAGCTCCAGCCGGGACACGCCCTGCCTCGAGCCCTCGGACCCGGCCCGGGGACGATGCTTACTCTTCACGGCGGGTCCCGGGCTGCGGGGACCCAGGAGCACCTCCGCCCCAGAGCGGCCGCTTCCGAGCCGGTCCCGGGTCTTGATGGGTGGCGCAGGGCCAAACGTTCTCACGAGATGCTGTGAGATAGCGACCAATCGATTTCACTCCACTTTTTTACAACGGGCTTATTTTGTTGTTGGAAATGTGTAGCTGCTGCTGCTGCTGCTGCAGGGTTTCTTTGAGGATTTGGGAGCTGGGGGTTCGGGAGGAGGGTTTTTGTTTTGTTTTGAGCTACACTCGGCAGTACTCAGGGCTTACTCCTGCTCTGAGTTTAGGGATCACTCCTGCTGGGCCTCAGGGTTCCAACCCGATTGGTGGCGTGCAAAGCCAGCGCCCTGCTGAACTTTCGCTCCGGCCCCAGATGTTGGGGTTTTTTTTTTCTTTCTTTCTCTTTCTTTCTTTCTTTCTTTCTTTCTCTTTCTTTTTTTCTTTCTTCTCTCTTTCCTTCCTTCCTTCTTTCTTTCTTGCCTATTTATACTGTCATCGTTGCAGAAAGATAGATGCCTTTCCTTGGGACTGCCCACATCTGGAAGGAGCACTTACACGCTGGAGGTGCAGGAAGAGCCTAGGTAAAGAGAGAAGTTGATTTCTTTTTTAGTGCTTCTGAGGCAAGGGTTCCCCCCCCCCCAACCCAGCTTGTCCATGGAAATGAGGGTAGCCACCAGGACACCCAGTTGGGGTCGGTTGGCTCTCTATTGTTACTGGCATCTTTGTCAATTAAAGATGCCTAAAGAGAGTTTCAACTAAGTAGATTAGTTAAAGATCACGTGAGCTCTTTAGATCTGTGAGTTGTTTGCTTGTCCTCCCCCCCCCTTTTTTAATACAAGTACTGGAGTGCACCTTTTCCCATCTTTACAAAAAGAATTGACTGAAAGTCTAAAATTATCAGAAAATAACTCATAGATGGTGTCATGACTAGCAAATACTAATTGTTCTTGTTCATTGTTTATGACTTGTACTGATTTGGATTGTCTGTTCTTTCTCCTCTATTGGGAAGATTCCTCATCTGCCATTTTATTTTTAACAGTCGTTTTGGGACTGGAGCTATAGCACAGCGGGTAGGGCATTGACCTTGCACGCGGCCTACCCAGGTTCAATTCCCAGCATCCCATATGGTCCCCTGAGCACAGCAAAGCCAGGAGTAACCCCTGAGCATCGCTGGGTGTGACCCAAAAAGAAAAAAACATTAAAAATAAATAAAAATCATTTTGTGCACAAAGGGATTAGGAGCAAAAAAGTTTTGTTTTTCTTTTACTACTGAAGCCTTATTTGCTCTATAAAAAAAATGCAAGCACTCATGTGCCATGACAGCAGGAACCTCAACCTTCACAATCAGAATGAAATCCACACAATACAGGTTCAGTAAGTGAAATAAATGTTTCTAAGAATAACTACAACCTAGAAAGGTACAGATGATCAGCAGTAGAGAGGAAGATGCTAAAGGAATCTAATGTCCCCATCTCACTGTGAGAATTAGCATATATGTGGAGACAACTGTAAGTAGAAAACCTGAGATTTCAAGCCCACCCTGTGAATAAAAACTAAACACACAAGAGGTTAAAGCAGGTGAGAGTCTTTTGAAATCCCCAATCTTTCACAAGGTTTGTAGAATTGGGGAGGGGTCCACGTTCTGATTTTAGAGTTTTATTTTGTTTTTTTCTTTTTTCTTGGTGCTGGGGATAGGAAGCAAAGCCTCACACATGAAAAGCAATGAGTGACATTCCCACTTACCTTCCATTCTAAAGAAAAAGCAATGAAAACAATGTGCCTTCTCAAAGTAAAACCATAGTACGGTTTTCTCCTGGTTTTACTTCAAGGACCATTTGTTCAGTGCAAGTGTACTCTGGAAATGCAAAGGCAAGTTTGGTCTAGTGGTGCAAAATCCTTAGAGTTCTATTATAGGGCTTTAGTGTTAGGAAAGGGAAAGTCTTGGACAAAAGAACCAGTGCCTCATATTTTTTAATATTCCTTAGTATTTGTAATCAGTGAACCCTAGATAACTTGACAGGTCATGATAGATATAAAAAAAATTACAAAAAAAAAACTCCTTTTCAACATAAGGCAGCAACTTCTGCTGCAACTGGAGCACTAGTTTGCATCAGCCAAATGTAGCTCACAGGGCGGGAAAACTAGCAAAGACTTTCAAATTCCAGTCTTCTCTCTCCCCAAATTTCCTCCATTCTCTGCATCCCCTGATAGAATTAATCTTAAAAGGACAAGGCCCAAGACTGAGATCATATCGCAGCCCTCACCTGGAACCAGAGCAGCATAAAATCCCATTGTGGGACTGCCATCTTGAGAACCTATGGTCACTGCACTTAAAATTGGTTCCTTCTTGTCTTGATAAATAAAAATGTTTTCTTATGTCCTACTCCTGTCCTGTGATTCTTCTCAAACTAATATGCAAGAGCCCACCAGTGATGGGGATAGCCAATTGTCAATGCAGTCAACAAATATTTATTGAGCACCTACTGTGAGCCAGAATGGGAACTGGCAATTTACAATTTTTCAGTAAATCCCTAACAAGGTTAAAAAATTGCCATCTAGCTATAGTCTGTTAGATACACACATACACACACAAACACAAAGATGTGGCCACATCTTTCAGCATTTGGGCAGATATGTGATGCCAGGGAGCAAACTCTGAGGTTCGCACATGATATGTCTTTGTTCTACCACTTGAGCTATCTCTTGACCTCTGTCTATATTTGGCAAGATTTAAGACATTTCACTGTGTCTTTTATTAAATAACACATTCCTTATTTCTGAGTTTGTGTATAGTCTGAATCTCCATAAAAGTTTATATATTTTATTCATGCCCTTTAGACTTGTGTAATTATAAAATATGATGGACCCAGGGGAAAGACTGATAATATAGCAGAAAAGTTGCTTTCCTCGCATGTATTATTGCTGACCTGGGTTTGATCCCAGCACTGCATATGGTCCCTGAACCCCATCAGGAGAGATGCCTGAGCACAGGAGTAAGTCCTGAGCACTGCCGCATGTGCCCTCCTCCTTTAAGCCACACCTGGCCATGCTCAGGGCACACTCCTGGCTCTGCAGTAAGGGATCATTCCTGGTGAGCCTAGGGGACACATAGAGAATTGGGCATTGAACCCAAGTCAGTTGTGTGTAAGCCAAACCCTTTACCCACTGCACTACCTCCCTGCACCCCTCATTTGTACCTCTCTGCACCCCTCATTTGTAGTGTGTGTATGTATGTGTGTGTATGTGTGAAGTAAGATAGTTTTACTGAACTATATTTTATAGAAAGATATGAGGGGAGAGAAAGAGAGTATGTGTTCAAGAGAGAACACAATCTTCTTCAGAGTGGAAATAAGCAAGCAAAGACACAGAGACAAGTAAGCAAGACATTCCTATTTGTAATCTTGACCAATTTCCTTTACTCTATCTCAGTATTCTCATTTGTAGAATAACATCATAACAGCATGTTCCTCAAAGATTAGCTATGTAGACTGAGATATGCCAAATGCCAAATACAAAATAAAATGTTAACCTGCTATCATATCTGTACATTCCATATTATTTCCGATAGCAATGACTCCCAAATGGTTTTCCACAAATATCCAGCATTAGAAACTAAGTTCAAGGAAAAATATAAAGTGTATAGCAGTAAAATTCATTATAAGTGAGGAAAAGTTTCATATAATCTTTCTGATTAATTATTAAGGAGATTATTCTACCTTGCATTGTATGACTTCATCCTGGTTTTGTTCTCACGGATGAACACCTTTTTGCATTAAAGTCTATGACTCAATATTCTGAAAGACTCACCCTACTTCATTATCCTCCATGATCTCTGTGAAACTAGTAATGAGGAGTAAGCTCTCCTTGGAAATGTTATAGCTTGCACAATTTGGAGTCTTGGATGTCCTTTTACAAATAAAAGATTTTTAAGGCCAAGCTTCTGATTGACTTAATCAGGTAATTCCTCCAGACATTTAGTAGACTTCATTTGCTTCCACTGAGTTCCATGTACTAGCAGTCACAAAAATGTTCATTTCTGGGTAAAGTTTCAAATTCTTTCTTCCCATATGCTGTTCCTCTTAAAATTCAATTTCAGTTTGAGATGTGGTAGTTCTGCTCATTTATACAATCATAACCATTACCCTCTGTCAAGAACAGGGGAGCTACAGTTTTCCACTCAAAACCAATATCCAAAACCTGCCACCACATGCTCACAGGGTTAGAACCACCATGGAGAATTGAACTGTGATTTCTAGTTTCAAATGAGATGCCAGTTACCAATACTAAACTATCTCTAGCACTACTTACAAATAGGAGCAGATTTTTAAAACCACTCTTTATAGATAATCTGTTATTTGAAAGAAGAGACAAAAGTAGTCCCACTTCCACTCACTAAAATGGAATTAATGCAGAAGTTGGAGACATTTATTTTTAATATTTTTATTAAATCACTGTGAGATACAGTTATAAAGTTGTTCATGGTTGTGTTTTAGCAATACAATATTCCAACACCCATCCCTTCACCAGTGTACATTTCCCCCCACCAATGTCTCCAGTTTCTCTCCTTCCACCTTCCACCCCCAGTCTGCTGCTGTCTCCTCATCCTCATCCTCCTCCTTTTGCTCCTCCTCCTCTTCTTCCTCTTCTTCCTCCTCTTTCTCTTCTTCCTCCTCCTCTTCCTCTTCTTCCTCTTCCACTTCGTCTTCTTTCTCTTATTACTCTTCATCGTCGTCCTCCTCCTCCCTCTCCCCTGACCTTTTGGGCATTATGGTTTGCAATACAAGTACCAAAAGGTTATCATGTATATCACTTTCCCTACTTTCAGCACTCAATTCTTGTCGAGAGTGATTATTTCCAACTATCATTGTCATAGCTGTCCCTTATCTAACCTAACTGTCCTCACTGTACTCTCCCCCACCCCACCCCCAGCCCACAAAATTGGGCAAACTAATTGGAAAAAATTTTAATCTTGATTAAGTTCTCACTGAAATTTTAAGAATGACCAGGGCAGGCTGTCATGCAAATGAAGTATGCTGAATATTAAAATAGCCCAAATCATATTTTTTTAGTTATTGAATCACCATGGAATACAGTTACAAAGCTTTCATGATTAAGTTTCAGTCATACAATGATTGAACACCCATCCCTCCACCAGTGCACATTTTCCACCACAATAATCCCCAGTATCCCTATTACCATCCCCACCCCATCCCACCCCCTGCCTCTGTGGCAGGCACCTTCCTTCTTACTCTGTCTCTACTTTGGAGCATTATGGTTTGCAATACAGATACTGAGAGGCCATCATGTTTGGCCGTTTATCTACTTTCAGCACACATCTCCCATCCCAAGCAATTCCTCCAACGATCATTGACTTAGTAATACCTTCTCTACTCCAGCTGCCTTCTCGCCCAGCTCATGAAACTGGCTATCAACCATGGAGCAATCTTCCTGGCACTTGTCTCTACTGTCTTTGGGTGTTAGTCTCATATTATGTTATTTTATATTCTATAAAATATTTTATGTTCAAATGAGTGCAGTCATTCTATGTCTGTCCCTCTCTTTCTGACTCATTTCACTTAGCATGATACTTTCCATAACCATCCACTTATCAGCAAATTTCATGACTTGATCTTTTTAACAACTGCATAGTATTCCATTGTGTAGATATACCAAAGTTTCTTTAACCAGACATCGGTTCTCGAGCACTCAGGTTTTTTCCAGGTTTTGGATACTGCAAAGAGTGCTGCAATGAACATGTAAGTGCAGATGTCATTTCTGCTGTGCCTTTTTGCACCCCGGGATATATACCAGAAGTGGTAATGCTGGGTCATATGGAAGCACAGTTTCTAGGGTTTTTTTTGGTTTTTTGTTTTTGCTTTTTGGGTCACACCAGCAATGCACAGGGATTACTCCTGCCTCTGCACTAAGGAATTACCCCTGTTGGTGCTCGGGGGACCATCTGAGATGCTGGGAATTGAACCCGGGTCAGCTGCGTGCAAGACAAGCACCCTACCTGCTGTGATGTTCAGCCCCAGTTTCTAGTTTTTTAAGGAATGCTCATATTGTTTTACAGAAAGGCTGAACCTGTCGGCATTTCCACCAATAATGAAAGCGAATCCCTTTTTCCCCACATCTGCACCAGCACAGGTTGTTATTGTTCTTTTTGATGTGTGCCAGTCTCTGTGCAAAATCATATTTTTTAAATAGGAAAGACAACAAATAATAAAATGAGCCAGAAGATCATTTTCCCAATTTCAAACCTCATTAGAAAGCTATAGTAATTAAGTAGCTGTGAGGAAATACTTTATAGTTCAATCCTCAACATCTCATAGTCCACTGAATACTCCCCCCGCCCTGCCCCTCACCCCAAGCACTGAATCTAAAGCAGCACTTCAGTACCACCTCTGTGGCGCAAACATTTGGGGGGAAATAAAGAGGAGCTGGGGGGATAGTACAGAGGTGAGGACACATGCCTTGCATACACCCTACCCCAGCTTCATTCCAGCACCACTGGATCCCTGAGCATCACTAGAAATAACCTGGAGCCCTCAAGCACTTCAGGAGTGACCCTGTGGTCCCTTGTACCACAGGGCCTGAGTAGCACTGTATCCTCATGCCCTCATTGTGAACCACTAGCCTGGTTGGTAAAGTATCACTGGACATGGATCCTGGGCCTTTACCATTTAGAAAGTTTCCTCAAATGAAAAAGAAACAAAACTGCCTCAATTAAGACATCATGTAGCTAACACAGAATATAAATATAATCAATGGAATAGACTTAAAAGTAAGTACATTGTCAATTGATTTTCAGCAAGTTTCAAAATAATACAATGGGAAAAGATCAAACATTCTAATAAATGAGACAACAGAACATCAGTATGTGAAAGAATTAATTTGGAAATCTGCCTTACAGCAGAAACAAAGATTAACTTATGGGGCCAGAGCGATAGTACTGCAGGTAGTGCATTTGCCTTGCATGGAGCCAAACCGGGTTTGCTCTCTGGCATCTTATATCGTCCTCCAGCACTGCCAGGAGTAATTCCTAAATGCAGAGCCAGAAGTAACTCCTGAGCATCGTCGGGTATGATCCAAAAGACCCCAAAAAAATTTTAAAAAAAGCTTATTGGATATTTGGTCTAAATATAAGCAGTGAAATAGTAACTTTTAAATTTTGTTTGTTTGGGGCTGTGCTCAGTGCTTCCTCCTGGCTCTTCGCTCAAGGACTTCTGGAAGCAGCACCCAGATGGGGTGCCAGGGATCAAACCAGGTCAGTCGCATGTAAAACAAGTGCTCTATCCACTGTTTTATCTCTCTGACCACTGAAATAATGATTTTTTAAATGTAATTTCTTGAGTCTTTTAGTTTGTTCAGGGTTCTTATTTGTTTGTGGGCCACACACAGCAGAGCTCACAACTCACTCCTGACTCTGTGCTCAGGGATCAATTTTGGTTGGGCTCAGGGAGCCATATGGGGTGCTGGGGACTGAACTAGGCATGCACCCTGTCTGCTGTACTATTTCTCCAGCCTCATAGATTACTTTGACTTTTGTATTAGGCAATAGTTTCTTGACACCCAAAGCACAAGTACCCTTCCCAAAGGCAAAACAAACAAGTAAAACTAGATAAACTAAATCATAAAGTTTTTTTAAAAATTGTAGCTTAAAGACTGTTAATGTTAATAAAGTAAAGAGAAGAGGTAATGGGTGAATTTTTGGAATCAGATATCCCACTACTGAATAGGGGAAAATGGAACAATTGATCAGACTAATTGCCAAAAGGAAATTGAAACAATAATAAAACTACCTCCCCAGCAAATTGTGCAAGCCTAGAACTATAATTGAGTTTATTAAGCCTCAATGCCCATTTATGTAATAAAAATTCTCACCAAATAAACATAGAATGAATTTACCTCTGTATGTACTAAAGTCCATATACAACAAATCAAATCCACATCTACATCTTAATGGCAAAAACTAAAAACTCTCCTCTAAGGTTCGACACAAGGCAAACATATCTACTGTCACCACGATTATTCAACATAATATTGTAATTCCTAACCAAAACAATTAGGCAAGAAAAATAAAAGGATTCAATTTGGAAAAGAAAAAAATCAAATAACCAGTATTTGCAGATGGCATGATATAATAAAAATACTAAATACTTCACTAAGAAAATCTTTTTTTAAAAAAACCAAATACAATAAAGTGGCAAGCTACAAAATGAGCATGAAAAAGTCTGTTGCATTTCTGTATGCAAATAACAAACTAGAAAGAGAAAATAAAAAACCTACCATTGTGCACAAAAACATTAAGTGCCTAGGAATCAACTTGACAAAGGAAATAAAAGATTTGTACATTGGAAATTATTAAATTACTATTAAATTTGAAGAGGACAGAAGAAAATGAAAAAAATTTAAATGGTTTGGAAGATTTGATATTGTTAACATGGCCACCCCATGCAAAGCATGATACAGATTTGATTTCATTCTTTTCAAAATTCTAATTGGCTGGGGCTGGGGAGAGAGCTGAGAGGTAAGGTGATTGATTGATTGATTGCACTGCAGTGGTCAGTTTAATCCCCAGCATCATATATGGTCCCCCAAGTATTGATCCCTGAACACCACCAGGTATGTCCTAAAAGACAAAAAAATGTTTTTTCCAAAGAAAAAATATTTGTTCTTTAAAGCTATAAAACAATACTACTGAGGTCTGCATGAAATCATAAAGTTTCCAGAATAGTTAAAGCAATTCTGGAATGGGAAAAAAAGTGGGGGGCGGAGCAGGGAGGGGGAGTATTCTTTGACTTTAAACTATGCTCTCAAAGATAGTGATCAGAACAGTGTGGTACTGAGATGACAACAGTACCACTCTCAGTCCAATGGAATAGAATTAAGAGCCCAGAGATAAGCACAAAAATTAATAAATAATTAATTTATGAGAAAGCAGCTAAGAGCAGTAAGTGGAGGAAGGAAATCCTTTTCAACAAATGGTGCTGGGAAGACTGGTTAAGAACCAGTCATGTTAAGAGAAATAAGTCAGAGAAAAATGTCAGATGATGTCACTCACGCGCTATATAAAGAAACAAAGAAAGTGCGTAGACAATGGTGAATGAAAATAAACTATTGGACTCTGAAAACAGAACTGAAGTAACCAGAGGGTAGGAAAACAGAGCAGGGAGGGGTGGGGCTCAACAGCATTAACACTACTGTAAAAAAAAATTTTTTTTTAAAGCATACATGAACACTACCGTTTAAGTGGGTGATCCTTGTGAGCACTACAACTAAAGTGTGTCAGCACTGCAAATTCCTGTCATCACAATTACAAAGAAATGAAGGGGAGAGGGCTAGAGAAATAGTGCACCATGTAGAGTCCTTATTGTGCAAGTGGCCGACCAGGTTCAATCCCCAGCACCCTATATGGTTCCTGAGTTCTGCCAGGAGTGATCCCTGAATGCAGAGTGAGCAATATTCCTTGAGCACAGATGGGTGTGGGCCAAAAGTCAAAAAAGAAAAAGAAGGGGAAACACTTTTGATTAAAATAATAATAGTAATTCAAAGAAAGCTTCACCAAAAGCACAAAAGTCAGGAAAAAGAGGAAAGCATTAAAAAAAGAGTATACCATATACAAATATTCTTAGCATTAAGAAGGCTAAATCAAGTGAGCTAGATTTCCCTATTGAAAAAGACAAAAATCTCTCAGATTGTGAATCCAAAAGAAATTTCGCTGTTTTCCTTTATGAATAAAACTCAAATAAAATGATACAGAAATACTAAAAATAAATGCAAATCCAGACAAAAAGAAACAAAATTAGCAAGTTTAAATCAAAGTGAAATTTATGATTAGAGGTAAACATCAGGTAGGACAATAAGACCATTTGCTCTGATAAAAGAGAATAGTGAGTATTTATTGAACATTAACTTCATGCCAGGAATTCAACTGAGGATTTTCTTAAGTAATCCTCACAATGATACGGAGTGACTGTGGTTAAGCTTCCATTTTGCAGATGGAGGAGTAGACTATACAGAGATTAGATGTTCTCCACGTCACACAGTGATAGTTGCATGTAGAACTTAAGCCCTCATCTGCTGATTCCAAAGTGCAAATCAGGGGCCCCTAAATAGTTATATAGACAACTAATGGGAATAAAATAATTTATTTGAAATGTTTAAACCCATTTCTCTAAAAAATTTCATAATTCAGATGAAAGAGAAATAAATAGGAGGAAGAACTTTCTGATAACACAACAAAAACTATGCATAGTGTATATGGGTAGCTTCGGATCCTAAATCTGTAACAGAGTTTGTGTTCTTTTCTTAAATCCTAAATATTTAAAGGACTAAAATACCCTAAGTCACAAAGAAAATTTTATCAAATTCTGGTCCATTGCTTTTAATCCTAAAATATGAAATCCATAAATTAATTATAAAGAGATAATTACTTGATTAAAAATATTTTAAAGTTAACATATATCTAATCTTCAACCTAGGGCTAGAGCGATAGCACAGCGGTAGGGCGTTCACCTTACAAGCGGCCAACATGGCCGACCCGAGTTCGATTCCTCTGCCCCTCTCGGAGAGCCCGGCAAGCTACCGAGAGTATTCGATATGCCAAACACAGTAACAAAAAAGTTAAGGTCTCCAATGGAGACCTTACTGGGCCTGCTCGAGCAAATCAACGATCAAGGGGAGGGCCTTTACCTTTTACCTTAATCTTCAACCAAAGAATAGTTAAAAATTACAAACAATGAGAATACACTTCTGAAAATTCATGACATGAGATTTAACAATAACTTATTTAAATGACAACAAATGTACAGCAAAAGTGAAAATGGAGAAGGACTACATCAAAATTTGAAACTTCTGAGCAACAAAGAAACAATCAAGAGGCCAGAGCAGTAGTGCAGTAGGCAATAGTGCAGCTTGCTTTGCATACAGCAGACCTAGCATCCCAAATGGTCCCCTGAGCCCACCAGAAGCGATCCCTGAGCACAGAGCCAGATGTAGGGCATCCCTCCCCCAGCCCCCCTCGCAGCTCCCCCTCCTCATCCAAAGAACCAATATGGTAAAAGGGCAACCCAAAGAATAGCATTCCAAATCATGTATCTGATAAGGGGTTATTATGTAGAATACATGGAACAACTCATATAATAAAACAAACAAACAAGAACATCCATCAAATAGACAAAAGGCTTGAGAAGGGATTTCTCCAAAGCAAACCTATTGATAGCCAATGAGCACATAAAACATGATCAGATAAAACAGAGACATAAAATAATAAATCATAACCATTATTTCACAATCATTAAGGTTGATAACGAAAAAACTTTAGAAAATAAAGTATTGGTAAGGATGTAGAGAAATCAAAACCCCTGTGCACTTTTGTGGGAAATTAAAAATGGTTAAGTCACGATGGAAAAAATCTATGGCCTTTCCTCAAAAAATTGAAAATAAAATTGCTATAATGATTCAACAATTCCACTTTGGAGTATATACCAAAAATAAAAGGCGTGGGAGGGGCCGGAGCGATAATACAGCGGGCAGGGCGTTTGCCTTGCACCCGGCCAATCCAGGTTCAGTCCTCGGCATCCCATATGGTCCCCAAGCTCTGCTAGGAGTGACTACTGAATGCACAGCCAGGAGTAACCCTTGAGCATTGTCGGGTGTAACCCGAAAAGAAAAAAAAAGCGGGGGGGGGGGGGGGGAGAAGGGCTGGAGCGTTGGTAGGGTGTTTGCCTTGCCCGCAGCTGACCCAGGTTCGAGTTCTGGCATCCCATATGATTTCCTGAGCACCACCAGGAGTAATTCTGAGTGCAAAACCAGGAGTAACCACTCAGCATTGCCTGCGGGGGGCGGGGGGGGGGGGAGTGGAGGAGACGATGGAACTGAAAACAGGGTCTTAAAGAGATATTGGGACATCTATTGTTCACAGCAGCTTTATTACCAATAATTTTTTTTTAATGGAGCAACCCAAGTGTCTTTCAACAAATGAATAGATAAGCAAACCTATACATGTATAATGGATTATGGTCAGCCTTAAAAATGAAGAAACTCTGACACTTGTTCCATGAATGAACCTGCATGTGGTATATGAACTTATTTTAAAGCTCTTCCGGAGATAGCACAAAGACATTGTAATGTCCTCTTTAAATGCTTTTATCTGTGTAGATCCTTTCAACAGGAAAATTATGGTATCACTGATTTCACTAAGATTCCACTAAACTATTCACTGAAATTTCTGTTTCCTTCAATAATTTTTATGGAAAATAAGATTTGTTCTTTTTACCTTTTCTATACTTTCTCTTCTCCATGGATCTATCTATTCTCAGGTTTTAAATTTTATTTTAAGGCATCTTCCCAGTTAGTTAGGCACCAGGAGCTGCTTCCCAGCAACACTAGGAGTCAATGGCTAAATGCAGCACACTGATGAATGGGGAGTGAGGGGATGGAGTCCCAGAAATGGAATGTGTAAAAATAAACTCAACCCTTGAACACAAGTCATGAGCACCATGTTTTTGAGCTATCTTTCCCCTTTCAATTTTCTGGTTCTGTTTTGGTTTGGTTTTTGGACCACACTTGTTTGTACTTAGAGGCTCTTTCTGGCTCCCAGCGGTGCTTGGAGAACCACATGTGGTACCAGGAATCAAACTGGGGTGGGCTGTATGCAAGGCAAAAACATCTTACCTTCTGTACTTCTTTTTAGCTCCTTACAGTCTTTTTTTTTTTTAAAGTACATAGATGTTTCATGCTATCCTTATCTTTCGTGTGCAGTTTAGCTGTTTCCTGATTCTTTGTGCTTTGTGGTGGGATTAGGGAAATTTAAAAACATAAATTGGGAATCAGATAGACCCTGGTTCTCTTGAGTACCTCTGGTTTGACCCTGGTAATTAACAGCACAACAGGGTCCAAGACCCAACATATCTGTAGATCTGGTCATTGAACTTGGAAAGCCAAGTTGGTCAAGAATCAGTGGGAGGGGCCCAGAGCTTTATGACTCTTCGTGCATTTTGGGAGTCCCAGTTGTGATTTTCATTCCGTGTCATTAATGCATGATCTCCATGATTGATCAATTATTTCCCTGCCGGCATGTCTCTTTTAGTTTCTGACATCTAGAGAGATAGTGTTATGTAACATCAAAGCTTCTATATCATAGACTCTTTCTCCATTTCATCTTACCTCTGACAGTCTTGTTTGGTCTAGAGTCCAGATTGCTAATGATTAAAAATAACAGCGGCGAGCTTATGTAACAACTTCAGTTCCATTTCCTCTGAGTGCTGTGTGATATGCATTTTGGTTTGTGTAGGAACAGCTCCTGCTTTTACTAAACCTATTCACATTCTGATAAAATGATTTGAACTGAACGTGTTTTCAGATTTCTGCCAGCCTCACCTTGAGAATAATAAGGCTCCTATTGAATTCTTTTTGTTGTTTCTGTTGGGGGGTTACACATGGCATTGCTCAGGGCTTACCCCTATCTCTGTGTTCAGGGATCACTCTGGGAGACTCAAAGAACCATACATGGTGCTGAGAATTGAATCCAGACCTGCCACATACAAGACAAGTGCCTTACCTGCCGTGCTCTCTCTCTCTCTCTGGCCCTCCTATAGAACTCTTTACTCCCTCCTTGTCTTTGCCTACATCTTTAATAACATTTGGCAAGCACGTTTAACAATGTATGAATTGGGACTGTGATCATGATGGTTGTTAGTGTCTGTGTCACCCAGATAGACTACTCAGTTATTTAAATGAGACATAATCTAAATGACCCAATACTCAGGGGCCATTGCTGGGATTCCAACCTGGGCCTCCAGCATGTGCTCTAGCCTTTAAATTATCTCTCATTTGGACCTTTGAGCTCAGTACAGGGCTTTCAACTCGGGATATTCAAGTAATTTTGTTCCTCTCATGCCAACATCTCTTGATCAAAACACTTTTTACTACTATACATACATTTTTAACAAACATTTTATCTTCCTTGTGAAATCAGAGTCAAAACTTAGAGGTTTTTTGCAGGTGTAATTCCTGAAATTAAGCTGAAGTAGGGTAGACTCTTAAATCAATGTGACTTAAATTCTTATTTAAAAGGAAATCTTTCTCTATTTTTTTGGCCACATCCAACAATGCTCAGGGGTTACTCCTGGCTCTGCACTCAGGAATTACTCCTTGTGGTGCACTGAGGATCAAATAGGATCCCAGGGATCTAATAATCCAGGTTGGCTGCTTGCAAGGCAAATGACCTACCTACTGTACTATCACAGCTTTTAAAAAGGAAATCTTGAACATATACATGCGCACGAGAACATCATGAAAAAAAAGTCAGAAATGAAGGACTGCATTTAAAAGACACAAAACATAAAAAAAAAATTGACATTGAATCCGCCAAAGTTTAGAGAGAGGCATGGAACAGATTCCCCCCCCTTCCCCCCCCCCCCCCCTGCATCCCTCAGACTGGACCAACCCTACTAAGATCTTGATCTTGGACTTCTAGCCTCCAGAATTGTGAGACAATAAAAATTTGTTGTTTTAAGTCATCCAGTTTATGGTACTTTGTTATGGAAGTTCCAGTAAGTTATATATAGGACTTCTATCTGTGACCATCTTCAACAAAGAATCACAATTAACAACTGTTAAAAACTTTAAGGAATTTCTTAACTTTGTAACATCTTAATGTTTATTAGATTCTTCAGTGAATAATGGAAAACGCCATAAAACATAAGGAATCAATTGTTTTGCCTTTGGGCATCTGAGACAAAAAGAATTTAGAGACCATGGCTCCTCTCTACAGCCAGTCTTGTGAAAGAAAATGACCGAAAGATGAAGAGGCATTGACAATACAAAAAGGGAAGATTAAGAAGGGTGCCCTGGAGCCCTGGCTCCCCCCCCTCAAAACAAAAAAGAAAGAAGGAGGAAGTTGTGAGGAGGAAGGAGAAAGAATAAAGGAACTGAAGGAAAAGGAAGAGGGGGAAAAGGAGGAGGAAAGGGAGAGGGAGGATAAAGAGAAAGAAAAGGAGAAGAGAGAAGGGAGGGGAAGAAACAGAAGACGGAAGCGTAGGAGTTTCTTTGGTTTCCCAACACCAATATAACTTCTATAACCCAGAGAATTGCAGCAATCCTTTAGCAGTATCTGTATCTCCTATCTCGCCTCCTGACATTTTTCAGCTTTATTTACCTCTTCTTAAAATACCAGAGATGGAACTAGAGGTGAGGCAAGCAAGGTGCCTAAGAAGAGAAATGTAAGGAGGGATTCATTCTCTGGTGCTAAACCAGCATGCTAGCATATCCATCACCCTGAAAGTGAGAGCTCTCTGTGTTTTGTTGAGTACAAGGCTATTTATCCTCAGCCAATCTCTCCTCTCTCCTCTCTCTCTCCTCTCTCTCTTTCACACACATTCTCTCTTTCACGCACACACTCTCACACTCACACACACACACACACACACACACACACATTCTCTCTCTCTTTCACTCTTTCTCACTGACACACCCTCTCTTTCCAGTCCAGAGGAGCTGCTTGTCCTATGTGATGCTCCAACATTTGCTTATATGTCTATTAAGTTCAGTATCTATAATTGTTACTGTTTCTGGCATATCGAATACCTCACGGATAGCTTTACAGGCTTTTGCTGTGGGGGCGAGATACTCGGTAGCTTGTTGGGCTCTCCGAGAGGGGCAGAGGAATCGAACCCAGGTCCGCCGCATGCAAGGCAAACACCCTACCACTGTACTAGGTCCAGGACTGGAGCGATAGCACAGCAGGTAGGGCGTTTGCCTTGCACGCAGCCAACATGGCCGACCCGAGTTCGATTCCTCCATCCCTCTCGGAGAGCCTGGCAAGCTACCCGTGATGTATTCGAGATGCCAAACACAGTAACAACAAGTCTCCTGATGGAGACGTTACTGGGCCTGCTCAAGCAAATCGGGAGGACCGTGACCGTGATCTATAGGAGCGATAGCACAGCAGTAGGGCGCTTGCCTTGCACGCAGCCAGCTTGGCTGACCCGAGTTCGATTCCTCCGCCCCTCTCGGAGAGCCTGGCAAGCTACCGAGAGTATCTCGCCCGCACGGCAGAGCCTGGCAAGCCACCCGTGATGTATTCGATATGCCAGACACAGTAACAACAAAATCTCCAATGGAGACGTTACTGGGCCCGCTTGAGCAAATCGATGAACAGCGGGAGGGCCTTTACTTTACTTTACTTACATAATGCAGTATTTTATATATATATATGTATATATACATATATACATATATATTATCACTCCAGGTAAAACTGCTTGGGCCTGAAATTATCATTGGTTCTGACTTAATAAATGCCCAAATTAGAATACTTCTCACTTCCTGCATTGTGGGTCCTATTCTATGATACTCACCAAGCAACCACAGCAGCCTCTCAGTTCTCACTCTATGCTCTCAGCCACAGCCAAAGTCTATACTCCACATAGCAGTCAAAGAGTGACCTTTTATAATCTGAGGTATATCACATCACCATCACCACCCGTAAAAACTCCATTGGCTTCTTATGTACTTGGCTTAAAAGTCAATCATTGGGCTGGAGCGATAGCACAGCAGGTAGGGCGTTTGCCTTGCACGCAGCCAACATGGACGACTCAGGTTCAATTCCCAGCATCCCACATGGTCCCTCGAGCACTGCCAGGAGTAATTCCTGAGTGCATGAGCCAGGAGTAACCCCTGAGCAATGCCGGGTGTGACCCAAAAAGCAAAAAAAAAAAAAAAAAAAAAGTCAATCATTTCTCGGAGATCTACCCCACCCCCCTTCTCTCTCCTTTCCATGGAGAGTTTCCTTCTCTCTTAACTCCAGTCACATGCATTATCCTCCCTATGTTTGGATGCACCTACTCCTCCTGATTTCAGGTCTTTCACTTTAAAAAATATCTGTAGTTGGGGGCTATAGTACAGCAGATTCGATGTTTGTCTTGCGTGCAGCTGAACCCAGTCCAGTCCCCAGCACCACATCTGATCCCCTGAACCTACCAGGAGTGATCCTTGAGTGCAGAATAAGGAGTAACCCTGAGGGGCCCCAAGACAAAACAAAACAAAAAAGAGTGAATGAAAGGTAAATCTCTATGTTAAGCACCTTGAGAATATAAGAATAAAATCTTGGCAGTCACTAAGAGATTTCTAATTGATGCAACAACTATGTAAATGAACAGATATATGGTACTGGGAATCAAACCTAGGTCAGCTGCATGTATAACAAGCATCTCTCCTGCCCCACTCTCTTTTAAAAAAATTAAATCAAATTTACTTCTTTATGACTTTTTCTTCCCTCAGTCCTACTCATCACCCATAATTCTACAAGGTTAGGCCCCATAAAATCAGGCCTGATTATGTCTCTACCTAATATAAATTTCCAAGGATTTGGGGATTTTCTCTGAATGTTATCGTTAAATTAGTGGGAAATCTTCTATGTTTGAAATACAGAGAGATTGTACACATTTTACCCAATCCTCAAAATTACCCTGTGAGAAAAATCATCTCTTCACCTAGTTGGTGAGGAAATAGAGCTTCAGAGAAGTTTAGTAATTTTTCTAGAGTCAGTTACTTGATAATTTACTGAACTAATTCCAAGGATGTAGCATATTTATACTATTTTAATTGTAATTTCATTTATATTTAAAACTTCCTACTATGTGCTTATTATATATCTTTCAAATTTTACTTCTCTACGATAGCCTATTGCCAGGAATTTTTATTTAATCCCTGATACTCCCAGATGATCTGCTGAGTACCTTCAGGAATGACCTCTAAGTACAGATCCAGAAGTAATTCCTGAGCACTGCTAGGAGTGGTCCAAAAACCAAATAAAACACCAAAACAATTTTTACAAATGAATAAAGAGAGATTATGCCCTCCTCCAAGAAAAACCTAAAGGAGCTCTACTGAACTGTGTTGTCTTTGGGTCATTCAACTTCTTCCTTTTGGTAATTTTTGTATTTAGAAATATTTAATGAATATATTATCTAATTCACATGAAAGAACGTAGTGTATTTTTAAGTAGAATGCATAGTAAATTGCCGTTACAATCATAATGGATTTGTAGAAGATAGGCAGCTAGAATGACTCTAAGGTTGTCTCCCTGCTTTGCTAAATAATACCTGTGATACCAACAGAACTTTTTCTTTCCCTTTATATTTTATTGGGAGAGAAGTGTGCTTGATCCACACTGAGCAGTTCTCAGGGCTTACTTTTGATTCTGTGCTCAGGGATAACTCCTGGCAGCAGTTTGGGGCTATAAGGATAAGTTCTGAGGATCAAAACGGGGTTGACAAGCCAGTGCCTAAACTCTCCCTTTTTTTACCAAAAGGTCTCTGCTATTTAAAGTAGGCCTATTTTGGAGCAGAAAGATAGTCCAGTGGTAGGACTCTTAATTATATACAGCCAGAGCCCAGGAGGAAGCCCAAAGCAGAGCTGGGTGTGGTCCAAAAACCAAACAAACAAATAATAAGTGTGCCTAGTTCATTTCCCCCCAACGATCCGAGATTTTAATTTTAAATAAAACAATTTCACACCTCTCAAGGCCCCTTGCTTGAGCTGATCGTATCCATGGATCCCTTGAGAGCAACAATCTGCTCTCACTCACTTGCTGTGTTAGTAGAAGCCTGGCAGCCGCAGCCACGGGGAGCTAGGGATGTGGTAAATGCATCTCTAGGCCTTTTGTAAGAATATTCCCAGAATTCTGGCTCCCTTCTGTTAAAAGAAATACATTCTCTACACTAGTATGCCAAAATGGAGTTTTGCTTTGGAACTAAGGTCAAGGTGGGGTCAATTAGCAGTGGTCTTCTAAAGTCCCAGAGGCTATGACAGCTCGGGGAAGGGAAGGCTTTTTTCTAATGTAAAAGTGAATGTTTGCAGATTCTTGAAACAAAAGAATGTGATTTGATGTTCTTCCCCCCTCCCCCCCATTTAAAAAGTGGTGCTTCTGTATTAAAATGTATTCTGTACTTAGGAAGTAGTAAAATCATGATTAAACAAAAGCTTTATTCAAGGAAAGATATCTCATAAAAAAACAACTATTTGTATAAGAAATTTTTACCACATAAACAGGGCTACATATCCTCAAGATCTGGCATTGAACCTCCCATGCTAATAGGTGAACTATGACTGGAAGGGGCCCCCAGGCCACATGAACCCTTCTTGGGAGGTCACCCCCCCCCAAAAAAAATTATGCGTTTCTTAATAAGTTCCCTTTTTTTCCCTTTGGGCTACACCTGATAGTTCTTAGGGGCTGCTCCTCCTGGCTCTGTATTCAGGGGCCACTCCTCACTGTTCCTGGGGGACCATGTGGCGTAGGAGATCCCAGGCCCTTGCATAGGAAGCCTGTGCGCCAACCCTTTAAGCTGTCTCTCTGGCCCTGGTTTGTATAAATTCTCAACAAAATTAGGACTAGCAAAACAATACAATACCCCTAATATACCCCTAATACCCCTATAAACAGATATGTTATACATTAGATCTATATAAAATACATTTCATATACAAATGCAGAATCATAGCACTTTAAAAGAATTTTATTAAGGTAACATTGGCTTATAACATTTTATAGGTTTTAGATATTAGATTTAACATCACATTCACTACCAAAAGTATAGTTTCCATATAATTGGTGTCCCCTTTCCCCTTACTCCCAATCCCCTACTTTTCAGGTAACCTCTAATCTTCCTCTGTATCTAAGAGTTTATTTTCTTTTGTTTGTTTATGATTTTGTGTGTGTATCTGTTGGGGGGGGGCACATACAACAGTGCTCAGGGCTTACTCTGGTTCTGCATGCCTAGATGGGACTTGTGGGACTCTATGGGATGCTGGAAATCTAAGCCAGGTTGGCTGCATGCCAGGCAAGGGCCCTAGCCCAGGAGTTTATTCTTGTTTTGTTTTATTCCTTTACTTTGCTTTTTAATATTCCTTATATGAGTGAAGCGAAGTACTTGGTTTTTTTTTTCTTTCGGTAATTAAAAATGTATGGGGAGGGGATGGGGGATGGGAGGGATGCTGGGACCCGTGGTGGTGGAGGATGGGCACTGGTGGAGGGATGGGTACTTGATCATTGTATAACTGAAACCCAAGCACAAAAATTTATAAGTCTATAACTGTACCTCATGGTGTTTCACTAATAAAAAAAAATTTTTTTAAAAAGAAATACTATGAAATAAAAAATGTACCTATAATGCAAAAAAAATGTATTACTTTCTTTTTCTTTCTTTCTTTTTTTTTAATGTAGGAGTACTGCTATTTATTCAGCATTGATAAAGCTGAATTGGGCATGAACTCCACATTCCTTTTTTTTTTTAATTGAATCACTGTGAGATACAGTTACAAAGCTTTCATGTTTGAGATTAGCTGTACAATGATCAAACACCCATCCCTCCACCAGTGCACACTTTCCACCACCTGTGACCCCAGTATATCCCCCCCCACCAATCCCACTCCTCACCCCGCCTCCATGGCAGGCAGTTTCCCCAATACTCTCTCTCTACTTTTGGGCATTATGTTTTGCTTAGGCTGGAGTGATAGCACAGCGGGTAGGGCGTTTGCCTTGCATGCAGCCAACATGGCTGACCCGAGTTCGGTTCCTCCGCCCCTCTCAGAGAGCCTGGCAAGCTACCGAGAGAGTATCTCGCCCGCACGTCAAAGACATACTCAATATGCCAAACACAGTAACAACAAAGTCTCAGGATGGAGACGTTACTGGGCCCGCTCGAGAAAATCGATGAACAACATGAGGACAGTGATACAGTGACAGTGATGTTTTGCTCGAATTTTCCCATCACTATTCAAGCCTGCCTGTCAGGGGCAGATGCTAGATCATTTATTGTCCATTGTTCATTTTGAATATCATGGGTGCCATGGCCGCACGCTTCTGGAATCCTCGAATGTAGATGGTTGGGTTCCAGAGACATTTCTGTGGGGCACTAGTCCAATTTGGGATTCAGTTGGGTGTCTCTGAACCAGGGCTATTGGTGCACTAGGATGGTGCCCTGAGGCACATTGTGGATGTGACAGCCAGGTGAGTACTTGGCTTGTGGGTGAGTACTTGGCTTTTAATCTGACTTAATCACCTAGCACAATTCTTTTAAGCCTGAACTATGTTGTCATGTTTGCATACTTACGCTTTATGATGTTCACGCAATGTTAAAATTACCTAAAGATTTATTTCTCATGATAGATCCCATTGTTAAAAAACACCTAACTGAATATACCACATCTTTATTGATTCATTTCTTGAAGGACACTCAGGTTGTTTCCACATCTTGGCTATTGAAAGTAATGCTGCAATGAACATTGTAGTGCATATATCTTTTGAATTAATTTTTTGTACTCATTGGATTGAATTACTTACAGTGAAATAGATGGGTCATATGTTATTTCTTCTTAGTTGTTATGTTTTGCAATCTTTGTACTGTTTTTCATAGTTACTGCCTGAATTTACATTTCTACTACAGTGCATGAGGGTAACTTTTCTTCCACATCCTCAACATTTGTTTTCTGTCTTTTAGATAATAGCCATTCTCACAGTGAATTGAACATCACTGTGGCTTAATTTTCAGTTCATTAATGATATGTGATAATTGTCTTTCATGTAGGTCTTCTTTGAACAAATGCTTATTCTATTTAGGACATCAATTCAGCCCAATTTTTTTAGTTGTCTATTATTGCTGAGTAATAAGAGTTATTTACATATTTTGAATATTATCCCTTGTCAGATGTATGATTTGAAAAATTTTTTTCTTTTAAGCAGTTGTTCTTTCATTTTAATATATTTTTTGCTCTGAAGCTGTTTTATTTGATGTAGTCCCACTTGTTTATTTTTTATAGTATTTAAAGTTTTTATTTTAGACATTTTTATTGTCCAGGTTTTATAGCACAAAATGTTATTTCATATAAAAATGTTATTTGATATTCAAGTAAATTTTAGAAATGGAATATTACTACCTTTAACTTGAAAGCTCACAATTCCAACAATCATATTAAAGGCTTCAAAAATCCTATGACAAGCACTGTCACTGTCCTCCCGTTGTTCATTGATTTGCTCTAATGGGCACCAGTAATGTCTCACAACAAATTGTGAGACTTGTTGTTACTGGTTTTTTTTTTTTTTGGCATATTAAATACATCACGAGTAGCTTGCCAGGCTTTGCCATGTGGGTGAAATACTCTCGGTAGCTTGCTGGGCTCTCCGAAAGGGGCAAAGAAATTGAACCCGGGTCAGTCACATGCAAGGGGCTGACCTGCTGTGCTATAGCTCCAGCCCATGACAAGCACACAATATAATTATTTTTAAACCAATGAAATCTAAATGACCGCCGCCCTCTTTTTTGCATAATACATAATAACAATTTGTGGTTGTTGGGAAGCAATGCTTTAAATCAATGCCCTATTTCTTTCATTGAGGTATCATGGTTTAAAATATTGTACTGTAGCACTGTCTTCCCATTGTTCATCTATTTGCTCGAGTAGGCACCACATGAACATTTTAGGCATACCATGCACCCATCACCAGAACTGCCTTCGTGTTAATAGAAAATGGGGCCAATATATAAACTGATTTGCTTAAGGAAACTGTCCTTCATTTACTTAGAGAAATACACACTGCTTTTTCTTTAAAACCAACTGATTATGTCTTTCTATTGATATTTTGCTTTGAACTATCAGTGATCATTGGCAAAAACAAATGAGATTTGCCTCAGTGGAAATACTATACACTCCAGTCTTTCCTGACTCTTATATTGGCTTATGTAAAATAGGTAACTCAGCATTTGAAGAAAATTAAATGATACAGTAAGTTAAATCACCTATTAATGATTTACTTAGTCATTAATATGGATATGAAAATATCAATTAAGTAGTCCCTTCAAGGTTCTATAGGTTTCCAATACCTTACATTCTTTCTTGACAAGTCAACGTTCTTAGTGATTTTGCCTTTCTCTGATCAATATGTAATCAAATTCTGTCTTCTATTGTTACCAGCCCCATGTTTATATCTTATCTCCCTAACCAGATTGCAAGCTCTTAGAATGTTAGAACTAATATTCATTTCACCTTTTTTTAAAAAAAATGAATCACCTACATATATAATAGATTCAATATTTTTTAATGTCTCACAGGAAATTAACTAATAGGATAAGGAGAAAGGTCAGTCTGAAAGACCAGGTAAGGAAGCCAGTCTTCCACTGCCTTTCTAACTTCCATGCAAGACTCTATCTATCTAACTCCCAAGGACAGTAGAGTCAGGGGCCAGGAAAATTGCTCCATAATTAGAAGCCTGCCTCATGAGCTGGGGGTGAAGGCAGCTAGGACAGAGAAGAGATCACTAAGTCAATGATGGTTGGAGGGATGGCTCATAATGGGAGATGTGTGCTAAAAGTAGATAAAGGACCAACCATTATGGCCTCTCAGTATCTCTATTGCGAAACATAATGCCCCAAAGTAGAGAGAGAGAGTAAGAGGGAAATTGCCTGCTATGGAGGCAGTGGGAGGAGTAGGACAGGGAGGGGGGAGGGATACTGGGGATATTGGTGGTGGAAAATGTACATTGGTGGAAGGATGGGTGTTCGATCATTATATGACTGAAACTCAAACATGTAAGTTTTGTAACTGTAGCTCATGGTGTTCAATTAAAAAAAAAAAGACTGTCTGCATGGCAGTCTCTCTCTTGACTTGAGTCAACACTGTCTTGTCAGTCTTGTCCAGGAGACCACAACAGCAAGACTACCCTTGTTCAAGGACACTGTTCAGACCTGCTGATATTTCAATGCAACAGTGAGACTTCCTCAAACCAGCAGAACAAGTACATCCAATTTCAAATTCATTTTAAGGTCAAACAGATCTGATTCAACCAAATGAAGAAAGTCTTTTTATTTCTATGTGTCTGACCTCAGATTAGATACAGTTCCCCAAAGTGCAAAGTAGCTTTTTTTTTAATCACTAAATTGCTTTTCTCAAACAGAAGCTGACCCCAGAGTCTGATGAGCTCTAATTGACATTTTAGCTTGTTCTATGGTAAAGTAGAGAAAATGAAGAGGTAGAAAGGAAACTTCCTAACTCTCCCTATCACTGACAATTCAGGTCAACCATGGTTAGAAGACAAGCTCTGTATTGAACAGGTTTAAACAAACCCACTACCCCACTACCATGAAATGGATCTCCCAATGTTCCTTCTAAAAGTATAAATTTTATTACATATACTCCTTTGTACAAACTCAATACATCAGGATCCTTCGTGAGCTCTATTGCGGATTCACTACCAAGATCTCACCATTCTACAAAGAAGTAATCATCCATATCAAGAGAGGGGTTCGGCAGGGTGATACCATTTCACCAAAACTCTTCAGTGCCACCCTCAAGAACATCATGCGACGACTGGAATGGGAAAGCATGGGAGTGAAGATAGATGGTCGGCAACTACACCACCTCCGCTTTGCTGATGACATCGTTCTAATAACACCAAACATTAGCCAAGCGGCACAAATGCTGAACGACTTTGACCGTGAATGTGGAAAGGTTGGACTACAGCTGAATCTTACGAAGACAATGTTTATGAGAAACAGCCTTGTTCCTGACGCTCCATTCGCTCTCAACGGAACCACCACCTCCGAATGCAACAGTTATATATACCTAGGTCGAGAAATCAACATGATGAATGACCTGGCACCTGAGTTGCACAGGAGGAAGAGAGCAGCTTGGAATGCCTTCAAGAGCATTGAAGAAATAACTAAAAGGACAAAGAACCTCCAGCTACGAGCACATCTCTTTGATTCCACTGTTCTTCCTGCATTAACATATGCCTCAGAGACCTGGACCCTACGAAAACAGGATGAGAACGCTATTCGGATCTCTCAAAGAGGAATCGAAAGAACTATGCTTGTAATATCACGAGTCACTCAAATGAGAGATAGAATCCGGAGTTCTGATCTTCGTCAACGCTCAAGAATCAGAGACGCTGTCTCATTTGCCAAGACATCAAAAATCAGATGGGCTGGACATGTAATGAGGTTTACAGACAACCGCTGGACTAGAGCCATTACTGATTGTATTCCATGGGACCTCAAAAGACTACGTGGACGCCCACCTACAAGATGGTCAGACTTCTTCGTCAAGACCCTAAATGATCGGTTTGAGGTTCTGCATGTTCCTAGAACAAACAGATACCATTGGGCTACGCTAGCACGCAACCGGGATGAATGGAGACGTTACTGGCACCCGCTCGAATAAATCGATGAATAACAGGGATTAAGTGATTAAGTGATACTCCTTTGATTAATATGGACCATTACTATCAGATTAACTCCATTTTACCTACAAATCACAGGATGGCTCTGAAGCAATAGTACACAGGATAGGTTGCTTGTCTTGCATGCAGCAGACCCAGGTTTGAGCCCCGGCACCCTATACGGTCCCTGGAGCACTCCACAAGTGATCCCTGAGCTCAGAGTCAGGAGTAAGCCCTGAGCACTGCTGGATGTAGCCTAAAAGAAACAATAATAACAATAAATAAGTCATAATGTGTTGTTTTGTAGGCAATATATTCTCAAACTGCTCTAGGCACTATGGGGTTATTGCATATGTATCCAATATGGTGCAATAAGACTAACAATGAAAATAACTAAGAACAATGAAAGGCATTATATACGATTTAGTGCTAGCCTGGCAGGAGGTGAACATGGAAGGAGGAGCAAGATTTAAGGCAAAACAATAGGCCATTCTTCCCAGATTTGGGCAGCATTATTTGGAAAATCTTTGAGAGACACCAATTCTTAATATCTATATGACAAAGCATATTTAAATATCAGACTACGTATGTGGCTTAGTGGTAGCTCCCTGGTCTTGTGGTCTTGTGTAAGTGAGACTCTATACTCAACTCCCAGTACTGCATATTTCCCTGAACACAAGAGTGACCCTGAGCACTGAACCAAAAGCAGCCCCTAGCACCACTGTCTGTGGCCCCCACTGGGCCATGAAGCTTAAAAATTGCCTTTAGTACAGAATTCTTTCGGTAGTTTATGCAGTTTGCTCAATCTTCCATTCCTGAGTTGGCAAAGTCAGGACAACAATTTGGTTTATTAGCCTCAGTTATTAATTTTTATACATGAAAGATACAATATTATTTTTAAATGTTTGGATTTCCTGTTTAAAATCAGGGATAAAGGAGTCTGGAGAAATAGTACAGCAGGTAAGGCACTTGCCTTGCAAGTTGCTGACCTATGTTCTACCCCAGGCATCCAATATGGTGCCCTGCATACTGCCAGGAATTATCCTGAGTGGAAAACCAGGAGTAATCCCTGAGCATCACTGGGTGTGGTCCCAAAACAAAACAAATTAGGAATAAAAAAAAAAGACTACACATCACTGCAGACATTTTAAAAACTTATATGCAAAGCATCAAAATCAGTTTAAATTTTATCATAAGAAATATTGAGGGGCTGGAGCAATAGCACAGCGGGTAGGGCATTTGCCTTGCACACGGCCGACCCGGGTTAGATTCCCAGCATCTCATATGGTCCCCTGAGCACTCCAGGGATAATTCCTGAGTGCAGAGCCAGGAGTAACCCCTGTGCATCGCCAGGTGTGACCCCCCCCAAAAAAAAGAAATATTGAAACCTAGAGGACAATGGAGAAATGAAATCTATAAAACAATGTGTTCAAATGTTTGAAGGAAAATTATTTTTAAGTGATATTTCTGGACAGGTAGACTATCAATCAAATGTAAAGGTCAGATAAAGACTTGTTCCCACTCATTTAAGCACTCAAAGATTAGCTTTCCATGCAGTCTTTCTTAAGAAAGTACTACAGGGGGCTGGAGAGATAGCACAGCAGGTAGGGCGTTTGCCTTGCACATGGCCAACCCGGGTTCAATTCCCAGCATCCCATATGGTTCCCTGAGCACCACCAGGAGTAACTCCTTAGTGCAGAGCCAGGAGTAACCCCTGTGCGTAGCCAGGTGTGATCCAAAAAGAAAAAAAAAGTACTACAGGATGTACTTCATAAAATAAAAGGGATAAAAACAATAAAGCCAGCTAATGCATACAGAAAACAAAGGGGTCCAGCACAATAATGGGGTCAGCCACCTCCACTCAAGAAATTTCTCACAACAATGCCTAACTACCAAGGATAGAGAGCAATTAATCTAGATTGGAGCAAGCTAGAAAGCTCAAGGAAAGATTCTTAGGAAGTTTTATAGGAAGATTGATGATGCCCAAGAATGAGTTGAGATTTAGACAATTATTTGAGACTTGTAGGAATGAACTTGAGAAAACATATGAGAAACAAAGCAAATAAAAGACATTTTGCAATGACGTAGTTTCTAAAGAAACTTAAGAAGCACAAAGAAAAGAAAAGTGTAGTCATAATTTTCTGAAGTGGCATACCTATGAATAGTATTTGAGGAGATATTACATATACACATCATCGATATATTTAAATAGATATATAACGTGGATCTAACAAAAATTTAAATGTAAATGTGTTGGGAGACTGGGATAGATGTAACTACGCTGTGAGAACATGGAGTGGGACAGGAAGAAAGCCAAAGCTCTAATTTTGCCTTCCATAATGGAGTTCTAGTCCTAATATCTAAAACTGAAAACTCATAATAACAATTTAATTAGACTGAGTTAAATGTCAAACTTACAAAAAAAAGGGGGGGAAGCATTGAAGGACAACTAATTTTCATAAGAAAACTATGTTAAAATTTTTTTTCCTATTAAAACTTTAGTATTTCTTTCAGGATACATAATACCACTCTCCTAATGAGTCATTCTAATGGAGTTCCTCTCCTCTGTGGCTCATGGTGGGAGTAGAGATAGAGGAACATTTAAGTTAAATATTCTTTAATCTCTTGTTTCTCTGTTGGATGCAATGTCTTACTAATTGAAGGAATATTCTCCTCGCATTAAGATATTATCCTCACCAAGCTCCCATGCTCATATTCTCCTGCTAACCTTCCCTTGAGTTGAAATGCACTCTGTCCCCTATCTCCCTGGGCAGCCTTTCCCCTCTTTGCAACTTAAAGGAATCTGTGATAGCTTCAAGGCACGAAGAAAACTCAAAACTCGTATCCTTCATGCAGACTTCCTGAAGTCCCTCCACCTCTTGTTCAAAATACTCTTCTTGAGCTTATATCCAGTCTACTTAATTTATACATGCTGCTTTCCACGGATGATTATTCCTCAAGTGCTATAGTCATTTCTCCTTATGTTATTTTGCACACATATGTTTTCCACATCAAGACACTTAATGGATGCTAATTAAAGTTTAGCTATGTATTAAATATTCATGTGTGTCATCTTGGGCTAGATGTTGAGAATAATAACAGTGAATTAAACTTAGTTGGTTCTCTTTTGAGGTGCTCATAAACAAGGACCACAAATTTGCAGCAGTGTATGGTGCATGTCTTGCTTGGGCAGTGGAGTGTTTAAACTGTTCTGAATTACATAATAAGCTGTTATGAATGTTAGCCTTAAGCCTGGCATTCACTCTCTGGGTCACAACACTTTGTCACTCCTTGCGTCTGACACTGATCCTGCTTCACTAACTTGTTATCTTCAAACCCTGGTGAAACAGCTTTAATTTCACAACTCTTAATTTATAAAGGATAAATTTATTCTTAAAGTACATGCTCTTCCCAGTACAGAGACCAAGTACAGTTTGTATTTGTTTTTTCAAAGACTGGCCACAAATTCAATGGCTGTAGATTTTAGAGATTAAAAACATGTGCTTCAGAGTTAGGGTAAGTTCAAGCTGTGCCACTTAACTAGCCATCAGGACAGTCCAGCAAGTTTCTATATTTTAGTTTCCATGTCCATAATATGGAAAAATTAAAGTTCCACTCTTTTCCCTTTTTTTTTTAATTTTCAAACACTCACCATTCACTCTATATAGCCCTTCTACCCTTATTCCCACCATCCACTTCTTTCCCCTTGGTAATCTCCATTTAAAAAAAATTTTTTTTACAATACATACATTTTAAACCATGAATTGCAGAGTTATAAAGTTATTCATTATTAAATTTCAGGTAAACAATGTTCCAACACCAATCCCTTCACCAGTATCAACTTCCCTCCACCAAGGTCCCCAGTTTTCCTCCTGCCTCTAGAGCAGGGCCTGTACCTGTCCACCAGCGTTCCAGTATTCCCTTCCCTAACTTACCCCAGTGTCCTTTTCAGTGTCTGTAACCTCAGTTTTGTTGTCAATATCCACCTACTTTTATTTTATCTGTTCCTCTACTTTGTTTTCTTATATTACAATGCAGGTGATATCCAATTTTTGTATATTTTTCTTTATGACTTATTTTATTTAAATAATCCCCTTGAGTTCCTTTCATTTTGGAGCAAATGGCAAATATTAATCTTTATTATAGCCAAATAGCATTCCACTATGTATGTATGTATAAATATGTGTAAACACTATATATACCTATACATCGTGTTCCACTGTATATATACATATGTATATTTTGCATATGTGTATATTACATTCTCTCTCTTTTTTGTTTGTTAGTTTTTGCCACACCTGCTCAGGGCTTATTCCTGGCTCTGCACTCAGGGATCACTCCTGGCAGAGCTCAGGAGACTATATGGGATGTGGAGACTTGAACCCTGGTCAAATATTTTCTTTTAATGAAGGAGTACTGCTATTTATTCAGCCATTGATTAAGTTGATTGAATCCTGGTCAAATATTTTGAAATACAGTTGTTCATAGTAGTTCTTATGATCTTTTGTGTGTCTAAAGTATCTATTATAATTTCTCCTCTTTCATTTATGAAATTACACTTGCTATGATTTCAGTCTTCATACATTCATTAACAACTGATTTGGGTCCCAACATATAGTTTATCCTTGAGAATGTTGCATAAGCTCTTTAGAACAATGCAAATATGGCTGTTTTGGGGTGTAATATCCTCTGAATAGCTATTAAATCTATCTGGCCTAGTTCATCACTTAAGGCTATTGGCTATTCTATATCTCATTGACCTGTTCATAAGGCTTTTTGGGGGGGCTCCCACAAAAAAAGTGATCCTGGTTCAGTGTTTAGGGGTCACTCCTGGTGGTTGTCAGGTGGCAGATGGTGTCAGCAATCAAACCCAGATCTCCTATATGCAAAGTACACATTCCAGTCCACCTTGCTATCTCCCTGACCCCTGTTTATAGTTTTAAAACTATTATAAAATTGTCATATTTTTTCAATAATTACCCTAAGTCTGAATTTCTTATTTAAAAGATATAGAATGACTGAATGGACCAAAAAAACTAAATTTAATTTTCTGCTTCCAATGGGAAACTCCTCTGTGCTCCAAAAAAAGAATACAGGTATTTTCATTACATAGTTATGGTAACAGTGAAACTAGTTTAAACTATGATATGGCACATAAAGAGAAGAGTAAGATCTTAAATAGCTTACTGCCTCAGTCACTGTTTGTAAGGTTTAATATGGCCTGGTTAAAGGGTTAAAAAGGTTAAAGCAGAAAGCTATGGAAATCCTCAGAAGAAAACATTACAGGCTTTGGAGGAAAAAAATTTTTTAAGTTTTCATTATAAAGGTTTTGAGTTAGATCTGAAAGATGATGGATTTTAACAGTTAGAGATTAGTGTAGTAGGTATTGCAATATGTGGAATCTGATGAATAATGACAGGCAAAAGAGCTACATTCTTGGCCAGGGAAAAAAGCCTGTCTGATGTGACGGAGTGTGTTGTGCTAGCAGACTGCTTTGGGAAAAAAGCACAGGACTGCGGGCGAGTTTAGGACAGGTCTTTGGATGACCTTGAATATCCCATTAAAGCTTTTGGATAATGGAAAATTGTTATTTTTTAAGCAGGGGGAATTGATATGAGATAATTTATAATTTAGGAATATTACCTGGCAGCAATATGTGAATTAGACTGGAAAGAGAAAAGGATGACAGTAATTCAGGACAGGACTATGAGGATATAAATCTAAACTAGATCAGTGGAAATGGAAAGGTAAGAACAGACAAGAGATATTGCAGAGACAATAGTTAAACCTTTTTCTAAAAAAATTATTCATTTGCTTTTTACCTATTGGAAATTCTTCACAAGTACTGCGACTTTAACTGGCTGATGTGGGGAGACTGAAAGCCAAGTAAATAACATTGATTTATAGGTCATATATGTATAAGCCAACAAATTAAAAAGCCTTAGAACATTCTGATCTGGTACAAATGCTGGATGTGCTCTTGTTTCCTATCATTTTATTTTATTTTTTAAATTGAATCATCATGAGATACACAGTTAAAAAGTTGTTCATGATTGAGTTGCAGTCATACAATGTTCCAACACCCATCCCTTCATCCTTGTACACTTCTCACCACCAATGTCCCCAGTTTCCCTCCTACCACTACTCTTCCCCAGCCTGCTTCTCTGGCAGGCACTTTTCTCTCTCTCTCTCTCTCTCTCTCCTCTCTTCTCTCTTTCTCTCTCTCCCTCCCCCCCTCTCTCTCCTTTTATGAATTATGGTTTGTAATACAGGTACTTAAAGGTTATCATGTATATCATCACTTTATTTCCTATCAGTATTCAGTCCTTGTCCAGAGTGATCATTGTGATCATTTCAATCACTTCAATCTACCATTGTCATAATGATCCGTTCTCTGTCCTATCTGCACTCCCCACCCCCACTTGTAGCAAGCTTTCAACCATGGGCCAGACCTCCTGGCCCTGGCCCTCATTTCTACTGTCTTTGAGTATTAGTGTCATCTATGGTTTTTTTTTTCATATATTCTGCAAATAAGTGCAATCATTCTGTCTGTTCCTCTTCCTCTGACTCATTTCACTCAGCATGAAACTCTCCATGTCCATCCATCTAACATTTTATTTTATTTCAATTAGTTTTGTAGTCTTTGGTTGTTGTGCCTTAAAAAAAGGCCTTGAAAAATAGTACAATAATCCCTGGGGCAGATAGTACAGGGATTAAGGCTTTTACCTTGCATACCAGTGTCCTTGGTTTAAATCTCCAGCACTACATATGGTCCCCTGAGCACTGCCTGGGGTCATTCCTGAGCATAGAGCCAAGAGTAACAACAGAGACCACTGGGTGTGGTCCCAAAATAAAATATCAAAATGATTTTTAATTATACTCTACTTTTAATCATCTCATTCTTGTAAGCTAAAATTATTAAAAAGTAAATTAATAAACAATAATACATTGGCAAATCTATTTGGGTTTGATCTGAGGGGTTTGAGCTACATTCAGTGGTGCTGGGGTTATTCCAGGCAGTACTGAGGTACCAAACTGGAATCAGTAGCCTGACAGGCAAGTGTCTTTACCCTTTTTATTATCTCTCCAGTCTGACAAATCTATTTTTTAATTTTTAGAGTGGCTACATAGCTGCTCACACTAATTTCAGTCTCCCTCATATACATATCCCTAACAGCATGATAGTGTCAGGTAAATATTGCTTTTTAATACTTATCACACTTCACTTAATAATACCATCACTGATTTTATGCCTTTTTTTTTTTTGCAAACATGTGTGGTGCAATCAGTATATGTAAAGCTTTTAAAAATTGTGCCAGTATTTGCCATGGGGAGGGGTACTGACTGCCCTGTCAAAGCCCCAGAAGCCACACCCATACCCCAAAGCTGCACCATGCAACAGCCCAATTCCACTGCTTCACAACTAATCTCTGCAGAGACGCCAAAACCATGAGAATTCCAGGTACATCAGCGTTTAGGCTGAAAACTCTAGGGTTTTCTCGGAGTGGGGCTGGGCAGCCTCCCCCCATAATCCAGACTTCCAGAAGCCCTGGCAGGCACACCCACATTCCATAGCCACCATCATGTTAACCATCTGCCATGTTCTACAGATCCTGCAGGTTCTGGAGCCTGCTTAGCACATTTGCAACTGTGTCACACCCAAAATTCTACCATACTCACATTCCAGTAGGAGCACACCAAATTAAATGGGAAAGTAACATAGAAGCCAACTTAGCTCGATAAATAAAAATAATGACACAGAAGGCTCAACTAGCAACAAACAACTTAGCAAACCTTCAGACAAGGACTTCATGAACCCATGGTGAGATATTAACAATTTTCATAAATTTTCTTTACTGAACTATTTTTTTTGTCATTCCATTGGCCATTTAGTTGTAATAAGCATATAAAATAAATTTTTCTGTGCCTGCTAAGCAGGCAGGTTTGGGCGTGGTTAGGCAAATGGAGACAATAGTGGAGGGAATGTCACACTGGTGGTGAGATTGGTATTGTAACATCAAATGTCTGTCACAACTGTATTATGAACAACTTTGTAAACCTTTGTAAACCTTGTTTAAATAAGGAACAATAAATTAATTAATCAAATCATGCCAGTCTTGCTGAAAAAAGAGCGTGTGATGATTATGTGGTGAAATACAGTAATGATCCATTTATAATTATATGGCGCTTTCCCAGTATTCCTCCCCTCCAGAACGTTACTGATTGACCTTCAAGGTCTATAGAAGCTGTCTCTTCTACTTGTGCACCTTCACTTTCTGTGGCTTCCCTACCTCTATGCACCCCCAATACAACTGACGTTCTTATTGTCAGTATGTTAACATATACATCTGCACCTCAGTTGTTCAGTTTTCAGGTTTTTACTGCCCAAGATTTTCTCCCTTGACCTTTTCCCTATACAAATTTCTATCTGTTATTAAGACTGACTCAGATTTTACTCATCTTATCTCCCATGTACTTCAGTCAAAAGGTCATCTCTATATTTGTTCAGGTTTATTAAATTTGGGGTCTATATCATATCATTTGGTGTTTAATTATCCATTTTATTTCTGTGTTGGCTGTGTCCCCCTCCTAAGCAGATTATCATTTCTTAGAGAACAAATCAACTGTATCATGCACTTCTGAGTCCCTCTATCTTCATTCACATTATTACTAAGAATTATTTTGGTTTCAAGTGAAAGAATAACAATTCAAATCAACTTAGACACAAAAGGGCTTGGTTACTTTTTGCTTTGTTTGGAGGCCATATTGGCAGTGCTTAAGGCTTACACCTGGCTCTAGGTTCATGGATCATTCCTGGGAGAACTCAGGGGACGATATACAGTACTGGGGATTGAACACAGTGTGCAAGACAAGAGTCTAACCTACTGTATTACATATAAACAGTCTCACAGGAGAGCTTGTTTTGCATAATACAAATAACAATTCTCTGGGTAGGGCAGGATTTAGAAGCATTTTTGAGTCTCAGTACTTAGCATCATCACAAATCAGTGTCTCTTCTCTTGGCTCTGTTTAGCTCTGAAAGAAAGTAGTAGGACAGATTCTTTCCAACTACTTGAAAAGGTGACCAGTAGTGACTGGGAACCAACATCTAAATGGTTTAATAAACTCAGCAAAAAAGAATGCATAATTGTTTTGTTTAGGGACCACACCAGCGGTGCTCAGATTAGTTGTGACAACTCACTTAGGGGTCACTTTTGAAGGGTTGGGGAATGATGTGGGCACAGGGTATCAAATCCAGGTAAAAAAAAAAAAAAACAAAAGTGGCCCTGTCTTCAGAACTATCTCTTGAGCCCTTGACTGCAACATTTTCTCTTTGTTCTAGAAAATGACCCAAGGCCTTTTAGGATAATGACTCCCATTATCCTAAAAAGAGTGACTTCCTTAACCTTGAACCAGTCAAAGCAATTCTTTACTTAGTTCTAAATCAGAGATCAAACTTTTTTCTTGTTTTTTGTTTTTTTGGGCCACACCCAGCAGTGCTCTGGGGCTATTCCTGGCTCTGTGCCCAGGAGTGTTGTGTGGTGGAGCTTTGGGGGACAATATGCTATGTTGGGATTCCAACTGGGGTTGGCTGTAAAAAGGCAAGCATTTTCTTTACTTGTTGTACTATCTCTTGGACTCAAAAATGTAATTTGCACTTATTTATTTGAAGAGAGCCTTGACTCACAACCAACACTGTGAGCTACTCCTGGCTCAGCTCAGCAATCAATCCATATAATGTTCAGTAAACATTCAGTGCGGGGTTTGATTCTGAGAACCCCCCCCCCCCCACACACACACACACACACGTGCAATGCTTATGCTCAATCCACTGAGCTATCTTGCTGGTTCCACAGATAAAACTCTTAACTGGCATATAACAGCCTCCTGTTGATCCTGTAGATGCACAGGATTATTTTCCTAAGAAAGACCCAGCCATTTTCCCCAATGAAGGGGAAATATTCTGGGTTAGCTAAAATAATCAATGCCTGCAAAGATGTCCCATCTTCTGTTATTTAGGATATTATAAAATCTCTTTCAAAACCCAGATAAGGGATGGAGAGTAGGTCAATGAGCAGAGTACATGCTTCAGATGCTGGAGGCCTGGCTTTGATCCCCAGCATAGCATGGCCCCCAGCACTTCAGGGAGTAACCCCAGTACTGAGCTGGGAGTAGCCCCAAGGACTACCAGGTCTGACCCTAAAACCAAAACAGCAAACAACAACTATGAACAAATACCCAAACGAGAAAACATTCTCAAACTGTTAAATTATTTCTTTTTATCCATTATGCTGAAGGTTCCAAAGGCAACATAGCCTCTAAAAGAGTGGGCAGTTATCTTTTTCAAATCTTTTTCAAGTCAAGTACCCCACAAGAAGGGGTACCCTAACAAGATGATGGCATGGAAAAACCTAACTTCCTCTGAACATTTTTTATTCATGAGAGGTACCAAAAGTCCACAAAGACCAGCTCCACAACCACACAATGGCATCCCTGAGCTGTCTCAGAGCAACCTAGTGAGGCATCCCACATACAGACTTCCTGGCCAACCACTCGAAAGGGGCTCATTTTTCTGAACGTGTGATGAAGAAACACAAATACCTGCCCACATCCTCCTGTCCAATATCCAAACATCCTCGCCCACTGACCAATCATTTCTCCTTCTCCCTGTCTTGTTCACTTAAAACTAATGCCACTGCGTGTTGGAAGGCTGTATGACTGAAACCCAGTAATGAAAGCTTTGTAATTGTGTATCTCACAGCGATTTGATTTAAAACAGATAAAGAAACAAACACATTGTATGACTGAAACTCAATTGTGAACAGCTTTTGTAACTGTGTGTCTTGAGGTGATTCTATTAAAAACAAACAAGCAAAAGAACTAAGTCATGCTAACTGAGCCAGGAGACAGATTTGGGTTTCCTGTCGCAGTCTGCTTGGCCCAGTGACTGAGAATAAAACTTCTCTCCTTCAGGCGATCCTTCTGGAGAAATGCCCGCTCCGGGGCAGTGCGCCACTGCGGCTGGTATTGTGCCAGTTACATTTAATCTGCTCTGAGAATCATGGAAATACAAGTTTGCCATGAAATAATATGCCGAGGTGAATCTTCCTTATTCTTTGATTTAGGCAGTTTTGAAAAGAGCTAATGAATGCAATAAAAATTATCTTCAGTGGCTGAACAGAGATAAAACAGAGGGTAAAGGTGCCTGCCTTTGCACCAGGCTGCCAAGGGCTCAATCCTGTGCATCCTACATGGTCCCGCCAAGCCCGCTGAGAGTGGTCCTTGAGCAAGCCCTGAGCACACCCAGTGTGGCCCCCAAACAGTACGAAAACCAAAAAGTCTTCACTTGCTTGAGCATTTTGTACTGGCTTCCTGTGCTGCCAAACAGCAGAGAACTCTAAGAATAAAGACACTTGCCCTGGGATGTGGCTCAGCAGTAGCATCTAGGCCTCTTGTGTCTTACAATCTTAGATTCATCACCAATATTAGCACGTACACACACACACACACACACACACACACACACATGCATACATTGTGGAGTTTGAAATAGAAAGTAAATTTAGTAATAAGTCATAACAACCTAGTTATAAAACTACAAATTTAGCTTTGATTCTTACCACTATAGAAATAAATACTATTTTATTTTTGATATCTTGTCAAAATTCTTGTCCAATTCCCACCTCAAGAAATCATACACAAAAAGGGCTGTAGCTTTGGTGACTGTCATCGTAGGAAACATTAATACATGAATAATTGGGGAGAACCTGATGACAGTGAATAAAATAGTTGCTGTTGTACCAATTAATCATTAGCAGATATAATTCTCTCTCTCTCTCTCTCTCCCCTCTCTCTCTGACAGATAATCTCAATATATTTTTAAATTTATTTTTATTTATTTAAATGGAAAAACTTACAGTGCAGGGGCTCAAACTTAGTGTTGTCATGGCAACACTGAATCATATCCCTAACCCCCAATTCATTTTTTTCAAATGGGATTACAACTGTTTACAAGACTATGTTTTAGGGGATAATTTAATACCTTTATAAAATATGTTACCATACCATAAAATATTATCCACCACCAAAACATCAAAATCCTTCTACCACAGTCCATTGAACTCCTTCCACAATTTCTCTCCTTGTTCCTCTGGTAACTTCAGTTCATTGGTCAGAGTCCAAGGGTTTGTTTTGTTTGGCTTTATCTGTCCCTTTGATTGGCTTCTTTATAGTCTAGTATCAGTAAGATCATCCAGTATTTGTCTTTTTCTTTACTTACTTTGTTTGGCAAGCCCCCCCCCCCCCCACACACACACACAGTTTTACTCACGTTGCCACGAAGATCACAATTTCATTTTTTCTTATAGCTGAATAATATCCCATTGTAAATATAGGCCACATCTTCACATCCATTTATTGGCTACCAGGTGCTTGAGTGCTTTTAGGCCTTTACCATGTAAATAGTGATGTGGTCTGCCTGGATGTGCTTGTATCCTTTATCTTTGTTTTTCAATTTTGTTGTTGTTGAGGTGCTGTTGTTTATGATAGTACTGAAGTTAGTGGAAATTGGTCTTGTTAACTAGAGAAAATATAGAATCAAAAGTTTCATCTGGGGGCTGGAGAGATAGCACAGCGGGTAGGGCGTTTGTCTTGCACACGGCCGACCACGGTTCGATTCCCAGCATCCCATATGATCCCCTGAGCACCGCCAGAAGTAACTCCTGAGTGCAGAGCCAGGAGTAACCCCTGTGCATCACCAGGTGTGACCCAAAAAGCAAAAAAAAAAAAGTTTTATCTGGGGCCAAGAGATGACTCGAGAACTGAAATGCTTGCCTTGGAAGCAAGAGTCTATGAGTTTGATCTCTGGCATTGCCTATCCATGGAAGCTTTGTCATCTGTACCTGGCAGCAGCACTGCTATCTGAAATCCTTGGTGTCACAGCAAGCTGACCAAAACTCAGAAGATGTGTGAGCACTCTGACAAGAACTGAGAGTTGAAAGTACATTAAAGGATATACATGGTGACTTTTTATTATCTGTATTGAAAACCATAATGCCCAAAAGGAAAGGGGGAGAGGAAGAAGAAAAATGAGGTGGGGGTGCTGGGAGATGGGTGTGGGAGGGACACTGGGGACATTGGTGATGGGAAATGTACTCTGGCAAAGAGATAGGTGTTGGAATATTTTATGACTGAAACCCAATCATGAACAACTTTGTAACTGTGTATCTCATTCTGATTTAATTAAAAAATAAATTTAAAAATTTTTAAATGACCTTAAACTTAAAAAAAAAATGACGTGCAAGCACAGTGCCCAAAGTCTGATGCCCACTGAGCAGTCACCTCTGGTGATCACTACAACTAGAGTGTGTATGTATGAGCACCACACACAGTCAACTGTGCAAGTGCATCCAAGCTGCTGCCAGGGGCCCTGGGATTACTCAGCCACTAGCCAGGCTAGCTTAGTGATATGACACAAGGACGCAAAGCTGCAATATACCTGCCATGCCGAGGACGACCAAGGCCACTCCAGTGGTGCTCAGAGAGCTACTGGCATCATAGTCAGCATGCTCAAGGGCCTCTGGGACCACACCTGTACACACTTGGGGTCCTCCAGGACTACATCCAGTGGTGCTCCGGGGGGCCATGTAGTGGTCAGGAGGAGAAAACATGCCTTGTGTACATCATAGCCCTTGTACTATATCTATGAACCTTAGGTGTATGTTTTTGTCTTATTTAGTTTGTTCCTTTGTTTTGCAACAAATTTAAATCATCTACATTGCTTAAAAAAAATCGACTACAATGGGAAAGCAATATATGACATAAGGGAAATGAAGAAAAATAGCTTTTAACAACAGTTAAATTTGGGGCCAAAGTGATAGTACAGTGGGTAGGGTACTTGCCTACCCATCTTTGAGCTATAGAACAGACCCAGGTTTCATAGCTGGCAGAACATATGGTCCCCCAAGTCCATCAGGATTGATCCCTGGGCACTGAGCCAGGAGTAAGCCTTGAGCACTACTGGGCATGGCCCATAAAACGAAATAAAACTAAACAAAAACAGTAGCTGAATCTGCCCAAATAAAGCTTAAAAGTGGTTGCTTGAGTTTGAGTTACAAAGTTTATAGGTTCCAATGAGCTATTACTCAATAGATTTAAAGGATTATATGTATGAGAAAAGACTTCATAAAATGTTAAGCATAGTTCATACATTTTACTAAACAGTTTCTAAAAAGCTAAATGTTGCTAAAAATTATCAGGATATGGGTAAAAGAGGACATGAGTGAAGACATAAAATAAAAATAGATTGCCAATAAGGAAGTAGAAATAAGATTGATCAAACATAAGAATAAACAAAAGTTTAATGAGTTTTAGTCAAATCTGATTCTTTTTAGAGGAGGAGTGGTGAGATAAGGGCTTTGTAAAAACTGGAGAGTTTTCTGGCCTCCATATCAAAGAAAAGCCCAAGATTTGAAGCCCAGAGTCTTGAATTCTCTTGGGACTCCATGCAGACCAGCATCTGCTACCTTGATTACAAAAGGTGTCATCTGACCCACCTCATGCAATGTTAGACTATTGGTGTGAAACAAAACAAAATTTCTCTTTCTTACCATCCTTTAAATAGGTGTTACTTCCCTTAAAAGCATTCCTGTCTTGCTTAGGGGAGGAAGAGACAAGGAAATTATTTTTAGATGCTGTAACCATTATTTTAAGGTCTATATACTACATCAACCTATGCCTCCTTAAAGGTCTACAGCTTTATGGTTTTTCCTTCTTAGTATTCTTACCTAATATTACTTTTGTAGTATTATTATTTTTTCTCTCACTTGAAACAGTAAGAGATATTAGAAATTTTTTAGATCATAAATTTAAAGTTCTAAATTTTTCATAAACAATACAAAGTCAATTTTCTCTTCATTTATATGAAACCAGCTTCCAAGAATTGTTTTACAGTGATAACTGAAGCATACATGTTTTTTAGCTAAAATATGAGAAGATATATTTGGTATTCAAACCTGAGTTAAATATTTTGCTGAGAGTAAAGGAAGGGATGGAAAATTGCCATACATGACTATAATTTTGGCCACTATTTATATGGATAGTCTTCAATAATTTTTTTTGGGGGGGTCAGACCTGGTGATGCATAGGGGTTACTCCTGGCTCTGCACTCAGAAGTTACCCCTGACGTTGCTCAGGGGATCATATAGAATGCTGGGAATCAAACCCAGGTCAACTGCGTGCAAGGCAAACGCCCTACCCACTGTGTTATTGCTCCAGCCTCTTCAATAAAAAAATTTTATTTGCATTTTTCTTTTTTCATTTCGTGTGTGTGTGTGTGAGAGAGAGAGAGAGAGACAGAGAGAGAGACAGAGAGAGAGAAAGAGAGAGAGAGACAGAGAGAGGAGAGAGAGAAAAAGAGATTTGGGTCATCTGGCATTGCTCAGGGCTTATCTGGCTCTGTACTTAGGGATCACTTCCAGCAGGTTTAGGAGACAATGTGGGGTACCAGGGATCAAACCTATATGCAAGGCAAGTGCCTTACCAGCTATACTATCTCTCTAGCCCTATGTAACATTTCTTAAACAAAGAAAGCTATGTCCTAAAGAATAACAGAATATTAAAGTTCTATAAATAAATAACATTGCTAGTTACAGTCAAATAATTATTTAGGGGGAGGACAATGTTTAGGGCCACACTTGGCTGTGTTCAGGGCTTACTTCTGCTCTGTACTCAGGAGTTATTTCTGGTGGTGCTCAAGGGACCCTATGGAGTGACAGGGATCAAACCTGGGTAGGCCACATACAAGACAAGCACACTGCCTGCTGAACTTATTGCTCCAGCCATAGTTATTATTTTTAAGATAATAGATGTATCACTGTATCACTGTCATCCCATTGTTCATTGATTTACTCGAGTGTTTGCCAGTAACGTCTCCATTCGTCCCAGCCCTGAGATTTTAGCAGCCTTTCCTTACTCGTCTTTCCCAACGCTGCCATATTGGGGGCTCTTTCAAGGTCAGGGGAATGAGGCCTATTACTGTTACTGTTTTTGGCATATCGAATACACAGTGGTAACTTGCCAGGCACTGTTGTGCAGGCCGGATACTCTCTGTGGCTTGCCGGTCTCTCCGAGATATATACATATATATATATATATATAATTATATGTATTATATATTATATATACAATGATGGCTACAGGCATAAATAGACCTGATTATCCATCAGGATAGCAGCTTTTTGGGCTTTAATACGTTGTTCACTCACTGCACTTGTGGTAGCCTGTCCTTTAGCTTTTAGTCGACGTTGTGGTCTTCAGGTGCTGCTCCTAAGGGGTATCCATCAGCCTAAATCGAGGTTTTTCCTGAAGCTGAAGACTAACAGCATTTGAGACTGAAGCTGGCAGACAGCTACAGGATTCTTTCTTACCTCACAGCAGTGAATGTGCGCCCATACGGCTTCCCAAAGAGGGCAATACTGCCCCCTGGGGAGTGCAAGAATGCCACAGGGAAGAGTAGTAGCCTCAGATGCAATTGTGGGACTTTGACTAAAAATAATGGGATAATGGAAACATAAAAAAAGAGGGACAAAACAAACACAGTAACAACAAGTCTCAACAAGTTGTTACACAGTAACAAAAATGGAGCCGTTACTGGGCCCACTCTACAAATCGATGAACAACGGGAGGACAGTGACAGTGACAGTGATTTTATTTCAGGCATCATAATTTTCAATGTTGATAATGGCAGTATTTCATGCATAAAACACTCCAGGAAGAAATTTTTTAATGCCTCATACATATTTCATCTGTTATGCAACATGGAGTTAAAGCAGTAGTAATTATTTTCCAAATAAACACAAAAAATATTCAGAGGTCTGAGAGATTGATAAATGGGTTAAGGTGTCTGACTTGCACTGTCTACTGTGGTTCTATCCCTGGCATTGCTCACTCAAAAGCATGGACTTCATGTTCCAGTTTGATCTGTTAAATAAACCAATAATTCATGTATTAATTCAACCTAACTTACATGAGCAGCAGATTTTATAGGAGAAACTACCCACTTTCAAGGAAAAGAATAATATGTCGCTATAATTTAATCACTCTGAATGACTTGCAATCAGAATCTTGTCAAATACATGTTCTCCAACAAAATTCACCACAAAATCTAAGATATTTGGTTAAAATAGAAGATGAGAACCACAAAGATAGTACAGCAGGTAAGGTGTTTCTCTTGCACGTGACAGACCCAGGTCCAATCCCAAGAATCCCATATGGTCCCACCCCCACCTCCCACCCCCATGAGCACTCCAGGAGTGATCCCTGAGCACAGATTCAAGATTAAGCCCTGAACTTAGCAGGGTGTAGTTCAAAAAACCCGTAAGTAAATAAATAAAGAAGATGAAATTTTAAATGATTTTGCAGAAGTCTCACTCATAATAAAACAAATACCATTGCTGAAACAAGGTACTTTCAAGACTCAGTGTTCTTTCCATGATATAAATAACCTCATTTTGGCAGTCTAATCATTTAAAATCCAAAAAAAGAATATTGTTAGTAATGTTCTTTTAGTAATCTGCCACAGTACAAAAATGGCAATATTGATTTTTTTTTCTACGTTTAATACTAAACATTGCCCACTCACCTGGAGGACTATGTAATATTCCCAGGATCCAAAGTGTTTCTGCACTAGAGTTACACAAGACACAACTTTAAAAAAAAATAGTGTTTTAGAGCTGTAGAGATTGCACAAAATTTATGACGCTAGCATAACATGAGGCTGCAGTCATGAGTCTGGTTCAAATCCCAGCAGCACATATCGTTCCCTGAACACTGCTAGGTGTGACCCCTGAGCACAGAACCAGGAGCAGTTCCTGAACACCACCAGATGTGGCTGATAAAAGAAAAACAAAACCAAAACTAAAATAAAACATTTCAGAGTTTATTCCAATATTTGAGCATTCTTAGAATCATTGTGATTTGCAATTGTAGTTCCAACATAGGTAGGTTGTTCTTTAAGGACTATATGTAGAATAGATTTTTTTTTAATTTGTGCTTTAAGGTTATTCCTGGTGTGGTATTTGGGGGTCATTCCTATGTTGCTTGGGGGACCATAAAGTAAAAAAAGGCCCTCCCGTTGATCATCGATTTGCTCGAGCAGGCCCAGTAACGTCTCCACTGGAGACTTTGTTGTTACTGTGTCTGGCATATCAAATACATCACAGGGAGCTTGCCAGGCGAGATACTCTTGGTAGCTTGCTGGGCTCTCCGACAGGGGCAGAGGAATCGAACTCGGGTTGGCCATGTTGGCTGCGTGCAAGGCAAACGCCCTACCGCTGTGCTATCGCTCCAGCCCATTGGGGGACCATGTGAAAGTGAAATCCAACCCAAGGCTCTGTTCCCTAGAGTAGATTTCTGGTTTTTTTGGGAGCTAAAGCTGGTGGTGCTTAAGGGCTATACCTGACTGTGCTCAGTGATCATAAGTGGTGCCAGAATTCAAACCAGGGTTGCAGCACCCGCAGACACATGCCGGGCAAACATCTTAACGTCTGTACTATCCCTCCAGCCCCAAAATAGATACTAAATAAAGTTAGTCTTTACCCCTGCCTCCATCACACTCAAGTTTTATGTTTCTCCTTATTTGGAGCAGGGAGAACAATAAGAAGGCTGTTGTGGTCAGTGGCAGACAGTAGTTTGAACCAAGATGATGTCAGAGAAGAAAAAATTGGTAGATAAATGTACTTTTGAGGAAGAATCAGTAGACATTGTTAATGGTTTACATATAGAATATGAGAAGAAGGAAAAATCAAGGATGATCACCAAATTTTAGGTTAGAATTATATAAGAATGGAGTAATCTATAAAGCTGACAAATTGTAAAATTATTATATTTAAGAAGAAAAATGTTAATGTAATGTTAGTCTTATTGTGTTTAAGAAATATTTTTAGATACATTTTTCGGTCACGGTCATGGTCCTCCCGTTGTTCATCGATTTGCTCAAGCGGGCCCAGTAACGTCTCCATCATGAGATTTGTTACTGTGTTTGGCATATCGAATACATCACGGGTAGCTTGCCAGGCTCTGCCGTGCGGGCGAGATACTTTCGGTAGCTTGCCGGGCTCTCCGAGAGGGGCGGAGGAATCGAACTCGGGTTGACCATGTTGGCCGCTTGTAAGGCAAACGCCTTACCGCTGTGCTATCGCTCCAGCCACATTTTTAAAAAGGAATTAGGGGCTGGAGAAATAGCACAAAGATTAGTATAGCATGTGGCTAACCTCTGTTCAATCCCTGTTACCACATAGGATTTCGAAAGCACCACCAATGAGTGATCTGTGAGCACAGAACCAGGAGTTAAATCCTAAAAACTGTCAGGTGTGGCCCAACAGACAAAAATAGTTAAAATATTATCAAGATGCACTTTTTCTTTTAATAATTTTATTAAGTCATTAGTTTAGTTACATTCAATATCCCAATGCCAATTCCACCACCATTACACCTTCCCACTACCATTATTTTCAATTTTCCCAACCACTCTTAAACCTGGAGCCAAAGCAGGCCCTAAATAATTTATTTTATAGATAATTTGCTAAAAGGGTGATCAAAAAATCTGTCCTTAGAAGAAAGTTAGTGAAGATCTTTGTATCTCACCATGGAGTCCTTAAACTCTTATAAGAGATTACCAAGATGTTGTTACAGGTTAAGCCTTTTGTATCTATATTTTGTTAACTGAAATTGGTTCCTTCTACATTACATCCTGTCCAGTCTGGTGTGGTACTCCTAGTTTGTCAGTGTTATAAGTCTTGAGATGTCATGCAGCTGAAATCACAGCCACACACTTCAGGATGTCAAAAATTTCTAACGGGGTGATACAGCTGGAGTTAAATTCTTAACTGACTGGCAGCTTTGGGGCATGTGTGTGATTGCTGGGCTTTTGGAAGTACAGGGAGATGGGGAGAGGTAGCCCATGACTGATTCATGAAAGCTGGAGATTTCAGTCACAAAACCTGCATACCTGAGGTTTTCAACAAATTAATTTCTGGATCAGGCTCGTCTGAGCAGTGGGGTCCAGCCAGAAGCATGGCAGCGATTGTGGAGTGTGGATGTTTTCAGCTGCTGGGGCTCTATTTGGGCAGGTGCAGGAGCTCAACCATCCCCCTCCGGGTTGCCCCAGTATGATTCAGCCTTGTGCAGAATTGAGGAGAAATTCTGCCACCTGCAGATCTCTTTCAAGAGATCTATTTCTGAATCTCTGGATCATGGCTGGTGAAAGCTCACATGACACCAAAGGTGGTTGGTGAGCGTGACTGTGGAGTTTCCAAGGTACAGGGAGATGGATAGTGGTAGCTCATCCCCAACCCCATAAAAGCTGGAGATGTCAGTCACAAAACCCACATACTTGAGTGTTTCAACAAATTAACTTCTGGATGAAGCTCTTCCGAGTTGTGGGGTCCGGCCGGGAGCATGGTGGCAATTGTGGAGTGTGGAGGTTTTTGGCTCTCACTTTTCTTTTTTCTTTTTTTTTTTTTTTTTTTTTTTTGCTTTTTGGGTCACACCTGGCAATGCACAGGGGTTACTCCTGGCTCTGCACTCAGGAATCACCCCTGGTGGTGCTCAGGGGACCTCATGAGATGTTGGGAATCGAACCTGGGTTGGCTGCGTGCAAGGCAAAAGCCCGACCCGCTGTGCTATTGCTCCAGCCAGTGGTGGAGTGACACTCTGTGACTGGAGTGAGGTTAGAGCATTGTATGCACGAAACCCTATTATTACAGTAATGAAAATTATGATTACTAAAATAAATGTTTCGGGGCTGGAGCGATAGCACAGCGGGTAGGGCATTTGCCTTGCACGCGGCCAACCCGGGTTTGATTCCCAGCATCCCATATGGTCCCCCAAGCACTGCCAGGAGTAATTCCTGAGTGCATCAGCCAGGAGTAACCCCTGTGTATTGGCGGGTGTGACCCAAAAAGCAAAACAAAAACAAAAACTAAAACTAAAATAAATGTTTAGGGGTGGGGAGCAACAGTACAGTGGGTAAGGTGCTTACCTTAGCAGCAACCCATGCACACTGCTGACCCAGATTCCATCTCTGGCATTTCATGTGGTCCCTTGGGCACTGCCCAGAGTGATTTCTGAGCGCAGAGCCAGGAGGAACCTCAGCATCGCTGCTGTGGCACCAAAGCCAAAAACAAACAAACAAACAAACAAACAACAACAAAAACTCCACATAACAGTTAATAACATAAAATCTTCAGGGGGGAAGCATTTTTGAAATTAAGTAGGGGGAAAGACATTAAAAAAAAAAAACACTTAAGACAGTATTTAGATAGAGGTAGAACTGGTGACTGTTGATTTGTTCAAACGTAAGATAATAGTGACATCTAGTGTTTATTCAGAGTATTAGTTACCGACTATTTTTTTTTTCCAGCAGTCTACCTACCCACAAAACAATGAAGAAAGAGGAAGTGCTAAAAGGTTGCTATCACTTAATCACTTAACTTCCCGTTAGTCGTCGAGTTGCTCGAGCGGGCGCCAGTAACGTCTCCATTTGTCCCTGTCGCGTGCTAGTGTAGCCCAATGGCATCTCTTCGCTCCGGGAACATGGAGGGCCTCAAACCGATCGTTCATGACCTTGACAAAGAAGTCTGACCATCTGGTAGGTGGGCGGCCACGCGGTCTCTTGACATCCCGTGGAATCCAATCAGTAACAGCTCTAGTCCAACGGTCGTCTTTAAATCTCATTACGTGACCAGCCCATCTGATTTTCGACACCTTGGCAAATGAGACAGCGTCCCTGATCCTTGATCATCGACGGATGTCAGAACTCCGGATTCGGTCTCTCATTTGAGTGAAACGTGATATTCCAAGCATAGCTCTTTCTATTCTTCTTTGGGAGACCTGAATGGCGTTCTCATCTTGTTTGCGTAGGGCCCAGGTCTCTGAGGCATATGTTAATGCAGGAAGAACAGTGGAATCAAAGAGATGTGCCCGGAGCCGGAGGTTCTTCGTCCTCTTAGCTATTTCTTCGACGTTCTTGAAGGCGTTCCAAGCCGCTCTCTTCCTCCTGCTCAGCTCGGGTGCCAGGTCATTTGTCATGTTGACCTCTCGACCTAGGTACACATAGCTGTTGCATTCGGAGATGGTCGTTCCATTGAGAGCGAATGGGGCCTCAGGAACAAGGCTGTTTCTCATAAACATTGTCTTCGTAAGATTCAGCTGTAGTCCTACCTTTCCACACTCACGGTCAAAGTCGGCCAGCATTTGTGCCGCTTGGCTGATGTTTGGTGTTATTAAAACAATGTCATCAGCAAAGCGGAGGTGGTGTAGTTGCCGACCATCTATCTTCACTCCCATTCCTTCCCATTCCAGTCGTCGCATGATGTTCTCGAGGGTGGCACTGAAGAGTTTTGGTGAAATGGTATCACCCTGCCGCACCCCTCTCTTGACATCAACGATCACTTCTTTGTAGAATGGTGAGATCCTGGTAGTGAATCCACAATACAGCTCACGGAGGATCCTGATGTATTGGGCTTGAATGCCCTGATTGGCTAGGGCTTCAATGACCGCTTCCGTCTCAACAGAATCAAAGGCCTTCTTTAAATCAATGAACGTTAAGCAGAGCGGCATCTTGAACTCCCGAGAAACCTCAATGAGTTTGGTTATCGTGTGGATATGGTCGATGGTGCTGAATCCTTTGCGGAACCCTGCTTGCTCACATGGTTGTCCTTCATCTAGTGTTCTGCCAATCCTATTCAGGATGACTCGAGTGAACAACTTGTAGATGACAGACAATAGGCAGATCGGGCGATAGTTGCCAATGTCATGGATGTCTCCCTTCTTGAACAGTAGTACGGTCCTGCTGGTTTTCCATTGAGATGGAACCTTGCATTCAGACAGGTAGCGAGTGAAGAGCCGAGCCAGTGTATTGATGAGTACTGACGGCAGGTTCTTCAGGTGTTCAGGTCTGACCTTGTCTGGGCCGGGTGCTGTTTGCTTCTTTACTGACGAAATGGCGTGTCGGATTTCGGAAGGGAGAACGTTGGGAACGACATACCCATCCTGTGGAATTTGGTATGTCGGCAAGTGGACATGGCTATCGAAGAGATTTGAGTAGAAGTCATGGATAATCTTCTCCATTGCCGTTCTGGAGGATGTGATGGATCCATCAGGACGTCGGAGGGCAGTCATCTTGGTCTTATAGTTGGCGAAGGACAGGCGGGCGTTATGAATACTTTTCCCGGCTTCTGCCGCATCTACCAGTACTTCTGCTCTTCTCTCTTTGAGGTCTTCCTTGATCGCATCTCTGCACTGCTTTGCAAGCTCAGACGTTAGCTTGCGGTTGCCTGAGGCATGCGCCAAACCACGCTGGCGAATTAGCTCAAGAGTTTTCAAAGATAGGCGACTTTTTGTGGCTATCTCTCTCTTGGCGTTCCTCGCACATTCATGGAGGTGCTGAACCAGTCGATCGTATTCCTCGTCAATGTTGTCAACAATGGCATCTTCCCATGTTGCCGCAATAGTACCAAAGAGTTCCCAGTTGGTGGTCGTTCTGGGAGTTCTCTTTTTGAACTTTGCAGCCCTTTCTCCCCGCTCTGTGAAGTAGAATTTTGCACGAAGGAGACGGTGGTCCGATCCCGTTCGAAATTTTGGGACAACAGCGACATCAGTCAGGCAAAACCGTCGATTGAATATGATGTGGTCTATTTCGTTGTGGAATCGTCCACCGGGAGACTCCCATGGCAACTGTAATAGCAATAGACAGTAGCTGCATATTTTCTTTATATTTTTTTGTTGGTTTGTTTGTTCTTGGAACACACCTGGTAATGATGAGGGGTTACTCCTGACTTCACTCAGAATTACTCCTCGCACTGCTCAGAGGACCACATGGGATGACAACCTGGCTGCATGCAAGGCAAGCGCCATCTGTAACCACTGTACTGTCGCTCCAGAACTCAGATGCACAGTTTCTGAAAACCCAGGGCCCCTAATCAGGTTTCAGAGAGGAGTTGTAACATACTGAAGTAACTGATATGTAAAAATGGAAATTTTAAATTTTATTGATGGGTTTTTTTTTTTAGGCGAGGCAGGGGCTTTTTGGGTCACTCCCATCAATGCTCAAGGGTTACTGCTCCTGGCTCTGTACTCAGGAATTACTTCAAGCAGTGCTCAAGGAACCATATGGGATGCCGAGGATGAAACCCTGGCTGGCTGCCTGCAAGGAAAGTGCCCTACCCGCTGTACTACTCTCCCTACCCACCCCCCAGAAGGGAAAAAATTTTTTTAAGACAGCAGTATAAAGATCATTGTAGAAAACTGAGCATAATATTGTAGGACAAATTCAACTGATTCAGTATCTGGAGGGGAAACTAGAGAAGAGGCAAAGGTGAGATCAGGCAGAGCTTGTGATTTCTGCATAGTGAGAAGCCACCTCGGATCCTCGAATGAGCCTTGCAATTTAAGGCTCAGAGCTGACACAGCCTATGCGAACAGTCGGGAAGGGAGCAGGCTGAAAAAATTGCCAGTTATAAATCTGGTTCTGGTTTTGCCGGCAGGATTTTTTTGTTTTGTTCTGTTTGAATATGGAACACTTTATGAATTTGTGTGTCATCCTTCTGTGGGGGCCATGCTAACCTCCATATTATTCTAATTTTAATATGTTTACTGCCAAGGTGAGTACGTTTTTGTTGTTTTTGTTCTGGGATCACACCCACACTTGCTCAGGGCTTACTCCAGGCTTTGTGCTCAGGTACTTAGGGGACCAGAGGGAGTTGCATGCTGGGGGAAAGGGAAGCTCAGATAGAGAAGGGAGCACCAAATAAAGAGTGTTTTTTCCCCAGCATGCAGGAATCAAACTCAGGTTGGCCATGTATAAGGCAAGCACCCTACCTACTCTACTATTGCTTGAGCCCCAAATATTTTGCTTTTTAAAGTTGCAAATGAGTTCAGAGAGTTCTTTGAAGGATATCTAGATTCCACTAATGCTATCCATCATCTTCTTACATGATCAGATTTCCTTTTCTCCTTTTTTTTTCTTTTCCTTTTTTGGTTTTAGAGACACCCCCAGTGGTGCTCAGGGCTTATTCCTGACTCTATGTTCAGGGATCACTCCTGGCAGTGCTCAGAGGACCATATCTGGTGCCAAGGACAAACTTCTTTCAGTTGCATGCAAGGCAAGTGCCCTACCCTCTGTACTAGCTCTCAAGCCCAACTAACTCCTATGTGAAGGGCTGTTTTATAGAATGTGATGATGTTTGATGGAATTTTATTTTATTCTATTTTTTTTATTATTAGTGAAACACCATGAGGTACAGTTATAGACTTACAAACTTTTGTGCTTGGGTTTCAGTTATACAATGATCAAGTACCCATCCCTCCACCAGTGCCCATTTTCCACCACCACGGGTTCCAGTATCACTCCCACCCTCCATCCCCCCCATCCTACCCTGCCTTTCCTTTTGTTCTCTCTCTCTCTCCTCTTGGGTTCTGTGGTCTGCAAGAGAGGCATTGAGTGGCAATCATGTTTGGTCTATAGTCTACTTTCAGCATGCTTCTCCCATCCTGGGAGGATCCTCCCAACACTCTTTATTTGGTGCTCCCTTCTCTATCTGAGCTTCCCTTTCCCCCAGCATGTACAGTACATTTAGTTTCAAAATTGAAGTCAGTCCTCTTCATCTTTACTGATGCTTTGTCAACTAAGTTCATGTACTGCTGTAGACCCTTTATCGTCAATCCTGCAATGTCATGGCATCTTTAACAGGAGCACATTCCATTATAGGAAACCTCTTTCTTTGCTCATCCATAAGAACTCTTTATCTCTTACAACTTTGTCATGAAGTTGCAAACTTTCAATCACTTCTTTAGTCTCCACTTGTCATTTTAGTTTCTTGATTTTTCTATCACATTTGCAATTACTTCCTCCACTGAAATCTGAGCCCCTCAAAGCTACACGTGAGAGTTGTAATAAACCTATTAATATGTTTGTTTACTTGTTTAACTTCTCCATGAATCACAAATATTCTTATTGGCATCTAGAATGCTGAATCACTTTCAAAGGGTTTTCAATTTACTATGTCCAGATCTACTAGAGGAAACACTGGTTATGACAGTTATAGATTTCTAAAATATATTTTTGGAATATTAAGATTTGAAAGTCCAAATAAGTTCTTGATACACGGGCTACAGAATGGAATTTGTATTAGCAGGCAAGAGATCTATTACATTAATCTATTAATCTATTACATCTCCCTCAGAGCCCTTTGGGACATTGTCAAAGAGCAGTAATACTTTGAAAGGGATCTTTTCTTCTGAGAAATATGCCTGAAAGAGGTTTAACACGTTTAGTAATTCATATTGTAAACAGATGTGCTGCCATCCAGGATTTGCTGTTCCATTTATAAAGCTCAGGAAGAGTAGATTTTGCCTAATTCTTAAGAGCCCTAGGATTCTCTGAACACAAATGAGCACCAACTTTAACGTAAAGTCATCAGTTATAATAGCTCCCAACAAAAGATTCAGTTGGTTCTTTGAATCTTCTATTTTAAAAAATTTAATTTTAGTTTTTGCTGTGTCAGAAATTGAACCCAGGATCTCACACATGCAAGGCTCTACACTCCAGAGCCACATCCCAGGCTTTGTTATTTGAAATTATTTGTTACCTCTTTCCAGTTATCAAACTTCTAAATGGCATCTTCTTCTAGAGGGATAGTACAGTGGGTAGGAGTTGCATGTGGGCAACTTGGGTTTGGTTCCTGACACAGCATATGGTCCCCTGAGGCCTACCAGAGATGATCCCTGAGCACAGAGCTAGGAATAAGCCCTGAGCCAAGCTGGAGTAGCCCAAATATGAAATAAAAATAGAAGAAAACTGCTTTGTCTACATTGAAAATCTGTTTTTTCCGGCAAACACCTTCATCAACAATTTTAGCTAGATCCTGATAACTTGCTATAGTTTCTTTTTATATACTGATTTATTTCTTTCACTTTATTAAAACACCCTGGGTTACAAAGCTGTTCATAATACAGTTGTTATGAGCTTTTGGTGTTCCATCACAAACCCCACCACCTGAGTGACCTTCCCTTCACCATTGTTCCCATTTTCCCAACCACTCCCAAGTCTCCCTTTTATCAGGCACACAATAATTTGTTTTATGTTACTTGTTACAACCAAATGGCTAAAAGAATTATCAAAAATACTTTATCAAAAGAAAATTTGTGAAAATTGTTTTATCTCCCCGTGGGGTTGGAAGGGGTGACTTTCACCCTTGCCCTGCTATAATTTCTTTGTTAGTATTTGCTGTCCCAGACAGCTTCTGTCCCTAACATTTAGAACCAATCATGTGTAGCTTTATACTTTTCTTCAATAGCTTTTTCATCTCCCTCAGCCTTTGTTAGATTTAAAAGAGCTGCAGTCTTGCTCCAGATTTGACCCTGGGTTACAGAATGTTGTAGCTGGTTTGAACTATTAATAATAAAAAATTTATTCATATCAGCAATGGAGTTTTTGCTTTTGTATTATTTGTATGTTTATGGAACAGTACTTTTAGTTTCCTCTGAGAACTTTTCCTTTCCTATCACAATTCAGCTATTTGGCTCAAGGAACACAACTTTCAGCTTATTTAAGTTCTTGCATGCCTTCCTCTCTAAACTTAATCATTTCTAGCTTTTGATTTTAAATGATACTCTCACTAGGACAATTCCTTTCATTAGAGTTAACTGTAGGATTATTTTTTGACCTAATTTCAATATTGCTGTATGTCAGGAAACACGGAAGCTGAGGAGAGGAAGAGAGATGAGAGAACAGTCAATAGAGGAACAGTTAGAACACTGAAAAAAAAGTTTGCCTTGGAATGGAGGGCATGGGACTGCACCCAGGAATACTCAGGGATTATTCCTGACTCTATGCTCAGGGATCACTCCAGGCTATGCTCTGGGGACTGAGTGCTGAGGATTCAGTCAAGGTTCTGCTATCTGCAAGGCAAGAACCTTAACCTAACTAGTATCTCTCTGACTCCAATTTTTCTTATTTATTTCTTCTTCTTATTTGGTGTCAGGCGCACCTAGTGGTGCTTAGGTCTCACTTCAGTTTCTAGGCTTATGAATAACTTCTGATGGGGTCAAGGGGACCATATATGATGCTGAGGATCAAACCTGAATTGAGCATATGTAAGACAAGTGCCCTAACCACTGTATTGTCTCTCCTGCTCCTTTACAATAATATTTTTATAGGGCTCACATGTGGCAGTGCTTGAAACTCAAGCCACTCCTCTCAGAGTTTGGTGATTCTCAGGTTATCAGTGCTCAGGCTAGTTGCGCTTGGGACCTACCAGGGCTCTACTTGACAGTGCTAGGGAGTGCAAGCCATCAAATTCAGGGCACTGCACATGATAAGCTATGTCCTACACTTGAACTATTTCCCCAGACCTCAGATCACACATATTTTTCAATTGTTTCTCCTAGACAATTACAATAGTAACATCAGAGATTCCTGATTGCATGGGCTGCAGAGTTAGAACAGCAGATAAAGCACTTACCTTACATGTGACTGACCCTGGTTTGATCCATGGCATCACATATAATCTGCCTCAAGCCCTACCGGAGGAGCTGATCCCTGAGCGCAGAGCTAGGAATAAGCCCTGAGTTTCCACTGGGTGGAAACTCAAAGCAAAACAAACCAAAATATTCTTGATTACAGATTACTATGACAGATATAAGAATAATAAATAATTATAACAACAGGTTTAAGAATAATAAAAGTTTGAATTATTGCGAGAATTAACAAAATGTGGCAGCAAGACAACAAGCAAGTACATGCTGTTAGAGAAATGATGACAGACTTGTTCAATGCAGGTGGCCACAAACATTACTGGTGAAAAGTACTGCATTTGTAAAGCACAATAAAATGGCATAGGTCTGTAACTAATACTTTTTTGGTTTCACAATCCAGTTTATGGATGAGAGAATTAGTATGAAAGTAAAAATAAGGCTGTTAACCTTGCATGAGACTAACTCCCGGCTCTGTGTAAGGTCCACCAAATCCCACGAGGAGTGGCCCTTGAGCATGGAGTCAGGAGTAAGCCCTGAGCACTGCCAGGTGTGACTCAAGAACCAAAATAAAACAACAAAGTTCAGCAAAATAGAAGTTACCTAAAACAAATATTTTAATATACTAAAACTAGTGTGTTCATATATACACATATATACAAACATATATCTACATACTTATCTAACCCATAGACATAAACAGTTACAAAAAGCATAAATTAGAGTAAATTACCATTTTAACAGAACATGTACTAAAATAGGGCATCACCAACAAGTCAAGTTTTAAAAAAGGAATACAGCATTGGTTGAATTTCAGGAATTCGATTCACACACGATATCAAATAATCAAAAAAATTACCCAATCACTTCAACATAATTCCCCGCACCCCCTCTCCATCCATTAAGAAAAAACACTTCTTAAAAGTCAGATTTGGCTTTAGCTTGGGGCTTTTCTTTTGTTTTTTGGTGTGGTGTGGTTTTTTTTTTTGGGGGGAGGGATATAGAGTTGTTTGATTTTGTTTTGATCTGCACCCAGCAGTGTTCAAGGCTTACTCCTGACTCTGTGCTCAGAAATCACTCTTGGTGGGCTCAGGGGACTGTATGGAGTGCTGGGAATTAAACTTGGGTTGTCTGTTTGCCAGGCAAATGCCCTATCTGCTGTGATATTGCTTTGGCCCCAAATTAAGCAGTTTTTTTCAATATAAACATAAGACTATTTTACCCAATCTGCTCTTGAGATGTATTGGAAACACTGTATCATATCAAGGTACAATAATTCCATGAGAAAATTTTCAGAATTCAATTCAGTAAATACCTCAATTCCAAAGCAAGTTATTAAAGATTTGTTTCCCCCAGTCTATTACAAAAAATCTCTTCTGTTTCATTAAATACTTGTATAAATGCAGAAAGCCATTTCACCAGCTAGGAAAGATTTTTCTTCTGATACAGTAGAATAATTTTTCAGCAGTAATAAGCTTAATCTTGGAACAACAACAATAAAAAGATTGTAAACTACAAGGTCTCCATTAACATCAAGTTTATCCTCTTAAAACTTTGAATCTAGGTATGTGGGAAACACACCCACAAACCACCTCCGGCTCAGCTATATAATTGGAGGCAAGGCCTCTTTGGTTCCTGATTGAACTGCTTAATGGCCATGATCCCAGAGACTCAGAAACGAATCTTGGAACCCAGCGGCTTTAGGTAGAAATGTGTCCGGTCTCTGCAGTAGGCTACCAGTGCTGGGCCAACCCAGGTGGGAATAGGTTTCGTGCCTTGGCCTGTTCCCCCTGGCGGCCCAGTGGCCACCATCCTTCTGAGGCCACTGGATAGTCACATTTGGGCCCCCAGTGATGAGACACACAGGGCTTGTCCTCCCCACCCCAACAAGACACCAAGTCATCGCCCACAAATGGCCTCTCTGGCTCCTGATCAAGCTGCTTAATGACCATGATCCCAGAGATTCAGAAACAAATCTCAAAATCCAGTGGCTTTTGGCAGAAATGCATCCGGATCCCACAGTACGTTACTGTCGCCGGGCCACCCCAGGGAAGAAAGGATGTTGTCCCTCCACCTGCTCCCTCTTGGCGGCTTGGTGGCTGTCATCCTCCAGAGGCCATTGGACAGTCAGGCTTGGGCCTGCAGTGACGAAACTTGTTGGGCCTCATGGGATGGGGTGGAGCCGGGCCTGTCCTCTCCACCCCAACGAGACCCCAAGTCATCGCCCACAAACGGCCTTTCTGGCTCCTCATCAAGCTGCTCAACGGCCATGATCCCAGAGACTCGGGAGCAGATCTCAAAACCCAGTGGCTTTTGGCAGAAATCCCTCCAGATTTAAGTGTTAAAATTTCAGAATTTCAAAACCACATGGTCCTACTGCAGCCACGCGACATCATATGTTATTCATAGCCAGCAATAGAACACAAATTGTCTATTGTTGCCTTTTCAGCAGATATGAGTGTTGGGGTAAAATCTCAAATAATAATGGTGGGTCTGGTGTCGAAATATTGAATGTGATCAAAGTAGAGAAAGAGAGTAATGTGGAAATCATCTGCCCCACAGGTAGGGGGAGGGTGTGGGATGGGGGTATACTGGGGATTTTGGTGGTGGAGAATGGGCACTGGTGAAGGTACGGGTGTTTCATTGTATGACCAAGACTTAGACCCAAAATCTTTGTAACTGCTCTCACGGTGATTCAATAAATAAAATTATAAAAAATGAAAAAAAAAGTAAGGTGGAGTTCATGCACAATTCAATCAGCTAATCAGTGGCTGAATAAATAGCAGTACTCCTACAAAAAAAAAATACTTTGACTCTACACCAATCCAGTCTCTTATTTTTGTGTTTGTTTGGTATTAGACTCAGCAGTGCTCAGGGATTCTTCTGACTCTGGGCTAGGTGAAAGGGTTGGGGTGGCGGGCCACTCTGGGCAGTGCTAAGGAGACGATGTAGCACCAGGAATCAAACCCTTGCCCTGTACAGGCAAAGTGTGTGCTCAGCCCTGTCAGCTATGTCTCCATAGCCTAAAGGTACTATAAGTCGCCTGTGTGACAAAATAAACTAAAGCACAAACAAACAAGAAAACACAAAGCATAATGGAATGAAGTATTCCTGTACATCCACCACTTCATTTTATTGGTTTTTTTCCTTATGATGAGATATTTTATGATACAGTTCCTTAGAAACTTTCTATTATACAACACAATATTTTTGTTATATGGGTCACACCCAGTAATGTTCAGGGGACCACCCCTGGCTACTCCCATAAGTTCTCATCTTGGACATGGGGACCTGCTAGCTCAGTGCTTGGACAAGCATAGCAGTGCTTGGGACCAGGTGATGCTTGGGAGGCCACTGGGTTATATTTGGCAATGCTGGGTGCAGGAAGTCGCGTGGCACCAGGGATCTAACTCTGCCTTGTGCATGCTAAACAAATGCTTTACTAATTGAACCTCTGGCACCATGATGCAGTATTATTATTATTATTATTATTACTATTACTTTGAGTCACATGTGTCTATGCTCAGGACTTTAAGAACCTCTGCCATTATTTGTGTTTGACAGGCAGAAATTCGTTGGTCCATAACTGTTTTGTAAAGAATAAATGGTTCTGGTAAAAAAAAAAAAAGAGATGAAATAGGGGCTGTGGAGATAGCACAAGTCAGTACACACTTGGCATGTATAAAGATTGAATTCAACCTCCAAAACTGCATGGATCCCTAAGCTCAGTCAGATGTAACCTGTTGCTCCCCCTCCTCCCACCCCACCATGTGCCCGAACAAGCACCAAATCTTCTTTGACTGAGTGGCAAATCTTTGGGCCTTCATTGGTGGACAAAGCACCACCAGTAGTGACCCCAGACTCCTAGCATCACTGGATGTGGCCCCTATTTTAGAAGAAAAAAAAAGAATAAATAGAATCAAAGAGTCCATTCAGGAAGTAATGCACAGGCCCAAGTAAGAAGGGATGGTGCTGGGTGTGGGAACAGTGAAAAACAAGATGGGCTACTGAATTTCTGAATTTTGAAGTTAGAACATGCAGTGCCTGCTGACAGACTGGATTTGGGCAGAGATCTGGGGACAGACATGCACACTTAGATAAACCACAAGAAGTTTGGGCCTGAAAAACTCCCTGAGAGTTATTCATTGAGAGTCAGCAGAAGCTTCAGGGTTTTGTTTTTGTTTTTTTATGGTGGCGGGTGGGGAATCAGAAGAGGAGCAGCAAAGAGGCTGGAGTCCCTATTCTTCGCAAGATGAAAGAAAGAATCTGACAGGAAAGGATTTTGGAAAATTTTGCTTTGTTTTGTTTTTGAGCCACACCTAGTGGTGCTTGGGTGGGAGGGGCTACTCCTGTATTGGTGCTCAGAGGTCACTCCCAGCAGTGTTTGGGAGACCATTCCATTCCAGGGATTTCATCTGAGTTTCCAGCATACAATGCATGCACTCATGTCCTTTACATTATCTCCCTGACCCAGGAATAGATTTTTAAAATATATTTTCTTCCGTTTTAATTTAATTTTTTTTTCTTTTTGGGTCACACCCAGCAACGCTCAGGGGTTACTCCTGGCTCTGCACTCAGGAATTAAGGAATTACTCCTGGTGGTGCTTGGGGGACCATATAGGATGCTGGGAATCGAACCCAGGTCGGACACGTGCAAGGCAAACGCCCTACCTGTGCTATTGCTCCAGCCCCTCTTCCATTTTTTAAAATGTATTGTTTTTATCTTCTCTAGACCATAAGTTCTTTGTAGAGAGACTGTGCTCTTTATTTTGGTGTCACCTACAATGCACATAATTCTTTAACAGTTTTATGTGTGGAATGTGTGCATGGAGTGTGAGTGTGTGTGTGTGTGTGTGTGTGTGTGTGAGAGAGAGAGAGAGAGAGAGTGAGAGAGAGAGAAACTGGAATATCTGATCAACTTTGGTGTCAGAGGAGAAGATCTGAGTATTCTCAGTTACAGGAGAGAAAATATTGAATCTCTGGAGAAGATTTGGAATCCTCTGCTATTCTTCTTTGGAAACCGCCTTAGCCCAGTAAGGATGAAAAATGTGTATTAAATCATCAAAACTGTGTGTTTATATAGCCTTAAATGGAAATAGTCAGAGAAGATGCCTTCTCTGTGATTTTGGTATCATTTGTTACCATGAAGAATAAAAATCCTATTTGAATTGAAAAACAAAGTGAAATGGAGAATGGGCTCAAGTATGTGTCTCATAACACGCCAGCCTATCCAAATACACTGCTAAAAAACCAGTCTTTCTCGACTCATTGCTAGAGTTTAGAATGCAGCTCTTGCAGAGATCTTCATGGTCATAGATGGCTTTATTTTTATAGTCTTTAGCTATGAAGTTAAAAATGCCAAATAGACCAGCTTTCTGTAAGGGTAGTTGGAGGAGAAAGGATCCCTAAATGGAAGTGAAGGCCCGGCTGCCTGAAACTTTTGTATCTGACTGTTGTGCTCGCTGTCCTAGTGAAAATATTGTTTCTAAAACACTTTCCTAAAGTTCTAGTGTGTGAGTCGGCATAGTAAATATTTTCTAGCATAGGGATTTAATATGCGGTGGTTAAAATCTGTTGTGGGGTCAGTGAGATCACTCAAGAGCTGAGCACATATTTGCCTGCAGGATGCCTTGGTTCAATCCCCAGCACCTCATATGGCCCCCAGAGCACCATCTAGATCAACTCTCAAACACAGGGCCAGGAGTATTCCCGACTAGCACCTTGCGTGTTCCCCAAACAAAACAAAACAAAGCTGCTGTATTATAGCACTTGATTACTTATAACTTTGAGCAAGTCACGCTGAACATCTCTAAGCCTCAATTTATTCATCTATGAAAGAGGACTGATAATATCTATCACATCATATTGTTAGAATTAAGTATTGAATGTAAGTTTTTCTAAAACATTTCTTGATGTCTTTTCCTAGCAGAGTAAGTTAGTAGTGTCAAAGGGACATGGTTCAAATTGTAGAGCATGTATTTGTATGTGCAAGATCCTGGCTTTAATTCTCAGTACCACGTGCCTGCCCAAGCACTGTTGGAAATGGCCCAAGACCCCTGGAGGGAGTGAGGGAAAAAACAGGGCTGGGGAAGACTTAGTGGTAGAGCTGTAGAGCTTTGCTTTGTGTGTATAAGGCACTGAATTTCATCCCTGGCACCGAAAGAAAAAAGGGAAGGAGAGACAGACAGACAAGACAGACAGAGAAACAGAGACAGAGAGATAGAAACAGAGATAGAGACAGAGAGAGAGACAGAGACAGAGAGATAGAAACAGAGACAGAGACAGAGAGAGATAGAGAGAGAATAAAACAAAACTTTTGAACAGGTAAGTTTTGCTATGATTAAAGTGACTAGGAAAGTGCTGAAGCATTGGGGCTACCATAGAAGGAGAGAAAAGTATTTGACTGGGAATATCAGTGAAAAAAATGACATCATGGGGGTTGAGAAAGGCAGCGGACACTGAAGAGGGGGCGGGAGACACAGCCAATAGAAGGTGGGGAACCAGTGCCAAAAAACCACCAAAAACAGAAAACATTACTGCTTGACAATTTTATTTAGGATAGAACTACGTAAATATTTTGCTAATCTGAACATAGGAAAAAGATTTCTTAAGTTTGGAAACAATGAAAAAAATTCATAACACAACGTTAATTATATCTGACTACAGAAAAAAAAGCCCTAAAATATTTCAACAATTTCAAAATGAATAGAAAATTCATAAACAGAAAAGGCAGTTAATTCTACAGAGAGTTTTCCAGATAGTGTTTCACAAACAGGTATCTGTCTTGATTTTTATGCAGCACTACTAAAGCAGCAGTAAAATCAGTCATGAAGGCATGAGGCAACAAAGATGGATAGAGGCAGAAAAGAGGCACTAGAAAAAGGACTTCAAAGCTAGAAAACAGATGAAGTGATGAATGACTTAGCAAGCCCTCGAACTCGTATTTCAAGTTAATAGTAGGGAAGGTTGAACTCCATTCTACTTTTTTTTCTTTTTGGGTCACACCCGGCGATGCACAGGGGTTACTCCTGGCTCTGCACTCAGGAATCACCCCTGGCGGTGCTCAGGGGACCATATAGGATGCTGGGAATCGAACTTGGGTTGGCGGCGTGCAAGGCAAATGCCCTACCCAATGTGCTATTGCTCCAGCTCCAGACCTCCATTCTATTTCTTTTTTTTTTCTTTTTGGGTCACACCCGGCGATGCTCAGGGGTTACTCCTGGCTCATGCACTCAGGAATTGCTCCTGGTGGTGCTTGGGGGACCATATGGGATGCTGGGAGTCGAACCTGTGTTGGCCATGTTGGCTGCGTGCAAGGCAAACGCCCTATCCGCTGTGCTATCGCTCCAGCCCCTCCATTCTATTTCTTAATGTTGTATCTCCAGCAGGCTCAGGTACAGTATCTGGCACCTGTGAAAGTAGAAGAAAGAAGTGGAGAGAACCTCAGCACCACATGAACTGTGAGAGTTCATTCAGTCCTGGACCTTGCTCTCTCTCCCCTTCCAAAGCTGGGCTACTGTCCTTATTCAGCTCTGCTGAGATCAGGAAAGTTTATTTTTCGGCGAAACTAAAATCAGGAACACCCGGCAATCTCAAAGGCAGGGCATCAAGGACGAACGAGGCAGTCAGAGGTAAGAGTTAGACGCCTGCTTGCATGCATCTCACCCCGGCTCACCGTCTGACATCACGTGGGCCCCAGCACTGCAGAGCCTGAGTAGTAATGCACCCTTGGGCCCCAGCAACCAACTGAATAGCCCAGTGGGCTAAGAATGGGCAGGAAGTCACTGCCTTGAACACACATAGAAGAAAGAGGGCACAGGGTGCTTAGAGAAAAAATTTGGAAACCTCTGCCTTGGATCCTAACTTTAATATCTTTTTTTTTTTCGTCACATCCCGTGATGCTCAGGGGTTACTTCTAGCTCTGCACTCAGGAATCACTCCTGGTAGTGCTTGGGGGACCATATGGGATGCTGGGAATCGAACCTGGGTCAGCCGTGTGCAAGGCAAATGCCCTACCCTCTGTGCTATCGCTCTAGCTCTGACACTTTAATATCTTTTAATCAGCAACTAGCGGTCCTGTCTTTAAGAAAGGTAAAAACAAAAAAACCAAAAACGTTTACTTAAAAAAAAATTGACCAGCCAAATAAAAAAGATCTAGACATACTGACTGATTTCCAACCATACAAGCTGACCAGTTCCCCTCATTGTGAAGGTCACGTTCAAACATGTTTCTCCTCCCTCTGACCACCTCCCTCAGAGCTCGAAAGTGGTTTTTTAATTCCTTACTTATGAGGATATGACAACAACCAAGGATTGAAGGAACAACTGAGGGAAGTATCTAATTAGAGTAATGGAAATCAAAGAACTAAAGTAGAAAAAAATAGGAAGAAGCAAGTCATATAAGAGAAAATGACACTTTGAAAAAATCTCTAAGAAAAGGTATTGGTAAATGAAACAGGAAGAAGTAACTATTTGAACAGAGTCGAAATCCTGTAAAGGAAGAAAAAAATTCTCAAAACCGAAACCATAGTTGCAAAAGTAAAAACTCAATAAAAGGCTTGAAAGAAAAAAAACTAAAGAGACCTTTCAGAAAACAAGGTGAAGGAGGATGAAAAAACAGGAAAAGCAGACAGAAGTATTGGAAGTACAACTAGATGTTCTGAAAATCTAAATAGCAGGCGTTCCAGAAATAAGAGAACAAATAAAATATATGAGTGTTCAAAGAAAAAGCTGAATAAAGTTTCTGAGAACTGAAGTACATGAGTCAACAGAATAAAAGAAGCTATTGAGAGTCTAACACAATGGGTAAAAAAAAAAAATGCCCACACAAGGCACATGTGATAGTTAATTTTATGCATCAAAATTGACTGTGTTGCAGGATGTGCAAACAATATATTTGGTTCAACATTATTCTGAGTGTTTCTGTGAGGGTATTTGGGATGAGACCAATGTGGACTTTAAGCAGCTTTCCCTCTTGAATGTGGTTGTACTTCCTTTCATGAGTTGAAGACCCAGGCCATTCTCCAGACCCTTCAATATTTGGGGCTTTTTCACAATCTTGTTCCAGTCACGTTTCTTCCCTACTCCTGAGTCCATCAGATATGGCAGTTAGTGAAAAGAATTAGCCTCCTTTTCCACAGTACTCTTGAGTCCCATTCACAGATCAGATCACAGATCATCCTGTTATTCGTCGATTGCCTCAAGCAGGCCCCAGTAAAGTCTCCTTCATCCTAGCCCTGAGATTATATTCAAGGCTCTTTAGGAGAATGAGACCCATCATTGTTACTGGTATTTGGCATATTGGGTACGCCACAGGGAGTTTGCCAGACTCTGCAGTGTGGGCAGGCTACATTCGGTAGCCTGCCAGTTTGCCAAAGTAGGAATGAAATGTCAAAATAAGATGCCGTGAGGCCGCAAATGCAGCCACGCGGTTCTGGGAGCTGGTTTTTATAGTCTCTGAGTCTTGGCCGCTGATGGGATTACACGGCGCCAGGGGGCCAGTTGGTGGGTGTGACCCCCGCCTACTGGAATTTGGAGGATCTGGGTGGAGGATGCTCGGCCCAAATCTGGGTAGGCTTGGAGATCTTGGCCCTGGAACCCGCGTGACTTTGTCCCTCTGCCAGTACCTTTATGTGTGCGGAGAGTGGTCTCAGCATGGTGGTGGCTGGTCCTGGAGGTCTTCGGCTGCTGGGGCCCTGGTCAGGGTGGGGAGGAAAGCTCAACCCGCTCCCCTCCAAGGGGCCCCAGTGAGGAATAGCCAGGCGCGGGGGCAGGAGACTGCCGAATCCCATTCAAACGTGAAAATATACCTGGGCACTTCTGGAGTTCCCAAACATACCACGAAAAGCAAACACAAGGTCCTTGAGGAAAGATTTCCTAATACATCAGGCCAGTATGTCTCAAGCTAATTCCCTTCAGCCCCCAAAATGCTATTATACAATACAGTTTATTTAAGGGACATGGAGTCCTACTTTTGTCCTCCTGGTTTCCTGGATGTTGAAACTATTTTTCCATAATTTTTCCAAGATAAATAGTTCTAATTAAGACAGTGTTGGTACAGGAGGTGGAAGAAAGGAAGGGGGGTGACTCATGTTCTTAAAAAATATAAGGTATCAGAACTAGAGCAAAAGTACAGAGGGTAGGGCGCTTGCCTTGCACACCGCATATCTGGGTTCCATCTCTGGCATCCAATATGGTCCCCTGAGCATTGCAAGGCATGATTCTAAGAACTAGAAGTAACCCCTGAGCATTTCTGCGCCCAAAAGCCAAACATGAAAAAAAGTGCAAAAGCAACAAAATTATTTTCACCTATATATTTTGAAAAAGAATGATTTTTAGCATTTTTAAAAGACCATGGGCTGGGGCTAGAATGATAGTATAATGGGGAGGGCACTTTTCTTGCACATGGATGTTCCCTTTTAGTCCCCCAAGCCCACCAGGCATGATCCTGTGAGTGCAGAGGCAGGAGTAAGCCCTGAGTATAGCTGGATGTGACCCCAAAACAAACAAATAAAAATTAATAAACAATTAATAAATTAATTAAATGGGTTTCATGATTAGAGAGAGATATATGATAGGGCATTATAAACTGCTTAACTAGAAAAAAAGTTGGGACATTCATCTTTTTCATTTGCATTCAAACGTTTTTGTTTTTGGTTTTGATTAACACTTTTCCTAAGGTAGCTCATGTTACCACTAGATGGCAGCGCAGTGGCACTAAACTACAACACACCGTTTGAACTAGCAAACTGGCTGGAGGACTTTTCAAACCCCTGAATGAAATTTTACTGTTTTTGTTTGTTTGGGGGTCACAACTGGCAATGCTCTAGTGTAACTCCTGGCTCTGCATTCAGAAATAACTTCTGGCGATACTCAGGGGACCATATGAGATGCCGGGGATCAAACCTGGTTTGGCCCTCAGTAATGTGAGCACCTCGACTACTGTATTATAGCTCCAGCCTATCCCCTCACCAAAATTTTGAACTGGGACTCATACTGCCTTCATCAATTCATCCACTCACTCGTCCACCCACCTACGCATCCATCCATTCATTAATGCATGCATCCAACCCACCAACCCATCTATCCGCTAAACAGTATACCCTTCCATACATCCATCAAACAACCAACAATTATTTATTGACTTAAAAAGAAATTTTGGAGGATAGAGAGAGTGAAAGAGTACGAGAGATAAGGCAACCCAGGCTTGATCCCTGGCAATCCAGACGGTCCCCTGAGTTTGTCAGGAGTAATCCCTGAGCACAGAGCCAGAAGTAAGCCCTAGGCACGACCAAGTATAGTGCAAAAACAACCAAAAGGCAAAAAAAGAGGACTAATCTTGGAAAAGACACCAAACAGATGAAACTCACAGGTACACTGGTCTTCAGGCTGAAAACTTTGGGTTGAATTGTCCCTGTTGTGTAGTTCCTGGAGCACAGGGCTGCATATGCCTCCAACTTCCACAGTACTGACATCCAAGTAGGAGCACGGCAAGTAAGAGGGGAGAAGAGGAAGCTCATTGAGCTCAGCAAGCAAAAGCAATAACACAGAAGGCTCAGCGAGCAGCAAACATCTCAGTAAATCCTCAGACAGTGACACCACCATAAGATACAGCGATTTTCCCAAATTTTCTTTGCATGAAGTATTTTTTGATAATTCCATTTACCATTTTGTTGTAACAAACAATATAAAATAGATTATGTTGTGCCTGCTAAGGGGGCAGGCTTGAGGTAGGGAGTGAGAAATGGGGAACAATGGTGGAAGAAAGGTCACACTGGTGGTGAGATTGGTGTTGCAACATTGTATGACCAAAACAACTATGTTATGAACAGCTTTGTAAGCTACAGCGTTTAAATTTTTTAAATTAAAATAAAAAAATAAAGATATATGAAGCCAGAAAAAAATCTTGATAATAATATAACTGAGGGGGAGTTTTCAGTTGTTTTCTTGTTTTTCAAATAAAACTTTTTATTTTTTTACTATTAAAATTTTAAATTTAAGACATTCTTGGACTGGTGGCTCAGATTTGTAATATCATTCAACTTTTATGTCTTTCTTACCCCCTTGTGCCTTTTTCTAAAACTACCTTCACTGCTTAATATTACCTCCACGAGCTTTTACAGTTCACACTGGGGATTCCTCAGGAATTTTCCTTTTCTAATGGAGATAATGCTGAGCAGGTAAATAGACTGCACAACTTCTCTGTATTTTCCAATACTGCCTGCAATCAATTTATTGACCCCCTCCTCCAAGTCATTTGAACTCTCGGGTCATTGTTTTCATCATCTGTATTTAGTAGATTTGTTGCTATTGAACATAAGAATCTGATTCTTGTATGATTCTTGTATGCCTCCTGAACAGTGCTCAGAGAACCAGGGGGCCATTTCTAGTAATTCTTAGCATAGTAGGCCTGAGGTTCAATGCAAGGGTCTGAGGATATGGTGTTGCTCAGGTCTTGCAGTGCCACAGATCTCCAGGGCCATCCCAGGGGTCTCGGGGCCCATGGAGATACACCTAATGATAATCAGGAAGTCATATGGTGCTGAAGATTGAAGATCAAGCATGTGCCCTTAGCCCTGTACTATCTCCCTAGCTACTGCTTATTGTCATTTTAAATAGAACCAACAAAGAATAGACAAAGCAAATTGCCATCAGTCTTGACAACAGCATGAGTTATAATCACAAACTGACATTACCCCAGGGTGCATTTTGTCATGAGTAAGGTCCACGTCATATAAATTTTGTTCGGCAAATCTTGTCTAAAAATACTAAGTAATTAACTTCAACTTTCCAAATGCTACTTCATTGCTCTACAATTCAGTAAGGCTTACTTCCAAAACAGCCCCTGGAGCCCGAGAGATAGAATAATGTTCCTGAGCCAGGTCAGGAGTGATTCCTGAGAACGGAGCAGGCATAAGCTCTGAGCACAGCCAGGTGTGGCTTAAAAAACAAACGAAAACATAAGCACAACTTTTGACCTCATCAGATGGTATTTTGATTCCTAAATTTCTGATCAGTGTCTTGATTGGTGTTTTTTCAATATTTGTTAAGTCGAACATTCCTGGTGCTTTCACAGCATAACAATCTTAGAAAGAGGATCAACTGCTTTTTTGAGTAACTTTTTGCCATAATTCTGGATATATATAAGAATGTAAAATACTATTGCAAAAATAATATTTTAAAATAGCCAGGGATACCAGACAGAAAAAGAATAAATAACACTGACCCTGCACAACTGGTATAGAGATATACAAAATACCAGTTTTATTTTTGTCTCTTTATGTGGGTAGGGCTGTTTGGGCCACACCTGGCCTGGCATTGCTCAGGGATTACTCCTGGCTCTGAGCTAGGGATCACTCCTGGAAGTACACAGAGGACAATGCGTGGTATCAGGAATCTAAACAGGATCAGCCATGTCACGGAAAGCACCTTAAGCCTTTTACTATCTCTCCTGCTCCAAAGCATTATCCTGTTTTTTGAGCACAGCTGATCAAGCATCAGGTTTGACCTGATGAGAGAACTTTGAGAACCATCTTGGGATCAGAAATCCCAAATATTTCAAGGCCAAGGCCAAAGCTTTGAAAATGTTTATCACCAGATCAGGGATAAAAGGATGTTGAATTTGGCTGTAGCTATTTGTGACAGCTCTATAAAATTGCCTGACTCTACAAAGAATAGTCAGATTTCACCTAAATATCACTGTCACTGTCACTGTCACTGTCCTCCGTTGTTCATCGACTTGCTCAAGCGGGCCCAGCAACATCTCCTTGAGACTTTGTTGTTACTGTGTTTGGCATATCGAATACGTCACGGGTAGCTTGCCAGGCTCTGCTGTGCGGGCGAGATACTCTCGGTAGCTTGCCAGGCTCTCCGAGAGGGGCGGAGGAATCGAACCCGGGTCGGCCATGTAGGGAACTTTGCATGACTACCCAAAAGCTAAAGAGATACATGTTAGTCTTCTAATCCTACCAACAGCGAATGAGGGTCCCTTTTATCACTACCTCCCAACTGGCATTGATTGTTTGTAATCTCTATATTTTCCATTCTGACAAGTATGAGGTGATATCTCACTGTTGTTTTGATTTAAATTTCCCTGATAATTAAAAAAATAAAATAAAATAAAAAACTTTGACTTAAAATAAATAAATAAATTTCCCTGATGAATGATGATGAGCACTTTTTCTTCTTTGAGAAAGTATCTATTCAGCTTATCTCCCCATTTTTTTGGTGGGGCACACCTGGTAGTGCTGAGGGGCCATATCTGTCTCTATGCTCAGGGGATATACCTACTGCAGCCAGGTGCAAGGCAAATGCCTTAACCACTGTTCTATCCCTCTAGCCTCTCTTTTGATGGGGTTGTGTTTTTTTTTTTAATATTGTGTCTTTTACACATCTTGGATATTATCTGTATGTCAGGTAGTGTATTAGTGTCAGATAGTGTATATGGGGAAATATTTTCCCCATTCAGTAGGCTATCTTTTTATTTTAGCCATCATTTCTTTTGCAGTGCAAAGACTTTATTTGATATAATCTCATTGCTTTATTTATTTATTTATTTATTTATTTTACTTTTTGGGTCACATATAGCAATGTCAGGGGTTCTCCTGACTCTGCACTCAGGAATTACTCCTGGTGCACGGGTGAACCATATGGGATGCCAGGGATCAAATCCACGTCAGCCATGTGCAAGGCAAATACCCTACCCGTTTGCTATCATTCTGGTCCACAATTGGTTTATTTTGCTTTTGTTTCTTTGGCAATGGAATCAAATCATTGAAGACACCTTTGACATGATTGAAAGTGTGGAGGTTAGAGATTATTTTTAAATAAATTGAATCATTTCTTACTCCAAGGAAATAACTTGTGTTCTGCAGTCTTACTTTCTGGGATTGAATTCTGCATTCAATTCAACTCATGGCCTCATGATATTTATTTTGTAGGGAGAGGGATTGGGTCACATTCAGCAGTTGTCAGAACTTACTCGTGGCTCTGCATTCAGGGTCACTCCTAGTGGTACTCAGAGGACCATATGTGGTGCCAAGGGTTAAACCCAGGATGGCCACATGCAAGGCAAGCACATTTAACTCCTGTACCATGTCTCCGAACCTCAAGCTCTTAAGCAGATTATTTAACTTTCATCAAGTTGTGGTTTCCTCATCTTTAAATTAAATCATAATCTAATACTAAAATTAGTTTTTATGTGTTTCACTGAATTATTGTGTGAACAAACCAAAATGAGACGACATGCACAAAACACTAAGCATATTACTGGTCATAGTGAATAGTTAGTAAATAAGTATAGATGCCCTCTGAAAGCTATCATGAATTTAGTAAATGTAAAAAAGTCAAGAAGAATAACCTTATTTTAAGGTCAATTCTTTCCTTTTAAGCAATAGGGATTGCTTACTGAGAGTCTGGAAGTGGTGCCATTGCCTATACAAAGGGAATAAAGCCTGGATCAGGTTGAGGTCAGGAAGAAACATATGAGAAACCAAATTTAGGAACTATGCATATACTCTGGCAATAACCTCACTTAGTTAGCTGGACACCGGACCCCACATAAATAAGAAATTAGATGGGGGAATCAGAGGATCCACGTCTCATAGCTAGCTATTTTGGTATATCACTTGTCATCCCATTGGTCATCGATTTGCTTAAACGGGCGCCAGTAACGTCTTCATTCATCCCTGTCACGTGCTAGCGTAGCCCAATGGCATACTGGGGGCTCTTTCAGGGTCAGGGGAATGAGGCCTGTTATTGTTACTGTTTTTGGCATATCTAATACACCACGGGTAGCTTGCCAGGCTCTGCCGTGGTTTTTGGTGTAGGGAAATCAAATCAAGGGTCTCATACATACAAATTACCCATTCTACCGATGAGCTTCATCCCAGGCCCCACATCTTCTTTATAATCACAAGAACTAGCATGACTAATATAAACCAAAGAGATAGTACAGTGGGCAGGGCGCTTGCCTTGCTTGCAGTCAAGCCAGATTCGATTCCTCGCACCACAGATGGTCCCTCAAGCCCAGCCAGAAGTGATCCCTGAGTGCAGAGCCAGGAATAAACCCTGAGCACAGCCAGGTGTGGCTCAAAAACCAAAACCATAAAACATATTTTGGAGGACAGGATAGATTTACAATATGGGCATCATGGTACAGTGGGAAGAGTCCTGAATTTAAACCCAGAACACTTTGGTACCAACTTGAACTTGCCACTCTCTACTAATGTAACCTAGAAAATCACTAAGTATCTCTATCCAGTTTTTCTTGTCTGTAAACTGGTATAATTACTTCTCATAAGTCACTTGTGATACTTTAGAAATTAACATTTTATTGATATATTATATATAAAATATATTTGATAATTCAAATGTGACCATTCAGATTTGAGTAATATGAACTCTCTTTGATATGATGAGGTCAAATTTATTTCTATGAAAGTATTTATTATCACTCTAATAAAGATTGATTGAGTTTAGTAAACATTGTTCCACTTGGTGTCTGGGCCCCTCAATACCTATGCTTGATTCTGACCAGCATGCACAATCTAACAGCTTTTGTGTTAGAATAATGAACCAATGAATCCTATTTTCTGCTAGAGATTAGATCAGGTCCTACAACAAAGACAGATTGTTTCAAGTTGGGTGATAATGTTCCATTGTTAAATTGCTTTAACTATGTGTGAGTTTTAATCAATATGAGCATATTACTTTAGCAATCATATATTTTTATAAAATATTTATTTGTGACTCAGATAAACTAAATTGTTGATATATTCTATAAATTTAAACCATGGCTGAAGTATCTACTGTTTAGAACAAAAACACAGTTTGGGAGGCCAAAAAAATAGTACAGTGGGTAGGGCACTTGCCTTGCATGCAGTCAAGCCAGGTTTGATTCCTGGCACCACAGGTGGTCCCCCAAGCCCAGCCAAAAGTGATTCCTGAGTACTCACTTTGGCAGCACATATACTAAAATTGGAATGATACAGAGAAGATTAGCATGGCCCCTGCACATGGATGACACGCAAATTCATGAAGCATTCCATATTTTTACCTCATGATGTTTCACAATAAAAATTTTAAAAAATGATCCCTGAGTGCAAAGCAAGGAATAAATCCTGAGCACAGTCAGGTGTGGTTCAAAAACCAAAACCATAAAACACATTTTGGAAGACAAGAGAGAGTGTACAGCAGGTAAAGTGTTTGCCTTGCATGCAGATGGCCAGATTTGATCCCCAGCACCACATATGGTTCCCTGAGCCCTGCTAGGAGTGATCCTTGAGCACAAAGGCCTGAGTACAAAAACAGTGTGGGAAAGAAGGAAGGAAGGAAGGAAGGAAGGAAGGAAGGAAGGAAGGAAGGAAGGAAGGAAGGAAGAAAAAAGGTAGGTGGCTAGAACAGTAGTCAAAATCTTGATGAATTTTCTAAGTAAAAGTGATTCTAAGTTGCGGGGCTGGGGTGATAGCATAGCAGGTAGGGCATTTGCCTTGCACGTGGCCGACCTGGGTTCAATTCCCAGCATCCCATATGGTCCCCTGAGCACCGCCAAGAGCAATTCCTGAGTGCATGAGCCAGGAGTAATCCTTGTGCATCGCTGGGTGTGACCCCAAAAAAGAAAAAAAAAAGTGATTCTAAATCCAGTGTGCTGAAGTGGCAAGTTATAGATTTGGAAGAATATTTTAATGTAGTCCTTTGATTTTTATTTCACATTTTAAAAGTATATATCTCTGGTGAAATTGGAAGGTTTTTTTCTTTTCCTTTTTATTTTTTTTTACTGAGTCAAGTGTAAAAAGTAAAACTATTTCTTAAGAGATTGAGATGCAATCCTCTACCTGTATCACAGGTTATAGTTCTTAAGTTTAATCAGTGACTAATATTAAATTGTATTTGCCAATGCAGTTCCTAAAACCATGTTTAAATTTTTAAGTACAAGTGCTGGAGAGATTCTATAGGATGTGAGATGCTTTCTTTGGTAAACTTTGCCCAAGTTTATGGGGTCTGGCCAAAGGCAAAACAGCAATTTGGGGGTATCTGGAAGTCTAAAGGTGCCATGAGGCCGCCTCACAGGTACAGATTGACATGATAGCGGCACCATACCCCCATTGAATTTTTCTTAACATTCCTTCTCCCAACCTCTTTCCAAATACCGTTCAGTGTTTTTTTTCCTCCATGCGTGCAACTTTTCCCCTATTTTTCCTAAATTATAAAATCCTAAACTGAAACCCCCTAATACACAGTATAAAATCATCTTTATGCTTTTGATGCATGTTCTATGTACCAGATACTCTGTGAGAAATGTGCTCTCTTTCCTCTTAACACTCATCCATGTGCTTTGATTACTAATGCCTCTCCTCTACAGTAATAACATAGATCAGATCCCTTTTCTGTGTTGATGAGGTTATATTGTGGGATGGAATAAAAGTCTCAGAGAGCAGATTATATTGACTTGCCCTCATACAAGATTCAGAAGGAAATTAAATTGCTTTCATTTGGCTTGTACTCAGATTCACTAAGGCACAAAACACGTGTTGCCAGCATATTCCCTCTTTTCAATCTAAATTATTCTAAAACTCATGCTAGAAAAAATAGTGCTAGAGAGATAGTATAGGGGTTAAGTATAACACTTGTCTTGCATGCAGTCAACCCCCGTTCAAACCCTAGTGCTGTGTATGGTCCCCTGAACATTGCCAGCTATGAGCCCTGAGCAGAGAACCAGAGCTATCCTAAGCACCATTGGGTTTAGCTCCCCAGCAAAAGAGATAAACCTTTAAAAAAGAGACAACCTTTAAAAAAAGAGAAATAGCCTGGGCCAGAGCAATAGTACAGCCAAGTAGGGCATTTGTCTTGCAGGTAGGTGAGCCTGATTTGATCTCTGGCATCCCATATGGTCCTCCGATACTGCCAGTGATCCCTGAACACAGAGCCAGGAGTAAGCCCTAAGCACAGTTGGGTGAGCCCCCAAAACTAACTAACTAAATATATAAAATAGCCCTAAAATTTTTTAAATAGTAAACTCAACTTGCAGAATTTTTATAAGACCAAAATTAATCTGGCCAAATTTTACTATATATTAGTGTAATCATGCACTCTTAAAATTTACTATAAGGGCTTTTTGTTGTTCTGCTGCTGACCCAAAAAGGGTGACTAAGTGCCAAGAAAAATGGCCCTCCATTGAGGCCATATCTCAAATAATATGTTAGGAAAAATGTAAAAAGTGAGAAAACATATCAAGTGAATATCTTAGGTATAATTAATTTCAATTGTGCAAATATTTTTAAGAGGAAATGTCTATCACCGTGTCAGGGACACCGCAGGGCATGCTGTGTGGTAAAATGCCAACAGGCCGCAGAGACCTGGGTTGGAGGCTGGATTCTAGGCCTGGCTCCATCATTCCCTGGTGGTTTTATCTTGGACAAGTTATTTCACGGCCCAGAACTGAGATTCCTCCTCAGCAAGAAGGCAGTGATGATGAAGGCAGTGATGATGATTATCTGCCTAGCTCCGTCCGGTGTTGCTGTATGAGTCAAATTAATGAGAAGGACTTTTGAACTGTAGTGGGACTTACATGTGGATTATTAGGAACATAATTTTTCAAGATGACAAATACTGTAACTCATCTGAGAGAATGAGGAAGAGTTGGAGGTGTAACTTCACGGTGTGGGGGAGCAGTCTAGTGTAGTTTCTCATGACAAGTGACTAGACCTCTGCTGTATGGAAGAAATGAAGCCCCTTGCAAAAAGAATTCCAGGCAAATTCCTGAAGACCATGGTTTAGACTTTGCATCAAGAATTCTTAACAGGGGACAAAACAATTGCAAAGCAGGTAGGGCTTTTGCCTTGCACGTGGCTGACCCAGGTTTCCTTTTTTTTGGTTTGGGTTGTTGTTGATCCCCAGCATTCCATATCAACCCCCAGCACCTCCAGGAGTGCAGAGTCAGAGTAAGCCTTGAACACTGTCACTAGGTGCAACAACAACAACAACAACAACAACAACAACAACAACCCAAACAAAAAAAAAGGAAAGAAAAAAAGAATTCTTAATACTATTTTAAGCCACAGAATCTCAGTAAATAAATAAACAAAAATAAACATCTGAACCTTTAATATAGGGGGGAAAGGAAGTTTCCTTCTGGGATAGGAGAGATACCTTAATAATACTTTGCATGCAGAAGCCATGGGTTTGAACCCCAGCGCCACAAGGTCCCCAAAGCAGCACTAGTAACAATCCTATGCCACTGAGCCAGGAGTTACCCCTGAGCATTCTCAGGTGTGGTGGAGACAAAAAAGGGGATTCCAGAGAGAAAGTACAAAATTAAGACACTTGCATAGAATGTGGCTGTGGCTGCTACCCTAGTTTGAATCCTAGCATTGCATAGCATCCCCTGAGCACTACTTTGTCCAGCTCCTGAGCAAAGAATCAGTTCTGGCCCCAAAAGCAAAACATACATGTGTGTGCGTGCGCGCGCGCACACACACACACACACACACACACTCACACTCACACAGAAGATAATCTATAGAGGCAAAGTAGTTATTTCTTAGTACTAGAGGTGAGCAGGGGATGGGAGAGATAGTACAGCAGGCAAGGCTTGCACACAGTTGACCCAGGTTCTATACCGGACATCCCATATGGTCCCCTGAGCATCACCAGGCATGATTTCTGAGTGCAGTCAGGAGTAACCTCTGAGCATCTCCGTTTGTGGCCCAGAAAAGAACAGGAGGTGAGTAGCAGTTGGGGTTAAGAGCTGGTAGGGAGAAGGCGTTCATCATAAGGTGAAGAAATGTTCTAAAATTCACTGTGGTAATGGTTGCTTTTATCTTTCAATGTACTAAAAATCTGTCTCCCTAGGCCCTGTACTTCCGCCAGCGCCCCTGTGCTGCTAGTGCCTGACTTGGGGAGGAAGTGCCTTGGGTCCCCTCGAAGTGACCTCTGTGGTGACCTTCCCTCAACTCCAAGGCTCTCCTGGAAAGAGGCCCTGCCACCCCTCCTCTTTCTGCACTCCTCATCCTCCACCCTTGGGCCTCACTTCTCACCAGCTCCTTCCTCCCCATCCCTTCCTCCCATGCATTGTTCGGAGGTCCCTTTAACCAGGGCTGTTCACAGATGAAATACCTGCATACCCCCTTTATTCCCCCATCCCACTGCACATTCAGTTCAGTGGAAAAGGGTTTGTTTGTGTAAAACCAACAGAACCATCCTGGATGTTCTGGGTCCCAGGTTCCCTTCAGTGGACAGGCCACTCGGAAACCCAGGACAGTACTTGCTGTTTGAAACAAGGAAACGAAAGAGTCACCTTCTCCAGCCCTCCCTTTCCCTGTATTTCTTCCCTCCCTAAGAATAAAAACAGAAAACATTAAAAATAAATAAATAAAAATAGAAACCTCTCTCAATAAAGCTATAGGTTAAAAAAAAAAAGAACTCCTTTGGGGGATGTCTCAGTGGCAAACACAAAGTGCCCCCTTGCATATGAGACTGGAGTTCATCCCCAGGGCCTCTCCGCCACACCAAGGGCAGCCTCAGCACCTCTGCCATCTTGCATCCCCAAAGCTGCAGCAGAATGTACCAGCAGCACAGGCAGGCATATGTGGGCATCAACTACAGATGTGTGAACATGAAGACCAGGAGAACAGTCTCTTTGAAAGCATACATGTGAATCAGCCGACCCAGTGAATGTTGTAACATGTGTGAGCACACCATGGCTAAGAGGAGGCCGAAGCACAGTGCTGAGGAGTGTCACAATAGTCCAACCACATGTGACTCAGTTACGGTGACAGCATCAACCAAGGAAAAGAAAGGGGATGAATGAAAACTCTCTCTTCTTGCTTCTTTTCAGTTGGTAATTCCAATAGTCTTTTCCTTCTTCTTCTTCTTTTCTTTTTAAGTCATACCCAGTGGTGCTCAGGGCTTACTCTTGACTCTGCACTCAGGGATCACTCTTGGCGGGGTTCAGAGGGCCACACAGGATGCCAGAAATGGAATCCGAGTTGGCTGCATGCAAGGCAAGTTCCCTCCCCACTGTACTACCACTCCAGCCCCAAGTCATCTCTTCGTTCTGTCCTCAGGAGCATATTACACAAAATCTCAATGAAATATTAATGGCTAATATGACTTTATAATGATTGAAAGGATGAAAACCTAAACGTAAGGCAGAGGCCATCAGATCTACGCTACAGGGGCAGACTAAGTGATGTAAAAGAATTAAGCAAGTGGTTCTAGAGAAAGCATGCCGCAACAATATACAGGCCAGTTTTAGAGGGCACCCAGCTGACAAATGTTACCAAGTGGACTTATGGGCTCCAGAATTCCTAGATCTTTGTGACAATTTACTCACATTCAAGTACATATGACTTACACTTCTTAGCACAAAAAATGAACACAATTTCAAGTTGCATTCACCTGTGAGTTGTCTGTTTGGCTCCGGAGACTGTAGGAAGACATTTCTAAGCACTGAGAGGCTGAATGGATCAGGGTATGAGCTTTGGAATTCCCCACTCCTGCTGAAGCCCAATAGTCTGAGTATCTGAGCAAGTCATTTAATATTTCCGAGCTTAACTTCCTTTTCTGTAAAGTGGAGCATAATCCTTGTCTTGCAGTAGTTCTAGATTGTGTAACATAGTAAAAATATGCATCAAAGTTCAGCACAGAGCAGTTGCTTGATATGAGGGCACTGCTACTGCTGCAGTATTATTGTCACTGCTTATAGTAAAGCAATGGGAGTCCAGATATCAACCCACACATACATGAGGATAGTGCTCAAAAAGACATATACATACACCATGAAGAGGGATTATCTATGTGTATGTAAGGTGATTTCCTAAAGTCTGATATGAGTGTATTCTGGATTGAGTGTGTTAATAAATTCCCTGATTATAGTTTTCAGCTGACTTGAGTCATAAAACATGCAACTATATTGCTATATAAAATATATAAATAAAGAGGCTAAGTTGCTACATACACTGGAAACAACAGAGCAACACTAAAATAGCTTTTATTTTAAGCCTGGTTCCTAGTTTTGTTTTATTTTTTTTTACAACCCCTAGTGTTTCAGTTTGTATATCACACAACATTTATAACAAAACTTTTCTGGTTTGATGAGTCTATGGAGTTAGAGAGGCAGATAACCAAAAGTGATATAAGCAAAGCTGATGTGAAAGTGAGTTCAAAGTACATTCTTCAGGGGCCAGAGAGATAGGATGGCAGATGATACCCTTGCTTTGCACTAGGTCGACCCATGCTGGAATCCCAGATCACAAACAGTCCCGAGTCCACCATGACTGATCCCTGAGGGCAGAGCCAGGATGTGGCCCAAACAACAAAAACAAAACAACAGAAACAGTACTTCTGCTCATTAACTATCAGTTACATAATTAGAATAACCAAGTCTTGTAAAGAAATGGGAAAATAATAACAAAACTGCAGTTATTAAAATGAAACAGAGTAGCCTGCAGTTATCCTTTTTAAATTCTTTTTAAAATAAATGAACCCATTCGTTACAGGCTAGCAATGTTTCTGACTGATCTTTCAATTTCTTCAGCCTTTTGATGGCAGAAGTGTCATTGTAGGTCCAGGTGCCTCTCGTGACAGTTTCCAAGCAGGAACCAAGTGCCAGATGCCCGCCCCTCCCCCCCCCCCCCCCCCCCCCCGCCCTTCTCTTCTTCATCTTGGTCTTGCAGCAGAAGCAGCACGTGTACTTGGTGTGTTGGCTCATATCAATTTTCCTCACCATCGTCAGGAGGAGGTGCCCTAACATGTCCCATATTTACCCAAGGTCCCCACCTTCTTGGTTTGTTTAACCATCTCGATGTCAACAAGCAGAGAGTACAATGATTGTTTTGAAACAAAAGAACCAGTGCTGTGCACAATGCTTCCACAATGCTCACTACCAGAGTGCCGAGATCCCTATAGCTCTGTCCTAATAGGGCTGCACACCTACCCCACCCCACACCCTCAGACCACAGTCCTATGGACCTTATCTCAGGGTTGTTTCCATTGGGGATTGCCCAACCCAGTCCCTTATTTTCCCTGTACTCCACAAATGAGCCATAAAGAATGATCTTTTTCTTTCCGCTTCCCTTAACATGATGCTCTCTAGTTCCACCCAGGTTGCTGCAAACTGTAAATTTTCATCTTTTCTCGTAGCTGAAAAATATTCTATCATGCATATTTCATTATCCACTCCTTTGCTATTGGGTATTGGGCTGTTTCCAGATCTTTGCTACTATATACGATGCTGCAGGGGTCTGAGAGATAGTACAGCAGGTAGGGTGCTTCCCTTGCACGCAGTCACCCCCAAACCAACAAATAAATAAATGATACTGCAGTAAATATAGGCATATATTTATATGACATTGAAGCTAATGGTATCTTCAAAGATGCCACGCCACTGACTGAGCAAGTGAAAACAGAGATAGATAAATGGGACTATCTTAAACTAAGAAGCTTCTGCACCTCCAAAGAAACAGTGACCAAAATACAAAGACAGTCTACAGAATGGGAAAGGATATTTGCCGAATACACATCTGACAAGGGGTTGATATCCAGGATATACAAATTACTGATTAAACTCCACAAGAAGAAAACATCCAACCCCATCCAAAAATGGGGCAATGAAATGAACAGAAACTTTCTCAAAGAAGAAATCCGAATGGCAAAAAAGCACATGAGAAAATGCTCTACATCATTAATCATCAGGGAGATGCAGATCAAAACCACAATGAGATACCATCTCACACCTCAGAGACTGGCCCACATTCAAAAGAACAAAAGCAACCGATGCTGGTGCGGATGTGGCGAGAAAGGGACACTCCTTCACCGTTGGTGGGAATGTCGACTGGTTCAGCCCTTCTGGAAAACAGTATGGATGATTCTCAAAAAATTAGAAATTGAGCTCCCATTTGACCCAGCAATACCACTCCTGGGAATATATCCCAGAGAGGCAAAAATGTGTAGTCGAAGTGACATCTGCACTTGTTTGTTCATTGCAGCACTCTTTACAATAGCCAGAAACTGGAAGAAACCTGAATGCCCAAGAACAGATGACTGGTTAAAGAAACTTTGGTACATCTACACAGTGGAGTACTATGTAGCTGTTAGAAAAGATGAAGTCATGAAATTTACATACAAGTGGTACAACATGGAAAGTATCATGCTAAGCGAAATGAGTCAGAAAGAGAGGGATAGACATAGAAAGATTGCATTCATCTGGGGGATATAAAGTAACAAAATATGAGATTAATACCCAAGAATAGCTGAGATCAGCACCAGGAGGATTACTTCATAGCTTAGTGGCCAGTCGGGCATTCTAGAGGAAAGGGCAGCTCAGATAGAGAAGGGAACACCAAATGAAGAGTGTTTGGAGGATCCTCCCAGGAGGGGAGATGCATGTCGAAAGTAGACTATGGACTGAACATGTTTGCCACTCAATGCCTCTTTTTCAGACCACAACAACCAAAAGGAGAGAGAGAACACAGGGGATTGCCCTGCCACAGAGGCAGGGGAGGATGGGGGGATGGGGGTGGGGGGGATATTATCCATGGTGGTGGAAAATGGGCACTGGTGGAGGGATGGGTATCTGATCATTGTATAATCAAACCCAAGCACAAAAAAATTTTAAATCTAAAACTGTACCTCATGGTGTTTCACTAATAAAAAAAATTTAAAAAATAAATATAGGCATGTATATATCCACTTAGATCAATGATGGGAGTGTGGTGGATACCCAGAGGTGAGATTTCAGGGGAAAATGGAAGCTCTATTATTACTCCCCCACTACGAATTTTTCTATGTTTGTTTGTATTGTCTTTTAGATTTTTGGGCCACAACTAGTGATGCCCAGGGGTTGTTCCTGACTCTGCACTCAGGAATCACTCCTGGCAGTGCTTGGGGGACCATATGGGATGCCAGTGACAGAACCAAGGTTGGCTGAGTGCAAGGCAAGCACTATACCTGCTGTACTATCTCTCCAGCCCCATCATTACTATTTGAGAAGTCTCAAATGCATTTTTCCAAAGATATTGAACCAAGCCACAGTCCCACCAACAGTGGTGATGAGGACGTAACAAAAAAGGCATGAGTTCCTTTCTGCCACATCTCCACAGCATCTATTGTTTCTGGACTCTTTGATGTAGATCATTCTCACTGGTGTGAGATCAAATCTCATTGTTGTTTTGTGTTTCTCTGATAATCAGTGATAAACATTTTATATACCTATTGGTCATATTTAAAGTCATCTTTGAAAAATTTCTGTTAATATCCTTTAGTCATTTAAAATTTTAAAAAATTAATTAATTAATTACTTTTATTACAAACTTAAGTGCTTGCATTTCAGTCATACAATGATCATGGGCACTGGCAGAGGGATCATACCCATTCCTCCGCTAGTGCCCATTTTCCACCACCAATGGTCCCAGCATCCCTCCCACCACCCTCACCCCATCCCCTCCACCTCTCCCCGCCTCTATGGTAGGCCATTCCTTTTTGGTCTCTCTCTCTCTCCTTTTGGGTGTTGTGGTTTGCAATAGAGGTATTGGGCAGCCATCATGTTCGGTCTATAATTACTTTTGGCACACACCTTTCAACCCAAACGGGTCCTCCAAACATCCTTTACTTGGTATTCTCTTCTCTATCTGAGCTGCCTTTCCCCCACAGAAGCTTCTTAGTTTAAAATAGTCCCATTTGTTTATCTCTGTTTTCACTTGCTTGGCCAGTCCTTCAGCCATTTTTATAGGGCTATTCATTGTTTAATTTTGTTTGAAAGTGCTTTAAAGCTCAGAAAACAAACCCTTCAGATGTATGTATGGGTAGTTAATTTATGATAAATGGGATAGAAGCATGAAGAGGAACAAGGAAAACCTCCTCAACAAATTGTGCTCAGAGAAGTATATAGACATATTGGAAAAAAATAAAAGGACCTACCTCATGCCATTCAAAATACATTAAAAAAGCTTGATATCATACATGTTTCTTTTTTGTTTTGGGACCACACCTGGCTGTGCTCAGCGATTACTCCTGGCTCTGTGCTCAAGGGATCATTCATAGTGGGGTTCAGGGCACCATATGGGGTGCCAAGAATTGAACCCAGGTCTGCCATGTGTAAGATATGCACTCTACTTTCTATACTATCTTTCTGCCCCCAAATGTGTTTCTTATTTGTTTGGGGAGGAAGGTTTGCAAGCAGTGTTCAGAAGTCCAAGGAGCTCCATTGGCAATTTGAGACCAACTGGGCCGGCAGTTCAATGCAAAGGTGCTTCTCTGATAATTAAGTGCCAGGGATTATCTGGGCCATCCTGGTGGTACTTAGGGGCCTCCAGGGCTGTACTTGTTGATGTTCTGGGGATGATGAGGAGGTGGGATCAAACATTATATTATCTCCTTGTCCCTTAAATTCATTTCTATAAAATACACCAAGGAAAACATAGACAGGACTCTATAGGGTCAAGAATCTTCAATGTTAAAGGAATCTTCAATGATACGACCCCATTGACAAAGAAAACAAAAGCAGAAATAAACAATGAAACAGCATCAAACTAGAAAGTTTCTACACTGCAAAAGAAATGAGGCCACTGATTAGGAGACAATATTTGCACATCACACATAGAAGGAGTAATATTCAAGATATACAAAGATTAGTATCAATTTAGATTCTGTCAAAACTTTTGTAACTTTACCACAGACTCTAATCCTTTAGAAAAGAGAGGATAAGATGCTTGCCTCGCCCCCAGGTGACCTGAATCTGATCCCCAACACTAATTCCCAAGCTCCACCAGAAGTTGTCTCTGGGCACAGAGTCAGAAGTAAGCCCTGCGCACTGCCAGGTGTGGCCCTCAAAACAAAATATAACAAAATTTAAAGGAAAAGAAACATTTGAGAGAGAGATTAATGAGCTGAGGACACGCTCTGCATGTGGGAGGCCCATGTACAATTCTAGGCACCACCTATTTCCCCAAGCATCAACACTGCTAGGTGTGGCCAAAAAACTAAACAAAACAGGAGAAAAAAAAATGGGTATGATGAGTAATGCATAGGAGCTAGATGTCAGTTAATTATGTAGAGGCAAGATGTTGGCAGAAATAGGTGCTGTATCTAGATATTGAGAGATATTGAAAGTAATATTTTTGGCATGTGTCTTATAAAGATGAACTGCTAACAATGAATTCATTTGAGTTAAGTCACATGAATTGAATTTTCCAAATTTCTTTTAATCAACTTTTCTTTTACTTTTCTCTATATTTTAAGCTGGCAAAGTGTTTGTATCCTGACAATTCTATAATGTGAGTTTTTGAATTCTTGGTTGAGGGTGGAAATAAAAGAGGGAGAATAGAGAAAATCTATCAGACGCTGTTCTAAGATAAAACAAAAGAAAAAGATAACTGTCAAAGAATTCATGACTATGATACTGACAGGATATTGGTGTTCTATATAAATTTTAAGCACTGTTTGCAACATAGTTCATCTGTTTATAATTCAGAAGAAGATTTGTTTTTGGTGGCAGAACTAATTTCATTTCAAAAGACTTTTGCCCACAATTATGCCCTATGTTTTAATTTAGTTTTCATAGAACAGTCATATTTTCTTGGTTTTATTTTTCCTCCCAGGAATTTTAGGTCAGAGCAATACTATATTTGAAGTGGTTTTTATGAGTTTCTCTATGTTTATTTTGATATCTGATTGGGACAAGGTGTGTCCTTTTGTAGACCTTTTGGTTTCTGGAATTTTTTCTTCTCTATGCCAAAAATCAGAAGTTTAAATAGGTCCCCCAAAATCAGATGTTTAAATAGGTCCCCAAAAATCAGATGTTTAAATAGGTCCCCTTACATTTCTCCTTTTAGAGTGAAAATACCATATGGATGTGGGAAGGGAAATTTGAGTCAACAGAACAATACATTTTAGCTTTTTCTTCCTCTCTCTCTCTCTCTCTCTCTCTCTCTCTCTCTCTCTATCGCTCTTAAAAAAGACATTTTGGTTTTGTTGTTTTTTAGAATTTGTTTTATTTCTTTCCTCTTTGCTTTTTTTAATATTTAGCTGTTCTTGTTTTAGATAATACATTTTTAAAAATCACCCTCATCTCTTCTCCCCTTCTGCACTGCATTAATTACTTTTGATGCAATAAGAAAAACACACCAATCCTTGTCCCTTGCTGGTTTGTCCGCCTCTTCACAGCCTGCCACCTAGTGACCTCTAACAGAGGTCCTTTACACTAGAGCTATGTAAAAAATGTATTTGTGGGCAAATAATTATATACTTATATTTCTGGTATATTTAGTAGTAGAATAAGAGGGGGAATAAAGTTGGGTTAACAAAGAAGATCAGAAAACTAGAAATCCAGGAAGCAAGAAATACATCATAAAACACTCAAAAATATGTATGAAACATTTTTTTATGTGTGGGAAACCCAGATGAACACCAAAAAGATTACAAAGGTGTGTAAAATCCAGCATTTGCCTTCAATTAACTAAGCAATCAAATGGAAAGGACACAATTACATATCTAAATCACAGAACAAATTATAAAAGATTTATGTAAGATCTCACGTGAAAATTTTCTATTTCTTTGCCTACAAAGTCTATGGTATTTATTGGGTATTTATAGAAAAGTTTACTTCAAAATACTACATTACTTAGAGGTAAATCTATATTATGTGTTTGGGGTGAGAGTGGAGGAAGGATACTGTAGTTTTATTATAAAATGTTTGAAGTGGATTTCATGCAAACTTACATAGCTACAATCACATCTAATATAAAGAGAATACATTCATTATTTGTCTTTCTGGCGGCCATTTGGCATCTTTTAACCACATGTAAAATTTCTTGCCCCAGCTACATAATCTGAAAGGAGCTCTACTTTCAGTCCAAGGCGAAGTATGCAGCTTTGGTTAAGGCAACCAGCACATTACATTTCCTGTGCCAGAGTAGTCAGGGTAGACAAATGACCTAGGCTGGTCCAGAGTGAATCTTGAGACCATTGCTTGGAATACTTGGAAATATGAAGCAGAAGTATGCAACCCCAGGTAACCAACTTATAACTAGTCCAGGAGAAACTGCCTGAAAATTGATTCAGAATGAAAAAAATAAAAGAAGCATCACAACTGGAGAGACAATAATAAAAATTCAGAAAGAAACATTCCTATATCCAGTCACTTCTGAAACTAGACCTAACCAGGGGCCTTAATTTTTTTTTTTCAGTTAACTAGTTTGGTGTAAAGCTTTTGCCACTTGAAGCCAAAAAAATCCTGATAAAGCCTACATTTGTCATTCTGCAATTATCATTCAGAATGTGATGATAATTGCAGATGAAGGTGTGATGAAGGTGCAAATATCTAGATGGGAGCACATTATGGGTGCTTCATGTAGGTTGTTTTTGTTTTGTTCTGATTTGGGGCCACACCCAGTGGTGCTCATTACTTACTCCTGGCTCTGCTCAGGGATCACTCTTGTTGTTACTAAGGAGACCATATACAGTGCTGGGGATCAAATTGGAATAGATCATGAGCAAGGGCAAGCATCTCAAACCCTGTGCCATCATTCCAGTCCTGCTCATTGACTCTAACACTTAGAATACTTGTATGAAATTCTTTTGGGGAAATCACATTTTACCTAAGCAGGGTTCATAGTTAGTATGCCCTACCAACAAATGCATTAGAGTATTTACAATATTCAGTCTTTTTGAAGATATTATTATATCTTAAAAATTATCTTATATTCAAACATTATGTGTTGCATACAAAAAAAAGGCAACTGGATTTTATCCATAGGTTGCAGTTTACCAACATCTGCACTAAAGAATAATTTAATGGGGTTTTTGTTTGCTTCATTTTGTTTTGCTTTGCTTTGGGTGATACTGGTGATTGAACTCGGAGTCTCATACATGCAAGGTGGGTTGCTCTACTGCTGAGCCACAACTAAGGTCTTTACTTCATGTTTCTGAGAAAGGCAGATAATCGGAACATAATGTTTGCTGCAACAGAATGAGAACTGTAAGCAGTATAGTATAAGCAAGAGATAATGAGAGTCTAAATTAGAAAGCCAGTGCATGAGTGGTCATGTCAAAGTGGAGCAAGGGTCAAGCCAAAGTCAGAGGGAGCAGCAGTATTCAGATGGACAAATCCTTATTGTAACTTAAAAAAATCCTTATTGTAACTGTTTGTTCCTTTATTCAAATGGACAAATCTTTATTGTAGCTGTTTGCTCCTTTTTCTATATTCCCTTCACAGATTGGGGGTGGGGAGTAGCTCTTTTTGTCATGGAAGAGGAGGAGTCCAGATGCCTTAAGCAAGGCTTGCACCTTGAAGCAGAGCTAAGAGAAACTTCAAAATAAAACATCTGAAAGCTCAATCAACTGGACAAAAAAGAAGAGAAGCTCTTTGAGCTCTATTTTCAGGCACAGCAGAGACCCTTTGAAAAGAAAGGAATAATAACTTCTTTATGAAGCTAGTACTGTAGTTACAGTGAGATATTTCTTTAAAGTCAGTTCTGTTTGGTTATGTAATATTTTCAAGTGGGTCAGACTCAGTTATCTAATAGCCTGATCTTGACAGTACAAATCTTGGCACACCCTTGACTGGGATATTGATCACCTTTGATAGTTATTGACGACAGTATACTTGGGTGATTTCCTTAAAGTGGGACCTCCTTTTTTTGCTTTTGCTTTTGGGGCACGCCCGTTGGTGCTCAGGAGTAATTCCTGGCTCTGCACTCAGGAATCCCTCTTGGGGGCTGGGGGAATAGGGTGGGGGAACAATATGGCATGCCAGGATTGAACCCGGTTGGCCACATGCAAGGCCCTACAATCTATACTATCTCTCTATCCTCAAAGTGGGACTTCCTTAAATTTTGTCTCTTGGCATTCAAGTTCCAGCTTTTGTTAGTGGTTTTAGGGAGCATTAGTGGCATATTAGGTGAGAGATTTAGATTCTAGTAGAAGAGGAAAATTGTGAGTTCTCTAGAAAGCTATCTTAAGTTTTCTCTAAAAAAACTCCTTAAAGGAGTAACCCATGAGTTTATGCAGAACAAACCTTAGGGTGTCTCAGAAGCATCTGTATCAGAGTCTCAGATACTCTGAGGCACATGGTAGGTATAGCCAAATCAATCAAGCATCTGAATATTTTTATTATGTAATAACATAACATAGGTAAATTTCCCTTCCACAAATCAAATTTTATTTGCTGTTTTATATTCCCCCTGGAAAGCTATCAAGAAGTTGAGGTCATTCAGTTATTTCCCACTAAGTATTTGCTTTACAGTACAGGAAAACAAACTTATTTCTTAAGGAACAGGTGTAGTGCTGGTAATTGGGAGAACAGCAAACAGAGTGGCATGCTGCTCTGGAAACAGCCTGGTGTCCTAGCAACAAATGAATTCGTTTCTCTGTCCTGTCCTGTGGAGTTCTGTCAACACAGGTAAAGTGCTTACCGACATAATTTTAATAACCTTTTTGCTCTTGGGTGAAGCTTCATCCATGCATGTACACTTGGATGTGGAGGAGAAACTGAATTGCTCCACTGAGCAGCCAGCATGGAAGCTATACAATATCGAAATTAAATTTATACTCATCTATCCTTTATTGTAGCGAGGTCATATGTATGTTCCTGCCTTTAACTGATGGCTATCTTAAAAGAAGAATTAAAAAAATGCTATACAAGGAGTATTCCACCTGCCATCATGGGGTTAAGAAGTACAATTTTCCTCAAACTTCATTTGACCTCTGCTTCTGTATCTTAAGCCCTAACGCCTAGAAGAAAGAAGAGAAGATAGTATCTGGCAGTGACTTGAAACTTTATTTAAAAAGTTTGAAAATCTGTTGGATGTGGGAGAGGTTCAAAGTATCTCACAAGAGTCCAGTAAATCACCTATACAGATAAACAAAAATTTTTAAGGTTTAAAAATAAAATTGGGGGGGTGGAGTTGGGGTGACACCTGGCGATGCTCATGGGTTCCTTCTGGCTCTGCACTCAGGAATTACTCCTGGCAGTGCTTGGAAAACCATATAAGACACTAGGCACTGGGTTGGCCACATACAAGGCAAACATCCTACACACTGTACTATATCTCCGGCCCTAAAATTTTAAGGTTTTTTATTTTAATTTAATTTTTATAAAGTTGTTCACAATAGTTCACTAGAGATAATATTCAAACACCAATCCCACCACTGTGCACCTTCCCTCCACCATAAGGGGAAAGTGTGTGAAGGTTGTTGGATTTCATCCTGGAGCCATTTAAGCCCTTGTATAAGAGATTACAAACATATATGTTAAACGCAAACAAATGTGTGCTACTTTTGGTACATCAGTGGGCCAGAGTATAAGAGATCCCACGGCCGCAAATGCACCATGTGCCCAGGATGTTCTGTGTCACTCTCTTCTGGGAGCTTTATTTCATAGTCTCTGGATTTTGGCCGTTGATGAAATTATGTGGTGCTGGGGTGTGACTGCCAAGCTACCGGAAAACTGGGGGCTGGGAGGAGGAGGCCCAGTGCCGTTCCAAGTGAGCTTGGAGATCTCAGTCACGGGTCCCACATACCTGGGTTTTTCTGCAGGTTCCCCCGTAGGTAAGGTTTGTTGGACCTGTGGAGAGAGGCCTTGAATATGGCTGTGCGGTTGGGTTCTAGAGGTTTTCTACTGCCGGGGTTCTGCTGGCACAGAGAGGAAAACTCAACCTGCCCCCATCAGAGTTGCCCCGGTGAAGACAGCCTGGCTGTCAGGACATTCTGTGATTTTAAGGTTTTAAGAAGATTACATCACCAGAGCCAAAACAATCACTTTAACAACACATTTTAGGGGCTGTGGAGATGACTGAAAGCAATCCAATTTATAAGTACTCCCAAGGAGCTCATGATCCTGAAGCAGCAATGGTATGACCCGAAAGCCAAAATGGAAAGAGAGGTAAAAGGAAGGAAGGAAGAAAGGAAGGAAGGAGGGAGAGAGGGAAAGAGAAAGAGAAGGAGGGCCAAAAATTAAATCTTAGCTTTTTTTTTTTAGCTTTTTGGATCACATCCGGCAGTGCTTAGGGCTTACTCCTGGCTCTTCTTAGGGATCACTAATGGCAGAGGTCAGGGGACCATACATGCTGCCAGGGATGAACCCAGTTGGGTTGTATGCAGGGTAAACACCCTACTTGCTGTACTATTGCTTCAACCCTGAATCTTAGCTTTTAATTGAATTCTAAAGAAAATAATGGTCTTTTACTTTAACTCAAAATGATAATATTATAAAGTACTCATTACTATTTAAAAAAAAAACAAAAAGATTGGGGCTGGAGCAATAGCACAGAGGACAGGGCGTTTGTTTGCCTTGCACTTAGTCGACCCGGGTTCGATTTCCAGCATCCCATATGGTCCCCTGAGCACCGCCAGGAGTAACCCCTGAGCATCGCTGGGTGTGACCTAAAAAGCAAAGAAAAAAAAAAAGAAGAGTTAATAAATTTATAAAATTAACTTGAAAATTCAATTCAATTAACTTGAATGCCTGAATTACATCTTTAATATATGGGGAGGTAATAACAAACATATTAACTAACTATAATGTTATAATGTGATGACTTGGGCTTTTAGAATAAGGTCTTAAACAGAAAGAAACAATTTCCTACCTCTAAACTGGTAATCAGTAAATCAATTTAGAAAGTAAAACTTTAAATGATTTATATTATATGTTGGGTGACTGCATTTAATTTGCTAGTAAAAGAAAAGCACAACAGATTTTTTTTTTTGCTTTTTGGGTCACACCCGGCGATGCTCAGGGGTCACTCCTGGTTCATGCACTCAGGAATCACTCCTGGCAGTGCTCGGGGGACCATATGGGATGCTGGGAATCGAACCTGTGTCGGCCATGTTGGCTGCATGCAAGGAAAACGCCCTACCCGCTGTGCTATCGCTCCAGCCCCAAGCACAACAGATTTAAAAAAACATTTTTAGTATGACTGACAAGCAATATATATTCTATATATGTGTGTATATATATTGTTATATATATGCGTGTATATATGTTGTTATATATATATAATTATGATGATAGCCAGGGATGAATACATGTCTCACATTTACAAAAATCTGAATTGAAATTTCTGAGCTAAAAAACAAAAGCACGGGGCTGGAGCAATAGCACAGCGGGTAGGACATTTGCCTTGCACGCGGCCGACCGGGTTCGATTCACAGCATCCCATGTGGTCTCCTGAGCACCGCCAGGGGTAATTCCTGAGCGCAGAGCCAGGAGTAACCCCTGTGCATCCCGGGTGTGACCCAGAAAAGCAAAAAAAAAAAAAAAGCACAACCAAAAACACACATAAACATACATATACACACAAATAAAGGCAATGCAACTTTTAACAGAGCATAAGGAGAAACTAGGAAATAATTGGGGATATAGTCAATCACATAAAGTAAAGGCAAAGAGATGGAGAAAGATAACCTTGTATTATTTCACTCAGATGCAAAATACAAAGAAAACAAATTTTTTAAACTAAATTAAAAGAAACACATTTAGACTATAAGATAATTAGTCGCTATCAAAAGAGAAGATGGACATGAAGGGGTCAATCAGGACAAAGAAGACAAAATATAGTAAAGGATAAAGTTGAACTTTAGTGGTAGACTAATGAAGTATATATATATGTTGGCTTTCAATGAGGCAACATGAAACTTAAATGTTATAAAGCAATGCTACTTCATTGCAAAAAAAAGAGCCAAAAATTTCCATGTGAGAGTGATAGTGCAGAGGATAAGGCATTTGCCAATCCAGGTCCAACCCTCAGCACTGTGTATGGCTTCTCACCTTCATCAGGGGTGATCCCTGAGCACAGAGACAGAAGTAAGCCCTAAGCACAGCTAGATGTGACCCAAAAAGAAACAGGAAAAGTCATGCATTTTGATCATCCAGTGAAAGAGAGTGCAATGCTTTCCCAGATGCCTGTATTGTGGCTGCCACTATCTACTTACTATGATTTCCTCAGGAGCAAATAATTCAGTAGAAGACTGTCCCTAACAATAATTGTAAATTCGTAACTTTTAAGATAAGTTTTTGAAAAACTCTTTTCTCTAGGGCCAGAGTGATAACACAGCACATAGGGTGTTTGCCTTGTGTGTGAACAACGTGGGTTTGATCCCAGCATCCTATATGGTCCCCCAAGGCTGTCAGCAGTGCAGAGCCAAGAGTAACCTCTGAGCATGCTGGATGTGGAGGGAAAAAAGTTCTTTTCTCTACACTTGGAGTGAAATAAAATATCATCCATGTTCACTGGCAAGAGTCTGAATTACAGCTGCTTCATGAAATCCTCTCTACAAATAATTTTTTGTTTGTTTGTTTTTGGGGTCACACCCAGGATGATTGGGGTACTCCTGAGTATTGCAAAGAAATGCCCTATCTGCAATTCAATCTCTCTGGCCCCCTTTACAAATAGTTTTGCAATCCTCAGTAAAAAAAAAGTCTTTATAGTCTTATAAAAGACAAGAAATGTCTATCCATTTCTCAGGCACCTAGTTTCCTTCATTGTGAATGGCTTTAGTGATTGAGAAGGACCAGATGTTGAAGACACATGTTTGAATAGAACTGTTGAATTGAAGTCTAAGCAGAAAAGGCAATATTCTAGATTATAATGTAATTGTGCAATCTTGCATGTGTTTAAAGTAATAACTTGAATGTTATTAATTTGCAGGTGGTGGTTCAATTTATATACATTAAGTTTATATATCCATTTCTCAAAAACCTTTCAACTGAATTTGATACTGAAAAAAAAATTTATACTCAGGATAGAGTTATTATCTAGGTATACTTGATGGCACATAAACGTCAGCTTATTTTAGCAAGGAACCAAAATTCAGTATTTTCCTCTCCTGTATTTAAATATACAATGTATTACAAAATTGAGACTTCTATGCCAATTTCTGTATGTGTGTGTGTGTGTGTGTATGTGTCTGTGTGTGTGTAACATGCCTGGTGGTGCTCCAGGCTTGCTCCTAGCAGTGCTCAGAAAAACATGACACAGTGACAGGCCCTAACATGTGCACTGGAAATTGGAGCTATCTCTCTTTGCCCTTTGATCTCTTTCATGCATTTGGTAAAGAATCTATATCACAAAAATTTAATTAGTATATCCATAGTGCTTACCCATTGAATATCTTCCTAATGCTGGTTTCTGTGTTTCTAGGGTTTAATTAGCTAGCACCTAAAACTTAACTTTGGTGGGTGAAATACACTTTTACTTTTGGATATCAAATTGTGCTAATAGTTAATTAGCTTTTAAAATACCCTTTAAACAATGATCTTTCCTATTTAACATGTGCTAAGACTTGCTAACATGCTTATTAATCTGAATTTTATTAGTTTTACTCTAATTTAAACTTTAAGAATTTTAACAATAGTACATTAGAAATAAACACTTATTATTTTAAAATAAATAAGGGCAGAATTAATAGAGATCACTTTTGTTAAGAATGAATATAACATTACTTTGTATGTGCTGTTATAGCTTAAATACTCAAATGTATTTTAAGTAATGCCTTTAATTAAATAGAAAATTTAGTAGTTATGTCAACTTCTATTTTAGTAACATGTTTAAAGCAGATTACAAATCTCCTAGTAACGATGTAGCCACAGTACTGAAAAAAAAAAAGTTTTACTTCAGCAGTTGATTTTGAAAAACAAATGAAATTTAACACCAAAGGTATAATTTTGTACTTAAAATAAGTGTATTTTGACTTGCACTAAGTTATTGAAATACATTTAATTCCCCAAAGGGCAATTCTACATAAGGTTAAACAAAAGGTTTAGCAAAAAATTTTAAAGTCCTGTTAAATATTTCCTAAGAGTTCTCATCTCACTTATTTTCACTTTACTTCTGCTTCTCTGTGGTCACTACTCCTGCACAAGAAGTAATTTTGCAACCATTTATCTGGCTCTGAGCCATGTCTGAGTCAATTAGATTGCCTATTTTTTATATCTCTAATGGTTTATAGAACAGACTAATTCCTTCTCCAACACTGTATCAGGACTGGGTTCTGCTCTTTTGAGGAAGAATACACTAAGGTGGGGAGGGGGTGGGAGGTGGTGGCATTTCATTGAAATCAGCATAGAAAGCATCAAACTCCTCTTTTTCCTCTAAAACATGACATAAAAAACTTAGTACCTATTTGAAATACACAGGATACTCAGAAAATTATTCAGTAAGGGAATCCAATAGATTCCCCTCATACTTATCCCCTTGACCCTTACACTTCTAGATTTGTTTTAGCTGACTAAGCAAGCTTATTTACCAGAATAACTTGCAAATATTTTGCTAGGAGAAAGACACTTTCCTTGGATAGAAGTCTCTATAGATAGAAGAGAAAATCTGCTTTGAGGAACACAGTCAATATCACTCTAGGGTAGAATTTAACTAGGTTAGATAAATAAATGAATCAATGAAAAGTGTAACATGAATAATATAAAAGCAGGAGGCAGGAAACATTTTTAGTTGCCTTCTGGGGGCAGCAGACTTGCTCTCCTTCCTCTTTTCTTCCTTCCTCTGCCCTTTATTCCTATGCTCTGACAAAGCCACTATGAGCATTACTTTGCATTTCCTGAACAATGATGAGAGATGAACTAACAGTGTGCCGGAGTCAACATGAAATTTCTGCTTCCTATGTCTGCATTTTAAGAATGACTTGGCCTGGGTCTCAAGAGATAGTACAGGAGTTAAGGAGCTCGCCTTGCACCAAGTACCACATAAACAGTGATCCCTGAGCATGGAGTCAGGAGTGCCCTGAGCACTCCTGGGTGTGGGCCAACCACCACCCACCCCCTCCCAAAAGAGAACTATTTGTTCTGTCTTGAAATGCTATTTAGATATTATTTTGCTCTACACAGACTTTTGATTAAAAATCAATTGGTGATGGCCTTTGTTACTACGGTCCATAATGTATCACATATCTACTATAGGAAGCTTGACATTATATACCAATTGTTTATTTGGATAGCTGACATTTCTGTTGGGATGTGAAAAGAGATGATTTTCATTCAGTTGAAACTACCTCATTTCTAACAAGTCAGATCTATGCTAGGATTGGGGCTCACAGTCACGGTTACGGTCCTCCCGTTGTTCATCGATTTGCTTGAGCAGGCCCAGTAACATTGTGAGACTTGTTACTGTGTTTGGCATATCGAATAAGTCACGGGTAGCTTGCCAGGCTTTGCCGTGCGGTCGAGATACTCTCAGTAGCTTGCCGGGCTCTCCGAGAGGGGTGGAGGAATCGAACTCAGGTCAGCCATGTTGGCTGCGTGTAAGGCAAATGCCCTACCTGCTCTGCTATTGCTCCAGTCCAGGATTGGGGCTATAGTGATTAAAAGATATGTTTCCTACTATTAAAGAATTCATAGCCTGGTGTCAGGGAGATAGTTCAGAGAGTGAGGTACTTGTCTTGTATATACCCAAACTGGGTTTAATCCCTGGTATCCAACATAGTCCCCCAAATACCACCAAGAGTGATTCCTGAGTTCAGAGCCAGGAGTAACTCCTAAGCTTTGCTGGATGTGACCCCCAAACAACAATAACAACAAGAAAGAATTCATAACCTAGGATGTAACATATTTTTAGGTCAATAAGAAATCACACTGCCTAAGAGCTATAATCTGTGTGTAGGAAGAAACATCATAGGAACAAAACGGGAATCTACCCAAATATCCACCATCTCAAATTTAAGAGTAAAGCAGGAATTCATAGGCTAGTTAAAACAAATTATATATCAAGTAAACATGGATCAAATAGAGGGAGATAGAGAGAGTATGAAGTGCTTATGTAAGAGCAAACTGCTTTAGCATGACTATTTCAGTATATTGTCTTTATTTTGGTCTGTAAATGTTCATAAAATAAGCCAAAGCCACTTTACCCGTTAGTACTTTTTGAGTGACTATTCTAGCCATGCTCTGCTACATTCTTGGGCATGAACAAAAAGAGGTCCAACCAATTCCTGCTCAAGCAATTTGGGAGCCTCCAAAACGATATGAGAGGGGAGTCCCACTTGTGATTCTCAGTCCACTGAACTGGCAGTTCAATCAATTCAAAGAAACAAGGATACCTGGGCCGCCTCAGCAGTGCTGGGAGTTTTTGGATTCATAGCCAGTGTTGCTGGGGAGGGCTCCCGGACTGCATCTGGGGATACTGAGAACTGAACCCAGGCTAATGTCCTAGCCACAGTAGTATCTCCCAGCCACGATGCAGTGGATTTTTTGGGCAGTGAAAGTAATTTGTATATTATAATGGTTAATATATATCAGCATATAGTAAGTCCTCAATGCCTCCAATAGGTTCTTAGAAACTGCTACTCTAAGCAAAGCAATGAATTAAGAAAGCAAATTCTCTAATAATGTCCTTTCCTTAATCATTAGCTAAAATCTTTGTTTTGTCATCAGTGTTATAATGAGACAAAGTTGAATGAACTGACATTATTCCAGGAACTGTACATTTGTCCATACCCACTGAATAAACAATATAAGAGTGAGTCATAAGATAAACTATGAACTTTGGGTGATAATGATGTGTAAACATTGGTTCACTGAATGTAACAAATACTATACTAAGATGCAGGATGTTGATAGTGATGATATCACTGCTTGTCAAGGACAGGATCCATGGGAACTTTCTGTAGTTTTGATGCAACTTTGCTTGCATGAAACTATTACCCCTCAAAAGAAGATACTATTTTTTTTTTCAAAAACAAATATATTTACGAGCCAGAGAGACAGCTTAAGGCGCTGAGTGCATGCTTGCATGCAGAAACCTAGTTTGGTTTGTTTATCTGTTTTTTGGTTTGGGGGCCACACCCAGTGGCTTAGGCATGATGGTAATGGTTTGGGGACTACATGTGGTGTTAGGGAAGGCAAGCATCTTAACCCCTATATTCTCTCTCCAGTTCAGGAGATCTAGTTTGGGGGGCACTGCATAGTTCCCCCAAATTACCACCAGGAGTAACTCCCAGCATCAAACCAGGAGTTGTCCTGAGGCACTGCCGGGTGTGGCACAAAAACAACAAAAATAAAAAAGCAAATGAAAGTTAAACTGCTACCTTGTAGTATCTATTATACCGTGCCTAGACTTGATTTCTTAGCCACTGAGAAATACACGTACACAGCTAGATATTGACATGTACAAATTCACATCTTCTTCAAAATCATGATCCTGTCATATATAGCTTTCCTGACAAGCATATGCTAATTCATATTCTGAGGTCCCATCTATAAAATATAGATGCCAGAGAACTTTAGTAATAAAAATGAAAATCAGACAAAATTAGAGAACTGTACAAGATACACAGGAAGACCTGGTAGATGTTGACAAGTATATTATTCTTAAAATTATATTAACTACATTATTACATGTAAGACTACATCATAACTGCCCTATCTGATAAATAAAAATGTCTTGAGTTATAGTGATGATTGGATATAAACTCTAAGAACCTGAAGACTGGTGTCTGGGGATAATATATATAACATATCATTATATATATTTTATATATATGTGGGGTTTTTTTGTTTTGGATTTTAGTATTTGGGTCACAACCTGCAAAGTTCAGGGGTTACTCCTGGTTCTGCCCTCAGAAATTACTCCTGGTGGACTCAGGGGACCACATGAGATGCCAGGAATTGAACCCAGGTTAGCTGCATGCAAAGCAAGTGCCTTACCCGTTGTACTATTGTTACAGCCCCTGGGGGAAATACAGTTTAGAAATAGCAAAAGTAAAAAATTTAGCTTTAAATTTTAGTATTTAGGGCTAGAGCGATAGTACAGAGGGTAAGGCATTTGCCTTGCATATGGCCTACCCAGGTTCAATTCCCGGCATTCCATATGGTCCCCTAAGCACTGCCAGGAGTAATTCCTGAGTGCAGAGCCAGAAGTAACCCCTGAGCACTACCAGTGTGACCCAAAAAGACAAAACAATAATAAAATAAAATAAAATTGAGTATTTGTGCCAGAGTAATAGTGCAATGGGTAGGCATTTGCTTGTATTGAGCCAACCTGGGCTTAATTCCCGCATTTGCCTTGCACGCGGTCGACCCGGGTTCAATTCCTAGCATCCTATATGGTCCCTTGGCAGTAATTTCTGAGTGCAGAGCCAGGAGTAACCCCTGTGCATTGCTGGGTGTGACCCAAAAAAAGAAAAAAAAAGAAAATATTTTGTTATCCTTTAAATATCTTTAAATTAATTGAAAATAATGTGGATACACCGAAGTCATCTTGATAAAGCAGAAAAACTTCTATAAAGGGGTTGTTTTTTAAATTATTTAAAAATAAATGATTTACAATACATGTCAAATTATTGTCCTGTCCACCTTATACTTATACACTGCTTTATATCAATTACAACTCAATAAAACAAGAAAAATTGCTCAAATTCCAATTACTTCTCCTTACAAAGATAAAAGGAATTATTCTGGTGGGAAATTCTGAAAGGGGGTACTCCCCAGCAATGCTCAGGGGGCTATGTTCACTCTCACCAGTCCTCAGTTACCCAGGCTGTTGGTTCAATGTTTGGGCCAGCAATATGATGCTGCTCCACCCCAACAGTGCTCGGGGCTGCAGAACCACACTAATGGGAATCAGGTCTCCTGAGCTACCCCTGGCAGTGCTGGGGTGGAGGACATGAATGAAGTACTGAGGATCTAACACCTGGTCTCTGGCATGCAAGACACATGCTCCAGTCCTTTGACCTATCTCTGTGGCCCCAAGAACATCACTTGATCACTTGACATCCCGTAACTCATCTATTTGCTTGTGCAGGCGCCAGTAACATACCCATTCGTCCCTGTCGCGTGCTAATGTATGTAGCCCAGTGGCATCTGCTCATTCCAGGAACACGAAGAGCCTCAAAACGATAGTTCAGGGTCTTGACGAAGAAGTCTGACCATCTCATAGGAGGGCAGCCATGCCATCTTTTGATGTCCCGTGGAATCCAGTCAGTAATGGCTCTAGTCCAGCAGTCATCTCCAAATCTCATCATGTGTCCAGCCCATCTGATTTTCGACGCCTTGGCAAACAAGAAAATGTCCCTGATTCTTGACCTTTGACGGAGGTCAGAACTCCAGATTCTTTCTCTCATTTGAGTGAAACATGATACTCCAAGCATAGCTCTTTCAATTCCTCTTTGAGAGACCCGAATAGAGTTCTCATCCTGTTTTCAAAGGGCCCAGGTCTCTGAGGCGTATGTTAATGCAAGAAGAACAGTGGAATTGAAGAGATGTGCCCAGTGCCAGAGGTTCTTCATCCTCTTAGCTATTTCTTCAACGCTCTTGAAGGTGTTCCAAGTCGCTCTCTTCCTCCTGCACAACTCAGGTGCCAGGTCATTTGTCATGTTGACTTCTCGACCTATACACATAACTGTTGCATTTGGAGGTGGTTGTTCCGTTGAGAGTGAACGGAACGTCAGGAAGGAGACCGTTTCTCATAAACGTTGTCTTGGTGAGATTAAGCTGTAGTCCAACCTTTCCACACTCACGGTTAAAGTGGGCCAGCATTTGTGCCGCTTGGCTGATGTTTGGTGTTATAAGAACGATGTCATCAGCAAAGCGGAGGTGGTATAGTTGCTGACCCTCTATCTTCACTCTCATTCCTTCCCATTCCAGTCGTCGCATGACGTTCTCAAGGGTGGCACTGAAGAATTTCGGTGAAATGGGATCACCCTGCCGAACCTCTCTCTTGACGTCAATGATCACCTCCCTGTAGAGGTGAGATCCTGGCAGTGAATCCGCAATATAGCTCACGGAGGATCCTGATGTGTTGACATCGAATGCCCTGTTTGACTAGGGCCTCGATGACCGCTTCCGTCTCAACACAATCAAAGGCCTTCTTTAAATCAATGATTGTTAGAGAGTGGCATCTTGAACTCCCGAAAAACCTCAATGAGCTTGGTTATCATGTGGATATTGTCTATTGTGCTAAATCCTTTTCGGAAACCGGCTTTCTCGCATGGTTGTCCATCTAGTGTTCTGCCAATCCCATTCAGGATGACTAGAGTGAACAGCTTGTAGATGACAGACAACAGGCAGATCGGGCAATAGTTGCCAATGTTGTGAATGTCTCCCTTCTTGTACAGTAGTATAGTCCTGCTGGTTTTCCACTGGGATGGAACCTTGCATTCAGACAGATAGCATGTGAAGAGCCAAGCCAGTGTATTGATGAGTACTGACGGCAGGTTCTTCAGGTGTTCGGGTCTGACCTTGTCTGGGCCAGGTGCTGTTTGCTTCTTTACCTACGAAATGGCGTGTCAGATTTCAGAAGGGAGAACATTGGGAATGACATTCCATCCTGTGGAATTTGGTATGTGGGCAGGTGGATGTGGCTATTGAAGAGATCCGAGTAGAAGTCATGGATAATCTTTTCCATTGCCCTTCTGGAAGATACGATAGATCCATCCATCAGAGGGCAGTCATCTTGGTCTTGTAGTTGGCAAAGAAGAGGCAGGCATTGTGAATGCTTATCCCAGCTTCTGCTGCATCTGCCAGCACTGCTGCTCTTCTCTCTTTGAGGTCTTCCTTGATTGCTTCTCTGCACTGCTTTGCGAGCTTCGACATTCGCTTGCGGTTACCTGAGGCTTGTGCCAAGCCACGTTTGCGAATGAGCTTGAGAGTTTTTGAAGACAGGCGTCTTTTTGTGGCTATCTCTCTCTCAGCAGTGAGCCACATCTATTCAAGTGTAATCATCCGATTCGGGTTGTTAGGCATTCGAATGAATCAATGCCTATGGCCAAGTTTGTGTTGACAAGGACACCAACACCACCAACACCTCTTTTGTTGCGTATTCCAAGGAACAGTTCTTCCCCAGTGTTGAAAACAGCGTGTTGTGATTGATGCCTTCTCGTCTCAGTCAGACCAATGATTGTTGTACTTGATCTTTTGCGCTTGCACCATCAAGTCCTCGATGGATGCATCCGATGCGAGCGTACATGCATTGAAAGTACAGACAGTCATTTTTGTCTTTCTTTGTTGTTGCAGCCTAGGTTGGCCCTGAGATTTTATCAGCCTCTCCTTCCTCATCCTTCTTAACGCTGCCATATTGGTGACTCTTTCAGGGTCAAGGGAAAGAGAACCATTGTATTTACTGGTTTTGGCATATCGAATACACCACGTATAGCTTGCCATGCTCTGCCGTGTGGGCAGAACAGTCTCGGTAGCTTGCCAGGCTCTCCGAGATAGAGGCTTTTAGGGCGGCCTCTAATCATCCTAATCATCCTTGCAGGTATTCCCATGGTTCAAACCACATTTCAACGCAATCAAATATGGTGCGGTAATCTTGTATTAAGTGTTTTATGATGTGCCATGCAGTCCAGAAAGCGTCCTGGAGGAGCGTGGTGGTGGCTGGGTAGTGGAGGTATTGGAGGTAATGGAGGTCAGCTGGGCTGCTGGGAGCAGGCGAGGATCTCTGTTCCTGGGTCCGTTGAGTCCGAGGTCCGGAGTTCCGCTTCTATTGCTCTGTGGGGCTTCACTCATGTGTGAGTCTCGGCCTGAGTGTCTGGAATGCGTCCTGGAGCGTGTTGGTGGCTGGGTAGTGGAGGTAGTGGAGGTAATGGAGGTAATGGAGCTATGTTCCCCAAGAATATAGCTAAATAAAACCTTCTGACTGAAACTGAATTATTGAGCTGGGGAAATAAATCAAAGGGCTGGAGCACATGTTTGCATATAGTATTCCCCTGAGCATTGCCTGAGCACTTCCAGGTGTGGTCCAAAGCCCCAAAACAATAAACAAATCAACCAAAATTATTAAGCTGATAAATCTTATCAGTATATAAAACTACATATTAATAACAATCACTAAGATTTTTTTGCTTATTAAATTATTTTATCAATTATTTATTCACTTTCATTGGGCAGTTAGGAATTGCTTTTTTTGTTTGTAATTTTTTTTTCATCACATCCGGCGATGTTCAGGGGTTATTCCTGGCTCTGCACTCAGCAATTACTCCTGGAGGTGCTCGGGGAACCATATGGTATGTTGGAGATGGAACTCAGGTCGCTGCATGCAAGTCAAATGCCCTACCTACTGTACTATTGTGCCAGTCCATGTTTGTTTTTCAAGTGCCATGCCAGGAAAATAACAATCATAAATAGCAGGGTGGCAATACTATTTCCTCTACCATTCAGAGAGCAAGATACAGTGGCTAATGCTGCCATGGAAGGACTGAAAACAACCTAATAAAACACTCCACCACTACTAGATACATCAATAGAAACAATTCCTGGAGCCAGAGCCATAACACAGAAAACTCATGGCTGACCCAGGTTCAATCCCAGGCACCCCATATGGTTCCAACAGCTCCACCAGGAGTGAGCATAGAGCAAGGAGTAAGCCCTGAGCACTTTTGGATGTAGCATAACCTCCTCCTACACTCCAAAGTACTATTAATTGCATTTTGGTTACATCAGAATTTACATTGGCATTTAGGATTTTGGGGTTTGTGTACTTTGGCTTAAGGGGTCATTCTGATACTCAATCTCACTGATGTCTACAAGAACATTAGTTTGGAGTATGCATAGGACAAGGAAATAGGCTACACATCTCACAATGTAACAAAAGGCAAAAGATTTCAAATTTTACATTCCATTCGATCTATTATTTCTACCAATGCAGTAGAAGGTTTTCTAATTGTTTTTCTTTTGCTAATGTGAAACTGTCATGTATCTGGAAGGCTTACGTTTCAGTAACTACACTGCTTTTAATTTGTTCCACAAGAAAAATTATTTTTAGAAACACGTAAACAAAATTAGATTAAGGTTTGTGACTAAGGAGTATGTGATGGAGTACTTTTAACTCATAAATCTGGAGAGCTTATTTTGAAAATGATTTTGGAAAAAGTATTAATATGGATAAAGAGATATACTGCATGCTTACCTTATAAAGTGGGAAACTCATCAAAAAGGTACAGTGATCCTAAATTGTGTGCATCTGACAACAGGACTTTCAAATACATAAAGCAAAAGCTAATAAAACTAACAAAATCTATGTTTAGGGGCTGGAGCTATAGTACTATATGGGTAGAGTTCTTATCTTGCAAGTGGCCAACATGTGTTCAATCTTAGGCACCCCATATGGTTTCCTGAGCACCCTCAAGAGTGATTCCTTAGGTGTCAGCTTCATGTTACATTGTTTGATACCTAAGGAATCACTCTTGAGATACATAACATGAGGCTGATACTTAAGGATAGTAGATACATGGGACAGGAATATTGCTCCATAGCTGGAAGCCTGCCTTATGAGCAAAGGGGAGAAGGCAGCTGGAATAGAGAAGGTACCACTAAGAAAATGATGGCTTGAGGAACCGGTCGGGATAGGAGATGTGTGCTGAAAGTAGATAATGGACCAAACATGATAACCTCTCAGTATCTGCATTGCAAACCCAGATGCAGATAATGCCCAAAAGTAGAGAGAGAGTATGGGGAATATTGTCTGTCATAGAGGCAGGAAGAGGGTGGGAAAAGGGGGGTATTGGTGGTGGGGAATGTGCACTGGTGGAGGAATGGGTGTTTGATCATTGTGTGATTGCAACCCAAACATGAAAGCTTGTAACTATCTCATGGTGATTCAATAAAATAAAATAAAATAAAATTTAAAAAAAAGAAAGAAAAAAAGAGTGATTCCTTGTAGGATAACACTCTTTTGTCCTTCCTCAGGTAGCTTAGGTTTGTCAGGTCACACCCATCTAAGGACACTGAACTTGTATTGTAAGCAATGTCCTTTCTGTGTGGACACAGGAAGACAGTTAATATTATGCTTTGTAACTTGGGAGTTGATTGACTCCGAATAATACTTACTCCTGGGCATCTGATTTCTTGACTCAGTTGCCCTTAGTTCCTAGAACCTCAAAAGCAGGGTCCCGATGAGGGACTGAATGGACCCAGGGCAAGCAGTGAGCTACCCTGGCATCGAAATGGGCCAGGCCAAAGAGCCATGATACTCAACTATCAGTTGAGGGCATGATCATGGATTCCTGAGTGCAAAACTAGGAATAAGCCCTGATCATTCTGGGTGTGTCCCCAAAACAAAAGTAAAACAAAAAAAAAGAGCACAGAGTAGAAATTAAAAGGGGCTGACAATTTCTACTTTTCCATTAATTTTATTTCACGTGTAAATTTACCTCAGGGAATGTGCTACAGTATCTATTTTAAAGTCTCTGTCTTACATTTTCAACATCTGTGTCAACTTGGGCCAACTTCCTTCAGAATTGATCATGTTTTCATGTTTTTTTTTCTAGGGATATTTTGCAGAAAGAGGGAGCTCCCCAGCAGTGTGCTGGGAGTCAGCAGGGTTACACCCAGTGGTGCCAGAGAGGCCACGTTGCCCTGGAGACCAACAGGGCTCAATGCACACCACACTGAGCCTGAGCTACAGCCTTTGACGCTGTCTCCCTGACCAAATCTGGGCTTTTTAGATATTAAGTTATGTAGATGATGAATCTTGTTAGAATTCTCTAAGGTAGTATAGTTTCAATCACTAATTCATGGACCACTGCTAGTCAGTAGTGTATATAGGTTGAAAATCACTGTTCTACTCTTCTAATTATACCTGCTGGTCCACGGAATGGTTTGTAAAACGGGTGGTCCCACAGGTATAAGAAGGTTGAAAACTGCTGCTATAAGTGATGCAACTTCTAAAATTATTATTAGGGGCTGGAGTGATAGAACAGCGGGTAGGGCGTTTGCCTTGCATGCGGCCAACCTGGGTTCGATTCCCAGCATCCCATATGGTCCTCTGAGCACTGCCAGGAGTAAAGTCTGAGTGCAGAGCCAGGAGTAACCTCTGTGCATTGACCGAAAAAGCAAAAAAGTAAAATAAGATAATAATTATAGTCCGGCAAGCTACCGAGAGTATCTCGCCCACATGGCAAAGCCTGGCAAGCTACCTGTGACGTATTCGATATGCCAAACACAGTAACAAGTCTCACAATGGAGACATTACTGGGCCCACTCGAGCAAATCGATGAACAACTGGAGGACAGTGCTACAGTGCTACCATTATCATGAGCATCATTAAAACAACTTTCAAGATGATGGTCTCGACAGGTGAGTATGCATCCTTAAGTCTTTCTGCAAGGAAACAGAGCTTCAGATACCCCAGGGACTCCAGTCTCTGGACATAGTAGATTACAAGTGCTGTAGCTACAACAGCAAGAACAATTGTTGTTGTTGTTGTTGTTCTTGGGCCATGCCCAATTGTGCTCAGGGCTTACTTCTGGCTCTGCTCAATCACTCCTGGCAGTGCCCAGGGGATCATATGTGGTGCCAGAGATATCAAACTTGGGTTAGCCACATGTAAGGCAAGTGCCCTACCCACTGTACTATCTCTCCAGCCCCAAAGGCACTAAATTTATGTGCTCTCTAAAGAGAATTTTCTTGTTTGATGAGTGTATATAGTGTATGGTACTTATGTTCTACTATAAGTCTCCATCACTGTCCACCATGTCAGCATGAGCAATTGTTTCTACTGTCCTCTTTGAAGAGTACACTGGTGACCTGCCAAACAAGATACAGTGAATCAAATGACCTTGCCTTGATTTCTTCTGAACTTCATGGCAGCCAAGTTCTACTTGTTTACCTCCATTAATATCCTTGTTTAACAAAGAAAAACAAGACAATATCACAGGGATAAAGGGCATAACTGCTACATACCTCTTTGAATTTGATGCTTCAGCATCTATCTCTCATGACACAGCTCCATAAAGATACAGCATTCCCTACTGAGCACTTAGTATATGACCTCATGTAGGTGAATTCCCTTAATTTCTTTCTGTATATTGCAAATAAATACTCCCAGGAACTACAGCAATCCTAGCCAACTCATAGCCCTATTGAGATGAAAGTGTTTTTATCTGGGTAATTATCTTTTAGCTGTCAACTACTGATATATAATATCCAAAGGAAAATTCCCCTTCTTTTAGAAATATCTGAAAGGAGACACCAGTTCTTCTTGGATATTGCTACACCAATTCATAAAATGAGAGCAGAGATTGCGTTATGTTTTCTTTTTAAATTATTTTATTAGTGAATCATCTTGAGGTACAGTTACAAACTTATGAACTTTCATATTTGTCATACAATAATCATTTACTCATTCCTCCACCAGTGCCCATTCTCCTCCACTAATGTTCCCAATATTCTTCCCATCACCCCCATCCCATCCCCACCCCCCACCTCTGTGGCAGGGCATTCCCTTTTGTTCTCTTTCCTTTTGGGTGTTGAGTTTGCAGTAGAGGTATTGAGTGGCCATCGTGTTCGGTCTATAGTCTACTTTTGGCACGCATCTTTCAACCCGAATGGGTTCTCACAGCATCCTTTACTTGATGTTCCCTTCTCTATCTGAGCTGCTTTTCCTCCAGCATGTGAGGCTGGTTTCCAAGCCATGGAGCAGACCTCCTGGTCCTTATCTCTACTACCCCTGAGAGTTAATCTCCCATTCTGTTATAGAGATTGCATTATATTTTACACTCCAGGCCCTAGAATTAAAAATATTGCAACATAATCTGCTGAAAAATTCGGGTATGTCGTTTTGTGACTGAAATCTCCAGATTTTCTCAAGGTCGGGATGGGCTACTTCTCCCCACCTTCCTGTATTTCCTGAAGCCTTGGCAGTCACCATCCACACCTCAAAGTAGCCACTCAATGAAAAGCCACTCCAGTCTTACCATTCTGATAAAAATACTGAATGCCCTGAACATACACCATGACCTCTTGGTACCTCTATTGCAAACCATAATGCACAAAAGAAAAAGGAGAGAGAGAGAGAGCAAAAAAGGAAAGTGCCTCCCATAGTGGGAGGATGGGGGTGAAGGGAGGGGGGTTGGGGGATGGTGGTCGGAAAATGAGGGACATTGGTGGTGGGAAATATACAATGGTGGAGGGATGGGTGGGTGCTGAATCATTGTATGACTGAAACCCAACTATGAACAGTTTTGTAATGGTCTATCTCATGGATATTCAATTAAAATTTTCTTTAAAAAATTAAAAAAAAGCAATGTGGAGTTCATGCCCAACTCAATCAGCATAATCAATGGTTGAATAAAAAGCAGTAATCCTAAATTTAAAAAAATATCACAACAACAAAAATATCAATTTCTATGGAAAGTGGTTTTTATCACAGTTCAGTTTCAAATATTGTTGATAATACTTTGGTTGTGTTCAACATAGACATCTTTAAGAGTTTAGCCTGAGACCTAATTGGTGCTTTCAATCACAGTCCAATTCTCAAAACTTTTGCTCCCTCTAACAAAAACTTTTTGTTAGCTCTGCTTCTTGCATTCTTTGCTTATGGACAACCTAGGTACCTATAAAATGTCTTACCCATGTCAAGACTTTTTTATTTCAGCTCACTTCTCTCCATCATTTCTCCTACACTCTCTAACCTATGGAGAACTCTTTTTTCCAGTTCTTTATTTACAGAAAGACAAGATTTCTTCTCAAGTTTTAACAACCCATATCATTACTTCTGATAACTGGGGTCTCTAGGGTAAAGTCATAGGAGAAATGAGGAGTAAATATGAGAAACTCAATTTCAGAAGTGTTGTTTCTTCAAAGTTTTGACTCCATTTCACAGTCTGCCTGATTATGCTTACTTTCAAGAGTCCTTGGGTAATTGCTTTTGTATTTTGTCCAGAGTTTTTAGTTGTAATCAGCAGATGAGATAAGCCATAATGGGTATGTTTTAATTTTCCCTGAATTAGATGTTACACTCTGATATTTAATGCAAAAAAAAGAGGGTATTTGTAAAGATATGTAAATTAATGGAATACTAAATTCTTAAAGAGCACACATTCTAATGGAACTCTCTTAGTAGGTGCTGGAGTAGGATGAGGGTTAGAGTGCTAACTATAGGTAACAGCAATCTAGTGTGTTCTTAAAATAATTGACCCAAGTCAGAGCTCAAATATTCTAGTTATGTCTCATTGTCTTGATGCCCTTTTACATAATCTTCATCAACGGGTAGTCCTGTACAGATACCCCTCATTGATGTTGAGCTAAGAGATGAAAAATTATGCTATTCACTATGCATCCCATGGAGCCCTTTTAGGGCCTAAGTGGGAAGTGGATGGATAATCAGAGTAGTCCACTTATATATTTTTTTCATTTATACTGTATCATAAGATTACATGAAATTAGGATTTATGTTGGTTTAAAAAAACATAGGAAACAATTCTAGAAAACAACCAGTTTATAGTAGGCAATAGTACCTTACAACTTTTCTCTGAAGCTTGTGAAATAACAGATGTTCTAAATAGGAAGTAATAAGGGATTCTCAGGGATTGCCTGGAGGCATGAGGAAAAATTCAGAACAGTAAAGTGTTTGCTGCCCTGCAATAAAAAGTGCTTGTCTGAATACTAGGAAATGCAATATAAGCTGTCATCAGTTTCACTGCCTCACTGACAGCTAGACAACTTTGTTTGATGACTTAAAGTTATCAAACTAGATAATGATGACTAATTTTGCCCATTGGAGAATAACCACGTTTTTACAAGTTTCTTGATAATATCAAGTACTTAACATACAAGTATTGTTTTAATACCTGCATTTAAGGTGTCAGGCTAGTGGCAGAAGTGAGTTCCTTATGTGTCTTTTAATACTTAGGTTATATAATTGTTAAACAATCTTGGACTCCAACTCTAGGTCGAAGTAACAATACCACTTACGAGTTCATTTCCGGGGCTGGAATGTTAGTACAGCGGGTAGGGTGTTTGCTTTGCATACAGCCAAACCCGGGTTTGATTCCCAGCATCCCACTGGTAGCCCAACCACCGCCAGGAGTAATTCCTGAGGCAAAGCTAGGAGTAACCTCTCTGTATCACCGAGTGTAATCCAAAAATCAAAAAAAAGAGAGAGAGAGTTCATTTCCTAACCATTAAATATTTATATAAGAGTAAAAAACTAAATACACAACATTTCCTGAAATAAAAAATAAAACTCAAAAATAAAGAAAATTTCTAGAAGGTTTCTTTTATTAAATTTTTATTGGTGTCAAATTAAGAAACAACTGATAATTGAGACTTCTTTTTTTTTCCCTTTATTTTATTTTATTTTTTTTTAAGTTGTAGATTTACAATTTTTTGTGCTTTGGTTTCAATTATACAATGATCAGATACCCATCCCTCCACCAGTGCCCATTTTCCACCACCATGGATAATATCCCTCCCACCCCCATCCCCCCATCCCCCCTGTCTCTGTGGCAGGGCAATCCCCTGTGTTCTCTCTCTCCTTTTGGGTGTTGTGGTCTGCAAAGGAGGCATTGAGTGGCAAACATGTTCAGTCCATAGTCTACTTTCGACATGCATCTCCCCTCCTGGGAGGATCCTCCAAACATCCTTTATTTGGTGCTCCCTTCTCTATCTGAACTGCCCTTTCCTCTAGGATACCCGGCTAGCCTCTAAGTTATGGAGTAATCCTCCTGGTGCTGATCTCAGCTATTCTTGGGTATTAATCTCATACTTTGTTACTTTATATCCCCCAGATGAATGCAATCTTTCTATGTCTATCCCTCTCTTTCTGACTCATTTCGCTTAGCATGATACTTTCCATATTGTACCACTTGTATGTAAAGTTCATGACTTCATCTTTTCTAAGAGCTACATAGTACTCCATTGTGTAGATGTACCAAAGTTTCTTTAACCAGTCATCTGTTCTTGGGCATTCAGGTTTCTTCCAGTTTCTGGCTATTGTAAAGAGTGCTGCAATGAACAAACAAGTGCAGATGTCACTTCGACTATACATTTTTGCCTCTCTGGGATATATTCCCAGGAGTGGTATTGCTGGGTCAAATGGGAGCTCAATTTCTAATTTTTTGAGAATCGTCCATACTGTTTTCCAGAAGGGCTGAACCAGTCGAAATTCCCACCAACAGTGAAGGAGTGTCCCTTTCTCGCCACATCCACGCCAGCATCGGTTGCTTTTGTTCTTTTGAATGTGGGCCAGTCTCTGAGGTGTGAGATGGTATCTCATTGTGGTTTTGATCTGCATCTCCCTGATGATTAATGATGTAGAGCATTTTCTCATGTGCTTTTTTGCCATTTGGATTTCTTCTTTGAGAAAGTTTCTGTTCATTTCATTGCCCCATTTTTGGATGGGGTTGGATGTTTTCTTCTTGTGGAGTTTAACCAGTATTTTGTATATCCTGGATATCAACCCCTTGTCAGATGTGTATTCGGTGAATATCCTTTCCCATTCTGTAGACTGTCTTTGTATTTTGGTCACTGTTTCTTTGGAGGTGCAGAAGCTTCTTAGTTTAAGATAGTCCCATTTATCTATCTCTGTTTTCACTTGCTCGGCCAGTGGCGTGGCATCTTTGAAGATACCATTAGCTTCAATGTCATGGAGGGTTTTGCCAACTTTATCTTCCATGTACCTTATGGTTTCTGGTCTGATGTTGAGGTCTTTAATCCATTTTGATCTTACTTTTGTACATGGTGTTAGGCAGAGTTCTGAGCCTATTTTTTTGCATGTAGCCGTCCAGTGATGCCAACACAATTTATTAAAGAGGCTTTCCTTACTCCACTTCACATTACTTGCACCTTTATCAAAGATTAGATGAGCATATGATTGAGGAGAGATGTCAGTGTATTCAACCCTGTTCCATTGGTCTACAGTTCTGCCTTTGTTCCAGTACCATGCTGTTTTAATTATTACTGCTTTGTAGTACAGTTTGAAGTTCGGGAGGTTGATTCCTCCCATTTTCTTTTTCCCAAGAATTGCTTTAGCTATTCGTGGGGGCTTATTGTTCCATATAAATTCCAAGAGTGTTTGCTCCATTTCTTTGAAGAATGTCATGGGTATCCTTATAGGGATTGCATTGAATTTATACAATGCTTTCGGTAGTATTGCCATTTTGACAATGTTAAGTCTCCCGACCCATGAGCAGGGGATATCTTTCCATTTCCTCATGTCCTCTTTTATTTCCTGAAGTAGCGTTTTGTAGTTTTCTTTGTACAGGTCCTTTACTTCCTTAGTTAAGCTGATTCCTAGGTACTTGATTTTCTGGGGCACAATTGTGAATGGGATTGTTTTTTTCATGTTGCTTTCTTCTCTCTCACTGTTTGCGTATAGGAAAGCCATGGACTTTTGGGTATTGATTTTATAACCTGCAACTTTACTATACGAGTCTATTGTTTCTAGGAGTTTTTTGGTGGAAGTTATTGGGTTCTCTAAGTAGAGTATCATATCATCTGCGAATAGTGAGAGCTTGATTTCTTCCTTTCCTACCTGAATGCCCTTAATATCTTTTTCCTGCCTAATCGCTATTGCAAGTACTTCCAGTACTATATTGAACAACAGTGGAGAGAGTGGGCATCCCTGTCTCGTCCCTGATCTTAGAGGGAAGGCTCTCAGTTTTTCCCCATTGAGGATGATGCTTGCTGTAGGCTTGTGGTAGATGGCTTTAATTATGTTGAGGAAGGTCCCCTCTATACCCATTTTGGCTAGGGTTTTCATCATAAAGGGGTGCTGGATCTTATCAAATGCTTTCTCTGCATCTATTGATATGATCATATGCTTTTTATCTTTTCTTTTGTTGATATGGTGGATTATGTTGATTGATTTCCGAATGTTAAACCATCCTTGCATCCCTGGGATGAATCCTACTTGGTCATGGTGTATGATCTTTTTGATGAGTAGTTGGATTCTATTTGCTAGTAGTTTGTTGAGGATCTTTGCATGTGTGTTCATCAGGGATATCGGCCTGTAATTCTCTTTCTTTGTGGTATCTCTGTCTGCTTTTGGTATCAGTGTGATATTTGCTTCGTAGAAACTGTTCGGAAGTGTTTTTGATATTTCAATTTCGTGGAAAAGCTTAAAGAGCATCGGGAGTAAGTCCTCTTTAAAGATTTGGAAGAATTCACTAGTGAATCCATCCGGGCCAGGGCTTTTGTGCTTGGGGAGACTTTTTATTACCATTTCAGATAATTGAGACTTCTTTTGAAACTTCTTTTGAGTGTCTTTTACGATGAAATGCACAATAGAAGAAAGATAGAAAAAAATTTCTGTCATTCCTTATTTTGATTCAACATAATTTGGGAATATGGACTTTTTCTTTTTAAAAAAGTTTATTTTGTTTTTTAAGTTGTTCACAATAATTTATTACACTCAATATTCCAATACCAATCCCACCACCATTGCACCTTCCCATCACCATTATTTTGAATTTTCTCACCACCACACAAGCCTAACCCCAAAACAGGTCCTAAATAAGTTATTTTGTATTGATTGTTAGGAATAATCCATTAAAAATGATCCAGTAAAATTTCCTTAGAGTTAAGTGTGTGAAGATTGTTGTGTTTCACCCTGAAGCCATTAAGCCCTTGTATAAGAGATTATTAACATGTTACAAGCTGAGCCTTTGTGTTTGTTTTGATGGGGATGAGATTGGTTGCTTTCTACTCCAGCAACTCCATCAAATGTGGTTTGCTACTCTTGGTTCATCAGTGGGTAGAGTATGAGATGTTGCTCCAGGAATTCTAAAAATTTTAAATAGGTGATACAGTTGAAGTTAAATTTTTAACTGGATGGTGACTTTGAGATCAGGAGGCATCTCTGCTGCTTGTGGCTCACTCTGAGATTTTTGTGAGTCTCTAGATCATGGTCGTTAATGATCATGGCACCAGAGACGATTTGTGGAAATGACTGCCAGGCTCCAGGAAAAATAGGGAGTGTGGGGTAGGTTTCCCATTTCTGACTCTGTGAGAGCCTGGAGATTTTGGTCATAAAACCCTCTACCTGAGTTTTTCAGCATATTCATTCTCCATTCATATTTCAGCATATTTATTCATGGCCTGTGGAGATTGGCTGTGAGCATGGCGGCGATTAGGTTCTGGAGGTTTTTGGCCGCTGAGGCTTTGTTGGGGTGGGTGGTGGGACTCACCTGCCCCCCTCTGGGGTGTCCTGGATGAGACTCAACCTAGCACGGGGCCTGGAGGCATCTCTGTCAAACATGGACTTTTTTGAACAAGAAAATTAGTCATGGCCTTTGTTGTGTCAAAACAGATTTCTGAACCTAAGACAGTCACTTCCTATTGCCAAAAGATCCTTTTAACTAATAAGTTTCTACAATCCCCAGTACACAATTAGGTTAAGATAAGGAGAATGGAGCTCTTGGGATATGCAGGTCTCTAAAAGAAAGGAAAGATCAGATATGGAGTTTGGGGATATGATTCATGGTAGAGCATATTCAAGGCCCTGGGTTCAATTGCTGACACAGCATGGCCCGTTAACACCACTGCGAATAGCCAGTTTCTTTTTTTTTAGGAAAAGAATTTCATTTGAGGTAGAGGAATGGTAAAAATAGTGAAAGTTGGCGGAGATGTATGTAATAGTTATAACTACGTATAGTTATGTGCACCACCCCATGTTATTGAAAAAAATTTAGGTTACACATCCTCTTTCTATAAAGAATCAGGAAGTGATTCTATTTCATTTCAAAGGAACTACACAAGATAAATAAATGCTTGTTAAGTAATAAAAACTGAAATAAGTCCTGTGTATATGTGATAGACTTTCATATCTAAACAAGGGAAATAATGGTAAAATTCAGTACCTTATCTGTTTTCATTTCTAGGCCCAGATAGTTTTCTTCCAATTCAAACTTGAGGAAATAATGGAGCTGAGCTGATGGATTAAGTTTCCTTTAAAAAAATATTTATTTTTATTTTGGGTGGGGGGCATACCCAGCTGTGCTCAGGGCTTACTGATCCCTATGCTTAGGGATCACTCCTGGAAGTGCTAGGGGGCCATATGAGGTGCTGATGATCAAACCAAGGTAGGCTGCATGCAAGACAAGTCCCTTACCTGCTGTACTATTTCTCTCTGGCCTTGCTGAAGTAAATTGCTCAGTATAAGATAGGGAAAACTATCTCCTAAGAACTTAACAAGAGCTTTCATCTAATATTGACTTACTTTAAGAACTGGAAGATACATAAATAAGAATATATATATGTATACATACATATATATATATATACATATATAGTGTGTGTGTGTGTGTGTGTGTGTGTGTGTGTGTGAACTGAGAGATAATACTGGGGTTAAGGCACTTGCCTTGCATATGGCTGACTCTGTTTGATCCTCAGCTCTGTATATGGTCCTCAGAGCACCACCAGGATTGGTCTCTGAACAGAGTCAAGAAATATGCCCTGAACAACACCTATGTGGCCTAACTTTTTATAGAAAAAAATTTTTTTGCTTTAAAATTTCAATTGTAGTGTTGGTAACATGGTTATAATGGTGATAGTATTTGGGACTTGAGGGTGTTCTTTTATTGGAGGGGAGGGTTGGCAGTGCTTGGGGTTTACTCCAGGCTCTGTGCTGAGGGATAACTCCTCATAGTACCTGTGGCACCATATGCATGCCTAAAATGGAATCAGGCTGGTCACGTGCAAGTAAAGCACCTTAATCTCTGTGTTACTTTTTTTAAAAAATTATTTTACTTTATTTATTTATTTTTTTGCTTTTTGGGTCACACCCAGCGATGCACAGGAGTTACTCCTGGTTCATGCACTCAGCAATTACTCCTGGTGGCACTCGGGGGGCCATATGGGATGCTAGGAATTGAACCTAGGTCGGCTGTGTGCAAGGCAAACGCCCTACCTGCTGTGCTATTGCTCCAGCCCCTCTCTGTGTTACTTCTTTAGCCTGTTTTTATGGTTTTGTTGTTCAAAGTTACTGCACGGTCACCACTACCAAAGTGCTCAACACCCTTCACCACTGTCTTTAATCTACTTCTAGTTGCATTGTTGTTCCCCTTCCTCCTTCCCCCAAGAAAGATTGTTTTTTAAAAATATAAATATGCACTGAAAAAAGAGGACAGGGTTTAGAGCACTAGCACCATGGCATCAACCTTGCAGTTGTATGATTGTAAGTTCAAACAATTGGTGCTCCATATACGCAAAGTTCATTGCCCCACAATTCTGGAAATCCTGCTTTATTTTTTCTTTTGCTTTTTTTGGGTCACACCCGGCAAGGCACAGGGGTTACTCCTGGCTCTGCACTCAGGAATTACTCCTGGCGGTGCTCAGGGGACCATATGGGATGCTGGGAATTGAACTCGGGTCAGTCTGCGTGCAAGGAAAATGCCCTACCCACTGTGCTATTGCTCCAGCTCCAAATCCTGCTTTTTGAGTCTAGAAATTCTGCTATGATCTCTGGACCTATAACACTGTATATTAGACCACATTTATGAGTCAGTGTATGGGGGGGAGGGCTATACTTTAATCTTCAACGGTCACGGTCATGGTCACGGTCCTCCCGTTGTTCATCTATTTGCTCGAGCGGGCCTAGTAACGTCTCCATTATGAGACTTGTTGTTACTGTGTTTGGCATATCGAATACCGCACGGGGAGCTTGCCAGGCTCTGCCGTGTTGGCGAGATACTCTGGGTAGCTTGCCGGGCTCTCTGAGAGGAGCGGAGGAATCGGAGACCAAAATTAATTAATTAATTAATTAATAAGTAAGTAAATAAAAATAAAATAAAATACCTTTTTAAAAATTAAGGTTTTCCGAGTTCGATTCCTCCGCCCCTCTCGGAGAGCCCGGCAAGCTACCGAGAGTATTCGATATGCCAGACACAGTAACAACAAAGTCTCCAATGGAGACGTTACTGGGCCCGCTTGAGCAAATCGACGATCAACGGGAGGGCCTTTACTTTTTTTTAAATGGCCAAAGGCCCTGGATCCTGAGAGCTGGTCTCTAGAACTGACCAGACCAACAAAGGACAGGGTGGGGTGAAGTGGCAAGTGATAGGGGAACCTGAGACAATGGTGGAGGGAAGCAGACACTCTGTGGAGGGTGTGGTGTTAGAAAGTTGCATGCATATAACCTTATTATTAATAGTATTCTAAATCCCAGTGCTTCAAATAAAATTCTAAAAATTAGCACTATTAGGTTTAGCAATTTTGAAAAAACTACAATTAGATTCTTACTTTATTTACAAAATCTAAGCATTTCAATGGGAATTAAGAATAAAATATAAAAATAACTGCAGTGGAGGAGGAGAAAAAAACTAAATATATCACAAATTTTGAGGAGGTGGAAGAAATTTCTAAACATTAAGTCAGAAAAAGAATTATTTAAAAGTCATAGAGGGGCCAGAGCAATAGTGCAAGGTCCTCAGTTCAATTCTTGGTACTGCAACAAATAAACAATGAAAAAAGAAAAACCAGTAAACCCAGGTATTGTTTCTAAGAAAATAATTGTAAATTGAAAAAATTATTCATAATGAAGTTAAACAGGTCTATTTAGAGACTGAAAAGAATAAAGATTAAATAAACTGTAGTAAATTTCTACAACAAAACATTATGCAGACATGGGAGTTTAAGGCTTATAAGTAGGTTTATAAGATTATGAAGAAAAAATATAAGAGAATTGCACATACAACATATAAAACTAAGTATGGGACAAGGGTTGGGGTTAAAGTAAAAGAAAAATTCCCAAGCTACATATAGTGATTGTAATTGGATCATAAGAACATGGGTAATTTTTGTTGTCTGCCTTGCTTTCCCATATTTTCCAAAATTAAAAAATTAGCATCCCTCAAAAAATCAGGTGCCTCGAAATCAACTTAAATAAAAAGGTGTAGTACGTATACAAAGAAAACTATAAAATACCACTTTAAGAAACAAAAGAGAACACAAGAAAATGGAGACAAATCTCCTGCTCATGGATCGGGAGAATTAACAACATTAAAATGGTAATACTCCTCAAAGCATTGTACAGATTCAATGCAGTCCCTATAAGGATACCCAGGACATTTTTTCTTTCTTTTTCTGTAGGAGTACTGCTATTTATTCAGCCACGGATTAGCTGATTGAATTGTGCATGAACTCCTCCTTACTTTTTTTTTTCTTTTTCCATTTTTTATAATTTTATTTATTGAATCACCGTGAGAGCAGTTACAAAGCTTTTGGGTCTAAGTCTCAGTCATACAATGAAACACCCGTACCTTCACCAGTACCCATTCTCCACCATCAAAAATCCCAGTATACCCCCATCCCACACCCTCCCCCTGCCTATGGGGCAGATGATTTCTACATTACTCTCTCTCTACTTTGATCACATTCACTATTTCGACACCAGACCCACCATTATTTAAGATTTTACCCCAACACTCAGATCTGCTGAAAAGGCAACAATAGACAATTTGTGTTCTATTGCTGGTTATGAATAACAAATGATGTCGTGTGGCTGCAGTAGGGTCATGTGGTTTTGAAATTCTGAAATTTTAACACTTAAATCTGGAGGGATTTCTGCCAAAAGCCACTGGGTTTAGAGATCTGCTCCTGAGTCTCTGGGATCATGGCCGTTGAGCAGCTTGATGAGGAGCCAAAGAGGCTGTTCGTGGGCGATTACTTGGGGTCTCATTGGGGTGTGGAAGACAGGCCCGGCTCCACCTCCCCCCACCCCCATCCCGTGAGACCCAACAAGTTTCGTCACTGTGGGCCCAAGCCTGACTGTCCAATGGCCTCTGGAGGATGACAGCCACCAAGTCGCCAAGAGGGAGCAGGCGGAGGGACAGCACCCTTCCCCCCTGGGGTGGCCCGGCGACAGTAACCTACTGTGGGGTCCAGACACATTTCTGACAAAAGCCGCTGGGTTTCGAGATTTGTTTCTGAGTCTCTGGGATCAAGGCCGTTGAGCAGCTTGATGAGGAGCTAGAGAGGCCGTTTGTGGGCGATGACTTGGGGTCTCGTTAGGGTGGGGAGGACAGGCCCGGCTCAACCTCCCCCCCCCCATCCTGTGAGACCCAACAAGTTTTGTCACTGCGGGCCCAAGCCTGACTGTCCAATGGCCTCTGGAGGATGACAGCCACCAAGTCGCCAAGAGGGAGCAGGCGGAGGGATAACACCCTTTTCTCCCTGGGGTGGCCCGGCGACAGTAACGTACTGTGGAGTCCGGATGCATTTCTGCCAAAGGCCACTGGGTTTTGAGATTTGTTTCTGAATCTCTGGGATCCTGGCCGTTAAGCAGCTTGATCAGGAGCCAGAGAGGCCATTCATGGGCGATGACTTGGGGTTTCGTTGGGGTTGGGAGGACAAGCCTGGCTCCACCCTCATCCCGTGAGGCCCTGTGTGTCTCGTCACTGGGGGCCCAAATGTGACTATCCAGTGGCCTCAGACGGATGGCAGCCACTGGGCCACCAGGGGGAACAGGCCAAGGCACGAAACCTATTCCCACCTGGGTTGGCCCAGCACCGGTAGCCTACTGCAGAGACCAGACACATTTCTACCTAAAGCCACTGGGTTCTGAGATTTGTTTCTGAGTCTCTGGGATCATGTCCATTAAGCAGTTCAATCAGGAACCAAAGAGACCTTGCCTCCAATTACATAGCTGAGCCGGAGGTGGTTTGTGGGTGTGTTTCCCACATACCTAACTTTTGGCCATTTACTTTCTTGGTAAACTTTGCCCCAAGTTTTTGGGGTCTGGCCAAAGGCACAGCAGCAATTTTGGGGTATCTGGAAGTCTGAAGGCGCCATGAGGCTGCTGATGCACTCGCCTCACAGGTACAGATTGACCTGCTGGCGGCACCATACCCCCCACCCAGGACATTTTTCAAAGAAATGGATTAAACACTCCTAAATTCATATGGGACAATAAACCCTCACAAATAGCTAAAGCAATCATTGGGGAAAAGAAGATGCAGGGGCATCACCTCCCTCAACTTCAAACTGTACTACAAAAGAGTAGTAACTAAAACAGCATGGTATTGGACTAAAGATAGACACTTGGATCAATAGAACAGAATTGAATATCCTAACATAGACCCTCAAATATACAATCATTTAACCTTTGATAAAGAAGCAAGAAATATTTAGTGGGTCAGGGAAAGTTTCTTCAATGAGTGGTGCTGTGAAAACCGGGCAACTGCATGCAAAAAATATAAATTCAGATTTCTTTCTAATACCATGGACAATACCAGAGATTATCACACCAAGCTCCCGGAAGAGAACAAAGCAGAGTCTCCTACCCCGTGCCTGACTGTCCTCACCAGGGCCCTGCAGCCGAAGACCTCCAGAACCAGCCACAAGCATGCTGAGACCACTCTCCACACGCATGAAGGTACTGGCAGAGAAACAAAGGCATGCGGGTCCCGGGGCTGAGATCTCCAAGCCTGCTTGGATCGGGGCTGAGCATTCTCCACCCAGATCCACCATCTTCCAGTAGGCGGGGGTCACACCCACCAACAGCCCCCCAGCACTGTGTAATCCCATCAACGGCCACGACCCAGAGACTATAAAACCCAGCTCTCAGAAACGAACGGCCACGAATGCCTTGTTATCTCATTCTTGCTTTTGACAACCTGGCAGGTCACTGAATGTAACCTGCCCACACGGCAGAGTCTGGCAAACTCCTGTGGCATACCCAATATGGCAAATACCAGTAATAATGATGGGTCTCATTCTCCTAACCCTAAGGTAATAAGGAAAACATAGACAGAACCTTCCATGACATTGAAGCTAAAGGCATCTTCAAAGATGAAACATCACTGACCAAGCAAGTTGAGGCAAAGATAAAAAAAGACTACATAAAACTAAGAAGCTTCTGCACCTCAAAAGATACGGTGATCAGGATACAAAGACAGCTCACAGAACAGGAAAAATTATTAACTTAATACCCATCTTATAAGGGCTTAATATCAATGATATCTAAGGCACTAGTAGAACCTTACAAGAAAAAAAAAAACCCTATCAACAAATGGGGAAAAGTAATGAACAGAAACTTTCTCAAAGAAAAAAGACAAACGGCTAAAAGGCACATGAAAAAATGCTCGACATCACTAATCATCAGGAAGGTGCAAACCAAAACAACAATGAGATGTCATCTCATGCCACAGAGACTGGCACACGTTAAAAAAAAACAAGACCAACCAGTGCTGATGTGGATTCAGAGAGAAAGGGACTCTCATTCATTATTGGTGGGAATACAGACTGGTCCAGCCTTTTTGGAAAACAAAATGGGCTTTCCTCATAAAACTAGAAATTGAGCTTCCATAAAACTCAGCAATACCTCTCCTGGGAGTATATCCTAGGGACTCAAAGACACACAGCAGAAACATGACATGCATTCCTATGCTCACTGCAGCACCATTTACAATAGTCAGAATCTGGAAACAACCTGAGTACCTGAGAACAGATGACTGGATTGTGAAACTATGGTACATCTATACAATGGAATACTATGCAGCTGCCAGGGAAAATGAAGTCCTGAAATTTGCTTATAAATGGATGGACATAGAGAGTATCATGCCGAGTGAAATATATCAGAGGGAAAGGGACAAGCATAGAATGATTTCACTCGTTTGTGGGATCTTAAAAAAGTGTACAGGACTAGAGAAATAGCACAGTGGGTAGAGCGTTTGCCTTGCACGCATCCGACCCAGGTTCGATTCCCAGCATCCCATATGGTCCCCTGAGCACTGCCAGTAGTAACTCCTGAGTGTAGAGCCAGGAATAACCCCTGTGTATTGTGAGGTGTGACCCCCCAAAAATGTACAAGACTAAAACCCAAGGACAGTAGAAATGAAGATTAGGAGAAATGGTCCATGATTGGAAGCTTGTCACAAGTGGGAGCAGGGGACACTTTGGACAGAGAAGGGACCACTAGGACAATGATAGTTGGAAATGATAACTTTGGACAAGAACTGACTGCTGAAAGGAGGGAGGGAAGAAGGAGACAGAGAGAGAGAGAGAGAGAGAGAGAGAGAGAGAGAGAGAGAGAAGAAAAATGTCTGCCATAGAGGCAGGCTGAGGCAGAGGAATGTTGGGAGGGAAACTGGAAATATTAGTGATGGGAAATGTACACTGAAACACAATCACGAACAACCCTTTAACTGTGTATCTCACCGTGATTTAATGAAATAAAAAATATAAAATAAAATTAGCATTATCAGAGATATCCAGAAATTAAGGCAGTGGCCTTGCATACAACCAGCCCTAGTTTGATCTCTGGCACCATAATATGATCCCCTAGGCACTGCCAGGAATGATCTCTGAGCATAGCCAGGAGTAAGCCCTGAGCACAGCTGGACATAGCCCCCAAACTAGAGATAAATAAACAAAAAAATAAATAAATCTGGGACTGAGATTATATGAAAGTGGTAGTGAAGGGCCCACCACAGCCAAAAGAGGCAAATTACCAATTTAAGGACTTTAAAGGATTTTAAAAACTTGGTGCTGGAGACATGGTACAAAGGACAGAGCACTTGCTATGCATGTGGTCAACTGGGGTTGATTCTCAGCATCTCATAAAGTCTTTAATGCATCACCGGGAGTTATTCCTGAGTATAGAGCCAGGAGTTACCCCTGAGCATCAATGGATATAGCACAAAAACAATAAAATCAAACCCCAAAAAAGAGCCTAAAAAATGTATCAATCAGTAAGTGCCCTTAGCCTTAGAATTCAGTGGAATAGTACTGGGTAAGAGGTGGAAATTTATATAAGAGGTTAGTCCAAAAACATGGGAGAACATTTGAACTGCCAACTATATCCGTTATTACTTCCTTGATCTGGATTTTTCTCTCTTCTATAGCCACACCCCTATCATCTCATGGATTCCACAAGGATACCACTGTTAACCTTTGGGGAAAAATTGATTATCTTCTGTAAGGGTGGCTTGTGAGAGTGCTATCTGAAGGTTCCCAGGATGGCAATGGTACTGAGCAAGGAAGTAATTTTTACAGATCTCTGCTCCTCTCTATTTCTCCATTCTGCTTCCAAGGTCAGTGCAACTATTTTTGCAGTTGAATGGAATAGCAGCTTCTAAGAAATAAAAAGCAGATGTTAGAGGAAGGCATTCCAGGGTGAGTCAGGAGTAGTCCTTAAGGGCTCTCCATGCTTGCTGCTTGCCCTTAGTTTTCCCTTGCTGTCATCTTCAGAGATGCCCACAGTTATGCCTAATGTTGTTGCACATCTAAAAATATCAAACGGCCTTGATTCCCAAGACTAAATGTTTTATGGAGAAAGTTTGGCTTATCTCAAAAGGTGTGCTCTTATGTAAAGGAACATATTCTTCCTGATTCATCTCTGAGATCTAGAAAAATATGTACCCATAAACTACTTTGGGGTAAATATTAATCACATAAAACCAACCTCTTAGAATGGAAGCAATATTTTCACAACTTTCTGTTTACTAAGGTTGTTCAGAATCAAGTGACGCTGTTCTACATTAAAAAAAAGTCTAATGCCCTTTTGGAAAGTTATTTTAAGCATGAGTATAATATTTTCTTGGTAATGTTAGCTGAAGTTTCTATAAGAACTTAACCACATAACATTCTTAACACTTTGGGTGGGGTTTGGACCATACTCTGGGTTACTCAGGGACTATACCTGTCTCTATGTTTAAGAATGTTTCTGTGACTGGCACACATTCAAAAGAACAAAAGCAACCAGTGTTGACGTGGATGTGGGGAAAAAGGGACACTCTTCCACTGTTGGTGGGAATGCCCACTAGTCCAGCCTTTCTGGAAAACAGTATGGACAGTCCTTCAAAAACTAGAAATTGAGCTTCCATATGACCCCGCAATACCATTTCTGGGAATATATCCCAAGGACTCAAAAAAGCACAGTAGAAATGACATCTGTACCTATATGTTCATTGCAGCATTGTTCACAATTGCCAAAATCTGGAAACAACCCAAGTGCCCTAGAACAGATGACTGGTTAAAGAGACTTTGGTACATCTGCACAATGGAATATGATGCAGTCAGGAGAGATGAAGTCATGAACTTTTCTTATAAATGGATAGACATGGTGAGTATCATGGTAAGTGAAATGAGTCAGAAAGAGAGGGACAGACATAGAAGGACTGCACTCATTTGTGGAATATAAAACAACATAACATGAGGCTGACACCTAAGGATAGTAGATACAAGGGACAGATAGATTGCTCCATAGCTGGAAGCTTGCCTCATGAGCAAAGGGGAGAAGGCAGATGGAATAGAGAAGGGATCACTAAGAGAAAGATGGCTGGAGGAATCGGTTGGGATGGGAGATGTGCGCAGAAAGTAGATAAAGGACCAAACATGATAACCTCTCAGGGTCTGTATTGCAAACCATAATGCCCAAAAGTAGAGAGAGATTATGGGGAATCATGTCTACCATGGAGGCAGGGGGAGGGTGGGAAGGGAGTGGGTATACCGGGGATATTGGTGGTGGGAAAGGTGCACTGGTGGAGGGATGGGTGTTTGATCATTGTGTGATTGTAACCCAAACATGAAAGCTTGTAACTATCTCACAGTGATTCAATAAAAATAAATACATAAATAAATTTTAAAAAAGAGTGTCTCTGTGCACAAAAGGTACCCTGGCGGCACTCAGGGGACTTTATGTGGTACCAAGGAATTGAACTTGGTTGTTCACAGGAAAGATAAGTGCCTTAATCCCAGCAGAATCTCTCTGGCCCTCCAGTCTCAACAATTTTGTGGTATGCATGCCCTTTATGTTACCAAATTTATGGCACCAAATAAATCATGTCCAATTTATGTCAGTTACCTAAATATTTGGTATATATTTTTTGAGATTGAATAAACTTGATTATGCATCAAATTGAGAAATTATAAAATATAGGTAAATCTACTTTTATGGGAATATGGTAACTTTTAATTATTTATTTAGAAATCTTTTGCACTCTTTGGTACAAAGGTTTTGCTAAAGACAGTAAATGTAAGGGTTATGGAGACAGCTCAACTGGAGGAAGCATAGCACTGCATGTTTGGGGCCCCAAGTTCAATTTCTGGTACCACAAGGCCCCACCAACACTGCTTAGTGTAGACCTGATGGTCTTCAAACACGATCAAGTGTGACCTTGTTGTTAGTGGCCTCTAAACCCTGTCCTGCTGAAGCACCACACCTGATAGGGTCAAAACAGAGTAGTCCTGAGTCTCCAAGCCCCACTAAGAATGGCCCTGACAGTATATGTACCTTGATTTGTTATTAAAATCCTCCACCATGAACATTCTTTTATAGTGGCAAATATATAAAGCAATGCAGACACCATATCTACACAGATACACACACACACCACACACACACATATACACACATTTCTCCTGAAAACCCAACTATTTGGGTTATCTATTGCTGAGAAATTACTCCTAGATATGATTGCCGAAAGCAGCAATCCTTTTACTATTTGCTCAGGATTCTGCAGTCTGGGTAGTGCTTGGCAGGATTAGTCTGTCTCCGTTCCATTTAGTGTCACTGAATGAATGGCTATGGGCTCAAATGACTTGCCTTGGGTCATAAGAGGGAGTCTCTGTTCTCAACATTTCTGCTGGATTCCTCAACTGTCTTCCATGCGATCTCTTCTTGTGGTTAGAAGATTGGGTTGCCTCTCCCCACAGTGATCTGAGTGTAGTTGGGCTTCCCTGAGAGTTAAACAGTTAGTTGCCAGGAGAACTCTCAAAGCTCAAACCTGATACTGGAATAGTGCCATTTTTTTTTTTTTTTTGCAGCAATCTACTGGGAGGTCACAAGAGCCCAGCCTAGATTCAGAGTGTGAGGGATCTCTACTAGGCCATGAATACCAGGAGATGTGTGTTGGAGACCAGTTTTTCCCCAACGTGCCCGAACACATTTGGGAAAAACTGTTCCCCAACAGATGTGGTTTATTGAGGACCATCTTTGGAGACTAACTACTAAATCAATGTTTATGAAAGAAATTCCAAAACATCAACCTGAGTCTATTTCAAATAACCAAAAGCAAAAGAATGCTCAAATTAGTTGTCTTTCACTATACTCAAGTCTACACCCAAATCTTTCTGATTTTTTCCATGCTCTCTCCCAAATATGCCTCAAATTCTTTTAGCACTGCAGTCTTCATTAGGTCTTAGCATGACTTTCATCTAAATTAAATGTTTCCAGATGTTAAATGTTAAAATTCCCAAAACCAGAAAAATTAGGATGTAACTATATATCTGCATAAGATAACCTTTTTCTTTTTTTTTAGTTTTGGGTCACACCTAGCAGTGCTCAAGGCTTACTTGTCTCTGTGCTCAGAGATCACTCCTGGTGGTGTTCAGGGGGCCATATGTGGTTACGGAGATTGTACACAAATTGCAAGGCCAGTGTTTTACCTCTGGTACAAACTCTCTAGGGAGGGTTACCAATTTAATACTTTTATTAGGCCTTTGTTTCATCCCCAGCAACTGAGTCACATCTCCTACTCCTTAATTTATGGAAACATAAAGCAATGAACCCCTACTTTGGTCAGGAAAATACACCATCAAGGACTACCACTGGTTTCTCTTTATTTTTGGGGGGTGGGGTGAGGGAGATGTTTTGGGTGGTGCTCAGGGCTTACTCCTGGCTATATGCTCAGGGATCACTCCCTGCAAGGTAACAGGGACTGTATGAGGTGCCAGAGATCAAACCCAAGTCAACTGTGAGCAAGGCAAACATCCTATCCACTGTACTATCTCACTGTACTACCCTATGCCACTGGTTCTTGATCCCATGTTTCAGAACCTCTCCTCAGGTCACTGTTACTGAACTAATAATCCTTTTAGTCTCAAGCTTCCTAAAGTTAGTTAACATCATTGTTGTATGACTTGTATTTTCCTAGGATTTCCTATGGATTATACTACAAATTCTATAATTCCATTCTTCACATGTTGTCATTAAAACCTGTGATAATGAGTGTAATGTCATTGTGAAATAGTTGTTATTGTATTAAGATTGAATAGAATTAGCATACTCAGCAGTTAGAAGAGGGACTCTAAATTTAGGTTGCCTTCTAATCCGGGTCTGTCATGACCTGCCATTCAGTTTTCTCATCTATGAAGTAGGTATAAACACAGCAGGAGTTCTTTTAAAGTCTCAGTGAGATACTATGAATTAAGTGCATGAAATACTGTACATGATAGGCACCCAATATCCATAATTAATAATTTTTGTATTCATACATATTTCAGTACTTTGCAACTGCACTTAGAATCTTACTAAGGGAAATCTCACATATCCAAATTCTTTTGAAATGGCTTGTCATAACTAAAAATATTTTAAAATCTGAAAAAAATTTAAGGTCATATGATTATTACAGAGGAGGTTTTATTTATTTTTTAATTATTTTTTATTTTTTAAATTTTTATTAGTGGAACACCATGAGGTACAGTTGTAGATTTACAAAGTTCTGTGCTTGGGTTTCGATTATACAATGATCAAGTACCCATCTCTCCACCAGTGCCCATTTTCCACCACCATGGAGCCCAGTATCCCTCCCACACGCATCCCCCCATCCTACCCTGCCTCTGTGGCAGGGCATTCCCTTTTGTTCTCTCTCTCCTTTTGGGTATTGTGGTCTGCAAAAGAGGCATTGAGTGGCAATCATGTTCAGTCCATAGTCTACTTTCAACATGTATCTTCCCTCAGGAGGTTTTATTTTAAAAATCAATAGTCATCTATCTTAGGATAAAAGACAACTTGTGGTATCTTAACAATTACCTTAGCCCTATAGGGAAGCAAAACATTCAGATTCATACTGTATAGTTTTTCCAAATCAGTTCTAATTCCACTCACATATTATCAAAGTCACCCATGCACTGCATAAGTTACCTGCACTATTTTCAGATGGAAAGTAATATAATGCTCCAGTTCTCTGAGAAACAACAAAATTCCTTATACCTAAAAATGGCAATAAAAAAAGACAAGCAGGGTTTAAAAAATTTATTTTGGGGAAAATGCCAGATTTATTTTAAGCTTGATGCTTAAAAATAAATTTAATTCACATGACTGGCTTAAAATGCTCGAGTCAAGAAAAGTCACTGCAAAAGTATTTAATGACATACCTGAATTTTATCTAGTTCTCTTTGCTATTTTTTATGAAAGCTAGCTTTTTATCTTTTTAAACAGAGGATATTATAGCTAAATAACCCCTGTGTCTAATGAAAACAGAATAGACATTTTAAAAAACAATAAAACATTTTCTTAAACTGATTCCAACCAGAAAGTGGGTGAACCTGTTTAGATGGTGTTCATGGCTTTTTATAAAGACAATGCTAGCATTTTTCGGTATGGGAATTCTTTCATATTTTCTATTTCCAATAAACCCTAGTTTGTTTGTATTTGTGCAAAATTAAAATATACTGTAAAAAAATCTGTTTTTTTTTAAACGATTGAAAGCAAGGGACTGAAGATCAAATAGCCGAATTCAAAAAGACTTTATTTAATGAAAGGAAAAGAAGGGCTGGGAAGTTCCCAGGCTATGGGGTCTCCTTAAAGGATTCCTTAGATTTTCTTCTTGAAAGCAGTGAAGAACATTACTTGACCAACAGATTGAGCAACAAGTCTTTCATTCTCTCTCATGCCACAGCTAATGAAGCAACCGAGTTAGGAGGAAATGCCCATTATTTTCTTGATCTACATTAACACTGTTTTTTTTTTTTTTTTTAAAAATCACAACTCTACGTTTCACTGTAGTTTTGAAATGGAAACGGCAGGATTTCACATCAACAAGAGAATTCCTGAGGGAGTGTTCATAGTGTTGGGAAAAAGTATGAATAACTAAGATGATTTAAAAGCCAGAATAATTTTTTCCCCCTTTGGGATGATTCTCTGTTAAAGAAAAACAAAAACGAAATTGAGTCTGACTTTTATGCGCAACGTCGTCCGGGGTCGGTCGGCCAGTGCTCGCCTGACACGCGCGCGCGGCGCGGGGGCTTGAGGAGAGCAAAGCTGCGTTCCGCGGGTCACGCCCGCCCGGCGTTCACAGACTCTCGCAAGACCCAACTCCGCCAGTGTTCTAAAACGCTGGGGCCTGCCAGCGAACGGCATCTCGCGCTAAAGACACAGTAGCAGGAACAAGCACCTTCTTCCTCTCCGGTCTCCGGATCGCGGCAGTCGGCAGGAAGCCAAGCAAGCCGCGGAAGGCCGTGAGAGCTCCGCCTCCGGAGCTCGTGAGCTCTGCCGGGCGGTACAGCTCGCCGCACCCGATTGGCTCCTCCCCGCGCGCTTGCCCCGCCCCCGAGAGGCCCGGTCGCGCCCCGCCTCCCGCCCGGGCCAGCCCGGGCCCTTTGGAGGCGCCGGCGTGCGCGCGCCTGGCAAGTTTGCCTCGGAACGTCCGCGCTCCGCATGCGCAGTGGCGCCGCGGTCTCCGTTTGTTTGAACAGGAAGGCGGACATATTAGTCCCACTCGGCCCCTCGCCCCACCCCCCGGGCTTTCGCCTCCGCGACTCGCCCTTTACCCGGCCGAGCCCGCAGACCCTCCCAGAAGCTCCCCCCTCCGTCGTCGCCGGCACCGACCCTCGTCCTTCCTCGCCGCCAGCTCGCCGGACTTGCCGCTTCTCGGATCTCCATCGGGCAGCGACCTCGCCCTTGCCCGCCGGTCCACCGCACAGCCGCCCCAGCAGCGACGGGACAAAATGAGCGAGTGAAGCGGCCCCGCGGGGACCAGTCGCGGCGGAGACGCATCGGTGCGTCGGGCCGGGCCGAGAGGAGCCGGGGATGCGGAGCTAGGGCGCCTCGGGCGCGTCGGAGCCGAGCGGGCCGGCCCAGGCCCGCGGCCCAAGCGGCGGCGGCAGCTGGCACTGCTCCGCGCCCGCCCTGCGCTCAAGCCTTTTCCTCTTTTCCCCTCTGCCGCCGGAGGAGCCTCCACCCTGCGCTTGGCTGGCTCGCGCCCCGCCTGCCCCCGTCGGGACGGGGAACACTCCCTGTGGCGGGCGGCCCTCGCCGGAGCCATCGGGCGGCTGGAGACGGCGCCGTCGGCTGGCGTGAGGGGCTGCCGGGTGGGATGCGACTTTGGGCATCCGAGCGGCTGTGGGTCGCCGTTGCCCCCAGCCCTGGGTCTCCGGCCGAGCGGAGATCCCCGCAGTGAGGGGGCGGAGGGGGACCCGGGCGCACCTGGTGACCCTGAGGTTCCGGATCCTCGGCTTTGCGGCCGCGAGCCCCTCGGCGGAGGAAGTTGGGTGAAATTGCTTTCCGCTGCCGGTGTTGGTACGAGGGTATTGTCACCGCAGCGGCACCATGTCGACTGGGGACAGTTTCGAGACTCGGTTTGAAAAAATCGACAACCTCCTGCGGGATCCCAAATCGGAGGTGAACTCGGATTGTTTACTGGTGAGTAGCGCGGCGCCCCGCTGCTCTGCGGGTGCCGTACGCCTTTGCTCTTGTCGGCTTCGCCGGCTAGCTGCCGGCAGAAGCCAGGTTTAGGGGTGCATAATCTTGGAAAACACCCGCATTGATGTTTTTTGTAGCCCGCGGAATCTCGAAGGGCTTTTAAAACCCCTTGTCGTGGCCCTGTCGATCCTGGCCCCGGATGGTAACTGTGCAAACCACAGGCAAAAATTTTAGTGCTGTCCCAGTTCAGCTTGAAACAAAAGGCACTTGGTTTCTGCTCTCGCAGGCGTCATATGAAAAGTCACCACGTCAGTTATTGCTAGTCTGTAGACTTGGATGGAGATTTCGGGCGTGCTAATCTTTCTGATCAGTTTGATAGTGTTATTGGAAGGACTGCCTTTCCGTTTACAGCGCTTTTTCCCTAAGGGTTTGGTTTTTAGAGTAAACAGCGCGGCGGTGGAGAATCAATATTGAGGAAGCGACTTTTGAGCCCAGATGTCATAAGTAACCAGAGTCTGAAGGAACTTTTTGCTGGAAGATGAAGTGCAGAAACCCAAGGGAACTGATGACATATCATTTCAGTATTGCCCTTAAATACAAAAGTAACCACACAGATAATTATCATACCTGCCTTTTTGGATAGTGCTTAATAGTGTTGTTTCAGAATATTTAAGGAAAAATTTTAAGTGTATGAAAAGACAAAATCCGATTTTATTTATTTTTTTGGTTCTTTGGGTCACTCCCAGCTGTGCTCAGGGCTTACGCCTGCCTGTGTTTTAGGGACCACTCCCAGTGGGGCTTGGAGGAACCATATGGGGTGCCCAGGGATCAAACCTGGGTTAGCTGCATGCAAGGCAAGTGCCTTACCTGCTGTACTATCTTTCTGGCCTCAAAAGTTCTATTTTAAAAGTCTTCAAAGTCTTTCAGTGATTGTGCATATATGGTCTATTGAAACTCTTTAAGTTTGTGATTTTTGCCCTATTATCAATAGCTGTAGTCTTTGTAAGTCTCTGTTTACAGACAATTCAAAAGTTAAATAGTTCCCATTTTATTTTATTATTTTGAGCTTTTTGGGGGCAACACCCTGCGGTGCTCAGGGCTTATTCCTGGTTCTGACCTTAGGGATCACCAGGCTCAGGGGACCAAATGGGATGCCAGTGATCCAACCTGGCTCAGCTGCGCATCAAGGCAAGCACCCTACCTGCAGTAGTATGACTCCAGCCCTAAATAGTTCCATCTTAGTTCAAATAAAATACATCTCTATAGCTGCAGGAGGTTTGCATGTGGATAATAATTTACGTATTCCTCAGAGAACCAATTTGGACGTACAGAATAATTCTGATTAAATGATGCCATCCATAGAAATTAAAAACTCCTCTGGAATCAGTGGAAAATTATACATATAATTTAAAATTAATGTTAATTTTAGTTACTCTGAGCACCCTCCTCTATTTTTAAAAGTTCACAGTTATGGAAGACTTCTCCCAAAGCTTTCAAAATTATTCTATGTAAGCATCCTTGACATCCTAGAACATAGTAGGTTTTATGTTTGATATTTCTCCCACTTTATGGGTTTTGTTGGGAAGCAGAACGACTGATGTTTAAAACAACATTTTATTGAAGAAGAGTAGTAGAAAAGCCAACATTTTTCTAGTATTAGAAATTTATTTTAATGTTTCTCCAAATTCTGGGTTTTTAAGAAATGTCACTGTGCTTTTGAAATCCAAGTCCATGAAATTACATTGAAGGGAGGTGTTAACAGCTTATTTTCTTGTTATGACTTCATTTGTTGGGTACTTGGTATATTTGTTGATGAGTGGGGGATATGGTGAATATGGGATATGGGATACTGTTTCCTTGCCATCATCCATCTTTTGAAGTTGCTGTCCCCTGTTGGTACTGCTAGCAGCAGTTAATCTCATACCTACAGAGTTTCTACATGTGCACAGATAAAGCAGAAATCTTTCCCAAGCTGAGAAAACATGATGTACATTTCTAAAAAAAAATTGGTATAGGTCATATGTACTTCTGGGAATTGAAAGAGAAGACTTCAGCTTGAGTTGAGAGAGCCAGAGTATGCTTTTTGAGAAATGAATATATCCAGATAGAGTATTGATAGGGGGGAGTGGAATATAAAGACATGACTGGCCATGACATGCTTAAGAGCATCAGAAGATAAAAGTTGAAAGGATTGCTCATCCCTCGATTGCTAGACTATCCAACGTTTAGATTTTCTTCAGCATGTTGTGACTATTAAATATTTATAGGTAAGACTGCTAGGAAGGCAGAAAGGTGAACCTTGTAGTTGTATGCAGGAAGATTGATAATGATGATAATGATGGATAAGGAGGAGGTAAGGTAGAAGTGATGGAATGTGCTTGGGAAGGTTAGAAAGGAGGAACCAAAGAGGATTAGAAGGTTCTGAAAACTCTTTTTTCATAGCCTTAATTATAGTGAAACTGATGAAAACATGAGTATAAGAAACAAAGTTAGATTTGGAAATTGCCTTGGAATGTTAGCCTACAAATACCTATCTATTTTAAGTATGTTGTATTTGAGGGAGTAGTGGGCCAAACATGAAGAAATCATCTGTAGACTATTGAAGATACTAAACTGAGCTCCTAATTAAAGATGGCCATTTGATAAAGTAAGTGTAAAGATCTACAGAACCAAGGGTATAGATGAAAGTTGAACAAAGAGGAAAATCCTTGCAAGAAGGCAAACAAGGCTTTTCTGGATTAGCCAGATACGGAGCACAAAGATGTCCAGAAGTACAATTTGAAAGAGAAGAGGCAATAAATTTTATTATTATTTCCTTGAAATATTATAACCAAGGTCCTTTTTGCTATTTAGCTCTGCAGCTATTTAGTGATAGCTATTGATTTTTCATTAGCATATTAATATGAAGTTAGTAGGGATTAGATTTGTCCTGGAGACAAAAGTTATTTTTCTGATTTTGAAATGTCTAGCATACATTTTCTTTGTATGATATTTTATATTTGTAGTTACTCATTCACATGTTCCACTGTGGTAACTTTACCTTTTTTAGTGGGTATTCTTATTTTTCCCTGTAAGGACTTTAGATGTCTCATTTGTTGTTGGGATGATAACCTTTTTACAATTTATTGTCTTTCTAGTATGTTGGCTTTGTCGCTGTCACTGTCCTCCCGTTGTTCATCAATTTGCTCGAGCAGGCCCAGTAACGTCTCCATTGTGACAATTGTTACTGTGTTTGGCATATCGAATATGTCACAAAGAGCTTGCCAGGCTTTGCCCTGCGGGCGAGATACTCTCGGTAGCTTGCCGGGCTCTCCAAGACGGGCAGAGGAATTGAATGAGGCTCAGCCAGGCTGGCTGCAAGCAGGGCAAATGCCCTCTTGCTGTGCTATCACTCCCGCCCCATGTTTAATTGATTAATTTATCCTATATTTATTCAATACATATTATGTGCTATGTACCACTGTTATAATTCTAAGGGCTTTTTGTTTTTAATTTCAAGAAAGAAAGTTGTCAAATTAAGACTTAATCCACTTCCTTGATTAGATCCCTTCTTCAGAAATAAAAGTTATCAAACGAATAACTTTTCAGAAGAATTTGATGGCAATGTTTTCATAACTGCCTTACCCACAAAAGAGCATATTTTGGTGACAATGATGAATATTATTAGTTATAAAATGGTGCATATAATAAATGATGAATATTATTAGTTATAAAATGATGCAGTTGGAAGATTGATAGACAATTTTTCCATAAATATGTATAATTTATTCAAACAAATTATATGTATTGCAAATATAAGCATTAAAATAATCACTTGACCACTTGATACCCCATTACTCATCGAGTTGCTCGAGTGGGAGCCAGTAATGTCTCCATTCATCCCTGTTGCGTGCTAGCGTAGCCCAATGGCATCTGCTTGTTTTAGGAACATAAAGAGCCTCAAACCGATCATTCAGGGTCTTGACGAAGAAGTCTGACCATCTGGTAGGTGGGCGTCCACGCCATCTTTTGACCTCCCGTGGAATCCAGTCAGTAATGGCTCTAGCCCAGCGGTCATTTCTAAATCTCATTACTGTGTTCAGCCCATCTGATTTTTGATGCCTTGCAAATGAGACAGTGCCCCTGATTCTTGAGCGTTGACGGAGATTAAAACTCCGGATTCTATCTCTCATTAATTCCCCTGACCCTGAATTAAAATAATGTGCTATTAAAATAGTACATTAAAATACTGTACTATTAAGATAGTAGAGCAGCTACTCAGTTGTTTTCTAAATCATCAAAATTATCCAGCCTTGGTTTTCTGTCACTTTTTCCAAGCGATCTATTTTTTTTTTCTATCCATGTAATGGTTTTTATCAGAAAGAACTGTTTTTCTTTTTTGCCTTAGGATCATTTTATCTAGGACTTGTTTATAGTTTCTCACTAGTTCTGAGTATCTTTGGCAAAATTAAGGGGTAGTGTTTGTTTTAATTTTTCTAGAGAAAAAGTGCATAGGATTTTTAAGTAAAATGGAATAGATAAAAGTAAGTTGGTGGGAGGATTAGGGGTCTATTTGTCTTGAAGTTTCCCATACAATTCTTGAAAATGCAGTTCTCTTGCTCTTACATGTTTATCATAGTGCTTTGAGATAGCAGTTAAACATGTGTGACTTTTTTCTTTCCAGTGTTTTGTTTTGCTGTTGGATGTGTAACAGAGGGTGAGTTGAAGGATGAAAAGGGAGCCAATATTAGTTGAACAGTACATACTTAGTTCTAACACTTTTGTTTCCTGTGTATTTGTTTATTTTATTACTATATTTCTTTAGTCCCCTTTTCAGAATGGAAAAGGTAAATGTATATGAAACGTGGGGTGTTTTGTTTTGCATTTGAGTTTTTTTCCCCCAAAATCTTCCTGGACCCTTGCCTTCCCATCTTCCATTGCTGGCTTTTTTCTTTCAGCCTCAATCTTTGGCTTGTAAGACTTTTTTCTTGCTTCACTGTCTTGGAGAATTTATCCATTTATACATCTTTCACTGTTTTCATCTCTGCATGTGATACCAAAACTTTTATTTTCTGATTTCAGGTATTTTTATTTTGGGGATCTCAAGGAGTGTGCAGGGTGCCATGAGACTTGGGGGATGCTCCTGGTGGTTCTTGGCCATGTGGACTGGACAGTTGAATGCTAAGTCCTGAGAATGTGGCGCACACAGACCCAGACATTTTAGGAGCCGCCAGGTACTTGTGGGCTTCCAGGACCACACCCAAGGATTCTTGGTCATGTGCTGGGGATTCAGCCAAGGTCTGATGAATGCAAGGCTAGTGCCCTAACCCATGTACTATCTCCCCAACCCATGATTTCAAATCTTAAATGTCTGGCTAATCTCTTCCTTCTTAGGTGTGGTATATTACTATCAGAGCGTTCATATTCCAAAGTGGGTTTTCTCCTGTATACTTAAATGAGTTTTTTTTTGTTTTTGTTGTTCGTTTGCTTTAACTTATCTGTTTATCATTCAACTGATTTTTTTTTATTGAATTTGAGGGTGAAATTTTCTGGTGTTCATATGAGAACTTTTGAAAAGAGGAAGTTGCTCTTTTCATACATTCCACTTTTCACCAAATCTTTGGGTGGGGTCAGAATTTGAATTTAAATCCAGAGTTTGCCCTGTACTTAATGTATGATTTTAGGTGAGTTATTTTTAGCTTCATATAGCTTGTTTCATGTTTCTGAAGTGGAGAAGTTATAGTACTCGGTAGATGGAAGGATTGAGTAATATAAAGATAAGGACAGGAGGGAAACTGGGAACATTGGAAGAGGGTAATGAACACCAGTGAAGGGATTGGTGTTGGAACATTGTAGGCCTGAAACTCAATTATGAATGTTTTAGTAAGTTTGCAATTCATGGTTACTCAGTTAAAAAAAAGAAGACAATACGGTCTTCTTTTTCTTTTTCTTTTCCTTTGGCATTCAGAGCTTACTCTTACTTTTGGCTCTTCATTCAGGGATCACTCCTGACAATGCGTGGAGTAACTATATGGCGTGCCAGAGATCAAACTTGGGTTGGTCTGTAGAAGGCATGAACCTTGCCTGCTGTATTTTCTAGCTCCCAAATAATTCTCATAACATTTAGCAGTCTTTTATTAGTTGGCAACTATTATTATTGTCATGTTTATAGTATTCCTGTTTTCTTTTTTTTGAGGGGTGGAGTGGGCCACACCTGGCTGTACTCAGGCCTTACTTCTGGCTCTGGAGTCAGAGATTACTCCTGGTGTTGCTAGGAATGGGGGTAGAAAGAACCCTTTAAGGTGCTAGAGATCAAACCCAAGTCAGCTGCATGCTCGGCAAGTGCCTTACCCACTATACGATCTTTCAAGCCTTAATATTTCAGTTATATGTACTAGTCACTGTTGTTAGACTAGAAATGCATATTGTTTTCTCGAAGTACAGAATAATTTATTGGGAACCCCAAACCATGCCTGTAAAGGCATAATCTGTCTATTCTTTGAGGTGTCTAAGTCAATTGTAACTGAAAATGAAGGTATCTAGATAGACTCAGTAGAATGAGGTGGTGTTTTTTTTTTTTTAATGTAGGAGTACTGCTATTTTTCAGCCATTGATTAAGCTGATTGAATTGGGCGTGAACTCCACATTCCTTTCCCCCCCTCCCTTTTTTTTAATTGAGTCACTGTCAGATACAGTCACAAAGCTTTTGAGATTCTGCTGTACAGTGATCGAACACCCATCTCTCTACCAGTGCACACTTTCCACCTTTCCACCACTAGTCTCCCCAGTATATCATCCCAGTACTCATCTTGCCTCCATGGCAGGCAGTTTCCTCAGTCTCTCTCTACTTTTGGACATTATGTTTTTGCTTGAATTTTCCGATCACCATTCAAGCCTGCCTGCCAGGGGCAGATGCTAGATCATTTATTGTCCATTGCTCATTTTGGATATCTTGGGTGCCACAGCCACATGCTTCTGGAATCCTAGATTTTAGATGGTTGGGTTCCAGAGACATTTCTGTAGGACACTAAAATTTTGGGATTCAGTTGGACTGTTGGTACGCTAAGATGGCACCCGGAGGCACATTGTTGACATGATGTCCAAGCCAATGAAGGGGCAGAGAGTCGGCACCTCTGTTGCCATGTGGCATGGAGATTTTGTCCTGGAACCTGCATACCTGGGTTGCTTATGAAAACTCTTGGTCGCCGGGATTCCATCTGGAGTAGGTGAGGAGACTGCACCTGCTCCATCCGGGGTACCCCGGTGAAATTGGCTCGGTATGGGGCCTGGAGAGAACTCTGGCTCTGTGTTGTCTTCCGGGACTTGTTGCTGTGTCTCTGGACCAGGGCTATTGGTGTACTAATATGGCGCTTGGAGGCGCATGTCGTGGGAATGACAGCCAAGCCGATGAGTGAGTGGGGAGCCTGGGAGGGACAGCCCAGTGCCCTGCCGCCATGTGGCATGGAGATTTAGTCCTGGAACCCGCATACCTGGGCTTTGCTTGTGGAAGCTCTTGGTCACGAGGAGTCCATCTGGAGTAGGCGGGGGAGGTGGGGATTTTTGAGACTTTATTTTATCATGATTTATATGCATATTTTGTGCTGTGGATTCATGTTGTTAAATACTGTTGGGAGCTCATTTTCATATAGTTGCTACATTATTTGTTTGCTGTTTTTGTACTTTTAGTATGTGTTCTATAAGTAGGCGTCTTTGTACTATAAGCATCCTGTGGGTATATGGACAGGTGGCTCAGAGACATGAACATTGAGACATGAACTAGGTCATCCCTTAATAACTTGAGTTAAAAATATTTTCAATCTGGGGGACTGAGGAGAGTACAGCAGGTAGGGTGCTTATCTTGCTCATGGCTGACCTGGGTTTGATCCCTGGCATACCACAGGGTCCCTCTAGCATTGCTAGGAGTGATTCCTGAATGCAGAGACAGGAATGAGCCCTAAGCACTGCCAGGTGTGCCCCCCAAAATATATTTATATGTTTTTTGAATCTTGAAGAAGGAACCACATACATTATTTTAAAATAAAGTAAATTCTCATTAGATTTTGCATAAGTTACAGTTTTATAGTTTTGATAATATTTAACTATGGTCAAGACTAGACCGTTTAGGGCTAGAGAGATAGTACAGTAGATTAAGTGCTTGCAACCGACCTGGGTGTGATTCCTAACTTATGGTCCCTTAATTCCACTAGGACTGATCTCTCGAGTGCAGAGCTACCAGTAAGGCCTGAACACCGTTGGGTGTGGCCCAAATCTCCCCCCCACCCCCCCAAAAAAAAAAACTATAGATTTTGTTATGATGAATTACAGAGAAGCCCACATATCAGGAAGTGAATGTTGCCTGTGGAATTCTGTCACTGAAGATAGCATAATAGATTAACTTCTTCATTCCTACAAGAGAAGAGAGACATACATGTATTCTAGAATATAACTGATGTCTACAACACATGATTATACAAGAAGATGAACAGATAGTACTACATTTCACAATGTAAAATATTAACGTGATGTAGTGAAAAGAACACTGGGCTGGAAAATAGGAAAATTAGATATGGGTTGTTTTGTTGTTCACAATTAAGTGAATACATCTTTTTTGTTACCTGGGCTATAGTTTCCCTATTTTTAGAGTGAAGAATAGGACTACATAGTAACTGATGTCTTTTGTGTGTCTAAAAGTTCTGTGAGTCCCTGTTTATTTTACTATTTCTATTCTAAGATACTACTTTATCCTAATATTAAAAACTTGAAGTTGGTGGGACTTGAAAATTTTGTCTTAAACTCAGGACATATTTCAAAACATATAACTTTACATTTGTGTCTTTTTGTTTCCATGTTTATTTTTTATTTTATTGATCTTTTCCTGCTTTATAAAGTTCCATTATTTCAAAGTAATTTTTGGCAAGAAATGGACGGTTTATCTCAGATTGTTTTTCAGAGCTGATTTTGAAATGGACTATTATTAACACACCCTCCCTCACCTTTAGCTTTCTCTTTTGTTACTTATTGAACAAATATTTATTTGGTTTTTATTATGTGCTAGTTACTCTGATAGGCACTGAAGAAGAGATAGGATCGTTTCTTTTAAAGTTTACAGTGTATAATTTTTGGATATGAGTCTATAGATTGCATCAGATTCACTTGAGGATCTTGTTAAAAATGGAATTTGGGTCTGTGCCCAGACAAACAAAATCAGAAATTTGGGGGCTGAGTCCTAGGATTCTGTATGAGATATGTGGTTTTACACTCAAGTTTGAAAATTATGATTGTAGTGGGAAAACTTGGGTTTGTGATTTGTTTGGTAGTTTCATAATAGTATAGTGAACCACATTACCCAGATTATGTAATTTTCTAACATTTGTGTTATACACCTGCAACTAATACAGTGTTCCACTTAAAAAGTTTGTTAACATAACTTTTATCTGTTAAATTCTTTAGCATGTAAATTTTGGGGGGTTGGGGTGGTTTGGGTGGTTCCAGGGATCAAACCCAGACTTTCACACATGGTCAGTAGCACATCCTAGACCCTGACATGCCACCTTAAGAACAAGGTATTTCCTGGGGGCAGAGAGAGTTTACTGGGGTTAAGGTGCACAGAGGTGACCCGGCTTTTGATCACCAATATCGCATATGGTTCCCCTAAGCAAGAGTAAGGTCCAAAACAACAAAGAAGAGCAAGGTATCTCCTAAGCACTCATTCAGATTTTCTCTTATTTTTTTGGGGGGAAAAGGGGAACACACCTGGCTTTGTGCTCAGGGGTCACTCCTGGAGGCGCTTGTGGGTTAGTATGGGATGCTGGGGTCAGCTGCATCCAAAGCAAGCACTTTACCTTCTATATGTTCTTTCCAGACACTCCCCCACCCTCTGCCATTATATCTTCAAAAACATTGTCACACTTGCTTTATATGTCACTTTTTTGTTGTTTGTTTTGCTATGTTTTGTTTTGGGGACCACACCTGGTGATGCTCAGGGTTTACTCCTGGCTCTGTCAGGAATCACTCTTGGTAGTGCTTGTGAGGCCATATGGGATGCCGGGTTTGACTGTGCAAGGCAAGCACCCTACCCACTGTACATCAGCTCCAGGGTCACCCTTTTTCTTGTCTTTCCCACCCCAAATGGGGGGAAGCAGGTTGGGCCACACACACCAAACCATGCTTAGAAGTGACTCATGGTCATTCTGGGGGACCATATGTGGCTTGGGGATCAAATTGGGAATGACTATAATCAAAGCAAAGGTCTTATCCTGGGTACTATCTCTTTGAATATTCTTTTATACTACTACAATGGTTATTAAAAGTCCTTTGATATCATTACATTTTAAGCTTATACTCATATTTTTCTGTCTTCTAAAAGGATATTTTTCCCCCCTACAGTTGCTTTATTAGCTCTCGATCCAGACGAAATCCTCATGTTGCTTTTGTTTATTAGGCCTTAATTCTTGTTTTAATCTAAAGCAATCTCTCCACACAATTCCACTCATGTCCAAATAACCCCCAACATATTATTTAAAATACTAGATTGTGGGGCTGGAGTGATAGCACAGTGGGTCAGGAGTTTGCCTTGCAAGTGGCCGACCCAGGTTCAATTCCTCTGCCCCTCTCAGAGAGACCGACAAGCTATAGAGAGTATCTCGCCTGCACGGCAAAGCCTGGCAAGCCCCCCGTGATGTATTCTATATGCCAAAAACAGCAACAACAAGTCTCACAATTTGTTGTGAGATGTTGCTGGTGCCCGCTCAAGCAAATCGATGAACAACGGGAGGACAGTGCTACAGTGCTACTAGATTGTTAGTACTGAGCAGTGTTTCACATTCTAGGTTTTTCTTCTTCTTTTCTTACAATGACATTTTACTGATTCCTGTATTTATATGTCCTTTTTAAGTGAATGTTAGATGTAAGAGTTTGACTTACTTAAATTTTTCAATCAGTATTTTATAAATTATTTTACTTTGCATTTTATCAAGAGGTAATGGATTCTGTTCTGGTGATGACCTGTATCTTCCCTGTAAAATTCTTCGACATTGACCTTTTATCTAATTGTTCTATTTATGATTTTTGTTTGTGTGTTTTGGTCTCACACTGGTGTTGCTCAGGGGCTAATCCCAATTTGGTGTGCTGGGTGAGGAGGGTCACTCCTGTGTTGGTTTGGGGACCATAAAGTACCAGAGATCTAACCTGGGCCTCCTGAATGTAAAATGCATGCTCAGCTGGTTGAACTATCTCTCCATTTCCTATTTGTGAACTTCAGTTGTATACTTATTTAATCCTATTCTATTTTTAGGCACTATAGTTTATAATACTGGGAATGCATTCCCACACCACACCCTTCACCAGAGTGTCTGCTTCCCTCCGCCATTGTCCCAGTGTTCTCCTTCTCTGAAGCTTTGTGATAAAAGACCGGTTCCTAGTTTCTGTTGCCTTTGGGTATTTGTTTTACTACTATTTTGTTTCTTTATTATTTCTTTATTTTGGTTTTGGGGGCCACACCTGGAGGTTCTCAGGGCCTATTTCTGACTCTGCACTCAGGTGGATTTCGGTGATCAAACCTGAGTTGCATTTGCATGCAAGGCACATGCTCTACCCACTGAACTGTTGCTCCACCCCCTCCCACCCCTACTTTGTTTCTTTATATCCCACTTATGAGGAAGATCGTTCTGTGCCTGTTTCTCTCATTCTAACATGACTCAGCAATGTTACTCTCCATATCCACAAAGCAGCAGTTTAGAGAAAGCATAGGCTGGTGGAGATGGGGGCGATGCTTTCCACACAGTGCTTAGAGTCCAGAGGGTGCTTCCTTGTTATTCTCAGACTGGTTGATTACAGGTTCATTTGCTAAGGTCCTAAGATGCAGTGTTGCTCAGGCCTCCACATCCAGGGGTCTTTAGTGACTTGCCTATGGTGCTTGAGAGCCTTCAGGGCTACATCTAATGATGCATGGGGATTGAATGGGGCTCACCCAGTTGTCTGCGTGCAAGGCTTACTCCTTAACCCTTTTACTATCTCTCTGGCCCCACTATTTGAGCGGGGACACACTTGATGCTCCCAGGCTGTTTTCAGTTCTGTGTGTGGGTTGCTTCCAGCAATGCACCTAGGATCATTTGGTGCTAGGGTTCAAATATGAACTTTCTTCATGCAAAGCCTGAGTGTGTGTCTTCTTGAGGTATCTCTTTGACCCCCTGCTCCTGCTTCACAATTAATTGAAAGCCTAAGAATTTAGGACCTTAGGCTAGAGAGATTGCTAAATGTGCTGGAATGCATGTTTTGCATGCAGGAGGCTTGGTTTCCTTCCCCTGAACTGCGCGGTTTCCCTTTTCTGTGGGGGTGGGAGCACACACCTTGGTACTGGGTTCTCTCCCTGGTACCACATGGCTTCCTTTTTATTTCATTCGGTGGAGGGTTACGGGGGTTCACTCAGATATATACTCGGTTTATATCTGACTCTGTGCTCAGGGATCACTGCTGGAGGTATTAAGGGGATTCTGCAGTGCTGGGAATCAAGCCAGGGTCAGCGTGCTTAGCCTTCTGAGCACCACTAAAGAGCGACCTCTGAACACAGATTCTACACAGATCTGGAAGTAGCCCCCAGCACTATTGAGTGTAATCCCAAACAAAAAAGCAAGAAATGAGGACCTGAAGAACTGTCACTAACTGTCACACTGCTGAGTGCAGCTCCAAACAAAAAGCAAAAAATGAAGAACTTAAGAACTGTCATTAGTAACTGTCTTACTGTGAAATATACCTTTCAGTCTTTGTGTCACTGTTCAGAGTAAGGTATCTTGAAGCTTTATTGTAGTATATTTGGCACAAACTGGGTATTTGAGAGAACTTTAAGAAAAACTTGAGTTAGAGATAATATTTAAGAAAGGCTCGAGTTAGAAATGATATTTTAAGATTATGAAGGGATATAGTACAGAAACTACTACCATTAATCATGGGAAGAAAGCTGTTAATACTTGTAAGCCTGAAGAGATAAGCAAAGGATAGAGAGGGCTATAGAGAGGGCTGCCTTATAGAGGCTTTGTTTTAAGTAGAGAGGACTGTGTTGATTTGTCCAGAAGGGAATAAAAAATGTATCATCTACACTAATTTTCTTCTTATCATAGTTTCCTGCCGAGGCCTCTATTGCTTGAGAAACTGATGCTAAAGAATACCTTGATTCAGGGGCTGGAGAGATAGCACAGCAGGTAGGGCGTTTGCCTTGCATGTGGCCGACCCAGGTTCGATTCCCAGCATCCCATATGGTCCCCTGAGCACCGCCAGGAGTAACTCCTGAGTGCAGAGCCAGGAGTAACCCCTGTGCATCGCCAGGTGTGACCCAAAAAGAAAAAAAAAAAAGAATACCTTGATTCAGTTTCTAAGGAAAGCACATAAGATATACTCTCTAATTATTTGCTTTTAAACACTTTGTGGCTCATACAGAAACAATTTTTTAATATATATAACACACTTGCACACTTACACAGTATCCCCCCAACTGCGCCTAAGGCTATACTGTTCTGGATTGTTCTGGCTGGGGGTGAGGTGGTGAGATGGTGGTATCACTCACTTTCATAAACACTAATCTAGATTCTGGTAGTTTTCCTTGCTGTTGGGTTGGAATTACTTCCTTTTCTTGTTTAATAGAGCTATGAAATAGTACTTTGAAAATAAATACTTCATATTGTTTCTAGTTTTTCTTTTGCATGATAAACACTATGGGATCAGAGAGATAGCAGCACTCAATGGATTGGCATACATGTTTTGTATGCAGAAGGCTCAGATTTAGTCCCCAGCACTGAGCAAACCACAGGACTACTGGGTGTGGCCCCAAAACGAATATGAAGCCTAGTTTTAACAGTGTTAACAGAATTACTCATTTATTATAGCCTTTGTCTAAAATCTGTTGTAGCTAGCAGCAAGTCTGCTAAAGAAAATGTATTGTTCGATTGTACTTCTGTTTAATCTTAGAATATTTTACTAAAGAAATGTCAGAACACTGTGTTCTGGAGCCGGTGAGATAGCTCAATGACTGGAGGATATGCTTTGTATTTGGAAGCCCCATCTTGACCCTAGTAGCATGTAGTATCCCAAACCCAGAGTCAGTTTCTCTCTTCTCCACTCCCAGTACTGCTGGGTATGACCCAGAAAGAATGAAAGAGATAGAGATTCCCTTATTTTTCAAGAATTGATTTTTTTATTGGTCTTATTTTTCTGGTTTATGTAGAGCTTTTACATATTTCAAAAGTAAAGACTATGTGTGGTATATTTAGAAGATTCTTACTTCAATTTGTGTCCTCTGCCTTGATTTCACCTCTTTTTCTTGTTTTGTTTTTTTTGTTTGGGGGCCACACCTGGCATTTATCAGAGTTCACTCTTGACTCCGTGCTCAGCAGTCATTCCTTAGGGGACCATATGTAGTGGCCAGGGATTGAACTCAGTCAGTCACATGCAAGGCGAGGGTCCTACTGGCTGCACTATTGCTCTGCCCCCCTCCCCCTTTTATAAATTTAAAACAGGTTTTATTTGGGTGTTTTGAGGAGAGTGGTGTGTGTGTGTGTGTGTGTGTGTGTGTGTGTGTGTGTGTGTAAGGGGGGGGGAGGGAGGACGTGGGCTTGTCCCAAGTGGGGAGGGAGCCCTTGTACACATTCCAGATTAAGATACAGATCTTAGAAGGGAGATGCGGGAGACAAAGGTGCGCTGGCACCACATACTCTGCATGGACTCGAGAAGCATATGTGGTTGCTTCCTTAGTTCCAAGTTGGGTTTTATAGGGTTTTCTCAACCTGCCCCACTTGGTGGCCCTCATTTTTGTTTTTTAATCAGTTTATTTAAGTTTGTAAATATAATCTACATTGCCTTATATATAATCTATGTAGTAGTATTTAATATTTATATAGTTCTCCTTACTCAGGTTGCCATGTCATTCTGTTGATCTTCTTTGCCTTACAGAAGTTTTATTTTCTTTTGGGTTTTTGGGCTACACCCAGCATGGCTCCCTGAAGCTCTCAGAAGACCATAGACCCTGGCCTTCTGCATTTAAAGTGGACTCTTAGCTCTTTAGCTATCTCACCAACCCAGCAGGTTTTTAGATCGATGTGGTTGTTTTTGCTTTGTTTGCTTTTCATTTGAAGATGTCCCATAATTTTAGAGGATCAGTGTCAGAGTTTACTGCATATGTTTTCTTTTAGGAGTTCTGTGATCTTACATTCAAGTCTTAAGTCTAATTTTAGTTTATTTTTGTATATGATAGTGATCCAATTTTATTCTTTTGTAAGTCCACTTTTCCCAGCAGCTTTTATTGTATAGATTGCCTTTTTTCCTATTATAAATTCTTAGCTTGTTACTGTAATTAATTGACCATATCTGTGTGGATTTATTTCTGGAATTGATTCTGTTCTGTTGTCACATGAATTTATATGTCAATGCCATACTGTTTTGATTACTGCAGCTTTGTGATCTATGTAGTTTAAATCAGGAAGTGTGATGCCTCTAGTTTTGCTCTACTTTCCTAGGATTATTTTGGCTGATGAGTTTTTTTTTTAATTGAATCACTGTGAGGTAGTTACAAAACTTTCATGTTTGAGATTCAGCCATGCAATGATTGAACACCCATCTTCCACCAGTGCACATTTTCCACCACCAATATCCCTCCCCAGTATTCCCCTCCATCCCAATCTTCACCTTGCCTCTGTGGCAGGCAATTTCCCCAACACTTTGGGCATTATGTTTTGCCTGAATTTTCCCACCACCATTCAAGCCTGCCTACCAGGGGTAGAAGCTACATTATTTATTTTTCATTGGTCATTTTTGAATATCATGAGAGCTTCTGGAATCCTACATTGTAAATGGTTGGTTTCCAGAGACTTCTTTTTAGGGCCCTAATCCATTCTGGGATTGGTCATCTCTAGGAAGGGCTGTTGGTGCGTTAAGATGGTGCCCAGCGGAAGCTTGTTGGCATGACAGCCAGGCTGCCAAGTGGCTGGAGAGCTGGAAAGGGACACTCTGGTGCCTCTGCTACCGTGTGGCTTGGATATTTAATCCTATAACCCGCATACCGGGGCCTCACTTATGGAAGCTCTTGGTCACTGGGATTTCATCTGGAGTAGGCGAGGAGACTATACCTGCTTCGTCTGGGGATCCCTGGTGAAATTGGCTCGAATAGGGCCTGGAGAGATCTCAGGTGCTGTGGTGCCATCCGGGACTTGCTGTGTCCTATTGGGGTCTTTTTGTTCTATACAAATTTTAGGATTGCTTGTTCCATTTCTGTGAAGAAAGTCTTTGTAATATTGACAGGGTCTGTATTGATTGTTTTGAGTATGGATTTTTTAAATTTGATTTTGGCTCACACCCAGCTATGCTCAGGGCTTACTTCTGGTTCTGTGCTCAGGGATCATTCCTGCTCATGCTCCAGGGACCATGTGTGATTCATGGATCAAACCAGGTCAGCAGTATGCAAGGCAAGCAAGCACCTTACTCTGCACTATATCACCAATCCCTTGTTTGGATGGTTTAACATCATTAATTTTTCTAGTCTTTGAGCACAGAATAAATCTTTATATTTGTGTCTTAAGGTTTTCAATGTTCAGATCTTTAATCTACATGGATTAATTTATTTTGTGGGAGAATACCCAGGCTGCTCAGGGATTACTTCAGCACTGCACTCAGAAATCACTCCTGGTGTTGCTTAGGTGACCATAGACTGCCAGGGATCAAACCTGGGTGACATGCAAGGCAAGAGCCCTACCAGCTGTACTGTCTCTCCAGCCCCCAGACTAAATTTATTATTGGTCATGTTAACTTTTTCTGATATAGTTATAACTGATTGTTTGCTTAATTTCTCTTTCTCATTATTAGTATGTAGACATGCAGCTCTTTCTTTATTTTGGTAATATTTGCCCTAGGTTTTTCTTCTACATTTTGTAGCATTTTGTTTTTAAAAGTACAAAATAGCTTTTAAATGTTCCTTCACTTTTTTTTTTCTTTTTGAGTCACACGTGGAGATGCACAGGGATTACTCCTGGTTCTGCACTCAGGAGTTACTCCTGGCGGTGCTCAGGGGACCATATGGGATGCTGGGGATCGAACCCGGATCGGCCGCATGCAAGGCAAATGCCCTACCCACTGTGCTATCTCTCCAGCCCCGTTGCTTCACATTTTAAGTCAAAGGATCCAAGAGATAGTACAGGTGGTGAGGCACTTGCTTGCGTATGGCAACAGTGGCTGCAGCCCTGGTTCAAATTCCTGGTACCACCTATGGTCACCTGAGTACTGCTACGTGCCACTCCTGAGCACAGAGCCAGGTATAATACCTGAGCACCATTGGATGTGGCTCAGCGATTAAAAAAAATAAAGATTTTTAAGTCTTAGAAAATTTCCTCCATTGTCCAGGTTATGAAGGGATTCCTCCATATCTTATTATTGTACTTCCATTATTTAAATTTTTAAATTTAGATCCCCTATCCATGTGAAATTTACACGAGTGTGTACATCCAGTTTTAACTTTAAATCACTGGTTATTCCAATTCCATTTGCTTAAAAATAACTTTTTATTGATCAGAGATGCAAATTTCTTTATGTATTAAATTTCACTGTGTATTTATGAATGATATCTATGTCTTGTTTGGTTTTTTTGGTCATACGCAGTAGTGCTCAGGGTCTGCTCCCAGTGTGCTGCTTAGGGGGATTCTGCTGTGACAGGTATTGTTCCATGTATCCACTATGCAAAGCATGCACACCAATTTTTTGAGCTGTCTCCCAAGTCTGTGTGTGTGTGTGTGTGTGTGTGTGTGTGTGTGTGTGTGTGTTTGGTCCCAGTAATGGGGGACGCCAAGGCTGCACCCTGTGATGCTAGGCCTGGGGTAGGGCATGTGGTTCTTAAAATTAAACTCAGGGAGCTCCAGCCCTTCTGAGCTATTTCTTCCGTCCAATTTCTAAACTTTCTGTTCCTTTCCATTGGTGTTGCTCGTTGATTTGCTAATGGCACACATTTTCAACTATAAAGGTGTAATAAGGTGTAATAATAATTTTTAAACTTTTGCTATCCAGTAGGACGTGTCTTCCTTCCAAACCCCATCCATATACATTTTCATGTTAAGGAAGATGGTTCTGCTTTTATTTTCATTTTTTAAAGGCAAGGGTTATAGCCTAGGCTTTGGTATTTACCGTCCCATAATCCTTGAACAATTTGTTAAACCAGTATAATATCTAGTTATCAACCCTGAAATGGAGGAGGTGATACCTACCTTATTCTGTTGTGAGGATTAAGTGACATAAACGTAACCTTGTTGACAAGTATCAGCCTAGTAGATAATTAATATACACATTGATTTATAAGAATGTGGGTATGATACAGTAAAAGAAAAATTTTTTGGTTAGGTGTAAAGCCTGAATTCTTTAGTTGAATTCCTAAATTATAAATTAAAATATTACATGATCTGGATAGCACTGTAGCACTCTCCTCCTGTTGTTCATCGATTTGCTCGAGCGGGCACTAGTAATGTCTCACAGCAAATTGTGAGACTCGTTCTGGATGGTAATATTTATTTTCTGCACTTTTGTTTTCTTTAGGAGTGTACTAAAAATTCAGTAATTGAAACCCTCCAAATTAATATCTTTGGATGTGAGTTTAAGTTCGTATTATAGTAATTGCTTTCAATACACATTTTCTATTTCATTGTCTGCTTGAATTTTACCATTGCTTTTAACAGGACAAAGAAAATATTTCTCCAAGTTTGATCATTTATAAATGTATCTCATCTTATTTATTTATTGCTGTTTGGATCACACCCCGCAATGCTCGGGTTACTCCTGGCTCTGTGCTCAGGAATTACTCCTGGCCGTACTCAGGGAACCATATGGAATCCCAGGGACGGAACCTGTGTAGGCCGCATGCTGGCAAACACTACCCTCTATTGCTCCAGCCCTAAATGCACAGCTCCATCTTAATTGAACTTCCTCTGCTCATTTCTAGTAATTTGGTTGGTTGTTATTTATTTATTTATTTTGCGTTTTGGCGATACACAGGAGTTACTCCTGGCTTATGCACTCAGGAATTACTCCTGGCGATGCTCGGGGGACCATATGGGATGCTGGGAATTGAATCCAGGTCAGCCGTGTGCAAGGCAAACGCCCTTCCCACTGTGCTATTGCTCCAGCCCCTTCTAGTAATATTTAGTTATGAAGGCATAGTGAATAGGAGCACAGTGTCTGAAATCGAACTGTAATTTTGAATCCCACTTCGATCATTCACTTATTTTGCCTTATGATTCAGGCACAGTTCTTAACTTTTTTGAACTCAATCACATTATCCTTGCTTAGATACTTCAGATTGTTGGGATTGTTAAATGTGATAATTCATGTAAGTTTTTTGTTGTTGTCTTTTTGGGTGACATCTAGCAATGTTCAGAGGTTATTCCTGGCTCTGCACTCAGAAATTACTCCTATCAGTGCTTGGGAGACCATATGGGATGCCAGTTATCAAACACAGGTTGGCTGTGTGCAAGGCCTGAGTTTGATCTTTGGTTCTGTGTACTAATGGACTCCGAGTACTGATGGACCCAAAACCAAGGAAGTAAAAAACTGCAAAGCATCCTGTATTGTTTACCTTTCCTAATATCAGAGGCAGAAAATATTTTTACTATAACAGTTATTTTTTGTTTTCCTACAGAGGAGACAGTCTTATAAATAAACAAATACAATAATTCTTATGATAGGAAGCACAGAGGAAGTTATTAACATTGTCTCAGGATGGGCCAGAGAGCTAGCCCAAAGGGCTGGAGCACTTGCTCTGTGTGCTTGAGCCTCAGGTTTGAGCACTACTGTGAGTGAGCACTGAACCAAATCAGGAATAGCCTCTGAGCACATTGGGTGTAGCTAAAAAAATCACATTGTCTCACTATCTTGGGTTTTAGCAACACAAGGAGAGTAGCAGTTGAGGCAGTATGAATATGAATAGCATTTTCACACTCCAGCTGGAAAAGGATTTGACATCATGACCTAAAAGAATTCAAAATACAGTGGAAAGGGTTTTTCCCCCCTTAAGTATTCGTGTTTAATTTGCCTTTTCCTAGGAAGTAGTGGGTTCAAATGTGTGATTTGTTTCAGTTTGAATAGATCAAGTATAAATGAATTGATCTTTCTGAAAATCAAATTAAATTCTGAGAAATAGACATATTCAAATGCTTATAAAGGCAGATAAATTTACTTTAGAAGAGTAGTTTTTTCTTCATATTCACACAAAACTTTTAATTTTGGAATGTTAGTTTTGGATGAATTAAGCTGCTTCAGTCAGTAAGCAGTATCAGTATATTTGGTCATCATCATGGTCAGTATTCGCCTTATACAGTGTGACATTTAAAAGCTTGTTTAAATTTGACTTTGCTTTTTGGTTTCCTAGGGGAATATGTTTAAGTATTCTAAAATAACTGAGTGATTCACACCTGTGGCTTAAGATAAACCATAAAGTCTATGTCCTTTTATAAGATCTCCTTCGGTCTCTTATTATGATTCTATGAAGTCCATTGAAAGTCTTCTATTAAGTTCTTAATCTTTGGCACTGTAGCAACAAACTAAATTTCCTTAAGTAAAGATTATTTGGGATTACCTGAGTGTTACTCCTTCTTCCTGCATGACCTAAGTGGAACGAATACACTTCACTTCCAGTATTGATTGACATATCTCCAAATTACCTGCACCTGTTTAGATGTGGGTTTTTTTTTCCCTTAGTTTTTATTTACTCACTGTGAATTACACAGTTACTCATGATTGGGTTTTAGGCACTGTTTCAACACTAATTCCCTTCAGCAGGATCTACTTCCCTCCACGAGTACCCCACTGCCATCTTGTTTGCCTTCTGTCAACTAGTCTGCCTCTATGAGACATGCTGCTTGCTTGATATATATATATATATATATATATATATACACACACACACATATACATATATCACTGTCACTGTCCTCCCATTGTTCATCGATTTTCTCGAGCGGGCCCAGTAACGTCTCCATTGTGAGATTTTGTTGTTACTGTGTTTGGCATATCAAATACTTCACGGGGAGCTTGCCAGGCTCTGCCGTGCGGGCGAGATACTCTCGGGAGCTTGCCGGACTCCCCGAGAGGGGCGGAGGAATCGAACTCGGGTCGGCCATGTTGGCTGCGTGCAAGGCAAATGCCCTACCGCTGTGCTATCGCTCCAGCCTATATATATATACATTCACAATATTTTGGCCCTCCCGTTGATCGTCGATTTGCTCGAGCGGGCCCAGTAACGTCTCCATTGGAGACTTTGTTGTTACTGTGTCTGGCATATCGAATACTCTCGGTAGCTTGCCGGGCTCTCCGAGAGGGGCGGAGGAATCGAACTCGGGTCGGCCATGTTGGCCGCTTGTAAGGTGAACGCCCTACCCGCTGTGCTATCGCTATATAAAAAAAACTTTTGGCACTGTGGTTTACAGTATGTTGCTGATAGGGTCTCACGCATAACACTTCACTACCTTTCAGCTCCCTCTCATTCTTTAGGTTCAACACTTTTCTCCACCACATTCTAGTCCCTTCTCTATGCTCCCAAATGTCATGCTTCCCTGCTGAAAGTCAGTTCTCCCATTCTTTGTTTCCATTGCCTTTGGTATCTGTTATTCCACCATTGTGTTTCTTTATATCCTGTGTATGAGTGAGTTTTTTATGTGTAGGTCTGTCTCCCTCTGACTAACCTAACTCATCATGATACTTTTAAGGTCCATCCACATAGCAGCAAATTACGTAATTTTATCTTTTCTTATGATGGAGTAGTATTCCATTGGGTATATGTATCACAGTTTCTTTATCCAGTTATGTTCTTTTAGACACTTGGGTTGTTTCCAGAGTTTTGCTATTATGGATAATGCTGTGTTAACATAGGAATGTAAATGTCTTTACTCCATTATGCTTTTGGGTCTTTGGGTCCTTGGTCCAAGAAGTAAAATTGCTGGGTCAAATGGGAACTCAATCCCTACTTTATTTTTTAGAAATGTCCACATTGATTTCCAGAAAAGCTGAGCCAGTGGGCGTTCCCACCAACAGTGAATGGGTGCCTCCTTTTTCCACTCACCTCCATGCCAACACTATTATTCTTGTTCTTTTTGATATGTGCTAGTTTCTTTGGTGTGAGATATTTCATTGTTGTTTTGGTTTACATTTCCCTGATAATTAGTGATGCAGAGCAATTTTTTTATGTGCCTTTTGGCCATTTGTATTTCTGCTCTGAGGAAGTCTTTGTTTATCTCTCCTCTCCCCTTCCCTCCTTTTTTTTTTTTTTTGGCCACATCCAGTGATGTTTGGGGGTTACTCCTTGCTCTCCATTCAGGAATTTCTTCCTATGTGGTTCCCCAAGCATCGCCAGGAGTAATTCCTGTGTGCAAGCCAGAAGCATCTCTGGGTGTGGCCTAAAAAACAACAACAAAAAACCCCATAAAGAATTACTCTTGGAGGTGCTTGGGGGACCATGTAGGATGCTGGAGATCAAACCCAGGTTGGCTCTATGCAAGGCAAGCACCCTTAACCCACTGCACTCTAGCCCCGTTTTTGCGTATAGATCTATCAGTGCTTTATCTATCTTGGGTATTAACCCGTTATCATGTGAGTGATGGGCAAATAATTTCTCCCAGTCTGGGGTGTTTGGTATTTGTTCATTGTTCCCTAAACAAATTAAGAGGTGCGGAAGCGTCTTAATTTAATGTAGTCCCATTTGTTTATCTTTGTTTCTGTTTGCTTGACCAATGGCTTTGACTACTTAAAGATGTCTCTAGCTTCAGGTCTGATACTGATGTCTCTAATTCATTTTGATTTGACTTTTCTGCCTGGTGTTAGAAAGTAGTCTTTTTTTTTTTTTTTTAATTAGTGAGACACCTTGAGGTACAGTTAGAAAGTAGTCTCATGAGTTATTTTTCCCTTGCTTGTGACTCGCCAGCTTTTACAACACCATTTGCTAAGAGTATTTCCTACTTCATACTTCTTTGTCAAACATTAACTAATGTATCTGAGGGTCTGTCTTTAAATTTTCAATACTATTCCGATCTGAGAATCTGTCCTTACTCGAGAAACATGCTGTTTTAATTACTATACCTCTTGGTAGTACAAGTTGAGGTTGGGTAGAGCAATGTCTCTCATCTTTGTTTTATCTAGAATAATGGATTGTCTCACTTTGCAGGGTGGGGTTGGGGTGAGGTGGATATTTGTTATTCTATGTGAATTTCAGGACTGTTGCATCTATCTCTTTAGAAAAAAAGTCAGGGATATTTTTATAGGGATTGCATTGAATCTTTAATGCTTTGGGGAGCATTGTCATCTTGACAATATTAATCATACTGATCATGAACAGGGAATATGTTTCGATTTCCTCTTTTACTTCTTTTAGTAGTCTTTTGTAGTTTTCTTTGTATCGATCTTTGACATCTTGTTACACTGATTCCTAAGTACTTGATTTTATTAGCTACATTTGTGAGCAGGATTTTTAAAAAATTTATATTTCATTATGTGCATATAGAAAAGCCATGAGCTTTTGCATGTTGATTTTGTAGCCTGCCACTTTAGTATACACATTTATTATTTCTAGGGCTTTTTTGTAGTCTTAAGGCTTTTTAAGTGTAGTATTATGTCATCAGCAAATAGAGCTTGACTTCTTTTCCTATCTGGATACATAAATACCTTTTTCTCGCCTAATTGTTATGCCTCAGAGTTCAATTCTGAACAACCAGCTGGTAATAGAACTCAGAGAGAAATTAAAAGATTCCTAAGAAACAAATGAGAATGAAGATATGAGCTTCCAGAACATATTGGACAAAGAACGCAAAAGCAGAGTAAGGAAAGTTCCTAGCAATGCGAACATACATTAGGAAGAAAGGGCCCACATAAATAATCTGACCACACAGCTGAAGATAGTAGAAAAGGACCAACAAAAGAAGTCTAAAGTAGGCAGGAGAAAGGAAATAATAAAACTTAGAGCAGAGATTAATGAAAACAAGAACTGATTATCTGAAAAAAATAATAAAATTGGTAAACCAATAGTAAAACTCTTACAGAAAGAGGACCCTAATAAACCAAATTAGAAATGATAGGGGTGATGTCACAACAGATACCACAGAAACTCAAAGAATCATCATAGATTGCTTTGAAAATCTTCATGCCACGAAATGAGAGAACCAAGAAGAGAAAGATAAATTCTTGGATTTCTATTACTTCCCAGGGTTGACCAAGAAGGTACAGAGCACCTAAACAGATCAGTTACTCTAGAGGAAATGAAAATGGTGATCAAAAGTCTGCCAAAACAAAAACCCAGGTTTGTTCACCTAGTGAGTACTTCCAAACCTTTAAAGAGGACCTGCTACCAATTATTTTCATGCTTTTCTAGGAAATTGCAGCATCAAACACTTTCAGATATCACTCTGATATCAAAAGCAGACAGACAGCACAAAAAAGGAAAACTATATACCAGTATCACTGATGAACAGATGCAATGATCATCTCAGCAAAATACTAGCAAATTTTTTTTTGTTGTTTTGCTTTTTGGGTTATACCCAGCAATGCTCAGGGGTCTTTCCTGGCTCTGCACTCAGGAATTACTCCTGGCGGTGCTTGGGGGACCATATGGGATGCCGGGGATCGAACCCAGGTCGGCCGCCTGCAAGGCAAAGGCCCTACCCGCTGTGCTATCGCTCCGGCCCCACTAGCAAATTTTTTTTTATTTTTTATTTTTTTTAATGTAGGAGTACTGCTATTTATTCAGCCACTGATTAGCTGATTGAATTGTGCATGAACTCCACCTTACTATTTTTTTTCATTTTTATAATTTTATTTATTGAATCACCGTGAGAGCAGTTACAAAGCTTTCGGGTCTAAGTCTCGGTCATACAGTGAAACACCTATACCTTCACCAGTGCCCATTCTTCATCCCCAACAACCCCAGTATACCCACCCCCATCCCACACCCTCCCCTTACCGGTGGGGCAGATGATTTCCACGTTACTCTTTCTCAACTTTGATCACATTCAATAGTTTGACACCAGACCCACCATTATTATTTGAGATTTTTACCCCAACACTCATATCTGCTGAAAAGGCAACCGTAGACAATTTGTTTTCTATTGCTGGTTATGAATAACATATGATGTTGCGTGACTGCAGTAGTGGCTGCATGATTTTGAAATTCTGAATTTTTAACACTTAAATATGGAGGGATTTCTGCCAAAACCTGCTGGGTTCCGAGATTTGTTCCTGAGTCTCTGGGATCATGGCCGTTAAGCAGCTTGATCCGGAGCCAGAGAGGCCTTTCGTGGGCGATGACTTGGAGTCTTGTTGTGGTGGGGAGGACAGGACCGGTTCTACCCCCATCCCGTGAGGCCCAACATGTTTCGTCACTGTGCGCCCAAGCCTGACTGTCCAATGGCCTCTGGAGGATGGCGACCACTGAGCCACGAAGGGGGAGCAGGCAGAGGGACAGTACCCTTTCCCCCTGGGATCGCCCGGCGACAATAACCTACTGCAGGGTCCGGACACATTTCTGCGAAAAGCCACTGGGTTTTGAGATTTGTTTCTGAATCTCTGGGATAATGGCCGTTAAGCAGTTCAATCAGGAGCCAGAGAGGCCATGCCTCCAATTACATAGCTGAGCCGGAGGTGGTTTGTGGGTGTTTCCCACATACCTCATTTTTGGTCATTTGCTTTCTTGGTAAACTTTGCCCCAAGTTTTTGGGGTCTGGCCAAAGGCACAGCAGCAATTTTGGGGTATCTGAAAGTCTGACGGTGCCATCAGGCTGCTGATGCACTCGCCTCACAGGTACAGATTGACCTGCTGGCAGCACCATACCCCCACAATACTAGCAAATTTAATGCAACAACACATCACAGAAATCATATACTGTGATCAAGTGGGATTCATCTAAGGGATGCAGGGATGGTTTAACATATGCAGGTCAATCACCATGTAATACACCATATTAATACAAGGGAAAATAGAGTAGATGTAGAGAAAGCATTTGACAAAATGTAACACTGATTCATGATTTAAAAACAAAAAAAATCCCTTAATAAAATGGAAATTGAAGGAATTTTCCTCAGTATAGTTAACACAAGCCCACATCAAACATAATACTCAGTGGTGAAAACCTGAAAGCCTTCTTCCTAAGATCAGGCCCAAAACAAGTATGCTCACTCTCACCATGCTACATTATATTTTAGTGTCCAAGAGCTAAAGAGCTGAATTTCATGTTTGCCTGTGGTTGCTATAGAAACTGCCTCAAAGAACTCATAGAAACTCAATATATTTTAAAATATATGAATGCAAAATTAATTTTATCCCAATTGTCACATTTTAGTGGGCTTGAGCGATAGCACAGCGGGTAGGGCATTTGCCTTGCACGCAGCCAATATGGCCAACCCGAGTTCGATTCCTCCACCCCTCTGGAGAGCCTGGCAAGCTACCGAGAATATCTCGCCCGCAGGGTAAAGCCTGGCAAGCTCCCTGTGATGTATTTGATATGCTAAGCACAGTAACAATAAAGTCTCCAATGGAGATGTTACTGGGCCCGCTCGAGAAAATCGATGAACAACGGGAGGACAGTGATTCACAGTGATTCAGTCACACTTTAGTAATTATTGTTTTTATGTGTTTGCAGTCATTTATATAGGCCATTCGGTCTTTGATAGTGTCTGTTGAAATAAAGATAAATGTAATAGTAATGGGAAGTGAAAGGGAGAATGTTCAGAGTCATTTCACGTAGCCAATTTGCTCCTTTGCTTGGAAGAATTAGAAAGTGAAAATTTTATATGAAATAAGTTTTCTCCTGGTATTCATGTAACCTTTTTGAAGATGTTACATGAGTACAGGCTGTATTAGAGAAGCAAATTAATGTTACAGGTATGTTTTATTATTTTATCATAAAAATGAAAACTTCATTGTATAATTTAAAAAAATTTTGTTGTCTTTCTTAGGATGGATTGGATGCTTTGGTATATGATTTGGATTTCCCTGCTCTAAGAAAAAACAAAAATATTGACAACTTTCTAAGCCGATGTAAGTAATTTTTGTAATTGTTAATGAAGTTTTTACTTAACTGAATATTGATTTTAACTCAAGCCCTTCTCTCCCCCTTCTTTTGATTCTGGTTATTTTGTTAATAATTCCTACATAAGATGAGTTGAAAATGTGAAAGGAATTATATTAGTTTGAAAGCCTATCTCTCTAATCAAGAGATTTTATATTTTGCAGAGAAAGGGGAAAAAAGTAAATGGTTAAAATGAATATGTTGAATTAATTATATGTATACATGCTGACTGAACACATTTTCCTCTATTTTTCTTTTATAAATGTATGTGTTTTATACAGAGGAATTAGTATCAATATACACACCTACAGGTAAGATCAATTCCGGGTGAGGGAGGTCGATCAGTGGGCTGGAGCATCTACTTTGTATTCAGAAGTCCTGGAGTCCTGGTTTGCATTCGCAGCACAACATGGTCACCTGAGCATTAACCAAAAGTAATCCTTAAGCACAGACATAATATTAGCTACTGAACACTGCTAGGTGTGCCCAGCACTCCATCCCCAGCCCCCAACACACACACAAAACAAACCAAAAAAAATACCAAAGATCTGTGTTAAGAAATTATCTTGGCGCATATGCTGCCTGACTCATCTGCTGCTTGAGTCCACATGGCTGAACACATATGGTACCCTATCTCCCCTCTTGAGATGTGTATTTTCATATTTCATGCTTTTGTGTCTAATGCTGGGATGTATGTAGGGACTTTTCTCCCTCTGCTCTCTGGGTTCTCTCCTGAGCACGTTACTCGCTACTCTCTCCCACTTTCTCTTCCTCATTCCCTTCAAAACCTCCAAATTAAATCTGTTTTACTTCAAAAAAAAAAAATAGAAAGAGAAAAGAAATTATCTCTACTATATTTCTTTACTTTTTTTTCTAAACCATATATGCTAACATATTTATGTTGGATTGATTGTAGTAGTGTCATTTAATTTTTTTTTTTATTTTTGCTTTTTGGATCACACCCAGTGATGCTCAGGGGTTACTCCTGTCTTTGCATTCAGGAACTACTTCTTGACAGTGCTCAGGGGGCCATATGGGATGCTGGGAATCGAACCTGGGTCAGCTGTGTGCAGGGCAAACTCCCTACCCGCGCTGTACGTCGCCCCAGCCCATTTTTTTCTTCTTCTTTTTTTTTTAACATAGTCATGTTGGCTGCGTGCAAGGCAAACGCCCTACCTGCTGTGCTGGAGCGATAGCACAGCGGGTAGGGCGTTTGCCTTGCACGCAGCCAACGTGGCCGACCCGAGTTCGATTCCTCCGCCCCTCTCGGAGAGCCTGGCAAGCTACCGAGAGTATCTCGCCCGCACGGCAGAGCCTGGCAAGCTCCCCGTGACGTATTTGATATGCCAAACACAGTAACAACAAAGTCTCCAATGGAGACGTTACTGGGCCCGCTCGAGCAAATCGATGATCAACGGGAGGGGCCTTTAACATAGTCATGTTTTTACATTGTTGTAACTTTTTGAAATTTTTATTTTTTACCATTTCTACACTTGGAAAAGGCGCTGGAGTGATAGCACAGCAGGTAGGGCGTTCGCCTTACAAGCGGCCAACATGGCCGACCTGAGTTCGATTCCTCCGCCCCTCTCGGAGAGCCCGGCAAGCTACTGAGAGTATTGGATATGCCAGACACAGTAACAACAAAGTCTCCAATGGAGACGTTACTGGGCCCGCTCGAGCAAATCGACGATCAACGGGAGGGCCTTTACCTTTACCTTTACACTTGGAAAACTTGCCTCCTATTTTATCAAATTATTTTTATTAAAATATTAAGTTTGAGGTGGAGATAGTTCCATAGACTCATCTCTTGCTCTGCATGTCTGATGCCTGGGGTTTGATCCCTTGTCCCTGAACACTACCAAGAGTGATTTCCAGACACCACTAGGAAGGCTGCCTCAAAATATTTGTGTTATCTTTTCATTTTATTTTGAAATATCGTACCAGATTCTCAGTTTGCAGACTTTTAAAAATTTTTTTAAACTGGGCAGTAGAGTTTGTGGTCACTTATGGCAATGCTTGGGCTATTCCTGATAGTGCGCAGAAATCACCCCTGTTGCTGATGAAGGGATCATATGTGGTGCTAGGAATTTGGCCCAGAGTTGCTACGGACACAACTGCATTCAGAGCCTTACCTCCTTTACTCTCTCTGGCCCAGTTGCAAACTTTTTAGGTGCGAATGTTTTCTTAAACGCTCATATCTTACTGATTGCAGGAAATTAAAATTTTTTTTTGTATTGGCGTACGTTTCTGCTTATCAGTATATCAAAAGAACTAAAAGGCAGTTGCAAGCACTTCTTATTTGATGAGAGGCCAAGTATAAATTATTGTTAGTACAAAGTGAGTCAATACTCTGTCCAGAATTAGTGATAAGGTAAAGGTAAAGGCCCTCCCATTGATCGTCGATTTGCTCGAGCGGGCCCAGTAACGTCTCCATTGGAGACTTTGTTGTTACTGTGTTTGGCATATCGAATACTCTCGGTAGCTTGCCGGGCTCTCCGAGAGGGGCGGAGGAATCGAACTCGGGTCGGCCATGTTGACCGCTTGTAAGGCAAACGCCCTACCCGCTGTGCTATAGTGGGATCTCAAAAAGAGTCACTGTTTGAGGAAATCAGAAATGGTTATAGAAGGAGATACAAGCTTAGAGCATATTTGATAATAATCTAATCAAAATGGGTAATAGTGTAAGGACATTTTAGGGTCAGTAGTCAACAGCTGCAAAGGGATAGAGTGGTGATGCAGTTAAAAATAACTGGGCATTGCTAAGAGTATTATTTGGGAGAGTATCTAGAAATAAGGCTATAGATGCAGACATCAACAATACATAAAAGTTGTTTTATGCTATGTTATGGGATTAATTTTCCTCAGTCAACTTTTCAGGCTGGGTTACTCAGTGTTTCACTGGCAAAACATAACACATCATTATAAAGCTTGAATTGTATTTGAAGGTTTGAGCATAAAATAATTTTCATATTAAAGCAATGAACTTTTATGAAATTTAAAAGTAAGGTAAAGGTAAAGGCCCTCCCGTTGATCGTCGATTTGCTCGAGCGGGCCCAGTAACGTCTCCATTGGAGACTTTGTTGTTACTGTGTTTGGCATATCGAATACATCACGGGGAGCTTGCCAGGCTCTGCCGTGCGGGCGAGATACTCTCGGTAGCTTGCCGGGCTCTCCGAGAGGGGCGGAGGAATCGAACTCGGGTTGGCCTTGTTGGCTGCATGCAAGGCAAACGCCCTACCGCTGTGCTATCGTTCAGTATTATGATTTTTCAGATTAGTTTTAGATAAATCAGAGATTATTTGGATGCTTTGACTACTTATGTAGGTGTTTGGGTCACACCGGGAGGTCTTACTCTTAGCTCTGCTCAGGGATTACTCCTGGCGGTGCTCAGGCATGTATTTGAGGTGGAACTTGGTCAGCCATGTGCAAAGCAAGTGCTTTAATCATAATTCCTGTGCTATCTCTCCAGCCCCTGCTTTGACTGTTTTAAATGTATGCCAGGTCATGGCCTGGAGCCATAGTACAGCAGGTAGGGCGTTTGCCTTGCACGCAGCCAACCTGGGTTCGATTTCCAGCATCTCATATGGTTTCCTGAGCACCACCAGGAGTAATTCCTGAGTGCAAAGCCAGGAGTCACCCTTGTGCATTGCCGGGTATGACCCAAAAAGCCCCCCCAAAAAAGTATGCCAGGTGTACTGGGTTTATTTGGGCAAAAGTAGTAGTAGTCACATCAATGTAAAGTGAATAGGTTTTATTGCTACATTTTATTTATGCTAATAACTTTTTTCGTTTGTTTTTGGGCCCTGCTCAGGTGTGCTCAGAACTTACTTCTGGCTCTGTGCTCAGGAATTATTCCTGACACTGTTCAGTGGGTGCCAGGGATTGAACCCAGGTTGGCTGTGTGCAAGGCAAGTGCCCTGCCCCCAATACTATGTCTCTGACCCTATTGCTAATACATCAAAAAGAATTTTTAACAGTTGAGAGGTGTCTTATAGTCTAAAGAGATAAAATATTGTTGCTTTATATAATTTAGAATTTTTGGTTAGGTAAATGAATGCACTATTAAAAAGTAATGCAGTCAGCAAAGTTGAAATATATAGAAAAGGTGATTGAGTTCATATATCACATGCAGTTTATTATCTCTTTTTAGCGACGGGGTTTGGGTCATAAACTGGCTTGCTCATGGCTCACTCCTGTCTCTATTCTCAGGCATCACTCCTGACAATGCTCAGAAAAATCATATTCTGTGCCAGGGTCAGTCCCATGCAAGGCAAGCACCTTATTCTTGTTCTATCTCTCTAGTCAATGTCTCTCAATTCATCATTTTATGTTGAAAGTTATGCAATTGTTCTTCAGTAATGTAATTACTGAATTAATGCAGTGTTGCCTAACATTTCTTGTAACTATATATAACATTATCGAATTCTTATATTTAAAATATTTTATTATTAGAGTTGTAAATTAGTAACATATAAATTATATATAAACATTTATGACCATATAATAATATCAGCTCTTTAAATCGCTCCAGAATTTACCAATTATAGGTAAAGGTAAAGGCCCTCCTGTTGTTCATCGATTTGCTCGAGTGGGCCCAGTCTAATTTAAAAAATATTTAAAGAAAAATTGTTTCTTAGGATGTTAGATTAAAGATTGTATATACTTTAAATATTTTAATTTTGTATTACTGTTTAGGGGAGGTTTTAGACCATACCCCGTGGTGCTCATATCTCTTCCCTGACTCTGTACTCAGGGGTTACTCTTAGTGGTGTTCAGGGGACCCTATGTGGTGCTGTGGATTGAGTCAGGGTTGACTACATGTGCCCTACCCTCATACACTGTCTTCAGCCCTTTAATGGTTTTTAAATTTTTAGTAACCTTGAAGTGACTACTTCTCAACCATTCTGCATTGCCCTTTTTATTAATTTGTGATTGTTTAAAGACTAGTTGTGGGGGCTGGAGCAATAGCACAGCAGGTAGGGTGTTTGCCTTGCACGAGACCAACCCGGGTTTGATTCCCAGCATCCCATATGGTCTCCTGAACACTGCCAGGAGTAATTCCTGAATGAAGAGCCAGGAATAACCCCTGTGCATCGCCAGGTGTGGTCCAAAAAGTAAAAAAAAAAAAAAAGACTAGTTGTCTAGGTACTGGCTTGTGAAGACTTAAGGTGTCTATCACTCAGTTTCCCATTTATTTGCTTACTGAATGTACTGTGTTTCTCACACTGCAAAACAACTAACAATATCTTCTTAATCAACATAGTTGACAACCAGAAATTGGTTAAGAAAAATAAGACTCTGGATAGTCACGAAATTATATATTTATTGATCTTAGAATTAATGAAGGCTTACTATATTTACAAACTGACAATGATAATTTTTAAAATTAGAATAGTATTTATAAGTATATTTATAAGTATATTTATAAGAAATATAAATAATCCACAAATAGCAATATGTTACAAATATAATTCTATAAATTGCACTTATGTATTATAACATTCATTTTAAATATTATGTGAAAGACTGTCTTCAACAAAGAGCTTGATACTGTGGGGGATAAGCAAGGCTTTGAAAATGTTTGGAAGATCTGAGAATTTTTCAGTTTTAGAAAGAGTGACAATGGCAGCAGGTTCACTGAAAAGTGGCCTTTGAGGGTGGGGGGGAAGACTTGATGTATTTTGGAGAGTTAGATGAATATTTAAGGAACAGAACGGCATATCGAGGAATAGCTAATACAAATAATTTGAAAGTAGTATAACTTGCATTTGTAAAGAATAGCAAGAAAGCCTTTGTGGCTAGTGAATTAAGCAAGGGAGGGAATAGTAGGATGATGTTAGAAGTAAAGAAATAGGCTAGGTCATGTAGAGTCTTGTAGGCCATTGTAAAATCTTTGACTTTTATTCTGGATGAGATGGCAAGACATTAAAGAGTTTTTAGAAGAGGAGTGACATGATCTGACTTGTGTTTTTAAGAATGCCATCTCGTGTTAAGAATAGAATATGAAGAGGCAAGCATAGAAACAGGCAAATGGGTTCAGAAGCTATTGCAATAATCTAAGGAAGAGATGTTGGTAGCATTTGTCCAGATTGTAGATATATTTCAGAGATAGAGCCAGCATGTTTTCCTAAAAGATAGGATGTATAGTGTAGTGGGGAAAAAAGTCACAACACCCCTGAGTTGATCGTAGAAGTTTTGCCTGATAATGTCTCTTTAGTTTTTGTTTTGTTTCATTTTTTTGGTACCCTACTTAGATGTGTTCCAGGGCTACTCCCAGCTCAGGTGCTTAGATAACTATGTGCTGGGGATTGAACCCTGGCCTTCCCGGCCTCCAGCATGCAAAACATATCTCCAGAGGTACTGGTTAGATAACTGAAAGGGTGAGTGAACATTTTGTCTGAGGGACATCCAGGTTTGATCCCTGACCCGCATGGTCTCCTGAGCACTGTGAAGAATGACCCAAAACATAGAGCTGAAAATAACTCTCCCCCACCCTCCTTTTAATTTTTTTTTTGTTTTGTTTTTGGTCATCACGAGGTTACAAAGTCATTCTTGGTTAGGTTTCAGACATAAAGTGTTTCAATACTGATTCTTTCACCGATACCCCCTCCCCTCTATCAATGTCCCCACCCCCATTTACCTCCCACCCACCAGTCTGATTTTACCAACAGTATGAGATAACATACACACACACATACACACACACATATTGAAACACTGTGTGTGTGTATGTGTGTGTGTGTTTTGCACTGTGGTTTACAGTAGCATTGCTGATAAGGTTTCAGACATAACATTTTACTACCTTTCAGCACCACCTCCACCTCCTAGTTGGATGCTTCCTTCTATCCATCATAGGCGTTGCCCCCACCCCTCCACCCCCATCCTATTCCCCAGCCCAGATTTCCTACTGAGTACCACTTCTCATGGTCTTTGTTTCCATTGTTTTTGGGTATTTGTTACTGCACCATTTTTCTGAGATCATTGAAGTATCGCTCTCTGTTACTCTTAACTTCATTCAGCATGATACTTTCCAGATTCTTCCATGTAGCAGCAAACTGCATGACTTTATTTTTCTTATAGTCAAGTAATATTGCATTGTATATATGTATCTGTGCTATAGTGATAACACAGCGGTAGGATGTTTGCCTTGCGTGCAGCTGGCCTGACTGAGCCAGGTTTGATTCCTCCGCCCCTCTCGGAGAGCCCGGCAAGCTACCGAGAGTATCTCGCCCGCACAGCAAAGCCTGGCAAGCTACCCGTGACATACTCAATATGCCAAACACAGTGACAACAAGTCTCACAATGGAGACGTTACTGGGCCTGCTCAAGCAAATCGATGAACAACGGGAGGACAGAGCTACAGTGCTACATATATGTACCATTCCTTCTTTATCCAGTCATTTATTCTTGGACACATGAGTTGTTCTCAGATTTAGGCTATTGTGGATAGTGCTGTAAGGAACATCGGAGTGCCAATGTCTTTTCTGTATTTGTTTCTAGGCAAGCTCAGTTCCTCATTTTTTGTTTTCCAGAGTTGCTGAACCAGTCAACATTCCCACTAATAGTAAATGAGAGTCCATTTCTCCTGCATCCATACCAGCACTGGTTGTTCTTGTTCTTTTTGATGTGTGCTGTTCTCTGTGATGTGAAATAATTTCTCATTGTTGTTTTGATTTGCATCTTCCTGATGATTAGTGATGTAGAGCATTTTTTCACATGCCTTTTGGCCATTGTATTTTTTCCTTTGAGGAAGTTTCTGTTCATCTCTTCTCTCATGTTTTGAAGGGGTTGACTTTTTTTTTCTTGTAAAGCTGTACCAATGCCTTTTACATCTTTGATATTAACTCTTATCAGATGAGTAGGCTGCCTTTGTTTCCTGATCATCATTTCTTTTGAGGTATACAAGCTTCTTAATGTAGTCACATTTGTTTATATTTGCTTCTACTTGCTTGGTCAGTGGAGTTTTATATCTTTGAAGATGCCTAGTTTCAATGTCATGAAGAATTCCTCTTTTTCTTTCTTTTTCGGTAATGCTCAGGTTTACTCCTGGCTCTGGTTTCAGGAATTTTTGGGCGTGCTCGGGGGACTATCTGAGATGACAGGGATTGAACTTGGGTCAGCCACATGCAAGGCAAACACTCTACCTGCTGCCCTTGATACCATGGAGAGTTCTACCTATGTTTTCCTCTATGTACCTTATGGTTCAGATCTTATTTCAGGGTCTTTAACCCATTTTGATTTGACTTTTGTGCATGGAGTTAGAAAGAGGTCTGAATTCATTTATTTGTAGCTGTCCAGTTTTCTCAGCACCACTTGTTGAAGTTTTCCTTATTTCACGTCATATTTTTTGCTCCTTTATTGAAGATTAAATGATCACATACTTTAGGATCTGGGAGTAACGTTTTTTTGTGGGTTTTTTTTTGTGTGTGTGATTTGGGGATTTGTTTTTGTTTTGTTTTATTTCAAGCCATCATTTCATTTGATGCCAATGGGTTATTTCTGACTCCGCATTCAGGAATCACTTCTGGTGGGGCTCATACTCGATGCCAGTGATGGGTATCCGCTGTGTCCATGCCAGCACTCTACCTGCTGTACTAACTCTCCAGACCAGAGGAATGTGTGTGTGTGTGTGTGTGTGTGTTTCTTTTGTTTTTCACCACATGAACCCCCTTTACCCCAACCCTGTCATAACCACTGTACTTTTCTCTGACCCCTGGGAATAACTCTTGAACACTGCTTGATGTGGCCCAATAAGTTAAAAAAAAAAATTAAAGCAAAGTTTGCCCTTCAGTGGTAGCCCATTGAACTATCTTTCCAACCTTTCTCTTCAGTTTTGAACAGGAGAGAGTTTTGTCAGCTTTTAACCCTGTAGATACTTTTTAATAAACCAACTGAATATATTTATGTGTGTGTATATAGATAAATATAATTTAAGAGAATAGTCTGAACTAGAGATAAAAATTTGGAGTTTTACAAGTTTGGATTTTACAAGTTTTACAAATTTGGATTCTTTTTATTGATTTTTGACACATGTTGATTCAAATGCCAACTTGATTATACATGACTCTAGTAATAAAACTAAGAATGTGTTAAAGATTGGACTTCAAACATGACCAGTGAAATCATACGAGCTCATCTCATTGGCATCCACATCCATACTTCAGTTACTATCAAATCATGCAGAAGAACTTCCTTAACTGAGCAGTTTGGCTGCCAGTTTTAGCACTATTTATTGATTTTTGGTTTGGGTTTTTGCAGGGGAGTAGGGGTGGGGAGTGGGAACCACACACGGCGGAGTTTAGGGCATACTCCAAGCTTTGTATTCAGGAGATCATATGGTGTACCTGGGATCGAACACAGTCAGCTGTATGCAAGACTAATACCCCGCCCACTGTACTTTGATTTTTTTCTTCTTTTAAGTTATGAATACCTGTACTGCTCTCAGCAGTGGTTGGAGGGAACCACCTTAACTATGGCATATTGCTAAAATGTTGCTAGTTGAGATTTTGAGAAAGGGCTCCTATCTGTCATAAAGAAACTAGTCCATGGATCTATGATGGAGAGTTTATAGATTTTATTTGTTTTGTTAGACTATTTTTGGCAAGACAGTTGCTCATGGAAGGAATTGAGACCCATTGGGTAAACATCAGCAATTAAAATACAAGACAAACAACTTTTAGACATATTTTTAACTATTACTAGAAGATTCAGTGCCATGTCTGAAGTTGTAAAAGTATTACCCTCTACGTATAGTTTGCGTAGAACAAGATACAAAATATTTGGGGTGGTGGGTGCTATTAAGCCATACTTAGGGCATTGTTCAGAGCCTATTCCTATCTCAGTGCTGGGGATCAATCCTGGGGCTCCAGGACTGATTGTTCCAGTCCTTTGAGTTATCTCTACAGCTACCAGAAGAGAATAGGTTTTGAAGAAGTTGAGAAGACACTAAGTAAAATTTCGAGTGGAGTCTGCTAAAGATATGTTAGAAATGATGGTAGTTTAAAATTATACATGGTGCATAAAAAAGGCTTAGTTAGACAAACTAATAAAGCACATGAAAACACAAGATATTTAAAGCCTGTAGTTAACTGTGTTAGACATTGACAGGTACTCTTAATTCACATGAATACTGATGATTGAAATTGAATTTTATACCAGACTTAATAATGTTCTTTCATGTCTTCTTTTCAGCTTCTTAATGTGTGAATCACAAGTAATCTCAGATTGCTTCTATGGTTCATATGGTAGATGAAATTAAATAGGTAGCAAGATCTCCATTAGCACACATTTACAGCAGATACATTTTCTGAGCTACAATACAGACTTTATAGCCTGTTTATGGCTCAAAGTCTCCTATAACCAGAGCCAGGAATTCTTTCTCAACCTCATAGGCTATTACATAATGCATTGTCCTGCTTCAAGACTTTAGCTCTTATCTAGAATACATTGCTTTCAAAATTATCTTCACCTCTAGTCTTTCCTTTATTAATTTCATCTTTTAAATACATATTTCCTAAAGTGGTTTAACTGGAATGTAAAATTTGCCTGTATTTTTTATCGTGCTTAATACTTTTCATGGTTTCTTATCCATAATAGTAGTTTCAAAGTTGTCAGTTCCCAGCGGATCCCATAGCTCTCTCAGAGACTGCGTCATGGAAGTGATTAGCAAAAGAGAGCACTTTAAAACATTCATTTTGCATATGGATCTTTATGCTTTAATAAAAAGATTCTTGTTGAGTAACTGATTAAATAGTGGTTTTATTGCTACTGGCCTATAGTTCTGTGCTTTTGCTTATATTGGTACATGGGTACTATTTTCTCTTCGCTTCTCTTCTCACCAACTTATCATTACTACTTTTTTAGGCTTTTTTTTAGGTCTCATTGTTTCCAGAAAGCCTTTTTTAAGCTTCTTCTTAGTAGTAATCATTGGTTAAGTGCTCTCAATATAGACAAGCTTACTTATCTATCTTAGTGTGTGTGCCATACGTGTGTGTGTGTGTGTGTGTGTGTGTGTGTGTGTGTAAGCTTGAACTTTTTAACAGCAGGAGTTATGTTTTAAAGTTACCTTTACAAATATATTTATTTACAGTGATAGATCCAGTATAGTAGATATAAATATTTGGTCAGCAAATTAGTTACTTTATATATGTACATATCTCCATCTTTCTAGGGTATCTTGGAGTAGAAGAGTAATCAAAAATTAACTTATGTTGAAGTATTATCATTATGCTGAATTAATGTTAGCCTTGAGTCAAAGTTTGCTGTTTATTGCTTGCATTTATTAGTTATAAAATGTGCAAACAAAAGCATAAATGTGCATTTGAAAAGACAAGAATATTTTGTGCAGCATTTATTAGGAGTTAGAACTTAAGTTTAATAGGTGTTCTGCATTTTGTACAATTCTGAAATGTGAAGTTTTTCTATGTAATCTCATGCCAGTGTTGACCCATGTGGATTAAAATAGCCCTATTTTAATCTATGACCAAATTAGGAATTAGAACATCTATTCAGTGGGGATTTGAAAATTATTGTAGTTTGTAGCATGACAGGTTTATATAAACAATTGTGATTCCCACTGTTGTTTTGATTTAAAACCTAGGCTATAATAAATGGAATGATATATAAGTATGTGATCTTTTACTGTATTTATTTTTGATACATTATATGTTTTTTTAAAAAAAGGAGTTTTGAAATTGACTTTATAAAAAGAAATTTTAATTTCGTTAAAATATCTACCTATGGTCTCAGATCAAATGTGAGGGGCTTAAAGTACCAGGACCTGATTAATTTTTCTCTTTATGTCATTATAATGGATTTGTTTGCTGAAACATTCTATTAAGCTGTACTTCAAAGAAAACTAAAAGTGGGAATGAATTCAGCCCAGAATTTCAAATAATTCTTCACATGTTGACCATTTCTCTGTCTTATAACTTTGCATGTATTATTATATATTAAGTCCTACTGATTTTTGTTGAATTCCTTTAAAACTAGAATATAAAACAAGCACTCTGTGCTTCAGAGATTTCAAATTACAATTTTTTTCTTTTCTTACAGATAAAGACACAATAAATAAAATTAGAGATTTGCGCATGAAAGCTGAAGATTATGAAGTAGTGAAGGTGATTGGTAGAGGTGCATTTGGAGAAGTCCAGTTGGTAGGTTATTTAGTAATATCAAAAGAATCTTTTAAGTTTAATATAATTGTTGGGGAAATATAATTTTTATAGAATTGTTGCTTTAAATTGCCCTTGATATTCTTATTTTGGTGTGGAAAAGTATATGGTCAAATATAGTAGTGCTGTGAAGTGTTTTCTGCAAACACCCATAGGTGAAGATTTCAAACATTAGATGAGTAGGGGATGTGGCTCAGCAGTAAAATATGTGCCTCGAACGCATGAGGACCTGGGTTCATTCACTGTAACTTAAAAAAAAATAAAGTCCTCATATCAAATAAGAAATCTTTACTCTTAATGCTTACATTATCTAAACTGCTTTGGAGTTGTAAGTTTTATAAATAGAAGTCAGCATAGCACTGTAGCACTGTCCTTCCATTGTTCATTGATTTGCTCACACCAGTAATGTCTCCATTGTGGGACTTGTCACTGTTTTTGTCGTATCTAATACACCATGGGGAGCTTGCCAGGCTCTACTGTGCAGGTAGGATACTTTTGGTAACTTGCCAGACTCTCCTGGAGGGACGGACAAATTGAACCCGGGTCAGCTGCGTGGAAGGCAAACACCCTACCGCTGTGCTGTTGCTCTAAAATACAAATAACTAGGTCAATAATGTAAAAATTATTTAATAAGGTCTTAAAAAGATTTAATTTTTCAGGGAAATGCTCAGCTTTAACTATTCATGAAATGTTCATTATTTTATGTTTTCCATTTTAAAGGTAAGGCATAAATCTACCAGGAAGGTATATGCCATGAAACTTCTAAGTAAATTTGAAATGATTAAGAGATCAGATTCTGCTTTTTTCTGGGAAGAAAGGGACATCATGGCCTTTGCTAACAGTCCTTGGGTCGTTCAGGTATGGTTTTGCTATTGTTGATATTGTTGCTAGTCTCCTTAGTAACTAAAATGTAAGAAAGTTGGTTTTCTTGAACAGTAAAAGAGAATAATGGATAATTAGAAAATGGTCTTACCTTTTTAAAATAATGAAATTTGATTTTATTGATTCATCTCTAGGAGGAAAGTACACCCAAATCAAAGAAGGTTTCTGTAGAATTTAAATGTTAGGAAAATTAATCTGCTTTGATTTAGGGGAAGTCATGTTTTTATACTATAGATACTTTTTATACTGAAATTAAAATTTTTCTTCAAATATGAAACTCTTGTTTATATGTTTATTTGTTCCATTTAAGTTGTGGAGAGGAATGGGAGAGTTAAGGAAAAATGAGTTAGCTAGAATTCCAAATTACATTGTGTTCATTGGCTGTAGGGTTTTCATTTAAGAGAAAAGTATACTATAAGTGAGCAATTGAAGGTTTTAGTCTAGTTTTGACTATCTGTGAAACTATGGCGAAAGTATTTACTTCTCTAGGCCTTAGTTTACTTGCTCATAAATGTAAATTTTGGGTTAGATTGCCTCTTGTCTTTTTCTCCCTTTTCTAGAGGGGTGGGCAAAGAGTTATTTATGTGAAAGCCACCCCTAGGGAAGGTGTCATTATTTTTGTGGAAGCCACATGTGGGCAGTGATTAGGGGCCCACGTGTTATCAGGGATCAAACTCAGGACTTTATGCCTCTGCTCTACTACTTGATCTATCTATCTGTCTATACACACACACATATATATGACTATATATGTGTGTATATATATGTATATTTATATATCTCAAGACCCCCTAGATTAGTTATATTCAAACTTCATGGGAAGTCTTTAGGGCAAGCAGGAATTAAATAGGTTATAATTCTGGCATTTTAATTTCTGCTTCAACTAGAGGGTCTCTGTTTTGTTTATCTTACAAATTGGAATCTTTATGTAAGGTTTAATTTCAGGATAGTTGTCTTATGAAAAACTAAATGGTGGGTATAGTCCATTTATAAATTTCTAACATATATTTTATGATTATTTTCTGTACAGCTTATAATGAAGCTTATTTTAAAAAGCATACTGGTTATTAGAATAAAATGGTTAAGGAAGATGTTTAAGATTTGCATGCTAAGGGCCTAAGACATGGTATAGTAAGTAAGGAGCTTACCTTGCACACAGCCAGCCCGAGTTCAATCCCTTGCACTTCATATGGTCCCGGGAGCCCCGCCAGGAGTAATTTTTTTTTAAATTATTTTTATTGGTGAAACACCATGCGATACAGTTGTAGACTTACAAATTTTTGTGCTTGGGTTTCAGTTATACAATGATTGAGTACTCATCCTCCACCAGTGCCCATTCTCCACCACCACTAATCCCAGTATCTCTCCCACCCCCCATCCCACCCTACCTCTGTGGCAGGGCATTCCCTTTTGATCTCTCCTTTTTGGGTGCTGTGGTTTGCAAAAGAGGAATTGAGTGGCAATCACGTTCGGTTTATAGTCTACTTTCAGCATGCATCTCCCATCCTGGGCGGATCCTCCCAACACCCTTCATTTGGTGCTCCCTTCTCTATCTGAGCTGCCTTTTCCCTTAGCTTGTGCAGCTTGCCTCCAAGCCATGGCGTAAACCTCCTGGTACTTATCTCGGCTATTCTTGGGTGTTAGTCTCCTATTTTGTTACTACATGTTCCCCAGATGAATGCAATCTTTCTATGTCTGTCCCTCTCTTTCTGACTCATTTCTCTTAGCATGATACTTTCCATGTAGAACCACTTGTATGTAAATTTCATGACTTCATCTTTTCTAACAGCCACATAGTAGTCCATTGTGTAGATGTACCAAAGTTTCTTTAACCAGTCATCTGTTCTCGGACACTCAGTTTCTCTCCAGATTCTGGCTATTGTAAACAGTGCTGCAATGAACAAACAAGGGCAGATGTCACTTCAACTGTATTTAATTCTTGAGTACAAAGCCCTCAGCACTTTTGGGTGTGGGTGTGGCCTCAGAACAAAACATTTCATAATAAGACTTTATGCTTAAAAGTCTGCTGGACGGCTGGGAAGATAACTCAGGGAATGGAGTGCATGACTTTCATGTACAGGGTCTCAGTTTAATTCCTGGCACCACATTGCCCCAACTCCATTCGCACTGACCAACAGGTGGACCCAGCATTGCCTGCCCAAGCCACCTTGCATCATAGTACTTAAGCATGAACCATCTCTATAATTGGTTGGGTACCACCAGGAAAGGCCCCCAAGTCACTGTGTGCACTCATTTTGGAGTCCCCTTACAAAAACCAAAAAGGAAAGAAAATGGTGGGATTGGGGTTGCGGGGAGTAGACCTGGTAGTGCGGTGCTCAGGGCCTGTTTCTGGTCAGGAGTGACCCTTGGAGGTGCTTGGGGAAGCATGTGTAATGCGGGTGATGGACCTGGGTAGCAGCATACTCGGCATGCTTCCTATTCTATCTCTCTGGTCTGTTTTTATCAGCTATGTTCAACAGGGTTCTTGGCTTGGCAATAATGACTTTTTCTCGAAGTAAAATGTTTTATCTAGAGAAATATATATACATATATATTCACACACATTTAGGGCTGGAGCGATAGCACAGCGGTAGGGCGTTTGCCTTGCATGCAGCCAACATGGCCGACCCGAGTTCGATTCCTCCGCCCCTCTCGGAGTGCCTGGCAAGCTACCAAGAGTATCTCGCCCGCACGGCAGAGCCTGGCAAGCTCCCCGTGACGTATTCGATATGCCAAACACAGTAACAACAAAGTCTCCAATGGAGACGTTACTGGGCCCGCTCGAGCAAATCGACGAACAACAGGAGGGCCTTTACCTTTTTACCTTTTCAGGTTGAGGTATTTAGTCTCCTAGGTAAATGAGCCTTATAACTTTGAGCCAGCTGTTTCTGTTGTCAAAGGCTGCCCTTTGCATTTAAGATTTTTAGCAGAATCCTAAAACCTACAGAACCCACAACACAATGATAACAACAAAAAATGTGTTCCTCTTCAGGCATTGTGGAGTCTCTCCTGGGGTGAGGGTGGGGCTGACTATTATCTCTAATTGAGAACCTCTGACAGAGGCAAAGTTGTGATCTATTGAGACTAAAATATTAACATACCATGATTTTTAGGGCAAGTTTGGAGGTTATGTTAGTGGGACTTTATTTTTGATACATCGTCTATAAATAGGGTGAAGTAAAATTATCAAAGCTTCTTTAGTTACAAATGATAAAATTGTATACTTTATTCTGGGATATCCATGAGATGACAGTTTCTTTTCCTTCTCCAAAATATATTTTTAAAATTAAAAAACCATATGTAGCTAAAATCATACACTTGAAAAATAGAACATAGTTATTAAGGCATAAATAGAAAATCTAGCTATCATCTTTTTAGAACTTGTTTTTCTTCAGTTCTGATCTCACTTTTACTTAAAATGTCGATTCATAAATTTGCTTTTCTTCTGACTTTAACCCTGGTCACGTAATATGTCTATATTTGTTATTCTGTTGGATTTGTCTCAGTGGGCTTTACTCTTCTTTTCTTTTAGTCACTGCATTCTTCCTGCTGCTTTATTGGCTGTTATTGCTCCCCGCCAACTGACTTATCATTTATTGAGCATCTGTTGTATTGTTTTTTTTTTAACAGTTCTGAAGGACATTTCATCTCTACGAAGTATACCTCTAGTTTATATATTTTACTTTATGTCTATTCATTAAATCTTAAATAGTTGCTAATTTCCTGACTGGAAAGTCAACATGAAAGTCAAATAAGATGTTCCTTTCTTTTTAAAGGGATTATAGGTGCAGAGGCACTGATGCATTGCTTCCTTACACAGATAAGGAATGACTGAGACTCATTTATTAAACTTCTTGAGACTTGTGGAGTCGATATAAATTTTACAGTACTGTGCAGATTAAATTGTAATTACAATATATCTTTGTTCAAGACATTCTTTCTTGAAATTACTGCGAAATTTTTTTCAGCTTAAAAAATTCAGTTTATATTGATAGAGGGGTGTAAAAATCATCCTCAAACTCTTCAAAGATACTCATCTATTAGATTCTTTATGTGTGTTAAGATCTTCTGGTACTTGTTGGGGGTTTTTTGTTTTCTTTTGTTTTTTTGAATACTTACGATTACAATAATTTTATTGTTGTAATTATGTTCATTGTTAGTATTTTTACACATTCTTAAACAATCTTGCTTAATTTTAATTTGTATTTGTTTACATTTTACAGCTTTTTTATGCATTCCAAGACGATCGTTATCTTTACATGGTAATGGAATACATGCCTGGTGGTGATCTTGTAAACTTAATGAGTAACTATGATGTCCCTGAAAAATGGGCGCGGTTCTATACTGCAGAAGTCGTTCTTGCATTGGATGCAATTCATTCCATGGGCTTTATTCATAGGTAAAAATTTGAATGTCTTGAATTTTATTTGTTTCTAAGAGAAACTGAAAAATACTTAAACCTTACTTGACCTAGCCTTTCCCACTTAAATCCAACCTTGTCTCCTCCCATATGACATGAGTGATGTTTCAGAATTTAAAACCTTCAAAAGTTTTAACATTTTAATATGATGATAATATGAATGTGTTCTTTAACATCCTTTAATCTTGATTATGTATCTTTAATGTAGAATTCTAAAAATATGTACCAGAGTGTTAGACATTTTTCATGTACAAGATAATTTGGTTTTGATTTCTTTTTATGTGTAAAATTGAAATATACAAATTTTCTTAATTAGTAAATTATATATAAATTGCATACATTTATCAAATATTAATATATAAATCTATCAATGTATAAGTTAATCAATATATAAGTTAATTTATTAACAAATCAATACTATAGGAATATATTAATTAAATATTAACATTAATAAATGAATGTAATATATATTTAATAAGTATTAAACATCTATAATATATAACATACATATATAATTATATGTAAATTATATGTGTTTGAAGAATAGCTTCATTTATTCTGCTGTCACCATTTGAATCCAGTGTATATTTACAGGGGCACAAAGATGGAAGTAACTCAACCCAGTCTTGGGTATATTCATGCATTTATCTGTCTTGTATGTTTAAGTTGTATTTTTTTTTGTTGTTGTTGTTGTTTTGTGGTTAGTCTCTCTCAAATAATTTTCTTTTCCCTGAAGCAATCAGGCTGCTTAAAAGGGAAGGGAGGGGCTGGAGAGATTATAGCCTGTAGGAAATTTGTGTTGCTTGCTGGTTGACCTCCATTCTGTTCTCACCCCATATTGTCCTCTGAGCCCTACCAGGAGTGGTCCCTCAAGCAGTGTCTGGAGTAGGCCTTGAGCACCTTAGGTGTGACCAAAAAATAAAAGAAAGGGAGTATTATAGGAATGTTTTCCCTGAGACATTAGCATATGGAAGAGTTTTCATAGTGATGATTAATAGATGTAGATAGAAAGCTTATGAGGAGTATATATAGATCAAAGGTGGCCTTATCTGGATTGAGTGAGAGAATTCATGGCTTTAAATTAAACTGCTTCATCTAATTTTTATTGGCATCTTACTTGTTTCAGAAGTACTTTACTATTTTTGTTTTCCTTCCTTAGAGATGTGAAACCTGATAACATGCTGCTGGATAAATCTGGACATTTGAAGTTAGCAGATTTTGGTACTTGTATGAAGATGAATAAGGTTAAATAATTAGATTTTAATTTTTTTTTTTTTAATTAGGATAGGTGATTTCTAGAAAATACCGTAAGAATTCACTAACTGTCTGGTCTTGCACAGAATTGATGTGCGTTGTTTTATTTTTTAAATAATTTCTATGGTCTTAATGTTTTAGTAGTAATGTGTGGGGATCTTTTTCTCTTGGTTAGGATAAATTGAATTTCTATTTACTAGTTCTTTATAGCAACTCTGTAATTTACAGTATTAGAAATAGAGTTAGCATAAGAATCACTGAATATTAAATAATGCCAGTACTAAAATTAGGTTTTCTAAAAATTCTATTTCAATTATATGTGTCACTTTAGATGTCTTACTTAGTTTTCTTTCAACATGTAAAAGATCTTGTTACTTTGGGAGTAAGACTTAAGGCATCCATTTTTACTATTCACATTATAAATGACATTTGCATAGATAAGGAGCAAGTCAGCTGCCTTTTCTGAATTTGTGTTTAGGACATCACAGAACAATAACCATGAACCTGTATTTATTATTTTAAAAGAAAATCTATTGGTTAGAGAGAAACATTATATGAGATCCTTTGAAGTAACATAATTCTGTTGCATTTATACCAACTGAAATAAATGACTAAACTGTATAGCTTTTGTTTTGGAAAGAGCATTAAAATGCATTTTTGGGGGCTGGAGAGATAGCACAGCGGGTAGGGTGTTCCCCTTGCACGCAGTTGACCCGGGTTTGATCCCCAGCATCCCATATGGTCCCCTGAGCACTGCCAGGAGTAATTCCTGAGTGCAGAGCCAGGAATAACCCCTGTGCATCGCTGGGTGTGACCCAAAAATTAAAAAAATGAATCCGTTTTTGAACCTGAGTGCTCAAGAACAGACAGCTATTTATAGAACCTTTGGTACATCTACACAATGGAATACTATGCAGCTGTTAGGAAAGATGAAGTCATGAAATTTGGTCATGGAGAGTATCATGTTAAGTGAAATGAGTCAGAAAGAGAGTGACAGACATAGAATGACTACACTCATTTGTGGAATATAAAATAACATAATATGAGACTATCACCCAAGGACAGTAGAAACAGGGCCAGGAAGATTGCTCCACGGTTGGGGGCCTGCCTCTTATGAGCTGGGGGAGGAGGCAGCTGGAATAGAGAAGAGATCACTAAGTCAGTGATGGTTGGAGGAATCGCTCAGGATGGGAGGTGGATGCTGAAAGCAGATAAAGGACCAAGTATGATGGCCTCTCAGTATCTATATTCCAAACTATAATGCCCCAAAGTAGAGAGAGAGTAAGAAGGAAATTGTCTGCCATAGAGGCAAGGGGTGGGGTGGGGTGGGGGGTGGTAGGAGGGATACTGGGGACATTGGTGGTGGAAAATGTACACTGGTGGAGGGGTGGGTGTTCGATCATTTTATGACTGAAACTCAAACATGAAAGGTTTGTAACTGTAGCTCATGTGATTCAATTAAACAAATAAGTAAAAATGCTTTTTCGGTGGGGTTGCCCACCTAAAGTCAATCCCTCACACCCCATATGGTCCACCAAGCCCTATCAGAAATGATTTTTTTTTTTTTGGCTTTTTGGGTTACACCCGGCGATGCTCAGGGGTTACTCCTGGCTTTGCACTCAGGAGTTACTCCTGGTGGTGCTCGGGGGACCATATGGGATGCTGGGAATCGAACCAGGGTTGGCCATGTTGGATGCGTGCAGGGCATACGCCCTACCCGCTGTGCTATCGCTCCAGCCCCAGAAATGATTCTTAAGCACAGAACCATCTCCAGATATGGCCCCCAAAACACCACAGAACAAAATGCATTTTAGGTAAATATTCATTGTGCTTAGCACTCTCAAGCCATTTTCCATATGCATGCTCTCTGGTTCACTACTCTTACTTGTACAGTCAGTTTTTGTATAGTCTCTTCAAGGTTTCTGACATAGTTAAATTGAATGGCAATTAACATTTTTCATTATTATTATTCATATAATTACTGTGAGATACACAGTTACAAGATTATTTATGATTGGGATTTAGTCATACAATATTCATCCCTTCACCAGTGTACATTTCCCATCACCAGTGTCCCCAGTTTTTCTCAGAGCAAGAAGAAGGCAATTCTAATTTTCAAAATAATCATTCTATTTTATCAGATTAGTTATTAGTACCTTGATCTATTTGCATCGTTTATATACTTCTCTGCAATGGAGATGGTTTTTTAGATTGAGAAAATGGGAATAATGCATGGTTACAATGCTTCTCTATATTAAGGTGAAATAAAAATCACTCAAATATCCATAATACGTACAGAATTAAAGAATATTTTATATGTGCATATATGTATATATATGGAGAGAGACAGTACTTGGGTAATAATAATGAAAATTGTAAAAATCACTATTATATCCATAGCATGATTGTGGATATAGTGGGTTTAATGTGTGTGTGTGAGAGAGACAGAGACAGAGAGACAGAGACAGACAGAGGTATTGATCTGTTTGTTTTTGTCAAGTTTGCGTTAGATTTTATTATATTTTATAGCCAGATGAAATATTTTACGATATTTTGAGTTCTATGGGTTGTACCAAGAAAAATTATTTTAGGGTGCTGGAGCAATAGCACAGCAGGTAGGGCGTTTGCCTTGCATGCAGCTGACCTGGGTTCGACTCCCAGCATCCCATATGGTCCCCTGTGCATTGCCGGGTGTGACCCAAAAAGGAAAAAAAAAAGAAAAATTATTTTAAATATTGGAGATTTTGTATCCTAATCCAAAATTTGTCTTTCGATTCTTTAGGAAGGTATGGTACGATGTGATACAGCAGTTGGAACTCCTGATTATATTTCCCCTGAAGTATTAAAATCTCAAGGTGGTGATGGTTATTATGGAAGAGAATGTGACTGGTGGTCAGTTGGGGTATTTCTTTATGAAATGCTTGTAGGTAAGTAAAGGAGAATTTTATGTACCTATACCATAGTTTGCCAACTTACTCCTTGACTTCTTCTGATAAAGTATAAATACTGGTTTTATTTGTAGGAATGTTTTGTGTGTGTGTTTTCAGAAACTAAAGGCTTAAAGCAACTTTGTGGTGGTATTAGTCTTTTATAAAGTGTAATTTTTGTTTAATTGATATTTAATCTTTAAACATTAATTTTTATCTTTGAAACAGATTTTTAAACTGTTACTGTATTTTCCCTATCTACATTTAGGTGATACACCCTTTTATGCTGATTCTCTGGTTGGAACTTACAGTAAGATTATGAATCATAAAAACTCACTTACATTTCCTGATGATAATGACATTTCAAAAGAAGCAAAAAATCTAATTTGTGCTTTCCTTACTGACAGGTAAATATATAATCTTATCATTAATCTTTTTACCAGTTAAAAAAAGTTTTCATTTTGCTGCTCAGATTTTATACCCCACCCCACCCCCTACCCCCCACCTTTTCTTTTTCTGTTTTGGTTTTGGTCCAGACCTGGCTCTGTGCTCAGGAGTCATGCCTGGCAGTATTCAGGGCACCATATGCAGTCCTTGGATTTGAACCAGTGTCATTCATAGCTGTATGCTAGGCAGGTACCATAACCTCTGTACTGACTCTCCAATCGTTTAGGTTTTTAAGGTCTATTTCTGATTTTCTGTATTTGAACAATGGCAATTAATAATATTGCCATTCACAAAACCATTCATGACAGTGAAACCTAATATAATTTTGTGGTTTTCTTAGGATAACTTTTCTCAGTTCATTTACCTTAAAACATTGACTAAGCCTGTTTTTTTCTCTTTTGTGGCCACACCCCAAAGTGCACAGGAACCATGCAGTCCTGGGGATCAAACCTAGGTCTCCAGCATCTAACACTCTGAACCATTTCCTCAGCTCTTCCTAAGATATTAGTATAATATGTAATGGCTCCTCAGCTCTTCCTAAGATATTAGTCTAATATGTTATGGCTAGATCAGATGATTTGTAAAATTTAATTATTAAATTTGTAACTTAGTTATTAAGTAAAAAAATAAGAGTATTTGTGTATATGTGTATGAGCTTTCTTTCAGTAGATATTTTCTAACAAAGGTAGCAATTTATTTTTATTCCCTTTTACCTTTTGTAATTATACTTGCTGTTATTGCAATAACAGAGGTTGCACCTTTTTTAACTGTGATACTTATTGGGTGCTGTACATAGCTTGTGGTTCTTGCCTGTTTATCAGTAGCATGCCTTGAGGTTTACAGTCTTTTAATTGTGTGCCTGCACATGTGGTTACCAGGGATCACACTCATAGTTGCAGCTTACATGGTATGATTGTGGGAAGTTCACTCTTGCTTACACATGTGTGCCCCAGAGATTGCACATCCTGACTGACTGATCTTTTCAGTTGCATTGCTTGCTGAGAGTCGCATACCTTTTTGTAGTGTTAACACACACCTAGCTGTGGTGCAGCTCAGAACTGCTTGAAATGCCAAGGATTGCAAATAGCAGAGCTGCCAAGAGCTTGCTCAGTACACATGAGACACTAGGGGTTTGAACTCATGACCATGTATACGTATGCATGTGAAGTAGGTACTTTAAGCCCCTGTGCATTCTTGAGTCTGAGCTTTTTTAGAAACACATTAGCATTGTTGAAGTTAGAGGGTATCTTACAATCAGTGGTATGTCCTTTAATTGGTTACATGTTTTTCTTTTGGCAGAAAAACAGTGATGCTTCTTACAGTTGATGTCATGTGATATAAGATTGTATTGTATCATCGAGCCTTAGTATAAAGCAGGGCTTAGTTGTTCATACCAAACAAAGAAGAATAAAAACGGGACTAGGAAATGGCTTGAATGGCCAAGGATGGTAGGCAAACAGTTCAGTTCCTGTTTCTGCATATGATCTCCAGAGCACATTTGGGTGTGACCCTAGTGGTCCCCCAAGCATCACTGGCAGAACACAGCTGGGTATGACTTTTTCAAAAAAAGAAAAGAGAAAATATAGCACTGAGGTTAAAGGAGACAAGCAAGACCCTGAGTTTGATCAAGTTCAGTAACACATAGTGTCCTGAGCATCACAGAGTCTGACACTACTCTGGTGGCTTCTGAGTACCAAAATAACAAACCTGCAAAACCTGGTCAATCATCGCTGAAATGGCCCCAGGCCCTAGCATTGCTGTAGGTGGTCCCTATTAAAATAAGGGCAAGAATATTTTTAATTTCTTTCTTCTCTGGTTTTTGTGCCACACCCAGCGGTGCCTGGGGCTTACTCCTGGCTCTGCAATCAAGGCTCACTCCTGACAGGCTCAGGGGTCATATGAGGTGCCAGGTATCGAACCAAGGTTGGCCACATATAAGGAAAGCACCCTACTGGCCATACTATCACTCTGACCCCGTATTTTTGTTATTATGGTGGTGGTTTGTTTTTGTTCCTTTTGGGCCACACCAACAATGCTCAGGGCTTATTCCTGGCTCTATACTCAGAAATTACTTCTTACTGTGCTTGGGGGACCATATGGAATGCAGGGCTCCAACCTGGATTGGCTGTATGCAAGGCAAGTGCCCTACCTGCTGTGTTATCTCTCCAATTCCTCCCATTCCCCCTTTATTTAAAGATAAATATGTGAGTTGGGATTTTGGCTCACTGGTAGAACACTTGCTTGCATGTAGCTGACCTGGGCTTGATCCCTGTCACTGCACACACACACACAGAATTGAAGATAAATATGTGAGCTGTTACATGTACTAATTAAATAATGTATGCATGTATCAAATTTAAGGTCTTTAATTTCAGAAAACTTAAATTTTGTCTATTCTACCTTCATTAAATTGGAAAGAGATTTAATTATATATGGTATATGCCAAGTAAACAGTTCAGAGCTCTAAAAAATATTTATTTCCTATTTCCATCTAAAGATTGGGGCTGGAGCGATAGCACAGTGGGTAGGGTGTTTGCCTTACACGCAGCTGTCCCGGGTTCAGTCCCTGGCATCCCATATAGTCCCCTGAGCACTGCCGGGAGTAATTCCTGAGTGCAAAGCCAGGAGTAACCCCTGAGCATTGCTGGGTGTGCCCCAAAAAGGAAAAAAAAATTAAAGATAGTCATTGTTGTAATATTTGCAGGGTTCAGTGACAGATTGTATTTCACGAATCACGACCATCCTGTTATTCGTCGATTGCCTTGAGCAGGCCCTAGTAATATCTCCTTCATCCTAGCCCTGAGATTTTTAAGAAAGTGCTATATTCAAGGCTCTTTAGGAGAATGAGACCCATCATTGTTACTGGTATCTGGCATATTGGGTACGCCATGGGGAGTTTGCCAGACTCTGCCTTGTGGGCAGGTTACATTCAGTAGCCTGCCAGTTTGTCTAAAGTAGGAATGAGATAATAAGATGTCATAATAAGATGTATTTACCTGCATAAATTTAGTTTGTGTCTGCAATAAAACTGTATAGGTTAAAATAATGACCTATTATTCTTTTTTTCTTCCCTCTTACACAGAGAAGTAAGATTAGGGCGAAATGGTGTAGAAGAAATCAAACGACATCTCTTCTTCAAAAATGATCAGTGGGCTTGGGAAACACTTCGAGACAGTAAGCTATTTTTTTCACGTATTATAGTGAATATTTAAAGTAATTGTTAGTAGTCTCTTGAAACTGCTTTGCTAATATATGTATACAGTTGTTGCCCTTTATCTACAGTTTTGGTTTTTTTGTAGCTTGAGATACTTTTGGTCAGTCACATTCTAGAAATATACTATTGTATTTTGAGAAACAGTGAGAGGGAAAAACTACTTTCACTAACCTTTATTATATCATTTTAATCTTTCATTATTAGTTTTTGTTACTCTCTTATTATGCCTAATTTATTTATTTTTAAATAGTTTCTTCACTTTTTTTTTTTTTTTTTTTTTTTTTTTTTTTTTGCTATTTGGGTCACACCTGGCAATGCACAGGGGTTACTTCTGGCTCTGCACTCAGGAACCACTCCTCGCGGTGCTCAGGGGACCAGATGGGATGCTGGAAATTGAACCGGGGTTGGCCACGTGCAAGGCAAACGCCTTACCTGCTATTCTATCACTCCAGCCCCTTCTTGTGCCTAATTTATAATTAAACTTTCTCACAAATTGTTATTTGTAGAAAAGATAGTATATTTATTATATGTATTTATAAGAAAAAAACATAATATAAACTATATATAATATGATTCAGTAATATTTATGGCTTCTGTCATTCACTGTGGACTGTTGTATAAAGTAAGTAAGGCCCTCCCGTTGATCATCGATTTGCTCGAGCGGGCCCAGTAACGTCTCCATTGGAGACTTTGTTGTTACTGTGTCTGGCATATCGAATACGTCACGGGGAGCTTGCCAGGCTCTGCCGTGGGGGCGAGATACTCTCAGGAGCTTGCCGGGCTCTCCGAGAAGGGCGGAGGAATCGAACTCGGGTCGGCCATGTTGGCTGCGTGCAAGGCAAACACCCTACCGCTGTGCTATCACTCCACAGACTGTTGTATACCTGATAAAAATATGGAATAAACAAATTATGGGAGAATTGGATTGATAGTAGAGGGCAAGTCACTTACCTTAGCATGTGGCTGCTCCAGATTCAATCCCGTCACCCCATATGGTCCCGAGTGATTCCTGAATACAGAGCCAGGTAAGCTCTAAACATTCAAAACAAAACAAATACTACATGGCTATAGTCTAGTCTAATCTAATTATAAAAGAAATGTTTGATAATATTAGGCTATTATATTGTTCTCTCTCTTATGTCCCATTCAGGATACTAAGATAAAATATTAAATACCTGTAAATAGTCGTTTAGGTATTATTAGTATTTAATAGTATTTCATTAATAGTATTTCATTGTGGAAAAAGTCAAAGGATAATAAAATTTAAATTATTATGGAAATATCTGAAATAACTTGTGAAAAACAAGTGTTTTCTTTTTGTAGAACAAAATATAAGGTTTTATCTTTACACTGTCCCAGTCTCATGTATGATAATATAAATTATATCCTTCCCATTAGCTTTGGAGCTTGCTGTTCAGAAATGAAGATAATCAGTATATAAGAAGTTAACTTTCAGACAGTTTAGAATATTTCCCTATTTAAACATTTAAAGTGATAAAATTAGAAGATGTTTCACACAAAAACCTTATTTAAGATTTTAATTGCACTATAAGTCTTCATCATTTTGTGGATTTTGAAGGCCAGCAATCAGGTATGAGTATGTGACTCAAAGCACCTTGTCAGTTTAATTCCTGGCATCACCCCACACTGCTAAATGTAGTCCTCCAGCTCTCCTGGTGTCATCAGCAACATCACAATCACGTGTACAACCCTTGGTGCACGACAATAACAAATAGCAATGAAATGTCAGGAAATAAAGAGAAAAAAATAAGAAATATCTTAAGTTCAAGTTTAAGGAATTTTTTTCTCTATCACTCATCAGAGAAAAATTAGTGTATACTAATCCCTAACTTCCTCCTGTAAAAGTGGCAATGAAAACAATAATAAAGAATATGACTACATCTGTGTGCATCTAGAAACAGGGCTGGAGCGATAGCACAGTGGTAGGACGTTTGCCTTGCACGCAGCCAACATGGCCGACCCGAGTTTGATTCCTCCGCCCCTCTTGGAGAGCCCGGCAAGCTACCGAGAGTATCTCGCCCGCACGGCAGAGCCTGGCAAGCTCCCCGTGACGTATTCGATATGCCAGACACAGTAACAACAAATTAGGTATTTATCTTAAAAACAGTGACAGAGGGGCTGGAGCAATAGCACAGTGGATAGGGTGTTTGCCTTGCACACGTTCGACCCGGGTTCGATTCCCAGCATCCTGTATGGTCCCCTGAGCACCGCCAGGGGTAATTCCTGAGCACAGAGCCAGGAGTAACCCCTGTGCATCGTCAGGTGTGACCCAAAAAAAGCAAAAAAAAAAAAAAACAGTGACAGATTGGGTCTTTGTCTTGTGGGGGCTAGTTCTTTCAGAGAAAATAATTAATGTTAATTATCAGCTGCTTTAATTTTCAAAAAATATGTCTGCCGATACTGGTGAAATATCTTGGTTATAAAACATTTAAAAAGTAAATAGTTACAAGACTGCAGTATAAACAGATCTTTAGAGGTGGGAATTGGCTTCACTCCTCCAGGTGTGACCAAACATTGTTTTTAAAGAAAGGGAAAAAAGGGCCAGAGAGATAGTATTATGGGTAGGGTGCGTGTGTTCCACACAGATGATCTGGGTTTGATCCCCAGCATCCTGTATGGTCCCCCAAGTACTGCCAGGAATAACCCTTGAGCATCACTTGGCGTGAAAAACAAGGAAAAAAAGAAAAAAAATTTTAAGGGAAATTTGAAAAAAAATAATAAAAATTTACCTTCAGCTGCAGAATATATGTTGCATAAAACTGCAAAGAATGACTTTGAATAGCATGCTGTCAGTGTGACCTACAAAAACAACTTGATCTTAGGTGAATTTATTAGTAGTTATACATTCGTAAAGAAGGAACTTCTTACAAGTAAGTGTGACATGACTATTCACGCTTCAGGATAAGTCTTACAAGAATGAGATGTAATAGAGTGAGTTGATGAAAGGTTGCATTGTAAAAAGCTTTGTGCTTTTTATTTAAGTTAGAATTTTAGTGAAAAGGTTTGACAATACACACATATTATGAAAATTGAGAAGAGGACTGAAGAAAATATATTGCTTTATCTGGTTTTTCAAAGTGAAGCAACGCATAAATTTAGGACAACCACAAAATCACTTATTAAAAATAGGGAGGATAGTTTCCTTTTTTGTTTCGAAAAAACTGATTCTAGTTAAGAGATGAAGTAATATAGTCAATATTGTAGGACCTCCTGTATACTGAGTATATTGGACTAGAAAAACAGTAGTGATCAAATAAGTAAAAATTCTTTACCTTGTGAAGCTTTCAAGTGGAATTAGGGAGTTTAATTTTTTATTTTATTTAATTTTTTATTTTGTTTTGCTTTTTAGGTCACACCAGGCGATGCATAGGGGTTACTCCTGGATTTGCACTCAGGAATTACTCCTGGCGTTGCTTAGCGGATCATATGGGATGCTGGGAATTGAACCTGGGTTGGTTGCATGCAAGGCAAATGCCCTACCCACTGCGCTTTCACTCCAGCCCCGGGAGTTTAATTTTTTTATGGTGTTTTTATATACTTTATGGAAGAAGTAGTAAAATGAATTCCTTTACTAATACAAAACTATTGGGGCCAGAGTGGTAGCACAGTGGAGAGGGCGTTTGCCTTGCACACAGCCAACTTGGGTTCGATCCCCAGCATCCCATATTGTCCCTTGAGCACTGCCAGGAGTCATTCCTGAGTGCAGAGCCAGGAGTAACCCCTGAGCATCGCTGGGTGTGACCCAAAAAACAAAAAACAAACTATTTCAAGAATTTCCATGTTAGGTAATTTTGTTAGTATTATTACCTTTTTTTTAATCTTGTGAAGATCTGCTTTGCTCTCTGTAGTTTTTATATAGTTGCTTGCATTTAACATGTAAGCATTTTGTCTTAATTCTTACAGCTCCAATTCTATGATTTTTGTGAGAAAGAAAAATTGAAGCCTGTAGAATTTATTCTTTTCTTTTCTTTCCCTCTCCTAACCTTTCTTCATTTCCCACTCCTAAAATTCCAAGGATATTTTTATTCTGGACTGACCTCTCTGACCTGCTAAATTTAAATATATATTCTTTTAACTTTTTTTTAACTACAGTTTTCTTTGGCATATTGCTTAGATTTTGCAAATAGTTCTTTGGTAGTTTTTCAACCACATGTATACAAGTTGCAGTGAATTTTTCTTTAGCATCTATTTATTGCATTGTTGGAACCATGTATAAAGTAGCTTGAATTTTGATGCAATTTTCAAGAGTTTCCTGATCATATTGACTCTTATTTTAAAGTCTCAGAATGGTAAGGTTTTAAAATCGATTTTTCCGTTGATTTGAGATAGATGTGACTTGGGCAGTAATAAAACTTAATAGTGAAAATAAAATAGGGACCAGGACATTATAAAGAAGTAAGAGTTAGTTAAGGTGCATATTTAATATGTGCCTTACCTGGGTTTGATCCTCAGCACCTCAAGACTTCCTGAGTATTACCCTGTGACCCCCTGAACACTGCTAGTTACCTTGGTAGTTCTCAGCATCTTTGAGCTCTAGCATTGAACTGCCATTCTGGTTGGCCAAGTAAGTATTGCAGCAAGTGGTCCCCAGATCTCGAGAGCACTGCTTTGGAGCCAGAAACAAAACAGAACAAACCTATCAGTAGCTACAATTCTTTTTTTTTTTTTTTTTTGAAAAGGTGGGGCACCACACTCAAGGATCACCTTGTCTTTGTGCTCAGGGAATCACTCTTGGTGATACTTGGAGAACCATCTGGTGTGGTGGGAATAGAACCTGTGTTAGCTGCATGCAAGGCAAGTGCCCTACTTGCTGTGCTATCCCCACCCCCTTCTATTCTTTTTGCTATGAATCTGACCATTCTAGTTACATCAAATAGAATCTACAATATTTAACCTTTTCAGAATGAATTATTTCATTTAGCTTATCTCTGGGTTCAACCTTGTAAAATATGTCAGGATATCATTCTATTTCAGCACTGAATGACATTCTGATAGGCATGTTTTTCACATTTTAAAAATTCATTCATTGAGCCAGAACGATAGCACAGCAGTTTTACCTTGCATGTGGCTGACCCGGGTTCAATCCCCAGCATCCCATATCGTCCCCCAAGCACCACTAGGAATAATTCCTGAGTGCAGAGCCAGGAGCAACCCTTGAGCATCGCTGGGTATGACCCAAAAAGCCAAAAAAAAAAAAAAGTCATTCATCTATCAAAAAGATACTTTAATTCTGTACTTTGGCAAAGAAAGTGTCACCTGAAACAATATATAAATACCTGTCACAGTCACCTTCCCGCCCCCACTCCGATGGTGCTGCAGGCAGAGGAGGGGCCCTTCTGCTCTGTCTCCCCCAGCTCTGCAAGTGAGTGTGTTTGGGGAGTGAAGCTCCATCAGCTGTGGTCCCTTATGGGCACACACTGCTGTGCCGTATCTACTTTTTTGGGTCATATCTGGTGATGCACAAGGGTTTCTCCTGGCTCTCCACTCAGGAATTACCCCTGGTGATGTTCAGGGGACCATATGGGATGCTGGAAATCGAATAAGGGTCGGCGAGGTAGAAGGCAAATGCCCTACCCACTGTGCTTGTTGCTCCAGCCCTATCTAACTTTTTTTTTTAATTAGTGAAACACCATGAGGTACAGTTGTAGACTGGCAAATTTTTGTGCTTGGGTTTCAGTTATACAGTGATCGAATACCCATCCCTCTACCAGTGCCCATTTTCCACCACCACCAGTCCCAGTATCCCTCCCACCCCCCTTCCCCCCCATCCCACCCTACCACTGTGGCAGGGCATTCCCTTTTGTTATCTCTCCTTTTGAGTGCTGTGGTTTGCAAAAGAGACATTGAGTGGCAATCTTGTTCAGACTATAGTCTACTCATCGTGCATTTCCCATCCTGAGAGGAACCTCCCAACACCCTTTATTTGGTGCTCCCTTCTCTATCTGAGCTGCCTTTTCCCCTAGCATGTGTGGCTGGCCTCCAAGCCATGGAGTGAACCTCCCGGTACTTATCTCGGCTATTCTTCGGTGTTAGTCTCCTATTTCGTTACTTTATGTTCCCCGATGAATCCAATCTTTCTATGTCTATCCCTCTCTTTCTGACTCATTTCACTTAGCGTGATACTTTCCATGTAGTACCACTTGTATGTAAATTTCATGACTTCATCCTTTCTGACAGCTACATAGTATTCCATTGTGTACCTATCTAACTTTTTGAGTTAATTTTTGTATATGGTGTAATGTAGGCATCCAACTTCATTCTTTTGAGGATAAATAATTGTATTTTCTAGTATTTATTATAAATGCTGTACTTATTTCTCCTTATCAAATCACATTGCCACCTTTGTCAAAAATAATTTGACCAAGTATATGTAGTTTTGCTTCAGGGCTCACTGTTCTATTTAATTGATCATATTTATCATATTTCATATTTGTCTTTTTGTCAGTACCACTATATTTTGATTGGGATTGCTTTGAATAGTATATTTTAAAGTCTAAAAGTGTGGCTCTTGCTCTCTTAAAATTCCTTTTTTTTTTTTTTGGCCACACTTGGTGATGCTCAGGGGTTGCTCCTGGTCCTACAACTCAGGTATCACTCTTGGCAGTGCTCAGAGACCATATGGGATGCCAGGGATCAAACCTGGGTCTGCTGCATGCAAGGCAAACTCACAAGCACTGTACTATATCGCTCCTACCCCAGATCCAGGTTATTTGATAGTCTCTTGAGATTTCTTATGGGGTTTCCAATGGCTACAAATAAGAATTTGGAAATTTTAATTATGATTACCTCTAACTTGTTTCCAATTTGAATGTCTTTTGTGTCTTTTTATTACCAAATTTCTATGAATAGAACTTCCAGTACAATGCTCAATAGCAGTGGTGAAAGTGTGCATCTTGATCTTGTTCTTGACCATAAGAGGAAAACTTTTCATCTTGTTAACTGTAGGCTTTTATTAAGGCACATTACTACTTTGAAGAAATTCTCTTATTTCTTGTTTGGGTTTTATCAAATATTTTTCTGTTAAAATTGAAATGTTAATGAGTTTATTCTTTTATTTATTGATGTGATCAATTATACTGATTGACATTTATATGATGTACATGAGCGCCACGCCTAGTGGTGCTCAGGGCTTGCTTTTGGTGGTGTTCAGGAGGCCTTATATGGTACCTTATGTGGTAATCAAACCAGATTCTGCTATAGTCAGGGCAAGTACCTTAATCCCTGAGCTATCTCTGATGCCTTGGTTTACTTTCATACAGTAAACCATTCTGGAATAAAATCTACTCGATTTAATCTACTTCTGCATCAGTTTGCTACTAATTTGTTGATTTTTTTTTTCTGCATCTGTTGTATTGATGTGTGGTTATGGTGTTGTGGTCTGTATTTGGTGTCAGGAGTATTTTTGGTCTTGTGGATTAAATTAGGAAGTGTTCCTATCCTTTTTGAAAGAGTTGGAAAAGGTTTTTTGTTAATTTTTTTGTTAATTATTGATAGAATTCAGCTTGAAACCTTGTCTTAGAATTTTTTTGTTTTGATTATTGTTTTGATTCTTGATTGTAGATTGTTGATTTATTCAGATGTATATTTCTGAAAATTTGTTCATTTAAGGAAAATAGGTTGGTGTACAATTATTGATAATGTTTTCTTTCAGCTTTTTTTTTTTAATATAAGTTGGTAGTTGTGTCTTTACCTTCATTTCTTGTTTTGTTTTGGGGCCCACATCTAGCTGTGTTGAGGGACTTACTCCTAATTCTGCACTCAGGGGTCACTTGTAGTGGGACTTGGATATGATCTCTGTTGTATGCAAGAAAGACAAGCACTTTATACACTGTACATTTCAGCCCCAGTCATTTCTTTTACTTTTTTTTTCCTGCTTTTTGGGCCACACCTGGAGATGCATAGGAGTCACTCCTGACTCTGCACTCAGGAATTACTTCTGGCAGTGCTCGGGGAAACATATGGGATGCTGGAAATCTCAGCGGCATGTAAGGCAAACGTTCTCCCCTCTGTGATATTGCTCCAGCCCCTTCTTTTACATTTAAAAAGTCTTTTCTGCAGATAAAACTGCTTCTCATATTTCTATACTATAGTATTTTCTTTAAAAAAATCAAAAAAAGTTAATACTTCAGTATTTAAGTGAAACTTGAGGCATAGATCTTAAGTATGATGTCACTTGGAAGATTATTATTTCATAGAATTATACAATGATGTTTGCCTTGCACGCAGCCAACATGGCTGACCCGAGTTCGATTCCTTCGCCCCTCTCGGAGAGCCTGGCAAGCTACCGAGAGTATCTCGCCCGCACGGCAGAGCCTGGCAAGCTCCCCGTGACGTATTCGATATGCCAGACACAGTAACAACAAAGTCTCCAATGGAGATGTTACTGGGCCCACTCGAGCAAATCAATGAACAACGGGAGGGCCTTTACCTTTTACCTTTTTATACAGTGATCAGTTGATTGATATTCCATCCGAATAAGGCTGACGATGATAGAGCTGGAGCGATAGAACAGCGGGTAGGGCATTTGCCTTGCTGACCCAGCTGACACGGGTTCGATTCCTCTGCTGCTCTTGGAGAACCTGGCAAGCTACTGAGAGTATTTCGCACTCATGGCAAAGCCTGGGCCTGCTTGAGCAAAATGATGAACAGCGGGAGGACAGTACTATAGTACTATGATAGAATTTAACCTATTTGGAATGTGCGGTTTCTAAGTTTTTTAGTCTACAACAAATTGTTAATTGTTGGCATGGAATCTTTGCTTCACTATTTTACATCTGGGGTGAATTAATTTTATTTCTGTTTTTAGCTGTAGCACCTGTTGTACCTGATTTAAGTAGTGACATTGACACAAGTAATTTTGATGACTTGGAAGAAGATAAAGGTGATGAGGAAACATTCCCTATACCTAAAGCTTTTGTAGGCAATCAACTTCCTTTTGTGGGATTTACATATTATAGCAATCGTAGGTAAGTATGTTCAGTTCAGCTTTATTCATATTGTTAATAACAGTTGTAATAGATTTAATGCTATTTAAAGAGATTGTCTTAATGTACAGCTTTTGGTGATGTGTAATATTCCCACTATCTTAAAAAACAAATTTCCAGGCTCAAGAATATTTAGAGTATCGTTTTTCAGAAATTCCCTGTTAAGTGGTATACTATACATCTTCTAGATAAAATAATAGATCAGAAGCTACTGTTAATCTGTCGTTTTAGTTAATCCTGTATCCAGACAATTCTTTTTGTTTTTTTTATGTGTTTTTGATTGATACTTAGTTTTTTAGCATGTTGGTGTTACTAAAAGTCTGATTTTTCAGTTTCTCAAAACTATGTAGTGAATCATTATGTATTATATAACCATGGGCAAACAGTTTTAACTGTTTATGCCCTGTTTCCTCAAATACAGGGACCTAGAGAAATAATACATTAGGTAGGGTGCTAGCCTTGCAGTAGCTGATCTGTATTTGATTCCCAGGACCCCTGGCACCCCTCCCTCATCCTCCCATGAGTGATTCCTGAGTGCGGGGTGCAGAGCCAGGCCCCCAAAAAACAAAAACAAAACCAAGAAATAGAATTACCGATATGAAAGAGAGGACTTCTAAAATTCATTCTTCTGAATCCAATTTTTTCTTTACCATGGACAGAAAGATTATGTTTTCACTAAAGTAGAGCTAAATTAAACATGATCTTTGAAATAGCCTTAAACTTTTAGGACTGGAGTGATAGTGGTGATAGTGCAGTGCTTAGGACACATGCTTTGCATGCAGCTGACTCTGATCCCTTGAGCCTGCCAAGAGTGATCTGTGAGCACGGAACTAGGAATAAGACCTCAAAACCACCAGGAATGACCCCTGAAAAAGCCCAAAAACCCTTACACTTTTAGGTCTATACCTAACCTAGCCATCCATATAAACGCTACCTAAATTACTAGACTCTTAAAAAAAAAATCAAAATATACAAGAGAACCCTGAGCAAAATTTTTTGAAAGAGTAGAAGAATAAAATGATTATTCAGGTGAATTCCTTACATTTCCACTGCTGTCTTTAAGGAATTCTACTAACTTTTTAGAGAACAAGACACTTTCACCTCTGTAGCTTATTAAATTTAGAAGAAATCCTAGAGATCAAATATTCTGATCTAATTTAGATTCCACTCGTATCACTATATGGTCTAAACTAACTTAAGATTGTTTATGATTTTTATTTGTCCTATTTGATATCAGTATTATATGTTTTGCTGTAAGTATATTAAGGCGTATGATTTTGGATCATTACTTGTGACCTAACTAGAACTTCTGTTAAAAATATGTGACATCTCTGTATTTTGTTTAAGGAATAATTACAGGGGGCCAGAGAGAGAGTACAAGGGATAAGTTGTTTGCCTTGCATTGGCAAATTACCAGTTTAATTCCCCCCAGCACCTCAAAATATTGGCAAGAGTAATTCCTGAGAACAGAGCCAGGAATAAACTCTGAGCACCACTCGGTGTGACTCCAAATCCAAACAAATTACAAACTCCTACTAAAATTTTGAAAGACAGCATTAGCACAATTCTTTTTTTTTTTTTAAAGAAATAAAATTAGGCACGTAGTATCTGTAATTAGTTGTTACTGAATGTTAAGGAGTTTTTTGTTTTCTTTTAAAAATTTCTCCCAGATACTTACCTTCAACAAATCCTAATGATAACAGAAGTAGCTCCAATGTGGATAAAAGCTTGGTAGGTATTTTTTTTATCTTTTTATTATAAGGTTGTGATGTGGATAATGTATTGGTGTGCATGATAGCAAGCATGCGTTGTTAATGAACTTAAATTTTTCTAGTACTCTTTACCTTCTGGCTCCTCTCTACTTAATTTCTTGCCTGAATATTAGGCATTATATTCTTAATCGGAGGTTCTAGCATTTAGATTTAGGTGTGCAGCTACTGGTATACCCTAGACCGAAGACCGGTCTGTCTCTGTTCGGGGAAGGCCGTCCTCTTTGACCGAGCGTGCAGCTTCGGGAGGGATGCACATAGAGCGGTGAGGGAGGAAGGGAACACCCGCCTAGTCAGCCAGATCAGCCGAATCAACCCTGACGATCAATGGGGTGACAAATGTCGCAGCCAGATTGCCCTCACATAATGGGGCTGGAGTGATAGCACAGCAGTAGGGCGTTTGCCTTGCGCGCAGCCAGCCTGTCCAAGCCGGGTTCGATTTCTCCACCCCTCTCAGAGAGTCCAGCAAGCTTCCAAGAGTGTCTCGCCCACACAGCAAAGCCTGGCAAGCTCCCCGTGACGTATTCAATATGCCAAACACAGTAACAACAAGTCTCAAAATGGAGATGTTACTGGGCCCGCTCGAGCAAATCCATGAACAATAGGAGAACAGTGCTACAGTACTATATTCTTAATGATTATACAGATTGATGGTATGGGCCTTTTAATCTTTGGAATTAGGAATTATGATAAATCAGAGTATCATTAAGGGTGTTGATATAAAAATAAATACAGCTATAGATTTTGATATCCATTAGATTTTTAAAGAGTTCCTTGTGTTTAATAAGATATGCATAAGATAAAATTTACCACTTTAACCATTTTTAAGTGTATGGTTTAGGTTTAGTGGTATCTAGTATCTTTATATTGCTATACAGCTGTTACCATCCATTTCCATAATTTTTTGTTTATCCCAGAGTAAAACTTGAAACAGTGGCTCTGTATTCTACTCTCCTTTCCAGTAATCACTGTCCCTCTTTCTATCAGTATTAATTTAATTATATTTAGGCACCTCATAGAGCAAGGAGGAAGGCATAATGTCCTTGATGTTCATTAGTGTTATCACATTTATCAATATTTCACTGCTTTTTAAGGGGGGTAGTTCAGAGCATGTATATAGCATATTTAATTCATATAGTGGTTTTAATAAAGGCCTATCAGCAAAATTGAGGGGAACAGTAATAAAAGTGTGATTGTTTCCAGATATTATTGTCATAGTGGTCCCTTCTCTGTCCTAATTGCCCCACCTCCACCCCATAGTCTCATATTATGTTTGTTTTTTTTTTTAATCCCACAAATGAGTGCAGTCATATTATATCTGTTCCTATACCTCTGACTTATTTCATTCAGCATGATACTCTCCATATTCATCTACTTATAAGCAAATTTCATGACTTTTTTTCCTCTCAGCTGCATAGTATTCCATTGTATAGATATACCAACGTTTCTTTATCTAGTCATCTGTTCTTGGGCCCTCAAGTTGTTTCCAAATTCTGGCTATTGTGAATAGTGCTGCAGTGAAAATAGAAGTGCAGATGGCTTTTCTGCAGTGATTTTGGATTCCTATGGTATATTCCCAGGAGTGGCATTGCAGGGTTTTATGGAAACTCAGTTTCTGTTTTTTTAAGGAATGCCCATATTTTTTTTCCAAAAGACTGAACCGGTCTGCTTTCACACCAACAATGAAAGAGACAACACTGCCACCAACAATGAATGAGAGTTCTTTTCTCTCCGTATCTGTGCCAGCACTGGTTGTTCTTGTTCTTTTTGATGTGTGCCAGTCTCTGTGGCATGAGATATTATCTCGTTGTTTTGAATTACATCTTCCTGATGATTAATGATGTAGAGCATTTTTTCCTGTGCCTTTTGGTCATTTGTATTTCTTCAGAGATGATAAATCTTGCTATATAAAGAAAATTTAAGCATTAAAATGAGTGGCATAATGCATTTAACGCTGTTGGAATCACAATAAGGCATAAAGAGTGTGAGAAGAATGTCTACTTTATTTCTTCCCCTCTTCCAATCTCTAGTTCAGTGTCCTATAACCTGAAGTAATATCATAGGACTACAGAGCCCAGATGATGGAATCTGTAGATTTTAAGGCAAAGAACGGCAGAGTATGAATTGTCAAGGCTGAAAAGGAGTGGAGAGTTGTACAAGTAGAGAATAACCAGAATAAATATCAACAGCATCTAAATTTTCCACTGAAAATTTTTATAGCAAGTAATATTGTGACATGAATTCTTTGCGTTGTTCATGTAACTTTCTGTTGCTCATAAGGTAAGTTTTAAAGAACAGAGTAGCTTGCTATTTTTTTAATTTTATTTTTTAAAGTTGTTCACAATAATTTATTGCATTCAATATTCCAACACAAAGCCCACCACCATTACACCTTCCCACCAGCATCATTTCTAATTTTCCCAACCACCACCCAAGCCTGCCCCAATAATAGTCCCTAAATAATTTATTTTGTATTACTTGCTATGAATGATTAACTAAAAATTATCAAAAAAAGTTTCCTTAAAAGAAAGTGTGTAAAGATTTCATCCTGGAGACATTAAGCTCTTGTATAAGAAATTACTAACATATTGTTACAGGTTGAACCTTGTGTGCTAACATTTTTTTATTCGAGATTTTTTCCATCTCCTTTACATTCCATCCAATATGGTATGCTACTCCTGGTACATCAGTGGTTTGGAGTATGAGATGTTGCTCCAGGCATTCTAAAATTTTAAATAAGTTAAATTTTAAACTGGATGGTGACTTTGGGTTCTGGAGGCATCTCTGTAACTTGTTGTTTTCTTCCAAGATTTTTTGCTACTTTTAAAAGTTGATAAATTTTTTTTCTCCATAATTTATTTACTATAATATATTTTACTTATATATTTAAATATAAGAGAACATATAATGGGAAGTGAAAGTGAAAAAAGGGGGATGAATTATGTGAGTACCTTAATTACCTTAAAGTCATCTTTCCTCCTTAAATTTTGATACAAATGGAGTTGCTAGCAGTCTTTTAGACTTGTCACTCATTCTGGCTAAAATGCGATCCTTTGACTACTTTGCATGGTAAGCAATTCTTTAGTCAGATCTCAATCACTGCTTCTTCCTGGCAGAATTAGGTGAGACCTACCTTCTTTCTTCTTCAGAATAGCTTATTTGTATTATACACATTGTATATTGTCTAACCTTAATGTCTTTGGGTTTATTACATTTTTTCATTTTCCCATTCTCCCTGATGTCATTTAACTATTTATGAAAACAGGAGCCAATTCTTTTAAGTTTTTGTGTTATTAATGCCTACCACAGTATCTGATACAGATGTTAAAAAATAACTTTGTAAAATTTTGTTGGGAAGGGTTAAGAGAACTAAAGAATTTTCAGGGCCAGTATACTGATACAGTGGGTAGGGCATTTTTCTTGCATGTGACAGACCTAGGTTTAGTTCCCGCCACCCCATATGGTCTCCATGTAACCTCCCCCCCCCCCACCCCCCCACCCCCCGCCACCAGGAGTAATTCCTGAACTCAGAGCTGAGTAAGCTCTGAGCACTGCTGGGTGTGGCCCCCCCTTCCCTCGAAAAAGAGAACTAAACAGTTTCCTACTAAACAGTTTCTAAAAAAGCTATTTTTTCTCTGAGTATTCTTTTTTTCTAAATAAATAACTTTGTTATTTTAAATTAAAGCAGGAAAATTTGCAAAAAACAATTTACAAGCTGGAAGAACAGCTGCATAATGAAATACAGTTGAAAGATGAAATGGAGCAGAAGTGTAGGTAAGAATGAACTTTCTGTTCTATTAAAGTTGTTTAGAAGATGCTTGTTTTTCAACTTTATAAGACACTGGAAAAACTTCAAATTTCATGTAAAGCATGTGGAATTATGGAAGTTGCTATTGCTACATCTTCAGTGAAATATGACTCAGAATTGAAAAGTAGTATATGGTCCGGAGCAATAGTACAGCAGGTAGGGCATTTAGTCCTCCCAGAGCACTGCCAGGAGTAATTACCTGAGTGCAGAGCCAGGAGTAACCTCTGAGCATTGCCAGGTATGACCCAAAAAGCCAAAACAAAAAAAAAATATTTTTTTGTTGGCACCAGTTACATATGTTATTGTCCTTGGAATATACAAAGGGCATTTGCTATAGCGAACTTTTGTCTTGAAAAACTACAGAGATGTTTTACTTCTTGATCAGTTGCTTTTCTGTTGCATTTTAATTACCTCACAGAAAGGGCAAATTAGTTTACATTAAGTAAGAAACTTTGTAAAGTAAAAACTATATTGACTGTGCTTTAGAAATAATACAGAGATTAAGGAAGCACATACCTACCATGCAGTTGCAGCTGTACCCTAGTTCGGATCCCACCACCACATATGGTCCCTGAGCAGTGTGTCAGGTATGGCCCAAAAACAAAGTGTTGAAGGTTAAAATTTATTGTATTTTTGATAGACATTCTTATTTTTGTTACAAGTCTTGGAAACTTGGAATATTCCCTCTGTGACTCATAAGGGTAATAAATGTGGTAGTTAAAATAATTATCATTAGCACAGCGGGTAGGACGTTTGCCTTGTACGCAGCCAACATGGCCGACCCGAGTTCAGTTCTTCCGCCCCTCTCGGAGAGCCTGGTAAGCTACCGAGAGTATCTCGCCCGCATGGCAGAGCCTGCCAAGCTACCTGTGACATATTCGATATGCCAAACACAGTAACAATTCTGACAAAGAAGACGTTACAGGGCCTGCTCGAGCAAATCGATGAACAATGGGAGGACAGTGCTACAGATATAATAGATTTGGATATTATTGGTAGAAACCACAGGTATATTCTTATGCTGTGGGAGTAATCTCAACATATCATTTATACTTTATTATACATTCAGTGTATTAATAAAGGGTATGTTTCCTAAATTGGATTGATTTTGAAGCTTATGACTATTTCAATATAATTTTGTTCTTTAGTCCTATGTACTTTATTTCATACTTTAAAAAATACATTCAAGAAAAGGCTTTAGGGGCTGGAGTGGTAGCACAGTGGGTAGGGCATTTGGCTTGCATGCAGCCGACACAGGTTCTATTCCTAGCATCCCGTATGGTCCCCTGAGCACCACTAGGGGTAATTTCTGAGTGCTGCAAAGCCAGAAAGAAGTGAACTCCTGTGCATCGCCGGGTGTAACACAAAAAGCGGAAAAAACAAAAAAGGCCATTGACTTTATCGTACTTCCAAAGGGGGAATCCATAGCAGAAACAAAAGTTAAGAAATTTTAGTTTTATTTATTTACTTAACCCCTGGCCAATAAAATATTTAATGTACTAATAATCTACATTGCTTTTGTTTTTACAGAACTTCAAACATAAAACTAGACAAGATAATGAAAGAATTGGATGAAGAGGTACTTTTGCTTTCTAATCAGAATTTTCCTTTTAGAGAATGTTTGTCTCATCCAAATTGTTTGCTTCTGTTTTTCTGAAAAACTGCATTTGAAATTTTTAGGTTGAATTGTAGACTAGAGCCGAAGCATAATAATGAAAGCCTCACTTTGGAGTTACGGGTTCCAGTGTTACAGATTATGCCATAATAGCATTTTCATGCAAACTTGAAATTTTATTACAATACTAAATTTCAAGTCAGTAGTTCTTAATACTTGAAATGTGAGAATCAACAAATCAAAAATTGAATCTGGAATCAAAGCAGAAGAAATAGAAGAATACAGTTTACAAAGGAATGATATTAACTTATTTTCTGATGAAACAAGAAGTATATTGAGGGATTGGAGCAATAGTACAGCAGGTAGGGTTTGCCTTGCATGTGGCCGACCCGGGTTCAATTCCCAGCAACCCATAAGGTCCCTGAGCACTGCCAGGAATATTATTAGGGAAACAGCATAAGCATTCAGATTCAGATAAATAACAAATCAATATAGTAGATCAGGAACTAGGAAACCTGTGAAACTGGGATGACTCTTGGCTCACCCCTCTCCCAAGGGGTTCCCATAGTTTTTAGCCAAAGACCAGTGTTATCTGTGAGTTTCATTGGCTTGGCTTGGCATCTCTTCCGTGATTAGTTGTGAGGCTGTGAAGGTGGGTCATTTACATGGCAGAGGCTATATGAGGCTGTCGTAACTGTTAGCGCTTCTGGTAATGCTACAGCATCTGTGGAAGTTGTGTTAACAGGAGTAACAAATTTCTTCTCCCTCCCATAACATGGTGTGTCTCTGGAGGCCTAGTGAATGCCAAGTTTCCCATTACTGTGTCAATAATGAAGTTGTACTATGCCCAGCCTGTGTATCAATAAAAACTAAGTGGGAAACCTGCATTTCCACCTCTAATAAAAATGAGGCAGTGCCTCCTTAATTCTGTTAAAATAGTGGAATTAAGAATGAGATTAGTAGACGAAATCTGCTAAAATAGAGACCTTAAATAGGATAAAATAGCCAAAATGTCTGGTTTTGAATATTAAGTCATTTGTTATAATCAGAAGTATAAGAATTATAAAAATTTATGTAGTATTTTGTTACATTTTCTATATTAGGGGAAACTGAATAAAGGGTATATAAGACCTCTCAATATATACTATCTTTGCAACTTTCTGCAATATATAATTATTTCACAGTAATGGGACTAGAGAGATAGTACAGCAGGTAGGGCATTTGCTTGCATGTAGCCCACCCAGGTTTTATCCACAACTTAATCATATGGTCCCCTAACCACCGCTGGGAGTGATCTGGATCAATTGCTGGGTGTCCCCCCCCCCACCACCACCACCAAAAAAAAAATATCATTGCACAATTAAAAACTAGGGCCAGATTAATGGCTCAATAGGCTGAGTACATACCTTGTATGCTGAAAGCTTGGGTTTGATCCATCTATATGTCCCCTGATCACTACTGAGAATGACCCCTAGTCCCCAAAGTGGCCCCTGAGCACCACCGGGTATAGCCCCCCCCCCCCCAAACAAATAAAAAATGTCAATTGCTTCAGCTCAATTTTGGTTTGATTCCTGTCACTGCATACGAGGAATAGCTCCTTGGCACCTTTTTAGTGTGACCTAAAACCCCCAAGTAAATAAATAAAATTTAAGAATGGCAAATTTCAGAATTTTAATGGTCAAACTGAAGGCCTCACACACTGAGACCAGACCATTCTCAAACCCCAGAAAATAAGTTTTTATGTTTTAGAGTTAGAGTATTTTTTTCCCTTTAATCCCCCCCCCCCCGCACACACACACACACACACACGCACACGCACACGCACACACTTATTTTCTAAATCAAGTGTTTCCTTCATCGTTTTTTTTTGTTTTGTTTTGTATTTAGACCACACCTAGCTTTGCTCAGGGGTTACTCCTGGCTCTGCTCTCAGGGATCACTCCTGGTGGCCTTGGGGAACATTTGGGTTTCTGGGGATTGAACCTGAGTTAAGTTGCATGCAAGGCAAGCACTTTACTATACTATCTCTGACTCCCTTTATTGTTTTCTTTTCCCTTTTTTTTTTATTTTTTAAAAATAACTATTAGAGGAATCAAAGAATAATTTAGAAAAGATACATTTCTGTTGGACTGGAGCGATAGCACAGTGGCTAGGGCGTTTGCCTTGCACGAGACCGACCTGGGTTTGATTTCTCCATCCCTCTCGCAGAGTCCGGCAAGCTACAGAGAGTATCCCGCCTGCATGGCAGAGCCTGGCAAGCTCCCCATGGTGTATCGATATGCCAAAAACAGTAACAACAAGTCTCACAATGAAGACGTTACTGGTGCCTGCTCGAGCAAATCGATGAACAACAGGACTACAGTGTACATTTCTGTTGAGATAGGACAAGGATTAAGAGAGACACAAAACTATTAAACTTACACACTGCACTGCTTACTACCATTTGAATTTTGTACCATAAAATTATCAAATATTCAAGTATCTGACTTTTTTTCATATTATTTTAAATTTAGGTTTGTAAATAAGTCAAAATCTGATGATGTGATCAGTATTGCATTGTGACCATTTTAAACTAATTAAGCAACATTCAGTTTCAAAGATTTAATAGGATGACTTTTTATATTCACGAATTAAAAAACCCCTGAAAATTTGCATAAGAGGATTCTCAGTGTCTTCCTGTTAGGCAAACTGAATCATATTACTAAAAAGTTGTCCTTAGGATGTATACTTACTTTGAAATTAATATATTTATTGTAAGTCTTTATGGGTTTTATTTTTTTAAAGAACAAAAATATTACCTCAAATAAGTGAGAATGAGTATTGTAATCATAATGTTATAATTTCAGGGTAATCAAAGAAGAAATTTAGAGTCTACAGTGTCTCAAATTGAAAAGGAGAAAATGTTGTTACAGCATAGAATTAATGAGTATCAACGAAAAGCAGAACAGGAAAATGAGAAGAGAAGGAATGTAGAAAATGAAGGTAATATATATTACTACTTTTGACATTTCTTTGGAATTTATGCAGAACTATCTTTCTTTGTCATGAGATAGTTAAATTTAGTGCATTTTTTTCAGTCGCAATCATAAAGATGTTATGAGCTGAATTTCTAGATCCCAAGATTATAGTATGTTAAAAACCAGTATACTAGTGTAGAAGAGTAATTTTCATCGATCTGTGCAAATTGGAAACTGGGATGTCTTAAAACTGGTGGCTCCCTGGCAGCTCTCCAGTCCCTACCACTTTCAGTATTATGAACCCCCAAGTTTACTACCACTGGGCCACATACTGAATCATCAGGCTTACATCACTGGAATGAGCATTGCGGGTGTGACCCCTGGTTTCCCAAACCGTGCAGTGGGATGTCTATTAAAAGGGAAGTAAGAATACTGCTATTAAGTCATTAGAGCCCATAGGTAGAGGGGGAGAAAGAGGGAAATTGTCTGCCGTAGAGGCAGGGGGAGGAGTGGGCTTTATAAGAAATTATATACAAAAATTAATTTTCAACATTAATTTCCAATGATAAATTTTGCCGCACCCACATAATAGAATAAAAAGAATAAAGCATGTCTATATGCTGTTACTGAATTGTTAAGATGTGCCTACTTTTGATTTTGGTATTGGGAACTAAACCCCAGCCTCATACATGCAAAGCATTTGTACTGACACTTAAGTTACAGCTCCAGCAAAGACATATATTTAAGTGAACATAATCTGACTATAGGTTGTTAAAAGTAAGTGCTGAAATTCAAAGACTTGTACAGTTCAAAAATAATGTGAAAACTAGCTTAATTGAGTTATTTGAGTATTATGGAAATAAAATTTAAATATTACAGAAGTGAAGCAAATCTGTTTATATATTATAAAATGATACTCCTCTTGTATGATAAATTTAATCTAAATGTAAATACTTCCAAAAAGATGCTATTTGACTTTGATAGATGACCTTATGTAACTATATGACCCAAGACTAAGTTAATTTTCTAAAGAGATTTATATCTTATACTTGAAAGGTGATTTCTATATCTTTCATATAGAAAGATTTCTGTATGATTTCTATATCTTTTGATTTCTGTATCTATATGATTTCTATATCTTTTCTATATCTTTCATCTAGTTTCTACTTTAAAGGATCAATTGGAAGATCTAAAGAAAGTAAGTCAGAATTCACAGCTTGCTAATGAGAAACTGGCACAGTTACAAAAACAGGTACGTTTTTACAGCATAAATTTTGAATATGATGAAAAGAAGTGAATGAATTTTGATTTTTTTAAAAAATCTTATTTTCTTGCTCTTTTTTAAAATAGCTGGAAGAAGCCAATGACTTACTTAGAACAGAATCAGATACAGCTGTAAGATTAAGGAAGAGTCACACAGAGATGAGCAAGTCAATTAGTCAGCTAGAGTCCCTGAACAGAGAATTGCAAGAAAGAAATAGAATTTTAGAGAATTCCAAGTCACAAATGGACAAAGATTATTACCAGCTGCAAGCTGTGTTAGAAGCTGAACGAAGAGACAGAGGTCATGATTCTGAGATGATTGGTGACCTTCAAGGTAAAATTTTTTTTTTTTACTGTGATAAGATACATATATTATAATGCCTAAAAAGACAAATTTGTGATGTGTATTATACCCTTTTAAGTATAATAATTCATTGTATTTATTACATTGTCTTTTAATGAAGGTAACTTTTATTAATGAAAGGTAAATTTATTTTTTATTTTAAAAAACATGACAGTTGCTGTTTTAATAATTTTATTTGTGATCTAATTTGTTTTTAGTGCTGCAGATAAATTCAGAAATTGATCCATGCAAAGCATGCATTTTTCCATTGAGCTACATCCCCAGCCCCAGTATATATATTTTTTATCATTGTCCTTGTAAAGAAAATGATGATGAGATCAGAAATCGTTTTCCTTCTTCCTCTTTTGTGCCTACATTTTTCTTTTTTTCTTATAATTTTATTTTAGGCTCCATGGTTTACAGTACCATTTACAATAATTTTTTTTGCATAACATGTTCCAACACTACACCCTCCACCAGAGTGTTCCCTTCCATCTACCCCTCCAACATTATTCCAGTGTACATCGTCATCGTCCCCCTCTCTTCCACCACCTTAATCTTCTTCCTTCCCTCCACTGTAATAACCTTTGTACTAAAGATAAGTTCTCAGTTTCTGTTGCTTCTGGGCATTTGTTATACCCCTAGTTGTTTCTTTATAACCCACTTGTAGGAGAGATCTCTGTGTCTGACCCTCTCCCTCTGGCTAACTTTGTTTAGCCTGATACTCTCCATATCCATCCTTGTAGCAATAGTTGCATTATATCATCTTTTCTTAAAGCTGAGTAGTAGTCTTATGCCTACGTTTTAATTTTTTCATTCTCACAAGTACCTCAAGATAGGAAATAAGGATGTCTTCAGCTTCACAGAGTACTAAAAACTTAATTCTAAAACATGACTCATTCAAAGTTTACTCAAAGTGTAAGACTAAGTCAGTCAGGCAGAGAAGGATTATTATTATAACCTGGGTACTCTGGGCCAGAGAATACAGTGGATAGGGCATGCAGCCGATCCAATTTTGATCCCCAGCAATCCCATATGGTCCCCTAAGCACCACCAGGAGTTAATTCCTGAGTGCTGAGCCAGGAGTAACTCCTGAGCATTGCCAGGTGTGACATGAAAACAAACAAATAAACAACCCCCCGAAAAACTGAATACTCTTCATGTGTTATTGGTAGAAATAGAAACTCATTTCCAGAATAGAATCCTATTGCAAATAAAGAATTGGAAAAGATTAATTATAATCTTGAAGGAATAGTTCTAATAATAATAGTAAAATTCAGATTGTTTTATAAAATATGTCTGCTGATACTCATTTCACTTAATTTTTCCCTCCAGTTTAGTATTTCTGTAAGTACTGACGTTTATAATACCTAATCAAAACAGATATGTGTGTAAGTTGCCAGATGGGGGAAAATGGTGGTGGTGTAGTTGATTTTAACCTTACATGCAGGATGGGAACATATTTGGGGTCTCATGGGGCTTGGTGATTAGATATAATTCTGTGCAGAGAGGTCAGGGTCAGTTTCTGTTACTATGGAAACAAAATTAAAGTCTCCCGTTGGTTCTTTGCTGGGCAGTGTTGTGTAATCTTATTTCTCAGGGACTCAGCTTAAAATAGATTTGAAAAATAACAAGAGAGTGGCCTTATTATATGTATTAGAAAAGCTTTATTTTTAGCTTCCTTAACTTTTCTAGGGTTTTTTATATAGTTATGTAAAAATTACTTCATTTGTCTTCTTTATAAACCGAGGAGTTAGAATAGTTGACCACCTATACATCCTTTTAATTCTAAAATTCTTTAAATGTCTAGTCTTACAGATAAGATTCTGCTTTAAAATGATTTTCAAAAATGTTTTTGAATGAATCTGTGTTTCAGCACCAGTGAAGTTAAGGAGCATTCATGGCAGGATTTATAATTGATGTTTATCTTTTAAAATGCTTCCTTTAATATTTAGTTTTGCTTCTTTTTAAGGCCACCTACAGTGAGACTCAGGGGCCTGGTCCTGCTCCCAGGCAGTGTTTAGCTTGGAGGTGAGGGGTCACCAGGACCGCACCCAGTGGTCCTTTTGGGATGGTAGGAGAAGAGGAATGTAAGCATAGTAGTATCCCTCAGGTTCTTGTGTATACTGAGCATATAGTCTCTCTTGAGTTATCTCCTTGGTGCCTAAGGTTTATTTCTTAACTTTAAGGTAAATTAAAGTTCACACAGAGGCTGTACATATTGCAGAGTGGGTAGAGCACTTTTCTTACACACAGCTGACCTAGGTTCAATTCCAAATACCCCATATAGTCCCCCTGAGCCCAGCTAGGGGTGATCTCTAAACATAGCACCAGGAGTAAGCCCTAGGCACCACCATGCGTGGCCCCCAAATCAAAACTATAAATAATAAAAGTGAAGTGTATGTAAAGCTCAGCATACATACGAGACACATTGTAAGTTTTAAAAAGCTACATTCTGACGCCAGAGATATAGTACATGCCTTCCAAATGGCTTGACTTGCACACAGCCAACTCAGGTTCAATTCCTGGCACCCCTTGTGGCCCTGTGGAAGTTACCCTTGAGCACAGAGCCAAGAGTAATCCATGAAACTGCCAGATGTGATCCAAAAACAAAACGCCACTATCTGGACTGGAGAGACAGCTCAACAGGCCGAGAGCATCCCGTGCATGCAAGAGGCCTGAGTTTCATCCCTGTACCCTATACTAGGTCCCCTGGGCATTATCAGGAACAGTCCTGAGCTCAGACTGTTGTGGAATCGGACCAAAAGGCCACTAGAAGGAAGCCCAGTATGGACCCTTCCCTCCCAAAAAAAAGAGTTAAAAAAAAATAAAAACTTCACATATTCTATTTGAGCAAGCATACATGCACACACACACACACACACACACACACACACACGTATGTATAGTCACAAAGTCACAAAGCATAGATACATATAAATATGTCTATGCTTTGTATCAAAAAGATTTTTATTTCAAAAACATTTCACATAGCCTACACGATCATATTGGGCTTCCTTCTATCTCTGTACTCAGGAATCACTCCTGGAGTGGTGCTCAGGGCACCATCATAAGTGGTTCTGCGAGGATCTGACTCAATTTGACTGCACACAAGGCAAGTGCCTTACCTGCTGTACTCTCTCTAGCCCTTTTAAGGCTTACTCTTCACATATAAAGAGCACTCAAGGATTCAGATCTGATTTTTGAATTATGGGCAGGGAATGTGTTTCAAGTGATACAGTGAGTGATGTTCTTGTATGACGTCCTGGTTCAATTCCCAAATTTTTATACTTTTAAAAAAAATTTTAGCTGATCAGATTTGAAAACAAATTTATTTCTTATGTTAATGGTCATGCTGAAAGCTAATTTTGATAACTTTATCACTTGAGCTTTTTTATTTTCACTGTTTGATAGCTCGAATTACATCTTTACAAGAAGAGGTGAAACACCTCAAACATAGTCTTGAGAGAGTGGAAGGAGAAAGAAAAGAGGCTCAAGACATGCTTAATCATTCAGAAAAGGTGAGGTTTGGGAAAGGGGAAGCGCATCCTGAGTGGTGTTCAGAGGGCCTAAGGGCTGTTGTAGCACATGGGCTGGCAGTTTGGCGTGAGGGGATGCGGAGCTGCTCCATTTCTGTAGGAATTGGACTGCTCAGGCCACATTCTGTAGGAATCCAGGCCCAGGCTGTCATGACTGTGCTGGGGATTGGGCCAGTGGTTGAGGATGAAGCACAGGGGTATATAGGGGTTAAAGTGCTTGCCTTGGCATATGGTGGACCCTGCCTGGTTTGATCCCCAGCATTACATATGGTCTCCCAAGAAGGCCAGGAGTGATCCTTGAGTACCACTGGGATGACCCCCAAAACAAATCCAGTTTAGGTGGATGCAAGACTTGGTACCTAAACCCAAGACTTGGTACCTAAACCCTATTTTGTTTTATATCCCTGGCCCCAAGGTAAGTGATTTAGTGTATACTAATTATGAGAAACTAGTAGCCATCAGATATTAAATTTAATAAAAGTAGCATTAATTTTGGTCTTGCCTTGAAAGACCAAATAAATATTTGATATTATCACTAATTGCTTGGTTTCGAGATAACTGTTGATGTTAAAAATTGCCCTGTTATTGCACACTGAAAAGATGAAAGTGCAGTCCTACTAGTCTGAATTGCTTTTTTGGTGGGAGGGAGTGGCTAGAGCATATGTTTTGCATACAGAATCTTCAATTCAAAGTATGGTGTCTGAGCACCATCAGGAAAAACTCTCAAGCCCTGAGCCAAGAATTTGCCCCTAAGCCACCTCCAGGTGTGCCTTCCATTCCAAATTATTAGTTATTCTCTGTTGCTAAGATTAAATAGATAAGATGCATATCCAGCTTTCAAACTTGGATCTAGGTGTATCATCAGAGAAGTGATCAGAAAACTGGTATATGCATTCATGCATAAAATGAGAACTCACTGGTAGAGCCTGTATATGTCCTGTTCATTTCTGTGAGGTTTTTTGCCTCCCCCAAAAAGTGGAAAGTGACCGTTATATGAGGCTTTTTAAAAATTGTGACATCGAGCTTTCAGAAGCAAAGCCCTGGGGTGTGGGATCAAGGACTTAAGACTCCAGGCCACTTGGCGGCAGCGGAGACGAAAATGGACCTTCCCTTCCAGTCTCCCCGCCTGCTTAGGGTCCTGTCTGTCATGCCCACTATCTGCCTCCAGGCTGCATCTCAGCACAGCTTTGATCCAGAGACTCCCAAATGAATCACAGAATTGATTAGCTCCCTATAGAGATGTCTGTGGACCCCAACCATTTACAATTTTGGAATTCCAGAAGCACACGGCTGCAAAAGTGGCCGTGTGACTTATCATGATATTCACAATAAGCAATAGAAAATAAATTATTTTTTATTTCAAGCCTGGCAGGCTGGCAGACAGGCTTGAATGGTGGTGGAAGAATTTAAAATAATGGTGGGAAGGTGTAATCATGGTAGAATTGGTGTTGTAATATTGAATGTAATCAATTAATGTGAACAACTTACAAAAATAAAATTAAAAAAATTTTTTTTAAGTGTAACAATTAGGGCTGGAGAGTTTGTACAGCTGGTTAAGTAGGGCATTTACCTTGCACATGGCTGACCTGGGTTCAATACATGGCATACCATATTATTCCCCTTCACCGCCAATAGTGATACCTGAGCACAGAGCCAGGAGTTACCCCTGAGCATCACTATGTGTGACTCCCCGTATGTGTGTCAAAAAATTGTGACAGAATAACTAAAGACAGGGATCAAGATTATGTAATGAAATGCTATAACTTTCAACAGAACTGCTCTCTGCTGTGTGTTATTCAAATGGGAGGGGTTGGGGTAATGAAAAGGTGGTGTTTTGCTTTAAATTATGTCTTATATTTAAAAAATTAGTCACTATAGAAAATGAAATAAATAGGATGTTCCTGAATAAATTGATTTTGAGGCCACAGTGTTCTGGGACTTCTACCAACAAGTTGCTCAGGGGCCTATCCTGGTGGTGGTTGGGAGCCATACAGTGGCAGGGATCAAATTCAGATTTCCATACCAAAATATACACAGTCATATGATTGATCTCTCTGATCTGAATAAAAACATATAAGCAAACATGGTATACATTTCAGAAAAATGTGATTCATAATTTTGTTTTGTCTTTTGTGTAATGTGAAATTAATTTTTTGCATAATATATGATTCCTTATTTTTATAGGAAAAGAATAACTTAGAGATAGATTTAAACTACAAACTTAAATCATTACAACAGCGATTAGAACAAGAGGTAAATGAACATAAAGTAACCAAGGCTCGTTTAACCGACAAACATCAATCTATTGAAGAGGCTAAGTCTGTAGCAATGTATGGTAAGTTATCAGTTTTAATATTTTCTGCATTGTGATTTTAAATAATTGCTTATAGAAATTTTTGTTTTAGGGCTGGAGGGATAGATAGTACAGCAGGGAAGGTCCTTACCCTGTACGCATCCAACCCAGGTTTGATCCCTGGCATCCCATATGGTCACCCACACACTGCTAGAAGTGAGTCTTGAGTATAGGGAGTAACCCCTGTGCATTGATGGATATGGCCCAAGAACCGACCAAACCCCAAAAATATTTTTTTTAAAAAGTTTTTGTTTTAGTCAAAATTTTATAATTATATAAGCTCTTTAGGATTATATAGCATCAGGACTGTATAGTGGGTAGTACACTTGCCTTGCATGTGGCCAGCCCAGATTCACTCCCTGGCTCCCACTATAATCCCCCAAGTTCCACCAGAGGTGATCCTTGAGCACAGAGCCAGGCGTAAACACTGAGCACTACTGGGTGTGGCCCAAAAAATCAAAATAAATATCAATCCTTTCATTGCATACAGAATCTTTTGAGTTGGCACTTACCTGTCTTTATAATCTTACTGCATTGTACATACACAATTTTAATGCATATTGAAATGCTTCTATTTCTTATACATGTTTATTATTGACTAATATATAGGGCATTTGCAGTATATTCTGTTTGGTATATAGCAGAAAAATAAGGCAAGAACCATCCTCTTAGTAATATTTTCTGACATTGGAGATAGACAATAACAATTAAATGAAAATAGGTATAGATTATAATCGTTAATGTGAAGTAAATATAATAATTGTAGGTAGTAGTACTTACTACTTGATCGAAGATTCTGAGGAAAGGGCTCTCTAAGACAATAATATTTGAGGTAAGCATTAGAAGCTGAAATGAAAGCTGTTTTAGTTTTTATTTTGGGGAGTTTGCTGGGCATTGAACCTGATTAACATGGAAGACCAGTATGTACCACTCAACTCTGCTGTCTCTGCTGCTCTGAAAGAGTGGAAGAAATTATGTTTCAGTCATAGGAAATAAGTTCAGTATTCTTACTCTAAGGGTAGCAGGAAGCCATTTAAGATGTGGTGGAATATGCCATTTTTGTTTTTAAAAGATAACTTTTACTACCATGTGGAGAACGCTTTTGAGAGGGTAACAATTTAAAAGGGAAGATCAGGGACTGAGAAGATGGCTTAAGGATTGGAGTGCATTCTTTGCATGTAGGAGCATGATCTCCACGCATTGCTGGAGTAACCGTTGAGCACCACCAGGTGTGTACACCCCACCCCACCCCAGTTCTCAGTGTCTTATTATTTTAAAAGGTAGGAATCAACTAGAAGGCATTGACCTTAGACATTAATGGTAGAGCTGTGAAAACAGTGGAAATACAGAGGACAAGAATTGAAAAGTGAATTAAAAGAGCAAAAAGGGAATCGGATCAGAATTCTAATTCTAGTAGCTGAGTTAACAGTAATTTACTTAAATTTGGACAATGAGTAATAAGGGGAAAATAACGGCATCTACTTTATTTATTTATTTATTTATTTGCTTTTTGGGGTCACACCCAGCGATGCTCTGGGGTTACTCCTGGCTCTGCACTCAGGAATTACTCCTGGCGGTGCTCGGGGGACCATATGGGATGCTGGGAATCGAACCCGCGTCGGCCATGCGCAAGGCAGACAGCCTACCCGCTGTACTATTGTTCCAGCCCCATGGCATCTACTTATTTTTGTTTTAATTTTAAAATACTAAGATAACATTGCTTTATAACATAAGTTTTATGTGTGCATCATTATAGTCTACGTCTGTATTTACTACAAAAATAAGTATCTATTTATACTTTTGAATATAAATTCTAGCATGAATCTTTTTTCCACTATTTTATAATGTGAAAACATGGTTTACAGCACTTTATATATTACTGTTTGATACCCCCACTGTCATAGAGTCAGTAATCCTCTGCTTCCATCCCACTCCTTCTCTACCATATGAACTGTATTTAAGACAAGGACAAAGGCTGGAGAGAGAGTACAATGGATAGTGTGCTTGCTTTGCACGGAGCCAACTCATGTTGAATCCCTGATATCCTGATACCCTGGTCCTCTCAGCACCGCCAGGGATTATTATTTTGACTTTAAAACCAAAGTAATAACAATGAGAAGAATGAAGAATTAAATCTTTTTTTGCTCGAGGTGAAGAGGATAATTATAAAATAAGGTAGAAGATATGGTAATTTATTTTCACAGGGGCAGTGTAGGGTCAAACTAAATAATTTGACATTAGATTTACCTCCCAAAATAGTGCTCTTAGTAAAAATCTAGAGGAAGTGACTTTCCTAATGGCATAGGACATACAGGAACATTAGAAACAGGTTATGATCATCTTTCTCCTTCATCTTCTTTTTCCCCCACTGGACATTTTTTAATCTTTACCAGACAAATATGTACAAATGACCATAGCCATTCACTACTTCATAGCCATTCACTACTTCTGGATTTTTAATCAATAATCAAAAGTAAGTCTAATTATTCCTCCAGAATTCTTGGGCAGCCTTCATTCTTTTTTCTTTTTTTTTTTTCATTTTTATTAGTGAAACACCATGAGGTACAGTTGTACACTTACAAATTTTTGTGCAGGGTTTCAGTTATACAATGATCGAGTACCCATCCTTCATCTTTATCGAGACTTTTCACCTACTGTTATAATTTAATACCCTTCCTAGTTTGTTGTACATATACACAGAACTTTTGTAAGTTTATCAATCCTGAATTTTATTCTACACAACTTTCTTAGCAATAGATGTACACTGCCTCTATTTTAATTTTTTAATTTCTAAGGCTAAACAATATATATTCACAATATTAAAAATTAACCAAGATGTTTTTGTTAGGGGCCAGAGAGATAGTACAGTGGGTAAGGTGCTTGCCTTGCATGAGGCCAACCTGGATTGGAGTTGTGATAATCCACATGACCCCCTGGAGTATCACCAAGGAATGATTCTTGAGTAGAGAGCCAGCAGTAATGCCTGAGCATCACCAAGTGTGGACCAGAAACAAACTTCTCCAAAAGATCACTATCACGATCACGATCATTCTGTTGATCATTGATTTCCTTGAGCAGGAACCAGTAATATCTCCTTCGTCCTAGCCCTTGAGATTTTAAAAAGTGCCATATTCAAGACTCTTTCAGGGTCAGGAGAATGAGACCCATCATTGTTACTGGTTTTTGGCATATTGAGTATGCCACGGGGAGTTTGCCAGACTCTGCCGTGCAGGTAGGACGCTCTCAGTAGCATGCCAGGTTCTCCAGAGTAAGAACTAGATAATAAGATGTCATGCAGCCCTGTGCTTCTGGCTGTTGGGTTTTATGGTCTCTGGGTCTTTGCTGTTGATGGGATTAACTGGCGCAGGTGGCATTTGGTGGGTGTGATACCTACCTACTGGAAGATGGGGGATCTGGGTGGAGGAGGCCCAGTCCCGATCCGAGCAGGCTTGGAGATCTCAGCCCCTGGACCTGCATTCCTGTGTTCCTATGCCGGTTCCTTCATGCATGTGGAGAGTGGTCTCAGCATGGCTGTGGCTGGTTCCGGAAGTCTTTGGCTGCCGGGGCTCTGCTCGGGGCGGGGAAGGAAACTCAACCCGCCCCCCTCCAAAGGGCCCCAGTAAGGACAGCCAGGTGCGGGGGCAGGAGACTGCGCTGTTCTCTTCTGGTTGCTGGGTTTCCAAAAGATGTTTCTGTTAAAATCAAAGTTTTCCTGAATATGGTCAGTTGATTTTTTTAAAGACTTGATATAAAGCATGAATATTCATTTTTTTAAAAGAAAAATATAATTCACTCAAACTTATGACAACAGCAATATCACATAGAAAGAACTGAACGTTAAGAGTATCTCTATTCTAATAGGGTTACTATATTTAAATTTTACGTGTATGCTTCAATATTCTAAAGGGCATCTATTTAGTTATATTAACTTTGAAAATAGTATTAGCTATCTAGGTGGAGATAATAGTATGTAAATCTTGAGCTTTGGGGAGAAGTATCCATTCAGATCATACCCAAAGATCCATATATGGAATCTAATGAGATCTGCTAAGTGAAGAATAAGAACAGATGAAAAGAGGAATCAGAGTGAAGCCCTGAGAGTTTAATACTTGGAAGTTAGATGGAAGAGAGACCAAAAAGGGAAATCAGCATCCTGGCAGCAGAAGAGGATAGCAGAAAAAGCTAGAGAAGTTATAATATTAAAAAGGAATCATGCGGCCGTGCATGACATTATATGATTCTCATAACCAGCTATAGAAAACAAAGTATTTTACAATGCCTTTTTATGCAATTCTGATTGTTTGGGGAGAAATTCTAAACAATGATGGTACATCTTTTGTTGACATAATGTAATCAATGTAGAGAAGAGTTACGTGGAGATCCTCTGCCTCACAGGCATTGGGAGGGGTGGGAGGGGGTATATTGGGGTTCTTGGTGGTGAAAGGTGAGTACTGGTGAAGGGAAAGGTGTTTGATCACTGTATCACCGAGACTTGGACCTGAAGACTTTGTGGCTTTTCCCACAGTGATTCAGTGGATAAATATAAGAAGAAAGTAAATGAATAAATAAAATTATTTAAAAAAACCAGTAAGGTGGAGTTCATGCCCAATTCAATCAGCTAATCAGTGGCTGAATAAATAGCAGTACTCCTACATAAAAAAATATATATATATATATATATATATATATATTTGGGTGGCCGACATTGCCGCTGACCCCGTGCGCTCGCTTCGCCCTGCTCGGTGGCGGCGTGGCCTTGGACCCCCCCCCCCCCACGGCGCGACCCGCCTGGGGCGCACTGGGGACAGTCCGCCCCGCCCCCCCGTACGCCCCTTCACCCAGATCCTCCAAATTCCAGTAGACGGGGGTCACACCCACCAACTGGCCCCCTGGCGCCATGTAGTCCCATCAACGGCCAAGACTCAGAGACTATAAAAACCAGCTCCTGGAACCGCGCGGCCGCATTTGCGGCCACGCAACATTTTATTATCTCATTCCTACTTTGGACAAACTGGCAGGCTACCGAATGTAGCCTGCCCACACGGCAGAGTCTGGCAAACTCCCCGTGGCATACCCAATATGCCAAATACCAGTAACAATGATGGGTCTCATTCTCCTGAAGAGCCTTGAATATAATCTCAGCTCCGCCCCTCTCGGAGAGCCCAGCAAGCTACCGAGAGTATTCGATATGCCAAACACAGTAACAACAAAGTCTCCAATGGAGACGTTACTGGGCCCGCTCGAGCAAATCGACGATCAACGGGAGGACCTTTACCTTTACCTTTACTGGGCTAGGATGAAGGAGACGTTACTGGGGCCTGCTCGAGGCAATCGACGAATAACAGGATGATTTGTGATTTGTGATATATATATTAAAAGGTGAGGAAGTGATTCAGTATGTTGAATTAAGTTGTATTTGTTATGTTTTAGAACTCTTCCCTAGGGGCTGGAGAGATAGCACAGCGGGTAGGGCGTTTGCCTTGCATGCGGCCAACCCAGATTCAATTCGCAGCATCCCATGTGGTCCCCTGAGCACAGCCAGGAGTAACCCCTGTGCATCGCCAGGTGTGACCCAAAAAAGAAAAAAAAAAAAGAACTCTTCCCTAGAAATTTCACTGTACAAATAATTAAAATAACATTGGCACTGGTATTGTGAGTAGTTTATTAGAGTTCCAGAATTCAAACAGCAAAGACAGGTGGGTCTCAGTTGGCAGAGTCTTCTACAGTCCTGATTAACTAACCACCTGGGTGAATACCAAACTTTCAGGTGCAGCCCCTATAAAAAATAAAGTGAAATGAAAACTAAGGATTTTTAGCACCAATTTGTCTAAAGTGAAAAATATTAAAAGCAATCTTTCTTTAACTATATGTTTATTACTTTTACAGAAATTGAAAAAAAGCTGAAAGAAGAAAGAGAAGCTCGAGAGAAGGCTGAAAATAGAGTTGTTCACATAGAGAAACAATGTTCTATGCTAGATGTTGATCTCAAACAATCACAGCAGAAGCTTGAGCATTTGACTGAAAATAAGGAAAGGATGGAGGAAGAAGTAAGGAAAATGAACAGTACTAACTCTATTAGTAAAATAAAATCTTAAGTGTGACCGAAGAGTCATTATTTAAATAACATGAAGGAGTTTTAAATAAAATGACCTTTGGTGTCTGGGTTCAGTCCTGTGTGTCACAACTACATCCCTAGCTCCTAAAATTTCAGTTTTCAAATACATACAGAAAACTCACAGCATACAGTCTATATCATCTTGCACTATGACAGTACAACTCTGTATGGAAGTATCATAGCTTCTCCCCTAAAACTAACCTTATTCTTTTTAAAAAAATAAAAGATTCTTTCTTGTAACGTATCTTGATATTACAAAAAGGAGCTAATTCTTATATTTCAAAAATAAATAAAGCTACAGGGACTTGACTGATTTAGATTGTTGGAAAACACAGGGTACATATCTGAAAAGTATTAAATGATTAAAAGGACATACATCCTTGTGACTAGTGTATATATTTTAGAAGCACTGGCAATAATTAGACTACATATACATGTTTAGTAAGGGAGAAAGAGAGGCTGGAGAGATAATACAGTGGGTTGCATTGCATGTGGCTGACCTATGTTCTATCCCCAGCATCTCATATGGTCCCTTGTGCACCCCTTGGAGTAATTCCTCAGTCCAGAGCCAGAAGTAACCCCTGAGTATTGCCAGATTACCTATATTTTGGACAGTAATACCTCAAAAATAAAGTTTGAGGGGCTGGAAAAACAGTACAGAGGTTAAGGTGATTACCTTGCATGCAGCTGACTTGGTTCAATCTCTGGCACAGAATATGGTCCTCTGAGCACTGTCAGGAGTGATCCTTTAGCCCAGAGCCAGGAATTAGCTCTTAGTACCACTGGGTGTAGCCCAAAAAGAAAACAAAGAAAAAAGTTAACAGTTTGAGAAGCATGAGTTATAGAAGGAGAACATAATCAATTAAAATAATGATAATAAAAGAGTGCTTGCTTAAATCACTGTTCCTTCTTTTTAATAAAAATACTTGCTTGCAAGATTTATTACTAATAAAGTAGTTCAGTAATAAAAAGGTCCCATCATAATTGAATTTCTTTGCTAGGAAAACCATCAAATAGTTGTGGAGCACCTTTAATTCCTTGTTTAAATCATATATATTGTATAATTATTTAAAAGCAAATTTAAAAATAAAATCCTTAGCGCTATTAAAAATTGATTAAGAATGCATTCTTTCATTGACTTCAGATTGTTTTTTAATTGTTTTGGTCAAAGCTCAAATTTGAGTAGGTGTTTCAGACAAAATAAGTAAGAAAAAAGTGCGTAAGAAGATAAATAAGGATTAGAAAGTGACTTAATCTATATGTTGAATATTATGTCAAAGCAAATACTTGTGGGCTAGAGTGATAGTACAGCAGGTAGGGTTTTTGCCTTGCATGCAGGTGACCCAGGTTCAGTTCCCAGCATCCCATATTGCCCCCTGACAACCAACAGTAGCAATTCCTGAGTGCAGAGCCAGAAGTAACCCTTAAAAAAAAAGGAAAGAAAAGTGTATACTTGCGGCAAAAGTATTTTGTCTTTTAAACTTAAAAAGGGAGTTACAGGTGAAAATATTTCCTTAGGAAAATGAATTGTTTTAGTAAATAAGATAATAAAGAAAAGAGATTGGAAATACATTATTCATGGTGTTTAAAATTTTTAAAAAGTATATATCATCAGTTTCTATTGATGAGTTATTTTAGTTGGTATCAAAACCCTGTTTTTTATCTTTTGTTGTTTGCTATATAATTCCATAACTGTGCAACTCATTTTCATTATTTTAAAAATATGCCTTACCAAGATCTCCAATTAATCATTGGATAAATGAGAGAATTTTTTAAAATTAGAGATACTTAGAATTAGCTCAGAATGTAAGTATAGATTGTCATTTAAAAATAGAATTTTGGCCACCTGTAAAATTAAAAGATCCTTCATTTTTGTGAAACTTACACCAGAGGGAAAAATACTAAAATGGTACATCGTTGGAAGCATAATGTATCTTTAAAGGGTTAATATAAATGATAAAGAAATGTTAAGACTAATCACATTTGAGAGTTAAGGAAGGCCTCATTAAATTTTGAAATATTGTAGACAAAAACATGAAGAGCAAATACATTTAAATGCCCCTTATCAGGGATTATATTTGGAAATGTCTCCAAAAGTTTACTTTGTATTAAACTTTTTTTTTTTTGCTTTTTGGGTCACACCTGGCGATGCTCAGGGGTTACTCCTGGCTTTGCACTCAGGAATCACTCCTGGCAGTGCTCAAGGGACCATATGGGATGCTGGGAATCGAACCCTGGTTCGCCACGTGCGAGGCAAACACCCTACCCACTGTGCTATGACTCCAGTCCCTGTATTAAAGTTTTACTCCAGAATTTTCCAAACATAGTAGAGTTGTAAAGAATTATTTTCTTTCCAAAATTTCATAACTGAAGTTTGGAAATTAGTTTGACTTGAATAGTAAATTCTATAGTAATATACATCTAGAAGAGTGTATGTTCTACTTGTATAAGGAATTGCAATGTACTTGATATTTGATTAACACTTTTAAATAATGTCTAAAAATTATTTAAGACACTTAAGATCTGAATTATTTTTTCATTCATAGGTTAAGAATTTGACTCTGCAACTGGAACAGGAATCAAATAAGCGACTATTGTTGCAAAATGAATTGAAGACTCATGCATTTGAGGCAGACAATTTAAAAGGTCTAGAAAAACAGATGAAACAAGAAATAAATACTTTATTGGAAGCAAAGAGGTTATTGGAATTTGAATTAGCGCAACTTACAAAGTAAGTATAGAAATGATTTCCTGATTTTTGTGTTTGTGTGTTTATTTATGTATCTGTATTATGTACTGAGAGTTTGCGAAGTGATTTTAGAAATAATTTACTTTCACAGATTCGCATGGCAATTCAGGCGTGGAAAGGACAGGCATACTAAAAGATGAAGACCAAAAAAGAAAAAAGTAGAAAAAACTTTCAAAGGGAAAAAGGGGGGGAAATAAGAAAAAAAGAAAAGAAAAGCCCAAAGTGTAATAACCAAACTTAAAAGGTGCCTGTCAGGATGATATTCCCCCAGCTAAGGCTGGGGAATATCACAGGGGCAGGGGTGTGATTGGAGAAAGAACCTGGGTACACAGGTGGAATGAAGTCAAAATTGGTACCAGGATTGGTGTCATTGTATATCAAAGACCCAGCTAGGAACAATTTGTAACTCACGGTGTTTTAATTAACAAAATTTTAGGGAAAGTGGGGGTGGGAAAGTACAGGCATACTTAATAAAAAGTACAGGTATTCAAAGGGGAAAAATGTTCTTAGGGAACTGACTTTTAGTCTGTGACAGAATTACCACAAATTCACAGATTTTTCTCTGATGGTTTCATATGCACAAAAATAATCATATTCTTTTTACACTAAAATTATCAAAAATGTTTAAAGATTCAGTACCTTGCAGTAAATATGTCGGTTTTCTTTATTTTATAGGCTAGAATTAAACATGATGACTGGTTTTGTCTTATTCATTCTTTTTCTCCTTAGACAATGTGTTTACTCGAAATAGCAACAGAGCAAGATATCAGTAGTGGTTTCAGGACTTGTTTACAGGCATGCTTCAAAATTTTAGTACCATGGATGGGTGTGTCTTACACCGAATTACATTTTATATTTTTAACTTTGAGTTACACCTAGAAGTGTTCATGAATTAGTTTTGTCTTTTTTTTTTTTCCTTTTTGGATCACACCCAGTGATGCTTAGGGGTTACTCCTGATTCTACTTTCAGGAATCACTCCTGGTGGTGCTCAGTGGTCCATATGGGGTACCAGGGATCGAACCAGGGTCGACCTTATGCAGGGCAAATGCCCTACCTGTTGTGCTATCACTTCGACCCCAACTCTTGGCTTCTTTAATGTAATCTGTTGGTAGACATGTAGATTAATTTCATGATTCAGTATTGTAAATAAAGCTGCTATGAACATAGGACTGCATATATCCTTTTTAATTAGTGTTTTCGTATCATTTAAGTTCCCAGGGATTGTATATATGGATTATGTAAAATTTACTTTCTTTGTGTGGTTTAACTTTTAAGCAAAACAAAAATACGGTTTTTTGTAAAGTCAGATAAAATTTACAGTCCAACAGTGTGCTATGGCTCCTTTTTCTTCATATTCTTGCCAACACTTGTTCTGATCTTTTTGATGTTTTTCTCAGAGCTGTGCAACATTGTGGTTTTGATTTGCATCTTTCTGATAAGATTATTATCTTAATAATACTGTTTTTTTTCAATGTATCTTGCAGGTGATTTGTATAAAGATGTTAAATTGGGATCTGGTTTTGGAATCACAGTTTTTCCAATATCATCTGTTAAGCAACTTCCTTCTCCATTCATTTCATGAAGTTTATTCCTTTAGTGTAGAGTAGATGTCCATATTCACATGGGCTTATTTCTGGGCACTGTTTCTTACCATTAGAATGTTTTTCATCTAAAACACCACACTTCTATTTACTATAGCTTTGTGTGTAATATAGTTTGAAGCCAGGAACCAGATACCTCCATTTTTCTTCTTTATCTCTCAAAATTGCTTTGGCTATTTGAGAGTCTTAAAAATTTTAGGAGAAGGGCCTGGACTGATAGCACAGCGGGTAGGGTGTTTGTCTTGCACTCAGCTAACCCGGGTTCAATTCCAGCATCCCATATTGTCCCCTGAGCACTGCCAGGAGTAATTCCTGAGTGCAGAGCCAGGAGTGAGCCCTGTGCATTGCCAGGTGTGACTCTAAAAGCAAAAGAAAAAAAAATTAGGAGGCCCTGGCAGAAGACTCAAAGTAAGTCCCATATTTTATTCCTCGCACACCCAAGCTCCTAGCTTGGTCCTCTGAGCACCTCTGGGTACAGCTAGAAATGGGAAGGAGGGAGGGAGTTGATTGGTTCTTTCCATTTCTTTGCAAAATGCCATTGTTATTTTCTTGGGGATTGTGTTGAAAATGTGCATAGCTTTAAGTTAGATGGCTTTTTTTTTGAGTGTGTGCTTTTTGGGTCATGCCTGGCGATGCACCAGGGGTTATTCCTGGCTATGCACTCAGGAATTACCCCTGGCAGTGCTCAGGGAGCCATATGGGATGCTGGAAATTGAACCCGGGTCGGCCGCTTGCAAGGCAAACACCCTACCCACTGTGCTATTGCTCCAGCCCCTAGATGACCATTTTAATCTTCTCCTAGTCCATACTCACAGTCTTTTCACTTCTCTGTGTCTTTTGGTAATACAGTCTCCTTTGTTAGTTTATTCCCAAGTATTTGGTCTGGGGAGTGGCAGGGAGGGAGCACCTGTGCTAGGGATCCGGGACCACAGGGGTATTGCTCATGGGGCCATGTAGTTCTAAGGATTGGACCTAGGTGGGGTCTCATATCTCCAAGGCATTTTCTACCACATGAGGCACAGCCCCAGACCTGGTTTTACCCTTTTTACTATAGGTGTGAGGATTGTTTTCTTAATTTCCATTTCCTTTAGCTTACTTGCATATAGAAATACATCAGATTTATGTGTGTTGATTTTATTATCTTGCTTCAGTACTGAATTTATTTCTAGTAAGTTGTTTTGTTTTGAAAGTAATGTCTTTAGGGGTTTTCATACAGACTATGTTACCCATAAATACTGATCGTTTTTCTTTTCCATTTTGGATTTCAAGGGCAGGACACGAGCCTTGTATGTAGGCCCCAAGTTCAACTGCCTTGCTGCTGGGCCTGAACAGTAGTACCACAGTGTCAGCCACCTGGGGTTGAACTGTCTGATCCAGCTAACCGAGTATCACTGAGGGTGACCCTTAGGTGCCCGAGCACTAATTGGAAGCCCTCATACCCCCCAAAATAAGAGTAGTAATAATGAGTAAAATAGGTTATTTTAATAAATTTTAAACTTTCCAGCTTTAATACACAATAATATAAAATGGTATAAAATAAGAGCATTTCTTTACTGTTTTTTCTTCTACAGACAATACAGAGGAAATGAAGGACAGATGCGAGAGCTGCAGGATCAGCTTGAAGCTGAACAGTATTTCTCGGTAAGAGTCATTTTTTAACATACACTATTAAAATCTAATTTAAAATAAGGCGTTTAGATTTTTTTTGTGAAGCTGATTGTTTTACAAATAACTTGAAGAAGTTTTCTCCCCTTTTTATATTCCCAAGTCCGCATCTTATTTTTGAATCTACATTTATGTTCAATTTTTTAAAAAACAGACGATTCTTGTGCAAACTTTCCAGAACTCCACCAGATTAGTTTTGTGTAAAATTCTGTTAAGGGTTTTATTTTTATTTATTTAGTCTTTTTACTTTGGGGGTCATATCCAGCGATGCTCAGGGGTTATCCTGGCAGTGCTCAGGGAACCACATGGGATGCTAGGGATCTAACCCTGGTTGGCCACTTGCAAGGCAAACGCCATACCCATTGTACTATCTCTCCAGCCCCTTGTTACAGGTTTTATGCCTTCAGCCTGTATCAGTGTCATGTGGAAGAGAACCACAAATGGCTTATTTACATACATTGCTTTTATAACTCTTAACTGCATACATTATGTGTATAACTAATGTTCTAGCACTTATTCCTGTTTTAGCTCTGTTTGTACTTAATATGTCTCCATTGCCTTTTCCTACACTGAATTCATTCTCTTAGTTACTGCAGAGGAAATTATTTCCACAGCTGTTGACAAGCTTTTGTAACTAATGCTTTAAAGACTATTGAAGCCACTGGGTTTTTTTTCCTCTTCATTGTTAGAAGTAATGGTCTCCCTATTGGATAACACTGGGTTGTCCTTGCTGCTCCTTGCAGGGAGCTTAAGGTTTATTGAGCCACTCCCACAACAGTGCCACTGAGGCACACCCATTTCCACCAGGCTCTACTAATCCTAAATTGCATTTCTCTTTCCTTTATGTCATTTGCATGATTTATTTTGCAATGTCCTTCTTGTATAGACACGGGAAGACAGTTGATGCTATGCTATGTAGTATGGGACTTAATTGACTCCAAAATAATATTTACTCCTGGGCATCCGTATTTACTTGACTTAAGCCTCAGTTGCCCTTAGGTCCTAGCATTCAAAGAGCAGGGTCCTGACGGGGGACTGATGGACCCAAGGCAAGGTGTGAGCTACCCTGGCATTCAAATGGCCTGGGCCAAATGCCATGATACTTAACTGTAAGTTAAGAGCACGGTCATGGACAAAGTCTGTAATGACCCAAAAAAGAGGTAACTGAATAAGAACCCTGCTGGGTTAGGAAAGACAAACCTGGCCTGAGGACTGTGGTCTGTAATATGTAATGAGATGTCCCCAGGAAAAGCCAAACTTCAAGCTAGATTTATCTCTTACTATGCTCATATAAAATGACACTGCTAGAAATATTATAAGAAGTAAATTTACTGTAACTGTTTCAATGGATTACTAGCTGAAGATAGAAGAAAGCAACATATCCTGGATGGAATCCCTGAGCAGATCTAGTAATCTGGAGTCATCTCCTTAGATGAGATTTTGTCCTTGAGTTAATCTCCTGAAGGATTGGCCTCACCTCTCTTTGTTATGATAATGTTCAACCCCACCTTTGTATCTCTACCCTACATGTGTGCTGTTAGGGGCTAGGGGAGGGAGAAGACTTAAGAAGAGGAGAAGAGATTTGTGGCAAAGACATGAAGAAGATTTAAGACTTACAGAGAGAATGAGAGAAGACTTGGGACACAGAAGGAAGGGGAGAGACTTGATATAGGACGACAACGTGAGGGGGAAAAGAGAAGGACGGAGACTTGTGCCTGGCATAGAGACTTGTGGGAGGTAGTCTGGACTCTGGGAAGGAGATGCTGAGGAGATAGTGAAGATTAGATGCTGAAGACTAGATGTTGAGGACAAGAAGGTCGATGACAAGATGCTGAAGACAAGGAAGAGAACTGAAACTTCAGAGACTCTGAGGTCTGCGAGGAGACTAGGATGATAGAACTCTGATGGCCCGGACTGTGACCAAAACAACGATTACAACTGAGCTGTAAAGGGAGAATTTGGACAACACTGGGGAGGAAAGAGAAATAAACTGACCACTGACCAGCCTGGGGCCCAGTTCCTATTTCCCTTGCTGGTCCTTCACCTGTCTTTCGGCCGCTGGAGGTGACTCTCAGCCACCGAACACACTAGTCCTGTGTTTCCGTCCATCGCCTTTCCTTTGGGCCCACAGTCTTTATCTTTTATTGCAATTTACAGTCTCCCCGTTAAAAATCTGTACACCAGGGCCAGAAAAAATAGTACAGGGGATAAGGTGCTTTCCTTACTGATTGCCACCCAACTTTGAACTGTGGCATTGCATGTAATTTCACTACTACTCCAGTAGAAAATCCTGAACAACTGCCCTCCATGAGGTACCCACCTGAAAAATCTCTATATGCCAAAACTAAGGAGCTAGCTCGAAAGTCAGGAGCACATGCTTTGTATGTAGGTAGGAGCGCTGGTCTAGGTCCTCTGAGCTTCATAAATCCCTTAAGCACCACAGGAATTAACACCAAGCATTATGCTGTGCAAGACCTCCAAACTCTGCTATATACACCACTGAAGCTCTGTAGAATTTTCACAGGATTGTGCTTAATCAGTTCCTTTTCATAGGAACTTTTCTTTTTTAGTAAGTGTGCTACATATACAGTGTTGGGGCCATTCTTAGAGGTGCTTCAGTGACCGTGTGCTGAAGATGAGCACCAGGAGTCCCATATAAAAATGCCTGTACTCCAGCACTGAGTCATCTCTCTAGCCTTTTAAGAGTGACTTTCTAGCTTTTTTTATTTCTGAAAAGTTTTTCTTTTCACAGAATGCTCTCACTCATATGCACGACATAAAGAAACATAGTAGGGGAATAACTAGTGCCTGAAGACAATAGAAAGGAAGAGCAGGAGAACTTGTCCTTAGTAAGAATCTTGCCAATGTTGGGAGAGGGCACAGGTCAGGTAGGGAACCACTGTGACAGTGATAGAGGGTAGTGGTCACTCTGGACGAGGATGCTCTGGGTTAAGACCCTTGTCTTCATGAGACCAATCCTCAGTAACATATGTTCTGAGCATGGTCAGGAGTGAACACAATCAGAAGGAAGCCCTGAGTACTGTTGGGTGTGGACAAAAAGCAAACTTCATTATTGTTGGTAAAACTCTTCCTGAGTGTATGTTAGCCTTAATCAAAATATGTACTAGTGAGTTTAGTGAAATGGTATAGAATGTCATTACCACCTTCTTATCTTTGTATCTACTTATAGTTCTTAGGAATTCTTTATAATCACCTTTTTTTTAAAATGAAGGAGTTTTGCTATTTATTCAGCCATTGATTAGGGTGATTGAATTGGGCATGAGCTCCACTTTTTTTGGGGGGGGGGTGGTCACACCCGGCGATGCTCAAGGGGTACTCCTGGCTTTGCACTCAGGAATTACTCCTGGCAGTGGTCAGGGGACCATATGGGATGCTGGGAATTGAACCCGGGTTGGCCACGTGCAAGGCAAACACCCTACCCGCTGTGCTATCGCTCCAGCCCCTTTTTTTCCTTTTTTATAATTTTATTTATTGTATCACCATGAGAACAGTTACAAAGCTTTTGGGTATAAGTCTCAGTCATACAATGAAACACCCATCCCTTCTCCAGTGCCCATTTTCCACCACCAAAAACCCCAGTATACCCCCTATCCCACACCCTCCCCCTACCTGTGGGGCAGATGATTTTCAACTCACTCTCTAATTTGATTGCATTCAATATTTTGACACCAGACCCACCATTATTATTTGGGATTTTACCCTAATACAGCGGTAGGGCATTGCTTGTGTGCAGGCAGCCTGGCCGAGCCGGGTTTGATTCCTTGACCCCTCTTGGAGAGCTCGGCACGCTACCAAGAGTATTTTGTCCGCATGGCAAAGCCTGGCAAACTACCCATCATGTATTCTATATGCCAAACACAGTAACAACAAGTATCATGATGGAGACGTTACTGGGCCCACTCGAGCAAATTGATAAACAACGGGAGGACAGTCCTACAGTGCTACCCCAGTACTCAGATCTGCGAAAAAGGCAACAAAATTTGTTTTCTATTGCTGGTTATGAATAGCATATGATGTTGCACGGCCACAGTAGTGGCCACACAATTTTGGAATTCTGAAATTTTAACAAATCTGGAGGGATTTCTGCCAAAACCTGCTGGGTTCCGAGATTTGTTTCTGAGTCTCTGGGATCATGGCCGTTAAGCAGCTTGATCAGGAACCAGAGAGGTCATTCATGGGTGGCGACTTGGGGTCTCTTTGGGGTGGGGAGGAAAGGGCCGGCTGCACCCCCATCCCATCAGGCTTTACATGTTTCGTCACTGCGGGCCCAAACCTGACTGTCCAGTGGCCTCTGGAGGATGGCGGGTACTGAGCCACCAGGGGAAGAGGCCAAGGCATGAAACCTATTCCCACCTGGGGTGGCCCAGCACCGATAACGTGCTGCAAGGACCGAACGGACGCATATAATCACCTATAAACACACACACACACACACACACACACACACGCACACACACACACGACCCTGTCTTTTAGTTCTGATTTGTGATGATTGGATTAGTAAAGTAAAGTAAAGGCCCTCCCGTTGATCATCGATTTGCTCGAACGGGCCCAGTAACGTCTCTATTGGAGACTTTGTTGTTACTGTGTCTGGCATATCGAATACTCTCAGTAGCTTGCCGGGCTCTCCGAGAGGGGCGGAGGAATCGAACTCGGGTCGGCCATGTTGGCTGCGTGCAAGGCAGATGCCCTACCCGCTGTGCTATCATTAGTTAACACTAAATTTGATGAACTGTTTTAAATCAGGAATGAGGATATAACTCAGCAGTAGAGTACTTGCTCCATCTGTGAGACCTTGGGTTTGGACATTGACCCCCCCCCCAAAAAAAAGCCATGAATCAAATTTAAGATTCTATTTAACTGGGGCTATCAATCAATTTTATTTTTATAAATATTTGAATTCAGAAAGGAGAGTAATTTTAAAGACAAACTTCTTTTATTCTAAAAATTATAGTTAATAAAATAGAATAGCCACGCTCTAAAAATTATACTTATTAAAATAGGATAGCCATCACTCTTTGCATTTCCTTAGAAATATATTCTTAGAGTATTACAAAGCCATTCATGGTTGGATTTCAGTTCATATTTCAACAGCCATCCCTCCACCATATACATTTCCCAGCACTGGTGTCCCCAGGTTCCCTCCCATCACTCCTCACCCCCTGCCTGCCTCTATGGCAGGCACTTCTTGCACTTCACCCCACTTTTGGGCATTGTGGTTTGCAGTATTGATCCTGAAAGTTTATCAAGACTATCCCTTACCTACTTTTAACTCTCAGATCTTGTCCAGCGTGATCATTTTCAGCTATTATTGTAATAACTGGTGACCTAGATTTTATCCCTGGTACCCCATATGGTCCTCTGAGCTCAACAGGGATGATCCCTGAGCACAGAGCAAGAAGTAAGACTTGCACACCATTAGGTGTGTTCCCCCTCCCCCCCAAAAAAAGAAAAGAAAATACGTTTGTTTAGAGAAATGCTTTCTTACCCTTGAAAAGCATTATTTTTTAGAGAAATAATTGAATTACAATGTTAAAATTATTCTTGAACCTGAGAAATAGCTCAATAGGCTGAAGCTTTGTATGCCTAAGGCTCAAGTTCTACCTCTCATCAGTACATGGTTTCCCCAGGAATAGCTCCAAACACTGCTGGATGTTGCCCCGAACTAAAATACAATAGTTCTTAGCTGTGTGCTGATCCTTTGGGAGTCCTGGGATTTTGGGCCACAGATAGCAATATTCAGAACTTACCTTCTGACTCTAAGCCCAGGAGTCACTCCTAGTATTGCTCAGGGAACCAACCATTTATAGTGCTGAGAATCGCACTGCGGCTGGTCACATGTGAGACAAGAGCCTTAACTCCTTTATTATCTCTTACATTAATTGCTGGTCAGTTTTATTTCTTTAAACTGAAAAGTGTTGGGGTCAGAGCAGTAGTACAGCAGGTAGGGCTCTTGCCTTAAATGTGACCACCCAGGTTCAATCCCTGGTATCCCATGTGGTCCTCCAAGCACCACCCCAGAAATGATAGCAAAGCTAGAAGTAACCCCTGATCATAGCCAGATGTGGCCCCAAAACATAAAAAAATTTAAAATAAGCTGCAGGGGCTGGAGCGATTTTGCAGCATGTAGGGCCTTGTATGTGTATGTGTAGGGCCTACCAGGTTTGAGTCCCAGCATTCCATGTGGTCTCCCGAGCACCGCCAGGAGTAATTCCGGAGTGCAAAGCCAGGAGTAACCCCTGGACATTGCCGGGTGTGACCCAAAAAAGCCAAAAATAAGTAAAATATAATAAAATAAGCTGCAAAGTATAATTGGGGAAAAAAAGAGAAAAAACTTCACAACTGGAAGTCTATGTGTTTGTAATCCAGCAACCTAAACAAAAAAAGGGTCTAATTCTTTTTTTTTTTTTTTAATAGTGAAACACCATGAGGTACAGTTGTAGATTTACAATTTTTTGTGCTTGGGTTTGATTATACAATGATCAGATACCCATCCCTCCACCAGTGCCCATTTTCCACCACCATGGATAATATCCCCCCCACCCCCATCCCCCATCCAAAAAGGGTCTAATTCTTATATATACCTGTTAAATATTTGATCAGCGTTCAAATGAACTTAGTGAATTTTGTAAACACCATTGTTCTGAAATAATATATATTATATAATAATATATAATATATTATATATAATATATTATATATAATATTATATATATTATTATTATTACAGAACATTTGGTTAATCTTGTGAACCTCTGTCAACCACTTCAAGAGAAAAGATTAACATTCACTTAAAAAATACTTTTTAACTAATTTTCACATCAGTAATGTTGGCTGAATTTCTGAATTTTTCTTTCCAAATGCAGTCTGTCTTCCTTATCAACCTCAGTCTGCAAGCAGCTACTCTTTTGCTTTCTGTCACTGTATTTTCCTGTTTTAGAACTTCTTCATGAAATCTGCAGTTTATATACCCTTGATTTTGATCTTGATTTTTTTTCACTGAGTATTGTATATCATTGTGATGGATGCATTGGTCCTTCCTATTCCTGAATAGTGTGACTAGACCACTTTTTGTTAATACATCATAGACATCTTGGTTGTTTTTATATTGGGACTACTATTGCTAAGACTAGATTATTCATAAATAATTCATAAAAATAAAAATTCATGAATAAAATAAGATTGAGGTTGGTCATATGTTTGCATTTATCTTAGGTAAATTTTTGAAGTAAAATTACTGAATCCTGTGTTACTGAACTATAAAAATCAACAAAATTGTCTGCTTTTTCTTTTGGGGAGCCTCTTCAGCACGTAGGGCCTTGTATGTGTATACTTAGCACTAAACTTTTTAAACTCACCATAAATCTATTTTTTTCTTGTTTTGCAGACACTTTATAAAACCCAGGTAAAGGAACTTAAGGAAGAAATTGAAGAAAAAAACAGAGAAAATTTAAAGAAAATACAAGAATTACAAAGTGAAAAGTATGTTCATTTGGCTTTTAAATAAGCATCAGTACCTCAGCAAAGCATTCTTAATGAAAATTAGGTTTAAAAATAGTGCAGATGTGCAGCAGTTCTGGTGGAGTGGTACAACAAATCTTACAGACCTCATCTAGATACAAATCAAATGGGAGACTGAAATTTACTTTGTGTTGAACTAAGTCATTATTTTACATTGGTTAAAAGCGTTTTCCTTTTTGTAGCACTATGGCACTGTCCTCCCATTGTTCATTGATCGAGCAAGCACCGGTAACATCTCCATTGTGAGACTTGTTGTTACTGTTTTTGGCATATCGATTACGCCATGGGGAGCTTGGCAGTCTCTGCTGTGAGTGCAAGATACTCTCGGTAGCTTGCCAGGCTCTCTGAGATGGACGGAGGAATTGAACCCGGGTCAGCCGCATGTAAGGCAAATACCGTACCTGCTGTGCTGTCGCTTTAGCCCCTTTATGTAATATTGAATAACTTAATTTTCATTGCATGCATGCTTACAACTTTAGAAGAACTTAGGAAACAGTTTAATTTATGTTTTTTCCAAAGTTAGTCCTACCACCAAAAAATACCCAATCCAGAAGTGCTACAATCCTGATCTGCCTGCCATTTCCCAAAAACATTAAAGTCTAATTCCCAAGGCGTATTTCTAGAATAGTTTTATAGTATGTTACAAGTCAGTTTAAAGTCGTCATAGTCACTGAATTTCAGAAATGAAGGGGACCTTAACAATAAATAATCTGATTTAACCTTCTCATTTTACAGATTTAATTACATTGAGATTCATCCAGAAAAGCTCAAATCCCTAACTAATGTTGTAACGAATTCAGGCCCATCATTTAGCCTTCTGATTTATAAGCCACTTCCCCCCAACTATTAATGAATGCCTGTTATCTTTTCTTAGTTAAGCACGACCCGAGTTCGATTCCTCCGCCCCTCTCGGAGAGCCCGGCAAGCTACCCTAACTAATCCCTAACTAATGTTGTAACGGATTCAGGCCCATCATTTAGCCTTCTGATTTATAAGCCACTTCCCCCCAACTATTAATGAATGCCTGTTATCTTTTCTTAGTTAAGCACGACCCGAGTTCGATTCCTCCGCCCCTCTCGGAGAGCCCGGCAAGCTACCGAGAGTATTCGATATGCCAGACACAGTAACAACAAAGTCTCCAATGGAGACGTTACTGGGCCTGCTCGAGCAAATCGACGATCAACGGGAGGGCCTTTGCCTTTACCTAAGCACAATAGCAGGTTGAAAATTAAAAGAGTTCTTTACAGTTATAGTTTTTCAGAGTGAGAAGTTAAATTTTTTACTTTTCAGAAAATTTGTAATGGATTCAAAGTATCTGGGCAGCAGGAGAGATACTACAGAGGTTAAGATGCTTCTCTTTTGTACACAGCCAACTCAGTTTGATTCCCCAGCACCACATGGTTTCCTTTTTTGTGTGTGTGTGTGGGGGGGGGGCTCATACCCGGCAGTACCCAGGGGTTACTCCTGGCTCATGCACTCAGAAATTACTCCTGGCAGTGCTAGGGGGACCATATTGGATGTTGGGAATTGAACCCGGGTCGGCTGCATGCAAGGAAAATGCCCTACCAGCTGTGCTATCACTATCCTCCCACATGGTTTCCTGAGCGTAGACAGCCTGGTGTGATCTAAAACCAAAAAACTTTAATTTTGATTTGTTTTGTTTTGTTGGGGGGTGAGGGACTTGGGCCATGGTGTTGCTCAAGGGTTACTCCTGGCTTCGTACTCAGGAATCACTCCTGGCAGTGATGTGATGCTGTAGATCAAACTCAGAAAGTTCTCTACCTGCTGTACTATCTCTTGGGTCCAAAACCTTGATTTATTTCTCTTTAAAGATATTTTTGCTTCTAAACATAGGCTTTAGTTGAAAGATTTAACTGATTATATAAATTTCCCATTTTCTTATGAATCTTTGTAGAGAAACACTTAGTACTCAGTTGGATCTGGCAGAAACAAAAGCTGAGTCTGAGCAGTTGGCTCGAGGACTTCTAGAAGAACAGTATTTTGAGTTGACCCAAGAAAGCAAGAAAGCTATATCAAGAAATAGACAAGAGATTACAGATAAAGATCATACTGTTAGCCGGGTAAGTGTAGTGTCTGTCATCTAAGTTATATGATTCAAGTTAAAATAGAAATGTAAGGGTGAGTATGTGCCTGAGTATTTTTTGTGTACCTCTATACTTATGTATAAAGCTGTTTTTTTGTAATCTAAGATACTATAATTGAATGTATTGGGAGTTTTTCTTTCCTGACTGTTGATACTAATATTTTATGTAAAAAGTGCTTAGCTTAAAATTGCTTGTATTCTCATAATATAGTGCAGCTGATTTATAGGCCAGAGTCTTGTGAAATTTACACTAATGTGGGATGAAAAATTCTCTATGAATAATCTGCAAATTCATTATTAAAAAGCCAGTTGTGGGTCCTAAGGTACAGTACAGGGGTTGAATGCAACCAATCCTGGTTTAATCCCTGATAACCATGAATGGGCCTCGGAGAACCATCAAATGTTACCCCCCCCCAGCCAATTTAATAATCTAGTTCATATGCAATCAGGGGGCTAGAGAGAGGAATTAAGAGGTTTTCCGTTCTTTGAAAGCCACCAAACAAAACTGGACTCGAGTTCCAGCTTTCATTCTAAGAAATTATATAGCCTTAATGTTACTTTAACTTTTCTCCACGCCTCCTGTTCCATAGAGTATAAAGTGCTGGAGAGATCATACAAGAGTTAAAGTGCTTGTTTTGTATCTTTCCAACCCCAGTTGGAATCTCTGGAACTACAGTGTCCCCTGATCACCACCAGGTGTCACTCCTGAGCAGGGAGCAAGGTAGTAAGCCCTGGAGCACAGCTGGGTATGGTCCAGGAAACAAAAATACTTATATTTTTTATGTATATGGGCTCAAGAAACAGTTCAGTGGGTGAGTAGGTTTGCTTTGCATAAAAAGATCTGCTTAATCCCCAGCTGTACTGGGTATGGCCAAACCCACTCCCATTCCCCCCAAAATAACATAGAAGTCCCAGGATGCGATTCAGTGATAAGAGCTTTACATGAGGGTACTGGAGAGACAGTACAGCAGGTATGACGCTTGCCTTGTACGTGGCCAACCCAGGTTCGATCCCCATCTGGTTTCCCGAGCCCACCAAAAGTGATTCCTGAGTGCTGAGCCAAGAGTAACCCCTGAGCATCACTGGATGTGACGAGGGGGACGGAGGGGAGGGGAAGTGAGGGGGAGAGGGAGATTTGCCCAAACCTAACTATCCAGGTACAGAGTGCAATCTAGGTGGCACTGCTATTTGTGATCCCCGATTCGTTCTTTCTCCACAATTATTATTTTTTTTAATCCCTGATACTCTTATCAAATTTGAGATCTCTGGCACATCATGACTTAAGTATTTGTTCAAGCACTGTAACAAAAGTGTGGCCACCAGTCATTGCAATAACAAAAAAAGGGAAGAATAACAAAAATAGTCATCTTTCATCTTTACAGGATTGGTATGAGGATTAAATGAAATTAAAATACATTGGTAGATAAGTACAATACTAAAAATCAAGTCTGTACACATTTTTGTCATTTTTTATTTATATAAAGAAAATGAGTCCCAGAAAGATTGTGATGTGCAGGGTTCACAGAACTAAAAGTAAACACACATTTCCTGTTTTTCAAGCAAGGGTCCCCCCCCCCTTTATATTCTTCTTTATTAATATGTGTGGGCATATTTAATGCTTGTATATATGCTGAAATAATTTGTGGAAGTTGTCAGTTTCATATTTTTCCAGTGTGGGGCCATGAATGGATCAGACCCTTTTATGGTCAGGAGTGCCCCCAGCAGTGCTCTCCAGTTCGTGTGGTACAGATATTGAACCTAGATTGCCACATGCAAAGCATTCACATGGCTCAGGGAGCAGTCTCCCTAGCCCTGTTGTAAAATATTTTTAATTGAATGAATCCTTCTCAGTAGACGATGAATTCTTTCAGGGCAAAGGTTACATTCTATTCAGTTTGATATCCCCTGAACATAGTGTGCATTAAATACATAGATAAGCAGTAAGCGCTTGAAGCATTAAATTATATTTGAAATTCTGTGCTGTTATACCAAAATAATAGTTTTTTGCAAAAAAAAAAGTTTTTTTTAATTGACATCCACATATCCAAGTATTTTTTTTTATACTTTGACAACATCTGACCTATCCTTACCTTTGGAAATTCATTTTGTTTTATTTTAAAGATTGTTGTTTTAAGTAATAGAGTAGCATGAGACTTGTTTAAACTTCTGTATCCTTTGTTTAGCTTGAAGAAACAAACAGCAAGCTAACCAAAGATAATGAATTACTAAGGAAAGAAAATGAAGAGCTAAGTGATAAAATGAGGATAGCAGAAGAAGGTAAGTGATAAATCAGCTTTTCGTCTAAATCATATCAGAGAAATCATTAGCTACTTATATTGTGTTTTTGAAATTTTTTTTTCATTGTTTATAATTTTATTTATTGAATCACCATGAGAGCAGTTACAAAGCTTTCGGGTTTAAGTCTCAATCATACAATGAAACACCCGTACCTCCACCAGTGCCCATTCTCCACCACCAAAAACCCCAGTATACCCCCATCTCAAACCCCTTCCTGTGGGGCAGATGATTTCCACATTACTCTCTCTCTCTACTTTGATCACATTCAGTATTTTGACACCAGACCCACCATTATTATTTGGGATTTTACCCCAACACTCAGATCTGCTGAAAAGGCAACAGTAGACAATTTGTTTTCTATTGCTGGTTATGAATAACATATGATGTTGCATGGCAGCAGTAGTGGCCACGCGATTTTGAAATTCCAAAATTTTAACAATTAAATCTGGAGGGATTTCTGCCAAAACCTGCTGGGTTCTGAGATTTGTTCCAGAGTCTCTGGGATCATGGCCATTAAGCAACTTGATCAGGAGCCAGAAAGGCCGTTCATGGGCGGCGACTCGGAGGGAAATGTTTTTTCTCATGTTAAATTACATGGGCTGGAGCGATAGCACAGGGCTGGAGCGATAGCACAGCGGGTAGGGCGTTCGCCTTACAAGGGCCAACATGGCCGACCCAAGTTCGATTCCTCCGCCCCTCTCGGAGAGCCCGGCAAGCTACCGAGAGTATTCGATATGCCAAACACAGTAACAACAAAGTCTCCAATGGAGACGTTACTGGGCCTGCTCGAGCAAATCGACGATCAATGGGAGGGCCTTTTTCTTTACCTTTAAATTACATCCATGATCTTAAAAAGTATATAAGTATTATAAGAATACTAAATATTCTTGCTAAGAAAGAAAAAAGATAAATATGATATAATTAATGTGTTCATGGGAGTAGATTTTTTTCATAATTATACTCATCACATTGTTATATTCAGTTATCTTAGAAATTTTTTTTGTGGAATAATAGTATCTTAGAAATTTTTGTCAATTATATATTTCAGCAATGTTGCAAAATTTTTTCCTTAATGAAGTTATCAAAAGTTGGTACATTAACATTTTTGTATTTGTGAACAGAGTTTAGATTGAAGAAGGATGAGGAGATCAGTAATCTTAAAGCTGCCTTTGAAAAGAATATCCATACGGAACGAACCCTTAAAACACAGGTATGCATGCTCTTAACCTTTTCCATATGATTATATTTGAGTGTCACATACTAAGAAGTATTTGCTCTTTTTTACCTTAGTTTGTATACTTTGCTAATAAGGGCCAAGATTTTCATTGGAAATTGCTTTTTTCCCCCCTATTAAACATGAGACACTATTCAGAAAATAAGATTTCAGCTGAGTCAGGAAAGTATTCTTTAGAGACGAAGAGATAGTATATCGGGCAGAGTTTGATGCCCTGTCCCCCTTTTTTAACTTAGTCAAAGGAAAACAAATCTTTTGGATCTTTTTGCCTGTATTTTGTTTGGTTCTGCTGTCATGTCAATCTTGGATCTCCACCCAAATAACATTTTTTTTTTTGCTTTTTCTACCATTATTTATCTTTTTAAAGAATCTTATGTGGAAAATGCAGGTACTTCAAGAAGCCTTTCCTGACTTCTCTTAAGTGTCAGTTAGGTTACTGTTCTCACAGCACCATTGTGTGCCTTTGTATTCTTTTCTAATTCTATTCTGTAATCTGAGTACCTACATATATTATAAAGTGCAGAATAACTACTGAAAAATGCATGGGTTGCCAGGAGTAACCCCTGAGCATTGCTGGGTGTGACCCAAAAAGCAAAAAAAAAAAAAAATGCATGGGTTTTTGCAAAACTTGTCTGATACTTGCATTTGAACAGTGAGATAAGTTACATGTTTCACAGTTTCCATGTCCCGGACTTCATTGGGTCTCCTAATTTTCATATATACAAAAAAAAAACTACTTTCTGATTTTGATGGAAAATAATGTTTTACTGAAGACTTTAATTGGTTGAATTAAATATAGATCCTTATCAGTAATATTTTTAAATTTTAAATAGGCTGTTAACAAGTTGGCAGAAATTATGAACCGAAAAGATTTCAAAATTGATAGAAAGAAAGCCAATACACAAGATTTGAGGAAGAAAGAAAAGGAAAATAGAAAGCTTCAGCTGGAACTCAATCAAGAAAGAGAAAAATTCAACCAAATGGTAGTGAAGCATCAGAAGGAGCTAAATGAAATGCAAGCGGTAAGGTTTATGTGTGCATTAGAGTTGTTATTGTTTTTTCATGTAATTTTATTGTCATTTTTTTTATTAATCTTAGTTAAAATTTTAGTATAAAATTCATATTTTGGTTTTGAGTTATAGTTTGGTCATTATTACATTATTAATCTAGTATGAAATTTAAAGTATTAATCTTGAATAACTTTTTTGTCTATTTAGCCTGTATAATTTGAGAAATTTTTACCAAGAAAAACAACCAAGAGTGGTCTTTTTGGTGTTTTTTTGTTTTTTATTTTTTCCCCGTTGGGGGGTGGGGGGAATGGGGAAAGCATGGTTAGGGGCCACTTCTGGCAGTGTTCAAGTGTTACCTACTCTGCACTCAGGAATTTTATCTAGCAGTACTCGGGGATCCATATAGGGTATCAGGGACCAAACTTGGATCAGCTGGTATAAGGCAAGTACCTACCGGCTATACCATCACTTGGGCCCCCAAAACAAGAGTTTTGCATTTTTGGTTTCATAATACTGACTGTAACTGGGATAGATACCTATTTAATATTTAAATAATATTGTAGTTTTCTCTTTTCAGACTCACTTCTAAAATGCATCAGAGTTCTTTTTGATACTTTCTGATTCATTAATAGCATGAAATGGAGAATATGTCTGTGGATTTAGATCTAAGCTTGCCTTCCTTAATTTATGGTTTCCCATTCTGAGTGGGGCTGGAGCGATAGCACAGCGGTAGGGCGTTCGCCTTACAAGCGGCCAACATGGCCGACCCGAGTTCGATTCCTCCGCCCCTCTCGGAGAGCCTGGCAAGCTACCGAGAGTATTCGATATGCCAGACACAGTAACAACAAAGTCTCCAATGGAGACGTTACTGGGCCCGCTCGAGCAAATCGACGATCAACGGGAGGGCCTTTACCTTTTTTTTACCATTCTGAGAAAGTTTCTGTATCTTTAAGACTATTTCATTTGGAGGGCCGGAGTACAGTGGGTAGGGCGTTTGTCTTGGCATGTAGCCAACCTAGGTTTCATCCCCAGCATCCCAGTAATCCCTTAATGCAGAGCCAGGAGTAAACCCTGAGTATTGCCGGGTATGATCTCAGAACAAACATAAGCGTATAAAAACTATTTTATGTGGAGCCTTAAAATCTTTTTTTCATTGTATTTTTACACATTTTCTTTGCCCCCCCCCCCACCCCCGTGCTTTATGTTTTAGGGGTGGGGAATAAAATAGGATAAGGAGTTTTTTGTTTTATACACAAACAACCCAGGAGTGATTCCTATACACAGAGCCAGGAATAAGCCCTGAGCACCATTGGATGTGACCCCAAAGCTTACATAAATAAAAAATAATTCTTATTGTCATATTTGTATATTAGGCACTGTGTTTCACAGTACTGCTAATGCTAGTGTTTCTTGAATAAATAATTCCAGCATCACACTCCACGGATTGTCACTTTCCTCCACCATTGCCCCACTGTCTCCCTCTCAAAACATCCTACTGAACACATTAGGCATTTTTTATTCCCCTACTCTGTTTCCACCCACCCCACACCTGGCCACTCAGTTCACTGTGACTTACAAATTTGTTCTTAATACATTTGTTACAGGCATTCATATTCCAGTCCCAACCACATCACCACTATGACCTTCCTGTCACCATTGTCCCCATTTTCCCAACTACCCCTTAAGCCTGCCGTTATAGCAGGCCCAAATAAATTATTTTATATTGCTTTTTACCACTAAATGGCTAATGAAATTGTCAAAATATACTACATAAAAAAATTGGTCTTACCTCACCATGGGAACAGTAAATCCTTATCTTTTGTGATAATCGAGCTTTTTTTTCTTTTTTTGTTTACTTCTATGTTACAATCGCATCCAATCCGTGTTCCTAGTAGAATGTTAGTATTGTAGTTTGGAGCATGCTCTCCAGAAAATCCAGAATAGTAAACTGGGCAGTGAACTGACAGCTCAGTCTTGAGGTGGTGAAGTATAGCCAGAGGCTGGTGGTAGCTGCTGGGATGTGAATGCAGCTGCTGGGTCTTTGGCAGAGCAGGAAGTTGCCCACCCCCCTCCAGAGATCACTCAGGACTTCTCAACTGGGGAATGGTCTATTCAGGAAATTTTTGTGGCTAGTTGATCTCTTTCAAAATTTAATCATGACTCTGAAGCTGAGTTCACGTGATGTAATGTGGATGTCCCTTTACTCTGTTTCTTCATAGTCCACAAATGAGAAAGATTATTCTGTGTCTCTCCTTTTCCTTCTTACTAATATCACATGGCACGGTACTCTCCAGATCCATTCATGTAGCAGCATATTACATGATTTCTCTTTTCTTAGAGTGTGTATGTGCATCATGGTTTCTTTATCCAGTCGTCTGTTTTTGGACACTTGGGTTGTTACTAGATTTTGGATATTGTGAATAATGCTGCAGTGAAGATGGGAGTGCAAATAAGTATTTTGGTTAGAGTTTTTTGGACCCTAAGGGTGAATGTCAAGAATTGGAATTGCTGGGTCATAAGGGAAACTCAATTGCTAGTATTTTGAGGGGTGTCCTTACTGTTTTCAAAGAAGACTTTAGCGGCTGACAACTCCACCAGAAGTGAATAAGGGTCCATTTTTCTTTGCGCAAAGCCAACCAACCCTGGTTGTTTTCATTCTTTTTTGTGTCTGTGTATGTGCAAATCTCAGTTGTGTGAGGAGGTCTCTCATTGTTATTTTGATTTTAATTTCTTTAATAAATGATGCAGAGCTTCTTCATGTCTCTTAACCATCTGTATGTGTGTTGAAAGAATGTTTTGTTAATCTTTCCCTTTTTTTATGGTTTTTTTTTCTTGTAATGTACCAATGCTTTATATATTAACCTTTTATCAGATGAGTGAGTATTAACTCTTTATCAGATGAGTGGTTGAATATTCTCTCTCAGTCTAGGAGTTGTCTTTATTCTGATCACCATGTCTTGTGTGGTGCCATAGCTTCTAGTGTGATGTAATTCTATTTGCTTATCTTTGCTTCCATTATCTTAGTTACTGGAATTGAGTCTTCACGATACCTCTAGATTCAGTGTCATGAACTGTTCTATGTTTTCCTCAATATAATTTATGGATTTAGATCCTATATTGAAATAATCCATTTTATTTGACTTTTGTGATAGTGTTAGAAATCACTGTCACTGTTCTCCCGTTGTTCATCGATTTGCTGGAATGGGCCCAGTAACATTGTGAGACTTGTTACTGTGTTTGGCATACCAACTGCGTCACAGGTAGCTTGCCAGGCTTTGTCATGCGGGCGAGATATTCTTGGTAGCTTGCCGGACTGCTCTCTGAGAGGGGCGGAGGAATCAAACTTGGGTCAGCTGTGTAGGCCGTGTGGAAGTCAAAAGCCCTACTTGCTGTGCTATCACTCCAGCCCAGTATTAGAAATATAAAAAAGAAACATTCATGAAATTTGCACGAAAATTTTGGTGTTTGCAATTTTAATTTCTAATTGTACTAATTCTTAATTTTTTAATATTGGAGATTTTATTTTGGTTAATTGTAGTATCTTGGTATTTTTTAATACTAGCAATTGGTAGAAGAATGTACACATAAGAATGAACTTCAGATGCAGTTGGCTAGTAAAGAGAGTGACATTGAGCAGTTGCGTTCTAAACTTTTGGACCTTTCGGATTCTACAAGTGTTGCTAGTTTTCCTAGTGCTGATGAAACTGATGGAAACCTTCCAGGTAAGAATATTTCTATTACCTTATTAATAGAAATGTATTCAATTTTTCTTAAATATAATGGAAATTAGTATTTTTTATTTGGTTTTCTATTTTATCTGTGGATCCTTAAGAACAAATTTGTTTCTGATAGCCAGAAGTTTATGCTGTTGATAAAGGTAGTACATTTTATAGACTATAGACTGTCATAAACAACATTAAGCTGTTAAAATAAATATGAGAAGATCTACCTGAATAGAAACCTGAAAAGCTTTATTAATATATAAATTTACATTTGTTGTTTGTTTTGGGCCACACTTAGTCATACTCGGGGGTTACTCCTGCTCTGAACTCAAGAAGTAATCCTGTGTAGCTCAGGGGATGGAATGCCAGGGATTGAAATGTATTCAATTTTTCTTAAATATAATGGAAATTAGTGACTATAAGTTTTCTCTAAAATGAAAATACTAATTTCCATTATATTTAAGAAAAATTGAATACATTTCTATTAATAAGGTAATAGAAATATTCTTACCTGGAAGGTTTCCATCAGTTTCAGGTTAACCATGTGCAAGGCACTACTCACTACTGTTTAGCTCCAGTGAGTCTATTGAACAGCATAGCTCCACAGCAGAAGAGCTCTACCTGTTATACTGCTATACCTCAAACTACACCATTTTAGAGAAAACTTTTAGTCACTAATTTTTTTGTGTTTTTCTGATAATGACCCATCCTAGCAGAGCCTGCACTGGTGGTGCTCAGGTGCTACTAGAATCATATTTGTTGCTGTGAGGGGGATACAGTGCTAGGGATTGAACTCAGAGCTAGACACATATTATACTGTGAGTTTCAAAGAAAGCATGGGGGCACCCAGGACTTGAGCGTTCAGTGGGTAAGTACTGTTCCCTCACCCAGTCCATGGCGAAAAATGGACAGTGGACCAGGGGAACAGAGAAACAGGGCCCCAGGCTGGTCAGTAGTCAGTTTATTTCTCTCTACTCCCTGGCATAGTTCCTATCTTTTCCCTTACTGCACAATCGTAGTCATAGTTTTGGTCGTAGTCCCAGTCATCATAGTTCCATCATCCTAGTCTCCTCGTAGACCTCGAAGTCCTCTATTACCCCTTACAGCATAGTTATGTAGAAATCATGATGAGTGGGGGTACCAAAAGGTGAGGTTGAACATTGTCATAACAACAAACACATGTAAAGCCACTCCTTCAGGGGAAGTTCTAGGAAATTAACTCAAAGACAAGATCTCATCTGAGGGTTCAACTCTCTAGATTACTAGGAGATCCGCTGAAGGACTGGATTCCATCTAGGGTGTATTGCTTTCTCCTTTCCTCAGCTACTAATTTAACCCATTTAACCAATCATAGTAAATTTACTTCTTAAAATATTTCTAGTCATTTTTTATGAACACAGTAAGAAATATATTAAGTTTAAAGGTTGGCTCTTCTGGGGACATCTCACTATATAGCCCAGACTATAGTCCTCAGGCCTGGTTACTCTTTCCTAACCTCAGCCGGATCCTTATTCAGGGTACTTCTTTTGGGGTCATGACAGAGTTCGTCCCATGACCATGCTCTTAACTTATTTATTATACTTCTCATGGCACTTGACTTGTCCCTTTCCGATGCCAGGGGAGTTTGCAACTTGCCTTGGACCAGTCCAATCCCTTTGTCAGGTCCTCCTTTTGGGGGTGTTAGGAAGTAAAGGCAATTGAGGCTTAAATCAGGTAAATATGATGGATGCCCAGGAGTAAAGATTATTTGGAGTCAGTTAACTCCCATGCTACAAAAGCATAGCATCAACTGTCTTCATGTGTCTGGAGAAAAAGGACATCGCGAAACCATGCAAATGACATACAGGAAAGAGAAAAAAATATATAGGATTATTAGTGCTTGATGGAATTGGGTATGCCTCAGGGGCACTGTTATGGGGGTAACTCAATAAGCTCCCTGCAGGAGGAGCAAGTACCACCAAAAGTTATCTAACGTTCTACCACTTAAACTATCTCCCTGGCTCTGATTTTTGTTTTTTATTTTTATTTTTTTTGTAGGAGTACTGCTATTTATTCAGCCACTGATTAGCTGATTGAATTGTGCATGAACTCCACCTTACTTTTTTTTTCATTTTTTATAATTTTATTTATTGAATCACCGTGAGAGCAGTTACAAAGCTTTTGGGTCTAAGTCTCGGTCATACAATGAAACACCCGTACCTTCACCAGTGCCCATTCTCCACCACCAAAAACCCCAGTAGGCCCCCATCCCACACCCTCCCCCTACCTGTGGGGCAGATGATTTCCACATTACTCTCTCTCTACTTTGATTACATTCAATATTTTGACACCAGACCCACCATTATTATTTGTGATTTTACCAACACTCAGATCTGCTGAAAAGGCAACAGTAAACAATTTGTTTTCTATTAATGGTTATGAATAGCATATGATGTCACGTGGCTGCAGTAGTGGCTGCGGGATTTTGAAATCCCTAAATTTTAACACTTAAATCTGGAGGGATTTCGGCCAAAAGCCACTGGGTTTTGAGATCTGCTCCTGAGTCTCTGGGATCATGGCCGTTGAGCAGCTTGATGAGGAGCCAGAGAAGCTGTTCGTGGGCAATGACTTGGGGTCTCGTTGGGGTGGGGAGGACAGGCCTGGCTCCACCCCATCCCATGAAGCCCTGTGAGTCTTGTCACTGGGGGCCCAAATGTGTCTATCCAGTGGCCTCTGAAGGATGGCGGCCACTGGGCCACCAGGGGGATCAGGCCAAGGCACAAAACCTATTCCCACCTGGGTTGGCCCAGCACCGGTAGCCTACTGCAGGGACCAGACACATTTCTGCCTAAAGCCACCGGGTTCCAAGACTCGTTTCTGAGTCTCTGGGATCATGGCCATTAAGCAGTTCAATCAGGAGCCAAAGAGGCCTTGCCTCCAGTTATATAGCTGAACCGGAGGTGGCTTGTGGGTGTGTTTCCCACATACCTAACTTTTGTCCGTTTGCTTTCTTGGTAAACTTTGCCCCAAGTTTTTGGGGTCTGACCAAAGGCACAGCAGCAATTTTGGGGTATCTGGAAGTCTGAAGGCGCCATGAGGCTGCTGATGCACTCGCCTCACAGGTACAGATTGACATGCTGGTGGCACCATACCCCCTAGATTTTTGTTTTTTAAAACAAGAATTGTTACTTCATCTGAACCAGAGTACCCTTATAGAGAATCCGCTTAATATAGTAGTGATAAAATTAATCAGACTTGAAGGTTCAAATTTGGAAAAATAATTTTTTTATTTACTTAGAAATTTTTATTCTCTCTCTAAGAAAATGATACCCTGTTTTATTCCAGGAGTAGGACGTCAAACAATCAGGGATATTCAATCAGCCTAATCAATAGGCTGAATAAATAGCAAAACTCCTACATTTAAAAAAAAAAGAATCTGGGAGATGCAGTTAGGGCAGGGGTAGGAAATCAAAGCCACAGTAAATAGAATTTCAGACTTTAGTAGCCGCCCCCTACCCCCATGTAGACTATAAATAGTCCTATTTGGGGGGAAATAAATTGGTAATGTTCTGAGCACTGCATGACTAGAAAGATTTTTTTATAGCAGGACCTTTGACAATATAGAAATGCTGGGTTTTTGTGAGGATTTGCCATAAGAAATTTAATATAAACAACTTAGAAAAATTTACAATTTTCTTTTGGGTCAGGGAAATGGACTCAAAGCCAGAGAGATAGTATAGCAGGTAGGATGCTTATCTTGCACACAGCTGACTTGGGTACAATTTCTTGCAGTACAGGACCACCAGATCCTCTTCAGAGGTGGTCCCTGAGCACAGAGCCAGGATAAAACCCTGAGCACTGCTGGGTGTGGCCAAAATATGAAAAAGCAAATGGGCTCAAAGTGGGAAATGAACTAAGTTTTTAATTAAATGTGTAATCTCTGTCTTTATTCTTTTGATTTGTTTTGGGGTATTTGATATGGGGGGGCTCTTGGGAGACTTGTAAATACATATGTTTATTAGAGGATCACTTTGAATTTAACAAGAACCTCTAATTTCAGCTACTTTTTCATGTTTTGTTTGATTTGTTTTTTGGTTTTGGGCTATCCCTGGCATTGCTCAGGGGTTACTCCTGACTTTGTACTCTGGAATTACTCATGGTGGTGCTTGGGGGACCGGTCATATGGGATGTGGAGAATGAACCTAGGTTGGCCACTTGCAAGGCAAACACCCTTACCCACTATATTACCTGTCCAGCCTCATCATCTTTCTAACATTAAATCAGAAACCAGCAGGTATGTGATTGACCTGATTTTGATCAGCAGCACCACATATCCCCAGAGCACCACCAGGAGTAAGTCCTGAGCACTGCAGGGTATGGTGCCCCCAGCCTCCCCCGCCCCCCAAAAGTCAGTTCACTTTATGATTTAAGTCTCTTTATTTGTTAATGGAGTATGATAGTGGAACCTACCCTATCCTGTTTCTAAGAAAATGATATCCTGTATTCATGGAGTTATACATATATTATACATGTTTTAAGATACTTAGGAATTATTACTTAGTAAATGTTACCTGTTGTTACTAGAAGACTGAGTTGTGGCCCTGGAGTGATAGTGCACCGGGTAGCGTTTTGCCTTGCATGTAGCCTACCTGGGTTCTATCCCCGCCATCCCATAGAGTCCACTGAGCCACCACCAGGAGTATTTCTTGAGTGCAGAGCCAGGAGTAACCCCTGAGCATCACCACGTGTGCCCCACCCCCCATATATGGAGAATATTTTAGCCTTGTACTGTCACATGTTAATTTTCTTTTGCTACCAAATATGAGAAAGATAGAAGAACAATTGCCTAACTTTATTAGGAAACAACCTTTTCTAATACAGTTTTCCCTTTGTTTTATGTTTACATAAACATAAAATATTTCATGTTTATATTTGTGATATAAATAATAATTCTACTTAAGTAGTAATGATTATAAAATGCCATAATCATTTTAGTCAAGGAATTTCAGGTATGTACAAACTGCTTTGATTAAAGTAGACCACCTGAATTCTCTGTTCTTGAACCATTTATTAAATTCTATAAACTTGAAAGACTATAAGTATAAAAGACTTTATGTCTCCAGTTTGCTAACATTTGTAACTGGACTAATCTCCAGAATTAAGTACCCTCCAAACTAAAATTTGATAGTTTGAAATTATTAGAGGTATCTTACCCAAACGTTTATAAGAATATTGTACTGAGAAAACAAATAAAATGCTTGTCTCTTATTCTTTATATCTAGTTGATTCTACCTGCATTCCTTATTTATTTATCTTCTATTCTTATCTTCTGTGAGTAATAGGTCACTTCTGTACTTTTGCTTGTTCTTTCTTGTGTAAATCATGGCTCTGATTTGTTCCACTTGCTTCATACTTTTTTTTTGCTATGTATTTTTATATGAATGTAAATTATATTTAAAGTCTTCTTATTATATGCCATTTAAGCTGCAATCCATCCAGTCTTGCCTGGCTCTAAATGATGATGTTGTTACTTCATACTTTTATAGTAGAATACTAAGTGTTAATTTTTGGGGAAGGTGGCTTGGAATTTTTTTCTGCAATATTTGTATGGCCATTAAAGTTGATTTGTGTGATTGAAGCATGAAAGAGCAAATTATAGCATTTATTCATTTAGCTGTGTTCAGATGCTTGTTGCTGCATGCTGTCAAACAACCAATCATCTAGCTTTTGCTTTTGTTACAACTGAAGACTGAATCCTTTATATTTTTTCCCTCAGAGTCAAGAATTGAAGGTTGGCTTTCAATACCAAATAGAGGAAATATCAAAAGATACGGCTGGAAGAAACAGGTACTGTTTGACTCATTTTATCTAATTGGTAATTTATTATGTGTTTTCCTTTTCGAGCACAGAACTTGTATTAACTGCTCCATTATTACATTTTATTTTAAATTAAGACATTAGAGCTTTACAGATGGTAGATACTATGCTTATCACTTTAAATCAATGTTACTCATATATTTCTTCCTCCCCTTTTTTTCTCATTTCAGTATGTTGTGGTAAGCAGCAAAAAAATTTTGTTTTATAACGATGAACAAGATAAAGAACAATCCAATCCATCCATGGTATTGGATATAGAGTAAGTTGTCTTTTATAGAATTTTAAGTCAGTTATTAACAATTATTTTAATTTTACTAAAATACTGAAATTAAGTAAAAACATTTTAATTTAGCTTGATATTTAATATTGACTTGGCTTTTTCATAACTAACTTAAATAGCTATATTAAATCTTATTCTAGCACAGTGTGAGCAGGGAAAATTTTGTGTATGTTATTCACATATGCAGCAGAAAATTTATTTCAAGTGTTTATTGGTTTTAAGTTTAGAGAGCATTTGGATAAAAAGAAAAAATTTTCATTTATTTAAAAGTATCAGTATCAGGACTGTTTTGTCGCATCTTTCATATTTTACCAGACTTCAGGCTTATATAAATTTGACAAGCAGTTTATCTTCAATAGAGGAGAATTTTACATTTGGGTTTGCTTTGGTTTGGTTTTTGTGTTTTTGGGTCAGACCCAGTGTTGGTCAGGGGCTATCCCAGGCTAGGTGCTTTGGTCATATGCTTAAAGGACCTTATGAGACGCATGGGATAGAATGGGTCTCCTGTATGCAGAGCATGTGATGTGCTCAGCTCTTTGAGCTGTGATCCCCTAGAGGAGTAATTTCCATTTGAAGCAAGTTACAAAGAGAGAAAGCATTTCTTTTTTTAGGGACTGCCTGTTTTATTCCCAGCATCGCTTTTGATCAAAGATGATTTATTTTGGAAAGGACTAAGGCAGGGAATTTTCTAGGTGTGGGCAAAATCCAATCCTTTGAATAAGATTGTAACATTTATAAATTAATGTTAGGAGGATGCCCAGTTTCAGTTTATTAATAGTATTTACCAGAATTACAAGGGTCTAGAGTTTTAAAAAGAATGGGTGTTATCGGTTTCCTTACTCAAAGGAAAAGTTTTGGTTTTCCTTTTTCCTAAGAAGAACGTCTTTGCTCAGTTCACAACTCTGCCCAACATGGGACCATGCGGGTGCTGGGGATTGGGATCTCACCAAAGCTGCACTCAGAGCCTTGTGCTCTCTCCTGCCCAAGTGTCTCCAATTCTTTTGTCCATATTTAATTGGGTTACTTATCTTTTTTGTGATTGATTTGTGATCAGCTTGACCAATGGCTGAATATGTAGCAGTACTCCTACATTAAAGTTTTTTTTAAAAAAAAGATTGAAAAGATTGATTTGTAAGGGCCAACCAAAGCCATAATACATGGGTTAAGACATTTGCCTTGCACACCAAGTTTCAGTCCCAGTACCCCGTATGGTTCTCTGAGCTCCATTAGGAGTAATCCTTGAGCACAGAGCCAGGAATGAGCCCTGGGCACCACTGGGTGTGGCCTCAAAAGGAAGAATAAAAGAAATATATGTGAAAGTTCTGAATACAAATGCAGAAATTTGGGGACTGGCCAAAAAAAAAAAAAAGACACGTGCGACAGTTAACTATACCACAGTTATAACCATTCATTTGGATTGTTTTCATTTTTGTTTGGGGTCATTGTGAATAATGCTGCTATGAAAACTTCTGGTTACATAAATTTTATAATTTCAAATTTTTGAATTTTATAATTTTATATCAACTCTTGTATGTATAAATTTTTATTTCCCTTGAATAAAGAATCAGTAGTAAAACTGTGAAGTCATATAGTGTATGTGTCATATGTGTTTGGTTTTATATGAAATGCCTGTTCCTTTTTCCAAAGTAGTTCTGCAGATTTACATTTCTGCCATGATTATATAAGTAATCTAATTGTTCTATTGTATCAGCATTTGAGATTACTTTTCAAAAAAGAAATTGGGGGGGCATACCTTATGATGCTCAAGGATTATTTTCTCACTCTGCGTTCAGAAATCACTCCTGGTGGACTTGGGGTCCCATATGGGATGCAGGGAATGAACTGACTTGGTTGTGTGCAAAGGAAACACCCTACTCACTATACTATCTTCCCTAAATACTGTTTTTTTAATTTTAAAAGTCCAGTTGGTGTTGTGATCTTAATTTTCATTTATCTGATATTAGTGATGTTGGGCATCTTCCATTATGTTTATTTGCCACCTGTATATCCTTTTTAATGAAATGCTTGTTTTTTTGCTCTAAATGAATTTTTATAATGACCTATACCATATTCTTTTTATAATAGTAAATTGTTTCATGTTCGACCGGTAACCCAAGGAGACGTGTACAGAGCTGAAACTGAGGAAATTCCTAAAATATTCCAGGTAATAATCTGAAATTATCACTTTAGATCTTTTATCTACAAATACTATGTATTTCATGAAGTAAATATAAATACCAGTATTTTTATACAATTGAAATTTTTATGTATAGATTGTTATTTTTCCTTTAATGATTTTTAGATACTATATGCAAATGAAGGTGAATGTAGAAAAGATGTAGAGATGGAACCAGTACAAGCTGAAAAAACTAATTTTCAAAACCACAAAGGCCATGAGTTCATTCCTACACTCTACCACTTTCCTGCCAACTGTGAGGCCTGTGCCAAACCTCTATGGCATGTTTTTAAGCCACCCCCTGCCCTAGAATGTCGAAGATGCCATGTTAAGTGCCACCGAGATCACTTAGATAAGAAAGAAGATTTAATTTCTCCATGTAAAGGTAAGATTTAATTTCTTCATGTAAAGGTAAATGAAAATTATATTTATGACTTAATAATGAATAAAACAACTCGTGTCTTATTTTCTATATTAAGTTGTAAAGAGGTTATAAGTAGTTGGGGCCGCAGACATGGTATAGGGGTAGCCTGGTATTTTGGCAGTAGATCTCTGTGTGTGGCCCAGTAGTAAAATGTATGCCTTGCATGTATAAGGCTTTTTTTTTTTACATTAATGGAATAATATTCAAATGTCATTTAGCAACTGCAGATTACCTTTGGACATTTTTTTTTTTTGCAATTTTTTTTTTTTTTTAGTGAAGCACCATGAGGTACAGTTGTAGATTTACAAATCTTTGTGCTTGGATTTCGGTCATACAATGATCAAATACCCATCCCTCCACCAGTGCCCATTTCCCCCCACCCCCCCTCCCACCCTGCCTCTGTGGCAGGGCATTCCCCTTTGTTCTCTCTCTCCTTTTGGGTGTTGTGGTCTGCAAAAGAGGCATTGAGTGGCAGTCATGTGCAGTCTATAGTCTACTTTGAGCATGCTTCTCCCATCCTGGGAGGATCCTCCCAACACCCTTTATTTGGTGCTCCCTTCTCTATCTGAACTGCCCTTTCCCCTAGAATACCCGGCTGGCCTCTAAGCTATGGAGTAATCCTCCTGGTGTTGATCTCAGCTATTCTTAGGTATTGATCTCATATTTTGTTGCTTTATATCCCCCAGATGAATGCAATCTTTCTATGTCTATCCCTCTCTTTCTGACTCATTTCGCTTAGCATGATACTTTCCATATTGTACCACTTGTATGTAAAGTTCATAACTTCATCTTTTCTAAGAGCTACATAATACTCCATTGTGTAGATGTACCAAAGTTTCTTTAACCAGTCATCTGTTCTTGGGCACTCAGGTTTCTTCCAGTTTCTGGCTATTGTAAAGAGTGCTGCAATGAACAAACAAGTGCAGATGTCACTTCGACTACACATTTTTGCCTCTCTGGGGTATACTCCCAGGAGTGGTATCGCTGGGTCAAATGGGAGCTCAATTTCTAATTTTTTGAGAAACGTCCATACTGTTCCAAAAGGGCTGAACTAGTCAGCATTCCCACCAACAGTGAAGGAGTGTCCCTTTCTCGCCACATCCGCGCCAGCATCGGTTGCTTTTGTTCTTTTGAATGTGGGCCAGTCTCTGAGGTGTGAGATGGTATCTCATTGTGGTTTTGATCTGCATCTCCCTGATGATTAATGATGTAGAGCATTTTCTCATGTGCTTTTTTGCCATTCGGATTTCTTCTTTGAGAAAGTTTCTGTTCATTTCATTGCCCCATTTTTGGATGGGGTTGGATGTTTTCTTCCTGTGGAGTTCCACCAGTACTTTGTATATCCTTGATATCAACCCCTTGTCAGATGTGTATTCGGTGAATATCCTTTCCCATTCTGTAGACTGTCTTTGTATTTTGGTCACTCTTTCTTTGGAGGTACAGAAGCTTCTTAGTTTAAGATAGTCCTATTTATCTATCTCTGTTTTTACTTGTTCGGCCAGTGGCGTGGCATCTTTGAAAGTACCATTAGCCTCAATGTCATGGAGGGTTTTGCGAACTTTGTCTTCAATGTACCTTATGGTGTCTGGTCTGATGTTGAGGTCTTTAATCCATTTTGATCTTATTTTTGTACATGGTGTTAGGCAGAGTTCTGAGCCTATTTTTTTTGCATGTAGCCATCCAGTGATGCCAGCACAATTTGTTAAAGAGGCTTTCCTTACTCCACTTCACATTTCTTGCACCTTTATCAAAGATTAGATGATCATATGATTGAGGGGAGATGTCAGTGTATTCAACCCTGTTCCATTGGTCTGCAGTTCTGCTTTTGTTCCAGTACCACGCTGTTTTAATTATTACTGCTTTGTAGTAGAGTTTGAAGTTAGGGAGGTTGATTCCTCCCATTTTCTTTTTCCCAAGAATTGCTTTAGCTATTCGTGGGGACTTATTGTTCCATATAAATTTCAGGAGTGTTTGCTCCATTTCTTTGAATGGACATATTTTTAAAGAGACTACCTTTGTTAATGAAAAACTGAGTGGAAGGATATCTGAAAGCTTTGCATTACAGGAGGCTCAGATTGGATCCCTATCACCTTACCACGGAAAGCAACCCAGGAGCACCGCCAAGTTTGACCCAAAAGCCAAAAAGTGGGGTGGGAAAACTGCAAAGCCCTGAGTTCCATCTGCAGTGCCACAGACCTCTCAAGCATTCCCAGGAAAGGCCTCAGGCCCCCAAATACCATTTAATATATCACCTAGTTTTAAAAAGTGTGGGGCTGGAGAGATAGCACAGCGGGTAGGGCGTTTGCCTTGCACGCATACGAGCCAGGTTCGATTCCCAGCATCCCATATGGTCCCCTGAGCACCGCCAGGAGTAACTCCTGAGTGCAGAGCCAGGAGTAACCCCTGTGCATCGCCAGGTGTGACCCAAAAAAAGAGCAAAAAAAAACAAATAAATAAAAATAAAATAAAAAGTGTCACGAAGAAGTGCCCTTTTGATTGTGATATACCCTCTTGGGCCCTTTTCTTCATTTTTGTTTTTCTGATTTTCATTTCCTGGGCCAAACATATGTTTAACATAAACAATAATGTCTTCTAGTTTAGCAAAGGTGCATGAGGGAACTTTATAGGCTGTACCTACTTTACTGTTTTTATTTTTCAGTCTTTAATCAAATTGAGAAAGAGTATCCAAATTCAGCAAATAATAGTAAATGTTTCAAATTTTAAGGAGCTTCATTATTGTATTCAGTAAATGTATTTTTAGGTATCATGAGTTTAATTGCCTTTTTTTCCCCCTTAACATAGTAAGTTATGATGTAACATCAGCAAGAGATATGCTGTTGTTAGCATGTTCTCAGGATGAACAGAAGAAATGGGTAACTCATTTAGTAAAGAAGATCCCTAAGAACCCACCGTCTGGTTTCGTTCGTGCATCACCCCGAACACTTTCTACAAGATCTACTGCAAATCAGTCTTTCCGGAAAGTAGTCAAAAATACATCTGGAAAAACTAGGTAAGGATTGAGATGTAGCAATGTGAGAGGCTAATAGAGGGTAGGGCACTTACCTTGCCTTGTATGTGGCCAAATGAGATTCGATTTCCCAGCACTCCGTATGGTATCCTAAGCACAGAGCCAGGAGTAGCCACTGTTGCGGCCCTAAAATTCGGGGTGGGGGGAATTTATTTGTCCACTTCTTTTTTTTTTTTTTATCCTTGTGCTCTAGGTTCTTGGATTAAACCCATGCCTCCTGCATACAAAGCATTGGCTTACCCCATTGAGCTATCTCTCCAGTCCCTCCTAATTGTATTCTTTAACTACCATTCTTTTCTAGTATATTATTGTTCATGTATGAGATATTTATATGGAGTGCTACATTAGCTCTGTGCTAAATAACTAAAATTCTAAATAAAATTGGATTATAGTTGTATAAAAATGGATTTGAAATAGAGCAAAATAGACAGTGCTGAAGAGACAACAGTAGTGTATGTGCACCTTTTTTGTGGTTTTAACTGAGTGCTTTTCTTAAAATAATCTGTTTTTCCGTTTTTCCTCCAACAGCTAACCATATGATGCAGTGCTTTATGGGATCATGTGGGATGCTACCTGAGAAGCCAGGCTTCTTTACCCATGCAGAGCAGACGGACTGTTCTTTGACACACATATCACAGGCTTCAGGGTTAAGATTGCTGTTACTCTGTCCTTGCTTTGGCACAAAAGCACACTGAGGGTTTTTTGTTTAATTGCGGGTTTGCCTAAAGGTAGATTAGATTAATTATTACTGTGTAATGCAAGTACAATTTGGGGAAAGCTTAGCTAGATATATATTTTTAAAAAGGTGCTGCCTTTTTGAATTTCTAATAAAATGCCTGTCAATCATGATAGAATATAGTTTTCCTCGTCTGAGTAAGAGGAAGGGACTTTCACTTTCAGGTGGAATGGCCATCACTATCAAGACCAGCTCATGGAAGGAGTAATGAAAATATCTCAAAATGAGACAAGAAAATTTTTAAATGACTTCAGTTTTTGTGCTCTTGCAGGACTATAAAAACTTTTAAGAAAGCAGTGACATCACTTGACTTTAGTGTCCTCACTGTAGAATTTAAAAGCCTTATTGTTGATTACCCATGGTGGACTTAATGGAGAATAAATACCTTTCATTATGTGCTTTACAAAATACTGTATGTGTTTCAGCAAGTTTATAGATTAAGGGTTGGGAGAAGGCAAAAAATTTTACATTTACTCTATGCAGTTTTGCCAAGCCATATTGAGTTACTACTAGAGACATTAGGAACTAATTGTACAAAAGAACTGAGTTTAAAACCATTTTGTGGGGTACATCATTTCTGTAATTGTATAATGTATTTCTTTGTGGTTTTAAGTGATAAAGACCTTAAGTTAACGTATGAAAAATGTATGCACTGTTTGAAATGTAAATTATTCTTAGAACACTTTCAATGGGAGTTACGTTGCTCTTTTAGTGCCTTAATTTGAGTTACTTACTGCCATAAATAAGTTTCAAAAATGATGTATCTGAATTTTTCATTAATAATTGGTATCATTTAAAATATATACAAGTTTATTGGACTTTGATAAACTGCGTATAGTCTGCATCAGTTTGCCTGTTAAAATGACTTTATAAAGCTGCAAATTATGTTATAGGTTGTTCCCACTATAAAATTATGGCAATACATCTGTGATGTTTTCCAGTTAACATAGGAATTATCAGATAAATATTATTAAACTCTTGTCCAGTAACAAGAGTTGACTCATAGGGGCAGTATGATTTTTTTTGTTTATCTTTTTAACCAAATACCTCCTCAGTAATTTATAATGGCTTTGCAGTAATGTGTATCAAGAAGCACTGGAAAACTGATTCGTCTCTAGGATGATATGCATGTTTCAAGTGGTATTGAAAGCCGCACTGATGGATATGTAATAATAAACATATCTGTTATTAATATGCTAATGACTCTGTGCTCATTTAATGAAAAATAAAAATAATTTATGAATGGATACCTTTAATAATGACTTAATGGTGTTTTCTCATGGCTGAAATAGAAATCATGTACAAATTTAGTCCCGAACTACATACAGATAAAAGTAGCACTGTAGCACTGTTTTCCCATTGTTCATCGATTTGCTCGAGCGGGACCAGTAACGTCTCCATTGTGAGACTTCTTGTTACTGTGTAGTTTGCCAGGCTTTGCCGTGCGGGCAGGATACTCTTGGTAGCTTGCCAGTCTCTCCAAGAGGGGCGGAGGAATCGAACCCGGGTCAGCCAGGTCGACCCAAATGCCCTACCCCCTGGGCTATCGCTTCAGCCCCACAGATAAAAGTAGATTTTAATTTTTTTTAAAGTGAATTTTTAAAAGATAAGATCTGGTTTGGGCTCTTAAAACAAGAGTGGCTACAATTTAAAAAGGTACCTAATGTCTATTCAAAAATAAGTTTCCATGACACTGCAGTGCTTCTCACATCTTGACTAGAAACTTGATAGTCTTAATAACAGACTTTTTATTCAAGGAAACAGTTTCAACTTTGAAAATTGAGAGCAGGGCAATTTTGTATACTGTTCAGCATACTAAGATAGTGTCTCAAAGGCAAAAGTTGTGTGGAATTACTGAATCTCAACAATTCAGGTACCCTAAACATGGAATTTCTTAACTGTTATGCAAACCCACTGCATACTCAGCACCTTCTTTTTTTTTTTCTCTTTTGTTTTTGTTTGCTCGTATGGGGACCACTCTTAAAAGATGCTCAAGGCTCAGTCCTGGCTCTGCGATCAAGGGATCACTCCTGGTGGGCTTTGGGGACAATATGGAGTGCTGGGGGTTGAACTTAGGTCAGCTGCATGCAAAATAAGTGTCTTACCCACTGTACTAAAGTTTCTAAGGTATGGAACTTCACCTTGAAGAGCATGGAATACTACAAAGAAATTCACCCAGCACCTCTATTTCTACCATTTTAAACATAACTCCAAAATAGTAGACAAAAGGCAAGGGTCCAGTGCTGTCAGGGTTGGTCTGGATTGATTTTTTCTTTTTTTCTTCTTTTGAGATTGGGTCATATTCTTTGAATTCTATTGTATTACTCAAACTAAGTGTTACCTTTTGTTCTTTCATTATCAAATTAGTTGGATTCATACTCGAAAGTCTCGGGTAGCAGTTCAAATTTCTTTTGTTTTGAGGACATATCCTGCAGAGCTCAGGGGCTACCCTTGGTTCTTTGTTGCTCTGGCAGTCGTTATTTGTATGGTACTTAGAATTGAACCCAGCTTCCTACATGGAGAGCATCTATGCTCTCTATGAACTGTCTCCCTGGCCTCTGCTTAAGGTTGTTTCTTTCTTCTTTGGGATCCTTTGGGTTAGTCCATGTGTAATTTAGGCATCAGTGAAATATTTAAGCATAGTTTACATATAATTTGTTAGAATCCCACCACCTTTGCTTCCTGGCAATGCTGGGGGACCAAATGGGATACCAGAGATTGAACCCAAGGCATCCACATGGAAGGCAAAACGGCCTACCTACTGTACTATGGCTCCAGCCCCAATGCTGAAGACTTTTTTGGAAGGGGAGGTTTGGGGTAACATACAGCAATGCTCAGTGATCACTTCTGGCAGGGCTCTGGGGACCGTATGTGGTGTCAGGAATCCATCTGGGGCCAAGTAGATGCAAGGCAAATGCTCTAATCCCTGTACTATCTCTCTAGCCCATGAGGATTTAATACTGTATGTACATATACTTTCAAACAGAAAGAAGGAAATCAGAAATGAAGAGTCTATTTAAATTGTTAGGCTGAGTAAAGCAGATTGCCTTCTCTAACACATGCAAGCCTCATTCATTCCAGTAAAAACCTGAGAGAATAGTGAACTGAGAGAATCATTGTTCAGATTTTCAGCAAAATTTCAGCATGCCACTGAAGAGAAGAGATGTTGGATGCAATGGTGAGAGTATGGTCACCATTTGACTTTATCCACATCACCACCCCCAAGGCAGCACAGCTGACAGCCCAAGAAAGATCTTCCCCAGCTCATGAATTTTCCCATGAGGGAGAGAATGTAAATGGGTATTCAGCATCCCCATTTGTGCTGGAGGCTGCCAAAGAGGATACTGACCTTTCTCTCATCCCTCCAGAGGACATGACAGTATGGGAAGCAGGTGGGACAGCAGTCTGAGAAGGACATTGCTGGACGAAAAGCACAAGACAATATCCTGGATGTATATGGGCACAGTGTTCTCAGCAAAATGTTCACAAACTATTCAACAGCACCTTTAAACGATCGTATCTTTGGCCAAGTGGGATTCATCCCTGAGTTGCAAGAACCCTTCAACATATGCAAACAAATGTGATATATATATATGTATATATACACTAATGGAATGAAAGATACAAACTATATGATATTCTGAATAGGTGTAGATAAAATAAAATGACCTTTGATTTTAGAAATTCCCAACAGGTCTAGGGATGTGTCTTAGAGGTACAGCACTTGCCTTGTATGCATTGAGACCTGAATTCAATCCCCAGCATCCTCCCCCCCCCCCCACTCCCACCCAAAACACACACTTTAAAAATTCCTAACAAAACTTCCCACAGAAGGAATGTATCTTGGGCCCAGAATATGACTCAGGCAAGCTACCGAGAGTATCTCGCCCGCACGGCAAAGTCTGGCAAGCTACTGTGAAGTATTAAATATGCCAAACACAGTAACAATTGTCAAGGTCCGCCCATACTGTTCCAAGTGTCAGAATTTATTATTTTTTATATAACTATAGTAGTATTGGGCTGGAGCAATAGCACAGCGGGTAGGGTGTTTGCCTTGCATGCAGCTGACCTGGCCAACCCGAGTTCAATACTTCCGCCCCTCTCGGAGAGCCCAGCAAGCTACCTAGAGAATCTCGCCCACATGGCAAAGCCTGGCAAGCTACCCGGGACGTATTCGATATGCCAAACACACTAACAAGTCTCACAATGTTACTGGGTCCACTCGAGCAAATAGATGAACAATGGGAGGACAGTGACAGTGACAGAGATGAGACCCCTGGAAACTGCCAAGTGTGGCCCTGGTTTCCTCCAGGTCCATTTGGGTATGGTTCTGAACCCCCAAACTTCATCTGCAATTACTCCTATAAAAGAAAGGCATATTTTGACATAATAGAAGCCATAGGTGATAATCTTGTGTAAGTCAAGTAAGATCATACTTGACAATGCAAGATAGTTGAAAGAAGGTCCACTAAGAGATCAACACAGTTCTAGAAATCCTAGTGAGAGCAAAGACACAAGTGAAAGAAATAAAAAGCAAGGCAAGAGAGATACAGTACAGTGGTAAAAGAGTCCCCAAGCACTAGACCAGAGAATGTCAGCATTCCCAAGCCAGGGAGGGATGAAAAGAGTGAAATGAGTCAAAAGGAGAGGGACCGATATAGAATGACTGCATTCATTTGTGGTATATAAAAATATTTAAAAGAAGACTCATTCATGGCAAGGGAAAACAGTCTAGGAGGACTGATAAATGGTTGGAATCAACCACAAGTGTGTGTGAGGCAGAGGGTAGGTAAGATAGAGAAGAGACCAGTATGACAATAATAGCTGGGAATGATCATGTTGAACAAGAACTGAGTGTTAAAAGTAGGTAAACAGATATTCCTGATAACCTTTCAGTATCAGTATCACAAACCATAATGCCCCAAAGGAGAGAGACAGACAGAGACAGAGACACAGAGACAGAGATGAAAAGTGCTTGCCATAGAGGCAGGCTGGGGTGTGAGGTATGGGGGTAATTGGAAGAAACTTGGGGGACACTGGTGCTGGGAAATGTACACTGGTGGAAGGATGGGTGTGGAATACTGTATGACTAAAACCTAATCCTGAACAGCTTTGTAAGGGTCTATCTCACAGTGATTCAATTAAAAAAAGTAAAAAAAAAGTGACAGATTAGGTTATTATTCAAATCATCCTGCAAACCCTTTAATTGATTATGAGTTCATGTGGTATGACAGAATGAGCAAGAGATTGAGAGAGAAAGTCTGGGGTTAAGGCACGTGTCTTGCATGTGACTGACCCTGGTTTATCACCAGCACTGCATATGGTCTCTAGATCACTGCCAGAAATGACCCCTCACAACAGAGTAAGGAGCACTAGCTGCTTGTCTAGTGTCCCCCTCCCCCATTAATGGTGTGATGAATGAGGAAAGAGATAGATTGCTTTTCCTTTCTTCTTTTTTTGCCTTTGGCCCACATTCAGATTGCTAGTGATCCAGGGAAACCCTAAGGGGCCTATATAGAGCATGCAAAGTATAGGCTGTAGACCTCTGGGTTATCTTCACAGCCAAATGCTGCTTTTCTATTTTAACGTGTTTAGAGTTATGAAAAAATGTTTAGAGTATTGAGTACCTGAGTCTTTATGGGAAAAAATACTACTATGTTTTTCTTTATTTTTTTTTTTTTTGCCACATTCTGAATTACTCTAGGGTGAGGGACCACTCTTAGTTCTGCTCCAGGGGTTGCTCCTTGTGGAGCTCATAAGAGGGGATCAAACCAGTATTGGTGACCTGCAAAGAAAGTGCCTTAACTCTTGTATTATCTCTCCAGCCCAACAAGGATGTATTTCATATATGTTATAATTAGAACTTAACTTGAAACATTAGAGGAACAATGTATTCAGGTAATAGGTCTTTATGAATGAAACTACCAGAAAGGGCTGATAGAGCCTACTAATGGAGAGATCATAAATCACCAAATCAACCCACAAATCATGCTTATCTTTACTATTTGTGGGACAGTGAGTCATGGAGAGTTTCCTGAAAAGATGCAACAGTAAGAGTACCCTTTAACCAGAATTTTAAATAAGATTCTAGAGCTATTTTTTATACGAGACATATAAAAGAAAAAAGTATGATGGGGTCAGAAAGCTAGTACAGAGGGTAAGGTGCTTGCCTGGCATGTTCGATCCCCTGCACCACCTATGTTCCCCAAGTGCCATTTGGAGTGATCCCTGAGCTCAAGCAATCAGTAAGCCCTGAGCACTATTGGTTGTGGCCCCAAATCATACATACACAAATAACTATATATATAAATGAGTACATACATGTATACTTATATGTGAATATGTGTAAATGTATATACTTTTTTTTTAAATGTAGGAGTACTGGCATTTATTCAGCCACTGATCAGCTGATTGTATATTCTTATATTTTAATGTGTGGATTGTGGAAAACACATGAAATATATTACAAAAAGTAGAAAAACCCTCCAGTTTATGAACATTTTATATTATGGGACAATTTTATTTTATGTTTTAAAAAGTCAATGGCTAAAAGTATAAGGAGGAAGAGAGGAAGAGCTGCTACTTTTTTGTATGTATTTATTTTGGGGATTGTGGGGCCATACTTGGCTATGTTTGTGGGCTACTCCTTGCTTGGTATGTAGGGGAAATGTGGTATGAATAAAACCTGAGGCTTCTCCCAGGCAAGAGTGTGTTCTAGTGCTGAGCTGTATCTCTGACCCCTTAATAGGTTTTTTTTTTTTTTTGCTTTCTGGATCACACCTGCGATGCGCAGGGGTTATTCCTGCTCTGCACTCGGGAATCACCCCTGGTGGTGCTCAGGGACCATATGGGATGCTGGGAATCGAACCTGGGTCGGCTGCGTGCAAGGCAAATGCCCTACCCGCTGTGCTCTCTCTCCAGCCCCTGACCCTTTACTAGTTTTATTTACATGTCTTTTGGGGCTCAGGAGACTACATGCTGTACTGGGTATTGAACCATGGTCAGTCACTGAGTTGTATTTACCCACTGTACTGTTTCTCCCACCCCCTTTACTAATTTTAAAAATAGAGAACGCTAAATTGGTCTTTCTGCTTGACTAACAGATGTTAAATTTTTTTTTCCATTTAAGAACTTTGGAAAAAGAAAGTGATCATCTAGAGAGCTGAGCACAAGGAAATTTCAGTATGACTTTTTTCCTGTTTGTGATGAGAAATATATTTAAGAAAATAGAAACCTCAATTAGTCAGACTCAACTTTTTATCCTGCCACTCAGGCCCTCTATAGTAACATACCAAATGACCCAGCCTCCATTATCTCCCTGCACAGACCTTCTCCTGAATCTTCTACTCTAGTCTACCCAGCCACCTACATATTATTTAGATACACGGTTATTAAATATTTCAATTATTATGTCTACAGGTTCTGATAGACCGAGCTCCTGGAATAGAAGGTCCAGGACAGGCAATAAATAAATGTTGAGTTTATGAATTTGATTGCTTTGTGTTTTTGATACTTTCTGTCCAGTAAAAACCCTCCTGCCTCTGAATGTGTCTTACTGATTTCCACTTCTTTCTTAATTCTATGATACTAACTCTATAATCTTAAATGGAGGATTTTCTAAGGTTTAGTAATGTATGGGGTGGGGATGGAGTGTGAATAACTGGAGGAAAAGTGGGAGGAACAGTCCAAGATAGGGACCTGGTACAAGAACAACAGAATAACAAAAGCGATAAGACAGATGGTAGAACCGGGTTGGAGACAGGAGACCTGGCGCTTGTCGAGCCTTGAGTCTGTTGTTACAGTCAACAGTAATACGAACAGGTAATGCTGTCAAAAAGGAAGAACGCGATCCACTAAGTGCTTGGCTTGGGGACAGCCTGCTGACGCTCAGGGGCTACTCCAGCGTGTCGCTGCAGGTGCTCAGGGGCCGGCTTGAGTCCGAGGCTGCCTACCAACCAATCTCGCGCTCCAGAGCAATGTTCCCTAGGCCTGCTATTAATTTTACTCGCCAAGCTCCTAAAGTGCAACTTACTCTCCTTCATGAGAAGGTCGAATCCAGGGAGCAGAGAGGTCTAGAGGTCTCCGTTTTCTACAGGACACATGAACAAAAAAGGACAAAATCTTTCATTTCCGGAGACCCGGTCTCTCGAGCTTGGTTTTAAGGCCCTTGGGGGTGCTGCGGGCAGATCTGCTCGGAGACTGGGCATCCCCGGGTGTAGTCAGACTCTGCGACCCCCAGGCGCAAGGCAAGTAACCGCTGGAGCGCCTGAGCCACGATCCACACCCACTTCTCAGTCGCGGTTGTTCTGGGTCTGGGGAAAGATTGGAGGGCACACTCAGCTTGTTCAGGGCTTGCTCATGACTTTGTGCTCAGGGATCACACCTGGCAAGGCGCTTGGCGGAGGGGGGGGGGGCGAGTGAGAAGGAGGGAATCGAACGATCCAGTCGCTTTATAAAAGGAGGGGATGACAGGTTCTTATCGACAGAGGGGAGGAGCGGCCTTCGCCGGCGGCTCCACAGTGCGCAGGCGTCACCTGCCGGGCCCGGCCCCGCCCCCGCCGCCCGTTCCCCGCTCCGGGGCGAGGCTCGCCTCAACTCGCGCCCCGCCCCCACCTCGCCTGCCCCCTGCCCGCCCCGCCCTGCCATCGGCCCCGCTCCCTCGTCCGGGCCCCGCCTCGCCGCACCCCCGCCCCTACTAGGGCCCGCCCCCACCCCGCCCCCGCCTCGCCTCCGGCCCCTGTCCGCGCCCGGACCCTGCCCCGAACCCACCCCCGCTGCCCACTTCCGCCATTCCTCCCCCCCGCCTCCCCCCCCCGCCCTCCTTTACGCCCGTTGCTCCCTCGCTCCCCCCCTCCCCACCCCCGCCCCGCCTCGCGCCCGGCCCCTGCCTCACCCTGCCCGGCCCCGCCCCGCCCTCCGCCCCGCCTCCCTTGCCCCGCCCCCCATCTCGGGCCCCGCCCCTCTCCCGCCCCCTGCCCGTTCCCCGTCTCCCCTGCCCCGCTCGGCCCCGTCCCGCCCCCGCCTCCCGCCTGACCCTCCCGGCCCCGCCCCGCCCCCCTTCTCGGGCCACGCCCCCGCCCCGCGCCCGCCTCCCCCTGCCCCGCCCCGCTCCCGCTCCGGGCCCCCTCCGCTCTACCCCCCGCCCCTTCCCTCCTCCCCCCTGCCCGCGCGGCGGCCCGGGAGCTGCGTGCTGCTGCGTCATCGCCAGGGGCCGGTTTGAATGAGTCGCGTCGCAGCGGAGCCGCCACCACCGCGCCTCAGCCTGGGCCGCCGCTGCCGCGTCTCCGCGTTCGTCTCCCGAGGCCGCCTGTGCCGGGCCCCGCTCCTGCCCCGCCGCCGCCGCCCGCCCTCGGCCCCGCCATGCCGCTCTACTCGGGTGAGCTCCCGCGCCCCGACGGGTCCGGCCTAGGCCTCGGGTAGGCGGGCGGGGGAGGGGAGGGGGCCGCGGCCTGCAGGCGCGGGAGCGAGGCCGGGCGGGGAGGGCGCCGCAGCGGGCGCGGCCGCGGGGCCGTGACTCTGCAGAACCGCGGCTGGGGCCGCCTGGACTTCGGCGACGGGCGAGGGCGTGTCGGTCGCGGGGGGCCGGCGGCGTGCAGCTGCGGTGCCGTCCGGGCGCTGCTCGGCCGCTCGCGCGTTTCTCCTGCCCTCGACGGGGTCGCAGGCGCCTGTGCCCGAGGGTCGGGTGAGCGGGCGCCGGCCCCGCGCCCAAGGCTGGCCGTCTGCGGGCGTCGCTGCTTCCTGACGCGCTCGACTTCTACGTGTCGGTCGGCGGTCGGACATCGCATTTTCACTTGGCCCAAGTGCACCTTGCGCCTTCCTCCTCGTAGTTCAAAATGGCCCCTCGAATAGACGCGGTGGCTCCGACTGGCCGTGGCGCGACTCCCCGACAGGCCAGCCTCTGGGCTCTCCCGGCGCCTTTTGCGAAGATCGCCCTTTACCCAGCACGGTAGGAGCCACGAGGGATGCTTCGTCCCGAGGTAGATTCTTGATGTTCTAGAACTTTGCTTGGTAGCGATGACTCAACCTCCTGGAGAGCTCAGCATTTCACCAGGAGCGTGCGAGGGAGATCCTGCCCAAGCAAGGCAGAGTTGAGGCGTCATCTCCACGTAGAAAATGTGTATTTTCCGTCTTTGGAAAATCTGCCCTTCTGGTTTGGTTTGATTTGATTTTTGGGTCAGACCCGGTGCCCAGGGCTTAGGCCTGGCTCTGAGTTCTGGGATTACTCATGATGGGGTGCCGGGGATTGAACCTGGTCAGCCGGTGCTGACCAGGCAAATACCCTGCCCACGGTTCTGTGGCTCATGACCCCCTAATTTGTTTTGGTTACCAGTTTTAGTGGGAAATTAAAGAATTTCATACTCAGATTTTAAAATCAGTGCGGCAAAATTAGTGGACACCTATGTGCCTGGCATGAAACTTGGCGGTTTTATACATATTGCCTTGTAATCTTCAAAGCAGAAGTGGGATGTTGGTAGAAATCTCCTTTCCGGGGAGGTAAAGCATTGAAGTAATTTTCCTTTCACCTAGGTAGCTAAATAAGACAGGCTCCTTTTTATTATTTCCAATATTGTTCTGGTTTAGTGTTTTCTCATCTTTTGCTTGTAATAGTACAGATTCAGTGATTATAGTTATGCCTCCGTCAGACCTTTTTTTCCTGCTGCTCATCTAGTGTTCAGTGAGATCAAGATGAAAATGAAAACCTTGATTTAGGGGTTACACATTTTCTATGACATAAAGCCGTTATGCTTTAGTGTAATGATATTGTCTTCCCTGGCTGGATCTAGTTATAGTTTCAGCTATTTCTTCATCCTGGGACATATATCTCAGAACACACTATGCTGCTTTTCATTTTTTTTTTCTTCTTATTTTTGACCACACCTAATGGTGCTCAGGGATCACTTGTGGTTCTGTGTTTGCTTAGTGATCACTCCTAGTGGAATTGTGGAACCATGTAGGGTGCCAGGGATGGAACCTGGGTTGACTGTGTGCTAGACAAGCACCCTACCCACTGTTCTGTCTCTCTGGTCCCTTTCATTGTTTTTATCCTCCCCCCTCCCATACCCCCCCAGTACTTTTATTCTGTCACTCCTCTTAGTACCTAATTTTTTGAGATCTCAGCTCAAAGTTGACTCTTTTCTCATGGAATATTCCTCTGTGTTCTTATAGCAGCATTTATAAGACTCATGTTACATTAATAATTTTAACCACCCACTTGTCTTTCTTTCCTTATTAGAATGTAAGATCATAGAGAATCTCCCTAATGATTGTTACTAATCTTGAGTAATTGAACTAATAAAAGAGTAGGGATTTGGAATCTGGGTCAGTTTGCCAAATTCCTCTATGTTTAGAAGTTAGAAATCACACAACTATTAGTTAAATCAGACATCTATAGATGTGTACTCATTTTAGAAAGATGTAAAGTTTTTGGTGTAAATATTACTCTAAAATTATGTCCTTATTTTCACATATTTCAAAAATAAGCTATCTGATGAGGCTGATTTAATTATTTTTTGGGGGAATGGAGTTATATGCTGTGGACTAAGGTGCTACTACCCTTTTGGGTGCAATGCAAATGCCCTACCTGCTGTGTTATCATTCCAGTCACTAAGGGGCTACTACTCTTGGATTGTCGTTTCTCCTGGCAGTGCTTGGGATTCAAGTGATGCTGGGTCTCCAATCCAGGCTCCCTGCATGCAAAACATATGTGTGCTCTAGCCTGTTAACGCTATCTCCCCAACTTAGATGTACGATTTTTTTTTTAGGCTACCAACAATAACAACTTTATTTTTTTTTAAATTTTTTAAATTTTTTAAATTAATTTATTTATTGAATCACCGTGGGAAAGGTTACAAAGCTTTCAGGTTTAGGTCTCAGTCATGCAAATATCAAACACATTTCCCTTTACCAATACTTATTTTTTCCCATGAAGAACCCCAATAAAACCCCACCCCCCCACCCCTCCCCGTCCCTGTGAGGCAGATGAATTCTAGTTAACACTCTATCCGCTTTGATTAGATTGTTTCAATAAAAGATTCACCACTATTATTTAGAGTTTACCCCCCCCCCCCCAATCAGACATGCTGAAAAAGCATTGTGAAGTGATTTGCTTTCTACAGCTGGGTTCAAGAATTAAATGTTGGTTTTGGATTTCTGCTATTTTACTTATTGACCCTGGAAGTATTTCTACTGAAAGTCAGATAGTTAAGAAATTGGTGTCTGTGCTCTGGAGTCGTGGCCGTGCTGGAGAGCCACTAGTGGGGGGCAACTGGTGACCTCGGTAGGGCGTGAAGGGCGGACCGAAACGCCCCCCTTCCCATGAGGTTTTAGTCGCCCCCACTCCCCTGGCTCATACCTGCTGTCCACAAGGCTCCCATGCGGCCGCCATCTTTCTTTCCAGAGAGGAGAAGGCGACTGGGGCAACACCCTTTCCCCTCCGGACAGACATGATGGCCTGGATTAACGCATAGTCCGTTCACTTTTCTGCTCCAAGCTGCCGGGTTCTGCATTAAGTCCTTGTGCTTCTGGGGCCGTGGCCGTGCTGGAGAGCCGCTCGCGGGGGGCAACTGGTGACCTCGGTAGGGCGTGAAGGACAGACTGGAACGCCCCCCTTCCCATGAGGTTTTAGTCGCCCCCACACCCCCGGCTCATACCTGCTGTCCACAAGGCTCCCATGTGGCCGCCATCTTTCTTTCCAGAAGGAGGAGGGCGGAAAGGACCAACACCCTTTCCCCTCCGGGCAGACATGATGGCCTGGATTAACGCATAGTCCTTTAGCTTTTCTGCTCCAAGCTGCTGGGTTCTGCATTAAGTCCTTGTGCTTCTGGGGCTGTGGCCGTGCTGGAGAGCCGCTCGTGGGGGGCAACTGGTGACCTCAGTAGGGCGTGAAGGATGGACTGGAACGCCCCCCTTCCCATGAGGTTTTAGTCACCCCCACACCCCAGGCTCATACCTGCTGTCCACAAGGCTCCCATGTGGCCGCCATCTTTCTTTCCAGAGGGAGGAGGGCGGAAGGGACCAACACCCTTTCCCCTCTGGGCAGACATGATGGCCTGGATTAATGCATAGTCCTTTCACTTTTTTGCTCTAAGCTGCTGGGTTCTGCATTAAGTCCTTGTGCTTCTGGGGCTGTGGCCGTGCTGGAGAGCCGCTCATGGGGGGCAACTGGTGACCTCAGTAGGGCGTGAAGGACGGACTGGAACGCCCCCCTTCCCATGAGGTTTTAGTCGCTCCCACACCCCCGGCTCATACCTGCTGTCCACAAGGCTCCCATGCGGCCGCCATCCTTCTTTCCAGAGAAGAGAGGGCGAATGGGGCAACACCCTTTCCCCTCTGGCAGACTTGATGGCCTGGATTAACGCATAGTCGTTTCACTTTTCTGCTCCAACCTGCTGGGTTCTGCATTAAGAGATGTACGATTTTTAGCATTAAATCTGTTCATATTGTCTGACACCCATCCTCCTCATGTGCCTCCAGAACTTTCTTGCTTCTAAAGGAAACGCTGTAGTCATTGAACAGTTGACTTCTTTACTTTCCTTCCAGGTTCTTGGCAACCAGACATTCTGTGTTGTAATGTGCAAGAGTTTTATTAGTTTTTAAGACTGAATAATATCTCTTCTAAGCATGTAGCACAACTTGTTCGTTGATCTTTTGAAAGATCCTTGGTTTGCTCCCATCTTTAGGCCATTGTGTATAACGCTACTTTGAAAATCACCCAACAGGGCCCAAGAGCAAGCTCAGTGGCCTGTGCGCAGGCTTTGCATGCATAAGGTCTGGATCCCTGTACACATGGTTCCCCACTACTGCTAAGAGTGAGCTTCTCCTGAGCACAGTGCCAGGAATAACCCCTTAATAACTCAGTGTGGCCATGGAAGATGACCCTCTTAGAAAAGAAAAAAAATGGATATACAAATATCAGTTTAAGTTCCTGCTTTCCCTGCTTTGAGGTTTATGCTCAAAGTGTCATCTGGTTATTCTAGTAATTTCATGAGGAACTCCCACAGTGACTGGACCATTTTACACTCTCACCAGCAGTATACCAAGGTTTTAGTTTGCTCACATCCTTACCAGTGCTTAAAGAGATTTGCGGGAGGTAGTGAGAAATACTCAATGGAGCTAGGTTCTCTGGGGCACCCTCAATGATCCAGTTTAACGGTTAGTGCTCTGAGGCTACCAAGACCAGGTGTAGTGATTCCTGAGGGAGCTTGCTTGAAGTGGCAGGAATCAGCCCTATTTTTTGTTTTTTAAAACAAAAATTTATGATACCCGACTGGTTGTGAAGTAGGATTTCTATTATATGTATATTGTTTATGTGTAATTACAAATATGCATAGCATGGGCATATAAACAATCTTTGGATTCTTAATGTTTTATTTGTGTGTGTGTTTGTTTTGGGGTCATACCCAGCCTAACTCAGACCTTACTCCTGGCTCTGTACTCAGGGACCACTTTTGGTAGTACTTGGGAACCTTATGGAATGTCAAGGCTCAAATCTGGGTCAGCTGCGTGGCAAGACAGCTGCTCTACATACTATACTCTCATTCTAGCCCTGGATCCTTTTGTTGTTGTTTTGGGCTACATCTGGTAGTGCTCGGCAGACCATATGGGGTGCCAGGGATTGAACCTGGGTCTATCACTTGCAAGGCAAAAACCCTACCTGCTGTACTATCTCTCTCGCCTCTGGTCCTGGATTCTTAATGTTTGATCACCTCTGTTTTTTGAAGCGTAACAGATTTATTTGGAAGTTCTGAGAAAGGGGGAGTAAGAGAGTGTGAGGGGCAGGGAGGGGGGGATGAGAGGGAGGGAGGGAGGGGGAGAGAGAGAGAGAGACAGAGAGAGAGAGAGAGAAGGAAGGTGCTCAAGAGAGAATGTGGGTTTCTTCAGAGTGGAGAGGTAGCCCCAATGCACATCCCAGTGTTAGTAATGAACGTGTGAACATACACATCTCAAAAAGGGAGATTGGGCACCAGATGCGCCTCTTTGACTCCCTCTTAACTAATGAACTTCTTTTCAGTTCTCCCACATCTTATTTCCATAGCATGTGTTCCTTTACCTGTAGTACGTAAGTTGTTAGTCAGAATTATTTTTCTAACTTTTCTTTCGCTTTTTTGTTTCAAGAGTCTGAGTTTAACAGTTATTTTAATGACATTTTGAAATTTGATCCAACTTTTTTAACTTCTGGAAAATATTTCATTGTGATCATACTTGGCAGAGTATTTAAGAAAACTTGAATATTTGCTAATTTTGTGACAATAAATTATAACAAGTCTCAGTTTCTTTGCTTATAAAGTGAGAAACTAAGTTAGATTCATTAACTTTATTCAGGATCTGCTGCATTGAAGTCATTCCTGATTAGGAAGGATTGAGTATAAAAAGATGATTGGTAACAATTTTCCTTTTTACAGACTAGCTTAATAGACTCCTGTGGACCTTCTAAATCTAAAGTCTTGGCATTGTATAAGAAAAAATAAAATAAATCATGTTTCCTTTGCAGTTACTGTGAAATGGGGAAAGGAGAAATTTGAAGGTGTAGAATTGAACACTGATGAGCCTCCAATGGTGTTCAAGGCTCAGCTTTTTGCACTAACTGGAGTCCAACCGGCCAGACAGAAAGTTATGGTAAAAGGAGGAACATTGAAGGTAAAGTTTTGGTCAAATTTTCACTACATAAAATTTTTTACATAATTACTAAAAATTACATGAGAAATTGTAGCTTTTCAGATATTTGTATTTGTTGAAAGCACTATATAATCTGAGGTAAAAGAACATTGTAGTAATTGTACTGCAAGTACAGAGCACTCTATTAGGACTAGAGAGAGTACATGAGGTAAATTACTTGCCTTGCAAACTGCTGTACACCCCTCCCCCAAGTTCTATCCCTGGTTGATATATTGTCCTTTGAGCACAACCAGAAGTAGCCCTTGAATACTGTCAGGTATGTTCCAGCCCCCACCCTCAAAATTAAATCACTGCATTATGAAAGCATCATTAATGTTATTTTAGGGACTGGAGAGATAATTCAAAGAGCTCGAGCATATGCCATGCTTGCTGGCATGTAGGCCCTGAGTTTTATTCCTGCTGGTCCCAGCATCTCTGGACCTGAGTACTGTATTGCCGGACCCAGCAGTGAACCATCTGTCCTGTATAACTGAGTATTACCAGGAATTGCCCACAGTCCCCTTGAACACTGTTTAGGAGGTTTTCCTCCGGTAAAAGCACTGTAACACTGTCCTCCCGTTGTTCATTGATTTGCTCGAGCGGGCCCAGTGTGAGACTTGTTACTGTGTTTGTCATATCAAATACGTCACGGGGATCTTGCCAGGCTTTGCCATACTGGCGAGATACTCTTGGTAGCTTGCCTGTAAAATCATTTGCTTTAATTTTGTAAATCATTGATTATATCAGTGACTACCTCTCTAGGGATCAGAGCAGTTAGGTATCTCCCAGTTATCTGTATATATACATTTTTAGTAAGTGTGATGCACAGCCTGTTCTGCCCAGGGCTTCCTCCTTGCTCTGTGCTCAGAGGTAACTCCTGGAGGGGGACCTGTTATATTAGATTCCAGGGATTAAAGCTGGATCTCCTCTGCAGGGCAAGTGCCTTACTTGTCTGTACGATCTCTTGGGCCTCTATTGTTATTGTTTTTAATCTCTTTTCAGTAAAGGCATGTTGGAAGTTTTAATTTTATTAAGCAGTATAAAATCTATTTTTATGCCCTTAGCATTTCTGTTAGAGATTTGGAAAATTTTGTTTGTTAAATGCAAAATACGGTGCCAGAGCCATAGTGCAGTGAGTAGGAGTTTTTGCCTAACATACGGCTGACCCCGGTTCAGTTTCCAACCTTTGCAATGATCCCTGAATGCAGAGCCAGAAGGAAGCCTTGTGTGCTTCTTGGTGTGGCCCCCAAACCAGAAAATAAATAAATTTTTAAAAATGCAGAACAGGGGCCAGAGAGACAGTAAAATAGATAAGGTGCCTGCTTTGCATGTGGTTGATCCAGGTTTGGCACCTGATGCCCCATATGGTCTCCTGAGCACCACCAGGTGTGACCCAAAAACAAAAACAACAAAGCAGTATGTGTTTTTTTAAAATTTTTTTTTTAATTGAATCACTGTGAATTCCAAAGTTACAAAGTTATTCATGATTTAGTTTCAGTACCAATCCCTTCACTAGTGTCAACTACTTCCTCCAGTGCTCTGGTTTGCCTCCTATCCCACCAGCCTGCTTCTCTGGCAGGCACTTGTTTTTCCATTTCCCCCTTTTAGGCATTATGGTTTATAATACTGTTACTGATGGAGTGTCTATGCATATCACTTTACCTTTTTTCAGTACCTAGTCCTGGTCCAGAGTAACCAGTTCCCTCTATCACTGTCACAGTGGAGCCTTCTGTGACCTAGGACCCCTGTTGCCCCAACAGGCAAGCTTGTTTCTGTTGCTTTTGGTTACTCCCCTGCTGTGTTTCTTTATAGCATACATATGAGTGATCTTATTCTTTGACCCTCTCCCTGTGAGTCATTTCACCCATCCTCTCCAGATCCATTCATGTATCAGCAAATTGCATGACTTGTTTTCTTACTGTTGGGTAGTCCACTATGTACATGCACCATAACTTCTTTATCAGGTCACTTGTTCTTGGAGCACTTGGGTTGTTCTAAATTTTGGCTTCTGTGAATAGTGCTGAAATGAACATAGGAGTAAATTTTTTTTAATTAAGTAAATTTTATTTTTTAATTTTCTGGGGTATTTGAGCCATACCCTGTGATGCTAAGGATATCTCACTCTGTGCTCAGGGATAACTCTTGACCATATGTGGTCTGGAGACCAAACTGAGGTTGGCTGTATGCAAAGCAATACAACCTTACCCCTGAACTGTCTCTAGCCCTGAATTTCAGAAATGAAAGTTATAGGTGAGAAGGCAACACCAGAGACTTAAATAGCAGCAAGTAGGGTCTTGCAGTTTACATGTTCAGATAAGTTTTATTTCATAGCTTTGTATCATCTTAGATAGGTGATCTTGGGGGGAGTGTGTATAATTATGAATCCTTATAATGAGCAATAATATCTTCTAAACCTCGAAGAGATTTTAGGAAGTCATCATTCCACTTTGAAAGAGGTAGTCCAAAGAGGTAATTAGTGAGCCTGAATGTTTGGCACATTTTGTACAAAGAAAGGGAGAGATAGTACAGCGGGTAGGGCTCTTGCCTTACACACAACTCACTTGGATTAGATCCCTGGCACCACATAGTGTGTCCTTGAGCCCCATGTCAGGAGTGATCGCTGAGCTCAGAGTCAGGATTAAGCCTGAGCGCTGCTGGGTCTGGCCCAAAGACAGAAACAAGAAAAGGAAAAGATTTTAAGAGAAGGTAACAGAAGGGAGAAGTCAGAACTTCCTGGATTATGGGAGGATTCTCCTTAAAGCAAGGTTCTCTCATTGAATATAATTAAGGGTTAGTTTGCTTCTGGTAGTATGTTAAGTCAGGCTTACTCTTTGGCATAATTCTATTTTTAAAATAGGGACCTCATAAGCAGAATTGTAGGGATTGCCAGGACTCCCCTGTCTGGCAAACGTTTTTTTGTTTGTTTTTGGCCCACACACAGCTGTGCTCCAGGCTTATCCCTGGCTTTGTGTGCAGGGATCATTCCTGAAAGTGCCAGGGAACTATATATACCAGGTGCTGGGAATTGAATTGAATTAACCTTGGTGAAGGAAACCTTGGTGAAGGAAGTGCCTAAAACCCTGTGCTGTCATTCTAGCCCTTGATTGGCATGATTTGTTTTTTTTTTAATCCACTTTCATTCTTGATAGTGTCTCGGTTTGAGATAAATTATATAATCACTTTAATATAGAGCCTTATTTCATAAGTTTCTCTTCATTTTTTGTTACATAAGCTGGTTATAGCTGTTGGTTCCAAATATGCAGAAAATTAGCATCTTGTCATTTGTAATCAGTCAAGTGTATGTTAGGGGCCTCTAAATTTACCGTGCTTTGGAGTGTATTTCATGATGCAATTTAGGCATTTGTTAGAATGATTGGCTTCAGCACGTGTTTCCCCACCCTTTAAAAATATTTAATTAGTAAGGCTGGGGAGATAGATAGCTTAAAGGACTGAGTGCCTGCTTTGCATGCAGGAGGCCTGGGTTTAGTCTTAGTACGGCATGTTCTTTGGAACTCACTAGGAGTAGACCGAAGTCCATAGCTGGGAATAGACCCTGAACATAATTAATAATCAGCCCCCACAAAAGCAAAAGCAACAGGAAACTGGTAGTAACTTAGTAATTCTCCTATAGAAAAAAAGATTCTATTTTGAAGTATCTTAAAACGAGTTTATTAAATTACATGCAGATTGTACAGACAGAAGTCATTAAATTTTTTTTCTTTGTTTTTAAAACAGGATGATGATTGGGGAAATATCAAAATAAAAAGTGTAAGTATTTTAGAAATACTTAAAATGCAGTTTTTAAATTATATCAAAATGCATTACATTTGTCTTCCATGTTTATATCTATTCCTTGCATCTTCTAGTGATTTTGTTGTAGTATTTTTTTCTGTTATTTTTGCACATGCTATACAAAATTGTTCATGATCCATTTTTTCTAGGCATTTGGTGTTCCAACACCATTCCCACCACAAAGTGACAGAGGTGGAATCGCGGGAGAGTGTTAGATACTCCCTGGGCCTGTCCCCATAGCAGGCACAAAATAATTTATGTTATATTGCTTGTTACAACTAAATAGCTAATGGAATTATCAAAATTTATGTCAGTAAAGGAAAATCTGTGAAAATTATTATATCTCACTTTGGAGTCATTAAGTCCTTGTAGGAGGACTGTTGCTAGTTGAGCCTTCTGTGTTAACGGTTTTTGTTTGTTGATCCTAGTTGATTTCTATTTTAATTTCCCATCTAATTTGGTGTGTTTCTGGGACCTCTCTGACCTTTGTCTCATATTTTCAGTGATAATGAGTGAGATAAATAAGACATTCCCAGTGCTCATTTCAGGTTAATGAGATTAGGGTAAAGTATCTTCATTGTCCTTCTGTTATGTGGAATGTTACATTTGTATTGACTGTGAGTATTCCCTTAGATTAGTAAAGTGTTAAGTTGTAACCCAGTGGATACTCCTTTGTTTTTGGACTGCTCATGGTGGTGCTGGGTCTTACTTCTGGCTCTGTGCTCAGGAGTGAGACTTGGGGATTCATGGGGTGCCTGGGATTGAACCCTGTTGACCATGTGCAAGGCTAGGCTAGTTTCTGTTCACCTGTTCTATTGCTTTGGCTCCACATTGGATGCTTCAGAGTCATTTTATGTGTTTGGTTTGATATTTTCAAACCTACCCACTTCAAACATGTAAATGTTCTACAATACACACTCATTGAAAGAACATTATTAGTGCTTAGTTTATTAGGTGATTAATGAATGATGCTAGTGAGTCTTTTTTTTTTTGATGCTAGTGAGTCTTAATGATTAATTGAGGGATTTCTTCCTTTTTAATATTGTCGACATTCTCAATATTTTAATGTGTAGTTTTTCACTTAGCTCTATTGAGGCATCATTTACATTATTTTTAGTGTACAGTTCGATGAGTTTATGTAGGCTGATACTACCATAAGGCCTGCCACTCAGAAATTTTCTACTGGGTCTTTGCAGAGAAGCAGGTGACCTGTTCTGGAGTAAGGTAAAGGTAAAAGGTAAAGGCCCTCCCGTTGATCGTCGATTTGCTCGAGCGGGCCCAGTAACGTCTCCATTGGAGACTTTGTTGTTACTGTGTCTGGCATGGAATACTCTCGGTAGCTTGCCGGGCTCTCCGAGAGGGGCGGAGGAATCGAACTCGGGTCGGCCATGTTGGCCGCGTGTAAGGCGAACGCCCTACCGCTGTGCTATCGTACTGTTCTGGAGTACTTTGTTTTTATTATTTAACAATGTAATGGTGTTACGTATATTTAGAATTGCTTAATCTTCACCACAGTCCTACATAGAACTTATCTGTCACCCCAGATAGATTTACCTGTGTTGGCAAATACGAACGTGCAATATGTGCTTTTCTGTATCTGGTTTCTTCACTGTACATAAATATGATTAACTTCAGAACATTTTTATGATTTTATTTTTTTTTAAACAGGGAATGACTTTACTAATGATGGGTTCAGCAGATGCTCTTCCTGAGGAACCATCGGCTAAAACTGTCTTTGTAGAAGATATGACAGAAGAACAGTTAGCATCTGCTGTAAGACATGCCACATTTTATGTATTTGATCTCTGATTTTCAGAAGTATAGCTATTAAGATATCTTTGAGAAAGTTGCATCTAATTGTTATTATTATTATTATTATTTTTTGCTTTTTGGGTCACACCTGGGAATGCACAGGGGTTACTCCTGGCTTTGCACTTAGGAATTACTCCTGGCAGTGCTCAGGGGACCAAATGGGATGCTGGGAATTGAACCCAGGTCAACCGCATGCAAGGCAAAAGCCCTACCCAATGTGCTATTGCTCCAGCCCCTCATCTAATTTTTAAGATTTAATTATTAATATCCAGATGTATGCTTTTAGCAGTGAATCAGTAGATGATTTTTTTTTTTAAATTGAAGAGTCCTTTTATAATGGATAGTTAATAAAATGAGTGCTTTTGATTATGTTTTGTTTTGGGGCCATACTGGCTGAATTCAGTACTTACTTCTGGCTTTGCACTCAGGGATCACTCCTGGTGAGGCTTAGGGAACCATATGGGGTGCCAGGGATTGAACTTGAATTAGATGCGTGCAAGGCAAGCATCCTATCCACTGTGACTATCACTCTGGCCCCTAAATAGTACATTTTTATTGGTTTTGCTTTCATGGCTTCCATGTATATTTAGGCTTCACATATATGTAACATTAAATACAGTTTGTAATGCAGGGTTTATGCTTTTAAACTTCAAAGCTGATGTGTAAGTATTATAACTAGACAAGGTTTGTTGTAAGTAGATACACACTTGTGTCTGGAAGATAGCACAATTTTTTTTTATTATTAAAAAATTTTTTAATAGTGAGACATCATGAGGTACAGTTGCAGACTTAACACATTTTTGTGCTTGGGTTTCAATTATACAATGGTCAAATACCCATCCCTCCACCAGTGTCCATTTCCCACCACCGCAGATCCCGGTATCCCTCCCACCCCCCATCCCCCCATCCCACCCTGTCTCTGTGGCAGGGTATTCCCCTCTGTTCTCTCTCTCCTTTTGGGTGTTGTGGTTTGCAAAAAAGATATTGAGTGGCAATCGTGTTTGGTCTATAGTCTACTTTCAGCATGCTTCTCCCATCCTGGGAGGATCCTCCCAACACCTTTATTTGGTGTTCCCCTCTTTATCTGAGCTCCCTTTTCCCCTAGTATGTGTGGTTGTCTTCCAGGTCATGGAGTAAAATTCCTGGTACTAATCTCGGCCATTCTTGGGTGTTAGTCTCCTATTTTGTTACTTTATGTTCCCCAGATGAATGCAATCTTTCTATGTCTATCCCTTTCTTTCTGAGTCATTTCGCTTAACATGATACTTTCCATGTAGTACCACTTGTATGTAAATTTCGTGACTTCGTCTTTTCTAACAGCTACATAGTACTCCATTGTGTAATGTACCAAAGCTTCTTTAACCAGTCATCTGTTCTCGGGCACTCAGGTTTTTTCCAGATTCTGGCTATTGTAAAGAGGATAGCACAACTTTTAAGTGTTTACTATTATAGGAAAATAGAATCAGAGAGGTTAAAAATTTAAATGCTGAAATACTTAAATTCTTAAGACTTTCCATGTGGAAAATGTGTAAAATCTATTCTTGTTTATTTGTTTTTGGAGCGCACCCAGCAGTGGTAAGGGCTTACTCCTGACTCTGCTCAGGAACCACTACCATATGGGATATCTGGAATCAAACTCAGGTCTGCTATAATCAAGGCAAGCGCCCTACCAGCTGTACCATCTCTCTGGTCCCTCAATTTAGATGCAGTGCCCCTTAATTTAAATGCAGAGTTTGGTTTAGAAGCTGGCCAATACGTATTTGTCACATTTGTTTTGTTCTCTTTTTTTCTTTTTTTGTGATGCTGGGGGTCAAATGCAGGACTTCAGATGTGCAAGGCATGTCGTTAGTTGCTGAGCTATATTCCTAGCCTGCCAACAATTTTCCAGCCATTTATCTCGCCCGCATGGCAGAACCTGGCAAGCTTTCCATGGCTTATTCGATATGCCAAAAACAGTAACAAGTCTCACAGTGGAGACGTTACTGGTGCCTGCTTGAGCAAATCGATGAACAACTGAAGGACAGTGCTACAGTGCAGTGCAGTGCTTACTGCTTCCATAATGCCATTTTTGTTTTGGATGTATGTCTGCATATTTTGCTTCTTTGTTCTGATGGTAAGAAGGTGAACAGTAAGATTGTTCTCTTACTATTTTCTTGGAGAATAGTTGTCAGCATGATGCTTGTGAATTTTCTTTTTAGAAATAAAACTTACCATAGGTGAAGGTTAATATAGATTTGTACTAGTTGGTAAATTGTACTTGCTTCAAAGTATGTATGAACTTTAGCATTTTCTATAGTACTTCCTTACTTAACATCATTGGTAGGTTCTAAGAAACTGAGTTTTTTTTTTAAAAAGTGTTCAACAAAACCAATTTTGCTGTAGGCTAATTGGTGTCAACAGGCAGTAAGTCCTGTAGAGCATTTCTGGTCACAAAGCATCATCATACTTAAATAATGAGCCCCAAACACTTGTGGTATTAAATAATAATTTGGCATCATTCATTCTTCACTTAATTCAGGGTTGTAGGTGGCAGAATTCAGTCGTGGCAGCCCAGAACAGGGTGGAGACAACCCTGAACAGGATACCGTTCATTAGTGCACCCACTTACTCACTCACTTACTCATCCTGGGACAGCTTTGACACTCATGTTCCTACTGTGCACGTTTTCAGGACGTGGGAGGAACTGGAGTGCAGAGAGAAACCCACACAGATGTAGGCAGAATGTGCAAATGTGCAGACTCCACACAGCTAAGCCACACGGTGGTTTACAGAGTTGTTCATGATGATTTGTTACAGATATTCAGCATTCCAACACCAGTCCCAGCCATTGCACCTCCCACCACCATTATATTCAGTTTTTCCAACTACCCCTTAAACCTGCCCCAATATAGGCCCTCAGAATGTTATTTTATGTTGTTTAGAAGAAAGTTGGTGAAGATTGTTACTTTTTTTTTGCTTTTTGGGTCACACCCAGCAATGCACAGGGGTTATTCCTGGCTCTGCACTCAGGAATCACCCCTGGCGGTGCTCAGGGGACCATATGGGATGCTGGGAATCGAACCTGGGTTGGCTGCGTGCAAGGCAAATGCCCTACCCACTGTGCTGTTGCTCCAGCCCCAGAAGATTTTACTTCTTACCATGGAGCCGTTAAGCCTTTGTATATTCTTAAGGTGTTGTTACAGGTTAAGCCTCATATTAGTTTATATTTTGTTAATCAAGATTGGTTGCCTTCTGCATTACATCCCATCCGATCTGGTGTGTTACCAGGAGGTTCATCAGTGTTGTGGAGTTTGAGATGTTGTACAGCCGCAAATGTGGCCAGGTAGTCCAGGATGTCAACGTTTTTAATGGGGTAATACAGCTGGCGTTAAAGTTTTAACTGGATAGTAGCTTTGGGGCATGTGCATGACTGTAGGGTCTTATGGAAGTACAAGGAGACTGGAAATAGTCCATTCTGACTCTGTGAAAGCCTGGAGATTCCAGTCAAACCCCGCATCTCTTAAGTTTTTCAACAGATTAATTTCTGGATGAGGCTCATCCAAGCAGTGACTGAGTCCATCTGGAAGCATGGCGACGATTGTGGAGTGTGGAAGTTTTTGGCTGCTGAACCTCTGTGTGGGCGGGCAATGAACTCACCTGACCCCCCTCCTAGTTATCCCAGAGGACTCAGCCTTATGCAGTGTCCAGAAGAACCTTTGCAGCTTGTTGATCTCTTTTAAAGTTCTCATGAATCTCTGGTTCATGGCCCACTTGGCGCCTAGGCAGTTCATAGGCATGAAGGAAGGGCATGGGCCTTCCTGAAGTCCCCTTTTGTTTTACCATCTCACCTCCCCCCCACCCCCGCCGCCTTATTTCTGGTGGTGCTATAAATGAATCTAGGCCCTCACATACAAGGCTGCAAGGCAGGTGCTGTACTCCTAATCTTTAGTCCTGATACAGTCACATTATTGAATAATACCCTGAAAACAGGAAGCAGAATCTCTAATGAAAAATTTGAAGTTTCTAGTTAATGCATATCAGATTTGCATTATGAATCATAAATTGGACATTTAGTTCATACACACCGCACTTTGAGGGATGGGGGAATTGGGTCACACTCACCAGTACTTAGGAACTTGATCTCTGTGCCCTAAAGTGACCCTGGGCAGGTACTCAGGGACCAAACCTGGTCCCACAGATTCAAAACAGAGTTTGGCTATTGTGGTCACATGCAGGGCAATTGACCTATCTCCTGTACGATCTCTGCAGCCCACAAATCACCCTTTAAAAATTATGGTCCTTATAGTCATAGTTGAATGGTATTTATTATATTCACAAGATTGTGCAACCATCACAACAATCTAATTTTACTTTCTTCCCTTTAAAAAAACCCCTCAAACTAATTAGCAGTCACACTTTTTCCACATAAAGTGATTGCCAACTATTAATTTCTTTTCTGACTTAGACATTTTGCCTATTTTTAGACATGTAATATAAGCAAAGATGTATACTATGTGGGCTTGTAGTAGTGCACTATTTTACTTAACATAATGTTTTTTTAAGTACATTCACATTGTAGCATGTGTCAGTACTTTTTCCCTTTTTTATTTCATTGTATGGATAAACCAGAGCAATAGCACAGCGGGTAGAGCGTTTGCCTTGCATGCCGGCCGGGTCGGCCAACCCAGGTTCGATTTCTCTGCCCCTCTCAGAGAGCCTGGCAAGCTACCGAGAGTATCTCGCCTGCACAGCAAAGCCTGGCAAGCTACCTGTGACGTATTTGATATGCCAAACACAGTAACAAGTGTCACTATGGAGACGTTACTGGGCCCACTAGAGCAAATCGATGAACAACGGGAGGACAGTGACTTTTAAAATTCATCCATCAATTTATAGATATTTGAATTATTTTCTCTTTTTAGCTATACTGTTTTTTTTATTAGTTTTTCATTTTTGTTTTTAAGTTTTTGGCTCACACTAGCAATGTCCAGGTGTTACTCCTGGCTCTGCACTCAGGAATTACTTTAGGCATTGCTCCGGGAACCATCTAGGATACTGAGGGTCAAATCTGGATTGGGTATATGCATGGCAAATACCTTATCCACTATACTATGTTTCCAACCCCTGTAATGACTAGTGTTGCTGTGAACATGTAAGCCCAAATTTTTGTGCACTTGATGTTTTTTTGGGAGGGGGCAGTAGTAAGGGAGGGGCTTGTGTCCCACCTGGCAGTGCTTGGGGGCTGTTTCTGGCTCTGTGGTTGGGAATCTTTGAGTTCATGCAGTGCTGGGAATCAAACTGGGATTAGTTGCATGCAGGGCAGGCAGCATGCATTCTTCCTGATGAATGGATTTTTTTTTTGTTGTTTATGATAACTATATTTAATAGAATTTTGAGGAACTTCAGTCCTGTTTTCCAAAACTGCTGTACCATCTTACAATTTTCGCATTGTAGTTTCAAATTCTACCTCCAAACCAATCTTGTTACTATGTCATTGATTATAGCTAGCCTTTTTTCATTAAAAATTTTTTTTTTTTTTTTACTGAGTCACCATGAGATAGAGGTTACATGGTCGTGTTTCAGTCATACAGTGTTCTAACACCCATCCTTCCACCACTGTACATTCTCCACAGCTACGAATGTCTCCAGTTTCCCTCCCGCCACCCTCCCCCGAGCCTATCTCTATGGCAGGCATCCACCCCCTCCCCACCACCCTTGCTTTGCAGTGCAGGTATTGAGAGGTTATCATGTTTTTTCCTTTACTCTTTGTCATAGTTTTTCTTTATCTGTTCCAACTGCTTTTTCCCTCAGCACTTGAGGCAAGCTTCCAACCATGGATCAGTCCTCCTGATCCTTGTTTCTGCTGTCCCTGGATATCAGTCTCATATATATTTTTTAAATTTTATTATTATTATTATTAATGGTTTTGGTGTCACAGGTGGTGCTTAGGGATTAGTCCTGTCTCTGCACTCAGGAATTACTCCTGGAGGTGCTCAGGAGACCGTATGGGATGCTGAGGATTGAACCTGGGTCTACAGCATGCAAGGCAAACACCCTACCTGCTGTTCTATCGCCAGTCTCTCATTTTGTTTTTTTTTATATCCCACAAATAAGTCCACTCATTCTATATTTGTCCGTCTTCTGACTCCTTTTACTCAATCTGTTACTTTCCATATCCATCCATTTATAAGTGAATTTTGTAACTATTTTTCCTAACAACTGCATAGTATTCCATTGTATAGATGTATCATAGTTTCTTTAACCAGTCATCTGTTCTTGGGCACTAAGGTTGTTTCCAAATTCTGGCTGTTGTAAATAGTGCTGCAGTGAACATATAAGTGCAGATAGCATTTCTGCTGTGTGTTCGTGTGCTCCTGGGGTCTGTTCCCAGAAGTGGGATTGTTGGATTGTATGGAAGCTCAATTCTAGCTTTTTGAGAATGCCCATATTGTTTTCCAAAAAGGCTGGACCAGTCAGCATTCAGACTAACAATAAAGATGAATCCCTTTCTCCCTGCGTCCATGATGGCATTAGCTGCTCTTGTTCTTTTTGATGTGTCAGTCTCTGTGTTGTGGGATGATAATCTCATTGTTTTGATTTGCATCATTCTGATGATTAGTGATATAGAGCATTTTTTATGTGCTTTTGACCATTTGTATTTCTTTGAGGAAGCTTCTGTTCATTTCTTTCCCTTACTTTTGATGGGACTGGATGTTTTTTTCTTGGAAAGTTCTACCGGTGCCTTGTGATTATAGCTATCTAAAGGGTATGAAATAGTACCTCATCGTGGTGCTTTTTTGTGGGGGGAGGCGGGGGTTTGCAGCCTGGCAGTAATCAGTACTGACTCCTGGCTCTGTGTGCTGGGGGTTGAACCCAGATCAGCTGCTTGTAATGCAAACACTCCACCTGCTGTACTCCACTCCCATTTTTGCATTTATTTATTGACCTGGGATACTGAGTATCTTTTTTTTTATTTCTTTTTGGGTTCCCCCCCCCCCCCCGGCTTTGCACTCAGGAATTACTCTTGACAGTGCTCAGGGCACCATATGGGATGCTGGGAATCGAACCCAAGTCAGTTGCGTGCAAGGCAAACGCCCTACCTGCTGTATGATCACTCCAGCCCCAAATATCTTTTTTTTTTTTTTAAATAAACGGATTTTATTTGGAGGATTTTTAAGGTGTGGAGAGGGAGAGAGTGAGTGAGAGTAACGTACTCAAGAGAGAACGTGGGCTTCTCCAAGGGCAAAGAGAGCCTCTACACACATACCAGCATTAGACACGAAAACATGAAAGTATACATCTTAAGAGGGGAGATATGGGCGATACGTGCTCAGCCGCCACATGTGCTAGGCTGCATGGGCACAAGCAGCCCATGGGCTTGGGCAGCATATGTGCCCTGGTGTATCTTTTTATGTGCTGTTGGCCTGAGTATCTTTTTATGTGCTATCTCTTTTTTGGAGAACTGTCCAGGATCTTTGCTTATGTTTCAATAGTATATATGGTTTTTATTTCTGAATACTAGTCTCTTTTCGGATAGGTGATTTGTAAATATTTTCTTCTTTTTTGGCAGCTTTCTTTTTATTTTATTTAGGGAAGGATGTTACCACCCTTCAAGTTTTCCAGGGGTACATGCTCAGTCCCTAGTGATAATTGGAGTTCAGTACTTGGGTCCTGTGGTGCTGTTTTTATCCTTAATTGCTTAAATTTTTATTATTTTGTTTGTTGTTGATTTTGGACCATACCTGGCAGTGCTCAGGGCTTACTCCTGCCCTGTACTCAGGGATCACTCCTGTTAGGCCCCGAGGGATGTAGTGCCAGAGATCCAGTGCGAGTCTGGTGCATGCAGGGCAAGCAGATATAATCTGCTGTATTATATCTCCCACACTCTTTTTTAAAATTTAATTTTTTGTTTTTAGGGCCACTCCGGCAGTGCTTGGGAATTACTCTCTTTTTGGGGATCCTAATACCAGGGATCAACCTAGGCAGCATGCATGTAGAGCATTCGTTCAGCCCATTGAGCTATCCCTCCAGCCCCTCCCCCCCTCCCCCCCTCCTCCCCTCCCCTCCCCTCCCCTCCCCTCCCCTCCCCTCCCCTCCCCTTCCCTTCCCTTCCCTTCCCTTCCCTTCCCTTCCCTTCCCCTCCCTTCTCTCTTCTCTTTTTCTTTTTCTTTTTCTTTTTCTTTTTCTTTTCTTTCTCTTTCTCTTTTCTTTGTGTGCCTGGGATCTAGCCCAGGTCTCAATAATATAAGGCAGTTCCTGGAACACTGGGTCATATCCTTGTCTTATCTTTTCTCCCCCCAATGATGCCATATTTTTATATTTAGTAACCCTGGCCATGTCTGTTTTGCTTTCATGATAGTACAAACAGGATAAAAATGAAACATTTTGATGTAGCTTAATTTTTTTCCTAGATGGAATTACCATGCGGATTGACAAATCTTGGTAACACTTGTTACATGAATGCTACAGTTCAGTGCATTCGTTCTGTGCCTGAACTGAAAGATGCCCTTAAAAGGTAAGTCTAAAAAGATTGTTTTTTTTTTTTGTGGGGTGAGAATAAAGGAAATTAGGCCCACCTAACTGTGCTCAGGGGCTACTCTTGGTTCTGTGTTCATGGATCACTTCTCTTTTGGGGGGCCCACATCCAGTGATGCTCAGGGATAACTCCTGGTGGTGCTCAGGGGCCATAAAAGGTTCTGGGGGCATCAAACCTAGGTCAACCCCCTGCAAGGCTAACGCCCTACCTGCTGTACTATCTCTCTGGTCTTGGGGATCACTTCTGGTGGGATTTGTAGGATCAGATGTGGTGCTGGGGATTGAATTTGAGTTAATCATGTGTAAAATGAGGGTCCTACCCACTGTAGTATCTCCAGGACCTACCTCACTTTTTTTTCTTAGTGATTTTCTTTTGCTGATATTATTTATAAAACTAGAAGAAAAGAAAATAAAAAGATGGTAACAGCTTTGATAAATTTGTGGTGAGGGTATAAGTAGTCTTATCATATGTATTTCAGTCATATGTATTTTAGAATAAACTGAAACTTATTAATTCTGCTTTAATATTCCTAGGTATGCAGGTGCCTTGAGAGCTTCAGGGGAAATGGCTTCAGCACAGTATATTACTGCAGGTCAGTATTTAAATCCAGGGCCTCACATATGTGAGACAAATCTTAGTAGGAATTCAAAAATTGTAAAAGGAGTGATTTACCTAAAAATAATTGAACAGGTTTATGTTTGTATTAACTGGGGATTTATTAATGCATTAATGTGTCATGGTCAGTCACTGGTTAGGAGCTTGCCACAAGTGTGTTTGGGGTGAAGGGCAGTTAGGATAGGACGGGACCATCATGACAGTAATAGCTGGAAGTGATCACTCTGAACAAGAATTGAGCATTGAAATTAGGTAAAGGGACATACTTTATATCTGCAAACCATAACACAGAAAGGAGAAAGAGGGAGGGAGAGAGGGAGATGGAGAGAAGAGAGAGAGAGGGAAGAGAGAGGAGAGAGAAAAGAGAGAAATTAGGTAAAGGGACATACTTTATATCTGCAAACCATAACACAGAAAGGAGAAAGAGGGAGGGAGAGAGGGAGATGGAGAGAAGAGAGAGAGAGGGAAGAGAGAGGAGAGAGAAAAGAGAGAGAGGAGAGAGAGATATCTGAGAGCCTGCCATGCCATAGAGGCGGGGTGGTGGGCAGGGGCTGGGCAGGAAGGGAACTGGGAACATTGGTGGTGTGAAATGTACACTGGTGAAGGGACGGGTGTTATAACATTATATGACTGAAATCCAATCATAAGCAGCTTTGATTACCATTATCTCATGGTAATTCAATTAAAAATAAATAAATTTATATATGTTATATATTATGGTTTTACTAATGGAATGTTTGCTTTTAATGTTTGTTTCTAAGCCCTTAGAGATTTGTTTGATTCCATGGATAAAACTTCTTCTAGTATTCCGCCTATTATTCTGCTGCAGTTCTTGCATATGGCTTTCCCGCAGTTTGCAGAAAAGGGTGAACAAGGACAATATCTTCAGCAGGTAAAGAGGGATGGTCTCTGGTTTTGTTGTAACTGTAAAGTTTATGTTTCCTACAAATACATTTATTGGATTATATATAAAAGAATATCATATCAGTCCTTTCTGCTTCACACTGATTATTGATTTTTCATCTTCAATCCCCAGAGCCTTTCAAAAACTGTAAGAGGAGACCAGGTCAATATTAAAGTAGGTAGGGTGCTTGCCGTGCACCTGGCCGACTGAGGTTCAATCCCCGGTATCCCATATAGTTCTTTGAGCACTCTGAGGAATAATTCCTGAGTGCAGAACTAGGAGTAACCCCTGAGTGTCACCAGGTGTGACCTAAAAACCAATATATATGTGTATATATATATATATATATATATATATGTTTATGTGTGCCTCTTGTTCTTTATCACTAGATATTTTTTCTTTTTTGTTTCATTTATTATTGAATCACTGTGAAATTTACAGTTACAAAGTTGTTCATGACTGGGTTTTAGTCATACAGTGTTCCAACACCCATCCCTTCATCAGTGTACATTTCCTACCACCAATGTCACCTTCAGGGATTTTCTATTTAATCCTAAATTACTTAGCTCCTGACTTTTCTGTGAACTCATCATGTGCCTTTTCATTCTTTAATCTCTCTAGAGAAACTGGCTATTTTTCTGTTCTGAAACCCCCCAGTTTTCATGGCATATTTCCTTCAGTTTTTCTTGCTGAAATTTTAAGGCATCCAGAGGTTGTCCAGCATGCTGTTGAAATAGCATGGTTCCTTTTTTCTAATCACATTTCCATATTGCTCTTCAAATGAACTTGTGATATTCTGTCTACCTGTATTCTGGATTTGTTTTGTTTTGTTCATGGAATGCAGGTGCTTGAGAATACGTTGGTGTGAGGGCACTGCAGTGGGGATTACCAACACTGCTCAGTGTGCTCAGGGACCTCCAGGACTGTACTTGGGAGACTGGGATCATGTCGTGCCAGAATGGAACCTGGGTTGGCTCAATACAGGGTTGCACTTTAACCCCCTATGTTGTCTCTCTGGCCCTGAAAGGATACTTTAAAAAAAAAAATAATTTTTCACTTAATTAAAGAGCTGGATTTACAAAGTTAAATCACAGCTTAAAGAGCTGTGATTTACAAAGTTATGGATAATTGAGTTATATATATATATTATATACACACACATACACTTTTTTTTTATGCTGGGGGAGTCACACCCAGTGATGCTCTTGGTTCTGCACTCAATAATTACTCCTGGCAGTGCTTGGGGGACCATATGGGACGCCAGAGATTGAACCCAGTTCAGCTGTGTGCAAGGCAAATGCCCTGCCCGCTGTACTATTGCATATAATATTTCAACACCAATCCTAACTGCCAGTGTCAGCTTCTCTCCACCAGAGCTGCCATTCTCCATCCCACCGGGTACCTGGACAGGCACAGGGCAGATTTAGTGGTTACACCTTAGTCTCATGTTTTCAGTGCTACTGAGTCTGCATTTGGATATATAGCTGAACCCCTCTCCCATGTCAGTGTAATGAAACCCCAAGCCCTATTTTCCCAGTAGTTTTTTTTCTTGTCATCTTCCTTTTGCTCTTAATTTCTTCCCTTCTCTGTTTTCTTCCTCCATAAACTTTGGGGTACAGGGTGATCTAGGCAGCCCCTCTTTTACTACGTTACAGTTCCTCACCCAGACAATGTATATACCACAGATCAGTGAGATTGTCCCATGTCCTGAATGGTTTCTTTTTTTATGATCACAGTATTACTATGTTACTTTTTTTAATTACAGGATGCAAATGAATGTTGGGTACAAATGATGAGAGTATTGCAACAGAAATTGGAAGCCATAGAGGATGATTCTGTTAAAGAGGTAATTGAAAACTGCTTTTATTATGGACTTTACCTTTATTTCTCCACCCCCTTACCTCTTCTTTAAATAAATTTCTCTTAAAAACTAGAATACTTTTAATGTTCAGTCTTTAGTTATAATTTGAAAGCTCACATCTGACATTTGAATTCAATATATTGACTGTGAAACTTAATTGATAATGTTTAATATCTGTAATCTGTATAGTAGAAAAATTTTACAGAAAAGAATTACTTTAAAAAAAATATTGGGGGCCACACCCAGAAGTCAAAGGATTACTCCTGACTTTGTAGATAGGGCTTGCTCCTGGTGATGCCAGATGGACCATATGTAGTGTTGGAAATCCAACAGGGATTGGCTTCATGAAGGGCAAACACCCTGTTCTATCTCTCTTTGTCTCCAAGGATTACAGTTTCGAAAACTTTATTTTGACATAGACACACACGTGCGTGCACACACACTCACACACACACGTATTTATTTTTTGTTTTGGGATTGCACCTGGTAATGCTCAGGGGTACTTCCTTCCTCTGCACTAAGGAATAACTTTTAGTGGTGCTTGGAGGACCATATGGGATGCCGGGAACCAAACCTGGGTCTGCCATGTGTAAGGCAAACACTCTACCCACTGCCCTTCTCCAGCCCAATTTTTGAAAGCTTTAACATGTATTACTAACATGGACTGTTGAGAGGAAATAGTCACTAATATCTGTAAAGAGTAAAATTGGAATATTTATTTCATGTTAATATTTGCAGACAGACTCATCTGCAGCAGCATCAACACCTTCGAAAAAGAAAAGTTTAATTGATCAGTTCTTCGGAGTTGAATTTGAAACTACGTATCCTTATCAAATATTCATGCTTCACGTGAATTGAGTTATATAAGAGTTGACATTGGTGGATTATATCTGAAATAAAATTTTTTTGGAAGTTGTTATGCCTAAAAGTGGTAATTAGGAATTTGGGAAAATATATCCATTGGAATGATCTGAAAGTTTACATAAATGTGTAATTCATGGGTATTTTAATTTATAAAAATATCTTTAGCAGAGTCTGCCTCATTAATTTACTTTAAATATTTAATTTTATGAAACATATATCCAAAGTAAATTATGTATATAAGATTTTGCCAATTAATAAAGAGAATTTCAGGCAACTACTATTTACTTGGTCATGAATAGAAACTTAGGATAAGATTTTTGCTTATGTACTTTTGAGTTATTAAGACCATACTAAATATCAATTTATACTTAGCATTTTTTTTTGGTATTTGGGTTGCTTCTGGTTTGGTGCTCTGGGGTCTTTTCCATTGGTATTACAGTGCCAGGGATTGAACATGTGACTCTTTGCACAGGGCCACATCTGGCAGTGCTCAGGGCTCTACACTCAGGGATCACTCCTGACAGTGCTCAAACATAGGCTCTCCCCACTCTTCTATCATTCTGGTTTTTGATGAATATTCTTAAACATGTTGAAATGGATATTGGGAGACAAATAAAGTGATTTAAATAACAGCAAAAAAGTTATTAATGTTGATAGCATTAGGATAATTTCTTTTATTCAGAATTGTGTAGCAAACCCAGTGTCCCTTGCATATTCCTTATCATATTTTGCAAAGTATGAAGTGTACAGAATCTGAGGAAGAGGAGGTCACCAAAGGAAAGGAGAATCAGCTTCAGCTCAGCTGTTTCATCAATCAGGAAGTCAAGTACCTTTTTACAGGGCTTAAATTGGTAAGGACAATTTTGATTGCTTGTCATTATTCTTGTGTTCTTTTTGTGTTTTGAATGTACTTAAGTTTATTTGTAACCACAACATCAGTACTTGTACTTTTGTTTTTGTTTTGTTTTTGAGTCACACCCAGTGATGCTCAGGAGTTACTTCTGGCTCTACACTCAGGAATTACTCCTGGCAGTGCTTGGGAGGCCATATGGGATACCAAGGATCGACCTGGGCTGGCTGCATGCAAGGCAAACACCCTACCTGCTATACTGTCGCTCCAACCCCAGTACTTCTATGGTCTTTGTTTTGTTTTGGGTCCACACCTGGCTGTACTCAGGGCTTATTCATGGCTCTATGCTGAGGAATCACTCTAGGAGTGCTTGGGGAACCACATATGGTGCTGGGGGTTAAACTGGGGTTGGCCTTGTACACGAAAAGTGCCTTACATCCTGTATTGTCTGTCTAGCCCTGCTTTGATGGTCTTAGGACTGGCAGGCTCTTCAAAGTAGCCCGCCACACGGTGCCAGTCAAGGTGTGAGAAGACCCTATAGTGCCTTCTTCAAAACAAATATCCTTTTTGCTCTATAAATGTGACCCATTGTTGCATTTTGGTGATTTTGCTTTTTTTTTTTTTTGGGGTCCTACCCTGCGATGCTCAGGAGTTATTCCTGGCTTTACACTGAGGAATCACTCCTGGTGGTGCTGCGGGGGACTATATGGGATGATGGGAATCGAATCTGGGTCAACTCTGTGCAAAGCAGACACCCTACCTGCTGTGCTATTATTGCTCCAGCCCCCTAATTTTGCTTTTTGAAATGGCCTTTTGGTATCATTCTGAGTTGATTAATGCTGTAAGAAGTTGTGATAAGCCTTACGTAGAAAATGAGCTTTTTTTATTTTGGGGATGAGATCAAGTGTGGTTGGCGTGATTTCTGAGTTAATGATTTCACTGTATATATTAAGGAAGGTGCCAAACAAACACATAAAAGAAGATTGTGAGGCACAGAGGTGAAGAATGATTTCCTTGCAGGCATAGGGTCATCAGTTCAAATCCCCGTCACACATGTGCTGAACATGTCCGTGCGCCCCAAAGCTGCAAGCAGTTTCTGGATATACTATAACCAGCTGTGTGTAAGCACTACAGAAAGGGGTGCCTATGCTGCAGCTAGAAAGTGACCCCTAGTGAGCACATGTGTGGGCACTGCAATTAATGTCCAGTGTGAGCATTCAACTAAGAATGCTCACTTGTGGGACAGGAGGGATAGTATAGCAGATAGCTCACCTTTGCACTCCAACTCTGGTTCAATCTCTAGCGCTCGATTTGCTCCCCTGAGGCCCACCAGTAGTGATACCTGAGTGCAGAGCCAGGAATAATATGAGTACCGACAGGGGTCAGGAACCCCTTGCCACAAAAAATGCTCCCCCCACCCAACCACACGCACATACAAATGCTCACATGTTTGCCAGCACCTCAACTAAAGGAATGCATCCTATGGGGAGCACTGTTGCCCATTGTGCAAGCACCACAACCTGATACCCTCCAGCACGTTCCACTGCCAGGCGTGTATGCCACCTCTGGGCTTGGTCAGCTCAATTATAAAGCGGAGCGGAGGAAATAAAAATCATATCAGAGTTGTGTATTGATCCGGTATAATGACTGTTAAGAAAAGTACTTTTATTTTTCTGCTGATGGGGTTCAAATTCAGGCCCTGATGTGTTCAGGGAAAGTGCTGTGCCATTGAAGTACATCCTGACCCTAAGAGAAGTTGAAATTTTTTTTTTTTCGTGCCACACCTGGTGATGCTCAGGGCTTACTCCTGACCCTGCTCAGAAATTATACCTGGTGGTGCCTGGGGGACTATAAGGAGTGCTGGAGATTGAACCCGTGTCTGCTGTGTGCAAGGCAAATACCCTTCCTGCTGTGCTATATCTTCAGCTCCAAGAAGTTGTTTTTAAAGCATATAAATATTAGCTAATTATCAAGTCCTACAATAGATTTTGATGTTTAGGTTTTAGATAGTCAAACATGAAATATAGTAGTTAATTAAAAATTAGAGTATAATGCTTTTCCATGGACAGGCAGGTTTTCTTTGTAATTTTATAAAACTTCAGAACATGTAGGGGCTGGAATGATGCTTGACATATTGGAGCCTGAGTTTGATCCCCAGCACCAAAGACCACCTTTCCTTAAGCACCATGACCCTCAAGTGCCCCTCCTGCACCAAGCCAGGAGTAGTTCCTGAACACTGCTGGGTGTTACCTGAAAACAACTAAACACTAGGAAGATTAACTTGGAACTTTTAAATAAGTGGTGCTCAATGATTTGGGGTGGTGGTGGTGGTAGGTAGTAATCATGGGCACTTAATGTTTCTTTAAAGAAGGGAGAGTTTCAGGATAGCACAGGTTAATTTTTTTTTTCCTGAAAAGAAATAGTAGGCCAAGTAAATTTGGGAATCTGTTGTGAAGAAACATGTGGTATGACATTTATTGTCTTGATATCTTTTTAGATGGTTTATCATTTGTTCTGAATATTCTTGAGTAATTATCTCAATATTTTTCTTCCTCTTTGCTTCTTAATAAACCTGATTAAATGTTTCAAAGTAACTCCACTGTCATTCTTTTTGTAATGTGATTAATTTTTTTGTTTTGTTTTGTTTTTTGGTGTTGGGTGGGCACACCTGGCAAGGCTCAGGGGTTACTCTTGGCAGTGCTCAGGGGACTATATAGGATGCCAGGGATCAAACCTGAGTCAGCTGCGTGTAAGGCAAACATTCTACCTGCTGTACTATTGCTCTGGCCCCTATAATGCGATGGATTTGATTAATTTTGTTCTGATTTGGGTGCCACACCTAGTCTTATGGATGGGGCCTACTCCCAGTTCAGAACTGAAATCACTGGCTCAGTGCTCCAAGGACCGTGTAGTGCCAGCGGTTGAGCCAGAGGTTCCTATATGGAAAGAACACGTTCCAGCCTTGGAGCTATATACATACATACACACACATAGACTCCCAGTGGTACTTGGGAGACCATGCTCTGTTGCTCAAAACCTTGGACTCCTGCAGGCAAAGCTGTAGCCCTTTGAGCTATTTTCTCAAGTCAATAAGCTGCCTGTCTGCCAGCCTTCTTTCCCTCCCTCTCCCCCTTGTCCTCTTTCTCCTTCCCTCGTTCTCAGTTATACTCAGGCCACACGGTGCCAGGAAACACCTAGGTCTCCTGCAGCTCAGTCCATTGAACTGTCTTCAGCTCTGGGCTGCTTTCTTATGTGTTTATAATCCTAAAGCCAAGAACATTTGTGGTAACTCTTTTTTGATGTTAGAAGTAATAGCTAATAATTTCTTGAATGTGGAATATCTATGTTACAGTTTTCCAAGTTTCCTACATATTCACTTATGTAAATCTAACAAGATCACTTAAAGGATAGGTTCCATTATCAGCATTAACAGATGATACCCAAAGGGATTACTCCCTTCCCTAATGTTAAACAGGGTGTAAGAAAATAGTAAAGGAGTTATGATGCTGAAGATGTTTCATGTAAAGTCTTTTCTACATTTATTAGATTAACAGAGGTTTCCTTTTTCCAAATCAACCAATATTGACTGTTTCTGGAAAATACTGACACATCAAACATAGAAAACAAAATAAAAAAACAAAGCATATAGAACAGTGGTTTCCCATTTTCTGTTGATTTTGTTTGTTTGTTTTTGGACCCTGTGCTGTGGTGGTCAGGGCTTACCTCTGGCTCTGTGCTCAGGATCATTCCTGGCAGTGCTCAGCATATGTGGTGCTGGGAATTGAACCTAGCTTTGTCATATTCAAAACAAGAGCCTTACCTACCCTTGTCTTAGATCTCTCTAACCCTGGGTTTTCTTTTTTAACACTTCTCGTATGAATATTCTGAAATTTCATAAATGAGGAACACCATAAAAGGCTTTCTTCTCTAACATAGAGTATAAACTCTCGAATGGTTGGGTAAACATCATAAAAGCTGAACACGTCACATGCATTTCACAGGAAGCCCAGGTCTGGTACCCTGAGCTCTGCTGGATATGGCCCCAACACTAAAGAAAGAAACAAAAAACCTTCCAGAGGCGAAATAATAGTTGGGTCATTACTAAAAAGTTCAAGCATTATATTTTGAGATTGTCACACCAGTGTATGTTTTTTGATGCTGTTAAAAAACAAACAAACAAAACAATAGAACAAAACCTAAAAGTATATGTTAAAGTCTTCTCATTCATTCTGACTTCCCCTGGTAGAAACCCATTTGTGTACTGTACATTTTGATTAGCATTTATTTTTATCAGAATTAAAGGTGTTCTATGTTGTAGAAAGAATTTTGGCCTAATGTTTGATCTTTTTCAGCGTCTTCAGGAAGAAATCACTAAACAGTCTCCAACCTTGCAAAGGAATGCTTTGTACATCAAATCTGTAAGTTGTATTTTCCTTTTTAAGTTGAATTTCATTTCATTGAAATTTGTGGTTAATGTCATGTTGCCCAGTTTTTATTGTTTGCTTGCTTGTTTTGTGTCGTGCCTGGCTATGCTCCGAGTTTATTCCTGGTTTTGAATTCAGGGATTATTCCTAATAGCCTTGGGGGACCATATAAGGTGTTCAGGTTTGAACCCAAGTCAGCCACTTGCAAAGCAAGTGCCATACCTACTGTTCTCTCTCTCGCACACCCCAATCCTTTTCATTAATCCAAAGAATTAAACATTTGTGTGCAGTTTGACTTGCAATATGATTTGTTTTCTCTCTTTAGTCCAAGATCAGCCGGCTACCTGCTTACTTAACTATACAGATGGTTCGATTTTTTTACAAAGAGAAGGAATCTGTGAATGCTAAAGTTCTTAAGGTTAGTAATGCACTTCATATAATAAAATACTATATAATTTGAAGGCAGTTCCTAATTTATAATAAAGCCTTTTAAAAAATTCCTTTAGAAGTAGCACTGCACTGTCTTCCTGTTCATTGATTTGCTTGAGCGGGCACCAGTAACGTCTCCATTGTGAGACTTGTTACTGTGTTTGGCATATTGAATATGTCACGGGCAGCTTGCCAGGCTCTCCGAGAGGGGTGGAGGAATTGAACCCAGGGTGGCCACGTGTAAGGCAAACACCCTACTGCTGTGCTATCGCTCCAGCCCCCCAAATTACAATAAATGTTATTATAAATAAATTAAATACATAAATAATATAAATATAACAAATAAAATTTATATAAATTAATGTATAATTTACAAATAAATAATAAAAATTATAATGAATTCCTTAAGTTACACCATGTAAGTGGTTTTAAACCAAGAATGTGTATTGTATTATAATTGTCTATTGTCCTTTAAAATTTTAAATCATACAGTTGTCCTGCCTTGGTAACTCCTTTCCTCACCCTTAGTTAACTGATCAAATGGAGTTTAAAGTCTTCTTTTCAAAAGATTTCCAGATGATTTTTTTAATGTAGGAGTATTGCTATTCATTCTGCCACTGATTAGCTGATTGAATTGTGCATGAACTCCACTTTACCTTTTTTTTTTCATTTTTTATAATTTTATTTATTGAATCATCATGAGAGCAGTTACAAAGCTTTCGGGTCTAAGTCTCGGTCATACAATGAAACACCCATCCCTTCTCCAGTGCCCGTTCTCCACCCCCAACAACCCCAGTATACTACCCTATCCCACACCCTCCCCCTACCTGTGGGGCAGATGATTTCCACATTACTCTCTCTCTACTTTGATCACATTCAATATTTTGACACCAGACCCACCATTATTATTTGGGATTTTACCACAACACTCAGATCTGCTGCTGAAAAGGCAACAGTAGACTATTTTCTAATGCTGGTTATGAATAATATATGATGTTGTGTGGCTGCAGTAGTGGCTGCGCCATTTTGAAATTTCAAAATTTTAACACTTAAATCTGGAGGGATTTCTGCCAAAACCTGTTGAGTTCCGAGATTCGCTCCTGAGTCTCTGGGATCATGGCTGTTAAGCAGCTTGATCAGATCCAGAAAGGCTGTTCATGGGTGATGACTTGGGGTCTTGTTGGGGTGGGGAGGACAGGACCAGCTCCACCCCCATCCCGTAAGGTCCTGGGTGTCTCGTCACTGTGGGCCCAAACCTGACTGTCTGATGGCCCCAGGAGGATGACGGCCACTGAACTGCCAGGGGGAAGTAGACTGAGGGACAACACCCTTTCCCCCCTCCCAGATAATTTTTATAGATGCCCTCTACTCCCATAAACACTGCTCTAGACTACATAGGCAGCTTGCAGCACCAGAGGTTATGTTCCAAGATACTGGTCTCTAAAAGATAAAGTGAATCAGCGTGCATTGCATCCCCTCATCTGGAAATCATCTGGAAGATCTCTCCCTCTCTCTCCCCCTTGTCTCCCTCCCTCCCCTTTTGGTACCCCCATTTCCTGCCCTTCTTCCTCTCTTTTCCTTGTGATATTTCTAAAACTGTTTAAAAAAATAATAAATGATCAACAGTCAGATGGGTTTGGGGATGGAGTCGGTAGGGGACAGTATAACATTCTAGCGGGTGAAAGAACAAAGTTAAATTACTGGTGTCCAAGAATAATATCTTGATGTAGGAGCCAGCCTTGTGATTTAATGGTTTTATTGTATTTCATGGTATTTATTTTTGGATTTTCGAACCTCACCTGTCGATGCTCAGGGATTACAATCCCTGATCTGCACTCAGAAATTACTCCTGTGGTGTTTGGGGGACCACGTGGGATACTGGGGATCAAACCTAAATTGTCCTGCTGCCCTATTGCTCTGGCCCCGACTTAATGGTTTTATTGATCTGTTGTAGCTTTCTGCTGCATGTCCAGAGCTCTGGTCTTTGGGGAAGTTGTACAGAACTCTTCCTTATTGAGCTGAAATTCATAGTACATTTTCAAATGTAGTATCACATGAGAAAGTTAAGTTAAATGTAGTTGGTTATTTACTGTCAATTAGTTATCTAATATAGATTCAGACATTGTAAGACTTGTTACTGTTTTTGGCATATTGAATCTGCTATGGGGAGCTTGCCAGCCTCTGCTGTGTGGGTGGGATGCTCTTGGTAGCTTGCCGGGCTCTCTGAGAGGGATGGAGGAATCGAACCCGGGTCGGCCGCATGCAAGGCAAATGCCCTACCCACTGTGCTATCACTCCAGCCCATTGTTAACAGTGTGATATTTTATTTCATTAAAAAAGTTGTAAGAGATCTCATTTGTAAATTGACTCTGCTGTAGGTCCCATTCTCACAGAAATTAGTCTAATGTTTCTGAAATTTTCATATAATTTTGATTACTCTGACCACGCCCATAGATTAAAATAATGGAAAATGTTTAAAAATTTTAGTCTTAAGAAGTCAGGGTTTTCAACTATGTGTTTTTCTTTTTGATTTATACTTAGGATGTTAAATTTCCTCTTATGTTGGATGTGTATGAACTATGTACACCAGAACTTCAAGAGAAAATGGTCTCTTTTCGATCAAAATTCAAGGATCTAGAAGATAAAAAAGTGAATCAGCAGCCAAAGACAGTATGTTTTTATTATTGATTTTTTTAATCCTAGAATTTAATCTAAAGTGTGTTTAACAATTCCTGTGTATTATTAATTTACTAATAAAATGAATGAAACTTTCATATAGAGATCATTCATGTACTGGGTGCAAGCACTTGAAATTTTTTCCCCTTTGGTTTTTGAGCCACACCCCAGGTATTCAGGGCTTATTCCTGGCTCTGGGCTCAGGTGTCACTCCTGGAGCTTGGAGGACCAAATGAGTTGCCTTCATCTCTCTCCAATCCAGCAAGTAGTTCATTTTAATATAATATTGTCACCTTTGCTAAATTGGCTTGTCAGTTATTTCCTTTTATTTTTTGGGTTCCATCCAGCAATACTCCTGACTCTGTGCTCAGGGATAGCTCAGATCACTGGGATCATCTGTGGTGCTTAGGATCAAACTGGCTCCAGTCGTATGCAAGCCCACACCTTATCCTTGTTCTCTCTGTTCTCTCTGTGGTCCTGTTTTCTCTTACTTTTGAAAGAGATTTGTAGAGAAAATTTGTAGGTGTTACTTTTTAAACATTGGGTACATTGTCTGATGAATAATAAATATGTAGCAGGAGATTTCTCTCCCACCTGCCCCTTTGCTTGGGCTACTACTCCTGACTTTGTGCCTTGGTATCTTGGTGCTTCGAGGACCAATGGTAACAGGCATTAAGCCCAGCCTCTTGCATGCAATACCTGCACAGCAGCTCATCAAGCTTCTCCCAGGCCTCTCTCTCTCTCTCTCTCTCTCTTTCTCTCTCTCTGTCTCTCTCTCTCTGTCTCTGTCTCTCTCTCTGTCTTTCTCTCTCTCTCTCTCTTCTCACAATCTCTCTCTCCCCTCTCTTTCTCTTCTCTCTCTTCTCTCTCTCCCACTCATGGTGAATTTTGACATTGTAGACTGGCAGTTCAATGTGAGGGCCTAGGATGTGGTGCTGCTCAGACCCTTCGGTTCTTGGGCCACCAGAGCTACTCTGGTAGTGCTCAGGGTTACTTGGTGCCACACCTGGTGGGACCTCTGAGCTGACACCAGCAATGCTTAAAGGATCAGCATGGTGCCTTAATCCGGTATTCTCTCTAGCCCTTGGACCTTACCTCCCAGCTCTTCCCAAATGAATGATTGACTGGGGGAGAGTTTTCCGAAGCTGACTGTGCACAGGGGCTCTCCTTACCCCACCCTACATCAGTTTTACTTGAGGTTTTGTGGGAGGCGCCAATGATCTTTTTGAAGAACTGGCACTTAGTTTTACTGATTTTTCCCTATTATTTTTTGTCTTATATTTTGTTTGCTTTGGTTTTTTTTTTTAACTCTAGGTTCTAAGGTGTGAAGGTTTTTTAATGGGGTACTTTTTTGGGGGGGTTTACTTGATTTGTGGGTAATCCTCAGTGATCCTCAGGGTTACTCTTGGCTCTGCACTCAGGGATTACTATTGGCAGTGCTCAGGGGACCATATGGGACTGCCGATCAAATGCCTGTCCGCTATCTGCAAGGGCTATCTCTCAAGTCCCATGAAAGCTTAGATTTTTTGTTTCCGGCTTTCCCCTGTTTTCAGATTTCTTCATTACATGCTGTAAATTTCCCTCTTAGCAGTGCTTTCAGTTTGTCCTACAATTTTATTTTATTTCCACTGAGACTGATTTTTCACTTCGGATTATATGGAATGTTTCCTGTTATAATTCTAATATTGACTCAGATTTGATTATGTTCTGATGAGAGAATACTATCCAGTTATTTAAATCCTCCAGGTCTGTTGAACTTTGCTTGAAGACTCATTTTGTGTGACATGGGGATTATAAATGACAGTGTTGCGAAGATTACATGTGGCATGTGGGACTGTGCTGGGGACTGAACTCAAGACTTCATGAAGCCTACAAGGCAGATGCTGTTCTTCTGAGCCATATACCTGTAGCCTGTTTTGCTGTTTTTTCTTTTCTTTTCTTAAATTACATTTTCATAATTGTTCACAGTGATTGTGTGCATTCAGTATTTCAACACCAATCCATCACCATTACACCTTCCCACCACCACCCAAGCCTGCTCCAGAGGCAGATGCTGAATAATTTTTATTTTGTACTACTTGTTATGAATGATTGACTGAAAATGATCCCAAAATTTTTCCTTAGAAGAAAGTGTGTGAAAATTGTTGTATCTCTCCTTGAAGCCATTAAGCCCGTGTATTAGAGATCACTAACATGTTGGATTTGGGGGTCCACAGGCATCTCTGCTGTATGCTGCTGTCTTTGAGTTTCATTTGTGAGTCTCTGGATTATAACCCTTAATGGCTTAAATGGTGCCCAGATACAATTTGTGGGCCTGACTGCCAGGAACCCGGAAGCACAGGGAGATGGGAGGAGGGGTCCATTCCCCACTCTGGAAGCTGGAGTTTTCCTTTTTTTTTGGTTTTTTTTGGGGGGGAGGGTGTCACCCGGCGATGCACAGGGGTTACTCCTGGCTTTGCACTCAGAAATTACTCCTGGCCATGCTCAGGGGACCATATGGGATGCTGGGAATCGAACCCAGGTCGGCTGCATCAAGGCAAATGCCCTACCTGCTGTACAACCGCTCCAGCCCAGCCTGGAGTTTTCAGTCACTGGTCCCACATACCTGGGTTTTTCTGTGGATTCTATCTCATGTGTCGGGGGCTCGGGCGAGCCTGTATAAGTTCACCATGAGCATGGCGGCAGTTGGGTTCTGGAGGTTTGTGGCTGCCGGTGTTCTTTAGGGGCAGGCAGACAGACACACCTGCCCCCCTCCAAGGTGCGTGGATGAAATTAGCTTGGCGAGTGGGGAGACATCTCTGCAATGAGCTGCTCTCTGCCGAGATTCATTTGTGAGTCCTCTTTTCTTTTTGGTTTTTGGACCACACTGGGCAGTGGTCAGGGCATTCTCTTGGCTGTGCACTCAGGAATCATTCCTGGTGTCTTGGGGAACCATATGTGGTGCCAGTGGGTGGAGACCGAATGGGGTGCCAGGGGTCAATCCCAGTTCAGCCACGTGCAAGACAAATGCTCTGCATCCTATCCTGTCACTCCAGTCCATTTTTTCTTATTCTTTAGTTTTTTTTTTTTTTAATTGAATCACAGTGCACAGTTACAATGCTGTTCATGATTGGGTTTCAATCGTACAATGTTCAACACCCATCCCTTCACCAGTGTATGTTTCCCACTACCAGTGTTCTCATTGTGCTGTCCCTCCCCCACTTCCCCACCCTCTTTTGGGCCTTATGATTTACAACACAGATAATGAAAGGTTCTTAGGTATATCCCTTTACCTACTTTCAACAATCAGTTCCTGTCCACAATAAACGTTTCCATCTATTATTGTCATACAGCATTCTCTATCCTAACTGCCTTCATCCTCCGGACACTTTTGTGGCAAGCTTCCAACTATTGACCAGACCCCCATGTCCTTTTTTTTTTTTTTTGGCTTGGATATTAGTCTCATTTTATATATATATATATGTATGTATATGTATACATATATATGTTTATATCCATATATATTTATATCCCACAAATGAATGCAGTCATTCTATATCTGTCTTCCTGACTCATATCACTCACCATGGTACTCTCCATGTTTATCCACTTATAACCAAATTTTATAACTTCATTTTTCCTGGTGGCTATATAGTATTCCATTGTGTAGATGTGCCATAGTTTCTTTAAACAGTTGATTGTTCTTGGGCACTTGGGTTGTTTCTAGGTTCTGGGTATTGCGAAAAGTGCTGCAATAAACATAAAGAAGCAGATGGTGTTTCTGATGTGTGTTTCTGGGCTCCCAGGATATAGTCCCAGAAGTGGCATTTCTGGGTCAAGTGGGAGCTAAACTTATAATTCTTTGAGGAATTTCCATATTGTTTTTCAAAAAGGCTGGACCAGTCTACATTCCTGCCAACAATGAAGGAAAGTCCCTTTCTCTCTGCATCCCCACTAGCACTGGTTGCTCTTGTTCTTTTGCATATGTACCAGTCTCTGTGGTGTGAGGTGATATCTCATTGTTGTTTTGATTTGCATCTTCCTAATGATTAGTGATGTAGAGCATTTTTTCATGTGCACTTTGGTCATTTAAATTTCTTCTCTGAGGAAGTTTCTGTTCTTTTCCTCTCCCCATTTGTTGATGGCCCCTCATTATTTCTTTCTTTGTGACATTGAAGGCTACTAGACATTTTTGGAATTTCAGCTTTTTTGTTTAAACCCTGTACTTAGATTTATTTGTTTTATTTATTTGCTTTTTGGGTCACACCCAGTGATGCTCAGGGGTTACTCCTGGCTCTGCACTCAGGAATTACTCCTGGCGGAGTAATATGAGATGCTGGGGATTGAACCGGGTCTACCAAATGCAAGGCAAATGCCCTACCTGCTATACTATCGCTCTGGCCCCTAGATATTTCTTTTAGATACTCTATTTATGAATGGTTGATCTGATTGCTTTTTTTTTTTGGTAGTAGGATCTTTGAACTATTTCCATGTCTGATGTTTTTAAGCTTCTAGCATTGTTTTTACTACCTATGCCTTCAAGAGATTTATGTAGCTTTTTCTTAACATAATGAAATGGATTGTGGCAGGGAGTTCCCACTAAAGATTATTTATTTTTTTGGGCGGTGGGGTTTGGGTCACACCTGGCAGTGCACAGGGGTTACTTCCGGCTCTACACTTAGGAATTATTTCTGGTGGGGCTCAGGGGACCATATGGGATGCTGGGAATTGAACCTGGGTCGGCCACGTGCAAGGCAAATACCCTACCCGCTGTGCTATTGTTCTTGCCCCCCATCCGCCCCAAAGATTCTTATTACTATTGCCTGAATTTTTTGCTTAAGTGTTTTTAGCTCTATAGATAGTAACTTATTTCTAGAATGGTATTATACTGAAAATTCAAATTTTATTTCCAATATTATGATTTAAAATTAAAAACTTTTCTCCCTCAGAGTGACAGAAAAGGTAGTCCCCAGAAAGAAGTTAAGTATGAACCGTTTTCTTTTGCTGATGGTAAGTGAAATCTATTTCAGTTGAGTTATATTTTATTTTTTAGTAAAGGCAAAATCACTCTTGCTAGATATCATGCTTAAATTAAAAAGCTTGTTTCTTGAATAATTTGCATTATATGGTATGCAAATCACTCCTTCAGTTACGAAAATGTGAATAATTATACTCCTTTATTATACTTAAAGAAGTGTTTTTTGATTGAACACTGATATCTTATTGGCTTCTAATAACAGTGTTGCTTCTGTAAGAATTTAGGAATTGTTCTTGCTTATTCCCTAACTTGAGAATGTACATGTCTACTCATTTATCTCATATAATTGGATTTCTTTAGACATTGGATCCAATAACTGTGGCTACTATGACTTACAAGCCGTACTGACGCACCAGGGAAGGTCTAGTTCTTCAGGTCATTATGTATCATGGGTGAAAAGGAAACAAGGTAAAATACTGTTTTTTTCATTGTTATGTAGTTTTAAGTTTGTTTAGTGTAAAATCTTTTGTGGTGCCAACTATCATGTGAAGCATGTGCTCTATACATTGCTGACTCCTATTCAGTATTCATTTTTATACTAAATAAAATTTATAGCACAGTGGTTGTGAACAGTTCTGGCTTTAGTTAACGTTGTTAATTACTAATTTCCAAAAATGGCACGAGGTTTAATACTCTTAAATAATACTGTTTATATATTAAAATAATTCATTGAAAACTTACAGAAATATTTTCCCAAAAATATTAATAAGAAGGTGTCGGAAAAATTTTGGGCAGAAGCACAGCAGGCAGGGTGCATACCTTAACATGGGACTGACCCAGGTTTGATCCTTGGCACCTCGTATGGCCCCCCAAATTTGCTCAGGCGTGTTTCCTGAGCACATAGCCAGTAGTAAGCCCTGAGAACTGCTGGTTGTGGCCCCCAAACAAAACAGACCCAAAAAGGTGCTATTAAATCATAGTTTTGAAGTTTGGTTTAATAGAGTTGGATTCTCCTGACTGCATTCACTCTGTTGATTTTCAAACATATTGAGATGGGAAAGTCCAAACTGTATAGAGCATGAGGGGGGAAAGACAGTATTTTAGTAATGTTATAAAAATAGTTATAACTTTCCTGAACCCTCTGAAATTGGACCTTTATGGCTCTTGAATCGTATTTTGAGAACTGTAGATATAGTAGTATGGGCCATGAAACTTGGTGTAATAAAACTCAATTGTTTAATTTTCATTTAGCAAATGTATACAGAAACTTCTGGAAATTGATCTTTGAAAAAGTGATGTGTATTCGTTCACTTCTTTTCAGATGAATGGATTAAGTTTGACGATGATAAGGTCAGCATCGTGACACCGGAGGACATCTTGCGACTCTCTGGTGGTGGAGACTGGCATATAGCTTATGTTCTGCTCTATGGGCCTCGCAGAGTGGAAGTCATGGAAGAGGAAAGTGAACAGTAATCTTCATTTTAGCTATTTATGCTTAGGTGTGAAATAAATGTTATTTGTTGATTTCTTCTATAATCCAGGGCTCTAGGGAAGATATTTAAGTGGTTTTACATTTCCCCATCATGTGGGACAAAAGAGTGTAGAAACAGACCACTCTACATCAACCTAAAGTTGATCTTTGAAAAAGTGATGTGTATTCGTTCACTTCTCTTTTTAGATGAATGGATTAAGTTTACGATGATAAGGTCAGCATCCTAATTTTTCCTAAAAAATTAGGAAAATTGCTTTTGGATAAAGAAGGCAGGAAAACATTTTTAAATGCTCGTTTCTTGCATTAATTCTGAGTAATTGTGTTGAAATGACTCTCGACCATTACCCGCTGTAATAATTTTTCTCCCTGCCTTTTTAGCCCAGGATTCAGCAATCAGATGTTTATTGCACACCTATTACTCTATCACTTGTTCTTGCATGGTTTATACCACCATCAGTAGCTGCCCATCCTCTGCCTTATCTAACAATTGTTGCCAGGAAGGTGGAAAGGAGTGTTGCTCTCATTGTGTATCTCAGTGCTGCTGTCCACATCCCATGGAGATATGGGTACAATCAAGTATTTGTCAGCCGGACCGTGCTGGCTTTTCATGACTTTAAAAATAAATTGTGATCAATAATAGTACATATGATTATACATTTATTACTGTGTCTCTGATGTACTATGGTTTGTACATTTAACTTTGCAATGGTTTTATAGTAATCAACCTTATGAAACGTTGACAAGCTCTGGTTACTTATTTTTAGAAAATGAGGATATTTAATAAAAAAAAAAAAGAGGGATTAACAGATTTGACCTCAAGTCTTTTGTCTATTAGTGTTGGAGCTTGGCTGATGTTCAGGTATATTTAAATCCTATAACAGTTTCTGCAGATAGTTTTTCTTTTGCTGTTAAGCATCCACTGAAAAATTATTTCTTCTTTGCTTGATCACACTTTCTGTTTAAAAAGAAACACAAAGTTGTAAAAGTAATGGAGTTTCTGGATGTTGAATGCAAGTTATCAGAATTTGTTCTTGGCTGAGTTGTTGTTTGTATTTACTGTCCTGACAATTCCTAAAATCTTGATATAAATGTCAAATTTTGTTAGTTGATTTTTAGAGTGATGGTAGGAATACCAAGAGTATGAGATATTTCTTATGAGTAGCTTTTTACATTTTAGTATAATTAGTTCCTTATTTTGTTTCAGGAGCCTAATTGCTAGGGAAAGAACTGACTTTTTAGTTACGGTATTTGTAAGGCTTTGGGAATTATGAAATTTGTTACCTTGACTCTATGGAGCATAGCACTGATGATTACTAGATTCCTAGAGAATAATGACTGTTTTCCTCTCAGTTTTGGACAATGTAATTTTAAATAGTAGGGGATAAAATGAACACTAAAGAGAAATATGTATTTTTTTTTTAAAGCTAAATTCTGATTATTGGCAATCAGTACTCTGCCTTGGCAGGGGTGCTTGGTAGAATGGGGAAAGTGAGACTTTAAGAATAGTAATAGTTCTTTTATATATTGGCATAATGCCAGTAACTTTGAGGTTTTTAAATTTGGTCTGGCTCTGTCTGAACATAAGTTTAACAATAGAATTTTGATTTTCTGATTTGCAGAAAACTTATAGCTACTAGATCAGGTGAAGTAGATTTAGAACAAATTATATAAACCTTGTATGGAATTAGGATTTTAAAAATTGTAGTACTTTGTCATCATTGTAAAAACCTTATTTGGTCCAAAAAGCATTAATCCAAAGATTTTCAGATTAATCAGGCTTTTTTAGAAGTCAGCCTCTCATATAAGGTCTTTGAGAGAAGGGGGAGTGAATAAAAAAGTCTTGATTCCTGAGTGTGCCTTATATGCTGTGCACATTAGCACTGAGGGCTTTGATATTAACACCCTGATGTATGACTCATGGACTAGCTAGTGAAATCAAGCTTAAGCAAGAACATTACAGTGTAATATGCAATTGCCCTTCTTTAGAATTCAAAATGACCTAAGAGTCCCAGTGTTTATATGGGAATAGGAAAAGTAGGTGAACTATTACATATCCAGCTTTCACTGGTGTTTGGCTGTTTACAAGGTGCTTTCACAAGTATTTCATTTGCACTTCACCATGATCTCTGAGATTTTTTCCTCATTTAAAATGACTGGAGAATCTTTGGGAGATCCGTACAGCTAGGTTTTAGACTCGATCTGCTTCTTTTAGTAACTAAAAGATTTTCTGTAATGGGCCAGACAGTAAATACTTTGCAACCCATAAACGTGGCAGCTGCTAAACTCCAGGATTCATTAGTGTGTGGAAGGAACCATAGATCTAGTTAAAAACTGGACCAAGCTAGTCCCCTGTTTGAAAGCCATAAGAGAGGAATAATATTCAAGTTTCAAAAAGTGTTACAGGGTTAACAATGGCACATGGAAACATTTGATATAGTATCTCTTAAGGAAACTCAATGACCCTAAGTTTTGTTTGACTTTATTACTTTTTTTTAAAAATCTATAACATGACCTTGAGGTCATTTTGGCTATTTTCTCAACCTGTTTACTCAACTGTCCCCCCCCCCCAGGTCAGTTATTAATAGCCAATATGCATTCTGTTCTTGGAGCATCAGCCAACTGTACAACTGTTATATAAAAATGTTTATTGTTTACCAAAACCAGTGGACCTCTTATGAAATGCTGCTTGGTTAACAAAATCTTATCACAGTTTTAATAAAAAAAAGAAGAAAGAAGCTAACTATTTGTCTCATTGTCATTAGTTAGACTTTCTGCAAGGTCACTTAATCCAGACTTAGTCAGTGCATTAATCAGATTCTCAGGTGTTGCATGCACCCCCTCTTGATCTTGCCAGGCAACCAGTAGCTGCTTAGCTCTCATCTTCATGTCTTCACTGTCACACTCAATCTGTCTGATTTCTGAGTCTTTCAGTTCCAAGTAGGGAGCCAAAACCTTCCACTGTTCACCCAGTTTGTTGGCAAATACCTCTATCTGTTCCCCTGTTACAGGTTTATCTCGCCGAACATCAGGGCCTAGAAAACACAGGAAATGTAAGTTACATGCTAAGTACAAGCATATATGCACTGTAAAGCTATGGGGCTATTGAGATATTAACTTATAATAAGCTTTGTTAAAAGTTTTTTTTGTATTCTTTGCTATTTTTTAATACTGTATTTGCTATTTTTATGATCACTTTGAAATTAATCAAAGCTGAAAACTCATGAGCTCTAATTACTCAGGCTTCCCTGAAACCAGTTGCTCCCTTTCGCCACCCACTCCGAAGGTGAAGTGAAGTAACCTTCAAAGAGAAATACTTATCTTCCCAGCACTTCCACATTTCATTGCATAAAAAATATTTTAAGGTTTAAATCTCTACAAGAGCTGAGGAAAATGGTAGCAGTTGGGAAGTAGATGAAATTAAATAATGTGCCTCTCAACAAAGTATCCCAATCTTTTCCTATTTTGAAAAAGCCAAAATAATTTCTTACTTTCGTTTTCCTTTAGTAAAGCATCATTATCTTCCTCATCTTCATCCTCTCCTGTTTTTATTTCTTCAGAAGGAGGCTAAAAATGAGCATGAAGAATATGTGAAAAGGGGGCCAGAATGATAGCACAGCAGGTAGGGCACTTTGTCATGCAGGTGGCCGACAGGAGCCCAGAATCCCATCTGGTCCCTGAAGCAAGCCAGGAGAACCCCCAGAGTCCAGTTGGGTGTGGCTCCCCCCTCAAAAAAAAAAAAAAAGTAAAAGGTAACTTCTAAAATTAGACAGCTGGAGCTATTTTTTGGTTTAGATTCTGGTGGTCATGGGAGTCCAAGTGGAAAGGCCAGACTTATCCTGGAGTGTTAAAGTGAAGGTTAGGTTAAGGACTGTCAATGGACAGTGTTAACCTGGAGGAGGATGCAGGAGACCTGAGAATTAGAAACACTGCCATTGCCCCAAGGTAGAAAGAACGACTGCCACCGCCCCAATCATGGACAAAGGGAAGCAGTTAAAAAAAAAAAAGGTAAGTTGATTTGTAAAATTACCCAGAATATATGTTGGGGGAAGACTGAGGAGAACCCTGTTATAATTTTCTTAAAAAGAAAGTTTTATGTGCAGTATTATTATTTCACATTACACAATCACAAAACTAATGGAAAAGACAACAGATGAGAAAAATTGGTAACAAAATGCATTGGCAGATATGAAAACCTCATCATGGATACTAGTTTTCCCAAGGTTATATGATGTGTAGTAAAAAAAAAGTCCCTATCAATTTATATGTACTTTCTGTAAATACTAATTTTACAGAAATTAATTCCTCTAAATGGGGGGTGGGGGATTTAAATATGGTCATATATAAACTTGGCTTTTTCCTTAAAGGGTAATTGCAATTGTTTTGTTTTGGGGTCACATCTGGATAACTCCTGGCTCTGCACTCAGGTTATTATTCCTGGCGTGGTGCTCAGGAGACCATATGGGATACTGGGATTGAACCCACATCAACTACATGCAAGGCAAGCACCTAACCTGCTGTACTAGCTCCAGCATAGCAATTTTAAAGATGATAACATTAATGAATAGCTGTGAAAACATTGATCTATATTACTTACTGGTAATTCCTTTGCTAGCTTAATCACCATGTTTTCAAGATATTCTGGCAAACTTTTAAACTGCTGATTGGTTGGCTGGAAAAAATGAGGACTTCTCCGTGCTAATAGTCTCAGGGCTCTCCAACCATAATTGGAATTGTTCACTGCCCTATAAGACAAGCCAGTGTTAGTTTTTTCTGTTTTCATATTCCATTCTAGCTAGTATGATTCTCCATGTGAAACTCTATACTAAGGTAAGTAGTCAAACACACCATTTTCTCTTTTAAAAATGTATAGCATCTACACTTTGTAGCTAGAACATAGTCTTTTGATGATGTGGTGTTAAGGCTCACACTCCGTGATGTGGGGCAGCACCAGATACCAAATTTGTGACTTCGTTCATACATGGAAGGCTGGTGGTGCTACCACCAAACCTGATCCTTCAAAGCACCGTTTCTTTTTATCATGATCCTATTCTTAAAGAATTTCTCAGTGTGCAGTTCACTGATAAATGGCAAACACATTTTAAAAGTTGACAAAGGCAGTGTGGTAGTCACATCTAAGTCAGTATTGGTTACATATTGTATGTGCAGGACAGCAATTGGCTATTTAAGAAAGCCAAAATAGGTTCACTGTGATCAATAAATTGAAATACTAGCAGTGTTACCTTTGGATATGAATTTCAGAATATTTTGCGAATTCAACACCAAGGTTTTCATGGTGTTTCCGGAACACTTTTGGTAAGTTGAGCCAAGATTCAATACAACCTTAGTTTAGTGACTAAAAATGCCCCCAAAAGGGGGTGGGTATTGCTGTGGAGGTAGAACTGGCTCTAAAAGTAAAAACGTTACCACAGTTCTAAGAGTAATATGTGAACTTAAGAGAAGCTCTGAAAATAATGCTGTGGAAACAGGTGAGCTACAGAAGAATACAAAGCATACATTTATTCAGTCTGAGTTTCTGCACATTATTATTAAAAGCCCCAAGGTGAACCTCATCAATTTACAAGATGTACTAGCACTTGCTGGCCAATCAAAGGGAATGGCCACTGATGTGAGGATTTGCAATGGTGTGAATGAACCTGAGGGAGCAATAACTCCCTGATGAGTGTTTTAGTTGTTATACAATACTATTAAAAATAGTGGAGAAAATTGACATTAGGGACTTTACTTACTTATATTCATTTTCAACCATATTTTCAGGATCTGCTTGTTCAATGGCTTCTTCAAAAAATTCCTCCAGTGTTGGCATATATTCCCTGAGAATGACAAAGCAAAGCAATGACAAACGTGTGTTAATATATTCAAAATGGTGGCAATAGACAATTATAATGCTACCCACACAAGTTATAGTACTTATAGTACTTCATCTTAAAGAGGTAAATGACTTGCAACTAAATGTTTGGAGAGGGATACAACTGGTACTATACCACACATACGCTAGATGTGGGGCAATGTATATTATATGGCAGTGTTAATGCTCACAGGTGGCAGGAGTTCAGAATAGTAAAATTTCACCAGAAGGCAGAAATTTCTAAATTATGTCTACCTGTACAGATGTTTTCTTCTTAAAGCAGAATTAAAAAACTATAATGTATAACCAGTCACTTTGAAGTTTCAAGAGCTTAACTTTCACTTCATTTTTTTTTTCATTTCATTTTAGATTAGTAAGGTCAGTTTTTAATTGCATCTTTCAGAAATTTGTTTTTAGAAATTTAAAATAGTTATGAAATCCTTAGATCTTATAATTTGCTTAACTATTTTAAAAATCTAAGGATTTCATAAGATATCTCTTATAATAACTAGAAAGCTGATGTCTCTGATAAAAAGCCAAGCATTACATTTTACAAACTTTATTACAATAACAACATCTTTAATTGGAAAATATCACAGGTCAGAAAATGTATCTTGTGCATGTATATGCATGTCATACTAGTTCAGGTTTTCCTACGTGAGAAATATGTTCCAGAGCAGTAAAGCCTTACATGCAGTTGAGGGGTGCTGTTTCTTCACTTAAATATGAATTTCTCCTCCCCACTAAACGCAACTGTAGTAGGGGCCAGAGCTATACAGCCAGCAAGTAGGGTGTTTGCCATGCATGCAACTGACCCAGAATCCCATATAGTTTAGACCCCAGAATCCCATATAGTACCACCAGCAGTATTTTCTGAGTTCAAAGCTAGGAGTAAGTCCTAAACGCTGCCAGACGTTGCTCCCAAACAAACCAAAAAACTGCGTGCGTGCGTGCGTGTGTGTGTGTGTGTGTATGTAAAGGGAGCTGTAGTCCAAATAAGTTTGGGAACTTTTGTACTAGATTTTTATAAATATTTTAACCACGTTTTAGTTTTAAATACATATTGCAAGCAATCAAGACTAATGTAATGAATATCACATTTGCTGTAAATGCTTTAAACTTACCCTTAATAGCTGAGAGTGCCCATGTACGCTTCCCTAAATATATTTTCCTTTCCAGAGTCACTTTTCAGAAACACAAATAAACATATCTTTCTGAATCTTTGCCAAACTTTCTATTAATGGAATTCTGTTTGTATCTTTCTGTAAGTCTAATTTTTCCAAAGTAAACCTATGTTGGTAATTTTTAATGTACAATGTAAACAATTCATTATATCAACATGCCACAAACTTAACCATTCTCTTGGTATTTTGCTTAACCTTTTTTGCCATGACACTGCTAAGTAAATACTGTTCTACCTGTATCTACACACAGTCTACACACACTGGCCCTCAACCTTCCACAACTCACACACAAATAGGAAGCTTATCATTCTATAGTCATCCATATATAAATGTGTATTTCACAAAAAGGCTCTAATCTACTTTGCAGAACATTTCATAAAAGCAATTCTTCATGTGAACATTTTAAATTTACCTTGTTTCTGATTTACAGGCTTCCATATTATCAGGACATAGATTCCAAAGCCTTGTTAACTCCTCGCTATAGAATAGACAAAACATATAATGAATGAAAGACCTATTTTATGTCCTAAAACCAGATAGAAAAAACAGCAAAGACAATGGTGAATCCTTGGGTGCTAATAGATGCATTTTAAATTTTGGTATCAAATTTATATATACAGAGCTGAAACTGGAAGGTCACAGAGATTCAAGAACTAAACTACTAGTAGCTGGATGAGTCTTAACACTTGTCTATGATCTGGAAAAATGTCACAGCCAAGGGCCCTGGATTATAAAAGGAGACAAAAATGAAAGTCTTTTAGTTGCATGAACCCCAAACCCATTGGTTGACAGGGAATGATTTGCTTTAGCCATCTTTGCACACACCACTACATAAAACAAACAGCCCCAAAACTGGTGAGTTCTACAGTAACATCTTCATGTAAACGTGACTGATAACACTACTTATGGAGGAAAAAGTCACCTACTTTCCCATCAGAATCTTTTTGTTAGGTCCTCTCCCTAGAAAGTCCTCTGGTGCTGTTCTCTTCCGTACTACTCTTGTTGGCTTGGTATCGGATGTTCTGTGGTATAGAAAGAGAGAAAATTACCAAATAGAGATGGAAAAGTGTTTAATGTAAAATTTATTTATTTTGGGGCAGTAGTGATAGTCAATGGTTATTTCTGGCAGTGCTTGGGGGGAGGGGGCAGTCACAGGTCATGCCAGGAGAACTGGGCCAGCCACCTGCAAGACAAACTATCTGGCCCTATTCACTATTACTCAAAACTTACTGGTTTCCTCCTAAACTTTAGGAAGGAAATTCATTGTTCGCTTTTTTCCCCCTTAAAAAAAAAAATGAATACTTAACAAGACAAATTATAAAAAATGAGTATTTTTTTCCCTCAGTAATCAATTCGTTTCAGAAACAGTGATAAGAAATAGAAGATACTTGGACATATGGGTTGGAGGATAGCTCCATGGACTGAGCACATGCTTTTACATGCTGACTGCATGGTATCCCAAGCACTTTTAGGAATGACCCCTGAGCTCAGAACTGGGAGTAACCCCTAAACTGCTTGGGTGTGGCCTCAAAACCAATGCACACCCCCTATAAGACCGCAGCTATAAATTAATGTGGTTAGATATTAGAGGTCAAATGTGTTTCAGTAAAATGTCAGGAGAATCTGAACTTTTTCAGATTCTCCAGTAATGATCAGGGGTTACTCCTGGCTCTGCACTCAGCTATCACTCCTGGTGGTGCTCCAGGGACCATATGGACATTGGGGATTGAACCTGGGTTGGCTACATGCATGGTAAGCGCCTTGTCCACTGGACTATTTCTCTGGTCTCTATATTTACCTCTCTTTCACAAAACTTGGGCAGCCTTCATTTTTCCATGAGTTCCAGTTTTCTTCAGTATTTAATATATGCTGGAAAAACCAAAGAAATTACATTTGCTAAATGAAAGGCTCTTAAAATCTGGTGCTAAGGAGAGTGTGAAACTATAAAACACATACCTCTACCATCTTTGAAAATCTTTCTCCATCGGGTGGGTTTTCAGATAGTAGCTGTGATTAGAAAGAATATACTAAGCTTTCAACAACTTTCTGCATCATAGGAGTGGTTTGTAGGCAGAGAACCAAGAAGTGTTTGTGGTCTTGTACCTGAGCTTAACTTTATCCTTATTTTCCTATTTGGGGCTGAAACAAAGAAAATTCTAAATTTCCATTTTGTTCAATCATGGGTTTGTTGCATGTTGAACTTACTTGATAAACTGATTTTGTGGTATCTTCAATCCAGAGTGATTGTTCATCAGTTAAAACATAGTTAGAACTAGAGAAACAAAACAGTAAAGTATGTTACAGCAATATACATTCAAGATTTATTACGCTGTCTTGAAAAATATGTGTATAACACATCAACCATGTTTTAAACAGTTTTAAAACTATGAGGAATAGTCATTAAGAAAATTTTTATACTTTGCCTTCTATTTATAAGAGGGTTATACTTTTATCTTCTATATGAGGGTTAGACAAAAACATGAAGGTAAAGAATAAAACCTTCAATGATCAATACTATAACTACAGAATCATAATATTTCTTAAAATAAGCTTAATGTGGAACATTAGCCTCTGGGACATTAACATTTATCTGGATAATGGGCAAGGCATGTTACACCCCTTTAAACTATAACATACAAAATGACTAAGTCCCTCGAGCTGAGGTGGACCCCAAATTATTAAAAACTGCCATTAATTCAGCTCTCCCTATGTGCTCTTATAAAAGGTAAAGGTAAAGGCCCTCCCATTGATCGTCGATTTGCTCGAGCAGGCCCAGTAACGTCTCCATTGGAGACTTTGTTGTTACTGTGTCTGGCATATTGAATACTCTCGGCAGCTTGCCGGGCTCTCCGAGAGGGGCGGAGGAATCGAACTCGGGTCGGCCATGTTGGCCGCTTGTAAGGCGAACGCCCTACCGCTGTGCTATGCTGATAGACTAGCATGTGTCAGAATATGAGCACTTTAATTGCTTTTTTAATTGCTTTTTAAAATTGTTTCTCATAATGACTACATGTAACTTAAAGAGACTACTGAGGCAAAAATCACTATAGTGATTTGCCCAAGTTCACAAAGAAGCAGCACGTAAACCTAGTTCTGGAGCCAAACTCCTTGATCATTTAACAAGCCTCCAGAATAGATGAAAACCATTTTTTTTGGGGGGGGGGGGCACATTTCGCTGTGTTTAGGGCTTACTCCTAGCTGGTTCAGGGGACCATATGGGGTGCTGAGGATTAAAACCATTATCAGGTGCATGCAAGACGAGTATTCTGCCGGCTATCCCATCTCCCAGACCCAGAGTAAAATTTATGAGTGCTTGATATGTATTATTTTTAATTTTGTTTTGGGGTCACAACCACAGAGCTTAAGGAATCAAATACAGGCTCCCACATGCAGACCACATATTCTAGCCCTCTGAGCCATTTTCCCATGTGTTATCTTAATTATCAAAGAAGATTCACACCTGGATTGATTCAAACTAGGAGATGCAGAGCATTGTTCTTCACACAATGACAATATAGCTTTGCACCTTGCACCCAAATACTAATGGTAATGAGCGCTATAGACTTAGTTATGAACATGACAAGAGGAAATGGTCTCTGCTGTAGGCAGAGCTCCTTAGTCTTGCATGTGTGTGTTGAATGTCGTCTGAAATGAGAACTCCTTATGTTGCAAACTGATGCCTGTGGATAGTGCCACCTCTTGTGAGGGGCATTTCTGGAGAAAAAGGGGCCCAGTGGTGCTTAGAGGCCAGGTGGTGCTGGGGGGCAGAACTTGAGACCTCATGTATACCATTCCTTTACATTTCTCTCTCCCTGGCCTGAGAGAAGTGTTTTTGACTGCTTGCAAACCATGTTTGAGAGGGTGTGAGTGAGATGAAAAAGGAATGATGAAGGCAGGAGGAAAGAGCTCTCAGTAGCCACATGAGAACTCTCAGGAAGCCCTAATGCTGTTCTTAAGGACAGACTTATTGAGAGGAACTACAATTAGGATATTTTCAATACAATTAGGAGTAAACAATCCTGTATCCAGTGATGAAAACATAAGCCTCTGATTATCTAATATTGCTGCACCATAATGTTCTACTGATGTGTTCCTTGCACAAAGAGTCTGGTACCTAGAAAAACACATCAATAAAGAACATGTTTTGCTATTCAGAAGTCACTTACTGTCCATATTAACTCACCTTTTGAATTTGACCTGCCCCTTGAGATATTGAAATAAAATGAGATACTGCAACAAGATGTGACGACGAAAATTACTGTCACTCAGTTGTAAATCCATCAGCTAAACAAGCACACACAAATACAAAATATTAGATTCAAGCTTTGTTTAATGGCTCAGGTTATGCTTATTACAGAAATTAAAATTTCCTGTATGTTTAACAGAAAGGAAAGATTTGTACCTTTTCACTTGTTAAAAATTTTGCAAAATATACATGCTCTCCTCCTGTTTTTAATTCTTCCATCTTTTTCCTTGAAGCCTGGGTATCATCTAGTTTGTAACTTTTAAATACAGCTAAGACTTCTTCAGAATACTGTAAAGTAAAAGTATCAATTACTTTAATATGGCATTTTTTTCACCAATTTAGTGCTCCTCTCTATGAAAACATCTAGAAACTAGCTTCAGCTTATCAACTATGTGCATTAAGCAAGAAAAATTAGTATAGCAAAACGAGGGCAAAATGGTCATTTGTACTGTAAAAGAAGGATTTCTTAAGTTGTAAAAGGATAAAGCAACGAAAAGAAATACTTTTGAAAATACACAGAAATTTACCATGAAATTAAGTATGTAACCAGCAAACTTACACATAAAGTCAGTTAAATATTCTCAATTTAGCATCTGTATAATTAAAAAGGCATTAACACAGAATATGGAAAACAGCTGAAAAGTGTCAAGTTTTGGCATTGCCACTATCTGTAAATATGGGTCTTTCAGTAGTCTGCAATTTTTTTCCTCACCTTGAGAAAAGTTTTCCAGGAAACCTTCTCATAGCATTGCACAGGATTCCTGAAGTAATCCTGAAGTGACCAGAATTTTCTGTACAGGTTGTAATCAATTGGAATGGAGCTAAAAAAAATTAGTAATACAATATATTGAACACATCATTTAAGTTCTAGAAATATCTAAGCGTACGTAAGTTTTCTTGGGTCACAAAACCCTACTAAGAAACTGATGAGAAGGTTGGAGTGAAAGTACAGCAGTTAGGGTGATTGCCTTGCAAACCCAGTTTTGATCTCTGCCATTCCATATGATCCCCTGAGCACTGCCAGGAGTGATCCCTGAGTGCAGAGCCAGGTGTGGCCCCAAAATGACAACCACCAAAAAGAGGCCAATGAGAGCTATGACCTTTTTCCAAGAAAAGTGTGCTTTCACTGATATTCATGTAAATTTTAGAAACAGTTTTAGGGGATTCAGGCCCAAACCCTTTTTATCTTCTGTAGTGAGATTCCTAAATTTTGGCCGGAAACAAACTATTTCAATTATTCAGAAGTAAAGTCTTTCCATGGTCCTCTGAGTCAGGTGTGGCTGTGTTTTCTATTTTTCATTTCTGCTGCTTATGCAGATATGACAATGAGCCATCTTGGACCAAAGAAAAAAGATCAAATTAACAGATGACACAATAAATAAGGAGAATGTGGGTCCTATCTGAAGACAAGTATTCTCACCTCTTGTCTCCAAACTTTTGCTTTTTGGGTCACACCCAGCGATGCTCAGGGGTTACTCCTGGCTCATGCACTCAGGAATTGCTCCTGGCGGTGCTCGGGGGACCATATGGGATGCTGGGAATCGAACCTGTGTCGGCCATGTTGGCTGCGTGCAAGGCAAACGCCTTACTCGCTGTGCTGTTGCTCCAGCCCCGTCTCCAAACTTTTAAGAAATTAATTCTATGCTATTTATTAGTATGAATTTGAATATATTTTAAAAACCATAAGCACTATATACTAAAAGACATAATAAGTCCTAGTATGAAACAAATAAGGGATATAAAGACTTAATAGGAAAGTCATTTCTTTAAAAACAAAAATTTTATTTTTTGGGGTGCCCAGCAATGCTTGAGGTGCCCCAGAGGCCACTTTTGGGATACACTCAGCATTTCCTGATAGTTCAGTGCCAGGGCTGGGTGAGACAGTGCTGCATGAATCTGGGGTGCTGGGGAGCCACCAGGTACCCAGTGATGCTGGGACCCAGGAAGAGGGGTGGTACCAGGGTTTGAACTTGAGTATCCTAGACATGTGCTTTAGCCCTTTGAGCTATCTTCCTGGCCATAAGCCTTTTCTTTAGTATCTTTATTTTAAGGTTATAATTCAAATTTTAATTTGACTGCATTATTAAACTACAGTGAGAATCAGTCTTTTAAATTTAAAAATTATAAGCAATCTGTGGAGTTCCTGCCCAATTCAATCAGCCTACTCAATGGCTGAATAACTAGCAATACTCCAACATTAAAATAAAAAAAGTCATAAGCAATCTAAATGACTATAAAGAATTTCAATAGTTAATATTAAACATTTTATATTTTATCCATGAGATTTTTTTGGGTGGGGGGAGGGGTGTTGTTTTGGGGCCACACTGGGCAGTCCTCAGGGTTTACTCCTAATCTTGTATTATCAGTTAAAAATGGCCAATGAAGGGAACAGAGAGTACAGGGGTTAAGGTGGTCGGTCACACTGCATGCAGCAACTCCCTAAAATAAAAGCCTACTTTAAGCTCAAGACAAGTTTCCAAAAAAAAAAAGAAAGGAAGCCAAATCTGTAACAACAGTTACTAGACAATGAAGAAACATTTGAGTCTTTATATATCTTAAATAATGAAGAGAACTTTGGGTACTTTACATATCTCACTATATATTAATACTAGGTGACAAGGGTAACTAGTAATTGTCTCATTAGGCCATCGCTGATCAACAGATGCTGATCACTGAATCCATTCCAACGAAGAAGTTGATCATAAAGTCTATTCCAATTGAGGTGGCATTACTACATCTTACAGATACTTAACATAATTTTCAGTAAAGTTAAAGTTATGCCAATAGGAAATATTGAAACTAATCTTGGAAGAATTCTGATACTCAGATTTCTTCCAGATTACCCAAAGAAATATAGGAATCCACATTACTTTCTGTATTTCTTTGGGTAATCAGGAAGAAATCTGAGAATCAGAATGCATCTCCCCGTGCAGAAATAGGAAGGAACTTCCTTCTCCTCAGGAAATTCTTTCTAACTGAAATAGGAAGTTTGTCATCTAAGACAATGGAAGAGAGGTAGTGAGTTTTCTTTCATTATACCCTATTTCTCTTTCTCACTGCCTTTATCCAGCCTCAATATATTATTTGAAAGAAAGCACAGGGCTAAAGAGGATGAGGTAAGAAATCAAAAAAGATATGAGAGGTAAAGAGAACGGAAGTTTATCTTTCCCACTTCATTAAAAAGTCAGCTCAGGAGACTGGAGACAGTGCAGGAGGTAGGGCACTTGCCTTGCACTTGGTGAACCCTGATTCAATCCCAGGCACCCTGTATGGCCCCTTGCGCTTTGCCAGGAGTGATCCGTGAATGCAGAGCCAGGAGTAAGCCCCAAGGCCCGCAAACAACAGTAACAACAACAGACAGCCAATCCCCATGGGCACTTCTCTACAAAGTTGACTAGGCAGAGAAATGTCTAGGTCACCAGTGGTTATGACTTCAATGAGAGAACTATCTAGACTCTGTAAGTAACAAACTACCTTGTACCAAAATGCCTGCATACAATTCAGATGCCAGCTGAATCAGTCCACTAGTAATTTAAGATTTGTAACTTTAAAAGTAGATACATAAAAACTAAAAAGATAAGCATGACTTTCTTCTTATCTACACCTCACTCCAACACTTGCTAAGTGATTGTTAGGCATTATCTTTGTAAATCACGAAATCTGAACTTATAAGAACTTACCAAGTTGTTGGAGCTTCATCATCTCCCATTTCACCTTCTTCGACATCCATTCCTTCCTCTCTGTCCTCAGTGTGCTACAAATTGAAAAAAGGTAAAGCCTGTGCTGTTAAACAGAAAGGTGTTTACACACTGCTAGACAAACATCAGTAAAATATGACCACAGTAACTCCCAAGCTCCACAGTAATTTTAATGTGAATTTAATTCAGTTCCCCCCCAATACTAACTTGACTGTGAAATCCCTTCCCCCATGATACTTTTCTGATAGTGCTCGTTTTTACTACCTACATGCCCATATAGGGGATTGTGATATACCCTTTTAAAGCATTATAATGGTTAAAAAGGCCTGAATATACAGATGCAGAAATATATCCATTTTATATGTTTAAAGATGAAAGTGAGGGGCACTGATAGAGATAGCATAGGGGTTAAGGCACTTAGCCTAGCCTGTGGCCAACTATGGTTTGATCCCTGGCACCCCAGGCACCGCAGGTTGTCCCTGATCACTGCCAGGATGATCTCCAGCACTGAGTGAGGAATAAGTGTGAGGAGTGTGGACCAAGCCCCTGTCCCCCCCGCACACACAGACACAAAAATGTAATTTCCGAATAGTATATACAGAATCTCATTTTAGGAATAAAACTACATATGGAAGAATCCTATAAGGAAGACAGAACATGGTCCTAATTTTTCTGATGATTTAGAAGTCCTATTCATGTGATCTTAATAAATTTGTACGTTCTTTACATATAAGGCTTACCTTTTGACCCAGTGTGCTTTCCTGCTCGTTGGTATTGAAAACAGTGACATTTTCCAGGTTAAATTGGCTCTGCAAGTTAAGACCTATTTACAAAAAAAAAAAAAAAAGATTCAAAAGAAATTCACCATATAAAATTTGTTTGCAATAATGTAAATCTGGGGGCTGGAGAGATAGTACAGTGGGTCAGTGTCAGTGGGTAAGATGCTTGCTTTGCACACACCTGACCTGGGTTATACACAGACACAACACACACACACACACACACACACACACAAAACTTGTTGTTACATAACCCCAAAATACAAAAACAAATAAATTCATGATTAAGAAAAAGATGAAGTCAGGAAGTAACACACATAGATTTCAAGTTATTTCCAAAATGCATTTTAAGACATTTCTGATTGCCAAAGAATTTCTTTTCATGATAAGTTAAAAAGGTTATAGAAGACCTAACTATGATGTGTGTATGTACATGTGTATGTGTGCATACATATATAAGGACAGTATAGTGGGGTAGGGTGTTGCCTTGCATGTGGGCTACCCGGGCTCAATTCTCAGCAATGTATATGGTTGAGCCCCAGTAGTAATTCCTGTGAGAAGAACCTGGAGTTACCTGAGCATCACTGGGTGTGGCCCAAAACCAAATCACAAACAAAAAAAGGGGGAGGGGGAGGAGATGATCAGAAATACTAATAAGTAAAATCGTAAATGTAAATTAATTCTGGCTGTATCAAATAAATAGGAAAAAAACAGATCTAACATGACTGAAACCAAAACTTCACACATAAAAATCACGGCCAACATATAGTTTTAAGCTCTTAACCATATTTTAATTTATTCCTCATAATACCTAAACGCATGGTATATTAGTTGATATTAATCAAAGAACACTGACTCAGAGATAAGATCTGATTAAGGATGCAGCTCTGCAGCAGAGCACATGCTCTGAATGTATGAGGCTAGTGTTCAATTCCTGGCACCAAATATATAGAAGATCTAGTATATTTGAACAAATTGTAAAAAAAATGTGGAGAACTGACAGCATTTCACTTTTGGGCCTAGAGAGTGGTTACAGAAGTATACATTATAATAATTATACACTTAATCCAAGTACGTTTCTCTGTATCATAGAGATTCTACCATATTTCACAATAAAAACTGTTAGACATAGGCAAATATGCCTAAGTGAGGAAGAAAATGGAAGCAGAAAAATCAGCATATAATTAACAGATGAAATACCAACATGATAGTTCTGTGACCCATTTACGTATTTTAATGTGATTTATCTGTAAAATGTATTTCATCTTTCTACTTAAAAACAAATCAATTGGGGCTGGAGCAATAGCACAGTGGGTAGGGTGTTTGCCTTGCATGCGGCCGACCCAGGTTCAATTCCCAGCATCCCATAAGGTTACCCGAGCACCGCCAGGAATAATTCCTGAGTGCATGAACCAGGAGTAATCCTGTGCATCACTGGGTGTGACCCAAAAAGCAAAAAACAAACAAACAAAAAAAAAAACCCCAAAAAAATGAATCAACGACTTTAAGAGTTACCTGTATTATACACTAGAATTAGTATTACTATTAATTTGCATTATTATTTTACTAGTAAGTGAAAAAAAATTAAGTGGCACTTCTAAGTGGGCTGGAGTGATAGCACAGCGGTAGGGCGTTTGCCTTGCACGCAGCCAGCCCGGCCGAGCCGGGTTTGATTCCTCTGCCCCTCTCGGAGAGTCTGGCAAGCTACCAAGAGTATTCAATATGCCCAACACAGTAACAAGAAATCCCACAATGGAGATGTTACTGGGCCCGCTCGAGCAAATCGATGAACAACAGGAGGACAGGACAGTACAGGACAGGCACTTCTACATGTTCATTTTAAAATTACTTCTATGGTCATTATCATTATATCCTAATCTATTAAAGACTACAAGATTTTCCTGCAAAAAATTATTATTTAATATATAAAAGCTTACCTGATTTCTCTGATAAAGGAAAAAGTCTGGCCAAAAAGAGCTGAATTCGTCCACAGAAGACAGTATTCTGAGATTTTGATAATCTTCTTAGGAGATCTACCAATAAATGCAAATGAAGGTTATGGGATCATTCCATGTTAACCAGTCTGTCAAAAGAACTTTCCTAAAGGAGTACTATCAAAATGGGACTAGAAATCATTGTCACCAAAAATAAGTAAAAACTAGAAAAAAAACACGTTGAGCATGAACAGCATAAACTTCACAAAATATTTTTGTTTGTTTTCTGGGTCACACCTGGCGATGCACAGGGTTACTCCTGGCTCTGCACTCAGGAATTACTCCTGGTGGTGCTGGGGGAGAATATGTTATGCTGGGAATCAAACCCAGGTCAGCTGCGTGCAAGGCAAATGCCCTACCCACTGTAATATCGCTCCAGCCCCGACTTTACTCAATTTTTTAAATTTTTCATAATGTCCACCCCCCTCCAGAATAGGCCATATCATTGTCTGTTTTAATAAATATTTAAAATGAAGATAACTAGGTAGGTTTGGGGATTCCAGCTCAGTGTTAGAGCACAAGTCTTTCATGTATGAGAAAATGGGTAAAATTCCCAGTAACACAAAACACTAAACTGTTAAAAATTGCTTTTCAATTGATTAGACAACATCAATGAAAACAAAACAAATTCTTAGCCTCAGATGAGAAAACTGAAGTTATCAATGAGGGTGGAAGTAGGAGTGAACAGCAAAGCTTCTACATACCATGAAGGAAGAATGGGCCAGGGCTGGGGGTGGAGGAGAGGTGGGGAGGGGAGTTGTGGTGTGGTTAACACTATTCCTAAAACATTTTTCCCCCTTTAATACTTTTACACTAGAAAAAAAAATTATCTTTAATCACTTTTGCTTCGTTTACCATTTGCTTTCTGGCTATATTTGTATTTTAAAAGAATTTCATCATGACTACTTACCATTGCACATACGTAGTAAATAATTTTTCCCAGCAGAATAGAATGTGTTCTGAAATTAAGACAGAAATTTTGTTGTTCAGCTGTTGTACATCCATCAATGGTAACAGGAAGTAAAACATGAAAGAACATTAATATGGACCGAGAATCTACTATGCCACTTTCATGTTTATCAAGTGAGTATTTTCAATAAATAAAATATTTTGATACAGATGGTAGCAAATTTTGATACTGGTCAAATAAACATGAAAGTGGGCATTTTTACTGTGTTACTAATTCAGATTTTTGCACTTCTACCTTTGTTCATGATTTAGTCACCCTCACAAACAGAATATACAATTGTTTCATAATGACAAACTTTTTGACAATCAACAATATTAGAAATTTAAGCAAAATTTCTATCCAAAGGACCCTGGAGCTATAGAAAATATTATAATCAGGAAAAGTCAAAACAACAAATACAAGGTACTTACAGACTTCCAAGTAGCAACATTTTTTTCCACAAAAGTGAATATTGTGTCACAGAGATCCAAAGGAAGACAATCCAAAACATCTCCCAACAATACAAAAGGTGTAGAGGCAGTACAAATACCTTCAAGTGGAGCACAAGTCAAGGTTTAAAGGACTTTCTAGTAAAATAGCCCATGCAAAATAACTCTGAAAAGTATCATAGAGGTACTATTTGCGAACACTAACAAGCTTTATAAGACAAGCAATGGAAGTAACACAGATATGTCCTCAAATAGGACATACTTAATAAGTTTTTGTGTGTGTACTTAATAACAATGATGATAAAAATCTTGATAAAAACTGCTAGAGCATTTACTATATGTCAGGGACACTGCTTTACAAATACTAACACATTTAATCCTTACAACCCTAAGAAGTAGGTAATATTATCTTCAGTTTATAGAAAGGGAAAACTGAGACACGGAAATGTTAAGTAACTTGCCCAAGATCAAAGAGCCAGTAAGTGGTAGAGCTGGGATACGAACCCAGGCAGTCTGGCTCCACAGTCTGTTTTCTTCACCACTAAGCTATTCGAAAGAATATAATGCAGCCAATTAAAAATGATGGTTATTCAGCTATAGAAAACAAAGTATTTCACAATGCCTTTTCAGCAATTCTGATTGTTGGGGGCGGGGGGGGGGGGGAGATTCTAAACAATAAGGGTGCGTCTTTTGTCGAGGTAATCAATGTAGAGAAGAGTTAAGTAGAAATCATCTGCCTCACAGGCATTGAGAGGGATGGGAGGAGGGTATATTGGGGTTCTTCGTGGTGAAAAGTGAGTACTGAAGGGAAAGATGTTTGATCATTGTATGGCTGAGACTTAAACCTGAAAGCTTTGTAACTTTTTCCACAGTGATTCAGTAAATAAATATAAGAAGAAAAAAATAAATAAAAAAATTATGAAAAAAAAAAAGTAAGGTGGAGCTCATGCCCAATTCAATCAGCTAATCAGTGGCTGAATAAATAGCAGTACTCCTACGTTAAAAAAAAAGATGGTTATCACAACTCAACTTGAAAAATGCTTATGATATAATGTTAGGTGAAAAAGGCAGGATTCAAAACTGTATGTATATTAGTTACAATAATGTATTTTTTTAAGAATAAAGAAATTCAAACCATATACCAAAATGGTAGTTCTAAAGTAGAGGAATCATGACTAGTATTTGCCCTTTCTCTCACTTCTGCAATTTTGTGTCTTTGTGATTTTGAAATGTCTTCAAAAAAGATAAAAGATAGAATATTGATTTCAACTAGTATTAAATAAAAGGTAAAGGTAAAGGCCCTCCCGTTGACCGTCGATTTGCTCGAGCGGGCCCAGTAACGTCTCCATTGGAGACTTTGTTGTTACTGTGTTTGGCATATCGAATACTCTCGGTAATTGTACTGGTTGAGGAGAAAGATTGGTGAAAATTAAGAAAACTTCAACTTACTAGAGCAGTTAAGAATTTCTTAAAAGTAATACTGCTAGCTAAAAGTTTTATGTCTTTGCTCATTCTTCTTTCTGTTTGAAGGTAGTAAGTACAATTGTTAAGGAAATAGCACTAGTGGGTGTGGCCCAAAAACACAACCAAAAAAAAGAAAACAGCCACTTAAACATGGCACGAAAAAGTAAATCAAGCTCAAACAATGCATCGATAAACTATGTTTTGAAAACATTTTTACTCTGCACTAGTAGGACTGCACTTGGGATGTGCTAAGACCCGAGAGCCAGTTTAAGAAGATTTCAACCCAATACAAGCCAAACTGATCATGAGAACTATTTTAAAAGGAACCACACAGTGAGATCTATCAATGAAAGATGTTACAGTAGGGAGCAAGGTAAGCAAGGCCAGAGATGAGACAAGTTAACTCTCGGCACTTAATTTCCAGTGGTGTGCCCTTTACATACAAGAACTGAGCATACTCTCTGCTCTTACTTACAGTAAAGTCTGGCATAAGTTATCCTTCACTTGTAATTATAAAACTTAAGAAAATTACCTAGATTCCACTCCCAAGGATTTTGATTTAGTAAAACTAAGCTAGGGTTTGGCAACTTCATTTAGAATAAATTTACCGGTGATTCCCCACAATTTTCACAATAATGTCCCACCCTCAACACCACTCTTTGCTTCACCTTAAACCCTGGCCATAGCTATGCCCTCCTTAGTTATCAAATAACTTGATATGATCATAATTTATATTTTAACATTTTCATTAGAATACTTTTCCCCTACACAGTCGTCAGCTTGGCACATGGTTATTTCCTACTCTAACTTTGTTTGCTGGGGGCTTGGAGGGATTGTTGGACCACACCCAGCAATGTTCAAGACTTCTGGCTCTGTACTCAGGGATCATTCCTGGTGGTACTTAAAGCACTCTAAGTGGTGCTGGGGATCAAACTGGAGTTGGCTGTGTACATGGCAAGTGCCTAAACCCTTGCACTATCTCTCTAGTACTCTACCATCTTTTAAAGCATTAGTGTCAGTTAATCAAAACAACTCCTCTTGACCCCTTTGAGCAGATCAACTAACCCATGCTTCCCAAGAAAACTCAATGTAAATTATAACAATCATCATATCCTGTTTAACTTTGTTCACGTAGACTGTGAACTGCTTAAAAGGTAGGCATATTGGGTTTTTTTGGTTTTGATATTTGAGTCATCTACCCGGTGATGATCAGGGTAAGTTACTCCTCCTGGCTTGGTGCTCAGGAACCATTTACAGTGCTCAGGGGACCATCTGTGGTGCTGGGAATTGGCTGCATTAATGCAATTAAAAGGTAGCCATATTGTATGTTTTGACGAGTATAATTTCTGGCACTGAGTATATGCTGAGTTGAATTTAACAAAACATTTATGGACAATCTGAAAACATGTCACATAAACAGTAACAGGAACACTCTCCCTCAAAAATGAATTTTCACTGTCAAATTAAATAAAAAAGATCAGAGATGGGGCAGTTTTAGAGCACATGCTTTGCATGTGTGAGGCCACGTTCAATTTGCCAACACTACAAAAATAAATTTTGAAAAGTTAAAAAGCATTTTAAGGCTTTATGGCTTAATTAAGTGCCTAAGACCTCATTTTTCTCAAGTAAAATCAAAGTTCTAAATATAACAATATACCTTTAAATGTTAAGGATTACCCATCTGCATGTGGTAAAGATTACCAGAGCATTAAGAGCAACATAAAGTTAATCAGTGAACTAACTTCTACTACAAACTATTTAACAAAAGCTGGACAAAGGACACAGCATTGTAGAATTCAAATTTAAATATTCTTAGCTTTTGTAGAAATGAGTATTAATATGTAAATGCCTTAGATTAAAAGGCAGTTGTCACAAAAATTATCTGAATTATCTCAATTACCAAACGAGTAATTTAACCAAACTTGTGAAAGAGCACTGATAAACTAATTTTTCATTGCTTCTTTCTGAAAATATTTAATGAGTTCCTACGACTGAGCATGTGTGTGTTTCCAGAAAATTAATCCCAGGGTCTCACACATGCAAGGAAAGAGCTTCCAGTTCATGATACATGCTTTTGGAAGTGCTTCCTAAAATTAATCACCTATTGCCCCATTTTGTTTCCTACTCAGTCTTTCACAAGACTTTCCCAGTAGAATTTCCTCCATAGCACCTCTTTAGTAAGGCATATAAAGCCATTTACAAATGATCTTAGTCTGCCCTCCAACTTTTCCTTACTATATTATCTCTCTCCTTTGTTCCACAAGAGTTCTTTATTTATGCTGAACTTGTACGAAAAATTCATTGTCCAAATTCCTTTCCACCCAGTGTTTTCCAAAGTGTGGCATTACTGCCTTTCCCCTCCAGTGGAATAATCTAGGAGTGTGGCAGTAACCTCAAGCTTAACTGGGAGTTCTTTCTGTTTTTTTCATTTAACAAAGATAATTTCTAAAGAAGTACCATGATTTTTAAATTTAAAAAAAAATTTTTTTTTTGCTTTTTGGGTCACACCTGGCGATGCACAGGGGTTACTCCTAGCTCTGCACTCAGGAGTTACTCCTGGCGGTGCTCAGGGGACCATATGGGATCCTGGGAATCGAACACGGGTTGGCCGCGTGCAAGGCAAATGCCCTACCCGTTGTGCTATCTCTCCAGCCCCAAATTTTTTAATTTTTGAAATAGGGGTCACAGGTCAAATAAATATGGTAGCTTTGCTTTACACTCTGAAATTTAGAGTCACTTAAATTGCAATTCCATTAGCCACTAGAGTCTCCAGGAAATATGATTTATTGGCCATTGAATCGCCAAGTCCTAGTTCAGTACCAGGCACATAGCAGATGCTCAATAAATAGTAACCAAATAAAGCAACCAGTGAATAAATGTCACAATGTTTGCTGCATAATAGAGATGAAAGAGGTACTATCATTGAGATTTCTTGATAAAGATGAGAGACATAAACTGAAGAATGAACAAAGTCAGATAGATGGAGAGGTAGAGGAGAATAAGTTTTAAACAAAGCACGTCACGTCCAAGATTACTTAAAACAAATAAAAAAAAAAACCACTTACCTTCAGTTACTCCCCCAATAGCAAGAGAAATAATAGCTAAAACGTTTTCACATGATGAATGATTTATCTACCAACAGAGGAGAAAACAATTTAGGGGCCAGAGTTCAGACTAACTTGGTAAAAATATAATACTGCCATGAAACTGATTTTCACAAATGTGGGATAATATAATTTCTTAAAGACAAAATTACTGTGATGAAAATATTAAAAATAAGTTATAGAACTTATTTGTAGTTCTACAGTTACAGAACCATGACATGTATCAAGTGAATAATGAGAAAGTGGCCCACAAAATTCAAATTTTATGAAATTGTTCTACTAGCATGATTAAGGCTTAAACTAATCCAACACAGAAGTGCTGAGGTCATAACTAAATCAATGGCACATGTCATATGACCAGGGGAATTATCAATCTGGTGCATCAATGTTTGAGGGAGAGCCATATCAAAACATTATTCTGAGGCCCAATAGCATTACAAAAAACAGCATTTATTGAGTGATCATTAAGTTTTAAACTTAATCATCTGTGCACAGCTGTATATCCCTTCTTACAAATGAAACTGAAGTTCAGAAAAGCAAAGCAGCTTGTCCACTACTTCACAATAGGTTTAAAGAAAAGGAAAGAATGAGATCTGTTACAGATTTGTCCAAACGAAACAAACTAGGGAGATTATCTTGTACGTTTTTAATTTGGGAACACACCAGGCGGTGCTCAGGATCACTCCTGGCAGGCATGGGGGGGAACATATGGGGTGTAGGGGATGGACCCGCAGGGGCTGAGTGCCAGGCAAGTGTCCCACTAACTGTACTATTGCTCCAGTCCCAAAACAACTTCGGTATTATGACCATTAGGAGAGGATCTAGCCTCCTGGGATCTAAATTTCATTAAACCAATAATGAACTGTTGGAACTTTTCATTCAGTAATCATACTAAAGGTAAATATATAGATTGCTTATGTTCAAATTTCTCTTAAGTTGCACAGGACCTAGCTATTCTGGTATCTCACTGATGAGGGTGATGTAGAGAAGTTAGGGAATTAATTCCAGTTCAAAAGCTGAACATCCTAGATCGGATTTTCATGCCAATACAGATACAGGATGAATTAATCACTGTTTTTACATAGTGAAGTAAGAGGGCTCATCTTTTAACTTCTAATTCTGCTCAGTAAAACTCATGGTCACTTTTTTCTTAGTCATTTACTTGGAGAAGGATCTTTTCTTCTTAAAATTTATGAATTTGGTTTTGGAGTCACATCTGACAGTGCTCAGGGGTTACTCCTGGCTCTGCAAATCATTCCTGGTGGACTTGCGGCATCAATAAGGGTGCTGGGTGAGGATAGAACCCAGGTTGGCCGATGCAAGGGCAAGTGCCCTACCCACTGTACTATCTCTGGGCCCTGGATCTTTTCATTTATTAAACCAAATCCTTAAATAGCACTATTTCCAAAATCCTTATTACCTACATCCAATATTAAGATCAAGGCATTTCCCACAAGGTCGCAAACTCACTATAAAAAAATTAAATATCAAGTCTAAGAATAAGAGCAACTTTAAAAAATAATTTTAATTTCCCAGCAAAATTTTAACAATTAAAAACATACTTACAATTTCTTCTTCTAGGACACCTCTGAAAGCTTGGTCAAGGGTACATTTTTTTTCATTTTCACTATTAAAAACAAAAGACACTTGCAGTTTGAAAATAGCTCACATTAATTATAAAGAGGCATACATTTCATGGGTATCAATGCATTACCTCCCAGGTAACTGGCTGAAGGTATTTAACAATGGCTTGATGTTTTTGTTGTTCAAGGCCTCTCTGGTAGACTTCTGAAAAAATAAAAACAGCTAATAATAGGAACGACTCTGTTTATTATGGGCTGAAAAACATCACTTTTGAATGGTGTGTTTAACTAAAAGTGCTTAAGCCTGGAAAAAATTACTGGCCATTCTATTAGTAAACTCTTCCAAGTCCATTTTCTATTACACACTCTCATCACTTTCAGTCTGATAAGAGCATAAGAACACCCCAGTTAGACTTCTTTATTTCAAATTTTACCTCTTCCCATCCTGTATCACATTCCCAGAGTTACAGTGAACTATCTCTAAATGTTATCAATAAGAGCCCCACAAATTGGAGGCAGAAGAATATAATACAGTAGGTCCCTCCAATCATTGGATAAGGAGCTTTTTTCTCATGTTATAATGACATGATGTTATTCGGGAAGATTATCTAAGGACCTCTGGTATTCTACTTTCAAAAAATATCTCAAAGGGAATCTTTATTTACATGTTTTCGTTTTTGAAAAGGTTATTCCATTCAATCTTTCAAAACTTACTCTCCACTAAGTCCACTCATATGTCAACATTTTTAGTCAAGCTCACTCTAGCATATTCACATATTCCTGTTGTTCTTCCCACCTGCTCATTCAAATTCAGTCTATTCTGTTACCTCTTCGAGGCAGCTTGTTCAACACGTTAAGTACTGAAAAAAAAATTCTGCTGTTCTAGACATAATTAAAAGACAAAATACTGCAAAGTCACTTATTCTGTGAAATTTCACATAGAGTTGTCAAATCAGTTTACTACCTCACATAGTTTTGTTTGTAAAATGTTCAATTTTGGCTCTAGCAGGAATAGGCCGTGTACCCTTTCTCTTTGGGCCACTCCTCTTCAGTTAAGTAAGACTCGTACTTATACCAGCAACTACCTTGGCGCAGCTGGGGACTTGTTAGAAATGGGGATCTCTTGTGGTCGGAGCAGTAGGAGAGCAGGTAGGGCACTTGCCTTGCACACATGCGCTGGAGTTGATTCCCAGCATACCATCTGGGCTCCGGGGCACTGACAGAAGTGATCCCCAAGCACTGGGCTAGGAATAATCCCTGAGCACTGCGGGTGTGCCCCCTCCAAAATCAACCTGCAAATCTCAGGCCTCATCACAGACCCAATGAATGTTGAATCTACATTTAATGAGATCTCGGTGTGTGGGGGGGAGGGGGGGGATCCTCCACACACTGACTATTGAGACGCAGTGCGCTAAATTACCTCTAATTAAATGGTGCTTTCCTGGCTCTTACGTGATTTTGGATATTTCTAAGCGTTGTTTTCAGAATTTCAGAGACCAAAGATTACAGCAAAATGCACATAGGCAACGCAAGATCTGGATGACGAAATAACAAGATACAATCTAGTCTAAAAAAAAAAAAAAACCAAACCCGATCATGGAGGGGAAAAAATGGCTCCCGCAAACAAAATTAAGTCTATAAAGAAACAGATTCCCACACCCCTATCCCCGTCTTTTCATTATGGCATCACTAGAACTATGTAAGCACAGTCGAATATCTGAGAAATTGAATCCTGGCTTGAAATACTGGTACAAATGTTAATGACAAATAGCCTCAAGCGGGGCTCTCCATCCTGGGGGCGCGGAATGGAACATAAAAACACCGGGTAAGAATCCGAAAAACCAAAGAAATCACCAGCTTGAGCTGGGAGAGAGAATCTCTCGCTTTCTCTCAACCTGCCAGGGACGAAAACATCCGCCGTTCGGTTATAAACAAGCGAAGCGAAACGCGGCGGGAGGGGCTCACAACCCCTCTTCCTTAACGTATGAAGATGAAAAGCAGCTGGCACCCCTGCCCCGTCCCTTTTCTCCCCGCTGTCGAGGGCGCGGGCTGCAGGTTCGGCGCCCGGCCGGCCGGCCGGTGCCCCTCGCGGCCGCTTCCCGGGAGCCAGGCCCGCCCGCAGCCAACATCCCGCCGACCGCCCGGCCGAGCAAGGCCGCCGCGGAGCCCCGGTACCCCGGGGAGGAAGCGGGGCGGGCTCCGGGGGCCCGAGGCGCGGCGCCCGCCCCACCGCGGCAAAACTCGAGGGGTGCCGAGGGCCTGAGGGTCGAGCTCATCCCGGGTCAGGTAGGCACCGTAACCCCCAACCTGCTCACCGTGAACCGCGTCCGCGCTTCGGGCAAACTGAAGAGCGGTGGCGTGGGAGACATCTTTAGGCTGCGCGTGCCCGCCACCACGCTGCGGCGCCTGCGGATGACGTCACCGGAGCAGCGAGATTGGGCGCTGCTCGCGGCTAGAGCGGCCTCGGGGAGCGGGCGCGCGGGGCGCAGGAAAGTGGGCCCGCCTGGCAGGAGCTTAATCGGGATTAATAGGCCTCTGTTATAAGTGGGTGACCCTTGGACTGACGGCAGATGAGCCCTATGCGCTCGGCGCCCGGGCGGGAACCTGGGCGCGACGCACTGGCCGTGGTTTCCTGGTTCGGGCAGGGCGGGGTAGATGGCAGTGGGCGGCGCGGAGTGTGGTCGCTGCCCGGGAATCCGAGGCGCGGCGGGGCGGCGTCAGGGATAGGCCCTGGCGGGGGAATAGAGCAGTGGCCGGGCTCTGGTCATTGTCCCCAAAGCCGTGACTTTTGCGGGGTGTGTTGAGCCAGTTGTGCGGGGTTCACGGGCATGGTGGTCGAGGAGCAGCAGTTCTCTTTCTGCTCGTGTTCCAGTGTGACCCCAGGGTTGCTGAAAAGCGCAAATGAGATACGGGCCCCGGTGGCTATGTGAGCCTTTATATAATTATAGATACATAGGAAGGTTTGGGAGCCACACCCAGTGGTGTTCAGAGCTCTCACCTGGTGATGCTCAGGGCTTACTCCTGGCTCTGTGCTCAGGGATCACTCCTGGTGGTGCTCATGGGGCCACATGGGGTGCAGGTGATTTAACCCAACTCAACCACGTGCAAGGCAAGTGCCTTACCCGCTGTACTATCACTTCTGGGCCCTGAGTCTCACTGATGATTTGACACAGATGGACTTATAGGAAAGAACAAGCGTGTGGAAGCACACAGTGCTTTTCCTCGGTTAGAAAAATAGGTACAAGCTATGGCTACACAGCAATTCCCTCCACTTGTCTTCACAGAGATGTGACTAATAGGAAGTCTAGTGGGAACTTGATATCCTAAATTGGCACGTTGATTTAATGAACTGATTTAATGTGGCTGGTATAATGAGATTAGTATTACAGATTTTAACTATCTGGAGTACCAATTAGAGAGGAGAGGAGAGGTAAATAGAATCCACTTCTAAATGTAATTGACACTTCTAAATGTAATATTATATATTGGGTTCAGGTATACAACAAGATTCCATATTTGTACTGTGAAATGATGTCAGTGATGTTATGAATATACCCTACAGTCATACTTTGTTTTTTCTTCCTCATTTAAGAGTCACTCCTTATTTAAGGGTGCAATATAGTAGTAGTATTAACTGCAGACCATTTTCTACATTTATTTGCCTTTCTGACTTATAACTGGAAGTTTGTACATTTCACCCATTTTGCCTTTGTTCAACCCTTGCCTCAGGCTTGACTACCATCAGTCTGTTTTCTGTATCTATAAGCTTGGATTGAAACAACTTTTTAGTTTTTGTTTTTTGTGCTGGGGCTGGAGCGATAGCTCAGCATTTGCCTTGCACACAGCCAACATGGCCGACCGGAGTTCGATTCCTCCGCCCCTCTCGTTCGATTCCTCCGCCCCTCTCGGAGAGCCCGGCAAGCTACCGAGAGTATCTCGCCTGCACGGCAGAGCCTGGCAAGCTACCCGTGATGTATTCGATATTCCAAACACAGTAACAACGAAGTCTCCAATGGAGACGTTACTGGGCCCGCTCAAGCAAATCAATGAACAACGGGAGGACAGTGACAGTGACATTTTTTGTGCTACACCTGGTTGTGCTTGGGGTTACTTCTGGCTCTGCACTTAGGAATCACTCCTTGTGGTGCTCAGGAGACCATATGGGATGCAGGATGCCAGGGATGGAACCAGATCTGCCATATGAAAGACAAACACCCTGCCCATTCTTACTATGCTTTGGCCCCTACCCAGGTGGCCATACCCAGTGCACCCTCAGGAGTGATCCCTGAGCACAGAGCAACGAGTAACCCCTGAGCATCACTAGGTGTGGCCCCAAAACAAAATCTCATTGTGGAACTTAATATTTCCTTTCCTTCATCATGATGGTTGTTGGGTGTAGAGCACCCCTCACAGTGGTGCTCGCCTGCCAAAGTGCTCATCAAGGACTGTGCTCTACTTGGATGTACTCATGCATATTCTGGTTATAGTACTCCTGGAGGTGCCAGCAGTGCTCAAACACTTGTTGGGGTGTCCTTTGGGAATCCTTGCACTTTCTAAGGTGTTGGGAACCAGAATCCAGTATTCTGGATCTAGAGATGAATGCTGCCCTTGAGTGCTCCTAGAATTTCCCCTTGAAAAAGGTCTTTACATTTATTTTTATCCCGATAAACTAACGCCCTGGGATATGTTACTGCTTAACCCAGATTGATCAAGATTGTTAGGCACCTGACTGAAGAATGTCGTTCTTCTCCTTTTAATGATTATTGGTTCTAAGCAATAAATACTGCTCATGCCGACAGTTAGGGCTCTCAGTCCATGAGACTGTTAGCTCCTGATCCTGTGCTTTTTCTCTCATTTCTATCTCTTAATCCTTGTGGTGTCATAGCTTCAGACCTGTTCACTTGGGGCTGGTCCCCAGCACTGGGGTGCTTGCATGTCCTTCAATGTCCTTTACTATGAAGTCCCACTGCTTTAGTTAGCTTTGCACACATCTGGATGCATTGTGGCTGAACATAATGTTGCAGAGAGTATCAGTCAGTAAGAGCTTCCAGGTACCTGCTTGATGCATGTGATGGTTGGAACCAGAGATCAAACTTGTGGCCTTGCACTAAAAAAGATACAATACAACTACTACAAGGTCTTGGATAAATATGAAGTCAAACTCTTAAAAATAGACTGGTGGTTAAAAATTGGGGTATGGGGGAGGTGGTCAAAGGGCACTAAGTCCCAGTTGTTGGATGAATAGGTCTTGGGGAATCCAGTGTACTATACTGATGACTATAGTCGATAATGCTTCATTCTATATATAGATACAAGGACAGTGGTGGAAAGCAGCAAAAGAATCAACATTAACACTATTATAACCATGTTCCCTCCGTGATAAATATTTAAAAATATTCCAGGTGGACAGGATGAAAAATAGAGTTGAATTATTTAGAATGCCTTGTATCCCTAGGAGTAGGGAGGAATTACCGCAGGAAAAATGCCTTAAAGGAAAAGATTGATAATTTGGGTTAGTTTAAAATTAACTTTGGGTCAGAAAGACAGTACAGAAATTAAAACACATGCCTTACATGTGGCTAACCCTGGCTCAAACTTAAGCATCACTTTGTCCCATGATCATCACCAGGAGTAACCTTTCCCAGTACAGTCTGGACTCATGTGCCGGGTTTGATCTGTGGCACCATATATGGTGCCTCAGCACTGCCAGGAGTGATCCTTGAGTACAAGCCAGGAGTAAACCCTGAGCACCGCTGGGTATGGCCCCGAAACAAAAAATCTATATACATTAAAATGGCAAATAACAAAAATGACATCCATATGGAAGAGAAAATACAAAAGCATAATTAATCTCAAGAAGGGACTGTGTAAACAATATTGAGATGTTTTTGCATCTATTTCAAGGCTCTATGAGTGTGATACTCTAGTAGAATCGTTTTAGAAAAGAATTGTTTTCTTTTTCTTTTTTATTGAATCACCGTGAAAACAGTTATAAAGCTTTCAGGTTTAAGTCTCAATCATACAATGATCAAACACCCATTCCTTCACCAGTGCACATGTTCCTGCACATGTTCCACCACCAAGAAACCCAGTATATCCCTATACCCCCCCGTCCCAACCCTCCCCCTGCCTGTGTGGCAGATGATTTCCACTTTACTCTCTCATTTTAGAGAAGAATTTGGCACTTTATCAAGGCTGAAGATGTAATACTTTTCAACCCAACAACGTTAAGAGTAAACACTAGGATTTTCTTGCACTTGTATATAGAGATGTGTATAAATGTGTCCTGGTACTGTTGGTAATGCTGAGAACTGGAACTGTCAAGTGTCATTAAACTAGTGAATAAATTTTAAAATATTTGAGTATATGAAAATTAAAAACCTAGTTTGTGGGAATAAATATCTGGGTCAGATTGATCATGTTTTACTTTATCATTTTCAACAGAAATGTAAAAACCAAAATAAGAGCGTCTATGGAAGAGGGAAAGAAAGTTCTAGAGATTTCCCAAAAAATACCTGTGGTTGAAAAATTTTACTAGTAAAAAATCTGATTTCTAGGGGTGCGGTGCCATGAGCAAGTCAACCTATACCTGTGAGATGAGTGCATCAGCAGCCTGATGGTGACTTTGGGCTTCCTGATACCCCCAAATTGCTACTCTTCCTCTGACTGGACACCAACAATTCAGGACCAAGTTTCCTGAGAAATTAACAGCCTAAAGCCACACCCATAAACCACCTCCAGCTCAGCTATACAAGCTCTTTTATCGGCCTGGCTGTAGAGATCCATAAATAAATCTTGAAAGAGATCAAAAGCAGCAGCTAATCTTAGACCCACACAAGGTTAAATAGACCGGGATAAATTGGAAGACTGTGCGTCAGCCTGGTGCCTAGCCAACCAGAACCCCTGGTAGCCACTTGCCCCCACAACCCTAAATCTCTACCCTATTCCTATCTGAACTCCACTGTCTTGGAATGTACCTCACCGAGATACACTCAGCTGAAAATTTGGTCGTGCGGGTTTTTGTGACTGTAATCTCAAGGCTCTTTCAGCGTTGGGATGGGCTACTTCCTCCCACTTCCCTATACTCCTTGAAGCTCTGGCAGACACCCCCACAATCCAACTACAGTGACACCATGTAAGCCCTTCTACAGGCCTTGCATCAGAGACCTGTAAATAAATCTTGAAAGAGACCAAAAGCCACAGTTATCTGGAACCTGCACAGGGCTGAACAGATGGATAAATTGGAGGAAGGTGGGTCAGCCTGCTGCCCAAGCAGAGCCCCCAGCAGCTGCTTGTTTCCACGATCCATAATCGCTGCCACGACCTGGCCAGACTCCACCATCTTGGGACAGACCTCACCAAAATATCACGGTCACGGTCCTCCCGTTGTTCATCGATTTGCTTGCGCAGGCCCAGTAACGTCTCCATCATGAGACTTGTTGTTACTGTGTTTGGCATATCGAATACGTCATGGGTAGCTTGCCAGGCTCTGCCATGCGGGCAAGATACTCTCGGTAGCTTGCCGGACTCTCCGAGAGGGGCGGAGGAATAGAACTCGGGTCGGCCATGTTGGCCGCTTGTAAGGCAAACGCCTTACTGCTGTGCTATCGCTCCAGCCCCACCAAAATATAATCTGCTGAAAATTAGGGAATGCAGATTTGGTGACAGAAATCTACAGGCTTTCTCGGGCCAGGATGTGCTACAATCCCCCAACCTCCCCGTACTTCCAGAAGCTTGGGCAGTCACATCCACACCCCACAGCTGCCAACCAGTTAAAAAAGCTACCCCAGCCTTACCTTCCCATTTAAAAACTGAAAGCCCTGAACAAACACGAAGACCTCTTAGTACTCGTATTGCAAACCATATTGCACAAAAGGAAAGAGAGAAAAAAGAAAAGTGCCTGCCATAGAGGAAGTGTGGGGATGGGCAGGAAGGTTGTTAGGGGATGGTGGGAGGGAAATGAGGGGTATTTGGTAATGGGAAGTGTACACTAGTGGAGGGATGAGTATTGGATCATTGACTGAAAACCGATCATAAACAGCTTTGTAATGGTCTATCTCAAGGATATTCAATAAAAAATTTATCAAAAATTCTGATCACTTATCCAGCACTGCTCTGTGCTGTCCTGGGAGGAAGCATTGCACCACCACAAAATGTGATCATTTTTTAACCTTGGCCTCCTGTTCATGAACACAAATTAAACCGACATTTCCTGAGACGGATACCTTCCTTGAAGTAACTAGTTCTAACCACAAGGGGTCAGTATTAGTCTGGAAATAGTTCCTTCAACGTGCTCTAGTTGGGGTAGGGGGGACACCTATAAAAATAAAAAAGAAGGGATCTAAAAAAGTGAACTTTTTGTATTTACATGAATTCTAGGATACAGTGGATTCTGGCCTTACTCTCAAATGTCCTTTAAGTAGAATATTGTTACAGAAAATGGTTACAGTTATTTTGTTGTTAGAATGCTTAGTTTTCATTAGTCTTGAGCAACACTCCAGTTTCTGTTTTAATTTTCCTCTAATGATTGTTTTTGTCAGTTTAAAAAGTGACACCTCCATCAGAGGGAATTACTAAGTTATGATCAGTTCTTGAGAATTTGTGACTATTAATATGCTTAAAAGGAAAAGGTGTTTTGCCCTGAAGGCAAGGAGTTTTCTGCCATTTGGTTTTGGTTAGACCCCCCCCCCCCCCACATGTCTCACCACCCCCACCCCCTGTAAAAGGAAAGCAGTGACATTTACTGACTTGAAGTTAACACAGAGACCAGAAATCTAGGTAGTAGGAGCCATAGCATAGCGGGTAGGGATTTTGCCTTGCACGTGGTCAACCCGGGTTCGATTCCTCTATTCCTCTCGGGGAGCTGGGAAGCTACCATGAGTATCCTGCCTTGCAAGGCAGAGCCTGGCAACCTACCCGTGGCATATTTGATATGCCAAAAACAGTAACAACAAGTCTCACAATGGAGAAGTTACTGGTGCCTGCTCAAGCAAATCGATGAACAAAGGGAGGACAGTGCTACCTCCCCAAGTACTTTGTTCACCTCCACTGCTTTGTAAAACAGAAAGCTAGTTGATTAGTCTATAACCAGATGAAAATCCTTCATATGCTTTAAATAGCCTTAAAGTGTTACTTGAATTAGCTCCACATTTAAAACTGTTCATCTGACCTTGCATAGGTCCATCACAGCCTTATTTACTAATATAGTCATATTAATAGTAATTTCTAAACGCTAAATTGAAACCATATACCATCATTGTCTTTCCTATTTATGTGCTCTAATGTATTTATCTTGTTTGCGGGGGGGGGGGGGGGAGGGGGGACACACCCGGCCATGTTCAGGGTTACTTCTGTGCATTCAAGAATCACTCCTGGAGGTGCTAGGGGAAACCATATGGATGTCTGGGATCAAATCCAGGTCGGCTGCATACAAGGCAAACACCCTACCTGATGTCCTATCTCTTCAGTCTCTCATTTATTCTTCTTGATATATTGTTCGCAAATCAGAAAACCAAAAATTAAAAGAAATTCAAAAACTGTGCACAACTTGAATATGTGACTCTGAAGTCATCTTGCTTCTCCACACACCCACATACTTTGCCCTCACACTGAGCTATTTTCTGTTCTTTTTATGTCTGATTAATTTTGCATGTCACTGTCACTGTCCTCCCATTGTTCATCGATTTCCTCAAGCGGGCCCAGTAACGTCTCCATTGGAGACTTTGTTGTTACTGTGTTTGGCATATCGAATACATCACGGGAAGCTTGTCAGGCTCTGCCATGCAGGGGGCTGGAGCGATAGCACAGAGGGTAGGGCGTTTGCCTTGCACGCAGCCAATCTGGGTTCGATTCCCAGCGTCCCATATGGTCCCCTGAGCACCGCCAGAAGTAATTCCTGAGTGCAGAGCCAGGAGTAATCCCTGTGCATTGCCGGGTGTGACCCAAAAGGCAAAAAATTTTGCATACATTTTTGTTTTTTCCTGGCATGTTTTTCTGTCCCTTTTTGGTTTTGTTTTGGTTTTTAGACTACACCCGACAGTGCTCAGGGCTTACTTTTGGTTCTGCTCAGGAATCATTTCTGGTAGTTATGGGGATGAAAATGGGTTTGCCATTGTGCAAGGCAAGTGCCTTACCAATTGTACTGGCTCTCCTGCCTCTGTTCTGTGATGATCTCATCAAATTCTTCTTTGAGATTTAGTTCACTCTTCACCTACTGTGGTTTACCCTACCTGATCCCATCATCTATGTGCTTGCTCTTGCTCTTAGTTGAGTAATTGTTTTATATAGTTTTTCTTAGAATATGTGTAAGTAGAGTATAGCAGATTATCTGGGAAGGGAATTGTTGATCTGACACTAGGAGAAACATTGCTCTGTGCAGTGTGTAAATCTGATTTTAGCTTGAACTCAGTGAGGAAGTGATCCTTAAAAAAGGAGGATAATCAGAACATATATTTTGGCCTTGGGACAAAGTTACTAGCAGAGTATACTGTTTGAAGCTGAGATTAAAGTTTCAAGACAGAGCTCCCAAGTTAGAGTTGAAGTTCCAAGAGAACAGAAAAAGGTATTTTTTTTCAAATCAAACGAGCAGCTGTACTTCAATAAACTTGAAATGAACGTTGAGACTTTGCAAATGAAGAGATCAAAAGACTTGGAAGAAGGAAGCAACGGCTCTTGTCCAAACTATTACAGAGTTTGTATAACAGGAAGGGTCAAATAAGAGAAACACTAGTCCTTTCTTGGGCAGCGGTGCAGTGGGGGAGTGAGGTTGGGCCACACCTGGTGGTGCTCAGGGTATACTCCTGGCTCCACACTCAAAGATCACTCCTGGTGGGCTTCGGTGATCAAATGGGATGCTGGGGATCAAACTCAGGTCAGACATATGCAAGGCAAGTACCCTATCCACTGTACTATCGCTCTGGCCCTTCAGATAGGCATTTCTATCGTCTGTGTGGTAGACTGGTGGGTTCAACACAAGAAAATTAGTTTAATTGTAGAGAGTTAAATAATGTCTCCATACATGAGTTTACAGATGAAGATTGTTATCCTCCATGGTAATTTTTTGAGGTTTATCATTATAATAGAAACTCAAAATTAAAGAATTGTCATAATGAACCCAGTGAACCCCACCCAGAAATCCAAGTTCAGATATACTAGATATATAATGTTGACCTTGGATTATAAAAATTTTAAAGATGGTTTCTCGTATACACAAATTCAACATGTGGTTGAAAGTTACACTCTGGGAGGCAAGAAACCATTGTGGATAAAATTATAAAATCTTGGGGCTAGAACAATAGTACATCAGATAGGGCATTTACCTTGCATGCAGCTGATCTGGTTTGATCCCTGGCACCTTACATGGTGACCCAAGCACCATCAGAAGTGATCCTTGAGCTCAGAGCCAGGAGTAAGCACTAAGCTCCATAGAGAGTGGCCCCCAAACAAACCACAACAACAAATAAACAATAGAATCTGGATTCAGAATCCCTCTGCCAGCTGTGACCTCAAGTAAATTGCTTAATTTCTCTGTTCCCCAGTTTCCTTTTCCCTAAAAATACAGGAAAATCAAGGTAATATTGGAAGAAACTCAGGAGCACGTAAGAAGTTCTCGATAGTATGGGTTTTGTTGTTATCATTACTATGCTTTCAGAGTTCCTCAAGCATTCATTTGTTTCCCGAATGTTCACCAAAACCCTGCAATAAACAGCAGGAGGCACTCATGCAGAAATGAATAAAGTATTTGCTTCCAAGCAGATGCCTAGCCATTCACAAATATAACCCCAAAACAAAGAAATATTTGGTGGGGGATGCGGGGGACACATGCAGCTCGACCATCTTCCTTGTGCTCTTTCAGATAGGCTTAGAACATAACAATTCCAGCAATAGTTTATTTTCAAATTTAAAAAATTACTTACAGGCACTAGAATTTGGTATAACAATACTGTTAATGATAGGGTTTTCAGCAATGGTTTATGGGTAGTCATTTTGCATGTTTTCTTTGAATCAGTGATTTTTTTTTTTGGTTTGTTTTTTGTGCCCACCTAGTGATTGGTGCTCAGGGACTATTCCTGGCTTAGTGCTCAGGGAACCATGCAGTTCCAGGGATCAAAGGTGGGTCTCCGTCATGCAGAAGCATGAGTTCCAACCTTTTGAACTACCTCTTCTGCCACACCCCCACCCCAATTAAGGCAGTGTGTATGTGTGCTGGAATCAAATGCAGGGCTTCACAAATGCAATGAATGTGCTGTACCACTAAGCTGCATCCTGGCCCTTATTCAGATTCAGGCCCCGCACCCCCTCCATCTGTACTGAGGTACTGTGATTTACAACACTGTTGAGTTTCATGCATGCATCATTCCAGTACCACACCCAGCATCAGAGTACCCACTTGCCTCCATCTATGTTCCAAAAGACCCTCCCATTCCTCCTCCTCCATAAATTCATTCTGTGGATCAGCTCTCCTGTTATGTTGTCTTTGACCATTTTTTGATGCTTACTAGCTTTATATACCATATACGAGGGTGATTATTCTATAGGCCTCTCCTTCTGACTGACTTCACTTGGTATGATACCCTTTAGTTCCAGCCATGTAGTGTAAAATTGCATGATTTCATTCTCTCTTATGGCTTCATGATATTTCATTGCATAAGTGTACCATAACTTTTGGATCTATTCATTCATAGTTGGACTTTTAAGTTGTTTCCATATCTTGGCGATTGGACTAAAATGCTGCAGTGAACAGAAGTGTGCATATATATTTTGAAATTACTATTTTTGGGATAGATGCCAGGGAGTGATATTGCTTATGGTAGTTCTACTCTTCCCCTTTTTTGGAGAGATTTCCATATTGCTTTCCATAGCGGTTGAACCAGCTAACATTCCCATCAACAGTAAATGAAGGTTCCTTTCTCATGACATTCCTGCCAATACTAGTTCTTTCCAGACTTCCTGATATATAATATTTTCAACGGTGTGAAGTGATATCTCACTAATATTTTGATTTGCATTTTCCTGATAATAGCTGATTAGGACTTTTTCATATGCCTGCTAGTCATTGGTATGTCTTCTTTGGGGAAGTGTCTGTTTATCTCCTTTCCCCAATTGCTGGATGAACTTACTAAATTTTCTTGCTGTTCAGCTTTGTGAGCACTTTATAAAACTTGGCTATTAGCATTTTACCTGACGTACTGTGTGAAAATATTTTCTTCCTTTCAGGAGAGCATCTTTTTATTTTTTATTTTATTATCTTTTTTATGTTCTTTCCCAAGACAGAGTCTCCTACCCTATGCCTGACTGTCTCCACCAGGGCCCAACAGCTGAAGACCACCGAGGCCCAGCCAAAGCCTTGCTGGGAGCACTCTCCACACACTTGGATGAGCCTCACGCATAAAAGAACTGACAGAGGAACCCAGGTGTGTGGGACCCGGGGCTGAGATCTCCAAGCCTGTACAGTTTGGGACTGGACCTGCCAGTAACTAGACAGTTACACCCACCAACTGCCGTGTAACTCCAACAACGGCCAGGATCCAGAGATCATCACACTCAGCTCCTGGGAGAGAACAAGACAGAGTCTCCTACCCTATGCCTGACTGTCTCCACCAGGGCCCAACAGCTGAAGACCACCGAGGCCCAGCCAAGGCCTTGCTGGGAGCACTCTCCACACACTTGGATGAGCCTCACGCATAAAAGAACTGACAGAGGAACCCAGGTGTGTGGGACCCGGGGCTGAGATCTCCAAGCCTGCACAGTTTGGGACTGGACCTGCCAGTAACTAGACAGTTACACCAGTCGGCCGCGCGACATCTTATCATCTCATTCCTAATTTGGTCAAACTGGCAGGCTACCAAATGTAACATGCCCACACGGCAGAGTCTGGCAAACTCCCCGTGGTATACCCAATATGCCAAATACCAGTAACAATGATGGGTCTCATTCTCCTAACCCTGAAAAAGCCTTGAATATGGCACTTTAAAAAAAAAATCTCAGGGCTAGGACGAAGAAGACGTTACTGGCACCTGCTCGAGGCAATCGACGAACAACAGGGTGGTCGTGATCGTGATCGTGATCTTTTTTATGTCGGAGTACTGCTATTTATTCAGCCACTGATTAGCTGATTGTATTGAGCATGAACTCCACCTTACTTTTTTTTTCATAATTTTATTTTTTCTTCTTATATTTATTTATTGAATCACTGTGGGAAAAGTTACTAAGCTTTCAGGTTTAAGTCTCAGTTATACAATGATCAAACATCTCTTCACCAGTACTCATTTTTCACCACCAAGAACCCCAATATACCCCCTTCCCACCCCTCCCAATGCCTGTGAGGCAAATGATTTCTACTTAACTCTTCTCTACATTGATTACATTCATTATTTCGACAAAAGATGCACCATTATTGTTTAGAATTCCCCCCCCCCCAACAATCAGAATTGCTGAAAAGGCATTGTGAAATACCTTGCTTTCTATAGCTGGTTATGAGAACCATATAATGTTGTGTGGCTGTGTGATTTTGGATTTCTGCAAAGAGCCAGATAATTATGAGTTTGGTTTCTGTGTGTCTGGTGTTATGTCTGTGCTGGAGAGCTGCTGGTGGGGGGCAACTTGTGACCTTGGCAGGGCGTGAAGGACGAGCTGGTACCGCCCCCCTTCCCATGAGACTGCAGTTGCCCCGTCACTGCCAGCTCATACCTGGCTTTCCTATAAGCTCTGAGGTAGCAGCCACCCTGCTGCTGGGGGAGGGGGGAGAAGTTGGAAGGGAGCAACACCCTTTCCCTCTCGGGGAGGCATGGAGCTGTAGTTTAACTCATGGTCCATTCACTTTTCTGCTGCAAGCTGCTGGGCTCTGGACTAAGTCCTTTTGCCTCAGGAGCCATGGTCATGCTGGAGAGTCACTCGTGGAGGGCAACTCGTGACCTTGGTAGGGTGTGAAGGACGAGCCGGTACCGTCCCCCTTCCCATAAGACTGCAGTTGCCCCATCACTGTTGGCTCATACCTGGCTTTCCTATAAGCTCTGAGGTGCAGTCACCTTGCTGCCGGTGTGTGTGTGTGGGGGTGGGGGTGGGGGGAAGGCGGAAGGGAGCAACACCCTTTCCCTCTCAGGGAGGCATGGCGCAGTAGTTTAATGCATGGTCCATTCACTGTTCTGTTGCAAGCTGCCGGGCTCTGGATTAAGTCCTTTTGCCGCTGGAGCCATGGCCGTGCCAGAAGCTGCTTGTGGGGGGCAACTCGTGACCTCGGTAGGGCATGAAGGGTGAGCTGGTACCACCTTCCTTCACATGAGACTGCATTTGCCCCATCACTGCCAGCTCATACCTGACTTTCCAATAAGCTCTGAGGCGGCAGCCATCTTGTATGCCGTCCAGATGCATTTCTGCCAAAAGACGCTGGGTTTCGAGATTTGTTTGAGTCTCTGGGATCATGGCCATTAATTAGCTTGTTCAGGAGCCAGAGAGGCCATTCGTAGGCAGTGATTCAGGGTCTTGCTGGGATGGGGAGGAATGGGCCGGTTCCATCCCCGTCTGGTGAGGCCTCATGTATCTCGTCACTACAGGCCCAAACCTGACTGTCCAGTGTCCTCTGGAGGATGGTGGTCACTGGGCCGCCAAGGGGAACAGGCCAAGGCATAAAACCTATTCCCACCTGGAGTGGCCCAGCACCAGTAACCTACTGCAGGAATAGGACGCATTTCTGCCAAAAGCCTTTGTGTTCCGAGATTCGTTTCTGAGTCTCTGGGATCATGGCCATTAAGCCATTGAACTAATCAGGAACCAGAGAAGCCATGCCTCCAATTATATAGCTGAGCCGGAGGTGGTTTGTGGGTGTGTCTCCCACATACCTAACTTTTGGCCGTTTACTTTCTTGGTAAACTTTGTCCCAAGTTTTTGGAGTCTGGCCAAAGGCACAGCAGCAATTTTGGGGTATCTGGAAGTCTGAAAGCACCATCAGGCTGCTGATGCACTCACCTCACAGGTACAGATTGACCTGCTGGTGGCACCATACCCCCTGGATCTTTTTATTTTAAATTTTAAATTTATTTATTTTCTTCCCTGATGCAACAACAAAATTGGGTCTTTTTATTTTAGCTTGAGTTTTTTTTGCCATACAAATCCTTTTTAATTTGATGTAGTCCCTTTTATTTATACTTTATATTTATTAATACACCTCTGATGTTTATTTCCTGGAAATTTCTGCCTGTTTTCTTCAATGTAATTTTGGATTCTGGTCTAATCTAGAGGATAATTCACTTTGAATTAGCTTTTGTGAATAGTGTGAGATATGGTGTCAGTATTATTTTTAAGAGTTTATTGAAATTTATTGGAATTATTAAGAGTTTTATAGATATATGCAGAAACATTAAGAAAGTCTAGAAATCAAATTAACCACTTGGCAAGGTTTTCCTGTTTTGTGAATAAGAGTAAAAGTTTAAAGAGGCCTGGTTCTATGAAACTTATTAAATTGATGCATATTTTCATTTGTGTCAGTATCAATTTTTAATATGTGGTTATCCAGTTTTCCCAGCACTATTGGTTGAGATTTCCTTTGCTCCACTTCATGTATTTAATGAGCCAGAATTTTAAAGATGCATTTGTGCCCTCTTCATTACTATGCCCCTTCCAGTGTCGAGAGGTAGAAGATGACAGACCCTTAGGCCATGACATGACCACATAATTATTAGGGCCTCAGTTCCTAAATCACCACATGGAAGAGAGTCAGACAACCAGGACATGGAATTTAAGACAAGAAATGTTCTTTTGTTGATTTGAGTTATTGTATAGATTATTTTAAAAATAAATTGTAGGGGCTGGAGTGAAAGCAGAGTGGGTGGGGCCTTGCATGTGGCCAAACCGGGTTCAATTCTCAGCATCCCATATGATCTCCTAAGCATCACCAGGAGTGATTCCTGAGTGCAGAGCCAAGAGTAACCCCTGAGCATTTTGGGTGTGACCCCCCGCCCCAAAAAAGAAAGAAATTGTAGTTAGTATTATCGTAAGTAGAACACTTCTTATATCTCCATGATGGGACACATAGATATTTTGTAAAAGTTTAGCTGCATTCAAATTTTCAAGAGGGTGAGGGTGGGGAAGATGGAATCCTGCTTGTTTTTGTTTGGGGACTTACTCCTGGCTCTGTGCTCAGGGTCACTCGTGGCAGATGTGGGGGACCATGTGGTGCCAGGGATCAAACCCAAGTTGGCTGCATGCAAGGCAAGCCTCTTACCTCTCTCTGGCCCCCAAATACCTTAATCAATAGTTTTCTGGAATAAAAGATCTACTCCTTCATTAACAGGAAAAAAGTAGGTAGAGGTTCCCATAAGATTTTTATCACTCCCCCAACCTAAATTATGATTTAATAAGAAACTTTTTATTTATTTGTTTTGAACCTCCCAAAAGGTGCTCAGGAGACCTGGGACCCCACCAGTGATTGGCCGACTGGCTTGGCAGTTCAAAGCAAGGGCCTGAGTATGTGATGCTCAGGGGGCCAAGTGGTCTGGTAACTGAACCAGAGTTCAGTGCTGATACCTGGGCACCTGAATTGCTTTACTATCTCTTTTGGCTCCAGCATCTGTATGTGCTTTTATTTATTTATTTACTTATTTATTTTTTCTTTTTGGGTCACACACAGCGATGCTCAGGGTTTACTCCTGGTTCTGCACTCAGGAATTACTCCTGGTGGTGCTCAGGGGACCATATGGGATGCTGGGAATTGAACCCGGGTTGGCCGCGTGCTAGGCAAATGCCCTAGCCGCTGTGTGTGCTTTTAGACAGACCCACTCAGAGCTCTGAATGTACTCACAGCAAGTATCCCTATCTTTTGGTTGAGGGTTTGGGGGCCTAGAACTTTCCAAGTTCCAGAAGTATTTGCTTTTTTTCCCCTGCAATTTCGCCTTGCTTATTGGATGGGAATTGTGATCAGGGAAACAATGGTCCTGAGGTCTCTTTAGTTAAGGACGGCCTGGCTGGGTCATTTCAAAGTGACTCTGCCTCAGGCTATACCTGAAAGCCTATCTAATACATATTCAATTCCCTAAAGGCTTCACTAAAGGTATTCAGTTTTCTCTCTAATGGATACTTTCAATCTGCAACCCTTGGCTTAAAAGGAATAATAACACAACTGAAAACAGATCATGGCACATTTTAACCTGGAGTTGCCAAATATGCTGGATTCACAATTCCCATCCAATAAGCAAGATGAAATTGCAGGAAAAAAAGCAAATACTTCTGGAACTTGGAAAGTTCTAGGTCCCCAAACCCTCAACCAAAAGATAGGGATACTTGCTGTGAGTACATTCAAGAGCCTGATATTTGCTACCAAGACTTAATTTTACATTTTAAAATAATATTCCAACTCTGAAAAAAATTATACTTTTGGCAGGTTTTCATTAAATAAATGCTTACCATGTGAGATTTTAGAAGAAAGGAAGGGAAATTAGTCACTCAATACTTTGAAGCATCCAGCAACTGCTAAATCCTTGGAAAAATCAACACAAGGCAGACCTCTTGCAGATTTCTTAACTTCTATTCTCCTAGGAACGCCAATCTCAGCTGGCTGCAACACAACTCCAGAGTAGGGATTGATCCAAACCAAATTGTGGTTTTTCACTTTCTATCGCAATGGCATTAAAATGGTATTAACAAGCACATCTTAAAGTGTGGTCCTCTTACCGGCAAACCAGGCAGAGTGGTGTCTGTCACGCAGCTTTCGCTGAGTGTGAAGGGGTCTTGTTCTGATCACTGGAGAAGCAGTGATTACCTACTGGCCTAGAGACTTAAGGGAGAGACAGTGCATTTCCTGTCCAGCACTACTGTCACCAAGAAAAAGCATAGACTTAATTTCCAGAGAGCTCTTTCACAGAACTTTACATCACATCTCTGCTCTGAAGTTACTTCCGCAAGAAAGTGAGCCAGCTATGTCCTAGCCATTAACCAGTCCACGAAGAGAGTGATCACAAGAGCTCCATGCTGCTGGAAGTGGCCTGCTGCAGACCCTCTCAGGGTCATCTTAACAGGAAGCAGTGAAGGTAATTCTCCAGTGGGCAGAGACACAAGAAACATACTTGGTGATTCCCTCCCTGTCATGAGGGAGAAGCAACCTGAGGGTTGGATTGATGTGAATCCTGGGGCAAGGGTTAATTTTCAATTGCTTAATCAAGGTTAAGCAGTTAAGCAACTGCTTAATCAAGGTTCCCATGAAAAAAAAAAAAGAATAGAGTTCCATGACAAAGTAATCAAGGGAAGAGGCATGAGGATGAACTTCTTTTGGTTAGGATCACCATTCAAGGGCTCTCAGAATTCCCATCCTGATGTCCTGCATACCTGACGTCCTGTGGTACCAGACATGTGCCTGTGGTCACTGGCCTCATTAGACATCTGCGAGTTTAATGTATAGTAAAATGTCTATTGAAGACTCAGTTGACTTTGAGACAATACTTGTCGGGTAGGATACTGAAGTGATGTGTGCATTATTTTCCCAAACAACTAGAATTCACAGGGACAGGAAGCAAGAGGTTGATTGGGTATGGATCTTTTCCCAATCACAGCTTCTGAAGCTGGCATTGTTAAAGGTCTGGTTCCCTCACAAGAGAAACATCAGTCAGTTACTAAGTTTGAAACTGTGACTCTGAGCAGTACATTTTAGATTCTTCTTGTCAGTGAAAGAATGGAAAAAGGAAATAACATGGATGGGAAATATTTCTCTGAAATGCCATGAGGACCACTATAGCACTGTCCTCCCATTGTTCATCGATTTTGCTCGAGCGGGCACCAAGTAATGTCTCCATTGTGAGACTTGTTGTTACTGTTTTTGGCATATCGAATATTCCACGGGGAGCTTGCCAGGCTCTGCCATGCGGACTGGATACTCTCGGTAGCTTGCCACGTTCTCTGAGACGGAGGAATCAAACCCAGGTTGGCTGCGTGCAAGGCAAATGCTCTACCACTATGCTATCGCTCCAGCCCCCTCCATGAGGAGTAGGTTTTTTTTTTTTCTATATAACGGACATACATGGAGTTAACTGGAACCCAGAGGACTCACTGGAACATCATAAGTGCTTCCATGTTAGGGCAGAATAAAAGCAAATAGGTGATTATAACAACCATGGCTGGTGAGGTAAAGGCAGCTAAGGACTCAGTTCTGGGTTGGTCCCTTGGGCAGGATTACTGTAGTGGAGAGAGAATCATAGAATCTCTACTTTATGGAACTCATGAGAGATCCCAGCACCTGTTGCAGGATTTTGAATTTAGTAAAAGTCTTTAGACAGTTGAGTGTAGGGATCTTTGGTGACTCTATTAATGAATAATTTTGCCCTGAGATTTGTAATAAAGGTGCTCAGTTTAATGCATGTTTAAGAAGTGCTTAGAATTCTCAGGGGAAGGTCTGTATGTTAACACTTGGCACATCCTCATCTCTGCAAGGTTCACTAATTGTCCCTCCCAAGAAGCTAGTCTAGTGGGGAAGTTCCCATACAGCCTTGGAAGCATACCAGACCACCTCTCTGCTTGCCTTCCCCAAGCCACTGTGTCACCAGCAGGAATTCATTATTCCTTCAGAGTCAGAGTGACAAAGAGAAATACAGTCTTTTAAGACTTTACCATTTTCTTATCCCCCAAATAAAAAAGGCCAAGTCACACATGGCTACAATTTGGATGTGGTGTCACTTTTACACTTTATTGTCCCACGCATAAACCAGTTGAATGTTTTTGTAAGTGCCTGAATGAGTTTAGTTTTCAAATTATCCCATGTACCTTACTCTGATAAATTACAAAAATAAACAGCAAGAATAATATAATTGCAGCATTGTCCGTGGTCTAAGACTCAGCTAGATGGAAAATTGCTTTCCATCTACCCCTTCATTTCTTTTGGGAGCAGTTGATTGGAGTTGAATTCTACAACATATTAGGCTAGCTTCTTGAAAGGTAATGAAGAGCTGTTGGGCCTGAAATATTGTTTCTTGTTCCTCATTGCAAGGAAGATTTGTAGATATGTGAAGAAAAGTCCATCAGTTAATCTATTCCTATAATCATTGGGGGTGGGGGGCCCAATCAGGCTGTATTCAGGACTTTTTCCTGACTATGCTCAGGGATCATTCCTGGCAGACTTGGGGACTGGGGATCAAAACTTGGGTCAGCTGCAGGCAAGGCAAATACCTTATCCACTATATTATTACTCCAGCCCCCTCCCATTGTTGTTATCGTTGTTGTTAGTGGTGGTGATTTATTTGCATTTTCTTTTGATAGTATGGCTTAGTGATACTCAATTTTAATTTTGTATTTATAGTCCATTCTCATAGGATAGAATCTGGTGGATATTTGAAGAGATACAAATATTCTAAATAATATTAAATAATGAAGTAACAAATGGCCATGTAATCGCTTCTAAGTTTAACACTTGGCTTCTGGTATCTATGAAAGCATGCACAATTATTGTCTCATTCACCAACCACTTTTAGCCTAAGTTGTTTTTTTGAGAAGGCTTTTGCACTATCTTAGTCTTTCACATGTGTATGTATGCTAAAATTTACCTTTGATGTCAGCCTGATAACATGTAAAAACTGAGATGTGGTTCAATGGTATGCCTCATGCGCTGCATTTACAAAATGAGGAAGTCAAGACTCAAAGTACCTGCACTGAGTTGCATCCAGTCAGGTAAGCATCCCCACACCAGTATGTTGCATCTATTTTCCTACTTTCTCTTTACAACAATAAAATAACTGGGAGTCTTCATGAGATTTGAGCACAGACTCATCTGGAGGAGCTTTAAATGCAAAGTATAACTTCTGCCAGCAATTCTTGTAAGAGGTTACCAGCAACAGCCCTGCTAGTCAGAAATGTTCCTCTATTTATTTTTCTGGGCATTTTGCCACACCCTGGGGAACTCAGTAGCTATTCCCAGTTCTGTACTCAGGAATGACCCCTGGCTATGTTTCGCACCAGGGACTGACTGTGGTTGGCTGCATGCAAGACCTGATGTTCCTCCTTTCAGTAATGGTCTTCAGTGAGGGACACATCAAGGTCTATGGACTAGGAAAGGAGAGAAGGCTGGTGGCCAGATTTATTTTTAAAAGTGAAGCATGATAGTTTTTTTTCATTTCTTTTTATAATTTTATTTATTGAATCACCATGAGAGCAGTATAAAGCTTTTCGGTCTAAGTCTCAGTCATACAATGAAACATCCATGCCTTCACCAGTGCCCATTCTCCACCCCCCCAAAACCCCAGTATACCACCATCCCACACCCTTCCCCTACCTGTGGGGCAGGTGATTTCCACATTATTCTCTCTCTACTTTGATTACATTCAATATTTTGACACCAGACCCACCATTATTATTTGGGATTTTACCCCAACACTCAGATCTGCTGAAAAGGCAACAGTAGACAATTTTTTTCTATTGCTGGTTATGAATAACATATGATGTCTTGTGGCTGCAGTAATGGCTGTGCAATTTTGAAATTCCGAAATTTTAACACTTAAATCTGGAGGGATTTCTGCTAAAACCTGCTGGGCTCCGAGATTTGTTCCTGAGTCTCTGAGATCATGGCTGTTAAGCAGCTTGACCTGGAGCCAAAAAGGCCGTTCATGGGTGGCGACTTGGGGTCGCGTTGGGATGGGGAGGAAAGGGCTGGCTCCACCCCCATCCCATGAGACCCCATGAGTGTGTTTCATCACTGAGGACCCAAACCTGACTGCCCAATGGCCTCTGGAGGATGGAGGCCACTGAACCGCCTAGGGGGAGCAGGAGGAGGGACAGCACCCTTTCCCCACTGGGGTGGCCTGGCGACAGTAACCTACTGTGGGGTCCAACCTTGCATTATTTTAAAAAAATTTTTATTTTATATGTACTGTGGTTTACAGACTATTATTAGTAAGATTTGATGTATGAACTGTACCAGTACCTCATTCTCCAACTCGTGTCTGCTTTTCCCCAATACTGTCCCAGTTTCCCTCACATGCCCTCTCTACCCCCATGATAAGCTTCCTAATGAAGATAGGTTCTCAGTTTTTGGTACATTTAAGCATCTATTATTCCCCTATTCTGCTTCTTCATACCCCGGATATGAGAGAGATCACTGTTTCTGTCCCTCTCCTTCTCACTGAATTCACTCAAACTTCATGGGAAATCAGACATTTATGGAGTCTATGATATGCATGAAAGGTACAAGAGCTTATAGGAAGTGGGCAGAGCCTAGTATAGGAACCCAGGGTTCTGGTTGGAAAAGACCTGGAGAAATTAGAGAAAGCTGAAAAAGGAGTAGGAGTCAATGAGTTAATAGAAAAGGGCAGGACAGCCAGGCAGAGGAAAGAGCATGTAGGAAGCTCAGACTTAAGCGAGCATATGGTATTCTTGGCTTCCAGAAAATAGACTTTCCAGGAACTGGAAAAAGTCCATTATGAGTGGAGGGTAGAACTTAAAGGTTAGAATGGTCACAATGAAATCAAAGGGATGTCCAGGCATAAGCTCACATGGAGATAAAAATGTTAAAATGCAAGTGCCATTGCATGTAATATTTGGTTGCAGTTGACTAAAATAACTGTAATCAAGTGACAGAGAATTGGAGGAGGTAGATGAAATGAAAACGGCAGGGCAAGATGGCAGGTGATAAATGGACAAAAAGGTAAAGAATGAAGAGTGAGGGGAAAAAAACCTAGAGGGTTTCATTAATTCCGATGAAAGATCAAGACCAGATTTGACCCAATATCAAGATGCACTAACCTTGGGAAGTAGATCATTCATTTGGAAAAAAAAGAAGAAAAGTGTTATGTGAAGGATATTAACTAAATCAGCCAAGTTACCAGGCCCACAGTGCTATTAAGCTCATACCAAAGGGAATTCTGGTGGGCAGAAGTGTTAGTTCTTAATGGTGGTATAGTGTGGTAAAAAGCATTTTGAAAAGAGGTGAAATTGTGTCCCTAAATCATATACAGTCTTGAAAACCAACATTCCCTCAATAAAAGTAAAGCAAAATAAAGCATGTTAAGTAAGGTGTACTGAATGACCTTCAACGTTTAAATGGAGTTCAATGTCCTATACCTTCAACTAGCTGACAGAACAGTAATACATATAAATGTTTATGTTTATTATTATATTTGTAATTCAAATAGTTTCCATTTTTATAAGTGAAACACATTTGAAAATATTTTAAAATCAAGCAAGTTTGGCTGGGAATACAGTTGAGACAACTGGAATGCATGCCTTGCATGTGGAAGACCTGGGTTTGGTCACCTGAGCACCACCAGGGAGCAACCCCTGAGCACTGAGCCACAAGTAGCCCTGAACAGTGCTGGGTGTGGAATCCAAAACCAAAATTACAGACTAACCAGATGAAATTGTCTCACCTAGTAAGATGAGATGTGCATTATCATTCTAGCATATGCCTAAGGGGAAAAAGTGAGCAAGTCTGTTAAAAACAGCATTGCTTTCACTTGTAAGTGCTTTTTAAGGAAAAGATGTGCATAGATCAGAGAATTACATGAACTCCTTTCTATAGTGTGCAGTTTGTCCATTTTTTACTGAAGCTGTTCAGTGATGTTCATGGAATTTGTCGAGTGTTAAGGGACAGAAACGGATAAAGGCATTTTTCCACACTGCAGAGCTCAACTGGCAGCACAAATTAGCTTTTCACCACAGCTCAACACGGTGGGCAGAGCCCTTGAGAAAATTGAAGTTTAGCAAGAAGAGCTTTGAAGACAAGGTTTGATGTATGTAAGGTTTCAAGATAGTTGTCGCTATCAATCTGTTAGGCTTCCCTACTGGAACTTTCTGTGATTACTAGAGACCTTGCATAATAACTGCAGAATGGGTTACAAAATGACCTTCTGGGGATCTGGCTTTTATTGTGGCTTCTTCTCAGTGCATATTTTTTTCTTGCACTTCCACTTGCGGGGATATGACTTCCTCCTTTCCCTGTGACATTCCCTGCTTAAATACAACTTTCTAAGGGGAATGATATTCTCTGTTCTGTGTATCCCTTATCTCATGTAAATTACTCTTGGTGTCAGGGATAGATCTTTTAATCTTGTTTTCCTCCATCACCAATATAGGATTACACAGCATGACAGTTTTTATTGAATGAAACTTGCTTAGAAAGATGTGAGAGGAGAGAAAGAGAGGAAATATGTTTTTAAGAGTGAACATCGACTTAGAGTGGAAAAAGCAACCAAAGATACTTAGAGACAAGCAAGTGAGATCCATGTTCATGAGGGAACATTGGCTTGAAGGGTGAGTCTAGTGGCCACTCTTGAGGTCATGGGCATGTATGTTGGACTGCAGTCAGAATGCTTACATCATCCTAGTAACATTTGATGAAACAGCATGTCAAAGCAGGTCAGAGTCAGAAGGTTAAAAACATAATTTTCATTTAAATATAGAGTGGGGATATGTTGTTCATGAGGAAACTAGCATGATGGAAAAACTGATTCAAAGCACTATACATTTTGGTATATATTTATAGTCAGTGAAAAAAAGAATTGTTGGTATAAATTTTTAAAGCAGCTTTAATCATAATGACCCAAACTGGGAATGAATAAGAAGAACCTAAATTAGTGAATAGATAAACAAATTGTGATACACCACTGCAATGGAATATCATTCAATGACAAAAACAACTGAGATATTAAATCACAAAAATACATACTCTGACTCCAATTAATCCCCCAAATTGACATCCTGCAGGATTTCTATTCTAATATTTTTAGTAAGCCAAAACTGAAGGACAATAAAAATATGTGTGGTTCCAGGAGGTAGAGTAAAAGGGGAAAAGTATGAATACATGGAGCCCAGTGTTCAGTAAAACTGTATGAAACTGTCATGGTGGAATGTGACATTATATATTTGTAAAAACCAATAGGGTTTTATTTATTTATTTTTTGGTTGTTTAGTTTTGGTTTTGGGGCCATACCTGGTAGTGAATTGGGAAAAAACTTGACTGAGTGTTTGGGGTACCATGCAGTACCAGGGATTGAACCCCAGACTCCAGAAAGCAAAGTCTGCATTCCAGCCCTTTCAGCCTTCTCCTTGGCCCTGAATCCATAGAATTTTACAGCATAAAATGGAAACCTTAATGTGGGTAGCATTTTTAATAATTGCTTAGGAGTGGGGCTAGAAAAATAGTGCAGCAGGTAGGGCTGTAGCATGTAGCAGACCCTGGAACCATACAGTAAACAAAAAATTAAAACAAACATAATACACTAACTCCCTACTCTCCTCCCACCATGACCAAATCCCTGATAGCCCCAAAACAAAACAGACAGCAAAAAAAATTTCTCCCCCTAGATCTGACAAGAAATGGGGCATCAAGTTTAGACTTACCTCTTAAGGCAGGCAGAAATGATTGGCTTCTCAACTGGACAGAAGCCATTCACAGTGTATTAGTGATCTTTATTAACAGTTTTACTGAGTCTGAGCCATTGTCAACACAAGTTGTCAATGTTTTGTTCTTTCAGTTGCCTAATATCCCTTAGACAGGCTTGTGATCCACAGGAGAAGAGATTTATGTGGGAATACGGCATCTCTCCGTCTCTAAGCACAACTAATAACTCTCAGACTTTCTATTCTCATAAATCATCATTACTAGCTAGATTTGTTGCCCATTTTTTTTGGAGGGGGCGGCACACCTGCAGTGATCAGGGCTTACTCCTGGCTCTGTACCCCGGGATCACTGCTGGCAGGCTTGGCTACCCTATGGATCGCTGGGGATCAAACTGGGATGAATCACTTGCAAAGCAAACACCTACCTCCACTATCCTATCACTCTGGACCCTTAGATCTGTAGTCCTTAACTGGTAGTTTTTAACTGGTAACATATGTTAACTATCCTAACATATAGTCCTGTGGCATTTTACAAATTCATTACTAACATGTAATCAAATATTGATCAAGGAATTAATTTCACCTTTTGCACATATAGAAAACTTTTATGGGGATGTAAAAAAGGAGCCAGAGATGAAACATTTATGAAAAACAATATAAGAGCCATATGCAAAGGGATAAAATTACTTTATTTTCATGTGCTGGTGATCAAAATAGGGAGCATAACAATACAATGATACTAATCCTGATGAAAGAGTGTAAGCCATAGAGATATTTGTGTGGCAGAAATGTAATAATGCATTTTCTAGCAACTATAGGGAAAATTATTTCTATTTACTACAGGAGCTAGAAAACATGGTTAAAAGGGGATTGATAGAAAATATTTTAGCTTTGTAGGTCCTACAATTCCTTCCAACTACTCATTTTTTTTACTGTTGTAGACTAAAGCCATCAATAGAACATATAAAACAAACACACACAGCTGTGTTCCAATAAAACTTTATTTATTAAAAAAAAAAAGACAGTGGGCCATGTAAGCATAAATGGATGCGAACTGATCTCTGCTCCCTTCCTCATGAATTCTCTTCCAAATACAGCACTGACGAGGGCATTAATTATGTACTGAGTCTTGACTCAGAGACTGCAAGGTTTCTAGATAGATCAGCTCTTTAAAAAACATAGCCAGTTCTCTGCTTACCTTCTGGGGTTCATCATCTCTGTGAACTGAGCCGACGCTGCTCTTTCAACCGCCACTCTTACTATCCACAAAACCACCGCTCGCACATCCAGGTCATATTATTAGGTGTCTGGGACGTCTAAAACCCTGCTATTTCCTTAGCTGGACTTGGGAATTGAGAGAGCGAGCAAGGACAGAAAAGCCCTAAGAGCTTTATGCATTTTAGGAGACAGACGTGACGTTAAATGCTTTTTATACTTAAAGTCCTTTAAAATGTATAATAATCCTGGGGCATGGATATTGGTATACCTATTTAAAACATGCCAAGTTCAGATTTTATAGTTAGTAAATATAACTTTCCACATATGCACATTTCACCCTTCAAGTCATGACATTTCATAGAGCAGAGATTTAATATCATCACGTCAAGATTTGAGTGTCTTCTGATTTAAATGGAATAGTACAGTTTTAAATTCTACTGTTACAAGACTCCATTTTCCTCTCATCACCTCTTGCCTCTGGATGAGCTAGTTTCAGAGGGCAGTGCGCTTGCTGCATTCTCTGGAGAAGTTTGTCTTTCCTAGTCTTTATTGTTTCCTATTGTGTCTGTGACGTCTTTCTTTTCTCAAGCATTGTCTCTCTCTCTCTCATTTTTTTTTCGCTTTTTAGGTCACACCCAGCACTGCACAGTGGTTACTCCTGGCTCTGCTACTCAGGAATTACTCCTGGCGGTGCTCAGGGGCCCATATGGATGCTGGGAATTGAACTGGTCGGCCACGTGCAAGGCAAATGCCCTACCCGCTGTGCTATTACTCCAGCTCTACATTGTCTCTCTTGGTGTGTGTGTGTGTGTGTGTGTGTGTGTGTGTGTGTGTGTGTGTGTGTGTGTTGATTGATTGAGCCACCTACTCACCCCTCTGGGAGAGTGTCTTGTGCTCAGCCATTTTCTTTTAGGGGGTTCCTCATAGGGACCTTGTACTTATGATTGTTAGAGACTCCCCTGAGGTTCATGCAAGCAGGAAATGTGTCAGTCATCAGTGTGCTGTGTGTCTGGGGCTCTGCTGAAGGTGAGGTTTCCTCATAACTCTCCAGTCCTCCAAAGTCTCTCTGGGAGAAGACAGACCAAGGAAATTCCAGAGCTTTTCTCTTCTCCTCCTCTGTCCCAGGGATTGGGTCCAAGTGGAGACCATTATGCAGGACTCTTCTTAGGGATTTTAATACTGGCTGTAGATAGGCTGACTCTTCTTTCCACAAACACTGAGCTCTTTTTATAAGTGGAGTTTTTATTTTTATTTTTTCAATTTCATTTTCATAAAGTCATTCACTGTAAATACACTCAATCTTTCAACGCCAATCCCACCACCATTACCCTTTCCCTCCACCATTATTCTGAATTTCTTTTATCACCACTAAAGCCTGCCCTACAGGCAGATGCTAAACGATTTATTTTGTATTGTTTTGAATAGTATAGGATGTCCAAAACTTTAAATAATTGGGGTCTGGATATGTCTCTGTGTTGGGCTGCCGATTCATCTGTGAATCTCTGGATCTTGGCCCTAATGTGCCTGGAGGCATTTGTAAGCATGGTGGACAGGACACCGGATGGAGGGGAGAAGGGAGGTATGATCTATACCTGCCTCCATGTGGCCTGGAGTTTTTCGTCACTGGTCCTGGTACTTGGGTTTTTCTTCCGGAGGTTTGTGGCCACCGGGGTGCATCTGGAGTAGGTGGAGATAGAGAATGCCAGTCCATCTGAGACGCCCCGGTAAAATCATCTTGGCACAGGGTACAGTGACATCTCTGTGGCGACCTAGATTCATTTGTGAGTCTCTGGATCTTGGCCATTAAATAAGTGGAGTTTTTAAATTTTAGCTAATTCTACATATTTTAAATTGCTTTTTAGATCATTGACAAAAATTATAGTATACTTCAGAATAGTCTCTTAAGAGTTCATTTTCTTTCATTTTTCTCCCTTAAATCGGCTACAGCTGTGGCCAATGATACAGTAGGTAGTATATTTACTTTCTTTTGCAGATTTTCAAGCAGGTGAACCCAGTTACCCTAGTGCTTCTTGAGCTTGTCGATGCCATACCCACCAGTATTGTCTAAAACCTGTCACATGGCTGAACCCAACTGAAAGGGCAGAGAAGTTTCTCTTCCTAGAGAAATGGGGTAATTGCTAGGTTGCATAGATAGGATAGAAACTGGGAAATGTGAAGAACTGCTGCCAGTTTTTTACTTTTATCTAGTAAAGTTTTCAGAGGAGGTTGAGGTGGAACACATGTTGTTGTGGGAGGCTTTAGAGAGTGCACCTGTGTAGAATTCCACTGATACCTGATTTTTTAAATTGTAATTGATTTTAATTTTTGTTTTGGGGTCACACCCAGCTAGTGCTCAGGGTTTACTCCTGATTCTGCACTCAGGGGTCACTCCTTGGAGGGCCTTGGAGACTATATGGGATGCCGTGGGTTGAACATGGGTCAACTATGTACAAAGCAAGCACCTACCCACTATACTATAATAAAATTTTTTAGCTTGATACCTGGTTCTATTTCTTGGTGAAAGACTACTTCTGTGCTGCCCTTCTGGCTGAAAGAGATGTGAGTATAAATAATTTATGCAATTTTTACCCTGAAGTGGATTAACTTCTTTCTTCACATCTTCCTCCTGACTACTTCCTGGAATGTGGGTGTGGAGCTGAGCCCTCTTGGACCATGAGAAAATGGTTGCTAGCTTTGGGATGGCAAAGAAGAGACAATGAGGGTGGTCCTCTGGCTTTCTTAGACACATAAAGTTAGATGCAAGGGAAAGAAGTGTCCATTTTAGTCTGTCATTACTTTGGGCCTCTATTTTGGCAGACAAATTTATAATGAATACAAATTGTTAGGCATTGTGCTCTGCTACCCAATGAAAGAGGTAACAAAGAAAACAAAAAACATTACTCTTTTTCTTAATATTTGCTCTTCTAAGGGAGAGTGAGTGTGAAATATCATACTCATTTTATGATAACTTCCCCCATGTCACCTCTGTGCAATATTTTAAACAGGAGCATTATGACATCAACTAATTGTCAAGGCAAAGTCTCCATAAAGCTATTGGGACATGTAATGACAGGACTGGCTATGTATGAGTAGATGCTTAGTAGGAAAAGGTGGAAAATGGGAAAGAGCAATTTGTTTGAATATGTGTTATTACTAGGGGATCGAGAGCCATATTCAAATCTGGGCCTGTTTGGCTGCTCCGAAGCCTATATTGCACTCAGTGTGAATTATTTCAGTTACTTGTGGAGCTCCAGCTAGAATATCCTAGAATATCAGGTGGTTTCTCCAAACCAAACCTCTCGCTATCCATTGCATTGGGACCAAATCAACTCTTGTCTTTTTCTCTTAAACAATGAAGAAATATGTTGTAATTCTTTTATCAAAGTGTGAAAATTGAAATTACTGCATTATCTCTTCAGTAGTCTTGGTACTCTAATTTATTGTAGCAGAGAATAAAACACAATGCAAAAACCCAATTCTCAGAAAGGTTATTGTTGGAATATAGAAAATAGCATGGATAGGTGGAAGTTGAGTGATTATGGTATGAAATCCAAGTTATTAGGAAAATTAATCTTTTTGCTTTACAGCTTACTTCCAATCCTAATCAAAGATGAATGCCAACATCTTTAATGCTAAAATCTTGATAGGTCAAAACCTGGAAAGTCTGAAAATCCTCCAAATAATAATTCTGCAAGAGCAAAATCTTGAATGTTGAAATCTTGAAAGCTGAAAGAGTGAAATCTTCTTTGCCAAATTATTCAGTCACTTCTGTCCCCTAGCACTTAGTATCATGCTTTCATTCAAACTATACCCTGACGGGCCAGGGAGATAGCTCACAGGGCATAGCATATACTTTGCTTGCAGGAGGCCTCAGGTTCAACCTCAGTTATATGTGGTCCCCAGAGCACCCTGAGGAGTAACTCTGAAGATGGTTCTGGGAACCCACAATTACTGCCAGAATGGCTCCAAATCAAATACAAACCAAACCAATGTGTGCCCTTTCAGAATGTAAGAAAAATTCAGTAGCTCGGTAACTTTCTGAACTAAAGACACATACAGACATAGAGGTCCTTATATGTTTATAATGTGTTTGCGATATAGTGATATACTACAAAACATTAAATGCTGAAATAGTCTTGATTTGGGATTTGACTGTCAAGATAGATTTCTCTCTCTCTCTCTCTCTCTCTCTCTCTCTCTCTCTCTCTCTCTGTCACACCCGGTGATGCTCAGGGGTTACTCCTGGCTCTGCACTCAGGAACTACTGCTGGCGGTGCACGGGTGGACCATATGGGATGCCAGGGATCAAACCTGAGTCAGCCACACGTAAGGCAAATTCCTTACCCGCTGTGCTATTGCTCTGGCCCCTAGATTTCTTATATACACCATTCAGTATAATTTAGAAGAGCTATACATTTTACTTTGAATAATGGATGGGACTTTCAAAACTGTTCTCATTGTTTTTGTCTTTCAAATCAACTGTTTACAATTCGTGCCCTGCTGAATCCCAAACTTTCAGAATGTATCTGCTCATATATTTAATAATGACTGGAAAAAAATGAAGCACTTTATGAATGATTATTTTGAAATTTTGCAGAAGAAAACATTTTAGTTGAATCCTTTAAACCATAATGACAAATTTGGAACTAGATTTCATCAAGGCTTTTTCAAGTGAATTTCCAGGTTTTGCTAATACAGTTTTTATTTCCTTTTGCCAAATATATTTAACAGATGATTCAGTTCAGTGGATTTATCATATTCTATAGCATGATTTTGCTTAAAAGTGTCATTTATCTTTATTAACATTCTTTCCATTTGATGAAATCCCAGAACCTTTTTCTTTTCTTTTCTCTTCTTTTCTCTTCCCACCACCCTATTCCCTCTTTAAAGTATCAGGAATCAAACCCAAGTACTAATGCATACAAGTCATGCCCTCTACCACTGAGTCATATCCCAAGCCCCAAATTCCAGGAGCTTTGAATGAAGTAGAGCTACATTTGCCTGAAAAAGCCAGTGATGTTACTGATTTGAAATTAATTACGTACATGGTAGAAAAGGAAGATGAGTATGCAGTGGTGGTGGTGTTTGATCACCAGGATTGTTTCTGCCAAATTTGTAGTCTGTATATGAGTGCATGTGGAATGAATTTCCGCATATCCAAAAACAACATAGAAGCATGACACAGAAGATGGGAAAATTTAATAGGGTATGCATAATGTGGTATACAGTAAATCATGGAAGAATTTGAGAAAGAGCAGTGCCACATAGAAAATGAATGTGAATGTATTCTCCTAGGACAGCCATGTCCTAAAAGAGGAAAAGCAGTTATTCTTCATGGTGCAAGGCTTCAGAAATACTGTTAATGATCATGAAAGCAGGCCAGCTCATATGAATTACTACCACCATGAACAGCCCATAAATTATTCCTGTAATGCATATTTTCATCATGTAAGCTTTTGGGGGAGAGTTTTTTTTTTCATTTTTACCCTTTTTAGTTCTTCTAATTCTATTAGATCATCAGTAATATTTTTTACAATGGCTATGTTATGCATTTCAATTGCTTCACTTTCAATACCAAAGGTATAAATTGTGTGAAGACTATCAGAGAGCTTTAATTCATGTTTGTAAAGTTGATTCTTTGCGTGCGTGTGTGTGTGTATGCTGTTGTTTTGTTTTTGGCGGGTTACTCCTGACTCTGGCTTTGGGAATCACTCCTAGTAGTGTTCAGGGGACCATATGTGATGCTAGAGATCGAATCAAGGTCAGTTGTGTGCAAGACAAGTACCCTACCTGCTATACTATTACTCTGCTCCTGTGTAAAGTTGATTTTGTAAAAGCACATTATCCATTATCACACTGTCGACTTTATGTGCAAGCATTGCAATGTTAAAATGTCCTCAGTCAATGGAGAGATGTCATTTTTGCTGGTTCCTATCCCCCTTTGTAGTTTGCTTAATCACAGACCTTTCAGCGTTTTAATAAGTGCCTAAGAGCAAAATATTTAGGGGCGAAAGCTGAATTTCTCATTGTTTTTGGATCATTAGTAGTAGCAGCAAGCTGCATTTTCGTGTTATTACCTCCCTTCTCCCACAATTTTCTACACTTTTCTCTTGAATAGCTTGTGACATGTTTTTGTTGTTGTTGAGGTCATTTTGTTTTCTTGGATCAACACCCATTGATGCTCAGAGCTTACTTCTGACTCTGCACTCCTGGAAGGACTTGGGGGACCATATGGGATGCTGGATATCAAACCTGGGTCAGCCACATGGAAGGCAAGCATCCTGAGATACTTGTTGTCCTATCTTCTCGTCCATTTCTTGCTAAATGTTGCAGCTGGTGGGAGAAGTGGGTCTCCCCAAAAAGAAGCAGGGGCCCTGACTGGCTCTCAAATTATGTTTCAGCTCACTGGACTCCTGGTTCTCTTGAAGGTTGCAGGCCTCTTGGGTGAAGAGGGAACAAGGAAGGTAGTTTGAGAAGTGTGCTTCCACTTTATCCTTAACCCTCCTCAGTGACCCTGGGAAGTCCTTGGGTTGGATTAAGACTTGCACAGTCTGCTACTAGTGCCTACGCAGTACAGATGTTAGCATCCAACCAGCCCCATGAGGCAGCTGTCTAGCTGTACCTGAGGTTCACTAGGTGAGCGTGATGTGAGTACCGGTTCCCACCATGTAAGTTCATTCGGAGCTGTGGACTCAGGCTGGAGTGAGTAATTGCAGGGAAAGGAAAGTCAGCTATAATTTCTGCCCAGGTTTTCCAGGACTGTTGCTTCCCAGGAGAGGTAAAATAGTGAACTTAAATAGTCGCTTTAGAGAAATGGTGGGCAGGGGGTAGTAGGGAGAGCGCTCACTGAGCGTATATATCTCAAATCAAGATGTGGGTACATCTTCAGGCTGGAGAAATATGACCTCCCTTTTTTGGTGGTGGTGGTGGTAGGGGGCAGGAGAGACACACCTGGCAGTGATCTGGGTATACTCCTGGCTGTGAGGTTGGGGGTTGCTCCTGGTGATGTTCAGGGTACCATGCTGTGCCAGCGGTCAAATTGGGGCCTCCTTGCAAAACACATTCTCAGGTTGTTTTACTCTCTCAGGCCCCAGGATATCATTTTTGAACTTCTCCATTTGTGAAAGTAAAAATTTCTCCTGACTTCTGTTATACTGTGTGAAGTGGCCCATGGTGTGTTTTGTAGTGCTTCGCAAACAAATCCCCTTCAAAGAATGTAAACAAAAACTCTTTTTTTTTTTTAACATCTTAAAGAAGTTTTACAGTTAGTACTCCAAAATTTTATTTTGGGATTTTGATCTTTCTGAATTGTAAGTTTCTGGATATTAGACTTAAGGATTTCAATATCAGGATTAATGGCATTTAGGATTATGATCCAAACCTGGAGATAATATGTGTAAATTCCTAACCCATGTAGGCATTATTATACTACTAGAGAGTCAATTCTTTGTGCTTGTTTATATTGGGCTTGGTCTAGGTCCTTTAACAATCGTATAATTCCCTGCTTCCAGGCATGAGTTAGTGGGTGAGCAATGTGTAATGCTATAGAATACAGCAAACTCTGGCCAAAGGCCAAGTCTTCATCCCTGGCCAATACTAAATGAAGACCCTGTGCTTAAGTCCATGTAATAATCTGTCTGGAAGAGATGCTGGCAGGAATTTGCACAGGTAGCTGCCCAAGTTACATCCATACTTTGCAAATTCAGGGCCAGAAAGTCCTTGGAAGAAGCTGAGACTGTAACACAATCCTAGTGGTGGACAGAGCTATTTCATTCACAGACCCATTCACTGTAAAATTGAAACCCAGGTGCTCTGCCTGTAAAGAATTAAAGTTGGCTTTCCCAAGACTGCTTTTCTCTGGACTTTGGCCCACCTTGTATAACCTGGGCATGCTCTATGCTTATTTGAACAGGATATCTTGGAGGACAGGAATAAGAGTAAGTGGAACAAAATCTTTTCAACATCTGTGTGTGCTTCATAAAATAAATGTGATACCATGTCCAAGGGGTTCTTCCCAGAAAATCATAATTTTCTATAGAGAAACACCTTTTAAGACTGAGAATGTGGCTTATAATTGACTGTACAAGTAAGAAAAGGTTCTCTATCACATCACTGGTTAGAAAAATTTTCTAAACCTTTTCCCTAACTGGGGTGGGTTGGATCACCCACTTTGCTAAGTAAAATTAATCTGTTTTGTTAGCTGACTCCTTTAACTTAATTTTCAATTCAGTTTTATATAAATATATATGTTTATTGCATACGTATGTACAATAACATATCATTAGTAACCTGAAACTCTTCATGTCTCCTGCTTGGTTTTTCTTACTCTTCTGTTCTTTTTTTTTTTCTTTGCAGGAGGAGCACATCTGGTGGTGCTCAGGGGTTACTCATTGCTCTATACCCAGGAATCACTAGGGGGCTCATAGGACCATATGAAGTGCTAGGGAACCGAACCTGCTTGGCCATTTACCAGGTAAATGTCCTACCCACTGTATTATTGGCTCCAGTCCCCATCTTCCACTCTTTACAATTTTTGAAAAAAATATTCATTATATAATTTAAAATTATAATTCATATATATGAATTCAAATTTATCTATGATGGAGTTCCATATGTACATTGTTTCAACACCAATGCCTTCATCAGTGTCCACTACCCTACACCAATGTCCTCAGTTTCCCTCCTGCCCTCTGTATCTGTGGCAGGCACTTTTCCCCTTCCCCACTGTCCTAGTGTTCCTTTCCCTAACTTATCCCTGTCACCTCTGCCCCAGTGCCATGCTTCCTACTGAAGACCAATTCTGCTCTGTTGCGATTGTGCGATTGGGCATTTGGTATTCCCTATGAGGTTTCTTTATATCCTGCATATGAGTATGTTCTCTCACTCTGACTACTTTCACTCAACCCAGTACTCTCCAGATCCATCCTTGTTGCAGCAAATTGCATGACTTTGTATTTTATTATGGGTGGGTGGTATTCCATTGTGTATATGTACCATAATTTCTTTACCTAGTCATCTGTTTTTTGGGTTGTTTCCATATTTTAACTATTATATAGAGCAGTAGTGAACATAGGAGTGCAAATGTATTTTTTTTTATTTGTGCTTTTGGGCACTTGGGGTATATTTTCAGGAGTGGAATTGCTGGGCCATGTGAAAGCTCAATTCCTAATTTTTTGAGAAATGTCCAAAATATCTTCCAAAAAGGCTGGACCAGTCAATGTTCCCACCAACAGTGAATGAGGGTTCCTTATCCTCCTCACCCATATCCTCACCAATGCTAGTTGTTCTTCTTTTAGATGAGTGCCTGTCTCTGTGGGGTGAGGCAGTATCTCATTATTGTTCTCACCTGCATTTCCCTGATGAATAGTGATATAAAGTATTTTTTCATATGGTTTTGTTTTTTGCCATTTGTATTTCTTCTTTGAGGAAATTCCTGCTCATCTCTTCTCATTTTTTTTGGATAGGATTGGATGTTTTCTTCTTGTAATTACTACCATGGTTTACAAATTTGTTTATAATAGTTTCAGGCATATAATGTTCTAACACCAGCCCCACCACCAATGTCAGTTTCCCTTGCCCCTGTTCCCTCCTGCCTCCAGCCAGCCTCCTTTTTCCCCCATTTTTTGTAATTTTATTTATTGAATCACCATAAGAGCAGTTACAAAGCTTTTGGGTTTAAGTTTCAGTCATACAATGAAATACCCGTACCTTTACTAGTGCCCATTCTCCACCACCAAAAATCCCAGTATACCTTCATCCCACACCCTCCCCCTACTTGTGAGGCAGATGATTTCCACATTACTCTCTCTCTACTTTGATCACATTCAATATTTTGACACCAGACCCACCATTATTATTTGGGATTTTACCCCAATACTCAGATCTGCTGAAAAGGCAACAGTAGACAATTTGTTTTCCTATTGCTGGTTATGAATAACATATGATATTGCGTGGCTGCAGTAGTGGCCGTGAGATTTTGAAATTCCGAAATTTTAACACTTAAATCTGGAGGGATTTCTGTCAAAACCTGCTGGGTTCCAAGATTTGTTCCTGAGTCTCTGAGATCATGGCCGTTAAGCAGCTTGATCAGGAGCCAGAAAGGCTGTTCATGGGCGGCGACTGGGGGTCTCATTGGGATGGGGAGGAAAGGGCTGGCTTCACCCCCACCTGTGAGGTCCCACGTGTCTCATCATTGACAGTCCAAACCTGACTGTCCAGTGGCCTCTGGAAGATGGCAGCCACCAAGCCGCCTAGGGGGAGCAGATGGAGGGACAGCACGCTTTCCCCCCTGGGGTGGCCCAGCAACAGAAACCTACTGTGGGTCTGGATGCATTTCTGCCAAAAGCCACTGGGTTCCAAGATTTGGTTCTGAGTCTCTGGGATCATGTTCATTAAGCAGTTTTATCAGGAGCCAGAGAGGCCGTTTGTGGGCGGCGACTCGGGGTCTCATTGGGATGGGGAGGAAAGGGTCGGCTCCACCCCCATCCCATGAGGCCCCTCATGTCTCGTCACTGTAGGCCTAAACCTGACTGTCCAGTGGCCTCTGGAGGATGCCGGCCACCAGGCCACCAGGGGGATCAGGCCAAGGCACAAAACCTATTCCCACCCGGGTTGGCCCAGCGCCAGTAACCTACTGCAGGGACTGGACGCATTTCTCCCAAAAGCCGTTGGGTTTCAAGATTTGTTTCTGAGTCTCTGGGATCATGGCTGTTAAGTAGTTCGATCAGGAACCAGAGAGGCCATGCCTCCAATTATATAGCTAAGTCGGAGGTGGTTTGTGGGTGTGTCTCCCATATACCTAACTTTCGGCCGTTTACTTTCTTGGTAATCTTTGCCCCAAGTTTTTGGGGTCTTGCCAAAGGCACAGCAGCAATTTTGGGGTATCTGGAAGTCTGAAAGCACCATCAGGCTGCTTATGCACTCGCCTCACAGGTACAGATTGACCTGCTGGCAGCACCATGCCCCCCCCCATCCTTAACAGGCACAATGTTAAGTTTGGTTATAGTGCTTTAGGTCTTCTGCTTATAGTGTTGTTGGCCCCATGGTTTAGACATACACATATACTGCACATCTACATCACTGAAGTGTCTGAGACCAATGACCCCTGCCACTGTTACCTCCCAGCTGCCTCTTCTTCCCCACTCAATTTTGTTTCTTCCCTGACCTTTGTATTTTTATAGTCTAGGGTAAAAAGTAGTCTTGGTATCCCCCCCCCCCCAACTTGACACCTTGCATTCCCTTGTCCTGTTATACTATATACAACAGATAATGAGGTCATCTGGTATTTGTTCTTCTGGCTTACTTAACATAATTTCCTCTAGTTCCATCAAGTTGCAGCAAATTGCATGATTTATCATCCTTTTCAGCTGTGTATTATTCCATTTTGTATATATACCACACTTTTACAATTCACTCATCTGTCACTGGACATGGGTTGTTTCCACATCTTAGCTTCTATACTAAAAACAGAAGTGAATAGTGTGTGCATTTTTTAAAAATGCAGGGTTCTATAAAATTAGATTTTTTTTTGGCCACACTCAGAAAATATTCAGGCCTTGGATTTAGGGACATGAGAATTCAGAACCTCATGAGACTTGCGTATTTGAAGACAACTGCAACAAGAAAATAAGTGATAGATCAGCTGAGTTTCTAATTCCTCATTTCTAAAATAGGGACTTTAGAAACTTTTATTATATAAAAGATAATATATATGGGGCAAGAGAGATGCTACAGTGGGTAGGGCACTTGCCTTGCATGTTGTTGGCCTGAGTTTGATCCCCAGCATCTAATGGTCCTCTGAGCACTGCTAGGAGTGACCCTTGAAATTGTCAGGTGTGATGCAATCCCCTCCCTAAAAAAAACTTCCAAACACCCTACCCCGCACTGCTCATCTATCTTTATATATATATATGTGTGTGTGTGTGTGTGTGTGTGTGTGTGTGTGTGTGTGTGTGTGTATGTGTATATATTATATGATGTATATGATAGGGATAAATATATTCCTATTTATTTGAGATCTCCCAAGAGTATTCAGAAGACCTGGGGGTCGATCTTGGTAATTATTGGTCTACCTGTCTGGGGGTTCGATTCTAGGCCTGAGGATGTGGTGTGACTTGGGCACTGTGGGAATGAGGATGGTCCAGTTTCCCTTGAAGTACTCAGGGTCCTCCTAGGCCACACATGGTGGTACTTAGAGCCTCCAGGGCAGCATTTGGTGATCAATTCAAGTGGGCTGGGGATCAAAACCAGGGTTGATATATGTCTTACCCCTGCACTATCTTTCCAGTCCCTGCAGTGCTAAATGTATTTAAACTATTATTATTGTGTGACTTCTATGATTTATGAATGGGTTATCATATCTACTTTTCCCAGAAGCAATCTTGGTAATTCATGGTAAAATTCATAATCATTCATTTGATTTCTATGACCTTCTTCCTTGAACATGGGTTTCCCCCTCGCCCCCACCTGCTATCTTCCCTTGGAGGTTGTTTCTGCAATGAATGGAGTGGCAAACACTTGGTTGTGGTGTTTTCTGGGGATGAGTGTGTGTGTGTGTGGGGGGGGGTGTCATACACTTGTTTGTGGCTCTTACACATTTTCATTGTCTGCTTGTGTACCGTTTTGGCTGCATTGCTTTCCAGGAGTTGCACACTTGGTTGCCCTGCTTACACACACTTGGTTGTGATGTCTCAGACCACAGACTTAGTTGTGCTGCCGAGAACCCCAAATAGCAGAGCTTCCAGGCTCCTACTCTGGCAACTGGGGAAGTGTGTGCGACTGAACTGGCAGAGTCTCACTGACGTCATGCTTATAAGGCAGGTGTTCTGTTGCACTATCCCCCGTAGGGGCCACTTTGTTGTTGTTATTTATTTTGGTTTTGGAGTCACACTGGTGGTGCATAGGGTCTGCTTCCTGCTCAGTGCTTGGATTGGGGTGGGGGTTTCTTCTGGTGATGCTCAGGGGACCATGTAGTGCCAGAGACTGAACCCTGGGTTTCTGCATGTGAAGCTTGTTTTCTGGTCTGTTGAGCCATCTCCCTGGCCCTGTTTTATTTTAATGGGCACAGACATTACAATTTCTTTCTGCTTTAAATACTTCAACTGCTATAGATCAGTAGGATTGGTAGTGGGGAGTTAATCAACATGGATTACAAAGAGGAAAAGAAAGAATGACCACCCCCCTCACAGGTTGTACATTCTTCTTTTAAGAACTATTTAGAAATAAATGTTTCCTACTTTCTCATAGCATGTAGCAAATCAGATACCTGAAGACCTTTTCTTGCTAAAACTCTGATACCAGAGAATCATACATTATGAGCAGGTCACAGAAATACAGTATATAAATCACTAAACACAGTGGAGTGTGTGAATGAGGTATTATACAATGTGTGATAGTCACTTATTTTATTATTATTTTTTTTTTTTGTGGGTTGAAGTTACACCTGGCAATACTCAAGCGTTACTCCTGGCTCTGCACTCAGAAATCACTCCTGGTGGTACATGGGGGGTCATAGGGGATTCCTGGGATTAAATTTGGGTCAGCTGCATGTAAGGCAAGTGCCTACCTGCTGTACTATTGCTCCGGCCCCCTCACTGATTGTACTCAGAGTATTTTTTTAAAAGGATCCTGGTTCCTAAAGAAAACTAAAGGTTTGTTTTTTTCTGTTGTTGTTGCTGATCTTTGGGCCATACCTGGTGGTGCTCAAGGCATATTCCTGTCTCTATGCTCAGGTATTACTCCTGATGGGCTCCGGAGATCATATGGGATGCTGGGGATTGAACACAGGCCAGCTATGTGCAAGGCATGCACCCTACCAAGTTACTGCTCTGGCCTCAGAACTGAAGCATTTTTGGTTTGAATCAAAATCCTGCCTTACTCCTGCGTGAAGGTGAGGTCCTGGAATCATATCACCTTCCTAGCTCATCCCTTTCATAAATATGGAGTGTAAAAGGCCTTCCATGAAGGCACTGGGGAATGACATGACGTTGTCTAACTAAAATACCTCCTACATGACCCAATAAACCATGAGCTCTTGTTAAAGTTGGGAGAGGAGTGACTCAGCTATAGGAGCTAGCACTCTTCTGGTGACAGGTTCAGCTGTTTAATGTTTATTTATATTTTGACATGATTCTTAATTGAGAAACATGGAGGATGGCAGAAAATGAGGATTGAATTTAGTCTATAAAACCTCTTGAGTGGCTGAAGAACTAGTGCAGGAGTCACGGCACACGTCTAAACCCTGGTACAAATCTTTCAGCACCCCATGGTTCCTGAGCCAGCTGAAAATCCTGAGCACGGCTTGGAATGCCAAAAACTGAACTAAAATGGAAGTAAAAGCTTTTGAACATAAAGAGAAACCAGTGACCAGTTCCTTCCTTGCATCATAGGATCTCAAAGACTCAGATGACAGTGGAGCCCACCAGCCTGATGGGGCTGTGGGACAGGGCAGTGGGGTGTAAAGCAGCTAACTGATGACATTTTCAGCTGCAAAGATGGCAGGAATGGGACCAGAAACAAGCAACACAGGCCACACAGTTGCAGGCATGAAAGTTAAACTCTGGAATTCTTTTACCATTTTATTAGGGATAGGTATCAGCACTGCCCGGGAAGCTCTGTGGGATGGAGAAGAGGAAATCCGTTGGGTGGGAATCTAGTCTTTGAGCATCAGTGCTATTTAGTACCTCTCGTTAGAATGTTTTGTGCTAGAGTTTTCAGTGGCAGGCCAAAGAGGAGAAAGATGGGCTTAGAGGAAAACTTCTTTCTTCGTAAGAGTTCAACATAAGAACCAAAAATTCATTCTGGAATCTCATCATACACACATGCTTTGGAATTATACTTTGAGGATCTGACTTAGAAAACACAATCCTTTCAGGTAGGACACAGATTTTTCCATTGTATTATCTCAGCCTTTGGCTGATGCAGTACTGTACTTTCCTGATGGTTCATTTTAGCTGTGGCAGGCAGGAATCTGATGCCAAGTAGGTTCATTCATAAGCGAACCACCTTCTACATTGTCAAGTGCTCTGCTCCTCCTAGCAGGTACCCCTCTCCCATTCCTGATTCCACCAAAATGAAGTATAGGCACATTTTAAGTTGACCACTTCCTATGGACGTGGCCAGGCACACAGCGAGAGTGCTGGCTGGTGACATGGACCCACCTGAATGAGTCATGCATGTATGTTCAGGCATGATCTAAACTGGCAAAAACTGCAAGGATGTTTCTAGATACTTCAAGTGATTGATTTCTCTGAGAAAATGATACATTAAATATATATTCATACACATACTTTTTTTAATCAACAATTGAAAAAACTTCATTGGGTAGAATTAAACTTGACAGAAACCTGCTGAGGTTTTATTAGTACCATTACTGTTTTCTTTGGCTCCATGTATTATAATTGTAAAATAACAACAACAAAAAGAATGAAAGAAAAAATTGTAAAAGGCAAATATTTTGTACAAAAATACAAAAAGTTTTAAAAGCTCTTTAAGTATATTTCATATTATTACTAAGAGTTGGCCTATATACCTGTATGTCTGCATATTCTTCCTACATTTGGGATTTTAGAATGGAAGGCACTGATTACACAGTGTTGCTCGATGTTTCTATTGCTCAACAAGCAGTGAGTCTTTTTTTGATTGGAGCATTTCATACTTTGGAAGACAATATTCGCATAATTGTGTAGTTACTGGCTGAGAGAAATTTCTGCAGTTCAGTTCTTGTGCATTCTGAAAATCACATTGTGCTGAGGAACATTTTTGTTCCCAAGTCCTTGAGTAACGGTGGATGGTAAAGAACATAGCTGTCAATTTTTTTCCCAGTAATTGGCTTTCAGTGCTTTTATCCTCCCCCCTCCCCCATCTGGTGAAAAAGTAATGCATCAGAAAGAAGTATCCTTTGTCCTGGAGAACTGTCCAAAAATTTGTTCATGTTTTTTCCTCATTTCATTATACGGCAGATGATAGAACTAAAGGGGAAGAAAAGAGTTGGGAATTAGTTTTTTCATTTTAAAAATAATATTACTGTAAAATTTAGATGTTTAAATTTGTCAAGGAAGTTTATGTAAGTTCCCCCTTCCCCCAGGTTTTGGGGACACTGGGTGGTGCTCAGAGCTTACTCCTAGTTTGTGCTCAGGTATTACACCTGGTAGTATTCAGGGTATCATATGTAGGGTCAAATACCAAACCAGGGACAGACATGTACAAGGCAAGAGCCTTAAACATCGTATTATATCTTTAGCCTTGTATTTTTATTCAAATTAAGTCAAAGGTCAGCTGCATTTTAAATATTTAACTTTTTTTTATAATTGGACCACACCCAGAGGTACTCAGCGGTCAGTCCTGGTGGGGGGTCAGGGGATCATATGGGGTGTTGGGAATCAAACCCAGGTCAGCAGGGTACAAGACAAGCAGCCTACCTAGTGTACTATAGCTTTGGCCCTAGTGAACTTCACTTTTTTTTCTTTTGCTTTTTGAGTCACACCTGGGCTCAGGGGTCACTCCTGGCTCTGCACTCAGGAATCATTCCTGGCAGTGCTCAGGGGACCATATGGGATGCTGGGAATTGAACCCAAGTCGGCCGCGTGCAAGGCAAACCCTATCCGTTGTGCTATCGCTCCAGCCCCAGTGAACTTCACTTTAAAGGAGACTACTCTGGCAATACTCATCCCAATTTAAGCTCAAATAGCTGGGCAAGGCAAACAAATGACAAACCTCAATCATTTGTCACCCTCTATTGTAATCTCTTTTTCAAATATTTCCGACCATTCCCTGCAGCCGACTAGACTGAGAACTCCTTAGGTGTTTCTGGACCTCTAGCACTTGAACCAGTACCTGAAACACCAAAGATATTCCATACATATCTGGTAAATGATTGTATAATTTGTGCTGTTACTGCCAAAATTAATTTGAGAAAAATATATTTGAGGTTTTTGTTTGCCATCAGTGTTTAAAATACAGTTTTTAAATACAAATTGCTTACATAATTTATTCTTTTAAATTATTTAATGACTTTTAGTGTAATCACAAACTTGGTCTACTCTAATTTTGTTTTATTAAATTATTTTGGATTTGGGGGCCACACCTGGTTGGTGCTCAGGGATTACTTCTAGCTCAGTGCTCAGGGAGCACTCCTGATTTTTGGCAGTACTTAAGGAACTGGGGATCAGGCCTGCGATCAAAGCCAGGTCAATTGCATGCAAGATAAGAGCCTTGCTCAATGTCCATCTCTGACCCCTCTACTCTAATTTTAGAACATTTTTAAGCACCCCCGCCTACCAAATCAGTCCCCTAACCCAGGGTTTCTCGATCAGGACTATATAGCTACAAAGTGGCCTCTAGGACATTCCCAGGGGCCACAGGTGAAAACTACTAAAATGGGGGTGGCCACAGCATGGGATTCGGGGTGCAACTGGTAGAACTGCCTGGGGGGGGGGACCACTGGACAGAAACAAGGCCAGAAGACAGCAATGGTTGGAAAAGGCTCAAGCCATCTGCTAGCACTATTCAGAATTTCCTCTTTCTTCCAGCATAGACTTTAAAGTTTGGTTCTGATGAATAAAACTAAGGATCTGCTTTCTTAAGAGTGTCATATATTAGGTGAAGCTTTAGCTAAGTATCTTTTGAAGTAAAATAAATTTTCCAAAGCCCTTTTGATTTACAAGCTTATAAGGGACTCTCTCTCTCTCTCTCTCTCTCTCTCCCCCCCCCCAACCCCCTTCAAATTCAACTTTTGGATGTCTGCATTATCTGCATTATAAATGCTAGAAAAAAGACATAAAATCAGTGAATATGTTTAAGAACAATTAACTTGGGGCCAAAGGCATGGCTCAGCAGTTGGGACACTGGGAATCTAGTTCAAACCCAGCATCACAAACCCCTTCTGCCTCCAGCACTGCTGGGTGTAGCCCCAGACGCCCCAAGGGCCCCCCAACATGGCTCCGAGGTTCCTTGGCACTACAGGGCCTGAGCAATTCTTTATTCATAGGAATTAGCACTGAACTGTGTGGCCCAATTGACTAAATATTGCCAGGAATGCTCCCTCCACTGCTTAAGAGTCTCCCTACCCAGGAATAAAATAAAATATATAGGAATAAATAAAACACAAATAACAACTATCAATATTCATGATGATAATCTAGGCCAGTTGGTTTAACAGTGAGTATTCACTAGATACATTGGTCTCATTTACTAATGTGTCTAAGTCCTTGCAACTCAATGAAGAGGATTTTATTATTACTATCCTGAAATTAATAGCCTGCCCAGCTAGAGAGTGGAGAAACCAGTCTGGAATCCATTTGCAAGGCCCACATTCTGACACCTGAGTCTCCTCACCCCTGTCTGTGATAGCTCTGTGCTTCCGAGTTCAGACCCTACAGCTTGCAGCTTACCTGTCTCCTTGTCTTTTTCACAAATGAAGTGATTGACATCTTCACACTGGAAATCATTCCACTGCCCAGCATAAATCAGCCCAGCACAGTCTTCTCCGGGCCCATGGCCATGACCCCAGTTATCTGGCTGTCCCGCCTTCCAATTTCTTTGAACAAAAAGGACATTGCGTGTTACTTGTCTGGTCCCTCAGAAGTTTTCTTTAACAAAGAGCAGCAGAGAAATATAAAAGAAAAACAGAACAAAACAAAAGAAAAGATGGTATCATGTCACTTGTCCTAGAATGAAAATGCATGGGTCAAAAAGCTAGATGCTGACATTCAGAATAAGCAGCAGCTATTTTGCAGAGCAGTGCAGAATACAGAATGGGATATCTCCCTGCAAACTTGTTCTTTGCCACAGTGAAACCAACTCATTGAGCTGCTTTGTCATTCCCAAACTTTAGATGAACAACTTTCTAATGTGTAGTGGAATGCCAAAATTCTCTTTCTTTCCCTTACTTTCCATTCCCAAATGCTTGGACATTTCAACAGCTTGTCTCTAGTCAAAGTGTCAGGTAGAGAAAGTGAGAGTTCCTTGATAAACATTTACTAGAATGTACAATTACAGCACTTTGTTATAACTATCTGGCTACATAGCAGACAGTTGACTGCTTTATGTATAAAAATTTATTTTACAAAAAATGACTCATACTTTTAACTGCCTTTTATTGGAATCGAGACTCTTAAAAACAAGTTTTCTTTAGGATGAGTTCACTTGGGGCTGGTTAACTTGGATGCTGCTGCTCAATGCAGCACTCTGCCAGGGTTTGCTGTTCTGACACCATTTCCATGCAGTAACTTAGACATATTTCCAAGATTCAGAACTTGAAAGCTCAATTTTCTCTAAGGAGCAGGTCTTACAACACAGGAGCCTGTGGTTACCACTTGAGAGGATAAGCTTCCCTGCAGCGGAGGGGCTGAAAAAACATTGGAGCAGGAGGCATTTCCCCCAAATGTGACTCATCACCTCGCCAGCCATAGGATGTCCCAGGGTCACCCAAGGACAGAGCCCATATTGCTCTTCATCTTGTGATGATCAGACAGGCAGAAAGAACTAGAGGCCAGTGAAAAGGACCACTGGTGTTTACAGCCAAAGAGCAGGGAAACAAGGTAGAATAGACTCTCCCACACCAAGGATTTATTTTCTAATTTTTTTTTACAAGTAAAAAGTGATTGCACATAAGTAGTGATAAGTAAGGTGAAACTGTCAACTTCTGAGAGTAAAAATGGGATGTTACTTAGGGAAAGAATCAGAAATAGTCCATTTTTTTACTTATCCATGCAACAGGTGTCCAGAGAACATATACTTGGTGCCAAGGATAATTCTAGGCAACAGACATCCCCCCTAAGTCTCACCCTTGTTACTTTTTTACAGCCTAAGAATGAAAACTCTTAGGCTGTCATAGTGATCACAGAGATGAAGTTGGAAGGGAAGATTGTTTATTTTCAAATATATTTCTGTTCCACTTGAAAGAACCTTCTAGAAATGGTGAGCAGTGTCACTTTTTGACATATATAGATTGTTTTTGACACTAATGCAAGTGGGATTGAGATCAGTTTTGTTTAGAGAATCTGGATCTGTCATATCTAAATGTACAATAAGAAAACATTTGCTATTCTATTCTGTTCATTGAAACACTGTGTAAATGTGACTTCTGAGAGAAGGCCTGCTTAATACTTCCCCTTGTTATTTTAAGGCAGGTGAAAAGGTAAGTAGAAACAGGGGACTTGCAGTCTAAGACTAGGGTAAAGATTATCTTCTTTCTTACAATTTACCATCATTCCCCATTGTTTTTTTTTTTTTTTTTAAATTTTATTTATTTATTTATTTATTGAATCACTGTGGGAAAGGTTACAAAGCTTTCAGGTTTATGTCTCAGTCATGCAAATATCAAACACATTTCCCTTTACCAATACTTATTTTTACCATGAAGAACCCCAATAAAACCCCACCCCCCACCCCTCCCCGTCCCTGTGAGGCAGATGCATTCTAGTTAACACTCTATCTGCTTTGATTAGATTCATTGTTTCAATAAAAGATTCACCACTATTATTTAGAGTTTACTCCCCCCCCCCAAATCAGACATGCTGAAAAAGCATTGTGAAGTGATTTGCTTTCTACGGCTGGGTTCAAGAATTAAATGTTGGTTTTGGATTTCTGCTCTTTTACCTATTGACCCTGGAAGTATTTCTACTGAAAGTCAGATAGTTAAGAGATTGGTGTCTGTGTTCTGGAGTTCTGGCCGTGCTGGAGAGCCGCTCGCGGGGGGCAACCGGTGGCCTCGGTAGGGCGTGAAGGGCGGAGCGAAACGCCCCCCTTCCCCTGAGGTTTTAGTCGCCCCCACACTCCCGGCTTATACCTGCTGTCCACAAGGCTCCCATGTGGCCGCCATCTTTCTTTCCAGAGAGGAGAGGGCGAATCCCCATTGTTTTTTAAGGTCACCGAAATTTTTCATATTAAGTGTTCAACCTTCAGGAAGAGGAGCAGAATGCTCTGTGTGGCCATGAATGGAGTGACTGAGCTTGGAGCAGTGATGGCAGTTGAATGGTGGGTAGCCTGAAGTCAAGCTGAAGGCGCAATTTGTCTTTTAGACTGAGCATCCAATGTCTTAAAGGATTTCTTTGGAAAAGCTAAGCCCCATGGAATTTAGGATTTGTAGCCACTGCCCTTAATATGCATGCTTATAATAACAAGGAATAGAATATATCAAATTATAGATGTATAAAAGAATAAGCCTAAATAGCATTTGTACTTCATTCACAGATAGATTTTGAAAATAACAGCTGATTTTTGGGGTAGAGAACTCCTGATTCCCATATTAAACACACATGTCACAGAAGTGTTGGACAGAAACACATGTTTTCACTTGGACTGCATATTCTAGATACTCCAGGGACCTTGGGAGGAATTGGACTCACTGTTCCTGTGAGCTGGAAACACACAAGCACACCAGTTAGTGGGTGTGAACCACCCACAGGATTTGGGATTTATCCTAATGGAGACAGAGAACAAATGCTCTGTTTTGGGAATAACCCTCTCCAACCTCACAACTTAGTACTCTCTCATACATCACAAAACGGGGTAAAGGTTCACGGCCAAGAAACTTCTGCTGGTAAGAGCTTGGCTTCAAGACAGGAAAATCTTAGTAGAGAGGTGTTTCTTTGCTGTAGAATTTTCTTCAGCTGAGAAGGTCTGCATGGTGAAAGCTTTCTCTCTAGTGGCCTATGCTAGTGCTGCTCTTCGAAACATGAATCATGGATCACATAAGTTACTACTGCTTTAGAAGATACTGAACACTCCCTTTTTGGTTTCTATCGTTCTATGGGTCTCTGCTGAAGTGCACAATATGCATCATTATCAGTCTGCAAGGACAGAAAGGAAACACATAATTTAACTCTGCAACATAGACATGAGAGTTATTACTCATAAATTGATGGCATATTGCCACAAACTGGTGTCTGGTATGGAGGCTCAAAAAAGTGGACAGGAGGAAAAGAAACACTTCAAACGTGCTTTGGGAAATCTCAGGAAGAATATTCCAACTCTGGTATTCTAACACAGATAACTACAGGCAAAGTGGTCAAGAAAACTTCAACAAGCTATTTGCAATTCTGCTCTAAACACGGAACAGCATATTCCACTTGAGTCTGACCAGGATGCCAGCCCCAGCTATGATGGCCTTTTCCAAATGACATGCATTTATCCCATCAAAAAGTAGAACGATCAGCTTTGACATGTTCTTGTTTTCCTAGATGCTCTCCCTCTTTTGTCTTTTCTATTTCATTGCTTTCTGGTCATTAATATTATTTTCTTTTATTCATGTAGTGACTAATTTGCTCTTCTACTCTCATGAAACCAAAGCTTGAAGTAGAAGCATTGTTTTTCAATTAAAAAATTGCTAATGTTATTATTCTAAAGCTATAAAACTCCTGGTTATAGACACTGGGTTAGCTACAACCCATAGATTTTGATGATTTTGTGCTTCTGTTTTCTTAAACATTTGAAAATTCCTTTGTGATTCCTTCTTCGAACCATGGGTTATTTAGAAGTATGTCCTTTAATAAAAATGTTTGGATTTTTATAAGTATTTTTCTGTTACTTATTTCTAATTTTATCAGAGAACATATTATACACTATCTCGGTTCTTTTACATTGAGACTTTTAAATTTTGTTTTGGGGCCACATCCAGCAGTGGCCAGGGCTTATTCTTAACTCTGCTCCTGGTGCTCAGGGAACTATAGATAGTGCTGGGGAACAGGGCCCGGGATGACTGCTTACAAGATACGTTCCCTATGTGGTCTACTCTCTAGTTCAGTAAATTGAGGCGTTTTTGGCCAACTTACTTTATTTTAGTAAACATACCACATGCACTTGAAAATAATTTGTATTTGTAGTTGTTGGGTAAAATGTCCCATAAACATTGATTAATGAGGGAAGAATGTTGGACCCTTTTTGGAAATCCTGCTCTTCATTGTGTTTTAGAAGTAGTATGTCTGCTTATTGCTTGTGTCAGAGTTCTAGAAATCATATTTAAAAAACTTAGCAGTATAATAGCACCTTTTTTGTTGTTCCTACATGGCATGGTAGAAAGATTCTCCAGGACAGCATGGAGGCTCCAGGATAATTCACTAAAAGTTATCATGCCATGCCAGTGTGGGTCATGCATCTCAAAAACCAGTGAGTAGTGTGGTAGCATTATAGCACTGTCCACTGTAGCACTGTCCTCCTGTTGTTCATCGACTTACTCAAGTGGGCATGAGTGACATCTCCATTGTGAGACTTATTACTGTTTTTGGCATATCAAATATGCCATGGGGAGCTTGCCAGGCTCTGCTATTCGGGTGGGATACTCTTGGTAGCTTGCCGGTCTCTCTGAAAGGGGCGGAGGAGTCGAACCCGCATTGGTTGCGTGCAAGGCAAATGCCCTACCCACTGTGCTATTGTTCCAGCCCGAGTAGACTGGTGCTTCCATAAAGTCAATCTTCATAGATATAGAGTGAATTGAGTAAAATAATGTGTGTCCCCTTTCTCTGTGGTCATCTTTTTTGATTTTAGGCCACATGGCACACATCGGATTTCAAATCTTCATCAGAGGGTTAACCTTTATCCATGTTATACTTGACTTTCCCATGTGTAGCAGAGCCATAAACTTGTGGTTCATGATCACACCCTGGCCAGAAGCCCAGCCAGGACTGGAACCCATTATATGTAGTGGTATCCAAGAGGAACCCCCAGACCTTTATCAGCTTCGCAACTCCATTCTTGGGTTGCCTACACCCCAATTTGAGATGTATAATTTCTTTCTTTGACTTGACACACGCCTCCTTAGAGTTGCCCAGATATCCCAGCTCAGCATGTGTAATTTCTTTCCTCGACAGGGCTCTCATCTGCTAATATTTCCTAAGTAAAATTATTTTGCTCCCACTATTTGTCTTCTCTTAAAATTCCTTTCTGCAAGAGCAGACGGTGAACCTAGGGAATTAGGTCGTGGTCAGGGCTAACTTAGGCTAAGAGTGTAACCTACCTCAGTCTGAGACCACAGTGCCCTGAAAATTCAGTGGTAGTGACCGACTGAAGAGATCACATGACTGTCAGTAGAGCTAGTCGGCTGCTGTTGTGAGGGTGGCAGGACTTTATTGTCCACCCATGCAGAGGCTCAATCAGACTTTTAAGAGTGCTCATTTCTTTGGGTACTTCCCTGGAAGGTCGTGGCAGATCAATCCAGGGGTTGGTACCATTCATTCTCTCTGTTGTGGCTACCTCTGCCTCCTCTGTGTCTCCCTACATACCTCGTAAGCAGCAGAGTGAAGCCTGGTTGTGCTATAAGTCATCCTGGCTTCCTTAGCCTTCACAATACTATTCAAATAGCTTTATTATGGACACTCTGTGGTGTTATGAATCTTGTTTTTTTCACACAAATGAAAAAAATTCTCTTTAAGAAAAGAAAACTTCAACTCCAGAACTTATCAGTTCTCAACCACAATTTCCTACACAAAATATGTAACTGGTACCAGGAGCCTCAGTTTGAAAAGTATATAAGGAAGAAACTGTAGGGAGAGGGGCAAGAAGTGAAAAACAACCGTGAAACTGTGTCCAACAATCTAGAGGTTTCTGAGTACTCACTTAAACTCTGGAGATGTCCCATCCAGCCACTTCCATTCATTTTCATGTTCTGAGTCCGTGAGACCAATCCAGTGGCTATCTCTCCCGACAATTTGTTTTTTTATCCATTGCTGAAAATTCAATAAGAGTGAGTTACTACTTTTCAAAGCAGATATCTAAGGTTGGCCTTTTTTTTTTCTTTTCAGCGGGGGTGGGGGTGTGAGGCTACACTCAGTGATGCTCAAAGGTTACTCCTGACAGTACTTGGGGGACCATACAAGATGGCAGGAATTGAACCCATGTCTGCTGCATGCAGACCAAGTACCTATGTGCTGTACTATCTCTCCAGCCCCTAAAGAACATACAAATGATATTTCAGTGGTTCTTCCTCTTCTGACTCTTCTAGCTAACCAATGAAATCCCTCCAGCCCCTTATTCCACTCCTGCCTCCTAATTTCTAGAAACAGGAATAGCCATGGTCTTATTGAGTCCTCCCCTGAACAATTTCAGTGTCCCACCCAAAGAGTCTTGTTTTGGGGTGGGGGGTTGCTGGGCCACACTTGGAAAATGCTCAAAGCTTTCTCACTCTATACTTGAGAATCACTCCTGGTGGTGCTCGGGAATCATATGGGAGGATGCCAGGGATAGAACCCTGGTTGACCACGGGCAGAGCAAGTGCCCTAACTACTGCAGTATTTCTTTGGTGCCAAAGAGTCTTCTTTTAGATGGTGGGAGGTAACCAGGAATCACAACCAGGACTTCGTGTAATTAAGATAATGTGTGGTTGAGTTGGGATTACACTGAGCTAATTGTTAAGCTCATTTCTAGTTAGTTAAAAAGAAAGACCCTGCAACCATCACAAAGGCATTTGTAGGTGCCAGAGAGATAGTACAGTGGGTAGGACATTCGCTTTGCATATGGTCCACCTGGGTTCAATCCCTGGCACTCCATATGGCCACCAGAGCCCACCAGAAATGATCCCTGAGCATCACTAAGTGTATCCCTCCCAAATATTTGTAGGGGTTGGAATGATAGTACAGTGGGTAGAGTATTTGCGTTGCACACAGCTGATACAGGTTAAAACCCAGTTACTCCATTTGGTCCCCTGAGAACTGCCAGGGCTAAGCCCTGAGCACTGCCAGGTGTGGCCCCAAATAAAAAAAGTATTTGTATCTGTCACGAGACATAAGTTCTGGATCTTAGTTTCAGCCTCCACCCTGCATTTATTTGTTAAATAAATAATTTAAACCTGCTGCTGCCTTCTATCTCTAAACTAAGGGTAAAAATACCCATAAAACACTAGGGTGATTTTGAGCTTTAAAGGTCCAATAAGTGCTCGCCACCCTTATCACATGTGATCTTGGGATCTTTCTTCATAATCTTCCAGATCCTGTTGAGCCACAAGTCATAACCTTGTACCCTGACCCCGCAATTTCTCCAATCTTCTCCTGTGCCTTTCCAGATCTCTCAGCAGCTGCTGGGAGGAGCCAAGCAGTAGCAGGCATATGCACCAGCTTCCAGGTGGAAGCATTGGCCGTAATTTCCATGAATACTTCCCACTATTGGATAAGGCCCAAATCTCCAAATGCAGCCTTCAGTGTTTATGTGACCATGAATTCTTGATATATTTGAATCCTTAGCAAGCATGCAATTTCCAGATGTAAACTATCCTTAAATTATAGTTTCCCTCCAAGTATGCCAAAACATACCTGCTCCTCTCTTGTGTTTATGAAGACGAGATGTGAAGACTTGTCTTCACAGAAAAGTTTTGCATCATCAAAAATGTCTTTCTCCACCGAAAAATAATAACATTTGTCTGTGAAGTTCTTCCAGTGAGGTGGGCAGCCTAATGGTATAAAGGTTTGAAACTTTGATTAAAACACACGCACACACAGAGTACTATGACTTTTACCAGTTATGTTAGATATTACAGCCATGGCCCTGCTTTTCTTTTTCTTTTCTTTCTTTCTTTCTTTTTTTTTTTGCTTTTTGGGTCACACCCAGCAATGCACAGGGGTTACTCCTGGCGGTGCTGGGGGGACCATATGGGATGCTGGGAATCAAACCTGGGTCGGCCGCATGCAAGGCAAACGCCCTACCCGTTGTGCTATTGCTTCAGCTCCAGCCCTGCTTTTCTATATAGACATGGGAGCAGACAGGGAGGTGGCTGCAGGAGTACATAGTTGTTAAAGCTCCATGGCCTGGAAATGATGTATTCCTGGGTCTTTGTTCCTCTGAGCCTGGATTAGTCTTTATAATGGCAGAAATGACAGAATCTCAAAGGCCAGTGCAGGCACAGATTTTCAAATTCAGTCTGGAATCAAATGGAACAATTTCATGTCTGGTGGAAACAGTCCACCAGACATGAAAACTCAGAACCCAAACTGGTTTCACAGAACTACAGAGATACTCAAGTCATACGAAAAGAGGAATTTAGTTTGGGTCAAAGGAGAGAAACAGGCTGGTTTACTAATCAACACTGAGTTTTGCCAAAACTTTTATTATCAAAGCTCTCAAAGATGCCTGAGTACCCTCTCAAAAAGAATTGAAAGTGGGGCTGGGGAGCTGGAGTGCACTCAGCGGGCTGGGTGTGGGCCCTTGGGTTTCATCCCTGGCACTGCAAGGTCCCCAGAAGAGGGAACTGAGCCTCCAGCCAGGAGTAGTCCCGGAGCATCACTGGGTGTAGCTCAGAGTCCTCCAAGCCCCCACCAAAAAACCCAGTGACAAGAAGCTCCCTGCATGCCCCCTGAGGGGCCTGTAGGGCAGTCTGGGAAATGTTGGGGATGAGTTTGCCACAAGGCCTCATTTAGCTAAATCAGCCAGGGCTGGAAAGTGGAGTGAGAGCCTGGGCCTGTGACAGAGCCAGGTGCTATGCGCAGGGGCTGTGTGCCCACTCCCAAGCCCCGCCCCTGCCCCCATGGTGCTGCCAAACAGGTTGGAGGTAGGTGGGCTATACATGGGCTGCCTGCTGGGGCCTGGCCCTACCATGCACCCCCCTCCAGCCCCCCCAGCCTGGCCCACCCCATCCTCAGAGCAGGGAATGACTTAGACTCACCATTGGCTTCTGGTGCTGTGGTTGGCTCGTTCTGCAGGGCCAGGGGCACCGCTGCTCCTGAGGGACCTGGGGGCCCTGGGGGCCCTGGGGGACCCTTGGGGCCTGGCATGCCGGGCACCCCAGGTAAGCCCGGCAGCCCTCTGGGTCCAGGCACACCGGGTTCCCCCACAGTCCCCTGTAGCCCCTGGAAGCCAGGAGGGCCCTGGGGGCCTGGAAGTCCGTCCTTGCCCGGTGGGCCCGCGGGACCTGGATCTCCACTGGGGCCCTGAGGGCCGGGCTTCCCAGGGGACCCACGGGAGCCTTTGGGGCCCTGTAGACCTTTGGAGCCTTTTCCTCCGCGCTCTCCAGGGGGGCCGATGGGCCCAATGGGACCCCTCTCACCAGCAGGGCCCGGGGGACCCGGTTCTCCCTTTTCTCCTTTTTGTCCCTTGTTGCCAGTGGGACCAGGGGGTCCCTGCTGTCCTCTGTCACCTTTGGGACCCCGGGGACCAGGAGGACCTAGCAGCAACAACAAAAAAGAAATGGCAATTAATAGGGAATCCACTGTGAGTGACAGAGAATCTTAGCAAATCTCTAATGACAAATCCCACAGAAGTGTGGAAATAAGGACTAGTTCACACTGGGCAACCATGGGACTGTTAATGGGATTCTTTAACACAGAGGTTGTTCTGGTAAGCCCAGCCTTCTGGCGCCAAGCCTCCAGAATCCATGGGAATGACATACAGTTCTTTAGTGAGTGGGGGTGTCTGCGGGAAGGGGACAGTGATGCCAGCCACACAGAGATACACACTATTCACACTGGCCAAGATCTGGACACAACCACATGTCCAGAAGCAGATGATGAGATAAAGAAACTGGCACATATACTTGGCTATAAGAAAAGATGAAATCATGCAGTTGGCTGCTATGTGAACAGATCCGGCGAGTGTTGTCCTGCTGAGTGAAATGAGTCAGAAGGAGACTCAGAATGATCGTCCTTATATGTTGGATATAAAGAAACTGGAGAGGAATAACAAATGGCCAAAGACACTGGAACTGAGAACTGGTCTACAAAACTGATCTTACCACGAAGGGTGGGGTCTGAGTTGGGGACACCAGTGGAAGGTGTGGTGATGGACAATTTTCTGCATGAAACCTTATCACTAACAGTACTGTGAATCACAGTGCCTAAAACAAACTCAAATCAATAAACTCAAACTCAAAGCAATAAACTTGAAGTTCTCTCCATTCACTAATTCCTTTCTTTTCAGGGCAGGAAGGTGTGCAGCTCAGGGCAGGATTCCCTCTTATTTCCTCTTTGTTTTGACAAATGCGTATTGACGACTTGTTACATGACTAACACTGCACCATGCATGTGTTGACATAAAGAGTAGAATTAGACCCTCCCAATGCCATTGAGCTCCTTGCAGAACCTGGCCTTTCCTTCATCCTACCAAGCCCGGCCCTAAGCTGTACACCACTGGTGCACCTGTCCCTTCCACCTGTGTTAACTGCACCAGCTCAGGGAGACAGGGGTCCTGTGGGTAACAGTACCAGGCCAGAACCAGCAGGGAGCATTTTCCTAGTTCTAGTCTAATTATGGCTAAAAGCCTCCATATACCTCCTAGAGAGCCTGGCAAGCTACAGAGGGTATCCAGCCCGCATAGCAGAACCTGCCAAGCCACCCGAATATGTACCAAATATGCCAACAACAGTAGCTAAAATGGGTCTCATTTCCCTAACCCTGAGTAGTCTCCAGCTGAGTTGGGAAGAACAAGAGGTCTCATAATAAGCAGATGGTGCAAGTCAACAGTGGGAAGGTGCTGTGTAAGCAGCTGGCCATCAAGATGGCCCACAAGAGCACACCAGCCATGGGTGGCATGAAGAAGCTGCACCACTACCGGCCCGACACCATGGCGCTACAAGAGATCTGCCAGCTACCTTTCCAGCGGCTGGTGCACGCAAGATCACATAGGACTTCAGACCAATCTGCGCTCCCAGAGCACGGCTGTCATGGCGCTGCAGGAGGCGTGCAAGGCCCTACCTGGTGGGGCTCTTCGAGGACACCAACCTCTGCACATTCCCTGCCAAGCCCATCACCATTATGCCCAAAGACATCCAGCTGGCATGCCGCATCCGGAGAGAGAGCATAAAGTTTACGATGCTAATATCTCAGGGCTGGGACAAATGGAGACACTACTGGAACCAGCTGGAGTAATGGGATGACAGTGACAGTGACAGCCTAATTATGCAAACAGGAACTAGTCCTTGTTTCTGCACTTCTGTGGCATTTGTCGTTGGAGATTTGCTAATTTTTTTTCTTTAGTCATATCTTAAAATTTATTAGTGAAACTTTTAAAACTAAATTCATATATTTTTCAACTCTACAGAGTCACACACAGTCATATACATTCAACACATCACAAGATAAAGTGATGTGTTGAATGTATTAATTCCCTATTAATATGTAGGAAGGTATGATTCCTTATAAACTTCCATGCACCATTAGTAAAATATTCATATTATATGAAAAAGAAAGTTATATTAAGAATTCTATTACAATTTGTCCCTTTTCGGCTCTGAGGTAACACCCTGAAGCTACAGCCAGCTCTGTGCTCAAGGATTGCTCTCAGTGGTAATCAGGGTACAATATGCAGTGTCAGGGAACGAGCCACAGTTGGCTGCATACAGGCCAACTGCCTCAACACATTGGAAAAGCAAGGGAGGTGGGAGGAGAGAAAACCAGGAGTGGACTCTCCTCTTGGCAGGGGAGAAAACACTTTTCCATCAAAGCAGCAAAAAATAAGTTTTCTCTAGAGGCTGGAGAGATGGTACAGTGGGTGGGGCACTTGCCTTGCCTGTGGCTGACCTGTGTCTGCTGATCCCTGGCATTCCATGTGGTCCCCCTCCACCATCAGAAGTGATCTTGAGCATTGCTGGGTAAATATCCCAAAACCAAAACCAAACAAAATAGTGGTAATGGGGACAGGGGTGGCAAAGGTAGAAAATATTTGCTCATCCCTTCCCAAACCATAAAAATGTTCACGCTCTCAGGGATCATGGAACATCATCCAGAGATCTCACACCGGAAACTGTATGATCCATTTCTGAGCTATTTCCCCCATCTGTTCTATCACCCAAGTCTATGGAGAAAAGCTGGGAGCAGAGATGCTCAGCTCACTGTTCAGGGTTACTGAGCTGTGCCAGAGAGTTAGTCTTGGAGAAAACCACACGGCGGCCAGAGTCTCAGCGTGGTACAGGAATAGGAACTCAGCTTCTTCCAGTGACGTCAGTGAGGTGAATGCATCTCAGAGGTTTTGGTTCTCAATTATTTAGCTCACCAGAATCTCCATTATCTCCACTTCTGAACTACCGTTGCAAGCATGGATGAAAAAGGCCCACTCAAAATAAAGTAACATACTAGGAGACTAACACCTAAGGACAGTAGAAATAGGGTCAGGAGGATTGCCCCATGGCTTGGAAGCCAATATCATTCACTGGGGGAAAAGGTAGCTGGGATGGAGAAAGAAGCACTAAGTAAATGATGGTTGGAGAGATAACTTGGGATAGTAGATGTGTACCAAAAGTAGGCTACGGACCAAACATGATGGCCATAACACCCATAAGGACAAAGAGAGTAAGAGGGAATGTACCTGCGACAGAGGCAGGGGGTGGGAAGGCGTGGTGGGGAGAGGGATACTGGGAACATTGGTGGTGAGAATGGGCGCTGCTGGAGGGTTGGGTACTTGAACATTGTTTGACTGGAACGCAATCATGAAAGTTTGTAAGTCTATAGCTACATCTCACAGTGATTCATTAAAACAAAAAAGAAAAAAAAACAAAAGCAAAAGGCCCACTCTTATTCTCTACAGAAGCAGGAAGTCTAAGGTGAGAGGTGTTGGGAACATGAAGAAGAGGTAGGTGATCGTGGGGGTGGGAGCTTCCCCAGCAATGGTTGGGAACCTGAAGTCCAGTGGCTGAGCAGAGCTGGGACTGATGGTTCAGTGTTCAGGCCCGACAATGTGCAGTGGTGCTGAGGTGAGGCCACACAGTGTTAGGGATTGAACTTGGAGCACTTCGTACACCAGGCATATTTTCTAGTCCTCTCACCTAACTCCCTGATCCCCCACCTAAGTTTTCTTTTTGGGGGGGGGGGGGTTTGGCACATCTGCCTATGCTCAGGGATTACTCTTGGCTCTGCATTCAGAGATCACATCTGGTGGTGCCAGGATTGAATCCAGGTTGGCCATATTCAAGGCAGTCACCCTATCCTGGATGCTTGTACTATATTATCTTCCTGGTCCCACACCTAAATTTTATCTGTATTCCCTTTTCCTCACTGGTAGTGCTTCCTACCTTCCTTCAGGGATCGCTCTCTGCCCCTTCCTACCCAAAACCTTTGATGGACACCACACTCTCCTCATACCACCATGCCCCAAATCAACTCACCATCTCTGGTCTCTGTCAGAAACCCCAACCTGCATGCCTCTTAGCCTAGGCCCTGGCATTGGCTTTCCTTAGCTGGGGCTAGCCACGAGATAAGTCAATCAGGGATTTACTTAACAGGACCCTCCTTGAGTTTTGAGAGTTTATCCTAATGGTTGCGGCCGGCTTCAGGTGCATTCCTTCTGGGCACATCTGTTCCCTAAATGAGGCTAGAGAAGACTTTAGGAGGAGCACCCTACCCGTGAGCCCATCACATCTACTTCTGCCCACCAGCTCCTGTGAGGTGCTCTGTCATTAGTTCCCTTGGATACTAGATCCTAAGTTCCATCTGCTGGTTCAACAATCCATTTTTCCCCCCTTGAAATATCTGTCAGATCCCCCAGCCTGCATGCCTAAGACTGACCTTATCAAGTCTGCTGTTTCTGGCTCCCTCCATCACCCTCCACACCATCACAATCCCATGTGTATGCTCTTATCTTTGAACTTTCTCCTCTTTAATTTTTCTACATCATTACATACCTGCTTACTTGCTATTTAATATAGTTGATTATCTCCATTCATCCTACTCTGCATCTCTCCCACATTTTTCTTAACACACAACTCTGACCTCCACTTGCTCTTGGATATTCAGCCCCTATTTGGTCATCTGGTGCCAAGTTTTTTATGAGCTGGTCTCACCCATGTTTAGTCCATCCTCCCTTGCACTTCTGCACATTTCTGCACTTGAAATTCCCTCTTCCCATATCCATCTGGAAAAATCCTGATGTAACCCTCCCAAGTCACTCCAGATGGAAGATTTTCCTCATTCTTTAATCACTTAGTCCTTGTTTGTTCTTTGAGGACCCTCCTCCATCTAGCAGCTAGCAGAGTCTGGTGCTGAGTCATTATTGAGTGTTTATCAAATCAATGTGTATCCTACATCAACATGCAGTGTGTGCTACTGTTAACACTTTGGGGCCCAGGAGAGACGAAAAGAGAGAGGTTTCAGGAAAATAGAAACCTGTGTTGTGTCACTTCCCTTCTGCTCTGAGTATCCCTCTGCCAAGTCAGGGTGACACTGGCGGCCACTATGGGAAGATCAGGGGAGATGTCTTTCCTGGCTCACACTGATCATGCAGAGGCCTCTGCAGGCTGAGTGACTTCTGCTTGACTTGAGTTGGCTCATTAAATAGCCGAGGCTATTTAGGAAAGACAGGGGAGGTAGACAGCTCGGTGGGAGGCCACAAGTTAGATCCCATCTGCAGTCCTGGTGACATTGCCACCTGCGAGGCCGGCGCCACGAAAGCCTGCTCTACAACACGTGTGTGCAGGCATGTGTTGTACACTACAGTGTGTGGCCTGAGGAACACTGCAAATCAGTGGATGCTGCCACCAATTTGTGACCTCTGGTCATGGCATCAATGGCAACAAAAGGTAAAATTTTTAAAAAATTGACTAAGTTGCTGTGGCTGATACAGTGGCACAGGATTAATAGTTGTGATGGTGGCATGTGCTCTGATGATGTATTGAGGAAGACCCGCGTGAAGTGATACTGACGATAAACTGAAACAGATTTCTAATTTGTTTGAATTGAGCAAAAGATGAAAGTAACTTTCTTCCTCAAATACTTTTGTTCTGTTTGTGATCTATGTTTACTCTCAGAAGCCCAAATAACGATGAAAGTGTATTAGAAATATCAGTACTTTAGAAATTCTTTCTGTGATCTCTCAGGAACTTGCCAACCATCAGATTTCTTAATCACTCACACCTGGGATCACAATAAAACAGCCAGGCCCTGAACTAATGATGGTTCAGGGTCTGATCTTCCTGATCCGACAACCTTGCGGTGGGAAATGTATTTCTTCCAGATTCCTGGCTCTGGTTTCTGACTGAGTTCCAAACACACATGCCTTTTTCTTCCTCTCCTGACATGAATCCCACACCTCTTACCTGGCGACAGCTTTTCAGTGCAGCTTTCCCCTCTAACTGAAAGCAGCAGCTTTACTTGGTTTTCACTAGGATGGCTTATTTGGGAGTTGTCTGGGAATACTTAACCATTGCATAAAAATGAATGCTAACAGTGCTGCCAGTCTCACACCCCGCCATCGCCACCCCCCCCCCCCCGCCCTCGCAACACCTCTCCAATATACCAAGCCATACCAAATCGGAGTATTCTATTTTTATTTTTGGATATTTTTTCCATCCACACACTGGTTTACAATATCAAGGTACTTCAGAGAGTTAACATCACATCTCTGGGAGCATGCTGGTTTGGGAGGGCAGAAGGAACCTGTAATTTTATTGCTTTCTGGGGTCAGGCAGTATGTCATGTTCAGTTATTCCCCTCCTGACTGAAAGTAACTGTTGAATATCTCCACTTATTCCAAGTAGAGGATGTGGCTTATTCTTAAGAATAACATCAAAGTGGATTCCATAGTCAGCACAAAATACCACAGATACCAGATCTTGGGAAGGAAGGGAACAGATATTAAGAGGAGAAGCAAGCTTTGCCTCTGATAAAGGTCTAAAAGTCTATGTTCTGGTGATGTCTTGCTCAGCTGGATGAGCTAAATAATGAATCCCCACCCTCCGCCCCAGCCGCCCCCTCCCCCAACCCCATCCCCATCTGACTCTCTGAATAAAAGCATGCATATTGTTCATGGTTGTAGATAAATTCAGGACCAGTGCACTACTATCTGTGTCTTCATTCATAGCTGCCCAACCTTGGGGGAACCATTGCTGAGCAGGGCAGGAAGCCTGGCTCTCAGTTGCTGGGTAAAGTGACCCCCTACCTCTGTGTGATCCACAGAACATTCATATACTCACACACTTTGCTCATTAAAACCTAGACATTTACTTTTTTTTTTTTGCTTTTTGGGTCATACCCATCAATGCACAGGGGTTACTCCTGGCTCTGCACTCAGGAATTACCCCTGGTGGTGCTCAGGGGACCATATGGGATGCTGGGAATTGAACCCAGGTCGGCTGCGTGCAAGGCAAATGCCCTACCCGCTGTGCTATCGCTCCAGCTCTGACATTTACTTTTTTAAAAAAATCACCATGAGGGGCTGGAGCGATAGCATAGTGGGTAGGGCATTTGCCTTGCACGTGGCCGACCTGGGTTCGATTCCCAGCATCCCATATGGTCCCCTGAGCACCGCCAGGGGTAATTCCTGAGCGCAGAGCCAGGAGTAACCCCTGTGCATTGCCAGGTGTGACCCAAAAAGCAAAAACAAAACAAAACAAAAACAAAAACAAAAAAACACCACGAGAAATATCTAAAACCATTTTAAAGGGCAGCACTGAATCCCCATAAATTTAAGGAAGACTATTAAAATTTTTTAAAATCATTTTTAAAAATCCCTAATAGGAAAAAAAACCCTAATAGGAAATACATTAATCGTAAATATACTAGAGTCACATATTAGCATCTGGATGAGTCCAAATTGTATAGATGACATGGGAATATTTATGAGCCTCAGCAACAACAACCTGAAATCTGAATGGAGGAAAATAATCATACTACTTATGGGAGCACATGCAATGCCCCATGTAGAATAAATTTAAGGCTTGCTTTCAAAACCAAGTGGGTGGTTCTTTGGTTCTGGATTTTATAATGCCAGCACACCATGTTACTAGTAAAGGCATCAGAAACTTGCAAAATGCTCCAATACAACTGAGATAGAATCTAGGCAGTCTCTGCCCGCATACCAGCAAGACTACCCTCTACTCTCTAGAACTCACAGAGAGCCTTGAGTACAACGTCCTCTAAGCAAGGATCTGGACGTGGACGGAATACTGTATCACTACACCATTTCTGCTTTGTGGTGTAAGTGTCCAGCTCTGTGTTCTACATAGAAGAAAAAATTACAATTTGTTTTCCAACAAAGCTGCTGATGCTTAACAAGAAGTAGAGAGTTATTTTACTTCTTCTTTCAAAATCTTGGAAATTCAGTTTTTGTTGTTGTTACTTGGTTTTGTTTCTGGGCCACACTGCAGTGCTCAGGGTTTACTCCTGGCTCTGCACTCAGGATGGGAGAATCCTCCCAACACCCTTTATTTGGTGCTCCCTTCTCTATCTGAGCTCCCTTTCCCCCTAGCATGTGTGTCTGGCCTCCAAGCCATGGAGCAAACCTGGTACTAATCTTGGCCACTCTTGGGTGTTAGTCTCCTATTTTGTTACTTTATGTTCCCCAGATGAATGCAATCTTTCTATGTCTATCCCTTTCTTTCTGACTCATTTCACTAACATGATACTTTCCATGTAGTACCACTTGTATGTAAATTTCATGGCTTCATCTTTTCTAACAGCTACATAGTACTCCATTGTGTAAATGTACCAAAGTTTCTTTAACCAGTCATCTGTTCTCGGCACTCAAGGTTTTTTCCATATTCTGACTATTGTAAAGAGTGCTGCAATGAGCAAACAAGTGCAGATATCACTTCGACTATACTTTTTTGCCTCTCTGGGATATATTCCCAGGAGAGCACACAGCTTCTATGCTCCATAATTTTGGTCATATATTTTAAATCATGCTACCCTGTGGATGTTCTTCTTAGACAGGACTATCCTCCAGGATTAGTCTTGCTATATTAGTAAAAGATATCACCTTCCTTATTTTAGGTATCATTCTTTTTATTGACTATCAAAGATCACATTAAATTTTCTAGCAGACACATTTCATATAGTCAACTAAAATGCTCATACCTTTGAATTATGATCCTATCATCATAATTCAAAACATATGCAGTATTATGCCACACAACTATTGGATTAACAGATCATCCACATCTCATGCTAATCACTGACAAGGCTATTGAACAGGGTCAGCCATCTGTCAGCTGTGCCTTGAGACTCCCTGGGTCTCACAAGATACCACTATTTATTTATTTATTTATATTTAGTCTCTGTGAAGTTACAAAATCATTCAAGATTGGGTTTTGGGAAAACATGCAATATTTCAGCACTGACCCCTTCACTGTTGCCCACTTTCCTCCAATTCTACCTCTCTCCAACCCCATTTACCTCCCACACACCAGTCTGTTTCTATGAGAGGCTCTCTTTCGCTTTTAATATAAACTTTTGCACTGTGGTTTACATCACTGTTCCTGATAGAGATTCATACATAAGACGTTACCACCTTTCAGCACCATCTCGTCCTCCTGGTTGACTACTTCCCTCCCTTCCCTCCACCATAGAGCCTACCCCTTCCCTGTCCTATCCCCCAACCCCCTTAAGTGGCAGGTTTCCTATTGAATACCAGTTCTCATGTTCTTTATTTTCACTGTCTTTGGGTATTTGTTATGCCACCATTATGTTTCTTTATATAACACATATGACAGTGATCATTCGATCATTCTGTGTCACTCTCCCTCTGACCAACTTCACTCAGCATCAGACTATTTGATTAAATTTCCATTTTTTAAATTTTGCTTTTTGGGTCATACCTGGCAATCCACAGGGGTTACTCCTGGCTCTGCACTCAGGAATTACTCCTGGCAGTGCTTAGAGGACCATATGGGATGCTGGAAATCGAACTCAGGTTTTCGCATGCAAGGCAAATGCCCTACCCGTTGTGCTATTGCTCCAGCCCCTAAATTTTTATTCTTAATATTTTTCTTTTTTAGCTTCTTTTGGTGAGCCCCCATTCTTTATACAACCACACCTCAGAGGTATTGCAGGTTCAGATCCAGTCTGCCACCATGAAGCAAGGCATATGAATTTCCTGGCTTCTTAGTTCATGTCAAATATATATCTACACCCCACTGTAATCAATGAAGCATGCAACAGTACTATGTCCAATAAAACAATCCACACGTTAATGAAGAATAATTTACTGCTTAAAAATTAATAATCATCATCTGAGACTCATGCAAGTTCTAATTTCTTTGTGTGAAATCCCAGAGCCTTATACATGTAAGACAAGTGATCTACCACTGAGCTACTTCCCAGCTGCAATTTGTAATCCTTTCACTTGTGGAGGCTGTAGTAAACAAAGACCTGTGTGTGGGTATCTGCTGATCAAAATAAACTTGAGCACAACAAAAATGAGGTATGCCTGAAAATGGCCATTCAACCAAGGTGGCAGCCTTATCCCAGGGTGTGTCTCAGGCCCCTGTGTAATCTCTTCCCTCTGAGTGTATCTGTTACCAACAGAATATGGCATAGGTGAGGGGATGTCATTCTCTTGACTAGGGATACATGTTAGTCTCCACTCTGCCTGCTGCCTGAGAGGAGGCTGTATGGGTGAAAGAGAAACTGTGGGTAGCCTCTGGATGCTGAAAGCAGTCTACCATCAAAAGAAAAGAGAAACCGTCATATTAATGTCACACAGAAATAGATTCGATCAAGATCCTGGGAGAGTGCAGAAATGGCTCTGTCTCCTGTCACTGCCCCACCATGCAGCCAGGTGAGGCCCTGAGCACAGGCTCTCTGTCAGTGTGTCCAGATTCCTAAGCCACGAAAACCATGAGAAGAGAAATGGATCTGTCAAGCTGCTAAATCTATAGGAATTGGCTATGCAATACAGAACATCCACAGATCCATCTCACTGTGGAGTAATCCAGTATCTTTCCCCACATTTTTTTGCTTTAAAATCTCCCTGCCAAAAGCTTTGGTTAAATCCCAATAGGCTGTTCTTTCCCAGCTTCAAGCATTTGCTCTCTCTGTGTAAGGAAACAAGACTGGGTCTATTGCTTTCATCTTAGATAATGCAACTGATAATCATTGCTTTCCTGAAGGCTAACGTTATCTTTTTAATAATTTCTTATTTAATCTTTCTTGGGCTCGAAGACAAACTCTCTATTTTATATAGTGTGATGAATCTGCCTTTAGCCCCCTTAAAAAATCAGGATTACCTTTGCTTACAGCTGATCTTTTGATGCCTTAGAATTCTCTTGGCTTGAAGTAACCTAAAGGCAAAGAACCTCTGGTTTTCCTTATATACACTAGAGGACAATACACAGCATCTTCTACACAGAATTTTCAAGTTAAAACCCATGATAATAATTTATAACTAGAAATATAATTAATGTACAGCTAATACAAATTTGCATAGATTGAATCAAGGACTTTGATATGAAGGACCCAAGTGAAAGTAAAACTAAATTTTATATGATCAGACACTATACATAATTTTCGTCTTCTGCAACTAAAACTGTCAGCCACTCATTTCTTGAAAGAGATGACTATTGAAAACAGGAATATCTTAGTGATAGTTTTGTGTTCTAGAAGAATTAGTATTCTTTCAGGGGATAGCATTAAAATAGCTCAGAAAAAAAGTCAGGCACTCAGTGAATCCAAATGAACCAACCATTCATCCAACAAACATTGAACTTAGTGCTTGGAGCACTCTGAGCCTTCGAGCACTGTCTTTAAATTCTTAGCTATACTTCTTTCTTTCAAGACATAAAGCTTATAATAAAAGATGAAATCCTGCCACTTACAATGTAGATGAACCTAGAAGATATTAAGCTTAGAAAGTAAGTCAAATAAAGACAAACACTGTATGATTTTACTCCTGTGTGATACACAGAGAAATGAAAGAAGTAGATGAACTTAATAAAACAAAAATAAACATTGGGAGTACCAGCCCAATTAGTAGTTATTAGAGGAAATGAAGGAAAGAGGGGTCACTTATCGTATAGTGAAGCTGGGCTTGGCAGAACTGGACTCTAGTGATCAACTTAATGTAATATATCCTCATGTTGATTTTTAACAATGCACACCCAGAAACTTGGATTATGTTGTAATGCAATTATATAATGCAATCCAATTAAATAAAAACTACAAGAAGCTTAATTCTCGTCCCTTGAGTGTGGGTTGTAATTATTTTTGTTGTTGTTGAGATTTTATTTTTTTGTTGTTGTTGCTTGTTTTGTTTTGGGGTCACACCCAGTGGTGCTCAGGGTTTAGTCCTTGCTCTGCACTTAGGGATCATTCCTGGCCGGTTAAGGGAACTATATGTGGTTTAAGGGATCAAAACAGGGTCAGTTACATAGAAAGATTGCATTCATCTGGGGGATATAAAGTAACAAAATATGAGATTAATACCCAAGAATAGCTGAGATCAGCACCAGGAGGATTACTCCATAACTTAGAGGCCAGCCGGGTATCCTAGAGGAAAGGGCAGTTCAGATAGAGAAGGGAGCACCAAATAACGGGTGTTTGGAGGATCCTCCCAGGAGGGGAGATGCATGTCGAAAGTAGACTATGGACTTAACATGTTTGCCACTCAATGCCTCTTTTGCAGACCACAACACCCAAAAGGAGAGAGAGAACACAGGGGATTGCCCTGCCACAAAGGCAGCGGGGATGGGGGGATGGGGGTGGGGGGGATATTATCCATGGTGGTGGAAAATGGGCACTGGTGGAGGGATGGGTATCTGATCATTGTATAATCGAAACCCAAGCACAAAAAATTGTAAATCTACAACTGTAAAAAAAAAAAAAAAACAGGGTCAGTTAAATGCAAGGCAAGTGCCCTACCCACTGTACTATAGCTCCAGCCTTTTAGAGACTTATCTGTAAAGAACCAAACACAACAAAAGTGATGTGACAAGAATTCTGAAGTTGGACCTTGTGGCTTCCTTTTTGCTCTTGCTCTTGCACCACCTGCTCTATAGGTAACCAAGTCCCATTGTAAGGAACTGAGGCTTCTTGTCAATAGCCAAAAAAGAAGTGAAAAATCTCTTGCTGAGAGCTGTGTGAACAAGTCACTGTGATGGTAGATCCTCCCAGAAGGGCTTGAGACATCTAAATTCAACCTCATAAGAGATCCTGAACCAGAACCACCACTAAACCACTCTTGAATTTCTAATCCACAGAAACAATGGGATAATAAGTGTTCATAGTCATAAATTGCTTGCTTTTGGGGTAATTTGTTATACATCAATAGGTGACTAACACAAACAGAAATTCAGAATCTTCACTTACCTTGTAGTATTGTAAAATTCTTGATGAGCTGACCATGCTTGGAGTCCACCAGCTTCATTTCTTCCATAATCACCGATAAGTTGGCAACTTCGGTGTCTAGCCTGGACCTCATCATATCTTGTTGCATCCTGAGAGAAACAGAATCCAAACGGATGTTGGCCAACGTGTTATTTAAGGAGGTCAGGTCATCCGTGTGTTTGGTCAGGGTATCTGTGCAAGTGGTCCTGACTTCATTCAGGTTGCTGGTCAGCGTCCGCAGGTGGTGGGCTGTGTAACTGATGTTGCTAATGATGTTCACAATATCTGTCTCAAAGAGCTGGAAACGTTCTTCCAGCTGACTGAACTTGATCGTTGTTCTGTTCTCTGCATCCTTGTGTACATCCTGCAGGTCTTTCAGGTTCTGCTCGTTGGCTTGTGAGGCTGCGGTAATGTTGTCCATCTGACCTGTGAATGAGTTAAGTTGACTGTTCATATCCTCCAGAGTGTCGTTGTTGGCTTTGGCCAAAGCAGAATTATTGGCAGCCAGTGTCTGCAAGCTCTGCACTTTTTCTTTCAGCCAATCAGTGTCCTTCTTGGCTTGAAGAAAAACCTGCTGCAGATTTTGGAAGTCGTTCTTGATTCGCTGGATAGCCTGGCTTGTGTCATCTACAGAGCGCTGCAGATTAGAGATGAGGTTCCTCTGCTGGATCTGTGTCAGGTTCAGGTTGTTGAGGTTCATAATGACCACGTTGTGAGAATACATCTGGCTCTGGAGGTTACCCTGCAGCACGCTGGTATCTTGTTGCAGATTCGAGACATAGCCATTATAGGCCTGGAGGGTTTTGTTGACGGTGGTGATGAGGAAAGAATTGTTCTCCAAAGTTTCTTTCAGTTGACTCTGCCTATCTACCAGTGCATCCCCACTTGCTTGTAGCTTCTCCAGTGTATCTTTATTCTTGCTGGTCTTTTCGGTAATCTCATGCAGTTGTTGACGAAGATCCAGAATGTCTGATCTGAAGGAAGAGAGTTCTGAATTGGTGCTTAGAGCTTTCTTCCCAGTCTGGTCTCCTGAAATTAGACACATTTGTTGTTTAAATTGCTGCACTGGGGAAGAGCCAGGAGAGGTTAAAATCCCAAAGAGACTTAATTGATATGTACTGAATTTCAGTTAAAAGAACCTGTCTTCTATACAGACCTCTCTGTATTAATAAAACCAAGATATCAATAAAGTCTAAATCTAGGAGTTTTAAATGATGATGAGCACTAAAACCAACTGATTTAGATGAAAAATTTTCTCAATAAGGGAAGAGGAATTTACCTAGTTCTAGAGTTCTGGGCATGGTGTCAAGAAGGAAATAACCTACTGTTTGTTAAACGCACCAACTTCCCTTTAAAAAGAAAACAAAAATCAAAGGCTAGACTAGGCTAAAATCTTTCATTTTAAAAAAAAACTGGCCTCTACAGTTAAAAGCAGTTTAAAATATTTTAAATAGTAAATAGAATTTACTTAGCACTTAATGTCCATAAATGGTTCTATTTGATGAGAAATAGCCTTAATTTTCATTTGGCACAAAATCATGTTTATATCAGGATGTGTGTGTGTGCGAGGGGGGTAGTAAGTTTCAACTCTCAAAGTGCTCCTTAAATATTTTTAAGTTTTTGAATGAAACCATGAAGTAAGATTTAACACACAACACAAATATTTAATTTCTTCCTGGATGAAGCCAATTTTACAGCACTATCACTCTAAAAACATACAGACACTCATACAAAGTAGAGTCAGTGATTCAACTTTATGGTTCGCTCTCATTGCAGGTTACCTAATTTTTTCAGGTCACTTTCCACTGCTGTGAGCTTGTCATCATAGGTTTGGCGTGATGTCTCCATACCACCTGTAACGTTGTCCATTTTCTCTACAACTGAGATTTGGAAATGAATGCATTAATATATACACCTGCATATGTTTTATTTTTCAGTTTCAATAAGAGATCAAATTATACAGAACAAAAGAAACATGGAAACAAAAAGACTACCAATGAAATTAAGTATGTAAAAAAGCTATTCTTTTTTTGGGGGGGTGGACACACACCGTCATGCTCAGGGTTTACACTTAGCACTGTGCTCAGGGCTTACTCTTGATGAGGCTGTGTGCAAGACAAGCACTCTACCCACTGTACTACCTCTCAGGCTCTGGAAAAAGTGATCCTTTTAGAAATCAACTTGTCACAGCTTTTCTATTGTTTGCCTGAGCTGTACATTTTTTTTTCCTTTTTGGGTCACATCTGGCAATGCACAGGGTTACTCCTGGCTCTGTACTCAGGAATTACTCCTGGTGGTGCTCACGGGACCATATGGGATGCTGGGAATTGAACCTGGGTCTGCCGCTTGCAAGGCAAACGCCCTACCCGTTGTGCTATCGCTCCAGCCATTGAGTTGTACATTGTTAGTTATTCTTAGGGTTCTGCATTGTCTTGGATATTTTAGAAATTCTTAAGAACTAATTTATAAATTTTAACATTTTTTTTTGTTTTGAGATCACATCCAGTGATGCTCTTGGCTCTGCACTCAAGGACACTCCTGGTGGGCTTGTTGGAACTATATGGGATGCTGGGGATCTAACCCTGGTTGGCTGCATGCAAGACAAGCACCTTTCCCCTGCACTATCTCTCCAGTCCACTAATTTATAAATTTTTTTGTATTATAGAAATCCTCAATCTATATGATTTCCAATATTACACAGGAAAGATTTTCTATATTAGTTTGCATAGGTGGAGGCAGAACACTGATCACTTCCAAAATTTTGTCATTCATAAGACTCTCAACTATTCCTGGAGAGGACTCACTTTTCCAGAAGATTCTATGGTAGAGCACCTAACTCCAGTCTATGCACAAAATAGCTCCAGAAAGGAAACAGAATCAAGAGTGTTTTCCGCTCTCTGCTGTGAATTCCACAGCCAGAACATGAAGATCAGCTTCTCCTTAGTAACAAGTGATAAACTGTAGTTTATCATTTCTCAAGAAGAGGCCTACATGGTTTTACAAATATTACTTACTAAAGGCTTTTTTTCTCTTTGAGAAATTCTAAAGAGACATTTTTTTCTTTGAGAAACTCTAAACAAAAAATTTTTTCACCTGCATTTTAGCAAACTGAAACTTTAAAAAGGAATATTTACAAGTTTAGATTCATCTGTCTCTCTCTCTCTCTTTTCTCACTTTCACTCTTTCTCTCTCTTTTCCACGCCCAGTAGTATGGGTGCTCAAGGGACTATATTGGATGTAGAGGTCGGTTGCATGCAAGGCCAGTGCCTAACCCCTGTACTATCCCTCTTTCCCCAACTGGAGACTTTAAAAACAAGCATTACTTCATAACACAGGATAAAGAATGTTAATGATACAATATTAAATAAAACCTTCTATTCTTACTTGTTCTCAGGAGGCACTGTCTCTATGGTTATAAACTCAAGTTGCTCTTTCTGAAATGTTCAATCAAAGTGTATTTTTCCAAAAGTGAGTCTTGTGAGATTCAACCTCAAAGAAGCTTGGAAATCAGACTGCCCTTCTTTGTATCAACAGCTTTTTAAAATAATGACTTTATTATTTGAGCATGAATACGTTTTCTCTATTGGTTGGGAGCCAACGGATGCGACTCATTTCATTCATCAAGTATTCTACCCATGCATGACTGTATGAAGCTCACTTGGCCCCTACCAGGAAGCAGAAGTCCTTAAGTGTCTGTCTAACCTAAAGTGAACCAGCTCGTGGCTCTTGGCACCTTCTCTGGAGAAGCCTGTCATGCTCCTCTCTCTCTCAGGCTTCTGGTATGACCATAATGACATGCGGGCGCTGCGCTGAATGTTCTTTCAGCTGAACCTTCCTATGTGCTTTTCTCTTTCCTGCCATGTTCTCCCCGAGCCTGTTCACCAAGTGAAGCCCTGTCTTCCAGACTATGCTCATTAGCCCTCCATGGGAATTGTCTGCGGAAGTGCATCATGCAGAGTTTTCTTGGCAATCACTTCTTGAATACAGGGCTGACTTCTGTGTTGCTATGGCTTCTTTACTATTTGGTCCTTTAGGGCTAGAATATTTGTGTTAAGTTTTATCTCCAGCTCCTGGCACAGTGTGTAGTACAGAGTAGGCATGTTAACTGCATAACTTATCATCAACCCATTTATTCAAATAAATGAAAATATGGGCTGCTGAGATCTGTGAAATACTAGCTGAACTAGAGTCATGACACGAACATACAAACCAACACACTCTGGGAAGCCTCAGAACCAGCAGGGAGTATGACATTTTGTTGAATAATTACTGTCCTTTTAAAAAAAATGACTGTGTAGACACTGAGGTGTAGTTATAATTTGTGCTTTAGGGTTGAGAGGCATGCCTCCACCTAAATCCGTGGAAATGCTAAAGAAGAAAATATTTCATCTACATTTTAGCAAAATGAGGCTTAAAAAAGAAATGTGGAATGTTTACAAGTTTAGGTTCAGTTTTGATCCTCAAATCAAAACACACACCTCACTCTGTTCTCAAACCGCACACAGGATCCGACGTCAGGCCCTTTCCCCGGGAAGCCAAAGAAACCGCTAACCCTGCTTACAGGCAGTCATTTTCTACCCTCTCTAATTTTTCTTCCATTTTAGTTTCTACAAAAACACAAGACTGTCATGGAGCCATCTTTTAGGTCAGTGTAGATAAAAAGAATAAATGTATTCATCAAACAAACAACCTGTTCAAGATCTCTTCTCTGCATCAAAGTTCCTACCTGCCCTGCCCACTATGCTAATGAGCTAGTCGCTGGACTGGGATGTGTGTGTCTGTGTGTAAAAATAGGATATGGGCAGATAGCTGCCAAGCTTAGAGCTGCTCTGGCATGAAATACTGGACTGATGGAGACCCAGAGCCAACACGTGCTGCCATAGCATATAGCACTGCACTGTCTTTAATGTAGTGGCATCAAATCAGCCTAGAAAGCGGTGGCAAAATCCTCCCATCTCACCCCAGAAGGTCCCACATAAATGGATATGAGGAAAAGGAACATTAGTCTTCTGTGCTTTCACGGACTTCCCATAACTAGAAACTTGACAGAGAGAGATTTTCTTCCATAGAACAGTGCATTGGGTTTCACACTGGAAAATCTATTTTTCAAGCATACAAATCTGGGACCAAAGCAATCATACAGTGACTACTACATTGCCTTGCATGCGTTCAATTCCTGGCATTTCATATGGTTCTTCAGGCACCACCAGGATTATTCCTGAGTGCAGAGTCAGGAATAATTCCTGAGCATCAGCGGGCATGGCCCAAAAGCAAACAAAACAAAACAAAACAAAAACCAAAGTATACAAAGCTTTGTTCTTCAGGGCATCTGAAAATAAGTTTTCTTGAAAAATGCTTTGAGAGTATCTCGTGGTCTCTCAAACTGGCCTCTTCCTGTCTTTTTTTTTAAAGTAGGAGGTCTGCTATTTATTCAGCCATTGATTAAGCTGATTCAATTGGGCATGAACTCCACATTACTTAAAAAAAATTTTTTTTAACTTGGATATTCATGAGATCTACGATTACAATGCTGTTCATAACTGTGTTTCAGTCGTACAGTGATCTGGCACCCATCCCTCCACCAGTGCATATTTCCCACCACCAACACCAATATCCCCTATTTCCCCACCATCATCCCCCAACCCCACCCCCTACCTCCAGCCTCCCTCTATGGGAGGCACTTTCCTTCTTGCTCTCTCCTTTTTCTTTTATGCATTATGGTCTGCAATGCAGGTGCTAAGAGGTCATGGTGTTTGTTCAAGGCATTCAGTATTTTTATCAGGACAGTAAGACTGGAGTAGTTTTTCAATTGGGTGAAAGCTTTGGGGTGTGGATGTGACTGCTGAGGCTTCTGGAAGTACAGGGAGGTGGGGGGCAGATAGCCTATCCTGACCCCGAGAAAGCCTGGAGATTTCAGTCACAAAACCTGCATACCAAAATTTTCTGCAGATTATATCTTGGTGAGGTCTGCTCATCCATGTGTGGGTCCGAGCTTAACTGAGGCTTTTGATCTCTTTTGAAATTTATTTATGGATTTCTGAAGCAAGACCAGTAGTACAGCTTACATGGTGGTTGTAGAGTTGGTTTGTGGGGGTGACTGTCATTGCTTCCTTGAGTATTGGGAAGTGGGGGGAGGTGATCTACCCCAACTCCAAGAAAGCCTGGAGATTTCAGTCATGAAACCCACATACCAGAATTTTCAACAGATTATATCTTGGTGAGGTCCGTCCTGAGACGGTGGAGTCAGGCCAGGGGTATAGTGGTGATTTTGGATTGTGGAAGCAAGTGGCTGCTGGGGGCTATGCTTGGGTGGGCCACCAGGCCAATTTACCTCTGATTTACCCCACTCTCTTCAGCCACTCATGGGTCCAAGATTAATTGTGGCTTTTGATCTTTTTCAAGATTTATCTATGGGTCTCTGAGATAAGGTCAATTAATGAGCTTGTATAGCTGCACTAGAGAAGGTTTGTGGGCGTGGCTCCCAAATACCTAACTTTCGGCCATTTAATTTCTTGGTAAACTTGGTCCCATGTTGTTGGGGTCTGGCCAAAGGCACAGCAGCAATTTTGGGATATCAGGAAGCCTGAAGGCACCATTAGGCTGGTGATGCACTCGCCCCGTCAGTACAGGCTGACCTGTTGGTGGCACCATACACCCACCTCTTGTCTTGATTTCAGTCAGTCTTGAAAGGCCATGTCAAATCTTAGCATCATTTCATGCTAAGCTTTCTCTGATGGTCCATGTCCAAACCACACCAGCTCAGGCTGCTTCAGCAATGCTGTCACGACAGTCTCTCCTGAGAGAGCTTCTGTACAAGGTGCATCACATCAATACTGCAGTGAGTCCTGATAACCCCTATTTTATTGATGGAGAAGCTGAGGCCCAGAAATGTCCAGGAACTTTTCCAGAACCACAGAGTTCATATGCAGCCAATTGGGACATTGGGCCAGACCTCTATAGACAAAAGTCTGACTTTCATACAATCCACAGGCTCTTGCATTGAACCGTTGACTGAGAATCCAGGGTGGGGCCCCTGAAGCTTCTGAGCACTGCTTGTAGAGCACCCACACCCATCTACCACAAAAGTCATGCTTTCTCGATAATTCCATAATTTCTCTCATTTGTTATTATTATTATTTTTTAAAATTTGGTTTCCTCCAATAAAAATCTCCTAAGCAACATTAAGTCTAGACATTGAGGACAAAAGACACAGTTTTTGCTCTTAGTGTTTGAGGACAGAAGATAAGACCAGAGCACAGAGATAAGACCAGAGCACAGAGCTCCAGCCTGGTACTCAGGAGAGTCTGTACCAGATGATTTATAAAAATAAATGGGAATTACAATCCTTTATTGGCTCTGAGAACTTCCCAGAACACCAATCCCAGAACTTCCCATGGAAAGAAGTAGGGACATGTCTTCCTTTTATATGACTTTAATTTCAATAGAAAAACACAAAATTGGGCTTGGGCTAGTACAAGGCATGAACCCGACCAGTTTGATCCCCAGAACCGTAGAGTGCCCCCTGTCCTCAATATCACTAGGAGTGGACCTGGTGGTCTTTAGCACTACAGGGTCAGGGCAGCACCTCTCTTCAGTTCGGAATAAAAGGCCAGGTGACCATTCATCACCGAGTGGCACTTGGGCCTCCTGAGCACTACTTAGAATGAGTCTCCCTCATGCAACAAACAACACAGAACATCTGACGGCAGGGTGGAGGGTCTTATTCTCACAAGAGCTACATATATGTTTGTTTTTATTTTTGCACACAGGAGCTAGGAGCTATTTAATTATGATTTAAAGACCATTTTCAGGGGTCAGAGAGATAGTATAGAGGCTAGGATGATTGACTTGCATGTGACTATCCTGGATTTCATCCCCAGCACTCCAAAAGGTCACCAGAGCCCTACCAGGAGTGATCCCTAAACTAAGAGCTAGGGGTAATCCCTGAGCACTGCCAGGTGTTGCCCTAAAATCAAGGCCAATCGCTCCCCACCCCTAAAAAGCCATTTCAAGATCAGTGCCAGCTTGCTTCAGGGCAGTGTATGAACTGATGAAAATTTTGAAAGCTTGGATTTATATTGTTATCAACTTCAACTTCAGCACAGCTTAGCAGAAAGTTAGACATTTAGGAGGAGGAATGCTGAGTCAGAGGAGAGTCCTATAGAAAAAGATTAGGATTTCTGTCTTACTCTAATTGCTTGAGATGGATGCCTAAGGAGAGGGAAGATAAATTAGTAGAATGTTCCTATTCAAGGAATATCCTGTAGAATTCACAATCCATTGGACTTTAGACAGATAGCTTTTGCAATGGAAGCTCCAAGAACTGTGAACATTGCAGGGCAGAGGATGCACCAAGTTGTATTTTTCCAAGAAAATGCTTTTTGAGAGGTAGCTGACAGGCCTCACGATCACTGCTGTGGTTACCGCCCTGTCTGGGTGACTCAGCAGTTCTCTGGCTTGTTCAGCAAATTGTCCAGAAGGAACTTGGTTATATCCTAATTTTCAGCTCTGTGACAGAAAAGGAGAAATAAAGAATCGTCTGGAAGTTGGGGGTGGGGGAGAGCACCTGCATTGCAGGGGTGCAATCTCTAGCACCATCCCTAGGCAGAACAGGCAATCTTGGGACAAGGATAAGGTGACACAGAGAAGTAGCAGGTGAAGGCTTCACACATCTAGATCAGAAAGTACGTGACAATAATAAATAAAATGGAATTTTTAAAAAAGGCAGTGTGGTACAGGACAGCAGCTTGATGGGTAGAGGAGCATGCCTTCTGCTCCTGTAGTAAAACAGGACAGCCCCAGTTCCTACAGAGCCATTAAGTGGCTATTTAACTTCAAGGTCCCTCTTTATCTGGGTTTACTCATAAAAGTCACAAGAAATGAGACACAAAGATACTGATATAACATAGTAAAGAAAGAGAACAAGCTGAATTACCTGAGAGGTTCCTTCCCGCACTGTCTTAATACATTGTGCCTGACTAATTCTACATTAGAGCAATCATCACAAATGGATAGATAAAGTAATAATCTGGTAATCGCCCACATTCTCACTGCTTGAATTCATCAGTCAGTGTACTACTGGATGAACATAATCCCCCACCTACCCCCTCTGTCCTTAGAGGTGGTAGTTAAAGTAAAGAATATATCTATCTATCTATCTATCTATCTATCTATCTATCTATCTACATACATACATGTGTGTATGTGTATGTATGTGTATATATATTCATATGCATAGATATAGATAAATATAGTGTGTGTGCATGTGTGTGTGTTTTTTGTGTATGTCTGTGTGGTGGTGCCAGTGATTGATTTTAGGTCCTCACACCTGCAAGGCAGGTGCTGTACACCAAATTGGGGGTTTCTGTTGTTGTTTGTTTTAGGGACATACCCAGTGGTGCTTAGGGGTTCCTCCTGACTCTGCACTCAGGAATTACTCCTGGTGGCCTCAGGAGACCATCTGGGGGTGCTGAATCAGATGTGTATAATGCAAACACCCTACCTGCTGTACCAGTGCTATACTGGGAATATAGTCCCTTTCAACATGTGCTGTCATTCTGAGGGCCATCTAAGTGTAGTTATGAAGAAGCAAGGAACAGAGGGATCAGAGCTACTATCTTAAAGGACCCAATAACAGGCAGGTGGCTCAGCGATATCATCTTTGCTCATCTCCAGTCACCTGGAAAAGTGGTATTATTATTGCCATTTTAAGATAAATAAAATTCTAGGAAGTGTGATTCATATTCAGGCTACACAGCACTCGGATGCCTGGCATGCCAGTAATCACTTCATAAAGGCAGAACTGTGCGTTGAACAATGACCATCTGGATCCATCCACCCATCTGGATCATTCTCATCCCAATTCATGATGTTTCCTCAAGAAACCATGAAACACTGGGAGAGAAGTGGGAGGAGTTCCAAGTTGGAAAGAATTCAGCTTGAATCCTTGTCACCTCAGGTCAAGACTATGGGCCAAGGAACCGAGACGGGAAGTGTGGAAATTCTTCACTGTTAATCTGTCAGTTCTGCGGGAGGCACTTGAGATGGCAGCTGAGTGAAGGTTTTGAAGCTCAGCAGACCCCCACATCTGCCTCTTGCTGAAAACACTCGACATGTCTGTCTCCTGTGTCTTTGACTGGAAGGCTTCCACGGCTGTTCTCTATAAAAGGGCTTCTATAGTTGGTGGTTCTGAATCATGACACCTTCTACCTGTGGTGTCTGGGACAAAACTGGGGTGAGGGGGACCCATTAGTCTGCAAGTCTGGAGGATTCAGGCAAAAATAATTCACTGACCTTAAACCAGACATGTTGAAAGAATGTCTACCGTTCCATAAAGTACAGTTGAGGTGCTGTCTCTGTGTTTAATTTCTAGAAGGCTCTATTTTTTTTATGGAGCTATATAAATAATAGTAACCATAGTAAATAGGCTAAAGAGGGAAAAAGGGAATTAGTTGGCTAAACCCTGAGTGAAGTAAATTGTTACTCTGGAGATCCTGTGTTTGGCTTAGTGTCTGTCAATCTAGTTTTCTGTGTGCTGATTCCTGGCTTTTCAGGGGGCCTCTTCAAAATAAGATTGGGGGTGGGAAAAGACAAGCAAGAGGGAGTAGCTAGAAATAAGGAGGAAATAGCAACAAAAAGGAAAACGACTTATAACTCAGGGAGGGTCATGATTTTTTGTTTGTTTGAGGGGGTCATACCTGACAGTGTTCAAGGCTTACTCCTTTTTCTGCATTCAGAGATCACTTGTGGTGGGCTAAGGGGACCATGTGGAGTGTGAGGGATCAAACCCAGATCAGCTGCACATAAGACATGCACCTTACCAGCTATATTACTTCTCTGGCCCTGGCCCATGATTATTATTTCCATCCCCCTTCCTGCCCTTCCCACATGCACACATTGCTTAGGGTCCCATAATGACAGAAAGCTCAAGACACAGATGGGGGGAGGGGTTGGATCGATAGCACAGTGGGTAGAGCATTTGCCTTGTATGCAGTCGACCTGGGTTCGATTCCCAGCATCCCATATGGTCCCCCAAGCACTGCCAGGAGTAATTCCTGAGTGCAGAGCCAGGAGTAAACCCTGAGCCTCGCTGGGTGTGACCCAAAAAGCAAAAAAAAAAAAAAAAAAGACACAGATGGGGCCCATAATGTTGCTGAGTTTTGCATCTAAACTGTAACTAACAAAACACTTAATACTTGCAAATATTTATTTGTATATAAATTAATAACTGGAAGTCTGCTATTTGAGAGAAAGGAAAGAGTACTTACCTTTGTACCCCAAAATGGCTACTGTGATTGTCAATAAGGCACACAAAATGTACAATAATATGATAGAAAACTTCAGTGCCCAATTATTTTTACATTTGGTACATTGAGTTCCTTCCTGAATACCTATAAGAAAAATGGAAGAAAAGTCAAGTTTTAATAACAGTAGCCAAAAGCATCATATCAAAAAGTATTTTTTTATATTTTGGTTCAAATTCTATAAGGAAGAATATTTTTGACATATACCTTACTGTAGAATGAGTGACATTTTAAAATCAAGCATACTTTTTTTTTAGCAAATAGACACTTTGGATATCATTATATTTTATACTAGTATTTAATATGAACATAGCCTACCACTTTGTCTAATTCTTTCAAATAAAGTTCCATTATATTGATTACAGTGATACTTTTGATTAAAAATTCTATGTGAAACGTTATATGTAGCGCTCTCTGTAGCATTGTCCTCCCATTGTTCATCAATTTGCTCAAGCGGGCACCAGTAATGTTTCACAACAAATTGTGAAACTTGTTGTTACTGTTTTTGGCATATCAAATACGTCACGAGTAGCTTGCCAGGCTTTTGCCGTACCAGCGAGATACTCTCAGTAGCTTGCCAGGCTCTCGGAGAGGGGCGAAGGAATCGAACCCAGGTCGGCTGCGTACAAGGCAAATACCCTACCCACTGTGTTATTGCTCCAGCCCAATAAATTATACTTATAAATTATAAAACACTTAAATCCAGTTAAGTCTATTTGTTTCAGCCATTGTAGGACTTATTTATAACAATTCAAAAAAAAAACCCAAAAAAGTACGTTTGTTTCACTGTTGTATTGCAGATACATTCTGATGGCCTGCCAGAGTCCATTCAATTTATAAGAATTTGGGGAGCTATATGTCAAATTGCTATTAGCCTGAAGTCAATCCTGGAGGAAGTACTTAAACTTTGGAAATTGGCAAACAGCACACGTGATGACCATCCTTTCCCACCACTGGTTAACTGACATGCCACAAGTTGTAATGCACTCTCCTCTTTAGTAGAAAATGTAGGAAATTTTATGACTACGACCATGATAAAATTATATAATCATTACTGAATCATATATAATCATTTTTGTGCATGATATGTACATAAGAACATATATGGATCTTGAAGTTATCACAGTGACTTGAAAAACATCCATGGAATAACTAGACAAATCAGACATTTTTGAGGAAAGGAGATAAATTTTTATAGCTCACAGTTCAATTTTTTGAAAAATACTCTAGTCTAAGGGTAAATCATTACACTTCTCTAAGTGATTCCAGAACTAACCCATAAAAAGGCAACTTTCCATTTATTGATTTGATTAGAAATGCAGAAGACAAAGACTTTGGATATTTTAATGTGAAAATCACATTGTAAGAAGTACCCTTACAGCACATACTTCTTTCCCTGACCTGTTTCCCTCTGTGTGTCTTACTAGTAACCTCCCCCAAGAGTAACAGTGTATAAAGGACTGTAACAGTGCATAAAGGACTCCTATAACTGTGCTCAGTAACTTTTGATGGGTAAGTCATGAGGATTAAGCCACAGCTGACATTTCTTTACTTGCTTCTTTACTTGCTTTGTAGTTTTTCAGTGAGAAGAGTTCTTTGGCTGTGTTTAGTGCAAAGTGATGAGAGAAACAGTTTTGAACAATGACTCAGTTTTGACTTTCAGGGTTTGCTCCTTCTCTCGGGCCTGTGGGCTGTCGATTCAATGCCTTCCGGCAGTGCTACTCAACCTCTGGATTACATTGGTAGTGCTTAAAGTTTTCATTAAAACAGATTGTACTTCAGGAGGTGGGAGAGGGATGCCTAAAAACTTGGATCTCAAATAAATTTGCTGGTGATACTGATGCTACTAGCTTGGGGACTATGATTCAGAATTGTGCTTCTGGAAGTATATCATGCTTCGAGACACACTGCTGATTCCCATTCATCAGGTCTGAGATGGGAGCTACGATTCAGCATTTTCAACAAGGTGCAGGTGATGTCTGGCTGGAGTAGACTACTCCTTTTGAGGTCTTAATTTTCGAACTGAAAAATCTTGAGTGCTTTTGGGAGAGTGGTGAGCTGAGTCCCTCTCATCTTACAGAAACCCTGGGGCCACAGCCACACCTCACAGCCACCATGCATAGAGCCCGTATCCACAGCATCACAGTTAAACATCGCAGAGACACCAAGTCAAGCCAACAAAAATTCCAGGAATAAAAATTTTAGTTAAGAAACGGTTATGGGGCTGGAGCAATAGTACAGTGGTAGGACATTTGCCTTGCACATGGCCCACGCAGGTTCCATCCCCGGCATCCCATATGGTCCCCTCAGCACTGCTAGGAGTGATTCCTGAGTTCAGAGCCAGAAGCAACCCTGAGCATCGCTGGGTGTGATCCCACTCCCCTCACCCCCCCAAAGGAACAGTTATGCTGGATTAATTTATGATTAACTAATTCCTTGAGGAATTCAAATGTAAAATCAGACTTATGGTTCCAATAGCCCTAGAAAAGATCAGCTTCTTTTGCATTGATTTTCCCATTTCTTTGACTCCTTTCCCTTTCCTTTCCCTTTAATAATTATCAAGTGAATGTCTCAGTTCCATCTCTCATGTGCAAAACTAGCCCTGCCAAACCAGATCTCCAACTTCTACCTAAAACTCTTACTTCCATCCAACCCAAATACTATTATCTCAATCCCCAGGTGGTTTAACTCAAAGACACCCTGAAGCTTTGTCTGATACTTACTCTCTAAGCCCTGTACTTATTCACCAGGCCTTACTAATCATCCTGTGGGATATTTTTTATCATGATCCTCTTATGTACAGATACTGATGTTCATTTACCACCTACATTGTACCAGGGTCTGACCCAGGTTCTTTATATACCATCTCTTTAATTCATATAATAACCCTTCACAAACACATAGTAGTGAGAACTGAAATGACACGTCACAGATATCGAAGCCAGGATTCCAAACTGGTTGGTCTGATTCTAAATGCTTGTTCTCAACACTCTGCTATGCGAAGTTTCCTGTCATTCTTGCTTCTCCATTTCCCTGCCCTTATTCTAGTGTGGTAGCCTTTCATCTTTCCATTTACACTACAATCTGTCCTTACTTACTCGGTTCTCATGACAAGGCCCAAAGTAACCAAACCTTCAGGGGCTCATTAAAGGAAACATGCAAACATATCCATACTTCTTGGGCTTGCGAATCTGGTTCTTTCAAATGAAACAAAAGCCCCTCAATTCACCGACAGTGAAAATATCTTTGGAGTTGGGAGAATGGGAAGTAGAGGTAGACCCCAGTATATGCCACCTTATGTGTTTAGAAAGAATAAACTTAGTTTAGTGGCAAATGTAAGACAAGGGATGGCAGGCACAGGGGTGCAGGAAAGTTCCTGTGGAAAGACTGAGGGACGCTTTTATGTGTTTCATTAATTCTTTTAAAAATTTTAAAATTGCTGTAGGTGAGTTTTTCCCATTCCTCCAGCTATTTCCTACACTTCGTTTGTTCAGAGTGGGGAATGTTGCAGATAATAGAGTGCCAGGGTTAGAAGTCTCGCAAGCATCATTGTACTACTGATGGGAAAGCAATTCCCCATACAGGGGTCTGTCCATACCATTCTTGCCCTGTATTCTAGCACTGTGTTTACCACAACATGAGGCATTCATGAAATTTGCTCTCAGACAGTTGTCGCTGGTTCCCATTCTGAAGAGCAGGATCACTTCCTCATGACATGCATTTCTCATTGCTGAGTATATCAGCATTTAATCAATATCAGATGGCACTGACTGGCCTTCCTCTTCACTGGACATATTTTCTCTGCCTTGTTTTTTTTTCCCCCATGAGACTTATTTTTAATAAGAATTCTGTTTTATCTTTCCCTTTCTGCCCTCCGCTGGGAGGCCATCTGGCCAAACATACGAATACCTACTACAAAGAGATCCCGCTGGTTCATGTAGCTGTGGGACCCCTCCCCCCTGAACCTAGATGGTCACAGAAAACATTCAAGACAGCTATCCCCCTGTTACCAGCCTTTGTAGTATCTGTTTTCTTAGCATTACTTTCAGAGACGAGGGACTTTGTTCCCATGGGGAGCACGAATGGTAGGACAGGGAAAAGAGAGTAGGGATGGATCTGTAGAATGCTAGATAAGAGATTTTAGAGCAAAGAATGAAGCAATTTTGCTTTCTGCCACCATAAGATCTAGCTTATGAAAAAAAACAACAACTCTGGCCCAAATTGCACATTTGTAATTCAACAGGCTACAGAGAAAATGTGCCCATAAGATGCAGGCCCTTCCATTGATTATTCCTCTTGAACTCTCTCCAGCTGAACTTGATTCTTGGCTCAGGTTCTGAATATGTTTTTCTAATACTCAAGTTTTTATTATATAAAAAAGTTTGAGGGCTCGGCGAAGCCAACTGAATCACTCTGGTTAACTCCTTGAGTATACCGCGGAAGTTCAGAATAGGCCGACAATTGGGTCCCCAGTGCCCAAACTCCAAGTTCCTTGTGTTGCCCCTTTTCTAATCACATGTGTTTAAGAAGTGTGGGGCTCTGCTGGGGCTGCTGACGAGAGGTGGTTAGCTGGTTGGCAGGAATAATCTAAATACTGCAGGACTGACTGTGCAAAGGCTCAGAAAATTTCACCAGCAAAGGGAATTCCTTTCTGTGGTTCTCCATAAAGAGTCCTCCCAAGTGTTGTGGTCCAGGCTCCAATCCACACTGTTCTTCCAACCTTTTTGAAAACAAAAGATTCTCCATGATTATCATATATTTTTTTTTTTTGTCAATGAGGGAGGCCTCATCTGTCAAGGTGGATTCATGCTGTTCAATCTCCATCTCATTAGGGAGAAGCCAGCCTGTAAGCAAGTGAGGAGCACTTTGGAGCTGTCTTCATTCTCGAAGGCTCTATAACTCAGTTGGTGTTGCCATAAAGATCATGTTACCAGAGAAGGCTTCAAAACTGGTAGGTTGCAAAATCCAGAAAACCACAGGTTTTGATCTGAGATTTGCAGTGACCTTTTCATGTGGTTTTTTTATAGTTATTAATCTACTGCCTGGTGGCATCTATTCCCATAAGTTCATGAGAAGGATTTGGCTCTAACAGTAAAACTGATGATTCAGATACATTCCTATAATTAAAATGCCCTCAAAAGCAACAAAGCAGTAAGAGTTAACATTCTAGTTATTTGGAAGTTATACAAGAGCACTAGCACAAAGAGGAATATATAAAATACTCATAAGACATTAGTTTTTATTTATTATAGAGGACATTTACTAAATGATGGGATATGGATTTAGCCTATATGAAAAAATTTTTTTCAGTAATTCAGTTCTCCAAATACAAATCTCATTTCTGGAAACCTTATTATGCCACATTTCCTAAATGATGGGGAGAATTATGAAAATGGAAGCAGGGCAAGAATCAGCAATAAAAATACTTTGAGAAAAATGGTGTTCTGTGCAAAATAAATGAGACTTCACAGGACTTCTGTATTTATCAAGAAGTATTCATACAAAAATTATTTACAAGAGTGTTTTCTGAGTTAAAACTCATTAGCATTAATTTCAGGTTTATATTAATATCCTATATATTTACCAAGGGTATGTTCTTATTAGAAAAATTTCACATATATGAGAAAGGCAGAAAGTTCTAGTTTCTTGGTTTTAATCTTTCAAATACAAAACATCATTGATTTATTTGGTTTTTGGGCCATAATCTGCAATGCTCAGAGCTTACTCTGTACTCTGTGTTCAGGGATCACTCCTGGTGAGGCTGGCGGGGAAAAATGTATGAAGGACTAAGGAAAACAATGCCATTCTGGCAGGCATTGATAGGTTCCAGGCTATCCCCTTCTCATTACTTATAAAACTTTCAAAGTCCTTCAAAGCAGGAATTCTAACTCTAATTTTATCAGTTTTAGAAGAGTGTATTAGGGGTGGCCTAGGGCGAGTGTCTCAAAGATGTGGCAGTCAAGCAAATGAGCAGCAGAGCTGTGCCGCTGAACCCAGACTTATCTTTGCTTTAAGTCTTTTGACTTTCAGAAGTGGAAAATGAAACAAGTCAAGATAAACTGTAGTAAACTGACTGGTCAGGCCTGTAGAAGTGTTCTGTCAAAATAAAGGGGTGCCAAAACATACTTTCAAATGTTGATAACACACCTTTCTCAAAAATGAGCGTAGAATTTAGGCACCAGTAAGTTAACTATTATAGGCCTGACACTTGAACAGGCTGTAATTTCTCTCTTACCATTCTGTGGTGACATACTTAATTTCACCCTAAATAAATGCTCATTATCTCTGTGAGAGGTCAAAAGGGTTGGCTGTGGAGTTCTGTTATCCCTCTGGGGAATTATCCCTCAAAGGTGATGGAATTTTTGGAATGGGGTGAGCCAGGAAGAGACGTTGCTTTATAATTTTAAGGCAGACTATGGGGCATGCAAAAGCCTTGCTCAGCTTGAATCCAAAAGAAGTTGGTTTAAAATAGAAGCCTCAAAAGCCAGTCTCCAATGGCTCCTTCATCTATGGACCAAAACAATTGCCACCATGTTCCAGCCTGCAGGTGCTGGTGACACAAGTTAGCAAAAAGGAAGGAGGTGAACAAAGTATTAATCATGTGGTATACAAGATTTATTTTATAGTAGCTAATTCTCCCCTTTAAAAAATATGCCTGGAGTACTGGGCAAAGTGAATTAGTTTTTACAAACACCTACTTTATCCCATAGTTTGAAAATCCACAGTAATTCTTCACTGTCATAGAAACAGCTCCAGATCACTTACAGTCAATTCTAAGATGTTCAGTGGCCGGCATCCTCTACCATGCAGTTCCAGACACACAGTCAGGAGGAATGTTAGCTGACATTTCAATCAACATCTAGATCACCAACATAGAGATTCACCTACTGCATGCCACTGCTTACTCCATCACACAGAAGTAGACTAGTATTGCACACAGGTTTTTAGACTCTGTGCCAAACTTCTTCAGATTGCAAAACATTGACTACTTCACTCTGTTTCCTTCTGGCCACATCCCATTTATTCAAGAAATAAATATGAAGCAGCTGCTATATGCCATATGCAAAGTATAAGGGTGACCAAAGCATGCTTACAGAACTTATACTCCAGTGGGAGAATTTTTAAAAGTAAAATGGCTTTATTTAGAGAAATGAGATGTGGCAATTATCCAAGATAGAGAATGTGCCCAGTGGGAGGATGTTTTAATAGGTGAGAAGGTGACAAACACTATAAGAGGAGCTGAAGAGACAATGCAGCAGGTAACGTATTTACTTTGCATGTGGCCAGCATTAGTTTGACCCCCCAGCACCATATATTTGGTCCCTTTAGCACTACTGAGAATGACCCCCAATCACAGAGTTGGGATGCAGCCCCTGAGCACTGCCAGATGAAACTCAATTACCCTACAAAATTCTATTAAGAAAAATAAAGCAATATATGGATAAAGAAAATGTGAGAGACAAGATGGCAATTCCAAACAGAGGGTCAGAGAGGGCTTCAAAGAGTAACATTCAAGCAGGAGCTTGAAGGAGTATAGGAGGTACACCAGCGTACTTGGGCTAGCTTCTCACTCCTGCAGTGTTTCCCCTTGCCTCTCTGGGTCTTAGAGTTTCCCTCCTTCCTGTATATTCTTCATCTCTCCCCAATGACATCTTAACTCCAAAACTTTCTCCCCAGGCAATCCCTTCCTAACCAGGTTTGCTGGACCCAAGTCCTTTCAGCTCCTTAACGTGATTCATTTCACAAAAATCTATGCTCATCTTATGTATTTTCCCTCCTCATATAGTTTCAATGCCAACATCAGATCTGCCATCTTCTTTATGTTTCAATAAGATATTTGTTTAGCAAATCTCGAAACCCAGCGGCTTTTGGCAGAAATGCGTCTGGTCCCTGCAGTAGGTTACCAGCGCTGGGCCAACCCAGGTGGGAATAAGCTTTGTGCTTTGGTCTGTTCCCTCTGCTGGCCCGGTGGCCACCATCCTCCAGATGCCACTGGAGAATCAGGTTTGGGCCCACAGTGACGAAACACGCGGGGCTTCACAGGATGGGGGTGGAGCCGGCTATTTCCTCCCCACCCCAAAGAGACCCTGAGTCACCCACCGCTCACGAACAGCCTCTCTGGCTCCTGATCAAGCTGCCTAATGGCCATGATCCCAGAGACTCAGAAACAAATTTCAGAACTCAGTGGCTTTTGGTAGAAATACATCTGGACCATGCGGTGGGTTACTATCACCGGGACACCCCAGGGGGGAAAAGGTGTTGTCCCTCTGCCTGCTCCCCCTAGTTGGCTCGGTGGCTGCCATCCTCTAGAGGTCATTGTGCTGTCAGGCTTGGGCCCTCAGAGCTGAGACACACAGGGTCTCCTGGGATGGGGGTGGAGCCAGCCCTTTCCAATGAGACTCTGACTCGCCGCCCATGAACAGCCTTTCTGGCTCCTGATCAAGCTGCTTAATGGCCATTATCTCAGAGACTCAGGAACAAATCTTGGAATCCAGCAGGTTTTGGCAGAAATGCCTCCAGATTTAATTGTTAAAATTTCGGAATTTCAAAATCGTGTGGCCACTACTACACCCACACGACATCATATGTTATTTATAACCAGCAATAGAAAACAAATTGTCTACTGTTGCCTTTTCAGCAGATCTGAGTGTTGGGGTAAAATCCCAAATAATGATGGTGGGTCTGGTGTCAAACTATTGAATGTAATCAAAGTAGAGAGAGAGAGTAATGTGGAAATTGTCTGACCCACAGGTAGGGGGAGGGTGGGGGATGGGGGTATACTGGGATTTTTGGTGGTGGAGAATGGGCACTAGTGAAGGTACGGGTGTTTCATTGTATGACCGAGACTTGAACCCAAAAGCTTTGTTACTGCTCTCACGGTGATTCAATAAATAAAATTATGAAAAATGAAATGAAAAAAAAAGGTAGAGTTCATGCCCAATTCAATCAGGTTATCAGTGGCTGAATAAATAGCAGTACTCTTACATAAAAAAAAAGATATTTGTTTAAAATAGGATTTCCAAGGAAAAAATTCAAACTTCACAATTTCCCACAGATTTCTCAAGAGGTTTGCTGGAACAAGCTGACATAACAGGTCAGAATTTACTTCTAATATTATTTATAGATCACCAGTTTGTGTGATGGCACTGGTAGCTTCCTCCAGTATCACTCTGGGATTTCTTTAGGCAAACCTGTACTGTCTATTACTGCAGGTCACGTAGTTAAGCACATTCACACTGAGAGTAGCTCCTAGCTATGAAAAATTATTTTAAGACTCCCCACTTCCTTATTCCCCATCTCTTAGGGGAAGGGATGTGGTTGTTTCATGACCTTCATTCCCAACTCTGTCTCTTTTTATTCTAAGGTAGGAATACTTCTATTTATTCATCCACTGATTAAGCTGACTGAAGCAGACATGAACTCCACATTATTTTTTATAAATTTTTAAATTTTAGTTTTATAAAGTTGTTCATAATAATTGTTTACACTCAACATTTCAACACCAATCCCACCACCATTACACCTTCCTACCATCATTATTTCGAATATTCCTACAACCACCCAAGCCGTTCCCTAAGGTAGATGTTAAATAATTTATTTTGTATGGCTTGTTATGCCTTGCAAGCGTCTGGCCTGGCTGACCCAGGTTCGATTCCTCTGCCCCTCTCAGAGAGCCTGGCAAGCTACTGAGAGTATCTTGCCCCCAAGACAAAGCCTGGCAAGCTACCCGTGACGTATTCGATATGCCAAACACAGTAACACAAGTCTCACGATGGAGACGTTACTGGGCCCACTCAAGCAAATCGACAAACAATGGGAGGACAGTGCAGTGCAGTGCTTGTTATGAATAGTATGAGATGTTGTGCAGCCGCAAAAGCAGCTAAGCACTCCTGGAATTCTAAAATTTTTAAAATATTTTGGGTCCAAAGGCATCTGTGTGGCATGCTGCTCTCTTCCAAGATGCATCTGTGACTCTCTGAATCATGGCCGTTAATATACTTAAACGGCCTGATTTTGATCTCGTTTGAGATTTATGGGTCTCTGAAATAAGGCCAATAAATATGGTTATATAGGTGTGCTGGAGGGGGTTTGTGGGTGTGGCTCCCACATATGTAACTTTTGGCCATTTAATTTCTTGGGAAACTTGATCCCAAGTTGTTGGTGTTCAGCTAGAAGCACAGTGGCAATTTTGCAGTATGGGGTGGGGCTGGGGGGCTGAAAGCACCATCAGGCTGCTGATGCATTTGCCCTGCGGGTATCGGTTGACCTGTTAGGCATCACCATACTCCCACTTTGTCTCTTGATTTTGTTTTGGGGGCTACCCCCAGCAGTGCTTAGGACTTACTCCTGGCTCTGTGCTCAGGGATCATCCCTGATGGGGGTAGGGGGATCATAGGGGTGTTGGGAATTGAACCCAGGTCCATACTGTACTATCATTCTGCCTCACCTTCACCTCCGATCTATAGTAACTAGCCTTTGAGGTGATAAGTGAGGTGCTGCTCTCATTGTCTTTCAGGCCAGAGTGTAGACATCATGAGGGAGGATTTCAGATCAGAGCCTGATAGTGTCTCAGGCTCAGACACTCCTAGCTCTTTTCCCAAACAGCCAGGATCCCAGGCCTGCAGAGTTTCTGTTTTCTGTCATAGTGATGGGGAGCTCAGTGCAATTTCCTAATCAAAGAACCGCAAACCATTGGTTTAGACCCCTTCCCAAATGAAACAAGTCCCAACATCCAAAGCTTATTGCAAGTGGTGGAGGGGGGAGGGCAGTTAAGATAGAGAGGTCCACTATGACAGGGATAGCTGGAAATGGTCACTGTGGACAAGAACTGAATGCTGAAAGTAGGAAAAGGGATAAACATGATAATCTTTCAGCACCTATATTGCAAACCATAATGCCCAAACTGGAGCGATAGCACAGTGGGTAGGGTGTTTGCCTTGCACGCAGCCAACAAGGCCGACCCAAGTTCCTCCGCCCCTTTCGAAGAGCCCAGCAAGCTACTGAGAGTATCTCGACTGCACGGCAAAGCCTGGCAAGTCACCTGTGATGTATTCGAAATGCCAAACACAGTAACAAGTCTCACAATGTTACTGGGCCTGCTCGAGCAAAATGATGAACAATGGAAGGACAGTGATAAGTGAAATGCCCAAAAGAGGAGACAGAGAGAGAGAGAGAGAAAGAGAGAGAGAGAGAGAGAGAGAGAGAGAGAGAGAGAGAGAGAGAGAGAACAAAAGTGTTTGCCACATAGATAGGCAGGCTGCAGGGGATGTGGATGCAAGGGGAAGGTGTTGAGAGGGAAACTAGGGACACTGGTGGTGGGAAATGTACACTGGTGAAGGGAAGGGTGTTGGAACATTGTATGACAGAAACCCAATCACAGAAACCCAATCACCCAATCACAAGCAATAAGTAACTTTGTAACTGTGTATCTCCTGGTGATTCCAAAACACCCCTCCCAAAAACCAACCCAACATCCTAAAGCAGCATGTTTGTGCCTCTTAGCATTCACCAAACTCAATCTCATTGGACAAAACCAGGAGGAACAAACCCAGTCCAAAATGTACATGAGATATGGCTGCCTTAAGAACTATGGTTTGGGAAGCTAATATGATTAGCTTCTGTTGGAAGGAAGTTTGTACGTCTCTGTTGATAATTATTTTTATGGCTGGGCATGTGGAAATTATGCTGGAGACTAGGTGATGGTCCACCCCCCCCCCCCAAAAAAAAACCCCTCTCAACCTACCATCTCTTGCATACTTAATAAATTTTTAAAGCATAACTAGTATTTTAATGAAAAAGGGAGGCCTTAATGTAAAAACAAAACAAAACAAAATACAACCCCTCAGTCCCATGACACTCCCCCGTGAATTCCTCTGTGAATATGTGCTTTGGAGTATCTTCAAGTGAAGACTGGAGTTGAGAATACTGAAACGAAAGGGAAGTGAGCCAGGGCAGAGCAACCCATGTCACTGTCGGCGCTTTCAAAGGTCTATTCAGACTGAATGGAGCCTCAGTTCTGAACCCGGATGGCAAATGAGTCTGTCGACTTGAAATGACCCAGATGAGTGAAGAAGGCAAACAAATCCCTAGGAGAGTGACAGACGGCCTGCCCACAGAGCCTGCGGGGTGGGCGGGCCCAGTCTTAGCAAGGATCAGCCCGTGCACCACTTGTTATTCATGCTCTCTACCTAAACAGAATACAGACTAGAGTGGAAGAAATCTTTTCAGGGGATAGATATGGCTGTGGAGGTCCAAGGAACTAAACTGAAAAAATAAAATTGAAAACTGCTCTACAAAAAAAGGAAATCAGAAGGCCTGAGGGATAGAATGGGGTTGGGTTGGGGTTGGAGCTCCCATAGAGGTGGAGCACGTGCCTCACAAGCCCAAGGTCTGAGTTCCATCCCTAGTACAAAAAAGTGAACAAGCCAAACAATCAGAAGACATCAGAAGACACGCAACAAATGAGTATAATAACATAGAGCAAGTGGGAAAGTGTATGCTTAATAAATTTTTCAAGCCTTGTAAAGAGTTCATAAATGAGTTAAATTTGTTGAAAACAAAATTGTTTAAAGTGAAATAGCTAGATGAAAGTATGGCTAGGTTTGTGCATTCATGTATATATACACAAGTAACTTTTCTTATTAAGGATATTTCTCTGCAAGAGGATTTCTGGGGTCTGGAAGGCAGCTTAAAGGGCTGGTGCACTTGCCTTGCAAACCAAAGTCCCTTCATTTGTGCCCCACACCACAAGGCTCCCTGATCACTGCTGCAGCCTTGGTGGTCTCCAGCAATGGGCCTGAGCAGCTGAGTTGCCAAGAGTTGCTCCCCAGACCGCCAAGCATGGCTGGTGAGGCGGGAGGTTCCCTGTTCTCCCCTCCAATAAACAAGGATTTCTAAGCAGAATTAAAATTTCCCATAGATTTCTCACAGGTTTGCTGGGGTCAGCTTACATGAACTGGATAAAAGTAGTTACTGTTTTATCTATTATTTATTTATAATAATTATTTATTATTGCTATTTCTTCTGAACTCTATGTTGGAACTTTTTTTCCCCTTTTACCATCCTCCATAGTCCTCCCCACCCCGCCTCCACCCCCAACCTATGTTGAAACTTTTCATTGGTGATTTGAAATTGGTAATCCTAGCAGTATTTACTCTATGAAAGTTAGTAAACACTACAGATCAGAACTTTACCTCCTGAAAAGCTGACTGTTATACATCTACCAGTACACAATTTAAGTTGGTGCTACTGGTTCATTACATTTGAACAAATCAAAAACTGCTCTGTCCTTTTGCTTGAAAAGTTCAGGATAATGGGCACAGTCCAACTTGGATGAGATTATATTAGACCACTGTTCCTTCTTTCTCCCTCCAGGTTATTGAGATTTTGTTTTATTTGTTTTTGGCTCACACCCAGCTGTGCTCAGCATTTACTTCTGGCTCTGTGCTCAAGGATCACTTCTGGATGTGCATGGAGTACTGGATGAGGTGCCAGGGATCAAACCCATGTCAGCTGCATGGAAGACAAATGCCCTACCTGTGTGCCATCTCTCTGCCCCAGGTTTACTGAGATCTTACTTGAAATCCTATTAGAGATATTTTATACACTAGATGTTTAGAGTTAAAAATGTTCATGGAAACAGAAAAGTAGTCAGATTCATATTCTTTGTGAGGTGAGGGTAATTTTTAGATTCCTAGTGAAAGTGACAATATTCATTGTCTCCATACCTGCTAGCTTCATTGCATGGGTATATGTTTGCCTTAACTCAGACCAATCATTTTGAATGAACTTTTCTTTCTTACAGGCAGATGAAGCAAAGAAGGACACCTGATAAATCAGCCATCTGAAATGGGATGGCAATATTTAGAGGTGGCACAAGGATGGAAGGACCTATGGACAGTGTGGACGGCAGGCTTGAACTGAGTTAAAGGAATCAGTAGAGAGGAAAGAATTTCAAAAAACCTTTGGATCACTTCTGTCTGTGCATGGAGTATCGGATGAGGTGCCAGGGATCAAACCCATAAAAATCAGGCAGAAATTAAAACCTCATCAGCCAGGTAGAAAAATATAACCAGAATCCAAATGAACATGAAGCTTCTGTGCCTTCATGAGATGCATAAATATTTGTGACAATAACAATCAGATCCAGAAATAGAAACATGAAAATCAGAATTACACTTGCTGAGCAGCTCAGATTGAACACAAAATACCTTTGGAACTTGACCTCTTATAGCCGAGAATTGCAAAATTTGGTCAGGGCCATACCCACTCTGAAAATATACACAAAATTGCATGAGGTAATAAATTCTTAGGGTATAAATCACTTAAATTTCATGCTCGAAGATATGAATTTTACTTCCAAAAATGAGCAAACGGTTCTGAATCAGGGGTGTAATTGATAAAATAAGCTGAAAGAAAAGGTTTAAATAGCATCTAGCCCAACCTGGCTCAATAGTTTTTCCACTATCCCAAGCGGGGATTTGGAATTCTATCAGAACCATTGACTAGGAAGCCATTTGTGTATTTTATTTCTACTTTGCAGCATTTATTGGTTTACCTCAGTTCTAGTAATATGTATATAGCTAGGGACACAGTGTGAGCTGATTGTTAATTCTGTCGTCCCTCAGGAAGAGATACTTGTCTTAGGTGGGTGCTACACAGTGGACCAAAGATGTGCACAACTTCTAACACGTGGCCTGGGCCGTGATGGTGGTGATGGTGGAAGGGATGGGGTGGGTGGGTGGGTGTTCTTCCTTCTGGGGAAAAGCAAACCCTTTCCCACCCCAGTTGGAAAAGTCTTGCAGTGATTCAGCACTAATGCTGATGGTCAACAGTGTTATCATCTTGCAAACACAAGGACAGTCCTGTTTCATTCCCTTCACATCAAACACAGTCCTGAAGAGGAACTGAAAAAGAAGAACTCAAAGATTCATAAAATGCTTGTTCCTATATGAGGAATAAAATGAAACCTGTACTTAATAGCTCCAGCTACTATGAATATTCTTTCCTGTTAGAAAGCAGTTGTATCGTAGGAGCAAAGCCAGTAAAGACAACCAACCACTTGTAAATACAACCTACTGGTTTCCCTGAAACAATCTGTCACTTTATATAGCACGTTGAGGAAACACCACCTAATAAACAACACCTAGTAAAGTAAAGGGACATATATTGAAGTGAAGGGAAAACTTCCACTTACAACTGTGGTTATGTCAGTGCTTATAAAATTAGAAACACTGATTTATTATGGCTTCTAGAACCCCAAATGACAGCACAATTGAGTATTCAATACATTTTATCTATAGGACTGCTGCAGCAAAGAAATCATCTTGGCTTTGAGCTTGATGGGAAGACCTGTTTCCATTCCAGCTTACTTCCCAGTCACACATCACATGGGGCACAAATCACATAACATCACATAACAGAAGTGTTTATGCAATGATGCAACAATGGCAGTACTCTTCTCGAAATGCAGCGTGGATTTCCTCCAGTCTCAACTTCCCTCCCTTCATCTGTTCTCACAAAATACAAAATAGGTAAGGACTCCACAGAACCAACTCTGTGGACCTTAACGCTCATTCCTAGCATGGGTTAACTCCCTGAGCTACAGCTTGGAACAGACAGAAACAAGTGCAGAACATCATTTCCTATTTATATTATTTGTAGAGAAAGGTTTCTGAAACATTTTCCTCCTCAGACCCTTTTTTTGCCTGGGAAATTTTATGTACACTTTGATATAAAATGTGCCTTTCAGTATAAAATAAGTATACAAACAAAATATCTGACAATCATAAAGAAATTTATTTTAAAACAAATTTTTAAAAAGTTAAACAATCCTATATTTGGTAGTGACACACAGTGAAAGAGGCCTAGGTTGTAGAACACCTGAAAGTGTTATTTACCAAGGGAGGAACACAGTTCACTCAATAATAAGATTTTAGCAATTTAAGAGTATATCAAATTGCCTTTAGCCATGGGGACATTTGATATTATGTCACTATGAAGGGCTTTGATTTGTCAGAATTATTTTTTGGTCTGATCTACTAATAGAAAAACAGCTTTGGCTAAACAAGTTAAACCTTTAACACACTGAAGCTAATGTGGAAATCTGTGTAATCAAATCACATTCAAGTTTGAGCCTCTTATAGTAAGCATCAGCACATTTAAGGAAACAGATTACAGTGCTGGAGCAAAGGATGATGACCCCCACAGAGACACTGTGAAATTAATTTGTTAAGTGAATTAAACAAGAAGGTCATTCAACCATGTCAACTTGCATACTGGACATTCTTCCTAAGCACACACAAACCCTAATGTGTAAATGCCTCAAGATTATGAGATTAAAACACTAGGTCAACCAAATTTAAAAAGCTAACAAGGTTTTAAGCTATAGTCAAAGAATTCCTGGTGGAAATGTGCACTGGTGGAGGGATGGGTGTTTGATCATTGTGTGACTGTAACTCAAAGCTTGTAACTATATCTCATGGGGAATCAATAAAATTTAAAAAAAGAATTCCATGCTCTGTAATGAGAAAAATTATTTACCCAATATCCATCAGAGAGGGGCTTAATATCCAGAATATACAAGATACTGGTAGAAACTTCCAAGAAAAAAAACCACCAACCCCATCAAAAAATTGGGAAAACAAATGAACAGAAATTTCCTCAAAAAAGAAATTCAAATGGCCAAAAAGCACATGAAAAAATGCTCTGCATCACTAATTATCAGGGAGATGCAAATCAAAACAACAATGAGATATCATCTCACATCACAGAAACTGGCACACATCAAAAAGAACAAGAACAAGTAGTGCTAGAGTGGTTGCGGGGAGAAAGGTTCTCTCATTCATTGTTGGTGGGAATGCTGACTGGTCCAGCCTTTTTGGAAAATAATATGGACATTCCTCCAAAAACTAGAAATTGAGCTCCCATATGACCCATTAATACTACTTCTGCGAATATATCACGAAGATGCAAAAAATATATATACAGACAGCAGAGACAGCAGAAATGACATCTGCACCTGTATGTTTATTGCAGCACTGTTTGCAATAGCCAAAATATGGGGAAAAAAAAACTCGAGTCCCTGAGCACAGACGACTGGTTAAAGAAACTTTGGTACATCTACACAATGGAATACTATGCAGCTGCTAGAAAAGATGAAATCATGAAATTTGCATATAAGTGGATAGACATTGGGAGTATCGTGCTAAGTGGAATTAGGCAGAAAGAGAGGGATAGACAGGATGACTGCACTCATTTGTGGAATATAAAGTAACATAATAGGAGACTAACGCCTAAGGACAGTGGAGAATAAGTGCCAGGAGGATCACACCATGGCTTGGAAACCGGCCTCACATGCTGTGGGGAAAGACAACTGGGATAGAGAAAGGAGCACTAAGTAAATGATGGTTGGAGGGATCACTCAGGATGGGAGATGTGTGTTGAAAGTAGAGTATGAACCAAACATGATGGCCTCTTAGTACCGGTATTACAAACCATTAACACCCAAAAGGAGAGCGAGAGAAAGAGTAAGAGAGAATGTACCTGTCACCGAGGCAGGGGGTGGGAAGAGCTGGGGGTGTTGGGAGGGATACTGAGAACATTGGGGTTGAGAATGGGTACTGGTGGGGGTGGGGGAATGGGTACTTGATCATTGGATGACCAAAACATAATCATGAAACTTTGTTAGTCTGTTACTGTATCTCATAATGATTCAGTAAAAAAAGGGGGGTGAGGGGGGGAAAATTCCATGCTTCTATTCTTTCTCTGTGCAAGACTTGCCCCAGTTCCTGTGGTAGCAGCACTCTTGGCCACTTTTGGTTTGGTGCTGGCTAAATCTAAGCAATTCATGTTCAAACTCTTAAATTTCTTCATATGTCTCAGTTTATTATTTTAATTTTTACTGTATATTCAAGTTAGAGAAGAGCACAGACTACAGATCATCTGTGACCAGGGCAAAATGGTGGTGGTGGAGGATAGGAAAATGGAATGAATCTGTGGCAAGGACACTTTATAATTTTTCTCTTTTAAATTTCCATCATGGTGAAACATATGAATTTTCAATGCAATTCAAGAACAACTGAATAGACTTGTGTTTATATATTGTTATATAGCATTGATCTCATCTATCAAGTGTGATCTATATTTGCTCCTATTTCTTTTATTTATGCTAAAATTTTTATTACAAAATTTATTGTTTAGGTAAAATGTTTACAATAGTGTTAACATTTATAGGTTTTGTGGATAGAGGTTGAACCATATCAAGTTATGCTGAGGGCTTACTCTTGGCTCTGAGTTCAGGGATAATTTCTGGAAATGCTCATATTCAGTGATTGAGAATGACTTGGGATTGTTGGCCCAAAGTAAGGTGAACAATTTAATCCCTAATAACATCTGTATGGGCCTATATTTATGGTGATCCTATTTCTGATAGCCATACTTTTCTCCTTCATGCCCTAAATCACGTGTCTGATTTTGTTATCTCTGTTTGTTTTGTTTTGGGGGATCACACCCAACTGTATTCAGAGCTCACTTCTGACTGTGTGCTCAAGGATTACTCCTGGTAGGGCTCAGGGAACCATATGCAATGTCAAGGATCAGACCTGGGTTGGCTACATGCAAGGCAATTTCCTCCTACTGTCTAATCTCTTTGTCCCAAAGACATGTCTGGTAAGAATGAACAATACAGGAGAGGCAGTATGGACATGTGAAAATGGATCCAGGCAGGACCAGAACTGTTTTCTTCATCACATGGAAGAAAGGTATTTTACAGATCCTTAGAGTGGACGAACTGAAGCATGATATCAAAACTATGTCCATTATAGTTTATTATATATAATCATGTGTCATAAATAGGATGGGGTTTGCATTCAAGGGCATGGGAACTATGATTCTTGACGAACCCTTTTAGGGTTTGTCAAGTCTCAGCTAAGTCTCAGGCTTCTCTAAGTCTCAGCTAAGAATCCCTCAAGCACTTCTCTGAACTGGGTGGAACATGCTGTTATGGAGAAATTTAATGTCAGAGGAAATAGCACCCTGAACTAAATTCTGTTTGGGATGTTCCTTTGTAGACCCACAAGTGAGCGTATGCCAAAAGATACATCATCTTTAGTACCAGAAGATGTGGGATATGCCAGAATGACTTTAGGAATGTGTTTTTCTTTCAATGTATTTTGAGAAGATGTTACATTTCCATGTTAGGTTCATCTCTTTGTTCCCCCAGGCTTGGACTTCTCAAATGTGGGCTTACTCCATGAAGGACCCAAAAGATGCAGATGGGAGGGAGCTTTTAAATACCGAAGACCTAGATTGTTGTTTTAAGCCACTTGGTTGAAGTGCATATCTGTAAAGCACTGCTAGAATTGGAGGTGTTTCAAAGGCAATGAGGAGCAGATGAGAATCAATGATTTAACATAACAGGCACGTTTCTAGTGATTTACTCACTGAGCAAAGAGGCAAACAGACCTTGACTGAGAATATACCTTGATGTCCTCAAAAATATATTGCACACTTTCTAAGAGACCTTAACTTATCTCTTTATCCTGGGAATGCTGTATTAGTATCTGTTAAATAGATACATTTTTAGAATCAGATGGTCTTCTGCTCAGGTTTTCTGGTAACTTCTCATCTCATAAAGACAAAGAACTGAGGGGCACTATGCCATTATCCTGTCTGCCTTCCCACATACTGACACCACCCACTGTTCCCCTCCATCCTCCTCCTTTGGGCGCTGCGGCCTCGGGCTGAGACCTCAGTCCTTCAGCTATAGGCTTTTCTTTACACTTGTGATTTCTCAGCTTAGGACTTTCCCCACATTCTCACCTTATATTTTTATTTTTGGGCCACACTGGTGATGCTCAGGGGCTACTCCTGGCTCTGCACTGAGGAATTACGTCTGGTGTAACTCAGGGGACCATATGAGCATGCTAGAGATCAAACCCGGGTTGGCCATGTGCAAAACAATCGTCTACCCACTGGACTATCACTCTGGCCCCTGTTCTTATCTTTTAAAATTTTTCAAAAATTTTACTCAAATGTCACCAAGTCAGAGCAGCTTTCCCTGCTTTTGAAAACTACAGTCTGGGGCTTGGGCAATGACTCAAATGTATAATCTAAACTGTACACTGGATTCCTGGTACTGTATAGACCCCTGAGCACTGCAGAGTGTAGGATGGGTGGACCCCAAGTAACCTTACTCCAGGCCCAAGCACTGCTAGGACTTCCCACTCCGAAGAGAAAGAAAACAGCAGACTGCTCACAATCATTCTTCATATCCCCTTTATTCTCTTTTTTTTTTTCCCCTCATAGCACTTATCACCATTTAAGATTTTACTTACTTTTTGACTTCCCCTAACAACAAGTTTATAAAGTTTCACTGGAGGCAGACTTTTCCTTCAGTTTTACTCATTGCTACTTATCCAGGGGGTTTGACTATGACTGCCAGATTACATACTCCTTGGAACTGTTGAGATCATTAAATGAGTAAATACATGTGATACATGTAAAATATATGCAGAGCACAGAGTCCTTAATAAGAATCATGGAACTTTTTGCTATTATAATACGACTAACCTACTCAATAGTTATTACTGCCCCCATTTTAGAGATACAATCAAGGCTTAGCGTAATTTACTTGATGTCACAAACTAGTGGTGGAACGAATCAGGACAGATATGACTCAGATCAACCTAGATCAGTGTAGTCATCCCTTGCCCTGCTTCAGAAGTCTTTAGGAAAGAAGGAAGGCAGAATGCATTCACTCTGGAACAAAGTCAAAAATAGACAAGGCTCAGGTCCACAAGGGTCGTGGGAGGGAATAAAGCTCCAGAATCCAGCAACTTTCATACTACATGAATCTGAAATGGTGTGTGGCATTCTGTTTACTTCCTAACTTCACCAAAAATTGTGAGAGAGCCTGCCAATTAAAAAAATGTTTTTATGACCCCCCCAAAAAAATCCATGTATTGGAGACATTTACTTTAAACAGTCATTCCACCATAACAGGAAAAAGAGGTAGAGCAGAGGAGTTTATTATAACAGCTGCTTTCATACCCAAAACAAGGTTTGGCTGTTTTTGGCAGATTGTACTGTAGTAGAGTTGGCAAGAAGCTGACAGACAGCGTGAGTTTCCTTTCGAAAGATCATTTTGCTTCCTTAGAAAAACCCATGACTGGACTATCTGGTGTGAACTGCAGATGTTTGTTCCTCCTTTGCTTCTCTGTCCTCCTGGGGCTTCCACCCTTCAGAGGCCTAAATCAGAGGGCTGGCAGGGGCGGAGGTACTGCAGAGGTAGGAGGATGCAAGCTTGCTGAGATAGACTCTGAGCTTTGGTATCGCAAAGACCTTTATTAGAATCCAACATTTCCTTTATTAGCTGCTTAACGCATTGAGACACAATGTCCTTGTCAGAAGGGCTATTATGAGGATTAGAGTAAGACAAACATAGCTCCTAGCACTTTACTGGGTTCCAGTGGCAGCAATTATTATGGTGGAGTAATTCTGATGACTTTTGATGGCTAGGCACAAGCCCTGCTTTCCTCTGGGAGCTGCCTCTCTTGAGACTGTCCAGTTTACAAAACACTCAGCAGAGAGGGTACAGGACAAATCCTCTCCCAGGGGCTTCTGAAGAAAGTGGCTTAGCTGCATCCCTCCCTTCAAACCTATACCACCGGACAAGAAATGTAGAAAGGATGGATCCCCCATGGATGTGAAATTGCTCACAGGGGTCCCAAGTGAAGGCCAGAGAAAGGAGAGGAGAAAAGGGGACTTAAGGGTGGCTTAGAGGGTAGGGCTTCCCTGGGTTTTAAACTGGAAATCTCACCGGAAGCAAGAACTCCCTGACTTTGCACTGGGTTGGGCTGTGCCTCCTGTAGCCCAAGCACGCAGTCAGCAGCTGAACACTAATGGTTTCCATATGGTCAGAGAGTGGTCAGCACATGATGCACTCGGCACGTGTGAGCTGGAGGGCTCTATTGTCCATCAGTTGGGTTGAGAGCCATAAAGAACTTATGGAACATAAGAAACTAGAATTGGACCCCAGCAAGTTTGGGTTCATGGTCAAATATTCTGTTATGGGCACTCCCGTACATTTGGTGTCTCAGTGGACACACAAGCCGCCCTTTTTCTTCTCCAGCAATATTTGCTCCTCAGCATCCAAGTCTGACATCCATAGTTAGCACAGTCCTGCTTATAATAAGGAAATGAGCTTTCCAAAGCATCTGGAAGACATGAGCTAGATTTTGGACCTATGTTGTAGTGGAGGGAATCCTTTAGCCATGGCCAACAATGTTTGAAGACCTATTTTTGATTCAAAGGACTTTAATCCTCTGTCTATTCAGAGCCTGAATTCAGAGCACTGAATTCCAAAGAAAGCATCAGGGGCAGGGGTGGATTCAAAGTGGCACCACCCATGGGTTCTTTCAAGTCTTTGCTCTTGGGCTCCAGCCAGCCAAGGAATGGGGCTGGGGAAACTGGGTGGGTGGGGCCTACTGCCCACTTCTTCCTACTGAGAGAGTTGTGGTTCAGTTTAGGCACTATAACATCCTAGCATCCTCAATACTCACTCAATGGAAAGGAAAATGTATAATTATGCACATCTTCAGTCTGAGTCCATAGCTGGGAGGGGGCGTGGTGGTGGTGGTGGGAAGTCTGAGTATTTAATAAATGCTCTGCCAGAGGCACTGATCAGAAGGGAGGGATATATCATAGCAATTCCCAGCTGAATATCGGCTCTGGCAATATCCTGCCAGAGACATTAACAAATGCCACAGAAATCACTTGTGGGTGGAATATTCTGGAGCAGCCAACACACTTTCCACTGTTGACTTTTGGTGTTGACTTCTGCTGCCTGGCACTATCCCTGGAGAGCACTCTGCTCCATGGTACCTTGGCCACACAGAGCTGTCCGGACACCAGAAAATGGACTCGATGCCCCAGAGTGAATTAAAAACAAAATTGTTAGAGAAATAGACAAGTGAATGGCTATTTCAAGTGGCTCCACTGTTTAGGGAAAGTTGTTGCAAGGATAGTGCCAGCACTTGGAGAATGTTCTTCCAAGTCCTGTGAAACCATGTAGAAAAATCCCAAGTATATTGTTTTGTGAACCACATACATACACAGATACATTTGTCACAGGTCCTTCTGCAGGATGACATCAAGTTCTGCAGATGACTAGTGAAAGAGAGAATGAGGCAAACAGCACACAAGTCTCACCCTCCAGGAACTTAAAATTGAGATATTTGCAGCTGATTTTCTGGTCTGTATCATCAAAGCACTCAACTGAGGACAACTAGCTCCTGACACAAGACAATCTATTCTTCTCTCCATTGGGAAATTGATTCCTAAAGAAAATTCTGAGGGAACCATATTTTGTTTGAATTTTTAAGAGTCTTCTGAAACTACATAAACTACATTTATTCTCCTTTTTCCTTTTCACCTCTAGATTGGTAACCCCAATGTCTCTCTTCTTCCACTGTCAACTTTCCTAGCCTCTGTTTTCATTCTTAGAAGCTTTATTTCTTTCTCTTATTATTTCCATCTCAAGAACCAATCTCCAACTGCCAGTAAGACCTTTTCCTAAACAGCCCTGGGGAAAGATAGAGTGGGAGATGGTGGGCACCAAGATCCTTGTATCCCCACCATCATGTCATTTATGGAGCAGGAATAGACAAACTGCTCAACTCTTTTATCACTTGATTTTCACTGAAGAAAAAGTGAAAAGGTTGGAAAAAGCTTTCTTTATTCCACACTAGATCCATGCAATGAAAACTGTATGGATAAGTGAAGGAACTGGAGGAAACATGGAGGGAAAAGGGGAGAAAGAAAATGAAACAAGGGGCAGAAGAGAAAGATTGGACTCTATAGTCATCACAACTTGTTCAGGGTCAAAGTTCAAAATACTAAAACTGTTTCTAATGTTCCATTAAGTAGCGGCCTCTCAGTGTCTTTGACAAGTGATTTAAGAGAAGTGGTCAGCTCCCAAGGGGCCTCATGAATCCCCATGTGAGGGGGTTTGATTGAGACAGTCCAGAGTTGCACAGTTGGGAAGGTGGCGAGACAAAGGTCAGACGTACAAGGGAGGAGTTCATTCATCAATTCCGACATCTGAGTATGCGTGACAGCAGACAGGGCTGCAGCCATCTGGGAGCTTCGCTTGCAAGAGCAGATTAAGAAAGCACTAGCACAGAAACCACAAAGGAGAAGACATAGCTGTATATCCGGAGGAAAAAGCGAAGATTTCTACCCAAAGCTGAGGTAAGAGCTTTATTTGATTTTTTTTCCAATGATGAAGAAAGAATGCTACTTCCTTCCGATTTGGATTATTTTTAGCACACAAGCCTCAGCTTTCATGCCCAGTATGTTTGGCCATAACTTCTTCCAGCCTGAAAGTTTGCAGCGACTTCCTATTGCTGAGGGTGTAAAACATAAACTCCAAAGTATGGCGTACAGGGCCCCATTTAAATTTTGCCTTGTCTTTTTCCTTCATCCCTAAACTCTGACCTCAGAGCAGCTGTATCTTCCAGAGTGCAGTATCCTGTCCCACACTTACCTAGCATATTCTATTTGGTCTGGAACACCTCTGCAGGCTTCCTTGCACAGACTTTATTTATCCTCTATCACTCATCTCAAAACTTCAGCTACTCTAATGAAGCCCAACTTCTAAGAGATTCCCTCTTATAGATGCTAATTGCACCCAAATGCCATCCCGTTACATGAATTAATCCTCCACAGTACAGAGAAGAACTGTATCTTCTTTGTTATCATTGACTGGTTTGCACAAAGGAAGTGCCCTCAAATGTATGCTGACTATTCATATAGCATTCAATTCATTTAGTTCTACATACATCCTTTCTCTCTTCTCTGTCTCTGTCTCTCTCTCACACACACACACACACACACACACACACACAAATCACCTCTTGCATCTCTGAAGCTGTGAGTTCCAGCTAGGATTCTAACTAATGCACCAGGGTCAGGATGGATGGACTGGAACAGAGTGGGTGATACATCAGACATAAAATTTAAAACATAAAAATGAAAAGACCATATATGTACCAGGCCTCAGTTTTCAACTCAGGCAGAATATATGAATGTACCTGAGAGAAGAGAGGAAATCAAAGTGAATGAGAATAGAAAGAAAAAGAGATATAGGATCACCCCGTCTCCTTTCAGCCCCTGGAAAACTAGCTGACACATACTTCTATATAAATTCATATATTATTTCTGCCAATTTGAATTCCATTATTATTGGCCCCTTCCAACGATCCAGAGAATGTCAAAGGTACTGAGGAAAGAAGTTGAGACTTATATAAATGTCAAAGCCAGCAGAATGCAAATCAGAGAAAGGTAAGTGAAGGGAGGGATATCATGCAGTCCAAAGTATGAGCAGAAAAATGCAGAAATATTTATGTCTGAAGGAACGTCTAAAATTGTTATTCTTTAAGACATAATTTCCCTGTAAATCTCAATTTTCATTAAACTGGCACAAAAATGACAGGAGAAGAGAGAGATGTCTAAATTGTGATGGTTCTGCAGTCCAGGTACTTGGTGTCATTTGTGTTTTATTAAAACAGTTCATCCACAACAGAAAAACAATTGCTGCACTGACTAATATCAAGGGCTCTTTATTTGTGCCTGTTAAACAAGCATACCAGGTAGATGGTCTAATGAATACTGACAAAAACTACTGCTGCCAAAGGAGGAAAATAGGGACTTAATTAGGAATCAGCAATGTGCTGCTCTAAGAACAAGAAACACATTCGTGATGGTGTTGGAAAAGTATTTTCATTACCACATACGGTATACAAAGTGGGTTATTTAGGCACTACAGTTGACCAGAAGATAACATTATTTCTACGGCAAAATGTGCCTTTAAGTGATCAAACATCTGCCTTATGAAACACTCTTATTCTAAGTCAGGGACTACATAGATAAATCTTTCAGACACATTAATGGCAAAAACATTTTTACTTTTCATATAAAGTTAAGAAAATAGGCTCAATTAGTTTCACAAAATGTGATCTGCCTTAATATTTCTAGCAAATAAATCTTAAAGACTGGAGAGATGTCTTCTAGGTGCCCAGCATCTCGTCCCAGCGGAGTAGGCTTTTCTAACCTGACAGATGCTTAGCAAGTGGAAGAGGATCCAGAAAGGTTTGGAAAGGCTGAAATTCTAAAGGACATTTTTCACCTTAGCAGTAGGGTGTGGTGGGAAGGGCACAGCTCTTGTTTTTATCCTGGTGCCATACTTAATGGCCCTTAGCCCCAGTGAGTTCCATTTCTTTGTCTGTAAAATGGGTACACAGTGAGTGCACCTCATAGTACTAAAGATTAAATGTGATGGTGCATTCACAATGGATACATTGATGGTAGCACACAGTGAGCCGATGTGTGGGAGCTCTCTCTTTCCTCCTTTTCAGGCAAAGGGATTTCAGACAAATCCCTTTTGGAGGGGTCTACCTGAAGCTAGGGGTCCGGTATTCTGTTCTATGCTTTGTGGGAATCCAGGGGTTCCCAGCACTGTGTGAGTCTTGCAGAAGGTGTGGCTGATTCTGGAGCCCAGGGAAGTGACTGCTGTGGTTCTCTGGAGCCACGTTCTCTCACCTAGTCTTATCAATGCATCACGTGAAGTTTTCATTAAAAAAAAAAAAGGAACTGCTGAGATGGAAGTTTAGTAGCAGCACTATGAAAAAAGAGATCTAGGAGGTTATGTGACTAGCAATCCAATATGACTTAGTGATGAATGTGCAATCTGAAGGATGAGAGAGGTTGGGAGGCGAGTGATAGCTTTGGAGGCAGAACTCTATCACCCCACATCCCAACGCCCACAATCCCAGAGAGCTACACAAAATACTATCTGCTGGAACATGATAAAGCATGAGACATGGAACCAGGAGCTCAGCATCTCAGTTTGAAACTTATCAAAACTTTGTTTTTTTTTTTTTTTTTTTTTTGCTTTTTGGGTTGGGCTGGAGCAATAGCACAGTGGTAGGGCGTTTGCCTTACTCGCAGCTGGTCCGGCCCAGCTGGGTTCGATTCCTCTGCCCCTCTCGGAGAGCCGGGCAAGCTACCAAGAGTATCTCGCCGGCACAGCAAAGCCTGGCAAGCTCCCCGTGACGTATTCGATATGCCAAACACAGTAACAATGAGTCTCATGATGGAGACGTCACTGGGCCCACTCGAGCAAATCGATGAACAATGGGAGGACAGTGGACAGTATTTATGGGGAGTAATAAGACAGCAAATAGGACCTTTGCCTTGCATAAGGCTGACCTGGATTCGATCCCTAGCATCCCATATGGTCCCCCTGCCAGAGTGATTCCTGAGCACAGAGCCAGGAGTTAGTCCTGAGCACTGCAAAAAAAAAATACACACACAAATAAAATGCATTTATTTTTTTTCGTTTTTGGATCACACCCGGTTGGGCTCAAGGATTATTCCTGGCTCTGCTCTGCATGGAAAGCCCCTGCTGGTAAGATCAGGGTCTATTTATTAAGCAGATTTAAATGATCTGAGGCTCTCTTTTGTATAAAAGAAAGTTATTGATTTCTTTGTATTAAGGGAAGGTAGGAACTAGAAGGAAATTATTTCAGCTCATTCTTTTGTTTTATTTTGTTTTGGGGACCAGTGGCAGTGCTCAGGGTTTACTCCTGGTTCTGTGCTCAGGGATCACATGTGGTGCTGGGGCTCAAACTTGGATCAGCTATGTGCTGGGCAAGTGTCCTATCCCACCCACTGTGCTATTGTTCCTGCCCAATTTCAGTTCATTCTTAAGAAGAGCTTTCTTAGAGATGAATTCTTCAAGGAACAGGAGGTTATGAGGGCATAGATAACTGATGGCTGTAAGTGCAGACCACCAGCATGAGGCCCCCTTGGATAGAGCCTGTAGAGGGAAATTAAGCATCAAATAAGGGATTAGGTTGCCTGATCTCTCCGATTCTGTGTGATTCCAGGATCTCAGTGCCTTGTAAGAACTAAATAAATGATAAAATTTGCACAATGAAGATTTTGTTTTTTAATTTAGGGGAACAAATCCATTATAAATCTTACAAAGTGGATAAATATGAGAGGGCTGAGACAGAGGAATAAATCCAGCAGGGCCAAATGCGCCAAAAGTGCTTTCCACAATACCATATAATTCATTAGAACAATTCAAAACACAGCCATAAAGGCAGCCACACTAAACAGCAACTCTGGGGAGGTTCTGCTGACTTAGGAAGGCTGACACCCTGGAGGGGACCCCTGCTGTTTATATGGTTGTCTAAGTTAATTATCCCTATATTTTCAGATGAAGTGAATGGTAATATGTTTATCTAGGTCAAATATTTGGAACTGCTTTTGTCCCTTGACAATCATACAAAATTACACAATGCTGTCCTTATGAGCATAAGAAGAGATGAGATAAAAAAATACAATACATTTTAAAAAAATAGGTTTAGCACAGTATGCCCTTATTTCTAATGTTTTCTAATTAGAGCCAACTCTAAACAAGTGGTTTAAAGTGGCATTTTTTTTAAGATGGGAAGGAAAGGAAATTTTAATTCATTCCATATTTTTTGTCTTGAGTTGGAATATGTTTCCTCATTGAGAAAATGAAAATCCTGACTTTTGCTGTAGCCATTCCTAAAAGTAGTAGCTATCACTTCATAAGGGAAAAGTTACAGAGCTACTGTAAACGGGGGCAAAGTGCTGCTGATTACCTAAACAGAGGGCCGTTGGCCTGGAGGAAGAAACCTGATATGACAAAGTGCCAGAAGTGTGCGGAGTGTGTGTGTGTGTGTGTGTGTGTGTGTGTGTGTCAGAGAGAGAGAGAGACAGAGACAGAGAGACAGAGAGAGAGGTGTGAAGGGGGCAGAGCGATCTTTGAACATTAAGATGCTTCCTAAAGGCATTTACCAGAGGTCCTTTAAGGTTAATCTGATTTTGGATTAAGTCAATGAGCTAAGGAGAGTTAGGGCAAATATATCTCTGCGGAGAAAGCTAGCATTACCAGGGATTCTGCTGAAGCTAAGAGGGAGGACTCATCTTTTTTTCTCTTCTTTGCCCCCAAGTTTATGGAGAGAAGGGGCTTGCAGAAGGATGGTGATGGGAAGCACAGGGCAGAATGTCATTGCTAATGAAGGTAGCTTTATCTGGGGTTTTAAGCTCTCAAATGAGGGATTTGGGGGTAACATCCAATCTGGAAACTCCCTCATCTGATATCAGGAGTTGCTGTGCTTGGTTACATGAATGTGCCTGGCTTACTACCGTGTACAGGGCTCTGCTGTGGCAGAAGGCACAACAGGTGGGTTGCCTAGTGGAGACAAATGGTGCATGACTTAAGATCTCAGAGTTGGTCTTTATGCCACACCAGGACGTTGCTCTTGGTGTTCTAAATTCTATGGGTTTGATCAAGTGCATAACAACATATATCCATCATTATGGCGTCACAGTAGTTTCAGTGCCTCCAAATTATCTTCCTATCATTTCATCTCTTCCTTTGCCCAGCCTCTGGCAACTCACCAATCCTACTGTCTCCATTGTTTCGCTTTCTCTTCTCTAATGTCATGAGCTCACATTGCTGGACTCAGATGGTATGTTGCCCTTTCAGATTGAACTCATATGATATGTAGTCTTTTCAGATGGAATTCTTTCACTTAACAATGAGAAAGCAAGGTTCCTCCATGTCTTCTTGTGGCTTGGGAGCCTGCTTCTTTTCAGCATGGAATAATATTCTATAATCTGTATGTACTTCATTCAACATATTAGTTCTTCTAGTTCAGGACATTTCATTTGCCTCTAATATTTGGTGATTGTAAAGAAAGACCATGGATATAACATTCATGTGCAGACTTCTGGGCAGAAAAAAAGTTTTCAACTTCTTTGTGGTAAATATCAAGGCATATAACTGCTGGATTGGATGGTAAAAATATGATTAGGTTGACTAGGACTGTAGCTCTGTAGTACAGTGCGTGTCTCTTATGTTTGAGGCTCCTGGTTCAATCCTCAGCACCATACCATACCACACCTCACATGCATGCACGCATGCACGTGCGTATACACACACAGTGATATATTTTTTTAATTTGAGAGATTTGTTTTTATTGGTTGAGATTCTGTGATTTACAAGGCTGTTAATGATGGTTTCCCATGCACATAACTCCAACAACAAGCCCATGACCAGCATACTCCCTCCCTCCTCCAGGAATCCCAACACCCCTCCCTTTCAATCTGTCCTCACCAACTCAATTGTATGGAGCAATTCTCCTGCTGTGTTGCTATTGGCTCTATGTTGTTACCTTGTTGTGTATTTTTAAGTCCCACATATGAGAAAGATCATTCTGCATCTATATAATGGTTCTTTTTAAAGGAATAATTTATCAGATGTGATGTTGAGACTCAAGGAAGTAAAGTGGCTTACTCAGTTAGATCATAAATTCATTATCAGCCAAATCTAGGACGAACTTTACCTGATGCAGCATCTGAAAATACCTATCATTACGGTTCAATCCTCAGCATCATTATGGGAAAAGTATGGATGGGGATCTAGGAGACCTGAGTTTGTGTCTTGAGTGCCTCCAGTGGAAACTAGGAAGCTGTCCTTCCTATGTAGGAGAATTATAACTCAGTGAAATAACATACCTCAAAATTCCCCTGGTGCCCAAACAATTTAAGTTCCTTCCCCTCCCCAACACTGCTCCCCGTTCCCCGTGTTGCCACTAGCTCTTCCTAGAAACCTTTGCTGAACCTCTAAAAGAGACTAACTGCTAGAATACCTGACTCAAACATAAGGCACGCTCCAAGTGGTGAGTTTTATTGGGTGAAGAATGCAGAACTCAACTGCATGCAGAGAAGAGTGGGACGCTTTGCTGCTGCCCTAGGACTGTTGTCTCTGCTTATATAGATCCCTGGATGTTTCCATTCCTGTTTTCTAGCACAGTGACAAGTTGGCTTTTGGCAGATTAATTGGTAGCATTGTCAGCACAGCTGCCTTTTATTGCCAATAAACTTGTATCCCTGCGAGCAGTGATCTTAATTATGTTATTTCTGTTTCCATGGGGGATAAAGTATGTCCTGCTTTAGGATGGTGTTCTCTTCTATCAGGGCAAGAAACTGAAGCATGCCCATGGGATGAGTTGCATAGCAAGGGCTAGGAGAGCCAGAGAAGAAGCAAAAAGTTGACAGAGGCAATAGCATAGGCTTTCCCACTTGCCCTTCCTAGTCTTCTCATCCCCTCTTTATTGTTGCTCTCTCAGTAGACCCATACCTACAGAGGCAAGGAAACATTTAGGATGAAATTTCCACTGGTAAATCCCCAGAGAAGAAATGTTTATAGGCTTCTGTGCTATTATCTACAGTCCTTTAGATGTTTTCCTGTGCAAAATCTGAGAATTGATCAATACAACTGACTGTATTTTAGTATAACTAAATCTACTTTCATAGCTCTTCAACATAATGTACCCCAAGAAAATAAAAAATGTTTATTGACAGAATTTAAGCAAAATTTGTCTTGATGAGAGTAAGAAATATATAAATCATGGATCATTTTTAAAAACTTTAAGATTTTGCTGGGTTTATCAAGTGTTTTTCATTACATATGATACAATTCATACCACATAAAGTAGAATTCTAATGACCTTACTTTTTATTTCTACTAAGAAATAGTTCAATTATTAGCTCTTCACAACACTGGGATCTAGGGAATCAGAGGGGAATTTAATTAATGAGGAACTTACAGGTTTTTAGAAACTTGCACACAATATAGCTGATAGGAGTTTTGTAAAACTTCTTTCATTTTCATCTTTAAATCAAGGGGTTGATCTGTAAAAGTCTCCAGTGGATAGCAGAAGGGATAAGGAACAAAAGTGACTTAGTAATAAACATCTATATAATTGGTCCTTGAAAAAAAATGCATGTTTAAATCATACAAGGCTGGAGTAACCCTCAGCTTCTACAATGGCAAATTACTTCTATATTATTTTATCATAGACAACCTTGTTTAAATAAAGACCTTGTAAAATTAAACTAGACTGATGTTTCAAAAAGAGTTACTTGTATAATCTCTAAATCTGTCGGACTGGGTCATCTACAATGGCTCTTTTTGGTCATTAGTCTTAATTAGTGTGACAGCATTATTACTGTGTATGTCCACACAGCTTTAGGGCTTAGCACCATCCACTGACTCTTTTGGGAGAGATTCACTGAAAGCGTTTGAATATATATAGTTTTTCATAAATGCCAACCACATGCCCAACGAAATTTATAAATCCAAGTTTTACATCTCTGAAGCCATTTACAACCTTTGATTACACATGTCCAAGATATGATCCAGAGACACTGGGGAAAGAGCTAAAGATATTTCTAGCAATGATGGAATACCAAGGAATTCATATAGCATCAAAATCAGATTTTGCCACAATATCTGATGCTACAGGGAAATCTGAAGAGCATTATTATTACATAATTGCAAGGTATTTGTTCAATTCTTATATACCACTGCTTATTTTTTTTTTTTTGGGGCCAAGGAAACTTTGTGAGAGCACACACACCTTCACTCCCCCAAACAGGATGAGTTGGTTTATATTTGATGCCCTTCTATCTTCCTAACTGCATTGTTTTTCTCTCTCTTGACACTCTTTTTTCCAGCTAACAGAAATCCTTCATTCAATATCCTTGTCAATTCTCTTTGGTTCCAATTATCTCTTCCTTTTGCAACAAAAACTCTTTTTAAGAAATTAAGTCAGTGTTTTTAAGCCAGTGCATCCTGACTCTATCATTCACATTAATGGGAAAATAAAGAAATTTACCCCAAGTCTCCCACAACTGAAAAGATACACTTATGATAAAATTGAACTTGTAATTAAATGGGCTGGAGTGATAGCACAGCAGTAGGGCATTTGCCTTGCACATGGCTGATCTGACCTACCCAGGTTCAATTCTTCCATCCCTCTCGGAGAGCCATGCAAGCTACCAAGAGTATCTCGCCCGCACGGCAAAGCCTGGCAAGCTACCCGTGATGTATTCAATATGGCAAACACAGTAACAAGTCTCACAATGTTACTAGGCCTGCTCGAGCAAATCAATGAACAATGGGAGGACAGTGACAATGTAAATAAATATAACAGCACGGTTTTCAGTTATTGTAATAGATATTGTCATTATTGATAGGTTATTAGAAATTGTGATTTTAAGCAAAATAGAGTATGAGTGCAACTCTGAAATAAAGTTGTTTTCTTCAATACAGGCTGGGATTACTTTTATGGGTTTATTTTTGCTTTGAATGCTGGTAGCTATGGGGGCTACACCTGGCAGTGCCTGCATTGAGAAGAGTGGCGGATGGTGCTGGAGACTGAACCTAGGACTTCACACATCCAAGGCATGTGCTCTACCACTTCACGTCTCTAGCTCTTCTCACCAGTTTTATATAGAACAATGTTAAGTGAAATGACTCCATTATGCATTTGTTATTGCCTGACCTACTGTACTAAAATGGAAATTCTCCAAGATACTGTAAAAGCAAATCTCTTAGGAGCTCCTTAACTCCAACTGCAAGGTCATCCCTGTTTTTCTTCCACCGGTTCAGAAAACTCATCCCTCCTCCTCCTCTGCTTCCTGAAACAGTTTCACTCCATACCACCCACAGACTCGAATCTGAAGAACGGAGCTGGAAACTTGGCACAGCACTCTGAACAACTGCTAATCCCTGAGCCTGACCAAGGGGTGTGGAAATCTCATTCGTGGTCAAAATCACACTCACAGATCAGGCCACAAATGCAAATTCATTTTCCGCTGTGGTATACACAAACCTCATCTACAACTTTCTGATGGCTGGTTTGTGTTCTAATTGGAAGGCTGAAGATAAGATCCTTGCAGATTTATTTTTTAACATTAAGAGCATAAATACCTAAAAGCAAATGTGAACAAATGCATTGAGAATTTATAGGATGCCAATTTAACCTAATAGTATTTCTGGGAGCAGGCTCCAGTTACTCCCAAAATCTGGGAAGGGAGGCCAGTTCTGCTACCCTAATGTTGGTTTGTTTCAGAAGGCAGAGAGAGATAAGATGATAGACTTGGATTAGAATCTTTCAAAGCAGAAACTCCTGTGGAGCACAGATTTAGGGGTGGGCATGGGACTTCCTAAAACACTAGGGATCAAAATTTTGGATCATTCAGCAAAATATTCTTTCGATGCTAAAAGATTAAAAGATAGTAGAAGTGATAATGACTCTTTTGGTGAGTATTTGTAATTCCCAGAAATTAAGAAAGCCCAGTTTTCTTAATGTTACTGGCTAGTAGCAGCCACATAAGACCCTGGATACTCCAGGTCTGCTTTGCTGCAAATCAGTTTTTTCAGCAAACCAATGTTTATCAGGAAAATATATGCCGATGCCCGCAGGCACTGGTGTGTTAACAGGCTACTGGTTCCCTCTCTCCTACCTTTCCTTCCTTCCTTCCTTCCTCTTTTCTCTTGGCCACACCTGACAGTGCTCAGGATTTAATCCTGGCTCTGCACTAAGGAATCACTCCTGGTGCGTTCAGAGAACTATCTGGGATGCCAGAAGCAAACCTGGGTTGGCCACAATGCCAGGCAAGCACATTACCCACTGTACTATCTTTCTGGCCATCCCTTTCTTTTTAACACAAAAATTTTCAGTTTTATTGCAAATCTTTTTTGAAACAGTGGGTTTGTCAAAATAGTTGGTTTTGGTTGTCAAACAGTTTTATTCCCAATGACTTAGCATAAATCTCCAACAATCTGGAAGGTGAAGAGAAGGTTCTTAGATGTGTAATTATTTTCTAACCGGTTTCTACCAATGTTTCAAACTGAAAGAAACTTAGAAGATGTGAAATCCTCTCATATTCAATTTGTGTGAAGATGTCAGCTAGAAAGGGGTAAGTGGTCATTAGTGTGCCAAATGGAGAACAGGAAAGAACATTCTGGAACAGTTTACCCTATTCCATTTGGGACAGATTTCTTTTTGGAAATTTTGGCAAATAATGGCATCAGTGACCCAGTTTGTTAGCACATACAGCTAGTTCTGAGTCACCAGAACTGCTTACTCTATTGAGATCTGGAATCCCTTCATCTATAAATAGGAGTTTTGGGGTACCATACTGAATAATCTCTTAGAAAGTCTGTGATTCTCTAGTTATAAGCACTCACGTTTACTGGGAGAACAGTTGAGAGTATGGGACACTAGTTTACAATTTACTGCACTGTGTCAGTGATAACTGTCCAATTTTATCCCTTATCAATGCATTTCAGGGGAACCAAGAGAAAATAGTCTACAAATTATACACTGCACACCAAAGTAAGTACATAGAGTTTTATCATCAATGAAAAGTAGGCAGGGGGTGGCAATAATTTATTTTCACCTGAGTACTAAGGAAAGCAACTTTTGCCACAAATGGAGGTCAAGATCTTCCTTCTAACTGCAGGAAGCATCACTGGAAATATTTGTTAGCATTAAATACTAACAGGTATGATTATTTGAAATTTCTATAATCTTTATGAATGTGAAATCTTGTAACATATGGAGTATATTCACAACTATCCATTTAAATGTTGCAACGCTTTGTATGATGAACAGAAGACTGAAAGAGCTAATCCTTGGATTGTTTCCAGTTGGCATGTACCTGGGACCAGCCATTGAATCCAGGAACTAATGAATGTTTGCTTGCTATGAACAGATGCATCACTTCAGCACCCCTGACTAAAGAGTTGATTTTTTTTCTGAGTTAATTCAAGAAGATCCCCATGACACTGGGAAAATTTCCCAATAGTTGCTACTATGGACTGAAGGCTACTGGGTATGTTATAATAATTTACAATTCACCATTTCTTTGGTTAAGCCAGCTGAGCCTGGGCAGGTAGAAAAACCACTGAAAATGAAAAGGAACGAGGTGACTTTTCTGGTTCTCCCACTCTACAATCATATCAACTTGATAAAGACTTAGTTCTAATATGTACAATGGGACAGTTACCATTCAAAGTTTATGTTTTATGCAATTCAATTTAGATAATGAGTGGTAATCATAAGGATGTATTAATTTAGATTTTATTTGGTGAATGGCATAAGCCTCCTGAGATAAAACCAAAACAAAGCATGCACACACAAAGTCTTAAATTCAAGTTTCTGCTTCATACAGTTGCTTCAGCAGCTAATGAAAAGGGTCAAATCTCAAAGGTAATTACTCCATGGCTTTCTTTCTACAGTGCGAGGTAATTTTATGCTTCCACCTTCAACCTGGAGTTCCCAGTTAGATATGAACTATGAGGTCAGGAATGTCCAGTTAGCCAGCTAGTTCCATTTCTAGGTTAGTCTGAATTGAGCCTGAAATAGTACTATTTGCCTAGAATAACCAATTACTTTTATTCTCTGATTTTACATCTTGGGGCTTTTTCCTTTGTTCCATAACCCAGAGTTCACACTCCCTTGCTATTGATATCTTTGCCAATGAAGAGAAGCACAAGATTGATGCCTGAGGTTCAATACTTTTTTTTAAGAGTCCTGTTGTAAGAAACAAGATTCATGGAATATTGCCTAAAAGATATAAAGGACTTCTGCTCCTCAAGATACCTGAAATTATATCCGCACACCACGCCAAAACATCAAAAAGCGGCAGACTTCTGCTGACTCATTTTGGCCCTGGGTAGAATTCTTCTGACTGAATTACACATTGGCAGCATGCCATTGGCTTGCATTGATGGACATCACAAGAAAGAGTCCTAAAAAATTGCTAGTTTAGGGATTTTGTTGAAGATATTTCCACTATATCTCCACATAGATTTTTTTCTTTTTGAGTAACATCCGGCAATGCATAGGGATTACTTCTGGCTCTGCACTCAGGAATTACTCCTGGCAGTGCTCAGGGGACCATATGGGATGCTAGGAATCGAACCCGGGTCAGCCTCGTGCAAGGCAAATGCCCTACCCTCTGTGCTATCACTCCAGCCCCCACCACATAGAATTTTTGATGAAAATCCATGGAGAGTTTCCCTGACTTCATTCTAGCAAAAGCTTGTTTCTCCTGAGAAACTGATTTTTTTTTAATGTGATACATCTGCCTGGGGCTGAAGCAATAGTATAGCAGATAGTGGGCTTGCCTTACACACAGCAGACTTGGGTTCAAGCTGGTCATCCCACAGGGTCCCTCAAGCACCAGGAGTAATTCCTAAGTGTAAAGCCAGGAATGATCCCTAAGCAATGCCAGGTGTGGCCAAAAAACAATAAATAAATGTGGATACAGCAAAGTCCACATTTCCCTATTTGTAATGACATCTTGGATGCTCAGAGACAAACATTTTTTCCCACTAACAACTGTTTATAAACTATGTAAATTACTGTCCATGATTTTATTATTATATTATTTTTCTTATATTAATTTTCTTCTCATTATTTCCTGCATTTTTAATTTCTTCTTGTTGTATTGTGTTTCAGTAGACCCTTCTGAATCTTTGAGAACAAAAATATGTTTAGCACACTGGCCCCATGTAAGGTTCTCTGAGATCCAACCTGCTTTCTAAAGGATGTATATAAGTCCTTTACTTGGTCATAATCTCTTTAAAAGAATTGTTTTTAGCATTTATCTTTGTGTTTCCACTGTCAAACCACAGTTCCAGATAGCCAACAAATGTCTGTAAAACTGCAAATAAATGAATGGAACTTGGCATTTTGTTATTCACTTTGGTAACAAGAATGCAATTTTAATTATCTTCATGGGTTTTGTGGTAATGATCTCTGGAGGCACAGGTACAGTGGACATTGTCATGCAGAGTCTGAGTCAGAATACTTGGTTCACTTCTTTCTCAGAGCAGATCCTAACCCTCAAACTTTTTCTAGAGACAGGAAACTAACTGGGTGCTTTTCCTCTTACAACATGTGCCTAAAGGGTCAAATTTGATACAGGGTCAAATTCCAGCTGTTCGCCATAGATTAGGCATATCCATAAACATGAATCAAATGAAATAGGAACATAAAAGATGCACTGACTCTGTCTGATCCCAGATTAGAATAGCCCAGAAAGAGCGTAGGGTGGGAAGCAACATGGATTATTCTGGGGGCATGAAGGAAATAAATGTGTATATGAGTACTGAAGTAAGTTAACACCAGTAACCAATGACTCCATCATTTTCCCACACAATGGAGAGAAAATGATGGTACTATATCATCTTTTGTTCTTTTAGCTTCAGAATTGTTTTTCATTGGTTCAAGAATCTAAAATATCCATTGGATAAAGGAAACAGAACATGAGACTAGCACCATAGTGTTTCTAGCAGAAAGGGGCAGCAAGCATGTTAACTAGGTACTGCTAACATCACTAAACATGCTAAACATTATGAAGTGAAATAATTTTATTTAAAAATTTTACTTAGAGAAATGGGGAAAGGGAGAGAGAGAGAGTGAGAGCGAGCGAGTGAGCGAGAGTGAGAGAGAGAGAGAGAGAGAGAGAGAGAGAGAGAGAGAGAGAGAGAGAACAATGAAATAATACAGGCTTCTCCAGAGTGGAAAAAGCAGAGAATAACTTTTGGAAGGTTATATACAATTTTGTCTTGACCTGAGGTTCTCTATACACATAAAAATTAATCTGGGTGTTGTCACAGGAAAAGCTTTTGATTCTGGCTTGTTTTTTCATATTCTGACTCTGACCTTTAGATTTTTTTTCAGAGGGGTTCCCCTCTCAGTTTAAGCATCTCCAAAGAGCCCAGAATTTGCATCTCAAAGGGATGTGTTGCTTAAGCCTTAGGGCTACTCAGAACTAGACATTTTCTTCTTTTATTATTTCTCAAAAGCTCATTACCAGCCCCCATCTATCTGTAACATTCCCTACATATTTACTCCCACTGAAATCCTTAAGGGGTACATTGTTGAGGGTCTGTTTTCTATAACTGCTTTTGGCTGGCAGAGGCAGGGACCTGTCTATGTAAGAGAGTGAAATCTCATGCTAACAGTATTAATGGGGCCCAGGCAATGGTTTATTAGGTTTTAGAGTTGTCAGTCTAGAAAAAAAATCAGATAGATGATACACACACATTTATATAATATACACATATATATACACATATATATACATATATGTATACATACACACACATACACACATATCTATCTATCTATCTATCTATCTATCTAGAGAGAGAGAGCGCCCTGGAGGACCAGGGGGCTTCTCTGGTTCAGAGTGGGCAGAATGTTCAGTTTTTCTTAAAATCTTACAGTAACTCTAATAGGATTACTGTTTCAATCCAGCAATTACATTTTACAATAGGAAAAGCTGAGGCCTGTCAGACATACTGACTTGCCCAAGGCTCTGCAATGAGTCAGCAGAAGAACAAATACCTGAGTGTCAGTCCACTCTTCTTTCCAGGATATCTTTGATGCTAGCTGCCCTTAAGAGTGAAACAAAAAAAAACTAAGTACAAATAATCAGAAACTCCTGAATAAGTCAGTCCACAAGTTCCCATGTTAAAAAAAAAAGTCCTTGTATTGAAGAAATTTGTATTCAAACCTTCAATTCAATTTGTATTGAACAAATTACCTTGAGGGCTTGAGGAAGTGATCAATGAGGACAGGGAAGGGGATTGAGGTTGAAAGGAGATGCTATATCTCAGGCCTGGCATCCTTGACTGCTTCTGCCAAACACTCGGGGTGGGGGTGGGGGAACCTAAGAGTTTTGAAGCCTAGAGCTGGAAGATGAGGTGAAAATGAAAGACAAGTATGGAAGAATGCAGCAGAAATCTAGGACCAGACCTCATGCTTCGCGGACAATGGAGACAACCTCTGTGAGTGTGGTTTACAGGTGTCATCTGGCGACTAGGAAGTGTCATCTATCAGCATAAAGACACTTACCGGTTCTCTAGTGGGTTGGAGGGCCCAGGGCCATATAAACGGTGACAACTGGGTTCTGAAACAAGTCAGCACCTTCTTTAAACCTTGCCCCAACATGTGTACAATCCCTGAGCACACACGACACAAAGGAAAGCTCACGAGAAGGTAAGTGTTTCAACTCACCCACAAAAAGTGCACTGTATATTTTTGAGTTTCTGATTGCTTTTTCTTTTTAAACAATAAAAACATGGATTATAATCCTTTCCAGAAAAAATGTGAGGTTAAAAGTTTAATCGAGTTCACAGCACATGCATTCCAAGGGGGCACTGTTCCTGGGGAAATTACTCACCTAGAGTTTATATAAGTTCCGAGGCGATTAGAGGCAGCCGGCAAATTGGAGCCAGAACACGTTTACATTTCAAGACTTAAAATGTAGATTCCTCTTAAGGCAAGAAGGAAGAGGCAGGTTGGGAATGAGGGGTGTGTGGGGAGGTGGGGGGCTGAGGTGGAGAGTCACGCATCACCTGGTGTTTTGTTGGTTTTTTAAAAAATGGAACCAGGCCCCCTCTTGTCAGGCCATCATCTCAAAGGACTTGAGATGCCAATTCATCGCCCTCCCTGTCCCTCTTGAAAAAGCACACGTCACATCTGCTTGCTATCAGCATTTATCTCGCAGCGTGTGTCTGACTCATTTGGAAAACTCAAAGCACATGTTTATTTCTGCTGAGGAACCAGCCATTACTGTGCAATTTAGGGGCCCTCTGCAACCCAGCACACACAAGGACCGAGGCACTGCCAAGAAACTTGCTGGGCTCTTGGGCTGCTTAGTTGACTATCAGCTCTGTGGACAGAGACGACATTCTTTCATTCTTTCCTCCAGATCAATCCTGTCTCCTCACAGGAATAATCACAGCTAATCCTTTTCCTTCTTAGCCAGTTCTGTGGATGATGACTCCAAAGTCTACATGTTTCACAGAGTCGGCAATTAATGAGAATCACACAGTTCATCAAGTCCAGGAAGCAAATAGCTTTTCTGAGCAAAACTCAGAAATTCTTTTTTTTTGTTTTTCTTTTTGGGTCACATGCGGCGATGCACAGGAGTTACTCTTGGCTCTGCACTCAGGAATTACTCCTGGTGGTGCTCAGGGGACCATATGGGATGCTGGGAATTGAACCTGGGTCGGCTGTGTGCAAGGCAAATGCCCTACCTGCTGTGCTATTGCTCCAGCCCCGAAGTTCAGAAATTCTTGATCACAAAACAAAATTGAAGTGCTCTTTTTCTTAATTAAGCCCTGCAAAGTTTCACTGATGGATACTGATAACTGTAATACATTTTTTGAAGACTTTCTGATGTGAAATGACTTAATCCAATGTCAGATAGCTTTTCTAATAACTCTGAAGGCAAGTGAATTGGGAACCTGGACCTACTCAAGGTCACAATCTGGGCTGAATAAAGGAAGATTCATCATACATAACATTTTTGTTCCCTAGATTTTTTTTCCATTTTCTAAATTGACGCTATTCTGCCAAAATTTATGGCAAAGTTGTCACCATAGCAGTGACCAAGGTCATCAACATAGATGCTTTTGCATGTATTAGAAAAACGTGGACCAACCTTTTGGAGGGAGTTTCTGCAGAACAAACCATGCACAATTGTATGCAGCAGCCCTGGCAAAAGAGACCTTTCTTTCCAGAAACCTCAAAAAAGTAATGGAAACAAAGTTTGTTTGCCTTAACTGGAAAGAGCCACAGTAGGATGATTAAACACAAGAAGTCAAAGGTTCAAATCAAAAACCTACCATCCACCTGCTTGTGTTCTTTGACGCTGAGCCACCCAGAGGGAGAAGCTGGCATGAGTTATGGACACCAGATGGGCCTCCATGTGGCCGGTTGAGATTACTATACTATTTGCTCCAGAACCAGCTCCTTGTCTGATCTAGTTGGTGTTGGTGAATTTGTGTGACTTTCCCTGGGTCCTTCCTAATTTTGCATATTAAGACAGGGAGATTCCTGACCTCCTGGTTAGTAAGCCCTCCCAGGCCTGGACTTCTTATCAGTAGAATGGCTTTTATCATCCCTCGGACTTATTGGCCCATAGGTCTGTTGCCTGAGGCCATCAACCTTTGACCATTAACTTTATTTAATTGTTTTTAGGATAAAATCTTTGCAACATTTATTGTGGGGCAAAATTATTTTATTTTTTAAATGAAAAGAATAAGGTATTAGGAAACAATTCCCCCCATGTGGTTATGAATAATTAATCTCTCCAAGAGATGGGTATTTGATCATTTTGTGATTGTAACTCAAACATGAAAGCTTATAACTATATCTCATGGGTATTTGATCATTTTGTGATCGTAACTCAAACATGAAAGCTTATAACTATATCTCATGGTGATTCAAAAAAATAAAAATGAATAAATAAATAATCTCTCCAAGTCTGGGTTACTTGTTCAGGAGAATAAGGTTGACACCAAAGTAACAGTCACTTGCCTTGCAAGTTCCAGACCCAGGTTCAATCCCTGGCACCTCAGGAGTGAGTCCTGAGTGCAGAGACAGGAGTAACCTCTGAGTACCATGGGGTGTGGCCCCAAAAACCAACTAAACAAAGCAAAAAAAGAAGAAAACCCCAAAAAACCCAAAAGAGTAAGGCTAATCTTGGATTTCTCTACACATAGAAGGACTAAATATCCAATAAAATCTGCTGAGTATGTTACAATTTTTATTTATTAAAGGGAAGAAAGACACACTGGATCAAGCAGGGCTCTGGATAGTATCTAGGTTCAAATTCATGACTCTGTCAGTTGTTGCATGACAAAGGTAAAAAGTTTTTTCTCGATAAGAGAAGGAACACATGGAGGGTGCGGGATCCCGGAGGAAAAAAAAAAAAAGAAAAAACAGGTTCCAAAAAGAGCCGAGATCACCGGCAAGTTCCAGATGGAGTAGGCGCCGCATCCCGCCTCCCCCAGATGGAACCCCGGTGACCAGAAGCCTCTACAAGCACAGCTCGAGTATATACAAAGTGATCAATGAGAAGTAAACCACCCAATCTTTCTCCCTGAAAATCAGAGTTAAGTTTGGAGCACGGCCACAGCCCCAGAAACACAAGGACTTAATGCAGAACCCAGCAGCTTAGAGCAGAAAAGTGAACGGACGATGAGTTAACCCAGGCCATCATTTCTGCCCAGAGGGGAAAGGGTGTTGCCCCGTTCGCCCTCTCTTCTCTGGAAAGAAGGATGGCGGCCGCAAGGGAGCCTTGTGGACAGCAGGTATGAGCCGGGGGTGTGGGGGGCGACTAAAACCTCACGAGAAGGGGGGCGTTCCGGTCCGTCCTTCACGCCCTACCGAGGTCAACAGTTGCCCCCCACGAGCGGCTCCCCAGCACGGCCACAGTCCCAGAAGCACAAGGACTTAATGCAGAACCCGGCAGCTTGGAGCAGAAAAGTGAAAGGACTATGCGTTGATCCAGGCCATCAAGTCTGCCGGAGGGGAAAGGGTGTTGCCCCATTCGCCCTCTCCTCTCTGGATAGAAAGATGGCGGCCACATGGGAGCCTTGTGGACAACAGGTATGAGCCGGGAGTGTGGGGGCGACTAAAACCTCATGGGAAGGGGGGCGTTCCGGTCCGTCCTTCACGCCCTACCGAGGTCACCAGTTGCCCCTCACGAGCGGCTCTCCAGCACGGCCACAGCCCCAGAAGCACAAGGGCTTAATGCAGAACCCAGCAGCTTGGAGCAGAAAAGTGAACGGACTATGCGTTGATCCAGCCCATCAAGTCAGCCGGAGGGGAAAGGGTGTTGCTCCCTTCCGCCCTCCTCCCTCTGGAAAGAAAGATGGCGGCCACATGGGAGCCTTGTGGACAGCAGGTATGAGCCGGGGGTGTGGGGGCGACTAAAACCTCATGGGAAGGGGGGCATTCCGGTCCGTCCTTCACGCCCTACCGAGGTCACCAGTTGCCCCCCACGAGCGGCTCTCCAGCACAGCCACGGCCCCAGAAGCACAAGGACTTAATGCAGAACCCAGCAGCTTGGAGCAGAAAAGTGAACGGACTATGCATTGATCCAAGCCATCAAGTCTGCCGGAGGGGAAAGGGTGTTGCCCCATTCGCCCTCTCCTCTCTGGAAAGAAAGATGGCGGCCACATGGGAGCCTTGTGGACAGCAGGTATGAGCCGGGAGTGTGGGGGCGACTAAAACCTCATGGGAAGGGGGGCGTTTCGGTCCGCCCTTCACGCCCTACCGAGGCCACCAGTTGCCCCCACGAGCGGCTCTCCAGCACGGCCACAGCCCCAGAAGCACAATGACCTAATGCAGAACCCAGCAGCTTGGAGCAGAAAAGTGAAAGGACTATGCGTTAATCCAGGCAATCATTTCTGCCCAGAGGGGAAAGGGTGTTGCTCCCTTCCGCCCTCCTCCCTCTGGAAAGAAAGATGGCGGCCACATGGGAGCCTTATGGACAGCAGGTATAAGCCGGGGGTGTGGGGGCGACTAAAACCTCATGGGTCGGGGGGCGTTCCGGTCCGTCCTTCACGCCCTACCGAGGTCACCAGTCGCCCCCCGCGAGCGGCTCTCCAGCACGGCCATGGCCCCAGAAGCACAAGGACTTAATGCAGAACCCAGCAGCTTGGAGCAGAAAAGTGAACGGACTATGCGTTGATCCAGCCCATCAAGTCAGCCGGAGGGGAAAGGGTGTTGCCCCATTCGCCCTCTCCTCTCTGGATAGAAAGATGGCGGCCACATGGGAGCCTTGTGGACAGCAGGTATGATCCGGGAGTGTGGGGGCGACTAAAACCTCATGGGAAGGGGGGCGTTTCGCTCCGCCCTTCACGCCCTACCGAGGCCACCAGTTGCCCCCCGTGAGCGGCTCTCCAGCACGGCCACGACTCCAGAACACAGAAACCAATTTCTTAACTATCTGACTTTCAGTAGAAATACTTCCAGGGTCAATAGGTAAAATAGCAGAAATCCAAAACCAACATTTAATTCTTGAACCCAGCTCTAGAAAGCAAATCACTTCACAATGCTTTTCCAGCATGTCTGATTTGGGGGGGGGGTAAACTCTAAATAATAGTGGTGAATCTTATTGAAACAATGAATCTAATCAAAGCAGATAGAGTGTTAACTAGAATTCATCTGCCTCACAGGGACGGGGAGGGGTGGGGGGTGGGGTTTTATTGGGGTTCTTCAGGGTAAAAAATAAGTATTGGTAAAGGGAAATGTGTTTGATATTTGCATGACTGAGACATAAACCTGAAAGCTTTGTAACCTTTCCCACAGTGATTCAATAAATAAATAAAAAAAAAAAGTTTTTTCTCTAAGAATGAGTTATCTCATCTGTAAAATGGAAATAAAGTTGCATTTATCTGAAGGATATGAAAACAGTAATTCAAATGGATCATTTACAGCTCTATGCTCATGGCTATATTATTTGCAACAGTTAAAACCAAGTGGAAACAACCCAAATGCCCATCCTCAGATGATTGAGAAAAAAAGCTTTGGTATATATACCCATGTAGAATACCATTCTGCCATGAAAAACAATGACACTGTACCTTGTGGGACCAATGAAAGGATTTTAAAGTGGTCAGACTAAGTGAAATTAAAGAAGCAAAAGACAATTACTGAATGATTTCCCTAGTTTGTAGAATATGAATATCTATGTTTTCCATGTAGTTTAGCACATAGTAAGAGCTTTATAACTACCGTTTTAAAAAAATTACTGGCAGTATGGGGCTGGAGCGATAGCACAGCAGTAGGGTGTTTGCCTTGAGCACGGCTGGCCCGGCTGAGCCAGGTTCGATGCCACTGCCTTTCTCAGAGAGCCCGGCAAGCTACCGAGAGTATCTCGCTCACACGGCAGAGCCTGGCAAGACGTATTCAATATGCCAAACACAGTAACAACAAAGTCTCACAATGGAGACATTACTGGGCCCGCTTGAGCAAATCAATGAACAACGGGAGGCAGTGCTACAGTGCTATAGTGCTACTGGCAGTATGGCCCAAAAACAAGATGGAAAAAGACATTTGCACCCTTATGTTCCCTGTGGCATTATCCACAAAAGTCAGAAATCTGTAAACAACGCAAGTGTCCAGGAATAGATGACTGAATAAAAAAAATACGATACACATACACAGTAGAATATTACTTGACCATAAGAAAAGATAAATTCATGAAATCTGCTGCTACATGGAGGGAGCTGATAAAATTATTTTTCGTTAATGTTTTGGGCTGGAAACAAATAATGAAAAATTATTTTTCATTAATTGTTTTGGGCTGGAGCGACAGCACAGCTGTAGGGCATTTGCCTTACGTGCAGCCAGCCTGGCCAAGCCGGGTTCAATTCCTCCACCCCTCTCAGAGAGCCTGGCAAGCTACCAAGAGTACTCAATATGCCAAACACAGTAACAAAAAGTCTCACAATGGAGACATTACTGGGCCCTCTCGAGCAAATCAATGAACAACGGGAGGACAGTGTGTGTGTTATTTTATTGGACATAGTACTATTGCATGCTTAATAGATTACAGTGTGGTGTAGATATATTTTATATGGACTAAGAAACCAGGAAATTCATATGCCTCACTTTGTGGTGGTAGTCTGGATCTGAACCTGCAATACCTCTGACGTGTGCTTGTATAAAGATTGGGAGCTCATGTATGGAGGGACGTGGAGAATGTGATGCTGAGTTAAGTTAGAGTGGGAAAGAGCAACACAGAATGATCTCTCTCATATGAGGAATGTAAAGACACATAATGGTGGAATAATGAATACTCCAAGACAATGAAAACAAAGAACATGAAAATCAAAATTCAGTAAGAAACATGCCACCTGAGGGGGCTGGAAAACAGGCAGGGGTGGGGGGCAAGGTCTATGATGGAGTTCAACAAGGAGGAGGAAGTGATGCTGAAAGGTGGAAAAGTGTTCTGTGTGCAGTCCTATTGGCAACAGTACTATAAACCACAATGCAAAATCTTATTTAAAAGAAAAAGCATCTCTCACAGAAGCAGACTGGTGGGAGGCAAGTGGGGGTTGGTGGGGGCATTTATGCAGGGAAGTGGATACTGGTGAACGGACTGGGTGTTGAAACACTGTATGCCTGAAACCCAATCAAGAATAACTTTGTGACTTCTTGGTTAAAAAAAACCAAAACCCTAAATAAATAAATTATTGGCACTACAGGTGAATGAACATCAGTTTATTTTTTATTACAGAATTTGTTTTCTTACTATTAAAGTTTAGGTAACAGGGTTGTAATTTTAAAAATATTTATGATTTTGATGTACACATTTACTCTACCTCAAAGTACCCAAGATCCTTCACTCTACTGTCTTATGTTGCCTTAGTGCAACCCTTCATTTCCCACACTCTCTCCCTCCATTGCTTGAAAATCTGAGTTTTGTAATCCCAGGTCAAGGGTTTGTCATCATTTAATATTGTGTGTCCCATGTTTTGTTTCTTTATATATCACAGATGAGTGAGATCATCTAATATGAACAACAACTTTAATATAGACCATTTGCTAGAACAATGGAGTTCCAAGGTTTTTGAATACCTATCCACCAATTTTCTTATTTATTCTTTGTTATAACAGAAATTATCTGTTATTATTAATAATAATTCAATATACAAAATAAACAGACCTGTAAAACTTTTACACATGTATCTTCTTTTTAATAATATGAGTGATATTTTAATAATTTTGTTTATTTTAACATTTGTGGTTCTCTGGTATTGAACCCAGGGCTTCACATGTGTAAAGAATGTACACTCTCACTGAGTTGCGAGGGATAATATTTTATTTTATTTTATTTTTTTGCTTTTGGGATCACATCCAGCGATGCTCAGGGGTTACTCCTGGCTATGCACTCAGGAATTACTCCTGGTGGTACTCAGGGGACCATATGGGATGCTGGGAATTGGACCCGGTAGGCTGTACTATCGCTCCAGCCCCAAGGGATAATATTTTAATAATTCTAATAATTCTGATGGGAATTCTTTTGCCACTTGTTTGGCAAATCAAATTAGATTAGTGCTGATTACCACTCTTTCTATCTTGTAGCACTATAGCATTAAAGTGTTGCTGACAGTTTATTGTAGGCACAATAAAAGTATAACCTCTGCAGTTTCTGTTTGGTTTTCTTGGAGCCTGTATAGTTAAGAGTGCTCTCTCCTATCCTTGACTTCTTTCAAAGTCTCTGATCCATTCTGTGAAGGTTAAAACTAGATAATCCAACTGGTAAATCCATTTCATCAGGTACAAGTAACCAGGCAGGGAATACGCTCTGCTTTTAAATTTAAGAAACTGGAGACAAGGGACAAAAGACTGGTCCATTCATCAGATCCAAGTTACTCAGACAGGAAAAATGATGGTTTGGGGGCTTCTAGAAAAATGATAGCTTCACAGCTGATTCATATCAATATTATCTGTAGTTTGTAGTCTAGCTTCTTAAAATGTGGGTCACTACTCCATATTTGGGGGGGTCACAAAAATATTTTTGACAGAATTAGGTGCAATGATCAAAAATTAATTTGAAATCAAGCATGTACTAAGTCCGAGGGATTTCTGGCAGTGCTCATCATGTTGCATTTCTTGGGGAAAAAAAGGTTGTGTGTGGCAAAGGGTTAAGCCCTGACTTGCAGCACCTTTTAGTAAGGAAAGAAGAGTAGGAAATTTACAGGTGGTAAATCTGTCCGGATGCCTTATATACCTATAAAAGGAAGCATTTAATCGTTTTGTTTAAGGTTAACCTTCAACCATTTTGTATCTTCGGGCTTGAATACCAGTCTACAGACCAGCCGTTGTGTCTGAGGGGGCAGACCAGTGGTTTCAACATGTCTATCCCTGTGGACAGACCAGCACCAGTCTGTGGACCAGTGGAGAGCACTGAATAAGGCCTATCTTTCTAGGTTAACAGAGAGGGGTGGTGGGAACAAAGGATTGTGGCTTCCCAAGCATAGCCAGATGCAGCCCTGGAGGCCCTTGAGCACCACTGGCATCCTGGGGGACCCCTGCATCACAGGGCCCGAGCAACACTGCATCCTCCAGCCCTAGCACTGAAGAGTTGGTCTGGAATCACAAGGGGTGGTCTCTGGGCCCCCAGAACACTGCTTCAGTACACACCAAAACAAACCGAAAAAGGGACTATCTTCACACATCTTTCTCTCATGTGCCTCCTCCATGTGCGAAAACTATAAGCCTTTGGGAGGAGTCTGTTGTTCGCCCTCCATTGGTCCACCCTGCTGCTCCTTCACCATGAAAACCATCTCTGTCAGTAAAATGATTTTGTCAGCCAATTGGAGGTTTGAAAAAAATTATCCTCCTCATGTGTATTTTCAATTTCAGGGCCACAATTTCTCTTTCTAGAGGAATGCTGTTACTTATTCCAAGAAAAGCAACCACCGTCAAGATGAAAGGAACTAGCAGCAAATTCCCCTTTCCACCTACGGCATGGAAAAAACACAAGATCAGCAAAATTCACTAATTTTGCCAGTGAAGACTTTTCTCCAAGGTCCATCTGACCCAGGTCTTCTCTCATGAGCTTCTTGTGAAAATTTCTCTCCAAGCTTCTATCTGAGATCAGAGACCACTGTTGACATCCCCCAAGTTCCACCAGAGGGATAGGGATCTAGGGAAGACATGGCTCACTGACAGCAGTTAAACAATTCTCTCAGATAAGAAAAGAACCACACTAGAAAAGTTAAAGCCATTAGAGCATAAATTAACTGTAAGTTAGTGGCTATACTGAACTCTCTGAGTCAGTGGGTCCATCATGATGCTCAGAGAAATCACTAATTATATTTTTAAAAAATGAGAAGGAGGGACTGGAGCGATAGCACAGCAGGTAGGGTGTTTGCCTTGCATGAGACTGACCCGGGTTTGATTCCCAACATCCCATATGGTACCCCGGGCACCGCCAAGAGTAATTCCTGAGTGCAGAGCTGGGAGTAACCCCTGAGCATCACTGGGTATGACCCAAAATGAAAAAAAAAGAGAAGGAAACTGACATTGAGGTCAAGTGATGATGTGGGCTGAAACATCTGAAATCTCTAGGCTTTAGCAGAGGGGTGTGCTGGGGGCAGGAGAAATGAGATTAAGCAACAGCCCTGACCTCACATTCCATGTTCTGCCTCTTTTCATTCTACTTGGGGATGTTTATATACTGATTATAAGTACTTGTGAACTTAAGAAGAAAAAAGAAATTAAAAGCCATTCTAGTCCAAAGGAATAAGAGGTACAATATTTGCCCTGTATGTGGTTAACCTGGGTTAATCCTCGGTACCTCATATGATATCCAGAGCCCTGCCAAGAGTGATCCCTGAACAGAGAACCAGGAGTAAGCTTTGAGCACAGCCAGGTGTGGCAAAAGGAAGAAAGGAAGGAAGGGAGGGAGGGAGGGAGGGAGGGAGGGAGGGAGGGAGGGAGGGAGGGAGGGAGGGAGGGAAAGAAGGAAGGAAGGAAGGAAGGAAGGAAGGAAGGAAGGAAGGAAGGAAGGTAGCCAGTCTCTGTATGTAGTATCCAGTCCTAAATCCTAATCTAAACATATCCAAACTCCTTTGATCTTGTTACGAATTTAAGACAGAAGAGCAGAGCCAAATAATTCCAAACACTTCAAGCCACCCATGTACAGCAGCCTGCTTCTCAGTAGCTCAAGCACAGTTGTTTCTTTCTTTTAAATGAACCAAAAAGACCAAGGAAACATCAAAAGGCCAAACCTGAAATGCCCTCCCAGAAAATGCACACTATTGGGGTCTGAGGTTGAGAGGTTCTCCCTCTTGCTGAGTTCACCCCAAGTGAAAAATGCTACTAATAGAGTGAATTTCAGCCCCCTGCAGGGACCACCAGTGTGACAGGCCTGGTGTGTGCGACAGGGATGTGGACCAGGAGAGTGATTCACTCTAAAGGGTGCTCAGTCTCTCTGTCCGGCCTAACCCCCTTTTCCACCAGCTCTACTAGCTGGAGACCTTTCTTGTTTAGTCAGCTCAAAGCATGAGCTCTGCGCTGACATTCCATGTCCCGTGATTCACTAATTTATTCATCCACATAAAAAGCATTTCTTGAACTCTTCCCAAGGGTCAGGTCCTGGGGCTGCACACCTGATGGAACACACAGACATCCCCTTTCTCTATCTCTGGCAGGTGGCTTATTCTAGTTCTCATCTTTGTTAAAATGTAGGTACTAGCAGGTAGAATCATACTTGGGGTCACTATGTGCTATTAGTTAAGAGAATATTAAAATTTGGGCTGATGCTGCAGACTTGGAAGGACTAGGCCCCTTCTGCAGATGGGGGCAGATATATTGGGAGGGTTGTGGTGAAACACTCGGGAAATTAATTTTTCATCTGTTTCACAGTTTGCTTGGAACTAGACCAACCCAACAGACCCCTGATCCTGGCTCAGTCATCAAGGAATGCTTGTTCACCAGTGCAGGATAATGAGAGAGGTGCTATTCCTTCCTTCTGTAGGAAATCCTATTTCAGGTTTTGCAAGGACTTTCATTTTTCTCTTAATATATATATATATATATATATATATATATATGTTGTTAACCCCTTTCATCTCAGATTCTGGTGGCTTTGCTTGGGAGGAGTGAAACTGGAAAATGACAGAGGCAAGTGAGTGTCTGGAAGATGGAAAGGACACAGACAAATTTGATTAGGAAGATCTCTGGCTCCTGAGTGATGTAGAACAAACACTGAAACAACTTTGTGTCCAACCTATGCCAACTGCATGTTCAATAGTCCTAGGATAAATGATCCTTTCAGTTTCTCAGAAGTTTACACACTTGTAATGACCAATAATGTATACTTAATCATGTAATAAAACTTAAGGGAAAAAGAGGGTGCCGTGGGCATGCAGGGGAAATGAACTATTATTCTTCTGGCATGGAAAGGCCATTGTATTTCATGTATGATTTGACCATGCTTCAGGAAAGCAATTTTGGCTTTAAATGGAACATTTCCTTTCTTCTTTATTAGGTTTCCTGAAGGGCTATTTCACCCCAGGTACTTTCTTTCACTGAGTAGTATTTCAGCTGTCTGGTGCTAACCCAGAGACCTTGCAGTGATCTCAACCATTGGCTGACCGTGGTGGTGGAATCCTGAGGCACACACTGGAATCTGATGGATGTTTATAACTCTCAGAATGTGTCTTCAATCATCTAAAAGATGCCTGTCTATTGTGCAATGGGAGACGTGACTGGCTGTGATTCTGAAGATGGGCATTTGTACCATTATTTATTATTGTTCTGGTAACATTTACTATTTTGGAGGGCTCATTGTTCTGTTTTAAGAAATAACAATTTGAGATTTTTTCCCCCAAAGAAGTGGCTTAACCCATCTTCCCCTAAGTTTTGAAGCAAGCAGCATCTGGAAACATATGGTTCCAGCTTCCTGAAAAATAAACTTTCCTTTTTTATTTTGTTAAAGATGCATTCTTTATCCCTAGTGAAAACAGGCTAGATTAGTTAATGGAGTTAGGGGGGTTGCTATTTTTCACATTTTTATTGATGTAAGGGGCTGGAGCAATAGCACAGCGGGTAGGGCGTTCGCCTTACAAGCAGCCAACATGGCCGACCCGAGTTCGATTCCTCCGCCCCTCTCGGAGAGCCCGGCAAGCTACCGAGAGTATTCGATATGCCAGACACAGTAACAGCAAAGTCTCCAATGGATACGTTACTGGGCCCGCTCAAGCAAATCGACGATCAACGGGAGGGCCTTTACCTTTTTACCTTTATTGATGTAAGGATGGACCACAAGCTTGTCTATGTTTAAGGGAGTCAATGTTGCCACACAATACCCACTGCCAAAATGTCATTATCCTTCTACCAGTCTGCTGTTGGACACCTCCAACCTTACAAATTCTTTTACTTTTTGGAAAACTCAGTTCTGTGGTTGAGTCTGAGGGTTTGTTTTCTTTTGACTTTGTTCCCCTACTTTGTTTCTTTTTCATTGGGGGTGGGGTCACACCTGGTGGTGCTCAGGGGCAACTCCTAGCTCAGTGCTTTGTTTGGGTCATTCCCAGCAGTACTCAGGAGATCCTGTGGTGCTGGGGATCAAACTGGGGTGATTGTGTGCAAGAAATGATGAACTTTAACCCCCTGTACTACCTCCAGCTTCCAATTTCATTCTTTTGCAAGTGGCTAGTTTTCTCAACACCATTTAAGATTTTCCTTTTTCCATTTTATGATCTGAATCCTTTGTGCTAAGTTAACTTTCCATGCATGTATCTGAAATACATGCATGTATTTCATGGGTCCTCAATATGATTCACTGATTTCTACGACTACTATTATTACAATACCACACTGTTTTGATGATTATAGCTTACAGAGATACAGAATTGTGAAGTACGCTATCATCATTCTTGCTCTCCTTCCTCAGGATTGCTTTTGCTCTTTTGTGCCTCTTATGGTTCCATATGAAGGAGTAATGTTTGTTCTCTTTCTTGAAGAATGCTGTAAGAATTTTCATAGGGACTGAATTTTCTCTGTGCAATGCTCTGAGTAAGATATGACTTTTTTTGGAGTTAAACCTGGTGGTACTCAGGCCTTATTCCTGGCTCTGTGCTCAGGGATCACTCCTAGTGGGGCTCTGGGAGCCATATGTGGTGTCAGGGACTGAACCTGGGTCAGCAGTGTGCAAGTTTATTCACTGTACTATCTTCCTGACTCCTCTTCTTCTATTTAACAGTGGCATAGTTTTTGGTACAAGCTCTATTAAGCTTTTCCTGAGGTACTTAATTCTATTTTTAGTTTACTGTTTGCATACATAAATGCAACCACAGATTTAAGGTTGCTAGTGTCTGGCACCCTTGCATTGCATTGCCACAGACATAGAGACCTGGGCAGGGGGTTGGGGAACCCATGTGTGGGCAGTTCTGAATGGAAGCTGGAGCATTAGTACCAGTGGATGAAAGAGAGCATGTTCCAATGCTGACAGGAAGTAGAGTGTCTGGCCATGGGCCTGGAAGGCAGCACAGCTGGTAATGGGTGTCCTTGCTAGCTGACCATGCTTTAGAAGATCTGCAGGATGCTTTCTGGCTGTCAGGTTACATTTTGCTGCTAGCAGCCAAGTACGGGCTGGCAGAGGTTGGGTCTCTTTTCTGCCAGGAGAAAATACTCTTGATAATTGTCTCTCAGATCCAGTTAGCTCAGATATTTGCTAGGGGTAGGTGGAGGAGCTCTCCTCGGGATCTACCCTCAGTGTCTGTTACTGTGGAGAATGAGATTCTGCTTGTAGCAGCATTGCTATAAGAAGGCTGCAAGAGGCTACCAAGATGGTACTGCCAGTATGTTTGACTCTGTTTATACCCTATAGCTTCTGGCCTCCTACTATAGTGTTGTAAGTATATGATTGTAGATTGGACTACCTGGTGTTCAGTGCAATGTCACATCCTGCTGCTTCCCAGGATAAAGTTCTGCACCTCAAAAATTTCTTCTCAGTTGCAGCTGTTGCTATGGTCGTGTTCCTTTGTTCCTTTTCTTTCCTTTTTTTTTTTTTTTTTGGTGGTGGTGGTGGTGGTGAGCTCCTAGGTGGTACTCAAAAGGTCCAGGGGGGATAACATTGATTCTTGGCCAACCAAGCCATTGGCTAAGCAGGAAACTCCAGTGCTATACAAAGTAACACTCAGAGTAGCATGTGGTATTGGAAATCCACCTGGGCCAGGCACAAGCCTAGCACTGGCCCAAACTGCAGTACTATCTTCTGGCTCCCATTCGGGCTTCCGTTTTGGTGAGAGTCTCACTCTGTTTCTTATCTGCCTGGACGTTGTCCTTTTGTCCTGCATTGTTGAAGCTGTTTGTCCAGGTTTCAGGTGATTTCTGTGTAGATTGATCCAAGTTTTGGTGTAGTTTTGCTTGTATGTGATGAGAGAAGATGTTCAACGCAGTTCCCCACTCAGCGAGTTTGGTACTGCCCCTTCCCAATATGGTGACAGACTTTAATTTCCTTGGGGGGAAAATGTCTACCTGGAAATATCAATCTCTTTAGAGTTTCTGCAGGTAAGGACTAGTGAAATGTAGAATTTGTCTTGTATGTGAGTGTTTTCTGGTAAGGTAAAGGTAAAGGTAAAGGTAAAGGTAAAGGTAAAGGTAAAGGTAAAGGTAAAGGTAAAGGCCTTCCCGTTGTTCGTCGATTTGCTCGAGCGGGCCCAGTAATGTCTCCATTGGAGACTTTGTTGTTACTGTGTCTGGTATATCGAATACGTCACGGGGAGCTTGCCAGGCTCTGCCGCGCGGGCGAGATACTCTCGGTAGCTTGCCGGGCTCTCCGAGAGGGGTGGAGGAATCGAACTCGTGTCAGCCATGTTGGCTGCATGCAAGGCAAACGCCCTACAGCTGTGCTATCGCTCCAGCCCTAAGGCCATACCACCCTGAACGTGCCCGATCTCGTTTTCTGGTCATAACCCAATAATTCAATTTGTACTTTATTAGGCTTATTTCAATATTCTTAGTATTTGGTATCAAAAGTGTAACGCTAAAGAAGTCTTGCAGTTTTGACAAAGAGAATATTAAAAAGTTATCTTTTTAAAATACAGGTTGAGCCTTGTGTGCTAATACATATATATAATATACATATATTTTTGATCAAGATCAGCTGCCTTCTACTAAAAAGTTATCTTTTGATCAAGATCAGTTGCCTTCTACTAAAAAGTTATCTAAAATATTCACATTATTTTCATAACCACTTTCCCTGAGGCACTGGGCATCCTTCTGATTCACCTCAAACCAAGTTTAGCTGAAACAGGGATGGCTAAACTTTGTTCTCAGAGATCTATGGCACTAAACAAAAAGTTGATGACAACGGCAGAGGATGTTGGAAGAGGTTTTATTTATCTAATATAATTTTTTTTTTACTATTAGTAGTAGTAATATTTTTGATTTGAGGGCTATGCTGGCTGTGCTCAGGTCTTACACTTAGTTCTCTGCTCAGAGCTCACTCTTTGATTGTGCTCAGGGAACCATACGGGGTGTCAGTGATTGAAATCAGGATTGGCTGGGTGCAAGACAAGTGATTTGCATGCTATACTGCCTTTTGACTCCATTTTATTATTATTTGAGGGTCTCCCTACCAATGCTAAGGAGGCCTATATATCTGGTGACACTCAGTCAACAATCTCTGGGGGGGAAGTGGCAGGGGGACAATGCGATGTTGGGGTTTGAACTCCGGGGCCTTGTACAAGCACAGCATGTGCTCCGGGCCTCTGAGCTATTTCTCTTTCTCTTGCTGTTCTCAAGCTTCCAAATATATTCCTGGATGAATTTTTTACTGATTGATTTTAGATAAAATTGTAAAATAATGTGACAATTAAGTATAAAATTGAAATTGTCTTACTTTGTCTTACTGTGGTGGCAACACCACTGTGCTCATACAATATATTACAGTGAAAATACTAGTAGATAAACTTTGATAACTACTTTTGATTTCTTAAAATCGATTTATTTTTCTTGAACTGAGAAAACTCCTGTGGTTTTATTAGAAATTGTTTCTCAAAGTTATGAGAAGTGTAGGGAAGAAAACACCTGATCAAATGAAAATATTAGTTCTCTCCTCACTGTTTATAAGACACAGAAATGAATTGTATTCCAACAATACAGAATCTAGTGCCTTTTTACATATTTTTAAGAATGTTATCAATGTGATAGAAATTTATAGAGAACGTGTAGTATAAACTAAGACTTTTCTGGGCAAGTCATGATTTTTTTGTTACTAAATAAAGCAAAATATTCAGGTTTGCACCACATATTAATTCAAAATAGGATTAAGGATGGGCAGTATAAGTTGACTGAGAAAGCATCCAGTCAGTCCAATACAGGTCTTTCAACCAGGCTAATTTATTCATGGTTCCACAATTAGGCAACGTGGATTTCTAATTTTCTTTTCCATCTTCCTTTAACCCTTTCTCTCGTATCCTCCTCTGGTTACCTTACTGAGCTTCTGACCCTTTGAATTTGCCCACCTCCACCCCCCCCATTCTCTGCTTTCCCTCTGGAGTGATCAGTCCCTCAATGATTTCTTACACTGGCTTGCAAGCCTCTTTGATTCATTTTCCTCGTATCTCTTTGGATAATCACCTCCCCATTGGGAAAGCATGAGAATTAGGAGTACCGCTAGTGTAATTACTGTCTTTCCAATCAGAAATACAGTGGAGTTCAGACCCCCAAGGAGCCAACGCTTCCATTAAATTTGACATGGAGAGAGAACAATGCCTCAAGTCAATGCAGTCAAACAGAAGAACCTGCTTTCTTGCAGGAGGTTCTGCCTTTTTGTTCTGTTGGGGCTTTCAGCTGATTGGATGTGGCCTAATCACATTAGGGACAACAATCTGCTTTACACAGTCTACTGATTCTAACGTTAATCTGAAACACACTCATGGACACATTCAGAATGTTTGGTTCTGGGCAATCCAAGACCCAGTCAAGCTGACATAGGAAATTAACATTCACAGGGAGCGATGTTAGAGATGAAAGGAAGTGATGAGATTTTGACATATCAATTGTAACAGAATATCAGACTCACCCAAGCACTTAAATATAGCTGCCTATGCCCTTTTTAGGCCATTTATTAGAAATTCTGTGCAATAAAGCCTGACACCTGATTTTTTTTTTAAAGTTCCCCTAGATGGTTCTGGTATGCTGTCAAAACTGAGAAACTCTGGACTACAAATAAGGAATATAATACACCGCTAGACATATGACTGATGAAGAGAAGGAATTCAGTTACTTGTGCTAACCTAGGTAGCACTGCACTGTAGCACTGTCCTCCCGTTGTTCATTGATTTTGCTCGAGTGGGCCCAGTAACATTGTGAGACTTGTTGTTACTGTGTTTGGCATATTAAATACATCATGGGGAGCTTGCCAGGCTTTGCCATGCGGGTGAAATGCTCACGGTAGCTTGCTGGGCTCTCTGAGAGGGGGGAAGGAATCGAACTCAGGTTGGCTGGGTTGTCCGCGTGTAAGGCAAACGCCCTACCTGCTATGCTATCAATCTTCATAATGCAAGAGGTCAAGTCAATTTATTTGGTTTTCAACATAAAAGAATATTTTAGCTTGGTGTCCTGAAAAGATCATAGACTTAAAATCTGAAAGATTTAGGTTTAATCCCTGCTCCATCATCACACAGTTAACTAACCTCTCAAAACCAGTTTCTGAGTTGGTAAACTAATAATAATCATACCTGAGCCAACATTATTCAAAGGTCAGCAGAATGCCTAGGCCCTGAAATCAATATTATCAATATCAGTCTTTCCCGCAGACTCAGTAGAGTTTAAGCAGTAGTTTGAGAATCAGAAACATCCTTGTCACACAATAGAACCCATCCATGGTATTTTTTTAAAGTACTAATTTTTTTTTTTGCTTTTTGGGTCATACCCAGCGATGCACAGGGGTTACTCCTGGCTCTGCACTCAGGAATTACCCCTGGAAGTTCTCAGGGGACCATATGGGATGCTGGAAATTGAACCTGGGTTGGCCACATGCAAGGCAAATGCCCTACCCGCTGTGCTATTACTCCAGCCCCCCAAAAGTACTAAGTTTTTGTAATGTTTTATTTTACTTTTTAATTGAATCTCAGTGAGATACACAATTGCAAAGTTTTTCATGATTAAAAGCTATCCATGTTATTTTTCCCCCTTTATTTTATTTTGTTTTAAAGTTGTAGATTTACAATTTTTTGTGCTTTGGTTTCAATTATACAATGATCAGATACCCATCCCTCCACCAGTGCCCATTTTCCACCACCATGGATAATATCCCTCCCACCCCCATCCCCCCAACCCCCCTGTCTCTGTGGCAGGGCAATCCCCTGTGTTCTCTCTCTCCTTTTGGGTGTTGTGGTCTGCAAAAGAGGCATTGAGTGGCAAACATGTTCAGTCCATAGTCTACTTTCGACATGCATCTCCCCTCCTGGGAGGATCCTCCAAACATCCTTTATTTGGTGCTCCCTTCTCTATCTGAACTGCCCTTTACTCTAGGATACCTGGCTGGCCTCTAAGTTATGGAGTAATCCTCCTGGTGCTGATCTCAGCTATTCTTGGGTATTAATCTCATACTTTGTTACTTTATATCCCCCAGATGAATGCAATCTTTCTATGTCTATCCCTCTCTTTCTGACTCATTTCGCTTAGCATGATACTTTCCATATTGTACCACTTGTATGTAAATTTCATGACTTCATCTTTTATAACAGCTACATAGTACTCCATTGTGTAGATGTACCAAAGTTTCTTTAACCAGTCATCTGTTCTTGGGCATTCAGGTTTCTTCAAGTTTCTGGCTATTGTAAAGAGTGCTGCAATGAACAAACAAGTGCAGATGTCACTTCGACTATACATTTTTGCCTCTCTGGGATATATAAAAAGCTATCCATGTTATAAATAATACATATTATACTTTCTTTAATAGCCTTCCCCCCATTATTATCTATACCAGAGACTCCTGTAGTTAATTAAAAAAATGTCAGATTTTTGAACTTGGAAAGAAGTCCATGTATATTTAATTTTAAATTATTTGTATTTTTCTCAAATGGAAACTATTTAAGAAATTAAAATATTGCTTAAATATTGAGAAAAGTACAAGGAAAGAAGGAAATATATCAAATCTTATTTCTTTAAGTCAAATTTCATATGGAGGAAATAGGTGTAAATTCATGGATATGAAACTTAGGAAGTAATTTTGACATAACTTACTTCATAGTAAACAGAGGTTAAAATGCCTCACTGAAGAAATTACTGTGTTTCATTATATCAGATTTTAAAGGTATTTATCTATAATTGAAATCTTTATGTATATTTATGTATTCTATACATATTTGGCATAGTTATAGAATAATACTGGAACATGTGAACATGACACTAATTTGACCGTAGAGCTATTTATAATTCCCTATAGTAAGTAAAGGATTCCTCATTAAATGCATAGGCATTTATACGTGTAATCTTACCTATATATATGAGTGTTCCCTCTTACTGAAAACTGATTTGGACTTGCATGATACGTATCAGGAATGGGTATGGAAAAAAGTCAGGAAAGATCCCCTCTAGTTGAGCTCAGAAGCAGAATGTGACATGGAATAAAAATGCGGGCAAAACTGACTTCAAATCCTGGCTCTGTCAATTACTGGATGTCTCTTCTGGAACAAGTTATTAATTTCTCTGAACTTCAGTTCTCACCTCAATAAATCAGGGTTAATAATACCCTTCTCCCATAGGATTATCTGAGGATTAAGTAAAATTATGAATGAAGTACCAAGCATATGATAGACACTTTTCTTTTTAAAATCTTAGAAACAAACGTTTTCTGTAGGTGGTTTGATGTTCTTTTGGCTTGTTAAGTGATGCCACATGTTCATAAAATATTTAAGTTGTAAAACCACGTTAACAATTAGAGCTCCAGGACTTCTACCACCAGGAAGATCATTTTAGGAAGATAAAGTGAACACACCTTCTCCCCTTTCCCCTGCTAAATATAATGCAAACTCTGAACAAAGAGGATGAAAACATCCTTAAGATTATGAAAGATGGAAAAGAATGACTAGCATGAAACCTTAGGACCTATGGAACAATACAATGGTGAACGGTTCTTATTTCTTTTTTATCTCACAAATTTTTACTTTGTTTAAGCAGGAATGGCTGAAGTAGGAATATGTTGAAATAACCAACAATTTGGGTACAAATGAAAGAACACGCCCTCCTCCCCACCCCCAAAGGTCCCAACAAAAGCTTGCTTTCTCAAGGAAAGGGCCAGTCTAGCAAGATTATCATCTTGAAGAATAAATACTATGCTCTAGCCTCCCTCTCCAAAACAAAACTGTTGTCCATATTCTATGCATGCTAGCAAAACCAAGTAGAGCACTTGAACACTTGAAGCTATAATGAGGTTCTCCAATAACCCTCACTAGGGTGGTGACAGAAAACACTTGGAGAAGAGCCAAAGCCAGGGCTCACAATAAGTCATTTACATGTCATATCCCAGAGACACTATTACGCATTATTACTTGACACTATTAGGCATGATTACTTAATGCTCAATAGTGAGCAATGATTGTTAGGAGCAATAATGACATCTCTCATGGGTCAGTGGAAGCTGAGTGGGGGACCTGGGCTATGCCTTTATTTAAGCAATTTTCAGGCAGTTACCACCCTTCCTGTACTAAATTCTTGTTATTGAACTAGAAGTTTTCAATAAGATCCACTAAATGAAAAGGAAATACAACAGATAGGACAGAGTTAAAAATCAGTGCTATGAGAAAAATTAAAAGTACTAAATGCATAAATTAGAGAAAAGCAAAAGTCTCAAATCAATGATTTACTTTTCTCATAAAAACTTACAGAGAAAAATAAACTCAAAAAGGAAAAATATAATAACCGAAACCAATGAAAAGTAAAATAGAAAAATAGTAGAGAAATGCTGAAATGAATAGCAAAAACAATAAATTTGACAAGGCTTTAAAAAGAAGAACAAAAAAGATAAAAGACCAAATGACCAACATCAGGAATTAAACAAAAAATATCACTACAGAAATCAGAAGAAGACTAAAGACTACTAAGAACAAGTCTATGTAAGCATATTTACCAACTTTTATGAAATGAATACATTAAAGCTCCCCATCAAACTCCCACAACCTACCCAATATAAATTACATTTTTTTAAATGCTCAGATATCATGCTAAAATTTATATAGAAAAGTAGAAGGACTAAAATAGCTAAAATAATCTTGGAAGAGTTAATTTAGAAGAATTAATTTAGCTTAGTTTAAGATGTATTATTACATAAGCACAATAGCCAAGAATGTATTATAGACAATTAAAAATAGAGAACTCAGATGCAGACTCTGACAAACATGCAAAAGTTATTCTTTGGAGGAAATGATGCTTTCATCATTTCAACAGATACTTCTGGAGAAATTGTACATCCACAGGTAATTCTCACACTGTTTATAAAATTTAACTTAATATGCGTCATATATTTAAAGATAAAGCAAAAAATCTGTGTATGTGTGGGAATGGGGTGGGGGAAGACTACCTGTAGGATATCCAGTGAAAAGGTGTTTTTTGTTTGATTTTTGATTTTTGGGTCAGATATAGTGGTTCTCCAGACTTACTCCTGGGTCTGTGTTCACTCTTGGAGGTGCTAGGGGACCATAACAGATGCTGGTGGTGGAGCCTGGGTCAGCTGCATGCAAGGCAAATACCTTGCCCACTGTACTACTGCTTGAGTCCTACAAAGAGTACTTAGAACTGACACCAAAAGCACAACACGTGACAGAGAAATATAGTAAACTGAATATCAAATTTATAAACCTTGTCTCTTAAAAATGAGAAGGTAAGCTACAGAGTAAATATCTGTAAACCATATATTTAATAAAGATAAATGATCCAATTAGAACATAAGCAAAATATACAAAGAGGCATTTCACCAAAGAAGATAGAGGATGGCAAATAAACACATGAAAGAAAAGATGAGAGCCAACACCTATAGCCATTGGTAAAAAGGTAAAGGTAAAGGCCCTCCTGTTGATCGTCGATTTGCTCGAGCGGGCCCAGTAACGTCTCCATTGGAGACTTTGTTGTTACTGTGTCTGGCATATCGAATACTCTCGGTAGCTTGCCGGGCTCTCCGAGAGGGGCAGAGGAATCGAACTCGGGTCGGCCATATTGGCCGCTTGTAAGGCGAACGCCCTACCCGCTGTGCTATCGCTCCAGCCCTTGGAATAATGTAAAATAAAATCACAATGATTATAACACTACCCAGCTATCAAATGGACATAAAAAAAGTGACATCACCAAATACTGATGAAGATGTGGAGAAATTAGATCATATGTATTACTGGTGGGCAATGTAATCATCCTGGAAACAGTCTGACAGTTTCTTAAACAATTAACCATGAAACTATTAGTCATCAAATATACTTCTGTGTATCTTTGCAGATAAAGAATAAATTCAATACATATAAAAATCTGTACACAAATATTTATAGCTGTTTTATTCAAAATATTCCCACACTGTAAACAACTAGATTGTCTTCAACAGATTAATGAATATTATTCACCAGTAAAAATGAATGAGGCACTATTATAGACACAGGGGTGGGTATTTTTGGCCCCCAGAGCAACGTTCAGGAAGCTCCAGATGCACTCCCAGTGGCACCAAGGCTGGCTGAGTGGGCCAGATGGTTCACTGCTCGGATCGGGCAATGAGGTGCTGCATGGGTCCACCGGTGCCGGGAGTCTCCAGGGCTCCACCAGGTGGTGCTCAAGGAATCATGTGGCATTAGAGATTGAACTCTAGGCCTCCATCCGTCAGGCATACACTCCAGGCCTTTTCAGTTCTTTGAGTATCTACCATACACCTACTTCAGCTATCTCAATGAATCTCCAGAGAATTAGGTTAAGTGAAATGTGGGGATGGGGGGGTGGGCGGTGGGCAACAAAAGTTATCTAATGTATAATTCCATTTATAGAACATTTTTAAAATAAAATTATAGAGGTGGGCATCAAATTTAAGGGATTAAGGAACAGGCAGAAGAAAGCAAGCAAGGCTATTTACATAAGAAAAACAAGTGGGACTTTGAAATAACAGACATTTTCTGTATCTTGATTTTATCAACACTAATATCCTGACAGTGATATTGTAGTTTAGTGTTGAAGTTTAGTGTTGCAAGTGTCACCCTTTGGGGTGAGCTAGAAAAATTATACTTAGGACTCTTCTACAGCAAATTTGTAATGATTTTAAAATAAAATTTTAAACCTTTGATGCTCCAAAGGTGTCCAGCAAATAAACTGAAAATTGCACAGACTTGTACTACTTATTGTTGGGCAAAGTAAGCAAAAGAAAAAAAAACACTATTAAACAAACATAGATTTCAGAGATAAAAAAAATCTTCTGTAATTAATTTGCTTGACTTCTTTGAAATTGGGAAATGAAGACTCAGCAGTAGAGACTTGCCTGAATGCTGAGGGTGTTAGAAAGCGTGGTTACAGGCACCTAGTTTGCAAGTCACAACACATAGATACAATCACTGTGACTCCCCAGGACAGAACACAGAAGCTGTTTCCTTCTCTGACCACTGAACATCTCACTTGTATTCTTTCATTGCTTCTCTCGACCTAGTAAAGCTACTGTTATGAAGAGAAGTGTGGCCACAGTTTTGTTGCAAACTCTGGTCTGAAACCATTAGTTACGAAGATTTCTCTTCATTTCATTCCATGCGTTTCAGCTGAGTGAAGACACCAGACATTTATAGAAATTTATAGTTTATTAACCTTTTATTAACGTATTAACCTTGGTAATTTTATTTGACCACAGCAATAATTCTGTGCGACTTAGAATCTCTCTTATACAGATGAGGCAACACTAAGACTAAAGACTTCATAAAACTAAAATCACCAACCCAGGCAGAAAACTAGAAAACCGCAGCACTAAGGTTCTTACGTCAATTTTCTATCTTTTATTACTGAGGCCTTTTCTTCATACTGTGTGATACTCTGTTCTTCCAGCCCTAGGGATGAGTTAGTGCCTATGTCTCTGCAAAAATAACTTGATTTCAAGATACGAAGTTCACTGCTTGGTCTCCAAGTTAGGCCTAAATCCTTAGCATCCCAGCTTAAGATATTAAGATATTCTCTGTACCACCAAATCACTTTTAACAAAATACTCTTATTTTTTGGTGACTATCTGAATTATGAGTCTTACTATGAAAGAATCCATATTAGGGCATCAAATTTTTGTGTACTTTAGCTAACTTGCAACATTGCTTTCTGTAAAACTGCTTGGCTGCTTTGCACCTGGGGGAGAGGGGACTTGGAAAGTGAACAGGGCATAACTTCTTTCTAAACCAAGTGTGACAGGATTCAGGTGTATTTACTGTTCCTGAAATGTATTGTCTCAGTAAAGCACCCTGCAGATTTGGGTAAAGGATAACTCAGGATGCGGGTGGTTGGGGGAAATTGCCCTTTCCTGGAATGTATTGTCTCACTAAAGCACCCTGCAGACTTGGGCAACTCAAAACGAGGATGGTCAAGGGAGATTACCTAAGGCTTAATGATTCCAACTATAACCTTGCTTGTGCTGACAATCGATGTACATAAATGCTGATCTTTGAATCTATAGGCTAAGGAGTGAGGTAATTTTAAATGGATTGGTTAAGAAAGTATATGTTGTTACAAATCTATTGGCTATGAAATGCGCGGGCTTTGCTGTAAGGGCCAGTGAAGGCCTATATAAGATCCCCTTTGAAGAAGTTCGGGGCTCTCAGCCACTGCCCATTTTTGGGGTATGCTGCGGAGCCCCAGCATGCTGGTCTAAATAAACCCCGTTTTTACTCCTGCAGGAATTGTGTCTATCTGGTCTCTCCGCGCCTCCCAGGGCTAGGGAACTCCCGATCCCAACAACTATTTTGTCTTAATATTCAAAGCCCATTCAATGATACTCATGAAAGTGATTTATTTGTGAGAGTTGCCTTTCTTAATGCCATACATATACTGAGTTATCTTATTTTTGAAATGTTTTTGGATGTCGACACCTAAAAGTTCTATACCAAATTCTACACCCAGTCCACACCAAACAGTTTTGTGTCACCAGAGAAAAACAAATGGGCTCTTTATGATCTAAGGGAAATGAAATCAACAGCACAATTTCTCTGGTTAAATCTACAATAATAGGGAGGTTTATTTTGTTGAACGTCAGAGTGACATCTGAACTTAATTACACTGTAATTCAAGTCTGTCATTTTTCAACTACTCAATACTCTGTTTTAAAATATGTTAGTCTTAAAATGAGTTTAGACTGAAGAAAAATAATGAGAAATGATAACCACTAGCACTAGTTCTTGGTCAGGCTACTGGGTTTCAATGTCTTCGAATGAGTTTTCTTCATGCTAGGAGTGGATGAAATATTTGTGAGGTCAGGAGAGGACTTTAAAACCTCCTTCTGGATTGCCCAGTCCCTATTTTCTTCTTTGCTTAAGGAACTAAAAGATGCAACATCAGAATTAAACTCAATATGTTATGATGCTGATCCTCAAATATGTAAACTTGTGAGTTGTTACCTCAAAACAAAAATGAACTGAAAATTGCACAGACTTGTACTACTTATTGTTGGGTCAGCCCAGAGAAGGACACTTTGAAACCTGCATATGCAAGAAAGCCCGATGCCTCAGGAATCTCAGAATCCCTGAAACCCATAACAAAGCACTACCAGACCTTGGTGCCAGTTAACCATCCCCCGTCCCAGGCTTCCTTTACCTCAGTATAAACCTATCCCAAAACACAGGTGGGAATGATCCTCATTAGCCTCCCTACAGGCTTGTGAGCTCTGCCCAGGAGCGCGCGTGCGTGCGTGCGTGCGTGCGTGCGTGCGTGCGTGCGTGCGTGCGTGCGTGTGTGCGTGTGTGTGTGTGTGTGTAGGAGGGTGCTGCTCTCTTCCCAATAAACTTCATTTCAGCCTAATTATCCTCTTGGACTCTGTTTCTTCCTTTCCACACTGTACCCAGATCTTTTCACTTATCGCTGCAACTATGTAGGTGAGTAAAATGTAAAACAGAACTGGGTTAATGTGATTATCTGAGTGAAGGAAAGAAAGATAAATTAGGTCAGAGGTTGAAAAGTGATGCAATGAGGAGTCACCTTACAATAAGTTACCATTCTCTCCAGCAGATCTTCAGCACTTACGTTAACTGATTTGTTAACTTAACCCTAAAGAAAATCCCTGACTCACTGTAAGTGGCTTTTGTGCCGCTATCTTTTCCATATGAGTAGGACAGCAATTTCAAATTTCTATCACTTGAGACTATGCTGGACTCTTCCACACCTTGCTGTGGCTCTTCATACAGCAGGAACATTTGTTCCCATGTTTCTTGGGGGTACAGGGAGAGCACCAGTTAAGATAAGTACTTGGTAGTTATTTGCATTTAAATGTTAACAACAACATGAAAGTTAGAAGGTTCATTTCCTCCCTAAATTCTGAATAGTGTGAAATGTATCTGTCATGTGAGCTAGGGGGATATAGAAAAGGAATGTGAAGAAATAGTGCATTTCAGATAGAGACTTCAACATCTGTGAAGTCACAAACATGTGGGAAATTTTTAAAGGAAGGCAGAAAGAGATATTTTGTCAGCCTTCTCCTGTTATCATGTAACCTATACCCAAACGGCATTAATCACTGAATCTTGGCTGAGTTCTCATTGATGATGACACAAGGGAATTCTAAGATGCGGGCAGAGTCAGAGGGAAGAAAAGGCTCTAGGAAAGAAGCTCCATGGAGCAGTAAGCTGCAGTCTGACAGAGAACTTTACAAAAAATACGGAAAGAAAAACCACCCCCAGTTTCCAAACACTTTCTACAAGGGTGATGTTACACAGAAGCCATAAGCTGATGTGGACACCGATAAAAGAGAAAATTATAAAATGATAGACCAATATTCATGATGGACATAGATACAAAGAGCCTTAACAAAATCATAACAAACATGTATATTAAAGAATTATACATCATAACCAATTGGAACGTTTTCCAGGATTGAAAGGATGGCTCCATATATGCAAATCAATGTATGTAATATATTGCACCAGCAAAAGGAAAAATAAAATCATATGATCATTAGATGCAGAGAGGGATTTCAACAACATTCAGCACTTATTCAGAATTTTTAAAAAACTCTCAACAAAAAACTGAAGAAACTTACCTCAATAAACTAAAAGCCAAATGCAACAAGCTAACAGCGAACATTACATAAAAGGCAAAAAACTGTAACCTTCTCTTCTAAAATCAGGCACAAAACATAGATGTCTATTCTCACCACTAATATTAAACTCAGTGTTGGATGTCTGAGCCATAGCAGTTAGTCAAGAAGAAAAGAAATTACAGGTATTTTATTTGGAAAAGAAGTTAAACTATCACCATTTTCAGATGACAAGAAAATATACACAGAAAACTCTAAATTAGAAAAAAAAACACCAGAAATCTATGAGAAACAATACCATATGCAATTGTTTTGCATGCTCCAAAATCAATATTACAAGAAATCTGTTGTTTCTATAAGCAGAAAATGAACTAGAAGAGAAGGAATTTTTAAATCCCCATTTATAATTATTTGCTTAATAAACCTAGGAGTCAACTTAGAGTAGAAAAAGACTTACATTTTGAAACTATAAATTACTATTAAAAGAAATAGAAGACATTAGAAAATATTCCATGCTCATGAACTGGGAAAACTGACATTGGGTGATAATCCTACCCAATACATTACACAGATTCAATATATTCTGTATCAAAATTCTGATGGCAATCTTCAAGTACACAGAACAAATCTCAGAATTTGTATGGTTCCACAGAGCACTTAAAATAGCCAAAGCAATCTTGAGGTAAATGATGACAGGAAGTATCCTGTTCTGATTTTAAACTATACTATAAAGCTTTAAATCAAAATGGTACTGGACTAGAAGAAGATATTTTGACTAATTAAACAGAATTGAGATAATAAACCCTCATGTATGTTTACAGCTGAGTTATAACAAAGAAGCCAATAGCATAACGTGAGAAAGGTAAGCCTCCTCCACAAAAGGTGCTGTGAAAACTGGTTAACTACATACAAAAGAATGAAAGCATTGCTAGCTCAACCTTGGCAAAAGCTACCCCCAAATGAGTTAATTACCCAGATGTTACCCTGAATTCATAAAATTCATAGAGGAAAATAGGCAAAGTACTCCAGGATATTGGCCTCAGGGTGTCTGCCAGGATTCAATCTCAGAGACGAGAAAAACAAAAGCAAAAATAAACAAATGGGACTACATCAAACTAAGAAGTTTCTGTGCTATGAAAAAAAAGCTATTGCTAAAATAAAAATTCACCCCACTGAATGGGAGGAAATAGTCACATAGCAAGCATCTGAAAATAAGCTATATCCAAGATGTATAAGGTACTCACAAAACCCAACAACTGAAAAAAAAAAGAACTCATATAAAAATTGGGAGAAGAGCTCAACAGATACTTCTTCAAAGAAGGCATACAAATGGCCAATAGGCACATGAAAGAAAGACACTTATCATCACTGATTATCTAGGAAATGTAAATCGAAATGACAATGAGGTAACACATCAGTCCAGTGAAACTGGCCTACATCAAAAAGTTTAAAACAGCATGGGGCTCGATGGATAGTACAGCGGATAGAGAGTTTGCCTGTACGTAGTTGACCTGGGTTTGATCCCCAGCATCCCATATGTTCCCCAAGCACTGCTAGGAGTAATTCCTGAGTGTAGAGTGTAGAGCAGGAAGTAACCCCTGAGCATCTCAGGGTGTGACCCAAAAATCAACAAACAAACAAACAAGCAAAAACCCAGCAGATACTGATGGGAATATAGACAAAAGGAACCCTCATTCACTGATGGTGTGCAATTGTAGACTGGTTCAGCTTCTGTGGAAAATAATATGAAGACTTAAAAAATGATAAAAAATAGAACTATATTATGACCTAGCAATTCAACTCCCATCTGTTTATCCAAATAGCACAAAAACACTAAATTTAGGACAATAAAAAGATAGAGGAGTGAATAAAGAAATTATGGTATACAATGGCACACTTCTCAAATATTACAAAAGATGAAGCATTACATTTTGCAACAGCATGAATAGAACTGGAAGGTATCATGTGAAAAAAAAACTAAGTTAAAATAAAGGTAAATATTGAATAATCTAATTCATATGGTAAATAAAGAAAAAATAAATAGAAAAAATAATGTCCAGTGAAATGAAATTTCTAGCCTATGATGACAGAACTGACATTTAAAAATTTTTTTTTTTAATTAGTGAAACACCATGAGGTACAGTTGTAGATTTACAATTTTTTGTGCTTGGGTTTGATTATACAGTGATCAGATACCTATCCCTCCACCAGTGCCCATTTTCCACCACCATGGATAATATCCCCCCCATCCCCATCTCCCCATCCCCCCCTGCCTCTGTGGCAGGGCAATCCCCTGTGTTCTCTCTCTTCTTTTGGGTGTTGTGGTCTGCAAAAGAGACACTGAGTGGCAAACATAGAACTGACATTATTAAGGAGGTTAGGGGCATGGAGAAAAAGTGTCATATGGACACGGGTGGGCATCTTTATCCTATGTCTACTAGGGATATGGGCCCTTTGGGGTGGGTGTAGTGAGATAATATGGTACTAAAATTTAAAAGCATTTACACTTTTGTATACCAATGTTTAGAAATGAGACACAGCAGATCTTGAAGGTAATGTAGCACTGTAGCACTGTCCTCTTGTTCATCAATTTGCTCGAGCGGGCATCAGTAACATCTCCATTATGAGACATCTTGTTCCTGTTTTTGGCATATCGAATACGCCACGGGGAGCTTGCCAGGCTCTGCCGTGTGGGCGTGATACTCTTGGTAGCTTGTCGGGCTCTCCAAGAGGGACACAGGAATCAAATCTGGGTGGACCCTGTGGTAGGCAAAAGCCCTACCTGCTGTGCTATCACTCCAGCCTGCTTGAAGGTAATAACCACCAAAAAAGGAGAGTAACTTGGCATAATTACATTTAAAAAAATTTATTAGTGAGACATCATTAGGTACAGTTGTAGACTTACAAATTTTTGTGCTTGGGTTTCAATTATACAATGATCAAATACTCATCCCTTCACCAGTGCCCATTTCCCACCACCACGGATCCCAGTATTCCTCCCACCCTCCAACTCCCCCATCCCACCCTGCCTCTGTGGCAGGGCATTCCCTTTTGTTCTCTCTCTCCTATTGGGTGTTGTGGTTTGCAAAGAGGCAATGGGTGGCAATCATGTTTGGTCTATAGTCTACTTTCAGCATGCTTCTCCCATCCTGGGAGGATCCTCCCAACACCCTTTATTGGGTGCACCCTTCTCTATCTGAGCTCCCTTTTCCCCTAGGATGTGTGGCTGGCCTCCAAGCCATGGAGTAAAATTCCTGGTACTAATCTTGGCCATTCTTGGGTGTTAGTCTCCTATTTTGTTACTTTACGTTCCCCAGATGAATGCAATCTTTCTATGTCTATCCCTCTCTTTCTGAGTCATTTCACTTAACATGATACTTTCCATGTAGTACCACTTGTATGTAAATTTCATGACTTCGTCTTTTCTAACAGCTACATAGTACTCCATTGTGTAAATGTACCAAAGTTTCTTTAACCAGTTATCTGTTCTTGGGCACTCAGGTTTTTTCTTTTTCAGATTCTGGCTATTGTAAAGAGTGCTGCAATGAACAAACAAGTGCAGATGTCACTTCGACTATACTTTTTTTTGCCTCTCTGGGATATATTCCCAGGAGGAAAAAAAAATTCTTTCATAGGAAAAGGAACTTGGGCTAAAATTAAGAAAAAAATACCCTTCTGATTGACACAGGATTTCTCTCATATATGTGATTAAAAGAAATATAATAGAGAAATAACAAATGTCCAATGACAACAGAAATGAAGAACATGAAAACTGGTGCTCAGTAAGAAGCACGCCACTTACTTGGGGCTGGAGGTGGGGGAACTGGACAGGGACCAGAACACTACAACAATGGAGGAGGGAAGTGTTTAACCAGGAAGAGGGGGCTGAAAGGTAGTAAAGGGTTATCCATGAATCCCTATTGGCAACAGCAATGTAAACCACAGTGTTAAAATTTTTATACATATAAAGCCTCCCACTGAGGCAGGCGGGAGGGTAGGAGGGAAATGAGGGGAAAGGGCAGGCAGGGGGGAGGGGGAGTAGTGGTATAGGACATTGGACACTGGTGAAAGGATCAGTGTTGAACATTGTATTCCTGAAACCCAATCATGAATAACTTTTTAATTCATAGTGAATCATTGAAAAAGGTTTTCAAAATAAAAAACTGAAAACTATAAAAAGAAGATGATAATTGGATGGCCAATAAACATATAAAAAGTACTGTTCATCAGTACTCAGTATTAAGGAAACTCAAATCAAAGTAAAAGTGAGGTATAGCATGACACGAGAATTACATGTAGGGGAAAAAATGGGGAAAGAAGTGTTCAAAGGGGTGTAGTGTAAAAGGGACCCTCATTCACTTTGGTGGAAATGTCACCTGTTCCAGTTTCAATGGAGAAAAACGATGAATATTTGCCCCCAAAATAGGAATAAAACTTCCCTTTGGCCCAGTCATCCTATTTATAGGCACCCCCCAGATACAAAAACATTAATTCAAAATAATATATGCACATCCATATTCATTGAAATTCTTATTACAACAGCCAGGTTATGGAAGTAACCCAAAAGCCCAACAACAGATAAATGGAAAAGTTGTGATACAGAAAAAAAAGTTATGTAGTTTGTGGCAATTTGATTGGAATTGGAATTGGAACGTATCATACTATGTGAAATAAGCCATAGGTGGAAGGACAGTTAAAGATATCCTCAGTCAACTGTGGTATATAGAGAAGTAAATCAAGGACAATATCAATAATAAACATTGAACCCTAGACAATATCAATAATAAACATTGGACCCTGGATCACAGACCCGAGAGTGTCAATTTGGAGGGAGGTGGTGGTGAGAATGAGTAGGTTGCAAGTAACACAGAAGCATGGGTGGTGGCTACGTGAGATAATAAGATGCATCAAAATTTAACTGTTGACCAACAAATAATGGGGGAACAAAAGGTTGGGAGAAAGGTCAGACCAGAACTGACATAGGGACAGGAATTGAGGGTCACTGGCATCTCAGCAGTGGTGGTGTACAGAAATTCTGTACGTTAATACTATAAACTCAAATACTTGCAATCCTATTGTCTGAACTATAATGGTAAACAAAAGATTCTCAGGCCAGAGAGACAGTACAGTGGACAAGGCACTTGCCTTATACAAGGTTGACCTGGGTTCGGGTCCCTGGCATTCCATATGGTCCCCTAACACTGCCAGGAATGATTCCTGAGTGCAGAGCAAAGAGCAATCCCTTAACATCACCGGGTTTGGTCACTCCTCCCTCCAAAAGCTTTTGAGGACTACTAGTTATTCATGTGACCCATAATCAGCTAAATTTTTGTTGTACTTCTATTTCCTCATCTGAAAGAATGGTGCTACTCATTCTTCTCTGAGATCAGATGTAGAAGCAGACAATGGATATGAAACCACATTTTAATTATGAGTCACACAAACACCAAGTATTTGCCTGAAGCAAGCCATTTTTTTCTTTATTCCAGAAAATACAGATTCCAAATGATACATATTTCTAAAAGTTCTGATTTTCTGCTTTCTTCTTTTGTTGTTGCTTTTGTTTTGGGCATACCTGCAGTATTCTGGGCTTACTTCTGGCTCTGCACTTAGAAAATGCTCCTGGCAAGGCCTGGGAAACAATATAGGGTGCCAGGGATAAAACCCAGGTCAGCCAGCCCCATATAAGGCAAGCACCCTACCCTCTGTACTATCTACCTACAAAAAAGTAACTCAAGGAAGCCATCAGCGAAGGTAGACATCCAAATGAATTCTAGGCTATTTGTAGTCATGTGATCTGGATTACTTAAACCATTCATAGTTTCAGTGTTCCCATCTACAACATGAAGATGACAATATGAAAGAGTTAATGTAATCAGATGTTACAAAAATTCTCTGAAAATATGCAATAATTTTAGATGATAATGGAATCATTATCATTTCTGATAAAATGACTTGTCTTCAACAATTTCTATATTGGAAAAACTCTGAAACAGCAGTTTTTAAGTACAAAGTTTTTAAGTACAAAGAAAGATTAATAATGCAGGTATGCAAAATTCTAGGAAGTTGACTTATCACCTGTGGTAGAACAAAGATGACCAAAGATTCTGTGCTATTCCTTCCACTGCGAGGTGAAAGTTATATGCTCTCTTAAGTATTTTAGGTGGACTGGAGGTGTCTGCGTGAAACCTTAACCACACAGGATTATGCCAATATCCAATCTAAGTCATAAGGTTCTGCCAGCTCTTGCAAAACTTGTTATTGGAATCTGAAGTCTTCACATATAAAGACTAGACCTTGCAGCCATCATTCTCTGAGGAAGCCCAAGCTAATCCATGAAAAGGATCATCAAAGGAGGGAGAGCGTGGCTGCCCCACCATGTCTTTGGGTTCTCTGAAACACCTGTTATCCCAGATCCCAGGATGGTGATTCAGATGTGAGCTGTATCTCCTGAAATTTTGAATGCTTGGCACACAGGATTAGAGATATAAGAATAATAAAATGCCTCAGGGCATTAAGTTTTAGGGTAAGTTGTTTTAGAGTAACAAATAATGAAAATCATAAATATCACTGTGACTATCACTGTCCTCTCATTGTTCATCAATTTGCTCAAGCAGGGCCAGTAACATTGTGAGACTTGTTACTGTGTTTGACATATCAAATACATCACGGGAAGCTAGCCAGGCTTTGCCGAGCAGGCGAGATACTCTTGGTAGCTTGCTGGGCTCTCCGAGAGGGGTGAGGGGGAATCGTGCAAGGCAAACGCCCTACCCACTGTGCTATCGCTGTAGGGTGATCTGGCTGCAACATGTCACCCCATTGATCACCAGGGTTGATTCGGCTGATCTGGCTGGCTAGGCGGGTGTCCCCTTCCTCCCTCAGGCTCCAAGTGCATCCCTCCTGAAGCTGTGTGCTCGGTATTAGAGGACAGCCTTCCCTGAATAGAGATGGACTGGTCTTATGTGGGTCGAGGGTATAAGAGTAGCTGCGCTCCCCTGCTAGAATCTCCAAACAAGCTCTCATACAAACATAAACTGATAAAATATTTTATGACAATTTATGGAAGCATGTGCCACTAAATTAAAATTTCAGTCCCAAAGTTTCTTTGATATTAGAACAGTGAAAGTCTCCTTTGATTCATTGCCAGAAACATCAGAGAAATTACAGAAAATTAGAATTATTCCCTAACATTTCCAAGTACACTGAAAAGGGGGAAAGTCTTAAGTTTTGTAAAGCAACAGAACCTCTGCAGGATAAATTTCTTCTGCAGAAATATAATAGAAAAAATCTTAATGTCTTCAAAAAGTTTCAGTGAAGGGGGAAGGATTTATCTCCAAAGTCAAGGTTAAGCTCCTTATTGGAAAATAACTTTCGGTCTATATAAATACCTTACCATGCATCCAAATTTCAGTGAAGCTCTAGAGACAAATTACTTTTTGGCACATATTTGGCAAATGATAGTGTAATTTCACAGAGTAACTATAGTAACTAATAAAGATGCAGAAAAACAAATTCTTTGTATGGTGTGCATTTTTTACATATTATGTTTTGGCATTTTAACAAACAACTGTCTAGCTAGGGAGAAATAGCTCCCCCAGAGATATCATCGATTCTTAAAGATTGAAAAAGACCCTTGGTTAGAAATGTAGCTTAGTGTGGTAGAATGGTGAACCCTGGTTTGGATCCCCAGTACCAAAACAAAGAAAAAAATAAAAATTAAAAAAAAAAACCCTTTTTGGGGGGGTTGGAAGAAAGGACACAGCTGGGGGCATGTCACAGTATTCCAACTATCCACTCAGCCAAGGGTCCTCTTCATTCCAAATACCCTTCCCCATGGAAATGCCAACAAAGCCTCTGGCCTTAGTGTACCATGGCATGTGCGACGTGGATATTCTCACATCCTTTCTCTCATCAGCATTACATACTCAAAAGACTTAGCTGAAGTCAAGTGCAGCTAGTGGGGAATTGGTGTAGATAATGTTAAACTAGTTTAATGTCTTAGGATTCCTAGACAGGCATTTCTCTGTCCCAAGTCCTAGCAACCTTCTGACTAGTGCATTACTTTCTGTGAGGTCCAGTTCAGAAGTTCAAAGGGTCAGAGAATGACTCCCAGCAGGGTGAGGAAAGCAACCTGCAGCTCTGCACTGTGAAGGAAGGATAAGCCACATCCTTAGAAAGGAGAACAGAGGAGGAAGAGCAAGGGAATCTGGTGACTAACTTCCAATATCCAGTTTTACATGTAATCTAGCAGGAAAGAAAAGTTTGTAGTTTCAAAACATCTAAAAGTACGTCATTTCAAAACATCTATTTCAACTAGTTTTTATACATATCGAAATGGTTTTAAAGTTTTAAAACACAGACCCAATTTTAAAAGACACGGGTTTTGGGGAAGTACAGTAGTAGTTAGGGTGTTTGCCTTGCACTCAAATGACAAGGGTTTGATTCCCAGCATTCCATATGGTTCATCTAGCACTGTCAGGAGTGATTTCTGAGTGCAGAGCCAGGAGTAAGCCCTGAGCACCATTGGATCTGTCCCCCCAATATTTTTTTTAATAAAAGAAAGATACAGGTCTTAGGGCTGGGGAGATAGTATAGTGGGCAGGTCACTTGTCTTGCATTCATCTGACCCAGTTTGATCCCTGACACTCCATATGGTCCCCTAAGCCCTGCCAAGAGTGATTCTTAAGCAGAGAGCAAGGAGTAAGACACAGCATCACCAGGTGTGCCCCCAAAACAAACAAAAATATATATGTTCACTTGTCCTCTGAAAATGAAGCCTGTTTCTATTGCTGAGTATTAAAAATTACATGTTGATGTTACAAGCAACTAACTTAATATAAATAAAAACTTAAGTTCAAAAAAATCTTCTTGCCTGTTGATATAATCTATCTATCTATCTATCTATCTATCTATCTATCTATCTATCTATCTATCTATCTATCTATCTAAAGAACCATCACAGGAGCAAGTGGCCAAGAATGTGCAAAGGTCTGACTCATTTTTGGAAGGCTTTACTATTTTCTAAAATCAAACAAAATCAGGTTTCATATTTACTCAAGTTCTAAGCCTGGTGCCTCTTTTATTTTCTAGGAAATGCTACAATGAAACAAATGAATTGAGGTGCTTTATTCCTTTATGAACTTCTACACTCACTATTGCTCACCTTTGCTGTTAGGCTAATCAAGCAAGGAGCAAACAAAAATGACTCCAAGGAATGTAGGAGAAATCTGGAGGTGTAATTAAAAGAATTACATGTCTGCCTTTTTGTGCCTTTAATTTGGGCAGTCAATTGCTTAAATCACCTACTTCAAGCATGAGTAATGTGCAGAAAGTCTGTTCTGCAGCCACATTTAAAAGATTCTGCCACCCAGACTGAAGCTGAGTGGCACTTTCTTCAACATGTTGAAAATACTTAAGTATTTGATTCCAATGATTGGCCACTGATTTAAGTCTTATCTAGATATCCTTGCCATTGGGATCTTTCTACCAGCTTCTTCAAATAGACTCCAAACAGCCACTGAAGCATTTTTAAAATATTGCCAACTCACTTCCTCAACAAGAGGCCAAGAATGGGTTTTGTGTATTTGAGTTACGCCAGCTGAATTGAGTTCTGACTCATCATGTCAATTTTTGGACATCAACTACAAGTCAAACTTATCTGGTCAACCCAGGCAAATTGCTGGTGGCTAAGCCAATTGCCTTGATGTTTCTTCACAGGATCTCTTCTCTAGTTAGCTATGCTCGAGCAAACCAGTCTCTGCTTGATATGGCCGTGAGCACAAATGCCTTTTTGTCACATGTACACTTCTACATTTCAAGTAAGCAAATTATTAGGGTTGGTGACATTTTTACCAGAAAAGACATTGGCCCTTTTTAGGGAAATAAATAAACTCACAGGAACACTTATGATCAAATCTATATTATTTGCCAATAGCAACTAGGTAGCCAATTTGGGAAGTTTTGTTTTTAATGGTGGAAAATAGGCAGTTGAGCAGTGGCAATCCAGATGAATCCTTTATTTTTATTCTTTGGATTGTGGGGCCACACCTGCCTGTGCTTAGGGATTATTCCTAACTCTGTGTTCAGGGATCACTCCTGGTATTGCCTGGTGGGGACTAAATTTGGTATTAGGGATCAAATTGGGGATCAGCCAAGTGCAAAGCAGATACCTTAGTTTCTGTACTCTCTGGCCCAAAATCTGTATTTTTAATGTCCTCTTGTAGCGATAGAGTCTGGCAAACTCCCCGTGGTATACCCAATATGCCAAATACCAGTAACAATGATGGGTCTCATTCTCCTAACCCTGAAAAAGCCTTGAATATGGCACTTAAAAAAAAAAATCTCAGGGCTAGGACGAAGAAGACGTTACTGGCACCTGCTCGAGGCAATCGACGAACAACAGGGTGGTCGTGATCGTGATCGTGATCTTGTAGCGATACAATCAAGTTTTCTTTTTTCCTAAAAATTTAGTTCTGTTTCCTCATCATCTTGCTTCTAATTCTCAATCAACGTTTGAGTTAAAAGAAAAAAAAAATTTTAGAGGGGGTAGAGCTTTTGCTGGTCACAATGGTGATGCTCAGGAGTTACTCCTGGCTCTGCAGTCAGGAATTACTCCTGGTGGTGCTCAGGGGACTATATGAGATGCCAGGGTCTAACCAGTTCAGCAAGGCAGACGTCCTCCCCATAGTACTATCATTTCAGTGCCATTGGGTTTAAGTTTTATGCCATTCTACAACTGACTCATGTGCTTGTTTAACACTGACTCGTTTGCTAAATGCCAGGCCATCTGAATTCACACAGACATACACACACACACACAGCCATGTTAAGCCTGTATACATACAACTGTTGAGGTCTGTATCGTCATGTACAAATTTTGATATAGTACTAATGACATTAAAAGTATAAATTCTTGAAGATTATATGAAAAGATCTTTAAAATTCTCACTCTGATCTTTATCTATGATAAAGTTTGCTAAAAGAAGAAACACTAGACTCACAGCAAGATAGGCCTTTGCACTGTAAATATTGTTCTCGTTCATGCATTCAAAAAGTTTGTAGGACTAGACGATCTTCCAGATATTAAAGCAAAAGTGTAATCTTATCTTCAAGTCCAAAATACACAGGATTAAAATGAATATCATGCTATGTGAAATGAGTCCAAAGGAGAGGGATACACATAAAATGATTTTACTTATTTGTGGAATATGAAAAAAACATAATATGAGACCTATACTCAAGGACAGCAGAAACAAAGGCCAAGAGGAATGGTCTATGGTTGGAAGCCTACCTCAAATTCTGGGGGAGAAGGCAGTTGGGACAGAGCAGGACCATCATGACAAAGATAGCTGGAAATGATCACTCTGGATAATAACTGCATGCTGAAAATCGGTAAAGGAACAAACATGATAACTTCTCAGTATCTGCATTGCTCAAAAGGGTGGTGGGGAGTGGTGGGGGGAGAAAGAAGGGGAGAGAGAGAGAGTGAGAGTGAAAGAGAGAGGGAGGGGGAGAGAGACACACACACAGAGAAAGAAAGAGAGAGACAGAGAGAGAGAGAGAGAGAGAGAGAGAGAGAGAGACGCAAAATGCCTGACATAGAGACAGGCTGGGTATAGGGTGGGAGGAGTCAAACTGGGGACATTGGTGGTGGGAAATGTAGAAAGGTGAAGGAATAGGTGCTGGAACACGATATGACTGAAACCCAATCATGATCAGTTCTTTCTAACTCTGTATCTTATGGTGACTCTATAAATAAATAAATAAATAAAATGAAGGGGTGGGTGCTGTAATGTTGTATTACTGAAACTCAATCATGAACAACTTTGTAACTGTAAATCACATGGTGATTTAATAAAAAATTTAAATTAACATTTTTTTCCAAATAAAATGCATATTTAAAACATATAACCCGAAAAATAGTTTTTTTAGTATAGTTTTTTTAAAATATAGAACCTATGGGAACTATAATGATAGTTGTTCAAATTTTAGCTTTTCCAGGTACAAAATATGATAACTCAGTAGCCATGAATGTTACCCTAAAAGATCCTTTAAGTGATTTTCAGGTATTTTGAGAAAATTTTGGCAGCTCTCACATCCGACAGGCCACACACATAAGGTTGGCCTGCCTGAAAGAAGGACGTGGGAGCACTCTGGTTCCACATGGCTGTGGCTGAGGTTAGCTTGGTCAGAATGTGCTGTGGCCCTTTCCAGAGACACCGAAGGTGTGCTCTCTCCCCCGAGACATAATCCATCAGGCTGAGGGTAATAATGTGATCATTTGGTTTCAAACAATAATGCTATCCTTTGCTTCTCATCTGAGAATTAGGCTCTTGATCCTTCTTCCAAAGAGGAAGGAAAAGAAAATGACTCTGGAATGTGCCACAGATGGGATTTATAGCTGCTGCTAAACTCCATTTTAAGAACAACATCTAGTTAGAGAAAAGAACTCATAAGGCAAATGTCCTTGATCATTTTTCTATATGGAGTAAAAGTACAATTATAAATTAGATGGGGATACTTAGATCACGGCATGACCTACCAGTGACCTTTTGCTTTCCATCAGCCCAGCCAGCTTGGTGGCTCCCTCAATCACTGTCACCACAGATGCTGTATTACAGAAGGAATGAAGGTTGTAGTGGGACTTACGTAACCCTCAGGCCTGTCTCCATCCCAGCCCTCCGTTCACATTAACACTAAGCAGCATATAATTTAGAAAAGGGGAAATGCGATCATAGCGTTTGCCCCCACACTGCTATGAAATTCCAGGCTTTTATGTGCAGGAAGCTCCATGTTGATTTTGGCGGCCCCATGGGTTAAAAATCTTGTTTAAATGTTGCAGCCTTAGAATAGTCTTTGAGGTTTTTCTATGTTGTTTTATAAAAGACTTCTGCCTGATTATTTACAGATGCTGTCTCTGAGAAAGCTGAAAATAGTCTCACTATGAATGCTGAAATTTGGACTCCAGCTTCTCTTACTGTTTTATGATGAACCAGAGTTGGAGTCCAAAGGTTGGCGGACTAAACTATCTTTTAAATGAGATTTCTGTCAATGTCTCCGGCAGTGAGCTCTCTGTTGATCTGACTTCAACTCCTCGAGGAGACATTTACTAATACATTTATGCAACTAGTATTTGTGGGGCCCTATTATGTGACAGGATTTGTTCTGGGGGCTCGGGCCAATGAGCTGAAAAACCAAGGATCTGCCTTGGAGATGCTCAGTCCACAGAGTGACAATCAGTTCACTGATAGCTGAGGATGGAGTAGCAGGTGCTATGGAGATTCTAGGAGAGGAAGATGTGTTATGCTGGGGGGTTATCTTAAAGGAAATAAGTTAGGAGATGGGGTGAAAAGGAAGACCAATTCAGATGCTCAAATTCTCCTACCTTCACTTCTTAAGTTAACTCATCAAAAACAAGGTGAACAAAGAAGATGTTATATCCTATTGTCTGTGTCCCGTATTCAAGTATGAGCTAAGACTCAGTCACTAGGGAAACACAAACCCTTTCTTGTACAATTTCAGAACAACCCATTCTTGTTCTTAAAAGTCTCTAGAGAAGAGTCTAGTACAAACTTCTTGAATGTGATGGTATTCACCAACTTAGGCAGAAAGTTCCTCTGTCTCTATAACCCAAATCCTAGCCCTGTTGTTGAGGTGACTTCCCCTTGCACTAGTCTTGCTGGAAAGCAGGCCTCTGTGGAAGCGTCTTCAAGGAAGTTAGAGCCTCAGTCTCCTCTTTTCCAGACTCTGTGGGCCCAGCCTCTCCCTCTTAAGGCTCCAGTGCTTTCAATGTCATGTCCTGGACTCATGCCAAACCCTCTTCAACCCTTGTCAATTACAAAACCCAGAACTGGACCAGGGCGGAGTGAGCTGGGCCAATGGTTTCCTTCCCAATTCCTGAAAATTCCTCGGAGTCTCCACAGGCTGGCTGAATCAGTGGTTTTTTTTTTGTCTTCTTTTAAACATGATAACCAGGGGAGTCTCTGGGATGACAGTCTAGGGAAGCGGATGGGGAGAGTAAAATACAGTCCTTACAGGTTTAATTAGGGACACATGGTCTCCGTGATCATCATTACCAGCCCTGGCATCACTGCCTTCTCTATGGAGCTAGGAAGACAGATGGGTGAGCACTGAAGAAGTGCCTTTGTGTTAGCAGAAGAACCGTAAATCATTGGTACTGAGTTAAAGACCTTTCCATGTGATTTATAACTTGGAGTAATAATGACCAGGTGACTTTAAGAACTCACCACTATATCTCCTGTTCTATAGTTTCTTTTAAAGAAAAATGACTCCCAAATCCAAGCAGAAAGCCATAATAAAATCACATCTCATCTTTATAGACCAGTTTTTATTTCCCAAAGTAATTTTCTACATATTGCCTTTTCTAATTCTTAAAATAACCTTGTGTGGTGAGTCTTAAATACACTAGCATAGCTAAGAACAGAAGCACAAAGACATTAAGTGACTTACCCAACAGCATGTAGGAAGTATTAGATGGAGAAATCAAAGACATGTCTATTTCACTTCTCAGCTATTTACAAAATGAGTTACAGCTTATATTGCAACTTTCCCCATGATTTTACTGATACTCAAAACATCCTATCATGTAATAAAGGAACCATAGAAATATTATGTGGAAAATAATTGTGAAAAAAAAGGGAATAGTTCAGAAATATATACATGGTGAGGGGTTGCTCCCAAACACTGCTTATAGGCCTCAGGGGCCATTGGTGTACTGTCCATCACTAGAGCTTGGGAAAGAGGTGCTGCTTGGGCCCTTTGGTGCTACGGTCACAGTGCCACCTTAGAGGTACTCAGGAACCTCTAGGTCTGCAACTGGTGGTGCTTGAAATATCTTATGGTGCTAGGGTTAGAACTCAAGTCCCCCTATCCTACCACTGGGTTACCTCCTTGATTGATCAGAAATATTTTAAATGAAAAACTAGGTGTTGCCTAGTTCACTTTCCAGGATAACTAATTCTATCAGGTCTGTGCACTGTTATATTTATTATTATTATTTTTTTAGCTATTTCACAACTTTAAGTGAGCGATAGCACAGCGGGTAGGGCGTCCGCCTTACAAGCGGCCAACATGGCCGACCCGAGTTCGATTCCTCCGCCCCTCTCGGAGAGCCCGGCAAGCTACCGAGAGTATTTGATATGCCAGACACAGTAACAACAAAGTCTCCAATGGAGACGTTACTGGGCCCGCTCGAGCAAGTGAGAGCAATGTAAGTGATTTTTGCACATAAGCATGCAAATGAATGTTGTCAACCGGAAGAGTGATTCATTTTCCTCTCCAGGTGAAAGAAAGTAGTTTTGCATCCACTGAAAAAATTCATGATATCATTCTTGATTGCCTTTGTATGTACCTACTCTGGATTTTCCTTTGAACTCACCCATTACTGACTCTCATTAATGTGTTAAGTAAGTCCTGGACATATATTCTTGTTTCATTTTGTTTTGCCACATCTGACAGCACTCAGGCTCACTGTTCAGGGTCACACTGCAGCTGTGCTTGGGAAACAATGTGGTGGCCGGGCCACCAGGCATGCAAAATATGCACACAAGCCTTTGGGTTATCTCTTCAGCTCCTTGACACATATTCTTTCGGTATTTGTAAAGAGTTAGGATTTCATATTTTAAAAATAATTATCTCTTAACAAATTCTAATACTCACTATAAGCTCTTACTAAGAATTTTACATACATTTAATTTTCATGCGCTGGAGCAATAGAATAGCAGGTAGGGTGTTTGCCTTTCGTGAAGCCGGCCCAGCCGAGCCGGGTTCAATTCCTCCACCCCTCTCGGAGAGCCTGGCAAGTTACTGAGAATATCTCGCCCACACAGCAAAGCCTGGCAAGCTACCCGTGACGTACTCAATATGCCAAACACAGTAATAACAAGTCTCACGATGGAGACATTACTGGGCCTGCTCGAGCAAAATCGATGAACAATTGGAGGACAGTGCTATACAGTGCTTAATTTTCACAACAACCATAGGGAAGTATTCTTATTATCTGCTGTCTATGAAGACAGGAGTTTGGAAATCTAATGAACTAGCTCAAGGTCTCAAAATCTGTAGTGAAGGAACTGGTTTCTTGTTTCTCTTTGAGGCCATGGTTCTTGATTTCCCCTTAGGTCCTGTGATACCTGGAATTAAATAATTAACTGACTAGGGTGGCAAGGTCCTGGACAGAAGTGGACATGCAAGTCCTTATCAAGCAATGTGGATGTCAGTCTGCAGTTCATGAACAAAGTTAAAATTGTTCTCATTCCTGTTGTTAATCAAAACCCAGCTGATTGAATATTTGGGTTGTACTTGATGTCATGCATCTTGTACCACCATGAGTTGAGTGAATATTATGTCTTAGAAATTGTACTGCCTCATAATGAGAAAACTTACACTTTTGGGGACTAAAGAGATAATACAGCAGGTAGGGCATTTACCTGGGACAAAGTCAACCCCTGGCACCCCATATGGTCCCCCAAGTACCGCCAGGAGTGATCCTGGTGCAAAGTCAGGAGTAAGTTCGAAGTACTACCATGTGTGCCCGAAACACACACGTGAGAGAGCGAGCGAGTGAGAGAGAGAGAGAGAAAGAGAGAGAGAGATTGTCCACCCTTTTCCAGTTTCTACTCACAAATAAACGACAACCTTTTTTTATTTCTCCTCTGTAAAGTGAGAAAGGTCAGATGCACAGCGAGTAGGAGGTAAATTCAACCATACCCAAAATGCTGACTAGTGCTCTGAGCCAGATAAGCATCATTACTGAGTCCCAACCTTTATAATCATTCAATCTGTGTCCCAGGATAGGAGTTGGGAGAGAATCCTCGTTATACACTAGTAAGGGAGCAGGTCATGCAGGTGGATGTGTTCAAAACTTGCCCTTGCTGGGTAGAGCAAATCTACTGATGTCTCAGGTGCCCTCTCATGGTATCTTCCTATGGTTCCTAGGCAGTGGCTCAGGGAGTCAGCCTTCTTGGAAGAAAAGTAAATTGCTATTACTGGAACTAAAAGGTTTGAGGCTGGATTGGGGAGATGGTACTATAGGATAAAGTAAATGTCTTCCACGTGTCTGTAGCAGCAGTGACACATGTTCAAAACCCTGCACCAATTATGTTCCCTGAGCACCACCAGGATCCTTTCCTCAGCACAGAGCCAGAAATAGCCCCCAAGTACCAACAGATGTGACTCAACCTTCTCTCCCAAAAGATCTGAAGCTTACCTATATACTTATTACTTCCTAGGGGAGAAAATTTGTCTTACTTAAAAAGTGTTCTCAAATGTGCATTTAATTGCATGGATGTAATTCTATTAAGTGAATAACTAATGCAGCGAACATTTATTTGGCACTTACCACATGCCTGGTAATTATTGTCCAAGATGAAAAGGATCTCCCCACAACACACACACAATGAACTATGATTTGTTCTATATACTGAATTAAAACAGACAAAACAAGTCTCTGATCACTTATAGTTTATTTACATCTTAGAGTGAAACAGAATGGCAGAAGGAGATAAGCAATCTTGACAAAGAAGAACAAAGGTGGAGGCATGATTCTTCCTGATTTCATCTATATGTAGATTCCTGATAAAAAACTATAGTAATCAAAATAGTACAATAGTAATCTAAAAACAGAAAATAAAACAGAACAGAGTCCAGAGTCCTACATATGATCAATTACGTTTTTACAAAAGGACCAAGAATATACAATGGGGAAGGATAGTCTCTCTCTCTCTCTCTCTCTCTCTCTCTCTCTCTCTCTCTCTCTCTTTCTCTCTCTCTCTTCTTCCTTTTTTTCTTTTTGGGTCACACTCGGTGATGCACAGGGGTTACTTCTGGCTCTGCACTCAGGAATTACTCCTGGCAGTGAGTGGGGGACCATATGGGATGCTGGGAATTGAACCGAGTGGGCTGCATGCAAGGCAAACTCCCTACCCTCTATCTTATCACTCCAGCCCCAGGATAGTGTCTTTAATAAATGTGTGTAAGACAAGAGCTCTTGTCTTATCTGCTGTACTGTCACTCTGGCCCTGGAAACAATAATCTTGAAGACACAGATTCATGGGAGAATCTGTTCTTCCATATTTACTATAGCATTACTCATAGTAGTCAGTGTCTTGAAAAGTTCAGTGTATATCAATGAATAAACTGATTTTTAAAAAAATGTTATTCACTCTTCTTTTTATTTTTATTTTATTTTTTGCTTTTTGGGTCACACCCAAATGATGCACAGGGGTTACTTCTGGCTTTGCACTCAGGAATTATTCCTGGCGGTACTCAGGGGACCATATGGGATGCTGGGAATCGAACCTGGGTCAGCCATGTGCAAGGCAAATGCCATACCTGCTGTACTATGGCCCCAGTCCCTATTCACCCTTCTTAAAAGAAAGAAATACTGCCATTTGCAACAATATAGATGAACCTGGAAGACATACTAGAGACACAATATACAAATACTGCATGGTATATATGGAATTTTTCAAAAACTACCTCTTTTATAGAAAAAAGTAGCAGAAATGTGGTTGCAAGAGACCAGGGAAAGGGGGAAGTAGGAGAGACTGGTTAAGAGCATACACACTTTTAGTTATAAGAATAAAATCTGAGAATCTAATGTATAAAATGATTAATACAATATTGTGCATTGAAAGCTTTCTAAAAAAATTAAAAAATAAAATTTACTTAGAGAGTAGGTCTCCTCCACCCTACCCCCCCACAGCCCCACAAACAACATCTGTTTTTGAACCACACTTGGCTTGCTACTGGCTCTGCATTCAGGGATCACTCCTGGCAGGGCTCTGTGGACCCAATGTGGTGCTGGGGGACTGAACCTGCATCAGCTGCATGTAATGTAAGTGCCCTACCTGTTACACTGTCTCTCCAGCCCCAGGTTTTACACACACCAAAAAGGGTAAATGTGTGAGGGGACAGATGTGTTAGTTAATTAAATGAGGGAAAGCCTTTCTCAATGTGATGTATATCAAATCATCAAAAGTACACTAAAATATCTTATTCTTTTATCAGCTACACTTTAATAAAGATGGAAAACAACTTTAAAGGCCCTGTATGATAAAACTTATAAATTTTCTTTTAATTTTTAAAAAGTAAATTAAAAAATAACCTAAGCATTTAAAATTAGTATCTTTCATGTCTTCTGGAATAAGTTAAATGAGAGAAAGAAAGGATAAATTTCTTTATGATTCTATGGTATCTGCCATTTTCAAAAACTAGAATAAATAAGATTTTATGGGCTTCCCAAGCAATGATGAGGGAACCCTGGTACCACTCCATGTAAGACCCGTGGGTTGTGTGGGCCAGAGAGTTCCAAGCTTAGGCAGGGTAAGGTGATCCAACTTGTACCCAGTGATGCCCAAGGGCTTCCCTAGCAGTGTTGAGGGCTGGTAATGTGATGTTAAGGATAGAACTGGAGGTCTAGAGCATGCAGGGGATTTGCTCCAGCTATCTCAGCTATCTCAGCTATCTCTGTGGTCCCAGAAATCAATTTTGTTCCCTTGAAAATACTAAGTAATTGAGTACTTCACGTTACTCAGACTAACACTGAATCAAATGTATGGAAACTCATGCCAGGGATTATACACCAGCCTCTTATTATGGCTAAAAAATTAACTGATTAGAAATTGTATCCAACTGATATGTAGAGACACGTGTCTGTGGGAACTAATTATAAAAGAGTTGCTTTCAATAAATTATAGCCCTCAAATGAAGCAGCACTCATTGAGTTAGGTAACTAAAACCTGTATCTTTAAAAGACAAATTAAACTTCATAAGTCATACAATTTGGGAGAATATTAAGGCACTAAACTACATATAAATATAATGGTTTTCCATTAAGCTTTCATTAACTTACGTTTTTGGATTTCCTTTTGGATTGAATTACATCAGGTCAAAATGAACTCACCCTAGAGCAAATTTTTTAAGGAATAAATATTGCATTTACCAGGGAATATAAACACTGTAAGGGAATTTTTTGAAAAAAGAGACTCTTTAACCAGATGGAAGGTTTTACTTTAAAAATGCAAAAGGTCATAAAATCTCTTTTTAGGGGAGGGGTAACATAAATATTTAATAGGCCAAAGTAAATATTCTTAACATACAAGTGAGATTTTCAGCTTTTTTTTAAAATGGAGGACGGGGAGTAATTTTTCCTAAACAGTAAGGAGGAAAATTTCTTTGTGAGCATGAGATCACAGCATTTAAGATTGAAAATTTGCTCACTTGGAGATGCTAAGTCAACCATGTGCTCTGGGTGTGCTGGTGTTTGTTTTTGAAAGAAAGCATTTTGTCTTCCCTGTGGTAATGATGCAGATTGCAAAGTATTTAAACTATTGTTACAACAATGTGTACCACACTAGACAATCTTCACACTTGGCTGACTGGATAGTAATCAATGAAAGCTATTTTCTCATCTAGTCCATTACTAGCACAACCTCGTAAAGAGGGTGCTGCAGAGTGAAAGGGAAGGTTGGGTGTAGAACAGGAAACGTGGATTCAAGTGTCTGCATACAGAACTATCAGAATTAATAAAACCTCACTGAAAACCTCACTAAAATGGAAAGTCCCCACCACCCCATCTTTCTAATGTCACATCCTTTACTCTCATCCTTATTGCCCTGATTTTAATTCATCTTGGAGATTTTATTGCTGCCTGGCTTCTTCCTGCAGCCTAATTGTTTATTTCTTTTCCTTTCTCCCAGGAGAGCGTATGCTGCCTCAGGAGAGGACTATATTTTACTCACTGCTGCTGCTCTCATTCCTAGATCAGACTCTGGCAGGGGAAGGTACTCAATAAATATTTGGTGAAAGAATGAATAAATCTTTGACTCTGTTCCTAGATAAACTTATCCTTTAACCCTATTTTAAAAGTTATTTTTCCTGAGCTCTTCACTAACTTATTAATGAAATATTTTGAAAAATCATCTTCCCATACAATTATTTGTAAATTTGAAATTTACTATTACTAAGAGTAAAGGTTTAACTAAATTTATAAATCCAAACTGAAGGGTAGAAAAAATTTAAACTTAAAAGTCAATTTCAAATTATTTCCCTTCTACACACACACACACACACACACACACACACACACACACCCCGGAAGATTTTTTTTCTAAATAGAAAGATATTTACTGTAAAGGCACTGTCATGTGAAAGAACATATTTTAGCATTCAAAATTCAAATAATAAGTATAATAGAATTTTCCAAAGACGTTTTGTTAACCTGAGCTAAAATTTAAAAACACAGAATGAACACAATAATTATACCTTTCATCAACTTTACACATAAAGTCCACTTTGCACTTAAGTGGGTGGCTACATATAGGAATGATGACAATATAATTTTTAACTCAGCTCCTATAAGTGTTAGTCAACCTATTTTACTGTGGTAGGTCTACTAATAAGGATTTTTAGGTACTTCATAGTTTGCATCTCTGCCTTATACCAAAATTTTTTAAAAACAAATATGACATATTAGTCATTCTTATTTTGAAATATTTTGGAAAGTGGTTGGCACCCACCTCTCTGTAAAATCATAGTTGAATGAATGAAAAACCTGCAGAATGTAGTGGAGAAAAGAGAAAATTGAGGTTTCCAGCTTGGATAAGTTGTGATAGTATTAATGACAGTGAACAGTCATGAGAAGGAACAAAATGGGGATCAAAATAATGGGTCTTCTTTTGGAGATGCTGAGTTAGAAACATATTCATGCATAGACGGACATATTCAGTAAATAGTTGTGAACACTAACTGAAGTTCAAAAGTACTAGGTCTCCACAGGGAGATTGCCAGGCTCTGCTGTGCGGGCAGTATACTCTCGGTAGCTTGCCTGGCTCTCTGAGAGGTATGGAGGAATTGAACCCGGGTCGGCCGCATGCAAGGCTAACGCCCTACCCTCTATGCTATCGCTCTAGCCCATGTTAAGGTAGAATTTCAATTTTATTCTAAATGCCTTAAGACTTATTTGGATAGATTATTTTTGGGGGGGCTGATTTGGGTAGTTTTAAAATGCTTGTTCTTATGACAATAAATTTAGATGAGTCATGGGGGGGAAAAAAAGTACTAGGTCTCCTTCTCTCACAGTCACTAATTCTTGGTTTCCTCCAATACACCAAGACTATGTTGGCAAAGCACCAGCAACAGCATTAATTGTAGTGGCAATCATGGATAACTAAAAGCAATAATAAAAGTGCTGATACTAAACCATTGGCATGTGTCAAGCACTGTGCTAAGAATGTTAGAAAAAATTCAATGAGCTAGACAGCAGTATTACCTATAGAAGTTAAATAATTTTCCCATGGACAATTCTAATTTTTTTTGAGAATTTTTTTATTATTAAAGACCCATGATTTACAAATTCACTGATAGTTGAATTTAGGCATACAGTAATTCAACAGCAATTCCTCAACCAGCATCAACTTCCACCTACCAGTATTCCCAGATTTCCTCCCTATCCCAACCCTCATTTCACCCTCATCTGACAACTTGGCAGGCACATTACAAATTCCATGGATAATTCTATTTCCATACACTTAATCATTTTATTAAAGTCCAAACCAACCAAAGAGGATTTGAGAAGTATAAGGAGACAGCATTTCAATATTAAATTTTCTTCCACTCCACTGTACTTCCACTCCACTCAGGTCTAGAATTGGATCCATAGTGAATTTAGGATTGATTATTTATGTCCATTCATTAAGTTCATTAACTGATTCACTAACAAATGTATATTTAATTCCAAATACATTTAATTCCTGGCATCTACATTAAAGAGCTAGTTTTGAGATCTACATCAAGGCAATTAATTATGAAAATAATGCTATAATCAAACAACAAAAATATATAGGACTTGGAAAATACAGTTAAAGCTGTAACAATATGGTACATAGTCCTGAAAAGGGAGCCTGGAGACCAGGAATCTATGAGGGTAACAATACAGTCCATTCTACTACAGCCTTTATTTTGAAATTGCAATTTCTTTACAACCCATTCTATATGTTAGAGGAAAGATTGAATATTACATTAATTTTATGTTTTTTATTTCTTCTTTGAAAAGTGACAATAAAAATGTCTTGCAGCTGAGCTAGAATATATGAAATATACACAAACACAAAAATCATCCCCCAGATCATATGTTGTGAGCCATATCCATTCACATATGGTACTAGAAATTCCCATCTGATTTCTAATAATCTTCATTCCACCTTCAATGCCTTCACAAAAATTCACAAGCCCTTCTAGTACCTAAATCTTCAAGCTAAAACTTCAAAGTGAAGCATCATGTCTGTAGCAGTATTTATTTATTCTTTAAAATGTTAGCCTGTGTAAAACTGTACTAACATTTTTTCTTAGGATATTTTCTTTTGTTTTTAAATATACTGATACACATATCTATATATTACTGATAACATTATTAAGTCTTGAGCCTCTTATTTAACTTTTCCCATAGCCTGTGGCTTTTTCACCTGATTTACCATGGCATTGTGATTTTCTCTTTGAAATCAGTGTTGTGCTTGACAGCAGATGACAGTATTCACAACATTTTAAAATTTAATATTCAGCATAACTTTGCTATACCTCTCCCAGATAAACTTTTTACCTTTCATAGTCCTTCACACACAAGCAAAAAGTGAAAAAAATTATAATTTTTAAAATTACAAATAAAAAAACACAATAATCACTAAAAATGTTCTTGAAATGTAAAGTTATTACTATGTCATTTTTACAACAAATTTCTATTACTGAAACTATCATTTTGCTCCCATAATCATACGCCTTCATAAGCACTAGGTCTGGCTTGGTATCCATATTTCTGTCACCAGTGTTTTGATCACCAGCCACATCCAATCTAGCCTTCCCTCCATCAGGCCTTATGTGGCCTCTCTTCCTGAGGGCAGGTCTATTTTACTGTCCTGATCTGCTCAGGCTGCCCACCACATCATTTTTTAAAAAAAATTTATTTTAAGCATTGTGGTTTACAATACTGTTAATGATAGGGCTTGATGTGTAACACAATCCCTCACCACATGCTACCACAGCTTGCTAAGGATGGCCAGTGGATTGTCAAACTCAAATATATATACCTCCTCCCTCTAAGCACTTCCCTATTCATTAAAGTTACCTTCCCAAACATGCATTTGAAGCTCACTGTCCCCCAGAGTCACAGAAAGCTACCTTTCCCTCCTAGACACCTTCAGACAGGTTTTAAACATAAATAATCCCTCTTCAACTGCACTGACTAGACCCTTCCCCCATCCCACCTCCCCATGCCCCGGCCTTTTCTCTCATTGTGGCTTTAAATCCATGCATCAATCAATTGAACCAAACCACCAGCTGTTCTTAGAAGAAACGCCCTTCCTGGCTCCTTTTGTACGCCAATTTCATACCATTTTTTTTCAGCCTGGACTATCAATCCTGCTATCCATATTTCCCTGATTTTGATGAGCAGCTTCTTGACTGTTAGCAAATATTGCTGATACAACGATCTTCATGTATACCTTTCTTGCTACATTCTAAATTTCCTAAAGATTTTAGCACCCAGAACACCCTCTAGTACAAGATCTACAGTCTACTAAAGTTTTCTAAAATGACTGTAACTGAGGGCTGAGGAAACAGTAAAGGGGTTGTGACGTTTCCTGCACTACATGGCACTGTTGGGGGTTGCCCTGCTGGGGGCAACCCTGGAAGCCCTTAGGAACTACCAAGATGACCCTGGTGGTCCAGAGCACCCTAGACTTGAGCAGCATCACATTTTGGGCCCCTAGCAGTGAAATACTTTCTAGTTGGCCAACTATCACCAGCAGTGGTTACTGGACCCCCTATATACTGCTTGCAAGTATCCCTGCCAAACATATTTGAACCTTTAGAGAAGTATGAGAACCTAAATTTATTATGGATGACTTAGATATGAAGTATCTTTTAATATATATGCTTTTTAAAAAATGAATACATAGGTAGACAAAGCATTTGTAATTTTGCCTACTTTAAAACAAATATTTTGGATATCCAAAATATGGATATCACATTATGTGTCATTAACTTCCACATATAAGAAAATTGTTTTTCTTTTCTTTTCTTTTGGGGGGTGTCACACCAGTGATGCTCAGGGGTTACTCCTGGTGACACTTGGGAGACAATATGGGATGCTAGGGATCAAACCCAGGTCTGTTGTGTGCAGGGCAAATAAATGCCTTACCTGTTGTACTGTTGCTCTGGACCATTTGTTTTCTTTAAATTTTTAAAAAAATTTTATTAAGCACCAGATTTACAAAGTTATTCATGGTTGTATTTTAGACATATAATGTTCCAGCACCAATCCTGCCACTAGTGCCGGCTTTCTTCCATCAGTGTTCCTGGGTCCACCCTTGTCCCCACACGCTTTCCCAGTCTGCCATCTTGTCAGGATCCTTTTAAGGTCTGGTTGTTAAAATTTGGGTCTCGTGATTTCAGTATTAGTGATGCTGTCATTTGGATATTTAGCTCTATCATTTCTTAATACCACTCAATACCACTGATATATCTGAATTCCCTTGACCCTCAACCCTGTTGCTTCTCCATCTCTTCTTCCCTTCTCCACTTGATTTTTTTTCTTCTCCTCTGCATACCATGGGGCCAAGGGTAATCTGGGTAAATAAGTGATATAATTAATTTCTTCTCAAAATGTAAAAATTGTTATAATTACTATTATTTCAATGGGTCAACCTAAATAATTTCCTGCAATTTTGCACTGTTGTTCTGATAACATACAACAGAAATTTGGATTAAAATCTAACATTTTTCTACTACTCACAGCATATGTTCACAAAATGACTCTGTTCCTGGCAGTCAGATAATCTTCATTACTGTTCACCTTTACACTTTGGTCTTCCAAGTGTCTGTGTTGTCTTTAGAGAGAATTTAAGTCCGAATCTGTGACTAATGTGCATAGTATGTCAGCCAGATTATTGGTATAAAATAAGTAACCTCCAGTCAACCATCAACTCTCTGTCATAATATTGCATCTTAGTTAAGTTACTTGGCTGTATGAAATGACCCTATTTAGTAAATAGAATAAAATAGTCCCTACTTTGCCAGAGTAACTAGGTAGACAGATAAATATTTCTTGGTCAGAAATATTTATTATGTAGGTCAGAGCAAAAATAGAAAAGGTGACTTTTAGGAACTTAGTTTTGAGGTCCAAAATGATAAAAATTTACTTGTACTACCCATTATTTATTTCTGTGTTCAACTGGACTTTCAAGTCTTACTTCTAGTCCCTCTGAGAGTCACCTGAACCAAGGTCACAACCAGAGGAAAACATCTGAAGAAAGAATGGACTTTTCCTCCAAAAAGCAATGCAATGGATATGTTGAAATCTCTAATAACTTTCTACATGTATTATAATAAGGCTGCAAGTTTCTGGAGGCCAAGTTCCATGTTTTATATTTTATCTATATCCTCATAACAGTAATAGAATCATCAACGTTGAAATTTCCAGCATATGCTCAATATATATTTTCAATGAACTGACTTTGCTGTCAGGTAATTAGCACAGTAGTTGTATTTTTTAGAGATCTTTAACTCATAAGTAGAAATAACCACACAATCATATGTCTCAATAACTTCTAAGGTAGAAGTAACTTTCTAGGAGAAAAAATAGAAATAGGGTGAGTGGAGGAGAGGGGAGACAGATATCACTGAAAATAAATTACAGGCCCTTTGTTGTATGTTGTCTTGGCACAAATCAGTCCTCTCTTATGAGGATAGCATTTTGGAAAAACATCTTCATTAAATATTGATGATAGGGCTGCTGATAGAAGGTCTAGAATTAAATCCCAATACTGTTTTAATTTTATGGGCTATGCAACATAAAGAACAAGAAGAACATCTGGGCCACTAGGCCACAGTGCACATGTTCACAGCTGGAAAGGATCATAGATGACCCAAGCTAAGCTGCAGGGTAGCCACCTGCACAGCATTTTCATTTCTCGAAAATTCCTTTCCTTGCCCATTTTGACCTGCCACAGAACTCTCCACTTAAAGTAGATTGTTTTTCTCATGACTATTTCTGTAGTCCCTTTTTTCTCATATTCTAAAGTTTTTCTTCATTGCACTGGTGATCTCCACATGTGAATGAGTGCACGCACACCCACTATGTGAGTGCATGCACACACATGTGTGCGCGCGTGCACACACAAACACATGCACAGGAACTTGAATTATCTGTTCAGTTGATGAATTATCTCTCTTTAGTATATTCCTAAGTACAATTAGAAAGGACAGGAAATGACTCCAGGGTTAACAGCTTTATTCTGATCTGGGTAAGTGGCTTGAGTCAACCCAGATGCTGATACTTCATGAGACACTATTTGAGCTAAAAGAAAAGTCTTTGGAGAAACAGCAGTAATGACAACAGTTTCTATTTACTGAATCCTTACCAAGTGCCTGACAATTTTCTAACTCTTCCACATCTCCTGATTCATGAAATAGGTTGTATGAACTACATATTTGGTGGGGGCGGGTCTGGGGAGAGAAGATTCCAAAATAGTTCTCTGACAACTAAAAAACTGACTAAGGAAACTAGAATTTCAAGATTTTGTCTGTCATCTCATTATATTTCTGAAGGCATATACTTTATTAGGAATTTACAGTTTACAAACACAGGTTATATGCATCCAGTCAATTTTACTTCTGGTCTTAACTCTTGAATATATTTTGAGTTTAAAAATATATTAAAAGTCATTAAAATATATATTAAAAGGGTAAGAGGAAAAGTGTGCTAGCCTGTCATAGAAAAGCCATATTCTGTAATGTATAAAAAGGAATTAATCTGATCATAGAGATACCACTAAACACAAAACACAGACGTAAGTAATTTCAGATGTTGTAAAGTTGGAATGCCAACATAAACCTCATGCTATTGCAAACTATGCTTATAGGAAAGTAAATGATTAATTCACCTCTTTTCTTCTAAGTTGATAGCTTAGCCTCAAATATAAAGTGGTATGTTCACAGAGCTAAATTTATTAAAAATTTTAATATACTCTGCCAATGATATATTAAAATAAATTTTAATATATTTCTGCCTTCTTATTTTTAGGAATATTAAAATCTTAACTGAGTATTTGTCATTTTATTTTCAATATTTTAAGATTTATATATCAAATTTAGTTGTACTTTATAAAAAAAGAAAACTATATAGTGAGATTAAAAACAATTCTCATTCCAAAAAGATCCAGTCACCTCATATCTGCAAATTTTCATTGAATCTATTTGAACAGCCACAGAAGATACAAAAAGTTTAGCTGCACTTCATTAAAAAAAAAGTATACAATAGGAGATCAAAAAACTTATACAATGGGAGATTTTTTTTTAAAAAAAGACAACAAAACATCTCATTCCCAAATGTCACAATCGTCCAGCTATATTTACAGAACCTCATTTTACATACAATTTTAAAGCTGAATGTTTTTGAATATCCATAGAAGAATGAAAACTAGGCCTGGAGAAAGGGACAAGGCCATGATTACGGAAAGTTAAAGGAATGATAATAAAAAAAGGAAACATTTATTTTAGATAGAAGTTGGCGCTATCTGAATTAACATGCCTCGTCTATCTTAGAAACTTTTCTAAACTTCCTCCTTTCCCCAGGCCATGCCTTTGCTCTGAAAACTACAACCCGGCTTGCTCGGTACATATTTCCACAATGGCACATTTCCCTGTATTTTCTAGTTAGCTGTTTCCATGGCTGTCATTTCCTCAAAACCATGAACTAATTTAAAAGTTTTTATTGGTGTTCATGTTCATGGCCCTTATAGCCATACCAACCCAAATGGTACAGTGTTTAATTAAAGTTTGTGATGAATGAATGGAAAGAAGTACAGAGGTTAAGGTACTTGTCTTGCCCGAGGCCAACCCTGGTTCAAATCCTGGCACTGCATATGGTCCCCCAAGCACTGTCAGAAGTGATCCTGTACTCCTGGCAGTGAGCAGAGAGCCAGGAGTAAACCCCTAGTACCCAGGGGTATGGCCCTATCACACCCATCCATAAAAAGCATGTTATTTTTATTCATTTTTTTTCAATTTTACTCTTATAGCTATACAATTTTTTTAGATATTACTGACATACTAATTGGAAAGCAGAGGATATAGTAACAATAATTAGGGAAAGCTACCTGTGAAGTATTCAATATGCCAAAAACAGTAACAAGTCTCACAGTTTGTTGTGAGACATTACTGGTCCCCGCTCAAGCAAATCGATGAACAACGGGAGGACAGTGCTACTAATACCTTACATTTGATTAAAGCATAAAAAAATCTTCCACATATTTTAATACATCGAATTCCTCCAACATTTTAAGTTATATGGCATATATTTTATTATTCCTACTATTGATTTAGATATATGAGTTTTGGAAAGACTAAAATATTCACAAGTACAAATGATCCAGATAGATATTGAGTCCCACTGAGTCAAGCTTCCTCTAGTTTATAAAGTGAAAGAGTAAAGGAAGTGTGTCACTTTCTAGTATTATGAACGCTGCAATATGTTATGCATAAAGCACATCTCCACAGAAAGTGGGGGTAGCAGCTTGAAATTTTTTTTTAAAGAAAAGCAACTTGAGGCACCATGGTTTACAATATTGTTAATGACAGGGTTTCATGCACACAACATTCCCACACCACACCCTCCACTAGAGCATCTGCTTCCCTCCACCCTTATGTAACCCCCACCATCCTTGTGGTAAGCTCAATTCTGTAGACAGTTCTAATTTTCTCTTGCCTTTGTCCATTTGTTATTTACTTACTATGTTTCTTTATAGCCCACATATGAGAAATCATTCTAAATCTGTCCCTCTTCTGACTAGTTTCAATCAGCATAAGATTCTCCAGATTCAACTAAGTAGTGGTAAATTGCATGATTTCATTTTTTTAATAGCTGAGTAGTATTCTAAAGTATATACATAGTACAGTTTCTTTAACCAGTCGTCTGTTCTTGGACACTTGGGTTGTTCCCAGATTTTGAGTACCATAAATAATATATGTAATTATTTTTAACTGACAAAATTAAGAGGCAATTTTTAAGGATCATATCTAGAGATCCCCTTAAATATAATACTTTGGAAATACTAAAATTAATCAATTTGTTTATTTGGAAATGTTTGTCTAATTATATGGCAGTGGGTATAGTGATGAGCAAAGAAGACATGCTCTTTACCTTTATAATAAATAGATTTTTGTTAGGATATTCGTGGGAATGGACGTAAGAAGACACCATCCAAATATCAATTCCCACCAAAGTAATGCCTATTATATCTCATATTCATGCTTTCCTGTGCCAGTGAGTGTACTACAATAAGAATTCCCTTGGTCACTAATAATTAAATATTTTTCCTTTTATTTTGAGGGAGGAACACCAGAGATGTTGAGGGGTTACTCCTGGCTCTGCACTCAGGAATCAATCCTCACAGCCATGTGGGACCATGTGGGATACTGGGAATCAAACTCAGTTCAGCCACAAGCAAGGAAAATGTCTTACCAGCTATACTAATGGTCCAGTCCAAAAGTATTTTTATTTTTAGTAGTTGTTGTACCCAGATATCTATGTACTAATGTCATTCATCTAATGTAAGTAATTAGTCAAATACTTTAAAAACTATGAGCCTAGAGAGTTAGTATAGTGGGTAGAGCATTTGCCTTTCACACAGATGACCCAAGTTTGATCCCAGCACCACATGTGGTCCCCTGGTCCCCACCAGGAGTGATAACTGAGCACAGAGCCAGAAGTAAGCCCTGAGCACCTCCAAGTGCTAAAAATAAATAAATAAAAACAAAAGCCCTAATATTACATTTAAAAGAATAATTTTATTACTGCTATGGTTTGAAAACAAAGAATTTTCCTTTCCATGATTTGTATTAAATATCATAGTGCAATAATGGGCTGGAGACATTAGCACAGCAGGTAGGGCATTTGCCTTGCACGCAGCCGACCCAGTCAACTCAGGTTCGATTCCTCCACCCCTCTCGGAGAGTCTGGCAAGCCACCCATGACGTTTTCGATATGCCAAACACAGTATCAACAAGTCTCACAATGGAGCCATTACTGGGCCCGCTCGAGTAAATTGATGAACAACAGGAGGACAGTGCTATAGTGTTACAGCGCAATAATGAACCAAGTACCCAAGGACAGATGATAGAAGAAGAAATCCTGCCTTTCCTGCTTGCATCCCATTTCATATCTTTTTGTTAGTAAAGTGAAATGATTCTAACTTTTGTTTAAAGGTCCCCCTGGGTCTCCTATTCCAATGGTATTCAGGGATATTTGGCTTTGGAAGACTAATTGTCTTAGGCCTTCACAAGATTTGTGCTTGTTCACAAACCCTCAGGTACTCTTGGTTCCAGACATATGTCAGTGGTTTGTTAGCTGTATATAGTGAATAGTATTATAACTTAAATGTATTTTCTTTTTCAATTAAACAGCAACAACATTCTACCAAATTTTAAGAGATCCCCGGGATAGATCCCAGAATCCATAGGTATGAGTTGGTCCAGTGAAAAGCTGGGCTGCTGAACATGTTGACATGTTTTAAGCTAAACCCACAAATAATATGCTATATGTACAGTTAATAAAGCCATACAAGTAAAATACATAAGTCGGTATATATATTTTAGCGTAAAAATCTAGAATCAGTTTTGATATGAAATTAATTTTTTGATGTGATATTCTAGAAATGACTTTCAAACTCAGTGGGTTTAGGGAGAGAAAATGTGTTCTAATAATTTTATTTTTAAATAAAGAACCATGAAAGTTTTTGATAGTTGAGTTTTAGGCATATAACATTTCAACACCAATTTCACCACCAGTGTCAACTTCAGTCTAGCAGTGTTCTCATATTACTCCTCCCCCCTCCCCCCACATACACTCCTCATCCTACTTGCCACCTGTCAACTTGATAGGCACATTATACAATTCAGTGGTTGCAGCTTAGAGCTCATGTTTTCTGTGTGGTGTTTTACATATGTGGTTATACCATTCTCCCACGTCACCTGTATAATTGAAGCCCCAATCCCTGTTCGCCCATTACTTCCTTTTCTTTTCTTCCTTCCCCTGCCCTGAAACTTTTTTCCTACTCCCACCTTTCTTTCTCTAATCTCTGGGGTCATGGGGGAACTAGAAATTTCCCCTTTACTACAGTACATTTTCTCACCAGTTATTCTATATGCCACAGACAAGAGACCATCCTGTTTGTCTTTTTTCTTCTGACTTACTTCACTCAACACAGTATTCCATTTCCAACCAGATTATAGCAAATTATATGATTTCATCATTTCTTGAAGCCGCATAATATTCCATTGTGTATATATAAACCACAACTTCATAATCAATTCATCTGTTGTTGCACACCTAGGTTGATTCCATATCTTACACATTATACAAAATTCAGCAATGAATAATGGTGTCCTTTTGAATGAGTATTAATAAATATTTTTTGAGGAGAGTAAACAGGTAAAGAACTTATGAAGTTAAATTTCATAGAAGTTAAAGTAAATAGAGGTATGAAAAATAAGAAAATTGTCTTTCCCTTGTGTGCAAGTACTTTTAGTTAAAAATATAAGTAAATTAGATAGACATGGTAGTTCCATAAATTTTCTTCCATAAACCAAGATATTTAGAATTTTCAAATAAGTGGAGTAATCCTACTGGATCTCAAACCCACAGTAAATTCAATGATCTCATTCAGTGGTTTTTCAACCATTTTATACCTGCACATTTACAGGTTCTGCAGACCAGTGGTTGAGAACCACTGATTTAAGCAATATATTTGGTGTGATAAAACATGATGCTTTTCCAGATGTTGGAAAATACTCCTTGATTTGTTACCTTGTTTTTACTTTATAAATTTAGCTATTTTTATCAAGATCTCCTCTTTTATTTTTTTATTTGTTTGTTTTTGGGCTAACTAGTGATGCTCAGGGATTGCTACTGGTAAGTGCCTTACCTCCTATACTATCTCTCCAGTTCAGTTAAGATATTTTCTTAAGTATTATTTTAAAAAATGAGGTCACATTTTAGGATATTACAATTTGTTTCTTCCAGGTGAAAAATGATTTTATAATGTGATATTTGTATTGAGGTGAGCCTCTAATAAAGGAACCAAACATGACCAGAGGAATACTTATTTATAGAAAAATAATAAGTGCCAAAGCATATAATAATGTATAGCTCAAAATTTGGCAATTTTATTTTGTGAAATTTCAGGGTACCATGGTTAAAAAATAAATAAGTCTTCTGTAGGGTATAACTATCATTTTTCAGCCTTAACTTTTTAATCTTGCAGCTGTTGTCTTCTTTATAATGTATCTTATTTATCTGGTCCCTAATCATTTATTATTATGGAATTTCTTATTAGAATTTGATGAACAAAAAAAATTAAAATGTGGAGAGCCAACACATCGTCTAGTATGTGCTTAAAAGAACAGGAATGAGGTTTCGTTAATCAGTTTATATTCTTTTAATTTGTATTATTATTGTTATTTGGGGGAATGTCAGGCAATACCCACAGGTTCTCAGGGATTACACCTGGCTCTGTTCTCAGGGATCACCTCTGGCAGGCTCAGGGGACCACATGGTGTGCTGGAGATTGAACCAAGGTTGGCTGCATGCAAGGCAAGTGCTATACTATAGTAGCATATATATATATATATACACATATATATAAAACATACATATAGTATATTGCTATACTATCTCTCCAGCCCAACTTTTATATTCTTTTTAAACAGAGCAGTTTTGAATATTGTTTATTGAGACAGACTCACAATACTGTTTCAATTCACTCACTGAATTCCAATGGTTCATTCCAATGGTTTTAATATATTTGTAGATTTGTGCAACCATCACTGTGATCAATTTAAGAATGTTTCATCACCTCAGAAAGAAACCAAAAACCCATTAGCAATCCTCATATCCTCTATCTTCCAGCCCCTGGAAACTGTTAATCTACTTTATGTCTCTATAGATTCTCCACATCTGACATTTTATAGAAATAGACTCACTTTGTGTCTGGCTTCTTTCATTTAACATAATACTTTCAAGGTTTGTCCATATTGTAGTATATAATAGAACTTGCTTCTTATGGCTGAATAATATTGTACTTATGATTGTACTGAATTTTATGTATCCATTAGTTGATAAAATTTGAGTTGTTTTCACATTTGGAGTCACATAAGTCATAGAGAGTCGTATGCAAATTTTTCATGGACACATACTGTGATTTCATATCTACAAGTGGAACTGTTGGATCAGATGGAAAATCTGTTCAAGCTCTGGAGGAAATGACACACTGTCCTGATATTTACCAGAAATTCAAATTCAAATGTGATATGCCAAAAAAAATCCACCTCTCCTAAAACAATTTCCAAACATTTCAAAATGTTCGCACCATTTGCATAATATATTTATGATGTTAGCTAGAAATTACTGTCTTTTTAGAGTAAGCTTAATTGCTCTTAGGGTAAACTATAACTATTTTCCAGTCATTCATCCATAGTATTAAACACTTCTTAAAATAATACATTTTTTTAATAAAGGGCTGGAGAGATAGTACAGGAATTAAGTTGCTTGCCTTCCATATGACTGACCCTGTTTCAATCCCTGGCACCACATATGGACCCTCAAGCAGTGCCAGGAGTGATCCCTCAGCACAGAGTCAAAAATGTTCACTCTTTATTGGCTACTCTGACTATGTGATTGGAGTGGGGATCAGTCTGGAAGTTATAAGACCTTTAAAGTCAGGTAGCCCCAAGTCAAATCTCTTCCTTAGAATGACTTCACAATGAGCAAGCGAAACATCTATTAGGCTTTTCCCCAACTCATGACCTTTTTAACCAACAAAAATATTTATTTTTGTTTTGTTTAGTTTTGTTTGGGGGCCACCGCAGCAGCACTCAGATAACTTCTAACTGTGTTCAGGGGTCAATGGTGATGACCTGGACCACCAGTGGTGCTCTGGACCATATGTAGTACAGGCCAGCCACGTGCAAGGTCCTTCACACCCATACTGCTGTCAGCCCTCAAAACTGTATTTCTTTTTTTAACACATAATTTAGGATCTGCCATGATGGTACTACCAAAGGGATGCCTGAAACCAGTGGCCTCTTCCTACTTAGGAAAACTGCCTCGATGAACAGGATCTTGCTTCATCAGAAGCCATTCTACTTCCCCTGAGGCAGAATGAACCTTCTCCATTTCTCCTACAAGCAGAGGCAGATCAGCCTACTTCATTTTGAAACTTCACAGTTCATGCTAAATGGAGGCCACTGGTCTGGCTTCATGACTAGAATTTGATGATTTCTCCAGACCAAGTGAAATAGATCCACCGCAGAGACACTGCTGGAAAACAGCAGAATTTACCTTCATGCTGAGAATCTGAATCACTGCTCTTTACACACCACTGTCTGAAGAGGGAGGAGATTATCCAGGTTTCTCTCTTTCCAAAATTCGCACCTCCACAAAAGAGGAAGTAATTTCTTATGCTTGTATCTTTCTTATGCTTGTATCTTTTGTTACTATGTATTAAAACTATAAGCTATACTATCATATTGTATTAAGTTAAAGTTACAGGTCACCTTTCCCCCCTCATGCAATAAAAACATAATAACTGTGTGAGAAGAAAAATGAAGAATTCATTTTGCTATGAAATAGTTTTAGATCATTTCTAATTTTTAAATAGCCAGGTGTCAAGGTAAATTGTACTCTGAAGGAGTGCCGAGGAAATCTGACTTTGGAAAGAGTGCGCATAAAAATATATATCTAGAAAATTTAATGTGGAGTGCAGCACTGCTGAGACTAAAAAGAATAATTCTGTTGCTTTCAAATACCCAAGTGCTGGCCACAAAGTCTGTCTTTCTCTAAAGTTTGTCTTTATCAATGCCTCTGTCCCTCTTGAAAACACTGCTTTGTGTAGTACTTATTGTACTTTTAAACTACTTTGTCATCATCATGGAATAAACACAATAGTTTCCAAAATGAACTGTGGAGGTTGTCTAGATAAAACATGACTGACTGTGCTTGGCAAATGAGTGCTCACCAAGGACCTGATCCTGTAATCTTTGTGTTGGCAAGACATGACTGTAGTATAACTCAGTTTGGCAGACCTTGTGTGAAAATAGGACCCTTGACTTAAGATACAGTGTAAACAGACTAACTTCCTAAATCCTTCAGTGGACGTGTGATGAATGAAGGCAAAGGCATAGACTCTGTCATGGACAGTCAAATTAACCTGATGTGTGATTTTTCTCAGCTCTTTCTCTATATTTCATCACATCTGAACAGACAAAGACCCTTGCCAAACATCACAATAATTGTCCAAATTCTGGTAGTATCCAAAAAGAATATTCAACTATGGGTGGAATTTGAATAAAATGAGATGCCTACAATGTCATTTAGGTTGTCGATGCCTATCACTGTCCAAGCTCAGATCTATTAAGTAAATTAAAAAAATAAAAATTAATTTATGGGGGAAATTTAAAAGCAGATGCCATTACACCAGTACAAATAACATTTTCAATGAGTTGAAAAAAGTTCCAATTTCCAGATGCCATTACACCAGTACAAATGACATTTTCAAAGAGTTGAAAAAAGTTCCAATTTCTAATCCATACCTAATCCCAATATAAATTTTTAAAATGTCTTTTGTTATCATGTGTAGAGGTACAACTTATATAATTCCTATTTTATTTTCAGGTTTTTGGGAAATATCTGGCCATGCTCAAGGGCTATTCCTGGTTTTGTACTCAGGAATTACTCCTGGCAATGCTCAAGGGACCTTATAAAATGCTGGGGACTGAACCTGGATTGGCCACATGAAGGCAAGAATCCTACCTGCTGTACTATCACTCCAGTCCCTAGAATTCCTTTATAAAAGTCAGTCATTGAAGAAATAATGTATATTTTGAGCAGTCTCAAACAATAAAAATAAATTAATGGCCAGATTTTTCTTTAAAAAGAGTATTTTTTCTTTTCCTTTCTTTCCCTCCCTTTCTTCCTTCCTCTCTCCCTTCCTTTTTGTTTCTTTTTATTGAATCACCACGTGATATACAGTTACAAGGTTGTTCATGATTGGATTTCAGTCATACATTGTTCCAAAAACCATCCCTTCACCAGTGTACATTTACTACCACCAATGTCACAGTTTCCCTCCCACCCCTCTCCCCACCCACCACCACACTTCTCCCACCCCAGCCTGCCCTTATGGCGATGCTTTTCTTCCCTTCTCTCTCTCTCTCTCTCTCTCTCTCTCTCTCTCTCTCTCTCTCTCTCTCCTTTCTGGGCACTATGGTTTGCAATATAGGTACTTAAGAGAAAATCATGTATATCTCTTATTTTATTTTATTGCTTTTTGGGCCACACCCAGGGATGCTCAGGGGTTACTCCAAGCTCTGCATGCAGGAATTACTCCTGCTGGTGCTTGGAGGACCATATGTGATGCTGGAGATTGAACCCAGGTCGGCCTCGTACAAGGCAAAAGGTCTACCTTCTGTATTGTCACTTTGGCCCCTATCATGTATATCATTATATCATGTATTTCTCTTTACCTCTTTGAGCACTCGGTTCTTGTCCAGAGAGCATTATTTGCTCCCAAAGAAATGGGAGGAAAATAATTATGGAAGGAAGGAAGGAAGGAAGGAAGGAAAGAAGGAAAGAAGGAAAGAAGGAAGGAAGGAAGGAAGGAGGGAAGGGGAATAATTCCGATTTACTTGGATTTACTTCTTTTTCTGATAGCATACTTGTCAATATACTGTAACAAAATATTTTAATAAAATTACAATATGCACGTATCTTTTAATAATTATTATCCTGGGGTGATTTTATAACACATATCTAAACTGTCAAAGCAACTCAACTGTGCATTATTTCAATCACCGGGAAAAATATTAATTAAAAAACAAATCCAGAGTGAGAGATTTCTTTGAGGTTGGGATGAAGGAAAATATGTTCTTATTTTTGATTATACGCTAGAGACAAACATCAATGTACCAGCATTTGTTTTAAAGGCTTCCTGCAATGTCATGTAGACAAACTCTGAACTGCTATTTGTTGTCTCACAAGCTGCCAAACTGAAGCTTCCTCATAGTAGGAAAACCACTATGCAGCCACCAAGGTGCAACACCCAGCTGTCCTTCCCAGAGAAAAATAGCTATCAGCTCCTGCCGCTGTCCCTTTGGGATGTGTACCAATGTTCTTGTTGAGATTTGCAGTGCTGAGTTTGCTCAGTCAGTGAGTGAGCATGTGAAGATGCTATCTCAAGTTACTTCTTAATGACACTAAAATACTTTTAGTAGTCATTCTCCTAGGCCAGGGAGATATTACATGATTAAGGAAGCTGATCCAAGTTTCCTTCCCAGCATTGCATATGGTTCCCCAAGTACAGAGTCAGGAATAAGCCCTGAGCACTGATGAGTGTGGCCCCAACACCAACAATATCTTAAAAATAAACTCTAAAAAGTATCAGAGAGATAGTACAACAGCCAAGGCACTTGCCTTGTATGCAGCCAATCCGGGTTTGATCCCTGGCTCCAGGAGCACGACCATGAGAGATCCCTAAGCTAAGAGCCAGGAGTAAGCACCAAGCACAGCCAGATGTGGCCAAAAACCAAACAAAAAAACCCAACAACCAAATTAAGGATTTGGGGAAAGAAAATTATCCTGAATTGTCTTGGTGAACTCTAAATTCATTCATAAATGTCCTTATAAGAAGCAGAAGATTAGCTGAACACAGAGAAGACAATGTGATCCCAGAGACAGAGAGTAGAGTGATGTGCTCAAAAGCCAGGGAATGTTAGGACACATGAGAAACTGGAAGAAGAAAACAACAAAATTTAGGCTCTGTGAAGCTCATCCTGTGCTCTGGCCTTGGGAACTCATAAGTGAATAAATTTTTGTTTTTTTAAGCCAAGTTTAGGATCATTTGTAAGCCAAGTAGCTGAAGGAAACTGACAGGATACTCTGTAAATTTCCTGGGTCAGCTATAAAAAAGCATCATAAACTGTGAGTTAAATAACTGAAATATATTTTTCACCTAGTTCTAGAGATCAGAAGTTCAACTTCAAAGTGTCTGCAAGGTTGGTTCCTTCAGAAAGCTGTGAGGAAGAAACTCTTCTATACCGATCCCCTTTCTTCCAGTGGTTTTCTGGCAATCTATGACATTTCTTAGCTTTTGCAGTTGTACCCTGTTGTACCCTGATTTATACCTTTATCTTCACAGGGTATCTTCTCTCTGCCTACATGTTTGAATTCCCATCTTTATAAGTAATCCAGTCATACTGATTAGGGCCCATCCTAATGACCTCATTTAATTTGCTAAGAACCCATTTCCAAATATGGTTATATTTGCAGGTAATGGAGGAGCTAAGTATTTGGAGTACACATACATAAATCCATGACCTCAAATTTAACGTGTAAAATTTCATCCTCCCTCAAAAGAAAAATTTGATCTTCCTGTGACTCATTTGTGAGATGATGACATCAATGGTGACACTGATTCAGTCAGAAGCCTTGGAGTTGTCCTTGGGTGTTGCTTTCCTTTGAACTCCATATTTAATCTTGCTTATTTTTTCCATTTGTGGCTCACTCCAGAGGTTGAACAGGGCTTATTCCTGACTTTGTGCTCAGGCATGACTCCTTGCAGTGCTCAGGGGACCATATGGGATGCTGGGAATCGAACCCGGGTTGGCCACTTTCAAGGCAAACATATACCCACTGTGCTATTGCTCTAGCCTGTCTTTTACTTTCTGACTTACTTTGCTTAGTATAATTACTTCAAGTTCCATCCATATTGTCTTTAAAGGCATAACTTCACCTTTTTTTAATAGTTTAGAAGTATTCCACACACAAATTCCTTATACAGTAGATCAGACTCTGCCTCTTTCTCTGTATTATTATCTTGCAATACCTTACCCCAGTTTTTCACTGTGAATCTGTCCTGGTATCTGAGTTTCTTGGGGTCAGAGATAGTAGAGCAGGCAAGGGGCTTGCCTTGCATCTGGTTGATCATAGTTTTATACTCAGCACCCCACTTGGCCCCCAGAGACCCTCAAGGAATGGTTCTTAAGCACAGAGCCAGGAAAGCTAGGAGTTAGCCCTGAGTACCACCAGGTGTTGCCCAAACCCCATCCTCACCTCCAAAATTGAATTTCTTGTGTTTTAATACAGCTAGATCCTGCTTAGAAACACTACACAGCAATTATGTTTCTTTTGAGTTCTGCCTATTCACATTTATTGCTATATGGGACTTAAGTATTGATATTTTATCTTTTGTTTTCTGGTTGTTTTATATTCTTCATTCATTTTTTTTCTTTTTGGGTCACACCTGGAGATGAACAGGGTTTGCTCCTGACTCTGCACCCAGGAATTACTCCTGGTGGTGTTCAGGGGACCATATGGGATGCTGAGAATCGAACCCGGGTCGGCTGCGTGCAAGGCAAACACCCTACCCGCTGTGCTATTGCTCCAGTCCCTCTTCATTAATCTTTTCCCAGGAGTTTTATCTGACCTTTTCTTTGGATAATAGTCTCTGGTAATTTTCTTCTTTATTTTTTTTCTTCTAAAAGTCACTGCTTTAGATTCTTGTTTTGTATTTACCATGAGGCTTCAATCAGTTTTCTTGTCTCTAACAGTCATTTTCATGCTGGAATCAACTGAATGCTTGATCCCTTGAAAGAGATTCTGTCTTGTTCTCCTCCCCCCTTTTATGTTTTGTTGTTGTCTCATTTTGTTTTTATGCTTGTAATTTTTTGTATCACTATTTATGACAAATAGCACATAACAAATTTACTTTATATTACTTGTTCCAACAAAGGGCTGGAGCAATAGCACAGCGGTAGGGTGTTTGCCCTGCAGGCAGCCAACATGGCTGACCCGAGTTCGATTCCTCCGCCCCTCTCAGAGAGCCTGGCAAGCTACCGAGAGTATCTCGCCCACACGGCAGAGCCTGGCAAGCTACCCATGATGTATTCGATATGCCAAGCACAGTAACAACAAAAAGTATCCGATGGAGATGTTACTGGGCCCGCTCGAGAAAATCGATGAACAACAGGAGGACAGTGACTATTTATGACCATAATTAAGGTTTTATGTTTAGTTTTCTATATGAGAACTCATTTCAATATTTTGTGCAGTGTAGTATGATGAGAATAAGATCAATCAACTTTTGCTTAGTGATTTAGTCAGTAATCCTTCATTTCTCCGTCATATATGCATGATGATTTGTAAGACACAGTATTCTTTGTGGTGTTTTTTTCAAGTGTTGAGAATCAAATCCAGCGCCCTGCATATGCAATCTCACTTCCACTGAGGGTACATCCCAGTCTTGGCCAGAATCTCTTATCTTTTAAAAGTAGGAATATGTCATTCCACATACTACTATCTTGTGGAGTATCTGCTAAGAAATCCGATTGGTAGGCTAATTGAAGTATTTGTGTATGTCATATATATTTCCCTTGGAGTCTTTAATATTTTTTAAAAATTATTTTTGATAAATTATTAGTGATCTATATGCCTTTCCCTGTGTCTTTTTGCATTGTGAAACTGGGCTATTCTACCAGCAAGCTGTGGTTCTGTGGCTAGTTATTTCCTTAAGTTTATGAAGTACTCAGCTACCATATCTTTGAATAGGCACTTTGTTCCCTTCTAGCTTCACTTTCTGGTATATCCTTTTTTTTTTTCTTTTTGGTTTCCTCTTCTAAAATAGTCTGATGGCTCTATAGGTGTTTCTCTATTTTTCTAAGTATTTAGTGGAATAACTACTTCCATTTAAAGTCATTACGAGAATTTATCATTAACTTCAGTTTTCTCTCCTCTCTGATACTTAGCCTATTTGTCATGCTTTCCATGGAGATTTTCATTATGTTCTCACAGCCAGGATCTCTATTTGAAATGTTTTATGGCTTCAATCTCTTTGGCAAAAAATTCCTCCTGCTCTTACATTTCCTTTCCTTTTTTATTAATATTTGATTCTGTGTAACTGTGCATTTGATGTATCTTATAAGTTTTTCTTCATGTAGTTATTTTAAATTCACTGTTAGACTCCCCACTTCCATTTTGTTAAGAATAATGTTTTAAGACATTTTTGGTCATTAATCTGTCACCAGATTTAGCCTCTTTGAACATTTGTTTTGTTTTTCTAATAAGATACATCATTTCTGTTTCCTCACTCTGGTCTCTCAGTTTTATGCTGAAGACTCCCAATTTTTTAAAAGTCTATTAAAAATGTTTTTTGGTGTACCTGGCGATGGCAGGGCTTCTCCTGGCTCTGCACTCAGGAATTACTCCTGACAGTGCTCAGGGAACCATATGGGGTGCCAGGGATCGAATCTGGGTTGGTTGCATACAAGCCAAGTGCCCTATCCACTGTACTATCTCTCTAGACACAGGTTCCCAACTTTCATTTGCAGTCAGAGTGTCTCCACTGAGCTCCAGACTCCGACTCCAGTAACTATATGCAAATGGAAATATAAATAAGCATCTCCAGACTAGTAAGTTTAAGAAAGATTCCAACTGTGCTCCCTCCTTAGGCCTCCCAATCAGAACAAATGAATCATCACTCAATAAGCATTTGAACAAGCATCGCAAGCACCGCCATCTTAGTCCTAAACACACCCCTTGTCCTATCACTTCTGATCATTTCAAGGACTATTTTCTAGTTAGAGATACAATTTTTTTAACTTAATCTACTGAACACAACAGGACTTGCAGACTCTCCACTCACTATAGCCCTATCAGTAAGTCAGCTATCCCTCCCTTTCTCTCTCACAGTGCTCAAGGGCTATTTCCAGCTCAGAGCGCAAGATTACTTGTGGCTGTACTCAGAGGACCATACAGTGCTGAGGACTGAGCCTGGAGTTTCGGCATGAAAAGCAGGCACTCCAACTCGTTGAGCTATCTTGTCAGTCTGTCTTCATTTCTTGGCCACATTCCTCCATTTTTCCTTTACCCCTTTCCAGCAATATCTATTTTAGTTGTTTTCCTGAAACACTCAAGACCATTTCCACCCCTCTTGCTATTATTTCCAATCCTCTTCAAAAGATCTTTCCTAACCATTCGATTTGAAATAACCATTCGCCTCCAACACTCTTTCATCCCATTCAGATTTTTTCTCCAAAGCAGCCATCACGATCTGAACTTATAAAAATTTGTTTATTACCTATGATCCTCACTTGCCTGAGGTTAGGGATCTTCTATATTGCTCTTGAATGCATTCCTAGGGCATAAAACAGTTTAGCTTACTGCTAATATTCAATAAATGCCTGAATAAATAAATGTTCAGACAGTGAGACTAGTGAGAAAGGGCTTTCTAAAACAAGATTTTTACTTTATTCTCAAAGAGACAAAGACTATATACTGGCTGAAATAATTCAAGATCCATATGTTTCAAGTCTTCCTGATGTCCAAGCATTCCAAAACTCCCATCAGCAAGGTCACCATTTATGATCACAGACCACAAGTTCTTCAGATGGTGTCCATGAGCCACTCAGAAACTGTATTTTTTTAAAAAGCGGTCTCATTTTATGTCTGTATGAGAGCTGAACAGAGTGCTACACTGGGAAATAAATAGAAGAAATGGCACCGTGATGTTATAATGTTATAAAAATAGCACAGCATTTTAAATGACACAATTCCTAAGTGTATTGGGCACAGCCAGGCAGGGTGTGAAATTAAACCATATGTCTGCTTACAGGTGGGGTTACAAAGCACGTGGATGAAGACTGAGTAGTTTAAGAGCGTTTGGCAATATATTATATAGAGCATTTTACTACTTTCCTTAATTGAACTTAGTTACAGAATTGGGAAAAACCATCTGAGTTCCTCATTAACCCACTGAAGTGGGTGTGGCAGCATTAAAAACCAACAGACATAGGGCCACAGAGATAGTACAGGGGTTAAGGAGTGTGCCTGCCTGTGGCTGACCCCAGTCTGATCCCTGAGACCACATGGTCTCCTGGGCACTTTCAGGTGCAGCCCGGGAGGCCCCTGAGCCCTGCAGGGACAGGACAAGTATTCCCCAGCACCACATGGATGTCCTGTGCAGCACCACATCTTTGGGACCATACACTGAACATCCAACACACATACCACAACTATGCTCAGTCCAAATTCTCAAAGCAGATCTACAATTGTGGTGTTACGTTGTATTTAATTGTTAACAATCACAATCTTGATTTTTGTCTTGCTCATTTTTTTTGTTCCACATCTTCCAAATAAAATCCCTCATTGGATTCACTCGATTCTGAGTGCCAGAAGCACTGAGGAGCTTGGAGCAACAGTGTGTTGTGAGCAACTTGTGTTAGTAAGTCAGGTTCACCGAGAGGAAACTACCCAGGACATAATAGCTGCCAAGAAAGTAGCTTTCTGAGAAGAAATACTCAATATGGGCTGGACTCACCACACTGTGCCCGACAGAGCAGAATTCCTTTTGGGTTCCCAATGATCTGTCCTCCACACTTTATAGGAGCCTTCCCATACCTCAACTCAACAAGGTCACAACCCACTTTGGGTTAAGCTCACACAATTTACTGGAAACCCACTGGCAGCTGATGTGGTGTTTTGGGAATAAACGATGTCATCTTCAAGATTCCCAAAAAAGGCACATTTTTCTCTTCCAACAAAGAGCAGTGCCTGAACTGTGGGCTGTGGGCAGCAGTAGGCCTTTGGCTGCTGGCAATTTTGATTCTGGAGAGAACGCACATGAAGATCAAAGGCTCTGGGGACAGCAAGATCAGCTTTCCAGCCAGAAAGGCAAAATCAAATACAGGTGGTAGAGAAGGAGCGTGCAGGCAATGCCTACATACTGTGCACCCCAAGACTGGCTCCCACTCTCCATCTAAGGGCTCAGTTTTTTTACATCACTTTTCCCTGGATGATGAAAAGGCTTTTCCATTCTTAATATCCCACTGCTTTGCCGTAGTGCTTTCCTGGGCATCTTGTGAGGAGGGTGGTTTCACTCACGTCCCCTCCAGTTTACTCTTGGCAAGGATTACAGAGTGAGGTGACTTGCTCTTCCTCTTAATGAGTCTTAATTAGATTATGTTTAACAGCATGGACTGCAGAGCGAGGCCCCTGGATCTGCAGACAAGGAGTGGCCTGCCCTGTAAATGAGTAGGCCTGGTTGGGATGATGGAAGCTAGCTGTGTAAACGCTCACAGAGCCCCCGAAGCCAACGGTCCTTGGCCTGCTGACACAGCTGCGCCCAAGTACCCAGTTACTGCAGCACCAAAGGAGATTCAGTTACAGTGAAGAAATCATAACAAAGACAGGAAACAGATCAGCACACTCTGGACTTGACACCCTCCCTGGGGAACTCTTGCTGATTTCTAGGCTGCAGATGTTTTTAACCCTGCCTTGAAGAAGGTCCATGTCACGTGTTCCAGCTGATGGAGCAAAGGAGGACAGTAGTTAAGCAAGGCACACATAGGCAGAAAGTGGCCTCCATTTATGTTGATTCCAGCTCCTGATCTCTGAAGTCAAGGTGAGGAAACTGGGAAAATCCATCAAACCCTTTGGTGGAGAGCTGTGCCGTTGGGAAATGAACACCCATAAAGATGTGCATTTGTTTAATTAAAATAAGGTGAAGTCCACTGGATTCTTGCACACAGCTTTGCATGTTCTGATAGTCGTGGAGTTTCTTATTTTGTCTCTCCTTTTTGCTCCACTCGGTCACTGTGGCTGGATGCAAACAAGCCCTCTCCATTCAGTGTTTCTGTACATCACTGTCAACAGAAACAGTATTCTTGACTGTCGGGAGTTTATGAATTCAGGGGAAGGCCTATCTTACTAGGAGGAGACAGGTCATTTTTCAATAGTTACAGAAACTTTGTAGCACTGGAAATTTATATTTTTAAATTCTTCTGAGTTACATAAATATGGCTAAGGTTGCATAAAGATGTGGTTTGTCAGAGGCACCACATTTTCTCTGTGGCAAGGGGAGGACTCCCTTGCCCAAGGAAAGCATTCAAACCAGGGGGAGGGGAACTCTATTGCACATTAACCTCAAGTCCAAGTTTGAAAAAAAGGAAAATTTTCAGCTTCACTGTGCTCTTTAGTTTTGAGTCTGATTTGCAGTCATATTATTGCTTGAACTTTCCTGATGTATAAAAAAAGTGATTTGGGGCCTACCAAAACCAACAGGATCCCTAATTTTTTTTAAACTTCCCTTAAAAACATCCCACTAGAACACATATTTTTTTTTTCAGGTTAAGAAAGCAATGATCATTTTCTAACTGCTACTGGGAGTAGACTTCATGTTTGAACAACGATTTCTGGGAATTTAGAGTAATTCTTTCTCCACCTGAGCCTGCAGACTTTCCCAAACAAGTGAGAAGATAGGAGCGTGAGTCACAGTCAGAGGGAGGAGGAGATACTGGCTGATGCCAGCCCCAGGCTTCTGCATATGGCTGTTACTGGCTGCACAGACCCACCTTCTGAAGGCGAGTTTTCATTTCTGCGCACAGCTGGCACTGCAGGAAGGAAGGCTAATGATGATTTAGGCAGCAGCTGCAACCTCTGTTGGACAGTTCCACCTGTTAAAATGTGCCCTCCTAGTCCTCAAAAAAATAAAAACGGCTAGAGAGACAGTGCAGAAGGTTGGAGTGCAATTCCTTAAAAATAAATTAATAAAACAACAATAATAAAATGCCTGGAGAGATCAAGGGTCAGGGGGCCAGACTGGCATGTACAAAGCCCAAGTTCAATTTTCTGCCATGGTGCTCCCTTCCCCTCCTCTCCCAGCACTACTAGAGTGGTCCTGGAATCCCAGCACTGCATCACGGGCCTGAGGGCAGAACCATCAGTCCAGGCATGGCTGGGTAAGTAATACCAGGATTGGCTTCCAGACTTCCAAATTTCAAAATTAAATGCAACTATTTCATATGAGCTAGTTATTTCAATAAATATAAGAATGAATGTAAACTGAAATATAAATTTAAATATGTGTATATGTATATATAACTCCCTATGTTAACTGCAGAACTATTTACATTGGCCAAGCATTAGAAATAACCTAAGTGTTCACTAGCAGGTAATCTGGTAAAGAAGATGTGACATATGCACAAAACAGAATACTACTATAGCACTGTAGCACTGTCCTCCTGTTGTTCATCAATTTGCTAGAGCGGGCCCAGTAACATCTCCATTGCAAGACTTTGTTGTTACTGTGTTTGGCATATTGAGTACGTAACAGGTAGCTTGCCAGGTTTTGCCGTGAGAGGGAGATACTCTTGGTATCTTGCTGGGTTCTCTGAGAGGGGTGGAGGAATTGAACTCGGGTCGGCCAGGTCGGCCACATGCAAGGCAAATGCCCTACCCACTGTGCTACCACTCCAGCCCAATACTACTATAGTTATATAAAAAATAATAAATTCTGACACTTGCAACAATATGGGCAGACCTTGAGGTATTTAAGCTTGGTAAAATAAGTCAGACAAACACTGCATGATTTGACTTATAGGTGGAAAAGAAACAAAAGCAGGGAACAAACAAAACAAAACAAAATCCTTAGATGATGAGAACAAAATCATACTTTACCAGCACAGAAGATGTAGGAAGAGTGTTGTGTACATCAGGTTAAAGGGACAATTGTACAGTGAAAAACAAAAAACATGTTTTTGGTGGTAACTATAATATAGTGTATACAGATGTAGACTTAAAATGTCATACATCTGAAACCCATGGGATATTTTAAACTAAAGTTACTTCAAAAAATTGTTAGAGTTGGAGAGATAGTACAGGGAGTGAGGTGATCTCAGTTCAGTCCATGGTACTGCATATGGTTTCCTAAGTATCACTAGGAGTGACTCCCGGGAACCTGAGCAAAAACCCCCCCTAACCCCTACAAATTTTAAGCCCCTCTGAATTTTAGGAATCTTGCTTCTAAATGACTGTTCAGGCCAGATTTATGAGCTCTTGATTCTCTCGCAGATGACTGCTCCACAAGACTGCTTTCCTAAATGAAGTGGTTTCTTCCAGAGTCCTCTCTCCTGCTACGGCACCTGTTAGAATTCTCACTTTTCATGGGGAGTACTCAGAGAATTTCCACTTGCCATATGAATGACTGGTAGAGAGAATCGCATCCCCAAAACTCTAGTGAGGAGTTTGGACTGATTATAGTCAGGGTGCCCTTGCAGTACATGCAGAGGTTTCTTCATTAAACTTGAGGGTGCTAGTAAACTAGCCCTCTTCTGAAAGTTTAGAAATTTACCTGCTGTGTGTTCTTTGGCGTTGCACAGTACCTTGTCAAAAAGTGTGTGTGTAAGGGGAGATTTTGAGGGGGCAACACTCAGTGGTGCTCAGGGTCTACACTCAGGGATCACTCCTGGTGGGGCTCAGATGACCATATGGGATGCCAAGGGTCAAACCCAGGTCAGCCGTGTACAGAGCAATCACCTTACCCATTGGTGATACAGCCCCAAGAGATTAGTTTTAAATTATCACTTGAAAGACGGAGCATGCATGGTGCTTGGTACATAAATTCTAAGTGAATTTACAATTGAAATTAAATATCAGACACTCATCCCACATGACAGCCCAAGGGATAAATAGGAACAAAGCCTAGAAGACACAGATTGGGTAACAGATTTGAGATCCAAGAAGTTCCATGTTGCTGTCTACCTACAGTTCTAAGTCCAAGAGATGAATGCTCGCTGCATGTCAAGGACAGCCTATGTCCTCCACATGCTGTAATGCTTTTGTTTATTCCTTTCTCTACCTTCCAGAAGCTTCATGGTGGAAGTGTAGGCGAGGCCTGGATACAATCTCCGGACTCTTCATGTCTCTCAGCTATGAGAATAAATAAAAGGATACAGAGGACCTTCTCAAAGGAGAACCACTGTTTATAAGGTTGACCCTAAAATCAGTCTGGAAATCCAACAAAACAAAGCAAAAGTGTCCAATATAGAAATTAGTTTACTGAACCATAGTGTAGACTCTCTTAATTATGCTTTTTTTTTTTAAAAAAAAAGTAAATCATAATAATCTCAGTCTTTTCTTAGTGGACTGCCCTCAGGTTCTTACTTTAAAATGGGTAAGTGATGAGAGAGGACTGATTAGATTTAAGATCTCATCAAGAGAATGAAGAAAACAAACTCAGCTATTTTGAGTTGGCAATGAGCTCAAGTCAGCAACATCAGTAACACAGCAAGAATGCTGTTGATAGGAGTCATCATTTCAACACACATGGAGTCTCTCTGCGGTCATCCAAGAATAAAATCCTGGTGTGCTCCTACCTATTTTAATTATTTTTCCCCCTTAGTCACTTGACCACAAGAGTGATCCATTTACTATATGCCTAAAGTTTTATGGATTTTTTTTCTGACCTTTGAATCCACCCTCACCCCTCACCCACAACCACTCCAGTCTCATTTTACACATCAGCAAAAGCCTCAGCCAGAGGGGACGTTTCCTTCCCATTGGAAAGAAATACAGGAATTTATCTGTCTTAAGGTCTGGAGTCAAGCTAAATTATGTTACCTGGGGATGTTGCCAAAATACAGGTCTGTTCTCTGTTTTGAATCATGAAATCACTAGTGGTAACCTTATGTCTAAATATTTGAGATTAAAAACACCAGTACATAATGTGAATTTTACAAAAGAGGGTTGCCAAGTATATTATACCTTCAACATAACTTTCCTGTTAATTAAATACTGACTTTCAACCAAAAAGGCAGGTGAGATGCCTAGAGTCAACTTCTTCTGTTTATCAGTAAATGGTATTCACGCATTAGCTGAAAGATGACCAGTGACCATCCTTTCCGAAGTTCTCCCCAACATTTAGATTCATATTTCCTATATGTTTTTTTTTTACTCTGCCAAGTAAATTGGTTATTCTACAGGTTTGTCTCTTATCATCCCATTACTGGGAGGGTCAATGAAGTAGCTAAATTAAGTAACATGATGTTGTTCGAATGTCTTTATGGTCAAATTTATATCCATAGAGGCTTTGTATTATTTTGCTGGATGAGGTGATGGAAGGAAGGAAGATTAGTTGGTCAGTCGCTTGACCAACTATTGCTGATGGGACCAGAGAGTATAGTATACAGAGTACAGCAAGGGGTGTGGTGTTTGCCTTGCATCTGGTGAACCCAGGTTTGATACCAAGCACTTCATATACTGCCCCAACTCTGTCAGGAGTGATCCCTGAGCAGAGCCAGAAGTAAGTCCTGAGAATAGCCAGATGTGGCTCAAAAGCTATTAAAAAAAAAGTCTTATTGCTGAAAACTGAATGGCCTTCACTTGACTTGCTGTTCTCACTCAAGAAGCAAATGAATTGCTGGTCTTTCTTCAATGATAAAAAGATGTGTGATTTAACATCCGAGTTTACCCAAAGGACATTTAATTTTTTTCTCTCACAGCAAGATGTTAAAATAGTATCAAATAGTACTATCCCACAGAAATATACTGTAAGACACAAAAGTAATTGAAAATTTTCTTTCATATTAGAAAAAGTAGAAAGGAACAAGTGAATTTATTTTTAACAGTATATTTTCTCTAACTCAACAGACTACAAATCTATCTTCTTTATATATAACCATCCAAAACTTAGTATAAAAAATTATATTCTTTCATAGTAAGTTTTCATAACAACATGGAGTTCCTAGATACTATGCAGGCAAATTCAAGAATAGCATTGTCCCAAACCCATACTGACTTAAAATGAGAAATTAGGAAAAGGAGATTTTGACTGTTAAATGTAAAAAAATTTACTCTAGCTATGACTACTTTCAGGTTATTTAATTTTTTCCTTTTTATTTAATATACATTATCCCTTTGTGATAAAAAAAAATTCAAGCTCATTCCCCCCTCCCCTTTGGAGTACAAAAAGTGGAATTACTCCATGAAGGAGTAGTGGAGTGGCTTTGTAAGCTGCCAGTAGAGAGAGTTGTCCATGAATCAGCAATTCCACTAGGTTCATTCTAAGAGAAGTGAAAACATATTTTCGCACAAAAATTTGGCATACAGCAGTGTTATTTATAACAGCCATAAAGTAGAAAAATTCAAATGCTTATCAATAAATGGATTAAAAATGTTGGACCATTCATACAATGGAATAATATTCAGTAAAAAAAATGAAGGACTAAAAAAAATGAAGGACTAACACATGCACAATGTAGATGAGCCCTCAGGACATCATGGCAAGTGAAAAAAAAAAACAGACACAGAAGACCACATATTATATGATTTCATTTATACAAAATGTTCAGAACAGCAAAATCCATAGATGCAGAAGTAGGCTGGTGGTCACTTAGGGGTAAGAGTTGGGTGAGTTGGAGGGAAATAAGGAGTAATTATTAAAGGGTGTAAGATATCTTTCTGGGATGATAAAAAATATCCTAAGATAGTAGTGGTGAGTATGCATCTCAGAACGCACCAAAAATATTAAATTATATACTTCAGTGAAGTTCATGATGTTTGAATTATATCTCAATAAAAGTGTGATTAAAAATACAACTGTGAAGGAGTTGAGCTTCCTGAACTCTCAGGCAACTGCATACACCACATATTGTAGCAGAAGCTCATTCAAGACTGTGCAACAACCATGCAAGCATGTATATCTACAACCCAGGGTGGACAGCAGAAGCCTGTATGCTCTTTTTATTTGCAAAAGGTAAAGAAGATGAGTTCTTCTAGTTTAATACTTTTTTAGTCAAAGAGTATTAATTAATATACTAGCTCAGCTTTAGGTCCTTGCTAGCAACAAAGGAAGAGACAGATCTTTCCAGAGCTGTGCTTTTGTGGAGAACTGGCAAGTTCTGCAGAAACATGGGCTTAACCTGCGTGGCCTGCTCGCTCCTGCCAACCCACAGCTTACCTGGTATCTGGGTCAGCTCAGACTTAAAGTGTCTTCCACCTCAGATAGATCTTCAGCATCAGCTCTTCCAGAAAGTAACATAAGTAGGATTTCAGAAACCTGATCTTGGCAGAGTCCCAATTCTGTTGATATCCAGTTTCATATTTCTTTTTATAATGTTTTGTTTTAGGCTTGGTTTATTGTTGTTTTGTCTGCTCTGACTCCCAAATAAGTATTTCCACCACCACTTGGCACACTCTTAAAACAACAGCTGCTATTTCTGGGCTACCTGATAGTATGTGTGGTTTTACATTTTTTAAAGGCCTGTGGCAATAACCAACAAAACCGAAAGATTGATTAAAACCAAGAAAGTGAACAACACACACACACACACACACACTAATGTCCCAATGCAACTAAAGGTGGCAGCATGTATGGTACACAGTGTACATTTTCATCCTGAAGGTGCTGAGAGTTCTTGGGCTCAGCAGTAGTGCCCATGCTGGGCCCCTCCCTGACCCCCGCCTCCCCCACCCTATTCACTGCCACTCCCCCATCCCCCAGGTTAATGCACTCAGTGACCACAGTGAGAGTAAGAGACATCTTGGAGACACAGATGTAGTCATGTCTTTCCTAGCTTTCTTCCTCTCCTTCATTCCGTTTGTCATGAATCCATTATCAGCTTATTCACCCAGGTGATGTCTATAGGCCTTTCTCTGCTCTCTAACTTCCACATTTTATTCTTTTTGTTTAGTTCGTTGCTTTAACAACACTAGTTGTTAAACCAGTCATTCTCAATATTAGAGCTGTCACATAAACTGTTATCACTTTGGGGGACCAGTTGTTTGCATTGAAACAGATTGAACTTTTTTTTTTTGGTTGGAGGAGTGGGGTTCTAAGTAGTGCTAAGAAATTCAGGGTTCCTGCCAATTCTCAGCCAACCCAGCTGCAGGTCAATGAAAAGTCCCAAAGATGTGGTACTGCTCAGGTCCTACAGTTCTAGGGATTACCCGGACCATTCTAGCAGAGCTCAGGGTCTTCAGACCTGTACCCAGCAATGCCTGAGAGGCCATGTAAATTCTGAAATTAAACAAGGATTGGCTGCATGCAATGCATGTTCCTTAGCCCCTGAATTATCTCTTCAGTCTATCAAGCCTAAATTCTTCTGCCTGATTTTCAATTCCCTAGCCTGGCCCCATCTTCCCAGTTCCAGGAATGTTTTCTATTTCTGACTCCTCATTCCCACATGCACAACAAGCTAAATCCTGCCTTTCTTCACTCAGATCCCCAGCTACTACAATGGATTTCCTTTCCCTTTTCCTTTCTGGACTTCCTCTGCTCTGGGCTCATCTTTACCACAAACCCCTACTGATCTACTGACTTTGTTTGCTACTGTTTTATGAGAGTAATTTTCACACAACCGTCTTGAGCACAGCACTCACAACTGAATCTGAATCTGTGAGTGCATTTCATGACTATGACTACAAACCACTGCAGGAGGAGGGCACCATCCCCACATGTGGGTGTGTACATATTTCACTCCTACGTACAGAACCCTGCCCGTTTCTCCATAAGAACACTACTTAAGAAATCAGAGAGATGGCACAGAAGTTAAGGCACTTGCCTTGTAAGCAGCCAACCCAGTTCCATCCCCAGCACATGGTCCTTAGAGCATCCATCAGTGGGCACAGCTCTGGGGGACTTTGCATACTGCAGAGGCAACCCTGATAATACCCAGCACCAAAGTCCAACCATCACTTCACTAGTTATGACCCTTGCAATGAACTGCTGGTCTTGTTGAGCAAGAACTGCCTGGTAGGGTCCCTGGCCCTCCGAAGCACAGCTTGGGAGACTCCTTTCCTAAAAACAAGATAGTACTTAAGACTTTTTCATGCCACTGATCCATACTTCCATCTCCATTTTATTCTAATATTGGCTCATTCACAATTTTCAAAGTGAGTTTAATGATTTACAAAAGGGCAATGAGAGAAAGAACTGACCTAGTAACTTCCCAGCTGAGACAAAGACTAAGTCACAAGCTTTTAAATTGCAATCTTAGAGGAAGAAAAAAAGCTACAAAATATATAAGGCTAGCTGGCGAATTTTAACTTTAGTTCTGGTCAATAAATCCCAGAAGGTGAGAAAGTCACAGGTCCTCAGAGGCCTCATCCCTATAAGGAGCTAAAATTATTTTTCTTTTTGTTAATAATTAGTGGATTTATGTTTTAATTTAATATGCCTTTCATTAACACAAGAAGCACAAAGAAAATTCATAATATGATAAACATAAACAGATCATTCAGAGAAATGGTCAGATTTTCATGTGATTATTAATGGAAACATTATGCTTTTTAGTAAATTTGCAGGAATGTGTATGTGAATAATTACCCACTGATTTTTATGAATCTTGGAGGGAACAGAGTCCTCCATGTCTATGAAAATAATTCAAAATGGCTGGAAAGAAAGATTATAATGTAGGCAGGTTTCTTGCCTTGCACGTGGCCAACCCAGGTCTTGATCCCCAGCATCACCAAGAGTGATCCCTGAACACAGAGCCAGGAGTAATGCCCTAAGCATTGTTGGGTGTGGCAAGACAAACAAAAAAGTTAAAAACACTTAAACCTGAAATGTACTTAAGTGTCTTTAAAATTTCATGAAAGAAGCTTAAGAACAAATGAAAAGCCAATAATTATGAAATCATTAATATCCCAAACAAAGTTAACGGGAAGACCTTTCCATATGTTAATTTTTGGCAAGTAAATTTTTGTATCATACATAGGAAAAATATACCTAGAATAATGCCTCACTTCTGAATAGGTGAAGTGAAAAAGTATAAGAATAATATATACTTAAAAATTCAACACAGTAGAATGTAGCCATTAGATATACACTCCATCATACTACATTATATAAAGTCCTCAAATCATGTGTTCTAATTCCATTATTTTGCAAAGAGCCTAGTGAGACCCAGAGTTTTATCATTTTGCAATATTCACATTGCCTACTAGTAAATGAGTAGCAAAAGAGACTATGATTCTGATTTCCATGCTTCTAATTCTAAAATCTCCAAATACCCACATTAGATCTATCACTCTATCAATGTAGATAGTACACATATAAGTTTGTGTGTGTATCTGTGTGTTTGTAGTTAGACAAGAGAGAACTCAAATGAAGTACTCAATTTTTAAAAATCCACTTCTTCCTCTCTCAATCTTGTCATTAATAATGGACATTCATCTAAGCATTGGGCTATGCACTCACATTAAGTAATTATCACAATGCCCATGAAATACAGGTTGTCTTATTATCCCCTTTCCATAAGAAAATGAAGGCTTGGTAGTATAAATGTTAATGTTCAACATAACTGATCAGGGCCCTCTGGATTCCTTAATAATCTGCTTTATTCTTCATAGAAGGTTCATTTTGGCCTATCAAAAGTAGAACAAAGATTGAGATCTTCCAAACCAAATTATTTTTTCTACACTTTCTGGATTGTATTTAAACTATCATAGCTGCTGCTAATAAGTAGAATGGATTCATATGTCAACAGTTTGTAACAAATGTAGTCAATAGTTTGTACAGCATATGGTGATGGAAAGTACCTCCCAACCGACTTTCACAGGCTTTTATCAAACAGATTCTCACACCTCCAGCCTGACTAGGTTTCCAGCCTAGACTGTCAGGCAGAGCAAAGGGACTACATATATGCCCTCTCCATTTCAACAGACAGGAATGGCAGGCACAAAGGAGTCCTATCTGAAAAACATCGACGTTTTGACAACACTGAATTTATAACCCTGTAAACAGAGAGGAGGCGGCTTGCATTCCATCCGGCATGTGGTGCCCTCCATTATGCCTTTAAAAACTCTGTGGGTGGGAGGGAAGCAATTTGTAGGGCTGGCTAATATTTTTGTCTCTTATGCAAATATCCCACTGATGGAAAACTGTCTGTTTTCCATTAAATCTGAAATTCCCCAAAGCAAAAGGTCTTGTCTTCTTTCTTAACTGTGCATGATGCCCAACACATTATTGATGGTTAATAAATGTCTCATCATTTTCACATTGTATTGGCTAAGAATGACATTTTCCCATGAATCTTGGTTGCTTCTCTTTTTCAGCGCATCTCATAAAGTGCACACACTTCTCAAGAAAACAACACTGTTTAAAGAGAGTTTTCCTTGATTGAATCTCTTCTGCATATTCTCACTTATGTTTCATTCACCTTTTCTCTGGGTAAATGGACTTAACTCTCACTCTTATTTGTTCCACTCTCTTCTTCCTATATGAATTACTGATAATCAGGTTCATATCACTTCTATAACAAAATGGCAGTCCCATAGGGAAGCCTTTGGTTAAGTTTAGTATCTGGGCTATATCTGGTATGGACATTTTTAGAAAGGCATTTTTATTTTCATGAGGGTTTTATAACGTTTTTCAAGGAAAATTTTAAAAAATGAAGAATTATAGACATTGATGATCATTAACATAAATGTCAAGATTATGGATCTTGTTTCATTTTTTCTAAGTCAGTAAATGCTTAATGACTAAGAATGGTCATAATTATCAGTAAGTTTTGAGAGAAGTCAAGTTGTTTCATATTAAGCTGGGTAAAATAATAATCCTTAACATTTTTGTTCACATATTTTAATGCATGGTTACATTACAGACTGTCAGAAAAAATAATATGCATATATATGTGTATTATTACATATATATATATATATATATATATATATATATACATGAGACCAGTTGTAGTTACTTCAAGAACGTCGAAGAAATAGCTAAGAGGATGAAGAACCTCCGGCTCCGGGCACATCTCTTTGATTCCACTGTTCTTCCTGCATTAACATATGCCTCAGAGACCTGGGCCCTACGCAAACAGGATGAGAACGCTATTCAGGTCTCCCAAAGAAGAATAGAAAGAGCTATGCTTGGAATATCACGTTTCACTCAAATGAGAGAGAGAATCCGGAGTTCTGACATCCGTTGACGATCAAGAATCAGGGATGCTGTCTCATTTGCCAAGGTGTCGAAAATCAGATGGGCTGGTCACGTAATGAGATTTAAAGACGACCGCTGGACTAGAGCTGTTACCGACTGGATTCCACGGGATGTCAAAAGACCGCATGGCCGCCCACCTTCCAGATGGTCAGACTTCTTCATCAAGATCATGAACGATCGGTTTGAGGCCCTTCATGTTCCCGGAGCGAACAGATGCCATTGGGCTACACTAGCACGCGACAGGGACAAATGGAGACGTTACTGGCGCCTGCTCGAGCAAATCGACGACTAATGGGAAGTTAAGTGATTAAGCGATTATATACATACCCTAAAGGCCCAAAAACTACTCAGAAAAGAAATGCGCTCTTAACAGTCATTGTAGCATTCTTCACAATAGCCAAAATCTGAAAACAACCCAAATGTTCAAGAATAGATGACTGGAGAAAGAAACTTGTATGTATATACAGTGGAATACTACTTGACAGTAAGAAAAATGAAATCAGGGGGCTGGGACGATAGTACAGCAGGTAGCGTGTTTGCCTGGCTCACAGCCAGCCTGGGTTTGGTTCCTTGTACCGCATATGGTCCCTTGAGCCTTCCAGGAGTAACCCCTGAACACAGAGCCCAGAATAAGCTCCCCTCCCCCCAAAAAAGGAAAATATGAAGTTATGCAACTTACTGCTACGTATATGGATATGGAGAATATCAAGCTGAGTGAAACTAGTCAGAAGAAGTTCAGACAGAAAGATCCCTCTCATGTTTGGGATATAAAGAAACATAGTAAGGAAATAACAGATACCCAAAGACAATGGAAGATGAAAATTGGTTTCATAGCGGGGATGTGGGACATTGGACAATGGTGGAGGGAAGCAGACACTCTAGTGAAGAGTGCGGTGATAGGATACTTATGCATAAAATCCTACTAATGACAGTTTTGTAAACCATGGTGCCTAAAATAAAATTTTTATTTTAAAATATATATATATATTATTTACACCCAATTCCATTCTGTAAGAAAAACTAGTTTTATTTATTTATGTGGGCACACTTGATGATGCTCAGGGGTTATTACTGCCTCTACACTCAGGAATTATTTCTGGGATGCTAGGGATTAAACTCAGATTGGTCATGTGCCAGGCAAGTACCCTACCCAGTGTACTTCCACTCTGGACTGAAAAACAAGCTTTAAAACTCATTTTGGAACCCAATTAATAAGTTATAACACATACAAAACTTGACTGTCATATTTCTTGTGCCTAGAAAATAATAGTGATTGTATTTTTATTTTCCTTTATTTCCAAAAGTGATTCAACAGTAAGATTTCTATGTAAAATATGAAGTTGGGTAATTGCTGTAATTTGACATTGCTTATCAAATAACCAGTGACAAACTGGATATTATGAGGACTTTCTCTTGCAAATACAAATTAAACCCACAGGGATGAAGGGTTATAGTGACTTATCATCTATATTGCTATGAATACTACAACTCAGATCAAGAACAAAATTTTAAATGTCGGAACTGATTTTACTTCTGCATTTTCCGGCTTCAAAGAACAGGAAAAATAGAATATAAAAGTTGTTTCAACTAGAGAATATAGAACATCTTTAATTATTTGGAATAGAATCTTATTGTAGAGTTTGGCCCAAATGTTTGCTAACTTCTGGTTCAATTTTCCTGTTTTTCTGATAATTTTAAGCTCATCTTATGCAGCATGTGAAAGACATTTATCTGTGAGAATATTCATTCCAATTAAAAAAAACACTACCCTAGTACATACAAAGAGAAACTTGCTTCAATCAGGGGAAAGTATCAGTTTTAAAAAACTTTTTAAAAGGATAAAAATGAAACATCGGAAGAAGCAAAAAGTGTTTATTGGTTATGACTCATAGCAGGAGACCAATTTCACAATATTTCCTGTGGCAAGAGTTGTATTCACTGAGATTTTGGAACTTTCTCATTTTTTTTCTTTTTCTTTTTTTAGTTCCTCTTCTGGAGGAAAAAAAAATAATGTTTCTTCAAAATATGCTGGACACTATTGACAATATTAAGTTTCAGAAAGCAAAAATAACTTTTGTCCATTCATTTTTTTCTTCTTTACTTTTTTAATGTCTCTTTTAAGTTTTCTCTTTTTATAAACTGCCTAAAACATGAGTTCAATACCTTGCAGCTCCATCTGTGAAAAAATTATAAATCAACTAAAAGCAAACTTGCAGATTTCAAGAGGCCCAGCTCCATAGCTCCTCAACATCTGCTCGCTGCCACACCCGACCAGTAGATCAATCTTGAGCTGACAATTTCTTTTCCAAACTGGGGGAGGGTGACTTCCCTTCCCCTCCAGCTAGGCCCAGTAGCCTTCACAACCTCCATCATTTCAAAAGGTCCAGCTCCACAGCTCCAGAAACTGCCTCATCAAACTTTACACTTCCTGTCACTGGGTGAAGATCAGTAATAAAGGGAAAGAGCAACTCCCAGCCTAATTTCTCAGAGTGGCAGCAGTGCTAACTACAAAAAGTCACTCTTAGCACAGCAAACCCAACAAAGAAACACACAGAAGTTCACCAACTCATTGAGTGAAAACAGTAACGCAGAAGGCTCAACCAGCACCAACCATCTGAGTAAACCCTCAGATAATGACTATAGTGATACCACTGTGAGGATGTTTAATGACCTCAGCACAGGTAGTCAACAAACAAGAGAGTATGAGTGCTAAAATGAGAAAACTACAAACATTAATGAAGAGTATGCTAAGTGATATAAAGAATTCAATAGAAGCTCTTAGCAGATGAATAACAGCAGTTAAGGAAAAGATCAAGGAGCTCCAAAATGAAATGAGGGAAAACCACTAGGTTTAAAAAAAAAAAGAAGGTTAAAAAATAGCTTGAAAAGAAATGATGAGCACACCAGAGGACTATGGGATAAGCTCAAGAGGAAAATTATAAGAATTATCAGAGTCTCTGAAGAACAGGATGGCAAATTTGACAAACAAAGAATAGTTAAAGAAATCATAGATTCGAATTTCCAAGAATTGAGGAACACAGGATCTGCGATCCAAGACGCAAAAAGGGTGCCAGCAAAAAATTGAGTAAACTAGGAAAACTTCAGGCCACATTGTATTCAAAATGACAAAATCCAAAGATAGAGACAGTATACTGACAACTGCAAGATCAAAAAAAGGAACTTATATAAAGAGGAATACCCATTAGATTCACAGCCGTTCTATCAAATGAGACTTCATGAGCCAGAAGAGAATGGAGAGATGTAATACAAAAACTCAATGAACTGAACACGTCACCAAGAGTACTCTATCCCGCTAGATTACCATTTAGATTTCAAGGAATGCTAGAGCTTCAAGGACAGGCAACATTATGGGGAAACCATAGCCTTGAAACTAGTCCTACAAGGAGTATTAAAGGAGCTTCTTTAAAAAGCAAGACGAACTCCTCTGCACTGGGTGTTGAATATCACATCATATACTCATGGTGCTTAGAGCTGCCCTCTACTGATTAAGAAAGATTTGTTTTTTCCTATCATGCTAGGGGATTTTATACATTTGCAATAACAAATTAACACTTCATTTGTATCAAATGTTATACATCTGATCAGGTTATTTTTACATCCATATAAATTTTACTACAATCCATTATTTATTAATGCAGACACTTAAGCAGCATCTATAATATTTTCTAACATAAGGCTAATATTTCTTTTCTTAGGATAAAACATACTTGTTCTTTATAGGCATATTGATATTCTTTCCTTTAATTTTTCTTGACTCTTCATTCTTACTAAACTTTACATTTGTAGAGTTTATCTATTTAATGTATATCTTAAAATAAATGGTGGCAGTATTATTTATAATATTACTTATTAACTTAAGTATTCATATATTTAAATATTTAATATTTATTTTTAAATGTTTAATATACTTAAATATTTAAAAAATATTTTATCATATACAATTTTGTGAAATTCTAGCTTTATTCTAGCTAGAATTTTATCATTTACAATTTTTTGAAATTCTAGCTTTACTTTAGCTTTATTCATCTATGGGTGTAGGTGTCACCTCCTCCACAACTTAAAAAAAAGGAGAAAGAGAGAGAGAGGGACACATCTATCCCAAATATGGGATAAAGAAAAACACAGTAAGGAAAAACAAATGGTCAATGTCTTCAGAATTTAATATTTTGTCTACAGAACTAAGCTTACATGGGTGGGGAGGGTCCTTGGGACACTGGTGGAGGGAAGCAGGCTCTCTGGTGGTGGGTGTGATGTTGGAATGATGCATCCATGAAAAGTCTGAATAACAATATTGCAAACCTCAGTATCCAAATAAATATGGTTTAAAAATTAAAATAAAAAAATAAACTTGTAGTTCTTTTGTGAATAATTTTTTCAGTGTGTCATGTAAATCATGATAATTTCATAGGTGGGACAACTTTAAAATAAGTATAACTTACTATTATAATAAAGTTACATTCCCATTTAATAATCACTTTCTAATACTGATTTATAAATAAAACAGTATTAGGCATTATAAAATATAATTATACCATATTACATATGATGAATATTACTGTAATTCATAACGGTGGTAAAAGTCCTTAACTGTTCACCATAAATTCATCCATGAAGATCAGCCCAAGCTAACCAGAACTAGACTGTTCCCTTTGTTCATAATTATTTGAGAAAAGACCAGTGAGTCAATATTGGTCAATGACACATGAAGTCGACTAAAGGCTTTCAAGGAAAGTGTGCTTACTTCAAAAAGGAAGGCACTGTAACACCACATGGGTGAAAGAGACAGTCCTTTGTCATGGCCACACTCATAATGCATGTACAAGGTGTTGCTCTAACTGTTGTCACTTGGTTGTTACAATATCCCTGCAGATAGGTTTTATAGCTATCTCTGAATTTTTTATAAGGATGGTGAGGCATTCAGATGTTATCCAAAATGTTCAAGCTATCTAATGAGCAAAAGACAAAAGTTGGAAAATAAATACCAAAGTCCAATTCCAGCATTTATTCTCTTAGTTGTGATGCTGTATTACTTCTCTGTGAAAGCTGTCTTAGCTATCAGTATGTGCTGTTTTCCTTAAAACGTATTCTTTCCAACTAATTTGCTTTATATAGAAATTTTCATTTTTAGGATATAACATGTGGAAACTGGATTTGAATAAAAGACAGACTAAACCATTAAAAAAGTAAAAGATATATATCTAAAAAATGTATTCTTTCCTCCATCAACAGATGAACTGAGGTAGACACACACACACACAAACGTGGTAAGATGTCCCCAGGAGAGTCATCCTACAAGCCTAAAAGTGTCTATTACTGTGTCCATACAGAATGATAAATATTAGGAAGGAGAATTAAAGATGCTAATTAAGTTGCAGGTCTAAAGAAAGGAGAAACAGACCTTCAGGGCTGTTTTGCGCTTGTGGGCTGTGATTGGTCGGGAAGTCTGGAAAAACATTTTTGATCACGCTTCCCCTGGGAAGGCGTGGTTGAGGAGGCGTGGTGAGAGGATAAAAAAGAGCGGCTGCGGGGAGACAGGAGATTGTTGTTGGACTGATTGTTGGATTGTTGAATGGATTGTTGGACCGATGGATTGAAGGAGAAGGAGAGAAGAGAGGGAGAGACAGCAGACAGAGAGAGAGGAGACGGATACAGCGGGAAGAAAGAATTGCGCGGTTAGACTGAGACACGCACACGCACAGAGGGTTGGAGAGAGCTGGGAGAGACGAGAGATGGAATAAACAGCAACAAATCAGCAACCAGCTTGGCTCTCATTCTTCCTTCGTCCTTCCAAGGCAACAGCCGTCCCGGGTGGAGAAGCGGCTCGAGAGCACCGAACGCGGGTGGGGAGAGAGAGCCGCCCGGAGAGCCCGTGAACATCCCCGTGCGCGAGGGGTTTACACAGTCCTGCGGTTGGGGATTTTTAACGCTATGCGCTCGCGCGAGTGGAGATTTTTACAGTAAATGTTGCACAACAATGCATGCTTACTGTCACAAATTTCTGAAATTTAGAATTTCAAACCTGTACAAATAAAACCAGCTAAAATTGATCGTTTTTTTTTTTTTTCTAGGTTTTTTGAATCACACCCGGTGGAACCCTAGCTCTGTGCTCAGGAGTGACCCCTGGCGGAGTCGCGAACCAGAGTTGGTCGAAAGTGGTCAAAGGCAAGGCAAATGCGAACCTCCTGTACTATCATTCTGAAACCTAATCTTTTAAATGTGATGTTGTGTATATTCTACAACAATAAAAATAATGCATTTCTTTTCAGGTGGTCACCAAAACTTAAAAGAAAATTGCGCGCCGTTTAGAACGCAAACTCCTTTGTGATCATGGTCATTGGTACAGTGCAGATAGAGAGCTCAGGAATGAATGCAGCAGCAAGACTCCAATGGAGGCAGAGACAGTGGGAAGAATGAACAGAGTGTACGAGGTGGAGTAATCAGTTTTCACCAAAGGAGAGCTGAGACAATACCAAATTAGGCTTTGAGGGTCTGAGAAGAGAAGAGAGCAATAAGGTTTCGGGAATTCAGTAGTTCCATGACAGTTCCAGTTTAGTGCAAACCTATAAGAGATCTGCCCCTCAGATCAATTATTATATTTTGTATTGATCCTGAGAAGAAGGTATTCTTGCCATTCCCATTCCCATTTCCCAGATGAATATGAACCAGGGCTTTCTGTGTCTAAAGCTTCTTGCTTCTAAATTGCCCCTAACACCCAAGGCACAAGCAGGGAGTAAGAGGGAAAAAGAAACACCATCCCACAGTGCTTCTGAGGACCATGGTATCCCCTCAACACCCGAAGCTCTGGGACATCCTGCCCTTTTCCAAAGAGGCCTCCAAATGAACAACCCAGATCTCCCAAGGAAAGTTTCAGAGTTCATCTGTTTTAAGTTGCTTGGAGTTGCTACTAAAAGAAATAACTCTTTCCCACCCTACCCCCACAACCAAACATTGGAAACAACCTAATGTCTTCATGCTGTCTTAGCAGGGAAAAAAAATGGCCACATAGATTTTTATTTTCTTCAGTTTTTCCAAAAATAAAAACAAAACACATTCTGCTTTAACCCGACTGTAGGAAAAACAAAATATTTTTCCTCTTCTCTGTCCCAACACCCTTACCAGGATTCAGAAGTGAATGAAAGCCAGGAAGGGAGAGGGGAGATGGAATTAGACTCAAAATGGTTGAAAAATTCAGATTTGAAGTGTTCAATCTGCACATATTATGAAATGGTGACATGTAAGTCTATAAACTGCTATGGATTTTATTCACATGATGAGCATTTTTTTTCCATGAAAATCTTGGGATGTTCTGAGAATGGACAGCTGTTTCTGTGTCAGCCTCATACAGAAGGGATAGAACAGTAGGGACTGAAGTCAAGTTGCCACTCAGCCTTATGTCTTTAGTTTCATCATTTGGAAACTGCAGGCAATTTTTTTCTCCAAGACTTTCTAGAAGAACTGAATGAATTAAAGTGGGAAGCCACTTAATACATAGCAGGGATTCAAGAAAGGATGTCTAATTATTTCTTTCCAATAAAAATGCTAATAATAATAATAATGATTAATACTCATCATAATTATAAGGACGAATAAAATCACTCAAAGGGTTTTATTTGATCCCTGACATCCCATGTGCCCATCACACCCAATTACCAATGGAGGAGTCTTGGTAGCCATACACTGGGCCAGAGCAGTGATCCACTAGATCCACACACAATGGTAAGTACCTCTGGAGTAGGTCTCTGGGTCTCTAAGCACTTTTTGGGTACCCCCACTCCCAAATTATAATCATAATCAGATGGGAATACTGTGTTAAACAGTTTTCTACTGATAGGCTAGCCTAACCAGTAAGAAGCTCTTGGTGAGAAAAGTGAAACCTGGACAAATATTGTTGGCCAGAGATCATGGTAAAAGTTAAGAAATCTCTTCAGTTCACTTAAAAGAGAGTGATAGCTGGTGCACTCCCTTTGCACGGGTCTCAGGAACCTGCTACCAGTGCTGGATGAGCCATTGTGGGACGCTCCCCCAAAGTGATACTGCCATCTTTTCTCCCCCCATCTACTCCTGCCTATGTCAAAATTATATGCAATCAAAAATACCAACTCCATTAGCATTTCCAACACCACATAAATAAAACCCTCCCCCCTAAGTTAGTATTTCTTAGGGAGTGATGCCACATCCTTGGGGGTACCAGATTGACCTACCTGCTCCAGCAGCTTCTAGTGGAACTAGGGAATCACTTTTCTGTTTAGATATTTAAAGAAGGTAGATTGGCGGGGGAGGGGGGGAGGAAGGGGATTTTTTCCATCAGAGGCAGTCAGTCAAGTAAGTTGGAGAATTTCTGCTCTATGAGATTACAAGATGTAAATGACTTTGAACATTCCACAGACATCCCAGAGGGTTACTAAGCTGGACTCTTATTCCCTGCCTTTAACTTATCTCTCTGGCCAGGGTCAGTCCTTGGCCTGAAGTTGTGCCCTTTCCATTTAGAAATTTTTGTAAGAGGTGCTGCTGAAAGAACAGGCTCATGCTGGGCTTATAGAGCCACTCCCCAGAGGAAATGATGGGAATTCCTAGCATTCTTATCATTCTTATCAGAGACAAAAAATCCCATAACTGCTGATCTGAAGGACTGTCAGGAGCATGTGTGCTTTCCTCCTTTGTTCTTGGAGACAGATGACTTCAAAGTGGCACTGTCTTCAAATCCTGAAGATGGAACAAAGATGGAACAAAGATGGAACAAAGTTTCTGGGAAGAGTCTCAGGACAGGAAAGACAGGTGACCTGGTCCCAAAAGTCTAAGACACCAGACTCAGAGTTTCCAATGAATGGTTTCCCCAAGACAGTTCCTCTTCCTAGAAAACTCTTTGATCCTCACTTCACTGAAAGCAGAAACTCACCTTGTACCCAGAGAAAATCTTTCTTTTGGGTTACTATGCAAAGCATACATAGGATTTCCTGTTTTTCAGAAGACTAAGTAGTCCTCTATACTTTAATTTATTGGGGCTGGGGGGAGCTTCTAAGCAGTTCTCGGGGACGCAACATTTTGACAGGAGATTCTCAATCAATCTGAGAGTTTGGGCGAGAATGCAATGTTGTTAAGATCCTGTAGCACTGCTGGAGGATACCTGGGCCACATCAGCAATAGAGGGACCTCTAGGGCAGCACCCAGCAGTGCTTGGTGGGGGAACCCTGCAGTGGGAGGAATCAAAGCTGGGCAGTGACCTGTAACTGCTATATGATCTCTTGACCTACTCCTCTCTACTTTAGATATTCAACTCCCCCACCAAAAAAGTAAAAAAAAAAAACTTCAAGTTTCATGTTTGTCACCATGAAGATGGGTTTGGGAAGGGATGGAAGGGCGAAGGAATACAGGGCATCCTCAGGAGCTCTATTCAACTGATGAATATTTCTCATACTGCTTCAACATGGCCAGCACAAGTTAAACTGCTTTTTAAAAAATCTTGCTAAACTGAAATTATCTGTCAAGGGGAGAGAGGAAAAAGAAAAAGCCCAACTTGACTGAAACCAGGGGTATCAGAGGGCCTGTCATGCCATGGGTGAATACATCTTAGGAAACAAACTTAGGAAAGAGCATCTCATGCCTCTTTGGGGGCAGTAGCCCTAAATGTCCTTTCAGTTAGTTCTCTTTATGTTAAAAGATCAAGTACCTGCTACCAGGACAGAATAGGAACAAAGCCGCTCTAGAGGACCCATGACATCCAACATCTTGGGCAGTGCCTACAAAGGGTGCTGGGACAATGAGTCACTGTTCTGGGTTTTCGTTTCTTTTTTTTTTTTTTTTTTTCATTTTGGGTCACACCCGGTGATGCTCAGGGATTACCCCTGGCTGTGAACTCAGGAATTACTCCTGGCAGTTCTCAGGGGATATGGGATGCTGGGAATTGAACCTGTGTCAGCAGCATGCAAGGCAAATGCCCTACCTGCTGTATTATTAATAGCTCCAGCCCCTGTTCTGGGTTTTCTCGCCCAGAGTTTAGTGGTGAAGCTGAGAAAGTGATAGGAATACAGAATCCTTGAATCTGCTGGAATCACAAAGTTCCAGAGGCATTCTATAGCCTAAACACTGTTCCCAAGCAATAGGACCAAAAAGCTTGGGAAGGAATCTAATACTAAAATAATGGACAACACTTGAGGGATGCTCATATTGTGCCAAGGATGGATACTAAATAATGGGGCATCACATTTCACTCCACAACAACTCTATGGGCTCTGCTCATACCCACACTTTGTAGTGAGGAAGTAGAGACTTCATAACGCTAAACAATAATGGGCCCAAGATGGCGAGTGGTGTAACTGTGATCTAAACCCACACATGGCTCCAACTCTTACACACTTAATTACTACAATTTAATCACCACTGCCTCCAGGAAAGACGAAAACCTGGCATAAAATGAAGAAGAGGACATTTGGTCTGCTGGCCTCATAGAGTTGTTGGAAAGAAAAATTAAGTCTGTAAGCTCTCAGTAAAGATGAAAGTGACATACAAATGTGGTCTGTATCTGTTTGATCATTTCTATAGGTTAACAAGCAGGATCTGGAACTCACCCGCGTCCCCACACCTCTAGCCTCCTCTGATGGAATCCTGATGCACTGATCCCTTGGAACTGAAGTGACATTGCTTTTTCTTCCATATACTCCATATATCATTTAATGAAAAATGATTTATTTCAACAAAACCGAATGCATTCATGCTAATGATAGGAGCAGTATAGAGTTCAGAAGATATTTCTTTCAACCAATTTTATACAAATTCTAAAATATAGAATGAAATCCCTTAGAATATTATTTGTCATTTTTTCTAACTATAAAGTATTCTAGGACCACAAGCAATGTATTTTGGAAGAAAATAGTAACTGAAGTAGGTGGAAAGACGGTCATTGGAGAAACCTCGTTTTTTAAAGTATAGGCTGCATGGCTAAAAGTGAGAGTAACAACAAATTTTGGCAATACTAAAAGGTTTCTGAACCTAGAATAACCAAAAATTAATTCAAAATCAATTGCATAATGAATCTAAGGTGTTTCAGGCAGCTCTCAACTATGCTGTATTTCTCAGAGGAAAAAGGAACTGTGAGTGGGAAAAGTTTAAGAAACCCTGGTATAAGTCACACTTTATCTAAATAGCATAATAATTAATGTACTGGTATCTTATGTCATAGAGAATAAACACTGCTAAATTCTAATTATAGTTTCATCCTGAGATCAGTAGCTCTACATACTGAGACCAAGAAGCACTGACCCTCCAGGTCTGATTAAAGCTTGAAACTGTTCACTTCATTTTTCAAATATTTTCTTCAAGGAAACTTTTCTTAGAGAGAAAAAAGAGGCAAGCCTGTAAGATTCAATCTCCCTCCTCTCCAGGGACTTATCAAAATCTTTGGAAAGTGGATTATAAGCATGACATACAGAGAAACTAAAACAATGAAACAACAACAAAAATCCTGGTTAACACCAAAATACAATTGTGCATCTCTGGTGGGCATGTGGGAAGCTAGTAGTTAATAATGAATAATGAATCATGGGGCGATGTCCATTGCTGGAGATCAAGCTTTTTGCTCTATATTATATTGTTCCGATAAATTTGAAGTAAACAACCTTGTAAACAGCCTTGACTTCATATAGCAAATATTGCTGAAAATTTTTCATGAATAACTTTTGGAAACAACCCACCAAATAACAGTTTGCTAGGGCACTGTTCCCTTTGCCTTATGGATAATTAAATCCTGGCTCATCTATATTCTAAATTAAAGTTGTAATCACTGGACTTGCATAAATAAGACATACATAAAATCATACAAAAACTAAATTCTATATGTTATCTCTCCAGGTTCAGAGAAAAATCACAAATTTGTACTTCAAATTTGTCATTTAGATTTGTCACACTTGATGTTTGACTATGTAAATTCACCAAATTGCCATGCTTCAAGTTATAGAAGAGTGATAATTCTGCCTTGCATTCTTAAAAATGAAACAACTTATTTTTACCTTTTATTATTGATTGAAGTTCTGTGATTTACAATATTGCTAATGTCCATGCACATAATTCCAACACCACACCCATCATCAGTGTACCCACTCACCTGGCTTTGTGATTGGGATGGACCTTCATATCACTATTCTATTGGTATGCTTTAGTGTCATCAAAGTTTGATGAGACTGACATATCTTGGCAGGTTCCACTGTGTTTCAATAGTCAGAGAAGTATCTGAGTCTCCCAATTTTAAGGAATTGGTTTCAAATTATGAGTAAACAAAAGGCAAAAGCCATGTTCTTTGTTTGAACAACTCCCACCCACCACCTTTACTAATTTTGTCTCCTTTTAATGGTGCAAGTGTAACCATACCGAGGGACGAGTTCTTGCGTTCTGCTTTCTATAACCAGTTTTCACCACTTTGTAGAAACCAAAAACCCACTTACCTTTTATAATTCTAGATCCAAAGAACCGTAAAATGACAAAGCCTAGTAGTGAGGCCAAATCCCTGTCCAGCCTACTCTGGGTCTCCAGAGCTGAGGTACAGAGAATCCCTCTAAGATCAAAAATTGAGAGGTCACCTCAATCTTACTGCTGGGCTCTTCCTTAAATTGCACTAGACTGGGTGTCAGAAGAGCGAGCTTTCTTCCTCAGCCTTTGCTAACTTTATTGGACCAGTACCCAATCTGTCTGGCCTCCCCTTTTCCATCTATAAAATTAAAGGCTGATTTAAGTCACTGCAAATGCTCTTCCATTGCCAAAATTCTACTCTAACCTGTACATGTATCACTTTTCTTAAGTTGAATTCAAAATTCTCAATATCAAAATATCTCTTTGACAGTCTAGTCCGAGATTTCCCATTAATTCCCTCCCTCTATCTGTACCAGTCAGTATCATTCTCTACACGCCTCTGTTTATACTCTCCAGAATTTGTAAGTTATCATGTCTCCTCAGTCATCAGTTTGTGATTTCTACACATAATTTAACCATCATAAATTTTATCTATTTGCCAACTTACTACTTTTTGTGTATTTTTCACCAAATCCCCATTCATCTAACTAGTCATAAAATTCTAAATAAAAATTGTCTTGGCTTCTTTTTTCTTTTCTTTTTTTTATAAAATTGGGGGAGAGGGTTGGACCACATCTGGCTGTCCTCAGGGCTTACTATTTTTCTGTGCTCACGGATCACTCCTGTGGGTTCAGGGGACCATATGGGATGCCAGGGATCAAGTCCAGGCCATGTGCAAGGCAAAATACCCTCCCTGCTATACTATCACTCAAGCCCCTCTCAAAGTCTTTTTTTTAAAGTAAACTTTTCTCTTCATCCTCCATATTTCTACTGATCTCCAAAGTAGAGTGTACTGGTTTTCAATACATATTTTAAATCTACTAATTTCCAACATGTATAGGCATTTCCAGCCAGCATGGCCTACCTGAGTTCGATTCCTCCGCCCCTCTCGGAGAGCCCGGCAAGCTACCGAGAGTATCTCGCCCGCACAGCAGAGCCTGGCAAGCTCCCCGTGACGTATTCGATATGCCAAACACAGTAACAACAAACACAGTAACAACAAAGTCTCCAATGGAGACGTTACTGGGCCCGTTCGAGCAAATCGATGAACAACAGGAGGACCATGACCGTGACCGTTATAGGCATTTCAACATTAATTTTATCTTAATCTTACAAGTTTGATTTTTCTCTTTATTTCTGCATTTCAAAATTGGTTTTGTTCTATATATCCCTTTCTTTTGTATTTTTGGTCTTCATTTCTATCACTTTCAGAGAACACCTCATGGGCAATCAGTACAACTAAGAATTCAGAAACACATAATTATGAAGATGAAAGAACAGAAGTATGGACGTGGGAAGAAAGTGTTAAATATAAGCCACTCTACCCACATCTAAATGGAAGAGCTATGGGTTTGATGCTGTTGCATTCCCATTTCAAAGTCCTATTTTTCCCTGTGAAAGTGATGCAGAAGTGTGTATCCAGAAGGAAAAATGCTAAAGCAACAAGGAAGCCAGAGCAGCTGGGGGTTGTTAACTTTAATCAAAGTCCAGCCAGGATTTTTTTTAAACAACAGGAAATAGACTCATTCTCATTTTCATTTTCTTTCTCTCCCTCTCTCTCTCCCTTCATCTCCTCCTCTCCCTTGAACTGTCTTTGGAAACTTGGAATGTTCCACTGGCAGTTCAAAGCCAAATTGCCAAGTATGAGAAGCACTATCCCAAAAAGAACACCCAGATGCCTCTGTGGAGGAGGCAGGGGTGTACCTGATAGTTCTCTGGGTTGCTTATAACAGGTTGCCATAAACAGGATGATGTAAAACAACAAAGAAATGTCTTCTCTCCCCATTTAAAGGGCCACAAGTCTGAAAATAGCCTCCGTCAGTGGAAATAAAGATGTTGGCAGGATTGCACCCCCTAAACAAGCTCTGAGTTGGAAATCCATTTCTTGGCCGTTTCCATGTTCTAGTGGTCACCAATATTCCTTGGCTTGTGGCCCCTTATTCCATCTTCAGAGTCCATCCCTCTCACCATGGCTTCCATCATCACATCACCATCTCCTCTTGGTAGTCAAACCTCCTTCTCCCACCTTTTTATAAGGGTGTCTGTGACTTTATTTAGAGCCCAACTGGGTAACCTGGTACCATTACCCTGTCTCAAACTCTTTAACTTAATGAGATCTGCAAACCCATTTTGTTTTAAAATGTTAATATTCAGGTTTGGGAAATGAGGACCTGAACATCTCAGGTGGGGGCGGGAGGAAAGAGGGAGAGGAGTATCATTCAGTCTATCATGAAATCCTTGTGTCTCTGGTTCCTAGGGAAAAAGTCCTCCTCTCACTAATCCACCAGTGTAAACACAAGGCCTGAAGTAAAAAGTTTGTTTTAAAATATTCCAGAAATCCCAGGCACTTTTGCTCCCGATTTTCCTTCTCCACCACGTTTACCAATTAAGCTACCCAGTTTTGTATTCAGAAAACCCCCACAACACCTCATCACTTCCCCTATTCCTGGGCACAGTTCTATTCCAGTTCCCTCAACATTGTGAGAAATCATCCACTTGTTATACAGAAACCCAACCTTCTGCAAACATTGGGACTCTGAGCCACATTCATGTCTCAAAGGTCCAACAATGGTCTTGTTGGTAAGTTGAGAAGAAAAAAAGCTTTGTTAGAACTCACCAAACCTCTTATAACCGAAGGATTGCACCTCCTCCTCCTCTGCGAAGTCGTCTACAAGAGAAGAAAGATAAACATTAAGGTTGAAAGGGCCAGAAGAAGAAGAATGGGGTCAGAAAGGAAGCAACTACTCCCCTTCTGCCAGGGACACAGTGCAATTATTTATCATGTTGCTAAAGGACCTCTCATTTCACAGTTCTGCTAGGTATGAATCTAGCAATGTATTGTGCAAATAAAGGAGACTTTTGATGACAAGTAAATATGTCTACGTCTGACTTTTCCAGGGACCTCTGACTAATTACTCTTGAGTTGGTCACATTACTGCATGGACTCCGAGCTTCTTCCTAGCAGTTCAGTTAAAAAATTTTGAAAGGGGTCAGAGAGATAGTACCAGAGTTAAGGAGCTTGCCTTGCATATGGCCAACTCCAGATCAAATCCTCTGCACTACAATAGGCCCCTGAGCACAGAGCCAGGAGCAAGCCCTGCGCACAGAGTCAGGAATGAGTCATGAACACTGTCTTGGGTGTCTGCCCCAACCCCCGCCAAAAAGAGAAATAAAAGAAAAATGATTTTAATTGGCTTTTCTCAGACTTCCCAGCAGTAGAGCTTCAGAAATTAGTGAGAAATGGCCCCTTCCATTCAGAATGTGACAGGTTTTCATAAAAGGAAGGGATATAGCAGGCAGGGAGGTGGGAGGGTGTGAAAAAGTCCCTGTATCAACTTTCAACAATTAGTGCTGATCTCTGAAATGTAATAGAAAATTAAAGTATTATATATTAATAGTATATGAGGGGGAGCCTCGGAACACTAGTTCGTTAGGGAGTGTTACGGAATGGATGAGAGAACATGTTTGATTCAGGTAAAGAGAAATCCTTATCGGTTGCTTCTGCTTTAAAAACCATTTATTTAATCATTCAGCAAATATCTGCTTCTGCCCAGTGGGGCTGACTCGTTATGAATAACAGTAACCATGGTGCCCAGGACCAGCTTCCCTGCCAGTTCCCTCCCACCCCCCAGGGCCACGTCTGCAAAAGAATCACATACAAACACTGAAAACTAAAGATGATCAATAACAATTTCCTACTGGAAACAAAGGAGAATTTATATTGCACCTCTGACAGCATATAATAGCCTAAAATTTCCCCCTTAGAACTTTTATTCCCCTCCCCCACACTTTTTTTTTTTACAGCGGCCTATCATTAGCTTATTTGTTTGTTTTCTTTCCCTGTGATCTTTTTTTCCCCATTAAGCATTTAGTCTGAACTACTCCTCTTTCCTTCCTGAAATTTCCCTGGAAACATCAGATGTCTCATATTTTCGTTATTAAAATAATTTAGCTCTGGGGCGGGAGCAGATAGTACAGCAGATAGGGTGCTTACCTTGCACATGGTTGACCCGGGATCGATCCCCGGAATCCCATATGCGTCTCCCCCCACCCCGACCCAGCACCACTACGAGTAATTCCTGAATACAGAGTCCGGAGTAACCCGAGTATTGCTGGGTATGACCGAAAAAGACAAAAATATTTTAAAAAATAAATAAATAAAAATAAAGCAATTGAGCTCTGCCTCCATATTAATATGCTCAAGTCCCTATTAGGGTTTAGGAAAACAAAGGCTTCACCAGAGACCCCTAACAGAACTCATGGAGGATCTCCTACTTATTGTCTTAACCCCTTATCCCAAAAGAATTTTTAATTTGGCTTGGGGGGTGTAGGGGGGGGAAGGTATGCCCTCCAAAGCAGTTTTCAGGGGGGCCAGAGGGCTACCCCCAACAATTTTTGACCCAGTTATTCAGGTCAGAAGGTACAATGTTTGAGCCCAGTAATGTAGAACTGCTTGGGCCCAGCAGTATTGGGAGTTACCAGGACATAGCCAGGGGTGCTCAGGACCATGCAGTGCACGGAACTAAGATCAGGGCCTCCTGCACACCAGACATAGAGCCCCAGCCCTTTGATCTCTGTGTGTGTATGTCTCTCTCTCTCTCCCCCCCCCAATAAATCTTAATATCTTAATGATTTTTTTGGAGGGAAGAATCTGGAAAACACTGCAAATTATTCCGTTCCAAAATTATATCCCATTTTTGGAAATTCATGTTTTCTGAACTATTATAGGCTTTGAGAAATGCTGAGAGAAGGAAGAAAAACAAAAACCTGTTTAACTTGTCTTTTTTACTTGTTGTTTTTGTTTTACTCAGTGTTTTTAAACGTTGACTTTAGAATCATGTTTTTATAGTCTCGAAAGCTAAGTAGAGTTAGGGCAGGTGATACCAAATATACAGTTCTTTAAGTACTGGAGTTCCCCTGGGTCCAATGCCAAATTTCACCAGCTATCCGGTTAACAGTCAGCTCAGAGTATGGGTAGAGAGGGCATGATCAGGTTTATGTTGATACAGATGAGGAGTTTTAAATGCTGGGCCAAGAACTGGTGCCAGTTCATAGGCATTAAAGAAAAGAAAAGAAAAGAAAAGAAAAACCTCTGAAATCCACTAGTCCTTCTCATTCAGTTTATGGGTTTCAACCCGCTGGTTTTTAGGCATAAATAAAAAGATTGAAAACCCACTGGCATAGGTCACTACTTCTTTTGTGTGTGTATGTGTGTGTGGCAAGGAAAGCCTCTTTAACAAGTGGAAAGGCATTCCCAGCTGTATAGGTTGGTTTACTCCTAGTTCTTCACTCAGGTCATTCCTGGCAAGCTCAGGGGACCATATAGGGTGCCAGGATCAAACACGGATGACCTGCATGAAAGACAAGTGCCCTGAGCACTGTCCCAACTAGGCTTGTGACCCATATGGGGGATCACACAACTGAATGGGAGGGGGACACAAAAATTGGCAACAGCAAAATGTTTCTTAACAAAAAAAAATTCTGACAACCAAAAATTAATTCAAAGTCAACAGCATAATAAATCTGAGCTGTTTCTGGCAATGCTCACCACTGGTGCTTTTCTGGGGCAAAAAGGGAATGTGAACAGGAAACGTTTAAGCAGCCCTGATTCAGGCAAGCCCTGTGAGGAGAGAGGCGAGACAGAGAGTGGCTGAGAGGCAAGATGTGCCTAACGCTAAACATTTGAGAGAGCAAGGCTATGTTGAGACACAAAGATTTAAATACAGGTTTGAGGAACACAAACTGCCTAGACGGTGTGTGCCATGCTATATTCACTCCTCGAAACCTTCTCCATACCATGGAAATATCACCCTTGATTAGGGTACCAGGGCTAGCAAAGACGAAACACTCAAACACCAGGGCATCGTCACTGGAAAATATTCAATCTCCTTAGCAAGTTATCACTTTTTAAAACTCTGATACCAGTAAAGCTACACAACTTCACGAGCAAGGACTTGGTTAAGATCTAAGGTCTTTAAGTTCTGGGGTGATCATACTTGATCTTCACTTCTGAGAGGACTCTGTATTCAAGGAAGCAGTAACCTTAACTTACTACATAACACGATGTGTTTAATTTAAGATTCAAATCTACAGGCTTGTACTTTCTTGGCTTCCACAGCCCTACTTTCTCATTCTCCCTTCTAATACATGAGTTTTATATTCACTTGCACATTTCAAAATATGATTTTGATTTTACTTTCCTTGATAACTGGCACAGTGCCACATAGGCCAGAGATTTTGTGATAGAGAAGATTGAACAGAATTTTTTTGCTGATTTATTCTTTGAGTTATTTCAGAGTACCATGAGTTCAAGGGAAGTTTAGTTTACTTGGCTTAGAGAGTCAAAAGTCATACATATTAAAACTTTCCAGTTAGGGTCGAGAGATAGTACAGAAGATAAGGCATTGCTTTGCACATGGCCATCTTTAGTTTGAGCGCTGGTACCACATGAGTTTCCCCAAGCATCACCAGGGGTGATCCCTGAGCACCACTGGGTAGGGTCAGAAAACAACAACAACAAAATTTCAATCTGTGGTCCAAATTGTTGCTATCACCCCAGAGTTCACTGTGTATTGATGTGAAAACACTTAGCTCTGTCTTCTTATATGCCTGCTCTCCTTTCACTCTACCAGATGGAAACCATTTGAAAATCTGTTATATTGAACCCTCAACAACAGTACTCTTATGGGACATTATAGGCATTCAAAGACAGATTCAATGCGATCCCTATAGCAATGCCCATGACATTCTTCAAAGAAATGGAGCAAATACTCCTGAAACTCATATGGAACAATAAGCACCCATAAATAGCTAAAGCAATTCTTGGGGGAAAAAAATGGGAGCAATCAACCTCCCTAACTTCAAACTCTACTACAAAGCAGTAATAATTAAAACAGCATGGTACTGGAACAAAGGCAGAGCTGCAAACCAATGGAACAGGGTTGAATATACTGACATCTCCCCCCAAACATATGAGCATCTAATCTTTGATAAGGGAGCAATAAATGTGAAGTGGAGCAAGGAAAACCTCTTTAACAGATTGTGCTGGCAAAACTGGCTGGCCACATGCAAAAAATGGGCTCAGATATCTGCCTAACACCATGTACAAAAGTAAGATCAAAATGGATTAAAGACCTCAACATCAGACCAGAATCCATAAGGTACATTGAAGACAAGGTTGGCAAAACCCTCCACGACACTGAAGCTAATGGTATCTTCAAAGATGATACGCCACTGGCCAAGCAAATGAAAACAGAGATAGACAAATGAGACTATCTTAAACTAAGAAGCTTCTGCACCTCAAAAGAAACAGTGACCAAAACACAAAGACAGTCTACAGAATGGAAAAGGATATTCGCCCAATACCCATCCGACAAGAGGTTGATATCAAGGATATGCAAAGCACTGGTTGAACTCCATAAGAAGAAGACATCCAACTCCATCAAAAAATGGGGCAACAAAATGAACAGAAATGTTCTCAAAGAAGAAATCCAAATGGCAAAAAGGCACATAAGAAAATGCTCTACATCTCTAATCATCAGAGAGATGCTGATCAAAACAAAAATGAGATATCATCTCATACCACAGAGACTGGCTCACATCCAAAAGAACAAAAGCAACTAGTGTTGGTGCAGATGTGGCAAGAAAGGGGCCCTCCTTCACTGCTGGTGGGAATGCCGACTGGTTCAATCCTTTTGGAAAACAGTATGGACAATTCTCAAAAGATTAGAAATTGAGCTCCCATTTGACCCAGCAATACCACTCCTGGGAATATATCTCGGAGAGGCAAAAAAGTACAGTAGAAATAACATCTGCACTTCTATGTTCATCGCTGCACTGTTCACAATAGCCAAAATTTGGGGGAAAAAAACCCAGTGCCCGAGAATAGATGACTGGTTAAACAAACTTTGGTACATCTACACAGTGGAATAGTATGCAGCTGTTAGAAAAGATGAAGTCATGAAATTTACATACAAGTGGTTCTACATGGAAAGTATCATGCTAAGTCTAATGAGCCAGAAAGAGAGAGAGAGATATAGAAAGACTGCACTCATCTGGGGAATATGAAGTAACAGAACGGGAGTTGAACACCCAAGAATAGTTGAGATAAGTACCAGGAAGTCTGCTCCAGGGCTTGGAAGCTAGCAGCATGTGCTGGGGGAAATGGCAGCTCAGATAGAGAAGGGAACACAAAGTAAAGGATGTTTGGAGGACTTGGTAATGAGATATGTGATGAAAGACTATAGACAGAACAGACAGAACACAATGGCCACTCAATACCTCTATTGAAAATTACAAGACCCTGAAGGAAAGAGTAAGCAAAAGGGAATGCCCTGCCACAGAGGCGGGGGGGGGGGGGGGGGAGACTGGGGGGGGTCTACTAGGATCATTGGTGGTAGAGAATGGACACTGGTGGAGGGATGGGTACTCGATCATTGTATAACTGAAACCCAAATACGAAAATTTGTAAGTCTACAACTGTACCTCATTAGTGTTTCACTAATTAAAAAAAAAACAACCTAACTCTAAATAAATTACACCAGTCAAAATAAATAAAGACTGAACTAAGCCGAGTCTATCTCTAGTTCATGAACACATCTGCCACTAGTTCATAAATTCCTGAAAAAGAGAAATTAAATCTTTCTCTCCTTTTTTGGTTACACTTGGCAACGCTCACGGCTTCTGCTCTGAGCTCATGAACACCCCTGGCAGGCTTGGGGAAATACATGGGGAGCCAGGGATCAAAGCAGGGTCAGCTGTGTGCAAGGCAAATGCCCTACCTGCTGTACTATCATCCCAGCCTCCAAATCTTCCCATTTTTGAATGTCCACCATATTCTGGGGAGATTACTAAGAGTCAACACATACTCAGTGTCAAGTACTTCCCATTCATTGAGTTTTTTGTCTCACAGATGAAAAAAACCGAGGCTCAGAGAAGTTATATAATTTGACCCACAATCTCATACTTTGTGAGTAGCTAGGTCATGAGCACAGATACCAACCAGTGGAGACTTCTGGTTACATCAGGTGATGATCATGGACCCACAAACCCAAGAAATTGTAGCCTATAACAGCAAGTTAAGAAGCAATGGTTTGGGGATATGGTGCCGCCAGCAGGTCAATCTGTACTTGTGAGGTGAGTGCATCAGCAGCCTCATGGCACCATTAGACTTTCAGATACCCCAAAATTGCTGCTGTGCCTTTGGCCAGACCCCAAAAACTTGGGGCAAAGTTTACCAAGAAAGTAAATGGCCATAAGTTAGGTATGTGGGAGACATACCCACAAACCACCTCTGGCTCAGCTATATAATTGGAGGCATGGCCTCTCTGGTTCCTGATCGAACTGCTTAACGGCCATGATCCCAGAGACTCAGAAACGAATCTCTGAACCCAAAGGCTTTTGGCAGAAATGCATCCTGTTCCTGCAGTAGGTTACTGGTGCTGGGCCAATCCAGGTGGGAATAGGTTTTGTGCCTTGGCCTATTCCTCCTGGTGGCCCAGTGACCGCCATCCTCCAGAGGCTACTGGACAGTCAGGTTTGGGCCTGCAGTGACGAGACATTCAGGGCCTCACCATATGGGGGTGGAACCGGCCCTTTCCTCCCCATCCCAACAGGACCCCAAAAGGACTTAATCCAGAGCCTGGCAACTTGTGGCTTTTAGCAGAAATGCATCTGGACCGCATACAAGGTGGCCACCACCTCAGAGCTTATTGGAAAGCCAGGTATGAGCCGGCGGTGACGGGGCAACTGCAGTCTCATGGGAAGGGGGACGGTACAGTCTCATCCTTCACACCCTACCGAGGTCACGAGTTGCCCCCCATGAGCGGCTCTACAGCACAGCCATAACACTAGACACACAGAAACCAATCTCGTAATGATCTGGCTCTTTGCAGAAATTCAAAGAGAGCACCAAATAAAGGGTGTTGTGAGGATCCTCCCAGGGTGGGAGAAGCATGCTGAAAGTAGTCTACAGACCAAACATGACTGCCACTCAATGCCTCTCCTGCAAAACACCAAAAGAAGAGAGAGAGAACAAGGGGGAATGCCCTGCCACAGAGGCAGGGTGGACGGGGGTGATGGGGGGTGGGAGGGATGCTGGGACCCATGGTGGTAGAGGATGAGCACTGGTGGAGGGATGGGTACTTGATCATTGTATAACTGAAACCCAAGCACGAAAATTTGTAAGTCTATAACTGTACCTCATGGTGTTTCACTAATAAAAAAATAAATATAAAAATAAATAAATAAATAAAATAATAAAATAAAAGTTGTATTAATGACTTGAGCGGGCCCAGTAACGTCTCCATTGGAGACTTTGTTGTTACTGTGTCTGGCATATCGAATTAATGACAGGTGAGAGAGACATGGTTATTACCATAATGAAATCCAATTATAAAATAAAACTTAATGCAATATAAAAAATTACGGCTGCGTGACATTATATGATTCTCATAACCAGTTATAGAAAACAAAGTATTTCACAATACCTTTTCAGCAATTCTGATTGTTGGGGGGGAAATTCTAAACAATAATGGTGCATCTTTTGTCGAAATAATAAATGTAATCAATGTAGAGAAGAGTTAAGTAGAAATCATCTGCCTCACAGGCATTGGTAGGGGTGGGAGTGGGGTATATTGGGGTTCTTAGTGGTGAAAAATGAGTACTGGTGAAGGGAAAAGTGTTTGATCATTGTATGGCCGAGACCTGAAACTGAAAGCTTAGTAACTTTTCCCACAGTGATTCAACAAATAAATATAAGTAGAAAAAAATAAAATTATGAAAAAAAAGATGGAGTTCATGCCCAATTCAATCAGCTAATCAGTGGCTGAATAAATAGCAGTACTCCTACATAAAAAAAAAGAAGCAATGGTTTACCATAAAGAACCCTGAAAAGGTTCAGGAATTTGCAACACAGGTCACTCTAGAAAGAAAAACAAAGGTGAGGCTGAAGGAAGATTCTTTGAGTTCAAGAAGCAGCTGCAAGGGCTAGGGAGGTAGTTAAAAGGTTGGAGCACAGGCTTTGATGCAGAATCTCTGGGTTTGTCTCTCAGCAGAGCACGAAGCCCCAAGGATCTCTGGGAGTAACCATCTCAAGCACCAATGTGGCACTAGGCCCCAAACACTGTTGGGTATGCCTCCTCCACATCAATAAAAGTTGTTGTCAAAAAGGTAGGTAAGTATTGAGGATACGGAATAATTAGAATCCTCATATACTACTTGTAGGAAAAGATAATGATGCTGTCACTTTGAAAAAGAGCTTGCAAGCTCCTCAAAAGGTTAGACATAGGGGCTGGAGTGGTAGCACAGCGGGTAGGGTGTTTGCCTTGCACGCAGCCAACTCGGGTTCGATTCCCAGCATCCCATATGGCCCCCTGAGCACTGCCAGTAGTAATACCTGAGTGCATGGACCAGGAGTAACCCCTGTGCATCTCCAGGTGTGACCCAAGAAGCAAAAAAAAAAAAGGTTAGACATAAAGTTATCAATATGATCCAGCAATTTCCCTCCTAGAAAAATACCCGTAAGGTGTATATGCATATAGAAGCCCATATAAAAGGATCAACTGTGGCAACATTATTCATGATAGTACAAATATGAAAAATTGTGTTCTATTAATACCATGGAATTTTATTCAGCAAGAAAAAGAAATTAAGAATTGGTACATGCTACAATTTGGATGAATCCTGAAGACTACTACATGAACAAACTCAAGTCACAAAATTTCATATAATACATGATTCCAATAATCTAAAATGTCTCCAATAGACAAACTAATTAAAAAAGGTAAAGGTAAAGGCCCTCCCGTTGATCGTCGATTTGCTCGAGCGGGCCCAGTAACGTCTCCATTGGAGACTTTGTTGTTACTGTGTCTGGCATATCGAATACTCTCGGTAGCTTGCCGGGCTCTCCGAGAGGGGCGGAGGAATCGAACTCGGGTCGGCCATGTTGGCCGCTTGTAAGGCGAACGCCCTACCGCTGTGCTATCGCTCCAGCCGGGTGCTAATTGAACTAATTGAAAAAATTAAAATTATTAGTGCTGGGAGGCATTAGGGGAAAACAGAAAGTGACAATTATTGGGTGTGATGGTTTCTTTTGAGGGGAGATGGAGGAAAATGTTCTAAAACTGATTGCAATGACAGCTGAAAAACCTGACGTTCCTCTCCCCTCCCCCTGACCAAAAAAAAAAAAAAAAGATTTGCACATGGTAAATAGGTGATTTGGTGGCATGTGGAAAACAGAAGAGGCTGGACCTGTGGGGCCCTGCATAATGGGAGGACCACCCCTCCCTGACCACAGCAGCAGGTGGAGTGTTTATTACTCAAACAAGTTCAAACAAAGGCCTGTTTTCTAGCAGGTCCCAGAAACCACTAAAAGCAGAAGAACCCATCTCAGGAAGAGGTGAGAGTTTATGTACTGAGTGCTCAGACACTCTTTTTCCCCTCTCAGTCACTATCCCCTTTAGGCTAACAATCAGAAGTTTCTTCCTCGGAAATGTAAGTAGTCAAGAAAAGAAATCCATTATGCTGGGAGGCCTCCAAAGGAACTGACCAGCATGATGCACTGAGTGAAGCCACAGTCCACACATCCTACCCAGACTGGAGGTTTGAACGAAACTGTCTAACAGTCTCTTACACCTGATGGAGACTGCAAGCATCTTCAGCCATCTGACACAGCCTCTAACACTAAGTAACAAAGATGAAAGGGAAAAAATCAGAAAATGCAACGTGAAGGAAATACACCTTCTTTGAATAAAAAGATCTCCAAAAGAAAATTCTAGTATTTAATAAGAACAACCTACTAGAAAAATGAAACCATCTGGGAGGGGAAGGTGGGAAAAAATCTTAGAAATTAAAAAATATAATTACAGAAATAATAGCTTCACAGAAGAGTTGGAAGATAAAATTGAATTAATCAGGAAATCTGGTGAGGGGGGAAGCAAAAGAGAATGAACTCAGATGGTCCAATATTTAAATAAACACTTTCCCCCCAGGTGTTTCAGGGGAAAGAGCAGGAGAGGACCCTTAGAGAAATGACTGAAGGACATTAAGCATGTTCTAATACTAAAGGACAAGAGATTCTTCCAGGAAAAAGCACATCACTTGCCAGCTCAAAGAAAATAATTTACTTCAAGTCACATCATCAAAAATTTTTACAGACAAAGAAAAATAATATATTTTTAAGAAAGAAGAAAATGGTGTTAGACTTCTCAAAAGTGAATAATGTAAAACTGGTAGAAATTAAATCAAGACTTCAGAATTCTAAAGCTAAATTATTTCCACTAGAAAAACCTCAATTAAATGGGTGCGTAATATACAGCCCTTTTCAGGAATGTAGATACCCCAAATATAGACCTACCACTCATATACACATTCTCAGAAAGCTACTGAAAGAAGCGTTTCACTAAAATATTGAACAAACTCAGAAATATGTGTGTACCTACATATGTACATACATAAGCACACACCCACTCCCTAACCTTAGCCTAATCCTTAACCTAACCCTGAGTAAGTCATAAATCTCCAGCAAAAATACCTTGAAGAAGAAAAACAGTAGACAGTACCTACCAACTTGTGTATATCAGAGAGCTTCAGGAAATGAAAGAATTGGGAGGGACATATACAAGCTAAAACACACATTCATTGTTTGAGTATAGCACTATTAAGTTATGCAAGAAAAAATGTCACAAGTGAATTGAATTTACGTTATGGCAATGATAGCAACACGAGTACTGAGCTAATCCAGAGTAGTATGACAATACTGAGATAATGGACAGCCACCAGAGGTATCTATGAAGACTGTTAAGTAGGGATCACTATCACAATCACTGTCCTCCCGTTGTTCATCGATTTGCTCAAGCGGGCCCAGTGACATTGTGAAACTTGTTACTGGTATATCAAATACATCACAGGTAGCTTGCCAGGCTTTGCCGTGCGGGTGTGATACTCTCGGTAGCTTGCCGGGCTCTCAGAGAGGGGCGGAGGAATCAAACTCGGGTTGGCCGTGTCGGCCGCATGCAAGGCAAATGCCCTACCCGCTGTGGTATGCTAGATAAAAATCCTCATTTGCTATGGAGCTAATATATGACTCCTAAAAAATAAATTATAAGAAGAGCACCATAAGCCTGTCATTGAGAGGTGGAGGTGGGGGGAGTTGTGGTATTGGAAAACCAATTCTTTCCACTCTTCCACATACAAGTTCATTTCCTCTTTTTTTGGGGGGGGGGGCGGGTAAAGAGGGGAGACCACACTCAGTCATGCTCAGGGCTTATTCCTGGCTCTGTGCTCAGGGTACTCAGCAGTACTGAGGGAAACATATGTGGTGCTAGGTCAGCCAGAGATGGCTGCTTACAGGGCAAGTACATTAGTCCCTGTACAATCTCTGGCTCAAGTTCACTTATTTCTTCCTGAATCTTCCTTGTGAATCTAAGAGGGTGCTAGTATTTTCTGTGGATAATGTCCTATGGCAGAGAGGAGAGTGGATGAACTTCAGAGCCTAAGCCCCTTCTGTTTTCATCCTCTTGGCAATCAGCTGTTATGTGACAAGTCCAACCACTCTAGTGGACTGGAAGTCACCAGAGGAGGGAGGATCTCTGAAGGATGAGAGTCCATGAAGGCAAGGAGACAGATATAGCAGCCCTCAGTCATTCCAGCCATCTAGCCCATGCTCCAGATGTGGGAGGGAAGTCGCCCTGCCTGGCCAACTCTTCAGAGCCAGTTAGACATCCCTTCACAGCCCAGCCAGAATCACATTAATGTATGCACAGCTGATATTTGAAACGGAAAAGTTCATTAGACAACAGTAAAAAACTGAAACATCCTATAATTCATATGGAACAATAAACCCCCACGAATACCTAAAGCAATCCTTGGGAAAATGAAGATGGGTGGCATCACCTTTCCCGACTTCAAACTGTACTACAAAGCAGTAGTAATTAAAACAGCATGGTATTTAAAATAGAAACAGACCCGCAGACCAATGGAGAAGAGTTGAATATTCTGACAGACTCTCATATATATATATATATATATATATATATATATATATAATCACTTAATCCTTGATAAAGGAGCAAGAAATGTAAAGTGAAGCAAGGAAAGCCTTTTCAACAAGTGATGCTGGCACAGCTACCTGCAATAAAGTGAACTCAGACCTCTCTGTCTAATGCTAGGCACAAAAGTCAGATCAAAATGGATTAAAAACTTCCATATCAGACCTGAATCCATAAGATACATGAAGGAAAATGGAAAATGTAGGCATAACCCTCCATGACATTGAAGCTAAAGGCATCTTTAAGGATGAAACCCTCTGACCAAACAAGTAGAAATAAATGTAAATAGGACTACATTAAACTAAGAAGCTTCTGCACCTCAAAAGAAATAGTGACCAATATACAGAGAAGCCCACTGAATGGGAAAAATTATTTATCCAATACCCATCAGATAAGGGGTTAATATCCAGGATAGAGGATCTAGACAAGGAGAAAAGTCTCCAATCCTATCAAAAATGGGGAGAAGAAATAACAGAAACTTCCTCAAAAAATAAATACAAATGGACAAAAGGCACATGCAATAATACTCTTTATCACTAATCATCAGAAAGATGCAAATCAAAACAACAATTATATATCATCTTACACCACAGAGACTGGCCCACATCAAAAAGAACAACAAGTGCTTGTATAGATGTAGGGAAAAAGGAATTCTCTTTCATTGCTGGTGGGAATGCTGACTGATCTAGCCATTCTGGAAAACAATATATGCATTCCTAAAAAAAAGTAGAAATTGAGCTTCCATATGACCTAGTAATACCACTTCTGGGAATATATCCCAGGAGCATAGAAAAGCACAGTAGAAATTACATCTGAACCTGTATATTCATTACAGCACTGTTCACATTAGCCAGAAGCTAGAAACAACCCTAGTGCATGAGAATAGATAACTGGTTAAAGAAACTATGATACACCTATACAATAGAATACTATGCAGCTATTAGAAAAGATAAAGTCATAAAATTTGCTTATAAGTGAATGGACATGGAGAGTATCATGCTAAGTGAAATGAGTCAGAAGGAAAGGAAAAGACAGAATGACTGCACTCATTTGTGGAATATAAAATAGCATAATATGGGACTAACACCCAAGGATAGAAGATACAGGGGCCAAAAAGACTACTCCATGGTTGGAAGCCTGCCTCATGAGCTGGGGGAGAAGGCAGCTGGGATAAAGGATCACTAAGTACATGATGGTTGGAGGGATAACTCAGGATGGGAAATGTGTGCTGAAAGTAGATAAAGCACCAAACAGTATCTGTACAGAAAATCAAAATAGCCAAAAATAGGGAGAGAATAAGAAGCAAGATGTTTGCCATAGAGGCAGGGGATGAGGTAGGGTGGGAGTGGCGGGAGGGATACTGGGGACACTGGTGGCAGAAAATGTACACTGGTGGAAGGATCCTTTTATGACTAAAACTCAATCATGAAAGCTTTTAAACTGTATCCCATGGTGATTCAATTAAAAAAAAGAAAGAAAGAAAACTGAAAGACAACTAGATGCCAAAAGGAAAATGCTTTTAAAATAAGTTAAAGGGCTGGAGCGATAGTACAGCAAGTAGGGCATTTGCCTTGCACACTGCTGACCTGGGTTCAATTCCCAGCATCCCATATGGTCCCCCGAGCACCACCAGGAATAATTCCTGAGTGCATGAGCCAGGAGTAACCCCCGAGCATCGCTGAGTGTGACTCAAAAAGAAAAATAAATAAATAAATAAATAAAGTTAAGAAGTTTTTGGCAAACTGAAAATGGTGAGATGATGGCAGGGCATGGAGAAAAGGGCTGTTTTTCATAATCAATTTCTGAAAGGTCTTGACTCTTTCAAATATGTGCATTTGTAATTTGACACCAATCAAAAATGAAGTAAAATGGTCCAGAGAGATAATAAAGGGTAAGGCACTTGCCTTATGTGCAGTCTACTAGAGTTTCTACCCTGAGCACTGCCAGAATGATCCCCAAGCACAGAGGCAGGAGTAAGCTCTGAGTGACACTGGATGTGCCTCCTTCACCCAAAACAGGGCGGGGAAGCAAAGTAAAACAAAACAAGGGAATTTACTACCAAAATCAGAGAGAGAGAAGACAACACAGACGCAGCTAACACTGAGAATCAGCAAAGGTTCTGTGCTCTAAAGGGCCCATGTGGGGGTATGGTGCTGCCAGCAGGTCAATCTGTACCTGTGAGGAAAGTGCATCAGCAGCCTGATGGTACCATCAGACTTTCAGATACCCCAAAATTGCTGCTGTGCCTTTGGCCAGACCCCAAAAACTTGGGGCAAAGTTTACCAAGAAAGTAAACGGCCAATAGTTAGGTATGTGGGAGACACACCTACAAACCACCTCCAGCTCAGCTATATAATCGGAGGCATGGCCTCTCTGGTTCCTGATCAAACTGCTTAATGGCCATGATCCCAGAGACTCAGAAACGGAACCAAAAGGCTTTTGGCAGAAATGAGTCCTTTTCCTGCAGTAGGTTACTGACGCTGGGCCAATCCAGGTGGGAACAGGTTTTGTGCCTTGGCCTGTTCCCCCTGGCAGCCCAGTGACTGCAATCCTCCAGAGGCTACTGGACAGTCAGGTTTGGGCCTGCAGTGACGAGATACTCAGGGCCTCACCATATGGAGGTGGAACCGGCCCTTTCCTCCCCATCCCAACAAGACCCCAAGTCGCCACCTACAAACAGCCTCTCTGGCTCCTGATCAAGCAGATTAATGGCCATGATCCCAGAGACTCAGAAACAAATCTCGAAACCCAGCGGCTTTTGGCAGAAATGCATCTGGACTGCATACAAGGTGGCCGCCACCTCAGAGCTTATAAGAAAGCCAGGTATGAACTGGTGGTGATGGGGCAACTGCAGTCTCATGGGAAGGGGGGCAGTACCGGCTCATCCTTCACACCCTACCGAGGTCACGAGTTGCCCCCCTCAAGTGGCTCTCCAGCACAGCCATAACACCAGACGCACATAAATCAATCTCGTAATGATCTGGCTCTTTGCAGAAATCCAAAATCATTATATGATATTATATGATTCTTATACCAGCTATAGAAAACAAAGTATTTCACAATGCCTTTTCAGCAATTCTGATTGTTGGGGGGTGGGGGGAATTCTAAACAATAATGGTGCATTTTTGTCGAAATAATGAATGTAATCAATGTAGAGAAGAGTTAAGTAGAAATCATCTGCCTCACATTGGGAGGCATTGGGAGGAGTGAGAGGGGGGTATATTGGGGTTCTTGGTGGTGAACAATGAGTACTGGTGAAGGGAAAGGTGTTTGATCATTGTATGACCGAGACTTAAACCTGAAGGCTTTGTAAGTTTTCCCACAGTGATTCAATAAATATAAGAAAAAAAAAAATAAAGGCTCACGTGTGTTTTGAGGAGTTCAATCTGAAACAACAAAATAAAAGTTATTTGGACTCGGAGACTTTAATATTGGCACTGACACTGAAAATGCCAAATTGAACACAACAAGTTTATTCAGAGTTTCCTAAGAGTCTGGTGAGGCAGACAGCGGCTAGGCTGAATTTCCACCTTTCTTTCAAGTTTGTCTTGGTGTTGCCAAATAGTCAAATGCTGCTCCATCTAGTATCCTGTTCTTGAATGGCCATCACTGCTAGAACAAAACACTTATTTCCCATTCATTGTAAAAGTGTCAATGCTTCCAAAAGATCTGGGGAAAGGAATTAACTCAAGGCGGGGTGGGGGGGGCAAGAAGAGGAAGTAATGGGGGAATAGGGCTCAGAGGCTTTGGGTGTACTGCTGATCTGGAAGAGTGGTATTGCTACATATCCAAAGCACAAACTCAACAACACTGAAATCCTGAAACCTCGCTACAACCACCAAACTCTGAAATGTGCCTGTCAGGATGGAATGGAAACTCTTGTAAGGGAAGTTGACACTGGTGGCGGGATTAATGTTGTACTATTGTATGCCTAAAACTTACCTATCAGTAACTTTGTAAATCACAGATCTTTAATTTAAAAAAAAATTATGCTGAAAAATACCCTCTGCTTTGAGCAATCCTGTAACCTGTGGCCTGCACAATATGCCACTCAGGTGGTGAAGTATCTGGGCATCCCCTTAGATGTTGTGATATCTGGAAGAATTCTTTTCCCAAGGTCAGAAGCCAGAGTAACAGTAAAGCTTGGCCCTTGGAAATAGTACAGGGGTTAAGTTAAGACACATTGCTTTCATGCTTCCAACCTGGTTTGATCCCCAGCATTACAGGGCTCCCTGCAAGCACCATTAGATGCAACCAAGGAGGCCCATGAACACCATGGGGATGATCTGAGCAATCCCTTGCACTGCAGAAGCTGAGCACAACATCTTCAGGCCCTCATACCAAACCTGTCTGGTTGGCTGAGAATCACAGGTGGGGCCTCCAAGCCTCCTTAGCACCACTTGGGAAGCCCCTTCCTAAGAGCCTTGTACTTGAAGGCAAGTTTTGCACTTTACCAAAGCACCGAAGTATAAACTCTGTCTGCCTCTCAATCTCAGATAAGATGGGGCTTATAAATTCTATCTCACAGACTGTTGGAAGGGCAAAGTGAACTGATAAATGGAAAACACTCAACACATACCACGAACTTAATAATAGGAAGGTTTATGTGAGTATCAGGGCAGAGGTGGTGATAGAAGCTTTGAAGTTCAAAATAAATACCACAGGATTTGAATGTCTGTAAAATATAGAACAGCTTTAGGTCTGCATAAGGACCACTGTAATAATCTTGTTTCAAAAGACATAAAGTCACTATCCAAAGTGAGAATTGAGGGGAGGGTGATAGCAAGGAGGTTTGATTTAGTCACAGAGAAATGTATGAGGTGGGTTCAATTTGGTCAACAACCGGTTGACACTGACATGCTTATCTGCTACTGAATATTTATCTCAATGTATTTGGGGCTATAAAAATTGAAGACAGACATTATGTAACCTTGAATTAACCCTAAATTTCAGCTATACATCACAGTTCCAAAAACTATATCCACTACATTAAGTTTTCAACCAAAAGTTTAATTCTCTCCAAGGTTGCTTTTTGTTTTAAGTTAAATTTATAAAGACATATGTCTGACATGATTTGTATTTCTCATGCTTAAAGCTACCTGCTTTCAGGACAAAAAGAAATAATTTATCTTTTTCTTTTTTCCTTTACAGCCCAACAAAATTAAAAATAATTTTATTAGTTCTACCCCAATATTGGTAGAGAAGGCTAGACAAAATTTTCCTTCCCCAGAAACCAACCGTAGCTTAAAATAGAAGAAAAGAAAAATCACAGTACTCCAAACTGTGCCCACCTCTCCTTTATCAATGGCTAACTCCAGGGAGCAGATGTGCTTTCCTTTCCTCTATGAGGGACATTCATGTAGTCATGTTAATAATAAGAAAGTCTGGGTGAAGACTGGGGTCTCTGTCTCAGATTTTATAATGAATCTAACTAATTCCTCTGTCTCCGGAAACAGACACAAAACAATCTTGCTTAAAATTAACTAATCAATGAAATGCATACATCTGTTTTGTTTAGAAATTGTCATGTTTGGATTATTCAAACAACTAATGCCAAAGAAAAATAATATAATTCATATACTACAATTCAAAGCAATACAATTCATAAATGATGGGCTAAAATTGATCTAAGAAGACAAAGTTTGAGGGAACTCTGAATTAAATTTTCCTTCACCTAAAAATGTCTATGCCTGAAGATTTCAGGGTTTCCCTGATGCACCATTTTCCTCTTCAGTTACTTCATCCTGTTGGAGCAGAGTTGGTTCCCCATATCCAAATTTTGCCTGTAGTCAGCCAGCCACAATCAAATACAAATATAGTGCTAAGAGGCCTGTGATGGTTTCTTCTGGATCAAACTGGTCTAGATATTTCTTTCTTTTTTCAAAGTAAAACCATTACAAAAAAAACTATTTATATTGCATTTATATTGTATTTGGTATTGTGAGAGATCTAGAGATGATTCAGAGATTAGGGGGATGTATGTGAAGATTATATGTAAATAACATTTTATATAAGGACTTGGGAAACTGATAAATATTGAATATATTTAAATAATAAGCTAAATAAAAATAAAATAAAAGCTATTTAGGACTTGGTGACCCAATTATAAATAAACAAAACAGAAATATTACAGATTAATGGAAAATTATCACCACTAGTGAAATAGACATGATGCCATACAGAAAAAAAATCCATACATATACATCTGTCTTAAAAGTCAACTAGAGGCAACTTAGCTTTGTATTTTAATTTCTTGATGTCACATCCTTACAGGATAAAGGTGCACGGTTAATTTGAGATAAAAATATTTTAAAATGTTATGTTATCATCCATAGGCACCCAAAGAATAGAGCTCCCATGAAACTAGTGCTTCTAGATGAATTAAAAATATTTACCCATTTTCCTGCCATCTTGATAACTAATGAGAAAATGGTACCCTTTCACTATAACTATAAGCTTCTCAATAAATGTGGTTCCTACATTTCAGGAAGGGCTGACTTTTGACTATATTACAATAATGGCAATAACAAGAGCTGGAAGCTGGAGCTCAGCCAACACTAACACTCCATGGAGAGCATGGCTCCCTTCTAGTTCTTAGGTCAGCTGTGAATACACTAGTAATTGGAAAATTACTTTCATTTCAAAACTGAACTTTTACCTTCATGGTTTTAACTATATCACTTGATTACTGTAACATAAGTGGTTCTTAACTGATGACTGTGTTACTGGTTGGAGGAAGTAACAGAGTACTCTACTCAGAAAAATGCCTTGAGTTCTCATTAAGTGCTAGACACCATTCTAACCTATTAATCTGCACTAACCTGTAACTCTCAAAACAAGTCTATTTAGGTGCAATCCTTACCCCCATTTGCTAAACTGAGGGACTTGCCAGGAAGGTTGTAATCTGCAGATGGTTGTGATGCCCTTTCATTTTAAAACCCCACATTCTTTGTCATCACACTAAAATCATCAGGTTCAACTCCTGGGATTACTATTTACCATTCCATATTATGAAACGGCTATATTTGAAAGTATATTTAATCAACTATAAAGCTTAACTAGTTTATCTTTGAATAATTAATCCCTGTATAAACATCAGTTAGCTTCCTAACATTTTCATATCACAATTAAGTGATTGAGGCCCCATTAAGTTTGGTTTCTTCCACAGAATCAATGACAAATTAGTTTTTCACCCAGAATAGAAAATTACAATACAATCTCATGTAATATTGAATTATAAGCCCATGTCATTCAAGAATATTAAAGGAGTCACAATTAATATATCTAAGTTGATTTTAATAAATATGTTCCATTTTAAATGTCTCATGTTTAATAACACATTTCTTTTTAAAAATAATACTGTGTTGTTGTTTTTTCAATTTACAAAGGCATTTACTTTTCCCAAAATACTCCTTCTGATTAGCAGAATTCTTCAAGTGTTCCATATATAAGTTAGAATTCTCTAGGTCTTCCATTCCTGGGAAATGGAGAAACGTCAGTAAAAGTAATGTCACCAGAACTTCAGAAGTTTATCCTACCAGAAATTGGGTCACCAAGGGCAACATATTGATTCGTGATAAATTTGGAGGTTAAAAGAACTCCTAGGATCTCTTGGAAATCTTAATTTGGTATTTATATGTAGGTATTCAATTGTGATTACAAATGTCCCTGAGGCAATCATTTGGCAGGACCATTTCAAAATACTGTATCTTCAGATATCATTGACTTAACTAAAATCGAATCATTTCTTGATTGAAAGATACTTCTATAGTTAGAAACTGTTGTTAGCAGTAAGGAATAAAAAAATTGTATTAATAATAGTTTTATAAAGCTATGTTTACAATATATTTGGGGGCTGGAGAGATAGTAAAAAGAGTAAGACATGTTTGATTAAACCCACCCTGGTTTGATCCGTGGCACTGCAAACAGTCCATGCACCACCAGATGTGACACCCTAAGCACAGAGCCAGGAGCAGCTCTTGAGAATTTCCAGGTTATGGTCCCAATCCCCTACACCAGCACCACAATAAAGTTAAACATATTTCATCTATCAGTGGTTAGAGTCTGTTCTTAAAAATGGAACATGTGACAAAGTTTTACTTTATCATGGCAAAACCGTCAGCAAGATTCATACAGGGGCTTTTTTTTTTCCAAGTTGACAACAATAATGAATGGGTCTTCAACATTCACTACCTCTGCCCTTCCAGGAGATAGACTCTACACACACAGCAAGAACCCTGGCATCAGCTTCCTCTTTACAAGAGCTCCAAACTGAAGAGTCGCCTTCAGTCGCTAGCTGAAAAGCACATCAAATTCTTCAAATAAATTCTTCAAATTCATCAAATTCTTCAGAACTTCAATCCAGATTATTTTAATTCTGAGACCAGATTGCAAGGACCCCATTTATTTTGTTCACTCTGTGTACTACACAGTAGGTGCTTTTAAAAGATGTATTCAGGGACTGGAGTGATAGCACAGCAGGTAGGGCATTTGCCTTGTACATGGCCGACCCAGGTTTGATTCCCAGCATCCCATATGGTCGCCTGAGCACCTTCAGGAGTAATTCCTGAGTTCAAAGCCAGAAGTAACCCCTGAGCATTGCCGGGTGTGACCCAAAAAGGAAAAAAAAGTATTCTTTGAGTGAATCATTAGGGTAAAGCAAAGAGGCGGTGTGACATGTGTATTCTGTTAGACTGCCAGAGTTTGGACAAAATTTCCTCATGTCTAACTGAATGCCCTTAGAAAAGCAATTCAACCTCTGTAAGCTTAAGTTCTCTTATCTGTAAAATGAGGAGATGAGATGACTTATCCTGTCATCAGGTATCTAGTAAAAGTCCATTATTATTAAAATAAAAATAATAAGTGGGGACAGTGAGTGGCCCATAAGTTATCTGGATGAGGTTGTGATCTTAAGTACAGTTCCAACTTGTCCCTGGAGTTTTATCTTCCTACGTGATCCTGTGCCAGTCTCAAGGCCAATGACAGCTGAGTGAACTTGTGTCCTCAGAGAGGAAGAAAGGGTGGGGGCCAATCCGGCAGAGACAAGCCCCTAATGGAGGGGAGATGCTCTTCACAGAGAACAAAAAATGCCATCTCCACACCCAGATTCGACCATTGGTTCTTTCCTATCTGAGTCACCAGCCTGCTCTGAAGCAACAGGGACCCATACTCCTCACACACTAGCAGGAAGTCAGGTATAGCTAAGTCCTATCCTGGTGCTCCTCTCCCTCTCCCCACCATGGAGACAAGTGGGTGCCAGACTCTCTCCACCTCCGCTCCTGTGAGAGGGTTACAGCCAAACATACATATTCCATCACAACATTTAAAAATCTAGTCTGCCCTTTGGAAACTAATGCTTCCAGGGGGCTTTTAGCTTCCTTTGGCAAGGGCTCCATCAAATGTTTTGAAATATTTTAATGAGACAAAGCATTCATTTAGGAAATTAGACACTGAGTTCTGACAAAGCTTGAGAGCTCTCACCTGCACGCCTTCCCCACTCTCACCATTATCAGGGGAGGTGAAGGCGGGCAGAGCGGGGAGGGGAGAGTCTTGGAAAAGTACACAGGAGACCGCAGAAAAGATCTATACTTAGCAATAATTGAACCTCAGACTAAGAATGTTAAGAATCCCCAAACTAATGAAAAGTCCAAAGTATAATTAGATTGTAAATTTGCCTCCCAAAAGAAAGGCTGCCCAATTCCAAATCATGAAAGGGGAAAAGTCCCTAGTTTGTTTGCCTTTTCCTGTAGAAAACATGATTCCTTCATGTGAAATGCAATTGACTCTCCCAGACTTGTTTGTTTCTCTCTGTGAAGGACAAACAATCTTAAAGCAACACTAGAACGGAGAGATCCTGAGTGCAGAAAAACAACAGGCAGTAAACATGCACTGCTTACCAGCACATTTCTGAAGTATTATTGCCAAACAGCCTTTCGGAAATGCTTATATATAGTAACACAAAAATAAGTTACTGAACCTCTATGTTTTGATGGCACCAACCTTCTCCCTGTGTTAAACCATAACAGTGCCCGAGACTCTGGGATCCAATGTGCCCCTGGGGGTTTTCAGTTGTCTCTTAGTCAACATGTGCTGCCTGATGGAAAGTCACCCAAATTTCTAGTTTCAGAACCAGAAATGTGGTTTAGTAATGACACTAATGCTGGAGAAGTCAGATTCCTTCACTTTTTTTTTAAATAAGTGAACAGTTATTCAAAATATTGAGATTTATGGTGCAGTACAGCTAACTGAATATAAATCTGGAAGTAAATTAAAACCAACTTTATGTTTGAATCAGTTTGGAAGACTTTAAGCATTGCAGCAATAGGGAAAGCAATGTTCCTCTGGAAAATATATAATGATGTCATTATTTTGGTACTCGTGACTCCAGGGATAGAGGAAATAAAGCAGATAGAGGTTTGCAGAACACAACAAATAGATGGCGCTGTGGTGGTGGATTCACTCTGGGAAGCTTGAACTACTGCTCCAAAGCCCAAGGTTTAAACATCAGAACTACAAAGTCAAGCAGGAACCTAAAATAGGAACCCGACTCTTACAGGAACCAAATTTTTGCTTGGCCAAATAAACTTCTGCAACTTCTAAGGTGTCCACCAATTTTCCATTTACTTAAAGAACATTTTTGATGAACACAAATTTTTGAGCATTTGCAAGGCTTCTCTTTGACTTCTATCATGGAGGAGACTCAAAGGTTAATGAAAGGCTCTAGCTTTCTGAATCATAGTGAGTTAATAGCTCATGGGGTATAACGGCAAACCCAAGTAAAACTCTGGGTTGAATACCTAGGGCAAACTGTCAAACTAATTCCACTTGGTAAAGACGGCTTTCCTTTCTGGCTAGAATCTGCACTCACTGGGTCTCAGAAGACTTGTGTTCAGTTTCTTGGCTCCACCCCTTCCTGGCTGCAAAACTAACCACGGGTAACTTGGCTATCTACTTGTCTGAGACTCACTTTTCTTCTAGGCTGTGCCAGAGGTTATCATATCTAATATGCTAGGGTTCTCCAAGTAACACTGAGAAACTGGCAGAGCCTGTCTTGAGATGTCTATCCTCCAATTCCTTCAATTCCCAATTCCAGTTCCTCCTAGACTCAGTTTCCACATCTATTCCAGTTAAAGATAGCCCGAGACAGTGTCTTAACATGGTACAGTACAGACTGCCCCTCAGTAGGTACCAAAACCTCATTACTGTCCCCTCTCTTTTCCACCCCACCTACAAGACAAATAAATGCAAATTACATGGTGATAGTCGGCTGGCAAAGGTCTTACATAAGCAGAATATTTCTCCGTATTTTTTGTGTGTTGTTTCTGAGTAATGTCTGTGGTGCTCAGGGTTTACTCCTGGCTCTGTGCTCAGGTGTCAGTTACTTCTGGCCAGGCTGAGGAAGCATATGGGTGCTGGGGACTGAAACTTAGCAGCATGCAAGGCAAGTGCCATGCCTGCTGTACTCTCTCCAACCCCAAAATACCTTATTTTAAAAGAGACCTTCAATGTGACTAATGTACCCAAGAACCCACCGTTCCCAGTCCCCAGACCTCAAATGGAGCAGAAATCCAGTAAATAGGGGTAAGCAAGGAACCTTCTTCAAGAAACCTGCAAGTGGATCCAGAACCCAGTGCACAAATAGCACAAAAATGTTTGGAACGTTTAGGTGTGTTTTCCTGTTACGAGTCTGAATTAAAAAGTACCCAGAAAGTAATACCCAGCGGAAAGCATAACAAAATTTTCAGAGCGAAGGCACGTGGGAACTGCGTGATCGAGTGGCTGGCTCAGCTTTCCAAGAGCGCCCAAACTACTCTCCTCAATGGCTAGCAATAAGACATCTAATTCTGGACAAAATCATGGTAACTGAGCCACAGAGTAACTTTTAGGCATGTGGACTCTTTTCTCTCTGGAATGGATCCTTTCATTCCTGCGTGTTGCCTAACATGTAAATGAGAGACGAGAACCCGAGATGGGGCAAGAAGAAGCAGACAGCGCCCCGTTTTGAAATTCTCCAGCCAGAGTTGAACTTTTTGTTCCTCTTCCCAGAGTTGGAGGCGTGGGGCTAGGGGCTTTTTTCACCTGGCGCTCAGTGCCCTCGCTTCCCAGGGTCTCCTGATGTGGAGACAAAACGCCTCGGAAGCCTGAAAGAGTAGGACTCATCTTCAAGACCATTTAGCCCCCACCGACAGAGTCACAAGTTAGCTCCTGCGAGCCTCCCTGGGACAGCAACGCTTGCCAAATCCGAAGCCATCACCAGCACGGTGGCCAGCGGCTGGAAACTGGGCACCGCGGTCGGAGGGGAAGAGGGGGACGCTCCCGCACCCGCACCCCTCACTCAAGCCCAGCCAGCGTGCGGACGCTGAAACGTGTTGTCGGAGTTCCAAACCAGGAACGGAGTCTAGTGTAAACACCACCATGCTGGCCCACTCCCTTTGACGCCTCAGCTGTAATCACTTATCTCACAAAGAAAGGCGCACTCTGCTGAGCCACCGCAGGCTTCTCCTGAACTGGACTGCCCTGCGAAGCCCTTCCCGCGGCCGGGCACGTCGGGCACTTCCACCAACCCGCCTGCAGGGGGCACCGCCCGGGGAACGATTAACGGGAACGGTCGGTGTCACCCACTGGACGCACGTGGGCAAACCAAGTCCGCAGGCAGGTACACGCAGGGGGCGCGGAAGCCAGGGTAGTTGTTTTCCAGGCGAAGGATTGACGGAGAAAGATGCCAAACGCGCGGCTCGAGCCAGCTGAACTCCGCGGGCACCTAATCAAGGCCAGATGTGGGGAGCGCGCACCCAGAACATCCCCAAGCCGGGAGAAAAAGCCTGGCCGGCTGCACGTCAGCATCTCCGGCCGGGAAATCACAGAGGCCGAGAGAAAAGCACCGTGGGGTGCGAGGGAGCGCAGCAGGAGAGGGAAAAGGATTTGGGTGATGGGGGGGAGATGATGTCTCCACTCTCCTCCACATACTTTTTCAATTAAAAAGTTGGAAACTGGAATCCGTAAACAACGACTTAGAGCTTCAAACTACTTGGCAGAGAGGCACGACGGGGAGCAGAGACTCCTTGCGGGCTTCCAAACCCCAAACCTCCAGTCCTCCGGCCGTTCCCAAGCTCGGAGCCCCCGAGCGCCCCAAGCGTCGGCTCGGGTCCCCCCGCGCGCCTCTCCGCTGAAGGTCCTGCAGGGATGCGCCTCGGCCGCGTCCCCCCCGCGCCCTACCTTTCATGGTGACTGAGGAGCTCGGCGCCGCCGGGGAAGTCCGCGCTGCGCAGCCGCTCACTGTGCGCCCATGGCAGCCGCCGGCCCGCGCTCGGCGCTCGGCGCTCTGGGCCCGGGGCCGCCGGCGGGAGGCGCCGCCGCAGCGCCCCTCCCCCTGGGCCGCGGGCCGCGCCGGCCGCCGCGCCCACGCCCCCGCCCCGCCCGCGGCCCGGGCTGCGCGCGAACGGGTGGCGGGGGCCGCGATGGCAGACCCCGGGGGCCGGCGGCGGCGCGAGGGCGGCGAGGTGAGACGGTATCTGCGCCCTCCCTCCTGCCCCCGGGGCCCCGGGGTGTGCGGGGTTAAGCGTGCAACGGGCCGGCACGTCCCCGCTTCAGCTACAAGTGCGCTGGTGGGCGCGCCGGGTGTCCTAGCGCGCTTCCCTGACGCTAAATTCGAAGTGACCGTCCGACGCTGTCCCTGCAGAATCAGGGCTCGGTGCGTGCGGGAAGACCCGTGCAGGAGAGTGTCCAAACCCCCGCCACAGCCCAGGGAGCTGTGGCCGTGGGCACCGCTGTAGAAGCGGAGAGGAAGGAGGAGAGGAGGCTGACCGACGGGGCGCTTTGCTAAGTTTCTTTCATTGCGGCCCATCCTGTGGCCATGCCGTGTTTAGCTTTTCTGCAAGCAAACCTCCTGAACAGACCCCTTGTTTTATTGCTTTAAAACATAAACCAACTGGTGCCGGCTGGGGAGAGGTGTAAAGGAATTTTCCTCGATGGAGATGACATCAAAGGGCCAGAGAGATAGTACTGTGGGCAAGGTGCATGCCTTTCCTGTGTTGACCCAGGTTCCATCCCGGGTACCGCATATGTTCCCTGCCAGGAGTGATCCCTGAGCGCACAGCTAGGAGTAAGCTCTGACCACCGCCCCCAAACAAACAAACAGATGAAAGATAACACTGCCAGCAGTGGCATTCTGGTTTGGCAACGGCGGCAACTCTTTAGTGTTCTTCCCAGGACTTCATAAAGACAGTCTATCTCATTCACTGAATCATTCTAAAACCAGAACTCTGTGCTCTAGTAAAAGAAAGCGCCCAGAAATGAACGCATTCTACATTAGGTTACAGACATTTCAAAAACGTTCTTTTTTAAACTTAGGGGGGAAATTGGCACTTCATATTTTTTCATTTTACGGGTCCATGTAGCTACAGGGTCTTTCTGAAATTCTGCTGAGGACTTGCTCCAGCTCTGATGAACTTACTCCATTCCAATAGTGGTTAGTAAGATCTTGCTTGAGCTCCTAGGAGTCAAGGAGCAACACAAGGCAAGTACTTTAAGAAGTCCATCAATTTCCTTGTGTAGTCATTTCTCAGCCCAAACAGAGGAAATTTGGCTCTAGTATTTGATATTTAAATCATTTTTGAGAACTTTAAATATAATGTAAAAATTATATTTTTATATTGAAAGAAACCACAGACAAATTTGATTTCATCAGTCTTTTCTTTGTTTCTTTGGGACAGGGCACACCTGGTGGTTCTCATGGGCTACCCCAGTGGTTCGGGACCGAATGTAGTAATGGGATTTAAACCAGAGTCACAGATGTGTATTAGGCATCACTTTAACGTTTGTAATCTCCTTCCAGCTCCTCATCAAAATTGCTAACTATGAATCAAAGGAATGTTCAAAAATACTATGAACAGGAAACCCAGATTTGGGAGAGAATAGTTTGCAAGCCATATATCTAATGATGGCTTAGTATCCAGAATATATAATAATTTATAGACCACAAAAGCATACAGCAGAAATGTCATTTGCATTATTTACAATATTCAGAATCTGGGAACAACCCAAGTGCCAAAGAACAGACTGATAAAGAAACTGTGGTACATCTACACCATGGGATTTTACACAGCCACCAGAAAAAATGAAGTCATGAAATTTGTTTATAAGTGGGTGGAGATGGAGAGTATCATGCGGAGTGAAATGAGCCAGAAGGAGAGGGACAGATACAGCATGACTCCACTCATTTGTGGGACATTAAAAAAAATAGTATGAGACTATTACCCAAGGACAGTAGAAATGACCACCAGGATGACTTGGCCGCATTTGGAAACCTGCCACAAGTGAGGGGAGAGGATAGAGAAGACACCACTAGGACAACAATAGTTGGAAATGATCACTCTGGACAAGAACTGAGTGCTTGAGAGTCACTGTCTCTGTCACTGTCCTCCCGTTGTTCATCGATTTGCTCGAGCGGGCCCAGTAACGTCCCCATTGTGACAATTGTTACTGTGCTTGGCATATCGAATATGTCACGCGTAGCTTGCCAGGCTTTGCCATGCAGGCGAGATACTCTCGATAGCTTCCCAGGCTCTCTGAGGGGGGCGGAGGAATCAAACTCAGGTCAGCCATGTTGGCCGCAAGCTAGACAAACGCCCTACCCGCTGTGCTATCGCTTCAGCCCTCTTGAGAGTAGGTAAAGCAATATATATAATAATTTTTCAGTACCTGTAATGCAAGCTATAATGCTCAAAAAGAGAGAGAAAGAAAGAACTAGAGAAAGAAAGGGAGGAAGGAAGGAAGGAAGGAAGGAAGGAAGGAAGGGAGGGAGGGAAGGAAGGAGGGAGGGAGAGAGGAAGGAAGGAAGGAAGGAAGGAAGGAAGGAAGGAAGGAAGGAAAGAAGGAAGGAAGGAAGGAAGGAAGGAAGGAAGGAAGGAAGGAAGGAAGGAAGGGGAAGGAAGGAAGGAAGGAAGGAAGGAAGGAAGGAAGGAAGGAAGGAAGGGGAAGGAAGGAAGGAAGGAAGGAAGGAAGGAAGGAAGGAAGGAAGGAAGGAAGGAAGGAAAGTGACTGCCTTAGAGGCAAACTAGGGGTGGGGAAGACAGACTGGAAGGTGGGAAACTGGGGACATTGGTGATGGGAAAGTACATTGGTGAAAAGATAGTTGTTGGAACTTTGTATTACTGAAACCCAATCATGAACAACTTTGTAACGTGTCTCTCACAGTGATTTAATTTTTTTAAATTAAATAAAAAATAAATTATAGGCTACCATAAGCAACCCACTTCAAAGATTGGAAAATGACTTGACTAAACATTTCTCTAAAGATATATACAAATGATCAGTAAGCATATGGAAAGATGCTCACCAACATTAATCACAAAGAAAATGCAAATAAAGAATAGGTTTCTTCATACCCATTAGGGTGACTATTAAAATTTTGTATAAAAGATAGAAGATACTGGAGCCACCCTACACATTGATGGCTCTGATTCAATCCCTGGAATCCTAATCCCTGCCAGAAGTGATTCCTGAACACAAAGTCAGGAGTAAGCTGTGAGTACACCTCAGTGTGACCTAAAAGCAAACAAATTAAACATAGAATTAAGATGCAGCAATTCTGCTTCTGTATATAGTCCAAAAGAGTTTAAAGGAAAGACTTGTGCATATATTTGTATGCATAGGTTCATAGCAGTATTTTCACAATAGACAAACAATGAAAACAATGCAAATGTTCATCAACAGATGAATACACAAAGCATAACATAAACTAACGATGGACTATTATTCAGTTCTCAAAAGTAAGTAAATTGTGATAAATGCTATAACATGAATGAACTCCAGTGGTATTATGCTAAGTGAAGTAAGCTGGTCACTTAAAAGATAAATCCATTATTTTACTTCTGTGGGCTGGAGCGATAGCACAGTGGGTAAGGCGTTTGCCTTGCACGTGGCCAACATGGCCAACCCGGGTTTGATTCCTTTGCCCTTCTCAGAGAGTCCAACAAGCTACCAAGAGTATCTCGCCCACACAGCAAAGCCTGGCAAGCTCCCTGTGATGTATTCAATATGCCAAAAACAGTAACAACAAGTCTCACAATTTGTGAGACATTACTGGTGTCCACTCGAGCAAATCAATGAACAATGGGAGGACAGTGCTACAATGCTACAGTGCCACTTCTGTATTACCTAGTGTATTCAAATTCACAGAAAAAGAAAGCAGAATGGGGAAGCATAGGGTTGATAAAATGGAGGTAGCACTAGGTTGGTCTGGGAAGAGACTGGGTAGTTACTGTCTATTGGCTACAGATTTTCTGGTTTGAAAGATAAAGAGTTTTAGAGATGATTGACAATAATGTACATTTACTGAATGAAACTGAATTATGTAAGGGATAATGATTGGGACAGCAAATTTTTTTTTTGTTTTTGGACTACCCCAAGCAATTCTCAGGGGTTACTTTTGGGTCTGCCCTCAGGAATTCCTCCTGGCAGTGCTCAGGGGACCATATGGGATCCTGGGGATAAAATTTGAGTTGGCCATGTGCAAGGCAAACGCACTTCCTGCTGTACTATTGCTCTGGCTCCAGGGACAGTAAATTTTATGTCATGTGAGTTTTATCACAAGCATTTTCTAATAAAAGTATCATGAGATTGAAAAAAAAGCCCATAAAATCTCAACTTACGGTATTAGCTATAATATGCCAAAGTCATAGAATGTCATCATTGAGAAAGCTAGCCCAGTGCCCCTGTAGAAGACCCTTCTAAGGAGAGATCCTAGAAGATCACGTTCTCCCAGCTCCTCCCCCTTCAGTGCAGGCTTTACCAAATGATCCTGTCCTTTCGTAGCACCTTCTCTAGTACCCGTCTGGGAGAACACAAAAGCAGAAGATTGTGGTCATAAGTAGATCATCTGTTAACTGTAATTTCTCTGGTTAAAAGTTCTGGAAAGGTGCCAGAGGGAAAGTGCAAGAAGCTGGCCCAGGTTCAATCCCTGGCACCACATGGTTCCTGACAGCCACCAGGAGTGACCCCACCCCAGAGAACAGAGCCAGAAGTAGTTCCCCAGCATTCAAACCCTCCCCCAACAAAACAAAACAAATCAACTCAGGGAAGAGTTGAGGATTGACACGTGCTGTGGGAAAGAAGGAATGAAACAGTATGGAAGAAGTGTACTTGAAACAGATTGGATCGTACTGGTGAAGATGCCTTGACTGGACAAACAAATCTCCAGGCTGTACACCAACCTCCCTACCCAAAAAAGCAATAGCAGTTCACTGCACTCACATTGCATTGATTAACCTACAGCAACACTGTCTCATTTCATCCTCATCCCATAACAGTGCTAATATCACTTTTTTACAGATGAAAACACTTAAATTCCCTTGCATCTATCCCTTCTCTCAACCCCTCATCTACCAAACTCATTACTATTTTTGGCATTCATCTCATACTTCTCTGTGTTCCTCCATCTCTATTGGAGCTTCTGTAAGAACCACTATAGCCAATCTGTAAGAATCCTCCAAATCTCTCCCCATGTCCCCTATTGCTCCTCCATGCCAGGCTCTAACATAAAACAGCCAGGGTAGCAAGGAAGACCAGTGACAGATAGAAAACAAACAAGATAAGTAAACTTTGGTGTCTTTCCAGCTCAGTGCCTTCAGAATTTCCAGCAGTCATATGAAGAAAGGATCCCAGGATAAGTTTGGGGACTCCAGGAAGGGAATAGCTTGAGTACAGGAAGACCAACCAAGCAGTATTGGGTACTGGAAGAGTAATGGTAAACTCTGTTGCTTACTGGAACCCTGGTATACCTAGATCTCTAACATCTTGGTTTGCTCTATGTAAGGGGGCCAGTACCTCCCAACAACTGTACTGGCCACCAGCATTTCGCATTTGCCCACTCCCTACTCCTTCTTTAGCTCCCCTTACTCCATTTCAGCAAAGCTATTTGGTGTTACTTGCTTATTCCAATCTGTAAAGCTTTGCTCCTGGCATTCCACCTCTCAAAAATCCTTCTTTCTTCATAATGAAAGCATATTTATCCATGTCCACTTTACATTTAGAAATGAACCCCTTTGAAACACTGGTGGTAGGACTGGACTGAAACATTTAATGCCTAAAACAAATTTATTATGAACAACTTTGCTAATTCATGGAATTGTAATATAAAAAATTAAGGAAACAGCAATCAAGACTTACATAATTATTCTGTGTTAACACTGCAGAAAATACAAGCTCAAGTTAGATACTATCCCCCTGCCAGGTGTCTAGTAGATGAGACACGGCATTCCAGAAACATCTACAGTAAAGGTAGAATGTTTAAGATGAAGTGTTATGAGAGATACAGATAAAGAGAGATGAACATAGAAAACTTCTTTGGGAAGAGGTCCTAAGGATGGTTAAGTTTTTAGTGAATGAGAAAAACATACTCTACATTCCAGAGCAGTGGGTTCTTATATCAGAATCATTTGAGATGTTTGTGTAGAGTGTGGATGACTAGGCTTCACGTCAGAACTTTGAATCAGAATATTATAGGGAGAGATTTTGCATTTTTACATTTCATCTCACTCTCCAGCTGATTTCCATGCTCATTAAATTTGGAGAATTATCAAGATATACTGTGATTTCTTAAGAACAGTTCTGGTTTTTCTATTTGTAACAACATTACTTAGCAATTAACAGTCAATAAATGACTAAATTAGAGGAACAGAGGTTAATAATAAAGGGAAAGGCTTACAAATGGAGCAGGGAAAGAAAATGCATTGAATGCACCTCAGAATTCCCAACTACTGATGATACCCCAAACTGAAAATCAAGCCTTTGAATATGGCAGGAGCATAATCTTGCTTTTCAAGAAGGATCTTGGCTTTTATACCTCTGTCATCATAATCACTTCATAGTCCACATATGATCTTCCACAAGTGACAAAAAATAATCTTGCTTGCCTGAGTTAACCATTGTGCTATGATCAAGTTCACGAAAATGTTATGATCCCTTAAAAAGACTAATGAAGTTGTAATGGACACCAGGTGCTGTGTCTCCATCCTCTGAAATGGGATTATACTTAAGCTTGAAAAGTTTTTTTGGATGAAGAAGTAAGTTTTGGTCTTTAACAGGTTATGGTTTTTGTCAGTATTTCTATTTAAACAAAATTATGGTTTTGAAATGGGAATGCTAATTGAGAGCAATTTTTCCTGTTTGTTCAGAGTCAGTATTTTATTCTATTTGATGTTTTACAGCTCAGAGAATCGGTCTGAAACTTTTAGCCCACTACGCAGCCACTCAGGACTGATATCTGAGCCTATTTTCAAACTCAGTGAAAAGACAAAGCTCAAGGAAAAAGGAAATATGGCTCCTGACTCACAAGATAAACCATAATTCCCTTTGACATTGTTGCAATGACCAAAAGTTGTACATACACTTGGCTATGGTTCTTGGAAAATTGGTTGTGGTGCTCATGGGGGCTGTATTTGAAAACGTGGTGTTTTCACAGGCACTTGCCAAGGTTGCACTATTTTAGCTGTGATGTTCTCACAACTAAGCATTCTGCGTTCTCATAACGAAATATGCAGCAACCACATTCTGGTTGACATGCTTGTTGTGGGGTTATACACGTTTGGTTGTGTTCAACTCAGGTTACCAAGCAATCTGAGGAAAGATGGGATCGGGGGAGATGAAGAGGTGGATTAGAGAAGAAATAGGGAGAGTGGTAAAGGGTTTGGGCACTTTAATGATAAGGGGTGCAGTAACTTCATACATCAAACACTATTATAACCAAGTTACCTAAATAAATAGTAGAAAGAAAAAAGTCCCCCTATTTTTTAAATATTGTCTTACTCATCTGAGAAATAATGAAAATAATAAATATGCTCTTATAACATTTGGGAAAAGATGAGTGACAATGATTTTTTTTTGTGACAATGATTTTAAATGCCATATTAGTTGTTTCTTAGGAGAAATTCCAAAAACTGTTGTAATTTTTGTCATGGTTCATTTCTTCTATTTGCTATTTTAAGATAAAATAGAAGACCAAATTGAACAAAAGAAATAATCATGATTAACTATTTTATATAAATAAAAATTTGGATAAAGAAGCTCTTAGTAAAATTAATTTAAAATTTGAATGATAAATATCTTCAAAGAGAGTTTTATTTAAGGTCAAACAAGTACAGAAATAGTAGAGTTCCTAAAGAAAACTACCTTTAGAAATAGATTAAAATGTTTATAATTCACATGTAAAATGTTACTAAGTATGGTATGATGAACATAATTTGTTCTCTAATGTAACCTAAACATTAACTTTATGAATATTGTTTATACTATCATTTGATTAATAATGGCAAAAAGGTAAACTTCTGCTAAGCTTTTGTCAGAATTGTTACGAACTCTAAATAAGTATTTCAAGATTAGTGATGTTTCACAGTGTGGTTTTATATCTATGTAGTATTATCTGTTAATATTATAGTTTTTGGAGATTGGCAAAGTTTTATTTTACTCCAGACTTCTTATAAATAACTAGCCATTTTCACTGGAGTTTTTTTATTCCTATAAATAACTTGCACTACATTTTTTATTCAAGGTTAAGATACAGTAATTCTTTCCATTTTAGTTATTTATATATTTCATTGAGAAAATACATTATGCTTTTAGCTTAAGTTTTCCCTTCCTTTGAAAGTATTTTCTTAGCACATTATAGTAAATTTAATATTCTAAAATATTTGCTTAAAAATAGAAAGTGCCAGTTATATGAAAAAGGCCAGAAGCAGCTAGTATTAGTGGGGGTGTTTAAAAAAAAAAGAATCCTTATTTACTGTTGGTCCTGCCTCTATGGAAAATAGTATGGAGGTTTTTCAAAATATTAAAAATAGACTTATCAATTAACCTAGCAATTCCACTCCCTAAGTATCTATTAGAAATATACCAAAATACTAACTCAAAGACATATTTGCACATCTATAATCCTTTAATTCTCTTTGTAATACCCAATGTATAAAAACAGCCCAAGTACCCACTAACAGATGAGCAGGTAAAGACTATATTTACAGAATAGGATACTATTCAGCTGTAAGAAAAGATGAAAAATTGACTTGCAACAACATGAGTGAACTGTTGGGGGTCATGCTAAGAAAAGCAAAAGAGGAAGAACTAGACACTCTTACTCACATGTAGGGTATAAAGAAACAACAATGGAAATAAAGACAAATGAAAATAAACTCTCTGGTTGTGACCACAGAGCTGAGATATCCAGAGGGGAATGGACACTGGTGAAGGTATGGATGTTTCATTGTATGACCGAGACTTAAACCCCAAAGCTTTTTAACTGCTCTCACGGTGATTCAATAAATAAAATTATTTAAAAAATGGGGAAAAAAGTAAGGTGGAGTTCATGCACAATTCAATCAGCCTAATCAGTGGCAGAATAAATAGCAGTACTCCTACATTTAAAAGAAAGAAAGAAAGAAAGAAAGAAAGAAAGTAAGAAAGAAAGAAAGAAAGAAAGAAAGAGAAAAAAGGAATGTCCTTACTAATATAGAAATGTGGATAACTGGAAGGTCTTTTTTTTGCCTTTTGGGTCACACCTGGTGATGTTCAGGGATTCCTCCTGGCTCTGCACTCAGGAATTACTTCTGGCGCTGCTCAGGGAACCTTACGGGATGCCGGGGATCGAACTAGAGTTGGGTGTGTGCAAGGCAAATGCCCTTCCTTCTGTGCTATGGCTCCAACCCCTGAAAGGTCATTCTTTATGAGAATGAGAAAGTTTTTATGAGAAAGTTTGACTAGCCATATCTTTATAAATCATCATTAGAAAACTAGATTTAAAGGCAATGTGAGGGAAATGCCCACAAATCAGATGCCAGGGGTCCTGGTGGTAGTGCAGATCAGAGAGTGTTAAAAAAGGCCTCTTGATGCCCTTTCCTTTACTCAAAACTCCCATTTCCTGATTTTTCTAAAAATTACTTTTGATCCTCTACCCAAGGACTCTGCTTGCTTCCCACCCTTTTTCTCTCAGTGAATCTTCATCTCATCCCCCCTTCAGGAAATCAGGTCTCTAGCCAGAATCCCCTCAAGTTTCTGCACCCTCCCTGTATGACTTATCTCCTGCCACACCTGGACTCATCACTTCCCCATATTATCACAGGAAGAAGCAGCTTATTTGCCTTTCAAGGGTCCCTCCCCTTGCACCTGTATTGTCAAACCACATATTTCTCTATCCTAGTCTTTTGCTTCGCTCTCATTCCCCTCGCTCTCAGTCATCCTCCTTTTATGTCCTACACTGTTCTCTCCATCAGAGTCGAGCTCCCGGAAACACCTACGTTTGCAACTTATCCTTTGACAGGTTCCCTGATTAACATCAGTACCTCTGTTGCCACAGGGTGGCACTAGCTCTGCTATAAGAAAGGTCATTTCAAGCCATTCAATTCCAATGGGCAATTTGCGCTTCATCCTTGGAACACCTAATGTCTCTTTCCAGTGACACTGCATGGACTTCTCTCTTTCCGCTGCTAAGACTTTTCCCTCATATGCCTTTCTTGGTGTCTTTTGGATTTTCTCATGAACTTCTTCATTGTGTCACTGTTTATCCTGGGTTGCCACGGCAGCTTCTCTTTATCTTTCCTAAAATTAACGGTGCTCTTAAGGAAATTTTTATCAATTCTGTCTCCAAAACCTTAATAATGATCTGTTTCTACTGACCTTTTTTTCTGTTTGATCTTTTCTGAGTTCAGACACAAATATTCAACAGCACTAGATATTTCAAAATATTTTCCTTTCATGTAAATTTTCAAATTTACTAGCCAGAAGTGCAATAGATATTTCTTAAGAACTTTTGAAAATCCCAACTCTGCATTTCCAATTCTTACTATATGTAGCGTCCATCTGCTAGAGGTCTGCCTATTTCAAAAAAGAGCTATGAAAATGTTTATCTCTGTATAGTTTTTCTATATATATTTTGTTTGTGCTCTTTATATTAACTTTTTGTTTTGTTTTTGGTACACCTGTCTGTACTTAAGCTTACTCCTGGCTCTATGCTCAGAGTACCATATATGGTGCGAGGGATCAAATCCTGGCTGTGAACACGCTGCAGAGATGCCTCTGGACAGTGCCAGGCTGTCACATTGGGGGCAACCTGAAGGGGAGTAGGTGAGTCCCCCCCACTTGCCCCAACAGAGCTCCTGTAGCCAAAAACCTCCAGAACTCAATCACTGCTATGCTCACAGCCGACTTCTATAGGTTCAGACAAGCCTCATCATGAGTGAATCTGCTAAAAATAAAACAAACAAAAAACAGGTATGTGGGACTTGTGGCTGAAATCTCTAGGCTTACAAGGAGTTGGGAATTGGAGACCTCCCCCCATTTCCCTGTGCTTCTGGTAGCCTGGCAGTCATGACTACGAACTTCCTCTGGCAGCATGTGAGCTCATTAATGGCCATGATCCAGAGAATCATAAATAAATCTCTCAGAAGAGAGCAACATGAGCAACACTCTGAGAAATGCTTCTGGACCCCAAAGTTCAGTTAAAAAAAATTAATTAACCTCAGATGTATCAACATATTTAAAATTTTCAAATTCCTGGAGCAACATCTCATACTCTACACCACTGATGTACCACCAAGAACAAGGGCTTAATAGATCCAGGGTGAAATACAACAATCTTCACACAGTTTCCTGTAAGGAAACTCTTTGGATAATTTTTAATGGATTATTCATTACAAGCAATACAAAGCAAATTAGTTAGGTCCTGCCTTGGGGGCAGGCTTTGCAGGTCACGGTGGAAATAGTCAAAATATAGTGGTGGGAAGGTATAATGGTGGTAAGATTAAATGTAATAAATTAATAAACTATTGTGAAAACTTTATAAAAATAAAAGTAATTTAAAATGAAAAACAAAAAACAAATCCTAGTTGGCTGTGTGAGAGATAAGGGCCTTTCCCACTGTCATACCTCTCCAACCCCATATAATTTTTTATTTCCTTGATTTGATTTTACTAATTTTTCCCCTTTTCTACTATATTGAGTTCAATATTAATTTATCTGTAATTTTTTCACTGTTTTCAATGATAGTGCTAAGGTCAGTGGTAGATATTTGTTATTCTTTTGGGATATTGTAACATCTGAATTCCCCTACTATGTTTTAGTTATTTCCTACCAATGAGTGTTGTAGGAAAGCAAAGACTTCTTCCCACTGCAATTGTGAAGGCTCAGTTCCATTGCCACTGGAAGATGAAGAGGCCACTTAAATGAGAACAAAGGAGGCACGGGGGGGGGGGGGGGGGGGGGGAGTGGTTGGGGGTGACACGCCCTTAGCAACATGCAGATTAGTTGAAAATGGCAGATTCATGTTCTAGAGAACCATCTCTTTTTTCATGTTCACAAGGAACAGTTAAAATAAGGAAAAAAGCACAAGAAGTATATTTTTAGGAATAGGTAGGTTGAAGACTGGTGGGTGCCAGTATGGTCAATAAATTCTCCTGTTGGTTGATCCTCTCAGGCATAGTTCATCCTACTATCATCCTGTATAGACTTTGTGGGAAAGGACAAGATAAGAGAAACATTCTTTGCATTCTCAACCATCCAAGTTCAGAGGAGTTTTCTGGTTTTAATTTTTGAATCCGGCTATTAATTCCTTTTGGCCTCTTTCAAGTCCCCACTGTCAGATAGTTCTACAATATGGTAGAAAGTGAGGCATCAATTCAGATCTGGTTACTTCCTGCTGAGCAGAGTTGTAATGAAAAAAGGAGTGAGATGGTTGAACAGAAGAAACTGACATGCTGGGGGGAAAGTATCCCTTCTAATGTAATCTCCAATGTGCCTTCAGGGCCTCGTCCATAAAATCATCATTTTACCCAAGACATATCGGCGGAGGAGGTAGTGGCAGACTTTAGTGGCAGTTACTCTAAAGTCTTGCTATTGAAACTTCTTGAGACATTCCACAATTCACAAGTTGTCCAATTATTTAATAGAACCAGTCTCTCAATGGGGTGGGGGTTAAGCAAACCAAAAATCAGTTAAGAACTCTGAAAATTTCTGGTGGAGAATAATTTATAGATATTGATCATAGCTTCAGATGACAGGTTGTCTTGGGTTGCAGTGTCGCAGATGTCCTCGGACATATGGGAAAACAACACAGGATTTTTATTAAGCTCTTCATCTCTAGCTTGCATTTCTTTTTTAAAAGAACAATATCAGTTTTTATCCAATACAAGTCAACAAGAAAAACGTGAAATGTTAATTTGAAAAGTCATAGTGAAATCTTAGAAAAATTCAAGAAGCATTCTAGTTCCCATGAAACATTTTCCCTTTGACACACAATTCCTTCTACTCCCTCAATAAAAACATGCATTCTTTATAGCTTTCTTATTTAAAACATACAACTACTGTCTTATATTCAGAGGTTTTATTCCTATTGCATTGGTGTGGATTTCATAATATTCTTAGAAAGTATAAACTTTAAAACCTTAACTTCTAATTTCAAAATCATAAGTAAAATATTATGTTGCACCAGTATCTTTACAAGATAACAAATTATCATAACTTCTATTTGTGCTTCATTATAGTACAATTTTCTAGACTCCAATCTACTTAATAAGTTCAATCCTTGGTTTCAAAAATGAACAAGCTGAGGGCACAGTGATAGTACAGTGAGTAGGGCACGTGCCTTGCACATGGCTGACCTGGGTTCAATCCCATATAGGGTCCCCTCTAGGATATTAACCTAAAGTGTTTTAGGCTTCATCAGTGATTTACCCCTTTCCTCTTCCCAGAGAAGCTTATCCTGCTCTTGCTAGCATCCCTAATTTAGTTAAAGTTTATCTTTAACCTTTTCTTTGTGTTTTACCTCTCATTGTCTCAGTTCCCCAAGTCAGTCTTAATTACTTATAAGCCAAACTTTTTTGTCATTCTGGACTTTGTATTTGTAGTGATTTGTATTTGGAGTGCTGTGTATTTGTACTTGCTTTTCTATTTCCCCTATATCCTTTTTATATTTTACTATAGAACAATGTTCTATGGCTAAACACAGAAAAACTGCAAATCATGTGGTCCAAATATTTGTTAACTGATCAATTCTAAAATATATCTACTCCTGAGCATCCATCATAATTACTGGACTCAGGTTTCAGTTGCTGTAATTCCTAACACCCCAAATGGGAGGTCTCACCATGGGACTGGCATCGACCCGGGACAAGGGGCCAAAGCTACCCCAGCATTGAAATGGGGCAGTCTAGAAAGCATAAATGCTTGGTCTTGATGCAAACTGTTATGACATAAGACACAGGACCCCACGGGGAAGGACAAGCTGAACTGGTCTGAGGAGACTTAGTTTGGTATTTATGGTAAAAGCCTTGCTTGCTCTCAGAGCCCAGAGAACTAAGTTTTGAAATTTTTGTCTCTTGCTGTGCTTATCCAAACAAGTGCAAGTATTGGTAAGAAGTAAATTTAATTGTTTAACACATATAACTAGAGGAAAAGGCAAAAGCAATGTAAATGTCCCTGGGAGACATTAAATGGGTCATTTCCAATATCAGGCTATGATCCCTCATCTCTCTGTCTCTCTGCTGGGAAGGCCTGGAGAGGATGGGAGGTGGCTCTTGGCCACTGAATGCATGCGTCATCACAGCACCCACATACTTTGTGAACTCACAGTCCCCCAAAACCTGCCAGGAGTGATCCATGAGTCCTGAGACAGAGATAAGTCCTGAGCACCATTGGGTGTGGCCCAATAAGATAAATAATACAATTAACAATTAAAATAATAAATAGTTTAGGAGGAAAGAGACCCAAAAAGTCAGTCACTGTGAGAGCAGAGGGGATAGCTCAGGGAAGGTACCACTACAACAATGACACAGGAAAGTGGTCACTCTGGACAAGGACTGGATGTTGAAGGGAAATAAAGTGATGTACATGATACCCTATCAGTAAAAGTGTTGTAAACCACAGCCTACATAGAAAAAAGGAAAATGGAAAATGTGCCTGCCAGAGAGGTAGGCTGGGGAGCAGGAGGGAAACTGGGGACAGACATTGGTGGACAGACATTGATGAAGGGATTGGTGCTTGAGCACTACACCCCTGGAACCCAATCATGAATAATTATGTGACTTTGTAGTACACAGTTGTTCAATAAATAACTAAAAAAAATTTTAATTAAAAAATTCCTGATATGTCAACTGATTTTATTTTATTTTTTTATTTAGTTATTTTTATTTTACTTGTTTGATAAATATATTACTTTTTTTGCATTTTGGTTCATACCCAGCGATGCACGGGGGTTCCTCCTGGCTCTGCACTCAGAAATTACTACTGGCAGTGCTCAGGGGACCATATGGGATGCTGGGAACCAAACCCGGGTTGGCCACGTGCAAGGCAAACGCCCTACCCGCTGTGCTATCTCTCCAGCCCTGATAAATAATTTTTAATTAAAAAATAATAATAGTCAACTCATTCCCATTGTTAACAGTAAAATCTATTTTCCCAAGAAAATCATTTAAGAAATACATTTGAAATAGAGACTCCCCAATCACAAACTAAAATTTCATTAGGGTTCAGTATTGTGACTCTGCTTCCTTCAGGATAGACCCTTAACAAGTCAATCAAGAACCATAGTCGAGGGATTATCTTGACAGATAGGATCATTTCTTTATCTTATTATTTAATTTAACGTACTCTATCAAATTACTAAAAATCTCAGAGAGACTAATTATAACTAGAGATTTCTATTACCTATTTTATTTTTTTTAAATTTTTAAGTAATTTATCTGATGTACTGACATCCCTGGCACTAATTAGCACATATTGCTTTCTTCATACTATCCATAATAAAACCTTAATGGACCAAGGAAATAATTTTTCTTTTTAGGTTGCTTTTTTGTTGTGTTTTGTCTTGTTTTTGCAGTAACAGGGCTCAAACTTGGGGCCCCAAACATGCAAAGCAGATGTTCTATAGCTGAGCTATATTCCTGGCTCTAATTTTCTTATTTAGATAACACAAACTAATTATGATGAATAAAATCAAAACTAATTGAGGACAACCAAAAGTATAAAACCCAATTTTAAAACTTTTGATACATAGGTGTTTCAAACTAAACCACTGAATTTTAAAGTTGCTTTTATTTACCAAAATTATCCCAGATCACCTTTTCAAAAACTTTAGATTTGTTTTTATTACATTCCTAAATTTAGAATAGGAATTGGCAACATATAGTAATTAATTCTAAGTATGTTATCTAGCAGCCAAATTTTAAAAAACCATAAAGGAAAGACAAACATATAGACACAAAAAGATCTCTTTACTTTCATTAGAATTTCAGACACCTGTACTAGTTTTAAATAAATATTTGGACTGCCAATATTTGCAAAATTCAAGAATTTTTTCTGACTTAGTTTCAAAATAGTCCTCTACTCAATCCTTTTAAAAGAAATTTTTCCTTAAATTTGTAATTCAAAGTATGACTCTTTGGTTTTCAAGTTGGTGGTAGAAAATTATTAGCTCAGAAACAGAATCTTGCTTCCAAAGTTCTCTGTTCTAGACTGGAAGGATTTTCTCAGTCCCTAAAACCCTAGAGAAGATCTGGGATGGGTAGACATGTTAACTGAAGCCATGCCTTTGGCCCTATAAAACATTTCTTTGTAAGACGAAGACAGTATAATTTATTAAACAAACAAACACCTAGGTTGTATGTGTATGCAAAGTTTTGCACTGCCTAGTTAACCAGAAATTAAGATTCTTATACTCTAGATTAAGTATATTCGATTACAATCAATGGAAAAGCCTGAAATGATTGTAGTTGGCTCACAACAGCTAAAACAAAACAAAACAAACAAACAAAAAATTTCACCTATGTAGCCAGGCTTGAGAACAAATATAGTTGTTGAAATACCAAGAAGAGCTTAAAAAACTGCATCCATATCCATGGGTCAAAGAGGAAGTTCAGCAGATAAGTGGGAAGGAAGGAAGGAAGGAAGGAAGGAAGGAAGGAAGGAAGGAAGGAAGGAAGGAAGGGAGGGAGGGAGGGAGGGAGGGAGGGAGGGAGGGAGGGAACTGCATCCAATCCTAAGATTTTTTTTTTCTTTTTGAATCACACCTGGCAATGCACAGGGGTTATTCCTGGCTCATGCACTCAGGAATTATTCCTGGTAGTACTTGGGATACTGGGAATATGGGATACTGGGAATCGAACCTGGGTCAGCCGCGTACAAGGCAAACGCCCTACCCTCTGTGCTATCACTCTAGTTCCATTCCCAAGATTTTTGTTCTCATAAAATTCCAAAATATTTGTGGTAATGACAAGTACAGAAGGAAGAGGATCAGGAAACAAACTGGGATTTCTTACTTTCTATTGTGTATTGAACCTAATCAGCACATTGCATTTCTTTTCTGTAAGTGTAGTTTTGAACTTAAAGCACAAACGTTTTGGAAACTCAGGAGTCCCTAGTGGCTTCTGAAACTTTAAAGGGATTTTTGGCATGATTGCAAAAGTAAGGTTGTATCTTTGATAAGATATAATTTGAAGTCTTAAAAAAATTCCCTACGGCTAGCATGATACTTTTACATGATTTCATTTTCTTTTGACAGTTTAATCTTTTCCCAATAAGAAAGTTAGATTAAGAGCTCTATAATTTTTCACAGGGCAATAACCAATTTAGAAGTTCAATTTAATTGCAATTTAACCAAGAAGTATGTGTTTTGTAAAATAAGATTATATAAAAGATCCAAAGTTTACTCCCAGTATAAGACAGGACAAAGGAAAGACTCAATGTACATTAGCCATTGATTTTTTAGGTAAGCCCTGGAGTTCTTGGATTTAATAAACTATAATGATGCCCAAAAAGTTAGCAGTGTTTTTATTTTTAAGATTTCCTTAGAATTAGCTTCTTACCTTAGGGCACATTATTATTTCTCCTTCTTGTAACAATAATAAATAGCCTAGGAACCTCAATACCCTTTGACATAAAATCTGTGAGACAATCAGAAACCCTTGTAAATACAAGACAGCTACCTCAATCACAGCCCATAACATATCAAACAAATGAGACACAACACATATTAGAAAATTAAAGTCTCAACAATGAGACTGAAAGAAAGAAAGCATAGACAAAAAAGCCTTGTGGATCAATTCCCTATAATTGTGACCTTTGCTAGAAGTTAAAGGAATAGTACTTTCCTTATAAAATAATTTCTTTTCTATAGTGGTGGGGTTATGTTTGGGCCATACTCTGCTGTGCTCGGGACTTTCTCCTTGCTCTCTGCACAGTGATAGCTCCTGGTGGAACTCAGAGAACCATATTCAGTACCAGAGACCTGGGTTGGCTGGTACAAAATATGAACCTTATATACTGTATTATCTCTTTAACCCATAAAATAATTTTACTGATGCCAATAGTGCATTCAACCACTTCTACCAAAGTTGTGTGAAATCGTGGTATGAGTAGGAGAACTCATTTAAAGTTTCTTTTTAAAGATTTTTCAGTTGTATTGATCTCTCTCTTCCTTACCCTCATACAGTGAAATTTTCCTATTATGTAATATATAATCTTGCTTTTGCAGTAATTCAAATTTGCCCATCCAATGAGATAAGATGATGCTTCCAATATGTACCTCAGATTATTAGCTGGTTTTCAGATTCTCCATTACTCAGATTTCCAGCAATAACCATCCAATTCTATTAACAAGTTAAATTAAATTCCAGGATATGAAAATGTGTACTTCAGACTAACCATGTTTCAACCAAATAGAGTTTACCTTTCCTAGCATGCTTTTCCAAGACTGATGGTATTTTCCTATGATGACCGGAACTACAGACACAGTAGTGGATGCGCAGAAGGTGAACTGGAGTATTAGGGAGTCTCAGATGAGTACTAGAGGTAATTTTCTACAGAACTGGTTAACCAAGACCTGTTACTTCAACCTGCCCCACAGCGTTGCAAGAGGCAACCTACTAACAGGATGGATAAAAAGACTGTGGTTCTTAGTATAAAGAGAGTTCTGATAGTTGCATGGACTTGCCTGATAATTTCCTGATGTAAAGCAGCAGAACTCCACTTCTGGCTCACTCACCAAACTGTCCCTGTAAAAGTCTGGTTTCACTCCTAGGAGAGGGAGAGAGATAAGGAGAGAGAGAGAGAGAGAGAGAGAGAGAGAGAGAGAAGGAAGCAAGAAAGAAAGAAAGAAAGAAAGAAAGAAAGAAAGAAAGAAAGAAAGAAAGAAAGAAAGAACTTCTCTAGGAACATACAAGCAGCGTGGAAGATGGCAGACATGTCCTAGAGAACCATCTCTTTTTTAAAAAAATTTTATTTTATTTTTATAAAGTTGTTCACAATTATTAATTACAGATAATATTCAAACACTAATCCCACCACCATAAGAGGAAAGTGTGTGAAGATTGTTGTATTTCATCTTGGAGCCATTTAAGCTGTTGCATAAGAGATTAAAAGCATATATGTTAAACCCAAACAAATGTGTGTTAGTTTTGGTACATCAGTGGAATAGGGTCATGGCTGTGTGCTTCAGGACGTTCTGTGTTGCTCTTTTCTGGGACCTTTTTTTGATAGTCTTTGGATCTTGGCTGTTGATGAGATTATATGGTGCCAGGGGCAGTTTGTGGGTGTGACTGCCAAGCTACTAGAAAACTGGGAAGCTGGGGGGAGGAGGTCCAGTTCCATTCTGAGTGAGCTTGGAGATCTCAGCCACAGGTCCTGTATACATGGGTTTTTCTGCAGGTTCCCTACTAGGTGAGACTCGTCAAAGCCTATGGAGAGCAGTCCTGAGCATGGCTGCGTGGTTGGGTTCTGGAGGTTTTCAGCTGCCGGGGTTCTGCTGGGGCAGGCATGGAAACTCAGCCCGCCCTCCTCCAAGTTGAGAATCATTTCTTCTGTGTGCTCATAAGAAGAAATTCATATAGAAAAAGAACCCGAAAGTGTATTTCTAGGAAGGGCAGATTGCACGCTGGTGGGTACCTTTGTTGGTCAATCATCTGAGATATTTTTGATTGCGTTCAGCCTACATGCTCTCTTTCTTGTGTTGACTTTAAGGAGAAGGACAGAATAAGAGAAGCATCTCTCACTTTAGCCTCAGTCAGTTCCAAAGAAGTTTTAATTTGTTAAATTTTAATTTTCAGTTTAGCTCTTAATTCTTCTAGGGCATGATTTATCATTACAGGGGAAACAATCACATATTTGCTACTCTATGCATGGAAGTGTTGAATTTTATTTATTTATTTATTTATTTATGTATTTATTTATTTTTTGTGCTATTATTCCAGGCAGAACTCAGGGATCTCTTCTGGCAGGGCTCAGGGACTATATGGGATGCCAGGAATTGAACCCTGGTCAGCTTCATGCAAGGTAAGTGTCTTACCTGCTGTGCTACCTCTCCACACTTCTATGTATAGAATTTTTAACTGCCAATTATATCTCAACAACTTAACTTTATGATATAAATTGTTGCTGATGCAAAGTTTAGTATCAATCAAATTACTGTTTCTTGACATTTTACACTGTATATTCCTACATTTTTTTCTGGACATTTTCTTTATCCTTGAGAACTAAGTTTTAAGTTTATTCTTCAGGTCATGTCCTAGGATAAAACTGGAAATTTTCACTCTCTGGTCCTTGAGTAAGAGGATAACTTGGTTAGATACTGTGTTTGCACCTAGAGGCTCACATCATGTGGAGGCCAAAGTAGGAGGTGATTAAGTTTCTTTGTTTCCATATTACATTTCTTTTATGGAATCTATCACACTAATACTGGCATGTTTGAATGTATGTCCCCCCATCCCCAATCCCTCACCCCCACATATACACAACTTGACTATAATCTCCTTAAAAGCAGATTTTGTTTTACTTCTCAGTATCCAATATCAAACCTGATCTAGTGCCTTCTCATAATGAAAGCTTATTGAATGATTAGTAGTAACCCCTAATCTATATTAGTTCTTCTGTTTAACTGGTAAAGCAGAGAGACTTAGTTGTTCTCTAAGAAAGAGTTTTTTCAGGCTCATGATTCTGCCAGTTATGTGTATTTTACCTATAATTCAAATGTGAATTACTGTTTATAATAACATCAGCAAGTCTTTGATGTTTCAGACCTCAAAATGATGGAAGTAAAATTGATGGTTGCTTTAATAAATGTTTCTGCTTTGTCCAGGATTTTCTGTTTTGTTGTTGTGTTAGAATAAAATAAAATGTAAGGGAAGAATGTCAGGTAAAAGAAACTTATATCAAGTTTATATTGTATACACACTTGTAATACTTTAATATATTATTTATATTGGTCTTTGGGCCACACCTGGCAGTATTCAGGGTTTACTCCTGGCTTTGCACTCAGGGATCACTCCTGGTAGCGCTTAGGGGACTATGTGAAGTGCCAAGAATCAAACACAGGCCGGCTGCATGCAAGGCAAGCACCCAGCCCCTATCATTTCTATTTTTATTTAACATACTTATTCCAATTGTGATATTTTATTTAAACTTGTTGAGAACTTGTGGTTATTTTTCTTTGAATGATTTAAAAGCTTATTTGGTGGAGACCATAGCTAATACAGTATAACTGAACTATTTCAGAAATCAGAAATTTTTTCAGTCTCTGCCTGATTTGGCTGTCCAAAACTTTCCAAGTTAGTTTTGGAAATTTCAAACACTGTAAATGGTCCCAAACCTAAACAAACTGAAAATATGAGTCAGGCCCCTCATGATCCACCTAAATTTGCCATTTAGCATATCTCTTAAGAAGCAAGCACTGGGAACCTACTAATGGCAAAACAGAGAGGTTTCTGTTCTCAAGGATTTCAGTGTTTGTGGGGAAATAGGAAATGAAGTAAGCATAAAAAAATACCTCGGGGGGGGGGTTATTGGGGTTCTTCGTGGTGAAAAATAAGTATTGGTAAAGGGAAATGTGTTTGATATTTGCATGACTGAGACTTAAACATGAAAGCTTTGTAACTTTTCCCACAGTGATTCAATAAATAAATAAATAAATTTTAAAAATACCTCAAGTGTACTGGGGAGATGGCTCAAAGGATTAGAGTGCATGTTTCACATGCAGGAACCTCGGCTCAATCCCTGACACTGCTGGGACAACCCCTAAGCACCGAGATAGGAACTGCTGGCTGTGGGCCCCTTCAAGAAACAGAGTAAGAGAAAAGAAAAGAAAAGAGTAAAAGATCGGCTCGAGTAATAATACTATAGCAAGTAGGGTACTTGATTTGCTTGGTTTGATCTACAGCATCATATAAGATCCCCTAAGTCCCTCGAGGCGTGATCCCTGAAAACAGACCCAGGATTTAGGCCTAGGTGTGTGCCCCCAGCCCTACGCATCCCCCTGCCACCACAACCACCACCAAAATAGAAGGCTGGAGTGCAAGTAGCAGGCCATCTAAATCCCTTCGTTAGCAAGAAGGCACCTTTACATATTACACTGGGGAAATTCAGAGGTGGGCGGACTTTAGCAAGACCTGGTCGAGGCAGCTCAAAGCATAAAAGCAAACCTAGAACTCCTTTCTGCTCATTTGTCACTTCCATCTCCATGATGTAGGTTCCTTGGTCACTAGAATGCTCCCAAGATAGCTGCTCTGAGCAAGACTTAAAACTGCAGAATGTGGGGATGCAGGGGGGTGGGGGGGCAGTCAGGGGAAGGGGAGGAAATCTGTGTCCCAGAATTTCCACTGTTTCAGCAAAAGCTTTGCTTTATTTTGACTAAACCAGCTTAGGACATGGCCTACTTGAACTGGTCACTGAGTTGTGGGAGGGGTATGTTGTCATGTATTCCCAAGGCCAGGAATGGCAAAGGTGCAGTCAGACTGAAATAGAAAGTTACTGTAAGAGGAAAAAGGGAAGGCGCTAGGCAGACACTCTGCCAAAGTCTGTTGTGGGTGCTGTGATAGAGAAAGCTGGCTCCCTGGTACTTTGGGAAAAGCATAGCATGATCGCTAACAAGGGCGCCAAAGGCATTTGTCCAGTGTCTGAATGTTAGTTCTGCCTGTTTAATTTCCTATCCTGTATTCAGCTGGGATTATAAAATTTAGAATTTAATAGTCATTTACCCAGTGAAGTAAAAAAAATTTTTTTTCTTTGCTTATTGAATACATTTGACAATGCTCAGGAGTTAAATCGCTGGCTCTGCATTCAGGAATGACTCGTGGCAGTGTGCTGGGGACCTTATGGGATGCTGAGGATCAAACCCAGATCAGCTGTGTGTAAGGCAAATACCCTAACCAGTTACTCTCACTCTGGCTCCATAAATTTGAGAGCTAAAGAAGAATACATGTTAAGAGATTAAAACAGAACATGGAACTCTCAGCAGTTAATATTTTTGTGTTAACGAAATGTAATCTAGTCTAGAACAATCAGGGAAGGTTGCCTGGAAGAAGTGACATGTACACTAAATACTGAACTGTAAGGAACATGAAGGATTGTGTTTTAAGAGCTGGAAAACTGACCTCTTTATTTTTGACTCTAAACGTAACTTATGCTACCTTGGAAGGAAGTCTTTCGCTTGTCTCATTTTCTAAGTAAAACAGATTAATATTTTTTAATTGGACATATAGTTTTACTATGGACAGAGAGGTCTAGCTTTTGACAAGGGAGAAAAACATGAAAACGGAACTCAAGGAAAGGAAATTTGAAAATAAAAATTGGCTTGTGCAAATTATTTTTTCTTTTGTTTTTGTGGGTTTTTTGGTTGGGGAGGGGCTGGGCCACACCCAGTGTGTTGTTTAGTGCTTAGCTCAGGGAACCAAATCTGGAGGGACTCGTGGAACAATATGTGGTACTGGGGATCAAACTGCATGCAAGACTAGCACCTTAACCCTTGTGCTATCTCTCTGACTCTGCGCAAGTGATTTTGGAATTTGAAGTTTTTTAAAAGATATGTGTATATGAAAAAATTCTAGATATTTGAGATGACCCACATCAATATGCTTGGTATATTTATGACACGAGTATGTTAAAATAGAGAGGGGGAATTTCTTTGTAATCATTTCTCACAGGCTGCTGAAGCCAGTGAAAGGTTAGAGTAGACCCAGACACATACAATGCAGCTCTGGGGATTTCTGATTAAATATGAGCCAGAGAAGTACTGAACAACTAACTATAAAACAAGCCCATCTGAAGGAAATCAGGCTTCTTCTAATAAGAAAGCAAACCCATTAATAATGTAGGCCAATGACGGCAAATTGGCTCTCACCAACCCCATTCCTTCCTGTACTCAGATCCAGTCTAAATCCTGTCTGTGGTTGTACCAGCAAATGAATAGGGCAGCCAGGATTCAAGCAACAAGTCTTTCCTGTCTCCTCCCTGGGCAAGGCTGAGGATGGGAATACAAAGATTCATCAAACATACACCTTTCCAGGCTCTTACCTCCTAAAAACAACAAGGCTAGCATTTACCAGTCGTTTTAGTGAGTGACACTGTCAAGTGCTTTGTGTTACAACTGTTGACCTTGGAACAATGCAGAGATTAAGGATTTTGCAGGGGTTAAGGACTCTGTTGACCCTGGCACAATGCAGGGGTTAAGGGTGTAAGGGTGTAATTTATAATTCTCTCTCCCTAACCACAATTTAAACACACATACACACACACACACACACACATATTTAACTAACCCTCGTTAGTTAAATCACAATATATATACCAATATATATACATAATACATATATATGTATGTATATATATACATATATATGTAGTGATTTAACTAAAGAGGGTTGGAGGGAAAGGAAAAGGGATGCTATAAGATTACTGGAGCCATGCAAATGCATATTTCTCAAGGATCAACTGCATTTGTATAGATCCCATTATATAGATGAGGAAAGAGGTTCTGAGAAGCTACATAATATGCACAAGGGCTTGAAGGTGGTTAGGGACAGAACAAGGGCTCAAGCTTGTTCTCTAACAAGCTCAGGACTCATTTTTGGGTTTGTGGAAAGCAGGAACAGTGTATCCACAGAGAATATAGTGTGTTAGTTTCCAGGAGAAATGATGGAACTCAAGAGTTTCGTGTGGCTGGGGAGGAATGCCAAAATGGACAGTTCTGACCATTTTCTCAGTTTTATTCATTTTTTAAATGACAATTGAGATTCCATTTGATTCTTGATGGTGAATACTTTGGGGTTTGTCTTTCCAAAGAGTCATATTGAAATTTGTGGTGCTTATTTGTCTTTATATGTCTTTATTTGTCTTCATTTGTCTTTGTATGTGCTCATTTTCCCTTAATATACTATTTAAATTTTGATTGCACTTCCCTTTAGCCCTGAATAAAATTTTTGTTCTCTGTTAACTATAAAACTACAAGTTTACTAGAAGATAGTCATACAAGTTTTACTATTTAAATGTGCATTATTTTCAACTTTGATTAAAGCACAAAAAAATAAAAAGCAAGGATGTTTAAAAGACTCTGAGCAGGGAATTCTTAAGATTTATGAGTTTTCTCTGTGTGTGTGTGTGTGTGTGTGTGTTAGCACAAAACAGAAGTTTCTCCCCCTGTCCATTCCCTATCCATATTTTCTATTAAAAAGTAAAATTTATTGTTGCTAAAATTACTGCTACATTTTCTAGTCATTCTGGAAGCATTTTTATAAGCTTCATAAAGTAAAATTACACTGGTTTCTTTTAAAGAGTCCTTAACATTTTTTAAAAATTATTTTCATTTTTTTTTGTCTTTTGGGGCCACACCCAGCAGTGCTCAAGGGTTGCTCCTAGCTTCTGAACTCAGGGATCATTCCTGACTGGGCTCAAGGGACCATGTGGAGTGCCAGGGATCAAATCCAGTTCAATCACATGCAAGGCAAAACACCCTCCCCACTATGCTATTACTCCAGTCCTTAAAAAAGTTTCTTGAGTGAGTACTAGTTCAAGAATGTATAAATATTTTAATTTTATTTTCTAAGGAATGGCAATTTGGACATTCCTATATAGTGAGTTGATTTCTCTTTGTTTGTTTGTTTGTTTTGCTTTTTGGGTCACACCCGGCAACGCACAGGTGTGTTATTCCTGGCTCTGCACTCAGAAATTACTCCTGGTGGTGCTCAGGGGGCCACATAGGATGCGGGAATCGAGCCTGTGTCAGCTGCATGCAAGGCAAATGTTCTACCTGCAGTGCTATCACTCCAGCCCTTTTTTCTTTGGTTTATTAAAATAGTACATGAAGTGGGTCTCAATTTTATGTGTTTGCTGAACACTTATGAGCATAGATTTAGGGATAGACACTAAATGATTATGTAGCTTGCTCATCAAGCCCATGTTTTCCATACTCATTCCTTGCTTGCTTATCTCTATGTATCTTTGCTTGTTTATGTTTTTCATTCTGGAGAAGTTGGTTTGAACATGAATTTTCTCTATCCTATAGCATCTAAGTAAGTTTAATTCAGTAAAAGCTACTGTGCTTCACACACACACACAATTATACTAGTATCTTGCTATTATGTGGCTGTGATATTATATCTTGCTATTATGTTGCTACTTTTATGAAACTATTGCCCTTATCATGCCTTCCAACATGGCCAGTAGCAAATCCCTCAATTAGAAATATTTCTCTCTTTGAGATTAGGTTGATAGTACAATATGCAGTTTACTAGATTAGATTGATAGTACAATATGCAGTTTACTACATGTTGAACCTGTGAGACATACTACTTATATCATACTGTGGACCCTCAGTTACAGAAAACAATAAACAATAAGATTGATCCAAATTTGGTTGCTTCTCTGGGAGAGTTTGTGGCATTACTGTTGTCAAGCAACACTCCTCAACATTGCTAGCCCCCCTGGGGGGGGGGGTCACAGCATGAACTTTGGAGCATTGTACACCTATATTTTTATTTCAGCTATGCCAGCTGAGTGACAGAACACATTATTTAACCTCTCTGAATCCCACATTCCTCAACCATAAAATCAGGCTTTACTATCCCCCTGCAGTACTGTTGTGAAAATTAAATGAAAATTTAAATTAAATGTTAAGTGCTTAAAACAATTAGATCTATATAATCAGCCCCCAGCACCACTGGGGGCGGGATGGGAGCAGGTATTGATGATTATACCCACAATGCAGGACCCAAGCGGCTCACATCCTTGGGCCTGGGCCTTTGCACTGAACTACTGGAATTGCCAGTGGGGTCTCCAGACCTCCTAAACACTGCATGAAAGATTCCCCTCAAATAAAGTAGAATAAATGCCATCTGTTAGTTTTCAATCTTACCGATGGTTTAAAAATCCCTCATCTTTGTTATCAATTCAACTGCCTGTGTGTACAATTGTATTCTTCAACTATAGTCTTTCCACTGAATGTTTCCATTCTTATCTAAAAAACTCCAGCTTTTTCTTCCTTTTTTTATTTTGGTGGGGGGTGTGGGTAAGGCATTGGTGGACAGAGTGGAGGGTCTTGGGCACTTTGGTATTGGCGAGGTAATGTAACTGTGTGCACCAATACCATAAATGTCAACACTATTGCAAACACAGTCCCTTAACTAGAACTAGAATACATATTTTTTTAAAAAAATCAAATTTTATAAAATTAAAATAAATTATCTTTTAAAAATAAGAGTGTACCCTTTAATAAGTATTGTCTGTGATTAGTAGTGGTATTGGCCTTGCCCATGAAGTCCTCCTCCTCTGGATCCGAGACTATAAGCCCCATGATTATCCAGAATGATCATGTCTAGTTTTTGCTTCCCACATGTGTCTAACTCATCACTTTGTTGATGACGGAAGTCCCACAGTAGATCAAGACCTATGCTTAGTTTCTCCTTGAGGTAAACATATTAAGAAGTTTCACTTTGGGAGTTTATTCCAAAGTCTAGGTCTCTGTTCAGAAGTTCTGGTTTCTCATAAGTTCTAATTTCTTTGCTTTAAATCCAGTCTTAGCTCCCAGTTCCTCACAGCCCATCAGCTGTTTGAGCACTGGCTCTTGCAGGGATATTATGGAGCAAAATATATTTCAGTGGAATTTGTGATTCCGTTCAGTGCTCGAACCTAGTCCAACCTTGGTGCTATTATCCATGGCTTCTGGCTAATTATTTGCTTCTACACCAAGCACAGCGAGTAAGGCATTTGCCTTGCACGTGGCTGACCCGAGTTCAATTTCTCTATCCCTCTCAAAGAGCCCAGCAAGCTACCAAGAGTATCCAGCCTGCAGAGCAAAGCCTGGCAAGCTACCCGTGACATATTCAATATCACAAAAACAGTAACAAGTCTCACAATGGAGGCATTATTGGTGCCCGCTCTAGCAAATCGATGAACAGTGGGAGAACAGTGCTAAAGTGCTACACCAACCTGCTTAGAGTCTCAAGCGACATTTCATCATGCCACTGGAAGACTCAGAGGAGTTCCTTGCCTGTTATTAAACCCCTTTGCCACTTCCCACCTTATTACTCCAATGTCTATTTGGGAGTATGAATCTTCACAGTTGGAGCCATCACACACCAAAAAGACTAAAAAAAAAAAGTACATAATCATGGTGTGAAAAGTACCTCAAAACCAGCAAGAAGTACAAATGAATTTGTAAATACAAATACTTTATGAATTGATGAAATTTCAACGCGTAAGTTTTAGTTCAGAAAGAAGAGAGAAGATGAGTAACAGCAGGTATTAATCTCATGTCAGAATAGAGTAATGGCTATCAGGTCACAGGTGTGTCTAAGTGTAACTTGAAATGATGTCACTGGTTTCTTCATTAGTCTTAGATCAGGATAGAGGTAAGAGAAAGGCTGGTAAGCAAATCTCATAATAGAATAAGTTTACTCGAATAGGAGTCATGTGAGAAGCACGTGGAATATATGTACACCTACAGACCCTTGATTTAGTGACACTAAGAAGAAACAAAAGGAGGCCTAAGAAGTCAGTTCCAGGGGCTGGAGCAATAGCACAGCAGGTAGGGTGTTTGCCTTGCACGCAGCCAACATGGCCGACACAGGTTCGATTCCCAGCATCCCATATGGTCCCCCAAGCACCGCCAGGAGTGATTCCTGAGTGCATGAGCCAGGAGTAACCCCTGAGCATTGCCGGGTGTGACCCAAAAAGCAAAAAAAAAAGAAAAAAAAAGAAGTCAATTCCCCAACCAACAGAAGTTTATTTATTCTGTCTCCATCACCAGATTCTTGAGGGATTTGAAAGAGAATCAAATACTTATAGTCACATTTTCACAATTGATAGCATCAGTAAGTGAATATCAGCTATACCAAGTCCATTACAAAACCAAAATTAAGTGCATTTAAAAAAATATTTGGGTCATACCTGGCTGTATTCATGGTCAACTCAAAGCTCAGCATTCTAAGCAGGACTGGGGGGACCTAATGTGGTGCCAGGGATTGAACCCAGTTAACTGATCGCAAGACCATGCCTTACCTGCTGTACTATCTCCTCAGCCCCTGAAGTCAATCTTAAACAATGAAATATGTTCAATACAAATAATGAAAAAAACAATTTCATGACTCTTATTTCCAAAGAGGAGCCTTTTTCAAATCTCTTCTCTTCTCTTCTCTTCTCTTCTCTTCTCTTCTCTTCTCTTCTCTTCTCTTCTCTTCTCTTCTCTTCTCTTCTCTTCCTCCCCTCTCCTCTTTTTTATTTCTCTCCTCCTCCTTCTTCTTCCCTCCTTCCCTCTCTTTCTCTTCCTCTTTCTCTCTTTCTCTCTCCTTCCTTCTTCCTTCTTTCCTCTTCCTCTTTCTTTCTCTATCTCATTCTCTTTATTTCTTTCTTCCTTTGTCTTTTTTCTTTCTCTATTTCTTTCTTTCTCTTTCTTTCTTTCTTTCTTTCTTTCTTTCTTTCTTTCTTTCTTTCTTTCTCTCTCTCTCCCTCCTTCCTTTGTTCCTTCCCTCCTTCCTTCCTTTCATTTCTCCTTTCTTCTTCCCTCCCTCTCTTTCTTTTTTTTTTTAATTTTCTTCTACTCTCTTCAGGGAACACTTAATTTTCTTTTAGTAGTTTTTATACTTGAGATTAATCAAATTTCCATGCTGAATGGCTAACTCTAGAACCACACTGTTAATCAGAAAATAGGAGCACATTTTATGGGATACATTTTTCACTTGGTAACTGACTTAACTCACACATTTGCTGACATTATCAAACATAACTTATTAAAACTGAAAATTCCAAAATGCAGCTCAAAAGTACTAAAAACGAAAGCGGGAGGGGTCAGGACATGCCTCCAGCATCCAATATTTCACATTTACTTTCTCACTCCAACCCTGACCCCATTCCACCATTTTAGACTTCACTCCCCTCATTCCTCTTCTTTCCCACCACCTTTAACGGGTTAAGTGTTATTTACTTAGTCCTTAGTTCCTTAGATAAGAAATCCTTAAACTCACCCAGAACATAACAGTGCTCCTCCTTGGGGTCCCAATTTTTGCCTTTTCTACTTTGTAAAAATGTGGTTTTATTTTGGAATACAAGCATTGAATTACAGAGATGATTTAAAAATCTGAAAAATGACGAAAAGTACTTGATCACCTTGTTAATCAATACCTAGAACTGTAATGTTAGTGAACATCTATGAGGCATTTGTGATGTATCAAGCATTGTGCTAAGCCCTTTGCATGTATTTAATTGCTTTGAATCTTCACAACAGCACTGTGAAGTGAAGTAAATTTTATTATTCTCATTTTATAGATGCAGACACTGAAGTTTGTGGGATTAGGTAATTTATCCAAACTAATTCCAAGTCTGAGTTCATGCTCTCAGTCCACTAGGTTTCTCAGTCTTCTCAGCAGATGTTCTTTTACAGGGAAGTCATAAACAGCCTTAGATATTTGGTCTCTTGAAACAGGTATCCTTTTCTTCAAATTTCATAACATAATACTTGCTTAGATGCCAGTCCAGTTGACCACTTTGTAATTGTCTCTAACTTTACTTCTGAGATGTTATGCCAGATGAAAATTCTTTTCAAGTCAAAAGGACTTGTGGTAAAAATTATAAAAAGGTTGAGAAAAGGTCCATAGAACAAGAATTTGAGGGTATTAAGGAATGGGGTAAAAGGGTAAAGGGACAATGCTGGAGGGATGATGATACTCTGGCAATGAGCATGGTGTAGCAGCAATGCAGCATAAAACCAACAATAGTGGAACTGTGATGCACAGGGGTTACTCCTGGCTCATGCACTAAGGAATTACTCCTGGCAGTGCTTGGGGGACCATATGGGATGCTGGCAATCGAACCCGGGTTGGCTGTCTGCAAGGCAAATACCCTATCCGCTGCATTATCGCTCCAGTCCCATTGTCTATAATTTTTTAAACAGTTATTCACTCATCAAACTCATCAAAGTCACTGTATCTGAAATAGCCATTTTTCTCAGAGAACAAACTGAGGTGGGGGGAAAATCTTAACAAAATCAGGAAGAAGGAGTCCTTGGTATGGCTGAGACAGCTCTTGGTAGAATTGAGGGGGTGAGGAAGGAAGTGATCATGACAGATGCTCTCACAATAGATCTGTGCTTACCAAGGCATAACATCACCCTATTGTGAGGTTCCGGCCTACTCTAAACTTATCAGGTTATTCAATTCCAGAGTGTCTTATTTTTCAGTGTAGGAAACTCAATTGCTTTATCTTATCACTCTTCCTCCTTCCGGTTTCCTTTTCCCTTTCCTCCGTGTCCCTCTGGTTCCCCAGCAATTCCTCCTTCTCCATCCCACAGCAATACACACATTCTCTCTGTCTCTCTCTCTCTTTCTCTCTCTCTCTCTCTCTCTCTCACACACACACACACACACACATACACACAAAATCCTGTAAAAACAAATTTAAAACTTAGTCTTTCATTACATGACAAAAAGTGGAAGCAGAAGCAAAATATAAATGTACTTTCTAACATAATATAACTTTCATGCAGATAAGTGTCATTGGAAAGTACCTAGGAAAACTCAGTGTTTGACCATGAGTCAATAGGTCTGCGGAGTTTAAATGATTGTTTCTAGTTGTTAGACAATTCCAGCAAGGTTCAACCAAATTCTCCTAACACCCAACATGTTTTTTGTATCATTTGATTACAGTAACACTGTAGACATTTATAAAGTTTCTGTACTTTACAAAGCATTTCCCCATCGGGGTCCCAGTCTAGGCATTCAATCAGGTGGCTATTTATAATCCCTCTTGTTAGTTATTCAAACAACAAGGCTAAAAGTTCAAGTACTCTCCATGGATCATCTGGCTATTAAGAATAAGAGGCAGAACTTGAACTCTGGGGTCATAAGCTATTTGCTTTCCTCATTGTTTTCCTGTGCTCTCTCACATTTGTATTATAGGATCAATTTTCCACAGACATATCATTAAAACTAATAAAATTATTAAGAGATACTCAACAAAAAGGTTCAGTGTCTAAAAGTACTTGCACTGCTTATGTGAGACTGAGGATTTGATTCTCAGTGCCGTCCACCCATGCTATAACACTGTGTGATCTCTGGTGCAAGCAGGTCAGCTAAAATTATGCCACCCTTAGTGATGACCACATTTAATGCCATGCAAGTACTGTGACTAGGAGAGAGGCCCTGGTGAGCATGTATATAAACACAGCAACTTCTGGCGAGCACTGCAACCAGAATATTACACATGCACCCCAATTCAATGGTAGCACACATGGCAAGCACACATGCAAGCACCATAACGCAAAGTCTGCAACCCCCAGTGAGAATGAAGGCCCAAGGTGTGTGGCCCCTGGTTATTCCAACAGCAGCAGCAATGGGAATTGAAGGAGAAACACCAGAAGGATCATTTAGATAATAACCAGGTATGGTTAGTAATAGAATGATATATTTATTCATGGTCTTAATAAATTCAGTATTTCTAAGTTTCCTTTTCTCCTATGAAGACTGATTAAAAACTAATTCATAAAAGAAAAAAATCCTTTTACTGGTTCACTAAAATTCAAAGGACAGCTTGATTTTTTCAGTCATTTCAAAGGCTTTAAACTAACTTATACCCATAACTCATCTTATGAGACATTTTACTTTTCATTCAGAGTGAAAGAAAACTATCTCTTATGGTTTTTAAAAGCAATTTTAAGAAGTTGATATAAATAGAGTGACTACAAAATTAATGAACACTCAAGAAGAAAATAGAAAATATTAGAGTTAGGAAAGGTTTAAAAATAAGATTAAAGCCCCCCTTGTAAATTTATATTTTTAGTAAAATCATGAGTAGCAATAAGAGAGCCCGGCAAGCTACCGAGAGTATTCGATATGCCAAACACAGTAACAACAAAGTCTCCAATGGAGACGTTACTGGGCCCGCTCGAGCAAAAAGAGTAACAATAGGGAGGGAAAAAGTTGTAGCCTGATAATATTGATACACAATTTGTTAGGCACAGGTTTTACCTTAAGAATCAAAAAGGAGAGCCTGTAGTGATAGTACAGTGGGTAGGGCATTTGGCTTGCATGTGGCTGACCCAGGTTTGATTCCCAGCATCCCATATGATCCCCTGAGCACCGCCAGGAGTAATTCCTGAGTGCAAAGCCATGAGTAACCCTTATGCATCACTGGGTATGAACCAAAAAGCAAACAAGTAAACAAATAAATAATAAAAAAGGAGGGCTTGGAGCAATAGTACAATAGAGAGATCATTTGCCTTGCAGACGGAAAACCTAGGTTCAATTCCCAGAATCCCATACAGTCTCTGAGCCCACCAGGAGTGATTCCTGAGTGCAGAGCAAAGATCTGAGCATCGCAGGTGCCCAAAAAACAAACAAATAAATAATCAAAAAAGAAGAAATAGAAGTTAGTTTTTCTACATATAGTTTAGAGAAGGAATATACATAACAACTAACAAGGTGAGGGTAGGGCAGTAGGATGACTTAACTATGACGTATAAGAGACAGTAGACATTGGAATATGATGAGGCTGGAGACATAGTACAGCAGGTAAGAAGCTTGCTTTAATTGACTCAGGTTTGATTCCTGGAACCTCACATGGTCCCTGGAGCCTTGCCAGGAGTGATCCCTGGACATAGTGCCAGGTCTAAGCCCTGAGCACTTCCAGGTATTACCCAAAAAACAAGGAGGAAAACAAAATGTGAGGCTTCTTTTTTTTTTTTGCATGCCAAAAATGTTTATTATAAAAATTTCAGTCTGTTTAAAATGAAAGTTATTGCTTATGTATACTCACATTTGATTTAAAATTACTACATTCTTTTTATTTGCTTTCTGACCATTGTTGAGATCATGTTTTATATGCTTATTAGCACATATTCCTCATTTTGAGAATCACTTTTTCTTTTTTCCTTTTTTTAAATTTTTTTTAATTTATATTAGTGAGACATCATGAGGTACAGTTGTAGACTTACAAATTTTTGTGCTGACATCTGCACTTGTTTGTTCATTGCAGCACTCTTTACAATAGCCAGAATCTGGAAAAAACCTGAGTGCCCGAGAACAGATGACTGGTTAAAGAAACTTTGGTATATCTACACAATGGAGTACTATGTAGTTGTTAGAAAAGACGAAGTCATGAAATTTACATACAATTGGTACTACATGGAAAGTATCATGTTAAGCGAAATGACTCAGAAAGAAAGGGATAGACATAGAAATATTGCATTCATCTGGGGAACATAAAGTAACAAAATAGGAGACTAACACCTAAGAATGGCCGAGATTAATACAGGAAAATGTGAGGCTTCTTTGAAAAATGTGTAAGACAACAATTTCAAGGGCAGAGCATTAAGTACAGTCTTCACACGCATGAATCCAGCTTTGAGTGGTGGGTTAACCACTGTCATTACCCATCAAGAACTAGAAGTAGGGTTTATTCTTCCAAACCTTTTTTGGATGTAATGAAGCTTCTCTCTGCTTCCCTGTAGTTACAAGGCATTACATGCAGATATGGTTTGAGGTGACACTGGTTCTCACTGGAGCCTACTCCTGACTGACTGCTCCAGTGATAGTCCGAACAGTTCTGGAGGACTGGACACTACTAGGGATTGAATCTGGGCCCCACAGGCAAAGCTTATGCTCCACCTGTTGACTTATCTCTATCTCTCTGGTCTAGTATTTCAGAGTTTAAAAGGTCACATAGTAGACTAAATCCATACCAGGCAGATGTTAGAAGATGGGTGATCCAAAATGGCATAAGAGCAGCTATTGTGTAAGTACCATATGCCATGTTGAAGAGAGATCGTCCTTTTATGGTTCCTTCTTTTGAGTGGTTCCCAGTGTTCATTTGAAAACAATAGTTGCAAAGAATCTCAAGGCAATGGGAATAAAGCAATCACCCCGCCTGTCATAGCAAATTGTTTATAATTCTGAGTCTTGCCATAGAGGTCCCGCCCAGCCCACCCACCCTCAAAGACTTTGTATCTACAATTCTGTCTCTAAAGAGTTTAAGAAAACTTTGCCACCTGAAAATTTCCCCAGAAGAGAGGTGGCACATACCAGTGACTGGCTTTAAAGAAAATATTTGGGGTGACACATTGCATAGCAGCCTTTCTTGCAAAATTTCAGCACATATGCCACCTTTGGGTCATGAGAATCCACTCAAGATTCTTATCCCTGAACCTTAGGAGTCACTTTCCTATGTCCAGTGTCATTCTGTGCCTTGGTAGGACACAATCTTGCAGTCAATTGGTGAGTGGCCAGCCAGATGTGAACTTCTGGTAGGTAGTGCAAGATGATCAACAGAGCAGTGAACTCAAGGACCCAACTTTCCGATTTAATGGCCTCTTTGAATGCTGTGAGAGTGCAGTTAAATCACATCATCTCACCAAGATTCAGGGACCTCAAATGAGGAGGTAGGGCTATCTCAACCTTAAGATCTTTTCTTGTGAAAGAAGAGAAGTTCTATAAACATTTTAAAATAGGGTGTTGAAGGAAGATAGAGCAAAGAAAGAGAAAAGAGTCTGTTTAAGAAACAGAGATTTTTCATGGACATAAACAATAAAATGCTCAGAGAGGGTGAATCATGTCCAGGAAACCAGAGAAGACAAGAGAAAGGACTAATATTTAGGGATTGAGATAATTAGCTACAGAGCATGTCAGGGTGGTAGGCCAGGGAGTTGAAGTATGTTCAAGGGCAAGTTCTTGGCTTTGTGTAATAGAAGAGGCGGGAAAAAAGCTGGATGAGATACAGATTTTAATTTTGAATTTCCAAGAGGTTATTATAAACAACTGGAAAGAAGGTTGTTTTAAATTGTCTTTAATGTGAGTATTCACTTGTTGGCAGTGATCAGCGTTTCCTATAAATACCACTTACATCTTATGGAATGAAACTGTAACGTGTAATGTGCAGGGAGAAGAGGTGAAGAAAGAGCAGTGAGGGAAACTTGGAATCTGAGTTCTTGGCATGAAAAATTGGGGAAATTGAACTCCTCTCCTTTTATTCTTTTTGGAACCGATGGTGAACAATTGCCTTTCAAAAAGGCTGTTTTCTTATTAATATACATTTTTGCTTTGCTTTGGGGCATTTAATGTGCTCTCCAGAGAATTCTTCAAAGCATTTAAAATAACATTTGCCAATTTCTCCTTCTTTTAATTAATACCAAGTGGTTTCATTCAAGCCAATGTTACAAGCTGATTCTACATAAGTAAACCAGGGATACGGTGAAGCTCCAAAGTGAGAATCACGCAGATTCAAATCACTGCCCTGTCACTTACAATGTCATCCTAGGAAAAATATTTAACCTATCAGAATTTTAAATGCATCATTTTGTAATAGATTTTTATAATTACTAAGATAATAGAAAATATTATATGGTTTTTGACACAGAATAGGAACTCAGAAAGCATGAATTATTTCTCTTTTCCTGCTATAGCTCTTGCTCCCCTAGAAAAGAAGCAACATGTGGTTTTGGAGGTCTGAGTTATTAACCCAAACAGTTCCACATTGGTTATTACCAACAATGCCCACTCACCCTGTTCCACAATGTGCCCACAAAAAAAGGGGGGGTTAGGTAAACTTTAAACATCTTCTTTGGCTCACATTAGTATCTCATCTTTGACTCAAGCAGTCTCATGTGCCTGCTGTCCCTCCCAGCAAACACCACTAGGCAGTTCATACAGAACTCTTCTAGGTTTCATTTTTTCACAGACAATGCACTGTGACCAATTTCCCTCACCACATTGTCTTGCTATTATCTGTTGATGAAAATGACACTAATCTCTCCACTGTTAATGTGTCTGCAAGCAGGAATATGGCTCCCATCATATGATGGGTATTCAATATTTCTTGAATAAAATAAAAATATCATATCTAAACTTTGTTTACCGAGAAATATCAGTTTCCTTCTGACTTCTCATCTTTGTTAATGTCAATCAGTTCTTCCATAAATTCACTCTGAAGACCCCAGTACATCTCTTCTCATCTGTTACGCATAATGTTGTCAATTCTTTGATAAATTCTCTCTGAAGACCCCCGTATGTCTCTTCCCATCTGTTACTCAGAATGGGCCCATGTGATGATCTCTGACCAAGAATGGTAGCCAGAAATGGAGATTATATAGCTAGCTGAGCCAATTACCCAGATTTTAATACAAATATGTGTTATTTTCTCCTAAATCAAATCCCTGCATTTGGACAGAGTATATAATTAAGTTAAAATTAGTTACTAAAACAAGGGGAATGGATATAGAGATGATAGAGTTTCAAAAGTTAGTACTAGTTGGTGATGACATGTACTCACTTTTGTTTGCAAATGTTGTTGCGCTTTTAGTTGTCTATTTGATATGGAATATCTATGCAATTCGAGCTGGATTCTGATTTACCGAAGCAGAAATTGAGCTAACATGCATGGACTCAAACAAACAGTCTTTGTGCCAATGTTAGCAGTACTTGGTTCAAATAGAATTTTTCAACTCTGGGGTGCCTCAAGATGGAGGCAAGTCAAGTCCCCATCCTGTCAAAGCCCCAGCAGTGGCACTCACAGCCCAACAGCTGCCACTGTGACTAGGATTGGACTCCACTGCTTCACAATTGAGCTGTGCAGAGACACCGAACTGCTGGAAATTTCAGGTACACCAGTTTTTTAACTAAGAATTCTGGGGTCTTCAGGAGCGGGGACGGAAACCTCCCTCTACCTGACCCGCCTACTTCCAAAGCCCTGACATCCACACCCGTATCCCACAATCTCCAACATTTAAACTCACTGCTCAGCTATATATATTCAAGAGTTTTTGGAGCACATGGCCACATTCATGGTTGCTGAAATCTCCAAACTCTACAATATTGACATCCCAGTAGGAGCACACCAAATTAGATGGTAAAGTAACATAGAATCCATCTAACTTCAATAAACAAAAACATTAACAGAAGACTCAACTAGCAATAACAGGTTAGTAAACCCTCAGTCAAGGACTTAATGACCACATGGTGAGATATAACCATTTTCTTTTTTTTCTTTTTTTTTTTAATTTTATTGAATCATTGCGAGATAGTTACAAGCTTTCATGTTTGGGTTACAATCACACAATGATCAAACACCCATCCCTCCACCAGCACACATTCCCCACCACCAATATTCCCGGTATATTCCCCCTTTCCCAACCTCCCCCTGACTCCATGGCAGACAATATTCCCCATACTCTCTCTCTACTTTTGGGCATTATGGTTTGCAATGCAGATGCTGAGAGGTTATTGTGTTTGGTCCATTATCCACTTTCAGCACACATCTCCCATTCCGATTGGTTCCTCCAGCCATCATTTTCTTAGTGTTCCCTTCTCTATTCCAGCTGCCTTCTCCCAGATATAACCATTTTCACAAATTTTCTTTTACCGAAATATTTTTGATAATTGTATTTGCCATGTAGTTGTAACAAGCAATATAATATGAATTATTTGGACTTGCTAAAGGAAGCAGGGATGGGGGGTGATTGGAAAAATGGGGACAATGGTGGAAGGAAGGTCACACTGGTAGTGGGACTGGTGTTGGAATACTGAATTCCCATAAAAAATACATCATAAACAGCTTCATAAACCATGGTGTTTTTTTAAGTGGGAAAAATTTATCAAACAAATGGAAATTTTTGTTTTTGTAGAAAAAGTGTGAAGAAGCCAAACATTGTCAAGTATTCAACTGACTGACACCAACAAAGACAAGCATCCTCTAACTGGAGGAAATGTTGCTGACAGACTTGCTCCTCTCACTCTTGACATTGCTTTGCAGACATCACACAACATTGGCATGAGAAACTGAGAGTGGAATTTTAACTGTACATTTAGAAAATGAGACTATTTTAAAGAATACTACTTTGTCAAATGTATCTAGAGTAAAATTTGAAATGTTGCCTTACTCTGTCTTATGTCATACAACCAATTTAAATTTTTCTAAGATTTATATGTCAAACTGACTTTCTTCCTGTGACTTCAGAAGGGCCATGATATGAGAAAATTGTCCTAGAAGTAAAAAGACCTTCTGACATCCTACTGAGAAACTGCTCATGGACCCCTATATTCTAGGGCAGCTGCATTCTGATTCTCACATCTTTACCTGACTTTTTTTACACACCTAACATTTCAGGAAGCCTGAATACATGTGTGCTGTCCTTGATCCCTCTGGATGCTTTTTAGTCATTCTCCCAAACCATTTCTTAGCCCAAACCATTTCTTAGCCTCAGATATTCCCCCTCTGACAGTTATTTTTCAAGTCCCACCTAAAATGTTCTCTTCTTCCCAAAACTATTTTTAACTCTTAACTAGAAACAACCCATCGTCCAGCTCTTTAATGATGTGTATCATATGTCTTGTATTAAAAGTCTGTGATATCCTCCTTGCATCACTGATGGTTACTTTTATCAGAAAAAATTGAAATTATCTATACCAAGTTCATAATAATTTTGAAAATTCTGCCTTAGGAACGAAAGCTCTTTACAAGAAAGACTTTTTGAATTAGTGCAGTATATAATCCATAGAGCCTCTTCATAGGAAAGAGCAATAATTAAATCTCAATGATATACTTTTCTTTTATATCAATACCTTTTCTTTCTAGTTATTAAAGGTCTACACTTGACTGGAGCCTGAAACAGACAATTAAGGGCAAATTTCAGGCAGGGGTTACAAAAACGAAATGTGTATCTCATATGCTTATCTTGTTTAATTGGATAAAGTTCCCTCCCATTTTTTTTTCATCTGCCTCTCTCTTTTTTCCTATTTAAACTGGCATGTAAATGTGGTCATTCTGACAAATGAGTAAGTTAAATGAAAAAATTAATTTTTTTCTTAATTCAAAAGAATGTCAGCATTGCTGGGGGGGGGGACATCGTGGACAAGGTGTGGATATTGGTGCCAATATATGTCCTGGTAGACACTTTCACAGAAAGGCACAATAAAAATCTAAAGAAAATCTGGCATGAACTCATTGTCTGATGGTTTAAACAAGTGCACTGGCATTCAGTTACCTGAACGTGACTGCCATTTTAAATGAAGTAAAAACTGACATAAACACATGAGGAAAGAAAAATTCTAAGCCTGTTCCAATTCTAAATTTTAAATGCACATACGTCTCAACTGCAAAAGCAGTCTTCATTTGACTGTACCATTTTCTGCAGGGGCTACTGCTAATTCATTCCATAAGAAAGTAGAGAATGGCTTGTCATTCTTTCGTCAGATGTACAGGCAGCTAAAGTCCTACATGTAAATCATAGCAGGAATTTTTCTACCAATCCTGATTAACTTCAACAACTTTGAGCAATTTGTTCATGCTTATCCAGCGCTGACAGGAAGTGCCATTCCAATGAGAGACAGTTCCTGCTGTGAGCCCTGACATCGATCCTCCCAAGCACAGGGGCTTCTGCCCTTTAGTTTGTAAGACAATTTTTTTTAAGGGATGAAGGCAGAGCAAGTTGGTCTGAGTGGAGGGTCTGTACAACCTGTGGTTATAGAAACCTGCGTCATTAATGGGAGTAGGTGGTATTGTCAACTGGAAAGAAACAATAGGTCTTAGGGAGGGGAGTCTGGGACTCTTCACACCCCTTTTCCATTCCAGCAGTAACAACTTTCCAAGGATGAGGGAGCAGGACAGACAAGTAAAAATGTAGACTCACCATCACTCACTTCCCACCCTCCCTGAACCTTCTAGAACATTGCTTCCCTGGAGTGGCAGGAGAGAAAAGAAATTAAGGTTTCTTGATACATTAAGATTTTGTTTCTAACCACAAATGTGTGGGGGGTGAGGGTAGAGATAGAGAAATGGTAGATAGAGAAAAGACCCACTATGACAATAATAGCTAGGAATGATCACACTGGCCAGGATCTGAGGGTTAAAAGTAGGTAAGGAATATTCTTGATAATCTTCAGTTCAATATTGCAAACCCCAATGCCCAAAAGGAGAGAGAGATAAAGAGAGAGAGAGAGAGGATAGAGACAGAGACAGAGAGACAGAGACAGACAGAGAGAGATAAAGAGAAAGAGGGTAGCGAGAGAGAGAGAGAGAGAGAGAGAGAGAGGACAAGAAGAAAAGTGCTTGCCATAGAGGCAGGCAGAAGGTGGGGGTGGAGGGTGATGGGAGGGAACCTGGGGACACTGATGCTGGGAAATGTACACTGGTGGAGGGATGTGTGTTAGAATACTGTATGACTGAAATCTAAGAATGAATGGTTTTGTAATGATATATCCCACAGTGATTCAAAAAAAAAGTTTAAAAAATTTTGTTTCAAAACCAAAAAATAGTACATGAAATTCTTTTAGAACCCATATTTTAATAGTGTGTTAGATCCAAACACACCATGTTTACTGAGCAAAGAGCAATGGCCTGGTTTTGTGTAAACTTTTGGTATCGTTCAAGGTTTACAAGATGTCTTTGTGGGGCTGGAAATTGATCAAGAAAATGTAAACACAAAACCAAGATAAACCATAGAATTACCATATAATCCAGTAATTCCATTTCTGGGTATATATGCCAAAGAAATGAAAGGAAGAATTTGAAAATATATTTGCACACCCATATCCATAGCAGCATTTTTCAAAAAAGCCAGACAGTAGAAACCCATATATCTATGCATAGATGAATGAATAATGTTTAGCACATGATTCATACATATCATGGAATATAACTTTGCCTTAAACAGAAAAAAAATTGTGACACATGCAACAAGGTGAATTAACTTTAAAGATGAAGTTATACTAAGTGAAATAATCCAGATATAAAAAGAAAACATAGCATAATATTACTTTTATGAAGCAAGGAGCATAGTCAAATTCATAGAGAGAAAATAGAATGATTATTTCAGGGATTGGGGGCAGAAACAATGGAGAGTTTGTTTTTAATGAGAACAGATGTTTCAGGTTTGAAAGATAAAACATTCTGGAGAGGGATGATGATTGTTCCACAGAAAAAAATTGCCATTGTAGTGTATATTTAAAAATGTATAAAAATGTATAAAGTTATAACATTTACATTATATATGGTTTTGCCACAATTAAAAATAAATAGAAATATTAAAAATAAATAGAAAAATAACCAAAGATAAATAAACTCTTATTCTGTCACTTTGCAATAAAGGTGACATGTCCATACTGAGTGAGAGAGAAAATGAGTAATTTCTGAATAAAATTGTGCTATACAAAAAGCATTGTGAAACTGGTTTAGTTTTGAAACTGGAAATAGTTTCATGATTATGAAATTCTGTGGTTAAAAATAATATATATCATCTATAAAAATTCTTATGTCAGTCTCTATCAAAAACTTAGAATTCTTAGCTTTAAGAAAAAAATAAACTCCCACTTTAAAAAAGTTTTCATTGTATAACTGAAACCCAAGCACAAAATTTGTAAGCCTATAACTGTACCTCATGGTTTTTCACTAATAAAAAAAGAAAAAAAAAAGTTTTAACGGATTGATGGAGGAGTTGTGGACGGGAGGGTGGGGTGGTTCACCTGCAGTGCTCAGGGCTTACTCCTGGCTCTGTGCTCAGGGATCATACCTGGTAGTACTCAGGAGGCCATATGGGTTGCTGGGAATCAATCCCTTGTCAGCCCTGGGCAAGGCAAGTGCCCTACCTACTGTGTTATCTCTCCAGTTGCAAGTTTTAATGGATTTTAAACTCACTTTTGAATACACAATACAGATATGCAACACCTCTTAGTGTGAGAAAAAAACAATTGATTAATTTGAGGAGATATTTAACTTTACTGGGTGAATTAGAACAAAAGATTTCTATTTTGTGGATAAAAATTGAAAAATAAGGTTCCAATTATTAAAAAATTTAATGATTTATTAATTCATATCAAATCCATTTATTTTTGTTAGAAATATTTTTATCTGTTTTCTGTTGAAAACCAAGTATCTTGACTTAGTACACAACCTGTGTATGTACGTGTACTCTAGTTTTTCTGTCCACTGAATCGGCTTAAAAATAAAGACTCAATAATAGCAATCAACGTATCTAATGCCTTGATCTTATTTTTTGTTTTCTGATTTTTTTTTCAGATAAGAGAAATTAGAATTGCTAAGAGAAATGTATGCTCCAGGTCCCCAACAAGGAAAATGAAAGATAAGCTTCTACACTTGGAGTAGTAGGATGAAAGGAATTGTAACAGACAAGCAAACAAAACTCTCAAGAAAGCATATCGATGATCTTTATTGTTAGGGAACTACAAATCCAAAGAACAGTAAAATATCACCTCATAACTGTGACAATGTCAATTATTAAAAATATAAGAAATAGGGGACAGAGAAACCATACAGTGGGTGAGGCACTTGCCTTGTATGTGACAGAGTCAGGCTGTATCTCTGACACCACAGTCGCCTGAGCACCACTAGGAGTGGTTCTTGAACACAGCCAGCTGTGAGCCCACCCCCACATTAAAAAAAAAGAAAATGTATGTGTGTGTGTGTGTGTGTGTGTGTGTGTGTGTGTGTGTGTGTTTGCCTAGAGAGATAAGCTCAAAGGGCTTTGTAGATCTGAGGCCTAGGCTCAATTTACAGCTCCACGCAGTTCCCAGCACAGAGCTGTGACCAGGGTACAAAAGTAGTGGCCCCCAAACCAAAACAAAGACCAAACACAAAAGCTAGAGGGACGTAGAGAGAAGGAAATCCTTTTTCTAAATTATTATTGGGAATGTAAAGGGGTGAAACTGTTATGGAAAATGTTATGGAGATTGTTCAAAAACTTAAAAACAGAAACTCTATATAATCATTATCTTACTTCTGGGTATTTACACAAAGAATACAAAAACATTCATTTTAAATGTTATGTGCACCCCTATAATTCATGACACCTTTATTCCACTAGCCAGAAGTTGGGAGCGCCCACTGGCAGATTAGATAAATAAGATGTGGCTTATACACACTATAGAATGAATTCAGCTATTTAAAAAAAGATGAAATTTTCACACAGAGAAAGAAAACACCCAGTGCTGTCACTCATATATGGTACAGAAAGAAACAAATTGATGAACTAGATGAAAAACGAACTTGCTATTTTGGCCACATCCTGCAGTGCTCAGGGCTTACTCCTGGCTTTGTGCTCAGAGGTCACTCCTGGAAGGGCTTATATGTGGTGATTGGGATCAAACCTGATGGCTTCTATTTTTTCCATGAGCATTCAGGTGAACTGGTTCCAGTCATACTCTCACCCCCTTTCAGAGCATTTAGGGTCTTTGGGACAGCTGAGTTCATAAGGTCATTGAGTTCTGCAGGCTGGACCTCAGATTCTATTCTTTAACTGAAAACTTTACTCTGATCACGTAATCGAAGTGGAGGTGCAGGGTAAACTGCAGAGTCAACAGTCAGACAAACCAGACCAAAGCAATAGTACCACAGGCAGGGCACATGCAGTCAAGCTGGGTTTGATTCATGATTCATAGTACCCTATCTGGTACTATGAGCACCGCCAAGAGTAAGCCCTGAGCCCAGCTGATGTGGTCCAAACTCCCTTGCCCCAAAATATTAGCTTATGAGGGGCCTGAGAGATAACACAGAGTTAAGGTGCTTGCCTTATGCATACTCAACCCATATTCCATCCCTGGCACCTCATCCATTTCAGGAAGGGAAGAAGGGTGAGAGGGAGGAAGTTAGGGCAATTTATAAACTGATAACATATCTCTCACATCTCTCAATTATGATCTCTATGTATTTGCCATTAAACATGTAATACTGAGCAGGAAGATAGGCTGGTAGGTCTCTTGCCTTGCATATGGCTAACCTGGGTTCCATAATGGTACCTCATATGGTTCCCCGAGCCTCACCAGGAGTGATTCCTGAACACAGAGCCTGGAGTAAGCCCTGAACACCAGTAGGTATGATCCCCACAAACAAAGAAACAAACAAACAAACAACATTTTCTTAAGTGTAGGACTTGACCCAAAGACCAAGGCACTCCTTTTCCTGTAAGAATCCTTGAAGGAGGGCTACACAGCACAATGCGATCCTCACCGTGGCCAGGTGTACTGTTCTGCTGTAGCTGTAGCATGCCACACATAGCAGAATTCCCCTTTCTGTTACCATGACAACGCCCTCTCATCTCCCTGTCATCCAATTTTCACTGTGGGTGACAATCCAGGGGCAGAATCTTACAAGATGGTACCTGCTCCCTGGGGCATGCTAATGATAACCCCAGAGGCATGCTAATCTTATCGGGGGCATCTCTGGCATCACAGCAGGGCCCTTGCATTCTGAGAGCTCTTCAGACCATCTGGACCCAGCTGGAAGAATTTCAAGAGCTTCAGTATCAGAAGCTGTTACTGTTGTAATGGTTATCATTTAAAAAATACTTAGAGAGTGATATTTATTTACCTCACTGGGGCTTCATCGTATCCTCTTCCTGCCCTCCCTTCCAGATGTGTTCTATCTTAAATGCCAGGGTCTTTGTTGAGACTGTTTGCTTTTCCTCCACAACGAGTAAGACACAATGAGTGAGTGTGTGTGTGTTCATTCGGACACCAGTGTTTTCCCTCTCACTGAACTTCAAAAATTTACGCGCAAACCTACAGCAGACTTCCTGTTCAGTGACTCTCCATGTAAACAAAAACAGCTCAAGAAACAAACACAAAAAAATGTAAATATCCCTTTCCATATAGTACAGTCATACCATTCCATATTCCAACACGCTGAGTACTCAAGCTATGTTTGTTCAGATTTCTAATCATAAAAGGTTTTGAACAGTGTTCGGCCTCACTAAAGAAAAAAAATGAAGTTACTGCACAAAGCACAAGCATCTCTTTTATGTATGTGTTTTGAAAAGAAAAGTTACAGAACTTATGGATTCCGCTGTCAGAAGGAGATTCCTTTGATAAGGAATGTTTTTAATTATTTAAATACTTTCACAGCAAGAGTTCACGGTAGGTTGATTTCTGAAAGTATTAGGAGGTTCTCACTGCAGGTAACCTTGTAACTTTGTCAGAAACTTTGATTAAACAAACTGGCATGAGGTAAAGTACCCCTGTGAGAGGGCACATCCCACATGTAAGCATGCAGTGCCAAATATTAGTGTATTATTATTATTTGCTGTGTCTTTTTTCTTTTGTTTCTGAGAAACTTGAAGAATTATTATATTCTATCTCACCATAACCTTTCAGGATTAGGTGGGAGAAACATAATCCAACCATAAACTTCTGCTAGATTTTATCTTTTAAAAGATGGTGAAAGAATAAAATCAAAGACAGCAGAATATTTTCCAACTCATAGACAATTAGGAGTGGCTTCAGAATCGATGACAATAGGATTCACTACTTTCTTTGCCCTTTGGGAAAACATTTTTACATATAGAGAAGTAATTTCTATCCCGGGAATCCTTTTTGGCCTGACCTCATTAGAAAGTCCTGAAATGACTTTAAATAAGGTCAAAGTTGAACTGGCCAGATCAACTAAGCATTCCTTTTAAATGAGACATCTAGATACAAACATACACCATTTTCCTTTTATCCTCTTCCTATTGCCTGATTTCTTCCTTTCTTTCTAAAAATATTTAGTGCCTACCGTATGCAGGCATTATGTTATATAATTAAGATACAGATAAATTCATTCAATTTACAATGCTGGAACAATTATTCATATGGAAATAAGGAGAAATAGAACCCTACTTTATTCCATTCAAAATAAATTAAGAAACTTAAATGTGAATGATAGAACTTTAAAATGTTAAGTAGAAAATTCAGTGATTTAAGATTTAATTTATTTTACTCAATAATTCTCAAATAATACATAAAAATAACTAATGATGGAAGAAAAACTATAAATGTACAATATAAAACTTATAATGAAAAATATTGTAAATAGTTTTTAAAAGCCAAGCATTGAGAGCTTTAGAAATGTATTTACAACAAACTTATTTCTATTATTTTTTATAAAACAATAACTGGAGCGATAGCACAGTGGTAGGGCGTTTGCCTTGCTCATAGCTAACCTGGCCGAGCCAGGTTCAATTCCTCTGCCCCTCTCAGAGAGCCTGGCAAGCTACCGAGAGTATTCAATATGTCAAAAACAGTAACAAAAAGTCTCACAATGGAGAAGTTACTGGGCCCGCTCGAGCAAATTGATGAACAACAGGAGGACAGTGACAGTGTTATTTCCAAGTTTATCCCCAAATTTGCTGGCTGAAACTAATTATACTATTGCCATAATTTTGTGAGTAAGGAATTCTGCCTGAGCTCAGATGGGCTGCTCTTCTGCTCCCAGAGGCATCAGCTGGGGTCACACACACACCCATCTACAAGTTTGGCTAGGGTTAAAATGAGCTAAGGAGGTCCTTCCCACCCTACCAAGACCACAAGTTGCCTCCCCCCAACACCCCGGCCCGGCAGTTCTCCAGCATGGCCATGGCCCCAGAGGCACACAAACCAATCTCGGATCTATGCAGCTTTTGATAGAAATCCCTCCAGACTAAATTAGTAAAATATCAGAAATCCAAAATCACGCAGCCACTATCTCAGCCACATGACATCATATGATCTCCATAACCAGCAAGAGAAAACAAATTATTTCATGATGCCTTTTCAGCAGGTCTGATTGTTGGGGTAAAATTCCAAACAATAATGGTGCATCTTTTGTTGAAATAATGAGTGTAATCAAAGTAGAGAGAGAGTTAAATGGAAATCATCTGCCTTACAGGCATGGGGAGAGGTGGGATGGGGGTATATTGGGTTATTTGGTGGTGGAAAATATGCACTGGTGAAGGGGTGGGTGTTTGACCATTGTAAGACTGAAACTTAAAACTGAAAGCTTTGTAACTGTTCTCACAGTGATTCAATAAATAAATTTTTTTAAAAATGAGCTAAGGAGGTTGATATAGATAGCGGGAAAGAAGATGGGCTTTCTTTGGGACTCTTTCTTCCTATACAGTCTCTCATCCTCTAGAACTTCTCTCTCCATATGGCTTTATTCTCTTGCTGGAGAGAGGATAACTTTCCCAAAGAGTGAAAAAGAAGCTGCAGGACTGCTAAGGTTAAATCCTGAGGTGACATAACATCCCTCCTGATGCATTGATTAAGCTTTCATATCCAAGTTATGTATCTATCACCTATGAATTATGAAGAAGACAAAAATAGAGAAATGTACAAAAAATTCATATAGAAGAAAACAAATAGTTCACATATAGATGAAATGATATTTACTTTCATTATTAAATAAGGGGAAGTATTAAACCTATCAAAGGAGAAGAACTGGGGCTGGAGAGATAGCACAGTGGGTAGGGCATTTGCCTTGCAAGCGGCCGACCCGGGTTTGATTCCCAGCATCCCATATAGTACCCCGAGCACCGCCAGGAGTAACTCCTGAGTGCAGAGCCAGGAGTAACCCCTATGCATCGCCAGGTGTGACCCCCCCCCCGCCAAAAAAAGGCGAAGAACTTTTTTTTTATAAATTTCCAGACTTTTTTTAAAAAAAAAATTGAGTCACCATGAAATACAGTTACAAAGCTGTTCATGCTCTGGTTTGAGCCATAAAATGTTCCAACATTCATCCCTCCACCAGTGTACATTTTCCACCACCCAGTTAGTTTTCTTCCCCCCACCCTTCATGGAAAGCACTTTTCCTCTCTCTCTCTTTCTCTCTCTCTCTCTCTCTCTCTCTCTCTTCCCCACTATTTGTGGAAATTTATTGTTGTCTCTCTCTGTCTCTGTCTCTCTCTCTCTCTCTCTCCCTCCTCTTGGGCATTATGGTTTGCCATACAGATACTGATTGTTTATCATGTTTGTTCTTTTACTTACTTTCACAGTTCTTATCCAGAGTCATTTCCATAGTGGTTTGTTCTCTGTCCCAATTGCCTTCTCCCGAAGCACCTGAGGCAGGCTTCCAACTGTGGACTAATCCTCCTGACTCATGTTTCTAATGTTCTTGGATATTAGTCTCATACTGTGTTTTATTCGTTTATGTCCCACAAATGAGTGCAACCATTCTATGTCTGTCCCCCTCTTTCTGACCTTTTCTACTTAGCATGATATTCTCCATCTCCATCTATTTACAAGCAAATTTCATGACTTCATTTTTCCTAACAGATGTGTAGTATTCCTTTGTGTGTCAATGTACCATAGTTTCTTTATCTAGTTTTCTGTTCTCAAGTACGAGGGTTGTTTCCAGATTCTGGGTATTGTGAAAAATGCTGCAATGAACATAGAAGTGCAGATGGCATTTCTGCAATGTGTTTTTTGCACCCCCAGGGTATATTTCCAGAAGTGATATTGTGCTGGGTCTTTTATTTATTTATTTATTTATTTATTTATTTTATTAGTGAGACACCATAAGGTACAGTTGTAGACTTACAAATTTTGTGCTTGGGTTTCAGTTATGCAATGATCAAATACCCATCCCTTCACCAGTGCTCATTTCCCACCACCATGGATCCCAGTATCCCTCCCACCCACCCCCATCCCCCCAATCCCACCCAGCCTCTGTGGAAGGGCATTCCCCTCTGTTCTCTCTCTCCTTTTGGGTGTTGTGGTTTGCAAAAGAGGCATTGAGTGGCAATCATGTTTGGTCTATAGTCTACTTTCAGCATGCTTCTCCCATCCTGGAAGGATCCTCCCAACACCTTTTATTTGGTGCTCCCTTCTCTATCTGAGCTCCCTTTTCCCCTAGCATGTGTGGCTGGCCTCCAAGCCATGGAGCAAAATTCCTGGTACTAATCTTGGCCACTCTTGGGTGTTAGTCTCCTATTTTATTACTTTATGTTCCCCAGATGAATGCAATCTTTCTATATCTATCCCTCTCTTTCTGACTCATTTCGCTTAACATGATACTTTCCATGTAGTACCACTTGTATGTAAATTTCATGACTTCATCTTTTCTAACAACTACATAGTACTCCATTGTGTAGATATACCAAAGTTTCTTTAACCAGTCATCTGTTCTCAGGCACTCAGGTTTTTTCCAGATTCTAGCTATTGTAAAGAGTGCTTATGCTGGGTCTTTTGGGAGCTCAATTTCTAGTTTTTTGAGGAATACTCACATTGTTTTCTAAAAAGGCTGAACCAGTTGGCATTGCCAACAACAATGAAAGAGAGTCACTTTCTCCCAACATCCATGCTAGCACTGGTTGCTCTTCTTTTGGGTGTGTGCCAGTCTCTGTGGTGTGAGATGATATCTTGTGGTTTTTTTGATTTGCATCTCCCTGATGGTTAGTGATGTAAAACATTTTTTCATGTGCCTTTTGGTCATTTGAATTTCTTTTTTAAGGAAGTTTTTGTTAATTTCTTCTCCCCAGTTTTTTATGGGAGTAGATTATTTTTTCTTGTAAAGTTCTACCAGTGCCTTATATGTCTTGGATATTGACTGCTTATCTGATGGGTATTGGGTATTGGAAAAATAATTTTTCTCATTCTGTGAGCTCTTTGGTCACCATTTCTTTTGAGGTGCAGAAGCTTCTTAGTTTAGTGTCCCATTTGTTTATCTTTGCTTCCACTTGCTTGGTCAGTGATGTTACATCTTTAAAGATGCCTTTAGTTTCAATGCCAATGGAAGATTCATTATCCTCTATGAACCTTATGAATTCAGGTCTGATATTGAGGTCTTTAATCCATTTTGATCTAACTTTTGTGCTTGGTGTTAGACAGAGGTCTGAGTTCTTTTTTTTCTTTTTTTATTGAATCACATGAGCTACAGTTATAAAACTTTCATGTTTTAGTTTCAGTCAGACAATGATTGAACACCCCTCCCTCCACCAGTGCACACTTTCCACCACCAATATCTCCAGTATCCCTCCAACTCCTAGCCCATGCCTCCCTTTGTCTCTATGGCAGACAACTTCTCTCTCTTTCTCTCTCTCTCTCTCTCTCTCTCTCTCTCTCTCTCTCTCTCTCTCTCCATATGGGCATTATGGTTTGCAATACAAATAATGGGAAGACATCATGTTTGGTGCTTTATCTACTTGTAGCACACATCTTTCATCCCGAGCAATCCCTCTAACTATCATTAGTGATCCCTTCTCTGTCCCAGCTCCCTTCTCTCCCAGCTCATAAGGCTGGCCTCCAACCATGGAGCAGTGAGTTCATTTGTTTGCGCGTAGCTGTCCAGTTTTCCCAGCCTCACTTGTTAAAGAGACTTTCCTTGCTCCACTTCACATTTCTTGTTCCTTTATCAAAGATTAAGTTGCTATATATTTGAGGGTCTATGTCAAGATATTCAATTCTATTCCAGTGGTCTGTGTGTCTGTTTTTATTCCAATGTCATGCTGTTTTAATTGCTTTGTATTTTGGGAAATGTGATGTCTCCCATCTTCTTTTCCCCACTAGCCTTAGCTATTTGTGGGGATTTATTATTCCATTTGAATTTCAGGAGCGTTGTATTTATTTCTTTGAAAAAATGTCAAGTGCATCCTTATAGGGACTGCACTGAATCTGCTTAATGCTTTGGGGAGTATTGCCATTTTGACAATGTTAATTCTCCCAATCCACGAGCAGGGTATGTGTCTCCATTTCCTCATGTTCTCTTTTATTTCTTGAAGTAGTGTTTTGTAGTTCTCTTTGATCAGAGGACAAGACTTATAATGTCAGAGAAGAGTGAGTATTGAAAGAAAATAGAGCTTAGCACTGGTAGAAATGTAAAGTGCATCAAAAATTTTCAGAAAATTTTAGAAAAACAATTTTGCCTTACCTAGTGAAGATAAATCTGCATACACAAGCAAGTCTAGTGTTTGGAAATTCTTAAACACACTTCTTAAGTTTTTTAAATTTTTTTTATTAGTGAAACACCATGAGGTATAGACTTAAAAATTTTTGTGCTTGGGTTTCAGTTATACAATGATCAAGTACCCATCCCTCCACCAGTGCCCATCCTCCACCACCACTTCTTAAAGACCAGCACAACAATATTCTTAGGAGCATTGTCAGAGTTGCTCAGAAAAACCCAAATGTCAACTAGCTTTAGAATGCAAAAATAAATTACAGTAAACTCGTGTCATGGAATAGCTATATACAGTTAAAAATGAATTATCTATAGATAGACATGCTTCAAAATGAATGGATATATAAAACATAATGGTGTAAGTGATTTTCCCTTTAAAAACCAGAGAAGAATATTTTAGTATGATTCTATTAATATGAAAAGTGTACCAGTAGGTAGAAAAAGCTAAAGAATTTATTGTTTAGAAGCCCAGACTCATTTGTGGTAAATACAGTCATGCATCACTTAGTGAATTTTTGGTTAATTCACTAAACGTACATATATGAAGGTGGTACTGAGAGACCATGCCACAGTCTAGTTGTGTAGTAGTAGGCTATATCCTCTGGGTTGTTTGTGCAATTTTATTTGATGACATTTGAACAAAAAATGAAAGTGCATAATGACATATATCCCAGTCATTAGTGATTGTGACTGTACCCATGTGTGTACAGAGCTCTCTCTCTCTCTCTCTCTCTCTCTCTCTCTGTGTGTGTATGTAGGAGAAATTAACCCAATTTTAGAATAAAGGATAACTCAGAAGAGGAGAGAAAGTGAAAGCTCTCAAAGATATTGATAATGTTCTCATTTTGTCTCTTTCGCTCTCTCCTTTCCTCCTCTTTATTTCCCTCTATTTAAGCTCAATCATGGTCACATGAGTGCTTAATTCTAGTATTATTCTAATAGTTTTAGCTCAAATATTGTTGATTATATTAACATTTTCACATATATTTAAGTGAATGACTTTCAATATCAATGAACATTGTCAATATTTCAATGTTAATATAAGATTTTTGGTAGGGTTGGATAGAGTGACGAGTGGGACATTTGATTATATGGGACTCATATCTCTCTTATTTCACATTGAACATAAAAATGAAATGTCTAGAGTTAAAGTTTCTGTTCATAAATAACTGTGCTTAAAGACTAAAGCCTTCATCACCTGAGTATTTGTGCTTACTTCATACTAACCCACCACTCTAATTAATGTGCACCGGTTGCAACCTCAGGCCAAACCCCAAGTGAGATGGGAGTGGAGGAACATAGAGATGATAGAGAAAATACTGATTTTTTGGAAGTTATAATACCCATTCACTTCTTATAAGGGAAGAGAGATCTGACTAGTTAAAGAGTAAACTATTAAAAATACAACCTAAACTGCATCATAAAATCAATGATTAAATTAAGGGAAATGCAGTGAACCAAAGTTTGTCTTTCTGCTCACTTTATTCCTCCCTTATTTATTAATCCTGGGAGAAGTATGGTACTATGTATAACCAAACTTTACAAGTTAAACATCTATCATATCCACAGTAACTTTATTTCATATATATACATATATATGCATGTATATATGTTCACATACATACAGAGCTGTTATATTTCACATAGGACATTTTAGTGCATTACAGCGTTTTAGAACAAATTTATGGTACAGAGGATAGTCACTTTAATTTATGGGTTATCCCAATTGTCACTTCCCCAAACAGCAATGGAATTTTTCAATACTCTCAGAATAAATCCCTCTTCTGGAGCCATAAACACCATGTGAGAGTCCATGTCAACCATGGATTTGTTTCAAGATTATTTACTTACAATTCAACAACACTGCTGGCTCATAGAATGCCCTGTCAGCAAAAGCTGCATTGTTTGAAGTTGCTCAGAGAAACAGCTAGAGTTTGAGAATCCAAAGAATGTAGTTTCCCTAAATACCTCAAGATTACGAGATGCTATAGAGCTAATAAATTTACTCCTTAAAATAGCCCAGAAGAATCCATAACCATTCTGATATGTTTGAATTTTTAGTTACTGATGGGGAGGGAGAATTCACTCTTGTCCCCTAGGTTCACATATCAAGCATCACAACTAATTCTCTCCCCGCTTCTTCTCTTTATGATTATTTTTAAAAGAATAAATTCCAGAGATAGAAATATCTGGAAAAAAAGGAAATAGTACTGAAATAAGGAAAGATTGTTTGCAAGGACAACCTTTCAAGCAGCAAATATTTTCCTGATGCCACTCACCAGCTGTGCTTGCCAACTAATGTGGGAACAGGATGGAACTGAATATTTTGCCACTTATTTATTGTTCACATATAGGTAGTAATCAAATATAACCCGTGTTTGCATCATTTTTATACATTTTAAAACATTTTTCCATCTGTAATCTCATTTTTCTCACAACCATGGAAAGTGTTATTACTATCATTCTCTTACAAAATAAAGGCCACAGGCTCAGAAGACTTAAACAACTTGCCTGAATCTACATAGAAAATGGAGGAATGTAGACAAAAAGTTAAGTCTCTTAGTTCAGAGATCATAGCCTCCTGAACTTTCCATAGCATACTGAATTATGCAAATGAAATTGTGTTAACACGAAATATGCACATGAAGCAGACACCTCACCCCTAGTAATGGTTTCTTTAAAAACTGCAATCAAGGCCACCCAGAATAAAGAATTCACTCCTCAGCCTTTCTTGCTTCTACATGTGGCTTCTGCAATGGAATGTGAGCATAAGGGATATGAGCAATTTCTGGTTCAGGGAAAACATACATGCTCCATGGGCCTAAATATCCCTAACAGTGGAATCCGAAGCTAAGGCATGACTGCAGGCTGGCTTTGGAAGTGACTGCAGGGAGAGGAGTGAAGGTGATGAGGAAGAGCAGTACAAGGAAAGAGGGAGAGCCAGTGAGGGAGCAGGCATTACTGAGTTGGCTGTTATTATAGATGACTGGTGTTCAGTCCCTTGGGACCCTCTCATGGAAAGAAGCAAGGAGGAAGATATTCAGTGATATCTGTCTGCTATTGGTCAATAAGTCCCAAACAAATAGTGAGATGTTTGGGGTGTAAGTCAAGGTGGAAAACTGCCAGTTTACTGATTAGCAAACCCCACACCACTCCAGGCATCACAGGAAGTGGTTACAGGGTGCTAATCTGAGCGGTTAGGACTCCAGGTGGTATTCAAGTGACTGATAGGCCCACCTCTGGTTTGCTAAAATGCCTATAGTGGGGAATTATCTCAATCCACATACCAAGCACAAATTGCTTAGGAGGGTGGAGGAACTGTAATATAGAGGGGACTTAGTGTCCCGTGAAGATCTAAATAGTCAGTGTGTTTGTACCGAACAAGAAGTGTAAAACATCTCTTTTATTTAAACAATTGCTATTTTTGGAAGCCAATGTAGAGTAAGTTTGATAATCATAACTTGTGAACATTAACTGAAGAGATTTGTTTAGAGAATAAATACAAGTTTTAGACATCAATAAACACTGACAGAGCCACGATCAACATAATAATTACATTGACCATCTTACCACTAACTCAGCTGGTAACACCAAATTGTAGATGCAACACTTCAGGAGTCATTTTAATTAAATGGATGGTGTCACCTGCCAGTATTTTGTAAAATATACATATTCTTGTCTTATCAAAGTGTATTTTTATTTATCGATTTTCCTTCCCTTCTCTTTTGCTCTTCTTGTTGTGATGACCAAAGGTTGCTCAAATGCTTGGTTGCAGAGTTCACTTGTGGAGGAGAGGGGTATCACATACTTTTAGTTGTTGTGCTCCATGCTTGCCAGGGATCACACACCGACTGGGATGCTTGTACACGTATAGTTTTGGTGCTCTCTGCGGGTTGCCCTCTTCAGTTGCAATCTTAATCCACACCAGGTGGCAATGCCCCAGGAAGGGCATACTTTGCTGCCATGAGCCACACTCAGCATATGCCAGTGGGTGGTTTGTATTTTTTACCTGTTTACCAGGCAGTAAAAAATTTTCACTTTTGCCACTGAGCCATCCCTAAGCATCACAAAACATAGTTTAGACTGCTAGCTAAAACAACTCAACACAAAGACAGTACTGTCATGAAAATATGATATTTTATCAGTTCTGTACTTCTATTTCCTTTTTTTCTCATCCAAATAATTTTTGTTAATTTTTTTGTAATTGAAGTAACATGGTTACAATGGTGTTTACATTAATGTTTACAGTGTAATGACTGGCCCTCTACTACCACCAGACCACTGTCCTGATGTCACTGCTGGTCATGCCATCCATTTCTTTGTTTCTTTATATGCAACATATGAATAAAATCACCTCATATTTGTCCTCCCTCTGATTACTTTTGTTTTATATGATCTTCATTTAATGCCATCAAAATTGTGGCAAAAGGCTAGATATATTTTTTCTTGTAGCTGAACAATATTACACTGTGTATCTGTCACAATTTCTTTATCCACTCATCTATCAAGCAGGTCCTGGCCCCTTGGAATCTGCTTACTTACTAAGATAAAAGGCAATTATATTTGAATGTATAAAGCACTTACGAAGCTCAACAGCAACAACAACAACAACCATAATCATTTCCCTAAAAATGGGGAAAGCAAATGAACAGACACTTTCCCAAAGAAAAGTTCCCACCAATGGCCAGTAGGCAGATGAAAATGTGTTTATTATCCCTTATTCTCAAGGCAAATCAGAACAATAATGAGATATCATCTCACACCAGTGAGAAGGGCATAGATCTAAAAGAGGAAATAACTGGTGTTGCCAGTGATGTAGTGTATTAAAAAAATAATAAAAGGAACTGTTCTTCACAATTGGTGGGCTTGTTGGTCTCATGCAAAATTTCTTGGAAACTGTATGGAGATTCCTCCAAAAAGTAAGAACATACCTCTCATAAGTGCACTGATTCCACTTTTTAGCACCAAACTACCCAAACACAAAATAATTAGTTCAAATAGATACAGAAATACCTATGTATATTATAGCACTCAATACAATAGACAGGATATAGAAACAATACAAATGTCCGATGATGAATGGATAAAGAAGATGAAAGATAGTAGAGCAGGTAAGGCACTTGCCTTGCACACAGCTAATCTGGTGTTGCTCTCTGGCCCCTCCAGGAGTGATCCCTGAACAAAGAGCTGGAAGTAAGCCCTGAATAACTCCACTTGATTGCTTGATCACTTGACATCCCGTTACTCATCGATTAGCTCAAGCGGGCACCAGTAACATCTCTATTCGTCCCTGTAGCGTTCTAGTATAGCCCAATGGCGTCTGCTCATTCTAGCAACTCAGAGAGTCTCAAACCGATTGTTCAGGGTCTTGATGAAGATGTCTGACCATCTCGTAGGTGGGTGGCCACGTGATCTTTTGATGTCCTGTGGAATCCAGTCAGTAATAGCTCTAATCCAGTGGTCATCTCCAAATCTCATTACGTGTCCAGTCCATCTGATTTTCGACACCTTGGCAAATGAGACAGTGTCCCTGATTCTTGATCGTTGACGGAGGTCGGAACTCTGGATTCTTTCTCTCATTTGAGTGAAGCAGGTTACTCCAAGCATAGCTCTTTTGTATTCTCTTTGAGAGACCTGAATAGCGTTCTCATCCTGTTTTCGTAGGGCCCAGGTCTCTGAGGCATATATTAATGCAGGAAAAATGGTGGAATCGAAGAGATGTGGCTGGAGCCGGAGGTTCTTCGTCCTCTTAGCTATTTCTTTGATGCGCTTGAAGGCATCCCAAGCCGCTATCTTCCTCCTGCACAACTCAGGTGCCAGATCATTTGTCATGTTAACTTCTTGACCTAGGTACACATAACTGTTGCATTCAGAGATGTGCGTTGTGTTGAGAGTGAATGGAACATCAGGAACAAGACTGTGTCTCATAAACATTGTCTTCGTGAGGTTCAGCTGCAGTCCAACCTTCCCACACTCACAGTCAAAGTCGGCCAGCATGTGTGCTGCTTGGCTAATGTTTGGTGTTATTAGAACGATGTCATCAGCGAATCAGAGGTGGTATAGTTGCCAACCGTCTATCTTAACTCCCATTCCTTCCCATTCTAGTTGTCGCATGACTTTCTTGAGGGTGGCACTGAAGATTTTTGGTGAAATGGTATCGCCCTGCCTTACCCCTCTCTTGACGTCAATGATCACTTTCCTGGTGAGATTCTGGTAGTGAATCCGTAATACATCTCACGGATGATCCTGATGCATTGAGTTTGAATGCCCTGTTTGGCAATGACTGCTTCCGTCTCAACAAAATCAAAGGCCTTCTTTAAATCGATGAAGGTTAGACAGAGCAGCATCTTGAACTCCCAAGAAACCTCAATGAGCTTGGTTATCATGTAGATATGGTTGATCCTGCGGAACCCAGCTTGCTCGCATGGTTGTCCTTCATCTAGTGTTCTGACAATCCTATTCAGGATGACTCGAGTGAACAGCTTGTAGATGACGACAATAGGCAGATCGGGTGAGAGTTGCCAATGTCGTGGATGTCTCCCTTCTTGTATAGTAGTACAGTCCTGCTGGTTTTCCATTGGGATGGAACCTTGCATTCAGACAGGTAGTGTGTGAAGAGCTGAGCCAGTGTATTGATGAGTATCAATGGCAAATTCTTCAGGTGTTCGGGTCTGACCTTGTCTGGGCCTGGTACTTTTCGCATCTCTACTGACAAAATGGTGTGTCAGATTTCGGAAGGGAGAAAGTTGGGAACGACATATTCATCCTGCGGAATTTGGTATGTGGGCAGGTGAACGTGGCTATCGAAAAGATCCAAGTAGAAGTCATGAATAATCTTCTCCATTGCCCTTCTGGAAGATGTGATAGATCCATCAGGACGTCGGAGGGCAGTCACCTTGGTCTTGTAGTTGGCGAAGGACAGGTGGGCGTTGCGAATTGCTTTTCCTGGCTTTTGTCGCATCTGCCAGCACTGCTGCTCTTCTCTCTTTGAGGTCTTCCTTTATTGCTTCCTTTATAACTGAATAACTCCAGTCTGGCAAAAAAAAAAAAAAACCCTTTTAAAAAAAAAAAAGTTGTGTTATATAAACACATGGAATATTACTGCTATGAAAAAAAGATGAAATTATACAGTTTGCTGCAATGATTCAACTTGAGGGTAGCATGTCATGTTGATGGCAGTGGGCCCCAAGGGTGGCTTATGTAAAGCAGGGGGGAGAAAAATGGTCACTTTCTCCCGCTCCACCTCTGCCACCTGGGACCAGGGCTACCAAGTTCTTGTCTCGCCTCATAGAAAAGAATTTCAGGAGTAGACAAACAGTGAAGTAGAGCAATTACTATTTGGAAGTTTTGAAGGGAAGGAGGAAGAGAAAGTGTGAGACAGAGAACAGTAACATAATCAAGAAAGAACCCAGCCCTACACACATGTCTCAGCATTAGACATGAAAGCATAAAAGTACACATCTCAAGAATGGAGATAGGAGTACCACATGTGCTTGGGGCCATATGTGCTCGGCCACATGGGCGCAAGCAGCAGCTGGGCTCAGGCAACATATGCTATGCACTCCCTTTGTTCAAGGTGGATTTTATAGGGATTTTCCAATCTGCCCCCACATGGGACTTCTATCCAGGTAAAAGTCTGTTGCTAAGGAGATTACCAAGGGGGTTAGGTTTAGGAGTGGTGATTGTCTTCTTTGAAATTCCTTTCCTGGCCTTTTGTTTCTGCTGGAACTTCTCTCTATCTGTTGCTGGTGCCAGGTGGCCAGGTGAAGGTCTTATCAGGCCTTAGTTTCTGTTTTCTGCAATTTTGGCTATTACTTCCCAGGAAATTTACTGACATAGCCTTGGGACAGGGCCTTCCCTATCTGCCTGCCTGCCTCCCTACGTCAAAGTGAAAGAAAATAATAGGGAGAAAAACATGTAGAAAAACAAAACAAAGACACTGTGACAAGCCACTAGCCTTGGATTAAAAAACTCAGATCACCGAACAGTGACAGAAAGGGTGGGGGGAATGAAGAAGTACATTTGAGGTAACATGGGGACAGAGGTGGAGGATCTTGGGTACTCTGGTGGCGGTGGGTTTCAGTAGTTATATGATAAACTATAACATACTACCTACGTTACAATTAAAAGAACATAAATTTTTTTAGAAAGAGGAAGTGGCAGGCTGGCTAGAGAGATGATAACTCAACTGGTTAAAGAGAATGCTGGTGCCCCAGCAGAGCCAGGAGTGACTTCTGAGCACTGAACCAAGAGTAGCCCTTGAGCACATTGATTTGTCCCCCCAAACAAACAAAAAGGGATAAATAGAACCCAGGATGGGGAGAACTTTATTGTGTTTATCTCTATATTAACCCTTGCCTTGTAAATTTCTGGAGTGACCCCATGATAAACTCAAACTTATTTGTTTTTGAGTATTCTGAATGAATACTTCAGATACTGGAATTCGGGCCAGCGCAACAGAACTGTGAGTAGGGTGCTTGCCCTGCATATGGCCCACCCAGGTTCAATCCATATGGCTCAACCTTGGGTATTTCATATGGTCCCCAAGCATTTCTAGGAGTAATTTGAGTGCAGAGTTAGGAGTAACCCCTGAGCATTGCCAGTTTTTGGCCCCCAAACAAATCAAAACAAAAATAGATTCAAGGAATTCAGAAGTAGACGTTCCATGATTTTGAATAATATATACATATAATGGGCTGGAGCGATAGCACAGCAGGTAAGGCGTTTGCCTTGCACACAGCCAACATGGCCAACTCAAGTTCGATTCCTTCGCCCCTCTCAGAGAGCCCGGCAAGCTACCCATGAGTATCTCAACCACATGGCAAAGCCTGGCAAGCTACCAGTGATGTATTCGATATGCCAAACACAGTAACAAGTTCCACAAAGTTACTGGGCCTGCTCCAGCAAATCGATGAACAACAGGAGGACAGTGACAGTGATACATATAATATATATAATTTGCCTTGTACACTAAGATTTTACATGCTGGGAAATTAAGATGTTTGTAGTTTCAGTACAGAGAAGCTAAATAATGTCTAACACTTTCTTAGTGTTCACTAAGTAGTCTCATTTTGATAAGTTGACAAAGGTGTGCGTGAGAGATGCAAGCCTTTATTTTAAACCCAATTTCTAGAGGAGTTTGATGAGTTATATCTGAGAACTCACTTACTTCCTCTCCCTCTCATCTGTCTCATTTCCATCCTTGAACTATAAGAATATAAGAAATGAAATATAAGAAAACATAGTAGTGGAATATATTGGAAATGGAATATAAGGAAACATAGTATGAGACTAATATCAAGGGTAGTAGAAACAAGAGCCAGGAGGATGGGTCCATGGTTGGAGCTTGCCACAATGAGAGGTGGGAGGGTGGGAATAGGACAGAAAAGAGACACCATGACAATGATAGCTTGAAATGATCACTTAGGACAAGAACTGAATGCTGAAAAGTGGAAAGGGATATACATCATAACCTTTCAGTACCTGTATTGCAAACCATAGTGCCCAAAGTTAACAGAGAGAGAGAGAGAGAGAGAGAGAGAGAGAGAGAGAGAAGAGAAGAGAGAGAAGTGTCTGCTGAAAGGCAGTTTGAGGTGAGGAGTGGTGGAAGGGAAACTGGGGATATTGGTGGTAGGAAATGTACACTGGTAATTTGGACAGGTATAGCAACATTATATGACTTGACACTGAATCATGAACAAATTTATAACTGTGTATCTCACGGTGATTCAATTAAATTTAAAAAAAGAAGAAAAGAAATGTAATTTTTCAACTTGCCTGTAAGAAATTTATTCTTAAAGGATGTGGGAGTTTTAAACTGAATTAACTATGGATTCACACTCATGCAATGGGGCCTGAAATCACGCTGGCAGGCAAACACTTGGCATGAGGTGTAATTGAAAACAATACCACGAGTAAATAACCCAGTTTCCATTCTAAACTGTGCCCCATGCACAGCATCCAGGCAAATGAAATCCCGACCAGTGCCAAAGGGGTGGGGGTTGGGGAGAACATGGGCTTCAGATAAGAATGATCCAGAAACCAAAGGAATTTAAAAAGGACTTTTGCAGTCGCAAAGTCGCAAATGCAGAACATAAAGAAAAATAAAGAGAGCCAGTGATTCCTGGTGGTGGAACCCACTGAGATTCAAAAGATGTTTAAGCAACATCTAAATGAAAACCTTCCATGGATGATCAGTTGCCAAGTGGAAAGAATGAGGGAGACATCACCTCCTCCTGCCCTAATTGCACCTCCTCTCCTATTTAGAGGCTTAGCAGGAGGGAGCTGTAATATGATTACATGTTGATGAAGGGATTTCTAGTTGTTGCTTCAGAAGAGACTAACATGACCTATTGGTTTCCTTTGATGTTTTGTTTGCTGACACAACTGCTAAACTTTGAAATGAAGCAGAGCTGTAATTTAGCTCAGAAGCTTATTTTTAAATGTATATTGCACTCATCGAATTGATTTCTATTTGAAATCCACTTGTATAACTCTTGGTTAATGCATGTCCTCTCTTTACAAAGGGCATCTTTTATCTACCATCAACTGTCATTTTCATTTGGTTTCCCTGTTTCCCTGAGTTGGGGTACAGACTTCTGAAAACATGGCTATTGCGGCATATGTGGAAGAGGGTGACAGTCGGCTTCACTGCCCCCTTTACTGTGTTATACATAAGCCCTCAGGTGCAGGCACTCTGACTGCTCTGCTATCCGCTTTGCCGTCTCTCAAAGGGACCCGCAACTCCTTATGTGAAGCTGCAGATAAAGACACAGATATAAGGCAGGTGAGGAGGGCTCCTCTCCCATGAACATGGTTCAGGAAAAAAAAAAAAGAAAAAGAAAATTGACTGCTCTGTCCACCGTAGCTTACTTTCCCCAGGAGCTGGTCTATAGCAATGCCCTACCCTTCAGAGTGTTTATGCTGCATGTCTAATAAAAGTACCTAGTTATGAATGGGCTCTGGGCTAGACGCAAATCTCTCTCTGTCCTCTCTGGGAAGTGTTTTTCCTACTTGACCCAGCAGAAGTGTCCCATGCGGTCTGCCTGAACAACAAGGGGCCCATAGGTCAAGTTCTGCTTGGCCTGTGTTTCTCAAGACCTGTTTTCTTTTTCCTGAGCATTATTTGTTTTATGTTTGGACCTGAATTTTAATGTCTTCTAAAGGAGTACAAACTCTCCAGGCCACTGCTAATCCTTGAATACACCCTTAACAGGCATCCCACTTGGCTTATTCTGCATTACTAACACCCCAGTGGGCTTCTGACTTTCCCACCTCTGGTGACCAGAATCTGCTCTGCAGTTAACAGCCTCAAAGTTCATTTTAGGTACTAAAGTCTCGGGATCTTTGAAGAAAAATAGAAGGTAGATCAAAGATTATACCAGGAACTTAGTTTGGACATATTTTTAAAATCCAACTATGCTGCTCCCAGACCTCTTGACTCTGCGTTTTCTGTTTCGTTCAGTGAAGCCTCTGCAGACCAAATGCTGTATCATAAACCCCAAGCTTCTACTTTGCGTTTACAACAACATAGATTGTGCCTGTTGCATCAAAGTAGTGTTTAAAGTTGGGCTAAGTTAAGAGAGGGCACACTTTCCTTGGATGCATTAATTTCACTCAAATTCTCAAGTTTCAAATGCTCTAAAGCTCTCCTCACACTTTCCTACCTTCCCCTCTTCTCTGACTCCTAAATCACAAACATGTATAAGTGAAGAAACTTGGTAGGGAATGGGAGGAAACTATTGGTCTACAGTTTTTACACCTCAAACTCATGTTAGATGTTTGCTACAAAACATAAAGTTCCCTCACCCCTCGTCATGCCCTGGACTACACTTAAAACCTCAAAATAAACACAATGTCTTTATTTCTTAAACATGATGCTTTTATTTCTGTCTTTTTCAAATGTGAGCAATGGTCCATCATTTAAAAACATTTTAGACCCAGTAAATGTGCTATGAAGCAGAAAACAAAATTCACTTTTTAAAAATATAAACCACAGAATTATATAAAAAAATTCATACTTGTAGGTTTTTCCAAATGTTTCAGTCAACCTCAAGGGATTGCTTTCAATCTCCTTTGATATTAAGAGTATTTGGGTGAATGATTGAGATACGGTGTGAGATTCTGGTAAATTCTTGTCTAAAACACATTCTGCTTTTGTAATTGAGAGGAGTATTTCTTTATTTCTGGGCTTCCAGAAGGAGAAATTATATAGCCCTTGGCTGGACACTTAGATCTGTTTCTGGACCTGCCAGAAAAGACTTGTGTTGAGTCACTCCTCTTTATACTTCCATTCAAAGACCACCGGGATTGTAAAACTTGAGCTGCCGAGTCCATTTCTTGTAAAAGGCTCCACATATTCAAAAAGTAAATAGTTTAGTTGTGTTGTTGGTTTGGGGATCATCCCTCCACCACAGAGGCACAGTTATTCTGCTTCTGCAGACGGGTAAATGTGTATTTCTCTATTCTGCATTTGAAGGAAATTAAGTGGGCAGCAATAAAGAAAATTTACTATGCATGTTTGCTGCCTTAGGTGATACCTGGAATTTGCTGAGTGCAATTTAAATTTTAAAAGACTCCTGAGCCTCACCTTTTGCGTGCCTTGTAAGTCAAACGGAAAAGCCAAATAATTAGGATAAGCAAGCCACATGGTTCCTTTCTCTCCATCTCAACTGCCTCAGACCCTGTTGTGAAATTTTAGTACTTCTCTTTTCCTCATTCCAGCTGTTAAATTTCCATAATCAGGTTTAATAACTGATTTTACATATTACTCAGACATTATAGTACAAAAAACTCTTAAGAGCAAATAACTACCAAGCAAACAAAATGCTAATATCTTTTGATCTTCCAGGATATATCATTTACTTTATCTCAGTCTTATTAGAACTCAAAATGTGATTTAAAATAATAAAGCTGGTCTCCACAATTGTTATAAAGAACCGCACTAATACCAGCCAGAATTCCTTTGCCCAAACTGTCTCCCATTAATTCTTTAGTTTTTTCCCCATTGTCCATTAGTCTTATTTGGTAGGTCATTTTTTGGGGTGTGGGAATACTGTTAATAGTAGTTGAGGGAAGGCCTCCTGAGCAGTGTTCAGGGGGACCAGGGTCCCCCCCACCCCGCCAGGAATACTCAGCCAATCTATGTGGACCTCAGGGCTCAAATTTGGGCCCAGTGGTGCTAGAAGTCACGAGGGCCACACTCAGAGGTGTTTGGGGACCATGTAGTCCTGGGAATCAAACATGAACCTCCACATGCCAGATATGTACTTCAGTTCTTGTGCTTGTTTTCCCTTGTCATTGCACGAGCAGCTCCATTTCAACTATTTCTATTCTACCCATTTAATGTTCCTGCAAACTCCTGAACTCAGAAAGAGAAGTTAACAGGAAGTCAATAATTTCCTCTGATCTTAGAAAACCTTAGGATTTTTTGTCCCAGAAATTAGGCTCACAGGAAACTGATAAAGGGCAATAACTAGGCAAATGACCAAACAAATAACAAGACCGCTCTGTAAAATCCTCACTTTCTCTGTAACATTCCTACCACAAGTAACACAAAGACCCCATTTTTCTATAAAAACCCCACAAAACGAACCATAACTTAATCTTGTACTAAGTTCCTTTTCGTGTAGGGGAGTTTCTTTCTCTACTACTTTGCAATACATTCTTCTGTTTTCTAGCTCTGAGTCTAAGCATATTTTTTACTCAATATTTGAATTCTTGAATATATTGAAGAATCTGAAACCATGGATGAACACAGACATGCAGTCATTGCTCCTGTGTCAGATCTCTGAGCGCTTTGGCGCTTACTCTTCCTTACCATTCCTTACTCTTCCTTACCAGCTTCTTTGGCGCTTACTCTTCCTTACCATTATTTATATAGAAAAAAATGTTAAGTATTTCTAAACACAAATAATGACCTACCCAATCACAATAAATGGAATGTTCTACTTTTGGATAGCAGGAGAAAAATGTATCTGGAATCAAACCTTGAAAACTGAGTAATGTAGATTTGAAGGACAGATATAAATACCAAGTTCTTTACACTTTCTCATTGACTCACTCCAGAATGCAACCATCTCTAAAATCCTACAACATACTGTTAAATCTTTCTTGCTAAGATGTTTAGTTGTCATTAGATTTAGGGAAGAAAACAATTACCATATCTTCCCAGTCATCTATATTTTGTTAATAATCACAGTTGTTATTTTTATGCATGTTCCTCACCCATGTGAGACATATATGCTACCACTGAACCATATCTGGACCTGGACCATTGTCTCAACTTTTGAAGAAGGCAGCATGGTGTGGTCAATAAAACTCCAGCATCACCTTCTATTTGCTCTGTATACCATTTGATAAGATAGAGACCTCTCTTGGACCTCATTTTCTTTTTTATCTATAAGGTGGGGACATAATGGCAAGGATTAAATGAAGCAATAAGAAGTCAGAGAGATAATGCAGGGGTTAAGTATCTTGCTTTGCATGTGGCCAACCACAGTTCAATCCTCAGCCCCACATATAGTTCCATAAACAATGCCAGGAGTGCTCTAAAAGCACAGAACATTATCTGAGTACCACCAGATATGGCCCCAAAGCCAAATAAATATGGTGGTAGGAAATGTACACTGGTGAAGGAATGGGTAGTAGAACATCAAATAACAGAAACCCAAGCATGAACAACCTCGTAACTGTATTTCACTGTGATTCAATAAAAAATATTTTTTAAAAAAATCCAAATAAATAAGTAAATAAAGCAGGAAAAGCAATGAGTAAACCCAATGCTAGACACAAAAACAATGTAAATATCCTTCACCTTTAAATTAGATGACACATATGAATATAAAGTAACTTTCTACCAAGAGCTGATTCTGATGGAAGGCACTCTTTCCAACAGAGGGAACTTTTGGTAGCCCTTAGATGTGTCTGTTGATTGCACACATCTGGAGGCCATGACAACCGTTTTTGCTTTGAGCTTAGTTTGGCCCCAATATAGCTCTATATAAGGCAACTTCTATCTTTCAATTTCCCCCCACACATCATAACTTGGCTTGAATTTGGGCAGAAGAGTGGAAGTCAAAAGAAACTCACAATGCCTGGAAGCATTTCTCACTGAATGACAGTCACATGGCCTCTCCCAGTGCCCGAGGAGACTGTTCCCTGAGTGGCTCATTGAACATGCACAGGAACCCTGGAGTATGCCATATTATTATGCCTACTTCATAGATCCTTCAACTGAGTCTGAGAGTTGACACTATTTTTGACAAGTGCTGGGAAGTGGTAGACGGAAGTCCCAGGAAGTTTTCTTGACCTTTTTTTTAATTGAATCACAATAAGATACATAGTAACAAAGTTGTTCATGATTGGGTTTTAGTCTCATATAACATTTCAACACTCATTCCTTCGCCAATGTACATTTCCCACCACTGATGACTTTTAGAAAACCCATATCCTGGGTACAGGTATAGATAGGGGCAGGGAATGAGATATGGTGAATTAAACATGTCGTATAGAGACAGAAATATAGTAAGTGGGTAAAGGCCCTTGAACAAAAACCACATATGATCTCCTGAGTGCCACAAGGAATGATTTCTGAGCACAGAGCATGAGCATAGCTAGTTGTAGCCTCCAAATAAATAAAAATACGTATCATGTAAATAATATCGGATCATTAATAATAAAATCAGAACTTTTGAAACTCTGAACATGATTTAATCTTCTTAATTTCTTTTATTATGATGATTCAGAAGTGTTTTAGAACCAACATTGTCATTCACTCATTCAACAAATATTTATCAAACTCCTACTGTGTCAAGCATGAGATTCAGATATTTTTCAATTAGAAACTCTGGAGAGGACCCACTCTTATAGTTGATTGAGTAGTGATTGAGGTTTTTTTAAAGAATAGTGAAAGCGTATTCTGATAATAAATCACATGACTCACCAACACAAGGCCCTGCATTCAATCCACTTACCTCCTGGAGCACCACTGGAGTGGCATGGGTGCTCCCTGAACACCACCTGGTACAACACCTTCCTGGTCAGATGGAGCAGTGAACCCTCACTGCCACAGCTCAGGAATGTTGTGGGAGTGGCCCATATTAAGAAACTGAAAGAAGGGCTAGAGTGATAGCGCAGTGGGCAGGGCATTCACCTTGCATGTGGCTGTCCCGGGTTTGATTCTCAGTATCCCATATGGTCCCCCAAGCACCGCCATAATTCCTAAGTGCATGAGTCAGGAGTAACCCCTGCATCACTGGGCATGACCCAAAAAGCAAAAAAATAAATAAAAAAAAAAGAAACGGAAAGAAAGGCGGGTGGGGGGGGGGGTGACTACAAAACAGTTCTAAGGATACTTCCTTTGTGACTTTATTTTATTTTACCCACAAAGTTTCCTTTTTTATTCTTTTTTTCTTTTGTTTTGTTTTGTTTCTGTTTTATGGGTCCACACCTGCTTGTGCTCAGAGCTCATTACTGGCTCTGCACTCAGGGATCACTCATGGTTGACTTCAGGGACCATACTGGGTGCCTCATGCAAGGCAAATGCCCTACCCACTGTATTATCTCTCCAGTCCCAAAGCTTCCAGTTTTCTCCTGTCCCTTTGTTGTCCAGAGGCAATTTTGAGTCTCACCAAACCCTACCACATCTCTTCCCTGTGCCCACTGCCAAAGAAAGGCAGAATTTCAGTCCAGCTCTGATGCTATCATAAACAGTGAGGGGGATATGCTGCTAGCGCTTTAAAAATAATACCAAAATACCAGAATGCAGTATTTCAACCCCCTGCTTTCTGAGTCAAAAACCCAGTGAATGAAATTATGACCGTTACTCAAGGGCAATTACACTGAGAATTTAAAATAGAAACACTGAAAGTAAATCATCCATTTAGATATTACATTTCATATTTGAGTGTAGGCCAACTACGCTAGTGAAATTTTATTATTGTTGAGTGTAATGTCAGGAGACAAACTTCTACAAATTTTCTACATAACTTTTCCATTTTATCTGTTTTTCATTTGTGTCAAATCAAACACATAGTGCAACTTTTAATATTCTCTCTCCTTTTTCTGCTGCCTGTTTCATACCAAGCGATCAAACTCAATCTGGGGTCATTCAGACCAAGCGGGTTTCTTGATGAGAATGGAGAGCAAGGGGCAGGACCTCCAAATAACCCTAGAAAACTGGTCCTCCAGATGCTGAACAGAAGGGCGGCGAGCACCTATGCAGGGCAGATCACTGTGACTACAGACACTTCTTGCCGGGCTTTAGTTTGCAGAAACAGGGTAAAATCCGAGGGGACGCGGCGGAATTGTGGACTACATCAACCCTTGCAGACCGCAGTCCTGGAGCACCAGGACAGGGCTTGGCTGTTGAAGGGGCGACTCGAGGCACCCGGGGATGGTACCAGGCCCGCGCAGGCGCAGCAGCCACTCAGCTTCCCGCCGCCCCCCCCCACACCCCCCCATCGCACCGTTAGGGTAAACAACTGCTGCAGCAGGATGGCCTCCAGCTTTAAGAAGCCAAGTGCAGGCTCTGCGAGCCATAAAAAAAAGATGGGCCCTAAGCCTGAGCTCACTGAGGAGCAGAAGCAGGAGGTTCGAGAAGCGTTTGACCTCTTTGACGCCGATGGAAGCGGAACCATCGATGTGAAGGAGCTGAAGGTGGCCATGCGGGCGCTGGGCTTTGAGCCCAGGAAGGAAGAGATGAAGAAGATGATCTCCGAGGTGGACAAGGAAGGCACCGGCAAGATCAGCTTCAACGACTTCTTGGCGGTGATGACGCAGAAGATGGCCGAGAAAGACACTAAGGAAGAAATCCTGAAAGCTTTCAGGCTCTTCGATGATGACGAAACGGGCAAGATCTCGTTCCGAAACCTAAAACGCGTGGCCAACGAGCTGGGCGAGAACCTCACGGACGAGGAGCTGCAGGAGATGATCGACGAGGCGGACCGCGACGGCGACGGCGAGGTGAATGAGGACGAGTTCCTGCGGATCATGAAGAAGACCAACCTGTACTGAAGGCCTTGCGCCCACGGCGTGCAGCGAGCAGGGGCGTTTGGGGGGTCCCTTGCCTCTGTGCTGTAAGACCTTGCATTAAAAGGACAGTGTCCACCCTACCTTCCTCCCTTCCGATTCGTTTCATGTTTACAAACCTCTAGGTGCAGTTAGAGAATGTGAAAGATCCTTTCCACGTGGATTCTGACTTTTATTTCTCAAGAGCAAATCTTAGATTTGAATTAAAGGCCCTGGGGTGCCAGTCTCCCCACTGCCTCCCTGCTTTGGTGCATGTTCTTTAAATGGTTAAATGGCTTCTGATAACCAAAACCTGGTTCTCTTGTGACTTCTTTAAAATTTTGCTTCAGATATTATTCCTTAAATTCAAGTCGCTGTTCTAGCAAGATGAGGTAGAATCAATCTGCAGATTGCCTTGCTCTTGCTTTTCACTTAATATAGGTTTGAAAGAAAACAGCTGGACAAGTAACTGGGCACAAGAAAGATGCCTTCTAAAATATGAGCTGGCCTGTGGGTGATAGTGTGAGTTCAGCTATTCTCTGATGTCTCAGTTGCAAATGGATTATCCAAGACCTGAATGTATTCTTAGGCTACAAAATAAAAATAAAATTTAATACTGGCCCAAGGAAAACGTTATTTGCTTAATAGATTAGCTAAGTAATGATTATGAGTAAATATTTATAAGTATAAGAGCTCAGTTTAGGAAATTACAAAAAGATAATGCATCCTAAGTTACTTATATGTCCTTGGAAAGATCAACTAGTATTTTAGAAAATAGACTACTTAAAATAAAACCTTGGTTATTTTATTACTGCTTTATTAAAAGCCAATATCTATCTTCTAATTCTTAAAACGTATTGGTTCTTGATACTTGATTTGTCTTTTTTCAGGCATATAGTTGGTGCCAGAGTGTCTGGCATATAAGTAATTCTTTTACAATCCTAGGAAACAACTTCACTGTGACTTGCCATGTATTAATGTTATTTTTTTCTGCCATAAAATAAGCCTTGAATATATACAAGTCATAAAAAATTAATATAATTATGGGTAGATGTTTATCTACTGAGATGGAGGACCTAACCATAATTTTTAAAAATATGTAACAAAACTATTAAACTGGCAAGATATTTTGGTCATTGCTAAAAGTAAGTCATTACACACAATGTCCATTAATACCTTGCTGAAATTCTGGTAACTTTTTTCACTTTGCCAGAAAATTCAGCTTTCAGAAATTAGTAAATCTAATCAGCAGAATAACTTTGGACCTAATTCTCATTAACAGGAACTAATTTGTTAACAAAGAAGCACTAACTGAAGTGATGGGGGTATGTGAGCAATCACTGTGAGACATGATTTTACTGAAATCACTCAGATAGGGCAGGTGTCCACCTAGAACCAAATGTAAACAGTTCATGTTCAAAGTTTTATTATAGACTCAGGTTCAGCCTAGGGGATACAAGAGCAATTTGCACCATCAACAACAAAAAGGGTCTGATCCAAAGGCTAGTGGAGGAATGTGGCATTAGAGAATACAAGAGTTTCTGGCATCCTGTTAACTAAAGACTTGGCTCAGGAATCTATAGATTGATCAAGGTAGATATACCAGAAACATGGAAAATTGGCAGAAACAAGAAGGGGTCAGAGCATCAGCCAACTGGACTGGGTTCAACCTTGAATTCTGGCTTAGTGAAGGAATAGAAGTGAAACCCAGCAGTGAGGTGACCCATTCACTGTTGGACCAATCTCGAAGTCTGTAACTCTAAAGAAGTTGCTTTGGAGACAAAAATCCATCCTGCACAAGGCAAGAGGGGGTCTAAAATAGTTCTGAATCCCACCCCTACTGCTTAGAAATAGTTTGCAAAGCAGTCTTGCTTGTCAGTTGGCCCAGAGACTGAGGCACAGAGATGGGGTATTGGGTGGATACTGACTACAAAAGTTCAGACATACTACTGAATTCTAAGAGAAGTTGATCAAAATTGTCTGCCTCAGTCAGGCATTTACAAAGGCAGTCTCCTTGTCTTACAAAAACAGAACACAAAAAATTTCAAAGACAATTTAAACATTTTTGTTTACTGATGAGACAACTCAGTTGTAAAGGTTCAGAACTAAATAAATTTCACCTGGGTATTACAAATGGCTTCAGTAATGAAGTAGGAAACATAACAAAGAACTCCATATTGACAAGCCTTTTCTATTGACATGTGCCATATGATAAACTAATTATAGGGCCAAAGATTAAAATATGTCAGTATTAAGGTTGTATTTAGATCAAGAAAGGAAAAGCCTCCAAACAAACTGAGTACAGTAAAGAAATTTCTTTTTCCTTAAAGACATCCTAGTCATATTAAGATAACAATAAAATAAGATCAAGGAAGGGCTTAGTCCAACTATTTGTTGTAGGTTAGTTTCCATGGGAAGCAGACTGAGTCTGAGATTTATTGATGCAGGAAGTTTATTCCAGTGGGTTCTCTAGACCAAATGGGTGGAAAAGGAAAAGAAGCCATCAATGAGTAGAGAGATGTTGGACCATAATGCAGTCTCAACAAAGACCTCTGTTGGTTCCATGGGAATATGACCCTGTGGAGATATTCCAAATTGGGACAAGGACGTTGGCCCCTTAAAACTCTTCATTGATTACCACTAGATATGGCCTGTTCCTTGGAAAGGGATATGACTTAGGGAAAAGTGGCTCTCGTCAGCAAAGAATAATAAACTGTAAGTTGTCAGCACTCATAGCAGCCGAAGTTCAGGGAGAAGCATGCAACATCCCACTACTTTTACAGACCACCCTCCTCAACATTTAAACCTACTTGCTGGGCAGAAAGTTTGGAAGACGCTAATCAAAGTTAATCTTAGTCTATTCCTGAGGAATTTTAAACTGTAGCCACTACCAGAATAAAAGTTTCAAGGCCATGAACAGTACTCTTTAGTCAGCTCCCTCCACTAATTTTATCAATTCCCCATGCCCACCCCCCCCCCCCACAGCTTCAGCACCTCTGCTTATGTAGGTGGCTTACCTGGGGGGATGACCTATGTCTTCATCCTTGAGATATCTGAATTCCAAAATCTATACCCCTCCACTACTTCCTCCTATAAGACCTCCACTACCCAACCACCACCACGCTCCATGCTGCTTTCCGGATGCTTAGGCTGAGCCTCACGCATGAATGAAGTCCCACAGAACCCAGATAATGCGGAACTTTCTGACCTTGGACTCTGGACTTAACAGGACCCAGGAACAGAGATCCTCTGCCTGATTTCCCCAGTCTCTGGTGACTCAGGGATCACACCCATAAGCCAAACCCTGATTGCACCAGATTATGTCCTCATCGGCCACCCTCCAGAACTCATGGATGCTCCTCCCAGACAGGAGTATAAAATGAGGCTCCCAGAACCATGTCACCAGATTCTGTGCCAGGCTGTGGGGTGGGTGAGAACCCTCCCCACACCAAGGGACCCAGCCCCAGTAGCGGACCTTCACTACTCAAACACCACCCCAGGCTGCTTTCCAGACAGTGCAACCGCGGACACATTATAAGACACTTCCTACCCATTTTCCACAATTAATACACCATATCTGATGGGGTTCAGACAGTAGGCAACAAATCATAGAGAAAAATATATAAATATATGCCTCTTGGAGAGCCCAGCAAGCTACGGAGAGTATCCCGCCTGCACGGGCAGAGCCTGACAAGCTCCCCAGGGTGTATTCCATATGCCAAATACAGGTCTCATTCCCCTAACCCTGAAAGAGCCTCCAATCATTGGGAAAAAATGAGTAAGAAGAGTCTGCTAAAATCTCAGGGCTAGGAGGAATAGAGACATTACTGGCACCAGCTCGAGTAATTCGACAATCAACGGGATGACAGTGATAGTGATACCCCTCTTAGGTAATGGCCTTGCTTTTACTATAATTCACTTGTATCACTTGTCATCCTGTTGATCATTGATTTGCTCGAGCGAGTACCAGTAATGTCTCTATTCGTCCCTGTCGTGTGCTAGTGTCGCCCAATGGCAACTGCTCACTCCAGGAATACGAAGAGCCACAAACCGTTTGTTCAGGGTTTTGACAAAGAAGTCTGACCACCTCGTAGGTGGGCACCCACGTGTTCTTTTGACATCCTGTGGAATTCAGTTGGTAACAGCTCCAGTGCAGCGTTCATCTCTAAATCACATTACATGTCCGGCCCATCTGATTTTTGACACCTTGGCAACGCGTCCCTAATTCTTGATCATTGACAGAGGTTGGATCTCCAGATTCCTTCTGACTTGAGTGAAATGTAATATTCCAAGCATAGCTCTTTTGATTCCTCTTTGGGAGGAATAGCGTTCTCATCCTGTTATCATAGGGTCCAGGTCTCTGAGGTGTATGTTAGTGCAGGAAGAACAGTGGAGTCGAAAAGACGTGCCCAGAGCCAGAGGTTCTTCATCCTCTTAACCACTTCTTCAATGCTATTGAAGGTGTTCCACGCTGCTCTCTTCCTCCTGCGTAGTTCAGGTGCCAAGTCGTTTGTCATGTTGAGTTCTCGACCCAGGTACATATAACTGCTGCATACAGAGATGTTAGTTCCATTGAGGGCAAATAGAACGTCAGGAACTAGTCCATTTTTCATAAACATTGTCTTCATGAGATTCAGCCGCAGTCCAACCTTTCCACACTCACAGTCAAAGTCAGCCAGCATTCATGCTGCTTGGCTGATATCTGGTATTATTAGAACGACATCATCAGCGAAGTGGAGGTGGTGTAGTTGCTGACCGTCTATCTTCACTCCCATTCCTTCCCATTCTAGTTGCATAACGTTCTCGAGAGTGACACTGAAGAGTTTCGATGAAATTGTATTGCCCTGCTGAGTTCCTCTCTTTTCTTTGATAATCACTTCCTTGTTAGAATGTTGAGATCCTGGTGGTGAATCTGTAATACAGCTCATAGAGAAACCTGATGTACTGAGTTTGAATGCCCTGTTAGGCTAGGGCTTCGATGACCACTTCAGTCTCAATAGAATCAAAGGCCTTCTTTAAATCAATGAACGTTAGACAGAGTGGCATCTTGAACTCCCAAAAAGCCTCAGTGAGCTTCGTCACCGTGTGGATATGGTCGATCATGCTGAATCCTTTTCAAAACCCAGTTTGCTCGCATGGTTGTCCTTCGTCTAGTGTTCTGCCAATCTTACTCAGGATGACTGGAGTGAACAGCTTGTAGAAGACAGACAATAAGCAGATAGGGTGATGTTTGCCAATGTCGTGGATATCTCCCTTTTTGTACAAGGATGGTCCTGCTGGTTTTCCATTGGGACAGAATCTTGCATTCAGACAGATAGCGTGTGAAGAGCCTAGCCAGTGTATTGACAAGTACTGGCGGCAGATTCTTCAGGTGTTCAGGTCTGAACTTGTCTGGACCAGGTGCTTTATTCTTCTTTACTGACAAAATGGCATGTCGAATTTCAGAAGGGAGAATGCTGTGAACAACATATCCATCCTGTGGAATTTGGTATGTGGGCAGGTGGATGTGGCTATTGCTTCTCTTCCCACACAAAGTGAATGACCAGACAATAACAGAAATTCTGCCTATTTGGTGAGTTTTTCTTTTGCCTGCTCTTCTTTATTTTTTAATTTTTGTATTGAATTATCAATAATGTCATTTTATTGTCTTTTTAGATACAGTATATTATATTTTTTGCAATTTATATATGTATATATTTTTCTTTTCCTTTTTAATTGAATCATTGTGAGAATGATTGAAATTATAAGTGTATGGGGGCCTGAGGGTAGGTAAGATAGAAGAGAGACCAGTATAACAAAATAGCTGGGAATGATCATGCTGGACAGGATATGAGTGTTAAATGTAGGTAAAGGAATATTCTTGATAAACTTAAAGTATCAATATTGCAAACCACAATGTCCAAAAGGAGAGAGAGAGAGAGAGAGAGAGAGAGAGAGAGAGAAGGAAGAGACAGACAGACAGACACACACACACACACAAACACAAACATAGAAGAAAAGTTCCTGCCATAGAGGCAGGCATGGGGTGGGAGTGGGGGGTGATGGGAGGGAACCTGGGGACATGAGCTGGAAAATGTACACTGGTGGAGGGATGGATGTTGGAATACTGTATGACTTAAATCTAAGCCTGTGCTTCTTTTTAATTGTTCTGGAATGTATTTATAATACATACACCAAGTAGACATATCCTTTAACCAATTTCATCCCACTTATTGATCTAACAGCTGGTCCAAAGTAACCCTTTCCCTGCATGGTGTTACAAGTATGAGCTGAGGAAGAGGCTACAGTGAAAATTGGTGGATTATACAAGAACATGGACCACAACCTCATGTAGTTAAATTAGGTCCTTCGGTCCAGCTTCTGCTTGATCACTCATGTGATGCTTTTTCTCTACAAGTTATCTACCTGATAATATTACTGATTTTATAGCGTGTTTTTCTAATGCCGCTCGATAGCACAGCGGTAGGGTGTTTGCCTTGCATGCAGCCAACATGGCTGACCCGAGTTCGATTCTTCTGCCCCTCTCGGAGAGCCCAACAAGCTACCGAGAGTATCTTGCCCGCACGGCAGAGCCTGGCAAGCTACCCGTGACATATTCGATATGCACAGTAAGAACAAAGTAACAACAAACACAGTAACAACAAAGTCTCCAATGGAGACATTACTGAGCCCGCTCGAGCAAATCGACAAACAACGGGAGGGCCTTTACCTTTTACCTTTTTCTAATATATGTATTTTAGCTATGAGTTTCCTCTAAGCACATCTATCTTGTATTCCATCGAGACTGAAAGGCTACATTTTCATTTTTTATGTTTCAAATCAATTTTAAGTTCTCTTAAGTCTTCTTTGACCCCAGTTATTTAGAAATATTTTATTTAGGGACTGGTGCACAGCAGGGAGGGGACTTGCCTTGTGGCCAACCTGATTCCAATCCCAAGCACCCCATATGGTCTCCCTAGCCCACCAAGGGTCATCCCTGAACTCAGAGCCATGGTACGTCCTGAGCACAGCTGAGTGTGACCCAAAAACCAGTCAAACAGACAAAAATAAAAAGAAATACTTTGCTTGAACTTCTAATACACTGCGATTTTGTTATCTTTCCTAATTTAATTCCCTTGTGGTCTGGAAAGCAAACTTTCTGTGATATATATATTCTGTTAGATGTGTGAAGGTATGATATATGATCCATGTGAGTCCCTGTGAGTGTTAGAAGAATGTGTTAGTCCACTGTTATCAGCTGTAGTCCATGGATGTTAATCCCATCAGGTTGACTGAGGATGCTACTGAATTCAACTCTACAACTGTCCAGATTTTCCACCCATTGGATCTGATTATTTCTGTTAAAGAGGTGTTTAAGTCTTCAACTATAATAGTGGAATCCTCTATTTCTTCTTGCGTTTTGATAAGTTTTTGCCTCCATGCTTTGATATTCTGTTTTTACACATGTATTTCTTAGAAAATTGACTTTTTATCATTATGTAATAACGTTTTTATTCCCTGACGGTTTTCCTTGATCTGAAGTTGGTTTTGTCTAAAATGAATGTAACTACTGTTTTCGGTTAGTTGGTGTAGGTCTGTTAACTCTTCATACATCCCTTTGCTTTTATTTTATTATTATTATTGTTATTATTATTATTTTGTTTTTTTTTTGTGCCACCCCAAATGGTGCTCAGGGCTTACTCCTGCCTCTGTGCTCAAAAAAACTATAAACATGAGGCCTATGGCCTAATTTCACAGCTTCAATTAGAATCACTGCACAGTCACCAAACCATATAAACCCAGATACTCCAGTGTTGGGCTGAGAACTCTGGGGTCTTCTCAAGTTGGGGGTGAGCAGTCTCTTCCTGCAAAGCCCCCCGCCACACCCTTTGCTTCCAGAAGCTCCTGTAGTCACAGCCACATCCCATAGCTGCCACCCTATCAACTTACCACTAGCCCTGCTCTTCAGATTCACAGCCTAAATCTCCAAGGAGTTTCAGGGCAAGTTGTTGAAATTTATGAACACATCAGTCCCCACCTCTAAAAACTCTGGGGTCTCCTTTGAGGGAGTGGGCCATGTCCCTGCCCTGTGAAAGTCACTGCTGCTGCATATAGTTATATAGATCCAGTTATATAGATCCTGACATTTCTGGTACCTCCAAATTCCACACTAAAATTGCAATAGGAGCACACCAAATTAGATGAGAAAGTAACGTAGAAGCCAAATAAACTCAACAATAACAACAACAACAACAAAACAATAACACAGAAGACTCAACTAGCATCAAACAGCTTAGTTATTTCTCGAAGACTTAACAAACCCATAGTGAGATATAACAATTTTCACAAATTTTCTTTTACTGAAGTAATTTTGATAATTCCTTTAGCCATTTGGTTGTAACAAGTAATATAAAACAAATTATTGTGTACCTGCTATAAGGGAAGGCATGGGGAGGTGGTTGGGAAAATGGACACAATGTTGAAAGGAGGGTCACTTAGGTGGTGGGATTGGTGTTGGAACATCAAAACCCCATAACAGCCGTATTATGAACAACTTTTTATTTTATTTATTTATTTTATTTATTAGTGAATCATCGTGAGGTACAATTACAAATTTACAAACTTTCGTGTTTGCATTTCAGTCATACAGTGATTGTCTACCCATTCCTTCACCAGAGCCGATTCTCCTCCACCAATGTTCCCAGTATCCCCCCACCCCACCCCGCGGCAGGACATTCCCTTTTTAAACAACTTTTTAAACCACGTTATTTACATAAAGTGAAAAAAGAAAACTATGGGATGTCAGGCATCATATCGTACCCACTGTACTACCTCTTGGCCCTCATTTCTTTATTTTTAGTCTGTGTCTATTTTTTTTTTAATTTATTTATTTATTGAATCACTGTGGGAAAGGTTACAAAGCTTTCAGGTTTAGGTCTCAGTCATGCAAATATCAAACACATTTCCCTTTACCACTACTTATTTTTTTACCATGAAGAACCCCAATAAGACCCCACCCCCCACCCCTCCCAGTCCCGGTGAGGCAGATGAATTCTAGTTAACACTCTATCTGCTTTGATTAGATTCATTGTTTCATTAAAAGATTCACCACTATTATTTAGAGTTTACCCCTCCCCCCCAAATCAGACATGCTGAAAAAGCATTGTGAAGTGATTTGCTTTCTACAGCTGGGTTCAAGAATTAAATGTTGGTTTTGGATTTCTGCTATTTTACTTATTGACCCTAGAAGTATTTCTACTGAAAGTCAGATAGTTAAGAAATTGGTTCTGGGAGCCCTGCCCCTGAACCCAGACGCGCCGCCTGCCAAGCGAGCCCCGCCGGAGGAGAGCGCGGACCCCAGGCCCCAGCGTGCGTCCAGATCCGGACCAGCACGCACGGCAGCCCACCGGCCCCCCCCCATCCAGGTGGGTTGGAGGACCCCAGCGGAGCCCCGCCCCTGAACCCAGATGCGCCGCCCGCCCAGCGAGCCCTGCCCTGCCAGAGAACAGCGTGGATCCCAGGATCCTGGGAAGGAGTGGCCTGGGATTGTCTAGGGGCGTGGCCTCTAAGAAGGGGGCGTGGCCTCCTAAAAGTGGGCGTGGCCTGCTTCCGGGCAGGCCGCTGCTTACGCAGCCGCAGGTATATCACTCACTCCAAGCAACCTGGACCTTCATCCTTTCATCCTTTTCATCAACTTGTTACCTAATACCAACCAAAATTTCTCACCTCTTCTACTACAATTCAACAAAATCCCACTCGCCTACTCCATTTCCAACAAAAGTTCTGTTTGAAAATAGCTATACAAGCTCAGTAGTAAATAGTAACTCCTCCAAAAGTTTCACTCAATATCAGCTATAAAACAAAGAATAACGCCTGATTGAGAAGAAGGTCAGACTCAGAAAGGTAGAAGAGGCGCATCTAGCAGCAACACAGCTGAACGGCTCCTGGCAGTCTCTCCTCACTCAACTAGAACAGTAGCAGCAAGTGTGAAGGACCAAACCACACTGGTCACAATGGTAAAGCAACGCAAAAGCCCACCAAACTTTCTTATTCACGAGGCTAGCCCAGACGACACCAACAGTACTATAGCGTTAGACAACCTCTCTGACAAGGAATTCAGAATGGAGCTACTCAGGATGCTTAGGGAACTAAAAGAAACAATGGAAACCAATGCCAATAAAAGACAAGAGGATTTGAAGGCAGAAATGAGGAAAATGCAATCGGAAATGTCGGACCTGAAAAATCTGGTAGCCGAATTGAAAACCACAGTGGAAGGCCTCAGCAGCAGAGTGACAGCGGCTGAGAACAGAATCAGTGAGCTCGAAGATCAAGTTCAGAGTCTTGTCAGAAAACAGCAGAAAATGGAAAAGAGACTCACAGTTCGAGAACAGATGGCAAGAGAAGATCGTGACGAAGCCAAGAGGGGTAACATAAGAATTATTGGAGTCCCAGAGGGACGGGAAGAAAACCTTGATGAAGAAGAAACTGTCAAAGAAATCATTGCTACAACGCTTCCAGAGCTGAAGAAAACTTGTGACCACATCCAGGAGGCCCGAAGGGTACCGGCTAGAAGAAATCCGAATAAAAATACCCCAAGACACATCCTGATCAAAATGACCAAAACTTTAGACAGAGACAAAATTCTGAAAGCAGCAAGATCGAAGAAAGAAATCTCTTACAAAGGAGCATCCTTAAAATTCACAGCTGATTTTTCTGATGAAACCCTCAGGGCCCGAAAACAGTGGTGGGACATAGTGAAAAAACTCAATGAAATAAATGCCTCCCCCAAAATACTTTACCCAGCGAGACTCTCATTCATAATAGAAGGAACAACACACAGTTTCACGGACAAACAACAGCTCAGGAACTTCATAGACTCAAAACCATGGTTACAAGTACAATCAGACCAGAAACCATAAGATACATTGAAGACAAAGTTGGCAAAACCCTCCATGACATTGAGGCTAATGGTATGTTCAAAGATGACACGCCACTGGCTGAGCAAGTGAAAACAGAGATAGATAAATGGGACTATCTTAAACTAAGAAGCTTCTGTACCTCCAAAGAAACAGTGACCAAAATACAAAGACAGTCTACAGAATGGGAAAGAATATTCGCTGAATACACATCTGACAAGGGGTTGATATTAAGGATATACAAAATACTGGTTGAACTCCACAAGAAGAAAACATCCAACCCCATCCAAAAATGGGGCAATGAAATGAACAGAAACTTTCTCAAAGAAGAAATCCGAATGGCAAAAAAGCACATGAGAAAATGCTCTACATCATTAATCATCAGGGAGATGCAGATCAAAACCACAATGAGATACCATCTCACACCTCAGAGACTGGCCCACATTCAAAAGAACAAAAGCAACCAATGCTGGCGTGGATGTGGCGAGAAAGGGACACTCCTTCACTGTTGGCGGGAATGTCCACTGGTTCAGCCCTTTTGGAAAACAGTATGGACGTTCCTCAAAAAATTAGAAATTGAGCTCCCATTTGACCCAGCGATACCACTCCTGGGAATATATCCCAGAGAGGCAAAAATGTGTAGCCGAAGTGACATCTGCACTTGTTTGTTCATTGCAGCACTCTTTACAGTAGCCAGAAACTGGAAGAGACCTGAGTGCCCAAGAACAGATGACTGGTTAAAGAAACTTTGGTACATCTACACAATGGAGTACTATGTGGCTCTTAGAAAAGATGAAGTCATGAACTTTACATACAAGTGGTACAATATGGAAAGTATCATGCTAAGCGAAATGAGTCAGAAAGAGAGGGATAGACATAGAAAGATAGCATTCATCTGGGGGATATAAAATAATAAAATATGAGATTAATACCCAAGAATAGCTGAGAGCAACACCAGGAGAATTACTCCATAACTTAGAGGCCAGCTGGGTATTCTAGGGGAAAGGACAATTCAGATAGAAAGGGGAACACCAAGTGGAGGGTGTTTGGAGGATCCTCCCAGGAGGGGAGATGCAGGTTGAAAGTAGACTGGACTGAACATGTTCGCCACTCAATGCCTCTTTTGCTGATCACAACACCCAAAAGGAGAGAGAGAACAAAAGGGAATGCCCTGCCACAGTGGCAGGGGGGGATGGGGGGATGGGAGGATGGGGGGGAGGGATATTATCCTGGTGGTGGAAAATGGGCACTGGTGGAGGGATGGGTATTTGATCGTGGTATGACCGAGATCCAAGCACAAAAATTTGTAAATCTACAACTGTACCTCATGGTGTTTCACTAATAAAAAAAAAACAAAAAAACCTAAATAGAAGCCTCCATGGCATGTAAGGAAAAATTCTCAATTAGGTTGCAAAGCAGCTTAAGTGCAATGTGACATACAATAGTTTTTTTTTTTAAAAAAGTAAATTCATAAAAAATTTAAAAAAAAATAAATAAAAAAAAAGAAATTGGTTCTGTGCTCTGGAGACGTGGCCGTGCTGGAGAGCCGCTTGTGGGGGGCAACTGTTGGCCTCGGTAGGGCGTGAAGGGCGGACCAAAACGCACCCCTTCCCATGAGGTTTTAGTTGCCCCCACACCCCCGGCTCATACCTGCTGTCCACAAGGCTCCAATGCGGCCGCCATCTTTCTTTCCAGGGAGGAAAGGGCGAATGGGGCAACACCCTTTCCCCTCCGGACAGACATGATGGCCTGGATTAATGCATAGTCCGTTCACTTTTCTGCTCCAAGCTGCTGGGTTCTGCATTAAGTCCTTGTGCTTCTGGGGTTGTGGCCGTGCTGGAGAGCCGCTTGTGGGGGGCAACTGGTGACCTCGGTAGGGCGTGAAGGACGGACCGGAACGCCCCCCTTCCCATGAGGTTTTAGTCGCCCCCACACCCCCGGCTCATACTTGCTGTCCACTAGGCTCCCATGCGTCCGCCATCTTCCTTTCCAGAGAGGAGAGGGCGACTGGGGCAACACCCTTTCCCCTCCGGACAGACATGATGGCCTGGATTAACGCATAGTCCTTTCACTTTTCTGCTCCAAGCTGCCGGGTTCTACATGAAGTCCTTGTGCTTCTGGGGCCGTGGCTGTGCTGGAGAGCTGCTCGCAGGGGGCAACTGGTGACCTCGGTAGGGCATGAAGGACGGACCGGAACGCCCCCCTTCCCATGAGGTTTTAGTCGCCCCCACACCCCCGGCTCATATCTGCTGTCCACAAGGCTCCCGTGTGGCCGCCATCTTTCTTTCCAGAGGGAGGAGGGCGGAAGGGAGCAACACCCTTTCCCCTCCGGGCAGACATGATGGCCTGGATTAACGCATAGTCCATTCACTTTTCTGCTCCAAGCTGCTGGGTTCTGCATTAAGTCCTTGTGTTTCTGGGGCTGTGGCCATGCTCCAAACTTAACTCTGATTTTCAGGGAGAAACGTTGGGTGGTTTACTTCCCACTGATCACTTTGTATATAGAGAGATGTCGTGCGGCCGCATAAGCGGCTGCGCAGTTTTGAGAAAAAGTCCTAGTTCCCGCATACTCGAGCTGTGCTTGTAGAGGCTTCTGGTCACCGGGGTTCCATCTGGGGGAGGCGGGATGCGGTACCTACCCCATCTGGGACTTCCCGATGATCTCGGCTCTTTTTGGAACCTGTTTTTTTCTTTTTCTCCAGGAGCTGTGGGTCCCGCCCTCCATGTGGCCCTTCTCTTCCGGCTGTATGCTGTAAAGATGGCGCTGGGGGGCGGGCTGTGGGCGTGACTTCCGGAATCAGAGGTTACCTGGGAGGTGTAGTCCCGGGAGATTTGAGGAAATGTCCTAGTTCCCGCATACTAGAGCTGTGCTTGTAGAGGCTTCTGGTCACCGGGGTTCCATCTGGGGGAGGCAGGATGCGGTACCTACCCCATCTGGGACTTCCCGATGATCTCGGCTCTTTTTGGAACCTGTTTTTTTCTTTTTCTCCAGGAGCTGTGGGTCCCGCCCTCCATGTGGCCCTTCTCTTCCGGCTGTATCAGTCTGTGTCTATATTTAAAGTGGGTTTCTTATAGACAACATAGTTTTGCTTTTTATTTACTGTGTCTCTTTTTATTGATAGAGTTATATCATTTGCTTTCAAGTAATTAGTGATATAGCTGAATTCATATTTATTATATTAGTTTTCTGTTTATTTGTTGTTTTTGGGGGGCCACACCCCCCCAAGCCCAGGGGTTACTCCTGACTCTGCACTCAGGAATCACTCCTGGAAATGTTCAGGGGGAGTATATGGGAGGCCTGGGATGAAACATGGGTTGACTGCATGCAAGGCAAACACCCTCCTTTGTACTATTGATTGGGTCCTATCATTTTCATTCTCTACTGACTGCTCTTTTTCTTTTGTCTCCATTCTTTTAGTGTCTTCTCTGGTGTAGCAAAGTTTATAACTCCAATTTTATTCCCTCGTAGCATATCAATTATATTTATTTAAAAATAATTTTTAGTGACTGCCCTAGACAGTGCAATATACATTTACAGCTCATTCAAGTCTACTTGCAACACTACTACTTCAGAGTGTGAAAGTATTTCATTCCCAAAAACCTTATTAATAGAATATGTTGTTGTTACTTTGAACAAGGGCTGGAGCAATAGCAGAGCGGGTAGGGTGTTTGCTTTGCACACAGCCGACCTGGGTTCGATTCCTCCTCCCCTCTCGGAGAGGGGGGCAAGCTACCAAGAGTATCTCACCTGCATGGCAAATCCTGGCAAGCTACCCCTGACATATTGGATATGCCAAATACAGTAACAAGAATTCTCACAATGGAGACATTACTGGGCCCACTCGAGCAAATCGATGGACAACAGGAGGACAGTGCTACAGTGCCTCTTTGAATAAATTGTTTATCTGTTCAATTAAAACAATAAAAACCAAGTATTTTGTTTTATAATCACTTATTTCTCTTCTAATGCTCTTCTTTTCTTTATAGATCTGAGTTTCTGATCTTGATCATTGTCCTTTCTGAATGAAGAACTTTCTGAGAACTACTGGTGGACTCCATTTTTTATTTCTCCTTCACTTTTACACTATAATTCCTCTAACCCTAGAAATCTAGATATCTTAACAAGTTCCCCTCCAGATATACCCATGATATAACAAAAAGCAACGTTTCTTCTTCCACCCACGGCCTCTGCACCATGGCTGAATATCCCATTGTATTACAGACCACATTCTATCACGTATACAGACCATATCATACGTATAGTAAATAACACTACGGTGAGTGTATATTACTTTCAACATTTCTTATGTTTCTTCTCTCTTTCTTCCTTTCTTGGTATTCTCCTTATGTGTCTCAGATCTTTTATAATTGTTTTACAATTCTTCTGCATTCTGTTCTTTTTCATTATTTTTTCTCTTCATGTTTCAGTTTTGGAAGTTTCCACTGACATAATTTCAAGCTCACTGATTCTTTTCTTGGCTCTATCTAATAATGAGTCCATCAAAGACATTCTTCATTTCTGTTCCATGTTTTTTTATTTCTAGTATTTCCTTTTGTTCTTTCCTAGAGTTTCCAGTTTTCGTTTATAAATGCCTGTCTTCACATTGTCCAATTTTTGTTCATGTTTTTTGTATATTAACCATAGCTATTTTAAATTTCTGCCATGTCTGAGTCTTGCTTAATTTTCAGTTCATCTCTCAGACTGTGAGGCTTTATTTTTTTTGAGGTGATATAATTTTTTCCCTATAGAATGCCACAATATAATAGAATAAACTGAGCCAATTTGCCTAATTGTGTGAGGTTTTAATGTTTTACCAGCCTGGAGTTAAGTGATAGTTGTAGTGCTTGCTATTGCTGTGGTGTGGGAAGCTAAAATTTCCTAATGTATTCTTGTTTTTGTTGCCCTGCTGCATTTGGATTTCCCTAGAGACTCCAAAAATAGGGTTTGAGGCTTGACGATTTTTAAAGCTGTGGTCCTTGTTAGTATACTATTGTTGTGGTAGTGAGGTGAGTGCCAGAGGAGAGTGTCCTGCCATTCTATTATTCAGTCTCAGTCTTTTAGTGAATGTGAGTTGAGTGTTTTCCTTACAAAAATAACATTGCTAATAATAATAACAATGCAAAATAATAATGCTTCTTGGGAAGTTTTAATTGTATATGCAATTTTCTTAGTACTTATTGGTTATTCAAGTCATATATTTCATAGTAAGTAAATTATAGTTCATTCATTCATCATTCATCATCCTGTTATTCGTCGATTGCCTTGAGCAGGCCCCAGTAACGTCTCTTTCATCCTAGCCCTGAGATTATATTCAAGGCTCTTTAGGAGAATGAGACCCATCATTGTTACTGGTATTTGGCATATTTGGTGCGCCACAGGGAGTTTGCCAGACTCTGCCCTGTGGGCAGGCTATATTCGATAGCCTGCAAGTTTGTCCAGAGTAGGAATGAGATAATAAGATATCATAAAAAGATGTCCTGATAAGATGTCGCGCGGCCGCATTTGCGGCCGCGCGGTTCCGGGAGCTGAATTTTATAGTCTCTGAGTCTTGGCCGTTGATGGGATTACACGGCACCAGGGGGCCAGGTGGTGGGTGTGACCCCTGCCTACTGGAATTTGGAGGATCTGGGTGGAGGATGCTCGACTCCAATACGAGTAGGAATTATAATATAGTAGTTTATAGTAGTTTTGGTTTATAAGGGAAACTGGTCCATTTCTTCTAAAGTGTAAGATTTATTTGTTTAGTGCTATGGTAGTATTCCCTACTTATCTTCTTTAGTATCTGCATTGTCTTTGCTGATATTCATTTTTTTATTCCTGATAGTGCTCATTTATGTTCTGTTTCTGAGTGTCTGCCTGTCTGTCTCTCTTCTTTGTTTTTTTCTCCCTAGATTCTTGAGATGGAAGCTTACATGACTCTGAACATAGCTGTAGCTATGAACCACAAATTTTGATATATTGTTTTTAAGTATTCATTTAGTTCGGTATAATTTTTGAATCTTTCATGAGACCTCTTCTTTGGCCTTTCTGTTATTTAGAAATCTGCTTAGTTTGCAAGTGTTTAGATTTTCCCATTATCTTTTTACTGCTGCTCTCTCATTTGATTCTACTGTCATTTGATTCTAATTTGTTGAGTCTTATTTCATGGCTCTGAATATGGTCCATCATAGTATAAACTCCATGGAACTTGAATGATGTTTTTTAGTCTGATGTTTTTAGCTGGAGTGTTCTATAAATTACTGACCATTAGTGATACTGAGTTTTTCTTTAATTAGGTCTCAGTCTTTTAGTGAATTTTAGTTGAGTATTTTCCTCATGAAAACAATAATGCCAATAATAATAAGTATTATTATAATAAACAACAAATAAATAAAAATAATTTTTAAAAAGATTGTGATGATGAATTTTTGTCCTATTATTCATCACTTGTTGAAATAAAGGCATTGAAATCCCTGATTTTAATTGTGGCTTTTCTCTCTTCTCCTAATTCTATTAGCAGCATTGTAGCACTGTCCTCCTGTTGTCCATCAATTTGCTTGAGCGGGCCCAGTAACATCTCCATTGTGAGACTTCTTGTTATTGTGTTTGGCATATTGCACATATACAATTTGCCAGGCTTTGTCGTGCGGGCGAGATATTCTCGGTAGCTTATCAGGCTCTCCAAGAGGGGTGGAGGAATCAAACCTGGGCCAACCAGGTCAGCCGCGTGCAAGGCAAACGCCCCACCCGCTGTGCTATCGGCTATTGCTCCAGCCCCAATTCTATTATTATCCACCTTATATATTTCTCAGATCTGTTGTTTAGTACACAAACATGTGGGGTTGTAAGAATTCTTGACAAGTTGATCCTTTTATTATTAGACAGTGTTCCTCTTTGTGTCTGGGAATTTTATTTGCTTTTAAGTTTATGTTATAGACTGAAGTACATGTTAGATGGTGATTTAGCATTCTTTGATTAATATTGATATGATACACTATTTTTCATACTTTTAACTTGCTTATATAATAAGAAATTTCTTATAGATAGCATGAAGTTGGCCATGTTTTTAATATATTCTGCCAATATGTCTTTTAATTGTGTATTTAAGTCATTTGTATTTAACTGTAAACACTGGTATGTAAAGGTTTGAATCTGTTGGGTTTTTACCTACCTCTTTAGCCTAACTATTTTTTGTTTCCTGGTTTTATTTCTGCCTTTATATTGGCTATAATGATTTTTAAATCATTCTATCTTGATTTATCTTTAGTATGTCTCACTGTATTTTTTTTCAATGATTTCTGTAGGTATGACACTGCACATACATGACATCACAGTGTACTGATGTCACCATTTTACCAGTTCAAGTAAATCACAGAAACTTTATATATTTTTGTTTTTTACAATTTATATTTTTCTCAAATGTTTTTTATATGTACATTTAGAGATCAGTATCATAATTTTTTGCATTAATCATCAACTAATTTCAAAAACTTGAGAAGGTAATTTTATTATGCTTACTAATATTTTTGTTTACAACATCCTTTTTTCTTAATCATCCACATTTTCTTCTTTGAGAACTTCTATAGCCAGTCCTTTAATGTAGATCTGCTAAAGACAACTTTTTTTTAGTTTTCTTTCTTCTGAGAATAACTTCATCTATTCCTTCATTCCTAAAGGACATTTACAGTGAATACAGGAATCTAAGTTAAAAATTCTTTACTTTTACCACTTTAGGAAGTGTGCTTATGCTGTTGGAATAAAAACTGAACCAAAATAAACATAAATATGCTCCTGATAGCACGGCGGTAGGGCGTTTGCTTTGCACGCAGCCAACATGGCCAACCCGAGTTCGATTCCTCCACCCCTCTCGGAGAGCCTGGCAAGCTACCGAGAGTATCTCGTCCGCACGGCAGAGCCTGGCAAGCTCCCCGTGATGTATTCGATATGCCAGACACAGTAACAAGAAAGTCTCCAATGGAGACGTTACTGGACCCGCTCGAGCAAATCGATGATCAACGGGAGGGCCTTTACTTTACTTTACTTTACATGTAAAAGTATAATTCAAATAAGGAGATTGGTCTCTAAGATGTGGAGAAATGTGATCGCTTCTGACTATTACATTTTACAGAAATGTAGGCCTGTTGCAAGCAGAGAGATGAGATGAAGGGATGCAATACCATAACTGAGGAGAAATAATTTAACGGAGCTTGGGTTGTTTCACCTAAAAAGAAAATATTTGGAAGAAATATAGGCTTAAAAGGAAAAAAAATAGAAGAACTTGTTCCATAGGTGCTGCAGGGATTTCATTGAGAGGGTATAAGAAAGGAAAGAGACTTCAACTTGGTATCAAGAAGGGTTTTCAACAACCAATCCCACCCAAAGACGAACTACATGGCCTAAATCTTGTGTTCCTATTATATACAGATATATAGGTTGAATGGATATTTTGCCAAAGTGCTACAAATATTTAAGGCCATTCAATGCCATATCAACATTTCATTTTTTCTCTAGTTTCATGGATGTAAAATGAAATAGAATGCATTTAGAGAGGGACTCTTCAGGATAAGATTTCATTAAAATTTCAATGTAGCACTGTAAAACTGTAATCCCATTGTTCATCGATTTGCTCAACTGGGCAGCAGTAACATCTCCATTGTGAGACTTGTTGTTACATATCAAATATGCCATGCGGGGGGGGGGGGGGGGCTTGCCAGGCTCTACTGTGCGTGCGGGATATTCTTGGTAGCTTGCCAGCCTCTCTGAGAGGGACAGAGGAATCAAACCCTGGTCGGCGGCATGCAAGGCAAACACCCTACCTGCTGTGCTATCACTCTGTCCCTATTACAGTAATCAATCAAAATTGTGTTTCCTATATGTGTATATCTCATTACTAAATTTGATTATGATTCCTTATAGAAAATAGAAGTGTTGTGGGAGCTTCTACCCATTCTGTCATTGTCTTCATTTTATAAAAGGAAACATAGGAGCAAGGAAGTAGTGCAAGAGTTAAATTCTTGCCTTACTCACTGGATCCCCAGCACCCCATCTGGATGTCCAAGCACCACCAGGAGTGAGCCTTGAGTACAAAGCCAGGAGTAAGCCAGGTGTGGTCCAAAACCAAACAAACAAAAAAGAAAACAGGAATGGATAATTCAAGTAAGTTCTGCATGGTTTGTAAGTAGGGAAGGGAAGGGAAGGGAAGGGAAGGGAAGGGAAGGGAAGGGAAGGGAAGGGAAGGGAAGGGAAGGGAAGGGAAGGGAAATATAATTCTATAGTATATCAGTAAAGGAGAGATATTAAAATTAATAATAAGTGAAATGTATCACAAAGAGATAAAACAGAAGAATAAGTATGTCCTTCTCACCTATAATATGTAATAATCTCCGAAAAAAGATCTCTATCTACTGATTCATCTCTCAGGGCTACTGAGAGTGGGCTTGGGACCTAGAGAAAGGAGGAAATATCTTTAGATGTTATGGCCCCTTAGTAGGGAGCCTTGAAATTTGCGTTGGCTTCCTCACTCTCCAACCACCTCTTCCATCATCCAAAGTTTCTGCCCCAGCGCAGAATCTGACATTTACTGACTCTGGCAGCTATCTGAGGGCTGCCTGCAGCTGTGCAGGACAACCCCAAAGTCCCCTGACAGTAGCCAAGGGAAGGTGAAATCGAGCCAGGACCCTCCTTAAATCCAGCTCCTGGCCCAGAGAACCACTGCTGATTGGTACCTTTTACCTGGCACCTTGGCACTGCCTGCTTCTCATTCCCTGTTTCGTCTCCCCAGAGGGGATCCTTTTTCTAATTATCACAAGGCATTACCCATGTGAAATGTCCTGCAACCATAATGCTTTTTGTTTGTTTGTTTTTAATTGCATTAGACTGCCAAGTTTGAAAAAGCAGGAATTTTGAGGGGCTGGAGAGATTGTCCATGTCCTTGCCCTGCATGCGGTTGTCCAGGGTTCAATCCTCAGTACCCAATATGGTACCCCAAGCCCAACCAGGAGTGACCCCTGAGCACAGAGCCAGTAGTAAGCCCTGAGTGTCTTCATGTGTGACACCTCCCAAAGAGAGAGAAGAAGGAGAAGGAGAAGGAGAAGGAGGAGAAGGAGAAGGAGAAGGAGAAGGAGAAGGAGAAGGAGAAGGAGAAGGAGAAGGAGGAGAAGGAGAAAGAGAAGAAGGAGATGAGGAGGAAGAAGAGGAGAAGGAGGAGTGAGGAATTTCGTGCAAGACTCAGTACTACTTTCAAAAGCTGAATGTTTTTCGGACAGCAGGCCCACATTTCTTCCCAACAATACTGAGCTAGAGTCAGATGGCAGCTAATCCTTTCAGAGCGGCTCACTCTGGGTTTCCATGAAGTTTACTCCATGTGCCAGAGTCTGACACTTCCAGATAAGTGGCAGAGGTGCCTGCAGAGGGCAGCATTTGAGCGCTTGTGTGAGTGACAGGTGAAGGATAACATCAGAGGTAGAAGAAACAGCTTTTATCAGGCAAACAAGTTCCAGGAATGCAAAGTCTCTCGAGACGGAACCAAGGCCACTCCTTGCAGCTTCCTGGGAAAATGAAACACTGTCACTTACTGCAGAGACTGCCAGCAAAACTCCAAACTATTTCAATCCATTGCTTCTCTCTTTCTTGAACCACTAAGGAAGAGGAAATAGTTGCAAAGAGACAACCCAACCCTACAAAAATCTTGGCAAAAACAACAGAAAAGCAGAGAAAGAATCACTCTACCATGCATGCATCAGTGCTCTGGCAGCTCGTGGCATTCTTAGCAAAATTCCTCAAATTTGGCCTTGTAGGAAACTACAGATGAGCCGTTGATTTTAATCTACGTTCCTGATGGGTCCAGTTAACCAGTGCTAAGGAAGAGAAAAACCTCCTACGTGATTTAAGATTATAAAGCCGATCACTCCAGCTTAGCCTACTTTCAGTGTACAGATTTTACCAGCTGACAATGCAAGATAGTATTATCTGCTTATTCTCTCCCTGCTACTGTCTTCTGGTTTTGGTGGGCAGAATTCCTAGTAAGACCATTTTTACCACATTTGACAACCAAATTTGCAAACTTTCCACCTCCCCAGCACTGATGAGACCCCACAGTTCCTGACAGTGACCAAGAGCAATGTTTCCAAAAATGTGCAGCAACACAGTTAGAAGAAATGAGAGACTATTACCTAATAAAAATGCCATAAATATAGAATGATGAACTACCATGGGAAATGAATTGATAGAGAAGGACATGTTGGAATGTGGAGTAGTGAAAATCACTTAAACTTTGCATGACCTTGAAGAAAGTCATAGTGATATGTTTTGCCAGGTCCCTGAGATAGCGTGTTTAGATATGGCTGTTTCCCAACTCTTACTATCTAATCTACTGGGTTGAAACTCTCTTTCCGAATCTTCTTTCTTGGACAGCCTGGAGTCTCTCTTTTAACTCATAGATTGCCTGAGTTCCTCTACACCCACATTCTTCTTGCAGGATCAGCTCATGAAACAATTCATTCTATGGAAACATCTCATTTGTAGTAACAGGAGATGGTGCCTCTCTTTGATAACTTACAACAGTGGTGAGCGAAGGGTCAGCTCTCCCCGGGGTGGTGTCGCAAACTGAAAAAGTGGCTATAGCACCCGGTTCCTCCGCAGCTTTCTACAGCTGTTCCTGATTTGCCATGGGCTCACCTTTAAATTAAAAGAATTTCTACACTTTCAAGAATTTGAAAACAAAGCCATGTGTGAGAATATGAGATCCACTCATATGCCCTTGCAAGAAATAGGTTACATTCCTTTTTCTGCACTTAAAAAAAAAGCAACTCCTTTTTTTTCAGAATGCCATATATGTAAATTATCCCATTTAATCTTTAGCATGTGCCCATGTTGTTTTGATTTACTAGACTTTGAAAATATGCCCATTGTTCTGTTTTTAACAGCTGTGGCCAACTTTTCCAGAAATTAAAATATATGGGCAAATTAGCAAAATGAGTAGAATTAGCAAGTACTATTCAACAAACACTTATGGTACAAATGCCTCTACAATGCATTCAAAGAACCATTATGGGTCCCATAATGCTGAATAAGTTTGCTTATTTAACTTCACTCTTAATTAGCAAAACAAAATGAAATTATACAGAAAAGCAAGATAATACAGTCATCAAAATAGTGTTTTTACATGCTTTTGTTTTTATGTTTAAGGTAATTATATAATGGAAAGAACTAGGAAATCTGGGTTAGGTAGAATTCTGATTAGCTGGGATTCTTTAATAAAATCTTACAGTTCTGTGATATTAAGCAAATTAACTAATTATTCTATTCCTCGTATTCTTTACCTACAAGATAGAGTTGGAAATAGTCAAATCAGAGAATCAAATGGATAAAATAAGACTTTTATAAATGCTTTTTAGGGTGCTTGATACAGTGTAAGATGTTTAATAAAGGAAATCATTAGTAATGGTTTTCTCAGGTGATGGCAATTTTATAATGTATAGGACTTTCTTAAACATTGGAGTCATTGCTTTTTAAATTATTTAAAACTTTCAAGGGGCTAAAGGGTATGGCACTTGCCTTGCACATAGCTGACCTGGGTTTGATCCCCAACATCCCATATGCTCCCTCAAGCACTGCCAGAACTGATCTCTGAGCACAGTCAGGAGAAACCCCTGAGCATCACCGGGTGCACCTCCCCTCCTCCAAATAAACTTTCTTTTATCACCAGATATGTCACAAAATTTAATATATAAATTAAATTATAAAATTGTATAATCACAAAAATTAAGAATAATTTAAATCATATTAAATAAACAATTTTCCTTAATATCACATAACAGGGACCGGGAGAGAGTATAGGAGGGGTGCAGGCTCACACACTGCATATAGCTGATCCCAGTTTGGTTCTCAGCACCACACGGTCTCCCAGTATTGCCAAGTGCAGCCTGAGAGGCCTCCATGCACTGCTTGAGTGACCCGGCTGATTCTGGTACTGCAGAGCCCTCGCAGTCCCACATCCTCAGGCACTTGCCTGGAACTGTACGTCTGGGTGGCCAAAAACCACTAGGAGGAATCCCCCAAAATTCACAACACACAGAAAATCTTCATTGATGACTGAGTGACCTTTTTCCTCATATACAAACTGTTTGGGGCCAAGTATCACTGCACTCATCAGCTGGATTTTTCTCTCCCCACCTCCCCCCCTTTTTGAATGTAGGAGTACTGCTATTTACTCAGTCATTGATTAAGCTGATTGGATTGCCACCTCCCCCCTTCTTGCTTCAATAGCGTTAGCCGTTTCTAACAGGGGTCAAGCATTTATTTGCCTTTCCCTCCCCTAAAAATTCCCATAAATTATAATATTAAATTTAAATAGTGGCTAAATATTTCCTGTACTTATATAAAGAACACATAAATCAGTACATCATATATGATGTTTCTCACCAATAAAAAGAATGTATCTGTTTAAAAATCCCAGCACTTTTATTGCATATCAAGTTTCTAAGTTGAGTCAAAAGTTTGAGGGAAAATGGTGTTTGAAAAGAGTCACGTAGTTCTTCACTATTTTCTTGTTTAATATATACAAAGATTAGAAATGGTCACTGGTACAATAGTTGTTTTTGTGCATATTCCTCTTGTAGAATCCTAGAACAAAAGACTTACAAGTTTACAGAGGAGGCTGTAGTGCCACCATCAGGTCAACCTGTTCTCATGGGGGGATTGCATCAGTAGCCTGATGGTGCCTTCAGACTTCCTAATACCCCAAAATTGCCACTGTGCCTCTGGCTGGACCCCAACAATTCGGGTACAAGTTTCCTGAGAAATTAAAGGGCCAAAAGTTAGGTATGTGGGAGCCATGTTCACAAACTACCTCTGGCTCAGCTATGCAAGCTCATTTATTGGCCTTGCTTCAGAGACCCATAAAGAAATCTCGTAAGAGATCAAAAGGCTCAGTTAATCTTGAACCCACACAAGAATGAACAAACCAAGGTAAATCCAAGGGGAGTGGGTCAGCCTCCTGCCTGCCCAAGCAGAGCCTCCGGCAGCCACTTGCTTCCACAATCCAGAATTGCCACCATGCCCGCAAACAGACTCCACCATCCAAGAATGGACCTCACTGAGATTTTAGCCTGTTAAAAATTTGGATATGCAGGTTTTGTGACTGCAATCTCCAGATCTTCTCAGAGTTGGGATGGTCTACCTCCCACCACTTCCTATACTCCTGGAAGCACAGCAGTCACCTCCATGAACCAACTCTAGTGCCACCATGTAAGCCCTTCGGAAGCCTAGGCCCTCACGTCCACACAAAGCTGTCACCCAGTTAAAAAGCTACTCAAACCTTACCTTCCGATAAAAATACTGAACACCCTGAACAAACACGATGACCTCTTAGTACCTTTATTGCAAACTATAATGCACAAAAGGAGAGACAGAGAAATAAGAAAAGTATAGGCTGTATTAGGTTGACAGAATGAGTAATTTCTTAATATGATATGTTGTGAGAAAAAATAAATTATGCATTATTATCATAGTATTTTAATGGTCTATCACAAATACTCAATTAAAATTTTTAAATTAAAAATAAAATAAAAACATTTATATTTAAAAATAAACATTTACAAAGAAGACTGGCAAAGTGTTTGGAAATATATCCAGAAATCTAAGAAAATTAGCATGGGAAGTGGTGGGGGAGGGGGAATTTTGTTTTTATATAAATATTCCAGAGTAATTTTTATATGACATCTGAGAAATTGTCATTTTATGACTATTAATAAGAAAATAATAACAATAAAGGGTTTTTTTAGTTCTTTATGGATTTAACAGTATACTTATCAGATTTCAGTTAAGAAAATTTCCGCCTTTTATAAAACGTAATACCATCTTGTAATAATACCTCTTAATAAAATTAATCACAAATCTAACTGGGGAGGGGGTCTTGAGGTTGATATTCAGCCAATTGGGCTGCTGTCAGGGCCAAAGGATATCATGTGTCTGGGAACTCCATAACCATACTTACTGAAGCTCAGGAGGCACGAACTAATGGATACCGAACTGGATATGCTCACAATCTAACTTTCTGTTTTGTTTGGGGAGCTATAACCAGCAGTACTCAGGACTTACTCCTGGCTCTGTGCTCAGGGATCACTTCTACCTATGGGACCATATGGAGTGCTAGGGATCAAACTGGGTCAACTGGGGTTGATTACATACAAGGCAAATGCCTTAACCCCTGTATTATCTCTCTGGTTCCCAAATCTAATTGTTCAGTTGTTCCTGAACAACTGAACAATTAGGGTAGGTAGGTGACCAACTATTCCAAGTTTAGGCCTGGGGAGACAGTACAGCCAGCAGGGTACTTGCCTTGTTCAAAGCCAATTGGGATTCAATCACTGGTACCCCATATGGTCCTTGAAACTTGTCAGGAGTGATACCTGAGCACCACCAGGAGTGACCCAAAAACAGACAAACAAGAAATTGAAAAACCACTATTACAAGTGACCTAGTTCCCAGGTTTCCCAGACTGAAGGACTTTTAGTGCTAAAATCAGGCTATTTCCTGGCCAACAGGATGAATGGTTGTCCTACTCAATGTCCTTATTTGTGTCATGATATTGAGTATCTGGATTGCTTCATGCCTCAAAACTCTACCTTGTTTGCCTGACTCAAATGGTCAACAAGCTATTATTTATTGCCCACTGGGCTCCAGAATTTGGAGATGATATTGTGCAATCTGTAGACAACCATCTTCAGTAATGAGTTTCTAATGTTTTATGGCTGTGCTGTAGTCCCAAATGAATAGTTGTATTTCTAGGTTCATGTTGCTTTTGGAGCTATGAGTTTGAACTCAGCAAATCAGGATGACCAAAACTAGCATTGACATCTTATTCTGTCCTCATTCTGTTATTATCATATGATATCAAGAAAGATTAAAAAAAAGTTGTAAAGTGAATGGAAAGTGGGCCAAAGAAACAGCTTGTCTATCTGCATGCTGACCTCTCCACACTAAGTTTAATGTAGTAGATGCCTTAATATAGTAGTTGACATTCACAAAGATATTTTCAATGATTATTTTGGGCCAAGCTTTGTGCTAGGTACTGAGGGATACAAAAATGAATGAGAAATGTTCTGTCTTCAGTAACCAACCCTCTGTGTGCTGTGGGTTACTTGGTCTCTTTGCCACTCTCTTGTTTGGTCTCTTTGCCACTCTCTTGTTCGATGCACTTTTTTTCAATGCCTTGTTCCATGCACCCAAAAATCTGTTCCCCTATGAGATGCATACTCTGACTTCTGGTGACTGCAGTCAATCAGAGGCACTGTTTTGGCACAAAGGAATCAAGAGAGGTTAAAAGGGAATGGAAGAGTATAGTAGTAGATTCTAATGTTAAAGAGTAGGGGAGACATTTTTGTTTAGTCACACTGATAGTGTTATATGTAAAGAGTTGGAAAAAATTGTGTCTTCTAGAAAGAAGCTTATTCTCACACAATCATTTTATGCTGTTGCTGCCAGAGAATACTTCTACATTGCATAGCTCCATTGGTGGTCAGTAGAGCGTTTGTTCAGACCCCGCAGGACTATAACTATGAAGAAAGAGTTCTTAAATGCTTACCATCTTCCTGTAAGCCACATCTCAGCTTCATCCTGAGGGACAGATTCCTAAGACTTACTGATAACTTTTTTTTTGGGGGGGGGTGTTAGGCTGGTGGGGAAGGAGTAGGAAGGCAGATGGGGTCGCAGCCAGCAGTGCTTCTGACTTACTCCTGGCTCTGTGCTCAGGGATCACTCCTGGTAGGGCCCTCAGGCCTTGCCTGCAGTCGGCCTGGGTTCAATCCCCTGACTGTCCACTTTTCTGAGCATACTCCTTTTGCTGCTCTCCAGAACGCCATTGTCTCTCAGAGGGAGCTCTGTCAAGTAGCTGGTATCCTGATTTGTGTAGCTGCTGCCCAGGAGACACCCTTTAATCACCTAGCTCTCACGGCCAGGATGGTTCTTGCAGGACAGCAACAGAGAGACAGTTCTTGTGATCTGTCACAGGCACCACACTGCAGAGAGAACACACTCCAACTAACATCCTCTCTCTCTGGCAAACAGCAGCCTTCGGCAGCCTTCAGGCCCTGCACCTTCCTAAGAATTCTTCCAAATTCTCAGGAACAAAGGTTGATAAATGAAACCTTTGAAGTCTCTGTCCAAGGGTGTCTTCCAGTTTATCATTCTCTCCCAGAAAGGAGCTTAAGTTCCCATGTGGAGTCTGGAATTTTATAATGACTTGCCCACAGACCCCTCCAGATACTTAGTGGTATTTTATCCATCCTGTTGTGTAGTGACCAAGAAACAAAAGAAATCATATCTTTCAGGGTCTTACTAATGTAGAAAGGTTTTGTAAACTTGATTTTTAATCAAGTATAACTTCACTTTTATGCTCTGATGGTCTACTGATTTCTACATGCTTGGGCTTATTCAACAACAAAGCTCAGCACTTCTAATGCCATTAATTCACATGAGTCTTTACATTCCTTGGATCCGGACATACTACATTGTCTGGCAGTCTGTTTGGGCTGGCCACTAGATTGAAGGAGAGAGCAGAGTCTGGGATAATTCCCAAATATCTGGATCTGGTGACAAGGAGCTCATGGCAGGGTGAGCTTGAGAAGAAAAGGCTGGATTAGAAACTGTTGAAACTGGAATCCCTGGGGGTCTGGCACAGAGACAACCCGAAGGTTAACTATGTGTGTCTGGGGTTCTAGGTCACATCAGCCAAAGAGGGTGGCCTGGAATTTTCCCCAGGAACAAAACCCTGAGGAAAACAAACATCTCATGGTGAGACAGAGGAAGAGGGAGGGTCACGAAAAAGCCCGGGCTTGCGTCTAGTGTCTGACACATAGGCACTCCAGAATAATTATTCAAGGAATCATCCAGCCAGGGCAGGCCAAAGTAGGTTGGATTGGCAAACAGACTCCACCACTTCTTACTGGGAACTAATCAAAAGTGTGCCTGGAACTCAGTGCTAACATGCCTTGCCTGCACTTCTCAGCTCACCTGCAGATCAGCATTAAGTTTGTGTCCCATTTCCTTGGTCTCTCCTGCTTGATCTCCTTCTATTTCCCCAGCATCCTGGTTCAGCTCACCCTCAGCGATCAACCCCCACCTGTCTTTATCATCACTCTCCCGAGGGGGCTCTCAGGGGATAAAGCCTCTCTTCACCAATAATGATTGCTTTGAATAGTACAGCTGTGCCCATGACAGTCCTAAGACAACATCTTTTCCTGGAGGGATTGGAATAAATAAGATAAAGGAGTTTCATGGGTAGGGATCCTCTGGGAGAATGGAGCAGAATGAAAAAGTTAGAGGAAACGACAATCAATCCCAATTTATGACAAATAAAAGAGGCTCTCTGAAAGGAAAACTCAGACAGGTCAGACTGTTCCTACCAAAAAAATAGAGCCTAATGAAAAAAAAAAAACTAAACTGGGAAACTGGGACCACTGCATAGCACAGCAGGTAGGACACTTGCCTTGCATGCGGCCAATCCGAGTTTGATTCCCAGCATCCCACAGGGTCTCTCAAGTACCCCCAGGAGTGATTCCTGAGTGCAGAGCCAGAAGTAACCCCTGAGCATTGCCAGGTGTGGCCCGCAAACAAACAAATGAACAAAAACTCACTGCACCAGGTGATCCACACAGGACACAGAAGAGAAGGAATGTGAAGTAAGCAGTGGGGCTGGGGAAAGAGTTCAGCGACTAGTGCCAGCCTTCGGTGCCTGAGACACACACCTACTAAACAAGCTATTCCAAGACCAGAGCTTACAGAAGCAAGAGAAGTTAGATGCTAGGCGAAACAGAGGTCTCAGAATATATCTGATATGCCCCAGGTCAAGATTCAATCCCCAGCACCACAGGGTCGCCTGTGCATTACAGCCTGCAGCTCTGGTGGCCCCCAGCACCACTAGAATGGCCCTAGTGGCCCCCAAGCAGCACGGCACTCCTAGTCTCAAACTGATCGGGCGGGGGGAGTGGGGTTACTTGCACCTACAGAGAACTGCTGGGGTCTCTATAAGACAATTCATTTTTAAATGGGTCATTTCTTAGCTTGATCTGTATTACTCTATCTCTTCACCTAATATCCTCTCCTCACTGTCTTTTGTTGCATTGGTCCATGCCAAGTTTGTTCCCCCTCCCCCCCCGCATTTGCTATTCTGTCTTTCACGTAGGGCTGGTTTCATGCACATATGACCTGTGCCCCTACCTTCTCCTGAGGGTACAGTGCTATTGCCCTATTGAAATTCTTTTTTTTTCCAATTAATTTTTAATTGAATTGCCATGAGATACAAAGTTTCTGAAATTCTTAATAATTTTGAACAAGGGGTCAGAAAGATAGTACAGTGGGTAAGTTGCTCGCCCTGTATGTGTTTGGTGCAGACTGCACGTAGTCAGTGCCCAGAGCACAGCCAGAGTGATTTCTGAGCACAGAGCCAGGAGTCAGCCTGGAGCTTCACCAGTGTGGCCCACCAAAAACATTTTTCGAATGAGGGATCTGCCTTTTTATTTTGTATTTAGCCTTGTAAATTATGTAGCCTGGCTGATTTCAGGGATTGTACCAGTGAGGGGCCCCCTTGCTAGAGAAGGTTTTCCTAGACTCCACAGCATGAAGTAGCCCTTTCCATTCCAAATTACTCCTATTCCTCGCACCAGCTCCCATGCTCTGATTGCTCATATACTCATCCACGTACTCTCTGCCTCCCTTCTGGCTTAATATGGCGGGAGCTCCAGAAGAACTTAGAGCACATCCCAGGCATCCTCGGTGCATGAAGCAAAACAGGTGCCTGATGCACATCTGCTAAACCTGAGCTCGCAGAAGTAACAGAAGTCAGATGCTAGGTGGAACAGAAATCTTAGAATATATCTGATATTTCTATAAGTCCTGCTTAATAATTATATCTATGAGGTAGATCTGGAAGAACATGTACAGGAAATTCTCATTTCATGGTGATGTTAAGTGAGTTAGAATTTCCTCATATTGTATTCAAGCATAATCTTTTTTGATAAAGATTTTGAAGGTTGGATTCCCTGCCTGCTTTTGCTGCCTATGTTATATGAGATAAAATAATAATAATAATTTTAGTGTAGTCTAAATTTTTAAAAAGCTGTTCTTGGTCTACCTTCCTTCAAATTACTTTGCTTTCTATGGCACAGGAAAACATTTTTGCATTTATGTAAACTAATTTGGCCAGGTCAGCAATTCTGTAAGAGAGATCAAGTAAATGTAATGTTTTATTTTATAGATCAGTTATAAAATTGATGAGAAAAGGGAATTTTTAGAGGTGGGAAGGTAGCACTGTCCTCCTGTTGTTCATGAATTTGCTCGAGCAGGTCCAGTAACGTCTCCATTGGAGACTTTGTTGTTACTGTGTTTGGCATATCGAAAACGTCATGAGTAACTTGTCAGGCTTTGCCGTGGGGGCGAGATACTCTCGGTAGTTTGCCGGGCTCTCTGAGAGGGGCAGAGGAATTGAACCCGGGTCTGTCAGGCTGGCCTTGTGCAAGGCAAATGCCCTACCGCTGTGCTATCGCTCCAGGTATTTGATATTATTTCTTCCAATGATTACTCATCTTCTAATGGTGATACAGATGTCCACAGTACAAGGCATGGTAGGGATTTTAATGGACCCAGATCTCTAAAATCAGTGAATGTTATACCTTCCTCTCAATGAGCAAACCAGCAATTACCTGGTGTTTCTTAGGGGCCACTAGTCCCAGACCCAGAGATGCTGGAGCTAGAGGTGAGGCATGTGAATCAGAGATGGAACCCAGAGCCTCAACCAAGGTAAGGCCTGTGCTCTACCAGTGGAGCAACTGCCCCTACCTGAGGACTTTTCTTTTTTAATGAGAATTGTGTTCTTTACATTTATGAGCTGAATGACATTAAAGATACAGGAAGATGAAAGAAAGAAAGAAATTAATTTCATGAAGTGAATTCCTGTCATATTCAACATAATTTGTTCGAAACTTTTCACTGTAATCTTTTCTTTTACTTCTCTGACACACTGCATCCTTCACTAGAGATGGGAGCCTGGCCCCTTGTTTCTGTGGTGGGCCTTACATCAAGGGAGCACCCCCAACTTCTCATCGTCCCAAGAAGAGCTAAGTTTGTTCGATTCATGGAAGACTCCATTAGTATGTAGCACTCAACTGTTTGGGAGAGTTCATTAGGCTTTATCTCCCTTCCTTTCCCTTTCTGAGCTTACTGATGTAAGAAAGCTGAGCTTTGGGCACATGTGCAGGGCTCCTGGGTTGCATTCCTGGGCACTGTTTTGACGAACTAGGCTCTGAACAGGGAGCAACACTTGCATGCTGGGATGGAGAATAGATTTCTCACTGCCAAGTGAGCAGCTCAGGGGGAGACTAAGGTTGCCCTGGCTATGCCCTGGCAAATCTAACCAGAGGTCTTGCTAATCAGCAAATAAGTTTGTGATAGCCACACATCTAAGACACTTACACACCAACAGGGTGTGGTCTGGATGTTGAGGGTGTCCTGTACAAAGACAAAATTCACCTGTTATTTTGGACACTACTTCCACTACCCAGCCGTTGCCACACTCCAGGATGCTTTCCGGACCCGCGCGGCCGCTTGCGGCCACGCGACATATCATAAGACACTAAATACCCATCTTCTGGAATTGTCGTACCATATTTGATAGGGTTCAAATATGGTAACACCTACAAGGGTGATTAGAGGTCACCCCAAAAGCCTCTATCCCTCTCGGAAAGACTGGCAAGCTACCGAGAGTATTCCGCCCGCACGGAAGAGCCTGGCAAGCTATCCGCTGTGTATTCGATATGCCAAAACCAGTAACTACAACTGGTCTCATTCACCTGACCCTGAAGGTTTCACCGACATGGCAGCACTGAGAAGGATGAGAAAGGAGAGGCCGACAAAATCTCAAGGCCGACCTAGGCTGCCACAACGAAGGAAGACAAAAATGATCGTCTGTACTTTCAATGCACGTACGCTAGCATCAGATGCATCCATCGAGGACCTGATGGTACAAGCGCGAATGATCAAGTACGACATCATTGGTCTGACCGAGACAAGAAGGCACGAATCTCACCATGCCGTTTTCGACACTGGAGAAGAATTGTTTCTCGGAACATGCGATAAAAGAGGTGTTGGAGGCATCGGTGTCCTTGTCAACACAAACTTGGCCAAGAGCATTGATTTATTCGAATGCCTAACGACCCGAATCGGACGTTTACATTTGAATAGATGTGGCTCACTGCCTGCAGTTTCTATCTTCGTTGTCTACGCACCAACATCTAATTATGATGAAAGAGAAATCGAGAAGTTCTACATGGAGCTAGAGAAGTTCTATAAAGAAGACCACACCTTCTACAAGATCATTGTGGGTGATTTTAATGCCAAGATAGGACCGAGAAGATCAGCTGAAGAACTTCACATCGGGACCCATGGCCTAGAATGGAACGAACAGGGTGAGAGACTGTCAGAGTTCATCATGTCGACCAAGACCATCGATGGTAACTCACAGTTCCAGAAGGCAGAATCTAAACGATGGACATGGGAGTCTCCCGGTGGACGATTCCACAACGAAATAGACCACATCATATTCAATCGACGGTTTTGCCTGACTGATGTTGCTGTTGTCCCAAAATTTCGAACGGGATCGGACCACCGTCTCCTTCGTGCAAAATTCTACTTCACAGAGCGGGGAGAAAGGGCTGCAAAGTTCAAAAAGAGAACTCCCAGAATGACCACCAACTGGGAACTCTTTGGTACTATTGCGGCAACATGGGAAGATGCCATTGTTGACAACATTGACGAGGAATACGATCGACTGGTTCAGCACCTCCATGAATGTGCGAGGAACGCCAAGAGAGAGATAGCCACAAAAAGTCGCCTATCTTCGAAAACTCTTGAGCTAATTCGTCAGCATGGTTTGGCGCATGCCTCAGGCAACCGCAAGCTAACGTCCGAGCTTGCAAAGCAGTGCAGAGATGCGATCAAGGAAGACCTCAAAGAGAGAAGAGCAGAAGTACTGGTAGATGCGACAGAAGCCAGGAAAAGTATTCGTAAGGCCCGCCTGTCCTTCGCCAACTATAAGAGCAAGATGACTGCCCTCCGATGTCCTGATGGATCCATCACATCCTCCAGAACGGCAATGGAGAAGATTATCCATGACTTCTACTCAAATCTCTTCGATAGCCATGTCCACTTGCCAACATACCAAATTCCACAGGATGGGTATGTTGTTCCCAACGTTCTCCCCTCCGAAATCCGACACGCCATTTCGTTGGTAAAGAAACAAACAGTACCCGGCCCAGACAAGGTCAGACCTGAACACCTGAAGAACCTGCCGTCGGTACTCATCAATACACTGGCTCGTCTCTTCACTCGCTACCTGTCTGAATGCAAGGTTCCGTCCCAATGGAAAACCAGCAGGACCATACTACTGTTCAAGAAGGGAGACATCCATGACATTGGCAACTATCGCCCGATCTGCCTATTGTCTGTCATCTACAAGTTGTTCACTCGAGTCATCCTGAATAGGATTGGCAGAACATTAGATGAAGGACAACCATGCGAGCAAGCAGGGTTCCGCAAAGGATTCAGCACCATTGACCATATCCACACGATAACCAAGCTCATTGAGGTTTCTCGGGAGTTCAAGATGCCGCTCTGCTTAACGTTCATTGATTTAAAGAAGGCCTTTGATTCTGTTGAGACGGAAGCGGTCATTGAAGCCCTAGCCAATCAGGGCATTCAAGCCCAATACATCAGGATCCTCCGTGAGCTCTATTGCGGATTCACTACCAGGATCTCACCATTCTACAAAGAAGTGATCGTTGATGTCAAGAGAGGGGTGCAGCAGGGTGATACCATTTCACCGAAACTCTTCAGTGCCACCCTCGAGAACGTCATGCGACGACTGGAATGGGAAGGAATGGGAGTGAAGATAGATGGTCGGCAATTACACCACCTCCGCTTTGCTGATGACATTGTTTTAATAACACCAAACATCAGCCAAGCGGCACAAATGCTGGCCGACTTTGACCGTGAGTGTGGAAAGGTAGGACTACAGCTGAATCTTACGAAGACAATGTTTATGAGAAACAGCCTTGTTCCTGACGCCCCATTCGCTCTCAATGGAACGACCATCTCCGAATGCAACAGCTATGTGTACCTAGGTCGAGAGGTCAACATGACAAATGACCTGGCACCCGAGCTGCGCAGGAGGAAGAGAGCGGCTTGGAACGCCTTCAAGAACGTCGAAGAAATAGCTAAGAGGATGAAGAACCTCCGGCTCCGGGCACATCTCTTTGATTCCACTGTTCTTCCTGCATTAACATATGCCTTAGAGACCTGGGCCCTACGCAAACAAGATGAGAACGCTATTCAGGTCTCCCAAAGAAGAATAGAAAGAGCTATGCTTGGAATATCACGTTTCACTCAAATGAGAGAACGAATCCGGAGTTCTGACATCCGTCGACGATCAAGGATCAGGGACGCTGTCTCATTTGCCAAGGTGTCGAAAATCAGATGGGCTGGTCACGTAATGAGATTTAAAGACGACCGTTGGACTAGAGCTGTTACTGATTGGATTCCACGGGATGTCAAAAGACCGCGTGGCCGCCCACTTACCAGATGGTCAGACTTCTTCGTCAAGATCATGAACGATCGGTTTGAGGCCCTTCATGTTCCCGGAGCGAACAGATGCCATTGGGCTACACTAGCACGCGACAGGGACAAATGGAGACGTTACTGGCGCCCGCTCGAGCAAATCGACGACTAACGGGAAGTTAAGTGATTAAGTGATTAAGTGATTTTGGAGTCAGTCTATCAGGTCCTTATTTCTCAGTCAATATTGTATGTATTTTCTTGCTGCCCTAATTAAAATTCCCCTGCTTCTTGGTCTCCTTAGTTACTAACTATCTATAATATTTTCTAATTCACTTAAATCATGGATATAATGATGTCATAATTATGAGAGTAACCGGATTCACATGAATTATTGCTTAATCCTAAGAACAAAATGGCAGCTGTGAAAACAGATGAAATAATCAAAGGACGAAACTTTTGGGAGCTTTGGGATATTTTTTTAAGTAATTAATACTAGTGAGCAAGAAAGCTCTGTTCTCAGAAATTACAATTACAGAGAGGAACATGGAGTACAAAAAGAAAAAAAAAAAGAATGCTTCCATTTTTCAAAAAGTTTGAGTTTGCTGGAAAGGAAGAGGTGGATGAGTTCACACAGGCCCAAACATGGAACAGAGTATCCTGAAGAGAAAGAAGGATTCTTGGGGTCAGACTGTTGGATGATTTCCTATGACTGAGACTGACTTTTCCAGAACTGTGCTCTTTTCTTTCTGAGAAAAATACCCAAGTGCTGCTTCCGCTGTTGGCCAAGCAGTAACCTCTTGGGATAGGCCACCTCTGTGTCTAAGTATGGAGTGAGCAGCCCAAGCGTGACATTAGCTGCTTAAAATAATAGTAGTTCACGTTTTGGTTTAAGCTGAGCCAAGAGGTTTCCAACCGAAAGAGGTTTCCAATTAAAACAGAGAATTAGCAGATAATCAAGACAGACCAACAGGGTGTGGTCTGGATGTTGAGGGTGTCCTGTAATTACTAATCACAGGGTATTGGCAAAGCAGAAAGCCTAGGATGCAAATAGCTTAAACACAGCACCTAAACCCAACAGCTGCCACTTCTCGTAGCAGTGGCAGAAACACAATAAGTTGTTGGTTTTTTGGTTTGGGGCCACACCCAGCAGTTATCAGGGCTTACTCCTGACTCTGTGCTCAGAGACCATATGGGATGCCAAGGATTAAACCCAGATCGGCCACATGCAAGGCAAACTCCCTGCCCTCTGTACTATCTCTCTGGCTCCTGAAACACAATAAACTGTTGGGAGATTTGGGTGCTTTGGAGGATTTTGCTTATCATTCTGCCCTCTGAATATCACAGTGAATATTGGATAACCAAAAACATGAAAGGGATTTGTTGTTGTAGTTAGAAGACACAAGAAGACTATGGCACTGCCAAGGGTGCCCACCCCCAAATAAAACCCTGGGAATTTAACATACACACACACAGAGAGAAAATTTTTCTCAAGCATAAGGACAATTTTTCCACCCCAAAAGGCACATGGATCAGTCCGACATACTGTCATTCTGTTCCACTTAGAAATACACGGAGCAATACCCAAGGGGCACATGAAAAAAAGAGAGAGAGAAGTACACTGAGCACATAGTAAGATTGATTGGGAATCCCTCAAAATCCTCAAAGGGCACTCAAGATAATCTTGAGATTTCAGAAACAAAGCATCACTGCCTCTACACGTGCCTGGCTACTGGAACAGCTGAGCTGTTTTTCTATTAGTCATTAAGGAGCCATATGTTCAGTTGTGCCAGTCAATTATCAGATTGTAGCAAGCCTGAATTACTTATCTATTGCATCATTTATGTTAGATGTTATCACTTAATTAGTTAAAATTATTTCCATATAGTGAAAAAATGCCTAACAACTATATAAATAATCTTCAAAGTGGTTTATCTCCGAAATTATTTACTCTACTTCAAATTTTCCTTATGTTCCAAATCAAAGACATTTGTTTGCCTATATAGGAATTCACATACATAAATTTCAAATTTTAAAAGATATTTTAAGACTTTAATGACTGATCAAAACATATTTGTGTCAAAATTAAATAACTCAAGGTCAGCGATCTTGTTCATGTCCACAGCCTGCCCTCTAGTGTTTTTTTCCTAAACCATATCAAATTTTAAGCCATCTTCTTAATCTCCAAATGTTAAGTTAATAGGATTAAAAACTGTGTCATCGAATTAACAGAACAAGGCTAAATCCCTGACACAGAAAAAAAATTAAGTCAGAAGGAAGTGAAAATACATATAGAAGCTGATAGAAACTTCACTTGGAAGATACTATACAGTTGCTGGTAAATAATTATATTTTCAAAGTCTTTATTTGGTAGAAAGGTAATGTTAATTAAAATGGTTGATGTATGCATTGTATATAGATACATGGATTAAATTTATACTACAGATTTTATTGTTATATTTAAAAGATATTCTAAATGTTCAATAAAGAAGTGGTTTTTTTCAAAACAGCAAATGTATGAAAGATAATTATGTATCTCTCCCTTTGCAAGAAATTCAGATAACATAACTTATTTTACAGATTTCACTTTATTGAGACATGTTATTATTTAATTTTTTCTGAGTGAAGTTTAAGCATTTGCACTTGAAGTGTTTGTAACTGATGCATATGAGATTAAAATTAAATTCGGAGAAAATCCACCATCTGAGAAGGAAAAACTGTAACTGCTGAATATTGATATATCTGGATGCATTTTATAAAAAAAAGTATGAGGAAAATGTATGAGACTGCTTTTACATTCAAATAAAATGTAAGTAGTGAATCACCTGAGGATTCAGAAATTTTCAGAGAAAAAATCTCTAATATATTTTAATTAATTCTGTGTTTGGAACTGAAGTAAAGTTTATATTCCATGTGACTGTGATCCATACTATTCACTGCCTTAAATGTCAAGTATTTCAGATGATCACCTTATTTAACTGTCATGAAGAATGTAAACAAAATGAGAACTTGGGTTGTCTTTTTTCTAAATTTATAGTCCAGGTTTCCTATGTCCTCAGCATATTAGCGTAAATTGTCTAAAGTCATAAGGAAAATTTGACAGAAAAATGCTTTGGATCGCCATGTGTTTCCAATTGATGCCTACAGAAACTAACCTAATGAAAAGCATCAGATGCAGGTTTATTTTTCCTTTGCAGAAACAGCAGGAACATGAAGCCACCACTCTTGTTATTTATTGTGCATCTGCTGTGGTTGAAAGACTGTCACTGTGCACCTCCTTGGAAGGACAAGACTGAGGTCCAGGGAAACCTGAAGGGTTTGTTTGGTTTCCTTATCTGTGCCACGTCCTGTTTGCATGTTTGCATGTCCTACTGGCATGTCCTGTGATTTACAGTTGAGAGATAATCGTATTCATTATGGCTCTCTAGTTCCGTGCTGAGACCTTCTCTCAGCTTTTTTACCAAATAGACATGACGCCAAACATCTGGATAAAAATAGAAAATTCTAGTTGAGTATCTGAGACCGTTCACAAACCCAGATGTTTGCTATCGTGTAGATAGAACTTGCCAATTTTTGGACTGCTTTTCTTAGTTTCATCCAGATGTTTGGTGTCATCTAAGCACAGTTTTAATGAACAGTGAAATTCTTTTCTAGCATTTAAAAACTTTAAACAATTAAAGTAATCTGTGCTTTAGTGAAACTGGATTATAATGGCATCGAATCTGGTTGGTCTGTGCTTATTAACTTGTGACCTTGGCTGGATAATCTATACTTGGACTCCCTAACACTTAGAAAAATAGCTTGTTAAAATGAAGCCTGTTTGAGATCTATTATTATATTTGGAAATAAGAGTAAGTGACTTAGGAGTCACATGGGCTACTGTGAAGAGAATGGCCAAAGAAGAAAGATTTTACAACCACAAAAGGCTTATTAAAGGTGCGTTAGAGATGTTCAGTGGGTTACTAAGAAATCTTGCGTTATGAGATATTTTCTAGATTTGATGCCTCTTGGGAAGGTAATTGAAGCTGAAAGAAAGGGAAATTGTTCACTGTTTGAGGTTCCCAGTTGGGCATTTAGTACAAATTGTTTATGAATAAAATTTGAACTGTTCTCTAATATAAACACACTTGGGTCTTAAGTTAAGGGGGTAAAGGCAAGATAAATGAAAACAGGCTTGCAGAAAATGACAAGAATGATGCTAAACAAACCTGACTTGCCCAGGATTTCAGAAGTGAGGAGCAGAAGGAATTCTCCATGTGGCAGCTGACAGCTAATTCCTTATGATTTGCTTTTAGAGTGAGATGCTAAAAAGGAACAAGTAAATGTCTATTTAGGGGACATGAAAAACTGGTGAACTCATTGAATTGTGTACTGTCTCTGATGAGATTTCAAAGAAATATACTGCAACATATCTCTTAGATTCTTCCAAAACAGAGAAGAAAAATATAGATGAAGAGGTGAAGAAAGCTTTGATTGGTATTAAGCAAATGAAAATCATGATGGAAAGAAGAAGGGAGGAACACAGCAATCTAATGAAAACACTGAAGAAATGCAAGGAAGAAAAGCAGGTAGGGTCATTGAAAAGAATCTGTTCTTAAACACAGCCGATAAACATTGTATTTGTTAGTGCTGTTAGTGAATTACTTATTTTCCCTGTTATTCTGGACAGAAAACTCATAAATGTAAGGAATGTGGGAAAGCCTTTAACAGGTGCTCACTTCTAACTGTGCATGAGAAAATTCATTCCGGAAAGAAACTTTAACAATGTAAAGAATGTAGGAAAGCCTTTCAAGGTGCTCAGTCCTATTGGACAAGAGAGAATTCATTCCAGAGAGAAACCTTACCAGTGTAAACAATGTAAAAAAGCCTGTAGCAGACTCTCAAAGCTCATGCTATATGAGACAGTTCATTCTGGAGAGAGACCTTACAAATGTAAGCAATGTGTCAAATCCTTTAGTCATGTCTCATACCTAAATGAACATCAAAGATAAAAAAAAAATTTAAAAAAAAAGATTTTCTGGGGAGCAGTCCATTTGCAGAAAAAGTTTGAAGGCAATTTCAAATTTCTTTAAAGAGCGACTTTCTTGTAGAATAGACTCTAGAGGTCTCTAAACTTAGAAAATCTGGGATTTATCTCTATTTGGGAAATGCTGCTTCCTTTAAAATGTTTTATCCTTACTCCCTCCTGAATTAGGTTATAAAGTCAAAAGCGCTCAGGGAGATTTTAGCTAGATCGGTATTTCCCAAAGTTTCTGATCCCTTATCCCTATTATTAAAACATTTAAAAATTCACTTTAATATACATGTTTATTTATAAATTAGGTGCATAAATTGTTACCACCCTTATCTCATTACACAAAATATACTTAGTTTATCACTAGTTTGAATGGATGTGAGTCAATGTTTCCATTTATTTTGATATTTTTTATTTTTAACTGGCTTGCCAGATCTACTTGAATCATTATATTTTCACTTCACCATGAAGCCAATAAAGAGTCACTCTTTATTAAATGAAATTGACAGTTCTGCCATTTGCTTCTTGTCTACCTGAGCTTTATTATTCATGTTTTTTAAATTGCTCTTAATGTGCTTAATTGTTTTTCCCAAAAAAATGTTAAGCCTCCTGTCTGTTTAGTGAAGGTTAGTTAGTTTAGTTAAAACTAGACAATAACACCCATCTTTTACCTCTTAAATAACAATTCTTTGTGACTGGATGCAAGAGAACAAAGAAAGAGGGAGTTGCTAAGTCTTCTGGAACGTGGAGGACCTTCCCACCCCCACCCCCACCCCCATTCTTCCAATGCCCCAGGTGTTCCCTTGCATGTAGCTACATGCAACAGTTTGACATAAGCACTGAAAGAAATATAATAATATATATGAAATAATATGTCAGCCTAACAAAGCCTTGCCCTCTCTCCTCTCTTTGACCTCTAATCAGGTTTTTCATTCAAATACCTTTCATGTTAATTCTCTAATTATTGGAGATCATCTCCAAATTTCCATGGAAGGTGTTAAAAATTGTTTATGTGTTAGAAAGTATAAAACTCACATTTCTAAATCCTAGATATACCATGGCTTGTATTTTAGTAACCTTGAGAATTAACATAACGGTCAAGATAATTAAAATATTTTTTAAATTATTTTTTTAGCTAGGGACATGGCTCAGTGATAGAACACATACACACATAAGAAAAACCTCAGGTTTGATCCCCAATATCAAAATCATTTTCCGACATTACAATAGCACAGCGGGTAGGGCGTTTGCCTTGCACGTAACTGATCTGGGTTCGATTCCTCCGTCCCTCTCGGGGAGACTGGCAAGCTACCGAGAGTATCTTGCCCTCAAGGCAGAGCCTGGCAAGCTCCCCATGGCGTATTTGATATGCCAAAACCAGTAACAAGTCTCACAATGGAGACGTTACTAGTGCCTGCTTGAGCAAATCGATGAACAATGGGAGGACGGTGCTACAGTGCTACCCTTAAATCAAAGAAGAAGTCAAAACTGTAACAAACATCATTTTGGGTGATATAATTTTTCAACCTTGAGTATAAGTTTGTTTCTAAGTTTTTTTTCTTTTCTTTTTTTTGGAGGGGGCAGTTAGGGTGGAGGCATTTGGGCTACTCCTAGAAGTGCTCAGGAACTACACCTGTCTCTGTGCTGAAGGGTCACTCCTGGCAGTACTCCGGAGACCAGGTGCGGTACTGGGGATTAAACCAGGGAAGCAGCATGTAAGGCAAGAACCGTGGTCCCTATATTCTCTCCATGACTCTATTTTCATGTTTAAGAAGGCCTGGGTACTAGCAAAATACACATAACGTAAAGCTGCCATCCTCACCATGTTTTCTCTGTACCATTCAAATAGCATGTGCCCCATCCCCAGAATTCTGTCCATCCTGCAAAAGTGAAACTCTATGCCCTTTTCACCTTTCTACAAGTTTTATTCTTTATCTCTCCTCTTCCTTCTGTTGATGCTGTGGTTGACATAGCCTGGGATCTCACTGGACACTTGGTTGTGGCACTTGTCCATAGTTGTCCATCAGGTTGCTGTGCTCAGTCACGCAGCCTTGATGATTGCCAGAGCACACTTTAGTTGTGCTGCTCGCTTACTTGCTCACCAGAAAGGTCGCACTCCAGGCCACAGTGCTCACACCTTTTTAGTTCAGTGTTTGCTAGGGGGTTGCACCCTTTAGTTGTGGTACGTGCACACATGAGACTGTGGTGCAGCTGTGCCGAGCATCACCATTGGCAGAGCTGCTATGACCTCTGGCTGGGCGCATGTAGGAGGTACCAGGGATCAAACGCATGACCTCAAGTTGGTGAGGCAGGTGTTTTTAGCCGCCTGAGCCATCAGCTGCTTCCACAGTCAATTTTTCAATGAAAACAACTAGGAGTTTTGATAAGTCCTCCTGAGACCTGAACCTAAAGACCTATACAGTCAGAGGCCACTGAATCCCATAACCACTGGAATTCTCTTCGCTTCCAAGCTCAGTGGGCTCTGAGTGTCCATAAGCAAATGGGACAGAGCTTTGGGACAGGCTGAACCCAAAGTCTATCACCAGTGAGTTGATGCCATGGTTGGGGTTCCTACAAAGGAAAGAAGACTGCTAGCAGCTTCAAGTTTTGCTCCCATTGGGAGCTCCCATTACTATCAAACAACTGGGGGGAAATAATATTTGGTTCCTGGTGAGGAAACAGCAGAAGGCTTTGGAGCTGGGTTTCTTCCTGGTGGGCTTGTGAGGTTAGAGGTCTGGGGATAATAACAAAATATATCATTGACAGGTCATTCACAGACACATTCTCACATTCTAACAGCTAACTGACAGCTCTCCAGCTAAGTAAATGGAGGCTTAGGATGGTGATCAATGATTAAGCCCTGGAATGAGCAATAGGGGGAAAAGAGGTGGAACTGTAGCTATGGGACCAGTGACTTTCCCAGGCCTCCTGACAAGCCATGGAGGTACCACTAGGAAAAGAAAGCAGCAGCCTGGGCAGGCTCATGCAAGCACTAACTTCAGTTGTAGCTCTGAAGAATCCTGGGAACTTGAAGACTTCATTTTTGCTTAAAGCCTGCTTCTTGTGTAGAGTCACTGCGAGCCAGAGCCATAGTATAGCAGGTAGGGTGAATACCTTGCAGGTGGCCAACCCAGATTCTATCCCAGGCCCCTCATATGGTCTCCTGAGCCCTTTCAGGAGTGATTCCTAAGATCAAAGCCAGGAGTAATGTCTGAACAAAGCTGGGAGTGGCCCCCAAACCAAAACAAAGTCATTGAGTTTTACTCAAGGATTGGATACTCCATTAACAAATTTATCTGGAAAAAAAAAAGGAGGGCTCCTAGGTTTAATCAGTTCAAAGCATTCTCAGCAGTCAAGGGCTAAAGTGAACACATGAGCTTTTTAAAGTGTTATTTTAAACAGACCATCATCAACTTCTTTTAATTCTTTTTTAAAATTAAGAAAAAAAAAGAAGAAAAACTTGTTGAACCTGAGTCTCCATCCTGAAATTATTTTAAACATTGAATAAAACCTACTTTAGACAAGTTAAGGATTGGCATCTGGGGAATGAGCACTACCAGTGTCCCAGCATAGAGCTCTGTCTAAAGTCAGGTGACCTACATCATCAACCTAACCTTTCCCCATTAATACCTAGTTAGCCATCTGGAACTTAAGGGGGAACCCTAGCAAGGTTAAAGTGATTTACCTGCCCTCACCACCCCCCCCCCAGCCACATACAGGTTTATAGGATTTTGATCAACTGCAAAATACAGGTATAGAGTCCTAAATATGGACATTTTCAGCTGACAGCACATTTAAGAGAAACAAAAGGAGAGGACGGATCATTCCAGAACTTCAGGACTTCATTTGTGGCAACACTGAACCCCCCAGACTTGGGACATGTGATTTCATAAATGGTTTTTATTATGTTGGCAAAGTGCTGACGGAAGCTTTTGAGGTGAATCTTATTGTTTATCCTTCTTGATAAAGAGAACAATGAGACCCAGAGATGTGGCTAATTTGCCCAGGAATATACAATATGTATAGTTTGAAATTGGAAGTAATGGGATTTGGATTTATGGTAGCACTGTTACTGTTTTTGTCACATTGAATACTCCACGAGGAGCTTGCCAGGCTCTGCCGTGTGGGCAGGATACTCTCGGTAGCTTGCTGGGCTCTCCGAGAGGGATGGAGGAATCGAACCTGGGTCGGCCACATGCAAGGCAAATGCCTACCTGCTGAGCAATGCCTAAATATTTCAACCTGGCACTGAAGGAGAATCCTGGCAGGTGTTGTTGCCTGAGAGTGAAGCCAACTTTCTTGAGAAGATGTAGGCTTCAAGATTGCTCTAAAAGCCCATGGATATAAGAAACTTTTGGGGGGGGTCACATGGTGCATTTGGCCAACTGGGGTCCTGCCAGGTTTCTTATGTGGGACATAACAAATGCCACCTGGCTTGGCCCAGAACTCTGCCCCGAAGACAGCAGAAAAATAAGCCCTTCAGAGGAAAGGAAGATTTTTCAGAGCTCTGGGAGTTCTTTGGGCTTGTCAGGAATGGAAGATTTCTTTTTCTTCCAGTTAGAGAAGAGAAAGAATCACAATAAGCTAATAATGGGTCCAGAAACTGCTCTTTCCTGTGCTTAAAGGAAGCACTTAAAGGAAGGCTCCACCACCTGACTACTGCGGGCAGGTAGACCATCTCCCCAAACTGCATCCCAGGCATGAGAGGAATTGGTCTCAGATGTCCAAAGGCTGGCATGGGAGTCAGAAAGGGGTGCAAGCCCAGCAGGGAGCTCGGCAGGCAGGACTAAGAAGGGTCTTGGTCCAGGTGTTACTGTGCTGGGCTCCTCACCACCGAGTGGGGCCCGACCAAGGACAGCAGACACCACAAGGGGGCATACTCGAGTAAGGACCAGAATGAAAAAGATAGCAAAAGAGAATTGAGACTTGAGAAGAACACTTTCATTCAGTGTTTAAGAAGATAAAAAAAATTAAAGGAAGCATAAGTGAAAATGTACTTTGATACCTTTATAGTACTTAAAACCTGTTTTCTACATCCTCCAAAGACTAGTTATGAAGACAAATGAGATCATAGTCATTCTCCCAAAGGAGGGACCCTGGGCACCCCTCCATTGCTGTGGTTCACAACAATCTAGCACGATGCCCGAACCACAGTAACCATTGGATAGACACTAGCTGAACAAACGAGTGAATAAACAAATGGACCTAATTTTCACAACAGAGATTCTTTGATATCTTTTCCTAATCAAACACAATAAATTTGGGTAGGCCTACCACCCTGAAGAAGGAATGAAGGGGCTTGAAAAAGGGATAAAAATAGTTTATAATATTCACTTTTTGTTTGTTTGGGGGGGTCACATCCTGTACTACTCAGGGACTACTCTCAGCTCTGTGCTCAGGGGACCTAGCAGAGCCAGGACTGAACTTGGGCCTTCTGCATGCAAAGCACGTGCACCAGCCTAATGAGTCATCTCTCCTGAACTGCACATTTTGGGGAGAGTGAGGGGTGGTGGGGGGAGTCTTTTTGTCTTCCTAGTGCTGGGAGCTAACTGGGCTCTGACCAACAGGGTCCTGTGATTTCCTGACATGCTCTCTAACTCTTTAGCTCTCTCCTCATCAGTCCACATGCACCTTTTTTGCATGCACATTCAACATACACATGTTTAGTTCTGGGTGAAATCAAGTAAGGTATATGGAGTCATGAAGTGGAAATACAATGTTTGTTTATCATTTTAAATTAGGAAGCATTAAAACTTATGAATGAAGTTCAGAAACATCTGAAACAAGAAGAAAACCTATGCCAGGTATCTTTGGCATCTTCCTGGAATGAAAGCAAATCTTGCCTGGAAAGTAACCGCATGAGATTGTATACAACTTGCCAACCTACTTGGTCCTCTGTGAGAAATACGGTATGGGGAAAATAGAACTCAAGACTTCACAGTTATGGTACCTTCTTCAACCTTTTAAAATGCTAAATGTATGGGACCAGAGAGATAGTATAGGGTTAAGATATATATAAATATACACCTTATGTGCCATGATTGTGGTCAACCCTAGCCCATCCTCAGTACCATGCAGTCTCCAAAGCATCACCAGGAATGGTGCTGGAGGCCTCCAAGCACCACCAGGATGACCCAGGTTATTCCCACACCACACGACCCAAGCAGCATCACATCTTTGTGCCCTTGCATTGAACCACAGCCCAATTTGTTGAGAATGCCTTGGAGAGGCCTCCAGGCCCCCGATAACTGCTTGGGAGGTCACACAAATACTAATTTTCATTTTATTTTGAAAGGTAGCCATACTCAGCACTTAGAACTATTCCTACTCAGAACTACTCCTGACTTTGTGCTCATCAGTGATACCTTGCAGTGCTTGGGGAACCATATATGGTGATGGGGATTCAACCTAGGGGATTCAACCATGCAAGGCAAGGGCTTAACTCTTGTACGATCTTTTCACCACTATTCATCTCATTTTTTAAATTACACTTTAGGTAACATAGTTATAATAGCATTAAATTTATGATATTGCTGAAATTTTGCCATACCCCACCAACACCAAAATGCCTGAGACCCTCCATCACTGTCCCTATTATTAGTGTAGAGATGCCTGGTTTTCTATTGGGCTTTTGTTAGCTAGAATCAAATACTCATGCTGATATATGTATCATTTGTGTTCATATGATTTTTAGCAGGTTGGGACAACCATTCAGTCTTTGTCTCTCCCTTTTATAAGGCTATGTACCTCCCTCAGAAAACCTGGGCTCCTTCCACCCTCTATTTGTTTTTGGTGAACATGTTCCACACTATATTGTAAGCTCTTTGAGGGCAGGGATCATTTCTTGGGTTCATTTAAGTATTTCTATTACCCAATAAATATTTGTTGAATTGTTTCTGAATGATAGCATCATCATCTCTGATCTCAACACACTTTATTTTTTTGCCTGAAGACCAAACATATGAACATATGTCTCCTAAATCTCTCAACAAGCTTACATATAACTCTCACGTGCACATGTGTGTGGACACAAATACTCGTGTTCAGGTGTCCTTTAGCACTATCCATAATGTGTCACAGGACTGGCATGATTGCTTATTTTTTTGTCTCCTTTGGCTATCACCTGGCAGAGGAAATCACAGAGGGTGGTGACCTAACTAGGAGGAGCTATTCGCTATATCAGACTCTAAGTTTATTGGCCTGAGTTTTACAACCTCGTCAAGATGTGAGCTGAATGGAATGAAATTTCCCTCTCTGTAGTCAAGAATGCGCTGGGTTTGACAGTGCTGTGCTCACTGTGGAGGGAGCATTCCCAGGATAATTCCTCTGCTGAGTTAATTTGCCTACAGTGGTTGGCTGCTTCTGCTGTATTTGTAAAGACACCATCCCTGTGTGACATATCAGAATAGGGATTAATGAATGCTTACTGAAATTCAAAGGTTTCTATGTCTACCATTTATGTGACCTTATGAAATTTCCTTACGAAAATTTCTTTAGGCTTCAAGATTTATCTTTCTGGAAAATTTAGATATATAAAGAATCTGTTAGGAGAGACAGGATTAATCCAGATTGTAAAAGGCATGAATCCTAAAATGTTCTTTGAACAACTTGGAATGCTATACAGTTTTATTCTACAGTTGATAACTCTCAGAGTAACCATATCTCTACTGTATCATAACCAGGAGGTCATGTCAGGATTCTTATCATTACCAGCATAGCATATCATGGAAGCTATGTTCTGGCATGAACTCGAGTCACACAGGTGATTCAACATATGGAGACTACTTGAAAATGTTCTCCCACTGGAGGGAAATTGTAAAAATAAAGCCTTATTCCTTTAACTTTAGCCAAGAAGGGTTTGGATCATTGTTAATATGTAAACTCCCTAAGTCACCTGTTTAATTGTATAAAGATACATATAGTTCAATGTGAATGTGTTGATGTTTTCTTTTGAGTGGATTAATTTGTGTGATTAGAAAGAGAAGAGCATAAACATATTAATGGAATTCTACTGAAGGAAAAAAACAAGACATTAAAACATAGGTTAAAGGAAAGATCCTTTATATATTGGAAATTCTCTAAGGTACTCTTCTGGCCTTAGTACTGCTAGCCTTTAAGTACTTCAAGTTGTGTTGTGAACAATATTTTTAAGTGGTCTTTGGTTGACAAATAAACAGGAAGAAATTTAAAATTTCATTTCCATAGTCAAAATAATGTACAAGAGTGTTAATAATTTAAGTAAATTTTTTTTCAGCGTTAATAAGTTCTATAGCACAGCGGGTAGGGCGTTCGCCTTACAAGCGGCCAACATGGCCGACCCGAGTTCAATTCCTCCGCCCCTCTCGGAGAGCCCGGCAAGCTACCGAGAGTATTTGATATGCCAGACACAGTAACAATAAAGTCTCCAATGGAGACGTTACTGGGCCCGCTCGAGCAAATCGACGATCAACGGGAGGGCCTTTACCTTTTTACCTTTTTTTTTTTTTTTTTCAGAATTATGCTTAACTCTGAACGACTTCTATAAGTTTATTTTTAAATTTTCGGATAAGAAATGGTACAGAAAGAAAATAAATATTCCATTTCTATCTCCCTCCCACCCCACAGATTGGACATTTTTTAAGAAAGATATATCAATATCTATTTCCCTTTCAAGAATATAATGAGAAAGATCATCTGGTTGATGAAAATCTCATTGAAGAAGATGTTCACCTGACCCAAATAGAAAACGTGTTCAATCAATTGACAGTGGATGTGAGATTTCTTTTTAACAGAAGTTATAATGTCTTCAAACAAATGCAGCAAGAATTTGACCAAGCCTTTCAATCATATTTCATGTCAGATACAGACCTAATTGAGCCTTACTTTTTTACAGCTTTTCCCAAAGAGTCAGTGGAAACACTAGATCTTGTGCAAAGTTGGGACATTCTCAACTTCTTCCAGATAGTTTATAATTTCACTCTCTCTATTTATCAAAGTGTCAGTGAAACAATTACCGAGACATTGCATGCAATAGAGGATTTACCAAAACCAGACAATGGCAAGTATTAAGATTGTTTTTACTTAGATGTCTATACTAAAGTCAAGTTTTGTTTAGCTTTGGAAATTTTGGAAATTTCTAGACCATTGTGTACTTTTTCTGAGTGACATTATGAATAATCAAAGTTTTAGAGCCTCTTGGAAGCAACTATATAGTGTGCCAAACACCATTTTATCCCTCTTTTAACATTATCAAGACATTTGTGAGATTGTTCTCTCTTTTTAAAGCAAATTTTCAAAGTTTTTGGAAGAGAAAATATAATTAAGTGAAAACTTTAGGAAACCAAGGTATTGGGAAAACTTTATGGAAGAAAGTTTTCTTTTGTGAAAACTCCCACAGATGAAGATCGATCCTGTTTTAACCCCATGGAATTTCTTTGAAGTCAGTCAATGTTTTTCAACTTTCATTTAAAAATAAATCTAGTGTCACATACATCATATTACTCAGAGCCCTCCAACCTTGGCATCACTAATGTAAGTCCTCAAAATCATAACATAATACACAAAATTCATTTCTTTGGATTTATCTCTTATTTTCCACCAGGACAAGTGAAAGTTGCTTACTTCTAAAATGTAAAAAAGGGGGGGGGGGTTGGGGGTAGAGGAGGGCTCCTCTAATTTAATCTAAAATAGTCAAACCTACAGAAGTAGAGAATACAATGGTGGTTCCCAGGAGTTGAAGGGAGGGGAATATGGAGTGGTGTTGGCCCAAGAGTACAAAGTTTCAGTAATGCTGCAGGAATGGATCCTGAAGATTGACTGTACAGATATTGTCTGTAGTCAACGATACTGCTTTGTGACTTAAAATGTTGCTAAGATGCATTTATTACCATGATATTTAATACCATGTTAAATATTCTTGTCAATAATAATGACATAATAACATAGTGATGATGATGATGATGGTCATGCAGGAGGACGCTTTCAGAGGTGAGGATTGGTTTATGCCTTAGATTATGGCATCTCAAAACTCTTCAAGTTGTATATAGTAGTTATGTACAGATTCGCAGGGATGGGACAGGACACTTAGGCCACATCTGGAGGTGGTCAGAGACTATTTCTGGCTCTATGATTGGAAGTGACCTCTGACAGTGCTCAGGAGACCATACACGGTGCCAGGGGGCTGATCCAGGACATTACAAGGAAAATGTCTAACCCCCTGTACTCTCTCTGGCACTAGATACAGATTTTTCAAATGTCACTGGCAATATCTGAATCAAATTCTGGACAATTGCAACAACATTGCATAACTGGCCTCTGTACAGGAGGGGCTTACCTCACACATAAGAAACGAAAGCCAGGAAATCATGCATTATATCCTTCCTGTTCCATTGTTCCATGAGTTTTCATTACTGGAACTGTTGTTGGATTCTATTTCAGGGGCTGATGGGCGTTTTTTGTAAGTCAGGTGTTTGGTATCACCAAGCATTCAGGAAAAGTATCAGGACACCAACTAAACTAAACTAAACTAAGCTAAGTACATCAATCTGCGGTAATATGGAATAATTTTTCTCTTGACCTCTTAAGCAAACATCAACAGTCCTAGAATAAAACTCAGAATGTATTCTTTAAAACAAAAATGTGTCGTTTCCCCCCACCCTGGCCCCTGATCTAGTCTATCTTTTATGTTGTATAGCAAAGTTCCATATAAGTAGAAATCTAAGTGATTTTCCAAATGCAACTGCAGGTTCCCCCTCATTCGCATACCATGGGACCAGTCTCTCCCCCAAGTGATCAGGGTCTCTTCCCTGCTCCTACATATTGATAACCTGAACAAATGTCCAGAACATTCATTAGAGAACAATTATTCTTACCACCTGGAAAGTAAAATGAGAAGGAGTAAAGAAAAAGAAAGTAAAGTAGCAAGATCAGGGGCCAGAGATAAACCACAGTGGGTAAGGTACATGCCTTGCACCTCGCTGACACAGGTTTTATCACTTAGCATCCCATATGGTCTCCCAAGACCCACCAATATTAATTTCGGAGTGCAGAGCTAGGATAACCCCTGAGCATTGCCAGGTATGACCCCAAAACAAAAGTAGCAAGATCAAGGGATCAGAGAGATAGTTCAAACGTTAAGGAGCTTTCCTTGCATGCTGCTGACCTGCATGACAATCCCCAGCATGACAAGTAGTCTTCTGAGTACTGCCAGGAGTGATCCCTGAGCACAGCCAGGTATGGCCCCCAAACTAAAAATAAATAAAAATAAAGTAACAAGACTTGGAACCAACTAGATAGTACAAGGGTTAAGGTGCTTGCTTAGCATTCTGACAACCCTGGTTGGGTCCCTGGCAACTTGTATGGTCTTTCAATTACTGAGAAGGGTCACTCCTGAGCACAGAGATGAAAAGAGGCTCATATGGCCCCAAAACCAAAAATGAAATAAAGTAACAAGATTATATACCTTCTCCTCAGGGGCTCAGATGTAGTATGGAGCAGAAATAAGTTCTACAAAACTTTCCTATAGAAAGTTTTTGTGTCTACAGGGGCAAAAGAACTAAATCTTCAGGGAATTGGCAAAGATGCTTTCTAGACAACAAAAGAGATGGTTGCCTGACATGTCAAGTATTAAAAAATGCTCCATGGGCTCTTTATACAATCTACTTCACAATTTATCTCGAAATGAAAAGCTTTGTTTTTAAACTTTGAGGATAAATATAAAAATGATCAGGTTATGCACTGCAATAAATTTTTCCTTTGTGAAATAGTTGGAAACTGTCAACTTTCAATTACATATGCTGCTTCTGTACATAATCATTTTTTAATAAATTCTTAGTTCTCACAGACCAAAAAAAAATACTATTCTCAAATTTTGGTTGCTTTAAGTATTTTCCAAAATCTCTGATCCACTGTTCATAAGTATATAAGTATATGTATGAAAGCAAAAAGAAAAATAACAAAACAAATGCTTGCTGCTCAGATTAGAAATGAACATCTCCAATACCTCTAATATGCTTCCCAATTATTCCCAGTAACTGTGATGTATTTCCCAATTATTATCTTAAAAATTAGGGCCAGAGTGATAGTACAATGAGTAAGGTGCTTGCCTTATTAGGCATCCAACTCAAGTTCAATCTCTGGCACCCCATGTGATCCCCTGAGTCACACCAGGAGTGATCCCTGGGCTCAGAGTCAGGAGTAACTCCTGAGCACCTTCAAATATGGCCCAAAAAGAAACAAAAAATTTAAAATACTAAAAAAATTCTTTCCATTTTTGGGTCAGACTCAGAGGTGCTCAGGGATAACTCCTGGCTCTGTGCTCAGGGTCACTCATGGTTGCTCAGGGACTCATATGTGCTGCCAGTTATATAACCTAGGTCAGTTGTATGTAAGACAAGTGCCCTTAATTCCTGTATATAATTTTTTTCTTTTTCTTTTCTGGGGGAAAGGGGCAGGTGCTTTGGGCACATTGGACTGTGCTCAGGGCTACTCCTGGCTTATGCACACAAGGACCACTCCTGGCAATGCTTGGGGACCATATAGGGTGCCTGGGATGGAACTCAGGTCAACCACTTGCAAAGCAAGCACCCCACCTGCTGTACTATCTCTCTGACCCCTTTAGCACTATAGCACTGTCCTCCCGTTCATCAATTTGCTCGAGCGGGCACCAGTAACATCTCCATTGTGAGACTTGTTGCTACTGCTTTTGGCATATCAAATACGCCACGGGGAGCTTGCCAGGCTCTGCCGCTTGGGTGAGATACTCTCAGTAACTTTCTGGGCTCTCTGAGAGGGGCAGAGGAATCGAACCCGGGTTGGCTGCATGCAAGGCAAACGCCCTACCTGCTATGCTATCGCTCCATCCCTATTGCTCTGACCCCTACAATTTTTAAGTAGAGAAGTCAAAAGAGAAAAGTGACTTAAATCCCCTGCTTAGTTTATTAAATTGACATTAAAAATAATAATAAAAATAAAACACATTTAAAATAATTTAAATTTCCTTCCACCTCATCAAATCTTTCTCCCAAAGGCTATTATCAACAATCCCTCATGATTCCTCACATGAAATAAAGGTAAAGGCCCTCCCGTTGATCGTCGATTTGCTCGAGCGGGCCCAGTAACGTCTCCATTGGAGACTTTGTTGTTACTGTGTCTGGCATATCGAATACTCTCGGTAGCTTGCCGGGCTCTCCGAGAGGGGTGGAGGAATCGAACTCGGGTCGGCCATGTTGGCCGCTTGTAAGGCGAACGCCCTACCTGCTGTGCTATCGCTCCAGACATGAAATAAATTATATTAAATATGTTAACAAAATATATTAAAAATATATTAACCATTCTGGGGTGTGCACTAAAAATGAAGAGTAATAACCACAGTAATGAGAAGACTGGACTTCCCCAAATAGATATTTGTGCAGTATTTCCTAGATGACAGCACATTTGCCTTGCACACAGCTGACCCAGGTTCGATTCCTCCGTCCCTCTCCGAGAGCTGGGCAAGCTACTGAGTATCCCGCCCACATGGCAGAGCCTGGAAAGCTACCCTGGAGTTTTGGATATCCCAAAAACAGTAACAACAAGTCTCACAATGGAGACGTTACTGGTGCCAACTCCAGCAAATAAACGAACAACGGGAGAACAGTGCTACAGTGCTACATTCCTCTAACGTGAGACTCTAGTGACACTAATGGGCAAGTGCTGTGTTACATGCAGACTCCGACTATCGAAACCTGAATTCGAAGAGCTGGTCAATGCCAGAGAAAGAACTCTGTGGGCAACTTGGCCTGAATGTGTCAGAATGTTTCGAGTTTCATACAAGATGCCCAGAATATCAGAATTACATATGCAAAGGTAAATAATTATTATTTTCTTATGGGTTTCAATAGCATTCTGGTCAGTTTTCCAAATCTCATGTTTATAACGATCCTGGGTTCATTTGTTTTTCTTCAGCACTTTTTTTTGGTATGTTCGTTTCCATATAGTGGTACTCCATGTAGCACTGTAACACTCTCATTGTTCATCGATTTGATGGAGCGGGCACCAGTAACGTCTCCATTGTGAGACTCGTTGTTACTGTTTTTGGCATATCCAATACAGCACGGGTAGCTTGCCAGGCTTTGCTGTGAAAAAGCTTGTGGGGCTCTTCAAGAGGGGTGGAGGAATTGAACCTGCGTTGGTCGCATGCAAGGCAAATGCCCTACCCGCTGTGCTATCACTCCAGCCTGGTATTCCATGTAGATTTATAAATTTTTTTATTAGTTTTAATTTGCACACAACATTCTATCTGTTTAAGGTGTTTAATAAAATGACTTGATATTTAAGATGTGAAATAGTAATCGCAATAAATCTAGTCATATCACTATAATCTACACTCTTTTTTTTGATGCTACACACTTTTAAATATTCCTTATAAAAGTTACACTTTTTATCTATGAACTCTTAATATCTTAGCAATTTTAAACTATGCAATGCTGAATTATTAACTCAATATATTTTTATTTTATAACTAAACTTATATTCTCATTAGATGTTTGTACCTTTTGGCTTTCACTCACTTCCTACCCCCTACCTCTGGCAACCACCAATCTGTTCTCTGTATCTTTGAGTTCCTTTTATTCATTTATTTATTTTTCTTTGGGGGCTGCACCTGACTTACTACTGACATCTGCTTTACAATTACTCCTGGTAGTGTTCAAGGGACCACATGGGGTATTAAGGATTGAACCAGAGTCAGCTGTGTACTAGACAAGCACCTTAAACACAATCCTATCTCTCCAGCCCCTTTGAGCTCGTTTTTGTTTAGTTCTCAGATTCCATATATAAGTGAGATCCTGTGGTATTTGTCTTTCTCTATCTGACTCATTTCACCAAGCAGAATCCCTGAAGATCTCCCAGGTTGTCAAAAATTGCAAGATTTCTTCTTTCTTAAGACTGAATAATATTCCACTGACTATAGGTAGACAGGCAGGTAGTAGGTCTACAGATCGAAGATAGGGAGGTAAACAGGTAGGGAAGCAGGAGGGCATCTATACATTTTCTTTACCCATTCATCCACTGGAGGACATTTAGATTGTTCCCTGTGTTGCAATGAACATGGGGATGCAGGAATCTTTCCAAATGGCTGTTTTTGTTTGTTTGTTTTCTTCAGATAAATACCCAGAAGGATTGCAGGCTTATGAGATAATTCAGTTTTATTTTTAAATTATTGAAATAACTGGCCTACAAGACTTTTAAAAAAAATTTAGGGACCTCCATACTGTTATACTGAAGGCATCCATTTACATTTGCCACCATATTAATTTTAAGTCTTTCCATTTAATATTTAAGTCCTTGATAATTTTTTCCAAAGATGTTTTTTCAGTGTCTAAGTCTTGCACTTCTTTTTAATGTATCATTCATAGGCATCTTGTTCTTTCTGAGGTAATCACAAATAGAATTGTTTTCTTCATTTTTGGTCTGCTATTGGTGTATAAAAACACTTGACTTTTCTCTGTTACGTATCTTGTTTTCTGTGACCTTTCTGAACCCTTCATTCACTTTAAGGTGTGTGTGTTCCTTAGTGTCTTCTGTAGACAAGAACACGTCTTCTATGAATAGAAACTTTTACTTTTCTGTGTTATTATGTTTTGTGTGAATCTTCACCTTTATTCTAGGAAACTCTTTTTCCTGGTAGTATAAGCTGAAAGTGTAAGTGGATGTCTTTGAAAGAATTCTTCCTGTATTTATACCCTACTGGAGAAATACTAGAGAGCAGCGGGTCACCTCTTTCATTCTCACCCTAGTTTGGGGTTGATGTGAAGAGATTCAAAGACGAAATGTTGAGTTGTTTCTTGGGATACCAATAAAATAGCCATTTCAGGAAATTTCAGTCTTAAGGAAAAGGTAGCACTTTACCTACTTTTATTCATGTTTAAGCTATTTTTGTAAATTATTTATGATTGTTTTAAAATTTTTTTTGCAGTCTCATCTTTGAGACTGATCTCATAGGTGTAGGCAGTGATGGTGGGTATGGTCACTGCCTTTGAAGTTAGTGTGTTCATGTATTCAAGTGTTCAAGCCACTGCTAATACCATGCAGGAAAACCCAATTTTCCTTTTTTTGTTGGTTTATGGGCCACACCTTTTACTGCTCAGGGATCACTCCTGTAGGTGTTCAGGTAACCAGATAAGTGGCCAGGGATCAAACTGGGGTCAGTTGGGTGCAAGGCAAGTGTCTTAACCCCTGTTACATCTCTCTAGCCACGATTTTCCATTTTAAAATTGGGACTTGGGAGCTGTTCCAGCTTTGCTGTATAACTTCCCTTTGTGGAGTGTGGAAATTTATACTCTGGGGACCTCTTAGAAGAGGTTATGTTTAGTCAAACTTGAGTTTATGCAACGACTGGCAAAAGTTTTGGGTATTTATAAGAGCTGATATCAAATTAAATGGCTCGTACACAGCAAAATAAACTACCACAAAAAATACGAATTGGGAGAAGATATTTTCACATAATACATCTGACAAGAGGTTTATATCCAAAAAATATAAAGAATTCACACAACTTTACAATAAGAAAAATAAGAAATGCAGTTTTTAAATTGGCAAAAGACCTAGAAGGATGTGCCTCCAAAGAAAACATACAGTTGGCCCACAGACACATGAACAAACACTCACCATCACTTATTATTAGAGAAATGCAAAGAAAAACCACAGTGCAATATCACTTCACACTAGGGAGAATGGCCTATATCCAACAGACTGGAAACAGGAAGTGTTGGTGAGGCTGTGGAGATAAAGACAACACAGGAGCATGGTTGGTGGGGATGTAAATTGGTGCATCTCTATGGAAAACTCTAAGGATATTCCTTATAAAACATAAAAATGGACCTGGGGAGATAATTCAAAGTGCTTGAATACATGAATCACAAGCAGGTGGTCCAGGTTCAATCCCTGCAACACACTACTAAGCATCTCTGGAAACAACATCTAAGCAGTGAGTCAAGAGAAGCTCCCAGCACTATCAGGTATGGGCAAAACTGAAACAAGACAGTGAAAACTAAGATAAATAAACGGAGACTACTTATGATCTAGTAATACCATCCCCAAGGATTCATCTGAAGAACACGAAAACCTAACTTAAAAGGATGATCGTAAGAGCTTTGTTCACAATAGTCAAAGCACGAACTCAACCTAGCTGCTCATCAATAGATGACTAACTAAAAGAATCTGTGACATATTATTCAATATAATACCACTGAAAAAGAGAAAACAGTGTCCAATGGCACTATCTGGGGAAAAATGATCAGATCTAGAGTTCATTATACTAAATGGAATTAGTAAAGAACTGAAGGACAAATTGTTTTGTCCAATGTTTTGCTCATATGTGGAATATGATTAAAAATGCAAACAAACTTGTAAAATAACACCAACAAAACTAACCCCTGGGTTTTGTGAAATGATATGGTTCCAGAGGGAACCAGAGGTTCACAGAGAGAAAGGGAAGGGTCACATGGGATGAGGGAGTAAAGAATCATTTTGGTAGTGGCAATGGTGACAACCACACACATATATACAAATATGAAGCTAAATCCCTAAAATCCCATCATATTAGATGGATATTCAACCCCTGATCATCAAACTGTATGTAAAAGTTTTCATTTTCAATCATTTTTCAAATTGCTTTTTTCAAACTTTAAATACATCTGAAACATTGAGTTAATCTTTTTGTTTTATTTTGTTTTGCAGTGCTCAGGGATTACTTCTGGCTCTGCACTCAGGAATTACTCCTGGCAGTACTCAGGAGTAATTGATGCCAGGTATCAAACCCTTATTCAAGACAAGTGCCTTGCCCTTGTACTATAATTCTGGCCTCGGGGATAGTCATTTTAATAAATACAAAGTAAAAGAAATGTAGAATATTTTCTTGCCCAAGATACAACGGAAATCAGAACAGCTTACTTAAAACTAAAAAAAAAAAAATTCTGGGGCAGGTGATAGCTCAGTGGTATAGCATATGCAGCTCTGAAGTTCTTAAGAAGAAATTCAAAAAACATTCATATCACCTTTCAAATGTTCCCTAACTCTTGCTTTTTTTGAAACTCCCTTTGTTTCAAATGTCTTCTCAAAATCATTTCTCAAATATTTGTATGTCATTGCAATATTGCAACTACTGTTTATCGGGTAAGTATTCTTTTGAATACTTACTCCCTCATCCCATGTGACCCTTCCCTTTCTCTCTGTGAATCTCTGGTTCCCTCTGGAACCATATCATTTCACAAAACCCAGGGGTTAGTTTTGTTGGTGTTATTTTTTCTTTTCCTATCTACATGTCAGAAAGAAGTGGTAAACTGATGCTTAAGACCTGTGGTAGTCACCTGGTCTCTGGCTGGTGGGTTTCCCATTCCAATTTTTCTGAAGGATTTTTTAAGTAAAATCAAAAGACAGTTTAGAATATGTGGTCTTTCCATCTGTTTTGTCTTGTGGCCACACTCAGTGTTTACTCAGAGTTTACTCAGAGTTTACTCCTGGCTTTGTGTTAGGGATTACTCCTGGCTCTTTGCTCGGGGATCATTCCTGGTAGTGCTCAGTAGACCATATGTGAATTGAACCAGAGCTAACCACTCACAAGGCAAGTGCCTTGCCCATTATTCTATCTCTCAGGCCTGAGTGTGTGGTCTTTTCCCACAGCTGTCTCTTATGATCCCAAATGGCAGATAGCCACTTCCATAATCTTTGGATAATATTTACACGTCATCAAGCTGTTCACAAGCACAGCTATGTAAATTCCAATAACGCTGTCTCAGTTCACAAGAGTTGTTTTGCAGTAATAACAGAGTACTGCAGAATCTCAACAGCTTGGGAGTACAAAGGGTTCTTTCTGACTCTCCCACTTGTCAGTTACAGTTGCGGGAAGGCTCTGATACACATCTCAGGATCACAGAGATTCCAGCATATGGAGAAAACTAGTTCCACTGTCAGTGGGAAGGGGATTTGAAAGGCTTCCTGCAAGAAGTGAGACTCATCACGTTCAAAATGGCAGTGCTCAACTTCAAGATGACAGGGAATGACAATCATGTCACATATATCCTGAAAGAGGAGAACCAGAGTATCAGCCAGCTGCCCCAGAGGACAGAAAAGAAGGAGAGGGGAAGTGAAAAAGTAACATATTCTACATCTGTTATGTATGGAAGCCCTGTAAAGAATGCCATTTTAGTGTTATTTTATTCAAGTCCATTTTACCTACTTGAAAACTTCCATAAGGTCAGAAGGCTGAAAATAGAAAGTGTTAAGGATGGGTATAAGTTCACATTACTCAACTATAATTTCACAGAATTCTTTTCTCTATCGTGTTACTTTCTTCTTTACTAGAGTGTCCTGATGTACCCGAACTGCACAAAAGAGTACATGAGGCACTTAAATTGGTCAATATATCCAACCAGCAATATGCCCAAATCCTCCAGATGACCCAACGTCACCTTGATGATACCACATATCTGATGGCAAGAATGGAAGAACACTTTGGCTGGGTGACTGAACTGGCTAAGCAGACCCCCAAAACTGAGAACATCTTCAGTTCAATGAAGGTAAGGCCAAGAGTCAAGGACAGAGGTGGAGATTACATGTCTATGTCTCTACATGGATTTTCTGTTAATTTATTAATTTTATCTGAATTTTCAAATTTTCAAAACTCAGATTATTCACCTTTCCACTGTGATTGTATTCTAGGATGTGTCATAAGTGATTAGTCTAGGATACAAAAAGAGAACATTGTACAGCACTGAGTTTTCAGTGGGTTTTTTTGGGGGGGGTTAATTTTACTTATTTATTTTTAGTTTGTTTGGTTTTGGTTTCTTGGGCTACACTCAGTGATGGTTAGGGGAACTACAAGATCAGTGCTCAGAAATGGGGGACAGAGTGATAATATATCGGGTAGGGTGCGTGCCTTGCATGCATCCAATGCATCCCAGGTTTGATTCTCAGCATCCCATTTGGTCCCCGAGCACCACCAGGAGTAATTTCTGAGTGCAGAGACAGGAATATTCCCTGAACATTGCCTGTGTGGCTCCAAACCCTGAGTGTCACCAGTGTGGCCCCAAGCCCTCCCCTCACAAAAAAAGAATGCGTACACTGTGCTGGAAGTGTTTGGGGGACCATGTAGTGCTAGGTATCACACCTGGACCTCCTGCATGCAAGCATCAGCTTTCTCTCTGATACTTGTTCTCAGTTCTCAATACAATTAACAGTTAGAAATTAAATATAATTATAGACTAGCCCTACACATAAAAACAGGTTACCAACATAAGCCATACTTATACCGGTTCCTCCACAATCAATAACTGCTTTTGTGGAACATCAAACAATGAATGAATTTCTTTCTGGAGCTCTCATGCCCTAGACACATATTATGCTAATACAGAAATATACCTAACTAGTGATTCCTATACATGTTTGTATTGGTGGGCTCCTAAAAAGACCTGGATACAGAAATCTTTGAGCAGAGTGATCAAGATACAACATTCACATAGCAAGTAATTTGGTACCTTGCCCATAATTCTGCAGAGACCTCCACCAAGTCTGTCTGCTTCCTGGAGCCTTCTCCAGAGGATTACCCTGGTTCATTTAGCTGCAGAGCTTCCTGCAGCCTCTATTAGGGGCTAGAGGTGACTGAGGCTCTTCTTCACCTTCCTCTCCCTTTTCTTGATCTTGCTTGCCTTATTCCCTTAAAATTTCAACTTGATGGCACCCCTTAAAAAACAGGTGCCAGAATTCTATGCTTTATTCTAGGGATTCTGAACAAAAATATTCTGAACTTAGTGTTTTACTCTTTCAAACCAAAAATTTGTGGCTCTCGTCTGGTTTGAGAAACAAATTTAGAGAGTTGAAATAGGCATGTTTGAAATACGAATAAATAAAAATCCAGGATGAGATAGAATAAAAATATTAAAATGCAGATTTTAATTATCTTTTGTATGTCATAAAACTTTCACTTCCATTATATGTGCACACAATTATGTATGTGTATATATGTATTAGACATGTACTAAGTTATTATGTAAAGTTTATTTGTAACTGTAGAGCACTTCAAAGGTTCTGAAAATGATTCTCCGGTGTCTACTGATTTTGATTCTTTTATTCATATCATAACCTAGGCAGGTAAAATAATTCAATGTATTTGATCAACCACACAAAACAGGCCTTTATTTAAGAATATCTAGTCCTAAAGAACAGAATGTTAAGAAAAAAACTGCCAGTGCTTTTAGCTTTATAATTATGGCCTTCTAAATATTCTTTAATCTAATGGATACAGTTTTTACTACATGTTCCAATTTGCTTCAATTCTATTGTTTGTGACACTAACAGGTTTTTCTGTTTTTTGGTTTTTTTTGCATTGGTAGTAAAGACACTTTTGTATAAACACCTCCATATTAAATAAAGTTACAGTGTCAAATTATATACTGTCACTGTCACTGTCCTCCCATTGTTCATCATTTGCTCAAGCAGGCCCAGTAACATCTCCATTGTGAGACTTTCTGTTACTGTGTTTGGCATATCAAATACATCATGGGTAGCTTGCCAGGCTTTGCCATGCGGGCGAGATATTCTCGGCAGCTGCCAGGCTCTCCAACAGGGGCAGAGGAATCGAACCCATGTCAGCCAGGTCGGTCTCATGCAAGGCAAACGCCCTACCCGCTGTGCTATTGCTCCAGCCTGTCAAATTATACATTTAAGAATAATCATTGGGGGCAAGCACAGTAGTACAGTAGGCGGAGTGCATGCCTTCCATACAGCTGAGCCAAGCTCAATCCCGAGCATCCTCTATGGTCCTTCAATCCCACCAGGAGTGATCCCTGACTGCAGAGCCAGTAGAAATCCTTAAGTACCACTAGGTGTGACCTCAAGACAAAATAGTCATCATTAAAAAGTACTCATTATGTGACAGGTAATGTTCAAGAACTTTTTATATATAATGGCATCATTTATTACTTCAATCATCCTGTAAGGTAACTATTATTATTTTCCAAAATTTTTCAGATGAAGCATGGAATAATTAAATAGCTTGTCTGGGGTCATTCAGCTAGTTAAAGGTAGAGGTGGGATTTCCAAGCAACATTTCTCTAGAATTGGTGAACTGAACCACTTTGCAGAAACGCCAATAAAAGTTATACTTCTCAAAGTGACTCTTATTCCAGCATATAAAAGAAAGTACAAAACCTTAAGACAGCAAACACTGAAGAAGAACCTTGTTTAAAAATATAAATTCTGTCAGGTTAAAAAAGACTCTGCCCTTGGGTTACGGTTACATGGGTTTCATTTAAGTGTACATAGATGACCCCTGAGCGCTGCCAAGAGTGATCCCTGAACACAGAACCAGGAGTAAACCCTGAGCATAGTCAGGGTGCCCCTTTATCCACCCCCCCAAAAATATGGAATTAGAAAATTACCCATTTTTGTCTTCATAATATTTTGCCTTCTTAAAAGGGGAAATTCATTGAAACACTTAAAGTTACATTAAGTTGCATGTCATTAAATCTCATTTAAATTATTTAAATCAAATGATATGAACTTGAGAAGAGAGCAATCAATCAACTTGCAATTTAGATAAACAGTTCTTAAAAAGTTCATATACATAACCACAAAAAGATAAATTTATGTGGTAGCACTTGACCAGTTCTGGAACAGGAAGCTGTGCTCACCAAAAATTCCATCTGCTCATACACTGTCAGCTTCCCTAGCAATTAAATCATGCCCTGTACCAAGTTTTGGCACAAACAACGTGATCAGGAATGACACTGGTTATGGGTTTACCCATCCCATTTCTTGGCTGTAGTTTCTGCATCCTGTAGCCATGAGACTGGGAACCTCTTACCAAGCAGGATCTCCATGACTTGCCTACTGTCTCTGTGACAGAGAGGCCTTCTAATGGGCACCTAACAAGAGCAAGGAGTTAGTTTTGGAGGCTGAGGCCACTGGAATATCTGGGCTAATTTGCTACCAAATTGCTGGAGCGATAGTACAGCAGGTTGGGTGCTTGAGTTGCCCATAGCCGACCCAGGTTTGATCCGTGACACCCCATACAGTCTCTGAGCAATGCTAGGAGTGATTCCTGAATGCAGAACCGGAAGTAAGTCCTGATGTCCAGTGTGTCCCCAAAACAAAACAAAAACACAAGTAATTTGCTACCAACTTTGCACAATCTAGCCTATACCATTATAGTATCAAATTAAGTGTGAATGTGCTCTTAAATTTAGTTTACTTATACTCTATAATTCTTTCTCTTAGATACCCCCATCTACCCATGAAGAAGACTTTTCCAAACAAGATGAAATGATGATGGACTTGAACATTCTTCCTTCCCTTAATTTCACACTACAGATCCCTCAGGAAGAAACTGCTGAAAGTTCTAACTTCATTAGTTATGTAATAACAAAAGCTCTACAGTATTTTGAAGAGCACTTTAAAGATCAGTAAGCATAAAAGCAAATCAGTAATGTGTTGCTGATACATATAGCAAATCATTCATAAAAGGAAGAAACAACAAAACCGGTTTTAAAATATTGGGGAAAAAATCTTTAGCTGCATTAATAATTGAAGACCCAAGAACTAAACTGATAGATATAGCATCTTTTGTGTATCAAATTTGAAAAATACAAAATCCTGTTAGTTGTCTGATGAGATGAGAATTTTTATAAATCATCTGAGGGAACATACATAGTTTTCACCTTTTAAAAAAACCTATTTGAGAGGCCAGAGCAATAGCACAGTAAATAGGGCATTTGCCTTGCAAGCAGCTGACCTGGGTTCGATCCCTGGCATCCCATATGGTCCCCTAAGCAGTGTCAGGAATAATTCAGGAATAATTCCTGATTGTGGAGCCAGGAGTAAGCCCTGAGCATCACTGGGTGTGATCCCCAAAGCCAAAATAAATTAATTAAATAAAACCTATTTGATAACCATAGTCGGACCCATAAATTTTCCTTTTTATGCAGGACTAGAGTGATAGTAGTGATAGTACAATGGGTAGGGTGTTTGTTGTACATACTGTGGAGCTGGATTCAGCCCCCCATACCTCCTATGATTCCCTGAGCACTGCAAAGAGTGACCCTGAGCCCAGAGCCAGTAGGAAGCCTTGAACAGTGATGGGTGTGGCCACCCCTCCACAATTTCCTTTTTACAAATAATTCTGCTTTTTAAAATCAATACACTGAACTAGATCTAAATTTGATTAAAAGTTCTTTTCCAAGATCTATATTAGTAAGATTGCTTATTTATCTTTACTTTAAATAAAGCAAAATTTCTTTAGCAGAATTATAAAAGATACTAAAAACTATCTTAATCTCCAAAAATAAGAGAATAGGTAAGTGAATTATGACTAAATACAATCAATAATTTTTACAAAACCTTTAATATATTTATAAAATGTAAATAAACAGCAACTGCTATGACAACACCTCTATTATAAGTTTACCTGTGGTTATTGCCATTTTTCATAAGTGGAAGTTGAGATTGGGGGTTCAATGTAAAAGGAATTACTATTCAATTCCATAGGTAGTAGAATCAATTTTTTAAAATATTTTTATTAGGTAGGCATTACTTATTGTTATTTTTATTATGGAGGTGTTACTACTTATGCTCATGATGAATAAAGTTATGCCGCTTCTACCATCACCAAACTACTCAAAACCTTACATCACTGTCTTTATTTCTAGAGCCAGAATTTTAACTTAGTGTTCTCTGAGTCCTAATTATCACATTTATACTACTTCCTGTTAGGATATTTTGTCTAAAAGCAACACACAGAAAATCTATATTAAATCCAAGCAAAATCTAAAATTGGCTTTTAAAAGCAATAAAAACTGGCATGATACGTAGGAAAACCAATGCTTTACAAAGACTTCTATTTTTCTCTATTTTCATCATTTTCTACAGAAAACAATTAATTTTAAGACTCAAGTAGAAGATAATTAATGTTAAAATAGGTAGATAATAGATTGAACACCAACTTGACAATGCAAATTTCATGCTAACCTTAAGTACTAATATTCCCAGATTATCCTACATTGAGCTAGAATGTAACTCTATTAAGTTTGCAGGGAAGTGGAGTTCATGCCCAATTCAATCACAACCTAATCATTGTCTGAATAAATAGCAATACTCCTACATTAAAATAAAAAAATTGTTTGCAGGTAAAATGACTAAATGATATTTAAGAAATGCCTAAGCCATCATTGCTGTTATATTTGTATGTCTTTTAAAGTGGAGGCATAATTAAAGCTATAGAAAATATTTCCTTTGGCAATGTGATCAATCTTTAAGAACAATTAAATTTGACTTCTAAGTTATCATTTGTAAGGGGTCATTGTAAGTAAGTTACCACTAACATATAGTAAACAAACATGTAAGTACATAAATAGGCTACATTACTGTTGCCTCTCCTTTCACCTCAAAGTTTTATAGAACTTTTTGTTAAGTTATAGTAGTCAAAAACCAATACTGTTCTAGAATTTACTGAGTGCAGAGAAAAAAAATGAATTTGATGAGTTCCCACTCAGAATGGGAGAACAAGAAATATAATAGCAATAACAGAGTGGGCCTTGGAGAGGTGTGTGTATCAGGGAGTCATTTACTCTTTCTTGTTTTGGTTTTTGGGCCAAGCTACACCCCACACTGTTCAGAGCTGGTTCCTAGCTCTGTGCTCAAGGATCACTCCTGGCATTGTCAAGTAGAACAAGCCCAGAGATAAACACTTTAACACCTCCACTAGCTCCCCGGCCCCTACTAGTAGCTCTTAGTGTAGTGAATAAATATTATATCACCTAGGTGTCTATGGTCTATCATTTCTATTATATATATGACACTTTCTAACTAGGATGAGAGGATTCTTCTTTTAAATAACTGACTTATGGGAAAATCTAGTACATTTCTTTGTTTAGTAAGAACCTGTAGCTTCTGAGCAGTTTTTTGTTCAAGCATGGTAAAATATACCTAACAAATGTTCCATTTAATCATTCTTCTGTGTCTGAGTTCAGCAGCTTCCAGCAGTCAGTGTTGTGTGACCTCAGCACCATCCATCTCCTAAACTCCTTTCATCTTCCCAAATGGAAATCCATCCCACTGAACATTAACGCCATCTTTCTTATCCTTCCCAGCCCTTCGCAACCAGCAGTCTACTTTCTGTGTCTATAAAGTTGATTCATCCAGGTACCTCATCTAAGTGGAATTACACACAATATTTGTCCTTTTCTGATTGGTTTATTCCACTTAGCATATAGTTCTCAGGGTTCATCCTATGTTAGAACTTCCTTCTTTTTAAAGCCAAATCCTATTCTATTACATGTGTGTATCAATTTTTGTTTTTCCCTGCACCCATGGACGGTTGCTTCCAGCATTTGTCTATTGTAAATAATGCTGATTTGAGCACACATAGTTTCTTAGCGAAGTTAATTTCACAGTGCTGTCTTATATCAAAGCCAAGCATATTTCACACACAGCAAAAGATATTATTAACTGACACAAAACCTCATAATTGAAATCTAGGTGCAATATAAAAATAGATGAGCTATTTACCAATATATAGCACTAAGGATTATATCTGGAATAGACTCACAGTTTGTCCTTCAAATGATGAAAAGAAATACATTTAAGGAGAGAAGCCAAAATCTTCAAAGTCATTCTTGAACTGTTTGAAGACTTGTCAGAGAGAGGGTTCAGTGACAGCCAATTGTATATAATTAACTTTAAATGAAGAGGAAGGCTTTTCCTATCATAGACAAAAGGAATTAAAAGTTAAGGTACAATTGATAGAATCCTGGATTCTTTCTGTAGCACTGTCCTCCCATTGTTCATCAATTTGTTTGAGAGGGCACCTGTAACGTCTCCATTGTGAGATTTGTTGTTACTGTTTTTGGCATATCGAATATGCCACAGGGAGCTTGCCAGGCTCAGCTGTGCAGGCGGGATACTCTCAGTAGTTTGCTGGGCTCTCTGAGAGGGGCGGAGGAATCGAATCCGGGTCAGCCTCATGCAAGGCAAACGCCCTACCCGCTGTGCTATCGCTACATAGAATATTCTATGAATATTCTACATATGAATATTCTACGAATATGAATATCTATGAATCCTGGATTCTTTCATAGATAAAAAAAATCTCCAATCAATACAGCCTATTTTGTAACATAAAGGTGACAAAAAATGAGTAACAAAGGGGGCCTTATCTCTTCACCCCTTGTTAACAGGTGGTAACAGAGATATAATAGATGTTGAAGAGATGAACAAACTATTGAAAGAATAAATGAGTGAAAGGACAGTTGATTTGCTTGTCTTATCAAGACAACACCATCTTTCTCATCTACATTTATGGAGCAGCCAAAGAAAAGAAACCATTCTCTCTACCACAATGGAAGAGGAAGCTTGAATATGCTATTCTTGTGATACAACTGATACTTACCCAGAACAATTCAACTAAGTAAGAAAAAAAAAAGCAAACACACCCAGAGTGTAAAGGGTCACTGGGTAATCAGGGATTTTTCAGCCCAGTGCCTTCCCATGGTTGGAAATGTAGGGAAACACTTTTTAGTAGGTATGAAGCTGTTACATATGGTAGCCTGCCGAATGTAACCTGCCCACACGGCAGAGTCTGGCAAACTCCCCGTGGCGTACCCAATATGCTAAATACCAGTAAGAATAAAAGGTCTCATTCTCCTAACCCTCAAAGAGCCTTGAATATGACACTTTTTTAAAAATCTCTGGGCTAGGATGAAGGAGACGTTACTGGGGCCTGCTCGAGGCAATCGACAAACAACAGGATGGTCGTGATCCTCGTGATGAAGCTGTATTGAATTGGTTTCCTGCAATGGACAGTATGCTTTTGCTAAGATGGTCCCACCCAAAACACTGAAAGATGCCTAAATCCTGCACACAGCAAATAAAACCGAGTATAGGCTGGAGTGAGACCCTAGCAAGCACTTGTGCGAGCATAACAGCAATCCCCCAACAAGCACTACAACCAGATACATACAACTAAAAATTGAGATTCTCCAGATACATACAACTAAAAATTGAGATTCTCCAGCAAGTACATTTGCAAACAACGATAACTAAAGTATGCCACTGCCTCAAACAGCACAACCAAGTGTGTAAGCACCGTAACCAAGAATGGGAGAATGGGAGTCCCATCCCCTTCTTATCTCACAACAGAACAATCAAAAGGAGCTGACTGTTATTGCTCTGGTATTGGATGCAGGGTGCATAGGGTGCAGAAGAAGGGAAGAATCTAGTTGTTCTAGGAAAGAAAAATCATTTTGTTACTATTATAGATCAAATAGATTCCAAATATCTTCTATTCTGCAATGCAATGCATATAGTGATCACTAAGAACTAGCTTTGTGAACACTCATTATAACAAAATAGCAAGTATACTGACTTTCCACCATCATGTTCCCTGAAACACTTTCCAAAGTGCTCCCTGAAATACTTCCTTAGGCTGTAGGTATTTTCCCTCCATTTTCAGCAGAAATGTCTGGCTATTTTGTACATTTTCCTGGGATTGGTCATTTTGTATTCGCTTTGTTACCACATAAAGGGCTGCAACTGTTTGTGTTGAGAAAATTCAGAAAAGTTAATTGGCACAGCTCCCCAGCACGGCCACAGTCCCAGAAGCACAAGGACTTAATGCAGAACCCGGCAGCTTGGAGCAGAAAAGTGAAAGGACTATGCGTTAATCCAGGCCATCAAGTCTGCTGGAGGGGAAAGGGTGTTGCCCCATTCGCCCTCTCTTCTCTGGAAAGAAGGATGGCGGCCGCATGGGAGCCTTGTGGACAGCAGGTATGAGCCGGGGGTGTGGGGGCGACTAAAACCTCATGGGAAGGGGGGCGTTCCGGTCCGTCCTTCACGCCCTACCGAGGTCACCAGTTGCCCCCCACGAGCGGCTCTCCAGCACAGCCACAGCCCCAGAAGCACAAGGACTTAATGCAGAACCCAGCAGCTTGGAGCAGAAAAGTGAAAGGACTATGCGTTAATCCAGGCCATCATGTCTGCCCGGAGGGGAAAGGGTGTTGCTCCCTTCCGCCCTCCTCCCTCTGGAAAGAAAGATGGCGGCCGCATGGGAGCCTTGTGGACAGCAGGTATGAGCCGGGGGTGTGGGGGCGACTAAAACCTCATGGGAAGGGGGGCGTTCCGGTCCGTCCTTCACGCCCTACCGAGGTCACCAGTCGCCCCCCACGAGCGGCTCTCCAGCACAGCCACGGCCCCAGAAGCACAAGGACTTAATGCAGAACCCAGCAGCTTGGAGCAGAAAAGTGAACAGACTATGCGTTGATCCAGGCCATCAAGTCTGCCGGAGGGGAAAGGGTGTTGCCCCATTCGCCCTCTCCTCTCTGGAAAGAAAGATGGCGGCCGCATGGGAGCCTTGTGGACAGCAGGTATGAGCCGGGAGTGTGGGGGCGACTAAAACCTCATGGGAAGGGGGGCGTTTCGCTCCGCCCTTCACGCCCTACCGAGGCCACCAGTTGCCCCCACGAGCGGCTCTCCAGCACGGCCACAGCCCCAGAAGCACAATGACCTGATGCAGAACCCAGCAGCTTGGAGCAGAAAAGTGAAAGGACTATGCGTTAATCCAGGCAATCATTTCTGCCCAGAGGGGAAAGGGTGTTGCTCCCTTCCGCCCTCCTCCCTCTGGAAAGAAAGATGGCGGCCCCATGGGAGCCTTGTGGACAGCAGGTATGAGCCGGGGGTGTGGGGGCGACTAAAACCTCATGGGAAGGGAGGCGTTTCGCTCCACCCTTCACGCCCTACCGAGGCCACCGGTTGCCCTCCGCGAGCGGCTCTCCAGCACGGCCACGACTCCAGAACACAGAAACCAATTTCTTAACTATCTGACTTTCAGTAGAAATACTTCCAGGGTCAATAGGTAAAATAGCAGAAATCCAAAACCAACATTTAATTCTTGAACCCAGCTGTAGAAAGCAAATCACTTCATAATGCTTTTTCAGCATGTCTGATTTGGGGGGGGGGGGTAAACTCTAAATAATAGTGGTGAATCTTTTATTGAAACAATGAATCTAATCAAAGCAGATAGAGTGTTAACTAGAATTCATCTGCCTCACAGGGACGGGGAGGGGTGGGGGGTGGGGTTTTATTGGGGTTCTTCAGGGTAAAAAATAAGTATTGGTAAAGGGAAATGTGTTTGATATTTGCATGACTGAGACATAAACCTGAAAGCTTTGTAACCTTTCCCACAGTGATTCAATAAATAAATAAATAAATTTAAAAAAAAGTTAATTGGCACAATAAAAGGCTGTTAACCTTATTTCAGACATTTTAATGTCTACACAGAATTCAACCTTGAGTTTGAAAGGTACACTTCAGCAAAAACATTCCAGAAATCTTGCAGACAATAAGACAACCTGAAAAAGCCCTAGACTTCATTGAATGCCAAGAAATACTGTTTTAAAAGTTTCAATGAAGACTACATCTTATCCTTCAGCTACCCAGACACACTGACATAGATGCAAATAATTCTGGGCAAAATATTCTTTTTTTTTTTTTTCCTATTCCAGGAGTGAGAAGGAAGAGAAAATGCTCCGGGCAGACTCTGTCCAACTTCCTGGATGCTAAATGGAGCTCCAGACAGATCTGGGCAGAATAACTATTGTACAACTACTTTCGTTGTTTTTGGTGTGGGGGCACACTCAGTGGTGCTTAGGACTTTCTCCTCGCTCTGTGCTCAGGGATGACTCCTGGCAGGGCTCCCGGGGATAGAATGGTCAGCCATGACCAAGGCAAAACACCTTAACCACGGCACCGTGTCTCTGAAGGCTGCACAATTGCTGATCTCTTCCAGTGAGAGAAGTTATACTGGAAATAGATCATTGCAAACAGCCACTTCTGACCAACCCTGGTTTGATGCTCAGTACTGCCAGGAGTGATCCCTGAGCACCGAGCCAGGGATAGCCTCTGACCACTGCTGGGTGTGGCCTTCAAACTAGACAAACAAAAGTTCTTGGTCCCAGTTGGAGTCACACCTATATTTGCTACACTGTTAATATTTAAAATGATAAAACACAAAGAAAAAGGATACCTTTATTTTTAAAATCACTTATTTGTCATTTTGGGTCACACCTGGGGATGCTCGGGGGTTCTTTCTGGCCCTGCACTCAGAACTCACTCCTGGCGGTACTCAGGGGACCATATGGAATTGGGCAAAATATTATTAAAAAACGTATTGATGCCAAAAATCGGAGCCTGTAAAACACGTACACTTAAACTTATATAGTTCCAGCCCACTATTTTATTTCATTACAATAGAAAATTCTGGTATAAAAAAACTTGAAAACACGTAGCTGGCATTAAACCCGTTTCAAACTGCCTTATTCCAAAACAATACAAAACCCTGCCTTATTCCACTTGTCGGGCTGGAGCGATAGCACAGCAGGTAGGGCGTTTGCCTTGCACACAGCCAACCTGGCCAACCGGAGTTCGATTCCTCCATCCCTCTTGGAGAGCCTGGCAAGCTACTAAGAGTATCCTCACCCCCACCGCAAAGCTACCCGTGATGTATTGGATATGCCAAACACAGTAACAAGTCTCACGGGCCGCTGGAGAAAATCGATGAACAACGGGAGGACCCTGACCGTGATTCCACTTGTTCCAGTTGCAATCCTTCAGCAAGGATGGAGAAAAAGGAAACGCAAATCACCCGAAAGCATATCCCTTAATTATAGGAAACGCGCCTCAAAGAACTGGGTTCTGTTGGATTTTAGATTTCACAGGAGTGGGACTCCTGTGGCAAATTCATTCTTCCCCTAGATCAGTTAATGGCAGTGTCCCACTGGGAAAATTTCTAACTAGAGTGTTTTCGCATCCAAAGCGCCCACAGACACGCGTTAGATGTTATTCAGACCAAAGGTTCTCAACTTTAAAGATGCAGTAAGCTCATCACGTTTTTGCACGGGCTCCCACGGGCTTCCGAGGGCTGCACGGACTGCAAGGGAGCGCGTTCCTGGAGCTGGAGCCTTCCCCACCCCCCAACGGAAGGGGCGGAGCCACCTCGCGGCGGCGGGAAAAACGAAAAGACCCGGGAAGCCAACGTGCAGTCGCGCCCCTGCCCGTCGCTCGCCTCCACCGCCTGGCCCGGGACCCGCAGTCGCCCGCGAGATGCCCGACGCCGGCTCCGACCCGCCGTGCCCGCACGGGGAGCGGCAGTACTTGGGGCAGCTCGAGCACATCCTCCGCAGCGGGGTGCGCAAGGAGGACCGCACGGGCACCGGCACCCTGTCGGTGTTCGGCATGCAGGCGCGCTACAGCCTGCGAGGTGAGGCCGCGGCGGGGCCGGGGGTGGGGTGGTCATTCGGTCCCCCCGTTCTGCAGTCCCTCCAAAGGGGGCTCGTCTACGCTCCTCGGAGACAGCGGGAAGAGGGGCGTCCGCCCGGATCTGCCTGACGGCCTGGTTTAACTGGAGAGCTTTGCTTGCTGTTTTTATTTGGGGGCCACGCTCAGGGGTCACTCCTGACGAGTTCGGGGACCGTACGGGGTGTCCGGGGAGAACCCAGGCCTGCCGCTTGCAAGGCCAGCGCCCCGCCAGCTGAGCGGCCGCCCGCGCCCTGGAGCAAAGCTGTCACGTGGCAGGAGGGCGGGACGGACTGAGTCTGGCGGGAAGAACTTGCGGTTCTCCCCGCAAGGATGGAAAGCCTAAAGCGGGAGGGGTCCATGGGGGGAAGAGTCCCCGGAGGCTTTTAGCGTCTGACTTTGTACTGGACACAGGACAATGGGGCCAAGGATTGACCTTCCCTGACAATTTACAGACAGACCACGCCCACCCTTCCCCCCTGAACTAGTGAGGCGCGTCCTTCACCCCACTGTGGAACAGTGACCCTACTGGAGTGAGGGGGACCCGCTGTTGGAGGAGCCTGTTGGCTTTGTTGGAGGAGTGGAGAGTGGATTCCAGAGACTGGAATAGCCCCTCAACACCCTCCCTCTCCTCCCCCCCCACCCTCCCATGACCCAATTGCCTTGGGGACTTTGGTCCCAGCAGATTTCTACACTTTCCTACAGCCCCAAATTCAGGGGCTGCCAATGTGCCACAGACCTAGTTCTCTTTTGATTTACTGTTATAATGTGTTTGCTTATTCACCGTGATTGGCAAAGCTCTTAACTCAGGCATCCTGTGTTTCAACTCCCAGCCTGCATGCACCAGGGTCGTTGTCCCTCCAAGTCTCCCCCTTTCTCCTCATCCGCCTTCTTAGTTGATTCTATCCAAATGGTTTGGATCACATGCTAACAGTAGAGTCGACTTTGAATTTTGATGTATGTTATCTCTGCACCAAGACTGGGACCAGGGCCTATATGTGACCACCAGTCAGCCTCCTCATCCAGCTCCCTTCTCCCCTGGCAGCCCCAGAATGGCTGTCATTCAGACCTTGCATCCTCTTGTTTTGTGACTGCATGCCACAGGTCAGTGGGAACATGCAATATTTGTCCTCCCTCTGACAGACGGAATTTTCAGTCCAGCTCATCTGCCAAGACCTTGGGCATGCTCATCTTTCTGGTCTTCATCGTCTCTATGTTCAAAGTGGAGGGAATACTGCTTAGTAGGCATTACTGAAAAAGCAAGCACGTAAAAAATTACGGGGATCCAACTGTTATTTCTCAGGACCTGGACTGAGTTTAAAGATAAGCTTTTACTCTTTTTGTTTGTGTTTAGTGCCACACCCAGAAGTGCTGAAGGTGCACACACCTGGCTCTGTGCTCTGGGATGCTTCTTAGGGGACCATGCTGGAGATCAAGCCAGGATCAGCTGTGCACAAGGCAAGCACCTTAAGGCTATGCTATCTCTCCAGTCCCAACATTTTTTTTTTAACTGTATTGCTTAATGCATACTTTCTGATGCCTCCAGCTGCTTTTAAAACAATGATATCTTGGGGCCAGAGCAATAAGTACAGTGAAGAAGGTATTTGCCTTGCACACAGCTGACCTGGGTTTGATCTGCAGGACTCTAAAGTCCCCCAGCAGTGCCAGAAGTGATCCCTGAATGCAAAGTCAGGAGTGAGTCCTGAGGACAGCCCGGTATGACCCCAAAACATACAACTCCCCCCCCCCCCCAGTATAATAATAATATCTCAAGAATTGTTTTGAAGATTAAAGAGAATCAATGATGTGTATACAGATGGTTAAATAGTGACTATTTTTGTATACTTTCAAAGCTGACCTGTTGTCTTTGCAAGCACCTATAGGTGCTTCTTCAGTTTGGGCTAAAGATACCTGAGGAAGTTTTCCCTGACAGGGTAACTCTGGGATAACTCTGGGAGTCTTCTGGCTTTGTCCAAAGGCAATTTTAAGTGTTATCTTTATATTAGTGAAGGATTCACATCAATAGTGTAATAGATTTGGCTCTTGTTCAGTCATTATCCCCACCTTGACTCCACTCCATCTCACTGTGCAGTTCTGCAGCTGGTGATCCTAGAACTCAGAAGGACAGACTGTCTGAATGGCCAGTGTTTGGTGTTGCAGACTGCGGGCTGCACCCAATGCAGGTGGCCACATCATGGAGTCATGCTTTTCTACTTATTCCTATGCTCACAGGACCTGGGTCTCAGAGCAGTTTGCTTCCACAGAGGAAGTTGTGTTTCATGGTCAATATTTCCACGTACTAATGTGGTGAACTGTCTTTCAGATGAATTCCCTCTGTTGACAACCAAACGTGTGTTCTGGAAAGGTGTTTTGGAAGAGTTGCTATGGTTTATCAAGGTAAGGAAGTCACCGTAATGGAAGTTGATGGTACACTCAGCACAGAACATGTCCTTTTTAAAGTCAGATGATAGCACTCTATGCTCTGGCTGTTAATGGCTTACATTTCACACTCGAAAAGCAGAGTCCTTACTGTGCCCTATTCTGGCTCTGACCTCAGCAGCTGTTGCCCAAGTCATTGTGCCACCTGCTCTGACGACCTCTGAAAATTTGTAGATCATCAGGACATTTCCAGCTAGGTCTCTGACACTTGTTGGTCCTGCTCCCAGAACCTTGTTCCCTTTGCATTTAGCATGGGCCACTTCCTCACATTCTTTGTCTCTGCTTAGTGACCTCCCAATACAAGACCATAATCACCCTTCCATACCCTCATCCGAATGTACCTTGGATTTACCATTATCACCAACTGGATAATGTTTGCAGCACCCCCTTCCCCAAAAGGGAAGATAATAATAAGTAAAAAAGCAATGCTAAGTAAAGCAAGTAACCATATAAGAGAATTTTGTTCTCTTGTTCACTTTTTCCCAGGGCCTAAATTGCAGTGCCACATAGTAGGTACTCATACTGATCACTAAATAGAGACCCCAGCCAGCCTTAGCATAGTATATCTTTTAAACTGGAAAGGTCTCTCTTATGCCTCTTCCCAAGAACCAAGTAAGTAATTTCTGGTGAGGGCCCAAATGCTAGTGACAGGCAATGACTTGACTTTCTCCCTGCTTGACTCCTGGTCCAGACCGGTGATATTCTGCCAGTGCTGGTCAGAGGGGGAGAAGACGGGCTTTGTTCTAGGCTGAACTAGATGATAGGGTCCATTCCATAGTGCGGTTGCTGTGGGCTCAGACCAAGTAAGACCTCTTACCCATTTTCAGAAGAGGTTTAGAAATTGCTTCATCATCCATGGTGCTATATTCTTGGGGTAGCTTATTCTGTCCTGGCCTGTCTTAATTGTCAGTGACCCTAATCCTGACAGCAAATCATGTGAATAGTATTGACTAGTGGAGTTAGGCAGCTGATCCAAGAAGGGAGGTGAGAGATCTCCTGGGCACAGAGCCTAAGTATTGTCTCCATATTCTTGTAACTATATCGAGTCATACCTGAAAGAGTTCTAGTCAGTTCCTTACCTGGATGCATTTCCAGATGCTGATTAGGATGACCAGGATCAAATTTAGTGAGAATAAAATACAAGAGAAGTAAACATAAGGCTTGTGCTTCCCCAAACAAACAAAAACCAAAACTATGCAAATGTAAGCTGGCAATAACTATAGTAACACATGTATGTCTGATACATTTCCCAGAAAAAGGAGTAGTCATCAGACCAGTCAGTAGAAATACTCTTCATACCATATCTAAGAGACACTGCTCAGAGGCATGTGAGGTATTGTTTATTTTGAGGCTCCACAGACAGTGCATTTGGTTAAAAACACAAAACCTAAGCTGGAGCATAGCTCAACAGGCTGGAGTGCACCAAGCGTACCACAGATTTCGGCCCCACCTCCCCATATCCCCGCCCCTGCCAGGTTTTGTTTTGTTTGTTTGTTTGTTTTGTTTTTAAATAGCAATGCAAAACTGACATGAACTTGAAATAATGGAGGGGAGAATTTAGTATTGAGACCTTAGTTGAGGGAAATGGGGGGGGGGGGAAGGATTTTAGGAGTGTCATTCCAAAGAAGAAGTTAGACTGGAAGTTTGAACTGGGACCAGTGTAAAGGCATGATGGCCTGCGGGGGTGTTGGGGCTTATGCCCCTGTCTGCGGAGGGTGAAAGTACACCAGATGGGAGACTTTTGGGGGGGTCAGCCCCTTTGGCCCAGAATTCACCTGGATGCCTGTTCTTTCTTGACTCTTCTAGGGATCCACAAATGCTAATGAGCTGTCATCTAAGGGAGTGAAAATCTGGGATGCCAACGGGTCCCGAGATTTCTTGGACAGCCTTGGATTCTCCAACAGAGAAGAAGGGGATTTAGGCCCAGTTTACGGCTTTCAGTGGAGGCATTTTGGAGCAGAATACAAAGATAAAGATTCAGGTGAGGAGGCACCAATGCTTCAGGTTTCCTGCGTGTCCGTCAGATCGTGAATTTATTGTTGCGAACAAACAAATTCTAGGGGATAAGAAAGCAGTATCTGGCGAGCTGATATATCTCCTGATCATCTCCTGAGAGGCTGTTTCAGATTTCGGTAGCAGAGTCTCAACTAAACCTTACGGGGAGCCAGAGCAATAGTCTAACAAGTAAAGCACTAGCTTTGCATGCTCCAGCATCCCAGGTTTGAGCCCCAGCACTTCATTTATTCACCTTAGCCCTCCAGGAGTCCTGAGCTCAGAGCCAGGAGTAAGCCCAGAGCACCACCAGGTGTGGCCTAGAAACCAAAATAAATAAACCTCATGGAAATCCAGAGCACACCCTTGGCATGTATTAGGTGCTTGGCATTTACTAAACCTCTCGACCTCTCATTAGCAGATGTCACATTGTTGGTTGCTGTGTTGGGAAGAAGGCAGGAAGTTAATCTGGGAAACAAGACACCTAGGAATTGTGTCTATCTCCCTTTTCAAGGAGCACTGCTATGACAGTTTGCTTCTCAGCTCGCTCTTCCTGCTCTGCTGTGCTAGAGGAAGCTGAAACATTGCTTCTGGGTGGCTGCCTCCCTTCCTTTCTCACTTGGCACCAAGAACCTAGCCCTGATCCTTGACCTTCCTGTCCTGTTCTGTCCTTGGAATGGTGTTTGCAAAAGCAAATGCCTAACATGGGTGTGGGTGTGGGTGTGGGTGTGGGTATGTGTGTGTTTGTACACACGTGTGTGAAGTAGTTTGCTAGCAGGAGTGCGGGAGGGAGAGATAGTAGAGGGGTTAAGGTGTTGTATGTAACTGACCCTGGTTCAATCCCTGGTCTCACATGGTTCCCTGCACATTGCTAGAAGTGATCTGTGAACAGAGAGCCCAGAATAAGCCCTAGAATGACCCAAAAATAACCAAACAAAAAACGAGGAGAAAAGTGTTACCTGGATTATCAGTAATCAGAAAAGTTCTGATTATCAGTAATCAGAAAAGCATGACTCATATCCAGAGGAGTCACTTTCATCTCTGGTTGAAGGAGTACGGACTGACGTCAAATGTGCTGTCACAACATCTGCATTTTATGTGTGATCTTGAGATACTTTCTTTGTTGGCAACTTCAGTAAGTTTGAATGGGCTGTGCAAAGTTTGGGTAGACAACTTCATAGAGACTGAAAATACTTGTTTAATGAGTACAGAGTTGCCGTTTGAGAAGCTAAAAAAAGATCTGGATGGACAGTGATGACTTACTCGACACTGGGAATGCGTGTAATGTCACGCATGATTCACATGCTTAGACATGGTCATAAAATGATCAATTTAGTTTGATCTTAGCCTGGCACACATACTTGTGAAAAAGATGTTGTGTGGGTCCTATTTTTCCTGCAGATAAATCATCTGCTTATGACTGACCTCTGTCCTTGAACACCCTCAAATATACTATTGCTCTCCTAGCTTTAATTGTGTCTTAAATCCTGCCTGGTGTTCAATTATTTGTTAATTGAGAATTTATGGAGCCTAATGAACTTGTACCCTTAGTTTTAGAACTGTATGACTGTTTAACTGTCAATTTCAGTACTTTGTTTTGAAATTTTTTATCTTGACGTAATTCTGTCTATAAAAGAAAATTAAAAGGTGCAGAGGGGTCTCTGTAACTTTAACTCGGTTTTCTCCCAAATGACTTCTCAGGTAATAGCTCCCATAAATTGACATTAGTAAAATCCACAGAACTTGCTACATTTCTCCATTTCCGTGTGCTTATTTGTGTGTGTGCGTGTGCATAGTTGGGCATGGATTTATACAGTGACCACCACAGTCAGGCTATGCAAACAATAGCATCTCCATACATTAGTTATTAAGAGTCTGCCGTTACCGTTTTGGAATCATACTTATAAGACTTTTCTTCCAAGAACAAATAGTTATTGAAGTAGAGCATAGAGTGACACCAGTAAGGGGAATTTAATCAGAGAATATGTAACTCCTGAGATTTTTAGGAGTCTCAGGGCTAGGATGAAGGAGACATTACTGGGGCCTGCTCGAGGCAATCGAAGAATAACAGCGTGGTCGTAATTCGTGGTGGTTGTGATGTAACTCCAGAGTTCTTAGCTTTCACTTTCATTTCAGAAAGATAGCAATGAATCAAAGACCAAAGAACAGAAATAGGAGAAAGGTGCAAAGTGGTATAACTGCAGAAGTTTCCCTGTACTTTCTAAGTCCAGAGGCATTTTTCTGCTAAACCGTAATGAGACAGAAGTGTTGGAAGAAGGTACTGTTAGTCACAGCTTGTATGGAGTGGCATATTCTAATTAAGGGTCTCATTCTTCTATGGAACATGGGTGAAGTAGATTGTCAGTAAAGTGTGACAAGAATTGTGGATGACTCTGTAGATTTACACATTCCCTAGGGATCGCTGGGACAAAGTAAGATTGGAAGGAGTGACAGCATGACAAAATATTCAGAGGACTCTTATGTAGAAATAGACTCTTTAATGGCTCAACAGGCCACTGCTAGGAGCCTAGTGAGGGCCCTGGACTCAACATGAGGAATTTGTAGGAAGCAAGGGGTGTGGGAGGGTGCTGTGATCAATGTCCTGTGCTGCCTCGGGCAATGTTGTGATTAGCCAGATTACTGACTGATTCTCTCTTTCTGGCATTTCTGCAGATTATTCAGGTCAAGGTGTAGACCAGCTGCAAAAAGTGATTGACACCATCAAAACCAACCCCGATGACAGAAGAATCATCATGTGTGCTTGGAATCCAAAAGGTTGATAGCATCCCTGTCATCTTCTTGTCCTAACTCCACCATTAGCATGAGGGAATACAGTGTGACGTTGTTTGGAGGTCCCCATCAGCAGTCCGGGCCCAGAATTGCCATTATGGCTGGGCAGATCATATTTGGCTTCACTTTCCGTTCCAGCAGTGGAGCTGGACCTGGAAGATCTTAATTTGAGTGTTCTTTTATTTACTTATTTATATTTCTGCTTGCCCTTATTCCAAAGGGGACCATGTGGTCTAAATGGGGGTTTGGGGGTGGCCCCGAGGGCTGGAGCGCATGCCTTGCATATGTTTGATCTTCAGCACAGCGTGACCTGCCAAGTGTGACCTACTATGACCCAGGACTGGCCCTGTTGACCCACTTGCATTCAGGTTTCAAACTGGGCCTAGTATCATCAGGAGTGGCCCCCAGGCCCCAAGTAACCTAGGGAGTGTGTCACCACCCCTGCCCTAAATGCCTAAATAGAGCCAGTGAGAGACCTCAGGTGAGATGTCTTCATGTGGGAGCCCTGGGTTCAAACCCCCAGCACCATATGCTTCCTAACAACACTAGAGGTGCCCCCCTAGTACTACATCAAGAATGGCCCTTGCCCTGTGTGACCCCCAAATACACAAAATCCTACATTTCTGTCAGTTTGCAGCTCAATATGTATTTTGATTTGGGGGCCACACCAGGCAATGCTCAGGGGCCACCCCCAGCGTGTAGGGACTCAGAAGTCCTTTGACAGGAGGTAACCACTTCTGCTCAGATCATATTAAAACTTTAAACCATTTTAAAATAAAACTCTGCCAAGGTTTTGTAAGTACTGCCTAGGCTGGATGTCCACCTTTTTGCATTTATGAAAGAGACTTTGAATGCAGGGTGGTGTCTGAGATGCTGGTTTCCCGTGGGGCCTGCTAAAGAAATTGTTCCCGATGGGTACTGGGGTGCCACAAGGGAGGAGCACGTTCTCTCAGCTCAGAGTGCTGCTCCTGCCTTCCATGGGTGTCCACAAGAGTCTGCAGACAGGCTGCTGCCTGGGGTTGGTTTGAAGTGGAGCTTTTGGATAGGGGTGAAATGACTGTCATTCTCCCCTTGCCCAGTGGCTCTTTGTCATGCTCCCCACCCTGTGATTTGGCTGTTTGTCCTGCGGTGCTTTCCCCGTGATTGTATCCTCCCAAACCATGCCTCTTTTCTTTTCCCTCTGTGCTGGCTCCTCAGATCTCCCTCTCATGGCCCTACCTCCATGCCACGCCCTCTGCCAGTTCTATGTGGTGAATGGTGAGCTCTCCTGCCAGCTGTACCAGAGGTCAGGAGACATGGGCCTGGGTGTGCCCTTCAACATTGCCAGCTACGCTCTACTCACCTACATGATCGCACATGTCACCGGCCTGAAGGTGGGCTGCGCTTGGGAAGGAAAGGTTATCTCCAGCCTAATGCACAGGCCTCTTGGCTGCTTTCATGTGGAGCACTCATCGCAGTCTCTAATTAGTTTAAGAAATGGGGGGCCAGAGTGATAGCACAGTGGGTAAGGCGCTTGCCTTGTACATGGCCAACCCAGATGCAGTCCCCAGTACTCATGTGGTCCCCCGAGCATCTGATTTATCTGATTTATCTGCTATAGATTGTCATACTAGACAACCTTTACAAATGAACTTTTGTCAATTTTTAAAAATACTATCACAGTTAATTTCTGGAAAGCTTTGGGATAGATATGCATCCTATGCAATGTATTTAAATGATGTGTTTTAAAGGAATTGGTACTAAAACATGTCCTGTTTTGCTCTCTCCCATGGGATTTAGCCAGGTGACTTTGTACATACTTTGGGAGATGCACATATTTACCTGAACCACATTGAGCCACTGAAAGTACAGGTAAGAAATCTGTCACACTTTGGAATTTGGTGCTTCCTCTTGGTGAAAAATTGATTCGTGATTAAAAAGTAGGGCTCATTTATGAAACATGTCTTAGGAAAGTCTGTGATGTAGGGAAGGTGACTGCTCCGACTCTAGGACTTTAGTGTGGGGACAGGAGGTGGTAACAAGAATGAGGCCGACTCACCTGTCAGTGGCCGCAACACTTAACACAGTGGGTGCTGTAGAGCACTAAGTCCTCATCCAGAAGCTTGGCTCTAGGACCCCTGTAGATACCAAACTCCTTTACATTTAAATCCCTTACATAAAATGTGGTTACATGTAGCCTTTACACATCCTCTCGCATGGTTGCAATAACATGTATATACCAGATAAATTACTGGTACGCTATATTTTTTTAAGGAATAATGACAAGAGGGGTCTGCGTGTTGGGTACAGGCACAGCCATCATAGGTGTCACTAATGTATTTTCAATCTGCTTTTGGTTAAGTCAGTGAAACTGAGTACAAATCGCTGACTGTCCCAAGACAGTCTGCCCTCTGTTCTGATTCACGGATACTGCTTTCACCTTTGAAGGTCATAGCAGCCCTGCTTAGAAGCAAGTCTGTCAGCACCATTTTTCCACTGGCATATGATCACTGTGCATTGGTCACATTTTGTTATTTCTTTTTATTTGGGGGGGGGGGTGTTACTCCTGGCTCTGCACTCAGGAATTACTCCTGGCGGTGCTTGGGGGACCATATGGGATGCTGGGACTCGAACCCTGGATTGGCGGCGTGCAAGGCAAACATCCTACCCCCAGTGCTATTGCTCCAGCCCCATATTTTGTTAATTCTTGCAGTATTTCGAGCTTTTTCCTTATTTTATCTCATCTGTAATCAGTGATCTTTGTTGTCCAATAAGAATGGTATCATATTCCGCTCCCATAGAAAATGGTGACCACTCAAGATCCCCTGGAATATACAGTCATATGAAATAAAATTAGCTCAATTTTCAAAAACTTAATAAAACGTGATAAAGTAAGTCGTAATTTTTTTCCCTTGTCCATAGAAAAGTTTTATTTACACGAGTCTAGCCCTTCTGGGTTTCTCACTCTGGGCTCCCAAGATATTCCTAAGATATCTCCATCCACAGGACAATGGTCAGATAATTGTGGGAGGCCACACAAGACTAGGGGCCACTTGGTGAAGGGGTGAGGTCCACAGAAAGAAACAAGGTTGGATGAAGCCACAGCTGAGAAGCTCTGCTGTAGCAAGAGCCTTATGCCTAAAAAAAAAAAAAACAAAAAACCTTAGTTTGAAAGCACTTTGATGCTAAAAATAATAGATCTTCTGCACTTCTAACAAGTCGCTGCTGTTTTACCTTCATGTTGATAGCTGCTGACTGTTCACAGTTGTAGTTGCTGAAGGGTGGGCTGGTTGGCAGTTTCTAAATATAACTGTGATGTTTGCCACATGTATTGATTTCCTTTCATAAGAGATTTTTTTACTAGCATTTTACTCACAGTAGAACTTGGAAATGGAGTCAGCCTTAAATTTTGCTGCTATTTATCAACTACATTTATGTAATACTAAAATCCATTGTTGTCATTTCAGCAGTGTTAGTGTCTTCACCAAGAGTAGATCTCATCTCAAGAAACATGCTCCTTGGGGCCGGGGAGATAGTATAGGGGCTAGGGTACATGCCTTGCATGCTGGTACTCTGGCATCATGTGAACCCCCCAAGCTTAACAATGTGGCCCTGGTGGTTCCCATGGCCTGCGTGTCACCACATCCTTGGCCCAGGCATTCAACCATCCAGCCCGGCTGTCCAAGAATGGTCCCCAGAGTACCCCTTGGGAGGCTCCTAAAAAAAGTAGTTATACTCATCCCTGAAAGTATCATAAAATCACAACCATTCAGTCACATCTTCACACTCCACTTCTAATTCTAGTTCTCTTGGAATTTTCTCCACATCTGCAGTACTTCCTCTACTGAACTCTTAAAACCCTCAGTGATATTCATGAGGATGTCCTTTTCTTCTAAGCTCCTGCAAATGGGGATATTTTGACCTTCCTTGAATCACAAGTATTCTTTGAGGTATCTGGAATGAGGAATCCTTTCCAGAAGATCACCCAGCTCATCAGAGAGCACTGACAGCAAAAAACTTATGAGATGCGTATCTTTAATAGGACTTGAAAGTTGAAATGACTCTCGTCCATTGACCACAGAATAGATACTGTGTTTATTGGCACGAAAATGACATTGATCTCTCTTACATCTCCATCAGAGCTCTTGCTAACTGCATGCATTATCAATGATAGTAATATCTTGAAGAGGATCTTTTTCTGAGCAGTAAATTCTCAAAAGTGAACTTCAGGTTTTCAGTAAACTGATAGACCATGTAAACAGGTATTCTGCCTTCCCAGCTTTGTTTCATTTATTTGGAGAGCACAGGCAGAGTAGAAAGCATAGTTCTGAAAGGGCCCTCATGTCTGGGGGATGTTGATGAGCACAGGCTTCAGCTCCCAGTAGGAGAGTTGACCTGTCTTTTGCAGGTTGTTTGTTTGTTTGTTTGCTTTCTTTGTTGGCCACACCCAGCGATGCATAGGGGTTACTCCTGGCTCTGCACTCAGGAATTACTCCTGGCTGTGCTCAGGGGACCATATGGGTTGCTAGGAATCGAACCCGGGTTGGCCGCATACAAGGCAAACGCCCTCCCTGCTGTGCTATTGCTCCAACCTCACTTTTGCAGCTTTGAAACCAGGCTTTGACTTTCCTTTTTAGCTATGGAAGTCCTAGATGGCACTTTCTATGTAAGGCTGTTTTGTTTACATAGAAACTATTGTTTCGTGTAGACACCTTCATCAGTGATATGAGATGAAATGGAGAGTTTGTTGCCACTTCTACATCAATACTTCATCTTGCGCTTTGATCTCTTAAACCTCATGAAGTAGCCACTGACTATCTTCAGAGTCCAGTAGTTTTTCTACCTCTCAACCTTAAAGGATTGAACAAAACTGAAATAATGCTTTGGATTAGACTTTGTCTTGGCCAAACACAGTAACAAGAAGTCTCACAATGGAGACATTACTGGGCCCGCTCGAGCAAATCGATGAACAACAGGAGGACAGTGGACAGTGACAGACTTTGGCTTTAGGGAGTGTTGCAGCTTTTATGATCTTCTCTCAGGATCACTAAAACTACCTCCAGGCTGGGTGATGGTACAGTTCATAAGGCACTTGCCTTCCACACAGCTTCCCAGATTGATCCTTCACCCCATATGGTCCTCTGAGTCCCACTAGGAGTGATTCCTGAGCACTGCTGAGTATGTACTCCTCTTTACAAGGAGTTAACATTAGGAACTGGAGAGATAGTACAGCGAGTAGGGCACTTGCCTTGCATGTGGCCGATCAGAGTTCAATCCCCAACCCCTGCCAAGAGTGATCCCTAAGCGTAGCTAGGAGTACATCTGTCTCCATATTGACAGTAAGACTGCTTCAATTTTGTTATTTGTTGGAATAGCGTTGTTTGTTTTGTTTGTTTTTATCTTTTTCGGTCATACCTGTTGATGCTCAGGGGTTACTACTACTGGCTCTGCACCCAGAACACTCAGAAATTACTTCTGGTGGTGCTCAGGGGATCATAAGAGACACCAGGGATCGAACCCAAGGTCAGCAGCATGCAAGTCAAATGCCCTACCTGCTGACTATCGCTCCGGCTCCTGGAATAGTTCTTTTAATTGCCTTTAAGAACTCCCTGGCATTCACAGCTTTGCTGTTTGGCCAGAGAGTCCTAGATTTCAAGACTGTCTTGACTTTTAGAAACATTTATTATTATTATGAATTTAAAGTGAGAGACAGGTGATGCCCATCATTTGAGCATCCAGAAGCCAATTAGAGTAATTGGCCTCATCAGTGTTGTGTCTCAGGGAATAGGGTAGGGAGGCAGGAAGGGAGGAAGAAGGGACGAATGTAGGTCAATTCTAAGGGAACACACAGGTATCCATTATGTTTTCCATCTATGTGGATGTGGTTTATGGGGTCCCTAACCATTACAAATTGTAATAATAGTGGTCACAGATTACCATATAGCTATAACAATAATGAAGAACAATGAAATACTGTCAGAATTACCAAACTGTAATAACAAACACAAGGTGCATATGTGCTGTGACTGAAGTGCAGTACAACCTTTAAAGTCTATACTTATACCAAAATCAATCAATTAAAAGAACTTCTTCCAGGTGATCCACCAAGCTCTGACATTGTGATTGATTGCACAAATACCTTTACTCAGCATAGTGCAAGATAATCAGTAAGTTGTCCTTTGTTGAGTCTCAGAAAACCGAAGATAAGATATTTGCAGTATTACACTCCTGTAAGATAATACTGTCAAACTTAATTTATGAAAGGACATGTAGCACTGTAGCACTGTCCTCCCGTTATTCATTGATTTGCTCATGTGGGCCCAGTAACGTCTCCATTGTGAGACTTGTTACTGTGTTTGGCATGTGGAATACGTCATGGGTAGCTTGCCAGGCTTTGCCATGTGGGCGAGATCTCTTGGTAGCTTGCCGGGCTCTCCAAGAGGGGCAGAGGAATCGAACCTGAGTCAGCCGGCCCAGCCAGGTGCAAGGCAAGTGCCCTACTGTACGGATATGGTCAAAATAATGGTCTTATGTTGTTTTTAGCTTCAGCGAGAACCAAGACCTTTCCCAAAGCTCAAAATACTTCGGAAAGTTGACAGAATTGATGACTTCAAGGCTGAAGACTTCCAGATTGAAGGGTACAATCCTCATCCGACAATTAAAATGGAAATGGCAGTTTAGCCTGTTTTTAAAGGAGTTTGAAGGATATTTCTGACGCTGAGCTCAGGAATCACTCTTGAGATTCCTAGCAGAGATTAGTGGAATACTGTTAATATCTTGGGGAGGTGGGAAGGGGCTGCCTCAGTGGGCCATATAGTATGCCAGGGGTCAAACTTAGGGCAGCCCTCTATAAACCAAGCACCTTGCTCATATTATTATTGCTTTATGCTCCCAAAATTTGAGTGTGCTGGCACCATCACATTGAATAGTGTAGTTTTATAGACACTTAAAGTTTGTATTTGTTTTATATGTTGCCTGTTGCTATAATAAAGTATTTTTGCATTGATTCATTTTTGTCTTATAATTCTGCATTGCCGTTCTGCTTAATTCCTGCCTAAAATAGATGAATTCAACTCTTCTAAATAAATATATGTTGTATTCTCACTTGGATGCTGCTTAGAGGGTGTGAATATATTTTAGAAATGCCAACTAAACCATATTTTGCCCTATTTCCTGTGATTTATCTAACCCTGTGTTTTATCATTGCAATATGAGTATTTAGGATAAAGTTTTATGGTTATAACCATTTATTAAATATATTACTGTCACACTATGAGGAAACAAAGTCATATTTGCTCACACATGGATGGACATGGAATATCATGCTAAGTGAAATGAGTCGGAGGAAAAGGGACAGATAAAGAACGATTGCACTCATTTGTGGGATATTTTTAAAACACACAGACACATAGTATGTGAATTGTGTGCTCACAAAGTGTGTGGGCTTACTTGCTACATGCGTTCTGTGGCCATGAGCCACCTCCCTACCCCAGCCGGTTGCCACCACCAACAGAAACACGAAGGAGGGAGTGGAGGCCAGGCTGTTTGGTGATTAATCTCTGTTTATTCTAATCTCTGTCTCCATACCAGGCTCACACTCCATCCAGTTTCCCTCTGCCCATCCACTTTTACTCTGTCCCATTCCAGTCTATGTCTGCCCCCATTCCAGTCTCCCAGGGTTAGTTGAGAGCCCAACCTCCAAGCTTGGGGGTAGCAATTACAAACAGGTGAGATGACACAATCAAGGTAAAGTCCTCCCTTCCAGGGAAGCTTCTTCAAAGACAAAGATCTCTTCCTGCTGCTAGCAGATCTGCTCAAGAGCAGAATTTCATCTAAAGGGCATGTTTCTCCTTAGTCCATATCCATTTAAATGGTTATCTTAAATTTACTTCATAATAATCTTCATAGTCATTTTGTATGGACTCAATAAGAGATATTTAAGCTTAAAGGGTGGCTCTCCAGAGGATATCTCTCTTTAGATCCTAAACTATAGTCCTCAAACCAGATTATTCCTTCCTAATCCCAGCAGGGTCCTTGTCAATCACTTCTCTTTGGCTCATGTTCATGACCATGCTCTTAAAAGTTTTATGGCTCTCCACCAAGTAAAGGGTGTTGTGAGGACCCTCCCAGGGTGGGAGGAGCATGCTAAAAGTAGTCTATAGACCAAACATGATTGCCACTCAATGCCTGTCTTGCAAAACACAGTACCCAAAAGAAGAGAGAGAGAACAAGGGGGAATACCCTGCCACAGAGGCAGGGTGGGATGGGGGGGGGGGGGGGAAGATGCTGGGACCCGTGGTGGTGGATGATGGGCACTGGTGGAGGGATGGGTACTTGATCATTGTATAACTGAAACCCAAGCACAAAATTTGTAAGTCTATAACTGTACCTCATGGTGTTTCACTAATAAAAAAAATAAATAAAGTTTTATGGCTCTCAACTTGTCTGTTCTTTTTTAATTTTATTTTATTGAATCACGGAGATAGTTACAATCTTTTATGTTTGAGTTAGAATCATACAATGTTCAAACACTCATCCCTCCACCAGTACACATTCCCTACCACCAATCTTGCCCAGTATATCCCCCCCCCCCCCACCCTCCCCCTGCCTCCATGTCAGACAATTTCCCATAAACTCTACTTTTGGGCATTATGGTTTGCAACACATACTGAGGGGCTATCACTTTTGGGCCTTTATCTACTTTCAGCACATATCTCCCATCCCAACTGATCCTTCCATCCTTCCAACCATCATGTTTTAGTGATCCCTTCTCCTCTATTCAAGCTGCCTTCTATGCGCCGCCCCCCCCCCCCCCCCCCCCCGCCCATGAGGCTGGTTTCAAATTATGGAGCAATCTTCCTAGCCCTTGTGTCCTTGGGTATCAGTCTCATGTTATGTTATATTATACTCTACAAATGAGTGCAGTCCTTCTATGTCTGTCCCTCTCTTTCTGACTCATTTCACTTAGCATGATATTCTCCATATCTATCCATTTATATTGGCTTCGCTCTTCAGTTCCAGGATAGTTCACAGCTTGCCCTGGGTCCAATTCAAGTCCATTCATCATTCATCAGGACCCTCCTTATGGGGTGCTAGGAACAAAGGGCAACTGAGGCTTAACTTGAGTAAATATGACAGATGGCCAGAAGTAAATATCCCGAGCCAGCTAACTCTCAAGTAACAAGAGCATAGCGTTAATTGTCTTCCTGAATCTATACAAAAAGGACATTACTCTAAAGTAAATTGCAAAGGATAGAAAGCAAAGAGAAAAGCAGTATTTCACTTACAAATACAAAATCCTGAGTTCTCTCAAGAATCTGACTTTAGGAGTCACAGGTTCTGATTAGAGGAAATGAGTGATTAACAGAGCACAAAGGAGACGTTAAAGATGAATGGGAGTGCTTTGGAAGCATTGTGATGGGTGTTACTCAGTAAACCAGAGCTAGAGGTGAAGGAGAAAAGACTGAGCGATGTTATCCAACATGAATAATTCCAAAAGACTTTAGAAACTTGGGCCAGGAGGTCTAGTCCCTGGTAGGAAACATCACAAAGCGGGAGTAGGAAGGCATTAGGACAGAGAAGAGACCACTATGATAATGATAGTTGGAAATGATCACTGTGATGTCAGTGGGCCCACGGATGACTTATATGAAGCGGGGAGGAGAAAGCCCGTCACTTTCTACTCATCCATCTCTGCCACCTGGGACCCAGGGTTATTGGATTCTTGTCTCGCCTCGCAGAAAATTTCAGGAGTAGACAAGCAGTGAAGTAAATAGATTTTATTTGGAGGGTTTTTGAAGGTCTGGAGGGAGAGAGAGAGAGAGAGAGAGAGAGAGAGAGAGAGAGAGAGAGAGAATAACGCTCTCAAGAGAGAACACAGGCTTCTCCAGGGGCAGAGAGAGAGCCCTTAGACACATCCCAGCATTGAACATGAAAGCATGAAAGTACACATATCAAGAGGGGAGATGCAGGATGCAGGCACCACATGGACTCCCTTCCTTTGTTCAAGGTGGCTTTTATAGAGTTTAGTCCAGCCTGCTCCCACATGGGGCTGTTTCCTAGGTAAAACCTACTGCTAAGGAAGTTACCAGTGAGGTTGAGTGTTGATGGTCTTCTTTGGGCCGAATCACTAAAGTTAATCAGATTGAGGGAGAGGTCCAAAGGAATTAGAGGAATTTCCTTCATGAGGAGGGGTCCAGTCTCAAAGTCCACTGCTCAAGGTCTTATCTGTATTCACAAAGTGGATCAGTCTTGGAACTTTCCTCCCAGAAGTTTTGCTGACCTGTTTCATTGTCCAGGGCCTTTCCCTATCTACCTGCCTACATCAACTGGACAAAAACTGAGTGCTGAAAGGAGGTACAGTGATGAGACAGTATTGCAAACCAGTGTTTAAAAGAAAATGAGAAGAAAAGTGTCTGCCACAGAGGCAGGCTGCAGGGGGTAGGAGGCCAGCCGTGGGTGGGTACAGGCAGGAGGGAAAAACATTGGTAGTGGAAAATATGCACTGAAGAGATAAGTGTTGGAGCATTGTATGACTGAAAATCAAGAACAACTTTATAACTACTCACAGTGATTCAATAACTGTCACTGTCACTGTCCTCCTGTTGTTCATCGATTTGCTCGAGCAGGCTCAGTAACGTCTCCATTTTGAGACTTGTTACTGTGTTTGGCATAATACGTCATGGGTAGCTTGCCAGGCTTTGCTGTGCGGGCGAAATACTCTCGGTAGCTTGCCGAGCTCTCCAAGAGGGGCGGAGGAATCGAACCCGGCTTGGCCGGGCTGGCTGCGTGCAAGGCAAACGCCCTACCTGCTGTCTGGCATGCAGCCAATATGGCCCACCCGATTCAATAAAAAATTTTTTTAAAATGCATTGTTCTTGCTAATTTTAGTATAGTATAAATTCTCTAATAATGCAGTCAAACTGAGCCAAGAAAGGAGATATTAAACCACTTCAGGGCTAATCAGTGAAATCTTTTTACCTTTGTTTCATACCACATACCCCATGGTGCTGCAGAATATTTTTATTGTGTTAATTTATGACAGGTATTAAATAGAATAAGGAACTGTTCGAACAGATTTATATGCAAGTACAGTTTAATGTCTAAGGCGTAAAAGAATTTTGATAGAAGTTTTGCCAGAGCGTCTTCCTAGGCTTTGGGTTAATGAAATGCGATTTTTTTTTTTAAGAATTAAATAGGTGTGTTTATTGGTTTTTTTAAAAAATCAAGTAATGATTACTGAGCTGACTGGTGAAGTCTATTTACTTTTTTTTTTCTTTTTGGGTTACACCCAGCGATGCACAGGAGTTACTCCTGGCTCCGCACTCAGGAATTACTCCTGGCAGTGCTCAGGGGACCATATGGGATGCTGGAAATCGAACACGGGTCAACTGTGTGCAAGGCAAATGCCCTACCCACTGCTATCACTCCAGCCCCTGGATTCGATTTACTTTTTAATTTTGATTGGTAGGATGAATTTTCCCCAAATACAAAAAAATTTGTAAAACCATTTTCAAGAAAATTTAGGCCTTTTCACATAAAGTAAAAGGGATTAGAGCTGAACACTTAATTCCCTTGAGCAGCAAGGAGTTTCTTCCACACGTCACCATCTGGATACTGGTGTTGCTTTATAGATTCTTCCTTCATTTCTGTAGAATAGCCAGCATCCTAGCAGAGACCAATGCAGTATTGTTAATAACTGGGAGCAAAACCGTGTTTATTGTATGTATTTCTGCTACTAGAAATGCTTTAAAATTAAACCAGATGCAAACTGGGTCTTAATAAATTTCTGATTATTTTGAAATGAGGGAGAGGGATACACTTTATTGACTACTTCCCAGCATTAGTGAACTAGTAATCAAACTTTGAGGCCTCAGCCTGTTAGTGGAAATGAGCCCTGATGTAGGAGAAATGATTTTTCATATTTAGCTAAGATATTATTGATACATAGCACTATGTAAATGTAAGCATATTGTTTTACTTAATTTTTTTATTTCAAACAAAATGAGGATTAGTAGACTAGTAACACATTTGTAGTCAAAACCTTTTTTTAGAAAGCATGCTAGGTTGTGCAGTTGTTTTATTTTTATTTTCCCCAAGCATTGAATGTTTTAAGTTCTCCACTGGTAAGAAAGAAACTGCATCAAGGGATACTTCACCTGTGACCTTTAGTCCTTCCTTGAACCATTTCTTTTTCTTTTTTTTAATTTTTGTTTTCTTGGTTTTGGGGGCTACACCCAGTGACGATGATGTTACTCAAGGGTTACTCCTGGCTCTGCACTCAGGAATACTGCTGGCAGTGCTCAGGGGACCAAAGGGGGTGCTGGGGATCGAACGTACAAGGCAAGCACCCAGAGCTGGAGCGATAGCACAGCAGGTAGGGCGTTTGCCTTGCACGCAGCCGACCTGTGTTCAATTCCCAGCATCCCATATGGTCCCCCGAGCACTGCCAGGAGTAATTCTTGAGTGCAGAGTCAGAAGTAACCCCTATGCATCACTGGGTGTGACCCAAAAAGAAAAAAAAAAAGACAAACAAAAATGTCATCTTTGCAAGGCAAGCACCCAACCCACTGTACTATCTGATTCCATGAATCATTTGTTTTTAAATATTGAAAGAATCAGCTTTGCACTGTAGGTTTCGTTGATGCAAACAAATAGTACGGACAGCAATACTTGCTGAGGGAGGTTTCCTGGCCAACCTTACCTTGGGAGGCATATAGGCAGCCTTCTGGATTCGTACAGGGTACTTGAAGTGTTCGTGCAAGTGGTCAACATATTCACACATCCTAGGAGGGAAGAGTGGGGCAGTGAGGACTCCCGGCTAGTCCTGTCGTGCTGCTGAAGCAGAAGGAGCACTTGAGTACACGGCGAAGAAAGGTTTGGTTGGTACTTCATGTTTCTGCAAATCTATAAACTTTGTGACTTGTGTTCTCATGTATAAGGTAAAGCCGTGTGTGTGTGTGTGTGTGTGTGTGTGTGTGTTGGGTGGGGAGGGGGGTTTGAGAGAAGTCACCTAATTATAATGGGCTTATGATCCACACAAAAAATTAATTTAGATTTTATGCTCATCTGGGATTGAGTTTTGTTAACCAAAGTTAGATTTTTAAAAAATTGTCAAATGAGGTTCCTTCTAGCTAGACACAACCTGTTCAGATTTGGTGTCAACAACCATCTAGTTTTGTGACAGGGCAAGTGACCCAGCTCTGCTGCTGACTTTAATCGTCAGTAATGAGCAGGCAGCCTGTGCCTGGTATTGAGGGCAGGCAAAGGAATTGGAAAGAGTGTCTCATGGTTTACAATGGACAGAGAGATCAAGCCACTGACTGTGTGTCGGATGTGCTGTGTTTACACTAACGAACAGGCTACAGAAGGACCAGCCCCATGGGAAGGGACAGGAGGAACCAGAATGATGACACCTTGCACATGGCCAGGCCAAGTTCAATCTCCTGCACCACATACGGTCTGAACCCCATTTGAGTGTAATCCCTAAACACAAAGCTAGACATAGGTACTGAGCAGTGCCATGAGTGGCACAAAATCAAAAAGGAAAAAAGAATGAACAGGAAATGGGCAGGTGTTCCGTGCAGGGAAAACCACAAAGGTATCGGGGTGTGATGGTGCAGTTTCTCCCAGGCAGCTGCCTGCACGCACAGTGGCATTCCTGAGCAGGTCTGCTCCAGGTGAGTGCAGCACCTCACCCAGTCCCGAGTGTGCTCAAGGCTGCCCTCTTCCTCATCCCTCAGGATCCCTAACAGCTCAAATGGAAATCAGCAAAAGCAGACTAATTTCGGAATGAGTATTTCTTGCTCGAGGTAAAGGTAAAGGCCCTCCCGTTGTTCATCGATTTTCGAGCGGGCCCAGTAACGTCTCCATTGGAGATTTTGTTGTTACTGTGTTTGGCATATCGAATACATCACGGATGGCTTGCCAGGCTCTGCCGTGCGGGCAAGATACTCTTGGCAGCTTGCTGGGCTCTCCGAGAGGGGCGGAGGAATCGAACTCGGGTCGGCCATGTTGGCTGCGTGCAAGGCAAACGCCCTACCACTGTGCTATCGCTCCAGCCCGGGTATTTCTTATCATTCAGAATACTTAAGGATTTGAAAAGACAGCATCTGTCTACTCTACCAACTTAAGAAAAGAACCATTTTCAGGGTCCAGAGAGACAGTGCAGTGGATAGGTAAGGTGCTTGCCTGCCTTGTACACAGGAGATTTGGGTTCAATCCCTGGCAACATATGTTCCCCCAAGCACAGGCAGGTGTGCCACAAAAAAGGAATAAACAAAAATTCCACACAAAAAAGAAAACATTTCCCAAGGCAAAAGAACTGAAAAATTAGTTATGAGCTCCCCTGGCAGGGAGGCGGGGAATGGGAAAGCATCCGACTATTGGTGCAGGGAAGCAGGCACTCTGGTGGGGATTGGGGCTGGAGTGATGTATGCATGGAACTATCATTAACATCACTGGAAACTCAGTAAAGAAGGGGGAGATATATAAACTTTTAAAAAATAATAAAAAAGAAACCATTACTTTGTATGTGAAACTCCTGTTTACCCCCATGGTTCCCATTTCTCACAATATGAAGTTGGTGCTTATTTTTCCTGACTTAATTATAAGCTTTCAATGTGTACTTCTAGTGGTCTTTTTGTAATGCCACATTTTATTTCAGGAAGGGAGAAAAGCATAAAAGGACCCTTATGTATAAGGACAGAAGGAGTAAGTGGTCCTCATTTCCACCCACCCGGGGCTAGAGGGACTGAATAAAGATGTACACAGGCTCTGGAGGGTCACAGTGGGTGACAGCCCAGGGAAGAGCAGGGGATTACATGTCATGAAAGCAGGACTTTGGTTTTATTTTGGATGGGGAGAGCACACTCAGCAGTGCTCAGGACTTATTCCTGGTGGGACTTGAGAGACCACAAGGGGGGCCGAGATTGATCCCAGTTAACCACATGCAAGGCAAGTGCTCTACCCACTGTGGCCCCTGAAAGGAGACAGGAAAGGCAGGAGAAAGGCGTTTCTACAAGCAGGCACCCACCCTTTTCTATCTCATTCCCCATATTTAGAAAGCAGCCTGTTAGCAATGATCTCCCCCTTTAGGAGAGAAAAGATTTTAAGCAAGGTTGATGCTCCTTCTCACTGCCTGTGTGGAAAGTGGAAACACAAGCAGCTGGGCCTGAGAGGGACCAGATATGCCGAAGGATGGAGTTCCTAAGGCCTCCATCACAAGAACACAGTTTCTGAAGATCCCAGGTCTATCATTAAAGTTGATGCCATATTACTAACCTATTTTCAAGACTTGCAGAGATTGATATGAAATCAAATATGATCAGGTGCTGTACCAGTTCACAGAGGCCGACTCCACCAGCGTGAGGACAAACAGGAACTGAAAGAAAAGCAGATGGCTATTTAATACCAAGAGAACAGAGAGGAAGGAGGGAAAGAAAATCTCTTAATTTCTCTTATTGCCCGCTGGTGATTAAATCAGTATTGAAAATTCCATTCCAGATTGAAAATTGTCAAAGATTCCTTGATTAAACCTGAAGGAGAGTTGGGAGTGGGGGTAGACAAAGTGGGCAGAGACCTGGCAGTTCAGCGACAGCCCATGGAGCCCTTACTTTGAAACTTTTTGGCCATCAGCAACACTGAGAGGTTCTCATTGACACTTCCCAGCCTGCAACTGTCAATCTGAAGAAACTGCAGGGCTTTCGCCTGGAGGAGCTGTTTAAACATCACTCTGTTGTGACACTAGAAACAGAATTGCAAAGAAACCAAGGGAAGAGTCAGCCTTTGCCTGTAGGATCTCTAACCTGGCAACGCACCAGCTCCGAGTTGCTTGTCAGAGGCCTGGAAACCTGCACTGTTTTCTTTCTCCTTTGGCAGAAGGCCGGCTAGACAGTCCAGGTGGGGACCTTCCAGTCACTTCTCTACAAATCTGCTAGTGGATCAGTGGGTCAAATGAATTTTCCCGCTCTCTACCTATTAAGGAATAACTGTCAGCAGCTGGTAGGTGGCAGATGAAGCCAGGCACCAGGCTGGAATGCGCTGACACAGACGCGAGCAGGTGGCGGAGCAAAGCAGCCTCTGCAGAGCACCACTGCTCCCTTGGCTGGTGGCGCTGAGAATCTGCTCCTCTGCGCTCTGCTCGTGGGCTGAGTGCTGCAGGTTTTGGCAGGCACTGAGGCTTCGTTTATAAGCACAGAAAGTGAACCCGCTAATGTTTACTCAGTTTGGAAGCTGCCTTTCTTACAGTGTGTTTTATGCTCTTGGAACAGCAACTGTTAATGTGTTGCCTTGTGAATTTCAAGTTAAAACACCCTGAAAAAGATAAATGACCCCAGTCAATTGAGTTGCAGAAAAATAAGCAATTTTTTTTTTAAAAATTCAGACTCCAGACTTGTAGGAAGCACCATTAAATGACCCAATTCCTGAGGTTATGAAATTTTCCCAATCTCCCCAAACTCAAGGGTTTTTTTTTCCCATGCTGGCTGCCAGTTGGATTGGTCTGGTCTGTGGATCGGACTGGTGCTGACCCCAAGGAAATTGAATTTACCTGTTCTCCTGTGGCAACACCAATTCCAAATGGGGCCAATGCCTATAAAAGATAAGGCAAACTTAGTCTCCTGAGTTTGTGAACTGAAACTCCTAATGTTAAAAAGAATTGAGAGTGGCTGGAGCAATGGTGCAGGAGGCAGGACACTTGCCTTGCATGCGGTGGACACTGGTTCTGTCCCTGACACCCCACATGGACCTCTGAACCTGCCAGAAGCAGTTCCTGAGGAAAGAGCTAGGTACCCCGAGCATCTAGAGGTGTGGCCCTCTAACGCCCCCCCCCAATAAAAAGAATTTAGAACTCAAGAAGGAAATGTCTTTTTTCAGTGAGATTTTCCTTTCAAGCTGTTTATGTGTTATAATATAATAGTATTAATTTTGGGTGTACAACAATGGTATATACATAAACTGCAAAATTATTACAACAAACTTAGGTAACATCCATCACCATACTGAGTTTTTTTGATATGATGAGAACTTTTTTCTTTCAGATTTTTGGACCACACTTTCTAGTACTCAGAGCTCTGTACTCATGGGACCATGTTGTGCTGGGGATTGGAGTAGGGTTGGCTGCATGCAAGTCAAGACCCTTAACTCCTGTAGTATCTCTCGTGTTCCACGATGAGAACTTTTAAGATCTGCTCTGTTAAATACTTTTAGATATACATGCAGTAGTACTAACTTAATCACCACACTAAACATTCTTCAGGACTGTGTCTTTTTAAAAAATTTTTTAATAAGGTTCACAATAATTTAGTACATTCAACATTCTGACACCTTTTGCCTACTTTGCTCTTACCTCCCCCCTCTTCTGACAAAAACAGATCTGTCCTCTTTTTTCCTACATTCGAAAAGAAAAAGTTATTCTTTGCTGGAGCAGGCCCAGTAACGTCTCCCAGATTATGTAGCATATGTCTTTTTATGTCTGGCTTAATTAACATAATGTCTTTAAGTCTCATATATATTGCTGCAAATGACAGAATTTAGTTTTTATGGGTGAACAATATGTGATTACATATGTCACATGTATTTTATTCATCTCCCACTGACTGGCACTTATGCTGATTCCATGTCCTTGCTTTCATTGCAATGAACATGGGCATGGAGACAGCTTTTTCAAGCAGTTTCCTTGGTCAAGTCCCAGAACTGGATTGCTGGATTCCTTGTGAACCTAAGCCATGACAGAGGGCTGTCAAGGGGTCTGTGTTGGCACTATTCATGTGTTTTGGAGGGGGGATGTTGTTTGTTTTTTGGTTTGGGGATTTTTTGATTTTTGTTTTTTGGGTCACACCTGGTGATGCTCAGGGATTAGTCCTGGCTCTACACTCAGGAATCACTCCTGGTGATACTTGGAGAACCATATAAGACACGGGGAATTGAACCCGGGTTAACCGTGTGCAAGGCAAGCACCCTACCTGCTGTATTTTCTTTCCAGCCCCTTATGTTGCCTTTATTCCTGGCATGGCTCCAGTTATGTCCCTACCAAAAAAGAACAGCCCTCCTCTCTGGAAAGGAGAGGAGAACCACATGGACAAAGCCACATGGAGAGAGGGGAAAGATACAGTCACTCAGGAATGACTCTGGCCTCTAGCTGCTTAAAGGTAATAACTCTTATTCCCTGTCTCCCTAATCAAAGCTTTCAGTGATTATTCTAGAAATTTCCTTCAAGCTCAGTGAAATCCTATTTTATATATTACACTGAGTTCCTTCCTCACTCGGTGAATTCCAAACATGATGAGACTGGAATGATCTGAACATGGTATTCTCTGTCCTTCCCCTTGAAGCAGGTTGACTCTTCTCCACCTGAACTCCCAGCCATGCCCCCGCGCCTCCCATTAGGATTTCCCTGTCATTCTCCTCAGGCATGGCTGGTTTCTCCTTGACTTGCTTTCCCATAGAACAACCAGTGACACTGGTGAACTTCCTACCTGTCTGGCATTGAGCAACACCCAGATTGAAATGATTCTTCATCAGTCCCCTGGGTTAGGACATTATATTCTCCTTCCAACCACCCTGTTCCATGGATGAGAAAAGTCCAGTTCTATACCTGAATACAAATTAGATAGCATGAAGCCAGGGTTTGAAATCTAGGCTAGCTGCAAAAGCCAGAACCACTAGATAGGCCAACTTCCTGACAGAAAACTCCTTAATTTAGGAGTCAGGTGTCCATCCCACTAGGGTTAGAGCAACAGCATATCGGTAGGACGTTTGCCTTGTGTGGCTGGCCCTGCCAAACTGGGTTCAATTCCTCCGCCCCTCTCAGCGAGCCCAGCAAGCTACCAAGAGTATCTCGCCCGCACGGCAAAGCCTGACAAGCTACCCGTGACATATTCGATATGCCAAACACAGTAACAACAAGTCTCACAATGGAGACGTTACTGAGCCCGCTCGAGCAAATCGATGAGCAACAGGAGGACAGTGCTACAGTGCTACTGGTGTCCATAATCCTGGTACCTGCTAATGAAACATGTAAACCTAGGGAGCCATGGGCCACCAGAACATCTGGCCTCTTGGTCTGCATAAATAAAAAGAGCCGGCGATTGCTGAGGCACTGTCTATTTTGGGGGCTGGAGGAGGGACATTACCAGGAATTGAACCCAGGACCATACATTCACCTTCTCTTGGGGAGGTCCGACCTTGACTTTTGCTAAGGAAACCTCTGCTCTGAGTCACCCAGAGGAAACAATACTTACCTCTTTCTGGGTGAGTGAGATACTGTAATATCAGATTTCTCTGTTTACAAAGTCTGGGAACCATGTCTAGGAACCTTTGGATTGCTGATAACCTTTTGACTTTCTAGCAATTTATTCTCACTAAAATAAATAGATAAGTTGAAGCGAACAAACAGACCAGTCTGTAATATCAGTATTTTTCACAAGTTACCATTATTTCTGCTACTTCATCAGGAAACATCAAGGAGAAGCAAAGAAATTTTAGTCTGTCACAAGCACTCTGAAAAACTTAACCAAAAGAAAGAAAGAAAGACATACACTCAAATGTATATATTTGTGTTGAGAGCGAGCGAGAGAGAGAGAAAGAGAGAGAGAAAGAGAGAGAGAGAGAGAGAGAGAGCGCACTTGGGAGAAAGAGGGGGAGGCGGGGAGAGGGGCAGGGGATGGCAGCAGCAGAGGCTGTGGTACTTTTTAGACCTTGGAAATGGCAGCATGTCCCAGAATGTCATCAGGGGAGGTTGGCTCCTCAATCCACAGTGGCTTGAACTCAGCCAGTTTTGCCATCCACTCCACTGCCTCAGGGACATCCCAGCGCTGGTTGGCATCCAGCATCTGCAGGGACAGAGAGACTCTTCACAATGACATCTGCTCTGATATCTCAGGGTCAATTCCTGATACATATGATCCCCTGAGCACTGCTTTTTAGGGGATATCACCCCAACCCCCACAATAAAATAGAATTAAAACATGCATAGTCAATATGTGTTCATTTACTGACTTATCAACTAATAAGAGTGACATAGTAATAAGCAACCAAATTATTAAGCACAATTTCGCTAAGCATTTTATCTACTTGTCCTAGTTAATATTTGTCACGGTCATGGTCACGGTCCTGGTCCTCCCGTTGTTCATCGATTTGCTCGAGCGGGCCCAGTAACGTCTCCATCATGAGACTTGTTACTGTGTTTGGCATATAGGCTCTGCCATGCAGGCGAGATACTCTCGGTAGCTTGCCAGGCTCTCCGAGAGGGGCGGAGGAATCGAACTCGGGTCGGCCATGTTGGCCTCTTGTAAAGCAAACGCCCTACCACAGTGCTATTGCTATTTGTAATAGCTTATAAACGGCGTGCAGAGAAATTGAGTTATATGTCTGAGAAAAAGTCAAGTGAATGGTAAATTTAAGTTCAGGCTCCATACTCCAAGAAAAGCACTGCTCTTCAGGGCAGTGCACATGCCTAGAAGACATGCTGGATGTGCACAAAATCGAGAAATGAGCTCTCTGCCCCAGCAATATAAAGCCTCAAGAAGGCAGAGACAGAGCTAAGTGTGCTAAGTGGTAGTGGTTTCTCATGGGAGGCTATGAAAACCTGAGGACAATATAGTCAATTCATATCATAAATTATTTGGCTGAGGATGACATCATAAAACAAAAATAGTATCTGTAATGTATAAATAAAGGGACTTCTGGTTCTTGGTCAAGAACTCAAACTTCTCTTTTAACATGCCTCTCAAAGTTTAAAAACAAAACATTTTGTCTTACTTTTATAAGTTTTTTTTATATATAATGAAAAATGCTTTATAGAAATATATAGGAAAGTCCTGTCTTTAGTTTCTTTTTTTCCTCAGCCAAAATTGTGCATTTTTTTCCAATGGCTTCCTAAGACCTGCCTACCCAGCTAAATTCTAAAAGAGACAGCGGGGGCTGCAGAGATGATATAGTGGTAAGGCATTTGCCTTGCACACAGCTGACTCAGGTTCAATCTCTTTCACCCCATATATTCCCCCCAGCCCCACCAGGAGTGAGCACAGAGCTAGGAGTAAACCCTGAGCACTTCTGGGTGTGGCCCCAAAATAAAAATTAAAAATAAAAGGCAAAATAAGAAGGGTTAGAGCAATAGTCTTGCATGCCTTGTAAGCCACTGACCTTAGGCTTGATCATGACACCCCTGATGGTCCCCTGAGCCACACAAGGAGTTATCCCTGAGTGCAACAGAGACAGGTGTGTGATTTGAACACTGCCAGGTGTGTGACCCCCTCATATACATATGTGTGTTGTGTTTATGCATATGTGTATGTATTCAAAAAATAAATGCATACATGTATGTATGTATGTATGTATGTATATTCAAAAACAAAATAATAAAAGGGAAAATAAATGATTGACACCTTGAAGGACCAATGAGAGATCTGTTTTCTCAAGGGCATTCTTGCTAGAAAAATATAACAATCCCTAATCTGCTCTTAATTTACTACAGGAAATGAAAAAAATATTTAAACCATTAACCCCCTCAGTTTTCATTTGATTTTGCCCACTATAAGATCCTGAAGCAGAACTTCTTTTGTCATAAAGTCAGCTAAGTCTTATAATTCCTAATTTTCTTTAATCCTTAGTAGAAAATAAATTGTATTTTGACTCTGGACAAAACTTTCTGAGGAACCGTTTATTTCTCAGTGGTCAGAGAGAATATTTATTTACCAAAGTCTTGTCAGATCCAATCATGTTTCTGATGAGGTGGCATCTACGGATGTCATCCTGGACATCAGCTCCAACCTTCACCTTAAACCTGCAAGAAACACATCGTGTGGTAGCTTCCATCTGTCCCCTGACCTGCAAAGACTCCTGGGTTTTCTGCAGAGCTGGCCATCCCTGTCAATAATTCACAGACCCCATGTTTTAGTTGATGTGATCTTGCTCTTTCTTAGTCAGTCTTCAGACAGGTGATTTGAAAATCATCCTGCAAACAGCCTCCTTGATCTTAGTATTGGGACAATGATTCCAAATTAGCTGCTGTCCTGAAGTTAAGGAACTAGAGTGTCTTAGGTTCTTCAGTAACACAACTCAGTTTTGACTGTGCCATGAAAAGAATTCAAGAATGAAAGAAGCATAGTCAGACTTGGAGAAAAGAGAGGTGTGGGGGGATTGAAGAAGCACCCTAGTTACATATTGAATATCCAGAGAGTGCTTGATGAAACACCTCTTCCTCATTGCTCTTTTCCAGAGGGCTTCACCTAAATCCACTCAGGGAGAGGTGGGCTCTGGGGACCAGCGGCATTTTATTTGAGAGTAAAATCACAAGGTCACATAAATTTGGAAAAGTCAGGTCTCCTGCATCACACTGCTGGCCACACACCAAGCGTTTCTTTTGGCTTTTTAGGTCACAAAGGTGATGCACAGGGGTTACCCCTGGCAGTGCTCAGGGAACCATATGGGATGCTGGGAATTGAACCTGGGTCAGTTGCAAGGCAAACGCCCTACCCACTATACTCTTCAGCCCCTTCCAGGCCATCCTTAGTCTGTTGGCGCCCAATTCTTCCTCAGACCTGGGGTCTCTGCATTGTATCCCACAGTCCAAGCAGTGGTCTCAGTGCTCAGGAGAGAGCGTGTGCCCGAGCGTGCCACTGGGGCTGAGCCAGCGGTTCTCCCCAGCTCACCTGCCTTCGTGCCCTGAACATTTGGTGCTGTGACCATATCCACAGCTAGAAAGGTGGAGTGATAGCTTGGGGGTTGAGGTGACAAGCAGCCAATACCAGGTCTGGCCCAGTACTGGCACTGCCAGGGGTCCCTCCTGAGCACAGAAGACCACCTGAGACCACCAAACTGTCTTCCACCCTCCAAAATAGATTGCCTCTCTAGACAGAGCTCGAGGAGATGCATGTGGTCCACTCTACTTTCCTCAAGGTCCATTTCACCTTGTGGGAGGCCATGGCACAAGACCAGGGGGCAAGTGGCAGGAGGAGGGGCACAGGATTGAAATAAGGTTGAACAGTGCTGACTTCAGGGAGAGGAGCAGCCCAGCCCTCAGAAGCCCACGGAGAACAGGTAACCTGGTGCTGCGGGTTACAGGGAAGCAAAGGGCAGTTCAGACGCCTTGGGCAACAGGAAAGTGTGCCAAAAAAGGAGACTTCTGCTCCAGCGACATCCATGGAGAAGTCAAAGAAGGCTTGTCACTGGGCTGGAGTGATAGTACAGCAGGTAGGGAGTTTACCTTGCATGTGGCTGACCCGGGTTCAATTCCCACCATCCCATATGGTCCCCCCGAGCACCGCCAGGAGTAATTTTTAAGTGAAAAGCCATAAATAACCCCTGTGCACCACTGGGTGTGACCCAAAAAGAAAAAAAAAAGAAGGCTTGTCACTGGCATCAAGTCCAGAATCTTAGTTCAAACTGGTGCTCGAAATAAATTATCTCCCAGGGTCTCTGGATTCTGACTGAGACTCACCTCTCCTCTGGAGACTGAGTCCTCGCCCCATGTTCCTCTGCACAGATGCTCCTGCACAAGTCCTGTGCTCTCTGGCGCCCTTTGCTCCTGGCTCCCCTGAGTCTCTCGTGCTACCAACTAGGAAAGTTAAGCTCAGAATCCAACTAAAGAAGTTACCTGGTCCAGCCGTCCTTCAGGGCTTTGGTGCAGAGCTGTGGGGAAGGGAATATAACTCTCACCACATTCTGAGATGTTCCCCAGGGTCTATCACGCATCTCAGGTGACTCTAATTTCCCAGACACCGTGGATGTAGGAGGAACCATGAACTACCATGTGTTGTTGAAATTAGGAGACACAGCTTCTTAGCCAACCATGGAACTTGGTCTACTTGGAGGGTGGATTTTTTTTAAATTTTATTTTATTGAATCACTGTGAGATATAGTTGCATGTTTTCATGTTTGAGTTACAATCACGCAATGATCAAACACCCATCCCTCCACCAGTGCACATTCCCCACCACTAATATCCCCAGTATACCACCCCCCTTTCCCACCCTCCCACTGCCTCCATGGCAGAAAATACTCCTCATACTCTCTCTCTACTTTTGGGCATCATGGTTTGCAATACAGATACCGAAAGCTTACCACTCCTGGTCCTTTATCTACTTTCTTAGTGATCCCTTCTCTATTCCAGCTGCCTTCTTCCCTCCGCTCATGAGGCAGGCTTCCAGCTATGGAGCAATCTTCTTGGCCCTTGTGTCTACTGTCCTTGGGTGTCTCTTTCCTCATCTCTGTGGGAACTGTTCTTTCCTGGTCCCAACATCCCTAGCAGGGGAGTGGAGACAGGTGGGGCTGTTTCAAGCGGGGCTACTCCCCAGCAGCCACGGAACTAATTGATGGCAGAATAGCGACCAGAAGGTGGTCTTGTTGTCACTGTGGGGACACAGCATGATGAGAAAGAGGAACTACCGACTGAGCACTGGCTCTGTGCCACATGCCATGAGCACTCACAACACAGCCTTTATCCTGATCCTGGAAGTCACCCGTGGAGATAGGGATTGAGTCCCCTTTCCCGCAGATGAGAAAGAGGCTCAGTGTGGTTAGGTGGCAGGATTACATCATGCCTCTCCCTCTCCCTGGACATCCAGGCCAGGCTGCCACGTTCCAGAGCCTAAGAAGGCACAGGCCCATGGTGGGAACAGCCAAACTGTGACTGACGGGTCACAACTTCCGGAATGCAGCCTCAATTCCAAAACAATTCCAAGATGCTCACTCAAAAGTATTAGAATTTTCCCCCCCTTAACTCCAGGAATAGAAACGCTGTTGCCTGCCAGGTGCTCGTGCCCACCTGCTTCAGTGTGTCATCTGAGTACCCCAGCCAGGCGCAGGAGGTGGTATAGGCAGGGTAGCCCTGGGCCAGCATTTGCTTTTCTGCAGAAAGAAAAAAGCTTTTGTGCTTCCAGTAGGATTAGAATTGCTTGAGGCTCAGCAAAGGCCCTGGAGGATCCAGCTGTTCCTCCCCACCCTGCCTGCCCTTCTCGTGCACCCAGCCCCAGCCCAGCCTCTTGGCCAGTCAAGATTGTACAAATTCTCAGAATGTCCCAGTCTGGGTGGAGTGAAACCTTCCTTCTTCCAAGGCACAACCCTAAACCGAAAGTGCCTTTGAGCAGTTGCTCAAGTGGAGCCTGAGGAAAGAAATCAGACCCACACAGCAACAGAGGGCCCACGAAAAGGGGAGCGTGGTGTCAAGTCCCAAGGAGCAGGGACCCTCAAAAGTGGACAAGGATAGCAAAATAGTGAGGGGAATCTCCACAGAACTCACCTCTTTCTTTTTTAGCAGCTTCACCTTCCTGCAGTATTTCTGGAAAAGAGAAAAGGTATCGGTCCTGTGGCCCACAGAATAATCCCAGTGCCCTCCCGGGAGCATGACTCACCATAAGCCTCCTCCTCAGTCAGGACATCGGTGATGTACCTGAAATCTATGCAGGACAGCAGTGTCCGGGGGTCCTGGCAGAGTGACAGGGTGGGTTGGGGGTGGGTGAGACCAGAGTCAATTCCCAAGCAAATTGTTTTCAAATATCTGTTTACACCAGGCCTCTCTGGGAAAATACTTGGAGATTTGTGTCCAGTTGTTGGATTAAGGGTCAGTGCTGCCTCCTGATAAAGTCCTCAGGTCTCAGGCTCCGTGCCCTCACCCTCTCGTGTCTCTCTCATTCCTCAAAATCATGGTTCCCCATTCCAAATCACACTGAGGACTGGAGTGAGACACACGCCCAGGGTAAATCAAATGGATGAACCATCTGGAGACCATTTGCCACTGCTCAGCTCAAGGCTGAATCAAAAACAGGGGCAGCTTCTCGAGAAAAGGATGGGACTGGCTCTAACCAAGCCTCTGGAGTCAAACCTGTACCCATCGTTTGTTAGCAGCCTGACCTGGGCAGCTTCCTCTCCTGCCCAGCAGGATAATTCAGAGGAACAGCGGCCCTTGGGCCCTCGCTGGCTCGGTTCCCTGCCTTCCTCCATGCTCGGGCCACAGGGCAAAGGTCTGATGAGGCCCTTAGCTGAGACTACCGCCTGGTCACGCTGAAGGTCAGGGGGAAGCAACAGCAGCTCCATGCCCACCCACGTTTCACTGTGAGCAATACTGCTCCACTGTTGCCATTCCAAATGAGAGAAACTCACTCAAAAATGCTGAGAGTTTGCCTCTCTACAGAGCACTGGCATTAAGACAGAGAACAGGATCCGGAAATAATACAAACCCATAAACTGGCTCTCCAGCACCTTTCTGAGTGACCCTCAAGCTGTTTCAATTTGGCAGTCACCTCCTGTACCTGCTTAAGGCTAACCTTGGGCTTACAAAATGGTTAAAGAGGTCCGGGTGCTGAGGCTGGAGATAGTATAGGAGTTAAGACACTTTCCTTGTATAGGATTGACCTGGGTTCAATCCCTAACACCTCATATGGACCCCCAGTCCTGCCAGGAGTGATCCCTGAGCACAGAGCCATGAGTAAGCCTTCAGCACTGCCAGGTGTGGTCCAAATCTCACCTTTCCCCCCAAAGAGGCTCATGTCCTTCCTCTCTAGATGTCCCCCCCTCCATGTCACCCACAACTATGTGGTAGGGGAGGCTGGCTTCGCATCTTCACTTTCCTCCAGAGAAGGGACAACATCCACTGACTGAACAGACTCCACACCTGTTGTTTTCCCTAAATTGTGATGCCAACTACTAACAATGCCTTCAAGTTGACCATCCCATTCTCAGCAACATTCATGGCACCAGCCAAGGCACTGATTCTCCAGTGGTGAAAGAATAGACCCAAAGACACTCAGCCCCCAAAATGCTGAAGCCTGTATTTGGAGCTACGTCTGCATGGGTCCAAGTTCATTCCCTTAACTTGCCCAGAGTTTTCTTCCTCCTCAGCAGCCAACTGCTCCAGCTGCTATAGATAGGCCAAGGGGAAAGGAAACACCAATTGTGTTTCTTTAGGATTTAGTGTTTGGCTCCCTAATTTTGTCAATCCTACAGAGGATACTACGATAGGCTAATCTATTCCTTGTTTTTGAATTCCAGGTGACTGGTTGGTATCTTTGTTTCTGGATCACATGTGGCAATGCTCCATGGTTACCCCACCTCAGGGATTGCTCCCTGTGTGCATGAGGATCATGTGGATTTGGGAATCAACCCCAGTGCTCCTGTATGCAATGCCTGCACTCAGCCCCTTTAGCTCTCTCCCTGGTCCTGGATAATATAAGCATATCTTGTTCTTTAGCATTTGTGATTACATTTCTCATTTGGTCTTCAACCAAGGCTATTGGGATTTGATGGTTATTTCCACAGTTACAAAACAGAGTCTTAGAATATTTGTATCACAGGAGAAAGGTCCACAATAGAGGAAGAGGGACTGAGTGTGGCACCTCCTACCACCCTACCCTCCTCTGAGTACAACTCTCTGTCACCTCACATGTCAAGAAAGGAAGAACATAATTTACTCAAAGTGATTTTATCTTCAGTACAGTGATTCACAAATGGTCCCTGAATAGATTTACTGATTACCAAAAAGAAGAACTTTTTTTTTATCAAAGTCCTTAATAAAGGACTTTGAAGTCCATTTCACTTACAGAAACAGTATTGAATAATTTACTTACCATGTCAACAAGTAACTTCCACAAAGGCTTTAAGAAACAAAAGGAAAGATTTATCAAACATATGTGCAAAGTACAGTTGTTTTCTGAGAGTAAATGTAGGAGTTGTAGGCTCTAGCTATGAAACACCCTCTGGGGAGGAAGAGTCATCTCCACAGGCCAAGTGCAGGTTTTGCAGCAGGAGGCCCAGATTCAATCCCCGACCCTGCATGGTCCTCTGAACACCAAGAAGAGAAAAGTCCCTGAACATTTCTTGGTGTGCCCCCCAAACCAAACAAAATAAGATGAAATAAAATAAATAAAATCATCTGCTCCCCTGATCATACTGCTCCCCTGGCTACCCCCAGGAGACCAGAGTCAATTCCCAAGCAGATTGTTTCCAAGTATTCCAAGTATTCACTTACACCAAGGCCTTTCTGGGAAAACACTTGGGAATTCGTGTTCAGTTGTTGGATTAAGGGTCAGTGCTGTCTCCTGACACCTGTCACCTGTCATCTCAGGTCTCTGAGCCCTCCCCTGCTGTATTCACCCCTCCCATTTGCTGCTCCTTTCTCAGCCCTTTCTAATCTATTCCTGCAACTTCATGACTGCTGCCATCATCACTCAGGGGAGGAAAAAACAGTCAGACAATTCTCTATTCCAAATATTTGACAAATAAGTGCCTGCCATATATTCGCAGGTTACAGAGGCTGATCCTGTTCGAGACATGAAACTGCACATGTCCTCTTGCTCTATGGAAGTACCGTAAGATGACTCACCTTCCCCTCCTGCTTGGCCCAAAGGTCCCACACAGCGTTGAGAACAGCCGCTGTCGCCAGATGCACAACACCTTTCTCAGGACCAATCTGGTTAGGAAATAAACCACATCAGCACTCCTTAGAAATGAACAGGAGTGCTGAGGTTCCTTAGCCAGCAACATATTTCAAGAGTTAAAAGACTGTAATGAAACTCATTAACTATTTAAAAAAAAACTAATCTACTGAGGAGTTCCAAGAAGAGTATAAAAACATCCTATATGTTTTTTCCCTCCTTCCCCTATTCTTATGGTCTCTCTACACATAATCTCTTTTTTTGTAGACAAATATTATTATTTTCTTTATATAATAGACAATTGTTTTCTGTAAACAATTATGTTATTGTCTTATAAAATATTAACATTGCTTAATAAAATCAATAAGTTATACATGCAGAGAGAATATTCCCAGAACCATGCAAAAAATAAGACAGTCCATAATCAAGTTTCACCAATTGTTCCAATAATGTGCTTTATGAGGAGGTTCTCAGAAAATCCTGGGACCCCTCCTCACCATCTCAGCCAAACAGAGGCTCCAAGGCAAGGGCGCAGGGCTTCAGGGTTGAACCAAGTCAGCCATGAGCAAAGCAGTGCTTAACCTCTGTACTATGTCTTTTTCCTCCTTTCATCTAAAACAAGTTTTCTTCTTTTCTCTCCCCTTTTTTTCTTTTTCAGTGGTGCTGGAATTGAACTCAGGGTCTCATACAGGAAAAGCACGTACTCTATCTCTTAAGCTTTAGTTGACATTTTTAGCATACAGTGAGTTGTATAGTCTCACTCAATTTGTATTTGATCAGAAGCTGCTTCATTATTAGATTCAGATTTTACATTCTTGGGAGCACAAATACTACGTAAGTATTGATACTGTTTTGTTGTTTTATTGAGCCATTATCTACCAATGTAAGTTGATCTCCATTAGGCTAGTTCTCTGTATACTTACCTTTTTTTCCATTTTGAAGTAAAAATATTTGCTGACAAATTTTAGTTTCCATTGATAATTTGTACCTCAATTATAGTCACAGTGGCTGCAATATGGCAATTTTCCAATGTTATCATTCCTTCTACATTAGTTTGCATTCTTTTGTAGCGATGAACCTTCCCTTACTGTGTACTGCTGAAGGGGCTCATGAGTTCTAACATTATACAGTGAGTTATAATCCATTACTACCAGATTTATTTTGATGCTAGAATTATCTCCAATTTAGTCCGTCAGTAAGGGGCTTCTAAGAGGACGCCTTTTTAAAAGAAGTAAATGTAACTTTGCAGAAAGGTAAAAATAAAACCTGAGGCATTGTGGACAGAGCATTCTCTGGTGTCCCTCTCTGTGCATGAATAGGGAGAAAAACAGGAAAAGACAAAGAAAAGAGAACCCTTTCTGCAGAACCTTTTTTCATGCCTTGAACACCTACACAAGTAAAAGGTACTCTAGTCTCTATATTCTTTGACCTAAAAATTTTTTTTAAGTTTTATTTGAGGCATCATTAATGATGTTAATGATGGGTTTTGTGAATACAACATCCCAATACCACACTCTCTCCCAGAGTGCCCATTTCCCTCTATCATTTTTATTTGCTTATGTTGATTTCCTTAACCTCCTTCCACAACACCAACATTACTTCTTTCATCTCTCCTCCATAAAGTCTGCCCATTCAGTTTTTTATCCTCTAGAAAATCTAGACCAGATCTTCCAATTTACTGGGGAAGAATCGTTATCCAGATGGCAGAGATAGCTATAGCATATAAATATATTCAGGTTAAAGTTTTATATAAGAAAACAAATTCCCTTGAAACATTGTTTAAATAGTTGAAGCCTGAATTTAGCTTAAAAAATCTAAACCTTGAGTCAAAAAGATAGTACAGAGATTAAGGTGCTCCTTGCACACAGGTGGTCCCAGTTTGATCCCCCGCATCAGGAGTGATCTCTGAGCATGAAGCCAGAAGTAAGCCCTGAACTCAATTGGGTTGGGCCCGCAAACTCCAACCCTCCTCACCCCCCAATTCTAAACTTTTGCTATTTTCAAGTTTGTTGCAGTTGAATCAGAACTTAGTAACATTTTTATGGAAGCATTGTGCAAACTAGGCCCCTTACCCATCGGAGCTGCCCGTCACTGGTGAGCTCCCTGTAGAAGCCTCTGAAGTCCCGGACAATGTCCCTGAGGTCCTTGTTAAGCACGTGGTGAGCGAGGGCGTTCACTGCACAGACAACTATAAAGCAAGCATTTGATTCTTGTTGGTACAAAGCCAATAAATTTAGATATAAAAACACTCTAAATGCATTGATGCAGGCCCCTCAGTTAAATGCAGAGGCATTTGCTTTTTTAAAAAAATACAAAAATTAAAAAAAAAACCAAATTATTCAGCGGGTAAGGCGTTTGCCTTGCACTTGGCCGACCCAGCCGACTCGAGTTCAATTCCTTCATCTTCAAATCCTCCACCCCTCTCAGAGAGCCCGGCAAGCTACCAAAAGTATCTCGCCTGCACGGCAAAACCTAGCAGCTACCCGTGGCATATTCGATATGACAAACACAGTAACAAGTCCCACAATGTTACTGGGCCCGCTCAAGCAAATCGATGAACAACGGGGAAAACAGTGAGAGTGATTCTCCTGTAGTTGTCATATCTAATATTACATAAATAGAAGATCTATTAACACAGATGTTGAGTATAGTTTCTGGCAGAGAAAATACATTTTGATTTGTTATCCCATGAAAAGCAGAGCCATTGATTTGAAAGTTTAAATTATGTCAGCAAATTATTTTCCCTGTTCACTTTTGTAAAGTGCTTAGACAGATTCACAACCCAGCCTTGGTAATTCATTGCTCCTAAGGTACAAGATTCTGACTTCTAGAATTTTTTAAAAAATTACTTTCTATTTTTGTCAAACATAGAAAATACTGGACTCATAACATAGCATACTATTGAAGATGAAATGAAAGAAATGTATAATTCAACATCCACTGTATCACTGTCATCCCGTTTTTCATCGATCTACTTGAGTGGGCTCCAGTAACGTCTCTATTCCTCCCAACCTGAGATTTTAGCAGCCTCTGTTTGTCTTTCTCAATGACTGGAGGCTTTTTCAGGGTCAGAGGAATGAGACCTGTTATCGTTACTGGTTTTGGCATACCGAATATGCCATGGGGAGCTTGCCAGGCTCTGCCCATGTGTAACTTGCTGGGCTCTCCGAGAGTATCTCGCCCGCACGGCAAAGCCTGGGAAGCTACCCGTGATGTATGCCAAACACAGTAACAAGTCTCACAATGTTACTGGGCCCACTCGAGCAAATCGATGAACAACAGGAGGACAGTGACAGTGATATATATATATAGATATACATATATACTTATGTATATCTATATAATATAGATATACATATATACATATGTATATCTATATATATATGATTTCTCTCTATGATTTGTTACCTACTGTCTGAACTCCATCAAACATGGTGTGGTAATTATGGAACATGGGTAGTAAGTGTCTTATGATGTGTTGTGCAGCTGCAAAGCAGCCGCGAGGTCTGGAAAGTGGCCTGGAGTGTGGGACAGTTGGGTAGTGAAGGTCTGCTGCCGGGGCTGGGTCCCTTGGGGCATGGAGGGCTCTCACTTGACCCACTCTGGGGCACCCCGAGTGAAAAAAGCCTGGTCCGGACTTCGCACAGAGTCTGTTTCTTCCCCTGACTCCTTGGTAGTCTGCTAGTGGGAGACCCTCGACTGATCCTTCACTTTTTCCTGTTCCGGAACCCGACAAGTCCTCATCATGCATGAGTGCATCTTCATCCATGTTTGCCAGGCTGGTTGACCAGATTGGTAATGCCTGCTGGGAACTCTACTGCCTGGAACACGGCATCCAGCCCGATGGCCAGATGCCCAGTGACAAGACCACTGGGGGAGGAGATGACTCCTTCAACACTTTCTTCAGTGAAACGGGGGCTGGCAAGCATGGAGCCCAGTCATTGATGAAATTCGCACTGGCACATACCGCCAGCTCTTCCACCCTGAGCAGCTCATCACATAAAAAAAAAAAAAAAACCCAAATCCCAAAACCCACTGGCTACAGGTAATGACCCTAACCTTAAATATAAACCCTGGCCATCAGCCTTGCAAAAGTGCCAGTGGTAATCAGAATTTTAGGTGGAGGTGACTCAGTTTAACCCCCTAAATGCTTTTCTGAGTAAGAAATATTGTAGGCAAATGCAAAGAACACTCTTCAAAGCCAGAAGAGCAGTTCATCTGACTTTCTCTTTGGAAGACTCTGACTGGGGCAGACATAAAATGGAATCAACTACCACACCCTTCATAGCATACTATTGAAGATGAAATGAAAGAAATGTATGATTCAACACAATACATAAAATGCTAAAATGAATAAAAACACTTAATATTCAACTTCTTACCACTTACTTTAAAAACATGATATATTACATTTCCCTATACAATTTTAGGGTTAAAATTTATTTTGTGTTATCATTATCATCAATTTTCGGGTGGGGTTGGCATTATTTTAAAAGATAGTTCTTTTAGATGAATAGGCAAAGGAGCAAATTATATGGAATATATTCTTCTATGCTTCTTCCATTCTACAAAACAGTCATCAGAAGTGACCAAAATAATCAAACCAAATCAACTTAGTCCCAAAGCAATGAAATCAAAATGTTGTTACACTGTTACTTAATGTCACTATTGCTTCAAAATTAAAATTCTTGAATCATTTCACAGTATAGTTAAAGAGGCAACTTTCTTTTACTTTTCAAATTTGTTTGTATGTTTGTTTTGGGGGTCACACTCTGTGGTACTCAGGTCTGCTCCTGTCTCTGAGCTCAGGGATCACTCCTGGTAGGACTTGGGAAACCATCTAGGATGCTGGGGGTTGAATTTGGTTTAGCTGCTCCGTTGCAAGGCCCTGCACACTGTACCATTTTTACAGTCCTTTTTTGACTTCCATGGTAGTCTCTGTACTGTGTAAAAGCTTTTAAATTTGATATAGTATCATCTACTTATTTTTACTTTTTTTCTTTTTCTTTTTCATTGTAATTGCGCTTCCAAAAACATCACTGCAGCCACAGTGCAGGAGAGTGTCATGCTCTCTTCTATGTACTTTATGGTGTGGTATGTAATATCTAAGTCTAAATTCATTTTGAGTTGGCTATTATGTATGTTCTTAAATAACAATCCCGTTTTCTTCGACAATTTGTTGAAAAGATTTTGATTTCTCCATTGCATGGTCTTGGCTCCTTTGTTGCAAATTAAATGTCTATATATGAGTGAAATTAATTCTGAGGTCTCAATTCCATTTCATTGGTCTATGCACCTATGCTTGTTCCAATAACATACTGTTTTGATTACTATTGCTTTGTATTCTAGTTTAAAGTCAAGAGCATGATGCTTTCTAGCTTCTCATTCTCCCTTTACTCATGGTGTCTATGCTATTCAGAATTTTTTTGGTAGTTGTTGGTTTGGTTTTATTTCTTTCTTTATTTTTGTGGTTTCACACAAATTTTAGATTTGCTCTATTTTCTTGAAATATGCCAGTTGGGATTTTGGCACTGGGAAAAATTCAGGCCAACATATATGCAAAACATACTGAGCTACATCCTTGACTAGCACTGGAATTTTGATAGGGATTTTATTAAATCCATAAATGTTTAGGTAGGATGGCCATTTTTAACTTTTTCATTTCCTATGAGGGCAAAGCCCTCATTTTGATCTTTCTTCACAATTAGAAAAGCCACAGTAATCCTTCCTCTCTCCCACCCTCTCACATACACTTTAAACAGTCTCAAAAATAAAAAGAAAACAGTATTCCTTTCTGCTTGGGGGATGAGAGAAATCACAAATGAATGATTAGGTAAGTTGGATGATTAAGTTTTGCAGAACATTTATGAGCTAATGGAACTTTTTTAGCTTAATTGCACAAGACCTATAACACAATGAGACGGCAGTTAGTCACCTGAAATATGTAGGAAGGCTAAAGTTAAAAATGGGTTCTGGCATACTGTGGTCTGAAAAAGGCAGAAGCTGCATTAACACACACACACACACACACACATTCATTTATTAAAGCCATAAAGGGTTGGAAATGGATTTACCTCCACCAGAGATACTTGCCAGGAGAGTGGGTGGGAATGGAAGTGGAGGAGGAGAGTGCTCAGTGAGGCCCGAGAGCATAGATAAGCATCCTTGAGACGAGCTGTCTAGCTGTTAGTGCACAGAACCTGTGTTCAGGGTCTCTGCTCTGTGTGAGTCAGAAAAGTGCAGAGGAGCTAACAGAGTGGTCCCATAACCAACTTTGTAAGCTTGCTGAGTTTTATCAACCTCTTGGGGACATGCTGTAGAACAGCAGTATGGAAAAAAACAACTTTGTAAAGTACTAAATTATGCCAGACACAAAGTTACAGAAGCTAAAACAGTTTCTAAACCTACTGCTTTTCAGGGGTCACTATCTGGGGGAAATATCAAGAGTAAATCATTCACTTCATGGGGAATCATTGATGGATGAGTCTCCTGATTCTGCCTCACAGATTCCTCATTTCAGTCAAGATCTCGCTGACAGTTTGACCTCTGCTCTGAAGCCATCCCTCACCCTCTTGGACTATGGATCCACTCCTTTCCCATGTGAACACTGCCTGCTTGGGGAACGTGTTCCTCACACCAAACCAACAAATTTTTTTATGTATGTTTCCCTGACAAGTTTATACAGACCTTCTCTTGTATGTGAGATCTTCTCTCTACCTCCCCTGTTAAAAATTATTTCCAGTGCTTAGTTGAGTGTCTAATTCTCTGACATCTCAAGAGAAGCCTGTAAGAATGATCCATGGTGTGGCCAAATGCCAGTCCCGTGAAGAACTGGAGCGCTAGCTACCTTCATGGTTAAAGTTCAAGAATGATTCCCTCAGTCACACACACACACACATACACACACACACACACACACACTCACTCAAATTTTATCTGCTCAATAATTTTATGTCTTAGGGCTGGAGCGACAGCACAGTGGGTAGGGCGTTTGCTTCACAGATGGCCTACCCGGCTTCTGTTCCCAGCATCCCATATGGTCCCCTGAGCACCGTCAGGAGTGATTCCTGAGTGGAGAGCTAGGAGTAACTTCTGAGCATTGCAGGGTGTGACCCCCCCCAAAAAAAATTTATGTCTTTCAGTGGGGCAAGACTTTGATTCTCAGGGCCAGAGTGGTATTACAGTAGGGAGGTTCTTGCCTTGCACCTGGCCCACACAGGCTCAATCCTTGACACCCCATAAAGTTCCCCCAGGAGTGATCCCTGAGCACCAAGCCAGGGTTTGGCCCAAACTCCTCACCCCAATCTCCTATCTTGCAAAACAAAGATTTCCATCCTATAGTTGAGAGGGTTAATGTGCAGGTATCTATGGGAGAGGCAGGCAGCAACTACACCGAAGTTGGAGTGTTTCCTCTCTCTGAACCATTGTTCTCCAACCTCTCCTAATGCTTTACTATCAGGACAATGGGTTCCCAAGTGGTGAGATGGACAGAGACGTGAACACGCTAATGCAAAAGCAGTAGGAGTTTCATTCTAGTTAACTGGGGTCAAGTATCTCACAGAGTGGTCTCCTGATAGTGACTAGACAGAGTAGCAAGCTGTTTATATAGGTTTCAAAGTTAAGCAAGCACTATGCTAACAATAATCAGGCAACAGTTAAACAATAGTTTCCAGTAACAGTTTATGGTTATATAAGTGACTCATTCTTTACGGTTAACAAAAAATAATTTCTGGGGCTTTTTTTTCATTCTATTTTATTTTATTTTAAATTTTTATTAGTGAAACACCATGAGGTACAGTTGTAGACTTACACATTTTTGTGCTTGGATTTCAGTTATACAATGATCAAATACCCATCCCTCCACCAGTGCCCATTTTCCACCACCACGGGTCCCAGTATCCCTCCCACCCCCCATACCCCCCATCCCACCCTGCCTCTGTGGCAGGGCATTCCCTTTTGTTCTCTCTCTCCTATTGGGTATTGTGGTTTACAAAAGAGGCAAAGGGTGGCAATCATGTTTGGTCTATAGTCTACTTTCAGCATGCTTCTCCCATGCTGGGAGGATCCTCCCAACACCCTTTATTTGGTGCTCCCTTCTCTATCTGAGCTCCCTTTTCCCCTAGCATGTGTGGCTGGCCTCCAAGCCATGAAGCAAACCTCCTGGTACTAATCTCAGCCACTCTTGGGTGTTAGTCTCCTATTTTGTTACTTTATGTTCCAATTTGTGGGGCATTTTGATTGATTGAGCACACTAGCTGGGCCCAGGAACTTTCTAGGTAAGTTCAAGTTGGCTAGCTATACACTGTTCCATTGCTGGGAGACTGAAACTGTTTCATTCCAGGAACTGAACCTGAGGCCTAGCTGATTTTGCTGATTTCTGCCACCTGTGGCGTAGTTTCTGCCTTACAGCTTCAGTTCTTACTGATCCATTGAAATGGATCTGACATAGGTCATCCTGTACTTCCTGAATTTTCTACTCTCTGCATGGTTTATGTGTCTTTAAAAAATAACCACACAAAAGAAGATCTGGGCAGGAGAATATGTGATGACTGAGCAGCATTTGGACTCTCTTTTTCTCTCAAACATAAGGTTTGGGGCTGGAGTGATAGCACAGTGGGTAGGGCGTTTGCCTTGCACGTGGCGACCCAGGTTCAATTCCCAGAATCCCATGTGGTTCCCTGAGCACCACCAAGAGTAACTCCTGAGTGAAGAGCCAGGAGTAACCCTGTGCATCGCCTGGTGTTATCCAAAAAGCAAAAACAACAACAACGATAACCAAAAAAAAAAAAATCAACATAAGAAGGTTCATGACAACCACTGAGCTCTCCTCCAATTCTGAAACAAAACCAATTTACTCTGGCTTGGTGTCATCCCACACAATCTGCTCTTCCTGGAAGACAGACATGAAAAGGGCAGGCCCGAGGCTTTTTCTGCCATGAAGAGTAGTGACCTTGGAACCACCTTGAAAAGTGAATAGATTCACTCTGTACACCTCAGTACCCCTCGTTAATTGAACACACACCTGCCCCCTCAGGCGCCTCTGCTGCATGCCTAATTCAGGTTCTCACCAGAGACATGGGCCAAGAATGGGGGAGTTTCTGCCCTCCTCACTTGGAAATCTTTCTCAATAATATCCATAGTAATAAAGCATTTTTCAATTGAATCACCATGAGATAGTTACAGAAGTTTCATATTTGAGTTTCAGTCATACAATGATCAAATACCCATTCCTCCACCAGTGTACATTTTTCAACCACCAATGTCTCCCAGTATTCCTTTGTTCCCCCCCCCCCCCCCACACACACACTTCTATGGCAGGGAATTTTCCTCTTACTCTCTCCTTGTGGTATTATGGTTTGCAATACAGATAATGAGAGGCCATCATTTTGGTCCTTTGTCTACTTCCAGCATACATCTCCCATCCTAAGCAATCCCTTCAACCATCATTGACTTAGTGATCCCTTCTCTATTCCAGCTGCCTTCTCCTCCAGTTCAAGCTTATAAGGCAAGCTTCCAACTGTGGAGCAATCATCCTGGTCCTTGTCTCTACTATCCTTGAATATTAGTCTCATATTATGATATTTTATATTCCACAAATGAGTGCAGTCATTCTATGTCTGTTCCCCTCTATCTGACTCATTTCACTAGCATGATACTCTCCACAACCATCCGTTTATCAGCAAATTTCATGACTTTATCTTTCCTAACAGCTGCACAGTATTCTATTGTGTAGATGTACCAAAGTTTATTTGACCAGACAGCTGTTCTCAGGCACTCAGTTTGTTTCCAGATTCTATTGTGAACAGTGCTGCAATGAACGTACAGGTGTAGATGTCATTTCTACTGCATAAATCATATATTTTTTTAAAAATGTACTTTATATGATACAGATACAAAGAAAAATAAGGTCAGAGCAGAATTGAAATGAAATAGGAGCATTCTGGAACCAAAGGGAATGTCCAACTCACCAACTTCAGTGCCTTTTCCCAGAGTAAAGGTAAATCCATAGCCTCTGAGCCCGTCTGCTGCATCTGTCTCTAGGGTGACATAAGCGGCTGAGTAGTCAGGGTCTGTGTGCTGTCAACAGATGAGAAAATGACAATGTGTGGACAAGCTCCCTGTGGCATGGGCCCCTGATGGATCCCCAAAGAAAATACAGGGACTCTGAATGGACAAAAGGAAAATCTCCTGAAGGATTCAAATAATTTTAATGTGCACATTTTTTGTGTGTTTGGTTTTGGGTTTTGGGCCACATCCGGAGGTACTCAGAGCTTACTCCTGGCTCTGTACTCAAGGGAACACATGGGGTACCCGGGATCAAATCCAGCTGGCCACATGAAAAGCAAGCACCCCAGCTGTGTACATTTCTCTGGCCCCCACAATGTCTATGTTTTAAATGCCAGTTGGTGCCATTAAGTCCTTGATGTTCAGCTCAATTTCAACCCCAGGAGTTTCTCACCTACACCTATTATCTCTGACAGCTCTGAACAGGGTGATCGTCACTAACAGCTTCAAACAGAATGAGCCAGTGATCCAAAAAGCTCTCCTACTGAGGAACTAATCTTCACTGAAACTGTTTAACATAGGGCTGAAAAGACAATAGATAATTCAGAGATGACTAGAAGAAAATGAATTAGGAGTTAATGCAAATTAATAACACATTTTTAAATCTATCTGACTTTGGATTATCAAAACAGTATTTTGATAGTTGTTTACTGGCTATTATAAAATTCAACACTACTCATCAATATGGGAATACAGAAGCAAAAATCAAATTTATCTCTAGAAATTTCTCAGTGGAGAGGAAGAGCCAAGCAACCAATCAGAGAAGGACAAATGCTAGGATGGTATAAAGTCATGTGCTGAGATATGATCAGTTTGAAGTACCACAGAAATTTCAGGGACCTCAAAGAAAAAAAAAGGGGGGACTAAGGTCATTTGGATGGACAAAGGGGCAGACAGAGGTATGCAAAGATGGGGGTGAGGAACCTAGCAGCTTTCAGTGAGGTTGACGTCAAAGACTAGCAGGACATTAATTTGTAATGGAATGAAGGCAAGATTGGGTCACAGTGTGGGGGCAGATATAGGAGATACCCCCAAGTCAAACAGAAGGACTTAGTAAGTGATTAAGGAAAATAATTGAAAGATATTGCATAGGGTATGACAACTTACTTTTAATTCTTACTAATTACTGTTGCCAGATTATTATTATTATTTTTTTATGTACGAGTACTGCTATTTATTCAGCCACTGATTAGCTGATTGAATTGGGCATGAACTCCACCTTACTTTTTTTTTCATTTTTTATAATTTTATTTATTGAATCACCATGAGAGCAGTTACATTTTTTACAATTTTATTTATTGAATCATCGTGAGAGTGAGCTTTCGGGTCTAAGTCTCGGTCATACAATGAAACACCCGTACCTTCACCAGTGCCCATTCTCCACCACCAAAAACCCCAGTATACTCCCATCCCACACCCTCCCCCTGCCTGTGGGGCAGATGATTTCCACATTACTCTCTCTCTACTTTGATCACATTCAATATTTCAACACCAGACCCACCATTATTATTTGAGATTTTACCCCAACACTCAGATCTGCTGAAAAAGCAACAGTAGACAATTTGTGTTCTATTGCTGGTTATGAATAACATATGATGTTGCGTGACTGCAGTAGTGGCCGCAAGATTTCGAAATTCTGAAATTTTAACACTTAAATATGGAGGGATTTCTGCCCAAACCTGCTGGGTTCCGAGATTTGCTCCTGAGTCTCTGGGAATCATGGCTGTTAAGCAGCTTGATCAGGAGCCAGAAAGGCCATTCATGGGCGATGACTTGGGGCTTGTTGGGGTGGGGAGGACAGGACCGGCTCCACCCCCATCCCGTGAGGCCCAAAATGTCTCGTCACTGCAGGCCCAGACCTGACTTTCCAATGGTCTCTGGAGGATGACGGCCACCGAGTCACCAAGGGGGAGCAGGCAGAGTAACAAGACCCTTTCCTCCCTGGGGTGGCTCGGTGACAGTAACGTACTGTGGGATCCAGACGCATTTCTGCCAAAAGCCACTGGGTTTCGAGATTTGCTCCTGAGTCTCTGGGATCATGGCCATTAAGCAGCTTGATCAGGAGCCAGAGAGGCCATTTGTGGGTGATGACTTGGGGTCTTGTTGGGGTGGGGAGAACAGGCCCAGCTCCAACCCCATCCCGTGAGGTCCAACAAGTTTCATCACTGCAGGCCCAAGCCTGACTGTCCAATGGCCTCTGGAGAATGACGGCCACTGAGCCGCCAGGGGAAGCAGGAGGAGGGACAGCACCCTTTCCCCCCTGGGGTGGCCCGGCGACAGTAACCTACTGCAGGGTCCAGACACATTTCTGCCAAAAGCTGCTGGGTTTCGAGATTTGTTTCTGAGTCTCTGAGATCATGGCCATTAAGCAGCTTGATCAGGAGCCAGAGAGGCCGTTCGTGGGCAATGATTTGGGGTCTCGTTGGGGTGGGGAGGACAGGACCAGCTCCACCCCCATCCCATGAGGCCCAAAATGTCTCTTCACTGGGTGCCCAAACCTGCTTGTCCAGTGACCTCTGAAGGCAGTCACTAGGCCGCCAGGGGGAACAGGCCAAGGCACGAAACCTATTCCCACCTGGGTTGACCCAGCACTGGTAACCTACTGCAGGTACCGGATGCATTTCTGCCAAAAGCCACTGGGTTTTGAGATTTGTTTCTGAGTCTCTGGGATCATGGCCATTAAGCAGTTCAATCAGGAACCCGAGAGGCCATGCCTCCAATTACATAGCTGAGCTGGAGGTGGTTTGTGGGTGTGTTTCCCACATACCTAACTTTTGGCCGTTTACTTTCTTGGTAAACTCTGCCCCAAGTTTTTGGGGTCTGGCCAAAGGCACAGCAGCAATTTTGGGGTATCTGGAAGTCTGACGGCGCCATGAGGCTGCTGATACACTCACCTCACAGGTACAGACTGACCTGCTGGCAGCACCATACCCCCTGTTATATTATTTTTGTTGTTGTTCTGGGCCCACTATTCTGCCTGTGTCTGGTGTGGTGCCTAGTCAAAGGGATGAGGAGGGATAAGGGCACTGCTGCAGAGATAAAGCACGCTGCTGAGGGCACAGACACCTCGAGTGCCCTGGGAATGTTACAGTTTCAAGCCATGATGACAAAGGCTCTCAGAATACGAGAAGAACATGAAAGTCCTTGGGAGAAACAGAAAAGGTGTGGGCCAAACTGAGAGCCAGGTGAACTGAACACACACGAAGACCAAGACAGCTCTGGAACAGAAACCGACTCTCAGTTTCAGGAGTCTCTCAACAGAGCAGAAGGGATATGAAGGAGTCCAGGAGAAAAGAAAGTCTGAGGTGAGGTGACAGAAAAGGGAAAGTCTGGAATGCTTCCAGGCAATCACCCTGATCTGGCCTGGTCCTTGGGTTTCTGGGGTAGGGGGCGGGGCATAGGGCTCCAAGGGAGACGCGATGATTAAAGTTGACCCAGGACAGTTTCTGGTTCCACGGATAGGAAGCAAAGGAAAACGGAGACCTTGCACAGGAGTCTTCTGTGAGGGTTAAAAGGAAGAGTTGAGCCCAGATGACTTACTGCTTTCCATCTCTGAAGTGAGTGACAGAGGGTAAAGTACGAAGATGACAAGTTCAGATTTTGATGGTCAGTCTCTGGCATGGAAGTACAAAAGCCAATAGAAGTGTGCAGATGGCAGCTGGGCTTGAGGTAAAAGGGAAGATTCAGAAATAAGACCTTGGGGGCCCCAAAGCTTTGAACATGGAGGTAGTGCTAATAGGACTGATGCAGGAGCAGTGACAGCAGGTCTCTGTTCATGCACGGTTCCCAGGCTCTTCAATATTTTCAAAAATGAAAATACTGAGTGATAAAGATGCTCATATTCAGAAAGTAGAAATGTTTATTGGAAAGAAAAAGAGAAAGAAGCTCATGTGGGGAAGAACTTAGTAGAGGGTTAAGTTTAATATATATATATTTTTAAATAGGAAAACTGGGTCTTTGTGTCACTTATCAAGTGACAAGAATATTGTGGAAAATGCAAAAATTGGACAGCATGGTGTGGAAGCTTAGGTCCTTAATTTGCTCTATTTGACCATTTGCCTTAGATATTGACTGTTATCTCTTGGTCTGGGCTGGAGCTATAGCACAGCGGTAGGGCGTTTGCCTTGCATGCAGCAAACATGGCCGACCCGAGTTCGATTTTTCCGCCCCTCTTGGAAAGCCCGGCAAGCTACCGAGAGTATCTCGCCCGCACGGCAGAGCCTGGCAAGCCACCCATGATGTATTCGATATGCCAAACACAGTAACAACAACGTCTCCAATGGAGACGTTACTGGGCCTGCTTGAGCAAATTGATGAACAACGGGAGGACAGTGACAGTGACTCTTGGTCTCAAGCAAGTCTAGACTCTGGGGCAGAATTATAATCCTCGGAAATTGCTAACTTCCCTTCCTCAGAAAGAGCCCACGATTTTGCAAGAATGTTTAAAAGTGTGGAGCGGAGACAGTTAAAATGGAGTAGCTCACAGCAGCTGGCAAGAGGAAACTCGGTCTTCTTCTTTTAGGACCATGAAATGAGCTGGGTAAGGCATTGAGTCTTAAGCTTGCAAGAAGGAATTTGGGAAGCATTATAGAAAGGAATAGCCAGAAAGTCTGGCAGCCAATAGGCAGAGCTGGCAGAAAAAGTGGGCAGCAGAGAGCAGGACATAGAGCCAAGGGCGAAGATCACAGGGCAACAGAAATAACCAAGGCAATTCCAAAAGAAAGAAAGATAAACCCATTTCAGATTAAGGAGGGGACAGATGTAAAGGACCAAAATAGCAGGGTGAACCAGAGATTTAGTATTTGGTTGGGATGGAGAAGAAGCATATGAAAGCATGAGGTAAGAATAAACCATGGGAACAGGAAAGATTGGGTGGAGTTTGGAGACGAAGGGGCTGGGCCAAGGACACTAAAAAGATTTGCTTTGAAGGAATTTACAATTTATTTAATGCAGAGAAAGGTGAGAGGGTTGATTTGGAGGCTGGCCTCGGAATATGGGGGACATTTATATTCGCTCTTCTCAGTGATGCACAGTCAGGCAATTCAGTTATGATAATAACAGCCTTTTAATTGCTGAGGATGCAGGACTGGAGGCCATTGGGGGAGAGAGGATCTGGCACAACTGTTCTGGGGTATCCGGCAGAGAATGTGGAAAGGACATGCAAAGTGTGGCTGAGAGGTGGGGGGAGGAGCAGGCAGGAGCTGGGATCACAGTCACGGGGCTTTCTGGAACATCAGTGGATGCCTGAACAAGGCACAACACCCCTGACTGAGCACTGTTCTTAAAAGGCTCATAAGAAATCACAACTCAGAGGGCCCAGAGATGGTTCTGTGGCAAAGCTTCAGCCTTGCAAGTGTGAGGCTAAGAGTTCGATTCCTGGCAACACCCATACATGCTGAGCACAATCCCTGCGATATTGCTGGTTGGGATCCCCAACATCACAACAAAGTGTTCAATCTCTGGTGCTCGGCAACAACTGAAATGTGAACCAACTCCTCACAAGTACATGTGTGAGGGGCTGGAGCAATAGTACAGCAGGTTGGGCATTTGCCTTGCATGGGGCCAACCGAGGTTCAATTCCCAGCATTCATATGGTCCCCTGAGCAACACCAGGAGTAATTTCTGAGTGCAAAGCCAGGAGTAACCCCTGTATACCGCCGGGTATGACCCAAAAAAAGACTTCATCAAAATACAGGTACATGTGTGAGTGCTGAAGCCAAGTGTGTACAATATCTTGGTCAATAGGGAAGGAAGTGGGGGATGAGAGGTGGAGAAAGAGGGAGAGAAAGAAAGGGTACAAGAACGAGAAAGCATGAAATCATATAACTAGAACCCTACACCTTAACAGATTTGGGGAAAATAATCTGTGCTTCATAAAAATACCTGCTAATCAATTTGGCTCATACTGCTAATTACTAAAAGTCGATGGTGTGCTGAAGGCACAGGAAAGCGATACGAGTTTTCTGTAATCATCTATAATCACTGAAAAGCACAAAGTAGCACATTCTCAGATTCTTTTAAGACATGTCAGATTTCCAAAAGAAAAATACTTGAGTATTTGTGAGCTTATAATTTTATAATTATATATGGTGGAGGGATGGGTGTTGGAATACTGTATGACTGGAATCCAATCCAGAACAGCTTTGTAAGGGTCTATCTCACAGTGAATCAATAAAAAGTTAAAAAAAACAAAGAAAATAAAATATTCTTATATTTAACACGACACAAATTCAGGGGCTAGGTCAGAGCACCTTCTGCTTTCATTTCCAGAGAGGAATCACAGCAACCCATTCTACAGATGTGAAAATCTAGGCTTTGAGAGGTTGCGAGGCTTCTTCCCCATATCTGCAACACTTTAGAGGGCAAAGGTATTTGTACTAGGGTCAAAGGAGTAATATGCTAAACATTTATTTGGAGTGCCACAAAGGACTGCCAGTTGGGTCTGATTAGAGTCATTTACCATAATACTATGTAAGAAAGGACATATAAGCATTTTTAAAAAGCAGACAAATCATCTTGGAAATGTAACAACTACTTAATTGGTATTTTAAAACTAGGCCTATTTGCATAAGACACTTGAGGTACACAAAATAGATAATGTAATGTTATCATTGTGGCATCCATCAGTTTAAGAAACAAAGCACTGGAGTCAGAGAGACAGTAAAGTTGGTAGAGACACCTCCTTGCAGGCAGCCGACCTGGGTGTGATCCCCAGCACCACATATGATATCCTGAGCACAGCTAGGAGTAATCCCTTGATTATATCACATGAAAAGAAGGACCAATTGGAGGTCCAGATTACCTGTCCCTCCTTCCCCACTTGTCAGCAAAGTCCTGAGCACTACCAGATATAGCCTAACAATCCCCCTCTCACCACTGAACCCCCCCCCCACGCCAAAAAAAAAAAAAAAGAAGCAGAACACTACAGTATTGAGTCCTCAGGTACTATTCCCCTCCCAACACTGTAGCACTGTCCTCCCATAGTTCATCGTAACGTCTCCATTGTGAGACTTGTTACTGTTCTTGGCATATCGAATATGCCACGAGGAGTTTGCCAGGCTCTGCCATGCAGGCAGGATACTCTGGGTAGCTTGCCAGGTTCTCCGAGAGAGATGGAGGAATCAAATCCGGGTCAGCAGCATGCAAGGCAAATGTCCTACCAGCTGTGCTATCACTCCAGCCCAATGGTCTGGGCTCCATCATCTAAATTTGGATAATTCTCACTTCCCCACATGTGTGCATTCTATCTGTTACAGGGCTATCTGACTTTGTTTTTCAAGTGTGCTCATCTCCTAGGTGGATCATAGAACCATTAGGGATGCAGGTCTGGGGAGGCACTGCACAGAACACTTACATTTGGGAGTCAAGCAATAGATGGCACAATAGGGTATGTGTTGTGGGGATGTGGGGGGTATCCCTCTCTCAGTAAGCAAAAACGGCCTCGGTATTTGGGTAGGAATTAAAGTTGGTGATCTTATAGCATTTTCAATGACTGATATTAGCAAAAATTTGACAAATTCTCTAACAGTTTTCAGCTTATGAGATCTCTAGTCAGGCAGGAAATGGGGAAGGAGGAGCCAGATAATCTAGACCACCAACTGGTCCTTCATTTTCAATTGCTACAATTGTTCTGTCCCACAAACCCTTATTTACATAAAATGCAGCCAATCAACAGAACCAGCTAAGGTACTGCATATAAACTCAGGTCATTGTGTAAGGAGTGGGGGTGGGGGTGGCTGTCACCATTGGCCCTGGTGGTTGCTTGCTATCCTTGGAGCACTACTGAACCACTAACTGCTGCCGATTATTCCGTTTGAGAGTCAGGCCACAGAGATGTACCTTCGTTCTCAGTAAATTAAGATCTGTTAACACCGAAGACATCTGCGGGCAAAGCCTGCTACAAGAACAGGACTCTGGCCCATCAGCTACAACACTCACATAACCCAGAATTACGCATTTGCCTTGCAGACACCCAGACCCAGAGAAGGTAGTGCCTTTTCCAGGTCAAAGCAAGTTGTAGTGGGGTTAGGATCGTCATCCAAAAAGAAAAACAAATACAAGTTCCTGGTCTCCAATCCCTTGAACCGCTATCACGCTATCACGTCCTCCCTCAGTAAGTAGCAAGAAGCACTAAGACGAGGATTCCGGTAATTCTCAAAAGTTCTTTTGCTAATGTTGCGTATTTTGCTTTCTGCCACTTTCAACAAAACACAAACCCTGAACGTTTGAAGCAGACATATCAGCCCCAGCAACTAGGACAATGATAAAAGGCCCAAGGAGGCTGGAGTATTTGGGAATACTTCCTAAACTGGGACCCTCCCGGGGACCCCCTTGCCCTGGCCCAGTGCTTACCATGGCATCAGAGCCGTGTCCCCCGAGCGACGTGGGGAAGCGCACGTCGCGGACCGAGAGCCGCACGATCCTGCCACCCACCATCCCGGCAGAACTGTCGGGCAGTCTGCGCTGGGAGCAAGAGCCGCGGGCTAGGAGGGCGCGGCGGGCGCTGATTGGCCCGGTCCGGAGCCCCCGACGCGCCCGACTGCGCCCCAGACTCGCTCAGGGTCACCACCCACCCAGGGGCGGGGAGGAAGCCGAGTGACACTGCGGGGACTGGAAACATGCCAAGTGACCTTCTGAGTGGCGGAAGGCGGGTTTGGTCGTCTGACATTGAGGGAAGAGGATTTGCACCATCCAACCTGCGGGTGGGCGCGCGGGCTCTGTACAGTGCGCGGAGCTGTGCTCTGGGAAATCCTTTTAAGTGATCTCAGCCCCAGCGGTCCCCCGCTAGAGGCCATGCCATGTAGTAAACCCCTTGGGGGTGCAGAAGCCCTTACTGACCTCTTTCCTACCCTCTTTCCTGGAAGGTAAGTAGGTCGTTTTCATTTTATTGGTGAAGAAACGGGGTTCACCGAGAACAAATGATGTGGTTGAACTGAAGTTACATGGTTTGTTAAGCGGCAAAAACTGGGCTCTGGTGCGTTTTGAGTATCGAGACATTGAGGAAAGCTCCGGACACAGTCCTTCCCCAGGTTTGATCCTGTGCCTCATCCAGCACACGGCCTTTTTGTTCCTCTGGGAGATGCTTTGAAGAGTAAGTGATTTGGAAAGCAACGCTGTAGACATTGTATTATCCTAATCCTAATCAAGTATCACTATGAGTATGACAGTAACACCCAGGTCCCCTCTACTGATCAAGGATGCTGTTAGAGCAGCTCCCTTGTTCTAAAGCTCAGATAACCAACTCTAATGCGAAGAGGATGACAGGATCCTGAAGGCAGAGTGGGATCGATTCAGCCCGATTGTGGTCCAGTGGGAATTAGTCCCACACTTGCTGTGGCTTCTTTTCCAAGGCAAATCTGACATTCAAATGTTAATCTGTGAGCCTTTTCCCCCACCGTTCTGGTCCTGCCTCAGTTACTTTGCATGTATCTGTTTTACATATGGTTGAACATTAATACTAAATTGTAAGAATTACCTATTTGATCTCCTCCACCTTCTAATATACACCAATTTTTAAAAAAAAATGGGTCTTTGGGTATGTTTTGGTATATATCTGGAGTACATTGTGTTCAGAAAATGTCTTTTCTTCCAGATTTGAATGTTGGTTTTATTATATAGAATTCTTAGTTTAAGTTACCAATTTAAAAAGAAAAGTTTGATTATTTAAAGAATAAAACGGGCTGGAGCGATAGCACAGTGGGCAGGGCATTTGACATGCACACGGCCAACCCTGGTTCAATCCCCAGCAACCCATATGGTCCCCTGAGCACTGCCAGAATTCCTGAGTGCAAAGTCAGGAGTAACCCTGGTGCATTGCTGGGGTTACATACCCTATGACCCAAAAAGCCAAAAAACAAAAAAACCTGATTTTTCCTCTCTTTGTGAACAGTTGGAATGTCTTACTTAAATTGTTACTTTGGGTTTCTTTTTTAAATAAATCTTGTCTTACAAATGGTAGACTTCTTTCATTGATTCTTCCTCTTCATTCCTTTTCTTCATCTGGGACTGAATTTAGCTTACTGAACATCTGAATCAGTCATTCATGCTTTAACTTAAAATTACCTTGTCTCTCTCTTCATTATTAGGTCACACTTGGCAGTGCTCAGGACCTAGGCGTGGCTCTAGTGTTTAGGGAACCATATGTAGTGCTGGGGATCAAACTGGGGTTGGTCACGTGCAAGGAAGCAGCCTGTACTGGAAGCAGCCTGTGCAAGGAAGCACTGTACTGGATTCTGGGTTCTAGTTTGTGCTAAATTGTGGGCTTATTCTTTGAGCTAATCTCACTAATTTGCTTTTCGGTGGTGTTTCTTCTACATCTATCTAAATTGTTTAAACTTTTATTGCTGTTAAATTTCTAGGTTTCTTTTCATAGTACCAACACACCTGCTTTTCAAAAAAACAGACTGAAAAGCCAGCGAGGTAACTCTAGAGTCTGGGGTGTGTGTTTTGCCTATGCTGGGACCAGCTGCCCCTCATCCAGCACTGCTGCAAATGAACCTGTTGGTTCTCAACACAGCAGAGCTCAAACAGCAACTGCCATGAGCTGACTATTGAAACTTCAAACCATTTGGCCAAATACCATTGAGTATGGTACCAGGCCCCCTGAACACTGCTTGAGAACCTCCCACTCCAAATGGATTGGACAGCCAAATGCAAAAAAAAAAAAGATACTAGCTCACTATCGATAATGCCATATACAAGTATTCAAAATAGAAAAGACATTTTCTGAACACAATGTACTCCAGATATATACCAAAACATACCCAAAGACCCATTTAAAAAAAAAATTGGTGTATATTAGAAGGTGGAGGAGATCAAATAGGTAATTCTTACAATTTAGTATTAATAAATGTTCAACCATATGTAAGATTTGCCTTGGATATAAGACTTTCAAGTTTACAATACAAAGAAGAAAATGTTATATGCTTCTTGCTATCAACCTCAGAAATGTCTTTGGGGACATGTCAAAGAAGGGCAAGGGAAATATAAGCAAATATAAGCAAATGGGACTCCCATCAAATTAGAAAGCTTTGGTACAGCAAAAGAAAGAACAAAGATGAAAAAATCCTATTGTTTAGGAGAAACACACATAAGGGAATAATATCCAACACATTAAGAACTCAACAAGAGCAAAACCTCAACTCAACAATAGCAAAACAAGAAATGAAAAAATCCCAATCAGCAAATAGGCAGACTATCTGAATAGATAATTCTCCAAAGATACATGGACAGTGGGTACATGTTCGGCATTCCTATTAGAAAAATGCAAATCCACAGCAGGATATCACCTCACACCTGTGATAATGGTTATTATTAAAGCAGATAGGGCACAACAAATGACGGTGTGGAGAAAACAACCTGTATACTGTTACTGGGAAAATAAACTGGTGCAACTGCTATGGAAAACATGGAAGTTCCTTTAAAAATAAAAACTTAGGGGCCAGATAAATAGTACAGCAGAGGGCCACTTGTCTTGCATATGTGACCAACCCAAATTAGATCCCTGGCACCCCATATGATCCTGAGCCCACCAGGGGTGATCCCTGAGCTCAGAGGCAGGAGTTAGTCCTGAGCACAGCTAAATGTGGTCCAAACACAAATAAAAAGACAAAAAAATATATATAGATGGGTTGAAGGGATGAATATGTACCCCAAGTAGTCAAGCACATGCCTTGTTTGTATAGGCCTGCAGGACTCCCACCCCCAGCACTGCTGGGACAAGATCCTAGAATAGGGAAAAAAATGGTATTTCCTCAAAACTATAGTTTTATCATTATATAGTTTTATTTTGTATTATTTTTCTTGTACCTGCTGTATGGGCTGCAGCAACAGCATAGCGGGTAGGGCAGTTGCCTTACATGCGGCAGACAGGGGTTTGATTCCTCTGTCCTTCTCAGAGAAGTCTGGTAAGCTACCTAGAGTATCCCACCCACACGGCAGAGTTTGGCAAGCTCCCCATGACATATTCGATATGCCAAAAACAGTAACAATTCTCACAATGGAGACATTACTGGTGCCTGCTCGAGCAAATTGATGAACAGTGGGAGGACAGTACTACAGTGCTACCTGCTGTATAGTTTTTCTATCATTAGTGCCCATCTGTCTGTTCCAATTTACGTCCTGAAAATCTGTCTCTGATGTTTGTGGAGGAGCAGGTGAGACATGTGACTGCACGCGTATGTCAGGGTCTTTTCTTCTTGGAAAGGTGTTTTGTGTACTTTGTTCATTTTAGAGTAAAAAGGACTAGATCCTCAGAGGAAAATGACTCCTTCTGGGACTAACCACCAGAATAAATTCTGGTTTTTGTTTCCCTTATGATAGGACTTAGTTTAGGATTGACTTTTCTCCCATCATCAGCCCCTTTATTCCTTCTAAGCATCTCCCAAAATAAGCTATGAACTTAATTCAGAAAATTGTTTTGTTACTAGCTTATTGTAACCTTTCCCTTTATTTAATAACCCTAAAAATTGACGTGACAGCTGTTACTTCTAGGAAAAATAAAAGAATAGGGGCAAGGCAAACATCCAGCAGTACATCAGCTGGGTTGAGAGGCTGTTTGCAGACACTGTTTGCAGAGAGGAGGCAACAGATTCGACTGTCCTCCTGGGCTGGGCAAACAGGAGCACTTGACAATGGGACTCAGATTTGAGAAAAAAGATGGGTCTCTTTTGATCTGTGCCTGAATACCCATGCTCATGAGTAAGAGAACATAAGAGATACCAGAGAGGAACAGGCATCATAATGGTGGCTCTAACATTGGACTGGGAATAGTACCCATTCCTGTCATCCACAGTTGAAAATACATGGAACTTTGGGTTGAATCTTCAGCCTTTTAAATGGAGATAAATTCTTACGTGAAAGGTTGTTTTTTTTTAACCTGACAGCTCTTGGAAGCAAACAAAGAAAGATCTAACCGTTTCCAAAAGAATAGACAGTCTTGGGGCTGGAGGGATAGTGTAGCAGTTACGGTGCTTTGCTTTTCATGTTGTTAACTTGGATTGATCTCCAGCATCATATGTGGTCCCCTGGGCACCACCAGGAGTGATCCCTGAGCCCAGAGCCAGGAGTTAGCCCTGAGCTTTGCTGGGTATTGGCCTCCCACCAAAGAATAATAAGCAATCTAATCTCCAGAAGTTGTATGGATTTAGAAAAATTCCCATCCCCAACACTCAAAGTAAAACATGTGCATTAAATAAAAATTCAACATTATTTACAAGAATACTTAAAAATTCCAGCAACCCCAAACTATAATTTTGGAATCCAAGTAATTTACACCAGGCATATAAAAAAGCAGAAACAAAAAGTTTACAAATAGATCAATAGAAATAAAAAATAAAAAGAACAAAGCATCCGTGAGATGGTATTGAATAATTCAATATAATTGATGTTCCTGAAAAAGTGAATATAGAAAAAACAACCTGAAAGATGATGATGGACAAAAATTTTCACATTTGGTGTAATTATAAACCCACTAATTGAAGAATTTTAATGAACCCCAACCAGAATTACCTTTAAGAAAACCATGCAAATGCAGATCATAAACAAACTGCAGAAAACAAGGAATAAGGAGACAACATTTTAAAATCCAGTAAGAAGAAACCATTTCCATAAAAAGGAAGTAAGTTGTGGACAACAGAACTACTATATGATCCAGTGGTTCCACCCTTGGGCTTCTCCCTGAAGAACAAAAAACCATTATATTGAAAAGATGTATGCCAACTTACATTCACCGCAACAGTGTTACACCAGCTCTGGAAACAACTCATAAAATAACTGATAAAAATAGGTACATATATTTGCACATTTATCTGTGAGTATTTGTGTATGTGTATACAATGTATATAACACACACACAACAGAACACCATTTCACAAAAAGTGAAATCTGCCTTTTGTTAGGAAGTGGATGAACCAGAAGGGGTCATGTTAAATGAAATAAGTCAGAAGGACAAATGCCAGATGATGTCACTCATTTGTAGTATATTTAAACAAAAGGAATGGCCCAGTGAAAACAAACCCCTACATACTTAAAATAGAGCTGAAGTCTCCAAGTGGAGTTTAGAAGCAAGGGAGGGGGGAGGAATGGGGTGACCAAAAGGGACCCAGTATCTGAGGTAGCACTGTTGGCACACCTGTGGTGGTGGTGCAGTGACTTTGTACACTAAAAGCACAAACATTAACACTATTGTAAACCATGTTGCCTCAACTAAGAATTAAAGACTTACTATAAAAATGACACTAACCCAGACAATATGATACTGGTGTATTAGTATACTGTAGGTTAACAAAAAAGAGTTCCACCATAGACCTACACATAACTGATTTTTGAGAAAGGAAACAAATATTTACAAGAGTCTTTTTGATAAATGATGCTGAAACAATCAACAACCTTTTGAAAAAATTAACAACTTCTTTGATACTTTTACTTAATTTGTAAAAACTCCAAAACATTTCATGCCTCAAAATGAAACACAGATACAAATGTAAGAACTAAAATTCTAAATTTAGAGAAAGCAGGAGAAAATTCTTCTGAAATGTGAGCAAGCCAGATTTTCTTAGGACACATAAAGCACTAATTATACTCTGATGGTGGAAATGGTGCATTAATATACTTTGAAGATGTATGAAACTGTACCCCTAAGACCTATACAATTCTTTAAAATAATTCCTTTTACTTGAATCACTGTGAGATAACCCATTACAAAGCTGCTCATGATTGAGTTTCAGTCATGTAGTGTTTCAACACCCATCTCTCTACCAGTATACATTTCCCAGCACCAATATCCCCAGTTTCCCTCCATCCCTCAACAACTCCTCCTCCCGCTCCCCTATCTAGCCTGCCTATGGCAGGCACTTTTCTCCTATACAATCTCATAATGAACATTCCTGAACAAAGTTTTAAAAGCATATGTTGTAAAAGAAGAAAAACCATAAACCTGACTTTATCAAGATTAAAACAACTTTCTGGCAGAGACCAACTAGGAAATAAAAAAGCAAGCTTTGGACTGGGAGAAAATATTTCCAAAATATTGTTCCAACATGGTACTTGTATCTGAGTAATTTAAGGGATTAACACCTCAGTAAGAAAGTAAGTGACTTGATTCAACAAAAGTAGGCAAAGTGAAAGTAGGCACACCCCTAGAGAAAACAGGAATCTGAAATAAACTTAGGAAGATTCTGAACACTGTATCAAGAAAATGAGTACTTAAATCTCAACATCCACCAGAGTGGCTATAATAAGTGGAAAATATGATGTCTTGGCAGGAAGGTGAAGCAGCTGGAGCTCCCATACATTGCAACAGGGCAACTTCTTTGGAAAAATTTGAGTTTCTTAGACAATAAATGTACCATAGCACTCAGTAATTCTAATCCTAGGTTATTATTCCTAGAAAATTAACACCTTTGTTCTAAAAGCTTGCAGTGAAAGTTCATACCAGCTTTATAGCCTCAAACTAAAAACTACCCAAATATCTATCAATTGGCAAATAAATGAACTATCAACTGCAGTTATTCATTCAAAAATATTTCTCAGTTACCTAAAGATTCACAAAAGTGTGACTAGAAAGACAGAACTGGTGGTAAGGCACTTGGCCTTGCATGCAGCCACATACATTGGTTGTAGCCCTGGTTCAAATTCCCTGAGCACTGCTGGGGCATTTGAGCAGAGAGCAGAGAACCATGAATGACCCCTGAGCAACACCAGTTATGGTCCAACCTTCCCATCTTCCCCATCAATAAATACAACTTTTCTATTGTGAACTACTTCAAAAGAATCATAAAAGTATTGTGCTTAGTGGGGCTGGAGTGATAGGGCCGAGCAAGGTTTGCCTTGCATGCGGTTGACCTGGGTTCAATCCCCAGTACCCTTTAGGGTCCCCCCAAGCACCACCAGGAGTAATTTCTAAGTGCTGAGCCAGGAATAACCCTTGAGCAATGCTGGCTGTGACCAAAAAAGAAAGAAAAAAACAAAACAAAAAAAACAAGTAAGGGGGAAAAAAATACCTGTTGTGCTAAGTGAAATAATGCAGAGATTCTAGGAACACAAACTGATTCCACTGATATAAAATTCTAGGAAGGTGCAACTTTTTGTTGTACAACTTCTACGGTTGTCAGGATTAGCAGTGGAGAACTTACTGGCTGTACAAAGGCAGGAGGGACTCCTTGGAAGTGATGGGAATATTCTATATCATGATTTTGGTTGTGGTTCATGGATCTATAAGCTGGATTCTAGATAATTGTACTAAAAATATCCTTTTGTAATTTGTTTGAATTTGATGACTTCTAGCTTCAGTTTCTCAAAATTTCTGCTGGATTCATGTCACCTTTTCTAATTTTCTAGCAATAGTAAGAATTATAAAAACAAACAACATACAAGAAGAAAAAACAAAGTAACAAAAAAAAACCAACACCCAAGTCTTGGCGCTCTTCAAGGGGTTTGACACACAAAAGTTAAGTGTTTAATCTATTATCTTGTTATATAGCACACTGTGTTGAAACGAAGGCTCTTCTTGAAAATTGTGCAGTTGTGAATGGAAGAGAAATGAAAATTTTTACTTTACCTTTAGAAGGAAGTGAAGCTGTATTTTCTACTCTTTTTATGTGGAAAATTTTTGTGTACCTCCAGAAACTCTATACTACTTTGGTAACTCAATTTCCCCCCATTTACCCAATTAAATTTCTGTATTTTCTAATTATTTCCTCATATTTAAATTGTGAAACCCACTTCTCCCTTTTGTACCTTGTCAACTCTTTCAAATTCCTTCATTCCTTTGCTTCCTAAATGCCATGATCCAGGCTGTGTAGATTTAAGGAAGGTGTGCAATGACTGAGGTAAGTTGAGCAGCCATCTTAAAAATCAACTAATAGAACTCTATTCCTAAACTGGGGTGATTTCTACTTTTGAGTAATTTTCTGTATCATTTATAGTTTCTATCATCTCATTGATTTTCTGAAATATTTTTCTTTTATTCTATTTCACTCAGCATTCCCATGCCACTGTCATTTCTATTCAGTTTTCATTCGTGAATCAAGTGCTTTTTCAGTATTAGAAAAGAACCTACAGCCTCACACACACAAGTCATGTGCCCAACCACTGAGTACATCCTTGCCCAACTCATTGATTCTTGAGTTGGAGTGCTATCATGAATCAAATTCTGTATAACATAGTTTTACCACCTATTTTATCAAGTTTTAAAAAATAGCAACTGAATGGAAAAACTTAAAAACTCCAGTTATCTACATAGTGAACATTAAGCTTTATGGTAATTTTAAGTTTAATAGAGACACTTTATATTCCTATTGTAGTTTTTTTTAGAAACAGAGTTTACTGGAACCAAAGTGATAGTACAGGGGTAAAAGGTTTGCCTTCTATATGGCTGAACTGGGTGGATCCCCGAATCTCATATGGTACCCCAAGCCCCTCCAGGAGTGGGGGTTGATACCTGTACCCACAGTGCTCACTGGGACTTGAGGTGTTTGCACACAAACTTAGTTGAGACAAATGAGTAACGGCTGTGGTGCTCACACATGCGTAGCCCAAGGGTTATACTTCCTGTTGTGGCACTTGCACATCTTTTTAATTGTAGAGATAACCAGGGAGCCAAATCCCTCTTTGTGGTATGAACAGAAGTTGTGGGGCCAGGAGTACAGTGGGTAGGGCATTTGCCTTGCATGTGGCTGATAATGGCTTGAGCCTCAGCATCTCATATGATCCACTGAGCACAGCCAGGAGTAATTTCTAAGCACAGAGCAGGGAGTGGTAACCCCTTAGCACGTCGGAGGGGGGAAGGAGAGTGTGTGTGTGTGTGTGTGTATGTGTGTGTGTGAGAGAGAGAGAGAGAGAGAGACAGAAGAGAAGGAGTGCTAAAATCCCTAAATACTTGAGGCCATATGCTCACAGTCACTGGGTCAATAGTTGTGTAAAACATCACTTAAATATGATAATGTATTTTTTCTACTAGTACAACTATTGGCAGTATGGCAAATAGGAATTAAGAATTAAAGACCCAACAGCAAACAAAAGACATACTAAAGATGAATCAAGAATATTTACAAATGAGCAGGAGAGGGGAACCACAAAGATTAATGCAGGAAAGATTAAGGCAGACAAGGTAAGGTATAGAGACTACGCCCAGCACTAGGAGAGGAAGCCACACTGAAAGGAGTCTTTAGTTGATGGACATATGCAGCCCAGCTTCACAGGAAGGGAAGCAGGGGACACATTCCTCACCCTCTGAGACAGTGTATCTGTGAGCCACAGTGTATCTGTGAGCTGGCACTGCATGGATGCCTGAGCACCACCACGAGTGATCTTTTGAATCCCACACTTGGGAAAAGCCCCGAAACTCTGTCAGGTGTGCCTCTCCAAATTAAAACAAAAACAAAAACAAAAACCCAAACAACAAAAACCCAATCTTCTGCTGACAGGCATCTACGTCTCTGAATGGAATGTGGAAGCCAAACAGCTGATCTGAATATATGCTATTTATTTTAGCTATTCCTTTCTCTAAAATAATAGTAATAATGTTAATCAGGGCACTGAAGGTAACAGACACTCAACTTGATGTAATTTAAATGAAAAGCTAGAGGAAGGGTAGGGGGAAGCTATTAGGGCAATAAATGCTACCAGGGCAAACACATTCTGTTCCTCACCAGTACACTGGCTTCTAGTTCAATAAAGTGGGAACTTGTACAATCAAATGAAAGATCATCCTCTGCTAACTCTAAAAAGTCTTGGAGAACTTTACTGAGATGTAAATGAAGATTTATATAAATAGACTGATCTGAATGATTTAATTCTTACCAAAATAATTTATAATTATAACATAACCCTAAACAGAAATCATACTTCTTTTGGAAATATGAAAAATAAAGTCTAAACTTCAAGAATTTGCTGGAACACCAAGACTACAATAGCAAATTGTTTAATTAATTTGTTTTATTGGTGCCACTGGCACTCAGGGTTTACTCTTGGCTCTAACCCAGAGATTACTCATGATGGAGCTTGGGGGGGCAATATGAGATGCCAAGGATGGAAACTGGGTCAGCCCTATGTAAGGTCAATGCTCTACCCACTGAACTATCACTCTAGCTCCTCCTTAACTACTAAAATGCCTATCACAGGGCCAGGGAGATAGCACAGGGGTTAGGGAGTCATTCATTCTCTGCATGACCCCAATTTCATCATCAGCTCAACATGGTTGTCCTGGAGACCTGCAATCACTGCTGGGGCGGACCTGGTCGGTCCCAGCACTGCAGGGTTGGAGTAGCACCATTTCGTCAGGCCCAACATGAACCCCCTGCTCAGGGGTAGGGCTCAAGGAGTATGGCAGGAATGGCCTCTGGGCTCACTGAACACAGTTTAGTGAGCCCATATCAAATAATTAGTAATTATTATATTTATAGAAGGGGAAATTATTTGGAAAAACAGAAGTTTCTAGATACAGGAAAGACCTCAGACTGAAGTGGGATAATCATGGACATCCAATAAATAGTGAGAAAATAAATTATTTAGGGGAAAGTCATACTAAGCTGATGTTATATTTTATACCCAAATTAACTTGCAAATGAATTCAAGGGAAATGTGAAGGAGAAAAAGCATAAAATATAACAGATGAGATGAATATTTAATTTGGGGGTGAAAAGGACTTTTTAAGCATAAAAAAGATCACACATCATACAAATGTATAACTTAAATGTCAAAAAATTACATGTAAAAACCAAAGACAAACAGTAAATTAAGAAAACACTCTTATATTAAACGATTATAATGTATAAAAATAGTTAAGTGTTTACTACTAAATGTTGTTGATTAAAATCACTTTTCAAAAATCATTAAAACAACCTAACTTTAAATAGCAAAAGGCAACATTACTTTACTGAAAATAAGTGCTTTGATTGGTCATTTTAAATTTAATTTTACTTTCATTATACCTACAACAAAAGTATAAAACACATAAAAATAAGGTTCATATATTATTCACTTTTAGAAAATTAAATCAATATGGTCAAATGTGTATCTTCTATTTTCTATCTTTCTTAATAGCATCACTCCAATCACTCAGGTTTCTGTGTATAAGTCATTAAATATAGTTGCTAGTATAATTAAAAAACAAAACTTAGAAAAATGTTGCTGACTTCACGTGGAAAATTAACCACACTAAATGTTCTAAGATGTTTTGAATTTAATAAAAAATTGACCCAATTCTGCTCTGGTTAAAATTAACCTTTTTTCCCCTTTTCTCTTTTTTTTAAACACTGGGAGAAAAAATTCAGGATATACTTTGCTTTAATACAAATTTTAAAAACTGATGAGAAAGTATGAGTAGTGGCCAAAAAGATAAATAGATGCAGTCAATGAGTTTTATTTCAATTCAACAAAGCAAAATAATAATACTTATAAAAATATTAAGTTTTAGGCTATCATAATTCATTTAAAAAAGTGTGCTAGATGATTGTTTATACCAACTTCCTTTTTTTGATAAGGACTAAGTTCCACATTGAGATATTAAAGATGAGAGCTGCTGGAAAAAAATCTTCAAATGTACAAAGATGTTTATTTTTTTTTTTGGCAATTAAAAAATACATAACCAGTTAAAATGAATACACATTAAGTTAGTGTTTTATTTCCTTATTATATAAATGATATGAGGAACTGGTCTATTCTGTTAAAACCTCATGAATACCATCAACTTTCCTTGGCTCCTTTTTCTGAACAGAATTAGAATATAAACAAAATTGTTATCCTTTCCAAAATGTTTAGAAAAATGGTATTATCAAAGTTCATGGAAAGCCCTTTTAAAATATGATGCCACGAGTTACAGACATAAGGGGTAAATGATAATGGCAGTTTCCTTGGGAAGATCCTCTTAGAAAAAGTCAACATTAAGCCGGTTACGTAAACATAAGAAACCACCACAATGTTTAGTACCAGACTGTCACCAACTTGCATGAAGTTCATTGTCACATTAAAAATTTTGAATTGCAAAATAGATACCATGGCCGAGAAAGTATAATCTAATGATTACATCAGATAAGTGATGGTAGTTAAAAATTATATTCTTAAAATATGGGGACCTGGTGCGTTAGTTTACTTAAGGTGTGATGAGAGAAAGAGGTTTTACAATATTAATAGCAGAGTTGTCAGATTCAGTTCTTTGTTAGATATAAAGTACTAATACTGTTATTCAAATTCATACTTTGAAATTTCTTAGTCATAGATGTTTTTCTCCAGTATCTTTATATTTAAATGGGATAAGCTACACCCTCTGTTAATTCTGAATACATCTTTGCCCCACAAATCAACTAAATTCTAAATGGAAAACAATGATGAACATTTTGTAATTTAAAAAAGTGAATGTAGATTCAAATTTGGGTTTGAAAATTGCAATTCTAAAACTGCTTTGCATAAAATGTATCACTAAAATTAGTAGGAAGTCTTATTAGAGTTTTTCTGAGGTTGAGGTTTTAACACTCTTTTTAGTATTTACGTTAAGAAAGATTAGTTTTGCGGTCATACCTTATATCTCTTAGCATTTCAGAAAATAGATAAGTGAAGAGCTTTGAGTGCCAGCAAAGCCATTTTTGTCACTTCAATATTAAACATAACATTTCATCCTTCTGTTAAACTTTCACATTTTCTTTTCTCATATTTTAAATATTTTTGTTATTTTATATTCAATATGAGCAAAAGTGCATTCAAGTCCCTGATCTAGTGGTATTTTGTATTTGTGGCACCCATCACCATAAGTACATATCAGAAATATATCACAGTACCAGTCTTTTTTAAGGACTGCTTATACGATGGGCCTTGTGGTTTCATGCTACCTAAAGGTTAAAAGATTTCCCCTTGGATTGGACGGTACAACTTTAATTACACATCACCTTTAAAAAAATTAATGCAACCTAATGAAGATCAACTTACTTTCTACTTACCTTATTTTAAACTGAGCTATTTAGAAAAGATCAAAATGAAAATTTTTTTATACTTTTCTGTCCCATGAGTTTTAATTCCACTACAGTGGTCTAACATTTAGTTACCTTATCAACATTTAATCTTTTAGAAGACTAAAATGAAAATTTCTGATACTTTTATGTTCCAGGAGTTTCAATTCCATTGCAGTAATCTAACATTAAGTCACATTTTAGATGTTTTCTTTTTTTTTGATTCTAAAAACAGAGCCCACTTCCATGCAAAAGGAGGTATTTATTAAGATTGCATATTTCAACTTAGAAAAAACTTGAGAATGAATGTAAAAAGTTTTAAAAACTGGAATGGAATTGTTTGGTCCCATGAAGCTCCTTAATTTTAGATATATTCTTATTATATTACATTTTATATTCCAGGTTTTATTTATAATAATACTTTATTCATAACAAGTCTGGATTTGGGGGGTAAAAGTGATTTATAAACAGTTGCCTTGTCTTTCTTCACTGTTTTGCTTTCACTTCCACTATCATCCACTTCATAGCTATACTTTCTTTGGACCCTGAAATAATAAAATTAATCACGGTGCTTTAGTTTAACTATTTGGGGGGGGAGGGGAGAGGGAGGACAATAGTTTTGTGCAACCAATCTGGAATTCCAGTTTACCATTAAAAACATGCAGAACGAAGATTTTCTTCTTTTGATTCCTGGATGTAAATGAAGAAGTCTACACAAGGATTTTACAGATTGGCAGATCTGTGCATAGAAAACAGGCTAGTTGGTCTATAAATTTTCTCCTGGCTGGTACTGTGGCTCTGTGGCTGTGAAGTAGTCTTCCAAGAAGGACTGGATATATTCAAATGTTGGTCTTTCATCAGGGTCCTTCTTCCAGCAAAGATTCATCAATTCGTGTAGGGATTCTGGACAACCTTGAGGGCAAGGCATCCTATATCCTCGTTCTACCTGTTCCAGCACTTCACGGTTGACCATACCTAACACACAAGATTCAATTTGTTTTTTTAAATCATGCCAAGTACATAACCAAAGCAAAACAAACTGCCTACATACTAACTGAACTGAAATAAGTAGCTAGTGAAATGAATCAAAGTAATTTTTTTCAAATTAATTTAAATGCTAAAGTATCTTCACAAGAACATTGGAAAATTCTATCAAGGTTCAACTATATAACTTTCTAGTCCCATTTAAAATCCTACTTTTAAGACAAATGCTTTCATAAGCCAATCTCATTTAATTTATGAGATTTTGTGAGATTTTAAGGTGCTATAGAACAACAATGGCAAGAGAGTATCTAAAAGAACTTTCTAAAATGAGTTCTTAATGAAATTCTAAAATGAAGAAAAGGCCCTAATCAGTTCTGCCCAATACAACAATAATGTATCACAACAATAACGGATCACTTCAATTCCCTGAGTTTCCTTATCTGATACTACCTGTTTAGCCTTCAGGCTGTTATACAGTTCCTTTTTGTAGTCTTCTGTGATGCCTGCTCCCCACCTATTGCTCCCTTTCAGTTACTCTACTCAGGGTAGGGAAGGCTGGGGATGAGAGGGTGATCCAGGATATCTAAGATATTCTTATTATCTGATAGAAGATACAGATTTTTCTTTGGGAAAAAGCCTACGGCAGAAAGTGGAGGGGGCTGTGTGGCCACCACAATTATCTTCCCCACAACTTAAGGACTGTGATTCTCATTGGCTGCTGTCGACCCAATGCCAAATTAAAAAGAGGAAGGGAAAAAGGGAAAGATGGAGAGATGGAAGAAAATTCCTCCCTCCTCTCACATTTTTTTCTCCTATTAAATTTCAGTGAAAAAGTCACTGAGGGGTCAGCCAGAAGTTATCCAATGCACGCTTACCTGGATATGGCACTCTGCCCTTGGTTACCAGTTCTGTCTGTAGAATTCCAAATGACCACACATCAGACTTGATTGTAAATCGACCATACAGTGCAGCCTCAGGAGCTGTCCATTTAATTGGAAATTTTGCACCTAAAATAGCATCGACAATTTTGTGCTAAGAAAACTGCTTTTAAAAAAATCTTATGAAAAAAAGTGTTAACTTTTTGTTAATGTTGCTCTTGTATGTATGATGTAAAATTTTTCAAAAGTGTAAGATACATGCAGAAAATTCTTTAATATTTAAAATCGTTACAATAAATTTATTTTTCCTAAGACGATATTTAACAACTTAAAAAATAATTGGTGAGAACAAAAGATGCTCAAGAAAATACAAGAGGGGGTGCTGGAGTGATAGTACAATGGATAGGACTTTTGCCTTGCACAGATGTCAGGTTCAATTCCTTCCAACCATATGACCCCCCTGAGCTGCCTAGAGTGATCCCTGAGTGCAGAGCCAGGAGTCAACTCTGAGCACTATTGGGTGTGGCCCCAAAACCAAAGAAAAAAGAAAATACAGTCTGCAATTCCGATTAGCAATCAAAATGTGGTCTTTTTACATAATCTATACTTATGAAGTGAGTCTCCCACCAGAGTTTAGTGGCTGCATCTGTTGATGATAGCATGTTCTGTTGTGTTCTATCTACTGGTTGGCCATACTATTTTTCTTATTTAATGGGATCTCTCTGGAGAATTTTATCATAATCACTGTACTTTTAAAAGCTCCACATTATTTTATTCAAGTATTAAGTATATGTATGCTTTTAATGCAGAAAATATTTTGTTTTGTTTTTATTTTGTGCTTGTGTGGGAAAAAGTCACACCTGCTGGGTCTAAGGAGTTACTCCCAGCAATTTGTCCAGGGGTCCCTCGGATGTGCTCAATATAGGGTACTGAACCCAGACCTCCTGCATGCAAGCATATGTTCAGCCAAACAGCACAGCCTCTTACAGTGGGGGGTTCAGACTTAGCACTCGAGGAACCGCAATGCTTCTCAGAGATGAAGCAGTGCACAAAAGGCAGCGAGAGTGCAGATGCTGAATGCCAAGGCAGCTATAACAGGGGACACTCCCAGAAATGCTTGGGTCCAGCACTGCAGGCTTCAAGCCACTAGGGCTGTGGCCAATGGGACTCAGGGGATCATGCAATATCAGGGAATGAACTGATGGTCTCAAAACTGCTGTGACACTCGAGCCATTCCTGACTCCAACTTAACTGTTTTGGCAGATGTGTTAGCTCACTGTAGGTGACATTCGGGATGGACAATCTATGAGGTGATCTGGATTAACTACTACTCAAGCAGTAGAAGTTATACTTCCTTCAAAGTTCTATTCTTGAGCCACTGCCTTGCTGTAACATTCCTGTGATACTTTCCAGATACTCTTTGGTCAATACATAATAGGCTGCTGTTTACAATTATTTATACAGTTACCACCCTTCCCATTAAAATGTAAGTTCTACTATTTACTAGGCAACTTCTAGATACTGCCAGGTAATCCATATTAATACAAGTTTCACAACAGTCTTGAAAAGTAGAATTAACTACTTATTAGATATTTAGTAAGGACATTGAAGTGCAATCTAAAAGACAGCATTTAGTTGATAATGGTTCAATAAGGAATCAGTATTTAAAAATCTATACTTTGGGGGCTGGGAATGTAGTAGAGAAGGTAGGGATTAAACCTCTGGCTGCCCATACGACTTTGAGAGATATATTACTATTATATTATTATATAGTAAATAGGCTGGAGCGACAGCCCAGTGGGTAGAGCATTTGCCTTGCAGACAGCCAACCCAGCTGATCTAGGTTCGATTCCTCCACCCCTTCGGAGAGCCCGGCAAGCTACTGGGAGTATCTCACCCGCATGGCAAAGCATGGCAAGCTATCCATGATGTAAACAATATGCCAAACACAGTAACAAGTCTCACAATGGAGACGTTACAGGGCCCACTCGAGCAAATCGATGAACAATGGGAGGACAGTGGCAGTGACATTTATTAATAATTCCTGAGTCCAGAGCCACAAATAACTCCTGCACATCACTGGATGTGCCCCCCCCCCAAAAAAAGGATGTGTTGGGGGAAGTTTACAGCCTCAGGACTAAAGTGATCATACATTGGGTCGGGCATTTGTGTAGCTTGCCTAGCATGCTGTTGACCTAGGTTCAATCTCTAGCACCTCATATGATCTCATATGATCCCTTAAACTCTACCAGAAGTGATCCCTGAGCTCAGAGCCAGGTGTAAACCCTGAGCACCACTAGATTGTGCACCTCCTCAAAAATACATTTTAAAAAAATCTATTTTTCCCATATGCATACAGTATGTATGTGTTATCTATGAAGTGTGCAGTAAAGAAAGGCTGAAAGGACAGTGCTTTGAATATGACAACTTGCATGTAGCCATCCCAAGTTCAATCCTCAGTAGCCCATATGGTCCCCCAAGTTTTGCTAGGAGGGTTACCTGAGTGCAGAGCCAAGAATAAGTCCTGAATACTGCTAAGTGTGGTCAAAAAAACAAACATGTAGTGAAAGAGTTTAGAGACAAATGCCAAACAAAGTCAATCTTTATTAATTTGTATAGACTCTTTTCCCCAATTTTTTACCACCTCAATTTTCCAAGTGTTTTTTACTTACTATGATTTTAAATATCGTAGAACATTTAAGGAATATCACAGAAATATAATATGGAATTATTATTTGGTCCTTTTTTAACATATAAGTATTTACAGCTATATAATGTATAAACTATATTAGAACATAAAATGTATTTTATATTATATGAAATATATGAAATATATTAGCATTACATATACACTTTTTTCTGGTCCTTATTGGAATAAAATCTTGATGGTTCCAAATACTTACAAATTATTTTTTGAGGAGTGGGATTGGGGGCCACATCAGAGCTTACTCCTGTCTTTGAGCTCAGGGATCACTCCTGGAGGGCCTTGGGGACCATAGATTACATTTTTTTTAAGATTACATTATTAAAAACTAATTTTACCTTGTCTTGCTGTATATTCATTGTCTTCAATTAACCTTGCCAAACCAAAATCTGCTATTTTGCACACAAGATTTTCTCCTACAAGAATATTAGCAGCTCGAAGATCTCGATGAATATAATTCATTCTTTCAATATATGCCATCCCATCAGCAATCTTGGAAAAAAAAATAAGGAAGAAGAGAATTTAGAATAGTACTCAGTCAGATCAATGAAAAATCATGCATCTAGGGCAAAGGACGAGGCCTGCCACCCTGGGCTTGTCTGCTTAACACTGCCTGACCAACTTTCCTTCCCAGCAATATTGCACATGGCCCTGTCGGCTTCTAAGTACCTACCACCAGGAAAGGCCCAGAACAATAAAAAAAAAAAAGGGAACAAGATATATAAAATCATGTATTTGAGAAATGATAATGGTAACAAGACACTTTCTGGTGATACAGAAAAATTAAGAACTGAAATGGAGAAGTGAGGTAATAGGAAAGAAGAAAGAGATGTTTATGGTCCACAAAGCCACAACGTGGATCTGCTCTTTACTCAAAAAAGCAGTTTGTGAACTATTACCATGGAGCATTTAAGAGTCTTGAAGTCAGGAGCATGTGCTAGGATAGCACAGCTCCTTAAAAGTACAGTTACTTGGTATACAGTTCTGAACTGCAAAATTCCACAGACATCTGGTTGTTTACCAAAAATGCAATCTTAGGACCAACATGTTAACAAAAGCCAAAAAAAAAAAAGTCCTTTGAATATGTATCTAAATAGAAACAGTACTTAGAATACATATCTAAATAGAAGCTTTTAATAGTTTCTCTTGATGAAAATTCAAAATTTAAAAACATCTGATCTTAAACTAAATACTGCATCTTAAATCTTATTTAAGAATATTTTAAAAAATACAGCACATATGTATTTATAATATTTTCTCTGGAAAGCAATCATTCGTTGTCTTCTTATCTATTAGATCAGTGGGTGGGACACTTGCCTAGCATGCAGCTGATCCAGGTTTGATCCTTGGCATCTCACCTGGTTCCCCAAGTACCGTCAGGAGTAATTCCTGAGTGCAGAGCCAGGAGTAACCCCTGAGCAAAAACTAAAACTAAATTAATAAACAAATCTAAATATATATATATATATTTAATACTTGTAGATGAGTGTTACTGAAATGTCATATATTAAAAATAGAGTACTAAAGTGTGCTACCTACTTAATTTTAATATTAATAAGCTATATGAATTTTAGATACCTCTGGTCTTCAAATACTAAATTATCTGTAACAGGAGATTATATTATCCCTAATTTCCCTTTCAGCCCTAAAATTCTATGTTAGAATATATAAGTTTTCTATTAAGATGATGATAATTGGTTTTTTGGCCACAAATGGTGATACTTATACTTCTGGCTGTGTTTGGGGTACCATGTGGTGCCAGGGATCGAACATGGGTCTCCTGAATGCAAAGCAAGAGCTCAGCCATGGAGCTCTCTCCATTCCTATTTTATAATTTTAACATCAGCTTTCAATTCATATTAATCTATAGTCACACAAGTACCTGAGCAGCCATATCAACCAACTGTGGGAGCTTCAAATATTTTCCATCGCCTTCCTTCAGGAAATCTAACAAACTCCCTAAAAAATAGAAGATGACATTCATGAAAAATCAGAATAACCTTAAAATTGTATTAAAACATTCACCCATCTCCAAACATATCATTGCACCACAATTCAAAACAGCTTTAATATTTTTGTAGCTTGGAAGATTCTTAGAAAAGACTCTAATCTGAAATCTAAAAAACTTTTAGTACTGTTTGAAAAAGGGGGAAATGAAATAATAATCTCACCAGAATATAGTATATCTTCCTTGTTTGGTCAAAATCAGTTTTTAGAAAAGATCCATCTTTTAACATTTATTTTTGGATTTTAGAGGTACATCTGGCATGCTCCTGGCTATGCTCCTGGCCAGAGAGTCATCTCTGGCAATGCTTGAGGGAGCAAATGTGATACCATGCATCAAACTGGGTGGTCCACGTACATAAAAATAAATTTTGATTAAAAACAAAATAGTATTTGAAATCTGGGAAGATTAACCAACAGGGGTTGGAACACATGTTCTACGCAAGGGAGCCCCAGATTTTGATCACTAGTACCAAATGTCCATTCCCGCACAACACTAGAAGCGACCCAGTATGGTCAGTTACCAAGTATAGTGACCTAGCTTCTGAGTAACACAGGGTGTGGCCCCTCAGAAAAAACATCATGACTTTTAATTTCTGGGGATTTTTTCGCCACATCAGCAATGCTCTGGTGTTACTCCTGAAGACGGAACCCAGGCTGGCCACATGCAATGCAAGTACCCTACTGGCTATATTCTCTCCAGTCCCTAATTTCTAATTTAAATCAACCTAAATCAAAAGCTCAGATAACTGGGAGTACCGTGAGGTACTTAAAATAAACCCACATAGCTAATCAAGTGGACCTGGAAGTGTGAGTTGAACCAACTTTTCACAATTTTAAAAGAAATTTTGTTAACTGTCACAATTTTAACAGTATTTTATAACATAAAGTACTAGCATAAAGGCAGAAAAGCTAGAAAGCAAAAGGTTAGTTGTTAAACTAGACTATTATTCTCTATTATTTAAAACTTAGGTCCCTGATTTAATCAAGGTAAAACAATCAAACCAGATTGACACATTTTTATAAAACTGCACTCTTCACTTTAAAATAATACCATTAAATACTAGAGGAGGGACAGACTACTTCTCATAAAGGAACCTAAAGAGAAATGACAACAAAAAGAAATGCATGACCATGGAGTGGCTGCTGAAACCAAATAAACTACTATGATTAAGAACATCACTGGGGCTAGAGAGATAAGACAGGATGGGGGTAAGATGCTTGCCTCGGAGGACTCCAACCCAGGTTCTAACCCCCTACGTTCCCTTAAGCCATGCCATAAGTGATCCATGAGTCCAGAGTCAAGATAAGCTCTGGGGAGCTGGAGCAATAGCACAGTGGGTATGGCATTTGCCTTGCACATGGCCAACCCAGGTTCAATTCCCAGCATCCCATATGGTCCTCTGAGCACCCCCAGGGGTAATTCCTGAGTGCAGAGCCAGGAGGAACCACTGTACATAGCCAGGTGTGACCCATAAAAAATGTAAATTAAAAAAAAGATGAGCTCTGAACACTGTTAGGAATGGGGTCTCCCCAAAGAAGAAACAATGAAAAGGTATAAAGGATAGGAACGTAAATCATGATACATTACTTAAAAAAATCTTGAGCTTCAGGGCTGGAGATATAACACAGAGGGCTAGAGTATATACCTTCCATGTGGCTGATTCCAGTTTGATGCCACACATCAGATGGTCCCCTGGGAGGGGTGGACTATATAGTCTCCAGTACCACAGTTACCTACAGTGAAATAGGCTCAGCTGGCCATGAACCACTGGGAGTGACTCTCAGGCCCCTCTGAGACCCCTCAAAGATTTTGTTCTAGTATTAAAGTCTATACAGATCTAGAAACTCAGATTATATGCAGCCAAGTATTATACAGTGTGTCAGGAAAGTTACTGTAAAAACCACTGTGAAGACATAATGGTAGGGGTATTTCTATGGAGAAATCAGTCAAGGTTTCACAGAGGAAAAGTATCTAAAGAAAGAATGGGAGCTAGAGAGATAAGTATAGGTATTAAGGTACTTGTGTTACACTCAGATGACCCCGTTTCAATCCCCGGTATTACAAATCCATACATGCTTCCTTGAAAACCAGCAGGAATGGCTCCTAAGCACAGAGCCAGAAATAATGCAGACGTCCACAACTGGGGCTCTGGGGACACAGTACAGTGGGTAGGGCACTTCCCTTCAAATGGCTGATCTAAGTTCAATCCCTGGCACCACAAATGGTCCCCAAGCTACTGCCAGGAGTGATCCCTAAGCACAGAACCAAGAACAAGCCCTGAACACTGATGGGTGTGGCCCAAAAACCAAAAGGAAAAGTGAAGGGAAAAAAAGAAAGAAGAGAGCACGTGGGGAATTACAGGAAGTACAAAGGTAGTAATGCTTGAACAGCACTCTAACTTCATGAATAATCCTCTGCATACAATAACACAGCTGAAAATGATGAGAGAGGTACAACAAGAAGAGCCAGGACATAGAAGGCGCTGCATAAGGAGACACACACAATCCTTTTCACACAGAGCCTCATGCTTAAAGGAATATAATCAGCTTTGTGTTGAAAAAGCAACTACTGGGGCTGGAGAAATAGTACAGTGGGTAGAGCGTTTGCCTTGCACGCGACCAACCCAGATTCGATTCCCAGCACCCCATATGGTCCCCCAAACACCACCAGGAGTAATTCCTGAGTGCAAAGTCAGGAGTATCCCCTGTGCATCACTGGGTGTGACCCAAAAAGAAAAACGAAAGAAAGAAAGAGCAATTACTCCAATAGTAGTAGTAGGAGTGTGAAAAATAAAACTGGGCCAAAACTGCATATAATGGGCTGAAAAGATAGTTCTGGAGGTCACGGTCCTCCCCTTGTTCATAGATTTGCTCGAGCGGGCCCAGTAACGTCTCCATCGTGAGACTTGTTACTGTATTTGGCGTATCGAATACGTCACGGGTAGCTTGCTAGGCTCTGCCATGCAGGCGAGATACTCTTGGTAGCTTGCTGGCTCTCCGAGAGGGGGCAAAGGAATCGAACTCAGGTCGGCCATATTGGCTGCGTGCAAGGCAAACGCCCTACTGCTGTGCTATCGCTCCAGCCCAGTTCAGGAGGTAAAACTCTTAAATTGCATGTGAATGACTCTGGTTTGATCCCTGGCATTGCATATGGTACACTGAGCATAAAACCAGGAGCAAGCCCTGAACACCACCAAGTATGGCCCCAAGCCCCCAAAATGTACAAAATAAGTTTTCTAAAAAAAACTTCCTACAGTAGTCTAGAAATAAGAGGCTATTAAGTCCAGTCATGCTGGAGGACAGGTAGGAAGGGGGGAAATTTCTGTGAGAGGCAATACAAGTGTCAGTCACACTTAAATGACTTTCGAAGGGAGTAGGAAAATGACTACTACTAGACTTCATCCCCAAAGTCTGTGTCCCTAACAAATTTTCAGGTGATGCTAATACAGCTGTCATCCAATGTACCAGAGACTTTCATTTATCAAAGGAGTATTCACTGCAGCATTTTCTGTATCAGTGAGCGACAAACTAAACAATTAAATGTTCACTGGGAATGGAATGAATAAGCAATACCCAAACAGATTCTTATCTAACAGTTATAAGTATAGAAATTAATTATTCCTTACCTACATGATAAATCTCAAGAGCCTAATGCTGAATAAAAATAAAGTTTGTTACACTTATTAATACCGGGGCCAACATGGCCGACCCGAGTTCGATTCCTCCGCCCCTCTCGGAGAGCCCGGCAAGCTACCGAGAGTATTCGATATGCCAGACACAGTAACAACAAAGTCTCCAATGGAGACGTTACTGGGCCCGCTCGAGCAAATCGACGATCAACGGGAGGGCCTTTACCTCTTACCTTACCTTACCTATATACTAATAAAGTGTATAATGTGAAAAAAGTATCAAGAACACCTACTTCAAAACTGAGGTCACCTCTGAAGGGCATAGGCCCACTGAAGCAGAAGGAAGAGAAAAAAGGAGCATGGTCTCAAAAGGTGCAAAAGAAGAATCCAATTTAAATCTTTAAGGTTTTGCTTCCTCAGTAAAAAGATCTGAAGCAAATATGGTAAATACCAGTTAACACTTAGATAGATGGTAGGGACGTGTGTACACTATTTCTTGTAGGTCGGAAAAATCCACAACTTAACATAGTATTACATGAAAATCACTGCAATTAAATAAACTTGAATGACAGAAAAAATGAGCGAATGGTTGAAGGAAGTGGAAACAGAAATACTGGCTAGTCTTTAAATTTTCCAGATTGTGAAAGCAAAAACGTACAACTGAGGGAAAAACAGATGCTGAGATGAAGGGATGGTTTATTTTAAATACAAGGGCCAAAAATGCAGATAAAAGAATTGTCTTTAAAAAGAATTATACTTTGTTTTTTAAGCTTGCAGTACATACTGATATCAATAAATGCCTACATAACAATGCAGAATATATAGAAATAGTGAAAGATTCCATCCTCTGGGGATACAGAATAATCTTAGATGACATACCATGGTTAGTACATTAAGGAGAATAGATAACTGGTAAAGTGCAAAAGCTGGAGTTCTAAGATAGCCTAGTAGAGAAAGCTTCCTTCCAAGCATGAAGTTATTTTTGTTTGTCTGGTTGGTTTTCTTTTGGGGGGTTGGGGAGGTTGGGTCACACCTGGCTGGGCTTAGGACTTACTCAGGGGTCAGTGCTGGAAGACCACATGTGGAGCTTCGGATTAAATCCAAGTTGATCACAACAAGACAAGCACCTTACTGTGCTATTTATCCAGTCCCCCAAAGCTAGGAATGTTATCCCCAGCATCACCCCATATGTGATGAGAATTACAGGTTTTTCTTTATTTTCCCACAAAAAAAAAAGTTTTAAAAGCAGAACAGTCATCTGTGATCTTGTATTCTTAATTTCCCACCTAAAAATAATCCTAATCCAGGGGCTGGAGCAATAGCACAGTGGGTAAGGCGGTTGCCTTGCACATGGTTAACCCGGTTTTTATTCCCAGCATCCCATATGGTCCCCTGAGCACCGCCAGGGGTAATTCCTGAGTGCATGAGCCAGGAGTAACCCCTGTGCATCTCTGGGTGTGACCCAAAAAGAAAAAAAAAATTCTAATCCAGTAATTTGACTACAGACTTCTGCCATGTTCCCCCAATAAAATAATTATTGAAATCAATATACAAAACAAACCATTAACTTTACTTCCATTATATTCGTGTGCTATCAATATTTTGATTTAAGCTTCCTTCTAGTTGTGCCTTTTCTCTCTTCTCTTTATATTTCATCTAAAACATTCTGAAAGGGATAGTGGCAGTGTGCTTTAGGGCATTACTACATTTTGAGCATCAATAAATAAGCTATTGTCAACTTGGGGGAAGGGGGGTGGACTTCCTTTAAGTAAATGTTGTATTGTAGTTGGTTCTATTAACCACTAGATGGAACTACACTGTTGGCTGTGAAGGACTACTAAAGAGAGACATAATTATCACTTTATCTCCAGAGGAGTGACTCAGTGAGATTTAAGAAGGGCAGATAAGGGGGACCACCCAGAATAGTTCAGCTGCAGACTGCCTGCTCCTTGGGGTGAGCTCAGCGAGTCAGATTGCTGCTACTGCCTCACAAACCCCAGCTTTGCTATATGAGATCCCCAAGTACTTCAACTAAACTTATTCACAACTACAGTGTGCAAACAGATGAACTGTAAGCGGGTAAAAAGTATCCCTGTCAAAACAGTTGATGGCTCACTGGTTCCTCTTCTAAAGCACTGCCTTTTCTCCTCTTTATCTTGGCTCTAACCAACCCTGTTACCACAAACTCCATACCCTGAGATCTGAGGTTTGAAGAATTGAAAAATTCCAATTGATAGTAGTGGAATAAAGTTTCTAGAAGTCCCGAGTATTAACTACTTATATTAAAATGAGATTAAAGTTAATTTCCTTAAATTTACACAATCTCTTTGCTTACTAATTGTATCATCTTAACGACATCTGTATAAATACTTTATTAATGGGGTATGGATAACTTGGGTAAACCCTGGCAATGCTCACGGGTTATCTCTCGCTCTGACTGTATGTGCTGCTGGGGATCAAACCAGGGGTGACTAAAGAAGCCACAAGCAATAAAGTACCTAACTGCTGATGTTATCTCTCCAGCCCTGGTATTTTATTTCTCTTGGTCAAATGGAATAAAGGATTATTTACTTTCAAGATTACTTAGACTTGCTCAGCCCACGTCCCATTTTAAATTTTGAGTAATTCTTTAGAATAACTGGAATAATACAATGAATCACTATTCCATTAAACAAAATGTCAGATTTTCATATGTGTACAAGAAAAATCATGAATTAGAAAGCAATAAAAATCTGCATGTATAAAGTAGAAATGATAACTTGCTTCTCCCCAAATTTATCAAGAATACCCTAAGATTTATAAATACACATACCTTTTGACATAAATTCAGTGACTATATAAATTGGCTCTTCAGAAACAACAGCATACAGTGGAACAAGTTTATCATGTCTTAGCTTTTTCATTATCTGAGCCTCCTGAAGAAAAGCTTCTGGCATCATTGTACCTGGCTTTAGTGTTTTGATTGCTACTTTTGTGGTTCCATTCCATGTTCCTGGAGAAATGCCACATTTATTAGTTTTTCAAGTTTTTATTTTGAGAGACTCAATGAGCAGAAATTACCTTAAGAATTTCAACATATTTTATCATAAACAATGGTACATAACCTATAATTAAATTAACAGCAGCAGAAACAAAATTCAGTGTTCTTACCCATCCATACTTCACCGAAACATCCTTGTCCTAGTTTAACCTCTAGTCGCAAAGATTCTCGCGGAATTTCCCAAGCATCTTTTGCTAGACCCTGAGTCTGAGGTTTCACAGTTGGACACACAGTTGTTAACTTATGACATAAGCCATCAGCATGTTCTAGATAAAGGAAAAAGTACACTGTAAAATTACTTATAAAACTATGGTACATCTACACAACGGAATACTATGCAGCAGTTAGGAAAAATGAAGTCATGAAATCTGCTTATAAATGGATAGATATGGAGAATATCATACTGAGTAAAATGAGAGAGAAGGAAAGGGACTCATTTAGATGAGGGCATTCATTCGAAGGATTAAAAGAAAAAAAAACATCAGTATGAGACTAATAGGTAACCTTTCAGTACCTGTATTGCAAACGATAATGCCCCAAAAGTGCCTACCATGGAGGAAAAGGGGAAGGTGAAAGAGCAACTGTGGACACTGATGATGGGAAATGTACAGTGTTGAAGGGATGGGTACTGGAACATGATATGACTGAAATCTAACCATGAAGTACTTTGTACATGTGTATCTCACTGTGATTTAATTAAAAATAAATAAAATTTTAAGATTACTTAAAACTTAAGGATAAGCAAATGATCTATTAATGTTTTAAAAACATATAAAGGACACAAAAACAAAACATTATAAAAAGCAAGAAAATTGTTACCACTTCTACTTAAAAGAAGAAACCAGAATAGGGGGGAAGGAACTTCGTATAAGAAACCAAACACACAGTAAATGAAACACTGCATTAATACATTTTAAAAGCTTTTTAAAATGTCCGAGCTTTTTTGATAACTCAGCACATTATCTAGTATCATACATAAATGAGTGCTAGAAAACTAAGTCAACTTTCTCAAGTCTACACAGTAAATTATGGAGATGAAACTCAAGACCTGAAGTGACTGTCTCTAGAGTCCTGATTTGGGGGCTGGTGATAAGTACAGGGTTAAGGCACTGGCCTTGCATATGGCTGACCCTGGTTCGAACATCACGAACACCACGTATGAGCCCTAAGCACAGTAGGAGTGATCCCAAGCACAAAGCTAGTACGTAGCCCCTGAGTACTGCCAACTGTACCTTCTTGCCACACCCTCAATAAAACTATTTTTAAAAAATATTTTACTTTTGAGCACTGTGCTGTATTTCTTCCCAAAGAAAATGTTACCACTGACTGCTACTTCAAATACACACTACTACAAAAAGTGTATAAGAAAACAACAACAACAAATGAAATCCCATTTGTGAATCCTGCTTACATAATCTTTCTTACTGAAAACAGGATAAATTCCTTCCCATTTTTAACAAATGACCACACTTAACATTCTAACAAGTGCAATTACAACTGAAATTACAACTGATGCTAATGTCTGGTAACACATCTGATCAAGACTGGTGGCTGACTTTGACAGATGACTCAGTTTGCTGTCACTAAAGAAATTGAAATTTGAGTAAATTACCTTCATCTTTGAAATATTCACGTACCTGTGTAGTGTTTTACCAGTTTCTGCAGGGTTTCAAATTGTGCTCTGGTTGTGATATAGTATCCACCATTGTCAAGTTTCCTAATTTTGTAGTGTTTCACATTGTCGCCCTTTACTTCATCCCAGTCACGAATAGAGAGGGAAAAAGCACCTGAGGAAAGGCAGTGGGTATTAAGACTTTTACTGTCTATGTCCCAAAACAGTACCCAAGGGAAATTTTAAACTATCAATTTAACAATATCAATACCTTTAGTAGTTTCACTCTCTCTCACTAAGAAAATGCCTCGTTGATTCCCAGGATTTAAAAGTAATCTTTCAGCATCTTTTCTCCCCATTTTGCCAAAATACCATCTGGGAAAAAATTGAAGAGCATTCTGAATTAGAATCCATGTCATAAAAGTCACACATTAATATTAATACGGACAGTGAGTGGAAGATGACAAAAATAGCTATAGATTAAAAATGCCATAAAATAATGAATTTGACTTACTAAATAAACAGGAATGCTATAAGTATTACTATCAAAATATACTTTGTCACAGTAGTTCCACACACTGGCTACTCAACATGTCTTTTTAAGTCCACCTGGCAGACACAAGAACAATAAATGGAGAGAGAAAGGCAACGGACGAAAGGATTCTCCCAGCAGCACACAGCAACCCTGAAACCCGAGTAGGAAGAACAGAAGGGGCAGAAGTTCTGTGGCAATAGTGTGATCATCTATGTTCAGTCAGACGCAAATAAACTCTAACACATTGCTGGGAACTCTAAATTAGGGTGAGTTTGACTCAACAGAATTATCTGAATAAAACTGACAGTCTTTGCTATGGAGGAGCTGACTGAATACGCAAGAAAGGCAAAATAACAAACAGCAGTAAGCGCCAAAGCAGAACAAATTACGTACTATGAATAAAGCAAGCACTGATTGAGCACAGCTACTATGTGCTAGGCACTATGTTAGTGTTGTGACCGTAAAATGTAGTACGTATAGATCTATATCTACAGAAACTTAGAACTAAAGTAATGTGACTGAAGGTGAACCTTATCTATGTAAAAGTCACAAGAATGATACACTTCTTAAAAGAGAACATTCCTCAACAAAAGTACAGATCAAGCACCTAAGTCAAGAAATTAATATTGGGGTCGGGAGCTAGGCTAAATGGCAGAACATGCGCCTCCACATTCATGGCCCTGAGTTCAAGTCCCGGAATGGCATGGCCGCCCCAGCACCACCAGGTTGACTTGGCGGGCCCTGAGAACAAACAGATGTGGCCTTGCTGGCCTCCAGGACTAATGGGCCCGTGCGCTGAACTGAGGTCTAAACTGCCCATAGTCAAGCATCATCAAGAGTGGTCTCAGGGGACCCCAGCACTACTGGGACTGGAACCCCCGCATATTATATATACACTCTTATTACTATTAACTAAGGGTGAATTTCTGGAGAGAAGCTGCATAATATAAAATGTTAATAAAAGTATTAAAATAGATTAGGTATAATTCAGTGTTATTAATGCAGATTTGTTTCTAATCCTACTATAAGTGAATACAATAGCATCTATTATTAATTTTCAAGTAACAACTATTAATATGATACATTAGCTATATTAAGACTGGTATGTAATAGTGTGTACATAAAGTTGTGGTTATGTAGGATGTGCATCAAAATGCTTTTAAAATCAAGATCATTAATAAAATATTAAGTCATGCCATACTCTTCAGCCTGAATGGAATCTGCAGGGGCTACATAATTGCTAGGGATATAGCCATTCTTTCCTGTAGCGATTGATCTTGCTTCCCACCAGTCTCCTTCCCTGCAACACATAAAACAACAATTACCACAGGTAGACTACAGCTCAAAATATGATCTATTACAGTGTTGTTTTGTATCTTAGGTAGATAATAAGTTTTACTTCAATTTTTTATTTATGCATTCATGTGCTCATAAATCAAAGATGATTTTTAAAAATAGGTTACATCAATTAAAGTGATAAGACTAAGCAAAAGTAATATTGCATTATTTCTGCTCCAAACAAAAAAATTAATTTAAATTCTAGTTATAAGGTTTCTAAAATATATAATTATTTCAACCTAAGGCAATAAATGACAATGAATAAAGCAACCAGAGGCAAGTCTTCCAAATTATTCAAACTCAGCTGAGTATTTTTTTTCTAAAGGTTTACTGAGACAATTTGCATACCCAAAACTCCTCCCTTTTAAGATATATTAGGGGTCTGTAAAATGCTTTGCCTTGCACGAAGCTGACCCGAGTTCAATCCTGAGCACTGCCAGGTGCATTTCTGGCTTCCTTTCCTAAGCATAAAATTTTCAAAGTTTATCTATGCTGCAGCATAAATCAGGAGGTCACCCAAGTTTTTTTTTGTTTTTTTTTTAACTGCCAAATGCTTTTTTCTCTTTAAGAGTGTATCCAGTACAGGTAGGTGGAAAGTGAATGAGAAGTTGGAAGAAACTCAATGAACAATTCGTATGCTTTCCTATTATGTTCTGCTTTCATCTTGGTGGCAACTAGAAGTTGTTAGAGGATTTTAAAGCCAAGAAACATACTCATCCCTTAAGTTCTGGAAAAATTATAGCAAAATGAAATTAGGAAACATCACTGGCCGCTAAGAGACCATTCATTAAACACATGATGAGAAGTTACAAGTGGGTATTACACCTGCTAACAAAATTATATATATCCAAGACAAGCATTGAATTTTTTATGGTTGGCCAATAAATGATCAAGAGTTAGAGTCTCATTGGTTAGAAGCATCCTTGGCCTCCCTGACCTGTGACCTGCGGGTTTCCAGGCAGAAAGGCAGCTGAACTTCAGGGGTTCAGTTGGGGTCTAGTTTAGAACCTTTCCTTTGTGCTGAGCCAGGCTTCGCCTTCAGTCTCGTTCCTTTCCTTAAACCTTCTTTAGAGTCTGCAGAAAGGCTTCCCCAAGGATCAGATTTCTGCGCATTGCTTTTGCTTTCTTCCAACTCCCTAAAAATTGCCTCCAGAAGCTTCGAGCAAGAGGGCGCATGTGGGCCGGTGAGGTGTGTGGCATGCACCCATTTCTGGGCCCTTGCTTACACTCCAGCCCTCGTTTTCCTGCATGTGCAGTTAGAGACTAATTCAAAATCCTCATCTGGCAGAGGATTCCCCCACGTCCCCCACAGCTTCCCATTTGAATAAAGGCTCATTTAACCCCTCAAAAAATGAGGAAAGATGGGGGGTGCGAGGGATACTGGGATCCGTGGTGGTGGGAAATGGGCACTGGTGGAAGGATGGGTATTCGAAATAAATTTAAAAAAATGAGGAAAAAAGCTAAAAAGTCTCATAAGAAAAAAAATCAACTTCACTTGGCCAGTTTGAGATTGCAGGGGTTCCTCTTCTCTTTTTCAAGAGAAAGACAAAAGGTCCTTAAATAATCTGGTACTTAAATAAGTAGGAAGTCAGAAATCACATTATAAAGATTTTGTTTTTAATGATGTATTTACTCGTATATATTCACTTAATATTAATTCTTTGATTTTTACAATTATTGCAGGACCATAGCAGCACAGTTTGTGTAATACTTATACCTGTAGAAGAATTATACCACATGTTTAAAGAAACCAAATGCATAACTGAACTTAGTGTGCAGAAACACATACCCACCAATCTCAACTCTGAATGCATCATCAACTAGTTCATTGGTTTCAGTACAAAGACTTGGTTTCTTCCACTATTTCCCCTTCATAAAATATCCACAATACTTACGTATTATTGATTATTTGAAATCTTTCACCCTTCTTGAATGAAAGGTCCTCTGTAGTTCTAGCTTCATAATCATATAAGGCCACAAATATAGTAACACCACCTATTGTAAGGGAAAAGAAGAATAAGATAAATTATAAATTATGAAAAGAGAAATAAATACTGCCAGCAAAGTTCAGGCATAACTTTCTTCCTAGTCTCCAGAATCTATTTTTAAATATTAGTTTGGACAGTTGGCATTTTTAAACTATTCAGATGCATTAAGACCTAACACGAGGGGCCAAAGAGATTGGTGGGTAAGGTAAGTACCTGGTTGCAATCCCGATATCCCATATGGTTCCCACCAGGAGTGATCCCTGAGCTCAGAGCCAGGAGTAATGAGCTCTGCTAGGTGTGTCCCCAAAACCAAACCAAAAAATACCTTGTATTATACTCTATAAATTCTAAATTCTACAGATCCAGTGAAACACACTTAATTTTGATTCATAGTAGCAACATCTCAGGCTTGAAAAGTTAATTCAAACCAATTCCTTGCCAGAAAAAGCATAAACTACTAGCATTGATCGTCAATTTTTCACAAATAGTTGGTGAACATTTTAATAATGGACTTCAACTTAAGATTTTACTTTATTTTAAAAAGTAACATATTTTTCTTAGAAATTAACTGGCATTGTGGGGCTGGAGCAATAGCACAGCAGGTAGGGCATTTGCCTCACATGCAACCGACCTGGGTTTGATTCCCAGCATCCCATATGGTCCCCCAACCACCACCAGGAGTAATTCCTGAGTGCAGAGCCTGGAGTAACCCCTGAGTGTCGCCGGGTGTGACCCAAAAAGAAAAAAAAAAGAAAAGAAAAAAAGAAAGTGGTATGGTTGATATGAATTTTAAATTCCAAAATTAACCCATACATGGTATTACATATGAAAGCTTAGGTGATTAGAACACTAAATAAACTTACCTGCAAACAAAAGAATAAAACATCTCATTTATCAAGGTTTCCCCCCTGAGTTCTAGTCATTTATTTATGATCTACTTGACATCTTTATTTGAATGTCTAATTTGACACTTTCTAATTGTCCAATTTAAACCTTAGGTACAAAACAAAAGCAAAAATAAAAAAAGAATAGATTTATTTTATTCTGATAACCTGTATGGCACCCAGGTCTTTCCTTTGCACATGACACTATTAGTCAATCAAGTATTCTATTAACAGTGCTGAGGGCTGTCACCAAAATATGTTATTTTTCTACATCAGTCAGCCTAATAAGTCCTTGTTATTTCTTAGGAGTAGGAGCCTCCTAATTATCATTTTTATCTGCCTCCCTACAGCAAGATTGATTTCTCACAAAACTGCTAGAGTACAGTTTTTGTTTGTTTTGGGTCACATCCAGGGGTGCTCAGAGGTTAGCCCCAGCTCAATGCTTGAGGATCACTCCAGGAGCGCTCAGGAGATCATGTGGTGCCAAGTATCGAATGTGTATTTTCTGCATGCAGAACAGGCGGTTGGTCTGTTAAGCTACCTTTCTGCTCCCTGGGGTTTTTCAAAAAGAAAATTCAACCACACAAATTCTATATTAGCTCTTCAATAATTTACTGCTCTTGGGACCGAAAGGGCAAGTGATAGAATCCATGCCTCCATGCCTGTCATGTGGAAAGTCCTGAGTCTGATTCCAGGAGTCACAATGCTGAGGGAGCCCTTATCACCCGCCCCCCCCCCCCCCCACCACCACCAAACAACTTTCATAAGAAAAAAAATAGTTTCTTTCTGGTTTTAATAAATTGAGACTTCAGACAGAGAGCTCAGATAGAGAGGGGAGCACCAAGTAAAGGGTGTTGGGAGGATCCTACCAGGATGAGAGATGCATGCTGAAAGTAGACTATAGACCGAACATGAAGGCCACTCAATGCCTCTTTTGCAAACCACAACACCCAATAAGAGAGAGAGAACAAAAGGGAATGCCCTGCAATGGGGGTGGGAGGGATGCTGGGAGCATAGGAGGTAGGGAATGGGCACTGGTGGAGGGATGGGTGCTCGATCATTGTATAGCTGAAACCCAAGCACAGAAATTTGTAAGTCTACGGCTGTACCTCATGGTGTTTCACTAATAAAAATTTAAAAAAATAATAAATTGAGACTTCTTAGTACAAGTCTCCAAGGTTCTGAGTATTCTGACTTCAATTCCTTATCATACATATCATCTCTACCTATCTAGACTCTTGTGTAGTCATCAGTGCACCAATACCTCCAAACCTTAACATGTGTTATTTTCTTTCCTCAGAAATCTCTTTTTTAACTCTGTTCATTTTTAAGTAATTCTTATCAGACTGTAGCCCAAATCATTTCTTCTCAAGATAATTTTCCTTGATCATTTATTTTCTTTGGCGTTTTGGGTACCACCTGGTGATATTCAGGGGTCATTCCTGGCTCTGCACTCAGGAATTATTCCTGGCGATGCTCAAGGGACCATATGGGATGCCGAGGATTGAATTCGGTTCGGCCACATGCAAGACAAATACCCTACTTTCTGTGTCATCACTCTGGTCCCTTCCTTGATCATCCAAAGCAGCATTTCTCACCTCAAAGCCACACGGCATGTGAGCCCCAGGATATTCCAAGGGGGCTATAGATGGAAATCAAATAAACAGGGGTCCAAGGGAAGGGTGCACAGAACAAGACTGGCTGGCCAATTGGTAGGACGGGGGAGTCACAGAAGGAAAACCGGGTCAAAAGGGCCATAGTAAGAAAAAAGTGACCTCGAGGACCTTCTTCAATCATTCTGACTAGGTTCTTTATAATATTTCAAGAAGCACTACATTATCCTGTTTGGTTTTTTACTCACTACTGTTGTCCAACCTTCATTATTATGTAATCTCCACTGGGACAGAAATAAACTTTTTACTGTTCACAGTTCTATACCTGACATACAGACACTGCATATTTGTTACTGAACACCCATAACAAGTTATTTCATATAAGCAATCTGTTAGTAATTGAAAATATATCTTTAAGTATGAAGTTTTCCTTGATTTTGGGTTACTATCTTGCCCAACCAACCACATAATCCTGAAAATAAAATTTTGTTGCCGGTTCCTTCCGGCAGAGGAACCCAGGTGTGCGGGACCCAGGGCATAGATCTCCAAGCCTGCTTGGATTGGGACTGAGGCCTCCTCCACCCAGATCCCCCCATCTTCCAGTATGTAGGTGTTACGCCCACCAACTGCCCCCAGTGCCATGTAATCCCATCAACGGCCAAGACCCAGAGACTATAAAACCCTGCAGAATCTCCTGTCTCTATGCTTGGCTGTCCTCACCAGGGCCCCGTGGAGGAGGGTGCCTTGAGTTTCCCTCCGCACCCTGAGCAGAGCCCTGGTCAAGACCCAGAGACTATAAAACCTTGCTCCCGGAAGCACGTGGCCGCATTCGCCATTGCATGACATCTTATTATCTAGTTCTTATTCTGGAGAACCTGGAAGGCTACCAAAAGTATCCTGCCCACACAGCAGAGTCTGGCAAACTCCCCGTGGCGTTTTCAATATGCCCAAAACCAGTAACAATGATGGGTCTCATTCTCCTGACCCTGAAAGAGCCTCAAATATGGCACTTTTAAAATCTCAGGGCTAGGACCTAGGAGACATTACTGGTGCCTGCTCAAGGCAATCAATGAACAACAGGATGACAGTGATACAGTGAAAATTTTGCTGATGACTACAATGGCCATCTAATTTCTTAAGTATTTAAAGTTACGGGGTGGAATTAGAATTGTAATTGACTCTTTGAGGTCCATACCTCCCCAAATAAACAATCTCATAGGATGAGGTTATATCATTTCTTTGGTCAGGTCATAATTATTGGGAAGGAGATGAACATTTTAAATGAAACAAATTTATAGCTCATGCCTGTAGAACAGATTCCTCTTTGCCCCCTCTCATTTTAAGGACACATCATGTTGCCTAATTTGATACAAGCCCAAAGATGAAGTGGACTGCAGAAAAGAAATGAAAGAAACACAAAACCAATGACTTCAATAAACTACTATATTGGGGCAGGAGAGATAGTACAGCAGATAGGGCAACCCCTGGATCTCCATATGGTCCTCAGCCCTGTCAGGAGTGATCCTGAAGTAGAGGGCCAGGAGTAAACCCTGAGCACCATGAAATGTGGCCCCCAAACAAAAAGAAACTGTTATATCAATGAATCCTAAAAAAAACTCTTCCAAGATTTTTATTTATTTTTTCATTTTTGTATTTTGGGCCATACATGATAGTGCTCAGGAGACCACGTGTGATACCAGGGATTCAAACCTGGGTTGGCCATGTATAAAGTGCCCTACCTGCTGTACTATTTCTCTGGCCTCTTCCTGATTATTTCACATTACTTACTTTTGTGTTTCTGGCCCCACCCAGCTGTGTTCAAGGCTTACTCCTGGCAGCGTGTTCAGGGATCACTTCTGGCAGGGCTCGGGAAACCATATGTAGTGCCAAAGATCAAAGCTGGGTCAGCCACAAGCAGGTGAGTGCCCTACCAGTTTTACTATCTCTCATTCCTGATTACTTATTTTGTTTTTGGGTCACACCCGGTACATTTAGGGCTTACTCCTGCCCTATTCTCACAGATCCCTCCTGGCAGGACTCTAAGGAGACCATATACGGTACCACTGATTGAACCTGGGTTGGTTGGGTGTGTGCAAGGTAAATGCCCTACCCGCTATCTTTCCAGCCCCTTCCTACCTGATTATTTTAAAGCACTTCTGGCTCCACGAAAGATTGTTGGCTATCACTTCTTACTGTTCTCTTAAATAATATAATAAAGGGATTTCTTGGATAGGTGACTAAATAAGGACTCTCAGGCTTATTGTCTGTGACTGAAAAAAACAAAACAAAATTTAGGACTAGGGATGTAGCTCAGTGGTTGAGCAAATGTGCTTCACATATGTTGGTTTGATCTTCAACAATGAAAATATAATCACTTGAACTCTAAGTCTTATAATTTTTTAAAAAAAATCAGAAGTATCTGATAGTATTTGGTATATCTTTATATCCCCCATATCTGCCAGACATTCGATATGTAAAAAATGAATTAACAAAAAATTAAGGATGTTACCCCAAAACATGCTCACCATCAGATTACTGCCAAATTTCCTAGAATATGTATATACAATCACTTAATTTTTATATTATAGACTTTCTTATAGTTCTTATAATTCTTACAAGTCCCTGACACTTTTCTTTTTTTTTTCCTTAAATTTTTATTAGTGAAATGCCATGAGGTACAGTTGTAGACTTACAAATTTTTGTGCTTGGGTTTCAGTTATACAATGATCCCATCCCTCCACCAGTGCCCATTCTCTACCACCACCAGTCCCAGTATCCCTCCCACCCCCCGTTCCCCCATCCCACCTTACCTCTGTGGCAGGGCATTCCCTTTTGTTATCTCTCTCCTTTTGAGTGCTGTGGTTTGCAAAAGAGACATTGAGTGGCAATCTTGTTCGGTTTATAGTCTACTCTCATCACACATTTCCCATCCTGAGAGGAACCTCCCAACACCCTTTATTTGGTGCTCCCTTCTCTATCTGAGCTGCCTTTTACCCTAGTGTGTCCGCTGTCCTTAAAGCCATGGAGTAATCCTCCTGGTACTTATCTTGGCTATTCTTGGGTGTAGTCTCCTATTTTGTTACTTTATGTTCCCCAGATGAATGCAACCTTTCTATGTCTGTCCCTTTCTTTCTGACTCATTTCACTTAGCATGATACTTTCCTTGTAGTACCATTTGTATATGAATTTCATGACTTCATCTTTTCTAATAGCTACATAGTACTCCATAGTACCAAAGTTTCTTTAACCAGTCATCTGTTCTCGGGCACTCAGGTTTTTTCCAGATTCTAGCTATTGTAAAGAGTGCTGCAATGAACAAACAAGTGCAGATGTCACTTCGACTACACTTTTTTGCCTCTCTGGGATATATTCCCAAGAGTGGTATTGCTGGGTCAAATGGGAGCTCAATTTCTAATTTTTTGAGGATCGTCCATACTGTTTTCCAAAAGGCCTGAACCAGTGGGCATTCCCACCAGCAGTGAAGGAGAGTCCCTTTCTCGCCACATCTGTGCCAACACCGGTTGCTTTTGGTCTTTTGGATGTGGGCCAGTCTCTGTGGTATGAAATGATATTTCATTGTTGTTTTGATCTGCATCTCCGTGATGATTAATGATGTAGAGCATTTTCTCATGTGCCTTTTAGCCATTCGGATTTCTTCTTTGAGAAAGTTTCTGTTCATTTCGTCGCCCCATTTTTTGATGGGGTTGGATGTTTTCTTCTTGTGGAGTTCAACCAGTACTTTGTATATCCTTGATATCAACCCCTTGTCGGATGTGTATTTGTCAAATATCCTTTCCCATTCTGTAGACTGTCTTTGTATTTTGGTCACTGTTTCTTTTGACGTGCAGAAGCTTCTTAGTTTTAGACAGTCCCATTTGTCTATCTCTGTTTTCACTTGCTTGGCCAGTGGCGTGACATCTTTGAAGATACCATTAGCTTCAATGTCATGAAGGAGGGTTTTGTCAACTTTGTCTTCAATGTACCTTCTGGATTCCGGTCTGATGTTGAGGTCTTTAATCCATTTTGATCTTACCTTTGTACTTAGCCTGACACTTTTCATACGGCAGGTAAATCTTATGTATGAGATGCCCTAAGTGATATTTACAAAAGGACAACAGAATTGACCATTTCAATCTCACCTGTTAAGCCAGTAGGATATGAAGTCGGCACCACTGAGAATGAGGAAGATGCTCCTCCGAAAGGTGTCATCCCTGAGGATCCTCCAAATGGCGACATGGAAATACTGGTGAAGTTTACAGATGCTCCCTTTGCTGAAGACGAAGGTGTCACTGCTGTGTGTTCTGCTCCATACTGGTTGATGCTTGGACTGACAGGTTCTGGAGTGTTTTCAGTTCTAAATTTAATAGAAGGACTTTTGTTCTCTTTGCTTTTTATGCAGCCCATTATCAAATCTGCAGAGGTGATAAAGCAATTTTGAGAACCAGTTAATATAAAAAAACACTTCCAAAAGATGCAATTCAAAAGTTAATTTTAAACAAGGCATAAACTGTCAGTAAGGTCTCAAACAATAAGAAGGAGAAAGAAGCCCTAAGAAAAATGAAGAAATTCTAAAGAAACAACCAGACTTCACAAGAAAAGTTAAGTATCAAAATAATGGTAATAACTTCAGAAGGTGAACGAGTAAAGACCGTAGTCAAAGAAAGAATAGCTGCCAACTTCCCAAACTTACAAAAGAACTCACCAAAGTTATCTAGGAAACTAAGAAAACACCCAAATTTCTATGTCCAAAACAAAGCATTGGTCAAGTCACATCACTGTTAAATTCCCAGAAGTCATTGATGAAGCAGTGAGGAAGCGAGCTGGGAGTTTTGAAAGCATGCCGTGCCTCTACAGGCACTGGCTTGGATCTGCAGCACTGCCTTTTCCTCTGAACACTGCTAAGTAGAGCTCTGGGGCACTGCTGCTCCCTGCACTGAACCAATAATCCCTTCGAGATTGAGTTCTGCTGGGCATGGGCTCAAGCTCTGTTTGGGAGGCCTCAGCCCAGGATTCTGCTTGGGAGACTCTCACCCCCCAACAAAGACAAAACAAAGAAAAATCAGTAAATATTGAACGGCAGGACAAGAAAATGGTGTGCTTGGGACAGGTTCAATTCCCAGGACCATGTCTCCGAGCCTCTCAAGAACCAACAGATGTGAGCCCGGTGGCTCCTGCTGGCATGGCCCTGATCGCCCTGACACTGCAGGGCCCAAGGTCACAGCCAAATGGCATTCTCAGGCTCATGCACCGAGTCCATTGGCCCTGCAGCCTGAGAACTGCTGGTAGAACTTTTTTGGGCACCACTTGGGAACAATTCCCCCACCCACTTACCTACCCACCCACCATACACAAAATACTGAAGGGGCCAGAGCAACAGAACAGAAGATAAGGTGTTGTCCTGCATGCGGCATGCGGTAAACTCCAGTTTGATTCCTGTCACCATCTATGGTTCCCTGAAAACTGCAGGGGCCCGTTCCTGAACACACAACTAGAAACAGACCCCGAGCACCACAAAGTGTGGCCCAAACACCTCCACTGTACTTCTTATCCCCAAAGAAATATCAAAGGTGGTGAGAGAAAAAAAGCATCAATACATTATTTAAAATATTTTAAAAGGTGAATAAGTGGAGGTGTTTTAGATTGGGGTCAAAGTATTTATTATAGAATAAAAAGAATCATGTCAGTTTATCAAGTTATAAGATCATTAACATGAGAAAGTACAAAAGCATAAACACTGTGGAATCACAGATGAGGGGCAAAGAGATATTAAAGAAAATAATCAGGTTTGGATGATCAGTAAAATATTGGTAAAAGTGACATGATAAAGTCCTCTTCCTGGTATTTACTGAACTCTTCTCTGTTTAACCACACTTATTATAGATAATAAAATTTACCCAAGGAAGAGATATAAAGAGGTATGAAGAAGTAATACAGTGTAGCTATATGATTTTGGTGTATCCCCATAAATATACAAAAACATGGTTGGAAAAGAATCCTCAACTTCAGGATGGGGAAGAATTTAAACTATGCCTTTCTGTTTAAATATTTTATACTTTGATATAGTTTGGGTAGAGTAGAATAGATTCATATAGTGAGCACAGAGAAGACAGGTGGCATTTAAATTTATTTTAAAAGGCAAGCTCATCAGTAAATAGGAACTCATTGGTAACTGAGCAAGAGCATTTTTTTTTTTTAGCATCATTGGGCTGGAGCAATAGCATAGTGAGTAGGCCATTTGCCTTGCATGCGGCTGACCCAGGTTCAATTCCTCCTCCCCTCTTGGAGAGCCTGGCAAGATACCGAGAGTACTTTGCCCGCACAGCACAGCCTGGCAAGCTACCCGTGACATATTCGATATGCCAAAACACAATAACAAGTGTCACAAAGGAGATGTTACTGGGCCCGCTCAAGCAAATCGATGAACAACGGGACAATGGTGACAGCATCATGTAGATAAAAGTTAAAAGGCAGAAAGCCGAACAATAACTTAATGACTTGAACACAAAAGTAAGAATTTCCACAGTCCAATAAAAGCTCAGAATGTACTTTTATCAGGACACTTCTTATTTATCTAATTTGCTGAACTCCATCACAGTCCTTAGTGCAAACTAATACCGTTGGTTACTCAACTGTCATTCTCCTGTTCAGATAAAGAACCCAGATTTTGTTCACCTGCCTCAGATTTGCCAAGCCTTTCATCAGTCTAACCCTGGGTAAGAAGAAGATGGGTGGGCTTATACTCATAGTTAATTCATTGTGCATTCTATGAACATGAGCAGTTTTTCACACTTATGAAAAACTTCACTAGTGCCTAAATGAAGCAAACTTCCAGAGACTAGATCAGACTAAACAGCACTTAGGAGGAGTTGACAGACTGAGAATGGTAGGGCAGAAAGAAAAAAGAAACGGGTCCTACTGCTCCTGCATAGGGATTAAGTCACACAACATAACTGAATCATGTGATATAGCATTAAAACTGCAATACACTTTAGTTGTAGAAATTTTATTATCTGAGAGAACAATATATCTATTGCATAAGTCAGTTTATTTTACTTCAGTGTTACTTGCAATTGTAAGGATCATAAAAACTACGCCAGTCATGAAAAATTCCTTTTCAACAGCTTAAAAAATAATATATCCAAACTTTCCCTGAAAGTTTTCTTTAAACATAAAACTATCCTTTAAACTAAAGCACTTGGGCTAGGATAAAATCAAAAGCCTCCACAAATTCTTCATACTGGGTATAGATACAATGCAGTCACCTATACAGATATTTTTTTACATTTCATTCTATCTATAAAGTTTGACAACTTAAAAAGTAATTGACAATATAAAACAAATACAAAGTGAATTTGTTGTCCTTACTTCAACATTAGAACTTGCAATTAATTACTAATTTTTTATTCGTTGATAGAAATAATGTTGAGAACCTATGTTTCTGACCATTACCACCATTCAATTTGCCAAAAGCTACAAAAAAATTTCAACCACATCTTCTTAGGTCCAATATTATTTCTATAGCAATTGTTATTTTCAATGCCAGTTTAAGTAAAACTGCAGAGATAGCAATAATTATCTCATATTAAAAATGCCTTAATAATTGTTCTCATATCTGTAATACTTCAATGGGCCAGTTTCCTAATCTCCTAAAATTCTACCATATAAAATAAAGCAATACAATTCACCCAGAAAGAATAGCAAATTGAAAAAGGAAATGTTTTGGGACATTGGGAGTTTGGGTCACATGTGGCAGTACTTAAGGGCTACTCCTTACTTTGTGTTTAGTTCTTGCAGTTTTATTAGTGTGTGAACAAATCAAAATATATTCATACCAACCTGAGGGTACAGTCACCTACACAACTAGATTATATAGCATAGCATACTGAGATCACCACTGTGTATGCAGTCTGCTGCTAACTGAAACAAGTGATGATGACTCTAGGGATAAAAGAGGATCTTTAGAGAAAACTTGTTATACAGCAGGAGAATCCCTTAAAAAAATTCAGCAGAATTACAACAGAAACTGCAGATTTAGAAGAGAGAAGCATGCCATAATCAAAAGTGCTATAAGGGGGAAATTCTATACCTGATGAGCTTATCATTCAAAGAGCAATTAGTTGTACAAAGAGAGGTGAATGAAGAATGAAGCGTCCTTGAAAGAAATTTTAAAGAAACTTTTCTAAACTAAAAAGGAAATGGCATTAACAAGAAAGACATACTGAAAAACATTTGTAAAGGCAATAAATCAACTACAAAGAGCAAGCATGAAGATTAAAAGACAAAAGCTGTAGTCAAGGGAAGCAACAACTACAGACAGGGGCCAGAGCGGTACAGCGGGTCAGGTGTTTGCCTTGTTTGCCGACCCAACTTCAATCCCCGAATCCCATATAGTCCCCCAAGCACCGCCACAAGTAATTCCTGAGTGCACAGCCAGGAGCAACCACGGAGCATAACAGGGTGTGACTCTAAAAGTTTTAAAAAATTTATATATAAGACAAAGAATTAAATAAAAAATATAAATCTGGGGAAATAAAGAACAAATTTCGCCCTCTCCTCTCTGGAAAGAAAGATGGCAGCCGCATGGGAGCCTTGTGGAGAGCAGGTCTGAGCCAGGGGTGGGGGCGCAACTGAAACCTCATGGGATGGGGGGGGGCGTTCCGGCCCGTCCTTCACGCCCTACCGAGGTCACCAGTTGCCCCCCACGAGCGGCTCTCCGGCACAGCCACGGCCCCAGAAGCACAAGGACTTAATGCAGACAACCAGCAGCTTGGAGCAGAAAAGCGAACAGACTATGCGTTAATCCACTCCACCATGTCTGCCCGGAGGGGAAAGGGTGTTGCCCCATTTGCCCTCTCCTCTCTGGAAAGAAAGATGGCGGCCGCATGGGAGCCTTGTGGAGAGCAGGTGTGAGCCGGGAGTGTGGGGGCGACTAAAACCTCATGGGAAGGGGGGTCGTTCCGGCCCGTCCTTCACGCCCTACCGAGGTCACCAGTTGCCCCCCACGAACAACTCTCTGGCACGGCCACAGCCCCAGAAGCACAGAAACCAATCTCTTAATTATCTGACTCTCAGTAGAAATACTTCCAGGGTTAATAAATAAAATAGCAGAAATCCAAAACTTCACGGCCGCGCGACATCATTTAATTCTTGAACCCAGCTGTAGAAAGCAAATCATTCCACAATGCTTTTTCAGCATGGCTGATTTGGGGGGGGGGGGGGAGTAAAGTCTAAATAATAATGGTGCAACTTTTATCGAAACAATGAAGCTAGTCAAAGTAGATAGAGTGTTAACTAGAATTCATCTGCCCCACAGGCATTGGGGGGGAAGGAGGTGGGGGTTTATTGGGGTTCTTCGTGATGAAAAATAAGTATTGGTAAAGGGAAATGTGATTGATATTTGCACAACCGAGACCTAAACCTGAAAGCTTTGTAACTTTTCCCACAGTGATTCAATAAATAAACAAATTAATTAAAAAAAAAAGAACAAATTTTTTGGTTGTTCTCATATCCAACTGAACACAGGCTGTCAGATCTTTAAATGTATAGTGTTACTGCAGTTGTAATACATAGTTTCCCAATGAATAAGCATCTCAACTAATCACAAATGTGGGGCCCTATTTTTATACTTCCTAGTTCTACTGTTCTTTGTCTATCACTGTATCACTGTCATCCTGTTGTTCATCAATTGCCTCGAGCAGGCCCCAGTAACGTCTCCTTCGTCCTAGCCCTGAGATTTTAAAAAGTGTCACATTCAAGGCTCTTTCAGCATCAGGAGCGTTGAGACCCATCACTGTTACTGGTTTTTGGCATGTTGAATACGCCATGGGGAGTTTGCCAGACTCTGCTGTGTGGGCAGGATACTCTTGCAAGCCTGCCGGGTTCTCCAGAGTAAGAACTAGATAATAAGATGTTGCGCGGCTGCGAATGCGGCATATTTGTCTATGTTTACGTCAATTATCACACTATTTTCATTACTATCGCTTTATAGCAAGTCTGTAAATAAGATCATATAACTCCTTCAGGTTTTTCATCTTTTTCAAAGTTGCTTTGCAATACTCAGGATGGAAGTCAACAAATATCTGCAAAGAGGCAGAGAGTAATAAACATAGGCAAGGTCTTGCTTATAATGCAACACACCTGGTTTGAACTCCAACATCAAACCAGGACTTTTGACTATGGTTCCCAGAGCAATGTCAGGAATAATCCGTGAGCATAGAGCCAAGAGTAGGTTCTGAGCATCATTGGGTGTGTACGTGTGTGTTTATGTGTGTGTGTGTGTGTGTGCTCCCCCCAATCCACTAATGTAGTATTCCATTTATTTAGATCAGATATTTTTCTCAGTAATGTTTAATAATTTTTAGTATATTTGTCTTTTCCAATGTTCCTTAAGTCCAGATCATATCACTTTACTATTATAAATGGCATTACTTTATTCCTATTTCTAACTATTCATTATTTTACTAAATATTAAGAGCAATAAGTTGAATGTATCAGTTAAGTACATACAAATACACATAAAAATTAAAGTTTTTTATTGCCGTAGTCAAGACTGAACTCTGCTGTCATATTTGCAAGTAAGTGCTCTACTGCTGAGCTATGTCCCCAGCCCCACTTACATATAAAATATACATACAGAGCCATACTTGAAACCTACACATTAATCAGACTAAAGATATCTAGTGAACCTGCTAAACACATGCCATAGTGACTTTTTTGTAGATTCCAGATTTTTTATATTCAAGGTCATATGCACAATAGTTTTACTCTTGGTTTCTGGGCCACACCTGGCCATACTTCTGGCCTTCCATGTAGTGCCAAGGATTAATCTGGGGTCATCAGCACAGAAGGCAAGTGCCTTAACCCCTGTGCTATCTCTGCAGATCCTGATCTTTTTTTATATGACTGGAATGTGCTTGTGCTGTTGAAGATCAAACCCACAGTTTTATACATACAAAGCACATACTTTACCACTGAATTCCATACCCTGGCTTTGTTCTGATCTTAACAGTGAAAGAATTTAAGTTACTATCATTAAATACATTAGCTGTGAGATTTTTTGTCACGCTGAAGAAGTCTTCTAATTGTTTATTGAAGCATTTTTTTAAATCATGAATGCATATTAGATTTTTGTAAAATACTTTCATATTTACTTAGATGAAAGTCTCCAATGGAGATGTTAGTGGGCCCGCTCGAGCAAATCGATGAACGGGAGGACAGTGACAGTGAAAGATCATAAGAACTTTCTCTTTTCTTTAATTGATATGGTAGGTTACACTTTGTTAAGTGGGTTTGTGGTTGATACTGTATGCTTGTTTTTGTTTTAGGGCCACACCAGGTGGGGCTCAGGGCTTACTCCTGGCTCTGCACTCAGGAATCACTTGTGGCAGTGCTCAAGGGACCATGAGAGATGTAGGGGATCAAACCCAGGATGGCCCATGCAGGGCAAGTGCCATGCCCTACCCTCTCCAGCCCTTCGATGTTGAGTGTTAATGTCAACCTAGGCACTGTTTGAATAAAACCCATCTGATCATAATGTTAATTTGTAAAAAGTGCAACATTAAGTTATTTACTTTTTATTGTAACTATTCTGTGCCATTTTTCTTTTAGTTTCAAAAAGAAAACTTTTTACATTTCTTTACCTTCCCTAGGAAAGTCTAAAACTTATACTCAGCTTAATGGCAGATTTTTTTCAGACTGAAGGTATTTATTCTTTAGATAAAAATGGAAAGTTCAGATAATACAGCTGGCAGGGAGCTTGCCTTGCATGCAGCCATCAGGGGTTCAAACTCTGGCACACCATAGTCACCCGAGTCTGCAATGGGAGTTTCTTGAGCACAGTTAGGAGAAAGCCTTGAGCATAGCCAGGTATGGCCTCAAAACAACTACAAAATGGTAACTGAGCGTCTGAGAGGCTAATACAGGTGTTAAGGTACCTGCCTTGCATGTGGCAGACCCTTGTTTGATTTCTGAAATCCCATATGGCCCCCCATGCACTGCCAGGAGTGATCCCTGAGAATCAGAGAGCCAGGTTAAACCCTGAGCACCAATAAGTATAGCCCCCAAACCCCACGTCCAAAAAAGTGAAAGATCATAAGAACTTTCTCTTTTCTTTAATTGATATGGTAGGTTATTATATGGGGGTATGGTGCCGCCAGCAGGTCAATCTGTACCTGTGAGGCGAGTGCATCAGCAGCCTCATGGCGCCTTCAGACTTCCAGATACCCCAAAATTGCTGCTGTGCCTTTGGCCAGACCCCAAAAACTTGGGGCAGAGTTTACCAAGAAAGTAAACGGCCAAAAGTTAGGTATGTGGGAAAAACATCTACAAACCACCTCTGGCTCAGCTATATAATTGGAGGCAAGGCCTCTTTGGTTCCTGATTGAACTGCTTAATGGCCATGATCCCAGAGACTCAGAAACGAATCTCAGAACCCAGTGGCCTTAGGTAGAAATGCTTCTGGTCTCTGCAGTAGGCTACCGGTGCTGGGCCAACCCAGGTGGGAATAGGTTTCATGCCTTGGTCTGTTTCCCCTGGCGGCCCAGTGGCCGCCATTCTTCTGAGGCCACTGAATAATCACGTTTGGGCCCCCAGTGACGAGACACACAGGGCCTCACGGGATGGGGGTGGAGCCAGGCTTGTCCTCCCCACCCCAACGAGACCCCAAGTCATCGCCCATGAACGGCCTCTCTGGCTCCTCATCAAGCTGCTCAACGGCCTTGATCCCAGAGACTCAGAAACAAATCTTGAAACCCAGCAGCTTTTGGCAGAAATGTGTCCGGACCCCACAGTAAGTTACTGTCGCCGGGCCACCCCAGGGGGGAATGGGTGCTGTCCCTCCGCCTGCTCCCTCTTGGCGACTTGGTGGCTGTCATCCTCCAGAGGCCATTGGACAGTCAGGCTTGGGCCCGCAGTGACGAAACTTGTTGGGCCTTATGGGATGGGGGGGGGGGGGGTGTGGAGCCGGGCCTGTCCTCCCCACCCCAACGAGACCCCAAGTCATCTCCCACGAACGGCCTCTCTGGCTCCTCATCAAGCTGCTCAACGGCCATGATCCCAGAGACTCAGGAGCAGATCTCTAAACCCAGTGGCTTTTTGGCAGAAATCCCTCCAGATTTAAGTGTTAAAATTTCAGAATTTCAAAACCACATGGCCCTACTGCAGCCACACGACATCATATGTTATTCATAACCAGCAATAGAACACAAATTATCTATTGTTGCCTTTTCAACAGATCTGAGTGTTGGGGTAAAATCTCAAATAATGGTGGGTCTGGTGTCGAAATAGTGAATGTGATCAAAGTAGAGAGAGAGTAATGTGGAAATCATCTGCCCCACAGGCAGGGGAAGGGTGTGGGATGGGGGTATACTGGGATTTTTGGTGGTGGAGAATGGGCACTGGTGAAGGTACGAGTGTTTCATTGTATGACTGAGACTTAGACCCAAAAGCTTTGTAACTGCTCTCGGAATCGAACTCGGGTCGGCCATGTTGGCCGCGTGTAAGGCGAACGCCCTACCCTCTGTGCTACTGCTCCAGCCCCACGGTGATTCAATAAATAAAATTATAAAAATTGGGAAAAAAAAGTAAGGTGGAGTTCATGCACAATTCAATCAGCTAATCAGTGACTGAATAAATAGCAGTACTCCTACAAAAAAAAAATAAAAAAACGTTATTGATTTAAAAAAAGAGTTTATTATAAAGATTAAAATGTTAATTAAGAGGCAAGAATCTCCTAAATATCAGTAATTATACAACAATCCGATCTTCCACAGCCACTGCCTTGTTCACCTATTTTTGAGATTGAGCTGACCTGACAATACAAGTCAAGGAATGTAAAATACTAATTGCCCTAATCTGCCAGTTAGTTTATCAGGCAGTGCTCCACCCACACACTCCTTAAAAGACTTTTGGCCTATGACAGGTCTATTTACTATTTATATGGGGGCAGGGGTTAGACCACACCTTGCGGTGCCCAAGGCTTACTCCTGGCTCTGAGCTCGGGGACCACTCCTTCAGGTACTTACCCAAGGAAGTACTCAGGGTTCTGGGGATGGAATCCACATAGGCAGGGTGCAAGACAAGTGGAGTATTGGCTGTTACTCTCTCTCCAGCCCCTTAATAGTTGTTATTTTAATAGCTAGTAATAGCTACATATTTTAGCAAAATGTACTAAAAGGGCAAACCTTCCAAATTGAAACAAATTTCTATATTAGGCTTTATTTTTCCCGGACGAGAAAAGTGCAGTCTCTGCCCCCGCGCCTGGGTGTTCCTTCCCGGAGTCCCTTGGAGGGGAGCGGGTTGAGCTTTCCTCCCCGCCCCGACCAGGGCTACGGCAGCCGAAGACCTCCAGGACCAGCCACCACCATGCTGAGACCACTCTCCGCACACCTGAAGGTACTGGCAGAGGGACAAAGCCACGCGGGTTCCGGGGCCGAGACCTCCAAGCCTACTCGATTTGGAGTCGAGCATCTTCCACCCAGATCCTCCAAATTCCAGTAGGCGGGGGTCACACCCACCACCTGGCCCCCTGGCGCCGTGTAATCCCATCAGCGGCCAAGACTCAGAGACTATAAAATCCAGATCCCGGAACCGTGCGGCCGCACGACATCTTATCAGGACATCATTTTATGACATCTTATTATCTCATTCCTACTTTGGACAAACTTGCAGGCTATCGAATGTAGCCTGCCCACAGGGCAGAGTCTGGCAAACTCCCCGTGGCCTACCAAATATGCCAAATACCAGTAACAATGATGGGTCTCATTCTCCTAAAGAGCCGTGAATATAATCTCAGGGCTAGGATGAAAGAGACGTTACTGGGGCCTGCTCGAGGCAATCGACGATTAACAGGATGATGAAATGAAAAAAAAAAAATTTTTCTGCCTACTACAGATAAAGTCAGAGATTCACAAGATTAATGGAATGCTTGGCCTCAGAGTCACCTGCACTTAGAACAGTTCAGGTAGAAAATGTTTACCTTGCCCCACATCATGTCTGAATTACTTTTCTCATCTTCCCTAGCTTCATCTTTTAAATATTTACTCAACATTCCTACTAACAAATCTAAAGGTACGTAAAATATAACATTCACAGAATTCCTCCAAATCAGCTCTTTAGTTTTCCTCATCTCATGTTACATGTTATACCAGTTCAAGCCAAAAACTGTGACACCATCCTAATTTCACACACACACTATATCCAATTCTCAGCAAACCCCTTGGTTCTATTTTCAAAATGTATCCAGCTTCTAAACACTTCTCTCCATCTTCCTTACTATCCTAGTCTAAATCAGTCTTTCTAACACCCAAGAATGGCCGAGATTAGTACCAGAAATTTTACTCCAGGGCTTGGAGGTCAGTCACACATGCTAAGGGAAAAGGGAGCTCAGATAGAGAAGGGAGCACCAAATAAAGGGTGTTGTGAGGATCCTCCCAGGATGGGAGAAGCATGTTGAAAGTAGACTATAGACCAAACATGATTGCCACTCAATGCCTCTTTTGCAAACCACAACACCCAAAAGGAGAGAGAGAACAGAGGGGAATGCCCTGTCACAGAGGCAGGATGGAATGGGGGTGGGGTGGGGGATGGGAGGGATACTGGGATCCGTGGTGGTGGGAAATGGGCACTGGTGGTGGGATGGGCATTTGATCATTGTATAACTGAAACCCAAGCACAATATGTAAGTCTACAACTGTACCTCATGGTTTATTTACCTAATAAAAATTTTTAAAAAAAAGTAATTACCTCAATGTCAATCTATGTTTTTGTAAATTCATCACTTCTGTCTTTTTTTGCTGAATAATATTTCACTGTTGTATATATATACATTTATATATGTACATATATATATCCATGTATATTGGTATACAAATACTGTCTATTCATCTGTTCATGAACACCTTTAAGCCTTCATTGCTATATTTCACGATAATTTTGTGATGTTTTTAATACAGATTCTATGCAATTTTTCTAAGGTTGACAAACAATTTATTTCATTTTTAATTTATTTTTGGCTAGGCAAGGAACTTGGCCTGTCTGGACCCCGGGAAGGAGAAACACAACCTAGCACAGCCTAGGAGTCGAGGCCGGGGACTGAGTCCAGGTACTGGGGCAAGGATGAAGGACACCAGTGCCTGGTGCCCGGAAGGGGTTTGTCCACCACCAAACCGGGGCAGTGGGTCAGAAAAGGGAAACATGATGATCACGCTCCAGGGGGCATGGAAGTCCTGGATGAACATTTTAACTTCTTTGTAGCAATTGTAAATGAAACTGTGTGTGTCTTTATTTTCGGTTTAAAATGTTTATTAGTATAAAAAAATTAAATTGATTTAAAAATTTTATCTTATTTACTGTAACTCTGATTGATTAGCTGACTAACTGTAGTTTTAATATATTCTGTGGGAATTTCCTGTGGAAAATAAATATATCTGCATGGAGGGAAAAAAAATAAATCACAGTCTTTCACAAATTCACAAATAGTATTGAATTACTGCAATAGCCCAAATCAGATGTTCCCAAACTGATTTAACCTGCCATTCCCCAGAAAGTGCCTCCCCAGACCTCAACCACACTGAGGCTTGGCTACAGAGTCTCAGCACCTCTCAGAGTGGGCAGCAGCAACACACTTTGGGAAATATTTGCCCAAATGATCTATTTATTCCTACCTTTTCATTCCTCATAGGCTTTTCTGAGGTCTTAGAGCTACCTTCTTACAACATATTTGCTAGAATCTTCAAAAACTTCCCACTACACTTAAACTAAAACCAAAATTTTTGCGTAGACACATTCATCTTACTCTATAGCTCTCTCTACTTCTCTAACTCAGCTCCTATTACTGTGCTTCCATTTACCCTACCTCTCCTCATTACCCTCATGCTGTCTGTCAGGCCAGGCACACTTCCAGTCTTGGGGCAATGCACTTTTTCCTCTCTGCTTGTAAAGCTCTTCTACTGGATACTTACATGGTTCACCCACCTCAGCTCCTTTAAAATGCTTTGCACTATTACTACCTTCTCTTTTTCAGGGGAGGTCTCCCAAGTGATAGGTAGGGGACCTGGAGGAGGGCCCCTCCCAGTGATTCTTGGCCAGCAGACTGGCGGTTCAGTTCAAGGGCTTGAGAATGCTTTTGCTCAGAGCCTGAAGCACAAGGGAATTACCTAAACCACCCTGGAAGTTCTTGAAAGCCTCAGGGCTCCCCAGCAATGCTCATGTGGAGCCAAGGTCTGTGGCATGCAAAATGTGTGCCTTAACCCTCAAAATCTCTCTTGCCACCTTCTTGATGAGACCATCCTTAATCACCCTACTTAAAGCAGCAATTCTCCTTTAGCCACTTTACTTTTCTTGATACCTTTTATCACTATATAAAACCAGGCTGGGAATAGACACTCTCAAGTTTGCACGTTTATCGAATATAGAGCATATCGGCTCATAATTTCCTTAAAGTGAGTACATCTCAGTTCAAAGTCCACCACTAAGTGGCTATGTGGGCTTCAGCAAGTCACTCAACCTTTCTGTACCTGTGAAAATGGAGATTAAAAAAAAGCTTCAGAGTTGTTGTGAACACTGAGTATGATGTACCAAAAAAATAGTGGTTGACATATTTATCACTATTATTGCAATGATGATGATTTTGACAATAATGATGGCCTTCATCTATAGAATACCGAGAAAGGAAAATTTTAAAGTCACTGAAGAGTAAGGGACGTAGCTTTGTGGTCAGGTCTTGTATGCACATGATTCCTGGCATATGGTCCTTCAAGCACTGACCAGTATAGTATGGAGGGCCCCCAAGCACCAACCTTTGCTGCCAGCTACCAATCTGCCAGCAATAAACCTAGAGGCAGGTTTCTGAATCAGTTAATATGCACAACTAAATAGTTTTCTACGGAGGATGTCAACTCCCATGAGCACAAAATGAGAATTACCATACCCTCATATTTTCAATATGTGGCATTTTCATCTTTTAAATTCATCTATTCTAGTGGATGTGCAGCAGTCTTTCATTATGACTTTCTTTTCATAATTACTACCCAAATACTTTTACACATGTATATGGGTGAATCTCTTTTGTGAACTGTTCAAGACTCTTGTTCACCTTTCAAGAGGGTTGTCCATCTTTTTCTTACTAATCTCTAAGATAATTCTCTAAATTTTCCAAATATCAGAAGTATGACATTTTTTGTTGGGGGTACACATCTGGCAGCATTCAATGGGCTACTCCTGGTGGTGCTTGGGGGATCATGTGGTGCAGGGACTGAACCCAGGCCTCCTGCATACAATGCCTGCAACTCAGCCCAATAAACTCTCTCTGGTTTAAGAAGCAGGACTTTTACCCACTTCAGTCCATACCTCCAGAACCTAGAACCATGTATAACATAAGCATAATTTAAAAATGAAAGCCTGTTCCAATTCTAATAATCGTTTCTACATGTACCTTTTAACAATTTATTCTGTTAATCAACCTCTGATCCAACCAAATGAGACCCTAGTATGCTGAATGACAGTGATCTCTATAAAGTAGAACTCTACTTGCAGCACTCTCCAGGAAACCCTTTTCAACGCCTTCCCTACCTCCTACAAAATAAAATCCCATCTACTTAATCTAGTATATCAGGTTAACTTCCCAAACTTACTTTCTCATCTCATTCTCTTAATCACCTGCTAATCTTCCAAAACTCATGCTTGAAGCTGAGGAAGATAAAAAGTCAGTTAGACACTGACTAGAAAATGTCTATTAAGCAGAACTAGCAGAATATGAAAAAGGTCACAGACTACTGTAGTCTTTTTGTGTTGAAGCACAACATAAAAGAGTAAGAAAAGGAAGAATGAGAATAAAGAGAAAGAAATCAGTAGCAGAACACCTGCCTGACATGTGTGGGGTTCTGGATTTGATCCCTAGCAAGGGGGGTAGGGGGGGGAACAGACAGCAAAAGAATAGTGTCCATTCCACAAAGATCTTATATTCCCTCTACTTTGCTATCTTTGGTAAATAACTATAGTAGCTTTAGCTGTATTTGCACCCATTTAATATTTACTGAAAGAAATCACTGTGTTGTAACTTGATTCTGGTTAATTCTATCCAACAATATACCTAATATATGTTTCTCCCACTGGGCAAAAAACAGCAATCAGGGCCAGAGAAATACTATAGCAGGTAGGACATTTGCCTTGCACGCAGCTGGTCTGGGATCAATCTCCTCTGTGAACTGTTCAAGGCCCTTGTTCACTTTTCGAGAAGGTTGCCCACCTTTTTCTTATTAATCTAAAAGGTATTCTCTAAATTTTCCGTAAGTAACACATATGGTCCCCTGAGCAACTCCAGGAGTGATCCCTGAGCAGTTAGGCATGGCCCAAACACCGCCCCCCCACCTCACTCCACCACACACACATTTTTTCCCAAAAATACTTGAAGGTTTGAAAACTGAAAATTGATAACTATTTTCTAAGTTATCAATTCTATAAATCAGATAAAAGCTTTCAACTATATTTCAAGTGCTCAAGTATCAAGACCTATATTGTTTCAAAATAGCCTTGTAACAGAATGTTTAGTAAAATAAATGTGAAATAATTTTTTATGCATCTACCTTAGTCATTAGCAGCTAACACTTCAGTTGGACCTCGTTATTTTACTTTTTTGACCGTGTTTTACATTCCCTTTTTTTTTTTACTATTTAATCTGATCCCATAACAATCCTAACATCTTGCCAAGAAAAGAGCCAATATCACAAATATTCTACCTAAAGAATCCAAAGGCAACAAGGTTGTGACTCGCTCACTGAGATGAGGCTGCAAGTGAGCACAGCTACAGGCTGGGTGATCTGAGCTGAGCCCTGTGCTGCATTTTTTCTATAACCCATGGGTCTAGTCTCCAGGAAAGCTTTGTGCTTAATGTTTTCTTTTCTTTGATAAATTACCAAAGATTATTCCTTTAAAAATGTTACGAACACGCTAACACAGTCAGCTTCACAGTTCCACCTACAACACTCCACCAAATAAACCAGCTCTGAAAACAATATCCCATCCCTCTCCGTGAAACTGCTGCCCTGATTATTAGTAACAGCGATTTAAAAATCTCAGATGACTTAGCACAATTTTGAACTCTTCAAAAATACATTTAAATGCACATTATTTCTATAAATAAACTCTAGATATTAAACAACTATGACATTGCATGCTATATCCAGCAAGAGGGTGTAGCGGGGGAAACACAATTGGGCAATTTGCCCAGATAGCTCCAGTTCACCACTAACTATTTTAAATGTTCCAGACTTAACTCTTTTAGATATGAAATAATCAGTATCCACAGGTCATGGTGCTCAACCGGCCATAAAAGAGTTCATAAATTTTCCCTTTTGTTTTTAAACCCTGTCCCTTACCATGAAACACAAAGGACAGGGAGGGCCATGAAAAGAGAGAAAACACAGAGAGGAGAAACCAGCAGCCTACTGAAGGGCCAACACTTTGTCTCATAAATGCAAACAAAGAAGTGAATTTTCCAAGAGTGAGAAAGAAGAGAAAACATGAATAATGGTGGCAATGCTCACAGGTACCAATTTTTCACCATCTTCTTTCTTTTCAACAACTTAGATCTATAACTAACCTGTAAATGAGTTTAGGTGGCTGGCTCACTATGTTTTTTGGGAGGAAAACCATGCACAAGAGCAGACAGAAGGAGTACCATTTTAGATAGTTAAGAAATCTAAAATGTATTAAGCTTTTATAGTAATACTTACAAATGAAAGTCACCAAATACATATTAAATTCAACACAGAACAGACAGGAATTAAGAAAATTTCAGATAATCACCTTAGACCATTTTAGTCAACTAAAACATCTATGGTTGAAAGACACATGCAAAATATTTATTAGATTATTAATACCTCTACAAAGTCAGCAAAGTATTTTAAAATAAGTTTATTTTATTTTGGTTTTGGGGACATACCCAGTGATGCTCAGGACTCAAACATGGTGGGCTTGGAGGACCGTATGGGGTGCCAAGCACCGAACCCCTGTTGACTGCATGCACTGCAAGCATCTTACCTACATAACTATTGCTCCAGCCCCTAAAATTAGTTAATTGTATACTAGTATTAGATTTTTCTACTGGAAGAAAACATGTTTTACTGGAAAAAAAATCTTATAAAATATCAAAATTTATTTACAGCTACCTACAGGTGTTCTATTACAGAAGCATATAGGATAAAGATGAAAAAGCTAGTACTTATTTTGTCAAAGTATCTAGTATAGGAACTCACTTTTATTTTGTTTTATTTTTGTTTTGGGGCCACACCCAGCAATGCTCAGGGCTTAGTCCTGGCTGAGAACCTGAAAACTAAGGAATCACTCCTGTGGGGTAGGGGGTGGGGGCAAGGGAGAGCTATACTGGATGTTGGGAGTTGAACCTGGGTTGACTTCATGCAAAGCAAGTACCCTCCCACTGAACTACTGTAACGTGCAATTCAGAATTTACTTTTACACTATATTAACTGCAAAACCAGAAGACCCCCTGGTTTCCAGGAAACAACTCTGTCCAACTTGGATGTAACCATGACTGTAATTCCTTATCTTATGGTATCCTTTTTGTACTGTAACCCCAACGTCATTTCTGTACCCGATGCCAATGATTATACTGTCTCACGCTGGATTAAAAATCCACATGCCCTGCAGATGCTTTATATAAGTACTCCTGGAACTCTGATCCCCAGAAAATAGCTTTAGTGCTTTGCCTACCTATGGTCACCAGCCCACCAGCTGTTGTAAAAAAAAGACGTCCCTGTTTTCCTGCCAAATTAAGCAAACTTTTGGTCATAACACTCTCTCTTTGACCACTGGAACCCATTCTTTTCATTGGAATAGCTATCTATGCTATTGATCCACTATCTACTGGATCAATGAACTGGACATCTACTGGAAATCTCTATTTACCACATCAAAAATGTTCATTTTCCCCATCAATAGTCACTCCTTCTGGGGACAGAGTGACAATACAGAAGATAGGTTGTTTGACTTGAACCTGGACACCTGGGTTTGATCCCTGGCACTCCATATGGTTCCCCAAGCTTGTCAGGAGTGATTCCTGAACACGGAGCCAGAATTAAGTCCTGAGGACCATGAAGTGTGCTCCTCCCTCCACCCCCTCCACCCCCCCACCAAATTCACTCCTGAAGAAAGTCCTCCCCCATTCCTTCCCTCCATTGTTGATGTTAAAGCTATTATGATACTTGGGGGTTACACACACTCCAGTTGTGTTCACTGGGGATGGCTGGGGTGCTAACCGGGGGGTCACATTCCGGCCACACACCTCTCTAGTCACTGAGCTCAGCAATAGAGACCTCCTATGCTGTAGTGCTCCACACACCTAAGTTGCAGCTGGAAACGGCATCACAGAAAGCAGAGATCTTCCTTGTCATGTGTGGGAACGCCAGCGGTTAAACTCATGACCTTATACTTAAAAGGCAGGCATTCTAAACCACAGAACTATTCAGCTAAGCTCCCAAAATGTTATTCTTTTACTTCATTACTTAAGCAAATCTTATTTATTTTTACTGAATCACTCTGATCACAAAGTTACAAAGTTATTTGTGACTGAGTTTCAGACATACAATATTCCAACACCAATCCCTTCTCCGTGTCCACTTCCCTCCACCAATGTCCCCAGTTTCCCTCCTGCCCCCTCCCCCTCGCCTGCCTCTAGGGTCCACACTTTCTTCTTCCCTCCCTCCTTCCCTTCTTCTCCTCTTCCTCTTGGCATTGTGATTTACAACACTATTACTGATAGGGTATGAAGCGTATCACTTTACCTCCATTCAGCACCCCATTCTCCTCTGGAGAGACCAGATCCTTCCATCACTGTCATAATATTTCCTTCCCTAGCTATTTCCGTGCCCCCCCACCCGCCAATACACACACACACATAGGCCTTCCAACCAGTGACAAGCTTTCTGTTGCCAGTAAGTTCTCAGCTCTTCCTTTCTACTGCCTTGAGGCATGTTAGTCACCTACTCTGTTACTTTATACCGTGTATATAAGAGAGATCTTACTAACTCACTCTTGACCCAGGGAGATAATTCAAATGGTCATATCACATGCTTTGCATGCTGAACTCCACACAGCTGGGAGCTCCTCCTGAGTACAGAACCAGTTTAGGAGTAGCCCCCAAACACCTCAAGGTGTGGCTCCAAGCAGGAAAAAAAAAATATTGTCCCCTGTCTTAGTGAACAGTAAGAACACTGCTGCACTGCTTTAGAAACCTACAAGCCATTCATTCAACTCCTCATATCCGTCCCAGGTGTAGGCCAGTCCCCAAGCTCTGACTACCCTATTATCGCCAAAATTCACCCACTTCTCCCTCAACTAATTACTACCCAAGCAGGCTACTAATCATTTTACTGCCTAGGTAAAGGTAAAGGTAAAGGCCCTCCCGTTGATCGTCGATTTTGCTCGAGTGGGCCCAATAACATCTCCATTGGAGACTTTGTTGTTACTGTGTCTGGCATATCGAATACTCTCGGTAGCTTGCCGGGCTCTCCGAGAGGGGCAGAGGAATCGAACTCGGGTCGGCCATGTTGGCCGCTTGTAAGGCGAACGCCCTACCGCTGTGCTTACTGCCTAGATTATTGTAAAAATTTACTTAAGTGACTTCCATGCTTTGTGACAATTTCTCCAGGATTTACTGTGGAGAATGTTCCTAAACAGAAAATCTGATTAATGGCTCAAGATCCCTCTTGCTCCCAAAAATAAGGTCTAGGAGCCAGAGTGATAGGACAGCAGTTGTAGCTTTTGCCTTGCAATACTGCTGATCCGGGTTCAGTCCCTTGGCACCTCATATGGCCCCAGAGCCCAGGCGGGAGTGATCTCTGATACTGGCGTGATGGGGTTGAGATCTGAGGTCGGGAAAACTGTATACATGGAATTTGATCATGGCTGACTGTAAAGTTGGGTGCTATGAATGTCTTTGTAAATTACAGTGCCTCAATAAAATTTTTTTTTAAATTTCTTAATATGAAATAAAAGGCTTCTGTGATTTGCCTTATATACTTTTCCTGACTCATCTCTCATTTATCCTTGCATTCTATACTACCCAAAGTGAATTTCATTTTGTATCCCTTTCCATCTCATCCCCATAATAAATTTCTTTTAGATCCTCAAATGCACCATGTTCATTTATGTATGCGGGACCACCAACCTTTTTCTTATGCATCATTTAGTCATATGACTACTGAACCTTTTCGGACTTAGTTTACATGGTCAAAGGATCCTGACTTCTTGTGCTTTCCTACAGTACACTTTGTTCCCTCCCCAAGGCATTTACTAAACATAATTGTCACTATCTATCTGTTTCTTTCTCTGTAAACTTTGTGAAGAACAAACTTCAGGAAAACAATTTTTTTTTTTTGGTCTATGCTATAGTTTGGTTTAGTGTCTAGCTACATAGTACTTTCCCAAAGGGGAGATATGGCACCTAGGTACTCTGAACAGTTCAGAGAGCAGTATTAGCCATAGTTACAACTGGGAACTTTGTTTACTGGAAGAAGGTAGATTCCCAGGCTGGGGGAAGGAAGGGGGAACTCGACACTAAGTCACTTTCTTTCTGAAAATGGAGTGGTAAGTTTAAGAGCCTTGGAATGATAGTATAGCTAGTACAGCAGATAGGGAGTCTGCCTTGCATATGGCCCAGTAGCATCCTACAGGGTTCACTGAGCACCGCCAGTAGTAATTCCTGAGCAAAGAGCCAGGAGTAACCTTTGATCACTACCAGGTATGAGTCCCCCCCCAACACACACACACACACACACACACACACACACACACACACACACACTTGAGAACCTCTGGTCTAGCAGATAGCAGTTATCTAGTATTTTAAAAGTGGGTGAAATAGAACTGACTTTGGAGTTAGACCAGCCTTTCAATACTAGTTCTATAATTTATTAGTTACTGTGATCTTTGATCGATCTAATTACAAGTCTCCCTTAAGCTTTCATATTTGGGAGAAGGAATAATAACCTATCTTGCAAGGCTGTGAGAATTGTGATGATATAATAAAAAAACTAACATACCCTAACAAGGGAACTCTGCTTTAAGACTCTTCTGAATAAGACAGCTTAAACAAAAGAGAATTTTTTTTAAACAAAAGTTTACAATGTCTCACGAAAGTTAAGGTCATAAGAAAAAAAAAAACCATAAATCATAGCAATTTGGTTCTTTTTGTTATATTTTCTTCTTCCTCTCTTTCCCATCTCTTCCTCTAGTCCCAACTTAAAATATCTGAATAGGGGCTACATCCAGCAGAGCTCTGTCCAGAGCAGTTGTTCAGAACTACCAGGGCCACGCCTAGCAATGCTAGGGCTTGCAGGAGAGGGTGAGGAGGGTGGGTATGTGGTTTCATAAAGAATACCATATAGCTGTTATCGTTTTTCCAATTATCACAAATTCCATATGTAAATTAGTAATCTAAATTTCTAATTTCTAAATTAGTAATCCTTCAATCACTATTCGTGGCACTTTTGCAGACATTTGTAGAGACAAAAAGCTACAAAAAACTAAACAAGTTGCCAGATTAGTGTGACCCCAGTTCAGGTCAAACAAGACTTTTACGCTATAAACAAGTCTCTTTTCCATATTTAGTGTTATGTTTCAAACCTTGAATTTTTGTGCTTTTAGCTGGTGTTCTCACTGCTTAAAATTGTCCCTAGGTGAACCACACCATGTGTAATGGACAAACGTAGTAGTCCTGAAGATTCAAACAGGAATAATCACCTATATAAAAGATTTCAGAAAGAAAATGTTGAGGATGTTAAATGAGCTCAAAGGAACAATGGAACAGCCAACCAATAAAACACAAGAGGCTATGAGGGCAGAAATGAGAAAACTATAAGCAGAAATGTCAGAACTTAAAAAAAAAAAAAGAAAAGTAGGTAAAATGAAAAACTCACTGGAAGGCCTGAGCAGCAGAGTAACTACAGCTAAGGACAAAATCAGTGGGCTCCAAGATAAGATGCAAAAAACCTCCAGACAAGAGCAGAAGATGGAAAAAACAGCTTCAAAATAACTGAGCAGCAGTCAAGAGAACTCTGGGATGAGTTTAAGAGGAATGTAAAATCATATGAGTCCCAAAAGGCCAGGAAGATACCCCAATAAAAAAGCAACAGTCAAAGACATTGCTGAGAAGACCCAGAGCTGATGAGAGCAGGCATCCAGATCTAAGAGGCCCAAAGGCCACGAGCTAAGAGAGCCAAATAAAAACACTCCTAAGACACATCCTAATCAAAATGATGAGAGCCACAGATATAGAATAGTGTAATCAGCAAAATCAAAGGACAGAGATAGAATGCTGAAAGCAGCAAGATCAAAGAAAGAAATTACACACAAAGGAGTGTCCATAAGACTTACAGCTGACTTATCAAACTAGACCTTCCAGCCTGATGACATTGGGGGAGATACAGTTTAAAAAACAAAAACAATGAAATACCTTACCAGGAATATTTCACCTAGCCAGATTCTCATTCAGATTTGAAGAAACAATATATAACTTCACAGATAAACAACAGCTCAGAAACTTCATATACTTGAAACAAATTTTACAAGAAGGACTGAAAGAATTCTTGTAAAGTCTTTAAAACAAGACAAGCCTCACAAACACACTAAACTTCTACAGAACCATGGCACGACACTCCGTGATAATAAATTCTCTCAATGTCAACAGTCTAAATGCATTGGTCAAGAAATAGACTGGTAAGATGGATTAGAAAATCGAATCCAACACTCTGCTGCCTGCAAGTAACATACCTGGAGAGAGAGAAAAAAGAAAAGTGCTTGCATAGAGGTAGGCTGTGAGGAGAGAGATGGCAGGAGGGAAAGTGGTGATGGGGGGAAATATACACTGGTGAAGGAACAAGTGTTGGAAATTTTATGACTGAAACCAATCATGAACAACTACTTTGTAACTGTGTTTATCATGGTGATTCAATAAAAAATAATTAATTTTTAAGATAATAAATTTTTAAAATAGGCACTGTCCTCCCATTGTTCATCGATTTGCTTGAGCAGGCACCAGTAACATCTCACAACAAATTGTTAGACTTATTGTTACTGCTTCTGGCATATTGAATACATCACAGGTAGCTTGCCAGGCTTTGCCGTGAGGGCGAGATACTCTCGGCAGCTTGCCAGGCTCTCCGAGAGGTGCAGAGGAATCGAACCCGAGTCAGCCACGTGCAAGGCAATTTAAAACACAAAACAATAAAAATTTTAAATTTAAATTAAAATCACTTTTAAATTAAAAAGTGAAACAAAACGATAAAAACAAAAAATATATTTAAATAAGGAAACATACTTGAATATTCAGGGCATACACAGACTAAAAGTTAAAGGCTGGAAGACAATTTTCAAGCAAACTACTCCCTCAAAAAGGCTGGGGTGGCCATGCTAGTATCAGATCACATAGACTTTAGGCTCAAAAAAAATTTAAGACAGAGAGTCACTTCTTTAGAATCAAGGGGTATGTATATCAGGAAGTACTCACACTCCTAAACATATATGAACCTAATGAGGGACCGCTGAGCAAAATAGTCAAAACAACTATTAATAGAATTCAAGGAGTACACTGATAGTAGCACAATAGCAGATGGAAACTTCAATACTGCCCTGTCACTTCTCAATGGATCAACCAGACTAAAGGTCAGCAAGGAAACGCTAGCTTTGAAAGAAGAAATAGAAGATGGGAACAAATACACACACACACACACACACACACACACACACACACACACGGCTTTTCACCCTCCAAAAGCTGAATGCACAGAGCACAATCTCCACAACAGACCACATGTGGGCCCAAAAAACATACCTCCATAAAGTCAAGACAGAAATTATACCAAGTATTGTCTCAAATCATGATGCACTGAAAATAGAAGTTAACCACAAACAGAAACAGAGAAATAAATAACTAATATGTCTGGAAATATTAAAAAACAGCTCACTACTAAACAGTTTGTGGGTCTGAAAATTAAACAGCTCACTACTAAACAGTTGTGGGTCAGAGAGAAAAATCAAAGAGGAAATAAAAAAAATTTCTGGAAACAAACGAGAACGAGGATGCTACCTACTAGAACTTGTAGAACACAGCAAAAGCAGTGTTAAAAGGAAAGTTTATAGCTTTACAAGTCATTCATAGGAAAGAATAAAGGACCCACGAATAAGTAACTTCACTGCACAGTTTAAGAAACTGGAAAATGACCAACAAAAAGGATCCTGAAGCAGGTAGAAGGAAGGAAATAATAAAACTTGGGGCAAAAATCTTATGACTTGGAATCAAAAAAAAGAAAAACTAATGAAACCAAGAGTTGGCTCTATGGGACAAAATTACAATCAATAAATCACTAGCAAGAGTGAAAGAGAGAGAACCCTAATAAACCAAATCAAACGAAAGGAGGAACAATGTCACAACAGAAACCACAGAAATCCAAAGGAACATCAGAGAGAACTTTGAAAATCAATGGAAACAAAAGAACCTAAGTTCTTGAATTCCTATCATTTTCCAAGGCTGAACCAAAAAGACATAAAACACCAAACAGACCTACCACGATCAAAACAAAATGGCAAGCAAAAGTCTTCCCCAAACAAAAGCCCAGTTCCAAAGGTATTCACTAGCAATTCTTTCAAATCTTTCCAGAAGACCTACTTACAATCCCTTTAAGGTTCTCTCAGAAAATCAAAGAAACATAAACACTCCCACCTTCTATGAAGCAAGCATTACCTTGATATCAAAAACAGACACACCACAAAAAAAAAATTACAGACAATATCTCTATTGAACACAGATGCAAATATTCCCTACAAAATTCTAGCAACTAGAATCAAACAATTCATCAGAAAGATCATATACCATGGCTACATGCAAAAATGTGGGCTCAGATCTCTGCCTAACACCATGTACAGAAGTAAGATCAAAATGGATTAAAGACCTCAACATCAGACCGGAATCCATAAGGTACATTGAAGACAAAGTTGGCAAAACCCTCCATGATATTAAAGTTAATGGTATCTTCAAAGATGTCATGCCACTGGCCAAGCAAGTGAAAACAGAGATAGATAAATGGGACTATCTAAAACTAAGAAGCTTCTGCACCTCAAAAGAAACAATCACAATCACAACCATCCTGTTATTCGTTGATTGCCTCGAGCAGGCCCCAGTAACATCTCCTTTGTCCTAGCCCTGAGATTTTTTTAAAAAGTGCCATATTCAACGCTCTTTCAGAGTTAGGAGAATGAGACCCTTCGCTGTTACTGGTATTTGGCATATTGGGTACGCCACGGGGAGTTTGCCAGACTCTGCCATATGGGCAGGTTACATTCAGTAGCCTGCCAGTTTGTCCAAAGTAGGAATGAGATGATAAGATGTCGCACGCACCTCAAAAGAAACAGTGACCAAAATCCAAAGACAGTCTACAAAATGGGAAAGGATATTTGACAAATACACATCTGACAAGGGGTTGATATCAAGGATATGCAAAGTACTGGTTGAACTCCACAAGAAGAAAACATCCAACCCCATAAAAAAATGGGGCGACGAAATGAACAGAAACTTTCTCAAAGAAGAAATTCGAATGGCTAAAAGGCACATGAGAAAATGCTCTACATCATTAATCATCAGGGAGATGCAGATCAAAACAACAATGAGATATCATCTCATACCACAGAGACTGGCCCCTATCCAAAAGATTCGGTGCTGGTGCGGATGTGGCGGGAAAGGGGCCCTCCTTCACTGCTGGTGGGAAAGTCGACTGGTTCAGCCCTTCTGGAAAACAGTATGGACGATTCTCAAAAAATTAGAAATTGAGCTCCCATTTGACCCAGCAGTACCACTCCTGGGAATATATCCCAGAGAGGCAAAAAGGTATAGTCGAAGTCACATCTGCACTTGTTTGTTCATTGTAGCACTCTTTACAATAGCCAGAATCTGGAAAAAACCCGAGTGCCCGAGAACAGATGACTGGTTAAAGAAACTTTGGTACATCTATACAATGGAGTACTATGTAGCTGTTAGAAAAGATGAAGTCATGAAATTTACATACAAGTGATACTACATGGAAAGTATCATGTTAAGGGAAATGAGTCAGAGAGAGAGGGACAAACATAGAAAGATTGCATTCATCTGGGGAACATAAAGTAACAAAATAGGAGACTAACACCCAAGAGTGGCCGAGATTAGTACCAGGAGTTTTGCTCCATGGCTTGGGGGCCAGCCACACATTCTAGGGGAAAAGAGAGCTCAGATAGAGAAAGGAGCACCAAATAAAGGGTGTTGGGAGGATCCTCCCAGGATGGAAGAAGCATGCTGAAAGTAGACTATAGACCAAACATGATTGCCACTCAATGCCTCTTTTGCAAACCGCAACACCCAAAAGGAGAGAGAGAACATAAAGGAATACCCTGCCACAGAGGCAGGGTGGGATGGTGGGATAGGGGGTAGAAGGGATACTGGGACCCATGGTGGTGGAAAATGGGCACTGGTGGAGGGATGGGTGTTTGATCATTGTACAATTGAAACCCAAGCACAAAAATCTGTAAATCTACAACTGTACCTCATGGTGTTTCACTAACAAAAAATTTTAAAAAAATGTAAATGATAGAGAATGGGCACTGGTGGAGGGATAGGTACTGGATCATTGTATAACTGAAACCCAAGCACTAAAATTTGTAAGTCTACAACTGTACCTCATGGTGTTTCACTAATAAAAATTAAAAAAAATAAAAAATAAACATAATAACAAAAAAATGATAAACCATATCTTAGATTCACAATAAAATTACTGATTTAATTGACTTGTAAAAAAAATCATATACCATGATCAACAGGGATTCATCCTGGGAATGCAAGGATGGTTTAACATATATGTCAATCAATGTAACACTATCAAAATGAAAAAAATAAAAAATCATGTGATCATATCGGGTTGGAGCGATAGCACAGAGGTAGGGCATTTGCCTTACAAGTGGCCAACATGGCCAACCCGAGTTCGATTCCTCTGCCCCTCTCGGAGAGCCCTGCAAGCTACCGAGAGTACCTCGACCACACGGTAGAGCCTGGCAAGCTACCCGTGATGTATTTCGATATGCCAAACACAGTAACAACAAGTCTCATGATAGAGACGTTACTGGTCATGTCAGAAAAAGTATTTGACAAGATCCAGAACCCATTAATGAGAAAGGGAAAAAACTCTCAGCAGAAAGGGAATTGAAGGGACTTTCCTTAACATAGTCAAAATCATTTGCCAAAAGTCCAATGCAAACATTGTACTCAATGGGGAAAAACTGAAAGCCTTCCCTCTAAGATAAGGCACAAGACAAGGTTGCCCACTTCAACCATTTCTATTTAATATAGTACTGGAAGTATTTGCTATGGCAATTAGGCAAGAAAAAGATATTAAGGCTATCTAAACAGGAAAGAAAGACGTCAAGCTCTCATTATGTGCTGATTACATGGTATTATATTTAGAAAAAGCTAAAAACTCTACCAAAAAAAAGGCTCCTAGAAACAATAGATTTGGATAGTAGAGTGGTAGGGTACAAAATTAACATGTGAAAGACCATGGCTTTCCCACATGCACAAATTAAAAAAAAAAGAAACAAAACAAACACAAACCTTAGACCTCTTCCTGACGCCCTGCACAAAGTCAAATAAAAATGAATTAATGGCCTCGATATCAGATCTGAACCCATAAGGCACACAGATGAAAACTTAAGCAAAACTCTCCATGAAATTGAAACAAGAATCGTTTTTAAGAATAAAATGCCACTTACCAAGCAAGTGGAAGCAAACATGAACAAATGGGATTACATTACATTAAAAAGCTTCAGCACCTCAAAGAAATAATGACAGCCCACTGGTTTGGAGAAACTATTTGCCTACCAATCATACAATAATGTATTATTATCCAAGATACATAAAGCACCGGTAGAACTTTACAAGAAAAAAAATGCAACACCATCAAAAAATGGGGAGAGGAGGAGATAAACAGAAACTTCCTCAAAGAAACCCAGGGGCTGGAATGACAGCACAGTGGGTAAGGCGTTTGCCTTGCACACGACCAATCAGGGTTAGAGTCCCAGCATCCCATATGGTCCCCTGAGCACTGCCGGGAGTAATTCCTGAATGCAGAGCAAGGAGTAACCCCTGTACATCGCCAGGTGTGACCGAAAAAGGAAAAAAAAAAAGAAGAAATCCAAATGGTCAAAGGCCACATTAAAAAATGTTTGATATTACTAATCATCAGAGAAATCCAAATTAAAACAACAAAGTACCACCTCTTACCACAGAGACTGGCACTCATCACAAAGAACAACAACAATCAGTATTGGCATGGATACAGGGAAAAAGAGACTCTAATTCACTGCTGGTAGGACTGCCAACTGGTCCTCCTGTCTTTTTGGAAAGCAGTACGAACATTCCTCAAAAAAACTAGGAACTGAGCTTCTATAAAACCCAGCAATTTTGTTCCTAGGAATACAACCTAAGGCCCCAAAACACAATGCAGAAAAGACATCTGCACTCCTTTGCTCATTGTAGCATTATTTACAACAGTTCAAATACCCAAGGGGCCTCCAAACAAAAAAGCTATGGTACATTGATATAATGAAATACTACACAGCAGTTAGAAAAAATAAAGTCATGAAATTTGATGATATATGGATGGACATGGGGAGTAACATGCTGAGTGAAATAGGTCAGAGGAAGAGGGACATACTTAGAATGATCACAGTCATTTGAGGGATATAAAGAAACACAGTAAGATAACAATACCCTAAGACAACAAAAAATAAGTCCAAGAGGCTTGGTCCTTCGTAGGAAACTTGCCACAATGAAGGCAGGGCAGTTACGACAGAGAGGGGACCACTATGACAAAGATTGTGGGAAGTGACCACTCTGGACAAGAACAGTGTGGAGAGGAGCTAAAGTGATGTACATGATTTTTTCAATAACAGTACTGCAAACCAGAGTGCTTAAAAGGAAAAAAAGTGCCTGCCAGAGAAGCAGGCTTGGGGTTGGGGGGTGGGGGGGAATCGGGGAGGCAGAAGGAAAACTGTGGATATTGGTGGAGGAAAATGGACACACACAAATACTATGACATGTAATCATGAAAAACTTTGTCACTTTGTACCTCAAAGTAACTCAATAAAATTTTCTTTTAAAAACCAAATACAAAAAAATTGTCCCCAAGTATTTGCTAGTGTTGAGGTGCTGTTTAGTGCAACTGAGAACAAGGCAGCTATGATACAGCTATGATACATACAGAGAAACTATATGTAAGAAGTACCCTTCAGGGGTGGGCTACAGCTCAGCAGAGAAGCGCTGGCCTTGCATACGTCTGAAGCCATAGGTTGAATCCCAGGAACCACTAAATAAACAAACCCTATTCAGGTATAGGTAATGGTGCTGCTTGTGAATTCCCTGTTGACAAGTCAATAATAAATACCAAAGAGGGTATCTACATGGAAGTATACATAAACCAAGAATATGTATTAATTAGCTGACAGAGACTCACAGGGATCTAACCTGCTTCCTCTAGAAGGAATGATTTAGTAACTACTGATTCTGTGTTCTTGGCGACTTCCCAGAACTAACTATAGCAAATAATAATAATTAACTGTCTATAGATATTTCAGTTAAAAAAGATCTCTATGAATCAGTTATGGCTTTTGAAATCTGTGGTACATATTGTCAAATTTTCTTCCAATAATGGATTTATTATTTAAAAGAAAAAAACTGAGAAGCCATACTTCTGAAAAATATAAATACAGGGGAAGGTGGGGGAGTGAAAGAGACACTTTGAGGCTATGCTGGGGTTCTCTCCCAAATGGTGCTCAAGGGAAGTATGTATTACAGGGGAGGAAAGGCAAGGGAACTGCCTTAACCCCTATACTATCTCTCTGGCCTGAGATACTTTTAGATGTATCCTTTTCTTTTATTTTTAAGTTAACTAACTCTTTAACTGATGTAAGTCCCCCATCCTCAACAGCTGCTATGCAACTTTTACAATTGTTAAAGTTTATTCAAACCCATGACATATTTGATATGCCAAACACAGTAACAACAAGTCTCACAATGGAGACATTACTGGGCCCGCTAGAGCAAATAGATGAATAATGGGAGGACAGTGCTACACTGCATTTGAATGTAGATCTATTTGTTCTCCTTTACATATCTGATAATATATACTGTTTTTCCCAAAAAAGAAAGGTATCAAATTTGCTAACCATGTACTTGGTTATCAATTATTAACACAAAAAGCAATTATTTGCTGGAGATGAAGTGATAGCAGAGAGGGTAGAACAATAACTTTGCACACAGCCAATCTGGGTTTGATCCTGGTACTCCATATGGTTCCCTAAGCCCTGTCAGGATCCCTGAACGCAGAGGCAGGAATAAACCCCAAGCACTACTGGGGTGCACACCCCACAAAAAAAAGCAATATGTGAAAAAAAGGGCAATTATGTGAGCAAACTAAGAACCAGAATGCAATATTACACATAATATGTGTGTGCAATAAATTAATGAGTAAAGGGAGTACAAAACACAAGATAATTCACCAAGCATTATCTTATACTATTAAATAATAAATTTAATTATAAATGAGTAGAAAATGCATTTTTCTTGATCAGATGACAATGGTAACTCCATACCAACTAACATGCAATAATGAATCTTAAGCTACTGTGTTTAGCACTCAATGAAGTAATAAAAAATTACTTCATTTAATTCTCAAAATACCCTAGACAACTGTTACTTTTCTCACTTATAAATGCCCACTTGATAGTTGTCCCATATGAGGCAAGATTCCAAATGAGTGTTTATTTACCACTGTGTCACACTTTCCAGATGTATAAATGTGTCTCTACCCTCAATTTTACCATACTACCTGCCATATATGATTCTTATACGTTTATCTTAAAGTGAAGATTTCTCGGGCTAAGGACACAGTGCACAGGGCTGGGATACATGCTCCCCATACGGTGCCCGCAGGTTAGATTCCTGGCACATGATCCCACAGTAGCACCACTAGAAAAAACTTGAGTCTCAATCACTGCACCAGGAGAAGCCCCTAAGCCCCTGCTAAGCCCCCAAACAAAAAGTGAACATCTGGAGGCAGAATGTAGGAGCCTAACATTTAAAATAAGTAGGTATGGGGCTGGAGCGATAGTACAGTGGGTAAGGTGTGTTTGCCTTGCACATGGCTGACCTGGGTTCGATCCCTGGTATCCCATATGGTTCCCCAAGCACCACCAGGAACAATTCCTGAGTGCAGAGCCAGGAGTAACCCCTGAGCATTGCTGGGTGTGACCCAAAAGGCAAAAATAAATAAATAAATAAACAAACAAAAATAAGTATGTACTGTGATGTTTGAGTCACCACATTATTATGTTTGTTTTAGTTTGAGGCCATACTTAGCAGCACTCAGGAATTTTTTTCTGGTTCAGTGCTCAGGAGTTACTTTCAGTGATGCTGGGTACCAAGCAGTACTGGGGATTCAATCTGAATGCAAGGCTTCTACATGCAAAGCACACACTACAGCTCTTCTAGCCAAGGCCCAGTCTATTAAGCACACCACTAACACATTATTCCTTTGCTTAAAAATACTTACTTGGGCTGGTGAGATAGTACAGCAGACAGGGCACTTGCTTTACATGTGACTGGTCCAGGTTTTATCAAATGTCAGCACAAGGTGGGTGACATTAAAACAGCAAGGGTATACTCATGCCTGAGAAAAACTATGTGCATGCTGACCATTTCCAGGTTTTTCTAAACCTGTTTTACCAACTCAAGGTGGCAACAATTGATATCAGTTTTCTGTATTATTTAATAGACCTAAAATAAGTATGAAATTAACTTTAAAGATTCTTCATGGAGGCTTGGGGCAATTTCAGTGGCAAAAGTAGCTGCCTTGAGAGTCTGAGGCTCTGAGTTTGACCCTCCATGCTCCAACCATGTTCCCAGAGGCACTGCCATTTATGCACCCTTGAACCCCAACAGTGACAGAGATGATTTCTGACACACTGCAATCAAGTGTATGCAAGCACCACACAGAAAGTAGATAAGCATCTGCAACCAAGTGTGCAACCCCCAGTGAGCACCGCAACCAAACCCAAGCAGAGGCACCACAATTAAAGAGGAAGGTCAGTGAGTGAGTGCAGAAAACTAGCCAAGAAAGAAAGCAACTCCATCAAGTGCAACGCTTGGCAAGCACCAAAGTCAAGTGAGACCCCTGTTCAGAGCAACAACAACAAAGAGGAAAGAGAAGTATTCAAAAAACAGCAAAAAGCACAAGTAAATCACATGACATAAGAGTTAGTCAATATGCTCTTTAATCTCTTCCAAGACATACGGGGAAAGGCTTACTCATTTTCTGCTGAGAGCTAAATTCTGAAAGAGCTTGTTCATTATCTCTAAGCCAAGAAGTTGCGGGAGCAAACAGAGGATGTAGTGAAGTATTACTGAGTCAGGTAATCTTTCTTCCTACCTTCAAGAATTGTTTTTTGGATGCTAGCAAATAAATTCTATTCAGTCACTAGTTAGTTAAGTGTTTCCACAGGGGACGTGGAGCATGACAGTTTCCCACCCAATTCCAGCTGCCACGCTCACACCCCAACAGCTGCCATCATGCCTCCGGCTGGGCTGCCAATTAAATATTCCGGATTTTCTGGAGCAAGCAGCTACATCTGCAGCCACAAAACATCTGCAAACTCTACAGTGCAGGCATCTCAGTAGGGACTCACCAGACTGGATGGGAATGTAATGTAGAAGTCAAAGCCAACTAATATCAACTAACAAGGGCAGTAGCACAGAATGCTTAATTTGCAATAAAAGCTTAGTAAACTCAGACAAGGACTTAATGTCCCCAAAGTGAGATACAACAATTTTCACAAATTTTCTTTTATTGAAATATTTTCTGATCATTCCATTAGCCATTAAGTGGTAACAAGCAATATAAAATAAATTATTGTAGGCCTGCTACAGGGACCAGCTTGAGGGGTGGTTGGGAAATGGAGACAATGGTGAAAGAAAGGTGACAATGGTAGTGGGACTGGTGTTAGAATAATGAATGCCTGTAACAAACCATCATCAACAACACTGTAAAACTATGGTGTTTAAATAAAATAGGGAAAAATTTTTTAAATAATTTTTTTTAGTTTCCCTAGAGTAGCAAACTCTATACTGAAAATTCTCAATGTATAAGCAGTTCTATACTATCCTTACTCACCAAAAAATATTACCAACTGAAGAACTATTAGGTCATTTGTTTAAGAATTAGAGAATTTTTGTTGAGTCTAAAGACATCTACAAATGTAATGCAAATGAAAAATGCCTATGATCCCACTTTAAAATAAAATCTCAAAATAATATTTATTTTGATTTCTCTACCATTTTTGGCAGGAAAGAATTTTATTTTATTGTTTTTTTAAATTTTAACTTTTCGGAGGGTCACACCCAGCAATGATCAGGGGTTACTCCTGGCTCTGCACTCAGAAATTATTTCTGGCAGTACTTGGGGAAACATACAGGTTGTTGGGGATTGAGCCCAGGTTGGCTGCATCAAGTAAAAGCCCTACCCACTCTACTAACACTCTGACCTCAATTTTTAACATTTTTAATTTTATTTTTATAAAGTTGTTCACAATTTATTACATTCAATATTACAATACCAATCCCACCACTATTATACCTACTCACCACCATTATTTTGAATATTCCCACCATCCTCAAAGCCTGTTCCTAAGTAATTTATTTTGTATTGCTTGTTACGAATAATCCACTAAAAATGATCCAAAAATCTTTCCTTAGGGGAAAGTGTGTGAAGACTGTTGTATCTCACCCTGGAGCCATTAGGCCCTTGTACAAGAGAATACTAACATGTTGTTACAGGTTGATCCTGTATGGAAATATATATAAATTTAGCCCGGCAAGCTACCGAGAGTATTCGATATGCCAGACACAGTAACAACAAAGTCTCCAATGGAGACGTTACTGGGCCCACTCAAGCAAATCGACGATCAACGGGAGGGTCTTTACCTTTACCTTTATATATATTTATATATATATGTATATATATTTGCCATCTACTTTACACCCAATCAAGTGTGATATGCTACTCTTGGTACATCAGTGGCATAGAATATGAGATGTTGCCCCACGAATTCTAAAACTTTAAATAGAGTGATACAGCTAGAATTAAATTTTTAGCTGGATGGTGACTATTGGGTCCAGAGGCATCTCTGAAGTTTGCAGAGATTTGTGAATCTCTGGAACATGGCCATTAATGAACTTACATGGCGCCAGAGGCAGTTCGTAGACATGACTGCCAGGCTCCTGGAAGAACAAGGAGATGTGGGGAGGTCTCCCATTCCAGACTCTGTGCGGACCTGGACATTTCTGTCTCAAAACCCTCATATCTGAGTTGGAAAAAAAGATTTTAATAAATAAGTCTAGGTCATTTGTCACTCTCTTAGGAAATGCAATTTTCTCGTTGTGTGGGGGATTTTTTTTTTTGAGGGTTAGGTGGCAGGAGGGCCACACCCAGAGATCCTTAGGGGTTACTCCTGGCTCTGTCCTTAGGGATAACACCTGGTGGGTTCAGCGGACCCATATGGGGTGCTGGAGATCAACTCTGGTTAGCCATGTGCAAGGCAAGCACCCTACTCACTATACTATCACTCCAGTCCTTACAAACCACTGTCTAGGTCCTACCTTCTTAAACTGGGTTTTGACCCCTATGGGTCACATAACTGAAAGTGGGGATATTTTTAAATAAATTTATTTAGCATTTATTGGTAGTACAGGTGTGATAGTAACTATTTTTATTTACCTGGGTTGCATGTAGCTGACCATGTTTTGATCCTCAGCACCATATATGGTTCCCCAAGTCCCACAAGGAGTGATCCCTGAGCACAGGTAGGTATGGGCCTCAAAACCAAAAACAAAAAACATATTTTGGGTCTTGGCCCTAGAGCCAAAAGTCTTAGAACTTAGAAACAAAGGGGAAAAGAACACCTTTCATTATTCATAACAAATACCTACAGACCACATCAGACCCCCTTTCCTATCAGAATGCTTTCTAAACTGAGAAGCTGCAATATCTGTAGACTACTTTAGGTGGCATACTGTTCATTAGCATCAGGCCACAGACCTTCTGCCGGCTGCTCTGCCATTCCAGATGAGGCCCGCCTCTAGCTGACATAAGTGGAACTAATTCCAAATGGGGAACAGAGTCCCCCTCATTCCCAGCAGAAACACTAGAAAACCAATGGAGAAAACATGTAAAAGCCCACCAAGTTTAAAGAGTGAAAACATTATCACTGAAGACATAAACACCACCAGTAAATCCTCAGACAATGTCTTTAGTGACACTCTGATTATGATGTTCAACAGTTCTAAGAAATAATAGTACATACAGGTAGTCAGCAAAGCACAAGAAAGTATATGAACTGGACTGAAAACAAAACTACTATAATCAAAAATGACAAAATGAAGAATTTAAAAGGTGACATGCAAAAGTAGACAGGAGCTCAGAACAGCAGAATAACAGAAGCTGAGCAAAAGATCAAGGAGCTCCAAGATGAGAAGGAAACCGCTAAGAAGCAGCAGAAGGTGGAGACAGTCTGAAATGAATAGCATACCAGAGAACTATGGTTTGAGTACAAGAGCAGTTTAAGAATCACTGGAGTCCCCAAAGAATAGTAAGTTCAAATGTGATTTTAAAAAAAAAAGTTAGGGGGTATAGGGCCACCAGCAGGTCAATCTGCACCTGTGAGGCAAGTGCATCAGCAGCCTGATGGTGCCTTAAGACTTCTAGATACCCCAATATTGCTGCTGTGCCTTCGGCCAGACCCCAACAACTTGGGGTCAAGTTTACCAAGGAAGTAAATGGCCAAAAAGTTAGGTATGTGGGAGACACAGCCAAAACCACCTCCGGCTCAGCTATATAATTGGAGGCAAGGCCTCTCTGGTTCCTGATCAAGCTGCTTAACAGCCATGATCCCAGAGACTCAGAGGCAGGTCTCGGAACCCAGCAGCTTTTGGAAGAAATGCGTCCAGTCCCCGCAGTAGATCACTGGTGCCAGGCCACCCCAGGGGGAAAAGGGTATGTTCCTCTACCTGCTCCATCTTGGTGGCTCGGTGGCTGCCATCCTCCAGAGGCCACTGGACAGTCAGATTTGGGCCCACAGTGACGAGACACGTGGGGCCTCATGGGATAGGAGTGGAACAGGCCCTTTGCTCCCTGCCCCAATTAGACCCCCAGTCACTGGCCATGAACAGCCTCTCTGGCTCCTGATCAAGCTGCTTAATGGCCATGATCCAAGAGACTCAAAAACAAATCTCGGAACCCAGTAGCTTTTGGCATAAATGCATCTGGTCCCTGTAGTAGGTTACTAGCGCTAGGCCACCCCAAGTGGAAATAGGTTTCATGCCTTGGCTTGTTCCCCCTGGTGGCTCAGTGGCTGCCCTCCTCCAGAGACAATTGGACAGTCAGATTTGGGCCCACAGTGATGAGACATGTGGGGCCACACGGGATGGGGGTGGAGCTGACCCTTTCCTCCCGACCCAACAAGATCCTGGGTCACCACCCACAAATGGCCTCTCTGGCTCCTGATCACGCTGCTTAATGGTCATAATCCCAGAGACTCAGGAACAAATCTCGGAACCCAGCAGGTTTTGGCAGAAATCCCTCCAAATTTAATTGTTAAAATTTTGGAATTCCAAAATCGTGTAGCCACTACTGAGGCCACGCGGCACCATAGGTTATTCATAATCAGCAATGGAAAACAAATTGTCTACGGTTGCCTTTTCAGCAGATCTGAGTGTTGGGGTAAAATCCCAAATAATAATGGTGGGTCTGGTGTTGAAATACTGAATGTAATCAAAGTAGAGAGATAGTAATGTGGAAATCATCTGTCCCATAGGTAGGGGGAGGGCTTGGGATGGGGTTTTTGGTGGTGGAAAATGGGCACAGGTGAAGGGACAGGTGTTTCACCGTTGTATGACCAAGACTTAGACCTGAAAGCTTTGTAACTGGTCTCACGTTGATTCAATAAATAAATTTATAAAAAGGAGGAAAAAAAAGTAAGGCGGAGTTCATGACCAATTCAATCAGCCTAATCAATGGCTGAATAAATAGCAATACTCCATTAAAAAAATAGTTAAGGAAATCATCAATAAGAATTTCTTAGAGTTGAGGATTACAGAAACCATGACACAAGAGGCCCCAAAAACTCCAGCAAAAATAAACTCAACCAGGAAAATAACAAGACACACTGTACCTGAAATGACAAAATCCAAAGATAGAGGCAGAATACTGAAAGCAGCTGATGGATAAAAAAGGAACTTACATACAAAGGAAAGCCCACAGATGTGCAGCATATCTTATCAAATGAAACACTACAAGCCAGAAGAGTATGGAAAATAGTCTGAAAGAATATAGTACAAAAATTCTACAAAATACTCCATCCAGTTAGATTATCATTCAGATTTGAAGGAACAATACAGAGAGAGCTTCATGAACAGGTTACAATTTAGGAAATCCAGTGCCTTGAAACCAGTTTTGCAAGGTGTTAAAAGAACTTCTCTAGAAATGGCAGGGCAAACTTCCCAACATGTGGCATTTAGTATGGTACTCATTAATGGTGCATATAGCTGCCCTCTATAGATTAAGAAAGGTATATTTACTTTTAGCTTGCTAAGGGATTAGCAATCAATCAATATAAATTAATTTACTGATTTCTTTTCTGATAATTCCCTTTGCCACTGCTTTAAGTTTTGTTGAAGCAAGTTAATATGAAATAAATTTGTTATATGCCTTCTAAGGGGGCAGGCTAGGAGGAGGAAGGGAACCTGGGAACATTGGTGGAGGAAGGGGAACACTCGCAGTGGGATTGGCATGGAAACACTGTATGCCTGCAATAACTCTATTATGAAGAACATTGTAAATCATAGTGTCTTAATAAATTCTTTTTTTTGCTTTTTGGGTCACACCCAGTTATGATTGGGGTTATTCCTGGCTCTGTACTCAGGAATTACTCCTGCCAGTGCTTGGGGGGACCATATGGGATGCCGGGGATCAACCCAGGTTGGCCACGTGCAAGGCAAATGCCCTATCTGCTGTGCTATCACTCCACCCCATTGTCTTAATAAAATTAAAAAAAAAAATCAAGCCATAAACTCTTACTGGTTTACCAAAATATGTACTAAGTATATATACAGCTTAAGTTTAAGATTACTTTTCTTGTTACTGTCAATATAAGCACAAGACAAAAAAATCCCTTCCCTCTAAAGGCTCTTTCTAGAATTCACATCTCTACTATTTTCTTATTTTGGTCCTATTAAATACCAAATAACAAACATGTACTTGTTCTATGGCACAGTAAGTACAACCTTTCCATGTGTGAGGCCCTGGGTTCAATTCCCAACACACTCTCCCCACCACCACCAAAGTGGGAGAGAAAACTCACAAAATAGCAAGTATCTTTACAGCTTCCTTTAACATCTAAAGCACAACATCAACTTTTCTGAGTGCAGAGCCAGAGTAACAGTACAGCAAGTAGGGCACTTGCCTTGCATATGGTCAACCCAGGTTTGATCCCCAGCACCATATACTGTCCACCTGTATCTGCCAGGATTCCTGAATGCAGAGCCAGGAAAAAACCTGAGCACCATAAAACAAAATTTCCAAGTGCTTTGCATCAAAAACAAATTTCCTGAAGGGTTAGAATATTTGAGTTTCCATTATAACTAGCTGGCTTCAGTATGGTTAGCTAAGAGGATGGCATCTGGAACCAGAGCAAGAGTACAACCCAACGGTGCTCATGGGTGACTCCAGACGTGTGTTCAGGGGACTAAATGCAGTGTTGGGGATTGAGCTGGGGTCAATCATATCTGATATACTATCTCTCCAATCCTTTGATACATGCCAGGATTTTTTTTTAGTTCAATCATCATGAATTAAAAGTTACAAAGATATTTTGATTGAGTTTTGAGCATATATTGTTCCAACACCAATCTCTTCATCAGTGCCCACTATTCTCCACCGATGTGCCAGAGATTTTAAGAAGAATCAGGCTCTAAAGATAGATTTAGAAACAGGCTGGAGAGATAGTACAGCTAGTAGGCAGCTATTCTTGCATTCAGTAAACCCAGATTTGATCTCTGGTATTCCTGTGGACCAGAGTTCCTGTTAGCAGTGATTCCTAAGTGCAGAGTCAGGAGGAAGCCCTGAGCATAGCCAGGTGTGGCCCAAAAACTAGTATCTAAAAAAGAAATAACGCACCAGCTGGAGAGATCGTATAGTGAATAGGATACTTGCCTTGCACACAGTCAAGCTGGATTTGATCCCCAGCACCCATATATACTCCCTAGGCTGCCAGGAATAATCCCTGAGCACAGAGCCAGGAGTAAGCCCTGAGCATAGACAGGTATGCCTCCCCACCAAAATAAAAGACACACCATATAAAGAAAGAAACCTCTCCAAAATAAATGTATAACTATCCTTGGGGATAGTATGTTTCTTACTGCTCGTTAACATCTACAAGTCATGGGGCTGGAAAGAGAGTACAGTGGGTAAAGCATTTGCAACCAACCCAGGTCCAATCCCTGGCATCTCATATGGTTCCATGAGAACCACCAGGAGTTATTCCTGAATGCAGAGCCAGGAGTAACCCCTGAATATCACTAGGTGTAGTCCAACCCTCCCCAGCCCCTAAAAAACAAGTCATGAGGGGCAGAGCAATGGTACAGTGGGTATGGCATTGGTATTACACGTGGTCAACCCAGATTTGATCCTTGGCAGCCATATGGTCCCCAAAGCACCGCTAGGAATAATTCCTGAGTGCAGAGCCAGGAGTAACCTGGAACACCACCAGGTATAACCCCAAAAGTCAGGGGGAAAAAAGCCAAAATCAAGTCACTACCAAATTAGACCTCAATTTTTCCATCAGATTCAAGACAAATTACACACACACACACACACACACACACACACACACACACACACACAAAATGGTTTGATGAGTTTTTGATGAGTTTATTTTGTTGGCTTTTGGACTCCCATGCCCAAGTTAGGCAAAAATGCCAGGTGATGTTGCACTTTCCTACATGTCAAATATTTTCAAAGTCCTACTATGTGCTATTCTATGCCTGAAATAACTTCAGTAAATAAAACAAAGATCCCCTTATGACACTTGCCATAACCGTGCCGCCAGACCCCGTGCAGGCTGTCTCACACAGGCACCCCAGAAGGGGAAGGATGAGACACCCCCTTTCCCCACCCCAAGGGACCCAGCCCCAGCAGCCGACAACCTCCAGAATCCAGCTGCTGCCATGCTCACAGCCGCTCTCCACATGCTTGGGCAGAGCATCACCCACAAGTGAATCTATCCCTGGACCACGGAGCCGCGGATACTTCAAATCACACACCCTACCCATAACCCCAAGATATATATATACACACACACACACACACACACACACACAAGGCTAACCTTTAACATGTTGGCAATCTCTTATACAAGGACTTAATGGTCCCTAGGTGAAATACAACAATCTTCACGCTCTTTCCTCTAAGGATACTTTTCTGTAGCATTTTCACAGTTTTTCATAACAAACAATACAAAATACATTATTTCGGTTCTGCTTTGGGGCAGGGATTCGGGTTCGGTATGGAAACACCCGAAATACAGTGGTGGGAATGTGTAATGGTGGTGGGATTGGTGTTTGAATATTATATGTAATCAAACACTGTGAACTACTTTATTATAAAAATTTTAATTAAAAAAACAAAACAAAGATCCCTATTTTTAGAAGTTTACATTATAGTAACATTTAGAACTGGTACAACAGTTTAACATCTGCCAACATTATGTAGACTTAAACATGGGCAATGATGGAACTGTGTAGTGATATGTGATGGAGTTGTACTGCAGATATTCTATGAAGGATAATAATGCTGCTATATCAAGCAGTATTCCCATTAGCAAACAATGCTCCATCTTACTAGAGAGGAAAAAGTGTAATTCTTCAATATAACTGAAGAAATTAAAGGAAGCAAAACAAAAGACCTCAAAGGTGAAGGAAATCACTGTCAATGGAAGAACTTGACACAATGGCAAAAGAATGGCTATTAAATTTCCATTTGGAGTTTCATATGGGAGTCCACTCAGTGTGAGGAACTCATGTAACAATAAGATTTATAAGGCACAGCTAGTGTGGAAGAATCCTGCCATTTCCTCCAGAAGGAAGTGAATTTTTGACTGGTTATGGGTAAGTATCAATATAGGGAGCAAGCATCCCACCAAAGGCCAAATTACAAAGCAAAAGCACATTTTCTTTTTACAGATAACTCAGAAGACTCAGGATATAGAGATATGTATCTGCAGAGATGTTCACAGAGAACTTTAACTATATGTACAGATTGCATAGTTTACAAACCAAAGTTACAAATGGACAGCAGTTGTTACAGTTTAGTGTAATAATTCATCTGTCACTTTTTTATTATATAAGATTAAAATAACAGTGGATTAGAAATTTAAACACTATTAATTTGAGCTGAACCTTTATTTTATAAAAAGATAAACAATGTTTTGAAATTCATACCACTTTTTGATTATAAATCCAAACCAATAAAAGACATTCTCTACAGTTTAGTGTAATAACTCAATTTTTCCACCTTTCATAATTAATGAAACCTATTATGAAATATGTACCCTAAAAGCTCCTTCCATAACAAGTATTAAGTAGATGATAATTCTGAGGCCCAACTTAATTTATAGTTTAAGTGTAAAGAAAAGGTAAGAAATTCCCCCTTTCCATCATTTCAGTATTATTCCTCATTCCTTGAGAGCACAGGCTTGTTGTCAGCCCTAAACTCACATTCAGTTATGCTGTGTAATATAGGGGGTAAGGCTCTTTCTCCACCACAGTCAACATGGGTTCTATCCATGACACCACATACAGTCCTGAGTATAGAGCCATGAGTGAGCCCTGAGTACTGCCAGGGTTAGCTCCCAAATAGTAACAGCAAAATGATAAAGCGTATGAAAGTATAGCACATATTACAAGTCACAAAACAAGTTTTTTTGGGGGGAGGGGGGTGTGGTGTCACACCCAGAGATTCTCAGGGGTTAATCCTGCCTCTGCACTTAGGAATTATTCTGGGCAGTGCTTGGGGGACCATATGGACTGCTGGGGATCAAACCTAGGTCACCTGCATGCAAGGCAAATGCCCTACCTGTTGTACTATTGCTCCAGCCCAAAACAAGTTTTCTTTTTTACCCAATAGAAAGGAGAGAGTGAATGGGAAATTATTTTTAAAGACTGCAGCACTGTAGCACTGTCCTCCTGTTGTTCATCGATTTGCTTGAGCGGGCACTAGTAACGTCTCACAACAAATTGTTGTTGCTGTTTCTGGGATATCAAATACCTCACGGGGAGCTTGCCAGGCTTTGCCATGTGGGCCAGATACTCTCGGTAGCTTGCCAGGCTCTCCAAGAGGGGCGGTGGAATCGAACCTGGGTTGGCTGCATACAAGGCAAACACTCTACCCACTGGAAAATTATAAATTACATATTACATCCATTATCTTAAGTCTTTGTCTTATTTTTACTTCTCATCCACAATCTTTTGATGCTTTTCCATTCTTTATACTATCCCACAGTACTATAATAGGAGGCAGGTTTCAGGCTATCTAGCTCACAGGTAGGAGAAATAAGGGAAACTTCTGTACTTAAAGCAAGGGGGGAGTGTGAATTCTAGCATTCTAATATGAAACTCCTAAGAGTGATCATGTGCGCGGGCGCATGCGCATGCATGGTGGTAGGGAGCTGATAAGTGTTCAAGAAGCACTCCTAGGGGCCGGAGCAACAGCACAGCGGGTAGAGCATTTGCCTTGCACGTGGCCGACCCGGGTTCAATCCCCGGCATCCCATATGGTCCCCCAAGTACCGCCAGGAGTAATTCCTGAGTGCAGAGCCAGGAGTGACCCCTGAGCATCTCTGGGTATGACCCAAAAACAAAACAAAATAAAACAAAAGAATCACACATGGTGTTTCTCAGATCATATGCGGTACAGGGAATTCAGTGATTTTCAAAGAGAAGAAACAGAAAGGGCAGTGACTGACAAAGCTATGGGTTCATCCACTATATAAACACAGCATTTAGTAAGGCACTTAGTAAGGCAAAAAATATTTTTAACTCAGAGTCCAACAGATTCAAAACAAAACAAAACAAAACAAACCTGAAAATCAATTCAACACATTAAACCTCTAAAACACTGTTGTGCTTGCTTGTTAGGTTTTTACAGGTAAACTGTCTAGACCAGAAAGGCAAACTGTCTAGACAGGTAAACTGTCTAGAAATCTAAGCCAAAAGGCTACCTATATGGAAAATAATTTTTCTGAGAAAAGATTCAGATTTTTTTTCTTTTATTTCAGTTTTGGAGTCACAATGGCTGTGCTCAGGGCATACTCCTGGCACTGCACTCAGAGGTCATTCCTGGCATTCTCAGAAGACCATACAGATGCCAGGGATTGGCCACATGCAAGGCAAGCACCTTACACTGTACCATCTCTTTGGCACAGTGATTCTGACTTGTAAAGAACCAAATGACAAGCTTTGAAAAGATACACAACTGAAAATTGTAGTGGTTTTTAAAAAACTAACCATTTTTCATTGCACATGCTTATTTTATCTTTGATAATTACATACATGTTAAATAAAAATATCTAAAACAATAATTCTGAGCTTTCATCAACTAAAAATAAATATTTCAATGTTAGTTATTTTCATGTTCCAATGTAGAAAAGGTCTCTCCAAATAATCCACTACCTGTTAGCTAACACAACCAGATTTCTTCAATGAATCAATGTCATGACTTTCCTAATTTTACTACAAAATTAATCTGAAATGTTTCTTTAAAACCTTGTTTCAAATGTATCTTCTAATAAAATTTCTACAAATGTTGTGAAAATTGTGAGTCACAAACACATGCAGTGAACTAATGACAAGAAAAAACCCATCATCAGGTATCCTGCCTAGAGAATTACGTAAGTTTACTTGGGTCTAAATCTATTTGGTGTAAAGGGATTTATTAAAGTCTCAGAGATATCAAACATTAATTTCATAAAAAAAAATCAGGGGTATTGCAATTGATTATAAAACCAAAAAGATCTACCACTCTACAAAATTTATCATAATCATAGTAAGTTCCACCCAACTGTTGAATTCCCAGAGGCAGCAGTAGTCATGCTGCAAATCATGTTTATGGCACCAAACAGCAAAGGAACAGGGATGTAACTCAGGGACAGAACACTTACCTTGCGTGTGTGAGGACCTGAGAATACTTTTCTCTATTAAATTTGGCTCAGTCTATTCCAGAATTACCTGCATCTTCACTTACAGGGTGAGGATATTCTCCTTCATTCTAAAGTTCTCCCACTCCCCTTTCTCAGCAAGGAGATACTACTGGCACTTTCGCAGTGGATGTGGTAACACCACATGCCTAACACTATTGTAATCCATATTACAATTTTATAAAGGATACATAAATAATACACAGGAAGGAGCTATAATACTGTGGGCATTTGCTGCAACTGACTTGGGTTCAATCCCTAACACCCCACATGGTCCCCCAAGTACTGCCAAGACTGATTCCTGAGCACAGAGCCAAAAGTCTGCCCTAAGTACCACTGGATGTGCCACAAAAACCAAAAGAAGAAAGAAAAAAAATAATATAGTGCCTATCTCAGAGATCCTAATTGATCATAACAAAAATTAGAAATCAATCAACTTGAAAGTAATTTCTGTAGCAAAAGTCATGAACTTTCTCCACCTGTTCCTATCTCTATTTAATGCTAATAAATCAAAAGCTACATTTAAAAAGTCTTAGAAATGACTGGAAGATACCATGTTGAGTGAAATAAGCCAGAAGAAAGACAAACACAGGATGATCTCACTTATCTGTGGAATACAGAATACTGAATGAGGAAACGTATGGTAGTAAAAGAGGGCTGTTTAGATCATCCTCGACCCCAGTGTTTAGAGAAAAGACAGAGAAGGAAAGAAATTAAGGAGGGGGAGAAGAGAACAAGAAGTATGGGTTAACAAGCAGTGATAGGAGTGCTATGAGTGAGGGTATAGCCAAATACAGATTCAACAGAACTGAAAATACGAGATCTAAGCGGCAACCATTGAATCTCTGTAATGCGCTTGTTGACAGGTGGGGGTAAAGTCGGGATTGGGATGGGGAAGGGAATCTGGGAACACTGGTGAAAGGAAGTTGACACTGGTGGAGGGATTGGTGTTCAACTATTGTATGCCTAAAATTAATTACCAGTAACTCTGTAAATCATGGCTCTTTAATAAAAATTTTTAAATAAATTAAATAAAATTCAGAAATCTTAAAAAAAATTAGAAGTAACTAACCTTCATAATTATTTTAGTATCCACAATGCTAGAACAGAGGCTAAAATCTTTGTTATCCTTTCCTCTAGTACTTCCTGTCTCTGACCCTCACCCTCAATAAGCCAGCAAACATATCCAATGGCCCATGCATTCTTTCACACACATCACAAGAATGTCAAGACCTTTATCTTCCTGATCTGATGAGGGTATGATCATTACTACGTCCTTATATTAACTGACACTACTAACATGTTGGGCTGAAGCAATAGCACAGCGGGTAGGGCGTTTGCCTTGCACGCAGCCAATATGGTCGACCTGAGTTTGATTCCTCCGCCCCTCTCAGAGAGCCCAGCAAGCTACCGAGAGTATCTCGCCCGCAGGGCAAAGCCTGGCAAGATCCCCAGTGATGTATTCGATATGCCAAACACAGTAACAAGTGTCACAATGAAGGCGTTACTGCGCCCGCTCAAGCAAATCGATGAACAACTGGAGGACCGTGACTGTGACTAACATGTTGGGCTGGAGCGATAGCACAGCGGGTAGGGTGTTTGCCTTGCACAGGGCAGACCCGGGTTCGATTACTCCGCCCCTCTCGGAGAGCCCGGCAAGCTACCGAAAGTATCTCACCCACAGGGCAAAGTCTGACAAGCTACCCGTTGATGTATTCAATATGCCAAAAATAATAAGACAAGAAGTCTCACAATTTGTTTTAAGACATTACTGGTGCCCGCTGGAGGAAATTGATTAACAACGGGAGGACAGTGCTACAGTGCTACTAACATGTTACCAAATGTTATTAACAACCCAACACAATTCTTAAAAAACAAACAAACAAAAACCCTTATTAATGTCTGGTTTTAGTTCAACAACAAAGTCTTTCCAGTTTATGTTATAAATATCAAAATGGAAACCCAAGATATGAAGTTAGTATAGTACAACACATACTTCCAAATACCTGAAGCCCTGAGTGTGATCCCTGGCATCAGCCCAATCCAGATGCTATTTAGTTGCTTGTGATCCTTAGTGCCACCACAAATATTTGATGCTGATGCACTGGGATTGCATGTGTGCAAGTGACCCCTGAAAAGCACCAGCTATAAGTATGCAAGCACAAACTGTCATCTCCAGTAAGTACCCATCAAGGAACCAACTATTGGTCATCACAACAACACAGGTAGAAAGTAAACCTTAAAAAACAAAGAAGTAGCAAAATAGCTTTAAAATCACATCTGTAAGTGTTAAGCTTTAAATTCATATGTGGCACAGCGGGTAGGGCGTTCGCCTTACAAGCGGCCAACATGGCCGACCCGAGTTCGATTCCTCCGCCCCTCTCGGAGAGCCCGGCAAGCTACCGAGAGTATTCGATATGCCAGACACAGTAACAACAAAGTCTCCAATGGAGACGTTACTGGGCCCGCTCGAGCAAAGCGACGATCAACGGGAGGGCCTTTTATAAAATCATTTTCTAGAACAAAACTTTGAGAACAAAACTCTGAGGAAGTGTTTTGTAACAGTGAGGTACCATCACACACCAGTAAGAATGGCATATATCAGTGAGGCTGGAAAGCAGTTAGAAAACTCTTTAAAAAAAAAAAAAAAGAAAGATACAGAACAAAAATACAAAAATGTTCATTTGAAAGGACATATGCACACCTATGTTCATATGCACACCTATGACATATATTCATCGCATCACTTCAATGGCCAAGATACAGAAACAACCCAAATGCCTAATTACAGATGAATGGATCAAGAAGCTGTGGTATATATACACAATGGAATATAACACAGGTCTAAGAAAGGACAAAATCACACAATTTCCTACAACATAGATGGAACTAAAGGGTATCAGAGTGAAGTCAGAAAGAAAGCAATATAGAATGATCTCTCTCATATGTGAAAGTTAAGCTCCACAGTGAGGGAGCAATAAAGAGCCTAAAGGCAACAGAATGGGAGAGTTGGTCCACAGGACCGAGTCTGCAGAAAGTGGCAGGGTGGGTTGAAAGGGAGAGATTGAAAAAATTAGGGGTAGGGAGGCAGGGATTTGGATGGTGGGTGTGGAGTTAAATGATGTATGGCATATGGGGCTGGAGCGATAGCACAGCGGGTAGGGCATTTGCCTTGCAAGCGGTCGCATGTGGCCAACCTGGGTTCGATTCCCAGAATCCCATATGGTCCCCTGAGCACCACCAGGACTAATTCCTGAGTGCAGAGCCAGGAGTAACCCCTGAGCATCTGAGCATCACCGGGTGTGACCCAAAAACCAAAAAAAAAAAAAGATGTATGGCATAAAACCATAATTAACAGTATTATAGATCACAGTATCTCAATCAATAAAAATTTTTTAAAAAGATTTTAACTTTAGCCTATGAGAAAGGAGCTAATTTTTAAAAAAAAAAAAAACTTTAATAGGGGCTGGAGAGATAGCACAGCGGGTAGGTCGTTTGCCTTGCACGCGGCCGACCCGAGTTCGATTCCCAGCATCCCATATGGTCCCCTGAGCACCGCCAGGAGTAACTCCTGAGTGCAGAGCCAGGAGTAACCCCTGTGCATTGCCAGGTGTGACACAAAAAGAAAAAAAAACTTTAATAGATATGTATCATAAAAATGTACTGCATATGGAGAAAGTCTATGTATATAATCATATAAACATACATAGAATCATGTCCTTGTACACAATTCAAAATTTTTAAGTATTTTTCCTACTAGAGACTGTTCTTAAAGTTTCATATAAAATAGTTCTTTGCCATAATTAGCAACATATCAAGTACACCATGGTTATGGAAAAAAAGTTACAATGCTGGGGCTGGAGCAATAGCACAGCGGGTAGGGCATTTGCCTTGCACGCAGCCAACATGGCCGACACAGGTTCGATTCCCAGCATCCCATATGGTCCCCCGAGCACCGCCAGGAGCAATTCCTGAGTGCATGAGCCAGGAGTAACCCCTGAGCATCGCCGGGTGTGACCCAAAAAGCAAAAAAAAAAAAAAAAAAAAAAAAAAAAGTTACAATGCAGGGAGAAATATCCTTTGACACCAGGGTTTTGTAGACGCACAAAGGGGTCAACACAGCAAGGTTTTGCTCTAAATATGTGCTACAATAACAGTGTGTAGTGTTACTGGTCAAGTGTAAAGTCTTCTGAACCTCCTCTTTCGTCTAGGTTACACAAATCTGAGGACTCCCTCTCCCAGTACTCTATCCCCTACCCCCATCACTCAAATCCAGAACCATCACATTAAAAAACCAGGATTAGTATAGGGAATTCCCTGTAAAGTTTTCAACAATAGTGAAAAAATAAGAGGGAACAAAATGCAACCAACACCTTGCCTCACATTTATAAACTGAACATTTCAAAGGTAATAAAATATGCCTGGTAGTACCATCCAGTCGGGGAATTATCACGAACAGTTGGTACTATTTTTCTCTGCTGTTGTCCATCTTCTCATACTCCAGGAATAAAGAAAAAAACAGGGGGAGGAGGGGAGAACGAATCAACATACCTACTTGCAAAGCTAAGGCTGCCACAGAATACTCTGTGCAGCTAGTTCTAGAAATAATGCTTCCCTGAGATAAAGTAGAGACTCCACAGCACCACATAACAGTCCTGCCAACCCCCCGCCCCCCACATACACATACAAAGCTTAAGCACTTCTAAGAACACAGATTTAGAGAGCCTACAATCACATGTGTACACTCAAACAAGAGGAAATAAAAAAGCATCTGGGTGGAGAAAAAAATGAAGAGTAACTCCCCGTGTGCAAGTATCTCCTTGGTACACTATGCTGTACTTGAAATGAGAAGATTCTCTTTCCTAGAATGAGCTTCAACATCTTCAAACTGTAACATGAGGTAGACCCAATCCAAACCAGGACATGTTGCCATCAAGTCTGCTAGTTCCAAGACAACAGTAGTGCTGCTGCAGCCAGTGATTCCTTGGCATACAGACATGTTAAAATGATATTGGCAGCAGCACCGGCTCTTCTCTTTCACCCTCTGCTGTTACTATAGCTCCTTTTGCTAAATCTGCCTCAGAGTTTAGACAGGAGCTGGATGGTTCATAATCACCCAGCAGCTGCAGCTGAGCAATACTCAGCCTAATTGTGGCACTGGAGCAGCTGAGAGGAAGAAAGAAGATAATACAAACCCTACCATAGCCTTACACAAATTGCTACACATACAGCCAATAAGATACCAAGGTATTTTAATAGGATATTTTATTTCCTCTGAAAAAAAGCAGTTGAACCTCAGAAGGGAGCTTGTATTTGTATTATAGACTTTACATGTGAACTGAAGGTGACCTAAGCAATGTAGGATTCAGAACAATGGAAGAGCTTAACTAAAACTTCCTGTAAATATTCACACAACAAGCCACTACCACAAACATCAGCTTCATAAAACATGACTGATCGTTCCTGCAGTATAAGAATTGGGAATAAATGAGGATCTCTTCTTCAACTTGACATCACAACAATGCAAAACTACTAAAACAGCACATAAAACAATTAAAATAGCATAATGCAACGAGTCTCATCATTTTTGGCTCCACACCATACCATTATTTGATTACCTTTAGAAACAAAACATAACTCTTACTTTCTTTAGGTTCTATTGATCCATCTTCATAAAGCATAAATAAATAAAAACATTTTATGCTGAGAATTTCATTACATCTTTAAGAACTACAAAACAGAACGGAAATTACAATTATAAAAAAATTACTGTTACAGAAAATTCAAAACAGGTGAAATCCTTATTGCCTTTATGCCATACTTAACTTCTGAACTGATGTTACATAATTTTCTGAAAAATAGTGTATTTTATACTTGATGACAGAACAGTACCCATTAGTTTAATAAATGTTTTAATTTCAACTATTTGTCACAAGTAGAAGCTGACAATTAAAACCTCATCTATTCTCTCAAGAAATTAGCAAAATAAAACTGCAGCTTATGGCAAAGATTTATGAGAATTATATTTAATAAGTCTAATCTTATTTGCAACGGACAGCCCAAGTAGTCACCAAATACTGAGTTCTTTATCTAAGTATCTAACAAAGTATTAGGCACAGTTTTCTTTAAAAAACACAAAGGTTTTATATAAACTAAAACAGAAACACTGAAAGGCACGCAAAACAAATGTATGATTAATGAATTACACTCAAGCCAATACCTTTACAACCACCACCACCAGGCTAAAAGAACTTTGTCACCACTTTAGAGGCCCAACCCAATCACAACTTCCTGCCTCCTTCCAGATCCTTATTTTTTTGAAGCAAAATAGTTTTGAAAGAAATTTAGATATGGGGCGAGGGAAGGGGGAAGGATTCTTATACGGCAGAGAGAGAGAGATAGAAAACATGAGCTACAGAGTAGAATAAAGTCTAGAACCTTATTTTTATAGCAATTGCTTCCTGGCAAGTTTTTTAACAGTTTTTTAAATTCATTTGTATTTCTAAACATGAGAGCTTAGCGTTGCTTTTTTTAAGTTTTGGATTAAAAAATAAAATGAAAATTTTGATACAAATTCATTTTATAAAAAATGCTAATAATAATTAATGAGGCTTTCACTGAAGACACACTAGATTAAGTACACATGTAAAGAAAAATTACATTAACAAATTATTGCCTAAAAAGATGCAAAATTGATAAAAGAATTTTACATCAGCATTGGTACACTGGGTCACTAACACTCAATATTCTTTTAACGATACATAGCATTAAGAAAATTTATTTGCACAGATATTGATATTCAGCTTAAGAATTTCCTTTAAGTAAAAATAAAAACTTAAACCAAGTATTAACATTATACTTCAAGCCATAAGACAAATTCCACCTATCCCAGGAAGATAGGTCAAAGCTGTAATTTCACTTTCAGTTGAACAGAAAGGAGTCAATTTTGTGGTTTATGAAGTCAGCAAAAACATAGTGCAAAATTAAAGCTATTATAACATCATGGTGGTTACAGCAAAGCACGCTATTTTAAGAGACCTTTTATCTTTTATTCTGGAAACATGGATATGAACTATCTTGCATGCAGTTTTAAAGGCAATTTTTTTTTTCAAAATTAGGACCTTATGAGCTGTCAGCCAGCATTTAAAATCTCTACTGAAGGCTTCTGAATGTCCCAAACTTAAAATACTTCAGCTTGCTTTCCTTAAACATCAACTATGCAAGGGTCATATATTCACTTAATATATATATTTTATATATGCATAGTTTGACTAAACATTATGTGGGACTCAATGAAATAACACTTTCTTCGGAGCAATGTATGAAGATTATATATCATGGATATAAAATCCTTGGTGTCCAAGACTGTTCATTCAAAATGCCCTGTCCACTGTGTGCCTAGCACCGCGCTCCTTAAATCTTAGACTTATCACACACTATTGCCTTGAGAGCCTACATTAGGTAAACATTTGGTTATTATTTTCCTTAGTGTGTAATTTACTTTAGAAACTTAACAGACCGGTTAAATACACTTAGAACTGTCAAGATTTGGGCACTGTGATCCTCCAGTGAGGACACAAGAAAAAACTCACACACGTACGCATACGTGAATCATCTAGAATCAACTTTTCGTTATTTCATCTCTCGATCTTTAGACCATGTGTTATTTATGCCAAGCCTGTTACAATTAATTACGCGGAAGATAATGCAACTAACAATACAAACCAAAAATTAAAGCTGTTCCTTCATCAGACTTGCTGCCCTATGCCCAATTAAGAAGGGGGGGGGGGGGGCTGGAAGCAATCATCAAGACGAAACACACACTTGAAATTGTTCAGTAACACATGTGGAGAGACACACTCAAACCAACTGGGAGGCGAGTCGAGTGGCAGCAGACAGTCCAAGTGGATCCAAACCGCAGATTTCCCAACCCCCAACCCAAAACAAAGGAAAACTTTCGCAGGTTGCGGTTTTCAATCAAACCCGACCAGCGAGAACTCGCCCCGCGAAGCCTCATCGGCGACCCCGAGCCGGGGGCGACCCGCTGCACCAACCTGGGCACACACAGGGCGCGGGGCCGCGTCCGTCGCCCCTTCCGTCGGCCGGGGGCGCCTAAGCAGATCCGGCCCCGCGACCTCAAAGACGCGGTGGGAGAGACCCCCCCAGGGTTCCGAGGACCTGGAGCGGACCGGGGCGGAGACCGGGGCGCGGCGGCGGGGCGGGCGCGGCGCGGGGCGCCAGCAGGTAGCAGCGGGAAGGAGACACGCCCGCGCCGCGCCGCGCCGGGGGAGGGGAGAAGTTTGCAGCCAACTTCCCGACTCCGGCCGGCGGCGCTCCGAGGCGCCCGGGCCTAGAGCCGGCCGCTGCCCCGCGGGGTCCTTACCTGCCCCGCAGCCGCGCTCGCAGGAGTCGCCGCCGCGGGCCCTGGGGGTGGCGGAGCGGGCCGGAGGCGAGGCCCACGGGGCCCTCTCCGTCCTCCACCTCCACGGCCCGGGCGCCCGGCGGCAGCGACGACGGCACGGCCGGGCCCGGACGCCGCACTCCGGGAGGAGGGAATTCCCGGGCTCCCCCACCCCGCGGCCGCCCTCGCGCGCGGCTCCGCCCCTCTGCTCGCGCCGGGGGCTGCGGCTACCTGCGCGCGCGCCCCCGCGCCCCGCCTCGCCGCCCCCCGCGCGCCCCCGCCTCCGGGAGCGGCGCGCGCGCCCGCGGGCTCGGGGCCGGCCTGGCCGAGGGGCCTCGTCTAGTCCGAGTCACTCCTTCCGACCAACATGGCGGCGGCGGGGCCGCGCGGGCCGAGGGGGCGTGTGGAGGCGGGGGAGGCGCCTCTGCGGCGCCCCCTCCTCAGCCGCCGCCCCGGGTTGGCTGCGCGGGGGAGAGGGCGTCGGGGGCGCTCGGGGCTGTGTGGAGGGCGGGCCGGGGCGTGGGGTGAGTTTTCCGAGGGGTCCTTGGCGTCTCCCTTCCACGTCCCGCGCCCTTTGTGGTGGCGAGTGGAGACTCTGCCCGCTCCCTCGCGCCCCGGCCACCGCCGGCCCCGGCGCTCCCGTCTGGCCGCCTTCCGAGGCCGGGCTCCCGTCCCAGCCCCCGGAGCTTCCTGTTGACTGCAGGTCGGGCCCGAGCGGCCGAGGGGAGTGCGCTTGGCCCGTCTCCCGGCAGCGGGAGTTTCGTTCGGCTCCCCGGGACGGCGCCGAGGACGCCAGCCCGGCCACGGCCCGCCCGGGAACTGGCGCGGCGGCTCCGCTCCCGCTCGACAGCTGTGGAAACTGAGGCACACGTCCCGACCGCGGGGCCGCGAGCGCTGCGAAGCCGGCTCTTCACAACCTGCACACCTCCCCCTGCTCTGCCTGGGGGGCCTGGAGGAAGAGGGGAGCGAAGCGCAAGGAATTGGGGGGCGCAAGGCGAAGGGGCGGACGCTTCCCAGTGGGAACGGGCTGAGTAACTGAGACTCCTGAAGACTGGAAAGCGCCCGCTGAAGCGTAGCTTCCTCTTAGGGTTTCCTCTTCGGTAGATATCAGAACTGCGATTGAGGGATTGTTGGTTTCCTTTGTGGGTTTTTTTTTTGTGTGTGTGTGTGTTTGTGAAATTTTGAGTCGTTTTCGACGAACACGAAAGAGCACCGTCACACGGGTCAGTGTGTCCTGGTATTCTAGGAACTTGGGAAATGCGTGTAAGCATTTGACCCTTTCTCCCCACCCCAGACCCCAGCCCCTCTACCCCCCCTCCCCCAGCTCGATGAAAGAACGAAAGGTGTAGCGGCTGAGGTCAAGTTCACAGAAAGGCACACAAGGCACACAAAACTTTCACTTAGTGCTTTCTTGATTTGTTTTAGCTACTAAAAGTTTGTTTGCCACGAAGAGCCTTGGGCGGCAGTTTTCATGTAAACTTGTACTTAATGGTTTTGTTTAAACTAGAAAATAGATTTCTTGAGCAGTTTTCTAAATGAAACAGATCTTGTTGTCTGAAGCTTTCAACTTCAAACAGTAAGATGATAGATATATGGCTCAGTGGTAGAACACATACCTTTCATGTATGAGGCCCTGAGCTGAATCTCTGCCCTAAAAAAATCAACAAAATAATAACTGGGGCCCGAGAGATAGTATAGTAGATAAGACGCTTCCCTTTCCCAGGACTGTCCCAGTTTGATTTTGGGCACCTGATAGGGTCTCCTAAATCCTGCTTGGAGTAAGCCCTGAGTACTGTTGAGGGTGGCCCGAAAACAAACCCTCAAAATTAATAATAAATGCCCAGACCCCCAGCTTTAGTGGTGAAGTGGTTTCAGAGAGGTTCTTTTGGGTTTTAATGGTGGTGATGATGTTAAAACTCTTACATGTTTAGGTTAAATTAATTTATTGAGCTTTCTTCTCTTGGTCTTCATTTGAATCTTTTTGTTCCCTAATTACCTGTTATCTTTTGGGGGGATATTTATCAATCCACTTCCAGGAATATCTAAAGTTTACACCACACACACACACACACACAAACACAGAGAGACAGAATGAATCTACTTAATCTCTTACTGAACTTGGTACAATAGAATTTGCTTTTAAGTGAAAATCTGTTCATTTGAAAAATGGACAAAGGAAGTAGCTAATTTTCTTTGTCGCACCCAGACTGGATAGTCTGGCTTGATTATGTGTGCTAAGAGTGATAAGGAACTTAAATCTTGGAGACTCTGGGAGAGTCTGCAAAAGCAAAATGAATGAAATGTTAGATCCTTTGTAAAAGTCAAGTGTATTTAAGTTGATTAATGCTTACAAGTATTTGAGATTACAAATATTACATATTTGAGAGATTAGGAATTTTGCAATGGAGCACTTACTATCCCCCTGGAACATATGGGTTTGCCAGGAAATGTTAATGTGTTTAGGATAACCTCTCCTACCTGCTGTTCATAATCTGCTGCAGCTTCCGTCTTTGAGGTTACACTTATGATTTTGCCTTCCTGTTATTTAGAAATCCTGCATGGACTACAGGCATTGGTTTCTGCCTTTTCGCAACCATCTGCTAACCACCAATTCCCTTAAAATGCTGCCCATCCAATGGTGCTAACTACCGCAGGCCTGGATCTCTTCAGATCAGCTCAGAGCCTATAGTTGTGTGCATCGTTTTTTTTTTTGTTTGTTTGTTTTTGCTTTTTTGGGGGTCACACTCGGCAATGCACAGGGGTCACTCCTGGCTCTGCACTCAGGAGTTACTCCCGGCGGTGCTCAGGGAACCATATGGGATGCTGGGAATCAAACCCGGGTCGGCCACATGCAAGACAAACGCCCTACCTGCTGTGCTATCGCTCCATCCCCTATGTACATCGTTTTAGCCTTATCCTTTTCTACTGGGTCGCAACTCCTCAGCTCTATTAGAAGAAAATATCCAAACTCCTCCAACCAAAGATATAAAAGATCAGAATATATTATTTGTTCTGGAATATTAAGCCCACTGTGCTGAGCATAATGACTGGAGAGATACAGTAAAATAGCTCAATTTCTGAATGTCCTTGAATCTTTCCCTGCCTTTGGGACTGGAATCCTGTATTACAGTTTACATCCCCTCAACTGTGCACGAGTGGTCTAAGATCTAGCTTCTAATACGGTTGTGACCCAGTGGGGTCTATAAGTGTGAGGGTCACAAAACATTTAACATAAACTTAGGATTTTATAGAAAAGTTTGATTTGTATACCTCTTTCACATGCCCAGAGTCATGTAAACATTTCTCAGACTTAAGGAGTTTTGAGTGGAAAAACAGAAGCCACTTTCTTCATTCATAGCCCCTTACCACCCAAGAAACGCAACACGGGCAAACACTGCCAGGAACACCTTAGATTCCTTAGGTGTTTGATTTTGAATTAATTTTTGGTTGTGGCTTCAGAATTCTTTTACTCTTGCCAAATTTTCCAAAACCCTACATTAAGAAGTCTAAGAAAACCAATTCAACTGGCTATTTAAGGACACATGTACAACAGATAAATGTAACTAATGGCAATCTTCTGTGAACTTCAGCAAATTTAGCCCAACTTTCTGCTATACTGTTGTTCTCCCCAGTTTTTCACATAATCTTAGAATTCTACTCTGTGCTTGGTACTGCCTCCTCAATTCCAGACTTGTTTTTCTTTTTCTTTTCTTTCATTTCTGGTCTTTGCTGTTGGAATCATGTCTAACTTCAGGTCTTTTTGGTTTTCTCAAAGTTTAGTTCCAGTCCTGTCATATTTTAAAATTCTCTAGGTTCTGCTCCCGCTCCTCCTGGTACCCACTCTACATATTTGTAGGAAGTCTTGCCCATTCCTTCAAAATTTCATCCTCTCCACTTAGTTCCTCATTCTGTTCTGTGACAACATTTTCTAAGCTGGAGGGCTCCATGCCCATTGAGTAGGGGACACCTTTGAGGCTGTTAAACCAAGTTCCTCTATCCCAAGGTCCTCTGAGGACCCATACTCTACCAATAGCTGTAGTGTAGCCCTGTGATGTATCTCCACTCCCTGACACAAGTTTGGAATATTTAATATGGGGGAATGACACGAAGGGGATTCAGAGATTATTCCTGGTGACTGTATGAGTTGAGTGCCCAAGAGTAAGGGAATCTGGTAGCAGTCAATATGTCCAGGGCTGAGTGTGCCTACAACGTAAGTAGTCCATCACATTTCTCCTCACATTTCTTGGTTTCTTTTTGTTTATTATTTATTTATTTATTTATTTTAGCTTTTTTGTGTCCACCCAGTGATGCTAAGTGGTTCCTCCTAGCTCTGCACGGAGCAATTACTCCTGGAGGTGTTTGGAGAACCATATGGGACACCAGGAATCAAACTCTGGTTGGCCATGTGCAAGGCAAATGCCCTTCACGCTGTACTATCAGTCTGGTCCCACATTTCTTGGTTTCTGCCTGACCCTGAAGAATTCTCTTACTGTCCATTTTCTGAAATTCTTCCATTAAATTATCTGTCTGCCTAAGTAGAGAGTTTCCCTGTTCTTTACTTATAAGAACTACTAGTCTATACTACTGACCTGGACTGCTGGTGGTAAACTCAGATATGAGGGCTGTCTCAGCAGAGTAGAAGTGCAGCGTAGATAAGGGATCAAATGGAAATGGAGGGAGAGCAAGTTTTCTGAAGGAACATGAAGCAGATGGACAGGGAGAAGTAGGGATGGAGAATACAGCCTCCCAACATTAAGCATTTGTCCTTACACAGATGTAAGACCCCAAAACTAGAACAGAACTATCCCTGCCTTCTGCCTGCCCAGGACAGGCATTGCTTTAGATAGCAGCAAAGCACATTCTTTTCCAGAGCACTAACTGTATTCTTGGATATTTTTCCCAGTACAGTGATGATTCAAGCCTTTACCACCTGAAATTAGTTTTAGATGTTGGAACACATACCTCATCTTTGCCCCATAAGCTTGTAATTTCCTCTGTAGAAAAATCTATACTTGCAATTCCTGTAGCTATTACCAGATTCTTGGTCTTTACTTTTCTGATATATTAAGCTGATATGTGGTCATAATATGTCAGTGTCCTTGGCTTTGAGTTTAAACACATTAAAATTGCTACCAGAATGCTACTTCCTGGAAATCTTTACAAATGGGTTATAAAAAGTAGAACGTAACTTTGCTTTAAGGCAAAAAGTTAATATTAGAATGTTTACCTACACCAAAGTTTTAGAAAAGAAAGGTATAAAAAAGGCACATTCTTTTAAGTTACTGACTTTAGATAATTAATAATTTAGGGGCTGGAGCGAAAGCACAGTGGGTAAGGCATTTGCCTTGCATGTGGCCAACCCGGGTTGATTCCCAGCTTCCCATATGGTCCCCTGAGCACCGACAGGGGTAATTCTTGAGAGCAGAGCCAGAAGTGACCCGTGTGCATTGCTGGGTGTGACCCAAAAAGAAAAAATTGATAATTTAGGGTTGATATGAAGGAGCTTTTTATTATTAGTTGTGCTGTAGTTAGTATTGTCAATGAGGCTTTTTAAACTTTTTCAGAATATATATGTCTTTGAAAACCTGTTTTAATATTTTGAGACACAACTTTTTATATTTTTAGTGACATATTTTTTAATTTGTGTTTAAACACATTAAAATCTCACCAAATATTATTTTGTGCATTTAAACCTCTTTGACTCGCATGAGAATATATGATCACTTGAAATGACTGCTTAGTTTTTCTTCTTTCTCAGAGGATAACAGATAGCAAATATCATTTAAGATATATACTTTCGCTAAATGTTTAAGTCACGCAAATGAAATAATTATATTGATAATGCAGATGCTTAAGATCAGTAACTATAACTATCTTGTCTTCAGTTCTCACTTTGTGTGATGCTTTATCTGATTTATTGACTTATGGTTATTCTGGAGGTTGGTATTATTGCAGGCATATAGGTATGGGGGTAATGTACTTTTGGAAAGTAATAAAATTTAAGAAGAGATTGCCTAGCCCTGCAAAATTTAAGAAGAGATTGCCTAGTCCTGAAGACCATATATGTTTGGGAAGACAGCATAAACAGTGATGAATATATCTTTCACATGAAAGGTCCCAAGTTTGATCTCTGGAATTATAATATAAATTAAATTTAGGTTTCCTGAGTACCTATGAGGTGACCCTATTGGCCCCCAGCACTGCCAGATGAAGCAACATTTCATCACTTAGCCCAGTGCCTGTCAAGGCCCAAAACAGCTAGGTTGAGAACTACCAGGAGTGGCCTCTAGGGTCCCAAGCACAGCCAAGTAATCACCACCCCCACCACCCCCCCCCCCCACACACACACACACAGCCATCATGTATTAAATTTAAGTTTCAAGTGAATAGTAATTGACATTTACCAAATCAGTCTTCCAGTGACATGGTTGTTTCCCCTAAAACCATGGTCTTCAAACAAAACTGTCTAATAAAGGATTAAACATGTACTACATAAATAATTATCTTGCCAAATGCATATTATCTAGGTTAACTCAATGATTATATTTTATTTTTTTAATTAAAAAATTTTATTGACTATTTATTGGTTTACAGTATAATGGAATTTTAGGGTTTAGTTTCATTGAGTTTACATTGTAATCCATCAAGCCTTGGTAATCGAAGTCTTTCAATAAGAACCATAACTCAGTAATTGAACTAAATAAATTGTTAAGGATTGGATCAGGAGAGATAGTATAGTGGATAAGGTGTTTGCCTTTCATGAGGCCAACCTGAGTTCTATCTCAGTACCTATTGGTCCCATGAACTTGCCAGGAGTGGCCCCTGAGCACCACCGGGAGTGACCCCTAAACAAAAAAACAAACAAAGAATAACTTGATATTAGGTAGATTTTTGAATTTTTGTTGGTCCCTTGGTTTTTTGAAAGTCAGATTATTCATTAATTTGTAAAACATTTGTAGATATCTACTGACAATTCCTATGTAGTTTTATCCGGTATTAACTTTATTAACTTGGAGATTAGAAGTCAGTGGTATGAAATATTCTTTGTATAGAAATTTGATCACTTGATCATTTGACTTCCCGTTAATCATTGATTTGCTTGAGCAGGCACCAGTAGTGTCTCCATTTGTCCCTATCGCGTGCTAGTGTAGCCCAATGGCATCTGTTCGCTCTAGGAACACAAAGAGCCGCCAACCAATCATTCAGGGTCTTGATGAAGAAGTCTGACCATCTGGTAGGTGGGCGGCCATGCGGTCTTTTGACGTCCCGTGGAATCCTCAATAATGTCTCTAGTCCAGCAGTTGTCTCCAAATCTCCTTACATGTCCAACCCATCTGATTTTCATCGCCTTGGCAAATGAGACAGTGTCCCGAGTCGCTGATTCTTGACTGTTGTCGGAGGTTGGAACTCTGGATTCTTTCTCTCATTTGAGTGAAACTTGATATTCCAAGCATAGCTCTTTCAATTCCTCTTTAGGAGACCTTAATAGTGTTCTCATCCTGTCTTCGTAGGGCCCAGATCTCTGAGGCGTATGTTAATGCAGGAAGAACAGTGGAATCGAAGAGATGTGCCCAGAGCCAGAGGTTCTTGGTCCTCTTACCTATGTCTTCGACGCTCTTGAAGGCGTTTCAAGCCACTCTCTTCCTCCTGCACAACTCAGGTGCCAGGCCATTTGTCATGTTGACTTCTCGACCTAGGTACACATAACTGTTGCATTCAGAGATAGCCGTTCCATTGAGAGCGAATGGAGTGTCAGGAATGAGGCTATTTCTTATCAACACTGCCTTTGTGAGATTCAGCTGTAGTCCAACCTTTCCACACTCATGGTCGAAGTCGGCCAGCATTTGTGCCACTTGGCTAATGTTTGGTATTATTAGAACAATGTCATCAGCAAAGCAGAGGTAGTGTAGTTGCCGACCATCTATTTCACTCCCATTCCTTCCCGTTCCAGTCATCTCATGATGTTCTCAAGGGTGGCACTGAAGAGTTTTGGTGAAGTGGTATCACCCTGCCGAACCCCTTTCTTGACATGGATGATCACTTCTTTGTAGAATGGTGAGATCCTGGTAGTGAATCCGTAATACAGCTCATGGAGGATCCTGATGTATTGAGTTTGAATGCCCTGACTGGCTAGGGCTTCAATGACTGCTTCCATCTCAACAGAATCAAAGGCCTTCTTTAAATCAATGAACGTTAGACAGAGCATCATCTTGAACTCCCGAGAAACCTCAATGAGCTTGGTTATCGTGTGGATATGGCCAATCATGCTGAATCCTTTTTGGAACCCAGCTTGCTCACATGGTTGTCCTTCATCTAGTGTTCTGCCAATCCTATTCAGGATGACTGGAGTGAACAGCTTGTAGATGACAGACAATAGGCAGATTGGGCGATAGTTGCCAATGTTGTGGATGTCTTCCTTCTTGTACAGTAGTACAGTCCTGCTGGTTTTCCATTGGGATGAAACCTTGCATTCAGACAGGTAGCGTGTGAAGAGCCGAGCCAGCGTATTGATGAGTACTGACAGCAGGTTCTCCAGGTGTTCAAGTCTGACCTTGTCTGGGCCGGGTGCTGTTCATTTCTTTACTGATGAAAAGGCATATGAAATATCAGATGGGAGAACATTGGGGAACGACATATCCATCCTGCGGAATTTGGTATGTGGGCAGGTGGATGTGGCTGTTGAAGAGATCTGAGTAGAAGTCATGGATAATCTTTTCCTTTGCCCTTCTGGAAGCTGTGATAGATCCATCAGGACGTTGGAGGGCAGTCATCTTGGTCTTGTGGTTGGCAAAGGACAGGCAGGTGTTACGAATGCTTTTCCCAGATTCTGCCGCATCTACCAGCACTTCTGCTCTTTTCTCTTTGAGGTCTTCCTTGATCGCATCTCTGCACTGCTTTGCGAGCTTGGATGTTCGCTTGCGATTGCCTGAGGCATGTCCCAAACCACACTGGCGAATAAGCTCAAGAGTTTTCGAAGACAGGCGATTTTTTTTTTTGTGGTTATCTCTGTCTTGGCATTCCTTGCACAATTATGGAGGTGCTGAACTAGTCGATTGTATTCCTCGTCAATGTTGTCAACAATGGCATCTTCCCATGTTGTAGTATTAGTGCCAAAGAACTCCCAGTTGGTGGTCTTTCTGGGAGTTCTCTTCTTAAACTTTGCAGCCCTTTCTCCCTGCTCTGTGAAGTAGAATTTTGCATGAAGGAGACAGTGGTCCAATCCCATTTGGAATTTTGGGACAACAGCAACATCAGTCAGACAAAACCGTCGATTGAATATGATGTGGTCAATTTTGTTGTGGAACCTTCCACCGGGAGACTTCCATGTCCAATGTTTAGATTCTGCCTTCTGGAACTGTGAGTTACCATGGATGGTCTTGGTTGACATGATGAACTGAGACAATCTGTCACCCTGTTTTTCCATTCTAGGCCATGGTCCCGATGTAGAGTTCTTTGGCTAATCTTCTCGGTCCTATCTTGGCATTAAAATCTTTGACAATGGTCTTGTAGAAGGTGTGGCCTTCTTTATAGAACTTCTCCAGCTCCATGTAGAACTTCTCAATTTCTCCTTCATCATTATTGGATGTTGGTGCACAGACAACGAAGATATAAACTGCTGGCAGTGAGCATCATCTATTCAAGTGTAATCATCCAATTCAGGTTGTTAGGCATTCAAATGAATCAATGCTCATGGCCAAATTCCTGTTGACAAAGACACCGACACCTTCGACACCTCTTTTATCACATGTTCCAAGAAACAGTTCTCCTGTGTCGAAAACGGCGTGATGTGATTGATGCTTTCTTGTCTCGGTCAGACCAATGATGTTGTACTTGATCTTTCACGCTTGTTTCATCAGGTCCTCGATGGATGCATCTGATGCTAGTATACATGCATTGAAAGTACAGACAATCATTTTTGTCTTTCTTTGTTTTGGCAGTCTAGTTTGGCCTTGAGTTTTTAATCAACATCTCCTTTCTCATCCTTCTCAATGCTGCCATATTGGTGACGCCTTCAGGGTCAGGGGAATAAGATCCATTGGAATTAATGGTTTTAGCGCATCGAATACACAACGGATAGTTTGCCAGGCTCTGCCGTGTGGGTGGAATACTCTCGGTAGCTTGCCAGGCTCTCCGAGAGGGATAGAAGCTTTTGGGGCAGCTTCTAATTGCTCTTGTATGTGTTCCCATGGTTCAAACCATATTTGAACCCTATCAAATATGGTACAGCAATTCTGGAAGATGGGTATTAAGTGTCTTGCCGCTCGGTCCGGAAAGCATCCTGGAGCTTGGTGATGGCTGGGTAGTGGAGGTCGTGGAGGTCTGCCAGAGAGGTATTTATCTGGTACAGGTAGAGGTAGGGTGGGTCTTCTGTGCACAATCCAATCCCTGGGTCTCTGGTGGTTGGTGGAATCAGACAGGGCACGGTAGGGTGGGGCTCCTGGTTTTAATCCCCTCGCCACCTGTGGTTGGTGGGAGCAAGCAGAGGATCTCTGTCCCCAGGTCCTTTGAGCCTGGAGTCCAAGGTCTCAGAGTTCTGCTTATCTTGTTCTGTGGGGCTTCAGTTGTGCGTGAGTCTCAGTCTGAGCATCTGGAAAGCATCCTGGAGTGTCGCTATGGCTGGGTAGTGGAGGTAGAAATTTAAGGAATGTGAACACTAATTGATTTCAGTTTTGTTTTGTTGGGGTTTTGGGTTTGATTTGGTGTTTTCTGTTGTTTTTTGTTTGTTTGTTTGTTTGTTTGTTTTTGCCACACTCAGCAGTGCTTAGAGTTACTCCTGGCTCTGAGCTCAGAAATTACTACTGGTGATGGTCAAGGGGACCATATGGGATGCCGGGGATTGAACTCAGGTAGAACATGTGCAAGGCAAATGTCCTACCCACTTTACTATTGCTCTAGCCCCATATTTTCAAAAATTTTGTAGGGATCTTTTTCAATAAAAAGGGGATTGAAAGCCTATCAGTGATATTTGTTTCAAGCAGTGTAGTGGCTGCATCTGGTTATTAGGAGATGGTCCAGTTTGAAAGATGTAGCCTAGGACACCAAACAATGAGCATCTTAAATGGGGACTTTTTTCCTCTTGTATTAGTTCAGTAAGATGATTTGGGGTATTACTTTTGTAAAATTCTGACAAGGAGGAATAATAATAGTTCCTCAGTCTTATGTTGTTTTGTTTGTTTGTTCTGGTGTTAGGACCACACCCAACAGTGCTCCAGGCTTATTCCAGGGCACTCAGAGGAGTTACTCTTAGAGAGCTAAAGATTCCATTTAGGATGCCAGGGTCTGAACCTGGGTCAGCTGTGTGCAAGGCATATCTTCTTGTGTTCTGTATTAGATTTCGATCTTTCATATTGAAAAACCTTTGGGGGATGACATTATATGTGATAGTAATAATTTTATTGAAGCAACTGCTTTGAAATTCATTTGAATTTTCTCTTATTATCAAATTCTATTCTAAACAGGTATCCTTTAAGTCCAATTGAATACCAGTATGCTTAAAAAATTATTATAGAACACATTCTCTGTTTGGTCTACATTGAAAATAGTTTGCATAAGTTAGTCACAGTTATCATATATTTTTAAATGTTCTTTTCTTAAAGGATTTTTGATTTTTTTGCCTCAGAGACGTGGCTTCACTAAGAATGTTGCTTTGCATATATCAGTCCTTGAATTTGATCATCTGGCTTCCCACCAAGCACTAAAAGGGATAGCCCTGATGCCCCCCATTTAAATTTTTTTCTTTCATTCTACTTTTGTAATTTTATCAGAATAAAATATATTGTATTAAAATTTTAATTTTAATTATATTAGATTATATTTTAATATTATAAAAAAAGTTACCAATTGAACAATGTTTAAACACACTTTTACTTTTGGGGGCCACACCCAGTGGTGCTCAGGGTTTACTCCTGGCTTTGCACTCAGAAATCACTCCTGGTGGTGCTTGGGGGACCATATGGGATGCCAGGGATCAAATGGGTACAAGTGCCCTGCCGCTGTACTATCTCTCCAATCCTAACACACGTTGTTTTGCTAAAACAATTAACGACTACTTAGTTTACTGTCATCTTTAGTTGCTATTAGTGCACCAATCTATAAATGTATCCAATTATTTGAGCTCAATGCTGTGGTCATTAATTTGTATGGGTCTGTGTCCTCATGAATACTTGAAATCATGTTCACAAAAGAATCAACAACAATGACTAAAGAATGAAAGTGTATACAGTGACTCACACGGAGGTTGCTATTTAAATAGTACAAATAGGAGTAACCTTAAAGTTGTTAAGAGACCTTATAATTTTGGCATAGAAAATAGAAAATTGGCATTCATGCTCATTTTATGTAAAATTAAGCCCAACAAGTTAAAATAGAAACAAACCAAATAATAGATTTGTTGAGAACTACAGACTAGAACATTTGAATTATGGTGTAGTACTTTAAAAAAATTATTTGAGTTTCTTGTTCTAGGAAATATTTAGATTCAGCACACACTCTTAAAAATCTAATGTCAGGGCTGGAGCGCTAGCACAGTGGGTAGGGTGTTTGTCTTGCACGTGGCCCACCTGGGTCTATTCCCACCATCCCATATGGTCCCCCGAGCACCGCCAGGAATAATTCCCAAGTGCATGAGCCAGGAGTAACCCCTGTGCATCACTGGGTGTGACCCCAAAAGCAAAATAAACAAAACAAAATAAAACTTTAAAAAAAAAAAAGACCTAATGTCTAGCTGTGGATCTTATTTGAAAAAACTTGAAAAAAATTTCTTTTTTTGTAAAAGTCTCTGTAATCAATAATGTGTTAAAGCTTTACTCTAAAATCTCATATCTTTGCAATAAAAATTGTCAGTATAATTTCCTTTGGAATAATAAGCTATATAGCCAAACAACAGCATTTTCTTATCTGGTTAGAGTGGGTTTTTCTGTTATTTTTGGTTTAGGGAACTACACCTGGTGGTGCTCAGGCCTTACTTCTGGCTCTACACAGGTATCACTACAGGTGGGCTTGGGTAACCATATGGGGTGCTGGGGATCAAACCCTGTGTCTGCCACGTGCAAACAAGAGACTTCATGGTACTATCTCTCTAGCCCCTGTTTATTATTTTATTTTTTTATTGAATCACCTATCTGAATGCAAGGTTCCGTCCCAATGGAAAACCAGCAGGACTGTACTACTGTACAAGAAGGGAGACATCCATGACATTGGCAACTATCGCCCGATCTGCCTATTGTCTGTCATCTACAAGTTGTTCACTCGAGTCATCCTAAATAGGATTGGCAGAACACTAGATGAAGGACAACCATGCGAGCAAGCCGGGTTCCGCAAAGGATTCAGCACAATGGACCATATCCACACGATAACCAAGCTCATTGAGGTTTCTCGGGAGTTCAAGATGCCGCTCTGTTTAATGTTCATTGATTTAAAGAAGGCCTTTGATTCTGTTGAGATGGAAGCAGTCATTGAAGCCCTAGCCAATCAGGGCATTCAAGCCCAATACATCAAGATCCTCCGTGAGCTGTATTACAGATTCACTACCAGGATCTCGCCATTCTACAAAGAAGTAATCATTGATGTCAAGAGAGGGGTTCGGCAGGGTGATACCATTTCACCGAAACTCTTCAGTGCCACCCTCAAGAACATCATGCGATGACTGGAATGGGAAGGAATGGGAGTGAAGATAGATGGTCAGCAACTACACCACCTCCGTTTTGCTGATGACATTGTTTTAATAACACCAAACATCAGCCAAGCGGCACAAATGCTGGCCGACTTTGACTGTGAGTGTGGAAAGGCAGAACTACAGCTGAATCTTACGAAGACAATGTTCATGAGAAACAGCCTCGTTCCTGATGTCCCATTCACTTTCAATGGAACGACCATCTCCGAATGCAACAGCTATGTGTACCTAGATCGAGAAGTCAACATGACAAATGACCTGGCACCTGAGCTGCGCAAGAGGAAGAGAGCGGCTTGGAACGCCTTCAAGAACATCGAAGAAATAGCTAAGAGGACGAAGAACCTTGGCTCCGGGCACATCTCTTTGATTCCACTGTTCTTCCGGCATTAACATACGCCTCAGAGACCTGAGCCCTACGTAAACAGGATGAGAATGCTATTTGGGTCTCCCAAAGAGGAATTAAAAGAGCTATGCTTGGAATATCACGTTTCACTCAAATGAGAGAAAGATTCCGGAGTTCCAACATCCATCACGATCAAGAATCAGGGACGCTGTCTCGTTTGCCAAGGTGTCAAAAATCAGATGGGCTGGTCACGTAATGAGATTTAAAGACGACCGCTGGACTAGAGCTATTACTGACTGGATTCCACGGGATGTCAAAAGACCACATGGCCGCCCACCTACCAGATGGTCAGACTTCTTCATCAAGATCATGAACGATCGGTTTGAGGCTCTTCATGTTCCCAGAGCGAACAGATGCCATTGGGCTACACTAGCACGCAACAGGGACAAATGGAGATGTTACTGGTGCCTGCTTGAGCAAATCGAGGACTAACGGGACTAACGGGAAGTTAAGTGATTATTAAGTGATTGAATCACCATGAGATACAGTTACAAAGCTTTCATGTTTGAGTTTCAGTCATACAATGATCAAACACCTGTCCCTCCACCAGTGCACATTTTTCATCACCAATGTCCCCAGTATCCCCCCTTTCCGACTCTCTCCCTACCTCTATGACAGACAATTTCCCCCATTCTCTCTCTCTCTACTTTTGGGCATTATGGTTTTCAATATAGATACCGAGAGGCTATCACTTTTGGTTCTTTATCTACTTTCAGCACACATTTAGCATCCTGAACAATTCCTCCAACCATCATTGACTTAGTGATCCCTTTTCTAGTCCAGCTGCCTTCTTCCCCAGCTCACATGACAGGTTTCCAATTATGAAACAATACAGTGTCTGTTGTTGTCCGGATGTCAATCTCTTATTATTTTATATTCCACAAATGAGTGCAGTCCTTCTATGTCTGTTCCTCTCTTTCTGACTCATTTCACTTAGCATGATACTCTTCGTGACCATCCACTTATAAGCAAATTCCATGACTTCATCTTTGCTAACAGCTGCATTGTATTCCATTGTGTAGACGTACCAAAGTTTCTTTAACCAGTCGTCTATTCTTGTCCAGTCCCTGTTTAGAGTGTTTCTAAGAGCTTGGCATTATCAAGAGTCTGATAAACATTTCAAAAATTTTAAAAATATATATAAAATTCTGAGATGGTTAGCAACACAGGATAATGCAAAGACTTAGCCAGTTTTTGGTAAATTTTGTTACTTTTAAGCTTTTCTTTAAGAGAATCAGTTTGAAAATCCATGTGAGGAGCTAGCACAGCGGGTAGGGTGTTTGCCTTGCACGCAGCCAACTTGAAAATAGAAAGAACTTTATTTGTTTTTGTTTTAGTTTTTTGTTTTTGCTTTTTGGGTCACTCCCAGTGATGCACAGGGGTTACTTCTGGTTCATGCATTCAGGAATTACTCCTTGCCATGCTCGGGGTCCTTATGGGATGCTGGGAATCGAACCCAGGTCGGGCCGCATGCAAGGCAAACGCCCTACCCGCTGTACTATCACTCCAACCCCAGAAAGTAGAAAGAACTTTAACCTTGAATAAATTATTTAATTATGGTCCCACCATTAGTGGGTTTGGGGCTTATGGGGCTATGATGTTTGCGCTGCTTTGTTTATATGCTAAAAACTACTAAACTATACGCTTTCAAAGCTTTTATGGCATAGAAATTACATCTTGGTAAAAAGAAAACTCTGACTCCAGAACTCTATGCTCTTACGTAGTTATATAATCTTTATCTCCCTACTTTTATTGAAGTATAGTTTATATATAATAACATATACATTTAAGGTATACAAATTGGGTGATTATTTATATAATGAAATGCTTGTCACAATAAGGTTAATTAATACATCCTTCACCTAATTGCAATTATTCTGTGTGTGATGAGAACAGTTTTTATCTATGTGCTTAGCAACTGTTGAGTATATAATTCACATATTATTCACTTTACTCACCATGCTGCATACTATACCCTTAGAATTTACTCATGATAGAAGTTTGTACTCTTTGATCAATCTTTACTCTTTTCCCTACTTTCCAACTCCTGGTAATCACCATCCTATTCTCTTACTATAAATTCGACTTGTTGAGATTCTGTATATAAGAGGCCAGGGTGATAGTACAGTGGTTAAGGCACTCAGTTTGCATGCAACTGATCGAGGTTTAATCCCCAGTATCCCATATGGTCCCTGAGCTTGCCAGGAGTGATCACTGAGCACAGAGCCAGCAATAACTCTTAAGCACCTCCAGGTATGGCCAAAAATAAAATAAAAAATTATACCAATTAATTTTCAAGAAAACCAAATATTAATAAGATCATGAGAAATGTGGTAAAGGCCCTCCCATTGATCATCGATTTGCTCGAGCGGGCCCAGTAACGTCTCCATTGGAGACTTTGTTGTTACTGTGTCTGGCATATCGAATACGTCACGGGGAGCTTGCCAGGCTCTGCTGTGCGGGCGAGATCCTCTCGGTAACTTGCCGGGCTCTCCGAGAGGGGCGGAGGAATCGAACTCGGGTCGGCCATGTTGGCTGCCTGCAAGGCCAACACCCTGCTGCTGTGCTATCGCTCCAGGAGCACAGCAGCAGGGTGTTGGCCTTGCAGGCAGCCAACATGGCCGACCCGAGTTCGATTCCTCCGCCCCTCTCGGAGAGCCCGGCAAGCTACCGAGAGTATTCGATATGCCAGACACAGTAACAACAAAGTCTCCAATGGAGACGTTACTGGGCCCGCTCGAGCAAATCGACGAACAACGGGAGGGCCTTTACCTTTACCTTTATGAGAAATGTGGAATAAAATTCAGATGAATGACTGAAGTCAGTGCAATCAAAATAATAAATGTTGAATTTTGTCTTTCTCTTTTCCTTTTAATGATAATGGTATGTTTGGCCTATATATACACTCAGTCTTCTACTAATTCAACAAATTCAAAAATTATCTTGGACGGTTGGGGGTGGGTGAGAGGGATACTGGGAACATTGGCGGTGGAGAATGGGCATTGGTGGAGGGATGGGTACTCGATCGATGTATGACTGAAACGTAAGCACGAAAGTTTGTAAGTCTGTAACTGTACCTCAACCTCACAGTGATTCATTAAAAAATAAATAAATCAATCAATCACTGTATCACTGTCATCCTGTTGTTCATCCATTTGCTCAAGCAGGCACCAGAGTAACATCTCCATTCATTCCAGCCCTGAGATTTTAGCAGCCTAACCTTACTCATCTTTTCCAATGGTTCTGTATTGGAAGCTCTTTCAGTGTCAAGGAAATGAGACCTGTTATTGTTACTGTTTTTGACATATCGAATATGCCACGGGGAGCTTGCCAGGCTCTGTGGTGCAGGCAGGATACTCTCGGTAGCTTTCCAAAAGGGACGGAAAATGTACATAAGAGAACACAAGCAAGTATGTTAAAACCAAACACATGTGTGCTGCTTTAGGTACATCAGTGGGCTAGACTATATGAGGTTGTGCAGCCATGAATGCGGCTGTATCACCACCACCACCGCAGAGGAACTCAGGTATGCAAGACCTGGGACTGAGATCTCCAAGCCTGCTTGGTTTGGGACTGGGCCTTCTCCACCCAGATCCTCCATTTTCCAGTAGCTTGGCAGTCACACCCACAAACTGCCCCTGGTGCCATGTAATCCCAGCAAGATCCAGAGACTAAAATAAATAAAACTTGAGATGGCTTTTCACAAACACTTTTCCTTTAGCTATGTGATAAGAAATTTATCTTGTGAGCTCAGACACTTAAAAAAAGAAAGAAACAAAAAACATGCATTTACATGTTTTGAGTTTCCTCCTTTCTTTTTTTCTTTCTAATTTTAAGGTAAATGCCACAAATTTCCTATAAGGCTTCTAATATTAATACAAAATAGTACTATGGAGACGTTATTGGTGCCTGCTCGAGCAAATTGATGAATGAGAGGACAGTGCTACAGTGCCACTATTCTTATATTCTTTAATTATCAACTATTCTTCATAGACATTTGATATCTGGCTAAGTTAATTTTTAATGACATCTTGGCCTTTGATATATTTATATCTCATCTTTCTTTAGACTTTGTAGTTGATAAAAATGATTTTTATTTGTATTACATGTTTTACATGTTGTCTCTATCTTTCCCATTAAAGATTTTCTTCAAAGGCCTGATTAAAAAATTATTTTTATATGGTTCTTGTTTCTCAAGAAGCTTCTAATCTTTTGGCAATAAAATGCTGAATTATGTATTGAGTGTTTGTTCACTAACAGCACTTGGTTTGATAGATATACTAACTAACTAAAATTAGTCTTCAATACACCTTGCAAAGTTATGCCTATCCCTCCTTGATTTTTAACCAAAGCTCAGTGTATGTTGAAAGATCTAGTTTTCAATTGGATTTAAGAATGTCAAAATTTTAAGGATGTTTAAATTCGGCTGATATTAAGAATTAGATTCTTTGAGTCTATTTTGGTTGTGTTCCTCTTTCTACAGCTTCAAAGTACTGCTTCCTCCAAAATACTCCACTCCCTCAATTGTAAATAAATATTTTATATTTTCCTTGGGCTGGAGCAATAGTACAGTGAGTAGAGCATCTGCCTTGCACACAGCCAACCTGAATTCTAATCCCAGCATCCCATATGGTCCCCCAAGCACTGCCAGTAGAAATTACTGAGTGCAGAGCCAGACGTAACCCCTGAGCATCACTGGGTGTGACCCAAAAAAGCAAAACATATATATGTATTTTTTATAAATATATAAATATATATATTTCCATTGCTGTGACTATTGGAAAAAGATATATTTTCAAGGCCATATGATCTACATTTCACTGTTAAACAACATTTAAATTTTATCTAACCATACATAGGGATTTTTATTTCTGTATCATCTTTGGTTCAACCTGAATCTTGAAAATTTTCCCTACATTTTCACAGGCACATGTACATTTTTCACATTTTCTTTATAAAGTTCCACTGTGAATTGTTAAGTTTAAATCCTGCTACTACTGCCACATGGTGATTTAGATAAAATTTAGTAAATTCATTATGGCACTTAAAAAGGAATGACAACCTCTGACTGAGGTGGGTTTTTTAAGTGATAATAATAATGTAGATTAGATGATAACCTTTCAGTACTTGAATTGCAAACCATAATGCCCAGGGAAAGAGAGACAAACAGACAGACAGAAGAAAATTGCTTGCCACATAGGCAGGTTGTGGATGGGCGGCGCTAGTGGGAGGGAAACTGTGGACATTGGTGATGGAAAATGTACACAGGTAACAGGATAGGTGTTGAAATATTGTATGACTTATAAACAACTTTGTAACTCTTACATGGTGATTCAATAAAAATAAATTAATTAAAAATAAAATAAAATTATACCTAAATTAGACCCCCCAAAATGTAGAACTACTGTGAAAAACAGTGTGATTAGCCACATATAAGATTTCTGGTACCTTACTTTTTAAGTGGGCTGGAGTGATAGCACAGCGGGTAGGGCATTTGCCTTGCATGCGGCCGAGCCAGGTTTAATTTCTCCACCCCTCTCAGAGAGCCCGGCAAGCAAGAGTATCACCTGAACGGCAAAGCCTGGCAAGCTACCTATATTCAATATGCCAAAAACAGTAACGACAAGTCTCACAATTTGTTGTGAGACGTTACTGGGCCCGCTCGAGCAAATCAATGAACAACAGGAGGACAGTGCTACAGTGCAGTGCTACTTTTTAAGTATTTCACAATTACTAAATATCAGACAAATTACTAATGCATACACTATCATAACTTATTTAATATCTCACAACAATCTTATATACATCTTTGCAAAATTGAAATCTTCTGTGTATAAGAAATATCATATTTGTAATGTACTTTAAACCAAATATATAGAATACAATTCTAACATAAAATTTCAAGATGAAATTAGCAATGATAATTTGTTTGTGCAATTACATGAATAGCATTACTGTTTTAACCTGAGTCTTATTCATAACCAATGACCTCCATGAATTAGAAAGTCTTCTCAGTTCTGCACTATTTTTAAGGGCCTCATTTTAAAATTTAATTTATTTCATTTATTTGGGGTTTTGAGCTGCAACCATGACATTGAGTGGCTATTCCTGGTTCTATGCTTAGAGGTGACCCCCAGTGGTACTTGACAGATCATATGTGGTACCAGAGCTTTGAACTGCAGGTTGCAAGTAAAGCCCCTTAATTTTCAAAACACTTCAGAGGACTCAGTTCTTTGTGATCAGTAAATTTTAACTTCAAATTGGATATGGGGGCCAGAGAGATAGCATAGTGGGTATGGCATTTGCATCTCATATGGTCGCCCAAGCCAACCAGAAGTGATTTCAGATCACAGAGCCAGGAGTAACCTCTGAGAACTACTGAGTTTAGGCAAAAAATAACAATTATAATAATAAAAATAATTGTTAATTAAGTAAAATTGTATGTGACAAGCATTTTTCAAACATTAGACTTGCATACATTAGACTTGAAACATTATAGATTAGAATCATTACATAAGGGAGTGCTTTTGGATATTTGTTATGAGCTAAAAGTATTTAATCTCAGTAAGAGATGCTAATTCCTTATTTTATAATGACTATAAAATTATTTTATTTGTAACTTTTTTAGTCTTTTTTTCCAATTGAGAAAGCAAAACTATTTTATGTAAAATTTCTATCATGTCCAAGGACATAAGTCAGTGGTAGAGCACATGCTTCACATGTGTAAGGCCCTAGGTTTAATCCTCAGCACAAAAGCCATAACAAAAGTAAAATTTTCACTAACAGTGTTTTCTCAATTGTATAATTTACAAAAATTAAAATAATGAAATCAAATGATTTTTCCACTTCTCTTGGTGACTCAGCAGTAGAAATCCTGAGTTTATTTTGTTTTGTTTTGCTTTATTGCAGTGCCAGAGATCAAACACAGGGCCTCATACATAGAGGTATGTACTCTACCACTGAATCACATTGTTGGCTCCCAAATCATTATTGTTACTCAAAAAATTCTTACTGTCCTGGATGAAACAAAGACATACATAAAAATAAATCAGGCTCTCTGGTACAGCCATGGCCCAAGAGGCACACAGACCTAATTCAGAGCCCAGCAGTTTTCGGCAGAAATGTGAATGGACTATGCACTGAACTATGGTGCCGTGACCGCCGCCCCCACCCCCCGGGAGGGAAAGGGTGTCTGTCTCTTCCGCCTCCCCCCCCCCCCCCCCCCCCCCCGCAGCACGATGGCCGCCACCTTAGAGCTTATTGGACAGCCAAGTATGAGCCGGTGGTGACAGGGCAACTGTGGCCTCATGGGATGGGGGTTGGAACCAGTACGTCCTTCCCACCCCACCAAGGCCGAGAGTTGCCCCCTATGAGCGGCTCTCTGGCATGGCCATGGCCCCAGAGGCACACAAACCAATCTTGTAATTATGCGGCTTTTGGCAGAAATCCCTCCAGACTTAATTAGTAAAATATCAGAAATCCAAAATCATATGAAGACATCATATAGTATTCATAACCAGGAATAGAAAACAAATTATTTCACAATGCCTTCTTAGCAGATCTGATTGTTGGGGGGAATTTCCAAATAATAATGGTGTATCTTTTGTCTAAATAATGAATGTAATCAAAATAGAGAGAGAGTTAAGTGGAAATCATCTGCCTCACAGGCATCGGGAAAGGTGGGATGGGGAATATATTGGGGTTCTTGGTGGTGGAAAATATGCACTGGTGAAGGGATGGGTGTTTGATCATTGTTCGACCGAGACTTAAACCTGAAAGCTTTGTAACATTTTTCACAGTGACTCAATAAATTAATTAAAAAATAAATCATTCTTTTAGAAACTTAAAACTACAATATTTCAAAAGTGAAGAATAGTTCATATGTAATACCTATCATTGAATAATATGGAAAACAAAATATTTGGGAATAAATTTTTTTTAATTTATTGAATCATCTATAGCACAGCGGGTAGGGTGTTTGCCTTGTACACGGCTGACCTGGGTTTGATTCCTCCGCCCCTCTCAGAGAGCCCAGCAAGCTACTGATAGTATCCCGCCCACATGGCAGAGCCTGGCAAGCTCCTCATGGTGTATTTGATATGCCAAAAACAGTAACAATAAGTCTTACAATGGAGACGTTACTGGTGCCTGCTTGAGCAAACCGATGAAAGGAAAGATGGCAGAGGTAAAGTTTCAAAGTCCCAAATATACTTGAAGATATCTGCTTTGCCAGAGTTAAAAGCCATTCTGTTGACCAGGTGCTCCACATAGCTAAACCCCTTTACTCCAACATTCACCAAGACATTTCAGAATGTGGCTGGCACTGACAAGAAAAAGCAACTGTCATCCAAGAGGGAGGAATAAGCCTGTACTTTATTATCAGGTTTTATTTTTACAACTGTCTTAAAGAGTAGGTAAGTAGATGTCACCATCCCCATTTTTCCAGTTGAAGAAACAGGAATAAAAGGTTCAGACTAATATGACAGCTACTATGCATCAAATTAATAACTGAGCTACACATTTTAACTTATTATACTTTCCTTTTTGGAGGGGAGGTGTGGTGACACTGGGAAGTGTTCAGGGCTTACTCCTGACTGTACTTAGGCAATACTCCAGGGAACTATATGTGCTACTGGGAATGAAATTTGGGTTAACTATGTGCAAGACAAGTTCCGTACCCACCAAATGATATCTTCAGCCCTTAAATACTTTCAAATACAACAAATCTTACTTGATTAAACTCTCCAAGTCAATGTGGAGAGTTTTCATTAAGGCTATAAGTTAACAAGGATTTTTTTTTTAGTATGATGCCAAACACAGTAACAACGAGTCTCACAATGGAGATGTTATTGGGCCCGCTTGAGCAAATCGATGAAGAACCGGAGGACAGTGACAGTGACTTAGTGTGATTATTAGGCAGTATTTAACACATGTTTTTCCAGAGTTTTATATTATAGGAATCTAAAGTGGACTTCCTTGGAGCTATAGAGATAGTATAGAAGGAAAGACACTTGTGTTGCAGGCATCTGGCTTGAGTCCAATCCTGGTACCATATATGGTCCCTAAGCACTCCCAGGTGTGGTCCCTGAACACAGAACTGGGTGTGCCCCCAAACAAAACAAGCAGACAAAAATAAAGTGGAGCTTGTTTATAGCATATCAATTCCAGAAGAATATAATCACAAAATGTTTCATATTCATTTTTGTTTTGTTCTGGGGCTATACCCAGGGTGCTCAGGGGTTACTCATTACTCTGCATCGAGGAATCACTCCTGGTGGTGGTGCTCAGGGAAACCATATGGGATACTGGGGATCAAACCCAAGCCAGCCACATGCAAGGCAAATACCCTACCCTCTGTACTGTCTCTCCAGCCCCTCATTGTTCTGTTTTTATTTCTATTTACTCATTTACTTTATAGGGGTCACCCCCAGCAGTGATGGCAGGGGCAGCAGTCACTGCCTGGTTGCATGGGCCTGACATTTCAATGTTTGGCCTAGTGCTCAGGACAGGGACTTATGATGATGGTGATCAAACCCAGGGCCCTAAGTATGCTAGCTTTGTGCTCTATCACATACATGAGCTATTTCCTTGGTTTATTTTTCTGTTTGTTTGTTTGGGGCTTCACCTGGTAGTACTCAGGGAATACTGTGCTAAGGAATCACTATTGTCACTAGTTAGGGGATCACATGGGGTGCTGGGATCAAAGCTAGGTCAGTCACATGCACAGCTAGTTCCTTACCTGCTGTGCTTTCTCTCTCGTCAGTCTCTTGGAACTATTCTTGAGCATGATTTAGGGTAACTTTCTCTGCAAACTTATTGAATCTGTCATATAATAGCATTTTCTCATACTAAAATCAGTCTTGGACTTAACATAAGTGCCTTTCTATCTAACTGTAGCATATTTCCCTTCAGCACATTTAAAAATATTTTAAAACAGGACTAAAACAAGATTGTTGTAAAAGAGAACAGTTTTTGTACTTGGTGTGACACTCATTTCCTTAACCAAATTAACTTTTTAAAATTGAAGTCATAACCCTGATATGACTTTTTAAGATGATAAAATAATTAGAATTACCCTCTCTGCCACTTTGATGTCGTAATTGTTTTTTATATCATTGTCTTACCCTCCTATTTCATCCCCTCTAAAGGTGAGTATGTCGTAGTTGGTTTCTAAAAGTTCCCTACTTGGAGGCTGAAGCTATGGTACTTACAGTAGGGCATTTGCAGCACATGTGGCTAAGCCGCGTTTGATCTCTAGTACCAGCTATGAGTAGTAAGCCATGAGCACTGCCAGGTGTGGCCCAAAAAACGAACAAAAGGGATCTTTCACTTCTTTCTTTCCTCTCTTACAATACCCAGAACAGTGTCAGGCAGGCAAAAGATGTTTAAAACGTTCTTGAGCCCTGGAACTCTAAGAGTAGTTGTTTTGGAAGAGATCTGGGCAAGTCTGGGATAGAGGAAGGAGATTACTGTCTGTGTGAGAAGTGAACATGAAAACACCTCCACATTGTCATCAAAAGCGATCCTCCTGAAAGCAGTGGGTGCGATGCAGGATATGACGGGAGAGCGGCGTGGAAGCACACACAGGCAGTGCGGGGAAATGAAGGCAGATGCTGACAATAAGGCTGAAGACAAGGGGGAGCGCGGGAAGGGAATGATGTCATCAGAGCAGCAACAGAGGAAGACCGTTTGGCAGCAGCTTTTGAATAGACTTTGAAGAAAAAAAATTAGACAGAGGGGAAAAAGGAAATAGGAAAGGGAAGTCTGCTCCAAACTCAGCCTGACATTTGCTGCCGGTGGGGAGCTTCCTGTCACAGCTTGATGTCTGAAACATCTGGTCACCTTTTATAATAACGAGCTCTTACAAACTTCAGCTTTCTCAAGTGACCAGGTTAGACTATATATGGGTTCCATGGTTTAAGATTCTTTGCTGGTAGATAGAGTTATCTGAAGAAACAAAAGAATACATAGGCTGAAAATAAAGTCTTCTCTTTCCCTGAGAACATGCTCAGCAGTCTTCTGATGGAGGTACTTAGATTTGCATATGCATATGATGTAGTGTTTTAGAAATTGTTTTTCATTAAAAAAAACAAGAAAGATGTGTCAATTCTTTAAATTCAGTGATGTCAAATGGTGAAAGGGAGCTAAGTGCATTTCAAAGAAAGCAATTTTTCTAAATCTAATAATTTTACTATCTATTGTGTTTCCTGTTGCATTGTTTAAATTTTGTTAAGATTCCTTTATCTTGTTTCACTTACAAAATAGGTCCAAGTTTTCCACTACACAATTGTGCCCTCTAGTGTTTCTCAGCATTTAATGGAGGTTATGGAGTTTTGTTTTGTTTTGTTTTGTTTTGTTTTGTTTTGTTTTGTTGAGGGGGTGGGGATGTCACAATAATGGTACTCAGTGGCTACTCCTGGCTCTGTGCTCAGGGGTCCCTTTTTCCCTCATGTGATTAAACCCAGGCATCCTGTATTCGAAGCATACACTTCAGTCCATTGATTTATTTCTCAGGTCCTACTTTGGAGTTTTCAAAAGTGCTTACATGGGGCTGGAGAGATAGCACAGTGCTAAGTTCCTTGTTTTACATGTGGCCAACCAGGATTTGATCCCCAGTACTACCACGAATAATCACTGAGTACAGAACCAGGAAAAGTCCCTGCGTATAGAACAGGCGTGAGCCCTGAGGATAGCCTAGGTTTGGTCACAAAATCAAAACAAAAGAGAAGTTAGAACTCTTTTTTTATGGGCACCAAAGCTGAAGTGATTCTCTTTACTATCTCTAGGCTATCTGCTATATTAGACAATATAAGAACAATTTTGTTATGGTATACATAAAAGCCCAGAGTTTAGCATCTTAAAAAAAACATGTTAATTTTGGTCAGAGAGACAGTACAATTGGTAGGGCATTTGCCTTGCAAGTGGCCTACCCAGGCTTAATCCCTGGCATCCCACATGGTCTCAGAGCACTGCTAGGAGTAATTTCTGAGTGCAGAGCCAGGAGTAAATACTGAGCACTGCAGGGTGTTGCCAAACAAACAAAACAAACAAAAGTCACACAAAAAAGTTCATTTCTCACAAAAGGTTCAGTGCAACCCTGAACTGTCTACAAAAGATATTGTCTACAATATCTTGGGAGATCCAGGTTTCCTGCATCTTGTGTTCTCAATCACCTTCTCGCTTGCAAAGTCTTCAGGACAGGAAACTAGAGAGACGGTGGTCCTCTGGCCTTTAATGCATCAGCCTGGAAGTGATCCATCCCCCTGCTATTTTCTAGTGGCCAGAACTGGGCACCTCTGGGCACTGAGGCAAGACATACTGGGAGACATGAAACATCTGGATGCTCTGGGCGGTGAAGTCTCCACAGAAGAGGGACAAACATATTGACTATTCTAGTCTTACTCTGTGTGTGTGTGTGTGTGTGTGTGTGTGTGTGTGAATTTTTTGGTGTAGTGCTGGGGATACAACCAAGTTGCATGCATGCAAAGTATGTGTTTTACCATGTACCACTGAGCTGCATCCCCAGTCTCTTGGGAAATAATTCGATTTGAAATTTCCAATAGGACTTTCAATGAAAAGGAAACAGCGAGCAATTTATATGAATGATCTTTCATTTTCAATATTAAACTCAAACTTAAATATCCCATTTGTCTAATAGCAGCAGTGTAGGAGAGGTTGTATATTGGGATTTCTGTTCTGATTGGCTTTTGTATACAATGAAGTGTGCTTTATTTCCCTCTTCTTTGAGATGCTATTCTCCTCCTCCTGTATCTATTCTTTGGAATAAATGATGACTTAATTGTTATTTACTTTTTTGGGGAGAGGGATGAGGGGTTGGGCCACACCCTGTGACATTTAGGGACTATTCCTGGCTTTGTGCTGGGGACCATCTACAGTGCCAGGATCAAACAAGGGTTGATTGTGTACAAGGAAAATGCCTTAACTATCTCTTTGGCCCTATTTGAAATGTTTTATTTTATTTATTGTTTTAATTTTGGGGCCACATCTCTTGGTGCTCAAGACTTGGCTCTGCACTTCTGGATCACTCCTGTAGGGGATTTAGGGAATCATATGTGATGCTGGGATCAAACCCGGGTCAGACACTTTCAAGACAAGCACTCTACTTGCTGTTCTATCACTTCAGCCTCATTTTCAGCATTTTATTTTATTATTATTTTTATTTTGGGGGCACATATAAAGGTGCTCAGGACTTGCTCCTGGCTCTGCGCTCAGGGATCATTCTTGGTGAGGTTCAGGAAGCCATATATGGTGCTTGGGATCAAATCTGGGTTGGCCACATGTAAGGCAAATTCCCTATCCACTGTGTTATTGTCCCAGCCCTCTTTTTAAGTATTTTAAAGAGAATGGTTCAGTGGCATTAAGGACCTTCACATTGCTGTACAATTATCACTGCTTGGTTTCCAAAGCTTTTAAAAATTATTATCCTGAATTAAAACTCCAAAATCAGGCTGAGGGGCTAGAGTGATAGCACAGCAGGTAGGGTGTTTGCCTTGCACGCGGCCAGCCTGGTTGACCCGGTTTTGATTACTCTGCCTTTGATTCCTACCCCTCTCGCCTGCCCGGCAAAGCCTGGCAAGCTACCCGTGATGTATTCGATATGCCAAAAATAGTAACAAGTCTCACAATTTGTTGTGAGACGTTACTGGTGCCTGATCGAGCAAATCAATGAACAATGGGAGGACAGTGCTACAGTGCTACTCGGGCTGGAGCTATAGCACAGTAGGTAGGGCGTTCGCCTTGCATGAGGCTGACCTGGGTTTTATTCCCAGAATCCCATATGGTCCACTGAGCCCCGCCAGGGGTAATTCCTGAGTGCAGAGCCAGGTGTGACCCCAAAAGCAAAACTAAATAAATAAATAAAACTCCATACTCATTAGATAATAACTTTCAATTTTCCCTTCTCCAACCTCCTGAAACCATCATCTTATTATAAATCTGACTAAATTAGTTACCAGAGATAAGTAGAATCAAACAGTGTAATTCACTTAATATAATGTCTTCAACATTCACCTATGTTTAGTATGTATCAGAATTTGTTTCCTGGGGCCAGAACAATAGTACAGCAGACTTGCACACAGCCAACCTGGTTTCAATCTCTGGCGTCCCATGTGGTCCCTTAGCACTTCTAGGAGAAATTCCTGAGTGCAGAGTCAGGTGTAATCACTGAGCCTTGCCAGTTATGACCACAAAACAAACAAAAAGAATGTTTTTCCTTTTTAAAGGTCAAGTAATACTACATTGTAATAGTTTATGGCACATTTTACTTATTCAAGGGCTGATCTTTGAGAATAAAATATTTGTTTTTGCTTGTGAGATATTTCTAGAGTCTTCTGTAATCTATAGCATATCTAATAAGGCATACAGTTGTTCAACATATGATCTCCTGTGTCCTACTCATCTAGAAATATGATATACCTTGCTATTTCTATCATTTATTTGGCCTCCTGGGTAAGTGTTACTTTTCCTCTGAATCAAGTTGTCTTGATTGCATCCAATGGTGTTCTGTGGTCATCAATTACAATTTTTGCCTATAGGAGCATGCTAATAGTCATAAATCATTTTTTCTGCTTTGATATTGTAAGAAAGACATTAACTTACTTTATTTATTTTGAGTGGAAGTAGCATTGTTTTATAACATCACATAGGTTTCTGGCAATACAACATTATAAATCAACACCTGTATATAATAGGCTCACCACCAGTAACCTAGTTTCCATCCTTTGCCAAAAATTTGACCCCTTTTCTATTGGATTTCCCCCTCTCCCAGACTGATATTTTTAAAGTTATCTAAACTATGGAAATAATATAGAATATTAGACACCTCATTAACAGATTTTTCATGTTTCTAAAGGTTTACCATTAATTAATTAATTAATTTAGGTGAAGTAACATAGTTTTTATTAAAACTTATTTAGAAAGTTGTGAGTGGAGAGAAAGGGAGAAGTGTGTTTTCAAAAGAGAAAACAGACTTCTCTTGGGATTATTTTTTTCATGTCACTTTCCTCTCTCTCATTATTTGCGTATAAGAAGGCCATGGATTTTTGGGCATTGATTTTATAGCCTGCGACTTTACTGTACAAGTCTATTGTTTCTAGGAGTTTTTTGGTAAAGGATTTAGGATTCTTGAGATATAGTATCATATCATCTGCGAATAGTGAGAACTTGGTTTCTTCATTTCCTATCTGGTTTCCTTTAATGTCTTTTTCTTGCCTAATTGCTATTGCAAGTACTTCCAGTAATATGTTAAACAGAAGTGGTGATAGTGGGCATCCTAGTCTTGTCCCTGATCTTAGAGGAAAGGCCCTTAGTTTTTCCCCATTGAGGATAATGCTTGTCATGGGTTTCTTGTAGATGGCTTTGACTATCTTGAGGAAAGTTCCTTCAAAACCCATTTTGGTGAGAGTTTTCATTATAAACGGTGCTGGATCTTGTCAAAAGCTTTCTCTGCATCTATTGATATGATCATATGGTTTTTATCTTTAATTTTGTTGATATGATGGATTAAGTTGATTGATTTCTGAATGTTAAACCATCCTTCCATCCCCAGGATGAAAGCTCAATTTCTAGTTTTTTTGAGGAATGCTCATATCGCTGGAGCGATAGCACAGCGGTAGGGCGTTCGCCTTACAAGCGGCCAACATGGCCAACCTGAGTTCGATTCCTCCGGCCCTCTCGGAGAGCCCGGCAAGCTACCGAGAGTATTCGATATGCCAAACACAGTAACAACAAAGTCTCCAATGGAGACGTTACTGGGCCCACTCGAGCAAATCGACGATCAATGGGAGGGCCTTTACCTTTACCTTTACCATATTGTTCTCCAAAAAGGCTGGATAGTTGACATTCCCACAACAATGAATGAGAGTCCCTTTCTCCCTGCATCCACTAGTTGATCTTGTTCTTTTGGATGTGTGCCAGTGTCTGTTGCACCATTATTTTATATTGAAATAGTTTTTAAAAATTTTTTTTTATTTTTTGGGCCCCACCTAGTTATGCTATCCTGTTCACAATTGTACCCCACAAAATCAAATACACTGGAATCAGCCTAACTAAAGAGGTAAAGGACCTCTACAATGAAAACTACAAAATGCTACTCCATGAAATAAAAGAGGACACTAGGAAATAGAAACATATCCCCTGATCATGAATAGGAAGAATTAACATCGTAAAAATGGCAATACTCCCGAAAGCATTATACAGATTCAATGCGATCCCTATAAGGATACCCATGAAATTCTTCAAAGAAATAGATCAAGCACTCCTGAAATTCATTTCATTTCATTTTCATTTCATCATCCTGTTAATCGTCGATTGCCTCGAGCAGGCCCCAGTAACGTCTCTTTCATCCTAGCCCTGAGATTATATTCACGGCTCTTTAGGAGAATGAGACCCATCAATGTTACTGGTATTTGGCATATTTGGTACGCACGGGGAGCTTGTCAGACTCTGCCCTGTGGGCAGGCTACATTCGATAGCCTGCAAGTTTGTCCGAAGTACGAATGAGATAATAAGATATCATAAAAAAAAGTTCTGACAAGATGTAGCGCAGCCGCGTATGCGGCCGCGCAGTTCCGGGATCTGGATTTTATAGTCTCTGAGTCTTGGCCGCTGATGGGATTACACGGCGCCAGGGGGCCAGGTGGTGGGTGTGACCCCCGCCTGCTGGAAATTGGAGGATCTGGATGGAAGATGAAATTCATATGGAATTTCCAGATGAAATTCATATGGAACAACAAAAACCCACGAATAGCTAGCTATGCTCAGGCTTATTCCTGACTCTGCTCAGAGAACATTCTTTTTTGGGGGGAACATTTTGGGTCACATCCAGCAGTGCTCAGGGGTTATTTCTGGCCCTGCACTCAGGAATCACTCTTGGTGTTGCTCACGGGAACCATATGGGATGTTGTGGATCAAACCCAGGCTGGCCTCATGTAAGGCAAACTCCCTACCCTCTGTACTATTGCTCTGGCCCTCAGAGATCATTCCTTATAAATTGGGGGGACCGAACCCAGGTCAACTGCATGCAAGTCAAGGGCTCTACCTTCTGTACTATTTCTATGGCCCTCTATTAATTTTATTGCTAAGAGTATTATTGACCTTCATAATAAGAGCTACTAGGCACCTGTTTGCAGAGGTACCTCCAGACCCCATGCCAAGCTGAGTCTCATATCAGGGCACCTCAGAGGAGGAGCGGGGGAGACCTCTTCTCACCAAAATAGAGCTTTGGCAGCTGAAAACCTTCAGAACCCAGTCGCCACCATGCTCATGGCCAGACTCAGGCTCAGATGAGCCTCATCCAGGAATGAATCTGTTGAAAAACTCAGATATGCAGGTTTTGTGACTAAAATCTCAGGATCTCATGGAGTCGGAGACAGGTGACCTCCCCCCATTTCCCTTTTCTTCTGGGAGCCTGTCAGTCATGCCCATGAACTGTCTCTGGCACCATATAAGCTCATTAACAGCCATGATCCAGAGACTCATAAATAAATCTCAAATGAGATCAGCAAGCTGCAGAGAGGTTTCCAGTCCCCAAAGTCACCATACAGCTATATCACTCCATCAAAATTTTAGAATTCCTGGGGTGCATGGCTACATTTGTGGCAGCTTAACATCTCATATGCTACATTACTGATATACCAGGTGTAGCACACCCCATTGGATGGGATGAAAAGTAGAAGGTGATCAATCTCAATTAAGAAAATATTAACACATGAGGCTTAAACCTGTAACAAAATGTTAGTAATTTCTTTTATAAGAACTTAATAGTTCTAGGGTAATATTCAACAATCTTCACACACCTTCTAAAAATCTTTTTGATCATTTTTAGGAAATAAATCATAACAAGCAATACAAAATAAATTACTTAGGGTCTGTATTTGAGCAGGCTTGAGTGATGGTTGGGAAAACTGGAAATAATGATGATGGGAAGTGTAATGGTGGTGGAATTGTTGTTGGAATATTGAATGTAATAAATCATTGCAAACAACTTTATAAAAATAAAATTTAAAAAAGAAAGAGCTACTAGGCATCATCCTAAGTATTTGATGCATGTAATAAATGATGGTATTAGTTTCTGAAATGTAAAATATAGTAACAAAAAAAAGAGTTGACAGAAAAAAACGGTAACATGACATTTTTGAGTCTGGAAATGTTGGCTTTGAGAGACTGACAGAAACAGGAGTCTTGCTAAAGATGGTAAGAAAAGTGAATTCAAGTCTGAAATCAGGAGAAGCAGCAGTGGAGTCAGGCTGGAATGAATGAATGAGAGGGTACGAGCTGTGGCTGGGGAATGAAGGAGATTCTAAGAGAGAGAACAGGTCAGAGTCAGCCCTAAAATGAGCCTGAGGGCTAGTAAGGGCTTGATCACTTGATCACTTGACATCCTGTTACTTATCAATTTGATCCTGATTCTTGATCATCGACAGAGGTTGGAACACCGGGTTCTTTTTCTCATTTGAGTGAAGTGTGATACTCCAAGCATAGCTCTTTCAATTCCTCTTTGGGAGACCTGAATAGAGTTCTCATTCTCTTTTCGTAGGGCCCAGGTCTCTGAGGCATATGTTAATGTAGGAAGAACAGTGGATTAAAAGAGATGTGCCCAGAACTGGAGGTTCTTTGTCCTCTTAGCTATTTCTTCGATGCTCTTGAAGGTGTTCCAAGCCTCTCTCTTCCTCCTGCACAACTCAGGTGCTAGGTCATTCGTCATGTTGACTTCTCAACCTAGGTACACATAACTGTTGCATTCAGCGATGTTCGTTGCATTGCGAGTGAATGGAGCATCAGGAACGAGACCTTTTCTCATAAACATTGTCTTCGTGAGATTCAGCTGTACTCTGACCTTTCCACACTCATGGTTGAAGTCAGGCAGCATTTGTGCTGCTTGGCTAATGTTTGGTGTTATTAGAACGATGTCATCATTGAAGCAGAGGTAGTGTAGTTGCCAACCATCTATCTTCACTCCCATTCCTTCTCATTCCAGTCATTGCATGACATTCTCAAGGGTGACATTGAAGAGTTTTGGTGAAATGGTATCACCCTGCAGAACCCCTCACTTGACATGGATGATCACTTCCTTGTAGAATGGTGAGATCCTGGTAGTGAATTCGTAATACAGTTCACGGAGGATCCTGATGTATTGAGTTTGAATGCCCTGTTTGGTTAGGGTTTTGATGACTGCTTCAATCTCAGCAGAATCAAAGGCCTTCTTAAAATCAATGAATGTTACACAGAGCGGCATCTTGAACTCCCAAGAAACCTCAATGAGCTTGGTTGTCATGTGGATATGGTCGATGGTGCTGAATCGTTTTTGGAACCCGGCTTTCCTTCATCTAGTGTTGTTGGTTGTCCTTCATCTAGTGTTCTGCCAATCCTACTCAGGATGACTCGAGTGAACAGCTTGTAGACAATAGACAACAGGCAGATGGGGCGATAGTTGCCAATGTTGTGGATGTCTCCTTGTACAGTAGTACAATCTTGCTGGTTTTCCATTGGGATGGAACCTTGCATTCTGACAGGTAGCGTGTGAAGAACTGAGCCAGCGTATTGATGAGTACTGATGACAGGTTCTTCAGGTGTTCTGGTCTGACCTTGTCTGGGACGGGTACTGTTCGCTTCTTTACCGACAAAATGGCATGTCGGATTTTGGAAAGGAGAACTTTGGAAACGACATATCCATTCTGTGGAATTTGGTATATGGGCGGGTGGACGTGGCTATCGAAGAGATCCAAGTAGTAGTTATGGATAATCTTCTCCATTGCCCTTCTGGAAGATGTGAGAGATCCATGAGGGCGTCAGAGGGCAGTCATCTTGGTCTTGTAGTTGGCGAAGGACAGGCGGGTGTTGCGAATGCTTTTCCCAGCTTCTGCAGCATCTGCGAGAACTGCTGCTCTTCTCTCTTTGAGGTCTTCCTTTATCGCTTCTCTGCACTGCTTTGCTAGCTTGGACGTTTCCTTTGGTTGCCTGAGCCTTGCGCCAAGTCACATTGGTGAATGAGCTCAAGAGTTTTCGAAGACAGGCGTCTTTTTATGGCTATCTGTCTCTTGGTGTTCCTTGCACAATCATGGAGGTGCTAAACCAGTTGATCGTATTCCTCATCAATGTTGTCAACGACAGTATCCTCCCATGTTGGCGTAATAGTACCAAAGAGCTCCCAGTTGGTGGTCATTCTGGAAGTTCTCTTCTTAAACTTTGCAGCCCTTTCTCCCTGCTCCATGATGTAGAATTTTGCATGAAGGAGATGGTGGTCCAATCCCGTTTGTAGTTTTGGGACAACAGTGACATTGGTCAGGCAAAACCATTGATTGAATATGATGTCATCAATTTCATTGTGGAACTCTCCACTAGGAGACTTCCATGTCCAACGTTTAGATTAGACCTTCTGGAACTGTGAGTTGTTACCATGGATGGTCTTGGTCGACATGATGCACTCAGTCTCTCACCCTGTTCGTTCCATTCTAGGCCATAGGTCCCAATGTGGAGTTCTTCGGCTGATCTTCTCGGTCCTATCTTGGCATTAAAATCACCAACAATGATCTTGTAGAAGGTGTGGTCTTCTTTATAGAACTTCACCAGCTCCATGTAGAACTTCTCAGTTTCTCCTTCATCATAATTGGATGTTGTTTTTTATATAATTTATTTCTTTATTGAATCACTGTGGGAAAAGTTACAGAGCTTTCGGGTTTAGGTCTCAGTCATGTAAATATCAAACACATTTCCCTTTACCAATACTTATTTTTAACCGTGAACCCCAATAGAACCCCACCTCCCACCCCTCCCAATTCCTGTGAGGCAGTTGAGTTCTAGTTAATACTCTATCTACTTTGACAAGATACATTGTTTCGATAGAAGATGCACAATTATTGTTTAGGGTTTACGACCCCCCCCCCCAATCAGACATGCTGGAACAGCGTTGTGAAATGATTTGCTTTCTACAACTTTGTTTAAGAATAAAATGATGTCGCGCGGCCGCAATTGCGGCCGCGTGGTTTTGGATTTCTGCTATTTTACTTATTAACCCTGGAAGAATTTCTATTAAAAGTTAGATAGTTAAGAGATTGGTTTCTGTGCTCTGGAGTCGTGGCCATGCCAGAGAGCCGCTCGTGGGGGGCAGCTGGCGACCTCGGTCGGGCGTGAAGGACAGCCCATTACGCCCCCTTCCCATGAGGTCCCTGCCGCCACCCCCCCCCCCCCCCCCCCGCGGCTCAAACCTGCTGTCCACAAGGCTCCCGTGCGGCCGCCATCTTTCTTTCCAGAGAGGAGCAGGCGAGTGGGTCAACACCCTTTCCCCTCCGGGCAGGCATGCTGGCGCAGTTTAACACATAGTCCATTTGCTTTTCTGCTCCAAGCGGGTGGCTCTCTGTGCTAAGTCCTTGTGCCTCCGGGGCCGTGGCCGTGCCGGAGAACCGCTCGTGGGGGGCAGCTGGCGACCTCGGTCGGGCGTGAAGGACGGACCATTACGTCCCCCTTCCCATGAGGTCCCTGCCGCCCCCCCCCTCACCCCCGTGGCTCAAACCTGCTGTCCACAAGGCTCCCGTGCGGCCGCCATCTTTCTTTCCCGACCAAAATTGGATGTTAGTGCGTAGACAATGAAGATAGAAACTGCCGGCAGTGCGCCACATCTATTCAAGTATAATTGTCCAATTTGGGTTGTTAGGCATTTGAATGAATCAAAGCTTATGGCCAACTTCGTGTTAACAAGGACACCAACACCACCGACTCCTCTTTTGTTGAATGTTCCGAAGAACAGTTCTTCTCCAGTGTCGAAAACGGCGTGATGTGATTGATGCCTTCTCATCTCAGTCAGACAAATGATATTGTACTTGATCTTTTGTGCTTGTACCATGAGGTCTTCGGTGGATGCCAGCATTGTGCATTGAAAGTACAGAAAGTACAGGCAGTCATTTTTGTCCTTCTTCATTTTGGCAGCCTAGCTCGGCCTTGAGATTTTTATCAACCTCTCCTTCCTCATCCTTCTTAATGGTGCCATATTTGTGGTTCTTTCAGGGTCAGGGAAATGAGACCCATTGTATTTACTGGTTTTGGCATATCAAATATGCCACAGATGGCTTGCCAGGCTCTGCCGTGTGGGCAGGATATTCTCAGTAGCTTGCCAGGCTCTCCGAGAGGGATAGAGGCTTTTAGTGCAGCCTCTAACCGCCCTTGCAGGTGTTCCCATGGTTCAAACCATATTTGAGCCCTATCAAATATGGTGCGGTAATCTTGGAAGATGGGTATTAAGTGTCTTGTGATGTTTCGTGTGGCTGTAGAGTGGAAAGCGTCCTGGGGCTGGCAGCGGCTGCCTAGTGGAAGTAGTGCAGATAGTGGAGGTTGCCGATTAGGTATTTATCTGGTACTGATATGGTGGGTCTTCTGTGTGTAATCCCTGGGTTGCCAGAGGTTGGTGGAGTTTGGGCAGGGCAGATTGGGGCTTCTGGTTTTAATCCCTTTGTCTCCGGAGATTGGTGGGAGCAGGAAGAGGATCTCTGTTCCCGGATCTGTTGAGCCTGGAGCCCAAGGTCACAGAGTTTCTCTTACCTGATTTTGTGGGTGACTCATATGTGACTCATGTGACTCATGTGTGAGTCTCAGCTGGATTATCCAGAAAGCATCCTGGAGTGTGGTGGTGGCTGGGTAGTGGAGGTTCTTACTGTAGTAAGAACTTAGTTAGTTCTTACTAAGCAAAATGGCTGGAAGAGATGTTGGGGTGGAGGAAAAGCAATGGCATGGAGCCTGTGTGGTCCCTGGTTAGATATGCAACCCCCACCCCCACCTGCTCTATTCCACATCTCCAAGAACTTGAACTTTAAGTGGATCATATAAAGTTTGAATTGTGCATGTTTATCTTTTGTGTCTGGCTGATTAGGAGCAATGATTCCTACCTTGGGCAGTGCAGTCAACTAACCCAAGGAGCTTTGAAAGACCCAGAAAGGCTGGACAGAGAACCAACATGTGGTTGGCCTGTTCACTAGCCTTTTGACATGACAACTGGGAAGAAAATGGACATGGGTAAATATTGTCCCCAACAAGACTTTATTCTTCATGCTGAGCATAAAGGTGGAAAGCTGTGGTTCTTATCTTGTGGTGAACGTGCTTTGAATTTCAGCAAGCAGTCAGTACCCCATGCCTTGCCTCCACCAGCAAATCCATCCTGGCACTTGTAAACTGTGTGCGTGCCCAGTGTGGAATGCCCTCATGTGGGCTACATGTTTCACTAGCAGGTTAAGTCTCCAGCTGGGTGTGAATTTTAGAATTAAAATGCGGGAAACAGGGGGTATGATGGCACCAGCAGGTCAATCTGTACCTGTGAGGCAAGTGAATCAGCAATCTGATGGCACCATCAGACTTTCAGATACCCCCAAATTGCTGCTGTACCTTTGACCAGACCCCAAAAACTTGGGGCAAAGTTTACCAAGAAAGTAAACGGCCAAAAGTTAGGTATGTGGGAGACACACCCACAAAACACCTCCGGTTCAGCTATATAATTGGCGGCATGGCCTCTCAGGTTCCTGATCGAACTGCTTAACATCCTTGATTCCAGAGACTTAGAAACAAATCTTGAAACCCAATAGCTTTTGGCAGAAATGCGTCCAGTCCCTGCAGTAGGTTACCGGAGCTGGGCTACCCCAGGTGGGAACAGGTTTCATGCCTTGGCCTGCTCCCCCTAGACAGCTCAGTGGCCGCCATCCACCAGAGGCCATTGGACAGTCAGATTTGGGCCCACAGTGATGAGACACACGGGACCTCACGGGATGGGTGTGGAGCCACCCCTTCCCCCCCACCCGCCCGACCCCAACAAGACCCCGAGTCGCTGCCAATGAAAGGCCTCTTTGACTCCTGGTCAAGCTTTAATGGCCATGATCCCAGAGACTCAAACAAATCTTGAAACCCAGTGGCTTTTGGCAGAAATGCGTTCGGACCCTGCAATAGGCTACTGTCACCAGGCCACCCCAGGGGGGAAAGGGTGCTGTCCCTCAACCTGCTCTCCTTTGGTGGCTCAGGGGCTGCCATCCTACAGAGGCCATTGGACAGTTAGGTTTGGTGCCAGCAGTGATGACGCAAGCTGGGCCTCATGGGATGGAAGTGGAGCCACCCCTTTCCTCCCCATCCCAACGAATCTCCGAGTTGCCACCCATGAGCGGCCTCTTTAGCTCCTGATCAAGCTGCTTAATAGCCATGATTCCAGAGACTCAGAAACAAATCTCGGAACCCAGTGGCTTTTGGCAGAAATATATCTGGACCCCAAAGTAGATTACTGTTGCTGGGGCATTACAGGGGGGAAAGGGTGCTGTCCTTCTGCCTGTTCCCTCTAGGTGGCTCGGTGGCCCCCATCCTCCAGAGGCCATTGGACAGTCAGGTTTGGGCCCTCAGTGATGAGACATGCGGGGCCTCATGGGATGGGGGTGGAGCCAGCCCTTTCCTCCCCGTCCCAACGAGATCCCGAGTTGCCGCCCATGAATGGCCTTTCTGGCTCCTGATCAAGCTGCTTAACGGCCATGATCCCAGAGACTCAGGAACAAGTCTCAGAACCCAGCAGGTTTTGGCAGAAATCCCTCCAGATTTAAGTGTTAAAATTTTGGAATTTTCAAATTGCGTGGCTGCTACTGCAGCCACGCGACATCATATGTTATTCATAACCATCAATAGAAAACAAATTGTCTACTGTTGCCTTTTCAGCAGATCTGAGTGTTGGGGTAAAATCCCAAATAATAATGGTGGGTCTGGTGTCAAAATATTGAATGTATTCAAAGTAGAGATTGTAATATGGAGATCATCTGCCCCACAGGTAGGCAGAGGGTGTGGGATGGGGGTATACTGGGGTTTTGGGGGGTGGAGAATGGGCACTGGTGAAGGTATGGATGTTTCATTGTGTGACCGAGACTTAAACCCGAAAGCTTTGTAACTGCTCTCACGGTGATTCAATAAATAAAATTATAAAAAAAATGAAAAAAAAAAAGTAAGGTGGGGTTCATGCCCAATTCAATCAGCTAATCAGTGGCTGAATAGAGAGCAGTACTCCTACATTAAAAAAAATGCGGGAAAGAGTTACTGAGGTCAGCACCAAGGAGTATCTTGGTAAAGGCTGAAGCATCTTGTCCTTCACTCCACACACAGATACATGCATTTTTCAAGAATATTCAGGCATGCATATTTACAGATTTTCCCCTTTGAAGTTTCTGTACTGGGTTAGGATGTTACATATGCTCCTGGCCTTCCTTATAAGCAGGCTCTGAGACCAGGTTCCTCCAGGAGCCCCCAATTCCTCCTCATATCTCCAAATGTCTGAAGTGAAAAATCTCAAATGAGAACCTGTGCAGTGGAAGGAGATCAGAGCAAGAAGCAGTCACTGGGTTTGGCGAATAAGTCATTGTTGTTTTTGTTTTTGTTTGCAGTGAGGGGATGGAATCCAGGGTCCCAAACATGAAAGACAAGGACTCTAGTACTGCAGAACCACAGGCCCAGCCCACAAAGAAGATTCACCAGCAGTATCTATAGAACCATTTCAATAAAGAGGATAAAGGATAAAGGAAGAATAACTAGTGGAGCAAGTTCTCAGGAAAGATGAGAAACAGCAACCAAATTGTGGATAAAAAGGGATGGATGCGATACATTCCTAAGGAAGAAGGGATGGGAATACAGGGACCCATGTTCAATGTTCGAAGTAAAGTGTGGGCACACCTACCAGAGGCCACAGTACTTGGGAGTCAGAGTACAGGTTTGGCGTACTATTGTCTAGGCTTGAATTCTACTTCTGCCATTTCCTTGTTCTGTTCCTCTGAGTTTGGCAGTGAAATGAGAATTTTTTTTCCCAAAAATGTTTACTGAGACATTGTAATTTACAGAATTATTCTTAATAGAGTCGTTTCAGGCATAAAACATTCCAGCACCAATCCTACCATTAATGTCCCCAGATTTCCTCTCACTCCCAAGCCTACACCCTTGGCAGGTATATAATACATGTATTTCATCTGGTCCAATAAAAAAAGAAATGTCAAATAGAATTTTCAGAAAATAAATCAATAAAAGTCAATTTGTTATGATGAATTGCAATATGTTTTTAATCTTTCTTAATCTAGCAGAGGACAATCATATGCACCATTAGTGAGTGCCATACTCAATGCCACATGTTGCAAAGTTTCTCCTGTCCTTTGAAGGAGCTCTTTTTAATGCTTCTTGCAAGACTTGTATCAAGGCTATGAATACCCTAAGCTCTTGCCTTTCCTTGAAGCTCTGTATAGTTCCTTCAAATCTGAATGATAATCTAGCTGACCAGAGTATTCTTAGTGAGGTCTTAAGTTCCTTGTGTTTTTATACCATATCCTTTCATATTCTTCTGACTTGTAGTTTCATTTGATAGATCTGCTGTATATTTAAATGGATTTTCCTTTCTATATAAGTTCATTTTTTGATTTTGCTACATTCAATATTATGTCCTAGATTTTGTCATTTTGAGTAGGAGTTTTCTTGGAGTTTCCCTAGTTGGATCTGTTTTCACTGGAACCCTTGGGACCTCTTGGATTTCAGTGCCTGTAATACTCAACTCTGGGAAGTTATTATTGATAACTTCTTTAACTAATGCTTCTTCATCACTTTTGCCTACATGTTCTTCATGGACTCTTATGATTCTTACGTTGCTCCTCTCATGGTTATTTGAGGAGTTGTGAACTCATTTCATAGTTCTCTGGTATGCTGTTCATTTGTTTTCAGGCTATTTCATACCTTCTGCTGTCTGCTAGTGGTTTCCTCCTTCTCAACTAGGAGCTCCTTGCTCAGCTTCTGCTATTCTGCTATTCAGACTTTTGATTTTTTTTTTAAAATATCACCTACCTGTTCTTCATTTCTGTCATTTATGACTGTAGTAGTTTTTTTCATGTCAATTCTCTGTTTTTGTTTGTTTGTTTATCTTGGGGGGACATGTCACACATGTCAATGCTCACTCTTGGCTCTGCACTCAGGAATTATTCCTGGAAGTACTCGTGGGAGCATATGGGTTACCAGGGATAGAACCTGGTTAGCTGCTTGTGAAGCAAGTGCCCTACCCACTGTGCTATCTCACTGGCCCCACCAACTATCAAACTTTCTTGTGCTTTGCTGACTACCTGTGATGTTGTTTCTTTGAACATTCTCATCATGGTGTCCCTAAGACATTGGTTAGGTCTTCGGTGATAGTGTTTCTGCTCACTGATGTTGGTGGGCTTCTACATGTTTCCCATTGGTTTTCTAATGTTCTTGTGCTAGGAATGAGTCTTAATAGTTACCCCCCTGAAATATACTAAGGGATTAACTGGAGATCTCTCTCTGTCCTCTCTGCCCATCCTCACAGAATGACAGGAAGAACAACTGTGAGCAGCATGGGATTTGTTGAGTAGAACAGTTGTGGGCTGCTTGCGCTTATGCAGCCTTGTGTTTCAGGAGCTGTGGCATGGGCCCTCAGCATGGTTCAGGTGGGCTGTGGAGGCTGCCAAGGCCACCCAGTAGGGAAGGTCTCTGCCTCCCATTCCAGAGTAGGCCCAGTGATGTCAGTCAGAGGTGAGCCTTTCCTGGGGTGGAGAGCAGCAAGCACAGGTCCTAAAATGAGGATTTTTAATTATTTTATTTTATAAGTTAGTTAACAATATTTGGTTATATTTAATATTCAAACACCAATCCCACCACCATTACACCTTCCCACCACCAAATTCGGGTTGTTTCCATCCCAAACCCCAATTTCTGTCCCAAAACACAACCAAAAGAATACACTTCGTATTGTCTGCTATGAAGATCTGCTGAACATGCTTACAAAAAAGTGTTCATATAGGAAACAGTGTGAAGATTGTGCTATTTTGGCAGGAGCCATTAAAACATTATATAGGATATCACTAACATGTTGTTAAAGTTTGGGTGATGTGAGCTTTGGTATATATATCTGAAAATAAGTGTGTATGCATATATATTTTTTCCTCTATGATTTGTTGCCTACTGTCTGAATCCCATCCATATATGTTGTAGTAATTATGGAGAATGAGTAGGGAGTGTCTTATGATGTGTCCAGGAATATGTTCACTCATATGTGAGGCTCGGCTCAAGCATGTGGAAAGTGGTCTGGAGCATGGCTGCAGTTGGGTAGTGGAGGTCGGCTGCCGGGCTGGGTCCCTTGGGGTGGGGAGAGCTCTCACCTACTCCCCTGTGGGGGCTCCCCAAGTGAAAACAGTTTGGTGCAAAGTCTGGTGGCATGGCTATGGGGGCCTCATTTTACGCTACCTTCCGGGAGAAGCAGCCATTAGTTCTGGAGGGTGATGGATCAAGGACGTTTTTAAATGCTGATTTTGGGTCTGGGGATGTGGCTTAGTGGTAGAGCACTTGTCTGCATTTGAGAAGTCCCTGGGTTTAATTTCTCAGGTCCACTTAGTACTGAGCTGGGAGTATTCCCTAAGTATGGCCACTAGATATGGCTTCCAAATCAATCAATTAATCAATCCCACTTTGGGCTGGAGTGATAGCACAGCAGTAGGGCATTTGCCTTGCACGCAGCCAACATGGCCGACCTGAGTTCGATTCCTCCACCCCTCTCGGAGAGCCTGGCAAGCTACCCGTGATGTATTCAATCAATATGCCAAACACAGAAACAACAAAGTCTCCAATGGTGACGTTACTGGGCCCGCTCAAGCAAATTGATGAACAACGGGAGGACAGTGACAGTGATATCACTATATCACTGTCATCCTGTTGTTCATTGATTGCCTTGAGCGGGCACCAGTAAAGTCTCCTTTATCCTTGCCCTGGGATTTTAGAAAGTGCCACATTCGAGGCTCTTTCAGGGTCAGGAGAATGAGACCGATCATTGTTACTGGTTTTTGGCATATTGAATATACCATGGGGCTGTGATCAATTAATTGTAATGGACACTACCTCCAATACCCAGCCGTCGCCACACTCCAGGACGCTTTCCGGACCCGCGTGACCACTTCGCGGCCTCGTGACACATCATAAGACACTAAATACCCATCTTCCAGAATTGTCGTACCATATTTGATAGGGTTCAAATATGGTAACACCTACAAGGGTGATTAGAGGTCGCCCCAAAAGCCTCTATCCCTCTCGGAAAGACTGGCAAGCTACCGAGAGTATTCCGCCCGCACGGAAGAGCCTGGCAAGCTATCCGTTGTGTATTCGATATGCCAAAACCAGTAACTACAACTGGTCTCATTCACCTGACCCTGAAGGCTTCACCGACATGGCAGCACTGAGAAGGATGAGAAAGGAGAGGCCGACAAAATCTCAGGGCCGAACTAGGCTGCCACAATGAAGGAAGACAAAAATGATCGTCTGTACTTTCAATGCATGTATGCTAGCATCAGATGCATCCATCGAGGACCTGATGGTACAAGCGTGAATGACCAAGTACAACATCATTGGTCTGACCGAGACAAGAAGGCACGAATCTCACCATGCCGTTTTCGACACTGGAGAAGAATTGTTCCTCGGAACATGCGATAAAAGAGGTGTTGGAGGCGTCGGTGTCCTTGTCAACACAAACTTGGCCAAGAGCATTGATTCATTCGAATGCCTAACAACCCGAATTGGACGTTTACATTTGAATAGATGTGGCTCACTGCCTGCAGTTTCTATCTTCGTTGTCTATGCACCAACATCTCATTATGATGAAAGAGAAATCGAGAAGTTCTACATGGAGCTGGAGAAGTTCTATAAAGAAGACCATACCTTCTACAAGATTATTGTGGGTGATTTTAATGCCAAGATAGGACCGAGAAGATCAGCTGAAGAACTTCACATCGGGACAAATGGCCTAGAGTGGAATAAACAGGGTGAGAGACTGAGTTCATCATGTCAACCAGGACCATCCATGGTAACTCACAGTTCCAGAAGGCAGAATCTAAACATTGGACATGGGAGTCTCCCGGTGGATGATTCCACAACAAAATAGACCACATCATATTCAATTGACGGTTTTGCCTGACCGATGTCGCTGTTGTCCCAAAATTTCGAACGGGATTGGACCACCATCTCCTTTGTGCAAAATTCTACTTCACAGAGCGGGGAGAAAGGGCTGCAAAGTTCAAAAAGAGAACTCCCAGAACGACCACCAACTGGGAATTCTTTGGCACTATTGCAGCAACATGAGAAGATGCCATTGTTGACAACATTGACGAGGAATACGATCGACTGGTTCAGCACCTCCATGAATGTGCGAGGAACGCCGAGAGAGATAGCCACAAAAAAAACGCCTGTCTTTGAAAACTCTTGAGCTAATTCGACAGCGTGGTTTGGCTCATGCCTCAGGCAACCGCAAGCTAATGTCCAAGCTCGCAAAGCAGTGCAGAGATGCGATCAAGGAAGACCTCAAAGAGAGAAGAGCAAAAGTACTGGTAAATGCGGCAGAAGCTGGGAAAATTATTTGTAACGCCCGCCTGTCCTTCGCCAACTACAAGACCAAGATGACTGCCCTCCGACGTCCTGATTGATCCATCACATCCTCCAGAACGGCAATGGAGAAGATTATCCATGACTTCTACTCAAATCTCTTCGATAGCCATGTCCACTTGCTGACATACCAAATTCCACAGGATGGATATGTCGTTCCCAATGTTCTCCCTTCTGAAATTCGACATGCCATTTGGTCGGTAAATAAACAAACAGCACCTGGCCCAGACAAGGTCAGACCTGAACACCTGAAGAACCTGCCGTCAGTATTCATCAATACACTGGCTCGGCTCTTCACTCGCTACCTGTCTGAATGCAAGGTTCCGTCCCAATGGAAAACCAGCAGGACCGTACTACTGTTCAAGAAGGGAGACATCCATGACATTGGCAACTATTGCCCGATCTGCCTATTGTCTGTCATCTACAAGTTGTTCACGCGAGTCATCCTAAATAGGATTGGCAGAACACTAGATGAAGGATAACCATACGAGCAAGCCAGATTCCGCAAAGGATTCAGCACCATCAACCATATCCACACGATAACCAAGCTCATTGAAGTTTCTCGGGAGTTCAAGATGCCGCTCTGTTTAACATTCATTGATTTAAAGAAGGCCTTTGATTCTGTTGAGACGGAAGCAGTCATTGAAGCCCTAGCCAATCAGGGCATTCAAGCCCAATACATCTAGATCCTCCGTGAGCTGTATTACAGATTCACTACCAGGATCTCACCATTCTACAAAGAAGTGATCATTGATGTCAAGAGAGGGGTTCGGCGGGGTGATACCATTTCACCGAAACTCTTCAGTGCCACCCTCCAGAACATCATGCGACGACTGGAATGGGAAGGAATGGGAGTGAAGATAGATGGTTGGCAACTACACCACCTCCGCTTTGCTGATGACATTGTTTTAATAACACCAAACATCAGCCAAGCGGCACAAATGCTGGCCGACTTTGACCGTGAGTGTGGAAAGGTAGGACTACAGCTGAATCTTACGAAGACAATGTTCATGAGAAACAGCCCTGTTCCTGATGCCCCATTCGCTCTCAACGGAACGACCATCTCCGAATGCAACAGCTATGTGTACCTAGGTCGAGAAGTCAACATGACAAATGACCTGGCACCCGAGCTGCACAGGAGGAAGAGAGCGGCTTGGAATGCCTTCAAGAACGTCGAAGAAATAGCTAAGAGGACAAAGAACCTCCGGCTCCGGGCACATCTCTTTGATTCCACTGTTCTTCCTGCATTAACATATGCCTCAGAGACCTGGGCCCTATGCAAACAGGATGAGAATGCTATTCAGGTCTCCCAAAGAAGAATAGAAAGAGCTATGCTTGGAATATCACGTTTCACTCAAATGAGAGAAAGAATCCGGAGTTCCAACATCCATCATGCTCAAGAATCAGGGACGCTGTCTTGTTTGCCAAGGTGTCAAAAATCAGATGGGCTGGTCACGTAATGAGATTTAAAGACGACCGCTGGACTAGAGCTATTACTGACTGGATTCCAGGGGATGTCAAAAGACCACGTGGCCGCCCACCTACCAGATGGTCAGACTTCTTCATCAAGATCATGAATGATCGGTTTGAGGCTCTTCATGTTCCCAGAGCGAACAGATGCCATTGGGCTACACTAGCATGCGACAGGGACAAATGGAGACGTTACTGGCACCCGCTTGAGCAAATTGACGACTAACGGGAAGTTAAGTGATTAAGTGAAGTGATACCATGGGGAGTTTGCCAGACTCTGCCATGTGGGCAGGATACTTTTGGTAGCCTGCCAGGTTCTCCAGAGTAAAAACTAGATAATAAGATGTCTCATAGCCGCTTCCGGGAGCTGGGTTTTATACTTTTTTTCCATGCTAATATAATTTAGTTCACACAACGTTCTGTGGACAGCACCTGCATGCAGTAAAGACTCTGCTTCTCAAGCCCCAGGGCCAAGGGTGGGCTTGGCAAGTGGGCTGGCTCAGAAGGAAGTGGAAAAAGAAGCCAGTTAGAGCCAAAAATGGTTGCTAGGCAGTATCTGTGGCAGAGCCAAAGCGTTGCTGAACCTATTATGTCATCCTTTGACTTCCTTGGCAGAATTCAACAGCAGGAAAAAAGCAAAGGCAGAGAGAGCATCAGAGCAGGAGGGCTGGGAGGCATAGGAGGGAGGACTCTGTGGACTCTGCCAAGCATTTATTTGAGGGGTGTGGGGCAGGGGGAGGTGAACTGGGAGAGCAGGAAGGAGCCCGTGTCTCAATTCTGCCCGCCCGCCCTTTTTTGTTATTGTCCCCTCCCCCCCTCCCGCCCCCATGCTCAGGGTTTTCTCCTGACTGTGCTAAACGATCACTCCTGGCAGGCCTCTGGAACATGGTCCCCTTATTTTAATCCAGGTCAGCGCTTTCAAGGCTGTACTCTCTCTCCCTAGGACTAATCCTTACTCTAGCTATCACTTGCAGACTTGTCAGTGGTGCTCCATAGGAACCTCTGGGACAATTCTTTCAGCAACAGGATTTCCATTTTTATTTGTCTAGACGTGGGGCATGGGAGGGAATATATATCCGTCTAAGAATTTGTGACTTGCTCCAGTTTGAAAAACACTACCCTTTGGTGGCATGTATTTGGGACTGACAGCGTGAACACACGGGCTTTGGTCCTACCTTGGCTACAAGAGTTGCTTGTTTGTTTGGACTGGGTCGTTGGCCTTCCTTCGGTCTGTTTTCTCCTTTGTGAACCGTGTAGGTGGGCGCCCATCCAATCCTGTCTGCACCCACAGCCGCCTCTGGCTGCTCGCGGGTGGGATCAGCGGCACAGCCCCGCAGCGCCTCTGGCGGTTTGCGGGCGCCACCTGGCGGTAGAAATGGACAGCGCCGCTAGCAGACTGAGAAGGTAAGACCCAGGCACGATCTAAACTCCCTTCCTTGATGTACAGAAAAACCTCTCCAGGGAGACAGAGCACGACCTCATCCAGACTTAAGACCGAATGTTTGTTAGAATAAATTGAGGGCGATATAGACATGGTACAGTCGCGGGGATCTCATCAAGGCAACCAGAATAACTTCTCAGCTCATATGAATAATTTATGGCATGTTTAGCCTGTTGTGGAGAGAAAGTCAGTAACATGAACCAAAAACTGAAAAACTTGGAATTCACTTACTTCAATTCTGATTTTCTTTGTTGAAACAGTGACTTTGAAAATGACCCCATCTGGGCGGGAGAGATAGGCACTTATCTTGCATTGAGTAGATCCTGGTTCAATCCCTAGCACCACCTATGGTCCCCTTGAACTTGGCAAGGAGTGACCCCTGATCATAGAGCTAGGAGTAGCCTCTGAGCACCGCAGACTGTGACCCCAGCTCCCCTTCTCTTTGCCCCCAAGTTTTCTCAGGCTAATTGTCAGTTCTGAGCAGCAGGTACTCCTGAAAGCCAAGGTGATTCTACAATGAGTCACAATTTGTTACTAAAGGATTAAAAAACTATCCAAAACCTTAAACCCAAAACTGCTTAGTAATATCAGATGTTTGATTCAGAAAGATTGTTGGAACAAAAAAACTTTTGGGAATGACTTTGAATTATAAATCTCCTACGCACAGAGCAGAGAGCAAAGAAACAACAAAGGGGATGTGGGGGCCGGAGCAATAATACAGCGGGAAGGGCGTTTGCCTTGCACGGGGCCGACCTGGGTTTGATTCCCGAGCACCACCAGGAATAACTCCTGAGTGCCAAGCCAGGAGGAACCCCTGAGTATCGCTTGGTGTGACCAAATATAGCAAATAAATAAATAAATAAATAAATAAATGAGCCATAGTGGTAGGGTGTTTGCCTTGCCCGCAGTCAGCCTGGTCGAGACAGGTTCGATTCCTCCGCCCTCTCGGAGAGCCCGGCAAGCTACCGAGAATATCTCGCCCACATGGGAAAGCCTGGCAAGCTATTCCTGACGTATTCAATATGCCAAACACAGTAACAACAAGTCTCAAAAAATGGAGACGTTACTGGGCCTGCTCGAGCAAATCGATGAACAATGGGAGGACAGTGCTTGACAGTTTGTTTGAAATAAATAAAATAAAGGAGAAGTGGGTATGCTTTTCTGTTCCTTTGCTAATCATTGAACCTGGGGGAGGGGGAGGTTGACTCCAGAATACACTCCCCAGGTTTAATCTTCCTTTCCCTAAGCAAAGGTTCAGACTAAAGTTTTACTCTCCAAAGAGCTAACTTCAAAAATTTTCAACTGTCTCCCATTTCCTTATATTTGGAATAATTTTATGTCTATTTATGAAAAAAAATTATGGGTGAAAAATTACTGTAATTTATGCTAATATGAAGCAGTTAGCTAATGTTTGAAGTCTATAAGTAAGTGATTGTCATTTTAATCTAAGAAGCAAACTTGACCTTGCAAATTTGGGCAAGGTATGGTCTCTATCTGCATTCCTCTGTCCTTTTCTTCTTCCCTTCCCCTTTTTTCTTCATTTTTTCTCTCCTCCCTCTCTCCTTCTCTTCCTTCCTTCCTTCCTTCCTTCCTTCCTTCCTTCCTTCCTTCCCTCCTTCCTTCCTTCCTTCCCTCCTTCCTTCCTCCCTCCCTTTCTTACTTCTTTCCTTCTTTCTTTCCTTTGCTCAGATGCTATTCCTCTTTTGAAATTACTTTTATTCTTTTTTGGAAAGAGGACTCCCAAGCCATACCCAATGGGTTACCAGGGCCATACCTGGTGGTCCAAGAGGTGTGTGTGGTTGCAGGGACCAAACCTGGGCTCCTGCAGGCAAAGCATGAGCTCAGCTCTCTGAGACACTCCCTGACCCTCATTTGTCTCTCTGGGCTTTTGCACATGTGAGTGTGCTTGAGTGTGCCCTTCCTGAACACCATAATTGTTTGCAATCATTGCAAATCAATCTCATTTCATCTCCAGAACACACTTGTGAGGCAGGTGTTCATAATTACTGTTTCATGTACTTCTTTTGGGACCTTCAAAGCAGTGCTGAGTGGACCTGGGGGCCATTCTTGGCAATTCTCAGCCAACTGGTTTAATTTATAATTTGTACCCAGGCCCCAGAGAGATGAAATAACTCACTGAATATGAGAGCAAGACTCAGGAGGGCTTTTTTCCAGAAGTTAAGCTCTTACCCTCTGCTGTTTGCTCATCTTCTTGTCTCCTAAAGTTGGATCTGCCTGAAGTTGCAGCTGCCAGTTCCCTTTGCTCTCCAAGGGAACTTGGCTCATCCTTGGATTAAATTACCCTTTTCAGACCGGTGAAGTCACCACTGGCTGCGATGTCATTCTACATCAGTCACTGCCCTTGAGCAGCTCCACATTTATGACCATCCATATTATTTGTTCCCCAAACAATTTTTCTGGGTGTGTGAAGCAAGATAGCTCTTATTGAAATTTATTTGAAAAGATATGAGGGGAGACAAAGGGAGAAGTCCTTAAGAGAGAATACAGGCTTCTCCAGAGCTGTATAAGTGAGCAAAGAAACACAGGGACAGGCAAGCAAGATGCATATTCAAGGGAGAACACTGGCTTGAAGAGCAAGTGCCAAAACAAATATTTTTAATTGTAGAAGTAACCTCTGGAGCGATAGCACAGTGGTAGGGCGTTTGTCTTGCACGCAGCCAACATGGCCGACCCGAGTTCGATTCCTCCGCCCCTCTCAGAGAGCCCGGCAAGCTACCGAGAGTATCTCGCCCGCATGGCAGAGCCTGGCAAGCTACCCGTGACGTACTGATATGCCAAACACAGTAACAACAAAGTCTCCAATGGAGACGTTACTGGGCCCGCTCGAGCAAATCAATGAACAACGGGAGGACCGTGACTGTAGAAGTAACCTCATGTGATGCAGATCAAAACCACAATGAGATACCATCTCACACCTCAGAGACTGGCCCACATTCAAAAGAACAAAAGCAACCGATGCTGGCGTGGATGTGGCGAGAAAGGGACACTCCTTCACTGTTGGTGGGAATGTCCACTGGTTCAGCCCTTCTGGAAAACAGTATGGACGATTCTCAAAAAATTAGAAATTGAGCTCCCATTTGACCCAGCAATACCACTCCTGGGAATATATCCCAGAGAGGCAAAAATGTATAGTCGAAGTGACATCTGCACTTGTTTGTTCATTGCAGCCCTCTTTACAATAGCCAGAAACTGGAAGAAACCTGAATGCCCAAGAACAGATGACTGGTTAAAGAAACTTTGGTACATCTACACAATGGAGTACTATGTAGCTCTTAGAAAAGATGAAGTCATGAAATTTACATACAAGTGGTACAATATGGAAAGTATCATGCTAAGCGAAATGAGTCAGAAAGAGAGGGATAGACATAGAAGGATTGCATTCATCTGGGGGATATAAAGTAACAAAGTATGAGATTAATACCCAAGAATAGCTGAGATCAGCACCAGGAGGATTACTCCATAACTTAGAGGCCAGCCGGGTATCCTAGAGGAAAGGGCTATTCAGATAGAGAAGGGAGCACCAAATAAAGGATGTTTGGAGGATCCTCCCAGGAGGGGAGATGCATGTCGAAAGTAGACTATGGACTGAACATGTTTGCCACTCAATGCCTCTTTTGCAGACCACAACACCCAAAAGGAGAGAGAGAACACAGGGGATTGCCCTGCCACAGAGACGGGGGGATGGGGGGATGGGGGTGGGAGGGATATTATCCATGGTGGTGGAAAATGGGCACTGGTGGAGGGATGGGTATCTGATCATTGTATAATTGAAACCAAAGCACAAAAAATTGTAAATCTACAACTTTAAAAAAAATAAAATAAAATAAAGGGGAAAAAAAAAAAGAAAAAGAATCTCTTTTCCCCCACATTTATAACCAAAAAAAAAAAAAAAAAAAAAAAAAAAGAAGTAACCTCATGTGAGATTTTTTTAAAATATTATTTTATTGAGGCACTAAATTTCAGGCATACAATGTTCTAACCCCAATCTCTTTGCCAGTGTCCATTTCCCTCAGTCAATATTCTCAGTTTCCCTCACAGCCCTTATCCTGCCTCTGCAGCAGGCACTGTTTTTTTTTTTTCCTTTTAGGCCCTGTGGTTTACAGTACTGTTACTAGTATGGTTTTGTGCATAATACTTTACCGCCTCCAAGCACTCTGTCCTCCTTTAGAGCGGTCACTTCCCTGGACCATTGTTGTGGTGTTCCCCTCCCTGATCATCCCTCCCCACTACCTCAGTGGCATGCATGCTTCCTACTGAAGACCAGTTCTCCTGTCCTTCATTTCTGCTGCCTTTGGGCACTAGTTACTCCCATACTATATTTCTTATTACCCGCCTAAGAGAGAGAGAGATCATTCTGTGTCAGCCTCTGACTGACTTTACTCAGCATCATGCTCTCCAGATCAACCCACAAAGTAGCCAATTGCATGATTTCATTTATTCTTATGGCTGCATAGTAAAGGTAAAAGGTAAAGGTAAAGGCCCTCCCGTTGATCATCGATTTGCTCGAGCGGGCCCAGTAACGTCTCCACTGGAGACTTTGTTGTTACTGTGTCTGGCATATCGAATACTCTCAGTAGCTTGCCGGGCTCTCGGAGAGGGGCGGAGGAATCAAACTCGGGTCGGCCATGTTGGCCGCTTGTAAGGCGAACGCCCTGGCCGCATAGTATTACATAGCATTCCATTGTGTGTATGTACTGTAGTTTCTGTATCCAGTCATTTAGGTGTCACCTGAGATCACACTTGCTATTTTTGTTTTGTTTTAGTTTTGCTCAGAGCTTATTCCTAGTTGTGTACTCAGAAATTATCCTGGCTGTGTTCCAGGGTTGCTGGGGCTTAAGCCCAAGTTGGCCACATGCAAGTCAAACTCCCTGCCTGCTGCCCTATAGCCGCAGCTTCAGGGATCAAACTCTTAACCTTAGGCTTGAAAGGTGATTCCATAAACTACGGAGCAACTCCTGTTGGCTTATAATACATGGCCCTTAAAGTCCACTGAGTCCTGTGACTGAAACTGACAGCACCCTCTTTTCCACTTGCTATTGGTCTTCCAGTCGTACCAACCTATTTTCTGATGCAAATGTGTGAGATGCATTTATGCTTCCAAGGTCACTGAATATTCTGTTCTCTTATAGCGCAATGTTCTTAATTTAGGTTGTATCATTGTTGGTTTCTCCATTATATCTCTGATCTCAGCTTAATTGTCCTCAGAGAAACTGTCCCAATTGTACTCTCTGTCTGTCTTCAGTTTTCTTTCTTCGTATGTGTTCATAGGGGATGACATATTTTCTTCTATAAATCGCTGTGTGGCTTGAAATCAGTTTACTCCAGGGTCAGCAGGACCATTGGTACAGGTTGTGTATGGTATGAGGGTGCTTAGGTAATGTGAAAAAACAAGCTGAAAATTAGTCTGACACATCTCCCCCATCAGAAGTAACAACCTTTCAAAAGTTTGATGATATCACCCACACAAGCAGTGTATGTGGTTTTGTCTGTCTTGCTAGAATTTATAATAGTGACTTGTAGATATTGAACTCATAAAATATTTATTGAATGAATGGAAGGGAGTAATCTAGATGTAGGATGGATTTATATGAGAAACTAACAAGGGTCCTTAATACTTAAAAATCTTCCAAAGGATTCCATTACACATAGAATAAAATGAAATTTCTTTACATGAACCATTGCTATCAGCATGGCCTTCTCTGCTCTCTCTCTGTGTGCTCACTCCCACCACCGTCCTTGATCTCTCTCACAGGTTCTGATAATCACCCAGCTATCTCTTGACAATTAAAGTCCAGGCAGAGTCATTTTCTGCTGTGTTTGAGCTTGTCCAGAGGGATAGTTTGTACTTTGGGACTCAGCTCAGGGTGCCTTGAATGCTGCAATCCCGCTCCTCGCCCCCAACAGACACACACACATAAAGATTTTTGATGAGACATCACTTCCCACAGGTCATGTAAACCCACTTGAATTTCCTCTGTGATATTATTTCCTTGTCAATTTTTATTTGAATTCTATAGCAACTCTAAGGCTTCTTGGCCTACTTTTATAACATTTTCTATTTGGTTTATTAGTATATATTCCTCTTTAAGATTTCCACCTTAGCTTTCTCTCTGTGGATGGCCCAGATATTTTTCTAAACATTTCATTCTTCCTGAGCTCCATTTCACCAGTCACGTAATCCATTGTTCTTTTTATTTTCCTTTTCATTTTTCTAAGTGTTGACTAGATCTCCAGAAGGGACCTTGGGTTCTGGTGGTGATGGGAATGGAGCAATGGTGGAATAATTTCCCTTCAAGTTCTCTGTAGCAAGTTATGAGGGTTTTTTTTTTTTTGCTAATTTTAAGGGTGATTGGGACTCATTCTTAGTAAATTACACTTCTTCTTTTGTAATGTGACAGGAGAAGAAACAAGGCCATGAAGCAAATAATACTCCAGACCTAAACCTCCTCTTGAGAGTTAATAAGATGTGCGTATAAAGGAACAGGTTAGGACACCAAACCAGCCCAAACAAGATTCAAGGGCCAAAGTGTTAGATTTCCCCATAAGAGTTGTGGGGGATGGTCAGTTCTTGATCTAAGTTAGTATCAAGAACATACTACTTCTTGTTTAAATTGGCTAGCGTTGGCATACACACACATCTAACTGCTGTGCATTTAGCACCCCCAGATCTCTGGCACGAATGTGACATCCTACTTTTAATAACTTGCTTAGTAATTTTTGGAACTTGGGCACTGGAGTGCTCCGAGCTTCAACCACAGAAGCTGGTGTGGAGAAAGGCTTCCGTATCAGCCCTTCCTGTAGGAACCTTTGCCTGAGCCAAATTACAACCCACTGGTCAAGTGGTTGTTATTCTTTTCATTGTTCTTTACTGTCATGAGCTAATCCAATTAAATGTAGATTAAGGAATTTAATGTTGGAAAAAGGAAAAAGACATTTTTGCACCCCAGAGGTTATGCAGCATTTATCTTATGTTTTTTTACAGAACTCTAACAGATTTCAATATTACATGAAAATGACTGTACATAGTTATTCCAGTGACTGTTAATACATTTATCTTTAAAAATTGTAATAGACAGCCATTCTTTACATATTTTCGTTGGAGATAGGTTTTCTATATAAAATTAAAAATGTCTGGTTTTCTTTTGAAAATATATTTGACCCTCAGGGCTGGAGCAATAGCACAGCGGGTAGAGTGTTTGCCTTGCACACAGCCAACTCGAGTTTGATTCCCAGCAGCCCATATGGTCCCCTGGGCACCACCAGGAGTAATTCCTGAGTGCATGAGCCAGGAGTAACCCCTGTGCATCGCTGTGTGTCACCCAAAAAGCAAAAACAAAAAGAAAGAAAATATATTTGACTCTCAACAGCATTGTCTTTCACAGTTCATCTAACCATCTTTATTTTAAATAGTGAGAGTGATGATAAAAAACATGGAAAAAAGTCGGTGTCTTTCTAATCCCAACAGTAAATTTCTTCTCAAAGAGTATTCGTTTTATATAATTTATTATACAAATTATGTAAAATATATTTATAATTATATTTTTGTATTAATAGTATATATTTTAACAGTTAATATATAAAATAGTAATATATTTTAACAGTTCAGAAGCACTTTAGATTATTTGATAATTATGATGATGATAGTAATTAATACTATCAGTTATTAAGCACAAAATACACAGCAACTAAGTATATATTAAGTAATTTAAGCATATTATATTTCATTTAATTTTTACATTGTAAATCCAGTGTAGTTATCAATTTTATTTTATACATAAGAAAATAAAGATAAAAGAAATAGAGTAATTTGCCTAAGTAATTGTGACAGCTGATAAGCAAGAAGGTACTCTGAATGAAGATTTAATCTGATACCAAAACACATACTCTGGATACTGGGTGTACATAAGTAATTATAACTGCCAGGGAATGAAAAGTAACCTTATCTAGAAACTCATGCAGCAAATGAAACTTAAAGTAAAACACAAAGTTATTAAATTCTAGTTTGTTATAAAAATTGTGTACTCCTCTGGAAAGTTGGGATGGAGCGATAGCACAGTGGTAGGGCGTTTGCCTTGCACGCAGCCAACATGGCTGACCCGAGTTCAATTCCTCCTCCCCTCTCAGAGAGCCCGGCAAGCTACCGAGAGTATCTCGTCCACACAGCAGAGTCTGGCAAGCTACCTGTGATGTATTCGATATGCCAAACACAGTAACAACAAAGTCTCCAATGGAGACGTTACTGGGCCCACTCGAGCAAATTGATGAACAACGGGAGGACAGTGACAGTGACAGTGGAAAGTTATGGTTGGACTTCAATTCTTGTCTGAGTACTGCTACTTACATATTTAGATGATTGTTTATCATGACCCGGCCAATCTAGATCAACAGAGAAACTGTAGAAATACAAGTCTTTTGCTAAAATTTTTTGTCTTTAATTTTAATTTTTGGAGCTGCACCTGATGGTGCTCACGCTTACTCCTGGCTCTATGTTCAAGGACCACTTCTCGCAGGGCTCAGGGACCGTATGTGGGGCTGGGGGTTGAGCTGGGGTTGGTTGCATGCAAGGCAAACATCTGAAGGCAAATCTTTTACTCATTTTAGGTTATGTCTATTCCTGGTGCATTTGGTGAAATCTAGGGTTCTTTGATGATCACCATAGTGCTACATTATTATTATTATTATTATTATTATTACTATTTGCTCGAGCAGGCCCAGTAACGTCTCCATTGTGAGACTTGTTGTTACTGTGTTTGGCATATCAAATACGTCACGGGTAACTGGCCTGGCTTTGCCCTGCGGGAGATACTCTCGGTAGCTTGCCGGGCTCTAGCACAGCAGTAGGGCGTTTGCCTTGTGCACAGCCAGCCGGGCTGAGCCTGGTTCGATTTCTCAGAGAGCCCTGCAAGCTACCAAGACCTGCGATGTATTCAATATGCCAAACACAGTAACGACAAGTCTCAAAAGAATGGAGACGTTACTGGGCCTACTCAAGCAAAATCGATGAACAATGGGAGGACAGTGTTTTTTTTTTTTTGTTTTACTATTATTATTATTTTGGTAATGCTAGAAAGAAAAAACCATGGCATTAAAATATGTATGGCTCTACTTTTGAGCCATATCCCTAGTCTCTCTAGAGTTCTTCACATCAGGAATTCAGAAAACTCATAAACTTAAAAAACATCATTGACTGAAACGCAATGAAACACAAAATCCACCAAAAGAGTCCTCAGAAACAATTGTTTCACTATAGTTTATATAAGCCTGGACTTTTAGTTATCATGACAGTTACTCAAATAGGCTCAAAGAGGTAAGTTTCAAGGCTGCTGCAGCTGAACAGGACTCTTTTGGCTCTGCACTCAGAAATCACTCCTGGCGGTGCTTGGGGGATCATATAGGATGCTGGGGATTGAACCTGGAAAGGTTAAAGATCTGAAAAGGCTATCCGTGGCCACCAAGTCTCCACAGGATGAGAGAGGCAAGCCCACTGGAAGGCTCCCTGCACTCCCGCCCAACACACTCTCATGAAGGTCCTGGCCTGCCCTATCTTTGCTCCACATCACCTCCTGGCAGAGACCTGCCAGGCTTAGGGAACACGCCTGCCAAAGAGGAGGAGGAGAAACAACTCTGAAAAGCCGAAAGTAAGAGCAACCACAAAGAGCCACTATCTTTCTGTTGGCAGCTGTTTTCCCGCTACACATGCTCCATTAGTGAACCCCTGGGAGGAGTTAGACTGGGAGCTTGGCAGAGAAGGGGCTGCATGCAGAAAGGGAAAGGGAAGAGATGGGAGGATGTTAGAAGAGTCAGGGTTGGAGGCGGTTATGAGGAGGGTGGCTTAGCCTAATATTGTATAGGGGCTAAGGTGCTTGCCTTGCATGCAGCCAATTCTAGTTTAATCTCTGGCACCACATGTGATCCCCTAAGCCCAGCCAGGATTGATCTCTGAGCACTCTTGGGTGTGGACTCAAAACAAAAATAAACCCAAAAGGGGATGGATTTTTGGAGGAGTAGGTGCTGGGGAAGAAGGATGTTGGAGCCATAGGAAGAACTCTGGGCACTCCCTGCTTTCTGATGTTTTACACTTTACTGAGCACTTATTTACATTATTTCATTTACACCTCAAAACAGCTTTGATAGATCGATATTAACCCTGACATGGAACAGAATTTGGAGATATTAGTCATGTGTCCTGGGCTACTAATATCTTCAAGAACTATATACCTTTTTTTTTCATTTTGGATCACACCAAGCATTGCACCGGGCTTACTCCTGGCTCATGCACTCAGGAATTACTCCTGCTGGTGCTCCGGGAACCATATGGGATGCTGGGAATCAAACCTGGGATGGCCATGTGCAAGGCAAACACCCTACCCACTGTGCTATTTTTCCAGCCCCAGGACTATATACTTTAAGCATTTAAAAAGACAAGACAAAAAGTTTCTTCCTCACACCTTAAAAAAAAAGTTTTTGGGAGCACACCAGGCAATGCTCAGGGTTCTCCATTTAGGATTTACTCCTGGTTGTACTCAGGGAACCATACGGGATGCCAGAAATTGAACCTGGGTTGACTGCATGCAAGGCAAGTGCCCTCTCTGCTGTACTCTCTGCAGCCCCAGTTTCTCCCTCATTTTATAACATAAACATACTTTATTTTTCGGTTCATTATTTTTGGGGTATCTCTCTAGTCTAGAGTTTTTAATATTACAAAATCCATCTAGACAGAAGGCTTTGTGAGCTCAATTCCCAACATGTTTTGCAGAGACATTAGGGAACAAAATATACAGTAAAACTTCCTTTATACCCAATGCAAGGATCAGTGCTCATAGCTCCAAATGACTTGGTAGATTTAGCAGCTTTTCCACCATGGTTTTCTGCCTGTCACCAGTAAAAAATATTGTTAGAAGAAAATGAGTTTCTTTTTAATATTTCTTAATGAGTTTCTTTGTTCTGCCAGATCTAATCTATAAAGCCCTCTGTGTATATAAACCTTCTTGCCTCTTTCCTTGGAACCAGAGAATCTTCTATGATCTCTTGTGCCTTTCTATGCCTATGTAGAAGAATACTTATTTCATGATTCACTGTGCCCACGCTATTTTTTAATATGTACTCATTTAGTTTCATATCTGATCTATCAATCATGGTGATATCTTATATGTTCTATCAATGAGTAGATCTAAAATTCATTTTTGATAACGAAAATGTGGTTCTGGTGACTTAGGAACTAGGCTATAAATCTGGCTCCTAAATTCCCCCAAACTTTCAAGCATGCCATCTATATGGCATTTCAAAATATATGTATTTTCTCCATTTTACAGCATGGAGACTGGCATTTAGTTATTTATCACTCTGAGTTGGTTGTAATTTAGCATTTGCCAGAAGTTTACTTCTGACATCTGATAAGGGAGAGAAAAAGAAAAAATGTGAAAAAATCTTTGTGATATTAATTTATCAGTTTTTTACATAACATGTATATATACATATACATGCTATATATGTTTGTTTACTGTGTGTTATCATAATTCTCACAGAAATATCTTTGCAAGGGTAACAAAATAGCTAAGTTAGGTTAGTCTTTCATTTTAATAATTTCTAAGACTATGCCTATTGACATTTCAGTAATATGAGGCACCCTTTTGTATTATCACTGCTAAAAATCTCATAAAATTGGATATTAGAGGATTACCTTCTTTTTAGATACAGAAGGCTAGTTCTTAAGTCAAAACATATACAATTCAGACTTTTATACTAATTTTATATATTCACTATCTTATTGAATATATTTCATGTAACACACACACATATATACACACACACACACACACACACACGTGATCACTTGACTTCCCATTAATCATCGATTTGCTCCACTACCTCCACTACCCAGCACCGCCACACTCCAGGACGCTTTCCAGACACATTATAGGACACTAAATACCCATCTTCCAGAATTGACCTACCATATTTGATAATAAGGGCGATTAGAGGCCGCCCCAAAAGGCTCTATCCCTCTCGGAGAACCTGGCAAGCTAAAGAGAGTATTCTGCCCACACGGCAGAGCCTCGCAAGCTATCCGTTGTGTATTCGATATGCCAAAACCAGTAATTACAATGGGTCTCATTCCCCTTACCCTGAAGACGTCACCAATATGGCAGCATTGAGAAGGATGAGAAAGAAGAGGCCGATAAAATCTCAAGGCCGAACTAGGCAGCCACAATGAAGGAAGACAAAAATGATCGTCTGTACTTTCAATTCACGTATGCTAGCATCAGATGCATCCATCGAGGACCTGATGATACAAGCACGAAAGATCAAGTACGACATCATTGGTCTGACTGAGACAAGAAGGCACTATTTTTGACACTGGAGAAGAATTGTTCCTCGGAACATGCAATAAAAGAGGTGTCGGAGGCGTCGGTGTCCTTGTCAACAGGAACTTGGCCATGAGCATTTATTCATTCGAATGCCTAACAACCCGAATTGGACATTTACATTTGAATAGACGGGGCTCACTGCCAACAGTTTCTATCTTCGTTGTCTGCGCACCAACATCCAATTATGATGGAGAAATTGAGAAGTTCTACATGGAGCTGGAGAAGTTCTATAAAGAAGATCACACCTTCTACAAGATCATTGTGGGTGATTTTATTGCCAAGATAGGACTGAGAAGATCAGCTGAAGAACTTCACATCAGGACCCATGGCCGAGAATGGAACGAACAGGGTGAGAGACTGTCTCAGTGCATCATGTCGACCAAGACCATCCCTGGTAACTCACAATTCCAGAAGGCCTAATCTAAATGTTGGACATGGGAATCTCCTGGTGGACGATTTCACAACAAAATGGTCCCAAAATTCCAAACGGGATCGGACCACCGTCTCCTTTGTGCAAAATTCAACTTCACAGAGAGGGGAGAAAGGGCTGCAAAGTTTAAGAAGAGAACTCCCAGAACGACCACCAACTGGGAGTTCTTTGGCACTATTGCAGCAACATGAGAAGATGCCATTGTTGACAACATTGACGAGGAATACGATCCACTGGTTCAGCACTCCATGATTGTGTGAGGAACGCCAAGAGAGAGATAGCCACCAAAAAATGCCTGTCTTCGAAAACTCTTGAGCTTATTCGCCAACGTGGTTTGGCACATGCCTCAGGCAATCGCAAGCGAACATCTGAGCTTGCAAAGCAGTGCAGATATGTGATCAAGGAAGACCTCAAAAAGAGAAGAGCAGAAGTGCTGGTAGATGTGGCAGAAGCCGGGAAAAGCATTCATAACGCCCGCCTGTCCTTTGCCAACTACAAGACCAAGGTAACTGCCCTCCGACGTCCTGATGGATCTATCACATCTCCCAGAAGGGCAATGGAGAAGATTAACCATGACTTCTACTCAAATCTCTTCAATAGCCATGTCCACCTGCCGACATACCAAATTCCACAGGATGGATATATCATTCCCAATGTTCTCCCTTCCGAAATTCGACATGCCATTTCGTCAGTAAAGAAACGAACAGCACCTGGCCCAGACAAGATCAGACCTGAACACCTGAAGAACCTGCATCAGTACTCATCAATATGCTGTCTTGGCTCTTCACACGCTACCTGTCTGAATGCAAGTTTTCATCTCAATGGAAAACCAGCAGAACTGTACTACTGTAGAAGAAGGGAGACATCCACGACATTGACAACTATCACCCGATCTGCCTATTGTCTGTCATCTACAAGTTGTTCACTCGAGTCATCCTGAATAGGATTAGCAGAACACTAGACGAAGGACAACCATGTGAGCAAGCCGGGTTCCACAAAGGATTCAGCACCATCGACCATATCCACATGATAACCAAGCTCATCGAAGTTTCTTGGGAGTTCTAGATGCCGCTCTGTCTAACGTTCATTGATTTAAAGAAGGCCTTTGATTCTGTTGAGATGGAAGCGGTCCTTGAAGCCCTAGCCAATCAGGGCATTCAAACTCAATACATCAGGATCCACCATGAGCTGTATTACGGATTCACTACCAGGATCTCACCATTCTACAAAGAAGTAATCATTGATGTCAAGAGAGGGGTTCAGCAGGGTGATACCATTTCACCAAAACTCTTTAGTGCCACCCTCAAGAACATCATGCGATGACTGGAATGGGAAGGAATGGGAAAGAATGGGAGTGAAGATAGATGGCTGGCAACTACACCACCTCCACTTTGCTGATGATATTGTTTTAATAACACCAAACATTAACCAAGTGGCACAAATGCTGGCCGACTTTGACCGTGAGTGTGGAAAGGGTGGACTGCAGCTGAATCTTACAAAGACAATGTTTATGAGAAACAGCCTCATTCCTGACACTCCATTCTGTCTCAACGGAACGACCATCCCTGAATGCAACAGTTATGTGTACCTAGGTTGAGAAGTCAACATGACAAAAGACCTGGCACCCGAGCTGCTCAGGAGGAAAAGAGCGGCTTGGAACGCCTTCAAGAGCATCAAAGAAATAGCTAAGAGGATGAAGAACCTCAAGCTCCGGGCACATCTCATTGATTCCACTGTTCTTCCTGCATTAACATACACCTCAGAGACCTGGGCCCTACGCAAACAGGATGAGAATGCTATTCGGGTCTCCCAAAGAGGAATTGAAAGAGCTATGCGTGGAATATCATGTTTCACTCAAATGAGAGAAAGAATCCAGAGTTCCGTCAGTCGATGATCAAGAATCAGGGACGCTGTCTCGTTTGCCAAGGTGTCAAAAATCAGATGGACTGGTCACGTAATGAAATTTAGAGACTACTGCTGGACTATAGCCATTACCGACTGGATTCCACGGGATGTCAAAAAAACGCATAGCCGCCCACCTACCAGATGGTCAGACTTCTTGACCAAGACCATGAACAATCAGTTTGAAGCTCTTTGTGTTCCTAGAATGAACAGACGCCATTGGGCTACACTAGCATGCGCCAGGGACAATTGGAGATGTTACTGGCACTCACTCGACCAAATCGACAATTAACGGGAAGTCAAGAGATTAAGTGATTGCTCTAGTGGGCACCGGTAACTTCTTCATTTGTCCCTGCCGTGTGCTAGTGTAACCCAATGGCGTCTGTTTGTTCTGGTATCATGAAGAGCCTCAAACCTATCATTCAGGGTCTTGACGAAGAAGTCTGACCATCTGGTAGGTGGGCAGCAACACGATCTTTTGACATCCCATGGAATCCAGTCAGCAATGGCTCTAGTCCAGCAGTCATCTCCAAATCTCATTATGTGTCCAACCCATCTTATTTTCAATGCCTTGGCAAACGAGACAGTGTCCCTGATTCTTGACCATCAACGGAGGTTGGAACTCAGGATTCTTTCTCATTTGAGTGAAACGTGATACTCCAAGCATAGCTTTTTCAATTCCTCTTTGGGAGACCCGAATAATGTTCTCATCCTGTTTTCGTAGGACCCAGGTCTCTGAGGCATATGTTAATGCAGGAAGAACAGTAGAATCGAAGAGATGTGCCCAGAGCTGAAGGTTCTGCGTCCTCTTAGCTATTTCTTCAAAGCTCTTGAAGGTGTTCCAAGCAGCTCTCTTCTTCCGGCACAACTCAGGTGCCAGGTCATTCCTCATATTGACTTCTCGACCTAGGTACTCATAACTGTTGCATTCAGAGATATTTGTCCCGTTGAGAGTGAATGGAATGTCAGGAATGAGACCGTTTCTCATAAACATTGTCTTTGTGAGATTCAGCTGTAGTCCGACCTTTCCACACTCATGGTCAAAGTCGGCCAGCATTTGTGCCACTTGGCTAATGTTTGATGTTATTAGAATGATATCATCAGCAAAGCAGAGATGGTGTAGTTGCTGACCGTCTATCTTCACTCCCATTCCTTCCGATTCCAGTCGTCGCATGATGTTCTTGAGGGTGACACTGAAGAGTTTCGGTGTAATGGTATCACCCTTCCAAACCCCCACTCTTGACATGGATGATCACTTCTTTGTAGAATGGTGAGATCCTGGTAGTGAATCCATAGTACAGCTCATGGAGGATCCTGATGTATTGAGTTTGAATGCCCTGATTGGCTAGGGCTTCAATGACTGCTCTGTCTCAACAATCAAAGGCCTTCTTTAAATCAATGAATGTTAGACAGAGCGGCATCTTGAACTCCCGAGAAACCTTGATGAGCTTGGTTTCCGTGTGGATATGGTCAATCGTGCTGAATCCTTTTTGGAACCTGGCTTACTCACATGGTTGTCCTTCATCTAGTGTTCTACCAATCCTATTCAGGATGACTTGAGTGAACAGCTTGTAGATGACAGACAATAGGCTGATCGGGTGAGAGTTGCCAATGTCATGGATGTCTCCCTTCTTGTACAGTAGTACAGTCCTGCTGGTTTTTCCTTTGGGATGGAGCCTTGCATTCAGACAGGTAGTGTGTGAAGAGTTGAGCCAGCATATTGATGAGTACTGACAGCAGGTTCTTCAGGTGTTCAGGTCTGACCTTGTCTGGGCCAGGTGCTGTTCATTTCTTTACTGACTAAATGGCATGTCGGATTTCGGAAGGGAGAACATTGGGAATGACATCCATCCTGCGGAATTTGGTATGTGGGCAGGTGGACGTGGCTATCAAAGAGATCCAAGTAGTAGTCATGAATAATCTTCTCCATCGCCCTTCTGGAAGATGTGAGAGATCCATCAGGATGTCAAAGGCCAGTCATCTTGATCTTGTAGTTGGCAAGGGACAGGCGGGAGTTACGAATGCTTTTTCCAGCTTCTGCCGCATCTACCAGCACTTCTGCTCTTCTCTCTTTGAGGTCTTCCTTGATCGCATTTCTGCACTGCTTTGCAAGCTTGGACGTTTGCTTGCGGTTGCCTGAGACATGCGCCAAACCATGTTGGTGAATAAGCTCAAGAGTTTTCGAAGACAGGCATTTTTTGGTGGCTATATCTCTCTTGGCATTCCTTGCACAATCATGGAGGTGCTGAACCAGTGGATCGTATTCCTCGTCAATGTTGTCAATGACGGCATCTTCCCATGTTGCAGCTATAGTGCCAAAGAGCTCCCAGTTGGTGGTCATTCTGGGAGTTCTCTTCTTAAACTTTGCAGCCCTTTCTCCCTGCTCTGTGAAGTAGAATTTTCACAAAGGAGACGGTGGTCTGATCCCGTTTGGAATTTTGTGACAACAGCGACATTGGTCAGGCAAAACTGTCGATTGAATATGATGTGGTCCATTTCGTTGTGAAATCGTCCACCAGGAGATTCCCATGTCCAACATTTAGATTCGGCCTTCTGGAATTGTGAGTTACCAGGGATGGTCTTGGTCGACATGATGCACTGAGACAGTCTCTCACCCTGTTCGTTCCATTCTCGGCCATAGGTCCTGATGTGACGTTCTTCAGCTGATCATCTCATTCCTATCTTGGCATTAAAATCATCCACAATGATCTTGTAGAAGGTGTTGTCTTCTTTATAGAACATCTCCTGCTCCATGTAGAACTTCTCAATTTCTTCTTCATCATAATTAGATGTTGGTGCATAGACAATGAAGATAGAAACTGTTGGCAGTGAGCCCCATCTATTTTTTTTTCCCAATACATTTTTATTTATTTATTTATTTATTTTTTATTATTATTTTTTTTACAGTTGTAGATTTACAATATTTTGTGCTTGGGTTTCAATTATACAATGATCAGATACCCATCCCTCCACCAGTGCCCGTTTTTCACCACCATGGATAATATCCCTCCCACCCCCATCCCCCCATCCCCCCTGCCTCTGTGGCAGGGCAATCCCCTGTGTTCTCTCTCTCCGTTTGGGTGTTGTGGTCTGCAAAAGAGGCATTGAGTGGCAAACATGTTCAGTCCATAGTCTACTTTCGACATGCATCTCCCCTCCTGGGAGGATCCTCCAAACATCCTTTATTTGGTGCTCCCTTCTCTATCTGAACTGCCCTTTCCTCTAGGATACCCGGCTGGCCTCTAAGTTATGGAGTAATACTCCTGGTGCTGATCTCAGCTATTCTTGGGTATTAATCTCATACTTTGTTACTTTATATCCCCCAGATGAATGCAATCTTTCTATGTCTATCCCTCTCTTTCTGACTCATTTCACTTAGCATGATACTTTCCATATTGTACCACTTGTATGTAAATTTCATGACTTCATCTTTTCTAACAGCTACATAGTACTCCATTGTGTAGATGTACCAAAGTTTCTTTAACCAGTCATCTGTTCTTGAGCATTCAGGTTTCTTCCAGTTTCTGGCTATTGTAAAGAGTGCTGCAATGAACAAACAAGTGCAGATGTCACTTCAACTATACATTTTTGCCTCTCTGGGATATATTCCCAGGAGTGGTATTGCTGGGTCAAATGGGAGCTCAATTTCTAATTTTTTGAGAATCGTCCATACTGTTGTCCAGAAGGGCTGAACCAGTGGACATTCCCACCAACAGTGAAGGAGTGTCCCTTTCTCGCCACATCCACGCCAGCATTGGTTGCTTTTGTTCTTTTGAATGTGGGCCAGTCTCTGAGGTGTGAGATGGTATCTCATTGTGGTTTTGATCTGCATCTCTCTGATGATTAATGATGTAGAGCATTTTCTCATGTGCTTTTTTGCCATTCGGATTTCTTCTTTGAGAAAGTTTCTGTTCATTTCATTGCCCCATTTTTGGATGGGGTTGGATGTTTTCTTCTTGTGGAGTTTAACCAGTATTTTGTATATCCTGGATATCAACCCCTTGTCAGATGTGTATTCGGTGAATATCCTTTCCCATTCTGTAGACTGTCTTTGTATTTTGGTCACTGTTTCTTTGGAGGTGCAGAAGCTTCTTAGTTTAAGATAGTCCCATTTATCTATCTCTGTTTTCACTTGCTTGGCCAGTGGCGTGGCATCTTTGAAGATACCATTAGCTTCAATATCATGGAGGGTTTTGCCAACTTTATCTTCATGGTACCTTATGGTTTCTGGTCTGATGTTGAGGTCTTTAATCCATTTTGATCTTACTTTTGTACATGGTGTTAGGCAGAGTTATGAGCCTATTTTTTTGCATGTAGCCGTCCAATGATGCCAACACAATTTATTAAAGAGGCTTTCCTTACTTCACTTCACATTACTTGCACCTTTATCAAAGAGTAGATGATCATATGATTGAGGGGAGATGTCAGTGTATTCAACCCTGTTCCATAGGTCTGCAGTTCTGCCTTTGTTCCAGTACCATGCTGTTTTAATTATTACTGCTTTGTAGTACAGTTTGAAGTTCGGGAGGTTGATTCCTCCCATTTTCTTTTTCCCAAGAATTGCTTTAGCTATTCGTGGGGGCTTATTGTTCCATATAAATTTCAAGAGTGTTTGCTCCATTTCTTTGAAGAATGTCATGGGTATCCTTATAGGGATTGCATTGAATTTATACAATGCTTTCGGTAGTATTGCCATTTTGACAATGTTAAGTCTCCCGACCCATGAGCAGGGGATATCTTTCCATTTCCTCATGTCCTCTTTTATTTCCTGAAGTAGCGTTTTGTAGTTTTCTTTGTACAGGTCCTTTACTTCCTTAGTTAAGCTGATTTCTAGGTACTTGATTTTCTGGGGCACAATTGTGAACGGGATTGTTTTTTTCATGTTGCTTTCTTCTCTCTCACTTTGCGTATAGGAAAGCCATGGACTTTTGGGTATTGATTTTATAACCTGCAACTTTACTATACGAGTCTATAGAGCCCCATCTATTCAGGTGTAATCGTCCAATTCGGGTTGTTATGCATTCGAATGAATCAATGCTCATGTCCAAGGTCGTGTTGACAAGGACACCTACGTCTTCGACACCTCTTTTATTGCATGTTTCGAGGAAGAGTTCTTCTTCAGTGTCGAAAACGGCGTGATGTGATTGGTGCCTTCTTGTCTGGTCAGACCAATGATGTCGTACTTTATCTTTCATTTTGATCAGGTCCTCGATGGATGCATCTGATGCCAGTGTACATGCATTGAAAGTACAGACAATCATTTATACACACACTTATATATTTATATATGGATGTAATTCCCCCCTGGGCTGGAGTGATAGCACAGCGGGCAGGGTGTTTGCCTTGCACATGGCTAACCCGGGTTGGATTCCTTCGCCCCTCTTGTAGTGCCCTGCAATCTACCAAGAGTATTCCGCCAGCATGGCAGAGCCTGGCAAGATTCCCATGGTGTATTCGATATGCCAAAAACATGAACAACAAATCTCACAATGGAAACATTACTGGGCCCACCCAGTGGTATGCTTTGCTAAGCAAGCCAGGAATTGAATGTGAGGGTCTGAGAATGTAGCACTACTCTGACCTTGTTCCAGGATTACTTGGACCATCCCAGCAATTCTGGGGCCCTCACTTGGTCATGCTCAGGGAGTGTCTAGGGATGATCCCAGTGATGCTTGGGGGATTATATTGTTCTGGGGATTGAACCCAGGTCGGGTGCAAACAAGGCCTGCATCCTAACTGCTACTAGTCCTGGATGTGGTGTGTATGTGTGTGTGTGTTTGTGTGTGTGTGTATGTGTGTATTTTGGGGGGCCACACCCCGCAGTGCTCAGGGCTTAGGCCTTATTCCTGGTTCTGCATGCAGGGATCACTCCTGCCAGGCTTGGAGAATCATACGGGAATCAAATCGAGATGGCTCTGTGCAAGGCAAGTGACCTAAACACTGACTATTATTCTGACCCTGCATATATGCTTTTTTAAAGCATCCTGTTTGAAGTTCCTGTGGTTCCAGGATAGAACTCAAGCACTTAACTAAATATGTGTGACATCTGCTGATTGCAAGAACATCCAAAAGGAAGAAAGGGGTAGAGGGAATAAAAAATATTTTTAAAAAATAGTTGAAAAAAGTATAGATATCACTGTCACTGTCCTCCCATTGTTCATCTATTTGCTCAAGTGGGCCCAGTAACATTGTGAGACTTGTTGTTATGGTTTTTTGGCATATTAAATACGTCACAGGTAGCTTGCCAGGCTTTGCCATGTGGGTGACATACTCTTGGTAGCTTGCTGGGCTCTCTGAGAGGGGCGGAGGAATTGAACTCGGGTTGGCTGGGTCGGCCGCATTCAAGGCAAACGCCCTATCCACTGTGCTATCACTCCAGCCCATAGATAATTCTTAAAATATTTAAAATGGAACTACCAGGGGCTGGAGCGATAGCACAGCAGGTAGGGCATTTGCCTTGCATGCGGCCAACCCGGGTTCAATTCCCAGGATCCCATATTATCCCCTGAGCACTGTTAGGGGTGATTCCTGAGTGCAGAGCCAGGAGTAACCTCTGTGCATCGCTGGGTGTGACCCAAAAAGCAAAATAAATAAATAAAAAAATGGAACTACCATATAATCCAGTAGTTCTACTAGAATATTTATCTGAAGAACACAAAATCACTAATTAGAAAAGATAAGCGTATATTTAGGTTAACTGGAGTGCTATTAGTAATAGCCACCACCTGGAAACAACCCAAGAGACCCCCAGACAGACAGGTAGATAAAGAAGCTGTGCCATATGCACATAATATAATACTACTAGCCACTGGAAAAGATGGAATCTTCTTTTTTGGTACAGAATGAAATTGGAGGAGGCTGGGCTCAGTGAAATTAGTCAGAAGAAAAAGGACAAGTATCAGATGATCTCACTCTTGTATTATATCAAGAAACAAAGAGATTATGCCCAGTGAGAGTAGACTCTTAGGCCACAGAATTGAGGTTACCAGGGGCGGGAGGAGTGAGCTGAAAAGGCCTAATGGACTGTGGTAGAGGGATATTGGCACTTTAGTGGTAGATATGGTATGGCAGTCTTCTCTGCTTATACCTAACAAACATTTAAACTCTTGTAAATCAATGTTCTTTAATAAAATATAAATGAAAAATTACTAATAGTAATGCAGTCAGATGTTATGTGGCTCATGATGTTTGTAATATGATGCACATATTACCACTTACCAAAACTGTTAACTCAAATGAAATAAAGTCTTTAGATCTTATTTCCAGTTTCTGAAAATAGAAGACATAGAGGAAAAATGTTTACTTTTAAAATTAATTTTTTTTTATTTTATAAGGTAGTTCACAATATTTGATTACATTACTATTCAAACACCAATCCCACCACCATTATACCTTCCCACCACTAAATTTGAGATGTTTCCATCTCAAGACCCAATCCCTTTCCCAAAGCACGACCTAAATAATATATTTTGTATTCTCTGTTATTAAAAACTGCTGAAAATGCTAAAAAAAAGTATCCATAGAGGAAACAGTGTAAAGATTGTTCTATTTTGGAAGTGGGCATTAAGACATACTGTAGAATATCACTGACATGTTGCAAAAGGTTGAGTGATGTGAACTTTTGTATATATATATTTGAAAATATGTATATATGGGGCTGGAGTGATAGCACAGCAGGTAGAGTATTTGCCTTGTGCATGGCCAACCCGGGTTCGATCCCTCCGTCCTTCTCAGAGAGCCAGGCAAGCTACCGAGAATATCCCGCCCGCACAGCAGGGCCTGGCAAGCTCCCCATGGCATATTCAATATGCCAAAAACAGTAACAAGTCTCATAATGGAGATGTTACTGATGCCCTCTTGAACAAATCAATGAACAATGGGAGGACACTGCTACAGTGCTACAGTTCATATATATATTTCCCTATATTATTTGTTCCCTACTATTTGAACCCCATCAAATGTGGTGTGGCACTTATGGAGAATGAGTAGGGATTGTCTTATGATGTGTCTTATGATGTGTTATGATGTTTGTGGCTGTGTGGTCTAGGAATATGTCTGCTTGTAAGTGAGGCTCAGCCTGAAAGTGTGGGGAGTGACCTTGAGCATGGCAGAGGTTTTTGGCTGCTGGAACTGGGTCCCTTGGGGTGCGGAGGGCTCTCACACGCCCCTAGAGGAAAAATGTTTAACAACAGCATAAGGAAACAAATCAAATCCATGATTTGGAACATTATACAACATTTTAAACTTTTCTTTTTAAAATTTAAAAGTTTTCTTTTTAAAAAGACTACATATTATGGGCTAGAGTGATAGCACAGCAGTAGGGCGTTTGCCTTGCACGCAGCCAACATGGCCGACCCGAGTTTGATTCCTCTGCCCCTCTCGGAGAGCCCGGCAAGCTACTGAGAGTATCTCGCCCTCACGGCAGAGCCTGGCAAGCTCCCTGTGACGTATTCGATATGCCAAACACAGTAACAACAAAGTCTCCAATGGAGACGTTACTGGGCCCGCTTGAGCAAATCGATGATCAACGGGAGGGCCTTTACTTTACTTTTTACTTTACATCTTATGAAAATTATTGTGATTGTAGAATCTTTTTATATTTTATTTTTTTCATTTAAACCCAGAAAATGAGAGAAAGAATTGGAATTCTGACCTCTGTCGATGGTCAAGAATCGGATGCTGTCTCATTTGCTAAGGTGTCGAAAATCAGACGGGCTGGACATGTAATGAGATTTGGAGACTACCACTGGACTAGAGCCATTGCTGACTGGATTCCATGGGATGTCAAAAGATCGCTTGGCTGCCCACCTACCAGATGGTCAGTCTTCTTCGTCAAGTCCCTGAACGATTGGTTTGAGGCTCTTCGTGTTCCTAGAATGAGCAGACACCATTGGGTTACACTAGCACACGACAGGATGAATGGAGACGTTACTGGCACCTGCTCTAGCAAATTGATGAGTAACGGATGTCAAGTGATCAAGTAATCAAACCAAGAAAATGTGTTTTATTTATATATTTAAATTTTCCAACAATATTTTAATCAATTAATTTTAAAAATTGAATCACCATGAGATACAGTTACAGACTTAAAAACTTTCATGATTACATTTCAGTCATACAATGATCGAGTACCCATTCTCCACCACCAATGTTCTCAGTATCCCTCCCACCACCCTCACCCAATCCTACCTCCTCCCTCTGTGGTAGGCACTTTCCCTCTTACTCTCTCTCTCCTCTTGGATGTTATGGTTTGCAATACAGGTACTAAATAGCCATCATGTTTGCTCCATAGTCTACTTTCAGCACCCATCCCCCATCCTGAGCGATTCTTCCAACCATCATTTACTTAGTGATCCCTTCTCTATTCCAGCTGTCTTTTCCCCCAGCACGGGAGGCTGGCTTCCAAGTTGTGGTGTGATCCTCCTGGCCCTTCTCTCTACTGTCCTTAGGTGTTAGTCTCCTATTATGTTCCTTTATATTCCACAAGTGAGTGCAGTCATGGTAAAATCTTTTTAGATTAAAGGAAAAAGGAGGATCACAGAAACTAGGTCACAACAACTAGCAGTAGGCATCTAAAATACTGTAGGCCCTTCAGAAAATAGTAAGTGAAATGTGAATTTATGATCTAGCAAGATATCAACAGAAAAATACATTTACACAAATGTATATGAACATTCATAATATTATTTATAGTGATCCCCTACTGAACACAAGTCAAATGTCGATCAGCTGGTGAGAAAATGATCAAAATGCAAAAATATTACTTCAAAAATATTTCTCAGCAATTTAACAAAATAAACTATTGATATGTGTTTTAACATGAATAAATCCCAAGGAAGAAAGGGAGGGAGGGAGGGAAGGAGGGAGAGGGGAAGGAAGAAAGGAAGGAAGGAAGGAAGGAAGGAAGGAAGGAAGGAAGGAAACCTGTTGTGGGTTGACCAGAGAATAAAATATTGATAGGCAGAATTCCAGGATGACAAGTACTGTCATACCTGCTCCGTCTAATCCCTCCCCTCCAAAGAAAGTGGGTACCACTTGTGATTATGATGGAATAGTTGCTACTATGAACATATTAATCTATTACAAAAGGGATTTTGAGGGTATAATTAAAGTCCCTCATTTGTTGACTTTGAGTTAATCCAGAGGAAACTCTCCCTGACTTGGTCTGACGTAAACAAATGAATTCTTAAAACTCAAAATGCCCTTCCTGGAAGAAGAGATTCAGAGCAGGAACTTCTCCAGCTGGCCTCCCTGGTTGAACTTCTGTGTTCAGGGAACATAGAAAATTTCTAGGACATATGACATATGTGACACATGTGACATATGGCAAGCAAAAAAAAGCAAAAACTTTCATTCTATGATCAGAAAATACTGAATTCTGTCAATAATAAATAATCTTAAGAAAAAAATTCCAACCTCCTGGAAAGATCAAAACCCTGGAGGAAATCTTGATTTCAATCTAATAAGATATTGAGCTCAGGGCCCAGTAGAAATGTGACTAGATTTTTGTGAGATAGTAGAAATTATTAATATTGGCTCCTGTCCGCCACTCCAGGCACAGAACTTCTAAAACTCTTGTAATTTCCTGTGCAATAGAGCACTGGGAGTGTAATTCATTCTAATATTTGGTCTTGGATTGTTTCCCAGCACAGAATTTCTAAATCCCTTGGAACATTCTGGAAAATGGATCTTTCATTCTTTTGTTTTTTTGTGCCAGTTTTGTTGCAGGATACTTTACATTCTATTAAATTTATTCATCATAGCACTGTCTTCCCATTGTTCATCAATTTTGTTTGAGCAGGCCCAGTAACGTCTCCATTGGAGACTTTGTTGTTACTCTCCGAGAGGGGCGGAGGAATCAAACTCGGGTCAGCCATGTTGGCCGCGTGCAAGGCAAACGCCCTCCACCCCTCTCGGAGAGCCCGGCAAGCTACCGAGAGTATCTCGCCCGCATGGCAGAGCCTGGCAAGCTCCCCGTGACTTATTTGATATGCCAGACACAGTAACAACAAAGTCTCCAATGGAGACGTTACTGGGCCCGCTCGAGCAAATCGATGAACAACGGGAGGGCCTTTTATTATTTTATTTTATTATTTTTAAATTTCTTAGGACAAAGAAAAAACAGTTATATGTACCTAGGTCAAGAAGTCAACATGACAAATGACCTGGCACCCGAGCTGCGCAGGAGGAAGAGAGCAGCTTGGAACGCCTTCAAGAACGTCGAAGAAATAGCTAAGAGGACGAAGAACCTCCGGCTCCGGGCACATCTCTTTGATTCCACTGTTCTTCCTGCATTAACTTATACCTCAGAGACCTGGGCCCTATGCAAACAAGATGAGAACGCTATTCAGGTCTCCCAAAGAAGAATAGAAAGAGCTATGCTTGGAATATCACGTTTCACTCAAATGAGAGAAAGAATCCGGAGTTCCGACATCCGTCCACGATCAAGAATCAGGGACGCTGTCTCATTTGCCAAGGTGTCAAAAATCAGATGGGCTGGTCACGTAATGAAATTTAAAGATGACCGCTGGACTAGAGCTGTTACCGACTGGATTCCACGGGATGTCAAAAGACTGCGTGGCCACCCACCTACCAGATGGTCAGACTTCTTCGTCAAGATCATGAACGATCGGTTTGAGGCCCTTCATGTTCCCGGAGCGAACAGATGCCATTGGGCTACACTAGCACGTGACAGGGACAAATGGAGACGTTACTGGTGCCTGCTCGAGCAAATCGACGACTAACAGGAAGTTAAGTGATTAAGTGATTTTTAAATTTATTCATCTTAAGAGTATACAACTAAAGGATGCCTGGAGGGCTCGCTCGAGACGGGGGATGTGTGCTGAAAGTAGACTATAGACCAAACATGATGGCCACTAAATACCTCTATTGCAAACTACAATACCCAAAAGGAGATCGAGAGTAAAAGGAAATATCCTGCCACAGAAGCAGGGCATGGGGGGGGGGGGGGATGGGGGTGGCAGGAGGGATACTGGGAACATTGGTAGTGGAGAATGGGCATTGGGGGAGGGATGGGTACTCGATCATTGTATGACTGAAACATAATCACAAAAGTTTTTAAGTCTGTATCTCACGGTGATTCATTAATTTTTTTTTTTTTTTTTACAGAGTATACAACTCAATTGGGCTGGAGCAATAGCACAGCAGGTAGGTGTTTGCCTTGCAAGCGGCCAACATGGCTGACCGAGTTCTATTCCTCCGCCCCTCTTGGAGAGACCGGCAAGCTACCAAGAGTATCTCATCCACACGGCAAAGCCTGGCAAGCTACCCGTGATGTATTCGATATGCCAAACACAGTAACAATTGTCACAATGGAGACGTTACTGGGCCCGCTCCAGCAAATTGATGAACAATGGGAGGACCAGTGACAGTGACAATGACAACTCAATTATTTTTAGTAAGCTTAGAGCTGTGTAACCATTACTAAAATCCAGTTTTAGAATAGTTTTTTACTACCCCCCAAATCTTTAATTTGTAGTCAATTTCCATTTCATTTCTATCTGCAACTGCTGACAATCATTAATTAATTTAACACTGGTTAATTTAATTAATTAATAGGTCTATCTTTTCTGGACATTTAGCATATGTGAAATTGCATGATATTTGGTCCTTTGAATCTTCTTTTTCTTAGCATAATGCTCTTGGGATTTATTGTATTAATATAGTGATAATAAAGTTAATACACACCTGCTTGTCCCAAGTTAAGAAAAAACTCCTTTGTTTTTAAACCAATTTTTTATTTCTTTCATAAAAAAATTAAGTCTAAATGCCATCCTTCCAATATTTTCACAGAAATGACTAGTTAAAGTGAAAACACTTTGTGTTGGCTGAAAGCAACAATTCAGGAAAGCCAAATCTCAAACCTTTAGAGGCTGAGGAAATACATTGGTGCCATGTTTTGAAGAAATTATAAATAAAAAAACTGAAAAAGAATTGCTATAAATATCATTTGTCATTATGTTGGAGCCATAGTGCAGTGAGTAGGGCATTGCCTTGCACGTGACCTACCTGGTCGACCCGAGTTGATTCCTCTGCCCCGCTTGGAGATCCTGGCAAGCAACCAAGAGTATCTCACCCACACGGCAAAGCCTGGCAAGCTGCCCGTGATGTATTCGATATGCCGAACACAGTAACAACAAGTCTCACAATGTTACTGGGCCCGCTTGAGCAAATCGATGAACAACGGGAGGACAGTGACAGTGACAGTGACATTATGAATGAATATGAGCTCACATCACCAAGAACTTAGAAAAGGGGCCCAGCGAGCCCCTTTACACACACGCACACACATATGTATTTTTTAATTTATTATTTTTTAAATTTTTGGGCTACACCCTGCAGTGCTCAGGGCTTACTTCTGGCTCTATGCACTCAGGGATCATTTTTGGCGGGGTTCAGGGGATCATATGGGGTGCCAGGTATTGAATGTGGGCCATCTGCATGCAAAGCAAATGCCTTACCCACTGTGCCATCACTCAGACCCCATATATTTTCTTTATCCATTTATTCACCCATGGACACGTAGGTTGTTTCCTGTCCTGGTTATTGTAAATAAAGCCTCAATGAATATAGAAATGCAGATATCTTGTTGAGATAGTGATTTCATTTGCTTCAGATAAATACCCAGAAGTATAATGGCTGGATTAAATGGCAGTTTCATTTTCAAATTTTTGAGGAATCTCCATATTGTTTTCCATAGTGGCTATATTAATTTACATCCTACCAAGGTGCACAAACTTTCCCTTTTCCTCACATCCTTGATACCTTGATAACAACGATCCTTGTAGGTGTGAGGTAGTATTTTGCTATGATCTTGATTTGCATTTCCCTGATAACTGGGGATGTCCAGCACCTTGTCAGTACCTCTTGGCTATTTGACTATCTTCTCAGATAGAATTTTTGTATGTTTGTTTTTGGGAGATGTTCAGGGGCTACTCAAGGCTCTACACTCAGGAATTACTCCTGGCAGTGCTTATGGGGATCTGTATGATCAAACCTGTGTCTTCCATGTGCAAGGCAAGTACAAGTACCCACTGTACTATCTCTGCAGTCCTTTGGATCAAATTTTTAATAGGAGAAGGAAATAAAAATTTTAGCAGGGGAAGGAAATAAAAGTTTCAACAGGGAAAGGAAATAGGAAATAGAAGGAAATAGGTGAAGAAAATCTCTTCAGTTCCTCATATCAAAATTTTAATAGGAGAAGGACATCTGGGCTCTGTTCTGAATATGACCTGGTTTTCAAGTGTCGCTTAATTTTCACAAGCAGTGGCCTTGGGTTCAAGGGAGTCCCATGTGTGATCCTTTGGAAGCTGGATAGAGCAGTCATGCGTGACATGGATACTGAGGCTGGCACAGAAAGTGGAGTTTGGGGTTCTGGGCTCCTCTCCTTCCTACCCCCTTAGGGAAGCTTCTTTATCTTTTGAATTCCAGCTTCCGTTTATTCAAGATGTGATCTAATGACATTATCTCGTGACCATTCCTCATCTGAATCTCTCACTTTGATGAATTGTTTTTTCCATTTTGTACCAGCAGCAAGCTAATATATTTCTGATGAATCTTTAACCATAACATTCAGGAGCGACTTGATTTATGTTTTTTTGTTTTGTTTTGTCTTTAGCCACAACTGGTGATGCTCAGGACTTACTCCTGCTTTGTACTCAGGGATCACTCCTGGCAAGCTTGGGGGACCATATGTGGTGTGGGGAATGGAAGTCAGGTCGACAGTATGCAAAACAGAAGCCTTTCCTGCTGTATTATCACTCCTGTCCTTGTTAATTTTATTTATTTATTTTATCCTCATGACCTTTCACTTAGGTGATCTCAGGGCAGTAGATTGTTCCAGACCAGTTGTAGCTTATTTTTCAAAAAGTTTTAATATTTAAGCTTTTGAGCAATTCATTTCTAATTGAGACTCCAAAAAACATATACATTTAATATGTATACAACGAAAATGAACATTCTAGTTATTTTTATACTTCTTTCTTTTCATTGAATGTGGAATTATCTCTTATTATTTTATGTGGGCCATGATGAGTTGCAGAAGAATGAATTGAAAGTTAGTAGATAGTGAATATTAGCTTTTTATTCTGATTAATTCAGCTTCAGATTCTGCTTGATTTTAAACTGTGTTCAAATATTCAAGCATTAGCGGTTTTGCAAATTAGACTATGGAACTAGATTTTTATTGAGATAGATTTCTTAATTCCAGCAATTTTTATAAAACAATCTGGGCTTGTATTATTTAAAAGTGCTATATAATAAAAAACAAATCAGGTGTAAGAAAAAACCATAGGAGCAAGCAGCCTCATTGTAATACTATATTCAGTATCTTTAACCATGCGTCAAGATCTTTCTACTTTGTGTTTGTTGTTGACATGTGACCTTAGCAACCACTATCAATGATTTGTATGAAAGAGACCCCAGATCATTATTCTAATGCCTAAAGCTTCAACTATTGGCCGTTGGACTTGCTTTTCCTTCCCATCGATAATACACAAACATGTGGCAAGACAGAAAAAGCATATAAGTATTTGAATAAAAAAGGGGATGAGCTTTAGACTACCCTCCTGATTAGCTCCTTTTCTCAGCACTCACTTTTAACCTTTTAAGAGTTATTTTATCAGGGCTGCCCAGTGAAAGAAGATCTGGCATTTAGTGACAGCTCTAGGGAAAACAAAGGAAAAATAAAAATACTCATGGAATATTTTTCAAATTGAGTATGCATATTTTTTCAAATTGTCATTACTGGAAAAAAAAGCATGCAGACAAGAAAAGAAGATTGCTCCTAAGATGATGCTATTTGTGCATAAATGAGAAGTAATAATCTGGGGCTGTTTTGTCTCTGCAGTTGTTTCTCCTGTTTTAGGGGACTCTCCTGCTTCTATGGTAATTCTTTCTTTTTCTGTGACCTGAAAGAGATGTTTCCAGAACGAAGTTATTTTGGAAATCCAGTTAATATATTAAATGCCCAAGCTAAGCCACAGTACAGCCTGCAGGAAACTTGTCTTACATACAACCAGCTGGGGTTCGATCCCTGGCACCCCATAGAGTCCCCTGGAAGTGATTCCTGAACAGAGCCAGGAATCAGCCCTGAGCACAGTTGGATATGGCCCCAAACAAAAGCAAGCAAACAAAAAAGGATGCTAAATGCCCTCTCAACCTTTCTCCTGTAGAATTGCTCGAGGGGGCCCAGTAACGTCTCCATTGGAGACTTTGTTGTTACTGTGTCTGGCATATCGAATACTCTCGGTAGCTTGCCGGGCTCTCCGAGAGGGGCGGAGGAATCAGCCATGGGTCAGCCATGTTGGCCGCTTGTAAGGCGAACGCCCTACCCGCTGTGCTATCGCTCCAGTCCTGTAGAATTAGGCAGCAAATATATAACTTGTAGATCAGGAAAGAAGCATCTTTGACTGTACTTAAATCTGCAAGCATCTTTGACTCTACTTAATTCCAGACAGGTTGGAGTGAACTGAATATGTAAATAAGAAAAATGGAAGAGGGGGCTCAGTGATAAAAGCCAGACCCTCCCCCTTTATAAACTTTGCATAATTTTAACCATTTCTCACTACTGCTTTGAATACTCTTTAGCTCTTGCTTAAGAATTTAGCCTCCTAGGAAATCACACTTTTTTTTTTAGAAACTTCTGCATTGACATACATTTTTAAAAAGATTGTTTTACCAATTCTTGGGCTGATTAACCAGTTAGGAACATTTATAATTCAGACAATACTTTGTATTTCTAACCTGTCGCTCTCTGATTGGAACAAGCTGCTGGGTGTGTGTGTGGTAGGTGGGGGTGGGAAGGAGGGGATCTCATTCTCATCAACAAAGCTCAGATTCCTTGGAAACATCGAGTTCCTTCGTGAAATGTAGGACTAAAGAATTAGCCCAGAATGTACCAGGCAAATTCTCAGACGTTCACTTCTTGCAGAATTTAGATCTAGTTTCATACCTTCCCGTTTCCCAGTCCCCAAGGTCATTTCTCCACCGCAGGCATCTGGATAGACGCAAATCATCTTGAGCAGTGGTCAGGTGGTAAGGACCGTCTCCAGCAGCGTGCTGAAGCTTCTAGGGCTTTTGTTGTTCAAACCCAGATACAGCTTGCAGATTCCCTACCCCCTCTGCCTCCCCTCCCCTCTCCCCACCACCCCCATTCCTGAGTTTCCTTACCGGAATTCAAGGACTACTAAAGGACAGCTACTAACTCAAGGACGACTGAAAGCTTCGTTTGAAAAGACAATCCTCAATCACTGGAGAAGTTGTTCCAATTTACCCTTAGGATCTTAACGGGGGTGGGGGAAGGGGATGGAGGAGACGGGAACTGTCCTTTGGAGAATGGCGGGCGATCTTATTTTATGAGGACCTAAAAGTATGCAGGACCCAGAAGATAAAGTGTGTAAAGCAAAGCTGCTGGCTTGGAATTTGCCTTCCAAAGAAAACTTCTTCAGGCTTGATTCTTCAAGGGCTCATCCTTAAGGAAAAGGACAATCACTAAGTTGTTGTTTATTGTTTATTTACAAGGATGCATATGTTTACAAGTAAACATATAGCACAAGTTCAAAGTTAGCATGCTATTATAGCCAAATAAACTTTGGAGGGAAAAAAAAGCGATTTTTCTTGCTCCCAACTATAATCAGAGATAACTAAATGCTTGTGTCATATTTTTCCTCTTTCACTTTGGAGTTCTTTTTTCTGTCTCACTCAGGGTTTCTGGAAAATAGACTTCAAACCACAGCTATTAATTCTATTTTTTACCTCTTTTGATATCAGCAGCTTGGGGGTGGGGGTGGGGGAGGCCAGCCCAACTCAAATAATTGAATTACTAGTTTAAAATTAAAGATAGGTAGACTTGTTAGCATATGCTGCTCATCAATATAAATTGTTACTGATTTTAGCTTTATGACAAATTATTTCTACATTCTGGGGGTATTCCCAGGATTTCCTCTATAGGGTAGAAATAGTTTCCTGACCACCTAGCGGGGCCTGAATGTTCTCGAGAGTTCCAAGGGCTGTTTGGATAGCGAGAAAGGCTGCCTTTGCACGGGGCCACAAGGTGGCGCTGCCGCACCGTAAGTGCCAGAACGCGTCCAACTCCGTCTCCTGGGCTGGGAAACGGTATTGGAGAGAGATCACTGTCTGTGATGCTCCTATCCAGGAGCAGAGATAAAGAGATATTGATCAAAGTTTACAGAGAGAGAGAGAGAGAGAGAGAGAGAGAGAGAGAGAGAGAGAGAGATGGGGGAAAAGAATATGGTCCCTTGAGCAATCAGGACTGATCCCTGAGCACAAGGCCAGGGATTTGAGCACCACTGGGCATGGGACAAGCCCCCACCACCTCCACAAAAATACACTTGAAAGTCGTTAAGAGCGACAGTCTTATCACTATATGGCCAGAGCGGTGAGGTACTACCCACTGTACCATACATGTTAATTGCACTTGTGACCATTAACAGGTTCGATGGTTTGATTCCCTGGTCTCCCTAGCAGCTCCAAGAGTGACCCCTAAACACAGCTGGGTGTGACCCAAACACTATCACCAGATAATTATGTGAGATGACAGATCTGCTAATCTTATTGTGGTAAATAATTTGCAATGTGTAAGTGTGTTAAGTCATCCCATTGCACACATTAAGTTTACATATGTTATATGTCAATAAAATCTCAATATAGCTGGAAAAAATTATAAAATTTTTGATTCTATTGTATATTGATGCTAAGAAATTATGTAAAATTTTCTTTTACAGATGGTCTATTATTCGTATAATATGAGTATCCTTTGAATTATTTGTTAATTTTCTTTTAAAGAATTTGTTCATTTACAAAGGAAAATAATGGGCTCTGCCTTCAGGGAGATTATATCTTCTAATGAGACAATTAATTGAAAAATGATTAGAAGAACATGTAGTAAATTTCTATTTTTCTAAATGGAAAAATAGAAAATTCTCTGGGGCTGGACAAATGGTACAGCAGGTAGGGCTCTTGGCTTACATACAACTGGCCCAGGGAAAAACAAAGGAAGGAGGAGGAGGAGGAGGAAGAGAAGAAGGAAGAAGAGGAGGAGAAAGAGAAAAAGATTCTTTGAAGAGTGTATAGTAGTAAAGTTGAAAATTATCACCAGTAGCAACTTCAAAAAGAAACATTGTATGTCAGTGTAATTATATAGGAAAGTTTATAGAAAAAAAATTTTTTTTTAAGCAGAAGAAAAAGGCAGCATTAAGTATCCGAATCGCTTTATTCTTTATGAAACCTGAAAACATGAATTTTGTTAAATATTTTGGTCATAGTCATGGACAAATATATTTATTTTAGCTTTTTAAATCACACGCATAGTTATATTTATTTTGTTTATTTTGGGGGCCAAACACAGCTGTGCTCAGGATTTACTCTGGCTTTGAGCTCAGGGTTCTGTCCAGGCCGGGCTGGGGGCACCAGAGGTGGGCTTAGCAATTGAACTGGTCTGCCAGGTCCAAGCAAAAGGCCCCACAGACTATACTATCTCTTGGGCCCCATGTAGTTACAGTTGGAAAAACTTTAAATGTCAATATGTTTCTTTTCTTTTTTCAATATGTTTCTATTCACTGCAAAATCCCAGTCTACCCTTCACTCATAGCATTCATTTGGGAGAATTCTGAACTTTACTGAAAATTTAAAGTTATAAAACCATAGTTTGCATTAGTTAATAGACCATTTCACAGTAATGACTTGTTTATGCAAGAAATAAGTACAATGAAATCTGTCATTTATACAGGGAGGAAAATAAGGAGAAAATATTCACAGAACCAGTGATTCATGTTTATTTTTGGTGCGGTGAAAAACTAACTCTCGAGAAGGACAATGGTTCAGTGAATAAATGCCACAACGCCTGGGATGACCAAGCTGTGCTCATAGCTGAATGGCGAGGTGAGAAGGTTTTTTTCACAAGGACAGTTGTGATGCAATTATATTACTTTTACAAAATCCTACTCATTGTTGATGAGTAATCTGTTAAAAATAACAATTCTTTGTTTGAGATACTTGTTTGTTTGAGATGGGCTGGGAAGCCTAATGGATTACCAGGCATAAGTGAAGGGGAGTGAGGACCCAAGAAAGCTACCAGTTGGGGCTTGTGTGAGAAAGCACAGCTGAACTAGACTTGCTCCACTATAGAGCCAACAAGATGCATTACTCTTTAAAAAGTGGGGAGCTAACTTGTAATGAAATAAATAATTCAGCCTCAGTAGAAAGAGAACCATCCAGAAGTAGACACCTTGAAATCCAAATAAGAAAAAAAACCTCACCTCCAAACTAGACATGCCATGCACAGGCATTTCCATAATTTCTCTGGCATTTATGTCCCAGGATCAAGTGGAATAGGGGAGTCTCTGGATTTTATTAGGAAAAAAATTCCTGAGTTGACTGGCTGAAAACATGGAGTTAAAAAAAAAAAGATGGCATAATCATTGATATGACTGAGTGCATACTTAGATTTTTTCTTCCCCACGGATCACTGTGTATTTAGATATTATTAACCTTCTTACTTTAGTAATAGAAGCTCAGAGCAGAAATTAAAGTAAGCTTTAGGAAGATAAAGGCTTTACATATTTGAGTTAAAGACTATAAAAATACATTCCCCCTATATAATAACTGTAGCACTGTAGTACTGCCCTTCCGTTGTTCATAGATTTGCTCAAGCAGGCACCAGTAACGTCTCCATTATGAGACTTCTTGTTACTGTTTTTGGCATATTGAATACGCCACAGGGAGCTTGCTAGGCTCTGCTGTGCGGGCAGGATACTCTCGGTAGCTTCTCAGTCTCTTTGAGAAGGATGGAGGAATCAAACCTGGGTCAGCCACATGCAACCCTACCCAATGTGCTATTGCTTCAGCCCATCATATAATATAATAACTGTAACACTGTCCTCCTGTTGTTCATAGATTTGCTCAAGCGGGCCCAGTAACATCTCCATTGTGAGGCTTGTTGTTACTGTGTTTGGCGTATTGAATATGTCACGGGTACCTTGCCAGGCTTTGCCGTGCGGGTGAGATACCCTCGGTAGCTTGCCGGGCTCTCCGAGAGGGGTGGAGGAATCGAACTCGGATCGGCCTGGTTGGCCTCGTGCAAGGCAACCGCCCTACCCACTGTGCTATTGCTCCAACCCCAATATAATAACACAAATCAATATATCATACCTGCCCCAATGCCTTCTCATCGCCCTCTCTCTCCCTCCCACATGGGTCGTTTTAGAAAGCTCTCTCTGTCAGCTTTCTTAGATTTAGATGCTAGGAGCTCCAGGGGACTTGGAAGATGTCAGACTGTTAGTTATTATTGTAATAACTGTTCAGTTAAATAAAAGCTCTTTGAATTTGTATATTGAAAAGTTTCAGATAGTTGCTATTTATTTTAGCTTTGTTCCTTTGGTGTTAAAAGCTTTCTATTTAATTATTAATTAGACTGTTATTTCTGGCAATTGTTAGCTATAAATGTATGTTTTCAAAACACTATCATAAACCACTAAAGGTTTTTTCCCTAATGGTAGAGCTGTTATATATGAGATTGTTGACACCATATATAGTGTTTAACCATGAATAAATACTACTAAAATAAATAAAACTAAAATGATATTTTCTTAATGGTGTTTGGAGAACTGCAAGCAAAGACTACACTTTTTTTAATTGGATCACTGTGAGATACAGTTAAAAGATTTCATGTTTGAGTTTCAGTCATACAAAGATCAAGTACCCATCCCTCCTCCAGTGCATATTCTCCACCACCAATGTCCCCAGTATATCCTCCCTTTTTATCCCTCCCCCTGCCTCCATGGCAGACGATTTCCTCATACTCTCTACTTTTGGGCATTACAGTTTGCAATACAGATACTGAAAGGTTATTATGTTTTGTCCTTTATCTACTTTGAGAACACATCTCCCATCCCCAACAATTCCTCCAACCATCATTGTCTTCAGTGATTCCTTCTCTATTTCAAATGTCTTCTGCCCCAGCTCATAAGACAGGCTTCCAACTATGGGACAATATTCCTTGCCCTTTGTCCTTGGGAGTCAGTCTCATATTATGTTATTTTATATTCCACAAATGAGTGTAGTCCTTCTATGTCTGTCTCTCTCTTTCTGATTCATTCACTTAGCATGATACTTTCCATGTCCATCCACTTACAAGAAAATTTCATGACTTCATCTCTACTAACAGCTGCATAGTATTCCATTGTGTGATGTACCAAAGTTTCTTTAACCAGTCATCTGTTCTCAGGCACTCAGGCTGTTTCCAGATTCTGGCTATTGTGAACAGTGCTGCAATGAACATATAGGCACAGATGTCATTTCTACTATGCTTTTATTCACCCTAGGGATACATTCCCAGAAGTGGTATTGTGAGGTCATCTTTCCAGTTTTTGAAGGAATGTCCATATTGTTTTCCAGAAAGGCTGGACCAGTTGGCAGTTCCACCAACAGTGAAAGAGTGTCCCTTTTTCCCCACATCCATGCCAGCACTGTTTGCTTTTGTTCTTTTGAATGTGTGACAGTCTCTGTGGTGTGAGATGGTATCTCGTTGTTTTGATTTGCATATTCCTGATGACTAGCAATGTGGAGCATTTTTTCATGTGCCTTTTGACCATTTGTATTTCTTTTTTTGAGAAAGTTTCTGTTCATTTCTTCTCCCCATTTTTTGATGGGGTTGGAGGTTTTTTTCTCGTACAATTCTACTAGTGTCTTGTATATCCTAGATATTAATACCTTATCAGATGGGTATTGGGTAAATATTCTTTCCCATTCTGTGGTCTCCCTCTGTATTTTTGTCATTGTTTCTTTTGAGGTGCAGATGCTTCTTAGCTTAATGTAGTCCCATTTGTTTATGTCTGTTTCCACTTTCTTGGTCAGTTGTGTTTCATCCTTAAAGATGCTTTTAGCTCAATGTCATGAAAGGTTCTGCCTACAATTTCCTCCATGTACCTTACAGGTTCAAGTTTGATATTGATGTCTTTAATTCACTTTGATCTGACTTTTGTGCTTGGCATTAGAGGTCAGAGTTCAGTTTTTTGCAGGTAGCTATCCAGTTTTCCCAGCATCACTTGTTGAAGAAGCTTTCCTTGTTCCAGTTCACATTTCTTGCTTCTTTATCAAAGATAAGTGATTATATATTTGAGACGCTGTGTCAGAACATTCAGCTCTGTTCCATTGGTCTGCAGGTCTGTTTCTAGCACAATACCATGATGTTTTAACTACTACTACTTTGAGTGCAGTTTGAAGTTGGGGAAGGTGATGCCACCTATCGTCTTTTTTCTCAAGTATTGTTTTAGCTATTTGTGGGGGTTATTGTTCCATATGAATTTCAGGGGGCTGGAGCGATAGCACAGCGGGTAGGGCATTTGCCTTGCAAGTGGCCAACATGGCTGACCCGAGTTCGATTCCTCCACCCCTCTCGGAGAGCCTGGCAAGCTACTGAGAGTATCTCGCCTGCACAGCAAAGCTTGGCAAGCTACCTGTGACATATTCAATATACCAAACACAGTAACAGTTGTTAAAATGGAGATGTTACTGGGCCCGCTTGAGCAAATTGATGAACAATGGGAGGACAGTGACAGTGACAGTGATGAATTTCAGGAGTGTTTTGTCTATTTTTGAAAGATGTCTGTATAGTGCTTTGGGGAGTATTGCCATTTTGATAATGTTATCCTCTTTATCCATGAGCAGGGGATATGTCTCCATTTCCTAGTGTCCTCTTTTATCTCTTGAAGTAATGTTTTGTTATTTTCCTAGTATAGGTCATTCACCTCTTTAGTTATGTTGCTTCTGAGGTACTTGATTTTCTGAGGTACTATTGTGAACAGGATTGTTTTTTAAATGTCTCTTCTTCTCTTTCATTATTTGTATATAGGAAAGCCATGGACTTTCGGGTCTTGCTTTTGTAGCCTGCCACTTTACTATACAAACCTGTTGTTTCTAGAAGCTTTTCTGTAGAGTCTTTAGAATTTTCTAAATATAGTATCATATCATAGTAGGGTGGAGCGATAGCACAGCAGGTAGCGTGTTTGCCTTGCATGCAGTCGACCTGGGTTCGATTCTTCTGCCCCTCTCGGAGAGCTCAGCAAGCTAGCGAGAGTATCCTGCCCGCATGCCAAAACCTGGCAAGCTACCCATGGCATATTCCATATGCCAAAAACAGTAACAACAAGTCTCACAATGGAGACATTACTGGTGCCCCCTCAAGCAAATCGATGAACAACGGGAGGACAGTGCTACAGTGCTACAGTATCATATCATCTGCAAATAGTGATAGCTTGACCTCTTCCTGTCCTATCTGTATGCCCTTGATATCTTTTTCTTGCTTAACTGCTATGACCAGAACTTCTAGTACTATATTGAATTGGAGTGGCAAGAGTGGGCAACTTTGTCTTGTGCCTTTTTTGGCTTTTAGTTTCTTCCCATTGAGAATGGTGCTTGCTGTGGGTTTATGGTAGATGGCTTTGACTATATTGAGGAAGGTTCCATCGATGCCCATTTTGCTGAGACTTTTCATCATAAACGGGTGCTGGATCTTGTCAAATACTTTCTCTGCATCTGTTGATATGATCATTTTTTTATTATTTCTTTTATTGATAGGTTATGTTGATTGACATGCGAATGTTAAATCATCCTTGCATCCTGGGGATGAATCCCACTTGGTCATGATGTATGATCTTTTTGATGAGTTGTTGGATTCTGTTTGCTAGGATTTTGTTGAGGATCTTTGTGTCTGTGCTCATCAGGGATATCGGCTTGTAATTCTCTTTCTTTATGGTTTCTTTGTCTGCTTTTGATATCAGGGTGATATTTGCATCATAGAAACTGTTTGGAAGTGTTTCTGATTCTTCAATTTCCTGGAAAAGCTTAAAGAGGATTGGGAGTTATGTCCTCTTTAAAGATTTGGAAGAATTCACTAATGAATCCATCTGGGCCATGACTTTTGTGTTTGGGAAGACTTTTTATTACCATTTAAATTTCCTTGATGGTGACATATCCGTTCAGGTATTCCAGGTCTTGTTGGTTTAGCCTCAGGAGGCTATAGGAATCCAGGAATTTATCCATTTCCTGGAGGTTTTCTTATTCCGTGGCATAAAGATTCTCAAAGCAATTTCTGAGGATCCTTCGAATTTCTGTAGTTTCTGTTGTGGTGTCCCCTTTTTTGTTTCTGATTTGGTTTATTAGGGTTTTTGCTCTCCCTTTCTTTGTGAGTCTTGCTAGAGGTTTATAGGTCTTGTTTATTTTCTTAAAGAACCAGCTCTTGGTTTCATTGATCTTTTGGATTGTTTTTTGGGTTTTCATCTCGTTAATTTCTGCTCTAAGTTTTATTATTTCCTTCCTCCTGCCTAGATTGGGCTCCTTTTGTTGGTCATTCTCCAGGTCTTCAGCTCTGAGGTTAAGTTGTTTATACGGGCTCCCTCTTTCTTCCTGAGGAATGCTTGTAGAGCTCTAAGCTTTCCTCTAAACACAGCTTTTGCCATGTTCCATAAGTTCTGGTAACTTGTGTCCTCATTTTTATTTGTTTCCAGGAATCTTTTGATTTCTTCTTTTATTTCCTTTCTAATCCATTCATTGTTCAGTAAGTGCGCTGTTTAATTTCCAATTAAATTTTAATTTTCTGTTCGTATGTGTGATTCACTTCAATTTTTAGCTTATCATGGTCTGAGAAAATCATTGATACAATCTCTATCTTCCTAATTTTATGGAGGTATGTTTTATGGCCTAGCATGTGGTCTATCTTGGAGAATAAAATACTACACTTCAGATAAAACTTATATGCTTCTACTGTGATTAGGTGACAGAAGGGATTATATGCTAATTATAATTAAGACATAGAGGTCATCACTAGAGATTGTGATGGTTACTTTTATGTTTTATGTATCAACATAAACGTAGATATATGTTAATAAAATCCTAGACTTGTTATGAATATATATGTATATATATTATATTGTTTTGGGCTACACTTGGCTGTGCTCAGGGCTTATTTCTAGCTCTGTGCTCAGAGATCCATCCTGGCAGGGCTTTGGAGCTGATATGGGATGCCAGGGATTGAATCAGCTTCTGCTTCATGCAAGGTAAGTGCCCTATCCACTGTGCTATCTATCTGGCCCCCTGTGTGAAGGTATTTTGTAAGTTTGGTTACTATCTACAGTTAGTGAACTTAAGGAAAAAGAAACTATTCTTGTTACCTATTCCTTGAATCTCTTCCTGATTTTGGGCATGTGTGTGTTATACTCCACGCAAACACCCAGTGCCCCACCCGTACCCCCCACACAAATATAAATACTACTGGTTTGTTTTTCTTTAATAATATAGATTTTGATACCAAGAATAGTTCTAGAGTAAAAACAATATTCTGTCTTTTTTATGGGTTTGGGATTTTTTTTGAGTATTGATTTGGATTATACCCAGCAGTACTCAGGGATTACTTCTGACTGTGCTCAAGGGAACACGTGCAAGACAAATACCTTAACCCCTGCACTATCTCTCTGGCTCCTGGCTTTGAATTTTCAGGAATTGGTTATCTTAATATGATTGATTATATTCAGCAATAAAGTTACATAAAGCAGCCATTAGATTAGCAGTTCCATTGGATATTCCTAATCAAATAGTTACAAAAGACAAGGCTCTGAGTGATCATGCACTTGAAACTTAGAGCATTTTTGTCCAAATGTCAAAATTACTCAGAATAATGAGATTGACTGTTTGCTTCTAACTATACAAGAAAAAGTGAGGAAAGCAAATGATGAGCTCGGAGCTTCAAATTCTTAGCTGACGCTTTGTATAAGTGATCTGAAAATGTTTTCATTTTCCATGAAAGAAGTCCTTAAGTCCTGTTGTTCAGAACCAAGATTACTAAAAATTCAAGATCTCATCCTGATCCTGAAAGTGGCTGAATCATAATACATGTTGAATTTCCAACCTTGCAGGGTACCTTAAAATATGGATATTGATTTTGAAGAAATGGAGTCCTGAAAATTGGAATGGATGGGTAAGAAAGAAAATAAGCATATAAGTCTTGATAAAGTTGAGGACTTTGCATTCTTTTTTTTTTTTTTTTTTTGCTTTTTCGGGTCCACCTGGCGATGCTCAGGGGTTTCTCCTGGCTCTGCACTCAGGAATTAGCTCTGGTAGTGTTCAGGGAACCATATGGGATGTTGGGACCGAGCCCAGGTCAGCTGCATGCAAGGCAAATGCCTTACCCATTGTACGATTGCTCCAGCCCTTGGACATTGCATTCTTAAATTCTGCTGAAGTTTCTTTTCCAATAGAAGCAGAGCTTCCACCTCTGTCTGAGACGTTAACTTACTTGAGAATCAGAAGAATTTTTGAGTCCCCTTTGAGGATTTGTTTTGTAAGACTGCTAATTCTCCTGGATTATCTTCCTAATTTACATAGAGAGAAATATTGAGAATATGCATGTAAATGTATGTAAAGGTATGGGATAACAGTGGAAGGAATATAAAATTGTATCAGATTCAGTATATTGATATGAAGCTACAAAGTAGAGATTCTAGAATTGATATTGTAGCTCCTGGGATAGAAAGTGTGTTGGGCTGAAACACTGATCAATAGGAAGTCTACATTAAATGAAGTTAAAATTCAAGACTACCTAGGCATACTATAGGGGAAGATATCCAAAGGCTTAGAATAGATTTACCATAAAGACCTGTTTATTCTCTTCATAACTGGATGATACTCTTTCACTATAGTGTGAGAACCAAGTTTGTAAGTGCAGGTCCAGCATTTTTAAAGAGGGGAGGTCAAGCATTAATAAAATGCTTTGCGGTCATTCTTCTCTTTAAATCAAAATTGCAATGAAATTTGTTGTCACTGAATTGGAATCCTTAGATACAGTGGGGACACTTAGATTCTGAAGTGCAGGGACCAAGTGGTAGCTTTTAGTGCTAAAGACAAGGCAGACATGTTTCCTTCATGGCTCTCTAGATAGTGAGCTCTGTTTATTTTCTTTATGGACCTATGTTCAGACAGTGTCTGTTAGGCAGTAGATACCAAAAGATACTTATTAAATGTGTTTTCTATTCTTGATCTGGCATATGCTGATTTTAATAATGTACAGAAATAGAGGCCAATACTTTAGAATATCTTCCTGCCAGTATCGGCTATGAATCTTAATAAATATTGGTAACATGGAATAAATACATAAAACCACAGTGACTAATACATTTCAAGCTACCCAATAAATGGTGTCCAATAAATAAATTTTTCAGTGCTGCTGGCATTTTTTTTTATTATGTCAGAACCATTTATTAGACACTGATTGTTGTTGTTGTTGTTGTTGTTGTTGGGCCACACTCAACGGTGCTCAGGGCTTACTCCTGGCTCTTCTCTCAGGAATCAACTTCTGGTAGGTGTGGGGGAACATATGGGGTGATTGAAATAAAACCCTGGCACCGGAGGCACACTGCCCACTGTCCTACTGCTCTGACCCCACAAAGCTAAAGCTTTTATGAAAAAGATAATATTGGAAAAGAAATGTAAACCAGTGTGATAAGTGCTTTAATAATATTGAATTAATGGTAATTTTGGAATTGGTTCACAAAAGGAGTAATCAATTTTGGCTAAAGTAAAGGAAAATGAGTTTTCAGTGAAGGTTTCAGAGGAAATAATTGAGTTAGGAAAGTAGAGAACATACTGAGAGAAGAACAATTTTTTGAAAAGCAAAAAGATGGGTTAGGGAGGCAGCACAGGGGTTTGGGGCATGAGTTAATTCTGATTTAATTCCCTGTCCCGCATGGCCCCAAGCACTTCTGGGTATAGTCCTGGTTTCTCCCTGCACTCTGCTGGGGTGGTTCTGACAGATGCCTGCACCCTGCAGCCAGAACAGCACTGAATCCTCAGATTTTAGCATTGAACCTCTCAGTCTGGCTGAGGAAGCATCATTGGAGTGGCACCTGGATCCTCTCAGACATTTTGGAACGCCTTCCCTCCTCACACAGAAGAAAAACCAAGGAGTCATAAAATTAACTGTCGAGATTATGGGATTCAAATATGTTATAATGGTATACTTAGGTGAATAAGATAGAAGAAATTACAAGGCTATGATGCATGTGGGCTAGATCTGCGTTGTTTCATAGGGGGCCCTATAGCCTCATGTGGTTGTTGAGACTGAAAACATGGCTACTTTAAATTTAAGTGCACTGTAAAACTTAATTGATAAATACTTGCTGATTATTTGGTTTGCATTTGGCCAGAATTGATGTCATGGAATTTGACAATGTGGCACATACAGTGCTGAGTTGATGTCTTCAAAGCTCTTATTACTTTATGCACAGTTACATGGTTGTACATCACAGTAGAACTATATATATATATATCTTCAATAATTTTGCATTCTTTTAGCTCAAGTGTTGGGACACTTGTTTCATATTTTGTGATTTCTGTATGTTAAAGTAGGCTACTGTAGAAGAGAATAGGTAGAGGTTTTATTCTACTCTACTGTTTATCACCATAGTGAGGAAAAGATGAGTTGCCCTCTTATGGAAATTCCAACCAAAAGTCAGTGAAAAACAAAGCAACACACCTTGAGAAGTAGAAAAACACTGGTATATAACATGAGCCGACACAGAGTTTGTGCTTCAGTACTGGATTCAGAATAAAAGCAAAAGCTCCGTTTTATAAAATATCTGATGGGGTTGGGGGCGCTTGCAGACAGCTTGCAGAAGAAAACAGAATTAGAAATTACAAGGCATATTGTTTTGCAAAGCAGGGCCTGGACCACCTCAAGGCCATGGGAACATTTGGCATATGTTCCCAGGTTGCCAAGGTTACAAAGCGAGACTAGGACCATTTCAAGGACATTTTGAATGCACTCCATGGTCATGTTATGTCACCTGGATTCAGTTGCCCTTCGAGGTCTTGCTCTCTATTAGCTTACTTGAATTTAGCCTGTTTGAAATACGGAGTAGAGGTCTCTTTTCCTCATCAGTCCTGTTTTTGGAACAAGACTGGTTCTTCTCTATGCTTCTGCACACTTAAAAAAATTAAGTTCGGGAGCTGGAGAGACAGCATAGCAGGTAGGGTGCTTGCCTTGCACGCTGCCCACTGGAATTTGATCCACGCATCCCATATCCCCAAAGCACTGCCCAGAATAATTTCTGAGTGAAGAACCAGAATAATTTCTGAGTGCAGACTCAGGAATAACTCCTGAGCATCGCTAAGTTTTGCCACATAACAAAAACAAACAAGCAAACAAACAGACAAAAATTATGTTTGCCTTTCAAGACTGTGAAGGTGTTAAGGGTACAAGGGTACAATTTTACAAATCTAAAAAATGTGTATAATCACTCAAGGCCCACCACCAAGTCACAAGATCCCTGCAGAGGCTGATCTTTTTTGAGTTGTGTATTTCTCAGAATCTAGAAACTAAGTGTCTTAATGTGCAATATGCTTTTGTCTTGTGTCCTCCCTTTTGTTTCCTGCTTGTAAGGCAATTTTCCTGAAGATATTTTATTTAGGAAAACAAAAACAAAAACAAAACAAAACAAAAAACCAAACCCCAAAAAATAAAACACAAAAACCTTGTCTTCCTAAGTCAGCCTCAGTTAGGAGTCAGTGGTATAACCCTCTAGGGACTGTCCAGCATACATTGATATCCTCGTGTGCCTGAGCCTCACTCAGCTCTACGTAGCTCACGCATTTTCAATACGCTGCAGAATAGTTTGTTCTAACACACCAGAGGAGCATGAGAACCTTGCAAGATATTTGAATGGATCTACCACCAGCTTTAATCTACTAGGCCCTGTAGCCCCCTGTAGCGTTATGGTTGTCATTCTACCTGGTTCCACTGTATTTATGTTCTCCCTTTCTTTTCAAAGAGCTTTCCAAACTGTTTTATGATATTAATTCTATGGTGTAATCTTGTAAAGTTGGGGAGTTTTATTCCAATTTAAAGATGGAAAAAAAAACAAAAGTAAAAGGAAAGGTAAGGATGAAGATGGATGTGTGGAACCAGCAGAGATCTGCCTCATGGCGGGCGGGAGTAGCATGTCAGGGTTTTTTGATTGAATCAGGAGTTCCCATCCTCCCTTGGGAGTTGATTGCAGATTTTTTTGGGGGGGGGCACACACAGTGGTGCTCAGGGCTTACTCTTGACTCAGTGCTCAGAGGTCACTCCTGGTGGTATTCAGGGGACCATATGGGATATCAAGGATGGAACCTGTATCAGCCATGTCCAAGGCAAGTGCTAAACACACTACACTCCAGCCTGGTTTTTCTCCTTTCTGTTTTTGAGATGGGAATTACATTCACTTCCTATGGCCGCTCTGACAAAGTATGATGGATGGGGTACCTTAGATAAACAGAACTTCACCTTTGCACAGTTCTCAGGGTCCAGGCCAAGGAGTCTATGGGCAGGGCCACTCTCCTTGTGGAGCCTCAGTGGTGAAAAAAAATCACACCAATAATCACATGGAATTCTCCATATCTCTCTCCATACTCTTTGTGTATATGTGCCTCTGCATTAAAATTTCCCTAGGCTATGAGGGTCAATTATACTAGACTAGGGTTCACCTCAGTGACCTCATCCCAACTTGGAAAAAAGGGCAAAAACCTGAGTTTCAAATAAAGTTACAGCCCTGTGAGGCACCAAGAAGTCAGGGCTTTAACACATACTTTTTGGAGGAGACTATTTAATCCAGAGTACCAGCTCTTGAAAATTCCCACTAGTGATCTCAAACATGGCCACTAACCAAGTCTATTTGTTAGCTCTCATCCAGTTTAGCCCAGAAAGCTGACAGAAGAATTGATGGTGGCAAAAGAGGGGTTCAGAAGATACTAATCTCGTGGGACCTCTTTTGTTCCGTGAAACATAAATATAATGAAAATAAATTTTGAATAACCACAGCTAGACAATTTGTCTCTGAATAATGAAGAATAACATAAACTCCTAAGCTATAGCTCAATCCCTTTTAGTACAAACTTGATTTAAAATATTCATTTAATTTTTTCGGTAATGACAGACACACGAAGATTATAAACACACTCTCAATGGTGGTAGCTGGCTCTCTCCTCTGCCCATGTCTCTTCTTGCATCGCCTTTGCTACTTCTCTGTGCATTGCTTTGATTCTATTCTTTTCTTCTGTTTTGGTTTGCCTTTAGTTTTTCTTTCAAGTGAAGGTCACAGATACACATCATGTAAAGAGTCAAATAGGATCAGACAAAAGAAATTTCAACAAAAAAGTACACATTTATTAGAAATTTGGTAAAGAAATGCCAGACATTACATTTAAAAATTAAATTCATACTTATTTTTATTATTATAAAATGTGTATTCATTTAAAAAATTAAAAAATGGGAAAGTATCAAAAATCTCTGATTACTTTCATAATTCTAACACAGACAATGGATATTGTTAGTATTTTGGTACATATTCTTCCAGATACATAAGTATAAAATGTTTTTACAAAATTGTTTTTTTATTGTTCATGTGAATTTATACTTTTTATTTTCTATTTTTAAGGAAAAATTTGGGCTGGAGAGATAGCACAGCAGTAGGGCATTTGCCTTGTGTGCAGCCAGCCTGGCTGAGCCGGGTTCGATTCCCCTCTTGGAGAGCCCGGCAAGCTATCTCACCCACGCAGCAAAGCCTGGCAAGCTACCCGTGACGTATTCAATATGACAAACACAGTAACTACAAGTCTCAAAATGTAGACGTTACTGGGTCCGCTCGAGCAAATCGATGAATGGGAGGACAGTGTGTGTGTGTGTGTGTGGTTGTGTGTGTGTTAAGGGAATATTTATTATTATAAAATAATAGCACATATTCATCTTGTGCTATTAAAGAATTTACTTCCACATGCCTAAATCATTTAGTAAGAAATGAAATTCCATAGTAGGGATGTATTAAAACACATTTATTACTCTTCTTTTGAACATTTTATTTCTTTTTTTCCAAATTTCCCTTATAACCTGCAAAGTTATGAATGGGCTATAGTTTACCTCAGACAAATTAATACTTATATATTCAGCATAAATTCACAGATGTAAAACTCCATGTGTCAAATTTATGCATAAGTAACTGCTCTCTGGAAAAATGGATCAATTTAGCACTCCTGCTAACAGTTCTTGAGAGTGCATATTTCCTGGCATATTTGATAGCACAGCAAAGTAGCACGTCAAAGACTCATTCTAGGGACTGGAGAGATAGTGTAGGGCATGCATCTGACCCTGGTTCAATTCTCAGCATCGCATCTGGTTCCCAGAGTACTGCTGGGAGCGGCTCAATCCTTCCTTTCACAAGAAATGAAAATAAATTTTTAAAAACTCATTATAATTTGATGACTAAAAAAAATTTTTAATTTTGCATCTATGATATATGCATCTATGCTACAATATAATATAAATACAATACTAGGAATAGAATAATATACTATATGCACAATGTACAATTTATATCTATATTTTTAAATATATGAATATAAGAAAATATTGTTCTGTAATTTCTAGTAGAAAGTTAGGAAATAGGACAACTGACTATCCAACTGGAAAGAATAAAAATTTTGTGCAAATTTATTGACTTCATTATGTTTGATTTTGTGAATTTCTGTTTATATTCTTCACAAGCTTTGCATTTAGGTGTGATTGTCATTTTATAAAATGAGTTTGGAAGTGTTCTTGGTATTCTGAAATTTTTAGTTCTGGTTATTTTCATAAATAATACTATTAATTCCCCTAAGTTTTTGTGTCATTTATCTTTTTTGAATCTTCTTTCTATATAGATAAATTAAAACATGTATTAGTCTTTTTTTATCATGAGCCTTCAGACTTTTATTTCAATCTAAAAATCTATATATTTTTATAATTTTCCCTTACATTAAAAACTTCAATTTAATTGAGCATGTTGATAATGTATGATATGAGTGTGGACATATTTTCTTCTTTTTCTAAGGAAATAGTTGTTCCAATATATTGTTCTTTTCATTGGAAATTACATGAGTGTATTTATATATTTACACTTATATCTTCATTTTTAATCTTTTAGTCTATTTTATTAACTGAATATTATTTATTGCTTAAACTTTGTGACATTTAAAAAAGTTATGAGATAGGAGGGCTGGAGTGATAGCACAATGGGTAGGGCATTTGCCTTGCATGCGGCTGACCAGGCTGACCCGAGTTCGATTCCTCTGCCCCTCTCGGAGAGCCTGGCAAGCTACCGAGAGTATCTCGCCCGCATGGCAAAGCCTGGTAAGCTACCTGTGATGTATTCGATATGCCAAACACAGTAACAACAATGTCTCACAATGGAGACACTACTGGGTCCACTCGAGCAAATCGATGAACAGCAGGAGGACAGTGCTACAGTGCTATGAGATACGAATATAATGTACAACATGATAACTATAGTTAATACTGCTGCATGGTATATATGAATGTTATCCAAAGAGTAGACCCCAGGTGTTTATCACAAAGAAAAATATTTTCTTTTTCTTCTATTTTTATATATGTGAGCTGATGGATGTTAAATTTGTGTTAATCATTTCACAATATGTAAGTTAATTCATTATGCTATATACCTGGAACTTATGCAGAAGAGCATGTTAATCAAACACCAATAAAACTGGAAAAACACATGTTTTGCTAAATAACGTGACTTGTTAAAATGGATATTCTTGTTCTCTTTTAAAAATAATGGTAATTCCATATTATAACAAAGATCAAATACTGGGAGAAAGCACACAAACTTATGGAAAAAAGCCAGCCTTATGATTAAACCTAGACTTAAGGTAGGGAAACAGCGTAAGCTGTAGAACACATGCCTACCTGTTGGAGACCCTGAGTTCGATTCCTGGAGCTGAATGGTCCCTATCACTATGGGGTGTAGCTTTGGTGGTCCCTAAGCACTGCTGGGCCCTGCAAGACCATATTGCCAGCTTGAGCATTAAACCATCAAGTCAGGTCTACACATGCCAATTTCACCCCATCCCATCACCTATCAGATAAAGAAGCAAACAAATAAATGAGCATACACTGGCTTTATCATTTTTAGTTGTATTCTTTGGGTAAACTGATTCACCTTTGAGAGTGAATAATAAGTGAAAAATAATAATAATAACACACCTATCTTCAGGACAAAAATATAATTCTATGAGATATTTGCTAACACTGAGCAAATCACTCACTACAAAAGAGTGACTGAGAAAATGTCAATTTCTTTTTTCTTATATTAGTCTAGGGTCTATTGTTTGGGAAATGTTTTTATATAGATTATCTCCTTTGACTCATAACTCTTAAGTCACTGGCAATCATATGGTTTCTCTCGTATTGAATTACATGATGATTTAATAAGATATGATGATGATGATATTATGGATGCTAATTGGTGATCTTACAACATCATGAGTCTTGTTTTTCTATTTTTAATTTAAACACACCACTGAAACTTTCACCATATTCTTAGGTATAAAATAATTTAAAGTAATGATTTGAGATGACGATATTTTTTAACTCTTCAGAAATTTTATATATTAGAAATTGAAATTTATAATACCTTAAAATTGTATGTTATTTAAAAAGGATTTAAAAGGATGTAAGAAAATAATAAAGTTTTCATACAGTAAATAACTATTGCACATTTTAGAAGAATATTCTGTAAATCAAAGTTTTTTTTTTTTTTTTTTGCTTTTTGGGTCACACCTGGCGATGCACAGGGGTTACTCCTGGCTCTGCACTCAGAAATTACTTCTGGCAGTGCTCAGAGGAACATAAGGGATGCTGGGAATTGAACCCGGGTCGGTTGCGTGCAAGGCAAATGCCCTACCCGCTGTGCTATCACTCCAGCCCCAAATCAAAGTTCTTAAGTATGAGATATTTGTAATAGCTTAAGGATAAGTTTATATTTTATTAATAGCATTTAGCATTTGATTCTTACTACATAAAACATTTGGAGGGGTGTTTGGCCATATCCAGTGGTGCTTGGGGGTAGGGGCGGGATGGGGGCTTCTTTTGGCTCAGTGCTCAGGGACCATTTTTGACAGTGCCTGGAGACCATTTTGAACTGAGGATAAAACTGGGGTTTGCCTCAGGCAAAGTAAGCCCCTTAATACCTGTACTACATCTCCAGCCACTCTATTAAGCACTTGCCAATTTGAAAATAAGAAAGCTATTTTCTCACTTGAGTCAAATCACAGTGAAATGTCCTACGACATTAGTAATTGATAGTTAAAACAACTCTGGGGAAAATAAATATGCAAAGCAGTATAATATTCTAGGGTCACCATCTGGTGTCACTCGGGTTTAAAGTCAAATCTTTGAGCAACAATGGTATTGCAATACAACAGCCAGCAGGACTTTGAGTAAATTACACAACTGCTTTCAGTCTCATTTTCTTTTCTATAAAATTTAATAATAAAAGTGTCTAGAAAGATGTTTCTTATGGAGGTAAAGGAAATAACTCATTGTTGTCATTAACAATTGTGTAGCAAAATTATGCAGTCTTCATGGAAGAGAAGATTTAAAAGGATGTAAAGAAATAATAATTAAGTTTTAAAGTATTAAATTTAGGTCAAATATATTTCAAATGTATGAGAACTTAAAACAACTTATATTTGTGGACAGGAAAGTTTAGTTTAAAAGAATTTGCAGAATTATTTGTAGATAGTACCAGGAATGAACCACTTGCATGAGATTGACCTCTGGACCATTCGGTCCCCAAGCACTGAGGAATCAACCCAAGCTCAGAACCAGGATTACCTCCCCACACCCTCTCATCACCATATGCTATGTATGGCATCCCTAAATAAAAGGAAAAAAATTTGCAGGTTCTAGAGTATAGCTCAAATGCATGTGCCCAGCATACAAAAGGCCCTGAGCTCCATCCCTGGTACTGCATAGCCCTACCAGCCCTGAAACTGTGAAATTGTGGTAGAATTAAGCTCTATTAAGGGTTTTTTATATATAAAAAAGTGTATTCAGAATTATTACTACATGGTATTAATACTAAAGAGAAAGCAAAGCCCAAAACTATTAAAGATAAACTTCCTTATAGATAGGTAAGATTTAGTCCGAATGTAGAGGACAGAGGTTTGGAATGCTGCTAATTCTCAGATGAGTTCTTTTTTGATTTACATATGTAAACCTTGTTTTATTCTGCAGAGATGTTTCAGAAGCTCTCCCTCAAACTCACTTAGGATATTAGGTTTCCTGAATCCTCCATAAGTTTTTTTTCTTGAATTTAAGACTCTAGATAAGCAGAGAACCTAAACTGAGGTTACTGCATGGTGAAGGCTGTATATATTTTTGGTACACAGTAAACTAGTGTTTAGAGATCAAGCCCAGAAGAGCCACTCAACTATGTAGAGAGTTGAAATAACCAGAACCTACTAGTTTTTACTTCCGGAAAACCTGCTTTGTCTTAAAATAACTGATGAGATTTCCTGACCCTATGCGTTTTTATTCTTAAATTAGAGAGATGATTTTGCTCATGTGGTTTGGAAAGGCTTCCTTTGCTCTCTGCTTTCAGTGTGTGAAACTAAATTCCGAAGGTCAGAGAAGTCATGATACATCACAGAGTAAGCTCATCAGCTCCTTACTTCATCATGAGTTCAGGAGGGCATGATGCACAGTCCAGTAAGTGATGATCATGATGTTCAGCTGCAGAACATTTGGGTTTCCCTACAGGTGTAATTGGTATGGAGTAAGCCATTAGTCATCACATTTCTGGAAGAGTCAGGAGAGGAAAAGTTTACAGTGAAACTGAATGCAGTGTTAAGATTTACTTTTGTCACTCACATCTGAGCATGGTTTTTTGCATCAAGTTTGTTCACTGAAAAAGCTTACTATTATGCTGGTTCTTATACTAAGTCCTAACTAGAAATAAATAGAGCAGGAAAGGTCTTTCTAGTCTGACTTAATACTATTTTTTACTAGGAATATAGAAAGGTTCCATATGCAACCAAGTTCTTTCTTAAGGTTGAAAAAATTTGATGGAGGTTGGAGATAGGAAGTGTAGTGATAAGCGGCAAAGGGTAGTGCTACAGAGCCAAAGAGGTATGTGTGAGTGTGTGTGTGAGAGAGAGACACACACAGAGAGAGAGGGAGAGAGACAGAGAGAGAAAAGAGAGTTTGAGTGTATTTGAGTGTTTGGGGCATACAGGCACACTGGACTACGTGGGAACTATGTATAATAAGGGTAGAAGACAGAAGGAAAGGATCTGAAATCTTAGCTTAGAGACCTGAGTTTTAGGTATGCCAAGTATTTGCTAATGTGAAACCATCTGCAAGTCAAGCACTTCTAAATATCTTTCTGTTTGAATAGGAAAATCCATTTTCTCACTGAAGAACCAGATTGTTCTTTAAATGGAGTGTTTGAGGAGGGTTAAGGATGTAAAACATCAATGAAAACAGATGTGGCCCTGAAAGTAGATTACAGACCAAACATGATTGTCACCCATTGCCTCTTTTGCAAACCACAACAACCAATAAGAGAGAGAACAAAAGGGAATGCCCTGCCACAGAGACAGGGTGGGATGGGGGGATGGGCGGTGGGAGGGATACTGGGATCTGTGGTGGTGGGAAATGGGCACTGGTGGAGAAATGGGTATTTGATCATTGTATAATTGAAATCCAAGCACAAAATTTGTAAGTCTGCAACTGTACCTCAGGATGTCTCACTAATAAAAATAAAAAATAAGATAAAAATAAATAATAATAAAAAAACAGATATGGCCCTGAGCAGAAAAAAAATCAGGTGTTAGTTTGACTTTTAGCTGGAATTCACCATTTTGGATAAAAAGTTACATCTTCAAAATCTAAGGACAAATGAGGTGAAAGGGAGCTGGCGTTCATGGTCCTATGGAGGTTCTAACAAATATTTCTAAGCTGCCTCTTTCTGGTAGGTCAAGGCTTAGTTCCCAGACCTGACCTTTCTTCTCTGTCTTAAAGAACACAGTAAGACCTTTCACTCTGAAGATTTTCATGGTTCTGTTGGCGTTTCCTTTTATCTTTCCCTTCTTTTTTTGCCGGCTCTCGGGCCACACACAGCAGTGCTCAGGGATAACTCTCAACTCTGTGCTCAGGGCTCACCCGTGGCAGGTGAGCTCAGAGAGCCATGTGGTGGCGGGAATCAAAGTGGCTCCTCTGAGTGCAAGGCAAGTGCCTTACCTGCCGTCCTATCCTGTTTTCTAGTCCTCCATTTTGCTTTTTCTAACTTAGCATGAATCCAGTTACAAGACACAGCCTGGCCAGAGCTTAGTGGCCTGGGAATTCTGTTCCCTCTGCTGAATATTGTGGAGATAGGAGGGGGCAACTGGGAACATCTGACATTTGTTCCCTTCTCCACTCCCGTGTTATTCTCTATTATATATGGAAAGTAGGAAATTTTCTTTCGGTCTTAATCTCTGTCACCCTAAGAGGTTGTAAACATCCCGCTGGGGCAGAAGCGGTAAGGAGATAAAATTGGAAGGCACTTACCCCTCTCCCTCCCATCTCCTTTGCTCCTCCTACTAGCCGGGATTGCCAGATCTTTCCATCTGACTATCAAGACCCTTCCAGCAGCGTCTGTATTTATAAGGAACAGTCCTTGCCAAACAGCACCTGTCCCTCCACTGCTTCAGCCTCTATTCTGCTTCAGCCTCTATACTCCCCCATCCCCCCGCCCCGCCCGCCTCCCCGGCCAGTTTCTGCTGGAGGCTCAATTTTCTGCAGCTGCAATTTAGTCCTTGATAGGACCCTCCTTCCATGGTCTCGGGAAAGCAATGTGTGTGTGTGTGTGTGTGTGTGTGTGTGTGTGTGTGTGTTTGAGGGGAGGAAGGGTTTGCCCTAGATTAGAAGCAAAGAAACAAATTCCCACCTGTGGGAGGCACTTGGGGAGTAGAGTCTTTGCGATTTCGGTAGTTCCATACGCCCCTCCACCTAACAGTAGGAGAGGGCCTGTGCTTACACGCAAGGATTTGGAGGGGCGGGGGTGCCGCGCCAGACTGTTGCAGCTCTTGGATCCTAGCTGTCCCCAGCCCAAGGTGCGGAGAAACAAAACTCTGGAGAGTAGGAAAGCTTCCTTGCCCGCCCACTCCCAAACTCCCTCAGTTAGAGATGGAAAGATTTTAGGATGATCTGACTGGGTTGGATTCCTCCAAGCAGTGGTGGCCCAGGGCTGGAGTGGTGGTGGAATTGGGGGATGGGGGGGTGAGGGGTCGAGGGCGGGAGCTGGTATCTTTAGATTGTACGTGGGGAGCGATGGCTGGATCTCAGAAGAGTGATTTTGGGGAACTCTGTAACCAAAAGTCTCAAAACAAAAATTCTATTCAGTCTTTCACATTCGTGAATGGTTCAACCCGCCAGAGGGGTAATTTTGGAGCGTTGTGTTGGATTCGCGCTGATGGCGCCTGAGAGAGTGGAAGTGGCACAGCCTTGGTTAGTCAGAGGGTCGGATCCTGTGGGTACTGGAAACAGGGTCGTCACAGTTAGTGGTATTGGTGGTTTCCCCCTTTAATTCGCCGTGAAGTCAGCAACTCCCCACATGGTGGCTCCCTCTGCTAAAGTTAAGAAGCGAGCACAAGCAATCTTAGAAATGTTCAAATCTCTCTGCAGATTGAACTCATTTCAGAATTCGCGTGGGTGGAAAAAGTAAGGATTTTAATCGGGTTCACCTTTGACGTGAAGCAAGGCAGGAAAGCCACAGGCGGTAATAGCTTTGGGGCTTCAGTAAGAAAACGGCTTTGCTTAATTATCCGGTCGTGTTCACCACAGGCTCCTTGTGTATGAGCTTCGAGAGGAAGAGCTGAACAGGAGCTCACACACGCAAACACTCCAACATAAATCAGGGAACACACGCAGTGGAGACAAAGAGGCACATCTCCATGTAGATGCGGTCTGAAGCTTTATTGCAGGCAGGCAATCTGGAGCAGTCCTAGGAATTAAATAAGGGAGAGCAGGGCAATGCTTAGCCATTCGTGACTGGTAATAAGCGAAACTTTATGTTCCTGGAGGAATGTTTGAATCTCAAAAAAAGAATAAAAAATTGAACAGAGAGAGAATGAAAAACACTGTAACTGTGTCTTAGAAAAAGAATGCTGGACACAGCTTATTTTAATATTAGATCCAAATCATAGCAACAGGAAACACTCTCACTAAATTGTCATTTCTTTTGATTTTTAAGATCCAAATAACTAAAATTAACACTAATGGTTATTGGCAGCTCTGGTTTTCTTTTAAAAGAAATAGATCCTTGTTCTTTTATTGCAGTAGAAATTATGGATCTTTTAAAAATTACCCAGGGACTTGGAACCCACAGGGTGGATGTGGTATTTCCGTCTTGCTTTCCACGTCATTTTCAGCTAAAAAAAATTTAAATGTTCCCAATGGAGGGATTCCCGTTAGAAGCCCTTAATAAATAAACTTGTATTGGGAATCCTAGTGCTTTCCCAGTTGGTCTGTATTTCCCCAAATAAACTCAAGCTGTAAATAAAGTGGAACAAATACATTTCTCATCCCAGATTCTTAAAATATCATTCTTTGGTGGAAAACACAATTTTAATTTTTAAAAGCAGAGAGAATGATAAAAATGTAAGAATGTTTTTAAAAAAGACCATCTAGAGAGGAAAAACACAACCCATCCCCCAAAGTAAAACAGAACTATGGGCAAAATGCTTTTCACAGAAATCTGGGGGGCGGGGGGGGGTTTGTCTTAAGGACACTTGGGGGATGTTAGGGGAGTGAAAGTATGTGAACAGTGGGGTGATTTGGACAATGGAATACCACATTAATTGCATCATTGCAAAATCTTCAGATTTAGAAAAGCCAGTGAAATTAAATTAGTGCCATTTTTTCAACATTTGTAATACGCGATCAACATTTCAGCACTCATAGTCTGGACAGCTCCATAGGCCCTGGTCCTGTGGCAGCTTTTTTACTCTATTCGTAGCCAGACTCCTAGTCAACGAATGAAAGCCAGACTCATTAGTGATTTACTGAAAATCCTCCAAGACTTCCCTTTAAAAACAAAACGACTTCCACATTTAATTGTCTATCTGAAAGAACATATGCAAGAAATTAGGAGATCTAAATTAAATTTATTAATAGGAGAGCTTGATGGGGCTTAATTCCAGAGACCAGAACTCTCATTGCTGGGGCTTGATGAGAAATATATCAAAATAGTATAAAGATAATTAAAAATATGAATTTTATGATGCTCAAAAATTCTATAAATTTTCTCTTTAGCCATCCATGAGAAGTTGGTGAAATAGTAAACCACCAAAATAATTAGACTTCTTAAAAATTAGATTGTATGAGTGAAAGGTGTTTATGAGAAGTCGATGACTCCGGATCTTATCATCCAAGAGGACAGCACAGAATAGTTAATATGTTCCTTGAGGGACTAGGATGCTGACGTCTGTTTCTGATACCCGATCATTACGTGACTGAAAAAAAAAAAGGAAGTCATTTCATGAATAAAAATCGGAGCGCAACCGTACAACAAAATATTCTGTACTTAAAGGCCATAGGCAGACAGATGTTGACAAAGAAGGCTCTTATCAAGCCGTATTCAGATAGATTTTTGCTAACTGCAAATATAAATAGGAGCAGAGGGCCAGTCACCTCTGCAACCAGCAGAAGAAGCCGCAGCTTCAGACGCAGTCAGAGGAACAGCAGAGGGGAGAAGGAGCCGCCGATTCGCGCTGCGACCAGCCGTTTTTCACAGATTCTGGCCGCAGGAAGGCTCCCCGCTTCCTTTCCTTCTCCCACCTTCCTACTTTCCCTTCATCTCTTGTTTCTTTCTCCTGGCGGACTTAACTTTGCCCGCATCCTCCCACTCCTTGGCTCTTCCTTTTCCCTTTCCTCTCTTTTACATCCCTTGTTTTCACTCCCGTCCCGGTGTCAAGCTTCCTTCTAGTTCTGCGTGTCCAACAAACTTTTAAACCCAACACTGGTCACAGCAAACAAGTCCTCCAGCTTCTCCTGCTGCTTCGGCGCATCCCTGCGGCTTCCCCTCCGACACGAACGCCAGAAGGTGATGCTTCTCGGGCTGTGACTCCAGCGCGGAAACTTGAAGGAGCCCTTTGCCTGCTGTCCTACTTGGCAACAAATCCTCTCCTGCCCGCGGTAAGAGTGAGGGAAAACGTAGCTTCCCTCCCCAACGACCTGCTTGGCTGCTTTCTTCGCAGTTATCTATCAGGGGACTTGTTAGCTTCCCTTCTCACAAGGTCTAGCTAGTTTCGGGGGGCACGGCGGCACGCATGCAGACGCACATATATAGCCAACTAGAGTGAGAGGGAAGTGTTGGAGCACGCGCGGACAGTCATTAGGGGCATTCAACCCCGGCAGTCCGTGCTTCACAACATCCCTCCCCCAGTCCCTGGAGTTTCTTATAGGCTTGGAGGGTGGAGGGCTCGGCGCGTTCTCACCGCTCTTTCCCCGTGCTGTGCAGAATGGCCATGTGTAGCGGCGCGAGGCTGGCCCTGCTGGTCTACGGGATAATAATGCACAGCAGCGTTTACTGCTCACCTGCCGCTGCCGGACTCCGGTTCCCTGGGATCAGGTAGGTACTAAACGCCAGAGCTGAGCTCTGGCTGGGGCTTCCCTTCCCCCCCGACGCCTCCTCCTGCAGTTCCGCGGTGCCGGTGCCAGCGGCGCGCGTCTCCCCAAACGCCACAGCTCAGCTAGGTGGCGGGCCCCTGGCCCAGGCTCGGCCAAAAGGGCCAGCAAAGGCCAGCAAAGGCCAGCAGGCGGCTCCGCGCCCCGCCTCTAGCCCGGGGCAGCCCGGGGGCCCGCGCGGGGCAAGCCTCAGCCCGCCAGAGAAACCTTTGCTTCCGCAGCAGCCCCGCCCGCGGGCAGGGGCAGGGCCGGGCCCCCAAGCCTGACTTTTCTCGGTTCTTTGCTGGAGTTGAGATAATTTAGGCTCCCGGAATCAGCACTAGGGGGTTGAGCTTGAAGCTCGCTTGGACTTCGCTTTGTTACAGCTTGTTCTGGGCCATTGGGGCGGGGTCTCTTCTCGCCCCGATGAGGGTCTTGTGGTTTTTCTTTGCCCGAAAGAGCTCAAGTATACGTGGTCCTACTGCATTTTGTCTCAGACAGTTTCGGGGAGATGGAGTGTTGGCTCTCCGTGGCCAAGGAAGAGCGACACCAGAGAAGGAAAATCAAGAATGAGTCTGTAGGGGAGGGGGAGACAGGCTGAGAACACGGTCGGAACAGAAAGAAGAAAGCGAGAGCACAAGGCAGGCAGGCAGGCAGGATTGGGGCAGTCTTGCTGTTGCCAGCAACCGTGGCTTTATTTTGTTTTTAAGCCCTCATTGCTTTCTAACGGGTCAGCTTTGCCTAGATCGGGCACCACAGCCCCAGTGTCCCGGCCGGTCAGCGGCAAGAGTGGACATTCACTGCCCAAGAGGGACTAACCCTCCAGGTGCTCCCATAGACTGGAGGCAGTTAGCTGCGAGCTTTCTACCAGCAAAGCTGCTGCTCCAGGCCGGGCCCTCGAACATTCGACTCAGGGGCCACTGACCATTGATTTGTGAGAGAGATGAAGGTGGGGCTTCAGGCGCGGGACTCCCGCGTCTGGACCAGGGGCGGGGATGAACTGTGATTAGAAGGTGGTCTGGAGCGACACCTGGGACGGCGGGCAGCCGGCAGGGCAGAAGGGCACAGGTGTCTGCCTGGCCCGACCTTTTGGGGAATGGAAGGAAGGGGAGCGAAGTAACCAAGTAGGACTCACCCCAACACTTCGCAGAGCTCTACTTGCTCTGGCGTTTCCCGGGTGTCTACAGCTACCCATGGCGAAGGCCTTTGTTTGCACACACAGTTCCTGACCTATAGCGAGATAGAGGCATTAGGTCTGGCCAACTGCGAGGCTGCTGGGCACTTGCTAGCTTTCAGTGATTCCCCCACCCCGAGCCTCACCCCGAACTGAGAAGGCGATCCAGGACCCCGCATCACAGGCGGTTCAGTGGTGAGCGGTCCAAATCACCTCCAGTTTCAGTTCCAAAGTCCCGGGGACCCCGGGAGGGAGGGTGCGGACCTGCCGTAGAGCCAGCTGCCACCAAACTAGCTAAGTTTAGGGGCATCTATTATTCATGTTCCTGCCAGATCCTCTCAGGCCCAAAAATAGAAGGCGGAGGTTCTCCGTGACCTACATCTGCGCGGTGAAGAGTTCCCCTGGGCTCCGAGGCTGGGGCGAAGGTGGCTGCCGGGGTGGCAGGGTGGCCCGCCGGCGCCCGAGCATCTACCCGCCCCGCTCCGCCACGGGGCTCCCCACTCGGGTCTTCTCTCAACGCGTCCGCCCCGAGCGCCCTAATCTGCACTTGCCGCTCGGAGTGGTGGGGACCTGGGAGGATAAGGGGCAAGGAGGGGGTCGAGACGGCTGGGGCGCGAGGCCGGGTACGCCTGGCTTCCCAGGGCGCTCAGAGGCCGCGGTCCTGCAGTGGATTTGGGGCTGGGAACTGGCGAGATGTACTTTCCTCCTCCTTTGTATCGCCATCCCGGTCCAGAGCCCCCGGACACGTCAGGGGTGGGGGAGGGCGGGGAAATCAGTGCTGTTCGTACCGTCTCTGAAGAGCCGGGGAGGAATTGTACTGATCTCTCTCTCCCCCTCCCTCCTTCTCCCCGCCCGGCTACCCTGGCAGGCCTGAGGACGAAGCGTACGACGAGGACGGAAACCCACTGCCTGATTTCTACGACTCGGACCCTCCGGACGCGGGGAGCCCCGCCTCCGTGCCGCGCGACGTCTACGCGCTGTACTACCCGCAGGAGAAGAGGTACCCTCGCCCCCGTACCTCCCCTACCGGCCCCGGGACGCGGGGTGCGGGAGGAGCACGCTGGAGGCCGATAGGAACTTTTCCAGAAAAGCCTACCAGTCTGTTTTTCCTGGCGGGTTCCCATGAAAGTAACGGAGAATGAGTGGACTGAGAGGGCCGCCTGGGGATCGGAAGGTCTTGTCCCCGGAACGGCCGTGAGTGCGCACTGTGTTGGCGGGATGTCCAGGTGCCACACTGCTTGTTCCTCGTCCCCTAAGCCTCCCAAAGATAGTTCTTGGCGCATCCGCGCCTCTTAGGCTTTCTTCATCAGCCGCACAGATTCGAGGGGCGCGCTTGCGGGGAGTTGGGGCATAAGGGGGTGGGGGGGCAGGACTGTCTCTTGGGGACAGTCAGTGACTCTGGGTGCACACTCTGCTTCTCCATCAGAGATCTCGCCCATGAGATACTTCACAAGGCCTACCGTAAGGTGCTGGATCAGTTGTCTACCAGGAAATACCTGCAGACGGTCACGGCCCAGGGCGCGGGGTAAGCGTTCGAAAGAGTTAAAGACAAGCATTGGCGCGCGCCGGCCGTTCCGCTGTGCGCGTGCGGGCGGGCGTGGCCTCTGCGTGCGCGCGTGCACCGGAGCCCGCGCGTCTGCGCCGCTCAGGCTGGGCGCGGGGCCCCGAGGAGGGAGAGGCAAGGGGGCTGCGGGGTGGGGGGTCAGCAAAACCGTCCAGTCGGATTCGGCTTGAATAAGGAGGAACCAACCCGCCGCTCGTAAAACACCTTTAGCTTCGCGGCGGGACGATTTGTTAACAATTTTCCCTAAATGCGACTTCGGAAAAGTTTCTTGCATTGTAAATTCAAATGAAACAAACAAATCCTCCAACCTGGCAGTTTAGACAACAGTGTTTCTTTTCGCCGGAAAACCCCCAGCACAGGGCTTGAGCAGAGCGCGTGGGAGCAGAAGGCAATATTTTAATAAAGCCGGTGGGAAAACAGATTACATTTTGGCGATGAATAATTCATGCGATGAAAAATATTGCCTACAGCCTATCAATTTATCACGTTTCCCACCTTAGCGTACGGGGGAGAGGAGAACTGGGGGCGTCTTAGGTGTGCGAGGTGGAAACCAACCCCCAAGAGGGAACCTTAGAACCGTCTGCGGTTTCCTATATCCTCCAGGGCAGGGGGAAGACAGTGGGGGTGATGCTGGTGAGGTAAATGGGAAGGTTGGGACAATTCTTCGCAAACGCACGGCTGATGGTATTTGTTGGTGGGGGGGTCCTTTACTGAGAAGATTTGGTTTCAGTCGCGCGCCTGTGGCCAGGAGCCTCAGCCCTCGCACCCCAGGCCCCGCCTGCGAGGCCCCAGTGCCAGGAACCCGGTGGGGCGGGAGGAGCGAGTTTCCGTGCAGCGCCCGCGCCTTCCACGCGGGGGCCGGAAAGTCCCAGTGACCTCCCAGACAGTGTCCCCGGGGTGGGGCCCGCCGGCTCCCCGCAGCTGCTGACCCGGCGCCTCCCGCCCCTTCCTCTTCCTTGCAGGGGAAGCCTGGGCGGCGGCGCCGAGGACTGGGAGCCGCTGTCCAAGCGCCACTCGGATGGAATCTTCACGGACAGCTACAGCCGCTACCGGAAACAAATGGCTGTCAAGAAATACTTGGCGGCCGTCCTAGGGAAAAGGTATAAACAGAGGGTTAAAAACAAAGGACGCCGAATAGCCTTTTTGTAGCGACGAGTTCTCAGCTACTCTGTGTATACAAGCCCTGGCACACTCTGAAAAGTCCTTTTCCCAGTTGACTGAAGTCATCGCTCATGTGTTCTATCCAAACATGTATTTATGTATGAAGTAAAGCCATTAAATGAATATTTTGATAATAATATTGTTTTTCTTTTTACAAAGCACTAGAGAATGCACAGATATACTTTGTGGAACCAATTATTGATATATATTATATATATTCAGAATATATATAAGTATAATAGAGAGCAATTCATACAAAAGTGTGCACAAGGATTGAAAATTCGCCTGAGCTGTTTATGTTTTTATACAAAAAAGAAAAATAGACAATCATTGTTTTAAATATTACTCCTATTTTTGTAAACTGGAATTAAAAGGACAGTATTTTTATCCACGGCAGGCCTGAAGATATTAATATTGACCATTTGCTACTGTACATAAACAATGCTGGCCTGCTCCAGGGAGAATTGGAGGTCAGGGCTTGGGAGATTGGCTGAAGGGCATTCTTGTTCTTCCCGTTTGTTCCTGGAGCAGGCTCCTTCAATTCCAGCCAACTGAACTGGCCACGGCTCCCCTTGCTGGGTGGCAATTCCAATACTCCTGCTTTCTTTGATTTTACTTTTATGTGTATTTGTCTTTCTTTCGACTCTCAGCCCAGAAGGCAATTCTCCTGATACAATACAGCTCGATCCAAATTGTGCTTCACCCTGGAATCCACAGACTATTCCCTGGGGGCAGAGGTGGAGGGTTGTACAGAGAAGGGAGCCTCCCGAAGGAAGCTCCCTTTTCTGTACATCCAGGGAATCCAATATCCAAAGTTTAGGGCAATTTGAACATAGTGAAGGACACTGTAGGTAAGTAGGAAGAGGCAGAGCATCAGGCAGTAGGAGGAGGACCCTGAAGAGGGAAGGGATTGGAACTGCCCCAGGCCTGGGATGCTGGGAGCAGTGTGTACCTCTGAGGGTCCTCTGCTGTGGGCGCTGGGTTTGGAAATGGATGCAAAGTACGATGTGTTTTTCTCCAGTGCTGTCCATGCTTCTCATCTTGTGAAATGGCCAGGATTCTCCCCTTTGAACCTTGCTCTGTAGGAGCTATCCCTTTCCTTTGTGATATTCTGAAGACCCCTATTTTCCCCCTTCTAGCACTGTTTGAGTACCAGTTTTTCCAACTTCTCTTAACCGTGTGAATGCTACTTTTTCTGTTGTTTAATGTAAGCACTTACTGTAAAGTTTAGGAACACCTGTGTAGTTACCACTAAGTATGCACTAAATATGAGCCTTTGTTTCTTGTTTATTGAGTTTGTAGGTAAAATGTATTTTTCTACATTATGGCTTATTGCTTAGTAAAACTTGTTTCATAAAACCAACCTTTGTCATATTAGAATGTGTAGTGTTCACGTATTGCTCAGTATTTCTAACTGATAAATCAATTTAAACCTCATCTTCAAATGTATGAGTACTATCTTAAATTTGAGGTCTATAGTGAGGTAAGCGAACTCCAACAGACCTGACAACCTCCCCTTTGTACCCTTTCTTGGCTACAGAAAGCATGTCTGTTTCCTATCAATTCTTTGAACATCTAGAATAATCTCTACAAACAAAAGAACCTTCACTCTGCAACAATAGGCAAACCAGTCTAATCCCCAAATTTCAGGCACAAGTTTTTTTGGGTTAAAAAAAAAAGAGTAGAAAAGATGACACATTAGCTTGTAAAGTTTAAAGGACCTTTCCTTTTACGGATGTGATCAGTATGAAATCATAAATCAAAGAAAACAGAATTGGATTTGCATTCCCGGATGGAATGGATGCTGCCAGGAGATCACATTGCAGACAGTGAAAGCACAGAGGCATTCGATCTACGCCTGTGTCCTGGGTACAGGATCAATCTTTCTCTAATTCTGCAGTCTCCTCAGGCAGTGTGAAATGGGACGCAGTTTGCAGCTTTAGTGCCTTTCTTCGCCTTTTAAATCGCCACGAATCACAGATGGCTATTCAGTGGCCCTACAATGCTGCAACACATCAGCTTGCATTTTAGTCTTAATTATTTGTTTCTTGGATAATGGGCAGTTTTCTGTATTTGTGTCAGCTATTAGTGGTGAAATAGGGCTCTTGTTAACCTTTTATTTATGAAGTCTAATTTAGTGTTCCTGTGGCTAGTTGCAAGCATTTACAGTGATCACCCAGTTTAATCTTTTGTATACTTTTTAGAAATGCCAAGAGCCTTACTACACAGAGCAGATTTATGATAGTCGTGATAATTTAGGTAGATGTTAGTGTTGAAACTTATTTTGTGTGCAACTGATTATAAAAACATCTTAACCAAGTATTATTACACACATGATATCTATAACTAGGACTTTGATAACTGTTATATAAAGTATGTAAAATTTGTATGAATAAATTTTTGTAAACAATGCAACTTCGTCTAATGTTTGGAGACAAAAGATATCTAGGAAATAACTTTAAAATATTTTAAAGTATCATATTTTCTTTATCAGTCATTAAGATGTTTCATACTTGGAATACATATTTACTTAAGCATCCATGTATTTTCATAATATGTAACATCTGCATTATGGGTAACTGAATTCAATTTCAAATTAAAGTAGCAACTAGACGGAGATGCCTTGAAAAATATTAAGTTTATAAATAGGCACAAATATTGAAATATTTATAAGATGCACAATTTAGATTAATTTCCAACCCCTAGTGTGTATATGTGATTAATTAGAAAGTCACTATCCAGTGGTGACAGTGTCTGGATATTAGGCTTCTAAAATGCAGTTTAATACTGTTCATCCACAGGAAATTCTGACAACTAAATTGGTCTTGATAAAATTATGTATAAAAATTAGTTAAGAGTTAAATACTCAGTTGTGGGGTTTAAAAACATACTTAAAGATACACAAACAGCTGCCTCTGATTAAAATACTAAGGGTAGAAGAAAAAAGAACACAAATAAGCAAAGAGTTAAATGCTTTTAAAAAGAAAATGTATGAAGGCTTGGACAAAGGGTGAAAAGTCATTTGTGGATTATTTTTCTTAATTTATATTAATAGCCTTTAAAGCAAAATCTACACACGAAATTCCCTGAAATTCTCAGCGGTGTTTTATTTTGAAGTCCTTGATGGTTTCCGGGTTAAAAGCAGTGTTGCATATTGATAGTTATTTACAATGTCATGTACCACATAATTTAAATTGCTAGAGTTTCATCCAAAAATTTAAGTCATTCAGTTAATAAATCAGCAGGTATATAACAGTAACATCAAAGGACCATCAAGAGCAGCAAGGATTCACAAACTGTCTTTAGGATTTAGCTTAGTATTTCAAGTCCTAGAGTCACATAGGGGAGAGCCTATGATGCTGCGAATTTATTTGCAATAAATTAAAAAGGTGAATGCAGTACTTCATATTTATTGGATGAAAAATGTTCGCTACCCTTCCCCAGGGAGACACTATAACTCTATCTCTTTCACCCTGCAGCCCACTCTTTTTCTCCCCCTCCCCCAACTCACACACACACCCACACACACCACAGTAGCACTGTAGCACTGTGCTCCTGTTGTTCATCAATTTTCTCGAGTGGGCACCAGTAACGTCTCCATTGTGAGACTTGTTATTAATGTTTTTGGCATATCGAATACGTCACCGGTAGCTTGCCAGGCTTTGCCGTGTGGGTGGAATACTCTCTGTAGCTTGCTGAGCTCTCCGAGAAGGGTGGAGAAATAGAACTCAGGTTGGCTGCATGCAAGGCAAATGCCCTACCCGCTAAGCTATCGCTCCAGCCCACACACCACAGTATGCTAATGTAAATGGAAAGGTGAAGAAAGATATTCTATTTGGTTAGAGGGCTTAAAGACTTGTTAAGGAAATAGGAAATAAGACCTTGACTTGGCTGACTTCAAGTGAAATTCATGTGTTCAGGCAATATCCTATATTCTCCTACATGGGATAATTCAAACTGGGTCTTTCCTTGGAAGGTTTTCTATATTTAGTTATCTAAGAAATTAGAATATGTGCCTATTGCTATTTGGGGTTAGAACATTCAATACAATATATATTTCTTAACCTACTCAATACAATATATATTTCTTTGCCTAAAGTGGATTAGATACACTGGTTGAGAAAGTTTAACTAACACTTGGGAGTTAAGGTAGTTTTTCCAGAAAGATTACTTTTCTGCAACAGACTGACCTGGAGAACTAATTATAATGCAGACAGCAGTGCTACACCAAAATCAGTGAATCTCTTTTTGTTCAGTTTTTGGTCTACTCCTGACAATGCTGAGAGGTTACTTCTGGTTTTGTGCTCAAGGATGACTTTTGATAGGAATCAGGGGGCTGGTCATATGGGATCAAGGGATTGAACCTGGTTCAGTTGCATGCAAGGCAAGCACCTTACCCACTGTGCTATCTCTTCAGCCCCTGAACCAGTGTATTTTTTTCCCCTTTATTTTATTTTATTTTTTTTAAAGTTGTAGATTTACAGTTTTTTGTGCTTTGGTTTCAATTATACAATGATCAGATACCCATCCCTCCACCAGTGCCCATTTTCCACCACCATGGATAATATCCCTCCCCCCCCTCCCCCCCATCCCCCCTGTCTCTGTGGCAGGGCAATCCCCTGTGTTCTCTCTCTCCTTTTGGGTGTTGTGGTCTGCAAAAGAGGCATTGAGTGGCAAACATGTTCAGTCCATAGTCTACTTTCGACATGCATCTCCCCTCCTGGGAGGATCCTCCAAACATCCTTTATTTGGTGCTCCCTTCTCTATCTGAACTGCCCTTTCCTCTAGGATACCCGGCTGGCCTCTAAGTTATGGAGTAATCCTCCTGGTGCTGATCTCAGCTATTCTTGGGTATTAATCTCATACTTTGTTATTTATATCCCCCAGATGAATGCAATCTTTCTATGTCTATCCCTCTCTTTCTGACTCATTTCGCTTAGCATGATACTTTCCATATTGTACCACTTGTATGTAAATTTCATGACTTCATCTTTTCTAAGAGCTACATAGTACTCCATTGTGTAGATGTACCAAAGTTTCTTTAACCAGTCATCTGTTCTTGGGCATTCAGGTTTCTTCCAGTTTCTGGCTATTGTAAAGAGTGCTGCAATGAACAAACAAGTGCAGATGTCACTTCGACTATACATTTTTGCCTCTCTGGGATATATTCCCAGGAGTGGTATTGCTGGGTCAAATGGGAGCTCAATTTCTAATTTTTTGAGAATCGTCCATACTGTTTTCCAGAAGGGCTGAACCAGTGGACATTCCCACCAACAGTGAAGGAGTGTCCCTTTCTCGCCACATCCACGCCAGCATCAGTTGCTTTTGTTCTTTTGAATGTGGGCCAGTCTCTGAGGTGTGAGATGGTATCTCATTGTGGTTTTGATCTGCATCTCCCTGATGATTAATGATGTAGAGCATTTTCTCATGTGCTTTTTTGCCATTCGGATTTCTTCTTTGAGAAAGTTTCTGTTCATTTCATTGCCCCATTTTTGGATGGGGTTGGATGTTTTCTTCTTGTGGAGTTTAACCAGTATTTTGTATATCCTGAACCAGTGTATTTTTAAAATATCACTATCATCCTTTTGTTCATCCATTTGCTCAAGTGGGCGCCAGTAACATCTTCATTTATCCCAGCCCTGAGATTTTAGCAGACTCTCCTTACTCGTCCTTCCCAACTCTACCTTGTTGGAGGCTCTTTCGGGATCAGGGGAATTAAACCCGTTACGTATCAAATATGCCACGGTTAGCTTGACAGGCTCTGTGGTGCTGGTGGGACACTCTCAGAAGCTTGCTGGGCTCTTCGAGAGGGATGGAGGTTAAGCCCGTATATAAGAGAATACAAGCAAATATGCTAAAACCTTTAAAATATAAAACCCTAGATTAATGTGCAATAAAGTTTCAGTCACCTAGATTTATAATTAGGTGACATACATGTGATACACTAGAAACCAGGGTTGTAATTTTTCAATTAAATAGCAAGACATGCTATCAGTATACCGTTATAAATATAGTAATCAATAGGCTGTATTATCTCTGGATTAGATTCTGAAAATCTCACCATTTCTTTTAGATCACCAAGGCTACTAACTAGCATTACTTGCATGTTCTGATTGGATCTCTATTAAAGCAGTTAGCAGTTCTTTGGGTAGAATCCAAAAAATATTCACTCATATGATGAGAGAATAATGAAATAGTAGAGGGAAACTCTATGTAGCTAGCTGGCAGTAATTCTGTGAATCTGGAAGTCAACTTCCAATTGTAGTATAGCCTAATTTAGCTTGAATGTATCTCAAATGCTTTCAGTTTAGTTGAGTGTGTCCCCAAAGCTGTTTGCTACCAGATGATTTTTTCTGGGTACCCCAAGACTCAACCCTACTGTTCATACCTTTATAAGTCGATTCTACCATTGTGACCCTTCTTAGAGTACATTTCTTTTGCTGCTGTTCATGGCCTTACCAAAGAATTCCTGTGTTGGTTGAAACTGGTGATCTTGTTCTTGGTGATTTCTCCTTGAATTAGGTTGCTTTAGGTCCTTTTTATTATCATATCTTCCTGATCAAATGTTCCAGAATAGTTGCCTCAGTCACAGGATTCAAAGTTCTTCATAATGTGAACCCTTTTTATAGCCATCATGAGTTGCTCACCGGTCCCCAGAATAATCCTTCCTCCTAAAAAGGTCAGTTTCTTATCAGTCTTTGAAATGCAATTATTCCTTTACATTTCCCAAAGATCCCTCCATTGCTGGAATGTCCAATCTCTATCTACCGGATCCAAATAATCTGTTAACTCCAGCACAAATGATTCTTGTCTAGAAATCTTCCTCTGATGTAAGAGTGTTTTTAACTTCCCTCTGGTCCCACATTGATTTCAATGACCCTTAGTCTGTAGTACTACTTCTGCTATTTAGTTTCACATTGAGCGGTCCGTTGCCCTAACTATTTTGTAAATGTTTGGCTTGTCTACCCACCTACCTAATTCCTGAAGGACATGACTGATAGATTGATCTTCAGTGCTTAATAAACTTATGGCAATGTAATAAATATTTTTTGAGTGAGCCAAATAACAGAAGAACTTGTAGAATTCATCATGGTACTTTCTCTTTATTCTAATAGGACATCTGCAAAGCGTATGTAGGAAGTGAAATTAATGTACAGATTAATTTATAAATTAAAGTCTCTCCATTCATGAAAAACTACATAGAGAGTGCTAATTAGGTATGCTTTTACCATAATATAAAATGAACTTGATATTGTCATATCTGCAAAAGACTGCAGTAGCCACTGTGCCTTTCTTTTCTTTCTTCTTTTTTTTGGGGGGGGGCACATGTGGCAGGCTTCAGGCCTTACCCCCAACTTTTTGCTTAGGGATCATTCCTGGTGGTGCTCAGAGGACTATAAGAGGAACCAGGGATCAGGGGCTGGAGCAGTAGCACAGTGGGCAGGGCATTTGCCCTTCTTGTGGCCTACCCGGGTTCGATTCCCAGCATCCCATATAGTCCCCCGAGCATCGCCAGCAGTAATTCCTGCGTGCAGAGCCAGGAGTAACACCTGAGCATCTCCAGGTGTGACCCAAAAAGCAAAAAAAAAAAAGAGGTACCAGGGATCAAACCCCAGTTGGTTGTGTGCAAGGCAAGTGACCTACATCTCTATACTATCTCATCACCCATATACCTTTATTTTCTTCATATCCATTTTGATTTGCTCGAGCAGGCCCAGTAACGTCTCCATTGGAGACTGTTGTTACTGTGTCTGGCATATTGAATACGTCACGGGGAGCTTGCCAGGCTCTGCCATGCGGGCAAGATATTCTCGGTAGCTTGCTGGGCTCTCCGAGAGGGTCGGAGGAATCGAACTCAGGTCGACCAGGTTGGCTGCGTGCAAGGCAAACGCCCTACTGCTCTGCTATCGCTCCATTTTGAGAAATAAATATAAAAAGTGTTTTGTTTGAGGAATAAATAAAAAGGTTTTATTTTATTTTTAAAGATTTTATTTACTTGGGGGTTGGGGCTATACCCAGTGATGCTTGGGGGTTACTACTGGTTTTGAACTCAGGCATCAATCCTGCTGTTACTCAGGGGACCATATGGGATGCCGGGGATCAAACCCAGGTCTGCCACATGCCAGGGAAATGCCGTACCCACTGTACTACCACTCTGGCCCAAAAGGGTTATATTTTAAATTAAAAGAATTTACCTTATATTTTGGGCTGGAGTAATACATAGAGGGTAGGGCATTTGCCTTGCATGCTGCCAACCAGGCCGACCCGGGTTCGATTCTTCAGCCCCTCTTGGAGAGCCTGGCAGATACTGAGAGTATCTCGCCTGACAAGCTACCCATTATGTATTCGATATGCCAAACACAGTAGCAACAAGTCTCAAAATGGAGACGTTACTGGGCTCGCTTGAGCAAATCGATGAACAACGGGAGGACAGTGCTACAGTGCTACCTTATATTTTAGGACAATGGTATACCTTTTCCTTGGGAGATAGACTTTCCTAGGGAGAAAATTGCATGCCTTTAATGTGATAATTAACGAGCAGCTAACTATAACTATAAGGAAACTTCTCCTGTCACAGAAATGTTATATGAAACATGAGTTCATAGAAAAAAGAACATAATGAAAAAAATTTAACAACAGTGGAAAAAATTTAACAGTGGAACATATATAGTAGGTGATGTCATCTGATGTGTTTATTTTCTTTTTAGCTATATCTTTGCTATATATTAGAGAATTTTAATTCAGGAAGGAATATAGTCTATAGCTCCAAAGAAAATAGGCAGTATGATATGTGTCAGTGTACATTTCTTATTACACATTGTTACTTTGTTGCCCCATGCTTTCCTCATGCAAGACATGACTTTCATAGATGGTTATTCCACTTCTAGAGTGCACTAATAACGATAATTTCTTCCCTGACTGTAGTTCAGGGCTTGACATGTGGTCAGTTTAGAATAGTGGGATAAGAGAAGTATATTTTCTTTTTTCTGGAAGCTCCTGGAAGAGTCCCTCCTTTTCTTTGGATTAGTATGGCATCTAATTCAGTGTATTCTATAAGAACTTCACAGAGGAGCTGATACTATGAGAGATAGGTAATGTTAGGAAGAAATATGTCCTTGAGAATGTTACAGATCCCTGGAATTAAAGCAATACTGAAGCCTAAACAACTGTTGCTGCATTTCCTAGAAAATTAGCTAATTTATTCCATTAATTTCTTAATCCATTTTTTCCCTTGGTTGTCATCAGTGATACTGGTGATGACCAGTGTTGTAAGAGATGTTTATTGCATCTAGAAGGTGCTCATTTCTGATACGTTGTCCCCACTTTTGTGTCCTCTTTACTCTTCAAGATCCTAAGCCTATGCTGCTTTCTCCCTTCATTGATGACTTTGCCTTCACTTTCTGAAAGCACAGAAAAAATCATCCATATTTTTCTTTTTACATCCACCTGTCATTTTCACCTGAAAATCCGGCTTAATTCCTCTCTATCTGTATTTCCTCCTAAACTTGTATTAAAATTTCTTCATGTTTAGTTGTCCAGTATTTTCCAAAGCAAGTATCTTCTCAGTCTCTATTCTATGTAATTATTTCTCTCCTGCCTCCTCCTTTCATGTCTTCAAAAAAGAAGGCATTTAAGGGACCAGATGATAGTACACTGGGCAGGGCACTTCCCTTGCAAGTGGCTGACCCCAGTTAGATCACCATCACCCTATATGGTCCCCCAGCCCTACCAGAAATGATCCCAGAATGCAGAGCCAGGAGTAAGCCCTGAGCATAGCTGGGTATGATCCCAAACAAACCCCTCCCCCCCCCAAAAAAAAACCAAACCACGAAAAGAATTTAAACAGTAGATATGAGTCTCTCTTGAATAGTTGGTTTTTTTCCATCTCATTGTAAATGCAGGTATTTTTGGATGGTCCCCTGCTAAGATTTCTTCTGGTTATTCCACTTTGAGAGTAAACAGGCATCATCAGAGGAAGGCTGTCTGACTTCACATCCTTGCTTTTCTGTGTAAACCAGATGCTTGGTCCTCTAGTGAGCTGGGGGAAATAAGTGATGCTCTTAGTATTAATTAGATGGAAACTATCTCGGGATTGTGATTTTTCAGGGGCACATCTTGCTCATAAACTGTTCATAATTAGCAAGGAGGTGATGATCCTATTTGAAGATTCTGTCTTCTGATCATGAGATTATTTGTTGTGCTTCAGTTAGAGAGAGGGTAGAGAAGCAAAAATGTCAACCAGTTCAGTCAGTTCAATTGATTGCCTACCTGATTGTTAGACTTGTCAGTTGAAAGGCTGGATGCAAAAGATTATTGAAATTGCCAAAACAAGGACTTTGGATTTCCCAGAAATTTAATCAGTGATGAAGGGAAGCTCTTTTGAGTTGTAGGGCGATCTATACTCTGGGGAGGGGGACATAGAGGGCCATGCTTGGGGGAACAAATGGTTCAAGGATAGAATCTAGTGCTCCGATCAAAGCATGCACTCCACCCCCTTGAGCCATCTCCTCAGTCCCTCTTCTTTGTTTGAACAATTTAACGTTGGCAATTATTCTATATTAGTAAGTAGCTTATATATTTTAATACCTTAGATAATTAATTTTTATTCACTCAAGTTGTTTCTCTGTAGGTAAAGGTCATTTATACTTTACATCAGGTTTTTCTTTTCATTCTAGTTGTCTAAAATCTATAGACAACTTGATTACTCCAGTGCTACAAGACTCACTTCGTATGTCTGAAAATATCTGTTTTTAATGATTCCTTTATATGCTCTTGTAGAATATTTTTGACAGCTGGGAGGCTTGGTGAAAAGGAGCAGTTAGATACCTACATAGTCTCAATGTTACCATTGCTAGGATAAACACTCGCCTGCACAGCAGAGCCTGGCAAGCTCCCCGTGACATATTTGATATGCCAAACACAGTAACAACAAAGTCTCCAATGGAGACGTTACTGGGCCCGCTCGAGCAAATCGAGGATAAACACAAAAGCTCCATTTGTTAGAAATGATTTTTATTTATTTATTTATTTATTTATTAGTGAAACACCATGAGGTACAGTTACAGACTTACAAATTTTTGTGCTTGGGTTTCAGTTATACAATGATCTAGTACCCATCCCTCCACCAGCGCCCATCCTCCACCACCATGGGTTCCAGCATCTGTCCCACCCCCTGTCCCCCCATCCCACCCTGCCTCTGTGGCAAGGCATTCACTTTTGTTCTCTTTCTCTCTCTTTTTGGATCCTGTGGTTTGCAAAAGAGGCATTGAGTGGCAATCATGTTTGGTCTAGTCTACTTTCAGCATGCTTCTCCCGTCCTGGGAGGATCCTCCCAACACCCTTTATTTGGTGCTCCCTTCTCTGTCTGAGCTTCCTTTTCCCCTAGCACGTGTGGCTGGCCTCCAAGTCATGGAGCAAAATTCCTGGTACTAATCTCGGCCACTCCAGGGTGTTTGTCTCCCATTTTGTTACTTTATGTTCCCCAGATGAAAGCAATCTTTCTGTGTCTATCTCGTTCTTTCTGACTCAAAGAAATGATTGTTAAATCATTATTTCTATTTTAACACATTACATTGATTTATCATTTGTTTGCAATACTACAAAATTTTCTAAGTATATTTTCAAATATCCTTTAATGTTTGAACCATTCTATACCCACTACAAAATTCTAGTGCTGTCACAGAATCAAAATAGTCTCCCTTATTCTTTCTTCTATCTATCTCCCCTTCGCCTTTCTTTCTGATAACTATCATAGTTTTCAGTGTCCTGTTTATTTGCCATTTTTACATATATTCCAAATATATGTGAAACTATTGGTTAACTGACTTTTACTTCCCGACTTCTTTTGCTTAGCATTATCGTCATCAGTTTTGTTCATGTTGTCCTAGAGCATCAGTTTTTGCATTTAGTTGTCATGTTTTGGTTATTATGAGTATTTCTGCTGTGAACATAGGGGTGTAAATATCCTTTTGAATCAGTGTCTTTCTTTATTCTATGGATAAGTGCTCTGTTTTAGCCTTTGTTTTCCTTGCCTTTGAACTTGAGTTTCTGGATAAACCTCTGAGATTAAAGTCCAGGAATGACATTACTTAGTTTTTGTTTGTTTTGTTTTCTGGGCTGTACCCAGTGCTCCTCAGCGGTTACTCCTGGCTCTGCACTGAGGAATTACTCCTGTAATGCTTGGGTGACAATATGGGATGCCAGGGATCAAATCCAAGTTGGCTGCATGCAAGGCAAATGCCCTACCTGGCATACTGTCTCTCTGGCCCTTTCCTTTTATTTACTTTATGTTTTTTATTTTTTTCAAGTCTTTAATCCATTTTGAGTTAATTTTTATGTATCATATTAAGTAGTAACCTAGATTAAAAAAGTTTTTGGCAAGTGACCATTCAGTTTTTTCAATATCATTTGTTGAAGACTTTTCACTCTTTATTGCATGGTATAAATTATGTCATTCCAAATTAAATATTTATATATGTGTGGTTTTATCCTGTTGGTCTGTGTTTTTGTTTTATGGTTTCCCTACAACCATACTGTTTTGATTATTATTGCTCTGTGGTAAAGGTAAGGTAAAGGCCCTCCCGTTGATCGTCGATTTGCTCGAGCGGGCCCAGTAACGTCTCCATTGGAGACTTTGTTGTTACTGTGTCTGGCATATCGAATACTCTCGGTAGCTTGCCGGGCTCTCCGAGAGGGGCGGAGGAATCGAACTCGCGTCGGCCATGTTGGCCGCTTGTAAGGCGAACACCCTACCCGCTGTGCTATTGGGACTATATGTTGCTGCTATTTTCCTCTTCTCACAGGATTGCTTTGCTACTCAGGATCTTTTGTATCTTCATACAAATTTTATATTTCTTCTAGTTTCTTGAAAAATGTCAGCAGGATTACATATTACATTTTTTTTCTTTTTGAGTCACACCCAGTGATGCTCAGGAATTACTCCTGGCTCTGCACTCAAGAATTACTACTGGCGGTGCTTGTGGGACCATATGGGATGCCAAGGATTGAACCCAGGTTGGCCGCGTGAAAGGCAACTGCCTTACCCACTAAACTATCACTCCGGCCCCAAGATTACATTAAAAAAATTGGACTGGAGAGCTAGTACAGTGAGTGGGGCATTTGTCTTGTGTGTGATCAACCCAGGTTTGATTCCCGGCATCTCATATGGTCCCCTGAGCACCCCCAGGAGTAATTCCTGAGCCCAGATCCAGGAATAATTCCTGAGCATCAACCAGGTGAGATCCCCTAAGCTCCCCCACCCATTTTATTGATACATTCTAGCTTACAATAATATTAAAGTCATTTTCTTATGGTTGCAATAGTATAACACCAAGCCCTACATGGTGTTTCAAGAACGTTCCACCATTTTTTCCACCATTTTCCCCTGGTCCCATGATCCCTTCCCCAGCCTCCTCAGTTCCCAGTTTTGTTGATCATGTCTCCAGGTTTGTTTGAATTGGAGATTGTCTAATCCCTTTCTCTGTTTATACTTTTGATATGAGTGAGATCATCTTGTATTTGACTTTTACTTTTGACTCACTTTACTTAGCATGAGACCATCCAATTCATTTGGAGGGTATCATTGGGATTTTTTTTTTTCTGCTGGTGGGCCATGCTTGGTAGTGCTCAGGACTTGCCAGGCTCTCTTCTCAGGGATAACTCCTGGCAGGACTTGGTGGACCATATGTAACGCTGTGATTGAATCTGGCCAGGTTGTGTGCTAGGCAAATGCCCTACCCACTATACTATAGGTCTTACCCCTACCATTACCATTGGGATTTTGATAGGGATTATATTGAGTCTAAATTGTATCTAGGTTATTTGACATGATATATCTTTTCATTTATTTACATTTACCTCAGTTTTAAATAGAAGGGAGATATTTTAGAAGAGGTTTGAAGAACATAGATTCCTAACTCCAGTTTCTCAGGGAGAATGTGCTTGGGAGGGTTGTAATAGTAATTTTCTTATCTAGGGATAATTCTTATGAGGTAGAGGAATTCCAGGTCCCCTCCTCCCCCAACTACAATGCCAGAAATTTCCAGCCCTCATATCTTATATGATTACAAAAACTTCATTTAGCAAACCCCCTTTGTCTATCACTGTGATATAGTTTTAATTTTTAACCATGGCACCTAGATTCTATAATTATTTGATACCACTAATAATTTATAGTTATTTAAACTGCCTAGGTATAGTCAGACTCTGAATAGACTCAACCAGTTCTGAGAAGAATTAGCTACATAATTTGTGGAGCCTAGTCAAAATGAAAATGCAGGCCTTTACAAATTTTTGTTAGGACATTTCGGGTAGCTATAGTTAGACTAGTAAAACAAATGCATGATTTTTTTTGACTTCGAGGACTGATGCAGGTGTGTCAGTCTTGTGGTCACACAGTTTGTGCTGGTCCTGGGTCCAGGAAAGAGGATGTAGCAGGGGTGACCTGAACCTAAGCCAGAACCTTGTCTTTACTTGTTTTTAAATGCTCTGTCGTGTGTGTGTGTGTGTGTGTGTGTGTGTGTGTTGTGTTTTAATAGCCTACCAATTTATTGTCATTTTATTTTGCCATTTATGCTGAACTCTAAGAGAATAAGGTAAAGGTAAAGGTAAAGGCCCTCCCGTTGATCGTCGATTTGCTCGAGCGGGCCCAGTAACGTCTCCATTGGAGACTTGGTTGTTACTGTGTCTGGCATATCGAATACTCTCGGTAGCTTGCCGGGCTCTCCGAGAGGGGCGGAGGAATCGAACTCGGGTCGGCCATGTTGGCCGCTTGTAAGGCGAACGCCCTACCTGCTGTGCTATCGCTCCAGCCCTAAGTTTTTAAAATTATGGTAGAAAATATATGCTCTGATCCAATCAAATTTCTTGTGGACAGTAATGTATTGTTTACTATAAGCACAACATTGTATAGCAGATCTTTAGGACTTTTTCATTTTGTATGACTGAAACATTAGGCTCCTTTAACATTGATTCTCTCCCCCCTCCCACCCCACCCTTTTCAAACACAGAGGTCCTGCCAACTGCCAAGCTTCTCTCTTGGGTGAGTCTGACTACTTCAGATAACTCACAGAAGTAGAATCATGTCCGGTTTGTCATTCTACAGTGGGCTTATTCACTTAGTATAAAATCCTCAAAGCCCAAACTTACTGTAGAAACAGAACACGATTTCTTTCTGCATGTATAAACCACATATTCTTTAGCCATTTTTCCTTCAGTCGTGATTCAAATTATTTTCTTTCAAACTTTTCGGCTATTTCAAATATTTCTGCAGTGAACATGGGAGTGCACATATCTTTTACCTCTAAATATCACTAATAAACAGCTGTCCATTCTTTCAGAATCATGTAGATAGACTTTTAGTACATGTACTAAATTATGTAAGAGAATGACTTTACCGGCTTCTCAGGCTGCTGCCCTGTTTAGATGACCACTTTAGGTCATCCAACTGCAGTGCAGGCTAATTAAGGTAACATCCTAGAGAACCAAACTCATTTTTTGGGAGAGTGTGGGAGGGCTCAAGCTTCAGGCTGGATGCTCTGAGAGTCAGGGGCTCAGATGGTGCTACCTCCCGCCCCCAGTCCCCCTCCCTCTCTCCCCACCAGCTGCATATCATTAGCAGAGCACAGGAAAATACCTCTCTGTAAAGGGTGCTCTGAGAATGAGTAAATATTTGCCCACAGGGCCTCAGCCCGGGCAGACAGAGGCCTGGAGCGTTCAGCTGTGAGGATGTCTCTATTATGAGCTGGGGCTGGGCTTGCGCCTGAGAGGCCTCTCACAGCACCTGGAGGCTCTCCGAGGCTGTTCGTGGGGGTTTCTTGTTTGCTTAAATATTATTGTTGGGGATTTAGTTCTTGATTAGGATGTTTCTAGGGCTTTTACTTACACAATCTTGTTTTGCTTCAGGGAGAAAAATGGGAAAAAGTTTAGGTTTTGGCAATTTCCTTCTGTGAGAAGCAAATAGTTTCCTATGCTGGCAGAAAAAAAAAAAACAAGCAGAAGTCAGCTAAGTGATGACTGGCCCTGAGGTGGTAAATTTTTTCCTTTCTCCCCCAAGGTAGAAATTTTATACCAAGCCTTTAGGCTATTTGTATCTCTCTACAGGCTTCATTGAGTACAAATCTGTGAGAAAACACACCACAATCTCTCTCTCTCTCTCTCTCTCTCTCTCTCTCTCTCTCTCTCTCTCTCTCTCCTGTTGACTGCTAGAGCGAACATTTCTTTCGTTCTAAAATTCTGTGACTTTCCAGTCTTCTGTGACAATGAATTATTGTACTTCTATTTCCATTCAGTGAGCTGCCATGGCTCTCTCCTCTCTGGTGGTGCTGCTAAGGTAGGGTCAGAATAATTTTCTGGCAATGGGCCCTTCTCAAACTGCTGAGGAGAGACTGAGAGACTGTAGAGGAGGGAGGGCATGGCACCAAGGAGACAGCAGCAAATGGAGAGGACAGTGAATGAACCAGAAAAGCATTGCTGTTATTTATCACTGATATTTGGGCATGAACATTACCCTGGATTTTATTGCCTGATCTTCTTCCGGGGCTCAGACAACAGCCTTTTATTGGCTTGTTCTTCAGAGTACCACATTCAGTACTGTGCTTTGGTTTTCACGTCTGGAGTGAATGTGGTAAAATTGGAATGGGAGCATAAATGAGCAATGGGATTGATTACAGGCATGAAAAAATGGGACTTAGAACCTATCGTAGGCCTATGGCTGTTTTTTAAAAGGGATTTTTAGAAGTTTGAAAAATAGTATTTTGTTTAATGGCACTGATGAGCTTTTCTTGAGCAGACCTAAGAAAGCTGATAGAAAATGTTTTAATTAGATACAAAAGAGCAATTTTTAAATCAGGAATGATTAACTGAACACCAGAAGGAGTTTTATTTTTTATTTTAGACCATAGCTGGCAGTGTACAAGGCTGACTTATGGCTCTGTGCCCAGGGATTGTACCTGACAGGACTTGGGAGACCATGTGTGGTACTGGCATTGAACCTGGGTCAGAGGCATGCAAAGCAAGTGTCTTACCTGCTATACTTTCTCTCTGGCTAGAAGAGTTTCCTAAGGAAATGGAATCATGCTTCTTTTCTACTTTTTTGAGGAAGGCCATGTGACCACATGGATTGGATTACTGAGATGTGACTCCCTTGAGACCTCTCCTACAACATAAATTCTATAGGAAGATGTTAGCAGCATGCTCTAGTTTGGGGTGGTAGGGGTTGGAATAGCTTTGTCCCGTGGGAAGATAGTAGCACCATGCTGTAGGCTAGGGGGTTGGAATAGCATTTTTTTTAAAAAAAAAACTCTTGATATTTGTCTTTCTCTTAAGATCTTCATTTAACTATTTGTTCCCAGTACCATAGCATGAGGGAGCTTGGGTTGGTTCTGGTCACAGGCAGTAGAAATCCCAGTAATGAAGTACAGCCACTGTCTGTGTGTTGTGGAGGGACAGATCATTTAACACGACCACTGCTGGGACTGACACGCCTAGGCAGAAATATGTGACCAATAGACTTGCTGGATTTCCATGACCATGATTTACAGCAGAGTTCTGCCACTTAATAGCTCAGTGACCTTGAGGGAGCTGCTTGTTTTTTCTGAATCTCACATTCTTCCTCTATAAAATGAGGCTGAAAATAGCAAAACCCAAGTCATTGGGATTTTATGAAATTCAAATGAGTTGAGAAAGTTCTCTGTAAACTATAAATTCTCATGCAACAGTCAGTCTTGGTTTGCTCTTCCTCACTTCTCTTCCGGTGTCTTGGTTCCTGTCCTCTGTCATTTGCTCCCAGAGCCTTGGGCTTTTTGTGGTAGCTGGGTTCTCCAGGTTTCTGGCATTTTTTTCTCCAAGCAAGGTTGAACACTTCTCACATTTCTCTGTCTGGAGCCTCCCTTTTTCTTATGTTTTCAATCTTTTGATCCGAAAGAGACAACAGTAAGTTGTTGGTGAGTTGCTCAGATAAACTGTCTTCTCTAGTCACACACATTTTAGATGGGCAAACTTTGCCAGATAACAGTGGGTCTGGACCCTGGTGAAATGTGTGGGCTCTTTTAAAAGATCTTTAATAATAAAGGTAATACTGGTGATAATCAGAACCTCAGACTTTTTTGGGAAGCCTATGCAGGATTATTTTTATTGTTTTATGGTGCTGAGGATTGAATACAGGGCCTCACACATGCATGAAACATGCTCTACCATGAGTCACAGCCCCTGCCCACTGGAAAAGTAGTTTTGTATGACTGACCCCATGATTTATACCAGAAGGTTTGTGACTGGATACCAACGTGAATGATACCATTCAGGAAGTCGGGCATGGGAAGAGGAGGTCTTGTGTTCTTCATGACATACATGCACTCTAACAATCCGGTCTGAGGAGAGACACCAATTAATAGGGGTTAGACCAGGGGCAAGACAGAGAGATAAAGTCTGTACGTTTGTCAGTAAAACAATTTGCATCTTAAAATAGTTTGGGGCATTTTTGTGCAAAGTGCTTTCTGTGGATTTTTGTGTATATATACACACACATATATATATACACATATATATACACACTCATGTATAAAGTCATGTGTTTGCAGAAGGTATATCTGTAGCTACAGTATGTATAAAACACATATTCAATCACATGCCTAAGTATGAGTAAAGTAACAAAGTGATTGAACCCACATAAGTTATAATATTTATGTCCCAAGAATGGCTAAACTTAGCTACAACATCTAATTTGCAGTGACGTCTTTCTCTAACAAGTTTTATAAGAGGGATGATTTAAGTCAAGGAGGAGCAGTGACTCATTCACATGGTGGGCCAGTGGCTGAGCTAAGTTTAGAATAGAAGGAATGGTAGGATCTTCTGGGGCTTAGGGTTTTACCTTGAAGTTATTTTGCTCCTCTGCAGTTTATTTATTTATATCATTTGTTTAGATAAAGCCAGGAACTTGTAATGCAATAGCAAAAACTCTCATTTTCTTAATTTCATTAGTTCACTTAATACACTTTAATCTTCTAGGTTCTATTTGGGGACACCATTCAAGCACGTTGGGTTTGGCTTTTTTTTTCATTAGCAATTCATGCCCTGAAATTTTATCAATGTGATTTTCACCTTTGAATCATGATAAAGGTAATGGCCTTTAGCAATTAAATGTGGAAAAAGAGAGACAATTAAGAGTGTGAAATTCTTTCACCTAAATGGGAGCATTAGTGACTTAGATAAGATATTGTTCAGCATTCATTCAAAAACTTTTCATTTAATACTTGCACTAAGTATTGGGGTCATAAGGGAGAGAAATTATCCTCATGGAGCTCATATGATTCAGGGATGAAGATGGAATGTGAATAAGTAATTGTGATGCTGAGACAAAACACAATGAGGGAGCTCTGGTTAAAAAGTTACTCTGGGGGACCTCTGGATATCAAAAGTAAGGCAAAAGCACTTACTCGATAAGCATGCTTATGCACTTACTGTATAAGCACTTACTGTATAAGACTGCAAGCTCAGTTCCTGGTGTTACCCACATATAATGAACATAGTACCTGCGGATTTTCTGCTTGGCATCCCTGGTTTCAAAATAGTGTTTTATCTCTGGCACACTGAAGACAGATGTGGGTGGACATCATAACTGAAGTAAAATAAGGAATGCATGTTTGAGCACTGTGATTAGGAGTGTTATCTCTGTTAAGCATGTGTGTGAGCATCACAACCAAAGTATAATACCTCCAGTGAACACTTCAGCCATGCTGCAAGCACCACAACCAGATGTGTGACCCCATTGAGTGTCACCACCAAGGTATGTTGAACTCTGATCGTTGCCATAATAGTAACAACAGAGAAAATGGAAAGGGGAAAACTTCTCTGGAAACTGGGAGAAGTGGCTCAAAAGTTAAAGAATTGGATCTAGGAAACTTCTAGGAAGAGCAGACTGGGGATTTATGAGGGTTGGGGTTGGGGTGGCCATTCCAGCTAGTTACTAACACATGCAAAGGCTTTCAAACTTGATGCTTCTCTTTTGATTTTCAATAACTAGATCTGTTTCAATTCAATGAAGGGACCTTAAACTGGAAAGGTTCACAGTGAGGTTAGATGTATGTTGAAGAGAGTGGGAGTTTGAAGTTCATGACCTCTTAAAAGTCCTTAAATTCCTTTTTTCTGGTATCCTTAAGATTCCAGAAGAATATGAATTTAGATAATCTTGCTTTTGGTAAGGTGAAGGTTAGGTAGATTTGTAACTTGCCCATGTTTTCACAAGCCTGCTTCATCATGGTGTAAGGCAGTGATTTGCAATCATTGCAACTTGAAACAATCTCAACTAGACTGAGCACACACTAAATAATCAGAATAATAGCATGGGAGAAGACCCAAATAGTCAAATAAGGCAACATTGGTATGGGGAAAAATGTAGTCCCTGGACCTGCTGCATTAGTTTCATCTGAAACTTGCTAGAAATGCACATCCTCAGTTCTCATCCTGGACCTACTGAATTACAGGTTACAGAGATGGGGCCACACATATGTTTTAACAAGTTCTCCAAGCAGGCAGGCTAACATTTGAGAATCGCTGGGTCTGGGGCTGGAGAGATAGTATAGTAGGTAAGACGCCTGTCATGCACATGACCAACCCGAGTTTTATTTCCAGTTCCACATATGATCCCTGGAGCCCTTTTGGGGCAGGAGTGATCTCTGAGCACAGAGAATCATTGGTTTGAGCAGACATTTGTTCCGGGCATTTCCTTCTGCATGTCTCAGCAACTCTGATTTCCTGCTGGAGCCGCTGCCGTCATAACCTGTCCTGCTGAGAGAGAGAGAGAGAGAGAGAGATAGAAAGAGAGAGAGACTGTCTCTACTTCTGCTTTGCTTTTGCTTTTATTGTTTGTTTGTTTGTTTGTTTCATGGTCTGGATAAGAGTCAACAATTCCTCCTTTGTTCTAGACTTGTTATATTGGAATTTTCAAAAGGAATTTTATTGAGGGAAAGGAAAAAGGAAACAAATGGTATTCAAAAGCATCAAAGCCATTGGTTTTTATTTATGTCACTTCTATGGCCATGGTCTACCAGATTACAATTTTTAAAATGAATCTTGTTACATTGCTGTATTAGAAGTAGATGATTTTGGGCTGCAAAGGGGTTCAAGACAAAAAATGGTGCTTGTGTTGCATGTGGCTGACCTGCGCTAGATTCCCAGCATCGCATATGTTTCCCTTTACTGCTAGGAGTGATGTCTGAGTACCAAGCCAGAAGTAACCCCTGAGCATCACTGTTATGGTCCAAACAAACAAATGAACAAAAACCCACAAAAAGAAGTAGATGAATTTATATTCACCATAAGCATTATATTATTTATATATTTTGATAATATAAATAAAATGCTTTTATTATTCTGACTTAATTTACATGTCCGTGCAATTGGACATTGTTCAATTAAAAATTCAAATTATGAAAATTTCTAATGATCGCTCTCTTTTTGAGGGAGTAGAGTCACACCCAGCAGTGCTCAGAGGGTCACTTCTTATGGGCTCAGTCTGGTGTGCCCTGGGAAACATGGGGTGCCAGGGATAGAACCTGGTTTTGCTGTGTACAAGGCAAGTGCAACATGTAATGTACATGTACAACATGTAATGTTCCAACACCCATCCCTTCACCAGTGTACATTTCCCACCACCAATGTCCCCAGTTTCCCTCCCTCTCCCCCATGGCAGACTTTCTCTCTCTTTCTCTCTCTCTCTCTCTCTCTCTCTCTCTCTCTCTCTCTCTCTCTTTCCCTTTTGGACATTATGTTTTGCAATACAGATACTGAAAGGTTATCATGTATACTCCTTTACCTAGTTTCAACACTCAGTTCTTGTCCAGAGTAATAATTTCTAACAATTATTTTATACTGGTCCCTTCTCTATTCTAATTGTGTAGCAAACAGTTTAAACAAAAGACATGATAAAAGACGCTATTCTCTGAAAATAATTTCTAATTAAAGTAGTGTAATTTTTATTCAACAACCCCCACCCTATTTCTTTAACATCGTGCCTCTCAGCAGTGCAAGGATTGAATCCAGGGTGGCACCCGTGCAAGGTATGTTCTACCATCAAGCCACATCTTCAGCCCCAAACTACATTTAATCTGACTGAATGTTACTACGAAATAGGGGACACCATTATTGTCCTGTGTCTGTATATAGTATCTACAATTAAGCTCTAAGGATAAATGGATTGTTACAGAATTCCATTAAACATTAAGATGATAAACATTCCATTCATCCATTTAACTGTATTTCATCTAAAAGGGTACATTTCCATTGCAATTTTGAGCACCTAAGAAAGCCTTGCTTGTTCTGGAACATTCTGAATTTTTTTGGGAAACGTTTCATTTGGGAACAAGCAACAGTGGAGTCCGATGACTCCGAATCTGGAGTGATTGCTGCCCAGAAGGTGCATCTTGTTCCAAAATGCATCACCGTGTTTATACTTTTCAATTCCATTTTTCAAACTGAAGGACAAAATGCCTATTGCTTGCTTGCTCAGATTCTCAGGGAATGCTAAAATCTTCTTGTCAAGCCTTACCAGGACGGAAACATTTCTCACCCAAGTGTTTATTTCTAGCTATACTTTTAAAGCAAGCACTTAGGACTGTTAACTGTAATCTGTGTTAAGTTGGTTCCCCAGAAGCAAGACCTGAAAAGAATATTCTTGTGAAGGAAGCTTATGAATTAGCAGGTCTCCCCTGGCAAGGGGTTGGTCAATGTGACTAACAAGGGGCAAGAGGCCCAGCAAGAATGTACTATGTAACAGTATGTCCATCAAGTAGGATTTTTTGTTTGTTTTGTTTTTGGTTTGGGGTCACAACCAGCGGTATTTAGGGCCAACTGCTGCCTTTGCATTCAGAAATCACTTCTAGCGGGCTCAGGGGTGACACCTGGCAATATATGGGGAGGACTTTTTGATATGGTTGAGAGGGAAAGAATAACAAAAGTAATATACGTGGAAAAGTCATTTTTATTTTATGTATCAGCTTTGGCTGTGTGCTCAACATGTATCTGTACATTTGCTGAAACACAGGGAGTTTTAAGTCCCTTCCTTTTTCTTTTCCTGCCCCCTATGTCCCTTCCTAAGCCAAACAATTTGGTCTAGCAGAGCTGGGACTCTAGTGATGGAGTTAGAGTGTGTCTATGCTCTCTGTCATTGTGCAGTGTTGCTCCCAAGTACAGGTACGTCATTTTGAGCCTTTGGATCAAGGCTCTGCTGTTGCTATAGAGGGAGAAGGCTCCAGAGGACATACTTTTTTCTTTTTGGGTCACACCTGGTGATGCTCAGGGGTTATTCCTGACTCTGCACTCAGGAATTACTCCTGGCGGTGCTCAAGGAACCATATAGAAAGCTGGGAATTGAACCCGGGTTGTCCACGTGCTAGGCAAACACCCTACCTGCTGTGCTATTGCTCCATCACCAGAGGACAGAATTTTTAATTAATGAGAACATAATTTTTTTTTGGGCACCATTTCCTTAACAACACATCACAATGCGTGACTATGTATATTTTTGTGGACAGGTCTATGGTTTGTTGGGTTCACTGTGTTCAAGGATCAAGCTGTTACTTTACTGATGATTCGTGTGTTGTGCATCAATAAGGGGACTGTGCAGCCTTTCCTCAGTCCACTTTCCAGATTGTTGTGCATCATAAAGAGAGTCTTCTCCTGTCAACTCAGTCAATTTGCATGTCAGACATTTTTGTGATGATTATGTCGATTCTAGACACATTATTTAATTTCCTTGAACATCAGTTTTCTTTGGAAAAAGTGGTGATTATTCTATCTAGTTAAACAGATGTTGAGAGGACCAGATCTAATGATTATATAGAGGCTCTAATGCAGCAGAATTAAAAAGCACTGAATGGGAGCTGGTGGAAAAACACAACTTCTATGAAGGTGGATGAGAGGGGTTTGTTATTTTCTCTTTAAGCTCTAACCAAGGAGTTAAACTCTACAAAGTGTCTTGGCTCTATCTCCAAATAGCCTTTTCATGCCTTGACTATGGCCATGCCTATGGCAGGCTGCATCTGTGTCTGAGTTCATGTAGATTCATAGACCTATGCATCCTGGTTGATGCTAAGAGTTGACCGAGAGATTGTTATAAAGCCCCACCAGCTGCCTTCCATCCATCAGGTGGAAGAATTGGATGAAATGTGCTGTCCCTTAGCTACATAGCTTAGATATTGAAGAGAATCTAGTTCCTGAAGGCACTTCCATTAACCACTCAATATGCTTAAGAGCCAGTAGCACTGACAGCATTGTGCTATCACTAAGAAAGTATTTCTCAAGTAGGCTGAAATATATTTGTTTCCCTACCCTTTCTGTCCATTCAGAGCAGATGTCTGTTGTCATGGTAACAGAAACACGAGCAAGGAAGGGTTTTTGAGTGCCCTAGATGCTTTTGTACAGGAGGAAGGGTGAGGTTGAGCTGAAATACGAACTTAAAATGCAATATCATTTTCATCTCTCTCTCTCTCTCTCTCTCTCTCTCTCTCTCTCTCTCTCTGGAGGGCAGATGTCAAAACTGTGCCTTAATCTGTTTCCACAAAGTAAGCATCTTTAGTTGTCATACATTTGAAGATGAGAGAAAAGACTGACAGGGAGGTGGAAAGAAAAAGGAGCTCTTCCCCAAATGATTTTTATCTAATTGTACACTTCCGGGGACATTTTGCCTCTTTTGGGCCCACAGACTCATCCAAACACAAATCAGTTTTGAAGAAATTTATAGCTCCTCCCCTCCTTTGGTCTTTATATTTCAAAAGCACTTAAATTAGGCTTTATAGGTATCACTTAACAAAATATAGGTCCTATGTAGACCTAGATTTAAATATTTAATTTAAACTTAACTCTCTCTTCATCATTATATGCTTTAGAAACTTGGGGACAGCAAGGTTGGTGGCAGTGAGCAAGTGGCCTGTGAAGCTGCTGAGCCCAGTAGAGGCGCCTCTGCCTTCCTTTCTGGCTTGGGAAATTTAGACATTTTGAACCACATCTCTGTTTCCTTCCTTATAAAGGAAATATTGGTGCCTACCCAAGAGTTTTGAGAATTATTTAGGATGTACCCAACACATGCTTAATGTGCGGCAAACATTGCAATTGTTTATTGATTTTTTAATACCATCAGAGATGAACATGGTTGATGTTTCCATGCTGCCTCAGGAAAACGTAGTCACTTGCACCAAGCTCCTCTCTTGGTAGGTGTGAGAACATATGAAATCTCAACAGTTTATACAGGTAGGCTCTCACCTCAGCTATTAAGATATTTTGGTATTTGGAAGTCAAGAAAGTATTTAAACAAAGCACCCATAATTTTTCAGAGCCAGGGGCACAAACCATATGTCTAAATACTGAAAAATTATACACCAAAGTACCAAGTTTTAACTCTTCTTTTACTTTCCATCTTTTTCCTTGTTTGGGAGGACGGCACACCTAGCAGTACGCAGGACTAACTCCTAGCTCTGCATTCAGGAGTCACTCCTAGCAGGGCTTGGGATGCTGGGTTGGTCATATGAAAAACAAGCACTGTACTCATTGTACTATCTCTTTGGCTCCTTTGCTTTTCATTGTGATACATGTAATAAAAAAATAACATTTATTACAATGTGCCTAGTCATGAAATTATTGTATATACAAAATGATAATTGAAGTTACAGTTATTTTGTTGATTACTTACAGACATAAAAGCTGAGCCTCCCAATCATTAAAATATTCATATAATATTTCTTTTTCCCAAAGTCAGCCAAATTCATGATGCACATTTTTCTAGTAATTTTGGTAAGTAACATCTCTATATAACTCTTAGCCTTGTTAGCGGTTTGTGCTAGAATTGGTGACACATAGTGATCGAGGCTGGGTCCTTGGCTTGAGGAGAGCTCCTCCTTTTCCTGTGGCTCCATCCTGCATGCGTTTGGATTGGTACTCTTTTCACTATGCTTCCCTACCCCCGAAGGCTGAGGGCTGTGACCTACAGATGTGATTCAGACTCTGGAGGAGGGACGCTGGGGTGGAATGACACACATCTTGGAAGTGGGTTTGAGATTGACTGACCTGAGAACAGTGAATCTCAAGACACTCCAAGTAAGGAGAAGGTGTGTGCAGTCCTAGTGAGTTTGTCTGCTCCTGTGGCCTCTGTTCTGGGCACTGGGTTGGCTTGGACAGCTGAACAAATGTCAGATAGAGGATTCTGGAAAAATTCCTGTTGCCTGAATATAAATGAGTAAGAAATACTGTCTAAATACTAAAAAATTATACACCAAACTACCAAGTTTTTTTTTTTCAAACTACCAAGTTTTAACTCTCCTTTTACTTTCCATCCTTTTCCTCTTTTGGGGAACTTCTAGTGAGGAAGAAAAAAGGTGGGTGTTTAAACATTTAAAAATTCTCATACAATTTAGTGAAGGATTGACTAGAGCATGTTAGTAGTCTGTCTGCATTTGACCATTAAGTCTAGTAATTCATCAGTGTCATTGTATTATGGTGGCAGAATCAGTGCTTTATCAGAGTTTAATCAAATACTTTTAGTGTCATTATCATATGCTGCTGAATTAATTGATAATAAGTTGTATTTTTGCTATCTACAGGATGAGTCACTTACTTCAAAAGTTCATTCATTCATGTGACATATATTTGTTGACTGCTGAATGAGCTGATACTTGACAGGTAATATACTCTAGATACTATTAATAATTAAAGAAGAACTAGACCTGCATTTTGTAGACAACTGAAAGAAAGCAGTAAGCTGGAAAATTTACTTCTTTTTTTCAGGGAGGTAATGATATATTTCTGGAAAAAATAGGGGTGAGCATCTGGTTAGAAAATAGTTCCTGATTTATAATATGCTTTTACTTCATAACACTTAACCCTTTATTTCCTGCTCATCTTAACCAGTGAGCTCCTGTTCTAAGCATATGGCCTTGGGATGATGCTTGTATTTATTTAAACGGAGAGATGTTGAAATCCAAAGGAAGATATAATGGTGGCCTGATCAAAGGCATTCAGGTTAGTATGAAAGAAATGAAAGAAAGAGTATGAGAGTAATTCTGAAGATGGAATTCAATACCTGTAATACAGTAGATGCCAATAGTAGTTCACTGGGTATTGCAAGCCCACGTTTTGCCAAGATTTAACCAAGATTCAGATAAGGCTTAAGTATTTATTATTAGTGGCACCAGTTCACAGGCATTCTAATCTCTATACATCTAGTTTTTGCTTTGTCTAACCTTATGTAGATATGAAGCGATGGAAATAGAAAACAAGAAGTTTTCTTAAGAACAGCCCATGGAGCTGGGAAGACTGTAACTAACAGACTTTCACTTGGAGATTATGGCTATCTATTGTTGCTAAATTTGGATTATTTCACCTTTTATTTGAACATTAGTTTTCAGACGTCATTTTGATATGACATTTAAAGTATTTCTGCATAAATATATGCCTGTAATCATGTCAGTCAATATAGAGGGCGGAAAGGAAAAACAATCCTCTCTGGATTGAGGAGTGTAATTTATGACCATCAGCTTTTTTTTTTCCTTTTTGGGTCACACCCGGTGATGCTCAGGGGTTACTCCTGGCTCTGCACCTAGGAGTTATTCCTGGCAGTGTTCCGGGGACCACATGGGATGCTGGGAATCAAACCTGGATTGGCTGCGAGGAAAGAGGGCAAATGCCCTACGCGCTGTACTATTGCTCCAGTACCGACCATCAGCTTTAAAGCATTTTTTAGGCGTTGTCCTCTCAAACAGCCATGCTCCTTGCATTATGGGCATTTTCCAATAAGTGATAATAATGTCTTCTGTTTTCATTTTGTACTGGAATTCTTTAATTTCCTCAGGCACACAGAAATGAAATCTATATTTCATCTCAGGAATTTATGTGGATAAATAATATCCATCTTTAAAATATGAGTACCTTGGAGAAATAATCTTTCAATGACTTTTTAAAAATCCTGTTGTCCTCTTTCCCATAGCTTGTGGAAGACAGCTGTACATAGTTTGGTGGAAGGAAGAGAGAATGGTAACCCTCTTGTGGAGGGAAGAGCAGACTAGGAAGATTCCGAGTGCAGGTCTTGGGAGGGACTTCTGGGAGACAAAGGAGAGAGTAGGAAAAAGGAAGAGAGGAGGGCACTACAAGATTTTTAATGTCATTTGATCTCAAATTGAATTTTCTAAAGGGGCTTTAATGCATTTATTGTTTTTCTCCCCTTGTAGAGGAAGCATATAAATTAAATAGAAGAATATTACATAATCATTAAAACAATATCTGTGTGTGTATTTAACTTGTTTTGACTGTAGATTGCAATGGTCTCATTTATTTTGTCTGCAGCTCTATTGTGATATAATTAACATAACAGGGTATGTTTAAGGAGTACAGAGCAATGATTTGATACACATATATATAAAATTGTGAAATAATAGTCATAGTAAAGTTATTCAGTACATACAATTACCATCTTTCAGTGGTAAGAACATTTAAGAATTACTCTCAGTAACTTTTAAGCATATAATACTGTCACTGTCACTGTCACTGTCCTCCTGTTGTTCATTGATTTGCTCGAGCAGGCCCAGTAATGACTCCACTGTGACAATTGTTACTGTGTTTGGCATATCGAATACACCATGGGGAGCTTGCCAGGCTTTGCCATGCGGGCTAGATACTCTTGGTAGCTTGCCGGACTCTCCGAGAGGGACGGAGGAATTGAACTTGGGTCGGCCATGTTGGTCGCTTGCAAGGCAAATGCCCTACCCGCTGTGCTATCGCTCCAGCCCAAGCATATAATACAGTATTATTAAAATAGTTGTAGTACTGTACGTTATATTCTTAGAAGCTATTAACTTACAACTGGAAATTTTTATCTTTTGACCATCTCCCCTCCTGGAAACTACTCTCCTATTCTCTGAGTTTCTATGAATTTGGATTTTTGTATATTCTTTATTTAAGTGAGATTACACGGTATTTTTCTTTCTAGTCTTGATTTATTTTATGTAGTATAAATCCTTCTCCTTCTCTACATGTTTGTCACAAATGTCAGTCTCTCCTTTTATATCATGTCTGAATAATATTGCAATGCTTATATCTATATCACAACTTTATTCATTTATCGATGGCCACAGGCTATTTTTCATAGCTTAGTTGTTATCAGCAGTATTATAATAACCATGTGAGAGCTGATGTATTTTTAAAATCCTGATTTTATTTCTTTATTTGGAAGATCACTCAATCAAATAGTAGTTCTAATTTTATTTTTAAAAAATTTCTAAAATTTTTTATTTAATCACCATGAGATATATAGTTACAAAGCTATTAATGATTAAGTTTTAGTCATACAATGTTCCAATACGGTCCTTCTATCAGTGCACATTTCCCACCATCAATGACCCTAGTTTCCCTCCTGCCACCCCCAACTACCACCTGCTTCTGTGGCAGGCACTTCTCCCTCCCTCCCTCCCTCCCTCCCTCTCTCTCTCTCTCTCTCTCTCTCTCTCCTTCTCTCTCTCTCTCTCTCTCTCTCTCTTCGGCCTTTTTAGGCATTATGGTTTACAATACAGATACTGAAAATTTATCATGTATATTCCTTTACCTACTTTCAGCACTTGGTTCTTGTCCAGGGTGATCATTTCAAATCTGTTACACAGAAGAGGGTCATCACCAAAACCTGGCCTGGGCAGTACTTCATTTAACTTTGGAACTCCTGCCGGTGCTCATGGTTTACTCCTGGCTAGAAGGTGAACAGCAAACAGAGGTTCTTCTTTATGGTTAATTTGATGCACCTCAGTTTCTTCATCTATAAAATGAGGATGTTCATAGTATATTCACAGGATTATTACAAGAATTAAATAAATTTAGTTATTTAAGTACTTGGGCTGGAGTGATGCACAGCGAATAGGGTGTTTGCCTTGCGCGAAGCCGACTCGGGTTCGATTCCTCCACCCTTCTCGGAGAGCCTGGCAAGCTACCGAGAGTATCTCGCCTGCAAGGCAAAGCCTGGCAAGTTCCCCGTAATGTATTCTATATGCCAAAAACAGTAATGACAAGTCTCACAGTGAAGACTTTACTGGTGCCCGCTTTAGCGAATCAATGAACAATGGGAGGACAGTGCTACAGTGCTAAGTACTTCATATTTTAAATAAAATGATAATCATAAAACTTCTATTATAATTTTGCTTCTTCCACTAAATGATAAATTTGAAATTATTGTATTCCTCTAATATCTTAAAAATGTTGTATATTTTACATAAAGAAAATCCACCCAAATAAAATTATCCCCCAAAAGATAGGGGAAGAAGAAAAGAAAAAGCCTTTATTTGAGTCTAAATGTATAATTTAATTTGCTAATCACTTACTAAGGTAAATCGGGTGTTTAATACATGTAGTTTTTTACTGTGATGTAAAATTTGGGAAGTGTTTCGTAGTTCCTTCCAATCAGAGTTTCATGGGTTTTGGCCTTTCTCTGTGTTTATCTAGCAGATACTTACTATTTAGAGATAGTTAGCAGCCTTGAGTCCTTGGGCAAGTTACTTAACCCTTCTAAATATTCATTGCAAAATACAGTAACAATATTGTCTGAATGAGTGCCTACTGGAAATAGGTGGAATTATTTAGGAAAAACTTTTAATCTAGTTCCAGGCACATAAGTGTTACTTGCTATTTTTTTAATCTCCATAGTAAATTCTTAACAAATGGATGACATTTTTCTTTATGCATATATGATAATAGAACTATTTGTATATGCAGTAATTTAATTATTTTTCCACTCCTGAGATTGAGATAATCTGTGTTATTACTTTGTGCCACTTTCAAGTCTGTCAAAGAACAAAGGGCCTCGTCATCAAGTAGTTGTTGAGCTTAAATTACAGGCACAGGATTGCTTCTATAGGATTTTACTGATCATTTTGAACATATAAATGTATGAATCTATTCAAAATATATCTGTGGTTTATGTAAAGGTATACTCTATTGGGAGAGCAGCTATAATATTGACACCCTCTGTCCCATTTTCTAACCTTGAGGTCCTGTTTTACCGTATAGGAACTGCAGATTCATCAAATACCATCTATATGCTCACCTCTAGTAATTAGCTAGTCTGTAATGGGTATATCGAAATCTGGTAGATATTGTTGTGAACAAGAGATTATTGAAAATAGCAACGAAAAACCCAGATCAAAACCCAATTAAAAGACCCAGACTACATAATTGAAGAAAAACAAGTTAATTAGGTATATGCATACATTCACCCACACTGAAGTTATGTAACTGCTGTGAGGAAAGTAGATTTGGGTACTTCAGACCATGTGGAGTGAACTTTATGACGCTAAAAAATTCTGATTATGGTCCTGGATTTTAGCTGCCCAACTGTAATTCAGGACCATGGGTAGGGTTGTGACCATAGGTAATAAAATTAGTGAAATGTATCATGAACTTGTATGAAAACTTGTAAAACTTGTAGCTAGTTATTTTTTAAGATTAAGACAGTATTTTTCCCACTTTATATTTAAACACTGTAATTTACAAAGTTATTCATGATGATTTGTTACAAGCATTCAGTATTCTAAAACCAATCCCATCACTCCTTTGTCACTTTCCCTCCACCATTGTCTCCCTTTTCCCAACCACCCTTCAAGCCTTTCCCCATAGCATAAGCACACAATATTTTATATTGCTTCTTACCACTGAGTGGCTAATGGAATGATCAAAAAAACACTTCAGTAAAAGAAAATTTATTATATATCACCTTGGGGACATTAAGTCCTTGTCTGAGGGTTTGCTAAACTGTTGTTGCAAGGGAAGCCTTCTGTGTTAATGTTCTTCTTAGTGGAGATTAGGAGATTATTTGGTTTCTATGCTACATTCTTATTCAATTTGTTGTGCTTCTACTGGGATGTTAGTATTGTAGGGTTTGGAGATGTCATTCCAGAAAATCCAGAATATTTAACTGGGCAGTTCAGCCAGAGGCATGGTGGCAGCTGTTGTGTGTGAATGCGGCTGCTGGAGCTTTGGTAGGACCAGACTTGGCCTGCCTTGACCCCAAGATCACCCTGGAGGTCTTAGCCAGGGATGGGTATGCAAGAAATTTCAGTGGCTAGTTGATCTCTTTTGAGATTTGTTTATGAGTCTTCGGAACAGGGCCAGAAGATGAGTGAAACAAGATAGTTTTATTGAAAGAAATTTACTTAAAAAGGTGTGAAGGGAAAGAAAGGGTTATGTATTAAAGAGAGAACATGGACTTGTTCAGAATGGAAAAAAAACAACAGAGACAAATAGAGAGATTTGCTCAAGAGAGAACACAGTCTTAAATGAGCAAGTGCTAGGTTTTAAAAGTCACTCTAAACCCGATTATGATCAACTTTGTGACTCCATATCTCATGGTGGCTCAATAAAAAATTAAAAAAATTCACTCTATGAGTGCTTTGGATGGGACTCTAGAGATAGTGCAATAGTCTGGAATGCATGCTTTGTTGCATGCAGGAGTCCTGGATTTGATCCCTGTCACTGCATGATTCTTGAGTATCACCAGAAGTAACCCCTGAGCACTGAGTAGGGTGGGGAGTGGAGGTGGAGCATCAGCTGAAGGTAAGCCCCAGATTTATATGGTGTGCTCCCCACAATGGAAACAAAACAAACAAAACAGAATGCATTGGAGGAGGGAAAGAATTTAGAGCATAGGTATTATCCTAGGAATGCTCAAATAATCAGTAGGCTTGCTAAAAACTAGAAATAATGAGCTACTTTATTTAGTCAGTGAGAGGCAAATTACCCTGCTGTGTTGTGCTGCTTACGTGATGATGGTGTAAGCCAAATACTTAACAATGGCTCCATTTGGTGGTTTTCACCTTGTCCTTGTGCAGTCTCCAAGAGGAGAAAGAAGAAATCTCTTTGGGGTGGATAATTAAGGCTCTTCATGTCACCATGCAATAGAACAGTCGAATCAACCACTTCAATAAGCACATAGGGAAGTGGTTCTGGTTTGTGGTTTGTTCCTCTCTTTCCTCTATATCTTTTTTTTTTTTTAACTTTTTTATTGCATCACTGTGAGATAGACCATTACAAAGCTGTTCATGATTGGATTTCAGTCATATAGTATTCCAACACCCATCCCTCCACCAATGCACATTTCCCAGTAGCAGTGCTCCCAGGTTCTCTATTATCGCCCCCCAACATCCCACCCTCTGTCTGTCTCTATGGCAGGCACTCTCGTCTCTCTCTCTCTGTCTCTGTCTCTCTCTCTCTCTCTCTCTCTCTCTCTCTCTCTCCTTTTGGGCACTGTGGTTTGCAGTATTGATACTGAAAGGTTATCAGAATATCCCTTAACCTTTTTTTAACCCTCAGATCTTGCCTAGCATGATCATTCCCAGCTATTATTGTCACATTGGTCTCTTCTCTATCTTACCTACCCTCAGCATCACACACACACTTGTGGTTAGTTCCAACCATTGAGTAGTCCTCCTAACCCCTGTTTTTCCTGGCCATGAAAATTATTTTTCTCCTATTTATATATATTTTATATACCACAAATTAATGCAATCATTCTATATCTGTCCCTTTCCTTCTGACCTATTTCACTCAGCATGATACTCTCCATGTCCATCCATTTATGGGCAAGTTTCATGACTTCATTTTTTCTGACAGCTACATAGTATTCCATTGTGTAAATGTGCCATAGTTTCTTTATTCATTGGGCACTCTGGTTGTTTCCAGATTCTGGCTATTGAGAATAGTGCTGAAATGAACATAGAAGTTCAGATGGTGTTCTTGCTGTGTGTTTTTGGGCCCCCAGGGTATATTCCCAGAAGTGGTATTGCTGGATCAAATAGGAGCTCAATTTCTAGTTTTTTGAGAAACATCAATATTTTTTCAATGAAGGCTGTACCAGTTGGCATTCCCACCAATAGTGAGTGGGACTATCTTAACTAAGAAGCTTCTGCACCTCAAAAGAAACAGTAATCAGGATACAACGGAAAGAGAAAGGATATTCACCTTAATACCCTTCTGATAAGGGGTTAATATCAAAGATAAACAAGGCACTGGTTGAAATCTGCAAGAAAAAAAAAACAATCCTATAAGACAATGGGGCGATGAAATGAATAGAAACTTTCTAAAAGAAGAAATTGGAATGGCCAAAAGGCACATGAAAAAATTTCTTCATCACTATCATCAGGGAGATGCAGATCAAAACAATGAGATATCATCTCACACCACAGAGACTGGCACACATCCAAAAGAACAAAAGCAACCGGTGTTGGCGTGGATGTGGTGAGAAAGGGACTTTCCTCTTCATTTATCTCACCTGGCTCCTCTGCTTCTTGTTGCATAAAAAGGTCCGCCCCCCCTTTCTTCAGAGCTGAAAACTTTCTGTTTCTCATGCATACACCTCTGGATGCTTATTAAACTTGGTGACAACCCACTGCATTCAGTTTGAGGGCTTCTGCATAGGGACCTGTTTACTAGACCTGTTTACTATGAAGTACAGCCCCAATGTAGCCATTCAGAACAGCACACGTGTTTGATTACTTCACAGTTCCCATGGTTCAGGGCTCTAGGTGTGACTTAGCTGCTCCTCCTCTCAGGACAGCACAAGGATATCAGGTCATTAAAATGTGGTCCAGGTTGTGTTTTCACCTGGGACTCTGAGACTCTGTGTTTACTGGTTGTTCACAGAATTCAGTTTCTTGGAATTGTAGAGCTGAGGACTCCGAGAGACTGCCCTTTCTGTCCTGCCACATAACTGTCCCTCCCACTTGTCAGTTCACTCTTCAAGGTTGATGAGAGGTTGGTGTTCCTGCTTTGGGGCACTGTGGCAGTTAAACGTGGCTTACCTGATTAGGTCAGGCCTGTCCAGTATAATCATCTTTATTTGAAATCACTTGATATAAGTTTTTAAAATCTCTTTATGAAAACATCTTCAAGGGGAATACAAGTTTGGGGTCATGTTAGAATTCTGAATTCCACTGCCCCCTGGCTGAAATCTACTTACCCATAGTAATCTCTTTCTCTGGGAACTGCTGTCAATTAGCAGCCATGTTGTTGACATCCTTGTCTCAAGCGAGTGACTTCAGATCGTTGGCATCTTTTCCTTGAGCTCTTGGGGAAGCATTTCAGATTTTCACCGTTCTATGATCATTCCTGGTTATTCTTATATTTCTACAAACTTCTATTTACAAGTATTTAGTATTTTTTTTGCACGTGAGCACTTAAATTGTTGATGTCATTGTTTGGTGAACTTGAAGAATCCTCCTAGGATTATATAATAGTAATATATAATAATGTAATAATAAGTCAATAATAATACTCCCATTGTTTTGCATTTTAAAGCAAGAGTCTACTACTACAGGGTGCAGCAGTTTACTACTACTGAGTGGTGCCCCAGTAACATGGAACATTAACATCCTCTGTCCAGGATACTGCTTTAATCCTACAAATAGGTTATACAGAAGGCAAATCTAGTATATCTTTGGAAGCACTACAAAACTCTTTGTAGAAATAGTTCAAACATAGTTTGATAGAAAAAAACATAATTTCTATCTCTCTTTAAAGTCCAAGCGCTGGAACAGTTTCCTGTCTTGTCGTTTGGGTTAGCTGACCTCAGTTTCAGTTCAAATCCCTCACTAACCTGCTTATGGGACACTTTCATTCTTTCTCTCTACCTCTGTTCTGTCATCAAGTGTGGGTACTAATACCAACCTCGCTAAATTATTGTGAGAATTAAATAAAACACTCAACCAATTTTATTAACAAGTGTTGGTCATTATTATCGCTTCATTCATCAAGACATGTTAATTTTATATTGGGCTCTCAGGCACCTGAAGTTGATCAGGTGTCCTGTATTACCTACAGTGTCACATCAGAGGGACTTTTGTTTGTGAAGGTTGGTCTTGACAGGAGTTTTCATCTGAAATATAATAGATATATAGTGAAATCAGTAGCATACTAATGTCAAACTCATCTCCCTTTAAAGGAACAGAATTTTTTTTTTTTTTAGTATGGCGGTAGGACATTGGCCACATTCAGTGATGTTTGGGGTCAAATTCCCACTCTGTGCTTGGGGAATTGCTACCAAGGGTGTTTGGGAGACTACATGTTCCAGAGATTAAACCAGGTTCGGTTACGTAAAAAGGCATGTGCCTCAACCACTGGACTATCTCTCTGACCTTTTAAAATTGCTTGTATATTTTAGCAATAAAATAAAAAATAAGCCAGAAGTTTCTTTTATATTTATAGTTAGCTCTTGAGGCTACATTTTAAAGATTACTGAGAGTTCCCATTGCAAGTTGTCATGCAAAGTTTACAGTCATAGTAGATTATTTCACATTCCTTCTATAGAAAAAGTTTGGATTTTCTACTAATGCCTGGATAAGCCACTCTTGTCTTGGGGGTTGAATGAACTTGCCTATCATTTACAACTCCTTAAGTTAAATCAAATAATCACAATCTATGAACTTATCTGATGACTTTTCATGCATTAATTTCCCTTGAAAAAAGCTCTAGATGATTTATGTGTACTTAGTTCTGTTTAAGATGTTTTATAAGAATGAGGTTATGAAATAAGTGAGCATAAGTTTCCTCAAAAAAGAAATACAAATGGCCAAAAGTCACATGAAAAAATGCTCCACATCACTAGCCATCAGGGAGATGCAAATCAAAACAACAATGAGATATCATCTCACACCACAGAGACTGGCACACATTCAAAAGAACAAAAGCAACCAGTGCTGGCATGGATGTGGGGAAAAAGGGACACTCTTTCACTGTTGGTAGGAATGCCCACTAGTCCAGCCTTTCTAAAAAACAATATGGACAGTCCTTCAAAAACTAGAAATTGAGGTTCCATATGAACCCACAATACCACTTCTGGAAATATATCCCGAGGATGCAAAGAAATGACATTTGTAACTATATGTTCATTGCAGCTCTGTTCACAATAGCCAAAATCTGGAAACAACCCAAGTGCCCTAGAACAGATGACTGGTTAAAGAAACTTTGGTACATCTACACAATAGAATACTATGCAGCTGTCAGGAGAAATGAAGTCATGAACTTTGCTTATAAATGGATAGACATGGAGAGTATTATGCTAAGTGAAATGATTCAGAAAGAGAGGGACAGACATAGAAGGACTGCACTCATTTGTGGAGTATAAAACCACATAACATGAAACTAACACCTAAGGATAGTAGATACACGGGACAGATGGATTGCTCCATAGGCGGAAGCCTGCCTCATGAACAAAGGGGAGAAGGCAGCTGGAATAGAGAAGGGATCATTAAGAAAAATATGCCTGGAGGAAGTGGTCGGGATGGGAGATGTGTGCAGAAAGTAGATAAAGGACCAAACATGATGACCTCTCAGGGTCTGTATTGCAAACCATAATGTCCCAAAGTAGAGAGAGATTATGGGGAATCACGTCTGCCATGGAGGCAGGGGAAGGGTGGGAAAGGGGGGCATATACCGGGGATATTGGTGGTGGGGACTGTGCACTGGTGGAGGGTTGGGTGTTTGATCATTGTGTGATTGTAACCTAAACATAAAAGCTTAACTATCTCAAGATGATTCAATAAAATTTAAAAAAAGAAACAAGTGACAAAATTGTCTAGTTGTGTGTGGCCTGAGTAATGAACCTCAGAGGGATGAGGAAGTTGCTTCATATAATGCTTGTCTTTATGCATGTAAGCAATGACTACCATATTAGTGCTGACCAAACTAATCGTGAGTACAAGAGAAAGTTCTAGTAAAACCCTCCATGGGCATTGGGCCAGACCTAGGCTTTTGCCCTTGAGTTGCAGGGAACAGTCAGCAGCCTACTTTCCCATGCAGATGAAGTATTAGAAACACTCTTTATGAAACAGAATACTGTGTTTGGGTCATCAAGAACTAGTGATTCAGTAGGAGGATGTGAATGACTCAGTTCAGTATTAAGTTAGGATAATGATTAATCATAATGAAAAGATACAGTGCCAGTTTGACAAAGAGATAAGAATCATCAGCAAAGTCTTGAGAAAGCCATATGCAAGCTTCCAGGGAGTCCTCTGCAGTGAAGTCACATGAAATGTACCTTAATTTCCCCAATATGACTAATTACAACACTTTGAAAGATGCCAACAGGAGAAGCTCATTGGGGACCCAGAATGTGTGGTTTTAATTGGGCCATGGAATTAGTCTCTGCTTTTATCAAAATTACAGGCTGCAGAAGCAGGTGTTCAGCACAAATAATCTTGTTTGTTTAAACAATTCAGACAAAGGCCATTCTTAATAGTTATCTGAATGGTGGGAGCTTCCTAATATCCAAGTTTCTTAATACTGGCCAACGATCAACCTTATAAACAAGTCTTTGAAAAGTTGGGAGTCAAACTCTCTTTTTTTTCTATTTTTTTTCCTGCACAATATGCCAATTCCAGAGAGCTGTTTTTCTATAATATGAGAAGAACGAGTTCTTTTGTATTCTCCCAGAGAATGTATGCTAACACTCTCCACTCATGCATATCAGAAAAGTGACTTTGTATTACTCACCTTCAGTAGGTAGAATTTGTTCAGACACACATACTTTACTTGCAAAAGTACCTGAGTTCTGGATCGTGTGCTCCATAAATGAGCTTTTGTTCTGGTGATTTAGTGACAGAGAAGTCACCTAGTGATGAAGAGTATTCTCAGGGAGATTAGCATCACAGAGACTATTCCTGTTGCATGATATTATTGGAACTTTTTATTATTAATTTGCCCCAAAGCAGTAATCTTTAATGGCTATGCAGGATGCAGTTTTAGACCATTTTAGACCATTGCTACCCAATAGAACATTTTAGCACTGATGGAAGCATTCATATTCAGTTGTGGCTAATATGATAACCACATGTAGCCATTCATCATTTGTACTATGTCTAGAATGTTAAGGAGATGAATTTTTAACTTTTGGAATTTAATTTGAAATTAATTTTATAATAGTAGAACAGTGAGAAATGGATATCTTACTCATCTGGGAAATATAGATACAAAAAGCTAGAGAATAACAGTATTGAACAGTGAAAAACCCTTTGTCTTGGATTATACAATTAGCAAACATTACCAATGAGTAATAAAGACTAGCTAAGAGGTGACTTAAAGGCAGTGCTGGGAGGACATGAGTACCTTGGTGGTGGTAACTTTGATGTGTAGTAAGTTTGTACATCAATATTATAAACCCGAACACTATTGTAACCATAGTAACATACATATAATTAAAAAAATTAAAAGATAGTTTTAGAAGCTGGAGCGATAGCACAGCAGGTAGGGCATTTGCCTTGCACGCAGCCGACCCGGGTTCGGTTCCCAGCATCCCATATGGTCCCCTGAGCACCTCCAGGAGTAATTCTTGAGTGCAGAACCAGGAATAACCCCTGTGCATCGCCGGGTGTGACCCAAAAAGCAAAAAAACAAACAAAAAAAGATAATTTTAAATAGTTCTGGGGATCTGGCTGGAGCTATTATATTGGACAGTAGATACTGGATTGTGATAAAAATAAATGTTGATAAAATACTATAAGTGGTTGGCCCCAGAATGCCAGTACCCACTTGAGGTGTTGCTCCATAAAATTCCCAATGTTTCCATAAATTCTTGTCCCGCCCTCTGAAATTTCTCCTTTCCCCATGGAACACCATTCTGTTCAGAAACCTCTGCATTAAAATCAAGGATACTTTTCTTAAGTATCTTTGGGATTTTTAATCAGCAACAAAATGTCAGTTATCAATACGAGGATGGAAGTTTCTCATAGCATTTTATGCTTTCACATAATAGAGGACTAGGGAAGTTTCAACTGATTTTAATTTAAATGTTAACAAATTTGGGGTGAGTGAGTTTGGGCCATACTTGGTGGTTCTCAGGGATTAATTTTAGTCTTGTCCTCAGGGATCATCTCTGGAGGGACTATATGTGGTGGTGGGGATTGAACCACATGCAAGACAAGTGCCCTACCTGCTGTACTATCTCTCTGACCCTTAATTTTAGATGGCTGAAACAAATTTCATGTTATAGAAAAATCCTCCAAACAGCATTTATTGTAATAGTAGGTGAACTACCACCAATTGTGTTTTTTTTTTTTTGTTTGCTTGTTTTGGGCCATACTGGGCAGTGATAAGAGCTTACTCCTGATTCTGCACTCAGGAGTTACCCCTGGTGGACTTGAGGGACCATATGGAGTGACAGAGATCCAACCTTGGCTCAGCTGTGCAAAACAAGTAGCCTACGCTCTGCACTATCACTCATGCCCCTCCAGTTGTGTTCTTGTCAGTGGTGTATTGTAGCTCTCTTGGTAAGCAAACTTGTGTGCAAGTGGTTTACTGAGGAGTTGCTTTTTTGTTTTTGATATATTTTAATTAAAAGCTCATCTTTTCTTGTAAAGCAGTGGTTTTCAATCACATCAACCACAGGTTCATGGACCTGTGTGGGTTCACTGGTATAAAAGAGATGAAAGTCACAGTTTTGTGTTTGGTTCAAGGACAAAAAAAAAAATACAACAACTCCATGACAACTTTCTGTTAGCTGTCAGGGATAGGCACTATTTCTGGAAAGACAGATGAATTCCTCCCAGTCCTTAAATTCAATTATTTCTTTTAATAATTTAGAAACAAATATCTGTTTATCTTCTGAAATGGGGTGTTCAAACATTTTTTAAATTTAAATTTATTTTATTCTTTTATTTATTTTTATTATTTGGAAGAACTTCTCAATTTCTCCTTCATCATAAATGGAAGTTGGTGCACAGACAACAAAGATAGGAACTGCCGGCAGAAAGAGCCACATCTATTCAAGTGTAATCATCTGATTTGGGTTGTTAGGCATTCGAATGAATCAATGTTCATGGCCAAGTTTGTGTTGACAAGGACACCGACACCTCCGACGTCTCTTCTGTCGCATGTTCCGAGGAAGAATTCTTCTCCAGTGTCGTGATGTGTGTGATGTGATCTCTTGGTCTTGTCTTGGTCAGACCAATGATGTCATACTTGATCTTTCGTGCTTGTACCATCAGGTCCTCAATGAATGCATCCAATGCCAGCATATGTACATTGAAAGTACAGACAGTCATTTTTGTCTTTCTTCGTTTTGGCAACCTAGTTTGGCCTTGAGATTTTACCAGCCTTTCCTTCCTCATCCTTCTTAATGCTGCTCGTATTGGTGGCTCTTTCAGTGTCAGGGGAATGAAACCCATTGTATTTACTGATTTTGGCATATCAAATATGCCATGGATAGTTTGCCAGGCTCTACCCTGTGGGCGGGATATTCTTGGTAGTTTGCCAGGCTCTCCGAGAGGAATAGAGCCTTTTAGGGCAGCCTCTAATAGCCTTTGTAGGTGTTACCATATTTGAACCCTATCAAATATGGTGCAGCAATCCTGGAAGATGGGTATTAAGTGCCTTATAATGTGTCCAGAAAGTGTCCTGGAGTGTGGTGGCAGCTGGCTAGTGGAGGTAGTGGAGGTAATGGAGGTCTGCTGGTGAGGTATTTATCTAGTACCGGTAGGGTAGGTCTTCTGTGTGGAATCCCTGGTTCTCTGGCAGTTGGTGGAAGCAGGCATGGAAGGGTAGGGTGGGGCTCCTGATTTTAATTCTTTGGTTACCTGTGGTTGGTGTGAGCAGGCAGAGGATCTCTATTCCCGGGTCCATTGAGCCTGGAGTCCAGTCCAAGTTCTCAGAGTTCTGCTTACCTGATTCTGTGGGGCTTCACTCATGTCTGAGTCTCAGCCTGAGTGTCCAGAAAGCATCCTGGAGTGTGGTGGCAGCTGGGTAGTGGAGGTAGTGGAGGTTTACCTGTCTGAATGCAAGGTTCCGTCCCAATGAAAAACCAGCAGGACGGTACTACTGTACAAGAAAGGAGACATCCACGACATTCTGTCTGTTGTCTGTCGTCTATAAGTTGTTCACTCAAGTCATTCTGAATGGGATTGGCAGAACACTAGATGAAGGACAACCATGCGAGCAAGCCAGGTTCTGAACAGGATTCCGCACAATCGACCATATCCACATGGTAACTAAGCTCATTGAGGTTTCTTGGGAGTTCAAGATGCTGCTCTGTCTAATGTTCATTGATTTAAAGAAGCCTTTGATTCTGTTGAGATGGAAGCAGTCATCGAGGTCCTTGCCAAAAAGAATGTTCAAACTCAACACATCAGGATCCTCCATGAGTTGTACTATGGATTCACTACCAGGATCTCACCATTCTACAAAGAAGTGATCATCCATATCAAGAGTGGGGGTTTGGCAGGGTGATACCATTTCACTGAAACTCTTCAGTGCCACCCTCAAGAACATTATGCGATGACTGGAATGAGAAGGAATGGGAGTGAAGATAGATGGTCATCAACTACACCACCTCTGCTTTGCTGATGACATAGTTCTAATAACATCAAACATTAGCCAAGCAGCAAAAATGCTGGATGACATTGACCATGAGTGTGGAAATGTCAGACTATAGCTGAATCTCATGAAGACAATGTTTATGAGAAACGGACTCATTCCTGATGTTCCATTCGCTCTCAATGGAACAAACATCTCTGAATGCAACAGTTATGTGTACCTAGGTCAAGAAGTCAACGTAACGAATGACCTGGCACCTGAGTTGCACAGAGGAAGAGAGTGGCTTGGAACACCTTCAAGAGCGTAGAAGAAACAGCTAAGAGGATGAAGAACCTCTGCCTCTGGGCACATCTCTTCAATTCCACTGTTCTTCCTGCATTAACATATGCCTCAGAGACCTGGGCCCTACGAAAACAGGATGAGAACGCTATTTGGGTCTCCCAAAGAGGAATCAAAAGAGCTATGCTTGAAGTATCACACTTCACTCAAATGAGAGAAAGAATCCGGAGTTCTGACCTCCATCGACAGTCAAGAATCAGGGATGCTGTCTCGTTTGCTAAGGTGTTGAAATCAGTTGGGCCAGACACATAATGAGATTTAGAGACAACTGCTGGTCTAGAGACGTTACCGACTGGATTCCACAGGACGTCAAAAGACCGCATGGTCGCCCACCTATGAGAGGGTCAGACTTCTTCATCAAGACCCTGAATGATCTGTTTGAGATTCTTCGTGTTCCTAGAACGAGCAGATGCCATTGTCCTACACTAGCACGCAACAGGGACAAATGGAGATGTTACTGGCGTCCTCTTGAGCAAATTGATGAGTAAGGGATGTCAAGTGATTAGGTTGATCAAGTGATTATTTGGAAGGGCTGGCACTGCAGGTAGAGCGTTTGGCTTGCACGCGGCTAACCCGGGTTTGATTCCTCCATCTCTCTTGGAGAGTCCGGCAAGCTACTGAGAGTATCCCGCCTGCATGGCAGAGCCTGCCAAGCTCCTTGTGGTGTATTCAATATGCCAAAAACAGTAACAACAAGTCTCACAATGGAGATGTTACAGGTGCCCACTTGAACAAATCGAAGGACTGGAGGACAGTGCTACAGTGCTACCGTTTTAGTGAAAATACATGTAAGGACTTCATAAAGCATATTGGGAAAAATGGAAAGGTGACTCAGGATGAAGGAGAACTAGGCCTTTGCATCTGCAGCCAGTCATAGGGTGCAGCCTCTACTTTGGCAGGGGGACAAAGTGTATCCATTGTTGTCCTTATTCTTAAGAGCTCAGAAATGAGTTCCTTGACTGTTATCACAGCATCCATGACAGGAGACTTAATTTTTATTTCAAAAAAAAAAAAAGCCTGGGCTATTTTCTTGTAGTTTAGAACATATGCAGCAGACAGAACCATGTCATGGTTAGAACTAGAGCTTTTGTGTCAGTTTAAGTCCCAAGTTCTGTCACTGTTGGCAACTTATTTAGTTTGTACTCTCTGTAGGATTCAATCTCTCTCTCTCTTTTTCTCTCTCTCTCTCTCTCTTTTTCTTTCTGTCTCTCTCTCATATCTGGAAGGGGCTTGATTCTGGCCCTGTACTTAAGGATCTTTCCATCTGATTTTAACCTCTTTTACTAGGAATTAAGGATACTGCTTCCAGCAGTAGTCAGAATGGAGTAACGTGAGTTATGGGAAGCACTCAGCACAAGGCATGATGCTTGTTAAGCATTCAATGAAGGATCAGTTTTTGTTATGATTTTAGGAATTTTCTAAGACACAACTTTGGGATATGAGCATTTCTCACTGGTAGCATAACAGGGTGGAGTGACAACTTATAAGAATCGCAGGTGAGAAAGAGTGGTGTTCCTGATTTACTGCCAAAGCATTTAGAAACCTGCCCCTTCCCTTCTAGTCTTCCAATTTGCTCTGACAGAGAGCCCAGGATTGGGATAAATTGAACTGTGGAAAGTCTGATAATAGACACTAGCATGCTGCTGTTCTTGGATGTAAGGGGAGAGCAGGCCCTCAGAACACCCTCGATCAGTAGGAAATACACACAGGAAACATGTGTATTTATGCTTGCTAATTTATATTTAGGTTGATAGCATAGCCCTTAGTGATTTCTTGAGTTACTTTCTCTGAAGATACATATCTCCTTCAGTTCTAATAACATTTCTGTGACCTTGATGATATGCAGCATGAACATCATTCTACCACTTTCAAGCACTCCACAAATATTAGCTAATTAATTCATTTCATAAGCGAAGAATTTCTTGGCTCACACTTGGCAACCCAACTCTCCACTCAATAATAGTCACAGAGCCAAGGGACACACTTTATTAACTTATTAACACACTTTCCAGCTGGAGTTCCAGATGAAGGAAGAAACAGCTGTCAGACTCCTCTTCTTTGACTGACCCTCTAGCTAGGGGTTTCTTGCCTTTGCTTTGTGATATTGTAAAGCTCTTCATCTGCTAATCCCATGAAGGAGGATATTTTGGTACAAAGCAGAGTATCCTGAATTTTGATTTTATAAAACCTGGGTCAGCTGCATGTAAACAAAGTGACTTAAGGGGCTGGAGCGACTAACACAGTGAGTAAGGCATTTGCCTTACACGTGACTGACGTGGGTTCTACTTCCAGCATCCCATATAGTCCTCTGAGCACCACTGGGAGTAATTCCTGAAACATGAGCCAGGAGTAACCCCTGTGCATTTCCAGGTATGACCCAAAAATTAAAAAAAAGGTAACTTAAACCTTAGTGCTATCTTTCTGCTCCCAAGCCATTAGATATTTAAGTGAAAAAGTTCCTACACTCTTTTGTCATTCTCATTTTATTTTGAAAAAGGAAGGGGATTCTAGGAGAAAGATCTCCAGGAGCTGAGTGCAATCTTTGTATGCAGAGATATGGGCTTGATCTCTGGCATTACATGGTTCCTTGAACATGGCTGGGGGTGGATCCTAAACTGAGCTAGGAGTAACCTCTGAGTGCCACTAAGTGTGGGTTCAAAAAAGAAGGATTAAAGAAACATAAAATAAAGGGAGTCCTAGCAAAAGAAAATAATATCATCAAGACATATTAGAATAAAGACAAAGTTGAATTAATTAGAATAAAGACAAAATTGTTTCATGGAAACCACGGTAATTTTCAGCTTTTGTGCCCAACAGGTATGAATTTACTGGACTGGGTATGGTCCCTGTCAAGTCTCATACCATAGTGGAGATGCACTGGCCTGGGGAAGCTCTGAAATCTAGGAGGCAGGCCCAGCATTTCTGTGATGCTCAACACCAACTGGAGACTGAAGAAATGTTGGTTGGATGAAGAAATGAATGTGGCTGTCTAACTGTGATCAAGGCCCAGCCCAGCAGACTGCAGCCTGCTCAGATCATGTCTATAATCTGAGATCTGTGCAGCACCACCTCTATACAGTCAGAAAACGTCATTGGCACTGGGTGACTGATTGCCAAGTTCCCTTCATTCAACTAACAATACCCCGAAGCTGATCTTGAAAAGGAACAGTGTATTTTCTGCTTGTTTTGCTTATTTAAAAATAAGAAAATAAAAGTAACAGCTCTGGGATTGTGATTTTTTAAAAAAAATCAAGGCAGTATGATTTACAAAGTTACTTAGTTGAGTTTCAAGCACTAATCCTGCCACCAATGTAAACTTCGCTCCACCATGTCCCCAGTTTTCCTTCCACCCCCCAGCCTCCTTTCTTGATAGGCATATTTTGAAGCTTGGTTGTTGTAGTTTGTAGCTCATGCTTTCAGTGTTGTTAGATACAGACATACTACACCTCCACACCACTGATGTGCCTGAAGTCCCTTCCTCCATCTGCTGCTTCCTATCTTCTTCTTCTTAATTACCCTCTGGATTTCTTGCTTTCCCTGTCCTTCTCCTTTCTGTACTCTAGGGTCAAGGGTTATCCAGGTATGTCCCCTCACCCTGGCCCACATGCCCTTCTTTGATACTTTATATTTCTTGTCCTGTTTATAAAACACAGATTAGTGATACCATCTTATGTTTTTCCTTCATCTGACTTCCTTCATTTAACATGAGAACCTACAGTTCGATCCAATTCACTGTGATTTGCATAATTTCATAATTCCTTGCAGCTTCAGAATTCACTTATCAGTCACTGGAAATCTTGGTTTATTCCATAGCTAGCAATTGTGCTAAGACTGCATTGAAGAGACTTTTAGAGACTTGTTGCAATTTTTTCCGATGAATGGAAGTGTTGATTCTTATAAGTAAATTCTGATTCTCAGGGGTTCTAGGTGAGGAGGGATACTTATAGACTGGATCAGTAGCTTAAAAACTGACTGTTGGGGCCAGAGAACTTGCTATGATGACTTTTTAGAGGCCTAGGTATAAACTTTAAACAAGTATTCCTGTTTCTGTGTGTGCGTTTTTTTTCTTCCTTTTTTTTCTAGGGGAGGATTAAAACCATCTATGCTGTTATGCATTTTATTATTATTATTATTATTTAAAAATGTATAGTCACTATGTATAGCTGAGTTTAAAGGTCTAATAAATCTTTGATGAATAATACAACAGTCATTCTAGTTTATACATATTTCAAAGCCAGTTAATCCCAAGAGCTGTAAGCAGGCAGAGAGAGAGAGGGTTGAACACGTTATATGCCTCTTTCCACATTTCAACTCAATCTACTTTCTTCAAGGAAAAGCTTGCTTCTGTTTGTCATGATTATCCAGAGGTGAAGAATGAAAGAGGAATGGATTTTCATTAAGAATAGAGGTTTTGTATGACATTTCTTCATACAAAGATGTTCTGTCTAAACACCTGACAGAAGCAAGGCTTTGAAAAGCATCTAATATTGAATTGTTAGTATATTTTGATTTTGTATGATGCTGAATTATGCAAACATTTCTCTGAGTTATGGCACAGAATCCTTACAACAAGTTAATACATTTTTTTGCTCCTAAATCCAATAATCATGGTCTGCATCCTGTGTGTTTCTTTGTGAATCAAGATGATTCATTTTTTAATTGAGAAATTATTGTGTCAATTTAAATAAATTTTGCTTTGTGGCCTCCCAAATGATCCTCAGTGGGCCTCAGGACCACTCTCAGTGATGCCCAAGACAGCATTTCATTGCTGGGGTCCGAGGATATGGTGCTGCTCCAACAGTGATACCAATGACAACAATGTGCACCAACACAGTAACACCATTATTGGCATTATGAAAGTCAGCTAAACATTACGATGGCTTCATGTTATTTTTCCAGGTGGAGGTAAGACTTTTTAAAATCTCTGACAAATTGAAAGTATTTTTGAAATATGGAACTAATTTTTTAGTGCCATTTCTTTAAAATTAATTAGGACTTTTGTCCATTCTGAATGCTCAAGCTATTGCCATGTCCCTTTCGAGAGAAGTGAAGCTTTCTGCTGTGTGGCTCTTACCCCTGGACATGCTTTTCCAGAACTGGGAAGAGATATTCTATTGATGTCATCCTTGTCCTTGTTTGATGGGGGCATTTGTGATCGAGAGGAATTAGAATCACTACCACTCTTTCCTTGCGTTTCACTAGCTCTCTCTGAAATCCTTCTTCTGTTCTTTTAAGTCCGACATAGTTAAAGAGCAAATGTGATGACTAGGGTCCTTACTGCTGGGTCAGGGGGAATGTGAGTAAACAGCCGGCAGGGGAGGTTTTTGATTTCACTTTATTGCTCAAAGTTGGCCATAGTCTTTGAGAGCCATGTGACTTAGAACAAATTTCTTAGCTGTTCTTAGCCTCAGTCATATCATTTTTATTTTTAAAATTCATTTCATTGATTTATTTATTTTTACTTTATTTAAACAACATGATTTACAAAGTTGTTCATAATGCTGTTGCTATGGGCTTTTGATGTTCCAGTCCCAATCCCACCACCTGGGTGACCTTTCCTCCACCATTGTCCCCATTTCCCCAACCATCCCTATGACTATTTCCTTAGCAGGCACATAATGATTTATTTTATATTGCTTTGTTATAACCAAATAGGTAAAGGAATTATCAAAAATACTCCACTGTCCACTGTCCACTGTCCTCCCGCTATTCATCGATTTGCTCGAGCGGGCCCAGTAATGTCTCTATTGGAGACTTTTGTTGTTACTGTGTTTGGCATATTGAATACATAACGGGTAGCTTGCCAGGCTCTGTTGTGTGGGCGAGGTACTCTCCGTAGCTTGCCGGGCTCTCCAGTAAAAGAAAATTTGTGATATCTCACCATGGGGTTAAGTCTTTGAGGATTTACTAAGCTGTTTTCACTAGTTGAGCCTTCTGTGATTTTGTTGTTTGTTGAGTTGGCTTCTGTGTTACTTTTCCATCTAATTTGGTGTGTTTCTTCTGAGATTTCAGTACTGTGAAATTTGGAGGTATCAAGAAACTTCAGTATTTGCAGACATAAAGAAATCTGGTATATGCATGTGATGTAGAACGGTGTCTGCAAGATTCTTGGTAGAACCATAGATTTAGGCCACAGGTTGCTATGTGGCACACAGTGGAGTGTGTGTGCAGCTGTGGGGATTCAGCAGGGGGGACTAGTCCCACGTTCCTCCTGAGGGCATCTCAGAATTTTCAGCTGGGTGAGCTGGAGGTAGAGGTACTGATGTGTCCATAACTTTCATCTGCTTAGCTTGTGTTTCCTCTGAGATTAATTTTTTAAATCTGAAGAGTAAGGCCAGTGGGTGAGTTGATATGGTAGCAGCAATGGGATGTGGGACATCTTACCATTTTAAAAATGGGAATAAAATACATACATCATAGGATATTAATCAATTGAGACCATATACTCAAAGCATGTAGTACAGTGCTGGACACAGTTTTTTTCATACCCATAATATTAAAGAAATGTTTATTTCTTTAATATGGTATCTAATTAGAACTAGGATCTATGCTTTAACTGCTCTAAGAAATTCCATTTTTCACACATTAAAATTTTTTATTGAAATAAAAATTTTTGTATAACATACACTGTCACTGTCCTTCCATAGTTCATTGATTTGCTTGAGCAGGCACCAGTAATGTCTCACAACAAATTGTGAGACTTGTTGTTACTGTTTTTGGCATATTGAATATGCCACGGGGAGCTTGCCAGGCTTTGCCGTGTGGGCGAATTACTCTCAGTAGCTTGCCAGGCTCTCCAAGAGAGGTGGAGAAGTTGAACCCGGGTTGGCTATGTGCAAGGCAGACGCTCTACTCACTGTGCTATCGCTCCAGCCCATAACATACACTAATTTAGTTAATAATAGACTTACCACAGGACCTAGTAACTTCAATTGTGTGGTATATAGCCAAAAGAATGAGAAGTATGATCTGAAAGAGATGCGCACATCTCTATTTTTATAGCATTATTTATAATAGCCTAAAGGGGAAAATACAAATGTCCATCAGTATTTGCAGACATAAAGAAACATGGTATATGCATGTGATGGACTGTCATTCCAGTTTTGATTAAAAAATGGAAATTCTGACACTTGATGAACCTTGAAAATAGTATGGTAAGTCAGAGAAACAAATCTTGTATGATTCCACTCATCCAGAGTGTTTAAAGAAGTCAGTTTCATAAAAAGTGGAGTGGGGTGCAGGTTTATGGGGGGGTGGGGCTTGGGTATGGAGATTTGTTATATAGTAGGTGCAGTAGTTTTAATTTTGCAAGATGAATAATTTGTAGATATACATTTCACAACAATGACAAATATATGTGATAGGACTCAACTGTAAAAGCCAATTGGAGAGTAAATACTATGTAGTTTTTACCACAATTAAAGTTAATAAAATAAAATATGTACATAGAAAACAGTAACCATTGTATTAATTTAAGGTATACCATGTTGTGATTTGTCCTATGCATAGATTGTGAAATGATCACCCAACTACGTCTAGTTAACATGTATCACTTCACACCACATATGATTTTGTAGTTTTTCTTGTGATTGAGAAACAAAATATTTCATTAAAATTTTTATCTATAATTTAAAAAATTATAGGTAACATGGTTACAAGTGTTAATGTTTATGTTATTAATATGGATGTTGCACTTTCCCACCACGGAAATGCCAGGGACCCTTCACGCTGCTTCTCTGTCTCCCTAGCACCTCCTCTTCAGTTCCCCATTGCCACCCACTGCTCGGCAATCTAAGGTGATGAAAAGTTATAAGATCTATTTTCTTCACAATCGAAGAATCAGTTATACAGTCTGAATAGCTCTGGTCACCATGCTGTATACTGCATCCCTAGGACTGGCTGACTACAGGAAAGTAGGAACCTTTTGACTCCTATTACCCATGTCTCCTAGCTGCAAGTTATCCTGAGAAATGTGATTAGTTGGCTCTTGGGAGGTGTCCCTCCAGAGGCCCTGAGTATACTGCCACTACAAGCATATTGGAGTGACAAAAGCCCATCAGGAGGATAGAGTTTTAAAAATGATTCTGTCTGGGTCACCCTGACTTCATTTATAGATAGCACAACCAATCTGGGACGTGGGGAAATCTTCTTTCTTTAAAATTTCCACATTCATTCCACCTTGAATCAGCAGAAGTGAAGCTGTGTGTTATTTTTACCTTGCTGCTGTGAAGTGGGGAGAGAGAGAAGAGCATTGAGAAAAGGCAACCGCCATTCCTCCTAGTGGTCTGGAGTGGTTAGGTGTTGGTTACTGCCTTCCAACTTTTTTTTTCCCTGCTGTAGTTTTGATGATGATGACCTCATCCATCTGTGGTTGTGATGCTCCCTGGGGGTCACATATTGTTGTTTCAGGGTTTGCACGATTGCTAGACAGACAGGGGTCACAGGCTAGCTGTGGAGCTCTCTTACTGTCTGCTTATGGACCTTGCCTAGATGACTGCCCTCACACAAGCTCACCAATGGGCTGCGCTCCTTGCCACGGGTACATGTCTTTCCACTTGGGGTGCTCAGGCGGGGGAAAAGTCATGCACTTGAGTCCAAGTATGCACACACACACACACACACACACACACACACACACACAGATTTGCCAGAGATTCCACACTGTCGAGATGAAGAAACTTCCCTCTGTGCAGTGGGTGGTGGCTCTGGGGATCAGGCTCCGCTTCAGATGTAAGGCCACTTGATGTGGCTAAGTCGACTAACCATTGGCGTTTGTGATTTTTTAAATTTTTAATTAATTTATTTTTATTAGTGAATTTCCATGGGGTACAGTTACAAACTTATGAACTTTCGTGTTTGCATTACAATGATTATTCACCCATCCCTTCATCAGTGGCGTTTGTGCTTTTTTTCAGAAAATAAACTTGTTTCATTCAGGTCAAATTTGAATGCTTTAACTAAATAGAATTTACCCCCCCCTTAATTCCTCCTGGTACTTTATGATAATATGATTAAAGGTAATCTTTTCCCACCTGTGGTCACTTAGATGTAGTGTTTTTGTTTATATTTGAACCCACACTAGCTGTTGCTGCACAGCAGAGTGGCATAGTAGTACCCCACACACTCACACTTAGACCCTCCATTTGGGTACTCAAGGCTTCTCTTGAATGATTGTACAGGAAGATTCCACTGTTTTGAGTTACTAGGAATTTGAATATGCTGGCTGACTTCATGGAGAAATATTACTTTTCGTCTTCATGGAGTGAAGGTGTTAACTTCTGAGATAAAGTTATTTGCACAGCAGTCGAATTTGCATGTAATTAGACTCATAAAAACCAACTTTAATGGCATATATAGACTAACTGTAGAGTTTATATTGTGCCAGGCCTTGTATTGAATTCCACATACTCCACTTATTATAATTTAGTTACGTTTCCTGGCAACTCTGCTGTGAGCGCTGTTTCATAGAAGAGCGCTGTTTCTTCTTTTTGGAGAGGCTGAGTCATGCAGCCACCAAAGGACAAAGGCTTGAGCTCCTGTCTTCTGGTGTCAGGTAAACGTTCTCCAAACAATACATAAGTTTCCAGATATTTGGTGTAAACTGAGTCTCACGTTAATTTTCCCTAATTTGTTTTGAACAAATGTTCAGCCTGCAGCAAAATTTTATGTCATATTTCGCAGTATTTTTTCAATATACAACCCCCTTAGACTGAAATGTTACTGTTATGCAGGAGAATGGGTTCATACAGCTTTAGCTGATTCATTATAAAAATGATTAACAGTTAATTTTGATCCGTACTAAGAGTTATATTTTTTGCATTATAATCCAGAATACTCAATATGCATGTGTAATTAAAACACGAAGTAGTACTTTTCCTTTATTACATATTCTTTTTAAAAATGTTATTTTGGGCATGTGATATACAGTATGGCAAAGTTAAAGGCATAAAACATTCCCACACCCCCTCCACCAGAGTGTCAGCTTCTCTCACCTTCTTTTCTGTCTTCATGTCACCTACTGTGATATGCTTCCTACTAAAGATCAGTTGACTAACTTCACTCAGCATATACTCTATAGATACATCCATGTAGTGGCAAATTACATGATTTCATCTTTTCTTATAGCTGAGTAATGTTCTAATATATATATACATGTATGTATATATACACATGTATACACACACACACACACACACACATATATATATACATATATATACTAGTTTCTCTATCTAGTCATTTATTCTTGGACATTTGGGATATTGTAAATATTGATGGATTGAATGTAGGAGTGCAACTGTTTTTTCTGAATAGAGTGTTTGGGTCTTTGGGGTAAATGCCAAGAAGTGGGATTGCTGGGTTTTATGGAAGCTCAATTTCCATTTTTTTGAGAAGTGACATGCTATGTCATCTTATATTATTCTGTTCTATTATGTAACATCTCATTCTATTTCTTCATTATATTTTATACTTCAAAACAAGTCCCAGGCTGCAAAGAGTACAGCAGTTACAGTGCTTGCATTGTACATAGTTGACATGGGTTCAAACCCCAGTACCCCAAATGCTCCTCTGAGCCCTATCAGGTGTGATTCCTTAGTGCAGAGCCAGTAATAAACCCTGAGTACTGCCAGGTGCAGCCCCCAAATCAACCAACCAAACAAAAACACAAGTCTCTTAAGACCAACTAAAATTCACTTTTCACCATAGGGTCAGAGATCATATTTTTGAAAAATAGTTCTTTAGCTGGATAGATCATTCTTCACAAATTCTCTCCATGATGTTATATATTTCACCATTCCTCTAGAGGATTTTTAAAATTATGAGTCTAGGTAAAAAGAGCAAAGGTGGAATCCAAATTAGAGAATCTTGAAGAATGTAGGATTCTCTAAAAGAATTCTCTAAAAGAGGTCAAGACAATAAATCTGACTTACTTGGAAACACTAAGAACTCTAGCCTCAAAAAGCTTGGTCCCTCCACCTTATTGGGTGTTGTGATTTGCAAAAGAGGCAATGGGTGACAATCATGTTTGGTCTATAGTCTACTTTAAGCATGCTTCTCCCAAGCACAAAAATTTGTAAATCTACAACTGTACCTCATGATGTCTCACTAATAAAAATTAAAAAAAAAAAAGCTTGGTCCTTGCAGGTTAGTATCTAGCCTCCAGGGCATGGAACTCTAGTGAGAAAAACAGACTGAGCTGCTTTGGGCAAAGGGTCTTTCAGAGGATTCTATGATAAAAGGACTTTGAATTTTTTTTAACATTTAAAAAAAAATTTTATTAGTGAAACACCATCAGGTACAGTTGTGGACTTACAAATTTTTGTGCTTGGGTTTCAGTTATACAGTGATCAAGAACCCATCCCTCCACCAGTGCCCATTTTCCACCACCACGGGTCCCAGTATCCCTCCCACCCCCCATCCCCCAAAAGGGAATACCCTGCCACAGAGGCAGGGTGGGAAAAGGACTTTGAATTTTTAAATAGTTCTTCAAGTAGCAACACACCTCTCACTTAGCAGCATTGTGAAGAGAACCTGAATGGTTTGTTGAATTAGCTAGACCTGGTTTGATGATTTAGAAATGTGCAGTTGTTGACTTGCTGGTTACTCTAGTGTCATGAACTGCTGCCACTAGTTAACATGAGAAAGTGAAAAAAAAGGGGAGGGACTCATTGAAAATTATGGAGGTTGCGAGGAATGGGTAGAGGGGCTGTTTTCCAAGTGTGGTGGTGCTGGAGTTTTGGTAATGGTGTAGTGAGGTTTGTGCACAGGTAGAGGTAGGGAGCTGTACTTCCCAAATTCTGTAGTATTGCAAACCAATGTCAAGTCAATACAATTTGAATAAAAAAGAAAAAAAAAGCATTAAAAGGAAACAATACTTTAGACAGTTTGTTTTGACATTCTCAGGTACTGTAGTTTTGTTCATTTTATTTCTTATTTATTTTGGGGTATAAGTGATGGGGAGGGCTTCATGATAGCAGTAGTTAGTATTTCTCTAGATGCGTCTCAGCTGGATTCTAGGTACTTACTTAGTTCCTTATATGGGTTATCTCATTTATTTTTTAATAAAACGTAATGAGGTCAGTAATTATTTCTCCCTTTTACCAAAGTGAACAATGAGATTAAGAAGACCAACTGTCCAAAGGTGGGCGTGGGATGGGATTAAGATGATATCTGAATCCAAATCACCAAACCAAAATCTAATAGTCATTGAAGTCTGACACAAAGCAAATGAAACCAAGCACAGAAACAAATATTAACTTACATGGAAAAAAATTTGAACATTCTGAGATGCAAGAAATAACCTACAAGTCATACTGAACTGAGCCAAACTAACACTACACAGAAAAAGCAGGAATGATATGATACAAACACAGCCTGTATGAAGTAGTTCCTGAGGAAGGAGCTTGACTCTGAGGCTTTTACTGATCACCATGTCTGCTGCCTCAGATGCTGACCTTCTTTCTTTACTTTTTATTTTTTTTTAATATTTTAAAAAATGAATCTTGTGACATACAGTCATAGAGTTACAAACTTTCGTGATTGCATTTCAGTCATACAATGAACGAGTACCTATCCCTCCACCAGTGCCCATTCTCCACCACCAATAGTCCCAGTATCCCTTTCGCCACCTTGACTCCATTTTCTACTCCCCCACCCCCACCCCCTGCCTCTGTAGCAGGCACATTCCTTTTACACTCTATCTCCTTTTGGGTATTATGGTTTTCAGTATAAGTACTAGGTGCCCATCATGTTTAGTCTATAGTCTACTTTCAGCACGCATCTCCCAACCTGAGTGAGCCCTCCAAGCATCAATTATTTAGTGCTGACCTTATTTGTATTTCTAGTTTCAACTTTTGTCTTAAAGGTAAAAAAAAGTCTTTGTTGGAATTTTTTTTTCTTTTTGAGTCATACTCAGTGATGCACACGGGTTACTCCTGGCTCCTGCACTCAGGAATTACTCCTGGTGGTGCTCAGGGGACCATATGGGATGCTGGGAATTGAACCCTGATGGGCTGCATGCAAGGCAAACGCCCTACCCGCTGTGCTATTTCTCCAGTCTCTTTGTTGGATTTCTTTGGTCAGGAAAACTGGTACTAATATAATTATATCTTTGGAAAAAGCAAAGTGGTTTATCAGAAACTTTGGAAAAGTGGATTATTTCTATACTCAAGTAACTAAAACTTGGGACTTGAGGGACTATTCCAGAGATTGAGAAGTAACTGGTGAGCAGAGGTGAAATTTATTCCCCCAAAGCTGAATGCACACAGGACATTCTCCAATGCACATAGAACATTCTCCAACATAGATCACATGCTGATAAGCCAAGCCTTATTCCATCAAACCTTTAAATCCTCCTGTTTCCCCTGAATAGTAACAGAATTGACCAAAAATAAGCCTACACTTCAAGACTGGACTAAGTTATTAGTTATGGTAATTGAGTGCTAAGAGCAGGCTAAATTGTTGTTCTCTTAGGAATGGAAGAACAGAAGGATTTGTCCAAATAAATACTTTTTTTTTCTGTACAAAATGCATCACAAGGCAAAGGTTAAATGTTTAAAAAAAAACCAATGTTATGCTCGTAACTGGAAGATAAGTGTGTGTACGTGTGTGTGTGTGTGTGTGTGTGTGTGTGTATGTGTAGGGAGGGTATAAGGGACTGAAAAACCCATTAGGAAGTTTTCCTTTAAGTGATGGCCTCAAAACCATTTTGAAGTGAGAATAAGAACAGTAACTCTGATTTAATAATCATTAAATCTTTTAAGCATATTCAGTGAATGTAGAAGATTCAATTATTTTAGAAGATTTAAAATTATTTCAACTGACTTGGCTGCTTTGTGGCCTAGAGCAAATGACTATGCAAACCCCCTTGGTAATTCTTGAAAAAATAAGTAGATGGCTGTAAATGGATGATTGATTCTAAGCTCTGTGGCTCACCATTAGAATTATATCACTGCGTGCTCTCTCCTCTTGCCTAGAGGGCTTACTTCCTTAGCTTGTTATTCATAAACCTTGCAGGGAGATCCAGGATCAAATATTTGTATTGTGGAGAGGGTTCCATCATCGATAATTTTTTCTTGTCTTTTTAAATTTTATTTAATTTTTTCATAGGAGATCACCCTATACTGAGAGAACCATATTTTTAATTCATAGAAGAACATTGCTCTCTGGATGAATGATTATATTCTGAATGCCCAATAAGTGAGTTTTAATTTTAACTTTGCTTTCAATTCATTCTAAAATACCTTTTCTACACATGTAAAATGGGACAATAATCTCCACCTGTGTCACAAGAGTGTTATGAAAATTAGAAACAAGATGCTTGTAGTATACTTGTTTTTTTGAGAAATGTAAAAATATTGTATGAAAATGATAAAACAATATGTGAATAGCACTGCACTGTAGCACTGTTCTCCCAATGTTCATTGATTTGCTCAAGTGGGCCCAGTAATGTCTCCATCGTGAGACTTGTTGTTACTATGTTTGGCATATCCAACATGTCATGGGTAGCTTGCCAGGCTTTGCAATGAGGGTGAGATACTCTCAGTAGCTTGCTGGGCTCTTCGAGAGGGGTGGAGGAATTGAACTTAGGTCGACCAGGCTGTATGAGTGCAAGGCAAATGCCCTACTTCTGTGCTATTGCTCCAGCCCAATATGTGAATATAGAATTAAAAATTTTAAGTTGTGAATCTGTGATTTACAATACTTCTAATAACGGTTTCTCTTACATAAAACTCCAACACCACACCCATCGCCATGTACCTACCTCCCTTCCCCAAGTATCCCAGTACCCACCCTCTCAACCTCCCAACCCCTGACAAACCCTATCTTGTGGATTCATTCTATCATTATGTTGCCTTTTGACCTTCATTGTTATCTTGTTGTGTATCTTTAAGTCCTACATATGAGAGAGAGCATTTATTTTTTCTTTAAAATTTTTTTAAAAAATTAAATCACATTTACCAAGTAGTTCATGATTGGATTTCAGTCAATGTTCCAACACCTATCCCTTCACCAGTGTACTTTTCCCATCATCAATGTACCCAGTTTCCCTTCCACTTCCCCCAACCCCCTGCCTACCACTATGGCAGGCATTTTTTCTTCTCTCTCTCTCTACCTCCCTCCCTCTCTCCCTCCCTTCCTCCCCCCCCTTTTTTGGGCCTTATGGTTTGCAATACAGATAATGAAAGGTTTTCAGGTATATCCCTTTGCTATTTTCAACAATTCTCAGTTCTTGTCCAAAATGATCATTTCCAACTATTATTGTCTATCCTAACTGCCCTTCACAGCCCCTTCTGGGCCCCTGTTTATATATATATATATATATATATATATATATATATATATACACACACACATACATATATCTGTATATATGTATGTATATATATATTTATTATATCCCACAAATGAATTCAGTCATTCCATACCAGTCCTCCTTCTGACTCATTTTACTCAGCATGATACTCTTCATGTCAATGCATTTATTATTTTTTAATTTTTAATTTTTAAAATTTTTATTAGTGAAACACCTTGAGGTACAGTTGTAGACTTACAAATTTTTGTGCTTGGCTTTCAATTATACAATGATCGAGTACTCATTCCTCCACCAGTGCCCATTTTCCACCACCACTGATCCCAGTACCCCTCTCACCCCCCATCCCCCCATCCCACCCTGTCTTTGTGGCAGGGCATTCCCTTTTGTTCTCTCTCTCCTTTTGGGTGCTGTAGTTTGCAAAAGAGGCATTGAGTGGCAATCATGTTTGGTCTATAGTATACTTTCATCATGCATCTCTAATCCTGGGAGGATCCTCCCAACACCCTTTATTTGGTGCTCCCTTCTCTATCTGAGCTGCCTTTTCCCCTAGCATGGGGGGCCTCCAAGCCATGGAGTTAACCTCCTGGTACTTATCTAGGCTATTTCTTGGGTGTTAGTCTCCTATTTTTTTACTTTATGTTCCCCAGATGAATGCAATCTTTCTATGTCTGTCCCTCTCTTTCTGCATGTCAATACATTTAGAAGCAAATTTCATGACTTCATTTTCCCTAATGACCATGTAGTACTCCTTTGTGTAGATGTACCATAGTTTCTTTATCCAGTCATCTGTTCTCAGGCACTTGGGTTGTTTCCAGATTCTGGCTATTGTAAATAGTGCTATAATGAACATGGAAGTGCAGATGACATTTCTGCTGTATGTTTTTGGGCCTCCAGGGTATATTTCCAGAAGTGATATTGCTGGGTCAAATGGGAGCTCATTTTCATATTTTTTGAGGAATGTCCATATTGTTTTCCATAAAGGCTGGATCAGTTGGCATTCCCACCAACAATGAATGAGACTTCCTTTCTCCCTGCATCCATGCCAGTATTGATTGCTCTTGTTCTTTTGGATATGTGCGAGAGAGATGATTTCTATAGTATCAGAAGTCCATAAATGGGATTGATAAAGTTTTATGATATATATTAATACTTATATACAGTTTTTCTAAATAATAAAATTGTTTCCAAACAGAAATGTCAAAAATAAAGAACAAAATAAAAATACTTATTACCACATTTAAAAACTCTAAAATCTTTTTTTCTTTTCTTTTTTATTACTGAAACACCATGAGGTACAGTTTTAGACTTACGAACTTTCGTCCTTGGGTTTCAGTTGTACAATGATTGAGTACCCACCCCTCCACCAGTGCCCATTCTCTACGACCATGATCCCAGTAGCCCTCCTATCCCCCTACCTCATTCCCCCCACTCGGCCTCTATGGCAGGGCATTCCCTTTTGCTCTCTCTTTCCCTTAGGGTGTTGTAGTTTGCAATAGAGATATTGAAAAATTCTAAAATTTTCTTGGTGCTAACTTGGTTCAAAACTCTTGGTCAGGGGCTGGAGCAATAGCACAGTGGGTGCTATTGCACTCGGCTGACCTGGGTTTGATTCCCAGCATCCCGTATGGTCCCCTGAGCACCACCAGGAATAATTCCTGAGTGCATGAACCAGGAGTAACCCCTGTGCAATGCCAGGTGTGATGCAAAAAGCAAAAAAAAAAAATGCCAAAAAACAAAAAAATCCCAAACTCTTGGTCAATATTTCCCAAACCATGTTTATAATTTGTTATTTTAATTGTTTATTATCTTTCTTATTATGATGATTATTGTGTGTGTGTGTGTGTGTGTGTGTGTGTGTGTGTGTGTGTGTATGTGTGTGTGTGTTTGGACTATGCCTGGTTCTGTGCAGGGCTTAATCCTGACTACTCAGTGATCACCATTATGTCGTACTGGGGATATTGCATGAAAGGGAAGTGCATTATCCATTGTAATACCTCGCTGCACCCTGTTTATTTACTTTTTATGAGAGATGAAAAGATATTCAATGAAAAATCTGTTCAGTAGTCAAAAAAGTTATGAGAGTTAAAGCACGACGTTCAGTCCTAGGTTACCCAGCTCTCTTTGTGCATCAGGTTTCTCTAAAAGAGTAAAATAGCATGTAGCAGTTCCAAAACTATGTTTCTCTCCTTAATTTTATTTTATTAAAGCACTATGAGTTAAAAAGTTATTCATAGTTGGTTTATTTAACTATGGGTTAAAAAGTTATTCATAGTTGGTTTATTGATATATAATGTTCCATCACTGATCCTGCCACCTGTGTCAACGTCCCTTAACTACGGTCCAAAACTATGTTAATAAGGAAAGTAGTTTAGAGAAAGCGCTATGGACCAGAAATGAACTTAAAAACACTTATTTCTAAGGTGCCTGTCAAGTCTTTGGTTGCTTAAATGTTCTCAGTAACAACGAGATAAGTGACTGTGCTAGTGTTTTATACTTGCTAAGATCATTTAGCAATAATACAAAATAAAGTTTAATTCAACATATTTTAGATGCCAGAGCTGAAAACTTAGTTATATAAATGAGAATAGTAATGTAGTATATTGTATTAACTGATTTGAATTTTCTTAATTACATAGGTTAAAATTATATAGCAACTAATCATTACAAGTTGAATTTTGTTGATCTAACTTATTGATAATTCCATTTCCCATTTCATTAAGTTTTTTTTTTTAATCAAGAAAACATGAAATAAAGTTTTATATGCCTGCCAAAGGGGCAGACTGGGGATGGCAGGGACCCTGGGACACATGACATTGGTTTGAAACTTTGTATGTCTAAAAATATTCTATTATTAACAGTCTTATAAATCAGGGTGTCTTTTTTGTTTGTTTTTTGTTTTTTCTTTTTATTATTATTATTTTTTTTTGTGAAACACCATGAGGTACAGTTGTAGATTTACAATTTCTTGTGCTTGGGTTTCGATTATACAATGATCAAATACCCATCCCTCCACCAGTGCCCATTTTCCACCACCATGGATAATATCCCTCCCACCCCCATCCCCCCCATCCCCCCCTGCCTCTGTGGCAGGGCAATCCCTTGTGTTCTTTCTCTCCTTTTGGGTGTTGTGATCTGCAAAAGAGGCTTTGGGTGGCAAACATGTTCAGTCCATAGTCTACTTTCAACATGCATCTCCCCTCCTGGGAGGATCCTCCAAACACCCTTTATTTGGTGCTCCCTTCTCTATCTGAGCTGCCTTTTCCCCTAGAATGCCTGGCTGGCCTCTAAGCTATGGAGTAATCCTCCTGGTGTTGATCTCAGCTATCCTTGGGTATTAATCTCATATTTTGTTTCTTTATATTCCCCAGATGAATGCAATCTTTCTATGTCTATCCCTCTCTTTCTGACTCATTTAGCTTAGCATGATACTTTTCATGTTGTACCACTTGTATATATATTTCATGACTTCATCTTTTCTAACAGCTACATAGTACTCCATTGTATAGATGTACCAAAGTTTCTTTAACCAGTCATCTGTTCTTGGGCATTCAGGTTTCTTCCAGTTTCTGGCTATTGTAAAGAGTGCTGCAATGAACAAACAAGTGCAGATGTCACTTCGACTATACATTTTTGCCTCTCTGGGATATATTCCCAGGAGTGGTATTGCTGGGTCAAATGGGAGCTCAATTTCTAATTTTTTGAGAATCATCCATACTATTTTCCAGAAAGGCTGAACCAGTCGACATTCCCACCAACAGTGAAGGAGTGTCCCTTTCTCACCACATCCGCGCCAGCATCGGTTGCTTTTGTTCTTTTGGATGTGGGCCAGTCTCTGAGGTGTGAGATGGTATCTCATTGTGGTTTTGATCTGCATCTCCCTGATAATTAATGATGTAGAACATTTTCTCATGTGCTTTTTTGCCATTTGGATTTCTTCTTTGAGAAAGTTTCTGTTCATTTCATTGTCCCATTTTTGGATGGGGTTGGATGTTTTCTTCTTGTGGAGTTCAACCAGTATTTTGTATATCCTTGTAAATCAGGGTGTTTTAATAAAAAAAAATCAGTGTGGAAAAGAAATAATGCATTAAAAATCTTTCTTTGGAATACTAGCAGCAGTTATATTTGTAGGTCCTATGAAGATGTGATTAATGATTCTGTTTATATATATGAATAATCTATACATATACATATACATGTACATGTACATATACCTATGTGAACAAAGACTAACTCTACTCACATTATTTTCTGGGTCGTTTTCCTGCCCACATTTGAATTCATCCTGACTTTACTAAGTGTACTTACTCTACAAAAATGTAAAATAGATGATTTTAGAAGAAGTAGTGTTATTATTAGTATTGTGCCTCAAAAGTTGTACATGTTATTTTTAAGCCATGAGGTATTGAAAGGATCACCTTTTGCTCTTGGGATGTAAAAGAAAGCTGTAAAAAAGCCATAACAATGATGGCTAATTTGAAAGTCACTGAAAGACATGTAAACAAATATCAGGTCTAAAATATACTGCCAACAGATAAGTGTGTTTGGAAAAGGTTCTGAGAGGTCTGGTAGGAGGTTTTTGACTTGGATGCTTGGAGACTTGCCAGTTGAAGTAGCTGCGGTATTTTTTTTTTTTTATAAGTCGTTTTCTTTCTTTTTTTTTTTTTAAATATTTTTTTTTTATTTTTTTTAATTTTTACAATTTTTTGTGTTTTGGTTTCAATTATACAATGATCAGATACCCATCCCTCCACCAGTGCCCATTCTCCACCACCATGGCTAATATCCCTCCCACCCCCATCCCCCCATCCCCCCATCCCCCTGTCTCTGTGGCAGGGCAATCCCCTGTGTTCTCTCTCTCCTTTTGGGTGTTGTAGTCTGCAAAAGAGGCATTGAGTGGCAAACATGTTCAGTCCATAGTCTACTTTCGACATGCATCTCCCCTCCTGGGAGGATCCTCCAAACATCCTTTATTTGGTGCTCCCTTCTCTATCTGAACTGCCCTTTCCTCTAGGATACCCGGCTGGCCTCTAAGTTATGGAGTAATCCTCCTGGTGCTGATCACAGCTATTCTTGGGTATTAATCTCATACTTTGTTACTTTATATCCCCCAGATGAATGCAATCTTTCTATGTCTATCCCTCTCTTTCTGACTCATTTCGCTTAGCATGATACTTTCCATATTGTACCACTTGTATGTAAATTTCATGACTTCATCTGTTCTAAGAGCTACATAGTACTCCATTGTGTAGATGTACCAAAGTTTCTTTAACCAGTCATCTGTTCTTGAGCATTCAGGTTTCTTCCAGTTTCTGGCTATTGTAAAGAGTGCTGCAATGAACAAACAAGTGCAGATGTCACTTCGACTATACATTTTTGCCTCTCTGGGATATATTCCCAGGAGTGGTATTGCTGGGTCAAATGGGAGCTCAATTTCTAATTTTTTGAGAATCGTCCATACTGTTTTCCAGAAGGGCTGAACCAGTGGACATTCCCACCAACAGTGAAGGAGTGTCCCTTTCTCGCCACATCCACGCCAGTAGCTGCGGTATTTAACAGTGACCCCTGGAGGATAGAATGTGGTGTCACTGACATAATTTTTATAACTTTATAAAGTTTTCAGTTAAGGAACAGGTTCTTTGACTCTCTGTGCCTAAGGCACAGGTAACATCATTCCTTAGTTATCAGTTCTTACACGAGGTCCCGTCATCTCATATATTTGTTGGGTCTTGTAAAGGTAGCAGGTGCATCACCAAATGGTTCCTCTTGTTGAGTATGTTCAACTTCCCGTGGTAATGTAGTGGTTATTTTGAAGAGGATGAGAAAACTCTTCCTTTGGAATGAGTATGACTTCTCTAATGAGAAAGTAATCAACATTTAAAATCCCTCTTGGGAAAGAATTTAGGAAGAAACATTTTTCTCTGGAGTGTTCTGGCATCAGGAAGATACAATGATGTGGGAGACTTAAAAACTTTGAACTCATAAAAACATGTCTGAGATCCTGATTTTGGCTCTCCTTCAGATGTTAAGCAGGTTTTTTAAAAAAAATATTTATTTATTGAATCACTGTGGGAAAAGTTACAAAGCTTTCAGGTTTAAGTCTCGGTCATGCAAATATCAAACACACTTCCCTTTACCAATACTTATTTTTCACCACGGAGAACCCCAATAAACACCCCCCTTCCAACCCTCCCAATGCCTGTGAGGCAGAGGAATTCTAGTTAACACTCTATCTACTTTGACTTGATTTATTGTTTTGACAAAAGATGCACCATTATTATTTAGAGTTTACATCCCCAAATCAGACATACTGAAAAGGCAATGTGAAATAATTTGTTTTCTACAGCTGGTCACAAGAATTAAACGAAGTCGCAGGGCCGCGATAGCGGCTGCACGATTTTGGATTTCTGATATTTTATTTATTAACCCTGGAAGTATTTCTGCTGAGAGTCAGATAATTATGGGATTCGTGGGGGGCAACTCGTGACCTCGTAGGGCGTGAAGAATGAGCCGGGAACGCCCCCCTTCCCATGAGGTTTTAGTTGCCCCATCAAGACCAGCTCATACCAAGCAGGTTTTTTTTTTTAAATTTAAGCTGTTTTTAAAGACATAATTGACATGAAATATGATACTTTCTTCAAATATGCAAATATAATGATTCAGTATTTGTGTATGTTGTGAAATGATCACAGTAAATATAGATAATATTCATCATCACACATATCTCTGTGTATGTGTATATGATAAAATTTAAAATTGATTTTCTGAGAAACTTTTAGATAGACATGAAATATTATTAACTATTGGCATCAGCCATACACTACAATTTCATTAACTATGTATTTTATAACTGAAAGTTTGTACTTTTTAACTTTCATCACTCACTTTGGATTCCTGTCCTTTCCACTTGCCCAACTGCCCCTGTCAACCACCCATCTATTTGGAGACACATTTTCTATAGAGTTTTATGCTGTATTTGTTTGTTTCAAGGTGTAAGATAAGAAATGATTTGTAAAAGAGACACTGCTGCTCATTCACCATAAAGCCCCTAATGAAAATAAATTGTGTTTTTTTTAATTGTGTTTTGTTAGAGAAACATTTTGGATACTTTATCGGAAGGGACAAACATTAAATTATTTCCTGCTGATATAATATGTATCTATGAAAAGCCAAGCATCATCTGTATCACAAAAATAATTTGAGGGAAAAAAGCAATAAAAATTTAAACTGAAGCAATTTTTATGATCAATTTCTGGGTTTAGATATTAATGATGGTTGCATAATAGAAAAATGTACCAACTCTTTGCTTACTTTTACCATAGAGTCTGTTAGCCTTTTTAAAATTCTTTTTTATTATTGAATACAGTGAGATACAGTTACAAGGCTTTCATGATTGGATTTCAGTCATAAAATGGTTGAACAGTCATCCCTCCACCAGTGTACATTTTCCACCACCAACGTCGCCAGTATCCCTCCCTTCACCCCCACCCAACCCCACCTCCTGCCTCTATGGCAAACAATTTTCTTCTTATTCTCTCTACTTTTGGGCATCATAGTAATACAGACATTGAGAGGTCATCATGTTTGATCCTTTATCTACTTTCAGCACACATCTCCCATCCTGAGCGATCCCTCCAACCAGCATTGACTTAGTGATCCCTTCTCTGTTTCTCTATCCCAGCTGCCTTCTCCCCCAGATCATGAGGCAGGCTTCCAACCATGGAGCAATCTTCCTGACCCTTGTTTCTGTTGTCCTTGGGTATTAGACTCATATTTTGTTATTTTATACTCTACAAAATTAGTTGTTAGCCTTTTGTGTGTGTTGTGGAGGGGGATACATTCTCTGGTGCCCAGGGGCTACTCCTGGTTATATGCTAAGGTATCACATTTGTGCTCAGAGGACCATATGCAGTGCCAGGGAAAGAACTGGGATCAGCTTCATGTAAGGCAAGCGCCTTTACCCTTGTACTGCCTCTCCAACTTAATATGTTAGCCTGGGGGATATCATTTGTGTATTTTTTGTGATCTGTAAAATGGGGTAAATTTATCTGTTCAAATTACATTCTGGAATTTTGGGCTGAAGTGATAGTACAGCGGTAGGGCGTTTGCCTTGCACGCAGCCAGCCTGGTTGAGCCAGGTTCGATTCCTCCGCCCCTCTCGAGCCTGGCAAGCTACTGAGAGTATCTCGCCCGCACGGCAAAGCCTGGCAAGCTACTAGTGACGTATTGAATATGCCAAACATAGTAACAATAAGTCTTATGATGGGGACGTTACTGGGCCCGCTTGAGCAAATCAATGAACAACAGGAGGACAGTGCTACAGTGCTAAATGGAAAATATTAATAGAAATATAATTAAATAATACATTCTTGCCAGTGGTAAAGGGTTCAAACTCTATAAATATTGTTCATTTTCTAATGCTTTTATTAAAGTAGGGAAAACCACTTGACTGCTTATCTTTTTGCAATGGTAGTGAGTCAACACTGGTAAAGGAAGACACTTATTGAGATGAATATATAGGCAACTTGGAACTGTGACTCAGAGAGAATTAGTTTTGTTGATGAAGGAAGAATTTATATCTGGCAAAATACCTATACCCAGGGGGTATAGGGAGTATCCTATTAAATATGTGCTGACCACTTGGTTGCTTGACAGTGTCATCTTTCTGAATGTGCAGGTGGACAGAGTTCAGATGGACACAGAATTAAGATTAACACTTGGAGATCAGGTATTTATTTTAAGACAAGTTAAGAATGAGGATGAAGTGGGTCTAGAGGCCTTTAAAGCAGCAAGCTGAAATAGGTTGGGAAGTGTGTCCTATGATAAATACTATAATAGAGCTAGTTTTTCTCTGTGCTTTCCAATCACAGAGAATAAGTGAACAAAAGCTGGTTATATTTAAACAATTGTTCTTACAATGTGCTGGAGCGATAGCACAGTGGTAGGGCGTTTGCCTTGCACGCAGTCAACATGGCTTACCCAAGTTCGATTCCTCCACCCCTCTCGGAGAGCCCGGTAAGCTACTGAGAGTATCTCGCCCACATAGCAAAGTCTGACAAGCTACCCACGATGTATTAGATATGCCAAACACAGTAACAACGAAGTCTCACAGTGGAGATGTTACTGGGCCTGTTCGAGAAAATCGATGAACAATGGAAGGACTGTTTTTACAATAGTACAATGCATCTTTGAACTTATAATGAAAATAAAGGTAAAGAGGTATTACATTCCAGTATTTATTGCAGTGTTGTTTGCAATAGCCAAGAACTGAAACCAACTTAGTGCCCATCAATACATGCTTGAGTTAAGAGTGTGGTATATATTCAAAAGGAGTGAGAGAACAAAAAGGAATGCCCTGCCACAGAGTTGAGGTGGGATGGAGGGGAAGGGGCGGTGGATGCTGTGGCCATTGGTGGTGGGAAATGGGCATTGGTGGAGGGATAGGTACTCTACCATTGTATGACTGAAATGCAAGCATGAAAGCTTTTAAGTCTATAACTGTACCCCACAGTGATTCACTAATAAAAATAAAAAAAAGAGTGTGGTGTATAAAAAGTGTTACACTCAGCTATAAAAAGAAGAAAATCAGGGCAGGACCGTTAGCACAGCAGGTAGGGCATTTGCAGCCGACCCGGGTTCGATTCCCAGCATCCTGTATGGTCCCCCAAGCACTGCCAGGAGTAATTCCTGAGACCATGAGCCAGGAGTAACACCTGTGCGTTGTCGGGTGTTACCCGCCCCCGCCCCCCCCCCCCAAAAAGAGAAAATTCTATCATTTGCAAGGATGGACATAAAAGGATCAATCTTCTAGAAGCTTTTATACTTTGTGACAAAAGTCAGACTGCTACAGACAAATGCTATATAATTTTACTTGTATGTGAGATATGGCCAAGTTTGTGTTGACAAGGACACCGACGCCTCCAACACCTCTTTTATCGCATGTTCCGAGGAACAATTCTTCTCCAGTGTCGAAAACAGCATGGTGAGATTCGTGCCTTCTTGTCTCGGTCAGACCAATGATGTCGTACTTGATCATTCGCGCTTGTACCATCAGGTCCTCGATGGATGCATCTGATGCTAGTGTACGTGCATTGAAAGTACAGACGATCATTTTTGTCTTCCTTCGTTGTGGCAGCCTAGGTCGGCCTTGAGATTTTGTCGGCCTCTCCTTTCTCATCCTTCTCAGTGCTGCCATGTCAGTGAAGCCTTCAGGGTCAGGTGAATGAGACCAATTGTAGTTACTGGTTTTGGCATATTGAATACACAGTGGATAGCTTGCCAGGCTCTTCCGTGCGGGCGGAATACTCTCGGTAGCTTGCCAGTCTTTCCGAGAGGGATAGAGGCTTTTGGGGTGACCTCTAATCACCCTTGTAGTGTTACCATATTTGAACCCTATCAAATATGGTACGACAATTCCAGAAGATGGGTATTTAGTGTCTTATGATGTGTCGCGCGGCCGCTTGCGACCGCGCGGGTCCGGAAAGCATCCTGGAGTGTGGCGACGGCTGGGTAGTGGAAGTAGTGTCCAAACTTGGCCAAGAGCATTGATTCATTCGAATGCCTAACAACCCGAATTGGACGTTTACATTTGAATAGATGTGGCTCACTGTCTGCAGTTTCTATCTTCGTTGTCTACGCACCAACATCTCATTATGATGAAAGAGAAATTGAGAAGTTCTACATGGAGCTAGAGAAGTTCTATAAAGAAGACCACACCTTCTACAAGATCATTGTGGGTGATTTTAATGCCAAGATAGGACCGAGAAGATCAGCTGAAGAACTTCACATCGGGACCCATGGCCTAGAATGGAACGAACAGGGTGAGAGACTGTCTGAGTTCATCATGTCGACCAAGACCATTCATGGTAACTCACAGTTCCAGAAGGCAGAATCTAAACGATGGACATGGGAGTCTCCTGGTGGACGATTCCACAACGAAATAGACAACATCATATTCAATCGATGGTTTTGCCTGACTGATGTCGCTGTTGTCCCAAAATTTCGAACGGGATCGGACCACCGTCTCCTTCGTGCAAAATTCTACTTCACAGAGCGGGGAGAAAGGGCTGCAAAGTTCAAAAAGAGAACTCCCAGAATGACCACCAACTGGGAACTCTTTGGTACTATTGCGGCAACATGGGAAGATGCCATTGTTGACAACATTGAGGAGGAATACGATCGACTGGTTCAGCACCTCCATGAATGTGCGAGGAACGCCAAGAGAGAGATAGCCACAAAAAGTCGCCTATCTTCAAAAACTCTTGAGCTAATTCGCCAGCGTGGTTTGGCGCATGCCTCAGGCAACCGCAAGCTAACGTCCGAGCTCGCAAAGCAGTGCAGAGATGCGATCAAGGAAGACCTCAAAGAGAGAAGAGCAGAAGTACTGGTAGATGCGGCAGAAGCCGGGAAAAGTATTCATAAGGCCCGCCTGTCCTTCGCCAACTATAAGACCAAGATGACTGCCCTCCGACGTCCTGATGGATCCATCACATCCACCAGAACGGCAATGGAGAAGATTATCCATGACTTCTACTCAAATCTCTTCGATAGCCATGTCCACTTGCCGATATACCAAATTCCACAGGATGGGTATGTCGTTCCCAATGTTCTCCCTTCCGAAATCCGACACGCCATTTCGTCGGTAAAGAAACAAACAGCACCCGGCCCAGACAAGGTCAGACCTGAACACCTGAAGAACCTGCCGTCAGTACTCATCAATACACTGGCTCGGCTCTTCACTCGCTACCTGTCTGAATGCAAGGTTCTGTCCCAATGGAAAACCAGCAGGACCGTACTACTGTTCAAGAAGGGAGACATCCATGACATTGGCAAATATCGCCTGATCTGCCTATTGTCTGTCATCTACAAGTTGTTCACTCGAGTCATCCTGAATAGGATTGGCAGAACACTAGATGAAGGACAACCATGCGAGCAAGCAGGGTTCCGCAAAGGATTCAGCACCATCGACCATATCCACACGATAACCAAGCTCATTGAGGTTTCTCGGGAGTTCAAGATGCCGCTCTGCTTAACTTTCATTGATTTAAAGAAGGTCTTTGATTCTGTTGAGACGGAAGCGGTCATTGAAGCCCTAGCCAATCAGGGCAGTCAAGCCCAATACATCAGGATCCTCCGTGAGCTGTATTGCGGATTCACTACCAGGATCTCACCATTCTACAAAGAAGTGATCGTTGATGTCAAGAGAGGGGTGCGGCAGTGTGATACCATTTCACCGAAACTCTTCAGTGCCACCCTCGAGAACATCATGCGACGACTGGAATGGGAAGGAATGGGAGTGAAGATAGATGGTTGGCAACTACACCACCTCCGCTTTGCTGATGACATTGTTTTAATAACACCAAACATCAGCCAAGCGGCACAAATGCTGGCTGACTTTGACCGTGAGTGTGGAAAGGTAGGACTACAGCTGAATCTTACGAAGACAATGTTTATGAGAAACAGCCTTGTTCCTGACACCCCATTCGCTCTCAATGGAATGACCATCTCCGAATGCAACAGCTATGTGTACCTAGGTCGAGAGGTCAACATGACAAATGACCTGGCACCCGAGCTGCGCAGGAGGAAGAGAGCGGCTTGGAACGCCTTCAAGAACGTCGAAGAAATAGCTAAGAGGACGAAGAACCTCCGGCTCCGGGCACATCTCTTTGATTCCACTGTTCTTCCTGCATTAACATATGCCTCAGAGACCTGGGCCCTATGCAAACAAGATGAGAACGCCATTCAGGTCTCCCAAAGAAGAATAGAAAGAGCCATGCTTGGAATATCTCGTTTCACTCAAATGAGAGAAAGAATCCGGAGTTCTGTCATCTGTCAACGATCAAAAATCAGGGACGCTGTCTCATTTGCCAAGGTGTCGAAAATCAGATGGGCTGGTCACGTAATGAGATTTAAAGACGACCGTTGGACTAGAGCTGTTACTGATTGGATTCCACGGGATGTCAAGAGACTGCGTGGCCGCCCACCTACCAGATGGTCAGACTTCTTCGTCAAGATCATGAACGATCGGTTTGAGGCTCTTCATATTCCCGGAGCCAACAGATGCCATTGGGCTACACTAGCACGCGACAGGGACAAATGGAGACGTTACTGGCGCCCACTCGAGCAAATCGACGACTAACGGGAAGTTAAGTGATTAAGTGATTAAGTGATATGAGATATGGAGAAAATAAATAAATGGATAAGCCTTATAGAATAAAAAAAATAGCCCTTAGACTCTAAGAATTGTTAGTAGTTATTAGAAGAATAGGAAACGCACGAGATTTCAGCACACACCAGTAGATTCCAGGCGATGGGCAAGTTTAAACACCTTGGATAGACATGGTGCTTGATGCAGAATAGACCCTTATCTGTGATAAAAATGACTTGGATCCTAGCTCTGTAATTTACAACCTCGGTATTTACAGGTCAGTTTCTCTTTTATGCCTCAGTTGATTCATCTTACTCCCCTTACTGAGATGCCTGTGAAGGGTAATAAGGGTTTTATTTTTTATGTGATGTTTTAATTGAATCACAGTGAAATAAATAGAAAGCTTTTCATGACTAGGTTTGGGAACCAACCCAAATTGGTTCATACAATGTGCCAATGCCCATCCCTCCACCAATGTACATTTACCAGTGGCATTTTCCCCAGTTTCTCTCCCACTACCCCACCATTTCCTCCTCTCCAGTCTGCCTTTATGGCAGGAAACTTTCTTCACACACCAGCTCTCCTTTTGGGAATTATGGTTTGAAATACAGATGCTGATAGGTTATCATGTATATCTCTTTACCTACATTCAGCACCCAGTTCTTGTCCAGAGTGATAATTTCTAACTATGATTGTCATACTGTACCCTTCTCTATCTTAACTACCCTTTGCACCTCCCCCCTCCCCCCTCCCCACTTGTACGGTAACTTCTAACCATTGACCAGTCCTCCTGGCCTCTGTTTTCCCTGACCTTAGATATTAGTTTCATATATCTTTTTTTTTGTATACTACAAATTAATGCAGAATGAGATGGTTTTAGGATAGTTGGTACCAGTGTTGGAGCAATAGCACAGTGGGTAGGGCATTTGCCTGTTCGCGGCGACCTGGCTGACCCAGGCTCGATTCCTCTGCCTCTCTCGGAGAGTCCGGCAAGCTACCGAGAGTATCTTACCTGCACGGCAAAGCCTGGCAAGCTACCTGTGACGTATTCGATATGCCAAATACAGTAACAAGTGTCACAATGGAGATGTTACTGGGCCCGCTCGAGCAAATTGATGAACACAGTGACAGTGACAGTGGTACCAGGGCTTCTAGTGCTAGGGACTGGTGCCTTCCCTGAGTCTGAGATAAGTCTAGGAGTCCAGGAAGGAGAAAGAGCTATGGCTTGGTTCAGATAGTTTTTATAAAGAAATCCTATAGGGATTTAGAGAGAAGCATCCTATTTAGGATATGACCCTGAGAATCAAAGAATAGGTTCATTGATTATGAGGTTCTTAGTGACAGATTTCTCCCTGGGATTCTGTGGACTCATCTGGGAATCAGAATGCCCTGGAGATGTAATCTGCTGGGATGATTCCAGACTTAAACACAGAACAAGCCATTGCAAGGCAGCTGCTAGGTCTTCACACTTCTCCAGACTGAGTAAGTAATTCCCTTTAAAGTTGGCCCACAAAGAATTTCTGATAAATCCAAATTGGTTCGTAATTTGTATATACAGCTTAAACCGAGTGTATTTCATGTCCTGTTATGTTTGGTTTCACAGGCTCCTACAGACATGCTTTTCTTTCTCTCACATTGTTGGAGCTATGACACCCACTTCTTTTTACTGCCTGAGATATGCATCTCATAGGTGTCTCTGGGAGTCTGCAGAGTCTTCTCTGGGGAATGACATAAAAGAGACTCACAACATATTTCATTTTTATGTCACCCAGTGGGAAGGTAGCATGACATAAGAATGTTTATTTTTGTGGGTTAGAGTGCTTGGGTGATAATTCCAGGACTATGGACTTTAGTCTCCCAACATATTTTATGGTCATGTTCACAAAGAATCCAGAGAAATCACTGCTAGCACATTCTGAAAATGAGGCAATCCAGGGATGTTGGCCCTCCTATTTCTGTTGGATCTTTCAAGCTATATTCCAATGGTTATCTTCCATGCTTGGCAGAATTGGTATTTTTTTTTTTTGCCTCCTCTATTGTTGAGTTACAGATAGGTGTTTAAGATGAAGCAGGTCAGTTTTAAACCTTGGCAAACTTCAGTGTCACCGCTGAATTACACCAAAGAGGTTTTGTCTTCTGGGAAACCCCATTGCATAATAGCTATACACTGGGACTGAGAGCCTGGGATGCCTGGGTTTGAATGCCTCCTCCATCTACCAGTTCTTCGGTGCTTCAGTTTATTTACACACACAATGAGAATCCTAATAATATACACCGTAGCACTGTAGGACTGTCGTACGGTTGTTCATAGCTTTGCTCTAGTGGGCACCAGTAACGTCTCCACTGTGAGATTTGTTGTTACTGTTTTTAGCATATTGAATACACCACAGGTAGCTTGCCAGGCTCTGCCGTGTGGACTGAATACTCTCGGTAGCTTGCTGGGCTCTCTGAGAGGACCGGAGAAATCAAACCCGGGTTAGCTTTGTGCAAGGCAAATGCCCTACCCATTGTGCTATCACTTCAGCCCCACACCTAGTTAAACTTTAGGAAGAATTGTATAACAGGTATTTTGGAGGGGGATATTTTATTCCATATAAATTTCAATAATGTTTGATCATATCTTTAAACAAGAGTAATCATAGGGCCAGAGAGATAGTACAGCAGGCAGGCCATTTTCTTGCACACAGCCAACACCAGTTCAATCCTTGGCATCTCATATGGTCCCTTGAGGTCTGCTAGAAGTAATTCCTGAGTGCAGAGCCAGGAGTAACCCTGAGCATCTCTGGGTGTGGTCCCCCAAACCAAGAGCCAAATCAAAACAAAAACTATTAGTCATCCCAATCTACGAATAGGGGATGTGTTGTCATTTCATCATGTCATCTTTTATGTCTTCTATAGTGTCTTGTTTTCTTTGCATGTATTTTACCACTTTTGTTAAGCTTATTTCTAGGCACTTGGTTTTCTGAAACACAATTTTGAATGGTATTATTTAAAAAATTTCTCTTTATTCTATTTCATAATTTACATATAAAAAAAACCTGCACACTGTCACTGTCATTGTCCTCCCGTTGTTCATCGATTTGCTCGAGCGGGCCCAGTAATGTCTCCATTGGAGACTTTGTTGTTACTGTATTTGGCATATTGAATCCATCATGAGTAGCTTTCCAGGCTCTGCCGTGCGGGTAAGATACTCTTGATAGCTTGCTGGGCTCTCCAAGAGGGGCGGAGGAATTGAACTTGGGTCGGCCATGTTGGCTGCTTGCAAGGCAAACGCCCTAGCCGGACACTTTACTGTACAAGTTTCTTATTTCAAGGAACTACTTTGTGTGGAATTTTAAAAATTTCTTAGTATCATGTTGTCTGAAAATAGTGAGAGTTTGATGTATTCTTTTCCAATCTAGATGCCTTAGTTTCTCTTTCTTGCCTAATTGCTTGCAAAGACTTTCCAATACTTATTGAATAGTAGTAAGAGTCTTGTGCTTGAACTTAGAGGGAAAGCTTTTGTATTTTCATTATTGAGTATGATATTTGCTGTGGGCTTGTGGTGATTGACTTTAATTCTATTGAGGTAAGTTTCTTTAACCTCCATTTTATTGTGTGTTTTTATAACAAATTGGTCTTGTTAAATGCTACATTTGCATATATCGATATGATTATATTATTTTTATTCTTTATTGTGTTGATGTTGTACATTATATTGATGGATTTATGTATATTAAAGTAGCTCGATGAATAATTCTACTTGGTCATGGCATATATGATCTTTTGGATTCAGTTGGCTAATGTTTTGTTGAGGATCTGTGTTCTTCAGAGATATAGGTTTATAACTTTTCTTTAGGGCTGGAGCGATAGCACAGTGGGTAGGGCTTTTGCCTTGCCGATCCAAGTTCCATTCCTCTGCCTTCTATTCCTCCGCCCCTCTCAGAGAGCCTGGCAAGCTACCGGCAGTATCTCGCCCGCATGGTGAAACCTGGCAAGCTACCTGTGACGTATTTGATATGCCGAACACAGTAACAACAAGTCTCACAATGTTACTGGGCCTGCTCGAGTAAATCGATGAACAACAGGGAGGACAGTGACAGTGACAACTTTCTTTTTTGGTATCTCTGCTTTTGGTATCAGGGTAATATTTGTCTTATGGAAATGGTTTTTTAGGATTCCTATTTTATCAATTTTCTAAAAGAGCTTGAAGAGTATTAGAGTGGAACTCTACTGAAGGTGTGGAAGAACTCACTAGCAAACCCTCTGGGACTGAAGTTCTCAGAGTTGGGAATTTATATAAAAAGGAGCTTCTTTAAGATTCATAGCAGATTTATCAAATGAGTATCACTTATGAGCTAGAAGAAAATGTTGTGTATTTTAAAAAAAACCTTAGTGATATAACTACCTCTCCAAGAACACTCTACCCAGCTAGACTGTCATTTATATTTGAAGGACAGAGTTTTATGGATAAGCAGCAGCTCAGGAACTTCATAGACTTTGAACCAACTTTGCAAGTGTCTTCTTTGTTGTGTATGTGTGTGTGTGTGTGTGTGTGTGTGTGTGTGTGTGTGAATTCATTAGGGGAAGTTGGTGAGCGGTGGGGGATGGGGAGGAGGACCACATGTGGCAATGTTCAGGACTAACTCCTTTCTCTTTGTTTAGAGATTCTTACCAGTGGGGCTTGGGGAATTCTGTGGGCTGTCAATGATCAAACCTGTGTTGGCATGATAAGTGCCCTACCTACTGTAGTATCTCTCCAGTCCTGAAAGAACTGCTTTAAGATAAGACAAACTACATAAACACATGTGACTTCTAACAATGCCAAAGAAACCACCTTCATGTCACTTATCTTAATATAAATGGCTCTCAATATAAACACCAATCACAGAGTGGCAGAATACATCCAAAAACTGAACATGAATTTCTGCTGCTTACATGGAACATTTGAACAGTCAGAGAAAACACAGACTCAAAGTGGAATATTTTGTGGAAAATAATATTTCAAGGAATTTCCTTAAAAAGGCTGGAAGCTCTATTTATGTAAGACAACATAGATTTTGAGTAAAAAAATTTATAAGGAATAGGGAAAGTCATTTCTTTAATGATCAAGGGATATACACACCGTGAAGAACTCATGCTCCTAAATATTTATGTGCCTAATGAGGGACTATTAAAATACTTAAAAACAATTGCTGACAGTCCCAAAGGAAGTTATTGACAGTTACACAATAGTGATTGGAGACTTCAATACCGTTTTAAAACTGTTTTCTCCCTATCTCATATAAACCAGTCCACTTTGTAAGTAAGCTCCATTCTCCCTTCCTTAAGGACTTTCCTACATTTTCCATTATTCTTGATACTTCCCACTCTACCTCCCTTCTCAGAAGATGATATGGGCTTATATTGAAAAGAGAGGGTAGAGGGAATCCTTTTATTCTTCTTTTGGAAACCCTGCCACAATCTGGAGGCTTCCGTCATTCTTTCTTTCCCTTTCCCTTTCCCTAAAGTCTTTTTCTGAATAGAGAGAGAGAGAGAGAAGAAAATTCCAAATGAAAACTCCATCATGTTCTTTCCTCATGATCTACACATACTACATCTGATATCTGCTGTTCTGTATGGAGCTTTTGTAGGGTTGGCACATTCCTCTGCTTATGTTGTCTTTTCTCCATATGAATTTGCCCTTGAACCAACTCTTCTATCTTGTTGATAGTATATAAAATATGTCACAATACTTACCACCACAGTTAGAATAAGACCAGGTCAAAGGTAATAACAAAAAACCACTGTTACCATTTTCAGTCATGGTCTCTCTAAAATTCCCGTGTTTTCTTTTTTCAAATTTTTTTTTCTCTCTCTTTTTTAATTGAATTACTGTGAGATACAGTTATAAGCTTTCATGTTTGAGTTACAATCATACAATTTTCTTCTTTCTTTTCTTTTATTATTAATCACTTAACTTCCCGTTAGTCGTCGATTTGCTCGAGCAGGCGCCAGTAACGTCTCCATTTGTCCCTGTTGCATGCTAGTGTAGCCCAATGGCCTCTGTTCACTCTGGGAACATGAAGAGCCTCAAACCGATGGTTCATGATCTTGATGAAGAAGTCTGACCATCTGGTAGGTGGGCAGCCACGTGGTCTTTTGACATCCCGTGGAATCCAGTCGGTAACAACTCTAGTCCAGCGGTCATCTTTAAATCTCATTATGTAACCGGCCCATCTGATTTTTGACACCTTGGCAAATGAGACAGCGTCCCTGATTCTTGATCGTGGACGATGTTGGAACTCCGGATTCTTTCTCTCATTTGAGTGAAACGTGATATTCCAAGCATAGCTCTTTCTATTCTTCTTTGGGAGACCTGAATAGCGTTCTCATCCTGTTTGCATAGGGCCCAGGTCTCTGAGGCATATGTTAATGCAGGAAGAACAGTGGAATCAAAGAGATGTGCCTGGAGCCGGAGGTTCTTCGTCCTCTTAGCTATTTCCTCGACGTTCTTGAAGGCATTCCAAGCCGCTCTTTTCCTCCTGCGCAGCTCAGGTGCCAGGTCATTTGTCATGTTGACTTCTCGACCTAGGTACACATAGCTGTTGCATTCGGAGATGGTCGTTCCATTGAGAGCGAGTGGGGCATCTTTTATTATTATTATTTTTAAATAATGTAGGAGTGCTGTTATTTGTTCAGCCATTGACTAAGTTGTTTGAATTGGGCATGAACTCCATATTATTTTTTTATTTTATTGTATCACTGTGAGATAGAGTTACAAAGCTTTCATGTTTGAGATTCAGTCATACAGTGATGGAACACTCATCCCTCCACTGTGCACATTTTCCACCACTAATGTCCCAAGTATCACCCCCGACACACACACACACACACGCACGCACACACACACACACACACACACTCACACAGCAGGCCTCACCCTGCCTCGATGGCAGACAATTTCCCCAATGCTCTCTCTCTCTCTCTCTCTCTCTAATTTTGGGCATTAAATTTGCTCGAAATTTTCCATCACCATTCAAGCCTACCTGCCAGAGGCAGACTCTAGATAATATATTTTCTATAGCTCATTTTGAATATCACAAGAGCTCATGCGGCCACAATTGTAAATGTAAATTTTTAGATTGTAAATGGTTGGGTTCCAGAGACATCCCTGCATCTCTGTATGGCACTAATACATTTTGGGATTCAATTGGGAGCCTCTGGGCCAGGGCTGTTGGTGTGCTAAGATGGCGTCTGGAGGCAAATTGTGGGCTTGACAGCCAGTTCTCTGGGCAGGCAGTGACCCAGGGGGGGACAGCCCGGGTTCTCTGCTACCATGCGGCCTGGAGATTTATTCCTGAACCCGCATACCTGGACCTTGCTTGTGAAAGCTCTTGGTCAATGGGATTCCATCTGGAGTAGGCGGGGAGACTGCACCTGCACCTCCTGGGGTGCTCCGGTGATATATGCTTGGTATGGGGCCTGGAGAGATCTTGCTGCTCTCTCTCTCTGGGTCAGGGCTGTTGGTGTGCTAAGATGGTGCCCGGAGGCAAATTGTGAGCATGACTGGGACTTGCCTTTGTGTCTCTGAACCAGGGCTGCTGGTGTGCTAAGATCCACATTTCAAAATTTTCAGCAGATAATATCTTGGTGAGGTCCATCCTGAGATGGTGGAGTCAGGCTTGGGGTATGGCGGCAATTTTAGATTGTGGAAGCAAGTGGCCACCGGGGACTCTGCTTGGGCGGGCACAGGCCATCCCGTCCCCTCCAACTTACTCTGGTCTGTTCAGCCATGTATGGGTCTGAGCTTAACTGCAGCTTTTGATCTCTTGAGATTTATTTAGGGGTCTCTGAGGCAAGGCCAATTATAGAGCTTACAGTGTGTGCTGGAGTTGTTTCGTGAGGGTGACTGCCAGTGCTTCCCGTGTATTGGGAAGTGGGGGAGGTAGCCCATCCCAACTCTGAGTGAGCTTGTATAGCTGAGCCAGAGGTGGTTTGCAGGTGTAACTCCCACATACCTAACTTTTGGCCATTTAATTTCTTGGTAAACTTGTTGCCAAGTTGTTGGGGTCTGGCGAAAGGCAATTTTGGGTTATCAAGAAGCCTGAAGGCAACATCAGGTTGCTGATGCACTTGCCCCGCAGGTACAGGTTGATCTGTTGGCAGCACCATACCCTCACAATCATACAATTTTCTAACACCCATCCCTCCACCAGTGCACATTCCCCACCACCAATGTCCCCAGTATACCTCCCCTCTCCTACCCTCCCCCTGTCTCCCTGACAGACAATTTCTCCAATATTCTTTCTCTACTTTTGAAATCCCTGTGTTTTCATGGCCGCAACTTTTTTCTGCTTGAACCCCAGGCAATTCCTTACCTCTCTCTTTTTCACTCACTCTAGACTGGCTTCTGTCCTCACAGTTCCTTAGGATCAGGACCTCCTAAGATTACTTAAGTGGAATGGATTCATTTTAGTTATCATATTACTTTATTTGTAGTAGCATCCAATTTGTTGAAATCCTTACTTTTCTTCAGCCCTTCTTTGAACACCTGGCATTTAAAAAAATAATTTATTTATTTTTTATTCAATCACCGTGAGATATACTTGCAAAGCTTTCATGCTTGAGTTTTCAGTCATACAATGACCGAGCACCCATCCCTCCACCAGTGCACATTTTCCACCACCAATATCCCCCGTATCCCTACCCACCCCTCCCCCTGCATCTATGGCAGACAGTTTCCCTCTTACTCTCTCTCTAATTTAGAGGCATTCTGAGAACCCCTGGCATTAGGTGATCTTGATTTTTTTCCATCCTTTGTCTTCTCCTTTCAAGTCTCCTTAACTAATCTTGAAGTGATGAGCCCTTTTCTACTTTTCCTCTACATGATCTGTGGTCAACCTCATACACTCCTATGATTTTCATTTATTTGTGAGTTTTCAATTCTGATTTCTTTTTGAGCTCTAGACATGTATGTACATGGTCTTATACATATATCCACATTTTGGTGGACATTTTAAACTTGTGTCCAAAATTAAATTCTTCATCTTTTCTCACTGCGTCCCGCCCCCATTCAAACCACTCTGCTGCTCCATTTCTGGTATGCTTCACTATCTATCCTGTTGTGCAGGCCACAGCTAATTGAATTCCAAGTTTCTCAATTCTACGTCAAAAATATAAATTAAATCCACTTCCAATTCCTAGTGTTAGCCAACATAATTTCTTATTAAGCTTTCTGCAATAGCTTCTTAATAGTATTCACAATCTACGTCTATACGTCTCCTTCTTTCAGTACTCTGTAACCAGAATAATATTTTAAAAGCAAACATTTGATTAAGTTATTGTTTCCCACTGCATTTAGGGTAAACTGCAAAGTAAATAATAGTCAGCAAGACTTTACCCAGTTGGTTCCTGTCCATTCTTCTCTTTGTTTATAATATTCCAGCCATTGAGGCTACCTTAGTTCTTAGGATGCCCCAAGCTCTCTCTAGCTTCAGGCATTTCCTAAGTAGTCTTTCCTCTGTCTGTAACTTTTTCTCCACTGTTGATTTGCCTTATTCTTACATGTAATCCAATCTTAATCAAAAGTTAGGTTCTTAGATACCAGTGCTCTTGTTGGTAGTTGTTACTTTGCTATTATAGCACTTATCACAAAGTTTATCTTATTTTAAAACTGATCAGTTCTGTCTCTTCCATAGACTGTCAGTTCCAAGAATATAGGACTGTAGGAATGTAGGAATGTAGGTTATGGATCCAGCACTGTATGTTGAATCAGTAAATGGTTCATAAAAAAGCCATGGACCTACTGTAGGTGATTATGTCAGAAAGTGTTTATCCATACATTCAACAAATACTTTTAGGTCTGAGAGGGATTTACTCTCTTTAGCTTTTTCTTCTTCTCTCCTTCCCTCCTCTCCATTCCCTTCCCTTCCTTTCCTTATTTTTTGGGTTTATTTTTGGGGTATGCCTGGCAGTACCCAGGGCTGACTCCTGGTTCTCACTTAGAGATCAGTCCTGGGAGCCTCAGGGGAACATGAACATATGCAGTTGGGGACAGAATCAGGGTCAGGCTTCATATTAGGCTACTACCTTACCTCCTTACTGGAGAGTTCTACTATCTCTCTGACCTCTCCTTGGAAAATTTTATCTTGCACTTCAGGAACCCAGTCCCTGGACAATGGCTACTTTTGTCATATATTCCTGGCTCACTGCATATAACAAGTTCTAGTAAAGCATGTTCTTCTCTCTTTAAACCTCATTGCTCTGTTCTTAAGCATTCAGATTACTCATAATTCTGTCACAAATAATATGAATTCATTTACGAAGGGTGACTTTAGGTACATATAAAGAGCCACTTATATAATTTTTAATTAGTTTATTGGTATTTGGATTTTCACAGTTTCTTACTGTGGGTTTTATTATTCCTATCTTACTTACAGGTAGGGAAACTCAGGAAATTAAGTTTTTCCAAATCACAGAGATAAAAATACTTTCTTTTTCTTCTGCTGTGGCTCCATTTTTCAAAATCATGAATTCCCTTTAAAAATAAGCACTGTCAAGTGTTGAATTCTGCTTAGTAATTCTTTCTGAGAACTTAAATATTTATTATATCCTGTTCTATAAGAGTCAGATGCTAGGACCCCAAGATCCTGCAAACTGTCCAGAATTTTGCTGTGTGCTGAGATTGGGAGGGGGAATGTGTTAGATTCACTCTGAAGCAAGTCAGGCAGAAATATGGTCCCGCCCTGCTAGACAGACATCTGTTCAAATATAAATTTCCTGTTTATTGAGGCCTTCTGCTCTACTGAAGTAAAGGTCTCGATATGGCTGAACAAGTCAATCATTATAAACCTTGTTAGTGTGACAGCCCCCTGTGTATTGTTTAACTGTAAATGAAACACAAATACACCAAACTCCTGCAGTATCCGCTTCACGGTGCATAAATCTACCGTGCATCATGTCACTTGAAATTTGATGGCAATCTACCAAATGGCAGAAAAGACTCTCTCCTCAGAGGGCTATGCAAATGAGTCCAGGCTCTTGACAATAAGGTGGAAGGACACAGCCTGTCCTTTGCTCCCCTCCCCCAAGTCCTTCTCAGGAAACATTCCCCCGGGTAATTTCTTAGGGGCAACTGGTGAATTGTCCAAATACAAGTGACCAGTGTTCATGCAGTTCCACATGCTGATCTGGTTTTAGATGTTCTAAATAGGATTGAAATTTTCTCCCTGCTTACCACAATCCAAGCTGTGTTATTGCTTGCAGCAAAAGCTTCTCAGACCCTTATTAAGTCTTCTTAATTGCTTTCTTCAGTCCTCTTTCTCTTTTATTAAAATCTCAGAGGTGAGGGGTAATCTACTTTTAGTTAGGCTAAGATAAAGATGCTCATCTCACTCTCCCCCCTCACCCCCAGTTTGTCAGCCCCCACTCCCCCCACATTTATTCAATTTATCACACATCCATGCATAGAAAAGCGTGTATTTTGGCCAGGACTAAACCAGTCTGCTAAGTCTGCTGTTGATAATAAGTCTGAACTAGCGATAAATTATTTTATCACCAATCATGTTTCTCTTTTTGGGTTTTAAGTGGGTAGGACATTTCTCTATAGAGTCTGCTGAAAAGATTAATTCATAAATTGTTAGAATGGAAACTGCAAATCTCAAGGTATTATCCATTCCAGCTGCTGATCTTGGGCAGAATTAAATCATGGAAAGAAAGCAATTGGCTGTCAAAATCAGGCCTTCTGTGTTATGGCCAGGTCTTGCTAGGACTGCCCCTGAAGGCAGGGTCCAGGGGTCCAAAGGTTGGGGCAATCCTGTGAGGAGCCATAAGCACTTCATGGGAGGAGCAAGCTGGCTGATTCTGGAAATGTTGAGTCCTAAGAGAGAGAGAACAACAATAGTCCTGGCAAGCTGAGCAAACTGAACAGAAGGCTGAGAATAAAGCAAGAAAAAGGAATGGTAGCCAGATCATAGTGAGAGGGTCTAACTCCTCGCACAATCATTGTTTACTTCATCAATTCTTTAGGAGCCTCAAAGGGGAGCTGTGACTCTCTTAAGGGCTAAATGTGTGAGACAATTTCTGTGATGTTCTTGGAAACATTTATTGACCATTTTCATCCCTTTAATTTTAAAAAATAACTTCTCTTTGATCATGAAGTATCTCATTTTTGAGAAAAGGAGGAATTTGCTAAATTTATTTATTTCTAGCCTTTATTAACAAGTTATCAGTATGCTGAAAGCCATATTGCATACAGGTGTTTTCATTTTATTTAAAAATACATACTTAGGATGCAAGCAGTGAAAGAATTCTCAAACCATTTTTGATTAGACACACCATTTGACTTAAAAGCAGCAGGCTCTATCTCTTGTTGATGAAGGGAGAAAATAATGTATCTTTGAAAGACAAATGACTTTTGTCTCAGAGAATGTTTGGTTCCTTTGTAAAGTTATTCACTTCTAGAAGAAATTGTTTATTTTTTCTCATCTCAGAATGAGGAAATGAAAAAAATATTTTATGTAGTGAGGAATAGGTATATTTGTATGGCCTATAAATGGTAGTAATTTATAGGAATATAAATATGCTTCTATTGTCTCAATAATATTTTCTGTTTCTGGCAGAGGATGGTTTTCGTTAAAGAACTTGATGAGCAAAACTTTTAACTTTACTGGTTTGTGAGCAGAACAAGCAACCCAAAGTAATTATTAGGTTATATGCCTTGATACAAAATTACTCTATTGATTGTTCCTGAGCAGCATCATATTCTGTAATTCTCAACTCGATAATTTTCTGGTATTTTTTTGTAGATGGTCTGAAACAAGGATTCTTAAAAGTTTCCACCTCTAAACCTCTCTATTATAAATGCAGAAAAGGCAAGTGCTTCCAAAAACATCTTAGATTTATCACGTACTTAATTTTGAATTAATTTTTGGTCATCTCACTTTCATGAGCCTTGTGCTCTTCCACATTCAGTTATGTAAGTGAGTATGGCTATTACTGTGCTATAGTTTTAGGTGACATAAAAAAAGAAGACATAGTTTGTGTTAAGGTTAAGAATATTCATCTTTGTGGGATCATAGATATAGTACAATGGGTAACGTGCTTGCCTTGCATGTGGCCAGTCTGGATTTGATCTCTGGCATTTCTATATGGTTCTCTGAACCCTGCCAGGAGTGCTTGCTGAGAACAGAGCCAGAAGTCAACGCTGAGCAACGCTGGGTGTGACCTCAAAACCAAAATAAGATTCACCTTTACAGCTAGAAAGATAGCACAGCAGTGGGGAGCTTGCCTTGCATGTGGTTAACCCAGATTTGATCCCTAAAACAGCATATGGCACAAAGCCAGAAATAAGCTCTGAGCATCACCAACTGTGGTTCAACTCCCCTTCCTCTCCTAAAGAATATTCACCTTTAACTTGATTGGCAAATGTGTACCAGTGAAGAACATTTAAGGCAAATCTACAAAGGTAATATGCTTGCCAGAATTCGTATACTGGGATATAATAATTATAACTGCCATTTCAAATGATCTGTACTAAAAAATTCACTGAAAACATTCTATGGAACACATTGCTATCTCTGCTTTACAGAGGAGAAAGTTGAGATTCAGAGAGGTCATTTGACCTCCTCAGAATCACTCAGATACTGAGGAACTGAAGATTGCAGCCTCGCAGGGTCTGTCTCTCAAGTGTTATCTACCCCTGTCTCTCTATGTCTCCTCAGGCAGAATTAACTTCCTCACCTCGGCACCTTAAACAGTTTGGCAACATTGAGGATATTCAATATGATTTGCAGGTGAGTGACTATTGCTAAAGCACACCAAGGAATTATACTGTTCAAAAATTGTAAATGTCTCATTGTGAGTTTAATTAAATTGAATTAATTTTGTTCTCTCTGAAATAGCTGTTGTACGTCTCAGTACAAGACATTTTTCCCCTTCCACGGGGCATATAACTCTGCTCTCTGTTGAGCTTCTTCATCTGCCCCTGCAGTTAGCAAATGATAGGCTCACTCTGGGCGTAAGGATGGCAGCCGTGGTTACATCTAGTGGGAGCACCGCCCCCTTGCTCTGTGGATCCATCAGTGCCTGACTCTGAAGTCACGAGTTTGGTCAGAGCTGGATTGGGCATTGTTTTCTGGCCAACCTATCTCTTCAGAGACAGAGCCTGAAAGGAGCGAGAGAGCTTGCTCTGCTAGCGACTTCCTCAGTGCAGACTGGGAAATGCAACTTATTATCCCTTATTAGAAGATCACTCTAATTTACAGACCTTCCAATGAAGTTATGTGTGTGATGCACTTTTGAACTCATTACTGAGTATATTAAATCATATTGAAATGCTGTTCCTGCAGCAGGTGTGCTGGAGACCGGGAGCTCAGGCAGGGTCTTGGTATGAAATATCACTTTGGCAACATTATTCCCTCTTCTTCTATTGTCACATTCCTTCCACAGTTTGGAACATCTGTTCATATTTGTTTATTGAGCCCTTGGGTCTCACTTTTCCAAAATCAAGCTGAAATTCACGATATTGCTGTTTTAAGGACAGTTTTATTTCTTGCCACTCTGCTAAAGATAAATGACATATAATAATAATAAAAAAGAATGGGATGAGGAGGAATGACATTTTAGCCCCTTTCTTTTGCTGTGAGTTATTAGAGGACTTGGTCTGTTCCAAAAGAGGGAAAACGGCCTGAGTCACCTGTGAATGCAGGCACTCCCAGTCTTTGTTTCTACTGCGGGTTTCAATCTTGTCCCTAATAAGGGACATTAGGAGCCAAGAATGAAAAGGACATCTTGGGGAACAGTGCTGCAGCTAGTGAGTTTTAGGTGTAACAGTCTTCTAGGGCTGCTGAAGCCAAGTGGCGAGGAAGGATGGCTGAAAAGAAAGAATGAATCATCTCCCATTCTGTCGCTAGTTGAGTCTCCCTTAGTGGGGTGAATGAGTAGTATTGAGTCACAGAAATTCAAGACCAAGGTGGCTGCAGGGGGTCTGCCTCCCTCTAAAGTCTGAGAGACAGAATCTGTTTTTGCCTGTCTTCTTTCTAGTTCTGGTGGTTTACTGTCTGTCTTTGGTGCTGACCCAGATCTCTGCATTCTTCTTATGTGTCGATGTACATGTTTTTTCTTTTAGGAAGGATACCAGGAATATTAGAGTAGTGACCCAGACTCATAATCTTATTTTATCTTGATAACCTCTATAAAAAAATTTCTGTCTTCAAATAAAGTCACTTTCTTGAGTTTCTGGAGTTAAGACTCCAATTCTTTCTTTCTTTCTTTCTTTCTTTCTTTCTTTCTTCCTTCCTTCCTTCCTTCCTTCTTTCTTTCTTTCTTTCTTTCTTTCTTTCTTTCTTTCTTTCTCTCTTTCTCTCTTTCTCTCCCTCCCTCCCTCCCTCTCTCTCTCTCTCTTTCTTTCTTTCTTTCTTTCTTTCTTTCTTTCTTTCTTTCTTTCTTTCTTTCTTTCTTTCTTTCTTTCTCCTTCCTTCCTTCCTTCCTTCCTTCCTTCCTTCCTTCCTTCCTTCCTTCCTTCCTTCCCTTCCTTCCTCTCTTTCTCTCTTTCTCTCTTTCTTTCTTTCTTTCTTTCTTTCTTTCTTTCTTTCTTTCTTTCTTTCTTTCTGTCTGTCTTTCTTCTTTCTTTCTTTCTTTCTTTCTTTCTTTCTTTCTTTCTTTCTTATTATTCAAGGGCAGAGCAATAGCACAGCGTGTAGGGTGTTTGCCTTGCACGTGGCCGACGTGGGTTTGATTCCTCTGATCCTCTTGGAGAGATCCTGGCAAGCTACTGAGAGTATCCCACCCACACAGCAGAGCCTGGCTAGCTACCTGTGGTGTATTCAATATGCCAAAAACAATAACAACAAGTCTCACAATGGAGACGTTACTGGTGCTCACTTGAGCAAATTGATGAACAATGGGAGGACAGTGCCACAGTGCTACATTATTATTATTTTTTTTAGGGAAACAATTAAACCATAACATAGAAGAAGTATAAAGTAAAAAGTCCATTTTTACCTCAGAGAAAAATATATAAAGTGAGTGCCTGATTTTTATTTGCCTGATGGGAGACTCATTTATTGGAATTTCATTTGCTCCCTTAGTGGGGTGAATGAGTAGTATTGAGTCACAGTATTTATACTCACTAATTGGGCAGTTGAAGATCATTAACTACTATTGGTTTTCTTCCAAACAACTTCTCCAACAGCTGATAAAGAATGATGCAGAATATGTGAATACTCTTCTCTGCATGTCAGGGACAAGTTGGCTTCCATTCAGGGTAAAATTTCAGGGAGAAGTTTTGTGCTTATTGGTTAGTGAAGCATCATGTAATAAATATGCTCAATAAGTGTCTTGGGAGTATTTGTTAACATATTCACCATGTATTGATTTCAATTTATTAATCGAATGCCTATTTTCACAGGACACTAATGGTACCTAATGTGATATTAATTTATAACATAGCCTAATCCACTATTTCGTCACCTTTTCCCCACCCTTCATTCCCTTCTAACCTTTTTTCTTCCAGTGATTCCACTGTTCTACCAGTTTATTGCCCTTATCCTCCTGCCATAGCCCTTATTTATGCAATTTTCTTTCTTTTTAAATATTTTACTTTATTTAAACGCCATGATTTACAAAGTTGTTCATAATACAGTTGTTATGGGCTTTTGATGTTCCAACCCCAATCCTACCACCTGAGTGACATTTCATCCACCATTGTCCCTATTTTCCCAACCTCTTCCTCCAAGCCTGTCCCCTTAGCAGCACACAATAATTTGTTTTACATTGCTTGTTACAACCAAATGGCTAAAGGAATTATCAAAAATACACCAGTAAAAGAAAATGTGTGAAGATATCTCACCATAGAGTTCTTAAATCTTTGAGTATTTACTAAGTTGTTTGTCGCTAGTTGAGTCTTCTGTCATATTGTTTTTGTTTGTTGAGTTTAATTGACTTCTACAATACTTTCTCATCTAATTTGGTGTGCTTTTACTGAGATTTCAGCACTGTGGAATCTGGAGGTGTCCAGAAATTTCAGGATCTGTAGAATTGGGGTGAGTCTATAGAGATTCTTAGTGGATCTGTGATGTTTGACTGTAGAGGGAATGCAGGGGAGTGCAGTTTCCTGGGTGGAGACTCAGCTTGCTCCCTCCCGAGGGTGTCCCAGAGTTTTCTAAGGAGTGGGTGGGATGTAGGGGATGGGGAAGTTCCAAGAAACTGGCATGTCTATGAATATGAGCTGCTTGGCTTGCATCTCCTCTGAGATTTAGTTAGTTAACAGGGCTGGTGGTTGTCATGGTGGTGACTATGGGAGGTGGGAGTGACTCTGTTTATGTAGTTTTCACCTATGTTTCCCTTGTATATTCTGGGGACATTTGCGGGCCATTGAGAAATGCTATTGAGAAATGCTGGTCTAATCGCAAGTGCAGTGCAAGAATTCCTCTAGTAGTAAGTCTTGGCACCCTTACTTGGAATAATTACAGGATAGGCAGCTAGTACTTGAAGGACAAATTTATTTCCATTGGTGGAAATGTTTGTTTCTAAAACTAGAAAGTGCTTTCAGAAATGTGAGCATCTGGGGATGTGATCTAGTGGCACCACAATCAAGAGTCTGTAATCATCACAATGATCACAACCACGTAGGTGTCCACAGTCATGACAACAGCAACATCAGCAGTGAAGGGAAGTTGACAAAAACCAAACTGAGCCAGAGTAATTTATATGTTGTAATGCTGCATTGTCAAGTTATCCTAATTATTTTTAGGTACACTTGAACAATTGAGACATAGTTCACCTATTATAAAATTATCTTTGTTAAAATGTACTAGTCAGTGGATTTTGATGTATTTGTAATTGAACAGCATACTATCTAACCTGCCCCTGCACCTGTCCTCACTGGGGCCCCTTGGAGGGGGGAGCGGTGTGAATTTCCCTCTCCACCCTGAGCAGAGCCCTGGCAGCTGAAGACCTCCCAGACCCAGCCACAGCCATGCTGAGCCCACTCTCCACATACTAGGATGGGCCTCATGCATGAAGGAACCGGCAGAAGAGCCCAGGTGTGCTGGACCTGGGGCTGAGATCTCCAAGCCTGCTTGGTTTGGGACTGGGCCTTCTCCATCCAGATTACCTATCTTCCAGCTAGACAGTTACACCCACCAACTGCCGGGTAACCCTGTCAACGGCCAAGATCCAGAGACTATAACACCAAGCTCCCTGAAGCATGAGGCCTCATTTGTGACTGCTCGACCTTTTATTGTCTAGTTCTCACTCTTAGAGAACCCAGCAGGCTACCGAGAGTCTCCTGCCCACATATATGCCTGACTGGGAACACCTGTAAAGGTGATTAGAGGCTGCCCCCAAAAGCCTCCATCCCTCTCAGAGAGCCCGTCAAGCTACCGAGAGTGTCCTGCAGACACAGCAGAGCCTGGCAAGCTACCCATGGTGTACTTGATATGCCAAAAACAGTAATAATGATGGTTCTCATTCCCCTGACCCTGAAAGAGCCCCCAGTATGCCATCGGGCTACACTAGCATGCGACAGGGATGAATGGAGACGTTACTGGTGCCCACTTGAGCAAATCGATGAACAGTGGGGTGATAGTGATAGTGATAGTGACTATCTAACCTAAGACCCCTTGACGAAACTCATTAACCCCTTCTCCCAGTTCATGAAAAGCACTAATTTCTCTCTATATGGATTTACCTTTATTGATAGCTTGAATAATATATAATATATGGCCATTGTGTCTGGTTTCTTATACTTCAGGGATCATTCATGTTGTATCATGTAACAGTATTTCATGTATGTTTTTGATTAAATGACATGCTATTGTATGGACATACCACATTTGTTCATTCATCAGTTCATAGAAATTTAAACATTTTCCTCTTTATTCCTGTTATGAGTAATGTTACTATAAACATTAGTGAATTATAAGTTCTTGCTCTTGTGAACTGATGTTCTCTGCTTTATAGGGTGGAATTGCTGTGTTTAACTTTTTGAGAGCCTGCCAAACTATTTCTCTGTGTGATTTTATGATCTCATGAGCAAAATATAAATGTTCTTTTTAAATATCTCCTTGACAATGCTTGTTATTATTTATCTTTTTAAAAAAAAATTGTAGCCATACCTGGTGAGATATGGGGATACTCCTGGCTCTGTGTTGGGGTTATTCCTGGTGGTTTTCAGGGAATCATATATTGGAGCTCAAACCACAGTGGGCTGCTGGCAAGGTGGGTGCCTTAGTCCCTCTACCATCTCTCCAGCCCTGTTATTTATCTTTTTTTTTGCTCAAAGTGACTCTCAGCAGTGGGAAATAGTTTTTCACTGTAGTTTTGATTTGAAGTTTCCTTAATGACTATGCTGAGAATCTTTCCATGTGCTGCTTATTGGTCATGCTTATTTGGAGAAACATGGCCATTGATTTTTTTTAATTTTGAAAAACATTTTCATGTTTATTCATTTTGAAAATGTTTACTAAGCACATATTTATGTGCCAGGCCTGTGGTACTCATTTGGGATACAAAGAGGCATGGGAGAAATTTAAGACTGAAAGATGGTGTAGTCTTATCTATTTACACAGAGGATTTATTCTAAAGTCATATTGCCAGAATTCAAAAAGTGTCAGGAAAGACTGGATAAGCAGAGGAGGATGTCTCAAACTCATTTGACTTCTTGTCTAACACTGTGGGTTTGAGTTCTCACCCGGAGGAATCACAAATAAGTCCTCAAATCATTATACCAAAACTTCATCATGAACCAACAGAACTACTTCCTCAATAAAGCAAATGGCGACAAAGAGTTCAGTTGTCTTTACTTTTACTATTTAATGGTCAAATCTCAGAGCAAGGGCTGTGATTTGAGTGGAGGGAGAGCTAGGTCAGCAGAAACTAGAATTGAATTGACACACATGCAAGGACATGGGTATAGACTCAGTAAGTTTTGGCAATTGGGTTTTCTCTTTTTTGAAATGCAAGTGCCTGATTTTATCAGGGAATCCACTTCAGAAAGGGTCATTTAAAATAAATAAATATGTTGTCAGACAGGCAGCTAGAGTCAGACTGCTTCCCTCCCTCTCACATACTTTTGTTTTATAATCTTGGTTAGTTTTAGTAACAGACTCAAATTATTTGTTATTTATTTATTTATTTATTTATTTATTTTATTCCCAGACTGGATTTCAATTCCTGGCACCTCATATAGTTTCCTGAGCCCACCAGCATAGAGCCATGGGTATGCCTGGAGTACAGCTGGGTGTGGCCCCCAAATAAACAACAAAATATTTATAGGAGGAATGAAGTTAGTATGGGTCAAAATGGATCTTTTTCTTGCCTTAAAAAAGTTACTAGCGTATATGTTTTCTTAGAAGTTCCCAGCAGATTTCTTTTAATTTTGCATTGGCCAATCACTGAGCCAAACTGATTAAAATCAGTATGCTTGGCTTAGCACCAATTATGATTCTGGCATGAAAAATGAAATATTAGTACCTAAAAATCAGTTGTTAGAAAATAGGGAGATGATTGTGGGAATGGGGCTTAATAGCGGCCATACAGAGGAAATCAAATAAATTAAATCAAGATACTGGATTTTCTTAAGTTATTTATATCTCTATATGGGCAAGTGTGCATACATATTCATCTTTTTTCTTTCTCTTTTCTCTCTCACGTTTTTTCTCCCTTCCTCCCTCCCTCTCTTCCTCTCTACTTTCCCTCTTTCTCTTTCTTCCTCCCTCTCTTCCTCTCTACTTTCCCTCTTTTCCTTCCTTCCTTCCTTCCTTCCTTCCTTCCTTCCTTCCTTCCTTCCTTCCTGTTTTCCTCCATTCACCCATCCAATGAATCTATAGATTTAATTGCTACTTTGTTAATTTAAATCCCAGTAATTCCATTATCTATCATTTCATCTGATTTTTACCATCTTATCTGGGATTATTATGAGAGAATGTCAAATGTTTTATCAAGTAAGAAAATAAGAATAAATTTTGACAATATCAGTGATCTAGGTATGGTGTTAGAGATCACTGCATACAATTTTTATATATTTATGAACTTATTTGTCCACAAGTTTGTTTAAAATGTCTCCAATTGTTCTAGGAGCCTTTATTTTTTCCATTTTTATTAAATCAGAGCAATCATCTATCTTTGTAATTATTCCTCAAATTATTTTCAATGGTTTGGAGATAAAATTTGGGTGTTCATTTACTTTCTTGGAAAGGTATTTGGTTCTCAAGACTTGAATTCATTTGATGTTATTGGTTTGAACTGTTTTATTTTCATATTTCCTTTGATCTGCTAGATAATTTCCTGCTAATTCCAGCTGGGTTTTCAACTTCTGTTTTTTTTTACTGCTGATCTCACAACAGGAATTAATCACCACCATCCTTCATATGACATGTTGGTATTTACCTTGCTTTCTAAGGGATGACTCTTCACCTTATGCCTTTTGTTTTAGAACAAACTTTAGTCTCCATCTCTAGTATATTCTCTATGACAATGTTTTCTTTTTTATATCTCACTGAAGGTATGATCAAAGATGTTGAGCTGAATAAATTTGCTTCTTAGGGAATGGCAACATCTGAGTCAAAGGACTTTTGACCTTGCTAGGTAAAATTCCCTGTTGTCTGAAGACTGGAAATAATTTCCTTTGATTTTTATCTCCTATTATTAAGTTTTATTTTATTTGTATAGCTTTTAATAATAAATGCAATCAGATACTAAATTTTTTTGAAAGGCAAACCTCTGTTCATGATTTAAAGTAACAAATTTTTGGTTTAAATAAGTAAACTATTTTTTGTTTTCAAAGTTTAATATTTATTTTAATATGATTATTGTATGTATGCTAGATTCAAGATAGTGCTTATTTCTGAGGGTGGTGGGAGAAGGGAAGGAATACAAGAAACATTTCAAATATAGTGGTAATGTTTGTTTCTTACAAAAGGTTGGATTCTGCTGCTCACTGTGCTAATATTTATATATTTTCCACGTAAATTTAATATCACATGATTGAAAATTATTGTGATATAAAGAAAAAACTTTAAAAATAAAGAAAATAAATGGTCTCAGCAATATAAGTAGTATATTAAAAAGTTTTAATTGCTAATGCTGAAATTTCTGAATTCTTTTATATACTTTTATATCCAGCAGACAATGAATTCTTACTGTGCTATATGATGGAGCTATAAGAAGAATAATGTGACATTGGGCTCAAGTATAATGAAAAAAACAAATTTATAAACAATTATTTGATATTCTATTCATCCAATAGAGAGAAGAAATAGAATGTGGGGCTTTGGGAAGGCTCAGTGGTAGAGTACCTGCTTTGCAAACTTGAAGCCAAGAATTCAATCCTACTCCCACTTGCTTCCAGGGGGCACCCCAGTCAACATTGCTGTTTGGGATCTCCAAACACAGTGTAATCTTTAGTGCACCACAGCTAGGTCTATGTGACCCTCACTCATTTCGAAAACAAAAAGGGAAATATAATACTAAAAGTGTACTATAATAGATGAAAGTGTGTGTGTGAGTATATGTGAGTGTGTGTGTGTGTGTACACACACATACATGCATCCATATGTTATGTCAGGCCACAAACTCTACATCTGTATTTTTCTAATTATTCTGAGGCCCTGAGATTTGATGAGAGAGGTGAACTGAGTAGTTCACTCAGGTGGTTGGTCTTCTTTCCATGGGTCTGCATGCCTTTAAAGTTTTTTTTTCTGATGTGTCCTTTTGTAAAATTCTCCCAATCCAGCACCAATAGATACTTCAAGGAGAAAAGATTTATTCAAGTCATACTGAAATATTGGAATGATTAGTAACTGCTTGCTAATCTAGATAACAGAGAAGGAATATGTGTGCATTAGAGGAATCAGTGATTGATTTCTGCTTTGCCCTGTTTCTAATTTTAACCCTTTATTTCAGAAATATAGGAAAGAAGTAGAGAGTAAAAGGAAGAGAAATCAGTTTAGGAATTCCATTAGCGATACCATAAAATTTGGATATGACTGGCCTCTAAAACATTAGAGCATTTTTACAGGAAGCAGTAACACTTAGCTTTGGTCTGATTAAATAACTGACTTAGAATTTTGGCTTTGTGTTTGTTTCCTAGAGTTAGTGTTGGCTCAGAGGCAGCTGTGAGGAGTAGATTAAATGGGGTGAGAGTCTTGGTCCCTGTGTCTCAAGGACTTAGTGAATGTTCTACACATTTTTGTATCTGTTTGGTTGGAGATTGTATTACCAATTATCTTACAAAAAGATAGGGATAGAGTGGTGAGTTGATGGGGGGGGGGGTTGAGTCAGAGAATATTCACTCCAATTTCTCAGCATAAATTATCTTTGTTTTTTGTTATATTAGTGTTCTTGTTTGCCTTCCCACCATAAAAAGAACATTTATTCTTTTCCCATTGATTTCCAACTTTGGAGATCTCATTGAGCATTTTAAGATTAAAGTGTGATGCATTTGACTAGAATGATTCTGAAGAATTAATGATAATTAAAAATTTTCTCATGGAATTATGTTTAGGCCATGTATATTATTTCTGTAGAGTATTCCAAACATTTATTAGCTCCTATTTTTATTTTTCTTGGTCTGAAAATAAATTTTCTAGGATTATCAAATCTGTCCATTTTACTTATTTTCTTATAACTTATGTTATATTTCCATTATAACTATAATGGAAATAACTAGTGATCATTCATAACAATTAAATTTGATAAATAGTTATCTTTCTTGCCTATAAATTGTGACATTTGACAAGCAGATTAACATTATACATCTGTAGCCAAAATGCAATAAAGTGAAGAGAAAGATATCTAAGCATTTAACAAAAAAAATGAGAAAAATGCTCATTACTTTTCTGTTTTCATTTATTCATCCATTAAAAAAATATTTTGCTTTGGTATTTCGTCTATAACCTGCTGTGTTTAGGGGCTACTCCTAAAACAGTGCTTGGGGGTCACTCTTGGAAAAACATAATCTTATTGTAAAATGTATTTAGAAAAGCCAACTCTGCCTTCTCTTTTTATAAATAGATAAAAAGAAAACTTCAGGAGAAAAAAGTGGCTTCTCCTGAGCAACAAGTCTGGGCCAGGAACCCTAAACTTTTTAATTATGGCTGTGTTACATAATAAACATTAATTCCTTTGAACCTAGACATTTATTTCTTCTTTTGTTCTTTCTTCAGAGAGGACTCCCCAGCAGGGCTGGTTTCTTTCCTAGTGTGCTCAGCAGATAATGCAGGCCTGGTGGTTTGATGCAAGGGCCTGATGGTGTTGGGAACACGGGCTACATTCATAATGCTCAGGGGTCACTAAGACTGCACCTGACTGTGCTTTGAGGGTCATATGGTACCGAGGATCAAACTCATATCCCTAGTATAAAAGGCATGTGCTCTACCCTTTTGAACTATTGTCCCAGCCCAATGTAGGCATTTCTTTGGTATAAAGGGGGAAGATCTTGTAATATAGAGAAGCCTTTGAATAGTATTAATAAGTGTCTTGGTCTGAACTGTCGTCCAACAGGGAGGGCATTTGGCTTGCACATGGCTGACCCGAGTTTGATCTCTGGCATCTGATATGGTCCCCTGAGTAGCGCCAGGAGTAATTTCTAAGTGCAGAGCCAGGTATAACTCCTGAGCATCACCAGGTATGACCCAAAAGGCACCTCCTCCAAAAAAATTGAACCATGTCTTCAACGACAGGACATTTGTAGGCCTGGGTATCATAAGTAATATCATACATAAGCCACCTTTTTATCTTTTCTTCTCCCTTGATGCGACTCAGCTACTTGATTTTTGTTATATGAGAAGGCCAAATCTTACTTGGAACTTCCCAAATTTTCATTTTACATATTTATAGATTCATTTCTAGTTGAGTTACTGTTTTCACACCTGCAGTAAATTAATGTAAACAAATCTATTTAGTTCTTGAATTGGAAAATATGACAGCATTTTGCATCTCAATGCCATGTTGGGGAATAGGGAAAAAAGCTAAACACAATAGTTCTCTTCCCTTCCCTAGAAATAAAAAAATATAGAGCATTTATGAGCTACTTACCAAACTAGTTGGAAGTTACCTGGAAGAAAAAAATGAACTGAGAGATGGAAGAGAGTCCTGCTGTGCCTTCTGTCTGCTAGGAGAGCCAAGATGAACTATGTGAAAGCTAGAAATTTCAGGATCTCACAAGTAATGATCTGACTCCAAGAATTGCTGCCTAAAACCAGAGAGTGACCTGGTAAACGAAAGGGCTAGTCCATGGGAAGTATAATTAATCTTTCTGGCAGTTCTTACTTTCAAAACAAGAGTGAATCAGAGATTTTTACCTGAGGTTGGTAGTGAGTCATTTTTGGAAGTAAATGTCTGATCAAACTCTGGACAAATTGGGTCACCTTGGAAGACAGATTCTGATCCCTCATAGTAAGCAGTGTTTTATTAATATTTATATTTAATAAAAATTATAATTAACCTAATTATATTTTTGATTGTCAGTTGGTAGATAATTGTATAGGTAAGCTGGATATAAATTTATCAGGTACCATATAAAAGAGTAACTTCTTTGATGGACACAGATATTTTTAGTATCTGTATTTCGGTTGAATTTCCTAGGAAGCTGACAGAGATGAAGATTAACACTGCTCTTGAGATTAAGTCTGTAAAAGGGAAGGAAGGAGGATTAGGTAGAGGAAGAGGTTGAGTTATGTTGAAGTCTCAGTAATGGTCTCATTCTGAGATTTTGGAAGTTTTGAAATGGTGATGATGCCTTAGAGTTGTCCTGAGTTGGGTCAGGGACCAGACCATTGTATTTTGGTCATTCCAGGAAGAAGGACTGATCTTGGTTGAGGTGATTCTTTTCAGCAGAGTTGGGTTATAGGGTTCTGAGAATGAGAGAGAACATCCTTTTTCATCCTCCTAAAAGTAGGAACAAGGATTCATTCCCAAAGGAAGTTTTGAGCTGCTCAGTTAGTTCAGTTAGTGGAGAATAAGACTCTTAATCTCTAAAGGAGGGTCTGGGGTGATATAGCCCTGTAGTTACCACAGTCCATACTTTGCACCATTTTGATTGACTTATTTCTTTAAACTTGAGAAGCAATTCCTGTGGGCCTTTCTTTTGCAATGCAAACTTAGAAGGAAGTTAGAAAAAAATTCAGTCCCTGATTTCGCAGCTGGTCTTGGGGTGACAATTGATAACCAAAGACCTAATGGGAAAAGTTCTCATGTAAATGACATTTATGTAAAATGAGTACTACCTCCTAGAGGATGTCTCCTTCCCTTTCTGAAGTCATGTTTTCCTGTTGATACTGCAACTGTGCTTTCAACTGGCTATTCCATCATTCAGTCTGCTGTCAGATTCCGGGTGACAAATATTTCTGATTAAAACTAGAGAGTAGTTTGGTAGTGTAAAGATCTTGTCAATAGAAGTATAATTTAAGGAGTATATTATACCTTAGTATGTTATGTTAGTGTATCTACCCCAGTCTCTTTTCTAGGTTTTTCTGTAATATGCATTCCTCAACCCAATGTGATGTTCTGTAGGCTGCTTTGCTAGTGGACCAGTTATCTGTAAGTATTTGGGTAGTAATGATAGCTGAGACGTTGTGGTCTGATGGAAAACCATTTCTTCACTATGTTTCCTATATAAGTAACTTTCCCTTCTATGGAGGAAAGGGTTCCTTGTTACTGGCAAAGGGTTCCTTTGCCAGCAGTGGGTGGTTGGTTTCTTATAAGATGGTGCTGTCCTTCGGACTCTCTCCTGACCTTGCTGCCAGTAGGTAAGATGTTCAGCATTCACAGTAGTTTGATCACTCTTGGTAAATGAAAGGTCATTCTATGTCTATTCATAGCCATCATTTCTGCCACCATGGTGTGTTGGTGAAGAGGTGGCCACTGGCCTTCCATGCTGCTCTACTCCTTGTCCCATAGGCCAAGAAACCATTGCAGTTTTTCAACTGGCAAGTATGTTCATTGCAATTACACACTTAAGGAGTAGGAAAATACTCAGTAGATAGGTGTTTGAACCTACTGTACCTATTATGTACTGGACCTACTATGAATTAAGACTCCCTTTATTACCTGGCTCCATGTGCCTTTGCTCAAAGAGGGAGCATAATGATGCTTAATCGCTTCTGGGTCTCTGTGTCAACTTGGGAAGCCTCAGAGGAAGTGGGCATTTACATCTCATAGGATAACACAGGAAGGAGGTATGTGCCTTGGATGAATAATGAGTAACTTTATGCAGCAGAGGCAGTTTGCATAGCGATTGGCAGCTGAGTGTTTTTCTTGTAGTACTCCCAGAATCTGGAGAGTAAGTTCTTCATTCCTAAGGAGGGATCTGGGTAATGAATCCTACTCAACAAAGTGCCCGTCTTCTATTATATCTGCTCATTTCTGATCTGCACTATCTCTTCTACATTCCCCAAAGGCATATTGACCAAAGCTTTTGGACCTGAGAGCTTTCATTTTTGTGGGTCCCTTTTATGACTCTGAATCTAATTTTGTATTAGATCTTCTTCAAAGTGTCAGCTTGCACCCAATATTAAAGCTTCCTAGAAGTTTTAGAAAACTTAAATCTCCCTTCATTCTGCTTGAATTATTTCAAGTTTGGAAAAGGAAAGAGGAAAGAAAACTGACATTTGAGTGCCTAGTCTATCTCATGCACCCAGTATTTTTTATGGGAACCTTGCTTACATTTATTTGGTGTTCACCATTCTTAATGTCAGTAATTTCTTTGCACATTTTTGTCCTTTTGTCTGAAAGGACTTCCTAACTTTTTTTGGTGTAAATCTTTCATATTCTTTTAGATTTAATTCCAATACTGATTCCTTTTTAATTCCTTCTTGGTCCCTGAAAAAGGACTAGATCCGTCTCACTGCACTTTGCAGTCATACCTCATCAAGTGTTGCTCATCGATCACAGTTGCTATTTGCAGTGTGTCTTCCTTGCTTCTGTCTGAGTTTTGAGATAACAGATTCTGTGCTGTTCACCAGTGGATCTTAAGACACAATCCATGTCACAGTCTGTCAGTGCAATAAATACCAGTTGATGATTCTCCCAGTCTGGGAAAAGGTAAGAGCATCATAGTCCCATTCTTTTGAACACTGACTTCATGAAGCAACTTCCGATAAATAAATTTGATTCCTGGTTTCTTAATAAAGGGATGAAGATGTTCACAGGCATATCTAGGATTTTCATTGTATATTTTCACTGTAAAATAAATTAGCTTTCTAGTTCTGAGAATAAACTCTTGAGAATGTTCTATCCAAAATCAATCCCTCAGATCTTGAATTTAGAAGTTAGTGGATAAAATTCAATTTCAAAATCTGTAATAAAATATGGAATCTTTATTATGCATGGTGAATCACCTATTTGTAAATATACATGAGATATGTTGTTAAAAATAGGTTTATCTGTATAGCTTTGTTCCACATAAAAAATAAAAAAGCATTTGGAGCATCATTCTTGATTTGCAAACAGTATTTTATTATATGAGTATGCCAGAATTTATTTAACCAATTTGCCTCAAACTAGTGTTTAGTTTGTTTCTATTTTCCATCCCATCTCAAACATTATGTCAGGAGACCATCATCATGCATGTGGATATTTTCCCACACACATTTATTTGCATAAACGGTGAAAATGAAATTGCTGAGCTAGAGAGTAAACATTTAAAAGCTAAAACTTTAATTTTCACATAACACATACACATACAATATTTAATATTTACATTATTTATTAAGCTACACTGGCAGAGACAATCCTATTCCCTCGCTATACAGTGTAGAATTGTTGCTGGAAAGAAATTGCCTTTAGCCTGTTTGTATCTTTCTGAATCCCTATGTGCAATAATCACCCAAATACTGGGAAGAATTACTCTTGTCACTTTCTGGTGTTTTTTGCATGGCTTTGTTCTTTTGTCTCTCAGATGAATTGATTTCCTGGGTACCTGTAGGCCACAGTGAAGGTGGTGGTGGCTCTATACTTCAGGTTTTGTCACCTTTGTCAGTGAAAGGATGAGACGCCCCTATCATCTGTCTGGATTACCTATTACAGACTAGGTAAGGGAGAGCTACTTATAGTGAGAAGACGTTGACATGAAGGTTTATTTAAATAATGTGTTGTTGGCCATACCTGCCAATGCTCAGGGCATATTCCTGGCTCTGTGATGAGAAATCACTTCTGGTGGGGTTTAGGGGATCCTATGGGATGCCTGGGATTGGATTTGGGTTGTCTTCATGAAAACAAGTACTACTCTACCCTCTGTACTATCTCTCTAGCCTTCTTCATTCCATCTAGCCACTTTATCTTCTAGAAAGTTTCCTCCATCACCTCCACAGCACCTTCTTGGCAAGCATTAGGCCACTGAGTTCAATTTCTGGCACTGCCCTACTTACTTGCCTGAGTACAATTTCAGTGTCTTTGTGTTTGAGTTTCCCAGCCTCACACAAAAGTGTGTGATTTCCAGCACAGATCAAGCAGGTGTGTCTGAGCACTGTAACAAGTTTGTGACCCCCAGCAAGCTCTGCAACTAAGTGTGCAAGCACCACAAATTGATGTGTGAATCCGAGAATGTGTGTGCTGGCAGCCACAACTAGTGTGTATGCCCCTGGCAAGTACTGCAACTAAAAATGGTTTGCAAGCATAGGAAGCAAGACTGCAAGACCTTAACAAGCACCTTGACTGAGTGTGTGAGCACTACCAATGAGTGTATGTGATCTCTCGTCTTTATAGAAACAGAAGATATAACAACACAGATATGGGTAAGGGAAAATTGGAAAATAAAATGTAAAAGATTTTATTGAAAGTTATTTTTCAGGGACTGGAGCAATAGTACAGTGGGTAGGGCATTTGCCTTGCATGCGGCTGACCCGGGTTTGATTCCCAGCATCCCATGTGGTCCCCTGAACACGGCCAGGAGTAATTCCTGAGTGCAGAGTCAGGAATAACCCTTGTGCATTGCCAGGTTTGACCCCAAAAGAAAAAAATTAATTTTTATATTTATGAGCATTTGGAAATATTATCTTTAAGCAGTAGAACAGAAACAAACAAAAAAAAAAAACCCCAACTAGAGTGAATTAACAGAAATATAAGTGTAACTTCACTGTCACTGTCACTGTCCTCCCACTGTTCATCGATTTGCTCGAGCGGGCCCAGTAAAGTCTCCATTGGAGACTTTTGTTGTTACTGTGTTTGGCATATCGAATCCATCACGGGTAGCTTGCCAGGCTCTGTCGTGCGGGCGAGATACTCTCTGTAGCTTGCCAGGCTCTCCAAGAGGGGTGGAGGAATCGAACTTGGGTTGGCCATGTTGGCTGCGTGCAAGGCAAATGCCCTACCGCTGTGCTATCGCTCTAGCCCAGTGTAACTTCAATATGGTTTATTTTGAGCTGTCAGCACCCCATAGTGGGTATTTGAGCCAATCTGATGGTGAGAGTAGATGAAAAACACTCACAGGAAATTGTTCAATTGTTTTAATGAGTTTTGAATCCAGTGAACTAAGTGATAGTTCATCTGATTTAATTGATTGACACTAATTGGTAAAGAGAGAGCAAATAGGCTGTGCAGTGTAGTTACTCAAAATTTATTTTTTTCTCCTCAAATTTATCTCTGATATTTTTGTCCTGTATGTTGTATGAGATGATTCTAAAAATAGTTTTGTGTTTATGGTAAGACACCACAGCAGATTAGAGAATCCTTTATGTACTTAGGTTTGCTCTCATGTTTTCAAAAAAGGGTTAAGATCTTTTCCTTCTTGGTATGATTGATTACTAAACACATCTGATTGATTACTAAACACAGAACAGTCTGTGATACACCATTATGTTTGTTGTTAAAAACCTAGGTCTATAGTGAAAAGGTTTACAGAAATAATAGATGGAATAGGAAATGTTTATAGAAAGAATTAGGCTAGTTGAGAAGAAGCAAAAGGTAAATATGGACTTCTGTCAGACTGAAGAAATACATCTATTTCTCATGGGTAGGCCTTATAGGTCCAGAAGGAGTGAGGACCAAGTCTCCACTTCATGTGTTAACTCATGAGGCATCAAAATCTTCTAAAGACGTGGTGTGGCGCATGGAAGGGGGCCTGAATCCAGGCAAGATCTTTTCAGCTGTATACTGATCTTTCTACCTCTATAGAGGATAGTAACCACTATAGATTTAGAAGATATAGATTTCTGGATCTGAGGAGATTATGTAATTTGGAACAATACGGTAGCACCTTATTAAAAATGTATGAAGACAAATGACCTCAGTATGACCTCTAGGGTGAGGAGTTTCCCTCTCCAAGATACAAGATGGGGACTGAGTCAGAAATTAAGTTTGGTTATTAAAAACGTGATTGTTTTGCACACCTGAGTCAGTGAACAAAGATTAATGTCCATTCTATCCACATTTCCTGGGGCCAAACATCTCAGATCATTATGAGCTCATAAGGAGCCATAGTTCTATTTAATTGCATTTGTTCAGTTACTATAATTTGATAATATTTCCTATGAGCACACATTTAAATAATTATTCAACTAAAACAATGTTTTCAGAATTGGCCTGGCAAAGGGGCTTTGAAGTCAGATGACTATAGTAATACATAATCCCTAAGCATTAAGTTAGATTTGAATTTCATCATGACTTAGCAGAAATCAGAGTTGGTTTATTGTGTGTATTTAACTATGGATAAAGTTAAATCAGAGAGTCCTTTTTAAAAATTTTTATTTTTTAATTGAATCAGTGAGATACATAGTTACAAAGTTGTTCATGATTGGGTTTCAGTCATTTAATGTTCCAAAAACCATCCCTTCACTAGTGTACATTTTCCATTACCAATATCCTCAGTTTCCCTCCCGCCCCCACCCCCAACTCCACGTTCATCAATAGAAGTTACTTTTCTTTTTACTCTCTCTCTTAAACCTTTTTAATATCATAAAAAGTAGTACAAAGTTATTGAGCTCTGGTCATAGGACATTGATCTCAAATTTTGGTAGAAAACCTCAGAATTCCCCTTGTTCTATATCTTTGCTTGTTGTATATGAAATTTTCACCATTGTATTAAGGTTCGAGTTACTCTGAAGAGAAGATTTTGGGATATCCTTAGGAACAGGTATTCTGGATGCCCTGGCCTTAGCGTTGAAACCTTATTTAATTTATTTACTTAGGGCCACTGTAGCCGGAGCGATAGCATAGCGGGTAGGGCATTTGCTTGCATGTGGCCGACCTGGGTTCGATTCCTCTGCCCCTCTCGGAGAGCCCAGCAAGCTAACGAGAGTATCTTGCCCACACGGCAAAGCCTGGCAAGCTATCCATGACATATTTGATATGCCAAAAACTGTAACAATAAAGTCTCACAATGGAGATGTTATTGGTGCCCACAAATTGATAAACAATGGGAGGACAGTGCTACAGTGCTACTTAGGGTACACTTGGCTAGATCCAGGGCTTACTACTAGTGCTCTGGAATCACTCCTGGTAGGGCCTGGGAAACTGTATGTGGTGCAGGAGATTGAACTCAAGGACCGACATTCAAGGCAACTCCTTGCTTGCTGTACTATCTCGCTGGCCTCTGAAACCTTAATTTTGAAGGATTTGGACTCATTGTCTTAAGAGAATGAATATCCCTCTCAAGTAATATACTCTGCTGGGTTAGTTGTAAAACCTGGAGCCATACTAGCTTTACCTGAACTTCCACAATGGTTTCTTCCTACACAGAGAGGAGCACTTATGTTAGTATTTGGGAGTTATTTTATTAATACAGATCACACTGTCGTTCAGGGAAAACCAATTCTTGGTGTTCCACGTTATCGTTTTGCTGAGTCGTGATAGCACTAATATTGACTGCAAATGAGAATGGATTTTAAGACAAAATAAAATAAAATAAAATAGAAACCCATTGATTTTAGTTCATATGCATGTGCAGCTGCATATAGGTCCTTTATGCAGCTTTACTGCTGTTCCTGTTTTTGTTAGACCACCATTATTCTGAAGTTCTTGAAGCCCCATGTACTACAGCTTAGAAGTTTTTATTTTGTCTAGGGTAGGGTGTTTGCCTTGCACGTGGCAGACCTGCGTTCGATTCCTTCAACCCTCTCGGAGAACCAGGCAAGTTACCGAGAGTATCCTGCCTGCACAGCAGAGCCTCGCAAGCTACCCATGGCGTATTTGATATGCCAAAAACAGTAACAACAAGTCTCACAATGGAGACGTTACTGGAGCCAGCTTGAGCAAATCGATGAACAATGGGAAGACAGTGCTACAGTGCTTTTGTTTTCTTGCCATACCAATTGATGCTAATGACTTATTCTTAACTCTGCTCAGGAACACTCCAGACAGTGCTTGTGGGACCATGTGCAGTGCTGAGAAATAAGCCCAGGTCAGCTGCACACAGGCAAACCCCTTAACCTCTGAACGATCTCCCCAGGCTCTAGCCTTTTATTCTCAATGACTTTAAGTGTGCCAAAGAATCCTTGGGATTTCTGGGACATAGTTGTAACTCTCTGGGAAGTGATCATTCAGGTTCCTTTTAGTTCTGGAGGTCTTTGAATCTTGGCCATAGTGAGGATAAAATGAAGGAAAAGAAGTTTTAGGAAATCCATGTTCTTTTTTTTATTGTTCACAGTGATTTATTACATTCAATATTATAACACCAATCCCACCATCATTACACCTTCCCACCACCTTTATTTTCTATTTTTCCAACAACCACCCAAGCCAGACCCAGTAGCAGGACCAAAATGATTTGTTTTTTAATTGCTTATTATGATTAATTTGCTAAAAATAATCAAAAAATATTCCTGAGAAGTGTGTGAAGATTGTTGTATCTCTGGTGGAGGGATGGGTGTGGAATACTGTATGACTGAAATCCAATTATGAACAGCTTTATAATGGTCTATCTCAGTGATTCAATAAAAGAGTTAAAAAAGAAAGATTGTTGCATCTCACCCCGAAGCCATTAAGCTCTTGTTTAAGAGATTACTAACAGGTTAAGCCTTGTGTGTTAGTATTTTTTTAATTGATTGGTTGTCTTCTACTTTACATCTCATCCAATGTGTGCTATTCTTGGTATATAAGTGAGGCAGAGTAGCAGATGTTGCAACTATGCGCCCCAGGAATTCTAAAATTTTGATGGGGTGATGGAGCTGGAAGTTACATTTTTAACTGGATAGTGACTTTGGAATCCGGAAGCATCTCTACAGCTCACTGATTTCTTTTGAGATTTATTTATAAGTCTCTGGATCATGGCTGGCTAATGAACTTATATGGGGCCTGAGGCAGTTCATGGGCATGACTGCCAGACTCCCAGAAGAAGTCAGGGGAGCTCACTGATCTGTGGGAAACTGGAAAGGAAATCCATAATCTTTCTCTGCATCTGACTATCTCACTCTATGGTCCCACAACCATTTCCATCTTCTTTTTCTGGGATAGTTGAAAGTTTAGGATGAATACTACTTTTCAAGTTCTGAGGTAAAATGTAGTAAAGTTTTGAGACGAGTAAATTGAAAACTTATTTGAAGATGAAAACTTGCTCCTGATAGAATTTTTTTCTGATTCATAGAATTTATTAATTTATTTATACTTTCTAGCAATTAACAGAATTTGTAACAGTCAAATCAAACACATACTCAGAAAAATATGATGCGCAGAACATAATTTGTAGGCAGGTTTTCCATATGTTATTATATTAACCATTTATATACCAACTAAAATTCTATTTTGGTTTATGGATGTTAGGTATTTATTATTTTGGAATTATATGCGATTAGGCATAAAAGAGTTCCATTAGGAGTTAGAATCTTTAATTAGTTTCAAAAATTGTCCTGGTTTAACGCAAAAATTGCATCCTACAAAATCCAACTTTAGCATGTTAAAGTCTCCTGCCCCCGTGACTGGCTGTCTTCACCAGGGCCTGGGTGGGGGGGGGGTTGAGTTTCCCTCCCCACCCCAAGCAGAGCCCTGGCAGCTGAATACCTCCGAAACCCAGCCATTGCCATGCTCAAGGCCACTATCCACAAGCTTGGATGAGCCTCAACCTCATGCATGAAGGAACAGCAGAGGAACCCAGATTTGCGGGACCTGGGGCTGAGATCTCCAAGCCTTCTCAGATCGAGACTGGGCCTCCTCCACCCAAATCACCCATTTTCCAGTAGCTAGGCAGTCACACCCACAAACTGCCCCTGGCGCCATGCAATCTCCTCAATGGCCAAGATCCAGAGACTATAAAACAAAGCTCCCAGAAGCAAATGTGGCCTCTAGACCTCTTATAGTCTAGATCTCCCTCTTGGAGAACCCGGCAAGCTACTGAGAGTATCCTGCCCGCATGGCAGAGCCTGGCAAGCTCCCCATGGTGTATTCGATATGCCAACAACAGTAACAATAATCAGTCTCAGTCCCCTGACCCTGAAAGAGCCTCTAATGCGGCACTGTTGTGAAGGACGAGTAAAGAGAGGCTGTTAAAATCTCATGGCTAGGATGAGTGGAGATGTTACTGGCACCCGCTTGACGAAATCGATGAACAACTGGATGACAGTGATGATGATAAAGCATGTTATTTAACAGTTTTAAAACATCCAACCCCATCAAAAATGGAGAGAAGAAATTCATTTTTAAGGAACTTTCTTAAAATGAAATCCAAATGGCCAAAAGGCACATGGAAGGATGTTCTATATCACTAATCATCAAGGAGATGCAAATCAAAACAACAATCAGGTCTGATCTCACATCACAGAGACTGGCACACATCATAAAAAAGAAGAGCAACCAGTGCTGGTGTGGGTGTGGGGAGGAAAGGACTCTCACTCATTGTTGGTGGGAATGCCAACTTGTCCAGCCTTTTTGGAAAATAATATGGTCATTGTTTTCAATACCTCAAAAAAACTAGAAATTGTGCTCTCATATGACCTGGCAATACCATTTCTGAAAATATACCCTAGGGGTGCAAAAACACACAGCAGAAATGCCATCTGCACGTCTATGTTCATTGCAGCACCTTTCACAATAGTCAGAATCTGGAAACAACCTGAGTGCTTGAGAAGGGAGGACTGGATAAAGAAACTATGGTATATCTACACAATTGAAAACTACACAGCTGTTAGGGAAAATGAAGTCATGTAATTCGCTTATAAATGGATGGATATGGATATGGAGAGTATATCATGCTGGGTGAATCAAATCAGAAGGAGTGGAACAGACATAGAATGATTGCACTCATTTGTGCGGCATTAAAAAATCATAGTATGAAATTAATATCCAAGAACAGTAGAAACATGGGCCAGGAGGATTAGTCCATAGTTGGAATATAGAAAAAATGCACTATGGCAATGATAGTTGAAAATGATCACTTTGGATAAGAACTGCATGCTGAAAATAGATAAAGGAACCAACATGATAATCTCTTAGTATCTGTATGGCAAGCCATAATGCACAAAAAGAGAGAGAAAGAGAGAGATGGAGAAAAAGAGAGAGGAGAGATGGAAAGAGAGCAATGGAGAGAAAGAGAGGACAGAGAGATGGAGAGAAAGAGAGGGAAGGAGAGGGAGAGTGAGAAAGAAGCTGGATGTGGGGAGTGGGGGGAGTGAAACTGGGATCATTGATGGTGGGAAATGTACACTAGTGGAGGGATAGGTGTTGGAACACTATGACTGAGACCCTAGCATGAACAGCTTCGTAACTGTATCTCACAGTGACTCAGTTAAAAAAAAATCCAACTTTAGCATGTTATTTAAAAGTTTTATTTTAAAAATGAAGTCATTTTTCCAACACCAACAGTAATGACTACTTAAATGTGATTTCTAGGTTTCTTATTTTTTGTGTCTAAAATTTTAGTGTACAGTTCCATGGTATTCTAACAAATCACATAACATGCTGACATATAAATAACATGATTTAATTAAATTAAAGTAATATTATTGTCAGATATTCAGTTTATATTCAGATTTTACAAATTGATGCTCATTGTTTGATAATGATGTCACTATAAATTTTCATATTTATTTTAAATTTGAATATGGTGACTCTAAAGTAGTAGTAGAAGCAAAGTGCTCTAGAACAATGGATCTATAGAGTCATTCATTAAAAATTTTAATATTTAGGGATTATTATTAACATTGCAATGTTAATATAGAAAAGAAATACAGAAAAGTAATTTCTGGAGGAGTAAACAATGCATCATTTACTCTGAAGATCTTAGTTCAGTCGTGTCCATGGACAAAGTTAAAAACTTCATCAAAGGTACATGTTTTGATAAAAAAAATCAGAGGATAATATAATGTGAATGAATACCATTAAAAAATTGAACAATGAAGAGAAAATGAGAGTTTTCTGGTGTTAAATTCTGGTGTTAAACTCTGGAGGATACAGATGTTGATTTCCTGTGGGCATTTGGGTATGTAGTGAGATTAAGGTTAAAGCCATAGAGAGGAGAAAGTTGAAGTCTTGAAGATATATATACATTTGAAAATAGAAAAACCTGTAGAAAATTAGAAGGAAGATGAAGATAAAGTCTGAAAAAAATGTGTTACATAAGAACTATCTTTCTTATCAGATTTTTTGTTACATTATTTATTTGAGGATTAGGTCATTGCAACTCATGTTTTGGTAGCACTGTAGCACTGTCCTCCCATTGTTTATCGATTAACTCGAGTGGGCACCAGTAACATCTCTATTGTGAGACTTGTAATTGTTTTTGGCATATCGAATATGCCATGGGGAGCTTGTCAGGCTTTGCCGTGCAGGCGGGATACTCTCAGTAGCTTTCCGGGCTCCCCTAGAGGGATGGTACCAGAAAATTCTCTAACATTTTTATTTTTCTTTGGATTGTAGAATGCGAAGAAAATAGTTCATATACAAGTTTAAATAGACAGTTGAAAATTGATGGTGGCTTTTTTCTGTTGAGATTTTGATATGCATCACTATACTTAGAAGATTTCCCCCCAAAAGGAGTTATCATCAAGTAGGTTTACTTTTTTATTTTTTATTTTTTATTTTTTTTTTAATTAGTGAAACACCATGAGGTACAGTTGTAGACTTACAAGTTGTTGTGCTTGGGTTTCAGTTCTGCAATGATCGAGTACCCATCCCACCACCGGTGCCCATTCTCCACCCCCACCAATCCCAGTATCCCTCCCACCCTCCTATCCCCCATCCCACCCTGCCACTGTGTCAGGGAACTCCCTTTTGTTCTATCTCTCCTTTTGGGTGCTGTGGTTTGCAGAAGAGACATTGGGTGGCAATCATGTTCGGTCTATAGATTACTTTCAGCAGGCATCTCCCATCCTGGGCAGATCTTCCCAGCAGCCTTTATTTGGTGCTCCCTTTTCTATCTGAGCTGACTTTGCCCCTGGAGTGTGCGGCTGGCCTCTAAGCCATGGAGTGAACAACCTGGTATTTATCACGGCTGTTCTCGGGCGTTAGTCTCTTATTTTGTTACTTTATGTTACCCAGATGAATGCCATCTTTCTATGTCTGTCCCTCTCTTTCTGACTCATTTCGCTTAGCATAATACTTCCCATGTAGTACCACTTGTATGTAAATTTCATGACTTCATTTTTTTCTAACTGCTACATAGTACTCCATTGTGTAGATGTACCAAAGTTTCTTTAACCAGTCATCTGTTCTCGGGCACTCAGGTTTTTTTCCATATTCTAGCTATTATAAACAGTGCTGCAATGAACAATCAAGAGCAGATGTCACTTCGACTATGCTTTTTGGCCTCTCCGGGGTATATTCTCAGGAGTGGTATTGCTGGGTCAAATGGGAGTTCAATTTCTAATTTTTTGAGAGTCGTCCATACAGTTTTCCAAAAGGGTTGAACCAGTCGGCATTCCCACCAGCAGTAAAGGAGGGTCCCTTTCTCTCCACATCTGCGCCAACACAGGTTGCTTTTGTTCTTTCGAATGTGGGCCAGTCTCTGTGATGTGAAATGATATCTCATTGTTGTTTTGATCTGCATGTCCCTGGTTATTAATGATGTAGAGCATTTTCTCATGTGCCTTTTAACCATTTGGATTTCTTCTTTGAGAAAGACTCTGTTCATTTTGTTGCCCCACTTTTTGATGGGGTTGGATGTTTTCTTCTTGTGGAGTTCAACCAGTACTTTGTATATCCTTGATATCAACCCCTTGTCAGATGTGTATTTGGAGAATATCCTTTCCCATTCTGTAGACTGTCTTTGTATTTGATCATTGTTTCTTTGGAGGTGCAGTTTACTTTTAACTATTCTATTAATTGAACTGCTGGCATGTTTGTGTTTTGAAGCCTATTCTGGAACTATTAGATTCACCAGAAATACAAAGACTATGAGATAATTAATTTTTCATACTCATTTTCATTTAGACGAGTCTTTTATAAGGGAACATTGCAGCATGATGCATTTTTTTGGTGTGTGTAATTTTTTATTTTTATTTTTTAAAAGTTTTATTAGTGAAACACCATGAGATACAGTTGTAGACTTACAATTTTTTGTGCTTGGGTTTTAATTATACAATGATTGAGTAGCCATCACTCCACCAGTGCCCATTCTCCACCTTCAATGCTCCCAGTATCGCTCCCACCCCCTCACCACCCCCCCCTTCCCATCCCACCCCTATGGCAGGGCATTCTCTTTTGTTTTCTCTCTCCTTTCAGGTGCTGTGGTTTGCAAAAGAGGCATTGAGTGGCAGTCATGTTCAGTCTATAGTCTATTTTCAGCATGCATCTCTCATCATGGGAGGATCTTCCCAACACCCTTTATTTGGTGCTCCCTTCTCTATCTGAGCTGCCTTTTCCCCTAGCATGTGCGGCTGGCCTCCAAGCCATGGAGTGAACCTCCTGGTACTTATCTCGGCTATTCATGGGTGTTAGTCTCCTATTTTGTTACTTTATATTCCCCAGATGAATGTAGTCTTTCTATGTCTGTCTCTCTATTTCTGACTCATTTCACTTAGCATGATACTTTCCATGTAGTACCACTTGTATGTAAATTTCATGACTTCATCTTTTCTAACAGCTGTATAGTACTCCATCACATAGATGTACCAAAGTTTCTTTAACCAGTCATCTGTTCTCGGGCACCCAGGTTTTTCCCAGATTTTGGCTATTGTGAATAGTGCAGCAATGAACATAGAAGCACATATATCATTTCATCTGTACTTTTTTGCCTTTCCGGGATATAAGCATTTTAATGCTGAGTAACACCTCATTCATGTAGGTACATGAGAGTTACACACTTCAGTGAAGATGTAAAAATCTTGAATTTTGGAGTGAAAGAGCCAAAGAAAATTTGAACCGGTGAACTGATAGAACTAATTTCCAGAAAATTTTCCAGTTTTATCAATATTCTTAGTTGCTTAACCTTTGGCATTCTTTGAGTACCTTCTGACAGTACTGAAGGAAGAAGAAACAGCATCAAAGTGTAAGTATTTTTACTAACACTTCTATGCTTTGGAACTATTTTAATACTTCATATTAAGAAAGTGATGAAAAACATCTCATATTTCTCTGAAAAATTACAATGAAAAGAGAGCAAGCTACATTGGCTTTAATATTTAAACATTAGCTAAATGTTGAGCTCTTAAAAGCCTCATGACAGGGCAATTTATCTGTGTGATCAGTTAGTGACCTTATGACTTAATTATTGAAAGTGGAAAAAAGAGTTCTATGATTCTGTCAATTTACTAACATTTACTGCATCTTTTAAGATGGGAACTCTTCCACACAATTTTTCCTCTTCTCTTACACCAAAATATTTAACAATACATCAGCCTTACTTTCTAAAGAATGTCATTTGGGTATCTATACTTTAGTTACATTTTATCCTCATTTAAACAATTTTTTATTTTTTGACATTACACACAGCAGTACTCAGAACTTATTTATGACCCTGGGATCAGGATTTACTCCTGATGGTACTTCAGGACCATATGTGGTGCTGGGGATTGAACTCAGGCTAGCTCCTTGTAAACAAGCACCTGATTTCCTGTACTATATCTCTGGAGTTTAATCTTATTCTTTTTATTTATTATTATTATTATGTTTATTATTTGCTTTTTGAATCCCACCCTGTAATACTCAGGGATTACTTCTGGCTCTGCACTAAGAAATTTCTCCTGACAGTGCTTGGGAGAACCATATGGAATGCTGGAGATTGAATCTGGGTTGAACATGTGCAAGACAAATGCCCTAGCCATGATGCTATTGTTCCAGTCCCTATTCTGATTTTTCAAATGGCTTTTTTTGGGGTGGTCATTGCCTCTGGTTACCAGATTTAGACGGTAAGTTCATACCGCCTCCATTAAACCTGTACTGCCTTTTTTTATATGAAGTATTTTAACAGTTTTTGTCAGTGTGTCTGTGTGTGTGTATGTGTGTGTGTGTGTGTACATGTGTGTGTACATGTGTGTGTGTGCTCACACATTCCACCTCAGGTATATATATCCTTCTAAGGAAATGTGGCAGAAGAAATCACCATTTAGAAATGTGAGGACTGAAATGAGGGATCCAGGAAACTCTGCTGCCTACCTTTCATACAAATTGCAATTAAATTATGGAAACTTTGTTCTTTTCACCATAAAAACCACTGGCAATGATGAAGAGGATTTCTAAGACTATACATTGCACCAGATAAACCCCAACTAAAGTGCCCAGCTTCAATTTCAGTGTGGCTCATTAGAACAAAAATGCAAACCAGCTGTCCCCTGGTGTTTGGAGAAGAAAGATCCAATTAACTGGCTGTCACCCACCTGGTTCCAGATTGCCACATCTTATGAGCCTCTAAGAGCAGCCAGTTTGCATGAATTCTCATCATTAAATGCAAGCGAGGCAGTAAGCGGAGATAGAAGAATGGATATTCTCTGACCTGCTGAGGGAGTAAAAGGTGAAAGGCCATCTAGAGCCTGAGAATCTGGAAAGACATCAGTGAATTAATTCAGCAAATGTTGGCTTAAAAACTGTTCCTTTATTTTGTGTATGTTGAAAAAAAATACATTTCTGAAAGTGCAAATATAGAACTATTTTGGGATGTAACACATTTTTGTTTTGAATTTTCTCATTAGTAATAGTGACACTTAAAGTGTGAACCACATATCTATATGGTAATTAATAATATACTTATATTGAAATATTTAAATTCACTGGAATTTGTTATTAAGGCTTTTCTTTATGGACTTGTCAAGATATCATAATTAACTCAGAAATAAAACCAGTGACCCTTAAGAGCCCTTAAGTCATTATTTAATTTTTTAGAGTAAAGCATATAATTGGTGTCTGACCGTTTAGTCCCTGGAATAAAGCATCTAATGATGTGGCTCCTGGAAATATTACAGGTCTGCAGCTTTCTGGAGTAATATTACATTCTCAATAGAGCTGTCAATAAAACAATCATTTCTCAGCACTGAAGTCTGAAAACCTGTTGTATTACACTTTCCAATCTCTTCCAAATCACATTTTTAAAATCCATTTTGCTGCAAGATGACCAATCTCATCTGATTTCTAAGTCGTGGCCTCAGAGGAAATATGGAATGCTTGGAGTTGGAGTCACAGAATAAATGTGCCAGGTTGGAGACGATATTTCCTGCATGGTGAGCAGTTTCCAAGATGATCTTTAGAATGTGTCACTTGACAATTTTTTAAGTCAGGTGGCAAATGATCATTTACTCAGCCACCTGAGTTTTCTGCTAATATTTCATGAAAGGCTTATGCTTGGGTTTATACAGATTTACCTTTATTTTTATCTGGTTAAGAAAGAATATGTACAGAGGATTATTTTCTAGAAATCTATGCTCTTACTATTTTATATTTTCAAGGGATTTCAGAATTTTTACTTTTCAAACTGTCTGATATTAGAAAGGTCTCATTTCAAATGGCATTCCCCCTTGTTCTCTCTCTTTAGATATTTACAATACATTTTAGAAAAATATCAAGACTCCTATTATCTGAATGACTGTTGTTGCAGCCTGTAACACACAGAAGTCCGAGTTCTTTATGAAGAATTTTTAGCTTCTGATTCTTAGAATTTCTGAATCAGCTTAGCTGATTCTTCCATAAATCATTTGCGAATTATGAATTTTAAATATAGAGTAGTTTTAAAAAAAGTTCAGTATTTATATCTACCCATGACTAAAAACAAAACCACTATTTCTTTCTATGACTTTAAATAACATTTGAGATACCCTAAACTAGATCCAGAGTCTTCAATGTAAATGTATGATAAAAATTATTCTAGGAGAGCTTGCTTCTTCATCATTGTAATTAATCTATACATTTATTTGAGAATATTTGTGATTTCTATATTAAATGCTTTGGTAATTAACAAATTTCCCTTTCCATCACCTTTCACTCAAGTCTCATAGTTTTTAAAGATATTCTTGTCAGATTTCTTTTTTGTTTGTTTGTCTTGGGCCTTACCTGACAGTACTTAGGACTTCACCTGACTCTGCGCTCACGAATCATTCCTGGTGATGCTCAGGAGACCACATAGGGTGCTGGGCATTGAACCCAGGTGGCCACGTGCAAAGCACACACCCTAGCCTCTGCACTAGCACTCTGTTTCGTCAGATTTCTTGATGAGTGAAAATTATTTCTGTGTAAATAATATTTCTATTTTTCTTTTCCTAATTGTTTTCAGTGAATCTGAGGTTTTGTTTGTTTTGTGGCGGTGCCCTACATAAAACATCTCAGTAAGAAGTGTTTGAAAGCTATTTCTGGCTCTGTGCTGTGGAGTTACTCCCTGTGGCACTTAGGGAATCATACAATGTTTTGGTCAAGACTGTGCTTCTACATGCAAAGCAAATGCTCAGACCATTGGACTGTCTTTCCAGTCAAGTGATCCTGCTATGTGCAGTCAATTCTCATAAAACTATGACTTAATTTTAATCCCTACTGTTCTTAATTCTGATCCTTAAAATCTACTTTGAAACTTCTCAAAAAATTTATCTGAGGGGCTGGAGTGATAGTACAGTGGGTAGAGCATTTGCTTTGCACACAGTGGACCCAGGTTCAAACCCTGGCATCCCATATGGTCTACCAAGCACTGCCAGGAGTAATTCCGGAGTACAGAGTCAGGAGTTACTCTTGAGCATCACCAGGTGTGATAAAAAAGCCAAAAAAAAAAATTAATCTGAACTTATACATAAAGTCTGAAAATTTCTTTCATGCTAATCATTTTGAAAGTCTCCACTGCAACCACTTTTGCTTACTCTTGTTGATGGAATTATTTTTGTCATAGTGACAGTGCCGTGTTTTTGTTTGCTATTGTGATTAGTTACTACAGAAAGGACCTTACCATATCCCTAAAATTTTCAACTTAATTTATCAACCTTTGGTGATTCTATTTTGTCTATATGCTTATAAAAAATTACTTGAGAAAATCTACTTGAGTGAATTCATATCTATTCTATGTAAGTTAAAGATACAATTTTTCCCAATAAGACCTATAAGAGTCTTTGTGATTGACTCTAGTTGATTCTAGTGTCACTCTTTTTTCCTCTTAGTAGACTGTTCCAGCCATGATGGTATTCTTGTGGTTCCTCAAATATAACACTCCTCCCTTTGGTTGATGAATGTTATTTGGAAATTTCCTCTTTATTTTCTAATTAGCTCTTAACCAGCTGTTAGATATCATCTGATATGTTATTTTCTTTCTTTATTTTTTTTTTGACTTAGGAGTTCCCAATTCTTGAGGTAAATTCCTGCTCTACCAAGGAGCTTTTTATTTATTTATAAAATTTATTATTTTATTTTGTAAAGTAGTTCACAATATTTGATTATATTTGATATTCAAACACCAATCCTACCACCATTATACCTTCCCACCACCATATTTTGGATGTTTTCATCCTGAACCCCAACCCCTGCCCAAACTAGAACCTAAATAATTTATTTTGTATTGTTTGTTATGAAAAAACACTGAAAATTCTACCAAAGTTTTCTTAGAGGAAAGATTGTGTAGATTGTTGTATTTAACCCAGGGGCTATTAAGGCCTTCTATAAGCGATCACTAACAAAATGTCATTTTCTTGAGGAAAATGTTACTTTAGATTAAGCTGCCTTATTCCCCAGGAATATCAGAGATCATGTACTTCTATCAAAACTGCAACTTGATATTTATTTTTATGATTATATATTTGCTGCAACTTTAATGAACACATGGATTTAAAATATTTCTGACTTTTATCTGTACATATTCAACAACTGTACTGTGTTCTGAAAATAATTCTATGTAATGAGCTTAGCAAATAATTTGTAAGTGACACTATTATAAACAGTAATGCATGAAGTGAATATTACTAGACATCTTCCACTATCAGAAGTGTTTTATGTACATAGTTTTATGTATATTGAGGTGGTATACTTTTTTCTATTTTTACTTTAAGATACCATAAAAGATGCATTTATTTCTAGTAAAATATTGTGAGATATAGAGTGGTGTAGTAAAAAGAGCAACTTTGAAGTAAAATTCAACTGAAGCTACCATAATTGGTTTTTTTTTTATATACCTGGTTGTATACATCTATATAATGGAAAGACTAATAATGGCTTTATCCAGTTCAGTGTTTAAAAACATTTGTTGGGTATCTATCATGTTCACTCTTGTTTTATATGGTATCATTGTGTTCCATATAGTAAATATTTAGGGTAAAAATAAATAATGCATATTCTATACTTCAGGGGATAAGTTTATTGGACAAGTGCAAAAAAGTATAGGAGGTGACATTTTTTGTTAGGAATATTGTTTATTGAAGAACTGGCTTGATCTTTTCCTGCTCTCACAATATTAATAACCATTCAGGAAAACACTAGGATTTAGATGATTTCCAGTTGCCTGCCCAAGGTGAAAAGACAGGTTCTCAGCCAGAGATTCCAGAATAATTGTGACACAGGAATATAGAAAGATTCCCTGATGATGGGGTGGGTGCATGGGATTCGTCAAAGAATTTCAGATGACATTATTGGCCACTGGTCTCTTTGTTGGCAATTTGTTGGCAATTCAAAATATGTAGGCTTCTCCCTCTTCTTCTAGGAATGGACTGCCCTCATTTCTGTATAGTCTTCTTGGTGCAGATGAGTGTTTTCCTTCTTATAAATAGTTGAATTTTAATTAATTAATTAATTAATTAATTTTTAGTGAAACACCATGAGGTACAGTTGTAGATTTACAATTTTTTATGCTTGGGTTTCGATTATACAATGATCAAATACCCATCCCTCCACCAGTGCCCATTTTCCACCACCATGGATAATATACCTCCCACCCCCATCCCTCCCATCTCACCCTGCCTCTGTGGCAGGGCAATCCCTTGTGTTCTCTCTCTCCTTTTGAGTGTTGTGGTCTGCAAAAGAGGCTTTGAGTGGCAAACATGTTCAGTCCATAGTCTACTTTCAACATACATCTCCCCTCCTGGGAGGATCCTCCAAACACCCTTTATTTGGTGCTCCCTTCTCTATCTGAGCTGCCTTTTCCCCTAGAATGCCTGGCTGGCCTCTAAGCTATGGAGTAATCCTCCTGGTGTTGATCTCAGCTATTCTTGGGTACTAATCTCATACTTTGTTTCCTTATATTCCCCAGATGAATGCAATCTTTCTATGTCTATCCCTCTCTTTCTGACTCATTTCGCTTAACATGATACTTTCCATGTTGTACCACTTGTATATAAATTTCATGACTTCATCTTTTCTAACAGCTACGTAGTACTCCATGGTGTAGATGTACCAAAGTTTCTTTAACCAGTCATCTGTTCTTGGGCATTCAGGTTTCTTCCAGGTTCTGGCTATTGTAAAGAGTGCTGCAATGAACAAACAAGTGCAGATGTCACTTCGACTATACATTTTTGCCTCTCTGGGATATATTCCCAGGAGTGGTATTGCTGGGTCAAATGGGAGCTCAATTTCTAATTTTTTGAGAATCGTCCATACTGTTTTCCAGAAAGACTGAACCAGTCGACATTCCCACCAACAGTGAAACAGTGTCCCTTTCTCGCCACATCCGCGCCAGCATTGGTTGCTTTTGTTCTTTTGGATGTGGGCCAGTCTCTGAGGTGTGAGATGGTATCTCATTGTGGTTTTGATCTGCATCTTCCTGATAATTAATGATGTAGAACATTTTCTCATGTGCTTTTTTGCCATTTGGATTTCTTCTTTGAGAAAGTTTCTATTCATTTCATTGCCCCATTTTTGGATGGGGTTGGATGTTTTCTTCTTGTGGAGTTCAAGCAGTATTTTGTATATCTTTGATATCAACCCCTTGTCAGATGTGTATTTGGCGAATACCCTTTCCCATTCTGTAGACTGTCTTTGTATTTTGGTCACTGTTTCTTTGGAGGTGCAGAAGCTTCTTAGTTTAAGATAGTCCCATTTATCTATCTCTGTTTTCACTTGCTCAGCTAATGGCATGGCATCTTTGAAGATACCATTAGCTTCAATGTCATGGAGGGTTTTGCCAACTTTGTCTTCAATGTACCTTATGGTTTCTGGTCTGATGTTGAGGTCTTTAATCCATTTTGATCTTACTTTTGTACATGGTGTTAGGCAGAGTTTTGAGCCCATTTTTTGCATGTAGCCATCCAGTGATGCCAGCACAATTTGTTAAAGAGGCTTTCCTTACTCCACTTCACATTACTTGCACCTTTATCAAAGAATAAATGATCATATGATTGAGGGGAGATGTCAGTGTATTCAACCCTGTTCCATTGGTCTGCAGTTCTGCCTTTGTTCCAGTACCATGCTGTTTTAATTATTACTGCTTTGTAGTAGAGTTTGAAGTTCGGGAGGTTGATTCCTCCCATTTTCTTTTTCCCAAGAATTGCTTTAGCTATTCGTGGGGGCTTATTGTTCCATATAAATTTCAGGAGTGTTTGCTCCATTTCTTTGAAGAATGTTGTGGGTATCCTTATAGGGATTGCATTGAATTTATACAATGCTTTCGGTAGTGTTGCCATTTTGACAATGTTAATTCTCCCGACCCATGAGCAGGGGATATCTTTCCATTTCCTCATGTCCTCTTTTATTTCTTGAAGTAGATTTTGTAGTTTTCTTTGTACAGGTCCTTTACTTCCTTAGATAAGCTGATTCCTAGGTACTTGATTTTCTGGGGAACAATTGTGAATGGGATCATTTTTTTCATGTAGCTTTCTTCTCTCTCACTGTTTGCGTATAGGAAAGCCATAGACTTTTGGGTATTGATTTTATAGCCTGCAACTTTACTATACAAGTCTATAAATAGGTGAATTTTTATTCCTTAATTTGATGGTATCTTCCCACCACTACCCTAGTTAGCCACATAAGTGGATGAAATATATGTGGATTATTTAACTATATGAGATAGTTGTGAGAATATAAATTGGTAAAACTTTTTCAGAAAATTGGCGTTACTTAATAAATATGAACATATGTATTCCTACTGCTGCAATTGCGTGGTTGGCTATATATTCAACAGAAGTGTGTTCTCTGAAAGGCATGCAATAAAATATTCATAACAATAATTTCATCCTTTATAGCCCTAAACTTGAAAGCACCCCAAAATGCTCATCATCAGTAGACCTGATAAATCTGTGTTGTATTTATATACTATACAGCTATGAGAATGAACTATTTACAATAGAAACTACAGTATGGATGACTATCATGTCTCAAAAGAAAAAATAGGCAAAAGAAACCCTAGTGTTGGACTTGGGGCAGGAGACTACCTAATTTAGACTAATTTTCAGAGAAAAGCATGGAATAGTGCTCCTGGGGATGCTGATGATGTTGTGTTTTAGGATCTGGGTTCTATGTAGTTTGTGAAAATTTACTGAGCATTACATATATGACCTGTGTGCTTACTATATGTAAATTTATATTTAAATATAAAATTTTTAAAAAATTGGTGGTATTGGTTCTACTTTGTTTTTTCCTAGTTAAACTTGACTCTTAAAAGCAGATTTGGTTTCATTCATCAAACACAGAATTTTATCATCTAGGAAAGGAACTGTCTTGTTACATATTTCAAATTGGTGCTTGTTCTCAATATCAATAATGAAGCTGGTTGGGTTTATCTTTCAGCTAATGTTTCATAGATGATAAAAACTGTCACAGTATTTTCAGGGTCCTTGACATGAATTGAGTTGGAACTCAACTTCTTTATTTGACTCTAGTTATAATTGCTAGTTTTCTTTGACTTTGAATCCCATAATTTTAATTATTAAGTACCTCCACTTTTATTTTGTAATGTGTTCTTAAAAAATGACAGTCACAGATTTGGTGTTCCTGAAGGAAGTTGCTTCCTACTATTTGAAAACCCACACTCAAATTCTGAATTTCACAACTAATCTCTGTTCCATTTTAAATAACAGAATATTTTAGTGATTCTAAATGTGTACTTGTGTAGAATTGGCATTGAGTTTACAATCTTTGACCATAAAACTTGACACTAAAACTGACTGGCCTTTTGTGTATTTAATGGCAGACAGAAATATGGGCTAGTAACCCTTGGAAGCACTTTTACAAGAATATTATTATATAGGGCCTCAACCAAAATAATTTTTCAAGTTAGGTTTGGAAGATTTTATTACTCATAGTTGTAATCTTACTTGTGTACTATTCATCTGACAAGAATACTGAATGCCTGATCCGTACTGGAGAGATAGTCCAACGCTGAACAGGAACTCTGACTTCAAAATGTTCCATCTGATGAGAGGTTGTTTTGAGAACAGTGTGCTGACTGTAGTGACAAGGGCAAACATGTGTATCAGGCCAGGAGTATTAACAAATCACTTTGTGCTGTGTGGGCTTCTTCAGAATGTTTTGTTGCATACATCATTCACAAGGTTGAGGACACAATATAATAACTATGCCAACAGTTTGTTGGAACAGCAGTTTTATTTTAAAAACTACATTCTGTTTCTTTTTCTTGTTCATCGCCAATTAGGTCTTTCACTTGGACCTTACTCTCCATTTTACCACAAGTAATATTGGATAATGCTTCCATTTCTCCATGAATTTTACCTTGTGGCTGAAGTACTTGAGTGGTCATAACAAGTAGATGGCCTCTTTAGCTAATGGGTGCTTAATTTAATTTCTTAATCTGGAATAATGCTTTTAGTTTTTATTAGTGCTTAAATTTCTTCATTAATCTGAACTAGTAATATGGAATGACTTACCTAACACAAACTACCACCACAAATGATTGGGTAATGGTTAAATTCACGAGGTATGTGAAAAAGACAATATATTCTCCAAATTTAGAGTTTCAGAATGTTATACCATATTCTTTCTGCTTCCTTGTGTGGGTGGGGGGCACTGCTCTTGGGATACAGCCTTAAATCTTTGGGAGGCTTTTTGGCATCAGGGATTGAACCTTGGTAGGCCCTGCTCTCAGGGATCACTCCTAGCAGGCTCAGGGGTCCATATAGGGTTCTGGGGATTGAGCCCAGGTTGAACATGTGTAAGGCAAGTGCTATCGCTTTGACTACAATGTATCATCAATAATCTTAATTTCTTAAATTGTTTTGTATTGTATAGTTTTATCTTTTTAGTTTTTGACAAGTATTTTCTCATTGTGATTCTAATTTTTATTTCTATGATAACTTGTTATTTGGGGAAACTTGTCAGATGCTTACAAAACATGTAGTTGCCAGTTAAATGAACTGGTCTACCATTCATTTACTAGCTTGTACAAATTCTTTTTTTTTTAATTTATTTTTTTACAGTTGTAGATTTACAATTTTTTTTGTGCTTGGGTTTCAATTATACAATGATCAGATACCCATCCCTCCACCAGTGCCCGTTTTTCACCACCATGGATAATATCCCTCCCACCCCCATCCCCCCATCCCCCCTGTCTCTGTGGCAGGGCAATCCCCTGTGTTCTCTCTCTCCTTTTGGGTGTTGTGGTCTGCAAAAGAGGCATTGAGTGGCAAACATGTTCAGTCCATAGTCTACTTTCGACATGCATCTCCCCTCCTGGGAGGATCCTCCAAACATCCTTTATTTGGTGCTCCCTTCTCTATCTGAACTGCCCTTTCCTCTAGGATACCCGGCTGGCCTCTAAGTTATGGAGTAATCCTCCTGGTGCTGATCTCAGCTATTCTTGGGTATTAATCTCATACTTTGTTACTTTATATTCCCCAGATGAATGCAATCTTTCTATGTCTATCCCTCTCTTTCTGACTCATTTCGCTTAGCATGATACTTTCCATATTGTACCACTTGTATGTAAATTTCATGACTTCATCTGTTCTAAGAGCTACATAGTACTCCATTGTGTAGATGTACCAAAGTTTCTTTAACCAGTCATCTGTTCTTGGGCATTCAGGTTTCTTCCAGTTTCTGGCTATTGTAAAGAGTGCTGCAATGAACAAACAAGTGCAGATGTCACTTCGACTATACATTTTTGCCTCTCTGGGATATATTCCCAGGAGTGGTATTGCTGGGTCAAATGGGAGCTCAATTTCTAATTTTTTGAGAATCGTCCATACTGTTGTCCAGAAGGGCTGAACCAGTGGACATTCCCACCAACAGTGAAGGAGTGTCCCTTTCTCGCCACATCCACGCCAGCATTGGTTGCTTTTGTTCTTTTGAATGTGGGCCAGTCTCTGAGGTGTGAGATGGTATCTCATTGTGGTTTTGATCTGCATCTCTCTGATGATTAATGATGTAGAGCATTTTCTCATGTGCTTTTTTGCCATTCGGATTTCTTCTTTGAGAAAGTTTCTGTTCATTTCATTGCCCCATTTTTGGATGGGGTTGGATGTTTTCTTCTTGTGGAGTTTAACCAGTATTTTGTATATCCTGGATATCAACCCCTTGTCAGATGTGTATTCGGCGAATGTCCTTTCCCATTCTGTAGACTGTCTTTGTATTTTGGTCACTGTTTCTTTGGAGGTGCAGAAGCTTCTTAGTTTAAGATAGTCCCATTTATCTATCTCTGTTTTCACTTGCTCGGCCAGTGGCGTGGCATCTTTGAAGATACCATTAGCTTCAATATCATGGAGGGTTTTGCCAACTTTATCTTCAATGTACCTTGTGGTTTTTGGTCTGATGTTGAGGTCTTTAATCCATTTTGATCTTACTTTTGTACATGGTGTTAGGCAGAGTTCTGAGCCTATTTTTTGCATGTAGCCGTCCAATGATGCCAACATAATTTATTAAAGAGGCTTTCCTTACTCCACTTCACATTACTTGCACCTTTATCAAAGATTAGATGATCATATGATTGAGGGGAGATGTCAGTGTATTCAACCCTGTTCCATTGGTCTGCAGTTCTGCCTTTGTTCCAGTACCATGCTGTTTTAATTATTACTGCTTTGTAGTACAGTTTGAAGTTCGGGAGGTTGATTCCTCCCATTTTCTTTTTCCCAAGAATTGCTTTAGCTATTCGTGGGGGCTTATTGTTCCATATAAATTTCAGGAATGTTTGCTCCATTTCTTTGAAGAATGTCATGGGTATCCTTATAGGGATTGCATTGAATTTATACAATGCTTTCGGTAGTATTGCCATTTTGACAATGTTAATTCTCCCGACCCATGAGCAGGGGATATCTTTCCATTTCCTCATGTCCTCTTTTATTTCCTGAAATAGTGTTTTGTAGTTTTCTTTGTAAAAATATGGAACGCTTCACGAATTTGCGTGTCATCCTTGCGCAGGGGCCATGCTAATCTTCTCTGTATCGTTCCAATTTTAGTATATGTGCTGCCGAAGCGAGCACTAGCTTGTACAAATTCTTCATGTGCTGTATCTATCACTTATCACTTAAATCACTTAGCTTCCCGTTAGTCGGTGATTTGCTCGAGCGGGCGCCAGTAACGTCTCCATTTGTCCCTGTTGCATGCTAGTGTAGCCCAATGGCATCTGTTCGCTCCGGGAACATGAAAGGCCTCAAACCGATCATTCATGATCTTGACGAAGAAGTCTGACCATCTGGAAGGTGGGCGGCACGCGGTCTTTTGACATCCCGTGGAATCCAGTCAGTAACAGCTCTAGTCCAGTGGTTGTCTTTAAATCTCATTACGTGACCAGCCCATCTGATTTTCGACACCTTGGCAAATGAGACAGCGTCCCTGATCCTTGATCGTCGACGGATGTCAGAATTCCGGATTCTTTCTCTCATTTGAGTGAAACGTGATATTCCAAGCATAGCTCTTTCTATTCTTCTTTGGGAGACCTGAATAGCGTTCTTATCTTGTTTGCGTAGGGCCCAGGTCTCTGAGGCATATGTTAATGCAGGAAGAACAGTGGAATCAAAGAGATGTGCCCGGAACCGGAGGTTCTTCGTCCTCTTAGCTATTTCTTCAACGTTCTTGAAGGCGTTCCAAGCCTCTCTCTTCCTCCTGCGCAGCTCGGGTGCCAGGTCATTTGTTATGTTGACCTCTCGACCTAGGTCAACTCTCGACTTGCTGTATCTATGGCAATACATATATATTTATGCATACATTATGACTGTGTTTGTGGGTTGTTTAATGTTCCCATTAATATGACTTCTACTTATTAATATTCCAGTGTATTTATATTTTATTTTCTGCTTTAGTGTCTTGTGTACCTTAAATACAATCTTAAATATTTTCTTCTAGAGCTTGATGTAGATGTGGTTCAAGTAGTAGAGAACATGCCTTGCATATGTGAGGCTCAGAGTTAAATCCTCAGCACTGCAGGACCTTCAGAAGCACTGTAACATATGGCCTGTCATGGAGTGGCTCATATAATGGCAACTATAATAACACTTAATACCCATCTTCCAGGATTGCCACACCATATTTGATAGGGTTCAAATATGGTTTGAACCATGGGAACACCTACAAGGGCAATTAGAGGCCGCCCTAAAAGCCTCTATCCTTCTCGGAGAGCCTGGCAAGCTTCTGAGAGTATTCTGCCCGCACGGCCAAGCCTGACAAGCTATCTGTTGTGTATTCGATATTCTGAAACCAGTAATTACAATGGGTTTGTTGATATCATATTAGAAAGTGTTGCCTATTTTTCTAATTCCTGGGAACTTTTGCTTAATTGATGTTTTGTTCTTGGGCTTACACCATTGTGTATATATATATATATAATGTAATAGTGTACTTATTTTTGCTAATATATATTGTAGGAAAACACTGTTTTGTCCTTCCTCAGGTAGCTTAGGTTTATTGGGTCACATCCATCTGAGTGCTCCAGAGTCACTCCCATTCTTTTGTTTATTTGTAACTACTTCTCTATGCTCTCTTCCCCAAAAAGTTAATCAGCTTATTCCCCTAATCAGCTTCTGTTAATTTGTAAGTTCAGATCTTTCTAAGACACTGAACTTATATTGTAAGTTAATATTGCCTTTGTCCTCTCTTTATGTCTTTTGAATAGTTTACTTTAAAGCAATGTCCTTTTGTATCGACACAAGAAGACAGTTAATATTATGCTTTTGTAATTTGGGATTTAATTGGTTTCGAATATTTTTCACTCCCTGGCATCTGCTTTCTCAACTTAAGCCTCAGTTGCCCTCACTTTCCAGCGCCCCTAAAAACAGGATCCTGATGAGGGACTGGATGGAACCAGGGCAAGCCGTAAGCTATATGCTACCCTGGCATCGAGATGGGCCTGGCCAAAGTGCCACAATTCTTAACTAAAAGTTAAGAGCTTGATCATGACAAATGCTGTCATGATCAAAATGTCACTATGAGACTAGGACTCTGCTAGGAATAGGAAAGACTAATCTGGCCTGAGCACTGTAGTCTGAGATCAGGATGACCCCAGGAGCACAATTCTATAATCTTGCTTGAGCGGGCCCAGTAACGTCTCCATTGGAGACTTTGTTGTTACTGTGTCTGGCATATCGAATACGTCACGGGGAGCTTGCCAGGCTCTGCCATGGGGGCAAGATACTCTTGGTAGCTTGCCGGGCTCTCCGAGAGGGGCGGAGGAATCGAATTCGGGTCGGCCATGTTGGCCGCTTGTAAGGCGAACGCCCTACCCGCTGTGCTATCGCTCCAGCCCATCTTAATGCATCTCTTACTGTGTTCATACAAAATGATTAATATTATGAATAATTATATGTTTGTTGGACAAGGAGAGGAGAAACATACCCGTGGGATTCCACCCTTGGGTGGGTGGTCCTTTAGAAAGAGAATCTGTTCTAGAAGCAGCATCCCCTGAGGGAAAGAACTTTAAGCCTATTGATTGTGACCACACCTATGTGTAAGCCCAACCCCTCATGGTTTGGGGATTTAACTAGTCTGTAAGAGTGTGCTGGGGGGTGAAGATCAGATCAAGATCCAGAGCCAGAGGGAGAAGATCCAGATCCAGAGTCAGAGCCAGAGAGAGGGGTTCCAGATCCCGGGCTGGGAGAGAAGGAGAGAGAGAGACAGGAGTGAACGGGGATGAAAATGGAATAAACAGCATCTGATCAATCAACTGGCCTGGCCATCGTTTCCTCTGCCGTCTATCCCAGGTCCTGGGCAGCCCTGGCTGGGGGGAGCGGCCCCGGTCCACCAGAACCTGGGCGGCCAGGGAAAGAGCTGGTGGGGCCACCCCCTGGCCGCCCTTGGAGTTTTTTACAAAATATCTTGCTATTCATTTTTTTTGGTATTCTGATAACTTTGATAAATTTTATTTTTGAGTATCACTAAAATCTGAATTACACATTGATCTGAAGGGCTTAGTACTATCATCTCATTTTTAATGCCTATAGAATCTATGATGTTGTTTGTTTTTGATATCAGAAATTTATGTTTTTTTATTTTCTCGCTTGTTTTAGAGATTTTACAATACTATTAAGTTTTTCAAAGAGCTGTATTTTGGCTTCGATGATTTCTTATATTAAACGTCAAATTTTAATCATTTAAAATAACTCATTAATTTATTAATTTTGGTGCTTACTTTTTATTAGTTCTTCCTTCTATTTTCCTGAGATTCATGCATCTCTTACTGTGACAACATTTACATAAAATTTCCCATTTATTTATCTATCATCTATATAAAGTTGTGCCAGTAAGTTTTATAGTCCTCAGATAAGTGTGGTAGATGGACAAATAGAATATTTTTCAAGTTTTCACTGAGGGATCCAACTCCTGGGCCAATATATGTGATTTCGGGGGGGGGGGGGTGTCTGGCACTACACTGACAAAATCTTTATATGGCAGCCCTGAGGGCGGGAATTGGGGGCTTTCTTTACATTCTGCATTGCAGCAGTGGGAGGAGTCACCATCAGGGATTCGCATTCCTCTGACTGCGATGCTTCTAAGCATAGAGCACTCCCAGTCTGGTGCTGCTTCTGGAGTTCTCTTTACCTTGAGCTTCCAGCAGGTTTCTGGTTCTGGTGGGTAGGGAGGGAACGTGTACTTAAAGCCATTTTTCTTTACTAAGTGCGTAGTACATTTCCACTCCTAGTAAGTACTTCCTGTTCTCTCTTTTTCACTCCCTGGGTCCATAGAACTTCAGGAATCTCTTGTTTTGGCACTGTTGACCTGACCCTTCTATTCTGACTCAGCTGGTGCCCTCCTACGGGATACAATGGAGCAGCAGGAGTGACACTTTGTTTCTTACACTATTGCAGCCAGATTCAAGACTTTTGGTTTGTTTTCATTTTGGTTTGTTTTCTAAATTGGCTACTCTAACTCAGCTCTCAAGGTTTGGGCAGCCCCAAACAACCATACTGATCATTGTGATATTTGGGGGGAAGTTTTAATAGCACACGGTATGAGGTTGTACTCTGCATGCTGAAAAATAATAAGCCTTCTGAAGAGATCAGAATTTGATAGAAATTGACAATATTCATCATCTGCCTTTGATACAAATACCAAGTTTGCCTCCAGAGGACTTTCTCCTTCAAATAAAAATATTTTCGATCTTTTGGCCTTCAGGGAAAGAATTAGAATTTTTAATTAACTTCTCTCTTCTCCTGGAGCGATAGCACAGCGGGGAGGGCGTTTGCCTTACAAGCGGCCAACATGGCCGACCCGAGTTCGATTCCTCCGCCCCTCCCGGGGAGCCCGGCAAGCTACCGAGAGTATTCGATATGCCAGACACAGTAACAACAAAGTCTCCAATGGAGACGTTACTGGGCCCGCTCGAGCAAATCGACGATCAACGGGAGGGCCTTTACCTTTACCTTTATCTCTCTTCTCCTAAGGAATGAAGAAGTTAAAATGTTTTTTTTCTTCATCATATTGATTAAAATTTTGCTATAAATAAAAAAAATAAAAAAAGGCCTGGTTTTTCAAACAGCTTAAGATTTAGGCTAGGGGTAGAGATATTTCTTTGTGGCTAAAGTGCCTGCCTTGCTAACTTGAAGCTGAGAGTTTTATTGTCGCTTTTGCCAACCTGTGCCCAGCTTGATCCTGGCAATAGCAGTTTTTGCCTGGCAACTCTGCTGTTTATTATCAAGACAGAAGCATTTTTGCTAAAAGGCTGAAAACCCCCTGAGAACATGTCTGCATGACCTGTAAATAAAGGATGGACTTCTGTGAGCACTGTGGTTGAGTGTGTGAGCACCACTGCCAAGTGTATGTGTCCTCCCTGGATATAACAACATCAACAGAGGGAAGGGAACTAAATAAAATAGATAAAAAGATTAGGTGAATATGTTTGATAAAACAGAGTTCTGAGGATAGTAAGAAGAAATCTATAATGTTCGGGTTTTATCATATTCTTTAAAAATTTAAATACAATACAGTCTTAAATTTTCAGGGTCTGTCTTCCTACATCAGTTGTTGTTTTTGTTGTTGTTGTTGTGCTTGTTGTTGTTGTTGTTTTGACTACACTTTGATTTTTACCATCTTTATTTTGTTTTCATTATAAAATTGTGGACTAATAGATATGTCAGTAAAAATGATCTGACTTGTTTATTGTTCAGGATTTCACATGGAACCACTGTAATACTTAGATGAAAAATACTGATAGAACGGGATGCTCTTTTGCCTTTGCCTCTGTGGATTTGTGTTATTGTTCAGCAACTTGCCTTCATGAAACGGAACACTTGTGTCTCATCCATTTCTGCCCAACATTTCCAGACAGAGAAAGGATAGTATTAAAGCACAGTTCCTTCCTGACCTTTATGTAGTTGGAATAATAAAATATGTACTCTTGTGCTTCTTGTCAATCAATCACAATCACAAACATCCTGTTATTCATCGATTGCCTCTAGCAGGCCCCAGTAACATCTCCTTCATCCTGATCCTGAGATTTTTAAAAAAAGTACCATATTCAAAGCTCTTTCAGAGTTAGGAGAATGAGACCCTTCATTGTTACTGGTATTTGGCATATTGGGTACGCCATGGGGAGTTTGCAAGACTCTGCCGTGTGGGCAGGTTACATTCAGTAGCCTGCCAGTTTGTCCAAAGTAGGAATGAGATGATAAGATGTCACCTGGCCGCCAATGCGGCCGCATGGTTCCGGGAGCTGGGTTTTATAGTCTCTGAGTCTTGGCCATTGATGGGATTACACGACACCAGGAGGCCAGTTGGTGGGTGTGACCCCCGCCTACTGGAATTTGGAGGATCTGGGTGGAGGATGCTCAGCCCCGATCCAAGTAAGCTTGGAGATCTCAGCCCCAGGACCCGCGTGCCTTTATTCCTCTGCCGGTACCTTCATGTTTGCGGAGAGTGGTCTCAGCATGGTGGTGGTTGGTTCTGGAGGTCTTTGGCTGCCGGATCCCTGGTTGGGGCGAGGAGGAAAAACTCAACCTGCTCCCCTCCAAGGGGCCCCGGTGAGGACAGCCAGGTGCGGGAGGTGCTTCTTGTCACCTTTCAATTATTACTATGTCTGTGAGATTCATCCTAGCTGTCCTTTAGTATATTACCTACATCCACTAATTTTTGTACTCTACTCTTGACTTTGTGCTCAGGGATCACTCCTGGTGGTTCTAGGAAATCATCTGTAGTACCAGAGATCAAATCAGAATTGACCGCATGCAAGGCGTGTTCCTAAACCCCTGTTATATCTCTGGCCCTCTAATATTTTATTTGAAATATTTCAAACCTACGAAGATTTTTAAAGAATTGTGTAGTGAGTATACATATATTTAACCATCTGAATTCTTTTCGGATTGCTTTTATTGTGTTGCACTATGTCTTTAGCCATCAACATATTTTCTGATGCTTTTCAAATTTGCCAGCACTGACTTTAATATGCATATCTTTCCTTGTATGCTCTTGATTTCTGAAAAATTTAGTAGATGATCTGTCATGATAATCTCCACATATTTCTTTCTTTTTTTTGCAGGGGAGAGGGAAGTGTTTGGCTATACTCAGTAATACTCAGTGCTTACTCCTGACTCTGTTCTCTGGGATCACTCCTGGCAGGGTGTTGGTGACCCTACGTGTGCCTGGATTAAAGCTGGATCAGCTGTGGGCAAATACCTTACCTGCCTTGCTATCTCAGGCCAATATATGAATATTTCTGAAGGCAAAAATAATTGGAACATAGTATTTGAATTTATTATTCCTTGTTCTAATCTTTCATTGTTTGGGCTTCAATATTTTTGTCTTCAGAAGGGTCCAGTTGAGGGAGGAAAGAGTTGATTTGCAGATAGTTTTGCTTTGAGTTCGTAGAGTGAAGAGGAAAAAGAATTTAGGATTTAGAGAAGAGGAAAATGAGATGCAGCAATGCAGGAAAAAGGGTATAAGGTCTAAATTGTATTTTTGATTTGGAAAAAATAAGAAACAGTTTACATCATTTAACCCTTCAGTTTTCTCCAATGACATGCACTGTGTTTAGAGGAAATTTGGATAAAAATAGAAGACATTTAGTAAAAACCTAACACATAAGTATATAGATAATGCTTAGAATTGGTCGGTCTTCTCGTTGTTCATCGATTTGTTCGAGCGGGCCCAGTAACGTCTCCATTGGAGACTTTTGTTGTTACTGTGATTGGCTTAGAATACTTTTTAAAAAAATTTTTAAGGTGGGCATGCAAGATTGTATTTCTTTTTTTTAATTTTATTTTTATTGATTCACTGTGATACAGTAACAAAGCTTTCATGTTTGAGTTTTGATCATACAGTCATGCAACACCCATCCCTTCATCAATGCACATAATTCACCACCAAAATCCCCAGTATCCAGCCCTCCTTTCCCTCCCCCATTTCACACCTTCCCCTGACTGTGTGGCAGACAATTTGCACAATACTCTCTTTATTTAGTTATATTTAATATTTTTAGACCAGACCCATCACCACTCATACCTGCTTACAACCAATGCTAGACAATGTGTTTTGTATTGTTTTTTTTTGGATGCAATCTTGCAGCATTCTAAAATTTTAATAATTAGGGTCTGAAGAGATCGTTGCAGCAAGTTGCTTGGGTCCTAAGGTTCGTTTGTGTGTTTCTGGATGCTGGTCATGTGGGAGCTTAAGTAGACTGTGGCAGAGTGTTGCATCATCTCAGAGTCTCATTGGGTCAGGGGAAAGGAGGAGTGCCCTCTCCTCCCCTGTCCCATGAGGACTGCTGGCATTTGGCGCTACTGCCTCTCGTACCTGGAGCTTATCGCTGACTTCTAGAAAATGGTGGTTGCCGGCGTTCCTAGGGGGTAGGTGGAGGGATGGCACCTACCCCCATCTAGAGCATCCCAATGGAAATGGCCTATTGCAAAATCCAGGGCCATTTCTATGTCTGTAGCAAGTTGCTCGGGTGCAAGGTTTATTTGTGTGTCAAAATTGTATTTCTAAAATGAAGGATAATGGATTTAAAGGGGTTTTAAAGGCCATTTATTCTCAATTAAAATAGAATGTTTGGGGAAACTTTAAAAAATACTGTAGAGATTACGTTTTAATTGACTAGGTAGTGACTTGGCCATTTAATTCCCCTTGGTTTTTCTAATATGTTGCCAATTTAAGAACTGTTGATGCAGTTCAAACGTTAGGTATCTATCTTTTGCTGATACTTTTAAAGTTCAAAGAGTGATGTTTGATTCAACTTCTTGGATAACCAGCATATAATTAAGATCAAGTACAAATTAAAAAAAAATTAGTCACAAGCTACCACCTGAAAAGGAAGTATTCCAGGCATAGAGGAGTTATTTCTATAAATGGGCTGTTTTCTGATGTCAGCAAATTGACTGATTTGGAAGTTCTTTTCCTCATGAATTGAAATTATCATAGAGAGACTTCATGGGGGTGGATTATATAGAATCCCATAATAGCTGAGGAGGTCCATGTTCTTCTATTTGTTCCTGCTGCCGTCTGTGGTGATATGCTGATATTGTGGCATCAGATAAAAACAACACTATGGAGGGGACAGTTGCTATATATGTAGTGCCTGCTTTGAGAACTTGCAACTCCACAAAACCTTTTGTGTAGGCAGTCACATGGCTCATCTCAGAGTCCTTGTGAGTCTATGCTTTAAGCAAAGTGATATTTGATGAGTGTGTTTTGAATGTTTATATTTAAAGTCTTAAGCCTTTTGTGAATATATATTGTAAACTTATTTGACTTTATATTAGATTTATTTGACTATATATATATATCACGATCACGATCACGATCATCCTGTTGTTCGTCGATTTCCTCGAGTAGGCATCAGTAACATCTCCTTCTTCCTAGCCCTGAGATTTTAAAAGAGCCATTTCAATGCTCTTTCAGGATTAGGAGAATGAGATCCATCATTATTGCTTGTATTTGGCATATTGAGTATGACACGGGAAGTTTGTCAGACTCTGCCGTGCGGGCAGGATACTTTTGGTAGCCTGCCAGGTTCTTCAAAGGAAAAATAAGATAGTAAGATGTCATGTGGCCGCGAATGTGGCTGCGTGCTTCCGGGAGCTGGGTTTTGTAGTCTCTGCTATATATATTGTCATCCCCTGCTCATCAATAAAACAAAATTCACTTCCAACTTTACTAGTCATATATTAAAGTATGGTGAATTATACTAGGTCAAATATGATTTTGTCACTATCTCACATATTGGAAATTCAGAGATTCATTAGGGTATAAGCATGATGATGTTACATGGCACTAATATCCAGGGTTTTTAAGTGTCTATTCTCTGCTTTCTTCTGCATTTTCTTTGTTGCCTGATTCTTTTAGCGTCTACCATTGCTAGAATCATGTTTTTCTACTACAGGTCTGCAAACCATGGAGAAGGGACATTCCCCCCCACCTTTTCTAACATAAAAGTCTTTTTCCTCAGTATAATTGTGCCAATTTTGGTTACAACCCCACCCTAGATCACAAGTTATCAAGGATATACAATGCATTGATTATCTTAGAAATTAGTGATGAGACCTGTTGGAATTATCTTTATAAAGTTAGGGTTCTGTTGGGATGAAGAATGGAGAGAGTTGGTACTGCGTGTTGGAGAGAGTTGGTACTGCGTGTTGAAGCATCCACTAAAAATAATCACAATGGACAAAGGTCTGGGTGTACATCGCCAAGGATACAAAATACACAGAACTTCCATAAATTATGGTAAACCATTAAAAAGAATAAGTGAAGTAAAAAACTTATAAATGTCAAATAGAAGTTTAAAGCCTTTCCTTCTGTGTTATTGGGGGTGGGACGGGAAGGGAGTAAGGTTTGCTGTGATCTGATAGATTTTCTGTGACTTATGCACCTCTGGTTAGTGGTCTCAGGGAGGAGGCAAATTATATGACCACAACAAAGAAATATAATATTCTGTCTAGGTTATTGCCTCCCATGTTATGTAATAAACCTGAATGGAAGATAAAAATCCTTAAACCTGAGTGGAAACAGAGGTCTGTGCAATTTTTTGAAGCCTTACTGAGTTGAGGAGGAATTTATCTCTCACTCCTTCATGCCTTTGCATCCTACACAATGAGGCCCTGCTGCCCACAGCTGGGGGATTATTCTCCAGGAGGTGCCTTTCCTCCTCACTTTCTTCTTTTTCACTTTCTTTTTTATCTTGTTCCCTGTAGGTGTCCTCAGTGGCCTTCTGTTCCTCCTGTGGTATCTTGGGACTTTTCAAACTTTGTTCTCTCCTGTATTGTATATTTGGGTTTCAAACCACTAAGTTTTCTGTTCTCTTTGTGTTTTGTTAATTTCGTTGCCTTCATTGTATAATGAATGACAAATGATAGAACTTTCTCCTCTACTCAGTTGTATTTCCCTCACAGAGAGGAGAGGTAAGGACAAGTCCACACAGGTTGGTGCCTCTTTATCAGGAAGTTAATTTTTTTAATGCTACATCAAAGGAGAAACTAGTATTTTCTTAATATTCTAAACATAATTTAGAAACGCTATTTTTTTAGAGGTACACTGAGTGGTTCTCAGGGCTTACTCCTGACTCTGTGTTCAGAATTAACTTCCGGCAGTACTCAGGGGCCCATATGTGGTACCAGCAATAAAATCAGGATCAGCTGCATACAAGAATCTAATATTTTGTGCCAATTATATTCAAGAGAAGTAGATTTTATTTACCTTTCTACTCTAAGTGATGCTCCAGATAGTTAATACTCATCTATAATACTAATCTCATTATACCACCCACATTAAGTGCCTAAACTTGTATTGTCATTCCTGCCTAAGTGCCATAGTATTTTAATTAATTAAAACTATATAATATTTCTTCCTAATATTTCTTTTTTTAAAATTTTATTGAATCACTGTGAGATAGTTACAAGCTTTCATATTTGTGGTTTCCCTAATAATTCTAAGGAAGGACATGGCTATATTTTGCTTTTGCTTTTCACTGGCTTGTATTCAACATTTCCTCCCAGTGGCTTATTTTACTAGGCAGGCTTTCATTGGGTCTTAATAAATGGGAACTATTTTGAGTGATTGCTCTTGAATTTCTAAGTTTAGTCCAAAGCCAGTTAGGGGAAAGATAAGAGTGGGAACTAGAAAGAATGATCTATGATCTGGTAGTATAAGAAGGGGGTTTTTGATTTGGGTTTAAAGGATGAACTGTGTGGTTTATAAGAATGAAAGTTGGGGAGGTCTAGAGCTGAGGGATATGCTAGATTAAAAAACATGGAGTCATAAAATTATATTTCCCATTCAGGTAAAGGTAACTTTAAAAGACTAAAATTATATTTTGATAACTTGGTTATCCATCTGAACTCTTCCGTTTTGAATTCTCCTCCCACCCCACATTTTTTTAAAAAGGAATTTTTCCTTTTGAAGATGTTTAACTGTGTCTCATAGGACAGTGTTTCTCAGATCTTGTTTTTAATATTTGACTTGATTCTGTAGGTAGCACTGTAGCACTGTCATCCCGTTGTTCTTCAATTTGCTCGAGTGGGCACCAGTAACATCTCCATTCACCCCAGCCCTGAGATTTTAACAGCCTGTCCTCTTGTCCTTCCCAACTCTGCCATGTTGGAGGCTCTTTCAGGGTCAGGGGAATGAGACCCATTGTTGTTACTGTTTTTGACATTTTGAATACGCCACGGGGACCTTGCCAGGCTCTGATTCTGTAGGTAAGAGTGACAAATATAATTGGGTTTAATTATATTGATTTTTAAATAAATAAAGTGGATAAAGCTTATGAATTAAAGTCTCATAGTAGGGATAGGGGTTGTGGGGTAAGAATATAAAAGAGGGGGATATGGTGCCGCCAGCAGGGCAACCTGTACCTGTGGGGCAAGTGCATCAACAGCCTGATGGTGCCTTCAGACTTCCAGATACCCCCAAATTGCTGCTGTGCCTTAGGCCAGACCCCAACAACCTGGGGCCAAGTTTACCAAGAAATTAAACGGCCAAAAATTAGGTATGTGGGAGCCACACCCACAAAACAACTGCAGCTCAGCTATATAAACTCACTTATTGGCCTTATTTCAGAGACCCATAAATCGTGAAAGAGATCAAAAGATGCAGTTAGATCCATGGTGTGGAGGTAGGTGATAATCCGTGACTGAGGTCTCCAGTCCCGCTTGGATTGGGACTGGGCCTCTTCCCCCAGGCCCCCAGTTTTCCAGTAGCTTGACAGTCACACCCACAGACTACCCCTGGTGCCATGCAATCTCATCAATGGCCAAGACCCAGAGACTATAAACTAAAGCTTTTGGAAGAGAGTACCACAGAATGTTCTGACCAGGCTGTCTTCACCAGGGCACCTTGAAGGGGGTGGGCTGAGTCTCTCTCCTCTCCCCAAGCAGAGCCCCAGCAGCCGAAAAACTGAACCCGACCGCCACCATGCGCAAGGCCACTCTCCACATGCTTGGACGACTTCTCCCAAGAGGGGACAAGCCTCACTCAAGACTGGATGAACCTCACTGGAAAGTGGACAAACTGTAAAATCCAGGTATGCGGGAACCTGTGACTGAGATCTCCAAGCCTGCTCAGATCGGGTCTGGGCCACCTCCCCCCAACTCCCCAGTTTTCCAGTAGCCTGACAGTCACAACCACAAACCACCCCCCCCGGCACCATGTAATCTCATCAATAGCCAAGACCCAGAGACTATAAACTAAAGTTCCGGGAAGAGAACGACACAGAATTTCCTGGACATTTTATTCTATCTATAACAAGCAACAGAAAACAAATTGTGTAGCATTGCGTTTTCGGCAAGTTTGAGTGGTGGTGATACTGGGGTCGAAATATTGAATGTAACCAAAGTAGAGAGAGAGTGTGGGGGAAATTGTCTTCCAAATAGGAAGGGAAAGGGTTGGAACAGGGATGGGGGAGGGGGAATACTGAGGATTTAGGTGGTGGAAAATGTGCACTGGTCAAGGGTTGGGTGTTTGATGATTGTATGACCGAAGCTCAAACATGAAAGCTGTGTAACTGTTTCTCACTGTGAATCAAAAAAAGGGGTGGTGGAAAATAATATTAAAATAAAATAAACATTCTGAATAAAAAAAGAAAAAGTAATGTGGAGTTCATGTCCAATTCAACCAGCTTAATCAATGGCTGAATAAATAGCAGTACTCTCCTACATTATTTAAAAAAAAGAGTATAAAAGATGTTTTTGATGAGTATTATAATTAATAATGAATATTTGATTTTAATTGTGTTTTTAATTCTTTGTGTGCCAAATTAAAGTTTCAGAATAAAAAATAATTTCATATATTGATGATCTCTCCAAACTATCAATAATCATGGTAACGTTTAAAGTCTGAGAATATAAAACTAAAACTCAACAAATTTGACATTAATATCTGATTGTGCCTCTTCTCACTGCTTTTTATTGCTTTATATACTTCTTTCTTGCATATCTTACATTTTACTACTGAATGAAATACCATCAAAAAAGCTAGAAGATATATGCTTTTCTGTTTTGTGAAAAGTCAATGAAAATGTCTCTGACAAATTTGTTACCACACTTTGTTAGACTTGGGGCCAGCTGAAAATGCATTTTTCTCCTTTACCTTTCGATGTTAGTAGAAAATGTGAAAGAAACATGTGTAAAATATGAAGGGCACTTCCTTTGTTTTTGTTTTTGTTTTGTGTTGTGCTTACTCCTTGTTCTGTGCTCAGGGATCAATCTTGGAGTGGCCTGGTTTGGGAGACCATATGTAGTTCCTGGGATCAAACTTGGGTTGGCTACTTGCAAGTACTTTACCTACTGTCTTTGTCTCTGGCCCCAAGAGGATATTTTGTTAGTATTAGATAGGTTTTTGGTTCTACTTTCTAGCAATGCTAGAAATGCTAGAAAAAGATGTGAAAATGCTGGTTTTAATCAAACCCTGTCTAATTTTGACTTAGTGTTCTCCGAGTTCTTCAAAGAAAATTTTAACCAAATTATAATAGGATTATGAAGCCTGCACCCCAGACCACTGAGGATCATGGACACTACCTCCACTACCCAGCCGTCGCCACACTCCAGGAAGCTTTCCGGACCCGCGAGGCAGCTCTGGCCAAGACTCATGCACGACTGAAGACCCACAGAACAAGATAAGCGGAACTCTCTGAGACCTTGGACTCCAGCTCGGCAGACCCAGGGACAGAGTTTCTCTGCTTGCTCCCACCAACCACAGGATGCTTTCTGGACCCGCGTGGCAGCTCCAGCCGAGACTCACGCACGACTGAAGACCCACAGAACAAGATAAGCGGAACTCTCTGAGGCCCTGGACTCCAGCTCGCGGACCCAGGGACAGAGTTTCTCTGCTTGCTCCCACCAACCACAGGTGACAAAGGGATTCTAATCAGGAGCCCCACCCTACCCTGCCCTGTCTGCTTCCATCAACCACCCAGGGATTGGATTGCGCACAGAGGATCCACCCTACCCAAATACCTCACTGAAAGACTTCCACTATCGACACTACCTCCACTACCCAGCCGTTGCCACACTCCAGGATGCTTTCTGGACCCGCACAGCCGCTTTGCGGCCGTGTGACACATCATAAGACACTAAATACCCATCTTCCAGAATTGTCGTACCATATTTGATAGGGTTCAAATATGGTAACATCTACAAGGGTGATTAGAGGTCGCCCCAAAAGCCGCTATCACTCTCGGAAAGACTGGCAAGCTACCGAGAGTATTCCGCCCGCACGGAAGAGCCTGGCAAGCTATCCATTGTGTATTCGATATGCCAAAACCAGTAACTACAACTGGTCTCATTCACCTGACCGTGAAGGCTTCACCAACATGGCAGCACTGAGAAGGATGAGAAAGGAGAGGCCGACAAAATCTCAAGGCCGAACTAGGCTGCCACAACGAAGGAAGACAAAAATGATCATCTGTACTTTCAATGCACGTACGCTAGCATCAGATGCATCCATCGAGGACCTGATGGTACAAGCGCGAATGATCAAGTACGACATCATTGGTCTGACCGAGACAAGAAGGCACGAATCTCACCATGCCGTTTTCGACACTGGAGAAGAATTGTTCCTCGGAACATGCGATAAAAGAGGTGTGTCAGAGGCGTCGGTGTCCTTGTCAACACAAACTTGGCCAAGAGCATTGATTCATTCGAATGCCTAACAACACGAATCAGACATTTACATTTGAATAGATGTGGCTCACTGCCTGCAGTTTCTATCTTCGTTGTCTACGCACCAACATCTCATTATGATGAAAGAGAAATCAAGAAGTTCTATATGGAGCTGGAGAAGTTCTATAAAGAAGACCACACCTTCTACAAGATCATTGTGGGTGATTTTAATGCCAAGATAGGACCGAGAGATCAGCTGAAGAACTTCACATCAGGACCCATGGCCTAGAATGGAACGAACAGGGTGAGAGACTGTCTGAGTTCATCATTTCGACCAGGACCATCCATGGTAACTCACAGTTCCAGAAGGCAGAATCTAAACGTTGGACATGGGAGTCTCTCGGTGGATGATTCCACAACGAAATAGACCACATCATATTCAATTGACGGTTTTGCCTGACCGATGTCACTGTTGTCCCAAAATTTCGAACGGGATCGGACCACCGTCTCCTTCGTGCAAAATTCTACTACACAGAGCGGGGAGAAAGGGCTGCAAAGCTCAAAAAGAGAACTCCCAGAACGACCACCAACTGGGAACTCTTTGGTACTATTGCGGCAACATGGGAAGATGCCATTGTTGACAACATTGACGAGGAATATGATCGACTGTTTCAGCACCTCCATGAATGTGCAAGGAACGCCAAGAGAGAGATAGCCACAAAAAGATGCCTGTCTTCGAAAACTCTTGAGCTAATTCGCCAGCGTGGTTTGGTGCATGCCTCAGGCAACCGCAAGCTAACGTCCGAGCTTGCAAAGCAGTGCAGAGATGCGACCAAGGAAGACCTCAAAGAGAGAAGAGCAGAAGTACTGGTAGATGCGGCAGAAGCCGGGAAAAGTATTTGTAACGCCCGCCTGTTCTTTGCCAACTACAAGACCAAGATGACTGCCCTCCGACGTCCTGATGGATCCATCACATCCTCCAGAACGGCAATGGAGAAGATTATCCATGACTTCTACACAAATCTCTTCTATAGCCATGTCCACTTGCCGACATATCAAATTCCACAGGATGGATATGTAGTTCCCAATGTTCTCCCTTCCGAAATCCGACACGCCATTTCGTCAGTAAAGAAACAAACAGCACCCGGCCCAGACAAGGTCAGACCTGAACACCTGAAGAACCTGCCATCAGTACTCATCAATACACTGGCTCGGCTCTTCACTCGCTACCTGTCTGAATGCAAGGTTCCGTCCCAATGGAAAACTAGCAGGACCGTACTACTATTTAAGAAGGGAGACATCCATGACATTGGCAACTATCGCCCGATCTGCCTATTGTCTGTCATCTACAAGTTGTTCACTCGAGTCATCCTAAATAGGATTGGCAGAACACTAGATGAAGGACAACCATGCGAACAAGCCGGGTTCCGCAAAGGATTCAGCACCATCGACCATATCCACACAATAACCAAACTCATTGGGGTTTCTCGGGAGTTCAAGATGCTGCTCTGTTTAACGTTCATTGATTTAAAGAAGGCCTTTGATTCTGTTGAGATGGAAGCGGTCATTGAAGCCCTAGCCAATCAGGGCATTCAAGCCCAATACATCAAGATCCTCCGTGAGCTGTATTGCGGATTCACTACCAGGATCTTACCATTCTACAAAGAAGTGATCTTTGATGTCAAGAGAGGGGTTCGGCAGGGTGTTACCATTTCACCAAAACTCTTCAGTGCCACCCTTGAGAACATCATGCGACGACTGGAATGGGAAGGAATGGGAGTGAAGATAGATGGTCGGCAATTACACCACCTCCGCTTTGCTGATGACATTGTTTTAATAACACCAAACATCAGCCAAGCGGCACAAATGCTGGCCGACTTTGACCGTGAGTGTGGAAAGGTAGGACTACAGCTGAATCTTACGAAGACAATGTTTATGAGAAACAGCCTCGTTCCTGATGCCCCATTCGCTCTCAACGGAATGACCATCTCTGAATGCAACAGCTATGTGTACCTAGGTCGAGAAGTCAACATGACAAATGACCTGGCACCTGAGCTGCGCAGGAGGAAGAGAGCGGCTTGGAACGCCTTCAAGAACGTTGAAGAAATAGCTAAGAGGACGAAGAACCTCCGGCTCTGGGCACATCTCTTTGATTCCACTGTTCTTCCTGCATTAACATATGCCTCAGAGACCTGGGCCCTACGCAAACAGGATGAGAATGCTATTCAGGTCTCCCAAAGAAGAATAGAAAGAGCTATGCTTAGAATATCACGTTTCACTCAAATGAGAGAAAGAATCTGGAATTCTGACATCTGTCGGCGATCAAGAATCAGGGACGCTGTCTCATTTGCCAAGGTATCGAAAATCAGATGGGTTGGTCACGTAATGAGATTTAAAGACGACCGCTGGACTAGAGCTGTTACTGACTGGATTCCATGGGATGTCAAAAGACCGCGTGGCCTCCCACCTTGCAGATAGTCAGACTTCTTCGTCAAGATCGTGAACAATCGGTTTGAGGCCCTTCATGTTCCCGGAGCGAACAGATGCCATTGGGCTACACTAGCACGTGACAGGGACAAATGGAGACGTTACTGGCGCCTGCTCGAGCAAATCGACGACTAACGGGAAGTTAAGTGATTAAGTGATTATAATAGGATAATTTGACACTGACTTGAAATTTTCACTTAAATATTTAAAAAATATGTTTATAGTGTCATTGCTAATAACAATATAGGCTCAATCCATTAAGTATTATATTTAGAAGGAAAACTTAGATATCATTTAGTACAGCTTCATTGTTTTACACAAAGGATAGGCTGAGAGGGAATTCCAGTTGCATTTTGAGGAATAAATTTAAAATTCAGGATGTAGAAGCATTGTTTTAAGTTTCTTTTATTGTAGAGAACAGTTTTCCAAGAGTGTAAGGAGACCTGTAGGATAAAGAAGACTAAAGGAACATCACTGAAGGATGTAAATTTTAAGTTTTAATTTAAATTGACACAGATTTAGGATTTTCAGCATGAGTAGCTGGTATTCTAACATGGACATCTATAAGTTATAGTCAGAGTAAAATGATCAACCCTAGTAAAAGGGGCAGGGTGAAAGTGGTCAGAAATATTTATCCATCTTATTATTCTTAAGAATGTAGTTTTTTAAAAAAGATGACCCATATTCAAGCGTGTCTTCTCTAATGATGCTGATTTATTCCCTCCTCCAATTGAATGTAGAATAAGTTTTAGATTATGAAATTGTTTTACTATGAGTGGATTAGAGAAATTCTCTTAAGGAAATGACTTGGTTTTAACATGAAATGCAAAACAAAACAAAAATTGTATAAATATTCTGTTGCCTTTTGGAAACAAATACATATGAGTAAAATAATGAAAACATTAATGGCTGCAATTCTTTTTAAAATTAATTTTTATAGGGTTATTCATAATTTATTATATTCAATGTTTCAACACCAATTCCACCACCAGTGCAGCTTCCCCTCACCATTATTTCCAATTTTTCCAACCACCCCTGAAGTCTACCTCCATAGCAGGCTTGAATAATTTATTTTATATTGCCTGTTGCAATTTGCTATATATTATCAAAAATATTTCCCTAGAAGAAAGTGTGTGGATACCGTGGTATCTCACCATGGAGCCATTAAGCCTTTGTAGAATAGATTACTAAGCTGTTGTTACTGGTAAAGCCTTGTGTGTTTATATTTTCTTAATTAAGATTGGTTGCCTTCTAGTTTACATCCCGTTCAATGTGGTGTGATATTAATTGTTCTTCAGTGGTGTACAGTTTGAGATGTGATGCAGCCACAAATACAGCTGATGCTCCAGGATTTAAAAAATTTTGAATGGGGTAATACAGCTGGAGTTAAATTTCTAACTGGATGGTGACTTTGGGTGCCCTAGATGACTCAGCAGGGCACAGGATCCAGAAACATCTCTGCAACTAGTTATCTCTTTTGAGATTTGTTTATGAGTCTCTGGTTAATGAGTTTCTCATGGCTGATTAATGAGTTTATTTGGCACCAGAGGCAGTTTATGGAGTGACTCTTTGAAAAACAGAGAAGTGGTGGGAGGTAGTCCATCCCCGATTCTGTGAAAGTCTGGAGATTTCAGTCACAAAACCCGTGTATCTGAGTTTTACAAGAGATCAATTTTTGGATGAGGCTAATCGTGAGCAGTGGAATCTGCCCATGGGCATGGTGGTGATTGTGCAGTGTGGACCTCTGGGCTTCTGTTTGGGTGGGTGGGGGCTCACCCACCCCTCTCTGGGGTGCCCTTGATGATTCAGCCTGGAGTGAGGTCCAGAAGCATCTCTCTGACTTCAGTTCTTAAAATGCAATAATCTGCCAGAAATTTTATTTTTGTGAAGCTAAGTATACTTAGCTATACTTAGCGGCCGCGCGACATCTTATTATCTCATTCCTACTTTGGACAAACTTGCAGGCTATCGAATGTAGCCTGCCCACAGGGCAGAGTCTGGCAAACTCCCCGTGGCCTACCAAATATGCCAAATACCAGTAACAATGATGGGTCTCATTCTCCTAAAGAGCCGTGAATATAATCTCAGGGCTAGGATGAAAGAGACGTTACTGGGGCCTGCTCGAGGCAATCGACGATTAACAGGATGATGAAATGAAATGAAAATGAAAGTATACTTAAAAGAAATACCTATATTTCTTATCTCCAAGGCCAAAACTAAAAATTTAACAAATGATAGTTTCTGCATTGCTCAGATGGCTAAAGTATATTTAATAAATTTATACAGTTTTAAGCTTTAAAATTTTAGCCCAACTTAATTTTTAGTTGTATATGTCTTACTTTCTGATTATGAATAGCCTGGTTTTAACATAAATACAGAATATATAAAAACATAGATAACGATATTTCTGCTATATATTATTAAGCTTGAGAGTTTTCAAAGACAGGTGTCTTTTTGTGACTTTCTCTCTCTCGGGGTTCCTTGTACAATCATAAAGTTGCTGAACCACTTGATCATATTCTTTGTCAATATTGTCAACAATGGCATCTTCCCATGTTGTCACAACAGTGCCAAAGAGCTCCCAGTTGGTGGTAGTTCTGGGAGTTCTCTTCTTAAACTTTGCAGCTCTTTCTCCCTGCTCCGTGAAGTAGAATTTTGCATGAAGGAGGTGGTGTTCTGATCCCGTTTGAAATTTTGGGACAACAGTGACATCGGTCAGGCAAAACCATTGATTGAATATGATGTGGTCAATTTCATTGTGGAACTGTCCACCGGGAGACTCCCATGTCCAACATTTAGATTCGGCCTTCTGAAACTGTGAGTTACCGTAGATGGTCTTGGTCGATATGATGAACTCAGACAGTCTCTCACCTTGCTCATTCCATTCTAGGCCATGGGTCCCAATGTGCAGTTCTTCGGCTGATCTTCTCGGTCCTATCTTGGCATTAAAATCACCCACAATGATCTTGTAGAAGGTGTGGTCTTCTTTATAGAACTTCTCCAGCTCCATGTAGAACTTCTCAATTTCTTCATCATAATTGGATGTTGGTGCATAGGCAACGAAGATAGAAACAACCGGCAGTGAGCCACATCTATTCAAGTGTAATCATCTGATTCAGGTTGTTAGGCATTTGAATGAATCAATGCTCATGGCCATGTTGACAAGGACACTGACATTACTGACACCTCTTTTGTCGCATGTTCAGAGGAACAGTTCTCCAGTGTTGAAAATGGCATGATGTGGTTGATGCCTTCTTATCTTGGTCAGACCAATGATGTCATACTTGATCTTTCGTGCTTGCACCATCAGGTCCTTGATGGATGCCAGTGCCAGTGTATGTGCATTGAAAGTACAGACAGTTGTTTTAGTCCTTCTTTGTTTTGGCAGCCTGGTTTGGCCCTGATGTTTTATCAGTCTCTCCTTGCTCAACCATCTTAATGCTGCCATATTGGTGGCTCTTTCAGGGCCAGGAGAATCAGACCCATTGTATTTACTGTTTTTGGCATATTGAATACGCCATGGATAACTTGCTAAGCTCTGCCGTGTGGGCGGGATGCACTCAGTAGCTTGCCGGGCTCTCTGAGAGGGATAGAGGCTTTAAGGGTGGCCTCTAATCGCACTTGAAGGTGTTCCCATGGTTCAAACCATATTTTAACTCCATCAAATATGGTGTGGTCATCTTGGAAGATGGGTACTAAATGTCTTATGATGTGTTGGAAAGTGGCCTGGAGTGTGGTAGTGATTGGGTAGTGGAGGTAGTGGAGGTAGTGAATTCTCAAGCACATTCACCAACGTGGCTTGGTGCAAACCTCAGGCAACCACAAGTGAACGTCCGAGCTCGCAAAGCAGTGCAGAGAAGCGATAAAGAAAGACCTCAAAGAAGAGCAGCAGGGCTGGCCGATGTGGCAGAAGCCGGGAAAAGCATTCACAATGCCCGCCTGTCCTTTGCTAACTACAAGACCAACATGACTGCCCTTCGACATCCTGATGGATCTATCACATCTTCCAGAAGGCAAATGGAGAAGATTGTCCACGAGTTTTACTCAGATCTCTTTGACAGCCATGTCCACCTGCCCACATATCAAATTCTTCAGGGTGGATATTTCATTCCCAATGTTCTCTCTTCTGAAATCTGACATGTTGGTAAAGAATTGAACAGTACCTGGTCCAGACAAGGTCAGACTCGAACACCTGAAGAATATGAGGTGAATACTCAACAATACACTGGATAGGTTCTTCACATGCTACTTGTCTGAATGCAAGGTTCCTTCCCAATGGAAAACCAGCAGGACTGTACTACTATACAAGAAGGGAGAAATCCACGACATTGACAACTATTGCCCAATCTGCCTGTTGTCTGTTGTCTACAAGCTGTTCACTTGAGTCATCCTGAATAGGTTTGGCAGAATGATGAAGGACAACCATGCGAGCAAGTCAGGTTCCGAACAGGATTCAGCACGATAGACAATATCCACACAGTAACCAAGCTCATTGAGTTTTCTCGGGAGTTCAAGATGCTGCTCTGTCTAATGTTCATTGATTTACAGAAGGCCTTTGATTCTGTTGAGACTGAAGTGGTCATCGAAGCCCTAGCCAAATAGGGCGTTCAAACTCAATACATCAGGATCCTCAGTGAGCTGTATTGTGGATTCACTACTAGGATCTCATCATTCTACAAGGAAGTGATCATTGATGTCAAGAGAGGGGTTCAGCAGGGTGATACAATTTCACTGAAACTCTTCAGAGTCACTCTCAAGAATGTCATGCGATGACTGGAATGGGAAGGACTGGGAGTGAAGATATATGGTTGGTAATTACACCACCTCTGCTTCACTGATGACATCATTCTCATAACACCAAACATTAGCCAAGTGGTACAAATGCTGGCCGACTTCGACTGTGACTGTGGAAAGGTTGGACTCCAGCTGAATCTCATGAAGACAATGTTTATGAGAAACGGACTTGTTCTTGTTGTTCCATTCACTCTCAATGGAACAAACATCTCCAAATGCAGCAGTTATGTGTATCTAGGTCGAGAACTCAACATGATGAATGATCTGGCACCTGAGTTGCGCAGGAGGAAGAGAGTGACTTGGAACTCCTTCAAGAGCGTTGAAGAAATAGGTAAGAGGACGAAGAACTTCCGGCTCTGGGCACATCTCTTCGACTCCACCATTCTTCCTGCATTAACATACACCTCAGAGACCTGGGCCCTACAAAAAGGATGAGAATGCTATTTGGGTCTCCTACAGAGGAATCAAAAGAGCAATGCTTGGAGTATCATGCTTCACTCAAGTGAGAGAAAGAATACAGTGTTCCGACCTCCATTGACGATTGAGAATCAGGGACACTGTCTCGTTTGCCAAGGCATCGAAAATCAGATGGGCTGGACACATAATGTGATTTGGAGACAACCGCTGGACCAGAGCCATTACAGACTGGATTCCATGGGACTTCAAAAATTGCGTGGCCGCCCACCTATGAGCGGGTCAGACTTCTTCATCAAGACCCTGAATGATTAGTTTGAGGATCTTCGTGTTCCTGGAGTGAGCAGACGCCATTGGGCTACACTAGCACGCGATGTTACTGGTGCCTGCCCGAGCAAATCGATGAGTAACAGGATGTCATGTGATCAAGTGATATTATTAAATGTTCATTTTGGGAATGTGTGTGTTTAATATTCTAATATTTAATTTCCAGTTAAATTTGCATCCATGTTATCTATATTTTTACACCTTTAGTTTTGATTACTTTTCTATTATAACATTTTCTCATATCATCTAATATTTTTCAGAGGTGTACTATTAATAATTGCATAATAATAAAAACTCCAGGTTACTTCATTGAATTTATAATTTTCTTTATGCAGTGCAATATCAACTTTCCCTAAACAGACAGTATCTACTTCTTCTAAATGACTATTTCCATAATCATGTTTTTTTGCATAGTAAGTTTTTAAAAGTGGATGTATACTAGGTTTTCTTTATTAATTACATATCTATAAAGAAGGCATTAAGTAATCATTTGAAGATTTAAATTTTTTGCTTTTTAATTTTTCATTGTTTCTTTTTCTCTTCCCTTTATTGTAGATTTGTTGCTGTGATGACTAGTAGTCACACACCCTTGGTTCCGGTGCTCACATGGTTGTGGTGCTTGAAACTTGACTAGTTGTGGTGTTGCTAGGACCCACTCACTTTTATTGTGTTGCTAGTACACATTTGGATATGATGCATCAGAGAGCTTCCAATATGTTGTACAGCCAGGAATAACACAGTGGTGCTGTGTTATTATTACATGCAACATGTGGATAGCTGCCTTGGTTAGAACTCATGGCTTCTTAGCCACAAGGCCGGCTTTTGACAATCTCCCTGGGTAAATACTACTTTTTTCTTTAGAATATTATGATTGGAAAATTTGACCAGGTTATGGAGGGATGATACTTTGGTATTGGTTGTATTGTAGTAACATATGTTTTGAATAGGAATGAAATTGTCCCTTTAAATCAGGTATAGTTATGTAAACCAATATTGTCATGATTAAAAAATACGACATACTTAACCACTTCTGCCCCGTGCCCCCAAAATCAATCTTTGCTTTGTTATTGAATGGAACATCCATCTAATGATATCACATTAAAGTATAGGGCTTAAAGTAGTCCCTGCTATTGTAAATGATGAAAACAGTTCTCTAGGAACAAAAATAATGGTACTGCTTTATGTTGCATTAAATTTAAAGTAAATTTGTCTTTGTATTATCATTGGGATTGGATTATCCACTAATAGAAAATTTTGAACATTTTTTAGTATTGTGGAGATTCTGTTGTCAAGTTTATTATTTTGTTGACTTTTAGCTTTATATGAGTGCACTTTGGGTGAAAAATTTTACTCATTATTCTCCTACTTTCACTTATTTTCTTTTTCAACTTACTTGTGTTTGTTATTTTTAGGTCAATCTGGCAGAACCTGGAGGCTACTCTTGACACTGTGAATAGGGGCCATTTGACTTTTATTTTCTTAAAAAAGAATCTCATGTTTTATATTTCAATATTTGAAAAGACTATAAAATCCCAATATTACAATTTCATTAAACTATTAGTGTTCAAATATGATTAAACATTTTGACTAAATCAAAAGTAGAGTTGGCTTAGAAAGTGTGAGATTCAATTTTAATTAATTAAATCACAATTTAATAAGTTGAACACCCTTCTAATTAATCTTTTTACTTGAGAGTCCAACTTGTTTTAATTGTAAACTACCTAAATCAATAGTCAAAAGAATAAAAATATTTTTCCAATCCATAGTGATCTCATTTACCAATTTATATTTCCAGTGAGAAGAAAGGGAGAAGGCTGTGCTTCTTTTATATTTATCCCTTAATTGCTTTTAGACCCGCAAAGGTTCTGTTTTGTCCAGGTGGTTGTTTTGAAGCATATTGTGCTTTCAGATTCTCTTGAAATATTTACAGATGATGAATCTGCAGCCAAAACACTCAATAAACAGCACCTGCAGAACTTAGGCTGTGTCTAAATTTGGAAGTTAGGACTGAGAACATGTGGTTCAGATGGGTCTAGGGAATAGGACTTTTGGAAGAGAATTAAAATTTTTGACATAGAAGTTTGAATTATACAACCTGCTAGATTTCTTTTTATATAGCTTATCATTATTTTATATTATATTTATTTATCATTTTATGTGTAAAATGTATGTTTTCTTTGGGTATTACATTTTATAAATGTAATTTGTGGAATGGTACATTAAGGTAGAATTGGGCTAAAATTAAGGTTCTCTTATACTTATTACCCTCTCCTGACTTCACTCAGCATGGTACACTCAAGATCCATCCCCATAGCAGCACATTTCATGGTTTCATCTTTTCTTACTGCTGAGTCTATTCCAATGTGTATATGTAGCAAGTTTCTTTATTTAGTCATCTGTTCTTGGCTACTTGAGTTGTTTCCAGACCTTGACTACTGTGAATAGTGCTGCAATGAACATAGAAGTACAGATGTCTTTTCTGGATTGTACTTTTGGACTCAGTGTATATTCTGAGGAGTGGGATTACTGAATCATATGGAAGCTTAATTTTTAATTTTTTGAATAATGACCATATTGATTTCCAACAAGTTTTGATCAGTCAACATTCCCACCAACAGTGAATGAGGGTCACATTTACCCCACATCTCCCTCCAACACCAATTGTTGTTCTTTTTTGATGAGTGCCAGTGTCTCTGGTCTGAGGTGGTACTTCATTGTTTTGATTTGCGTTTTTCTGATATTAGTGATATCAAGCATTTCTTCATGTGCCTTTTGTTCATTTGCATTTCTTCTTTGGGGAAGTTTCTATTCATTTATTATCTCCACTTTTTAATGGGTTAGATTTTTTTGGGGTAGAGTTCTACCAATACTTTATGTATTTTGGATATTAATCTTTTGTCAGAAGAGTAGGGGGCAAAAAGATTTTTCTAATCTGTGACTGTCTTCATATTCTGGATATCATTTCTTTTCAGGTGCAGAAGCCTCTTAATTTAATTTATTTTACTTAATTTATTTATCTTTGCTTCTACTTGTCTGGTCAGTGGTGTTTCATCATTAAAGATACCTTTAGCTTCAATGTCATAGAAAATTCTGTCAATATTTTCCTCTATGTACCAACTGGATTCCAGTCTGATATTGAGGTCTTTAATTCATTTTGATTTGACTTTTGTGCATAGGATTAAAAAGAGGTCTGAGTTCATGTTTTTTTTTTTTTTTTGCATATGGCCCACCAGTTTTCCCAACACTCTTGTTGAAGAGGCTTTCATGCTCCATTTCATATTTTCTGCTCCTTTATAGAAGATTAACTGATATTTGCCTGTGGGTTTTTCTCTGGATTTTCAATTTTATTCCATTGATTTTATGGTGGGTTGGAGTGACAGCACAATGTATAGGGCGTTTTCCTTTGCATGCGGCCGACCTGGCTGACCCAGGTTTGATTCCTCCACCCCTCTTGGAGATCCCGGCAAGCTACTGAGAGTATCTCACCCGCACGGCAAAGCCTGGCTAGCTCCCTGTGATGTATTCGATATGCCAAGCACAGTAAAAAGTGTCACAATGGAGACGTTTCTGGGCCTGCTTGAGCAAATCGATTAACAATGGTGACAGTGACAGTGACAGTGATTTTATGGTGTATCCCTGTTCCAGTACCATACTGTTTTAATAACTACTACTTTGTAGCACAGTTTGAAGTTTAGGAAAATGATGCCTCCCATCTTCTTTATAAATTTTGTGTTTATCTCTGTTCTTATTCTCAATTCAGTGATCTACTGGTGGAGGTTTCACAAGTGACTCACTAAATGACTAAATTAATTAAAAAAGCCCTGATTCATAGCATTTACTATTGTCCACGTAAATATGACCAAATTCAAGCTATCAGAGATTAATTGACAACTCACAAAAGTTTTGAAACTTTGATAATTAATTGGTGAACTGGTATAATTAATTGTAATAGCTATGAACTTGTGTAAGTATACTATAGTACTGCACTGTCTAAATTTTCATTGTATCCTGATATTTATTGACCTCTGTCAGGCATCCACAACTTAATTTAATTTTACTTTTTGTATGATTTTTAATATTTACTTTTAATGTAGACAGACACCATGACTGTTGATATACTTCTAGAGTTGAAATTGATTTGGATAACAAAGCTCCAATATTAAAATCAATAAGTATAAAAAATCTATTTTTAATGTGAAAATTGTTGTATCTGATCATGGGATTGTTAAATCCTTGTTTAAATAACTTTAAAATCTGTATCATAATTTGTATATGTCTTTGTATTTTTTAGTATTGTTATGGTGTTGATTCGTGGAAAAGCTAAAAGCTTAGGCAAGATTGATCTTTGACTTTTTGTGTCACAAAAATCCCAGTAGCACTATCTGCTAAGAACTTAGAAAGGTTCTTTTGCGTGAAATCCTACTTGTACTGAGAAAATCAATTCTTTATAGAAGATTAACTGACTACCTGTGGGTTTGTCTTTGGATTTTCAATTTTATTCCCCCAAAAGAAAATAGACGAGTGTCAAAGAAAACAGAAAAAAAATTAAAGTTGAAATTTAGTCTAAAGCTATTTATTTATCTGTAAGATTTATGTGAAATTCTGAAGTGTAGGTTAGGTTCTTGGCAGAGTTGTTTCTCCAAAAATGTACTAGATGTGCACTTGCCTTGCACATGGTAACCTGGATTCAATATCCAGCACCCCTTGTAGTTCCTAAGCCCTGCTCAGAGTGATTCCTGAGTGAAGAGTGAGGAGTAAGCCCTTAACATCACCAGATGCAAACAAAACAAAACATTTACTGGAGGAATAAGAAAGCTGCTTGTCTAGTCATATGATAGAGTGATATAGGCTCTTCTAGAAATTATAATGGTTTTCTGTGGGCATTTTATTGAGAGATCTTAAGCAGAATAAGAGATAGGAAATGATGTGAAGAAGGCATTATTAGTTTTTTATTACCACTTTTGTGTTGGTAATGGAGCAGGCCTTGGAGAGCTCTGTTCCTCAACTGCAAACAATTATTAATTTTTTACTTTAATATCTATTTTATTGTTTAGGTAGCATGGTTACAATAGGCCATAACATTCCTAATATTTGGGCAATTGTACTGAATTTATATGAGCTCCCAGTGAAAAATAAATGCACTGTGAGGACTTCTCAAGCAATGCTGAGATATTTTAGTAATTCTTAATGCTTTAATCTACAGGCAAATGAAAACAATGCATATATCAGCCCCTGTAATTATATTCTCTTAGACAAAAAGTTTTTAAACTTATTTTTTATTGAGTTACCGTGAGACAGGTTACAAAGCTGTTCATGATCAGGTTTCAGTCATACAATGTTCCGACTCCATTAGTGTATATTTCCCACCACCAAGGACCCCAGTTTTCTTTCTGCCATCTGCTACCCTCTGCCACTTTGGTAGGTACCTTTGTCTCTCTCTCTCTCTCTTTTCCTCTCCTTATGGCTTACAGTGCAGATCCTAAGGGGTTATTATGTTTGTTCCTTTACCTACTTTCAGCATACAGTTCTTATCCAGAGTGATCATTTTCAACTATCTTTGTTGTAGTGGTCCCTTCTCTGTCCCAACTGCCTTCTCTCCCAGCACTTGAGGCAGGTTTCCAATCATGGACCAACCCTCCTGGACCTTGTTTTTATTGCTCTTAGTTTCATATTATGTTTATTTACATACCTCAAGTGAGTGCAATCATTCTCTGTACCTCTCCTTCTGACTCATTTCATTCAAATGATACTCTCCGTGTCCATCCATTTACAAGAGAATTTCATGACTTCATTTTTCCTAATTGCTGCATAGTATTCTACTGTGTAGATGTACCATAATTTCCTTAACTAGTTGTCTGTCTTGGGCAACAACATGAGTGGGTTGTTTCCAGATTCTGACTATTGTGAACAGTGCTGTGATAAACACAGAAGTGAAGATAGCATTTCTGCAGTGTGTTTTTGGGTCCCTGGGGTATATTACCCAGAAGGAGTATTGCTGGGTCATATTTTTAAAAGTACATAAAATTTAGATGCTTGTTCTAACTTGTACTTTAACCATAGAAAATTTCTTTTAAAGAATTAAAAGTCAATGAAGAATTTTTGGATAGTACTTAGTATAATTTAGGAAACTTAAACTTATGTTGGTATGAAAAACTTTAGAAATTAGCGTTAATTTTTTCCTTAAAAGTTTTCGGGGCCAAACCTGGTATGCTTCGGTACTACTTCAGTTTATGGGCTTTGAGGATCATTCCTGGGGGCCAGAAATCAAACTCAGGCCTTCCTCACGCAAAGCATGTGCTTACCCTGTTGAATTATTTCTCTGGTCCCTGTATACATTTCTTATTTTCAGAAACATTTGTGTAAACCATGAGAATTGGATTAACTCTTGGTTATTAAAACATAGAATTAAGTTTTTTATTACCTCTATTCTTTAGGCAAGTGTACTGAATTTATAACTCAAGCCAAAGTATTTCTAATTAAAGATGGAATAAGAATTAAGTAGGTTGAATTGATTAATTTAATATTGGAAATAGAGACGCTTGGAAATTTAAACAAATTGTAATCATATGGGGTTAGAGTTGTCAGCTGGTTTTAATATTTTTTGATTGTTTGGTTTTTTTTTGGCTACACCCAGTGGTACTAAGGGCTCATTCCTGGTGGAGTGTTGCCTGAGATTGATCCATGTTTGCTGTGTGAAAGACTAGTGCCACTCTCCTGTATTGTGTTTCTTGTCCTTCATTTTATTAAAACATAATGGATACATTATGTTGGTATTGAATGCCAATGTAGTATGTTTTATTAATGAAATAAATACCCTGATGCCTCAGTCTTATTTGTAAACAAGTAATAATTGTAGGTATCCTCATATAGGTATCCTCACACACATCCACGCCCCCTCCCCCACCACACACACACACACACACACACACACACACACACACACTGGCCTTAAAATTGAAGCCCAGAATACACTGGGTTTTCTTCTGTTTTGTTGGAAAGTTTTGCCTATAACTAACATGAGTTACCAAGTCTTGTTATAAATTTATTATTTGATTTAATTTCTAGTATAGGAAGAGAGTTATTTGATGGGATAAGTAAATAGTTGAGTAAATGGAACTGTTATTCAGAATCATTACCAAAACTGATTTCTACTTCTATATACGTATCTGAAGAACTCCAAAACTCTAATTTGGAAAGATATATGCACATTTATGTTTATTAAAGTGATGTTTTAGTCAAAACATGGAAATAGCTTAATAACTAATGATTGATGTGTGGATAAGGAAACTGTGATTATATATGCAATGGACTATTACTCAGATATAGGGAAAAATGAAGTCTTTCTTTTTCCTGTAGTATTGATCGAACTGGAGATAGTCATGTTAAGTAAAATAAGTCCAAAGGGGAAAGACAAATACTGGGTATTGGCAAACACCTGTGAGATATAGAGAAGCAAAGCAAAAAAAACCCCCTGAAAAACCAAAAAACCAAGAAACCAAAGGCATAGGGAAACAAATCCCGGTACTCTGATCACAGAACAGTGGGTACAAGAGGGAGAGGGTATGTATAGAGGAGAAGGTCCAGTGAACTGTGGGGACATTGGGTGTGACGATATAAAAACATATATATATATATATACACATATATAAGGCACACATATATATCTACATATCTATATACTTATATATGTATGTGTATTTTTGGTGATACTCCCAAGCAGACTCCCAAGAGATCTGAGGTTCTCTCCTAGTGATTTTCAGCTCAGTGGGCAGGTGGTTCAGTGTTAGGGCCTCGGGATGTAGTTCTGCTTGGGCTCTGTAGTGCTAGGATCATCTGGATCACCTCAGCAGCGCTTGGGGGCTTCTAAGGTTACATATGATGGTTCTCAGGGTGACACGTGGTAGTAGAGATTGAATCCAAGTCCTATGTCTAGGATGCATCCTGGCCTCTATGTACTATAGAGCAGTTTTGTAAACTGACATTATTTCAAAAGAAAATAAATCAGTAATGGTCTTATGGAATGTTGTGAAGCCATTTAGTTCAATTGCCTCACTTTACTGATGAGTAAGCAGCAACACTGAGAGGTTGAGTGAGTTAGTTTTAACTGTAAAATCTATTAGTGGTAAGATAACACCATCCCAAGTGTCTTGCCTCCTACCTTCACATTTTTTATCCCATTCTGTGTACAGCTCTTCAGTATCCACCTTTGTCATGTTAAAATTTGAAGATATACCTTTAACCACTTATAGATTAGAATTGAGATAGGTTATTTGTGAAGATGTTGACACAAGAGCAAATATATGACACCACTTAGCCAGAGTAGATTCAGTTTCATTAAATGTAGCAGTTATCAATTTTGTTTTTCCTTAGAAGTTCTGACAATAAAATGTCATTATGACTATGGTCAGACTGTTCTTTTCTAGTTAAGCGATGCCTCCCAATTTCGCCATTGTGAAGTAACCTACTTTTATATAGAAAAACATGAGGAATGCAGACAGATAATCAAGGGGTCAAGGTGTATAAAAGTCAAGGGACCCGGCTCACATGGGCCAAGTGGTCCCTTGAGCATTGCGGGTGCATTTCTGCAGGCCCAGAGCACCACAAAGTGGCCTGCATCTTCCGGGCCCTCAGGCCAGAGCGACTCTGAATCTCTGGGCCGTCACACTGACGCACAGGCCGGGATGGGGAACTGAATACCTAGAGGAAATGGCAATGGCGGTTATTTTACATGACTGCTTTTTGGTTGTTTGTTTTGGAGCCACACCCGACAATTCTCAGGGCATACTCCTGGCTCTCTGCTCAGGGATCACTTCTGTAGGGGCTTGGGACCATATGTGGTGTGCCAGGGAATAAACCACGTGAGCTGTGTGCAAAGCAAATACTTTAACCTGATGTACTATCCCTTCAGCCTCAACTTTTAATTTTTTAAATGTTTGGAGTGGACTACATTTGAACTATTGCTAGCAGGGAGAATAATGCTGTATTATGTGAATTGGCATGTATCTTCTTGATGATATGTCCTCTTTTTGAGTTTGCCACAGATTGAAGAAAATGTAAACTGTCTATGGCAATTTTCTTTACCTAAAAAATTAAATTTACTCCAAATGTAATTACAGTTAGTTTAAGTTATATAAATGAATAAAAAGCTAGCTTATATGAACAGCCTCATTACTAAACCCTTTAAAAGCATTTGAATTTTAATCTCTACCATAGCACTGCTTGTTTCTATAGCAATTTTCTAAAGGTATTTGTAACATATAGTAAGAATAATTTAAATTATAAAGAAGCATAAGAGTTAATATTTAGTTAGAACATTTCTCTCAACCAGTAACATTCATTTCATTTTTCTGTATACATTAGTGATTGCTCTGAGTTTAGCCTGCTAGTAATTGAGTTACTTATTCAAATGGTGAAATTGCTTCTTAATAACTTCGTTAATTATTTAGCTGTTTAACAGAGTTCAGTCCTCTTGTCTAGAAAACAGTGACATTAAAACTGTTAGCGTGTGATCCTAAGTGCTGGCATTATTTATGGTTAATGGTAATAAACTAAAATTTCTAATAATGATTTTATACTTGTACTTAACATGTTTTATTTGCTCTTGTGTTACTTCAGTCAAAAAATTTAGAATTTTGACATGCTGAATTAGACTGTCCCTAACCACCGAAAGCACAGCTTAGCATCAGACTCATTTATTTTGAATTAGGCAAAGTTGGCACCATCCCTGCATAGATGAATGGCTTTTGACTAAATTGTGTTGTGTTCTTCTCAATAGGAAACAGCTTTTTTTCCACCCCTGAACAAACATTGTCACTTTTATTACCAATCATTAATGATTAGACATGAAGCTGGCTGTTCTCTTAATGTTACCCTAGTGATTACATATTCATTTACTATATGCGTGTAACACATCGGATCCATGTCAGTTCTACTTGTGATCATTTTCAGATTAACAGTCTGCAGCCAGTTTGTTCCTGAACCCTGACCCTCTGATATTTCTTATGTGATGTCGTCTTTTTTTAGATTAATTTATTATTTGATTAGATAGCTCTTCCACTTAAAACATTTTTGTCACTCTCTGTAGAAAATTTCCATTATCCTTATAGTCCAAAGCTCATATATCAGCCTTTGTCAGAGTGAGTTTGATAATGACCAAATCAGCATACAGCAAGACAGTAGTAAGGTTTTTAAGCAGGATGGGGGAGGGAAATCCAGGTTATATTCATTCTTTATTTACTAAAGATTTGACAGAGAAAGTTGCTATAACCAACTATATCTGTTCATAGACCATGCTTTTAGAATTTTGGAATTTTCTTTTTCTGAGTTCTTCATATTGGGGATCAATTGTAAAGCCAATAAAACAGATTGTGTGTAAGAGAGTTAATATAAAAATAGTCTGGAAGAATGCATGCTGCCATCTGTGTTGTCCCATCTAGAAATTGCATCCCTGTCTCAGATTGACTTTCAAATTAATGTCTATAAATATTAATTGATGGGAATAAATTAGAAAAAGTGTAGACGTGTGTCCGTGAATAATATATGTAATATGCAAACATAGATATTTAACACATTCAGTTTCAGAAGAGAATTTCTTCTGTCATGGCAGATAAATTCAGTTTGATATTTCCTTTTGAAATGTGTATTAATAAAAAAAATCACATGAGCTAAACAATATTCTCTTCTGTGATAGCAGTTTAGTAAGTCAAAGGTTAATGATGGAGACATACATCAACCATAGTATCTGGGTGACTCACAAAAGCATTTAGTAATGCATTTGCTTCTGGATAATATATGAATGTGTACATGAAATACAGCAATCATAAATAAGGACATGAGAATAGAGAAAGAAATTATTTATTAGGCAAAGAAGAAAAAGTAAGACTGGTGTAGCATAAAGAAAAAAGATGTATTTGGCCAGAAGATATTTATTTGAAGGAAAAGACAATAAGTAAAATATGATTATATTTTCCCAAATTGCTGTGTTAGTAAAAGTGAGTCATGTTTTCTCTTAAAATGCCCATTTTTGAGGGTAAGAAATCAGTAGCAATACATCCAAGAAACTTTATTTGGTTTGGTATATAGATCCTGAAACTCCCTGCCCTGAGGAAAATCTCTGCAAACCTCGTTACTTAGTACTTATTATGAGTTTTCCCAAGTGTTTTTCTAATTAAAATGATTTTCTTTAGTATAATGTCTGTAGAAGGAAAATATTTGAAAAAAGTTTGATCATATCTTGCTTTCCTCTTCACATAGTTTATTTTTCTACATTGTGCGAAGTACTTTTAATTGGACAACTTAGGAAAATTGTTCTGGGAGCAGTGAAATGGAATAATGACACTGGAAGAAAAGTGTTTTTCAGTTGTTTAGGATAGAAGCAACAGAACCAAATTAAACCCTTTAAAATCTTTCCGCCTACTATTATTATTTAAAGCACAGTTAACTTACAAGTAGATTTAGTATAATGTGTAGAAGTCATGAGCTCTAATAGGTGTTCATTCTATTATGGTTGGAAAAATTATTTATGGGAAGGATCTCTCCACTATTCACATAGAATCCATGTAAAGGAAGGACAGAACTCCACAGATAGAGCTGCTGTTTATTTTAATTAATTAATTTTTGGTTAATCTCCAAGCCTACTCTGATTGGGGCTGAGCATCCTCCACCCAGATCCTCCAAATTCCAGTAGGCGAGGGTCACACCCACCAACTGCCCCCCTGGCGCTGTGTAATCCCATCAGCGGCCAAGATTCAGAGACTATAAAACCCAGCTCCTGGAACCACGTGGCTGAGAAATATCTTATTATGACATCTTATTATCTCATTCCTACTTTGGACAAACTGGCAGGCTACCGAATGTAGCCTGCCCATACGACAGAGTCTGGCAAACTCCCCGTGGCATACCCAATATGCCAAATACCAGTAACAATGAAGGGTCTCATTCTCCTAACTCTGAAAGAGCCTTGAATATGGCACTTTTTTTAAAAAAAATTCAGGGCTAGGACGAAGAGATGTTACTGGGGCCTGCTCGAGGCAATCGACGAATAACAGGATGGTTGTGATTGTGATTGTTGTGAATTTTTGGTTACACTCAGCTGTACTCAATGTTTATCAGAGATCACTCCTCAGGGGACCATATGGAATGCTTGGGATCAAACTTGAGTTAGCTGCATGCAAGGCAAATAACTTACTTACTGTACTGTCTCTCTAACCCCTAGAATTGGTTTAAAGAAACAACACAGTAAATTCAACACACACTGCTGTTAAGGTGATTAGTTAAGTCTTAAGAAAATATTTAAAGGAAAAGGACATACCAAATGCATGAAAATCTCGAATACTAAAGGGGTGATGTTAAGGCGCTAAAGTGGCAAAAGTGCAAAAGGGAACCTGAGATAATGTGAGAGCATTTTTTATAAACTTGTGCATTCTTGACAATTTTTTAAAAAATTTATTTATTGAATCACCGTGAGAACAGTTACAAAGCTTTCAGGTTTAAGTCTCACTCATACAATGATCAAACAACCATCCCTTCACCAGTGCATATTTTCCACCACCAAAAACCCCAATATACCCCCCATGCCACTCCCTGTGCCTTTGAGGCAGATGATTTTCACTTAAATCTCTTTCTACTTAGATTACATTCATTACTTTGACAAAAGAGGCGCCATTATTATTTGGAATTTTCTCCCAACAATCAAATCTGCTGAAAGGGCATCATGAAATAATTTGTTTTCTATTGCCAGTTATGAAGACAGTATGATGTCGCCTTTACCGCAGCTGCGCAACTTTCCGATTTCTGATATTTTACTAGTTAACTTTGGAGGGATTTCTGCCAAAAGCCGAATAAGTCCGAGATTGGTTTGTGTGCCTCTGGGTCCATGACCATGCCGGAGAGCCACTCGTGGGGGGCAACTCGTGACCTCGGCAGGGCAAGAAGCACGTGCTGCTTCCGCCCCCCATCCATGAGGCCGCAGTTGCCCCATCACCACCGGCTCATACCTGGCTGTCCAAAAAGCTCTGAGGTGGTGGCCACCATGCTGCTGGGGAAGAAAATGGTGGAAGAGACAGACACTCTTTCCCTCCTGGGGGGGGTGCAGGGCATGGCGCTGTAGCTTAATGTATAGTCTGTTCACATTTCTGTCAGAAGCTGCTGGGTTCTGAATTAGGTCCGCGTGCCTCTGGGACCATGGCTGTGCCGGAGAGCTGCTCGTGGGGGATCTTGACAATTTCTTATATATGTAGATTGATATAAGGGTGAGTATTTGGGTTTGTGTTCTGTATAGTTAGGGTGTCTGGGTAGGATGTCTCTGTGTAAACAATGCAGAAGAGTTCTTCAGAATAAATTAAATTAATGACCTGTTATAAATTCAGGTCATATGATAAAACTAATGGGGCAGGTTACTGGAAACTAAGTGTTATCTCCAAACTTCTACCAGCTTAGTACCTGTGTCTCATAGATATAAGCGTGGGGATAGGAGTGTTACACCTGTGGTTGGCGAGGTCTCTCTTCTCCTACATGGGTGTGTCAAGGACTGCAGAAAAGTCCAAGAGTGCACCTGTGGTAGGTCTAGGGTCTTAGCCAAAGTTTGATTCTTGTGCTTGAATTAAGAAACATCATATGCCACTGTGCTCTTGAATTACTTCACTCCTAACCTTCATCTTTCTATCTGTGCTCACTACAGGGTGGCAGTCTCTAGTCTCACTATGCATTTGAGTCATCTGAGGAAGTTTTAGATTTGGTTCCCAGCTAAGCCTTTACTTTTCACTAAGATAAAAATTATTGTGCCTGTGTTTTAATACCCAAAGGCAGAGGTCAAAGTAATTAATATTATATGTATCTTGGTTACTAAAAGGAGAAAAGGTATAATTGCATTTATAAAATGATGACTATAAAAGAATGTTTTGTATGTAGAACTATTATACTTGAAAAACTGTGGTGATTTTACTGAAGAAAATGAACAGGCAATTGGTAGTCAATTTGCTGTGGAAGGAAAATAAATATACATACAGCTTTTATGTAGCTATTTTGTAAGGAGATTTATATATAGTGCTTGTAAGGAAAGTAATAATTCTATATGTTGATTAAAGATGAACTTCAATTTAATTTATTAAATGTTAGCTTTACTAAAAGTCACTAATTGCTTTAAAACTTGGTATTTCATTTTATGAATGAGCTATGCATAGAAACTAATGTGTCAAAATAAGATTATATGAAAGAACATAATATGACTAGAAAAACTTGCTAAGAAATTTCTTTAAAATTTCTTACTTATTACTGGTGTTGAAGTGACCTCAGAAATGAAGTTATAAAAATGCATTTAATAAAGCCTGTGACTTTGTTTTTGATTTTTTGTTTTTGAGTCATACCTGGTAGTGCTTAGGGCTTACTCCTGACTCTCTGCTCAGGTATTACTCTTGGAAGGCAGGGTTGAGGATCATATTTGGTATTGGGGATCAAACACAGGTTAACTACATGGAAGCTAAGTGTATTACCCACTACACTCTCAATCTCTGTCTCTAAAACAATGCTAAGTAAATGCTTTGTGAAAATATCTATGCATGTGTTAGAGATTGAAATACTTTACAGACACAAAATAATTGTGAGATAATATTTGAGAAGGTCCACTTGAATTTTAATAAGAATTACACGGATACTGCATAATTATTTTGTAAAATGATATGAAAAATATTTTATATAGGGCAATGAAGTAAATAGGGTAGGGAGTAAATTTCTTGCAATCTTAGGTAAAATTAAAAAATGAAGGTTGAGAAAACTTTGGTGTTGGCAAGTGACACTTTGGTGGTGGGTATGGTATGATAGCATTTCTTCTCTAGAGCATTTATCACCTTGTAAATTAATATTTCCTCAATAAAAAGTAAACTAAAAATTGTATTTAACGTGAATAAAGTTTTTTAAAATGGAGGTTAATAAGTAAGAACATTCCTTTTTTTCCCTTCTTTTTGGGGACACACTGAGATATGCTCAGAAATTATTTCTGTCTCTATGCTCAAGGATCATTCCTGATGTGCTCAGGGAACCATATATAGTACTGAGGATTGAACAGAGCTTAGCCACATGGAAGTACCACAAACCCTGTACTACCTTTTAGGTTCTCACATTCCCTTCTTTATTAGGATCAAATACGAGGCAAAAATCTACAAGTCTTCTGGTTTCTTTTAGCAGAAAGAGGAAGACTGAAGAGAGAAAAGATGAGCACAATAGTGGTTGGAGACCCATTTTCCCATGAAATAGCGGGAGGGGAGAGAGGTACAGGCCTGCCTGACAGGCAAAGTACGGAGTTGAACAGGTAGTTAGTCTGTGATTGAGGCAATAGTGGGCATTTCTGTGTTTTCCATCTGGAGGCCAGGCTGGGAAATACAATGTTATTAATCCAAGCTAGTAGAGGACATTGGATAGATGTCCAGGTTTCACAAACGGGGTTCTAGCTTCTTGAGCAGTTTTCTTTCTTTCTTTTTTACCCTTTTCTCTTATGTTTTTGGGCCACAGGCAGGGGTGCTCCTGGCTTAGTTATAGCTTTGTATTTGGGGGACCTGATGTGGTGATAGGAATCCAACCGAGGCTGGCTGCATGTAAGGCAAGTTTTTACCCACAGTACTAGGTCTCTGGGCTGGAGCAATAGCACAGTGGGTAGGGCATCTGCCTTGCATGTGGCTGACCCAGGTTCGATTCCTCTGACCCTCTCAGAGACCCCGGCAAGCTAACCGAGAATATCCCGCCCGCATGGCAAAGCCTGGCAAGATACCCGGGACATTTTTGAGGTGCCAAAAACAGTAACAACAAGTCTTACAACGGAGACGTTACTGGTACCCACTTCAGCAAATCAATGAACAAGGGGAGGACAGTGCTACTAGCTCTCTGATGTATGGCATTGTGAGTTAGAAATTTGAGAAACTTGGGAATGCTAACTAGTCCAGCCTTTTTGGAAAACAATATGGACATTCCTTAAAAAACTAGAAATTGAGCTTCCATATGACCCCACAATACCACTTCTGGGAATATATCCCACGGGTGGAAAAAAGCACAGTAGAAATGACATCTGCATCTGTATGTTCATTGCAGCTCTGTTCACAATAGCTAGAATCTGTAAACAATCCAAGTGCCTGAGAACAGATGACAGGTTAAAGATACTTTGGTATATCTACACAGTGGAATACTTTGCAGCTGTTAGAAGAGATGAAGTTATGAAATTTGATTATAAGTGGATGGTCATGGAGAGTATCATGCTAAATGAAATGAATCAGAAAGAGGGATAGACATAAAATGACAGCACTCATTTATGAAATATAAAATAACATAATATGAGACTGACACCCAAGAACAATAGACACAAAGGCCAGGAATATTGCTCCATAGTTGGAAACCTGTCTCATGTACTGGGGGAGAAAGAAGGCAGCTGGAATAGAGAGGGGATCACTAAGTCAATGATGGTTGGAGGGGACTGATCAGGATGGGAGATTTGTGCAGAAAGTAGATAAAGGACCAAACGTGATAGCCTCTCAGTATCTATATTGCAAACCATAATGCCCCAAAGTAGAGAGAAAGTATTGGGAAATTGTCTGCCATAGAGGCAGGGGGAGAGTTGAAAAGGTGGGGGGTAATAATGGGGACTTTGGTGGTGGAAAATGTGCACTGGTGGAGGGATGGATGTTTGGTCATTGTATGACTAAAAAACAAACAAAAAAATGTTTTGTAACTGTATCTCATGGTGATTTGATGATAAGAAAGGAAGAAAAGAAAGAAAGGAAGAAATGAAAGAAAGAAAAGAAAGAAAGAAAAAGAAAAAAAGAAAGAAAGAAAGAAAGAAAGAAAGAAAGAAAGAAAGAAAGAAATTTGAGAAACTAAGCAACTGCTTATGGGGAGAAATTTTTCTGTGCATGTGGTGGAGGGAGCAGGGAGGCAAGAGAAGCTTGGAAGACCGTTTAGATGCCAAGAATGGCAGTGAAAGGATACTGGTTGAGCAGCATCCTACATTGCATCCAGAATGATGAAAGGAGACCACTGACTTGTCTAAAACTGGAAAGATTTTTGTGAGGTCCACAGGGTTGTGTCTTCATGATATAAGATAGATGTTTCACCAGAGAGTCATGCAATAAATAGAGACAGTTGATGTGTTTGCAACATCTGGCTTTAGGCTCTTTGCTGAAGCTACTTCTTGGCAGCTTTACCCAAGTGGGTTAATTTGCTTTTCCACATGGGCAAGCTATTTCTCTGAATGTATGTTGCCAGAAAACGAGTCTCTTGAACATTGTGTTCTACACATTTTGCTGATTCTCTAAAGAGAGAATAAACAATATTTTCTTTTTTAATGTAAAAAATACTTTCAGGGGCTCATGAAAGCATGATAAATAATGATGTGAACATACTTTCATTCAACATATATTTTGAGTAACTCAATATACTATTTCTGAAGCATAATGGTAAGGAATATGACAGTTTTTCTAATGGTGAGAAAAGCTGAGAAAATTACTGCCTCTATAGAGCTTGAAATATCATAGAGATAGACAATTATCAAATAATCACTCAGCATATAGGTATTAATATATGGTAGCAATAATGGGTATTTTGTAGGGGAGAGGGAGTGTGGCAAAGAAGACAGTGGAAAACATAGAGTCATGAAATCAAGATAAATAAGATGGACAGGAAAATTGCTTTCACTGGAGAGACCAGGAATATAGTATCCAGGTATAATCCATATGGAGAAGATGAAGGAAGGCTTGGAAGGTCAGAAAGAGATGGAATATATAATTTGGAATGGAGATATATGAAGTCATACAAAGATAAATAAGTGGTTAATAATAGTAGATTTTCCATGGTTGGCTTTTGAGGATGACAAAACTTAATAGGAAATGGGAAATATTATGGTAAAATGAATTTTCTTAAATTTGATAAAATAATTAAGACTTTGAGTGGCCAATTTGTTGCACAGCTTGAGTATTATTTAATTTAATTTACAAAATAAAATGTAAATTATTTTGTCTTTTTATCATTCTGTTTTATAATGGAGTATAAACCTAGAAATTATCATCTCTAGTCATCAACATTTCTATTTACTTCATAGACACATGCTATTCCTTCAGGTAGAATTTATGTAAAATATATATCTACATACCCCATTTCTTATTCCATGTGTTAAATTTTTGCCCTTCTATATTTAGTATTCCTTAATAAGAACATATGACTCTACTTGAGCTTATTGAGAGAACATCTTGGAACTTAATTTTTCTGCAAAGATTCTTGAAACATATTACTAGTTAAATTTCCAGAAAGGATTTGTAATTTACACTTTTATCAGCAATGGGTGAAAAACTCTTGTTTCACAGCAACTACTTTGAGGGTGACTAGACCTAGGCAAGGCAGTAGGAGGCGAACTATTATTTGTAGGCTCCACTTAGTGGTTATGCTTTTTACTTTCTTGGTAAGGGTCAGTTTTGTTGGAGACATTGGAGGAGTTTATGGGCCTGCTCATATGGGGTGCAGACTTTTGGTTGATTTTTTTTTAGTGCTTTTCCTATTTTGTCCAATCATGGTGAAGCTGTGTCATATTGTCCTTAAACTTGGTCCATGTTAAGTTGGATCATTAATTTTGAGAATTGTGTATTACTATGGGCTGGAGCGATAGCACAGCGGTAGGGCGTTTGCCTTACTAGCGGCCAACATGGCCGACTCGAATTTGATTCCTCCGCCCCTCTCGGAGAGCCCGGCAAGCTACTGAGAGTATCTTGCCCCCATGGCAGAGCCTGGCAAGCTCCCCGTGCCGTATTTGATATGCCAAACACAGTAACAACAAGTTTCATGATGGAGACATTACTGGGCCCGCTGGAGCAAATCGATGAACAATGGTGTATTACTACAATGAAGGATCCTAAAGATATAAGTAATTGTGACAGCTAGTGTTTTATTTTTCAATTTTAGAGGTTTTATAACAATATTTATTTGTTTTAATTGTCACCCTTCCCTTTATTGTTTTGTTGACTGAGGTTGCACACTAGCCTGGCTGTGGTGCATTTATATTTATTTGTAATGCTTTCTGGGGGCTGAGAATCAGGTTGTAGAGGGTGTAATTAATTATGGCTCATCAGTAGAACACTTCCCTTACTTATAAGCTTCTTATTTCACCAAAAAAAATAAAAGAAAAAAAAAGAAAAAAATCAGATTGTGGTACTTGTATATTCAGCTGTTGTGTTCATCAAAGGTTGTGCTTCTTCAGTTGTGGTACTTACCCCTGTGCTTGCTGAGAATTGTATTGTTTAGTTGTGGTGCTCAAGCGCATTCTGATTATATAGTATTTACTGGGGAGGGGTTCTCTGTAGTGGTCACATAGGTTGCTCTTTAGGGATTGTACTCCTAGCTGTGGTATACGCTTATCTTTTAGTAGCAGTGCTCACACACTCCTGACAACGGTGTATTGCAAAATCACTTATAGTATTGGGAATAACACACAGCAGAGCTATCAGGCCCAGATAGTACAGTCTTCAGGAGTAAGCATGGCACATGGGATGGCACTGGAATTGAACTCACACCTTGAGGTTTGTAAGGCAGCCTGCAAACCTTTAAATCACTAAGCTATTCTTCCAGAACTCTTGTTGGTGCTTTAACCTGTTGGTAATAACTTATTGTTTTACTTTAAGATAAGTTTTTTTTTTCTGAAATAAAAATAGAGTCTAGGTGATGTCAGTTATTTTTTCCCCTCAAAGAAAAAAAGACACTGTCAAAGCATAAATAATACTACATAATTTGTATGTTCTGCTATTTGCATCTCAATGTCTAGACTTACTTACATTGTACTAATGTCAATCATCACACATCAATCACTTTAAAAGCACCTGAATTTGTTTTTTTTTTTTGGTTTCATTGTAGTTTGCGTATTCATTGGAAATTTAATTGGTTCATTCCCAAATTACTGTTTTTGATTGTTTTCTTCTGAGTCAATGTTCAATTCTCAGCACCCACAATTATGGGGTTATTTTGATCAGTCCTTAACTGAAAAACTTTATATCAAGACTGTGAACCAAGTATAATTCTGACTTTTCTTAATATATAGCTTATTAATAAGTTCCTGATTCCCATACATTTTTTCCTTCTAAGCCTTTACTGCTTTCCTTGTTTTATTGTTGTGCACTTAACTCTTCTGTTGAAGATTACTTTTATGTTTTATTTTGTTTTTGAAAATACATGTAAAAAGTGGAAAATGCATCCACTCACAAAATGATAGACTTTGAATTATTTTACCAGTAGAAACAATGGATTTTAGGTATATTTTTCTTAATTTCATAAACCACATGCATTTGTAAGCTGTGTATGAAGACTGTGATTTTAGATCATAATGTCTTAGTTGAGAAGCTAACTGTATGGTATGTTTACACACAATTCTGAAACTGCATGAATTATATGAATTATTCACTTTTACCTTCTTCTTGAATTTCCCTTCTAACGTTCTACATATTATTACACTTGATCTTAGCCAAAATGCCCAGAAGCGATCTACATATTATTAGATCCACATTCTAAAATAATTTTGAGCTTTAAAAAATTTTGCCTGTTAATTTTTCTTTGTTTCTCTGTTCAGAAAGTGAGGTATATCTAAATTTTGCTGTTTCTGTTTTTGAATCACACTTTTAGGTACTCAGGGGCTACTTCTGCCTACTTACTCTAGTACTCTGGAGACAATGCAGTGCCCGAGCTTAAATTTAGGCACCAGTGTGCAAAACATGTGAGTGAGCTCTTCATGCTATCTATTGCCCTGACCACAGGTAACTGTTTAAAAAAATACATTGTAGATGCTTACTAGGTGCATTTATTTTCTCTTGGTAAAATTATCATTTGAGTCTGGTGTAGAATAGAGTTTAAGAGAGAAAGTTAGCAAATTTAATAAAATGTAGCTGGTGTATAGGTATTTGGTATGTTTAGAATTTAGGGGTTGTGACTAAAGGATCAGAAATCGTTCTTTTACAATAAAAAATTTTTTAAAGGCAACAGAAAATGAGAACTGGTCTACAGAACTGAGTTTACCATGGTGCGGGCAGAGATTGTGGGGTACAATGAGATAATGGTGGAACAAAGCAGACACTCTGGTGGAGATGCCGTGTGAGAATGTTGATTCTGTGAAATTCTATCATTAACAGCAATACAAACCACTGTTTCAAATAAAACTTACAATAAATAAACACATATAGAATAAAAGTTACTTTCTGTAGATAACATGCTGGCACTGGGCCATGGTCCCAGTAACTTGGTAACCCCCACTGTGCAGGCCCAGCCAGCAGTGTGTGCTCCATCCTGGTTTGCTGAATATTGCTGAGTGGTTCCTGATTACCTGACAGCAACTTGGAGGCCTTTCCTAAAAAACTTTTTTTTCCCCCCAGGATGGGAGAAGCATGATGAAAGTAGACTATAGACCAAACATGGTTGTCACCCATTGCCTCTTTTGCAAAGCACAACAGCCAATAAGAGAGAGAGAACAAAAGGGAATGCCCTGCCACAGAGGCAGGGTGGGATGGGGGGGCGGAGTTGGGGGGGTGGAAGGGATACTGGGATCCATGGTGGTGGGAAATGGGCACTAGTGGAGGGATGGGTATTTGATCATTGTATAATTGAAACCCAAGCACAAAAATTTGTAAGTCTATAACTGTACCTCATGATGTCTCACTAATAAAAATTTTAAAAAAACATAAAATCAACCACAATGATCTTGTAAAAAATGTGACATTTTGTTTTGGAAATAAAAATTTCTGGTTTCTGAATTGGGTTAATGAGTAAATGTATTTGGAAAACGATGAAATGAGTAGAATTATAAATATTTTTAATCCTTTTTCGTAGAAACCAAGAAAGCAAGCTCAGAATCATAGTCTAAGCTTAGAGGTAACTTTTAGGAATTGGTTCACTCATCTGTACTATAGAATTCTTTTAGTCAGATCTGCATAACAAGGGTTGACCTTATCTGAAAGGTAATTGAGAATACAAATGCTATAAGTAGGGAAGCAGTATGGTGGAAAGAAATTCTATTTGTAATCAGATGTGTAGGCTTGAGTTTTGCTTGTGTAAACTTGGAAAAGTCTTTTGGCTTGTCTAGCCCTATGTTTGCCTATGGAATCAGTGGTTATACTAGCAGATCCTTTTTGTACTCTCATTAAAAAATGTTATAAATGCATTTTAAAATGGAAAGGAAAGTATTGGTGATGGCAGATAACACTTTATACCACTACCCCCTGTGGGAAAACCCAAAGAACTTAAGTGTAATATATTCCTTAACTTAGGTTTGACTCACAAATATGCTAGCTAAAGCTGTTCCATTGTTCTTGAAGTTCAGTCAGCAGGTAGAATGGTTTTCCTCTTAAATTATAGACTTTTCTGGAGTTTCTCAAATATCCTAGATATTATACTAAGAACTTAGTATCCTACACTAGTTTCTGTATTTATGTCCTTGTTAACATTAAATACATGATATTTGTTTACTACTAATACCCAGCCTTTGTTAAAATTCTAACTACTAGTGCTGAACTATAGTCATTAGGGTAAGCTCATCTGCAGCAAAAATATCCAGCTCTGTGATTCAAATAAATTTTTAAGTGTGAGAAGAATGACCATGGGGATAATTCCCACAGTGATATATTCTAGAGGAAAATAACAACTCTTTAAGGCTATAAATACCTGGCTATCAAGGGGGCAATTAGTTAAATAAATTTAAATGTATTTATGCAATTACTAGGGTGATATCATGCTGATACATAATTTTTTTAAAAAAAGTTGCTTGACATTTTCTAATTTCAGATGAAGACCAAGGAAGAATCCTGCTGCAATGTCACAGTGTATAATTATTGGACAGCCAGCAGCAATTTTTAAAGTAAAAGTCACACTATTTCCGAGACTAGTGTCATACATTGCTAGTTTGAATTAGTTTGTGAAAGTTATTTATATATCAGACACTTTAAATTAATGAGAGACAGCATTCCAGTAATAAATTAAGCCTGGAAATTTATGTTTGAGAAGGTGATAGAACTATAAATAGGTAGGGTAAGCAAAGATAAAATATTTAGATTTTTATTTGCTCTTGTGATAAATCATTTATAAATTATAAATTATTTTCTCACTCTTATGTTGTTGCTAGGATCTAAAACTCAGCTTCTCACATCACACAAGCTTAGTGTCTGCAGCTGGCCCTCCCTGTTATTTAATGCTTTCCAACCAAACTAAGTCAATTCTTTCAGGTGTCTCCCAGTTTCTCCCTTCTTATCTTATTACTCCATTTCCCATAACAGCATTCAGGTGATACTTGTTCTGTGATTACCAGAGGGTAAGCCCCTGTACTTAAATATCCTAAGAAACATAAAAAAGGACAAATGATAAGGTGATCTTACCATTTCCTCCACATTTTCCCTCCATACAGAGAACCCTAAACAACAGAGAGGCAGGCTGATTTATTAAGAATCCAAGTAGAAAATGAAGCTACAGTGGGATCAGGACAACACAAAATGCTTTGGAAGATGCATGGTCAGCTCAGGCAAGGTCTGAAAAGAGCAAGATTGAATGAGAGAACCAGAGGGGTGGTGCAGCGGTTAAGGTTAAGGTGCATGGCTTGCATACGGCTGGCCCAGGTTTGATTCCTGGCAGTACAGATGGTCCCTTGAACCCTGCCGAGGGTGAACCAAGAGCACAGAGCTAGTAGTAAGCCCTGAGCACAGACATGTGTGGCCCAAAAACAAACAAACAAACAAACAAACAGGCTCTTTTAGAGGCTTCATACTCAAGGACAACCTGTGTGCGAGTTTCCTTATCTCCCTGCCCTCTTTTTCTATTCCTTTTCTTTCACTTCTTTTCTTAAATATAGTTTCTACTGAACTTAAATAAAAAAATTGAATAGAGCCTGAAATAATAGCTTATTTAGAAGCAGATCTACAAAAAAGCAAGATGTGTTTAGTTAGCATACAGACTTTCAGTGGAAACAAGAAAAAGTAAATTCTAGTCAGGAGAATTCAGTCAGCACCATGGAAAATTCCCAGAGATGTCTTCAAGTCAGCTATAGGCACTCCCAGCTTCTCTGGCCGTGGTAGTGTAGACAGTAGCTGTTCTTGACGCAATGGCAACAGGCTTGCCAATATGCCAATAACAGTACCACACTGTGAAAAGGATTTGAAGTGAATCATAATTAGTGAATCATTCTTAGTGTGCCCTTTCAAAGTATAGTGACAGCATAGATGTTGTTCATACATAATTGGCAGTTTTGAGGTCAAACAATTAAGCTTGACCTTAAGGACTGGGAAGTATGAAAATGTCTTGCAGACCTCTGTGTTCACTGGGAAACAGTAAATCATGGTGGGTAAGATTATGGCATTTCTGGCATCAAATATTAGCATTACCTTCTAATGATCTGAGTTGCTTAAGATTTCCAAGGTACAACATATTGAGCATAATCTATAACATGAATGATAATGAAATTACTGATGTTTAAAAAAATTTTAAAAGATAAAGTGTTAATATTTATAGCAACTACTATTATTCTTATTCTTTTACTTTTTTGGGGAAGTGGCTGGTCATATCTGACTGTGTTGCAGGCTTCTACTGTCTCTGAACTCAGGGATAACTCCTGGCGTGGTTAGGAGATCATACAGGGTGGGAATTGAACCCTGGTTGACCTTCTGCAAGGTAAGTGCCCTACCTGCTGTTCTATCTATCCAGCCAGTAATTATTAAAGCACATGGTGTTTACTATATAGTATAATACTATTCATTTCATCAAACTTTCCCCCCAATGACTATACCATAACATGGGGCATGGATTCTGGTGAATATTTTAACCATGCCAGGCTTATTTTTATGACAGTCTTTATAAAGTCTATAATTCTCTGACATCACATTAGAGAATTATAATAAAGCCTCTATGCCGATCTTTTTGAAAACCATGGTTAAAACATTTCAGAATAAAAACTGAAAATCAGAGCACAAGAGATATACATTAAGCCTGGATTTTTGAATAATTAAAGCTAAGATCGGCGGCTTCAACTTTAGGATGTATACAGTTATTTCAGATTCTTCTGTTAGCCTTGGTTTCTAATTACATGTGTAAATAATGTCTGAAATAACCCTACTTGGTTTCCATGTAAAGTAAAAAAAAATTTTGAATGATTCGGGTGGAAATTGCAAGAAATTTGCTATGAAAATCTCACAATTCCAGTAACTCGTTGTGTGCTCCTGGAGAGAGATGAGAGAGAGAGAGAGAGAGAGAGAGAGAGAGAGAGAGAGAGAGAGAGAGAGAGAGAGAGAGAGAGAGAGAGAAGTGATTCCCCTTTCCCCTCCCCTTCTCCCCCCACTAATCAATAGCATCTGACTCATTAATATTGTATCAAGAACCCACACACAGCTCTTTTTTTGTGTGGGAGGCTGAGAGAACCACACCTGGAATTGCTCAAGGGCTGTTCTTGGCTCTGTGCTCAGGTTTCACTCCCGACCATGCTTGGAGGACCATATGCAGTGTCAAGGTTTAAACCTAAAATTCCTGCATGCAAAACATAAGGTCTAACCCTAGGAGCCATCTCTCTGGCCTTTAGCTGAAAATTTAATAGTTATTTTAGTCATTTACATGAATAGTGGTCATGATTTATTGCTTTCTCAGGCTGCTTGACAGTACTTTATTTGTGTTCTGTAACGGAAAAAATCTACAGAACTGCTGCATTTAAACAGACTGTTCTTTTTATTAACTTTTACGTTTTCTGCATTATGTTTAAAATGAACTTTTCCATCACCGGGAAAACACATTTTCCTTGGTGGGATGAATCACTGTTGGCTGATTCATCTCCCTCTTAGGGTGGAAGCTTGGTCTAGTGGTTCAAGCTGTGTTGTGTGAGTCAGTTCTGGATTCATTTCTCTCTTGGTTCTTCAATAGTTGGGTAAATCCCTTGTCCAGTGAAGATGGTGTCTCCCTATGTATAGCACAAGGGGGCCTGACAGAAGTGATGGATTTGTATAAGGGAGAGTGGAAAAAGAGAAGGAAGGGGAAAGTGAAAAAACATCAGTTCTAATTTAAAGCATCACTTTTGGTATTCACTTTTTATCTTCCTGATCAGTGTTGACTTCAGGGACTTAGTGGTAAGTCAGAAGTGCTTGAATATTAGTACTCCAGTTGCAGACCAGAGGAGATAATTACCTATAGAGCTCCTTTTCCAATATAGCACTGAAGTGACTTAATAGAAAATGAGGATTGATTGCTAATTTGAAGCTAGGAGACCCGTTAAAGCTTTTATTACAGTGGTGTTTTCCTTTTAAACATCATTAAATGGAAGATTTTCTCAGTATGGCATTATTTTCTGACAGAGGGGTATACAGGGCTAATAGGAACTGTATTGTCAGTGTTTTCTATTACTCTGTAAGCTTTTAGTGTAAATAGAATGTAGATTTTACATTTTCTTTGTAAATGTAAAACTCTAGTGAGCAAGGAGAATTTTAAAACAAGCTGCAGTGGTGTCATGCCATCATTCAACTGTTTGAAAATGCATCAATAAAAGAAACACAGACTTCCTTAAAAATGATAATGGAATGATAAATTCAGCATTAGAATAAGTGAGATATCTATTTATTAAAAAAGTATGTCAAAACACTTACGTTTCATTTGTTGTGCTTATATAAGTGTTAAGACAATTAGGAGTTAGTTTGTCTATTTTTTGCCATGTTACACTTTCTCCAGATCTGCTCCCTTCAGATGTTCAAATAAACTTTCCTTCATTCCTTATATTTTCCCCTTGTGTGCTGTTTTTACTGAAACACTTTCATGAAGGTCATGAGTTTTCATTGTGTCTTAGTTTATATTCATCCATAAGGAGACTCTAAGAAAAGGACCTATATGCAATGAATATATTTGGGAGATGATTCAAAGGAACTTTGGAACAGGAATGAGGAAGAGAGAAACTAAGGGTACATTGCCAAGCAGGTTCCTGCAGCATGAGACTGCATCCCAGATACCCCAGTAATCTCTGGGATCTGGGAGAAACTGGCTCACAGTTTCTTTCACAAAGATGAAGTAGCTATTTTTTTTATCCCCATCTAACCTTGGCTGAGGGCTTTGTGCTGGGCATGATCCCATTGGTAGAACAAATCTCACAGGCATGGAACACAGGTATTTTTATTGGGTTATTCAAGGACCATATGAACCAGCATTCATACCTTGTGTTTGCTTCACAGTTACATTTTCTGCTAGAAATTTCTCCCAGGTTCTGACAATACAGTTGTTTTCCTCCACCCTTTGCAAGTATTTTTTATTATATTTTTATTCTCTTTAAAAATAATTGTGGTATAACACATAATAAAAATATACCTATCAATCATCTGAACAATACAGTTCAGTGGCATTAAGTACATCCATCTCGCTGTGCAATAATTATTACTGTCCATCTCCAGACATTTTTCATCAGACTATACTGAATCTGCCATTTAAATATTTACTCCTAATTCCTCCTCCATCCCATTCCCTAGCAACTAGTAAGTCTTCCATTTTTTCCTATAACTTATATAATTGGAACAATATAGCATTTCTTCTCTTCTCTATGTCTTAATTCACTTTTCATAGTGTCTTTAAGATTCATCCATGATGTAACAAAGATTATACTTTTATTCCTTTTAGGATTGAGTAAACATTGCATTTATATACATTTGCCATATCTTATCTCATCTGTTGACAGAAATGGGTTATTTGCATGTTTGACTAAGGTGAATAATGCTGCTATGAACTCTGGTATATAAACATCACAATCCTCCTCTCAATCCTTTTTGGATTTATTTCTAGAAATAGAACTGCTGAATCTATGCTACTTCTATGTTTAATTTTTTAGCAACTGCTATTATTATTTTTCATAGATTCTTTGCCATTTTATATTCCTACCAATGCACAAGGGTTCCAGTGTCTCTGTGCCTTTCACCAGTACTTGTTATTTATATTTAAATATCTTTGATTCAGAACAAAGTAAACTTTAAAATGCTTATAAAAATTTAGTAGGCCTAAAATGTTTTTGAAAAAATGTTTTTTCTGGCATAAATTAATATCAGATCTAAAAGACAAATTGAAAAAAATGTAAATGTATAAAACAACAAAATTTGCTTATAATATTGTGGATAAATGTGGCTAAAGTCATTTGATAATTAACATTTTTAAAGTGATGGTTATTTTAAAATTTTGTTTCTGAAAGCAAAGCAACTTTGTGATTTAATCCTGACTCAATATTTGTTTGACTATAAGATTCCTTAAAACCCTATTTTCTCTACCCATAAAGATTGAGGTAATAACAATAATTTAGTTGTGTGGATTAAATATTCATTATGCTACAATATCATATTAAATAAGTTACTGTGAAGGTAGGTGTGAGACCTGTCACTTTATAATAATAGTTTATAGGGGATTAATAATTGATAAAGAAATTATGAATATATAGAAAACATATGATTAAAAAATATATAATTTTATTCATTTTATTTTTTGTATATCTAATTTTAAAAAATAGAGCTCTGCAAGTAAAAAAATTGCTCTGATTTGACACCTTTGTTTATTGCAACATGATTACAATAGTTTTGTAAGTTATCCCTTTTATCACAACATATAATTATACCTTGCATATTAATCTCAATAAAGCATCCTAGTTTTAGGATCTAAGTGTTCCTCTGGGTGTGGTATGTGAAGAGGAGTGGGCACAAACTGAAAAAGGATAACCAAGAGGTAGAATTGTCGACAGGAAACTTACTTTATGATGGAGAAAAGGAAAAGATAAAATGGGAATATGCAGAAAAAAACACTGAATTCAATATTCCCCAAAGATTCAGAATATGATAATAGATAGGTAGATAGAGAGTTAAGCTTTTTAAGGAGAGGCACGATTTCTCTGTAGAGAAACTGAAGACAGACAGCATACTCCATGTGAAACAAACGGTTTAGAAGTTTCATCAGTATGATTTTTCTGATTGTCATTTGGTGTTCTGGGAGACTATATTTGATGAAGATAATGATGGTAGACTAATGTGAGAAATTGTCAGAAGTCTGATGATAGATGCTAATGTCATGCAGAATTTGAACTTTTATTTGTGAGCAGTGGGGAGCTACTGGAGATGTCATGGAGGAATGGGGCAGATTTGCATTTTTGGAATATCACTCTACAGGAAATGTAAGAAGTGAATTAGAATGTTTGGTTGAAATTAGAAGTAGAGAAATCAGTTTAGGGAGATAGGACAATTATTTTGAGATTTCTTTCAGGAAATGTTGAGGACCTACATTGGAAGTATAATTGTGGGAATGACAGAAAGTTTTAGTTAATCCATAGTATTGTGAAGGATAATGAAGGGAAATAAAGAATAATGAGATTTTGAGGTGAGTTGCAAATATGGAATAAATATGCCCTAATCCCCTTTTGAATGAAAACGAGGAAATAGAGACAAAGGTCTTCAGTTTGGACATGTTAGCAAGAGGGTTGTTGAAGACAACATACGAACCTCAGATAATGAGAATTTTCTAGCTGAAAGTACCAATCTGGAGATACAAGCACATACATTGGTCAGTAGAAGCAAATGAAATGCTCCCACACCCTTTCTCTCCATGCCAGGTTTCTTCCTCATCTCTTCTTTTATGTCTCATTTTCCATTTAAAAGTTGTTTCCTCTTGAATGGGATTCTTCAAACTTTTCACACCTGTGTACTAGCACCTGTCTTGTCTCTGGTCAGTGGATAGACAATCATAACCAAGACAGTAGACCAGTGGTTTTCATCCTTTCAACACCTGTGGGCTGGCACCGGTCAGGGGCATGAAGCACTCATGGAGGGGTTCCCTCATCTTTCTGTAAGTTAAGTGCTTGTGCTCTCTCACAACTTCTGCTAAGTCTGTTGACCCTCAGCCTCCTCCTTAAACACTTTTCTTTTTGGTGTGAATCGTGAGGACAGGGACTCTGCCCATCTAATTTTCCTCTGTGTATCCACTGTCTAGGAGATACTTGGTGCATGAAGATACTTAAATAATGTACACTGATTGATCGCATAAATGAATAAAGATGACTGTTCAGGAAAAATGAGTATAGTGAGAAGAAAACCTCAGGGTCAAATCTAGAGAGACATCAAATGAGATGGGCATTTAAAGTAACCTTTAAGAGCCAATTATTAATGTTGACCATTAATATTAATTACATTTTCTTCTGTCTTTTTCAGTATGCAGTGTTTAATGAAATTCAACATTGTTAACATTCCATATATATAAGCATCATTTTTCTCAGTTAATATTTTAACAAACATTTTCCTTAATATTAAAATATCTTTACTTAGAATTCATTTCATTTTGGGGGAGGGTTATTTAAATAACTGTTTCTATAAAGAAATGCTAAAATGCTTAAATGAATACAATTTCATACAGGAATTGTTTTAGAATTCCTTCATCAAGGACATAAAAATGCCCATTATCTTCCCATTTCCCCTGTTCCCTTTTATATTACACCATTGATATTGCTGTCACCTTTTTGTTGTGTGCTTGAAAAAAATATTAAAATCTACCTTTTCAGCAAATTTTAATCTTATCTCTTTTCAAACCTAGAAGGTAAAGGTAAAGGTAAAGGCCCTCCCGTTGATCGTCGATTTGCTCGAGCGGGCCCAGTAACGTCTCCATTGGAGACTTTGTTGTTACTGTGTCTGGCATATCGAATACTCTCGGTAGCTTGCCGGGCTCTCCGAGAGGGGCGGAGGAATCGAACTCGGGTCGGCCATGTTGGCCGCTTGTAAGGCGAACGCCCTACCCGCTGTGCTATCGCTCCAGCCCTTAGGTTTATTCAGTTTTTACAAATACATCAATATAGAAATGATATTGTTTATCATCTTAAATTTAGCTATAATCAGTAAAGTAATGCCTAGCAATATGATTAAGATGGTTCTTTTTAGGGAAATGGATTATATGAAAATTGCTTGTCTCAGGCTGGAGAGATAGTACAGCAGATAGGGCATTTATTTTACACATGGTCTACTAAGTCTTCATCCCTGGTGGTGCATACGTTACCTGGAGCCCCACTAGAAGTGATCTAGAGCATTCAGCCAGGAGTAAGTCCTGAGCACTGCTGGGTGTACTTTTAACAAAAATTTTACTTGTCTCATACTTTGTGGGCTCTATAATTAATGTTTTTGAAAAAATAGTTGCACTTAATATGTATTTTATTTTCATTTTGATCTTTAAGGCATTTTTTTAAATATGAAAAACTATTTTCTTCCTGAAGAAGCCAGTTATCCAGAATGAAAGCACATGTTTTGTTGCCGCTGTTCTCTTGAATCTTTCTTGCTTTGGTTGCTGGAACTATTCTATCTCTGCCCCTCCCCCCTCCTCTACTTTTCTGATTGGGCCACATTCTGCAGTTCTCAGGGCTTTCTTCTGGTTCACTCAAGAATCTCTTCTCATGGTGTTTCTGGGACCATGCTCTGGTCAGCTGTATGCAGGGCCAGCACCCTATCCGCTGTACTATTGTTCTGCCCCCACATTTTCCCATCTTAGTCTATGTCTTTAGATCTCACTGTTGTCCTCTGGAGAACTGTAATTTTGTAATTATATGGACAATAGGTAATTTTTGAGGACTTTCACATTCTTACTAGGTTCCTTTTGGGGTCAGAGCCAGGACATTGCTAATTGATAAAGACCTCACTCTTCTGAGTATATTTTGGGTTTTTTCCTTTCCCTTACTTGTGCCTTTTCTGTCTTTTGTGCCTTAAATGTAAGTACCTGTTTAAATGGGAAGGATAATAATTTTTAAGAAAATCCAATAATTTTCAGCAGGGGAAAATTTGCTGTCCTAATTTCTGTGAAGAGAGATGCATAAGTTTCTTTACTTTCAAACAGTTCGCAGTCAGAGTTATGTTATAATACTAGGATCAAAGGGTCTCTGACCATCCTTTTATTTAAAGAAATTCAGTTAATTTATACCATATTTGTTTTCCATGAACACTTTCTCGGTGTGCATTATTTAACCTTTTCTAGCCATTCAATTTTAGGGTGAAAGTTCTAAAGAATTTCTCCTTCCCCTCAACCCCCTCTCTGTGGGTGTATTAGCACTTCCTTTAATTTCATTATTCAACTCAATATTGATCTGAGATGGACACCAGACAAAAGCTATTTATTGCATTGATCTACTAGTCAAATTTTCAGAATTTCAATGATGAGTAGTCAAATCACTCATTTGGCAGCGTTGTATGGCCTTCATTTGGTCATTTGCCCTTCTGGTTCCTTGGCAGTTATGCCGAAGAACTGCCTCTGGGAACCATTTAAGCACGTTAACAGCCATGATTCAGAAACTCACAAATGAATCTCAGAAGAGAGCAACACGACACAGACATGCCTCCAGATCCCAATAGTTAAAAGTTTTAGAATTCTAGGAGCTCACACCTACTTTCATGACCGGATGACACCTCATACTATTCATGGCAAGCAATAAAAATAAATTATTTAGTATATGCCTAAGGGGCACACTGGGGTGATGATGGGACGATTCAAAGTAACACTGGTGGTAGGAAGGTGCAATGGTGGTGGGATTGGTGCTGAAATATTGAATGTAAATGACTATTGTGAACAGCTTTATGAAATATTTTTAAAAAATTTAAAAAGTAATGTGGATTTCATGCCTTCTTCAATCAGCTTAATCAGTGGCTGAATAAATAGCAATACTCCAATGGAGACGTTACTGGGCCCGCTCGAGCAAATCGACGATCAACAGGAGGGCCTTTACCTTACTCCTACATTAAAAAAGGCTGCGGTGGGGGTATGTTGCCTCCAGCAGGTCAATCTGTACCTGTGAGGCGAGTGCATCAGCAGCCTGATGGCGCCTTCAGACTTCCAGATACCCCCAAATTGCTGCTGTGCCTTTGGCCAAATCCCAAAAACTTGGGGCAAAGTTTACCAAGAAAGTAAACAGCCAAAAGTTAGGTATGTGGGAGACACACCCACAAACCACCTCCAGTTCAGCTATATAATTGGAGGCATGGCCTCTCTGGTTCCTGATTTAACTGCTTAATGGCCGTGATCCCAGAGACTCAGAAACAAATCTCGAAACCCAGCGGCTTTTGGCAGAAATGCATCCAATCCCTGCAGTAGGTTACCAGTGCTGAGCTAACCCAGATGGGAATAGGTTTTGTGCCTTGGCCTGTTCCCCATGTCGGCCCAGTGGCCAACATCCTCCAGGGGCCACTGGACAGTCAGGTTTGGGCCCGCAGTGATGAGACATTTTGGGCCTCACAGGATGCGGGTGGAGCTGGTCCTGTCCTCCCCACCCCAACGAGATCCCAAGTCACCGCCCATGAATGGCCTCTCTGGCTCCTGATCAATCTGCTTAACGGCCATGATCCCAGAGACTCAGAAACAAATCTCAAAACACAGTGGCTTTTGGCAGAAATGCGTCCAGACCCCACAGTAGGTTACTGTCACCAGGCCACCCCAGGGGGGAAAGGGTGTTGTCACTCGGCCTGCTCCCCCTTGGCGGCTCATTGGCTGTCATTCTCCAGTGGCCATTGGACAGTCAGGCTTGGGCCTGCAGTGACGAAACTCATTGGGCCTCACGGGATGGGGGTGGAGCCAGTCCTTCCTCCCCATCCCAACGAGACCCCAAGTCATCGCCCATGAATGGCCTCTCTGGCTCCTGATCAAGCTGCTTAATGGCTGTGATCCCAGAGACTCAGAAACAAATCTCGAAACCCAGCGGCTTTTGGCAGAAATGCATCCAATCCCTGCAGTAGATTACTGGTGCTGAGCTAACCCAGGTGGGAATAGGTTTTGTGCCTTGGTCTGTTCCTCCTGGCTGCCCAGTGGCTGCCATCCTCCAGAGGCCACTGGACAGGCAGGTTTGGGCCCGCAGTGATGAGACACACAGGGACTCACAGGATGGGGGTGGAGCCGGTCCTGTCCTCCCCACCCCAAAGAGACCCCAAGTCATCGCCCACAAATGGCCTCTCTGACTCCTGATCAAGCTGCTTAACGGCCATGATCCCAGAGACTCAAACAAATCTCAAAATCCAGTGGCTTTTGGCAGAAATGTGTCCGGAACCTGCAGTAGGTTACTGTTGCTGGGCCACCCCAGGGGGGAAAGGGTGTTGTCCCTCCGCCTGTTTCCCTCAGGCAGCTTGGTGGCCACCATCCTCCAGAGGCCATTGGACAGTCAGGTTTGGGCCCGCAGTGACGAGACATTTTGGGCCTCATGGGATGGGGGCGGAGCCGGTCCTGTCCTCCCCACCCAATGAGACCCCAAGTAATCACCCACAAACAGCCTCTCTGGCTCCTGATCAAGCTGCTTAACGGCCATGATCCCAGAGACTCAGGACAAAATCTTGGAATCCAGCAGGTTTTGACAGAAATCCCTCCAGATTTAAATGTTAAAATTTTGGAATTTCAAAATCGCGCGGCCACTGCTGCAGCCACGCAACATCATATGTTATTCATAACCAGCAATAGAGAGAAAATTGTCTACTGTTGCCTTTTCAGCAGTTTTGGGGTAAAATCTCAAATAATAATGGTGGGTCTGGTGTCAAAATTTTGAATGTGATCAAAGTAGAGAGAGAGTAATGTGGAAATCATCTGCCCCACAGGTAGGGAGAGGGTGTGGGATGGGGGTATACTGGGTTGTTGGGGGTGGAGAATGGGGACTGGTGAAGGTATGGGTGTTTCACTGTATGACCGAGACTTAAACCCAAAAGCTTTGTAACTGCTCTCACGGTGATTCAATAAATAAAATTATAAAACATGGTAAAAAAAAGTAAGGTGGAGTTCATGCACAATTCAATCAGCTAATCAGTGGCTGAATAAATAGCAGTAAGCAAAAGCACAGCCGGTAGGACATTTGCCTTGCACGCAGTCAACATGGCCAACCTGAATTCGATTCCTCCACCCCTCTCTGAGTGCCTGGCAAGCTACCGAGAGTATCTCGCCCGCACGGCAAAGCCTGGCAAGCTACCCATGGCATATTCAATATGCCAAACACAGTAACAATGAGTCTCACGATAGAGACGTTACTGGGCCCGCTTGAGCAAATCAATGAACAATAGGAGGACAGTGACAGTGACAGTAACTCCTACATAAAAAATGGCTGAGGTTTCTTTGGTCAGTAAGCTTGGTAATGTAGATGCAAGAATTTCCTGCTTATTCCCCAAAAGGTTATAAAATATGCTCGATGTAGCTTAGCACAGGATATGCCTAAATTGAGACTGGACTTGGGGTGATAACAATGCTTGTCATTGTAGACAATTTTCCTAAACTCATCTATTGCTCCAGAGAAATGACTTGTAAGAACAAACACCGAGTTCCTGAAAGACCAGAGTAGTTTTGTGGAAAGGGAAAAATCACAACTGTTTAGAAGAATGATATGGAAATCACTAGACTTATTCCATTCTACATGGTTGATGGTAATAGCATCTTGTATTTGAAAACAGAATGTAAACTTTAGAAGATTTGGCAGAATTTCCTTAAAAATATGACTTTGTTTATGAGGCTCTGAACTTAAATATGGTTAAATGAAAAGATTCCAATAAGGCAAAGGTCAGTTGTGGAAAGGGTCGAATTGCTTTGTCTATAAAGGAAATAATGAATTCTATTTATTGTGTGTTATTATGTACTATATGCTACTATATACAACTGAAAACAGAGTTAGTAATCAGGTTACTTTTAGTATCTTAGCAAATATACAACATAGCTATTTTAATTTCTGTTTTATAGACCCAGAAATTAATGCCTAGAGATATTCATTATTTGCTAGTAAATAAAATAAAACAAAAATATAGATCTTTTGATTTAGTTATAATCCTGAAAGAAACCTAATGTAAAATTCTAGAGGGTTCATATATTTTCTAGTATAAATCACAGAACATAATAAGTTCTCACCCCTCCATTTTTCACAAATGTAAAAGTGACTGAGTCCTTAGTTATATCTTAAAACAAATAATAAGATACACCTTGTAACACATTATGATCAACCTTCAAAATACCTACTTTCATGATATCACATCTTAATAAAACATTCATTAATTTCTTATATGGTGACATCTATGCAATTTAAATTGGCATTCAAAGCTGGTCCCTCTGGTCTCTAAAATTTTCAATGTTCTTATATTTTGAGATTATTCCCACTAGAAAATTTACTTTGCAAAGCATTCAAGTTTGTCTCATTTTCTCTGTCCTGTGGTTTACTATCATAAACGTTTGTATTGTTGGTGTGCAGTGTTCTCATTTGCTTTATTTTTTGAATCCTTGTTAAATTTTATTTTATTTATATTTTGTGTGCATAGCTGTCTTATGATAAACCCTGTGCTTTAATTTCCTAATTCTTAAAATGGATTAACAAGAAAGGCTCAAGTAAGAATTCATGGGAAGCTTGTTGTAGTCTAGAAAATATTACAAATATAAGGTTTAATTATTATTATTATTTTGAGATTTGCGAGAGAATATATGAGTCTATTTGAATGCAGTTTGCTCACTGTATAAAAGTTGACTTATCATACCCTTAAGGAATGACTACTGTCAGTTTTGTCTCAGCAATTACTGACTGATCATGGAAAAATTATGAGTCAATTTCAATAGTAAACATTATTATTAGCTTTCACAAACTAATTTAGGGCACAGAGGTCCCTTCATGTTCAGCACTCATAACATTTATTGTTTATAACAGTGGTTTACAAACTTGACTGTGTATCAGAATCACCTCAGGCTCTATGCTGAGAGACTGTGAATATGTGGATATGGTTTTTCAATTTCTGATTGTTCTGTACTATCCAGACTCGAATACCACAAGTTTGTGCCAGTCTTTTGATAATTACTAGTCTTATTTGACTTGTACTTATTATTATTCCATGTTTTAATTTTGTTTCCATTACATTATTGTGGCCTGGAGCGATAGTACAGTAGTAGGGCGTTTGCCTTGCGAGTAGCCATCTGGCCAAGCTGGGTTTGATTCCTCCGCCCCTCTCGGAGAGCCTGGCAAGCTACTGAGAGTTTCTCGCCTCCACAGTAAAGTCTTGCAAGCTACCTGTGACTATTCAATATGCCAAACACAGTAACAGTGGATATTTACTGGGCCTGCTTGAGCAAATCAGTGAACACCAGGAGGACAGTGCTACAGTGCTACATTTTTGTGAGCTTTGTATCTCCATAAAAGTGGAGTATTATTGCTGATAATATTTATATAGGGAAAAGTACTAATTGCTCATAGGCCACAAGTAGTGGTTTGGACTTCAATTATTTGGAGAGATTATTACAAGTTTTTAATTATTCAAAACACATGCTCAGGAAACTTGAATAAACCATGAAATGATATTCAACCTTTCTCTTTTTCTTTCATCCCAGATAAAGGAACTTGTGCTAAGAGAATTTGGAAACCTACCTAAGATGATTATTTTAGTGTTCAAGATTAGAATTTCCCAACCTTGCCTTTTATTCTACTCAGAATAACTGGAGAAGACATATTTGAAATGAGCAAAATGGTCAAGCCCCTAATATTAACTGGAATTCATTCTTCTTTGTATTGCTAGAATTCTAAGTGACAAAATGCACAGATTGCAATTTAATTTTTTATTTCAGTAGTAATTGTAGGATGTGCTAAAAATGCGTGTAAAAAAGTGAGGTCATGTGAACCAGCATAATGTTTGTACTCTTAATTTTTTGTTGTTTTATTTTTTCCCCATATATTACAGAGAATGAAAGTTGTTACATTAACCTTTTCCAACATTATTAATAGTATTGATCAAACTAAAGGGAGCAAAGTTCTCATGAAAATGTATGAAAATGTTCAAAAAAAGCAAGCAGAACCAAAGAAAATTTTAACCTTGCTAAAAATGAAACACTTTCTACTTAAGGTAGACATCCAGATGAAGACATTCAGATATTGTTGCTTGAAGAAGCAAAGATTGGTGTGAGAAAAACAAGTTCATTCAGGTGCTAGAAACCTGAGAATATGGTGGGCTGTTGCAATGTCTTCTTACTTTTGAGCTGAGGTTTGTGGCTTATAAAGGGCTGGTGAGGAAGTAGGCAAAAATAGAAAATGGTAGTGGCTAAGTAGGGCAAAAGGGATTGGTTGAGCAGTGCCCTATCTGACATAGAGTTTTGGTGAAGTGACTGGGGCATGCCAGCCCATTCTTTGAAATATTTAAGATAACACTTGTGCATATCAACTTTTGTTTGTCTATCTGATTCCATTAGGGACCAAACATCTGTTATTTGTTCTTTTTCTTTAGTTTATCATTAGCTTCTAGTTTAATATTAATATAGTTTTTTTTTTTGGCCACATATAGCAGAATATCCTGTCCTTGCTCCAGGGTGTCTTCACTGGGGACCTTCGGAGGGGGCGGATTGAGTTTCCCTCCCCGCCCCAATCAGAAAGAACCCTGGCAGCCAAAAACCTCCAGATCCCAGCCACAGCCATGCTCCAGGCCACTCTCCATACTCTTGGACAAGCCTCACACAGGAAGGAACCAGCAGAGGAACCCAAATATTTGGGACTCGTGGCTGAGATCTCCAAGCCTGCTTGGGTGGGGACTGGGCCCTTTCCACCCAGATCCCCTGTTTTCCAGTAGCTTGGCAGTCACACCGACAAACTGCCCCCGGTGCCATGTAATCTCATCAATGGACAAGATCCAGAGACTATAGAACAAAGTTCTTGGAAGAGAGGGATGCAGTTTCTCCCTCTCTGAGAGCCCGGCAAGATACCAAGAGTATCCTGCCTACACGGCAGAGCCTGGCAAGCTACAGGTGATGTATTTGATATGCCAAAAACAGTAACAAAACGGGTCTTATTCCCCTGACCCTGAAAGATTCCCCAATATGCCATTGGGCTACACTAGCACATGACAGGGACGAATAGAGACGTTACTGGCACCCACTCGAGCAACTCAATGAACAACAGGACGACAAGTGATACAAGTGTGAAGTGATTTTTGGCCACATCTGGCAGTGTCCAGAGCTTACTCCTGATTCTGCACTCAAGAATTACTCCTGTTCAGGGGCTTTGGGGTACCAGATGGGATCTCGGAGATCAAGCACTGGTAGTCTGCATGCAAGGCAAGCATCCACCCACTGGAGTATTTCTCCAGTCCGATCATTAACATTAACATATAATTTAAGGGAGCATTTCTTAACATCAGAAGAAAGGCAGAAGCAAGGGGTGAGCACAAAATCCAAAAATTCTGTGGAGAATAAGATGGAATTTCTAGTGCATCCTGACAGTCATATAATATTATCTCAGAAAACAAAGGTGGAAGATATTTTAGAATGCGTCTCAGTTTATTCCATGTTTTGTGTTTGTGTTTTACAGTTTGGAATGTGAGGCTAAATTGGATAAAGACTTTAACAGCATATATATTTTTGATAACTTACAGCTATAGCATATATATATATAATTTTAAGTATACTCAGGTCAATCATCTTTCAATAGTAACACCAAGCTCTTTTCTCTTTTTTAGTGAGGGAGGGGAGAAATGAAAAATCTCTTGATGGGCATGAAATTGTGTAATTTTGGTCTGAGTAGATGTTTGGAATTGGATTGAGGCAATTTCATTTCTTTGCAGGATAAATTGTCATGGAACTGCATAGTGTTCCTTAGTACAAGTTGAAAGAGAAATTTCTTTTCTTTTTATCTTCTTTTTTTCTTTATTATTGGATATTTTCTTTAGTTGCTGTCTAGACACTGGTACCAAGGAACCCATAAATATTGATGCCCTAAAAAATTTCCTTGATTTAGTCTACCCTTACTAATTGATGGATGATTCTGTATCTTGGGTCATTCTTGTTTGCTTTTAGGAAGCATCTGCCTGTTGATTAAAAAAAAAGAAAGGTCATGGAACACAGCATAGGCAAACAGCAAACTAATGGTTAAGTTAGTTCATATTATCTTAACTGCATTTGTTAAAGTTTCAGGTTTCACAGAATAGGTCATTAATCAATAGAAACTGAAAGGATAAATCAAACTTTTTCTGCAGTGCCACCATTTTTTAATGCCATAAACATCAACTTATAATTGAAGGGAAATATAATGTGCTCTGTCCGTTCAGGCTAATAAAAATACTATGGAGTATGTGGTTTGTTTCACATTTAGTTTTCACTCTGGAGGGTGGGAAGTTTAAGATTCAGTGTCTGGTGAAAACCCACTTACCCACTTCCTGTTATGTCTGACTATCTTCTCTTTGTGATTGCACAGAAGAGCAAAGAAGATGTCTGGGGTCTCACTTACAGTGACATTGTTCATATTTCACCATGTAATTATCATAGAATTTATGAATCTTTTTGGGCAAAATGTAGGATGAGACTATTATAGGCAGCTTTTAAATAATTGTTGGTTTTACTGGAGAAATAAAACAAAACCCAACAGTGTTATAATTTCACAGTGAAATGCGGTAATCCCACTGATGAGGCACCATCATCATGGCCCTTCCAAAGGCCATACCTTCTGGTATCAGCACGCTGCAGAACACTTGTTAATGTATAATTATAGGGCACACATATTTTCAACATATATTATGCTAGAACAGCTTGGGAACCTTAAAGGACATGTTCATGGACACTTCCATAGAAGCACTTACCTGTGCAAGTGTCCATAGAAACATATTTTAATAACTTTACCTGTACACTATGTGGTCTGAGGATTTGTAGGAAAAAGAAAACAAGAACCTCTCCTGAAGTTTCTTGTAGACAGTAGGCATATTATTTTACTCTATACTGTCTATTATGGGCTGGAGCGATAGCACAGTGGTAGGGCATTTGCCCTGTGTACAGCCAGCCCGGCTGAGCCGGGTTTGATTCCTCCAACCCTCTCGGAGAGCCTGGCAAGCTATCGAGAGTATCTCACCGACACGGCAAAGCCTGGCAAACTACCCGTGACGTATTCAATATACCAAACACAGTAACAACAACTCTCAAAATGGATACGTTACTGGGCCCGCATGAGCAAATCGATGAACAACAGGGGGACAGTGTTTTTTTGGCTGTTTATTATATAAGGTTCCATTCTACACAAGCATTTAAAAATTAGTACAGTTATTAATAACAATTTCTGGTGCCAGCTCATGCCTGTGTTCGATTTCCAGCTCCGCTGTATTCTATTTGACTTTGGGTATTTTTCTTATGTCTCTAATTCTCAGCTTTCTCATCCTCAAAATAAAGGGAATATTGGGAAAATTAATTTTGTACAAATATTATAGTACTACAAAAAAGTTAATATGTGAAAGTATTAGTGCAGTGCTGATAGAGATATGATCTATGAATACTGGAAGTTTTTATGTTTATCTGAGATTGTTATTGAGCTTATTATGGGAGGAGAAGACTGGGTTAAAGGTGCCAATTAGACCATTATTTTCTGGCTATTGTGCCAAAATGAAGAATAATATTTTAGAGAGCCCCATGGGTAAAATTCGGCACTGGATATAAAAAACAAAACTGAGAATTTTGATCTTGATATAATTAGGCATGAAGAAGGAGTTGAGGGCAAAGTGGGAACAATGTGAGTATAGTTCGCGACATCTGTGGAATAATCTTTGAGGTACTCTTTAATATTAATGATAACAAATTATTCTGTTCATGCAGTTTTTCAGTATTATTAGGACTTTGGCTTCTGATATTTAACACATCACATATAGCATAGAAAGATTATTTAACATTGTAGACAGAATTTGGGATTTTGACACTGTCAAATTGTAGGAGCTTAAATGTTTATTTTAGACATAAATAGGGTTAGGAAAAAAAGTGAAATGAGATTTTGGTAATCGGGTTTTAATTATCATAAAATATTCTTCAAGTAAGAGAAGGGTGCTGTGAAATAAGTTTTACAGAATTGTGGCATCTAAATAAAATGCATTGCAATGTAAGTTTTCAGAATCATTGCAAGTTATTGGAAAAGTAGTTTTTTTAAGCAGAGGGTCCTTTTTGTATACTCTGACACACAATTCAGTTGATATTTTTTATCTACTATTGATGCTAAATATTCTTTTCTAGTGAAGCAAATTAGAAATGTATAGATATATCCTAAATAATTAAGTTCCTAGATATTTTGATTGTATGTATCTTTCTATGTGAAACTAGATTTTTTTGTTATAACCTATTGCATTTTTCTTGAATATATCTGTGTGGAATGTGGTCACAATGACTTCATTGGCATTTCATATTTTGTAGGATTTAGACCAAAATTTTATTTTATTTTATTTTATTTTATTTTCCCCTTTATTTTATTTTATTTTTTTAAAGTTGTAGATTTACAATTTTTTGTGCTTTGGTTTCAATTATACAATGATCAGATACCCATCCCTCCACCAGTGCCCATTTTCCACCACCATGGATAATATCCCTCCCACCCCCATCCCCCCATCCCCCCTGTCTCTGTGGCAGAGCAATCCCCTGTGTTCTCTCTCTCCTTTTGGGTGTTGTGGTCTGCAAAAGAGGCATTGAGTGGCAAACATGTTCAGTCCATAGTCTACTTTCGACATGCATCTCCCCTCCTGGGAGGATCCTCCAAACATACTTTATTTGGTGCTCCCTTCTCTATCTGAACTGCCCTTTCCTCTAGGATACCTGGCTGGCCTCTAAGTTATGGAGTAATCCTCCTGGTGCTGATCTCAGCTATTCTTGGGTATTAATCTCATACTTTGTTACTTTATATCCCCCAGATGAATGCAATCTTTCTATGTCTATCCCTCTCTTTCTGACTCATTTCGCTTAGCATGATACTTTCCATATTGTACCACTTGTATGTAAAGTTCATGACTTCATCTTTTCTAAGACCAAAATTTTAAATCCCATGTTGTGTAACTATAACAGTCATAGAGATATATTGAGTATCCAATTTTGTTTGTTGCATTAATGAAAAGGAGATAAGGGCTATGTCTTCTGTTACATTTTGGATCTTAGACAAGAATGACACTTGTAAGAAACTAATATAACTGTGAAATTGTTCCATTTTGCCTTCACTTTTGATGTGTTTGAAACTGAATGAATGGAGTCCAGATGAGAGAAAGAAATTTGGTAAATGAGAGATAAAGGGATTTGGAAGATCATTTTTCGGCACGTATATTAAAAGCAGGGCATACTACCTTAATATCATCTAGATCTTTTTAAATTTCCCTCTTTCCTGGATATTTTCTTTTTTTCTAATTTCTTCATGGAGTTGAAGATTGGAAAGAGACTTGTAAATTATCTTGTCGATACTTCTCTCCCTGAAGCGCTGGATATATGTTTTATATATATGTATATATATGTAAGCATATATATATATTTGTTTGTTTTATATGTTCATGAGAAATGAACTCATTCCTGATGTTTCATTCACTCTCAATGGAATGAACATCACCAAATGCAGCAGTTATGTGTGCCTAGATCAAGAACTCAACATGACAAACGACCTGGTACCTGATCTGCACAGGAGGAAGAGAGTGGTACGGAACACCTTCAAGAGGGTTGAAGAAATAGCTAAGAGGACGAAGAACCTCCAGCTCCGGGCATATCTCTTTGACTCCACCATTCTCCTGCACTAACATATGCCTCAGAGACCTGGGCCCTAGGGAATCAGGATGAGAATGCTATTCGGGTCCCCCAAAGAGGAATCGAAAGAGCTATGCTTGGAGTATCATGCTTCACTCAAGTGAGAGAAGGAATCTGGAATTCCAACCTCCCTCAATAATCAAAAATCAGGGACGCTGTCTCATTTGCCAAGGCATTGAAAATCAGATGGGCTTGACATGTAATGCGATTTGAAGACGACCACTGGACTAGAGCCGTTACCGGTTGGATTCCTTGGGACATCAAAAGGACGTGTGGCTGCCCACCTACGAGATGGTTAAACTTCTTCATCAAGACTCTGAATGAATGATTTGAGGTGCTTTGTGTTCCTGGAGCGAACAGACTCCATTGGGCCACACTAGCATGCGACTGGAACGAATGTAGACGTTACTGGCACCCGTTGGAGCAAATCAATGAGTAATGGGATGTCAAGTGATCAAATGATCACGTGATAATTTTATAGTGCATTTATTGTCAAATTAGTTATACATTTATAGAATTAATTCATCATACTTTCTCTTGTGCATATACTCTTCCATAGCTTTTTTTTATTATTTTATTTTATTTTTATTTTTTAAATTATTTTTTAATTTTATTGAGTCACCGTGAGATAGTTACAAGCTTTCATGTTTGGGTTACAATCACACAATGATCAAACACCCATCCCTCCACCAGTGCACATTCCCCACCACCAATATCCCTGGTACATCCCTCCTCTCCCAATTTCCCTCTGCCTCCATGGCGGACATGATTTCCCATAATCTCTCTCTACTTTTGGACTTTATGGTTTGCAATACAGACCCTGAGAGATTATCATATTTGGTCCTTTATCTACTTTCTGCACACATCTTCCATCCCAAACGATTCCTCCAGCCATCTTTTCCTTAGTGTTTCCTTCCCTATTCCAGCTGCCTTCTCCCCTTTGCTCATGAGGCAGGCTTCCAGCTATGGATCAATCTATCTGTCCCATGTATCTACTATCCTTAGGTGTCACCCTCATGTTATGTTGTCTTATACTCCATAAATGAGTGCAATCCCTCTATGTCTGTCCCCCTCTTTCTGACTCATTTCACTTAGCATGATACTCTCCATGTCTATCCATTTATAAGCAAAGTTCATGACTTCATTTCTCCTGACAGCTGCATAGTATTCCATTGTGTAGATGTACCAACGTTTCTTTAACCAGTCATCTGTTCTAGGGCACTTGGGTTGTTTCTAGATTTTGGCTGTTATGATAAGTGCTGCAATGAACAAATAGGTACAGATGTCATTTCTATTGTGCTTTTTTGCATCCTCAGGATATATTCCCAGAAGTAGTATTGTAGGGTCAGATGGAAACTCAAGTTCTAGTTTTTTTTTTTAATTAATTAATTTATTTATTGAATCACCGTGGGAAAGGTTACAAAGTTTTCAGGTTTAGGTCTCAGTCATGCAAATATCAAACACATTTCCCTTTACCAAAACTTATTTTTTACCATGAAGAACCCCAATAAAACCCCACCCCCCACCCCTCCTAGTCCCTGTGGGGCAGATGAATTCTAGTTAACACTCTATCTGCTTTGATTAGATTCGTTGTTTCAATAAAAGATTCACCACTATTATTTAGAGTTTACCCCCCCCCCCCAAATCAGACATGCTGAAAAAGCATTGTGAAGTGATTTGCTTTCTACAGCTGGGTTCAAGAATTAAATGTTGGTTTTGGATTTCTGCTATTTTACTTATTGACCCTGGAAGTATTTCTACTGAAAGTCAGATAGTTAAGAAATTGGTTTCTGTGCACTGGAGACGTGGCTGTGCTGGAGAGCCGCTAGTGGGGGGCAACTGGTGGCCTCGGTAGGGCGTGAAGGGCGGACCGAAACGCCCCCCTTCCCATGAGGTTTTAGTCACCCCCAGTCCCCCGGCTCATATCTGCTGTCCACAAGGCTCCCATGCGGCCACCATCTTTCTTTCCAGAGAGGAGAAGGCGACTGGGGCAACACCCTTTCCCCTCCAGCAGACTTGATGGCCTGGATTAACGCATAGTCCGTTCACTTTTCTGCTCCAAGCTGCCGGGTTCTGCATTAAGTCCTTGTGCTTCTGGGGCCGTGGCCGTGCTGGAGAACCGCTCGCGGAGGGCAACTGGTGACCTTGGTAGGGCGTGAAGGACGGACCGGAATGCCCCCCTTCCCATGAGGTTTTAGTTGCCCCCACATCCCTGGCTCATACCTGCTGTCCACAAGGCTCCTATGTGGCCGCCATCTTTCTTTCCAGAGGGAGGAGGGTGGAAGGGACCAACACCCTTTCCCCTCCGGGCAGACATGATGGCCTGGATTAATGCATAGTCCTTTCACTTTTCTGCTCCAAGCTGCTGGGTTCTGCATAAAGTCCTTGTGTTTCTGGGGCTGCGGCCGTGCTGGAGAGCCGCTCGTGGGGGGCAACTGGTGACCTCGGTAGGGCGTGAAGGACGGACCGGAATGCCCCCCTTCCTATGAGGTTTTAGTCGCCCCCACATCCCCGGCTCATACCTGCTGTCCACAAGGCTCCCATGCGGCCGCCATCCTTCTTTCCAGAGAAGGGAGGGCGAATGGGGCAACCCCCTTTCCCCTCTGGCAGACTTGATGGCCTGGATTAACGCATAGCCCTTTTACTTTTCTGCTCCAAGCTGCTGGGTTCTGCATTAAGTCCTTGTGCTTCTGGGGCTGTGGCCGTGCTGGAGAGCCGCTCGTGGGGGGCAACTGGTGACCTCGGTAGGGTGTGAAGGACGGACCGGAACGCCCCCCTTCCCATGAGGTTTTAGTCGCCCCCACTCCCCCGGCTCATGCCTGCTGTCCACAAGGCTCCCATGTGGCCGCCATCTTTCTTTCCAGGGAGGAGAGGGCAAAGTTCTAGTTTTTGAAGGACTTTCCATATTGTTTTTCAGAAAGGCTGGACTAGTGGGCATTCCCACCAGCAGTGAAAGAGTGTCCCTTTTCCCCCACATCCACGCCAGTACTGGTTGCTTTTGTTCTTTTGAATGTGTGCCAGTCTCTGTGGAGTGAGATGATATCTCATTGTTGTTTTGATTTGCATCTCCCTGCTGGCTAGCAATATGGAACATTTTTTTCATGTGCCTTTTGGCCATTTGTATTTCTTTTTTGAGGAAATTTCTGTTCACTCCATAGCTTTTATTTTATCTTTTTTAAAAAATCTTTAGACATGCTGTAAGTTGAGTGCCAGATGCTAATATAGCCTAGTTAAAAACTATTGACCAACTTAATATCTTTCCAGGAGAAGGGATTCACTGAGTGTACTATTAATATCATTTTAGAAGTTCTTTGACCCATGATTAAATTGTATAATCAAGTATCAGGGCAAATATTTAGACAATATGTATTATAAATTTTAATATAAATTTTATTATGATTTTAAAATTTAGATGTTGTGATTTATAATTCTGTTTATAATAGAGTTTCAGGCATACAACGTTTCAGTTCAAAATCCACCATCATCACTGTTAGCAATACTCCATTACAATAGATAATTTATTTTCAATAATGTAAAACAGATAACTCATTTTAAAAGTCTTTCTTATTTACTGAAGAGTTTTTCTATTAATTCACCATTTTATTTATTCTAGTTATAGATACATTGGGAAGTTTTCTTTCCTGTCTTACAGATGGCAAAGTTGGTAGCTGATTTGAAAGAAATTTAAACCAAGTCTTCATACATGGATCAATTTATTAATGTATTTGATCTTACTATTCATAAAGCATCATGATTACCTATATATTATTTTATTTCAAAAGCACAAAATCTACCTACTTTAAATTCTTAGTAATTAACTTGATTTTGAGCTCTTACATACTTGAGTACTTTTTTTTTTACATTTTTGAGAAAGACATACAGAAAAATAGCATTTCTTCAAATAGTTTGTTTATTTTTTTTCAGAAAGTTGTGTATGACTTTTTAGGTTTATCTGGGAATGTTGCCTTGGTTCATAGAAACTGAAATTTTAAGATGAATCTGATTCTGGTCCCTGGAGTTATCTCAGCTGGGACCAGCAGAGGTAAAACTCAGTGAAAATTTGGATCTTTTCCTCAAAACTTCTCTTTTATGTCCAATAATCAAAGACCTAAGAATGTTTTCAAAAAACTTGTAACTAATAAATTGCTAAAATATCTATCACCATAAAAATTATTTGAACTAATTTTTGGTAATATTAAAATTGTTTTTATATTGTTAAAATATCAATTAAAATCTTTGTATTGTAATTCCTTATTTTTAGATACAATATAGACTAGAGGCAAAGATGTGAAAAAAACATGAATTAAACATTTTAATTTAATTTCAAAGAACCTATGTTTTTCAAGTGTAGATAATAATTTCAAGAAGTTAAGTTTTGCATTTGGTAAAAGTTTGAAGCTGGAAAGAACAGATCAGTATATCAGTTATTTCATTTTTATATAAGAGGAAATAGACTCAGAGGACTTATGACTTGCTTACAGAGAAAAGTGGCTAATGGTACAATTTAGGAAATCCCAACTCTAAGACTCTTAAGTGTTTGCTTACATTTTTTTTTGGCTGTTAGGGTCACACCTGGCGATGCACAGTGGTTACTCCTGGCTCTGCACTCAGGAATTACTCCTGGTGGTGCTCAGGGGACCATATGGGATGCTGGGAATCAAACCTGGGATGGCTGCATGCAAGGCAAACACCCTATCTGCTGTGATATCGCTCCAGCCCCTTGTGTTTGCTTACATTTTAACAACACACTTTACTAACAACATTCACAATAAAAAATATAATCAAGAAGCAAATAAGTAAGTTCCTAGTTGAATTATTTTTTTTCCCCCAATCTCTTGCCCTCTATAGTTGGTACAGAGTTCAAATTGTGACTCTTGGGCTTTAAGCATGTGCTTTTAAAATAACTGCACAGAGTTGATTTCTTTGTCCTGAAATTTTCAGTGTCTGAAATACAAACGAAAGGGCTGCCAGGTCACCCAAAGCACATGCTGAAGCATGCCAACCAGGTTTTTGATTGGTCCCAGCCATCTGTGTCTCTGTGGGCCTCATTAGTTTGATGTGCTTTGCTTCCATGACAATAGAACATTTGCCTAGTCAATTATTTGCAACAGTATTTCCCAACTTGTCATATTTCTTTGTGGTCTGGAAATAACTGGGAAAGTCATTATTGAAAGGACATATCTAAATTAATTTTCTTCTTAAACATTTTAAAAGAATGCCTATTTCCTCAATAGGCTAAAGTGATTATATTAACTTAAAATAAAATAGTTTTTATTACTATATATATATAAACATGCAAATCTCTGTTGTATACTCATATATTTACTTTGCCTTTAAATGGAGGATATTTTTTAACCTGTAATGATAGTCATCAGAACAGTAGATGCTACCAGTTGTAATATTTATTTTATTTTTGTTTTTGGGCCACACGCAGTGTTCTCAGGGTTTATCCCAGTTGTGTGCTAAGAGATGACTTCTGGACTGTGCTTGGGGGACCTATAAGAAATGCTGCATCAGTTGCGTGCAAGGAAATGCCCTGTACCCACTGTTCTATCTCCCAGCCTCCAGTATTATTATTTTAAAATCATTATTGTATGGAATAATTTTGTTAAAGATTGACATTAATGTTCAAATATTTCCTTTTTGAAGCAAATTATAATCTCTCCATATTCCAGTAAGGTAAAAGATTATAATAAAATAACACTAGAAAGCTGGAGTTTTTTATTGTATTACTAGAAAGCCAAAATCTTATTTTTTCCTTTAATTGGATAAAAATGCTTGAGGATAACTTATCAAGCATTCAATTTGGCTATATTTTACAAAAAAATTTTACCATAAAAGAGTAAAGAATCTTCTGTCACATTATCTTTATTTAAAATGCAGCATTTCCTCTTCTAAACAATTGCTTCCTTCTTCTCTGATATTTCAGAAGTTTAATTTCTTTGCCTGTATTTTAATTCTACTTTACCATGTGTTCTTGGACTGTCATGATGTTTATTGAACTCAAATTAAGCAATCATGCAGAACAACACTATAAAGAATTAAAGTTATTTACCTCCATTTTGTAGACTTTGAAATCATTCTGAACAGATTAAGTAAGACGAACAATGTTTTATAAGGAGTAAATGATTGAGAGTTTAACCCAAGACTAAAGTAAAAGCCTAAGCTTCTTTGCATGAATCTAAACAATCATTTCTATTTCTTTATTAATCTCTCCCTTTGCAGTCTTTCCCCAAACTTCAAAATAGCTCAGTGCTTATTCTTTGAGCCAATAACAGAAATTTCTTCTCTAGATCCTACCCCTAAGACATACCCTTGTCTTTTTCTAATTTTCAGTTATTTCGAAAGATTAGTCTTACAGACTCTACTTTTTCCACTTCTTTATTCATTCCTTGATCCACTATAACTTCTCTTTAACTTTTCCCACTGTAAAAACTTTTCACACAGTGAAAAACTGTGCAAATTTTTTTAAGAAAAAAAAAACAGTTAAGGAACTGTTATTTACAAAGTAATTTGACAGGGTTTTAGGCATGCAATATTTTGACACCAATCCCACTAGCAGTGTCAACTTCCTTTCACTAGAGTTCTCATGCTCTTTCTTGGTACCTCCACACTGCCTTTATATATAAAGGTATATAAATAATATCTGTACCCGTACTGCAAACTGTCTGAATGCAAGGTTCCGTCACAATGGAAAACCAGAAGGACTGAAGGGAGACATCCACGACATTGGCAACTATCGCCCAATCTGCCTGTTGTCTGTCATCTACAAGCTGTTCACTCAAGTCATCCTGAATAGGATTGGCAGAACACTAGAAGAAGGACAACCATGGAAGCAAGCTGGGTTCCGAACGGGATTCAGCACGATTGACCATATCCACACGATAACCAAGCTCATTGAGATTCCTCAGGAGTTCAAGATGCTGCTCTGTCTAAGGTTCATTGATTTAAAGAAGGCCTTTGATTCTATTGAGACAGAAGCGGTCATGAAAGCCCTAGCCAAACAGGGCGTTCAAACTCAATACATCAGGATCCTCCGTGAGCTGTATTACGGATTCACTACCAGGATCTCACCATTCTACAAGGAAGTGATCATCCATGTCAAGAGTGGGGTTTGGCAGGGTGATACCATTTCACCAAAAATCTTCAGTGCCACCCTCGAGAACGTCATGCGATGACTGGAATGGGAAGGAATGGGAGTGAAGAATGACAGTTGGCAACTACACCACCTTTGCTTTGCTGATGACATCATTCTTATAACACCAAACATCAGCCAAGTGGCACAAATGCTGGCCGACTTCAACCGTGAGTGTGGAACGGTCAGACTACAGCTGAATCTCACAAAGACAATATTTATGAGAAATGGTCTCATTCCTGATGTTCCATTCACTCTCAACAGGATGAAAATCTCCAAATTCAACAGTTATGTGTATCTAGGTGGAGAAGTCAACATGAGGAATGACCTGGCACCTGAGTTGCGCAGGAGGAAGAGAGTGACTTGGAACACCTTCAAGAGCGTTGGAAAAATAGCTAAGAGGATGAAGAACCTCCAGCTCTGGGCACATCTCTTCGATTCCACTGTTCTTCCTGCATTAATTAACATATGCCTCAGAAACCTGGGCCCTATGAAAATAGGATGAGAATGCTATTTGGGTCTCCCAAAGTGGAATTGAAAGAGCTATGCTTGTTGTATCACACTTCACTCAAGTGAGAGAAAGAATCCGGAGTTCCGACCTTCGTCAATGGTCAAGAATCAGGGATGCTTTTGGGAAGACTTTTGATTATAGTTTCAATTTCCTTGATGTGAATAGGTCTATTCAGGCACTCTATATCTTCTGATTCAGCTTTGGGAGATGATAGGAATCCAGGAATTTATCCAGTTCTTCTAGGTTCTCTTGTTTCGTGGCATAGAGACTTTCAAAGTATTCTCTGATGATCTTTTGAATTTCTTTGGTTTCTGTTGTGATATCCCCAATCTTATTTCTGATTCGATTTATTAGGGTTCTCTCTCTTTGTTTCTTTGTGAGTGTTGCTAGTGGTTTATCTATCTTATTTATTTTCTCGAAGAACCAGCTCTTGGTTTCATTGATCTTTCGATTGTTTCTTTGGTTTCCATGTCATTGATTTCTGCTCTAAGTTTTATGATCTCTTTCCTTCTGCCCAATTTGGGCTCTTTCTGTTGATCCTTTTCTAAGATCTTGAGCTGTGAAGTCAAGTTGTTTATATGCATACTTTCTTCTGTCCTGAGATATGCTTGCAGAGCTATAAATTTTCCCCTTAAAGTGGCTTTTGCTGCATCCCATAAGTTCTGGTAGCTCGTGTCTTCATTCTCATTTGTTTCCAAGTATCCTTTGATTTCGTCCTTGACTTCCTTCCTGATCCACTCGTTGTTAAACATTGAGTTGTTTAACTTCCAGGTGTTTGATTTGTTTCTCCGTGTCTCTGTTGTGTGATTCACTTCTATTTTCAGTGCATCATGGTCTGAAAAGATTGTTGATACTATTTCTAATCTTCCTGATTCTATTTAGGTATGTTTTGTGGCCTAGGACATGTTCTATTTTGGAAAATGTTTCATGCGCACTGGAGAAGAATTTGTATTCTTTCTTTTTGGGGTGTAAAGCCCTGTATAGGTCTATAAGCCCTTTCTCTTCTATTTCTTCTTTCAAAGCCAATGTTTCCTTGCTGAGTTTTGTTCTTGTTGATCTATCCAGGGGTGATAAGGCGATGTTGAAATCTCCAGCTAATATTGTGTTGCTATCAATGTCATTTAGTTTATCTTGAATATCGGATGCATCCATCGAAGGCCTGATAGTGCAAGTGTGAAAGATCAAGTACGACATCATTGGTCTGACTGAGACAAGAAGGCATCAATCATATCATGCCGTTTTCGACACTGGAGAAGAACTGTTCCTCGGAACCTGTGATAAAAGAGGCGTCGGTGGTGTCGGTGTCCTTGTCAACACTAACTTTGCCATAAACATTGATTCATTCGAATGTCTAACAGCCCGAATCAGACGATTACACTTGAATAGATGTGGCTCACTGCCGGCAGTTTCTATCTTTGTTGTTTATGCACCAACATCCAATTATGAGGAAGGATAAATTGAGAAGTTTCAGACGGAGCTGGAGAAGTTCTATAAAGAAGACCATACCTTCTACAAGATCCCTGTCGGTGATTTTAATGCCAAGATAGGACCGAGAAGATCAGCCAAAGAGCTCCACATCGGGAACCATGGCCTAGAATGGAATGAACAGGGTGAGAGACTGTTCGAGTTCATCATGTTGACCAACACCATCATGGTAACTCACAATTCCAGAAGGGTGAATCTAAACGTTGGACATGGGAGTCTCTCGGTGGATGGTTCTACAATGAAATTGACCACATCATATTCAATCGACAGTCTTGCCTGACCGATGTTGCTATTGTCCCAAAATTCCAAACGGGATCAGACCACCATCTCCTTTGTGCAAAATTCTACTTCACAGAGCAGGGAGAAAGGGCTGCAAAGTTTAAGAAGAGAACTCCCAGAACGAACACCAACTGGGAGCTCTTTGGCACTATTGTGGCAACATTGGAAGATGCTGTCATTGACAGCATTGACGAGGAATACGATCATCCAGTTCAGCACCTCCATGATTGTGCGAAGAATGCCGAGAGAGAGATAGCCATAAAAAAAAGCCTGTCTCTAAAACTCTTAAGCTCATTTGCCAACGTGACTTGGCACAAGCCTCAGGAAACCACCAGTGAACATTTGAGCTTGCAAAGCAGTGCAGAGAAGCGATAAAGGAAGACCTCAAAGAGAGAAGAGCAGCAGTGCTGGAAGATGCGGCAGAAGCCAGGAAAAGCATCCGAGATGCCCGCCTATCCTTTGCCAACTACAAGACCAAGATGACTGCCCTCTGACGTCCTGATGGATCTCTCACATCTTCCAGAGGGGCAATGGAGAAGATTATCCATGACTTCTACTCAGATCTTTTTGATAGCCACGTCCACCTGCCCACATACCAAATTCCGCAGGATGGATGTGTCATTCCCAGTGTTCTCCCTTCCGAAATCTGACATGCCATTTCGTCATTAAAGAAATGAACAACACCCGACCCAGACAAGGTCAGACCCGAGCACCTGAAGAACCTGCCGTCAGTAGTCATCAATATGCTGGCTTGGCTCTTCACATGCTATCTGTCTGAATGCAAGGTTCTGTCCCAATGGAAAACCAGCAGGACTATACTACTGTATAAGAAGGGAGACATCCATGACATTGGCAACTATCGCCCAATCTGCCTATTGTCTGTCATCTATAACCTCTTCACTAGAGTCATCCTGAATAGGATTGGCAGAACACTAGATGATGGACAACCATGCTAGCAAGCCGGTTTCTGAAAAGGATTTAGCACAATTGACCATATCCACATGATAACCAAGCTCATTGAGGTTCCTCAGGAGTTCAAAATGCCTCTCTAATGTTCATTAATTTAGAGAAGGCCTTTGATTCTGTTGAGACGGAAGCAGTCATGGAAGCCCTAGCCAAACAAGCATTCAAACTCAATACATCAGGATCCTCCGTGAACTGTATTATGGATTCACTACCAGGATCTCACCATTCTACAAGAAAGTGATCATCCATGTCAAGAGAGGGGTTTGGCAGGGTGATACCATTTCACCAAATATCTTCATTGCTACTCTCGAGAACGTCATGCGATGACTGGAATGGGAAGGAATGGGAGTGAAGAATGACAGTTGGCAACTACACCACCTTCACTTTGCTGATGACATCATTCTTATAACATCAAACATCAGCCAAGTGGCACAAGTGCTGGCCGACTTCAACCGTGAGTGTGGAATGGTCGGACTACAGCTGAATCTCACAAAGACAATGTTTATGAGAAATGGTCTCATTCCTTATGTTACATTCACTCTCAATGGGATGAACATCTCCAAATTCAACATTTATGTGTAACTAGGTGGAGAAGTCAATATGAGGAATGACCTGGCACCTGAGTTGCGCAGGAGGAAGAGAGTGACTTGGAACACCTTCAAGAGCATTGGAAAAATAGCTAAGAGGATGAAGAACCTCCAGCTCTGGGCACATCTCTTTGATTCCACTGTTCTTCCTGCATTAACATATGCCTCAGAGAACTGGGCCCTATGAAAATAGGATGAGAATGCTATTTGGGTCTCCCAAAGAGGAATTGAAAGAGCTATGCTTGCAGTATCACGCTTAACTCAAATGAGAGAATGAATCTGGAGTTCTGACCTCCATCGACAGTCAAGAATCAAGGATGCTGTCTTTTTTGCCAAGGCATTGAAAATCCAATCGGCTGGACATGTAATGAGATTTGGAGACGACTGTTGGACTAGAACCATTACCGCCTGGATTCCATGGGACTTCAAAAAAATTACGTGACATATGAGATAGTCAGACTTCTTCATCAAGACCCTGAACAATGGATTTGAGGCTCTTCGTGTTCCTAAAAGGAGGAGATGCCATTGGGCTACATTAGCATGTGGCAGGGTCGAATGGAGATGTTACTGGTGCCCACTCAAGCAAATCAATGAGTAACAGGATGTCAAGTGATCAAGTTATCAAGTGATCTTGAATAGATTATTAACTATTGTTTTCCAACTTTTTAAAATTGCTACAACTCTTAAATGATTTATTTTATTTACTTTCCTCTGTTTACCTTGTTGTGGATAATCACCCTAACATTTTAGAAATTGATTTCATATCATAAATATTTAAAAATTCTCCTATAATTATTTAAACAGATGAGCACACTTCCTGGTCTGGTCCTGTTCACTATTTCCTCTCACATCTTTTTTTCTTGGGGGTGGGGTCAGACACACCCTCCAATCCTCCTGATTCTGCACTCATAAATTACTTCTGGTGGTGCTTGGGGGACCATATGGGATGCCTGGGATCGAACCCGTGTTGACTGCATGCAAGGCCCGACCCTCTGTACTATTGCTCTGGCCCCTCACTTCTAGTTTTATAAAAGCCTTTCATGATTTTTTTGTCAGCTACTTTATAGAAAATAAATATATAGTGTGGTGAATGATATCTATCTTGAAGAAAAAGCATCATTCTGTTGTATTCGGCTGGGTGTGTACAATGAATTGAGCCAATATTTTGATCTAAGTCTAAACTTCATTTGATTTATTTCACTCCTGGTTTCTTAAATATTGTTAAGGGATGGATTAGAACTGTTCTGTTTGCATGCTTGTGACTTAAACATTGGCAGCGTTCTGGAGATTCACTATTACTTGAAAGTGAGAAATCTCTCCCTGCTTTATAAGGTTGTTCTCTGATTTTTCATGTCACTGTGTTTTGGCCCACTCTGGTTTTTTTTTTTGCACATCAGGGGGTCTCTTTTTGAAATGCAGTTCTTCCCCCTGATTTTTGGAAGACAGCAAAGACCAAAAATTCATTGTTGGTGGAAAACATTCTCAGTTCTGTCTTTCCTCTAGTCATTGGCCTTTGAAAACCTGGATGCCCTTAGGTATTTCTCAGCTCTCCTAGTGGCCTTTTCCCATTAAAGTTTATTATAGTTAAGCTAAGGTGTTTACAGTGTTGATATTGGTGTCCACAGTTACCTGACCTCACCAGGTGTCTTTTCTTTTAATGAAATCCCCAAATATGGTGAGGGTCTTTCTCTAAATGCTGTTTTCTTTCTTCCTTTTCTCTAATACTCACTGAAGCCTGCAAGAAGGAGGAGGCTGAACCCTCAAGAAGTAGCAAGGAGTTGGGCAAGTTCCTGCTCTGTGGCTGAACTGTTAAAGATTCTAACCATTCATACCACCTTACATGCAGTGATTGAAATTGTGGCCACTTTCTTTTCATCATCTTTCTCTCTTTTTCAGGTATGTAATGCAAGAGTATTGTAAATATTTAAGAGTATTGTAAATATTTTTTCTTCTCTAAAGAATTACTCAGTTTCTAGAGTTTAATCCTTCTGAGTATTTTAGTTTCTCAGTTCTCTGATATACTTTTAAGAAGTCACGGTTTTGTACTTTATGCCACCTTTGGAATGTTCAGATGAGAGTGATGGATCTTGGAATATTCTGCATTTAAATCAGAAGTGAAAACCTACCGAGGGGTTTGAGATACACTTAATTGTTTTTTGCTTATTTTTGGGTCACACCTGGTAAAGCACAGGGGTTACTCCTGGCTTTGCACTCATGAATTACTCCTGGTCCACTCGGGGACCCATATGGGATGCTGGGAATCAAACCTGGATCAGCTGTGTGCAAGGCAAATGCCCCACCTGCTGTACTATTGCTCCAGCCCCCATTTTTTTCATAATAGCAGCACTTTGAAATATGAGGTGTTTTAAGCCTGTTTCATAGGAGGTAAAATATATACACCATGAAATTCTATGATCTGTCTATGACCAGATAGATATTCAATGAGTTTTCATTTAATATTGGGTGTTTTACTTCATTTGTTTTATCTGGGGATGAGGAAAAGGTAAGAATAATTCATACTGCTAATTGAGAGAACCAGAGTTTAACTGGTTAAATGTCCAGTGGCACATGAGTGGATAAAGCAGTTCTGTATATACACAGTGGCATATCATGCAGCTGTGAGAGAAGGTGAAATCTCCCAGTTTTTTGCACCATGGATGGAGCTAGAGGGTATCAGGAATTTGTGTGTCATCCTCGTACAGGGTCAGATTTAGCATATGTGCTGCCAAAGCAAGTACTAAATGCAGGTTATCATAGTAAGCATGATAATCATCTGTCACATATAGGGATGAGACATTATTGAATGATGACAAACCCAATTTAGCTTTGAATTATGAAACAGATGACAAAACTGAGGGTAACGGGGATGAGAAGTACCAGAAATGATTAGGTCATTGGTAGGGTCTTGGCACTTTGGTGATGGTGAGTTGTGGTAACTGTGTGCGTTAATGTCATAAACACCAGCACTATGATAAGCATGTTACTTAAACATAATTTAAAAAATAAAAAATAAAAAAATGTACACATAGGAAATGAGACAGAGATAACCATGCTCTGGTGTTTAGGGTTTCTAGCCAGGCATCATGACAACAATAAAATCATCTAAGAATCTTAAGAAATTAAATTTTCTGTGATTCCAAGAGTTTTTCTCTTTTTGATCCTGATTTCACTGTTCTCAAGCAGCTTGGTAAGCAGACCTTAGGGCTTACTCTACTTAGGTAAAGAGCAGCCATTCTGGTGAACTTTAATTCTAGGGCTTGAACTCTGGTGTGACTCATTAGCCTGTTAGCAGCTGGCTTAGCAGTAGTTTTGAAGAATTTGTGTTTCCAAGCCAAGTTTCTTCAGAGAGAAAATGTTCAGCTACTGATACCTGAAGCCCAAATTAATTCTAATTTTCAGGAAGAGTTTGAGCCATAAACAAGTACACACATGTACACACATTCTATTTCTAAAGAATATACACCAGAATTCCTTCAAATTTATTCTTAGGCTTCTAAGGTCCATATTTGCTAAAACAAAAGAGTTACCACAAAGGTGCTTTTGTCATCTGACATTTTCAAAGTAGGGTGTCATTTTCATTTACCAGTTTTAAATTAATTCTGTAAAAATTGATTTTTGTGTTAAAAAACATCATGTCACCAGAGCCATTTTTTTCCAGGTTTTCTCCCAGTTTCCCATCCCCGTGACTAACTTTTTTGGTCTATATGCCTGTATGCATCCTCTTTTCTCTGGTTATTACTACAAGCAAAAATACTATTTTTTTCTATGCTTAATCCTAGATAATCTTAAGGTCTGTTAGAAAAAAAAACATATGAATGGGTAAATTTCATCTATTCACTTTCTTCTATTCCTATCACCTCCATTTGTCTCACCCCTAATCTAACTAGGACTCAAAATATAAACATGTTAATTATAAAAAGGAATGAAAATTCTGTCTGTGAAGTTAGTTTGATAGTCCTAAAGTGCAAATAGAGTAGATTTCAACAGACAGCTAACAGACAGATATTCTGATGAGTGTCTCAAAGGCTCTTTAGGGACCTGTCACTGTCACTGTCCTCCCATTGTTCATCGATTTGCTGGAGTGGGCCCAGTAACGTCTCCATTGTGACAATTGTTGCTGTGTTTGGCATATCGAATATGTCATGGGTAGCTTGCCAGGCTTTGCCCTGCAGGCAAGATAATCTTGGTAGCTTGCTGGGCTCTCCGAGAGTGGGGGAGGATTTGAACTCTGGCTGGCCATGTTGGCCGCTTGCAAGGCAAATGCTCTACACACTGCGCTATCGCTCCAGCCCCCTTTAGCGACCTAAGGAGTCCAGTTCTCCCCCTTCCTTGCTCTCAGTCACTTTTCTTGGTTGTGTGCAGCTTATTCCTGAGGTGACATGCTAGGCTTCACAATCTGGAACTGTTTTCTGAAAAAATGGAGAAGTTAGAGTTAGAATTAATATTTTATTTTTCCCATGGCATTAAAGTTTTGTATCATTTGCAAAAATGTCATATATTATGTAGTAGAAATTATAATTGCATAATAAAAATTATGCATAAGAAATTTTTTAACCCAAGGACTGGAACAATAAAAACTTCTGACTGCCCCTTTTCTATACTATCTCCCTTTCCCTGCTGCCATGTTTAATATCCTGTGTTAGAAAGGCAGTCACTATTCCTAAATTTACATTATCACATTTTTTTCTTTAAAATATTATTCTAGGGGCTAGAGTGATAACACAGCGGGTAGGGCTTTTGCCTTGCACGCGGCCAACCCAGGTTCGATTCCCAGCATCCCATATGGTCCCCTGAGCACTGCCAGGAGTAATTCCTGAGTGCAGAACCAGGAGTAACCCCTGAGCATCGCCGGGTGTGACCCCCCCAAAAATATTATTCTACTACACATATGTATATCTAATTATCATGATTAACTTGTTATTGAGCTACATAAAATATATTATTCTATACACAGCTTACTGAAATGTTTATTTTTGCTAAACATTATGTTTTCAATTTGTATTTATATTGTAGCAGATTTATGTAGTTTATTAATTTTCATTGCTATATGTCTATATGTTTATATCATAGTTTTGTCTATTCTCTCTTAACTACGTTTGTGATATTTCTTATTTAGTGCCATTAAGAATATTGTTCTTTAACATTTGCCAAGGTAATGTTTAAAAATAAGATTTATTTACTGTTTTAATTACAGTCAATGCGATTATGTTATTTTACTTTAAAAAGATTTTGTCAGTGAAAACTTTAGAAATGTCTGTATTTTTTAACATCTTGTAAGAGATTAATATTCTTCTTATTTCTTCAATAGACCTTTTTTTCTCTTACCTGGTCCTTCTCATGTTTCTCTCTCACTCTCTCTCTCTCTCTCTCTCTCTCTCTCAGTATTTTTGCCTTACTCCCATATGCCTGAAGACCACCTACTTCATCTTCAGTTTTGTCTGAAGTGTGACTTTGTCCAGAAGCTAGATTATGTCAGGCACCTCTAATCATTTTCAAGTACTCTCATCACTCCATCTTTCCCTTATCAAAGCATTACTACAAACATTATTTGAGGCACTATGATTACGATGTTTCATAGGGCTTCATGAATACTGCATTTCAATATCACGCCAGTGGTAGGGTGTTCGCCTTACAAGCAGCCAACATGGCCGACCTGAGTTGGATTCCTCCGCCCCTCTCGGAGAGCCCGGCAAGCTACCGAGAGTATCTCACCCGCACGGCAAAGCCTGGCAATCTACCCGTGACGTACTCGATATGCCAAACACAGTAACAACAAAGTCTCCAATGGAGACGTTACTGGGCCTGCTCGAGCAAATCAACGATCAACGGGAGGGCCTTTACCTTTACCTTTACCTTTACCAGAGTGTCTGCTTCCCTCCACTGTAATCTAAAGCATTATTATATCCAATTGTAGTACAGTTTCAGGTTTATTTATTTGTCTTTCTACAACTTGATATGCTGGCAATGATAGACATTTGCCCCATTTTGTGATTAATCTTTACTGTTCAACCCATAAACTGGCATGAGACAGATATCCAATAGACATTTATTAGAAAAATAAATGGTTGATCTTTCACCCTGCTCACAAAATTACAATATGAGCATTTTATTGATGCCAGAGGGTGATTGTTTGTTGGTAAGGGGAATATTATAAATGTTTTCCCTTTAGACAAGGTGTTATCAATTTCAGTGCTGTCAGCTGTCCAAGATGGAAATTAGCAGAGAACTAAACAAACTAGACCACCATTCACTCCTTGTCCCCTTGGTCCATAGAGATACATCTCATAAAGACAGCTATTGATTTCTACCATTACACTGCTGGGAAAGAGAGAAATAATTGCTTTAGAAATTTTGTCCATGAATATTTCTGTTAATTTCTCAGAAGTAAGGCCACCTGCTCCCCTGTCTCAAAAAATTAAAGATTTGAAAAATTTACATACCTATATTAAAAAAGTAAAGTATATTTATTTTATATTTTAAATTATATTTTAAAGTAATAGAACTAAAATAAAAACTTAAAGTTTTCAGAGTATTATATATATATAAAACTAAACAAAACAAATATCCAGGTAAAAGGCAATACTTGATAGAAAACTACCATCCCTATTTAAAAATATTTAATATCTTTTTAGGGTTTGATAAAAGCTGCATATTTTCTTATTATTACCAATTAGTAATTATGAGAACCATAATCACTTCCCATAATCTTCTCCTTTTTGTTATCTCATCTCCCTCTCTCCAAGATCTTAAAAATACCTGAAAATTCGATCAGAACCATTAGTGTTGTAATGGAACAGACATTTGAAGAACTGTATGACAAAGGATTCTCTTTGACTAAGATGTGGAACATGCACTTTGATTATTTGACCCTGTAAGAAACATTTTTGCTTACCATCTTCAAGTTTTTTTTTTTTTGTATGTTTAGGAACTGACTTACAGGACAAGAAATGAGGATAATTTTGGATATTTGGATCTAGGGAAAGATCTATTTTATTTGTTGGGGTTTACATTCTAATTAGAAATAAATCAAATAAGTCACCTTTTAATTTCCTATATTGAAAATAAACTAAATGCTGTACATTTTATTTATATGGGGTTATTAGTAGTCTGGATATGGTTTCTACAGCTTATTGAATGTGACTCTTTCCAGTTTAACATTCAGTGTTTTATTGGCAGCTTAAAATGGGCTATAATGGGCATATTTACACTGTAGAAACTGACAAATGCTATGAAGCAGGAGACATTTTTCCCCCTCAAAAAGCTGATTGTTAATCATTTTCTGCATGCTATCTACAACTGTCTAGGTAGTAAATATTAATGCTTATATTTGAGGAAGGCTTTATTTGAGGAAGCCTTCTCACCAATGTGATTCTGGTATGGCTTTCAGTTCTAGTGCCTCAGCTCCTTCCAGCACAAAGAAAGTTTTAAAATTTTCTCTGTTCTTGGAACATACTTTTATAGTATGCTTTTAAGTATAATGATGTCCTCTTTATATTAACTTTTTCTCTTCTTTCATACATTTTATGCAACTTGAAAGCTATATGGTGACAACTACCATCTTTCTATGATCACCCTCCTAATTATATGTAAATTATTGTTCAGAAGAAGTTTATTTGGTGAAGTCTTTAGACTTTTCTATGTATAGTCCCATGTCATCTATACATGCCATCAATAGTGACAGCTCAACTTTTTCTTTTCTGGTTTAAATTACTTTTATTTAATTTTCTTGCCCTGCTGCTATAGCAAGGACTTCTAAAAGTATATTGCATAAAGAAGAAAATCAAAGTTATTGCCTTGAGCTTTATCTTAGAAGTCTTTAATTTTTAAAAATATGTATTTAGCTGTTAGTTGGTTGCAAATGTTGTTACTACTATTCCTTTTTTTTTTTTTGGGCTTTTTGGGTCACACCTGGCGATGCACAGGGGATACTCCTAACTCTGCGCTCAGGAATTACTCTTGGTGATGCTCAGGGGACCATATGGGATGCTGGGAATCGAACCCGGTTGGCCGTGTGCAAGGCAAATGTCCTACCAGCTGCACTATCGCTCCAGCCCCTCTATCTATTTCTTTAAAATATTTTTTTTAGAAATAATGAATGGATGGTGAATCTTTTAAAAAACCTTCTCTGTATCTATTGACATGATCAAAATCATTATCTTTCCTTTTGTTGATTTGATGTATTTCACAAATTTATTTGTGTATTTTGAACCATTCTTCCCACCCCTCCAGAGTGAATCCCACCTGATCATGTTGTAGGATCCTTTTGATATATTTTTAGATTAAGTTCATTAAAACTTTGTTGAAGATTTTAGCATGGTTATTCACCAGAGATATCCGTCTTTATTTTTTCTTTGCTTTTTTAGTGACATCTCTTTATGCTTTTGGAACTAAGATAATATTGATTTCACAGAAGCTTCTAGGAGGGATTTATGTTTCTTTTATAAATTAGAAGATCTTAAGGTGTATATGTATTAAGTTTTGTTTGAAGATTTGGTAGAACTCACCAGCGAACTTATCTGGATTAAGATCTTTGTTCTTAGATTTAATATTAAAAAATTTTAAAAATTTAAATAAAAGGCACATCTGTTGATACAATTCTAGAGTTGAAATTGTTATGTCTCATAAGGTTGTTAAGTCCTTGTCTAAGAATTTATTAAGCTGTTGTGCCTAGTTGAGCCTTCTGTGTTATTGTTTTTATTTGTTGTGTTTAGTTTGTTTCTGTACTACTTTCTCATCCAATTTTGTGTTCTACTGGAATTTCAGTATTGGTAATTAGTCCAGAGACTTCAGGATCTTTGGTCTGGGCCAGTAAATTGACATGGGGGTGGATATGGGAGATGGCCATAGCTCTGGGGCTTTCTGAAGTATAGTGGTGGTGGGGTGGAGGGTTGCCTACCCTGACTCTGAGAAGACACCAGAGTTCTCAGCCTGGGCACTGGTGTACCAGAAATTATTTGCAATTTGATGTTTCTACAGAGAATAGTGAAGTGGTGGAGTTGCGTCCTTAAGTTTTAAGCCACAGAAACAGAGTTTTCATGAGTTTTGCCTGCTTGGCTTGCATATCTCTTCGGAGATTTAGTTATGAATTGGCAGAGCAGGGAGGGTGGCTGAAGTTAGCTTGCTTGAAGACATTTTTAATCATTCTTAAAATTTTTTCCTTGAAATTTTATTTTATTAAATCACTGTTATTTACAAATTTATTCATAGTTGGGTTTCAGACATACAGTATTCCATCACTAATCCTGCCACCAGTGTAAATTTACCTCCATAAGTGTTCCCATATTTCCTCTCCTCCTGTCAACCTCCAATTGCAAGCCAGGCATCTTGACAGGCACCTTTTAAAGTTTGAATATTAAAGTTTGGGTCTCATGATTTCAGTGTTGTTAACTTTGTGGTTTGGATAATTTTCTCAACCATTCCTTAACACCACTAATACATCTTGCCCCTTGCCCCCTGTTGCTTCTCATCTGTATCTTCTGCCTCCATCATGTCCATTCATTGTAATTCCTTTCCCTCCCTATACTTTGGGACCAAGGGTGATCTTGGCGTCCCCTTCTTCCCTTTTAAACCACTGCATTTCCTCATCCAGTTATTCTGAATAACACATATAAGTGATATCATCCTGCGTTTATCCTTTATTTAACTTTATTTAGCTTACTTCATTTAATGCAATATTTTCCAATTCCATCCATTTCACAGCAGATGGAATTATTTTTATCATTACTTACAGCTACGTAGTATTCCATTGTGTATGTATCACCTTCATGATTCACTGATTTGTTGTTGGACATCTTGGTTGATTAAAAATATTAGCTCTTTTTACTGAGTGCAGCAGTGAATAGTGGTGTGCATACATCCTTTTGAGTGAATGTTTTTCTGTCCTGTGGGTAGATACCCAGTAGAATCACTGAATCACCTGGTAGCTCAATTTTAAGTTAATCGAGAACCTTCCATAGTTTAAATAGCATTCTCTAAATCTGTTCTTCTTTGAGTTGGTTGACTTTAGCATCTAGTTATTGCTTAATTCACTGTGTTTAATTTCTAGTAGTAAATGTTGATTTCAGGTTATCATTGATCAGACTTGAGAGTTTCAATGTGCTTGAGGATTTGCCTGGATTTTGATCTTTGTATGACACAGCAGTTGGGTTATTAGTTTCTCCATTGTTTTTTGAGTTTTATGTGGATTAATGGTGCAGATTTAGATTTCCAGTACTGATCTGTTCTGTTGTTTACACCAGAAGGCTACTGAAAATAACTCTATTGTTTAGAGTGTTTGCTTTACCATGTAGGTTATTTGAGTGTGACAAGAGAGTCTTCAATTGTCACTCTGTTTAGTTAACTGAGATTTATGATTGTATAAAGTGAGTGAAGTGTGATTGTTTTGTCCCACTGGCTTCAATATGATGAATGTATTCAGTAATAATCTCATGCAGATGCATTAGCATCTATGCAGTTTTAGTTTTGGAGAATTAGAGTTGAGTCAAACTGTGCAACACCCTGTTTAGGAGCTGGGATTGGTGAAGAGTCCGAAACCCATGGCGGTCCATTCAGAGCCCAGCAGAGACAAATGAGAGAATTTAATTATTCTTTTGATTTACTTACTTGAGATTGATCTGCTCAGATTTTAAACTTCCTACTTATTCAATCTTGGGAGGTTGTCTGATTCTAAAAATTCATCCATTTTCTTTAGGTTCTCCAGCTAAATGACATTGAGTTATTCATATGATCTTTTTTATTTCTGAAATGTCTGTTGTGATTTCTCTCCTTTCATCTTTTATATGATTTGTTTGGGCATTTTTCTCTTTTTTAGCTAGGAGGTTGCCAATATTATTTGTACTTTTGAAAAAGCAGCTGTTACCCTGCTCCACTGATTCCTCAGTCTCCCAAGAAATGCATGTCAAGCAATGAATCGTTGTAGGATCACCAGTCTCTGCAGCTGAAAATTCCAGAATGCCCACAAGAGATAGAGGGAACCAAACACCCTCCCAGCTAAAATTTCAGCAACAGCCAAGGCCTCAGCTTCACCCCTTCACAAATATTTTCTGCAGGGATGCCAATGTGTGAATAATTTCAGGTACCAAGTGCCTAGTCTGAGAACTCTGGTGTTTTATGTGGAATCTGGACTGGGAGCCTCTCACAATCCCCATACTTCTGAAAGCCCCCACAGCCAAGCACACTCCTCACGTTGGCCACCATGTCAACTCATTAGCCCAGACCATATATTCTGAAGTCTCTGGACTGCGCAGCCACATATGCAGCTGTGCAACACTTCCTAAAGCAACAAACAGCATAATAAATTCTAAGGTAAGAACTTAATAACCCTGTGACTGATATAACAATTTTCACATCAGTTGTTTTTCTATAGCTATTGATTTTAATACTGAAGCTCTGTTATCTAATCAATTTTAATTCTAGAACTGTATGAACAGTTGTGGTTTTTGTACAATAAGATAAACATAAATTAAAAAAATTAAAAAGAACTTATTCCCTAGTGAAAAAATTATCACAATTTCTGTGTCAAGCATAGAGAAAAGCACTCAAACTGTACTAAATACTTAATCTTTGTGAGACACTAGCTAGGTACTTAGAATATATTCTGTCATTTGCTACTGTGCTTTTTTGTACATCACACTTAATTGTGTTTGCTTTTAAGATCATGAATTGTATATTCCCAGTGGCCTTATAAACTCTCATCTTTATTTATGCTGCCATGGTACTTGAACAAAGTAATTAAAATCTGGTGAAACATTTCAAAACAATAAAACCCAACCCCGTCCCCCTAAAACACTCCAGCTCCTAGATAAATGAACTCTTTGTATTTTTGTCTTAATTTCTATGTCATTGATTTTTGCTCTAATTTTTATATTTTTCCTTCTATGTTAGAATTTATTTCAAGTTCCTTTACTAGTTTCTCAAGATTATTGATTTGAGCTTTTTATTTCCTCATGTAAGCCTGTGTTATGAAATTCACCCTTCATACTTCTTTTGCTGTGTCTCATAGTTATGTCTTTATTTTCATTCATTTCAAGGAATTCTTTTGTTTTGCTTTGATTTCCCTTTGTTACATAGTTATGTAACTGTGTGTTTTTTAGTTTCCATATGTTGGAGATTTTTCCACAATTAATTTCTACCCTCATGGCACTGTGTTCTGAAAAGCTACTTGCATTATTTCTGTATCTTTGTGACTTTAGGAAACTTGAATTGTATCCCATCTTGTGATATATCCTGGATAATATTCCATGGATGTTGATGTTTCATCAGATTTCTCTATGTTTTAGGTTTGCTTAAATGGTAGGCTCTCACCAGCACAAGTTCTTGAATCTGTAACTTATAATGAATTGTGTTCTGATAGTATAATTCCTTACTCCCTTAAATTTTAAAAACTTATATTAGTTCTTGAGTATGTTTAGGATATTAGTTCTTATATTCAGAACAAAAAAGTGGATTTCTTATATTTAATTTCTTGGTTTAAAACTCAGACCTTAGAATTTGTAGAGCCCAAACTTGTCACCGAAGTAATTTCATAGTTAGTTCCTTAAGCATCCTAATATATCAAATTATGTGTATACATATGTTCCATGTTCCTGGACGCTGTACCAGGCTGTTTTCACTCAGGACACCCCAGAGTGGGGCGGGTGAGAAACCTCCCCGCCCCAAGGGACCCAGCCCTGGCAGCCAACTTCCACTGCCCAACTGTTGCCACGCTCCAGTCTGCTTTTCAGCACATTATAAGACACTTTATACCCATTTTCCATAATTAACACACCATAATTGTTGGGGTTCAGACAGTAGGCAACAAATCATAGGGAAAAATATATAAATGTATGCCTCTCGGAGAGCCCAACAAGCTGCTGAGCGTATCCCGCCCACACAGGCAGAGCCTGGCAAGCTCCCCATGGCGTATTCATATGCCAAAAACAGTAACAACAACAGGTCTCATTCCCTTCACCCTGGAAGAGCTTCCAGTCATTGGGAAAGACGAGTAAGAAGAGGCTGCAAAACCTCAAGGCTTGGAGGAATAGAGACGTGACTGGCACCCGCTCAAGTAAATTGACTAACAATGGGATGACAGTGATATAGTGATACAGTGATACATATGTTCCATAAATTCCATGTACTGAATGTTTATGTTTCTGAATAGGTTTATATTTTGAAGCTATAATGCCCAATGTATTATTGGGTATATTGAATATGCCAAATCTTGCCGTGCAGGCAGGATACTCTTGGCAGCTTGCCAAGCTCTCCAAGAGGGGCGGAAGAATTGAACCCGGGTCGGTCACATGCAAGGCAAATGCCCCACTCGCTGTGCTATCGCTCCAGCCCTATTGGGAAGTAATAAAGTTATATGAGTTCATGAAGGTAAGCCCTTATAGTGAGATTGGTTCCTTTAAAATAATAGATACATATCAATTCAATCATTTGAAGATACAAGAAGTCTAGCTGCAAACTAGAAATGAGGTCCTCATTGGAAACCAACTATGCTAGAGTATTGATTTAGTACTTCAAAGTGTCCAAAATAGTGATAAAGAAATGTGTTGTATAGCCATCCAATGTTACTTTTTAAAAGAAACCTGAACAGGTACTACATGGAAAGTATCATGTTAAGCGAAATGACTCAGAAAGAAAGGGATAGACATAGAAAGATTGCATTCATCTGGGGAAGATAAAGTAACAAAAAGGAAACTAACACCCAAGAATGGCAGAGATTAGTACCAGGAATTTTACTCAATGACCTGGAGGCCAACCAGACACGTTAGGGGAAAAGGGAGCTCAGAAAGAGAAGGGAACACCAAAGAAATGGTGTTGGGAGGATCCTCCCAGGATGGGAGAAGCATGCTGAAAGTAGTCTATCGACCAAACATGATTGCCACTCAATGCCTCTTTTGCAAACCGCAGCACCCAAAAGGAGAGAGAGGGAAATGCCCTGCCACAGAGGCAGGGTGGGATGGGGGCTGGGGGGTGGGAGGGATACTGGGATCCGTGGTGGTGGGAAATGCGCACTGGTGGAGGGATGCGTGTTTGATCATTGTATAATTGAAACCCAAGCACAAAAATGTGTAAGTCTGCAACTGTACCTTATGATGTCTCACTATAAAAAAAAAGAAATACAAATGGCCAAAATCCACATGAAAAAATGCTCCACATCAGGGAGATGCAAATCAAAACAACAATGAGATATCATATCATACCACACAGACTGGCACACATTCAAAAGAACAAAACAACCAGTTTTGGCATGGATGTGGGGAAAAAAGGGACACTCTTTCACTGTTAGTGGGAATGCCCACTAGTCCAGCCTTTCTGGAAAACAATATGGACAGCCCTTCAAAAATTACAAACTGAGCTTCCATATGACCTTGCAATACCACTTCTGGGAATATATCTTGAAGATTCATAAAAGCACAGTAGAAATGACATCTGTACCTATGTGTGCATGCAGCACTGTTCACAATAGCCGAAATCTGGAAACAACCCAAGTGCCCTAGAACAGATGACTGGTTAAAGAAACTTTGGTACATCTACACAATGGAATATTATGCAGCTGTCAGGAGAGATGACGTCATGAACTTTGCTTATAAATGGATAGACATGGAGAGTATCATGTTAAGTGAAATGAGTCAGAAAGAGAGGGACTGACATAGAAGGACTGAACTCAATTATGGAGTATAAAAAAACATAACATGAGGCTGACACCTAAGGATAATAGATGCACCGACAGGAAGAATGCTCCATAGCTGGAAGTCTGCCTCATGAGCAAAGAGGAGAAGGCAGCTGGAATAAAGAAGGGATCACTAAGAAAATGATGGCTGGAGGAATTGGTTAGGATGGGAGATGTGTGCTGAAAGTAGATAAAGGACCAAACATGATAACCTCTCAGTGTCTTTATTGCAAACCATAGTGCCCAGAAGTAAAGAGAGAGAGTATGGGGAAATATTGTCTACCATGGAGGCATGTGGAGGATGGGAAAAGGGGAAGTATACCAGGGATATTGGTGGTGGGGAATGAGCACTGGTGGAGGGATGGGTGTTTGATCATTGTGTGATTGTAACAGAAACATGAAAACTTGTAACTATCTCATGGTGATTCAATAAAATTAAAAAAAAAAAGAAAAAAGAAACCTGAACAAATTAATATAATGTACTTGACAAAATACAAATGATTAATGTTTTGCAATATAAATATGTGGCATATCAAGCATAGGTGAACATATAAATGAAATTGTATAATTACAACCCCCAATACATATTTTGTTTCTTCACTTTTTTATTCTCTCTTTATTCACTCATGTTAGTCTAAGTCATGTAAAGTAAAGAAATACTTTGATTTATTTCTGTGCTCTCTTTATGCCTATTACTGCCCTATGTTATTTTGACTGTAAAGAAAGACACTTGTTTTTGAGAACTGGAATTTTACATTGTGTTTTATTCCTCATAGTTAAATTTTTGGATCCGAAATAGTGCTTTCATTGTTGGACTGATATTTTTAGGTAGGAGAATAGCATGGATGAGTCTGTTTCAATGATTTTGGGGTGTTTTTGGAGAGATAAAAGAATCATTGACTAAGCTTAAAGTATCAGACTAGAATTTTGATTGTGAGATAGATTATTGCTACCAGTTTTGGTCAAAAAGCTAGTGTTTTGTGGGTAATTGTGGAAATTGCACAATGATGGGTGAAAAAACTTTTACCATATTAGAGGTGGATCCCATATGAATTAGAAAAATCATGTATGTGTGTATGTAATTAGAAAATTTATGTATGTATGTAATTATCTATGTACTTAGAAAATTTAATTCATAGAAAAGTCCTATGGCGCAGTGAGGCTAGTCAGGTGCAGCAAGTCAACCTGTACTTGAGAGGCAAGTACATCAGCAGCCTGATGGTGCCTTCAGGCTTCCTGATATCCCCAAACCGCCGCTGTGCCTCTGGCCAGATCCCAATAACTCAGGATCAAGGTTTCCAAGAAATTAAATGACCAAAAGTTAGGTGTGTGTGTCACATTCGTATATCACCTCCAACTCAGCTATATAAACTCATTTATCAGTCTTCCTTCAGAGACCCATAAGTAAATCTCAAAAGAGATCAAAATCTGCAGTTAATCTTAGACGCACACATGACTGAACAAGCCAGGGTAAATTGGAGGGGGTGGGTCAGCCTGGTGCCTGCTCAAGCAGAGCCCCTGGCAGCCACTTGTTCCCACAATCCAAAATTGCTGCCTTGTCCTTGGATGGACACCACTGTCTCAGGACAGACCTCACTGAGATACAATTTGCTGAAAATTCAAGTATGCAGGATTTATGACTGGAATTTCGGGTCAGGATGGGCTGCCTCCTCCCATCTTCCTGCACTTTCAGAAGACTTGGTAGTCACATCCACAACTGGCACCCATTTAAAAAAAGCTACTCCAGCCTAACCTCTTCTGGATAAAAATACTGAATGCCCTGACTTCATAGTACAGAGAGAAGGACAGAGAGAGAGAGAGAGAGAGAGAGAGAGAGAGAGAGAGAGAGAGAGAGAGAGAGAGAAAGAGAGAGAGATGCTTACCATAGAGGCAAACTGGGAAAGGGGATGTTGGGGGACCATCAGAGGGAAACAAGGGACATTGGTGGTGGGAAATGTACACTGGTGGGTGGAAGGGTGATGTTGTATCATTTTATGACTGAAACCCAATCATGAACTGCTTTTTAATGGTCTATCTCACAGATATCCAATAAAAAATTTTGAAAAAGTAATGTGGAGTTCATGCCAGTTTCAGTGGTACTGCTATTAATAGATAGCAGTGCTCCTACATTAAAAAGTAAGAAAGAAAGAAAGAAAGAAAGAAAGAAAGAAGAAAAGTCAGTTGGAGTGAAAAAAAGAACAGACTGTTTTACTAGCCAGAAATTTTAATGATATGGAATTCTTCCATAAGTAATTAAAAATATTTTAAAAAATTCCACTGTTTTTGATTTTGTTCTACCCATTATTCTCGCTATGAAAGATATATGTACTGAGTAAATTAACATCTAAGTGAGGATTTATCATGAAATAAAATTTTAAGATAGAAATTATATGTGAACAAGTGGAAATAAGATTTGGTGAATGGAGGTTCGAGATTGAAACAATAAAACCCTTACAAATGCTTTCTCTGGTCCAGAGGGCCACAAGGTTGAAAACCAGTTTGATAGCTTATAAAACAGGCTACATACATACAGTGAGTCAGGATGGATAGTTTTTTTTTTACACTATAACTTTGTCTTTTGTTAACCTTGAGTTTTTATAAAAGTGTAATATGAATACTTCTATTTTATTAAATTTATACTGAGAAAATGGAAAAAATCAAAGAAGATTTATATAATCACTGAGACATAGCTTTTAAAGTTATTTAATATTTATTTATTTTTTTCAGATTGAGTTAATTTTGGCTTGCTTGAACATAAATGCTTGTATGTTTTCAGGTTGAAACATGATTTCAGCCTACCCACATCCAAATTGTCAGTATTTCCCACTAAGGTTCATTGGACCTTTTAGCTCAAGCTCAGTCCCTGATCTTGGTAACCTCAATTCTGTGATCCGAGTTTAAGAAATTTGTCCTCATTGAACAATTATTCCTTAATTTTTAAATTTATATATGGCATATAAGTGAGAACATTTTGGAATTGTCTTTCTTTTAATTTATTTTGCTCATCATGAGCTCTCCAGTTCCAGCTATTTTGCAGCAAAAGGTAAGATTTTTTCTTTTTTTTATAATTGAGTATTGTCCTGTTGTGTATATATACTGCATTTTCCTTTTTGAATTTTAGATATATTAAATAACAATGGAGTGGATATAGATGTGCTTATAACTTTTCAAAGAACTGATTTTGTGTACTTGCCATATATACTTAAGAGTACATAGATATGCTGAAGTACATGGTACTTTTATTTTTAATATTTGAGAAGTTTCTTTAGTGGTCTTCAAGTGATTAAACCAGTTTATAATTCCACCTACATTGAATGGGGGTGACTTTCCACATTTACAGGCATAGTAGTGGACACACACACACACACACACACACACACACACACACACACTTGATTGACTTACCACCAGCTGTTTCTCTAACCAGATCAGAGTGGTATGGAAGGCAGTATGAGTTATGTGAGAAAAGAAGAGGGGACAATCTTTAGGACAAAGACAGGGGGTTACCCCCAGATTTCTCACTCATTGCATTTTATAATTCAAAGATGGTTTATGAATCAGTTAAATTGCCCAGATTGTCAACTCAATCTTAAGTTTAATTTGGATCACTAATAATTATTAATCAACGAATGAATTTTAATTATCAGTGAGTACAGGTAGGAATGAGATAATAAATCTTATTATCTCATAATAAATCTTATAATAAGATTTATTATCTCATTCCTAATTTTGGACAAACTGGCAGGTTACCAAATGTAGCCTGCCCACACGGCAGAGTCTGGCAAACTCCCCGTGGCGTACCCAATATGCCAAATACCAGTAACAATGATGGGTCTCATTCTCCTAAAGAGCCTTGACTATAATCTCAGGGCTAGGATGAAGGAGGCGTTACTGGGGCCTGCTCGAGGCAATCGACGAATAACAAGATGATTTGTGATTTTTGTGAGTACAGGAGTTCTGGGGTGTAGTGTGCTATGCTATGCCAATCAGGTGTCTGCACTAAGGAGAGTATATATACTTAAAAAAATATCATCTGAAACTTCCACCTTGAATGCTGACAGTAGATGTATTTAGTTAAATAATCCCTATTTATATTTCTCATTGTATCTACTTCTTTTCCCAGGAATCTAACAAAGATCTAGCTCATTCATTCACAGAGTGGTTTTTGATAGTATTCATAGAGTTGAATTGTTTAGGTTTTAAAAGAAAAATCAATGATGTCATTTTGCCTGAAATCTTCTAAGATTATGTCTTCAGATAAAACTACATTTCCAGTAAAGAAATAGAGGTTTCTTTATAAAAATTTAAATACCTAAGAAGTATTCTATAATTTGCCAGATTCTCCTAAGGTATGTAGCATTTACTAACCAGGTCCCCTACAGAAAATTTTTTTCAATTCACAATACAATAAGGACCCATAAATTTGTTTTTTTAAGTTAAGAATTTATTACTTGGTAGAGCTTATATTTACCTTTCTACCAGTAAAAAATAATAATCTAAGTAATATTATAGGAAGATGTTTAAATTGGATCAAATATTCAAACTCTACAGTCATATCCAATGTGCCTATGGATCAATAACGCTTATCTGTTAAATATTACTAGTAAGATTTCAAATATTTTCCCAACACACTCACCTCAGAGGTAGTATTGAAACTTATGGCTCGAGTGTCAGAAGAGGAACTCTTTAACAGAACATGTTTGGGGAGGTATGAAGTTCGACTCATTCTAAATCTTGCAATAAGAATGAAATGGTAATGTGATGTTTTATTTACAGTGTTCCTAAAACTGTGTTGAAGCTATGGTTATGCTGGAATGTGTATATACACAAATAATGTATAAGGAATAAAAGTCATATTCATCAATAATATAGAGATGAAATGTGAGATACTGAAGTTGTAATTTATTTCCTTCTACACTGACTGTGTGAACGTTAAGGCACTGAATCATTGACAGTGTTGGAAGGAACCAATAATTCTCAATAAATTATAAGGAAAATTGAAGTGAAGAAGTAGGTTTTTTATCTCAAGGCAGATTATACCTAAGAAATTTCATAGGTTATAATAAGTAAAATTATTAAAAGTCAAGTTTGTAGAATTTGCATTCTTCATTTACTATTGCATATTTCAATAGATAATTGTGGTATAAAAACTATTTTTTTAAAAAACAAACAAATGAAATTTATTTTTCTGTACTATCCTGGCTAAAGGCTATTAACATATATTATTATAAGCAATGCAACAAGTTCCTGAGGCATTAAAGAAACAACAAACTTTTTTTTAAATTCTAATAGAAAGGTAAAGACTATTATTTTAATAAATAACAATAAAATTAATATTTATGTTTCCTGAACATCTGGCATTTTGAGATCTCTCTGAAACAATTCTCTATTTTGGTGGGACCAAGTAAAGCTCCTGCTTGTCTTTGAATGGTGAGTTAATTTTTAAAAAAATAATTTATTTTTATTTTTTAAATAAATTCATTTATTGATTCACTATGAGAGCAGTGACAAAACTTTCAGGTTTAAGTCTCAATCATACAATAATGAAACACCTGTCCCTTCACCAGGGCACATTTTCCACCACCAAAAAACCCAGTAAACTCCCCATCCCAGACCCTCCCCTTACCTGTATGGCAGATGATTTCCACATTACTCTCTCTCTACTTTGATTACATTCAATATTTCGACTTCAGACCCACCATTATTATTTGAGAGTTTACCCCAACACTCACATCTGCCAAAAAGGTAACATTAGACAATTTGTTTTCTATTGCTGATTATAAAGAGCATATGATGTCGATCAGCTGCGAAAGCGGCCACGCGATTTTGGAATTCTGAAATCTTAATAATTAAATATGAAGGGATTTCTTCCAAGAGCCACTGGGATCTGAGGTTTGTTTCTGGGTCTCTGGGATCATGGCTTATGCAGCTTGTTGAGTAGCCAGAGGGCCCATTCGTGGGCAGTGACTTGGGTCTCTTTGGGGTAGGGGAGGAAAGGGCTGGCCCCACCCCCATCCCATGAGGCCATTCGTGTCTTGTCACTGTGGGTCCCTACCTGGCTGTCTATTGGCATCTGGAAGATGGTGGACCCCGATCCGCCAGGGGGAACAGGCTGTGGATCGGCACCTTTTCCCACCTAGGGAGGCCCTGGGCCGGTAATCTAATGTGGAGTCTGGACGCATTTCTGCCAAAAGTTTCCGGGTTCTGAGATTTGTTTCTGAGTCTCTGGGATCATGGCTGAAGATGCTTTTTGAGTACCTGAGAGCCCATTCATGTGTGGCAACTTGGGGTCTTGTTGGGGCAGGGGAGTGAGTTCATTTTTGGTCAGTCCATAAGTTATTCAAACTAACTAATCACATATAATTTTGGGGGGAGCCAGGGGACACCCCAGTCTTTTGAGGCTGTAAGACTTGCCCCTTGAAATCTATCTTTGTTCATTGTGTCCTGTTCCTGTGTGCAGTATGTAGTGTTACCACCCACTGCACACCTTTTTCCTGGCCAGCGTGCACTAGGACTAAGTATTTAGTATCATTGAAAACCTTTCACTTCACTCACATATAAACCTGGGAGTTCTAATCATACAGCAGTCTTTATTTTATGAATCTTGATTACCCCAGACATGTCTCTCTTTCCCTCAATCTCCTATATTCATTGATTGAGTTATTCTGCAGAGCTATTGTATAGTACTGCTAATGTCACTTCTGAGGCTTTATAGAACACAATGTCATCATTTTTTATATTGAAGAAACAACTGTGTCAATGAACTTCGCTATTGGCAGGGTGGGGGTGAGGGTGGTGGAGGAGAGCAAGTGGGGCTCTGGGACCACTCTTAGAGATTCTTCGACAGTTCAGCTTACAGAGTGAGCTTGGGTTCAGTGAGAGTGCCTGAAGATGTGCTTCTGCATGGGCTCTCCTGCACTGAGGATTTTCTCAGCCAGTTCAGCAGTGCTTGAAGCCTCTAGAGCCACCCAGCTGTGTTCAGAGGTCTTCAAGGCTGTACCCCAGTCGGGATACCCTGCGGATACCCTGGTTTGGCGATCAAACCAGGGTTGGTTGTGTGACTATGACATGGGCTTTAGATCCTGTATTTTCTCTCTGGCTTCTATGCTGATGAACTTTTATTGATTCTGTTGAAAGGAATGGATAGAAACTTCTACATTTCCCCCATGAAATACTGCTCTTTCCTTCTCTTGCATTGTTTAGAAGGTAAAATTGATGTTTATTTGCTTCCTTGTTTTCAAAAACTCTTCCTGCTCTTTAGTACCTTAAAGCTAGAATATATCCTTGCTGAATTTCTTTCTCTATCTTAAACTTAATAGAATTTTTTATTTTTTGCTTTTTGGGTCACACCTGGCAATGCATGGAGGTTACTCCTGGCTCATGCACTCAGGAATTACTCCTGGAGGTGCTCAGTGGACCATATTGGATGCTGGGAATCAAACCCAGGTCAGTGACTCGCAAGGCAAATTTCCTATCTGCTGTGCTATCATTCCAGCCCAAAATTTAATAGAATGTATTTTTCTGTGTTAGGTTTAGAGAGAAATTCTAGGAACTTTGAATGTGCTTGCTGTAGTGTAAGGGTCAAAATTAGCAGAAATATACCGTAAAGATGTGATTTTAAGGGTCAGTTAAATTAAAATTTGCTGCAGAATCACTAATTTCAGAAAATTATTTTCAAAGATGCAGATATTTATTTAAAATAATATTTATCAGCAACCAAAATTAATTTTCAATCCCTCGAGTTTTAAAGCTTTTTCTTCTTGACAAAAGCTTTCACCTATTCCTTTGCATAAGGAACTATTTGATACAGAATGGTGGATTCGTTTACATGGGGCAGAGGCTGGTTTCCTCCTTGTGGTTTAGAGTCCCATCATATTGCTGCAGTAGGTAGGTGCAGAGCAGTTTAAAAAGATGCGACAATAGTCAATGTTATTACCTACACAATCTCTGGGATTTAAGCAAACTGCAGTAATAAATATCAATAGGGTAAAAAATAAACCTGCCATTTAGTTCTTAGCAAGTAGGACATTTCCCATTTGTATTGTGTTGTATTTTTCAAAATTGTGTTTAATTTTAGTATAGAAAGTCATTTCAAAGAATACTTTGTTTTAATGTCTCCTGGGTTCTTGGTTTGTTGTTTTTAATCTAGGGAAGGAAGTTGCAAACTCACATTCTGTTTTCCTTTATTTTATTTTATTTTTTTTATATAGGAGTACTGCTATTTATTCAGCCACTGATTAGCTGATTGAATTGTGCATGAACTCCACCTTACTTTTTTTTCATTTTTTATAATTTTATTTATTGAATCACCGTGAGAGCTTTTGGGTCTAAGTCTCGGTCATACAATGAAACACCCGTACCTTCACCAGTGTCCATTCTCCACCACCGAAAACCCCAGTATATCCCCATACCACAACCTCCCACTACCTGTGGGGCAGATGATTTCCACATTACTCTCTTTCTACTTTGATCACATTCAATATTTCGACACCAGATCCACCATTATTATTTGAGATTATACCCCAATACTCAGATCTCCTGAAAAGGCAAGAGTAGACAATTTGTTTTCTATTGCTGGTTAAGAATAACATATGATGTTGCATGGTTGCAGTAGTGGCTACGCGATTTTGAAATTCCGAAATTTTAACACTTAAATCTGGAGGGATTTCTGCTAAAAGCCACCGGGTTTCAATATTTGCTTCTGAGTCTCTAGGATCATGGCCGTTGAGCAGCTTGATCAGGAGCCATAGAGGCCGTTCGTGGGTGGTGACTTGGGGTCTCGTTGCGGTGGGAAGGACAGTCCCGGCTCTCCCCCATCCCGTGAGGCCCAACAAGTTTCATCACTGTGGGCCCAAGCCTGATTGTCCGATGGCCTCTGGAGGATGATGGCCACTGAGCCACCAAGGGGGAGCAGGCGGAGTGACAACACCCTTTCCTCCCTGGGCTGGCCTGGCGACAGTAACATACTGTGGGGTCTGGACACGTTTCTGCCAAAAGCCATTGGGTTTCGAGATTTGTTTCCGAGTCTCTGGGATCATGGACTTTAAGCAGCTTGATCAGGAGCCAGAGAGGCTGTTCATGGGCGATGACTTGGAGTCTCGTTGGGGTTGGGAGGCTCCACCCCCCATCCTGTGAGGCCCTGAGTGTCTCGTCACTGGTGGCCCAAACCTGACTTTCCAGTGGTCTCTGAAGGATGGCGGCCACTGGGCCGCCAGAGAAACAGGCAAACGCATGAAACCTATTCCCATCTGGGTTGGCCCAGCACTGGTAACCTACTGCAGGGACCGGACGCATTTCTGCCAAAAGTCGTTGGGTTTAGAGATTTGTTTCTGAGTCTCTGGGATCATGGCCATTAAGCAGTTCAATCAGGAACCAGAGAGGCCATGCTTCCAATTATATAGCTGAGCCGGAGGTGGTTTGTGGGTGTGTTTCCCACATACCTAACTTTTGGCCGTTTACTTTCTTGGCAAACTTTTCCCCAAGTTTTTGGGGTCTGGCCAAAGCACAGCAGCAATTTGGGGGTATCTGGAAGTCTGAAGGTGCCATCAGGCTGCTGATGCCCTCGCCTCACAGGTACAGATTGACCTGCTGGCTGCACCATACTCACTGTTTTCCTTTAAAGAGCATCTTTTTTGCAAGTCATTTGTGAGTGTCCTGTAACTTAGACACTTTACTCATAGCTTGTGGTTCCTATAGACTTTCTTGTAGTCTTAGAGACTGGCAGTCACTATAAAAAGGACAGTTCTAGGGAGGTAAAAATGGATGTGAGGGAGAAGAACAAATACTGGATGATTTTGCTCATGCATGGTAGACAGAGAAGGAAAACAAGGGACTCAACTAGACAGAAATGAATGATGTCAAATCACTGTGCTTAAAAGTACAAATCTTGTGATTACCAAGCAAGAGGATGAGAGGTAGAGTGCAGGAGGAAGTGGCAGACTACAAATAACATATGGACTTTTGCAGAGAGTCTTGGGCACTTTAGTGGTGTGAGGTATGGAAACTATGTATCAGAACCACAAAGGGTAGCACTACTGTAAAGGGGTTATTTTAATTACCACAATTAAAAAAACTGAACAGAACAAGACGGAAGTAAATATATTACTTATCTGGGAGAAAACACATTTGATTAAGGTCGGGATTTAACCAGTCCAGTTAAGCTTACTAAAGATCAATTTTATGTGTTTCAGTATTTGAAATTGTACTGAAATAATAATAAAAAAAAGTATTGTAGTCACTATGGTGTCACCACTAACTTAGTGTGAATTTTGTAAAGTGAGAAAAAAATTCAACACTTTTAAAGATGTCATTTGATATCTGAATGAATTCTAGTCTACGGAATGTCTATGGAGTTTAGTTTGAATGAATTCAATGGATTCAATAGTCAGTGGCGTACCATTTGAATGGATACAATAATTAATGGAGTATCATTTGAATGAATTCTAGTCAATGAAATATAAATTTAAAATTGATGCACACTGTTAGACATAACCCATAAAGACCCATGAATGCTTATCAATACTCCATCATCTTTCCCATGGCTGCTGTTGTGACTGCTGTGATCAGAGAAATCAGAGATGATTGTCTGAATTAGAAGCCCTCAAATGAGAAATCATTTTCTATTCTTTTTGAATCACTGATATTAAAATAACTATACAAATTTAGCATATGTTGACTAATAAACAGCTAATGTTTGTACATATATTATTAATATTATTAAATAACAAAGACAATCATTCAGGAAGCTTGACTATAAAGTCAAGCTTGACTATAAAGTTAAAAATAGAAACAAATCTAGAAAAATCTGGATTCTTCATTAGATTATTGCATAATAGCATTTGAAACTAAGAGACAGATCTTAGTAACTCTCAGGGAAAGGATATATGACCTATAATTTTTATACTTAAATATATTGTTACTCAAATATAAAGGAACAGAAAAATATTAAAAATGCAAGAATTATAGACTTGTTCTCAAGACTATTTACGGGAAAAATTATGATAATAAACTTGCTGTTTCTAAATGATGGGGATAAAATTATGCTAGAATTGGTGAGAGTTACTTTTATTCAAATATAATTTATGGCAAAAATCAGCATACCAAAATGATATCAATATCCCAGATAAACATAATTTTAAATAAATGTACATAGTTATGACTTTTATATTCTAATAATTTTTAATAGAAATGCTAGCGAAATTATAGGGAGAAACAGCAACACAATACTTTAACTTACCTTTCTTGGCTCATTACAAATAAAAATACAAAAGTCAAGTGGACAAAAATAATAAATTAATGAAAAATACAAAAGCAAGATAGACTTATGAGGTAGATTTAGTTGATATATATTAAAAAGCAAGATAGACTTATGAGGTAGATTTAGTTGATATATATTAAACTTTGTATAAAAATAAATGTTCTGATATACAACTACTTAGAGGATAGTCACAAGGAATGACCTTATAAACTACATCTGAACATCTATAACTATCATAAAATACTACAGAAAAAATTATACAATGTAATCAATTTCAATTCAGTAAAATCAAAGTATCAAAATGTCCTGTCACATAGACATTTTGTTTGACCTTAACTGTTTTCTTAACTTCTAAATACGAAATATCAAAGTATATTGATGATGAAAACACTATATGACAGAACAGAGAACTCATTGTGAAGACTAGGTTATGTGGATAAATGATTAAGTATTAATATGAATTAAAATATGATAAATATTTAGTAAAAATTAACTATAGTTATTAAAAACTAGTTCAAAGAAACAAAATTAATTTGTGAAGTAGGAGTGAATATATCAAGAAACTGAAAAGGGTAAAGTTATAAGTGAATCCAAGAATAGGGCTGAAAAAGAAGTACTATGATGTAAATATTAGTCAGCTATATAAAGGTAAAGGTAAGGTAAAGATAAAGGCCCTCCCGTTGATCGTCGATTTGCTCGAACGGGCCCAGTAATGTCTCCGTTGGAGACTTTGTTGTTACTGTGTTTGGCATATCGAATACTCTTGGTAGCTTGCCGGGCTCTCCGAGAGGGGCAGAGGAATCGAACTTGGGTCGGCCATGTTGGCCGCTTGTAAGGCGAACGCCCTACCGCTGTGCTATTGCTCCAGCCCATATAAGCTATATAAGAAAGTGGCAAAAGTACTAATGAGCAAAATAAGAAACAAGAGAGAAAATAATCTTATTTTTAAAGATTAAAAATCATGGAAAGCTTATTTTTTAACCCTCAGATAATGCATTTAAAATACTTGTAAATAGACACTTTCACTGTCACTGTCCTCCCGTTGTTCATCGATTTGCTCGAGCAGGCCCAGTAACGTCCCATTGTGACACTTGTTACTGTGTATATAGAATACATCATGGGTAGCTTGCCAGGCTTCATGAATAGACAGTTTGTAGAAAATAAAATTTACTGAAAAAGATTCCAGAAAAGGTAAAAAAAGTAAAAAAATGTGAAATACTAATTAATAAAAAAAATGAGATTATCAAAAATCCTTTATGGAAGAATCCACCTTCCCACCCTAGCCGGCCCATGGCAACAGACAAATGAAAGAGAAAATGGGTCCAGGCTGGTTGGTGGTCAGTCTCTGTTTATTCCAATCTCCATCCTATTTTAGTTTCTCTCTGCCCCCAAGCCAGTTTCACAGACTTCCTTCCAGTCTCACACTGCCCTCAGTACCAGTCTCTCAGCATTAGTTATAGAGAAATCATGAAGGGTTGGGGTAGCAATTACACATATGTGTGGTTCTACTATCAACAAATAGAAAGCCCTTTCCTTAGGGGAAACTTCTTTTAGGACAAAATCTTTTTTTTTTTTAATAATTTATTTATTTATTGAATCACTGTGGGAAAAGTTACAAAGCTTTCAGGTTTAGGTCTCAGTCATGCAAATATCAAACACCTTTCCCTTTACCAATACTTATTTTTTACCACGAAGAACCCCAATAAAACCCCACCCCCCACCCCTCCCAATGCCTGCGAGGCAGATGAGTTCTAGTTGACACTTTATCTGCTTTGATTAGATTCATTGTTTCAATAAAAGATGCACCACTATTATTTAGAGTTTACCCCCTCCCCCCACATCAGACATGCTGAGAAAGCATTGTGAAGTGATTCGCTTTCTACAGCTGGGTTCAAGAATTAAATGTTGGTTTTGGATTTCCGCTATTTTGCTAATTAACCCTGGAAGTATTTCTACTGAGAGTCAGATAATTAAGAGATTGGTTTCTGTGCTCTGGAGTCGTGGCCGTGCTGGAGAGCCGATCGTGGGGGGCAACTGGCGGCCTTGGTAGGGCGTGAAGGATGGACTGGAACGCCCCCGTTCCCATGAGGTTTTAGTCGCCCCCACACGCCGGCTCATACCTGCTGTCCACAAGGCTCCCATGCAGCTGCCATCTTTCTTTCCAGAGGGAGGAGGGCGGAAGGGAGCAACACCCTTTCCCCTCCTGGCAGACATGATGGCCTGGATTAACACATAGTCCATTCACTTTTCTGCTCCAAGCTGCTGGGTTCTGCATTAAGTCCTTGTGCTTCTGGGGCCGTGGCTGTGCTGGAGAGCCGCTCGTGGGGGGCAACTGGTGACATCGGTATGGCGTGAAGGACGGACCGGAACGCCCCCCTTCCCATGAGGTTTTTGTCGCCCCCGCACCCCCGGCTCATACCTGCTGTCCACAAGGCTCCCATGCGGCTGCCATCTTTCTTTCTAGAGGGAGGAGGGCGGAAGGAGCAACACCCTTTCCCCTCTGGGCAGATATGATGGCCTGAATTAACGCATAGTCCATTTACGTTTCTGCTTCTAGGACAAAATCTTATCCTGCGAGGAGAACTGCTCAAGACTGAAATACCCTCTAGGGGTGTATTTCTCCTTTCTTTAATCCATATCCATTTAAATGGTCATCTTAAATTTACTTCTTAATATTATTTCTAGTCATTTTGTATGCTCCCAATAACAGATATATTAAGCTTAAAGGGTGACTCTCCTTTGGACATCTCACTGTATATCCCAGACTACAGTCCTCAAGGCCAGTTAGTCTTTCCTAAACCCAGCAAGGTTCTTATCCAATTATTTCTTTTTGGGTCATGACAGAGTTTGTCCATGACCATGCTCTTAGCTTAGTGTAAATTTTATGGTGCTTGGCCTGTCCATTTTTGATACCAGGATAGCTTACAGCTTGTCTCTTTTCGATGCTTGGGTAGCTTATGGCTTGCCCTGGTTCCTTCCAAGTCCCTCATCAAGACCTTCCTTTTGGGGTGTTAGAAACTAAGGACAATGGAGGCTTACGTGGACTAAATATGACAGATGCCTGGGAGTAAATACTATTCGGCACCAATTACCCCTCAAGTTACAAATATAACTTCAATGGTCTTCCTGTGACTATAGAAAAGGATATTGCTCTAAAGTAAACTATGCAAAGGACATAGGGAAAGATAGAAGCAATATTTCACTTGCATATACAAAATTCAGAGTCCTTATAAGAATCTGACTTTACAAGTCACAGGGTTAGATTTGGAGATATAGTGACTATCAGGGGAAGGAGAGCACAGAGAAGAAGTTAAAGATAAACATGGAGGAATGAGAGTGCATCACATTAGCACTGTGATGGGTATAACTCAATAAACTCCTTGAGTAACTCCTTGCTGTGGAGAAGAATGGACGGAAGAGAAAGAATGAACCAATGTTAAACCTAACATGTTTAGAAATATAATCCAACAGTACAGCAGATAAGGTGCTTGCCTTGCATATAATTAATCCTGTTCAATCCCCAGCATCCCAGACAGTCCCCCAAGCACTATCAGGAATAATTCCTGAGTACAGAACAAGGAATAACCCTTGAGCATGGCTGTGTGTGCCCCTCCTGAAATGGCAGTCAAGATTTCTTAGGCATAAGAACACAAAAGCAAACCCCAGCACAATGTCTGATATTTTGAATAATAATCTCTCAATCCTCCCCCTTCAGTTGTATTCACAATTGAAATATTACTCCATTAGTCACAAAGTCATCAAAATGATATTATTTAGCACATAATTTACTTCTAAAAATAAAAAATACAGCAGAATCTTTACCTTAAACTTCTTCAACTAAATCATATGAGAAAGATAGCCATTTGTTACATTACTATAGTTATTGTTAGAGTAATTTTCAGGCCTTGTAATTGCCGTCATAGCCTGTGGCATTTTCTTTTGGATATTTTTAATATTGAAAAATCTTTATTTTCTCCTCGTGGATTACACATGTAGAAAAAGGGAAGAAGTAATTTAGAAGTGATTCCTAGGGGGAAAATATTCCAGTTGAATTCTATTGCTTGCATCAGAACAAGAGGTGTAAATAAAGACTGGCTATAAAGCAATTGACTGACATTTCAGTATGTGTTTATTTTCTGAAAACATTTGTTTATTTGTTTATAAAAGAAAAATCTTAAAATACTTTGAAATATCATCCAAGTTATTTCCTCTCACTATTGTGGCTTCATCGCAAGTCATTTTATCCCTTGCTTAAGATGATTGGGTAAACTACAGACCAGCAGAAACAGATTTACCCAAATTTCTCATACATTTTGTTGATACTCTGAATTCATTGTGGCATAATGGACTGATAGGGTTTCAATGTGACATTGCTTCTTTTAATATTCATGATAATCTCAGGCAGTTTTTATGTCAGCTCTTGTGAAATAAGAATTAAAACATATAACTTGTCAGGATAAGTGAGACATTATGTAAAGTACCAAGACAGTGCATGATGTATCAATTAATATTAAATGTTAATTATCCACTACACAAGTCAGGTTTTCAATAATATGGAGTACAATGAAGTTAGAATGATGATACATTCTAATTCTTTTTTCCCTACTTTGGTATCTAGTGAAATAGATACTAAAAGTATAGTATTATAAACTTGATGTTTAAGAACAGCCAGGCATCAGTTTGTGAATATTTTCCTTGCCATGGGAATTTTTCTTAAAATGTATTGAGGCACAATCAAACACAAACATAATACTAATTTCAAGTATATAATATAACAATTCAGGTAAATAACAAAATAAGTATTTTATATGTTGCAGAATGTTCACTGCAATAAACCTAGATTTCTTCTGAATATAGGTAGCATTTTTTTTCTTATAATGAAAACATTTACTTTCCGATAAACTTTTGAAAATGCATTTCAGTATTATTAAGTATTGTCTCCATGTTGTATATTGAATCCTAAGGACTGCTTTATATCAGTAAGTTTACACATTTTGAACTTCTTTACTCACTTTACAACCCTCTAAACCTCACCTGTGGCATTCACAAATCTTCTCTGTACCCATGAACATTTTGTTGTTTTAGAGTCTACATAAATGAGATATTATGCTTTATCACTGAATATTTCCCTTTACCAATGCATCCAGGGTGTATATGGGTCATCTTAAACACCAATATTTATCTCTTATTTTGCCCTGAAAATGTTCGTGGCATGTGTTTCTAGGATTCTTGTTTCTTTTCTTCTCCCTCCCCTCCCCTCCCCTCCCCTCCCCTCCCCTCCCCTCCCCTCCCCTCCCCTCCTCTCCCCTCTTCTTATCTCTTCTCTTTTCTTTCTTTTTCCTTTCTTTTCTTTTCTCTTTTCTTTTCTTATCTTTTTTCTTTTAAAGATTTTTTAATTGAATAACTGTGAGATAGACCATTGTAAAGTTGTTCATGATTAGGTATCATTCATACAGTCTTCCAGTACACATCTCTCCACCAATGTACATTTCCCAGCACCAGTGTCCCCAGTTTCCCTTCCATCACCTCCCCCACCCACCTGCTTGTACGGCAAGTAATTTTCTTCTCTCTATCTCATTCTCTCTCTCTTTTTCCCCTACCCTCTCTCTCTCCTTTTGGGTACTGTGGTTTGCAATACAGCTACTGAAAGGTTTTGTATATATTGTGTATATTCCTTTACCTATTTTAAACACTCAGCTCTTGTTCAGTGTGATCATTTCCAATTATTATTGTCATACTGGTTACTTCTCTATCTTTTACCTACCCTATACACACTTGTGGTAGATTCCAAATATTGACAGGTCCTGTTTTCCCTGGCCTTAGATATTAGTCGTCTATTATATATATTTTATATACCACAGATGAATGCAGTCATTCTATTATATCTGTTTCTCTCATTTCACTCAGCATGGTACTCTCCCTGTCCATCCATGTATAGGCAAATTTCATGACTTCATTTTTCCTAACAGACGCATAGTATTCCTTTTGTAGAAGTGCCATAGTTTTTATCTTCATCGTAGCACTCTTCAAAATAGCCAGAATCTGGAAATAACCTGAATGCCCAAGAACAGATGAATGGACTTTGGTTTCTAGTGGTAGTACATTTTCCCCTTGAACATGCTGGATGGAGCCAAAATAGCATATGTCAATGAACTATGGAAGAAAATATATATCCCACTATCATAAGGAGTGGGATAATCCTTACATAACTATTGTAAGGAAATTAATAAAAAAAACTATATGAAGGCCTTGGTATCCATTGAGTGAAGCTCAGTAAATCTTTGAATCTAAGATGGAAAACATAATCAGATTTCCCTTGGAAAACTACTATATTAGAATTAGTCATTGCATTTCCATTAAAATACCTCATGTTCATATTTATTTTCTTTTTTTATCATAAATGAATTTACAGAACATAAAACAACCAAAATGACTTTAGTAAAAATCAATGCCATTCAAAGAGAGAAATCAGTAATAAAATCTGAATCAGAATGTCACTCTATAGATCTGTGCCTAAGTTGAATCGTAGTGAAGGGTTGATATGCTCAGTATCAGTAGCAGTGCTTTTCCCAGGGAAGTGACCTATGTTCTATGCTTATGGTTTTGTCAACCAAGGATCTGCTGTGAAGGTTTCTTAAAATCTTGTAGCTTATGTACTACAAAATATTCAGGATACTAATTAAAAGGATTGATTCTTAGACACTGTCTTCAGATTTCCTGTTAATTTATCTAAAAACCTTATGTTTAATCCATTTTAATGCTAGAAATAGATCATTGTATAATGCCCTACCTGCTGTGCTATCTCTCCAGCCGAGGATTAATGTGTGGAAGATATTTTGGAATACTGGGAAATTTTCATACACTGAGATTGTATGCTCTAGGGGAAGGGTAAAGATTTTTTTGGGAAATATTTTTTCAGGTGATTCTAAAAATTTTAAATAAAATCATACCATGATGAAAATATTATTTATAGATTATTCTAAAGATCCTGACAAATAAGGCCATTAGAAAAAAGAGAAAAGTGATAAATCAAAAAGCATTTTATACTGTATTTGTTAAGACGAAGTCCTAATTTACATGAGGAGCAATGCAAAGATGAACAGAAATAGAATTTTAGAGCAAGAAACAGAATTTTTTAAACTCCATTTTTGCCTAATTCTCATCCATAAAATTACTTACCTTTCAGAATTCATAACTCAAGAATCAATCTTAAGAATCTTAAGACAGTAATTCTTAAGAGTCTTATTATTTCATACCTGTAATTTATTTTATTTTGACTGTGGCAAGCATATGATTCTTTCCTAATGCAGTGATTAATTTAAATGCTACAATTTTATCAAACTTCCATGAATGTATAACCTATATGGAAACAGTCTTCAAGTAAGATGGTAATAACTCCAAACATATTTGGGAAAATTGCATTCTACTAGTAATTATTTTTGTATTGTAGCTTCATTATTCTACATCCTGACTTCAGGAAGATGTATGTGCTGCATTAATGGTGTATTGCCTAGTAACAAGAGTTTTGAATTGAGGGATGATTAACAAGGAACAATCTGTATGAATGATGGGGAAAGTGAGATAATAAAAACATAGTTCAGGAACCTTCTTGAAACACTGTATTAGTTGAAGATATGCAAACTAATTTATGTATTAATATTTGTAAGTCTAATATTTCTTAGAGACTGTCTTTGATGTGAACTTTGGTAGAGTAAAAGTAACCTTGCAAAACTTCTTTAAAAATATTTAATTATAGTGTAAGAAGTTTCAATAGTATTAAAATATATTATATTAATATACAAACTTACTACCACCAACCACAAAAGCACCCATGACTCTCAATTACTATCCTTATGTCTTTTTTTAATTTAAAATTTTTTTTTCATAATTTTATTTATTTATTTATTTCTTCTTATATTTATTTATTGAATCACTATGGGAAAAGTTACAAAGCTTTCAGGTTTAAGTCTTGGTCATACAATGGTCAAACACCTTTCCCTTCACCAGGACTCATTTTTCACCACCAAGAACCCCAATATACCCCTCCTCCCACCCCTCCCAATGACTGTGAGGCAGATGATTTCTACTTAACTCGTCTCTACATTGATTACATTCGTTATTTTAACAAAAGATGCACCATTTTTGTTTAGAATTTCCCCTCCAACAATCAGTTTGTCCTTCACGTCCTACTGAGGTCATGAGTTGCCCCCCACGAGCAGCTCTCTGGCACGGCAATGGCTACAGAGGCAAAAGGACTTATCCAGAGCCCGGCATCTTGCGGCAGAAAAGTGAATGGTCCTTATGACACTTTTAGTCTGATTTTCTTTCATCTATTTCTTCACCCCTTTTGGTTATCAGTTTTGTGACTGAAACCCAAGCAGGAAAGTTTGTAAGTCTACAACTGTACCTCATGGTGTTTCACTAATAAAAAAAAATAAAAAAAATCAATGGGTTGCCATTGTTCAGTTACTGTCCATGTTCTTACAGGATGATCACATACCTATGAAATATAGAGAGCAAAATAAGAATAAAATATTCTTAAAGAGGCACTACGTTAGAATAAAAATAGTTTTAATATGAAAATGAACTGAATGGATAAGAAATGTTCTGGAAACAATCGTGTTCAGTGTCCAAGAACAGCTGACTGGATAAAGAAACTTCAGTATATATACACAATTGAATACCACTTCACATTAAGAGAAGATGGAACTATGCAGTTTGATACTACATGGATGTAACTGGAGGGAATCATGCTGAGTGAAGTCAGCCAGGAGAGGGACAGATACAGAATTATCTCTCATACATGGGACATAAAGTTACATAGTAAGAGAGCAAATGGCCTGCAGAAAAAGAACCTGAGAACTGGCCAACAGAATTGAACACACAAAGAATAAAGAGGTAGGGGTGGGTGGGAGACCCTGAGACGTAGTGGAGGGAAGTAGACACTGGTGGAGGCTGTGGTGTTGGAATGTGAAGCCATATCTTTGAAACCCTGCCATGAATAGTATTGTAAATCATGGAGTCTCATAAAAAAATTCTTTAGAGACTCTAGAATAGGGGACAGAAAACTTGTCCAAGAATTTTTTCCTGTTTTTGTAATAAATTGTTTCTAGAACATAATCACTTTTATCAATTTATGTTATCTGTGATTAACTTGGTACTATAAACAGAGTTGAATAGTTAGAACAGACTTTTATGGCCCACAAGGTCTAAATATTTACTACTTAACATCTTCCTGTCTATTATTTGAAAATTGAAAGGTTGCTGAATTCTTCTGTAAAATAAAAATATTCAAAAAATATTCATAATAATGGAGAACACAGAGAATATTATCCTATTTTTCTAGTGCTTTTGAAAAAATATTTTTTTCTTTTCTGTATTCCTAGACAAACAGTAGAAATTATGTATTTCCTCAGTGTCCTTCCTACCTGTGAACATTTGGGTCAGGCCACTTGTCATAAATGTTCCTCTCTAACTGTAACTCCTGATATTTTTATTTTGTAACTCTGAGTCATACTGGCTCTCTTAATATTACTTAAGAATTAAACATTCTTATTCACTAGAAAAGTTTCCAGTGGGTTGGAATGTTCTTAATTATGCCTTTGTAATTATTTTTTATTTAGTACAGTTTAGGTAGTAGCGTGATAGCACAGCGGTAGGGTGTTCGCCTTACAAACGGCCAACATGGCCGACCCGAGTTCAATTCCTCCGCCCCTCTCGGAGAGCCCGGCAAGCTACCGAGAGTATTCGATATGCCAAACAGAGTAACAACAAAGTCTCCAATGGAGACGTTACTGGGCCCGCTCGAGCAAATCGACGATCAACGGGAGGGCCTAGGTAGTAGCAATAGTGCAAAGTTTATTGTATTGACATGCAAAATTACTATACCTCATCACTACCAAGTGCCCATGATCCTTCACCACTGTCCCTATGTCTCCTTGTAGTCTGCTCTTCTTGCCTCTATTTTTCTCCCCACCCCCACCCATTTGGCAAATGGTTTGATATTTTAATACAGGGTTTGTCAATGCTTGGTACAGTCTGTTCTCTTGTTTTGACTTTCTGTATTCTGTTATTTTTCCCTTTTCCCTCTGATATTTTGCTTTATATGATACTTTCCAGTTCCATCTATATTGCAGCAACCTGCGTGATTTAATCTTGGACAGTTCTGAAGCAAGTATACCACAAGGATTAAGAAAAAGAGACAGAAATAAGGGAGAAAATGCTTAGGGTCAGGGGGCTAACAGCTGCACAGATCCAGAGTCCTGACTGGCCATCACATACAATATTTATTGTTTAACCTATTTATCATTAGAAAAAGAACAACATTCAAATGCTTATCTTAAACCATCTGGATTAGCCTTTTACACAGCCAAGAGCCTTAGTATATTGGGAAAACATCATTTTTTTAATTGAATCATTGTGAGATACAGATATAAAGCTTTCATGTTTGAGTTTCAGTCATATAATGATCAAACACCCATCCCTCTACCAGTGCATATCATTCTCCACCACCAATGTTCCCAATATTCCCCCATTCCATCCCTCCCCATGCCTCTATGGCAGACAATTTCCCCCATACTCTCTCTCTACTTTTGGGCATTATGGTTTACAATATAGATACTAAGAGGCTATCACGTTTGGTCCTTCATCTACTTTCAGAACACATCTCCCATCCAGGTCAATCCCTCCAACCATCATTGACTTAGAGATACCTTCTCTATTCCAGCTGCCTTCTGCTCACGAGGTAGGCTGCCAACCATGCAGCAATATTCCTGGCCCCGTTTCTACAGCCCTTGGGTATCAGTCTTATATTATGTTATTTTATATTCCACAAATGAGTGCAGTTCTACGTCTGTCCCCCTCTTTCTGACTCATTTCACTTAGCATGATACTCTCCACGTTATGAGAAAATATCATGACTTCATCTTTCCTAACAGCTGCATTGTGTAGATGTACCGAAGTTTCTTTAAGGATGAAATACCACTGACCAAGCAAGTTGAAACAAACTTAAACAAATAGCACTACATTAAACTAAAAAGCTTCTTCACCTCAAAGGAAATAGTGACTAAAATACAGAGAGAGCCCATGAAATGGGAAAAAATATTTACCCAATACCCATCGAATAAGGGGTTAATATCCAAGATGTACAAGGCATTAGTAGAATTGTACAGGAAAAAACTTTCAACCACATAAAAAATGGGGAGAAGAAATGAACAGAAGCTTCCTCAAAAAAGAAATACAGATGGACAAAAGGCACGTGAAAAAATATCCTACATCACTAATCATAAAATGCAAATCAAAACAACAATGAGATAATATCTCACACTATGGAGACTGGCACATATCAAAAAGAACATGAGCAACCAGTGTTGGCACGGATGTGGGGAAAAAAAGGACTCTCTGTCATTGTTGATGGGAATGCCGACTAGTCCAGCCTTTTTGGAAAACAATCTGGGCATTCCTTCAAAAACTAGAAATTGAGTTTCCATATAAGCCTGCAGTACCACTTCTGGGAATGTATCCCGAGGGTGCAAAAAACACAATAGAAATGACATATGCACCTGTATGTTCATTACAGCACTGTTCATAATAGCCAGAATCTGGAAACAACCCAAATCCAGAGAACAGACAACTGGGAAAGCATCTTTTTAATAGGTTTTCTAAAGGGGAAGTTCTTCAGGAAAAAGAGAGACCTGATCACAGCTGAGATAAAGCAGGATCCTGCAGCAGTATTCTGCCTCAGGCACTAGTGTCTAGGTTGAGAGGTCCCATAAACTGCCTATTATGCCTTTTGAATTTATCTATCTCAACCCTTAGCCCCCTCCGCTCCCTGCCACAGCTGCATAGTATTTCACTGTGTAGGATTTCAAGATACCACAGTGTCATGACCCATTTGTGCATAGTTGAACATTTGGGATGTTTCTACCTCCTAATTAGTCTACTAAGTACTACAGTGAACACAGGTATGAAGATATCCTTTAAAATTAATGTTTTTATGTTTGTGGGGTGAGTAGATGTTAGGATGTGGTATCACTAGGTCATATGGGAGAAATCTCCAAGATGCTTTCCATAGAGGCTGAACCAGGTTGCATTCTCACCAAAAATGAATGAGGGTTCCTTTTATTCCTGCCAACATTTGGAATTATTTAGTGCTGAATCTGGCAATACTTAGGGGTCTACAGAGCAACTAATGATGCTCAGAGGACCATATGGTGCCAGAGATTAGACTGGGGTTAACTGCATACAAAGCACAAGGATTTACCCCTTTCTTTCTCCAGCCCCTTAGTCAGCTGTTTAATTGTCAGTTTTCTTCATGATTAATATTTGGTATATAAAAGGCCTTGGTATTTTCTCATAGCAACTATTGAAATATTCTGCTGAGAGAGATAGAGAAAGATGAAAAGAGACAGAAAGAGAAGACAATTTAGAGAGAGCAAGGGGGCTTAATATAAATTCAGAAATTTATTCATATAAATTAATGTGTGAAAAGTTCATATATAATAGTAAAATTACTTGGCCTTACTTTACTTATAGGTTATTATGAGGATCTCATTAAGCTTCTATTTTAGAATACCATCTTAATATAGTTAAAAATTCAGAATATTGGGCTTGCACATGGCTTGCCAGGAGTAAACTCTGAGTGAAGAACCAGGAGAGAGACCTGATCACAGCTGGTATGGACCCTCTACCCACATTTCTTTGAGCTGAAGTGATAGTGCAGTTATTAATGCATTTGCCTTGCACATGGCCAAGTTGGGTTTGATCTCCAGCACTCCATATGGTCCCTTGAGCCTGCCAGCAGTGATCTCTGAGTGAATACCCAGGAGGAAGCCCTGAGCACTGCAGGGTGAGGTTCAAACACCCTCCTGCCCCGCCACAATTCAGAATATTATTTTAGTAGATACTCTATAAATTAATTCAACTCAAAATTCTTATCTGATACTTGGGTTATTTTAAAAGCCAATTTTAGACTTCTCAGTATTCAGACATATGATTTACCAGAGAGTGAAAGTGCAGTTGCACACCTAGAGAATAGCCTCCTCAAATATAACTATTAGTTTTATCATTTATTCTTATTTGTTTTTGGTTTGGGACCACACCCATCAGTGCTTCAGCTCACTTCTGGCTCTGCACTAAGGGCTTGGGGGACCATATATAGTGACCAGTGACTAAACCTGGTCAACCATTTGCAAGCCAAGCACTTTGCCCACTGAACTATCTCTCTGGCCCTCCTCTAAATGAACTTTTTAATCAGTGGTGTCCTTAGTAGTTTTTTTTTAATTGAGTCATTGTGAGCTACAGTGAAAAAACTTTAATGTTTGAGTTTCAGTCATACAGTGATTGAACACCCATAATATCCTTAGTAGTTTTTAAAGTAACTTTTAGACTAGAAATTGAGCTTCCATATTACCCTGCAATACCACTTCTGGGACTATATCCCGAGGGTGCAGAAAAGCACAGTAAAAATGACATCTGCACCTGTATGTTTATTGCAGCACTGTTCACAATAGCCAGAATCTGGAAACAACTCCAATGCCCGAGAACAGACGGCACAGGTTAAAGAAACTTTGGTACATCTACACAATAGAATACTATGCAGATGTTAGGAGAGATGAAGTCACGAAATTTGCTTATAAGTGGATGCTTATGGAGAGTATCATGCTAATTGAAATGAGTCAGAGAGAGGGACAGACATAGAATGACTGCACTCATTTGTGGAATATAAAATAACAATATGAGACCGACACCCAGGGACAGTAGACACAAGGGCCAGGAATATTGCTCCATAGTTGGAAGCCTGTCTAATGAGCTGGTGGAGAAGGCAGCTGGAATAGAGAAGGGTTCACTAAGTCAATGATGTTTGGAGGGATTGTTTGGGATGGGAGATGTGAAGGATCAAACATGTTAGCTTCTCAGTATCTATATTGTAAACCATAATTTCCAAAAGTAGAGAGATGGACTGCCATAGAGGCAAGGGGGATGGTTGAAAATGGGGGGTAATACTCGGGACATTGGTGGTGGAGAATGTGCACCGGTGGAGAGATGGGTGTTTGATCATTTTATGACTGAAACTCAAACATGAAAGCTTTGTAAATGTATCTCACGGTGATTCAATAATATATATATATATATTATAAAATACATTAACTTCTAGGAAAGAAGGCTCAGTTACATTTGTGGCTTAATTTTCAGATAAATTAAACCCACTTTGACATACTCTTCTAATTAACTAACCAATTTAGTTTATAAACTTTGAGTGGTCAATTCTTAGTGTCAAAGAAATAGCTATTCTACTCTAATTAAAGATCTATGGCTTTCAAAAGCACCAGCTATTCATAGATTTCATGAGACAGTTTGGATATTGTCAAAGTTATTAGTATGGTTAAACATTTGTGTTATACTACAGAATCAACAAAGAAAAATATGTATGCCAGCTGGCTTCTTTCGTTCATGATTCTCAAAATTAGATGAATGCTTCAAAGCATGTATTTTAACAAATTTGAAATTTGCAATGTTCAATATACTTAAAACAAGATTGCATGGTTGATTTATGAGACATTTGGGGCTCTATGCAACTAAATGCATGACCTGAGTTACTCCTTAATTATTCAGATGCTGAAATACTATTTAGCAAATTACTTCTACTGTGGATTAAATGATCCCCTTTTCTCTAAAGGAAAAAAAACCCTCTAAACTCTGTATTCTCCAATACATAATTTATGTGAGGAGTTAATTTTAAGAATACAAAAGCACATTCTTTCATTTAAAACTGAAACTGTAAGGTGTTTTGTTCAGATGGAAATTAACTAGGTTTATATTGTTGTCTCCACAGTTTGGCTTAATTTCCATGTACCTTGGTATCAAATTTGTGACACCATTTTTAGCTCACAATTCAATTATCTTGGCTATTTTGATGTTAACTGAACCTTTCTATTATTCTTCTTCTCTTAATATTACAAGGGCTGGAACAATAGCATGGTGGGTAGGGTGTTTGCCTTGCACGCAACCGACCTGGGTTCGATTCATTTGCCCCTCTCGAAGAGCCTGGCAAACTACCGAGATTATCTCACCTGCACAGAAAAGCCTGGCAAGCTATATGTGACATATTCAATATGCCAAAAACAGTAACAACAAGTCTCACAATGGAGATGTTACTGGTGCCCTCTTAAGCAAATAGATGAACAATGGGAGGACAGTGATAATATTAAAAATATATTTTTATGGACAGGATTATGTGTGTTCCCCCCACATCCCGATCCCGTGTCTTTCTGTTGATGCTCTAATCCCTGAAGTAACAGATTTTAAAGGTAGGGCCTCTAGGTAGGTAACTGAGTTTAAACTAGGTCAGAAGAATAGGAGGGAAAGAATAGGTATGTGACTCAGTGGTTGAACACTTGCCTCACATGTGTGAGGTTTGGGTTTGATTACTGGAACTGATTCCTCTCCCCCACCCTACCCCACAAACAAAGAAAGAAACAGAATGAGTGAGACCTTAAGCTGATAGAACTGGCGACATCTGATTAGAGACTCTCTGGATGCAGAGAGAAGAGAACATGTGAGGATACATTAGGACTTGGCTGTCTATGACCAGAGAGGCCTCAATTTCCACTGTGCTGCACCTTGAACACAGACTTCTGGAACCCAGGACTGTGAAAAATTTATCAAGTCTGAAAGACAAAACTAGAAATCTGTATACAATGATACGTTTGATTTTAAAGAAATGAGATTTTCTTAAAAATGAAAAATAGTGCTACTATATGTTTCATCAATCCCACTCTTAGCTACCTGTTCAAAGGACACAAAACACCCACATAAATATTAAATGATGTATACACACTTCTAGTCATTTCTGTAGTTTATACTAGTCAATATCTAAAAACAACCTGAGAGCCCAAAATAGGCGAGTGTACAAAGAACCTGTGGTATAACCATGATGAAATACTACTGAGGTATACAATGAAGCTTTGCTACAAAATAGATGGTAGTGGAGGGGTTTCTGTTAAGTAAAATAATGCAGAAAGATAAGGATAAATACCAGATGATCTCACTCATATGCTGTATATAAAGAACTAAAGCAAGGAAACAGACAACCCTTAGACTCTGAGAAATAATTGAGGTCATAATGGAAGAGATGAGAGGGCTTTAAGGGTCCAACAGTGTTGGAGAGATAATGGCACTTTGATGATAGTTATATGTGATAATGTTGTGCCCTTGAACATTTATACTCATAAATTAGTTACCTATATAAAACTGCATTAAAATTAGATTAAGTTTACAAGAAAACATCATAAGCAGATGTGTCAACAAGGAGAGTGCTATGATGCCCCTAGATAGTGTCTAATGAATGAGGTTCCAGCATGTCATAAGGAAAAATCAGAGAGAACCCTCAAGAGAACAAAATCATTGATAAAACCTTTATCTAAGAAGCAAACCACCAAAAATATTAATAAAGTGTACATTGGATTCATATTCTATACATTCTTTACATTATTTAGGTTTGGTAAAACCTTGCTTTTTATAGGCAATACTCAATATATTTCAGGTAATAAAGTGCCCAAAGAATTTGATTAAGAGGCATAGGATTTATCACTATTCTTAGGGTTTCCAAGGTAATGTCTTAGTGAACTTTCAGCACAGTATAAATTGATTAATAAAGAATAAGGGGATGTTGCAGAAAATGAAAGAGAACAAGTCATTTTATGAGTACCTGTAGGAGGTCAGTTTCAGCACAGAAACTTTATGGGTTAAGGATATTATTCTGGAATAGAGGAATGTTGGGGTTTATGCTTTAGAGTCTCATGGGAGCTATTCAATTTCAAATTCTCTCATGATTTTAGTCTCTCTGCTAGAGAAGAATTAAAATTTGAGCTTGTATTTTTTAGTTAATACTCTCCTGAAGATTTTTTTAAAAATTTTTTAATTTTCTCCTGAAGATTTTTAAAAATTCAAGTTAATTGTGTTGAAATGAGAATTTCCCATTCTTAACAGAGTAGGTGCAAAGGAGTAGGAAAAGTGCTTTTCCTAAACACATCCCCTCTTACTGAATATCTTTCAACAGTTTTAGGAATTGCACTGCTTGCCTCACTAATCTGCACCGCTAGATCTACTTCTGTAACTTTACTTATCAATGTTAGATCCTGGTCAATTCTAGATTATGTAGGGCTTGAGATGAAGGTAATAAATAAGAGTAAATTTTTTTGTATAGGAATTTTTTCTGAATAAAGGAATGAAATGAAATGGTATGTTTTAAATGTTAAGTAAATACAAGCAAATTTACATGTTAAGTAGATATGAGTAAATTTAAACAAATCTGGAATTACTGATTAGAGGGGGTCAGGAGTGAAAGCTGGGACATGAATTTTGCTGCTGCAGTAGAGGAGGCAAAAAAAAATAAAAAAAAAACAGGCAAAATATCATGGTGCCTGGATAAAAGTGGTAAAAATGAATATGGAAAGCAGTGACTAAATGAAGTAATTTTGGGACTAGAGTCAATAGAACTTGCTGACCAGCTGAATGAGTGGATGGTGATAACAATAGAGAAAAGGCAGAATGAGGACATCTGTATCTGGGTGCTCATAATTGGGTGGTGGTGTTATGCACAAGAATGGAAAACGCTGTGTGGAGAAGTTTTCAGGGAAAAATAAAGATTTTCACCTTTAATACGTTAGTTTTAGATTCCTGTTAAATATCTAGGCCAGATACTTAGTCACAATGAGCATGAATTTCAACAAAGTAGTCCAGGCTAGAGCTGAAACACTTGGAAGTCATATATTTAAATACCTGCATATATTTCCTAGAAAAATACACATTGGTAAAGTTACGAAGATGAATCAAATGATCTAGGTAGCAGAATTAACGAAAAAGTAATGATTAATTAATGATTAATCCATAATTGACCTGTGTTCTCAAACAATGTCAGTGGAGCTTTCAAGTATAATCTATCTATCTATCTATCTATCTATCTATCTATCTATCTATCTATCTAAATATCATCTATATCATACTATGTAGTTGGTTTAATGGACCTCCAGATTTTAACCTGACACCACTTTGTATTCCTAACTACTACATTTATTAACCAATAAAGTGGTTGGATCTATAGTCAGACATTGACTTCTTTTCTACTTAACTTTTTTTATTTTAATTTTTTATTTTGAATACCCATCCCTCCACCAGTGCCCATTTTCCACCACCACGGATCCCAGTATCCCTCCCACCTCCCATCCCCCCATCTCACCCTGCCTCTGTGGCAGGGCATTCCCCTCTGTTCTCTCTCTCCTTTTGGGTGTTGTGGTTTGCAAAAGAGTTAAGCCTGATTTTCAGGGAGAAACGTTGAATGATTTACTTTCCATTGATCACTTTGTATATAAGGAAATGTCACGTGGCCGCATAAGCGACCACGCGGTTTGGAAAAAATATCCTGGTTCTCACATGCCCGAGCTATGCTTGTAGAAGCTCATGGTCACCGGGGGTCCATCTGGAGAAGGTGGGATGCAGCACCTACCCCATCTGGGACCTTCTGGTGATTTCGGCTCTGTTTGGGACCTGGAGCATTCTCCGGGAGCTGTGGGGCCCTCCAGTGGTTTTCTTCTTTGTTGCTGTGTGCTGTAAAGATGGCGCTGGGGAGTGGGTTGTAGGTGTGACTTCCAGAATCAGAGGTTGCCTGGGAGCCGGGGTGGCCCCACTGCTGTTTGGAAAAAATGTCCTGGTTCCCGTGTGCCCTAGCTATGCTTGTAGAGACTCCTGGTCACCGGGGTTCCATCTGGAGGAGGCGGGATGCGGCATCTACCCCATCTGGGATCTCCCGGTGATATCGGCTCTGTTTGGGACCTGAAGCATTCTCCCTTAACTTTTTTCTTTTTCTTTTTCTTTTTTTTTTTTAATTTTTAATAGTGAGACATCATGAGATACAGTTGCAGACTTACACATTTTTGTGCTTAGGTTTCAATTATACAATGATCAAATACTCATCCTTCCACCAAAACGACTCAGAACGAAAGGGATAGACAGAGAAAGATTACATTCATCTGGGGAACACAAAGTAACAAAATAGGAGACTAACACCCAAGAATGTCCGAGACTAGTACCAGGAACTTTTTTATTTTTCAAGACCACACCTGATGATGATCAGGGATTACTTCTGGCTCTATACTTAAATGAATTACTCCTGGAGGGAATCATATGAAACTCTGGAAATTGAACCTGGGTCAGATTCATTCTACTTAACTTTTAAAAATTGAGTTAAACTTGATTCTGGGATGGTTGTGCTTCTTGTTTTTAGTGAAAATTAATACAGCCATTTTTCTTACAGATACTATTTTCTATATTTCCTATAATATAGTGCTCTAGGATCCTCTTGTACTTTGGCATATTTTATGGTTTCAAAAATATCTTTTGAAGTATTTTTTATAGCAAAGCTTATCTTACTCATTTTACCTACCTTCTCCAGTTCAGATAAGAAAAAATCACTCAACCCTTATTTGGAAATGAGTTTTCTTTTTTGGTGCAGGCTTAGACATGCTGGACTGTCCGCAGAGCTTACTCCTGGGTTTGTAATTCAAAGAATACTCCTGGGGATGCTCTAGGGTCCCCTGTGGTGCAGGGTGGGCTGCGTGCAAGGCAAACACCTTATACACTGTACTCTCTCTCTGGCTCTAGAAATCTGCCTTGTTGAAATAAAAAAAAAGTGTACCCCACTGCACCCGAAGCTACTACCATTCTCTCACCCGTGCTACCACAGAGTGGCAGTTTACACACTTTAACAAACTATCCGAATTTATAGATAAAAGAAATTTATAATAAGCACAACCTACCCTCCCTTGATGTTTGCAGGCACACACACAAAAAATACAATCGCATCTTGGTGGATTCAGTTGTATTATTATTATTTATTTTTGAGGAAATAATAAAAGTTCAACTGACAATTAAAATAGCAACACTAGGAAAAAATGATAAGATAGAAATTACATTTCGCTATAAAGGCATTTAATAATTTTCAAGACATGCTAAAAGGCATCTCATTAAAAAATTAAAATGTTCAGCTTGGGACTTGATACCTTTTCACACGCAAAAAAGACTTTGCAATTTATTCTTTTGACAAGTTTTATAGTCTCATTATCTATTTTTTAAAGAGCTTGAGCTAGATAAGGAGAGAGTGACATTTAAAAAAATCTTGAATGAGAGAATTTCATTATTATTTTTGACAGAGCTCAGCAAAGCAAAATATGGTGACGATTACTCCATTTTACCACCTTCTTCAAGCTCAAAGCGTCAAGGAAATGTCACTTCTAAGAGAAGATTAAAAAGATATGGCAGAACACAGTTTATGCAAAGCAGGCAGAAAAGAGCTGAGGAAAAACAGATTCAGAGATAACTTTTTGGCACCAATCTCTTTCTTAATTTGGTAGATAATGAAGGAAAATCACAAAATTTAGATAGTCATGAAGAAGATTTCAATCTGTCATTGACTTTTTGTCAAATTAAAAATTCATTTCAAGTTCTCAAAATAGCAAGTGAATTCTAACGAAAATATTCCTCCTAAAATTTCACCCCAAACACTCTAAACTGCAAATATCACAGTCAATCGTGCTTTGTTAAAAGGAGAAATGTTTTTTTTTCTGAATTTTGTCATTAAAGCTAAAAATTCTAGGAAAAAGTATGGAAAGCTGCTCCTTTCCAATGTTAAATTATACTAGAAAACTGTAGTAAGCAAGAAAGTGTATAAATGGAATGAAGATAAATCTTAGACCAATGTAACCAAATTGAGAGGCCCGAGATATATCCTTGGGTACATGGATCGCTAATCTTCAACAGAGTAGCAACGAGTATGAAGTGGAGCTAGGAAAGCCTCTTCAACAAATGGTGTTATGAAAAGTAGTCAGTCACATGTGAAAAAATTAACTCAGGCTCCTGTCACTTCATGTGCAAAAGTCTGTTCAAAATGGATTAAAGACCTGAACATTGGACTTGAATTCATCAATTATTTTGAGGATAGCATAGACACAACCCTTCATGACATTGAATCTAGAGGCAAAGGAAGACAAACCAATAAGACTGTATCAAATTAAGAAGCTTCTAAAATACCCCCAACAAATTAAGAAGCTTCTGCACTGTAAAATAAATGATGATCAGAGGGCCAGAGAGAAAGAGATAGCGTACAAAGGTAAAGGTACTTCCCTTGCACAAGACTGACTCTGGTTCAATCTCCAGCACTGTATATGTCCCCCAGTATCACCAAGAGGGATCCCTGAGCATAAAACAAGGAGTAACTTCTGAGCACATGAGCATAAGACCCCCAACAAAAAACAAAAATAAATAGTGACTGAACTAAAAAGGCATCCACAGACTAGGACAAAATATTTGCTCATCACTCATATGACCAAATAAATAAAACTATATATATTATACAATATATATACACAACTATGTATATAATATAAAATATATATACAATACTCATAAAACAAAATATAAAAAAAGATATCAAAATATGGGCAGAAGAGATGGACAAATGCTTCCTTAAAAAAACATATAGGTGTTCAATGGAAATAAAAAGAACAATGAGACATCACCTCGCATCAGTGAGATGAGCACACATCAAAAATATCAGAAACAACTAGTGTTGGTGTGGATGTTGGGAAAAATGGAATCCTAATCCAGTATTCTGATCCGTAGTCAGAATACTGGATTTCAGAATACTGACTATGGATCAGAATACTGGATTAGGATTCCATTTTTCCCAACATCGTTTGCCTTACAAGCAGCCAACATGGTCAACCAGAGTTCGATTCCTCCGCCCCTCTCGGAGAGCCCAGCAAGCTACCGAGAGTATCTCGCCTGTACGGCAGAGCCTGGCAAGCTACCCGTGATGTATTCGATATGCCAAAAAACACAGTAACAACAAGTCTCATGATGGAGACGTTACTGGGCCCGCTCGAGCAAATCGATGAACAATGGGAGGACAGTGTCTACCATGTCTAATCCAGTATTAAAGGGAATATTGATTGGTTTCTTTGGAAAACAATATGAACACTTCTCAAAAAACTAGGACTATATTTGATATTCCATATGATCTGGCAATCCCATTTCTTGGCATCTACCCCAAAGGTCCCCAAAAAACTTGGTTCAGAAAAGATATTTGCATTCCTATATTTATTGCAGCACCATTGGCCATAGTTAAGATCTGCAAACAACCCTCGTGTCCAAGAACAGATGATTCTATAAAAAAAAATTGGTGTTTACATAACAGAATACTACTCAGTTATAAGAAAAGTCTAAATCATGCAATTATTTTTTATACCTGTCTATGTATACATATTTAATTGATTCACCATGAGGTACAGTAACAAAGCTTTCATGTTTGAGTTTTGATCATACGGTCATCAAACACCCATCCCTTCATTAGTGCAAGTTTTCCACCACCAAAATCCCCAGTATCCCCCCGCCCTCCATTCCACACCTCTCCTGCCTGTGTGGCGGACAATTTGCACAATACTTTCTTTCTCTACTTAGTTACCTTCGATATTTCAAGACCAGTCTCACCACTGCTCATACCTGTCAAAAAGGCAATGCTAGACAATGTGTTTTGTATTGCTTCTTCTGGATACAATATAAGGTCTCGTGAGGGTGGCCACGTCCTCTAGGAATTCTAAAATTTTAATAATTAGTATCTGAAGAGATCACTGTAGCAAGTTACTTGAGTCCGAGGTTCGTTTGTGTGTCTCTGGATCATGGCCATGTGGGAGCCTAAGTAGACGGTGGCCTGATGTGGCATTATCTCAGAGCCCATCAGGGCAGGGCAGGGAGGGAGAAAGGCCCACACCCTGCCTGTCCCGTGAGGTCTGGCACCTGCAACCACCACCACTCGTAGCTGGAGCTTGTCACTGACTTCTAGAAAATGGCAGCTGTTGGAGTTCCTAGAGGGCAGGCGGAAGGAGGACGCCTGCCTGCATCTGGAGTTGTCCAGCAGAAATGGTCTGTTGCAAAGTCCAGGGCTATTTCTGCAGCAAGTTTCTTGGGTCTGAGGTTCGTTTTTGTATCTGCAATTATTTGTTACATGAATGGTACTAGAGGGATCATGCTGCATGAAGTCAGTCAGAAGGAGAGGTACAGATACAGAACTGTCTCTACAGATACAAAACTATCTACAGATACCATCTACTATCTACAGATACAAAACCATCTTTATTTGTGGCATATAAAGAAACATAGTATTAGAATAGCAAAAGTCAAAGGCAACAGGACTTGAGAACTGGTTTACAGAACTGAAATTGGTGTGGGCAGGGAAGGAGAGAGGGTTGGGGGAGGACCCTGAGATAATGATGGAGGGAAGTAGAAGCAGAGGGTGTGGTACTGGAATAGTGCATGCATGAAACCTTCGCTTGAACAGCATTTTAAATTATGATGCTTCTAACAAAAACTAAACAAAACACATAGAAACAGGAGAAAAATAAACTATTGCTAGATTTACCGTTGTACATTTTGTTTTCAAGACATTGTCCATTTATCAATATATTTTCTGATACAAACATGTTACTTCCTCCTCAGCCCTTCCATTCTGCTACTGATACCTCTTGAAGACTCTCGGAGTGGTTTCCTGGCCACTTAGAGCTGGATCAGAAGTAATTCTGTTTATATAGAATACCACAGTAGTCACATAATCTTAATTTATTATAACTAATTTCTACATGGGACCATCGACTCCTAATAATCTGGAGTCATAAAACTATCTAAAGGTGAATGAATTTAAAAACATAATTGAGAGGCCAGAGAGACTATATAGTGGTTAAGACACATTCTTGCATATGATGAATCCTAGTTTGATCCCTGGAACCATGTAGTCTGCTAGCACTGCTCTGTGCCTTACTGAGGGTTGTCTGCTCCCACCAATTATTATGGCCCTGGAGGCACTAAGCACTGCTAAATTGGTCTAGGCAATACCAAGTACTGAAGTACCGAAGCAGTACCCCATCCTCAGGCCCTTGCATTGAACCACTGGCTGGGCCTGGGTGAGAATTCAGGGAGGGACTCCTAGACTCCTGAAAACCACTTTGGAGTTCCCCCAAAGCAAACAAAATATATCTGAATGCTATTCCTCTGTAAGATCAAGAAAACATCAGGAAAAACACTACTGTGTGTGCACTGAGAAAAAATTGCCCCTCTCTCATTACCTATGGTAGCTTACACAGTAGCTTCACAGATTTATTGAAAATAAATCCTTATGTCTTTATTAGTGAAGAGTTTGTTCAGCCAGTTTCCTTATTATTTTTTTATTAAAATTTTTTTTTAATAGTGAGACATCATGAGGTACAGTTGCAGACTTACACATTTTTGTGCTTGGGTTTCAATTATACAATGATCAAATACCCATCCCTCCACCGGTGCCCATTTCCCACCACCACGGATCCCAGTATCCCTCCCACGCCCCATTCCCCTCCCCACCCCACCCCACCCTGCTTCTGTGGCAGAGAATTCCCCTCTGTTCTCTCTCTCCTTTTGGGTGTTGTGGTTTGCAAAAGAAGCATTGAGTGGCAATCATGTTCGGTCTATAGTCTACTTTCAGCATGCTTCTCCCATCCTGGGAGGATCCTCCCAACACCTTTATTTGGTGTTCCCCTCTTTATCTGAGCTCCCTTTTCCCCTAGTATGTATGGTTGGCCTCCAAGTCATGGAGTAAAATTCCTGGTACTAATCTCGGCCATTCTTGGATGTTAGTTTCCTATTTTGTTACTTTATGTTCTCCAGATGAATGCAATCTTTCTATGTCTATCCCTTTCTTTCTGAGTCATTTCACTTAACATGATACTTTCCATGTAGCACCACTTGTATAGTGAAAGAGAAGAATGTGACATGAAGAAAACAATCCCATTTACAATTGTGCCCCAGAAAATCAAGTACCTAGGAATCACCTTAACTAAGGAAGTAAAGGACCTGTACAAAGAAAACTACAAAATGCTACTCCAGGAAATAAAAGAGGATACGAGGAAATGGAAAAATATCCCCTGTTCATGGATCGGGAGAATTAACATTGTCAAAATGGCAATATTTCCCAAAGCACTGCATAAATTCAATGCAATCCCTATTGGGATACCCATGACATTCTTCAAAGAAGTGGAGCAAACACTCCTGAAATTTATATGGAACAATAAGCCCCCACGAATAGCTAAAGCAATTCTTGGGTAAAAGAAAATGGGAGGAATCAACCTCCCTAACTTCAAACTCTACTACAAGGCAGTAATAATTAAAACAGCATGGTACTGGAACAAAGGCAGAGCTGTAGACCAATGGAACAGGGTTGAATATACTGACATCTGCCCCCAAGCATACGAGCATCTAATCTTCGATAAGGGGGCAAGAAAAGTGAAGTGGAGCAGGGAAAGCCTCTTTAACAAATTATCCTAGCAAAACTGGATGGCTACATGCAAAAAATGGGCTCAGATCTCTGCCTAACTCCATGTACAAAAGTAAGATCTAAGTGGATTAAAGACCTCAACATCAGACAGGAGTCTATAAGGTATATTGAGGAAAAAGTTGGCAAAACCCTCCATGACATAGAAGCTAATGGTGTCTTCAAAGATGTCACACCGCTGGCCAAGCAAGTGAAAACAGAGATAGACAAATGGGACTATCTTAAACTAAGAAGCTTCTGCACCTCAAAAGAAACAGTGACAAAATACAAAGACAGTCTACAGAATGGGAAAGGATATTCGCCAACTACACATCTGATAAGGGGTTAATTTCAAGGATATACAAAATACTGGTTGAACTCCACAAAGAGAAAACATTCAACCCCATCAAAAAATGGGGAGATGAAATGAATAGAAATTTTCACAAAGAAGAAATCCGAATGGCTATAGGGCACATGAGAAAATGTTCCACATCATTAATCATCAGGGAGATGCAGATCAAAACCACAATGAGATATCACTTCACACCACAGAGACTGGCCCATATCCACAAGAACAAAAGCAACCAGTGCTGGTGTGGATGTGGTGAGAAAGGGACACTCCTTTACTGTTGGTGGGAATGCCGACTGGTTCAGCCCTTTTGGAAAACAGTATGGACGATTCTCAAAATATTAGAAATTGAGCTCCCATTTGATCCAGCAATACCACTCCTGGGAATATATCCCAGAGAGGCAAAAAAGTATGGTCGAAGTGACATCTGCAATTGTCTGTTTACTGTAGCACTCTTTACAATAGCCAGAATCTGGAAAAAACCTGAGTGTCCGAGAATAGATGACTGGTTAAAGAAACTTTGGTACATTTACACAATGGAGTACTATGTAGCTGTTAGAAAAGACGAAGTCACAAAATTTACATGCAAGTTTCCTTATTTTTGATGGAATCTTTTGGGTGGGAGGATTAATGAATATGTGATTTATTCATACATCTAAAATATTAGCCCTTTGTCAAATGATAGTTTGTTTCACAGTGCACACATTTTTCTTTTTTCTTTTCTATTTTATTTATTCACTGTAATGTGGGCTGGAGCAATAGCACAGTGGGTAGGGCAGTTGCCTTGCACGCAGCCAACCAGGCCAACCCAAGTTTGAATCCTCCAACCCTCTCAGAGAGCTCAGCAAGCTACCGAGAATATCTCGCCCGCACGGCAAAGCCTGGCAAGGTACCTGTGACGTATTTGATATGCCAAACACAGTAACAACAAGTCTCGCAATGTTACTGGGCCTGCTCAAGCAAATCGATGAACAACGGAGGAGAGTGCTACAGTGTCACTGTAATTTACAGAGATGTTGAAAAATTAAGCATTCAGTAAACTTTAAATCTGCCATCAGTGCTACTGTCCCTCCACCAATGACCCAAGGTTCTGCCAGTCCTCTCTCCCTACCCACTTCATTAACAAAATGAAAATGCCAAGGAACGAGTGGGTGGAAATGCGGTCAACTAACAATTATATGAGGTCACTGGTCAAGGGTTTTGGTCAGCACAGTGATGTGGAGGCAAGTATGTACATGGAAGCCACAGGATTCAACACTAGTGTAAGTATGTGGCCCCAACTATAAAAAGAAAAAAATTAAAATCATTTTGCAGAAGCATTTATGTTTGAGGTAATCCAATTTATTTTTGCTTTGTTTCCTTTTCATTGTGTCCTAATTAGTAATGACATCGTGAAAAATCATGAAACCACTATTCAGTGTTTTCACTTTATTTTAAAAGATTTTTCTATGTATTTTATGGTTTCAAAACTGATATCCAAGTCTCACTGATTTTATTCTTGGTATGAGGTAGTATTCTAGTTTTATTCTTTAACATAAGGTCCCCTCATTTGTTGATGGACTTTATTTTATACACTTGGTTCCTTTGTTATCAATTAACTGTCTCCATATATGTGTTGATTTATTTCTGAGCTCTCAATTCTGTTCTATCAACCTATATATTTATTTTTATGCAATGACACACTGTGTTGATTATTACTCCTTTGTATCATAGTTCTAAGTCAGGGAGTGATACTGCCAGTATAACTTTTAATATTCAGAATCCTTTGTGGTTACAAATAAATTTCAGCAACATTTGTTCTATGTCCTTGAAGAATGACATTGAAATTTTGAAAGGGTTTTCACTTAATAGATGTATTGCTTTGAGGAGAGGGTCATTTAATAATGTTAAATATTCTAATCCATGAATACAGAATATATTTTTCCTGTGTCTTCTATTTCTTTTAACAGTGACTTATAGTTTTCAATATATGAGTCTTTTACTTCCTTTGTTAATTTTATTCCTAGGAACCTAATTTTTTTGATGAAATTATGAAGGAATTATTTTCTTGATTTCTTTCACTTCTAGTTTGTTGCTTGCACATAGAAAGGAAACAGAATTCTCTATTGAATTTGTGGTCTGGCACTTACTTTATTTGTTTATTTTTCTTCATGACTTTTTTGTGAAGTCTTTAGGATTTTCTGTACTTACAATTACCAAATTCAAATAGTATAATTTCACTGCTTTTATAATCTTTCTCTTTAGTTTCTTTTTCTTGCTTTGGTTTTCTAGGTGGAAAATCCAATGCTATGATGAATATTTGCAGTCAGAGTGCCTTATGACTTACAGAAAAAGCTTTCAGCTTTTCTCCTCTGAGTACAATGTTACCTGTTGCTTTGTTATATGTGTATTTACTATTAAAACAATTACTATGACTACTAATATAAAATTTTGGTGAAGACATATATCATTGTTTTGGGATATAAATTTTAGGTAAGTGTGTGTAACTTTATGTATTAACTTGATTGGTGCAATGTGCCCAAACTTTTGGCCAACTTTTTTTTTTTTTAGGAATTTATGTGAGAGGATGTTTCTGGAATAGATTGAGGTCTAAATGAATAGTCTAAGTATATCATATTTACCTTCTTCATGTGTGTGAAGTCCAAAAAGTAACAGTGCCATTGATTTTTCATTTTTTTCCTAAAAAAAAAAACTTGAGGGGCCAAAGTGATAGTACAGAGTGTAAGAGTGCTTACCTTGCACATGGCAGAGCTGAGTTCGATCCCTGACACCCTATATGGTACCGTGAGCCCGACCAGTAGTGATTCCTGAGCACAGAGCAAGGAGTACGCCCTGAGCACCCCCAGGTGCAGCACAAAACAAAAACAAAAAAATAAAAATAAAATAAAAATATAAAGTTTTAGATATAATTGGCATATAAGTATTGTTATGTATATTTAAGAGGGAAGTGTTTTCTGATACTTATAGAAAAGCTTCTACAGCTTTAGCCAGTACCTTCATCGTAGCACATGATTATAATATCTTTTTCTTTAACCTGGTAAAAAGCATTTAAGATATAGTTTCAATTCTTTAATTCATAATATAGTATTGTTTACTATAATTATAATCCTTTTCATTAAATCACTATAATTTTATTTTATTTTTTTTCCCTTTTTGGGTCACACCTGGCAATGCTCAGGGGTTACTTCTGGCTCTGCACTCAGGAGTTACCACTGGTGGTGCTCAGAGGACCATATGAAATGCTGGGAATCGAACCCGGGTCAGCCACGTGCAAGGCAAATGCCTTACCCGCATTGCTCCAGCCCTGAAAATCACTATAATTTATTCATTGTATAACTTCTGATTTGTATGTTTCCTTTGACCAACATCTAAAATGAAATATTGACTCTTCCTCAAGCTTGAATTTGACAACTGTGCAGACCTTGTAACTTAACCCACATAATTGTGTAAGATCACAGATCACAGATCACAGATCATCCTGTTATTCGTCGATTGCCTCTAGCAGGCCCCAGTAACGTCTCCTTCATCCTAGCCCTGAGATTACATTCAAGACTCTTTAGGAGAATGAGACCCATCATTGTTACTGGTATTTGGCATATTGGGTACGCCACGGGGAGTTTGCCAGACTCTGCCAGTTTGTCAAAGTAGGAATGAGATGTCATAATAAGATGTCGCGCGGCGTGTAAGATAGTTTCTTATAATCATCTCTGTATCTGTTTCTCTATTTGTCTACTTTTGTTTCAATATATCTATCACTTGTCTTATCTATTATCTATCTCATCATTTATCTTACAGCTATTATATACCCACCCACCCCAACAATTAGATATCTATAGAGAACCCTGTTTAGTATAGTAACTGAAAGTTAAATTTTCTAAGTGAAACTTTTAAAAAGAAATTGTTTTATGAAATTGTATCTTTTTTTAAAGAAGTTTTATTGGATCAGAGTTAACTTGCATGATTATGTTTCAGTTACACAATGCATGGGCATTCATTCATTCACCAGTGCACATTTTCCACCACCATTGTTCCCAGTGTCCTACCCGTCACCCCCACCCTACTAAAATTGTATCATTTTATCACTCATTCTTCAGGATTTTTATTCTCAAGTTGTTTCCTTAATTTCAGTCAGTCAAATAGACATTTTGAAATTTTATCACAGTCATTTAAAGTTACATTTCCCTAATGATTAGTGATAGCATGTATCTGTTTATTTATTCCTCATTTAACATCCTAAGCAAGTTATGAATTAAAATATTTTGCCTATATTTTGGGGGGAGGGAGTTTGTTAAGAAACTTTGTATGCAATCTTGGTGGGAGTTCTTTATTACATATGGGTTTTGCAGATATGTTATCTCATGATAATGCTCATATTTTTAATTTCTCACAAATGTCTTTTGAAGAGAAGTTCTCATTTTAATAAAGTTCAGGGGCAAATATTGTTCTATTGTTCATACTTAACAATTCACATATAAGTGAGATCATACAGTATTTTTTTCTGTGTAATTTTACTTAGTATAATGTTCCACACATGTTGTTACAAATGGAAAAATTTCATTATTATGCCTGATCAACAGTCTTATGTATCTTTATCTATATATTTACTTGTATCAAGAACTGTATCTGTGTCTCTCAAAATTGATATATATATAGACATATCATAAAGGTAAAGGTAAAGGCCCTCCCGTTGATCATCAATTTGCTCGAGTGGGCCCAGTAACGTCTCCATTGGAGACTTTGTTGTTACTATGTTTGGCATATCGAATACGTCAAGGGGAGCTTGTAAGGCTCTGCCGTGCGGGCGAGATACTCTTGGTAGCATGCCGGGCTCTCCGAGAGGGGCAGAGGAATCAAACTCGGGTGGGCCATGTTGGCTGCGTGCAAGGCAAACGCCCTACCGCTGTGCTATCGCTCCAGCTCAGACATATCATAGATATCATATATACCTTTAGCTCTATATCTTGTATTTTCTTTTTGCATTTGTTTTTTGCTGAATATATAATTTTCATCTCTATCTTGCTCCTGGAAATACTGCCCCAATAACATAGGGTGTTTTGTCTCTGATATTTAAACTCATAATTTTATGTTACTTATCTATGTTTTTGTATTTTAAATGATAAATATATTATGAATAATTTGATATAAAATAGTAAGCGATTTTTCTTTTGAAATTTATTTTCTGAAGTTCAGTCTAAATTATTTGCTTTATGGTATATGTTTTCAAGACACCCTGTAAAGATTTATGTAATTATAGGAAAGGAAAATTTGATGATTTAGAAACAGAATAAATGTATGAACTTTTCTCCACCCATTCCTCTTGGTATCTATGCCCATGATTTGTGACAACATTGTTGCAATGAGGTAACTTTTTTGGGGTGTTGGGTAGGGAAACTTTGATTTCACATGTGTGAGTTTCCACGTTGCCAAGAAACTACAACTGTAATATGACTACCTTTGTTCAGAAAAAATTGACAAGCAAAATTGATATATAAGTATGAGTCATTACCAGGAAGAAATTTACATGCCAGTTCATAGTAGATATTTAATAAATATTTGTTGGATGAATAAATGAGCATATGGCTAACTTGAATGAGAACCTTACATTTTTGTAATAATAAATAATTTGAAATGTACTCCTCTTTTTTCCCTTTTCTTGACATCACTTTTCACTTATATCTGATATTTGGTACATAATAACATATCATAAAACATAAAACAACTGGTGGAAATTATAGTAGAGAAGAAAGGGGAGGATTTTTCCTTTTTAAAAAAAACATTGGGAAGAGATGGAGAAGTGCTGTGTGATTTAAGAGTAAACCTTTGAAGTAATACAGGATATAGATTTGGTAAAGTTCACGATAACTGACTGAATTTGGCTTTAAACAAAAAAGACATTTCCTTACAGAAGTGAAGGATGCCTTTTGCTTCTTTAGATTTGCCTTCAGGAAAATTTATTTTTCCTTTTCAGGAAAAGTGTTCTCCAGGATCCTTTGAAATCTGAGATGAAGTGATGGTGTCCTAGCTCAGCAGAGAGTAGGGTGCTATTGTAAGATTTACACTAGACTAGCTTCAAAGTGAGCATGAGGGACAAAAGATTCTCATTATGAGAATTACATAGTCAAAAAAATACTTTGAAGTTATTATTTTTTAAATTTTTTTGTTTTTTTCTTAGTATGACTATCCTAAAACTCTTGAGAGGAGACAGATTTGAATAATGATCTTTGGGAATATCAGAGAGAGACTTTTTTGACAGAGAACTTAAAAAATTCAGAATTTATGATTCTGTTTGTTTCAAAAAGCAGTTGTGAACTTCTGAGTCTGAAAAGAAACAGTGATGTAATCAAATGTATTGTTGAAAATACAGTTTGTCCTGGGATTGAAGTAAATTGAAACTGAAGGAGGTGAAGCTAGTAAAATAAGATTTGAGACAGTCGTGTAACATTATAAATGGAAAGAAAAAAATAATCAGTGACATTTTTGTTTAGAAACAGAAATGGTGGCAATTGAAAGATTAAATTATTTTGTTTGTTGTGGGGCTGAAGCAATAATACAGGTATTGCTTTGCACACTTCCCACTCTAGTTTGACCCACCCAATACTACATGCAGTCCATAGAGCATGCTCATGATCTGAGCACAGATCTTGGAGAAAGCCTTAAATACAGTTGCATGTGCCCTCCCTCACCCCTATATGAAACAAGATAAAACCTTGTTGATTATAATAAAAAGCCATTTCCCAAAGGCTGGAGTGATATTGCAGTGGACAAGGCACTTGCCTTGCACACGGCTAACCCATGTTTCATCCTGGGCACTCCATATGATCCCCCAAGCACTACCAGGAGTGGTCTCTGAGTACAGAGCCAGGAGTAAGCCCTAAACACAGCCAGGTGTGGCCCCCAAACAACAACAACAGCAAGAAGAAGAAAATAAATAAAAGTCACTGCCCAGTCTCCTAACTCCCTACTTCACATAATTTAATGGGTAGGGTGTTTGCCTTGCATGTGGCCAACCCAGGTTCATTTCCTCCGTCCCTCTCAAAGAGCCTGGCAAGCTACTGAGAGTATCTCGCCCACACAGCAGAGCCTGGCAAGCTCCCCGTGGCATATTAGATATGCCAAAATCAGTAACAAGTCTCACAATGGAGACGTTACTGGTGCCCGCTCGAGAAAATTAATGAACTTACCATTACAAAAACTAAAAATGTGGTAGATAATTGCTTATATATCACTTGCCCCTAGAGAATGGTTAAATGCTAAAGAGAAGTGATGAAAGTTTGTTTCTGGAAAGTATGTCTACCTCGTAAAAAGCAATAACAATAGCTTTCCCCCAATCTGAAGAGCCAAAGGAAAAAAATTCTCTTTCTGTTCTTAAATGTGAAGACTAGAGTTGTGGTAATCGTCTTGTAACAAGTTTGAAGAAGTGCTATAAATGGAAGCTAGTTAAGTTAAATACTGCTATCACTGAGATATTCAAATAAACCCAGAAATATCCTGCTTCTTGAGTTATTTTTGTGGAAGGTAATAAGTGAATTTATTTTTAATTTTTTAAAATTTCTGAATAAATAAATAAATTCTGATTATATATAAGTAGCACTGAATAAATAGTTTTGCTCTGGACTTGAGTTCATATAATCCCCCCTCTGTCAGCTACTGTTAAGCCCATCCACCGCATTAAACTTTTTTGCTATTAAAATTCTCATTCTTTTGAAACTTTCTTTTCTGAGAATTAACAACTTTTTCTAAAGAGAATTATATTTTTGAAGCATATTTTTTGCCATAGCTACTTTAAAGTCCTTGCTGATAATTTCAATATGTTTGCTTTGTGATGAAGCTGTTCATTGCTTAACTTTTCTCATCAATGTTCTTTCGTGATTATGAGTGATTTTTTTAAAGTTTTGACTGAAACACAGTGACTCTTATTTCATCTTGGTGTATTAGTAGAAATTCGTTTTGTAGAGGCTTAACACAAAGAACCTGGTGAGGAGCAATGTATGATCAATTTCCTTGTGGGACTTACTAACACCATCTGAAAGAAGCAGAAGCTAACTCACATAGCCTCATTGTAGAATGATATGTTGAAATCTCAGCGAACACCTTGACCTCTTTGACACCATCCCAATAAAAGTGGGGCTCTGATTTGCACTACCTATTGATTGCAAGTGGGAGTGTTTGTTTAGCTCCCAGCTGAGTTCGACTGTCAGCCGGAAGGGGAGAAGCAGAGGGATAAATTACATTGATTTGTTACTACAGAATGAACATAATAGCTTAACCACCAATGAGCTTGCTCATGCTGGAGAAATGAGCCAGAGAGTGGCCACACTGCCTTGAAAGATCTCATTCACTTTTGCTGTTGCTGTGTGGTAGTGGGTCTTTCTGATGCCAGAGAGGAAGAAAGTGGAGCCTTTTTTCATCTTGATTTGCCTGGTGATAGTCATTTATGGATGTCAAGTAAGGATCTCTAGACTGAACTATGAAGGGAATGTTGATACAGCCCAGTGTTAACTTCTGTGCTTTGCATTACCTTGTTAAGTTTCTTGACTACTGGAGACTCAATTTGTCCCTGAATTCCCCAACACTGCCTTGATGAAGAATTAGATTAGCACCTGCTTTTATTAGCCAGATGAATGAAGTTCAACTCACATTCAACTCCTCTGAAACCTCTGAGTTTCTGTTGGTAGTTAGGCTGCAGTTGGGCTATTATTGCTAAAAAGATTTTCTGCTGTTTTTATTTTCAATGTGAAAATTCTTTTTCTCATTCTTTAACTAGAGGAAAAAAAAATTTTAGGGTTTCCTCCATCTATACATAGAGGCATCTGCAGCACCCACTGGGACATAAAAGACAATAAGGAAATCCTCAGAACCCAACCCTGTGTTCTTCAAGACCGAGATCTCTTTCTTTCTACCACACAGAGCTTTCCTATACTAGTTCACTTGATCACTTGATCACTTGACTTCCCATTAATCGTCGATTTGCATAAGCGGACGCCAGTAACGTCTCCATCTGTCCCTGTTGCGAGCTAGTATAGCCCAATGGCATCTGTTCGCTCTAGGAACACAAAGAGCTTCAAACCGATCGTTAATGATCTTGATGAAGAAGTCTGACCATCTGGTAGGTGGGCGGCTACACGGTCTTTTGACATCCCGTGGAATCCAGTCGGTAACAGCTCTAGTCCAGCGGTCGTCTTTAAATCTCATTACATGACCAGCCCATCTGATTTTTGACACCTTGGCAAACGAGACAGCGTCCCTGATTCTTGATGGATGTTGGAACTCCAGATTCTTTCTCTCATTTGAGTGAAACATGACATTCCAAGCATAGCTCTTTCCATTCCTCTTGGGAGACCCGAATAGCATTCTCATCCTATTAGCGTAGGGTCCAGGTCTCTGAGGCGTATGTTAATGCTGGAAGAACAGTGGAATCAAAGAGGTGTGCCCAGAGCCGGAGATTCTTCATCCTCTTAGCTATTTCTTTGACGCTCTTGAAGGCATTCCAAGCCTCTCTTCCTCCTGCGCAGCTCAGGTGCCAGGTCATTTGTCATGTTGACTTCTCGACCTAGGTACACATAACTGTTGCATTCAGAGATGGTCGTTCCATTGAGAGCGAATGGAGCATCAGGAATGAGGCTATTTCTCATAAACATTGTCTTCTTAAGATTCAGCTTTAGTCTGACCTTTCCACACTCACAGTTGAAGTCGGCCAGCATTTGTGCCGCTTGGCTGATGTTTGGGGTTATTAAAACAATGGCATCAGCAAAGTGGAGGTTGTGTAGTTGCCTACCATCTATCTTCACTCCCATTCCTTCCCATTCCAGTCGTTGCATGATGTTCTCGAGGGTGGCACTGAAGAGTTTCGGTTAAATGATATCACCCTGCCGAACCCCTCTCTTGACATCAATGATTACTTCTTTGTAGAATGGTGAGATCCTGGTAGTGAATCCGTAATACAATTCACGGAGGATCTTGATGTATTGAACTTGAATGCCCTGATTGGCTAGGGCTTCAATGACCGCATCTATCTCAACAGAATCAAAGGCCTTCTTTAAATCAATGAATGTTAGACAGAGTGGCATCTTGAACTCCCGAGAAGCCTCAACGAGCTTGGTTAACATGTGGATATGGTCGATGGTGCTGAATGCTTTGCAGAACCCGGCTTGCTCGCATGGTTGTCCTTCATCTAGTTTTCTGTCAATCCTATTTAGGATGACTCGAGTGAACAATTTGTAGATGACAGACAATAGGCAGATCGGGCCATAGTTGCCAATGTCATGGATGTCTCCCTTCTTGTACAGTAGAACAGTCCTGCTGGTTTTCCTTTGGGACGGAACCTTGCATTCAGACAGCGTGTGAAGAGCTGAGCCAGTGTATTGATGAGTACTGATGGCAGGTTCTTCAGGTGTTCAGGTCTGACCTTGTCTGGGCCGGGTGCTCTTCACTTCTTTACTGACGAAATAGCATGTCGGATTTCAGAAGGGAGAACATTGGGAACGACATATCCATCCTGTGGAATTTGGTATGTCTCAAGTGGACATGGCTATCGAAGAGATTTGAGTAGAAGTCATGGATAATCTTCTCCATTGCCGTTCTGGAAGATGTGATAGATCCATCAGGACGTTGAAGGGCAGTCATCTTGGTCTTGTTGTTGGCAAAGGGCAGGTGGCCGTTACAAATACTTTTCCCAGCTTCTGCCGCATCTACCAGCACTTCTGCTCTTCTCTCTTTGAGGTCTTCCTTGATTGCATCTCTGCACTGCTTTGCGAGCTCGGATGTTCGCTTGCAGTTGCCTGAGGCATGCGCCAAAACACATTGGCGACTAAGCTCAAGGGTTTTTGAAGACAGGCTTTTTTTTTTTTTGTGGCTATCTCTCTCTTGGCGTTCCTCGCAAAATCATGGAGGTGCTGAATCAGTCGATCATATTCCTCATTAATGTTGTCAACAATGGAATCTTCCCATGTTGCCACAATAGTGCCAAAGAGCTCCCAGTTGGTGGTCGTTCTGGGAGTTCTCTTTTTAAACTTTGCAGCCCTTTCTCCCCACTCTGTGAAGTAGAATTTTGCACGAAGTAGACAGTGGTCCGATCCCGTTTGGGACAACAGCGACATCGGTCAGGCAAAACCGTCAATTGAATATGATGTGGTCTAATTCGTTGTGGAATCGTCCACCAGGAGACTCCCATATCCAACGTTTAGATTCTGCCTTCTGGAACTGTGAGTTACCATGGATGGTCTTGGTCGACATGATGAACTCAGACAGTCTCTCACCCTGTTCATTCCATTCTAGGCCATGGGTCCCGATGTGAAGTTCTTCGGCTGATCTTCTCGGTTCTATCTTGGCATTAAAATCACCCACAATGATCTTGTAGAAGGTGTAGTCTTCTTTATAGAACTTCTCCAGCTCCATGTAGAACTTCTCAATTTGTCCTTCATCATAATTAGATGTTGGTGCGTAGACAACGAAGATGGAAACTGCTGACAGTGAGCCACATCTATTCAAATGTAAACGTCTGATTAGGGTTGTTAGGCATTCCAATGAATCAATGCTCATGGCCAAGTTTGTGTTGACAAGGACACAGACGCCTCTGACACCTCTTTTATCACATGTTCTGAGGAACAATTCTTCTACAGTGTCGAAAACGGCATGATGAGATTGGTGCCTTCTTGTCTCAGTCAGACCAATGATGTCGTACTTGATCTTTCGTGCTTTACCATCAGGTCCTCTATGGATGCATCTGATGCTAGCGTACGTGCATTGAAAGTATAGACGATCATTTTTGTCTTCCTTCGTTGTGGCAGCCTAGTTCGGCCTTGAGATTTTTTTGGCCTCTCCTTTCTTATCCTTCTCAATGCTGCCATATTGGTGAAGCCTTCAGGGTCAGGTGAATGAGACCCATTGTAATTACTGGTTTTGGCATATCGAATACACAACGGATAGCTTGCTAGGCTCTTCCGTGCGGGCAGAATACTCTCGGTAGCTTGCCAGTCTTTCCGAGAGGGATAGAGGCTTTTGGGGCGACCTCTAATTGCCCTTGTAGGTGTTACCATATTTGAACCCTATCAAATATGATACGGCAATTCTGGAAGATGGGTATTTAGTGGGCGCCCCGCAGGAGCAACATCAGGGGGTGGGGCTCTGGGCCTGTGGCCAGCGCGGCCGGCTATGGCGGGACACCAGGGACTGGGGCCAGGACCGAGCGGTGGGTGCCAGCACCATGGAGGAGGACCTGGCTATGTGCCCAGTGACCTGACCCCAGAGGAGCAGTAGGAGCTGGAGAACATCTGAGGTGGAAGCAGAAGCTGCTGGGGGAAATCCAGAGGCTGAAAGATGAGATTGCAGAAGTAGCCCATGAAATTGAGAATTTAGGGTCCACAGGAACAGAGGAAAGACATGCAGAGGAACAAGCAGGTCGCCATGGGCAGGAGGAAGTTCAACATGGACCTCAAGAAGGGGATCCAGTTCCTGATCGAGAACGACCTGCTGAAGAGCACCTGTGAGGACATCACCGAGTTCCTCTACAAGAGGGAGGGGCTCAACAAGACGGCCATCGGCGACTACCTGGGGGAGAGAGACGCCTTCAACATCCAGGTGCTCCACGCCTTCGTGGAACTGCATGAGTTCCCGGACCTGAACCTTGTCCAGGCGCTGTGGCAGTTCCTGTGGAGCTTCCGGCTGCCGGGGGAGTGCAGAAGATGGACCGCATGATGGAGGCCTTCGCCCAGTCGCTTCTGCCTGTGCAATCCCCGGGGTCTTCCAGTCCACGGACACCTGCTATGTGCTCTCCTTCGCCATCATCATGCTCAACACGAGTCTGCACAACCTATACTAGTTAGTTGTGTTAAAAAGGGCAGGAAGTTTTAAGGAAGAGGGATTAATCCATCCATATGGAAAGAGAAATCTTGATTTTATCGTTTAACTATTTTAGTCAGATCGAGTTCTAGAGGCAGGTATCTCATCATTTAACTAGGGCATATTTTCACTTCCCGTCCTTCTAAAGAGGGATGGCTTTTTAAAATACTTTTAGGTCCCTATTGATTTTGTTTCTGGTGTGGTGTGTGCATGTGTGTGTGTGTTTGCGCGTGTGCACATGCACGCACGTGCATGCTCGTATGTGTGTGCATACATAAAGTTGTTTCTTGCCCTGACACATGTATATGGGGAGTACATTTTTCCTTGTCTACCTCCCCCTCAATAAGTCTCATTATTGCCATTAACTTTTTCCTTTGTTGGCTGTCAAACAGGTTTCTTACAGATATATTGCTGAGACTTCTTTCTGAATCAGCTTCAAAGAATTTTTCTTCCAATAACTGTAGTTTGGCTTTATTAAAGCAGCTTTGTTGCCAGAGGATTTTTTTATTACTTAGGAGTATCACCATAGTAACAAAGTAGTGACAATATCTGTAATAAAGATTCTGGCTCTATGTTATGTGCTTTATTTATGCTACCTTTCAAGACCTACACCTCTGTATTTCCCTACTCTTGCCACATCTAGTATGAAAGGGTGTGCTTTTGGCCTTTGGCAATGAGTGGGATACTCAAGTCAAGCAGAGTCCTACTACCTGTGGGACCAGCAGTGTTAGCCTATTCTCTAATTGCAATAAGATACAAAGTCAATTATACCTCCTCACCCTTTTCGGTTATTTCAGCGCTTTTGTCTGTCTCCACAGAAGCTAACACTGTGTGAACAATAAGTATCTTCATATCTTCTTGGAAAAATGTGACCTTGTCAGTCCTGACACCTGATCAGAATTTGGAGTGGGGAAGTTCATGCAACAATGGAGAGGTTCACTTCTGCAACAATATATTTATTTTTGTAATACAAATATCACAGTGATATATGCTATGGAACATTTGGAAGAATTTTGGCATCAGGTGATTTTTTTTTTTCAGAGACAGCAGTGGCATGAAGGGCTATGGGTCTTTTGTCATTGATTTCTGGAGATTGCAGACACCATATTGAGGGGGACAGAGGCTGTAATTGATTGTGTTGTCCATTGTGTAGCTCTAGCATTCAACACAGAAAATGTTGCATTCAACGCAGAAAATGTTGTAGTAACAAATAAGTTAAACCCTACTATGTTGTACTGAGGGATCTGTTTTACAAGGGGGAAAATGCTTCTCTCCTAGGGCAGTTTTCTGGTTTTGATGCATGAAGAGGATGCATCAGGATGCTGGAATTGATTTCCAGCATGAGATGTAAAACCTGAGTGTTAATATTCCTATTGGAATGCATTGTGAATTACTTGATTAGGCAGATACATCTGAGATGGCATAAATAGGAGGTAAAATGGTGAAGAACTGGCAAATAATGGAGCTAGTAATTCGGAAATGACATCCTTAATAGAAAAAAGGACGTTCACATTATGAATATATATAAATAATATATATGCGCATGTGTCTGTGCAAGTCTGAGAATATATATAAATAACATATATGTGTGTGTATGTGCAAGTGCGACACTAAGTGATTGAGTATGGAGACTGATTAGAAGTTTGAATATTGGGCTGTAAAATTACTGGCTGACAAATACTCACTAGAAAATTTTTGCTTTATCATTTTTGTTTCATATTTCCTAATACTTCGGGTACTTTGCCCAATCTTTACTACTTACATAGGGCTCTAAATTAATTTCAGTAACAGACATGTGTAAATTATTCAGGATCTATGCTTTGTAGGTACTTTTTGTTTAGTGGAGAGACAAGGAGAAAGTTAATTATTATGATAATAAGCAGAGAGGATTGGTGAGCATACGAGACAACAGACATGGAGATCACAAGAAAGATTTCTCAAACAATGAATAGGGGGAAAGAAGAGACTTCTGTGTTCACCAAACCAGATTAAAATATTTTCTTTTATTGTATTTATTACTTTTTCCTTCCTTTTGCTGTTGTTGTGGCTGATACTGTGCTGACCCAGAATTGCTTGTTAGTTGTTGGCGCTTGCTTGAGACTACTTTTTATTAGCATTTACTTGTTCCCTATCAGTAACCTCAGTTCTATAGCAAAGCTTAAGAGTCTTTATATATGGAATTACTAACTATGACTTTGATGTATCTTTGTTTAGATATAATTTAGGACTTTGGCTAGGAAGTAATTAGTAGCCAGTTATTCTAGTGTGGGTATAGTTTTTATATCTACTTCTGGGTTCTACTTAATGGATACATAAATATTATGTAATAGTCATACAACTAGTTCAGTAAGTATTATGCTGGGACAAACTTTTCTTCTTCTGAGCAAAATATTTGAAAATCAACATTTTTCTGGAAATTATATTTATATTATCATTTCCTTGGTGATGGAAGACTGAGAGCAGAAACATTCATTGTTGTTTTTCACCTCATCTATACTTACCCTGTTGTTTTTAAATTTTAATTATTATTGTTTCAATAGGGTCCACCTTTGTGTGCAATAGATTAGTTTTGAGCAACTCAAGCAAATATTATTGCATCCTAGAAAAATTATCTTGCTCTTTAATTATAGTTCAATGAATTCTGTGGCAGGTAGATTAGAAATGAAAGTATAGAAACTGTGATATGGAGTCCTGTGCTACCTCTTCATATCTGAGGCAGCCTTTGCAAATAATGATTGCTTGCAAATGCAACTGTCTAGGTTATGTACAAAATGAACATAATAAGTTTTTATTTCCCATGGTGATACACCAACGGCTACATCCGGCTTCTAATAGTTTGCAATTCAGTAATAATAGCCTGGTTCAGTTTAGTTTATTGAAAACATAAAAATACTTGGCAACCAGAGGCTGGATACATGGTTCAAGAGAACAAGATTCCTATAGGGACTTCAGGACCTATTCATGGAACATGGGTACATTCAGCACTTAGCAACTATGATTTATTCATTGAGAAAAAAAAACAGCATTCCATAAGCATGATTTATATAATAACTGTGGTGGGAATTTAATCTCTAGCAATACAGATTTTACATCAGAGTTTTGTTTCACCTATCCTACAAGCTTTTTACAAAGCATTATTCTTGGCTGTAAATATTTAATCTTCTCACCTCTCTCAGGAGAAAACGATTTATTTTCATCCTTTGGAAGAAAGGAAACAGAGAAACACCAAGGATTTTACTCACTAACTGACTTCAGAATATAGCATTACAAATGTCTGCTGTGAAAATGAAGGGTTTCCTGAATGCAGTTGAATACTTTCAAACAGACATCTACTAGCAAATAACTTGTATTAGAAAGATATTTTCTACAACTGAACATTGAAAACTTCAAATTTTATCAAACATGAAATTTCATTATTATGAAATAAAAAGAATGATTAGTATTGTAATAAAGTCCATTGATTTTGCTTTTGTTTGGTGGGGTGCTCAACATTTACTCTAGGTTTTGTATTTTTGGGTCAGTTTTTGGAAGTAGTCAGGGATACATACTACCCTCGTGTTTGGTCACATGCACTTGTACTATCACTCTGGCCTTCCACTCTATTTTTATTTAGACTTACGTATTAATAAAACAACACAGAGAAGTTAACATGTGCTTTATCTTTTGCCACATGGTTATTTTAGAAAGATAAATTGCAAAAGTGATAGACCAACACTAGAGGACTTGTGGTTCTTTAATATTACACACAATGTCCTAGTACCAGTGTCCCAGGTTCCCTCCCATCAGCCCCCACCCAGCACCCCCCAGCCTGCCTCTATGGCAGGTGCTTTTCTTCTTTTTCTGTCTCTGTCTCTGTCTCTCTCCTTTTTGGAATTGTGGTTTACAATATTGATACTGAAAAGTTATCAAGAATATCCCTTTACCTACTTTTAACATTCAGTTCTTGTCCAGCATGATCACTGGGAAATGTACTGTGCAGGGATGAGTGTTGCAACACTGTATGAATGAAACCTAATCATGAACAGATTTGTAAGGGTCTATTTCACAGTAATCAAAAAAATTATACGCAATGCATGTCAGTGTCCACCAGTAAGTTGCTTATTAATTTTTGCAGTGTTCTTTCATTAGTTCAGATAGAGTGAATGAATCTACACAGTCTTTTTTCACTCAGCACTCTTTATGGCTGAAGATGCAGATTGTAAAGATTGTAAATTGTGATGAACTGTAGGAATAAAGATTTGAGGAAACTGGTAAATGTAGAAAGAATCATGCTTTGAGAGAAAGTGTGGGAGTGTTAGAAAGATTCCTGGCTAAAATGGAAATCTTTTATTATGAGATCATGTGTAATTATTAAAAATGTTTTGACCTCTTTTATCATATGCATAAAATATATTAATAAAGTCCACTGGCAATAAATAAAACCTTGTGTGACAAGGTTGTCTTAATCAAAAGGAACAGAATATTAAAACTCTTTAGATACTCAAATCTCAATCAAATTAATATCATTACTCTTATATTTGGACATTGTAACCTTTATCATTGATAAATGAAGCTACATAAAACATAATTATGTCTTGGTAAAAACTGTGCTGTACTGGTAGGGGAATAAGCCTTCTGTTTGTTTTTTTCCTGAGAAATAGCTTCCAATATAATTGCGGTAAATATAGTCTTTAATGCCTTTATAAATCTTTATTTAGTCAGAATCATGATTTTTTTCATATAGTGACCTCTTATTTTGAAAATGATGAGTGTTCTTTGTGAATAAAGACTTTAGGATTTTACAAACCAACAATTGGATCATCACTTTTAAGAAAGCTCAAACAAAATGTTTTTACATCACAGGTGTTTATTTAAGAAAATCAATAGTGAAAAATCCATAGTTTCAAAATTGATTAGTTAGGATAGACAGTGATGGAATCATGATTTTATAAAATCACTTTTCTTTTTAATATCTAGCTTCTAAAGATGTTTAACGATAGCTTAATTGTTTGATAACATTAAATATGTATGTTGGTATCATTTAGCATTAAAAAAATGAAGGCTTGTAGGAAAAATTTAAGGGAGGAAGTATTGGAGGGGATGGGCATTTGGGTCACACCCAGTGGTCTTCAGAGGCTGTTCCTGTCTCTGTGTTCAGGACTGACCCTGGTGGTACTCAGTTGCTGGGGAGCCAATAATTTGCTACATTGCAAGGTGAGTGCTTTATTCCCTGTATTATCTCTTTGGCCCCACTGGAGGAAGTGCCTTTTTAATTTAGAAAGAGTAATTTTACACGTGTAAAATCATTTTATTATAAATAGATATTGAAATCTTAAATATTGAATCTATATAGACATTCCATATATGTTCATGTTTTTAATGTGATAAAATACATTATTTAAAACACACCATTTTAATAATTTTCAATTGTATGGGTCTGTGACATGAAGTCATTCAATTATTGCATAACCATCACTATGATCCATTCCTGGTATTTTTTTTCATCATTCCAAGTTAAAACTTTGCACCCATTAAAAGGTTATATTTTGTTTTGGTGTTACTTACTGAAGAACACTCTAGTAGCATTTGAATATGGAGAAACTTTCCAAGTAATATATTTATAATACCAGATAAGTTGAATCAGATCTATTATATATATTGTATTTATACATGTATTTTTATTTAAATTTTGTATTTGTATTTGTTTTATATCAGAAACTTGTCAAATCAGTAACAGTTTTTGTTTTTGCATTAAGAAACTTGGAAAACTTTCTAGTATTTGGTTGTATTTATTTTTTCCAGTGGTATTTAGCTGTATTACAAAGAATAATTTAAAAAGAGATTTACCCCACATGAATTTACCAAATTTTGGGAAACTAAATAAAGTAAGGTGAGATTTCTAGTATTTGAAAACAATTTAAATCATATAATATTTATAGTTTGCACTCTATCCTAAATTGTCAGGGAATTTTCTAATGGAATAATTGTTATTTTCAATACCTGTCAGAATATTAAAATTATATTATTTTACACAGTACCTTCATCTCTAAACATTTATCCTAATATATATATATATAATTTCATCATAGTACATTTACAGAAAAAGATACCTAAAGATACCTAAAGAATCTGAAATTATAATAAGATGGTATATTATTCATTAAAAATAGATGACATTAAAAAAGACTCCAGTGTATGACTAGCATAAAAACCCATTAAAGGTGCTAAAAAATACTTATTTTTAGGTAACTAAAACTTAAAAAAATACTACATATTATCTAGAATGGCAATTATAAGATGTACAATCATGAGTGTTTAGAAATGGAACCACTGAACATTGCAGATGGGAGTGAATAATGATACTACCATTTGGGAAACAGTTTGACAAATTTCTTATAAAGTTCAATAAATGCATCAAATAAAAATGCACATACAAAGATTTGTTAAAAATCATTCACTATAATTTTACTAAAATACATAGAAAGTTTTTCTTATGAGTATGAAGATACAAAGTCTATCAATTGAATAAAAGACAAATTATGCTGGGGCTGGAGAAGATAGTACTGCAGGCTGCACTCTTCACATGTGGCCAACCTTGTTTGATTCTTAGGACCACACATGGTTTTCCGAGCTATGCCAAGAGTGATACCTGAGTACAGAATTATAAGTCAGCCTGAGCACTACTGAGTGTGGCACCCCTGTCCAAAAAAAAAATGATAAATTATTATACTACATTCATTCAAGAAAAAATACTACACAGCACTATAAAGAAATGAACTACCTGAAGTAATCTTAGCAAAGTGTTCCAATATTAAATGCTAAGCATAGAAGTATATCTATTGCATGATTCTACTTGTATATTATAAATAGAGGTAAATTCAGAGTGTTTTGACAATAAATAGTTGATAAGGAAGACTAGGTTGTCTGAAAAAGTACTAAAAAACTTTTTGGGGTGATACATATTTTATCTTGGTTGGAATCTTGGTTACAAAGGTACACACATTTTAAAAATCTCATCAACTTATATAATTACAGTAACTGCATTTTGGTCATGTTCACTGTGGAATTATATTTATCTATGTGAAAAAAGATGAATTTCAGCCATTGACAACAGCTGAAGGGACCTAGGGATTATTATACTTAATAAAAATAAAGAAAAATACTTTTTTAGTCTAGAAGGCCATTTAGTTTTCAGAAGAGAAAGTGGAAAGGTTAATCAAAATAGAAGGGGTCAATTGGTGAATGGCTTTCAGTGGTGATATTAATGGAGTATATACATATATTGATTTTCAATGTAGCTTATATAATGTCATAATTCAATGTTACTACAGTAGACATGAGTATATTTTATTGTAAGTAAATTTTATCAATGTCGAATAAATAATTATAACAATAATATGTAATTGATAATTGGCTAAAAACAAAAAGCTATGAGCCCATTCTGATTTAATGAATGCCTTTAAAATTTCTGTAGTAAACAAATGTTATACAGTGCCAAAGCACTTCTACATAAAATACTTCATTACAAAGAGATGAAGTATTTTATGTAATTTTTGCAATGAAAATGCCCTGTAGATACCATTTTAATCAAATGGCCAAAATAAACATTATTAGTAATGGTATAAATATAAATGAACACTACCTGATAGGATGCAATGAAAACAGGCACCGTTTTCCCCGATATTTTGGTCAAAGTTGTATTATAGGTGCAGGAGAGGAGAGGTCTGTCTCTGTGTCCATACAGGTTTCCCAGGTTCTTCAGTATTTTCAAGAGTGAAAATACCAAGGAATAAAGATGCTCAGACTTAGAGTTAGAAATAGAAAAGTTTATTGGAAAGTATAAGAGAAACTTCTTATAATGGGGAGGAATTTAGTATGAGAGAATGTCAAGTATGGCTCCTGTTGTGTTTTTGTTTTTTTATTTTTTTTAATAGGAAAATTGGGTCTTTGTGATATTTATCACAGTAACAGAGAATTTTCATTTGTTTTCCAGAAATGTTTTGTTAATTTAGGGCCTATTTGATAAGATTAAGATAAGGTTAACATCTTTCATACCTACTTTGGCTGGTAGAGACTCTAACTCCTTTTAGGTTATATATTTTACCATGTGCCCAGCTACTGCACCATTATGTCTTGGATTGCTGTGAACCCAAGGTCTGGGGATAAATTTATGGTTTTTGTTAATTGTAAACTTCTACAGAAAGAATCTCAGACAGAGTCCAGAAATTTGCAGGAATATTTAATATGTAAAATAGTGACAGCAAAAATGGAGTTGCTTGCAGAGACCTGCAAGGAGAAACTGAGGTTTACTCTTTTATTATCTTTATTAAATCATAAGGACACATGGGAAAAATGCAGTTTACAGAATGAAAAAAAAACAGCCTGTGACCTTCTGAAGAGTCATGGTGTTAAAAATAAAGGAGAGATAGGACTGGAAAGATAGCTCAAATTGCTGAGCTCAGGCTATTCGTGCATGAGACTCGGGTTTTACTTCTGGTACTGACAGGAGTGACCCTTGAGACAAGTTGAGTGCAACTCAAAAACAAAAACAAAAACTGAAAAATAAAAAAAAGACAGCAAAGAAACTGCTCTAAACTCTTGAATTCTAACAAAGAAAGCAAGCAACAAGCAAGCAACAACAATGCAAATAAATACAAAATGTAATTTATATCTAGGATCTTTTCTTATCAAGCACGATTGGGAAAATTGGTCAAATTTGGGTGTTTTCTGGGAATTAGATTAATGTTAACTTAATGCCTTCTGGTTGTTGTAGAATTTGTGAAAGAGAAAGCGCTTAGTTTGAAGGAAGTACACACTATTTTGGGGCAGAAGTGGTGTTAGTTTGGCAAATTATTCAAATTAGCACTGTAGCATTGTACTCCTGTTGTTCACTGATTTGCTCAAGCGGGCCCAGTAACATCTCCATTGTGAGACTTGTTGTTATTGTGTTTGGCATATAGAATACGGCACGGGGACCTTGCCAGGTTTTGCCGTGAGGGTAAGATACTCTCGTAGCTTGCTGGGCTCTCCAAGAGGGGCTGGGGAATCGAAACTGTGTCTCCAGGGTCAGTGCTTTGGCAGCGTGCAAGGCAAATGCTTATTCTTTGTTTTGTATGTTTTTCTTAAATATCAAGATAAAAATGAGAGCAGTGTAAAAATTTATAAAACTGTCTTTACTATTTATTTTAATTATTGAAGTGCTATGTTTTCATTCAACTGCTTAAAATATGACATTTCAGAATATATATGCCATATAAAATTAAATGACTTCTTAACATATCTCATTTTTACCTTGCTTCTCCTTCTTTTTAATTTTTTTTACTTTGGTTTTATACTATTGTCTATTAGTTTTTATTTATTTTCTTTATTTTAAAAATTTTTACTCTGTAGTAATTACAGTTGCTGGAGTGATAGCCTTGCACGCCGCCGACACAGCCAATCCAACTGATCCGGGTTTGATTCTTCCGCCCCTCTTGGAGAGCCTGGCAAGCTACCTCGAGTATCTTGCCCACATGACAAGCTACCCGTGACGTATTTGATATGCCAAACACAGTAACAACAAGTTTCACAAGTTACTGGGTGAGCTTGAGCAAATTGATGAACAACAGGAGGACAGTAATTGCAGTTATGTAAGTAAATTGCTATAATTATGTTTATGCCATTTTATTTAGAATCACTAATAAATAAATTAGTAGATTTTAAAAAAGTAAGTGAAAGCAGTATTTATAGAAAGAATTTTAGAAAATTGAAAGATGGAAGAAAGATATATGTTCAAAAGAGAACAAGGGCTTCTGTGTATGGGATAAAGCAGAGTGGCTTTTGAAAGAAGCGTCTACACAACTTCCTCAAATTGTGTTACTGTGTAATTCTCTGTATGTATAGAAGTTAATCTGGGTGTTGTTACAAAGAGAGCCTTGCACTCTTGATAGTTCTTTGTGTGTGCGTGTGTGTGTGTGTGTGTGTTGTTTGGGGTCATACCCAGCAATGCTCAGAGGTTACTCCTGCTCTGCACTCAGGAATTACTCCTGGCAGTGCTCCGGGGACCATATGGGATGTCTCCATATGGGATGTCTGGGCATGCAAGGCAAACACTGTACCCACTGTACTATGTCTCCAATAGTTTTTTCATAAACATTTTTTTTTATTTTCGGGTCACACCTGGCAATGCATAAGGGTTACTCCTGGCTCTGCACTCAGGAATTACTCCTGGCGGTGCTCAGGGGACCATATGGGATACTGGGAATTGAACCTGGTTGGCCCTTGCAAGGCAAATGCCCTACCCTCTGTGCTATGGTTCCAGCCCCAGTTCTTTCATATTCTTATTAGGACCTTTAGATTTTCCTTTAGCTTCTTTTCTAAGGGAGTTTTCTGATGTCTGGGTGGTGGCCCTCATCTTCTTCATCCCCAAAGGACTCAGAATTTGTATTTCAAAGGGAATGTGTCCATGTCTTTGGGCTTGAAAATTTTATCATAAGTTTTAGTTTTCCCTAAAGCTCATTACCAGAGTTCCCCATCTATCTCCCTAGAGATTTAACCCCTTGAATCTTTAAGGGTTATGTAGGTGAAGATCTGTGTCTTCTGTAATTTCTTCATGCTGACAAAATGTAGACACAGCCTAAGTAAGGGTGTGAAATCTTAATCAATAATCATCTTTAATAATAATGTTGGTCTGCAGCGATAGCATAGCAGGGAGGGCGTTTGCCTTTCACATGGCTGACCTGGGTTCAATTCCTCCATCCCTCTCAGAGATCCCAGCAAGCTACTAAGAGTATCCCCCCCGCACAGCAAAGCCTGGCAAGCTCCCTTTGGCATATTCAATATGCCAAAAACAATAACCACAAGTCTCACAATGGGAGACATTACTGATGCCCACTGGAGCAAATTGATGAACAAAAGGACGACAGTGCTACAATGGTACATTGCTAATAATAATGTTATTACACTACATATTTAGTGATATGAGATAGATCATGAGATGTTAGTTTCTAGGTTAACTTCTAATTATCTAAGCACTTAAATATTCAAAGTTTCTTAAGGGGAAAAAACCAAGTAGATGTTAACTATTATGTATTTTTGTGCATATGTGATTCATTTATTTCTTCATAGTAAACTTTTATGTATAATAATGCATAATAATTTCTGTTTTAGAACATAGATTATTATATTAATTTTATTTTTGTAAAGTTGTTCACAATAATTTATTAAATTCAATATATCAACACCAATCCCACCACCATTACACCTTCCTACCACCATTATTTTGAATTTTCCCATCATCACCCAAACCTGCCCCAAAAGCAGGTGCTAAATAATTTATTTTCTATTGTTTGTTATGAATAACCAACTAAAAATGATCCAAAAAGCTTTCCTTAGAGGAAAGTTTGTGAAAATTGTTGTATCTCACTATCTCACGTTGGAGCCATTAAGACTCTGTATAAGAGATAATTAACATGTTGTTACAGTTGAGCCTTGTGTGTCTTTGTGTGTATATATATATGTATATGTACATATACACATATATGTATTTGTGTATGTATATATATTTTATCAACATTGGTTGCCTTCTATTTTACAGCCCATCAAATGTGGTGTGCTACTCTTGGTATATCAGTGGCATAAAATATGAGATGTTGTACAATCGCAAAGGGGGCCATTATGCTCCAGGAATTCTAAAATTTTAATTAGGGTGCTAGAGCTGGACTTTAATTTTTAACTGAGTGGCCCTGAGGTATCTCTGCAGCATGCTGGTCTCTTCTGAGATTTATTTATGAGTCTCTGGATCATGGCCATTAATGTGCTATAGGGCACCCAGAAGCAACTCATGGGCATGGCTGCCAGGCACCAGGAAATACAGGGAGATGGGAGAAGGGGGCTCATTCCTGACTCTGTTGAGCCTGGAGGTTTCAGTCAGTAGTCTGGATATCTATGTTTTCAGCAGATTCATTCTCATGTGTGAGGACACAGGAGAAGCCCTCAAAGGTTGGCTGTGAGCATGGCGGTGATTAGGTTCTGGAGGTTTGCTGAAACAGATTTCTTTACGGTGGTATGTTTATTAAGGTGAATAAGTTTTATTTTCAGAACAATTTCATTTACAGAAAGTTGAGCAGAAAATTCCTAAGAAGTTCTTTCACCTGCTTCTAAGTTTTCTTCCTTATTATTTTGGTATATTTATACCAATATAAACATATTATTGTTAGCTGAAGTTCATATTTACTTGGTGTAAGATTAGGATTTGATTTTTGTGAATATTTTCCTCAGTCTGTGTTTTGTCTTTTTATTCATTTGACTGCCTTTGACAGAGCAGAACATTTTAGATTAGTTGATTTTTATATGATGTCTTCCAGTAGGCGGGGGTCACACCCATCACCTGGCCCCCTGGCGCCGTGTAATCCCATCAACGGCCAAGACTCAGAGACTATAAAATCCAGCTCCCGGACGAGAACAGTGCAGTCTCCTGCCCCCGCGCCTGGCTGTTCCTCGCCGGGGCCCCTTGGAGGGGAGTGGGTTGAGCTTTCCTCCCCGCCCCGACCAGGGCTCCGGCAGCCGAAGACCTCCCGGACCAGTCACCACCATGCTGAGACCACTCTCCGCACACATGAAGGTACTGGCAGAGGGACAGATCCACGCGGGTTCCGGGGCCGAGATCTCCAAGCCTACTCAGATTGGAGTCGAGCATCCTCCACCCAGATCCTTCAAATTCCAGTAGGCGGGGGTCACACCCACCACCTGGCCCCCTGGCGCCGTGTAATCCCATCAACAGCCAAGACTCAGAGACTATAAAACACAGCTCCCGGAAGTGTGCGGCCACATTCACGGCTGTGTGACATCTTATCATCTCATTCCTACTTTGGACAAACTGGCAGGCTACCGAATGTAGCCTTCCCACAGGGCAGAGTCTGGCAAACTCCCCGTGGCGTACCAAATATGCCAAATACCAGTAACAATGATGGGTCTCATTCTCCTAAAGAGCCTTGAATATAATCTCAGGGCTAGGATGAAAGAGACGTTACTGGGGCCTGGTCAAGGCAATCGACGAATAACAGGATGATGAAATGAAATGAAAATGATAATTATTTTATCATTAATTTTTTATTGAGGTAATGGTTTTTTCAGGGCTGCATGTGTTTTGGGAATATAATTTCATACTCACCATACCCACCAGCAAAGGACCAGTGCCCCTCATCTATAACCACTGCATCCCTTAGTTAATCCAATCTCTTACCAACTTCTGCTCTGGTAATAACTGGAACATAGGGGAACAGGCAAGTCAGTATTAGAGATATGGCCCGAAGCAAGAGAATTACCAGTATGGATTGTGACAAGGGAGGTTTAGGTGGTACTTGGTAACCTAGATGACCTAGGCTGGCTGGCTCAACACCAGAACAGAATCATCTTAGCATCCTCTCACTGTTTTAATTAATGGCCATCATTCTTCGAACATAATAAAGAAATGCTGACCCACTCACCTTTATTAAACGGCTTTTGCCTTTCTCCTTTCTCCTGAAATCTCCTCTCAGAATCTGGGAGCTTCCCTGCATTCTTTTACCTTTCCTTCTTTTCCTCTAAATAAAGCCTTTTTTTTGAATTTGACTATTTGCTGTTCTGTCCCTTGTGTTCAATTTTGACTGCTAGCTCAGGCTACCTACCACAGTAACATCAGTTTTTTTTATCAGATTTTAAATGTTGTTGGACTTTATCTGTTCCCTGCTTTGCTTCTCTATTGTTTCACATCTGTATGAAATGAGCTAGTATTTTTATTTCTCCACCTGATTAATTTTGCTTAGCATGATTTCTTCACATTCCATTTTGTTGTTGAAAAAGGAAAGATTACATCTCATATTACATTTTAGTGAATGCCACTGTTTTCTTATATTTGTGTAGAATATCATTATGTGCATAAAGACATACATATCTTTCAAAATCCACTTATCTGTCCTTGGACACTTCAATTGTTTTTATATTTTGGCTATTGTAAATAATGCTTCAGTGAATAACTTTTCAAAGTAGAATTTTGTGCTCTTTAGATAGATACCTAAATTTGCTGGAACATATGGGAATTCCATTTTCAATATTTTGAGAAATGTCATTAATGTTTTTCAAAGAGGCTAAGCCTGTTTACATTTCTATCAGCTGCAAATGAAGGTTCCTCTCTTTCCCTCACATTTCTGCCAGCACGGTATTCTGGCCTTTTCTTTTTTTCCTTTTTTTAAAAATTTTATTGAATCACTGTGAGACAGTTACAAGCTTTCATGTTTCAAGCTTTCATGTTTGGGTTACAATCAAGCAATGATCAAATATCTATCCCTCTACCAGTGCACATTCCCCACCACCAATATCCCCGGCATATCCTCCCTTTCCCACCCTCCTCCTGCCCCCATGGCAGACAATATTCGTCATATTCTCTCTCTACTTTTGGGAACTTCTGGCCTTCTGATAGAGATCATTCTCACAAGTTTGTGCTGCCTCCTGGTCATTTTGATTTATATTTCCCTTATAATTAGTGTTGCATCACTTTTCCTGTTGACCACTGTATGTTTCGTATATGTCTTCATGATCACGATCACGACCATCCTGCTGTTCGTCGATTGCCTTGAGCAGGCCCCAGTAACATCTCCTTCATCCTAGCCCTGAGAATTTTTTAAAAAGTGCCATATTTAAGGCTCTTTCAGGGCTAGGAGAATGAGACCCATCATTGTTACTGGTATATGGCATATTGGGTATGCCACGGGGAGTTTGCCAGACTCTGCCGTATATGTCTTAGATAAATCCAATATATGCCTGTTAATATTATGCATTATTTATATATATATTTGCATATTCTTGTTAGTATCCCAAACATTAGATTAATGTCATTCTTATAAAAAATCTAGTGGTGTTCTTCAAGGAAATAGAACAAAAGTAACAAATGTTACTGAAACTTATATTGGGATATGAAAGACCTCAAAGAGTCAAAAGAATCCAGAGGAAAATGAACAATAATGGAGGCATCACACTTGTGATGATATTTTTCTTGCACACATCTGATCTTGGTTTAATTTCTGGTACTGCATATTGTCCCTTGAGCACAACTAGGAGTGTGTTTTGCTGGGCACAGTCAGGTACAAGCCCTGAACATTGTGAGATATGCTACAACTTCACCAAGTGTTGTTAGAGAAACTGAACATTCACTTGCAAAAGAATGAAATTGGTTTACTATTTTACATTGTTTACAAAAGTTAACTGCAAATACATTTAAGACATATGTTTAGCCCTACACATAAAATACATTGACAGTAGCATATGAGAAACACATTTATTAGTCTAGTTTCTATAATATAGGGTTTGCTTTTAGCTTTGTGTGCAAATATCACCCATATTAGCACTCTGGGGCCATCTGGGGTTCTGGGAGTTGAATCTGGGTTGACTGTATGTAAGACAAGCACCTACCTACTGCATTATCTCTCTGGCCTCAATCATATTTTATCTTACCCTAAACATTGTACATCAAGGTAATATAGAAAGTTTGATGATATGATTATCTAATAGAGAAGTGTTACATTTTCCTTTGCAAGCCATTTATGATTTGATATTTAATCATTTAAGACAAGCAATAATTGAACTAGACTTATTTATTTTTCTTTTTTTTATTAGTGAAACACCATGAGGTACAGTTGTAGACTTGCAAATTTTTCTGCTGCTTGGGTTTCTGTTGTACAATGATCAAGGGCCCATCCCTTCACCAGTGCCCATTCTCCCCCTCCACTAATCCCAGTATCTCTCCCACCACCCTCATTCCCCACATCCCACCCTGCCTCTGTGTCAGGGCATTCCCTTTTGCTCTCTCTCTCATTTTGGGTGCTGTGACCTGCAAAAGAGGCATCAAGTGGCAATCATGTCTAGAGTCTACTTTCAGCATGCTTCTCCCATCCTGGGGGATTCTCCCAATACCCCCAATTTGGAGCTCCCTTCTACATCTGGCCTGCCTTTACCCCTAGAGTGTGAAGCTGGCTTCCAAGCCATGGAGTAAACCTCCTGGTATTTATCCCGGCTATTCTTGGGTGTTGGTCTCCTATTTTGTTACTTTATGTTCCCCATATGAACGCAATCTTTCTATGTCTATCCCTTCTCTTCCTGACTCACTTCGCTTAACGTGATACTTTCCATGTAGTACCACTTGTATGTAAATTTCATGACTTCATCTTTTCTGACAGCTACATCATATTCTATTGTGTAGATGTACCAAAGTTTCTTTAACCAGTCATCTGTTCTCAGGCACTCAGGTATTTTTTTTTCAGATTCTAGCTATTGTAAAGAGTGCTGCAATGAACAGACAACTGCAGATGTTGCTTCGACTATACATTTTTGCCTCTCTGGGGTATATTCCCAGAAGTGGTATTGCTGGGTCAAATGGGAGCTCAATTTCTAGTTTTTTGAGAATTGTCCACACTGTTTTCTAGAAGGGCTGAACCAGTTGGCATTCCCACCAGCAGTGAAGGAGTGTCCCTTTCTCGCCACATCCGTGCCAACACCTGTTGCTTTTGTTCTTTTGGATATGGGCCAGTTTCTGTGGTGTGAAATGATATCTCATTGTTGTTTTGATCTGCATCTCTCTGATGATTAATGATGTAGAGCATTTTCTCATGTGCCTTTTAGCCATTCGGATTTCATCTTTGAGGAAGTTTCTGAATTGAACTAAATTTAACTAGGGGTTATAGTTTTAATAGTTTTCAGTTTATGTCTGTGTTCCTCAGTCTCCACAAGTGAACTCCCAGGGTTTTAATTGTCTTAAAAATCTTTGTCTATGTTTTTAAAGTAGTCAGGAGTTTCAGCTCTTGTCTTTCTGATTTTCTCAAGCCAAAGCTACAGAGGTTAGACCCAAGTAACTTTAAAATATGACAAGTGGGGGAATGGTGCCACCAGCAGGTCAATCTGTACCTGTGAGATGAGTGCATCAGCAGCCTCATGGCTCCTTCAGACTTCCAGATACCCCAAAATTGCTGCTGTGCCTTTGGCCAGACCCCAAAAACTTGGGGCAAAGTTTACCAAGAAAGTAAATGGCCAAAAGTTAGGTATGTGGGAGACACACCCACAAACCACCTCGGGCTCAGCTATATAATTGGAGGCATGGCCTCTCTGGTTCCTGATTGAACTGCTTAACGGCCATGATCCCAGAGACTCAGAAACAAATCTTGAAACCCAATGGCTTTTGGCAGAAATGCATCTGGTCCCTGCAGTAGGTTACCGGCGCTGGGCCACCCCAGGTGGGAATAGATTTCATGCCTTGGCCTGTTCCCCCTGGAGGCCCAGTGGCCATCATCCTCCAGAGGCCACTGGACATTCAGGTTTGGGCCCGCAGTGACAAGACACATGGGACCTCACGGGATGAAGGTGGAGCTGGCCCTTTCCTCCTCGTCCCAACGAGATCCTGAGTCGCCACCCACGAATGGCCTCTCTGGCTCCTTATCAAGCTGCTTAATGGCCGTGATCCCAGAGAATCAGAAACAAATCTAGGAACCCAGTGGCTTTTGGCAGAAATGTGTCCAGACCCCACAGTAGGTTACTGTTGCCAGGCCACCCCAGGGGGGGAAAGGGTGCTGCCCCTCCACCTGGTCCCCTTGGCGGTTCAGTGGCCACCATCCTCCAGAGACCACTGGACAATCTGGGTGGGCCCTCAGTGACAAGACACACGGGGCCTCACGGGATGGGGGTGGAGCTGGATCTTTCCTCCCTGTCCCAATGAGACCCCGAGTTACCGTCCATGAACTGCCTCTCTGGCTCCTGATTAAGCTCCTTAATGGCCATGATCTCAGAGACTCAGAAGAAAATCTCGGAACCCAGTGGGTTTTGTCACAACTCCCTCCAGATTTAATTGTTAAAATTTCAGAATTTCAAAATCGCGTGGCCACTACTGCAGCCATGCGACATCATATGTTATTCATAACCAGCAATAGAAAAGAAATTGTCTACTGTTGCCTTTTCAGCAGATCTGAGTGTTGGGGTAAAATCCCAAATAATAATGGTGGGTTAAAATATTGAATGTAATCAAAGTAGAGAGAGAGGAATGTGGAAATCATTTGCCCCACAGGTAGGGGGAGGGTGTGGGATGGGGGTATACTGGGGTTTTTGTTGGTGGAGAATGGGCATTGGTGAAGGTATGGGTGTTTCATTGTATGGTCAAGACTTAAAACCAAAAGCTTTGTAACTGCTCTCACGGTGATTAAATAAATAAAATTATAAAAAATAAAAAATATAAGATGGAGTTCATGCCCAATTCAACCAGCCTAATCAGTGGCTGAATAAATAGCAGTACTCCTACATTAAAAAATATAACAAATATTTCAAGGGGGGAGATTGCTGTGTGCTTTAAGAAAAGCAACACATTTTTGTTATCTTATACCCTGAGACTTACTGTGACCACATGCTACAGATTTATTATAACTATTAGAATCTTTCTTTCTAGTATATGACCTCCAATACAGTAACAAAGTAACTGTACTGTGGGAAAAATACACAGCGTTTTTGTGGCCCCTCACGTTTGGATTTATTATTCCAGCTCCTTCCAACGTCCTTATAGCTTATTTTTTTTAGCTCTAGCAGATATATGTATTTTTGCTTTGGTTAATCTTGATCTTTAGTGCACTCTTAAAACTGGCAAATACCAATAGGGGATTGCAAGATCATCTAAGAAATGTTCTCTATTATCTAGAGTTTTAGTTTATTAAATTTTTAAAAATTGTTTTTGCAAGAACATTAGCATTCTCAGACTTATGACATTAGTCTGAAATATACACCCACAAACATTGTATTTGTGAGACTTAGTGGCTAAGATAAAATGTGTTCTTACTTAAAAATTTTATTTTTAATGAAATTTTATTAAAATGAAATTTTAAAGTAGGAACACATTTATTTCCTTGCCAGCTTCTGTTTTTCAGTTTTTCTTAGGAATTGTAGTCTCTGAATCATGGTTATTAGAGGCACTAATGAGGCATATTTGAAAATGACATTCCTGTTAAAATTCCACCTAGTAGTTAAACTGTTAAACTTTAAATTGGTACATATTTTGTTTTTATAAACAAGGCACTATAAAATAATGCCTTACTTAAAGAAAGAACTCTTATTTTAAAGTGGCTAGAGTAGTTTCTAATGTTATAACATTGCTACTGATTGCATTTTTCAGGCAATTTCCTAGATTAAGTAGCTGCTAGGAATTCCTAACTTATTGACAGAGATTCAGTCATTGACGTAAAGTCAATTTTCTTTTGCAGGGGTGGGGCAGGGATGTGGATATGGTGGGGTTATCCACAATGCATCAAAGTACACTAATTAGACATAAGTGATACAAGATTATGTGCTTCCGATTCTTTTTACCTCTAAATTCTATCTTCAGGCAGAGGTGGTGATAAAAGTATATGCTCACAGTATTAATAAATATGTGAATATTTATGTGAGTGAATATGAAAATTAATTATTGTATTACTAACAGAGATCAGAAAAGTTGAATATGTCATTGGTATCATACTCTTTGTTTTGGTGACTAGGATGAAGTACTCTCTTGTTAAGAAGAGATCCAATAACAGGTTTATGATGTTTGAAGGTTGTCACTATTTCATTAACTTTGCATTTCTAACTCCACATTTTATTAAAATTTTTATTAGTGAGACACCATGAGGTACAGTTGTAGAATTACAAATTTTGTGCTTGGGTTTCAATTATACAATGATCAAATACCCATCCCTCCACCAGTGCCCATTTCCCACCACCATGGATCCCAGTATCCGCCCCCGCCCCCCATTCCACCCTGCCTCTGTGGCAGGGCATTCCCCTCTGTTCTCTCTCTCCTTTTGGGTGTTGTGGTTTGCAAAAGAGGAATTGACTGGCAATCATGTTCGGTATATAGTCTATCATCAGCATGCATCTCCCATCCTGGGAGGATCCTTCCAACACCCTTTATTTGGTGCTCCCTTCTCTATCTGAGCTGCCTTTTCCCCTAGCATGTGCAGATGGCCTCCAAGCCACGGAGTAAGCCTCCTGGTACATATCTCGGCTATTCTTGGGTGTAATCTCCTGTTTTGTTACTTTATGTTCCCCAGATGAATGCAATCTTTCTATGTCTGTCCCTCTCTTTCTGACTCATTTCGCTTAGCAAGATACCTTTCATGTAGTACTACTTGTATGTAAATGTCATGATTTCATTTTTTCTAACAGCTACATAGTCTCCATTATGTAGATGTACCAAAGTTTCCTTAACCAGTCATTTGTTCTCGGGTCTCAGGTTTTTTCCAGATTCTAGCTATTGTAAACAGTGCTGCAATGAACAAGCAAGCGCAGATGTCACTTCGACTATACTTTTTGCCTCTCTGGGTTATATTCGCAGGAGTAGTATTTCTGGGTCAAATGGGAGCTCAATTTCTAGTTTTCTGAGATTTGTTTTCCAAAAGGGCTGAGCCAGTTGGCATTCCCACCAGCAGTGAAGGAGGGTCCCTTTCTCGCCACATCCACGCCAACACCTGTTGCTTTTGTTCTTTTGGATGTGGGCCAGTCTCTGTGGTTTGAGATGATATCTCATTGTTGTTTTGATCTGCATCTCCCTGATTAATGATGTAGAGCATTTTCTCGTGTGCCTTTTAGCCATTCAGATTTCTTCTTTGAGAAAGTTTCTGTTCATTCTGTCGCCCCATTTTTATGGGGTTGGATGTTTTCTTCTTGTGGAGTTTAACTAGTACTTTGTATATCCTTGATATCAACCACTTGTCAGATGATTATTGGGTGAATATCCTTTCCCTTTCTGTATACTGTCTTTGTATTTTGGTCACTATTTCTTTTGAGGTGCAAAGGATTCTTAGTTTAAGATAGTCCTATTTGTCTATCTCTGTTTTCACTTGCTTGGCCAGTGGTGTGACATCTTTGAAGATACCATTAGCTTCAATGCTATGGAGGGTTTTACCAACTTTGTCTTCAATGTACTTTATGGATTCTGGTCTGATGTTGAGGTCTTTAATCCATTTTGATCTTACTTTTGTACATGGTATAAGGCAGAGATCTGAGCCCATTTTTTTTGCATGTAGCTGTCCACTTTTGCCAGCACAAATTGTTAAAGAGGATTTTCTTGCTCCACTTCACTTTTCTTTCTACCTTATCAAAAATTAGATGTTAATATGTTTGGGGGTAGATGTCACTATATTCAACCCTGTTCCATTGGTCTGCAGTTCAGCCTTTGTTCTAGTACCATGCTGTTTTAATTATTACTGCTTTGTAGTAGATTTTGAAGTTAGGGAGGTTGATTCCTCCCATTTTCCTTTTTCCAAGAATTTCTTTAGCTAATCGTGGGAGCTTATTGTTCCATATGAATTTCAGAAGTGTTTGCTCCATTTCTTTGAAAAATGTAATGGGTATCATTACAGGGATTGCATTGAATTTGTACACTGCTTTGGGAAGTATTGCCATTTTGACAATGTTAATTCTCCCGATCCATGAGCAGGGGGTATCTTTCCATTTTCTTTCATCCTCTTTTATTTCCTGAACTAGCATTTTATAGTTTTCTTTGTACAGATTCTTTACTTCCTTATTTAAGCTGATTATAAGTACTTGATTTTCTGGGGCACAATTGTGAATAGGACTGTTTTTTTCATGTCACTTTCTTCTCTCTCACTATTTGTGTATAGGAAATCCATGGACTTTTGGGTATTGATTTTATAGCCTGTAACTTGACTATACAAGCTTATTGTTTCTAGGAGTTTCTTGGTAGAGGTTTTAGGGTTCTCTAAATATAGTATCATATCATCTGCGAATAGTGAGAGCTTGATTTCTTCCTTTCCTACCTGAATGCCCTTAATATATTTTTCTTGCCTAACAACTATTGCAAGTCTTCCAGTACTATATTGAACAGCAGTGGTGATAGTGGACATCCTTGTCTTGTTGCTGATCTTAGAGGAAAGGCTCTCAGTTTTTCCCCATTGAGGATGATGCTTGCTGTAGGCTTGTGGTAGATGGCTTTAACTATATTGAGGAAAGTTCCCTCTATCCCCATTTTGGCGACAGTTTTCATCAAAAACAAGTGCTGGATCTTGTCAAATACTCTCTCTGCATCTATTATATGATCATATGGTTTTTATCTTTTCTTTTGTTGATATGATGGATGTGTTGATTGATTTCCAATGTTAAACCATCCTTGCATCCCCAGATGAATCCCACTCAGTCATGGTGTATGGTCTTTTTGATGAGTTGTTGAATTCTATTTGCTAGTATTTTGTTGAGAATTTTCGCATCCATGTTCATCAGGGATATCAGCCTATAGTTTTCTTTTCTTGTGGTGTCTTTGTTGCGTTTTGGTATTAGAGAGATATGGGCGTCATAGAAACTGTTTGTGAGAGTTTCTGTTTCTTCAATTTCCTGGAAAAGCTTGAGAAGAACAGGCAAAATGTCCTCTTTAAATGTTTGGAAAGATTCTCTAGTGAATCCATCTGGACCTGGGCTTTTGTTGTTGGGAAGGCTTTTTATTACAGTTTTCAATTTTCTTGATGTTAATAGGTCTATTCAAGTACTCTAGATCTTTTTGATTCAGCTTTGGGAGATTATAGCAATCCAGGAATTTATCCATTTCTTCTAGGTTCTCTTGTTTTGTGGCATACAGACTTTCAAAGTAGTCTTGATAATCTTTTGGGTTTCTTTGGTTTCTATTGTGATATCCCCCTTCTCATTTCTGATTCAGTTTACTAGGGGTCTCTCTCTCTTTCTTTGTGAGTCTTGCTAGTGGTTTATTTATCTTATTTATTTTCCTGAAGAACCAGATCTTGGTTTCACTGATCTTTCTGATTTTTTTTTTTTTTTTTTGGTTTCCATGTTGTTGATTTCTGCTCTAAGTTTTATGATCTCTTTCCTTCTGCCTGATATGGGCTCCTTTTATTGATTCTTTTCTAAGATCTTGAGTTGTAAAGTCAAGTTGTTTGTTTATGTGCCATTTGTTTCTTTCTGAAAATGCTTGCATAGCTATAGATTTTTCCCTTAACATGGCTTTAGCTATATCCCATAGGTTCTGATAGCTCGTGTCTTCATTCTCATTTGCTTCGAGGTATCTTTTTATTTCATCCTTGACTTCCTTTCTGACTCACTCATTGTTCAACATTGAGTTGTTTAATTTACAGGTGTTTGATTTGGTTCTCCGTTTCTGTGTGTAATTCACTTCTATTCTCAGTGCATTGTGGTCTGAAAAAATTGTTGATACTATTTCTATCTTCCTGATTTTATTGAGGTATGTTTTGTGGCCTAGCACATGGTCTATTTTGGAAAATGTTCTGTGTTCACTGGAGGAGAATGTATATTCTTTCTTTTTGGGGTGTAAAGCCCTGTATAGGTCTATAAGTCCTCTCTCTTCTATTTCTTCTTTCAAAGCCAGTGTTTCCTTGCTGAGTTTTGTTCTTGTTGATCTATCCAAGGTGATAGTGTGTTGTTGAAGTCTACGGTTACTATTGTGTTGCTAGATATGTCCTCCTTAAAATCTGTTAGCAGTTGTTTTAAATGTTTAGCTGTTCCCTCATTAGGCGCATAGACATTTAACAATTTGATTCTCCCTGTTGTATGTACTGCTTGATGAATAGAAAATAGTCTTCGCTGTCCCTTCTAATTTTTTTCAACCTGAAATTTATGTTGTCGGATACTAGAATGGCCACCCCAGCTTTTTTGAGGGAGCTTTTTGCTTGTTTTCCATCCTTTAACTTTGAGTCTGTATTTGCTCTGACTGTTCAGATGAGTTTCTTGTAGGCAGCATAATGTTTGGTTCTGTCTCTGAATCCATTTTCCCACTCTTTGTCTCTTAATTGGTGAATTTGGACCATTGACCTTGAGAGAGATTATTGTTATGGGGTTTTGTGTCATCTTTCTGTAAGCGTCTTTTGTGCTTGTAGGGTTTGTCTTGTCTTACAGTAGCCCCTTTAGCCCTTCTTTCAGGTTTGGGTTTGAGTCTATGAAGTTCCTGAGCTACTGTTTATTTGGAAAATAGTGTACCATTCCTTCCAGTTTGAGTGCGAGTTTAACCGGATAGAGTATTCTTGGTGAAGCATTCATTTCAGTGAGTTTTTTCACCATATCCCACCATTGCCTTCGAGCTTGGAGAGTTTCCTCTGATAAGTCTGCTGTAAATCTAAGGGATGCTCCTTTGTATGTGATTTCCTTCTTTGACCTTGCTGTTTGCTGTATTGTGTCTCTATCAGCGGCATGATCATTCTAACTATATGTCTTGGAGTGTTTTTGTTAGGGTCTCTTTTAGCTGGTGCTCTTCAGGCTCCTTGAATCTGAATGGCTGCATTGTCCAGCTCTGGGAATTTTTCAGCAACAAGTTGTTTAACCATCGCTTTTTCATTAGGATTTTTTCCCTGACCTTCTGGTACTCCAATAATTCTAATGTTGTTCCTCTTGGAATCTTCTCCTAGGACTCTGATTCACTCTAGTGCTATTTTGAGGTCTCTTGCCATTGTTTGTTGTAGCCTGTTGGCTTGGTGCAGCTGATCTTCTGGCTCACTGATTCTGTCTTTACCTGTGGTCATTCTACTGTTGAGGGCACAGACTGTTTTTTATTTCATCTATGGAGTCTTTTATTCATGGCATTTCTGTGCGTAGTTTTCCAATTTCTGCTCTCAGTTCTTCCTGTAATTTGTCGATTGTTTCTCTCATGTTACTGGATATCTGTATGACTGTTTCATTGAGTTCATTGAACGTCTTCATTACTTCATATCTGAATTCTTTCTCAGAGAGGTCCTTTATGTGAGTAGCACCTACTGAGGCTTCTGAACTCTTTTCATCGTCCTCCCCACGTGATGGGGATTTGCGTTGTTTCTTCATGTTGGTGTGGAGGTATGGGGACTGAGATGTTACACTAGAATTCTTGGTATGACTAAACTACCTGCCACCACGTGAGCATTGGCCTGCCTAAAGTTAGGCCACACCCACTTCTACTGAAGCCACGCCCGCTTCTGAAAAGGCCATGCCCCCACGGGTACCAGGTGTGTGTGGGGGTTACTAGCTGGGAGGGGAAGAAGAAAGGCACTGTTTTGGGGACGAAGAGGAAGAGGCTCAGGGATGCTGTTGTCCCAGGGTCCTAGAGGACTCCTGGGGTGCTGCATGGAGAAATCCACGCCCCGGGTTCGAATACTGGTGGGTTAACTGACCTGGGAGGGGAAGAAGACTGGCACAGCATTGGGGACAAACAGGAAGAGGCTCCTCTCATGTATATCTTTATGCTTAAGTTCTTATAGAGAATAATAGGAAGAAACTGAAAATAATATATACTATTAGATAGTCTACTATAAATGCTAAAATTTTTGAGTGCAGATGCATGTTATTTCAGTGTTGTTGACTCTGTGGTTTGAATATTTAGCTCTATCATTCTTTAACACCACTGATGTACATTGACCCCTGCCACCTATTTCTTCTCCTCTGTCTTCTCCCCCCATCTTCCCCTCACTGTCTTTCCTTCTCCTTCTTATATTTTGAGACCAAGGATGAGCTAGGCATCTTCCCTTTAAACCATTGTATCTCTTCATCCACTTACTCTAAATACCATATATTAGTGATATCCCGTGCTTGTTTTTCTTCTTCTGGCTTACTTCTTTTAACATGATATCTTCCAGTTCCATACATGTTGCAACAAGTTGATGATTTCATCATTCCTCACTGCTGTATAATATTCCATTATGTATATATAACACATTTGTATGACCCACTGATCGGTATCTGTTGTCAGACATCAGGGTTGATTCCAAATCTTAGCTATTGTGCTGAGTAATGCAATGAATAATGGTGTGGATGCATTCTTTTGAATGAATGTCTTTCTGTCATGGGGGTAGAAGTTCAAAAGTGTAATTAGAGGGTCGTAAGAAAGCTCAATTTTAAGTTTACTGAGAACTCTCCATACTGTTAAGTTTTAAATAACAATTTATACCTGCCTTGTATCATATTGGGGTGTTGTCATCTGTTAGGAAAAAAATTGTCCAAATATAAACTGGAGGGAGGACAAACATTGGAAGATTTTACTTATCTGAAGTAATAAGATAGAAGTCAGGGTCCAGCAAATATCAATTGATAGGAAACCTGGGGTACAAGAGTATGAATTGATAGCTACAGATTAAGTGGAGGTGTAGGTGCACTGGGTATGACTCAGTGGCATGGGTAGGGGGTTAGGGGCACTCTGGTAGTGGTGAGGTAAGGAAACTGTGTACACCAAGACCATAACAGTCATCCCTAACATAAACACAAAATGTAGATTTTCGTAAAAAAATTTAAAATGATTTTTAGCTACCTTTTTAAATAAAAAACCTATGACTATACTACTTGTCTTATCACCTTTCATTATTATGCATGACTCCCCCTAAACTCTCTGCATGTCTCTTTCAAGGAAGAGTTATAAAATCTAGTTCTCTGCTTTTTCTTTCTGTAAAGGGATAGAAAGTAAGAATTTTAGCTATTATTAGCCACATATAGTCTCTTCCTCCTTTTCCTTTTTTTACTTTTCTTGTTATGGTCCTATAAAAATACCCCATTTGTATTTTTCAGTAAAAATATCACTTTATTTGAAAGGCCAGAGAATTAGTACAATGAGTAGTGTGTTTGCCTTGCACATGACCAACTAGGGTTGAAACCCAGCAAGCAATATGTTCCTCTGACCATATCCAGAAATGATCCCTGAGCACCTCACCAGGAGTAAATCCTGAGCACTAAGGGGTGTTGTCCTCAACCAAAAACAAATTCACTATATCTGAAAGTGGATATATCACAAAAGAGATGCATATATTATCAATAAAAATTAATAAAATTTAAGTATTGAAGGTAAGGTTTATCTTCTACATTCAATTTTTCTAATTATTTTTTATTAGCAGTTTTTTTGGGGGGGGTATTTTCCACAGTCATATTTTCCAACATCTCTGCTCTATCAGTGATTTCTTAATTTTTGGTTCAATTCTTTTGTTATTTATCTCATTGATGGTATTTAAAATTTCATTATTTTTGTTGAAATTTTAAAATATGTTTCTACCCTTGCTGTAATGATTATTTTGTGCTTTGATTATTTTTCCTATTTGATATTGCAACTTTTAACCTTTTTGGAGAGAGAGTATGCTATCCAATTCCATTATGTTTGAATTATTCTGTAGGTTTTTGTTTTGTTCCATGATTTCTGGTAAATTCCTTTGTTAGATCACAAAAATATTGAATATTTATTACTCTGTGTTAAGCAAGAGTCTTTCAAAGCTTGCAATGGAGGCATTATCTCAGTATTATTAATTGCAGTATATTATCCTAGGTTATTTATTCAGGGTTTTGTGGTGTAGGTTGCTTTATTTCTAACTTTTTATCTGTTTAGATCATTTGAGATCTAGTACCCAGACAAAGTAGAAGCCAATTTGTGGGAGGATATAGAGGTTGCTATTGAAGACCACCATGAATTTACTGCCCACTCCCAAAGGGATTGCTAGCATTTGAGTGGAGGAGGGTAAGAACTGTAACTACTCTCTCCTCTAGACCAATTCCATAATCCAGTCTTTCCCAGATGCTTCAGGCTATCACTTGTCCATCACATCCTGTCTGGATCTGCAGAATTTGCAGTCAATGTCTCCTCTGCTTAAACATTATTGCCCATTTAAAATATAAAACACAATGCTTATTGGGAAAAGAGAATGATGTCCATAGTGCTTAGCTATAAGTCATTCATTAGGCATTTATGAATGACTGTAACAGCATATGAATTCCTGAAAGTCACAGAATAATCAATACAATCTATTAAACTTTCATTTCTTGGAATACAGCACACTTACATGTTTAAACTGACATCTTAAAAAGTTTTATAACAAACAATTTAAACTCGCAGTATTATGAAAACCTTTACGTCTAATGAATGAAACCTTGAGAACAAAACCTCAAGGTCCGTATTACCTAGTTGCTTAAGAAGATATTATTTCTTTTCCAAACATGATGAAAAGAAAAAACTATGAATTTTATTTTAAGGTATCCTACAAACTCTGCTCACATATCAGAAACTCTGGAGATGTTAGTCAATGCCTGGGGTAGATCATAGTGAACTCAACAATCTCAGAGTCCAGAGTCCTTGATTTACTCTAAAAACCCCAAGACATTTTGAGCACTGTGGTATGGCACACATCTGTACTGCCTATCTTCAGTTTGAAATAATTTTCCTCTTCAAAATAACACACAAAGCCAATTAGCTTTTCTAAATTGAATTAACCTAACAGCATTCAAAAAACTGACAAACATAATATGCTTGTTTTAAGACAGAAGTGGATTAGTCAATAGCATCATATCTCTAGTCAGACCCAAATCAAGTTATAAATTCTAACCAAATAGTGAGTGCTGGAATAAGTCATATTATTAGCATGCATAGTCACACTGAGCTCAGCTGTAAGCAATGTTGGCCTTTTCAGCAGTGACATACAAAAAGTTATATAGTCTAAGAATGTCTTTAATGTCATGGTAGAGATTGTTTTCATTTTGTGTCCTCAAACTTTAAGTTACTTGTAGTATTTCTTGTAGATTCAGGAGAAAATGACATTTCATTTCTCTACACTGTGTTCTAGACATACTATTTTTATGCTTTTTGCCTGCCTATTGCTTATTAGAATCTGTACCAAAGAAAAAAAGCACAAATGCTTCTTTAAAGAAATATCTTAAAGTGTATAACAAAACCTTTAGTTACTTCTTAAAAGTTATTTTTCAGTGGAGTAGGTCTTAATAAAAGTGACAAAAATAAGGATTTTAAAATAATACATAAACCAAAATATCTGGATTATTTGCAAATATAGAAAATTAAAAGTAAAATACATTTTTATTTGCTAACAAGAATAGTTATGTGAGAATTCATATCATAAAGACACTGAGTGAGCTGTCTCTATTCCTGTCAACTCTCTCATATCAAGTTCCACATGATATAGATTTTAGAATTCAATTAAAGCATCACTGTTGTTAAAGAAATATGGTTAAAGTCTGGGTTTGACTGGTCTGCATAGACAGTCCACCTCTGAGCCATGCGTGTGTTTTGTATGGTCTCCTCTTCTTGACTATGGGTTGACCCTGTGACTCATCTATAGTTAGTAAGTTGTGGTAGAAGTGAGGCTGCCTGACTTCTGAGCAAAGGCAGAAGATGCCTTACAACTTCTCACCTAGATCTCTCATAATAAATTCTAGAAAACATCTGCTGTTCCCATACTGCAAGGAAACACACCAGTTAGCCAATATGGGGAACAGACTCCTGAGCATTTCCTAGCTATGCAGCCTTGTTAAGGTGAAGAATCCATGTGAAGATGTTATTTTGAGTGTCAAAGTTTAAAGAGGTCTCATGTGGGATTCATGTTGTTGAATCCAACCTGCACATAGAATTATGGAGGATAATGTGAAGGTGCTGGTTTAAGCTGCTAAGTTTATTGGCATTTGCCTATTTTTTTTTCATTAGTGAGACATCATGAGGTACAGTTGTAGACTTACAAATTTTTGTGCTTGGGTTTCAATTATACAATGATCAAATACCAATTCCTCCACCAGTGCCCATTTCCCACCACCACGGATCCCAGTATCCCTCCCACCCCCATCCCCCCATCCCACCCTGCCTCTGTGGCAGGGCATTCCCTTTTGTTCTTTCTCTCTTATTGGGTGTTGTGGTTTGCAAAAGAGGCAATGGGTGACAATCATGTTTGGTCTATAGTCTACTTCCAGCAATTACCAATAATGTAATTATAATAATAATAATGTAATTATAATAATATTATAATAATGTTATAATAATATTATAATAATAATTACATTATTATTACAATAATTACATTATTATTACAGTAATTAACAAAATTACTTCCAGCAACAACCAAACTGTAGATATTGCTGTTTGCTTTTTTGTTTCTTTTGGGGGTGGGGCTCCTAAGTGGAAATCAGGAGGTCTGGGATCGCCACCAGTGTTTCTAGTCCAACCCTGTAGGTGGTTCAGTGCACGGGCCTTGGATACAATGCTGTTGGGGCTGTTGGGCCTCTACAGTGAGATATCTGGACCACCTCAGTGATGCTGGAATCCCCCAGGACAGCACCTGCTGATGCCTGGGATTCACTTGCTGCTGGAAATCAAACCCAGGTCCTGTAATAACTGCTCTGCTATCTCCTGATCCATGTTTCATTGTAAGTGTAATATGTTTTTTGTTACCTACATGGGTCTTGAAGACCAATTATATTGACTGAGAGAGAAAAATGCTTCTGAATATTGGATAAATGATTTTATCTGCAACAACTCTGCTATGAATTTGTTAATATTTAGAGGTTATAAAACTTTTAAAGCAAAAAAAGGAGAAAATGAATCTTAAAACAGACTCCATAAGAAAAATATCAGAGTTTGTGTAAATGGCACTTTTTTAGTAGCACTGTAGCACTGTCCTTCCATTGTTCATTGATTTTCTTGAGCAGGCACCAGTAATGTCTCCATTGTGAGACTTGTTGTTACTGTTTTTGGCATATCAAATATGCCATGGGGAGCTTGCCTGGCTCTGCCGTGCAGGTGGGATACTCTAGGTAGCTTGCCAGGCTCTCCGAGAGGGATGGAGGAATCAAATCGTTCGTTCAATTCAATTTGATTTTTTTAGTACTAATTAAAAATTTTCTTTTTACTATAATTAACATGGTTAAGGTAATGTTAAGGTTTACAGTGTTTCTATACTTATTACAACTTAAACTGGGAGGTGGTTGATGGAGGTGTGGACACTGGTGGAAAGAAGCCAATTCTGGTGGTGGGTGTGTTTTTGGAGGGATGTATGCATGAAGTTTTGTAAATCACAGCACTTCAGTAAAATGGGTGGTGGGTGGGTGGGAAATGTAGCTACTAACATCCTATATGTTAAGCATTGGGATAGATTATATAGGGGCATAGAACAACTAAATTTGCCTAAAGTATGCAGTGAAGTTAGTGTCAGAGTGACTGAAAATTAAGTGTACCTCTTTAGCTTGAGTTAGTTACTAGAATGATGAAGTACACGTGAAAAGTAGGTGGTTGAGAATTAATTTTTAAAAAGAGGAGATTATCTAGTTCAGGGCTAATATGTTTCTATTTAAGGTATTATCATGTAATCTATCTGAATATCTCATTTAGTACTTATCCAGTGATGTTACTAATTATATTTTAAATTCTCTACTTCCTTTATTAGTATGTAAACCTAAAAGGTAAGGCAAAATACTTACTTATGTTTGGGTCCCTACAGCTAGTATAGCCACTGGTACATAGGGGGCAGTCAATAATTACAATAAGTAAATGAAATTGGAACATACAGAAAGCTGAGTATTTTAAGTCTAGTATTGTTATTCACATGTATTTTGGAGTTCCTCATTAAAAATTAAAATTTTTTATTTTTTTCCTTTTTTAAAAATTTTTATTAGTGAAAGACCACGAGGTACAGTTGTAGACTTACAAATGTTTGTGCTTGGGTTTCGATAATACAATGATCAAATACCCATCCCTCCACCAGTGCCCATTTTCCACCACCTCTGATCCCAGTATCTCTCCCACCCCCTTTCCCCCACATCCCATCCTAAAAATTAAAATCTTTTAGAGAAGGTATCTTTATTCTTATTTCTTTAAGTGGTAATTGACTCATACTAGAACCCCATAAATGTTGACTGAATGGGAAACTTAAAGAGTTTCCTAGTTCTAAAAAAATTAACCAAGATCTAATTTAAGACTGTAAGCTCATATGAAGTGCTGAAATATTACAATAAATTGTCTGGAAGGCAGCATAATTCTACATAACAAATATGAGGTTGCCTCTGTCTTTCTGGTTGCCTAGAAACAAAGATGCGACGTTATATGAGACTATAAGAGCTTATACCAATAAGATTATCTATGCAAAGTTCAGCTTGACTCTCCAAATTTGGAAAGCATCAGTTTTGAAGAGCTTCAGACAATAATGCGGTCTTCATAATTTCAGTATAGCAAAGTTTGACTTGAATTAATTATATTATCAATATATATTCTTAGCTGGAAGAAAGAATTCTTCATGTAAAATAGTCACAATTGACCAATAATACATTTTTCTATACTTATTTATTTATAACAAATGTTTTCAGTTTTTAAACAATGGCATCCAACATTGAAAAATAGGAGAAAGGGAAAGGAATAGGAGAAATTTGCTAGTTGGTAAGTCAATACTCTCAAGATATGAACTTAATGTAACTTTGACTTCTTTATGAGTAACCAGTGGGTAAGCAAAGGTTGTGTGACAATTCTGGACAGTGAGCTATTTGTTTTTAATTGGATGCATCTTTTTTTCCCTGCCTAATCATCCATGAGGAAATAGATATGCAATATGACTTTGTGAGAGTAATGAGTTGGGAGTTAGGAGGTCTGGCAAGACTGCTGATTTGATTTTTTGTTGTTAACTGTTGAAAAAGTAGACAGGAGTAGAAGAAATGGAGAAGAAAGTTAAAATATACTACTAAAATAAGAGAAGGAAAACTGGAGGATTCATTCTGGAGAAATCAATGAACATTTAACTGCAGCATTGGGCACAGCTGGGAGCAATTGCCAGCAAGACTCTGTCTTCTTCAAAAGCAATTTCTCATGTGTCAACTCACTTTAACATTCGCATGTGTCTAAGGATGTGAGGCTACATGGCACTAGTGAACATTTTGAGACTTAGACTAAGTACTGTGTTAATTCAGAGTTGACTAGGACTTTTATCATCAAATCCTAGAGCTGTTCTCATCGTAACATCCTGCTGCATTTGCTTGTGTAATAGATCTTAATTCCAATTTTCAAGAACAAGTCTAGCAGAGGATGATTATTTGAAACTAATTGTGAATGGCATAGTGTACAGTCCACTATTTCATGAGAACCTAAAATGTTCTGTTTCATAGAGTTGAGCTTTTATTTAGTAGGTTTTTTAAGAGTATCTTATTACTATTTTTATGTAGGAAACTATTTTTTTGTAACCATAGGCCCTCCCGTTGATCGTCGATTTGCTCGAGCGGGCCCAGTAACGTCTCCATTGGAGACTTTGTTGTTACTGTGTCTGGCATATCGAATACTCTCGGTAGCTTGCCGGGCTCTCCGAGAGGGGCGGAGGAATCGAACTCGGGTCGGCCACGTTGGCCGCGTGTAAGGCGAACGCCCTACCCGCTGTGCTATCGCTCCAGCCCATAGATTCTTCAAAATAACTAGCAAGGGATTTTTGTAGAATCTCCAATTTTATGGCATCATTGGTAAGGGTCTCATTCAAAATTGTGTGTGTGTGTATGTGTGTGTGTGTGTGTGTGTGTGTGTGTGTGTGAGGCAGGGTTGACTTTGAAGTGGTACTCAGAGGCCTGGGGTCCCTCACTGATGATTCCTGGTCAGTAGGGCAGGTTGTTCAATTCAAGGGACTAAGGGTGTGATGCAGCTCCACCTGTGCTGCACACCACATTATTCAGGCCTCCAGGACTGCACCTGAAGATGTTCGGGACAACATGGTACCAGGGTCAAACTGAGGTCAGCCCCATGCAAACATGTGACTTAACCCCTGTACTATTTCTCCAGTACACTGTTCATACTTTTTAATGAACATCTCCTGAAATAATTTTCTTAGTTATTTCATACATTTATTATTAAGATGATCCAATCTTTGCTTACTCCAAGTGTGTTTTATCAAACCTAGATAATAAAGCTTCAGGTTATTTTTTATTATTTTCTGTAATTCTATTTTTAAGCAAAAATAATCGAGTGGACCTCAGGTTTTAGTTTTTAATTTTCAGATGAATATTGGGAGAAGGAACTTTGTGGGAAAGCTATCACTGATATAGATTTATGGTATCAGAAACAAAGCCAAGTTTTCTAAATATTCAACAGTATTCAGTCCTCACAACAGTGCTATGTGTGATCTGCTTTTCATATCTGGATGTTCTAAGAAGAAATGAGGACCAAAGTCTTAGAATTATGTGGGATTTAATTTGTTTAACTGAATCTTTTTCACTCCACAATCTATTGTTTCTGTGTGTAAAATCACAGATAAATACAAAGAACAGTATCCATCCACATTTACCATTGGTGTTTAATATTAACACATGATCATTTTCTTTTTCAGAGCTTACAATTCATTTCAATATTTTTTAAGAGATTATTTGTTGGAACTCCCATATTACTAATTCATGTAGTAGTTTGTTTCTTTTTTAATTTAATTTAATTTTTTGTTCATTAATTTTTTTGTGGGGCCACACCAGTCTATGCTCAGGGTTTACTCATGATCCTGTGCTCAGAGATTACTGCTGAAGTTTGGGGGACTATATGTGGTGCATGGGATCAAACCTGGGTTAGCCACGTGCAAAGCAAACACCTTACCTGCTGTACTATCACTCTGACCCCTCTTTATTGATTTTAGTCATTGTTTATTGAACTCTTGTTATGCTAGAATTTAATCCAGTAATATTAGTTCCCTTCCTCCTCATAGTATGGTATTACTTTTTTTGTTTTTTTCTGATAGCACAGCGGTAGGGCATTTGCCTTGCGTTCAGCCAGTCCGGCCAAGCCGGGTTCGATTCCTTCGCCCCTTTCAGAGAGCCTGGCAAGCTACCGAGAGTATCTCACCCACACACCAAAGCCTGGCAAGCTACCCGTGACTTATTCAATATGCCAAACACAGTAACAACAAGTCTCAAAATGGAGATGTTACTGGGACCGCTCAAGCAAATAGATGGACAACGGGACAGTGACAGTGACAGTTACTTTATTCATTTTAAAGAAGGTATTAAGACTCAGTTACTATTAATATAGTCAAAATTTATTTGTTATCTTATAGTTATTCTTGACTCTTACAATGTATGATCATAAGAAAATTTTGCCTGTTTTCATTAACATCTGCCTTTGCCAGCAATCTTCCCACTTCTGTAATTTAACATTAAAAAATTTTAATGTTACTGTTCTTGATTCCAAAATTTGGAATCTGGACTCTCTGTGCTGTTTTCCATAGAGGCTGCACCAGTTTGTATCCCCACCAATAGTGTGTCAGATTTTGTTTTCCCCACCTTCTCTGTTATTTCCACTGTCGGCTGTTCTTATCTGTGGGTAGTAATGTCTCATTGTGGTTTTAACATGCATTTTCCCCAAGGGCTGGAGCAATAGCACAGCGGGTAGGGCGTCTGCCTTGCACGCAGCCAACATGGCCGACCCGAGTTCGATTCCTCCGCCCCTCTCGGAGAGCCCGGCAAGCTACCGAGAGTATTCGATATGCCACACACAGTAACAACAAAGTCTCCAATGGAGATATTACTGGGCCCGCTCGAGCAAATCGATGATCAACGGGAGGGCCTTTACTTTACTTACTTTTACTTTTCCCCAAGAAGTAAAACTGAACACTTTTTCATGTGTCTCTAAGCTATCTGTAGGCCACTAAGGCCAAGTCATGCTTTGGGTATCTTAACAATGTTATTCGTATAATAAATGAGTGGAATATTCTTTCTATTCTCTATGTGAATACATGGCAGAGAAGCAATATACAAATATGATTCTGGGATTTTTAGAAGAAAATTAAATATTTATTTTTTCCTATGGAAATCTTAAATTGATGTGGAAAAATTTACAATGATAAGTCTAGATACTGTATCACTGTCCTCCCATTGGTCATCAATTTGCTCGAGCCGGTCCAGGAATGTCTCCATCATGAGACTTTTTGTTACTGTGTTTGGCATATTAAATACATCACAGGGAGCTTGCCAGGCTTTGCCCTACAGGCAAGCTACTCTCGGTAGCTTGCTGGGCTCTCTGAGAGGGGAGGAGAAATTGAACCTGGGTTTGTCCAGTCGGCCGTATGCAAGGCAAACGCCCTACTGCTGTGCTATCACTCCAGCTCTAGATACATGTAATTTTATTAGTACTTGGTCAGCCTGTAAATGTAAAGAGTTGCTACTTCACTTTATTTTTCTGGAAGATTTTCTTCACTTTCTTTCTTAATTAATTTCCTTCCATTTTCTACAAAAATGTCTACTATATATTTATTTTATATATTTGTTTTATATTTCTCATTTTATTACTTAATATTATATTCTGGAGCATTTTGTTTCTTTTAAAGTTTTTAGTTCTTGAATTTGTATGTGTGTGATCACAAGTCTGACTTGCTTTGTGTTCTTTAGATTATGGCATCCTTTTTTTTATATTAAACTTCTTGAGTATTTTGTTCTAATTAGAATTATAATGTATTTATCTTTCCATGTAAATTATTTATTTTTCTTTAGGGCTGGAGCGATAGCACAGCGGGTAGGGCGTTCGCCTTACACGCGGCCAACATGGCCGACCCGAGTTCGATTCCTCCGCCCCTCTCGGAGAGCCCGGCAAGCTACCGAGAGTGTTCGATATGCCAGACACAGTAACAACAAAGTCTCCAATGGAGACGTTACTGGGCCCGCTCGAGCAAATCGACGATCAACGGGAGGGCCTTTACCTTTACCTTTAGTAATCCTAGTTATATTAGCCTTCTTCAAGCAAACATTTCTTTTAAAAGCTATATTATGTAACTGCACACTCAAACTTAAGAGTAAAGAATGAAGATGGACAGTTAAAAGCAAGTTTTATTCTGAAAAGGCAGAAGGTATAGTAGAGTTATACAGTATACTTGAATGCTAAAATTTTACTATGAATGCCACAAATCTATTTTTAGTTTTAGTTAGACTTGTTATTTCTAGAAAATATAGTTAATTTTATTTAAAAATCATTTTTGGAAACTGGCTGAAAATTGTACTGAATGTAGAAGAGAACCTGAGGATCTTAATGAACACAATAAAGATTTTCATTAAATATTCCTGTTTTTAGTCCCATATATCCCTCCTTTCCTTCTAATTGCCTGGAAATCTACATGTTAGATTCTAGATTTCTCATAAATTCTCCTTGGCAGATATTTATTTTCTATGAAAATTTCTCTCATATATTTATGTGCATTTTCATCTACTAAAATTAAATTTCTTATTCATTGATAATCCTTTGTTTGATGATAATTTTAACGTCACAACTTTTACATTTCTTACATTTTAAGAAACTTAGGATAAGAATATATAGATGTATGTGATTTATATGTCTGAAACTAGTATATATCTGAAACTAGTATAGCTGTACTAATTTCCTAAGGCTATAGAAAATGTTGCTTTCATATATCAGAAATTTATTTTTTAATAGTTAGAAACGTTCAGTATCGCCAGTTTAAAACTAGGTTCAATAAGGTGATTCCTCCACCAGGAACTATTTAGTCGCTGGGTTGAACCATATCTAGTGTCTAGAACTATTTTTCTTCCATTCCTTAACTTATGACCCTTTCATTCTCTTTAGAGATGGTGACATAATATCTTCCTATGCACTACTTCCCTTTGCTTTGCTAGATGGTGTTTTCCGTGCTGCTGTTTTGTATCGTTTTCTTCTGACTCCCTCTACTAAGGATACGTATGTAACGACCTTTAGGGTGTACCTGATAATCTTGGATGATCTCTTCATTTTAATATCCTTAAGATAACCACATCAGTAAAATATGTTTTTAATGCCATCTAAAATTTATAGGTCCCAGTGAATATGGCATGTACATATTTCGGGGGGACCATTATACAACTTATTTTAAATCTAGCATATATTATCTCTCTCTCTCTCTAAGCCAGAGAACTAATGTTGTTGCCCACTACTACAAATTCTGCAACTGAATGTTCCATATTTTGGAAAATAATAGGGTCACTACATTCAGAGTTTCGAGTGTAATGGCTTTGATCTGAAAAAACCACTTTTGTGATCATGGTATATCCCTTGCCTATAAGTATATACTTTAAAAAATGCTCAAGGGGCTGGAACAATAGCACAGCGGGTAGGGCGTTTGCCTTGCACGTGGCAGACCGGGGTTCGATTCCCAGCATCCCATATGGTCCCCCGAGCACCGTCAGGAGTGATTCCTGAGTGCAAAGCCAGGAGTAACCCCTGAGCATTGCCGGGTGTGATCCAAAAAAGCAGAAAAAAAAACTTAAACCCTTTTAAAAAAATTGCTCAGACTTCTGTATAGCACTAAGGAAAGAAGTCAGATAAAATTGTATTAAAGACATCAATATCAGACCTGAATTCATAAGGTACATGAAGAAAAATGTAGGCAGAATCCTCCATGATATTGAAGCTAAAGGCATCTTCAAGGATGAAACACCACTGACCGGCAAATGGAAACAAATATAAACAAATGGGACTACAATAAACTAAAAAGCTTCTGCACCTCAAAAGAAAGAGTGACTAAAATACACAAAAAGCCCATGGAATGGGAAAAAATATTTACCCAAAGACCCGGGTTTGATTCCTTTGCTCCTCTCAGAGAGCCCAGCAAGCTATCGAGAGTATCTCGCCCACATGGCAAAGCCTGGCAAGCTCCCCGTATTCGATATGCCAAACACAGTAACAACAAGTCTCACAATGGAGACATTACTGGGACTGCTCGAGCAAATTGATGGACAACAGGAGGACAGTGACAGTGACATAGAGAGTATCATGCTAAATGAAATGAGTCAGAAAGAGAGGGACAAACATAGAATGACTGCACTCATTTGTGGAATATAAAGTAGCATACTATGAGATTAACACCTAAGGATAGTATAAATAAGGGCCAGGAAGATCACTCCACAGTTTGGAAGCCAGCCTCATGTGTTCAGGCGAAAGGAAATTGGGATGGAGAAGGGACCACTAAGTAAATGATGGTTGGAGGGATCGCTCAGGATGGGAGATATGTGCTGAAAGTAGATTCAGGACCAAGCATGATGGCCTCTTAGTATCTATATTGCAAATTATAGCACACCAAATTAGAGAGAAAGTGAAAAGGAATGTACCTGCCACAGAGGCATGGGGTGGGATGGGGTGGGGTTGGCGGGAGAGACACTGGAAACAAGAGTGGTGGAAAATGTGCACTGGTGGAGGGATGGGTGCTGGATCATTGTATGACTGAAACGTAATCATGAAAGTTTGTAACTATATTTCACAATGATCCAATAAAAAATAAATAAAACGTTTAAGAAAACCATTAGAAGAATTAATGTGTCAGTACTAAAAGACCTCTCTGGTACTCATTTAAAAATGAATATTTGGACATTTAAAGCTTTGGCAACTTTTTTTGTTTTAATCCCTACCTTCCTTACTCTCCAAATTTTTGACAATATTTTAAATATAGTTCACGGTCATGGTCACGGTCCTCCCGTTGTTTATCGATTTGCTTGAGCGGGCCCAGTAATGTCTCTATTGTGAGACTTGTTGTTACTGTGTTTGGCATATTAAATATGTCATGGGTAGCTTGCCAGGCTTTGCCCTGCGGGCGAAATACTCTCAGTAGCTTGCCAGGCTCTCTGAGAGGGGTGGAGGAATCGAACCCGGCTCATCCGGGCTGGTTGTACCCAAGGCAAACGCCCAACTGCTGTTTTTTCCTCATTGTCCTGAGGCAAAAGAATACCTTTTGATAAATTCTCAAATAGATAGACAGTTAATTAACTACAAAGAACTAAGAACATAAAACATAAAAGCAAAAGAGTGCTTCTTCAAAAGATAATGTTGGAAAAACTGGAAAGCCACATATAAAATAATGAAGTTGGATCACTATCTAACACAATTCACAAAAGACTGAACACAATTGCCACTAAATGCCTCTTTTGCAAACCACAGCACACAAAACAAGAGAGAAAACAAAAGGGAATGCCCTGTCACAGGGGTGGGGTGGGATGGGGGGGTTGGGGGGGATGGGTGTAATACTGGGAGCATTGGAGGTAGAGAATGGGCACTGGTGGAGGGATGGGTACTCAATCATTGTATAACTGAAATCCAAGCACCAAAATTTGTATGTCTACAACTGCGCCTCATGGTGTTTCACTAATAAAAATTTAAAAAATAATAAATAAAATCTGATGATGATGGATGCATGATAAATATACCGATTATGTAATTTTTAGTAAAAGTTGAAAGGAAACCTTTTTGATAATCTTTGTTGGATTATTCATAACAAGCAATATAAAAATTATTTAGCATATGCCTTTGGGGCAGGCTGGGGTGGTGGTGAGAAAATTTGAAAGAATGGTGGTGGGGAGGTATAATGGTGGTCGGATTTGTGTTGAAACATTGAATGTAATAAATTATTGTAAAAAACTTTATAAAAATAAAATTAAAGAAAAATAAAAAAGTTAAATTAAAATGGATTAAACACATGGATATTAGGCCCCAAATTGTAAAGTGCACAGAAGGAAACATAGGCTGAATACTCACCAATTTTACTCCTAGATACCTATTTAAAGAACACAAAAATCCTAATCCACTAAATATGTGCACTTACATGTTCATTGCAGCTCTATTTATAATAGCCATGGTAAGGAAAAGACTCAACTGTCTAATTGTGGATGGATGACTGAATAAAGAAGTTGTGGTGTAATACTCAGTAAATTATCACACAACCATAGGAAAAGATGAAATATTGCCTTCATGACAACAGATGAAATTAGAAGGGTTCATACTAAGTAAAATAAATCAGGGGAAGACCAATAGTACATGATTTCAGGGTCAGAAAGATGTACCTGGTTAAAGCCCTTCTCTTCCATGTGTCCATCCCTCCTTCAGACCTTGGTACTACATATGGTCTTCTGAGCACCACCAGGAGTGATTCCTGAGCACAGAACCAGTGTAACTCCTGTTTTAGGTGTGACCATAAAAAAAAACCAAAATACTACATCATTTCACTCACATGTGGGATGTAAACAGTCAAACTAAGAAAAAAAAAAAGATAAAAACAACTTAAAACAAATTACTGGATTTGACCACATAACTTTTTACCAGAGCACAAAGAGAACAAATTTTAAGGGTGGAGGGAGGTTGTATAATGAACTTTGGTAGAGAATATTGGTATTTTGGTGGTAGATGTGGTATGGTAACATATTTGACATATTATGTATATTGTGTCTTTCAATCCTTATTATCTCATTAAAAATAAAATAAAAGAGAATTCTTTCTATGGCCATATCCCTGTACTGACACCCTTCTGGAGACAATAGGTAATAATTTCCATAAATGATTTTATATTATGAACAATTATATCAGTAGACCGGTATGGCTCAGTTAGCTCTCTGTTTGAATTCATTATAATCATTTATAAGGTCATAGTCAGTGGATCTTGTGGGACCTGGAGCTAGTTAGACTGAAAGAGCAAACCTCCCTGGGGCTCAGACTTACTGATGCAGTGATTCCTGGAACCAGTGCAGGGGCCAACAGTCCATCACGTAATAAGGCACAGTAATGAGGCAGTAATAAGGGAAAACTAGGGCTATAATGAGTGTTCTGGGACTGTGCAGTGAAAGGGATAGAACTCAGGTCCTCATACAATGTGTTCTGCCACTTGTACTTGGCCCTTGTATTGTTTCCTAATATCATGTATATTATTTATCATCATATACAGGTTATCTGGGCTGGAGCAATAGCACAGCAGTAGTGCGTTGGCCTTACACGCGGCCAACGGGACCAACCCGGGTTTAGTTCCTCTGCCCCTCTCGGAGAGTCCAGCAAGCTACTGAGAGCATCTCGCCCGCACAGCAAAGCCTGGCAAGCTCCCTGTGACGTATTCGATATGCCAAATACAGTAACAAGTCTTACAATGGAGATGTTACTGGACCCGGCTCTGGCAAATTGATGAACAATGGGAGGACAGTGACAGTGACAGGTTATCTAAGTTAAGAGTAGCTAGACTTTATCAATATTTTTGAACTAACTTTTCAGATGCTTCCTTTTAAAAATTTTAATTATAGTTCAGGTAATATGGTAACACCAGTGTTTAAGCACCAAAGTCCCCAGGACGCTCCTCTGCTGTCTCTATGTCACCTCTAGTCTAGTCTTAATTTTTACAATCCTGTCCATATGCTTTTAATAATCACCAATTACTTTAATAAAAATAATATTCATAATTAATAAGCTTGTATTTTCCAGTGACTAATTCACTAACTAATGAGATCTCATAAATTCTAGGTAGTTATCATGTATTATTTACCATTTTACTTACTGAGAAGCAGACAATGGAGTATGAAGTGATTATTCAGAATTGTTAGTGAATGGTAGATCCAAATTTTAACTGAAACAGAATTTATAGTGTTTTAATTATATATCATTGTAGGGACTTTTTTTTTGTGGACTAAAATTGTTACAGATTTTAAATCTATAAAAAATCGTTTGATTACTCAAAGATGCATTTTAACAATGTATTACTAAACACAGCTTACAGCAAAAAATAAAAAATAAAATATGGAAAAAGAAAGCCAAAGATAATTTGTGAACTCTTGGAAAGACAGCTTCACCAACCCTTCTCTGTGTTAAGTAATTTATAAAATGCCTGTGTTTGGAAAGATTTCAGTTTTCCTTCTCTGTTTGTTGCAAGCACCTCTTTTCTGTCATAAAGATTTCATTGCTTTGGCAAAATAAGTTAGAGAAAAAATTTAAGAGTGTATCTAAAAACATGTTCATCCTGCTGTAGGAAGTAAAATTTTAGAAGTTCGACAGTTGGAAATCCAGATTTGAAGAAGGAAAAAATAGTGAGCATGCCAACATCTCACTTTCAAATAGAAAACACAATCCAAATTTAGGAAAAGGTGACAATCATTTTGAAAATTCACTTACGAGATGATATATAACATGCTTTTAATGCCATTTTTAATATGTAACATTTCACACAGTTCTAAGTAAAGATCTGAAATAGGATGTTCTGAGTAGTATTCATCACTCCTTGCCAAAAATATTCTGGATCTAACAAATAATTCACAGTAAAAATATTTCTGATGTCATGGGGGAACTAGTGTATTGGTGATTTGGATTCACATAAGTACCAGAGTTTTAGTTATTTTTCCTACAAAAAGAAGAGAAAAACAATTTATATCCTAGTAAAATTTTGATACTTTACATTTATTTTTTCTTCTCCACCAGAATCTCCCCTGATATATTTTTGCAGTTTAGATCCTTCTTAACCTTGAATTCAATCAACCATGTGCCAGTATAACATCCATCGTTATGTGTCTCCGGTCTTATTTTATCTTGCAAGGAACCCTCAGACATAAGTACTATTGCTTCCTTTTACAGATGGAAAGACACGGAATCAAATAAAATATCACTGATCACTGTCCTCCCGTTGTTCATTGATATGGCCCAGTACAAATAAGAAAATATATATACATTATATATATATATATATATATATGAACTTTGGTAGAGAATATTGGTATGTTGGTGGTAGATGTGGTATGGTAACATATTTGACAGATTATGTATGTTGTGTCTTCCAATCCTTATTATCTCAATTAAAAATAAAATAAAAGAGAAAAGAGAATATATATATATGTATAAATACATCAGTCAAGGGTGGAGGTCAGATACAAAATATCTTGTTACACAATAAAGCTGGAATTTTCTTTTTCTTCTTTTCTTTTATTCCTGGAATCATAGATGGCCCTATCCATTATTCTGGGAATTAAACTCAGGGCTTTACACATGTAGAAGCATGTGCTCTATCACATGAGTCATTTATATGACTCAAAATTTTTAAACACCTCAGAATTCATTGAATTTCTGAAATATTTATAGTCTGCTACAAGATTTCACCATTATTTTCTTCACAAATGGAGTCTAAAACTCCCTAGACTGTATTGAGCATTTGATATTATCCCAAACACTGTATTATAAAATTATGAATATCTAGTGGGAACTAACAAGATAACTAAGTAACTATCATCAGTTCTAGATATACTCATCATATATGAAGACATTTATCTATTGGTGAATATGAAGCTGGATCTTATGCTTTTTATTCATGTGGATGATTTTCCCTGATAATTATTTACATATTTTCTTAAACATTTCTGTTCCATATCTTTGTTTTGTGTTAGCATGGGATTGTATTATACTTTTAAAAATTATTTTATCAAGTAGTTCACAATATTTGATTACATTTAATATTCAAACACCAATCCCACCACCATTACACCTTCCCAAGATGGATGTTTCTATCCTGAACCCCAACCCCTGCCCTAAAGCAGAACTGAAATAATATATTTTTTGTTGTTTGTTATGAAAAATCACTGAAAATAAAAGTTTCCTTAGAGGAAAGAGTGTGAAGATTGTTGTATTTCACTGAGGGGCTATAAGAGATAGCCTTATAGATGGTATATCTTATATCTTATCTTATAGATAGCCCTTCTGTAAGAGATCATTAACATGTTGTTCAAAAGTTGAGCCTTCTATGCTTAAATATACATATCTGTGAAAAAAGTTTCCTTCTATGATTGGTTGCCTCCTACTTTCAACCCCATCAAATGTGGTGTGTTACTCTTAGAGTATGGGTGGTTTGTGGTATGAAGTGTTGCAGGACTGCAAATGCAGCCTTGCAGTCCAGGAATAGGTTCATTGATGGGTGACGCTCAGCCCGAGCGTTGGAGAGCAGCTGTGAGCATGGTGGTGGTTGAGTTCTGGAGGTTTTCAGCTGCCGGGTCTGGGTCTCTTGGGGCAGGGAGGGGTCTCACCTGCCCCCTCCGGGGCACCCTGAATGAAACAGCCTGGCACAAGGTCCGGTGGCATGATTATGGGGAGTGTCATATTATGCTGTGGGATTGTATTATACTTTCTATGATTTAACAAGATTTTTTGTTTTTCAGCCCGTATGAATGCATTTTCATTTCACTATACTACTTTGGTACTTTCCTTTATTCACTGTTTTAGTATTTGTCTCCTATCACTGATGTTTTTGTTCTGTTTCTGAATTACTATTTATTTTTTCCTCAGAATTTTTTAATATTCTTTTTAAAATTTTATTCTTATATAGTTTTTCACAGTAATTACATTCAATATTCTAACAACAATCCCACCACCATTACACCTTCCCACAACCATTATTTTTAATGTTCCCACATTAAAATGATGACCCAAACCTGCCCCAAATTAGGATCTAAGTAAATTGTATTGCTTATTAGTAATAATCTGCTAAAATGGCTAAAAATTATCCAAAAAGTTTTCCTTAGAAGAAAGTGCATGTGTGAAAAGTGTTGTATTTTATCTTCAAGCCATTAAGCCCTTGCATAAGAGATTAATGACATGTTGTTACAGGTTGAGTCTTGTACGTTATATATTGATCGAGATTGGTTGCCTTCTACTTTGTACTCCATCAAATATGGTGGGCTACTTTTGGTACATCAATGGCACAGAGTATGAGATGTTCCAGCATTATAGGAATTCTAAAATTTTAAATGGGGTGACACAGCTGGAATTAAATTTTTAACTGACTGGACTTTGGGGTCCAGAAGCATCTTTGAAGCTTGTTGCTCTCTTCCGAGATTTATTTGTGTCTCTGGATCATGGCTGTTAATGAGGTTATATGTCAGCAGAGGCAACTGGTAGGCATGACTGCCAGGGTCCTGAAAGAACAGATAGGAGGGGAGAGGCCGCCCATTCCTGACCTCATGTGTGCTTAGTACTTTGTGAGCTTTTGTTTCTTCTTTCAATTTGAAATAACTCCTTCAGCATTTTTTTGGTTTGGTTTTGGACCGTACCTGGTGGTGCTCAGGTGTTGCTTCTGGCTCTGTACTCAGGAATCATTCCTGATAGCCTTGGAATGAGATTCTGGGGAGCAAATGCCGGTTGGCTGTATACAAGGCATGCACTTACCTGCTGTGCTATCTCTCTGGCCTTACCTTCCATCATATTTTTTGTAGAGGAGCATGAATGTTATTCCACTATCTTCTAGCCTGTGATTTTCTGAGAAGTCTGATGAAAGCTTATAGAGGTACCTTTCTTGCCCAGCAGTCTTCAATTTTTTTGTCTTTGAATATGCTTTCAATTAAAAAAAATGAGTGTGCTTTCAGTTTATTGGACACTAATATTTTTTTCTTTAGGCATTGGATTTTTATCAGCTATTATTTATCCAATTATTATTTATGTAAAAATTATTTCAGCTCTTTTGTCTCTGTTTCTTTCTCCTTTTATCACTTTCTGACACTTTCTTTACCTGATACCCACTCTTCTAATTGGAATCTGATATTTTCATACATTTTCTCAAGTTTTCTTGTGTTTTCTCTGTCTTCTTACACAAAATCATGCTGTAATTTACTTCCAATTTCTAATATTCTTTTTTCTGTGAGATTCAGTCTATATGTGATGCCTTTCATTTGGATTAAGATTTCTTCACTGTGTACATAATAACTAGTATCACTTTGAAATAAAAAATATTTAAATAATTTTGGTAAAGAACTTTTTGCATGAACTTTGTTTCTTAAAAGGAAAATAAAATGTAAACATCAATTCGATTAAAGAAGAGAAAACTGAGTATAAAAGCAGATATGCAAGAGGAGACTGCAAATGGTTCCACAGTAAGACAGGGGTTATAAGAAACTATATAATTTTATACCCAAACTGCATTACCCATAAGAAATAAATCACTAGAAGCATACAATCTAACAAGACTAAGTTAGGGAAAAATATAAAATTTGAATAGATTTGATGTTAAAGAAAATTGAATAATCAGCAGAAACTTACCAACAACGTTGGTAGAAAGTTTGATGACTTTCTTGATAAAGTCTATCAAACATTGAATTAAAAACAACTAACAACTACTGTTACATTCTAAAAAAATTGAAGTGGGTGGAACTATGATAAATTGATTTTATGAAGCCCTAAATAGACTAGAAAGTAAAATTATAAGGGTTTGCCTTGTATGTGGCAGACCTGGGTCTGATACCCATAATGCCATAAGGTCCTCCATGTCGCACCAGGAGTGGCCTTCAGCACAGAGATGGGAGTAAGCTGTGGGAAATGACAGGTGTTGCTTAAAAAACAAAAATGGAAAATAAAGGAAATTGCAGACTAATATAGCACGGATATCATAATGGACTGCTGACATATCAAATTCAACAGCAATTTAAGGGATAACAACCACAAAAACTTGGAATTTATTGCTGGTATGCAAGCATGATGTTGCATATGAAATCAATCAGTGTGGTATATCATTAATCAAATGAAGGATAGAAATCATATGACCATCTCAGTTGATGCAAAAAGCATTTGATAACATTAAATATTCACTAGTGATAGGCTTTCATAAAATATGTCTAGAGAGAATATACTGTATTATAATAAATGCCTTATATCATAAACTCACAATGAGTATCCTTCATGGTAAAAAAATGAAAATATTTTTCTCTAAGGGTATAAAAATACAGATTTCTAATCTCATCATTTCAATTCTACGTGGTTCCCTCATTACATCTTTTTTACATAGTGATAGAAGCCCTAGAGAAATAGAAATTAGATCACAAAACTAAAAAGGTAAAGGTAAAGGTAAAGGCCCTCCCGTTGATCGTCGATTTGCTTGAGCGGGCCCAGTAACGTCTCCATTGGAGACTTTGTTGTTACTGTGTCTGGCATATCGAATACTCTCGGTAGCTTGCCGGGCTCTCCGAGAGGGGCGGAGGAATCGAACTCGGGTCGGCCATGTTGGCCGCTTGTAAGGCGAACGCCCTACCCGCTGTGCTATCGCTCCAGCCCGAAACACAAAACTAAAATGAATATAAATTGAGAAACATAAAGTAAAATGTCTCTGTTAATATGGTACAATTATATAAGGGGAAAACCCTAAAATTCCATCAAAATCTGTTAGAACCAACAAATTAAATAAACTTTTAAGATAAGAAAGTCAGTATATGAAAATCAGTGCCATCCAAGAATTTCTACTCTCACCATTTCAATTCTACATGGTTCCCTCATAACATCTATTTTACATAGTACCAGAAACCCTGGGAAAAAAGAAATTAGATGACAAAACTAATTGACATTAAAAAAAACTAAACTTCCATTGACATTTAAAAAAATGGTATAAAAGACCTTAGAATTTGTATATATTCAGATCACAGTAGATCTGAATAGTCCAAAGGTGTTGAGAAAGAGCAATGATGGAAGCATCAAGCAGAACTATTGTGATGAAAAGTAGAATGGCACAGACAAAAAGCATTACTTAGACACATTAAAGAGAATTGAAAATTTTTATATGAACCCTTGCATATGAGGTCAACTTGCTTCCTAAGAATGACAAAAATAGGGGCCTGAGCACTGAGTACAGAGTACTGAGTACAGTACAGTACTGAGTACAGAGGGTAGAGGGTAGGACACTTGACCATGGTTCAATTCTCAGCACCCCGTATGGTCTTCTGAGCCCTATGAGGACTGATCCCTAAGTGAAGAGCCAGGAATAGACCCTGAGCATTGTTAGGTGTGCCTCTCCCTGCCCCCAAAAAGAATGTCAAAAATTAAAAATAGGGGATTTTTATATTATCTTTTAATATTTGAAATTAGAAAAACTAGTAACCTCTAAAAGCATGAAACTTCAGACCTGTCTTACATAACTCACAAAAGTTAAAGGGATTAAACATTTAAATATAAGATAGGAAGTTATAAACCTTTACGAAGAAAATGAATGGAACATCTTCTGGGGGCAAGAGTAGGAAATGCATAGGGCACTTACCTTGCACGTGGGTTCAATCCCTGGCTCCCATTGCTCCCTGAGTTTGTCCAGGAGGGATCCCTGATACTTGTGGGTATGTCCCCCAAACAAACCAACAAAAGTACATTTCTCTTTGAGAGAGAGAGAGAGAGAGAGAGAGAGAGAGAGAGAGAGAGAGAGAGAGAGAGAGAACTAAGGGTAGGCCACTTGCTTTGCATATGACTGACCAGGGTTCAATCCCCAGTTTCCCATATGGTCCCCTGGGCACTGCTAAGAGTGATTCTTGAGTGTAGAGCTGTGAGTAAGCCCTGAGCATCTCCAGGTCTGGCCCCCCCAAAAACAGAAAAAAAAAAGAATAAATGTATAAAACATAGTATTATTTTAGTAAATCTTAGGAAATCTTGTCATGGAAACTTAGTAAGTCTTGACATGGAATTTGACAATGATTTTTAAGATATGATACCTAAAAAAAAACAATAGAGCTACATCAAACTAAAAATATCCTACAAAATATCAAAAAATAAAAGAACATTATATGTATTAGAGAGAAGCTATATATTTGTTACAGTATTAGTTTTCACTAACATATTCTACTAAAAATAACAGAAGAACCGAAAAAACATTTTTTCCTTTTTTCCTAAGGAAGATATACATGTGGATATACATGTGGTCATCATATACTGAAAAGGTATTCAAACTCACCAACTAACAGGGAAATGCAAATAAATATCACAATAAGGTATCAACTAGCACTGTTAGTAAGTCATTACAAGAGCTGGAATGATTGTGGGGAAAGTGGCAATTATATAAATTAGTATAGATTTTATGGTCATTTCCATGATACAGAAAAGTCGTTTTTGTTGAATCACATATCAGCATCTTTCAGTGATATGTGTTCTTCCATGTTCAATGTGGCTTTGTTTACAATAGTCAATATATGAAAATATGAAAACATTCAAAGTGCCTGCCAGTGGATAAAAAGATATGGCATATATAATTAATTAAATATTATTAAACCACAAAAATGAGGAAATTCTTCCATCTATAGCAACATGGTTAGAAGTGTTATAAAATTGCCTGGCAAAGGGAAGAGATAAAAACACACACTTGGAAGAATAAGATAAAGTCCCGCTTACTTGACACTGGCTCAGCAGAATTTCTCCAAAAATTGGGCAGCTCCCAAAGTCTCAACAATACTTTTAGAGGGGCAGCTAGAGAAGGGGGCATGCTGGGTCAAGGGTGAGTGATATCTCTAGGTAGGGGAAGTGTTGTTCTGCACTAGGGCTATACAGGACATGGCAAGTGATACATTATATAAACATGTTGGAATAAGATGATGTAGAATCTAAAGTCTTTCCATAATTGAGATCAGACCTTTTATTGCAAGAGATAATTCAATACATTTAGCAATGGCAGGACCGAGAGTCAGAACTCCCCTAATTGGAACCAGAGTTTTTTCTTCTCATATCCAGAGAGCAGAGAATTCAAGTTAACCAAATAGAGTAAGTGAAATGATGTTTAAATTCACATATATCTGTATGTGTATAATATTAAAAGTGTTTAAACTCATAGAAACAGGAGTGAAATGTGGTAATCTGGTGGCTTGATATTGGGGGGACATATGGTGATTGGGGATACTTACAACAGCTTTGTGAGTGTGTTAATAATACTGTATAATGTGCATAAAATTTACATTTGTTAGAGGTTGGAACTTCACTGTTCTCACCAACACACACACACACAAACACACACACACACTCACAGGTAACTGATGTGATGGATCTTTTCATTAACCTATATCATTTATCATTTCACAAAGTATACATAAGTCACATCATTCAGTTTGAATTGCAAGCCAAATTTAACCCTATGGAAATAATTAATCTAAAAAGGGATAACCTGAGAGACATTAAACAAAGACAGTCAAGAACATCTACTGGTTCAAATTAAATCCTGTGTGTTTCAAGAATATTCCCTAAGAGCAGAATAAAATTGAACTCATAAGGACTGTAACTATTAGTTATGAACATAGGAAATAGCTTTCTCAGCTTCAAATTTTACTAATGAGTAGCACAAATCATAAGTTATAAGCAAAAACAAATTTGAAAGGTCTGACTCAGAAACAGCTCTTTGAGCTTCCCCTGCCCCCCATTAAAGATGTGGTTTCATTTTGAAATGAGCAATGCTGAGTACATATAAGACAAATTTTATGTCTTGTTAGCCCATAACCCTGTCTGGTCAAATGACTGATGTCCATTATTCAGCCCGCTAGCGGCAGCCCATAAACTGCAGAAAATTTTGCCAAACAATTTTATACAGATTAGGTATATCAAATTAAAAGCAGTACAGGTTAACAAACCCATAGAAAGCAATCTTTGAGGTCCCTTATTCATCCTTTAGGTAGTAAATATATGCAAATTATAGTTAGGATAAAAACTGCCTTCTGCATTCATAGGGATCAAATAGTATTAAGTTAAATCTTTTCCTTATAGAAACAAGGCCTATCATTAGGTGTCTATTATTACTGTGCTTAATGGAGAAAATATTTGAGCCTTTTAGAAAATTATACAGGTTTTACTCTTCAATCAAATATTTTCTTAATAAATGACTGGTGGTTTCAGTCATATGTGGACTCTACATAATAAGTAAGTAAACTGGCAAAAAAGCAAAACTCACTCAGATTCACTGAAATCTATGGCGGTTATTAGGGGAAGGAGGCAAGGTGAAGGAGGAGAAATAAATAAAGTATTCTTTTTGATGGTAGAATGACATTGGAACCTTGGTGGTGAAGATATAGAATGAATAAAGTATTCTTTTTTGATGGTAAGATGACATTGGAAATTTAGTGGCAAAGATACCTATTTATCTATATTGATATATAGATATATATCAATGTAGATATATATCTTCTACATCTGATGGCATTTTAAAGCTTACTCTTTGTCTTATCAATGAAATATAGACTAAGTAAAGATTTAATTTTTCTCAAAAATTGCTGAATCCACAAGGATTTCTAATTACACTATACTTTAATGAGGCAATAATTTTGTCAAGAGTTGGGCTAAGAGGTTTACCATTTGTGAGACACTCACTGAATTAAATTGGTGCATAGTAAATAAGGCACTCATTTAGGCCTCCTAGTAGTTTATTAAATTTAATCCTCTGATATTTTACCACTTAGCCTTTAATGAATTCACTTTATAATTCTAACCCTTTATTAGCAGCTTCTTGAAAATGGTTTTATTTTTTACCCCAGTGATCAAATGATTGTGATCTCTATTCTAGTAATATTATATATAATCTTTGACAATATTATGTATGAAATAAATATAATATATTTGGAAATTATACATATATATGAAATTATTTATATGCATGCATATATATATATAAATTCCTGGGAAGAAAAATAAGACTCATACAAGTCAATTGTTTTTATAGAACTTTCTTTTAAAAGAAGAAAACGTATGATGTATATTGAAAAATATTGTATATAAGTTCAATATAACATCTTTAGCAATAAAATGTACTCAATCACTTATCACTTAATCACTTAATCCCCGTTATTCATTGATTTACTCTAGTGGGTGCCAGTAACGTCTCCATTCATCCTGGTTGCGTGCTAGCGTAGCCCAATGGTGTCTGTTCGTTCTAGGAACATGCAGAGCCTCAAACCGATCATTCAGGGTCTTGACGAAGAAGTCTGACCATCTTGTAGGTGGGCGTCAATGTAATCTTTTGATGTCCTGTGGAATCCAATCAGTAATGGCTCTAGTCCAGCGGTTTTCTGTAAACCTCATTACGTGTCCAGCCCATCTGATTTTTGATGTCTTGGCAAATGAGACAGCGTCCCTGATTCTTGAGCGTTGACGAAGATCAGAACTCCAGATTCTATCTCTCATTTGAGTGAATCGTGATATTCCAAGCATAGCTCTTTCGATTCCTCTTTGAGAGACCCGAATAGCGTTCTCATCCTGTTTTCGTAGGGTCCAGGTCTCTGAGGCATATGTTAATGCAGGAAGAACAGTGGAATCAAAGAGATGTGCTCGTAGCTGGAGGTTCTTTGTCCTTTTAGTTATTTCTTCAACGTTCTTGAAGGCATTCCAAGCCGCTCTCTTCCTCCTGCGCAACTCAGGTGCCAGGTCATTCATCATGTTGATTTCTCGACCTAGGTATATATAACTGTTGCATTCGGAGATGGTGGTTCCGTTGAGAGCGAATGGAGCGTCAGGAACAAGGCTGTTTCTCATAAACATTGTCTTCATAAGATTCAGCTGTAGTCCGACCTTTCCACATTCACGGTCAAAGTCGTTCAGCATTTGTGCCTCTTGGCTGGTGTTTGGTGTTATTAGAACAATGTCATCAGCAAAACGGAGGTGGTGTAGTTGCCGACCATCTATCTTCACTCCCATGCTTTCCCATTCCAGTTGTCGCATGATGTTCTCGAGGGTGGCACTGAAGAGTTTTGGTGAAATGGTATCACCCTGCCGAACCCCTCTCTTGATATGGATGATTACTTCTTTGTAGAATGGTGAGATCTTGGTAGTGAATCCGTAATAGAGCTCATGAAGGATCCTGATGTATTGAGTTTGTATGCCCTGATTGGCTAGGGCTTCCATGACCGCTTCCGTCTCAACAGAATCAAAGGCCTTCTTTAAATCAATGAACGTTAGACAGAGCGGCATCTTGAACTCCCGAGAAACCTCAATGAGCTTAGTAATCGTGTGGATGTGGTAGATGGTACTGAATCCTTTTCGGAATCTGGCTTGTTCACATGGTTGTCCTTCATCTAGTGTTCTGCTAATCCTATTCAGGATGACTCGAGTGAACAGTTTGTAGACGACAGACAATAGGCAGATTGGGCGATAGTTGCCAATGTCGTGGATGTCTCCCTTCTTGTATAGTAGTACAGTTCTTCTGGTTTTCCACTGGGATGGAACCTTGCATTCAGACAGGTAGCGTGTGAAGAGCCGAGCCAATGTATTGATGAGTATTGATGGTAGTTTCTTCAGGTGTTCAGGTCTGATCTTGTCTGGGCAAGGTGCTCTTTGTTTCTTTACCGACGAGATGGCATGTTGGATTTCGGAAGGGAGAACATTGGGAACGACATATCCATCATGTGGTATGTGGTATGTGGGCAAGTGGACATGGCTATTAAAGAGATCTGAGTAGAAGTCATGAATAATCTTCTCCATTGCCCTTCTGGAAGATGTGATAGATCTATCATGATTTCAGAGGGCAGTCATCTTGGTTTTGTAGTTGGTGAAGGACAGGCGGGCATTACGAATGTTTTTCCCAGCTTCTGCCACATCTACCAGTACTGCTGCTCTCCTGTTTTTGAGGTCATCCTTAATGGCTTCTCTGCACTGTTTTGCCAGTTTGGATGTTCGCTTGTGGTTGCCTGAGGCATGTGCCAAGCCAGGTTGGCGAATAAGTTCAAGAGTGTTCAAAGAAAGGCGGTTTTTTGTGGTTATCTCTCTCTTGGCATTCCTTGCACAATCATGGAGGTGCTGAATCATTCGATCGTATTCCTCATCAATGTTGTCAATGAAGGCATCTTCCCATGTTGCCGCAAAAGAGCCAAAGAGCTACCAGTTGGTGGTCGTTTTGGGAGTCCTCTTCTTAAACCTTGCATTCTTTTCTCCTCGTTCTGTGAGGTAGAATTTTGCACGAAGTAGATGGTGGTCTGATCCCGTTTGGAATTTTGGGACAACAGCAACATCAGTTAGGCAAAATCGCTGATTGAATATGATGTGGTCTATTTCATTGTGGAACCGTCCATCGGGAGAATCCCATGTCCAACGTTTAGATTCAGCCTTTTGGAACTGTGAGTTACCATGGAAGGTTTTGGTTGACATGATGAACTCTAACAGTCTGTCACCCTGTTCGTTCCATTCTAGGCCATGGGTCCCGATGTGGAGTTTATCGACTGATCTTCTTGGTCCTATCTTGGCATTAAAATCACCGACAATGATCTTGTAGAAGGTGTGATCTTCTTTATAGAACTTCTCCAGCTCCATGTAGAACTTCTCAGTTTCTCTTTCACCATAACTGGATGTTGGTGCATAGACAACAAAGATCGAAACTGCCAGTAGTGAGCCACATCTATTCAAGTGTAATCGTCCGATTTGGAGTGTAATGTACTCAATATTTCTAAAATTTGTGCTAATATATAGGATTATATTTCATTATGTAGATACTATTTTATGAACATTTTAAATGATGTGTAATGCCTATTTTTTGTTTTGTGACAAAACATTGATAAGTGGGAGACTAAATGATTGAAGTTTTAAAGTTTGTTAGTATAGCAAAATAGTTTTTATTGAAAGGAATTTAGAGAAGTGTGAGGGGGAAAGAGAGAGCTGTGAGCAGTCCTCTGTTTTTTTTTTTTTGAGATTCCCAGGTTTTTTAATATTTTCAAGAATGAACAATATTGAGCAATAAAGAAGCTCAGGTGCAGATTGGAAAATAGGCTTCCTCTTTTATTGTAAGGTGGGGGGAAAATATCTATCATCCATTGCTGATGCGAATGTTAATTTTCCAGCCTTTTGGGAAAATAATATGAAAACTTGTAGCGATAGCATAGTGGGTAGGGCATTTGCCTTGCAAGCAGACAACATTGCTGACCCGAGTTCAATTCCTCCGCCCCTCTCGGAGAGCCCGGCAAGCTACCGAGACTATCTCGCCTACACGGCAAAGCCTGGCAAGCTCTTTGTGACATATTCAATTACTGGGCCTGCTTGAGCAAATTGATGAACAACGGGAGGACAGTGACGGTGACAGTAAGAAAACTAGGAATTGATCTCCATATAATTGAGCAATTCTATAGCTTGGTATGTAACTTCAAGGGTCCCCAAACTCTATTCAGAAAATACATTTGCACTCCTATATTTATTGGGGCGCTATTCAAAATAGCCCAAATCTGAAAACATTCCAATCATCCAAGAACAAATGACTGGATAATGAATCTGTGTGGAATAATACTCAGCTATAAGAAGAGATGAAATTATGCAATTTGTGGCAACGTGGATGGATCTGGAAAGTAACATGCTAAGTGAAGTTAGTCAGAAGAAGAGGGGCAAATACAGCTCATAAGGGGTATATAAAGTAACAGTAAAGAAAAAACAAATACTCAAAGGCAACAGAAACTGAAAACTTATCTTTAGTAGGAAGCAGATGATTTAGGGGAATGGAGACAGAATGGGGAGCACTGGAACATGGTAGAGGAAAGCTGATACTGGTGGAGGGTGTCATGTTAGACTGCATCTTGCATGAAATCCTGCTATTATCAACATTGTAAATCACAGGGCTCAAAATAATTTTTTAAAAATAATTGGATTTTAAATGAGATTAATTATTTTCATTGCTTTTACATTGCAGTTACACCCACCAACTGCCATGTAACCCCATTAAAGGCCATCCAGAGACTATAAAATCAAGCTCCAGGAAGCATGGGGCCACAAATGCAGCCGTGCAACCTCTTATTCTGTAGTTCTCACTCTCAGAGAACCCGGCTACTGAAAGTATCATACCCACCTATATGCCTGACTAGGAACACCTATAAAGGTGATTAGAGGCTGCTCCAAAAGCCTTCATCTGTCTTGGAGAGCCCGGCAAGCTACCGAGAGTATCCCGCCCGAACGGCAGAGCCGGACAAGCTACTTGTGGCGTACTCGATATGTCAAAAACAGTAATAATGAATGGTCCTCATTCCCCTGACCCTAAAGGAGCCCCCAGTATGTCATCGGGCTACCCTTGCACGTGACAGGGATGAATGGAGACATTACTGGGCCAGCTTGAGAGAATTGAAGAACAATGGGGTGATAGTGATAGTGATAGCTTTTGCATAATGCTCAGGACTCACTCATCTGAATTGTTAAAAATCTTTCACTAATAAACATTTGACAATCTAATAGTTACAACAATTCAAAGAATTCAACCCTGGTTTTATTCTAATATGAAATATTTGTTCCTCCTGTAAGGCAGGGTAGGCAGCTGCGACTCTGCATTTTCTTTCACCAGATGATTTACATACTGTGTCTCAGTTGGCCCAGAGCCTCAGAAAACATAAACAGACTGACCATCGTACAAAACCATTATTTAACAAAATTGAACAAAATTAGTTGCCCAAACAATAATAACTTCACGAAGAAAATTGGAAATAACAAATTCATATAGAAAACAGGTTTCATTTATATTTGTCTTTAAAGGTCTAATACCTGTCTGGATCTCTCTGGCTCATTTGACGATATGTGGTATATTTTTCCATGAAGAAGACAAAGAGACTGAATAACTGTGCAGAACAGGATGAAATAAATCATATACAGAAAAATTCTTTATTGTTGTTTGATTCCAATCTGTTGCTATAGTTTGCTTAAAAAAACCTCTAGCGTGTAATCCAATTTGTGTTCAACAATATATGAAAGGAGGAAACCCTTTCCTTCTGAAATATTTATAGGGTAAACCATAAATATCATTCTTATTTCCTGCTGCTACTAATTTTCACAGCCTTCTTTAGCATCTGCCATAGAAACTCATTGAGTCAACTTTAACCTTTAGAATCTATTCATTTTAGTCTTCCAGCTCCCACTTTTGTGTGGTTTTGTAAGCGAGTAAGTAATTATTTAGTGGCTTGATCATTTATTTTTGCAAATACTATTCTAGAATATTTGTGAGAAATCAGAAAATATTCCCAAGCCAAATAAGTTTATAATGGCAGTGAGAGAATAATTAGCAAAATATGGGACAGGATTTCAGATTACAAGATCACAATGTAGCTTCATTATGCATAATCTAATAATTTTACATTTCATACAGAGTGCACTATAGATTCGATTCTAAAGACTCTAAAAGAAACTGAAAAGAAACATACATGGTTAAATGGTTCACATAAGATAAAATCAAACCAATTCTTCAGGAGGTGGGCAATTTGACATCACTACCAATCGGTCATTTCGTCTGGAGTTTCATTTTGTATTCTTTTGAAAGTAGATATATCTGTGTGACTTGCTAGATTGTGGATTTTGGAGGTTTTTAAACAAAATAGTAAAGAATATATTTAATTACAAAGCATGGAGCAAGATGTTTCAAGTCAAGGATTAGGAATGCTCATTTGGAGAAACTCAGACAGACCTTCTGTCAGCCTGAAGATTCAGAGGACCTTTGTGACAGCAGTTATCATGTAGGTTACAAGTAGAAAAGCTCATGGGATAAACATTTCCATTTTAATAAATTTCTATAAACCATATGAATGAGTGAACTAATTTCAGTCAGAATAGATGTTGGAAGAAAGAATGATTAATACCTAATTTAGTAGTTTATTCATTGCTTTAAGTGAGAACACAGACAAGTCATTAAGACTCCATGTTTCAAGCCTGAAGTGATAGTACAGTGTGTAGGGTATTGCCTTGAATGTGACTGACCTGGGTTTGATCTCTGGCATCCCATATGGACCCCTGAGCTCTGCCAAGAAGTGATCTCAGACTACAGAGCTGGAGTAAGCCCTGAACACTGCTGAGTATAACCCCAAGATAAACAAAACAAAAAAGACTACATAGCTTTAATAAAGGCAAAAGGTAAAGGCCCTCCCGTTGATCGTCGATTTGCTCGAGCGGGCCCAGTAACGTCTCCATTGGAGACTTTGTTGTTACTGTATCTGGCATATTGAATACTCTCGGTAGCTTGCCGGGCTCTCCGAGAGGGGCGGAGGAATTGAACTCGGGTCGGCCATGTTGGCCGCTTGTAAGGCGAACGCCCAACTGCTGTTCATTTTATTGTCATGTGGAGGATACATCCAGTGGTTCTCAAGATAACTCCTGGCTCTATGTTCCTCCATGGATCCTTGTGGTTCTCAGAGTACTATGCAGTGAAGGGAATGCAATCCAGGTCACAGGCAAGCAAAGCAGGCACTCAGGGTGTTGAGCTATTTTGACATCCCCCAATTAACTTATTATGTATACATTGTAGACTATCTTAAACTACAAAAACAATATATTCTGAGGATAAAATGCCTCTGGGATCATGGATCACTCTTGGCAGGGTTCCAGAGATGTATGAGATGCTGGGTATTAAACTCAGGTTGACCATGTAAAAGGTGAGCTCCCTACCTGCTGTACTATGTCTCCAGCCCCACAATTTTTATTTTAAAATTAATATTTTATTGAGGTATCACAGTTCACAATACCATTGAGGTCCTTGTTTTACAGCTGCAGAGCTACTACCTCAATATCTCTGCTAATATTTTAAGATCCCTTCATCACTTCCTCTGTGGGCCTTCCCTCTCCAAACCCTTCTCAAGGCAGACATCTTTTCTTGTTATTAAGAAAGAGAAACTCACATGGGAGAAGAAAAGGAAGACTAATTGTGCTTAATATTTTTCACATTGAGAATATTTGACTATTACAATCAGTTTCTTCCAAAGTCAATGGAGTAATATATTTTATTAGATGGTCACCTTCACGAAGTTATATGTTTACAGAAAATTTGAACAAGATGAAAGATATGCATTTATGAAACATTTAGTAAGATCTTAGAAATGACAAGCAGGGCAAACATTCATTCAACAAACATTGGTGTACCTAGTAGAATAATTGTCAATCATATTGCATATTAATACCACCAGAGAAGATTTTAAACAATACCAATGTCCTGGTTCACCACAGATCAATTTAATCATTGTTTTTAGAGCAAGGCTGAGTCGTTACTATTGTTTATAATTTACCCAGGTAATTATAGTATGTTAGTACTTGTTTTAATTAGTGATGATAAATAAAGCATGGTCCTTTCTCTTCAAGGATCTTACAGACTAATATGGAAAAGAAATATATTACATAGAAAGCTTCATTATAGTGATATAAATATTTTAAATTTGCAACTTCATATAAGAAATATATTATGAATTCAATACCAGGGATATTGATTTGAACTTTACAAATGGGGGATATAGCCCTGAACTGAATATAAATTTTAGGTAAAATTAAAAATTTTTAAATATATAATATGTTAGGTAATAAATGCTAGAATTAGAAATAGATCAGGGCAGTTAGGTTAGATAATGATTCAGTGTGAGCTATTTTGAATATGATGTTCCAGAAAGATCTTTGTTTCCGATGTCTTCCCATTTAAGACAAAATCTAAGTGAAACCTAACTGAAAAGATGAAAATTTTATGTAGACATGGGGAGGAAATGCTTCTGACAGAAGGAAGAGCAAGTAAAAAGCCCTGAAGCAGTGTGTAGTTGTCATAGTGGAGAGACAGCAAGAAGGCGAGTGTTACTGAAATCAATATAGGGAGGGTAAGTGTGACAGAATGAGATGTAGGAGGAAACTGTGAAGATGGCAGCTATCATATGTAGGTCATAATGAGACTTTAAATTTTATCCTAACCATTAAAGTAAGATGAGATCACAGGTGTTCGAATTTAGAAATATGAGCCCACTGTTGTCCTTTACAAAAAAGAGTTTGGTGGAGTAGTGAGAGAAAATGATTGATTAGATTTGATACAATAAATATGTGATTAAAAGGCTGGAGCGATAGCACAGCGGTAGGGCGTTTGCCTTGCACGCAGCCAACATGGCCGACCTGAGTTCGATTCCTCCGCCCCTCTCCGAGAGCCCGGCAAGCTACCGAGAGTATCTCGCCCGCACAGCAGAGCCTGGCAAGCTCCCCGTGACGTATTCGATATGCCAGACACAGTAACAACAAAGTCTCCAATGGAGACGTTACTGGGCCTGCTCGAGCAAATTGATGATCAACAGGAGGGCCATTACTTAAAGACTCTGAACAGATAAAATATAGACTTGGAATGTTTTATGAATGAAACCTTAGCATTAAACTATTATGAATCACAGTGCTTCCCATGGACGTTTTAAAATTATGCACATATACATTTTAGAAATATGCAAAAATAGTAAAGGACAATGATTTATTAAAAGAAAATGATTTGGAGGAGTTTTGCTGTCAAAGGAGCAGAAACTGCTGGCAAATAGCATTTGTTTAGTTTAAAATGTTTAATTTTCAGAAGAGTTACATTTGTGTGTTGAGAAAAGAATAGAGGGATACTGCTATTTCAAGAGAATGGATAACTTCTGGGGTCAGTTTTATAAGTTGGAGAAATGTGATGAAATGTGATGAAATTCAATGACCGAAGGAAAGAGACTTGCTGTAGTACGTGGGTGAATATGTCCTTTAACAAAATTGGCATAATGTTTGAGCGTAGATACTGGTAAGTTAGTAGATGTGGTTGGGTCATATTATTGGCTCACAAATATCTTAAATAAGTTTAAAACACATTGATATCTCTTTTACTTGTTTAAAATAGAGGGTATTATGAGTCTACCATTTCAATAAGCTCCATGGTATTTTCTTAATCAGAGATGTAAGTATAAAGAAGTGGATTGAAATCTAGACATGTGAGTCTATTAAACTGGGAACATATTCCCCCCCTGGGATACTACCAACATCTAAAATATGTTTAAGGGATGAAATGGTGAATAGAGTGTTTGAGGGTTTAATAAAACTTATTGCAACATAGAATGAGAGCCCTGTAAATTGGGTCCTAGAATTTAATTTTTCATCTTACTGTGAGATGCAACGCAGAATTAGAAAAGGTAACAAAAAGATTCTATAGAGATGTAAATATACATTATATCAGCTTAGTTTGAATCTGTTATGTCAGGAAGATTCTTTTGATTGCCAGGTATAAGAATTAAGTGAGGAAAGAAGACATAATAGCATTGGGCCCTAAATTATTTTTGCAATGCCATATAAAATATCTGGAATATTAAGATATATGATAATTGACTAAAATCAAACAGCAATGATATATAATAGGAAAATATTCAGAGACAATTCCAAATTATGACATTGTCATAGACTTCCAAACATCTATACTGAAATTAAAAAAGAATGCTTGCAGAGGACTGCAAACCATAAAGATAAGTCATTACCATAATCATAAAATTTATTACCTAAAATCAAAAATTTAATTAATTTATAGGCTATTTATCTCTGGAAAAAGTGAACTCAAATGATAGGGAAAATAAATAATAATTTTTTCTGGGGCCAAAGCAATAATACAGTGAGTAGGGTATTTGCTTTGTATGCACCCAATCTGGTTTCAATCTGAAACCCCATGTTGTCCTCCATACCCACCAGGAGTAATCTCTGAATGCAGTGCCAGTAGTAATCCCTGAGTACAGCTGGATATGGTCCAAAAGCAAACAGAGAAAATAATAATACATTTTCTATTCTTTATACTATAGAGATTAGTCATAAAACTTAACTGTAAATATTTTGGTATTAATTACATGAAAAAATATAAGAAACATATAAAATATTTTGAATACAATTTCCAAAAGTGACTAAAAAGTAAAGGTTTATTATTATTATTAGTAGTAGTAGTAGTGGTTATTGAATCACCATGAGATAGAGTTAAAAATGTTTCATGATTAAGTTTCAGTCATACAAAATTCAAACACCCATCCCTCCACCTGTGTACATTTCCTACCACCAAGTTTCCCAGTATCCCTCCTTCCCCCCAACCCCAATCACCCCCAACCTCTATCGCAGGCACTTTCCTCTTTCCGCTTTCTCCTTTTGCACATTATGGTTTGCAATACAGATACTGAGAGGTCCTTTGTTTGGTCCTTTATCTACTCTCTGCACACATCTCCCAACCCAACCGATTCCACATCTCAAGAGGGGAGATGAGGGTTACACATGTGCTCGGCCACGTGAGCGCAAGCAGCACACGGGCTCAGGCAGCTTATGTGCCTAATCCATTTTGATCTGACTTTTGTGCTTGGTGTTAGACAGAGATTTGAGTTCTTTTTCATTTTTATTTATTTATTTATTTATTTATTTATTTTTTGCAAGTAGCTATCTAGTTTTCCCAGGACCACTTGTTGGAAAGGCTTTCCTTGTTTCACTTCACTTTCTTGCTCCTTTATCAAAGATTAAGTGATCATATACTCGAGAGTCTGTGTCAAAATATTCAACTCTGTTACTATGATCTGAGGGTCTGTTCCAATATCATGCTGTTTTAATTACTACTGCTTTGTAGTACAGTTCGAAGTTGCGGAAGGTGATGCCACCCATCTTCTTTTCCCCAAGGATTTCTTTAGCTATTTGTGAGGGTTTATTGTTCCATATGAATTTCAGGAGTGTTTTGTCTGCTTCTTTGAAAAATGTCTTGGGTATCCTTATAGGGACTGCATTGAATCTGTATAATGCTTTGGGGAGCTTGCCAGTTTGACAATGTTAATCCTCCCAATTCATGAGCAGGGATGTGTCTACATTTCCTAGTGTCCTCCTTTATTTCTTGAAATAGGGCTGGAGTGATAGCACAGCGGTAGGGCGTTCGCCTTACAAGTGGCCAACATGGCCGACCCGAGTTCGATTCCTCCGCCCCTCTTGGAGAGCCCGGCAAGCTACCGAGAGTATTTGATATGCCAAACACAGTAACAACAAAGTCTCCAATGGAGACGTTACTGGGCCCACTTGAGCAAATCGACCATCAACGGGAGAGCCTTTACCTTTACCTTTTAGTGTTTTGTATGTTCCTTTTATAGGTCCTTCACCTCTTTAGTTAAGGTAATTAACTAAGGGTTAATTACCCTTAGTTACTTGATTTCCTGAGGCACTATTGTGAGTGGTGTTGTTTTTTAATATTTCTTTCTTTGCTTTCACTATTTGTTATATAGGAAAGTCATGGACTTTTGGATATTGATTTCTTAAATTGCCACTTTACTATACAAACCTATTGTTACTAAGAGCTCTTTCTGTAGAGTCTTTAGGATTTTTTACGTATAGTTTCATGCCATTTGCAAATAATGAAAGCTTGGATTCTTCCTTTCCTATTTGGGAGCCATTGTTATTTTTTTCTTGCCTTACTGCTATGGCAAGTACTATATTGACTAGAAGTGGTGGGTGTGGGCAACCTTGTTTTGTCCCTGATCTTAGAGGGAAGGTTCTTAGTTTTTCCCTGTTTAGAATAATGCTTGCCGTGGTCTTGTAGGAGATGGTTTGACTATACTGAGTAAAATTCCTTTGACACCCATTTTGTTGAACATTTTTATCATAAATGAATGCTGGATCTTATCAAAAGATTTCTATGTCTCTATTATATGAACATATGGTTTTTTATCTTTCCTTTTATTGATATGGGGTAGAAAGTTTATTGGAAATTTTGTGTTAAACCATCCTAGCTGCCCAATATGAATTTTACTTGGTCATGATGAGTGATCTTTTTGATGAGTCATTGGATTCTTCTGTTAATATTTCATTGAGGGAAACTGGGACACTGGTAATGGAAAATTATACTGGTGAAGGGATGTGTGTTGGAACATTGTATGACTGAAACACAATCGTGAACAATTTTATAATGCTCTATCTCACGGGGATTCAATAAAAAATAGCACAAGTCATATAGGAACTGATAACCTATGGAATAAAGGCATTAACCTTTTTAATCAGAGAAAACAGGAATCAACTTAGTAAAGAAGACCCAGTAAATGCAGATATAGATTATAATGCAATATTCAAACACTTGCAAATTTAGAGAATAATAAAGTTGAGACAAAGTCTTACAACTGTGTCAGAAAAAAGACTTTCTTTTACTGAAAAAGAAAAAAGGCCTAGAAGCTAATTCATATAATAAAAACCATTTCTAGACTGTATAAAAGAGATACAAATAAAGTGATATATTGCTAAAACTAAAGGAATGAAGACAGATGCAGCTGAAACATGGAAAAACTAAGAGAGAAAATACTTTCCCCCCTATATTTGATTAAGTGTATTTAGTTAAAAAAGCACCAAATGAATACCATAACTTCTAATATTATTTGTTGAATAAAATTTCCATTTTGCATAAAATTGGTAATCATTAAAATATATTACCAATATCTAAGTACCAAACCCCACAACAACCGTTATATAAAGGAACTTACTAAAATAAAGTTATCAGCTCAAAAATCTAGAAAAAGAACAATACAGACATCTAAGAAAGCACAAGGATGATAAAGAGTTTCAGTTGCACTGTCCTTCTATTGTTCAACAATTTGCTCAAGTGGGCACCAGTAACGTCTCCATTGTGAGACTTGTTGTTTCTGTTTTTGTCATAATACACCACAGTAGCTTGCTGGGGTCTCTGTGAGGTATGGAGGAATTGAATCCGGGTGGGCCGCATGCAAGGCAAACGTCCTACCCACTGTGCTATTGCTCCAGTTTGGAATGCAAAAGCAAATCAAACCAGCAAATCAATAATCTGGGTTCATTGGGAAAAAGAATGAATGTATTTGAGATGAGAAAAGGATATGATAATATAAACATATGAAAATATGACTGATATGCATGATCCTGAACCCTGCCAGAGAGATCACTATGCATAGAGCCCAAAGTAAACCTAGAGTCACCACCGGGTCTGGCCCAACACTCCTCACTCCCATTAAAAGAAGAGACAGTATCCTGAAATTGATTATAGGAAAATGAATAAGCTAAAATGGGCTCCTTTATAGAGAAAAAAATAACAGCATTATCAAAGGACTATTCCACAGATATGGAACGAAATATATTCTATACATTTTAGAATCCAATTATTCCTATTATCATATATATTAAGAGAGAAATAAAAACAATGTGTATTTTTCACAAAGAAATTATAACATCCATGCCTGAATTTAACTATACCACTATGAAACACTTAAATGTGAGTAGTGAAATTGCAAAACAGCATTTCAAGAAAATAATATACTACAAATGGGTGGAATTAACACTAAAATTGTAAAGTGGTTAATAGCAAGGAGCATATTAATATAAGTTAGCACTACAATGGGCTGAGGGAAACAAATTTTTCATAATGCTAGAAAGGGTTTGCTAAAATAAAGTCCTAACCTTTTATATTTTTGTTTGCTTAATATTTTTACTCAGAGGAATTGAATTCAGTGTCCCATAGCTTTGAAGTTTTCAATCACTGAAATATAATCTCTAGCTTCAAACAGATTATCTCCTTTATGTATTTCTTAATATATTTCTTTATATAAACATATATACACATATATATGCATGTGCATATTTCTACATATATATGTATATTGTATGTATACATATATACAGAGAGAGAAAAGTAGTTGATTAACTGACAGTTTATGGTTTAGGGATACAGTATCTCCTTTCCTCAAAATTTTTACTATACCAAACATACCACCAGAGTATTGATATTCCTCACCACTGTCCATTGGAAAGCTCTATTGATATCACCATTCCACTCCTTTGCAACTTCATCCGCTGTCAGGTAGAGGGTTTATTTTCATTTACCTTTGTTTTTTTGCTTTGCTTCTCTATATCCCACACATGACTGAAATTATCCAGTGACATTATCATCTTTCTGCTTCTTATTTAATTCATTTAGTATTATACCCTTACCTCCATTCATATTCTAGAAGAAAGTAAGATTTCCCTGTACTACATTTTCTTTATTCATGTATTATTGGATGTGGGTTATGATTCTGACTTGGATATTGTGTATATTACTGCAATGAATAGGTATGTGTAGATCTTTTTAAATTAGTGTTTTTATTTTTTTCAAAATACTTATAAACTACCTATGTGTGTACTTGGTGGATCCTATAGTAGATCTACTTTTTGTATTTTGAATTTTTCATACATAATTTTTGATAGAGGCTAAGCAATTAATATTCCCATGAAGAATGTACAAGAGTATATTTTTTCTTTACATCTTCACCATCACTTTTTTCTTATTTCTGTTTTTTTTGTCTTTTTGATATAGCCTTGATATAGCCTTTCTCAATGGGCATGAGGTGATATCTAACTACTGTTTTGAATGGCATTACCCTAATAAGAAGAAATCAAAAGGATACAAATTGGAAAAGAAATTAAATTCTCACATTTTTAAATTTTATTATTTTTTAATTTTTTATAACTTCTTTTATTAGTGCAACACCATGAGGTTCAAACTTTTGTGCTTGCATTCCAGTTACACAGTGATCAAGTATCCATCCCTCCACCAGTGCGCATTCCCCACCACCAATGATCCCAGTATCCCGCCCTCCACCCATCCCATTCCCCTCCACCCCACACCACCTCTGTGGCAGAGCATTCCCTTTTGCTCTCTCTCTCTCCTTTTGGGTATTGTAGTTTGCAATGGAGGTATTAAGTGGCTATGATGTTAAGTCCATAGTCCACTTTTAGTCCACATGTCCCATCGCAAGCAGGCCCTCCTAGCACCCTTTACTTGGTGGTCCCTTCTCTATCTGAGCTGCATTTTCCCCCAGCATGCGAGGCCAGCTTTTAGGCTGTTGAGTAATCCTCCTGGTATGTATTTCTACTGTTTTTGGGTGTTAGTATCCCATTCTGTTATCTTATATTCCACAAATGAGTGCAATCTTTCTATGTCTCTCCCTATCCTGATAACGCACTTCACTCAACATGATAACTTCCATGTTGAACCACCTATATGCAAATTACATGACTTCATCTTTTCTAACTGCTGCATAGTATTACATTGTGTAGACGTACCAAAGTTTCCTTACCCAGTTATTTGCTCTCGGGCATTCGGGTTTTTCCAGATTTTGGCTATTGTCGATGGTGCTGCAATGAACAGTGCAGATGTCAATTCTATTATACCTTTTTGCATCTCCAGGATATATTCCCAGAAGTGGTATTGCTGGGTCAAATGGGAGCTCAATTTCTAATTTTGTTTGATTTGGTTCTCTGTGTCTGTGCATGATTAACTTCTATCTTCAGTGCATCATGGTCTGAAAAGATAGCTCATACAATTTCTATCTTCCTGATTCTATTCAGGTAAGTTCTGTGACTCAGTGTGTAGTCTATTTTGGAAAATCTTCCATGTGCACTGGAAAAAACATGTGTATTCTTTATTTTTGAGATGCAGAGCCCTGTATAGATCTATTAGCCCTCTCTCTTCTATCTCTTCCTTCAAAGCCAGTTTTAATTGCTGAGTTTTAATCTTGTTGAGCTATCTAGAGGTGATAGGACAGTGTTGAAGTCTCCAACTACTATTGTGTTGCTAGCAACACCCTTGTTAAAATCTGTTAGTAATTGTTTTAAGTGCTTAGCTGATCCCTCATTGGGTGCATATCCACTTAGGAGTGTGATTTCTTCCTGCTATACATATCTCTTGATTAGTAAAAAATGGTCTTCACTGTTCCTTCTAGTCTTTTTTCAACCTTAAATCTATATTGTTGGATACTAGTATGGCCATCCCAACTTTTTTGAGGGAGTTGTTTGCTTGCAGGATTGTTTTCCATCCTTTGACTTTGAGTCTGTGTTTGCTCTAACTGTTCAGATGTCTTTCTTGTAGGCAGCAGAATGTTGGGTTTAGTTTCTGAATCCATTTTGCCACTGTGTCTCTTAATTAGTTCATTTGGACCATTGACATTGAGGGAGATTATTGTCATGGTTTTTGTGCCATTTTCAGTAGAGATTTGTTGTGCTTGTAGGGTTTTTTTCTTACAGTAGCCCCTTTAGCCCTTCTCTTAAGCTTGGTTCTGTGTCTATGAAGTTTCTGAGCTGTTGTTTATCCATAAAATAGTGTATCCTTCCTTCGGGTTTGAGTGAGAGTTTAGCCCGATAAAGTATTCTGATGAGGATTCAGTTCATTGAGTTTTTTCACTATATCCCACCATTGTTTTTGGGCTTTAAGAGTTTCCTCTGATAGGTCTGCTGTAAATCTAAGGGGTGCTCCTTTGTATGTGATTTGCTTCTTTGACCTTGCTACTTGCAGTATTGTATCTCTACCCATGGCATCCCTCATTCTGACTATGATATGTCTTGGAGTCTTTTTACTAGGGCCTCTTTTAGCTACACTTTTTTGGGCTCCTCGGATCTGGATGCCTGCATTGTCCAGCTCTGGGAGCTTTTCAGCAATAATATTTTTAACCGTGGCTTTTTTATTGGGATCGTCTCCCTGTCCTTCTGGTACTCTGATGATTCTAATGTTGTTCCTCTTGAAATCATCCCTTAGGTCTCTGATTCACCTAAGAGTTATTTTGACGTCTTTTCCCATTGTTTGTTGTTGACTGTAAGCTTCCTGCAGTTTATCTTTAAGCTCACTGATTCTGTCTTCCATTGTAGCCATTCTACTATTGAGGGCACCCACTGAGTTCTTAATTACATCTACTGAGTCTTTTATTCATGACATTTCTCTTTGTAGCTCTTTAATTTCTGCTCTCTTTTCTTCCTGAATTTTCTCAACTGCCTGTTCCATTGTTTCTTGTGTGTCCTCCTTTAATTTACTGGATGTCTGTTTCATCGCTTTTTTTTTTTGAGTGAATTGAACATCTTCAACATTTCGTCTCTGAATTCTTTATCGGGAAGGTTGTTTTTGTGGGTAATGATTCTTGAGGCATCTGGATCCTTTACATCATTCTTTCCTCATGGTGAGGATTTTCACTGTTTCTTCATGTTTTTGTAGAAGTATGGGGGTTGGACCTTCCAGTTCACTATCAGTAATCCCCTCTAGTTGCAAGAAAGGGTTCTAAATGAGTTTGTTCAATGGTGGTTGCCTTTCCCCCGTTCTAGAGTTTCACCTTCCTCTCAGCTGCTCCTCAGAGGCTTAGGTGAGGCCTCTAGTGAGGCTTTCGGGGGATGTGTTTAATAGTGGGTTTATAGAGCTTCTTGTAACCTCCAGTATTTTGGTACAATTGCAAGAAGCTACTGGATTATTGTCCTAGAGTGTTTGAAATGGCCTGTGTAAACTCAAAAAAATGGCAGCGGCAGCTCTATCTCTCCCGCCGCCCACATTCGGTAATCTCACGCCAGTTCCCCCACCCCAGGAGGTTGATGGTGATGGACAGGTGAAAGAAGGAAACAAGGGCCGGGCTGGTTGGTCTTAGTTGAAGTTTATTCCATTCCCATCTCCATTCTCCTCTGATTCTCCTCCTGCTTCTTCCTCCCCCATGCTACTTTATTTTCCGCCTCGATCCCCCTTCATTCTCCTTCTAGAGTCTGGATTCTGAATACTGAGGATCCCCCAGTCCACTCTTACAGTCTAGTTAAATCCCAAAGCATGAGGGGTTGTGGTAACAATTACACATAGGTAATAGGACAGATACTCTCTCAGCAGGACTAGTCACCCTAAATGGAATCCCCTGTGTGTGTTTCTCCCCTCCTTGTCCAACAAACATATAAGCATACATAATATAAATCATTTTACATGGATACAATAAGAAATACTTGAGCTTATAGAATTGCTCTCTTAGGGCCATATCAATCTCAGACTGCAGTGCTCAGGCCAAATAATTTTTCCTATCCATAGCAGCGTCCTAGTCTTGTCGTTCCTTTTGGATCATGACAGCATTTGTTAATGATCAAACTCCTCACTTATAGTTAAGAATCGTGGCACCTTGGCCTGGCTTGTTTTGATGCCAGGGTAGTTCACTGCTTGCCCTGGATCCATTCAGTCCCTTATCGGGACCCTGCTTTGGGGGTGTTAGGAACCAAGGGCAACTGAGGCTTAAGTCAAGAAAGCAGATGCCCGGGAGTGAATAATATTCAGAGCCAATTAAATCCTAAGTTACAAAGCATAATATTAATGGTCTTCCTGTATCTATACAAAAAGGGCATTGCTTTAAAGTAAACTATTCAAAAGACATAAGGAGAGAAAGACAATATTAACTTACAATACAATTTCAGTGTCCTAGAAGGATTTGACCTTACAAATTAACAGGTTCTGATTAGAGGAAAAAGCTGATTAACTGGTTGGGGAAGAGAGCAGAGAGAAGTGGTTACAGATAAATGAAGGAATGGGAGTGACTCAGGAGCACTGTGATGGGTGTAACCTGATAAACCTAAGCTCCTTGTGGCAAGGGAGAAAGGACAAAGCAATGTCATCCTACAATGGCCAGGATATTTCCCACAGAATCAGGTAATAAAAACGTGGAGTCCAGAGTGCTGGGAAAGGGGAAAATAACTGCTGCTGCCTCCAAAATAGGTCACGCCTACTTCTGCAGAGCCACGCCCCCTATAGGTGACTGGTTTTGGGGGGAGGTGGCTTCCTCATCTGATTATTCACTGACCTGGGAGAGTGAGAAAACCAGGTGTGGCGTTGAGGACTGATAGGAAGGTGCTCAGGGAATCTCTCACATGTTTGTAGATGATAATATACATAGAAGGCCATAAAAACTCTTTGAAATAATAAACCAATCCAGCAGAGTAGAGGCTACAAAATCAATTCACAAATTATTTTTTATTTCAGAGGCCCATAGAGTTAGCACAGGGGTTTTGAAGCTTGTCTTGCAATGATGTTAACCCCGATTTGATTGTGGCATTGCATATACCCACCAGAAGTGACCTCTGAGCACAGAACCAGGAGTAGTACTAAAGTCTTTCCAAATCAGTACATTTCTATATTAAAAAAATAGAATGAAATAGGAAAGTCCAGGAAATGAAAAAAAATCATGTTCATGGGTTGGAAGAATTAACATAGTCAAAATGATCACCCAGCTCAAAGTTTTATACAGATTCAACACAATCCTATAAAAATTCTGATGATTATTCTAAGGACTTAGAATAAACTGCACAGAAATTTAAATGGAACCATTAAACTACCCAACTGCCAAAGCTATATTGAGGGGAAAAAAAGGTTGTAGGTAATGAATTTCTTGATTTTAAATGCTATAAAGCAGTCACTTAATCACTTAATCACTTAACTTCCCGTTAGTCATCGATTTGCTCGAGCGGGTGCCAGTAACGTCTCCATTTGTCCCTGTCGCGTGCTAGTGTAGCCCAATGGCATCTCTTCACTCCGGGAACATGAAGGGCCTCAAACCGATCGTTCATGATCTTGACGAAGAAGTCTGACCATCTAGTAGGTGGGCGGCCATGCGGTCTTTTGACATCCCGTGGAATCCAGTCGGTAACAGCTCTAGTCCAGCGGTCGTCTTTAAATCTCATTACGTGACCAGCCCATCTGATTTTCGACACCTTGACAAATGAGACAGCGTTCCTGATCCTTGATCGTCGACGGATGTCAGAACTCCGGATTCTTTCTCTCACTTGAATGAAACGTGATATTCCAAGCATAGCTCTTTCTATTCTTCTTTGGGAGACCTGAATAGCGTTCTCATCTTGTTTGCGTAGGGCCCAGGTCTCTGAGGCATATGTTAATGCAGGAAGAACAGTGGAATCAAAGAGATGTGCCCGGAGCTGGAGGTTCTTCGTCCTCTTAGCTATTTCTTCAACGTTCTTGAAGGCGTTCCAAGCTGCTCTCTTCCTCCTGCGCAGCTCGGGTGCCAGGTCATTTGTCATGTTGACCTCTCGACCTAGGTACACATAGCTGTTGCATTCGGAGATGGTGGTTCCATTGAGAGCAAATGGGGCGTCAGGAACAAGGCTGTTTCTCATAAACATCGTCTTCATAAGATTCAGCTGTAGTCCTACCTTTCCACACTCACGGTCAAAGTCGGCCAGCATTTGTGCCGCTTGGCTGATGTTTGGTGTTATTAAAACAATGTCATCAGCAAAGCGGAGGTGGTGTAGTTGCCGATCATCTATCTTCACTCCCATTCCTTCCCATTCCAGTCGTCGCATGATGTTCTCGAGGGTGGCACTGAAGAGTTTCGGTGAAATGGTATCACCCTGCCACACCCCTCTCTTGACATCAATGATCACTTCTTTGTAGAATGGTGAGATCCTGGTAGTGAATCCGCAATACAGCTCACGGAGGATCCTGATGTATTGGGCTTGAATGCCCTGATTGGCTAGGGCTTCAATGACCGCTTCTGTCTCAACAGAATCAAAGGCCTTCTTTAAAGCAATGAACGTTAAACAGAGCGGCATCTTGAACTCCCAAGAAACCTCAATGAGCTTGGTTATCGTGTGGATATGGTCGATGGTGCTGAATCCTTTGGGGAACCCTGCTTGCTCGCATGGTTGTCCTTCATCTAGTGTTCTGCCAATCCTATTCAGGATGACTCGAGTGAACAACTTGTAGATGACAGACAATAGGCAGATCGGGCGATAGTTGCCAATGTCATGGATGTCTCCCTTCTTGAACAGTAGTATGGTCCTGCTGGTTTTCCATTGGGACAGAACCTTGCATTCAGACAGGTAGCGAGTGAAGAGCCGAGCCAGTGTATTGATGAGTACTGACGGCAGGTTCTTCAGGTGTTCAGGTCTGACCTTGTCTGGGCCGGGTGCTGTTTGTTTCTTTACCGACGAAATGGCGTGTCGGATTTCGGAAGGGAGAACATTAGGAACGACATATCCATCCTGTGGAATTTGGTATGTCGGCAAGTGGACATGGCTATCGAAGAGATTTGAGTAGAAGTCATGGATAATCTTCTCCATTGCCGTTCTGGAGGATGTGGTGGATCCATCAGGACGTCGTAGGGCAGTCATCTTGGTCTTATAGTTGGCGAAGGACAGGCGGGCGTTACGAATACTTTTCCCGGCTTCTGCCGCATCTACCAGTACTTCTGCTCTTCTCTCTTTTAGGTCTTCCTTGATCGCATCTCTGCACTGCTTTGCGAGCTCGGACGTTAGCTTGTGGTTGCCTGAGGCATGCGCCAAACCACGCTGGCGAATTAGCTCAAGAGTTTTCGAAGCTAGGCGATTTTTTTGTGGCTATCTCTCTCGGCGTTCCTCGCACATTCATGGAGGTGCTGAACCAGTCGATCGTATTCCTCGTCAATGTTGTCAACAATGGCATCTTCCCATGTTGCCGCAATAGTACCAAAGAGTTCCCAGTTGGTGGTCATTCTGGGAGTTCTCTTTTTGAGCTTTGCAGCCCTTTCTCCCCGCTCTGTGAAGTAGCATTTTGCACGAAGGAGACGGTGGTCCAATCCCGTTCGAGATTTTGGGACAACAGCGACATCGGTCAGGCAAAACCGTCAATTAAATATGATGTGGTCTATTTCGTTGTGGAATCGTCCACCGGGAGACTCCCATATCCATCGTTTAGATTCTGCCTTCTGGAACTGTGAGTTACCATGAATGGTCTTGGTCGACATGATGAACTCAGACAGTCTCTCACCCTGTTTGTTCCATTCTAGGCTATGGGTCCCGATGTGGGTCCCGAATCTCACCATGCCGTTTTCGACACTGGAGAAGAATTGTTCCTTGGAACATGCGATAAAAGAGGTGTTGAAGGCGTTGGTGTCCTTGTCAACACAAACTTGGCCAAGAGCATTGATTCATTTGAATGCCTAACAACCGGAATCGGACGTTTACATTTGAATATATGTGGCTCACTGCCTGCAGTTTCTATCTTCAATGTCTACGCACCAACATCTCATTATGATGAAAGAGAAATTGAGAAGTTCTACATGGAGCTAGAGAAGTTCTATAAAGAAGACCACACCTTCTACAAGATCATTGTGGGTGATTTTAATGCCAAGATAGGACTGAGAAGATCAGCTATAAAGCTGTAGTAATCAAAATTGTGTGGCACTGAAATATATCACTAAGATTAATGACAGAGATTGAGATCCCAGAGATAAACCCTTGGTTTAAGGACAATTAATCTATGACAAATCATGCAGGTGCAAGAACAGAAGCAATAAAAGTTTCATCAACAAATGGTATTGGAATAACTGGATAGAAAATGCCCAAATATTGAAACTGGAACTGTATCCCACACCTAACAGCAAAGGTAATTCAAAGTAGATTAACGACCTGGATATTAGATAAGAAACCATATAATTCATTGTGGAAAATAAAGGCAGAACTCTGTAGGATATGGGTCCCAGAGATCATCTCAATGATTTGACTCTAGTGGCAAAAAATGCATACAAAAATGAACAAATGGGTTCTTATCAAATTAAAAATGTTTCACATGGAAAAAGAAACTCATGCTAATATAAAATGACACCCTGCTGAATGGAAGGAAAAACTTGCAGAAAACCCTTCAGATAAAGGACTGATAGATAAGATATATAGAGCACTCACAAAGGTTATCATCAACAAAAAACTCTTAGGCCCATAGAAAAGGTGAGGGGGATGAGATGATCAGGTACTTTTCCACAGAGGACATATGGATGGCCTGTAGGCATATCAAAAAAGTGTTCATTATCACTTTTTCTCAGGAAAATGCAAATAAAAATGCCAATGAATAATCAACTCAGACTAATGAGATTGGCATATGTCAGAAATACTGGAAAAAGCAAGTGTTAGTGCAGACGTGGTGACAAATGAATCTTCTTTCACTGGTGGTGGGAATATGGTATGGGTAAGTCTATATGGAAAAAAGTATGGAGCCTTTTTTTTTAAAGCAAGAATAGCACTTTCATATGAACCAGAAATTCTAATTCTTGGTATCAACCTCAAAGCACAAGAACATCAATTAAAAAATATATGCACTATATCTTGCCACTGCCTTCGGGCTTGCAGGGTTTCCTCTGATAGGTCTGCTGTGAATCTAAGGGGTGCTCCTTTGTATGTGATTTCCTTCTTTGCCCTTGCTGCTTGCAGTATTGTGTCTCTATCGGCAGCATCAATCATTCTAACTATGATATGCCTTGGAGTGTTTTTGTTGGGGTCTCTTTTAGCTGGCACCCTTCGGGCTTCTTGAACCTGAATGGCTGCATTGCAGAGCTCTGGGAATTTTTCAGCAATGATTTGTTTGACGGTGTTTTTTTCGTTGGGATTGTTTCCCTGAGGTTCAGGTAGTCCCATGATTCTAATATTGTTCCTCTTGGAATCATCTGCTAGGACTCTGATTCTCTGTAGAGCCATTTTGAGGTCCCTTGCCACTGTTTGTTGTTGCGTGTTGGTTTGTTGCAGCTGATCTTCCAGCTCACTGATTCTCTCCTCAGCTGCGGTCATTCTATTTTTAAGAGAAGAAACTGAGTTTCTCATTTCATCTATGGAGTCTTTTAATCATGACATTTCTGCTCTCATTTCTTCGCGTAATTTGTCGATTTTTTCTGTGGTGTTACTGGCTGTCTGTCTGACCGTTTCATTGAGTTGATTGAACATCTTGATGACTTCATATCTGAATTCTGTGTCAGAGAGATCCCTTAGGTGAGCTGTATCGACAGAATGTTCTGGATTGTTTTTGTTGTCCTCCACTTGAGGTGGGGATTTTCATTGTTTCTTCATATTGCTGAGTAAAAGACGTCACGCCACTGGCCGAGCAAGTGAAAACAGAGATAGACAAATGGGACTATCTTAAACTAAGAAGCTTCTGCACCTCAAAAGAAACAGTGACCAAAATACAAAGACAGCCTACAGAATGGGAAAGAATATTCACCAAATACACATCCGACAAGGGGTTGATTTCAAGGATATACAAGGTACTGGTTAAACTACACAAGAAGAAATCACCCAACCCCATCAAAAAATGGGGCGAGGAAATGAACAGAAACTTTCGCAAAGAAGAAATTCGAATGGCAAAAAAGCACATGAGAAAATGCTCTACATCACTAATCATCAGAGAGATGCAGATCAAAACAACAATGAGATATCATTTCACACCACAGAGACTGGCCCACATCCACAAGAACAAAAGCAACAGGTGCTGGCGCGGATGTGGCGAGAAAGGGACCCTCCTTCACTGCTGGTGGGAATGCAGGCTGGTCCAACCCTTTTGGAAAACAGTATGGACGATTCTCAAAAAATTAGAATTCTATCTCCCATTTGACCCAGCTATAGCACTCCTGGGAATATATCCCAGAGAGGCAAAAATGTATAGTCGAAGTGACATCTGCAATTGTTTGTTCATTGCAGCACTCTTTACAATAGCCAGAATCTGGAAAAAACCTGAGTGCCCGAGAACAGATGACTGGTTAAAGAAGCTTTGGTACATTTACACAATGGAGTACTATGTAGCTGTTAGAAAAGATGAAGTTATGAAATTTACATACAAGTCGTACTACATGGAAAGTATCATGTTAAGCGAAATGAGTCAGAAAGAGCGGGATAGACACAGAAAGATTGCATTCATCTGGGGAACATAAAGCAACAAAACGGGAGACTAACACCCAGGAAGGGCTCAGATTAGTACCAGGAATTTTGCTCCATGACTTGAAGGCCAGCCACATGTGCTAGGTGAGAAGGAAGCTCAGATAGAGAAGAGAGCACCAAATAAAGGGTGTTGTGAAGACCCTCCCAGGGTGGGAGAGACATGCTAAAAGTGGTCTATAGACCAAACATGACTGCCACTCAATGCCTCTCTGGCAAAACACAGTACCCAAAAGAAGAGAGAGAGAACAGGGAGGAATGCCCTGCCACAGCGGCAGGGTGGGACGGGTGGGGGGGGGGAAGGGGGGTGGGAGGGATGCTAGGACCCGTGGTGGGGGAGGATGGGCACTGGTGGAGGGATGGGTACTTGATCATTGTATAACTGAAACCCAAGCACAAAAATTTATAAGTCTATAAGTGTACTTCATGGTGTTTCACTAATAAAAAAAATGATAAAAAAAATAAAAAAAAATAAAAACCAGGTTTATTAATATGAATAATGGAAGAACATCAAAATAATGATAATCACAAGGAATTTATGAACGTTGATTAAATATCTGATTTTCAATTGTAAATGAAAAATATTATTTAAAGTAAAAAAAAAAGAATTAATTGATCTCATTTAACTGAATTTGAAACCAATAAACTGCAATACTCTCTGCTACCCTAAAAAATAAAAATAAAAAAAATAAAAAATATATGCACACCTGTTTCCATTTTAGGGCAAAGGACAACAATAGGATGTGGAAACAACCCAAATATTCAATGACAAGCAATTGGGCGAGGGAGGGACTTTGAGGGAAGGAGAAGGTATATATAACCTAGCATAAGAAAAGTGATGGAGGATCTTTAATACATTTTGATTTAACTTTTAAATGTGAGAAGGGATCTGAGTTCATTTATTTACATGTGGCTGACTAGTGTTTTTTTCCAGTACCATTTGTTAAAGAGGTAAATTGCTCCATGTCATACTACTTTGTGAGGGACAGGGTGAACCAAGATAGATGTTTCAGAAATGAGAGTTAGATTGGAGAGCTCCAATAGAAATATCCCTCATCTTTTAATTGAATTTTTTTAACACTGATATACAAAACTGAGAGATATTTCTGCCTGAAAGCTAATTAAGTCATGTCAAATGAAAACTTACACTAAGTCTCACAGAAACTCAGGAGAATGATACTTGTAGATTTTGTAACAGACTATTTGTCAATATTCATTTGACTCCAAAAGGTCAGTTTATACTGTATTACCTTTAAAGGCTAAAGGAAATCCTGTTCTTCACTTTTTGGATCTTTAAGTAACAGTTATTTACACTCTATGTTAATGCATTTTGGATTTTTATCTAAAGTTATTTATAGAAATAATTATACCATACTCAATAAAAATTGATTTATCTTAAGGTTATTTAAATGCTGGGCTATTCTGACTATTTTATCCCAGCCAAAGATTACTGTTATTGGTCACCCATTTTCTATTTATAAAATACATGATATAAAATTGTTTAATTGTTAGAGAGTTATTGGTTGAATTGTCATTTGGAGAATATATGCCTTTGAATCTTGTAATAGCCTGTTATCTCTAGATACTGTTATAAAAAATGGAGAAAACCTGGACCTTAAGTGTGACAAGTTTACTAGAAAGAAAACTTTCTTACATTTGTTTACCAGGCTAATTATGTAAAATATTTTATTCAAACTTCAAGGAGATAGAACTTGAAGTGTGCCCTCTAAAACTTACTCAATGCCAGATTTGATAACTTGTACATATTGTGGTACTTAAATTTTAGCATGTGAAACAGAAGAAAAATAGTATTGGAGGTGGTAGGGCATTCTGCTTTACAATATTCATAACTCTCATATTAAATTTTGCTGGTTTGGGATTATTTTGCTATTAATAAATTGCTGTGGTGATTTCCCAATGTGTTGTTTTATTTAATATTAAAAACTAGTATTTTCTGCCACAGTTATAAGAAATCTCTCTTATTTTCTTGAAGACATTGTTTTGGATGATATATAATAGCTAAATATATTCATATATATTATGACATTTATGTTCACAAACATTGAATTTCCTAGCTGGAGCGATAGCACAGCGGGTAGGGCGTTCGCCTTACAAGCGGCCAACATGGCCGACCCGAGTTCGATTCCTCCGCCCCTCTCGGAGAGCCCGGCAAGCTACCGAGAGTATTCGATATGCCAGACACAGTAACAACAAAGTCTCCAATGGAGACGTTACTGGGCCCGCTCGAGCAAATCGACGATCAACGGGAGGGCCTTTACCTTTACCTTCCTAGTATTAAGGTTTATTATTTCTGGGATTAAACATTAGATCAAACATTACTTTTAAAAACCAGAAAAATTTGAACACATTTTTTCACACATTTTTCCTGTCATAACCATTCTAAATATTCTCCAATCTAATACATGAAACATCATATTTAAGACAGAAAATATTATAAAAGCATAATACAGTCTCTCCCATTAAGTTATAGCAACAGTTGTAAATAGTCATAAAGTATTTCATAATATTAAATGATTAAGTCTTCACAATAACACTTGAGGTAATAAATTCTCATATTCAAATTTACATATCAGGAAATGAGAGTTTAGAGACATTAAATAAATTTCTTAAAGTTGCACAGTCAATAAATGATGGATATTAAATTGTAGCCACTTTATGAATTAGCTTTCTCTCAAAGTCAGCCCTCAAAATCTTTTTGCATTGTCATTTAGCAACACTGTCCACAGATAGAATTTTATTTCATTACAAATTTGTCTGAAAGCTGTGTGTTATGAAATGAATCTTTTTTGTCTGAGAATAATTGTTAACAATTAAGGTTTTGTACAGAGTCTAATAGATGAATATCTTTGATAGGAGGACGTTTCTCTCACTCTCTTTTTGCTGTAGTATGTATCTAATGGGTGTTAATGAGGATTCTTTCTTGCAGGTCGGAGCTGCCTGAACACCTGGGACAAGCACTATTCCCTCAAAGGCTCCACAGCTCTCTACTGAAGTTCCTTTTAGAGTTTTTCTTGTAAATAAAGCATTCTTCTTTATCACAGATGTCCTACATCTAAGATCTTGGGGTCAAAACAGTAATCAGATAATAATGCATGGTCATGTTAAATGCCATACAATAGAAATAAGGTCAGAGGGGCCCAGGAGACTAAGGTCCTACCATCTAGCAAATATTCTTCACAAGTAATCTCTGTCATCCTGACAGTCTTGCTTCTAGTCTAGAATGACGTAGAATCTTAGGTAAGGATTTCTGAGATGTAGTTTATAGCAACCAGCTTGTCAATAAGTTCTTATATGACAGCAGAGAAGTATTTGTTTACATTCAGCACCAGTTTCCTCAATTTTAAAACCAGACTGTCAAACTTCAGCAGAATTGTGATTAAGATTAATATCCTAAAGTATTTTTTAAAAAGTGAGGTGCAATGAACTGAGAATATAGTGTGTGAAGAGTTGTGGTGTTTGAGCCCTGGCACCACACTCAGGATGCCATTCATAAAGTGGAAGCATTTTTCCATGAAGAAAATTGATATGAATATATCAATACAGTTTGAGAAATGAATCTAACATCTAACATCAAGGATCTGTACATTTGTGCATACTTTTTATGTATATTTGGTGACTATTGAAAATTAAATTGAGGACAGGCTCTGGGTAAACTTGGCTATCTCATCTCTAGCACAACATTTATATGTAAGTTTGGTTTTTGGCTCATTTTACTGCCAGATTCATTGTGAAGGCTCTGCTGCCAGAATAAAAATGAATACATACTTTCATACTCCAAGAAAATGGAAAGTTTTTGCCTTTAATTAACTGGAAAGGTCAAGAAAGAGATCTCAAAGCACAAAATTCATAGATGTCCCATTCAGTACCTTTGTTTTGGAATAAGCTATTCATGGTAGACATAATTTAAAAATGTCTCCCTGTCCCACTCACCCCAAGATTTCTTGCTTTAATCTCTCAAATTGTAAATATAATGGTCTACTATGGCCATAATTGTATATTTATGTAATATCATTAATTATGGATCATCCGTGAGCTGTATTACGGATTCACTACCAGGATCTCACCATTCTACAAAGAAGTAATCATCCACATCAAGAGAGGGGTTCGGCAGGGTGATACCATTTCACCAAAACTCTTCAGTGCCACCCACGAGAACATCATGCGATGACTGGAATGGAAGGAACAGGAGTGAAGATAGATGATTGGCAACTACACCATCTCTGCTTTGCTGATGACATCGTTCTAATAACACCATACATGAGACAAGCAGCAAAAATGCTGACCGACTTCGACTGTGAGTGTGGAAAGGTCAGACTACAGCTGAATCTCACAAAAACAATGTTTATGAGAAATAGTCTCGTTCCTGACATTCCATTCGCTCTCTAAACGTCTCTGCATGCAACAGTTATGTGTACCTAGGTCAAGAAGTCAACATGATGAATGACTTGGCACCTGAGTTGCGCAGGAGGAAGAGAGCAGCTTGGAATGCCTTCAAGAGCATCGAAAATAGCTAAGAGGATGAAGAACCTCTGACTCTGGGCACATCTCTTTGATTCCACTGTTCTTCCTGCATTAACATACACCTCAGAGAACTGGGCCCTACGAAAACAAGATGAGAACACTATTTGGGTCTCCAAAAGAGGAACAGAAAGAGCTATGCTTGGAGTATTATGCTTCACTCAAAAGAGAGAAAGAATCCGGAGTTCTGATCTTCATCAATCGTCAAGAATCAGGGATGCTGTCTAGTTTTCCAAGGCATCACAAATCAGGTTGGCTGGACACGTAATGAGATTTGGAGATGACTGCTGGACCAGAGCCATTACCAACTGCATTCCACGGACATCAAACGATCTGTGGCCGCCCACCTATGAGACGGTCAGACTTCTTCAAGTCCCTGGATGATCGGTTTGAGGCTCTTCGTGTTCCTAGAATGAACAGATACCCTTGGGATACACTAGCATGCTACAGGGACAAATGGAGACATTACTGGTGCTTGCTTGAGCAAATTGATGAGTAACGGGTTGTCAAGTGATCAAGTGATTATTAAGCATAGCAACTTGAGTTTGTCAAAACGATCATTGCCCAGTTGGGCCTAATCTAATCAGCCCTTTCTGAAAATTGAATTTTCTTATGGTTGGTACAAGAGAAATCAGATAGGTTCCAAGCATGATTTAGAATTTACAACTAGAAAATGGAGGGGGAATATATGGCAATAAATGTAGGTGTACTCTAAATGCTCAAGAGTAGCTCCTATTAATACAGGAGAAAAAAAGACCTTTTTAAAAAATATTTCACATCAAGTAAACCTCCATCTTAGTCTTATAGCTACAAGGAACTGAATTCCACCAACAACTTGAATAAACTTGGAAGTTAATTCATCCCCAGATTGTCTGGCTAACAATTTTATTTCAGTCTTATATCAGTTTATGAGATCATAAACAGAGAGTTCTATTTGGGCCGATCTATAGAACTATGAAATAATAAATAAATGCCATAATTCATTGTGTTTCAATAGATGATTACTATCCTGTTACCTTTTATATATTTTTCTGCTCTCCAATATGTTTTTTATTTTGTCTCTACCACTGAAACTCTTTTGTTTTATTTGGACTTCTGAGTAGAAATTCTTTTTCTATTGATATCTGGCATAAATAAATACATGGATAAGAAATATACTTTCTTTCATACAGAAAGTAGTCATTAAGCTCTGTTTTATGCATAGGCTTTTTCAGATATTAGGGATAAAATAATAAAATGTGCATTTTATTCTTGTGAAGTTTGAATTCTGATAAGACAAACAGAAAATTAAATACATGTAAGCAACAGCATCAGATATTTTTAAAGTATGAGAAAGAGTTATTGAAGAGGTTACAAGGTACTATGAACTATTATAAGGGGATTAGATTTTATTGGGAGATTTTTGGAACATTCTGAAGAGGGAACTATACAGATAAGTTTTTTGTTTTTTGTAATGGGATTGTTCTATGTCTTGAAAAAATTGGAAGGAGAGGTAGGAAGGTCTGGGTGGGAGAAACAAAGGGAAGAGGGGACTGTTTGAAAGGCCAGGAGGTGAGAGTGGTTGAGATAATAGGCAGTGATTCTATTTAACATCTGTATGTAGGTGTTAGTGAATTAAAGACAAATAATGTCTTCAGTTTTCAAATATCAGCAATTGGGAGTTGACTCTTGAGGTATCTGCTTAACTCCTTCATGTTGCATGGATCAAACACTCATTCTAGTTGACTGATATTTAGGAGATTCCCATTTGACAATCATTTCATCTGTATGATTTTGTGTAATCCTTAAAACAAAGCTATATGCTGGAGTCATCTTTAATGCTATTACATTTATATATTAAGTTCTTTCAGAGTTAAGAAGAGATGAAACTCTCTTTCTCTCTCTCTCTGTCTCTCTCTGTCTCTCTGTATGTGTTAGAAGTTTGGATTATGTCCTGTCTGTAAGTTCTATTCTACTGAAAACCTCATCACAGTTTGTGATGAGGTTTACTTTGTTTTATATGCTGATTATTGACCCTTATGTCAGAGATCAGTATGCTATAAAAAGTGTATAAGTATATTTGAGTGAAGGAATTTTGGAAATTTTGCTTTTGAAATTTACTTCTGCATTGAAAACATTGAATTATAGCCCAGAGCAGAGGTTGTTATTGGCTCTGATTCCAAGTCTACTGACACATCCGATTTTGAGATCATTTCTAGAGCAGTGGGGAGCATCTGAAAGTATTACAAATGTTGGAATCTCTGTAGAATACCATTTTGCTGAAAACAAAATGCCATTTTAGATTTTTATTTCTGATATCTGATTTTGATAACTCTGTAACAAACACAAGCAACTCTTACTCAGTGTCGAAAATAATACATTATAAATTTTATGGAATTATTTTCAACCTAGTTGCTTAAAAAAGAAAGCTAAGCATTCCTGAAAATATTATGTCAATACTTTAGCATCACTTAATCACTTAATCACTTAACTTCCCGTTAGTCGTCGATTTGCTCGAGCGGGCGCCAGTAACGTCTCCATTTGTCCCTGTCGCGTGCTAGTGTAGCCCAATGGCATCTCTTCACTACGGGAACATGAAGGGCCTCAAACCGATCGTTCATGATCTTGACGAAGAAGTCTGACCATCTAGTAGGTGGGCGGCCACGCGGTCTGTTGACATCCCGTGGAATCCAGTCGGTAACAGCTCTAATCCAGCGGTCGTCTTTAAATCTCATTACGTGACCAGCCCATCTGATTTTCGACACCTTGGCAAATGAGACAGCGTCCCTGATTCTTGATCGTCGATGAATGTCAGAACTCCGGATTCTTTCTCTCACTTGAGTGAAACGTGATATTCCAAGCATAGCTCTTTCTATTCTTCTTTGGGAGACCTAAATAGCGTTCTCATCTTGTTTGCGTAGGGCCCAGGTCTCTGAGGCATATGTTAATGCAGGAAGAACAGTGGAATCAAAGAGATGTGCCCGGAGCTGGAGGTTCTTCATCCTCTTAGCTATTTCTTCGACGTTCTTGAAGGCGTTCCAAGCTGCTCTCTTCCTCCTGCGCAGCTCAGGTGCCAGGTCATTTGTCATGTTGACTTCTCGACCTAGGTACACATAGCTGTTGCATTCGGAGATGGTGGTTCCATTGAGAGCGAATGGGGCGTCAGGAATGAGGCTGTTTCTCATAAACATTGTCTTCGTAAGATTCAGCTGTAGTCCTACCTTTCCACACTCACGGTCAAAGTCGGCCAGCATTTGTGCCGCTTGGCTGATGTTTGGTGTTATTAAAACAATGTCATCAGCAAAGCGGAGGTGGTGTAGTTGTCGACCATCTATCTTCACTCCCATTCCTTCCCATTCCAGTCGTCGCATGATGTTCTCGAGGGTGGCAAATTTCTGTGCTAAAAACTGAGGCTATAGAGATAAGTCAAAGAGACCTAAAACTTGCTCCATGGAGCTTTGAGTCTAGAAAAATGATCCATAGCCATGCAAATAGGTGTAATATTGTTAAAAGACATATGGAGGAAAACATCAATATAAATGCCAAATTCATTTTGAAGATGAATGTGATCTTGTTGCATGCATATTTTCTGTGCTTTGAGACATTTTTAGACATATGGATATTTATGGGCCGGAGCGATAGCACAATGGGCAGGGTGTTTGCTTTGCACGCAGCCAACATGGCCGACCCGAGTTCAATTACTCCATCTCTCTCGGAGAGCCCTGCAAGCTACAGAGAGTATCTCGCCGCCCGGTAAAACTTGGCAAGCTACCCATGATGTATTCGATATGCCAAACACAGTAATAAGTCTCACAATGTTACTGGGCCTGCTTGAGCAAATTGATGAACAATGGGAGGACAGTGACAGTGACAGTGATGGATATTTATAATAAATTCTCAGGACAATTAATTTGAAATTTTCACTATAAATCAAATGAAAATTTTTATTAGATCTTCATTAACAAAACACAATATTTGGATTTGATAGTGTTTGTATTTCATTGCTACTATCTAAGATAATATGGCACAGAACTTGAATTTCTTTATGTAACTTTGAAATTTGAGAGACCAGAGCAATAGTACAGTGGGTAGGGTGCTTGCCTTGTATGTGGCCACCCCGGATTCAGTCCTTAACATCCCATATAGTTCCCTGAGCGCCACCAGGAGCGATTCCCAACCCCCCCCCAAAAAAAAACCCTATAATTTTTTATGTATTCATTTCCTTATATTCATCCATAAATTATTTTTTCAAGAAATTACCTTTACTATGGGCTTGTGAGATAGTGAAAGGATGAGGTGTGTTCCCTGTATTTGACCAAACCCGTTTGATGGCATCACAAGGTCCCTAGACACCTTAAGTTTGTGGACCAAACTTTCCCCTAATTAAAGATAAAGAATGAATTCTTCATCTTGTTTCTGAGGTTTGCAATTTTTGCTCTTATATACTCAGGGATTACTCCTGGCTCTGCATTACTGGGTGTGGCCCCAAAATGAAAAATTCTAAATTTAAACCCTGTTTATACAGCTAGTATAAGAGTTATCAGAAGATTAGGGTTTGAACTTGGAGAGATCCAATTGCACTACATCTGATTCAGCCTTTCCTATTTATAGAGGATATTTTTTTTCTTCTTGAAGAAAGAATTTAGGTTCTTGCCAATTACTTTATTTCCTCTACAATCTGAACAGAAGATGAAAATAGTCTAAGAATGTTGGATAGTTATGGATTCCAGGTCTTTTTCTTTTTCTTTTTCTTTTATTTTTTTCCTTTTTGGATCACACCTGGCAATGAACTCAGGGGTTATTCCTGGTTTTGCACTCAGGAATTACTTTTGGCAGTGTTTGGGAGACCATATGGAATACTGGGAATCAAACCTGGGTCAGCCGCGTGCAAGGCAAACACCCTACCCGCTGTGCTATCGCTCTGGCTCACGACCATCTACATGGGACTCGAGCATTTTGTGACCAAGAGCTGTTCCTCTGGTTGGCCCATGGTGACAGAAAAAGGACCAGGGAATGTAAAAACAGGACCCCAGGCTGTTCGGTAGTCAGTTTTTTTCTCTACCCCCACTCTCTGACATAGTCCCATCTCTTCCTTACAGCACAATTGTTAATTTTGGTCATAGTCCCAGTTGTCATAGTTCATCATCCTCATCCCCCTCATAGTCCTTGTTTTGTCCTTATCTTTCTAGTCATCATCTAGTTCCCTCATGGGGACCCTCCTTTTCAGGGTGTTAGGAAGTAAAGGAAACTGAGGCTTAAGTGAATAAATATTATGGAAGATTCCATTGTAAGGCCAGAGATAGAAATGTAAGGGCCGCCCGGGCTAATAGTCATGAAAGAGTTAAGTGGTAGGAAAGAGTTAACCAGAAAACTGAAAAAGCTGTGAAAGCTAGAGTTGTAAAAGCTGGCTCGAAAGAGTTATAATGTAGCTCCCACCTACACCCTGCTATGACCTTGTGGTTGGGCCAGATATGGGGACATGTGCTCAGATGTTCCGAAGAAGTTAATCTTGTGCAAGTGTCGTGCTGTTCTTGGTAAAGCTGCAAATTGCTGTACTGTAAGATTCCTTTGTTTATTCTGGTTATAAAAACCCATTGTACTTTGGCTTGGGGCTCTCTGCCTCTGTCCTGTTTGCGGGATATGTAGTGAGCCCCAGCATGCTTGGACAATAAACCCTGTGCATGTTGCATGAGAAAGTCTCTTGGAATCTTCCTTCACGGGCAGCGAGTGTCTTGACCCTAACACCAGGAGTAAATATTATTTGGAGTCAGTTAACTCCCATGTTACAAAATCATAACATCGGCTGTCTTCCTGTGTCTATACAAAAGTGGACATTGCTAAACCATGCAAATGACGTAAAGGAAAGAGAAAAACAATATAGGATTATTAGTGCTTTATGGAACTGGGTGTATCTCAGGAGCACTGTTGTGGGAGTAACTCAATAAACCTAAGCTGCCTGTGGGAGAAGCAAGAACAACCTAATGTCATCCAACACCAGAGGATTGAACTTGAGTTAATCACATGCAAGACAAATGTACTATGTGCTGTACTGTCACTCTGACCCCACTAATACTTTCTTTTTTTTTTTTGTAGGTAAAAGGTAAAAGGTAAAGGCCCTCCCGTTGATCGTCGATTTGCTCGAGCGGGCCCAGTAACGTCTCCATTGGAGACTTTGTTGTTACTCTGTCTGGCATATCGAATACTCTCGGTAGCTTGCCAGGCTCTCCGAGAGGGGCGGAGGAATCGAACTCGGGTCGGCCATGTTGGCCGCTTGTAAGGCGAACGCCCTACCCGCTGTGCTATTTATTCAGGCACTGATTAGCTGATTGAATTGGGCATGAACTCCACCTTAATTTTATTTATTTTTTTCCTTTTATATTTATTTATTGAATCACTGTGGGGAAAGTTACTAAGCTTTCAGGTTTAAGTCTCGGTCATATAATGATCAAACACCTTTCCCTTCACCAGCACTCATTTTTCACCACCAAGAACTCCAGTATACCCCCCCCCTCCCACCCTTCCAAATGCCTGTGAGGCAGATGATTTCTACTTAACTCTTCTCTACATTGATTACATTCATTATTTCGACAAAAGATGCACCATTATTTTTAGAATTTCCCCCCAAACAATCAGAATTGCTGAAAAGGCATTGTGAAATATTTTGTTTTCTATAGCTGGTTATGAGAATCATATAATATCACACGACCACGATTTTGGATTTCTACAAAGAGCCAGATAATTACGAGATTGGTTTCTGTGTGTCTGGTGTTATGGCCGTGCCAAGAGCCGCTTGTGGGGGGCAACTCATGACCTCGGTAGGGCGTGAAGGACGAGCTGGTACCGTCCCCTTTCCCATGGGACTGCAGTTGCCCCTTCACCGCTGGTTCATACATGGCTTTCTAATAAACTCTGAGGTGGCAGCTACCTTGCTGCCAGGGGGGAAAAAGGCGGAAGGGAGCAACACCCTTTCCCTCCCCGGGAGGCATGGCGCTGTAGTTTAATGCAGGGTTCATTCACTTTTCTGCCGCAAGCTGCTGGGTTCTGGATTAAGTCCTTTTGCCTCTGGAGCCATGGCCATGCCAGAGAGACGCTTGTGGGGGGCAACTCGTGACCTCCGTAGGGCGTGAAGGACGACCCTTCTTAAATATTCTTATTTTGATGTCTATATGATTTTTTTTTTCTTGCTTTGGGCCACACCCAGAGATGCTCAGGGCTTACTCCTGGCTTTGCACTCAGGAATTACTCATATCTGGGTCAGCTGCATGCAAAGCAAGTGACTTACTTTCTGTACTTCCTTTCAACCCCTACAAAGGAATGTTTTAATGCATTATCTCCTTTATTCCTTCTACCTTCAGATTAGCACTGTCCTCCCATTGTTCATCGATTTGCTCTAAGGGGCCCAGTAATGTCTCCATTTTGAGACTTCTTGTTACTGTGTTTGGCATCATGCATAGCTTGCCTGGCTTTGCCGTGTGGGTGAGACACTCTCCGTAGCTTGCAGGCCTCTCCAAGAGGGACAGAGGAATCGAACCTGGGCCGGCCAGGCCAGCCATGTGCAAAGCAAATTGCTCTACCACTGTGCTCCAGCCCACCTTCAGATTATGACTTTAAAATTAAAATAAAAATATTCTGAAATTTCTGGCCACTATACCATTATTTTATTATATTTTAAAAATTGACCTGTTTCTCAGCTATAGCTGAGAATTCTATTAATAATTTTTAATCATCAGGGTCAAGAAAAATAATCCAATATCATTTTGGTTTTAATTAGGAGTTACTATTATATTAAGTCCAATTAAGGTATAAAAAGTAAAATAGCATAATTCTATTTGTTCACTTAAATCATTTATATACTATTTCTTTTACATTTATTTTGCACTGGATCCAGTGACACACAATTAGTATTAAAATAATATATATTATTTTTACATTAAAAAACTCATAGTTCAGAATGCTATTAGTAAATTCAAATTCATCAATTTATAAACTTCACAGTGTCTAATTTTTGCCACAAATATAGATTGTACCTGCCCTGCATTATTTCTTTGATTGGCTTCAGTAAGGCAATTCTTACATGCATTATTTTATGCGGTGGCTGTCAAATAAGGCTGGGATTAGAGTCATCTTGCAGACGGCCTTACCCACATGGCTGGTGATTAATGCAGTTACCAGACAGCCCTCAGCTGAGGCTGCTGCCCTTAATACCGCTATGTGATCTCTTGGGGTTTCTTACAGCAAGGAACAAAGAGCACTTAAAAAAGATAGAAAGAGTGAGGGAAAAGATGAGAGAGATACAGAGACACAGAGAAAGAGTCAGAGACAGGCTGAGACAGAATAAGACTAACACAGAAATTATTATCAGTCTTTTAGGACTTAGTCTTAGCTGGCGATAGTGTTACTTCCTCTGCACTCTGATGATCAATCACAAAGAAATATTCAGCTTCCAAAGGAGAGGACTCCCTTTGTTTAGAAATGAATAAACACATTAAAAAAAAAGATACTGTTTAAGAAACAGATATCAATCCAAGAGTCAGCCCTATTTATTTCTGTGTGTTATGTATTTGAGAATATCTATGCTTCTTGTTAAAAATGTATTTATAGAGATTAACTTGATAGCCATGTATTTGATTAATAGAGATGTAAATTGGTGAAGAAAAGATTAGAAAGCAATTCCGTATTATGTGAATAACAGACAATAACAGCTGAGATATTTTGTAAAAAAATAAAGCAGAATTTAATTACTGTCAGGTATAAAGCACCAGTTAAAATATTTAAATATGCTAAGACATTTATATTAGTAAATTGCAGTATAGTTCTGATAATAACAGAAGTGGGTATCTATGCCTTTTGATTGGTGACTTCACTCCATTTACATTAAGGTGACCACTGTTGACTTACTATTGACATTGTGACTTTAGTGTTCCGGTTCTATTTCCTTGTATAATTATTTAGTGGACTTTCTCTTTATATTTTCTTAATTGGGGCACATACCAGCTGTGCTCATGATTTACTCCTGGTTCTGTGGTCAAGAATCACTCCTGGTAGAGTTTGGGGGACCATATGAGATGCTGGGGATTGATTGAACCTGGGTTGGCTGCATGCAAGCCAACTTGCTCTACTCTCACTCCTGACCTTTGTTTTAAAAAATGTATGTAGGAGCGTTTCTTTTCAAAATTTTTTTCAAGGGGTTATCCATGTTGGCAAATTTCTTCAGTTTTTGTCTGTGAGGACCTTTATTTCCTCTTCCTATTCAAATGAGACTTGTGTGATAAATAGCAATATTGACTACAAGTTTTCATTTTTGAGTCTTTTAGGTATGTCATTCAAACCTCTCCTTGCATGTAGAGTTTTTGCTGAGAAGTCTGATAAAAACCTGATGGTGTGTCTTTTTTAGTTACTTTTGATCTTACTCACTCTAACCACTTTCAATATTCTTTCTTTGTCTTAAACTCTTAATAGTTTCCCTACTGTGTGTTTTGCTAGTTCTTTTCATTTAAATGGTCAGATATTCTATGAATTCTTCATGAACTTGTATTTTCAGTTCCTTCACCAGGTTTGTGAAGATTTTCACTATTTTTAATAAGCTTTTTGTTCATTTCTATTTCTTTTCTTTACTTCTTTTCATTGGCCTTATGTGTCCTCTCCTTATAAAGTCAGATAACTTTTGTATAGTTTCTTCATTTTTTATTACCTCATTTCTAATATTTTACTTCTGAATAATTTGTACATACTATCTTTTTTTTTTATTTAATTGTTTAAGAAATGTTGTAAATATACAGGAATTGTTTATTTTTTTTCCCCCTTTATTTTATTTTATTTTTTTTAAAGTTGTAGATTTACAATTTTTTGTGCTTTGGTTTCAATTATACAATGATCAGATACCCATCCCTCCACCAGTGCCCATTTTCCACCACCATGGATAATATCCCTCCCACCCCCATCCCCCCATCCCCCCGTCTCTGTGGCAGGGCAATCCCCTGTGTTCTCTCTCTCCTTTTGGGTGTTGTGGTCTGCAAAAGAGGCATTGAGTGGCAAACATGTTCAGTCCATAGTCTACTTTCGACATGCATCTCCCCTCCTGGGAGGATCCTCCAAACATCCTTTATTTGGTGCTCCCTTCTCTATCTGAATAGCCCTTTCCTCTAGGATACCCGGCTGGCCTCTAAGTTATGGAGTAATCCTCCTGGTGCTGATCTCAGCTATTCTTGGGTATTAATCTCATACTTTGTTACTTTATATCCCCCAGATGAATGCAATCTTTCTATGTCTATCCCTCTCTTTCTGACTCATTTCGCTTAGCATGATACTTTCCATATTGTACCACTTGTATGTAAATTTCATGACTTCATCTTTTCTAAGAGCTACATAGTACTCCATTGTGTAGATGTACCAAAGTTTCTTTAACCAGTCATCTGTTCTTGGGCATTCAGGTTTCTTCCAGTTTCTGGCTATTGTAAAGAGGGCTGCAATGAACAAACAAGTGCAGATGTCACTTCGACTATACATTTTTGCCTCTCTGGGATATATTCCCAGGAGTGGTATTGCTGGGTCAAATGGGAGCTCAATTTCTAATTTTTTGAGAATCGTCCATACTGTTTTCCAGAAGGGCTGAACCAGTGGACATTCCCACCAACAGTGAAGGAGTGTCCCTTTCTCGCCACATCCACGCCAGCATCGGTTGCTGTAAAGTTGCAGGTTATAAAATCAATACCCAAAAGTCCATGGCTTTCCTATACGCAAACAGTGAGAGAGAAGAAAGCAACATGAAAAAAACAATCCCATTCACAATTGTGCCCCAGAAAATCAAGTACCTAGGAATCAGCTTAACTAAGGAAGTAAAGGACCTGTACAAAGAAAACTACAAAACGCTACTTCAGGAAATAAAAGAGGACATGAGGAAATGGAAAGATATCCCCTGCTCATGGGTCGGGAGACTTAACATTGTCAAAATGGCAATACTACCGAAAGCATTGTATAAATTCAATGCAATCCCTATAAGGATACCCATGACATTCTTCAAAGAAATGGAGCAAACACTCTTGAAATTTATATGGAACAATAAGCCCCCACGAATTGCTAAAGCAATTCTTGGGAAAAAGAAAATGGGAGGAATCAACCTCCCGAACTTCAAACTGTACTACAAAGCAGTAATAATTAAAACAGCATGGTACTGGAACAAAGGCAGAACTGCAGACCAATGGAACAGGGTTGAATACACTGACATTTCTCCTCAATCATATGCTCATCTAATCTTTGATAAAGGTGCAAGTAATGTGAAGTGGAGTAAGGAAAGCCTCTTTAATAAATTGTGTTGGCATCACTGGACGGCTACATGCAAAAAAATAGGCTCAGAACTCTGCCTAACACCATGTACATACTATCTTTAACTTCACTGATAGAAACCTCCATTTGGCTTAATGTGCACCTATAGATTTTCTAGCATTTTCATTTCATTTATTCAGCTCCTTACATCCTGAATCTATGTAATTTTTATATTTAAAACTTTAATTTTTACAGTATGTAATTGTTCTGTGTTTATTAGTTTGAATTTTGTGTACCCTTAATTAGCTTTTATGAGTTCTATTAAATTTCTTTGACTTGACTTTCTTGCTCTTTGCTCTTTGAATTTCTTGTATACAATTTAGAATTCTTTTTCTGAATGGTGATGCAGATTTCCAAACCCAAAGAATGGTAGAAGGGCAGCAGCTACTGAGAAAATACTTAGGGTAGAGACTGGTTTGTCTTTGTGGCAAGCACCAGTATTATTATTCTATGGAGACTCAGAGATTTGGCAATCTGTCCATTGTCAGCACACTTCAGTGACTTGGAATAAAAATAAATCTAAGGCTCTGTCAATCAAATAAGACCTCATCAAAACACTGCTTATTATAATTAAGTACTTTAAATTGTTACAGTATCTGGGTAAGAGAACGTAGATTATGATTTGACTTTTTTTTTTAATTTCAATACAAACACATGATTAGTGCTTTCTTTATGAAACTTGCTTTTCTAAACCTTTAGGTACCTATTAAATGACGTCTTATAGATTAGATCATTACAAAAAAGAAGTACCAAGATAAAATTGAACTAATAGGGTTAGGGAAAAAAATAATACATTGTTTAAAATCTTCCCCACCCCACCTCATTTCTTCATCCCCCTTGCAGGTCTTTCTCAAATTCTCCTTTTTCTTTCCTTCCCTTCCCTGGTGTGGTTAAGGAAAAATCTATGAGAGCAATAGCTGTTGACCTTCCCACCTTTCTCAACTGTGATTAGCAGGATTTGGGGGGTTAGTTTTACATCCAAAGGGAATATTTTTCAATATACAATACTGTTTCCCCTGTCTGATAAAACTGACAAATTACACCTGTGCAAAGCAGCATATTGGCCATTTTATGTCTGTGGAGGCACTAGGAAAAGTTCACATGTTTTCCTGGGAATGTTAAAATGTCATCTCTGAGTGCTTTCTACAGTATTTATGCTTACCCAGGTGTGTCTGTGCCACAAAAAAAATGTGAGAAGAAATGCATACATTGTTTTCAGTTTTAACACATAATGGTTTGTGTGTATGTGTGTGTGTGTGTGTGTGTGTGTGTGAGAGAGAGAGAGAGAGAGAGAGAGAGAGAGAGAGATTTTTAAATCAGATTGTGCTTTAAATCACACTAGACTCTGCTGTAATAAAGAGTTAAGTTAGTGATAATTAAAAGAGAACTATTTTCATGATGCTGCAGCTGTATAGATAAATCAGGGCCTACCATTGGGACTGTCTCTGTGGAAAGATTTGTCATTGCTTCTGGCACTTAAGGGGTTCAGAAAGCCATTGTTATATTTGACAACTTTAACTCTGCAGCAGCAAACTGATCTAAAATTCTGCCCCTTTATTTTTATCTCAAGAAAAGTATCATTAAATAGCATTTAACGGAATGAAGTCCCCTCTCATTCTTTCACCTAAGAATTTCCTTGTGTTTATAAAAATAATTACTACTTCCAAAATAACAAGAATATGGAGCATTCATATTAAAATATATGAAGATAATGTGAAAGAAAAGAAGAAGATAATGAAAATACAGAATTTTGGTTATATAACCAATTTGGAAAATTGGTTATATTATAAATAAATAATAAATAGGGTAAACAATATCCTATGAATATAGAGTTATAAAATAATCCAGTTTTATTTATTACTCTCAAATTAAGCATACTTATAACATCTTAAACAATTTTATTATGAATGCTTTTGCCAAGAATATAAAGTGTATTCTACTTTATATATGTATGTATGTATGTATGTATGTATTTTAGTTTTTGGGTCACACCCAGAAATGCCAGGGCTTACTCCTAACTCTGTCTGCTCTCAGGAGCTGCTCCTGGGGTGCTTGGAGAACAATACAGGATCACTGTATCACTGTATCACTGTCATCCTGTTGTTCATCGATTGCCTCGAGCAGGCCCCAGTAACGTCTCCGTTCTAGCCCTGAGATTTTAAAAAGTGCCACATTCAAGGCTCTTTCAGGGTCAGGAGAATGAGACCCATCATTGTTACTGTTTTTTTGGCATATTGAGTACACCGCAGGGAGTTTGCCAGACTCTGCCGTGTGGGCAGGATACTTTTGGTAGCCTGCCAGGTTCTCCAGAGTAAGAACTAGATAATAAGATGTCTGTTCTCTTCCAGGAGCAGGGTTTTATAGTCTCTGGGTCTTGGCCATTGATGGGATTACAGAGCACCAGGGCCTTTGGTGGGTGTAACCCCTACATACTGGAAGAGTCTCCTGCCTCCACGCCTGGCTTTCCTCACTGGGGCCCCTTGGAAGAGGGTGGGTTGAGTTTCCCTCCCCACCCCGAGCAGAGCCCCAGCGGTTTCAGATACGGACATGCTTAAGACCACTCTGCACCCATTTGGACAAGCCTCACATATGAATGAACCGGCAGAGGAACCCAGGTGTGTGGGACCGAGGGCATAGATCTCCAATCCTGCTCGGATTGGGACTGGGGACTCCTCCACCCAGATCCCCCATCTTCTACAATACAGGATATCAGGATCAAATCCAGGTCAACAATGCATAAGGCAATCACACTACCCACTGTACTATATTTCCAGCCCATATATAGATTCTACTTTAAAGAGAAAGATCTGGGAGACATGCTAGACACATGTTGACAGCTCTCCTAAAATGTTTGTATGTTAATTGTCACGATCACGACCACCCTGTTGTTCATCGATTGCCTCGAGCAGGTGCCAGTAACGTCTTCTTCGTCCTAGCCCTGAGATTTTTTTTTTAAAGTGCCATATTCAAGGCTTTTTCAGGGTTAGGAGAATGAGACCCATCATTGTTACTGGAATTTGGCATATTGGGCATACCACGGGGAGTTTGCCAGACTCTGCCGTGTGGGCATGTTACATTTGGTAGCCTGCCAGTTTGACCAAATTAGGAATGAGATGATAAGATGTCACGCGGCCGCGGGAGCTGAGTGTGATAATCTCTGGATCCTGGCCTGTTAGTTGTTAATTAATAATGTTAATTGTATATGATTTAAAAAATACTACTCTGCAAAAAATTGGTGTTATACTGTCATTATTCTCCCATTGTTCATCGATTTGCTCGAGTGGGCCCAGTAACGTCTCATCGTGAGACTTGTTGTTACTGTGTTTGGTATATTGAATACGTCATAGATAGCTTGCCAGGCTTTGCCATGCAGTGAGATACTCTCTGTAGCTTGCCGGGCTCTCCAAGAGGGGTGGAGGAATCAAACCCAGCTCAGCCGGGCTGGCTGCGTGCAAGGCAAACGCCTTACCACTGTGCTAACGCTCCAGCACATTGGTGTTATAATATCAGGTAAATTATATGCTCGATTCTCTATGGACTGCATCTCTTTTATTTCCAAGATATTCTTGTTTTTATATATTTATTTTTATTTTTTTTATTTTGAAAGAGGTGTCTTTGTACTCAGTATATCCCCCAAGGATACAAGTCTGCTTCTAGCTCTGCATTACTGCTTTTGATCTGTATTTTTTTTTTTACTAAGAATGAAAACATAGCAGAAAGATAACTGCTTTTCATTTTATTCATAATAATAATTTGTTATATAATATGAATTACTATTTGAGAAATAATAATTTTAAATACTTTCCACATGTTTATTTCTAGAAAATATCAATATTCTCACCAGTGTTATTTGTTCTTTTATCTACTTTTTATATTTTGAAATTATTTAAAAGTAGTTAGATGTTAGTATTTATGGACGAAGAATTAGAAGTCTGAGGTTTATATTAGTATATGCCAGTGTAGGAGCTCAAATACTGTATAATCACCATGTGACTAAGAATCCATAGTTTTCATAGGATCGGCAAAGGGAAGGTAAGCAGGACTGGTTTAACTACTTAGTATTAACTACTTTAAATAATTCTGGTGGGCTTTTGGGAAAAATGATATTCATAATTTTCTTTAGATTGATTTGGGATGGATGTCACAGCATGTCAAAGCATCATAAAATAATCACAATAAATATAAGGACTGGAAGTGCTGTTATGTTTGTGACTTCTATCTTATTCCTCTTCCATTCTCAACAGATGGATTAACCTCAGAGGCTAATTTTATTTTGAATTTCAAACATCTTGTCTTCATTCTATTAGGGGGAAGGAGTGATAATGACACATTTTTTCTTTTAAGGATGTTTTATTTCTTATTACATTGATTAAAAAACAAACAGAGGAAGAGTCAAAGAAAGAAGTCATATAGAATAAGGGCACCAGAGTAACATGGTCAAGAGAGACATAAAAAGAATTGATTGACCATCGGAGTATTCATCAACAGAGAGAGTCAGTGGATCAGAACTTCAAAATATTATTAGGTAGAACAAATGTAGGTGAATACCATCACATCAGTTTAAGGAGTTGTGTAATGGTATAATAGAAAATAAAAGTGAAGTGAGAAAGTGTACAACTTAACAGGCCTATTTTGTTATTTTGGCATGGTTGGATAATATGAAAAAGTAGAAATTTGGAGGATACATAGAATCAAAGAATTTGTATTTAGGTATTGTATTGACATATATTATTGCAACACATTCAGATAGAGTAACACATTTAGAAAAAGTAGAACGGTAAATAAGAAAAGAAAAATTCAAATACTAATTGAATGATATTCTATGAAAGTCTTTTAAAATGTGTGTATGTTGGAATGTACTGGAATAATAGTGGGTGATTATGGTGTAAAGAATGAATTAGGGTGTTAGATAGATTTATTTCTGTATGTAAATGTGAATACTGGGTCAGTGACAGCAGAAAAGGAAAGCTAGATGTACTTGTCATTAATTTGGTCAGATATGCAGCTGCCTTTTTTCCCTAATGAGGTAGTTTCATAGGTATGAATTTCATCCAATATTTTCTTGTGCCTTTATCTATTATCCCAGAGGAAATGTTTAACATGAGATTTATTTGGAAGCTACTGAAAAATAATTGTTATATATTGTAAAAGCTACTATGAAAACTATCTCTAAATAAAGTTTTTAAGGAAGGCTTTCTGGGGAGCACTTTATTGTGTAACTTGTCAGACAGTTTTAGTGCCAAATAGGGAGAAATTAAAGGCTCTTATGAGCCTTAAATATTAATATGCCTTGTACTTTCATGGGCAACCAAAGTATTGGTATTCAACTCGTGTTTCTTCCTCCTTAACAGGAAAAAATACCCTCTCATTTTCCTTCTAATACTCAACAACGTTCTTAATTATGTCACTGATGTTGCTACAACTGCTACACTTGACATCTAATAAATCTGATTCTAAATTGGTTTGTAGTCGAATTTTGAAAAGGATCAATAGATTCATTTATGCTGATTCTTGTTCTATTATAGAATCGTGCTTGTACATGCAAAGAATGAGATTATCACATTTGATTCACACATCTTGTCTGTCTCAGAAACAGCAGTAAACCTGGATTACTGTATAATAAATGAGGAATTAGATTACGGATACGATTGGACACAGCACTCTTAACTGTTCCTAATCTAAAGCAACAAGTAAACGAGAACATGATTTCTTCTACAATTAAGTAATAGTTTTGTTTGGACTTATTACCATAAAAAAGAGAAATTTAACCCCAACCACTAATAATCATAATAGTAATTATAATTATCATCACAAAATAAAGTGTCATACTAACCGCATAATTTTAACTTCCAATAGAACAAACAGTATCAGGAGATTATTCTTTAATATTTTATTTAACTTTAATTGATTTGATTTGAAGTAGGAGAACTGATTAAGAGAATATCTATGAAATTTACCTATAATTTTTTAACTACTTATTTGAAGACATTACTAGATCCAATTAGCTATGAAGTAATGTACTACATTATGTGTGTTAGTTGGTTATGGATAAAATACATAGGATAGACTCTTCTAAAGTAGTTTTAATTTTGTATTTATAGTGGGAGATGTGATCTAAGAGAATAATAAATTTTCTCTAATAAAAATTCCAGTAATAATTGTACCAGGAAGGTAACAATAATTTCAAAAAGAGATTTTGACATACTTTACATAGTGTTAGGGGTGGTGGTGGTTGGTGGTGGGGACATTTTAACTATTTGAAGGAAAAGGTGAATACCCAGTATGCAGAAAATTTTGAATGGGTCTTAAGCTCATATTAACTAAAGAAATTAAAATAATATAAGGAGTATTACCAGTTAAAATCATTTTTCTATAAATGCTTAAATACATGCGATCTGAAAATTTCAGATTAAAATTCTGTGTAATATAAAAAATTAAAATAAAGCAATCATTGATCCAACCTTCTTACTTCAAATATTAAAAGAAAATGAAATCATTGTCTTAATTAGGCACCTGTAATCCCATGTACCCTTGTAGAATTATTCACAACAACTAAGATATGAAAATATCTTAGTGTCTGACAATGGAGGAATAAAGAATGTATGTGATCTATTTTCTATCCCTCTAAACCTTTTAAAACACAAGTCCTGGAATTTTTGATAATATTAATAGACATGGGGAGAATTATACCAAGTAAAACCAGACAGAAAACTAAAAAAATTTATTTTGAATTGAACCAGTAGAGATAAAATATTTTTCTTTATTAAATTAATATATGTTCAGATTCACTTGAAGATTTATTCCTCTTAAAATGTTTGATAAATGTATGTACATTGTTTTTCTAGATATATAGGTGATATGTGCAGTAGTGACAATAGTTTGTCCTTGTCATTCTAGTATCAAGAATAAATTTTAAATGATTACTATAGTCTTCTTTCTATTATCTTGCTTTTGCTGGTTTGTATGTTGGGTCCTTGGGGAAATTATGTATTTACAAGGGTTAAACATAATTTGGAAAGTATATCTTTCTGATCTGAAAGTGAAATTTTAAAAGCTAAGCTTACTTCTGTTTTTTTCATAGAACTCCTTAATTTTATCGTTTGTCATTAAAACAGTTTGATAGGGCATGCGTGTGTATACATGTGTTGCATGTGCATAAGGGCACATATGTTTATTCCATTTGTGTGCATTTTAAGGTACATTTAATATATATAATTTTAATGTAACTAAACTATTTAGGGATGAGTCAGTAAATAAGCTTCAACAAATTAGCTCTTTCCCATCTTGGCTTCTCGTTGTGTCTGTGATATACATCACAGTCTACTTCCAGACTTGCAGTGGGGAAGAAAATGCTTTTTATAAGATTCTTTTCCATTGAACAAAGTAGATGATGTACTCACTTGGAACTGATGACTGATGAAGACTTTCAGTAAAGTAGCTCATGAGCATTATATCCAAAAAGCTTGTTTTGGGAATACACCTGGGTGAGAAAATGACTTGTTTCCAAAATGATCTTTAAAGTGTATTATTCACCATATTTATTGTCAGATTTGATTATTTTTCTTAAGCATTAATAAAGTGACAGGTACTGTATTAAGTATTATAAATTTTTCTCACAGTACTCACAACCCCACGAGCTACACAATGTCATTATCTCTATTCAAGATGAGAAAAATAAGATTTAGAGATGTTATATAATTTGACTAATAAGTTAGAACAACCTGTAAATGAGAAATGAGAAAACTAGAACATAAATATAATTCAATCTGAAGAAAAAATATAATCAATGCTGCTATCATATGGTTGCCCCCAATTATCATGACTCGTAATATTTTATTTTATTGTCACTGTCACTATCCTCCCATTGTTCATCGATTTGCTCAAGTGGGCCCAGTAACATCTCCATTGGAGACTTTATTGTTACTGTGTTTGGCATATCGAATACAACACGGGTAGCTTGCCAGGCTCTGACATGAGGGCGAGATACTCTCGGTAGCTTGCCGGGCTCTCCGAGAGGGGTGGAGGAATCGAACTCAGGTCGGCCATGTTGGCTGCGTGCAAGGCAAATGCCCTACCTCTCTGTTTTCTTTTTATATTTTATTGTTGCCACTTACAGGCAAATTCTTATGATGAATACTAGGCGGATAGAGAAGTGATACACTAATTGACAACTTCACCATGAGAGAATATAATTTTAGTTATTCGTTATAAGGAAACTGTAGTGATTTTGCATTAATTATCAAAAGATAGCAAGTCAAATAAAATCAAGAGACTTGTAATGATTCATATTTAAAGTAGTTTTTCTTTTATTTGTTTTTTATGTAGGAGTACTGTTATTTATTCAGTCATCGATTAAGCTGAGTGAAGCAGGCATGAACACTGCATTTTACTTTTTGAAAAATAAAAACCTCTTAATTGTTCATAAAGTTTTTCACAATAATTATTTACACTCAATATTTCAACACCAATCTCTTCACCATTGCACCTTCCCACCGCCATTACTTTGAATCTTCCCATGACCACACCAGCCTGCCTATTAGGCAGATGCTAAATAATTTATTTTGTATTGCTTGCCATGAATAGTATCGGTGTCACGTGGCTGCAAAAATGGCCGTGGGCTCCTGGAATTCTAAGATTTTTAAAAAATATCTGGCATCCAGAGGAAACCAGAAGGGCAGAAATATGGAGGAAGGTCTCCAATTCCCGACTCTGTAAAGCCTGGAGTTTTCAGTCATTGGTCCTGTGTGTTTGTTGTTGTTGTTGCTGTTGTTGTTTGTTTATTTTTTTTAGCAGATTCAGTCTCATGCGTGGGGGGCTCAGGACGAGCCTGTGAAGGTTGGCTGTGAGCAGGGTAGCCATTAGTTTCTGGAGGTCTGCAGCTGCTGGGCTTCATTTGGAGCAGGTGGAGGGACACACCTGCCCCCTCCAAGGTGCCCCAGTAAGATCAGCCTGGCGCAGGGTGGAGAGACATCTCTGTGGACTGCTGCTCTCCTCTGAGATTCATTTGTGAGTCTCTGAGTCATGGCTATTAATGCACTTAGATGACCAGCTTTTGATCTCTTTCAAGATTTATTTATGGGTCTCTGAAGCAAGTCTGATAAATGAGCTTGTATAATTGAACTGGAGGTGGTTTGTGGGTGTGACTCCCACATACCTAACTTTTGGCCATTTAATTTCTCAGAAAACTTGGTCCCAAGATGTTGGGGCCCAGCAAGAGGAACAGCGGCAATTTGGGGTATTAGGAAGCTGATGATGCACTCACCCTGCAGGTACAGGTTGACCTGCTGGGCGGCACCATACCCCCATAGTTTTCCTTTTCTGCATGGCAGAATAGAACACTGGAATACGGTTCAGAAGTCTTTGAGTTGTTTTTTTTTTTTCTTTTGGCTAACACTGATTTTTCTTTTGAAACTTGATTTTAAAAACATGTGAGATTCCATCTCCAACCTAACACTGTATGACTTAGGAGCGATGTTAGTTCATTTCAAGTTAACAGGATGTCCAATATGATTTCAAATATAATCTGCAATGATATTAGAAAATCATGTAGAGGACATCAATCTATTCAGGTTTCTTAAAACAGAGACTGCAGTGGAGACTAAAATTGTATATTTCACCTTATTTGCTGACCAAATTCACTGATATCCCAGTCTTTAGAAGTTTCCATGTTAGGTAAAAGATGAAAAATTATGGTGGTAGAGGCAATACAACATGCTAATTCAAAAGATGTTTCCGTTTTATTGATTTGAAACATATCGATTGCTCATCTACCATGTTGCCATAGATGAATGGAGATGAGTCTGCGCCAAACTGCTGTCAGGGCATCTGCCTCTCTGGAGCTTGTAGCAGAAGAACACACTGCTAAAGGAATGTCATTTGGTTTTCATGCAATGTGTTCGCCTTTTAATTAAGTGGAACATGAGGACTAGAGGATGTGTGTGGGATATGGAAATGCGTAGGAGAGGAAATAATTTAGATGCTAGAACCCAGAATAGGAAAAGTATTCCAATCCTACACTGTAGGAAAGATAAAAATATATTAATACATAAATACTACTGCTATTCTTGATACTATCATGTTAATTCATTTTAACACAAATTGAAGAGGAAACTTTTCTGTCTATAGTTCTTCACCCAAAGTGGTATTTCTGCCTGGTTTAAAAAAGTTTTCTCAGTGAGATAAACATATTCTGAAATAAAAATGAGTTATTGGATGAAGTCTGAATAGGACACACTGTGCTCAAATTTTATCATCTCACCAGTGGTAGCAATATTATGAACTAAAGCCAGGAACATATGGCTTAAAACTCAATAGTGTAGGCAGTGAAGCAAAATACCCTTGTATCTATGTTATACTCTAAATTAGAAGCTAAATACTTCACAGAAAAGAAAAATTTTAGGATGCTTTTATGAAATTTATGAAGGAAGAGGTTCTATTTTTAGTGATTTTAAACATAATTTACCCCTTAGTTTACTGTCATACATGCATCTGTTTGATCAAACATGCATACTTAGTACAGGGGCAAATGGAATGTGCCCTAATAACACTTCTCAATAAAGGTTATATGCTGGATCAAAAATAAGTCTTTTTACCTGGAATCTTAAAATTGCCATTGTTTTTTATGAGTTAGGCTGAAATCTACTTTTTTTCCCCTCTTTGGGTCACACCCAGCGATGCTCAGGGGTTACTCCTAGCTCTGCGCTCGGGAGTTACTCCTAGCGGTGCTTGGGGGACCATATGGGATGCCGCCTGATGAAACCTGGGTCAGTCTTGTGCAAGGCAAAAGCCCTACCCGCTGTGCTATTCTCAGGCCCCTGACATCTACTCTTCCATGTTAGAAATGTACATTTCTTTTTTTTAATCATTGCATAATTTGAATTGGCTGATCTCTCTCTCTCTCTCTCTCTCTCTCTCTCTCTCTCTCTCTCTCTCTCTCTCTCTCAGACACACACACACACACACATACACACATACTTACACATATTTGTATACAAACATTTTCAGTTTTATAAATCAGTATATATGCAAAGCTAAATTAAAACATTTTAAGTTTAGAAGACATGCATCTTCTTTAATTTTTCTTAAATCTCAGTAATACTGTTTTACAATGTATTTATGTTTCAGGTGTTCATGCTTGTGGCTCAACATCTGCATCCTATGTTGTATTTGCCAGTAAGAAAGAAAATTTCTGTTTTTTTAAAAGGAAAAATCTTTGTTATTCTTAGTAAGATGAGTTTAAAATGACCTTTAGCCATAGACAGTGTTTTCATGGGTCAAGAAAAACAAACTAGCAATTACTTAGTATAGCTAAAAAAATTTATTTTATAAGGACTACCTTGTAACATTGTCTCCTTAAAATTGTTTCCTATTAATTTGTTCTATGTTTTTATTTATTTGTGAGCAAAGATGAAAGTGACAAGGCTGCTTGAACCACAGCTGGATCTGATTTATGGATTTTTGCTGTTTTAGTTCACATTCAAACATGGCGATTTCCACTCACCCTCTTAAATGGACAGAACAAATATTTCCACAGGTGGAAAATGTTACTTATAATTTGATTCATGATGTTTGTGTTTTCACAACAAACGTTCAAGATGTATATCTTTTACTTTATGTTAAAGGGAAAGTTCCAGCATGTCCCACTGTTTAACTTGCTATTATCAACCATTGTTTAACTTACTGGCATCTTTCTATTTAGCAAGTCTAATTAATATGACGCCATTGATATAATGAACCGATGAGATGTTCTCAGTGTCTCACGCAACCCAAGCTTCAATTAAGACTTATCTTGATATAGAGAGTTTGGAGAAATGTATAATTTGTATCATTAACTTATCTCCTTCATTTGTATAATTAAATAATTGTTCTGATTCTTGTCTTTTTGTTCTGCCTTCTGACTATAGGGTATGGGAGTTTTTTGATACTGCCTCTGAGGTCTTTTAACTTTCACCCTGTTACGTAAATTGATAATTGATCTAATGAATTCAGATAATTGATCTCCAGAATTCCAGTAAGAAGCTTAGAATTTAATAATCCTTATAGATATTACTTCTAGTTATGTCTCTCCCTTGAAGGTAATACAAATAGCCAGTGTGCCTTGGGTTACTTTCCTCCTACCAGTGTCCATCTCAGTTTATCACTCTTTATATAATCCATATAGGCCATCTCAGTTTACAAACCTATTTTAGAAATCCAGGTGGTATCAGAACTCTACTTTCTACAAGCAGCGGTGTTCTCATTGCCAGACTGGGAGTGACTCAGTTCTGGAAGTTCATTTTAGAAGCAGTGTCTATGCACTCCTTCAGACACTAAACCCCATAGTTTTGTTACTCTGGGGAATAGTTTATAAGGTAAAATTGTATATACCAAGGTTTATTGAGGGTGTTCTAATGTAAATTACACTGGCAGTAATCTAGGCTTAGCAAGGGGGCAAGTTGAACTGTGATGTAGCTACAAACGACTTTCTGGATCAGAGCACTAGTATAGCAGCTAGGGTGCTCATCTGGCATTTGGTTGGCACAAGTTCGATCCCTGGCATCCTATGTGGTACCCCTAGCACTGCCAGAAGTGATTCCTGAGCACAGAGGCAGAAGGAGTTACCCATGAGTATTTCCAGGTGTCTGCTCCCCACTCCCAACCCCCCCAAAATAACAATTAAAAAGGGAGTTCCCACAGTGTTCAGCAAATCCTAGTGGGATGGATATTTAGAGATAGTAAATTGAAATTAGTTATCTGTACCTTAGCTCTGGCCTTACACATTGAATAGTTATTGTATGTAGGCAGCCCTAGGGGAGGTATTAGTATTTTACAAAGATGTTCTCTGTCCAAAGGTACTTCCTGGTGAGTGTCAACAGGGCCATCCATGTAAAATATGAGGTGCACATTAAAATGATAGGGACTTTGCTAAGTGCTCACAGGCAATATCTTGCATTTTTTCCTCTGGTTACTTAGCATTATAAAATCTGAAGTAAATAAAATTAAAACCATCAGATCTGTGAAATAGCAGTTAGCATTAATACTAGATTTTAATATATTTTATATTCATCACCTATTCTCAACTGCCTGAATTAAGGCAGTCATCAGTTTTTTTGCCTGACTACTAAATCTTTGTTTACTGTTTTCCCAGAATTGTGTATAGTCTTTTTTTCACTTATTATTCCCACTAAGAGGCAGAAGACAGTGGGAGGAGCTTCCAAGAGCAATTAGCAAGAACCAAATTGGAGCATACAGTTGACAGAGTCGATTGAAAGACTCCAGAGAAATGGCAAAGAGCTGGAAATGGCAAAGCTCAGAAAACAGGCAAGAAAATGAAATGTTGAAAGCTCTGGGTTCATTTTTTTGAACAGACAGTGGTTAAGGAGATGTGCTAATTAACTTAATTACTAAGACAGAGTTCTTAGGTTGAGCAAAGCAGTTAGGAACACAAACAAGAACAAGAATATTAGGGCGATAATCAGAGTGAGGTGAGGAATAAACCTTAAGGATTTTCTATTTTGGGTAATTTTACGGAAGTGAGAGTGGAAGGGGCACACCTGGCTGTTGTCAGGGCTTATTTCTGGCAATGCACTTAGAGATTACTCCTGTAGAGTTTGGAGGATCACTTGGGATGCTGGGAATCAAACCAGAGTCGCTGTGTGCAAGGCAAGTTTCTTACTTGGTGTACTATCTCTCTGGCCCCTTCTGCTGCTTTTTAAAAAGTGTACAGGTGACACTGATAAAGGACCCATGTCAGAGAGGTAGGTTTCTGCTCTATCTGAGGATTTTATTTATTTTATCACATGAATTGTTGAAAGGAAAAGTTGAGTTGCCTCAGGAGTTAATGAGTTGCCAGAGGCCAACGCAAATAATTCAAACAAAAAAATTAAGGAGTGTTTGTGGAGTTGTTATGGGACTTATCTAATTCTCATGGATAAGAATATTTAATAATTTCTTTTTATTTCCTTTTTGAGTCACACCTGGCAATGCTTAGGGGTTACTCCTGGCTCATGAACTCAGGAATTACTCCTGGTGGTGCTCGGGGGACAATATGGGATGTTGGGAATTGAACCTGGGTCAGCTGCGTGCAAGTCAAATGCCCTGTCTGCTGTGCTATCGCTCCAGTCACGATATTTAATACTTTCTAAGGTCATTTGTAGTTCTTAAATATTATAAATTTTGATCTTCTCAACTTGAAAACTGTGATGTGGTTCCAACTTGATTATGTCTCATTCATATTCTCCTACGTAACACATATAAAGTGGTAGAAATCTGCCTGTATTCTTCTTGTGTTACACTATTTTCTAAAAGTATTGTTACCATAGTTCAACTTATACACAACAAATACATTACTCAGTTTTGCTCACCATCCCCTCCTGACTGATTTGAGCTGTCAGCTAATTAGCTAATTAAATCAGAATTGTCATTTGATGACTCTTGTCATGGAACAGAAAAGATAAAGGATGCCTGGAAAACAGCATCTAAATGATGGAACTCTATTTTGGCAAAGAGAACTGCCTAAAACTGCCTTTCATGTAGAGAAGAAAGCCAAGAAGCAATGACACAAGATCTAACTCAGAAAGCATCTGGCTGAGAAGGCTGAGCCTCTTAGATTTGTTGTCAACTGTAGCATTTGGAAGTGGTAAATCATTGTAGGAACCTGCGTGCTTGGCAACTACATTTCTGCCCTGTAGCTGGCAAGATGAGCTGTGGCTCCACAGTCTTATACAGTTCTGATGGGGACATGTGAGCTATCAGTGACTGATCATTTGGGGAAGCCTGACAGAAAATAGAAATTGTCCTTACTTTCTCTTGCTATAATGAAGTGAACAGAAGCTGGATAAAATAAAGTTGTCTCATTTATAATACAGATGACTCACATGCTTTGTGACTCATGCCAATAAAATCACCCTGTCACTAGCAAAAATATACCAGGGCTCCAGAGAAATGGTGCTCTGTGGGTCCACTCCCCTCGCCTTCTTGAGGACAGGAACATAATGATGGAGATCAGACCTGCCCTTATGCTCAGAGCTGGGGCACCAAGTCACTTAAGTTGCAGGATGACTTTTCTGGTCACAGATATATCCTCTGGAATAGGATGCTGTTAATCAACTCTGTCCATGACATCATTAAATTAACAGCCACTCCATATAAGTAACATAGCGTTATCATTCTCAAGAAGTACAATGCTTCTGTTCTTCTATCAGGTAAAAACAAAGATGGAAATGTATACTTTCAGAACAGATGCCTCCATAATTGTGCTGTTAAAATGAGTGTGCTGTCACGCTCTGCATTATATCTCCTTCCCATCTGTTTTTTGTCTGCCTATGTTTGAGCAGCAACCACCTTCCCCCTCAGCTTACTTGCAGAACTTGGTGTAATAGTGGCAGTGCAAAGAGTTTCAGTAAATACAAAGTTACTGTTGAATGACATCATTGCAAAACTTTTCTCATTCAATACTTGAACAAAAATTCAATACATTATTTAGAAATAAAATTCATTTGGATAGATTTTCTAAAATATCTGAAGTGAACTTTTTCTAAATTCACATCTAAAGTTCATGTTTAGAGATCAAATCCTCGGCTACTTTTGTGTGGGTGTTTGATGCAATAACTTGACTCTCCAGGAAAATGCATTTTATTTTTTTAAAGTCTATTGCTATTTCTCAAAAGGTAAAGTTTACCAACTTTCAAGAGAAGGATTTTACTTTTCCAGTTGGGTTTTTGTAAAATCCTTTTGTAGAAGCAAAAAAGAGAAAGGAATACAACCAAGGACTTCAAAATTTTTTACTCTCTTTCGTTTGCACAAGTTCTATTGAGTACAGAGACCTTAGCACAAGAAAATGAAGCAAACCACCTGAAGGGCTTTAGTAAAATCTGACGTTATGAGTTCTGGACTTCAAGACCTCTATTATTTGTTGTTCTACAGACAGTGAATTTTGTACATCATTTTATGTATGTGGTGGTCATGTTAATTTTATGTTTGTTCCTAAGAAATGTATTCGCTGGAAAGAATATTTAAGTTCTCTCTTATGAGTCTGAGGTTCATGTCATGAAAAATTTCATCATTTTGTATAACTACTTTTATTTGTCAAAATGTCTCTTTCTCCACTACTTACCTTTATTTCCTCTGTAGTATATTTTATATTCAATGTTGGGAGCCTGGTGCTAGATTTTTAAAGGAAAAGAAGAGCAGGAAGCTGCCTATATAAAATTGGTATTGATTCTTTTTCAGACTTACATTATGTGTGGAGGGTGAAAACAGAGTTAATATTTTCGAGGGATAATTATAAGATACATTGATAAATTTGGAGAGGTCAGTAGGGTAAATTGACTTAATTTGAGTTTTTCCTATGAAAAACTCACAAAAATTTCATTATACAATAAATTGAGGAAGTGCTATACAATTGTATTTTTCTATTGAGAAATTTATAAACCATGTTTGCATGATAGAATCCCTAGGACGTGAAATAATCATCAAACTCTATTGACTATATTTAAACTTGTTAAATACAGCATTTCTCCACTTTGCCGTGGCTATTTAATTATTAAGAACTGGTATTCAGACAGTTTTTTTCCCCTGAGAAAATGTAGACTAAAATTTCTGCTAGTAGGTACTGTAGGATTATTTCTGAAAATCAGTACTATCATTAAAATTATACAAGTTTTGTTGAAAGGTATTTTCTATGTTAGGTGACATTTATTAGAGGAAATAATTACTTTTTTAAATGATAGTGCAGTAAGATTTTATTGTTTTTTTCATTTTTTATAATTTTATGTATTGAATCACCATGAGAGCAGTTACAAAGCTTTCAGGTTTAAGTCTCTGTCATACAATGAAACAGCTATACCTTCACCAGTGCCTATTCTTTACCACCAAGACCCCCAGTATATCCCCATCCCACACCCTCTCCCTACCTGTGGGGCAGATGATTTCCACATTACTCTCTCTCTACTTTGATTACATTCAAGATTTTGACATCAGACCCAACATTATTATTTGGGATTTTATAGCACAGTAGGTAGGGCGTTTGCCTTGCGTGCGGCCAACCCAGCCGACCCAGGTTCGATTCCTCCATCCCTCTTGGAGAGCCAGGCAAGCTACCGAGAGTATCTCACCTGCACAGCAAAGCCTGGCAAGCTATCCGTGATGTATTCAATATGCCAAACACAGTAACAACAAGTCTCACAATGGAGATGTTACTGGGCCTGCTCAAGCAAATTGATGAGTAATGGGAGGACAGTGGTACCCCAAAACTCAGATCTGCCGAAAAGGCAACACTAGACAATTTGTTTTCTATTGCTGGTTATGAATAACATTTGGTGTTGCGTGGCCACAGTAGTGGCCATGCGATTTTGGAATTCCAAAGTTTTAACAATTAAATCTGGAGGGATTTCTGCCAAAACCTGCTGAGTTCTGAGATTTGTTTCTGAGTCTCTGGGATCATGATCGTTAAGCAACTTGATCAGGACCCAGAGAGATCATTTGTGGATGGCAACTCGGGGTCTCGTTGGGGTGAGGAGGAAAGAATAATTACTTTTTAAAGTTAATGAGATAAACTTAACAGTGTACTTCTTAAGGTTTATTTTTAAATCAATATAATAATATTATATTTTGTTATTTACACCAAACACAAACCATTAATCAAAGCTCAATCTTTGTTGAGTTAATAAAAGTTACACACACACACATACACACACATATATTTGTATTTCTGGAGAACTTTTATTACCATGTACATAAGAATGCTCATTGGAGTGTTAGAAAGAAAATTAAAATCTGTTCAAATCCAAATCCATCCCAAATGGTGCATTTTCCAAAAATAATCCGTACTTTATTTTGTGAAATAACTTTAGTCACTAATAGAGTCTCACTGAAGATACATATATTCAATTTAATTTTTTCTAAGCTTACAGAAAATATCACTATGCCTCCATGTCAAAGAAGGTCCTAGGCTGATGGAAACTTCTTTCAAACTAGTAACCATATTTTGCCACAACAGATATAGAAAAACTTTGACCCTATGGATCCATGTTCTTTATATGGCTTCTCTGAATTATTTTCTTTTCAATATTTCCGTCCATAGCACAGTGGTAGAGCATTTGCCTTGTGCACAGCCAGCCCGCCTAGCTGGGTTCGATTCCTCTGCCCCTCTCAAAGAGCCTGGCAAGCTACCAAGAGTATCACACCCACACGGCAAAGCCTGGCAAGCTCTCCATGACATATTAGATATGCCAAACACAGTAACAACAAGTCTCAAAATGGAGACGTTACTGGGGCCGCTCGAACAAAATCAATGAACAAGGGGAGGACCGTAACCATGACCGTGTTCAATATTTCGCTCATAATTTTTCTCTAGGTATTATTATTTACTATTTTTTTAAAGTTAAGCCTTCTAGATGCTAAATTCGATATGCCAAAACCAGCAAATATAATGGATCTAATTCCCCTGACCCTGAAAGAACCACCAATACGGCAGCGTTAAGAAGGAGAGGCTGATAAAATCTCAGGGCCGATCTAGGCTGCCAAAAAGAAGGACACAAATGATTATCTGTGCATTCAATGCATGTACGCTGGCATCAAATGCATTCATGGAGGACCTGATGGCGGAAGCGTGAAAGATCAAGTATGGCATCAATGGTCTGACCGAGACCAGAAGGCATCAATCACATCACTCTGTTTTCAGCACTGGGGAAGAACTGTTCCTCAGAACATGCAAAAAAAGAGGAGTCGGGGTTGTTAGTGTCCTTGTCAACACGAACTTGGCCATAAACATTGATTCATTCGAATACCTAACAAACCGAATCAGACAGTTACACTTGAATAGATGTGGCTCACAGCCAGCAGTTTCTATCTCGTTGTCTGTACCAACATCCAATTATGATAAAGGAGAAATTGAGATGTTCTACATGGAGCTGTAGAAGTTCTATAAAGAAGACCACACCTTCTACAAGATCATTGTCAGTGATATTAATGCCAAGATAGGATCAAGAAGGTCAGCGGAAGAATACCACATCAGGACCCATGGCCTAGAATGAAGGAACAGGATGAGAGACTGTCTGAGTTCATCATGTCGACCAAGACCATCCATGGTAACTTACAATTCCAGAAGGCTGAATCTAAACGTTGGGCATTGGAATCTCCTGGTCGACGATTCCACAACGAATTGACCACATCATATTCAGTTGCTGGTTTTGCCTGACGGATGTCACTGTTGTCCCAAAATTCCAAACAGGATCGGACCACCATCTCCTTCATGCAAAATTCTACTTCACAGAGTGAGGAGAAAGGGCTGCAAAGTTTAAAAGGAGAACTCTAAGAACGACCACCAACTGGGTGCTCTTTGGCACTATTGTGGCAACATGGGAAGATGCTAACATTGACAACTTTGATGAGGAATATGATTGACTGGTACAGCACCTCCATGATTGTGCAAAGAAAGCCAAAAGAGAGATAGCCACAAAAAGACACCTGTCTTCAAAAACTCTCAAGCTCATTCTCCAACGTGGCTTGGCGCAAGCCTCAGGCAACCACAAGTGAACATCTGAACTTGTAAAGCAGTGCAGAGAAGTGATAAAAGAAGATCTCAGAGAATAGCTGAAGTGTTGGCAGATGTGGCAGAAGCTGGGAAAAGCTTTCATAACACCCCCTGTCCTTCGCCAACTACAAGATCAAGATGACTGCTTCCAATGTTCTGATGGATCTATCACATCTTCCAGAAGGGCAATGGAGAAGATTATGCATGACTTCTACTCAGATCTCTTTCATAGCCACATCCACCTGCTCACATACCAAATTCCACAGGATCAATATGTCATTCCCAGGGTTCTCCCTTCCAAAATCTGACATGCCGTTTCATTGGTAAAAAAGCGAACAGCACCTGGCCCAGACAAAATCAGACCTGAACACCTGAAGAACCTGCCATCAGGACTCATCAATACTCTGGCTTGGCTCTTTGCATGCTGCCAGTCTGAATGCAGGGTTCTGTACCAGTGGAAAACCAGCAGAACTGTACTACAGTACAAGAAGGCAGAGATTCACGACATTGGCAACTATTGCCCGATCTGCCTGTTGTCTGTTGTCTACAAGCTGTTCACTCAAGTCATCCTGCATAGGATTGGCAGAATAATAGATGAAGGACAAGCATGCAATCAAGCGGGGTTCCACAAAGGATTCAGCACGATTGACCATATCCACATGATAACCAAGCTCATTGAGCTTTCTTGGGAGTTCAAGATACTGCTCTGTCTAACATTCATTGATTTAAAGAAGGCCTTTGATTCTGTTTAAAGGGAAGCGGTCATCGAGGCCCTACCCAAACAGGGCATTCAAACTCAATACATCAAGATCCTCTGAGTTGTATTGCGGATTCACTACCAAGATCTTACCATTATACAGGGAGGTGATCATTGATGTCAAGAGAAGGGTTCAGCAGGGTGATACCATTTCACGAAACTCTTCAGTGCCACTCTTGATAATGTCATGTGATGACTGGTATGGGAAGGAATGGGAGTGAAGAAAGTCCTTCAGCAACTACACCACCTCTGCTTCGCTGATGACATCATTCTAATAACACCAAACATCAGCCAAGCAGCACAAATGCTGGCTGACTTCAACCGTGAATGTGGAAAGGTCGGACTACAACTGAATCTCACGAAGACAATGTTTATGAGAAACAGTCTCGTTCCTGACATTCCATCTCTTCGATTCCACTGTTCTTCCTGCATTAACATATGCCTCAGAGACCTGGGCCCTACGATAACTGGATGAGAATGCTATTTGGATCTCCCAAAGAGGATTGAAAAGAGCTATGCTTGGAGTATCACACGTCACTCAAATTAGAGAAAGAACCCAGAGTTCCGACCTCCATTGATGGTCAAGAATCAGGGATGCTGTCTTGTTTGCCAAGGTGTCGAAAATCAGATGGGCTGGACACGTAATGAGATTTGGAGACAACCGTTGGACTAGAGCCATTACCGACTGGATTCCATGGGACGTCAAAAGACTGTGTGGCCGCCCACCTACAAGATGGTCAGACTTCTTCGTCAAGACCCTGAACAATGAGTTTGGGGCTCTTCATGTTCCTAGAATGAACAGTCACCATTGGGCTTCACTACATGTGACAGGGATGAATGGAGAATTACTGGCGCCTGCTCAAGCATATCAATGAATAACGGGAAGTCAAGTGATCAAGTTATCACAATTGAATCAATAAAGTTTGAAAGAAATGTATTGAATCTAAATTTGACATGATACCAGAAAACCATTTCAGTCATCAGCATATTTCATGGCAATAGCTATATTTACACTACCATCAGTTGCATATAAATTTAAGTCCTTAACACAAATTAATCTTTTTATTTTTAGTGTCTAGTCTGATACTGGATAGATCCTTTATGCTCAAAATTTCAATTAAAAAACTTATCTATAGGGATTATGCAAGTCAAACATTGTTCTGAAGATTAAATATAACATAATATTTCAAATTTTGAGCATAGTATCTGCAATATGGTACTTGCACAATAAATTATAATTCACTTATCTTTCCAGCACTAAGAACAACACTAAGAAAACATTGAATAATTTTATTATAAAGACTATAACTTTTAATTTTTTAGTATCATCTTGGAGAGAGCAATAGTTAGACGGAGATACTTTGCATGAGAATATACGGATAAAAAATTATATTTTATGGAATTCTGAAAATGGGTGATATGATAAAAATCAGAGTATTTAGCACATAATAACTGAGCTATTTTTTTCTAATACATGGTGAAGTTTTAGGAACATGGGTCATGGCAGAGAGCAAATAAAATAAAGGATTTGCCATTATGAGTTACATTCTAATGAAAGTGAGATGAAAGGTTTGCCCATATTAAAGTTCAACAGACTTGTAAAATGTTATGAATAAGAGAAATTTCTTTTCTTTATTTAACATTTATTTCCTGTTATGTATTTTTTCAGCTAAATGTTTATTGTGCCTGATTTATACTACTTGTAGTTTCAGATGAAAGAAATTAAGACCCTACTCTTATTTACTGACTGTTGGAAAATAAGTTATTGCACGTGAAAAAATCATTTCAATAAAATATTTCACCTGTAAATAAAGTATCTGAAATTAATCCTCTAAAATTTATTTTTCTTTTCTGGATTATGCAATTCAAAAGATTGTTCTGAAGATTAAATATAACATAATGTTTCAAATTTTGAGCACAGTATCTCAATATGGTACCTGCACAATAAATTATAATTCACTTATCTTTCCAGCACTAAGAACAACACTAAGAAAACATTAAATAATTTTATTATAAAGACTATAACTTATAATTTTTGAGTATCATCTTGGAGAGAGCAATAGTTAGATGGAGATACTTTTCATGAGAATAAATGAATATTTGAAATTAAAGAGAAGATGGAGTAAAAGGAATGGAGATTGATAATTTGCAAAAGCTGGGAGAGCATATCATTATTGTCCAATAACTAAATTGGTGAAATGGGATTTAAATGGCATCTAAAAAGGCCTCAAAAATGATTGATGATAAAATTTAATTGATAATATAAAACAGAAGCAATGAGCTTAGTATATAAACATCAATAAGCCCGTGCTGCAAAAATGCAAATTTAAGGTAATTGTGGAGCATATAGGTGGATTCAGTATAATATGACTGATGGATAATTGAAGTGTCAGGAAGAGTTTTATACTTTGCCCTCATTAGGCAAAACCAATAGTTTAAGAATCAATAAAGTCATCACTTCTCGTGATCAATAGGGTCATTTAATGAAACAGATTATGAATGTTTTCATTATTTCTTACTGTCATAGGTGAAAAGGTATGAGAGCTCCTAGTATAAATCACATAAAAATATTTTGGTTTGTGCTTAGATTGGAATTAGGTAAAATGAGTTTTGGACTGGCTTTCCTTTTGATAGCGAGAGTTCCAAAGCTTTAACAAAGAAAATTTTCAATACCAAAGTGATCTAAAGTTGAAATGAAATCCAGTCACTAGTATAATATTTGAAGGCTGTGAGATAGAACAGAGGTTTAGACTCTTGAGTTGCAAGTGGCTAAACCAGGTACTGCATAGGTTTCCTTGGCACTGATCAAGCACCACCAGGAGTGATCCTTGAGGACAGAGCTGGAGAAATGCCTGTATACAAATCTCCCTGTTTTCCCAACATCACATAGTGTGTACTCTGGATTACTTTTTCATCCATAGGAAATACTTGAAGGGAAAATTTATATAATTTTAGGGCTATGACCCATTCTATCCCAGTACAGACACAATGTCCCATTCCTCAATTTAATCATTGATTTGTCTGAACCATAAACTCATCCAAATTGTTCCTTCAGATCATTAAGGATAAAATTTCAGTGCATGCTTTCTTGGTATACATAAAAGATTCACATAGTGAGACACCATGACATCATTCCCCAAATTCAAGATAGAATTAGTTTAAAGGAAACCTGCAATTGAGACTACTATAATCAGATTGCAACTTTGGACTATATCAATTACAAGCAGCTTCTTCAGGTTCATGTCACAAATCATTATCCTCAGCAAACAACCTGATTTAGAAACAGAAAGCACTTGCCTATATACTTTTGTATTTAACACTAATCTTAGTATTATAATTTAAAATAATAGTGGATGTTCAGAATTTGGAAACACCATTTTCATCTAAAAACAACTCTGAGGGCAGGAATTTAGTATATGGGGGAGGCAAGGCATGCACTTGACCTAAGCTAGAGCCTGGCCTCCTAATAATCACCAGCAGTAGTTCTGAAGGCCCCTGAGTGCTGCTAGGTGTGACCAGAGGCTCCTAAGCATTGTTTTTGTGACTCCACTGGTCTCTGGACCACAGAAGCTGAGCTACCCAAGTATCAAAATCCTATCCCAGTTTGCCAACGATCACAGGGAATATTCCCCATTGCCATTTGAGCACCACTTGATAGGTCTCCTTGACCCCACAAAAAGAGAAAAAAAAGAAGAAAATGAAGATAAAGAAACTATAAAACATGGCATGTGGAAAGCACTCTTCCCATCCCCTTTTATTAAATTAGGGGGAAAAACAGTTCAATCTGTGGGTAATTTAATTTAATCTGGACTGTAATTACAGTCAAGATTCTTTGCCCATATTCAAGTAAGACTGTCAAATTTTTATTATTACTATATCTTCTCTTTGACTGTCAATCCCACTCTGCTATCATCGCCAACTAATGCAAAGTACCAGTGAACAAACACTAAAAATTTCATTCTGGCCTCTTAATAATAAAAAAGTATCATATATATCAATGTGTAATCAAAATAAACATAAGAACAATTGAACTTCTTTTTGAGCTTTTAGGGCTGAAGCGATATCACAGGGGGTAGGGCATCTGCTTTGCACGCAGCCAACATGGCTGACCCAAGTTTGATTCCTCCACCCCTCTTGGAGAGCCCAGCAAGCTACCAGGAGTATCTCGCCCACACGGCAAAGCCTGGCAAGCTACCCATGACGTATTCTATATGCCAAACACAGTAACAACAAAGTCTCACAATGGAGATGTTACTGGGCCCGCTTGAGCAAAATGATGAACAATGGGAGAACAGTGACAGCGACAGTGACCATTATATTTTAAATAATTAATCTCAGAAGAAATGCTAACCCCAATTCTAAGTTTAAGCACTCATTTATATTTTTATTTATATTTAGAGGTTAAAATAATTCTCAGAGCCAATTTTTAATATTTGTTAAGTATCACCATATGCTTAACTGTTCCCTAAGTGACATAAAGGTAATATCTCACTTGTCTTTAACAACATACAAAAGAATTGAACTTCTGATCTGGACCCAACTAGATGAGGAATCTGTTGTATCCCAGAAAGATTACTTAGGATAACTAGTTTTGTGACCAGTATCACTTGTATCATTTGTCATCCTGTTGCTCATCCATCTGCTCAAGTGGCGCCAGTAACGTCTCCATTCATCCCCATCATGAGCTAGTATAGCCTAATAGCATCTGCTCGCTCCAGGAACACGAAGAGCCTCAAACAGTTCATTCAGGGTCTTGACCAAGACGTCTGACTATCTTGTAGGTGGGCAGCCAGGCGTTCTTGTGACCAGTAAGTAAACAAAACCATTTCTTGCTAAGAAGTCATATTTCAAGCAATACTATAATTTGTGTGTTTTAAAATTCACCTTTAAATGTTCCTGATTTCACTTCATTGATAATTATAATCAGTTCCTCAAAGGATAAATTTCTAAGTGATGGGGAGATTTTTGTTACTTTAAATAATAGTTAATAGCTGGAGAAAGGCATTGAGAAATTATTCATTTATATGTTCAAACAACACAAGTATCAAGGCATGAATATAAATGTCAGATTTGAAATTCTCTGATTTTTATAACTTAAGAATACCTTTATTTTTGGAAATTAATTGAGCATCTGAATATTTTTAATTTATATTTTACAGATTTATTTATTTGTAAATAGTAACAATAACCATTCAGAATAGAACCAAAATTAAAACTGAGAAAAATTTAAAACCCAAGGACAGGTGAGCTCATAATAAAAGTACTGAAGAACAAAGGCAAGTGCCCCACCCATTGTAATTGTACTATATCTCCCCTGGATCAGTCCTATCTGTAAATACCAGAGTGTGATAGACTGGCTGAAAGGGTAATATTAGACTGAAAATGAATGAAAGACTTGGGTGAATATTTAGCTCTTATTCTCCTATCAAAAATAAACAACAATAAAAACCCTGTTGTAATAAGCATTGTCTACGTTTACCTTCTCACAACAATTGAAAATAGCATTTGACAATATTATTTCACCTCTATTTCATCTCTAAACGATGTTCATGAAGGTCTCTGAGAAAGTAAAAACTTTCTTTGAAAATTATCTTGGGGGCCCATAGATAGTACAAAGGGCATTTGCTCTGCATGCAGCCAACCCAGTTTTGACTCCAACACTGCATATGGCCCCTGAAGCAATACCATGAGTGATATGAAGTTCCTGTGACCCCAAAACCAAATAAATAATAGATTTGTGGAAGTTGAAAGTAGAAACAGAAGTAGTAGTAGAAACGTTTTTTTTTTTTCCTTTTAACTTTAGACCAGGTGGTGTTTATTGTATAGTTAAAGTGTCACAGTAATAGCAAGTAAAAGAGAAATACAGGAAGATAAGAAGATAAGGGAAAAGAAGTAAATAAAATAGTGGCTTTCTGATGTATGACTACACAAATAGCTACAGTAGCTACTAAGATAGTATCAGATATGTACATTTGAATGGTGTAACCAAATTTCATTTTGGACTTGCTTTTCTGAACTTCATAAATTGTACATCATAAATTACATATATGTAAATAAAATATGACTTATTCCATTATCTATTTATAACCTATTTAGCTATTTATCATCTCCTACCCACTCGATTATCTGGATGAGCATTTGGCTCAAATAGTCTAGATTATAGATACAAGACTTGATACAAATCAGAATATAAATGTTACTTGAAGCAGTTTGCCTCAGAGGGCATACAGAGAGAAAGGTGGGAGCCTAGGAATGAGTGCTGAGCACACTATCTGTTGAATTTCTGTAATGTCTTAAAAAAGAAACAGCAAGACTCAGAGGTAACAGGGGTAGGTATACTGCCATGAAGTATACTTACACTGGAACCTAGAGCAAAGGATGTTCAAATGAAGAATACATGACTCTCCTTGCCAAGTGTTGTTCAAGTCAAATTAGTATGAGGACAAATGAGTTCTCCAATCTTTCACATGGGGTCATTAACAACCTTTGTAAGAAACACTCCAGTGGAGATGAGATTGGGGAAATATAAACCAGGAAAGTATGCCCTAAAATAAATAAATATTTTTAGGAAGAGAAGACATAAAAATGAACAAGTCTTAGAACTATTTTTTAAATTTTTGATCGGTTGAATAGAAAAATGCTAAGTGAACTCATGTGGCATGTAAGGGTTAATAGAAATTTGTCATTAGCAAAAATATTATTCTGGTATATTTGTGAGGAAATTCACAAATTGTGTTATATTTCACAGAAAAAAAGAAATCAGATAAACTAGTAATAATTAACTAGTAGTTGAGTGGTCAAGTGTAAGGAACACACCCTCGGAAGGATGTGTGTTTGTGGGCTCTCCAGGAGGCTCTCTCTCACCGTCTGCATTTGGTGCCCTCTCTCACCGCCTGTGTAAGGTGCCCTCAAGCCACTGTGTACGGACAGGATCCGGATGACTATAGGTGATGGGCAGGCAAAGGAATAACAAGGACCAGGCTGGTTGCTGATTAGTTACTGTTTATTCAGTCTCTCCTCTCTCCAATCTCACACATTCTTCCTTCCGTGCCCCTCATTCCTCGATCCCTGCTCATCTCTCCACACTGCGATTCACAGCCTGGGCTCCCCCTCTCCCATCTTGATTCTGACTCTGACCCCCTCTGCTTCTCTCTCTACCCCTACTTATATCTCTCCACCTTGCCCTCTGGGCCCATGATCCACCTGGTCTGGAAGCATAAACAACATAAGGAAGCCCTTCCTGATGACCCATGGGCAAAATAGCTCTTAAGGTGTTTTTCACCTTTAGTTATTTTTGTATGGACGTAGTGAGAGATATATAGAAGCTTGTAGGGCAGCTTTTCTGGGAATATCTTGCCACAGATTCAGACTACAGTGCTCAGGCCAGATTAATCATTACTATCCCTAGCAGGGTCCAAATCTAGTTGTTACTTTTTGGATCATGACAACATCTGTCCATAACCAAGCTCTTAACTTATAGTCAAGCATTAGGCACTTAGGCCAGGTTCATCTTGATGCCAGGGTAGGACATAGCTCACCACTTGCCCTGGGCCCATCCAGTCCCTTGTTGGGACTCTGCTTTCAGGGGTGCTAGGGAGTAAGGAATGCTGAGGCTTAGGTTGAGAGAAAAGATGCCCAGGAGGAAAATATCATTTAGAGTCAAATGACCCCCACATAACAAAAACATAGCATTTACTACTGTCTTCTTGTGCCCATACAAAAAAAGACATTGCTCTGAATATACTATACAAAGGACTTAAGGAGAAGAGAAGAACAATATTTACAAGTCAACAGATGACAAAGAAAGAAGTTACAAATAAGCACAGAGGAAATGAAGCACTGTGATGGGAACACTCCAATAAACCTAAACTACCTGAGACTATGTTATCCTACAGTCAAGTACGGATGCAGGTTATGACACACCCAAATTTCTTCCATACCTAATTATATATGTATGCTACTGACAGTAATATAGTGGATCATTTGAGATAGCTTTCTTATTTTAAACTGGAACAACCGTGAAATGCTGTATCACATACTTTGTCTGAAACTGACCTTAGTGAATAAGTAAATTTTTAGAAAAGTGTAAAATGTCAGTTCAATGACTAGCTACAATGGAAACTGAGTTGGATTTTTTCCCACATTTACTCCCACATACCTTTCTCTTTTGCTGTGACTATAGCAATGCTTCTGTAATCCTAATATTGTTGTCTCTACCTTCTTAGGTCATTTTGGGATCACCTTATTAAAGCAAGAGGAAAACTTGAAGAGAAGCTCAGCTTCTATTTTGATAACAAACAGGACTCTGCAGTTCTCAAGCATTCAACATTGGAACACAAGTGGCAAGACGGGCAATCCATGTTTGTAAGCAGTCTTCATCACTACACATGTGCCTCCTAAGACAGTCTCAGAGCAGAGGGGGCATTGGTATAGTAAAGTTCTTCAAAAGATGTAATCACTATCTGGGAAATCTACTGCTTTGATAGTCTAGATGTTACACTGTCCTTGTAATGTATGTGGAAACATAGGATTTGGGAGTGAAACTTTAAGAACATTTACTTGCCTTTAAAAACTCTTAAATCCAAACTTGTAGGATTAGCTGGCTTTTTTTTTCTTTGATCATTTGCATTTAGAAAAGTTATACTTGAGCCGGAGATGTTAAAAGGAAAACTTCCATATTAAAGTACAAAATTCAAAGGGTTGCAAACTACTAAGAGATCTTTTATGGACCAAATATTATCTAATTCTCAGGATCTCAGAATATTTGAAGTTATTTTAGATGCTACATTCTGCGATATATTTAGATAGAGGATGCTGTTCCTGATATCCTGGCAAAGAGATCAGATTCAGAAAAACTAACTCAACTACAAAACTTTAGAGAGAGTTTGCTCTGTGACTCTCTGAAACAATGTTTTTCGACCTTTATTCCCACCATAGGCCTCTCCAATCCTGTTTTCTTTCTGTGTTTCCCCAATCCTCTAGTTGTCTTACATTTTTCCCCTCCCTTCGATGTGCTTTTCACCTGTCCTCCCTGGGGATATCCTGAGGACTCAAATGGCTGTCAATTAAGAAATGCTACTCTACAGTCCTGTCCCCCTTTGAGATATTTTTGGATGGCACCAATGTAAGGATGACTATCTGATTGTAGGTGGGAAGTGCATTTTCATTTTTATTTGCCGTCTTCCAAATGTTTGCTAGTTTTTGATCACAGGTAAGTCCAGAATAAGAAGTAAACTGTGCCTCATGTTGAATTGCTTCTATTAAGGGACTGGCTAAAATGCCTAATCTAAAATCATGGCATATGCTTGATTATTTGTCTCTCAGCGCAGGAAACTGTCAAATGGAACATTTGGGAATGACTGACATCTAATCAACATGCTTGTTGCTACTTTAAGATTCCCTGATCATTAATACAATGGTGTCTTTTATATTTTGCAAAGGTCATGCTGTCATATAAATCTTGTACACAGAGACTCACTCACCAAAAGATGAGGGTAATATGACCATTCCATGCAGATGTATTTATATGCATGTGTTTTTTTTTCATACAGGGCTGTGTGAAAAATGACAAAAAATCAATTTATTCCTCTTGCTTTCTTTTTGACTGTCCTCTTTCATAAACTGAAAGAAATAAATATAGCACAGCGGGTAGGGCGTTCGCCTTACAAGCGGCCAACATGGCCGACCCGAGTTCGATTCCTCCGCCCCTCTCGGAGAGCCTGGAAAGCTACTGAGAGTATTCGATATGCCAGACACAGTAACAACAAAGTCTCCAATGGAGACGTTACTGGGCCCGCTCGAGCAAATTGACGATCAACGGGAGGGCCTTTATTATTATTTTATTATAATTTAGAAATAATGGAAGTTTAAAGCTGATCATTAACTTGATCTTGCTGCTAAAATTCAAGCTTTTAAGGTACTAGTCATGTTTTATTATGTGTTTGTGTACACATGCATTTGTATACCCAAATAGATTAAAATCAATAGATAAAACTATTTGGGAGTGTGTGAAACAAAAGTATTGTGCTCAGGAATCACTACTGCCCATGGTCAGTTGACGATGTAGTGACAGAGATAAAACCCAGGTCAGCCACATGCAAGAAAATCATCACCACCCTGTACTATCTCTCTGGCTCACAATCGTTTTTACATAGCACTGTAGCACTGTTCTCGTGATGTCTGCATTGTGAGATTTGTTACTGATTTTGGCATATCAAATATGTCACAGGTAGCTTGCCAGGCTTTGCCGTTAGGGTGGAACACTTTTGGTAGCTTTCCAGAATCTCTGAGAGGGGTGAAGGAATAGAACCCAGGTCAGACGCATGCAAGGCAAATGCCCTACCCGCTATGCTATGGCTCTGGTCCCATTTTTACATATAAATATATATACTTTAAATCCTAATATGTCACTCCTTTGAACATTTCCTACTGATCTCCATTACACCTATAAAGTAAATCTAACTCAGCAACATGCCACAGAGATGCCTCCAGACCCCACGTGATGTTTTCTATTCTGGGGTAACCTTGAGGGAGCAAGTGAGTGTCCCCCATCCACCCCGATAGAGCCCTGGCTGCTGAAAACCTTCAGAACTCAACCGTCACAATGCTCGCGACCAAATTCCACAGGCTCAAATGAGCCTCATCCATAAGTGAATCTGCTGAAAAGCCCAGTTATGTGAGAATTGTGACCAAAATCTCCAGACTTACACAGCATGGAGCCTGTGCTTCCAGAGCCTACCAGTCAGGCCCATCAACTGCCTCATATAAGCTCATTAATGGCTATGATCCAGAGACTCAGAAATTAATGTCTCAGAAGGGAGCAAAGTCATCAGACTGCAAAGTCACCATCTAGTTAAAAAAATTAAATTAACCTCAGCTGTATCGCCATATTTAAATTCCTGGAGCAACATCTCATACTTTACACCACTGATGTACCAAGACAAGAGCTTAATGGCTCCGGGACGGGTATGGAGGCCCAGCTCTGGGCAACCAAGCTGAACGGCTCCTATTCCAACCAGGTACAGCCCGCCCCCAAGGGCCTGGGACCCTCTGTGCACATGCACAGCTAGCTCCAACTCCTAGAAAGCCAGTGTCACCCCTGATCTGCGCAGGACGGGCACGGAGGCCCAGCTCTGGGCAACTAAGCTGATCGGCTCCTATTCCAACCAGGTACAGCCCGCCCCCAAGGGCCTGGGACCCTCTGTGCCCATGCACAGCTAGATCCACCTCCTAGAAAGCCGGTTTCACCCCTGATCTGTGCGGGACGGGCACGGAGGCCCAGCTCTGGGCAACCAAGCTGAACGGCTCCTATTCCAACCAGGTACAGCCCACCCCCAGGCCCTGGGACCCTCTGTGCGCATGCACAGCTAGCTCCACCTCGTAGATAGCCGGTTTCACCCCTGATCTGTGCGGGACGGGCACGGAAACCCAGTTCTGGGCAACCAAGCTGAACAGCTCCTATTCCAACCAGGTACAGCCCGCCCCCAAGGGCCTGGGAACCTTTGTGCGCATGCACAGCTAGCTCCACCTCCTAGAAAGCCGGTTTCACCCCTGATCTGCGCGGGACGGGCACGGAAACCCAGCTCTGGGCAACCAAGCTGAACGGCTCCTATTCCAACCAGGTACAGCCCGCCCCCAAGGGCCTGGGACCCTCTCTGCGCATGCACAGCTAGCTCCATCGACATTCCCAATTCCTCGCCCAGTGCCAGGTACTCTTTCTGGAGCCGCGGCCGTGTTAGCGAATGGGAAATATTTTCCCACTACATATGCCATAGGAACCATAACCTACCTTCTTCGATGGAAACTTCTCTAGTTTAGCTCAGTCACTAGAAACACAGTAGCCAATAACTCATAAGCCTATCTTAACTCACACTGCATATCAAGCAGAATAGTAACAGTGAACGTTAAGGACTAAACCACAGTTTTCACAATGGTAAAGCAACGCAAAAGCCCACCAAACTTTCTTATTGAAGAGTCTAGTCCAGATGACACCAACAGCACTGCAGTGTTAGACAACCTCTCTGACAAGGAATTCAGGAGGGAGCTACTTAGGATGCTTAGGGAACTAAAAGAAACAATGGAAAGCAATGCCAATAGAAGACAAGAGGATTTGAAGGCAGAAATGAGGAAAATGCAATCAGAAATGTCAGACCTGAAAAATCTCGTAGGCGAATTGAAAAACTCAGTGGAAGGCCTCAGCAGCAGAGTAACAGCTGCTGAGAACAGAATCAGTGAGCTCGAAGATGAAGTTCAGAGACTCTCCAGAAAAGAGCAGAAAATGGAAAAGAGACTCACAATTCAGGAACAGATGGCAAGAGAAGATCGTGATGAAGACAAGAGGGGTAACATAAGAATTATTGGAGTCCCAGAGGTACAGGAAGAAAACCTTGATGAAGAAGAAACTGTCAAAGACATCATTGCTACAACGTTTCCAGAGCTGAAGAAAACTTGTGACCATATTCAGGAGGCCCGAAGGGTACCAGCTAGAAGAAATCCGAATAAAAATACCCCAAGACACATTCTGATCAAAATGACCAAAACCTTAGACAAAGACAAAATTCTGAAAGCAGCAAGATCGAAGAAAGAAATCTCTTACAAAGGAGCATCCTTAAAATTCACAGCTGATTTTTCTGATGAAACCCTTATGGCCCAAAAACAGTGGTGGGACATAGTGAAAAAACTCAATGAAATAAATGCCTCCCCAAAAATACTTTACCCAGCGAGATTCTCATTTATAATAGAAGGAACAACACACAGTTTCACAGACAAACAACAGCTCAGGAACTTCATAGACTCAAAACCGTGGTTACAAGAACAACTAAATGGGCTACTTTAAGGCAAGAAAGGCCCCTCAAATACACCAAATTTCAACAGAACAATGGGACAAAATCCCATAACAATAATCTCTCTCAATGTCAATGGGCTAAACGCACCAATTAAAAGACATAGAGTGGCAGGATGGATTAGAAAATTGAAACCAACATTCTGCTGCCTGCAAGAAACACATCTCAATAGTCAAAGCAAACACAGACTCAGAGTCAAAGGCTGGAAAACAATCCTACAGGCAAACAGCTCCCATAAAAAAGCTGGGGTAGCCATCCTAATATCAGACCACATCAATTTCAGAGTGAGGAAGGTCATAAGAGACAGTGAAGGTCATTTCTTATTGATCAAATGATCTGTACAACAGGAAGAACTTACAATACTAAATGTATATGCACCTAATGAGAGACCAGCAAAGTACTTAAAACAACTACTCATAGATTTGGAAAAAGACATCAACAGCAACACAATACTAGTGGGAGACTTCAACACTGCTTTGTCACCTCTGGATAGATAAACCAGACTCAAGCTTAGCAAGGACATACTTCATCTGAGGGAAACAATGGAAGAAAGGGACTTAGTAGATATATACAGGACACTTCATCCACAAAAAGCTGAATACACATTCTTCTCAACCGTATATGGAACATTCTCCAAGATAGACCACATGCTGAGCCACAAAACATGCCTCCAAAAAATTAAGAAGATAGAGATTGTATCGACAATCTTCTCAGACCATAATGCGCTGAAATTAGAAGTAAAACACATACAAAAACAGAAAACTAAATCAAACACCTGGAAATTAAGCAGTGCTCTACTGAACAACGAGTGGCTTAGACAGGAAATCAAAGAGGAAATCAAAAGATTCCTAGAAACGAATGAAAATGAGGACACGAGTTACCAAAACTTATGGGACACAGCAAAAGCTGTGTTAAGAGGAAAGTTTATAGCTCTACAAGCATTCCTCAGGAAGGAGGAGCGAGCACACATAAGTACCCTAACCTCACAGCTTAAGTGCTTGGAGAAGGACCAAAAAAAGGAGCACAACCCGAACAGGAGAAAGGAAATAATGAAACTCAGAGCAGAGATTAACGAGATGGAAACCCAAAAAACAATCCGAAAGATCAATGAAACCAAGAGCTGGTTCTTTGAGAAAATTAACAAGATTGATAAGCCTCTAGCAAAATTCACAAAGAAAGGGAGAGAGAAAACCCTAATAAACAGATTCAGAAATGAAAAGGGGGTCACTACAACAGAAACTACAGAAATTCAAAGGATCCTCAGGGAGTACTTTGAGAAACTGTATGCCACGGAACATCAAAACCTCGAGGAAATGGATAAATTCCTAGACTCCTACAGACTCCCAAGGCTGAACCAAGAAGACCTGGAATACCTGAACAGACCTATCACCATCAAGGAAATTGAAATGGTAATAAAAAGTCTCCCCAAGCACAAAAGTCCTGGTCCGGATAGATTCACTAGTAAATTCTTCCAAATCTTTAAAGAGGACTTACTCCCAATCCTCTTTAAGCTTTTCCACGAAATTGAAATATCAAAAACACTTCCAAACAGTTTCTACGAAGCAAATATCACACTGATACCAAAAGCAGACAGAGATACCATAAAGAAAGAGAATTACAGACCGATATCCCTGATGAACACAGATGCAAAGATCCTCAACAAACTACTAGCAAATAGAATCCAACAACTCATCAAAAAGATCATACACCATGACCAAGTAGTATTCATCCCAGGGATGCAAGGATGGTTGAACATTCGGAAATCAATCAACATAATCCATCATATCGACAAAAGAAAAGATAAAAAGCATATGATTATATCAATAGATGCGGAGAAAGCATTTGACAAGATCCAGCACCCCTTTATGATGAAAACCCTAGCCAAAATGGGTATAGAGGGGACCTTCCTCAACATAATTAAAGCCATCTACCACAAGCCTACAGCAAGCATCATCCTCAATGGGGAAAAACTGAGAGCCTTCCCTCTAAGATCAGGGACGATACAAGGATGCCCACTCTCTCCACTGCTGTTCAATATAGTACTGGAAGTACTTGCAATAGCGATTAGGTAAGAAAAAGATATTAAGGGCATTCAGGTAGGAAAGGAAGAAATCAAGCTCTCACTATTCGCAGATGATATGATACTATACTTAGAGAACCCAATAACCTCCACCAAAAAACTCCTAGAAACAATAGACTCATATAGTAAAGTTGCAGGCTATAAAATCAATACCCAAAAGTCCATGGCTTTCCTATATGCAAACAGTGAGAGAGAAGAAAGCAGCATGAAAAAAACAATCCCGTTCACAATTGTGCCCCAGAAAATCAAGTACTTAGGAATCAGCTTAACTAAGGAAGTAAAGGACCTGTACAAAGAAAACTACAAAACGCTACTTCAGGAAATAAAAGAGGACATGAGGAAATGGAAAGATATCCCCTGCTCATGGGTCGGGAGACTTAACATTGTCAAAATGGCAATACTACCGAAAGCATTGTATAAATTCAATGCAATCCCTAAAAAGATACCCAAGACATTCTTCAAATAAATGGAGCAAACACTCCTGAAATTTATATGAAACAATAAGCCCCCACGAATTGCTAAAGCAATTCTTGGGAAAAAGAAAATGGGAGGAATCAACCTCCCGAACTTCAAACTGTACTACAAAGCAGTAATAATTAAAACAGCATGGTACTGGAACAAAGGCAGAACTGCAGACCAATGGAACAGGGTTGAATACACTGACATCTCCCCTCAATCATATGATCATCTAATCTTTGATAAAGGTGCAAGTAATGTGAAGTGGAGTAAGGAAAACCTCTTTAACAAATTGTGCTGGCATCACTGGATGGCTACATGCAAAAAAATGGGCTCAGAACTCTGCCTAACACCATGTACAAAAGTAAGATAAAAATGGATTAAAGACCTCAACATCAGACCAGAAACCATAAGGTACATTGAAGACAAAGTTGGCAAAACCCTCCATGACATTGAAGCTAATGGTATCTTCAAAAATGCCACGCCACTGTCTGAGCAAGTGAAAACAGAGATAGACAAATAGGACTATCTTAAACTAAGAAGCTTCTGCACCTCCAAAGAAACAGTGACCAAAATACAAAGACAGTCTACAGAATGGGAAAGGATATTCACCCAATACACATCCAACAAGGGGTTGATATCAAGGATACACAAAGTACTGGTTAAATTCCACAAGAAGAAAACATCCAACCCCATCCAAAAATGGGGCAATGAAATGAACAGAAACTTTCTCAAAGAAGAAATCCGAATGGCAAAAAAGCACATGAGAAAATGCTCTACATCATTAATCATCAGGGAGATGCAGATCAAAACCACAATGAGATACCATCTCACACCTCAGAGACTGGCCCACATTCAAAAGAACAAAAGCAACCGATGCTGGCGTGGATGTGGCGAGAAAGGGACACTCCTTCACTATTGGTGGGAATGTCCAGTGGTTCAGCCCTTCTGGAAAACAGTATGGACGATTCTCAAAAAATTAGAAATTGAGCTCCCATTTGACCCAGCAATACCACTCCTGGGAATATATCCCAGAGAGGCAAAAATGTATAGTCGAAGTGACATCTGCACTTGTTTGTTCATTGCAGCACTCTTTACAATAGCCAGAACCTGGAAGAAACCTGAATGCCCAAGAACAGATGACTGGTTAAAGAAACTTTGGTACATCTACACAATGGAGTACTACGTAGATCTTAGAAAAGATGAAGTCATGAAATTTACATACAAGTGGTACAACATGGAAAGTATGCTAAGCGAAATGAGTCAGAAAGAGAGGGATAGACATAGAAAGATTGCATTCATCTGGGGGATATAAAGCAACAAAATATGAGATTAATACCCAAGAATAGCTGAGATCAGCACCAGGAGGATTGCTCCATAGCTTAGTGGCCATTCGGGCATTCTAGAGGAAAGGGCAGCTCAGATAGAGAAGGGAACACCAAATAAAGGGTGTTTGGAGGACCCTCCCAGGAGGGGAGATGCATGTCGAAAGTGGACTATGGACTGAACATGTTTGCCACTCAATGCCTCTTTCTCAGACCACAACACCCAAAAGGAGAGAGAGAACAGAGGGGATTGCCCTGCCACAGAGGCAGGGGGGGAGGGGGGGATGGGGGTGGGGGGGATATTATCCATGGTGGTGGAAAATGGGCACTGGTGGAGGGATGGGTATCTGATCATTGTATAATCAAACTCAAGCACAAAAATTGTAAATCTACAACTGTACCTCATGGTGTTTCACTAATAAAAAAAAATTTTTAAAAAAAAAGAGCTTAATGGCTCCAGGGTGAAATACAACAATCTTCACTCGCTTTACTCTAAGGAAACTTTTTTGGATCTTTTTTCGCAGAGGGCTGGAGCGATAGCACAGCGTGTAAGGCGTTCGCCTTACAAGCGGCCAACATGGCCGACCCGAGTTCGATTCCTCTGCCCCTCTCGGAGAGCCCGGCAAGCTACTGAGAGTATTCGATATGCCAGACACAGTAACAACAAAGTCTCCAATGCAGACGTTACTGGGCCCGCTCGAGCAAATCGAAGATCAACGGGAGGGCCTTTACCTTTACCTTTTATTCATAAGTAATACAAAAAATTATTTAAGTTCTGCTTTGCCCTCAGGGTTTTGGGGTCACTTAGAAACATTCGAAATATGGTGGTGGGGAGGTGTAATGGTAGTGGGATTGGTGTTGGAATATTAAGTGTAATAAATTATTGTGAACAATTTTATGAAAATAAAATTAAAAAAAAGAAAGTCAATTCTTTATTAAACTTCAAAACACCCCATTGTTGGGTTTCTATTTCATCAATGCCAGCTCCTCCTTGTTTGTTACTGTCCAGCCATATTGGCTCTCTCTGTTGTTTCAGGAAATTCTTCAAGAGTTTTCCTTTTTCAGAGTCTTTGTATTTGATAGCATCTTTTTTTGGAATGCTCTAATTATCACCACTTTATAGGAATTATTATATTAATGTCTAGCTATTTTATTACATATCCATTTTGACGGTCCTCCCATTGTTCATCGATTAGCTCGAGCGGGCCCAGTAACGTCTCCATCATGAGACTTGTTGTTACTGAGTTTGGCATATTGAATACGTCACAGGCAGCTTGCCAGGCTTTGCGTGCGGGCGATATACTCCCAGTAGCTTGCTGGGCTCTCCGCGAGGGGCAGAAGATTCGAACTCCGGTCGGCCAGGTCAGCCACATGCAAGGCAAATTCCCTATTTAAGTATTAGTCTTTGAAAAAAACTGGGTGTGGGATGAGTATAACCAGCAATGCTTAGGGCTTATTCTTTGCTCTGAACTCAGATCACTCCTGGAAGGAATCAGGGGAAGCACATGATTGAACACAACATGAAGCACACAATATGAAGAACATGGATTGAACCCAGTCTGTGAGCAAGACATGAACCATAATTATAAACTACTTCTCCAGACCCTAGTCTTTGAGAATTAAGTGCACTGTTACCTGTTAATTAATTACATTTATGTTCTACTTTGTGAAATGTCCATCCACAATTTTGCCACTTGTTTTTATGAATTTCTGTGATTGTAAGTACATGTTCTGTGCCAAAAAGATGACCAGAGCTAAAGCATTTGCCAAGAATGTTTTCATTAATCAAGAACAAAAGTTGGAGGTTCGAAGATGATCAGATACTGTCATAGTTCTGACCAAAAACAAAGCCTACTGGTGATGCAGAGGCATTATTCCCATGACCCACCTGGTAGATTCTGGGAAACCAAAGTCTTTGGGTTCTGGGGGCAGTATGGTTGCAAAGCTGATACTTAAAGGAATTGACGGAAGGGCACCACCAGGAGTGGCGCCTACGGCTTAATTTGACTAAACACAGGAAACCTCACCTGGCCCAGAAACAGACAGGATTGACTGATTGATACCTATTTCTCGATTCCATGGGTGGTGGTGCATGGCTGTACTTAGTTGGTGGAGCAATTTGTCTGGTTAATTCCAATAATTAACAAGACTCTATCATGTATATAAAACATTAAAAATTACAAATAATAGAATCACTTGATCACTTGATTATTTGATATCCCGTTACACATCAATCTGCTCAAGTTGGCACCAGTAAAGTCTCCATTTGTCCCTGTCACGTGCACTAGCACAATGGCCTCTGCTCGCTCTAGGAACACGAAGAACCTCAAACCGGTCATTCAGGGTCTTGACAAAGAAGTCTGACCATCTCATAGGTGGGCATCCAAGCGATCTTTTGACGTCCTGTGGAATCCAGTCAGTAACAGTTCAGCAGTCGTCTCCAAATCTCATTATGTGTCAGGCTCATATGATTTTTGAGATGATTTTTGAGCCACGTTCAGCTGCCCACATACCAAATTCTGCAGGATGGATATGTTGTTCCCAATGTTCTTTCTTCTGAAATCTGACACGCCATTTCATCAGTAAAGAAACGAACAGCATCTGGCCCAGACAAGGTCGGACCTGAACACCTGAAGAATCTACCATCAGTACTCATCAGTATTCTGGCTTGGCTCTTCACACACTACCTGTCTAAATGCAAGGTTTCATCCCAATGGAAAACTAGCAGGACTGTACTACTGTACAAGAAGGAAAGCATCCACAACATTGGCAATTATCGCCCGATCTGTCTATTTTCTGTTAATTATGATATTCATGAGAAATTATTCATTAGAGTGACTAATAAAGTACCAATTACATTGTGTAACATGACCATAACTCCATTCACTTGTGAGTTTATAATGATTTCTGAAAATGTTATGTTTTGAAAAGCATTTTAAAGTATTTTTCTGTTCACTATAAAATTGCTATATTTTTATTTCTGGATGGTATGCTATCACAGAGCCTTGTTAATATATCTAAAATGATATTTTAAATCAGATATGTCTATTTTTCTTTTGGGGAGAGGGTTTCATACCCATGAAGTGCCAAGGATTGAGCCAGAAGTTTCAACATGCAGACCATATGATTAAGCCCTGTGAGCATCTCCACTGTTCCACATGTTAACTTTTCTTCTGTATTTTAACTTTATTAAGACACTATGATTTACAAAGCTATTTATAACAGAATTGTTTCAAGAATTCAATGTGCTAACACCAATCATACCACCAGTGTCCCCCTCCCTCCAACTCCACCAGTGTTCCGTTGGTCCTTCCCACCCCCAACCTACCCCTTTGGCAGGCATATAGCAAATTTACTCATATTACTTGCTCCAAAATACTTAAAAGAATAGCAATGGAATGATCAGAAAATAATTCAATGAAAATCATTTTATTATGATTGATTGCTTAGTGATTTTAAGCAATATAAATGAGACATTAATTTATGATTAAAAATGTATAAGATCCCTTAGCAAGTTAGGAGAAAATGTTTCTTTTTTAATATATCAGAGAGCAACGATGCCTTTAGTGAGTGCCATAGTGACACAAGTTGCGAAGTCTGTCTTTAGAGAAATTCTTTTAATGCTTTTAAAAATTAGCTTCAAGGCTAAGAATTCTCTAAACTCCTGCCTGTCCATAAAACTATGCATTATTTGTCAAATCTGGATGTTAATCTAGTTAGATAGAGGTGTTTATCTAGGTGAGGTATTTATTTTGTTGAGTTTTTAATACTAGATCCCTTCATACTCTTCTGGCTTGCAGAGTTTTATTTGATAGATTTGTTGTATATCCTACAGGCTTTCTTTTATATGTAAGTTATTTTTTTGATCTTGCTGCTTTCAGTGTTGTCTCTATCTTTGGGTTTTGTTTATTTTGAGTGAAATTTGTCTTGAATTTTTCCTAGTTGAATTTATTTTCACTGGGACCCTTCAAGCTTCTTGGATCTTAGTGCATATAATCCTCAACTCAGGGAAATTATAATCAATGATTTCTTTATTGTTTTGCTTTATTTGTCGTCTTGATCTTCAGGGACCCCAGTGATTCTTTTGTTGTTCCTCTGAAACTCATCTCTTAGTTCTCTGCTAGGATATTTATTTCTTGTTAGGTTATTTTCTACCTCCTTCTATTTCCTAGTGGTTTCCTTATCATCCTGGATCTCCTGCATCTTTTGCTCAGCTTCTATTATTCTGCTGTTCAAAGCTTCTACTGCCTTTTTAAGATCACTGATAGGAGTTAACTCCTTAACTCCTGTAATTTCTGATTGTAGTAGGGTTTTTCATTTCAACTCCAATACTTTCTTGTGCTTTGGCATACTCCCTGTGCTATTGTTTCTTTGAACTTCTTAAACATCATCATATTGTCACTAATGACATTGTCTGATAATTTATAGGTGTTTATGTGTTCAGTGATATTAATATTGCTCATAGAGCTTGGTGGGCTTCTATATTTTTTTCCCTTTGGCTTTCTTGTGTTCTTCGTGTGCTGGGGGTGTGTGTTTTTGTAGTTAGAACCCCTGGGAAATACTGAGGGGTTAGACTAGGGATGCTCTCTTTCTTTGACTTGTTTTCATCTAATGACAGGAAGAATGACTGAGCAGCATGTAGTTTGTTGAGTAGATCCATCGCTCTCCCACATAAGTGGCTGCACTTCAGGAGCTGGGGTGTGGGCCTTTATATGGTGAAAGTTGGGTATGGAGGCTGATGGAAGGGAAGGGTTCCATCCCTCCTTCTGGATAAGGTGCAGTGATGTCAGGTGGAGGTAAGTCTCACCTGAAATTGTGGAAGGTCTAAATGAATTCTTTTAAGAAAATCAGTAAAAGTCATCATTTTTGAGGCAAGTCTCACCTGAAATTGTGGAAGGTCTAAATGAATTCTTTTAAGAAAAATCAGTAAAAGTCATCATTTTTCTTTTGTTCTTTGGTTTTAACAGTCTTTAGTTGTGACTATCAAAAATCATGATACAGGCATTAGTGTTAGCTTCAAAGCATTTTAGCCTAAACATTATTTCTATGGTAGGTAAACAGAATGAAATGTTGAGATGCAAAATAAAATATATTTCTACAAGGTATTAGAATGAATTATTATGAATTCCAAGAGTATCTCACAATGGGACTAACTGACTAACTTTGTTTCGTTGTGTACTATTTATTTTGGGTTCTGGTACTTGGAATAGATATTTGAATTCTGTTAGCACAGTGATACATTTAGGATTTTAGAGAATCCTTCATTGTTGCAGCATATTTTTCAGATGTGGGAACACTAATAATTTGTAGTGAAGAATATGATATAAACATTTAAACTTCATTTTAGGTAAGTATATATGTATATACACACATATATATGTATATATGTGTGTATATATATATACACTTCTATATATTAGTCATGCACAGACCCACATAACACCTATCTAGTATTTTGTCTTTCCATTTTTTTGTAATTAGCATAACTGGATTATAAACTACTTCTGGATAAGAGATCTGGCTCCCAGTAGGTACTTCAAAATATTGGTAGACTATTTGTTTAGTGTTAAAATAAAGCCAAAGTTTTTTTTTATTTTTTTGCTTTTTGGGTCACACCTGGCGATGCACAGGGGTTACTCCTGGCTCTGCGCTCAGAAATTACCCCTGGCGGTGCTCAGGGGGCCATATGGGATGCTGGGAATTGAACCCGAGTAGGCTGCATGCAAGGCAAACGCCCTACCCGCTGTGCTATTGCTCCAGCCCCCTAAAGCCCAAGTTTTCAATGTCTTTATTGTTTTTACAAAGCACACTTCAGGAATGCCAACTTAAAAAAATGTGGCATTCAAATTTTCTTTGCTCATTTCCTTCTTTTTCACTCTTCTAGTCTCTTAACAAGCCCAGACTAAAGGAGTTCTAACACATTCAATTCTAAAGCTGACAATGATTCCATTTAATATGTATTAGCTTAATTTGTGATAGACCCAAATTGCCAGTAGTATTGTAGTCTTTACAATAAAATCAATGAGTTAAATTGGCTAGAACAAACAAGGTGACAAAAGGGATTGATGAATAGCAGAAAGAGAGAGAAACCTGCAATTTAAGAACCAATAAAGTCATCACAGTCAGCTCAGCATAGCTACTTGATGAGCTGTATTAAACTGTTGATTACGTTTCAGAAGTATTTTATTGTTTTATCTCATTAAAAAAAGAAGTTCTTATGGAATATTTTGCTTGGATGAAAAATCAGAATCTCTTTCAAATGAGAATCTTAGAGAAAGCCACTTAACTAGGATGTTTAGGAGATTGAGTTAGGTAAACAGAGTACCTCCAGGTTTCATTTTCACCAGATTGAAAACAAATCAATTTCTTGTTAGCAGGTAGCTCTTTGAACAAGGTGTTCTTGTTGATATGTGTATGTCAAATGTACATTATGGATATGATTTGATAAATACAAAGTATAGTTCTTTAACATTGAACACTTATGGAGAGAATTAATTCTATAATCAGCACTTCTGAGTCAATCTTTTTGTTAGAAGATCATATAAAGGTGTGTAGATATGATGATAGAGTTTGAAAAATTAGTAGAACTTCATTCTAGCACTGTCTTCCTGTTGTTCATCGATTTCCTCAAGTGGGCCCAGTAACATCTCCATTGTGAAACTTGTTGTTATTGTGTTTTTTTCATATCGAATACATCAGCAGTAGCTTGCCAGACTTTGCCGTGCAGGCGGAGATACTCTCAGTTGCTTGCTGGGCTCTCCAAGAGGGGCAGAGGAATTGAACCTGGGCCAACTGGGTTGGTCGTGTGCAAGACAAACGCCCTACCCACTGTGCTATCGCTCCAGCCCCCGAGTCAGTGAAAACATGGTCAGAGTAGTGGTATTTCAGCCACAGCCCGCAAGGCTGACGTACCCCGCCCCAGAAATTAGTACTTACATATAATATATATTAATATATATAACATCATATAAAAGTGCTATATATAAGTACTATACATTTATATATATTTATACATAAGTACTTATATAAAAGTACTATAAATTATATCACTTGATCTCATGACTTCCCGTTAATTGTCGATTTGCTTGAGCGGGGTGCCAGTAATGTCTCCATTTGTCCCTGTCGCGTGCTAGTGTAGCCCAATGGCATCTGTTCATTCTAGGAACACGAAGAGCCTCAAACCAATTGTTCTTGATCTTGATAAAGAAGTCTGACCATCTGGTAGGTGGGCAGCCACATGGTCTTTTGACATCCCGTGGAATCTAGTCGGTAACGGCTATAGTCCAGCGATCATCTCTAAATCTCATTACGTGTCCAGCCCATCTGTTTTTATGCCTTGTCAAACAAGACAGTGTCCCTGATTCTTGATCGTCAATGGATGTCGGAACTCCAGATTCTTTCATTCATTTGAGTGAAACGTGATACTCCAAGCATAGCTCTTTCGTTTCCTCTTTGGGAGACTGGAATAGCATTCTCATCCTGTTTGCTTAGGGCCCAGGACTCTGAGGAGTATGTTAATGCAGGAAGAACAGTGGGATCAAAGAGATGTGCCTGGAGCCAGAGGTTCCAGTAGCCAGTAGTACATTCCTACTGGTTTTCCATTGGGACGGAAACTTGCATTCAGACAGGTAGCCTGTGAAGAGCCGAGCCAGTGTATTGATGAGTATGGACAGCAGGTTCTTCAGGTGTTCAGGTCTGACCTTGTCTGGGCCAGGTGCTATTCATTTCTTTACCAACGAAATGACATGTTGGATTTCGGGAGGGAGAACATTGGGAATGACATATCCATCCTGTGGAATTTGGTATGTGGGCAGGTGAACATGGCTATCGAAGAGATCTGAGTAGAAGTAATAGATAATTTTCTCCATTGCCCTTCTGGAAGATGTGATAGATCCATCAGGACATCGGAGGGCAGTCATCTTGGTCTTGTAGTTGGCGAAGGACAGGCAGGCATTAGAAATGCTTTTCCTGGCTTCTGCCGCATCTACCAGCACTTCTGCTCTTCTCTCTTTAAGGTCTTCCTTGATTGCATCTTTGCACTGCTTTGTGAGCTCGGACTCTCGCTTGTGGTTACCTGAGGCATGCTCCAAAACATATTGGCGAATACACTCAAGAATTTTCAAAGACAGGCATTTTTTTTGTGTGTGACTATCTTTCTCTTGGCGTTCCTCGCACAAACATTCAGGTGCTGAACCAGTCGATCGTATTCCTTGTCAATGTTGTCAACAATGGCATCTTCCCATGTTGCAGCAATAGTGCCAAAGAGCTCCCATTGGTGGTTGTTCTGGGAGTTCTCTTTTTAAACTTTGCAGCCCTTTCTCCTCACTCTGTGAAGTAGAATTTTGCATGAAGGAGATGGTGGTCCGATCCCGTTTGGAATTTTGGGACAACAGTGACATCAGTCAGGCAAAACTGTAGATTGAATATGAGGTGGTCAATTTCATTGTGGAACCGTCCACCAGGAGACTCCCATGTCCAACGTCTAGATTCAGCCTTCTGGAACTGTGAGTTACCATGGATGGTCTTGGTCGACATGATGAACTCAGTCTCTCACCCTGTTCCTTCCATTCTAGGCCATGGGTCCCAATGTGGAGTTCTTTGGCTGTTCTTCTTGGTCCTATTTTAGCATTAAAATCACCGACAATGATCTTGTAGAAGGTGTGGTCTTCTTTATAGAATTTTCCAGCTCCATGTAGAACTTCTCAATTTCTCCTTCATCATAATTGGATATTGGTGTGTAGACAATGAAGATAGAAACTGCCGGCAGTGAGCCACATCTATTCAAATGTAAACGTCTGATTCCTGTTGTGAGGCCCTCCCGTTGATCGTCGATTTGCTCGAGCAGGCCCAGTAACGTCTCCATTGGAGACTTTGTTGTTACTGTGTCTGGCATATCAAATACTCTCGGTAGCTTGCCGGGCTCTCCGAGAGGGGCGGAGGAATCGAACTCGGGTCGGCCATGTTGGCCGCTTGTAAGGCGAATGCCCTACCCGCTGTGCTATTTGTGAGGCATTCAAATGAATCAATGCTCATGGCCAATTTCGTGTTGACAAGGACAATATATATTATATACAATAATATATACACAATATATATTATAATATATATCATATAGTACATATAAATACTTGTATATTTAATATATTACTTATATATTAATATAGTGGAAAATTGGTGCTTCTCAAATTTCTACAAGTATTGTAAATGCTCTCTTGACCTCTGATATCATAAGAGCAACTCTAATATCTAATGAGTTCTTATGATATCATAGATGAAAAACACAGTTGAGATTGAATGGAGTGAAATGAATTCTTGATATTTTATGAGATAAAGCATTATTTTGCAGACAAACGATCATTGCCATTTCTGAGTTTTAGTTGGGTAATGTACAAAAGTCTTATGATAAACTAGTATAAGTAAAGTTTATACTACAATTTAATTTTTAGAAACTTTAAGACTATTTTTAGCTGCAATATACTTAAACAATGTCCTTGGCCATAGAGTTATACTAAGGTAAAGGTAAAGGCCCTCCCGTTGATCGTCGACTTGCTCGAGCGGGCCCAGTAACGTCTCCATTGGAGACTTTGTTGTTACTGTGTCTGGCATATCGAATACTCTCGGCAGCTTGCCGGGCTCTCCGAGAGGGGCGGAGGAATCGAACTCGGGTCGGCCATGTTGGCCGCTTGTAAGGCGAACGCCCTACCCGCTCGTTCGCCTTACAAGCGGCCAACATGGCCGACCCGAGTTCGATTCCTCCGCCCCTCTCGGAGAGCCCGGCAAGCTGCCGAGAGTATTCGATATGCCAGACACAGTAACAACAAAGTCTCCAATGGAGACGTTACTGGGCCCGCTCGAGCAAATCGAGAGTTATACTATATCAGCAAAATCATGGATTATGTTCCAGCATATTCCCTGAAGCCTGGGCACAAATCAGAAAATTTCCAGAGAGTATCTGGAAAAGACAAGGTGAAGTCTGTCACAGGATGTTCATCTGGTATTTCCTTAATCTTTTGGCTTCAGAAAGAACAATAAATGGTGACCAAATATACTCGATTCTCAGGTAGCAACTTGAAAAGAAAATTGACCTCAATGGGCAACAAACAAACAAACAAAAATCTGCTGAAAAGCACCTGTTTTGAAAGGATCCTTGGCACGTGGCTATGATCTAGGTCCACACTCAAATAATTTTTCCTTGGTATTCTTAATGAGCAGGAACTCACTAGAAGTTTCTGTGAGAGAATTCAGAAATGTCTTTATGTGGTCAAGTGTTCTGCTTAGCCTGAAAATGTACATATGCAATTTTAATTGTTTACTAACCTTTTCTTTTTGCATTCCAACTTCCTTTTCTTAATACATTCTTTTAGGCCAAGATATGTTGCAGTGACAAACAGGTGTTTAAGATTCTTATTTTAATTAAATCCAGGAAATGTTTAGTTGAATTTTACTGGGATGCATTACCAAGCTCTGGGTCTTTTTCTGTGTAACATTGAACAGTATTCAGTACGTGTATGACAGTATTGCTGTCAAAAAGATAAGAGCACAAGATTGCAATCAAGAGCAGGTTCAAAGATGTGAAGCCCTGGTGATTATATTTAGAAAGGTCTTATAATGGTTTAATCATCTATTAAAAACTTCTTGAAATTATTTATATATTTTTAGAACTTTCTTGAAATTAATTACTTGCTTGACCTTTTATATTTCTTTAGTTAGAGAGGAGGGGTCTTCCAAGCAATTCTCAGAGGTATAGTGCCAATTCATGTGTTACTTGGCCAACTAGACGGTTCACTACATGGATCAGGGAACACTGTTCAGGCCAGAGGTGCTGGGGACCCTCAAGCCTCAACCTGCTGTTCTCAGAGGATTTGGGGGCTATACCTGGTAGTGGCCGTCAGACCATGAGGTGCTGAGGATTGAACTTGGGGCCATTAGCACACATAGCATGTGTCCTGACTTTACATCTATCTCCCAGAATCATCTTATGAACATTTTTGAAATTATTCTTGAACAAGAGGTCCTAAAAATTATTTATCCCGTAACAAGACCCTTCCCCACAATAAGAGTAATATGCAGAATAAGTACCATATTTGACTCATCTTTAATATTACATATGGGCAATTTGTGTATAACCGAACATAGAAGAAAACTCTGCAAGGGATGGTTTATTTCAGGCACCTAATAATCACGTTACTACTTTTCAAGTTTATAACATCCATGGAATTATTTGAGTATACAAATAAACCCTGGAGTATACAAATAAATGCTGGAGCGATAGCACAGCGGTATGGTGTTTGCCTTGCTTACAGCCAGCCTACCTGAACTGGGTTCGATTCCTCTGCTCTTCTCAGAGAGCCTGGCAAGCTACCGAGAGTATCTCGCCCACATGGCAAAGCCTGGCAAGCTACCTGTGACGTATTCAATATGCCAAACACAGTAACAACAGGTCTCATGATGGAGATGTTACTGGACCTGCTGGAGCAAACATCGATGAACAATGAGAGGACAGTGCTTACAGTGCTTACAAATAAACCCCAATTTTTATTGAGGCACCATGATTTAAAATACTGTTACTGATAATGATATCCATGCATACAACATTCCAACAGTACATCCTCCAACACAATGCCCACTTCTCTCCACCAGCGTCCTAAGTTTGCCTTCCATCTTCCCCCACAATTTTTGGTTCACTATTACATAGGCTAGCTCTCAAACTCTGTTGCCTTTTAACTTTGCTATTCCATTACTAGAGTCCAATTATAATTATTATAGCCCACTACAAATGAAATAATTCTATATCTGTCTTTCTCCTTCTTATTGACTTCACTCACTATAATATCCTCTAATTCTATCCACATAATGACAATTTTCATAGTTCCATCTTTTCTTGTAGTTAAATCATTTTCAGTTATACTGAAAACATACTAATGTGAGATTTCTCACCTTCTATAAAGCTGATCAAGGCTTTATCATGAACAAATTAATGTTTCAGTATCTCTAAAATAAAATTTGAATTACATGAAAACCAATTCAAGGGCAATGGCAAAAAGCACTAAAGTTTGTGTTAAGGTTAAAATTAGCAAACACATAAGAGATTTATTAAAATTTTTCAATAAAATTAGTAAAACATTATACTTCCGATTTTATATTTTCTAATTATAATTTTAAATAAATTTGCTGAATAAAAAAATTTAGGTAAGTGGCAAAATCAGTATACATTATACTGCTATTCATAAATTAATTACAATAAAACAATATGCAGATGATAAAAATTAAAATCACTAAGAAGAGATTTTTTTACATAAATTAATGAATAAGTTCTTGATTTAGCAACCCACATTTGCATCAGTATTTCTAATAGATGAACCATGGAAACAGCCCAAGTTTTAAAAGGTGAGTGGATGAATAGATTTTAGTAAATAGATACAATGGAATACTACTCAGCTATAAGAAAAGATGCAGTTTTGTAACCCTTTATAATTTGCAATATCCCAGCTTCATTGTTATTTTAAAGATGAACATGGTTTTATTAATAATAGCCAAGAATTGTAGCTGAAAACAGTGAGGTATATAGCTAATAGTAAAAATAAAGATATCACATATGCATTCCAATAACTCACTTAATAAACTTCATTTTGTTTTTACCAGTTTTGATAATATTTTAGGTTATAAACTACTTAAATTTGAAAATTTATTGTTATTGTTATTACTTTCTTTCTCATTCAAGGTGTTAACTTGAAGGACTTATTTTGATTTTATAATTTTGCATTTTTTGAAGTTCTAACTTCTTCCTTTCCCTGTTTTATATTCTACACACCCCACAACACTTGGCTTCACCTCTTTCAGTGCTAACAAGTTACTGAGGAGATGAAGACACTCTATATGAAGTTCTAATACTAAAGCCAGTGAATAGTGGTTAAACTTTACAATGATCCAAGTCACTTTTTAATAAAATTAAAAGGTGTTCGTATTTCAAGATTGCTTCCAACTGCTTTACATTCTTAATCTTTTTTTGGAGGGGGTTATTCGAACACTTTTAGCAACATATCAGTTTTGTAAATTAATGAGTTCTCAGAGACTCTTGTTTGACAAGACATATAGGAACTATAAACGTCATCTAACCCAAACCCATTTTCTTCTCAGGTGAGGAAAGTAAAGCTCAGAGATACGATAGGTAAAAGACCTGGTAATGAAATTTTTAAAAAATTGAAAGGTCTTCCCAATTTTGTACCATTTGTGGGAAAATGGACATTGACCACCACATCTGCCTTTCTGTCTCCAGGGAGGGAAGCCTCCTAGAGGTAGCCCTGGGAGTTGCCCTGTCTGGATAACAGAATGAGAGTGAAAAAATTAAGTGGAGGTGCCTAATCCCCTCCTGACAAAGTCTTGGTGCAGCGAAGGTACAGAAGCTAGTGGAGACTAGTGCAGAAGCTTCCTGCTGCCAATGGTTCTGGCTGCTTCATGGGTTTGGCTTATTGGCTGGTTTCACTGGGTGAACCAATCTTACTTGTTGCTTCTATAAATAAACAGCATGAACTCCATATCTGTAACCACTAGATAAGTGAGTGCCTGCTTTGGAATCACTGATTATTAGGCTCAAGTGCACATAGATCTGGACTTGCAGGATTTCACCACTGACACTCTTATTCATCAACGATCACGATCACAATCACGACCACCCTGTTGTTTGTCGATTGCCTCGAGCAGGTGCCAGTAACGTCTTCTTCGTCCTAGCCCTGAGATTTTTTTTTTTTTAAAGTGCCATATTCAAGGCTTTTTCAGGGTTAGGAGAATGAGACCCATCATTGTTACTGGTATTTGGCATATTGGGTATACCATGGGGAGTTTGCCAGACTCTGCCGTGTGGGCATGTTACATTTGGTAGCCTGCCAGTTTGACCAAATTAGGAATGAGATGATAAGATGTTGCGCGGCCTATAAGGCGAACGCCCTACCCGCTGTGCTATCGCTCCAGGCCAGCCGGGTATCCTAGAGGAAAGGGCTGTTCAGATGGAGAAGGGAGCACCAAATGAGGGATGTTTGGAGGATCCTCCCAGGAGGGGAGATGCATGTCGAAAGTAGACTATGGACTGAACATGTTTGCCACTCAATGCCTCTTTTGCAGACCACAACACCCAAAAGGAGAGAGGGAACACAGGGGATTGCCCTGCCACAGAGACAGGGGGGATGGGGGGATGGGGGTGGGAGGGATATTATCCATGGTGGTGGAAAATGGGCACTGGTGGAGGGATGGGTATCTGATCATTGTATAATTGAAACCAAAGCACAAAAAATTGTAAATCTACAACTTTAAAAAAAATAAAATAAAATAAAGGGAAAAAAAAAATAAAGGGAAAAAAAAAAAAGATGTTGCGCGGCCGCGAATGCGGCCACGCGCTTCCGGGAGCTGAGTGTGATGATCTCTGGATCCTGGCCGTTGTTGGAGTTACACGGCAGTTGGTGGGTGTAACTGTCTAGTTACTGGCAGGTCCAGTCCCAAACTGTGCAGGCTTGGAGATCTCAGCCCCGGGTCCCACACACCTGGGTTCCTCTGTCAGTTCTTTTATGCGTGAGGCTCATCCAAGTGTGTGGATAGTGGTCCCAGCATGGCCTTGGCTGGGCCTCTGTGGTCTTCAGCTGTTGGGCCCTGGTGGAGACAGTCAGGCATAGAGTAGGGGACTCTGCCTTTTTCTCTCCCAGGAGCTGAGTGTGATGATCTCTGGATCCTGGCTGTTGTTGGAGTTACACGGCAGTTGGTGGGTGTAACTGTCTAGTTACTGGCAGGTCCAGTCCCAAACTGTGCAGGCTTGGAGATCTCAGCCCCGGGTCCCACACACCTGGGTTCCTCTGTCAGTTCTTTTATGCGTGAGGCTCATTCATCAACACAATTCAATAATTTCAGTTACCAAGAACCTTGTAAAAATTCTTGAGATTTATCACTGTCACTGTCACTGTCCTCCCATTGTTCATCGATTTGCTCCAGCAGGCCCAGTAACGTTTCCATTGTGACAATTGTTACTGTGTTTGGCATATCAAATACATCATGGGTACCTTGCCGTGCAGGTGAGATACTCTTGGTAGCTTGCCGGGCTCTCCGAGAAGGGTGGAGGAATTGAACTCTGGTCGGCCATGTTGGCCGCTTGCAAGGCAAACGCCCTACCCTCTGTGCTATCGCTCCAGTCCCGAGATTTATCAATAATCAAAATAGTCTCCAGATGCAAATTTATATTCTAGTATGAAAACGAAACAGTCAGGAGTTGTCAAGTAAAAAATAAATAAATAAATAAGTAAATAGAAGTAAAATATATTCAGTCCAAGAATAGACTTTTAGCATTTCTGTCCCCTTCCCCTCCCCATCACCCCTCTTTCTAGTACTTGATCAGTGAATGCTTGATCCTATCTTTGGGCAAGTTTGAATCATATATGATTGAACATTCCACTATTCTTTTAGGATACCAGAATGCTAAGAATCCCCGAATCACTGATGGTCTGTATTCAAGTCTTTTATCCTAGGCAGTTTCATTTTACAAGGGCTATTTTTTTGTGGAAATTAGTATATGTCATTTGAGAAGTAAAAATTCACTTTTAATCGGGTCTTGACAGTTTAAAATTGATAATCACAAAGCATTTTCTTTTGAAGACATTTAAAAGAGCTTAATGCTTGAAACTATCAGAAATCTGGCTAAAATTAATGTCAGTATTTGTAGAGAAAAGGGGGTTAAATTGTAATTCACCATAACTCAAAAATAAAATGTGGCATATTTCAAAACCACAAAGACCTAAATGACAAATGACCATAGATAGAAAAGCTTCTAAAGTTCAGAATAATTTTTTCACTCTTTTGAAGACTGGAAAACCCAAGACTAAGGTGGTGGCAGATGCAGTTTTTGGTGTGCATTCTCTTCTGGTTCATAGATGACTCTTTTTTTTTCTTTTTTACTGGGTCCTTACATAGTAGAAAAGGAAAGGGAATTGTCGTGGCTCTAAAACTAATTCTATTCATGATAGCTCCACTCTTAGTCTCATGACCTGTTCCACACTAAAGCACTTACTCTCAAACATAATATTGCATTTAAGAGCAACATATGCAGTGGGGAGGACAAACATCTATAACACTAAGACAAAATTCATTTATATGACATATAGTTTTCAAAATAATTACATATTTATATTAATTTTTGAACTGGAAAATCAGAACAGAATTTTAGACCATAACCCTTGTTGATTGCAGTTCTAGGAAAAGTATGTATTTATAACAGAAAGAAATTTTTAAAAAAAATTTTATTGAATATGAACAATAACTTGATTTCCTCCCCTCCAACTATTCAGCATAATGCTATATGGGAAATCACAAACCCTGATTAAATATTATCATTTAGTTATAAACAATAATACTAAGCCGTGGTAAGAATAATTTTTCAATCTGCTATCAATACTGCTTAGTCACTACTAAACAGAATACCATGCCCATTTGCTACTTTAACTCAATCTTGAATACTCCAAAAGAATCTTTTTTGTTTGTATTTTGTACCATACCCATGAAGCTCAGTGGTTACTTCTGACTCTGCACTCAGGAATTATTCCTGGTATATAGGGTACTAGGGATTGAACTCCCTGTTTGTCCTGTGTAAGGCAAATGACCTACCCATTGTACTCTCACCCTGTCCCCTCAAAAGAATATCTTAACATGATGGGAAGTAGAATGTGAAGACACTGATCCTTTGGGCATCAGTTCCACTCTAAAATACTTCTCTGATTCATCCACTTCTCTCCATTTCCATTGCTACCAGTCAGTCTACATTACCACCATCTCTTCCAAGAGCAAGGCAATGTCCCCTAGTTGATCTTTCTGTTTCCATTCTTGTTTTCATATAATCTATTTTATATGCATTAGTCAGTGACCTTTACAAATAAAATGAAATTAGCTCAGTTGTCTTCTTGAACTTCTTTCATGACTCACCTTGATCTCATAATGAGATGTCAATGCCTTGTCTTATTCCTTGCCTACTCTGTGGTTTCAGTTTTTGCTCTCACCCACACCCAGTTCGACCACATAAAGTGTTCCATTATTGTTGGCTTTTAAAAATTATTCTTAGAAAATGGTAAATGTTTTCTAGTCTTACCTTTTCAGTTAATTTTTCATTCTTCTTTTACTATTTTACTCTATTCACCCCTGATTTCTGGCATCCCAGTGTTCTCATATTGGGATACCATCTCTGTAACCAAGCTCATTGAGGTATCTCGGGAGTTCAAGATGCCACTCTGTCTAACGTTCATTGATTTAAAGAAGGCCTTTGATTCTGTTGAGACAGAAGCGGTCATGGAAGCCCTAGCCAATCAGGGCGTACAAACTCAATACATCAGGATCCTTCCTGAGCTCTATTGCGGATTCACTACCAAGATCTCACCATTCTACAAAGAAGTAATCATCCATATCAAGAGAGGGGTTCGGCAGGGTGATACCATTTCACCAAAACTCTTCAGTGCCACCCTCGAGAACATCATGCGACGACTGGAATGGGAAAACATGGGAGTGAAGATAGATGGTCGGCAACTACACCACCTCCGCTTTGCTGATGACATCGTTCTAATAACACCAAACATCAGCCAAGCGGCACAAATGCTGAACGACTTTAACCGTGAATGTGGAAAGGTTGGACTACAGCTGAATCTTACGAAGACAATGTTTATGAGAAACAGCCTTGTTCCTGACGCTCCATTCGCTCTCAACGGAACCACCATCTCCGAATGCAACATTTATATATACCTAGGTCGAGAAATCAACATGATGAATGACCTGGCACCTGAGTTGCGCAGGAGGAAGAGAGCGGCTTGGAATGCCTTCAAGAGCATTGAAGAAATAACTAAAAGGACAAAGAACCTCCAGCTATGAGCACATCTCTTTGATTCCACTATTCTTCCTGCATTAACATATGCCTCAGAGACCTGGACCCTACGAAAACAGGAGGAGAACGCTATTCGGGTCTCTCAAAGAGGAATCGAAAGAACTATGCTTGGAATATCACGATTCACTCAAATGAGAGATAGAATCCGGAGTTCTGATCTTCGTCAACGCTCAAGAATCAGGGACGCTGTCTCATTTGCCAAGACATCAAAAATTAGATGGGCTGGACACGTAATGAGGTTTACAGACAACTGCTGGACTAGAGCCATTACTGATTGGATTCCACGGAACATCAAAAGATCACGTGGCTGCTCACCTATAAGATGGTCAGACTTCTTCGTCAAGACCCTAAATGATCGGTTTGAGGCTCTGCATGTTCCTAGAACGAACAGATACCATTGGGCTACGCTAGCACGCAACCGGGTTGAATGGAGACGTTACTGGCACCCGCTCGAATAAATCGATGAATAACGGGGATTAAGTGATTAAGTGATAATATTATCTATCTCATAGCCATATCTTATATGGATATGAGCTTTATCACTGAGCCATATCTCCAGCCTTTATAGGAAGCGGGACCTAGTTTTATACCTGTATCACTGTATCATTGTCATCCCATTGTTAGTAGATTTACTTGAGCAGGTGCCAGTAACATCTCTAATGTCCCAGCCCTGAGATTTTAGCAGCCTCTCCTTACTTGTCTTTCCCAATGATTGAAGGCTCTTTCAGGGTCAGGCGAATGAGACCTGTTATAGTTTTGGTTCAGTATATATATTTGCTTTAGTATTCATAACTTCCTGAACAATAACTCAAATCTGTATGGCTTTTAAATCATTTAATTGGTTTAAGTAAACCAATATGCCATGAATTGAATACGCCATGGGGAGCTTTCCAGGCTCTGCCCGTGTGGTGGGTAGGATACTCTTGTAGCTTGCCAGACTCTCCAAGAAGCATTCATACATATATATATATATGTATATATATAAATACATATATTTCTCTATGATTTATTGACTACTGTATGAAACCCATCAAACGTGGTGTAGTAATTATAGAAAATGGGTAGGAAGTGTCTTATGATGTGTCATGCAGTCTGGAAAGCAGCCTGGAGTGTGGCAGCGGTTGAGTAGTAGAGGTAGGCTGCTGGGTCTGGGTCCCTTGGGTCCCTGGACTCCGCATCAGGCTGTTTTTACTCAAGGCACCCCAGAGGGGGAAGGGTGACAGTCTCCCCAGTCTCCAGAGACTCAGGGATCACACCCATCAGCCATACCCTGCTGGCATCAGATAATCTCCTCATCAGCCACCCTGCAAAACCCAAGGCTGCTCCTCCTGGCTCCTCCCAGATGGGAGTATAAAATGAGGCCCCCATAGCCATGCTGTTTTCACTCGGGATGCCCCAGAAGGGGGAGGGTGAAAGCTCTTCCCGTCCCAAGGGACCCAGTTTTATACCTAGTGGAATTAAATGATGTAACAGCCATACAGATTTGAGTTATTGTTCAGGAAGTTATGAATATTTCTGAGGGGAAATGATGGATATGCATAACTGAATAATATATAATGGACATACATAACTTGTACGGAAAATGGTAGAAACCATCATCAGGGTATGTGGTTTTTAGTATGGTAGTGACTATAATGGCGACTATGAGTTAGAATGAGATCTGGACTTGGTTCCTCACTCCATCAGGATGCCCAAGTTATAAATTTCTCAGAGAGCTTTCCTGAATGCAAAACATTTCCTAACCTATACATCTTCCAGGGCAAACATTGTAATTCTGATTACAAACTTCTGCCAGGTAGGGAAAAATTCCTAGCCTTGGCACCTCCACAGTATTAGGTAGCCTTACCACTATATGATATTTCTGGGGTGGAGGTAACAAGCAACACTGCCCTTTAGAATATATGTCTTTAATCTTCACCGGGCATGGCTGCCTGTAGGGCCTTGCACCACAGAAGATTCCAGTATAGTGATGCAGCTCTATCGGCCATGTGGAATTCTTGGATCCTAGCATAACATCTCCTGGCAATGGACAGGGAGTTGCTGGATTTAAATGAAGCTTTTGACATCCTCTTGTGGGAATTTAAGATCTTCATCTCCATTCCCTTCTCTGAAGTAGCCATGGCTCTCTGTTCTGTGCTGACCCATTTATGTTCAAATACCAGTACTCACTCCCAAGCCCCACCCTCCTTCACAAGTCCTTTCCCTCAATAAAATTCTTTTGGGAAAAGGAGTTCTAGCTTAGAACTCATAAATTTCTATTTCCTGAGAAGTAGAAAAATTTTATTAAGGTTCTATTTAGTAGATTTCTGTTTCCTAATAAATTTTTATTATAGCAGATTTCTATTTCCTGAGAAATGGAATACTCCAATTAAATTTTTATTTTGTAAATTTCTATTCCCTGAGAGTCAAATAACCTGAGTGTCTGTACCAACTGTCTATAGAGGAATGTCCCACAGTCTCCACTGACCGGTACTGTCCAGTCAAGGCTATGGACTCCTTGTCAGTCTAAAGATAGTCTTATCTCAATGAAAGCTTTATGAATGTAGCACCATTGCTCTTTTCAAAGAAAGGTTGTTATATTCTGCGGACAGTAATTCTCAAGCCAGTAAGATTTTGCATTATAAATCTCAAAACTCTCTTTTTAAGTTTTGAAGGGAAGAGATGGGCAATAAAGGGAGAATAATTGTGATTAATTAATGACATTATGTTTGCGCATTATGTTTCTGTGCAGTCTATCTTTCTTTCTCATAATTATGGATGTTATTTCCTGGAAATTTTGTATAGACTGTTCCGTCATCTAACAGCATAAAGTCAGGGCTCCACATCTTCTCTCTGAAGCTTGCTCTACATCCTGTGCCGTCCATCTCCCTTCCAATTTAAAAATTGTTTTCTTGCCAGTAGAAATATTCTTTTATGGAACTGGGAAGACATTTCAGGGCTTAATGTGCTTTCCTTGTATGCAGTTTACCCAGGTTCCATGCCCAGCACCATATAGAAGCTTCAAAGAGTAGAAGGTCACTCCTGAGCACAGACAGAGACAGAAACAGGCCCTGAGCACTGCTAAATGGGGCACCAGAAGCCCCCTTCCAAATTTTTGCTATTTAGCTGTTTCTATAATTTTAGACAGTTTTCTCCTAAAATTGACATAAGTTGATTTTCATACCTTCTAATTGTTGTGAAATTACCTTAGGAGATGTAAATCTTTTAGACTAAGGTTTTATGTGTGCTTGCTTAACCAAAACCCATGCAGCAAGTGAACAAGGATGAGAGATGGTCCATCAAAGTGAAAGGAGAAATGAATGTTCAGACTAGCATGTGGCAAATACTCCTGAGTATTGGTTCTGTAGATTTGCCTGCTCCCACCCCTTTACAAATTTCTGGATAGGGTGTCTGTCTTTGTACCAGTTTTATATTTTGTTTTTATTTACATCAAGGTGTAGAGAGAAGTCTTTTGCCATAGATATCACGTAGGCATATGAATCTAAGGTCAGTATGAGTTTTGCAGAACTTTTTTTCATTTTTTTAAAAATTTCTTTTTATGTGTGTGAGTGTTTTGGGCCATACCAGCGATGCTCAGGAGTTACTCATGGCTCTGCACTCAGGAATTACTCCTGGCGGTGCTTGGGGGACTGAATGGGATTCCCGGTATTGAACCCGGGTCATCTGCATGCAAGACAAATGTTCTACCTACTGTATTACTGCTTTGGCCCCGAGCCCTGTAGATCTTGAGAGAAACTATTACCATTACCTCAAAGAAACCAGATTATCCAGATTTAAAATAATCTCTAGGAATATACTTATTTATTTGTGTTTTATTATTAAAAATAGAAAGGTTTATTAAAAGCCAGAAGACTATGAAACTTCTCTCCCAGGAAGAAATTTGAAGGGCTAAGTTCAGGAAAGTGCTTTAAATCAAAGAAATCTAACTTAAGGTAGGGAAAACACCAAGAACATGCTTTATTATATGAAGTGATCATTTTCTCATCATGCAAGAAACCCTGTTCTATATATTATTTTTTGCTTTTTTTGGGTCACACCTGGTGGTGCATAGGGGTTACTTCTGGCTTTGCACTCAGGAATCACTCCTGGTGGTGCTCGGGGGACCATATGGGATGCTGGGAATCGAACCTGGGTCAGCCGCATGCAAGGCAAACGCCCTACCTGCAGTACTATCACTCCAGCCCAGCTCTTCTATTCTTAAGGCCACACTCCCTTTTCCCATTCCTTAGTTTTAATTATAAACTCAGTTTATTCCATTTACTTTAGAATTTATACTCCTGTAAATACACACATCTATCTATCTATCTATCTATCTATCTATCTATCTATCTATCTATCTATCTGGTATCCCCCTTTAATGTATTGATACTAATTTGTTTGCTTGACCAACCTAAGAACAAAGGGATTCAGGAATTTTCCTCTTCGTTCTAGCAGTTGCCAATGCCCAAGAGGCAGTTTATCGTGGTTCCAGGAATCATTAAACACATTCAAAGTAAGTAGTTCAGATCAGGGCAATTGTAATGCCAATCCCATGGTAAGTATTCATTAGCAGGCTGTCTATCCCTCTTCCATTTGTCTTGTTTCATCTTTATTTATATCAGATCAGTTTGCACATGGAAGTGGAGCAGAATATACAGCACAAAAACTTGTTTATTTGTTCAAAGGATTATGTCACATTGGCTATTTAAAAATAGCAACAACAGATACAGGAAAAATTCTGAAATCCTCTTAATTTGTTACCCTTTCTTAAGAAACATTTATACTTATGGGGAAAAGGGGTGTCTCTCCTACAATGTCAAGAAGTTATTACTTCATTTAACTAAGAAATATATTGCAAAATAAATTTCTAAGAAAGTGAAACCTTGTTTTCTAAAAGTCTTCTCTCTTCCCTATAAATGGTTTACCCTTTATGTACCCAGAACTTTGCCCCTTTCCTTAGCTCTTGATGTAGTAACCAGTCTCAGTTAATTGTCTGCCTTAAGGGCTCTTTTCTCTTCTCATGTTTGAAGATCATCTCTCACTTCTGAATCCATGTGTTTAATTGCTGCATATATTCGTTTTAATTAGGTATATGTAGCACTGTCCTCCCATTGTTCATCAATTTGCTCGAGCGGGCCCAGTAATGTCTCCATTGTGAGACTTGTTGTTACTGTGTTTGGCATATAGAATACATCACAGATAGCTTGCCAGGCTTTGCCGTGCGGGCGAGATACTCTCTGTAGCTTGCTGGGCTCTCCAAGAGAAGCAGAGGAATCGAACCTGGCTCTGCCGGCCCGCCAAGTGCAAGGCAAATGCCCTACCGCTGTGCTATTGCTCCAGTCCTGTATCTTATAAAGTGTTTCCACAAGCTAAAGAGTATGCACAGTGCTTGCTTCAGCAGTACATATACTAAAATTGGAACGATACAGAGAAGATTAGCATGGACCCTGCGCAAGGATGACATGCAAATTCGTGAAGCGTTCCATATTTTTTGTTGCCTTGCTCGAGCGGTCCCAGTAACGTCTCCATTGGAGATTTTGTTGTTACTGTGTTTGGCATATCGAATACATCACGGGTGGCTTGTCAGGCTCTGCCATGTGGGCGAGATACTCTCGGTAGCTTGCCGGGCTCTCTGAGAGGGACGGAGGAATGGAACTCGGATCGGCCATGTTGGCTGCATGCAAGGCAAACGCCCTACGGCCAACGGCTACCACATCCAAGGAAGGCAGCAGGCGTGCAAATTACCCACTCCTGACCCGGGGAGGTAGTGACGAAAAATAACAATACAGGACTCTTTTGAGGCCCTGTAATTGGAATGAGTCCACTTTTGGTGCCTTAATAAAACAATTTCTTTACCTTGTTAAAAAAAATAAAATAAAGAGTATGCACATTTATAAAAATAATTTTATGTCTACTTCATAAAAATATTTGTCAAAAATCATATAAGCAATGAAATAGATTTTTTTATAGGTAAGAGCACAATTTGTAAATTGTAAGCTGGGATAGATAGCAAGGCTTTAGAGCAAACTTCTGAAGAGGAAGTAGAGGTCCAGCTTTATGTTAAGATATACATAATAGCCTCTGTATATCTTGGAGTTTTCCAGTAAAAGAAATCATGTATATGCTAATGGAGTTCCTGCATATATTTAACTAAATTTGTTTTAGTCTCTTTTATTTGTCTGATATCAATTAAATTGGTAGGCTGGCTAGTGAAATTCAAAGAGAAATGGAAATTTTGGTATCACATTTAAAATCTGTGTGAAATGTCACCTAAGAGTGAAAACTAATGATTTTATGTTTTTAAAGGTCATTCTGTTGTAAGAAAAGTTTTATCAGCTATAGCTGTTATCCCTGCCCTGAGGGCCCAGGATCTTGACTACTTTACAAGAAAGAATTCAAGAATGAGTCAGAAATTATATATAGACGGTAATTTATTGAAGCCAAGTATCCACTTTGAATCAGACTACAGGCATAACAAAACAAAGAGAGTAGCTTCCTGAATTACTTTTAAGTAATACAGGAAGTTTATTAAAAGTAAGAGTACACATTCAAAGAATCAGAGTCAGGACATATAATAGAAAGAATATTGCCACTTGTACACAATTTTATAGGAAATAGTGATATAGAAACAAGGTAAATGAATAAGAGAAAAACTATGCATAGAATTTCAGAGAAGTGGGAGGTATAGGGGTATAATGATTTTCTGGAGCACTACCAGATTCTAAACATTGCATCTGAGGGTTGCTATGACAATTATAAAATGATTTGGCACAAGTGGGTGTGATTTTTTATAATGTAATGTTTTCACTCTTTGGTGCTCAGCAATAATGTCATTAACTCCATTGGTAGTTACAACAGGGACTTCCAGACTTTGCATGCAGGTTTTCAAGAAAAATCTGATCAAAGATGGGAACTGATCAAAGAAAGAAGGTGGAATTGATGTAAACATGTTTAAGGATAGGATACAGCAGTTGCTAGTCACTGTATAAGCACAAAGATGTTTGCTTAAGGGAAACAAGGAATGTTGTAGTTGTTAAGCTTTGCAATGTCTGAACAAGGAAATATTTTTCTAAGAGAGGAAAAGAGTTCTGATTATTTCCCTACATTTATACTGAATGTTTCCCTGTCTCAGTACTCACCGGATGATGAGAAAGATTTTGTACTTTCTTTAAATGAAGTTAGTACTGGAGCAAGACAATAAAAACAAAAATATATTGCCTTGCATGCCATCAACCTGGGTTTGATTCCCAGCATCCCTTATCATCCCCCAAGCACTGCCAGGAGTAATTCCTAAGTACAGAGCCAAGAATAACCCCTGAGAATTGCTGAATGTGCCCCCCCCACACGCAAAAAAGCATTAACATTGTATTAATTAGCATTAATTATTAGTTAGCATTAACATTGTAATGCTAATACAATATATTAACATTGTATTGCTAAAGCTTTAAAAGCATAGGAGGCTTTTTGTTTTTGTATTTTTTTTCCATTTTGTTGACTGCCTGTTATTTGGCATATAGTGAGCATTCAGCAAATGTGTGTGAATCAGTGGAAACTTTTAGACACAAGTTTATTGAAAGGTTCTTTCAGGAAGCTTTGTCTTGCAATGTTCAGGGAACAAAGGAAGATGAACAAATCTAGAGAAGGTACATTGAGAATGCTAAGAAAACTGTATTGTCCTTTGAGGCAGAATCTTAGAATTCAATGTCAATACAAATTTTGTTTAAATATACATTATGAGAGGTATTAATTTATTAAAATAAAAACAAGCAACAGACAAGCAAATAGTCATGGATGTGAGGCACCAACAAGAATTACTATCTAAATTTCAATTTTACCCTCTTTCAACAGTGGAATTTCAAATCAGCCAATTGTGTTCACCTTTCGTTAAGTAGTATATTAAAAACTCTTTGTGTTCCCCTAATAGTAAATGTTTGCCTGCAGTAAGTGTCATTTCTTTGCTGCTGATGTTGTATAACTACAAAACTTTCATTTTATATGATTTCTTATAATCCCTTATTACTTTCTAGAAAAAGCCAACTCGATCTTGAAAATTAACTCAATTGGATTTTTGTTACTTAATACTTTAAGTGGCAGAATTCATCAAACTATACTGAGAATGTGACAGGTGATGAAAGGGACAGAAAGGGAAGTATGAGAATTCCAAACTGGGTAATTTACACCATTTCCATTTAACTCGTGATTGTGTTTCCAGGAAACCTTCCCCTTAATTTTAGTACTGGAAAATATACAGATTAAATTTTCTACCACTGAGTCCTCCATACTATTCCTGGCAAACGAAACAATTTCCAAGTCCTGAGAACAGTAGATCATTATTCTTTATTAAACTTTCTTTACTGAGCTTTGAAATGGTCTTCTTGTCAGTTCAGTGATCTCTTCACCTTGAGTTTTCTCCCTCCTTTTTTTAAAAGAGTTTTTTTTTTTAAATTTTATTGAATCACTGTGAGATAGTTACAAGCTTTCATGTTTGGATTACAATCACACAATGATCGTACACCCATCCCTCCACCAGTGAACATTCCCCACCACCAATATCCCCAGTATAACTCCCCTTTCCCACCCTCCCCCTGCCTCCATGACAGACAATATTCCCCATATTCTCTCTCTACTGTTGACATTATGATTTTCAATACAGACCCTGGTAGGTCATTATGTTTGGTCCTTTAACTACTTTCTGCACACATCTCCCATCTCGACCGATTCCTCCAGCCATCTTTTTCTTAGTGATCCCTTCTCTATTCCAGCTGCTTTCTCCCCTTTGCTCATGAGTAAGGCTTCCAGCTATGGAACAATCTGTCTGTCCCGTTTATCTACTATCCTTAGGTGTCAGTCTCATGTTATGCCATTTTATACTCCACAAATGAGTGCAGTCCTTCTATGTTTGTCCCTCTCTTTCTGACTCATTTCACTTAGCATGATACTCTCCATGTCTATCCATTTATAAACAGTTCATGACTTCATCTCTCCTGATATCTCCATAGTAGTCCATTGTGTAGATGTACCAAAGTTTCTTTAACCAGTCATTTGTTCTAGGGCACTTGGGTTGTTTCCAGATTTTGTCTATTGTGAATAGTGCTGAAATGAACATATAGGTACAGATGTTATTTCTACTGTGTTTTTTTGCATTCTTGGTATATATTTCCACAAGTGGTATTGTGGGTTCATATGGAAGGTCAATTTCTAGTTTTGGAAGGACTGTCCATATTGTTTTCCAGAAAGGCTGGACTAGTGAGCATTCCCACCAACAGTGAAAGAGTGTCCCTTTTTCCCCACATCCACGCCAGAACTGGTTGCTTTTGTTCTTTTGAATATGTGCCAGTCTCTGTGATGTGAGATGATATCTCATTGTTGTTTTGATTTGCATCTCCCTGATGGCTAGCAATGTGGAGCATTTTTTCATGTGTCTTTTGGACATTTCTATTTCTTTTTTGAGGAAACTTCTGTTCATTTCTTCTCCCGATTTTTTGATGGGGTTGGAGGTTTTTTTTTTTTTTGTACAATTCTACTAGTGTCTTGTATATACTGGATATTAACCCCTTATCAGATGGATATTTGGTAAATATTTTTTCCTATTCTGTGGGCTATTTCTGTATTTTGGTCACTGTTTCTTTTGAAGTGCAGAACCTTCTTAGTTTGATGTAGACACATTTGTTTATGTTTGCTTCCACTTGCATGGTCAGAGCTGTTTCATCCTTAAAGATGTTTTTAGCTTCAATGTCGTGGAGAGTTCTGCCTACATTTTTCTCTCTGTACCTTATGGATTCATGTCTGATAATGAGGTCTTTAATCCACTTTGATCTGACTTTTGTGCCTGGTATTAGACAGAGGTCAGAGTTCATTTTTTTGCAGGTAGCTATCCAGTTTAACCCAGCACCACTTGTTGAAGAGGCTTTCCTTGTTCTACTTCACAATTCTTGCTCCTTTGTCAAAGATTAAGTGGTCATATATTTGGGGGTCTGTGACAGAACATTCAACTCTGTTCCATTGGTCTGCAGGTCTGTTTCTAAGAACCATGCTATCTTAATTACTACTGCTTTGTAGTACAGTTTGAAGTTGGGGAGGTTGATGCCACCCATCTTCTTTTTCCTAAGGATTGTTTTAGCTATTTGTGGGGGTTTATTGTTCCGTATGAATTTCAGGAGTGTTTTGTCTATTTCTTTGAAAAATGTCATGGGAATCCTGATAGGGACCACATTGAATTTGTATAGTGCTTTGGGCAGTATTGCCATTTTGATAATGTTAATCCTCCTTACCCATTAGCAGGGGATGTGTCTCCATTTCCTAGCGTCCTCTTTTATTTCTTGAAGTAGCGTTTTGTAATTTTCCTTGTATAGGTCCTTCATTCATCTCTTTGATTAAGCTGATTCCGAGGTAAGATTGCGAATGGGATTGTTTTTTTAATGTCTCTTTCTTCTCTTTTATTATAAGTATATGAGAAAGCCATGAACTTTTGGGTGTTGATTTTGTGTCTGCCACTTTACTAAACCAACCTATTGTTTCTAGGGGCTTTTCTGTAGAATCTTTAGGGTTTTCTAAGTATAGTATTATATCGTCTGCAAATAGTGATAGTTTGACCTCTTCTTTTTCTATCTGTATTTCCTTGATACCCTTATCTTGCCTAACTGCAATGGCCAGAACTTCCAGTACTATATTGAATAGGAGTGGCGAAATGGGCAACCTTGTCTTGTGCCCTATCTTAGAGGGAAGGCTTTTAGTTTTTCCCCATTGAGAATGACACTTGCCGTGGGCTTGTGGTAGATGGCTTTGACTATATTGAGGAAAGTTCCTTCAATGCCTAATTTTCTGAGAGTTTTCATCTTAAATGAGTGCTGGATCTTATCAAATGCTTTCTCTGCATCTATTGATATGATCATATGGTTTTTATATTTTCTTTTGTTGATTGATAGATTATGGTGATCGATTCCCGAATGTTAAACCATCCTTGCATCCTGGAATGAATCCTACTTGGTCATGGTGTATGATCTTTTTGATGAGTTGTTGGATTTGTTGAGGATATTTGCATAATAGTTTGTTGAGGATATTTGCATCTGTGCTCATCCAGGATATCGGCCTGTAGAACTCTTTCTTTGTGGTATCTCTATTTGCTTTTGGTATTAGAATGATATTTGCTTCATAGAAACTGTTTGGAAGTGTTTTTGATACTTCAATTTTGTGGAAAAGCTTAAAGAAGATTGGAAGTAAGTCCTCTTTAAAGATTTGGAAGAATTTACTAGTGAATTAATCTGGGCCAGGACTTCTGTGCTTGGGGAGACTTTTTATGACCATTTCAATTTCCTTGATGGTGATAGGTCTGTTCAGGTATTCCAGGTCTTCTTGGTTCAGCTTTGGGAGGCAATTGGAATCTAGGAATTTATCCATTTCCTCGAGGTTTTCGTGTTCCATGGCATAAAGCTTCTCAAAGTACTCCCTCAGGATCCTTTGAATTTCAGTAGTTTCTGTTGTAATGACCCCCTTTTAATTTCTGATTCAGCTTATTAGGATTTTCTCTCTTCCTTTTTTTGTGAGTCTTGCTAGAGGCTTATCAATCTTGTTAATTTTCTCGAAGAACCAGCTTTTGGTTTCATTGATCTTTCGGATTGTTTTTTGGGTTTCCATCTCATTAATCTCTGCTCTGAGTTTTATTATTTCCTTCCTCCTGTTTGGATTTGGCTCCTTTTGTTGGTCATTCTCCAAGCTCTTAAACTGTGAGTTTAGGTTGCTTATGTGGGCTCGCTCCTCCTTCCTGAGGAATGCTTGTAGAGCTATAAATTTTCCTCTTAACACAGCTTTTGCTGTGTCCCATAAATTTTGGTAACTCATGTCCTCATTTTCATTAGTTTCCAGGAATCTTTTGATTTCCTCTTCGATTTCCTTTCTAAGCCACTCGTTGTCTAAAAGTGAACTGTTTGACTTCCAGGTGTTTGATTTAGTTTTCTGCTTTTGTGTGAGATTTACTTCTAATTTCAGCACATTGTGGTCTGAGAAGATTGTTAATACAATCTTTATCCTCCTAATTTTATGGAGGTATGTTTGTGGCTCAGCATGTGGTCTATCTTGGAGAATGTTCCATGCACACTTGAGAAGAATGTGTATTCAGTTTTTTGAGGATGAAGTGTCCTTTATATATCTACTAAGTCCCTTTCTTCCATTGTTTCCCTCATATTGAAGTATGTCCTTGCTAAGCTTGAGTCTGGTTGGTCTATCAAGAGGTGATAAAGTGGTGTTGAAGTCTCCCACTAGTATTGTGTTGCTATCGATGTCTTTCTCCAAGTCAATGAGTAGTTGTTTTAAGTACTTTGCTGGTCCCTCATAAGGTACATATACATTTAGTATTGTAAGTTCTTCCTGTTGTACAGATCCCTTGATCAATAAGAAATAGCCTTCACTGTCTCTTGTGACCTTCTTCAATCTGAAATCAATGTGGTCTGATACTAGGATGGCTACCCCAGTTTTTATATGAGAGTTGTTTGTCTGTAGGATTGTTTTCCAGCCTTTGACTTTGAGCCTGTGTTTGCTCTATTGAGATGTGTTTCTCGCAGGCAGCAGAATGTTGGGTCCCATTTTCTAATCCATCCTGCCACTCTGTGTCTTTTAATTGGTGCGTTTAGCCCATTGACATTGTGAGAGATTATTGTTATGGGGTTTTGTCCCATTTTTCTGTTGAAATTTGGTGTATTTGAGAGATCTGTCTTGTCTTAAAGTAGACCGTTTAGTTGTTCTTGTAACCATGGTTTTGAGTCTATGAAGTTCCTGAGCTGTTATTTGTCTGTGAAACTGTGTGTTGTTCCTTCTGTTATGAATGAGAGTCTTGCTGGGTAAAGTATTTATGGTGAGGCATTTATTTCATTGAGTTTTTTTCCACTATATCCCACCACTGTTTTCGGGCCGTGAGGGTTTTATCAGACAAATTGTCTGTGAATATTAAGGATGCTCCTTTATAGGAAATTTCTTTCTTTGATCTTGCTGCTTTTAGAATTTTGTCTCTATCTAAGGTTTTGGTCATTTTGATCAGGATGTGCCTTAGGGTATTTTTATTTGGATTTCTTCTATCTGGTACCCTTTGGACCTCCTGAATGTGGTCGCATCTTTTCTTCAGCTCTGGAAATGTCATAGCAATGATGTTTTTGACAGTTTCATCTTCATCAGGGTTTTTTTTCCTGTTTCTCTGGGACTCCAATAATTCTTATGTTACTCCTCTTGGCTTCATCACGATCTTCTCTTGCCATCTGTTCACGGATTGTGAGTCTCTTTTCTATTTTCTGCTCTTTTCTGGAGAGTCTTTGAGCTTCATCTGCGAGCTCAATGATTCTGTCCTCAGCAGCTGTTACTCTGCTGCTGAGGCCTTCCACTGAGTTTTTTAATTTGCCTACCAGGTTTTTCAGGTCTGACATTTCCGTTTGTAATTTTGTTTGCATTTTCCTCAGTTCTATCTTCAAATCTTCTTGTCTTTAATTGACATTGCTTTTCATTGTTTCTTTTAGCTTCCTAAGCATCCTCAGTAGCTCCCTTCTAAATTCCTTGTCAGAGAGGTTGTCTAGCACTTCATTACTGTTGGGGTCTTCTAGGCTAGCTTTTTCAATAAGTAAGCTTGGTGGGCTTCCACGTTGCTTTACCATTGTGACCTGTGTGGTTTAGACCTTCATGCTCACTATTACTATTCTGCTTATGATACAGAATTAATTGATATGGGCTTAATGAATTATTGGCTAATGTGTTTCTGGTGGTTAAGCTAATCTAGTGAAAGTTCCATTTAAGATGGTATCTTATGGTTCCTATGAGATATGCAGGGGGAGAAAAGCTAACACAGCCGTAACTCTGGCAAGGGGCCCTGCCGCCAGGCAGGTACCTGGATGAGTGAGCAGATGGTGCCCGGAATGGTTCAGCTTTGGGTGCGCACGGGTGTGTCTCAATTCCCATCCCCTGCAGACCAAGGATAAAGACTGGCAGTTCTCGGGGGCGGGGGGGGGGGGGGGCGGCTAGTTAGACGCGCAGTCCCTGGATGGGGCCCTGCCGCTGGACAGGTACCTGGATGAGTCGAGTTTTCTTCCTCCTTTGTTTCTTCTCTCTGCATCTCAGTTTGACCTCAAAATCAATTCCTATAAATTATTAATCGTAATATTCTACAAAATGGTCATCTCCATTTAAGACCAGTTGCCTTTATATAGCAAAAGCCTGAGAATTTTATTATGCCAACATGAATCTTCCCTACAGATAATAAGAATGTCAGAAATAAAAAGAAATTAAAAAGTACAATGCTAGTTTTTCACATGTCACTTTGCTTCAATCTGTCTGTGGTTTTTGGAAATTTAAAATGCTTTCTTTCTTATCATATGTGTTATATGACTGGCACTATTGGTTACACTGAAATCCAAACAAAAGTATTTGTTGTCACAATGTCATAATATTAGAAAAATTTTTACTTGCCCTTATAATTTTTATGAAAGCTTCTGTAAAATGAATACAATGAGCAGGTATTGCTTATCTACTAATTGCCAAACACTGTCAGTATTCCATATTGATTCTAGAGTTGAGACTACAGTTGACCAGGACATATTAACTTAATGAAGCTGACATAAGTAAAAAAATATTCAAAATTTTAAATCAACATTTTGATCAATTTTACTATAACCCACAGCTTCCTAATACTTTTCCTTGTGATATAATTATTTTTCATTCTATTCATAAATAATTCAGTGCCTCGAAGTAATCCTTCTACTACATAAGATCTTCCTTAACTATCACCAAGCTTCAGAAAGCTTTCCCTTCTCTACATTCTGGTAGCATTTATGGCTCTCACTAATAGAGTGAATTTCAGCAAGCTTTCTCGATGGGTCCTTGAAAATCCATGTGTCACTTAGCTTACAGAACCTTAGATGTCTTTGGTATTGTAGATCCTTTAATAGCTTAAGGAGGCATGCTTCTGTTTTTTACTAGTCTCTGATCTCACAATGTCCTGTATAAGTCCAGACTCATACTGGTTCCATATAGGTTTTAGAATGAATCCAAGGATATTAATGAATATAGGATATTTTAGTCCTTTCCCAAAGTATGTGAGAGACGTAGGAGGCACAGAAATGCTTAAAAAGTAATCTGCTGAGACAAAATTTCAGTCAGAAGAAAATATTAGAGGCTATATCTAGATATACAATGTGATAGCACTGTAGCAGCATCCTCCTGTTGTTCATCGATTTGCTCGAGCGGGCCCAGTAACATCTCTGTTGTGAAACTTGTTGTTACTGTGTTTGGCATATCGAATATGTCACGGAGAGCTTGCCAGGCTTTGCCATGCGGGCGAGATACTCTCGGTAGCTTGCCGGGCTCTCCGAGAGGGGCGGAGTAATCAAACTCAGGTCGGCCAAGTTGGCTGTGTGCAAGGCAAATGCCCTAACACTGTGCTATCACTCAAGCCCTACAAAGTATAATTATGAAGTCAGTGTTTTCAGAAAAATTAGGGTACTGAGATTAATGAGGGTATTTAAATAAATGGCATTCCTCTAAAAACCTGTGTCTAGCATCACTTTTACTGAATATGTCTGCTTTAACAACATTTTTGGAATTGTTTCTAAAATAGAAAATTACAGTTAGCCTATACAATGAGATTTATTTTGCATAAACATATTCTGATTACTTTGTTACTGTCTATATCTTTATTCTCTCACACACAACCATCCAGCATAGTTTATTTAAACTGATATTTCCAGTATAAATATATATATTTGCCATATGTAGAATAAACATAAATACTTATGCCCAATATTGTTCTATATCTCTATTAAAGTAGAAAGCAAATGACAGACTGTATACCTACCACTTATCACTCCTTTCTCACGCACATGCTATGTTTAAAGCTGGATGTATTATTTTATAATAGACATCATTGTTACCATTATCATCAACATCATAATGGAGCAGGCCCAGTAATGTCTCCATTAGAGACTTTGTTGTTGCTGTGTTTGGCATATTGAATACATCATGGGCGGCTTGCCAGGCTCTGCCGTGCGGGCGAGATACTCTCAGTAGCTTGCCGGGCTCTCCAAGAGGGGTGGAGGAATCGAACTCGGGTTGGCCATGTTGGCAGTGTGCAAGGCAAACACCTTACCGCTGTGCTATCGCTCCAGCCCATGTCTACGGCCATACCACCCTGAACGCGCCCGATCTCATCATAATCACCATCAGTAAATATAAAAATATGGTAGATCATGTTGTTTGGATATTCTATGTATTACTTGGCATGACTTATTCAATTATAAGTTACATGTGGTATACATGCATGGGATGCAATAAATGAAACTATAGGAAAGGTGCTATTTGTGCTCACATCTTTTTTTTTTCTCTACATATTTTTATAGCAAGTTATTTTTTTTAATTTTACTGAATCACTGTGAGATACAGTTATAAAGCTTTTATGTTTGAAATTCAGTCATGCAATAATAGAATACCCATCCTTCACCAGTTTGGGCATTAGGTTTTGCCCAAATATTTCCTCCACCATTCAAGCCTGCTGCCAGGGGCAATGCTAAATAATTTATTTTACATTGCTCATTTTGAATATCAGGAGAATTCGTATGGCCACACGCTTTTGGAATCCTAGATTGAAGATGGTGGGTTCCAGAGACATTTCTGTAGGGCACTAATCCATTTGGGATTCAACTGGGAGTCTCTGGACCAGGGTGGTTGGTGCACTAAGATGGTGCCCAGAGGAAGCTTGTGAGCATGACAGCCAGGCCGTGGAGTGGTGCAGATGGAGAACCAGGGAGGGACAGCCCCGCACCTCTGCCACCATGTGGCTTGGAGAGTTAGTCCTGGAATCCACTTACCTGGGCCTTTCTTGTGGAAGCTCTTGGTCATTGAGATTCCATCTAGAGTAGGCAGGGAGACTGCACCTGCTCCATCTGGGGTGCCCTGGTGAAATTGGCTTGGAATTGGGCCCAGAGAGATCTCCAGTGTGTGATGCCTTCCAGGACTCACTGCTGTGTTTCTGGACCAGAGCTGTTGGTGCACCAAGATGACTCCTGGAGGAAGCTTGTGGTGCTCATGTCTCTTAAAGTGAAGTTGTTTTCACTGTTTCCAGTCTGCTCACAATAAAATGAAAACTTTGACCAGGCCATAAAGGAAATTAGTTAGATCACATAAAATGAGAAAAGAGAATAAAGATAGAATGACTACTTGGAAGTCACTATAAGAATGCTAAAAACTATCAAGCGTCATTTTGTAGGGCAGATATATATATGTATATATATATATACATATGTATTTGATAATCAGTCAGGGCACTTAAAACTAAGCTCATTTTAAAGTAAGCAACCAAGTATTTTCTGAAAAATTGTAGTATTTTCCTTGCATAAAATTTCCTTCCCTGTGTAACACAGTTTACGAGTCCCCAAAAAGAAAAGTCACACACAGATCACACACAGATCATCCTGTTATTCGTCGATTGCCTCGAGCAGGCCCCAGTAACGTCTCCTTCATCCTAGCCCTGAGATTATATTCAAGGCTCTTTAGGAGAATGAGACCCATCATTGTTACTGGTATTTGGCATATTGGGTACGACACAGGGAGTTTGCCAGACTCTGCCGTGTGGGCAGGTTACATTCGGAAGCCTGCCAGTTTGTCAAAGTAGGAATGAGATGTCATAATAAGATGTCGCACGGCCGCAAATGCGGCCGCGCGGTTCCGGGCTCTGGTTTTTATAGTCTCTGAGTCGGGGAGGAAAGCTCAACCCGCTCCCTCCAAGGGGCCACGGTGAGGAACAGCCAGGCGCGGGGGCAGGAGACTGCACTGTTCTCCCTCCGGGCTCTGGTTTTTATAGTCTCTGAATCTTGGCCACTGATGGGATTACATGGCGCCAGGAGGCCAGGTGGTGGGTGTGACCCCCGCCTACTGGTATTTGGAGGATCTGGGTGGAGGATGCTCGACTCCAATCCGAGTAGGCTTGGAGATCTCAGCCCCGGAACCCACGTGGCTTTGTCCCTCTGCCGGTACCTTCAGGTGTGCGGAGAGTGGTCTCAGCATGGTGGTGTCTGGTCCTGGAGGTCGTCGGCTGCCGGAGACCTGGTCGGGGTGGGGAGGAAAGCTCAACCCGCTCCCTCCAAGGGGCCACGGCGAGGAACAGCCAGGTGTGGGGGCAGGAGACAAAGAAAAGTAGAAATTTAAAATCCCAAAAGAAGTGAATGAATATAAATATTGACTTTGGTATACTATTGTTATAATTAAAGATTAGAATATTCACTACTGAAAATTGACACAATGGATAATATTTAAATGTGTAGTATGGGAGTCATTTATCTTGGACAGTATTTTTGAATTTGCAGATTGCTGCTCATGGGGAATGATCATGAAATTAGCTTAATGGAACATGAAAATCATTTTAGAATGAAATAAAACATACTAGAATTGAATAAAATATAATAGGATATTAGTATAAACTCCATGTGGTGAACTTAAATATTGATTTGTTAAAAATTATTTCATTATCTGTTTTTATCTCAACATCTATCAATCATCTTTATACCTATCATCCCTCTATTCGTCTATCAAGGGCTAAAAAATACTGAAAGAATATAATTGCCATTTATAATAGAATACCTAGAAGATAATTAGAATGATGGGAATATTTTGTTTGAAAATAAGACAAAAAATGAATATAAAATAAAATGAGAAATAGCACTGAGATTCAAAAATAGTATTTTGTAAAAATTATAACTATTAATGTTAATAACATTATATAGAAAAATTCTGCGAGGCCACCAGAGAAATGAAGCGGGGTAGGCAGTTGTCCTGTATGTGACTGACCCTATTTGATCCCTGGAACAGATATGAGAGAGATATGAGATAGATATGGTCTCTTGAGTACTGCCAGGAGTGACTCCTGAGCCAGGAATAAGCTGACCACCACCAGATGTGACTCCAATACAAAGAATTGTTTGTGAAAAGATTTTTGGTAGTATTGTTAATAAAGCATAGCTCACATATGAGACTTCTCAATTAAAGTATATGAGTCAATGTTTTATAGTTTACACAATTCATTAGAATTGTGTAAACATCTCACAAATCATATTACAACATTTTCATCAACCCACCCCCGACAAAAACTCCTACTCTGTAACAGTCATCACCCTGATATCCACAATACTTCCCATTCCACTTCATTCTCTAGGCAACTATTATCCATCATAGAATGTAGGCAATCTGTATTCTGCCACTATAGGCTTGCTTGTTCTGTAAATGTTGTATGCTATTGCATTAATAGAGATACAACTGTGAAATACATCTTGTGTAAATACCACATCTTGGCAGAAAAAGCATTTCAGTATTGTGTTTAATTCTTTTCATATATTGCTAGATTTGTTGTGACTTCATGCATTTATGTTTATGAGATAATGGTTTGCTAGTTGAACTGAAATGAAATTTATTGGCTTCAAATCGTCAGAAAAATAAATAAGTACAAGAAATTCAAATGTGTGTGTAAGAAGGATACAGTGGTGCCTAATGAATTGTCCAGGTTAAGAGTTTATACTTGCTCCCTTCCAGAATTTATAGTTCCTCTTTCTAAAGAATCATCTGCATTTTTGTTTTCAAATGCAAAGAAGAGGAGACAAATATTTACTTTTCAGGATTTGTTCCTTCAAAAATAGTAAATCTCTGGCCTCCATATCAATCCAAGTAGACTTTTCTTTCTCTGTGTATATATTTGAATAGTCATTACAAATTCAAGATAAGGCTAATAGTGACCGTAGAAAATATCCAAAGAATTTCAGATTATCTTCTATCAATCTTAAAAACGTATTTACTTTAATGTAATAAGCTGCCTTATATGTAGATCTCCTCTCTATTTACTTTATTTTTTTTAATTAAACAATTTTTTTAATAGTGAGACAACATGAGGTACAGTTGCAGACTTACACATTTTTGTGCTTGGGTTTCAATTATATAATGATCAAATACCATCCCTCCACCAGTGCCCACTTCCCACCACTATGCATCCCACTATCCCTCCCAAACCCCATACCCCCCATCCCACCCTGGCTCTGTGGCAGGGCATTCCCCTCTGTTCTCTCTCTCCTTTTGGGTGTTGTGGTTTGCAAAAGAAACATTGAGTGGCAATCATGTTGGTCTATAGTCTACTTTCAGCATGCTTCTCCCATCCTGGGAGGGTCCTCCCAACACCTTTATTTGGTGTTCCCCTCTTTATCTGAGCTCCCTTTTCCCTAGTATGTGTGGTTGGCCTCCAAGTCATGGAGTAGAATTCCTGGTACTAATCTCGGTCATTCTTGGGTGTTAGTTTCCTATTTTGTTACTTTATGTTCCCCAGATGAATGCAATCTTTCTATGTCTATCCCTTTATTTCTGAGTCATTTCGCTTAACATGATATTTTCCATGTAGTACCACGTGTATGTGAATTTCATGACTTTGTCTTTTCTAACAGCTACATAGTACTCCATTGTGTAAATGTACCAAAGTTTCTTTAACCAGTCATCTGTTCTCGGGCACTCAGGTTTTTTCCAGATTCTGGCTATTGTATAGAGTGCTGCAATAAACAGACAATTTCAGATGTCACTTCGACTATACTTTTTTGCCTCTCTGGGATATATTCCCAGGAGTGATATTGCTGGATCAAATGGGAGCTCAATTTCTAATTTTTTGAGAATTTTCCATACTGTTTTCCAAAAGGGCTGAACCTGTCGGCATTCCCACCAACAGTGAAGGAGTGTCCTTTTTTAACCACATCCACGCCAGCACCGGTTGCTTTTGTTCTTGTGAATATGGGCCAGTCTCTGTGGTGTGAAGTGATATCTCATTGTGGTTTTGATATGCATCTACCTGATGATTAATGATGTGGAATATTTTCTTATGTGCCTTTTAGCCATTCGGATTTCTTCTTTGTGAAAGTTTCTATTCATTTCATCTCCCCATTTTTTGATGGGGTTGAATGTTTTCTCTTTGTGGAGTTCAACCAGTAATTTGTATATCCTTGAAATTAACCCCTTATCAGATGTGTAGTTGGTGAATATCCTTTCCCATTCTGTAGACTGTCTTTGTATTTTGGTCACTGTTTCTTTTGAGGTGCAGAAGCTTCTTAGTTTAAGATAGTCCCATTTGTCTATCTCTGTTTTCACTTGCTTGGCCAGCGGTGTGACATCTTTGAAGACACTATTAGCTTCTATGTCATGAAGGGTTTTGCCAACTTTTTCCTCAATGTACCTTATAGATTCCTGTCTGATGTTGAGGTCTTTAATCCACTTAGATCTTACTTTTGTACATGGAGTTAGGCAGAGATCTGAGCCCATTTTTTTGCCGTCCAGTTTTGCCAGTATAATTTGTGAAAGAGGCTTTCCCTGCTCCACTTCACTTTTCTTGCCCCCTTATCGGATTAGGTGCTTGTATGCTTGGGGAGAGATGTCATTATATTCAACCCTGTTCCATTGGTCTACAGCTCTGCCTTTGTTCCAGTACCATGCTGTTTTAATTATTACTGACTTGTAGTAGAGTTTGAAGTTAGGGAGGTTGATTCCTCCCATTTTCTTTTTCCCAAGAATTGCTTGAACTATTCGTGGGGGCTTATTGTTCCACATAAATTTCAGGAGTGTTTGCTTCACTTCTTTGAAGAATGTCATGGGTATCCCAAAAGGGATTGCGTTGAATTTATACAGTGCTTTGGGAAGTATTGCCATTTTGACAATGTTAATTCTCCCAATCCATGTACAGGGGATATTTTTCCATTTCCTCGTGTCCTCTTTTATTTCCTGAAGTAGCGTTTTGTAGTTTTCTTTGTACAGGTCCTTTACTTCCTTAGTTAAGGTGATTCCTAGGTACTTGATTTTCTGGGGCACAATTGTGAATGGGATTGTTTTCTTCATGTCACTTTCTTCTCTTTCACTATTTGCATATAGGAAAGCCATGGACTTTTGGGTATTGATTTTATAGCCTGCCACTTTACTATACAAGCCTATTGTTTCTAGAAGTTTCTTGGTAGAGGTTTTAGGATTCTCTAGGTATAGTATCATATCGTCTGCGAATAGTGAGAGCTTGATTTCTTCCTTTCCTATCTGGATGCCCCTTATATCTTTTTCTTGCCTAATCGCTATTGCAAGTACTTCCAGTATTATATTGAACAGCAGTGGAGAGAGTGGACATCTTTGTCACGTCCCTCATCTTAGAGTGAAGGCTCTCAGTTTCTCGCCATTGAGGACGATGCTTGCTGTAGGCTAGTGGTAGATGGCTTTAACTATATTGAGGAATGTCCCCTCTATCCCCATTTTAGCTAGGGTTTTCATCATAAATGGGTGCTGGATCTTGTCAAATGCTTTCTCTGCATCTATTGATATGATCATATGATTTTTATCTTTTCTTTTGTTGATATGGTGGATTATGTTGATTGATTTCCGAGTGTTAAACCAGCCTTGCATCCCCGGAATGAATCCTACTTGGCCATGGTGTATGATCTTTTTGATGAGTAGTTGAATTCTATTTGCTAGTATTTTGTTGAGAATCTTCGCATCCATGTTCATCAGGGATATCGGCCTGTAGTTTTCTTTTCTTGTGGTGTCTTTGTTTCCTTTTGGTATTAGAGAGATATGGGCTTCAGAGAAACTGTTTGGGAGAGTTTCCGTTTTTTTAATTTCCTGGAAAAGCTTGAGAAGGACTGGCATCAGGTCCTCTTTAAATGTTTGGAAAAATTCGCTAGTGAATCCATCTAGGCCCGGGTTTTTGTTTTTTGGGAGACTTTTGATTGCAGTTTTTATTTCGTTGATGTTAATAGGTCTATCCAGATACTACAGATCTTCTTGATTCAGCTTTGGGAGATTATAGGAGTCCAGGAATTTGTCCATTTCTTCTAGGTTCTCTTGTTTCATGGCATACAGACTTTCAAAGTAGTCTCTGATGATCTTTTGGATTTCTTTGGTTTCTGTTGTGATATCCCCCTTCTCATTTCTGATTCAATTTATTAGGGTTCTCTCTCTCTCTCTGTTTCTTTGTGAGTGTTGCTAGTGGTTTATCTATCTTGTTTATTTTCTCGAAGAACCAGCTCTTGGTTTCATTGATCTTTCGGATTTTTTCTTTCGTTTCCATGTCATTGATTTCTGCTCTAAGTTTTATGATCTCTTTCCTTCTGCCTGATTTTGGCTCTTTCTGTCGATCCTTTTCTAAGGTCTTGAGTTGTGAGGTCAAGTTGTTTATGTACATCGTTTCTACAGACCTAAGATATGCTTGCAGAGCTATAAATTTTCCCCTTAATATGGCTTTTGCTGCATCCCATAGGTTCTGGTAGCTCGTGTCTTCATTCTCATTTGTTTCCAAGTATTTTTTGATTTCGTCCTTGACTTCATTCCTGACCCACTCGTTGTTCAGCATTAAGTTGTTTAACTTCCAGGTGTTTGATTTGGTTTTCCGTGTCTGTGTGTGATTCACTTCTATCCTCAGTGCATCATGGTCTGAAAAGATGGCTGATACTATTTCTATCTTCCTGATTCTGTTGAGGTATATTTTGTGTCCTAGCACATGGTCTATTTTGGAAAATGTTCCTTGTGCACTGGAAAAGAATGTGTATTCTTTCTTTTGGGGGTGTAAAGCCCTGTAAAGGCCTATAAGCCCTATCTCTTCTATTTCTTCTTTCAAAGCCAATGATTCCTTGCTGGGTTTTGTTCTTGTTGATCTGTCCAGAGGTGATAGGGCAATGTTGAAGTCTCCACGTACTATTGTGTTGCTTGCAATGTTCTCCTTAAAATCTGTTAGCAGTTGTTTTAAATATTTAGCTGTTCCCTCATTAGGTGTGTATACATTTAAGAGTGTGATTTCTTCCTGTTGTACGTATCCCCTGATGAAGAGAAAATAGCCTTCACTGTCCCTTCTAGTCTTTTTCAAGGTGAAATTAATGTTGTTGGATACTAGTATGGCCACCCCAGCTTTTTTGCAGGAGCTGTTTGCTTGCAGGATTGTTTTCCATCCTTTGACTTTGAGTCTATGTTTGCTCTGAGTGTTGAGATGAGTTTCTTATAGGCAGCAGAATGTTGGGTTCTGTCTCTGTATCCATTTTGCCACTCTGTGTCTCTTAAATGGTGAATTGAGACCATTCACAATGAGAGAGAGTATGGTTATGGGGTTTTGTGTCATGTTTTTGTGTGGGTGTGTTGTGGTTGTAGGGTTTGTCTTGTCTTATAGTAGCCCCTTTAGGCCTTGTTTTAGGTTTGGTTTTGAGTCTATGAAGTTCCTGAGCTGCTGTTTATCTAGAAAATCGTGTAGCGTTCCATCAATTTTGAGTGAGAGTTTAGCCGGATAGAGTATTCTCAGTGAAGCATTCATTTCAGTGAGTTTTTTGACTATATCTCGCCACTGCTTTGGGCCTTGTAGGGTTTCCTCTGATAGGTCTGCTGTGAATCTCAGGGGTGCTCCTTTGTATGTGATTTCCTTTTTTGCCCTTGCTGCTTGCAGTATTGTGTCTCTATTGGCAGCACCGATCATTCTAACTATAATATGTCTTGGAGTGTTTCTGTTGGGGTCTCTTTTAGCTGGCACCCTTCGGGCTTCTTGAATCTGAATGGCTGTATTGTGGAGCTCTGGGAATTTCTCGGTGATGATTTGTTTAAGCATGGTTTTTTCATTGGGATTGTTACCCTGAACTTCTGGTAGTCCAATGATTCTAATATTGTTTCTTTTGGAATCGTCTCGTAGGACTCTGATTCTCTGTAGAGCTATTTTGAGGTCCTTTTCCACTGTTTGTTGTTGCTTGTTGGCTTGTTGCAGCTGATCTTCCAGGTCACTGATTCTTTCCTCAGCTTTGGTAATTCTATTTTTGAGGGCAGAGAGTGAGTTGTTGACTTCATCTAGGGAATCTGTGATGCGTGCCATTTCTGTGCGAAGCTTTCCAATTTTGGCTCTCATTTCTTGCTGTATTTTGTTGATTGTGCGATCGATTGTTTCTTTCATGTCCTCTTTCAGTTTAGCGGATATCTGCCTGACTGTTTCATCGAGTTGATTGAACATCTTAATGACTTCATATCTGAATTCCTTGTCAGAGAGGTCCCTAAGGTGGCTAGCACCTAGTGAGGCTTCTGGTCTTATTTCCTCGTGGTCTCCCTGTGGCGGAGATTTGCGTCGTTTCTTCATGTTGTTGTGTAGGTGTAGGGATGAGATTTCTTGATTTGTGTAAACTACCTGTGGCCGCGCAAGCGTTGTCCTGCCGAAATTAGGCCACGCCCACTTTAAAGCCACGCCCACTTCTAAAGTGGCCACACCCCTATAGCTACCTGGTGTGTGTCCTGGGAGAAAAGACTGGGTGGGGAGAAAAGACCAGCTCCGCTTGGGCAGCGGAAAGGGAGAAGCAGAGGGGCTCCGATCAGCTTTGTTGCCAGGCATTCATGGGACACCACCTCCGGCTTGCGCGGTGCAATCCAAAGTCCCGGGTCCGAGAAACGGCGTCAAAACTGACCTGGGGATTTAAGGAGGGAGACCAGCTCGGCTTGAGCGGCGGAGGGGCTCTGATCAGCTTTGTTCTCTATTTACTTTAGTTGCCATGAGTTTGCACCCGATTCACATAAAACTGCAAAGAATTGTTTGGCTTGAGTATGAATTATTTGGACATATATAGGAAAGTGATAAATATATTATTTCCTTGTACCTCTTATGTTTTGTGTAAAAAAACCTGTAGATGATACATTGCACTGGTTTTCAAATAATTAACAATTTTATGGAAATATAACTTTTACTACACTTGATCTTAGTCAAAAGGTTTATATCTGATGAAAATTAGTCATTAACAGGACTTGTTGGCCATTGGTGAACATGCAAGTAGTTTTAACTTTAAGATTAACATAGAACCTCTATTTCTTCAATTAAGTGAATGTGAAAGTATATAGGCAAAAGAAAATTCTCTTTCTCATGACATTCCTTAAATTAAAGTGGCAGACATGCAATTGTAGATCATCAATGTTTTGGTAGAAAGCAGACAAGTCCATAAGCAAATTCTGCTCTCTGGATCTTAGAATAATTTTGGGGCACGGAGACAAAAGTTTTCCAATAAACCACCATTTGGTATAAAAATGAGTTTAAATTGAAGATATTTAAACCACATGATTTGTTTGTAAATCAGGAACTACTTTCCCCCCTTCAGTTAGAGTGAAACAATTTAGGTTGTCAAGAATCTAGCATTCAAAAATATTTACTTAGTTATTGAATTGATTAGTTCAATAGGTTCATATTGTTTAGTCTTCTGAGAATGAGTTCTGAGTTTTACTTGCTTCAGAATTATGAAATGAATTGAGAGTTTTTTTTCCTCCCATAGGAAAATTGAAATATTTGTTACTACACCTTCCAAAAAGTTCCATTAAAATGCAAATGCCATTCATTAATTTAGATGAAAATTCCTTTCCCTTTAATCAAACTATTCAACAAAATTAGATTTGGGAGCAGATGTCTTGGCTTCACCAAGATATTTCCTTTTCTCCTTGTTTATTGTATAAGCTTCTGGCTAATCAGTCACAGGCAGCACCTCTTTTCTTCATGATTTCTATCTCCATCTCCTTTGACCATTATTTTACAATAGACATTTGAATACTAGAAGAGAAGAAAATATTTCTTTTTCTCTACTAGATATATATTATTTCTCTATCCCCCTTGGGTAGTGTCATGTTGTTAGTTTCATTTTTTACTAGTTTTTTTTTCTATTTCATGCTTAGTGATTATTTAAATGGTAGGGCTACTTTTATCTATTTTGGTTCAGTGAGTATTGTGACACTCCTATGTCCTTTATAGTTTCTTTGCTTGTTCAGACCTAATACTTGGAAGAATTGTCCTTTTCATTATTGAGTTACCTAATAAAAATGCTGTAGTGATTGGCCTGTGAAGATTGAGGGAAAAGTACGGTACGTTTCCTTGGAAAATAATTATAATGACGCATACAGAGATGGGATGGAAATGGAAAAGTCACTTTTAAGAGCAAGAATAAAGGAATTTGCGTCTTTTATTTTCTTACAATGTCTAGTGTTGAGAAAAGCTTAGCAAGTGACTAATATAGCTTTAGGGAACTGAATGGCACTTTCCTAGCAATGATCCTGATACATGAAGTGGCGGTAGATGTTCTGCCTCTTCTAGGCAGTCCCAAGACAGGCTTTGTAATCACACAGCAATTATTGAGACAATGTCATGATTTATTACAAATATAATGATGCATATTTTAAGTAGTGATCCATTGTTGGCAAGTTCATCAGTCACATTTACTCTGCAGACGTTTAGTTAGCTTTGAGTTGGTTATTAGGATGATGACCATGGTGTTGTGATGCTTGCCTCCACGGAGTTCAAGCTTAATACCCTCAGCTTGCTTTGGATGTGTTTTAAGCTAAAGATGTTAAACATCTTGGAGACAGATTTTTTGTGCCAGTATTTTTTATGCTATTGTGTATATATATTTCTTTCATTTCAAAATTTAAATGTAAGTCCTTGACATTGCTGAATTGATTCCTTTGTTTTATGCCTCAGTGTAATATTTATGTCATCTTCCCCTAAAATTTACATACACAATTATTATTTAGTTTCTAAATTCCTCATTCTAATATGAGATTCTGATATCTTATGAGTTTATATAACTTATAATATAAAGACATTAACTTGCAAAGTACATATATTATGTATGCGGCACATGGTGGACACTATATCATACTAGAACATTTTGAGTAAAAGAGTTATGCTGGAATTAGGATTAACACATTTTAATAATACGTCAATTTGAAAGTAAAATAGGATAATTGTGAAGCTCCAAGTTTTAGGAAAAAAATTACAGATATTGTTCATTCTATAATTTATAACTCCAAATTGCATAATTTAAATAAATAGGAAGCATAATCTTATTAGATTTTATTCTGGTGTTAGCTTATTTTCCAATGTAGATCAAAGTATGATTTCTAGGTGACCCACTATGGGATCAAGCACCTATTCTTTAGACTTTTTCATTATTTTAACAAACATTGATATCCTGCTCTGTAATAAGCACTCTTTCTAAACTGCTTTTTATGGTGGTTAATTTAGCAAATACATTGCTCTCCTGGAATTTATAATAGGTGAAATAAATGATAAGTATACACAAGTATATAATCAAGTTTACGATAGTGATAGTTTCTACCTAAGCAAAGAATGGGTGCTGGGAAGCTAACTTGACAGGAGACAGACCTTGTTTGTCAAGACTTGAGTTTGAAATTTTGGATCATCTATTTCCTAAGTACTTGTACCACAAAGTTCTCTTATACCACAAGATTGCTGAGTACTGCAAGAGAGATCCCCATGCACAGGACCAGGAGTAGTATCTGAGCACCAGCAGATATAGCCTGAAGCCTGAGACTCAAAACCAAATGTAAAATGGACAAAACCAATAAAAAACAACATACTGGGACTGGAGCAATAGTACAGCGAGTAGGGCATTTGCCTTGCATGTAGCTGACCCTGGTTCAATTCCCAGCATCCCATAAGGTCACTGGAGCACCACCAGGAGTAATTCCTGAGTGCAAAGCCAGGAGTTACCCCTGTGCACTGTGCATCGCTGGGTGTGACCCAAAAAGAAAAAAAAAAACAAAAAAAAACAAAAAAAAAACAAAAACAAAACCAAAAAAAAATCCCCAAAACCAAAATAACAACATATATCTATTTTTAATTAACTTTCATAAACATTAAGTAGAAGTGTCTATTTGAATTCTTTTTCATTCAGTTTAAAATTAATCATATTTAGGGCCTGAATGGTAGTACAGGGGTAGGGCGCTTACTTTGTTAAACACTGTAAAGACATGTTACTATAAATCACTTCACTTAATCACTTAACTTCCCATTAGTCTTCGATTTGCTCGAGTGGGCACCAGTAACATCTCCATTTGTCCCTGTCGCGTGCTAGTGTAGCCCAATGGCATCTCTCTTCGCTCCGGGAACATGAAGGGCCTCAAACCGATCGTTCATGATCTTGACGAAGAAGTCTGACCATCTGGTAGGTGGGTGGCCACGTGGTCTTTTGACATCCCGTGGAATCCAGTTGGTAACAGCTCTAGTCCAACGGTCGTCTTTAAATCTCATTACATGACCAGCTCATCTGATTTTCGATACCTTGGCAAATGAGACAGCGTCCCTGATCCTTGATCGTCGACGGATGTCAGAACTCCGGATTCTTTCTCTCATTTGAGTGAAACGTGATATTCCAAGCATAGCTCTTTCTATACTTCTTTGGGAGACCTGAATAGCGTTCTCATCTTGTTTGCGTAGGGCCCAGGTCTCTGAGGCATATGTTCATGCAGGAAGAACAGTGGAATCAAAGAGATGTGCCCGGAGCTGGAGGTTCTTCATCCTTTTAGCTATTTCTTCGACGTTCTTGAAGGCGTTCCAAGCTGCTCTCTTCCTCCTGCACAGCTCGGGTGCCAGGTCATTTGTCATGTTGACCTCTCGACCTAGGTACACATAGCTGTTGCATTCGGAGACAGTCGTTCCATTGAGAGCGAATGGGGCGTCAGGAACAAGGCTGTTTCTCATAAACATTGTCTTCGTAAGATTCAGTTGTAGTCCTACCTTTCCACACTCACGGTCAAAGTCGGCCAGCATTTGTGCCGCTTGGCTGATGTTTGGTGTTATTAAAACAATGTCATCAGCAAAGCGGAGGTGGTGTAGTTGCCGACCATCTATCTTCACTCCCATTCCTTCCCATTCCAGTTGTCGCATGATGTTCTCGAGGGTGGCACTGAAGAGTTTTGGTGAAATGGTATCACCCTGCCACACCCCTCTCTTGACATCAACGATCACTTCTTTGTAGAATGGTGAGATCCTGGTAGTGAATCCGCAATACAGCTCACGGAGGATCCTGATGTATTGGGCTTGAATGCCCTGATTGGCTAGGGCTTCAATGACCGCTTCCGTCTCAACAGAATCAAAGGCCTTCTTTAAATCAATGAATGTTAAGCAGAGCGGCATCTTGAACTCCCGAGAAACCTCAATGAGCTTGGTTATTGTGTGGATATGGTCGATGGTGCTGAATCCTTTGTGGAACCCTGCTTGCTCGCATGGTTGTCCTTCATCTAGTGTTACTATAAATAAATTTACAATTTAAAACAGAGTTCGTTTACTCATATATTTGCTCATGCAATATTTACTTGGTTGTACTATGTTCCAGAACTTTTTACTAATCACAAGTAATATAGAAACAACTGAAATAAGACTAGAATTTTGATCTAGGGGCTGGAAAGATAGTACAGAGATTAAGGTGCTTGCCTTGCATCCTTAAACCCCTGTTCAATGCCCGTGTCACATATGGTCCCCAGAGCCTTACCAGGACTAATCCATAAACACAGAGCTAGAAGAAAGCCCTGTGTAGATAGGCATAATGCCAAAACCGTAGCAACAAAATTAATGTCTACTTGTTACTGGAGTCAAATGAAATCAAAGAACTACCATTTTGTAATGAATGAGTTTCACTGAATTTTACATATACTTTAGAACATAATTACTATTTCTTACAGTCTCAGAAAAGACACATGTTACAAGTGTATTATAAATAAAATATATTTGTAAATAAAATGTAATTTTCTGAATGTATTTTATTCATAACAAGGAAAAACAGAAGTATACATAGAATTATCAGCAATATTCACAGCAATGTTTGATTATAACCTTAAGAATTATTGTAAGAGTCAGGCATCAATAGCAATTTGTCAATACGAAGATTTTGTTCTCAGCAATGTAGTTTATTAAATTAAGTACTGTTCATTATTTTGTGCCAAAATGATTATTATATGTCATCAATGCTTTAATATTTTAATTATACTGTTATCTAAGTTCCACACAATATTACTTTTAAATTTTTTCCTAGAATTCTGGGTCTTGTTTTATAATTATAATTTTTTATATTTTATTATTATTATATAATATAAAGCAAACATATTGAATTCTATCTATAAATTACATTTTTAGGTCAGTGTTCTCATACTCAATTATGATAATGACATATTTAAGCACTTGTGATATACTAAGGTAAGATTTTCCTTTGGGGGCAAGAGATAGTACAGAGTAAGCCACTTGCCTTGCACATGACAGACCCTGGTTTGTTCCCTGTCACTACTGCCAGGAGTGTGATACATGAGTAGAGTCAGGAGTAAACCCTGAGCACTGCTGGATGTGGCCCAAAAGTGAAGGGAAAAAATTTTTCCTTCATATATGACTATTATCAGATAAATTAGACCAATAATGGTTTTTAAAATCTTAGTCTCCCTGAGGTGCTGTGAAAAACACATACTCATATACATGCACACCAGAAAGTTTTTCAGTTTGGATATTATGAAGTTGAGAGCAATGTAAGGGCAATGTAGATTTTAGTTGAGATCTCCTTTTGGTTGGAAAGTGCTGCTATTTCTCTGTCTTCTCATATGACCTCTGCTCTGTGAACACTGAAGGAAAATGACATCTCTCTGTCTTCCTCCTTCTATATGGACACCGACCGACAGAGTCTGTTAGAGTTAGGGTCTGTCTTATGATTCTCTCCAAATTCAATGTAGGAAATTTTTGTTGACACAAACATTCTGTCTATAAATAGTGTGCTTATTCTCAAAAACTTGGAATGTTGAGGTCGTTGTTTTTATTTATTACAATTCTTTTTAAGTAAGGTATTAACAAGCCATTTATTGAATGATGTACATTACAGAGATGATATGTATTCCTGGGCTGTAAGCTACAAGTAAGCTCTAAGGAGTAGCCATCATGATAAAAATCAGTTCTATATTATTCACTCTCAGTTCATCTACAGCTGCCATTGCTAAAGGCCCAGGAAGTTCTATTTCATGGATAACAAAGTTTCTGAATTTCAGATCCAGGGCACCGCAGCGTCGGGTGAGTGAGTCCCTTCACCTACAGAAGCAGAGCGCTGGGAGCCAAAAACCTCCAGAACCCAATTGCTACCACAACCATGGCTGGACTTCAAAGGCTTGGGCAAGCCTCATCCAGGATTGAATCTGCCAACAAACTCAGGTATATGGGTTTTGGATCTAAATCTCCAAGATCCCACAGAGTTGGATATGGGTGACCTCCTGGCAACCCCCTGTTTTTCCAGGAGACTGGCAGTCACACTCATGAACTGCCTCTGGCGTCCAATAAGCTATTTAAGCTCACTAACTGGCCATGATCCAGAGCTTCATAAATAAATCTCAAAAGAGATCAGTGAGCTACAGAGATGCTTCTGGACTCCAAAATCACCATTCCATTAAAAAGTTAACCCCAGCTGTATCATCCCATCAAAATTTTAGAATTTCTGCAGTGAACAGCCACTTTTGCAGCCGCACAATATCTACTCTGCATTATTAATCTACCAGGAGTATCACACCACATTGTATGGAATATAAGGTAGAAGGCAACCAATCTTGATTAAGAAAATATTAACACACAAGGCTCAACCTGTAGCAGCAGGTTACTAATCTCTTACATAAGAGCTTAATGGCCCCACGGTGAGACACAACAATCTTCACACAGTTTCTTCTAAGGAAATATATTTGAATCATTTTTAGTAAATTAATCATAATAAGTAATACAAAATAAATAATTTCAGGTCTGCTATTGGCGCAGACTATAAAATAGGAAATAATGGTAGTGGAAAGTTGTAATGGTGGTGGGATTGGTGTTGAAATATAGAATGCAATTTCATATGTGAACAATGTTGTAAAAATGAAATAACACTAAAAAATAAATAAAAATATACCCTAAACAAAAATACATCAGAACTGGACTTTAGTAGGAAGCTTGACCCAGGGGAGGGGTGAGAGAATTAGAACAAGAAAGAGCATACCAGGACAAGGATAGAGGGAATTTGTCACTCAGAGGAAGTGGAAGGTGCTGCTGAAAGGTAGTAAAATATTAGGGAGGAAACCCTCTCAGAAACAGTACTATAAAACACAGTGCCTAAAATTTAATTGAAAATGCCTAACATAGAGGTAGTTTGGTGGGTCAGAAAAAAATGGGGACATTGGTGGAGGCAAGTGGAGTGGACACTGGATTGGTATTTGGTGTGGGAGTATTGTATGCCTGAAATCTAAATATGAGTACTAATAATTTTGTAATTCATAGTAAATAATAAATAGAATATTTTAAATATTAAATAAAATATTTCCCCAACTAAATAAAATATCTCCCCAGATTTATTGATATATAATTGACATATAAGTACATATTAAAGGTATATTGCAAGTTGGCTTGATATACTTACACTCTTCAAATTAATGCCACTATTGCTTTAATAATACTTCCATAAAGTCACATAGCCATCATTTCTTATAGTGAAAAAATTTCAAATCTACTCTCTTAACTAGTTTCCAGAATACATTATGGTATATTAGCTCTAACAACCATCCTGTACATTAAATCTGCAACTTTATATTCTTTGACCAACTTGCTATCAGCTAAACACTGAATTTCTTACGGCACCCTAAGTTTTAAAAAACATTGAATAACATTATTGAGGTAAACTCTGCAGTTTATGTGGAGAAAACTTCTTATCTATACATTACAATTATGTCAATATAACAAGTGCCACACAGAATAGTGAGGGTGATTAGTGATTGAAGGTAGAAGTTTAAAAAGTGGCATAGATTGAGCAATGTTTTTCTTGAAACAAGTACTTTTCACTCAACTGTTATGAAAGCTCATTTCCCCCCCCTCCAGAAAATATATTCTAGATCTTTCTTTAAAATTCCTATCTTCTTATTATCTGCTTCCCATCTGATTCTGAACATCAGCAGTACAGGTCTACTTCATACAGAAGCGTCTATGATAATACACCTACTGCTTTTCAGAGAGAAAACAACAAGGCACAGAGCAGCTTAATGCTCCCCTGACCTAACATGCATCTGAACTTGTTCTATTCTGGCACTACATCTGGTCCCTTAAGCACAACCAGGTGTGATCCCCGAGCACAGGGCCAGGAGTTAGCCCTGAGCTCTGCTGGGTGTGACCCTCAAGACTAAAAACTTCCGTTTAAGTATATTCTCTTTCTTTTTCCTTCCTCATTTTTGTAAAACATTTTGGTATTATTATTTAAAAAATATTTAGGTGATTTTTATATGGTAATTACTCCAGGATTATCCTAAGACTTTAATAATGGAAAGGGAAGTCACTGATAGAGGACAGGATTGGCCGAAGGCATCCACTGCTTTTTTTTCTTCTGCCTGGCTGCATTCTTAAAATACTATTGTCTTTGCTCTTTATGCTGCATACTATAAGAATCTGCATTAATTTGAGCACTCAATACCATCTGTATACTTTCTGCATAGAAGAAAAAGGAGGGGACAGAAACCCAGGTTCTTTGGCTCTTAAAAAATTTAAAAACAAAATTCTAAGAGGCCACTTGATCATTTGATCATTTGACATCCTGTTATTCATCAATGTACTCGAGCGGGCACCAGATGCATCTCCATTTGTCCCTGTTGCGTGCTAGTGTAGCCCAATGGCGTCTACTCGTTCGAGGAACAAAAAGAACCTCAAACCAATCATTTAGGGTCTTGACGAAGAAGTCTGACCATCTCGTAGGTGGGTGGCGACAGGATCTTTTGACATCCCGTGGAATCCAGTTGGTAATGGCTCTAGTTTAGCGGTCATCTCCAAATCTCATTACTGTCTAGTCGATCTGATTTTTGATGCCTTGGCAAACGAGAGTGTTCCTGATTCTTGATCATCAAAGAAGTTTGAAACTCCAGATTCTTTCTCTCATTTGAGTGAAGCTTGATACTCCAAGCATAGCACTTTTGATTCCTCTTTGGGACACACAAATAGCGTTCTCATCCTGTTTTCATAGGGATCAGGTCTCTAGTTTTTGTGACCTAGTATATTCTTTTATTTATTTATTTATTTTTATTTTTATTAGTGAAACATCATGAGGTACAGTTGTAGACTTACAAATTTTTGTGCTTGGGTTTCGATTATACAATGATCAAATACCCATCCCTCCACCAGTGCCCATTTTCCACCACCATGGATCCCAGAATCCCTCCCACACCCATCCCCCCTATCCCACCCTGCCTCTGTGGCAGGGCATTCCCTTTTGTTCTCTCTCTCCTTTTGGGTGTTGTGGTCTGCAAAAGAGCCATTTAGTGGCAATCATGTTCAGTCTATACTCTACTTTCAACATGCATCTCCCCTCCTGGGAGAATCCTCCAAACACCCTTTATTTGATGCTCTCTTCTCTATCTGAGCTTCCCTTTCCCCTAGAATGTCTGGCTGGCCTCTAAGCTATGGAGTAATCCTCCTGGTACTGATCTCAGGTATTCTTAGGTATTAATCTTCTATTTTGTTACTTTATGTTCCCCAGATGAATGCAATCTTTCTATGTCTATCCCTCTCTTTCTAACTCATTTCGCTTAGCATGATACTTTCGATGTAGTACCACTTGTATATAAATTTCATGAGTTCAACTTTTCTTTGTCCCTCTGCCGGTACCTTCAGGTGTGCGGAGAGTGGTCTCAGCATGGTGGTGGCTGGTCCTGGAGGTCTTCGGCTGCCGGGGCCCTGGTCAGGGCGGGGAGGAAAGCTCAACCTGCTCCCCTCCAAGGGGCCCCGGCGAGGAATAGCCAGGCGCGGGGCAGGAGACTGCATTGTTCTCCCTCCAGGAGCTGGTTTTTATAGTCTCTGACCAACTTTTCTAACAGCAACATAGTACTCCATTGTGTAGATGTACCAAAGTTTCTTTAACCAGTTATCTGTTCATGGGCATTCAGGTTTTTTCCAGATTCTGGCTATTGTAAAGAGTGCTGCAATGAACAAACAAGTGCAGATCTCACTTCGACTATACATTTTTGTCTCTCTGGGATATTATTCCCAGGAGTGGTATTGCTGGGTCAAATGGGAGCTCAATTTCTAATTTTTTGAGAATCGTCCATACTGTTTTCAAAAAGGGCTGAACTAGTCGGCATTCCCACCACCAGTGAAGGGCTGTCCCTTTCTCGCCACATCCGTGCCAGCATTGGTTGCTTTTGCTCTTTTGGATGTGGGCCAGTCTCTGACATGTCAGATGGTATCTCATTGTGGATTTGATCTGCATCTACCTGATAATTAATGATGTAGAGCATTTTCTAATGTGCTTTTTTGCCATTCGGATTTCCTCTTTGAGAAAGTTTCTGTTCATTTCATTGCCCCATTTTTTGATGGGGTTGGATGTTTTCTTCTTGTGGAGTTCAACCAGTACTTTATATATCCTTGATATCAACCCCTTGTCAGATGTGTATTCGGCGAATATCCTTTCCCATTCTGTAGACTGTCTTTGTATTTTGGTCACTGTTTCTTTGGAGGTGCAGAAGCTTCTTAGTTTAAGATAGTCCCATTTATCTATCTCTGTTTTCACTTGCTCGGCCAGTGGCGTGGCATCTTTGAAGATACCATTAGCTTCAATGTCATGGAGGGTTTTGCCAACTTTGTCTTCAATGTACCTTATGGTTTCTGGTCTGATGTTGAGGTCTTTAATCCATTTTGATCTTACTTTTGTACATGGTGTTAGCCAGAGTTCTGAGCCCATATTTTTGCATGTAGCCATCCAGTTTTGCCAGCACAATTTGTTAAAGAGGCTTTCCTTACTACACTTCACATTCATTTCTTGCACCTTTATCAAAGATTAGATTATCATATGATTGAGGGGAGATGTCAGTGTATTCAATCCTGTTCCACTGTTCTTCAGCTCTGCCTTTGTTCCAGTACCATGCTGTTTTATTTATTACTGCTTTGTAGTAGAGTTTGAAGTTAGGGAAGTTGATTCCTCTCATTTTCTTTTTCCCAAGAATTGCTTTAGCTATTCGTGGGGGCTTATGGTTCCATATAAATTTCAGGAGTGTTTGCTCCATTTCTTTGAAGAATGTCATGGGTATCCTTATAGGGATTGCATTGAATTTATACAATGCTTTCGGTAGTATTGCCATTTTGACAATGTTAAGTCTCCTGACCCATGAGCAGGGGATATCTTTCCATTTCCTCATGTCCTCTTTTATTTCCTGAAGTAGCGTTTTGTAGTTTTCTTTGTACAGTTCCTTTATGTCCTTAGTTAAGGTGATTCCTAGGTACTTGATTTTCTGGGGCACAATTGTGAATGGGATTGTTTTTTTCATGTTGCTTTCTTCTCTCTCTCTGTTTGCATATAGGAAAGCCATGGACTTTTGGGTATTGATTTTATAGCCTACAACTTTACTATACAAGTCTATTGTTTCTAGGAATTTTTTTGGTGGAGGTTTTAGGATTCTCTAGGTATAGTATCATATCGTCTGCGAATAGTGAGAGCTTGATTTCTTCCTTTCCTACCTGGATGCCCCTAATATCTTTTTCTTGCCTAATCGCTATTGCAAGTACTTTCAGTACTATATTGAACAACAGTGGAGATAGTGGGCATCCTTGTCTCGTCCCTGATCTTAGAGGGAAGGCTCTCAGGTTTCCCCATTGAGGATGATGCTTTCTGTAGGCTTGTGGTAGATGGCTTTAACTATGTTGAGGAAAGTCCTCTCTATACCCATTTTGGCTTGGGTTTTCATCATAAAGTGGTGCTGGATCTTGTCAAATGCTTTCTCTGCATCTATTGATATGATCATATGGTTTTTTATCTTTTCTTTTGTTGATATGATGGATTATGTTGATTGATTTCCAAACTTAAACCATCCTTGCATCCCTGGGATGAATCCTACTTGGTCATGGTGTATGATCTTTTTGATGAGTAGTTGGATTCTATTTTCTAGTAGTTGGTTGAGGATCTTTGCATCTGTGTTCATCAGGGATATCGGCCTCTAATTCTCTTTCTTTCTTGTATCTCTGTCTCCCTTTGGTATCAGGGTAATATTTGCTTCGTAGAAACTGTTTGGAAGTGTTTTTGATATTTCAATTTCATGGAAAAGCTTAACGAGGATTGGGAATAAGTCCTCTTTAAAGGTTTGGAAGAATCCACTAATGAATCCATCCGGGGCCCAGGTCTCTGAAGCACGTTATGCACGAAAAACAGTATGATTGAAGAGATGTTCCTTGAGCCAGAGGTTCTTCATCCTCTTAGCTATTTCTTTGATGCTCTTGAAGGTGTTCCAAGCCACTCTCTTCCTCCTGCGCACATCAGGTGCCAGGTCATTTGTCATGTTGACTTCTCGGCTGAGGTACACATAACTGTTGCATTTGGATATGTTCATTCTGTTGAGAGTGAATGTAACATCAGGAACTAAACTATTTGTCATAAATATTGTCTTTGCGAGATTCAGCTACAGTCTAACCTTCCAAACTCACGGTCGAAGTTGGCCACCATTTGTGCTGCTTGGTTGATGTTTGGTGTTATTAGAATGATGTCATCAGCGAAGCGGAGGTGATGTAGTTGCCGACCGACTATCTTCACTCCCATACCTTCCCATTTCAGTTGTCACATGACATTCTCAATGGTGGAAATGAAGAGTTTCGGTGAAATGGTATCGCCCTGCCTAGCCCCTCTCTTGACATCAATGATCACTTCTTCCCTGTAGAATGGTGAGTTCCTGGTAGTGAATCCGTAATATAGCTCATGGAGGATCCTGATGTATTGAGTTTGAACGCCCTGTTTGGCTAGGGCTTCGATGACTGCTTCTGTCTCAACAGAATCAAAGTCCTTCTTTAAATCAATAAATGTTAGACAGAGTGGCATCTTGAACTACTGACAAACCTCAATGAGGTTGGTTATGGTGTATATATGGGCAATAGTGCTGAATCCTTTTCAGAATCCAGCTTGCTCGCATGGTTGTCCTTCATCTAGTGTTCTGCCAATCCTATTCAGGATGACTAGAGTGAACATCTTGTAGATGACACAAAATAGGTAGATTGGGCGGTAGTTACCAATGTTGTGGTTGTCTCCCTACTGGTACAGTAGTACAGTCCTGCTGGTTTTCCATTTAGATGGAACCATGAATTCAGACTGGTAGTGTATAAAGAGCCAAGCCAGTGTATTGATGAGTGCCAATGGAAAATTCTTCAGGTGTTCTGGTTTGAATTTGTCTGGGCTTGGTGCTGTTCAGTTTTTTACCAACAAAATGGTGTGTTGGATTTCGGGAGGGAGAACATTGGGAATGACATATTCATCCTGCGAAATATGATATGTGGGCAGGTGGACGTGGCTATCGAAGAGATACAAGTAGAAGTCATGGATAATCTTCTCCATTGCCCTTCTGGAAGATGTGATAGATCCATCAGGATGTTGGAGGGCAGTCATTTTGGTCTTGTAGTTGGAGAATGACAGGTGGGCATTATGAATGCTTTTCCTGGCTTCTGCCGCATCTGCCAGCACTACTGCTCTTCTCTCTTGAGGTCTTCCTTTATCGCTTGTCTGCACTGTTTGTGAGCTCGGAAATTTACTCACAGTTGCCTGAGACTTGCGCCAAGCCGTGTTGGTGAATAAGGTCAAAAGTTTTCAAAGACAGATGTCTTTTTGTAGCTATCTCTCTCTTGGGGCTTCTTGCACAATCATGGAGGTGCTGAACCAATTGATCGTATTCCTCGTCAATGATGTCAACAACGGCATCTTCCCATATTGCCGCAATAGTGCCAAAGAGCTTCCAGTTGGTGGTCGTTCTGGGAGTTCTCTTCTTAAGCTTTGCAGCCCTTTCTCCCCGCTCTGTGAAGTAGAAATTTGGATGAAGGAGATGGTGGTCCAATCCCATTTCTGAATTTCGGGACAACAGTGGCATCGGTCAGACAAAACCATCAATTGAATATGATGTGGTCAATTTCATTGTGGAACCATCCACTGGGAAACTCCCAAGTCCAACGTTTAGAATCAGCCTTCTGGAACTGTGAGTTACCATGGATGGTCTTGGTAGACATGATGAACTCAGACAGTCTCTTACCCTGTTCGTTCCATTCTAGGCCATGGGTCCCAATGTGGAGTTATTTGGCTGATCTTCTCAGTCCTATCTTGGCATTAAAATCACCCACAATGATCTTGTAGAAGTTGTGGTCTTCTTTATAAAACTTCTCCAACTCCATGTAGAACTTCTCAATTTCTCCTTCACATAATTGGATGTTGGTGCATAGACAACAAAGATAGAAACTGTCAGCAATGCCCCACATCTATTCAAGTGTAATCATCTGATTTGTGTTGTTAGGCATTCAAATGAATCAATGCTTATGGCCAAGTTCATGTTAACAAGGACACCCACACCACTGATGCCTCTTTTATCTCATGTTCTGGGGAATAGTTCTTCTCCAGTGTTGAAAACATTGTGATGTGATTGATGCTTTATGGTCTTGGTCAGACCAATAATGTTGTACTTTATCTTTTACGCTTGTACCATCAGGTTCTCAATGGATGCATCCGATGCCAGCATACATGCATTAAAATTACAGTCATTTTTTTTTCTTTCTTCATTTTTGCAGCATTAGTCTGCTTTGAGATTTTATCAGCCACTCCTTTCTCCTCCTTAATGCTGCCATACTGGTAGTTCTTTCAGGGTCAGGGTAATGAGACCCATTGTACTTACTGGTTTTGGAATATTGAATATGCCAGGGATACCTTGACAGGCTCTCCCATGTGGGTGGAATACTCTCGGTAGCTTGCCATGCTTTCCGAGAGGGATAGAGTCTTTTAGGGCGGCCTCTAATTACCCTTGCAGGTGTTCCCATGGTTCAACCCATATTTGAACCCTATAAAATATGGTGCTGCAAACCTGCCAGATGGGTATTAAGTGTCTTATGATTTGTTGCGCAGCTGCTTCATGGCTGTGCAGTCCAGAAATCGTCCTGGAGCGTGGCTGTGGCTGGGTAGTGGAGGTAGTAGAGGTTGTGGAGGTCTGCTGGTGAGGTATTTATCTGGTACAGGTAGGGTGGGTCTTCTGTGTGTAATCCCTGGGTCACGGTTGGTGGAAGCAGACAGGGCAGGGTAGGGTGGGGCTCCTGATTTTAATCCCTTGGTTACCTGATGTTGGTGGGAGCAGGCAGAGAATCTCTATTCTTGGATCCGAGAGCCTGGGGTCCTAGGTCTCTGAGTACTGTTTGTCTGGTTCTATAGGGCTTCACTTGTGTGTGAGTCTTGTCCCGAGTTTCCAGAAAGTATCCTGGAGCATGGTGGCGGCTGAGTAGTGAAGGTAGTGGAGGTAGTGGAGGTCAGCTGGTGAGGTATTTATCTGGTAAAGGTAGTGGGGAGGTCAGAGGCCAGAACTCTTTTTTTCCATGAAGTTTGGTGGAGGTAGAGGAATATAGAAAAATGAGGGAGGAGACTCTGGCTGAGCACAGTGGAAGAAGTAGCATAGGACTGGATGCTTCAACAGACTCTGAAGAGAACCTGATCAGGATCTAAGCTTGCAGTATAATTTTCAAATTGCAGTGCTCCATCTGGCCACGCCCTCATCTGTTGCTGGGAAACAGTGCTCTCAGATCTGCACACAACCTGCTGGTCTGTGCATGTCTAGTAAAGATTGATGCACACAATTCCAAAGACTGGAACATATCCCATTGGTATGCATAACTAGTGGAGATCAATGGCTTTGGACCTACTTAGATTTATTACTGCCACTCTGGGTAAGATGTATGGTAGATAGGTCACTAAACACTTCTAAAGGCCAGGACTGGAAAGTTTTGCCTTGTTAAAGAGGGAGTAGCCATAGCAGCCCAACTTTCTTACCCTGAAAATTTTTTTAGGCTGGGCAGTGTTTGGCCTCGAAGCACCATATATTAGGAAAGTTTTGTAATTGACACAAGACATTTATAGGTTAGCATTTTTTGATTGGGTAAGACCCAAATCCAGTCTTCATTCTATCTCAGTAAATTGAGTCTGTTTGCATTGATGTAAACACATTCACTGCTGAGATAAAGGAGAAAGAAACACACATTTGGCTCTACATTTGTCAGGTTTCCCAATCCAAGGAAACCAAGGTTTATTACACACTGGTCAGTGAAGCAATTCTCTTTTCTTTGCTTTGTCTACTTTGTCAATAGTAGTAATACAAGAATTAGGGGAAATTGTTGTGATTTTGTTTATTCTGCTTTCCAAAGCTTTCCCCTTTATTAAATACTGCCTATATATTTTTTGGTCCTCATCTATTTTCGTTTTCTACTTTTTTTAATTTGAGGAGTCTCAATTTTCTCTCTTTTCCTTTAAAACTTTTAGAATTTGCTTTAACCTAAATGTGAAGAGTACATGTAATAATTTTTTTCTTATTTTTGAATGGAGCTTCAAAACAGTGAGGGAATAATCTAGTTACATTAATTTAGAATGTAAGAGCACATGGGAAGAAAAAGATCAAGTCATGCAATTGAAATAAAGGAATTATGTGGGTAGGATTATAGTGAAGGTAGTTTGCCAATAGAAAAAAAGAAAATTATTGGGGCTTAGTCTTTAATTAAGTTATTTGAGAATTAGATTCAGGTAATTATACATTAATCATCACCTATAAAAGTGCCCTAAAAATAGTAGTAGCAATCTAAAAGTTCCACACTGTTTAAGCCAGAAACACCCTGAAGAAAGATATAATGGGGATAGTATACAAGAAATAGACAAGATTAATGATAGGAATCTTTTAAAAATCACCCACACTGTACTTTTAAAATAGTTTTAGAAAATTCTCTGAGGGGACAGGAAAGATAATACAGGAGGGATGTAAAGTACTGACCTGGCATATAGCAACCCTGGATTGATCATGGAAGCTTTTCTGAATTTACTGCTAATATCACCATTTAATTCATGTGATACCAATGCTTATCCTCATTTACCACTTAGATGAGTTTTATCCAGTATAATTCTTGGGCTTCTTCTAGTTTTGCTTGATTTGAAATACTCTTTATAGTGATTTAATTTATTCCCCTATTCTCTAATAAAGTTTAAGCACAATTTGTCCAGATTGTGAAATAAACTAGATTAGAACCCCTTGCTGTCACCAGGGGCAGTGTCCACATCCTAATCTCCTTTATTCTTGCTTCCCGTGAGAAGGATTCAAACCAAAAATAAATAAGAGGACAGAAGTTTATTTCAGAGCAAAATACTCCAGAGTCTTAGGAATGAGATGATTCTTACCCCAAAATCAGCCACTGGATTCAGAATAGAGGATTTTCATGGGATTTAGGATTTAGCCCCCCCCCAGCACCTTCTTTATGAAGATTTCACCCAAACCTTCATCTTTCACAAGTTCTTCTGCTGCAAACATTGCTGTTTTAGTCCCTTTCCTCTGTCTCGCACAGTTGCCTGAGTGAAACCCAGGAGTTAAGTAGGTAGGGAATTTTGTTGCAGATAAAGTAATGCAAATTACTTCATAATTTGTTAAGGTTACTGTGTGCACACAGGGCCTGGCTCATGCTCCAACTTGGGTAAAGTTTCTTCTTCAAAGTTCCTGTGTTTACAATGCTCTGACAGGAAATTTCTGTTATTTCCACTTTAAGCAAATGGAGTCTCCTTTTCTGGTTGGACACTGGGCAGTACCCTGGTTTGGCATTTGATGGGTGGAAGGTAACTATTCCTTCCCTAATTCTCTAACAGTTTGGGTCTATTTGGTCATGAATAGATCCTGGTAGTAGCAGATAATCTCTTTTGAATCTTCCTGCAGTAGTATATTGCCTTAGAACATTTATCTTTTATTTTTTATTTCCATCTTTTATAATAGGATTTGATGGTGGTGGTGGGCTAGGGGGGTGGTGGTGTTTGATGCTTGTGTGCTATGCATAAGGGAAATTTTTCTCCTACATCATAAAGCAACTCTTGGGACACCAATTAGGTAGCCTATAATTTATAACTAGTTCTGACATTGCTACCCAGAAGTAACATCAGATTCCACAAGGTAAGAGTTCAGCCTCCAAAGGTTGTCCACCTCCTAAACCCTCATGCCAGATAATAGTTAAAAGTTCTACCTGGGCTTCTGATAAACCATAGATTATAGGTTTTCATAATCAGACTCTAATTATCAGGCCCTAATTACAAGTCAGAATTGTTTCTTACACTTGTATTTTTGAACAGATGTTTCTTGTACTTTTGACCAAATGGCCATAAACTAGAGGTTTTGCAACTTTATTGTAAAACAATGACTCAGAAACAAAGTGATGAGAGATAGGACAAGATATGGGAAGAGAGCAGAGATGCCATGTTCTTCCTGAATGTGCCACTTTTCTAATATTTCATATGTTCATCAACCTTGAAGCTCTCTAAACTGTCTTTTTGAGTTTTATAAAAGTTTCATAACTCAATTGTGACAGATGAACTCAACGAACACTCCCTTAGAGAGGTAAAGATCATATATCTTTGCATCATAAGCAACCACACCTATCCTTAGGTGCTTTATAAATGTCTCCTTGGTAGTGTAAATGCCACTTTCATCATTCTTAGTGCTTAAGAAACTTTAAATTTAGGAAAGGTAAGTTAGGAATCATGGACAAAGACCAAATGTATACAATAAACATATTTTTGGTCATCTGAATACAATATCACAATATTGTGCATGTAAACTAAAAATTTAAAAAACCCTATATAACAAGGTTATGTTTAAATTAACTTTAGAATAAAGCTATGATCAATCATTAGAATTCAATTAGTGAAAATATGAGGTTTGTTTTGATCTATTATTAGCTATCATTGATATTTAATTTTTAGTGTTTGGGGTCAAGGGTTTTGTTCACACTTGGCAGTGCTCAGGGCTTAATTCTGGCTCTGTACTAGGGCTAACTTTTGGAAGAATCAGGGGGGCCCCATGGGGTCCCAGTGATGGAACCTAGATTGGCTGCGTGCAAGCAAACACCTTACCTTGGATTCTAGAGCTTCAGCTGACTCATTGATATTTTAGGGAACTTAGAAATTCACCTTATTTGTACCTGGACGCCAAAGGCAAAGCAGAATAATTAGATAATGAGCAATGGTATTATGGTTCCTAATTCTTCCCAATTTTTCAGAACAAAAATTTTATTTTTAATGTTGTCTTGAACATAATCAGTTTTTTCAAAAGTATAGGTAAATGACAAAATAAATCTTTACTCTGTTTGTTATGTTTCTAAAAATTATAATTTTATTGAGCATTATCAATAAAATTTGAATGAAAATTCAGTGTTGTAAAGAACAAACTATTAAACAAGTTAGTGATAACATTTAAGTGCAATTCATCATGTTACTTAATAGCATGGCTTACAGCTGATTGATATTTTATCATCTGTTGAAACATATGATTTTGTACATGTGATCGCATGTATTCCTTAGTATTGTTTAATAATTGAATAAGCTGTTTCAATATAACATCTTACGTAGAAAGTTAGTGTTACACAAAATTTTTATGTAACAAATTATTCTATGCTACCTCTTCTCTCAACAAATATATAATAAATTAAAGTTGTATAATAGAGAAGGATTGGCAGAACACTAGATTAAGGACAACCATGCGAACAAGCCAGGTTCCGAAAAGGATTCAGCAAAATCGACCATATCCACACAATAACCAAGCTCATTGAGGTTTCTCGGGAGTTCAAGATGCTGCTCTGTCTATCGCTCATTGTTTTAAAGAAGGCCTTTGATTCTGTTGAGATTGAAGCAATCATTGAAGCCATAGCCAAACAAGGCATTCAAACTCAATACTTCAGGATGCTCTGTGAACTTTGTTACGGATTCACTACCAAGGTCTCACTATTCTACAAGGAAGTGATTATCCATGTCAAGAGAGGGGTTTGGCAGTGTAATACCATTTAACCGAAACTCTTCAGTGCCACCATTGAGAATGTCATGCTACAACTGGAATGGGAAGGAATGGGAGTGAAAATAGATGGTCAGCAACTGTACCACCTTCACTTCACAGATGACATCGTTCTAATAACACCAAACATTAACCAAGTGGCACAAATGCTGACCGACTTTGACTGTGAGTGTGGAAAGGTCAGACTACAGCTGAATCTCACAAAGCCAATGTTTATGGCAGTTTAGTTCCTGACGTTACATTCACTCTCAATGGAATGAACATCTCTGGATGCCAACAGTTATGTGTATCTTGGTTTAGAAGTCAACATGACGAATGACCTGTCACCTGATTTGTGCAGGAGGAAGAGAGCGGCTTGGAACACCTTCAAGAGCGTGGACGAAACAGATAAGACGACGAAGAACCTCCGGCTCTGGGCACATCTCTTTGATTCCATTGTTCTTCCTGTATTAATATAGGCCTTAGAGACTTGGACCCTACGAAAACAGGATGAGAACGCTATTTGGGTCTCTCAAAGAGGATTCGAAAGAACTATGCTTGGAGTATCATGCTTCACTCAAATGAGAGAAAGAATCCAGAGTTCCGACCTCCATCAACGGTCAAGAACTAGGGACGCTGTCTCATTTGCCAAGGCATGGAAAATCAGATGGGCTAGACACGTAATGAGATTTGGAGATGACCGCTGGACTAGAGCCATTACCAACGATTCCATAGGATGTCAAAAGATCACGTGGCTGCCCACCTACTAGATGGTCAGAGTTCTTCGTCAAGACCCTGAATGATCAGTTTGAGGCTGTTCATGTTCCTAGAATGAACAGTCGCCATTGGGCTACACTAGCATGTGACAGGGACGAATAGAGACATTACTGGTGCCAGCTCGAGCAAATCAATGAGTAACGGGATGTCAAGTGATCAAGTGATCAAGTTATAGGAGAGAAGGAATTTGAAATCATTGGATATACATGCGCATAACTCTGTATTCAAATGTGGAGATAATAATATTTTAATGTGGAGATATAAATTCATTAGATTAAAAAATACGAATTTTCTTATGTTGTTGGTAGAGACTAAGTTAAATAATAGGCTACAATTTAATTTGTGTTTTCAATTAAGGCTGTAAATATATGAAAATTCCCAAATCAACACATTAGAATAAGGAACAAAATATTACAGAAACACATGTTTGTTACTAGTGTGTCCTCAAGTAAATAAAATAACATGATGTGAAATTCATAAACTATGACTTCGTACTATACAAAATGCTATTTTAATAAAAATTATTTTGAAATGCTATTGATGTTCACAAGAGACTTAGAACCAATTTATAAAGGATCAGCATAAATTTACTGCCAAAAGTTAAGCTTGATATTAATAAAATGTTGGAATGAAATAGCAAAGTGAAAAAAATACAAAATAAAGTGACTTCAGCCATAGTGAAGGTTAAGGTAAATTACAATTTTTAACATACATTGTTATGAAAATTTTATGAAAATTTAAAAAACATTTTGATAATGAAGATCAATAATGGAAACTTATCAATATTCCCAGCTCTTTATAAACTACTAAATATGTAGATTTCATTTAGTTACTGGCATATGTTTCAGATATTTTAAGTAAAAGAAAAGCTTAGAACTCAGAAAGATATATGATTAATCAAAAAAAGCATATTTATCTCTATATTCAGTATATAAAGCAACATAATAGCAGAATAACAAATGCCCAGTAATAATGTGAACCACATGAGAACTGGTCCTTAATGGGAAAGAAACCTCCTGTGGGAGGTGGGTCCTGGGGTATAAGCAGGGAGGGGTCCACAGCTAAAATGAAGCGAAATGTGAAACCAGCAGGAGGAGGTGGTGCTGAAGTGTGACAAAGTGTAATGTGCAAAACCCTATTAGATGTAAATTACAGGACTGTAAATTACAATACAGAAACTTACGTTTCAAATCAAAAAGAGCACCTCTCATAGATGCAGACTGGTGGGTGGGAGGCAAAACTTGGTGGTGGGGGGGTGGATTTGTGGAGAGAAATGGACACTGGTGAAGGGTTCAGTGTTGAAACATTGTATGCCTGAAATGCAATCATGAATAACTATAATTTTATGCTGACTAAATTTTTAAAATACCCATTTAACCATGTTATTGTACACTACTAATTACAATCATTCCAGCATAATCCACAAATTACCAGTTGTATCAAATCTGAATATGCCTAGACAGTGAATAGAATACTTGTTAGTAATAATTTTCTAATTCTTTTGCTTAAATTTTTTTACTCTTTTATGTTTGTTAGAATATTTTGTATTTCTATATTCCTGAATTCAGTTTGAAATCAATAGGTATGATGTCTTAATTTTTATGAACAAAGAAACTCATGACTAAATGAAACCAAGGCTCTAATACCTTTGTGAGAATTAGTCAAAAGTTAGAGATTTTTTTTTTAAAGAAGTTCACTTAACAATGTATAAGCAAATATTTAGCACATAGAGAATTTAATTTTACTAAAAGGTCACTTATTTTAGAAGAACAATTGCTAGAAAAATTCATTCTTTGTAAAATTGTTTTTATTTATTTCTTTAAGTAAAAAATTAAATGCAAAAATTAAAATAAAGCATATAAATTCCCTGGAAAGAAAAATGTAAAATTTATCTTTGAGTTCATGGTAATTTTTTTTCTTTTGGTTTTACTTTTTGGGTCATACCTGGTCATGCACAGGGGTTACTCTTGGTTCTGTACTCAGAAATTACCCCTGGCGGTGCTCAGGGAACTATATAGGATGCTGAGAATCAAATCCTGGTTGGCCATGTGCAAGGTAAACACACTACCCACTGTGCTAATGCTCCATCCCCAAGCTCATGGTAATTTTTAATAAAAATTTTGTCAAGTTTTGCTTGAAATAAGACTAAAATTAATTCCCCCATTGTAGTGAAAGTGCTTATCACTTTTGAAAAGCAGGTGATTTATGTTTTTAAATTTGAATAGCACATTACAATAGCAATATTGGCATTGTAAAAGAAAAACTTACAAAATACATTAATCATTGAGCTTCAATTATCCTGATGCTATTGTTCAGTTGAATTTGTCACCAGGCACTAATCAGATTATTCATTCAGTATAATTTTGATTGGGGACTCTTATGAAATTTCTCAGATTGATAAACCATATAATCTAAAATGTATCTTTAAGGAAAATAATGATTAAATTATAGTGCTTTAGAAAATTACAGTCTCTTGAATTTTAAAAATTATTAAACTGAGAGAAATTGAAGAAACTTTGCTAAAATTGACTCTGCTCTGCAAAGATATTTTTCTAACTTTCTAAAGTTCAAAGACTTCATATTTTAAATTACTTCTTAAGTGGGAGAGATTGGTGTGAAATAAAAGAGAACATATATATATATTTGAATATGTATGAGTAAATTCTGCAAGTTTCAGTGAAAAAAGTTTGTTTAACTAATAATGCTAAAATTTATGCTAAAAGAGTTAAATTGAAAAATGTCTCTTTTTTGCCAATTGTTTCTCTGACAAGAATTTAATCTTTTCAAACAAGAGGACTATCTTTTAAGAGATTAATAATTAGTACAAGGAAATATTCCAGAGATTTGATAAATATTATGTGGTATGGAATGATTTTACATTCTGTTCCAATTTTTTGTCCAAAATCCTTTAAAGATTCTGTATTTAGGTTTCATTTTATTTATGTCACAATGAATATATTTGTGATGATTGTTGGCAGGCAACTCTACTGTTTTAGATCAAGAGAGTTGAGATAAGTAAGAGTAGGGTTTGTCAATGAGTATCAAATCAAGCTTAGTTACCAATTATGGAAACTGCTTTACCTTTTATGATTACAAGTAACATTTCTCTTGAGCCAAAGCATTGAGTAATTGGTGTCTATCCATAGTGACTGAAAAGGGATTCTTCTTTGCCACCCTTAAATGTACACTTCTTAAATGTACATTTAAAAAATATAGCCTATAAAGTACATGCAAAACTTATCAGTGAAGAAACCTTTCATAAAATGGGGAAGAAAAGCTAAGCATACATTTCCCCAAAGAAGATGTATAGGTAGAGAATAATTATATGAAAAAGTGCTCTTCATGACTTAACATCAGGGAACTACAAATAAAAACAACAGAGATATCACCTCACAAAAGTGTGACTGACTAACTCAGATCAAAAAGAATAGAAAAAACAGTGCTGTCATGGCTATGTGTAAAAGGGATCTTTCATCTACTATTGGCTAGAGCATTGATTGGGTCAGCCCCTCTGAAAAACAGTATGGACAGCTTTCAAAAACTTAAGAATTGAGCTTCTATATGACTCCAAAATACCACTTCTTGGCATCTACCCCATGAACTCAAAAGCATTATTTCAAAAAGAGATTGTGTTTTTATGCTTATTGCACCACTCTTCACAGCATCTAGAATGGGAACCAGTCCGGGCACCCAAGAATAGATGAGTGGACAAAGAAACTGTATATACAACTATATGCACACAGTAGAATCCTATAAGAAAGATAAAATCATGTAATTGTCACTTTTTTGGATGGAACTAGAAGGTATTCTGCTGAGTGAAGTCATTCAGAAGGAGCAGGAAAGATACAGAATGTTCTGTCTCATATGTGGAATATAATAATACATAGTAAGGGAGCAATACATTCACAAGGGCAACAGAACTGGAGAATAAAGAACTGAGCATTATGAGGGAGTGGGAGGGAAGTGAGTAGGATATGCCCTTGATACATTGGTGGACAGAATTGGACACTTTGGTGGCTGGTGTAATTTTGGAACAATGTATGCATGAAAATATAATTAAAAGTATTGTAAATCATGATTCATTTTTAAAAATAGAGGGAAAAACAGCATTATAGGGCTGTTGAGGTAGTATGAAAGTCAAAAAACTTACTCTGCCAATGTTTCACCTAGTTTGATTACTGGCACTGTGCATAGTTCACAGAGCACTGCTAGTAGTAGCACTTGAGCAATGTGAACTCCCCACTAGCTACAAAAGCAAACAGCAACGACAACAACAACAAAACAACCAGGGTCATAAGAACACTGGTACTCATATCAGGAATTTTGTAAAGTAAAGGCCCTCCCATTGATCATCGATGTGCTCGAGCGGGCCCAGTAACGTCTCCATTGGAGACTTTGTTGTTACTGTGTCTGGCATATCGAATACGTCACGGGGAGCTTGCCAGGCTCTGCCGTGCGGGCGAGATACTCTCGGTAGCTTGCCGGGCTCTCCGAGAGGGGCGGAGGAATCGAACTCGGGTCGGCTATGTTGTCTGCGTGCAAGGCAAACGCCCTACTGCTATGCTAGGAATTTTGTGTGGAAGATAAATCTAACTTTTAGCAAATTAATATTTTAAGTTCAGTCTTCCCACAAAAACAAAGTGGCTATTTGAAACAGAGCCCTCTCATTACAATGTGAACATTTATTTGCCTTATTTACTATCCTCTAAATTACCGATTATTCAGGCAATATTTGTAGGCACTTGCTTTGTGTGTTAAAGAGCTGTGTTAATCCTAGACTACCTCTGCAAATAGTCAACAAGAAGACAAAGAGGAATCAAATAAACCCTATCAGTAGAATTTTGTACATGTTATGTGAACACATTTGACCTAATCTGGCACAGAGCCCAGTCTTAGAGGAGCCAAAAGAGACTTTCTGAAGAAGTAATATCTAATTTGTGCTCTAAATTATCTAAAGAAATTAGCAAATAAAGAAGAAAAGGAACCAAGTAGAGGGAATAGCATGCGAGTTTTAGAGGCAGAGGAGAGAGGGAAGTTGGTGTTGCTGCAACAAACCTGAAAAAAACTTTGATTCAGGGAGTGAAAATGTGTTGTGTGGAGAGGTAAGTAAGAATAAATGTAGAATTTGTGAGCCATGTTGAATGTTTTGATTGTATTTCTAAGAAATTTTGAAAATATATTACTTGCTCTTGTGATTGAACTTGCTTTTGATGATGCATATTGTAGCAGTTCAGAGTATATATTCTAGAAACAGCATGGGTTTTAATTCTGTCTAGATCACTTATTCAAATTTGAGGATCAGTTGGTAAAGGAATAGAGGCTGGTAAGGGAAGGATATGAGAGATGAGGAGACTCTATTTTTGTATCTAGATAACCTAGATCCTTCTGTTTCTGGATTTATTTCACAGGCTTCTGTTGGTTGCAAATTCCATGGAGAGGTATAGATTATCCTCATTGTGAAAAAAGGGGAGAAACAGTTATTAGAAAACACCTGCAGTTGCATCAAGTGTAAATTTATTTGTATTGGTAATCTGGGACCTGTTACTAGTTTTAATGGTGTTTGGGTTGTGCATAAACTTCTTGTTGAGATGATGGAAAAATCCCTCCACTCCTCTGGGTTTTTATGGGACTGGATGAATTAACAAATAATTATCAGATTAGTAGGATTTAGAAGACCACATTTCATAACCTATAGTGGAAAATTTAGATGGCTTTCAATTCTCAAATGGAGTGATCCAAGAATATAAACACCTCTGTCCTAGGATATAAACAACCCTTAGGCATGGAGGCATCTAGAAATGAGATCAAGAAGAATTTTCCTAATGTGAGTAGATGACTTCACCTCTACTCTAAAGGTAAAAAGAAAATTTTCTCAGAATGAAAATGCAGGTTTTGATAAATTGACACCTGGATTACTCCTGCCCCTTTCCCAATGCATTCTTCCAGGTGATTAGGAGGACCAAGATTTGTCTTTTGATTAGAAATAGGGCAAAGTGATTTGAAGAAAGGGAAAGAATATCTCCTTAGCATTGAGGGCTTTGTTTGAAATGGTCCTGCATACCAGAGTGACATGTTTAAAAAGAGCTTCTATGTACATCTTGGGAAAGTCAAACTGAACATTTTGTGGAGATGGAGCCCAAATCATTATTTTCTGTGAGTCAAGATTGAATTTTTACCTCTGAAAATTACTAAAATTACTATAGGAACTATGGTAATACATAAATATGGTTATGGAAATTAGAACTATCTGGCTTCTCTAAGTTAGGTCTGCATTGTAGACTGTCCTATGGAAGCAAACTATCAATAATAAGCTAAACAATGATCTCAAACTCACTTGAAAGTAATCACATTAAGCAATTTTCAGAATGATGAACAATTAATTGTTGGTATAACCTAACCACAACTCCATTGTAACCTCCTTTTCTGGTTGGAATATATATATTTCTGTATGAAATTGTGAGTATATCTTATTTTTATTCTTTGTTAAGTACAACTTCTGTGGCTATCTTCCAATTTCAATTCTTCGTGCTAGTCACTGTCATTTTGCATGAACTTTCCAAATAAAGTCTTTCCAACAAACTTTATTGTGATAGGATATTTCTTTTTTGTATATATATTCAAAAAGGAAATGTTTCTGCAGGCTTGATTTTGTGTTATCTTTGTCAGAATTTATTTTTAATTTTTTAATTGAATCACAGTGAGATATACAGTTACAAAATTGTTCGTTATTGGGTTTCAGTCACACAATGTTTCAACACCTGTCCCTTCAGCAATTTATATTTCCCATATTTGTAATACCCCCAGTTTCTCTCCCACCTGCCAACCTCCACCTACCTTATGGCAGACTTTTCTTCTCTCTGTTTCTGTCTCTGTCTCTGTCTCTGTCTGTCTCTGTCTCTCTCTCTCCCCCACCTCTCTTGTCAGGATTTATTGGCTCAGTTATTTTAGCCTTTGTAAAATAAATCATGTTTTTAAATAATTTACATATTGTATGGGAATTAGAAGTTTCTTCAAAGTTTAAAAAGTTTTATCCACAAGTCATTTTGCTTCTGACTTTATTTTAGAGAAATTATTTGACATATCAAAATTTGCAGGAATCTATTTGAAATTTTAAAATTTATTAGCATAACAGTGATATCTCATAATAAAAATATAACATCTGTCAAATTCTTATTTGTAATCATATCAGTTAAATTTTTCTCTAGTCTCTTTATAAGACCATATTTCTCCTAACCAGACCTTCTATATCAGTTCAGCTCTATGATAAAAATTATGTCTAGTTCAGTGATGAAAATTTTCTTAAACTTGGAAAGCTGATAAACATGGAGTTATTTAAAAACTATATATTAATTTGTACTTATAAATGTGATTAATGTAGTTTTATAACTAAAACATGATCGAGATTTTGACATGTTGTTTTCCCAATAATTATCCAATAATTGGTTTAGCACAATGATTATAACTTTATTGATTACATTTTTGTTTTTTTATTTTTAATTCTTATTGCACCTTTTAAAAAGTAAAAACTATTTAGAGATTACAATAAAAATTTTGATCATTCCATGGAATTTTGAAAAAAATTGTGTATTTCCGATTTGTATAATAACTTTAATGGTTAGAGCACTTTGAATATAAAAATTCAACATTATTAGGCACGTAATTTAATAGACTCAATAGTTTCAGGTAAAGTATGTTAAATTCATACATTTGAGTACATATATAAACTAATATATTATAAAATGTTCAAGGCCACATAAAAGTTCTTTGTTTTCCCTATTACATGCATGAAGATAAATTCACATGATTTAACATTTCCTTTCTGTACTTCAGCTTTTTCTCTCAGCCTTGTTCTGTTCTTTTTTTTTCTTTCTGATTTTTGGGTCACACCTGGCAATGCTCAGGGGTGGTTACTCCTGGCTTTTACACTTAGGAATCACTCCTGGCAGTGCTCGGGGGACCATATGGGATGCTCGGAATCGAACTCGGGTCGGCCGCATGCAAGGCAAAAGCCCTACCCGCTGTGCTATTGCTCTAGCCCCAGCCTTGTTCTGTTCTTCGCTTATTATAAATTACTCCTGAGTTTAGGCAAACTATATTTTACAGTATTTTGTTCCAATTGCTATTAGCTTTTTATATCTCAGTGTTGTTCCTTGGATTTTCATTAAGGATATGTCCAAGTTCAAATCAAGTCTTGTGAGCTAGTTTTTTCTTTTTCCTTTTTTGCCTCCCAACCCTCACATTCAAGCCTTGCTCAAACTAGTTTTCCTTTATCCTCATGCTCCTTCCAAGACCCAGCACAGTGCTTGATATATATGTTCACCACTCTAAAACATTTGTAGAATGAAATACTGTAGGATTCCACAGTTTTATTTTCTAATGTTAATATACTATCAATATTCAATACCTTTAATCTGTCTCAGTATTTCTCTTTCTTTAACCTATGGGTTATTTTTAAAATGCAAACTTATGTGCATGGTAATCATTTTCTACTTAGCCTGGTAGTTTAAGCTATCAATGTAAGTTTATTCCTAAACAGCATGTTGTCTAAGTCTGTCTGAAATTTCAAATTTGTATTACATAACTATATTAAGTAAGAACTTTAAAAGATTCAACATTATTTTTGAAATGCATCCTGTTAATATCTTGCTCATAATTTATAAATTGTATTGCCTTCCACTTAACTTATATATAGCACAGAGGTAGGGCATTCACCTTACAAGCGGCCAACATGGCCGACCCAAGTTCGATTCCTCCGCCCCTCTCGGAGAGCCCGGCAAGCTACCGAGAGTATTCGATATGCCAGACACAGTAACAACAAAGTCTCCAATGGAGACGTTACTGGGCCCACTCGAGCAAATCGACGATCAACGGGAGGGCCTTTACCTTTACCTTTTACTCCAGCCGGAGCGATAGCACAGCGGTAGGGCGTTTGCCTTGCACGCAGCCAACATGGCCGACCCAAGTTCGATTCCTCCGCCCCTCTTGGAGAGCCCGGCAAGCTACCGAGAGTATCTCACCCGCGGGGCAGAGCCTGGCAAGCTCCCTGTGATGTATTCGATATGCCAAACACAGTAACAACAAAGTCTCCAATGGAGATGTTACTGGGCCCGCTCGAGCAAATCGAAGATCAATGGGAGGGCCTTTACCTTTTACCTAACATTATATTAATGTTTATTTCATCTACTACTGACAAAAATTGTTTTATTTAAACACATTTATTTACAAGGTTGTTTCTGTGAATCTGGTATGCTAGAGGCTACCACCAACCCTATGTGACTCCTAGACTACAGAGAAAAAAAGAAATTAAGTAACCTAACAGAAAATTTTTTGAATGTGCAAAACATATTTATCAAAATAGTACAAAATAGAAATCAAAAAATCATTAGGAAGACAAAGATATGTGGAAAAATCTCTTCCATAACAATTACAGTACAATAACTAATAAAAACTGGAATACAGCTGGAATACAGCTGTATTGGAATACAGCTGTTTCAGCATTCAATGCTACAAAAACAATCCCACCACCACTGTGACCTTCCCTCTACCAGTGGTCCTAATTTCCCACTCACCTTCAAAGCCTGCCCTCTTAGCAGGCAAAACCAAATTTAATTCATATTGTTTGCTACTAAAAACGGCAACTAACATTATCAAAAAATAGATCAACAAAATAGAATTTGTGATAATTGTTGTATCTCAAAATAGTGCTACTAAAGTCATTGTCTGAAGATTTACTGAGCTGTTTGAGCATGGAGGGCTTTATGCAATTTTTTCATCAAATTTGCGGTGCTCCCATTGGGCTGTGAATACTATGAAATTTGGAGGTGCTGAGTTCGGAGCATGCCCCAGCAACTAAAGAGCAAGGACAAATTGGTGGTTTGGCAGATTCACTGTACCACAGTACCACTGTCATCCTGTTGTTCATCGATTTCCTCCAGCAGGCACCACTAACATCTCCATTCATGCTTGTCCTGAGATTTTAGCAAGTATCACATTGGAGGCTCCTTCAGGGTCAGGGGAATGAGACCCATCTTTGTTAATGGGTTTTGGCATATTGAATACGCCATGGGGAGCTTGTCAGACTCTGCCATCCGGGCAGGGTACACTGGGTAGCCTGTCGGGTTCTCCAGGAGTGAGAACTACACTGGGTTTTATAGTCTCTGGGTCTTGGTCGTTGATGGGATAACATGTCTCTGGGGGCAGTTGGTGGGTGTAACACCTAGCTACTGGAAGATGGGGGATCTGGGTGAGGAGGCCCAGTCCCGATCCAAGCAGGCTTGGAGATCTCAGCCCCGGGTCCCAGCAGATTAATGAAGTTAATTTGTGGAGCTGGGCTATTTCGATGCTGGAAGATGTCGCTTGTGGCAGGGGGCTGCTGGGTTTTGAGACAGGTATGAGGGAGGTCTGGCCTCCCACATTCTATAAAGGCCCCAGAGTTCGTAAGTCAAGCACTCCATTATTTTTATTTTTAGTCAATTATAAAAATGCTGCTATGAATATTTTCATCTACAGTTTCTGGTTAGAAAAAATAATAACATTCATAAAATTTATCAATAGGAGTAGATTTACTGAGTTGTGTATATGCATTGCTACATGTTTTATATATTGCTAAACTGTCTCTCAAAATATTTTATGTAACAATTTATATCCTCAGGACGAGTAATCTTGTTTACACTGTGTTATATGTTTATAAGCATTTGTTGATTTTAGATTTTAAATGTTTCTATTCTGATATATGTAATATATATTATTTCACATATTTATGGGAATATTTCATGTTTCCATTACTTTGAAGTGTCTAATCATGTTCTTTGACCATTTTTCCGTATTATGTCATTTGATTGACTTATAGGAATACTTGGAGAGAGGGGTTGGGGACACTGGGGCAGTGTTCAGTGGTGCTCAGGGCTTACCCCTAGGCCTGAATTTGGAATCACTCCTGCAAGTACTGAAGGAATATTATAGGATTCTGGGGACTGAATCTAAGTTAGTTATGCGTAAGGCAAACACCTTAAGTCCTGTACTAGTTGTCTGGATACTTTTTAAATGTCATATGTATTGCATAGATATACTACATAGAAAGTTTGGAGTAAGATTCTCACATTAGTAATTCCATTTTTTATTAGTTATTGTACTGTAATTGTTATGGAAGAGATTTTTCTTTGTCTTCCTAATGATTTTTTGATTTCTATTTTGTACTATTTTGATAAATATGTTTTGCACGTTCAAAAAATTTTCTGTTAGGTTACTTAATTTCTTTTTTTCTCTGTAGTCTAGGAGTCACATAGGGTTGGTGGTAGCCTCTAGCATACCAGATTCACAGAAAAAGCATCCTGTCCAGAAGCTGAGACATTACTCCCCAGGCTCCAGAAATTAATATACAGTTTTCTTATGACATTTCTCCTGCACTGCTGCCATGAGGATTCAACTGGTCAGTGTTGTTATCTATCTGTAACAGGAAGAGAAGCTTTACAATAAGGATATTATTTAACAGAGTGGTTTCTGTTTGGCAATAACTGTGTAATTCTTAGTGCTTGTTGCAGATAGTGCCTTTTAACAAGTAATTTTTAGGATGTAATGCCGTCTTTAATTTTATGATGTCTTTTATTTTATATCAAAATGGCATATATAAAACTTTCTTTATGTATACAAATATTTCTGAACCATTTTTGAGATCTTGATACAGACAAATATACTCTTTATTTTAAAATTTGCTCTTTTATTATAATTTTATACTCTTTATTATTCAATCTTTTCTCATAAGGTTGACTTGAATTTTCAATAGAATGGGGCTGGAGAGGTAGTATATCTATCAGCTAGGGTGTTTACCTTGCATGCAGCCAACTCAGGTTCGATCTCCGGCACTTATATGGTCCCCTGAGCCCACAAGTACTGATTCCTGAACACAGATGGTAGTAAGCCCTGAGTAGCGCCAGGTGTGGACCCAAAACAAAACAAACAGGAAAACAATACTATTACCCTTGGCTTGATAGAAATTAAAAATATTTTCCTTTTGATGCAAGGCAATCCAATTTATTGCTCATTTATCATTGATGGAAATTGACTTGTTTCTATTATTTTAATTTTAGAAAAGAAGGCTTTAATAAAAATGTACGTATTGGTCTCTATATAGATGTTTTCAGTTTTCTTGTACAAGCACCCAGGAATGGAATGTATGAGTTGATTAACTTTTTGTTCTCACCAGCAGTTCTAATTATTTTATAGTACATGATGCTCTCAGTTTTTTAAGTCTTAACCATTCTGATGGATATGTGTTGGTATCCTACTGAGGTATTAAGTGGTGTTTCCTTGATATTTAATTTTGTTAAGCACTCCAGCTAATCAATTTTCTATTCATCTGTTATTGGCCTAGTACTTAACTCACATTCTGAGTCAATTAAAATATGTCAGTATTTTCTTATTTAATAACTTCATTTTAGCTATGAAACATTTTAGTGTTTTATAATTTCCTAAAGTTAATCTTATATTTGTATTTTATAGTGCATTTTAAGTTACCTTATTTTTGTGTTTCTATTCATTCCAATATATGCAATAATATAATTCAGTTTAAGTCTGAAGTCCTGAAAAATCAGGGAACTGCTGATTCTAAGTCCTTATGTGAATCTGAAAAGCTGAGCACCACATGCTTTGATATCTGAAGAGGAAATTTATGTACCAGCCTAAGCAGAGCAGATGAAATTCCTTTTTTCTTCTTTTTGTTCTGTTTTGAACCTCCACAGATTAGATCTTGTCTAATTATGTTAGGGAGAAGCCTCAGTCTTACTTAGATCACCAAAGTAAATGTTACTCTCTCCAAGAAATAAATTCACGGACACCTAGAAGTCGTATTTTATTAGGTATCCAGGCAATCTCTAGCCCAGTCAAGTTAGCCCATAAAAGAATTAACCATATTAGCCAATTCACTAAAGAATTAACTAACCATCTTCCTATCTGACCCACCTTTCATTATACTTGAACCCAGGCTTCTTAATTTTCAAAAAAATATAATTTCTTATATTAACATGGATTGGAAAAATTGATCAGTCACATGCAAAAAATAATACATTCAGATCCCTGTCTAAAACCGTGCACAAAATTTAGATCAAAATGAATTAAAGATTTCAATTAAAGACCTGAATACATAGATTATATTTAGGAAAATATAGGTAGAATATGTCATAACATTAAATGTAAAGGTATTTTAAATAATTCAATATCATTACCTGGCAAATGGAAGCCGGTAATCAAATGATCATACAGAAAAGTGAGGAGCTTTTGCATTGTAAAGGAAAATGGTGATCAGAAAAAAAAATACCCAAAGACTTGGAATGAATCTTTTCCCACTACTCAATTAACAAAAGATTATCATATGAGGAACATGTTACACATGCTTGGAAATAACTATTACTATTATTTCATAATTTTAAACATCCTGATAAAAGAAATTTTTATGATCGATACAGAATATATGTTTGCTGTGTATCACTGTATTGTATTGGAGACTATTGTTTTTTTGCTGTAGCGATACATAATCTTGTCACTTAGCATATGCTTATTTAAAACTTATTTTATGCCATAAACATTATGAATTGTAGTTTTATACTAATCATGATTTATTTATTATATTTCAATTTTGAGCGTTCTTCATAAGCTTTATATTGTGTTAGCTGTTTGTGTTTGTGTTTGTTCTTTTCACCCCCAGACATATACAACTGATATACACCCAGACATATACAACTGATAATCTTTCAATGACTATAGAAATCATTTTTTTTGCTTGTTTGTTTTTCTGCCACCCATGGTTCTATAATCAGGGGTTATTCCTAGCAGTGTACAGACGTTTTAAAAGCTTGCATATAATTGCACTATTATTTCTACATACTTGACATCAATGATTACTTCTTTGTAGAATGGTGAGATCTTGGTAGTGAATCCACAATACAGCTCACGGAGGATCTTGACGTATTGGGCTTGAATGCCCTGATTGGCTAGGGCTTCAATGACCACTTCCATCTAAACAGAATCAAAGGCCTTCTTTAAATCAATGAATGTTAGACAGAGTGGCATCTTGAACTCCCGAGAAACCTCAATGATTTGGATATGGTTGATGGTGCTGAATCCTTTGTGGAACCCAGCTTGCTCACATGGTTGTCCTTCATCTAGTGTTCTGCCAATCCTATTTAGGATGACTCGAGTGAACAACTTGTAGATGACAGACAATAGGCAGATCGGGCGATAGTTGCCAATGTCATGGATGTCTCCCTTCTTGAACAGTAGTACGGTCCTGCAGGTTTTCCATTGGGACAGAACCTTGCATTCAGACAGGTAGCGTGTGAAGAGCTGAGCCAATGTATCGATGAATACTGACGGCAGGTTCTTCAGGTGTTCAGGTCTGACCTTGTCTGGGCTGGGTGCTATTCGTTTCTTTACTGACAAAATGGCGTGTCGGATTTTGGAAGGGAGAATGTTGGGAATGACATATCCATCCTGTGGATTTTGGTATGTTGGCAAGTGGACATGGCTATCGAAGAGAGTTGAGTAGAAGTCATGGATAATCTTCTCCATTGCCCTTCTGGAGGATGTGATAGATCCATCAGCACATCGGAGGGCAGTCATCTTGGTCTTGTAGTTGGTGAAGGACAGGCGGGCATTACGAATACTTTTCCCGTCTTCTGCCACATCTACCAGCACTTCTGCTCTTCTCTCTTTGAGGTCTTCCTTGATCACATCTCTGCATTGCTTTGTGAGCTCTGACGTTAGCTTGCAGTTGTCTGAGGCATGCGCCAAGCCACATTGGCGAATAAGCTCAAGAGTTTTCTAAGACAGGCATTTTTTTGTGGGTATCTCTCTCTTGGTGTTCCTTGCACAGTCATGGAGGTGCTGAACCAGTCGATCGTATTCCTCATCAATGTTGTCAACAGTGGCATCTTCCCATGTTGCCGCAATAGTGCCAAAGAGCTCCCAGTTGGTGGTCGTTCTGGGAGTTTTCTTTTTAAACTTTGCAGCCCTTTCTTCCTGCTCTGTGAAGTGGAATTTTGCACGAAGGAGATGATGGTTCGATCCCGTTTGGAATTTTGGGACAACAGCGACATCAGTCAGGCAAAACCATCAATTGAATATGATGTGGTCTATTTCGTTGTGGAATCATCAACTGGGAGACTCCCATGTCCAACGTTTAGATTCTGCCTTCTGGAACTGTGAGTTACCATGGATGGTCTTGGTTGACATGATGAACTCAGACAGTCTCTCACCCTGTTTGTTCCATTCTAGGCCGTGGGTCCCAATGTGGAGTTCATCAGCTGATCTTCTTGGTCCTATCTTGGCATTAAAATCACCCACAATGATCTTGTAGAAGGTGTGGTCTTCTTTATAGAACTTCTCCAGGTCCATGTAGAACTTCTCAATTTCTCTTTCATCATAAGAGATGTTGGTGCGTAGACAACGAAGATAGAAACTGCTGGCAGTGAGTTCCATCTATTCAAATGTAAACGTCCGATTCAGGTTGTTAGGCATTGGAATGAATCAATGCTCATGGCCAAGTTTGTGTTGACAAGGACACTGACGCCTCCAACACCTCTTTTATCGCATGTTCCGAGGAAAAATTCTTCTCCAGTGTTGAAAACGGCATGGTGAGATTCATGCCTTCTTGTCCCAGTCAGACTAATGATGTCGTAATTGATCTTTTGCGCTTATACCATCAGGTCCTTGATGGATGCATCTGATGCTAGCGTATGTGCATTGAAAGTACAGACAATCATTTTTGTCTTCCTTCGGTGTGGCAGCCTAGTTCGGCCTTGAGATCTCACCATTCTACAAAGAAGTAATCATTGATGTCAAGAGAGGGGTTCTGCAGGGTGATACCATTTCAACGAAACTCTTCAGTGCCACCCTTGAGAACATCATGCAATGACTGGAATGGGAAGGAATGGTAGTGAAGATAGATGGTTGGCAACTACACCACCTCCTCTTTGCTGATGACATTGTTTTAATAACACCAAACATCAGCCAAGCAGCACAAATGCTGGTCGACTTTGACCGTGAGTGTGGCAAGGTCGGACTAAAGCTGAATCTTACGAAGACAATGTTTATGAGAAACAGCCTCGTTCCTGACGCCCCATTCACTCTCAACAAAATGACCATCTCCGAATGGAACAGCTATGTGTACCTAGGTCGAGAAGTCAACATGACAAATGACCTGGCACCTGAGCTGCGCAGGAGGAAGAGAGCGGCTTGGAACGCCTTCAAGAGCATCGAAGAAATAGCTAAGAGGACGAAGAACCTCCGGCTCCGGGCACATCTCTTTAATTCCACTGTTCTTCCTGCATTAACATATGCCTCAGAGACCTGGGTCCTACGCAAACAGGATGAGAACGCTATTCAGGTCTCCCAAAGAAGAATTGAAAGAGCTATGCTTGGAATATCACGTTTCACTCAAGTGAGAGAAAGAATCTGGAGTTCCGACATCCGTCGACGATCAAGAATCAGGGACGCTGTCTCGCTTGCCAAGGTGTCAAAAATCAGATGGACTGGTCACATAATGAGATTTAAAGACGACCACTGGACTAGAGCTGTTACCGACTGCATTTCACAGGATGTCAAAAGACTGCGTGGCCACCCACCTACCAGATGGTCAGACTTCTTCATCAAGTTCATGAATGATCAATTTGAGGCTCTTCATATTCCTAGAGCGAACAGACACCGTTGGGCTACACTGGCACGTGACAGGGACAAATGGAGACATTACTGGCGCCTGCTCGAGCAAATCAACGATTAACGGGAAGTTAAGTGATTAAGTGATTAAGTGATTTCTACATACTAAAAATCTTATATTATTTTCTAATTATTACTTACAATATGTTACTTAAAAGACAGTGCGTTTGACATTTGAAACTTAAATATTGACAAAACTTGTTTATATACATTTAGCTTATTGCACAATAATCCTTTCAAGTATTTTAGAACATGATTTCTTATAGTTTTTCTATCTGTTAACATATATTTATTTACTTAACAAAGTCTGTGTAAATGCTTTTTGTCAAGTAAACTGTCTTTATCATTTTCTTATAAAATATATACCAAGTTTTATGCAAATCTGAAACACAATCTATGGTTTGTGTGTGCTTTAGAAAAGATAATAAGTCATGTTGAATTACTAAATTAAATTAAACTATTTAAGATAACAAAGTTATTGCGACAAAAAGATTTATAGAATCTGAGTCAGTGTGTTTAATTAATTCTTTCCTGAATGATTGTTAAGATGATAGAAATTTACTATTGACCTCCACATTTAAGGCATAGAATCACCAGAAATAACTTTATCTAAGTGCCTTGAAAGTGAATAAAAGCAGGATTACAAAGAACAATTCTTTGAATTAAAGATGAATGTGGCACACACTACACTACAAATTAAAAGCAAATGATTAATTGAGAGGATGTAAGTCTATGAAACCTAAATATGGAAGACATCAGACTTCAGATCACTCTGATGCAGGGAGTTCTGGATGGAATGACCAGCTAAACTCACAGTTCTTCCTACCAATAACAAGAGAACTGCAAAGTCCATTCTACTTGCCATGCACAGTTTTCTTACCATTTTATCTATTTATTTTTCCCTAGACTCCAGCCTATAAATTACTTACCACATACATATTTCCATTAATCTGCCCATCTCCCAAATCAGTAATAAAATCAGTATAATTTTAAAGACTGTAAGAAATAACATCTAAGAACATATTTCATTGTCTTCCTATTAGGTGACCACATTATACCATTTGACCTATGTTTAAGATTCAGTAATTCTTTTAAAACACTCTAATTCAATAATTTAGTATGTGAACAGAAACAAAAAGAAAATGAAAGAGCAAACACAGCAGGGCAGGTGGTTTAATGTTAATTAGGGAACAAAACTAATGGTGTCAATTTATTGATTGAATGTGAAGCCACATCAGAAATTTAGTTAATGGATGCTTCTAGATTGGGTGGCGTGTTACAATCTAGTGGACAGAAGCCCAATATTTATGTGATATCCTTTGTAAAAAGTCTAAGGCAAGACTCTTTCTATACTTTTCATTCTACTAACTTGATACATTATAGTTGCAAATAAATATTTGTTGGTGGGAGAAAGGAAGGAAGGAAATAAGGAAGGAAGGAGTGATGGAGGGAAATTTCAAACCTCGAGTTCATTACACTCAATAACTGATTTATTTTCTCTAATTCTGCTTTTGAGACTGCCTCACTATTCACTGAGAATATCTGAGCTGTGAATAAATATATAGAATATACATTTATATACATTTATATACATTTATATATTATATTTATATATAATATATACATTTTATATAAAATTTTCTGCAGTTTTTTCAGCTGCGTTATTTATTGCCTTTTGTTATGACTGACTTGAATTTTTAAAATATTTTTTCTTTAGACAAGTGAGCTCTGGTAAGACAAAAGCTGTCCTCAAACCTAGAGCAAACTTTTGATTTAACAATAAACTTCAATTACCTTTGTTGTTTCCCCAGCTATTGAATGCTAGTGAATATTTTGAAGCTACTTACTTATTCATTTATTTATTTTTTTTGTTAAGAATCCCAGGCTGCTCCTGTGTGCATGTCTGTGCACACAAATGCACACATACATATGCACACACACGAGGAAGTAGAAACTTATACTCAGTTGATTATACAATTTTTTAATGCATGTGCTGTTTCTTTAAACAAACAATAAAAATTAGAAAATGTACTTAAAAATTGTGAAATTTAGCATAACAAAATACTGTTTAAAATATTTAGAAAAGACACATTTAAAGACGAACATATTAGCTCTTTTCCATATTTAATTCTTTTACTACTCTAATCTTCTAGGTTTTAATGTATTTAAAATTTTAATCTAAAAGCAAGCATCCACCATTCTGTTAGGGTATGTTAGCAAGGAAGTAAATATAAATGTCTTTGCCAAAAATATTGCTAAAATGTCTCACTTATGAAGTGACAGAAAAACACTGAAAAATGTATTCATTAACGAGAATGCTACTCAATCTACCACATTGTGTATGTAAGATGGATAGACAATAAGGCAATAATTCTGTTGAGTTTGCTTTTGTGATAAACATTTTCATTTCATTAAGAAAATTTATCACTAATTTTCTTTAATATGTCATTTTGATTCTTGCAATCTGTCATATGCTTTTAGAAAGAATTATTAAAATGTAGACATTTGTAACACCTCACTTTCATGCTATTTCTAGACATCAAAAGAAGAGAGTAAATGGGCTGAAAATTGAATTATGAAATGTGATTACAGTGAGAGACATGCAGTGAATATACACTATTACAGTAAATGAACTACATAGATCATAGTTTTATTTCAGATAACAGATAAGTTTTATTCTAATTCGTTCGGATCTAGCTAAGTTTCCCTCTAAATGGCTATAACTATATTGACTATTTGAAACTTTTGATTGGAAATGTCTACACTATTATAATAAGCCGATAGTTGTGTTGAATTTGGAAATAAATAGAATGAATGGAATAATAACAGTAAAATTGTAATTTTTAAAATAAAGGCTTCACAGAGTTTATGGTATAAACTTGTAGAGAGGTGAATATACCTAAGATTTAGAATTCTGCCAATTATAACTCTGAAATCTATCGCTATGATTTTACCTACTTAAGGAGTCTGATTTTAGATGAAAGTAAAATTTCTTTGCTGGACAGAAATGTGTGTTTGGGTGTACATGTGTTCATGTGTGCATATGTTTGTATGTGCATATGTTTGTGTATACATTTGTGTATATATTTGTGTGTATACCCATGTGTATACATATACATGTACTTTAATATTTTCTTAGAAAATTAAAGAGAATAGATAGTTTAGGAAACAGTTCTTTTGAGGTCATAATAATTTCTTTAACTTGTATTATGTTCATCACAAAGTATGTGAAAAAATGTACTTATTTAGTGTGGTTTACTCCAAAAGTATCGGTATAGATGGAGTTTTCAGCAACTCAAAATTAGTTTCAAACACTGATGGCTCATCATAAAATGTTGATATGGTCCATGGTTTCAGATTGCTTGAGGTTTTCCATAAATGAAGAAGCAAGTGTTTCCATTTAGTTTATTGCTTGCGGTTATTAAGAGCATAGTCTCCGGAAACAGACTTCCTGGCTCAACTACTCTTTCCAATATTTGCTAGCTATGTGACATCTGACAAATTACTTAGTTTCTCCTTGTCTAAATTTTCTTTCATTAAGATGAAAATATAGATACAACAATGTCTAAGGACTATTATTAGCTTCAAAAATTTTAATTATATAAGGAGGAGTTAAGACAGTACCTGACACATTGTACCTGACATGTGGCATTTATTTTTAGTAACAGAATAGTGTGGCATTATTCCATCATTGAGGGATAGTATAATAACATTCTGATGTTATTCTGTTAATATCAATCAATGTATCACTGTATCACTGTAAACCCATTGTTACTCCAGCGGGTGCCAGTAATGTTTCTATTCGTCACTGATCTGAGATTTTACCAGCATCTTCTAACTCGGCTTTCCCAACGATTGGAGGCTCTTTCAGGGTCAGGGGAATGAGACCTGTTATAATCACTGTTTTTGGCACATTGAACACACTACGAGGAGCTTGCCGGGCTCTGTCTGTGTGGGCGGGACACTCTCTGTAGTCTGCTGGGCTCTCTGATAAATATATTTCTCTCTAAATTTGTTGCCTACTATCTGAACCCCATCAAACATGGTGTGGTAATGGTAATTATGGTAATTATGGAAAATGGGTAGAAAGTGTTTTAAAGTGTGTCGCACACTGTGGTTCGTGGCTGCGTGGTCTGGAAAGTGGCCTGGAGCGTGGTGGCAGTTGGGTAGTGGAGGTTGGCTGCTGGGGCTGGGTCCCTTGGGGCAGGGAGGGTTCTCACCTGTCCTCCTCTGGGGCACCCCAAGTGAAAACAGCCTGGTGTGGAGTCCGGTGGCATGGTTATGGGAGCTCCATTTTGTGCTCCCTTCCGGGAGAAGCAGTTCTGGAGGGTGGCCGATGAGGAGATTATCTAGCGCCCACTGGCAGGGAGTGGCATCTGGGTGTGACCCCTGAGTCTCCGGAGACGAGGAAGCAGGCAGAGGATCTCTGCTCCCGGGTTCTGTTCGATATATATCGATATATATATATATATATAATATATTTTTATAAATTAAGTATCTTCTTTCTGAAATTTTATCCTAAAAATTAAAGGTACTATAGTTGAGAGTACTGGGGTTAAGGCACTTGCATATGGGACTGACCTCAGTTGGAGCCCCAGAACTGATTATGTTCCCCCTGAACACAAAGCTAGGAGTAAGCTCAGATCACCTGTAGGTCTGGTCCAATCCTTCCCAATCCTCAATTTTTAAAAAAATACTTGAATTATTTTCTAGTATTTATTACATCCTTGCCAAGTATGTGGCAACATTCTATCATAATACAAAAATAACTTCAGTATGATTTAATACTAGACCTTAAAAAGCATAAAGACTATTTTTAGATTGATTTTGATATAGATTAAAATTTGATATTGAAATATATATAGTCATAAGGTCTGTCATAACATCAACAAAAGTATCCCCAGAATATTATCAGTAGTCATGAAAAATATGGCAGGCATCTCTCTCTCTTGTTTGGAGAAATAAGGTATTATTTGCTTAGAAAAATAATTACACAAGATCTTTATGATCAAAACTATAAAAGTTAAATCAAATGTTAAAGAATTCAGAAGACTGAGAGCTCACATTTTTTTTTTATGCACTTTTTTTTTAAACTTTTTTGGTCACACTCAGTGATGCACAGGGGTTACTCCTGGCTCTTCACTCAGGAATTACTCCTGGAGGTGCTCAAGAGACAATAAGGGATGCTGTGGCTAAAACCCAGGTCAGCCATGTGCAAGGCAAATGCCCCATCTGTTGTGCTATTGCTCCAGCCCCTGAGAGAGCTCACGTTTAGATGAATGAGTGAGGAGGGCTTTATATAAGAAGTGGTATTGGATCTAGATCTTGAAACATCTCTTTGTTTAGCTATGGAGGTGGAAAGCAAATAGATAAGGAAAATAAGCAGAATGTATGCACTTAAAGTAAGCAATGATAGGGACACTGTCAAAGGATTGGTGTTGAAGTATTGTACGCCTGAAACCCAGTTATGGTTAACTTGGTAATTCACGGTGACTGAATGAATAAAAACCTAAAATAAAAGTGTAGAACCAAAGACGATAGGGGAAGGTGATAGGATAACGAGAATGATTGTTTAGGTATGGAAAATAGTAAAGGTTATTAAATTTTATTTAGCTGAAATATCAATGACTCATATCTCAAAATAAAAAAAAATCTGCCCACCAATTTCCCCCCAGTTTTTCCCAAATGTTTCTAATATTTTAAAAAAAAATTGACGAAGGTTGAACTAAAAACTTTTAAAAACCCACTAAAATCTGGAATATATAAACAGAACAATCAGAGCTGAAAATGAAATTACTAATTTTAAAGATTGATTTTTGTTATGCCTTAGGAAATAGGATTACAATCATGTTTACCTTTGTGATGTTTGTGTTCAAATTTATTGTGTATCCCGTTACTAAAGTGCATATGTAAATAGGCACTTTAAATAAATACTCCTCTTTCCTATGTCACTTTCTGACATTTTTTCCTTCCCACCTCTTACCCCATTATTTCTAAGTTCACAATTTCAGTTGAAGTGCATATTCCTACCTCCCTAATTTTCAAGAATGGAATATAATTTATGGGAACAAAAAATAGGTTAAGTTTTCTAATTTACTTCAGAAAGTCAACATTTGATTAATTGCACATTGATTATACTTGAATTTATGTTTAAAATATTTCAATATAATTCATTTTTTTCTGTATTAGATTGCAAATCAGGACTCAAACTAGGGCCAGTCCCATCTGCAAGTACCTTAACTGCAGTACACTTTTTCAACTCCAGTACTTTAATTTTTAAGATAAAATTTTAGAAAGAAGAAACAATTTTTAACAATATATTTACATTTTATTATTGAGAAAAACTTGATTTTAATTGTTGCTTCAGCTCCAGGCTTAAAATTAAAGTGTAGAGGCAAACAAGTATATGTATTATAGTTACCAAGAGAACTAGAACTAAGAGATAAGCAAGAAATAGAATATTTTAATAGGATTTATCTATCTGCCATCTTCTCTCCATACCATAGTTTTTCATTAATAATGAGGAAAAAGAAATCTAGTCAACATTGAATGAAAATGTCTTTTAAGCACTTAGTTTCATTATATGTCACTTTATTTAAAGTTCCAGTTTTCAAGAACCTATCAACAATAATTCCATTAAAAATAAAAACATTTTTCTCCGATACGGCCATGGCTCCAGAGGCTAAAGGACTTAATGCAGAGCCCGGCAACTTGCAGCAGAAAAGTGAATGGACCATGCATTAATCCACAGTACCATGCCTCCCTGGGAGGGAAAGGGTGTCACTCCCTTCCGCCCCCTCCCCCCACGCCCCCTGCAGCAAGGTGGCCACCACCTCAGAGCTTATTAGAAAGCCAGGTATGAGCCAGCGGTGATGGGGCAACTGCAACCTCATGGGAAGGGGGGCGTTCCCGGCTCATCTTTCACGCCGTACCAATGTCACGAGTTGCCCCCCATGAGTGGCTCCTTGGCACGGCCATGGCTCCAGAGCCACAGAAACCAATCTCATAATTATCTGGCTCTTGGCAGAAATCCTTCCATACTTAAGGTAAAGGTAAAGGCCCTCCCGTTGATCGTCGATTTGCTCAAGCGGGCCCAGTAACGTCTCCATTGGAGACTTTGTTGTTACTGTGTCTGGCATATCGAATACTCCCGGTAGCTTGCCGGGCTCTCCAAGAGGGGCGGAGGAATCGAACTCGTCCATACTTAATAAGTAAAATATCAGAAATCCAGGCACGACATCATATGGTCCTCATAACCAGCTATAGAAAATAAATTATTTCACTATGCCTTTTCAGCAGTTCTGATTGATGGGTGGAAACTCTAAACAATAATGGCACATCTTTTGTTGAAGTGATGAATGTAATCAAAGTAGATAGAGAGTTAAGTAGAATCATCTGCCTCACAGGCATTGGGAGGGGCGGGGGGTATATTGGGCTTCTTGGTGGTGAAAAATAAGTACTGGTGAAGGGAAAGTTGTTTTATTATTATATGACCGAGACTTAAATCTGAAAGCTTTTCACAAGATGGCGGCCGCCTAGGAGCTCTTTGGAAAGCCAGGTATGAGCCGGTGGTGACAGGGCAACGGAACCCTCATGGCAAAGGGGGCATTTCCGGCTCGTCCTTCACGCCCTACGGTAGGTCACGGGTTGCCCCCCACGAGCGGCTCTCTGGCAGGGCCGTGGCTCTAGAAGCACAAGGACTTAATGCAGAACCCGGCAGCTTGCGGCAGAAAAGTGAATGGACTATGCGTTAATCCACGGCACCATGCCTACAGAGCCACAGAAACCAATCTCATAATTATCTTGCTCTCTGCAGAAATACTTCCAGGCTTAATAAGTAAAATATCAGAAATCCAAAATTGCGCAGTCCCTATTGCTGCATGACATCATTTGGTTCTTGTAAACAGCTGTAGAAAACAAATTATTTTGCAATGCCTTTTCAGCAGGTCTGATTTTGGGGTGTAAACTCTAAACAATAATGGGGCATCTTCTGTTGAAACAATCAATCTAATCAAAGTAGATAGAGTGCTAATTAGAATTCATCTGCCTCATAGGCATTGGGAGGGGTGGGAGGGGGTGTATTGGGGTTCTTGATGGTTAAATATAAGTTCTGGTGAAGGGAAATGTGTTTGATCATTGCATGACCGAGACTTAAACTTGAAAGCTTTGTAACTTTGTAACTTTTCCCAAAGTGATTCAATAAATAATAATAAATAATAATAAATAATAATAAAAATAATAATAATAAATAATAATAAATATTATTATTATTTATTCAATAAATAAATTAAAATAAATAAATAAATAAATAAGTAGACACCTAGAGACAAAAAAAAAAACCTGAAAGCTTTGTAACTCTTCCCACAGTGATTCAATAAATAAAAAATTAAAACACTTTAATTTTAGTAATAAATGTCACCTAGAAGGCAATTAATATTTTTTAAATTCAAAATTCTACTGTAATAGCGCAAAACAATGCAGATGCATTATAAAGAATGTACTGCTTTTATAAACATTTTGTCATTTCAAAATATATTATATAAGCAAGGTTCAAAACATAAAGTATACATTGAATGCTAATGAAATATTTAGTTTCTATACAAATTTGGAGTAAGATTACTGTGAAATAAGGTTTTATTGTGGCTGAGGTTGTGACTTACTATAGAACAACCTATTGCAACCACAATTTGAGAACTTTTAAGCAAGCTCTCCTTGATTTATTGTATTCCTCTGAGGTAATATGTTGTTCTGAACAGTATAATTTTGGGAAATGGGGTTTTCTAAGTCCAGATTACTTTTGGAATATGAATTGTTTTTCTGGAAGCACAGAAAGGAGTCCATGACTGCTTTTCATTTTATTTGGAGGGCTAAGCTTACACATAAATAATCTTATCTATCAGACAACAAGTTGATAGTAACTGAGCTCAGAAACAAAATTTAAGGGATGAAATCCATTGGAATGCCATTTTTTCAGTCTATAGAAAATGAGGGCAAGAGATTTCTTTTAATATTTTGAATTTGTGATTTAAGAGGTATAATATATGCTTTGCTGAGTTTTATCCTCGGCATCAAGTGATTGCCTAGTACTACCAGGTATGGCCCAAATAATAACAACAGAAAATAAAAGTTTTTAAAGATATTCTCCATTCTATTTTTGTGTTACAGTACTTATTGTTTTGTACACTAAAGTTCTTATCTTAGATAGGATGGAAAAAAGAAAACCATACGTTTTCTGTTAGGAACTTTTGGGATTTATGAGGAACACGGACTCCTAAAGAAAATTGTTGGTAGTACTGTGTTGAAGAAGAGACACAACTTCAAGCTCACTGATTCTGTCCAACCATTTTGGAAAACAATATGGACAGTTCTTCAAAACTAGAAATTGAGCTTCCATATGACCCCACAATATCACTTCTGGAAATATATCCGGATGATACAAAAAAGCACAGTAGAAATGATGTCTGTACCTATATGTTCATTGCAGCGCAGGTCACAATAGCCAAAATCTGGAAACAATCCAAGTGCCCTAGAACAAATGACTGGTTAAAGAAACTTTGGTACATCTACACAGTGGAATACTGTGCAGCTGTCAGAGGAGATGAAGTCATGAACTTTGCTTATAAATGGATAGACGTGGAGCGTATCATGCTAAGTGAAATGAGTCAGAAAGAGACGGACAGACATAGAAGGACTGCACTCATTTGTGGAGTATAAAATGGTATAATATGAGTTTGACACCTAAGGATAGTAAATACACAAGACAGGAAGATTGCTCCATATCTGGAAGCCTGACACATGATCAAAGGGGAGAAGGCAGCTGGAATAGAGAAGGGATCACTAAGAAAATGATGGGTTGAGGAACCGGTGGGGATGTGGCGTGTGCTGAAAGTAGATAAAGGACCAAATATGATAACCTCTCAGTGTCTGTATTGCAAACCATAATGCCCAAAAGCAGAGAGAGAGAGTATGGGAAATATTGTCTGCTGTGGAGGCAGGGGGAGGGTGGGAAAGAGGGGGGGTATACGGGGATATTGGTAGTGGAGAATGTGAACATGCAGAGGGGTGAGTGTTTGATCACTGTGTGATTGTAACCCAAACATGAAAGCTTGTAACTATCTCATGGTGATTTAATAAAATTAAAATTAAAATTAAAAAATTTTAAAAAAGAATAAGAAGAGACACACAATCTCTGTGTTTTATACAGACTGCCATTAAAGACTGAAAGAGAAATCTAGGGTAGCAGAAGTCTAGGGTAGGTTCCCAAGTTCTTTTTAAGACAGAGATCACACAGGTTATCTACTTTCTGGAATCTTGGAAACATCTCTTTTTTAATCAAATAAATATGTAAATTTACTCCATTTGCAATTTGGAATTGTATGGTATTTATATTCCATCAAAAATGTAAAGCTCATTTATGTCATTAGTCACTAAAAATCTTCATAGCTTGATCTTTAAATTAAATAATTAGGTTTCTGGCTATACTCCTATGAGTTCTATATGATTAAATCATATGCCAAGCATAACTTATGATGATGTGCTTTTTATTTTGAAATTTATTAGATTTCCTTTTTTTCCATAATGCTATATGCTGTCACATATGAAGAAAAAATAGCACTGTAGCACTATCCTCCCGTTGTTCATCAGTTTGTTTGAACAGGCACCAGTAGCATCTCCATTGTGAGACTTGTTACTGTTTTTGGCATATCGGATACATCCCGAGTAGCTTGCCAGGCTTTGCCGTGTGGGCAGGATACACTCGGTAGCTCACCGGGCTCTCCGAGAGTGACGGAGGAAATGAACACAGGTCAGCCTCAAGCCCAGGTCAACAGTGTGCAAGGCAAACGCCCTACCCGCTATGCTAATACTAAGGTATTATTCAAAGTAATTAAATTGCCATTAATGATTAATTTGATTGTGACTATTATCTGATTGAGATACTATAGCAAAATATAAATCAATTTTTGACAACTTTGGGGCATTCAAATAATTATCCACAGGAAAATAAATAAATAAATAAATAAAAATAAAATATCTAAACTAGGTAATAAAAAATCATGCTACGTCTTTAAGACAGCAAATCTCCAATATTGATCCAAACTTAAATTTAAATTTGACTGAAACTGTGAGAAATCTGAAAATAACCTCTTTAATTATTGAGTAAATGTAATGCAGTCTATATTTACTCAACTTTACTCAAGTTTAGGTAAATGTATGTATTACCTGCCAGTTTTTTAGGGCAAGTGTTATTTTTGAGAATGTTTTGATAAAACAAATAAAATATCCAATAAGCACTTTATGGTGCAGTTGTCTTGCCCACTGTAGAAGCACAGTGTTTGGGATTAAAGTCATATGCACATGAAAATACAAAGAGAGCCCTGACTGCCTACTTTTCAATCCATACAGTTGAAATGATGGCTATGGAGAAATGAAATTAGAAATTTTAAATTATAGATTCTCTTCGTTACTTTATTTCCCCACTAATTAATTCTCTTGCAATTTTAGTGTCTTTTCTGTTTATTTTATAACCTTTACATTATGCTTGAAAGATCAAGATACATAAATACAAGTAAAACAGTTTCATAATAACTAAAAAAATAAAAATAGAAATATTAAAAAATTAGTTTTAAGAAACAATGACATTGCTAAAAATACAAAAAGACAAAATGAAAAATTACAGTCTATACTATAGAAATGAAACACACCAAGTTTGTTCTCAACTTATTCCTGTTCTTATTCCAGTCGCTTTTGTACTTTCTCTTTTCAATTTTTGTTTTATTTTATTTTTAATGTATCAAAGGTTAGTTACAATAGTGTTAAAGTTTATGGTGTTGATATATATATATATACATATATATATATATACTACTGTTATTAGCAGTTTAGAAAGACAACTAAATGGCAGCATTTGTGTTAGAATATAAACTAGTCATTTGCACTAAATTAGATATTATCCTTTTCCTTTATTCTTAATCTTTTAATATGTATTATTCTTTAATATGAAGAATTAATCTGCTACAGTTTGTTTTCTCTTTCCCCCTAAAAATCTTAGCTAATCACTCGCCCAACTTAACCTCCTCTTTCTCAAGCAAAGCTAATGGTCCAACTAGGCCATTTTTATTCTTCAATGTTTATATTTTCTAGCGAATGTGTATTCATCACAACTAAAACTAAAACACAAACACTTTTCTACATTTTCTAGAATTTTTTTAATATAACTCTGTTTGGAAAATTTATCATTAATGGTTATCTATTGGGAAGGAAGAGAAATTTCAGGTAGCACAGTGGGGAAAGATAGTTGGGTTTAAACAAGTTTCATCTGCTGCTTAGTAGAGACCAAGTAATCATTCTATAAGCTCTCTTTATATTTAATTAAAATTAGAAAAATAAACTAAACAGGTTGTTTCAGTGTACTTAATATCAACCATTTCACTCCCAAAATGCTATAATTTAGGTAATAAATTATATAGTCAATCAATTTTAAAAAGTGGAAATTGGATAAACTGTACATGTTTGTAGTTTAGTATAAGATATAAAATGGTTTTCTTTGAGTCTTAGATCTTATATTAAGTGATAACTACTGAAAGATAACACTAATGACTATAAGGGTAAAGAAGAAAAAGATCACAAATGCAAATAAAATAGTAATCATCTGAATTCTTCTGAAATTATTGTGTTATTTTGCTATTATGCAAACAGGCATGTCAGAAATCTGATTATTATTTCCTAATTCCTGTGCCTGTTTTTTTCTGTAATTTTTTGCTCTTTCCTGTCATTGTCTTCATACTTATAGTAACTTGTCTCTTTTAAATTTGATTAGTGTTAAATTATTTTTGTGGCAGTAGTAATGTCAAAGATTCCAGTTGTTCCTCTGTGTTTCCCAAGCCCTTTACAATTAAATGGGGGAACAGAAACCAGTTCTGGCAGAATATTGTGGCAGGATTGCTTTGCATCATTTCCAGGCAGGCTTTGCTGCTATTCCTATTGGTGTTAATACTAGAGAGTGGGGCCTCAAGTGAACTGTCTATAGTAGAGCGCCTTCGAATCTACATGGGGTGTGTGTGATGACTGAAAAACATCACGTGGTAAGTGAAGCCACAGAGATTTGGAGGCTATTGGTTACGATAGCATCCTTAAATCTGCCTTTACAGAGAAGTTGATACCAGGAGAGATGTGTTGTTATAACAAAGGTAAAAACCCTCAAGTATATGGTGGTAGGTTTTGGTTGTGGGTTGGGAGGGTATGGAGGAAATGACTATTGAGTTTAAAAGACAAAAATATACCTTAAACCTTTAAACATCTATTTGTAATAAACATCTATCTTATTTTTTTCCTTTGGACATTATACATTTACTTGCTTTATAACTTTTTTCTTTTAAAATAATAAAAGAACTGTGATTTACAAAGTTATTGATAGTTTAGTTTCAGACATATAATATATTAACACCAATCCCACCACCAGTATCAGCTTCCCTCCACCATTGTCCCCATATTCCCTCTCCCACCCTAGCCCTTACTCCACCCCTGCCTGTCAACTTGACGGGCACATTACAGAGTTGCAGCTTAGATCTCATGTCTCCAGTGTTGTTGCATCTGTGTTTTGGATATACGTCTATCCCATCCACCCACCCACCCACCAACCCATATCACCATTGATACCTGAAGTCCTGAGGCCTGTTCACACATTTCTTCCCGTTCTCTTCTTCCCCCTTGCTTTGTTTTTTTATGACTTAATGATTCAACATTTGTCTTTCTTCTTCTGACTCATAGCATAAGGAAGTTAGCATAATACCCTTTAGTTTTATCAATGTTATAGCAAAAGGCAAGATTTCATACAATCCAAGTGGCACTGTCACTCAAGGTGGTTGTTGCTGTCCTTCTACCACACTGGGGGAGAGGGTCTGGAGCAATAGCACAGTAGGTAAGGCGTTTGCCTTGCACACGGTCGACCTGGATTTGATTCCTCCACCCCTTTCAGAGAGCCTGGCAAGCTACCGAGAATATCTCACCCACACGGCAAAGCCTGGCAAGCTACCTGTGACGTACTCAATATGCCAAAAACAGTAACAAGTCTCACAATGGAGATGTTACTGGGCCCGGTCAAGCAAATTGATGAACAGCGGAAGGACAGTGCTAGTGACAGTGCCATTTAATGAATTACTGTGGGATACAGTTACAGACTTACGAACTTCTGTGCTTATGTTTAGTCATACAATGATCGAGTACCCATCCCTCCACCAGTGCCCATTCTCCACCATCAATGTTCCCAGTGTCCCTCTTGTCACCCTTACCCCATTTCTCCACTGCTAACCCCTGCCTTTGTGGCAGGCACATTCCCTTTTACTCTCTCTCTCCTCTTGGGTGTTATGGTTTGCAATACTGGTAGTAAGTGGCCATCATGTTTTGTCTATTGCCGACTTTCAGCATGCATCTGCCATCTGAATGAGCTCTCCAAGCATCATTCACTTAGTGGTCCCTTCTCTATTCCAGCTGCTTTTTCCCCAGCATGTGAGACTGGCTTCCAAACCATGGAACTATCCTCCTGGCCCTTATCTCTATTATCCTTACGTTTTTATTTTTGTAAGAGTAAAATATTTTTCACTGTGAGTGGGCTTGGGGTGAGAAAAACAAACTGGAGCCTGTGATAATTTAGGCAGCAAGTCTTATAACATACCTCCTCTAACTCTCTGAAGACAGGTGGAAAATGGCACAGTAATAGTGTGCATTGGTGACTTCTGATTGCGTTTCACAAGGTGTTACAAGAAAGACATGGTTTCAACAGAGAAATTGTCAATCTATACTTAGTAAAAGAGAATAAGAACATTTAGGCCTTTTCCTGTTGACAGTCAACTGCTTTGACATCCCGCAGTAAAAGGCTTGAGAAAAACCTCTGTGGGAAACTTGTTCAGTAAATCTTTCAACTAATTAAAATGCCTAAGCGCAATATCGAGCTAAGGATCAGAGCACATAAAACATTTGTTGTTATTGTTGTTGTTGCTGTTTTTATTTAAGGGACTGAAAATCACCGATAAGATCAGGTAAAGTAGATTATAGGAATGAAAAGGCAATCAAATATTCTGTATATTAGAGTTCTTTCTTAAAGAGAATGATAGCTCAAGAAACCACTACACTAAAATGATTCAAGGACTTATATAAGTTCCAGCTATATCAAATTATACATTACATCAATCAATTGCTAAATGCTAGTGGCTTACATCAAGCAAAGCTTATTTCTCCTTTACACATACATGTCCATCACAGGTGGCTATATCTCTGTTCCATGCCTTCTTTAATCTGGGTTTGCCATATCTGACACAATCTTTGTTTAGTTCATTGAAAACCTGAAGGCAAAAGAAAAAATATTATGGAAGCAGGTGCTCACTTCAATGTGATGCAAGCCACTTTTTATGCCATTATAGGATAAAACAATTAACAGGATGGGTCACATTGTCCCCTTGCACATTGGTGAACAGTACTGAAGTTGATAACAAACTACTAATGTGATACGGGTAGAAAGTGGATTCAGTTGCACATTTCAGATGAAGATTATATTCCTAATTTCCAATTCAAATGTAGATAAGAAGAGAAAAGATAAAAAAAATCAGGGATTGTTTCTCTTCCTCAACGTTCTCAATAGGATTTTGGAGTTGATACACAGAAGACACTAATAGAGTTTCCTAATTTTTTTCCTAGGTGCAAGTTTTCTTCTGTGTAAGGCTGGAGCGATAGCAGGGGCTGGAGCGATAGCACAGCGGATAGGGCGTTCGCCTTACAAGCGGCCAACATGGCCGACCCGAGTTCAATTCCTCCGCCCCTCTCGGAGAGCCGGGCAAGCTACCGAGAGTATTCGATATGCCAGACACAGTAACAACAAAGTCTCCAATGGAGACGTTACTGGGCCCGCTCGAGCAAATCGACGATCAACGGGAGGGCTTTACCTTTACCTTACCTTATTTATTTATAGAAAACAGGAGCATGTCTTTTAGTTCACAATTCTCTTGTCCTATAGGATCATATATGTATTAGTATGAAGATGATTTATGTATCTTGGAAACTCTTGACTTTAAAGCTAAGTATATGACTGGAATTTTTATGCTCTTCCTGTTAAATGTGGCCCATCTGTTGGAAGAAGAGAACAAAAGGATATATGGTAACTGGACAGATACACCAGGCCTCAGGCATTAACACTCACTATCCAAGTTATTGGTAATGAGTCCCTAAGTGAAGCAAAGTATCACTTCACGTTTGGGATCATTAAAAGTCCGCGCATAGTCTGAACTTTTTCTACTGGAGTGACCATTGCTCTTATTTTGAGAGTATTCACTGTCAGAATTCTAGTAGACAGCAGAGCCTCTGCCCTAAATGAAAAATCCAAACTTTCTTACACTAAGTGCAGGACTTTGGAAGTAGTTTGTTTCCAAAGCTTATCCAGCCAGCCAAATCATGTGAAATAATGCTAAAAATTCTATATAAAACAGTTCTTTTTTAAAAATGTAATTTTATTTCCCTCTTAACTTTATGAGGGCACTTTGTACTGCTTATCCCTCTTATTCATCCATCTCTCTGATTCCAAGGGAAAAAATAAGTGTCATAAAAATAATAATAAAGAGGCTGACAGAGCTCTGCCCATTTACCCTCTGTTTCAAAGGCAGAAACATGGACAGAATTATTTGTTTTCCCCTTCCCACATAATGGTACATCAGAGGTTAGATCCACTCAGAAAAAGGATACTGAGAATGTCCTTTGGGAATCCCATAATGGGCACTTGTTCTTTGTGCAGTCCCTCTAAACAATGCAAAATAGCAGACTGTATATTCCATACGCAAAAGCACAGATTTTTAATCACACACATGCACACAGACCCAAAAGGAGAATTAATTATTAATGATGCTGTGGTTTGACTCAACTTCAATTAATAAATAATTTAGAATGCTGTATATAAGAAAAGGCATTATAATAAAAAATGAGGTAAAATCTCAGCAGAAATCTCCAAATTATAATTTATAAAGACATTTCTCAATACTGATAATTTCTAATAGTGTCGAATTCCTTTTAGTGGGCTTTTGTTTATTCACAGAAGCACTTATAAACCAGTATTAGGTAAGGAATTTAGTAACATTTGTAAAAATTTGTATCAACAAAAGCAATTTTCACTAATATATAGGAAGACAAAAACAAAAATAAAAAAACATTTTTTTCAGTTATTGGTAATAATCTTTCAAATTCCTAAACTAATGCATATCTTAAGAAGTAATGAAGTATTAGGTACCATTTTTAGCTAATGATTCATCTGTTAGTCACGGTACATGTCAAGTGACAAGTTGGTTAGTGTAGAATCCACTAGCCAGTAGATTTTAAGATTAACCACTATCCTAACCCTGTACTAACTTTACCTTAGCTAAGAGCTAAATTTAACAATTTGCCTAAATTTTTCATTGCCTTGTAATTTTTAACATTCATTTTAATCTTTGAAAATAGCCAAACAGTAACAGTAACCTTCCTCTAATCCTAACCCCAACCCTAACCCTGTACCAACCAGACTTTAGCAAGACTAAAACATAACAATTAACCTAAATTTCACAAATGTCCTTTAACTAATTTTAATTTTCATATTTGAAAATAGTCAAATCTAAGCCACAATCTTCCTCAAACATTAACCCTAATGCTAACTCTAAGCCCATTGCTAATCCTTTCAACAACCCTGGACTAACCAAGTTTAGCTAAGCTTAAACCCACCAATTACCCTAACTACAACCCTATTCCTATACCAAACTTACCTTAGTTCAGGCTTAAACATAACAATTAGCCTAAATTTCATAGTTGCCCTATAATTAAGTTTTATTTTTTTTCTCTTGGAGTAGCCAAAACTAAACTGTAATCTTCGAACCTTAACCTTAACCTTTACTCTAAGCATATGAGATAGATAAAATATCATATGAAGTTACATCTGAGATTATAAGATTAGAATATAGACGTGTTGATATAATGCTTTGTTTTGTGTCACTGGCTTATTTTTATACTTTTTAATGACAAAAGTGATAGCCTTTTAAAGAATTGCTCATATAAAGGGTTTTTTTTTTTTTTTTGGTTTTGGGTCAGACCCAGTGATGCTCAGGGGTTACTGCCAGCTCTGCACTCAGGAATTAGTCCTAGTGGTGCTTGGGGGACCATATGGGATGCCAGGAATAGAACCCAGGTCAGCGCGTGCAAGGCAAATGCCCTACCCACTGTACTATCACTCCAACCACAAAGTTAACAAATAAAATAGAAGTAAGGAAAAACCCCTTGGAAACCTTTGGTTTTATTCCTAAGTTTTTTGCTCGAGCGGGCCCAGTAACGTCTCCATTGGAGACTTTGTTGTTACTGTGTCTGGCATATCGAATACTCTCGGTAGCTTGCCGGGCTCTCCGAGAGGGGCGGAGGAATCGAACTCGGGTCGGCCATGTTGGCCGCGTGTAAGGCGAACGCCCTACCGCTGTGCTATCGCTCCAGCCCTCTAAGTTTTTTATTACCTAATATTTAGTATTCTTGTTTTTTTCTGTCTATTAACTGCAATCTTACCAAAGCCTCAGGTATACAAAATTAGAAGTTTTGTAACAGACATTGAGTTAATTTTAATTTTATTTTTATTAAGGAACCATGATGTACAAAGTTGTTAATAATATTTTTTCAGCCATAAAATGTTCTGAAACAGTATAAACTTCTTTCCATCAGTGTCTCCAGGTACACTCACCATCCAGTCTACATCCTCTGTAGTCACATTTTTAAGTTTGGTTGTTATATTTTTGGGTCTCCTTCTTACAGGGTTAGATGGCTCTGTAGTTCAGATCTATACATATACTTCTACATCATTCCTGTAACTGAGGACCCTGATTCCTGCCCTCTTTACCTATCATTTACCTGTTCTTACTTTCCCCTTTGATTTATCCTTTCTCCCTTCTCCTTTCTATAATCTAAGACCCAAGATAATATAGATATTCCTCCTAATTTGATACTTTTGTATTTTCTTGTCATGTTATTCTTTGCCGGCAATTTCATCTTTGTTGTCTATGCACCAACGTCCAATTATGGTGAAGGAGAAATTGAGAAGTTCTACATGGAGCTGGAGAAGTTCTATAAAGAAGACCACACCTTCTACAAGATCATTGTCGGTGATTTTAGTGCCAAGATAGGACCAAGAAGATCAGCTGATGAACTCCACATCGGGACCTACGGCCTAGAATGGAAAAAACAGGGTGAGAGACTGTCTGAGTTCATCATGTAGACCAAGACCATCCATGGTAACTCACAGTTCCAAAAGGCTGAATCTAAATGTTGGACATGCGAGTCTCCTGGTGGATGGTTCCACAATGAAATAGACCACATCATATTCAATCGACCGTTTTGCCTAACTGATGTTGCTGTTGTCCCAAAATTCCAAATGGGATCGGACCACCGTCTCCTTCGTGCAAAATTCGACCTCACAGAACGGGGAGAAAAGACTGCAAAGTTTAAGAAGAGAACTCCTAGAACGACCACCAACTGGGAGCTCTTTCGCTCTGTTGCGGCAACATGGGAAGATGCCTTCATTGACAACATTGATGAGGAATACAATTGAATGATTCAGCACCTCCGTGATTGTGCAAGGAATGCCAAGAGACAGATAACCACAAAAAGAACGCCTTTCTTCGAACACTCTTGAATTTACTCACCAAAGTGGCTTGGCACATATCTCAGGCAACCGCAAGTGAATGTCCGAGCTGGCAAAACAGTGCAGGAAAGCAATCAAGGATGACCTCAAAGACAGGAGAGCAGCAGTGCTGGTAGATGCAGCAGAAGCTGGGAAAAGCATTCATAATGCCCGCCTGTCCTTCACCAACTACAAGACCAAGATGACTGCCCTCCGACATCCTGACGGATCTATCACATCTTCCAGAACGGCAATGGAGAAGATTATCCATGACTTCTACTCAAATCTCTTCGATAGCCATGTCCACTTGCCGACATACCAAATTGCACAGGATGGATATGTCGTTCCCAATGTTCTCCCTTCTGAAATCCGACACACCATTTCGTCAGTAAAGAAACGAACACCACCCGGCCCAGACAAGGTCAGACCTGAACACCTGAAGAACCTGCCGTCAGTACTCATCAATACGCTGGCTCGGCTCTTCACACGCTGCCTGTCTGAATGTAAGGTTCCATCCCAATGGAAAACCAGCAGGACTGTACTACTGTTCAAGAAGGAGACATCCATGACATTGGCAACTATCGCCCGATCTGCCTACTGTCTATCATCTACAAGCTGTTCACTCGAGTCATCTGGCAGAACACTAGATCAAGGATAACCATGCGAGCAAGCCAGGTTCCTCAAAGGATTTAGTACCATCGACCATATCCACACGATAACCAAGCTCATTGAGGTTTCTCAGGAGTTCAAGATGCCACTCTGTCTAACGTTCATTGATTTAAAGAAGGCCTTTGATTCTGTTGAGATGGATGTGGTCATCAAAGTCCTAGCCAATCAGGGCATACAAACTCAATACATCAGGATCCTCCGTGAGCTCTATTACGGATTCACTACCAGCATCTCACTGTTCTACAAAGAAGTAATTACCGATGTCAAGAGAAGGGTTCGGCAGGATGATACCATTTCACCAAAACTCTTTAGTGCCACCCTCGAGAACATTATGTGACAACTGGAATGGGAAGGAATGGGAGTGAAGATAGATGGTCAGCAACTACACCACCTCCGCTTTGTTGATGATATCATTCTAATAACACCAAACATCAGCCAAGCAGCACAAATGCTAACCGACTTCAACCGTGAGTGTGGAAAGGTCAGATTACAACTGAATCTCACAAAGACAACATTCACGAGAAACAGTCTTGTTCCTGATGTTCTATTCACTCTCCATGGAACCACCATCTCCAGATGCAACAGTTATATATACCTAGGTCGAGAAATCAACATGATGAAAGAGCTGGCACTTGAGTTGCGTAGGAGGAAGAGAGCTGCTTGGAATGCCTTCAAGAGCGTTGAAGAAATAACTAAGAGGACAAAGAACCTCCAGCTCCATGCAGATCTCTTCAGTTCCACTGTTATTCCTGCATTAACATATGCCTCAGAGACCTGGGCCCTACAAAAACAGGATGAGAACACTATTCAGGTCTCTCAAAGAGGAATCAAAAGAGCTATGCTTGGAGTATCACGTTTCACTCAAATGAGAGATAGAATCAGGAGTTCTGTTCTCCGTCAACACTCAAGAATCAGGAATGCTGTCTCATTTGCCAAGGCATCAAAAATCAGATGGGCTGGACACGTATTGAGGCTTAGAGATGACTGTTGGACTAGAGCCATTACTGACTAGATTCCACGGGATGTCAAAAGATCGCATGGACACCCACCTACAAGATGGTCAGACTTCTTTGTCAAGACCCTGAATGATTGGTTTGAGGCTCTGCAAGTCCTAGAATGAGCAGATGCCATTGGGCTATGCTAGCATGCAACAGGGATGAATAGAGACGTTACTGGCACCTGCTCAAGTAAATCGATGAGTAACGGGGTATCAAGTGATAAAGTTATTCTTTATAATACAGGTAAGAGAGATCATCTGATATTTTAATTTTTTTCTGAATTACTTCACTTAACATAATTTCCTCCAGTTTCATCTAAACTGCAGTGAATCTCATGGTTTAATCATTTCTTACAGCCGCATAGTATTCCATTGGGTCTATATACCACAACTTTATTATCCAATCATTTGTCATTGGACTTCTAGATTGATTCCATATCTTATTTTCAATTATTTTTTGTGCCTTTGGAGTTGCTACCAAGATTTCAAATTGCTGGATAATTTGGCAGCTCTGTTTTTAATCTTCTAAGAAATTTACATAATTTTTATATCCATTGAAACAGACAACACTCCAAGCAGCAGTGCATGAGGGGTCTCTCTCTTTCTCTCTCTCTCTCTCTGAACCACATTCCCTATCCCTGTCAATATTTATTTCTTTTTTCTTGATATGTGTCATTGTCGCTGTTGTGGGATGATACCACAGTTTGTTCTGATTTAAATTTCCCTGATAATAAGTGATGATGGTCACTTTTTCATGTGCCTATTGGTCATCCACCCTTAATCTTCAGAGGATTATCTGTTAATTTCCTTTCCCCATTTTTTGATAGGTTATCTTTTTATTTTTTTACTTTTCTATTGTTGTTTATCTGTTGGGGTGCTTTATGTAGCATAGATATTAACTCACTATTGATAGGCTGAGTGTAAATATTTTCTTCGGTTCAGTTGGGTGTTCATTAGTTTAAGTCTGTGTTTCTTTCACCATGCAGAAACTCTTCAACTGATGCCATTCCATGGTTAATTTTTATTTCTTTGTTCCTTTCGCCTATGGAATCATATGATATGCAGGTTTTTTTTAGGGGGGGTGCTTTTTTGGGTCACGCCGGGCAATGCACAGTGGCTACTCCTGGCTCTGCACTCAGGAATTAACCCTGATGGTGCTCAGGGGACCATATGGGATGCTGGGAATTGAACCCGGATTGGCTGCTTGCAAGGCAAATGCCCTACCCACTGTGCTATTGCTCCAGCCCCAACATGCAGTTTTTATGAAATAAATTTCATATAATATAAAGTGGTTTAAATTTTTTAATGTGTATCATTTGTGTTCTGAGAAGTGTGATATAGGGCTATAGGGCTAGGAAGATAGTACAGGGTTTAGTGTTCATGCCTTGCATTCTCTAGACACAGATTTGATCCTTGTCACCATATGACCCTTCAGCATCACCAGGTGTAGCTCTGGAGGTCCCTGCATCACTAACTGTGACCCTAGAGACCTCTGAGCATTGTAGGGTATCCGTGATTATTCACCAGGCAGCTCTTTATCCTCTGGTCTGAGCATTCAATCAATCTGCTGAGTTGGCTGAAAATTGCTAGGACAGGCTCCAGGGGTTGTCTCATTACCTGTCTCAAGACAATCACTCCTTCCTGAGATAACTATTTAACTATTGATTGACCTACCCTGATATATTTTCTATAAAGAGAAAAATGAAAGGATTTTTTTTCAGAAGGAATAAGAGAATTGTGTTTATACTGACACTTTGGCATAGGGTATGTTTTCTAGTATTTTATTGCTTAAGCCTCATAGATAATTTAATAGAAAATATCAGTGAAACCTGTGTAGGCCAGAAACAAAATCAACAAGTTAAGAGAATGACAGGAAAGGAAGAAATAGGAAAATTTTGATTTTGTTTTAAAGTTTTATTTAAGGTGTATATTAGCAGTTACATATTTTGAAGGAGGCCTCCTGGAAAATGCTCAGAAAATCTGGGGCTCCTTCCAGAAATTCTTGGCCAACTGGGTCTATGATTCAATGCAGGTTCGCAGCATCCAAGGGGTACCTGAGCCACTCTGGCAGGTCTGGTCTGAGATAGTAGGGCCACACCTAGTGGTGCTCAGGCGTTTTCAGGGCTGGACCCAGCAATGCTCAAGAGGATTCTGAGCTGCCCAGAATCTCCTGGAGCATGCACCCTAACCACTGTGCTCTCCACAGGAACTTCAACAGATCCTTTAAACAAATTTTTTTTCATTGTATTTCTAGTGTTATTCTGCCTTTTTCAAACCCACTCCCCTACAATTGCCCATATTCTTTTCTTTTTATAGAAATAATTTTGCTTAAACACCTTTTCCTTGGGGATGGGAGTAGGGCACTCCTAAATTATGCTCAGAAGGCCTTCTGGCAATTCTTAGCTAATAGCATTGGAATTTCAATGAGGTAGAAAACAGTTCTGGAGACAGCAGGGATTACTAAGCCCTCACTACAGTACTCAGCCTCTCCAGGGCTGTACCCAGTGAAGTTCACTGAACCATAAGGTCAGCCTCAGACAGGGCATGCACCCCTTACTACTCTACCTCTCAGATCCCTAAAGAACATTTTGATTTGTTAGAAAAATTTAAAAAGTACAGAACAATCAAAACTTGCTTTTCAATGACCACATAACAATATCTGGTCTGAACAACTTTCATTTTGAGTTTCTCCCAATATGTTGCAAGTGATTTTATATTTGTCTACATGAGTATATTTTATTATAAAAATCTCAAGATGGAGGTTTTTTATATCAAAGATTTCACGGAGTCAAAATTAATATTATTTTTTTCTTGAGTCATTTTTAAAAGTGTTTCCTTTTTATAGAAGATCTCATTAAAGCTCACAATTGAAGTTAAATTTTATATCTGTTTGTTCGTTTTGGATGGTCTTGAATATTCAAAAACCCAGATGTTTATATCTTTCTATAATGTTTCAAATATCAGGGCTATCTAATAGACTACTTGAGATTAAATGTTGTATAACATTTCTTACAAGAGTGCTACTTAAACTATGCCTGCATCTTAACAACTACGTCAAGAGGTATATAAATAGTTAAGTTCTTTCAATAGTGATGATTTGTTTGCTTCCTTGGGTTAAAATAAACTAGGCCTTTTAACGCCAAGGACTTTCAATTACAAATGTATATTTTGTCCTTTGTGAGTAATAATCAGTCTACTTTGCCACTATGATTACATGTTCTCCAATGCTCCTTATCTAGGGTTTTATTTTTAATCTATTGATGATTCTTGTCTAAAGTATATGTTTTATTAAATAGTAATTGCAATTCTTTCTCCTGTTTACCAATTACTGTTCGCTCTACTCTCCCTTTTATGAAAGCATTATATGGACTCATCAATTATTTCTATTGCAGTATTTGTTATATGCCTTACATTTGACTCTGGGTAATTTTTTATAAGTTATCTCCTTTATCCTTTTAAAATCCTTCCTAAATCATTTGACTGTTCTTTACTCCTTGGAATTAAAAGTCTATCCCAGGCTTCCTTCTACTTTCTGGATGCACCTGGAATAAGTTTTTTTATTTTTTCTCTCAAGGATTTCATCTTGTTGGAATTACATTTTTGTTGAAGAATGATTAGAAAACAGTTTCTAGCATTATACATTTTTTTGGCTTTTGGATCACGCCTGGCAATGCTCAGGGGTTACTCCTGGTTTTGCACTCAGGAGATACTCCTGACAGTGCTTGGGGGACCATATGGGATGCTGGGGATCGAAACCGGGTCTGCAGCATGCAAGGTAAATGCCCTCCCCACTGTACTGTTGCTCTGGCCCCGCATTATACATTTTTTTTTGTTATTGAGGTTGCAACTTTTTAAACCCTTTCAAAAGACAAAGGCCTAGGAAATATATGGTTTGTAAAGTATCATAAGTTTATACACTGTCACTGTCCTCCTATTGTTCATCAATTTGCTCAAGTAGGCACCAGTAATGTCTCACAACAAACTGTGAGAACTTGTTGTTACTGTTTTGGGCACATCGAATATATATGTCACAGGTAGCTTGTCAGGCTTTGCCGTGTGGGCGAGATACTCTCAGTAGCTTGCTGGGCCCTCCAAGAGGGGCGGAGATATTGAACTCGGATCGGCCGCGTGCAAGGCAAACTCTCTAACTGCTGTGCTATCTCACAAATATCTACAAAGAAAATGTAATGGGGCATTATTTTTAGTTATAATATTGCTCGAGCGGGCCTAGTAACGTCTCCATTGGAGACTTTGTTGTTACTGTGTCTGGCATATCGAATACGTCACGGGGAGCTGCCAGGCCCTGCCGTGCAGGCAAGATACTCTCCGTAGCTTGCTGGGCTCTCCGAGAGGGGCGGAGCAATCAAACTTGGGTCAGCCATGTTGGCTGCGTGCAAGGCAAACGCCCTACCGCTGTGCTATTAAAAACATTTTAGTGACATTTAAAAATCTGTGCTAATGTATTTTAGAGTTTACATGAAATAGGTAAGATTTACCAATGTAAAATTTGCTAAGAGTTAAGGGAATTAATAACATTTATTTTTATTCAATTTCATTTTGGAGTTGCACCTAGTGATATTCTGGGCTGTCTTGGCTCTGCACTCAGAGTTCATTCTTATTTGGGGTGTCATGGGTTGAACCCAGGTTGGCCATGTGAAAAGCATGCACCCTGACCACTGTACTATCACTCTGGCCCCAGAAATTAATAAAACTTAAAGAGAAAAATTGGAGTAGGTTTTCAAAAGTTCAAGTTGTTTTATCCTAAAAAGGGAATATTGGGGTTTTATATTAGAAAATATTATATTAGGCATACTGCTTATGTGTTTGCATTAATAGGCAAAAGATTGCAATAAAAATCTCTGTGGAGAGGCCGGAGTGATAATAAAATGGGTAGGACATTTGCTTTGTACACAGACAACCCAGGTTTTATCCCCAGTATCCCATATGGTCCCCAAGCACTGCCAGGAATAATTCCTGATTGCAGAGCCAGGAGTAACCCCTGAGAACTGCTGGATGTCACTTCAAAAGTCAAACAAAAAAGTCTCCATGGATGTAATAACTCTCTTCAGACACCACACAAGATCCGAGTAGAAAATGAAATTTAATGCAATATAATTTAAATGGCAGAGTTGAACATTTTTATGTAAATGAGAATGGACATTATATTATATATTAAATGAATTGAAGGTAAAGGGCTGGAGCGATAGCACAGCGGGTAGGGCGTTCGCCTTACACGCGGCCAACATGGCCTACCCAAGTTCGATTCCTCCGCCCCTCTCGGAGAGCCCGGCAAGCTACCGAGAGTATTCGATATGCCAGACACAGTAACAACAAAGTCTCCAATGGAGACGTTACTGGGCCCGCTCGAGCAAATCGACGATCAACGGGAGGGCCTTTTAAAAATGAATTGAATTTCTTTGCTTACAATGGTTAAAAACCATACGGCAATCAATCATAAAAACTGACTTTTATTGATTCATTATCTGACCATCTCTTTGAACTTCCTTTAAGTTTTTTGGGGACAAGCAATATGAAATTAATTTGTAAGCCAGAGTGATAATAGAGCAGGTAGGGTGTTTGCCTTGCATGCACCCTACCCAGGTTCAACCTCCAACCCTGAGCATCACTAAGAGTCATTCCTGAGTATAAAGTCAGAAATAACCATCAAGTATCACCCGGTGTGCTCCCAAAATTACCCCCCCCCCCAATATATTTGTTATGTGCCTGCCAAAGAGATAAGCTGGCGAGTAGGAGGAAACTTGGGAAAATTGGTGGAGAGATGGTCACTCTTTTGATGGGACTGGTGTTGGAACGTTGTTTGCCTGAAACAACTCTATTATGAACAATGTGGCAAATCACTATGTGTTCATAAAAGAAAAACACTTAATGGTTTTGTTCTGTAAATTTATTGATTTAATATCATTTTAGAACTAGAACTTCTCACATCGTTAGGTGTATAAGCTTAAATATAAAGTCCTAATGCCATTCCCATAACCAGACTCATTCTTTGGTCCTTTTCTCTTAGTCTCCTTCTCGCTCTCTGTTAGTAACCATCATATTTTTTCAGAGTATAAGTTATCTGGTTGCACTTTATTATTTTGTCTGTTTTATAATTTACTTTTGAAAGAAACCATCTGGTAGTTTGTATTTCACATTCTAACTTGGATTCACTTAGTATAATAACTCAACTTCCAATTTTATTATTATAAAAGGCAAAGTTTCACTTTTTAAGAAGAGCTGTGTGAATTTTATCAAATGTATCTCGCACAACTTCTTTATTCACTCATCTATGGTTATATGTTTAGGTTGTTTCTATGTTCTGGCCCTTGTAAACAATACTGTCTTTATCAGTATTTATTTTTTTATATTTGCACCTCCTTTCACAGTGAAAATCTTTGACTCAATGAGCTTCTTATTTTTCATATAAGCTTTATACTATTTTAAATTATCATAAACAATAGTTTTAGAATTATACTACTAGAGTTTCTGCAAATACCAAATTTGCTAATTTTAGGCTTCTGAGATGCCTTTTTTTAATAATATTTCATTAAGTTCTGTATTCCAATAATTCTCTTTTAATATTTTTTGTCAGTGTAATTATTTGCAAAGGACTTAGTTATGTATTTTTCTCCATACAACTTAGGCTTTATTTATTTTATCCTTAAGTTTTATTTTTAATGTTTTTAAATATTGCTGTGATGGGCTGAAGTGGTAGTATAGTAGGCAGGGCATTTGCCTTGATGAGGCTGACTCATATGGTCCTCAAGCCTGCCAGGAGTAATCCCTGATCACTACCACACATGGCCATAAAAGCAAAAAATAAATACATAAATAAATATTGCTATGGATCAACATTTAAATGTATAAAATTTTTTTCATTGGGGAAGGCACTTATAATCATGTAATTATAAAGAGATTGAGTTGCCATATCTGCCCTTTCATATGGCTAGAGAGAAAGACTTCCTAAGAATAACAGGACAGATGATATATATTATTTTCACTACTCTATATTGCCAATGAAGATAGGTGGCCTTTCTTTCCTTTAAAAAGAAGCCAATATTTACTCTCCTAGTTATTGTAAAAATATTTCACTTTATGCTGTCCCAGTAGAGTTTTATTTTATTGCTGAGTCTGATGTGTTCTACCCTAAGGAAGGAAATAATGAACAGATCCTTCTTTTCTTAAATATATATGCACTTAACTCTATTAGAAATGATTTATACATACATCAGTTTGTTTGCAGTAATGAGGCCCCAATATCTACTTTGCCAAATATTCAACCTTGAAGTACCAGTGGGGGTTTCTATAACTGTTCTAAAATGTGGATTGCAAAATAAAAATGAAAAATATATTTAATATATTGAGACCAATAATCTAATATGTACATTATTTTTGAAGACCCTAAAATATGAGCACTAAAAGCTGATATTAAACTATTTTTTAAAAAAATTAATGGCTTTACTTCCCCCAATGGAGTTAAAATTTTTTGCTGTAGTATATGTTGTAGACAGAGAACATTTAAAAGAATGGCTGCAATTAGGGACATCACATTTGCCAGTTTCTACTATTTCTTTCTAGTTTGTCTATAAATTTCCTAAATAGTCAATGCTGCTTGTGATTATAATTTTCCTCCAATTAGAAGCTACATATATTTAAAAATGTCTCATTTGTGTTTGAAGACTTTTACCTTCCTAACATGTCCTGTGAGAATAATTTCTTTTTATTTATATAAACTCTTCAAACTATAGATTAATTACCAATAGAGTGATTTGTGGAATTAATAAAAAGACGACTTTTCATTTTTGTTAATATTCTTTCTCTATTGACCATAAACAGTAAGTATATTGACTAAAAAATGAAAATATTAGATACCATCCATTAGCAGGTATTCCTGTGAATTATTAAACTTCTGGGTAATTTATAACTTGCTAGATAATCTTATAACTTGCCATAAGGTAAACATTCTTTAGGCAAAGGAGCTTCTGTCAGAAAAAAAATGACTAAGCCTTATCTCACAAAAAAAGGAAAAAGAAAAAATTAAGGCAGCAAGAGTCTTCCTTATGATTAATTACTTCAAACATACACAAATAATCCAATTTTAACAACTAATTAAAATGTTGCACATGCCAGTGGTGTTTTATCTAAATTAGGTGCTTCTTAGGAGAGGTGTTATAGAAGAGTGCAAATGAATCTGAAGGAGAGTGAATTTAAATAGGAAGGTGTTTACCAGGGTCTCTATCACTTGTTTTTGTTTCAGGGAAATGTTTTTATTTCATGATTGCTAGCCCGGCAAGCTACCGAGAGTATTCGATATGCCAAACACAGTAACAACAAAGTCTCCAATGGAGACGTTACTGGGCCCACTCGAGCAAATCGACGATCAACGGGAGGGCCTTTACCATTACCTTACCTATTTTTAGAAGCCACACTATGCCATACCTGGTTTGGCCACCGGAGGCCAACTAGGTCCCCATGTAATGTGTTGGAAGAAACTTCACTGAATTTCTTATGGAAGTGTTAAGTACTCAGTGGCTTACCTGATGAACTACCTGCTTTGATCATCGGACATATTCATTTTGCAAGCTTTTTCTCCTAATCTGTTTCACATGTGCATTCAGTCTACATTTACTCTTTGGTGTTCCATCTCTTCCAATGTTCTGTTTTGCAACTTTACAGTATGCACAATACAGTCCAATTATATAAAATTAACAAGCAGATAGGAAAAAGCCATCTTTATCATGGTTTTATATTCCTGGTTTTCTTTCATTCATGATTTTACTTGAAATATAATAATGTCTTCAAATTTCAAGTTAAAGTGTTGTGGGCATAGCATATTATTCTGTATATTTCCAGATCACATGAAAGAATAACAAATTTAAAAAAAGACTTTGTGTTCCATGGTCTTGCTATACTTTATCCTTCTCTCTGTTGTGATCATCATATTTTTAGTTTACAATTGCACCAGAAACTATTCCTTTCTTCTTTATTCCTGCTTCCTGTACATGTGTCATCATTCCACATTCCCTGCTGTGTTATCTAAACTTTGGCAGACTATTTTCTATTGGTGTTCCTTGCTATCTCTTGCTTTATTACTTTTATGAATCTTGCTCCTCCATTATTTCCTGCCCCTGTTTTACCATTCATACCTTCTACTACTGAGTAGCTTCTGATTTTCCTAATATGCTTGATTCTTTTCTGGAGTCAGTGTTCCTCTTCTGTTGAGGAGTCTTCTTTTAGCAGACATTATATAGCAAAATCTGAAAGGAATAAGTGATCATTTGAGAACATTGAAATTAACAAAATTAGCCTATATAGCTTTTATAAGAATAGAAAAATGACTCAAAGATGTAAATAAATATATACTGCGATCATAATTAACAATGGGTTCTTTAGAAAATATTTAGAATTTAAAAATCAATCCTGGGATGTGGTTCTGAGGTAGAGCATTTGCTTGATCTTGTGAAATTCTAGATTTGATTCCTAGCACTGCTAAAAGCAGTTTATTTCAAATATTAGCAAGGAAAACAAAAAAAAACTGATGAAAAGTATATAGGAAAGACAGGTCAAGAAAACCGTCTAATGGAGTAGGCTTACTGCCAAGACAGTGGAACTGCGTCTATATTGGAGCTTTTTCTCTTGAAAATAACTTCGAAAATTAGAGGAACAATTTTCATATGGAAAAAAAATTACAGGAAATGTGGAAAAAGGATAGGAAATTCTGAGATGCTCTCCCATCAAAACAGTGCCACAGCTAGGGCTCAGAAAAGCCACACCTGGCAGCACCAGACAGCTCCAGAACTGTAGCTTTTAGTGCTTATGGGACTATATGGTGCTGGGGATCAAACCATGAATGCCTTAAGCAAGGAATGCAGCTTTACCCCAATACTATCTCTTTAATTTCATATACATTAAAAATTATTTAATAAGCCATACCATATCTTGAACAAGAGAAGTGATTAAATTTTTTTTGTTAGAATATGAAACAAAAGACTGAAAATTTATTATCAGGTTGCTTTTAAATGTTTAAGCCTGATGAAAAGTTATAGTTAATTTTAAACTTTAAGCATGAACAAACTGAGTTAAATGGTCATTTCTGCTCAAGGAAAAGTGTTTTACTTCTAAGCTGGAATTAGAAGTATAGTGAGCAAGGTCATAACCTTGCCTGCAGTTAATCTATTTATCCCTGGTATCACATACAGTCCCCTGAGCACAAAACCAGGAGAAATCCCTGAGCACAGCCAGGTGTGTCTCCACACTAAGTAATTTTTATTTCTTCAAATGTAAACTCCAGATTAAATTCAAATTCACTAATTGTGCTTATAGGGAACAGGTCCACGGTCCATGGTCCTCCCGTTGTTCATCAATTTGCTTGAGCGGGCCCAGTAAAGTCTCCATTGGAAACCTTGTTGTTACTGTGTTTGGCATATCGAATACATCACGGGTAACTGGCCAGGCTCTGCTGTGCAGGCGAGATACTCTCGGTAGCTTGCTGGGCTCTCCGAGAGGGGCGGAGGAATCAAACTTGGGTCGGCCATATTGGCTGCGTGCAAGGCAAACGCCCTACCACTGTGCTATCGCTCCAGCCCACAGGGAACAGGTAGAAAATAAAATACTAAGGCACAATTTTATCAAAAATTGAGTAAGAAATTTAAATTTTTAAATTAGATTATGATTTTGACAAAGAATGTCTCATATTTCCTTATTACCAATTTTAAAAAAAATTTAAGGATCAAAATTGAAAGCTTGGTGATAGATTCTGAACTTAAAACCAAAATTATACTCTATGGTCTTTCCAAAGACATTGTAATACTCTGTTTTAATCACTTGTTAGGACTGATCTTCAGGTAGTTGCTAAAATGTAGGTGTCCTGTCTTAGAACAGTATTGGAGAATAGAAGTGAAAATATTTTATAGAATTCAAAGTATTTTATCAGATTGTTAGTATAGTTTGAATGAATAATATACTTTGTTTATAAAAAGAGAATTTTTATCAGGATGTAAATTGTAGCCCTGTAGCAGTGTCCTCCCATTGTTTATCGATTTGCTCGAGCGGGCACCAGTAACGTCTCCATTGTGAGACTTGTTACTGTTTTTGGCATATTGAATACGCCACTGGGAGCTTTCCAGTCTCTTCTGTGCGGCCAGGATACTCTTGGTAGCTTGCCTGGCTCTCCGAGAGGGACGGAGGAATAGGCCGCTTGCAAGGCAAACGCCCTACCCTCTGTGCTATTGAATCCCATCGTAAATAACTTTTGAAGTTTTTTTCTTCTTGGGGTTGGAGAGATAGTGGGTAGGGTAGAGTGCTTTCCCTCCACAAAACCTATCTGTGTCAATCCTCGAAGACCTATATATCATACCCAGAGCCCCACCAGAATTGAGCTCTAGCTCTGAGATAATAATAGCTCTGAGCACCACCTGGTGTGAACCTTACTCCTCCCAAAAATCAGTTAATAATTTTTAAATTCGTCAAAAGTTCTGAGAATTTGATGACACTATGTTAATGGTTTTCATAATGTATGGCATACCAAAATTCACATTAAGGAGATCCCGGACTACCCAGAACTCTCCCACTGAAGCTAATGATCCCATTTACTATGTGACACCTTAGGTACTGAGAAGCTAGATTGGATCACACATGCTTTTGGACTCAAATAAAATAACTCATAGCTCCTTTCATCTATGTCAAGTTCTAATCTTACCATCACATGAGTGCAAGGAGAATAGAAAATCAAAGCCAAGAAAAAGATATTTCTTTCTAAGATCTATATCAAACCTGGACTAAGGATGACTATATAGTTTTCCTAAAGTGGTGGTGGGGAATGGGGAATTAGGGATAGATGGAGAAGACAGATCAATCCAGTAGTTGTGAAAGATAAAAGTACAACAACCAAACAGTATAGAAAATAAGATAAAATATAAATCTGCTTAGAAAGGAACTTGTGACATGGCTGCAACATGTCTTCTTCCAAAAAAAACAAAAACCATAAGAATTTATTATTTTTACTTTAATTCTTTTTTTTAAAGGATTATTAATTTACTGTGAGATACAATTACACTAATTTCATGATTGGGTTGCAGTCATACAAAGTTCCAACACCCATCCCTCCACCAATGTGCATTTCCTACCACTAATATTCCCCATATCCCTCTTGCCCATCCCACAGCCTGCCTCTATGACAAGCTGCTCTTCTTCTTCTTCTTCTTCTTCTTCTTCTTCTTCTTCTTCTTCTTCTTCTTCTTCTTCTTCTTCTTCTTCTTCTTCTTCTTCTTCTTCCTCCTCCTCCTCTTCCTCTTCCTCTTCTTCTTCTTCTTTCTTCTTTTTTCTTCTTTCTTCAGCTTCTTTCTTCTTCTTTCTTCATCTTCCTCTTCTTCTTCTTCTTCTTCTTCTTCTTCTTCTTCTTCTTCTTCTTCTCTCTCTCTCTCTCTCTCTCTCTCTCTCTCTCTCTCTCTCTCTCTCACCCTCCCCAATTTGGGCATATTGGTTTGCAATACACATACTGAGAGGCCATCATGTCTGATCCTTTACACACTTTCAGCACACATATCCCATCCAGAGCAATTCCTTTCAACCCTCATTGTCATAATGGTCCTTTCTCTATCCCAGCTGCCCTCTCCTCCAGCCCTTGAGACCGGCCTCCAACCCTGGTTGGGTTTAGTCTCATACTACGTTTTTTTCCCTTCTTTATATATATATATATATATATATATATATATATATACATATATATTAATGAATCATTGCGAGGTACAGTTATCTGTAAGTTACAGATTTACAAACATTTTATTAAAAGATTTACAGACTTACAAACTTTCGTGATTACATTTCGGTCATATAATTACCCTCCATCAGTGCCCATTTTCCACTACCATTGTTCCCAGTATCAGTATCCCTCTTGCCCCCAACCCGTTCCCTCCCCCTCACCTCTGTGGCAGGCACTTTCCCTCTCTCTCTCTCTCTCTCTCTCTCTCTCTCTCTCTCTCTCTCTCTCCTTTTGGATGTACATACCATATTTTTTTTATATTTATATCCCGCAAATGAGTGCAGTGATTCTGTTTGTCCTTCTCCTTCTGACATTTCACTCAACATGATATTGTCCATGTTCATCCATTTATAAGCAAATTCCATGACTTCTTTTTTTCTAACAGCTGTATAGTATTCCATTGTATAGATGCACCATGGTTTCTTTTACCAGGGTGGTGTCATCTGCTCTGGGTACTTGGGTTGTTTCCAGATTCTGGCTATTATGAATAGTGCTGCAGTGAACATACAAGTCCAGGTGTCATTTCTGCTGTGTGTTTTTGCACTCTGGCGTAGTCCCAGAGTGGTAATTCTTGGGTCAATTGGAAGCTCAATTTCTAGTTTTCTGAGGAATGCCTATGTTGTTTTTCAAAAGGGCTGGACCAGTTCAGCATTCTCACCAACAATGAATGAGAGTTTCTTACTCACCACATTTGCGTCAGCATTGGTTGTTCTTATTCTTTTTGATGTATGCCAGTCTCTGTGGTATAAGGTGCAATCTCATTGTTGTTTTGATTTGCAGCTCCCTGATGATTATCGATGTAAAGCATTTATTCATCTACCTTTTGACCATTTGTACTTTTTTTTTCTTTTTTGGTCACAGCTGCAATGCTCAGGGGTTACTCCTGGTTCAGCATTTAGGAATTACTCCTGGTAGTGCTCAGAGGACCATATGGGATGCTGGGAACCTGGGTTGGCTGTGTGCAAGGCAAATGTCCTACCCATTATGCTATTGCTCCAGCCCCTGTATTTGCTTTTTGAGAAAGTTTCTATTCATTTCTTCTCCACATTTTTTGATAGGGTTGAAGATTTTTTCTCATAAAGTTCTACCAGTGCCTTATATATCTAGAATATTAATCCTTTATCTGATGGGTATTGGATAAACAATTTTTCCCATTCTGTGGGTTGCCTCTGTGTCTTGGTCACCATTACTTTTGGAGTACCAAAGCTTCTGAACTTAATGTAGTCCCATTTGTTTATCTTTGCTTCCACTTGCATGGTCAGTGGTGTCCCACTTTTATTCTTATAAGTACTTTTAGTGTAAAGAATGTAATACCTGAAGGGGAAACATAACTATATATTTAGTACTTCTGAAGGGGGAGTTAATTTATTTTTATAGATTTTTTAGTGAATTTTTATTGATATGACTATTTTTAAAACTCAATGTAAGTTTTTCCATGTAAGATTTTTAACTTAATGCTTTTTGCATTTATATTTTGATATCTGCATGTTGTAAAGTTGTCACCACTGAAAGTCTAGTTTGCCTGCTTTACCATTCAATTTATTGTATCTATTTTACCAGCTCCTACCAAACTCTGGTAACCAATAGAGTTTCTGTATCTAAAAATTTACTTTGTTTTATTTTGTTCCAAATATGGGTGAAACCAAGCAGTATTTGCCTTTAACTGTGTGATGTATTACAAAACTTGTATTATTTTAATCAACAATTCTTTAAAATATGAATTCAGGAAAAATGTTCATCACTTGATCACTTGTCTTCCCATTAATCATCGATTTGCTCTAGCAGGTGCCAGTAACGTGTCCATTTGTCTCTGCCCCTTGGAGGGGAGCGGGTTGAGTTTCCTTCCCCGCCCCGACCAGGGCTCCAGCAGCCAAAGACTTCCAGAACCAGCCACCACCATGCTGAGACCACTCTCCACACGCATGAAGGTACCGGCAGAGGAACAAAGGCATGCGAGTCCTGGGGCTGAGATCTCCAAGCCTGCTGGGATCGGGGCTGAGCATCCTCCACCCAGATCCTCCAAATTCCGGTAGGCAGGGGTCACACCCATCAACTAGCCCCCTGGCGCCGTGTAATCCCATCAACGGCCAAGACTCAGAGACTATAAAACCCAGCTCCCGGACAAACTGGCAGGCTATCAAATGTAACCTGCCCACATGGCAGAGTCTGGCAAACTCTTCGTGGCGTACCCAATATGCCAAATACCAGTAACAATGATGATTCTCCTAACCCTGAAAGATCATTGAATATGGCACCTTTTAAAAAAATCTCAGGGCTAGGACGAAGGAGACGTTACTGGGGCCTGCTTGAGGCAATTGACGAATAACAGGATGGTCATGATCGTGATCGTGATTTTTAAAATTTTTTTTTATTAGTGAATCAGCGTGAGGTACAGTTACAGACTTACAAATTTTTGTGCTTGTGTTTTAGTCATACAATGATCAAGTATCCATTCCTGCACCAGTGATGGTCAATATTTTAAGCAATATTAAATAAAAGCATAATGCATAGGTAGAGTGTATTTGTCAGAAATGAAATAGAATGTGTTGTGGGAGTGTTGTGCTTGTGATGTATGCTTGGAAGTGGGAAGGCATTGCTGAAGTTTTGTTATAAAATTCAGGTGGTTGCTGTAAGGCAGTATTCATTGGGGCAACATATGCCCATATGTTTAGTAATTTTCTGGGGCCTTTTGGATCTATTAGGTCAAACTTCCTTATCAACACTAAGTTTTATTTATTTTTATTTTATTTTATTGATCGGCGATTTGCTCGAGCGGGCCCAGTAACGTCTCCATTGGAGACTTTGTTGTTACTGTGTCTGGCATATCAAATACTCTCGGTAGCTTGCCGGGCTCTCCGAGAGGGGTGGAGGAATCGAACTCGGGTCGGCCATGTTGGCCGCTTGTAAGGCGAACGCCCTACCCATTGTGCTAGGAGTGATAGCACAGCGGGGAGGGCGTTCGCCTTACAAGTGGCCAACATGGCCGACCCGAGTTCGATTCCTCCGCCCCTCTCGGAGAGCCCGGCAAGCTACCGAGAGTATTCGATATGCCAGACACAGTAACAACAAAGTCTCCAAATGGAGATGTTACTGGGCCCGCTCGAGCAAATCGATGATCAACAGGAGGGCCTTTACCTTTACCTTTACCTTATTTTATTGATTGTATTATTTTGTGCTGGAGCTATAGCACAGCAGTAGGGCATTTGCCTTGCGTACAGCCAGCCCAGCAGAGTAGGGTTCGATTCCTCCACCCCTCTCGGAGAGCCGGCGAGCTACAGAGAGTACCTCACCCGCACGGCAAAGCCTGGCAAGCTACCCGTGACGTATTCAATATGCCAAACACAGTAACAACAAGTCTCAAAACGGAGACGTTACTGGGCCCGTTCGAGCAAATCAACGAGCAACGGAGGACAGTGACAGTGATTGTATTATTTTATTTACTGTATTATTATTTTATTATTTTATTTTTGTATTAATCATGAGATTACAAAGTTATTCATGATTGGGTTTCAGGCATATATTGTTTCAACACCAAACCCTTCACTAGTGCCCACTTGACCCCACTAAATTCCCTCCTCCCTTTGCTTTCCACCCACCAGTCTGCCTCTCCAGGGGGACTTTTAAAAGTATATAAGTTTTTGCATTGTGGTTTACTGTACTGTTGAGGATAAGGCTCCAGACAAAACACTTTACTAGTTTTCAGCACTACCTCCTCCTCCTCCCGTTTTATCTTCCCTCCTCTATAGCCGTTGTTTTTTTCCTGTCCTATCGTCCATTGTGCCTCCCCTCCACACTCCTGCCCAGTGGCATGTTTCCTTATGAACACCAGTTCTCATGTTCTTTGTTTCTATTGTCTTTGGTCATTCATTACTCTCCCATTATGTTTCTTCACACTCCGTATATGAGAGAGATCATTCTGTGTCTGTCTCCCTGTCTCTAACTTCACTCAGAATGATAGTTTCCAGGTCCCTCTATGTATCACCAAACTGCATGACTACCTCTTCTTATGGCTGAATAATCTTCCAAAGTGTATATGTACAATAGTTTTGTTTGTTTATTTGTTTGTTTGGTTTTTTTTGTAACCAGTCATCTATTCTTGGAAATTTGGATTCTTTCTAGATTTTGACTATTGTGGAAAATGCTACAAGGAACATAGAAATGAAAATGTCTTCCTGTGTTTTTTTGGGGGGCACTTGAGGTATATTCCCAGAAGTGGGATTGCTGAGTCAAATGGAATCTCAATTCCAAGATTCTTTAGGAATGTAAATATTATTTTCCAAAAAGGCTTGACCATTCGACATTCCCACGAGAAGTGAATGAGAATCCTTCCTTCCTACATCCATACAAGCAAGATTGTTCTTACTCTTTTTGATGTGTGCCAGTTTCTATGGTGTGAGATGATATCTCATTGCTGCTTTGATTTGCATTTCTCTGATTTTTAGTGATTCAGAGCACATCCTTCATGTGCCTTTGGTTACTTGCTTTTCTTCTTTAAGGAAGTTTCTTTTCATCTCTTATCCCCATTTTTTGATGGGGGTCAGATGATTTTTTCTTGTAAGGTTCTACTAGTGTCTTGTATATCTTTGATATTAACCTCTTATGGGAGTCTCCCGGTGGACGATTCCACAACGAAATAGACCACATCATATTCAATCGACGGTTTTGCCTGACTGATGTCGCTGTTGTCCCAAAATTTCGAACGGGATCGGACCACCGTCTCCTTCGTGCAAAATTCTACTTCACAGAGCGGGGAGAAAGGGCTGCAAAGTTCAAAAAGAGAACTCCCAGAACGACCACCAACTGGGAACTCTTTGGTACTATTGCGGCAACATGGGAAGATGCCATTGTTGACAACATTGACGAGGAATACGATCGACTGGTTCAGCACCTACATGAATGTGCGAGGAACGCCAAGAGAGAGATAGCCACAAAAAGTCGCCTATCTTCGAAAACTCTTGAGCTAATTCGCCAGCGTGGTTTGGCGCATGCCTCAGGCAACCGCAAGCTAACGTCCGAGCTTGCAAAGCAGTGCAGAGATGCGATCAAGGAAGACCTCAAAGAGAGAAGAGCAGAAGTACTGGTAGATGCGGCAGAAGCCGGGAAAAGTATTCGTAACGCCCGCCTATCCTTCGCCAACTATAAGACCAAGATGACTGCCCTCCGACGTCCTGATGGATCCATCACATCCTCCAGAACGGCAATGGAGAAGATTATCCATGACTTCTACTCAAATCTCTTCGATAGCCATGTCCACTTGCCGACATACCAAATTCCACAGGATGGGTATGTCGTTCCCAACGTTCTCCCTTCCGAAATCCGACACGCCATTTCGTCAGTAAAGAAGCAAACAGCACCCGGCCCAGACAAGGTCAGACCTGAACACCTGAAGAACCTGCCATCAGTACTCATCAATACACTGGCTCGGCTCTTCACTCGCTACCTGTCTGAATGCAAGGTTCCATCTCAATGGAAAACCAGCAGGACCATACTACTGTTCAAGAAGGGAGACATCCATGACATTGGCAACTATTGCCCGATCTGCCTATTGTCTGTCATCTACAAGTTGTTCACTCGAGTCATCCTGAATAGGATTGGCAGAACACTAGATGAAGGACAACCATGTGAGCAAGCAGGGTTCCGCAAAGGATTCAGCACCATCGACCATATCCACACGATAACCAAGCTCATTGAGGTTTCTCGGGAGTTCAAGATGCCGCTCTGCTTAACGTTCATTGATTTAAAGAAGGCCTTTGATTCTGTTGAGACGGAAGCGGTCATTGAAACCCTAGCCAATCAGGGCATTCAAGCCCAATACATCAGGATCCTCCGTGAGCTGTATTGCGGATTCACTACCAGGATCTCACCATTCTACAAAGAAGTGATCGTTGATGTCAAGAGAGGGGTGCAGCAGGGTGATACCATTTCACCAAAACTCTTCAGTGCCACCCTCGAGAACATCATGCAACGACTGGAATGGGAAGGAATGGGAGTGAAGATAGATGGTCGGCAACTACACCACCTCCGCTTTGCTGATGACATTGTTTTAATAACACCAAACATCAGCCAAGCGGCACAAATGCTGGCCGACTTTGACCGTGAGTGTGGAAAGGTAGGACTACAGCTGAATCTTACGAAGACAATGTTTATGAGAAACAGCCTTGTTCCTGACGCCCCATTCGCTCTCAATGGAATGACCATCTCCGAATGCAACAGCTATGTGTACCTAGGTCGAGAGGTCAACATGACAAATGACCTGGCACCCGAGCTGTGCAGGAGGAAGAGAGCGGCTTGGAACGCCTTCAAGAACGTCGAAGAAATAGCTAAGAGGACGAAGAACCTCCGGATCCGGGCACATCTCTTTGATTCCACTGTTCTTCCTGCATTAACATATGCCTCAGAGACCTGGGCCCTACGCAAACAAGATGAGAACGCCATTCAGGTCTCCCAAAGAAGAATAGAAAGAGCTATGCTTGGAATATCACGTTTCATTCAAATGAGAGAACGAATCCGGAGTTCTGACATCCGTCGACGATCAAGGATCAGGGACGCTGTCTCATTTGCCAAGGTGTCGAAAATCAGATGGGCTGGTCACGTAATGAGATTTAAAGACGACAGTTGGACTAGAGCTGTTACTGATTGGATTCCACGGGATGTCAAGAGACCGCGTGGCCGCCCACCTACCAGATGGTCAGACTTCTTTGTCAAGGTCATGAACGATCAGTTTGAGGCCCTCCATGTTCCCGGAGCGAAGAGATGCCATTGGGCTACACTAGCACGCGACAGGGACAAATGGAGACGTTACTGGCGCCCGCTCGAGCAAATCGACGACTAACGGGAAGTTAAGTGATTAAGTGATTAACCTCTTATTGGAGGATTGTTGGGTAAATACTTCTCCAATTCAATGAGCTATCTTTGTGCTCTGGTCATTATTTCCTTTGAGGTACAGAAAAAAACTAATTTAATATAGTCCCATTTGATTATCTTTGTTTCCACTTGCTTGATCAGTGGTGTCTCATCCAAGAAAATGCCTTTAATTTCCATGTAGACAGAGTTCTACATTTTCCTCTATGCACCTTATGATTTATGTCCTGATAACAAGGTCTTTAATCTATTTTGATATTAATTTTGTGCATGGTGTTAGAAAGAGGTCTGAGTTTAGGTTCTTGCATGTAACTGACCAGTTTTCCCAGCACCATTTGTTGAAGAGACTTTTCTTGCTCCAATTTCTGGTTTTCTTTTGCACCTTTGTTTAAGATTAACTGATCACATATCTGAATGTCTGTCTTAGCTCTATTTCATTGATCAGAGAGTCTGTCTTTATTCTATGATCTTTTAGTTACTACCACTTTGTAGTAGACTTTGAAGTTAGGGAAGGTGATGCCTCCCATCTTCTTTATCCCAAGATATTTATGGGGGTTGAACGTTTCATATGAATTTCAGGAGTATTTGATCTGTTTCTTCAAAAAATGTCATGGATATTCTTACAGGGACTGCGTTGAATCTGTACAGTGCTTTGGGGAGTATTACCAAATAATATTCTGTCACTGTCACTGTCATCCTGTTGTTCATCTATTGCCTCGAGCAGGCCCCAGTAACGTCTCCTTCATCCTAGCGCTGAGATTTTAAAAAGTGCCACATTTGAGGCTCTTTTGGGGTCAGGAGAATGAAATCCATCATTTTTACTGGTTTTTGGCATATTGAATATGCCACGGGGAGTTTGTCAGACTCTGCATGTGGGCAAGATACTTTTGGTAGCCTGCCAGGTTCTCTAGAGTAGGAATTAGATAATAAGAGGTCACGGGGCCCCGCAACCATTGATGGGATTACATGGCACCGGGGGCAGTTGGTGGGTGTAACACGTACATACTGGAAGATGGGGGATCTGGGTGGAGGAGGCCCGTCCCAATCCGAGCAGGCTTGGAGATCTATGCCCTGGGTCCTGCATACCTGGGTTCCTCTGTCAGTTCCTTAATGTGTTAGGCTTGTCCTAACGTGTGGAGAGTGGTTTAAGCATGGCTGTGGCTGGAACCAGAGGTCTTCAGCTGCTGGGGCTCTGCTCGAGGCAATAGTTGGCAACTATAACTTCAAAAACATGGTCATTATAGTTGTAAATACAGAAAAAAGTTAGGCTTATTGATATTCTTTCTGTGCTTTGTCTTTTCAAGTGTATAATTATTATTGTGCAGAACAACAGCACATGAAAAGTTAGGTCCAAAAGACTGTGAAGATGTTCTTCCAGAGAATCGTGTGACCCTAAGAAAGACTTCCTGGGGTCCCCCTCATACAGTCTGACTCAAACTTACCACAAAGCTTGCTCTGCTGGGCTCAGAGCTAAGATTTTCCATTCTGGATGCTTCCAGGCTCCATTGAGCAGGGAGGGGAGAGGGAAGGAAAGGGAGGGGAGAAAAGGAGGGAGGGAGGAACAAAAGGAGGTAGAAGGAGACAGAGAGAGATAGAGAGAGAGCCCAAAAATGTCCTTCCTCAGTATCCCCATCCCATTCCTTGACACAAATAGGCCAAGGATACGCTCAATAGTAGGGTACCTGGGTTCCATGCCAATACACACACACACACACACACACACACTCACACACACGTTCCATCCTGAGGTACATGCACACACGCACACACACACATTTTTTTCTTTCCAAATAATATTGATAATATTAATATTGATAATATTAATTCCTCAATCCATGAGCATGGGATGTGTTTCCATTTTCCTGTGACCTTTAATTTCTTGGAGTAGCATTTTGAAGTTTTCTTTGTATAGATTATTTACTCTTAAGGTAAGCTGAAACTAGGGTACATGATTTTTGAGGTACAATTGTGAATGGTATAGATTTAAATTGTTACTCTTCTCTTTCGTTATTTGCATAGAGGAAAGCCTTGGACTTTTGGGTAATGATTTTGTAGCCCTTCTTCTTAGTATACGAATCTATTGTTTCTAGAAGTGTTTTTGGCATAGTATTTAGGATTTTCTAAACGTAGGATCATATCATCCATAAAAAGTGAGTGATTGAATCTTCCTTTCCTATCTGGATACACTTAATATCTTTTTCTTGCCTAATTGTTATGGTGAGAACTTCCAGTACTATATTGAATAGAAGTTGCTAAAGCAGACATTCTTGTCTTGTGCCTGATCTTAGAGGGAAGTATTTAAGTTTTCTCCCATTGAATACATTATTTGCTGTGGGCTTGTGGTAAACGGCTTTGATTATATTGAGGAAAGTTCCTTTAATTCCCATTTTGCTGAGAGTTTTTGTGATTCCTGAAGATCCTTTGGATTTTAGTGGTATCTGTTGTGACTTCCCCTCTTTCATTTCTGATTTGGTTTCTTAGGATACTTTCTTTCCTTATGGATCTTGCTAGTACTTTATCCATCTTCTTTACTTTTTCAAAGAACCTGCTCTTTGTTTTGTAATCTTTTGGATTTGTTTTTGAATTCCAGCATATTAATTTCTTCCCTGATTTTTATTATTTTCTTCCTGCTGCCTGATTTGAGCTCCTTGTGTTTGCCATTTTCCAGTTTCTTAAGTTGTACAGTAAAGTTATTTATATTGGCATTTTCTTCCTTTCTGATGAATGACTATATAGCTATGAACTTTTCTCTTAACACCACTTTTGCTGTGTCCCACAAGTTTGGGTAGTTCATATTTTCATTTTCATTTGTTTTATGAATCTTTTAATTTTCTGTTTGATTTCTTCTCAGACCCACTGCTTGTTCATTAAAAAAGCTATTTAATTTGCAGGCATTTTAGTTATTTCCTCTTTCTGTTTGTGATTAACTTTTATTTTCAGTGTATTGTGGTCTGGGAAGATAGTATGTCCCATGTGCACTGGAGAGAATGTGTATTTATATTTTGGAGGATGAAAAGCTCTAGCTACTAAATCCCTCTCTTCTATTTCTTCCTTCAAAGCAAGTATTTCTTTACTGAGCTTTAGTCTAGTTGATTTATTGAGAAGTGACAGAGTGTTGCTGAAGACTCCAACTACTGTTTTGTTGTTATCAATGTCTTTCTTCAAATATATTAGCAGCTTTTTAAAGTACCGTCCCCTCATTAGGTGTATATGTGAATTAATGAGTGTGAGTTCATCTTGCTGTATCTGTCTCCTGATCATTAAGAATTGACCCTCACTGTCTCTTAAAACCTTTTGGATCCGGTTGTCTATTACCAGTATGGCCATCCCAAAATTTCCTTGGGGATGTTTGCCTAACTAATTTTCTTCCAATTGTTTTCAATAAGCTTAACTCTGTGTTTGCTCTGATTATTCAAGTGTGTTTCTTGCAGAAAACAGCATGATGGGTTCAATTTTCTAATCCATCCTGCCACTTTGTGTCTCTTAATTTGTGCATTGAGGCCATTGACAGAGACTATTGTAAATGAGCTTTATGCCACCTTTCTGTATAAGTTTTGTATGCTTGTGGGATTCATCTTGCCTTAAAGTAGCATCTTTCACTTTTGTAAAGATGGTTATTCACCTACTAAGTTCTTGAGCTGTTGTTTATCCATGAAGTTGTTTACTATTCCTTCAAATATGAATGAGTCTGGTTTAGTAAAATTTTCTTGGTGAGGTGTTCATTCTATTGAGTAGTAGAATGAGTCACCATTCTCTTCAGGCTTCGAGGGTTTCACTTGGCAGGTCTGCTATACATCTTAAGAATGCTCCTTTGAATCTAACTTCCTTCTTTGATATTTCTGCTTTCAATATTCTATCTATATTTAGTCTTTTCTTATTTTTTTATTAATGAAACACCCTGAGGTACAGTTGTAAACTTACAAACTTTCATGCTTGGGTTTCAGTTATACAATGATCGAGTACCCATCCCTCCGCCAGTGCCCATTCTTTAACACCAATGATCCTAGTAGCCCTCTCACCCCCCACATCAGTCACCCCATCCATCCTGCCTCTGTGGCAGGGCATTCCCTTTTGCTCACTCTTTTCTTTAGGGTGTTGTAGTTTGCAATAGAGGTATTGAGTGGCCATTGTGTTCAGTCTATAGTCTACTTTCAGAACACATCTCACTTCCTGAGCAAGTCCTCCAAACATCCTTTACTTGGTGTTCCATTCTCTATCTGAGCTGCCTTTTCTCCTAGCATGTGCTGCTGGCTTCCAAGCCCTGAAGCAGACCTCCTGGTACTTATCTCAACTATTCTTGGGTGTTCAACTCCCATTCTGTTACTTTATATTCCCCAGACGAGTGCAGTCTTTCTATGTCTGTCCTCTTTCTGGCTCTTTTCACTTAGCATGATACTTTCCATGTAGAACCACTTGTATGTAAATTTCATGACTTCATCTTTTCTAACAGCTGCATAGTATTCCATTGTGTAGATGTACCAAAGTTTCTTTAACCAGTCATCTGTTCTCGGGCACTCAGGTTTTTTTCCAAGTTTTGGCTATTGTGAACAGTGCAGCAATGAACATAGAAGTCACTGTCACTGTCACTGTCCTCCCGTTGTTCATCGATTTTCTCGAGCTGGCCCAGTAACGTCTCCATTGTGAGACTTGTTGTTACTGTGTTTGGCATATCGTGTATGTCACAGGTAGCTTGCCAGGCTTTGCTGTAAGGGCGAGATACTCTCGGTAGCTTACCGGGCTCTCCGAGAGGGGTGGAGGAATTGAACTCAGGTCGGCCATGTTGGCTGCGTGCAAGGCAGATGCCCTACCCGCTGTGCTATCGCTCCAGCCCAACATAGAAGTGCAAATGTCATTTCGACTGTACTTTTTTGCCTCTCCGGGATATATTCCCAGGAGTGGTATTGCTGAGTTTTAATCTTCTTGATCTATTCAGGGATGATAAGGTGGTGTTGAAATCTCCAACTGTTATTGTGTTGCTTGTAATGTCCTTCTTAAGGTCTGTTAGCAGTTGTAGGTATTTGGCTGGTCCCTCATTGGGTGCGTATACGTTTAGGAGTGTGATTTCTTCTTGCTGTACATATTCCTTGATTAATTAAAAATGGCCTTCACTGACCCTTATAATCTTTTTCAACCTGAAATCTATGTTGTCTGATACGAATAAGGCCACCCCAGCTTTTTCAAGGGGGTTGTTTGCTTGCAGGTTTGTTTTCGATCCTTTGACTTTAAGTCTGTGTTCTGATCAGATGTGTTTCTTGTAGGCAGCAGAATCTTGGGTTCTGTCTCTGAATCCATTTTGCCACTCTTTGTCTCCTAATTGGTGAATTTAGATCATTGACCTTGAGAGAGATTATTGTTATGGGGTTTTGTGTCATCTTTCTGTATGGGTTTGTTGTGTTTGTAGGGGTTTGTCTTGTCTTACAGTAGCCCCTTCTTTTAGGTTTGATTTTGAGTCTATGAAGTTTGTGAGTTGTTGTGTATCCAGAAAATCATGTACCATTCCTTTGAGTTTGAGTGAGAGTTTATCCGGATAAAATATTCTTGGTGAAGCATTCATTTCAGTGAGTTTTTTCACTATATCCCACCATTGCCTTCAGGCTTGGAAGGTTTCCTCTGATAGGTCTGCTGTGAATCTAAGGGTTGCTCCTTTGTATGTGATTTGTTTCTTTGACCTTGCTGCTTGCAGTACTGTGTCTTTATCCGTGGCATCTATCATTCTAACCATATGACTTGGTGTATTTTTGTTAGGGTCTCTTTTAGCTGGGACCCTTAGGGACCCTTGAATCTGAATGCCTGCATTGTCCAGCTCTGGGAATTTTCCAGCAATGATTTGTTTAACCATGGCTTTTTCATTGGTACTGTTTCCCTGACCTTCTGGTACTCCAATGATTCTAATATTGTTCCTCTTGGAATCATCCCTTAGGACTCTGATTCACTCTAGGGCTATTTTGAAGTCTCTTGCCATTGTTTGTTGCTGCCTGTAGACTTCTTGCAGCTGATCTTCCAGCTCACTGATTCTATCTTCAGCTGTAGCCATTCTATCTTGAGGGCACAGACTGAGTTTTTTATTTCATCTACCGAATCTTTTATTCATGACATTTCTGTGCGTAGCTTTCCAATTTCTTCTCTCATTTCTTCTGTATTTTCTCGATTGTTTCTTTCATGTCCTCCTTTAATTTACTGTATATTTGTCTCACTGTTTCATTGAGTTCATTTAACATCTTCATTACTTCATATCTGAATTCTTTATCAGAGAGCTCCCCTAGGTGAGTAACACCTAATGAGGCTTCTGGTCTCTTTTCATTGTCCTTTCCTTGTGGTGGGGATTTGCGTTGTTTCTTCATGTTGGTGTGGTGGTATGGAGACTGAGATGCTACATGAGATTGCTTGGTATGAGTAATTACCTGCGGCTACGTGAGCGGCTGCAGGCCCAAAATTAGGCAACGCCCACTTCTGAAGAGGCCACACCCCCTACATGTACCTGGTGTGTGTGGGGGGGTACAACCTGGGGGAGGAAGAAGACCGGGCACCCTGTTGGGGATGAATAGGAAGAGCCTCAGGGATGGAGGGCAGCCCAGGGTCCTAGAGGACGCCTGGGGCAGCTGCACAGGGAAATCTGCGTCTCGGGTTCGAATAATGACTGACCTGGAGGAGGAAAAAGCCAGGTGCCATGTTGGGGACAAACAGGAAGAACTCTATTTGGTCTTTTCATCATTCTGATAAGCATCTGATAAGCGTGTGTCTTTTGTATTTTTATTTGTATATCTTTTTCATGGTACTCTTTCTGTCTCCTGGATCTGGGTGCATGTGCTCTTTAACTCTGGGAATTTTTCAGCAATGATATCCTTGACTGCTGCCCCTTCATCAAAATTTTCTTCCTGGCTCTTGGAACCCTAGTAATTCTTAACATGTTCCTCTTAAAGTCATCATAAAGCTCTGTTGTTATCTGTATGTGCTACAAGAGTCAGAGAACATGAGACCAGAAAAATAATACAGGGAAACAGTGCTTTCCTTGCACATGGCTGACCCTGGTTCTAAATCCTGGTATGAAATATGGTCTTCTGAGTACCTCACAGGTGATCTTCTGAGGACATATCCATGGGTAAGCCTTGAATTCTCTCATGTGTTCCAAACACCAAATAAACTAACAAAACATAAACTAACTGGGGCTGGAGCGATAGTGCAGCTGGTAGGGCATTTGCCTTGCATGTGGCCGACCTGGGTTCTATTCCCAGCATCCCATATGGTCCCCTGAGTCAGGAGTAATTCCTGTGTGGAAAGCCAGGAATAACCCCTGTGTATTGCCAGGTGTGACCCAAAAAAACAAAAAACAAACAACCAAACAAAACCAACTAACATACCTAGTAAGCAGAGAGCAACCAATGTGCTAAATAAATAAATAATCCGGTGTTTTAAAATAAGAAACCTACTGTGGAAATAAAACTTACAAAATAAAGGCTACAGGACCAAGAAATGCCTAAGGGAAAAATTTTAACACAGGAGTTTAGAGAGGCTTTATTGATAAATTGACATTTTAGCAACAGTGTTTGTAAAAGAGAAGGAAGCTAAGCATGAGAATATTGGAGCAAAGAACACTGCAAGAAGGTCTCCCAGGAGCTCTCAAGGAAGAGTATAATTAATATGGAACCAGAATCAAGCAAATAAGATGGAGAATAAAGAATTAAATGGCTTTAGGGAATGCTATACCTGGAGAGACCTTGATGTATACTCGAAGAAAATCAAGAATCATAAGAGATTGTTAAAGGAAAAGTTACATGGGGACTATCCATTTAAGTGTGTTCAGAAAATCAGCACAGAAGAAGGAGAAAGAGAAGGAAAAGAAGGAGAAGAGGAAAAGGAAGAGGAAGAGGAAAAGGAAGAGGACAGAAGAGGAGGAGGAGGAGGAAGAGAAGGAGGAGGAGGATAAAGAGGAGGAGGAAGAGGAAGTGAAGGAGGAAGAGGAGGAGATGATTGCACAATCTTCCTAACATCATTTAAAAGTCATTCTGACTCTCCCTGAGGCTTAAGAGTGGTATCAGTAAAAACTGGAAGAATTCTGAGAACACATAATTAGTGGTTGAGGTGACAGTTGGTATAAATATGAATTTGTTTTGAAGACCAGTTAAACAAATTGTGAAGTGTAAGATATGCTAATATAAATGGCATGAGAATGTCTCTAAGGCTTTTCATCTGACTTCCATGAAAGGTCAAAGTTGCCATCAAATAAAATGAAGATAGTAGAGATTTATATTTTAAAGAAAATTATGAAACCTCTAGTTTTCTACTTTTCCCAATACATAAGAAAGGGGATAAGTGTCATAAAGCATGTATTTTCCTCTGATTACTATAAACAGTTATTTGAGCTACTTATAAATACTTTATATCTCTATCTCTAAATTAAATACTATTTGTCCTGTCTACTTGCATTTTTGTAAGGTAATAACTAAATTGTGTTATATCAGAAAATATTAAGATTTCATGAGTTTATCCATGTATTAAAACTAATGTTAAATTATAAACTTTTTAACAGTTGTAAAATGCAACAATATGATAGTGAGCTATTGGTTTCATATCTAATGTGTGAAAGACATAAAACATCTTTAAATATTATGCCAACTTTACAGATGACTATACATGTGGCAATAAAATTCAAGTAATTTAAGAGAATATCTATTTGTGCATAAAATAAATAGTATAATTTGTAGTGGGGTGGAGGGTTGGGACCATACTCATTGGTATTCAGAAGATTCTGTGCTCAGGGATTGATCCTAGTGGGTTCTTGGTACTACCTGGGGTGCCAGGGACTGAAACAGGTTAGCTGCATGCAAGGCAAGTTCCTTTGTACTCCCACATCAGCCCTGTATAGTCATAATGTATGTTAAGACTTTAATTCACAATACACAGCCTCCCTTGTAGACATAAAATCACCAAGTGTGAGATAAATGTGGATTTTTTTTCCTTTTGAAAATTCTGCAAATAGTGTTACTGTGACCAGAGACCAATAGTGATTAAGCAGAGGGTAAAGAATCTAGAAGAGGAACTCAAAATATAATCATAAAGCTAAGATAATTTAAATGTTTTGCATGTAAGGATGCTTAAGAATGTTTAAAGGAATTACTTGTTTTTTCAGGGCTTTTCTTAAGTGTAGAGACACTTAACATCATTGAAATATTATTATGCACTTATTTAGGTATTTCTTACTAAAATGAATGGTCTTCTTAAACTTTTCCTCTTGAGAACTTGTTTCCACCTGAGAAATGTTTGTGTGTCTTGAGGCATAGAGATACATAAAATAGGTATACAAATTGTTTACTCATAATCAATCATAAAGAAATTTATTTTAAAGCAGCTTCCCATACTCAGTTATACAACTTCTGTGGGGTCAAGATACACAGTTCATACACTACACTAAGTGCTTTTGTATAATGCTTATCTGAAAGATGTTAATTTCTCTTTATTTTCTCACCAACTTATGCACTCACATTTTTTTCTTTTTATAAGAGAAAGACAATCTTTTAACATATTTGTTTCAAGTGCTCTAGGTTACATGTGAAGATAAAACATTCTATACTTCTAAATACTCATGATTATTAGACCCTAGAAGGTCAGAGACAAGTATTCCTAGAATAAGTTTAAAAATAGCATGCATGTTGAAAGTAGACTATGGACTGAACATGTTTGCCACTCAAAGCCTCTTTTACAGACCACAACACCCAAAAGGAGAGAGAGAACACAAGGGATTGCCCTGCCACAGAGGCAGGGTGGGATGGGAGGGATGGGGGTGGGAGGGATATTATCCATGGTGGTGGAAAATGGGCACTGGTGGAGGGATGGGTATTTGATCATTGTAAAATCAAAACCAAAGCACAAAAAATTGTAAATCTACAACTATACCTCATGGTGTTTCACTAATAATAATAATATATATATATAAAACATCTATCAGTAACTATATTTTATTTATGAAAAAATAAAACATTTTCTATTTTATGTATTATACTGGTTATCTAAAATAGTTTATTATATTTGATTCTGATGTTAACAGCTACTGCATATGCATAAACAAAATAAAATTACTAATTATAAAAATAGTAATAAAGGCATGAATATACAATACATGATGAAGTATTCACAGTATTCCATAAATTTCTCTTTTTATTCTAATGTAATCACCCTCTTAAAAAATCTAGTTAAATAGCATAAACACCATGATTTAAATACTATTATTAATAAAATTTCAGGCATACAATGTTCCAATAGCCCAACCACCACAGGAGTGTCAGCATCTCTCCATGTATGTCTCAAGGTTCGCTTGCCCCTCATGCTCACCTTCTTTGTGGAATCAATTCTGTAGGACATTTTTTGGAGTCTTTTGACATTGACCATTTGTTATACCCATACTATGAATGCCCTCCATGTTTTCATCAGCTTATATTTTCATGATCCATTTTTTTCCTTAACAAGTTGTACATATATATATGTATTTATTCAATTATATAAATACTCCAGTGGAGAGAAAAGACATAGACATCGACATAACCTGAAATAGGTATTTCTAGTAACAATTCAATTTGAGTGGGATGGGGGCTTTAGGGTCCACACCTGGGGGGGGGGGCGGTTCTCAGGGCTTACTCCTGGCTCTGTTCTTAGGGACCACTGCTGGCTGGCTTGAGAGACCAAATGGGGTGTTGGAGATTGAGCCCAGTTGACTGTCAATTTTTTAAATTAGTTCAAACAAGACACTCAAAAACACACACCAGTTTTTTCCAAATATCTTATATAATTATACCTTATTTGATGCTTATTCATTTGAAACAACGTATGTTTTACTCATAAAATTTGATAAGTAATTAAACTAGGAATAGTGTATATTATCAAATTTTATACTTCACTTTTATTTTCTCCTTTATATATGAGTGAACCGAATATATTTTTAGAGTTAGAAAATATGATAGGCAATTCTGACTGTTCACGAAGAAATAAGAAATATATCCAAGAGACCCATGATGACACAGAGTTTATTATGTACAGAAGAAAAAAAACATAATGTGTGGAACTCTACAGCTCTTTTCATTCTCCAATTGACATGGAGTATTCTGAATCTGTCTCCTAGTGTCCCCACCCTTTTTATCACCCAGATGTGTTATGGTAAAGAAAAATTTAAAGTAAAAGTTTTATTTTTATGAAATAATTAATAGAGTTGAAATAATCTACACCTACCACCTGTTGTAGACATATGATGGCAGAGGGGCTATAATGTTTATATTATATTATATATAATGAGTATATTATTAAGCAATAAGTTCAGGCTCTAAGAGAGAGAAAAACAAGGTAGAGCATGGTGGCTTAGAATAGTATAACCAAAGAAATAAATTCTTCTCAAAACATAAATTATTCTTAAAAGAATTCTAAAAATTCTTTTAATTCTGGGGCTGAAGCGATAGTACAGTGGAGAGGTCATTTGTCTTTAACAGAGAAAGCTGAGGTTTTATTCCTGGCATCCTGTATGGTTCACAGAGCACTGCCAGGAATAATTCCTGAGTGCATAGCCAGGAGTAACCTCTGAGCATTGCCAGGTGTGGTCTCAAAACAAAACAAAATAAAGATTTCTACTGATAGTAGAGTATTAAATAATTGAAACAGAAAAATGTTAGTATGAGTTTCCATGGAATTTAGTGAGAAGGAAATAAAAGTGTTTGATCAAAAACAAAATAAAATTCTATTTTCAGAAATAGCTATAATGTTCCAAATTGATATTCATACGATCATTTAAAATATGCATCTTCATATTTATATTATATAAAGCAGTAGAGACAGAATGTAAACATTTTATAGTGGAAATGAAACTTATTTACGGAACATCGTGTGAATTAATTCAGCTTTTCTGTGGGTAACATAAACTAGATATTGTTAAAAATTAAGAACATGTAAGAGAAATAGAATTTTTGCTCATGAGAACTGAACTCTGTGTCTTGTTAATAACAATAAAGTGAGTCAGATTAAACTTAAAGAATAAAATTTACCATATATTTATTACAAAATGCATTAGAATAAGAAACATAGAAAGGTAAATATGTATAACTAGTTGTGGATATATAGGTCCAGAGAAGTAAGTATTTGTAAACACAAACAAATCAGTGAAATTAATGACAATGCTTAAAAATATTCAGACTATTGACTTAGACTCACTTTTTAATTTTTATACTTCATATTAAGAGAAAATTTAAAAAAAATAATTAGAGGATAATTATGAGCATACCAAAATAGAATCTTATCTTTAAAGGAAAAACAGGTGAAGGAATATTTGAATAACTAGAATGCACTGAAAACAGCAGGCCCAGATGGTATGCACAATAGGGTATTAAAGAGAACCAGCTTGTGAACTTACCAGGCTAAGCTGTTTCAGTGAGAAATTAATCATGGATATGTGAATCGGAGGGCTCATCCATTTAGTGGGGGAATAAAAATTATACAACATATCCACATTGAAAGAATATGGCAACAATTTTTTTCAGTGAGCTACATACATAATGAAAAATATTTTGTGCAAAACCATGAAAAATAAATGCATAGCAAATCAATAAGCGAAGCACTTGAAAATAAAACCATATGAGTTTTTCACAGTTGTTTTTCCCCAATGTGAAGGAATTGTTTCTATTTGATTTCTTCAAGTTTAGTCAGATTTCTCATCCATAAAATTGCAATGAAGACACTATCTTAAAATATATGGATTCCTGCCTAATTGGGAGAATATAATTCAACTCATTTCTTACCATTGAATATTACTTGAATTTGTTTTTCTAGCATCTGAAATATGATTAAGAAATTTAACAACTGGCAATAGCATTATGTTTGTTGTGGTTTACTCATATGTACTTTTATAAAAATATAAATATTTGTTCCATGGTGATAGGATGAATATATATTTGGAAAATAATACAATTATATTTTCATGGCAATATAATATGCTAGATTGCAGGAGATCACCTACAGTGATCGACCAGAGTCAAACTGGTCCCTTCAATCCTTCACCAGAATTGGTTGCAGAGAATGAGACAATGGCAAGGTGTTTGTCAAGCCAACTTGCCTTGACAACCCCGTGGAGGGGCACTTTTGGTTTATTCATTATTTCAGCATCACCTCCCTTCTGACTCATATTAGGAGGCCCATTCTTTACAAGGTAACATATACTTTAAACACAAATAGATGGAATATTTATGTAGTTTTGCCCTAGGGTGATAAGTAATTAGCTAGTACTCTGAAGCCCTGTTACTCTTCTATTATAGCAGAAAGTTTCCTGCCTGGGCACATTTTGCATTCTTCATTGTCTAAACAAAGCTAAGTTTTTCCCTTGTATGAACATGGTAGATTTTATTATCAGGGTCAGGATTTCCCACGCTAGATGTAGTATTTTGCCTTTTTAACATTTAAGGTGTTATCACTTGTTGTGATATACAGATTGTGGTGCCAGGAAAGCCTCTTCCCTAAATAGTTTTACAGTATTATACAAAGTACTGCAGAAGTTCTTATCTTTGAAAAAGTGACGTCTGTGAATCGTGGTGTGAACACATGGGCTCTGGTTCTATTTCCTGATGTAGAGTTTTTTGACTATGTGAAAAATTAATTAACTTGTATCTGATGCTAGTGGGGTCCCAAGGTAACTTATATGAAGCAGGAAGAAGAAAATAGTGAAAGAGAAAGCCTCCGTTTTCCTTTGTCAGTGAGAGAGGAAGCTACAGTTTTCTCTCTCAAGATGTTCCATTTCTCTCCCATCAACCTGACACATTCCACCCCAAGTTTCTGCTCCAACATGCTCGGGGCTTCCCAGGAACATAAAACGCTGCTCTGGACTTTAGGCTGACAGGAAAACTAAGATGATGGGCAATCATGGCATCTAAGCTGCCAGGGAAAGTTGAGATATTTTGCAACTAGGCCCGGAAGATTTGCTTCACCTGGTCAGTGAAGAAGGAAGCCACAGTTTCCACTTGCCACCTTTCCCCCATTGACCCAACACATTTCATTCCCAAAGTCCTGTCCCAGTTGTTAGAGATTTCTAGAGATTTCCAGAAAGTTCCAGGGATTTCTAGAAAACTCTGTCCTGGAGACTCAGCTTTTAGGATGACCAAGATAAGGGGCAAAAATATCCAGAGAGATTTAGCCCCAGTGAGACATTGTTGTGATTTTCTGGCATCTTTTGTAAATCTTTGTCAACTGGTAAGGAATGCAAGGAGCCTTTAAAAGAACACACATAAAATTCCCTTTAATTTACTCCTATACTAAGGTCCTCTCCACTTAGGAAGCTCATTTTATTTTCTCTTTTACTTTCCAATAAACTTTTCTACTTTCCAACTCTGAGTCTAAACATCTTTATTATTCATTATTTTCATTCTTTAAAAACCTGGGAATCACGCACAAATACAGAGATCTGCTGCAGCCGCTGCTGCCTCACCTGCATTGGTGGCCTCAAGCAGTAGTCTGCCATTTCATCTTTAGTCACTCCTGCCTCCCTGGGAAATCCAGGGCTGGGGAAATTTAAGATTGACAAGAGTCTGTTGTGAGCCTTACTCCTTGCAGCAAAGTCAGTCCTAGATCTGACCCAGGCCTTTTGGGTCCTCCACTTCTGTCTCTCAGAACAAAAAATTCAAGAAGAGACAAACAGTGAAGTAAAAATGGGTTTTATTTGGAAGTTTTGAGGAAAGAGGAGTGAGAGAGAAAAAGCATGAGAGCAGAGATACAGAAATAGCGAGACAGGGAGAGAGAAAAGCACACTCAGGGGAGAATGCTGGCTTCTCCAGAGTGGAACAAGCTCAGGCACGCAACCCAGCCTCAGATTTGAAAGCACACTTCTCAAGAGAGGAGATGCCGGTGACACACATCTGTGAGACAGCAACACCTGCCCAAAAACAGTGTGAGTTCAAGGAACAAAGAGATAGGGGACTCTCAAATAGATGGTAAAAATGGCCTATTTAGTGCATAGCTTTTACTTTCAGAACATCTGAGGGGTCCCAAGATACAGGATTGCACATAGGTGTGATTGATCATTTGTTTACAGAGGTAAAGCGTTTCAGCAGAGACTATTCTCTTGGGGGGATTAGCTCAAGAGGACACTCTGTCTCCCAGGGACATCTATATTGCTTTTCTCTTTCCCTTACTATTAGTAAATAAAAAACAATTAAGTGTACTTCTTATTAATACATGCACTTATTTGGATAAACACAGTAAGAGAAACCGATTCCAAAAGTTAGTTTTCTGGGCTCCAAGGGCAAGCAAGTCTTTTAGTATAAATGCCAGACTAAATCTTCAGGCTGCTTCAGATTGTTCTTACCTCATGGAAGCCCTGCCTCTTAAGTTATAACAGTTATCATTAATACTGTGCTTTTATGCTTCTTAGACTATCCCATTTCAACACCGCAGTAGCTTTGCTGCTCGCCCTGGGTCCATCCACAACCCATGGTGAAACACTTCTTTTTAGGGTGTTAGGAACTATGCCTCTCTCTGAAAACTCAAGCTTATTCGCCAATGTGGGTTGGTGCAAGCCTCAGGCAACTGCAAGCGAACATCTGAGCTTGCAAAACAGTGCAGAGAAGTGATAAAGGAAGACCTCAAAGAGAGAAGGGAAGCAGTGTTGGCAGATGTGGCAGAAGCTGGGAAAAGCATTCGCAATGCCTGCCTGTCCTTCGCCAACTACAAGACCAAGATGACTGCCCTCCGATATCCTGATGGATCTATCACATCTTCCAGAAGGGCAATGAGGAAGATTATCCATGACTTCTACTCAGATCTCTTCGATAGCCACGTCCACCTGCCCACATAGCAATTTCCACAGGATGAATATGTCATTCCCAACATTCTCTCTTCCAAAATCCGCCACGCCATTTCGTCAGTAAAGAAGCGAACAGCACCAGGCCCACACAAGGTCAGACCCGAACACCTGCAGAACCTGCCGACGGTACTCATCAATAGACTGGCTTGGCTCTTCACAGGCTACCTGTTTGAAAGCAAGTTTCTGTCCCAGTGGAAAACCAGCAGGACTGTACTACTGAACAAGAAGGGAGACATCCATGACATTGGCAACTATCGCCTGATCTTCCTATTGTCTGTCATCTACAAGCTGTTCTCTCGATTCATCCTGAATAGGATTGGCAGAACACTAGATGAAGGAAAACCATGCTAGTAAGCTGGGTTCCGCAAAGGATTCAGCACCACATGATAACCAAACTCATTGAGGTTTCTCGGGAGTTCAAGATGCCGCTCTGTCTAACGGTCATTGATTTAAAGAAGGCCTTTTATTCTGTTGAGATGGAAGCAGTAATCGAAGCCCTAGCCAAACGGGGTATTCAAACTCAATACATCAGGATCCTCCATGAGCTGTATTGCGGATTCACTACCAGGATCTCACCATTCTACAGGGAAGTGATCATTGACATCAGGAGAGAGTTCAGCAGGGCGATACCATTTCATTGAAACTCTTTAGTGCCACCCTCAAGAAAGTCATGTGATGACTGGAATGGGAAGGAATGGGAGTGAAGGTAGATGGTTGGCAACTACACCACCTCTGCTTTGCTGATGACATTGTTCTAGTAACACCAAATATTAGCCAAGTGGCAGAAATGCTGGCCGACTTCAACCATGAGTGTGGAAATGTTGGACTACAGCTGAATCTCATAAGACAATGTTTATCAGAAACAGTTTCGTTCCTGACTTTCCATTTGCTCTCAATGGAATGAACACATCCGAATGCAACTAGTTAGTGTACCTAGGTCGAGACATCAACATGACAAATAACCTGGCACCTGAGTTGTGCAGGAGGAAGACAGTGGCTTGGAACGCCTTCAGGAGTGTCAAAGAAATAGTTAAGAAACGAAGAACCTCTGGCTCTGGGTACATCTCTTTGATTCCACTGTTCTTCCTGCATTAATATACGCCTCAGAGACCTGGGTCCTACAAAAACAGGATGAGAACGCTATTCAGGTCTCCCAAAGAGGAATCGAAAGAGCTATGCTTGGAGTATCAGGCTTCACTCAAATGAGAAAAAGAATCCAGAGTTCTGAACTCTGTCGATGGTCAAGGATCAGGGACACTGTCTTGTTTGCCAAGGCATCAAAAATCAGAGGGGCTGCACATGTAAATGAGATTTGGAGACGACCGCTGGACTAGAGCCTTTACCAACTGTTTTCCATGGGACATCAAAAGATTGCATGGCTGCCCACCTACTAGATGGTCAGATGTCTTCATCAAGACCCTAAACGATCAGTTTGAGGCTCTTTGTGTTCCTAGAACGAACAGATGCCATTGGGCTACACAAGCATGCAACAGGGACAAATGGAGACATTACTGGTGCCCGCTCGAGCAAATCGATGAGTAATGGGATGTCATGTGATCAAATCAAGAAGTAACTATAGCAATTGAAGCCTGAGTCAAGTAATTATGACGAATGCCCAGAGTAGATATCCCTAATATTAAGAGCATAGCATTAATGGTCTTTCTGTGCTTAAGCAAAGAACAGTGCTGTACAGCAAAATATGAAAATGTTATTGAGGAAATAGAAAAGCAAGTAATTCACTACAAATTCAAAGTCCAGAGTTACCAGAAAGTTTGACTTATAAATAACCAACCTGACTTGGGGGATTGTGACAACGGGAGGTAAAGCACAAAGGAAAGGTTAAAGATAAACTTGGGGTGGGGTGAGTTTGAGGGGGATGAGGCTAGAGGTGCTTGCAAGAGCACTGTAACCTTCTTTTTGGGGAGGAGCCGAGGAAAGGAGCAATTCACTGATGAAGGCTAAAACACTTAGGGTTAATAGCTAATAAATAGCAATTGAATTCAGGCAACATATTCACACACCTCCCTTGTTCAAGTAGGCTTTTATAGGGTTTCTCCCAACCTGCCCCATGTGGGACTTACTACCAAAGGGAGTTTATTCTAGGGTAGATGCTCAGGGGGTAGAGTTGGAGAAGTTAATGATCTTTGATATTCCTTTCCTGGCCTTTTTCCCTGCTGAAGCTTCTCTTGGAAGGGGGTCCAACCTTTTCTAGGTCTGGGATGGCACCAGATAAAGGTTTTATCAGGCCTTAATTCTTTTACTCATAAGATGGGAATTTGTGGGGCTAGTTGGTTTTATTACTTCCCAGGATCTCATTGCCATGGGTGGAGGGTATGATGTGTGTGGGAGGGGGTACTTTTCCTCTCCTTTGTCTGCCTGTTCATATTCATTTTGTTTGTGATTTTTTTTGTCTTTTCACATAAGATAAACTTTAAATAGGCAATTAAAAACCAAAAAAAAAAAATTCCTTTCTTGGAGTACCAGAGAGAGAGGAGTTAAAAAGCTGGAAGTCATATGCACTTCATAGTAATTTATTAACATAATGCCAGTAAATAATTTACAAGTGTAGTACATAATGTACTGTAACACTTTGCTCTTTCCAGGAACTCTTATTCTTTTTGTACCTTTCCAGGAAGTCTTGGAATGTAGCAACTAAAGTTCGCCTGACAAGGTGGATCAGAAAGAGACTATGCTCTAGTCTCCCAAACAGTAATCCTCACCCCATTATACTAGGAGGATCTCCAAGAATTTTCTACAGGTTACCAGATAAACAATGTATATCCTTATCTTCCTTGAAACCTGATGTAAGCTTTTGATCTACTGACAAAGCTGAACCTTATCATTCAGCAGTTCCTCTTCCTGAGTTCAGATTTAAAAAAAGTCAGAGAGAGAGTGCTTTGAAATAAGTATCCCTATCTCTATTACTCATCACAAGTGATAAGTTTCTCTCTACTTAAATAAGCATGGGCATGGTCAGTGACTTGGTACTCACTAGGAAACAAAACCTCAAATATGAGTCACAATATCCTCTGAAATCTTCATAAGCTCCATCTATAATTTTTAGGCACGGACTCCTTAATTGTGGAATTTGGCTTTATGTTATTGGTCTTTAAATGAATGCTTAATATCTTTATCAACCAATTATTTATCTTTGTTTCACTTGTTTGGCTAGTACATTTTATCTTTGAAGATACCTTTAGCTTTAGTCTCATGGAGGGTTTTGCCCACATTTTTTTTCATGTACCTTATGGATTCTAGAAGAAAGAGAGAGAGAGAGAGAGAGAGAGAGAGAGAGAGAGAGAAGAAGAAGAAGAAGAAGAAGAAGAAGAAGAAGAAGAAGAAGAAGAAGAAGAAGAAGAAGAAGAAGAAGAAGAAGAAGAAAAATGAAAAATACCTGCTATAGATACAGGCTAGGAGTGGAGAGGTGATGGAAGAGAAATTGCAGACACTGGTGCTGGGAAATGCACACTGGTAGAGGGATGGGTGTTAGAACACTGTATGACTGAAACCTAATCATGAACAGCTTTGTAAAAATCCATCTCACAGTGATTTAATAATAAAATCTTTTTAAAAAATAAAATAAACTTAAAATTAATTAAAAAATTAAAAAATAAAGATATGTAAATTCAGATATGATCTGAAAAGGTTTAAAAAGTCACACAGATGGGGCAATAGCAGTCTCATGGGAAGCGGGGGGCAGTACCAGCTCATCCTTCACACCCTACCGAGGTCATGAGTTGCCCCCCATGAGCGGCTGTCCGGCAGGGCCATGGCTCCAGAGGCACAAAGACTTAATCCAGGGCCTGGCAGCTTGTGGCAGAAAAGTGAATGGACCATGCGTTAACTTACAGTGCTATGCCTCTCCCGGAGGAAAAGGGTCTTGCTCCCTTCCGCCTTTCCCCCTATCCCCCAGCATCAAGGTGGCCGCTGCCTCAGAGCTTATTGGAAAGCCAGGTATGAGCTGGCTGTGACGGGGCAACTGCAGTCTCATGGGAAGAGGGGTGGTACCGGCTCATCCTTCAGCCCTACCGAGGTCACGAGTTGCCCCCCACGAGCAGCTCTCCAGCACAGCCATAACATCAGACTCACAGAAACCAATCTCAGAATTATCTGACTACTTGCAGAAATCCTTCCAGACTTACCTAGTAAAATATCAGAAATCCAAAATCATATGGTTCTCATAACCAGCTATAGAAATCAAATTATTTCACAAAGACTTTTCAGCAATTCTGATTGTTGGGGGGGAAATTTTAAACAACAATGGTGCATCTTTTGTCAAAATAATGAATGTAATCAAAGTAGAGAGAGAGTTAAGTAGAAATCATCAGCCTCACAGGCATTGGGAGGGGGAGAGGGGTGTATATTGGGGTTTTTGGTGGAGAAAAATAAGTACTGGTGAAGGGAAAGGTGTTTTATCATTGTATGACCAAAACTTATACTGAAAGCTTTGTAACTTTCCCCACAGTGATCCAATAAATAAATATAAAAAAGTCACACATATTTAACTTAAATTTAATTAGTATATTTTGATATTTATTTGAAATAACTCTTTTGAAAAAAATTCAGTTTGAATAATAATTATGTTAGTATGTTTTAATTTTTTGACCTATTTATTACCAATTTTAGTAAATCTTAAGACATTTAAGAAAGTATTCAAACTTCAGTACATCACTTATTCTATAAAATTAACTTACATCTTCAAAATTTTATGCTTTATTGTTAAAAAGCTATTCTTGTTTTAATAATTTTTTAAAAAAAACATTGGGCTAGAGCGAGAGCTTAGTGGACCAGAGTGAATGCTTTGCAGCAGGAATACTAGGTTTGATCTGCATGACATAGTGAAGTTGCCTCAAAGTTGACAGTAGCCCTTGAACATTGTAAATATAGTGCCAAAACAAGCATAAAGGAGGCCAGAAAAGTGGTATAGCGGGTAAGGTACTTGTCTTGCATATGTACAATCCCCTCTCAAGTCAACCAGTACTGTTATGTTTCATTAAACTCTTATAAATACTATTTTAGACCATTCCTAGACTATGACTCACCATATGTTCAGACAAAAAAAAAAAAAGCCAAGTAATGCACGGTTTCCATATAAGAAGTAAAACTTCCAAAGTGCATATGGGATCCCTCAATTTAAAATGTGATTAACAGAATGCAAGATTACCACATATGGTCCCCTGAGCACCACCAGGAATAATTACTGAGTACAAAGTCAGGAATAATTCCATAAGCATTGCTAGGTGTGACCCCAAAACAAACAAAATTATATACATGTGTTCTTCTCTAGAGAATATATACTTGTGTTTCTGAATGGTAAAGATAGAGAAGTTTCTCTCTTACAGTTTCATAGTATTTATTTTGCACTGAAATAAATGTCATCTGTAATCTCTGGAACAGAAATGAAAAAAACATCAGAAATGGCTAATCTTGGGGCTTCTGTTTTACAATTTCTCCCATAGCATGGGCAATACTTGGTCCCTATCATGTCTCTGTGAAATTGTAACTTGTGAAAATGGTATAAGATGTCACTCTAGTCACTACCATGAGTTGTAAACGACCATTGAACCCCAAACATTGTACTTTCTGCTATTTTCTTTTTCATGTAGGTCCTATTGAAGGTCCTATAGAGTAAGGTCCTATTCAATAAGGTCATCTAGAATCAAGAAGTTAAGCTTGCTTTTTTTTTCCAATTTTCTATATTGTAATTGTTTTTACATGTTGATCACATAGAAATCTTGTACTTGGCTTGATGAAACTACTACTTAAACAAGTTAATCTGATTTGGGTTATTAGTCTTGTATTTAAGTCAAATTTATAATCTTCCTTTAGCTGGACTGGACAAGAGAGTAGTTATTCAATTCCAAAATCACTCTGCTAACTGTTTTATCTTACATTTCGAAACTTTCTGGTCTATAAGATGGAAATGGTGTGAAAAGAGAATAAATTAATTGCTTAATTTGGTAAATCAAGAATGTAGTTCTCAATAAAATAAAATTTTATTTCACACATGGGAAGACTTTCAAAATTGTTCTTTTCTTTAAATGAGTTTTAGCAAATAAAGATACACTATATTTTATTTTTAAATTATTTAATGCTAATCAGACTTTCCTAACAACATCACTTATAGGATGAGCCCAAAAAGTTAATTTATGTTTTATCATTAGCAACTTAATCTCTTTAATTTGATTTTATATCAGGAGAAGAAATATAAAGTGCTTACTTGGACCATTTTCCTGTGCTTATTATGTCTTCTCACCATGGTAAATGAGGTGAAGGATTTCTTTCTTTCCTTATGTAAGGATGTGAATTTAGTTTTTAACCTACTGCCAGTATGAGTTTAGAAATGTTTAGAATTTAATTACTTGTGTAGTGTATATCTTTCTTTATTGGGTAAGATTTAGGAGTCATTTTCCTTTCCTGAAAAGAGCAATTCCTAACTGCAGCCTGAGTTCATAACTCCCTGAAACCACAGGTGACAGGGATCATCTTCCACACCATGCAGAACAAGTGGACTTCAATTATGATTTGATGACTCCTTCATGGGGCTGGATAGACTTGGGTATCTATGCCATGCAGGGACTCAGTGCAAATTTTCATTGGTTCTAAATTTCCCAGGCACTTCCCTGGGTTACAAAGACCGGTAGAGAGTCAAGCGATAGGCAGGTTTCCTTCTTTTGAGACCTCTGTCTTTCTCTTCCCCACTTCACATAAACTGCATAGGGAACCCAACTCCTCTACTGGTGGGTGTCTAGTCTAGAAGTGACAGTATCACTGTTTTATTACCAAATGTCAATGATAAAAAAATATGGAGGACTGGTAGAGAAAATAAAAAACAAAAACAAAGAGACTGAGATACTTCCACAAGCTTTCATAGAACTTCAGTCAAAGCTCTACAAGAGAATAAAATAATATGTTCACAATTCTGAAAGATCAAAACTTCCAGCTAAGATTTCTTTTTCCTTAAAATCTATCATCCAGATATGATGGAGAAATAAAATGTTTCTCAGATAAATACAATTAATAGACAGTAATTTATCAATTAATTTATTAATAGATACGTTAATAACTATTTTTATAGATACCAGCTCCACAGGAAAATAACTTGAGCAAGGTAGTCAATAGGAACACAGTAGCAAAACCAAAACAACATGAGATAGCAAATCATAAAAACTGTGGAAGAAAAGGTTTAAATCTGTATATGTAAAGGGAGAGAAGAGGCCAGCATACACACTCACTCAAAAAGACTGTTTTATACAACCCTTATGGTAACCACAAAAACCCACCAAACAAAAATCTGTAGCAAGTATTTTTAGAAGAAAAAATGAAGACCAACACCAGAGAAATCAATCCTAATAAAAAAGATTTATATTCAGGACCCATATATCAATATTCATCCCAAATGTGAATTTTTTTAACTCACCAATAAAATGACACTGAGTGGGTACATAGATTTAAAAACAATAACAACAACCAGGATCTATCTCTACTATGGATAATTACTCTTATGCCAAATGTCAAACTTAAACATATGTTTGTAAGTGAAAGTTTGAGTAAGGTTTACTTCCCTCTTGAGATATGTATTTTCATATTTTTATACTGGGATGTGTACTGGAACTCTTTCTCCACTTTGGAGAAGCCTGCATTCTCTCTTAAACACATTGTTTTCTTTCTTTCCCTCTTTCTCTTTTCCCTGAGAATTTCTGAATGAAACCTGTTTTTACTTCATTGCTTGTCTCCTCTTGAAATTCTTTTCTGGCAGGAAAAAGTGAGGAACCCAAAGGTTAGGGTAAGGTCTAGGACTGCCTTTATTTTCCTGCAAAGAACAAGGTTCAGAGACTCTTATCAGTCAGATATTTGATTAAGAAGGGATGATGTAGTGAAAAACTTGCCGAGAAAGGATACAGAAGAGGAAATCAGCTGTGGAGGTATGCTCTCCAGGAAAATCTCAAGATGGGAGATGTGGGTGACATGTGTGGGCAACATATGTGCTCGGCATCAACACATGAATGTACCTACTTTGTTCAAGTAGGCTTATGTAGGATTTCTCCCAAGCTGCCCCAGCTGGGACTTTCTACCTAGGTGAGGGTGGTTGCCATGGGTAGAGTTGGAAGCAGTTGATGGTCGTATTTGATATGGCTTTCCTGACCTTTGTTGGAACTTCCCTCTGAGGAAGATTCAAACTTCCCTAAGGTATGGGTTGGTGTCAGTTAAAGGTCTTCTCAGGCTTCAATACACATAGGCTGGGTCCTAGCAGCCTTAGGTTCTTTTACTCCTGAGAACTCATTACTCTGTGAGTGCCCTTTCATTATCTGCTGGTCTGCTTCACTCTGCTTAGCAACATATAAAATAGGAGCAGTTTGAACTTAGAACATATGCTAAGGAAGATAGTATGTTCATTTTAGATTTTTAAATATTTTCCAAATTTATGGTAGAATAAAGGTAAAGGCTGGAGCAATAGCACAGCGGGTAGGGCGTTCACCTTACAAGCGGCCAACATGGCCGACCCGAGTTCGATTCCTCCGCCCCTCTCGGAGAGCCTGGAAAGCTACCGAGAGTATTCGATATGCCAGACACAGTAACAACAAAGTCTCCAATGGAGACGTTACTGGGCCCGCTCGAGCAAATCGACGATCAACGGGAGGGCCTTTACCTTTACCTATGGTAGAATAAATTAACATTTATTCATTGACAGTATCATGAAATTTAGTTAAAAGCACATGTATAGCCTTAATCATACATGATTTATTTTATAAATATTTCTAAATACAATATTTCTTACAGTTAATTCCATGGTATCTGCCATTGTTCTTTGACAATACTTTATACAAAGTGAGTAATTAATAAATGCTTATTGAAATAATTGGATTTATATCTCTAAATAATAGATCCATGGTACTACATTAAGCATTGTAAGTGTAAGCCACAATAGCATAGGTGATATCACATTTCAGAAAGTATTTTATTTATAGACTGAGTTAGAGGAAAATCTTCTTAAATATTTTAAGGACTCTGCAAATGAAGGTGGGAATAAAGGGATTTCTAAATTTATAATATGTCCATCCATTAAGTTAAATTGGAGGTGCTTTGCATCTTGGATTTTGTTTGGAATCACAGAAAATATAATTAGCATGTGAGATTCAAGACCTCTAACTGCCAAGGGGCTGAGTATAAGATCAATAAGCAATTTTATGGAAAAGAAAATAATCAGAGTTGAGAAAATGAAAAACTATATCAGTCCTAGATCAGATTATATTATCGATAATACTAAAAGGGTATAAATCCATTTCAAAAATAATTACCTTACTAGAGCCAGAGTGTTTGAACTGGTACCCCTTAACACCCTAGGATGGCAGATTACAGAGTGAAAAGAAGTTCCTCCTTTAGTGACCTCTGACCTAAGAGAGTAATTAGCTTCCCTGGTGTTAACTTGTTAGAAAGCAATTGCTACTGTAGTGACTCTATAGACAGATTGTTTTCTGAAATCCATAGCATTATCTTGAGGCAAGACCTTAATTTACCAGCTACTGTAAAGGTTATGAAGGTATTGCAAAGCAACAGCTTTTCCCCCCTATCTTTTCCAGGTAATTAAATTGCACATTACAGTTAAATTGTATTGTGACTGGTAAACAATTTACTGTTTTGAAAACTAATCTTTTATTCTAGAAGCAATAGAGGATTGTGTAAATGTTTGATGTAAAATCACTTGATCACTCGACATCCCGTTACTCATCGATTTGCTCAAGCAGGTACCAGTAATGTCTCCATTTGTCCCTGTCACATGCTAGTGTAGCCCAATAGCATCTTCTCATTCTAGGAGCATGAAGAGCTTCAAACTAATCGTTCAGGGTCTTGACGAAAAAGTCTGACTATCTAGTAAGTGGGCGGCCATGCGATCTTTTGACATCCTGTGGAAACCAGTCGGTAATACCTCTAGTCCAGCGGTCATTTCCAAATCTCATTACATGATCTGCCCATCTGATTTTTGATGCCTTGTCAAACGAGACAGCATCCTTGATTCTTGACCGTCAACAGAAATCAGAACTCCAGATTCTTTCTCTCATTTGAGTAAAGCCTGATACTCCAAGCATAGCTCTTTCGATTGCTCTTTGGGAGACCCGAATAGCGTTCTCATCCTGCTTTCATAGGGCCCAGGTCTCTGAGGCATATGTTAATGCAGGAAGAACAGTGGAATCAAAGAGATGTGCCCAGAGACAGAGGTTCTTCGTCTCTTAGCTATTTCTTCAATGGTCTTGAAGGCGTTCCAAGCCACTCTCTTCCTCCTGCACAACTCAAGTGTCAGGTCATTTGTCATGTTGATGTCTTGACCTAGGTACGTATAACTGTTGAATTCGGAGATGTTCTTTCCATTGAGAGCAAATGGAACGTCAAGAATGAAACTGTTTCTCATAAACATTGTCTTCGTGAGATTCAGCTGTAGTACAACCTTTCAACACTCATGGTCAAAGTCAGCCAGCATTTCTGCCACTTGACTAATATTTGGTGTTATTAGAACAATGTCATCAGCAAAGCAGAGGTGGTGTAGTTGCCGACCATCTATCTTCACTCCCATTCCTTCCCATTCCAGTCATCGCATGACATTCTCGAGGGTGGCACTAAAGAGTTTCGGTGAAATGGTATCGCCCTGCCGAACCCCTCTCCTGATATCAATGATCACTTCCCTGTAGAATGGTGGGATCCTGGTAGTGAATCCACAATACAGCTCATGGAGGAACCTGATGTATTGAGTTTGAATGCCTTGTTTGGCTAGAGCTTTGATGACTGCTTCCATCTCAACAGAATCAAAGGCCTTCTTTAAATCAATGACCCTTAGACAGAGCGGCATCTTGAACTCCTGAGAAACCTCAATGAGCTTGATTATCATGTGGATATCGTCGATGGTGCTGAATCCTTTGCGGAACATGGCTTGCTCTCAAGGTTGTCCTTCATCTAGTGTTCTGCAATCCTATTCAGGATGACTCGAGAGAACACCTTGTAGATGACAGACAATAGGCAGATCAGGTGATAGTTGCCAATGTTGTGGATGCCTCCCTTCTCTACAGTAGTACAGTCCTACTGGTTTTCCACTGAGATGGAAACTTGCATTCAAACACGTAGCCAGTGAAGAGCCCGTGTATTGATGATTACTGACAGCAGGTTCTGCAGGTGTTCGGGTCTAACCTTGTGTGGGCCTGGTGCTGTTCGCTTCTTTACTGATGAAATGCCGTGGTGGATTTCGCAAGGGAGAATGTTGGGAATGACATATTCATCCTGTGGAAGTTGGTATGTGGGCAAGTGGATGTGGCTATCGAAGAGATCCAAGAAGAAGTCTCCATTGCCATTCTGGAAGATGTGATAGATCTCAGGACATTGGAGGACAGTCATCTTGGTCTTGTAAGTGGCGAAGGGTAGGCGGGTGTTGAGAATGCTTTTCCCAGCTTCTGCCGCATCTGCCAGCACTGCTGCTCTTCTCTCTTTGAGGTCTTCCTTTATCGCTTCTCTGCACTGCTTTGCGAGCTCAGATATCAAAATCTGTATATTTTGATGTAAAATGTGAAACTGTAAATAAAAATATCAATGACAGGTACAGACATGTAGTCTTTATGAATAAATTTTCTCACCATTGGGTATTTTATAAACTGAAGAAAAAAACAGGACTATTGATAATCACTATGTTTATAAGTTGTCACTTGATCACTTGATCACTTGATCCCCCATTATTCATTGAATTACTCGAGCGGGTGCCAGTAACATCTCCATTCATCCCTGTTGCATGCTAGTGTAGCCCGGTGGCATCTGTTCGCTCTAGAACATGCAGAGCCTCAAACCGATCTCTCAGGGTCTTGATGAAGAAGTCTGACCATCTTGTAGGTGGGTGACCATGCGATCTTTTGACGCCCCGTGGAGTCCAGTCAGTAATTGCTTTAGTCCAGCGGTTGTCTGTAAACCTCATTACATGTCCAGCCCATCTGATTTTTGATGCCTTGGCAAATGAGACAGTGTTCGTGATTCTTGAGCATTGACGGAGATCAGGATTCCGGATTCTATCTCTCATTTGAGTGAATCGTGATATTCCAAGCATAGCTCTTTCGATTCCTCTTTGAGAGACCCGAATAGCGTTTTCATCCTGTTTTCGTAGGGCCCAGGTCTCTGAGGCATATATTAATGCAGGAAGAACAGTGGATCAAAGAGATGTGCTCGTAGCTGGAGGTTCTTCGTCCTCTTAGCTATTTCTTTGACGCTCTTGAAGGCATTCCATACCGCTCTCTTCCTCCTGCGCAACTCAGGTGAAAGGTCTTTCATCATGTTGATTTCTCGACCTAAGTATATATAACTGTTGCATTTGGAGATGGTGGTTCTGTTGAGAGCGAATGGAGTGTAGTCCGACCTTTCCACACTCACGGTCGAAGTTGGTCAGCACTTTTGCCACTTGGCTGATGTTTGGTGTTATTAGAACAATGTCATCAGCAAAGTGGAGGAGGTGTAGTTGCCGACCATCTATCTTCACTCCCATTCTTTCCCATTCCAGTTGTCACATAATGTTCTCGAGGGTGGCACTGAAGAGTTTTAGTGAAATGGTATCACCCTGCTGAACCCCTCTCTTGACATGGATGATTACTTCTTTGTAGAATCGTGAGATCCTGGTAGTGAATCCGTAATAGAGCTCACGAAAGATCCTGATGTATTGAGCTTGTACGCCCTGATTGGCTAGGGCTTCTATGACCGCTTCCATCTAAACAGAACCAATCAATATAAGTTGTTATGTATCATAAATTATGTTTGATTTATTAGTTTATGGTAATATCTTTGTCAAGAAAAGTCTAGTATATCAGAATTTCTTGGCTAAAAGACCATAGTATTGTGAATGATGAATTTCATAATGATGATTGACTAGATTTCCTAATTATCAATCAAGGGTTTGACATGTCAAGTTTCTGAGTCTCCATTGCTTATGTTTTATTAATTCTTGACCTGATTTCTACTTAATTTTTATTTCTTACTGTTATCTGTGGAAATAAAAGATAGAGAAGAACAGAAACACTTTCCTTGACCAAGGAAAGAATTTTAAATTACAATGATAGTCCTATAGGTAATAAGTATAAAATAATTATGCTTTGTCTCATGTGGGGTGGAGCTTCCCTAAACTATATTGATAGAATATACAAGTGAATCTACATGTTATGGTTAAAGGTACATCTAAAAGTTAAGGCCATAAACATTAAGTACTGTTATAATAGCTCACTTGGTATTGTTTAAGATACATGGAAAATGCTAAAGACCACTGTGATAGGTAAGGAGTTTTATTTAGAAATAATATTTAGAACCAGAGGTAAACTTGACCTCTTCAATAAAGTGTATGTGAATAAAAATTGCTTCTATAAATTATAAGTAAAATAAAGCTTAATTTTAGTCCCAGATATAACTAGAGAGTACTGTAGTCTTCTTCCCAGTATGATCAAAATGGGTACTCAAGAGAAGTGAGTCATAAACAACCAATGTACCCAGGGAAGGAACATCATTGAAAATATAAAAACTTTTCAGTATTCTAATTAGTGTTAATAAAATAATCCCTGGGCTTTTAAATAAATACTCTTGGAGAGTGAGCCTCCAAGAGGTGCTCATGGACCTGAGGATCCCCATTGACAATTCTCAAAAATGAGGCTGGCAGGTCAATGCAAGGGCCTGAGGATGAGGTGTTGCAAGGCCTCTGGGTGCTGCGGATTACTGGGACCACTGGTAGTGCTCAAGGGTCTCCTGGGTTTATCCAGCAATGTTTTGGGAACCGTATGGTACCAGAAATTGAACTGGGTTAGCTATGTTCCTTAATCTCTCTCCTGTAACTCCAGGTTTTTGTTTGCTTGGTTTTTTTTGGTTTTGATTTGGATAGGACCTCACCTGGCAGTTCTCAGGGTATACTCCTGGTATATGATGCTCATTGGCCACTCCTGGAAGTGCTCAGAGAACAATGTGGTGGCATGGCTTAAGTCTAGGTTGCCCACATGCAATCGAACTAGCCAATTGAACTAGCTCTCTGATTCTTGAATTTTTAAAAAAAGTACATGAGGTACATTTCAGGTTCCAACCCTGGCATACCATATGGATTCCTGAGCCCCCAGGAGTGATCTTTGAATGCAGAGCCAGAAGTAACCCCTGAGTATCACTGGATGTTTCCAGTGATAAAAACAAACAGCAAACAAAAAAAATCTGTGACTTGTTTTGTTCAGTTCACATTATGGTTTTAGACATGAGGTGCATAAGAATTCCTTCTTAAACTCATCATTCACCATTTAGGTTTCTAAAAATTTTTTTACTGAATTTTTATCAATTCTACTAAAATTAATTTTGTAATTCTGACTATAATTTTAACTACCTCACATTTATATTTCAATTCTGGTGAAAAAATAAGTGTCTCCTTCCTCAATACCTTAAATTATCATTTGATTTCTTTAATATGGTATAATATGCCAAGTCATAGATGCTAATTATTGTCACAGATTACTTGAGGCCTAAGTTAAATATTAAATGTAAGCATGTTTAGGTAAGGACCTGCAAAGTATTTTTTTCCATATTTCAATTTACTCTTCAACTTGATTCTATTACTACCTATAGTCTCACATCTCTAATGACATCTGTCACTAAAGTTTGTTCTTCATCTTTTGGTTTGTTATGCGATCTGAAAGCAAGGCACTTAGGCTTTTGGGGTTTAGTTAAAATGAGCAAGTTGAAGTGGGAGGGGAGGGCACTGAGAAAATATTACAGGGAAGTTCACATTCTGGTGGAGAATACAGTGTTGGAATAGTTTATGCAATAAACTATCATTAACAGTATTATAAATTACAGTGCCGCAAATAAAACTAAAAATAGAAAACAAAAATAGCAAATTTAATATATGGCAGGAAACAAACTTGGCAGTTTACTAGTTGGGGTACATTGTCTCATCTAGTATTCCCATAAGCATGGTGGAGAGGTAAATTCTAGTACTATCTATATGTTACTAAAGACGACCGCTGGACTAGAGCTGTTACCGACTGGATTCCACGGGCTGTCAAAAGATCGCGTGGCCGCCCACCTACCAGATGGTCAGACTTCTTCGTCAAGATCATAAACGATCGGTTTGAGGCCCTTCATGTTCCCGGAGCAAACAGATGCCATTGGGCTACACTAGCACGCGACAGGGACAAATGGAGACGTTACTGGCGCCCGCTCGAGCAAATCGACGACTAACGGGAAGTTAAGTGATTAAGTGATTAAGTGATCTATATGTTACAAACAAGGAATAAAGGTCAATAATACAAAAAAAAAGAAAAAAAGAAGAGAAAGAAGAAGATGGAGGAGGAGAAAGAGGAGGAGAAATAGAGGGGAAGGAGGAGGCAGGAGTAGAGGAGAGGAGGGAGGGGTGGAGGAAAGAGAAGGGGAGGGAAGAGAAGTGGGAAAAGGAGAAGAAAAGGAGGAAGAAAAAGGAAAAGGAGGAAAAAGAAAAAAGAAGAAAGAGGAGGAAGAGGAGAAAGAGGAAGAAGAGGAGGAGGACAAGGAGGAAAAAAGAATTTATGTATAAAGAAGTTGCATGTACCAGATAATTCAGTTTGGACAATAACCTATTTTATATACCATGTTAGGGCCAGAGAGAAAACTGCCTGCTACATGGCATATGAACTGGCATAAAGTAGTGTTAAGGTCAGCTTGAGGAAGGAGTTGTTTGCTGTACTTGTGCTGTTCTGCAGAGATCTTAGTCCCTGATTCTTATTAGCTACAACTCATTCAGTCAACACACATTTTCTGATATTTATAATAGATGCATAGAATTAGGCACTGGTGATCCTGAAGGGCTGGAGCTATAGCACAGAGGGTAGGGAGTTTGCTTCGCATGCGGCCGACCGAGCCGACCAGAGTTCAATTCCTCCACACCTCTTGGAGAGTTCGGCAAACTACCGAGAGTATCTCGCTTGCACGGCAAAGCCTGGCAAGCTACCCGTGATGTATTCGATATGCCAAACACAGTAACAACAAAGTCTCACAATGGAGACGTCACTGGGCCCACTCGAGCAAATCGATGAACAGGAGGACAGTGCTACAGTGATCCTGAAGTCTGAATATATATATTATATATAATAATTATATATAATTATATACATTAAATATATAATCAATATAACTATATAATATATATTTTATACTAAGAGGAAAATCTAAAAAAAAAAGACTATGTCTTTTCATAACAAAATCTACTGTGAAAAGAATGTAATACGCAATTGATTTACTAGAGATACATTCATGATTTGTAGATGTAAAGAGAAATGTATCCACCCTGAAAGCTGAATTAAGCATTGGGGAAGCTTTTATGAAGAAATAATATTTGAGGTAATCTTGGAAGATAAGAAAAAATCAAATGGGAATGAGATGCCAGAGACTTGAAGTTTAGGAATTTCAGTAAAACCTAAAAACAAATGGTAAATGGTCTAAATGATAATGAGGTCAAATAACAAGACCTCACATTACCAGGGTGTATATACACCAAATAAAAACTTTTTAAAAGCCAAGTTTCCCTGATTTATCTCTAAATGTCATCCATTTTCCTAAAATTCCATTTTTATAACCACTTGTTCTCTCACATACTCATTATTCATAGTTCCTAAATCTTTCAAATCATTTTTGGCTCATCATAATCCATTTTCAAACTTTTTCAATGTTTTAATGACCTCTTGTTCCCTTTCTTAAAACTTTCAGTGGCTTTTCATTTCTCTTCAGTGTGACCCAAAGATCTGACACAGAGGTCACAACGCACATGACTCAGCTTCATCTTCAGGCTCCTGGAAAGCAGCAGTTAGAGCAGCAATGATTTACACCAGCTGCTTTTCTCTGATTCAGACAACCCTTCTCTCAGAATCTCAGACCCGGCTCCAAATGTTGTTAAGGATTCAATATAAATGTCAACTCCTTTGAAAAGTCTACTGATTCTGTAAGTGGCCCTCTCCAATCTCTTCCAACATCACAGTTGGTCAAAGTTCTACTTAAGTTTTTCCTTTTTTTTGTATTTTGAGTATTTTTCTTTTCACATTTTTCATACTTGAATCACTTTTATTTATTATTTTGCTCCATTCCATATCCATGAATTCTATTTATATGCATAATAATAGTGGTGAGACTGAACAGTCTTTTTTTTATTAGTGAAACACCATGAGGTACAGTTGTAGACTTACAAATTTTTGTGCTTGGGTTTCAGTTATACAATGACCAAGTACCCATCCCTCCACCAGTGCCCATTTTCCACCATTACGGGTCCCAGTATCCCTCCCACCCCCCATACCCCCCATCTCACCCTGCCTCTGTGGCAAGGCATTCCCTTTTGCTCTCTCTCTCTCCTTTTGGGTTCTGTGGTTTGCAAGACAGGCCTTGAGTGGCAATCATGTTTGGTCTATAGTATACTTTTAGCATGCTTCTCCCATCCTGGGAGGATCCTCCCAACACCCTTTATTTGGTGCTCCCTTCTCCATCTGAGCTTCGTTTTCCCCTAGCATGTGGCTGGCCTCCAAGTCATGGAGCAAAATTTCTGGTACTAATCTGGGCCACTCCTGGGTGTTAGTCTCCCATTTTGTTACTTTATGTTCCCCAGATGAATGCAATCTTTCTGTGTCTATCCCACTCTTTCTGACTCATTTCGCTTAACGTGATACTTTCCATGTAGTACCACTTGTATGTAAATTTTATGATTTCATCTTTACTAACAGCTACATAGTACTCCATTGTGTAAATGTACCAAAGTTTCTTTAACCAGTCATCTGTTCTCAGGCACTCAGGATTTTCATGTGCTTAAGTTTTTCTTGTGCTTCTCATTTTGTGAAACTGTCTTTCTTACCTATCTAAATTTCTAATCTATTCTGATTAGAATGGTTACTTCTTAGTAGTGCTCCCAATTAAAACTAGAACATGACTCACAAAAATTAGTAGCTCAATAGTATTTGGTTAAATGAATAAATTTCGTTGAATGAATGAATGAAAACAGGAACTTTGTCTCCCTTCGTTTTATTATTCCATATAATCATTTTAATATTGGGGTGAAAAAAGAGCTTGCTAATATTTTCTCTTTCCTTTTGTTACTTGTCTGTATGGCCCCCTTGTGTTGCATTTACTAGATTTCCTTTCTTTTAACTAAAGATAAGTGAAATTGTGATGTGTGTATGTCCAATGTACTTTTTGTTTCCCCAATAGTCTAATCACGATCACGACCACCCTGTTGTTCGTCGATTGCCTCGAGCAGGTGCCAGTAACGTCTTCTTCGTCCTAGCCCTGAGATTTTTTTTTTTAAAGTGCCATATTCAAGGCTTTTTCAGGGTTAGGAGAATGAGACCCATCATTGTTACTGGTATTTGGCATATTGGGTATACCACGGGGAGTTTGCCAGACTCTGCCGTGTGGGCATGTTACATTTGGTAGCCTGCTAGTTTGACCAAATTAGGAATGAGATGATAAGATGTTGCGCGGCCGCAAATGCGGCCGCGCGCTCCCAGGAGCTGAGTGTGATGATCTCTGGATCCTGGCCGTTGTTGGAGTTACACGGCAGTTGGTGGGTGTAACTGCCAGTAACTCTGGCAGGTCCAGTCCCAAACTGTGCAGGCTTGGAGATCTCAGCCCCGGGTCCCACACACCTGGGTTCCTCTGTCAGTTCTTTTATGCGTGAGGCTCATCCAAGTGTGTGGAGAGTGCTCCCAGCATGGCCTTGGCTGGGCCTCGATGGTCTTCAGCTGTTGGGCCCTGGTGGAGACAGTCAGGCATAGGGTAGGAGACTCTGTCTTGTTCTCTCCCAGGAGCTGAGTGTGATGATCTCTGGATCCTGGCCGTTGTTGGAGTTGTGTCTAATAGTCTTGTGAATTTTATATGCCTATACACAAGTCTAATAGTCTTGTGAATTTTATATGCCTATACACACTTAAATAACTCTTCCAATGCAGTGTTTATATAATATTTTATTAATCACTAATTTGAAGTATTGACTTAAGGATGTTTTCTAGAGTACATAAAAGATTTTTTTCTAACTGCTGTCCTCTGCCTATAATAGCCACTTCTGAAAATCCTATTCATGATACTTCTTATCAGTTTGTCTCCTTTAGGAGCAATTTTGCGCTATACATTGCAGAACATCTAAGAAAAATTAATTAGTACATCGCAACTTAGATATGATCTACAGTTCACCAAGCCATGGAGTAGAATTGTAAACCATGCTGTGGCCTTGAAGCAATCTTTATTGATCTAATATTTTAATAACATCAATCAAGGTGTATTCTGACAGTTACTTGATATTTTTTGATGATGGTGAAAATTTTGCCAACATCTTAATAGTCTTTCGTCATCTGTCTCCTGGTCTGCTGTACTCCTCCACCACCAAAATTTACTTATGGCAAGTATGTCAACTCAAGGGAAGAGCAACATCACTTGTTTGATAGAAAAGCCAGAGATTTCGAGCTGTCTTTTGCTTTCTTATTTTATGCTCCTAGGCATGATGGAGCAATCAGGCTCCAGAAAAATGCATCTTCTGTTGACTGTCTAAGCTTTAAGTAATTTCTTCAAATGTTGTTGAGAGGCTTATGGCACACTTTATGTTGAAAAAATTCCAAATAATTTTTCATTTTAAGATGGCTCTTTTGGAACTAGGAAAAAAGCCCTCAGATGTAATTTTTCATCTGTAATAATTTTAAAAAGTCATTACCTCTGCTTATGCAAATTCACATTTTACCTTAATTTTTTGCCAAATTATCCATAAAAATGACTAATATAATATAAAGCAAACTTTAAAAGGAGAAAGTTTTATGTGAAAATTGAATGATTCTCATTATTTTTGCATTTCTAGTTTACCTCCTCTGGAAACTATCTCCCAGTAGGCAGAATTGTTTTTTCTCTTTTGTTTATCAGTATAGTCAGAGCTTTCCATGTACATCTGGACTGTACGCATTCTAGTTAGCTTTATTCATGACTGCCATTTTCTAATTTCAAACTCTGTTTCATTCATTAAGCCACAAGGAGTTTGAGGTCACAGCAAGTGGTAATCAGGAACTGTTCCTATTCCTTTGCTCCAGGAACCAGACACGGGGCCTAGGAATTGAATCATGTTCAGTAGCATGCAAAGTAAATGTCTTACTTTCCAAACATTTCATTCATTTCTTTATGACTATTTCAATACTCAATTCTAAGAGACTCAAAACACATTGTACTAAATGAAACATTTTAATGTCAGCTATTTCTATCTTACAAATTATTTTGATTACTTTCCAAGTGCTAGACATTGTAATTATGTACTTAATATACAAAAATATTCAGGGGAATATCATAGCTTCTGGTCTAGTGGGAAATTCACATATATGATTTTGACAGCACTACAGTATGATTGCATTCGTAAAATAGTAAAATTAAAATTTGTTGTATTTTTTCTGTTTTGAAATCACAACTATAAATGCTAACACTATAAACCTTCCAAACTTCTGTTTTGTAGTGAAGAAACAAAAATATTTTGGCAATATTTTAGAGAAAATAAAATTGACCTTGGTCGTGAAACTATTTACAAACTGACTTTTTAAAATAAATGTACAATAACTAATAGGTTTTATGATAGTCCAGGTAATATGATAAACAATGTGTTTTTATGTTCTTTTTTAAGACAAACTTTAAAATAATAATTACTTCTCTTTCATAGAGAATTATTGATAGGGATACTAAATTATATCCCCACGGTACAAATAGGAGATTAAAAGCCTAGAAACTGCTATTTCCTACTTGTAGGAGTTACCTGAAAGGATCAATGAGCAAGCACTAGTTTGAGAGTCCTCTGAACTAAGTGGTTTCCCAAAAGACTTGAATTTTCTCAAATGATCACAAGGTGGCAGTGTATTAAACATTAATCCAGGAAGGTAAAGTTCATGTACTTGTAGTGTATCAATACTGTCCTCAGATATAAGTATGGAGAAAAACAAGGTCATTTATGGATGTTTAAACTAAAATTTAAACAGAGATAAAGGCAATTATAATATTGTAAATTTAATTTCTTGATGATATACACAGTTAAAAAATGTTTTTCTTCATTTGAAGAGAAAAATCATATATAAATTATTGAAATTAATTTTACATTTGAAACATAGGGGTTCTATATTTAATAATAATTATGTTATCTATGGGCTGGAGCTATAGCACAGCGGGTAGGGAGTTTGCCTTGCAGGCAGCCAACTTGGCCAATCTGAGTTCGATTACTCCGCCCCTCTCGGAGAGCCCAGCAAGCTACCGAGAGTATCTAGCCTGCACAGCAAAGCATGGCAAGCTACCCGTGGTGTATTCAATATGCCAAACACAATAACAACAAAGTCTCACAATGGAGACGTTACTGGGTCTGCTCAAGCAAATCGATGAACAGTGGGAGGATAGTGCTAAAGTGATATGTTATCTAAACTTTTCAAATAGTTCTTATGTAAAAACACTTGGCATATTATGACTATTTTAAGTATGTTTTACTTTTATGAGCCATAATAGAATCTGTATGACTTAAGCAATATTGATCACTTGATCACTTGACATCCTGTTACTCATTGATTTGCTTGAGCAGGTGTCAGTAACGTCTTCCTTCATCCCTGTCGCGTGCTAGTGTAGCACAATGGCATCTGCTCATTCTAGGAACACAAATATCCTCAAAACAATTGTTCAGGGTCTTGACGAAGAAGTCTGATCATTCATAGGTGGGCAGCCATGCAATCTTTTGACATCCTGTGGAATCCAGTCTTTAATGGCTCTAGTTTCAGTGGTCGTCTCCAAATTTCATTATGTGTCCAGCCCATCTGATTTTCGATGCCTTGGCAAATGAGACGGAGTCCCTGATTCTTGATCGTCAACAGAGGTTGGAACTCCGGATTCTTTCTCTCATTTGAGTAAAGCGTGATACTCCAAGCATAGCTCTTTCTATTCCTCTTTGGGAAACCTAAACAGCATTCTCATCCTGTTTTCGTAGGGCCCAGGTTTCTGAGGCATATGTTAACACAGGAAGAACAGTGGAATTAAAGAGATGTGCCCAAAGTTGGAGGGTCGTTATCCTCTTAGCTATTTCTTCAACACTCTTGAAGGCGTTACAGGCCGCTCTCTTCTTCCTGCACAAATCAGGTGCCAGGTCATTTATCATGTTGACTTCTTGTCCTAGATACACATAACTGTTGCATTCCGAGATGTTCATCCCATTGAGAGCAAATGGAACATAAACATTGTCTTTGTGAGATTCAGTTGTGGTCCAACCTTTCCACTCTCATGGTCAAATTCAGCCAGCATTTGTGCTGCTTTGCTGATGTTTGGTGTTATTAGAATGATGTTATTAGCGAAGTGGAGGTGGTGTAGTTGCCGACTATCTATCTTCACTCCCATTTCTTTCCATTCCAGTCATCGCATGACGTTCTGGAGGGTGGCACTGAACAGTTTCGGTGAAATGATATCACCCTGCTGACCCCCTCTCTTAAGTTCAATAATCATTTCCCTGTAGAATGGTGAAATTCTGGTAGAGAATCTGCAATACAGCTCACGGAGGATCCTAATGTATCGAGTTTGAATGCCCTGTTTGGCTAGGGCCTCCATGACTGCTTTCGTCTCAACAGAATCAAAAGCCTTCTTTAAATCAATGAATGTTAGACAGTGGCATCTTGAACTTCTGAGAAACCTCAACGAGCTTGGTTATTATGTGGATATGGTGGATCGTGCTAAATCCTTTTCGGAATCTGGCTTGCTCGCATGGTTGTCCTTCATCTAGTGTTCTACTAATCCTATTCAGGATGACTCGAGTGAAGCTTGTAGATGACAGACAATAGGCAGATTGGGAAATAGTTGCCAATGTTGTGGATATCTCCCTTGTACAGTAGTACAGTCCTGCTGGTTTTCTATTGGGATGGAAACTTGCATTCAGACAGGTAGCATGTGAAGAGCCTAGCCAGTGTATTGATGAGTCCTGACTGCAGGTCTTCAGGTGTTCGGGTCTGACCTTGTCTGGGCCGGGTACTGTTTTTCTTCCTTACCAACAAAATGGCATGTTGGATTTCGAAGGGAGAAGGCTGGGAATGACAGCATTGTTATGTGGGCAGGTGGATGTGGCTATCAAAGAGATCCAAGTAGAAGTCATGGATAATCTTCTCCATTTCCCTTTTGGAAGATGTGATAGACCCATCAGGACATTGGAGGGTACTCATCTTGGTCTTGTAGTTGGCGAAGGACAGGCAGGCGTTGCGAATGCTTTTCCCAGCTTCTGCCGCATCTTTAAGCACTGCTGTTCTTCTCGCTTTGAGGTCTTCCTTTATCACTTCTCTGCACTGTTTTGCAAGCTCGGAAGTTCGCTTGTGGTTGCCTGAGGCTTGCGCTAAGCCACACTGGCGAATGAGCTCGAGAGTTTTCAAAGACAGGCGATCTCTTTCTCAGCGTTCTTCGCACAATCATGGAGGTGCTGAACCAGTCGATCGTATTCCTCGTCAATGTTGCCAATGACAGCATCTTTCCATGTTGCCACAATAGTGCCAAAGAGTTCCCAGTTGGTGGTCGTTCTGGGAGTTCTCTTCTTAAACTTTGCAGCACTTTCTCCCCGCTCTGTGAGTAGAATTTAGCATGAAGGAGACGTGATCCGATCCTGTTTGGAATTTGGGGACAACAGTGACATCGGTCAGGCAAGACCATCGATTGAACATGATGTGGTCAATTTCATTGTGTCTATTGGTAAATTTCATTGTGTCCACCAGTAGACTCCCATGTCCAACGTTTAGATTCGGCCTTCTTGAACTGTGAGTTACCATGGATGGTCTTGGTCGACATGATGAACTCAGACAGTCTCTCACCCTGTTCATTCCATTCTAGGCCATGGGTCCCAATGTGGAGTTTTTTGGCTGATCTTCTCGGTCCTATCTTGGTATTAAAATCATCAACAATGATCTTGTAGAAGGTGTGGTCTTCTTTATAGAACTTCTCCAACTCCATGTAGAACTTCTCAATTTCTCCTTCATCATAATTGGATGTTGTTGTGTAGACAATGAAGATAGAAACTGCTGGCAGTGAACCACATCTATTCAAATGTAATTGTCCAATTTTGGTTGTTAGGCATTCGAATGAATAAATGTTTATGGCCAACCAATATTAAATAATTATAAATATTATCTCCAAGTCAATTAAAATTATACTTCTTTAATGCTCCACATAAATTTAACATTATTAAATAAACTATTATTTTATTTTTTGATATTTTTCTCTTTTATATTTTTTATTTATACATATATTTTTATATTTTTGATAGCACAGCGGACCGTTCTCTCTCTTGCTGTAGCTTTCAGACCTTAATTATTCTTTTGAATTAATAATTTTATTTTTATTTATTTTTTATTGAATCACTGTGGAATATAGTTACAAACTTTCATGATTAAATTTCAGTCATATAATGATTGAACACCCATCCCTCCTCCAGTTCACATTTTCCACCCCAATGTATCTTTCCCTCAACCCCTACTCCATTCAACCTCCTGCTTCTACAGCAGGCAACTTCCTTCTTTTCTCTACTTTTGGGCATTATGGTTTGCAATATAGATACTAACATTATGTTTTGTCCTTAGACTACTTTCAGCACACATCTCCCATCCCGAGTGATCCCTCCAACCATCATTTACTTAGTGGTCCCTGCTCTATCCCAACTGCCTCATGTGCGGGGAGTTAATATTATTATTTCCAACTAAAATAGTTCATAACCTCTGTTTAAGAAGAAGAATAATATAATCCTTATATTTCAAATAGACAAAGAGTGAACCAGGGGTGAGTCTGATACTTTATATACTTTAAATGTAAATTTTAATTAAGGTTTATTTTCTTTCTGCTGGATTTTCTAATTACATTCAAATAATAAGAAGCAAGACCTTTCGAAGGAGGCCAAAATAATGCATATGCATTCTTTAATATACTAATCTAAGATCATTGAAGTTTAATAATTTATCTAAGTCTTGTAACAGAAAACAATTTGTGTTTTCTGTGTGAGTTTTATTTTTGCTCAAACATACATCACATTTCACAGTTCATTTTCTACCTCTCTTGCAGTTGACTGAAGTGAAAACAGTATGATATTTTTTAGAGATAATTTTTAGATGGGCTGGAGTGATAGGACAGGAGGTAGGCCATTTTACTTGCACGCAACTGACCCAGTCGACCTGAGTTCGATTCCTCTGTCCCTCTTGGAGAGCCTGGCAAGCTACCAAGTGTATTTTGTCCTCACGGCAAAGCCTGGCATGCTACCCGTGATGTATTTGATATGCCAAACACAGTAACAACAAGTCTCACAATGTTAATGGGCCCATTCGAGCAAATCTATGAACAGGAAATCAGTGACAGTAATCATTTAATTTTTTAGAAAATATTTTTAGTATAACATTTTAGAGATAATTTTTTTAGAGATAATTCTAAGTATAGGTAGTTTTTTAATCCACAGAGAAAGCAAAAACAGGTGCTTTATTACTGTTTAGAAAAGAGGTTTTTTGTAGTTTTCTTGGTGTCAAGATACATATATATACATACATACACATATATATGTATATATATGTACATACATACATACATATATGTATGTATGTATATATATATTAGAAAAAGAAACCTATCAAAGTCTTGATAGGTAATCAAAGTATTGATAGGTAACCAAAAAATCAAAATCTGGTGTTAATAAACATTTTAATTAATAATGAAATCAACATTAGTTTGCTCTCCAAAATTATCTTAGAGCAAAATACCAATTTCTGTTTTTAGCTTTAAATATTATTATTACCTTAGAGTACTCCCTGCAAATTTACTGAAAGCAAATTTATAAAATAAATTATATTATTTTGCATTTTATTTTCTTCACTTTATCTTGTTCATAGAATAGCAGATTTAATTTCTTTTGTATATAAAGCCTTCATTTTATTAGTTTTTCTTAAAGTTTTTCCACACCTTCTTGCATACTTTAACAGTGAAATAGACAAGAGAGGATCCAGAGAACTCTATATTTTAACGTATTGTTGGATACCATTATTAAATAAGCTGACTCTTGTCTAAAATTTTCTGACACAGTCTTTTAGGTATTCATTTTATCATGAGGGAAGCACTTTTTTTCTTTCTCAGTGCCACAAATCATGAGGAGAAATTTTAATAAAAATGAAAACAGATAAGATAAAAATTTAAAAACCTAAGATTAGGGAATAATTCATACAATAAAGCTATAATTGTGAATCCTATCTAAGTTGAATTTTAAAGTCTGTATATAATAAATTTATGCACTATTTATTATTTTTGACATTTATTCACTCCTATAATTTGACTACTTGGGGTAGAAAATTGATAGTGAGGAGCACTGATTTTGTAGCTCTTATGAACAAAGAGTACAATAATTCTTCTGAACAGGTTTCATTTCATTAGTCTTCCTGAACTACTTTCTATCTCTGCAGATCATATCTTCAATACTTTAGTAAGATTATTCATATCCTTTTAAATGTGCCTTATTTTATACAATAAAAATAAATTGCCACACAAAATCTAGAGTTATTAAATTTTTTAAAATCTATAGTTGGAGGGAAACATATGCCTTCACCATTAAACTCAATATCTGGACCTTCTACTTTGCCAAATATTCTCTTTCCCTAGAGGAAAATGTATTTTTTCCTTTCTGTCAAGTTTTCTTAATTTTTATAAATCTACTTACTCTGTGAACATAAGTTTCATAATATTCTACTTGAGTTTAATTTTACATTATTTATAATGTTTTTTGAAGTTTTTATTAAAATGTAGTTATTTTAGATAATGAAAATTCTAATTAGTATTCTTTACATATATTTCTTGATTGATTTATAAAAATCATGGTTTGATCAATGAAAATATTCTGATATAAAAGTTATTGAGAAATTATTTTCTAAATAAAACATTAAGATGACTTGTTTCAGAGTTATTCAGAAATTACATGTTTTATAAATATATCTTATGAATTAATATACTTCATAAGTGATTTATCTTCTCAGATATTAAAATTGATGGAATTAATGAAATGTTTATTATAAAAAACATATAAACTTTAACTTATATTGATTTCTAACTGGGCTAACATATATTATTATTCCTTTCCCATTCCAGGACTATGTTATCAGTATTTCTTTCTTAAAATATAAGTATGACCATATCATTAAAATGTTTATTAATACCAGATTTTGATTTTTTGGTTACCTATGGTGGAGTACCACCATACCCACTGTTAATATCAACTTCTTGATATATTAGTGTTTGCCTATGTACTTAGATGGGCAGAAGAGTTTCAAAGCAGGTGGGAAACAGGAAATTTTTGAGGGTGAGGATTCATTCATTATTGGTCTTAGTGATAGTTTTCCAGAAATTCATTAGGTACATTTAAATAGTTTAGAACAATTATAGCTCAATAACAGTAAGTTAAAAGATGCTGTTGAAACTTTTCCATTTTTTCTAGCTATCATTTTTATTTAGGAAATTCTTTCATGGCATTTCCACATTTTGTGGTTAAGAACTGATTTCATCTTATTGGTGGATAATATTTCATAGTATGGGTTAATAGAATTGTTTAATTGAGCTAATCTTGGGTTGAAAATATTGTACAGGGTAGTTTCTGTGCACATGGCTTGTAAGGTTCAATTCCCAGCACCATGTATGGTTACCTGAGCACCTTGAGAATTGAGCCTTGAACACAGAACCAGGTGTAAGTCCTGAGTATAGCCAAGTGTGTCCAAAACAACAGCAGCAAAAAAGTAAGTCTTGATATTGGCTTGGACTAAGGTGGTAGTGATAGAGAAAAAGAAATGGTAGGATTTAAATGATATAATAAGGTATAGGTCCTGGAGCAATAGTTGAGAGGTAGTGTGCTTGCCTTGCACATGGCAGACCTAGGTTAGATTCCCAGAACCCAACATTGTTGCATGATTCTGCCAGGAGTGATTCCTGAGTGCAGAGCCAAGAGTTAGCTCAGAGCACTTTTGGGTATGGCCAACACCACACCCACCCCCAATCTATCATATAATAAGATGTAATAACTGTTGTATACTATTGATAAATAAACAGGTTGATAATGTAGTTATCAAAGAAAAGTTCCAGGTTTCCTGTAAGCATACTGAAATGGATGATAGCATAATTTAAGGCATATGTCAAACAATACAGGAAGATCATGTATGATGATTGAGTCATTCAAAAGGATATATCCAAAACATTATAAAATGTATGTAAAATGTAGATATCTGGCATTGAATAAAAGGTGTGGTGTAGAAATAAGAGATTGTAGGTATTTTCTACAAGACTGTGCTGTTTGACGTTCATTTCATATTATCTTTCATCTTAATGGAACATCAGTAAGGCTTAGTAGGAGGGAAGAAGACAAATGTGCTTATAACCCACTGAAAATATTTTTTTTACAAAAATGAAGATAAAACTTGATTTTGAGACCCACAAATGAATCTTAGAACCAAGCAGCTCGCTGCCAGCATTGTTCCAGACCATGAGACAGGCTGATTTTCACTGGGCACCTCAGACGGGAGCAGGTGTCCTTTCTCTCCCACCAGCCATTTCCATCTCATTCTTCATGTTTTGGTTTCATTCTATTACTCCAGGGAGTTTTATTTGATTGTTCAGACTATTTAGGGCCTTTCTTCAGGCTTTGGTTGCATCTTGCATGCCTGAATTCTCTCCCTTACAAATTTCAGTCAAGACTTTGGAGTACATGTGTTGGAGCGTGTGGCTTCAGATTCCTTAAACCATGAATTTAGTGTTTGGAGAACATTTGTGGCATAAATTGGACCAACCTAAATGTGGGCTAGACCCATTCAGAGGAATAATAAAGTTTCTGAGAGAATAAAAAAAAATTATTTTGACCTTAGTATGCTCTTTTCCTGTTAGATCTTTCCTTCTTTTTTACTTGTATGAATATTTTTACTCTAAGTTTTTCTTCAGTTTCATATGATAAATGAATCACCTTAACTTGATAAATAAATTTGTTGCTTCTCCGGATTTTTTATGTGCTTTATCATCAGGCTGTTTCATCCATAATTGTTTCTCCACATATTGGCTTTTATATTTTCTCCACTTGTCATAAGTTCTTCACATACATATAAGGCGATTATGATTTCTGGTTACTTGTAAGTTTATTCTGTTTATCTTTGAGAATTACTAAACTTGTCTATCCACCTCTCGTTATATTTTCTCATTGGTTGAAAAAAATCACATGACACAATGTGGAAAACACATCTCTTCTTTAAAAAAAAAAACACTACAAATGGTAATGTTTTGCCTTTCTAGGGCGGGTTTGGATTTTGGGCCACACCCAGAAGTGCTCAGGACATTCTCTTGGCTCTGTACTCAGAGATCACTCCTAGCATGCTCGGGGAATATATAGGGTGCCTTGGGTCAAATCCTGGTGTATCTTTTACAAGGCAAGCGCCATACTTGCTGTACTATCTTTCTGACCTGTTTTACGTTTTTTGTAGATTTGTTTTGGAGCCACACGGGCCATGTCTAGGGATTGCTCCTGGCTCTGCACACAGGAATCGCTGTTGGCGGTGCTCAGGGGACCGAATGGGGTGCTGGGATTGAACCAAGGTTGGTAGTGTACAAGGTATTGTGGCTCCAGCCCCGTTTCACATTTTTTAAAAAGTCGGCACCTACCCCATTGCGAGGGATGTTTTAGGACTCATGCCCTTTAATAATCAACTAAACGGTACAGACTTGACCATTGGTGCTCAGTGTACAGTGCAGTGCTGCTTGGACCTTGGTACTCAGGGGTCACCAGAGCCACACCGGAGGGGACATGCTGTGCTGCTGATTGAGCTCCACCACTTTGAGTTATCACCGTAGCCCTGCAGTCTTTTTTTTTTTTAATGAAACACATGCCACACCTTTTCTTTTTTGTCTGTTTTCCCACTTAAAAAAGATCTATTAAGAATATTAGCAGAACAATAATATTAACATTCTATTAAGAATATTCAGAATAAAAAGAATATTAGCATAGAATATTAGAATTTAAGGTTGTAATTCTTAATGCATTTAGAACGTTAGCATCAAATATTAAAATTTTTAAAAAAATTTTCTGGGATAAAAAATTATCTTTGATTTCTTAAAAATACCTAATAATATCTGTTATAGATGCCATGTCAGTTGCAGTGTTACTTTGATTTACTCTTTGCTGATTGGCACATGGCTTTCTTGGAACATGTTGTTAGTTCTAAGAAAAGTCATACAAATGAATAGATAAATTGAAGGTATTGTTTTCCTATAAATATTGATCAGTTTTATATTTAATGCAACCACCTAATTCTAACTTTCTTATATTGAATTTTGCATGTATGTAGAATTTGGATCAAATATGTAACATGTATTGATTTTAAATTTTATGAATCATAATCTTTTACTATTAAACAATATCTTTTAAGAGATAATGAGGATGTTTCTAATATGCTAGAGTGGATTAACCTGCTAGAAATGTAAAGCACTATTTATTTATTGAATCACCATGAGAACAGTCACAAAGTCTTTCAGTTCAAGTCTCGGTTGGTCATATAATGATCAAAAACTCGTCCCTTCACCAGTGCACATTTTCCACCCCCAAGAACCCCAGTATACCCCCTCCCACCCAACTCCCATCTGTGTGGCAGATTTCCACTTTACTTTCTCTCTCTCTCTACGTTGATCACATTCAATATTACGACAAAAGACCCAACATTGTTATTTGGAATTTTCCCCAACATTCAGACCTTCCACAAAGACATCATTAGAAAATTTGTTTTCTATTGCTGATTATGTAGGGCATATGATGTCGAGTGGCCACAATAGTGGCCACGCGAATTTGGATTTCTGATATTTTAGTAATAAACCTAGAGGGATTACTGCCAGAAGCCCCTGGGTTCCGAGATTGGTATGTGTGCTTCTGGGATCATGGTCGGTCAGAAGCCGGAGAAGGCGTTTGAGGATGGCAACCCGGAGCATTTTCATGGCAGGGAGCAGGGCCGATTCCACCCCCATCCCATGAAGCCCCACGTGCCTCGCCAATGCAGTCTCATACCTGGCTGTTCATTAGGCTCTAAAAGATGCATGCCACCATGTCGCCACCGCAAAGGGGGACAGGCAGAGGGACAGACACCTTTCCCTCACAGGGCGGCATAGCACCATAGTTAAATACATGGGTTCAGATGTATTTATGTTGGGCATTATCTTTTGCTCAGATTTTCCCACAACCACTCAAGCCTGATTTTCAGGGACAAATGCTAGATCATTTACTTTCCATTGATAACTTTGCATATCAGGAAATGTCCCGCAGCTGTGTAAGCGGCCACACGGTTTGGAAAATAGTCCTGGTACTCACATGCCAGGGCCCTGCTTGTAGAAGCTCATGGTCACCGGGATTTCATCTGGAGAAGCGGGGAGACAGCACCTACCCCATCTGGGACCTCCCAGAAAGCACAATTTCTTGAGAAATTTCCCTTGTCAATAGGTTAACCTTGACCCAGGGCAAATCACAAATAACAATGCAACTTTAACTGCAACTCTCCTAGATTTTTGTGTCCTTTTCAATTTGCGTTTTTGGTTGGTATGCTTATGACCAATAGATTATTTTTCATTGCTAGTATCTATAACTGGGCTGGAGCTATAGCACAGTGGGTAGGGCGTTTGCCTTGCATGCAGCAGAGCCAGGTTCCATTCCTCTGTCCCTCTGGGAGAGCCCGGCAAGCTACCGAGAGTATCCCGTGTGCATAGCAGAGCCTGGCAAGCTCCCCGTAACGTATTTGATATGCCAAAAAAAGTAACAACAAGTCTCATAATGGAGACTTTACTAGTGCCAGCTCAATCAAATCAATGAACAATGGTAGGACAGTGCTACAGTATCTATAACTGAAAGTTTCTCTTTCCCCAATTATTTGACCATTTCAGTTAGATGTACAAAACACATTCATTCTTCTTCTGGTGAGACAACAGAAAATGTGATTAATTCGTCTTTTTGTTTGTCTCTTTGTATGTGGCATTTAGTCAATTTGATGTATTTGTTTTTGTTTGGGAGCCTCATACAACAGAGCTCAGGATTTACTCTTGGCTCTGTGCTCAGGATCTCTCCTAGCAATTCTCAGGAAAAATACGCATGTAGTACCTGCAGTTAAATCAGGGCCAGGAGAATATAAGGCAAGTGCTTTAAGCCCTGCACTCTCTATCTGGCCCCTAAATTAAAATTTTTATTTATAGCAGTTTCTTGGACTCTAGACTGGTGAATTTGTTTTCATGTTCACTTTTGTCCTCTGGCCGGATTTGTAGAACTCAATCTGTAAGCATCCTGTGCATTTGTGCTTGTTTCTTTGTGTTTACATCTGAGAGCTCAACATCCCTGGCTAAATACAAGACATTTTTCTTTCAGGATACTTAACCTCCAAGGTGACCTCAATCATCCCTGTCTCGTGGTATTCAATTTTTCTGGAGCTCTCTCTGACTTGTGATACATTTGGTAAATTGGTATGGGTGACCAATCACATGGAAGATATGTTAAGTTATGGGGGGAGGGGAAGGGGGGAGAAAAAATACTGTGGATTCCACCTTGCACTCACCCTTGTTTTCTCTTTCTCTCTGGGAGAAGGAAGCTGGCCATGTTACGGACACATGCTGTGAAGAAACTGCTTGTGGTAAGAAACCCAGGCCAATTAGTCAGGGAGGAAGTGAGGAATCTGTGGGAGTGTGTTTGGAAGCCCTGTTGCACTGTGAAAATACTACAGTCCTGGACAACCGCCTGGCTGCAAACTCAGGAAAGATTCTGGCAGAACCACCAGACATTTCTGCATTCCTGACCTTCAGAATCTGTGTGACCTAATAAACAACTGGTGTTTTAATCAGCTTAATTTGGAGCAACTTACTAAACTGTGATGAATAACTAATATATCTATGGGTTTGTTCATTTTTTAGTGAGTCATATTTTGAAGTAAAATGCTCTTATCTGATTTCTGACTATGATAAAATAGTAGCTTTTATAAATTTAATACCTACAAAATGCTTAATAATAAGAGTCTTGAACTAATAAATTATGTTTTGGATTAGAAATTTTCTGACAGAAACTGCTAGCACAAATATTTTGCTATGAGATCAAGTTAATAAAATTAAAGCAAATCTATGAGCAAATTATTTCAGCTTAATAGTTTTTTAAAAAAATAATGGGAGCCAATGAGATAATAGTACAGAGGGTAAGGTTTTTGCCTTTTATACAGCTGATTTGGGTTTGATTTCCCACCCCTCAGCACCTTTTGTGGTCCCCCAAGCCCTGCCAGAAATAATCCCTGAGCACTGTTGGGTGTGGCCTCAGATCCAAAACAAAACAACAACAACAGCAACTTAAAAACAGTGAGATTTTTACCAACAGAACTGTTCACAATGTGGAGGATAGAGTGTATGTGGTAAAGTCCTGGGTATTGTGGGGATAAAAGAGGACATAGGAATAGAGGCGGAGGGATATTGCCATTCTCGTAGTGAGTATAATATAATGATACTATATTACTAAAACATAAATATTAGTACTATATGGCTCACACATTAAAAAGTAAAATAATACATAAGTTTAAAAATAATGTATAAGTGTGAATGAAATAGAAAATGTTTTAAAATAATATTTTTCTCATACATGGACTAATTCATTTCAATTTTTATCGACTCCTATACTGGTTTACTGTTAAAATAAGTTAAAACTAATCATATATAGCATTAAGACTATAAAAATACATTTGTGTATAGCTAAGATGAAAGATAATTATGACATAAATTTATAGCAAAAATAAATATGTTCTATATATAAACTATACCATCATTCTCCAAGTAGTCTTTAGATCGTTGAAATATTAGAAAAATATTAAATTGAGTTGATTAATAACTAATCATTTAATACCTAAATACTTTCTAAGTAATGTTTCTGACTAAAGAAAAATTGATTACCAAGCATAATATTTTTTGTGTTTGCTACTTTGGGACAAGTTAATAAGTATATTTGCTTTTATAAAGTGATGTCTGTGGCCCTAGAAAATTGTGAGTAGTGCTAGTCGACTAAATGGTTGTTTGTGAAAGTTCACATATAATCTTCAAGTTTCTAGTGTAATATTAGTTACTTGTGTTAAAATTTAAAATTAATGTTAATGTTTGAGAACAGGAACAATATAAATAGAATGGACAGCCATACCCTCAATTAGGTGGATGAGATTATAATTCAAGGAATTAGAAAAATATTTTCTTATATAAAGCATTAGTTTTCATCATAATATGAAAGATAAGAGTCAAGGGCAAAAGTTGAAAATTCATTTTAAGTTTTTAAGTTCATTTTAAGGATATGAGTGAAGAGAAATTGATTTACTTTGTTTCTGATATTTAAACCCAAAAGGAAACTGGAAAATATGTTAAAAGTTTGAACCTGTTTTCTTAGTTTGATAAGCTATTGCTAAGATATTTTTCTCAAGTGGAAGCAGGGGCCTCCTGAAGCATTTTCTGCTCAATAATGGTGTAAAAGTACAATTTTCCCTGTTTATTAAAATGAAAAAAAACGGGCATTTTCAAGTATGTGTTCCCTCTGAACATTTCTCTCTCTTTTACCCCTCTGCTTTTTCTTCCAAGCCTGAGTTGTCTTAAGCATGTACATTTATGTATCTCTCCCTTCCTCCACTTCATATCTTCACATCTCTCTGAATTTATTTAATTTTTTTTTTTGCCAAACCTAATTGTTCTCAGGGCTTACTCCTTTTTCTGCACTCAGGCATCTCTCCTTAAGGGTTCAGGGAACCATATGAAGTGCCAGGGATCAAACCTGGATTTGATTCATGCAAAGCAATTTCCTTACAGTTTCTTCTGATCCTCTATTTTTTTGTTTGTTTTTTCTTGGTTTGAGGGCCACCCTTGGCCATGCTTAGAGTTTATACTGAGTTCAGTTATCACTTTGATGGTGTCTAGGGATACCAGGAATCAAACCTGGGTTTGAGATATACAATGAAAATGCTCTAACCACTTGTACTATCATTCTGACATCTGGCCCTTATAATTTTTTGTTCAATAAAAATTACTTTGCTTCACTAAGAAAATGGAGAAGCAATATTAAAGCAGTTAATATAGGCATTAGTTGCTTACTCTTTACCCTCTTGTAATTCTTATGATAAATAGTTTTCATGGGTCTAGAATAACTTTCTCTGCTTTAACTGATTATATAATATTTTGATTATTTACAAAAATTAGTCATTGTCTCCTTTGTGTTATTCTTTACCTTCTTAGAATGTTTATAAGTTATTTTCATATAACTAGAAAAATTTTGTATGCTTTTATTTTTCTATTATTTTATTTTATTTTTATTACATAAGGTTTCAGTCATATAGTGTTCCAACACCTATCCCTCACCAGTGTACATTTCGCACCATCAATGTCCCTAGTATTCCTCCTGCCACCACGACCATCACCTCTATGGCAGACACTCTCTCACTCTCTCACTCTCTCACTCTCTCTCTCTGTCTCTTTCTGCTCTCTCTCTCTGTCTCTCTATCTCTCTCTTTCTCTCACCCCTTTTGGGGATTATGGTTTGCAATATAGATACTGAAAGGCCATCATGTTTGGTCTTTTACCCACTTCCAGCACATTCAGCAATACATTTACCACCAGAGCAATTCCCACATACATATGAGTGCAGTCATATTATGTCTGTCCCCCTTCTTCTAATTTCACTTAGCATGATACTCTCCATGTCCATCAATTTATAGGTGAATTCCATTCTGTGAATATACTCTGGGGTGCAAAAACACACAGGAGAAATAACATATGCACTTGCATGTTCACTGCAGCACTGTTCACAGTAGCAAGAATCTGGAAACAACCCCAGTGCCTGAGAACAGAAGAGGGGTTAAAAAAAAAACTATGGTACATCCACACAATGGAATAATATGAAGCTGTTAGAAAAAATAGGGTGGTTGTTAAAATCTAGGCATGTATTTTTTACTGCTTTCTATTCATCGAATGTGGGCAGGAAGTTGCTGGTCTGTTTAGCTAGGTTGAGCAAATGTCACATAGCCCACTCTGCACTGACCTTAGTGCACAGCTCATCATAGGAATATTTTCCTCAGAATATATCAATTTCAAAGGATTAAAGCTGCCTTTCCCAGAAAAGTTGCAAGAGGCCACCACGCTGAAGCCTGCAAGTGATTTAGTCCCCTGATTATGTTGCTCTGTAGAATCTCTTACTTTCTGTTCTGGTATTATAATTACAGAAATGTACGATTAAAATATCAGGTTTTGTTTCTGTTGTCATTGTTTTTACTTGACCCCTACTTTTTCCAACTGTCTTGAAGTTCCATGAGCTTTTCTCCTGAGAGACATCCCCACAGCAATTGGTCACTCCTTTAGGCCCCGTTTCTCAGTGGGGTTGTACACCTTAACTTTGGATTCTAGGATGCTTCTTGTTGTTCCCCAGAGAGCGTCCTCTCTTGTGAAGGATGTATCTCTTGTTGGTGGGGACTCAGACAAGATTCTGCATTTAGTCTAAGTTTTGTATCCATTTTTCTGTGATCACAGAATGCTGCACAGACTCTCCCTGTTATTCCATCTTGATTTTTCTGATGTAATCCAATTTTCTTTCTTAATGCTCCCAAATGTTCTTGACTCTAAAATAAACTTTCTACCTTCTAAACTGATACTGTCATTTGTATATATGAAAACAATTGGTGGCTCTCCAATTTCCATATGATAATCTAAAGTACAGTTAGCATAGCATATTGAGGTCTTTATAAAATGACCTATATTCTATATGTGGGTTGGTATGGGGAATATTTTAGAGTACAATGTAAGATAAATTCTTCATAAGGGTTCCAGCATGCTTAATTTTTGAGCGTTTATGACTTTACTCAGTTTTTATTCACCTTTGAATGTTTTTTCTTCTTTTATATTTATAGCAAACATACTAATTATTTAAATACATTCCATATTTGAAGTCATCTGTGAATAAGCTAAGTATGCAATCACTGTCACTGTCGTCCCATTGTTCATGGATTTGCTCGAGCAGCCCCAGTAATGTCTTCATTGTGACAATTGTTACTGTTCTTGGCATATTGAATACGTCACGGGTAGCTTGCCAGGCTTTGCCGTGCGGGCAAGATACTCTTGGTAGCTTGCTGGGCTCTCCGAGAGGGACAGAGGAATCGAACTCGGATCGGCCATATTGGCCGCTTCCAAGGCAAATACCCTACCCACTGTGCTATCGCTCCGGCCCAAGTATGCAATAGTGAAAATATTTTCTGCAAAAGAAAATATTTTTCAAGAGGTTATTACTATAACAGTATGGTATCAGAATGGTTGAGCTAACCATCTGGGTTGTGTAATGCTATATAACTATTCAACATAACACCAGTTTTCCTACTCCAACATAATTTTTGCTTAATTTTTTCTAGATTCTGTTCATTGGATTGTTGGGTTTATGTAAAACATCCCATAATTAAATTATATTTATCTTATAGCAGGTAATAAGTTAAAATTATTATTTTATTTTACCAGTGAACTCCAAATACTTTTCTCAAATTAATTTTTAACTATTTGATTTTTTAAATTATTTTATTTTAAATTAATTTTGGTCCGGTCCTCCCGTTGTTCATCGATTTGCTTGAGCTGGCCCAGTAATGTCTCCATCGTGAGACTTGTTGTTACTGTGTTTGGCATATTGAATACGCCACGGGTAGCTTGCCAGGCTCTGCCGTGTGGGAAAGATACTCTCAGTAGCTTGCCGGTCTCTCTGGAAGGGGCGGAGGAATTGAACTTGGGTAGGCCATGTTGGCTGCATGCAATGCAAATGCCCTACCTGCTGTGCTATGGCTCCAGCCCTTAAATTAATTTGATGACTAATTTTTTTGGTAGGAGTACTGCTATTTATTCAGCCATTGATTAGCTGATTGAATTGGGCATGAACTCCAATTGATGACTAATTTTAATTATCAATTAAATTTTTAATTAATTTAAAAAACTTAAATTATTTTTTTTAATTTTTACTAATGAAACACCATGAGGTACAGTTGCTGACTTAAAACTTTTTGTGCTTGGGTTTCGGTTATACAATGGTTGAATACCTATCCCTCCACCAGTGCCCATTCTCCACCTCCAATGCTCCCAGCATCCCTCCCACCCCCCACCCCTGTGGCAGGACATTCTCTTTTGTTCTCTCTCTCTTTATGGGTGCTGTGGTTTGCAAAAAAGGCATTGAGTGGCTATCATGTTTGGTCTATAGTCTATTTCCAGCATGCATCTCTCATCCTGGAAGGGTCCTCCCAACACCCTTTACTTGGTGCTCCCCTCTCTATCTGAGCTGCCTTCTCCCTCAGCATGTGCAGCTGGCCTCCAAGCCATGGAGTGAACCTCCTGGTACTTAATCTCAGCTATTCTTGGGTGTTAGTCTCCTATTTTGTTACTTTATGTTCCCCAGATGAATGCAATCTTTCTATGACTGTCCCTCTCTGACTCATTTCACTTAGCATGATACTTTCCATGTAGTACCACTTGTATATAAATTTCCTGACTTCATCTTTTCTATCAGCTACATAGTACTCCATTGTGTGAATGTACCAAAGTTTCTTTAACCAGTCATCTGTTCTTGGGCACTCAGGTTTTTTCCAGATTCTAGCTATTTTAAACAGTGCTGCAATGAACAAACAAGTGCAGACGTTACTTCCACTATACTTTTTTGCCTCTCTGGAATATATTCCCAGGAATGGTATTGCTGAGTCAAATGGGAGCTCAATTTCTAATTTCTTGAGAATCGTCCATACTGTTTGCCAAAAGGGCTGAACCAGTTGGCATTCTTGCCAGCAATGAAAGAGGGTTCCTTTCTCCCCACATCCACAACAACACCAGTTACTTTTGTTCTTGTGGATGTGGGCCAGTCTCTGTGGTGTGAGATGATATCGCATTGTTTTGATCTGCATCTCCTTGATGATTAGTGATCTAAAGCATTTTCTCATGTGCCTTTTAGCCATTCAGATTTCTTATTTGGGAAAGTTTATGTTCATTAGATGTTTTCTTCTTGTAGAGTTCAACCAGTGCTTTGCATGTCCTTGATATCAACCCTTTATCACATGGGTATTTGGTAAATATACTTTCCCATTCTGTATATTGTCTTTGTATTCTGGTTATTATATCTTTTGAGGTGCAGAAGCTTCTTAATTTAAGATAGTCCCATTTGTTTATCTCTGTTTCCACTTGGTTGGTAAGTGGAGTGTCGTGTGTATCTTATGGATTTTGACCTGTTGTTGAGATCTTTAATCCATTTTGATCTGACTTTTGTGCATGGTGTTAGGTCAAGGCCTAAGTCCATTTTTTTGCATGTGGTTGTCCAGTTATGCCAGCACCATTTGTTGAACAGGCTTTCCTTTTTCCACTTCACATTTCTTGCTCCCTTATCAAAGATTAGATGTTCATACATTTGGGGTTGTGTGTACGGATATTCCAACCTTTTCCATTGGTCTGCGACCCTGGCTTTGTTCCAGTACCAAGCTGTTTTAATATTACTGCTTTGTAGTAGAGTTTGAGGTTGGGGAGGATAATGCCTCCCCATGTCTTTTTCCCAAAAATTGCTTTATCTATTCAGGGGCGGTTTTTTTGTCCCATATGAGTTTCAGGAGTGCTTGATCTATTTCTTTGAAGAATTTCATGAGTATTCTTATGGGTTTGGCATATAGAATACGTCACAAGTAGCTTGCCAGGCTTTGCCTTGTGGGCAAGACACTCTTGGTAGCTTGCCGGGCTCTCTGAGGGGGCAGAGGAATCGAACTTCGCTCGGCCGGCTGCACGCTAGGCAAACACCCTACCACTGTGCTATCACTCCAGCCCAATTAGTTAATAGATCCTAAAATATTTTCGAAACATATCAACATATGAAACTATACGTGTTTTTATATAAACTAACAATTAATAACCTAAAGTCAAGAAAACTATTCAGAGGCTGAAGAGGTAGTCTAGCAGGTAGGGAACTTGCTTGAATGTAGCAGACCTGATTTTGATCCTGGCACTCCATACAGTTGCCCGAGCCCTCCCAAGAGTAATTCCTGAGTGCAGAGGCAGAAGTAAGCCTTGTGCACTGGTGGGTGTGGTCCCCAAACAAAAGCAAAATATAAACGTATATTTATAAAGCTTTCCAAATAATAGAATATCTGAGTAAGTTTAAACAAACTAGTGAGTCAAACAACAAACATGTACACTGAAAAGTTTTATATTCTAATATAAAAGGCAGAATCTGAAGTCTAACAACTCCAGCTCATTTTATATCCCAACACTGTCATATGCATAAACATTTTATGTTTCTCATTTATTTATTATAAAATGTTGAGTGTAATAGCTTGTTGGTTGTTTAGTTATTAAAGTGCATGACATATGATCAGCACTAAGTAAATGTTTATTAGGTGGATTTTATCCTTAGTATGCCAAACAAATCCAAGGTACCTATTAAATATATGTTGCAAAATATAAAATGGATGAATGATTACTTTTGAAAAACATATTTGAAAATTTGATAGATTGAACATGGAACAAAGGAAATAGAAGTTTCATGGTCACTTTGGCAGGCAGTTGGAAAAAAGAAAAAAGGAAACAAAATGAAATTAAATGCAAAAGAAGATAGAATTATTAATGGATCACAAAATGTTTTTAGCCTTAATCTTAGATTTTACTTCAGGTCTCGAGTGTAGGCATGTGAGTATACTGGAATAATTCGGGTACTTGACACATGGCCAACACATAGCATTTGTACTTTCGTATTATGATTGCCATAAAAATATTTTCCCGAGGCTGGAGCAATAGCACAGCAGGTAGGGCGTTTGCCTTGCATGCAGCCGACCCGGGTTCAATTCCCAGCATCCCATATGGTCCCCTGAGCACTGCCAGGGGTAATTCCTGAATGCATGAGCCAGAAGTAGGCCCTGTGCATTGACTGGTGTGACCCAAAAAGCAAAATATATATATATATATATATATATTTTCCTGACTATATGAAGTTTACAAACCATGTAAAATAGTGCTTGAGAATCCCTCCAGAATTGGATGATTGCTTAGATGTCTGGATTAATTTATATTTAGAATTGTCATTTTTAAGATTTTAACAACATTGTGATAGATAAGTCTTTAAGAATTATTATGCAACATTTTCAAATCTTTTAACCATTTTGTAGTTTACATTAATGTGAATACATTTATCATATTCTTTCATCTGTAAATATGAAGAGTTTTAGAGGTCAAACCCCTGGCCTCTCTCATGCAAGCCATGTTCTTTATTCCTGAGCTATGCTCCTGTTATATGATACTTTTTAGAAAATGCTTTGAAAATAATTTAGACTGGGAAAATACAATTTTTTTATTCCTTACTGGTAACAAGATAAGATGAAAATTGGAATACCAGCAACACATAGAATTAATTCAAAAATTTCGGAAAGAAGGTCCTAATCAATAAAATTTAAATCCCTTATGACTTCAAATTGGACTATAATATAGTAGGTCTCAGAGGCTAGAAAATGTTTACTGAATTTTGAGAGATAGAAGTATTTTCATATTAAGTAACAAGAATGTACACTTTCATTTGCAGCTTTTTAAAATTCTGCCCTTGCAACTTAATGACCCTATGAATCACTAAATCGAATGTAAATAACAAAACTGTTTGCTTGAATAGGCTGCTAACCAAATTCCTTTATTTGTTAGCAGAAAAGCAAGAAGTCATATTTATTCTACTCCTTATGGAGTCTCTGAATGAGGCATAAAATGATCTTGAAGAACAGTCAAGGCAAAATTAACAGTAAGGGCTTCCTGTCTTATCAAAGAAGCATATAATGGCTCTTCTTGTTTTCCTGGGGCACATATTAATACGATTTTCATTACATTAAAATCTATTTATGTCACAAAGTGGATAATAGCTAGGTACTTGTTTAAAGTAAAACAGTCTAAGAGAAAAAAGTAGCAAAAATAACGCACTGACAAGCGTTATCGGGGAAAAATAACGATTAATTTATACCACTTTGCTTTCAACACTATAGGTCTACCTTCTTCCAATTACTCTGACTCACTTGTTTAGGTTTCTCTTTAGGGTAATGTTTCCATAGTGAGCAGTACTGCCCCCAGAGCATGCTAGAACATTGCGGTGGAGGGGGCGGGGGATCCAGGAGTGGCTGTGAGTGGAAATGGGGTGCTTTCAATTTGCTTAATAAAAGTAGATTTCCAGAACTAGAAAGATAGTAAAGAAAACGAGGCACTTATTTTGCATGTGACCAGTTTGAATCCCCGGTCTGCCAAACACCAAGAGCCACTCCTGAGTACAGAAGGAGGAATAATCCTTCAGCACCTCTGAGTGTGCACCTCCACACCCTGCCCAACTAAATTTTCAGCGGGGCACAGAGTGATTTTTTAAAATTCTTTTTTTTTCTGGAAAAGGATTGGTGGGCTAAATAAATCTGGGGATCTCTGCTTTATCCTTCTTTATCCATCTGTTTGCCATTCTATAAATTCAAAGTATCATCTACTAATTTCCATCTATGGCATGCCCTATTTGTTAAGAAAGATTTGATTAATTAGAGAAATGAATATTTTATTGAAAATATTTTTTAGACAGTGAAAACGATATCCTCTATTTTCTTGACTCTACTTTTGCAGTTCAAAGTTAAATAGCAACAGGGGTCACTAAGGAAAACAAAACAAAAGCAAAGCCTACACAGTTAATCTTTTAAACGATGTCTTACTATAGTGTTTTGATTCAAAAGATGAGTTTGACTCTTGTCCCTGCAACACTTCAACTTCCAACCCTTGCAAAAGTAAAAAATATGTTTTTATTATTGAACTTTAATAGTTTCCAAAGGACATAGAATGCTCTATAAATTTTTTAAAGTCTTATAAAAATTGAATTTTGTGTAATTGTGAGACTCATTTCCACTGATGTTCTGGAGCCAATCAAAGGAGAAATGAGTGAGGTGAATGATCAAGAAAGGAACTTTGTTTTCTATATACTGGCAGGTCAGAAGTTAGTGGACTGGTCCTCAAAGAAACTATACTGTCTGCATGGTCATAAGAAAGGTTTCACAGAGAAATAATAGGCCATCACATTCTTAGGGAGAGTGGGTTGTAGGCCAGTGGGTAGCACTGTAGTACTGTCCTCCTGTTGTTCATCGATTTGGTCGAGCAGGCCAAGTAACATCTCCGTTGTGAGACTTGTTGTTACTGTTTTTGGCTTATTGAATACGTCACGGGTAGCTTGCCAGGCTTTGCCATGTGGGCAAGATACTCTCAATAGCTTGCTGGGCTCTCGGAGAGGGGCGGAGAAATAGAACCTGGTTGGACCGACTGTGCTATCACTTGCAGGCCAGTGGGTACCAAGCTAATTAATAAATCACTCAGGAACTGATTCCTTGAATCATACCTCCTATGTGACTGCAAATAAGATTTCTGCTTCCATTTTATTATCTTTTGAAAAAATTTAAGGGGCAAATTTTTAACATTTAAACCATCACCTACTAGACAAGTTCTCTGTACTCTAATGCATGCAATTACTAATTTCATCAGTCTGGCTTCAGTTGCAAGCTCAAATGATACTCTTCAGTTAGGTTCTTAAAAGTAGACTAGAGATATATACTGTCTTACTTAGTGGTCTCCAAAATTATATGATTACATGTAACATAGCAGTTCACAGAAAGTTTTAAGATATGTATGCTATTTATTTTACTGAGAAATATAGCTTAACTCCCAATTTTTAAGCACATTGTGACTTCTTTTCTAAGGGAAAAAAACTGATAAATTTGTAGTGCAGAGGTCTGATGATAAGCAGGAGTGCAGCTAGGGATTAAGGTCATAAATCATGTTGATTGTCCTTTTACTTGATACAGTGTGATGGCGATGACAGTGGCAAATTATCTCTTTGATCTTTGTCTCAAGGACTTATTTCCCTGGATTAATTGTGAGGAAAGTATTAGTCATATTTAAATACATAGGGGCCTCCTATAGAATACCCAACTAGTACATGTCAGAATTGTCAAGGACAGAAAAAACAGGGAAAGTTTGAGGAACCCTAACATCTCAGAGTTTCCCAAGGAAACCTAATGGTGAGATATAAAGCCATAACCTAGATGGCATACAGTAAAACCACATTGTATAAAAGGGAAAAATACTCATTATATTTAAATTAGGTTTAATTTTGTAATAAAGCAACTTATAAACAGTATCAGACTACTGTGTATTGCCAATAATAGGGGAAAGTGAGTGCAAAGTTTATGGAAATTTCCTGAGATATTATCTTAATCTTAGTTTTGGAATTTAAAATTACCCTGATAAAGTAGCCTTTAAAATAGTGAAGCATAATTGTATTAAAACATATGAAGCAACTGGTAAAAGGAAATAGTGTTCAGACAAACTGAAGTAAATAATATTTTTCTATGACTTTGATCAGTCATAGTAAGGATTCACTATTTTTTTTTTGTCTTTTCAAGGAACCAATTTTACTTTTTGTAAACTTCCTAATAACTTGTGTTCTTTTTTATTCTTTACTTATTTATTTAATTCTGGTCTAAACTGTACATGTTTAATTTGTTATTCTGTTTATAGCTTTCAGTGATATATGATTCAGTAATTATTTAGACATTTTTTTCTTTTTCTAAGTAAGTACATATGCTTTTTTTTAACTAAAGAGTACTAAAGCTTCTTTTTTTAAAAATTAAGCAGAAACAGTTTACAAGTGTGTAAATGTTTATAAGTTTTAGAGGTATAGTATCACCATATGACATCTACCACAAAAGTGTCACTATCTAATCACAGACCCCTTCCCTCTCATTTCCCCACAGTCCACATAACTTCTCACCCCTTAACTTCATGTCTACTCTCAGTATCTAAGGGTTTTTCTTCCCTTAGATGTTGTCTGCCCCCTTACTATGTTTGTATGACACATACAAAGAGATTATCTTGTGTTTGTCTTTCTCTTTTGACTTATTTTGCTCAACCCAGCACCCTTTGGTTCTAATCATGTGGTAACAAAATAAAATTTCATCTTATAGGAAAATAATATTTAATTGTGCTTGTATTCCTCGTCTTCTTTATCCAAAACATGTGTAAATGAATTTTGTAATTTCAATTCTGATGTCAGGGACTAAGGACTTCTTTTCATAGGATATTGTTTGTCACTTTGCTTTATTTCTTTATATATCACATGAATTAAAATATCTGGTTTTTGTCTTTGTATTTCTTCTTTTGTTTAAAATCACACTCCCTAGTTCTGTCCAAGTTGTACCAAATGCCAAGTTTTTTATCTATTCTACATTTATAGAATAGTATCTCATTGTTTTTACATACCCCATTTTCTTAATGATTCATTGCACACTTGGATTTTTCTATATTTTTATTACTGTGAATAGTGCTGTATCAACCATAGGAATGCTCATATATGTTTTTTGACTTAGTGTTTTTGGTGTTATTGAGATAGATGCCAAGGAGTGGAATTGCTTAATTAGGTATCAGTTCTAGTTCTAACTTTCTGACAAGTCTCATACTTTTCCCTAGAGACTGACAGATTACAACCCCACCAAGAGTGAATGAAGGTTCTGCATCACCACTAATACTTGTTTTCCTACTCCTCTCTTCAATGCTTAAATCACTTTGTTTTTAAGTATTTTTTGTAATAATGAAAAGTATTCATTATTAAAGTTGAGTTCTGGTATAATGATGATGGGAGAATACAGGACCAATCTCACCTATTCAGCCATCTTTGCCTTGTGTCCCTCTATTTTTATTTTTAAAGACCTATCCATATCATTTTCCATAGAGTTTGTACCAACTAACTCTCTTACCAACAATGTACAAGGGCTTCTTTTTCTGTGTTTCTGCCAACACTGTTTCCAAATCTTATGGCATAGACTTTTCTTACTGGGATAATGTGGATATTTGACTTCTAAAAGGCTGTGCATTTTGTTATATATGCTATTTAGTTCACTAGATTTTACTTTATGTTCTCTATCTGCATGACCCTCTTTTCTTCTCTCTCTCTCTCTCTCTCTCTCTCTCTCTTTTCTTATAATCACTCATTTATTATGCTTCTGAGCAGAGTTGAAGTAGAACTAACTTTGTTCATTTTTAAAGTATTTTTTAAAAGCAACTTTGTCTTTCTTTCTTTCTTTGGTAGGACAGTAGCATCTTAATTGCCACAGGTGGCACAGAAAAGAAAAAGCAGCAACAAAAAGATGAGACAGGAATGAAATAAGAATGTGTTTGAGACTCCTGTTCTACTCCTCTTTTTCTTCCCTTTTCCTTTATCCTGGTGTCTCTTCATGTGAAATGAATGACCTGAGTTTATGAGTATATGATTTATATTTTATATATACATACTATTATGTTTTTCACTGACCATTTATTATAGAAAGACCCTCCTTATATCTAATAACACACCTTCTGTTAAAAACTTTTTCTAATATTAATATGTCTTCCAATATTTTATAATCTACATTCTGTGGTACAATATTTTTATCCTTTATTTTCAAATTATTTCTGTATTTATAATTATAATAAATTATAACTTACTATGATATAACTCGTAATAATATATTATATCATATATGATAAATAACATGTAATTATATTATAAATATATTATAGACAATATATTATAAGTGAATCACATTATAATAAATAAATATAATCAATTATAAAGATTATAGTGTTTCATAGTTAACACGACCGTTTTTATCTCTGACTTCAGTTTTATTGTTTACACTATAAATTTGTGATTTCAAATTTCAACTGCGGGTAGGGCGTTCGCCTTACAAGCGGCCAACATGGCCGACCCGAGTTCGACTCCTCCGCCCCTCTCGGAGAGCCCGGCAAGCTACCGAGAGTATTCGATATGCCAGACACAGTAACAACAAAGTCTCCAATGGAAACGTTACTGGGCCCGCTCGAGCAAATCGACGATCAACGGGAGGGCCTTTACCTTTTTACCTTACCTTTTCAAGTAATCCACAGATCACCTGTGTATCATTTAACAGAGGCATTTAGACTAGAATTCAAAATGATAAGTTGTCATATAAGTTCTATTTTCATAAAATGTTTGACCCACATATGAATGAATGCATTTATTAATGTTACAAGTGAATAAATGCATTATTTAGTGCAAAAATGAACACAAAAACATATTTGATTGTAAAAAAATCACATACATATAAGTATCTTATATATATAAAAATATCTTATACATATACCCTATTTTCTACAGTTCTCAGAACATCAGAAATATATGTTTAGTAAAATAAGATAATTTGTAGATGAAGGATATCTATATATTAGTAGCAAAAAGTAACATTCTCTATTTTCACCATGAGACAAAGTTATTATGTTGATTAATTTAGAAAAACATTAGAAAAGCATCTGCAGTTACTATTATCCAACTAACCCAATTCAAGTTGTTTGATCCCTAGAGCAGTTTTCTGACCTTATTTTATGAGTATAGTTGTTTATTATACGGATCCTAACTCAAGTATGTATAAAACACCACAGAAAAGTTATCTTTACTATATCATAAGCTGTTTGTTAAGCATCAAAATGCAGTGTATACAGCAAGTAGTTAAGGCAAGAGTTGTCTATAAAAATAAAAACAGTGAAGTAACAAGGTATTTTTGAATCAGCAAGAAATTTTCAGTAGTTTTATAGCATTTGTAAAGAATTGTTTAAAAATAATAAAAATATTGGATTATGACTTCTTTTTTTGACTTGTGTTGTAATGACATGAATTTTTCAAAGCATATGGTGATTCTCAAAATTATCTCTTTTCTACAACCAGTTAGAAATTTTTTGCTTGCTGATTTCACCATCTCTTAAATGGTGTTAAAATCAGTTAGTGAAACATCAATGTTTTTTTTTAAATAACAGATTTTGAACTACTACAGGATTCTTGCATATTCAGTCCATTGAAAACCACGAGTTCATGAATTTTGACCTGTGCTTATGAAGCTAAAATCCACAAGTTTTTTTTTTTTTTGCCAACTATAATAAGACAGAATCTGAACTGCAGGATTAAGAGTTTAGAAGTGATTTTTAAAAATTAGAAAGAAAGTATAATTCTGCAGTTCTACAGTGAAAACAATTTTTTATCTATTCCCGCCCCTCAGCAAAACACTAACTATGCTTTAAATAACTAATAATCACGATCACTACCATCCTGTTGTTCGTCGATTGCCTCGAGCAGGGCTCAGTAACGTCTCCTTCGTCCTAGCCCTGAGATTTTTTAAAAAGTGCCATATTCAAGGCTCTTTCGGGGTTAGGAGAATGAGACCCATCATTGTTACTGGTATTTGGCATATTGGGTACGCCACGGGGAGTTTGCCAGACTCTGCCGTGTGGGCAGGTTACATTTGGTAGTCTGCCAGTTTGTCCAAAGTAGGAATGAGATAATAAGATGTCGCTCTGGGATCTGGGTTTTATAGTCTCTGGGTCTTGGCCGTTGATGGGATTACACAGTGCCAGGGGTCCAGTTGGTGGGTGTGACCCCTACCTACTGGAATTTGGAGGATCTGGGTGGAGGATGCTCAGACCCAATCCAAGCAGGCTTGGAGATCTCAGCCCCGGGACCTGCATGCCTTTGTTCCTCTGCTAGTACCTTCATGCGTGTGAAGAGTGGTCTCAGCATGGTGGTGGCTGGTTCTGGAGGTCTTCGGCTGCTAGAGCTCTGATCGGGGCGGGGAGGGAAACTCAACCCGCTCCCCTCCAAGGAGCCCCCGCAAGTACAGCTAATAATATAGCTATGTAATATGTATTAAAGAATAGTATATATTATCTTGATATTTTGGTGTGTTCCTCAATAGTTTTTTCTATTCTACAATATGCTTTCATCAGGCAGTAGAGAAACTTATAACCTTTAATATATCTAGAAAAATTACAGGAACAATAAGGTCTGCTGTTTGGGCTTTTAGACTTGGAAAGGAAAATTTCATAAGGTGCACAGTGGACCAACCCTTAGCCAAAGACAGTAGCCAGATAAATCATTTTCAACTGCAGTGGAAACACACCAGAATAAATTGACCCACCCCATATACACTATGTGCCCAGAAAGTGGAACAACCTGTGAACAGGCACACAAAAATTATTGTCTCATAGACAAAGCCAGCAGCATACGACAAATTAGTTTCAGGGTCTACTACCCAGGTCAGGGCCACCATGTACATGATACTGGTGACTCAGTTAAATGTAGAAGACAAATCTCAGTAAACACCTTCCTCCTCCTGTAATGCCAGAGATAGTGGAAATCTGGCCATTACTAAGCTACAGAATATGACTCCTGAAGTACTTGTTCCATCCAACTGCTGATAATTGTTTGACTTAACAAAAAATCTCAGGCCCAAGTGATAGTACAGCTGGTAGGAAGTTTGCAGTTTGCTTACTCTCCCTGGTATCCCATATGGTCCCCCCAGCACCACCAGGAGTATTTTCTGAGTTCAGAGCTAGGAGGGAAGGGCGTTTGTCTTGCATTCAGCTAACTCAAGTTTGATCCACTGCACCAGATATCACCCCACTAGTACCATCAAGTGCAAAGCACAACTAGCTCTAGTTCAAAAACAAAGACAAAAAAAAGAGCTCTGTGGGTTTTTGCCACTGAGAATACAGAAGGCACTCATGTGCGAGAAAAAAAATGAAGCAGAAGAAAATATTACATCTGTTCAGAAGACTGAAGTGTTGGCTATAGCCCATAAGATAGACCAGAAATTATATGTGAAGCATAACAATTACCTACTAAAATAGAGAATTGGAATAGGATTAAGAATCTTCCAATAAATATAGACAATTTTAGGATATAGATATATATTTTAAATCTTGTCACCATAAAATTCTTTCAACAAGTAATTACAAATTCCTTTGGTAAAATGATAAAATAGAAAAGAAAACCTTTGGAAAAGGATAGGTATTATAAAGAAACAAAAGGGAAATTACAGAACTGTACAATACAACTGAAATAAAGAAAGCTTACTTGAGAGATCAATGGTAAGGTGTATGACTGATTCTTAGACTCAGTGAATTTGACAGTTCAATAGAATAGCTTCAATCTTAATAGAGAGAATTGAATTAAAATAATAAATAGGGACTTACGACATGTAGGCAATAACAACAAAAATGTTTATGTCAGTAGTGTTCCAGGGGAAGAGAAGAAAGAATGAAGGAGTGAAAATATATTTGAAGTCATAATCACTCAACTTGATAAACTTGGAAAAATTGATATACTGGAGCTGGAGTGATAGCACGGTGGTAGGGCGTTTGCCTTGCGCACAGCCAACCCGGCCGAGCTGGGTTTGATTCCTCCGCCCCTCTCGGAGAGCCTGGCAAGCTACCAAGAGTATTCAATATGCCAAACACAGTAACAAGAAGTCTCACAATGGAGATGTTACTGGGCCCGCTTGAGCAAATTCATAAAGCTGAGTAGGAGCCATATTGAATAAACCAACACAAAGAAATTCATATGGGCAAGGACATGTTATAATTAAAAAACTTAATAAGTTTAAAGAAAAATATTATAAGCATAAATTGAAGTTTATTAAAATAAAAATTTAAAATGTATAACTATCTCTAACTGTTGCTATATACAAGAAATAAAAGCTGAATGAATGAGTTTTAAAAAAAGGATCACAGAGTTAAATAGGTTTTAAGGCACTTGTCTTGAACATGAAATGCAAATTAAAACCTGAATGACATATTAGTATGTACATACTGAAATAGCTGAAATCAACAAAGTAACTGCACCAAACACTGATCAGGATGTACTATAGTTATAAGTTTCGTACATTTCTAGTACGGAGGTAAAATTATATATTCTCTTTGGGAAATACTTGACAAATTTTCTAAGACATGAATTTCCACTACTAATTATAATCCAGGAACCTCACCAAGAGGCTTTTACCAAGGTGAAATGATTATTTATCTGCACAAACACATGCAAATATTTATAGCAGTTTTATTTCTAATGCTACTAAATGGAAACTATCTCACATATTCCATAAACTAGAAAATGGATAAGCAAATATTTGCATATGCATAAAATGGAATGCTATGCAGCAGTAACAGGAACAATTTATTGTATATAAAATATGATGAATGAATCTAAAATGCAGTATAACAAGTGTAAGGTGCCACGCTCAAAGTCTATGCATTTTCTGACTCATCTATATATTTGTAACATAAAGTAAACATACTATTGTTTCTGGCACTTAAGAGTTGTGGAGAATTTAAGTATAAAGTGATTGGAGAATTATTTTGTGTGGCTAATACATTTTTTTTTTTTGGTTGGGGATCAGTTGCCATTTAGTCCATTTTCCACACAGGACTGTTCCAGTCTCACTAAACTTCCCATTCCAGTCTCACCCTGTCCTTCATTCCTGTCTCCTCCTGTGCCCCATGCTAGTCTCTCCACACTCCTTCTTGCAGCATAGGTCTTTGGAGTGTGGTTTACTCAATACTCTCTTTACAATTCTGAAAATCTTAAAATGATAGCCAAAATTAACTTTTTACTCTGTGAATGAAAGAATGATATTAAATATTTAACTATACTATCCCTTAGAGTTTTACATTTTTAAAATAAAATTGCGGTCTTTAGTTTTATTTATTTTAATTTTATTTATTCATTTATTTATTTTTGGTGGCAGCTTTATTGAAAGAATTCACACACTAAATAATTCACTCATGTGACTTAATACTATTACACTGTATGGTTCCATTCATCGGTTTGTGGACATTTGGGTTTCACCTATTCTGGCTACCAAGAAATATTCAAGCACCTATTTTTGCATGGGCACATTTTTATATCTCTTAGGCATAGGTCTAGGAGGCAAATTGTGAAGTCTTATGGCAACAATTTAACATTTTGCGAAACTATCAGACTTTATCTACTAAAGTAAGTATATTTTACCATTTAACATAGAAAGTTAACTATCATATATATTAAGGTCAACACTAAAAGTCCAAGTTTATATATATTTTTTAACAATGTAGGAGTATTGCTATTTGTTCAGCCATTGATTAAGCTGGAGCAATAGCACAGCAGGTAGGGCTTTTGACTTGCACACAGCCAACCCGGGTTTGATTCCTCTGTCCCTCTCAGAAACCCTGGCAAGCTACCGAGAGTATCTGCCCTCATGGCAGAGTCTGGCAAGCTCCCCATGGTGTATTTTATATGCCAAAATCAGTAACAATAAGTATCACTATCGAGATGTTACTGGAGTCCACTTGGGCAAATAGATGAACAATGGGAGGACAGTGTTACAGTGCTATTGATTAAGCTGATTGAATTGGGCATGAACTCCACATTACTTTTTTTAAATTGTATCACCATGAGATAGTTACAAAGCTTTCATGTTTGAGTTTCAGACATACAATGATGGAACACTCATCCCTCTACTAGTGCACATTTCCACCATCCACATCCTAGTTCTCACCTTGTCTCTCTGGCATATAATTTCCCCAATATTCTCTAACTTTGGCCATCATGTTATGCTTGAAATTTCCCACAATCATTCAAGCCTATCTGCTAGAGGCAGACACTAGATAATTTATTTTTCCATTGACTTGCATGGCCACGATTGAAATGTAAATTTCTAGATTGTAAATGGCTGGTCCCAGAGACATCTCTGTTTGGCACTAATCCATTTTGGGATTCAATTGAGAGTTCCTGGGCCTGGGATGTAGGTGCACTAAGATGGAGCCCAGAGGAAAATTGTGGGAGTGACAGCCAGTCTGCTGGAGGGTGGAGACCCGGGGAGGGCCAGTCCAGGTCCTCTGCAACCATGCAGACTGGAGATTCAGTCCTGGAACCCACATACCCACATACCTGGACCTTGCTTGTGGAAGCTTTTGGTCACCAGGATTCCATCTGGAGTAGGCGGGGAGACTGCACCTGTTCCATCTGGGGTGCCCGGGTGAAATTGGCCCAGTATGAAGCTTGGAGAGATGTTCAGTGCTTGCTGTGGTGTCTTCTGGGACTTGCTACTGTGTCTCTGGGCCAGGGCTGTTCGTGTGCTAGTATGGCACCTGGAGGCAAATTGTGGGTGTGACAGCCAGTCAGCTGGGCGGGTGGAGACCCGGGGAAAGAAAACCCAGGTCCTCTGCCACCATGCAGTCTGGAGATTTAGTCCTGGAACCTGCATGCCTGGGCCTTGCTTGTAGAAGCTCTTGGTCATGGGGATTCTATCTGGAATAGGTGGGTAGAACACATCTGTTCCATCTGGGGTGAAATTGGCTTGGTGTGGGGCCTGGAGAGATCTCTGGCGCTGTGGTGTCTTCTGGGACTTGCTGCTGTAGTCTCTGGGTCAGGGCAGTTGGTGCACTAAGTAAGATCCACATTAGAAAATTTTAAGCATATTATATTTTGGTGAGGTCCAGTCTCAGACGGTAGATTCAGGCTGAGGATATGGTGGCGATTTTGGACTGTAGAAGAAAGAGGCTGCCAGGGGCTCTGCTTGGGTGGGCACAGGTCAACACACCTCCCTCCATTTATCCCTGTCTGTTCAGCCATGCACGGTTCTGAGCTTTCCTGCAGCTATTTAATTAGGGGTCTCTGAATTAAGGGCAATAAGTGAGCTTGTATAGCTAGCTGAACCAGAAACCATGGTTTGTGGTTGTGGCTCCCACATAACTAAATTTTGGCTGTTTAATTTCTTGGCAAACTTGATCTCAAGTTGTTGGGGTCTGGCCATCAGAACAGCAGCAATTTTTGGTTATCAGTGTGTAAACACACAAAAAATAAAAAGGCCGGCGGTCTGGCCACTTCCCCACTCCAGGGAGGTCGATGGCGATGGTCAGGTGAAGGAAGGAAACGAGGCCAAGCTAGTTGGTCTTAGTAGCCGTTTATTACATGGAAGAGATGTATGTCATGGAGGCCTCAGGAATCCTCGAGCACGTGCACCTTTGTTCTCTCCGCTTCTGTCCTCAGCCCCATCTTCCCAGGTTCTCTGATGCACGTGTCCCCCCAGAGAGCCCTGAAATCTCCCTTATATAGATCATAGTACCTCTAAAGGGCGCAATATAATGATGTCATCAAAAGGAGTTACAGAAAGAACACTGAGGTGGCAAACACACATTGTTTCCTTACATCCACAGGCCAGTAATCCTGGCCTCACCTTTTCACAAGCTACAAGCACTTAGATTAGCACAACAAAGACCAGTCTGCTAGAGCTTGGAATCTACATCTCCAAAAAAGCAGTCTCATCCAAGCTAGTCAGGACACACAGAAAACTGCCTCTAGGACGTGTTTCTCCTCTCCTTGTCCAAACAACATATAAGCATACATAATATTAATCATTTCGTATGGACACAGTAAGAAATACTTTGAGCTTATAGGATTGCTCTCCTAGGGCCATCTCGATCTCAGACTGCAATGCTCAGGCCAGATATCTTTCCTATTCCTAGCAGCAGGGCCCTAGTCTCGTCGTTACTTTTGGATCATGACAGCATTTGCCTATGATCAAACTCTTAACTTACAGTTAAGAATCGTGGCACCTTGGCCTGGCCCATCGCGATGCCAGGGTAGCACATAACTTACCGGCTTGCCCTGGTTCCATCCAGTCCCACGTCGGGACCCTGCCCTTGGGATGCTAGGAAGTGAGGGCAACTGAGGCTTAAGTTGAGAAGGCAGATGCCCAGGAGTGAATAATATTCAAAGCCAATCAATTCCTAAGTTATAAAGCATAATATTAATTAATTGTCTTCCTGTATCTATACAAAAGGACATTGCATTAAAGTAAACTGCTCAAAGACATAAGGAGAGGAGAAAGGCAATATTGACTTACAGTACAGCTTCAGTGTCTAAGAAGGATGAGACCTTACGAATTGGTTGGGGAAGAGAGCATAGAAGAGGTTTCAGACAGACAAAGTAATGGGAGTGACTCGGGAGCACTGTGATGGGTACAATCTGATAAACCTAAGCTCCGTGTACTCCAACAATCAGGAAGTCTGAAGGCACCATCAGGCTTCTGTTGTACTCGCCCAGCAGGTACAGTTTGACTTGCTGGCAGCACCATAACCCCAAATTGTACTCTTTAAACCTTCAAGTTCCATATGTGACTTACAAAGGTAGAAGTTTATTTCTTCCAAACTTTGATATTATAGATGGAATAATTGTATGACCATAAGGCAATGCGTGGCAGTGGCAAAGGTCTTAACCTATTATAAATTCAGAGAGGAAACTTAATGAGTAAAGATTTATGCAGCAAGAACTGTGGTAATTGAAGTTATTTGAAGGTAATTGATCTTCTTACTAGGATCAAGTTTTCAAACCCAGTATTTCATTCATTCTTCCCATATTGAAAAAATCTAAATCGCTTTGTATTTTTTATTATTTACTTCCATTTTCATATAAAGTGCTAAATTCTCATGAAGTTCTGCTTCCTGTAACACTTTTACCTATTTGCCTTCTTTTTCTTTGTTACCTTACAGCTTTAGGTCCTGATTCCCCTGGGTGATATGCAAAAGCATTCAAAGTGCCTTGTGTTTGTTCTTAGATGACCTTCACAAATTTTAGTGAATACAATGAATATTGAACATTTCTTTCAATTTGCCCCTTACTTATATTCCTTATACTTAAATCATTTGTTTTATATCTCAAATTATATAGGAACTAACTTACTACTGAATAAAAACAAATAGGAAAATCAATGTTTTGCTCTTACCTAACATAACTTCACTGACTCTTATGAGGAGGATGTTAACTTTATTATGCCCTGAAGCATCAGTCAGTCTTTGTGTTGGTAATAACTGTAGGAAGAAAAATACACAAGTTTATTTAAGACTTAGACAATTGTGATATCAGAGTAGAGTGTGGATGTGTATATAATTTACTTATTAAGGAAATACTATAAGTAAAATGATAAGAAATTTGGAAAGCCCTCACAGGGAAGAAAAGTAAGAAATTATTTCATACAATTAAATAGCATCCTGTTGAATTATGGAATGATGAATTATAGCATGTACCTATATGGGACTAGAAAGCTAGGTGTACATATGCCAGTACACCAGTTATTCTTCCTGAATAATTTACAATTCCAGAAATTTTATTTTTATTTTTTATTTAGAATTTTATTATTGAAATACCTTGAGGTAAAATTGTAGACTTACAAATTTTTGTTCTTGGGTTTCAGTTATACAATGATTGAATACCCATCCCTCAACTAGTGCCCATTCTCCACCGCCACTGATCCAAGTATTCCTCCCACCCCCCATTTCCCTCATTCCACCCTGCCTCTGTGACAGGGCATTCCCCCTTGTTCTCCCTCTCCTTTTGGGTGCTGTGGTTTGCAATAGACGCATGGAGTGACAATCATGTTCAGTCTATAGTATACTTTCAGCACGCATCTCCCATCCTGGGAGGATCCTGCCAACACCCTTTATTTGGTCCTCCCTTCACTCTCTGAGCTGCCTTTTCCCCCAGCATGTGCGTCTGGCCTCCAAGCCATGGATTAAACCTCCTGGTACTTAAAACCTGGTACTCTGCTATGCTTGGGTGTTAGTCTCCTATTTTGTTACTTTATGTTCCCCAGATGAATGCAATCTTTCTATGTCTGTACCTCTCTTTCTGACTCATTTCACTTAGCATGATACTTTCCATGTAGTACCACTTGTATATAAATTTCACGACTTCATCTTTTCTAACAGCTACATAGTACTCCATTGTGTAGATGTACCAAAGTTTCTTTAACCAGTCATCTGTTCTTGGGCATTCAGGTTTTTTCCAGATTCTAGCTATTGTAAACAGTGCTGCAATGAACAACCAAGTGCAGACATCACTTCCACTATACATTTTTGGGATATATTCCCAGGAGTGGTATTGCTGGGTCAAATGAGAACTCAATTTTTAATTTTTTGAAAATCATCCATACTGTTTTCCAAAAGGGTGGCTGAACCAGTCCAGTCGGCATTCTTGCCAGCAATGGAGGAGGGTCCCTTTCTCGCCACATCCGTGCCAGCACTGATTGCTTTTGTTCTTGTGAATGTGGGCCAGTTTCTGTAGTGTGAAATGATATCTCATTGTTGTTCTGATTTGCATCTCCTTGATGATTAATGATGTAGAACATTTTCTCATGTGCCTTTTAGCCATTGGGATTTCTTCTTTGAGAAAGTTTCTGTTCATTTCGTCACCCCATTTTTTGATGGGGTTCAATCCCAGAAATTTTGGACATTTTGTGTCTGCAAGAAAAAAAACAGCAAATTAAAAGACAGTCTACCTAACAAATACCATACCCACTGTGCTATCACTCCAGTCCTGATTTCTATTTTTTTTTAACACTTAGACTTTTATTAGGTTATGTACTGACTTCAATCTTTATGGGTTACTTTTAATTCCTAAGCACAAGTTCAGAAGTTTTTATTTATTTTGTTTTTGCAGATTTCTGATGTTAAGCTATGTTAACACGTTTCTGTATTGTTTTGAAATTCCACTGCAGTGCAGCTTTTTGTTCCACATGTGATCATAGCATTTTCTGCTCCCCCCCCCAAGATTTTTATTTCCTTTTACTTTCTGGTCCAAAACTGAGCCCAGGGCTTCACATGTGCAGGACACATACTCTACCATTGAGCCATATTAATTTCCTCTTTGATTTTATTTTTTGTCCCAATAGTTATTCATTACCTTGTTACTTACTCTTTATATAGTTAAGCCTCTTTATAGTATTTTTAACATTTGATTTCTATTTTTATCACATTGTAACCAGAAAACATTCTTTAATTGAGTTCAATCTCTATTACTTTACTGATACTCTTTTGTGACTATACATGTGCCCCATCAACAAAGTTCCATGTGACTCATGAGAAGAGTATGCCTCACTGTTTGGTGTGTATAGAAGTCCTGTGAATGCTCTGAAGCATTTCTCATCCAATTCCTTATTTAAGACTACTTTTTCATTGCTTATTTTCTGTTTCATCTGTTTCTTGGTGAGAATAGTATATTAGAGTTCTCTACTTCTATTATGTTACTATTGATGTCTCTTCAAGTCCGTTAATAAATAATTTTGATTCTCCAAATCAATGGGGTTTTTTTTGCTATTACTTCAGCAGACTCCAGATAAAAAAAACAAACAATCTGTCCACAGCTAAATATTGATTTTACCTTCAGTCATATTTATACACTCTAGAGAAATTAAATCAGTTTTTCTTAAATTGCAGTTATAAACCACTGGCCATTGTTGAATGTAGTAGTATGTTAGTAACTTATTAAATTATAATGTTTAGCTAGGAAAATATTGTTATTATATAGAATCAAATTGGGTTTCCCTTTATTTAAATATTCACTGTAAATACCTACAAATTCTCTTCAAAAATGTTTTAAAATAAATGTGTACCTTGATAATATATTTTCAGTTATTTATAAAAGGACATTGTCTTCGTAAGATTCAGCTGTAGTCCTAATTTTCCACACTCACGGTCAAAGTTGCCCAGCATTTGTGCCGCTTGGCTGTTGTTTGGTTTTATTAAAACAATGTCATCAGCAAAGCGGAGGTGGTATAGTTGCCGACCATCTATCTTCACTCCCATTCCTTCCCATTCCAGTCATCGCATGATGTTCTCGAGGGTGGCACTGAAGAGTTTCGGTGAAATGGTATCACCCTGCTGAACCCCTCTCTTGACATCAATGATTACTTCTTTGTAAAATGGTGAGATCCTAGTAGTGAATCCGCAATACAGCTCACAGAGGATCTTGATATATTGGGCTTGAATGCCCTGATTGGCTAGGGCTTCAATGACCGCTTACGTCTCAACAGAATCAAGGGCCTTCTTTAAATCAATGAACGTTAAGCAGAGCGGCATCTTGAACTCCCAGGAAACTTCAATGAGCTTGGTTATCGTATGGATATGGTCAATGGTGCTGAATCCTTTGCAGAACTTGGCTTGCTTGCATGGTTGTCCTTCATCTAGTGTTCTGCCAATTCTATTTAGGATGACTCGAGTGAACAACTTGTAGATGACAGACAATAGGCAGATGGGGCGATAGTTGCCAATGTCATGGATGTCTCCCTTCTTGAACAGTAGTACGGTCCTGCTGGTTTTCCATTGGGACGGAACCTTGCATTCAGACAGGTAGTAAGTGAAGAGCCGAGCCAGTGTATTGATGAATACTGACGGCAGTCTCTTCAGGTATTCAGGTCTGACCTTGTCTGGGCCGGGTGCTGTTCATTTCTTTATCGATGAAATGGCGTGTCGGATTTCGGAAGGGAGAACGTTGGGAACGACATATCGATCCTGTGGAATTTGGTATGTCGGCAAGTGGACATGGCTATCGAAGAGATTTGAGTACAAGTCATGGATGATCTTCTCCATTGCTGTTCTGGAGGGTGTGATGGATCCATCAGGACGTCGGAGGGCAGTCATCTTGGTCCTGTAGTTGGCGAAGTACAGGCGGTTGTTACGAATACATTTCCCGGCTTCTGCCGCATCTACCAGTACTTCTGCTCTTCTCTCTTTGAGGTCTTCCTTGATCGCATCTCTGCACTGCTTTGCGACAGGCGTTTTTTTGTGGCTATCTCTCTCTTGGCGTGCCTCGCACATTCATGGAGGTGCTGAACCAGTCGATCGTATTCCTCGTCAATGTTGTCAACAATGGCATCTTCCCATGTTGCCGCAATAGTGCCAAAGAGCTCCCAGTTGGTGGTAGTTCTGGGAGTTCTCTTTTTAAACTTTGCAGCCCTTTCTCCCCGCTCTGTGAAGTAGAATTTTGCATGAAGGAGACGGTGTCCGATCCCGTTTGGAATTTTGGAAAAACAGTGACGTCGGTCAGGCAAAACCGTCGATTGAATATGATGTGGTCTATTTCGTTGTGGAATAATCCACTGGGAGACTCCCATGTCCAACGTTTAGATTCTGCCTTCTGGAACTGTGAGTTACCATGGATGGTCTTGGTCAACATGATGAACTCAGACAGTCTCTCACCCTGTTCGTTCCATTCTAGGCCATGGGTCCCGATGTGAAGTTCTTCAGCTGATCTTCTTGGTCCTATCTTGGCATTAAATCACCCACAATGATCTTGTAGAAGGTGTGATTTTCTTTATAGAACTTCTCCAGCTCCGTGTAGAACTTCTCGATTTCTCTTTCATCATAATGAGATGTTGGTGCATAGACAACGAAGATAGAAACTGCCGGCAGTGAGCCACATCTATTAAAATGTAAACGTCCGATTCCGGTTGTTAGGCATTCGAATGAATCAATGCTCATGGCTATGTTTGTGTTGATAAGGACACTGAAGCCTCCGACACCTCTTTTATCGCATGTTCTGAGGAACAATTCTTCTCCAGTGTCGAAAACGGCATGGTGAGATTCGTTCCTTCTTGTCTTGGTCAGCCCAATGATGTCGTACTTGATCATTCACACTTGTACCATCAGGTCCTCGATGGATGCATCTGATGCTAGCGTTCCTCGTTCCTCATTCCTGATGCCCCATTCACTCTCAATGGAACGACCATCTTCGAATGCAACAGCGATATGTACCTAGGTAGAGAAGTCAACATGACAAATGACCTGGCACCCGAGCTGCGCAGGAGGAAGAGAGCTGCTTGGAATGCCTTCAAGAACGTCGAAGAAATAGCTAAGAGGACGAAGAACCTCCAGCTCTGGATACATCTCTTTGATTCCACTGTTCTTCCTGCATTAACATATGCCTCAGAGACCTGGGCCCTAAGCAAACAGGATGAGAACGCTATTCAGGTCTCCCAAAGAAGAATTGAAAGAGCTATGCTTGGAATATCATGTTTCACTCAAATGAGAGAAAGAATCTGGAGTTCCGACCTCCATCGACGATCAAGAATCAGGGACGCTGTCTCGTTTGCCAAGGTGTCAAAAATCAGATGGGCTGGTCACGTAATGAGATTTAAAGACGACCCCTGGACTAGAGCTGTTACCGACTGGATTGCACGAGATGTCAAAAGACCACGTGGCCACCCACCTACCAGATGGTCAGACTTCTTCATGAAGATCATGAACGATCGGTTTGAGGCTCTTCATGTTCCCAGAGCGAACAGATGCCATTGGACTACACTAGCACGCGACAGGGACAAATGGAGACGTTACTGGCACCTGCTTGAGCGAATCGACGACTAACAGGAAGTTAAGTGATTAAGTGAAGTGATTATAAAAGAACATTTATATTTCACTCTTTTTTTATAATTTTTTATCAGTGAAACACCTTGAGGTACAGTTGTAGATTTACAAATTTTTGTGCTTTGGTTTCAATTATACAAAGATCAAGTACCCATCCCTCCACCAGTGCCCATTTTCCACCACCATGGATCCCAGAATCCCTCCCACATGCATCCCCCTCCCCCATCCCACCCTGCCTCTGTGGCAGGGCATTCCCTTTTGTTCTCTCTCTCCTTTTGGGTGTTGTGGTCTGCAAGAGCGGCATTGACTTGCAATCATGTTCAGTTCATAGTCTACTTTCAACATGTATCTCCACTCCTAGGAGGATCCTCCAAACACCCTTTATTTGGTGCTCCCTTCTCTATCTGAGCTGCCCTTTCCCCTAGAATGCCCAGCTGGCCTCTAACCATGGAGTGATCCTCCTGGTACTGATCTCGGCTATTCTTGGGTATTAATCTCCTATTTTGTTACTTTATGTCCCCCATATGAATGCAATCCTTTTATGTCTATCCCTCTCTTTCTGACTCATTTCGCTTAGCATGATACTGTCCATGTGGTACCACTTGTATGTAAAATTCATGACTTCATCTTTTCTAACTGCTACATAGCACTTCATTGTGCAGAAGTACCAAAGTTTCTTTAACCAGTCATCTGTTCTTGGGCACTCAGGTTTTTTCCATATTCTGGCTATTGTAAAGAGTGCTGCAATGAAAAAACAAGTGCAGATGTCATTTTGACTATACACTTTTGCTTCTTTGGGATATATTCCCAGAAGTGTTATTGTTGGGTCAAATGGGAGCTCAATTTCTAATTTTCTGAGAATCGTCCATACTGTTTTCCAAAAGGACTGAACCAGTCGGCATTCCCACCAACAGTGTAGGAGTGTCCCTTTCTCCCCATATCCACACCAGTATCGGTTGCTTTTTTTCTTTTGGATGTGGGCCAGTCTCTGAGGTGTGAGATGGTATCTCATTGTGGTTTTGATCTGCATCTCCCTGATGATTAATGATGTAGAGCACTTTCTCATGTGCTTTTTGCCATTTGGATTTCTTCCTTGAGAAAGTTTCTTATTAAGGGCATTCAGATAGGAAAGGAAGAAATCAAGCTCTCACTATTCGCAGATGATATGATACTATACTTAGAGAACCCTATAATCTCCACCAAGAAACTCCTAGAAACAATAGACTTGTATAGTAAAGTTGCTGGCTATAAAATCAATACCCAAAAGTCCATGGCTTTCCTATACGCAAACAGTGAGAGAGAAGAAAATGACATGAAAAAAACAATCCCGTTCACAATTCTGCCCCAGAAAATCAAGTACCTAGGAATCAACTTAACTAAGGAAGTAAAGGACTTGTACAAAGAAAACTACAAAACGCTACTTCAGGAAATAAAAGAGGACATAAGAAAATGGAAAGATATCCCCTGCTCATGGGTCGGGAGAGTTAACGTTGTCAAAATGGCAATACTTCCCAAAGCATTGTACAAATTCAATGTAATCCCTATAAGGAATTGTACAAATTCATTGTACAAGTTCAATACAATCCCTATAAGGATACAATCCCTATAAGGATGACATTCTTCAAAGAAATGGAGCAAACACTCCTGAAATTCATATGGAAAAATAAGCCCCCACGAATAGCTAAAGCAGTTCTTGGGAAAAAGAAAATGGGAGGAATCAACCTCCCTAACTTCAAACTATACTACATAGCAGTAATAATTAAAACAGCATGGTACTGGAACAAAGACAGAGCTGCAGACCAATGGAACAGGATTGAATACACTGACATCTCCCCTCAATCATATGATCATCTAATCTTTGATAAAGGTGCAAGAAATGTGAAGTGGAGTAAGGAAAGCCTCTTTAACAAATGGTGCTGGCAAAACTGGACGGCTACATGCAAACAAATGAGCTCAGAACTCTGCCTAACACCATGTACAAAAGTAAGATCAAAATGGATTAAAGACCTCAACATCAGACCAAAAACCATAAGGTACATTGAAGACAAAGTTGGCAAAACCCTCCATGACATTGAAGCTAATGGCATCTTCAAAGATGTCACGCCACTGGCCGAGCAAGTGAAAACAGAGATAGATAAATGGGACTATCTTAAACTAAGAAGCTTCTGCACCTCCAAAGAAACAGTGACCAAAATACAAAGACAGTCTACAGAATGGGAAAGGATATTCGCCGAATACACATCTGACAAGGGGTTGATATTAAGGATATATAAAGTACTGGTTGAACTCCACAAGAGGAAAACATCCAACCCCATAAAATAATTGGGCAATGAAATGATCTTCCACTCTTTTTACTATAATCTGAATTCACTGTTATTTTGTATTATGCTGTCTACAGAATAGAGTCAGTACCATATTTGTTGATGACCTTTTGTTTTTTGAACATTAGAAAAACCAAGACATTTAGGAATTTATGTTTTATTCTATCCAAATTTATCAGACTCTTTTGACATTACAGTTTTGTGCATGTATTTATAAAAATTGTTGTGTAATATTTACAATTGGTATTTGACCTAAATATTTTATTTTCTAGCATTTTACTTTATTTTATATAAAAATGAGAAAATAGATATTTACTATATAGATGTAAACTACAAAATTTTTCTATTATTAAAATAATGCTATAATTTTCAGAAATCATTTTAGAAAATATTATTTGATAAATCACCAGTAATTGTACATTGGCGAGTACTTTGCTTTTTATTTGAAAAGAAAAGTGGGTTAATGTCTAATATTATATACTAACCTCTAATTACTAGCATACTGATATCCAGTATAGTAATATCTAAATAATTGTCTTTTGACTTATATTTAAAGCAGTTCAATATAAAAATGCAAACAGTTTATAGAAAAATATCAAGATAAAAATGAAGAATTAAAATTTTGAATATTTACTGATAAAAGTTATGACATAATAATTAAAATTCATACTTTACTAAATATTGTATTTATCAGGATATTTTGTGTTGCATGTGACAAAGGCCAATTTAAGTTACCTCAAAGAAAAATATATGTTAACTTATTTACGGTCTGGAGCGATAGTACAACTGGTAGGGTGTTTGCCTTGCATGCAGTCCAAATGGCCAACCCAAGTTCGATTTCTCAACCCCTCTCAGAGTGCCCGGCAAGCTACCAAGAGTATCCTGCCCTCACAGCAAAGCCTGGTAAGCTACCTATGACTATTCGATATGCCAAAAACAGTTACAACAAGTTTCACAATTTGTTGTGAGATGTTACTGGTGCCCACTCGAGCAAATTGATGAACAATAGGAGGACAGTGATACAGTGCTAACTTATTTATAAAGCTCATTAATGCTATAGCTAAAAAGGATTCTATGCATAGCTAGAATACTATAGATGCATACAAGTTTCTACAAGTCTCTTTGCTTTCTTCTCAGTGTTTTATAGAAAATTTGTTTTACCAGCATCTGACAGATTTGCAACAGTTTTCCAATATTACTGATTAAAATAAAATGTTTTCCTGATAATTCTAGAAGAGGTTCCAAATTGATTATATATGCCAGGATTAAAATTTTGCATCTTTTGAAAAGAGGCAAAGTTATCATAACAAAAATGGTAAGGCATATTTGTTATTTCCATTTACTATATAGGGAAATTAAGAAAAATAAATAAGGGGCCTGAGAGACTGTACAGTGGGTAGGGTGCTTCCCTTGCACAAGGCTGAACTGGGACCAGTGCCCGCCAGAAGTGATCCCTGAGCACAAAGTCAGAAGTAAGCCAGGAGAAAGCCCTGAGTAATTCTGGGTGTGGCACCACACCAGGCCTTCCAAAAATATTGGCAGAGAAGAGGAAGCAATTATGGTTCAAAGAAAGATTTAGGAGATTGTGGAAGATTTCCCAGGAGTATGATATAAATTTAATGAATGTAGTATACCATCTTAGGTAGAGTAGAGCTTCCTCATTTAGAATGTTATAAATAGAAAAGAGAGAATGTGTATAGTGTTAGAAGATGCACAAAATGTGTGTAGTGTTAGAAGCTTACAAAAAATAAGCTATTTTTGGGATATTTTATGTACGATACAAATTATTTGCAATCTTTGTTTATCACTAGTAAGATAAGCATATACGGTGCACATTAACTCTCCCTTATAACTCTAATGGGCTGAAACGATAGCACAGCGGGTAGGGTGTTTGCCTTCCACATGGCCAACGTGGCAACCCGAGTTTGATTTCTCTGCCCCTCTCAGAAAGCCCGGCACATACCGAGAGTATCTCACCCGCAAGGCAAAGCCTGGAAAGCTACCCATGACGTATTCGATATGCCAAACACAGTAACAACAAGTCTCACAATGTTACTGGGCCCGTTTGAACCAATCAGTGAACAACGGGAGGACAGTGCTACAGTGCTACAGTACCATAACTCTAATAATAATGTAAAAGCACTTTTTATTTGAAAAGCTTATTAATTTTTTAATTATCTTATTCAGAATTGCTATGTGACTATCTTCAATTATCTTCACAAATTCTGTAAACATAGATAATTGCTATTCAAACTATGGCCTTTACAACATCAACATTATTTTACAAGATCAACAAACACTATCAGGAGACTAGTTAAAAATGACGAATGTCAGATTCCATATCAAACACAATGAGACAACATATTAACAAGTTTCTTAGATGATTCACTTATTAATTTTGAAGAATCTTCAATGGTTTTGTCATTTTAGAGAAATTAAATCAAAAAGTAAAGCAATTTGTTCAATTTCTATAAACTAATATATGAGAAAATTTTAACCATGGGAATATAGTTTAAAAACAATGAAATTAGCCATTCAATCAGTCTCCATGATTCTCTAAACCTGTGTTCTGCATACACAGGGCATTAACTTGCAAAGGAAGTAGCAGTAGATGGAGCAAGTCTGAATTTCACCCTGTTAATTAGTCTTCGAAGGAACTGCTATTTTCTAATTTTCAAAAGTAGAGATAATAACAGAAAATTCCATGCTAACTAACTACGAAATATTGAAAATCTATAGGTAATGGCTGTAGCACTGTAGCACTGTCCTCCTGTTGTTGATCGATTTGCTCAAGCAGGCACCAGTAACATCTCCATTGTGAGGCTTGTTGTTATTGATTTGGCATATCTAATATACCATGGGGAGCTCGCCAGGCTCTGCCGTGTGGGCAGGATACTCTTCGTAACTCGTCGGGCTCTCCGAGAGGAACAAAGGAATCAAACCCGGGTCAGTCATGTGCAAGGCAAACGCCCTACCTGCATGCTATGGCTCCAGCCAGTGGCTAATAAAAGAATAATTTTATAAACATTATGTTAATATAGTGTTAAGAATCTTAGTACAACAATGCTTCTGTTATATTTACAGTAAACATGACGAGAATGTTAAAATTTGCAGCTTTATCTTTAAAGGGGATAGGTTTCTTTTTCTAGACAAACCACTTTGAAATATTGTAAAGCTCTAAAAAGGTATATATGGGTTTTCTTATTCAAGACTCACACTGTTTCATTACAACTTCTATTTAGTATCATTACTTCATTTTTGTTGCTTAAATCCACTTATGTCACTGTCATTGTTCTGTTGTTCATCATCAACTGAGCCCAGTAGTAACATTGTGAGACTTGTTACTGGGTTTGGCATTATTTAAAACATAACGGGTAGCTTGCCAGGCTTTGCCATGAGGGCGAGATACTCTTGGTAGCTTGCCGGGCTCTCGAGAGTGGCAGAGGAATCGAACTCTGGTAGGCCGTGTCAGCTGCATATCAGCCAAACATCCAATCATGCACTTAGAAACACTTTTTATTTCTTTTTAATGGCATTATCAGGCAAACCCAGCTCCCGGAGAACAGTGCAGTTTCCTGCCCCTGTGCCTGGCTGTCCTCACCAGGGCCCCTTGGAGGGGGGGAGGGTTGAGTTTCTCTTCCCCCCACCCCCGGCCCCGAGCAGAGTCCCAGCAGCTGAGGACCTCCGGAGCCAGCAACGACCATGCTGGGACCACTCTGCACACACCCGAACGGGCCTCATGCATGAAAGAACTGGCAGAGGAACCCAGGCATGCGGGTCCCAGAGCTGAGGTCTCCAAGCCTACTCGGATTGGGACTGGGCTTTCTCCACCTAGACCCTCTATCTTCTAGTAGATAGGCGACACACCCACCAGCTGCCGCCAGTGCCAGGTTGGTCCCATCAACGGCCAAGACGCAGAGACTGTAAAACCCAGCTACCAGAAGCGAGTGGCCACATTCACGACTGTGCGACATCATATTATTTTTCCTTTGGAGAACCTGGCAGGCCACCAAAAGTATCCTGCCCGCACGGCAGAGTCTGGAAAACTTCCCTTCTTGTATTCAATATTCCAAATACCAGTAACAATGATGGGTCTCATACTCCTAATCCTGAAAGAGCATTGAAATGGCTCTTTTAAAATCTCAGGGCTAGGAAGGAGACGTTACTGGTGCCTGCTCGAGGAAATCGACGCACAACAGGATGATCGTGATCGTGACCAGGCAAACAAGTTGTCTATTCCTTATTTCAAGATCATAATTTCAAAGTAGAAGTTTCTTGTCCCCTTTCAATCTTAGTCATGTGATTAGATTCCTGTAAACCTTCAGGTGAGAAGGCCCACATGAGAATTCAGTTCCCCTTTCTTGCATCAGACATTAATTACTCTCTTAAGATGTTAATAATTGATGATTATTGCTTTGGAAGTGTAAAGATTTAGTTTTCTAGAAACAGTAAGTATACTTTCACAAATATTTTATAATGTTTTAGAAAAACATTTTATATAGGGGATGGAGCATAGTAGCGTGAGTAGGGACAATCTTGCAGGTTGTCAACCCAGGTACAATCCTCGACATCCCTTATGGTCTCCCAAGCACCACCAGGAATAATTCCTGAATGCAGAGCCAGGAGTAACTCCTGAGGACCTCCTCCCATCCCTGAACAAAATAACAAAAAGAAACATTTTATTTTCATTGTGATATATTTCTCATTAGATGTAATGATTATATTTATCCAGTAAAACATTCTGTCATTTTTATGTATTCTGTACTCTTCTATAATTAGAAATATGGTACATTTAAAACACATTACTAAGCTTTCTTTTCATCAATTTTATTTATCAAATTTCAGGAATCTTAATATCAGTGATTTAATATTCAAATCCATTGGCACATTCGTCTTTGGAATCTATATTTCAAAGTTAGGGATTTATAGTGGTTTTGAGTAAATCACACTCACTTCAAATTTCCCTACTTTTGCTCACTTGTTTTGTTCTGAGGTTCGTGACATGTATTGAACAGTATTGGAGGTAGTTTAGCTTTGGGAGTGGTTGTCTCCTAAGCACCTGGTTGTCTCCTCAGAGTCACCTGGAAGTTGCTTGTGACAGTAATATCAGCCTGGCTGTGCATGGCTGAAGGCTATTGCTCTACGGTAGATACAGTGCTTTTCTGGCTCTGGTGCTGAAGGCCACCAGTGGTACCTTGGCAGCGCTCAGTAACCACAGTAACCGTGCCTGTCAGGCAGTTTTGGGGGACCCATGTGGAGACTGATACTGAACTGAAGGCATAATGCATTCCAGATATATGTTCAAGCCTTTGAGTTTTTCTCCCAGTGGTTCAAGTTTGTTTGGGAATCATACTTTGTAGAATTATTTAATAGTTCTTTTTATCATTCAAGTAGTAGAAAAATGTATTTTTGATAACACCAGTGCAAATTCATTTATATTTCTTCTCTTTTGAAATGTAAAAATCACTACATGAATTTCTTTTTCTTTTCTTTTTTTTTTTTGGTGTGTGTTAAAAAACATATTCGGAGATTAAGCTGTAGTTGAACAAAAATTAATGCTATAGATCAATTCCCTTATTAGGAAGATACTATACTTAGAGAACCCTAAAACCTCTACCAAGAAACTCCTAGAAACAATAGGCTTGTATAGTAAAGTGGCAGGCTATAAAATCAATACCCAAAAATCCATGGCATTCCTATATGCAAATAGTGAAAGAGAAGCAAGTGACATCAAGAAAACAATCCCATTCACAATTGTGCCCCAGAAAATCAAGTATCTAGGAATCAGCTTAACTAAAGAAGTAAAGGACCTGTACAAAGAAAACTACAAAACGCTACTTCAGGAAATAAAAGAGGACACGAGGAAATGGAAAAATATCCCCTGTTCATGGATGGGGAGAATCAACATCATCAAAATGGCAATACTTCCCAAAGCACTGTACAAATTCAATGCAATCCCTATAAGGATACCCATGACATTCTTCAAAGAAATGGAGCAAACACTCCTGAAATTTATATGGAACAATAAGCCCCAACGAATAGCTAAAGCAATTCTTGGGAAAAAGAAAATGGGAGGAATCAACCTCCCTAACTTCAAACTCTACTACAAGGCAGTAATAATTAAAACAGCATGGTACTGGAACAAAGGCAGAGCTGCAGACCAATGGAACAGGGTTGAATACACCGACATCTCCCCTCAATCATATGATCATTTAATCTTTGATAAAGGTGCAAGTAATGTGAAGTGGAGTAAGGAAAACCTCTTTAACAAATTGTGCTGGCATCACTGGACAGCTACATGCAAAAAAGTGGGCTCAGATCTCTGCCTAACACCATGCACAAAAGTAAGATCAAAATGGATTTATGACCTCAACATCAGACCAGAATCCATAATGTTTATTGAAGACAAAGTCGGCAAAACTCTCAATGATATTGAAGCTAATGGTATTTTCAAAGATGTACCGCCACTGGCCGAGCAAGTGAAAACAGAGATAGACAAATGGGACTATCTTAAACTAAGAAGCTTCTGCACCTCAAAAGAAACATTGACCAAAATACAAAGACAGCCTACAGAATGGGAAAGGATATTCACCAAGTACACATCTGACAAGGGGTTGTATCAAGGATATACAAGGTACTGGTTAAACTCCACAAGAAGAAATCACCCAACCCCATCAAAAAATGGGGTGAGGAAATGAACAGAAACTTTCGCAAAGAAGAAATTCGAATGGCAAAAAGGCACATGAGAAAATGCTCTACATCACTAATCATCAGAGAGATGCAGATCAAAACCACAATGAGATATCATTTCACACCACAGAGACTGGCCCACATCCACAAGAACAAAAGCAACCGGTGCTGGCGCGGATGTGGCGAGAAAGGGACCCTCCTTCACTGCTGGTGGGAATGCCGGCTGGTCCAACCCTTTTGGAAAACAGTATGGACGACTCTCAAAAAACTAGAATTTGATCTGCCATTTGACCCAGCTATAGCACGCCTGGGAATATATCCCAGAGAGGCAAAAAGGTATAGTCGAAGTGACATCTGCAATTGTTTGTTCATTGCAGCACTCTTTACAATAGCCAGAATCTGGAAAAAAACCTGAGTGCCCAAGAACAGATGACTGGTTAAAGAAACTTTGGTACATTTACACAATGGAGTACTATGTAGCTGTTAGAAAAGATGAAGTTATGAAATTTACATACAAGTGGTACTACATGGAAAGTATCATGTTAAGCGAAATGAGTCAGAAAGAGCAGGATAGACACAGAAAGATTGCATTCATCTGGGGAACATAAAGCAACAAAAAGGGAGATTAACACCCAGGAATGGCTGAGATTAGTACCAGGAATTTTGCTCCATGAATGGAAGGCCAGCCACAGGCTCTAGGTGAAAAGGAATCTCAGATAGAGAAGAGAGTACCAAATGAAGGGTGTTGTGAGGGCCCTCCCAGGGTGGGAGAAGCATGCTAAAAGTAGTCGATAGACCAAACATGATTGCCACTCAAAGCCTCTATTGCAAAACACAGTACCCAAAAGAAGAGAGACAGAACAAGGGGAAATGCCCTGCCACAGAGGCAGGATGGGACGGGGACGGGGGGGATGAGGGTTGGGGGGGGTATGCTGGGACCCGTGGGGATGGATGACGGGCACTGGTGGAGGGATGGGCACTTGATCATTGTGTGACTGAAACCCAAGCGCAAAATTTGTGAGCCTATAACTGTACCTCATGGTTTTTCACTAATAAAAAAAGAAAAAAAAATTGAATCACCATGGGATACACAGTGACAAAATTGTTCATAATTAGTTTTCAGTCTTACAATGTTCCAACACCAATCCTTTCACCAGTGCACATTTCCCACTACTAATGTCCCCATTTTCCCTCCTGCCAACTCCATCCCCATCCCCCAGCCTACCTCTACAGTAGATACTCTCTTCTCTTCTCTTCTCTTCTCTTCTCTTCTCTTCTCTTCTCTTCTCTTCTCTTCTCTTCTCTCTCTCATGCTTTTTTTCCTTTTGAGCATTATGGTATCTATACAGGTACTGATTTTCTATGTTAAATATTCATGATCTCTTGGTGATGCCTTTTTTTTCTTAAAGAACTACATCTTTGTAGTTAATCAATAATATTCACAGAATTTAAATCATCTGAAGACACTCCCTTTCTGTGCTACTGATTTTTGAATTTATAGAAGATGTGAAAGTGGTTTAATTTTGAATTCTTTGTTAACTGGACCTGAGGTTTCTAGACTTAGAATGATATTTATCAAGCACTGTTTATTTGACAAACAGAAAAACTATAGTTTTGCTCTACATTACCCATTTCTTCGTTAGCAACCTTGCTTTTGATCTGTCGATATTATAGCACAGTTGAAATTAGCTGTGTAAATATGTGAAATTGTGTTTTACCATATTGTTTTAGCTCTGTTTCCCAGTCCAGGATAATGTTCTCTATTGCTTGAACTGTGCCAAGTCAATGAATGCAAGCTGTGCCGTGGACCTTAAAACACACACACACACACACACACACACATACACATTTTTTCATCTCCCATAGATATTTCTTGAATAGCTATTAAATCCAAAGTCAGTGAAGTGTCTATGGCTATTGCAAAATATGCTTAATAGAAGAAAAAGTATACCGTACTGCTGTATGGTTTAATATATACCATATTGTTATAATAATTAATTATAGAAAATGATCATCACTTTTACTCTGCTCCTCCCTCACTGAATCCAAAAACTCATTCAAAGAGAATCATTACGATGAATTTCAAGGCATTTTTGTCTTGGTTTCAAAATGTATCAGATATATTACTCGAGCAAATATTAAAATTATAGATAAAAAGCACGCAGATAAATATCACAATAGGATCAAAAATAATTGTTATGCTTTACAAACATCAGATTCTCTGTGTATGTGTGTATGAATAAAAACTAAAATACATCAATAAGACAAAAAACAACCCAGAATCTAGTAAATATATTGTGGAAAATGCAAACTAAATCTATTATACCATAATTATACCTTTAAAATAAATTGTCCTATCAGATTTATTTTATAGTAATTGTTGCTGATTGGTTAATGTTGTGCATTTATATCTGAATAATAATATAGACTGACAAAAAGATATTCTTCTAAAAAGATTATGATGCAATATAATTCCTGTTTACTGATCACAATTTCTTAGCACAGAAATCCTCAGTCTACTGAAATAACACTGTAGACACAAGAAAAACTAAGCAACCAATTATTTGGAACATATACAAAGCATGGACACTGGAATATTTTATTCTACCATTTACAAGTTATGCCACTTTGGAACATGTGTTTAATAATTCTAAGCGTCAAGTTCCCCATCTTTGCATCTGTAGATAAGATTGTATGACATGCATCTTTTTTTTTGTGAATGTGGTGCATTAAATTAATTGATTTGTATGATGTTGAATTATCCTTGCATTCTGGATAAAATCTCTCTTGGTCACAGTAGATGATTCTTTTAAGTGTATCATTCAGTGATGTTCACTAAAATGTTGTTAAGAATTTTTGCATCTTTTTCATCAGGATATTTGTCTGTAGTTTTCTTTTTTGTGGGGTAAGCCTCTCTATTTAGGTATAAAGATAATATTGGCCTCATAAAATGTGATTGGAATAATTCTTTTCTTAATTTTGGAAATTACTTGAGAAGAATAGGTTATTGTGTCATCTTTGGGAGTTTAGTAGTGTGAGTTCAAGCGAGAGTTTGTTCAGTGAATGAGACTCATTCCACTGGCCAGCAAACAGTGATGGAGGAACTAAGAAACAGGCTGGCTGGTAACCAGTGACTGATTATTTTTGTCTCACATATTTAATTACATAGAAATCATAAAGGGTGGGGGTACACATAGGTGTGGTTGAACTTAATCATAACAATAAACAGATGCAAAGTCCTTCCTTCAGGAGAAGTTCTTTCCTAGGAGATTAACTCAGGCACAAAATCTCATCTGGGGGTTCAGCATTCCAGATTGCTAGGAGATTCACTCAAGGATGGGATTCCATCAAAGTGCTTATTGCTTTCTTCTTTCCTTAACTAGTAATCCATTTAAATGATCATATTAAATTTGCTTCTTACTAATATTTGTAGTCATTTTGTATGAAGACAGTAAGAGATAAATTAAAGGGTGGCTCTTTCTGTGTATCTCTCTCTCTCTCTCTCTCTCTCTCTCTATATATATATATATATATATATATATATCCCAACAATAGTTCTCAGGCCTGGTTAGTCTTTTCTAACCCCAGCGGGTCCGTATTCAGCTACTTCTTTTTTGGGTCATTACAGAATTTGTTCCATGACCATGCTTTTAACTTATATACTTTTTATGGTGCTTAGCCTTTCTCTTTTCAATGCCAGGGTAGGGTAGTTTTTGGCTTGCCCTGAGCCCATCCAAGTCCCTTCCTGGGATACTCCTGTTGATATTAGGAAGTAAGGGCAACTGAGGATTAAGTCAATAAATATGATGGATACCAAGGAGTAAATATTATTAGGAGTCAATTTACTCCCATGTTACAAAAGCATGGCATAAACGATCTTCCAGTGACTATACAAAAGTACATTGCTAACCCATGCAAAAGACATCAATGGAAAAAGAAAGGTAATATAGGATTAGGAGTTTCTGATGGAATTGGGTGTGCCTCAGTAGCACTGTAATGGATGCAACTCAGTAAACCTATGCTCCCTGAGAGAGGAGCAAGGAAAAACCAATATTATCCACAGGTGATACTAGTGAGACCATTTAGCCCTGCACTTCTGTGTTTAGGAGAAACTTTTAATTATAGTTTTTATTTCCTGTGTTGTGTGAAGTGATAAACATATAGGTCAGTCAGAGGTGCAGAGACAAGACATTCGAGAGAAATGTTGAAGAACGGAGGGCAAAGGCTCGCTTAGGTTTGAGGCCAAGAGTGACTCTCAGAGGCCTCCTTTTATTCTATTTTTTATCAGTTACATCCTACAGAGTGACTTCATTAGAAAGAATCACTAATGAGAGTACAAACAGTTATAGGATAAGCATTCTTCAAAAGAACATCAGGTTATACATTGTCTTGTAAGAGCTATGTTGTCAAAGCTATGTTATGATTAAAAATGTCAGAGAAAGATATGGAACTGGACATGTAGGTTCTACAGATTCTGTCTCCCACATACATGTGGTTGGTTACACATAGGGAAAAGAGAGGGCTCATACTGATACTTAAAGATATAATCAGATTAAGGATGTGTAAGAGAGGGGGATTGTCTCCTGCCCTCACACCTGTCTGTCCTCACCGGGGGTGAGGGAGGTGGGGTGAGGACAGCCAGGTGTGGGGTTTCCTTACCCACCCGGAGAAGAGTCTTGACAGCTGAAGACCTCCAGAACCAGCCACAGCCATGCTTAAGACTACTCTCCTCTCGTTCAGACGAGCCTCACGCATGAAGGAACCGGCAGAGGAACCCAGGTGTGTGGGACCCGGGGCTGAGATCTCCAAGCTGCTCGGATCTGGACTGGGCCCCCTCCACCCAGTTCCCTCATCTTCCAGTAGCTAGACATTACAACCACCAACTGCCCCCGGCACCACGTTATATCATCAACGGCCAAGACCCAGGGACGATAAAACCCAGCTCCTGGAAGCGCATGGCTGTGAATGTGGCCGCATGACCTCTTATTGTCTAGTTCTCACTCTTGGAGAACCCGACAGCCCGACAGGGTACCGAGTGTATCCTGCCCTCATGGAAGAGTCTGGCAAGTTCCTCATGGTGTATTCGATATGCCAAAATCCAGTAACAATGATGGGTCTCATTCCCCTGACCCTGAAGGAGACTCCGATGTGGCACTTGCTAAAATCTCAGGGCTAGGATGAATGGAGACGTTACTGGTGCCTGCTCAAGGAAATCGATGAACAACAGGATGACAGTGATGCAGTGACACAGTGAAGAGAGAGGGAAACTGAGGTTTTGTACTGCCAAGATGACCAGGTGGGCGTATGGGAGCATGTTGTACTTTCCAGATCAACCAGACTCACAAGTTTTATCTTGCCCAATTAATATAAAAGTGGGCCCTTGGCTCTGCTTCCTGCTTGCAGGGTAGAGTCCAGAGGCTCATCTTAATGTCCAGGCTTAGCACCAACATCCTGGCATGTAATTGGTCTATCTAGATTTTCTATTTTCTCTCAATCCACTCACTCTTAGGTTGTTTTAAGTATAAGAATATGCCCATTTTTCTTAGTTCTCTACCTTAGTGGTATACATTTTTTAATTGTATTAAGAATTTTATGAATCTTTGTATTTCTGTGATATCTCAACTATTATATATTCATAGTCCTAAAATCATATTTTCTGTAATTTTTAACTAGTTTCTTATTTGTCCAAACTGGTGTCACCATGGCTGGAAGCTGTAGTATTACACAGTTGTTGCTGACATTTTTTTCCTAAGAAATCTGAACATAGATATTTTCCAAATGAACAAATGGAGTAAATTCAAGTGAACTCCAGAAATGGGGACTATACCAGTAAACTGACAGGATATTAAAGCCACAAGAATTCTCTGAACAGGACTCTTAGTGGAATTCCACACTTGCTCTGATTCCTTTTATGCTGTCCAGTCTTGCTTGCTTTATTTATTTATTTATTTTGCTTTTTGGGTCACACTCGGTGATGCTCAGTGGTTACTCCTGGCTCTGCACTCAGGAATGACTCCTGGCAGAACTCAGGGTACCATATGGGATGCTGGGAATCGAACCTGGGTTGGCCGTGTGCAAGGCAAATGCCCTACCCTCTGTGCTATCTCTCCAGCTCCTGCCTTCCAGGCTTTAGAGTAACCATGCTTGTAAGCCTTTGACTTCTTTAAAAAACACCGTTTTGCTAGGGAAAGGAGGAAGAAAAGAGGACAAGTTGCAGTGACACAAATCTTGTTGTTCTCTACTGAGATTCAATAATTTATCTTGAGAGAAACACAACTTGGTAATTTATCTTGAGAAAAACACAAACTTGGATGGTTGATTGAAATCATTTGCTAAATTATGGAATTCTAAAAAATATTGTGGGCATTTTTATTTGTTTTTAGCATGTGCCATATTAGGGGTATTAATTCTTTGCCATTTTTTATGAAGGGAGGTCTTGACAGTCCTTAAATTTTGGGGAAACTAAGAATATTCTTCAAAAATGTTCAATAGCAAAGCAATTCTTATATAGATAATTTCTACATTCTTTTCTTGGTATACACTGAGTTCTAAACAAGTATTTTAAATGTAAAGTCCAGATTGAACCGAAGTCTTTTATATTTAGAAATTCACAGTGGAAAACTTCTCTACTTGAGTCCAGTATAAAGCAGTTGGTGTGTCTGTTGTTCTCACGGGTTAGTTAATTTCTAATCACACTTTCAGTGAAAGCTACCATATAGTTAAAAACCTCTACATGCTTTAGAAAGGCCTTGGTAATATCTAGTGATTCTGTTAAAGTTTTTTTCCAGATACTTACTACACTTATAAATCAAACAATACACATGTCACGTTATGTTCTTGTGTTCTTGTTATGTTCTTCAGTGGTGAGTAAAATTTTACTCATATTTTTCTTTTCTTCTCTTTTCTTTGCTTGTTTGCATTTTTTGTGTCCTTTATTGAAACTCTGCGAGTCCTGGATCCAATACAATTGAATTTAATTGTTAATGATATATTATGTCTGCAAATGTACTTTGTTAGCTAATATAGTCATCTGTGACACAGCACAGAAATTCTGATATCATCCAGTTTGGGTAGACTCAAGTAATAAGAGGGAAGTGAAGGTAATCACGGTCTTTATGTGGCTAAGGTTTTATTTTTCCTTTATATAAAATTATAAGTAAATGTTGGTTCTTATTTTCATTAATTACATATCCTTTTCTCCAATATTATTCACATGAAATATTAAGATACAATTATGTTTGCTGAATATAATACCGGTTGATTTTGAAATACCACTTAAAATTTCACTTCACTTGTTCCTTCTAATAAATTTTAGAAATAGAGAATTTATGAAATCCATTCTACAAAGAGACTAGTTTCAATACTTTTATTTATTTATTTTTTTATTTTTTAATTTTTATCAGTGAAACACCATGAGGTACAGTTGTAGACTTACAAATTTTTGTGCCTGGGTTTCAAACTGTATACATCAAAAAGTAAAAAGAACAACAGTGCTGGCATGGATGTGGGGAGAAAGGTACTCTCCTTCATTGTTGGTGTGAATGCTGCCAGCCTTTTTGGGAAAATATATGAGCATTCTTCAATATACCCCATAGGACCAAAAATACACCAGTAAAAACATCTGCACTTCTATGTTTATTGCAGCACTGGTTACAATACCCAGAGTCTGGAAACAAACCAAGTGCCTAAGAACAGATGATTGGATAAAGAAACTATAGTACCATCTCACTGTCACTGTCACTGTCTTCCGGTTGTTCATCCATTTTCACTTGAGTGGGCCCAGTAACATTTCCATTTTGAGACTACTTGTTACTGTGTTTGGCATATTGAATACATCACAGGTAGCTTGCCCGGCTTTGCCGTGCAGGTGAGATACTCAGAAGCTTGCTGGGCTCTCTGAGAGGGGTGGAGGACTCGAACCCAGCTCGGCTGGGCTGGCTGCCTGCAAGTCAAACGTCCTACCACTGTGCTATTGCTCCAGTCCATAGTACATCTACACAGTGGAATACTACACATCCTACCAGGATAAATCACGATCACGATCATCCTGTTGTTTGTCAATTGCCTCGAGCAGGCCCCAGTAACGTCTCCTTCATCCTAGCCCTGAGATTTTAAAAAGTGCCACATTCAAGGCTCTTTTAGGGTTAGGAGAATGAGACCCATCATTGTTACTGGTATTTGGCATATTGGGTATGCCACAGGGAGTTTGCCAGACGCTGCTGTGTGGGCAGGTAACATTTGGTAACCTGCCAAGTTGTCCAAAGTAAGAATGAGATAATAAGATGTTACACGGCCGCATTTGCTTCCAGGATCTGGGTTTTACAGTCTCTGGGTCTTGGCCGTTGATGGGATTCCATAGTGCTGGGGGTCAGATGGTGGGTGTGACCCCTGCCTAACGTAAGATGGAGGATCTGGGTGGAGCATGCTCAGCCCCAATCCGAGCAGGCTTGGAGATCTCAGCCCGGGGACCTGCATGCCTTTGTTCCTCTGCTGGTACCTTCATGCGTGTGGAGAGTGGTCTCAGCATGGTGGTGGTTGGTTCTGGAGGTCTTTGGCAGCCAGAGCTCTGTTCCAGGTGGGGAGGGAAACTCAACCTGCCCCCCTCCAAGGGGCCCTGGCAAGGACAGCCAGGCGCGGGGGCAGGAGATTTTGCACTGTTCTCTTCCGGGATCTGGGTTTTAAAATCCAGGATAAAACCCAGGATAAATGAAGTCATAACAATTGTTTATAAAAAATGGACATGGAGAGTGTCATTCTGAGTGATGACTCAGAAGAAGAGGTACAGACAAAATGACTGCACTCATTTGTGGGATGCCAAGATAATGTAGTATAAGACTACTAGAATGAGAAATAGACAGTAGAAACAAGGGCCAGGAAAACTGGTCCACAATTAGAAGCTTGCCTCAAGTGGTGGTGGAAGAGGACAGTTAGGACAGAGAAGGGATCATTGTGACAATGGCAAAAAAAAAATGCACATAATAGAAGTTGATAATTTGACTTCATAAAACTTAAAATATTTCTATTTTCAAAAGATTTTAAGGGGAAAGGATAGTCAATATACTATTGGTAAATGTTTATAAAGCATAAGTCTGTTGAAGTATCCAATTGATGATTTCGAACATATCATTGCTTGTATGAGCACAGAATGGAATTCATACAGAGATAAGAAAAGTATTGGGGATGATGAACACTCTGGATAAGAACTGTGTACTGAAAGTAGGTACAGGCCTCCAAAGAAACAGTGACCAAAATACAAAGACAGTCTACAGAATGGGAAAGAATATTCGCCGAATACACATCTGACAAGGGGTTGATATCAAGGATATACAAAATACTGGTTGAACTCCACAAGAAGAAAACATCCAACCCCATCAAAAAATGGGGCAATGAAATGAACAGAAACTTTCTCAAAGAAGGAATCCGAATGGCAAAAAAGCACATGAGAAAATGCTCTACATCATTAATCATCAGGGAGATGCAGATCAAAACCACAATGAGATACCATCTCACACCTCAGAGACTGGCCCACATTCAAAAGAACAAAAGCAACCGTTGCTGGCACGGATGTGGCGAGAAAGGGACACTCCTTCACTGTTGGTGGGAATGCCGACTGGTTCAGCCCTTCTGGAAAACAGTATGGACGTTCCTCCAAAAATTAGAAATTGAGCTCCCATTTGACCCAGCGATACCACTCCTGGGAATATATCCCAGAGAGGCAAAAATGTGTAGCCGAAGTGACATCTGCACTTGTTTGTTCATTGCAGCACTCTTTACAGTAGCCAGAAACTGGAAGAGACCTGAGTGCCCAAGAACAGATGACTGGTTAAAGAAACTTTGATACATCTACACAATGGAGTACTATGTGGCTCTTAGAAAAGATGAAGTCATGAACTTTACATACAAGTGGTACAATATGGAAAGTATCATGCTATGCGAAATGAGTCAGAAAGAGAGGGATAGACATAGAAAGATAGCATTCATCTGGGGGATATAAAATAATAAAATATGAGATTAATACCCAAGAATAGCTGAGAGCAACACCAGGAGAATTACTCCATAACTTAGAGGCCAGCTGGGTATTCTAGGGGAAAGGACAATTCAGATAGAAAGGGGAACACCAAGTGGAGGGTGTTTGGAGGATCCTCCCAGGAGGGGAGATGCAGGTTGAAAGTAGACTGGACTGAACATGTTCGCCACTCAATGCCTCTTTGGCTGATCACAACACCCAGGAGGAGAGAGAAAACAAAAGGGAATGCCCTGCCACAGTGGCAGGGGGGGATGGGGGGATGGGAGGATGGGGGGGAGGGATATTATCCTGGTGGTGGAAAATGGGCACTGGTGGAGGGATGGGTATTTGATCGTGGTATGACCGAGATCCAAGCACAAAAATTTGTAAATCTACAACTGTACCCCATGGTGTTTCACAAAAAAAAAAAAGTAGGTACAGGAACAAACATAACAAACTTTCAATACCTGTATTGCAAGCCATAATACCCCAAAAGAAAGAGAGTGTGAGAAAGAAAAAGAAAGAAGAAAGGTGTTTGCCATAGAGACAGGCGGGGATAGGTGGTAGGAAGGAAACTGGGGACATTGGTGGTAGGAAATGTACACTGTGAAGGGATGAGTGTTGGAACATTTTCTGACTGAAACCCAATCAGAAACAGATTTGTAACTGTGTATCTCACAGTGATTCAATTAACAACAACACAAGAAATAGCACACTGACATACTAACTGAATATCAGTGTGGAAATAAGATAAATTAGGAAAAGTAATAACATAGTTTAAGAACTTACACTGCCATATTTTAATACATTTCAAGCTGTAGTAGTCAGATTGTTCGAATATTGGCAAAAATACATAGGTTAAAGGAACAAAATAGAAAGTCTGGAAATAAACACACATGTGGAAAATTATTTTTAAAAAGGTGCGTTCACACTCTTATAAACCAGGTTACATAAATAAAAAAGGTGTAAAGTCAATCTATACAAAACAAATAAAGAATTGATTAATAATCTACACCACTTGCAATAATGAACTCAAAATGAACACTGGCCTAAAACTAAAACTATAAAACTACTAGGAATAATATTAGAAAATTTTGTGAGTTGGAGCTATCAAATAATTCTCAAAATTGGAAAGAAAAACATACACATAGTAAAGGTAAAGGTAAAGGCCCTCCCGTTGATCGTCGATTTGCTCGAGCGGGCCCAGTAACGTCTCCATTGGAGACTTTGTTGTTACTGTGTCTGGCATATCGAATACTCTCGGTAGCTTGCCAGGCTCTCTGAGAGGGGTGGAGGAATCAGACTCGGGTCGGCCATGTTGGCCGCTTGTAAGGCGAACGCCCTACCCGCTGTGCTATCACTACACCCAGTATACACATAGTAGAAGTTGATAATTTGACTTCATAAAATTTAAATACCGAGAGTATCTCGCCTGCACAGCAAAGCCTGGCAAGCTATCCATGACGTATTCGATATGCCAAACACAGTAACAACAAGTCTCACAATGGAGATGTTACTGGGCCTGCTCGAGCAAATGGATGAACAATGGGAGGACAGTGCTACAGTGCTGATTTTCTAAGAGTCTAAGGTTAAAAGATAATCAATATACTATTGGTAAATATTTATAAAGCATATGTATGCTGAAGTATCCATACTGAGAATACATAAGAAGCTCTGAAATTTCAAGAAGAAACCATAAAAATGATCAAAAACACTGCATAATATTTCAATTGATGCTTTAAAAGAAAATATCATTGCTTGTATGTGCACAGAATGGAATTCATACAGAAATAAGAAAAGTCTGGGGCTGTTGAGCATATTTATTACCAATTGTAGTATGATTTCAGGCAAGTGCTTGTTATCTGAGAAAATCTTGTGAAGGCTACTAAAATAGGGGAGTATCTCAGTGAATAAATTTCTCCCCCCAGAACCTCAAGGAAAGTAAGAGGACACAAACGAGTTTCCTCTCTGCACTGGCAATTAACTTTCCCAATTTCTCAATTGTTAGACCACAATTTTGTCCATTTGATATATCACTTGTCCTAGAATTGACCTTTGTCACCATGAGTCTCCAAAAAACTATGAAGTTTAGGCTAGGTCAACTTATAGATCTTTCAGGTCCAGAAAAAAATGTGACAGCGGCCTCCGCTAAGAAAGCCATGCTTTGCCTTTGTCAGAAAAAGGACTTCAGAATTAGACACACAAAATATATAAGTGTTTGTACGTTGAAGTTCGTCAGAAGGAGAAGGACACACACAGAATGATCTCTTTCATATGCAGCATATAAAGAAATATAGTAGAGGAATAACAAATGCCTAAAAGGAACAGAAGCTTTAATTGGTCTTCTGTAGAACATTTACCACAACAGAAGTGTGAATGCTGACATTGGAATGATGGTGGAGGAAAGTGGACACTGTGGTGGTGGATAAGATGCTGGAGTGCTTTATGTATGAAACAATATCAATAACAGTTTTGTAAACCAAAGTTCCTGAAATAAAATGTAATTAAAAATGATTGAAACTAGAAAAAGTATGAGTGTACATATTCTCAAGGGAGAGCCCCGTGTGTTTGGAGGCAAGGAATTTTAAGGAATGAGTTAACAAAAGGAAGGAATATGCATAAGGAGTTGGGGATGTACTGCACAATTGGAGTTATTTTAAGTTTTCATATACATATGAGGACTACATACTTGCTCATATATCTCGTACTATTAGCATATGACTGCTCTAGTAGCTGGCTGGAATTTGTTTTCCAAAACCTCGTAATCAAGAACTTACTAACCAAAAGGTTGCCTAGCTTGATGTTTCAAGGTCTTCATTAGACATATGAATTAGCCTTTTTTTGTTTTTATGATATTTTCTTACACGGTATATGCTAAAATACATAAATATCAAAACATATAAGATCATGTACTTTAAATGAATGATTTATTTTATATTTAAAGAAGGCCTTTGATTCTGTTGAGATGGAAGCAGTCATTGAAGCCCTAGCCAATCAGGGCATTCAAGCTCAATACATCAAGATCCTCCGTGAGCTGTATTGCGGATTCACTACCAGGATCTCACCATTCTACAAAGAAGTAATCATTGATGTCAAAAGAGGGGTTCGGCAGGTTGATACCATTTCACCGAAACTCTTCAGTGCCAACCTTGAGAACATCATGCGACAACTGGAATGGGAAGGAATGGAAGTGAAGATAAGTGATCGGCAACTACACCACCTCCGCTTTGCTGATGACATTGTTTTAATAACACCAAATATCAGCCGAGTGGAACAAATGCTGGCCGACTTCAACCATGAGTGTGGAAAGTTCGGACTACAGCTGAATCTTACGAAGACAATGTTTATGAGAAACAGCCTCGTTTCTGACATTCCATTAGCTCTCAATGGAACGACCGTTTCCTAATGCAACAGCTATGTGTACCTAGGTCGAGAAGTCAACATGACAAATGACCTGGCACCCGAGCTGCGCAGGAGGAAGAGAGTAGCTTGGAATTCGAGAGTGTCGAATGGTCTTGGTCTTCAAGAGTGTCGAAGAAATAGCTAGGAGGACAAAGAATCTCCGGATCTGGGCACATCTCTTTGATTCCACTGTTCTTCCTGCATTAACATAAGCCTCAGAGAACTGGGCCCTACGCAAACAGGATGAGAATGCTATTCGGTCTTCCAAAGAGGAATTGAAAGAGCTATGCTTGGAATATCACGTTTCACTCAAATGAGAGAAAGAATCCGGAGTTCCGACCTCCATCGATGATCAAGAATCAGGGACGCTGTCTTGTCTGCCAAGGTTTCAAAAATCAGATGGGCTGGTCACGTAATGAGATTTAAAGATGACCGCTGGGCTAGAGCTGTTACCAACTGGATTCCACGGGATGTCAAAAGACCACGTGGCCGTCCACCTACCAGGTGGTCAGACTTCTTCATCAAGATCATGAACGATCGGTTTGAGGCTCTTCATATTCCTAGAGTGAACAGATGCCATTGGGCTACACTCGCACGTGACAGGGACAAATGGAGACGCTACAGGCACCCGCTTGAGCAAATCAACGATTAACGGGAAGTCAAGTGATCAAGTGATCAAGTGATCAAATTTTTCCTCAATAAAGCTGTTTGAAAAATGGTCAAGTTTCACAATTAACTATGATGATTTTAAAAACAATTTTAACAACCTACATTTTTATTCTAAACAACCAGATAAAATAATTGTTTTATGTTTTATGATGAGTAAAATTCAGTTTCTGATTTGAAATATACTTGAAATATCACTCTATCTCTTTTCAGAAAAAAAAAACCCTTTTAGTTCAAAATTTCCTTCAGGGAACCAAAAGCCAATGTATTCCAATAATCTCTTATACAAAGAATCTGATAGGTGTCAAGGGGAGGTGAGTTATTGGGTGCAGATTGCTACAATCATGATTTACTGGGAGAAAAAAATAATCCATCATCTTCAGTAGTTGCTCACGTAATGGAGCTTGCCTGTAGGAAGAACGTAATTAGTTAAGATAGTTAGCATTGATTTATAGATCTTTCCTCTTATTCAGTAAGATACAAGAGCAAGAAAATTTTTTGTAAAAACAGAAGCTATTTCCAGAACTGGTATGAATTGCATAGAACTCTATTCGCCATTGGGTTCCTTATATAAAGGAGAAATATTTACAATGTATAATTGACAAATTCTTAGTACTGATGTTACATAAAGAACAAGCAGAAATAAATTCAAAAAATATAATCAAAAAACAGAAAAAAGAGAATACGTACATAAAATATGCAATTTAGATATGAGAAGAAATACAAGTAGTTAATATATGTGAAATTTGGCCACGTAAACAATCAAAAATTAGTTCTTTCTTTCTCCCATAAGTCTGTGAAAAATTTAACATGTACATATACCCACAAAGATGCTCCGGAGGCAACACTGCAATAATGCTTTGTCTATGTGCTTTTTAGTTCTGTGTCACAGCTTTCTTGGACTTTTCATTGATACTTTTATTAGTTGAAACAACTGAAAAAAAGTTATAACTAGAATTTGCAGAGGGTCCAATTCTGAGAAAACCATGTATCAAGACTGAGAACTAGTCCTAAATACTTTCTGATTTAGAAGGAAACTTTGATTCTTATTCTGAGTATTCTGATTGTTCCAAGTTTCATTTCTTAAATAGAAGAAAGATGTCAGAAAATAAATATCATTTATGAATAAATGTAATCTTACTTCTAATTGCAAGTTTCCAGATTTGGGAAAAGATATTCATTCGAGTTTCCTCTATGAAAAAAGATAACAATAAGAATGATATATTAGTAAACAATATGTTACATAAAGGTAAAGGCCCTCCCGTTGATCGTCGATTTGCTCGAGCGGGCCCAGTAACGTCTCCATTGGAGACTTTGTTGTTACTGTGTCTGGCATATCGAATACTCTCGGTAGCTTGCCGGGCTCTCCGAATATGTTACATAGTCAACAATATATTAATATAAGTCAATGATAGTGTTATATTTTATTATCACTGATATGATAAATTCTAAATATTAATTTTTGGATACCTTTATAATACAAATTCATGATTTTAAAATTTAATAAGCATTTACAACAATACTGAATAACTTTTTTGGTTGTTATTAAATGTTTTAATTCACGTAACCTGACTTTAGTTCAAAATATGGGGATGAATCGATAGTAGGACACTTGTCTTAATCACGGCCAGCCTAGATTTGATCCCTACCACTGCATATGATTCCCCAAGCAGCTCCAGGAGTGATACCTGAGCAGAGTCAGAAATAAACCTTGAGCACTACAAAGTGTGACCTCCAAACTAAAAAACAAACCAAACAAACCAAGGTGAAAATTGAAATGATGGAACAAATACAATATCATGAGATTCTTTACTTATCTTCAATGTGAACTTATAAGAATAAAACATAATTTAAAAATATTTTAATAGCTCAATAATATTTTCACTTTTTTATTTTATTTTGTTTTGGATTTTGGATCAAACCTGGAATTGCTCAGTTCTTACACCTGGTTCTGCACTCAGGGATTACTCCTGGCAGGGTTTAGGAGATCATGTGGCTTCTAGGGTCAACCACATGAAAGCAAATGCCCTACCCACTGTAATGTCATTCTACACCCCATCACTTCCTTATTAATAATAATTTCTTTTTTATTTTTTTATTAATAATAATTTCTAGAAAATTGTTCTCTTGAGATTTAATGAAAAAGTGATTTTCAGTTAATAATAATTTTATATTAGTGCTAATTTTTTTACTTCTTTCCATTAGCTACCATTGTAGTGATTTTTATACTATTAATAATATTATAATAATAACATTATAAAACACATATTTGATTAATTTTGACATACTTTAATCTTTGAGGTTTTTACCAGCTTCAAACTAATCTCTGTATATGAAAATAGTGATGGAAACCCTAGATAGTTCTGAATTAAATAAAACATTCCCCACTCTTTATAAATTGTCACTATCACTGTCACTGTCCTCCCATTGTTCATCAATTTGCTCGAGCAGGCCCAGTAACTCTCCATTGTGAGACTTATTACTGTTTTTGGCATATCGAATATGTCATGGGTAGCTTGCCAGGCTTTGCCGTGCGGGCAAGTTACTCTCAGTAGCTTGCTAGGCTCTCCAAGAGGGGTGGAGGAATCGAACCCAGGTCAGCTTGGTCAGTCACGTGCAAGGCCCTACCCGCCATGCTATTGCTCCAGCCCCTTTATAAATTCTCTTAAGCAATTTAAAAAAGCAATTTGGAAAGTCTGAAAGATAGTACAGCAGCTAAGGCGCTTATCTTGCGCAAAGGTAACCCAATGTGATCCCTTGCACTGTATTTAGTTTGTTCTGGTACAACTAAATATTTAACCAAATCAGAGCACACTTATAAAACTCTTTATAAAACTTAGGATATAGTTTTCTCAATTTTCTAATGTCTTCATTTTTTTCTCTTTTGTTCCTTTTTTGTAAACTCAAAGAAAGCCTATTCAATATAGGAGTCTAATTATGAGAGATTAATTATTTGTTCTTTGTCCTCCTAGCTATTTCTTTGATGCTCTTGAAGGCATTCCAAACTTCTCTCTTCCTCCTACACAACTCAGGTGCCAGGTCAGTCATCATGTTGACGTCTCAACCTAGGTACACATAACTGTTGATTCCGAGATGTTCATCCCGTTGAGAGTGAATGGAACATCAGGAACGAGACCGTTTCTCATAAACATTGTCTTCGTGAGATTCAGCTGTAGTCCGACCTTTCCACACTCATGGTCGGCCAGCATTTGTGCCGCTTGGCTAACGTTTGGTGTTATTAGAATGATGTCATCAGCGAAGCGCAGGTGGTGTAGTTGTAGACCGTCTATCTTCACTCCCATTCCTTCTCATTCCAGTCGTTGCATGACGTTTTTGAGAGTAGCACTGAAGAGTTTTGGTGAAATGGCATCACCCTCCTGAACCTCTGTTGAAGAAATAGCAAAGAGGACTAAGAACCTCAGGATCCAGGCAAATCTCTTCAATTCCACTGTTCTTCCTGCATTAACATATGCCTCAGAGACCTGGACCCTAAGAAAACAGGATGAGAACGCTATTTGGGTCTCCCAAGAAGAAACCAAAAGAGCTATGCTTGGAGTATCATGCTTCACTCAAATAAGAGAAAGAATCCAGAGTTCTGACCTCCATCGACAATCGAGAATCAGGGACACTGTCTCGTTTGCCAAGGCATCGAATATCAGATAGGCTAGACATGTAATGCGATTTGGAGACAACCGCTGGACTAAAGCCATTACCGACTGGATTCCACAGGGTGTCAAAGATCGCGTGGCTACCCATCTACAAGATGGTTAGACTTCTTCGTCAAGACCCTGAACAATCGGTTTGAGGCTCTTCATGTTCCTAGATTGAGCAGACGCCATTGGGCGACACAAGCACGTGACAGGGACAAATGGAGACGTTATTGGCACCCACTAGAGCAAATCGATGAGTAACAGGATGTCAAGTGATCAAGTGATAAAGTTATTTGTTTGATTGAGGTGATAAGGATAATCTTAAACTTTGTTCTTTGTTCCCGAAAATAATAAATGTAATATTTGTTTGTCAGTTTCTATAACAGGCTCCAAGTTTTATACTAACTGAAATTAATATGCTATTTATTATCATTCTACTCTAGAAAGAAGGTAATTTATTTAGAGTGTATTTTGTCAAGCAAAAAAATTAGGTGAACATGCTATCAACCCCTTTATAGTTTTTCTTGCTCCGTGTTCATTAATTCCTCGTTACATATACAAAGTACGAATTAAAACCTCTTCTGTTGTTACAAAGTTGTACTTTTTTGGTGGTTGTTTTGTTTTGGAGCCACACCTGGACGTGCTCAGGACTTGCCCTTGGCTCTGTGCTCAGGGATCTCTCCTAGTAGAGCTCAGGGAACTGCATAGTGTGTCAGTGATAAAACTTGGGTCAATTGCTTGCAAGACAAGTGTCCTACCCACTGTACTATCTCTCTGGCACATACAAAGTTGGATTTTAATGACTTGTTTAGGACTAGTTTATTTTTTATCTATTTCAGTAAATATTATTAATATGGATCTCAGTAAAGTATTTTCATCAAAATTTGAATGAATCCACACCTGAAGATGGTGGACCTCCTGGTTCCTAAGGTGAGTCAAAATAGATACTTCCAAGCAAAGGCTGTTTGTGTCCATTTTCCAAGAATTAGTCAAGTGTTATTGGGCTTAAAACATTGCTGAGATATTTTATTTTTATTTTCCTAATATATGTACTCTTTTCTACTTTCATTAACATTGTGGGACAGAATGAAGCTTTATGGTACAGCACATGCCTGGCATGAGGGAGGTCATAGGTTGGATCCCTGGAATCACAAAACAAAAAGACAAAACAAAATTGTTTTTAAATACTACAATAACTCCTCCATCTGCTCTGCCCATAGGACCAAATATGTATATTTGAACTCTTCTCATAATTTACTGAAAAAATATATAATATGTCTGGAGGTGGAGCTAAAGGATACACTTACTTATTTTTTTAAAAGCTAAAACTTTATATATATGTACATACATATGAGACAAGTGCCCTACACACTGTATTTATTATATAATTTATTATATATAATAAATCAACTGATTTAGGGAGAAGAAACTAATTAAAGAACAAAGGAAATTTAGACTAGATTATCAGCCGAGGGTGACAGAGGTCTAATTTAATTATTTTCCTTTGTTAAAGTTAATGTAACATAGTTACAGTGGTATTGACATTTATGTTTTTATTAGTTACAGAAATTCATTAACACCAAATGCCCAACACCCTTACTGCTGCCTTTATGTTCTTTCTAGTCCACTTATTCAATTTCTCCCATGCTATCCACCCATTCTTGGTGACCTCATATTTTCAATATAGGGTGTAATTCATCTTCCTTTTCTATATGACAATGTTTTACTTCATCTGAGCAACTGATTAAGTATAATACTAAGAACTACAGTTATTTCTTAAAACACACAAAAATGATGAATGCATAAAAGGGAAATAATTAGAGAATAAATTGTTAAGACCTAAATTTTCCATGGGAGCAAACAGTCATTAATAAATTTAATATGAATGACAGGTTGAAAAATTTTCCATTTCCTACACGGATTTATTTTCTTGTCTTAAAAAAACCCTAAAACAAATGTTTGTTTATAAAGAAATCTATAGTCATTTATATCTGTCTGCCTATAATTATTTTCCAGATAAAAATGAAGTGACCATCTCTTACATACATGCAAAACCTCTAATACTATAAAATTTTCAACATTTTGGTTGAGATGTCATTTCTCGTTTTGTGGATTAGTTTTAATCAAAATATTTTTGAATTGAAGATTTTATCTATATCATCTTCATATTGCATCTAAGCAGTTTTCTGGAATTCTCAAAATATTCTCTCCCAAGAATGCATAACATTAACAAAAGCTTATTCTATGTATATGTATACATACATATATCAGAAAATATTTCATATAAAGGCAATGTGCGATGATTAATAATACATGTATTATATTGGTAATTAGTTATATGAGATGGGAACCACATAAATGAAGTACATTTCTTTGCTATCATTTGCACAGCATAATATATTTTATAGACTCTCATGATACACAAACAATATGCATAATGATGCTTTGAATGTTGATTATGCCTAAAAGATGCTTCAAATCATACAAATGTCCTAGAAGTGATCACACAGTGAGCTAGTTCTTGAAATAAACATTACAGGACTGCTTAAGGTCAATTTAATTAAAAATATGTGGAAATCTTTCGTTGATGCTTATATCTAGCAATTTCTAAGTAATTAAAATCAGTTTATTTCTCAAATAATAAGTTCTAGAAAAATAGACTATTTCACTAATTAGTGAACTTTACCTCAAAGTTAATTAACCTTTGAGTCAAAAAAGTGAAAATCAGCAAGTGATCACATCTTGGGTTTATAGTTCTTCTATTCCCCAACAACTCTGTTACGTATTTAGAATATTCTAAATATGTGTTCAGAGGCATACTGTTTCTTATCCTAAAGAAGTACATTAAAGTTGAAAATAGAAAAGGGATTAATTAGTAATGTTGCACTTGAAAAAATGCCATTTTGCTTCAAATACTTAATACCATGCAGAACATTTTCATACTGTATTTAACATTTAAATACAGGTTTTTGCTACCTCTCAAATTGTTTTATGTAAAAATAGACGCTATATAGATAAGACATAATAGGTTTTAGAAAAGCACAGTTGTTTAAGCTTTGTTAATACATAGAGTACTTTTGCTTATGCATATCTTCCAGGTTAAATCAGAATCTTGTGAAATTAAGATTATAAAATAGCAGGAAAGCATCCACTTTTAATCAGTGAAACTGAATGACGCTGTCCATTGTTGCAACATTGAGTTCTATGATCTAGCTGCAGTTCTTGTGACAGTTTGAATAGAAAGTGAGATCTCAAAAGCTTTCAGCCAGATGGGAGGTTTCATTTATTCTTAGATGCCAGATGTCAAGGATTTCTCTTCAGACTAGCTGCTGTTTACTTGTTTTGCATGGAAAAGTGGTAGTTGGTAAAATTTTAATTCCCAGTTTGAAACATGTCTCCTCACTTAATAACTAATTAACATAAATCAACATTCTCTGGGGGTGGGGCACAAATGGGCATACTCACCAGTTCTCAGGAATTACTCCTGGCTCTACACTATGGAATCACTTCTGGAGATGCTTGGGAAACTATGAGCAGTTTGGGATTGAGCCTGTGTTGATCAAATGTAAGGCAAAGACCTTAACCTCTGTGCGGGTCTTCAAAATAATGTTCTTTCTATGATTTTGGAGAGCTGCTCAACCTAATTTTCTTTTTTATTAACAAACTTTCATAAATTTACTAAAATAAATTAAAGAACTCATAAATCTGTTTAATCACTAGATCACCTTAAATTATTTATTTATTTTATTGAATCATAGTGAGATATACAGTTACAAGGTTGTTCACGATTGGGTTTCAGTCATATAATGACACCCACCCCATCCCTTCACCAGTGTACATTTCTCACCACCAATGTCCCACTTCCTCTGTGAGAGGTAATGACAGACAATTTTCTTCTCTCTCTCTCTCTCTCTCTCTCTCCCCCTCTGTCTCTCTCTCTCTCTCTCTCGGCATTACAGTTTGTAATACAGATACTAAATGTTATCATGTATACTTCTTTATCTACTTTCACCTACTTTAAACACTAATTCTTGTTCTGAGTGATCATTTCTAACTATTTTTGTCATACTGGCCCCTTCTCTATCCTAACTGCCCTTTGTCCCTCACATGCTTGTGGCAAGCTTCCAACTATTAACCTGTGCTCTTGGTCTCTGTTTTTTCTAGCCTTGGATATCGGTCTCATACTATTTTTATATACCATAAATGAGTGAATTCATTCTACATATGTGCCTTTTCTTCTAACTCTTTCCACTCATCATGGTACTCTCCAGGTCCATCCATTTATAGGAAAATTTCATTACTTCATTTTTCCTAACTGCTGCATAGTATTCCATTGTATAGATGTACCATAGCTTCTTTATCCAGTCATCTGATCTTGGGCACTTGAGTTCTTTTCCATATTCTGGCTATTGTGAACAGTGCTGCAATGAGCATAGAAGTGCAGATGGCATTTCTTTTGTGTGTTTTTAATATTTCCAGAAGTGGTAGTGCTGGGTCAAATTTGAGCTAAATTTCTAGTTTTTTGAGAAATTCCCATTTTTTTTTTACAAAAAGCTTGGACCAGTTGACTGTCCCACGAATACTGAATGAGAACCCCTTTCTTCCTGTATCTGTTCCAGCACTGGTTGTTCTTGTTCTTTTTGATGTGTGCCAGTCTCTGTAGTTAGAGATAATATCTCATTGTTGTTTTGATTTGCATCTCTCTGATTAGTAGTGATGTATAGTATTTTTTCTTGTGTCTTTTGGACATTTGAATTTCTTCTTTGAGAAAGTTTTTCTTCTTTAAGGAAGTTTTTGTTCATTTCTTTTCCCCATTTTTTAATGGGGCTGGATTTTTTTCTTTTGTAACTTGACCACTGTTCCTTTTCAGGTGCAGAAGCATCTTAGTTTCATGTAGTCCAATTTGTTTATCTTTGCTTTTACTTCATTCATTAGTGGGGTTTCATCTTTAAAGATGTCTTTAGCTTCAATGTTATGGAAGCTTTTGCCTACATTTTCCTCTATGTTTTTGAATCACACCCAGTAATGCTCAGGGTTTCCTCCTAGCTCTGCATTAGGGATCACTTAGTAAAGAGGCTGGGGGTCCATATGGGGTGCTGGAGATCAAACCCAGCTCAGCTATATTCAAGGCAAGTGCCCTGCCTGTTGTATTATCTATGTCACCTCATAGATCACCACTTTCTCACAAAGAGCATCACTCAGGAAAAATTGTATGAAAGAGAAACTTAGTATAATGTCAAGGGTAAAGGCATGGAACTTCATAACCTCTCTGAGCATGTTGTTCTCCCCTATCTTCACATGCTCACTGATCAGAAAGTTATCTGAAGTGTCTTCCTACTGGATTATTAATGGAATCTTTATTTCATGGCATAATTTATTAACTCATTATCCATTGAGTACTGATTCAAGCTCTCTCTCTCTCATCCTTGGAGGTGAAGGAAAGGAACTGGATGCTTCAACCCTCTAAACCCTCTAATACATGATATCTTCCATTGTAACCTGGTCACATCCTGACGTGCTTCCCCCAAATCACTTCAATAACTATGCTTCACTAAGAAAATTATGACATTTTATTTTATATATGTATATGTGATAAATATTTTGTTGAACTGAATACATATTTATCTTATAAATGAGTATTTTATAAATGTATTTTTGTATAAAATAATATATTAAAAGGCCCTCCCATTGATCGTCGATTTGCTCGAGCGGGCCCAGTAACGTCTCCATTGGAGACTTTGTTGTTACTGTGTTTGGCATATCGAATACTCTTGGTAGCTTGCCGGGCTCTCCGAGAGGGGCGGAGGAATCGAACTCGGGTCGGCCATGTTGGCTGCTTGTAAGGCAAACACCCTACCGCTGTGCTATCGCTCCAGCCCAAAATAATATATTAATACAGTATTATATTATTATATATAGTTATGTGTAAACAATTTAATAATATGCCTGTTTTGCTTATCACGTATTTAAACCAATCTTATTTCGCTTTCAGTCTTGGGATATTCAGTTCACTATTACCTAATAGTTGTGTTATTCTAGTTTCTATTTTCTCATTATTTTATGCCAATTTTTTTACTGATCATTTAAAAGTTTTTAAATGGCTCTACTATACTATGTCCAGTATATGATGCCTAAGGTTTACAAATTAACCTGCTTATGTACAAATTAACATTAGACTGACACCAATTTTTCATAGTCATTTACATAGAGAATAAAGTGATTTATATAGAGAATATTTTCCAAAGGATTTGTATTAGTTGACATACAAGCCATATTTGAATTTGGCATAGAAAATTTCTAGAGGAGAGACCAAGGGAATATGTTCTAAGGTTAGAATGGCAGTTTTTCAGAAACAGAATTTCTGATGTGTACGGAGCATAGTGAACATAGAAAAAGGTACTAAGATAAAGGTAAAGATGGTGTGCTTAGCTCTAAAAATTGCAAGCATGGTGAAATAGTATTAATGGGTTTTATTAGAACAAAAGGTGGAGAGAATCTAATGGACTGTGGTAGAGGAATATTCATCCTTTGATAGTGACTAACGTTTGGTATCATACTTTGAGGAGGTATGAAATTTAACTTCTATAAAAAAAGGTGTTTTAAACAATGTTGTTTCAATTCTTATTAAACTGTTTTATATGTATGTAATATGTATGTGATATGATTATCTCTGTATGTTTGAAAAGTTACTTGGTTATTATATAGAGAATGGGATTGACCAGGGATTAATCATTAGGCAGAGCAAAAATTATGTTCTACATGAGAAAAGATGTTTAAAGATAGGTGAGAATGATAACAGAAGACATAGGCAAATATGGTGATATCATAGGTAAATATTAGGGGTTGTTGACTATTCTTGATTGGTTGTAGATAGTAAAACAAAAAGCAGATTAAAAGATGACTCTTGGAGTACTGGTCTAAGTAAGTCTAAATTGACAATGTGAGTTTTTAGAAATAGAACATATCAACAAAAGGCAGACATCTCTTTTAAGCATAATTTTGAGACATCTATTATTAGCAGATATCAACTAAGAAAGTAAAAGTTAAGACCAGCCACTTTATGGTGAAGTCTGGGCTAAAATTACAAACTATGTAATTGCCAACATATAGAACAATAAGCAGAAAAAAGATTTTTTAAAAAAAAAGTCCTTGAAAATTATTTTGATGTTCGGCAGAGTATTTTTAATATAAATAGGAAGAAAGAGAAGATTAGAGTACATTCTGTTTAGGTTTGTAGATTTTTTTTTTAAATTTTATTAGTGAGACACCATGAGGTACATTTGTAGACTTACAAATTTTTGTGCTTGGGTTTCAATTATACAATGATCAAATACCCATCCCTCCATCAGTGCCCATTTCCCACCACCACGGATCCCAGTATCCCTTCCAACCCCTATCCCCCCCATCCCAGTAGATTTGACCATGAGAATATATAGCATATATTACAAAGGAAGGAAAAGAGGTGAAACGTTACTTGCTGAGACAAAGTTAAGTATACTTATTTAAAAAATAATATGAGGTACAGCCCGCCCCCAAGGGCCTGGGTCCCTCTCTGGGCATGCGCAGCTAGAACCAGCCCCTAGAAAGCCGGTTTTCAACCCCTGATCTGCGTGGGACGGGCACAGAGGCCCAGCTCTGGGCAACAAAGCTGAACGGCTCCAATTCCAACAGGTACAGCCCGCCCCCAAGGGCCTGGGTCCCTCTCTGGGCATGCGCAGCTAGAACCAGCCCCTAGAAAGCCGGTTTTCAACCCCTGATCTGCGTGGGACGGGCACAGAGGCCCAGCTCTGGGCAACAAAGCTGAACGGCTCCAATTCCAAACAGGAGACGTTCCCAACTCCTCGCCCAGTGCCAGGAACTCTTTCCGGAGCCGCGGCCGCTAACGCGGCTGTGAAATATTTTCCAACTACGTATTTCATAGGAACCATAAGCTACCTTTTTAGATGGAAACTTCTCTATTTTAGCTCAGCCACTAGAAACACAGTAGCCAATAACTCATAAGCCTATCTTAACTCACACTGCATATCAAGCAGAATAGTAACAGTGAACGTGAAGGACTAAACCACACCTCTCACAATGGTAAAGCAACGCAAAAGCCCACCAAACTTTCATATTGAAGAGTCTAGCCCAGATGACACCAACAGTACTGTAGTGTTAGACAACCTCTCTGACAAGGAATTCAGAAGGGAGCTACTTAGGATGCTTAGGGAATTAAAAGAAACAAAGGAAAGCAATGCCAATAGAAGACAAGAGGATCTGAAGGCAGAAATGAGGAAAATGCAATCAGAAATGTCAGACCTGAAAAATCTCGTAGGCGAATTGAAAAGCTCAGTGGAAGGCCTCAGCAGCAGAGTAAGAGCGGCTGAGAACAGAATCAGTGAGCTCGAAGATGAAGTTCAGAGACTCTCCAGAAAAGAGCAGAAAATGGAAAAGAGACTCACAATTCGGGAACAGATGGCAAGAGAAGATCGTGATGAAGCCAAGAGGGGTAACATAAGAATTATTGGAGTCCCAGAGGGACAGGAAGAAAACCTCGATGAAGAAGAAACTGTCAAAGACATCATTGCTACAACATTTCCAGAGCTGAAGAAAACTTGTGACCACATTCAGGAGGCCCGAAGGGTACCAGCTAGAAGAAATCCGAATAAAAATACCCCAAGACACATTCTGATCAAAATGACCAAAACCTTAGACAGAGACAAAATTCTGAAAGCAGCAAGATCGAAGAAAGAAATCTCTTACAAAGGAGCATCCTTAAAATTCACAGCTGATTTTTCTGATGAAACCCTCATGGCCCGAAAACAGTGGTGGGACATAGTAAAAAAACTCAATGAAATAAATGCCTCCCCAAAAATACTTTTCCCAGCAAGACTCTCATTCATAATAGAAGGAACAACACGCAGTTTCACAGACAAACAACAGCTCAGGAACTTCATAGACTCAAAACCATGGTTATAAGAACAACTAAATGGGCTACTTTAAGGCAAGAAAGGCCCCTCAAATACACCAAATTTTAACAGAACAATGGGACAAAATCCCATAACAATAATCTCTCTCAATGTCAATGGGCTAAACGCACCAATTAAAAGACATAGAGTGGCAGGATGGATTAGAAAATTGAACCCAACATTCTGCTGCCTGCAAGAAACGCATCTCAATAGTCAAAGCAAACACAGAGTCAGAGTCAAAGGCTGGAAAACAATCCTACAGGCAAACAGCTACCATAAAAAAGCTGGGGTAGCCATCCTTATATCAGACCACATCGATTTCCGAGTGAGGAAGGTCATAAGAGACAGTGAAGGCCATTTCTTATTGATCAAAGGATCTGTACAACAGGAAGAACTTACAATAATAAATGTATATGCACCTAATGAGAGACCAGCAAAGTACTTAAAACAACTACTCATAGATTTGGAAAAAGACACCAATAGCAACACAATACTAGTGGGAGACTTCAACACTGCTTTGTCACCTCTTGATAGATCAACCAGACTCAAGCTTAGCAAGGACATACTTCATTTGAGGGAAACAATGGAAGAAAGGGACTTAGTAGATATATACAGGACACTTCATCCACAAAAAGCTGAATACACATTCTTCTCAACCGTACATGGAACATTCTCCAAGATAGATCACATGCTGAGTCACAAAACTTGCCTCCATAAAATTAAGAAGGTAGAGATTGTATCAACAATCTTCTCAGACCATAATGCGCTGAAATTAGAAGTAAATCACACACAAAAATAGAAAACTAAATCAAATACCTGGAAATTAAACAGTGCACTATTGAACAACGAGTGGATTAGACAGGAAATCAAAGAGGAAATCAAAAGATTCCTAGAAACGAATGAAAATGAGAACACGAGTTACCAAAACTTATGGGACACAGCAAAGGCTGTGTTAAGAGGAAAGTTTATAGCTCTACAAGCATTCCTCAGGAAGGAGGAGCGAGCACACATAAGTAACCTAACCTCACAGCTTAAGAGCTTGGAGAAGGACCAAAAAAAGGAGCACAACCCGAACAGGAGAAAGGAAATAATAAAACTCAGAGCAGAGATTAACGAGATGGAAACCCAAAAAACAATCCGAAAGATCAATGAAACCAAAAGCTGGTTCTTTGAGAAAATTAACAAGATTGATAAGCCTCTAGCAAAATTCACAAAGAAAGGGAGAGAGAAAACCCTAATAAACCGAATCAGAAATGAAAAGGGGGTCATTACAACAGAAACCACAGAAATTCAGAGGATCCTCAGGGAGTACTTTGAGAAGCTTTATGCCACGGAACATCAAAACCTCGAGGAAATGGATAAATTCCTAGACTCCTACAGACTCCCAAGGATGAACCAAGAAGACCTGGAATACCTGAACAGACCTGTCACCATCAAGGAAATTGAAATGGTAATAAAAAGTCTCCCCAAGCACAAAAGTCCTGGCCCGGATGGATTCACTAGTAAATTCTTCCAAATCTTTAAAGAGGACTTACTCCTAATACTCTTTAATCTTTTCCACGAAATTGAAATATCAAAAACACTTCCAAACAGTTGCTACGAAGCAAATATCACACTGATAGCAAAAGCAGACAGAGATACCACAAAGAAAGAGAATTACAGGCCGATATCCCTGATGAACACAGATGCAAAGATCCTCAACAAACTACTAGCAAATAGAATCCATCTACTCATCAAAAAGATCATACACCATGACCAAGTAGGATTCATCCCAGGGATGCAAGGATGGTTTAACATTCGGAAATCAATCAACATAATCCACCATATCAACAAAAGAAAAGATAAAAAGCATATGATCATATCAATAGATGCAGAGAAAGCATTTGATAAGATCCAGCACCCCTTTATGATGAAAACCCTAGCCAAAATGGGTATAGAGGGGACCTTCCTCAACATAATTAAAGCCATCTACCACAAGCCTACAGCAAGCATCATCCTCAATGGGGAAAAACTGAGAGCCTTCCCTCTAAGATCAGGGACGAGACAGGGATGCCCACTCTCTCCACTGCTGTTCAATATAGTACTGGAAGTACTTGCAATAGCGATTAGGCAGGAAAAAGATATTAAGAGCATTCAGGTAGGAAAGGAAGAAATCAAGCTCTCACTATTCGCAGATGATATGATACTCTACTTAGAGAACCCAATAACCTCCACCAAAAAACTCCTAGAAACAATAGACTCGTATAGTAAAGTTGCAGGTTATAAAATCAATACCCAAAAGTCCATGGCTTTCCTGTACGCAAAAGTGAGAGAGAAGAAAGTAACATGAAAAAAACAATCCCGTTCACAATTGTGCCCCAGAAAATCAAGTATCTAGGAATCAGCTTAACTAAGGAAGTAAAGGACCTGTACGAAGAAAACTATAAAAAGCTACTTCAGGAAATAAAAGAGGACATGAGGAAATGGAAAGATATCCCCTTCATGGGTCGGGAGACTTAACATTGTCAAAATGGCAATACTACCGAAAGCATTATATAAATTCAATGCAATCCCTATAAGGATACTCATGACATTCTTCAAAGAATTGGAGCAAACACTCCTGAAATTTATATGGAACAATAAGCCCCCACGAATAGCTAAAGCAATTCTTGGGAAAAAGAAAATGGGAGAAATCAACCTCCCGAACTTCAAACTGTACTACAAAGCAGTAATAATTAAAAGAGCATGGTACTGGAACAAAGGCAGAACTGCAGACCAATGGAACAGGGTTGAATACACTGACATCTCCCCTCAATCATATGCTCATCTAATCTTTGATAAAGGTGCAAGTAATGTGAAGTGGAGTAAGGAAAGCCTCTTTATTAAATTGTGTTGGCATCACTGGACGGCTACATGCAAAAAAATAGGCTCAGAACTCTGCCTAACACCATGTACAAAAGTAAGATCAAAATGGATTAAAGACCTCAACATCAGACCAGAAACCATAAGGTACATTGAAGATAATGTTGGCAAAACCCTCCATGACATTGAAGCTAATGGTATCTTCAAAGATGCCATGCCACTGGCCAAGCAAGTGAAAACAGAGATAGATAAATGGGACTATCTTAAACTAAGAAGCTTCTGCACCTCCAAAGAAACAGTGACCAAAATACAAAGACAGTCTACAGAATGGGAAAGGATATTCACCGAATACACATCTGACAAGGGGTTGATATCCAGGATATACAAAATACTGGTTAAACTCCACAAGAAGAAAACATCCAACCCCATCCAAAAATGGGGCAATGAAATGAACAGAAACTTTCTCAAAGAAGAAATCCGAATGGCAAAAAAGCACATGAGAAAATGCTCTACATCATTAATCATCAGGGAGATGCAGATCAAAACCACAATGAGATACCATCTCACACCTCAGAGACTGGCCCACATTCAAAAGAACAAAAGCAACCGATGCTGGCGTGGATGTGGCGAGAAAGGGACACTCCTTCACTGTTGGTGGGAATGTCCACTGGTTCAGCCCTTCTGGAAAACAGTATGGACGATTCTCAAAAAATTAGAAATTGAGCTCCCATTTGACCCAGCAATACCACTCTTGGGAATATATCCCAGAGAGGCAAAAATGTATAGTCGAATTGACATCTGCACTTGTTTGTTCATTGCAGCACTCTTTACAATAGCCAGAAACTGGAAGAAACCTGAATGCCCAAGAACAGATGACTGGTTAAAGAAACTTTGGTACATCTACACAATGGAGTACTATGTAGCTGTTAGAAAAGATGAAGTCATGAAATTTACATACAAGTGGTACAATATGGAAAGTATCATGCTAAGCGAAATGAGTCAGAAAGAGAGGGATAGACATAGAAAGATTGCATTCATCTGGGGGATATAAAGTAACAAAGTATGAGATTAATACCCAAGAATAGCTGAGATCAGCACCAGGAGGATTACTCCATAACTTAGAGGCCAGCCGGGTATCCTAGAGGAAAGGGCAGTTCAGATAGAGAAGGGAGCACCAAATAAAGGATGTTTGGAGGATCCTCCCAGGAGGGGAGATGCATGTCGAAAGTAGACTATGGACTGAACATGTTTGCCACTCAATGCCTCTTTTGCAGACCACAACACCCAAAAGGAGAGAGAGAACACAGGGGATTGCCCTGCCTCAGAGACAGGGGGGATGGGGGGATGGGGGTGGGAGGGATATTATCTATGGTGGTGGAAAATGGGCACTGGTGGAGGGATGGGTATCTGATCATTGTATAATTGAAACCAAAGCACAAAAAATTGTAAATTTACAACTGTAAAAAAAATTAAATAAAATAAAAGGGAAAAAAATAATATAAGGTTGCCAGGAAATCATGTGCAGTTCATGATCATAAAGTTTTAATGAATCATTTTGCCCAGTTATAAATATTTTCTTGCAAAAATTGACCACATGAATTTAGACATTTAAATCACTTAATAATCACTTAACTTCCGATTAGTCATCGATTTGCTCGAGCAGGCACCAGTAACGTCTCCATTTGTCCCTGTCGTGTGCGAGTGTAGCCCAATGGCATCTGTTCGCTCTGGGAACATGAAGAGCCTCAAACCGATCATTCATGATCTTCACGAAGAAGTCTGACCACCTGGTAGGTGGGCGGCCACACGTTCTTTTGACATCCCGTGGAATCCAGTCAGTAACAGCTCTAGTCCAGCTGTCGTCTTTAAATCTCATTACGTGACCAACCCATCCGATTTTTGACACCTTGGCAAATGAGACAGCGTCCCTGATTCTTGATCGTCGAGGGATGTCGGAACTCCGGATTCTTTCTCTCATTTGAGTGAAACGTGATATTCCAAGCATAGCTCTTTCTATTCTTCTTTGGGAGACCTGAATAGCGTTCTCATCCTGTTTGCGTAGGGCCCAGGTCTCTGAGGCATATGTTAATGCAGGAAGAACAGTGCAATCAAAGAGATGTGCCCGGAGCCGGAGGTTCTTCGTCCTCTTAGCTATTTCAGCGGTGGCCACGCTGACCGCTGACCCTCCCGATGGCATCAAAGTCTTCCCCAATGAGGAGGACCTCACCGACCTGCAAGTCACCATCCAGGGGCCTGAGGGCACCCCCTATGCAGGAGGCCTGTTCCTCATGAAGCTCCTGCTAGGGAAGGACTTTCCTGCCTCTCCGCCCAAGGGCTTCTTCCTAACCAAGATCTTCCATCCCAATGTGGGTGCCAATGGGGATATCTGTGTCAATGTGCTCAAGAGGGACTGGACAGCCAAGCTGGGCATCCGGCACGTGCTGCTGACCATCAAGTGCCTGCTGATCCACCCAAACCCTGAGTCAGCCCTCAACGAGGAGGCAGGCCGGCTACTGCTGGAGAACTATGAGGAGTACGCAGCATGGGCCCGCCTGCTCACGGAGATCCATGGCGGTGCCCCAAGCACAGCCGCGGCACCCTCAGGGGCCCCAGCCACCGCTGCGGGTGTGGGGGGTGCTGAGGGGCCCATGGCCAAGAAGCACGCAGGTGAGCGGGACAAGAAGCTGGTGGCCAAGAATTTAGACACAATGAATGTAAAAGTTTAGATTTCAGTTTTTGGGGTAGGGTAGAAAGAAGAAAAAAAATGTTTACAGGTTCACACGAAGATTTGCTTATGTTGATGAATCTTTCACTTTAAGTCATTAAAAGAGTCTGAAATCTAGTCTAAACGGAAAGGCCAATAGACTAAACATCTGAAAGAGTTTAAACTCTGGGATTATGGAAATAACACAGACGGTCAAGCACATACTTACCATGAGCATAACACTTAATTCAGTCCTCAAAACAGCCCCAAATACTGTTAGGAACCAATCTTGTAATAACTGAGAATCATTGTCCAGGGTCTGAGTACTTCTGGGCTTAGCCCTTATAAATTTTTAAAAATACAAAATTTAAGGCTAAAATATGTTATTTCTATTATGCCAATGCATAAGAACAACATTAAAAAATGATGTTTTGGGTTTAAGATAAGATGATTTCTGGTGATAGACTTAAGATGTGGTCTTAGAAAATATGACGGATGTGCAACTAAATCAACAGATCTCTAGAGATTCATTTACTCAGAAATTGTGACTTGGTACTTCTTATGTCTTATGCACTATTTTAAACACAGGTTTACAGCATGGAACATAAAAAGAAAATGCCCTTCATCACAAGATTTTATATTTCTGCAATAAAGTGATAAAATTCTAAGATATATAAAATAAAGTGACAGGGGCTATGGTGCCACCAGCAGGTCAATCTGTACCTGTGAGGCGAGTGCATCAGCAGCCTGATGGAATCATCAGGCTTTCAGATACCCCAAAATTGCTGCTGTGCCTTTGGCCAGACCCCAAAAACTTGGGGCAAAGTTTACCAAGAAAGTAAATGGCCCAAAGTTAGGTATGTGGAAGACACACCCTCAAACCACCTCCGGCATAGCTATATGATTGGAGGCATGGCCTCTCTGGTTCCTGATCGAACTGCTTAATGGCCATGATCCCAGATACTCAGTAAAGAACCTCGGAACCCAAAGACTTTTGGCAGAAATGCATCCTGTTCCTGCAGTAGGTTACTGGCACTGGGCCACTCCACGTGGGAATAGGTTTCATGCCTTAGCCTGTTCCCCTTGGCGGCCCAGTGACCACCATCCTCCAGAGGCCACTGGACAGTCAGGTTTGGGCCTGCAGTGACGAGACACGTGGGGCCTCACCAGATGAGGGTGGAACCAGCTCTTTCCTCCCCATCCCAGTGAGACCCCAAGTCGCCTCCTACAAATGGCCTCTCTGGCTACTGATCAAGCTGATTAACAACCATGATCCCAGAGACTCAGAAACAAATCTCGAAACCCAGCGGCTTTTGGCAGAAATGCATCTGAACTGCATGCAGGGTGGCTGCTGCCTCAGAGCTTCTTGGAAAGCCAGGTATGAGCCAGTAGTGACAGGGCAACTGCAGTCTCATGGGAAGGGGGATGGTACCGGCTCGTCCTTCACGCCCTACCAAGGTCACGAGTTGCCCCCCATGAGCGGCTCTCTGGCACAGCCATAACACCAGATGCACAGAACCAATCTCGTAATTATCTGGCTCTTTGCAGAAATCCAAAATGGCGGCTGCGTGACATTATATGATTCTCATAACCAGCTATAAAAAACAAAGTATTTCACAATGCCTTTTCAGCAGTTCTGATTGTTGTTGGGGGGGGGGGGATTCTAAACAATAATGGTGCATCTTTTGTCGAAACAATGAATGTAATCAATTTAGAGAAGAGTTAAGTGGAAATCATCTGCCTCACAGGCATTGGGAGGGGTGAGGGAGGGGGGTATATTTTTGTTCTTGGTGGTGAAAAATTTTCTGGTGAAGGGAGAGGTGTTTGATCATTGTATGACCGAGACTTAAACCTGAAAGCTTAGCAACTTTTCCCACAGTGATTCAATGGATAAATATAAGAAGAAAAAGATAAATCAAATTATGAAAAAAATTAAGGTGGAGTTTATGCCCAACTCAATCAGCTAATCAGTGGCTGAATAAATAGCAGTACTCCTACATAAAAAAATAAATTAAATAAAGTGACAGATGTGTTAAATTACATAAATTAAAGAGGAAAAAGTGTTCAAAATTGATCATGAATAATGACTATTATTAGTCATGATAAAGATTTTGAAGCATTTTTTTATACACTCAGAGGATTTTATGATATTTGTTAGAAGGTTTGAAGAATTTATGATCAGATCAACATTTAAAATGGATTGCTAAGACTCTTTGGAAAAACTTGATTTTTTTGTCAAAAGGACTGAACTAAACTTTTGAATTGATCCAAGTAAGCTATACAAGCTTTTCTCTAGAAGAGGGCAACTGTGAGCACTAGATGTTGAATTTGGGATATATTTTAGAGATAAAATGTCAAATTCTCAAGTTCTTCAGCAGCAGTGTTTGAACTATGGCTCTTTGTAGTTATCTCAGCAGATTGATCTCTAAGAGACCACGTTTGTACAAAAGCTTGACAAAATCAAAATATATATTTGACAAATCTTCACATTCATGATTATTCAGCCATTATAATAGTTTTATGAGATAGGTTTTATAAACAATTTGCAAATTACAACAACCTGTTTGTTGCTTGATAGGAGCAAATACAAGAGATATAAATTCATAGACACCAAGAAATACTATTATTATTACTGTTTACTGTCTGTTGGTACACTCAATAATAGCTCAAAGTTGACTTTACAGTGAGGTTTGGACATTTTCAGTTAAAAGTTAGAAGGGTCAATGTACTTTCATTCCATGAAAGTTCAAGAAATCAATATGACTAAAATATCCCCCCAAATTTCCTTCCACAAAAGGACAAGTTTTGTTTCATAAGCCGGTTTTTAATTTTAATTCTTCAACCTGGATTTCTTTTCATTGTGGCAATTCTCAGGGAACATGGCCAGTCAGTGGCTCGGTGCTAGGGCCCAAGGATGCACTGTTGCTTGGGCCCAGTGGCACCAGAGATTACCTGGTCACCCAGTGGTGCTAAGGAGACTTCAGCCACACATAGTAGTCCTGGCTAATGGGGGAGGCATGAGGCAGGGCTCAAAGACTACACCCAACCATGCTCAGGAAACCAAGTGGTACCTGGGATTGAATTGAAAGTGACCACAAGCAAGGCCATCATCTTAATCCCTATACTATATCGCTGGTCCTTTATTCAGGTTATTGATCTTACTCCCAGATTATAAAACCTATCAAAAGTAGAATAGTTGTAGTTGAACAAAATAATTTTGGTTTGAAATCGCTTTTAGAATATTCTTCTGCATTTAACAAACAAAATTTGGCCAAAAGCAATGACTATCAAAATATATGTTTTATCAAGCACTAGATTATTTTCCAAAGTACAATTTTCTGAAGAACAATAAAAAGCAACCTGAGAGATTAATCAAAATAGTGTTGGAGTAAGATCAAGAGTTCAAGGAACTGCGAAGTCAAGTTATTAGGAAGCTCTTTTATAATTATGATAATTACTTAATATTCTGTCAATAAAGGTCTGAGGGATAAATTGTGACCCATCCTCAGTACATCAATTAAGGAAGGAAATTAGCTAGGAGATCAGTAGAAAGCAGTGTTGTTTGAGAACAACAAAAAGTTAAATATTTATAGCCTCCATAACTCTCATAACAATAAGACTTCTATAAGAATCAAGGATAGGAGGGAATATTAGGGCAGTGTCTCTGGAGAAGAGGATGCTGCCCACTCCACTATAAGTGTGTTTTAAATACCATAGCACTGTAGCACTGTCCTCCTGTTGTTCATCAATTTGCTCGAGCAGGCCTAGTAACGTCTCCATCATGAGACTTGTTGTTACTGTTTTTGGCATATTGAATACATCACAGGTAGCTTGCCAGACTTTGCCTTGATACAAGATACTCTCGGTAGCTTGCCGGGCTCTCCGAGAGGGGTGGAGGAATCAAACCTGGCTCAGCCAGGCCAGCTATGCGCAAGGCAAACACCCTACCACTGTGCTATCTCTCCAAGCATTAAATTCCTCCTTTGTGAAAACAAAGTGTTTTTATATTTTATAAGACATAATTTATGGCACATAATTATGAGACATAGTCAGACTGTTGGAGCAAAGAGATGGATGGACCTCTCAAAAAATTGAGGATAGAGGGAAATTTGGTAGATATGGCATAAAATATCAAAGGACACAACAAAATTGTTATTATCCTCACTTTCCACAGTGAGATAAACTGAAGCCCAAAAATGATCTTCTTTTTCCCCACCATCACAAATACTATAGATGATAGCAGAAATTGGCTCCTTAAATAATTTTATGACTCTAAGATATTTATTTAACGCAAAACCAAAACGTCAAGGTGGTTTGTATGTTTTGTGTTAAAGAAAGCTTCATGCTTAAAAAATGAGATAAAATAGTTTACTACAACTAATTTCTCTTAATACTTGCAATGCTGCATACTACTTCACCCACACTATCCTTTTATATTTTTGAATCTAATATCCAGACTGTAATCCATTTTGAGTACATTTTCTTATGTGATATATAAGAGGGATCCAATTGCATTCTTTCTCAAATACATTCCTATTTTTCCCATTACAATTTATTGAAGACACTTTTTCCATTTTGTGTTCTTGGCTCTTTTCAAAGTATCTGTCCATGTATCTTATAGATTCCAGTCTGATGTTGAGGTATTTAATTCACTTAGATCTTACTTTTGTACATGGAGTTAGGCAGAGATCTGAGCCCATTTTTTTGCATATAGCCGTCCAGTTTTGCCAGCATAATTTGTTAAACAGGCTTTCCCTGCTCCACTTCACTTTTCTTGCCCCCTTATCGAAGATTAGATGCTTGTATGGTTGGGTGGGGGACGTCAGTATATTCAACCCTGTTCCATTGGTCTACAGCTCTGCCTTTGTTCCAGTACCATGCTGTTTTAATTATTACTGCCTTGTAGTAGAGTTTGAAGTTAGGGAAGTTGATTCCTCCCATTTTCTTTTTCCCAAGAATTGCTTTAGCTATTCGTGGGGGCTTATTGTTACATATGAATTTCAGGAGTGTTTGCTCCAATTCTTTGAAGAATGTCATGGGTATCCTAATAGGGATTGCGTTGAATTTATACAGTGCTTTGGGAATTATTGCCATTTTGACAATGTTAATTCCCCTGATCCATGAAGAGGGGATATTTTTCCATTTCCTCGTATCCTCTTTTATTTCCTGAAGTAGACTTTTGTAGTTTTCTTTGTACAGGTCCTTTACTTCCTTAGTTAAGGTGATTCCTAGGTACTTGATTTTCTGGGGCACAATTGTGAATGGGATTGTTTTCTTCATGTCTTTTTCTTCTCTTTCACTATTTGCATATAGGAAAGCCATGGACTTTTGGCATTGATTTTATAACCTGCCACTTTACTATACAAGCCTATTGTTTCTAGAAGTTTCTTGATAGAGATTTTAGGGTTTTCTAAGTATAGTATCATATGATCTGCGAATAGTGAGAGCTTGATTTCTTCCTTTCCTACCTGGATGCCCCACTGAGGAAAATGTTGGCAAAACCCTTCATGACATAGAAGCTAATAGTGTCTTCAAAGATGTCACACTGCTGGCCAAGCAAGTGAAAACAGAGATAGACAAATGGGAATATCTTAAACTAAGAAGCTTCTGCACCTCAAAAGAAACAGTGACCAAAATACAAAGACAGTCTACAGAATGGGAAAGGATATTCGCCAACTACACATCTGATAAGGGATTAATTTCAAGGATATACAAAATACTGATTCAACTCCACAAAAAGAAAACATTCAACCCCATCAAAAAATGGGGAGATGAAATGAATAGAAACTTTGACAAAGAAGAAATCCGAATGGCTAAAAGACATATGAGAAAATGTTCCACATCATTAATCATCAGGGAGATGCAGATCAAAACCACAATGAGGTATCACCTCACACCACAGAGACTGGCCCATATCCACAAGAACAAAAGCAACCGGTGCTGGCGCGGATGTGGTAAGAACGGGACACTCCTTCACTGTTGGTGGGAATGCCAACTGGTTCAGCCCTTCTGGAAAACAGTATGGATGATTCTCAAAAAACTAGAAATTGAGCTCCCATTTGACCCAGCAATACCACTCCTGGGAATATATCCCAGAGAGGCAAAAAAGTATAGCCGAAGTGACATCTGCAATTGTCTGTTTATTGCAGCACTCTTTACAATAGCCAGAATCTGGAAAAAACCTGAGTGCCCGAGAACAGATGACTGGTTGAAGAAACTCTGGTACATTTACACAATGGAGTACTATGTAGCTGTTAGAAAAGACGAAGTCATGAAGTTTACATACAAGTGGTACTACATGGAAAGTATCATGTTAAGCGAAATGAGTCAGAAAGAGAGGGATAGACATAGAAAGAGTGCATTCATCTGGGGAACATAAAGTAACAAAATAGGAAACTAACACCCAAGTATGGCAGAGATTAGTACCAGGAATTTTACTCCATGACCCAGAGGACAACCACACATGTTAGGGGAAGGGGGAGCTCAGAAAGAGAAGGGAACATCAAATAAAGGGTGTTGGGAGCATCCACCCACGATGGGAGAGCATGCTGAGGGTAGACTGTCGACCAAGCATGATTGCCACTCAATGCCTCTTTTCCAGACCATGGCACTCAAAAGGAGAGAGAGGGAAATGCCCTGCCACAGAGGCAGGGCGGGATGGGGGCTGGGTGGGGAGGGGATGCTGGGATCCGTGGTGGTGGGAAATGCGCACTGGTGGAGGGATGGGTGTTTGATCATTGTATAATCAAAACCCAAGCACAAAAATGTGTAAGTCTACAACTGTACCTTATGGTGCCTCACTATTAAAAAATAAATTAATTAATTAAAAAAAAACAAAAAACAAAGTATCTGTCCATATGTGTTTATGTTAGAGTTTATTACTATGTTCTAAATTCTATTCCATTAATCTTATTTCTTTGGTAACTTGAGATCTTCTGTGATTTCATATTACTTTTAGTAATGTATGGCCTATTTATTTGAATAATATTAGAATTTTGATAGAAATTTTATTAAATCTTTATTATGCTTTGGATAGGGAGGTCATTTTTTAAATGTTGGCGTTTGCCTTGCATGCAACCAACATGGCCGACCCGAGTTCTATTCCTCCGCCCCTCTCGGAGAGCCCGGCAAGCTACCAAGAGTATCTCGCCCGCACGGCAGAGCCTGGCAAGCTCCCCGTGATGTATTCGATATGCCAAACACAGTAACAACAAGTCTCCAAGGGAGACGTTACTGGGCCCGCTCGAGCAAATCGATGATCAACGGGAGGGCCTTTACTTTACTTTACTTTACTTTATTATTCCAAACCTTAACATTTGTTGTGCTTCTTTTATATCTCTTTTAAATATGATTTTATTTATTTAGGTTTCTGGATCACCCCTGGCTCTGCTCCAGGCTTATTCCGGCTCTACTCAGAGATTGGTGGAGCTAGGGGAACCATATAGGTACTGGGGATTGAACCCAGGTTAGCTGCATACAAGGCAAGTGCCCTACTGCTATTTTATATCACCAGTCCTTTAACTTTGATTATAGATATACAATTCTTTTGCCTGCTTACTAATTTCTGAGTACATAACTCTTTAGTGTAATTAGAAAAGAATCATTTATTTTTTTCTTATTGTTTGTTATTTTCAATAAACTTTTTTTGTGCATTGAGTTTGTGTCTTGGCAATTTTCTACGTTAATAAAATATGCATAATTTTTAGTAGACTTGTTAAGCTACATATTTATATTATCATGCCATGGAGAACAATGATATTTTTTCTATAATCTGTATCCCTTCTATTTCTTATTCTTACATAATTATTGTAACTAATACTACAATACTATACTATATAGTGGTGACAGTTAATATCATTACCTTCCTCATTTTAGGAGACAAACTTTTAGTTCTTCATCGTTGACTGTAATATTAGCAGGGAGTTTGTCATATTTGGTCTTTACTATATCAACACATGTTCCAACTCTCCCCATCTAGTTCAGTATATTTTTAAATTAGAAACAGTTTATAAGCTAGTCAAAGCTTTCTCTGTATCTGTTAGTGTGATTATGTAGCTTTTTATTTTTTTCTTTTGTTGGTTTTTACATTACATTTTTAATTTGTATGTATTGAACCAATCTTGAATCCTAGGGATAAATCCTAGTTATTCATGATTTAGGATTCCTTTAATGTATTATTGAATTTGATTTGCACAGATTTTTTTTTTGCTAAGAATCTTTGCTTCTGTATTCATCAAGGATTATTTTTGTTTTATTTTTGTGTGTGAGATGCCTCTGTGTGCTCCTCATATCAGGATAATGTTGACCTTATAAAATATGCTTGGAAGAATTTCACTTTCTTCAGATTTTTGGAAGAGCTTGAAAAGGTAGGGATTAAGACATACTTGAAAGTGTTGGAACACACAGCCAAATAATCAGGCCATGGGCTGTTTTTTTTTTCACTTTTGAAGACTTTACATTACTGTTTCAATTTCTTTGTTTATACTTGTTCAGTTCAAGGTTTATATTAGTCCTGATTCAGTTTGGGGAGATTTTATATTTTTAAATATTAGTTCATGTTTTCTAAATTCTTCAATTTATCTAATTATTCCTTAAATTTTTGTAACAATTCCCATTTATTTCTGATCCCTAATAGATTTTTTTTTCTTTCTTCATGAACCTACTTAAAGGTTTGCCAGATTTGTTTATTATTTCAAAGACTCAGCTTTTGGTTTCATTGATTTTTTTCTGTTTTTGACCTTTTAGGGACCACATAGTATGTTATTCAAGAGATCACATAGATTGAACTCAGTACTTCTGTACTCAAAGCAAGCACTCAGCATTTTGAGCTGTCTCTATGGAATGTGTTAAGTTGTTTTTTTTTTTTAATTTCTACTGTATTGCTTCTCTAATTCTTTTGATTTCCTCTTTTCTACTAAGTTGGGTTTTAGATTCTTTTATTATTCTACTTCTTCAGAATGAGAGGTTAAATTATTTCTTTGATATTTTTCTTGGTTTTGATATGACTATTGCTTTTATCTTTCCTCTTAGTAATTTTAGCTATATCTTAAAGATTTTATAAGTTGTGTCTATTGCCTTTTAAGAATTTCCCTCTATTTTTTCCTCATTGATCAATAGTTGTTTTCTTGGTTACATTTTCTTAGCTTTTTTTGGTCAATTTGTTAGCTTTTTTTATGGTCAATTTTTAGCATATTTAACTGTTAGTTGAAAAGATATTTGACATGATTTTAATCTTTATAACTTCATTGACATATTTTTATTTTTGCCATCTGGTCCATCTTTAAGAATGTTCTCATGTGTATTAGAGAATGTTTATTCAGGTTTTATTGGTGGTGAGTTTTTCAAGTGACTATAAGCCCAGCTCTTCCATGTTCTCATTTAAGGCTCTTGTTTCCTTGTCTGGTTGATTTGTGAAATGATGACAGTGGCGTGTAAAGTCTCACAATATTATTGTATTGCTTATTGCTCTCAGTATCATTCTCAAGCCCTATTAATAGTTGCCTTATAGATCTTAATGTTCTTTGGTTTGGTACATTTAAATAAGTGTTCATATTCCTGCTATACCAACCCCCCAGTCAAATAGTACCTAGATAACATGAAGTAATTTTTGCTTCCTTATCCATCTGACATTCTCTGCCTTTTGGCTAATATGTTCATAACCATTGATATTTTGTATAATTTTGGACATAAAATAGTTTATTGCAGTTTTTCTGTATGGATTCTGATGCTAAGTTAGGGTTCCAAACTTGTATAATTTTAAATTACACTTAAAAGGGCAGCTAGAGATAATGGGTGATTGACAGTTGCCTTCACAGCATGCTAAATTGTGCAGCAATCAATCAGGAAATCTGTGGACCCACATACCTGATACAGCTGTAGCTCTGAGTCTAGTGGACCTGGTCGTCATGCTTTACTATAGGTCACATGTGTTTTGTAAGGCCTATGATGTCATGTTTGAGCAGGCCTGGGCTGCAACTACAGTTTAAAAATCATGATTTCTATTACCACCTTTGTACCAAATTTGAGTATCCTGGAAACACTTAGGAACGCGTTATGGCTGCTGTTTTCCAAGTTATATAATAGGCCTTGAAGATGAGTCAGGGTTCAAGATTACAAGTGTCGCGCATAGCCTGTGCACCAAGCTTTATAGAGCTTGATCTACAACCAAGAGATAAAGATTTCCTTTGACTAAAAGTGCCTGCGCTGGAAAGGTTCTGTGGATTTAAGACAATGAAAACCCAGACTGAGTTAGACTTTAGTGGAGGCTCAGATCTCTGTAGCAGAGCATGCTCTCCTGTTCTGACAGAGGCCGTATTAGGCTTTCTTAATAACTGCACACCTGCCTTTAAGGTTGCTTTTTGTCTCTAGATCTGTGACTTACGAGCAGTTAGATGTGACCTGAGAGAGGCCAGGACTGTCTGTCAACTGGTATTAGCAGTCATAGTATAAGTAAAGTCCCAGTTGATTAGGTATTTGCAAGGGGTAAGTGTGGCTCTCCCAAGGAATTATCCCTTTGGTCTGTAACTAAGAAGAGTGTCATCCACTAAACTTCTGCCAACAAGATTGTGAGAGGGTGGGTGACTCTTACCCTTGTTAATAAAGTTTTCCTGATAACTGCCCCTGGCAATGGAGTCCCTTATTACCTGTTCAGTGGTGTAACTATAGTACTGTATGACTAAGGTGCCAACTACTCAGCATAATGCCCATCTGCCAATCCATTTTCCTTGGCAAAGTTTTACAACTTAGAAATCTCTTACTGATGACTGCTACTACTCCCTTTGGGATTTTCTTTCTTAGCAAAGAAATTTCTTTTTCTTTTTCTTTCTTTTTTTTGAATTTTTTTTGAAATTTTTAAAAAGTTTTATAAGGTAGTTCACAATATTTTATTTAATATTCAAACACCAATCCCACCACCATTACACTTTCTAGACACCATATTTGGGATGTTTCCATCCCAAGTCCCAAGCCCTGCCCTAAAGCACTGTAGCACTGTAGCACTGTCCTCCCGTTGTTCATCAATTTACTGAAGCAGGCCCAGTAATGGCTCCATTGTGAGACTTGTTATTGTGTTTGGCATATCGAATACGTCACAGGTAGCCTGCAAAGCTTTGCTGTGAGGGCAAGATACTCTTGGTAGCTTGCTGGGCTCTCTGAGAGCAGAGGAGGAATCGAACTCAGGTCAGCCAGGTCAGCCGCATGCAAGGCAAACGCCCTACCCTCTGTGCTATCGCTCCAGTCCATCCCAAAGCACAACCAAAATAATATATTTTGTATTATCTGTTATGAAAAACCGCTGAAAATGCTACAAAAAATAATCCACAGAGGAAACAGTGTGAAGATTGTTCTATTTTGGCAGGGACCATTAAGACAATCTTTAGGATATCACTAAGATGTTGTTTAAGGTTGAGTGATGTGAGCTTTCGTATATATATATATGTATATATATATTCTGAAAATATGTATATACACATATATATATGTTTTCCTCTATTATTTGTTGCCTAGTATTTGAACGCCATCAATTGTGGTATGGTACTTATGGAAAATGAGTAGGGAGTGTCTTACAATGTATCGTGTGGCCGCATTTGCAGCTGCGCGATCCAGGAGTAAACTCACTCATAGGCGAGGCTCTGCCTGAGCTTGTGGGGCATGGCCTTGAGTATGGCGGGGTTGGGTTCTGGAGGTTTTTGGTTGTTGGGGCTGGGTCACATAAGGTGGGGAGAGCTCTCAACTGCCCCCTCTGGGGTGCCAACAATGGAATTTCTTTATCTCCTATCTTGTGAATGATCTCCTTTTTAGTTTCTGAGAGTTTTGTTTCTAGTATTTCCATTTAGCTTATATGCAGATTAACTCAGTTATCCTCCATAACTAACTAGTTTAACCCAGTTCCTTCCATAATTTTGAGGGAAGATATAAACACAGCTTCTCCCCTTTGGTCATCTTGGCTCTCCAAACTGGCCAATTCTAACGTGTTTAAGAATAACCACATACCAACTATGAAAATATGTTAACCAGAGCTATTAAAAATTCTTTCAGGGGCTGGAGTGATAGCACAGCGGGTGTGCGTTTGCCTTGCACTTGGAAACCCAGGTTCGATTCCCAGCATCCCACATGGTCCCCTGAGAGCCGCTGGGAGTGATTCCTGAGTGTAAAGTCAGGAGTAACCTCTGAGCATCACCGGGTGTGACCGAAAAAGCAAATAAATAAATAAATAAATAAATAAAAATATTTTTTAGAAAAATTCTTTTAAACATCATTTACATTTTTTTCTGTGTCAAATCTTCATTTTAAATTCTTCCTATTATTAAAACATAATATTATTTTAATTTTCATTCTTGCCTGAGTAGCACTGTAGCACCATCCTCTGGTTGTTCGATTTGCTTGAGCGGGCTCAGTAACGTCTCCATTGTGAGACTTGTTACTGTTTCTGGCATATCGAATACACCACGAGGAGCTTGCCAGGCTCTGCCGTGTGGATGGGATACTCTCAGTAGCTTACTGGGTTATTTGAGAGGGACAGAGGAACCGAACTAGAGTTGGCCACGTGCAAGGCAAACACCCTACCCGCTGTGTTATAGCTCCAGCCACAGTATAATTAAATAATATAATGTATACATTATAATACTTCTATAAAATAATAGCAAATACCTGCTGTAGGGCGTTTGGCTAGCACATGACCCACCCGGCTGACCCAGGTTAGATTCCTCTGCTCCTCTCGGAGAGCCTGACAAGCTACCAAGACTATCTTGCCCGCATGACAAAGCCTGTCGAGCTACCCGTGACATATTCAATATGCCAAACACAGTAACAAGTTTCACAATGGAGACATCACTGGGCCTGCTTGCCTGAGTACAAAATCTAAATTTTAGCTGTTAAATTCTTTTTTCAAGTTATATAGTAGTTGGTAGAATGGCCGGGTTTCCTCAGTAACCAGCACATACAAAAATAGAAGTCTCCGTGGACTTAGGGGGCGTAAAGATTTTAAATGAATCAAAATACCAATTATGTTTTTAAAACACAGGTATGGCTTCTTCTAACACACAGTTTGAAAAACAAAATTTATACAGTAGTTTTATATTTTATAATAAGTTTATTTACATTAGCACATCAGAAAAAGTAAAGCCTAAAAGTGTTAAAGATAGGTAGTGATGAAGCCCTAATTTACTCCAGAAGGTCCTAAAAGACTTGAAATTTGAAAGTAGTAGAGTCAAATGAGCATAGAAAATGAACTGTTAACAGGAGGAGACAATAACGAGAAGGGATTGAATTATTTATGTTGTTAATATATAAAAACTAAAGCTATGAAAAATATTGTAAATCTAATAATCAAAAGATAGAACGTTGGTCAGCCTTATGCAAAGCTCTGTAACCAATGTACCATCTCTCCAGCCTCAATATGTACCTCTGTTTAATGTGTACCTTTTCAGAAGGCTATAAGCTTTGCTACGGCAGAGACCTTGACTGTTTTGTTCTATGCAACTTTCTCTGCAGAGTTGAATCAGAAGCCAAACAGCTTGTCCATGTCTTAGTCTTCTAGTTCCTTGTTAGGAGAGGAAACCATGAATTGTTTCCCCCCAGTGCAGGATGTGTGTATGGACGTCGGGAGCATTGTGGCTACCACTTAGGTATTTTTCTACAGTAGAAGGCTAATTGTGGGCTCAAGGTCTCGCCAGATGAACCAATATGTAAACATGCATTAGGTGCCAAGTCAAGAATTGCTAGGAAAATTCTATTGTTAAATACAGAACAGCCACTAAGGTGTTTGTGTGTGTGTGTGTGTGTGTGTGTGTGTGTGAGTGTGTGTGTGTGTGTGTGGTGTCTGTTAGTATGTAAGGGTTTGATAACATTTTGGAAATGTCTTTCTATTTATCAATAAGCCACTCATAACCTTTGATGCAGTAATGTCTCTTTTGTTGGGATTCACTGTAAGAAGTTGGTGCACATGTGTGTGTGCAGGCGTGTGCGCACATGTGCACACAAGCACACACATCATTAGCAAGGAAATAAAGAAAGAGAAACATAGATAAAGCAAGGTCAGCATGAAGTGATTTGCTAAATATGCAATTCTGTAGAATTTCCATGAAGAACATACTAAAACATTTAAATACATGACTCACTTTTCTTTTATAAAGTATACATTTTTACAATGAAATTATGAATTTACCAGTATTGTATGTAACTATAGCATCTGTTATGTTTAATTAATGTTTTATCAATCATACTTATAATTATAGTCCACTTATAATGAGAATTCTGAGAACATGATGTTTTGTTCCTAGTAGCTAATGTTATACTCTAATTATAATTCATCTCTGGCTTCTACCTTATAAATTTAATTTACCTAAATTTTAATTATCATAGAATAATTTTAGATTTTAACCAACACATGCTTTCGAAAAACTATCTAAACTTTTATCTAATATCTAAGTTGAGATTGAGTTTGTTCCTAAGCTATTAAATAATATCTTTTGTTTTTAAATTCTCTAAAGCAAATTCTTCTCAAAAAGTACTCCCTAAACTTTACTAAAATAAACTGGATGAGAAATATTATTTCAGCCAGAATGCAATATTTATAAATGAACTTGTGTGAGAAATAAAGAGGAAGTTCCGTTTCTCTCTCTGAGATTATTACATTCAATAGAACAAATGATTCTTTTATTCATATAGCTCTATCAAGGAGTTAGATACTACAGATAGGGTTACTCCTGAAGAAGAGTCAATTATTCTATCTAGAAATATCGTATTATCAGAAGAGTATGTACACAGGTCACATCAATATGCTAACATTTTCCTACACAATCTACTCACTCTTCCATGTTAAACTTTTAAATGTCACTCAAGACTGGTAGAAGGAGAGAATAATGGAGGTTCAGAGAATAATATAAATAGCTTTTGGTTCTAAGTAGTGTTTAGAATCAGACTTTTAAAATAGTTTTAGCTAAGAACTATATCCCCAAAAAAGTAGTACCTGTGTATTCAGAAAAGCTGAGTAATGGTTAATCTAGTGGTTTTGGCTCAAATTTATCCTAGCTCTGTAGGCTTGGTGCCACCTAGTGGTAAATCACATGGACAGAAGCAAGTTGAGTGTGAACCCCATTCTGTCCACCTATCCAGCTTGATCAAAATAGAACTCCATGGTTTGGTGCAGACCATAAAGATCACTGTCACCGTCCTCCCATTGTTCATCTATTTTCTCGAGCGGGCACCAGTAACATCTCACAACAAATAGTGAGACTTGTTACTGTTTTTGGCATATTGAATACGTCACGGATAGCTTGTCAGGCTCTCTGAGAGGGGCAGCGGAATTGAACCAGGGTCAGCTGCATGCAAGGCAGACGCTCTACCCACTGTGCTATCACTCCAGCCAACATACCATAAAAAACTTTTATATATTCATTTTTATTTTGAAGGATACCATTATGATTCACATACTGCACTGCTATGATTTCTCCTGAATTTGTTGTCATTTGATCTCTGTCATATTGCTTCTAACACTATAATTTGATTTTTTCATACACATGATTCCACCACATTGGCTGTCATCACAAGTTGAGTGTATGTACTGTTAATGTGGACTTAAAATAGTACTCAGCATACACATGGAACTCCTGTTTACAGCATATACTTGGTCTTGACTGAAAAGCAATCTTTGTATTTTACTCAAATATATAATGCAGGCCAAGAATTGACTATGATATTGAATAAACTGGCTTAAACTCTCTGAATGAATTTTCCCAGACCTTTAAAATAAAATGTCTTATGACATTTTTGTGCCACTTGATCACTTGATCACTTGACATCCCATTACTCATCGATTTGCTTGAGTGGGCGCCATTAACGTCTCCATTCTTCCCTGTTGCATGCTAGTGTAGCCAAAATGGCTTCTGCTCGTTCTAGGAGTATGAAGAGCCGCAAACCAATCGTTCACAGTCTTAACAAAAAGTCTGATCATGTCATAGGTGGGAGGCCACACAGTCTTTTGATGTCCCATGGAATCCGGTCTGTAACAGTTCTAGTCCAGCGGTCATCTCCAAATCTCATTACGTGTCCAGCCCATCTGATTTTCGATGCCTTGGCAAACGAGACAGCATCCATGATTCTTGATCATCCACGGGAGTTGGAACTCCAGATTCTTTCTCTCATTTGAGTGAAATGTGATACTCCTAGCATAGCTCTTTCTATTCCTCTTTGGGAGACCTGAATAGCATTCTCATCCTGTTTGCGTAGGGCCCAGGTCTCTGAGGCATCTGTTAATGCAGGAAGAACAGTGGAATCGAAGAGATGTGCCTGGAGCTGGAGGTTCTTCATCCTCTTAACTATTTCTTCAATGCTCTTGAAAGGCATTCCAAGCCGCTCTCTTCCTCCTGTGCAATTCAGGTGCCAGGTCATTCATCATGTTGACTTCTTGACCTAGGTACATATAACTGTGGCATTCAGAGATGTTCATCCTATTGAGAGGGAATGAAACATCAGGAATGAGACAGTTTCTCATGAACACTGTCTTTGTGAGATTCAGCTGTAGTCCGACCTTTCCACACTCACGGTTGAAGTTGGCCAGCATTTGTGCCACTTGGCTAATGTTTGGTGTTATTAGAACAATGTCATCAGCAAAGCAGAGGTGGTATAGTTGCTGACCGTCTATCTTCACTCCCATTCCTTCCCATTCCAGTTGTCGCATGACGTTCTTGAGGGTGGCACTGAAGAGTTTCGGTGAAATGGTATCACCCTGCCGAACCCGGACATTTTCATGCCATTAGAGATATATTAACATAAATAAATTTACCTCTGGGCTGGAGCGATAGCACAGAGGTAGGGCATTTGCCTTACAAGCAGCCAACATGGCCGACCCGAGTTCGATTCCTCCGCTCCTCTTGGAGAGCCTGGCAAGCTACCGAGAGTATCTTGCCCACATGGCAGAGCCTGGAAAGCTACCCGTGATGTATTCAATATGCCAAACACAGTAACAATTCTCATGATGGAGGCTTTACTGGGCCCGCTCGAGCAAATCGATGAACAACAGGAGGACCGTGACTGTTAAAATTACCTCTATAAAGTCTCAGATATGCATTATTAATAGTTGAAGTTTTCTAAAGGAATAAAATGTTAGCAGGCATTTTAGTCTGATCACCTATTCTGTAATTTCATAAATGATAAAAGTTTGACCTTTTAATCCCACATCTAGCAGTTCCTGGAAAGCTGTCTTTAAATTAGAAATTCTGGGTTACATGATATGCATATATACACATATATGTGAAGATTCTAAAAGGATTATCTCTTGCATGGAGATGGATTTATCTCTATCTATCTATCTATCTATCTATCTATCTATCTATCATCTATCTACCTATCTATCTTCTATCTATCTATCTAGAAAGGAAATGAATATGTTTTCAGGACCAGATTATCTCTTTTTTTCACTCCCTTCCTTATGGGAGTAGTATTTACTCTTTCTGTGTTCATAAATTTTTTTCTCAAAAAATGAAATTTGGGACAAAAGATATAGAATAGGGGGTCAGTAGCTTGCCTTGCATGGGAGCTTTCCATGGTCCTATGAACACCACTGTGTATGGTCCCTTGAGCACTGCAGGAGTGACCACTGAGCAGAGAGCCAGGAGTCTATGTTCTGATTATGTAGTTATTTATGACTATTTTATAACAAACCACTGAGCACTACCAGATATAGCCCCCAAACCAAAACAAACAAAACATCCTAAAAAAATTGGCTTTTCATGAAGAGATTAAATTTCATCTATAGTTCTTAGAGTGTATATTCAGTCTTTTGTAACCCTGCTGATATCTCAGAACTGCCTTGACGCTCTGCCAGATAAATTCAGAAGACAAATTAATCACACATTCTTGGTAAGTGTGATCTTTACTTGACCCTGTCATCATCATAGTATATCATTTGCCACATATCATCTTAAAAATTTATATCCTAAATATTCCTAGTAGTGAAAAAAATATTACTCTCCAATGATAATTTGGCTGATGTTTGGTGTTATTAAAACAATGTCATCAGCAAAGCGGAGGTGGTGTAGCTGCCGACCATCTATCTTCACTCCCATTCCTTCCCATTCCAGTCATCGCATGATGTTCTCGAGGGTGGCACTGAAGAGTTTCGGTGAAATGGTATCACCCTGCCGCACCCCTCTCTTGACATCAATGATCACTTCTTTGTAGAATGGTGAGATCCTGGTAGTGAATCCGCAATACAGCTCACGGAGGATCCTGATGTATTGGGCTTGAATGCCCTGACTGGCTAGGGCTTCAATGACCGCTTCCGTCTCAACAGAATCAAAGGCCTTCTTTAAATCAATGAACGTTAAACAGAGCGGCATCTTGAACTCCCGAGAAACCTCAATGAGCTTGGTTATTGTATGGATATGGTCGATGGTGCTGAATCCTTTGCGGAACCCTGCTTGCTCGCATGGTTGTCCTTCATCTAGTGTTCTGCCAATCCTATTTAGGATGACTTGAGTGAACAACTTGTAGATGACAGACAATAGGCAGATCGGGCGATAGTTGCCAATGTCATGGATGTCTCCCTTCTTGAACAGTAGTACGGTCCTGCTGGTTTTCCATTGGGACGGAACCTTGCATTCAGACAGGTAGCGAGTGAAGAGCCGAGCCAGTGTATTGATGAGTACTGACGGCAGGCTCTTCAGGTGTTCAGGTCTGACCTTGTCTGGGCCGGGTGCTGTTTGTTTCTTTACCGACGAAATGGCGTGTCGGATTTCGGAAGGGAGAACGTTGGGAACGACATATCCATCCTGTGGAATTTGGTATGTCGGCAAGTGGACATGGCTATCGAAGAGATTTGAGTAGAAGTCATGGATAATCTTCTCCATTGCCGTTCTGGAGGATGTGATGGATCCATCAGGACGTCGGAGGGCAGTCATCTTGGTCTTATAGTTGGCGAAGGACAGGCGGGCGTTACGAATACTTTTCCCGGCTTCTGCCGCATCTACCAGTACTTCTGCTCATCTCTCTTTGAGGTCTTCCTTGATCGCATCTCTGCACTGATTTGCGAGCTCGGACATTAGTTTGCGGTTGCCTGAGGCATGCGCCAAACCACGCTGGCGAATTAGCTCAAGAGTTTTCGAAGATAGGCGATTTTTTGTGGCTATCTCTCTCTTGGCGTTCCTCACACATTCATAGAGGTGCTGAACCAGTCGATCGTATTCCTCGTCAATGTTGTCAACAATGGCATCTTCCCATGTTGCCGCAATAGTACCAAAGAGTTCCCAGTTGGTGGTCATTCTGGGAGTTCTCTTTTTGAACTTTGCAGCCCTTTCTCCCCGCTCTGTGAAGTAGAATTTTGCACGAAGGAGACGGTGGTCCGATCCCGTTCGAAATTTTGGGACAACAGCGACATCAGTCAGGCAAAACCGTCGAATGCTGGCCGACTTTGACCGTGAGTGTGGAAAGGTAGGACTACAGCTGAATCTTACGAAGACAATGTTTATGAGAAACAGCCTTGTTCCTGACGCCCCATTCGCTCTCAATGGAACGACCATCTCCGAATGCAACAGCTATGTGTACCTAGGTCGAGAGGTCAACATGAAAAATGACCTGGCACCCGAGCTGCGCAGGAGGAAGAGAGCAGCTTGGAACGCCTTCAAGAACGTCGAAGAAATAGCTAAGAGGACGAAGAACCTCCGGCTCCGAGCACATCTCTTTGATTCCACTGTTCTTCCTGCATTAACATATGCCTCAGAGACCTGGGCCCTAGGCAAACAAGATGAGAACGCTATTCAGGTCTCCCAAAGAAGAATAGAAAGAGCTATGCTTGGAATATCACGTTTCACTCAAATGAGAGAAAGAATCCGGAGTTCTGACATCCGTCGACAATCAAGAATCAGGGACTCTGTGTCATTTGCCAAGGAGTCGAAAATCAGATGGGCTGGTCACGTAATGAGATTTAAAGACGACCGCTGGACTAGAGCTGTTACTGACTGGATTCCACGGGATGTCAAAAGACCGCGTGGCCGCCCACCTACCAGATGGTCAGACTTCTTCGTCAAGATCATGAACGATCGGTCTGAGGCCCTTCATGTTCCCGGAACGAACAGATGCCATTGGGCTACACTAGCACGCGACAGGGACAAATGGAGACGTTACTGGCGCCCGCTCGAGCAAATAGACAACTAACGGGAAGTTAAGTGATTAAGTGATTAAGTGAATGATAATTTGATTTCAAGTTATCTACATTTAGTTTGCTAAGATCTTTCTTAATTTTTTCTTTTCTTAAAGTGACTACCACATATTTATACCTTTGAATTCTCATAAATTTTGATCAAATATACAAAAATGGCTGTATATAGGCCATTTTTATCTAGTCAGAAAATGGTGTGTTTTCCTAGGTAATAGAATTGGCATATACTGTAAAGTCTGCAAAACAAACTATAGATAACTCTATACTCTAGTTTATTTTTGGAGAAAACTGGCAATAATTTCAAAAGAACTATAGAATTATCTTTTGAGCAAGCAGTACAGGGTTCTTCTTTTCTATTGCTTCTACTTACAGATGAATTTGTTAGAAAGGCGAAAGTTTGTGTAGAGTATAACAATAAACTGAGCCATGGCAAAGATTCTAAAAGAAAGAGACATTGACTACTCTAACTTTTATTTATTTGTTTATTTAGGCAGGGATTCAGACCACATCAGGTGGTGTTCAGGGGCTAGCCAGGAGTAGAATATGAGTGTTAAATCCGGACACACTAGCACACGACAGGGACAAATGGAGACGTTACTGGCGCCCGCTCGAGCAAATCGACGATTAATGGGAAGTCAAGTGATCCAGTGATCAAGTGTTAAATCCAGGTTGTGTTAATTGGGATCACTTATCACTTAATCCCCGTTATTCATCGATTTATTCGAGCGGGTGCCAGTAACGTCTCCATTCATCCCGGTTGCGTGCTAGCGTAGCCCAATGGTATCTGTTCGTTTTAGGAACATGTAGAGCCTCAAACCGATCATTTACGGTCTTGACGAAGAAGTCTGACCATCTTATAGGTGGGCGTCCACGTGATCTTTTGATGTCCCGTGGAATCCAATCAGTAATGGCTCTAGTCCAGCGGTTGTCTGTAAACCTCATTATGTGTCCAGCCCATCTGATTTTTGATGTCTTGGCAAATGAGACAGCATCCCTGATTCTTGAGCGTTGACGAAGATCAGAACTCCGGATTCTATCTCTCATTTGAGTGAATCGTGATATTCCAAGCATAGTTCTTTCGATTCCTCTTTGAGAGACCCGAATAGCGTTCTCATCCTGTTTTCGTAGGGTCCAGGTCTCTGAGGCATATGTTAATGCAGGAAGAATAGTGGAATCAAAGAGATGTGCTCGTAGCTGGAGGTTCTTTGTCCTTTTAGTTATTTCTTCAATGCTCTTGAAGGCATTCCAAGCCGCTCTCTTCCTCCTGCGCAACTCAGGTGCCAGGTCATTCATCATGTTGATTTCTCGACCTAAGTATATATAACTGTTGCATTCGGAGATGGTGGTTCCGTTGAGAGCGAATGGAGCATCAGGAACAAGGCTGTTTCTCATAAACATTGTCTTCGTAAGATTCAGCTGTAGTCCGACCTTTCCACATTCACGGTCAAAGTCCGCCAGCATTTGTGCCGCTTGGCTGATGATTGGTGTTATTAGAACGATGTCATCAGCAAAGCGGAGATGGTGTAGTTGCCGACCATCTATCTTTACTCCCATGTTTTCCCATTCCAGTCGTCGCATGATGTTCTCGAGGGTGGCACTGAAGAGTTTTGGTGAAATGGTATCACCCTGTCGAACCCCTCTCTTGATATAGATGATTACTTCTTTGTAGAATGGTGAGATCTTGGTAGTGAATCCGCAGTAGAGCTCACTAAGGATCCTGATGTATTGAGTTTGTACGCTCTGATTGGCTAGGGCTTCCATGACCGCTTCCGTCTCAACAGAATCAAAGGCCTTCTTTAAATCAATGAACATTAGACAATTTAGACAGAGCGGCATCTTGAACTCCCGAGATACCTCAATGAGCTTGGTTATTGTGTGGATATGGTCGATGGTACTGAATCCTTTTCGGAATCCAGCTTGTTCACATGGTTGTCCTTCATCTAGTGTTCTGCTAATCCTATTCAGGATGACTCGAGTGAATAGTTTGTAGATGACAGACAATAGGCAGATTGGGCGATAGTTGCCAATGTCGTGGATGTCTCCTTTCTTGTATAGTAGTACAGTCCTGCTGGTTTTCCATTGGGATGGAACCTTGCATTCAGACAGGTAGCGTGTGAAGAGTCGAGCCAATGTATTGATGAGTACTGATGGTAAGTTCTTCAGGTGTTCAGGTCTGATCTTGTCTGGGCCAGGTGCTTTTTGTTTCTTTACCGACGAGATGGCATGTTGGATTTCGGAAGGGAGAACATTGGGAACGACATATCCATCATGTGGTATGTGGTATGTGGGCAAGTGGATGTGGCTATTAAAGAGATCTGAGTAGAAGTCATGAATAATCTTCTCCATTGCCCTTCTGGAAGATGTGATAGATCCATCATGATGTCGGAGGGCAGTCATCTTGGTTTTGTAGTTGGTGAAGGACAGGCGGGCATTACGAATGTTTTTCCCAGCTTCTGCTGCATCTACCAGTACTGCTGCTCTCCTGTTTTTGAGGTCATCCTTGTTGGCTTTTCTGCACTGTTTTGCCAGTTCGGACGTTTGCTTGTGGTTGCCTGAGGCACGTGCTAAGCCACGTTGGCGAATAAGTTCAAGGGTGTTCGAAGAAAGACGGATTTTTGTGGTTATCTCTCTCTTGGGATATAAGGATGAAAAAAATAGCTGGATAGCAAGAATACAGAACCCAGTATGAAGATTGATGCTGAATAGCAACCAGTGAATACATAAAATGCCTTGAACAAACAAATAATGATGAACCAATCAGGAAGAAGCAAAGCACATTTTAGTATAAGAAACCCAAATTAAAATAATACATCTCTGGAACAAGAAGGAGAGGTGTCAAGACTGAATAGGTATGTCCTACCCTTGAATTATGCAATGGTATTGATTATTACGTATCATTGTATCACTGTCATCCCATTGTTCATTGATTTGCTCAAGCAGGCACCAGTAACATCTCCATTCATTCCTATAACATGCTAGTGTAGCCCAGTGGCATATTGGGAGCTCTTTCAGGGTCAGGGGAATGAGGATCCTCATTGTTACTGTTTTGGCCATATTGAGTACTCCACAGGTAGTTTGCGAGGCTCTGCCGTGGGAGCGGGATACTCTCAGTAGCTTGCCAGGCTCTCCGGAGGGATGAAGGCTTTTGGGGCAGCCTCTAATCACCTTTACAGATGTTCCCAGTCAGGCATATATGCAGATGGGATACTTTCGGCAACCTGCCTGGTTCTCTGAGAGCGAAAACTAGACAATAAGAGTTTAACTAAATAACTCAATCAATGATCAAAACAAAAGAGAGAAAGTGGAAATTTGAAGGTATTGATAGTTCAGTGGCCTTAAATGTTTCTAAATGTCATAAGTTGTACTAGAAATATTCCTTTTGTCGTAATCTACCCAATATCTCTTCCATCTCTAGAGAGTAGAAGATCATCTAAAAAAGCAATACTCAAAATATTTGAGGCAACTGAAAAATAGAACAAGTTATTGACTAAGTCTTCCATGTAGTCCATTCTGCTTCCATGCCCCACACCATAAACTCCTTTGAGCATCCCTGAGGACCCAAAGCACTTTTAAGTGTGATTCTGGAAGCTCCTGAGCAATGTAAGGTGGGGGAGAAGTGGTAAGGAAGAATAGAGATAGGAAGGGAGATGGGTGACTGGGAGGGTGGCAGTGGGTAATACTGAACACTCCAAGGCCTGAGCAGCACTGCATACTCACACTGAACCATGATCTGGTTGATGGAAAATAGTTAGGAGTGGCCCTCTGGTTCTCTGAGCTTGAAAACTGGCCCCCCCACCCCAAAATTTTAATAAAACTAACAAAGAGGAATTCTATGTCTAATTGGGAGAAAAATAGAAGTCTTTTTTTGTGATCCTGCTACTAAAATCATCCCTTGATTAAATGAAAATGCCATTACAATACTCAAAAGAATTATTGTGAGCTTTATGTTTGAAAAAGAACAGAACTCTAGTTTTAAAAATTTGAATATTGCTGTTTTCTCATTAACTCATGCTATAATTTGTTATTTTACCTCTTATATGACATTTCATATTTCAGAAAAGTTTTGTTTTAAAAATGTTGCTGAAGCTTGGAGCAGAAAAGTGAATGGACTATCCATTAATCCACGCCACCATGTCTGCACGGAGGGGAAAGGGTGTTGGTCCCTTCTGCCTTCTCCCCACTGGAAAGAAAGATGGCAGCCTCTTGGGAGCAGCCTTGTGGAAAGCCAGGTATGAGCCGGTGGTGATGGGACGACTAAAACCTCATGGGAAGGGGGGCATTCCCAGCTCGTCCTTCACGCCCTACCGAGGTCACCAGTTGCCCCCCACGAGAGGCTCTTCGTCACGGCCATGGCTCCAGAGCACAGAAACCAATCTCTTAATTATCTGACTCTCAGTAGAAATACTTCCAGGGTTAATAAGTAAAATAGCAGAAATCCAAAACTGCGTGGCCGCAATAGCAGCCACGCGGCATCATTTAATTCTTGAACCCAGCTGTAGAAAGCAAATCATTTCACAATGCTTTTTCAGCAGGTCTGATTTGGGGGGGGTAAACTCTAAACAATAATGGTGCATCTTTTATCGAAACAATGAATCTAGTCAAAGTAGATAGAGTGTTAAACTAGAATTCATCTGCCTCACAGGCATTGGGAAGGGTGAGGGGTGGGGGGTTATTGGGGTTCTTCATGGTGAAAAATAAGTATTGATTGGTAAAGGGAAATGTGTTTGATATTTGCATGACCGAGACCTAAACCTGAAAGCTTTGTAACTTTTCCCACAGTGATTCAATAAATAAATAATTTTTAAAAAATGTTGCTGTAAAATGCCAAACATGTCTCCAAGGATATATGTGCAATAGAAGCCTTAGACTTTAGCGTAAAATACCTAGATATTGAACTACACATATATCTGGGCCTTGAGATATTTTTAGATTGTTATTCAGTTATGAGACTTTAACTCTCATCACAAAATGTGAAAGTTTAATTATTTTATATATTCACACCGAACACATTGCATTGCCTGATCATTAAATTTGGTTAATGTAGTAATTTAAACATTTATTTTACTGATTTTTATTTTACTGATTTGCTATATATTTATTACTTTTGTTCTTCTCTATGTAAATTACAATTTTATTTTTCTCACTATTATCTTGGGAAATTTCTTTTTTGCATATAGAAGTATTATAATGTATATATTATATTACTTAATTATACTGTGGCTGGAGCGATAGCACAGCGGGTAGGGCATTTGCCTTGCACATGGCATACCCGGGTTTGATTCCTCTGTTTCTCTCAGAGAGCCCGGTAAGCTACTGAGAGTATCCTGCCCACATGGCAGAGCCTGGTAAGTTCCCCATGGCATATTCAATATGCGAAAAACAGTATCAAGTCTCACAATGGAGACGTTACTGTTGACCACTCAAGTAAATCGATGAACAACCGGAAGACAGTACTACAGTGCTACAGTGTCTATTTGGAAATCTTGGAAACTATTTAGTGAGTAAAAATATATTCAAAAGCTAGATATATTAATTGATATTAGCACATCATTTTTGCTATCATATTTGATATTAGTTATTTTATAGCATTTTATAATTAGCTATTCTAACAAGAATATACTAAATCAAATCTACTGACTTATAAAAATTAGTATTGTCATATTTATAGATCTACACATCAGACATAATTTTGCTGATTTTGGGCATAGCTGGCTGATAATTTTTCCAGTTTTCAGTTCGCTTGAATTTGGTTTCAGACTGAAAGCTATATTCAGTTATTCTTACTATCATTCTGGGTTCAGCAGTAACCTGAGACATGATCTGAAAAAGAAGAAATCAACAGTCAAATCAAATCATACAGCAAATTTTAGTCTCAGCACATACCATCTCACTTTAACCAAACAAAGTTTCCTTACTAACTCTAAAGGGTTATAGGAAATTATATCTTTGACTCAAAAGAAAAGATAAGTAAATATTATTGCAGTCTATTACTAGTAGATTATATGTAAAAGAATTACAAATTTTCTTTTTTACATTAATAATTATTTATTTTTAAATTTTTATTAGTGAAACACCATGAGGTACAGTTGTATACTTAAAAATTTTGTGCTTGGGTTTCAGTTATACAACGATCAAGTACCCATCCATCCACCAGTGCCCATTTTCTACCACCATGGGTCCCAGTATCCCACCCCCATCCCCCCCATCCTGGAATGACATGGGTGAATGAAGGAAAACAAATTTACACAAATGTACATAAATTGAAATTCTCAGGTCTGGGGAGATTGTATAAGAGATAATACACCTGCTTAGTATGAGCCAACCCTGGTAAGATACCCAGCACTGCACATGCTCTCCTGAGCACTGCAGAAAGTCACTCCTGAGAACACAGCTGGAAATAGACCCTAAGCACTGCTATGTGGCTCACATTTGAAATCAAAATTCAATGTTAGAATATAATGATTTAAAATAAAACCTTATCTGTTATATTTAGATTAGAACAGCTCCTTCTGAATATAAATACTTCAATAACCTAATGCTCTGAGTATGACAAACAGAGGAAACAAAGCCACTGACAGTTCTGCATAGGGTCAATAAGAATGACTCTGATTCATGTTTTTTATATTACTTATAGTCCTGTCTTGTAAGTTACAGAATTAGAGCAATGTACTCAGAATGAAAAGTGTTAAGCACAGGTGAAATATTTATGTTCATCCAACTGTTACCAAGCGACCAGGACTTACTACTTGTTCTCAAAAATTAATTTCACTTGCCCGACTCTTGATGGCACTTTAATTATGCTGTAATACGAAAACCCATGGTGATAAATATTCCCAGGACTCTCAAATGGACAAATAATATTTGGAAAGTATTACCCATCTACTTCCACACAATATTTATCAGAAAGATCTTCACAGCTATCCTGTAAATGTATACTTTTTCACCATTCCACTTTTATCTCCTTTTAGTTAAAATTTATGTATGGATGATTACAGCAAGATTTAATATTGAATAGAGAATCAGTCAACATCACAAACTCCCCCCATCCTCAAACAGTAGTTTGAAACATTAATGGCATGTTTAGCTATGATTATTTATATTCTGCCCATAGAGAAAAAAAAACTTAGCATTGTTCAGGTCTAAAAGATATCAGAGCTTTTCAAGGCAAATATATAGCTTATTTATGTACTCCTAAATATAAGAGATTTGGGAGAGTTCTTTACATAATGTGCCACAGAAGAGATACAAAAATGAGGCAGGAAAAGGGGTGAGGGGAAATGAGATCACAAAAGACCTCTGGAGAAGGGAGATTCAAATTGGTTTTTGAAAAATAAAAATTAAAACTAAATTCAGGAAAAAACTTTTTTCAAAGTAAAATACTGAATGAAGGAAGGGTATGAAAGATATTTAAGCAAAAACATTCCATGGTTAGAAGATGATATAGTCAGGATTTAATAAGAATTCACTGAATAACAATAATAATATCTATTTGTTTTCTCCTAAATAAGTTGGGTGATAGAAGTAAAGGTAAAAGGTAAAGGCCCTCCCGTTGATCGTCGATTTGCTCGAGCGGGCCCAGTAACGTCTCCATTGGAGACTTTGTTGTTACTGTGTCTGGCATATCGAATACTCTCGGTAGCTTGCCGGGCTCTCCGAGAGGGGCGGAGGAATCGAACTCGGGTCGGCCATGTTGGCCGCTTGTAAGGCGAACGCCCTACCCGCTGTGCTATCGCTCCAGCCCAAAAATGTGGAATAGCAATATGTATATATAAACATATAGGTTGATATAATAGATGAACAGAGATGATAACCAAAATACATAGATGGAAAGAGAAAAAGAGATGAAAAAGAGAACAGACGCCAATACATGTACATATTTTCCTAGAGCACACACACACGAAATGTTTCCATTAATTGATATGCCATTGGGTTACTATGGATTCACACAGAAAGAAGCAGAGAATTTGAGTCTTGAAGGAAAAGTATCATGAGGGTTAGGAAGTTTATTCCTTATTATTTCAATTTACCTATTCTCTCACTTTGCCTTGAGAAAAAAACACTTTTTAGTTACCAACAGCATGATTTTTTGTAAGTCACTTTGCAGCTAATTTGATATTCTTCTTCCCAAAACAATGACATAAAATAATGAGTCCATGTTCAGCGGGAACTGTCAAATTAGCAGTGTTGAATAAAAAAATAATCAGAAAAAATAGATAGTAGTGTTCATATTCTAGCAGTGACAATTCCTCTGTGGAGCTATTAGCAAAACCAAGCAATTGGATCAGGATGCAATTTTAATGAAGTCAGGAGTACACAAATGGAAAATTACATGGGAGGTGCTTTCTTTGGGGAGATAAATATTTATCCTTCTTGTCACAAACACTAGACTTTATCACTGAGTGCTTGGTAGTAGACAAATCATAACAAAATTATTAAACTAGAATTTTGGAACTGTGATATTCACAACAACCCTGTAGGACATGTTACTTATAATTCTCTTATATAAGGACCCCTAAACTATTTTATTGTACTATATTTATTTTATTTAATATTTAAAATTAGTTTTGGTTATTATTATTATAGGGGTCATAGCAGTCATGCAATTTGGGGGACACTAGGCCCATTCCTGGCAATGCTTGAGGGGGTAGGTGGTGCCTAAGATTAAATTCAAGTCCTCACACGTACAAAACATGTGCTCTGCCCTATGAATCACATGTCACTCCTAAAGCCTTATTTATTAATTTTAAAACTAGCTTCATTAGTCAAAAGAAAATGTAAGATGAAGTGTTGGATTAAAAGCCCAACATTTATTGTACACTAAAAGAAATCTATATAACCTAATGTTATTTCTTCACATATAGCAATGACTGGATGAATAATTCCAATATCTGAAAATTCATTATATTCTCCTGGACAGTATAGTACTAATTTGTGAAACAATGTTATTCATATTTCTAGTCCTACTTTTTTAAAAATATGATACCACAACTCTGAATGCTCAGATATTTTGCTCAATAAATAGAACTAATAACTGACCAATTTGCTAATAATTGACCAATTGACAAAAACTAATAATTTTCTTTCTAAGCATCAGTCTTTCAATAAGTATGTCTTGAAATTAAAAAAGAGGCAATCACTGGGCAGGACTGTCACTCCAACAGGTCAGACACTATAATCCAGGAAGTATTTAAGTAAATGGAACACACTGATCCTATATCCAAAATATAAGAAAATCAACAAGAAAACTACAAATTGCCATGTAGCACTGCACTATAGCACTGTCCTCCTGTTGTTCATCGATTTGCTCCAGCGGGCACCAGTAACGTCTCCATTGTAAGATTTATTGTTACTGTTTTTTGGCGTATCGAATATGCCACGGGAAGCTTGCCAAGCTCTGCCGGGTGGGCAGGATACTCTCGGTAGCTTGCTGGGCTCTCTGAGAGGGACAGAGGAATCAAACCGGGTTGGCCGCGTGCAAGGCAAATACCCTACCCACTGCGCTATTGCTCCAGCCCCAAAATTGACATGACTAACTCTAAATGATAAGAGAAATTTCAAATACTGAATAAATATAACATGTAGAAAATGGTAAAGGCAGGAGATATGATAAAATTAAAACATTGACAATCAGAATAAATGTAAATAAACTAAGTTGAACATTAAAAAAAGGCGTTTTTACATTGGATAAAAAGGAAATAAATCAATGAGTTATTTTAAATAGAATAAAAGTAAAATATAAGCTCAGGTTTAAAGTTAAATGATGAAAAAATTTAGGTAAAATTAACTCAGCCAGCACACACACACACACACACACACACACACACACACACACACGCGCGCACACACACAAAAAAAAACAAAAAGCCCCACATTTTCCCGACTCATAATGAAAGTACATAATAAGGAAATCTTCAGAGACAAAAAGTAAATTAATTGTCATTTAGGCATGAGGAAACTATGGGAAACAGAAAGATGGTAAATAAAAGGTATGATATTTTTTGAGGTGTTGGAATATAAAATTTACTTTTTAAGTGATTGCACATGTCTGAATATGCAAAAATTATATAGTATACTTTATTTTTATTGGTCTATTACTTTTTACATTAAAAGACATTTTTTTTGTTTGCTAAATGAATCACCGTGAGATAAAATTACGAAGTTGTTCATGATTGGGTTTCTGTCATACAGAGTTTCAACTTCTGTCCCTTCACCAGTGTACATCAGTTTCCCTCCCACCAGCACCCCTCTGCCAATACACATACACCTCATCTCTATGGCAGGCACTTTTCTTCTCTCTCTTTCTCTCTCTCTCTCTCTGGTCTCTTCTCTATCCTAAGTGCCCTCTCCCCACCCCAACTGTGGCAAGCTTTCAACCATGAAACAGTCCTCCGGGCCCCTATTTCTACTGTTTAGCAATACTACTTCTGGAACTATACCCCAGAGACCCAAAAACACACTGCAGAAAAGTCATCTGCACTTCTGTGTACATTGCAGCACTATTCACAATAGCCAGAATCTGGAAACAACACAGTGCCAAAGAACAGACAACTATATTAAAAAAAAAAACATGGTATATCTACACAGTGGAATACTATGAGGCCACCAGGAAAAAAAGAAGCCATGAAATTTGTTTATAAGTGGATGAACATGGAAAATAACAGGCTGAGGAAATGGGTCAAGAGGACAGAGACAAATATAGAATGATTGCACTCATTTGTAGGACATAAAATATCGAATAGGATATAAAATAGTATGAGACTAATACCCAAGAACAGTAAAAATTTAAATAGATGATGTGTGTGGTATAAAAATTACTATACTTTCTCAATCCAGAACAGAACACTGTCCTCCGATTGTTCATCGATTTGCTTGAGCAGGCCCAGTAACATCTACATTTTTTGAGACTTGTTGTTACTGTGTTTGGCATATCGAATATGTCACAGGTAGCTTGCCAGGCTTTGCCGTGTGGGTGAGATACTCTCAGTAGCTCGCCGGGCTGTCTGAGTGGGGCAGAGGAATTGAACTCAGGTCGGTCATATGGGCTGCGTGCAAGGCAAATGCCCTATCGCTGTGCTATCGCTCCAGCCCTACTTTCTCAATAAAACTACTTAAATGTGCTATTCAATAAATTACTATCACAATAAAATCACTCTCAAGAAAAATATCCTAAAACTATTCAAAGAAAAAAATCAAGTGACTTGTACAATCATTATGATAGACTTTTTACAATTTTAAAATTAAATTTTTAAAATTTTCACATTTTTCCATTAGAATATAGTATTAAACACATTTTAAAGATAATGTATAAGAAACATTTAAAATTATTTTGTACAAAAATATTAGGATATCTATTCTTATTAGGCCTACATAGAATATTTACAAAAATCAATTGTGGTCACTGCAATAAAGTATGATAAATTTATTTCTATACTTTCAAAGAATTATCTAAGTCATGTTAATTTGAATCCAAGCAACTAAATTAGAATTTAATAACAAAAGATAAATTTAAAAAGCTTTTGGATTTAAAACACAATTCTTAATGAGTCATCAGGTAAATACAAATCTATAATAAAAATTTAAGCCACTATTTTAATGCAAGATAGTTAAAATGCTGCACTTCTAAAATACAAGAATGTATCAAGAGATATCATCTTTTAGAAAAAGGGGCTGGAGCGATAGCACAGCAGTTAGGGCGTTTGCCTTGCACGCAGCCAACATGGCCGACCCAGGTTTGATTCCCACATCCCATATGGTCCCCCGAGCACCTCCAGGAATAATTCCTGAGTGCATGAACCAGGAGTAACCCCTGAGCATCACCGGGTGTGACCCAAAAAGCAAAAAATAAATAAATAAATAGAAAAAGAGATTAAATGAATTATATTGAACTTATAAAATAGCAAAATGGTGACAGGCAGTAAGGCTTAAATGGTAGGGGGCACATGCCAAACATGTGGAGGGCTGAATTTGATTCATACCACATAGCCCTCGGGAGAAACACTGGGATATCCCTTTTGGACACTGAACACACAGACAGAACCAGACCTAGTGCTGAACCATAGTCCAAATGACATCAATAGAAAAGAAAGTGAAGAAGGAAGAGGAAAAGGAGGAAGAGAAAATAGAAGAGGATGAGGAATAGGAGAAGGGATTGAAGAACAAAGCAAGCATAAATAAATTAGAAGGAAAACAGAGAGCAGAATATATATACTAAGACCTAACATTTTTAACTGTATATCTCAATCCTATATGAGGTCATATAAGTACATGTGAAAGTCTTAAAATTGTGTTTATAATAATAATTTTTAATTATAATAAGTAAATATTTTTATATAGATGTTTTGTATGCTGCTAAAAATTGCATAAAAGTTTCTCAAGCTATAGAGCTCCCAATAGAAAAAGAAGACTTGAACCAGAAAACAAAAGTCCAATAAAAAGATCTAAAAAGTTAGAAGTTTCTTCTTTTAATAAACTTAAAAACTGATGCTTCTGGAAAATGTGAACAAGAAGATACAAATATGAATCATAAGGTATTTGAAGAGACACTTAAACTAGGTGAAAGGTTTAAAATACAAGGATATTTTAAATAACATTGAGTTAATAATTTAAATGTTAACACAATGATTATTTTTTAGAAAAGTATAACACATCAAAGCAGATCCACAAAGCATAACGATCTTTTTATATCCCTAAGGATTTGAATTAGTTGTTCAAAATAATACTAAAAAATACAGAAATCTTAGAAGGTTTTAAAATTTTCTGCTACTAAAATCTCAAGGACAAGAATTTCACAAGCACACACAAACTTTTGCAGATATTACAAAAGAATGACAACCAACTCACATAGGGTAACTCAATTAAAAATATTAAAAATGCCTGAAAATAATCACTTAATCACTTAATCACTTAAGTTCCCGTTAGTCGTCGATTTGCTCGAGCGGGCGCCAGTAACGTCTCCATTTGTCCCTGTCGCGTGGTAGTGTAGCCCAATGGCATCTGTTCACTCCGGGAACATGAAGGGCCTCAAACCGATCGTTCATGATCTTGATGAAGAAGTCTGACCATCTGGTAGGTGGGCGGCCATGCGGTCTTTTGACATCCCGTGGAATCCAGTCGGTAACAGCTCTAACCTGAAAATAATGAAATACTAAATTAAGCTATACAAAAATTTTGATCAGATTGTTTCTAACACAGTCTTTCAATTGTGTAACAACTTTAGAAGCCTTCATATGTTATTTCCCCAATTTTATGATTGAAAAACAGAAGAAAAAGACTATGACTTTTAATCCGATTATCTGGATCAATAACAAGACCACCACATATTTTAAGTGGAGAGGGAAAATAGAATGAAAGTGGGAAAAAGAGAGACAAGTGAGTTGCTTGATCCACAGGAGCCTTCATTATATGTCTGTACATCCTAAAACGAAGGAAGGAGAATATGGGTGCAGATTTTGAGCTGAGTGTAATCATCTTTTTTTCTGACTGTGCTTTTCCTCCTCACAAGCAAGTACGTGCATGCATGCTCTGCTTTTATTAGAAAGTGAAGGACAGACTTGATCTTCAAGCCTGTATTTTCCCTGAACACACATCTCACTTTCTTGTCCCTCGTTTTTTTTGTTGTTGCTGTTACTGTTTTATTTATTTATGTATTTATCTATTTATTTATTTATTTTTATTGAATCACTGTGAGAACAGTTACAAAGCTTTCAGATTAAGTCTCGGTCAATAATGATCAAACACCCATCCCTTCACCAGTGCACATGTTCCACCACCAAGAACCTCAGTATATCTCTCATCCCACCCTCCCCCTGCCTGTGTGGCAGATGATCTTCACTTTACTCTCTCTTTACTTTGATTACATTCAATTTTTTGACAGAAGACTCAGAATTATTATTTGGAATTTTCCCCCAACATCAGATCTGCTGAAAAGGTATCATTTGTTTTCTATTGCTGATAATGAAGAGCTGGTATTCTAGTAATTAAGTCCAGAGGGATTTCTGCTACAAGTCGCTGGGTTCTGAAATTAGTTTGTGTGCCTCTGGGATCATGACCGTTCAGGAGCAGTGGAGTCTTTTGTGGGCAGCAACTCAGGGTCTCGTGCAGGAGGGGAGAAGGGCCGGTTCCTCCCCCCATCCCGAGAGACTCCGATTGCCCTGTCACTGCAAGCTCATACCTCTGTCCAATAGGCTCTGAAAGATGGCGGTCACCATGCTACTGCTGAGGGGGAAAAGGCAGAGGGATAAACACCTTTCTCCTCCCTGGGTGGCAAAGGACTGTAGCTTAGTTCACAGTCCAGAAGCATTTCTACCAGAAGCTGCTGGGTTCTGAGATTGGTTTGTGTGCCATTGGGATCAAGGCCATTCAGGAATAGAGGATTCGTTCGTGGGCGGCCTTGTCCCTCGTTTCTTGCTTGCGTATTTCCATTCTGGATAAGACTTTTTTCTCTCTTAGAGAGAGCAAAAGGGTATGCCCTGCCATAGAAGCAGGGCGGGGTAGGGTGAGTTAAGTGGGGGTGGGAGGAGGCACACTGGGATCATTGGTGGTAGAGAATGGGCACTGGTGGAGGGATGAATACTGAGCATTGTATGACTGAAATGTAATCACAAAAGTTTGTAAGTCTGCACCTCACGGGGATTCATTACAAAAAAATAAAAAATAAAAGCAAAAATATTTAAAAATTTTATATATATACATATATATATAAGACTCTTCTCTCTTGAAGATACACTTCTCGTTTTCTCTCTCCTCACATCTTTTTACATGTTTCGATAAAACTATTTTGTTTTATCAAAAATGAAAGAAAAAAGGAAAGAAAGCAAAGGACATTTACAACACAGTTTATGTAACAATCTGGTTATGCATGAGTAGTAAAAGTTTGGTGGCTGATTTCTGAATAGAAATATATATTTTTTTATCTGGGTAGTTATTTTTATTTTAATATCTTCTTTAATCTTTCTTCTGGGGAAAATTCATTATCTTTTTGTTTGTTGACAGAAGGGCGCCATACCCTTTTGTCCTCAGGACTTACTCCTGGAGTTGCTCAGAGAACCATATGCAGTTATGGGAATCTAGCAGGGACTGCCTGTGTGCAAGGTGAGTTCTTGGAGCCCAGGACTACCTCTTCAGTTCTGGTTTCATAGCATTCTAAAGCTCAATGCAGTGTGATTCCATGCTGCTATACCAAATTAAGAACAACAACTGATGGCAGATGTTTGGAGTTTAATGAATTTAATTGCATTTCACAGTTATTAAATCTGGAATAGTGAAGGAGCTCAAAAGCTTCTTTAGTTCTCTTATTTTAATGGCACCTACCTTGTCAACTGCCAGGGATATTAGATAAATTATAAGTATTCTAGTAACTAGCAATTAATTAGAGAAATGAAAGCTACTTTTTAGTTCCTAAGTATAAAAATTATACACATACATATATATCTAGATAGATAGATAGATAGATAGATAGATAGATAGATATGAATTACCTGTAGACAAGGTCCAGAAGTAGCAATCAGAGAAGCTTTCTTTGTTTGTTTGGGGTTTTTTTGAGTAATATTTATTTGGCAGTGCTTAAGGGGTTACTCCTGGCTCCGCACTTAGGAATTACTCCTGATAAGCTCAGGGGCCCATATAGGAAACTGGGGGATGGAATAGGGTCCGCTTTGCTCAGTCCCAAGAAGCTGTTGTTAAATTAAAAAGTTGATACTGAAGACCTCAATCATAAGAGGACTAGGTGGTTCTCTCTAACTCACCACCAGGAAGCTGCTGCAGTTCTTGATACCTGTAAAGAACTTACCAATTATATTAATAATCTGGTGGGAAGGCAGGTGGGAATATGCCGTGCATGTGTCCAGGAGCTTGGCTACAGTTGACTCCAGTCAAGACTGTTTTCCAGCCTTCACTTTACAAATCTTCCTGAGTTTCTCTAATTTTTAAAGCTAACCCAAAAACCCAGTGCAAGAGATTCTGAGAAATGTAACATACAATATTAAAATAGAATGGTGGACGTTTAGTTAGTAAATAATCATTCCTAACATGGGCTCAGCATTGCCCAGTAAATGAGGATAGGCTCTCATTACTACACGACTTAATTCCCGCACATTTAGATGAATTCATATATTTGAAGCTTTGCTCCCATATTTTAACCAAAATTAGAATTTTCCAATAAACTTTCATTTAAATAAAGACAATTTCTCTACGAACAAGTGGTAATAATCACAAAAACTTTAGATTTTTTTCCTACAACACTGATTTGCTAAGGAAATATTTGCTAATTTCATTTCCAATATCCAATCTGTTTTCATTTTTGAATATCATAGACTGGTTTGTATTTTCCTCCTCTTGCTTCTAGCATTGCTACAGCATAAACAGCTAAAGCTACTAGCTTCTGGATCACGGGTGGTGGTGAGTAAGAACAGCAGACCCAGCACTGGATGTTTTCAGTGTTATGCCTATCTTTACAGCTCACAGAGACCAACATCATCGTCTAGTTTAGCACAGGGTCCCCGCTCTCTCAGCAGCTTCCCGCAGCCATGGCTTCTCCTGCTGTCAGACTGGAGGATCTTCCCAGCAGCAGCTCCTCTAGCATCTTCTTTCTCTTCCGGAAACAAAACAGAGCAACTCCTGGCCTCTGTGCTTCTGTGCATCCCCTCCCTTTATAACCTGGCTGCTTATGCCCGGTATTAACAAGGCTGTATCAACCCATCTACCTGGTTTGGTACACAGAACAACCAATCAGAGCACCTAGACAAAAGAAAATCAAATTGTCTACATCAAAAGCAATCATGTAGCCTTTACTAAGTCACGACCCAGACCTTAGATAGAGGCGCCTGCGTCCTTCACTTACGTTGTAACAGTAGGGTCTGGCCATCTCTTAAGGGTAGTCTGCGGCTCCAGGGCAGAATTCCAGTGCTTCCTCTACTGAATTATTCTACACATTTCCATCATCTTATTCTTCAGTTATCCGTATTTTCAGGAACAGGCTACATTGTCACTGTTCCAAATCACAGTTTTACCATAGCACTCTGATATTTTAAAATTATGCATTCACCTTTTTGCCCACAGTGTTTATTTCATTACAGGTCCTGGGTTTGTTACCATTATTACAACAGAATGATCTCAATATTAGTTGCTAAAAACAACTCATTTGTTCTCTATAATTGTAAGATCCTAAGTTTGAAATGAATCTCTAGGCTAAGAAATGGTGTCAGTTATGTTTTTGTGTTCCTTTGGGAAGAACACTTTTTTTCCCCCCTTTTCCTCCTTCTTAGAGGCTATAAGCATTCCCCTACTTACAGCTCCTTGCCCATTTTCAAGCTAGTACAATAGCCTCTTTTTAAATTTCCTTCTGCTTTTACTTGATACCGATCCTGGAGGTTACATTTGTACAGCAACCTGTCAAGTCAAGACCTCTAATTATATTATTTCTGCCAAGTCTCTTCACCATGGCTTATCTTCAATTTCTGGAGATTAGGGTGGGTACTTTGTGGAGTCTAAGAACGCTGATCTGCTTGCCAATTTCCGTTTAATGGGAAATACCCACATATCCAAGCTCCATTTGTTCTCTGAATAATGCTTTCTTTGTGCCTTTTGTATTTAAATTTTGTATAACTTCAATGGAATTAGTATAGATCTTTGCATTTTTCTGGGTATCAGTGTTCCAGTTCATTTTTTGATGCATTTATATGAATTAATTATTTGTTAGTTCCAATAAAATTATGCCATTTGATTCTATAGATTGAAAATAATGCAAAGATTATATTTTCATGTGTTAATAATATATTAGTTTTTCTCAAGTCACACATCTTTCACACAGCTTCTTTTCTGTAATGCAAGGTTAAAATATTTTGTGACATGTAGAGTGAGGAAGACCAACATTGTGTTTGATGAAAGAAACAAAATGATTAATTATTAAGGCATAAAATATTCTAATTTTTCTATCATTTGGCTCTCAAAATTTGGGGCTAAAACACTAATACCTCAGGTAGGGTGTTTGCCTTACACATGAACAACCTGGGTTCAGTCCCTGGCAGTGGTCTCCTGAACACTGCCAGTAGTAATTCCTGAGCATTACCAGGTGTGGCCCAAAAACAAATTTAAAAAATTAGATCTTAACATTTATGAATAACAAGTTAGAATGCCACATTAACAGAGTATTCACCATTATTTCCCATTGTCTCTATAACTTTTATTATTTGTTACCTCTCATTTTCCTTATATTATTACTTGGCCTGCTTAATTTGAAACAGTCCTCAACAATGCTTAGATTCTCTTACCCTCCTAAGATAATGTGAATTTTGGATACCTGTTACTACCTATACATTGTCTATTTCAATCTCTCAAAGAATACAATACATTTTTGTCTCACCTTTAGTTAATATAAATCCTAAATCCACATTTTATTACAAAATCAGTTGTTGACTTTATGTTGTTACTATCAATATTAATGGTTACTTATGTCCAAATTCTCAACATCAATTCCAAGGAAAATACCAATAAAAAAGTATTAAAAAATGCCATTTTCAATACAGGTCAGATAGAGAAGAAAACACCAAGTAAAGGGTGTTTGGAAGACCCGCTTGGCTTGAGTGATGCGTGCTGAAAGTAACTATAAACCGAACACAATGGCCTTGTGTTCCTTTACCTTTCTTGCAAACCACAGCACCCAAAAGGAGAGAGAGAGCAAAAGAGAATGCCCTGCTACAGAGGTGGGTAGGGTTGGGTGGGGGATGGGGTGGTGTTGGTGGGAGGAAAACTGGGATCATTGCTGGTGGCTCTGGTGGAGGGATGGGTACTAGATCATTTTATGACAAACACAAACGTGAAGGTTTGTAAATATGTAACTATACTGCACGGTGATTCACTATTAAAAAATCAAATTTTAAAAATGATGCAATTTTCATTCTTACAAAAAAACTGACATGTTGGCTTGAGAGAAAAAAATATTTAAAAACTATAAGAATGAGTTCCTTGTATTAGTTTAAAACCAAAGTAAGTTTTAGCAAAAATTGGTATTTAAGGCCCATGAACTATTTGGTGATTGCAAGAATCCGAGGGTCATAGGGGAATGGGAATAAAAACTTAGAGTGGAAAATATAACTAATTCACATAACAAGTATTCTATTGATTTTCAATACACTCTGCAGGATTTATTCACCTTCTTAATACTCTGATTCTCCATCAGCACTGCTCTAATGAGATAACCAAGAAATTTTGGACACAAAAAAAGGGATTGTAGCAAAATGTCAGCATACAACATGACAGATTCAAAGTCACTAATTTTTGTTGCCAATAAGATAAGAAATGAGATTTTATTTATTTTATTATTATTATTTTGCTTTTTGGGTAACACATAGCAATGCTCAGGGGTTACTCCTGGCTCTGCACTCAGGAATTACTCCTCGTGGTTCTCGGGGAACCATATGGGATGCTTGGAATCGAACCCAGGTCGGCTGCATGCAAGGCAAACATCCTATTCGGTGTGCTATCTCTCCAGTCCCAGAAATGAGATTTTAAATGTCTGTGATTGACAGCAGATTGGACGTAATATTGAAATAATTGGCAAATACAATTAAAGAGAAAATAGGTGCATAAACAGTGAAAAAGAAGTTGAAATATTTCTATCTGCAAAGAGTCTCTGTCAAGGAAATTCAAGAAAATGCATTAATAATTAACCACACGCAATTAAACATTGATATTGCTAATACCTTAAACCTCTCATTTTTTGCCAACAAAATTGTATCATTTTTCAAGGAATTGTTTCATAATGTGCATCATAAAAATAATGTATTCATCATAATAGTATGTTTTGTTGATAGATGCTCATTAAATCCATATAGCTTACCATGATACACAATTTGTGTTTTTTTGTTTTTGCTTTTTGAGGTTTCCAGTGCCCAGGGATCACTTCTGGTTTCTATGCTCAGGGATTACTTCTGGAGATGTTTAGGGGACCATATACAGAACTAGGGATCAAACTCGGGTTGACTGTGTGCAAGGTATTCACCCTCTCACTGCAGTAGTAGTGTCTCTCCAGTCTCCATGACACACATATTTTAATGGAAATATATGACCTATGTAAGATTGATATATTTTGTATCAATACTAAATTAAAATTTTTAATTAATATGAAAGAGATAGAGTTGTCTTTATTTATATGTGGCACTAAGGGGCTATGTGGTGGACAGGTGTTCAGCTCTGTCTTCCCACATGCAAAGTACACACACCAGCCTCTTGAGCCATATCCGCAGTACAGTATATAGAATTTTTTATTAAAATGACATTAAGGAGGGTTTTTAATTGTTTTCCTTTTCTTCTGGTTTTTGAACTACACCTGGAAGTGCTCAACTCTTACTGGGTCTATCTTCAGGGATCACTCCAGATGGTGTGATGGGGATTCTATCTGGTTTAGCTATGTGCAGAGAAAGCATCTGCCCACTTTACTATCTCTCCAGTCCCAAGGAGATTTTTTTTTCAGGTTGACGTTTATACTAAAAAAATTATACTAAGAGAGATTCTCTTAGTATAATTTCGCAAATGTATATGGAAAAAGCTATGTGTAAAACGTAGCTTAAATCCCATTTTTATATAAATTCAAAGCAGTTAAAAGCAGATACAGAATTAAGCAGAATGTAATCAATTCTTTGAAGTAATGTCTTAAATGTCTGCGATACACTTTTTGATAGTGGATCAACAACCAGGAAAATAGAGGTACAAATAAGCAAATTTATCGGTTATCTCATGCAATTTTTTTTAATCTAGGCATTTTCTTTAATTGCTGAATTTAGCTACAGGCACAAGGAAGATTATGACCATGTATTTAGCTATTTATATTATTTATATATTTGCTTTATAAATAGTAAAGTAAAGGCCCTCCTGTTGTTCATCGATTTGCTCGAGCGGGCCCAATAACGTCTCCATTGGAGATTTTGTTGTTACTGTGTTTGGCATATCGAATACGTCACAGGTGGCTTGCCAGGCTCTGCCGTGTGGGCGAGATACTCTCGGTAGCTTGCCGGGCTCTCCAAGAGGGGTGGAGGAATTGAACTCGGGTCGGCCATGTTGGCTGCGTGCAAGGCAAACGCCCTACCGCTGTGCTATCGCTCCAACAGGCCGGAGAGCCTGGCAAGCTACCAAGAGTATCTTGCCCGCACGGCAGAGCCTGGCAAGCTCCCTGTGACGTATTCGATATGCCAAACACAGTAACAACAAAATCTCCAATGGAGACGTTACTGGGCCCGCTCGAGCAAATCGATGAACAACGGGAGGGCCTTTTATAAATAAACACGATTTTTAGTTATGCTTTGTAAATGAATCAAAGAAAAAAGCAAACACAATCATTATTTAAATCTGGACTATTTTAAGTATTAAAAAATTTACATGAAACTTAATATTTTAGTAACTTCTTACCTTTTTCTCTATTTTACTTAACAATAATATATTAAAATTTAACATTTTATAGCATGAATTTAAAATTTGTTATAGTATTTAAATTAATATATTCTCCTTACTTTATTGTATATTATTGATATATGTTTGTAAGTTAAATTTTTACAATTTAACTTATCATTTTTAGCCTTAGAGAAAGTTCACTGCTCTCAAGTTAATTGCTTACTTAAACCCCAGAAATGTTTTTCCCTCTTTCCTAGTTTTTGATAATCCCTTCAATTACTTGCTTTAGAAACTTTCTGGAAACTGCCATGTAGTTTGATATCATAAAATATAAAGGTTAATTTGCTCAATTGCTGAGACTTTAATTGCAACACATCAGTTATTTAGACTGGTTGACATTTCCTGTAAATTCCTCTAATTAGGAAACCCTTAGAGATTCCTATGAAAGGAGATGAAATCACCAAAATGTGTTGGCAGAGATACATGTTTTCCTTCTTGCTGAATGAGTTCAAAACATTATGAACATTTGGAAAGATCTAAGAATTATAACTTTAGAGTTAAAATGCCTAGTGTGTGACCTCAGTTGCTTTTTGGGTTGTTGTGATTGCTCTGCTGCTCATTTGTGTGCTTTGTAAGTGTATGCATGTGTAGGAGAATGATGTGCTTGCACTGATATGAAAAAAGAATTGTAATCAAAGGATAGGAGCTCATTAAAAGTGTGTCATAGGAGGTGATTCATAAATTGTTAAAGCAGAACTTCAGAAACTTGAAGTCTATATTCTGGAGGGAAAAGTATATTTTACGTTTTAAAGTTGTATGATTAAATCACATTATCTGTTTTGTTTTCTACCAAGAGAAGAATTGCATAGCTATATTTAGTATTGGTATACAAACATATACGAACATAAGATCTAATGTCAAGAGAAAATAAAACAACAGATTGGTAACCAGCCCACCTTTTAGTTGAAATAATTTGAGATAGATATAAATCACATAGACTATAACTCGGTTATCTAGAAACCCTGACAATAATCCCTAGCTACTCATATCATTGGTGCCTTGTGTTTTACTATATATGAAGGATACCATCTCAATACAGTCCAGTACCATAAACATTTCACATTTATGTATAAATTTTAAAAAATGGAATGTTAATCACAAAGAGATTTATAACTGCCACTTTATCCTCCTCAACTTTTAAAAACAACTTCCTGCAAGATATGAGAATAGATATTAAGACATAATTTACATGAATAAACACCTTTATAAAAAGTTAATAAATTTTAACTGCAAATCCTGTATTTATTACAGAGTTGGATCATAGGTTGGTGTAATACTTAGATCAAAATTAAAACTAAAATCCAAAAACAGTACAAAAAATCCAGCCAACTTTGGAAAAACCTGCTTGCTTTGAAGACAGGCCACATATATCTGGAGCTGATGTGCTCAGACAGTGCTTTCTGGAAAATCTTGAAGGCAATACCAATTTAGATATTTTAGCTATTTCAAGCCAACCTAAGGCTGATAATTAAGCTATATTATGAAATTGTTAAAATGCAAACATATGTTGAGCCTATAATCTTCACCCTAATCTTGAATTTGTGATAAATGCTACAGGGTATTCATATTTGCATATAGGGTGAGACAGCAATTTGTGAATATTGACAAGGATGCATGGTAAGCTGGCATGGGAAAGTTCGGTTCTGCTTACTACTTTTATATTTGGGAAGATAAGAGGAAGAGTTACATTCAGGAGTCACCAGAGTGTCCAATACATAGGAAGTAGAGAAAATGTTGAAAAAATATATTGGGAGATGACTAAACTCATCAGAAACTTGCTTTTAACAGAGAAAATATAAAGTCACAAACAAGAATATAATTTCTGTTGCGTTATATCCCTTAAGAATGAGTGTAAGTTTTGGGGGGGGACAGTCAAGAGTGAACTTAAGAGGAACAGAGTTTTAGAAAGAACAGATGGAGTCATTGAATCAAGATTATTGGTAGGGGCAGATGGATAGTACAGTTTTTAGGATACTTGCCTTGCAGGCAGACCACCTGGGTTTGATCCCTGGCATCATATGTTCTTTTGAACCCCATTAGGAGTGATCCCTGAGTGCAGAACAAGGAGTAAGCCCTGAGAGCTGCCAAGTATAGCCCCAAACTAAACTAAACAAACAAAAAGATTCATATTTGGCTATAATTTTATATAAATACAACCCCCATTTTCCCCAAGAAAAATAAACTCATTTCTGCCTTAATAGCCTTATTGGTATGAAAGAGGGAGAGAAAGTGTATGTGACTGCTTCCAGAGAAAAAGAAAACTGTTCAGCTGCCATTTAGCAAGGAACAATCTATTTTTCTAAAAACAATCATCAGGGATCAAAACAGATCAAAACAACTGTGAGATATCATCTCACACCACAGGGACTGGCACACATCCAAAAGAACAAAAACAACCATTGTTGGCATGGTTTCAGGGAGAATGGGACTCTCCTTCACTGCTGGTGGGAATGCCAACTGGTCCAGCCTTTTTGGAAAACAATATGATGGACGTTTCTCAAAAAACGAGAAATTAAGCTCCCATTTGACCCAGCAATACCACTTCTAGGATCAACCCTGGAAACATGTAAAGATATAGTAGAAATGATATCTTCACTTGTATGTTTGTTGTAGCAGTATTTACTATAGCCAGAATCTGGAAAAAAACCCAAGTGCCTGAGAACAGATGACTGGTTAAAGAAACTTTGGTATATCTACACAATGGAATACTATGCAGCTGTTAGAAAAAAATGAAAACATGAAATTTGCATGTAGGTGGATCAACATGGAGAATATCATGCTAAGTGAAATTAGTCAGAAAGAGGACAAGACATAGCAAGACCGCACTCATTTGTGGAACATAAAGTAACATAATAGGAGAATAACAGCTAAGGATAGTTGAAATAAGGGTGAGGAGGACTGCCCCATGGCTTGGAAGCCAATGTCATGCACTGGGGGAAAAGGTATCTGGGATAGAGAGAAAAGCACTAAGTAAATGATGGTTGAAGGGATCGCTCGGGATAGTGGATGCGTGCTGAAAGTAGACTATGGACCAAACATGATGGCCGCTTAATACCTGTATTGCAAACCATAACACCCAAAAGGACAGAGAGAATAAGAGGGAATGAGACTGCCACAGAAGCAGGGGGTAGGAAGGGGTCGGGATGCGGGGAGGGATACTGGGAACGTTGGTGGTGGAGAATGGGTACTGGTGAAGGAATGGGTACTTGAACATTCTTTAACTGAAATGCAATCATGAAAGTTTGTGAGTCCATAAGTGTATCTCACTGTGATTAATTAAAATAAAAAAATTAATCTTATAACTTAAAAAATATATATGGGCCATATCCAAGAGCGCTGGAGGTGGGGGCACTACTATTATGCTGGCTGGCAGTACAGACTGGAAAGTTTGGAGTTCAGAACAAGGGGTCCTGGGGCCCAGAAATGCTCTGGTTGTACCAACCACATGAGATACTAGTTATTGAACTCAGTATTTCTGTGTGATACACTTGAGCATAACTGTCCTTTTTAAAAGAAAATTAGGTAAGGTAAAGGTAAAGGCCCTCCCGTTGATCGTCGATTTGCTCGAGCGGGCCCAGTAACGTCTCCATTGGAGACTTTGTTGTTACTGTGTCTGGCATATCGAATACTCTCGGTAGCTTGCCGGGCTCTCCGAGAGGGGCGGAGGAATCGAACTTGGGTCAGCCATGTTGGCTGCGTGCAAGACAGACGCCCTACCGCTGTGCTATCGCTCCAGCCCTCTAACATTTTAATGGGTTTTAAATTTATCTTGTGTACCTTTTTTAATGTTTTGGTGCCACACTAAGCTGTGTTCCAGGTTTACTCTTGGCTCTGTCTTCAGGGGTCATTTCTCAACACTTGTGATAAATACCATATATGACACCATACACAGTGCCAGGCATTCAAACTGTGCTGACTGCATGCAAGGCAAGACCTTACCTGGTGGACTATCTCTCCTGTTTATATTCTTGTACAAGTCCTTGATTGAGCTATTTATCCACGGAGATATCATTTTTTTTTACTTTGGAGGAAGTGGGTTATGCATGGGCCACATCTGGCTATGCTCAGGAATTACTCTTGGCTCTATGCTCAAGGATCACTTCTAGTTGTTCTCAGGGATCAAATTAGGTAGATCTCATGCAAGGTAAATGCCTTACCATTTGTGCAATCTCTCTTGCTCCCTTCTTTCATTTTGATGATGGGGCTGTTTTATTTTTAGTTTTGTGACTGCTTATAATATTTCCATATATGCACACATGTATATATACACATCATATATGTATATTTATATACATGGATTTATTATTTCTGGGATTCTAATTCTATTACGTTTACATCTGTTTTTCTCCCAATACCACAGTATTTTAACTACTATAGCTTAATACTTTTATTTAAGGCTGGGTACCATGATGCTCCCCATCTTGGTTTTCCTCAGAATTTCTTTAGGCATTTGATGGTTCCTCAACCCATTGATTTACCTCTCTGGCCAAAAGAGATTTTAGAAATATATATAATAAAGGAATATTAAGTGTCTTCAAAAAGTTTTTCTATATCAACTAAGAAGAGCATGTGATTTTATTCTTCCCTTGTTTATGTGGTATATTAACATAATTTTTTCTAATATATTATTGAATTTTGTTCAATAGGATTTTGTTTAACATTCTTCTTCAGCAATTTTGGTCTGTAGTTTTACTTTTACTGTGTTATCTTCTGTTTTCAGTATCAAGGTAATGTTAGTCTCATATAAACGATTAGCAAGAATGGCTTTTTCTTAGTAATTTGGATGAGTTTGAACACTATAGGTCATCTTTGGAGGTTTTGGTAGAATTAAAAAAATCCTAAGATCTGTGGCTTTGTTTTGGGTAAGACTTATTATTTCTATTTCAATTACCCTGCTTGCAGTTAGCCTGTTGAGATGTTCTATCTTTTCTGATTCAGTCCTCAGAGTTTATATAATTCCAAAAGTATCTAATTTTTTTTAGTTTCTCCAATTTTATGATATAAAATTGTTCATATTGGTCCTCTGGTCTTTCTTTTTATCTTTTGTACTTCTGTGAGAGTTGTTTTAACTTTTCTCCTTTCATTGTTCAGTAATCTTTAGTATTTCTTTTCCTTTGTGATTCTAGTTAAGGGGTCTTCCTTTTCATCAACATTTTAAAAACTAATTTTTGATTTCTTTGCTTTATTTTTAATTTTCTCAATAATTTTAATTATTTTATTCATCTAATAATTTTAGGGTTTTTTTTTTTTGTTTTAAGATCGGGCGCGTTCAGGGTGGTATTGTTTTAAATTCTTAAAGTTGAAATTTATTTTGTCTCTTATTTGAGATTTTTTTTTAAGAATTACCAGGCATAAGCATGCATTGCTTAATTTATTTGCTTGGATTTTTTTTTTCTGTTTGATTTGATCCTGGTTTTGGTATTTGAGCCAAACCTGGCATTGCTCAAGTCTTACTCCTGGTTCTGCATTCAAAAATCACTCCTGGAGGTGTTAAGGAATCATAAGGAATTCCTAGTGTCAAACCCAGGTAGAATGTGTACAAGACAATGCCTCACCTGCTCCGCTACCTCTCCAGCCTAAAACCAGTGCTGCTTTGTACATTTTCTGGTACTATTACATTTGCTGCCCTCCGACATCATGATGGATCTATCACATCTTCCAGAAGGGCAATGGAGAAGATTATTCATGACTTCTACTCAGATCTCTTTAATAGCCACATCCACTTGCCCACATACCACATACCACATGATGGATATGTCGTTCCCAATGTTCTCCCTTCCGAAATCCAACATGCCATCTCGTCGGTAAAGAAACAAAGAGCACCTGGCCCAGACAAGATCAGACCTGAACACCTGAAGAACTTACCATCAGTACTCATCAATACATTGGCTCGACTCTTCACACGCTACCTGTCTGAATGCAAGGTTCCATCCCAATGGAAAACCAGCAGGACTGTACTACTATACAAGAAAGGAGACATCCACGACATTGGCAACTATCGCCCAATCTGCCTATTGTCTGTCATCTACAAATTATTCACTCGAGTCATCCTGAATAGGATTAGCAGAACACTAGATGAAGGACAACCATGTGAACAAGCTGGATTCCGAAAAGGATTCAGTACCATCGACCATATCCACACAATAACCAAGCTCATTGAGGTATCTCGGGAGTTCAAGATGCCGCTCTGTCTAACGTTCATTGATTTAAAGAAGGCCTTTGATTCTGTTGAGACAGAAGCGGTCATGGAAGCCCTAGCCAATCAGGGCATTCAAGCCCAATACATCAGGATCCTTCGTGAGCTCTATTGCAGATTCACTACCAAGATCTCACCATTCTACAAAGAAGTAATCATCCATATCAAGAGAGGGGTTCGGCAGGGTGATACCATTTCACCAAAACTCTTCAGTGCCACCCTCGAGAACATCATGCGACGACTGGAATGGGAAGGAATGGGAGTGAAGATAGATGGTCGGCAACCTCACCACCTCCGCTTGGCTGATGACATCGTTCTAATAACACCAAACATCAACCAAGCGGCACAAATGCTGAACGACTTTGACCGTGAATGTGGAAAGGTCGGACTACAGCTGAATCTTACGAAGACAATGTTTATGAGAAACAGCCTTGTTCCTGACGCTCCATTCGCTCTCAACGGAACCACCATCTCCGAATGCAACAGTTATATATGCCTAGGTCGAGAAATCAACATGATGAATGACCTGGCACCTGAGTTGCGCAGGAGGAAGAGAGCGGCTTGGAATGCCTTCAAGAGCACTGAAGAAATAACTAAAAGGACAAAGAACCTCTAGCTACGAGCACATCTCTTTGATTCCACTATTCTTCCTGCATTAACATATGCCTCAGAGACCTGGACCCTACGAAAACAGGATGAGAACGCTATTCGGGTCTCTCAAAGAGGAATCGAAAGAACTATGCTTGGAATATCACGATTCACTCAAATGAGAGATAGAATCTGGAGTTCTGATCTTCGTCAATGCTCAAGAATCAGGGATGCTGTCTCATTTGCCAAGACATCAAAAATCAGATGGGCTGGACACGTAATGAGGTTTACAGACAACCGCTGGACTAGAGCCATTACTGATTGGATTCCACGGGACATCAAAAGATCACGTGGACGCCCACCTATAAGATGGTCAGACTTCTTTGTCAAGACCCTAAATGATCGGTTTGAGGCTCTGCATGTTCCTAGAACAAACAGATACCATTGGGCTACGCTAGCACGCAACCGGGATGAATGGAGACGTTACTGGCACCCCTCGAATAAATCGATGAATAACGGGGATTAAGTGATTAAGTGATTAAGTGAAGTGATTACATTTGCTGAATATCATCTGATCAAACAGATCACGTCACTTATTTCCATAATTTTTTTTAGCTCTTGTTGGTTTCCCCGTTGCCTTAATAAATATTTGCTAGCATTATTTAGTCTTCATATATTTGAGTAGATGTGAATTCTACCTCTTCTTAATTTCACCTGGTCCCATGGAAGAGTGTGTAATCATCAGGTGGCTAGGGAAGGCCCTCAGCTCACTCTCTTGCCACCTGCATTTGGTGGCCTCAGGCCACTTCCCAATTCAGGATGGCTAATGCCATGGGTGGACAAAGGAGGAAACGAGGGCCAGGCTGGTTGGTGATCAGTTGTCATTTATTCCGTTCTCCCCACACACCTGTTCTAATCTCACTAAGTGCCTCATTCTAGTCTCACATTGCCACTCATTTCCATCTCCTTCTATCTCTCCCACTCATGTCTCCATGCTCTCACTCCCTGACTTACTCTCTCTCCTTTCTCACTGACTCCCCATATTGGGGGTAGTCACTACACGCCAATCTGGTAGGAAAATCAATATATGATAGCCCTTCTTCCTATCAAAGACAAAGTACCACTTATGGGTGTTTCTCCTCTCCTTAGTACAATAACTTAATTAACATTTTAATTCTACTTCTTAAGATTGGCTATTTTGTATGGACACAGTAAGAGATACATTATGCTTGTAGGGTGGCTCTCCTGGGGACATCTCACTATAGATCTCAGAGTACAGTGCTCAGGCCAGATTAATCTTTTCTAACCTTAGCAGGATCCTAATTCAGTTGTTACTTTTGGGATCATGACAGATTTTGGTCCATGACCATGCTCTTAACTTATAGTTAAGTATTATTGCAGGTCCCTGTGGCAAGGCAGAAAGGTCAAACCAATGTTATCCTACAGAAGAGGTAAGTGAGAATCATGTGTGAGCAGTTCTGGCCCATTTTGCAATTGTAAAGGTAGCTTGTTTACTTTAATGTAAACCAGGGTACATAAGAGAGTGCTATTAGAAGCCACTATCTATAGAATCTGTGATTTTTCTGTAAGAAAAGTACACTCTGCCAGAAAACTTTATTTTTCATACAGAATGCTCTAAGAGTTTCAAGTTTAATAATAGGTGCACAGGTGTGATATGTGGTTAGTGACTAAGAGACTTAATCACCAGTATTATATGAATCAAAGTTGGAAAAAAGTCACAATTTATTGACTTAAACAATTATATGCCTTGTTTCTCCTACATCCATGTTTTCATCAGCACTAATCAGAGCATTTGAAAATTTTTATAGTAACCAAAGCTCTTCACTTATGATTCTTTGGAATATGAGAAGTAACTTTCCTCTCATATTCATTAAATTTGTGGTTTTTGGAATCTATTGAAGACATTTAAATGTAGTAATCACTCAAGTCCTTGTTCCTTAAAAACATAATAACACTGTTAAATAAACAAAAGGTAAAGGTAAAAGGTAAAGGCCCTCCCGTTGATCGTCGATTTGCTCGAGCGGGCCCAGTAACGTCTCCATTGGAGACTTTGTTGTTACTGTGTCTGGCATATCGAATACTCTCGGTAGCTTGCCGGGCTCTCCGAGAGGGGCGGAGGAATCGAACTCGGGTCGGCCATGTTGGCCGCGTGTAAGGCGAACGCCCTACCCGCTGTGCTATCGCTCCAGCCCCAAATAAACAAAAGGGCATATGAAATTAGCTTTGAATATGTTTATCAAAGATTATTCTGTATTTGTTGAATTCTCTAACAATTTTTTTTGTGGTGGTGTTTGTTAAGGCATGGTCCTGGAAACTCCATTTTAATTTTTTATTGTTATTATAGGAGCTGGAGCGATAGCACAGCGGGTAGGGCGGCTGCCTTGCACGCAGCCAACATGGCCGACCTGAGTTCGATTCCTCCGCCCCTCTCGGAGAGCCCGGCAAGCTACCGAGAGTATTTGATATGCCAGACACAGTAACAACAACGACTCCAATGGAGACGTTACTGGGCCCGCTCGAGCAAATCGATGATCAACGGGAGGGCCTTTATTGTTATTATAGTTTTGTTGTTGTTGTTGTTGTTGTTCTGGAGACACACCCAGCTGTGCTGAAGGGTTTACTTTTTTTTTTTCTTTTTTTATTAGTGAAACACCATGAGGTACAGTTATAGGCTTACAAATTTTGTGCTTGGGTTTCAGTTATACAATGATCAAGTGCCCATCCCTCCACCAGTGCCCATCATCCATCACCACGGGTCCCAGCATCCCCCACCACCCCTCATCCCCCCCCCCCCCGCCGTCCCATCCTGCCTCTGTGGCAGGGTATTCCCCCTTGTTCTCTCTGTCTTCTTTTGGGTACTGTGTTTTGCAAGAGAGGCTTTTAGTGGCAATCATGCTTGGTCTATCGACTACTTTTAGCATGCTTCTCCCACCCTGGGAGGGTCCTCAAAACACCCTTCATTTGGTACTCTCTTCTCTATCTGAGCTTCCTTTTCATCTAGAGTGTGTGGCTGGCCTTCCATTCATGGAGCAAAATTCCTGGTACTAATCTCAGCCATTCCTGGGTACATGAGAAAATGCTCTACATCACTAATCATCAGAGAGATGCAGATCAAAACCACAATGAGATATTATTTCACACCACAGAGACTGGCCCACATCCACAAGAACAAAAGCAACCAGTGCTGGTGCGGATGTGGCGAGAAAGGGACCCTCCTTCACTGCTGGTGGGAATGCCGGCTGGTCCAACCCTTTTGGAAAACAGTATGGACGACTCTCAAAAAATTAGAATTTGGTCTGCCATTTGACCCAGCTATAGCACTCCTGGGAATATATCCCAGAGAGGCAAAAAGGTATAGTCGAAGTGACATCTGCAATTGTTTGTTCATTGCAGCACTCTTTACAATAGCCAGAATCTGGAAAAAACCTGAGTGCCCAAGAACAGATGACTGGTTAAAGAAACTTTGGTACATTTACACAATGGAGTACTATGTAGCTGTTAGAAAAGATGAAGTTATGAAATTTACATACAAGTGGTACTACATGGAAAGTATCATGTTAAGTGAAATGAGTCAGAAAGAGCGGGATAGACACAGAAAGATTGCATTCATTTGGAGAACATAAAGCAACAAAAAGGGAGATTAACACCCAGGAATGGCTGAGATTAGTACCAGGAATTTTGCTCCATGAATGGAAGGCCAGCCACACACTCTAGGTGAATTCTCTAACATTTTATTTAACCTCTTGAATATTTTTATAGTATGGTTAAGAATGAATATTTAGTTAAAATAACATTCTATTGTTTTTGTTAACACAATATATGCTGCAATACTGAAAGGAGTTTTAAATGATAATCTCTATTATAATAAAAGTTTCTATTTTGCAATACAACTATTTTTCTTACCTCTGTCAACCAAACCTTTCAAATATTTATTTGATAAGTGTGACCAAGAGAAATCATCCAGTGATTCAAGGTCAATATTGAAACTTTGATAGAGTCAATGGGGATACCCCATACATATAGTTCCAACATGCACTTTTGTTTTTTAGTAACAATAGAAATGGAGCCTAGGAAATTACTAGGAGTTGCAAGATATCCACGTGTGTCCATGTGTGCCCAAGCTAGTGGCAGAGTTAATCCTATATTTGAAATTTAAAGCAAGAAAATTTCCTCCTACTTTTACTCACCAAACACTTCCCCTTTCACTGAATCACAAGCCTCTTTGTAAACAGTTTTCAGTAATTACTCCTTTAATTTTCAGGGTTTTTTTAATGAAATATGTGTATGTGGCCATTTCTGTGTTCATGAATGGAAAAGTCATGATCAGTAGCTGGAAATTTCTACAATCTAACTACAGTGAGAAAGGGTTCTCTTTTTTTGGGGGGAGGTACAAGTTTGAGTCACACGTGGTAGTGCTCAGGGATTACCCCTGGTCCTGTGCTCAGCAGTCAGTGCTGACAGTGCTTATGCGGTACCTGGGATTGAATTGGGTTCAACTATGTGTCAGGTAAGCGCCATTGCCCTTTTCTTATCTCTCCAGTCCTGAGGGTTCTATTTTTTCTGCACCACCACCAGAACAATTTGTTTGTTTCTTTCTTTATTTTTTCTTTTTGGTCACACCCAGCGATGCTCAGGGGTTGCTTCTGACTCTGCACTCAGGAACTACCCATGCTGGTGCTTGGGGGACCATCTGGGATGCTTGGAATTGAACCTCGCAATCACTGCCGCCCACGGATTGTTTCATATGGTTTGATATAGGTCATTCTCACTCACTTGAAACATTATCTAATAGTTACTTCAATTGTATTTTCCTAATAATAAATGATAATGAGCACTTTTCCAAATGGCTGTCACCATCTCTTTGTCTTATTTGTGGAAGTGTCTCTTAGTTCTTTACCCCATTTTTATGGGATTGTTTTTGTGTTTAGTTTTATAAGTCAAAATATAATTTAAGTAGAAAATGTTAAAAAAATAGTATTGTAATCTTATGTAGGGGCACTATCACAGAGTAGTTTAAGAAATAGCCCCCAGTCTGCTTACCTATCTTTGAATTCTTACTCTGACCTTTAGATGATTGATGTTGTGGAATATAGCTAATTTTCTGGCTATATTTTTGCTTAAAATGTACAAGTCAAAATTGGGCTTAGTTATAAATACTTCATGGAGAAAAGTTTGCATTTGTATATTGCCCAAAATTGATGAACAAATCTTAGTTCTTATAATGAAGATTTTCATGTTGCATAAATTTGCATACATTATATTAACTTTACATGTTCTCATAATGAGTGTTAAATGCAACACTAAAACAATTACTATAATATGTAATACTATTTTAATTCTTTTAGTATTTCAGGATATATCACACATACCACTTTATAATTCCTTTTAACCAATAGTTCTAGTATTCAAAGGTAATGATTTCTGAAGTGAGTATGTTGTATTTTCTTGTGACTAAGCATTAGACTGCCTAGTTGTCTAAAAAAAATAACACACAGAATATGCATGCTGCAAAAACTTGGTTGAGATAAATATATGTACGGAGATGTCTATTAAGATAGGTAGTGTTCACCTTGAAATGAAAGTGCATTCAAGTTGAACCTGAAACTTAAACAAAGGAAAAACTTGAACTACAAATCTGGAAATACAGATTTTATATAATATTTGTCCTAGTTTATGAATTTATTTTATTCTGTTACTGACAACTGAACACCTGCTACCTATACTTTGAATTTTCAAAACATCCTGGTAGGTTGTACTTTGAAAAAAGCTTCTTTTAATGTACAAATGTTTAGCATATAAAGATATACACTCATTCATTAGGCTCATGGTTAAGCTCATTGGAAAATTTATGATTTTTAAACATTGTAAAATTTTCTGAAACTATACTTTGATGAATATTCCACGGAAAAGTTACTTTTTATGAAACTAAAAGCACAAGATAATCCAGAAAAGGGCAATTTTATAAATAACACAATAATATCTCAATATGATAAGATCATTTACAGTGCTCAAAAATTAAGAAAATATCCTGGAGAAATAATAATTATTTCTAAGCATAACCTATGATTCAAATGGAATAATTTGCTGCAGGGAAGTCTTTTTAATTGATTACTTGCAATAATTTTATTTACAGAAGAAAAATATGGGTAAAAAATTTGTAAATGTCTATGCTTTCTTCAGGACTTTGTTCTGTTTATCATTGAGCATTGATTTGCCTAGGTTGGAAACTCAAATTAAATATATTGCTACCACTGTTTTTATACAGTGTTATTAGGAAATTTGAAATGCAAATAAAAGCATTAACTTATACAGATAGAAACCACAGTGGAATAATCCTCCACATTATAAGATTGGCTATTTGAAAGAGCAATAAAACTGATGAGAATGTGGGGCAGAATTTATAGTTTTTAGAATTTGTCTTGAGAACACAAATTGGTGCAGCTCCTTTGTATGTAGGGAGCTTGCTTTGCTTGCAGCTGATACAGATTTGATATCTATCACCCTATATAATCCCCCAGTCCTTGCTAGAATTGATCTCTAAGCACAGAGACAGGAGTAAAATTAGAGCAGAATCAGATGTGACCCTTAAAACCAAAATAAAGTCAAATATTCTGTTACTAAATCTTGACCCAATAAAAATGCCCCAAGATTTCCCACTCCAAATAAAAATGAAATATGTTTATTTAAAACTTGTACATTCATGTTCAAAATAACATTATAACCCATGATAGCCTGTAGTAGAAATAACTTGAGATGTCCACCAATGGTTGTATGAATATACAAATTAGAACCTCTGTATAATAGAAAATTTCTCAACAATCGAAATGCAATATATTATTGTTTTATGCCACTGTATGGATGAACTTTAAAAAGATTATGTTCATGAAAACAATTTAGCTATAAAAAGAAACATAAAATTCTCTTTATGATATACCCAATATAGTAAAATCTATCAAAAATAATTTGATTATTGATTGCCAAATATTGAAGAAGGAAGAACAGGGAGTGACTGACAATTACACTCTGATAATGACTATACCATTCTTTGAGTAGACTGTTTACTGCCTGTACTTTAAGTTGATGAATTGTTTGATACTTAAACTATACTCAATAAAGATGTTAAAAAGGAATATTATTCTTTTGAAAAAACACATCAATTTATAAATATCTCAGGTGCAATTGTTCAACTCTATAAGTTATCCTTCTTGGACAAAGCATTAGATCAGGCAAACATCATTAAATTTTTTGTGTGCACAAAAATGAGCTAGTGCTCATTGATTATTTTTCTCAGAAGAAAACATCTCTTGGCTTATTGTTTAATTTACTCTACTCATAGGTACTCAATAGATTGCTTTTAGCTGACCTGAGAATTATAACATTAAAACATGAGGAATATTAAAATTTGAAATACAATTTTTATCCAGAAAAATGCAAGTGTATATAAAACCACAAAATCTTGTATTTGACTCAGTGCCTTTATATTAACACAGATAATTATTTAAATGTGGAATGACTTAGCTCAGTGCATAGTAATACCAAATCTAGAAAATAAGAAAGGAAGATCAAGATAAATATGAATCTGTGGTCAAGGTCTAGAGCTTTATTTTATTTAGGAATAAATAAATGCATTCCTGGGGGAGGGAGTGGTGGATGAAGACAGTGGTTTCCTACTCCCAGAAATACTTTACCTAGCTAAGCAGACCGGATTTTGTTTTAAATCTCAGTCTTGTAATGCAGTTTGGCTCACTTTAAAAATTAGCATAAATTAAAGTGTCTGGTCCTCACAATGAAAACTGACAAACTAAAGAAGAAAAGGAGAAAGAACAAATGAGTTCAAGTATAAACTGTGGAAGAGTAAATGTTTTAAATTTATTTGTGCTTCATAAAACTTATAGGCCCTGACACATCACTGCACATATCAAAATTGAATAAAAGCCTATGTAACTAACTGAAGAACGAATACTTCTCTTTATGCCTTAATTGATGTCTCTCAAATGTGTTGTCTAGCCTAGGGCTAACCATTCCAAATTCTATTTCAGAAAGTCATGGAGTCCTTTAGAAGTACTGAGTAGTTAAGATAGCTACCCTGTGATATTTTATGAATGCTTTTCGGAATTTTAATTCATTTTTAATTGAAAATGAGATTTTTTGAATAGTAAAAAGTATTAGGAGGAAGGGAGCTTTGACCTGCTCCGTTTCCGACCTGGGCCGGTTCACCCCTCCTTTGGCAACCTGGTGGTCCTCCGCTCCCGGAGGGTCACCATATTGATGCCGAACTTAGTGCGGACACCCAATTGGCATAGCGCACTACAGCCCAGAACTCCTGGACTCAAGCGATCCTCCGGCCTCAGCCTCCGGAGTAGCTGGGACTACAGGCGTGCCCCACCGTGCCCGGCAGTCTCCTGCCCCCGCGCCTGGCTGTCCTCGTAGGGGCCCCTTGGAGGGGAGCGGGTTGAGCTTTCCTCCCAGCCCCAACCAGGTCTCCGGCAGCCGAAGACCTCCAGAACCAGCCACCACCATGCTGAGACCACTCTCCGCAACACATGAAGGTAATGGCAGAGGGACAAAGCCACGCGGGTTCCGGGGCCGAGATCTCCAAGCCTACTCGGATTGGGGCCGAGCATCCTCCACCCAGATCCTCCAAATTCCAGTAGGTGGGGGGTCACACCCACCAACTGACCCCCTGGTGCCGTGTAATCCCATCAACGGCCAAGACTCAGAGACTATAAAAACCAGCTCCCGGACAAACTGGCAGGCTACCAAATGTAGCCTGCCCTCACGGCAGAGTCTGGCAAACTCCTCGTGGCATACCCAATATGCCAAATACCAGTAACAATGATGATTCTCCTAACCCTGAAAGATCATTGAATATGGCACCTTTTAAAAAAATCTCAGGGCTAGGACGAAGGAGACGTTACTGGGGCCTGCTAGAGGCAATCGACGAATAACAGGATAATTTGTGTGATTTGTGATTAGGAAGAAAGTCCTAACACCAACCTCTATACCTACATTTATGAAATGCAAACATTCCTCACAAACTATTTCAGCAATGGAGCATTTTTCCCTCTTATACTTACAGATAAAAGATGAATCATGCTTAAAATAGTTACTGAGATGATCATATCATATGTCCAGCATTAGTTTATATACTGAGCTGTATAAATAAAATTATACTATTAAAGCTTGTTATTATTGAATTTATTGAATTGCAGATTATATTTGACCATTTGAGAAAATTTGAGAGTTGATAAGAGGCCATGAGAGTTTTCTAAATTTAAAGAAGTTAGAAAAAAATCATCCTGGGATACAAAGGATATAACTGCAATAACATAATCACATTAATTTTGGCAGAATAGAAGTGTGATTCTCTGTCAGTGATTTTAATGTCTTGTAATTTACTGTTATACAAAATACTTATCTTTAAGGAACTTTTGCATATGAAAACCTGAAGAGTGCTTTAATTTCCTCTCTTTTCAAATAGTCAACTTTGATTAAATTATCTCTAACAGCATCATTATATGAATGTAGAGAAGTGTTCTGCACATTATCATAAAGTACATCCAACCTCCCAAATACATGTCATTCAGATTAATTAAAAAATTCAACACTCTAGAACACACATATTGCCAGCATCGGTTTATGTTATGATAATACTGATCTTTGCTAAATTTTTATTAAGTACATGACCATCATAATTGCTAAATTCTAGTCTACAGAGCTATAAAAAATATGCCGATTATAGTCAGAAGACCGTGGCTCTACATTTAGACTCCAGAGCTATTTTCATCAATTTAGATATGATAGTATTACAATTAACATGTCCTTTCTTCTACTGACTGATTCAACAAATCTTCCATTAAAATATATTTTGTATGAAGCATGTCTTGGTACAAAGAACACAATGGTAAAATAAATTAGTTTTTTTCTTTTTGATTGAAAAACTGTGATTTATAATAATGCTAATGATAGTTTCTGTTATTTTGTTTTGGTGCCACATTCAGTGGTGCTCAGGATTTTCTTCTGGCTCTGTGCTCAGGGATCACTCCTGGCAGGCTCAGTGGGCCATACGGGATGCTAGGTATTAAAGTAGGTCAGCTCTGTGCAAGGCAAATACTTTACCTGTTGCACTATTGCTTTCAACCTGTTAATGACTAGTTTCCCAATACCACATCACTCACCATCACCATCACTTCCTCCCACCAACATCTGAAGGACTCCCCTTATCTCTGCCCCTGTACTCCCAGAGAAGTTCCTGTTTCAAGTCCAGTTCTCCATTTCTGTTGCCTTTGATCATTTGTCTCTCGTTTACTGTTTTCAATTATCACATATAAGAGAGAGATCTTTCTGCATCAGTCCCTCTCGTGACTGACTTTATTCAGCACCTATCCTCTAGTTCTATCCATGTAGGAGCAAAGTCAGATTGATTTCTTTCCCCATGGATAATGGGTTAGTTTTTCCCCAATAGCTTGCTGTTTGTTTGGTTTATAGTTTGTGTGGCATCTAGCCAGTCACAGATTCAAGGCAGTATAGTTGGAAGAAAGATTATATTTTATATAGTTCCACCTTTTAATTTAGCAAATGTGGAGGTTGAGATCTATCTAAGTAAACGTATTTGTCTAATATAACAAAGCAAGTGATGAAAATTTAAGGCAAAGTGAGTACGAATTCTGATAACTAGTCAAATTTTCTGTCCTGTGTGTTTATAGTAGCTGTATGAATAACACATTGCTCAAGACCATTAGAGCATTTCATGTGACTATTCTCTGACTTTTAGGCTTATCCTAATTTACTTGTTTAAGTCACATCATTTGGAAATGTGAACAATATGAAACACTAAGATTTTTTAATGTTAAAATCAAAATTACTTCTCATAATAAACTATTCTGGACAATCTGCTTACTGAGATCGCTATCTCAAAAGGTGGTTCTCTCAGGAATTTTTACCGTCATACTTTATGTCAATTATTTTATACTTGCTTTTCTCTTGGTGAAGGTTTTTCATGAATGAATTGCTTTTCATGTTTTAATTTTAGGTATTTGAAAAAATATGGGAAGAGGCTCTTTCTCTGTTGCTGATTGGACTTGAGAATGGGGAAGGAGTTTCACTAACTTTATGGGAATTCCGCAGGGAATAGGTCTTTGAATATTCTTTGCAATTTCTGGATATTACAACATGATGTGATATAGAGTGTAAGTGTCAGAATAATTTTGATTTAGTACCAAACCTGCCCTGTGTTCTTAGGTTAAATACAGTAAGACTCCATGCCCCAATTTACTAATGTGGAAAATTAGAACAATTTATGATATTCTTAGACACTTTAACAATAAATATTATGCAATTATGTCGAGAATAAGGGGAGTAAAAGCCTGCTTGTAAGTTATATATTGGATAATGCTTTTTCTTGTAGTCATTATTGTCTATTTCATTCTTTTGATCTGCTATGTATTCATGATCTAAACTTAGTCATATTTCTTGATTAGCACTGGTATATATGCTAAAATGCTTGCTAAACTATCAGAATTGCTAACCCTTACCCTCTGTGAGAAACACATTTAACAACTAAATATAGTTTGATGTACAATTCTTTATATGTTTAGCCAGTAAAAAGTGTTTAATTTTTATACTCTTTCAACAATACTGGTGATACATTTGCAATGCAGTCAGATTTGTTTGTTAGAGTCCAATTCCAATTTGAAATTACTAGCATCCTGCTTTTTATTTTAAGTTTTAGGTATCACTGTATCACTGTGATCCCGTTGTTCATTGATTTACTCAAGTGGGAGCCAGTAACTCCATTTGCCCCAGCCCTGAGATTTCAGCAGCCTCTCCTTACTCGTCTTTCCCAACACTGCCATATTGGAGGCTCTTTCAGGGTCAGAGAAATGAGATCTGTTATTGTTACTGTTTTTGGCATATCAAATATGCCACGAGTAGCTTGCCAGGCTCTGCTGTTTTAGGTAGTAGGCTTATTATTTTATATATACTGTAAGTTTTGACAAATAGGTAACATTATATATTTGCTTGTCCAGCTCCATATAAAATAGTTACACCACTTTGAAAGTTTGATTTTGTGGCTTCATTTTAGTCAGCATTTCCTTCTCTATCATCCCTTAAAAATCTCATTTTCTGTTCATACAGCTTTGATTTTTTTCAAGAAGGTGACGGAGATAGAGCCATATAACTCACAAGTAGTGTTTCTAAAATTGATAGCTCATTATTATTTTATTGCTGAGTGCATTTTTATCAGGTGGAAATATTATTTTGTTCATCCACTTAAAGATCCTGTTGGTGTACTTCTTGATATCTGTCAGGTTTTAATCATTTTTAATAATTTGCATATGGGATATTTGATGTCATTTTATTTTTCTAATTACAATAAATGCTGAGAATCTTGTATAATACATATTTGCAATTAGTAAATTTTAGTGACATTCTATTAGTTTTAAGTTGAGTTCTTTGCATATTATAATTTCTACTCTTTTGTCCTATATGTAAATTGCAAACAATGTCTTCTCATCATTTATTTTTTAATTTTCTTTGTTAATTGTGATATCATTACAAACAATTGAGTTTTATAATGTATTGCTTCCAATTCAGTTTTCTTTTTATTTTGTGTGTCTGACCGCTGGATTGTACTTCCATTCCAACCAAAATTGTGCAAGTTTTAAGGAATTCTTTTAGATGTTTCATAGCTTTAAATTTTTCAAGATGATCTATTATTCATCTTAAATCAATTTTTGTGAAATATATATTGACAATTGATAGCATAGCGGGTAGGGCGTCTGCCTTGCACGCAGCCAACATGGCCAACCCGAGTTCGATTCCTCCGCCCCTCTCAGAGAGCCCGGCAAGCTACCGAGAGTATTCGATATGCCAGACACAGTAACAACAAAGTCTCCAATGGAGACGTTACTGGGCCCGCTCGAGCAAATCGATGATCAACGGGAGGGCCTTTACTTTACTTAGCATTCTCTTTACTTAATACTTGTTTTAAATTTGAATATTTTAGTTTTGCAATAGCTTGTTGAAATATTATTCTTCCACTGAAGTGATTGTGTACTTAATAAAAATCTGATGCATTTATGTAGGTTTATTTATTGGCACTTTGTTTTATCTGCGTGTCAATATTTTAATCAATATTTTGTAATGATTATAGCTTCAGATTATGTCTTAAGATGAGATAGCATGAGTCCTCCAACTTTAGTTTTATTCACAATTGTCTTGTTTGCTTTTTTTTTATTTACCATAAAGATAAGGAATAGCACAGCGGTAGGGCGTTTGCCTTACAAGTGGCCAACATGGCCCACCCGAATTCGATTCCTCCGCCCCTCTCGGAGAGCCCGGCAAGCTACCGAGAGTATCTCGCCTGCATGGCAGAGCCTGGCAAGCTCCCCGTGACATATTATATATGCCAAACACAGTAACAACAAAGTCTCCAATGGAGACGTTACTGGGCCCGCTCGAGCAAATCTTAATTATAATAATGAACTTTTTTGTTAATTGAATCACCATGAGATACGTAGTTACAAAGCAATTCAAGATCAGGTTTTTAGTCATACAATGTTCTGACACCCTTCCCTCCACTAGTGTATTTTTCTCACCACAAGTGCTTTCAATATTCAAATTATTTTGACTCTATATAAATTAAATTACGTTACTAAAATTAATAAAATAAATTTTGTGATGCTTATTAATTAGTATTACATTGTGCTGGATACTAATTGGGAAAATTGACATCTTAAAAATATTCCATCAGGGCCTGGAGCAATAGCACAGTGGGAAGGGCATTTGCTTTGCACACAGCCGACCGGGTTCAATTACTAGCATACCATTCGGTCACCTGAGCACAGCCAGGGGTAATTCCTAAGTGCAGTGCCAGGAGTAACCTCTGTGCATTGCTGGGTGTGACACAAAAAGCCAAAAAAAAAAAAGCCATTATTTAACCAAATAACTCAATTTTTCAGTGATCTGTTTTTCATCAGTGTTTTGTAGTTTTCAACACACACATTCTGAACATAGTTTTTAGTTTAAGCCTTACGTGATTCCCTGATTTAAGTGATATTTAACATGATTCAGTTCAAGTTTTAATTTTAATGTGTTTTTCTGTGATTATTTCATATTGATTTTTGATAATCTTGGAATCCTGCCATTGTTGTGTCTATGTGAGTGTGTGTGTGTGTTTGTGTGTGTGTGTGTGTGTGTGTGTATGGTTTTGAGTCACATCTAGTAGTGCTGCTCAGGGCTTATTCCCAGCTCTGTGTTCGGGATCACTCCTGGTGGGACACAGGGGACCATATGGAATGCAGGGGATCAAATTAGGTCGACATGTGCGAGCAAGTGCCTTACACATGTACTATCTTTCTGGCCCCATAAACACAGTTTTATTTTTTGCTTTGACTTGGTAGATTTTATGGATAAAAATTGTGTTTGCTCATTCAAGTTCTGATTTTGTTTTTCTTTATATAGATATCTATTTTCAGGTTGGTATTTTTCAAACGGGATCAAGAATTATTTTTTCTTTTTTATTTTGAATGTTTTTATGCACATATTTTATATGGTTATTTATAATAATGCAGTTTCAAGTATCTAAATGTTCTGAATCCAGACACTCAACCACTCCTCCACTACCTTCTCAAGTTTCCCTCTCAATCAGACCCATCCTTTGAAAACACTTTTTAAAAAATTAATTATTATAGTTTGAATAATGTGTTTTTATAGAGTTGATTCTTATAGATTTTATGCACTCAAATTTACACCAATATAACCCTTGATAAATGCCTTTATGTTATTATTAGTCTGTCCCCTCTGTACCCCACTACTCTATTCCTTTCTTGGCATTCTCATTTCTATAATTCAGGGCAAAGGAGTGTCTATAACCCTTGATAAATGCCCTTATGTTATTATTAGTCTGTCCCCTCTGTACCCCACTACTCTATTCCTTTCTTGGCATTCTCATTTCTATAATTCAGGGCAAAGGATTTACCATCACTAAATATATTCTATTCCTCTTGTTTTGTTAATATATACATCAGAGATATGTGAGAACAAAGTTGCAGCAAGCTGCATAATTTCACCTTTATTGTGTCTGCATTATGTTCCATTGTGTATACATACCACAAAACTTTATCTGCTCATCTATTATTGACATTTATATTGTTTTTAGATCCTGGATTCTTCTAAATGCTTCAATGAATATTTATATGTATAATAAATATATATATTCCTTAAATTTATTATTTTAAAATTGGGGGTAAATGCCAAGAAGCATCATCATTCATGCGTATGGGTGTTCTAGTCTTACTTTTAAAAGAAATGTCCATACCCAACAGTAAATGAGAGTTCCTTTATTACCATATCATTGCCAACACTGGTTATTTCTCATGCATTTTTATGTCATTCTCAAAGGTGTGAGATAATATCTCGTCATTTTATTCTGGATTTTCCTAATAATAAGTAACATTGAACACTTTTTAAAATACTATTGGCCAATACGTGTGAGTGGAAGTGTTTTTTCCTTTTTGTTTAAGGGTATGCTTATCTCCTTTCCACGTTTTTAATGGGATTATTGGTTTCTTCCTTGTTGAGTATCATGAATGATTTATATCTCCTAGACATTATTCCTTTGTCTGGTGTTTTATGTACAAATATCTTAACCCACTCTGTAGGATATCTTTTTATTTTAGGTGTATTTATTTATATCATTGTTTTTATTTTGATGTAATTCCATTTGCTTATTTTTGTTTCTTTTATTTATGGAATCACATTATTGAAAACCCCTTTGAGGCCTAGATTCTGGATAGTTCTATGTATATTTTTCTCAACATATTTAATGGATCTGGTCTAATATTGAGGTTTTTTAATTCACTTTGAATTAACTTTTTTGTATAACGTGAGATACAGATTTAATTTTATTTTTTACATGTGGTTATCAAGTTTCCTATCTGTTATTCATTATATGTAATATATGTGGAATTTAATCAAGGTATTCTAATAAGAATTAAGGGTTCAGTTAATGTATATTACTGGGTTAACTTTCAATAAATGTTTCCACTCATGGGAGGTAAAATATTTTCAAATGCATGAAATTAATTGCTTTCTATGCAGTTGCTGTTGATAGGAACAACTTAAGAAATAACAAATGTGCTTACAGACTTATTAGCATTTCACTCATAACTTATTAATATTATTAGTTATTATTAGTTGTCCTTATTACAATTACAAAAATGTCCACAATCAAATTTTTTGAAATATAGACTTACTAATGTTTATTAAGTTATTTAATAAGTTTAAACTTTTCATCTTAATTATAGACTTTATCTCATACAATATTTACCTATTTTAAATTCATATAATTGTATGTAAGCCCACTAACACCCCAAATATTTTGCAAATAGTTAATCTTATAATGGTGCTTAAATTTTATATCAAATTTGGAAAGTATTTTTAATAAAAGCCAATATAGTTGTCATTCTATACTACATACCTTGTCACAGTAATTTATTTTTAATTTTTAAGAGAATCTGAACTGTCAACTTCAATAATATTATTGTGATCACAACTTTATTTAACATAATTTTTATTTAACAGGTTTATCTAGAAGATATAAATTATCTTAACCTGAGTTTTCATTTTAACAAAAATAGAATGAAGGAAAAATACTTTAGACAATACCTCCAGTTAATGCTGACTGTTTACTTTTTTAAAAAATAGTCCAAAGAAAAGAAGGTTATGTTAATAATATAAGTAAAATGTTGTGAAAGAAAAGGTTAAAGTCAGATTGAATATGTGTTGTTATGGTGAATTATTCCAGGAGAGACAAAAACAGTCTATAGGGACCTTTCCGAGAAAATATGTGCTTTTTGATATGTACTTAGAGCTAGGTAGCTAAGTGCTATTATTATTATTATTATTATCATTATTATTATTATTAATATTTTGAGGTGAGGGGCATGTTTTGCCATGCCCAGCAGAGCCCAAGACTTACTGCTGACTCTGTGTACAGGAATCCATCCTAGAGGGTCTTTGGATACGAATGGAATTTCTGAGCAACATGGGAGTCCTACTTGCAATGTTTTCAAAAATTTTCATTGCTTTCCATAGATGCTAAACCAGTTACGTTTTGACTAATGATGACAGATGATTCTTTTTTCACTGAATCTTCACTAACACTAATTTATGCTTTCTAAAACTTTTTTTGGTCAATCATTCTCATTTATGTAATATTATATCTCATTGTTATTTTACTGATGTTTTTCTTCAGAAATGCTGAGAACTTATCTTCTTGAGATAAGTGTCTACAATTTTTTTATTTTAAATATCCTTTACAATAGCATCTCACACACTCACACACACACAAAATCAGCAACACTCAGAAAAGACTAGTAATACAAGGGTTAAGGTATTTTCCTTGCATGCAGTGAGTTTGATTTCCAGTACTTCATATGGTCCTCTGAGCACCACCAACTGTGATACATTCCTGAGCACATACCAGAAATAGGCCCTGAGCACTCTGAATGTGAACCTCAAATAAACAAAATCAAATATTTTGGGAAAAAAACTTGCCAAAGGAAATAAAATACATCGTTGAAAATTATAAGGTATTATTGAAAATTAAAAGATATTATTAAAAAAATCCGATAGCACAGCGGTAGGGCATTTGCCTTGCACGCAGCCAACATGGCCAACCCGAGTTCGATTCCTCCGCCCCTCTCGGAGAGCCCGGCAAGCTACCGGGAGTATCTCGCCCGCACGGCAGACCCTGGCAAGCTCCCTGTGACGTATTCGATATGCCAGACACAGTAACAACAAAGTCTCCAATGGAGACGTTACTAGGCCCGCTTGAGCAAATCGATGAACAACGGGAGGGCCTTTACCTTTACCTTTTATTAAAAGAATCCAAGAAGGGTAATAAAAATCTCTGAATATTGGGTTATAGAAGTGATAACACAAGATTAGTGGAAAAATAGGCAGGATAAATGATGAGGTGACACAGGGCAAGGATAGTTTTGAGTATTTTAGTGGGAAAGATACACTTCTCTCTTGCTCTTTAAAGAATTTTCCTACTTTGATCTATAATTAACATTTCTGCATGTTTAAGGAAAAAATGAGTAGAGAAACCTTTAAAGTATTACTCTGTTGACTTATAAGGTTAATAAAGAAATGTTCTTTTCCAATTTAAATAAATGCCATTGAAAGCATACAATAAAATTGTGCATTGGAAGGCTGTAATTTTCATTAGATATGAATGTCCTCTCAAGGCTTTTATTTTACCACTATTCTGGTTTTCATTAGCAGTTCATTTCTACAAATCATTGTGCTTTATTACTGAGGAAATGCAGAACAATGCATCCTAAGCAGATACAATGAACATTGTCTCTTCTTTTTTAAACTTACAATATTGCCAATGTTATTTTGAACTTGCTATTTTTTACATTAATGGTACATAGTTACATCGGATATACTGCCTGGTAAACCAGCCCCTAATCTCATATCACTATTTTTTTCAAGTGCTCAAAATCCAAGCTTGACTAGTACCTGCCATACTGAACAGCACAGGTGCAGAACATTTCCACCATACTGAAAGTTTGGGGATTGTTGTTGTTATTGTTGTTGTTGTTATCGACATTTTAACATATATTGGTGGAATATTTGCTTTGAACTAAAAGAGATTAATGTGTGTGAAAGTAGTAGAGGTACTATCGAGTTGCTTACATTAGTTTTTCATTGAGTATCATCTTTTAGAATAATACAAAGTTAACAAGCTCATTTGGAAACTATTTTGTCATACCTTTTATTAATCAGATTAAGATAGGTGGCAGAAGTCAGGACCAGGTATTAATTGGTAAGTTAGTGATGAAATCACAATTGGTGCTCAAATATTCTGATACAAAGTTAATTCCTCATTCTACTAAATCACGCTGACTCATTTAATATTATTTCACTCTTGGCGTTTTACTTCAACCAGAAAAAGAAAAAGTGATCAAGTAGGTAATACATCAATTTAAGATCATTAGTCACTTGCTAAATTACTCTAAAGCACACATTTCCATTGCTATAAGGAAATAACACATCGTGTCCCCCAAAATGATCATTATATTAACTATATTACCATTTTCAGTATGTTGCTCCCAGCTCATAAACAAGCATATTTTTCTTTCCATAGTGACCTTAAATATCAGTGTTAATTATAAGTCAACACATAAAAATAATCTATCATTCATGCCCTAAGCTGTAAATCCATTGTTAGCATGGCATAGCAAATATAATAGAGCTTTCACATGTTTCCCATTGAGATTATAAACATCTTAAAGTCACTATGGGATAAAGGAGGTATTTTAAGTGATAAAGTCATTACTTGCATGTCCAAGACCTTGAGTTTTATTTCTAGTGCCACATGTTCCCTTATAGCTAATAATACTACATTGTACAGCTATCCTGGAACTTAACACCACTGGACTGAGTACCACACATCCATGCTGGGCCAAAATCTGTTGAGAGTAGCCCTGAACACTTTTGATTGTGGCCCTTATGAAAAAAAATAAGAAGAAATTAAGTAAAATAAAAATCACTGAAGCACCAGGAATTTTTTTGCTCCATAGTAGATGTTCATTTATAATTGTGAATACATTAAAAATGGGTCACTCAATTTATACCATTTACCAGTGTATAACCTTTTTTACTGATTGCTATTCCAGTATACATTGTGCCAGGCTAGTTGAATGGCTGCAAAATACTAAAATAAGTCAAATACAGGGAAAATAATATGACGTTGATTTTTAGCTATCCAGGATACATGTTAGTCTCTTTGAAAATATGTTTTATTGGTTTTTAAGGATCCCTCTATAAAGCAAAATCTTCATTTCTATGTTTCTGGGTGAAATTGTCAACTTCAAAAACAAGAATGGTCTTATATACTTCCTTAGTAAAAATACTGAGAAATAATAATGCCATTTATATTTCTGCTAAGTTTAAACTTCAAATGATCTTGTGTAGCAATATTACTAGCAAATTTGCTTATTAAAGAGTCATTTTTAACTTTCTTAAAATGTACTCAAAGTTATGTTCAAAAAACAAATGGTTAAAATGAAAATTATGGGGAAATACTTATATATTTAAACAATTAAACTTTTAAAAGACTTATAAAACAATGTCATGATCATGGTCCTCCCATTGTTCATTGATTTGCTCAAGCGGGCCCAGTAACGTCTACATTTTGATACTTGTTACTGTGTTTGGCATATTGAATATGTCACGGGTAGCTTGTCAGGCTTTGCCGTGCAGGCAAGATACTCTCAGTAGCTTGCCGGGCTCTCTGATAGGGGCGGAGGAATCGAACCCAGCTCAGCCAGGGCTGGCTGCGTGCAAGGCAAACTCCCTGCTGCTGTGTTACACACAAATATAGATCATGGAATTTATATTATAGTCAAAACAAAAAATGTCAAGTTAATAATATTATGAGAAAAAGGAATTGATAGTAGTGTTTTTATGTGCTATAAAGAAGATTAAGGGAAATATTTTGATAAGCTGATATTTAAAAATAATATTACTTAAAATAAAAGGGTAAGCTTTGTTGATAATTAGGAGAAGACAAGAAACAAGAAATAATGAAAACAAAGACCCTCTGTCTGGGACACTATTGATGATTTCTAAGCACACAAATTAATTCTGGGGTTTGGATCAGACTGGAAGAGGCAGTAGAGGTAGAAAGTGATATTAGTGTGTTACTTAGGTATACAATACCAAGCATCCTAATGTTAGGTCACTATAAGATATAGAGATATTTTTAGAAGTGAAATAATTAGTTATTAGAGGGATTTTCAAAAAGGTCTAGTGTGATTTAACATATTTTTAAAATTAATATTCTTGATTGTTTAAAAATAAATGCACATTACAGGCCTCTTGTGAAATCTGCAGTAACATAAAGAAAGCATTAAAAAAAAACAAGCAAAAGACAATGGTAACGAACTATAGAATTGTATTGGGTAAGGTGATGAGAAATGAGGGTAATTGGTGTGATCACTTGATCACTTGACGTCCCATTAATCGTCGATTTGCTCGAGCAGGCACCAGTAACGTCTCCATTTGTCCCTGTCGCATGTTAGTGTAGCCCAATGGCATCTGTTCATTCTAGGAACACGAAGAGCCTCAAATTTGTTGTTTATGATCTTGATAAAGAAGTCTGACCATCTGGTAGGTGGGTGGCCACACAGTCTTTTGACGTCCCGTGGAATCCAGTAGGTAATGGCTCTAGTCGAGAGGTCGTCTCTAAATCTCATTATGTGACCAGCCCATCTGACTTTTGACGCTTTGGCAAACAAGACAACGTCCCTGATTCTTGATGGTCGACGGAGGTCAGAACTCCGGATTCTTTCTCTCATTTGAGTGAAACGTGATATTCCAAGCATAGCTCTTTCAATTCCTCTTTGGGAGACCCAAATAGTGTTCTCATCCTGTTTGCATAAGGCCCAGGTCTCTGAGGCATATGTTAATGCAGGAAGAACAGTGGAATCAAAGAGATGTGCCTGGAGCCAGAGGTTCTTTGTCCTCTTACCTATTTCTTCGATGATCTTGAAGGCATTCCAAGCTGCTCTCTTCCTCCTGTGCAACTCAGGTGCCAGGTCATTAGTCATGTTGAGTTCTCGACCTAGGTACACATAACTGTTGCATTCGGAGATGGTCGTTCTGTTGAGAGCTAATGGGGCATCAGGAACGAGGCTGTTTTTCATAAACAATGTCTTTGTAAGATTCAGCTGTAGTCCGAACTTTCCACACTCACGGTCGAAGTCGGCCAGCATTTGTGCCGCTTGGCTGATGTTAGGTGTTATTAAAACAATGTCATCAGCAAAGCGGAGGTGGTGTAGTTGCAGACGATCTATCTTCACTCCCATTCCTTCCCATTCCAGTCATCTCATGATGTTCTCGAGGGTGGCACTGAAGAGTTTCGGTGAAATGGTATCACCCTGCCGAACCCCTCTCTTAACATCAATGATTGCTTCTTTGTAGAGTGGTGAGATCCTGGTAGTGAATCCGTAATACAGCTCACGGTGGATCCTGATGTATTGGTTTTGAATGCCCTGATTGACTAGGGCTTCATTGACCGCTTCTGTCTCAACAGAATCAAAGGCCTTCTTTAAATCAATGAACGTTAGACAGAGCAGCATTCTGAACTCCCGAGAAACCTCAGTGAGCTTGGTTATCATGTGGGTATAATCGATGGTGCCGAATCCTTTGCGGAACCCGGCTTGCTTGCATGGTTGTCCTTCATCTAGTGTTCTGCCAATCCTATTTAGGATGACTCGAGTGAACAACTTGTAGATGACAGACAATAGGCAGATGGGGTGATAGTTGCCAATGTCATGGATGTCTCCCTTCTTGTACAGTAGTACAGTCCTGCTGGTTTTCCATTGGGATGGAACCTTGCATTCAGACAGGTAGCATGTGAAGAGCCGAGCCAGCATATTGATGAGTACTGACAGCAAGTTGTTCAGGTGTTCAGGTCTGACCTTGTGTGGGCCTGGTGCTGTTCGCTTCTTTACCGAGAAAACGGCGTGTTAGATTTTGGAAGGGAGAACATTGGGAACGACATATCCATCCTGTGGAATTTGGTATGTTGGCAGGTGGACATGGCTATCGAAGAGATCTGAGTAGAAGTCATTGATAATCTTCTCCGTTGCCCTTCTGGAAGATGTGATAAATCCATCAGGATAGATCCATTGGTGTGATAGCTTGCACTATATATGTTGTCATAAGGTTCGCTGTAATATAGATCATGGGTATAAATATGAAAAAAAGTGTGAGAATACTCCATATGATTCTTCAATTTTCAGTCTGAACAATTACCGTGAAGGCTGAAAAAGTTGGAGATGGACTTTTCTAGTAAAGAATCATTTTGTGTGAGGGTTTTATTAATTTGAGAGGCCTATTCAGCATCCAAGAAGAGATATTGGTATATAATATGAAATAACAGCCATTTTATTTGTTATATGTCATATATTTAATATGCCCTTATATATTTAATATGTCCTATTTAAAACATTTTAATTGAACCACAGTCATATACACAGTTACAAAGCTCTCATGATTAAATTTCAGTCATATAATGTTCTAACACCCCTCCGTCCACCAGTGTACATTTCCACATTTCCCACCACCGATGTCCCCAATATCCCTCCCAACCACAATCCCATCACCTCCTGCCTCTATGACAGTCACTTTTTTTCTCTGTTTCTCATTTTGGGCATTATGGTTTGCAATGCAGATACTGAAAGACCATCATGTTTGGTCCTTAACCCACTTTCAGCACACATTTATCCAGAGCGATCCTTTCCAACCATCACTGTCACAGTGGTCCCTTCTCTATTCCAACTGCCCTCTGCCCTAGCCATTGAGTCAAGCATCCAACCATGAACCAATCCTCCTGCCCCTTGTTTCAACTGTCCTTGGGTGTTAGTCTCATACTATGGTTTTTATTTTATTAATAACCCACATCGCTGGAGTGATAGCACAGCGGGTAGGGCGTTCGCCTTACAAGCGGCCAACATGGCCGACCCGAGTTCGATTCCTCCTCCCCTCTCGGAGAGCCCGGCAAGCTACCGAGAGTATCCGATATGCCAGACACAGTAACAACAAAATCTCCAATGGAGATGTTACTGGGCCCGCTCGAGCAAATCGACGATCAACGGGAGGGCCTTTACCTTTACCTTTAATAACCCACAAATGAGTGCAGTCATTCTATGCCTGCCCTTCTACTTCTGACTCATTTCAATCATCATGATACTCTCCATGTTCATCTATTTATAAGTGAATTTCATGACTTCTTTTTTATTCTAACAGCTGCAGAGTATTCCATTGTGTAGATATACCAAAATTTCTTTAACCAGTTGTCTGTTCTTGAACACTCCAGTTGTTTCCAAATTCTGGCTAATGTAAACAGTGCTGTAATAAACATACAAGTGTAGATGCCATTTCTAGCTGTGTGTGTGTTTGTATACCAGGGTATATTCCCAGAAGAGTTATTGCTGGGTCAGTGGAAGCTCAATTTCTAGTTTATTGAGGAAGGTCCGTATATTTCCAAAATGCCTGGACCAGTCAGTGTTCCCACCAACAATAAATGAGTCCCTTTCTCCTCATATCCAGCCAGCACTGGCTCTTCTTGTTCTCTTTTTGTTGTGTGCCAGTCTCAGTGGTGTAAGATGATATCTCACTGTTGTTTTGATATGCATCTCCCTGATGATTAGCAATGTAGAGCTTTTGTGTGTGTGTCTTTTGGCCATTTGAATATCTTCTTTGAAGAAATTTCTGTTTGTTTCTTCTCTGTTTTTTTTTGATGGTGTTTGAGGTATTTTTCTTGTAAAGTTCTACCAGTGCCTTATAAATCTTGGATATTAATCCCTATGCCCTTATATATGTCTTTATGTAAGTAATATGTTCTTTTGTATCATATATAAGGACAAACATCTTATTTAAACATGTGTCATTACTGATTCTTTACTTTTGAGTGTCTAATCTCCTGAAATTAATCCTACTGTTCCAAATTTATCAAGACAAAATTATCCTATTTATATCTTCTATCTTATACTTTCTTATAAATTGGTTTCTGAAGAAGAAATTTACATACACTTACTCTCATTTTCATTACTTTCTATGCAAATTTGCAAGCATATCATTTTACCCTGTTCATCTTTGACTGTTCAAGTTAATTATTTATCCCCTAACATCCTTATCTCATAGTTTTCCAGTCCTGGCTATTCTGACATGAAATTCCCCTATTCCCTTTCCAGTTCTTAATGAGCATAAATACAAAAATATTTGGACAAAATTTGAACTATGAATCTTTTTTGTTCATCTTTCTTGGAAATAGTTTTATTTGTGTCTTATTTTTTCATAGTTTAGTCATTGTTGAGCTCATTAAGTTGTTCAAACTATTCAGTTTTTACTTCTTTGCACAATAACATTTAAAAACTTATTACAATTGTGATTATTTTCTTCATAATTTTGGCTAGCATTTATTTCTAATTTGAAATTCCCTTAGGAACTCAAGCAATGTTTTTAAAGTATATTATTCCTGTGTAGGGGATTTTTGAAAAAGAAAATATTTTGCATGGTTGCCTAGAAACCATAAATGCATTCAAAATAACAAGAACAGGAGAAATAAATGAAAATCTCATCTATTATGATATTTTATTTAGGTAATAAAATAGCCCAAGTTTTTTATTAGCTTTGATTTAATAATTATCTTTTTCATCAAAGAATGTTTTAGAAACATGAATTTTCTTGAAGATTAATTATAATTATAATATGCCTTTAGTTATCACATATCTTCCTCATAACTGCAATCTTTATTTTAAATTATTTTATTTAGAAATTATATTTATTCATTATAAAAGGTCATTATTATCTCTGCACATCTTTTATGGTGTCTATATATTAAAATTATTAATAGAGTATATTTAATGGAAAATAACTGTCTTAAGTTATTATTATTTTATTCATGTATAGAAAAAGTTATATAATATTTTTCAGAGATTATAGTTGATCATTCTTCTGTTTTCCACATGTTCTTCAATTCTGTAATCTAGTGAATGTGCTACATTTAATAACAGAAATAGAAAAAAATACATGGATGTGGTTTTTCTCAATTTATTTATTGATTTTTTTGTTTGATTTGTGTGTGGGGTGGGGTTGGGGCCTGCACCAAGTGCTGTGTAGGGACCACTCCTGGTCCTATGGTCAGAGATCACTTCTGGCAGTGGCTCGTAGACCATGTGGTGCTGAGAATCAAACCCCAAATCATACTCTCAACCTACTGAGCGATGGTTCTGGACCAGTGGTTGAATTTTAAAATGAATGTTTTATTCATATGTATTCATATGCTCAATTTAAAAAATTTCTTTGCATGTTAGAATTGTTCATTTTATTTTTTAAAAATATTATTTGAAGATCATGGTTTACAAATTTGTTCATAATACAGTTGTTTTATGCATTCAGTGCTCCAATACAAATTCCATCACTGATGTGATCTTCCCTCCATCATTGTCCCCAGGTTCCTATCCATTCACAAGTCTTCTTCCTTGGCAGGCAAAAACTAATTTATTTTCTATTGCTTGTTGCAACAAACCGTAAGTGAAATTATTAAAAAATGTTCAATAAAAGAAAGTTTTCAAAAATTGTTAGGTCTCACAGTGGTATTATTAAAGTCATTGCCTGAGAATTCACTGAACTGTTTATTGGTGGTTGAGCCTTCTCGCTAATTGTTTTGCTTATTGAGCTTAGTTGGCTTCTATGCTGTGTTCCCATCTAATTTACTGTGCTTTTAGTGGGCGGTCACTAATTTGGAATTTAGAGGTGTTGCATATACATGCAGCTGCACTCTCCATGAACTCCAGGACCCATACAACTGAAAATAGCCAGAAGTAAGTCCTGAGTACAACCAGGTGTGGCTCAAAATCAAAAGCAAGAAAACAAACAAACAAAATAGGGAAAATTAATTAAATCACTATAACTAGTTAAAATTAATTAAAGCACTATAACTAGTTATAATTAATTAAAGCTCTATAACTAGTTATAATCAATAAAATCATTTTTAAAAGACACTCCTAAAAAGTAAACAAACAAATAAATAAATAAAAGGCATTCCTTTATAGATTTACTATACAATAATCCAGTGACTATCATTTATTAAGAATTCTGCTCCTATTGGAATTTTCAGTATTGAGGAAGTCAGGGGCATCTGATAAGATCCCAAAGTTCTCAGTCTGAACATTGGAGTCCCTGAATTTTGTTGTTTCTGTAGAGAATATTACGAAAGTGGAATTGAGCCCTTGGAATGGCTGCAGTGGTGGGCTATGGGTGTGGCTGCTGGCCTTTGGCCTGGTGAGTATGTGACCCAACCCCTTTCCATAGTGCTCCAAAGTTATTTTGGCTGTTTGGTTTTTATTTCCTCAGAGATTTAGTTGTGAATTGGTAGAGCAGCGACAGTGGGTGAATTAACATGGTGGCACTGTGGAAAGTGGAGGTGCTGGCAGGGCATATTTCTATTTTAACTTGATAAGTACTTAGGACTTGAATAGTTCTCTTTTTGCATAGGAATATGCTTAATCATAGAAAATAATCACTAGTTAATGCTAGATTGTAGAAAATAGCTTCTCATTGTGATTGTGAATTAACTTTTAATAGATATACTTTGCTTTTATTTTATTTAATTATATTGTCTTCTCTATGAATATATGAGTATACAAGTTCTTTCTCAGAAATCTGTTTTGCAAGGATGGTGGGAAAAATTTGGGCCACAGCTGGAAGTGCTCAGGACATAGTTCTGTCTTTGTTCTAAGGAATAGGAGTTCTAAGGCAGGTGTTGGAGACCATCTGTAGTTCTGGGGCTCAAACCTGGTTTGTCTATATGTAAGGCAAGTGCTTTGCCCTCTGTATTATTTACCCACCCCCAGGTAATATTTTTAATCTTTATCGGCATTTGCATTTCCATAATAGCATTTTTGTTGATAAACCGTTTTATTTATAATAATATAGTTTATCATTTAAAAATCAAAGATTAGATTTCAATTAACAAAATCTATTAATCAAATAGCAATTCAAATTAAAAATAGTCCTTGTCTTTATCATTTGTACTAGCATCAGAAGCATTACTACAAGTTATTTAGATTCCTACCATGTTCTTATGAATAGAAGTAACTGATTTTAATATTTTATAAAGGTAATGGTTACTTTAGTAATTGAAATATTAGATATACTACTTTAGATTATGTTATCAATCATGTCATTTTTTAATAAATATCTATGACCATGCTTAAAATTAGTTCTCTCAATTTTATTTTTTATGAGGTTGACAAGCAAGATGAAAAGTTTGAGTTTTATACTGAGTCACAATGATCTCTCTCTACTTATTAGTCAAGTACATATAGCATATACAGAATTGACTTTGCTAGATGTTCTGATTGTCCTATTCATTGAGGAACTCTTTGTATGTATGGGCCCTAGCAGAGCTTGAAGATAGGAAAAATTTTATAGCCAAATATATTGTAAGTGAGAGATTTAACTTGGAAAATTACTTGGGTAAGAAGTTTTTTTGTTTTGTTTTGTTTTGTTGTTGTTGTTAGGCAAGGTAGTTTTTATTGAAACTTACTGAGGAAAATGTGAGAGGAGAGAAAAGAGGAAAATGTGTTCAAGAGAGAACCTGGGCAGTAAGGAAACAGAGACAAGAGAGCAAGGTCTATGTTCAAGGGAAAATATACACTTGAAGACCAAGCAGGTAAGAAGTTTCCTTAATTTTCTTTTTTCCCCTCAGAGGAACAAACTCTAGAAGAAATAAAATAATCAAGAAAAAATAATATACTATTAAGTTGATTCTTACTTACTAGTATCATTTAAACAAAAATAATACTGCTTTTGACCCCCTTAGATATTTCATACATACATGAAAATCTTGGAGTAAAACATTTCCATATATAATGTCACTGGGTATTAGCTACAAGCAATGCTGTTTATAGTAGCATTTGTGGGAGGTTGCCAAGATATTTGTTTCCTGATAGTCTCCTTAAGGTCAATCTGATTTAGCCTGGGTTCTCTGGAGAAATAAACCAATATACATTTTCTAATAAAAATGTTCCAAAACAGTTAATCCCCCTTTTTAGGGTACAGGATTAAAAACTAGCAGTTTTTCTCATCAGACACAAAAACCTATAATGAGAGCCAATAACAGGAGTAACAAGAACACTTTATGACAATTATATGTATAACAACTATAGTTCATCAATATTTCCAAATATTATTTTATTTAATGCTCTCCTAGGCTGATATTTATATTTTTCCAGGAGAAAAAACTAAAAATAATTATCAAGATTTTTACTTTTAATTTTTGAAAGTGGTGTTTTATTTATTTTTACCTAGAAAAAATTGCAATTTCTAAGGAAAAGTAGTAGCAGATGTCAAAAACTGATGGACTGTATTGGTCTCCTTGAGAGGGTATGCATAAAATTGAGCTGAATGTAAAAGAAGATTCCCAGATTTTATCATTGTCCATGAGCCTTAGAATGAGATTAAAGAGCAAAATATTCATCATTCCCTCACACTTTTTCAAATAGAAATAATTCAACTAAAAGTCACCAAGAACATTTTATTTAATGAGGTGAATGCATGTTTCTAAAATGTCTTAGAGAAATATAGTTTAAAGAGTAAAAGTGCAAAATTCAGCTTAGAATTTACAATTACCATTAGCTTAAACTAAATATACCAAAAATTACAAAATGCATTAATCTCAGAGAAGGGAAGCATTTCTCTCTCTCTCTCTCTCTCTCTCTCTCTCTCTCTCTCTCTCTCTCTCTCTCTCTCTCTTTCTCTCTCTCTTTCCTGTATAAAAGTGCTGCAATGAACATACAGGTGCAATTGTCATTTCTACAGTGCTTTTTTTGCATCCCCAGGATATATTCCCAGAGGTAGTATTGCAGGCATAGTAAGTATGATGTTAAATAAAGTATGTGGTTTGTTTTATGCTTAATTCTTAAAACACAAAAAAAGATAAGGAAAGAGAAGAGTTCAAATGAAATAAGGAAAAGATAGGGGAATAAATACTAAAGAGATGAGTCAGAGATCCAGAGGAAATTTTGTTTTTCATTCTGGTGCCCACATGTCTGGAACCCACAATTTCTTACTCTACTTTCACTATAAAAGTCTTTTAACCAGGTAGAGGAGAGGACCATATAGAGGTGACCATATAGAGGTGATGTGACTTTGAGGACATGAGTACACTATCTTTCAGTCTTCTACTTTGTTCCCAATAAAACTCTTTTACAGCTAATTATCCGTGTCTCTTGTTTAATTGGTCTCTCAGAAGTGAAACAGATCTTCATGGTGATACCCTCTTTTAGATCAGGGGTATCCTAGAGGAGGAATAATGTCTCTGGAAACTCACAGAAAAGCGCTCAGAGTGACAGACTGGGGAGTCATGCAAGGATTTATCCTGGTCAGTGATACTAATGCAGCAACAAAACCACTCTGGAAAAGGGAGCAACATTCAGGAGCCCTATTTTCCCCTCGAACCCCAGGCCCCTATGTTTTCTATTGGTCTGGTCAATTGGAAGCTATATGTAAAGGATGCTGGGGGTGCAACCAGTAGGGATCAGAACAGGATTAGCGCATTGAATAATAAACAGATAATTTGTTGATCTTGGGGGCAAAATATGTCTGTATGCATGCTTTCTAAAATACAGTGTAATTTCTTGGTGGAAAACCATTTCAAATTTAGAGGAGAAAAACTCTTCTCTTATCAATATGATGCATCACAGAAGAAGAATCCAGAGGGTCTGGGATGATGATTTCCACTGAGTGCCTACATAAATTATGTTCCTACTTTTTCTTCGTAAATATTACACATTTTTTTTGTGCTGCCATACCTTCAATTTTTAAATTTCTCTTATTACTCATCTTCATTTACTGGGCTCTTTATTCTGTTGATTTTATGTATTAGCAGAGCCTAAAGGTTTTCCATTTTCCTTTTCAATATTCATCTGATTACTGTTAACATTTACCTGAGTTTTCAGCTGTATGTGCATTTTATATGCTTAATTATTTTTTTAAAATTCTTCAAAATACTTTGGACCACCCAAGTAATGTCCAGGGATTCTGGGAGCTATTCCCTATGATATGTCAACTTTATGATCTGATCTGAGGATAGGATTCTGGCTGACCTGGGCATAGCTAGAGAATATAGATTAAATTTAGGGACTTTGCTCCAGTTCTTTGAACTGTCTTCTCAGGACTTATACTTAGATTCTTAATAAATTTCACATATTATTCTTAATTTTAGTCTTATATTTAAGTTGAAAATTTTCTGATTCTACTGCATGATTTTTCTCACTACAAATTTTAATTTTCATCATTCATTCATCATTCATCATCCTGTTAATCGTCAATTGCCTCGAGCAGGCCCCAGTAACGTCTCTTTCATCCTAGCCCTGAGATTATATTCAAGGCTTTTTAGGAGAATGAGACCCATCATTGTTACTGGTATTTGGCATATTTGGTGCGCCACGGGGAGTTTGCCAGACTCTGCCCTGTGGGCAGGCTATATTCGATAGCCTGCAAGTTTGTCCAGAGTAGGAATGAGATAATGAGATATCATAAAAAGATGTTCTGATAAGATGTCGCGCAGCCGCATTTGCGGCCGAGCGGTTCCGGGAGCTGCATTTTGTAGTCTCTGAGTCTTTAATTACCATGAATAATTGAGAAATTATTTGATTTTTTTCTTGCTAGAAGAAGAGCAGATGAAAATATGTAATTTCTCGGGGCTGGAGCAATAGTACAGCAGGTAGGGCACTTGGCTTTCACGTGTCTGAGCTAGGTTAAATTCCCGGTAGCCCATACGGTCCCACACGCACCGCCAAGAGTACTCCTGACTGCAGAGCCAGGATTAACCCTTGAGCATTGCTAGGTATAACCTCACCCCCAAATAAGCATGTTAAGAAAAAAATATGTAATTTCTCAAATTCTTCAACCCTTGGAACCATCCCAAGTAAATTTCCCTTCCTTTTTACTCCTTTACTCAATATAAAGTGGCATCTAAATTCTATTATCCTCTTTCTTTTTTATGCTTACATTATCTGATAATCTTGAACATGCTAGTAAAATGAATTGTTAGGGAAGAGTGGAAAAAAGAAATGCTGTCTGTCATAGGAAATGCATCCCATAAGTAACTCTCTCTGTGTAAGTCTTTACTATGTGACTGTGAAATTTTTTTTATCTATGAGGTAAGGTAAATTGTCAGTTTTATTTTTGTTTGTTTGTTTGTTTTTTTAATAATTTATTTATTTATTGAATCACTGTGGGAAAAGTTACAAAGCTTTAAGGTTTAGGTCTCAGTCATGCAAATATCAAACACCTTTCCCTTTACCATTACTTATTTTTTACCACGAAGAACCCCAATAAAACCCCACCCCCACCCCTCCCAATGCCTGCGAGGCAGATGAATTCTAGTTGACACTCTATCTGCTTTGATTAGATTCATTGTTGCAATAAAGATGCACCACTATTATTTAGAGTTTACCCCCTCCCCCCAAATCAGACATGCTGAAAAAGCATTGTGAAGTGATTCGCTTTCTACAGCTGGGTTCAAGAATTAAATGTTGGTTTTGGATTTCCGCTATTTTGCTAATTAACCCTGGAAGTATTTCTACTGAGAGTCAGATAATTAAGAGATTGGTTTCTGTGCTCTGGAGTCATGTCTGTGCTGGTGAGCCGCTCGTGGGGGGCAACTGGCGACCTTGGTAGGGCGTGAAGGACGGACTGGAACACCCCCCTTCCCATGAGGTTTTAGTCACCCCACACTCCCGGCTCACACATGCTCTCCACAAGGTACCCATGTGGTCACCATCTTCTTTCCAGAGAGGAGAGGGCAAAATTGTCAGTTTTAAAGGGTAGTTAAATCATTCTAGTTTGGAATAGTAAGTGGCAGTGTTTGGAATGGAACCCACGACCCTCACACTTGCAGAGTATGTGCTCTAATGCTGAGATACATCTCCAGCTCCTAATTATTTATCTTTCAAATGCAATTTTCAAGGACATATAAGAATGGCATATCAATAAGGAGCCTCTAAAAACAATAGAGTAATTATAATATTATGTGTTCACAGAGAAATATTTAATGACATATCACAGTACATAGCTAAAATGCCCATGACAAAGAAAACATATTTTGAAATTCTAAAGTAAAGGTAAAGGCCCTCCTGTTGATCGTCGATTTGCTCGAGCGGGCCCAGTAACATCTCCATTGGAGACTTTGTTGTTACTGTGTCTGGCATATCGAATACTCTCGGTAGCTTGCCAGGCTCTCCGAGAGGGGCGGAGGAATCGAACTCGGGTTGGCCATGTTGGCCGCTTATAAGGCGAACGCCCTACCCGCTGTGCTATCGCTCCAGCCCTTTGAAAATTCTAGTCAGTGAAATAACCTACTGGGGAAAATCTTTCAAATAACTGATTTAATAAATCAACCGTTCAAAGGAGCTGAGTATTACCAGATGAGGCTTGAGTAAAACAATGTTCGTTTACATATTAAAAGACATTTATAGCAATAAATTCTGTCATAGATTTGTAGATGTTAAAAATGATAAATAATACCAGCAGTTCAGATTGATTTTTATTATGCATAAACAGTATACAAAATATGTATTCACTTACCATTGGAAAAATGTAATGCCAGTTTTAAAATAATCATAATGTATATGTGCTTATTTAAAATGTAAGTTCAACTTTTTCAGGAGGAAGAGTATAGATAAAAGTTTAAGAATAACAAGTGTGATTAGATTTAGGTTTTCTTAATATCCAATATGCCAAACACAGTAACAACAAGTCTCACGTTGGAGACGTTACTGGGCCCACTCAAGCAAATTGATGAACAACGGGAGGACCGTGCTACTGTGCTTTCTTAATATCAGTTGGATGAGAGATTTTTCAATTGATGGAAGGACAGTAACATTTATGTGTGCCTAAAATACTTCAGAGAACTGAGTCACATCTTAGCCATCTCCCAAAAATCTGGAAAGGAAAGTAGAAAGGATTCTAATCAAAATCAGTTTAGTTTTCAGAGAAGTATTACAGTTCAAAACTAGATAAACATCTTGTTGATAATTTTGACGAAATGTTGGGAGTGACTGTGGACTTATAATAGTGAGAAACTACTTTTGACAAAATGCAAGGAATGACTGTGGTCTCATAGTAATGAGAAACTAAAGACAGAGCAGGTTGAGAACTTCTATAATTTAGGGCTGTTCCCTTAGGAATCCAACTAAGTTCTCATGATGAAGAAATGAGAATTAGCAACTTAACTGCTGCTTCTGGCTGGAGATGGAAAGAAGTAAGCACTTTGAGGTATGCTCAGAATATTGTCTTTAACATTTCCAAAGCTTCTTCAAACCTTGGTAGACTGATTATGCAACTACAGTACATTCTAGCCTCTCTGATGTTCCTAAGAGGGAGGAAATAGCAAAGTTATACTTATAAAGGCTACAACCAATGTACTGTACTCAATAAGATACACTAAAGTCATCACTCCTCAAAGACCTCCAGACTGATTAGTAATAACTCCCATGCCCTTTCTTATAACCCATATCAATCATAAATTATGACTAAAAGAATCTTACAAAAGTATATTTTCCTATCCCTTCACTACCCGTTTTCTGTAACTATTGATCGTATAAACTCTTTAGGGGCGGCCAGGGGGGCCCCAACGGCTCTTCCCCTCACCACCCGTGTTCGGCAGGGGGCCCAGGCTGCTCACCCAGCAGGGGTGGCCAGGGCCATGGGGCAGAAGGTGGACGAAACAAGGGCCAAGCAGGTTGATTAATCAGATGCCGTTTATTCTATTCTCCCCACACCCCTGCCCCAGTCTCTCTCTGAGCCTTCTATTCTAGTCCCACACTGCTCTCATTCCTGTCTCCTACTGTCTTTCCTGCTCATCTCTCCATGGTCCATCTTGCAGCCTGGGCACTCTCTCTCTCTCTCTCTCTCTCTCTCTCTCTCTCTCTCTCTCTCGCTCTCTCTCCCCCTCCATGCCTGCTCCTGTATTCTTCTACATTCTTCTCTCCATCCCCCTTGCTAGCTTCTCCATGGCCCATGGTCCATCACGCTGCCCTGCTCTGTCTCTCTCTCTCCAGCTCTCTTGTCTCTCCAACTTCCCAACACTCTAGGCTGCTAGGCTGACACTCTACCCAGTCAGGTAGCCAATCAACATAAGAAAGCCCTTCCTGAGGGCACATCAGGTTCAAAGGGAACACCACCTAAGAGGTATTCCAGAGCCCTTCCTGACTGCCCAAGGGCAAAATACCTCCAAAGGTATTTTTCTCATTTACTCAGTCCATTAACTATCAACATATCAATAATGGTTATTTTTGTACAGACAGAGTAAGAGATAACATTGAAGTCTGTAGGGCAGCTCTCCTGGGAACATCTTGTCACAGACTCAGACTACAAAACTCAGGCCAGATTAATCTTTCCTAACCCTAGCAGGGTCCAAATCTAGTTATTACTTTTTGGATCATGACAGCATTTGTCCATGAGCAAGCTCTTAACTTATAGTTAAGCATTATGGCACTTTGGCCAGACCCATCTCGATGCCAGGGTAGCACATAGCTTACCACTTGCCCTGGTTCCATTCAGTCCCTCTTCGGGTCCCTGCTTTTGGAGGCACTAGGAAGAAAGGGCAGCTAAGGCTTAGGTGAGAGAACAGATGGCCAGGAAGAAAATATAACTGAGAGTCACATTACAAAAGCATAGCATATACTTTAAAAAGAAAGTTTTAAAGGCCCTCCCGTTGATCGTCGATTTGCTCAAGCGGGCCCAGTAACGTCTCCATTGGAGACTTTGTTGTTACTGTGTCTGGCATATCAAATACTCCTGGTAGCTTGCCGGGCTCTCCGAGAGGGGCGGAGGAATCGAACTCGGGTCGGCCATGTTGGCCGCGTGTAAGGCGAACGCCCTACCCGCTGTGCTATAGCATATACTATCTTCTTGTATACATACAAAAAGGACATTGCTTGGAATAAACTATGCATAGGACTTAAGAAGAAAAGAAAAACAGTATTTACAAGTCAACAGAACACAAAAAAAGAAGTTACAAATAAACACAGTGGAGTGGGAGCATGGTGGTGGGAGCAACCCAATAAACCTAAACTACCTGAGGCTATGCAGGAAGGACAAAACAGTGTTATCCTACAATTGATATTTATAATTATGTGTGACATTAATACAAAAATATGATAATAATAACAAAAATATTCCAAAATCATATAATTATAATAATTACTGTTTTCTATAAATATCATAAACACTGGGTGAGTTTAAGGATAAATTGTATCTCAACAAAGTTTGTGAAAATATAAATTTACCACAAGTATAAAATTGTAAATATATATCTATATTCTGGACCTATAGACAGCAGTTATATAGCAGTAACTTCCTCTCTATCAGTGGAAGGTTGTTGCTAAATTCTATAAAAATGCTTAGGGGCTGGAGCAATAGCACAGTGGGTAGGCTATTTGCTTTGCACGCGGCTGACCCGGGATCAATTCCCAGCATCCCATATGGTCCCCTGAGCATCGTCAGGAGTAATTCCTGAGTGCAGAGCCAGGAGTTATCCCTGAGCATTGCCGGGTGTGAACCAAAAAGAAAAAAAAAATCCTAAAGTATATTTCTATGAGATTTACTTTTTATATACAATGTCTATTATTATCGCATAAAAGTACAATGAACAGAGTAGCCACTGAGTTATGGACCACTGTCAGTCAAGAAATAAGTTGGGGCTCTGGAAAGAAAGATGGCGGCCGCATGGGAATCTTGTGGAGAGCAGGTATGAGCCAGGGGTGTGGGGGCGACTAAAACCTCATGGGAAGGGGGGCCTTCCGGCCCATTCCTCATGCCCTACCGAGGTCACCAGTTGCCCCCTACGAGTGGCTCTCCGCACGGCCACGACTCCAGAGCACAGAAACTAATCTCTAAATTATCTGACTTTCAGTAGAAATACTTTCAGGGTTAATAAGTGAAATAGCAGAAATCCAAAACCACGCGGCCGCAATAGAGGCTGCGCGACATCATTTAATTCTTGAACCTAGCTGTAGAAAGCAAATCATTTCACAATGCTTTTTCAGCATGTCTGATTTGGGGGGGTAAACTCTAAATAATAATGGTGCATCTTTTATCGAAACAATGAATCTAGTCAAAGTAGATAGAGTGTTAACTAGAATTCATCTGCCTCACAGGCATTGGGAGGGGTAGGAGGTGGGGTTTTATTGGGGTTCTTCGTGGTAAAAAATAAGTACTGGTAAAGGGAAATGTGTTTGATATTTGCATGACTGAGACCTAAACCTGAAAGCTTTGTAACTTTTCCCACAGTGATTCAATCAATAAATAATTACAAAAAAAAAGAAATAAGTTGGAACAAAATGCAAATTTTATTTTATTTTTTCCTCCGCCCCTCTCAGAGAGCCTGGCAAGTTACCCGTGACATATTTAATATGCCAAACACAGTAACAACAAGTCTCACGATAGAGACGTTACTGGGCCCACTTGAGCAAATCAATGAACAATGGGAGGACCCTGACTGTGACCATAATTTTATTTTATTTTTAAAAGTGATCTATAATGATGAAGAGGTAAAATTTTATAGTCCAACAAGAAGAATAAGGAGGGAAGTGACAAGAATTGTTGTAAGCATTTCCTATTACTGACAATGGGAGTGAGTGAGTGAGTGTGTGTGATAGAAATTCTAGAAGTGAGGTGCAGACACTATAGCTTGTTGCATAAACTCTTTATTCTGCTGTGAGAGAAAGTAGAATGAGGGGAATTTTCTGCATTAACTTGAAATACTGTGTCTGGCGTATCGAATACTCTCGGTAGCTTGCCGGGCTCTCCGAGAGGGGCGGAAGAATCGAACTCGGGTCGGCCATGTTGGCCGCTTGTAAGGCGAACGCCCTACCCGCTGTGCTATCGCTCAAGCCCAAAGGTAAAGGCCCTCCCGTTGATCATGGATTTGCTCGAGCGGGCCCAGTAACGTCTCCATTGGAGACTTTGTTGTTACTGTGTCTGGCATATCGAATACATCACAGGGAGCTTGCCAGGCTCTGCCATGCGGGCGAGATACTCTCGGTAGCTTGCTGGGCTCTCCAAGAGGGGCGGAGGAATCGAACTCGGGTCGTCCATGTTGGCTGCGTGCAAGGCAAACGCCCTACCGCTGTGCTATCGCTCCAGCCCAGAGGTAACTTGAAATAATGTTTATAAAACAATTACCATGGTGCATGGCCTTTTGTACTCAGTAAGTGCTGCAACAGGTAATGGCGTGCATATGTTCTTTGGAATGAACTGTTTTTTTCTTTTTCCTGGGGATAAAGAAAGAAAACTGGAGTTGCTGGGTCAAATAGGAGCTCAGTTCTGAGTTTGAGTACCCTACATACTGTTTTCCCTAGCGCTTGGACCAGAAAACACCCCACCAACAGTGGGATGAGGTTTCTTTTTTCCACCACATTCCTACCAACAGAGATGGTCCCCAGTATTTTTGATATGTGCCAGTCTCACTGGTATAAGATGATATCTCAGTCGTCTTGATTTGGATTTCTCTAATAATAAGTCATGATGAGCATTTTATCATTATCAATGGCAATTCATTGGTTTTCCTCAGAGAAGTGTCTGTTCTATTTTTCCTCTCCCCACTTTTTATGGGAATCTTCAGTTTTCTTTTAAGCTTTGTGAGTACTTGATATATCCTGGATATCAACCCGTTATCCACACAAACACTAAAATTGACTGTTCTAAGTTCTTGAAGAATGTTGTTGAAATTTAGATAGGGATTACATTGAATCAATATAGTAGTTTAAGCAAAATGGTCATTTTGACAATATTTATTTTTCCAATCCACAAGAATAGAATGCTTTTTCATTTCCTAAGATCTTCTTCAATATCTTTCTTAAGTGTTTTTAAGTTTTTATGGTATAGGTTTCTTACCTCTTTTCTTAAGTTGATTTCCGATTTTTGATTTTTGAAACACTACTTTAAATGGGTATTGGCCGTTGATGGGATTACCTGGTGCTGGGGACAGTTGGTGGGTGTGACGCCTACTTACTGGAAGATGGGGGATCTGGATGGAGGAGACCCAGTCCCAATCCAAGCAGGCTTGGAGATCTCAGCCTCAGGACCCGCGTGCCTGTGTTCCTCTGCCAGTTCCTTCATACATGTGGAGAGTGGTCTCAGCATGTCTGTGGCTGGTTCTGGAGGTCTTCTGTTGCCAGCATTCTGTTCAGGGCGGGGAGGAAGACTCAACCCGCCCCCCTCCTAGGGGCTCCGTTGAGAACAGCCAGGCGTGGGGGCCGGATACTCTGAGCTGTTCTCTTCCGGGAGCTGGGTCTTGGCCATTGATGGGATTACTTGGCGCCGGGGGCATCTTATTATCTAGTTCTTACTCTGGAGAACCTGGCAGGCTACCAAAAGCATCTGCCTGCATGGCAGAGTCTGGCAAACTCCCCATGGCATACTCAATGTGCCAAAAACCAGTAATAATGATGGGTCTCATTCTCTTGACTCTGAAAGAGCCTTGAATATGGCACTTCCTAAAATCTCAAGGGCTAGGACGAAGGAGACGTTACTGATGCCTGCTGGAGGAAATCAATGAAAAACAGGATGATCGTGATCATGATCGTGACTTTAAATAGGAATAATTCTTTGATCACTTTCTCCTCTGATTATTTGTATATAAGAATGCAACCAAATTTTGTGTATTGAATTTGTAGCTGGCCACTTTGCTCTACTGGTTTGTTTCTAGGAGCTTTTGCTTCCACTCTTTCAGGTCTTCAATGTATGGCTGTGTTGCTATTTTACTTTGTAGAGTTGTTGCTTCTACGATTGGTTATTTGGTTAATATAAGTGGTTTCTGAGTAGTTCATTGAGGGTCAATGTGGTTATCTCAAATGTCATCAGCTCTTTTTTTGTATGAGAATATTTTTATTCCTGCCTCGTATCTAAATGAGAGCATTGGAGAGTAGTGGACTCTAGGCTAAGAGTTTCTTTCATTCAGTAATGTGAATATGTGATTACATTCTTTTCTTGCCTGTGCAATTTTGTATGGGATATATGGCCGTAATTCAAATGTTATTTTCCTTTCAGTTAAGGTTTTTCTTCTCTTTTGCTGCTTTAAGAAGTGCATATCTTTGGTTTCTGAAATTTTGATTATGGTGTATCTTAGCGTTGTTCTGTTTGAGTCTATTTTCTTGGTACTCTTTCGGCCTCTTGAATCATCACAGTTGCCTCCCTGCAAAATGGGGTAAATTCTTGGCTATTTTCTTTTCCACCACTCTTTTTTTCCTTTTTCCTTTTTCTTCACCTCTGGTATTCCTATAATTCAGATTATGCTCCCCACTGGTTGATATATGTATATATATCAACCACCTATATATATATATATATATATATATATATATATATATTGCTTTTCTGGGGGGTCATATACAGCAATGCTCAGGGGTTACTCCTGGCTCTTCACTCAGGAATTACTCCTGGCAGTGCTTGTGGACCACATGGGATGCCAGGGATCAAACCTGGGTGAGCCAGGTGCAAGGCAAATGCCTTACCCTCTGTGCTATCGCTCCAGCTCCTAAGTTCTATAATTTAAATATAAATGTAAATGGTAAATTAAAACTACAATTTCTTCCTTCCTTGTGTTTCTGTTTTCCTTTTTGATTTCTTTATCAATGTTAACTTGTATTTTTGTCTTTAAGTTTGTCTATAGAATTCTTTCCTTCTGAGATTTTACTAATTTTGCTAATGTTTTCTATAGCTCTTTCTGGATTAGAGGTTAGAGTGAAGCAAACTGGGGTCAGTGCCTGGCAGTGGGGCAGGGTCCGATGTTGCCGGGCTACAGAATAGGGCCTAGGGGGGGTTCCCTTTGCGTGTGAGTTCTTTCAGGCTCAGGATGGAGCTGGTACTAGTCCACGAGTCTTTTGTTAGAATTTTTAGTGATGTGATCTGTGTCCAGTGCCTGTCATAAAAGCAGGGCTCCAAGTACAAAGCTGAAGGAAGGAGTTCCTGTGCTTCCCCTGTGTGACTGAATAGGCTTTTAGACTGGGGAGACAGCGGGTCTTCTTCCACAGTGCGAGCTCCTGGGTAATAGCTTAAAGTACCAAGAACTGGGGTCAGTGTCTGACTTAGGTGAGGGATCCACTGGTGATGGTGCAGGGCTGCAGGATGGGGTCCACAGTCTCCCCTTTGTGTGGCAGAGGTGTCTTTAGGACTGGGAAAGTGGCAGATCCAGTCCACAGTCTACGAACCTGGGTTAAAGGTAGAGTGATGGGAACTAGGACCAGAGTCTGTCATAGGGCCGGGATCCAACTGCACAAGGCTGCAAGGTGAGGCACCCATGCTTTCCCTTGCATGGTTGCACAGGCTTTGAGGCTGGGAGGGTTCAAGTCAGGGTCCATGGTGTTTGCAATCAAGTTAGATGTTTAATATGACATAAGCTATGGCCAGTAGCTGACAATTTCTGATTACACAGGGCTTCTGTATGGGGTCTCTGGGTTTCTGTTTGTCTCTTCAGGTTTATAGGCTAAAGAGAGGGGAGGTCCAGGTTCACAGTGGACGCACCTCTGTTAGAGCTTATGGTGATGTATCATGCAGCCAGACGTGGGCATTGGGCAGGATTGGATCCCTGGCTTCCCTTGGTTTGGGTGCCCAGGCTTTCAGGCTTGGGAGGAGGCTAGTCCATGTCCACAGTACATGCACCAGTGTTATAAATTGGTGATGTGAATTAGGTGAGGGCCTGACATAGCGACAGGGTCTGAGAGTGCAGGGCTGAAGGATGGTACACCAGCTTCCCTTTGTGTGTCTCCTTGGACATTCAGACTTGGAAGGGGGCAGGCCCTGCTCCATTGTGCATGCACTTGGGTCAGAGGTTAGAGCAACAGGAACTGATGCCAGTCCCTCGCATGGGAGCTCAGTTGATGACACAGGGCTGCAGCATGCGGTTCCCAGTCCTCCATTTTTGTTGTGTGGACTTTGGGCAGATCTGGGTCCACAGAGTATATGCGCCTGGGTTAGAAGTTAAAGTGACTTGGACTGGGCCCAGCACCTGGCATGAAGGAGAGTCCAACTGTGTAGGGATGTTGGATGGGCTCCTGTTTCCCTTTTTGTGGCTGTGCCTGCAATTTTTTTTAATGTTTCAGTCACTTGGTAATTTTATTGAGACGTTCTTCTGTAATTTGTCTAATAGTTTTTAAGATCTCTAGTATATATGGCACATGAAAATTGGTATCAGTTCTATAATACAGGTTGAGCTGTCTTTCTACATTTGTTGTTTGCTGTTTTGGTGGTAATCTTACGGTGCAGACCATTATAAGAAGCAGATGGTACATTCAAGACTTTATTAAAGAACAATTCTAAAAGCTCTTAGCAGGGTTAAGAGATCAAATGAGGAACCCAAGGATAATGAAACACCTAAGGATTAGAACCAGAGAGCTTGTACCCTATCAGGTCTGGAGAACACAGGATGGGGTGATACCACTGAAGTTCATCCAGAACAGGAAGCATAGGTGAGGATGGTTTGGGTAAGCTCTGGTCCGTATAAATGTAGGTGACACAAAACAGTGGGAGCCTGTTGCTGGCAATCTCCAGGGACATGGAGCAAGGAAGAGCAAAAACTTATCCACAAAAGCACTTTCATTTGCACAAGAGTCTATTGATTGGATTTTCATGAAGTAAAAACTCATTTTTCAAATAGTTTCCAATTCCATCTTTAAAACATCTTCTTCACTCACAATTTCTTAAACTTTGTGGGTTTTTGATTTTTAAATATATATTTCATTTATCTGACTGTTTCAATATCTAGATGACCCATTTCTCAAATCCAGTTCTTTGTTTCTGCAAAAACTTGAGTCTTGTCTTCACTTCTATCTAAAATTGTCTTCCAATCATATGATTAATCAAATGAAAGCCATCGTTTGAGTTATTGTAGATGTTTTCAGAACCCATCACAGACCCTAGCAAGTATGACAGCTATTGAGATATTGAGACTAGATAATTTCTTTACATCAATGGTGTTAAATTTTTCATGAATGCTCCAGGAAAATCAAGAAAAAATAAATATAATTATTGTTTTTTGTTATAAAAAACATTTAATGCAAATAAACAACCGTTGTCATAAAACTTATATAAGACATACTTGTCTCTAACATATGTATTAAGATTGTAATAGCCATGATCATTTAACGTGGGATATTTGAAGTAGACATAAAGGTAAAGGTAAAGGCCCTCCCGTTGATCGTCGATTTGCTCGAGCGGGCCCAGTAACGTCTCCATTGGAGACTTTGTTGTTACTGTGTCTGGCATATCGAATACTCTCGGTAGCTTGCCGGGCTCTCTGAGAGGGGCGGAGGAATCGAACTCGGGTCGGCCATGTTGGCCGCTTGTAAGGCGAACGCCCTACCGCTGTGCTATCGCTCGAAGTAGACATACCTGGCTTTTAAAAAATCTACTTGTTTTCAAAGACACCGGTAAGCAGGCAAGAAAGGCAGCAACAGTGAAAACATGACTGGTTTGAAATACTGCACCTGAGTTTAAATGAGCCGATGGCTCTGATAATAGGTGTTTGAAATATAGTATTAATAGAGGCACTGAATTAAGTCAAGGTGAGATGCTTTTGGAGTCCATGCATTTGACTAGAAAACCTATTCCAGGTTTTATCAGAAGCTACTGGGGACCTTTACACTGAGAAATGCTCACCCTACCTGCTAACAGAAACTCACCATAAACTTTTTGTATCAGAACTGTTACTTGTCCATTCACCAGCCATCCAAATCTTATCAGTGATTTTTATACTTCTCGTTTTTAGTGCCAATTAAATTTTGTGCTGATGTTACAATGTAGATTCCCTCTTTTGCCAGGAAAGAAGGCAGGAAGGCAGGAAGGTAGGAAGGCGACAGAAAGGTGGCAGGAAGAAGGCAGGAAAGCAGGAGGGAAGGAAGGATGGAAGGAGGGAGAAAGGAAGGAATCCTTGATCACAATTCCAGGAGTGATCCCTGGGCACCACTGAGTGTAAGCCCAAGAACAGTCCCCCCACCACTACCCTAAAAATATTAAAAACATAGTAAAAAAATTTAAATTTTGCATTCTCCATTGATGAGATAGTATACTTGGGGAGATATTAAATATTACCCCCAAAATATTCTCCATTTTGCATCAAAGCCCTGTTAGGGCACGACTCTGGATCTCCGACCGCAAGCAAGGACCACACAGGAATGCAATCAGCAAGCAGGTAGTTTATTGAGCTGGCTAGCCAGGGTCAAGCCATCAGGCAAGATCCTGAACTTCTTCAAAAGGGATCTTATATAGGCCTTCACTGGCCATTACAGCAGAGATCAGGCATTTCATGGCCAGTAGATTCGTAACAACATACACTTTCTTAGCCAATCCATTTAAAAGTACATCACTTCTTAGCCTATAGATTCAAAGATCAGCATTTGTATACATGGGCATTGTGGCTAGCGGGCATCTCATAACTCAGACATCTGGTTATCTTCCATGTCCACTCGGCTCCCCATGATTTACAGCTCAGGACACCTGCATTCTGGTGGAGAGGGATGAGGAGAGAGTTACTAGTGGAGGGGCAGATAAGGAAGAGTCAACAGTGGAGGCTAGATTTACATCCCAATTAAGAAGAGTCAACAATGGAGACAGAATTTAGATCTCAGGCCTCTACTAGGGAGGGGGCAGGATTTACATCCCAAGGCTTTACAAGGGAGGGGGGCAGGTAAGGAAGAGTTACTGATCAGCAGGGTTTAGCTCTGGAATTTTTCTGGGATCCCACTGGACCTTACAGCCCTTCCCATGATATTAACCTTTGATAAAGATATATTTAAGGGTGGCAGATTTTTTTTTTAATTTTCTATACTAAAAAATATGTTCTTTTCTGCCTAAACTTTGAGTCACTTATAAACTTATAATTTTTTACATAGATCTTACGAATCTTTATGTTCAGAGTACAAAAGCCTTACACTCATCCTTTCTCTCATTAAAGAGACTGTTTAAAAAAACTCATCTAAACAAATTTAAGAAATACTGGCTTTTTCAAATCATTACTAAATTGAGCAGTATCCCATTAGCCAGAGGAAAGACCACCAAGAAGTTTTAGGAAATTAATCTTTTTTAACTTCAGAAAATGGATGGCTTAAGGTTATTAGCAAAGAAAAGAAATATTATTTCAGGCAAAACAACCTTCCCTAAGGAGAAAACTGGAAGTTCTTATTAAGTATATTACCTTCTAAATGCTAACCAGAAAACTCCTGATTGATTACTTTAAATTTCCACTTTTTGAAATGAGTCAAGCTGTGTTTAGATTAGGTATTAAATCTTGGTGGAGCTGGGTACAAACAACTCCATTTGGGAGCCATTTTTTTTCTTCTTTTTATAACAGGCCATCACCTTCACATTTTAAACTCCCTTCCTTGTCACTATAATCATATTAATCATATTGAATAAAGTTTGTTTGCTTATTTTATTTTTCCTTTTACTTAACAAGAAGTTTCCCCTGGTCCATCTTTAGGACTGCTAGAATGTGAGTGGTCATTCATTCTATGCGTATTGATGGAGGGGCCAGAGTGGTAGTATAGCAGGTAGGGCACTTTTTTTACATGCAGTTGAGCTGGGTTTGGTCCCTGGTACCACATATAGTCCCCTGAGTATTGCCAGGAGTGATCCTGAGTGCAGAGTTAGTAGTAAGCCTAAACAACACCTCGTGTGCCCCCTTCCCACCTGTGCCCCCCCTAAGCAAACAATCAAGCCCCCCGCCCCATGTTAATGGAGCATCAATTCTATGCTGGATTCTCTATTGGATGCTGAGGACATAGTGAAAAGAAAGGTATATTTTGTTCCCTCAGGCACTTACAATATTATTGGAATAATGCAAGGAAAGCTAACACTAAAATAACATTCACCCATAGTCATGATGTACTTAAACATACACAGAAGGATAACTTATTCCTGAGAAATCTAGATCAAATGATGTGTTACAAAATTAGAGACAGTTGCTGTGAATTAACTACATCATAGAATATTATGAAATGCAGAAACGGTTACCATAGGTGGTATATGCTGAGCTCAGAATGTCTGAGAAGAGTACAGCTGAGTGTTTCGAAGGATTTCTAGCAAGCAGGTGAAGTGAATTTTGCGGAATAGTGAATACTTGAGTGGCGTACAAAATGGGCAGATATTTCAGTTAAGTTTGAAGAGTACTTGGAACTGAAGCATAAGGGTATGGTAGGAAGAGGCTAAGATCATTAGTTTTCCCATTTCTGTATGGCACTTACAGTACCTATTGGATTCCACATCTGTGTCTACACAGATAGTAGTTCAAAAGGTACTAACACTTGGCCAAAGAAAATTTATTTAGGTAAGGTTTTCCATGCCTTACCTACCTATCCTCCACAAGTGTAAAACTCTGTTTAGGTTTGTAAATAAAACAGTGTGCCTAGGGGCAAAGACAAAATTTTGTTGATCATTCCATAGCTTGCTAAGTCTGCAAACCTTTATAAAAACTTCCCTGTTCTTATTCTTTATTCAAACCACTTCTGGCACTCATACAGACAAGACGGAGACTGGAAGAACAGTTTGTCATCTTCAAACCTAACTGCATTGTCAACCTATTTCCACTGGAGAGGGCTTGGAACTACATCTTCATAGTTCCAGAACCATCAAAACAGCATCTCTTATCTGGTTTGCTCATCCTGTATTTGTATTTAAATTTCATTTTGTTGATTCAATATAGTAGGAGGCACAATTTTGTTTTTTGCAAGCAGAGAACTAGGGGGACCCAGGTCTTGTGTGTTAAGAAGAACATTGTTTGAAATCTAAACTAGCCCAGAGGCCTTTGTGACAGAATATACAATTTAGGAGCTCTGAAAATCATTGAGATGCAAAATTCCAGCCCTGGAGCATGAATGGCTTCAAAGGAGAAGAGGTGGCCTGATCTTCTAGACATTTGACTACATACTACTGGGACAAAGGTCAAGCTAAAATTATCAAAAGAAGATCATCAATAGCTCCAAGCTTTTCCACTTGGTAAACTTTCTAGCAGTGGACTTTGGGGTGGGGGTGGAAAGGGGACACACATTTTGGGAAAACTATGGATGAACTAACTTGAAGAGAAAGAGACTCTGATCAGCATTTGCCTAAAATGTGAACTTTGTTACTTAAGGGCACATTTTGCAACTGAAAAAATATACTTGCATTTATCACTCCAGAGAAGCCAACAATTTATACATTCTGGTTTAATTTAATAGTTTAAATACTTCTTTCAAATAGTTGCAATTCTAAAATTCTGATTATTGTGTAAAGTACACATATCTTTAGTTTTTATGCATATTTTAAATAAAATTATTATGCAATACCAAAATTAATTTTAAAAGGATCAAATTGTCATCTTGTTCATATATAGAGTGAATATATTTGTTATTTAAATTTATTCACATAAAAATATCATAAATCACATTTTAAAGAGAAAATTCATCCTACTTAAACATTTTATGAAAGCACATAATTATCAAATTTATATCTCACATATTGAAAATATAGTTCATTACATTGAAACTCATCATTTGGAAATAATTCTCTTTTTTCAGCACTTTAATTTCAATACACAAGAAGGTGCAAGGGTTTCTTTTTATTGTTTCTTTGATATTTTGCCTTTAAAAGTCTTTATTTATTTTTGATAAGGCATTTGTGAAAGGGGCCAGACAAAGTGGTTTGATGATTTGAGGTTGAGAATTTGAGAATTCACACAAAGTTAATTTACTATTTTCATTATTTCTCTGAGAAACTTGAAATATGTTCTTTGTTCTTCTACCTTGTTGGTGACTTCTGAGCTATTATTAATCTGGCATTTAAAGAGAGATGGAATTATATTCCAGCACAAAATAAATGAACGTGAATGCCAGACCTTCATTTTTTTTCTAAAAAATTATCGCATTTTATACAGAAGAGTTCAATGTACTTTACCACCTTGCCAAGTGCAAAGATTATACATTTGACTAGAAAATGAAGCCACAGAATATAATGCTGCTCACTTATAATTTTCATATAATCTCTAAGAAGATGTATCACCTAGTAATATCAGTTGTTTCTTTATTCTCATATGTCATTTTCAAATTATTAATAATTTCAAAATTAATTTATATGCAATTATTTGGTTTTTGTTGTTGTTGTTGTTTACTAAGTCTTATTAAATACCAAGCACAACTCCAAGTACTTTACAAATATTTACTCATTTAACTTTTACTATTATTCTCCAAGACTGGATCTATTATCTTCTTTGCTTTATAACCAAGATAGCTGAAGCACATGAATTTATATAAACTGCCTAGAGGAACACACTGAATAAGTAGTAATCACTTTTTTGTATATAATCTAATGATATATTTACTAAAGATATATAATCAATAATAACAGGATGACAGTGACAGAGTGATATAATTAAATAGTACATTTGAAATAACTTTAAACATTCTAATATTTGATAAATTATTAAACAAAAATAAGGTATGAACTTATTACTTCTGTGCTTAAAAAATCCATAGCATAGTAGCACTTGTTCACTATGGTAAATTTTATGTTTAATTTTTTTTATTTATTTTTTTTATATGGCTCTACACCCAGCAGTGCTCAGGAATTACTCCTGGCTGTTCACTTAAGGATCACTCCTGGGAAACCATGTGGGATTCCAGGGACTAAACTTGGGTTGCAGCATGAAAGGCAAGCACCTTACCCATCTATCTCTCCAGTCCCCTATTATGGGCAATTTTAAACCTTATGATGAAATTCAAGGTGAATTGATCTAGCTTGCCTAGTATCTCTAATATTATTTTCAAATGCGTTCCATAAATCCACACTTTGTACTTTTTAAAATGTTTTGTGGAGTTAGGCCATAGATTTAACTAACTCCACAGCTTCACTAAGAATCTGAGTGAAGTTATTGGCATGGTGGCAGCTGCAGGGTACCTCGAGATTTTATTCTAAATTTTTCCACTATCTAACCCATAGGAACACCAACATTGCAACAAGCAGTTTCAGGCATATATTTGACCACCAGTGAAGTAACTTCATATGTGTTTACCATATATAGATATAAATATAGATAAATTATGAAAAATAAATTTCTAAGAAATACAGAATAAAATAAGTATAACTATTTCTAAAATTCTTGAATGGAAAAAAATCTCTTTTGATCTTAAAACTGATGGAACAACCCAAGAAGGAAAGGTAAAAGCATAGATTTCCAAGCATTTTGTTTATATTCAGAATGAATTCAGCTTTTTCCTGTTATCTTGTAATATTTTTATCATTTGCCATGTTTCTTATTTTGGAGAGCAGGGATTTTTGTACTTTTATTTAATAAATACGTGACCATGTTCTGCTTCCCCGCCTCGGCTACAGCTCTTGCCAACAGACACAGGAAGGAGGAAACAGGGCCACACAGTTGCCATTTATTCCATTCTTCTCACGCACCTGTTCCTGTCTCACTAAGCTCCCCATTCCTGCCTCACACTGCCCCTCATTCCAGTCTCCTCCTGTCCCCCATGCCAGTCTCTCTGCATTCCATCTCACTGCCTTGATCTCGTCCCAACCTCCAAGCATTGGGGGTAGCAACCATACCTAGATCTGGTAGCACAATCAATTTATGAAAACCCTTCCTGAAATCCTGTAGCCAGAGGATACACTCAAGGGACATCTAGGAGTGTGTTTCTTCTTTCCTTAGCTCAACAACCATTTAAACATTCATCTTAATTCAACTTCTTAATATTAGTCATTTTGTATAGACACAGTAAGAGATACATTAAGCTTGTAGGGTGGCTGTCCTGGGGACATCTCACTACAGACTCCAGACTACAGTGCTCATGAAAGATAAGTCTTTCCTAACCCTTGCAGGGTCCTAATCCAATTGTTACTCTTTGGATCATGACAGAGTTTGCCCATGACCATGTTCTTAACTTATAATTAAGTGTTAGGGCACTTCATCTGGTCCTTTTCAATGCCAGGGTAGTTCACAGCTTGTCCTGGGTCCATCCAATCCCTCATTGGGACTCTGCTTTTGGGGTGCTAGGAACTTAGGGCAACTGAGGCTTAAGCTGAGAAAACAGCTGCCCAGGAGTGAATATTATTCGGAGTCAGTTAACACCCAAGTTACATAAACATAGCATTAACTGTCTTCCTGTATCTATACAAAAATAACATTGCTCTGAAGTAAACTATATAAAAGGACATAAGGGAAGAAGAAAAGCAATGTTTCATTTACAAATACAAAATCAGAGATTTCTGAGGAATTTGACTTTACAAGTAACAGATACTGCTTAAGGGAAATGAGTGATTAACAGGTAGAGAAAGCAAAGCACAGAGAAGTTAAAGATGAATAGCACAGCGGGTAGGGCGTTCGCCTTACAAGCGGCCAACATGACCGACCCGAGTTCGATTCCTCCGCCCCTCTCGGAGAGCCCGGCAAGCTACCGAGAGTATTCGATATGCCAGACACAGTAACAACAAAGTCTCCAATGGAGACGTTACTGAGCCCGCTCGAGCAAATCGACGATCAACGGGAGGGCCTTTACCTTTACCTTTACCTAGGAAATTGAGTGCTTCAGGAGCATTGTGATGGGTATTACTCAGTAAACCTAAACTCCCTGTGGCTGGGGAGAAAGGACAAACCAACGTTATCCCACACACAGTGGGGTAGGGCGTTTGCCTTGCATGTAGCTGACCTGGGTTTGATTTCCAGCATCCTGCGTGGTACCCTGAGCATCGCCAGGAGAAATTCCTGAGTGCAGTGCCAGGTGTAACCCCTGTGCATGGTCTGTTGTGATCCAAAAAGCAAGAAAAAAAAAGAATCTATGTTAGTCATTATTTTTCTATTTTATACTGGTGATATATAATCCCGTTGGCCTCTGCTCTGAACGTTATTTTGTTTGTTTTTTGAGCCACATCCAACTCAGACTTACTCTTGGTTCTGTGCTCAAGGATCACTCCTGAAGGGAAACTTAGTGGAACACATGGTATGTTGGAGATCAAACCCAAGTCAGTTGCATGCAAGGCAACTGTCCTACCAACTGTACTTTCTTTCTGGCCTGGGCTCTGCTTTGGATCACCTAAACACTGCTTGGCAATAGTGTGATTTTTATTTTTCAGCATATTTTTGTTCACACATGCTGCTTTATGGTGTTGGCAATACTGTTTTCATAGTCTTTTGGGGTCTATGAGCTGCATTATTCTGTCTAGCATAACCAGGCTTCCCTATGCTTTTATGCTTTTTGTAAAAATGTCTGAATATATACCATTAGCCAGGTTTCTGCATCTCTTCCAAAATCTACTCCTGGAAACTTTGAAATAAAAATATATATTTAAAGCAGTAACTATGTTTAATTGACAGACTATTTTGAAATCACATGCTTTCTTAGATAGCTCTAATCTCCAAAGAATCATTTTACATTTTATATTTCAACTGATACAAGAAAAGAAATTTTAACCAGTAGTGAGGTCAATATCCTTAAATATCCAACCCACACGGCAGAGCCTGGCAAGCTATCCGTGATCTATGCCAAATAGACCAAATTGATATGCCAAATCCAGTAATAAATGGATCTCATTCCCCTAGCCCTGATTATGCAGAGTCGAGAAGGATATGGAAGGAGAAGCTGATAAAACACCAAGGCAGACATGGGCTGCCAAAACGCAGAAAAACAAAAATGATTGTCTGTACTTTTAATGCTCGTACGCTGGCATCTGCTGCATCCATTGAAGACCTTATGGTACAAGCACGAAAGATCAAGTACGACATCATTGGTCTGACCGAAACGAGAAGACATCAATCCCATCATGCTGTTTTCGACACTGGAGAAGAACTGTTCCTTGGAACATGTGATAAAAGAGGCGTCGGTGGTGTCGGTATCCTTGTCAACACAAACTTAGTCACAAGCATTGATTCATTTGAATGCCTAACAACCCGAATCGGACGATTACACTTGAATAAATGTGGCTCACTACCGGCAGTTTCTATCTTTGTTGTCTACGCACCAACATCCAGTTATGGTGAAAAAGAAACTGAGAAATTCTACATGGAGCTGGAGAAATTCTATAAAGAAGATCACACCTTCTACAAGATCATTGTCGGTGATTTTAATGCCAAGATAGGACCAAGAAGATCAGTCGATGAACTCCACATCGGAACCCATGGCCTAGAATGGAACGAACAAGGTGACAGACTGTCTGAGTTCATCATGTCAACCAAAACCTTCCATGGTAACTCACAATTCCAAAAGGCTGAATCTAAACGTTGGACATGGGAGTCTCCCGATGGACGGTTCCACAATGAAATAGACCACATCATATTCAATCGGCGGTTTTGCCTAACCGATGTTGCTGTTGTCCCAAAATTCCAAACGGGATCAGACCACCGTCTTCTTCGTGCAAAATTCTACCTCACAGAACGAGGAGAAAAGAATGCAAGGTTTAAGAAGAAGACTCCCAGAACAACCACCAACTGGGAACTCTTTGGCTCTGTTGCAGCAACATGGGAAGATGCCGTCATTGACAACATTGATGAGGAATACGATCGAATGATTCAGCACCTCCATGATTGTGCAAGGAATGCCAAGAGAGAGATAACCACAAAAAACCGTCTTTCTTCGAACACTCTTGAACTTATTCGCCAACGTGGCGTGGCACGTGCCTCAGGCAACCACAAGCAAACGTCCGAACTGGCAAAACAGTGCAGAAAAGCCATCAAGGATGACCTCAAAAACAGGAGAGCAGCAGTACTGGTAGATGCAGCAGAAGCTGGGAAAAACATTCGTAATGCCCGCCTGTCCTTCACCAACTACAAAACCAAGATGACTGCCCTCCGACATCATGATGGATCTATCACATCTTCCAGAAGGGCAATGGAGAAGATTATTCATGACTTCTACTCAGATCTCTTTAATAGCCACATCCACTTGCCCACATACCACATACCACATGATGGATATGTCGTTCCCAATGTTCTCCCTTCCGAAATCCAACATGCCATCTCGTCGGTAAAGAAACAAAAAGCACCTGGCCCAGACAAGATCAGACCTGAACACCTGAAGAACTTACCATCAGTACTCATCAATACATTGGCTCGACTCTTCACACGCTACCTGTCTGAATGCAAGGTTCCATCCCAATGGAAAACCAGCAAGACTGTACTACTATACAAGAAAGGAGACATCCACGACATTGGCAACTATCGCCCAATCTGCCTATTGTCTGTCATCTACAAACTATTCACTCGAGTCATCCTGAATAGGATTAGCAGAACACTAGATGAAGGACAACCATGTGAACAAGCTGGATTCCGAAAAGGATTCAGTACCATCGACCATATCCACACAATAACCAAGCTCATTGAGGTATCTCGGGAGTTCAAGATGCCGCTCTGTCTAACGTTCATTGATTTAAAGAAGGCCTTTGATTCTGTTGAGACGGAAGCGGTCATGGAAGCCCTAGCCAATCAGGGCGTACAAACTCAATACATCAGGATCCTTCGTGAGCTCTATTGCGGATTCACTATCAAGATCTCACCATTCTACAAAGAAGTAACCACCCATATCAAGAGAGGGGTTCGGCAGGGTGATACCATTTCACCAAAACTCTTCAGTGCCACCCTCGAGAACATCATGCGACGACTAGAATGGGAAAACATGGGAGTGAAGATAGATGGTCGACAACTACACCACCTCCGCTTTGCTGATGACATCGTTCTAATAACACCAAACATCAGCCAAGCGGCACAAATGCTTGCGGACTTTGACCGTGAGTGTGGAAAGGTTGGACTACAGCTGAATCTTACGAAGACAATGTTTATGAGAAACAGCCTTGTTCCTGACGCTCCATTCGCTCTCAACGGAACCACCATCTCCGAATGCAACAGTTATATATACTTAGGTCGAGAAATCAACATGATGAATGACCTGGCACCTGAGTTACGCAGGAGGAAGAGAGCAGCTTGGAATGCCTTCAAGAGCATTGAAGAAATAACTAAAAGGACAAAGAACCTCCAACTACGAGCACATCTCTTTGATTCCACTATTCTTCCTGCATTAACATATGCCTCAGAGACCTGGACCCTACGAAAACAGGATGAGAACACTATTCGGGTCTCTCAAAGAGGAATCGAAAGAACTATGCTTGGAATATCACGATTCACTCAAATGAGAGATAGAATCCGGAGTTCTGATCTTCGTCAACGCTCAAGAATCAGAGACGCGGTCTCATTTGCCAAGACATCAAAAATCAGATGGGCTGGACATGTAATGAGGTTTACAGACAACCGCTGTACTAGAGCCATTACTGATTGGATTCCACGAGACATCAAAAGATCACGTGGACGCCCACCTATAAGATGGTCAGACTTCTTCGTCAAGACCCTAAATGATCGGTTTGAGGCTCTACATGTTCCTAAAACGAACAGATACCATTGGGCTACGCTAGCACGCAACCGGGATGAATGGAGACGTTACTGGCACCCGCTCGAATAAATCGATGAATAACGGGGATTAAGTGATTAAGTGATTAAGTGAGGTCAATGGATAATTTGGAAGGGAGAAGTTTTAGCTTTTGTGCATCTACTTCAGATAATCCCCATACTACCTAAAATAAACCAGAATTTAAGTGTTCTTGCAAGTTAAACCAACTAGAAAGCAATTCATCTACCCAAAGTTTCTGATTCAGCTGTTTACCTTGATTTTTACCAATTCTCTAGCTGCCTCTGGGTTTTCAGAGGTTCTGAACTGTGTTTTTGCCAAATAGAACTCCTTGAAATTCTTATTATATGATCAATGTGTGAGTGTTTTGTGACATTTCTAGAGACATAGACAGTTACTGTAATCATGAATGACAGAACACAGATATTTTAATAATTAGAATATTGGGGATAAATTTAATAAATAACAACAGGAAAAAATAGTTATGTTTGCAACTTATAAAGATACTTTATTTTGTGTCTTGGCATGTTTTCTTTGTGATTTTATTTTAGTTTGCTTCAACTTTTTTGTATCAAAGAGCTCAATATATTTTTTAAATACATTTAGAAAAATCATTCATTCATTAACTGGCACCATTTTTTAAAAACAAAATCAAAGGGAAAACATCTAAATAGAACAGAAAACATCTAAATAGATCAGATTATGACTTACTAATCATAATTATAGTTTCCCAGTGTCTTCTAATTATTAGAAAATCAGTTTTATCCATTGTTCTTTAGTCCTACGTGTTGCTCTTTTACCAGAACTATTCTTGCTTCAAATGTAATTTCTTTCTTTAAGAAACAAAGTTGTCTCACATATTTTCTTGTAAGTTCGTGGTGATTTATACAAAGCAAGCCACATAATCTGCTCAGAACAATATTCTGGCTGACTTGTTGCCATGGCAACATGACTAACAGTAGCAAAATAAGTTGCATATGCTAATAACAATATGCAAGCAAATGTCTCAAGGTTCTTGGCACACCAGTGTCCTGTGGCATGTCAGTAGTGATATATATTAGGAAACACACTTAAAACTTCCTTGTGTTATTTATACAAAATAGAACACCATTCTTATTGTACAAAAGGCATTCAGGACTTCCCATTCTTTGTTCCTCTGCATGAGGTGATTATATAAGTGTGTGGTTATGTGGCAGTTTACCACACCAATATCAATTGGATTGGCATCTGCGAACTTTGCGCAGCAGAAGTTGATTACAGAGAATGAGACAAACAAGGAAACAAACATGCAAGGACCGTCCAAGCTTTAGGTTCACTTGGGCAGCCCCAAATGAGCTAACAGGCTGGCTCAGTACAATATTTCCCACTCCCCCACTGAGTTATTGTTTAACTTGACAAAGTTTTTTTTTAATTTTTATTAGTGAGACACCATGAGGTACAGTTGTAGACTTACAAATTTTTGTGCTTGGGTTTCAATTATACAATGATCAAATACACATCCCTCCACCAGTGCCCATTTCCCACCACCACGAATCCCAGTATCCCTCACACCCCTCACAATTCCCTCATCCCACCCTGCCTCTGTGGCAGGGCATTCCCTTTTGTTGTCTCTCTGACAAAGTTTTTTTTTTAAGAATAGTTAACAAGCATATTAAAATTCAATGGGTAGAGTAAGAACAGAGAGTGGGATATTTCACATGGCTAATCATCAATCACCCCTAAAATATAAAGTTATGACAATTCCTATTCTATTCTTGCCCTCTACATCTAAAACAAGGTGCATTTTTTGCCTGCCCAATTCGTACTCTAAGACTAAACTCTTTTGCCAATGGTACAAGCCCAACCTTGGGTGGGATGACTTCTGATACTTAGTTTCATTGTATGTAATTGGACATATCATTCATGAGATTTGTATGACACCTGAAACATACTGAATAAGAATAAGTAATAACTTGGAAGTTTCATCAGGTAAGCAATTCTTTCTGTGTGACAAGTCCAAGCCTCTTTTTACATTAGTTTAATATCTTCCCAATTAATTGAATTCAAATTGGGAAGAAAAAATAAAATTAAGGTAAGGTCAGAGTAAACCAATGCTTATGAGAATTTTATTAACAAATAAGCACAATTATATTGAAAATGAAACTTGAAATCCCTATGTATCCAGAGGGCTGGAGCGATAGCACAGCAGGTAGGGCATTTGCCTTGCATGCAGCTAACATGGCTGACCCGAATTCGATTGCTTCGCCCCTCTCAGAGAGCCCAGCAAGCTACAGAGAGTATCTTGCCCACACGGCAAAGCCTGGCAAGCTACCCGTGACGTATTTGATATGCCAAACACAGTAACAACAAGTTTCATGATGGAGACATTACTGGGCCCGCTCGAGCAAATAGATGAACAACTGGAGGACCGTGACCGTGATATATCCAGTAAAATATTTGAGCATTACAACATTTCCATGAATGGTTGACAAATGAATATTCTATTTAAACTTGGTGATTAGTCCTTTCTAAAAACAAAAGAATCTTAAAACAAGCCACTAGGCATGCTAACTAAAGCCAATTTGTCCTATTTCTTTTGTGATTATATTTTGAAACAAAGAAGTTAAAAGGTGATGTTGAGTTATTATCCTTTTGTTTGATGTACTATTCATTATTTGATCATTATTTGATCCAAAGAATATCTGGTCTGCTTTTAGGTTTAGCAAAAGTGGGAGAGGAATAGGACCAAAATAGCTCACAGAACACTTCTGTCACTTTATTTAGATTTCATATAGTGTTATACTGTACATTTTGTCTTTCTCTGTTTATTCTATGTCATTTAGAATAGTTTTCTCAAACTCTATCAATGTGGTTACATATAGAAAATGTCCTTATTTCTCTTGACATAATAATATGACTTCATATTCTATTTTAAATCTTTTTACCCATCAATCCTTGACAGACAGGTTATTTTGTTATTTTTAATACTGTACATAATGCTATGGTGAACATGTAACAGTGTGACTCTCTCTCTAATAACTTATTTTCATGTTGCTTTGGACATATGATCAGAAATATTGCAACATGTAGTCAGATGTGTTTTGAAAATATTTCTCTAAGTATGTGACTTTTACTCTTATTCTTTTGGCATTGACTCCCCAAGGCAGAAGTTTTTGTATTTAATGAAATCTAACTCATCAAAAATTTCATCCATTTATAAGGCCTTAGGGATATTGATTTTGTTTTAATATCTAAGTTTACTGAGTTTTTCAAGAAAAACATGCTTTATAATTGAACATTCAGTGTTCACTGGGGGTTTCTTTTTTTTTTTTTGGACTGGGGTTTCTTTTATTACTTAATGCAGACTAAGTTTATTGACACTATAATTCTCCTAAACATTTTTTTGTCTGCTACCTATGGAGATAGATTAGTAGTCATATTGTTTAGAAGCTTGAAGAAAGGGCTAGAGAGATAGTCAGAGGATAGGCCTTGTAATGACCTTGCACCTAACCTGGGCTATCACAGCACATATGGTTCCCAAAGCATCACCAGGAATGATCCCGATAAACAGATCCAGGAGAAATCCCTGAACATCACTGGGTGTGACCCTATCCCATCCCCCACAAAACAAACCAAAAACAGCAACAAAAACAAATCAATAAAACCAAAGCTTGAAGTAGTTGTTTACTTTTATTTTCTTGTATTTTCAGTTTATAAGATGCATGCATTAAAATTTCCAAATGGAATCATTTAATATATAGTTCTTCTTACAATCATTTAAGTTAATTACTTGAAACATTATAAAAATATATTTTTGTGTCCTTAAATTCACTTTATATTTTTGTCTTAATTTTATTCTAATTTTTTTATTTTATCTTTTATTCTATTTTATGTTTTATTTCTATTTATACAACTGTCCATCCACTGATGAATCTATTCACTTTTATCTTTTGAAACTTACATGATATTTAGGTTAAATTTTTATTTTGCCATATTAAGATAACCTAGCTGTTATCGTATTTATAACATACAATCTTTTGTTTTCTACTTTTATTGTGCTTTTTCTGTATAAACATATGTTACTAGTTTTATTTTCTACTATGTAAACTTTTAAATCAATCTTGGAAACTACTATATTTGAATACCTATTTAATCAATCTCTAGCTAATTTTATTATTATTGTAGTACTTATTCTTAGCATCTTGGTTTATAACTTTTACTTTGTTTCATATCGTTTCTGTATTTCTATAACTTTATCATGAATTATTAGAATTTCTGTAGTTGAGCATATGTATACTAAATAATAAAATAGTGTTATATGATTTTGTGGCGCTGTCCTCCCGTTGTTCATCAATTTTCTCAAGCGGGCCCAGTAACATCTCCATTGTGAGACTTGTTGTTACTGTGTTTGTTTGGCATATTGAATACGTCATGGGTAGCTTGCCAGGCTTTGCTGTGTAGGCAAGGTACTCTCAGTAGCTTGCCGGGCTCTCCGAGACGGGTGAAGGAATCAAACTTGAGTCAGCCATGTTGGCTACATGCAAGGCAAATGCCCTACCACTGTGCTATCGCTCCAGCCCAAAATATAATTTTATATTATTTATTTTTGGTTTGACACTTTTGGCTATAGAACCAATATAATAAATGCATATTTGCATCAAATAAGAGATACTTTAGAATTTTCTTGTAGAGTTTGACCAGTGATTTGTGTATTCTTGATATCAACCCCTTATCAGATGGGTATTGAGTGAAATATCCTTTCCTATTCTGTAGATTGTCTTTGTATTTTTGTTACTGTATCTTTTGTGGTGCAGAAGCTTCTTAGTTTAATATAGTCCCATTTCTTTATCTCTGTTTGCACTTGGTTGGTCAGTGGCATGTCATCTATGAAGATACCGTTAGCTTCAATATTGTGGAGGGTTTGCCGACCTTGTCTTCAATGTACCTTATGGATTCTGGTCTGATGTTGAGGTCTTTAATCCATTTTGATCTGACTTTTGTGCATGGTGTTAAGTTAAGGTCAAAGCCCATTTTTTTTTGCATGAGGTTGTCCAGTTATGCCAGCAACATTTGTTAAAAGAGGATTTCCTTGCTCCACTTCACATTTCTTGCTCCCTTATCAAAGATTAGATGTTCATACATTTGGGGTTGTGTGAATGGATATTCCACCCTCTTCCATTGGTCCACATCCAACCACATCAAAAAATGGGGTGATGAAATGAACAGAAACTTTGTCAAAGAAGAAATCAGAATGGCTAAAAGCCACATGAGAAAATGCTCTACATCATTAATCATCAGGGAGATGCAGATCAAAACAACAATGAGATGTTATCTCACACCACAGAGATTGGCCCACATCCAAAAGAACAAAAGCAACCAGTGTTGTTGCGGATGTGGGGAGAAAGGGACTCTCCTTCACTGCTGGTGGAAATGCTGACTGGTTCAGACCTTTTGGAAAACAGTATGGACTATTCTCAAAAAATTAGAAATTGAGCTCCCATTTGACCCAGCAATACCTCTCCTGGGAATATACCCCGGAGAGGCAAAAAAGTATAGTCGAAATGACATCTGCACTTGTATGTTCATTTCTGCACTGTTCACAATAGCCAAAATTTGGGGAAAAAAACAGAGTGCCTGAGAAAAGATGACTGGTTAAAGAAACTTTGGTACATCTAAACAGTGGACTACTATGCAGCAGTTAGAAAGGATTAAGTAATGAAATTTGCAAACAAGCGTTTCTACATGGAAAGTATCATGCTTAGTGAAATGAGTCAGAAAAGAGGGACAGACATAGAAAGACTGCACTCATTTTGGGAATACAAAGTAACAGAATGGGAGATGAACACCCAAGAATAGTTGAGATAAGTACAGGAGGTATGCTCCACAGCTTGGAAGCTGGCAGCACATGCTGGGGGAAAACACAGCTCAGATAGAGAAGAGAACACCAAGTAAAAGGTGCTTGGAGGACTCACTCAGGATATGAGATGCATGCTGAAAGTAGACTATAGGCGGAATATGTTGGTCACTCACTATATATATTGCAAACCACAACACCCTAAAGGAAAGAGAGAGCCAAAGGGAATGCCCTGCCACAGAGATGGGGTGGGATGGAGGGTGTGGGGGCGGGGAGGGCTACTGGGTTAATCGGTGGTGGAGAATGGGTATTGGCAGAGGGATGGGTACTTGACCATGGTATAACTGAAACCCAACCACAAAAGTTAGTAAGGCTACAACTGTACCTCATGGTGTTTCACTAAAAAAAAAAAAAAGATACTTTAGAATCCATTATTATTTAGTAAGTTTTAGGGTCACACATGACAGTTCAAAGCTTACTCCTGACTCTGCACTCAGGTACTAGTTCTGGTGGTGTTTGGGGGACAGTATGAGGTGCTAGAGATTGACTCCAGGCTGACCATGTGTAAAGCAAGTACTATATAAACTGTACTGTGGCTTTACCCCTAGAATTCATATTTTAAGACATAAAGTAGAAACAAGACAATGGCTATTAAAGATAATTGAAAAATTATATATGCATGTAGATAAATAGCATGAACTATTTCACAAGCTATTGCTATAGGCAATAAAACAATAAATAACATAATATATAAAAATACCTTTACTATGTTAGGTACAATATAAAATCATTAAAATGAATATAAATAACAATAATTTAAATGTACACTTACAAATAATATATTGAATATTTCTATTCAGTTTTTAGCCATATAGACTGGATGCATACATGTAAGGTTCTACTTATATAAAGTTCACAAACACACAAAAAGAACCACTACTATTCTTTCCTTGGGGAAAAGTAGATTGGAATGGGGTTACCTCGGAAGTTGGTTATGTTCACTGTCTTAGTAATATTCTGAACTTGAACTGGGTAATAGCTCATTTACCTGGGCTGTGCACTTTGGTTTGTTAATTAATAAAAGTGCATATAATATTTCAGGAAAAAAGTAAAAATGAAGTTAATTGTTAGCCTGCCCTCTCAGGACTGCTTCAGTATTTACTCACTTCCTTCAGAGCCTCAACTATTCAGCTTCCAGACAAAAATAACTCAGAATTTATATAAATTCGATGGAGCAGTACTTTGAATTTACAACACCATTACATTAGATTTCAGAATCATATTATATGTAAAGTGTATATCTTTGAATATTACTTTATTTTTTTTTAATTTTTATTAGTGAGACATCATGAGGTACAGTTGTAGACTTACAGATGTTTTTTTTAAATTTTTTATTAGTGAAATACCATGAGGTACAGTTGTAGATTTACAAATTTTTGTGCTTGGGTTTCAATTATACAATGATCAAGTACCCATCCCTCCACCAGTGCCCATTTTCCACCACCATGGATCCCAGTATCCCTCCCACCCCCATACTCCCTATCCCACCCTGCCTTTTGTGGCAGGGCATTCCCTTTTGTTCTCTCTCTCCTTTTGGGTGTTGTGGCCTGCAAGAGAGGCATTGAGTGGCAATCATGTTCAGTCCATAGTCTACATTCAACATGTATCTCCCCTCCTGGGAGGATCCTCCAAACACCCTTTATTTGGTGCTCCCTTCTTTATCTGAGCTGCACCTTCCCCTAGAATGCCTGGCTGGCCTCTAAGCCATGGAGTAATCCTCCTGGTATTGATCTCAGCATGAATATTACTTTATTTTAAACTTCATTTATTTCAATATTAGTTAAATCAAAATATTTCTAATATATGTATGTGTTTTTGCATTTTGTGTTTTAAGTCGTTATACTGTTTCTTTTGCATATATTTATTAGCACTGTATTTTATGGTAGGGAATAAATGCTTCACTTTTTTCATTGTCACTGTCACTGTCCTCCCGTTGTTCATCTATTTGTTCGAGCGGGCCCAGTAACATCTCCATCATGAGACTTTGTTGTAACTGTGTTTGGCATATCGAATACGTCACAGGTAGCTTGCCAGGCTCTGCTGTGCGGGCGAGATACTCTCGGTAGCTTGCTGGGCTCTCTGAGAGGGGCGGAGGAATCGAACTCGGGTTGGCCATGTTGGCTGCTTGCAAAGCAAACGCCCTACCCACTGTGCTATAGCTCCAGCCCCACTTTTTTCATATTTTATTTTTTATTAATTTTGGAATTTATAGATTAAAAATGAGAACATTCTGAAATTCAATAACTCATATATAAGATTAAGGAAACCTTTACCTTCTCTCAGGAAGCTATGAGTGAGGAATTAAGGAATGTTGTATTTTAATCTCTGAAATAGCATATGCTCTGCATCCACATGAGGTAGTCTGTCTCTGTCTCTGTTTCTATCTCTGTGTGTGTGTGTCTCTTTCTCAAGAAAACAAATTCAGGGAGAGAGTTTGTTATGCCAGAACCTAGTTTCTGAGTTATTAGGAGTTTCTTCTTTCTTATAGTTTCTAGTTTGGTGTGATGTGGGTGCTGGAACATCTGTCAAATGTAGCAGATGCTGTCAGTAACAGAGAATTCTCTGCAATCAGTTTCAATCTATTTGTATATGCTGAGTGCATAGATTACACTTTTAAAAGAAAACATTTTCTATCACCAGCAAATATATTTCCTTTTAAAAAGAAGTTCGATTTTCCTGTCCTTATTCAAGAAAATACAGTAATAAAAATTCTATAAAAAATTCATAGTTCTGTTATCCTATAAGATATTCAATTGATTTTAACCATAAACTACACTAAATGAGAGGTTCTTCCTCAGATACTTGATTCTATGCGACAAGCTAGCCTTATTGAGCATCTTCTTTAGAATCATGGAGGAAGAAATGAGCTATAATATGACATTACTACATGATTATGTAGCTAAATATTATATACAAGTTAGTTATTAAATAAAGTTAAATATTATAGACTGGTAGTTTAAAATGAACTGGTAGTTTAAAATGAATATTATAGACTGGTAGTTTATGAGTTTGCCACTGTCCTGGCATTACTCTCTCTCATTCTGGACTCAAATGTCTTCTTTATGAAATCTACCCATTATTGGTTGTTTCAATGAGGATCAATCTGTGTATATAACATTACTCTTTAATTGACTTGGCTGGATACTTGAGTTATATAAGTTTACCAGGCTATATGTGATGCTGGGAATGGAACCAGAATCAAACATATGTAAAGCAAGTGTCTTCACCCCTTAACTGACATCTCATTGCAATTTTAGATTTTTTTATATTGAAGTAAAATATATAACACTTAATTTTATATTTAAATTATTTTAGTGTACACAATTTGATGTCACTTTATAAAAGCATCCAGATATAGTGAATAGATGTGTACTGAGTAGCTTATTTTTTCTTTTGGTAATTTAGGAGGATAATCTTATATTTTAAGTACGATATTTACCGCATTATGTGAGCATCATTTCTCATTTTAATCTCTCATTTGTTCCTATATAATTTGTTTCTTTTGGCTTAGGATAATACCCAGTTGTGCTCAGGACTGTGAGTGCTCAGGGAAACATATGTGGTGCTGTGAGGATTTGACCTGAAGTTACCAGGGTGCAAAGCAGAGCTTTGACTCCATACTATCTCTCCAAACCTCTGTGTACCTTTTTTTTTCATCATGAGAGCACTTTTAATTTCTCCTAATTTATTAATTATCTATAATAGATATTTAAATATTTTATTGATTTTTTCCTAAAAAATAAGTATTTTTATAAAGTATATAATTTATACTTTTCAATTTAGTTCTATTAGGCCTAAAACTTCTGCTCAATGAATATACCAATTATGAATAGCTACAATTTTATGTTCTTATAAAGTATTTTATTAAGCCAGTTTTTATGTCACATTTAAGGTGGCAATTTTCATTATTAATTAAATTATTGTTATATTTTATAACCAAAAAGTTTTAACTATATTGCCGTCCTTTTGATATCTTTAATGTTGCTTACCGGAATAGTTCATTTTTCCACATTAAACTTGCAGTAGTATGCTTCAATTTCTATTATTCCTTTTAAAGAACAATATTTGGTTTTGTCAGACTGTCTCTGCTTTATGTGCTTTGTTTTTTCTCACATGATAAGTATTTCCTTCATGTCTTATTTGAATTAATCCAGTTTCCACTTATTTTTCTCCTTAAAATGGAAGTTTACCTCAAAAATAGTGTTTTCTTCTTTTTAGTATTTAATTCTGCACTTATTTCTCTAAAGAGTACTTTGTCTCTGAGGTAGGCAAAACGATATGCCTTTCCTACCCCAAATTCCTTTCCTCTCAATGTCCCCGCACCTGTCCTCGCCGGGAACCCTTGGAGGGAAGCGGGTTGAGTTTCCCTCCCCGCCCCGACCAGGGCTCCGGCAGCCCAAGACCTCCAGAACCAGCCACCACCATGCTGAGACCACTCTCCGCACACATGAAGGTACCGGCAGAGGAACAAAGGCACGCGGGTCCCAGAGCTGAGATCTCCAAGCCTACTCGGATCCGGGCTGAGCATCCTCCACCCAGATCCTCCAAATCCCAGTAGACGGGGGTCTCACCCACCAACTGGCCCCCTGGCGCCGTGTAATCCCATCAACGGCCAAGACTCAGACTATAAAACCCAGCTCCCGGAAGAGAACAACGCAGAGTCTCCTGCCTCCACGCCTGGCTGTCCTCGCCGGGGCCCCTTGGAGGGGAGTGGGTTGAGTTTCCCTCCCCACCCCGACCAGGGCTCTGGCAGCCGAAGACCTCCATTCACCTTATTATCTCATTCCTTCTTTGGACAAACTTGCAGGCTACCGAATGTAAACTGCTCACACGGCAGTCTGGCAAACTCCCCGTGGCTTACCCAATATGCCAAATACCAGTAACAATGATGGGTTTCATTCTCCTAACTCTGAAAGTGCCTTGAATATGGCACTTTTTAAAAAAATCTCAGGGCTAGGACGAAGGAGACGTTACTGGGGCCTGTTCGAGGCAGTCGACGAATAACAGGATGGTCGTGATCGTGATCGTCCAGAGCCAGGGATGATTATTATCAAGTGGTTTAGCACAAAACTATCAAGCATCATGTCCTGAGTTTGATCTCTCTCCCCCAGCACTTTTTGGTAGCCTTAGTTTCCCTCCAGCACCACCAGAAATCACCATCAGAGAAGCAGCTCATCTGTGATGTTGTGCTGGGTATCACTGAGATTAGCAATAAAAGAACTATTAAAAGTGGTTTTTAATTTTTTTCATTAAACTATTGTGCTCTTTTTCAAAATGTTCGTGTTTTAACGTCTGGAACCTTAGAACAGACAATGTTACATAGCAAGTTAAATTTATGTTGCAGATAAATTAAGTTTACTGATCAGCTGTATTTTTAAAGGAAACCCAGTAAAAATATAAGGATCCATTTAAGTGGGAAAGAGTCAGAATTGGTGACAGTTTACGGAGAAAATATTCAATAAGGCATGGCTGTTTTTAAATTTGGGAAAAAGGCCATGAAGGAAGGATTGCAGATTGTCTCCAAAGATTGGCAGATGCAAGGAAATAAATTCTGCCCTAGAGTCTCGAGGAAGGGCTACAGCTGGACTGCTACTAATTCTAGCTTAAATCCATTTCAGATTTCTTATTTACAGAAGAAAGAGAGAACAATCTATGATGTTTTAAACTACCAGGTTTACATCAATTTGGGACATAGTGATTCAAAACATAAAAAAAAGGCTACATTCTAGCATTATTTAGATTTGGATGTTTAAAATATCCATCATGACTTATTATTGAAGACATTAAATTATTGAATAGCTTCTAATATATCAGGTATGTGTTATTAATTTTTTCTGTTTGTAATTGGTTTCAATAATTGTTACCTCATAATAAGCTATCTGGTCTACATAACACAGAAGTTTTAAATATTAGAATTACTTTTGTCCTTGATATGTGACAAATATCATGAATATTCCACATTTGTATGAAAACTGTATTAATTTTTAGAAATATATGTGATTGGTACTGCATGTCAGATAAAAAATGGTATTCTAATATTTGATGTCTCTATTGGTATGTTGTATTTAAAAATTCTGAGAAGTCATCATCAAAATTTTCCATTCATTACTGATTTGTAAATTTTCCCTTGCCACTCTGTTCATTTTTCCTTTAAGTATTTTAGTATTATGTTTAATGTGTATAAGTTCATAATATATTATTTAGTAAGTATCCACCAACAATGTTTTATTCCTAGTATGTTTTATTCTAATGTCAGTATAACTTTTTTCATCATTTGGAGGAGTATTTGTTTGACATTAGCTTTCCTCTCTTCATTTTCAAACTTTTCAAGTTCTTCTGTAATAGGAAAATAACGTTTTTGATTCAGTTACATTTACCCTACTTATTAACTTATTTGAATTGATTTCTACCATTTTGTGATGTTCTTTGAATTAATCTGCTCTTCTGCTATTTCTGTTTAATTATTCTATTTTCTCAAATATAATATATTCCTCTTTTAATTTTCCTCTGCTTTATAAGAATATTACTATAATAAAACTATTAATAGGCATACATAAAATATGTAAAATTAGTACTAATTTCTTGAAAATATTATTTCTTTATATCACTGCTCTCGTGTTAATTTATATTATTTAGAATTAATCCTGGCAGGATATTACTCGGTGGTAGAGATCATGCCTCTAATTCCTATGTTTTTGCTTTCATTTCCCAGCATTGTTAAGTAGTTAAATAAGTAAACAAAATATGTCTTATTTTGGTAGAGGAACCGCACACAGACACACAATCCAACAACATGCACACATCCATACACCTGCTAAATTGATTATTATTTTTGGAGGTAGATCCTTTCTATAGCTTCTTTTCTTATGAATAGGGTGATGCTTTCAGATTTTTTTTTCTTTTATTAGTGAGACATCATGAGGTACAGTTGTAGACTTACAAATTCTTGTTTGACTCTCTCACCAATTCCTTCTTCAGTAAGTTATGCTTTTATTTGGGACAATCTTGACTGTGAAAATTTTAGTTAAGGAAATCTAAGAAAATGTGATATGTGCAATATATCAGTGAAAGAACATCAAAAGGTTTGCCAGAGATTAGCCCTCTCAGCCAGAAGAACAATCATGAAAAGTGACCTCTCCTTCAGCCAGTAATGAAAGCAAATAAAATCATTGAAAAGTCAAAGATAAACAGCAGCAGTTTTTATGTGGTCAAAAAAGAAAGTTTTGCTGTGTATTAAAAATTATTTGCTACAATCACACATTTTATGACTTAGAGATATTCCAAAAGAGAGAAGTAGTAAGTAATATGACTTTAAAAAGATTAACATGGTCTAATAAACTTTTTGCTCTTCTTGGTATCAGGATGCTTGCAAAATGTAGCATAAATTTGTTCAACTATAAATTTCCTAGTGGCTGTCACTTTAAAGAATAAGTTTATTTTAGAGTAATATTCAGATTAGTTAATTGTTATATATCTCAAAGAATTAATGGAAACTAGTTTTTATCTCCATTTACTTAGATCGTATAAATATTTCTCAATGTATTTAAATTCAGGTGTTTAAAAGAATTATACATTTACTTTTCTGACAGTAATGTGATTCGTACATTGTAATTACTTTAGATATATTGAAAGATTCACTGATCTTAGTTTGCCACTATCCTGGCATTACTCTCTCTCATTCTGGACTCAATTGCCTTCTTTATGAAATCTACCCATTATTCATTGTTTCAATGAGGATCAATCTTGAATTGACTTGGCTGTTTCAATGAGGATTAATCTTAAATTGACTTGGCTGGATACTTGAGTTTCTATTAGACAAGTTTAAATCAGCATTTGTTTTATTTTCCACACTTTTTCTATTGTGGAAATTGCATTTTGTAAAATTGTTCTTTTATGGAAAAAGTCTCTCCTCTTGACCCACCTCCCACAAGCCACCACCATGCTGACTCACCCACCCACACTGCTCTACTGATTACTGACTAAGCCCCCAGGAGATGCATGCCAGCTGGCTAAAATTCACAGAAACACCATATCCTGCTGCTGAAAACCTCTGATGCCCTCAGGAGGTAGGTGGGTCAAGAACACACTATGCCAAAGCCCCTGCAGCAGCACCCATACCCCACCACTGCAGCCATGCAAAGGGCTCAGCTTCATAAGTTCTCTTTACAGAGATGCCAAACTGTGAATAATTTCAGGTACCCCAGTGCCTCATCTGGGAATTTTGGTGCCTTCTCTGAGTCAGTAGTGGAGGAACAGCCCCTCTCCAACCCCCATACTTCTGGAAACCATGTCACATCTCACAGGCACCACCTTGTCAGATCATTGGCCCTGACTGTAGTTCCTAAAGTCTGTGGACTGAGTAATTCAAAACCCTCTAATTTTTCAATATTGAAATTCCAGTAGGAGCACACCATATTAGATGCAAAAGTAACATAAAAGCAAACAGATGTCTCAACTAGAAACAAGCAACTTAATAAATTCTTAGACAATGACCTGTGATCAGATATAGTAGCAATTTTCACATTGAAATATTATTTTTATACTGGATTTTAATATTGGAGCTTTATTACCTAATCAATTTCAACTCTAGAATTGTATGAACAGTTGAGGATTTTGTCAATATTAAATTAAATTTCAAAGCCTTTCCTCTTAATTTCTTTTAAGAATTTTTCTTGCATTTGTTTTTCTCTTACCTCATTTTTTAAAAAATCATACTTGGTATTGACCCACTTTTGGATCTGAGCTTCTCTTATCAATTCTGAAAGAAAACAAAACAAAACATTTTTCTCAATAAATATTTATTTTTCTTTGTCAGCATTGTATGTTTGTCATAAAATTTAGTTTTCCTTTTTAAAGCTATTATGAGCTATATGAAACCTATCAGTCTCCTGCCCCCGCGCCTGGTTATTCCTCGCCGGGGCCCCTTGGAGGGGAGCGGGTTTAGCTTTCCTCCCCGCCCTGACCAGGGCCCCGGCAGCCGAAGACCTCTAGGACCAGCCACCACCATGCTGAGACCACTCTCCGCACACCTGAAGGTACTGGCAGAGGGACAAAGCCACAAGGGTTCCAGGGCCGAGATCTCCAAGCCTACTCGGATTGGAGTCGAGCATCCTCCACCCAGATCCTCCAAATTCCAGTAGGCGGGGGTCACACCCACCAACTGGCCCCCTGGCACCATGTAATCCCATCAGCAGCCAAGACTCAGAGACTATAAAAACCAGCTCCCGGAACCGCACGGCTGCATTTGCGGCCGTGCGACATCTTATTATGACATCTCATTCCTACTTTGACAAACTGGCAGGCTACCGAATATAGCCTGCACACACGGCAGAGTCTGGCAAACTCCACGTGGTGTACCCAATATGCCAAATACCAGTAACAATGATGGGTCTCATTCTCCTAAAGAGCCTTGAATATAATCTCAGGGCTAGGATGAAGGAGACGTTACTGGGGCCTGCTCGAGACAATCGACGAATAACAGGATGATCTGTGATCTGATCTGATGAAACCTATCATTTAAATTTCTAATCACATTTTTATATTTTTGTAATCTTTCTATTAATTGCACTGTATTCTGTGATTTTTTATTTCTCAAGCCTAATTTCTAATTCAATATCTCCACAGTTGGTGTTCAATTACTTAAATTGAGCACCAATTACTTTAAAAGAACACCAAAAAGAATATTAATTCTTTAGTGTTCTTTTAACACTTTTTAAACAAAAATATTTGTTATTTTATGCTGCTACTTCCAATATTTTACATTGTTTTTGATATTTATTTTTGTTTATGCTCATTTTCAAAGGGGAGTTTGCCTTTTTTCCTTTGAGTTCATTTTCATTAGACACTGTTTTTGTTTGTTTGCTTATTGTTTTTGTTTTGGGGGACAAATCAAGTGTGCTCAGGGCTTGCTTACTCCTGGCTCTGTGCTCAGAGATCACTTCTGGCAGGCTTGGGAGAACATACGTAGTGCTGGGGATAGAATGCAGGTCTGCTGTGTCCAAAGCAAGTGCCTGACCTGCTGTACAATTGCTCCAGTCTGACACAGTTTTGTTTATGGGTTTTTTGGTATGAATTTTAATGTCTTGTCTTACTTAATGATAGTTTACCTTAAAATAGCTTTATACTGTTTTCACAGGCTGGAGCAATAGCACAGTGGGTAGGGCGTTTGATTCCTCCACCCCTCTCGGAGAGCCGGGCAAACTACTGAGAGTATCTTGCAAAGCCTGGCAAGCTACCCCCCATGATGTATTTAATATGCCAAACACAGTAACAAGTCTCACAATGTTACTGGGCCCACTAGAGCAAATCGATGAACAACGGGAAGACAGTGACAGCAACTGTTTTCACACACCATTCTCTTACCTGGGCTATCAACAACCCAGAAATATTTTTTTAATTGTCTTGTTGTAGTAATTTCCATCCTATTTATGGGCTGGAGCAATAGCACAGAGGGTAGGGCGTTCACCTTACAAGCAGCCAACATGGCCGACCCGAGTTCGATTCCTCCGCCCCCTCGAAGAGCCCTGCAAGCTACCGAGAGTATCTTGCCCGCACTGCAAAGCCTGGCAAGCTACCCCTGATGTATTTGATATGCCAAACAGAGTAACAAGTCCCATAATGTTACTTGGCCCCCTTGAGCAAATCGATGAACAGGAGGACAGTGATAGTGACAGTGATCCTATTTATATATTAAGACATTTTAATTCATATCGAAATGAGACACAAACCTAGTCTTCCATACTTCCTCAGAGCTGCATCTTTTTTTCAGAGAGCTCTGGCAGAAACTGAGAAGCTTTTTATTAGTGCCCTGTCTTGAGGCTAGATGTTTTTCCCTGTGAACGCTAGACTTTTTCCCTGTGAACACTTTGATTGACTGATTTTGAAGTCTTTTGAAGTTCTGACTTGACTGAAAGAGAGGAAGCACAGATTCAAATATCTTCTTCCTGTGCATTCAAGATTTTTTCCCACAGATAAAACGCCATAGAATCTGCACTATCACTTCATTTTTCCCCACTTTCATTTCAAGTTTTTCTTTCTTTCCTTCTCGATTATTTTCTTTCCTATTATAGTGGTCAAACTTGAGATCACCTTGAAAGTTTAAATATGCATTTATTTTGACAAGAAACTTGCATCTCTAAGATTGTGGTAGGTTTATAGATTATTGCACATGGCATTTTTTATGAAACAGTTGTTTCTACTCTTTTCCTATTTTTTCTTTGTTGTCAGTCTAAATTATTCCCTCACTATTATTAATTATATATGGAATCTGTGACTCTCTCTTTCTTCTTTTTCTGAGCTAAATCCACTGCATATGAGAGGCAAAAGATAATTAAGCCAGCATAAATTTTAGCTTCAGGCAAACAGAGTCTCCAAACAACTCTATCACTTACAGAACTTACAGAAATTTGACTCTGCATTACTCACATTGATGTAAAACTGTTGTAATATGTAATATTGTTGTTGTTCCAGAGTGTGTTACTGCGGCCATGGTGATCCCAGGGTCCCTTTGGTGTATTTGGGGCCAAATCACCATCCTCTGCCAGGTGGACAACAGACAAAGGAAGGAACGGGGGTACACGGGCTGGGTGGTAGTCGGTGACCATTTATTCAAGTCTCAAGTCATTAGTTATAAAGAAATCATGAAGAGTTGGGGGTAGTTGAAGAGTTGGGGGTAGTAATTATACATAGTGTAGTTTAACATTATCATAAACAATGAACAGATGTAAAGTCTTTCTTCAGGGGATGTTATTCTAGGCGGTTTACTCAAGGTTTACTCATCTAGGGGCTCAGCAGTCAAGATTCTTGCTAGGAGATCTATCGAAGGGCAGAATTTCATCTAAGGAAATTTCCTTAGCTAGTAGTCCATTTAGTCATCTCAAATTTACTTCTTAATAATATTTCTACTCATTTTGTATAGACACAGAAAGAGATATATTAAGCTTAAAGGGTGGCGCTTTCTGGGGAAATCTCACTATCTGTCCCAGACTATAGTCATCAGGCCTGGATAGTCTTTCCTAACCCCAGCAGGGTCCTTCTTCGGTCACTTGTCTTTTGGGTCATGTTATTTTGTTCCAATACTGTGTTATTAACTTATTATACTTCTTATGGTGCTTAGCCTGTCCCTTTTTGATGCCATTGTAGCTTATGGTATGCCCTGGATCCATCCAATCCCTCGCTGGGTCCTACATTTTGGGGTAGAGGAAACTAAGGGTAACTGAGACTTAATTCAATTAAATATGACAGATGCCCAGAACTAAATATAATTTGGAATCAGTTAAATCCCATGTTAAAAAAGCATACTATTAACTGTCTTTCTGTATCTATACAAAAAAAGGACATAGCACTAAAATAAACTATGCAAAGGACTTAGTGGGAAGAGAAAAGCAATATTTCACTTACATATACAAAATCCAGACCTTTCAGATTGTAAAGTCAAATTCTGGGGGATACTTGTAGCTAAAGAGGAGCACAAAGGAGAGGTTAAATATAAACACAGAGTATTGGGAATACCTGGTGGAATTGTTTGTCTCCGCAGCAATGTGGTGGTTGTAACCTACATTCCCTGTGGGGGAGAAAGAACAATCTAAAGTTAAACCTAAAATGCTTGGAACTATAATCCAATAGTATATAGAGGTAAATTATCACACCCTTCAGATGCCTTTTCTTAATTATATTGTTGTGACATTTTTCTTTCTCTTTCATTTAGTTTCCAAGGCATCCTACTTTCTATTATTCTTGGAATTATAAGTTCTAATTTTAATTATAAATTAGTTTTGAAGATAATAATTTCTAAAAGTAATACTGTAGAGTATGTAATAATATAATCCCTGCTGCATCAGGCATCTTTATTGCTTTCTTGTTTTCTTCTCTCTTTTTGGACAGAGAAAGAACTTTTTCGCAGCCGTGCGACATCTTATTATGACATCTTATTATCTCATTCCTACTTTGGACAAACTGGCAGGCTACCGAATGTAATCTGCCCACACGGCAGAGTCTGGCAAACTCCCCGTGGCGTACCCAATATGCCAAATACCAGTAACAATGATGGGTCTCATTCTCCTAAGGAGCCTTGAATCTAGCACTTTCTTAAAAATCTCAGGGCTGGGATGAAGGAGACGTTACTGGGGCCTGCTCGAGGCAATGGACGAATAACAGGATGGTCGGGATTCGTGATTCGTGATTCTCAAAGGTATAAATGTTTGTGGTTTTCTTTGAAAATCTGGAGTATAATCCTACATCCTATAGCAATGCTCATGTAAACTCATCAGCACGGTTCTCCAGATTCATAACTAATCAGATAAGATGCAAGTCAGGTTGCTAAAATTCACAGGTACCTGGTCTTCCAGCTGAAAATTCTGGGGCACCTCCAGGAGAGGGGAAAGCCAAGTCCCTTCCCTGATGAAGCGCTGAGAGCCGCACCTATACCCCACAGCTGCCATCATGCCAATGGTCTAATTCCACTGCTTCATGACTAATCTCTGAATACAAGTCAAACTGTTGAAAATTCCAAGTTCATTTGTTTTCAGGCTGAAAACTCTAGGATCTTCTCAGAGGAGGACAAGTAACCTCCCCCAGATCCCTTGTACTTTTAAAAGCCCTGGCAGCCAGATCCACATCCCACAGCCCCTCCATGTAAACTCATCAGCTCAGTTCTACAGATCCTGGAGTTCCTGCAATACTCTGCCATACCACACTTCCAAATTCCACAATCTTGATATTCCAGTAGGAGCACACCAAATTAGATGGGAAAGTAACATAAAAGTCAACTAAGTTCAATAAACATAAATAATAACACTGAAGGACCAACAAGAAACAAACAGATTAGTAAACCATTGAACAAGAAAGCAATGACTCCACTGTGAGACATAACACTTTTCACAAAATTTTCTCTTACTGAAGTATCTTTTGGTAATTCCGTTGACCATTTAGTTACAACAAACAATATTAAATAAATTATTTTGTGCCTGCTAAGAGGGCAAATTTCAGGGTAGGTAAAAAATTGGGTGAAGGGAAGGCCACACTAGTGTTGGGATTGGTGTTGGAATGTTGAATACCTGTAACAACTATATTGTCAACAACTTTGTAAACTATGGTGCTTAAATAAATAAAAGAAAGCAAATCTGGAATCTGTTGGCAAATGAACACACTATCACTGTAGGCAATAAGTTTTAATACTATAGTAAGCATGAAATTCAACTCTAAGTTTAAGCTACGGCAGTAACAACAAATGAATTTACTAATAAGATTGAGTAGGGGATTGAGAGAAGACCTTGTGACATTAGTGGAAAGATGCTGACACTGGTGTGTATTTGGAAAATTGTATGCTTGAAACTATTCTTAACAGCATTTTAAATCATTGTGCCTAAAATATTAAATAAGTTTCATTAAAATAAAATTCATGGGGCTGAGTGGTAGTACAACAGGGAGGAAACTTGCCTTGAATATGATGAATCTAGGTTTGATTCCTGGCATCATCCCCTAAGCCCCATCAGAAATGCTCCCTGAGCAGAGCTGGGTATGCTTCAAAGCAATAATAAATAAAATTTAGATACTGATCATTAGCATTCCTTTTTTCTCTCAAATTCTTATTCTCAAAATAAGAATGCCACATTATTATTCTATTTATGCAACTTTTTAGTTGCTTCTAAAATAAAATTTCAACTGAAAATTGGAGAAAATAACAAATGTACTTTACAGGGCACTTAGATCATACAGCGATAAATGTGAACTGATCACTTGCATACAAAGTGTCTGAAATGGTCAACTTGTGGTAGATGCATTTTAATGACTACCCTCAAAACAGATGTTCCTCTGACTTCTTAAGTCATTCTTTTTATGTTTTCATTTTGATCAATTTGTCTTTTATCTGTTTTTGTTGTTGTAGAACTGTTTTTCCTTTCCCTAGATTATGTGTTTACCAAAAAATGATAATGATTTATCAGACTTCTTTTTGTCTCTTTCTGACAGAGGCATATAGCCTTGTTTCAAAAATATAATTCAATGCATCTATATTTGAATTTTTTATTTTTATCAGCCTCCCCTTCCTCATCCTTCTTTTTTCTTTTTTTTTTCCCACCCAGGATAGGAGATGCATGCTGAAAGTAGACTCTAGACCGAACATGATTGCCACCCAATGCCTCTTCTACAAACCACAGCACCCAAAAGGAGAGAACAAAAGGGAGTGCCCTGCCACAGAGGAAAGGTGGGATGGGGGATGTGGGGGTGGGAGGGATACTGGGATTGATAGGGGTGGAGAATGGGCACTCTCATCCTTCTTAACGCTGCTGTATTCGTGATTCTTTCAGGGTCAGGGGAATGGGACCATTGTATTTACTGGTTTTGGCATATCGAATATGGCACAGATAGCTTGCCAGGCTCTGCCGTGTGGGCGGGACATGCTCAGTAGCTTGCCAGGCTCTTCGAGAGGGATAGAGGCTATTATCTAATCACCATTGCAGGCATTCCAATGGTTCAAACTATATTTGAACCCCATCAAATATGGTGTGGTAATCTTGGAAGATGGGTATTAAGTGTCTTCTGATGTCTTGAGCAGCCAGTTTGTGACCTACTTCGACCATGAGTGTGGAAAGATCATACTATAGCTGAATCTGCTGATGAAATGGTATCTGAGATTTGCTGATGAGGTATTCATCTGCTACTGGTAGGGTGGGTCTTCTGTGTGTTATCCCAGGGTCACCTGTGATTGGTGGAAGTAGACAGGGCAGGGCAGGGTGGGGCTTCTGGGTTTAATCTCTGGGTCACTGGAGATTGGTGGGAGCAGTCAGAGGATCTCTGTTCCCAGGTCCCATTGAGCCTGGAGTCCAATGTCACAGAGTTATGCTTACCTGGTTCTTTGGGGCTTCTCTTGCATGTGAGTTTCGGCCAGAGGATCCGGAAAGCATCCTGGAGCATGGTGCCGGCTGGGTAGTGGAGGTAGTGGAGGGCAACAATGACGAAGAATATGATCAACTGGTTCAGCACCTCCATGATTGTGCAAGGAACACCGAGAGAGAGATATCCACAAAAAGATGCCTGTCTTGGAAAACTCATAAGCTCATTTGTCAACGTGGCTTGGTGCAAGCCTCAGGCAACAGCAAGCGAATGTCGGAGCTCGCAAAACATGCAGAGAAGTGATAAAGGAAGACCTCAAAGAGAAAAGAGCAGCAGTGCTGGTGGATGTGGCAGAAGTCAGGAAAAGCATTTGCAATGCCCGCCTGTCCTTCGCCAACTACAAGACCAAGATGACTGCCCTCTGATGTCTGATGGATCTATCACATTTTCCAGTAGGGGAATGGAGATTATCCATGACTTCTACTTGGATTTCTTCCGTAGCCACATCCACCTGCCGCTATACCAAATTCCGCAGGATAGATATGTCATTCCCAAAGTTCTCCTCTCCAAAATCTGACATGCCATTTTGTTGGTGGGCATCCGGCCCAGACAAGGTGAGACCCGAACACCTGAAGAATCTGCCATCAGGAAACCATTAGGATGGAACCTTGCATTCAGACAAGTAGTACATCCAGACTGTACAAGAAGGGAGACATCCATGACAATGGCAACTATAGCCCGATCTGCCTGTTGTCTGTTGTCTGCAAGCTGTTCACTCAAGTCATCCTGAATAGGATTTGCAGAACACTAGATGAAGGACAACCACGTGAGCAAGCAGGGTTCTGCAAAGGATTTAGCACAATTTACCATATCCACATGATAACCAAGTTCATTGAGGTTTCTTGGGAGTTGAAAATGCAGCTCTGTCTAACGTTCATTGATTTAAAGAAGGCCTTTGATTCTGTTGAGACTGAAGCAGTCATCAAAGCCCTAGCCAAACAGCGCATTCAAACTCAATACATCAGGATCCTCTGTGAGCTGTATTATGGATTCATCACCAGGATCTCCCCAATCTACAAGGAAGTGATAATCCATGTCAAGAGAGGGGTTAGGCAGGGTGATACCATTTCACCAAAACTCTTCAGTGCCACCTTGGGAACATTATGCCATGACTGGAATGGGAAGGAATGGGAGTGAAGATAGACGGTTAGCAATTACACCATCTCTGCTTCACTGATGACATCATTCTAATAACACCAAACATTAGCCAAGCGGCACAAATGCTGGCCAACTTTGACCATGAGTGTGGAAAATTCGGACTGCAGCTGAATCTCATGAAGACAATGTTTATGAGAAATAGCTTCATTTCTGACGTTCCATTCACTCTCAATGGAACGAATATCTCCAAATGCAACAGTTATGTATACCTAGGTTGAGTAGTCAGCATGACGAATGACCCGGCACCTGAGTTGTGCAGGAGTAAGAGAGCAGATTTTAATGCCTTCAAGAGCATCAAAGAAATAGCTAAGAGGATGAAGAACCTCCAGCTCCAGGCACATCTCTTCGATTCCACTGTTCTTCCTGAATTAATATATGCCTCAGAGACCTGGGTCCTAGGAAAACAGGATGAGAATGCTATTTGGGTCTCCCAAAGAGGAATCAAAAGAGCTATGCTCTTGGAGTATCACGGTTCATTTAGGTGAGAGAAAGAATCTGGAGCTCTGATCTCCATCGATGATCAAGAATCAGGGACACTGTCTCTTTGCCAAGGTATCGAAAATCAGATGGGCTGGACATGTAATGAGATTTGGAGATGACCACTGGACTAGACCCATTACCAACTGGATTCCACGAATCATCAAAAGATCACATAGCCGCCCACCTATAAGATGGTCAGACTTCTTCATCAAGACCCTGAACGATCAGTTTGAGGGTCTTTGTGTTCCTAGAATGAGCAGACGCCATTGTGCTACATTAGCACGTGACAGGGACAAATGGAGATGTTACTGGTGCCCGCTAGAGTAAATCGATGAGCAATGGGATGTCAAGTGATCAAGTGATATTTGAATTACTTATATATTTAAAATTATAATTCAAAATTATAGTACAAATATGTTAGAAGAGATAAATAACACTTATTCTTTATTATTTGTTGGCTATGTATTATCATTCCTGTTATACATTTCAAGGTACAAACTTCCATTACACTTACAATGCAAATTGTTTCTGGGTTGAATAAGAGTTAATAGCTAATTTGCTATTCTTAGGAAATTCTGTGAACTTAGCAGGTAAGCAAAGGACAGTAGATTCTAAATTATTATCATGATGTGACAACATATATTTTCTTTTTTTTTCTCAAGAATGTAAACTAATTTTTTGAGGCCTTGTGGAGAGTTTATCAATATTTATTTTTTCCAGGTAGAATATGCATACTGCTTTCTAGTCATTTTAAAATGGTAAAGTATGCATTTAAAAAAATATTGTCAACTACAGCTAAAAGTGACAAATTAAATATCAACAAATCAATAGTTGTTTTATCAAAATGAGAAATTAATTGTCAAAGACCTCTTTAATTCTAAAGTACACCTCTCCTTAGGATGTAATAGTTACTGAAGTATGGTACTTTATTAATACAACTATTGATTTGTTGATATTTAAAAGAGAGGGAATATGATTACAGAAAGATGAAAAAACACACACATAGAGCATGTTGAAGTTTGACAAGCTTTTCTTTCTATGCATAACATTTTGCATAATCACTTTGTTGAATTTACTTCAAATATCTCTCAAAGTCTGTCCATTGTCCACTGTCCTCCTGTTGTTCATCAATTTGCTTGAGCAGGATCCAGAAATGTCTCACAACAAATTGTTAGACTCCTTTTTACTGTATTTGGCATATTGAATATGTCATGGGGAGCTTGCCAGGCTTTGCCTTGCAGGTGAGATATTCTCGGTAGCTTGCCGGGCTCTCCGAGAGGGGCAGAGGAATTGAACCCAGGTCGGCTGTGTGCAACACAAATGCCTTACCTGCTGTGGTATTGCTCCAGCCCTTCTCAAAGTCTATCAACTGATAATTTTAAATATAAACTGATTTTGTGGGTATTGAAAACATTAAGTTGTTCACAGTAGAAATTTTTCACTTTGAAAAAACCGAAGAATGTGATTTTTAATATACATCATGTCAGAGTTTTTACTTACTAGACTTTTGAAGAGTGTATCAAGAGAAATATAAAATAACCATTTATTTTTCAATTTGATGATAAAAATTTAAAAAGCACAGATACAAAATTATTCTTTCAGTACATTCTTTCAGTACATATATCACCATTCCTTTTTTTTCATAAAATAGTTTAAAGTGAACATTGAATTGTTTTATCTTGTGTGTGTTCTGGTATTCTTCAAAATAATATTAATACCGATTGTTGTTAATTTCATTGCAAGAATAAGAAACTTGTAGGTGTTTCAATTTTTTATATTTACAGAGATATATAAAGTATATATTTGACTATAAAATATTAAAAATTATATGCATACATTTATTTAACCACAACTCAGATATAAAAAGATATAGAACACTCCTGAGATCTCAAAACTGGCCTTGTGCTCTCACTATAAATTCTATCCCAAAGTATCCGGTATTCTAAGTTCAGTCTAATATCTTGACCCTCTTATAAATGGAATCTCAGGGGCCAGAGTTATGGGAGTTATAATGCATGTATTGCATGAGCATCAACACAAGTCCCATCTGCAGACCACATGGTATCCTAAGCACCTCCAGATATAGTCCTGGCAATACTGCTGGACCCAAGTATACTGCATCACTGGGCCCTAGCATTGAACTTTCCAGTTCAGTTGACTGCACATCACAGGCAATAGCTTCAAATTGCTCTCAATACAACTTGGAAGGCCTCCCAAAAGATAAATAAAATGTTTACAAGATTAAATGTTTGTATAAACAAATTAAAATATATTACATATTTTTCCGGGCTGAATTGATAGCACAGCAATAGGGTGTTTGCCTTCCACGTGGCCAACCCGACTGACCCAGGTTCAATTCCTCCACCCCTCTTAGAGAGCTTGGCAAGCTACAGAGAGTATCTCACCTGCACGGTAATGCCTGGCAAGCTCCCCATGACATATTCAACCTGCCAAACACAGTAAAAACAAGTCTCATAATGGAGACATTACTGGGCCCGCTCGAGCAAATCTATGAACAATGGGAGAACAGTGACAGTGACATATTTTTCCATAAATAAAGGCATTTTTCAAAAGTATTTTCCAGCTTCTTTTGTTTATTATTATATCTGTTTCAGTCTTTTGTTATTCATTTATGAATTTAAATGTGTTCTTAAAGTTTATATGCTAAAATCCTAACTTCCAATGTACTAGAATTAGAATAGAGTATGAGGCCTCTGAGAGGTGTTTATGTTATATGCTTGAAGTTCTCATGAACAGGGCAGGTGCCCTCAGAATGAGACTCCAGAGAGGGAGAGATGTTTATTTCCCATTCTGTTATGAGAGGACACAGGGAGAAGACAACTGTCTCTAAACTAGATGAGAGCCCTTACTTGACACCAAATCTACAGGCACTCTGAGCTTGAAAGTCCAGACTTTACAACACTAAAAAGTAAATGTCATTTAAACATCTCAAGTCTATTTTTGTTATGGTAGATGATATGAAAACAGTTCTTCTGCTTCACTGATGACATCGTTCTTATAATACCAAACATCAGCCAAATGGCACAAATACTGGCCGACTTCGACTGTGAGTGTGGAAAGGTCAGACTACAGCCGAATCTAACAAAGACAATGTTTATGAGAAATGGTCTTGTTCCTGACATTCCATTCACTCTCAATGGGATGAACATCTCTGAATGCAACAGTTATGTGTACGTAGGTTGAGAAGTCAACATGACGAATGACCTGGCACCTGAGTTCTGCGGGAGGAAGAGAGCAGCTTGGAACACCTTCAAGAACATCGAAGAAATAGCTAAGAGGACAAACAACCTCCGGCTCCAGGCACATCTCTTCAATTCCACTGTTCTTCCTGCATTAATATATGCCTCAGAGACCTAGGCTCTACAAAAACATGGTGAGAATGCTATTTGGGTCTCCCAAAGAGGAATCGAAAGATCTATGCTTGGAGTATCACACGTCATTCAAGTGAGAGAAAGAATCCAGAGTTTCGACCTCTGTCGATGGTCAAGAATTAGGGATGCTCTCTCGTTTGCCAAGGTGTCGAAAATCAGACGGGCTGGACACGTAATGAGATTTGGAGATGACCGCTGGACTAGAGCCATTACCAACTGGATTCCACGGGACGTCAAAAGATCACATAGCCGCCCACGTATGAGATGATCAGACTTCTTCCTAAGACCCTGAATAATCGGTTTGAGGCTCTTCATGTTCATAGAATGAGCAGATGCCATTGGGCTACATTAGCAAGTGACAGGGATGAATGGAGAACTGAACTGGCACTTACTAGAGTAAATTGATGAGTAACGGGATGTCAAGTGATCAAGTGATTATTATGGGCTGGAGCTATAGTACAGTGAGTAAGGCATTTGCTTGGCCGACCCAAGTTCGATTCCTCTGCCCCTCTCGGAGAGCCCGGCAAGCTACTGAGAGTATCTCGCCCTCACAGCAAAGCCTGGCAAGCTACCCATGACATATTCGATATGCCAAATACAATAACAATTGAGACAATGAAGACATTACTGGGCCCGCTCGAGCAAATCAATGAACAATGGGAGGACAGTGACAGTAATGAAAACAGTTGCTATGACATTAATTTGTTCTTTTTATTGTCATTTTGTAAAATTCTAGCATATGATTTTGCTATATTCTGTTTACCTTTCCTCTATTTTATAGACATTTGTATTGATTTACTGGGTGTACTAAGACTATATTACAAACATTTTAAAAATTTTATGTGTCTTTCACTACAGTCTGTCTAAACTTAGAATTACTAGTATAAGATATGCTTAATTTCCATAGATATTGGCATTTTTTCAATGAATTGCATTACATACACCTGCAATATTGATGTGTTTTAGTTGTTGCAGTTCTCATAAACAGACTCAGACGTCTAGCCTTCACAGTACAGTAAGTCCCTTAATGCTTGTCTTTTTGTCTTGATATTATCTAAGATACACTGTTCCTTAAATATAACATTATTTTAGAGACTTTTAGATACAACATTTGTATCACTTAGAATTTCAACATGAAGTTTCTATAAAATATTGCTAACTTTAGCTACTAGCAAACAAATTACACCACAGTTGTTAGGTGAACAATATCCTATATGTTCCTCTTAATTGGATTGGAAAAGAAAGTCATTTACCCAACTTGGTACAAGGAAATCTGATTGAATTAAATTGGGTATGACAAAAATCAATCCTAAACATCAATTCAAATCCATCAGTTCCAATAAGTGGACTGAATCTGATTAAGTAAAAAAATAGAAAAGCAATTAACGTTAGTACAATTTTTAACTTCTTTTTGCTGATTCACACACTTGCAAATACACAATGTATTTGATGAAACGCAAGAGAGTTTAATCAAATGATTATTTAGGTATCATAAAATCTAGTTCTGTTTATATCATAACTAGAAGAAAGTTACTTTAATTAGCAGCTATAAATAATAGATGTGCAGGAACAGAATTAAATATAGAAATTCCAAGTTATAACTCTACAGGACACTTGTATTTTTTAAACTGGAATTTCATACTCTACTCATTTAATAATTGTCAGCCTACCTTGCTAACCAGTTTGAGTCCTAAAGTAAACATTTACTAGTTCATTGCTTAAAAATTATCTACCTTGAACAGAGAAATTTTGAGTGTGTATCAAATCACTTTCAAATCTAAAAAAGTTCTAGATTTGTTTTATTCTGTCTAAGTAGTAACAGAGGGTCTTAAAAATCATTGTGTGATTATAGCTCAAACATAAAAGTAACTCTTTCACAGTGTTAAAGTTAAAAATAATTCACATTATTTGGAAAAAAATGTACTGTCAAATTTTCAGAAGCTGACAAAGGACTTATAAAAAAAATAGGGTTTGATAATGTACAGGTCCTGAAAATGAAAGCAAAGGGAGCAAATGTCTGTTAAAGTCCTTATCCCTAAATTAAAGAGTTTGCATAAGAAAGTAGTATGATTTTCTTTTGTAAAACTAATGATCTAAATGAATTACTTGTTGGTTTTCAATTGTATGTCTTGTCATTTTTTATGAGATGAAAATTTGTGAGAAATAGATCCTAAGCTGGAGCTTGAGAGACTACCGGGGAAGGGATGAGACTTCACTAACTGTATGGCTAGACGCGAAGTATCAGGAGGGCAGAAGACAATCTATTTACAACTTAACATGCATGTAGCAAATAATGAAAACTCTCCTAAGCAAAAGGAGGAAGAAAAACGTTCCCTACATCCTGAATCCCTCCCAACTTCTATGTGTTCTTTACTCAATCCCAGTCCAACTGGGACATAGCTTATTTCTTTAGCTGTTGCTTCTCCTCCAAAAAAATGATGAATTTTTGAAATTGAATGTAAGAAGTCTTGATCCACAATATGGACATTAACTCTTGATAATGAGAATGGGTTACCCCCATACACCCAGGAAGAACTCTGCTTCAGAGTTATTAGTGAGCCTACTTGCAGGGGTAGCTCAGTGCTTGGGGTAGCATCTGGCAGGAATCAGTGGACTATGTGGTGTGGGATCAAACCCAGGCCTTCTGCATGTAAGGCACGCATTGCAAACTATTGAGTTTAAGTTTCTGAATGGAAAACTGTTTCCTTATTGTTTTCCTCAAACCCCAACTGTAAGAGACTCAAATCCCTTAAGCTGCTTTGGGAATAAAGAGAGCAAACATGAAGGAAAGTCATGTCTTTAAGAAGCAGAAAACTAAAATTAAGTTTATCAGTAAGAAAGATAAAACAATCTGGCAAGGGAATTCAGACAACTGAGTAAAGGCCAGAAGAAAACTGTGAAAGGTGAAGTCATTCACTGTCCTGCTGTCAATACAGATTTATTAGATAAAGCAAAAAGAGTCTACATTTATGGATAACCTTCTATGGAGCAAATCAGCACTTTGTTTAATGCTCTCTTCCAGGTATTGATTACTATCTCTCCATCTAAGTACAAATTTACAAGCTTAAAAAAGTTTACTCAAAGTTATGCACCTGTAACATATTGGTTCCACAAAGTAACTTTCCTCTTTCACTATTTATCAAATAAGTGATAAGTTTATCAAATGTTATTCATTTATCAAGTATTACCCTGACAAAGTATTAGCTATTTCATACACATAGAGTTCAAATCAATATCTGAGAACATAATTTTGAGTGCTAAAAATTCACCTTATTCATAAGACAGCAAAACAATTTAAATAAAGGGAATTAAAATCTATCAACAAAAATGGAGCAGCAGAAATCATGGGTAAGACAAGTGTTCTACTTAATAATAACAGAGAATTTAAGCATATATATAAATGTATAAATCACTAGAGCACAGAACTACAAGAAAATTAATTTCTCTAATTTTAACAGCCTGAGATATAAAATAAAAAAGTGATAAGTGGAAGTAAATATAATCCACTCATAAAAGTTTGAATTATGATCACTCTGCATATGCTTACTTCCATCAAATGTAACTTTGAGTTACATTTTTTTTCCTGATAAATTTTTGTAAATCCTTTAGGAGATAGCATCATTATTTGTTACAGCATTGTTTGGAGGAGCATTCAGAAATTGTTATTTAATTTACACAATAAATGTGAATAGATATCAATAGCTAATGATTAAAAAAATCAAAGGAATTTATGACATAAGTAAATAAAATTAAGTTAAAAACATTAAAAAATCAGAAAATTTCTAGCTGTCAGTCATCTAGCTATAGGTAGATGTGGTCAATGGATAAGAAATAAAATAATTTCAGTTTGATATTATCGTGGCCTTAAATATTGTAAGTAATTTAATTCTACATGCCTTAGTTACATTTAAAAAATATTAGTTTGTGCATTGCAAAACTTTTTTTTTTTGCTTTTTGGGTCACAACTGGCAACACACAGTGGTGACTCCTGACTCTGCACTCAGGAATTAACCCTGGCGGTGCTCAGGGGACCATGTGGGATGCTGGGAATCGAACCCAGGTTGGCTGCATGCAAGGCAAATGCCCTACCCGCTAAGCTATCGCTCCAGCCCCATTGCAAAACATTTTTTGAAACAAAAAATAAATAAAATAAAGATGTTTTTTAGTAATTTTTTATTGGTTGATAAACTATGTATAATATCTTTGCAATGCACTTTGGTCATAGAAAATTAATCAATATATTAGTAAGTATTACTTGATTTTGTATTTTTATTTTAATAAGACATTTTCATACCCACTTATATCTGAAAAAAATTATGAAAAATGTGAAAGCAAGAGGAGCAAATCGATGAAGAATGAGACAGTGAGAGTGACCCATTAAATCAGCAATGTTTATTCTCAAAGCATAGTTATAATGTTTTAGAATTGTCTCTAGTCTCTAAGTCTATAGAAGGTGAATGTATAAACCATAATCAGAAGCTTGTTGTTTAACCTGGAAAAGTACTACTTAAATTAACAAACTCATTCATCACTGGTACTATATGTGATATTTTGATAGTTTATGTTTTGATAATAATCCAAGCTTCAATTATCAATTGGTTATAGAAATGCCCTAATTCTTCAATTCTTTCTAAATCCATGTATGACCTTTGAAATGTAATTTCGTAGCTTCTCTTATGAAGAAATAAATATTTTTTCTAAACTTCAAGTTCCTGGCAACATTACGATTTCTTTAACCAATAAAATGTGAGGAAATGGCAAGAGATCAGTTTCATGCCTAGATTTTAAGAGCATTGCCTTTCTCATTTGTGATCCTGCCACCCTGAACAAGCCTCAGACTAACTTGCTGAAAAATACAAGGTCACTTGGAACATGGACCAAGACATCCCACCTAGCTATGCTAGGGTACAAAATAACATTACTCTGTGATATAAAAGAAAAAGTTTGTGTTACTTGTAATTTGCTGACTTACTGAACAAGATAAAGGGTTCTCTCTAGGGATACAGTGAGAAAAAAATAGACCTAAGGTTTGTCAAATAGGACTGGGTAACTAGGTTTCACAGACCACCCCGATGGGTTAGACAAATTGGAAATTTATTTGAGCTCCAAGACAAAAAAGTTGTCTCAGGTTGTCTGATATCAGACCAAAAGGCAAGTGGGTTTAGTATATAATGACCTGGATAATGAACAACAAAGGAAAGGAAGTAGTTGGGGTATAAGCACAATTGAATGCTAAAGAAAGAAGCTATAATACCCCTAATGAGATCCTGATAGCTACTGTTGATGCAGCACTGAAAATAAATAAACGTTCTCTTTCTGAGACTATATATAGTCCACCCAGGTTCACAAGGAATGATTCCTGAGTGCAGAACCAGGAGTAAGCCTTGAGCACCTCTGACTGTGCCCCAATGTAAATAAATAAAAAGTAATTAGATTAAAACCTACCTTAATCCAGACACTGGCCATAAACATACGAAGAAATCAACCCAAGGCCAGAAAAACTAGCCAGTTGATCCAGCCCAAACTGCTGACCCACAGAACAATAAGTGAAACACATGACTATTGTTTTGTTTACCAATTTTCTATCAGTAACTGTAAAATTACAAAGTTATTCAGGATTGGACTTCAGGCATACATAGTTTCAACACCAATCTTTTCATCAGTTTTCACTCCCCGCCACTGATTTCCTTCCCACGTTGCCTTTGCCTCCCACCCACAAGTCTGCCTTTATGAGGACTATAGGACTATAGCACTTCGCATTGTGGTTTACAGTACTGTTGCCAACAGGGTTTCATGCAAAACACTTTGAACACCTTACCACACCATCTCTGTTTCCGGTTTGATCTTCCCTCCACTATAGTTGTCCCCTTCCTGTCCTATCTCTCAGTCCCTTCAGATGGTGTGTTTCCTACTAACTACCAGTTCTCATGTTCTTCCTTGCCATTGTCTTGGGGCATTCATTATTCCCCCATTATGTTTCCTTACGCACCTCATATGAGACAGATCATTCTGTCAGTCTCTCTCCCTTTGACTGAAGTTTAGGATGACCTATATTAGGAAAAGACACAAAATACCATCTATCCCCAGAGGATGGGAATTTGTCAACACAAGGTATATTCAGGAATATACAATACAGGTTTCAAAACATCAAGAAGGAATTCTAGACCTTATGCTAATTATAATATTAATATACAAAAGGTCTGGGGACCATTTAGTGGGGTTAACTGCAGATTTGAATGAATAAGTATAAAAACAGTTATCTGAAAAGGAAATCAAATTATTTAAAAAATTTGATTACATATATATTAATTTTTTAAAAATCCTTTTCATATATAATGTACACGTTTCACACGCAATGAGGACTAATTTGGGGGTTGGGAGTGCACTGTAGAGATTGTCCAAAGAAAAACAAGTTAAACAAAGAATATGGTATGGTTTGCTACCATGTATTTCTCTCTAAAGGCCTATCAAATACTTTACTAAAGTATATCTTTAAAGCAAAGGCCCCCTTTTTAATTAAAAAAGGGATTAGAACACTTATATGTGGAATAAAAATCCACAAGTCTATTTCCATAAACCAGCAAAAGATCACAAATATGGTTAAAAGAAACTAAACTGGAAATCAGAACAAAGTTTCAATTTTGACATTCATTTGTTGTATAATATTCAATAAAATTCTCCCTTCTTTAAAACTCAATTTCCTTGTCTGTGCCTTTATGGGTCAGGATAGATGATTCTTTAAAACTATTTTCAAACCTAAGATGTAGGATAACACTGTTTTGTCCTTCCTGCATATCCTCAGGTCGTTTAGGATTATTGGGTTGCTCCCATCACAGTGCTCCTATGCCTCTGTGTTTATTTGTAATTTCTTTGTGCTGGGTTGACGTGTAAATACTGTTTTTCTCTTCTCCCTAAGTCCTTTGCATAGTTTATACAGAGCAGTGTCCTTTTTGTATGGACACAAGAAGACAGTATAAACTATGTTTTTGTAACATGATTCGCAGTGATATTTGTTTTCTTCCTGGGCATCTGTTCTCTCAACCTAAGCCTCAGCTGCCCTGACTTCCTAGCACCCCCAAAAGTAGGGTCCCAAAGAAGAACTGGATGGAACCAGGGCAAGTGGTAAGCTATGTGCTACCCTGGCATCGAGATGGGCCTGGCCAAAGTGCCTAATGCTTAATTATAAGTTAAGAGCTTGGTTATGGACAAATACTGTCATGATTCAAAATGTAATAACTAGATTAGGACCCTGCTAGGGTTAGGAATGATTAATCTAGCCTGAGTTTTGTGATGTGAGTCAGTGGCAAAATGTTCCCAGGAGAGCTCCCTACTAGCCTCAATGTATCTCTTACTTTGTCCACACAAAAATAACTAGTATTAACATGTTGATAGAGTTATTGGACTGAGGAAAGGAGAAAAACACCTAAAGATGTATTTTGCCCTTGGGCAGTCAGGGTGGGCTTTAGAATAACCCTGGCTGATGTTTCAGCCCTTAAGCTTAGCATTCAGGAAGGGCTTTCTTATGTTGATTTGGCTACCAGATCAGGTGCAGTGTTGGCTCAGAGTGCTGGGGAGTTGGAGTGACAAGAAAGCTGGAGAGAGGGAGAGAGTTGAAGAGATGAGAGAGAACAGGGCAGCATGATGGAGCGACCAGAGACTAGCAAGGGAGACAGAGGAAGAAGAATGTAGAACATACAGGAGCAGACACATGGAGAGAGAGAGTCCAGGCTGTGAAAGGGAGCAGAGAGAGATGAGCAGGAGAGACAGGAGACGAGAATGAGGGGTAGTGTGAGGTTAGAATGGAGGGCTCAGAGAGACTGGGGCAGCGCATGGGGAGAATGGAATAAATAGCATCTGATCAATCAACTGGTTTGGCCCATATTTCGTCCACCACCTGCCCCATGGCCCAGGCTGCCCCAGCTGGGGGAGTGGCCTGGGGCCCCCCAGAACCCAGGCGGCTATGGGAAGAGTCATCAGGGCCTTCTCCTGGCCGCCCATGGAGATTATTAAATACTAAGATTCTAGAAATATGTGATTAATATGATTTATAAACACTCTCTGAATAATATGAGAAATTGTATTAATATTTTTATATTCTCTGAAAGCAAGACCAGCAGCAATATTTATAACATAAGTGTTCATATGTGTGCATATGTACATAGTATACATGGTTTACTAATATATAAATGTTCATACATATAATAAATATTCTAATTATATACGTATAATTAAAAGTACACATAGATACACATATTCATATGCATGCAGATATAATTACATGTGCATACACAAAGAAGCAGATTTTATTTAATCAAATTTAAAATATAACATTTTTATGAGCTTTAAATTGTGAAATAGAAATTTGTAATAATAGGAATTTACAATCAAATCATCAGGTGCTGTTTTGATCATAAATGTCATTGCCTGCCCATGTGTAAATTTGGTCACAGCTGTTCATATAACCAGCAATTGAACTGAACTAGAGATATTGTTTCCACAAGAAAGGCCTCAGCTGTAGGAAAAGGGGAATTATATGCCTGGAAGACCTTCTCAATAAACATGGGATATGAGTTCCTCAAACAAAACAAAGATTTTTCCCAATGCTCAGGGGACCAAGAGAAAGGGGAACTCACTGGGCTCTCTGACAAACAATTCAGACACCCGATTGTCACTTCCAAGGATGTGGACATATTGTACTTTGTGGACATTTACTTGACCAAATGAAAATTGATAAGAGTTAAATGTTTTTCACCCTGATATTTTATCTAACAACAGAGCCATAATATTTCAGGCTATAAAATCATTTCAGAGTCACTTGAATAAGAAATTTAGGTTCTGGTTATTATTTGAAATAATTCTGCTAGAATTTTTAGTAAACATTAATAAAAGGTTATTAGTAAAACCTACCTAAGGAGGATAAGTGACTTACTAGAAATTCTTGTTAACATTCTTGTAGAGAGTTTTCTTTTTAATAATGTTGCCCTATATCAAAACAGGCTGTATATTTGAATCTATGACTAAAACTACAAAATTACTAGAAGAAAACATAGGTAAATAACTTCTTGACTTTGGTCTAGGTAATTTTCCCCTGACACTTTGCTTTTAGCAAAGAAAACAAACAAACAAACAAAACAGGTGGAATTTCACTAACCAAAAACTTTTGCATAACAGCAACAAAAAAATTATCAATAAAAGGAGAAGACAACCTGCCAAATAGAAGAAAACTTTTGTAAATTGCAGATTATATATCTGATATTTTTAAAGTACTTAATATTTAAAGAACCCATACAACTTATTAGGACTACTTGATCACTTGACTTATCGATTTGCTCAAGCGGGCACCAGCAACGTCTCCATTTGACCCAGTCACATGCTAGTGTAGCCCAGTGGCATCTGCTTGCTCCAGGAACACTAAGATCCTCAAACTGTTCATTCAGGGTCTTGACGAAGAAGTCTGACCATCTCGTAGGAGGGCAGCCATGTGATCTTTTGATGATTCATGGAATCCAGTCAGTAATGGCTCTAGTCCAGTGGTCGTCTCTAAATCGCATTGCGTGTCCAGCCCATCTGATTTTTGACATTTGGCAAATGAGACAGCGTCCCTGATTCTAGATTGTTGACAAAGGTTGGAATTCCGAATTCCTTCTCTCCCTTGAGTGAAGCATGTTACTCCAAGCATAGCTCTTTCAATTCCTCTTTGGGAGACCCGAATAGCATACTCATTCTGGTTTTGGACAAACAAAAAAGGCTGAAATCAACAACCAAATTAAAAAAATCTTCTGAAGAGAGACAGCAGAGACCTCTGGGTGCTCCAGCATATGTCTTGTGTGTACTGGGTCTTGAATTGAACATCACCACTTCATTGTCCCCTGAGAACTATTCTGGTGGCCCTGGTGGCCCCTTGCACTGCTGGACCCAAGCAGCACTGTTTCGCTGGGTCTTAGCACTGAGCTATAAGGGCTAGTTAGATAAATATCATTTAGAGTTATCACTTACTTCTTGGGATGCTCTTTTTTTCTTAAAAATGATCAGAAGATCTGACTAGACATTCTTTTTCTACAGATAGCCTGTGGGTACATTAAAATGATAAATATCAGGATAGAGAGGTACAGCAGGTGAGACATTTCAACAAATACCGCATGCCATCAGTAACTTGACTGTTACTCAGCGTTGATCCTTGGAAGTCCTTCATTGTCATTATTTTTGGCTCAACTCTCTAGACGTTCTCCGCACTCTGAGTCATTCTTCCTTTCTTACACAAACTGCAGCTGTATTTTCACCTGAGAACTAGTGTCTTTGTTTTCCATAAAAGCAACAGAAATGTGAGGATTCTTTTTATTTGTTTTTAACTTGCTTTTGTTTTAGTTGATGGTGTTTTTTTTCACACACAATAAAATTAAATTTTTATTAAATATCTCAAGCTTACTGTTCTCAATTGTCACAGAGGTCGAAACTCCGAATTCCTTCTCTCACTTGAGTGAAGTGTGCTACTCCAAGCATAGCTCTTTCAATTCCTCTTTGGAAGACCCAAATAGCATTCTCATCCTGTTTTCATATGGTTCAGGTCTCTGAGGTATATGTTATTGCAGGAAGAATGGTGGAGTAGAAGAGATATGCCCAGAGCTGGAGGTTCTTCATCCTCTTAGCAATTTCTTTGACACTCTTGGAGACGTTCCAAGCCACTCTCCTCCTCCTGTGCAGCTCAGGTACCAGGTCGTTTGTCATGTTGATTTCTCTACCTAGATACACATAGCTGCTGCATACAGAGATGTTCCTTTGGTTGAGAGCAAATGCAAAACCTTGCATTCACATGCTACCTGTCTGAATCAAGGTTACATCGCAATAGAAAACCAGCAGGACCGTTCTACTGTACAATAAGGGAGACATCCATGGATGGCATTGGCAACTATTGTCTGATCTGCCTGTTGTATGTCATCTACAAGTTGTTCACTCGAATCATCCCGAATAGGATATGCAGAACACTAGATGAAGGACAACCATACTAGCAAGCCTGGTTCCAAAAAGGATTCAGAACGATTGACCATATCCACATGATAACCAAGCTCATTGAGGTTTTTCGAGAGTTCAAGATGCTGCTCTGTTTAACATTCATCGATTTAAAGAAGGCCTTTGATTCTGTTGAGATTGAAGTGGTCATCCAAGCCCTAGCCAAACAGGGCATTCAAACTCAATACATCTGGATCCTCTGTGAGCTGTATTACAGATTTACTACCAGGATTTCACCAGTCTACAAGGAAGTGATCATCGACGTAAAGAGAGGGGTTTGGCAGGACAATACCATTTCACCAAAACTCTTCAGTGCCACTACTTTGAGAACGTTATGCCACGACTGGAATGGGAAGGAATGGGAGTGACGATAGACGGTTGGCAACTACACCACCTCCGCTTTGCTGATGACATCGTTCCAATAACACCAAACATTAGCCAAGCAGCACAAATGCTGGCTGAAATTGACCGTGAGTGTAGAAAGGTAGGACTGCAACTGAATCTCACAAAGACAATGTTCATGAAACACAGACTTGTTCCTGATGTTCCATTTTACTCTCAAAAAATGTAAGAATTTATAATTAAGCTGAAATTTGAAAAGTGCAAAGAACAAAGCATATGTTATTTAATTTATTTATTTTTGTTATGGGCCACAACCATCAGGACTTACTCATGAATTTGAGTCTAGGAATCACTCCTGGCAGGGAAGGAGGGACACATTCTATCTGTTGTACATCTCTCTGCATAAAACATTCACTATTTTAAAATTACTCTGATAATTCAATGTGAGATATTGAAATCTTTTATTCTGTCTTAGAAAACATACAATTTATTATTTAATATTCAAGTTTAAAAGTAAAGTAAAGGCCCTCCCGTTGATCATCGATTTTCTAGAGCGGGCCTAGTAACGTCTCCCTTGGAGACTTTGTTGTTACTGTGTCTGGCATATCGAATACTCTTGGTAGCTTGCTGGGCTCTCCGAGAGGGGAGGAGGAATCGAACTCGGGTCGGCCATGTTGGCTGCGTGCAAGGCAAACGCCCTACCCGCTGTGCTAATATATCATATATAATTTGAGTTAGTAATATAAATCCAGGATCAATGAGTTTCCTTTTAGAAATAGAATAAAAAATCTTCCCAGATTAAAAATGGTGTTTTAATTCAAGCTTCTATCTAAATAATTGTTTGTTCTCTTGGACTCCCAGAGTTTTATAATTGACAGGGGCCTGATAAATCGCCTATATCTTAAAACAAACATTAAACAACTTTTAGCAAGTGATTACCCTTTCCTCACTGTCTCTCTCCTGATGATTCTTGATTCTTACCAGGTCCAGAGTGTCAAAGAGCATGTGAAAGAAGATTGAAAGATTGAAGATGCATCTAGGATGCATTTTGTCCTCGTTTGCCATTTGCAGTTAAGATTTAATATTAGCTCTCTCTCTATATATATATTATATGTGTATGTGTGTATACATATATATACATATATATGTAATTGTATGGGTTTAATTATAAAAGAAAAGCATGACTGCATTAAAGATGAGAAAGGTTCGCACAAGTTCTGTAATGCACAATTAAAAAGATCCATATTCTTTTCTTATTTTGTTGCTAATTCCAAATCAATGATAAAATTGAATTTATTTCCCACTAAGTGATAATACTGAAACCTTCAACAATCACAAACTCCAACATATTTTAAATTAATTTTACCTTTATATTACCCCATAACTGACTCTTAGGACTTAGAAATAGAACTAGAGATATCCTAACTCATCAAAATTTTTAAAATATTGTTAAAGAGGATACCTAGATGAATATATCTTTTTTATTCCCCTAATATATTAAAATCACAGAGAATCTTGAATTATACCAAATAAAGACAATAAGGGATAAGAAAAGAAAATTTTCAAATAATTTTTAGAAAACACAGAATGAATGCAGTAATTATTTTAAAAAAGAATCAGAGAGCAGAGGAATTTAAGGTCAAAATAGTTGTCAAGGATTTCCTGTGAAAATCAACTTCTCAGATTCCCTGGAAAATATAGGTGAGTAAAAGTCCTAGAAAAAATGGAAGTGGTTTAAAGTTCATATACAAAAGTTAAAACATTCAGATCCCAAACTTTATTCTAGGAAACCAGGTCTCTATGACTCTCCTAAGCCTAAGGGAAATGGAAGTAAATTTAGAAGTTGAGTCATCTAGTCTTCTGATGCTGAGAAACAGTAACAGAGGAGTGCAGATATAAGGAACTGGATAATAAATCAGAGAATGAGGGATAAGATTACCTATATCAGGTTGTGTGGTAATCTGCTGGCTAAGTGTCTAAATTCTGGTAAGACCTAGAAGAAAGGAGTAAAAGCTTTTGCTCAACTGAATAGACATTCTGAGTTTTCCTAAAAACACTGAATATTCATTTTGATTCATTTACAGGGGTTATGAGTGTCCAGCATCACCAATATGACAATGACAAGCTAAAGACCATTGAATCTGCATGATTATATGATACAAACCGGTAAAATCTTCTCCTTTTTTGAGCACCAATTAAGACTAGCAGATTTTTGGTATTGGGGAAAATGGACTGGAATGGGATGTTTAATTAAAATCCAAAGAGGCCCATTAGATACGTAAAACTTTGCAGTTACGAGGAGCCAGATGCAATAACTTTTTTTCACTAAGAAAGGGACAGATTAGCACATTTTTTAGAAATTTCACTAATGTGACAGTTCCTGATTTTTTTAAATATTTGTTTTGCACCTCAGACAAAAGTCAATAACTACTATGTCTTGCTCACTAAAGAAAGCACACAGTAGGTTCCAAAGCACAGTGGGCAGGATGCTAACCTTACAAACATGCAATCTAGATTCAGTCTCCAGAACCTCAGTGGGTTCCCCTAAATACCACCAGAAATGAGCGCAAAGCCAGGAGGAGACCCTGAGCACTGCCAGAAGTTGCCCAAAATGCAAAAAAAAATTAAGCTCACAATACATTCGTATACATATAATAATATTACTATTGACCAGAATGCAGACTTGTGGTAGATAAATATGATCAAAGTATTCATCACTAGATTATTACATAGGTTTAGGGAGCTTCTATACAATGAGGTAGGATAGCAAATGTATAATTCTGGCCTTACCAGATGAATGCAAACTTCTCTGGTGACTTGCTAACAAGTACTGAGAAAGTTCTTTTTAGATCATTGTTCCATAACAGGTAAAGGAGATGTGTTAATTTATTCAAGAAATTAAAATGTACATGGAATAGCAACTGCCATTGAAGTTATCAACTGGTTAAGTTTATCATAACCCATGACTATTCTTTAAGACTGGTCTATTTCCTTTCTGTCTGTTCTGATTCAGACACTCATCCTTGCCTGTCCCCCTCCCCCAGTCTACTAAGATTAAGATTATCATCAAAATTAAAAGTGAGGAACTGACCACAGTAGTGGGGAAATATCTAGGGTGTTTGGTTTTCTGATGTATGGATTTGGATGTCAGAACTTTTATGGATTTCTCTGTAAAAACATTTTTTTTTGTTTTCTAGCAACTCTCCTCTTAAGAATTTTGAGATCACTAGGGACCTTGGGGCTCATAGATAGTTATAGATATTCCTGTCAGGGTCAATAAAAAGAATCTAGAAAAGTTGAGCTACAGTGCTGTTTTCAAAACTCTCTATGTCTCTGGCTCTATCTCTATCTGTTTGCCTCTCTCTCTCTCTCTCTCTCTCTCTCTCTCTCTCTCATGGTCTTACTCCTATGTGCAGATTTATTGATATATGAGAACAGTAGGAGAAATCAAATTTGATGTAGTTATACAGGGTTCTCAGATTATCCAGGGAAAGTTCTGAAGCTTGCACATCTCTTTATAGAAGTTTCAGATAAAAACTGCGTGGGTCTTTATAATCTTAAATGTTATTGAATGAAGTTGCCCCAGAAATAGGCATATTGAGTTAAGAAGCATCCTTAGTAGAGAGCAGTTCTTAAAAACCATGGCACACACAATAATCTTTGTACTCTTACTCAAAATATGACATTAGGACTTATGATTCTAACAGCATACAGCTGACTTTCTATTCCATTAGAGAAATGAATACTTAAAATACTGAACAGCAATCAATTCAATTAAATAAAAATAATCAACAATATGAAAGTCTATGTTGAATAATCACTGTATCACTGTATCACTGTCATCCTGTTGTTCCTCGATTTGCTCGAGCAGGCATCAGTATTGTCTCCATTCGTTCTAGCCCTGAGATTTTTAGCAGTCTCTCCTTACTCGTCCTTCCCAACAGTGCCGCATTGGAGTCTCTTTTAGGGTCAGGGGAATGAGACCCATCATTGTTACTGTTATTGGCATATCAACAAGATCTCCAAGCCTTCACAGATCAGGACTGGGCCTCCTCCACCCAGATCCTCCATTTTCCAGTAGCTAGGCAGTCACAACAACAAACTGCACCCAGGCACCATGTAATCCCATCAAGTGCCAAAATCCAGAGACATAAAACAGAAGCTCCTAAAAGAGAGTGAAGCAGAGTGTTCTGCCCACATGCCAAGCTGTCTTCACCAAGGTCCCTTGAAGGGGGGGTGGGCTGAGTTTCTCTCCCCACCCTGGGCAGAGCCCCAACAGCCGAAGACCTCCAGAACCCAACCACAGCCATGCTCAAGGCTACTCTCCACTTTGAAAAATAAAAACTGAAATCATTTTATTGATTTTTCTCTGGAGCTGCACAAACATCATGATCATATACTATATTGCACCTTCACTTTCCGAACCTATTTAGTTATTAAAATTTTATTATTACTTCTACCAACTCTGAGCCTTGAAAATTTAAAAACAATGATTAAATCTTTTTTTAACCTTTATATTTGGACATCTTTCTACTCTATTTGCTATATTCCTTACCCATTTTTCATGATCTCTTGCCATTTCAACCTATCATCTACAAATAATATTTCCTATAGGATAACTACTTGTATCATTTGTCATCCTATTGTTCATCGATTTGCTCGAGTGGGCACCAGTAACAACTCCATTCATCTCTCTCGTGTGCTAGAGTAGCCTGATGGTGTATTGCGGGCTTTTTCAGGGTCAGGGAAATGAGACCCGTTATTGTTACTGTTTTTGGCATATCGAATACGTCACAGTAGCTTGCCAGGTTCTGCCGTGCGGGCAGGTTACTCTTGGTAGGCTATAGAATAAGAACGATAAAAAGGTAAAGGTAAAGGCCCTCCCATTGATCATCGATTTGCTCAAGCATAAGAACGATAAAACTGTGTAATACTATTTTATATATCCCAGCACTTGGAAAAAATGTCTGATACATGTACATTAAAATGTTTGATTAATTGCCTTCACTTCTATTTTAACACAGAGAATACAAAAATCCAAGAAAGAAGATACTTTTAAGTTCCATATTTACACTATGGTAAGCAAAGATAACAAAAGATTTCAATTTTTGTATTCTTAAAAAAAGTGGTTATTTTTCAAGAATGGGGTTCTCAAATAAAATCATATTGGTGGCTCAAATTGATTCCATACATTAATTATTCTTGTTTATTCAGATATATAACACTGTAGAACTGTCCTCCTGTTGTTCATTGATTTACTTAAGCAGGCCCAGTAATGTCTCCACTGTAAGACTTGTTGTTACTGTTTTTGGCATATCAAATACGTCATGAGTAGCTTGCCAGGCTTTGCCATGCAGGCCAGGATACTCTTGGTAGCTTGCTGGGCTCTCTGAGAGGGGCGGAGGAATCAAACTTGTGTCGGCCAGGTCGGCCACGTGCATGGCAAATGCCCTACCCGCTGTGCTATCACTCCAGCCTGTTAAACTGATTCAGATAAATAGTTTTTTATATTTAAAACCAAGAAATATGGAGTGATCAAATCATGCAAATTGCAACACTATTAAATGTAATTTGAAACAAAAATGAACTAATCATTGGTTTCTAGAGTGGGCTAAAGCAGTAGCACAGCAGTAGGGCGTTTGCCTTACAAGCAGCCAACATGGCCGACCCGAGTTTGATTCCTCTGCCCCTCTCGGAGAGCGTGGCAAGCTACCGAGAGTATCTGGCCCGCATGGCAGAGCCTGTCAAGCTATCCGTGACTTATTCAATATGCCAAACACAGTAACAAGTCTCATGATGGAGACGTTACTGGGCCCGCTTGAGCAAATCGATGAACAATGGGAAGACTGCGGACCGTGACCATGACCGTTCTAGAGTGAAATAAAGAGATGCTAAGTAAGAAAATGATAGAATTGTGATAATTTGTGGGTCTTGTTAGGTAACTATTTTTCCTTAAATTAGTTCATGTAAATTTTACCTGGTCACTGTGTTCTAATGTACATAGGGTAAGAGGAAATTAAAGATCATCATATTAATTATTTATTGTGAATTATTTCATTTGTTTATTATTCATGAATCACCAGAATGAAAAAAGGTATAAAAATAGTCTAAATGATTCACTTGTCCACTCTCAAATTATTACATAACGTTCATTTTTTAACTGAAAACTTTTCTGTGCTGTTATTTAATGCTCACTTTCAGCAACTTCATTTGTTACGTTTGATAATCCCATTCTATTCTGCCTTCAAAGCACTCAAACAGTTTCTCCAGCACCATAATCACACCTTGAAAAGAGAAAACTAGATTCAAAATTTTGGCTGGGATAAATGTTATGAATGTCTTATTAAGAATGTGTTTTCAGATATTTGTTTATTATTGGCACTATTTTTCTTTTTATTCTGATCTAGTCCCTCTGTTTTCTCTATCACAACTTTTCTTCTTTTGTGTTCCAGTTTCCCTGTACACAAAGATTTATGCTGATTTTGCTCCTTAAGCAGAAATACAGTTATAAGCTGTAGTAAAGAAAGATCAGTTTTGAATTTCTTTGAAATATTATATTAAGTTAATAACAGCAAAGGCCAGTTGAAGTCTAAATCGGTTGTTTACATTTTTTCTCCAAATCTCAAGATTTTTCATATTGTTCAATTCTAATGGAGTGGAAATAAAAGCACATAATAACATATGCATGCATAAGAGAATATTACATATACATATTATATGAACAAAGAAATAAGATTTATTTAAAAGAAATCGAATATAAATATTAGGACTGAAAATACAACATCTGAAATTTAAAATTCTCTGAACAAGAAAGAGCTAATAAGGAAAAAAATATTAACCCAAAAAAAAAATGAATCCCCACTATTACTCTCTTTCCGTTTTATAAGTAAAGGTAAAGTAAAGGCCCTCCCGTTGATCATCGATTTGCTCGAGCGGGCCCAGTAATGTCTCCATTGGAGACTTTGTTGTTACTGTGTTTGGCATATCGAATACGTCATGGGGAGCATGCCAGGCTCTGCCGTGCGGGCGAGATACTCTCGGTAGCTTGCCGGGCTCTCCGAGAGGGGTGGAGGAATCGAACTCGGGTCGGCCGTGTTGGCTGCGTGCAAGGCAAACGCCCTACCGCTGTGCTATCTATCTATCTATCTATCTATCTATCTATCTATCTATCTATCTATCTATATGTTTTTTGCTTTTTTGGGGGGGGGGTCACACCTGGCGATGCACAGGGGTTACTCCTGGCTCATGCACTCAGGAATTACTCCTGGCAGTGTTCAGGAGACCATATGGGATGCTGGAAATCAAACCCGGGTCAGCCACATGCAAGGCAAATACCCTACTTACTGTGCTATCGCTCCAGCCCCCTGTAATTTATATTTTTAACTTTCAAGGAGATTTCTGCTTGCTTTATAGAAGTCCCTCCAGCCAGTATTTATTAGAAGACATTTGGTGATGATAAATTTCCCTATTGTCTGCAAGAAAATAATTCATTCCTCCTTCAATTATGAGGTGTAGTCTAATTGGAAAGAGAAATATTAGATTAGTATTGGTTGGATTGCATTCAGCATTTGTATACATCCTGAAACTCTCTCTATCCTCTACAGTATCTGCTGAAAAATCTTGTAGTAGTATTAGGGATGTTCCCTTTTAAAATGTGACTTATTCTTACAGCTTTTAGGATTCTTGCTATATCTCCAATTTTTGTCATTTTAATTATGGTGTGTCTTGTTATGCATTGGTTTAAGTTCAGTTTGTTAGGAATTCCTTGAACTTCCTGCACCAGGGAGTCTGACAGTTTTCTCAGGTTGGTGTAGTTCTTAGTAATTATTTTTCAAATAGGAACTCTGCCTCCCACACCCTCTGCTTTCTCTGAAATCACTGTGTATTTCTCTTAAGATATTTGAAACATTTTAGGATTTTTCATTTGCTACTCTTTAGTTATGACAGCCACCATTTTATCTTGTTTTTTTGGGGGGGTGGGGAGAATACACCTGGAAGTGTGTGGAATTTACTTCTAGCTCAGTGCTTAAGAGATCGCTCCTGGTGGTACTTGGGCCAAAATATATGGTTTCAGGGATCTAATTGGGATTGGCTATGTGTAAGGCAAATGCCTTATCCCCAGTACTATTTCTCCAGACCCCACTGTATTATTATTATTATTATTATTATTACTGATTTAATGTTTAGTTTATTCTAATCCTCTGTTGAGAAGAACATATATATATATATATATACATATATATTTATATATGTATATATATATATCACTGGAGTGATAGCACAGAGGTAGGGCGTTTGCCTTGCTCGCAGCTGGCTTGGCAGAGACGGGTTCGATTCCTCCGCTCCTCTCTAAGAGCCTGGCAAGCTACCGAGAGTATCTCGCCTGCACGGCAAAGCCTGGCTAGCTCCCCATGATGTATTCAATATGCCAAACACAGTAACAACAAGTCTCAGAATAGAGATGTTACTGGGCCCGCTATATATATATATATATATATATATATATATATATATGTTCATGTATGTGTATATATACATACATAGGCCCTTTTACTGGTGGGGAAGTTATTCCTGACTCTGCTCTCAGGAATTACTCCTGGTGATGCTTGGGGTGCCATATTAGATTCCAGGGATTAACCCAGGTCAGCAGCATGCAAGACAAACTGCCTGCCAAATGGCCTGCCCATTGTACTATTGCTCTGGTCCCAAGAAGAATCTATAGTTTATAGTTGTATTTCCAGTTTAGTTCTTATTTATTATAGTTGTCAGGGTGTTTAGTTATATTTCATTTTTTTAGCGTTTAATTATTTTTGGTTTTAGTTTTCTCTCTTATTTTTTTCTCATATTTTTTCTTTGCTAAAGTTTTCATCTGTGGGTTCTCTCAATTCAGTGAGCATCAATTAGGACAGTTGCTGTAAAGTCTTCAAGTAGCTTACATGGCTCTATTGTGTTAGGAGTTCTTTCCTGGCTATGACCTTGATCTAGCATAGTGCATTTGCCTCTCCATTATGTCTGCTGCTTCACAAAAGTCTAGATAGAGCTTACAGGCTTGTGTTTTGTATTTTTCCTTGAATGAAGTCCTCCTAAAGAAAATTCTGTGATCTCTGATGTGAACCTGAGTAACTCATAACATGTATATATAAGTGATAAGATTGTGGAAGTACAAGTCAGACACAGCTTAATATAGTAGAATTTGGGATGATATATTACTTACATTTTTGAATTACAGAGGGACAAAGCAGTTGCTCAAAAACAAATACTTATCTTCGACTGTTTCATTAGTCATTTTGAAGTAGTTCCATATCTCTAAAGAAAACAGCTTTATCCTCTACAGAGGAGAGCTAGGAATAAAATATGGAAATGTTTTTTCACAGGTGACTAACGTTGTCAAATACACAGTGAATGCCACTATTTTGAAGCATCCTCAGTAAGGAGTTATAAGGAACCAAAGATATAGTACAGGAATTGAGGCACTTGTTTGCACACAATTGACCCAAGTTAGATTTCTGGCACCACATATGAATGTTTCCATGAATGATCTCTAAGCATAGTGTCAGAAGTAAGCCCTAAGCAGCACTAGGTGTGGCTCAAAAATAAAATAGCAAAACAAAAACAAATCCCCAAACTGTAAATAACAAATTGTTTTTGCAAACTTTAAAATATTTTATGACAATATTTAGAAGTCTTTATAAGTCTCTGAAAAATTTTATATATCAACATATTGGTGAATGCATGAAGTGAAGTGGATTATGGGTTTCAAAGTTTACATCTGTTCAAAGCAACTCTTACTTCCTTGAGTCATTGAGAAACAGTGAAATTCCCTATTTAAAGGAAGCTCAGTGATATACAGCTATTGCAATTCAACAAGTTCCACCTTATTCCTTATGTTTCTTAGAGATCTGTCTGTCTCTATCTTTCTGACTAAATATAAACTAAGAAATAGATATTTATTCTAACAAGTTCTCAACACATTTTGCTAGAGCTGCGATTCTTATAACCACATCAAGAGTCAAGTAAATGATACTAAAGTCTGTGGGCTTTCACTATTATTTTCTTTCAGAATGATAGCTGTTTTTATTTAAAAGATTTTATAATAGAGATTAATCAGGAAATTAATGTAATCTTCCAACAGGATATCAGGAGTCAATGTTAGGGAGCTTTATAATATGTTCACCATGAAAAACATATTCTGAAATTTGAAAATAGTAAAAAAATAGTGTTCTTTTGTCATTTATAGCAGCTGAACTATTTTACATCTTCATTGCAATATATATTAATTTGAATAATTTTGTTTAAGACTCATAATGTTATGCTGTAATAGACAATATATAATTTATTGATTATAGCACATTATCTATTAAATTCAACTTATTTTAATGTTCCTTATCAATTTGCCTATATAAGTAGTTTCTCAAAATTTTTTTATTATCTTTATCATTTTACAGGCTTATTAATATTAGTTCAATATAATTTTGTGTATAGGTTCATGATAGATTTTGTATTAGAATTTTTAACCCTTTGAAAAATAGATAATAACAATTGTTAGACCGTTTTTCAAAATAAGTAATTAATAAAGCTTTAAAAATTTATATAAATGTGTCTTGTATCCTTTTAAAGCAGACTCAAAATATATAGGATAGCATAATTGAATTTTATACTGCAAGTTTAGTCCTGCCATTGACCTCTTATGTCATCATCAGTAACTCAAAACTCTTCAGTCACAGTGGTAAGATTAGTTGATGTATAAAGTAAGAAATACTAGTTGATGTATAAAGTAAGAAATCCAAAGAGTAAGTGTTTGGAGTCTAGCACACAGTTGTATCAGGAGATAAAATCAGATTTGTAAATGTAGATTGTAAGAAAGAATGAATAATTATCAAAATGAACTTCATTAATGTTACTAGAAATACTGAGTCATATGAGTAATATTAAGGTCATAACCAAAAGTATCTCTGACTAACTTTAAGACTGACTTCATATTTCTTACTCAGAGTCACGGATGGATTTTCTTCACTTTTCCATTTTCCTTATCTTAAAGTGTTTTAAAATGGATTGCCAATGATTGCTCCCATATAATCATAGTAAAGAATTATTGGATTTTTTGCTGGGTCAGGCACTGTCTTAAGCACTTACATGAATTATCCCATTTAATATCCACAAAAGATTTATGCTTTTGGTAATATTATTTTCACTATCTTATGTGTTGTACAAAAGAGCCTCGGAAACTAAGTAACTTGCATAAGACTGCAGAAAAAAAAATTATATCAAGGAAACACTTGATTCATAGCACCACTAGGTTAAATCATATCATGATTTAATGTTTTAATGTTTTAACATTTAAAACATTTTAAGACAGTGTTATTCTACTCTATTTTGGCTCTAGTTTTTGAGATTTTTTCCTGGATTGTGGGGGAGTACATTTGGCGGTGCTCAGCACTTACTCCTTACTCTGTGCTTAGGAATCACTCCTGGCAGTGTTTTTTTTGTGGGGGGGATTACAGTGTCCTGGGTCAGCACATGCAAGGCAAGCACCTTAACTCGCTGTATTATGTCTCTAACCTCCACCTTATTTTAAGAGTGTAACTCATAAAACAAGTACAGTAAGACCAGCTTTTTATTAGAGTATAGTGAGTAATTGGGGGAAATTATATGTTTTAAAAATATCTCTTGGTTTTTTTTTTAATTATGTATTAAAAAATTTTTTAAAAATTAAAAAATTCTGTACTATAAAATTCAGAGTGGTGGGAACCCTATAGCCATTTAAATTTTAAATAGAAAAACACATGTTCTACTTTTTGTGTATGTGATACCTGGAAAAAAAATTCCAGTCTTTACACATGTGGGATGCACACATTGTCTGTGAGTTATATAAACTAGATATTAAATATGGAAGCGGTATAACTTACAATTACTGTACAGGTACAGGTCAACAACAGTAGCTTCTCAGCATGATTGATCCCTTTTTAGAGTTCTCATCAGAGACAATGGAAGTAACCATGGCAACAGGGCATTACAAATTCATTGCAGTGTTCTAAACTCTCTGAGTTTAGAAATTTCATTCATCCACGTTTAAAGAAAATGGTCTTCTTATAATTTAAACAAATAGATTAATATATGTCTCTGCATCTATATGAAAAGTGCTTCAATATCTTAAGGTTTGTTTTTCCTCTGCTTTCTATTGATATATATTATTTTTAGGATTTCTGAGTAAGAATATTTTTTGTTTATACGAAACCTCTCCTTATCTATTTCAAATTTTGTTTAATTTCAGATATGCATGATTGTATTGGTTTTAGAATATTAATGTGGATTACATTTCTGAATATTAATTATGTTCACTGGTTTCTTTTGTAAGTTAAAAATGTACCACAAAAATATGATTTAGGTGATATAGCCAATTAGTCTAACACCCGACGATATACATCTCAATTTAGAATATTTTCTACAATTTTTGAAGTCTTCTTTTTGAAATATCACATTTCTCAAGTGATATTAGTCACTGAAAATATAATATGTCACGATGTTAGCAGAACATTTTGGTTTTTCACTTTTGCCTTTCAGACAGCTTGTCCACTTATGAGCTATTCTAGGGCATGTAAGGACATAAAATACTGAGATGTGCTGGATTTGTCTCCCACACAGTGACAGTGAAAAAAAATCTCATCAATGGGGTTCTTGAGAATTCTATTATGCTAGAAATTATTTATAACACCTACAGAAATTCTTATATTGTACTAACTGCCTGGCTTATATTTAGCTATTATTTTTCTTTCAAATGGTCTAGATAGAGAAGAGGGTTGAAAAAGACAGGAGAGAGAAAGGACAAAGATTGTCTTTGCATTTATGTAATTAATTTTTTTATAAGCAGAGGCGTTTTAGACTTTTGTTTGTAAAGGTATGGCTTATACTGCTTTCTAAATAATTTTCTCCTCATTTTATATGTATTTATTTTATTGTGATAGAAAATTACTTAATATCATTTTTATAAGTCTTTTAATTAATAATTTCAAATGAATCAAGTAATAAAGTGAAGGAAGTAAGAAAGAACAGGCAAAGAAATATTCTATCCTCAGGTAGCTCAATAGAAAGTAAAAACAGAGTGAACTTATTTTTCACTGTATTAGTGTAATGCAAAACTTATTCCAAATAAGGAAGGAAAGCTTTTACAATTTAGCAGAAGAGGTCATAAAAAGATGGTCATCATAGATCAGTTTCTCAGTTAACCTGTGGCTATCATAAGTCTTAATCCATTAAAACACATAGGAACCTGAGTGACTTTTGTATACAAGAGTTAAGGAGATTCAAGATTACAAGTATACTCTTGCACAAAAGATTCAAAGAGACTAGATCTCAGAGGAACTATCTCTACCCAACAATGACCTCCTCTGTCACTATTTTTTCCCTTATTAATTTACAATGATTCCTTTTTTATTTAACAGGCTGTGATTACAACGTTGTAAAGTATGGGTTGGTAGTATGCAAGTTATGAATTAGAAAAGAAATGTTACTTAATAAACTACAGGTTAAAATTCTTCAGCAAATAAGGTGACTTAGAGATCAGGGGAAATTACCAAAATACAAAAATACAACAAAGTGCAGAATAGCCATGTACTTCGAGAGATGAAGTAGCACTAGAATCTCCATCCTGAATTGGGTATGACAGACAAAAATGAGATAAAAAATAAAATCTAGGACCAGAGAGACAGTACAGCAGGTGGAGAGCTTGTCTTGCACTTTGCCAATCCCAGATCCTCATACGGGCCCTTCAAGACCTGTCAGCAGTATACCTGTGCAAAGGGTCAGGAATAAGTCCTGAGCACAACTGGGTGTCACCCAAACCCCACCTCCTCCCCGCAAAACAACCCCAAAACAAAACAAACACACAAATGTTTCTTTATCAGGCTTTCACTGGACTTGGTAGAGAATGTGTAGGCCAGAAGAAAGCTTAATAACACATTCACACTACTAAAAAATAAGAACTCCAAGTCAACAATATTTTAGCCTGAAAAATATTATTTAAATATGATAATAAATTAAGGGTTTTTAAAGCAAAATCAAAGCCAGTAGAGTTTAAAATCAGCAAAATTGTTCTATAAGAAATGTTAGAAGGGATTCCCCTCATGGGAAGGGGGGCGTTCCGGTCCGTCCTTCACACCCTACCGAGGTCACCAGTCGCCCCCCACGAGCGGCTCTCCAGCACGGCCACGGCCCCAGAAGCACAAGGACTTAATGCAGAACCAGGCAGCTTGGAGCAGAAAAGTGAACGGACTATGCGTTGATCCAGGCCATCAAGTCTGCTGGAGGGGAAAGGGTGTTGCCCCATTCGCCCTCTCCTCTCTGGAAAGAAAGATGGCAGCCACATGGGAGCCTTGTGGACAGCAGGTATGAGCCGGGAGTGTGGGGGCGACTAAAACCTCATGGGAAGGGGGGAGTTTCGCTCCGCCCTTCATGCCCTACCGAGGCCACCGGTTGCCCCCCGCGAGCGGCTCTCCAGCACGGCCAAGACTCCAGAACACAGAAACCAATTTCTTAACTATCTGACTTTCAGTAGAAATACTTCCAGGGTCAATAGGTAAAATAGCAGAAATCCAAAACCAACATTTAATTCTTGAACCCAGCTGTAGAAAGCAAATCACTTCACAATGCTTTTTCAACATGTCTGAGTTGGGGGGGGGGGTAAACTCTAAATAATAGTGGTGAATCTTTTATTGAAACAATGAATCTAATCAAAGCAGATAGAGTGTTAACTAGAATTCATCTGCCTCACAGGGACGGGGAGGGGTGGGGGGTGGGGTTTTATTGGGGTTCTTCATGGTAAAAAATAAGTATTGGTAAAGGGAAATGTGTTTGATATTTGCATGACTGAGACCTAAACCTGAAAGCTTTGTAACCTTTCCCACAGTGATTCAATAAAAAAAAAAAGAAATGTTAGAAGGGATTCTATACAAAAAAGTGATAAAAATACAAAAAGTTAAGCAATATAAATTCTGTGCCCCATAAACAGTATGTGAGACAATAAAACAGAAAATAGGATAAACAAAAGGACAAAATATGTATAATCAAATGCTGATAAATGTATACCAGTCAAGAAGACATTTTTAAAGTGTAATAAAATTTATAGTTCCCTTGGAAACCACAAAAAAGAATAGAAGCAGAAGAAATGGAGAGAATCACCAATAATCCACATAATAAGGCAGATTCAAAAACATAAGAGGGAAGAAAGCAAAGGAAATATAAACAACCAGAAAACAAGAAAGAATGGCAGTAATTAAGTCCTGCATGTCAATAATCACTTTAACTGTAAATAGTCTGAACTTAGCAACCAAAACACAAGAACAGTTAAATTAAAAACAACAATAACAACAGATTTAATCTATATTTCACATATGAGTCTCATATATGATATAAAGAAAAACATGATAGGCTCATAGTAAAGGCCTGGAGAAAGTTTTACAGTTCAATAATGCAGGGAAAAGTGAGTAATGCTATCACATATATAATTAAATACATTCTACCAAAAATGGTAATAGAGACAAAGATAATTATCAGATAATAACCAAATATAAATTGCAGGGGGCCCTGGTAACCACTCTCCAGACGGCGGAGGTGGCCCGAGGATTGATTCGATGGTGCAAGGAAGGACCAACCGAATGAACATGAGACACAAGAGACAGAGTACAGTTTAGAAACAGAGAGAAAAAGGGACAGGCTTTATTGAGGGATACAGGCTGTTTATATAGGGTCTGGGCAGCTCAGTCAGGAGCAGAAGCAGTATAACCATATATGTTAAGGTCAGCAACAAGAGTTTTACCTAACATTCAAGGTAGACATTTGTACATCAAAGGGTCTTATGGCAGTAGGTGCATCCTGAGCTTTACATTTGTATACCAAAGGGTCTTAGGGAGTAGATGCATCCTGGAGGTTACTATAGATAAGGCCAGATAAGCTGTCAGCCTGATGTGTGGCTATAGATCAGGAGATCAGGAAGTCCTGGGAGACTGTCACCAATGTCTGTCCCAAGCAGTTCCTAACATGGGAACCATGGCCAGGGTCTATGAGAGGGCTCTTGGCTTCCCACAATAAATATATATGTAATCAATATCTACATACTCATTGTGAGCGCATCAATATATACAAAGCAATTATGAACAAGTCTCAAGTGATACACTATTGACAGAAACATAATAATTATAAAGACTCAACTTTCACTACTTGCATAGTTAAACAAATGTTGCAGACCAAAATTAACAAATAAATAATGATGTTAAATGAAGTAATAAATATATATCAATCAATAATTAATACATATACAATTTGTGCCAAAAGATAAGCTGCACTTTTATCGCAGAAACACATGAAATTCTGAAGGATATATAACATATAGGACTCAAAATAAGAATGACTAAAGGCAAAGATGATATTATATCAAGCTTCTTTTCTGATGACAATTGTATGAAACTATAAATCATGAACAGAAAGAAAAAGGAATACTAATGTGAATACTAAATAACTGAAAAACTCTTGAACCAAGAAATAAATAAAAAGAGAAATAAAAATTTATCTGGAGAATAATGTTTTTACTGAGCTATCAGATGCTATGGAATATGGCATATGCAGTGTTAAAGAGAATTTCATTTCAATCTATCACTGCATTGTAGCACTGTCCTCCTGTTGTTCATTGCTTTGCTCGAGCGGGCAAAAGAACGTCTCAATCGTGAGACTTGTTAATGTTTTTGGCATATCGAATACTCCACGGGGAGCTTGCCAGGCTCTGCCGTGTGAGCAGTATACTCTCAGTAGCTTGCTGGGCTCTCCGAGAGGGGCAGAGGAATCGAACCCGGGTCTGCTTGCTGCGTGCAAGGCAAATGACCTACCTGCTGTGCTCTCTCTTCAGCCTATCTCAATCCATAAATAAGAAAAAATATCAAATTAAAAAATCTTATCTTCAACCTAAAGAAACTAGAAAATAAGCTTAACCAATATAGAAAGAAATAAAGAATAAAAATTCAACATAAATTATAATAGAAATTATCAAGGAAATCAAAACTGGTTCTTTTAAATGATGAGTAAAATTGGAAATCCCTGCTACAATCATGAGAAAGATTTTTTATACCTCTGATAAAACCAATCAGAAGCAAAAGAGATGAAGTTACTACTTTTATACCACAAGTAATACACAGAATTATGAGAGTACTATGAACATTAATATGCAATTATATTGGACAACCTAAAATAACTGGACTAATTTTCAGGATTATACACTATCCCAAGACTACTGAACCTGGAATGGACTGAATGAATCAATCACATTTACAGAAATCAAAGAGTAATCTAAAGCACCACTCTTAAGAACAAAAGCCCATGACCATATGGCTTCAGTAATAAATTTTAGAAAACTTTCAGAGAAATATTAATACTTAAGAAAGAAAATCCCCAAATATACTTTATGTAAGCAACAACACTTAGACACTCAAACCATAAAACTACAACACACATGCAGAAAACTACAGACCAGTACCTCTAATAAGCATAGATGCCAAATTTCTCAATAAAAATTTTGCATGTTAAATTGAACAACAGATCACTAACATTCATCATGACCAATTGTGATTCACTGAGAATGCAAAGATGGATTGACATATGTAGATAAATTGTGGCAATATATCACATGAACAAAAGTAAAGATAAAATCAAATAATATTAAAGGGTTCTTTAAAAGAATTTATAAGACTCAACAATGGTTCATGATAAAAAATAATCACTAAATTGGCATTAGAAGGAATATAACTTAACATTAAAGACCAGTTATCATATTCTATAGTGAAAATATATCATATTCTATGGTGAAAATACAAAAACTTAACTTTTAGTTCTAGCAGTGTTGAAGTACATGGAGCTTAGGTTTATCAGGTTACACCCATCACAGTGCTCCCGAGTCATTCCCATTACTTTGTCTGTCTGTAACTACTTCTATGCTCTCTTGCCCAACCAATTCGTAAGGTCTCATCCTTCTTAGACACTGAAGCTGTACTGTAAGTTAATATTGCCTTTCTCCTCTCCTTATGTCTTTTGAGCAGTTTACTTTAATGCAATGTCCTTTTGTATAGATACAGGAAGACAATTAATTAATATTATGCTTTATAACGTAGGATTTAATTGGCTTTGGATATTATTCACTCCTGGGCATCTGCCTTCTCAACTTAAGACTCAGTTGCTCTCACTTCCTAGCACTCCAAGGGCAGGGTCCCGATGTGGGACTGGATGGAACCAGGGCAAGCCGGTAAGTTATGTGCTACCCTGGCATCGCGATGGGCCAGGTCAAGGTGCCACGGTTCTTAACTATAAGTTAAGAGTTTGATCATAGGCAAATGCTGTCATGATCCAAAAGTAACTTCGAGACTAGGACCCTGCTGCTAAGAATAGGAAAGATATCTGGCCTGAGCACGGCAGTCTGAGATTGAGATGGCCCTGGGAGAACAATTCTATAAGCTCAAGGTATTTCTTAATGTGTCCATACAAAATGATTAATATTATGTATGCTTATGTTGGTTGGACAAGGAGAGGAAAAACATGTCCTAGAAGCAGTTTTCCTATATGTCCTGACTAGCTTGGATGAGACTGAACCTTTCTCCCCTCCAAACTGCCTTCAGTAAATGATTTCAGTATATTGAGGCAGTTTCTCTTATCTCACAGGAGCCTAGCTGGTCTTAGGTAAGCAGATCTCAGGTGCTAAGCCAGGTCTGATCTTGGGTATGTAGATACCTGGCTCCAGGCAGGCTGATATTTGAGATTTAGGCTCCAAACTCTAGCAGACTCGTCTTTGATATGTTAATCCAAATAGCTTGTAAAGGTGAGGCCAAGATTACTGGCCTGCAGATGTAAAGAAACAATGTGGATGTAAAGAAACTATGTGTGTTTGCTGCTTCAATGTTCTTTCTATAACTCTTTTTGATGACATCACTATATTGGCCCTTTAGAGGTACCATGATGTATATAAGGGGATTTTCGGGGCTCTCTCGGGGTGCATGTGCTTGAGGACTCCTGAGGCCTCCATGACATACATCTCTTCCATGTAATAAACTGCTGCTAAGACCAACCAGCCTGGCCCCCGTTTCCTTCCTTCACCTGATCATCGCCATCGACCTCCGTGGAGTGGGGAAACGGCCTGACCGCTGGCCTTTTATTTTTTGTGTGATTACACACAGCTATGGTCCTCATGACTCCTGAGCATCATAAACTTTGTTCTGGGCTGAGCACCACCATATATGGTCACTATATTTTAAATAATATTTTAAATAATTTTAACATAAGTAAATTCAGTGGTACTCATTAAGAATGCAATGCTCTAGAATATTGAAATATTGAAGAATATAGGGAAATAGTTACATGTCACTATATATGGCTGAAGAGAGCAATTAAGTGTAAGAGGTTTTCACACCATTAATTATTATAGCTAATCTGTATTATAAATTTAACAGCAAGAGGGAGGTGGCCTTAATCAAATTGAAAATGGAAGAAATCACCAATGGAAATTTTTACTTCTGTGAATCAAATAGAATAAAAGGCACGATGACAATTTTTCATAGAGTAACTTTTTTAAGCTGAAGGGTAGTTCTGGATTCTATTAGTAGTTTCACAGTCCCTTGCAAACCCGACCTGTTAACTGGGTAAAGTCTTAGTGGCCTACCTGCCTCAGGGACTTCTGGCTGTGCTTCTGAATCCTCCATCTTCAGGAGGCATTAGCTTTCAGCTAAGCCTTGACTTCTGAGGCGCAGTTCTTTCACTGCTGTGAAGAAAAGCAAAGCACGCTCACACAGAAGAAGCAGATGAGTCGTGGGCCTGGCTTGCTGCTTTTTACTGTTTTCTGAATCCACTAGTGTCTTGCAGTTTTCTTTTCAGTAGGTCAAGAGTCAGTGGTAAAATGAAACAAAGCTCTCTGACTTTTTTCTTATAATTTTGGAGATAGGGCAGACGTTCGAATGGGTCGTCGCCGCCACGGGGGGCGTGCGATCAACCCGAGGTTATCTAGAGTCACCAAAAAGTTGATAGGGCAGACGAAAAAGTTGATAGGGCAGACGAAGACAATGTTTATGAGAAACAGCTTCATTCCTGACGCCCCATTCGCTCTCAACGGAAAGACCATCTCCGAATGCAACAGTTATGTGTACCTAGGTCGAGAGGTCAACATGACAAATGACCTGGCACCCGAGCTGCGCAGGAGGAAGAGAGCGGCTTGGAACGCCTTCAAGAACGTCGAAGAAATAGCTAAGAGGACGAAGAACCTCCGGCTTCGGGCACATCTCTTTGATTCCACTGTTCTTCCTGCATTAACATATGCCTCAGAGACCTGGGCCCTACGCAAACAAGATGAGAACGCTATTCAGGTCTCCCAAAGAAGAATAGAAAGAGCTATGCTTGGAATATCACGTTTCACTCAAATGAGAGAAAGAATCTGGAGTTCTGACATCCGTCAACGATCAAGGATCAGGGACGCTGTCTCATTTGCCAAGGTGTCGAAAATCAGATGGGCTGGTCACGTAATGAGATTTAAAGACGACCGTTGGACTAGAGCTGTTACTGACTGGATTTCACGGGATGTCAAAAGACCGCGTGGCCGCCCACCTACCAGATGGTTAGACTTCTTCGTCAAGATCATGAACGATCGGTTTGAGGCCCTTCATGTTCCCAGAGCGAAGAGGTGCCATTGGACTACACTAGCACGCGACAGGGACAAATGGAGATGTTACTGGCGCCCGCTCGAGCAAATCAACGACTAACGGGAAGTTAAGTGATTAAGTTAAGTGAATTTTGGAGATTTTGTAATTATGAGTGGCTTGGAAGCCTGAGTAGCTATTCTTTCCTTTGACTGTGGATTTGGAGAACCACAATTATCTTCTTTTTGGTCACAGGATTTTCTTTTTTTTCTTTCTTTTTTTTTATTGGTTCACCATGATGTACAGAAACAAAGCTCTCATGTTTGAGTTTCAATCACAAAGTCATCAAACACCCATCCCTTCACCAGTGCACATTTTCCACCACCAAAATCCCCAATGCCCCCCTTCCCCCCATTCTACACCTCCCCCTGCCTTTGTGGCAGACAATTTGCACAATACTCTCTCTACTTTAGTTTCCTCCGATATTTTGAGACCAGACCCACCACTACTCACACCTGCCAAAAAGACAATGCTAGACAATGTGCTTTGTATTGTTATGGATGCGATATAATGTTGCATGGCCACTGTTGTGGCCGTATGCTCTAGGAATTCCAAAATTTAACAATCAGTCTCTGAAGAGGTCACTGCAGCAGCAAGTTGCTGGGGTCTGAGGTTTGGGTCACAGGGTTTTCTGAAGGGTGAGGGTCCCTCTCAATTCGGTCAAGTTGGCCAGTGGTTCCATGTGTGGACCTGAGAATAAGGTGTTTTTTATGCTCTGTGGATCCAGAGGTTAACTCCCAGGGTCATTTTTGGAGAAGTGGTGCAGCATGGCCAGCGCCTGGAGAGCTTTACCTCTTTGATGCCTGAGAGAACCATGTGGTACGGGGATGTAACCTGGTGAGGCATAAACCTGCATGTGCCCTAATGTCTCTCTACCTGACACTGATAATTTAAAAGGGCAGAAGCATTTCTTGACATGAGGACACATTTTAGCCATCGCCTTTTCCAGTATAATACCTTTTCACAAGCGTAGAGAGAATATTAGGCTTCTTTCACATGAAGTGGCCATTTCTTTTACTGTCAGTGGTATTGAAAGAATCCATATTAGGGCATCAAATTTTTGTGTACTTCAGCTAACTTGCAACATTGCTTTCTGTAAAACTGCTTGGCTGCTTTGCACCTGGGGGAGAGGGGACTTGGAAAGTGAACAGGGCATAACCTCTTTCTAAACCAAGTGTGACAGGATTCAGGTGTATTTACTGTTCCTGAAATGTATAGTCTCAGTAAAGCACCCTGCAGACTTGGGTAAAGGATAACTCAGGATGCGGTAGTTGGGGGAAATTACCCTTTCCTGGAGTGTATTGTCTCACTAAAGCACCCTGCAGACTTGGGTAACTCAAAATGAGAATGGTCAAGGGAGATTACCTAAGGCTTAATGATTCCGGCTATAACCTTGCTTGTGCTGACAATCGATGTATGTAAATGCTGATCTTTGAATCTATAGGCTAAGGAGTGAGGTATTTTTAAATGGATTGGTTAAGAAAGTATATGTTGTTACAAATCTATTGGCTATGAAATGTGCGGGCCTTGCTGTAACGGCCAGTGAAGGCCTATATAAGATCCCCTTTGAAGAAGCTTGGGGCTCTCAGCCACTGCCCACTCTGGGGTATGCTGTGCAGCCCCAGCATGCTGGTCTAAATAAACCCCGTTTTTACTCCTGCAGGAATTGTGTCTATCTGGTCTCTCCACGCCTCCCAGGGCTAGGGAACTCCTGATCCCAACAGTATGAGTTGTTTAGACACAGAATACCTTGCTATAATTTTCACAAATAATGGAACATATAAAGGGAACTTCCCCTTCTTGATATCAGTTTTATCACAGGTGACAGCCTCCTTCAGTGATAGTCTGGCAGTTTGGAAGTAGCCACTGGCAGGAAAAAAAAAGATAAATAAGGTGACTCATAAATCCTTTCTTTCAGATTGTTTACCTTCATATTAATGGAAATAATAATGACAATGTAATCCACATCAAATTTCATAGACATCTTCCAACAATGACATAAAACTTCTTCTTCACCACCACCAAGACCCTCCACAACTGTTCTTATGCCACTTCTAATCCACCTCTTCTTTCTCATCCTCCTGCTTCACAATCTTCACTCTGATTTCTGTTGTTTGGTAAAAGCAATTTGATAATCAAAAGCTGAGGGTTTATCCTCATTCAAAATTTTCAATTCCCTTGTTTTCGTTCTCTACATACTTCTCCCTCTGAGTTACTTGGCTTAGCGTGATACCCTCCAGTTCCAGCAAATGTAAGGTTTCATCTTTTTCTTATAGCTGTAATTTGTTTTTATTAGTACTATAATACTCATTCTTAATTATTTTGTTTGTTTTGTAACCTGTCTAAAATGATTTACCTGATAAAATTGCAATTCCATGGAAACATAACCAAACAAAATCATTTCTCTTCATTCTAGTTGGGAGATTAGTTCTAAATCTATTTACTCTAAAGGTCATTTTAAAAGTCACACATACACACACACCCCCAAATAAATTAGACATTTTATTTTTATATTTTAAATATTGCAATACACTCTTTGAAATAAATACTTCCTTTTGATATGGGACAATAGCTTTTGAAAACTTCAGAAGTTTAAAAACCATAACATTACAGATTACACAAAATGAGAGGTTCATTTTTTTTAATAACAATGAAAATTACATGGTAACATCTGAAGATAGATGATAGAATTCAAGGATATAGGCTGAAAAAAATATGTACAACCTCTTTCTAATATTAAGTGAACAAGTAGTGACCATAATGACTGAAAAACATACATATGCACATTCATCCTTCATTTGTTCTTCTAAACTACTGCTCTAAATAAAATTATCTTTAGATCCATGTAGTGTCTCTGGATTTTGTCTCACCGTTTATCAGGAGATATTACAAAAGCAAGACAAATGCCAAGAATGTATTATAATAGAGAGAGTTCCTTAGTGTATAAGGGCCAATAATTTTTTTTTGCTTTTTGGGTCACACCCAGCGATGCTCAGGGGTTACTCCTGGCTCATCCACTCAGGAATTGCTCCTGGCGGTGCTCGGGGGACCATATGGGATGCTGGGAATCAAACCTGTGTCGGCCATATTGGCTGCGTGCAAGGCAAAAGTCCTACCTGCTGTGCTATCACTCCAGCCCCATGGGCCAATAATTTTTGAAGTTGATTTTCACTGCCAAAATTTTGTTTCTTATTCCCATATTTCTGTTTAGTAATCATTATATTATGACACTTAGGTTTTACCAATCAATTGTGCTTTTCAAATAATATATATGTGTATATACCTCTATAAAATGTATATATAATGTATGTATATATATTTATACACACAAATATATATATACATATATGTAATTTGGTAAAATTGAATGACATCTATAAATGTGTATAAGAAGAACAAACGCATGATGATCTTGCTTACCAGTGATATATAGAATAACTTGATGAGGAAATGCAATGTGTTAAAGGGGGAAATGTCTTGATCACAGAGGAGAAGGACAGAGAAGGAAAAAGTCAAGGCAGTAAGTATGAAGTGGACATGGAGTAATGGGGGACAGGGTCAAAGGTGTCAGGTAGATAGGTAGTATAGAGGAGTAACATAGCTATATATCCAAACCACAGAGTCAGTAACAATGAAAGCAGGAAAACCAAACCACAATCACCAAACTGAAAAAATGTGCCTGTCAAAGAGACAGGCTAAAGGCGGGAGTGGTTGGAAGGGAACCAGGGGATACTGGTGAAGGGAAAGTGACACTGGTGATGGGATTGGTGCTGGGACATAGTATACTTAAAACTCAACTATGAATAACTAAAATTGTAGTGTCTTAACATATTTAATAATTTTAAAGCCTATTATTAATTTCAACTAGAATATTAAGGCTAATTCTTTTGTTAATATGGAGCATAAAGGGCATTCATTATTACCAACATCTATCAGCAAGATCTATTTTTGCTCTTTTGCTTCTGCCTTGCACATTGTTGATGTGTGAACTTGGGCAGAGTTTTGTTTTTGGTTTCATTCAACATCAATTCCCCCTCTACAAAACAGAGTTAGTAATGGCAATTAAAAAATATATGAAAAATATATAGCACAGCGGGTAGGGTGTTTGCCTTGAACGTGGCTGACCAGGCAGACCCGAGATTGATCCCTCCACCTTCCATTCCTCTGCCCCTCTCGGAGAGCCCAGCAAGCTACCGAGAGTATCTTGCCCACATAGCAAAACCTGGAAAGCTACACCTGATGTATTCGATATGCCAAACACAGTAACCACAAGTCTCACAATGTTACTGGTAAAATTTGTAAACAAGTAGTGACAAATTTTTCCTCTGTGGATGCAAAATTGAAGAACAATGGGAGGACAGTGACAGTAAATACACTAGTAATTATTGCTATTATTCTTTAAAATACGTAACAGTTAAGATTTAATATTCAGACCATATGCAGTCTGTGTGATTTGTTTTTGTTAATAGAAGATATATTAACAACTAGGGATTGTAGCATATACATATTTTAATATGTTAAATTTAAATAAGGAAAAAATAAAAAACTAATGATTTAAAAGTTGCAACTGAAGTATTTTATTGCTCAAATTTTCAGCAAAATATTTTAAGCAAATAAACTCAATATAAAATGCATATTATTAAGCATTTGCAATAAAAATTTGCTCGGACATAGTACTATATCTAACTTAATTTGTTATTTATTACAATCTACTTTCGAAAGGCTTGCGCATGATTCCTTTCCCTTTTATCTAAAATGTTATGCTATGCTATCAGTGATACAAAATGTAATATAATAAAACCATTTCTTAAAAAAAAGGCAACTTAGGGCTGAAGTTATAGTATGGTGAGTACGGTGATTGTCTTCCATATGGCATACTAGGGTTCAAACCCTGGCACCCATATGATTCCCCCAAGCCTGCCAGGAGTAATCCTTGACTTTAGAGATAGGAGTAAGCCCTGAGAACTGCTGGGTGTGGCTCCCAAACAAAACAAAATAAAATGGCAACTCAATAGGATACCAAAGTATTAGTCAACTTAGAAAAGAATTAATACTGCATACTACATTACAATTCTATGGAGAAAAGTTCTTATGTTATATTTGCATAAATTATTCATGATTTGATATACATTTTTTAAAATCTAATAATCCTAGCAAGATAATCAGTTGGATAAATTGAGTTCTAAACAAATTCAATGTATTTCGGGATTGAAAAACTTTCTGAACTTTTAAAACTCACTTGAATTTTTATCACTTAAATAAAATTTGAAGTGTAGATTATGGGTTGAAAAGATAAAACAGCTAACTAGCTCTGATAGGTCTGGTCCATTGAGAATCCTCAAGTATTATCACTGAGCATAGTGTGAGGAGTAAGTCTCTGAGCACAGTGAGGTGTGACCCCAAAACATAACAATAATAAAATGAAAAGTTGATTAAAAGGGACCTGATGGTTTTTATCTTGGTTGAACTGCAACCCAGTGTATTTCATTTAAATAGAGAGTTTATGAAATGTCAGGAGCTATTTTACACATTAATTAAAATATCAGTGATTTATTTTAAAATGTCAGAATGGTCTTTGTAATAGATAATTAATGATATTTTAAGACTAGTATATATGCCATTTAACAATACCTGAAGCATTATTTGTATATCTAGCATCCTCATTGTACTCGATAGAAAGGATAGTTCTAACATAATGTTCAGTAAGATTAGAATAATGATATTGACCTTAGTGAAATTTCCCAGTTCCAATTTATTATGTTAAGAGTAACAGATAAAGAAAGCAAATGTGAACAATGAGATATCATCTCACACCACAGAGACTGGCATACATTCAAAAGAACAAAAGCAACAGTGCTGACATTGGTATGGAGAAAAAGGGATGTTCTTTCAATGTTTGTGGGAATGCCGTCTGGTTCAGTCTTTCTGGAAAATAATATGGACATTCCTTCAAAAACTAGAAATTGAGCTTCATATGACCCCACAATACCATTTCTGGGAATGTATCCCAAGGATACATACTTTTTGTATGCCAAAAAGTAAAGTAGAAATGACATCTGTACCTATATGTTTGGGCTGGAGCAATAGCATAGTGGGTAGGGTATCTGCCTTGTACTCTGCCGACCCAGATTCAATTCCTCCGCTCCTCTCAGAGAGCCCAGTAAGCCACTGAGAGTATCTGGCCCGCACAGCAGAGTTTGGCAAGCTCCCTGTGGTGTATTTGATATGCCAAAAACAGTAACAACGACTCAAGAGCCTGAGAACAGACAACCAATTAGATACTTTGGTACATCTACAAAATGGAATACTCTGCAGCTGTTAGGAGAGATGAAGTCATGAAATTTGCTTATAAGTGGATGGATATGGAGAGTATCATGCTAAGTGAAATGAGTCAGAAAGAGAAGGACAGACATAGAAGTACTGTACTCATTTGTGGAGTATAAAATAACATAACATGTGACTGACACCCAAGAACAGTAGACACAAAGCCAGAAAGATTGTTCCATAGTTTGAAGCCTGTCTCATGAGTGGGAGGAGATGTCTCGAAGTTATTTCTATTATTCTATTTTTTAAAGTTAGCTAAAAGAAAACTGATTAGTTTTCCAGTTTTCTCTATTGACTGAGGAACTAAATTGGTAATTTATTCAGTTACCAATTTCAAACCTCACCTTTTACCAAATTAGTCATCACATCCATTTTGTTTCCATCCTAATGTCTCTTAAATCCGTGTTGTTTTAACTACATGCCAAACCCCTGGATTTATTACAGCCGACTGCACTAATCTATCTTATAGCCCTGAATCACTTTCATTCATCATTCTGTTTATACCAACTTTCTTTAATTCTCTATTGTCTGGAGATTTAAGTTCAGTGTTACCTAGAAATTAGTATCTACGACCTAAACTCCAATCCCTGCCACTCTGTCGTATACCAAACTATTCCTATTCCTTTGAGTTAGAATTTTCAGTCCCCGATTTCTACCCTAATTTGATTGTCCTTAAAGATCTATCAGTTTAATTTATATTCAACCCTTAAGATTTAGATTATGTCTCATGTCTTTAGTGAGATACTTCCTGGCCACAGTGACCAAATGTAATTAGTGCTAGTTATTTTTTACTTTCACTGTCACAAAACACCTGGGGTCTTACATCATTATAGCTTATATGTCTCAGATCTCTAAGTTGATTGAAAATATCTTGGGGACAGATAGTTTTTTGACAAACTAATTAATAATTCAAATAAGCAACATTTGACTAATGGATGACTGTGTGTTGTGTTATAATTTTCCTTTATCTATTAGTTCATTTTTCTATAAATATTCTACCAGCAGAATTATTTGCAAAGACTAAACATGTTTAAAATAAAAAGTAATGAGTTTTTGATAAAGACAACCTTAAAAGCTTAAACTTAATGAAACCTGTCAGAAATTCTGAACTGTTGTTTAGACCAAATCTCAACTGAATTTCTAGCAAACATCATATTTTAAAATTTAAAAATAAAGGAGTCTCTTTTCCTAATGAAGATCCTAATATTAATCTTAAGTATCTGGAATCTTAATTTGAAGCTAATGATAATGCGTTCATTGCTAGCATATATTGATATTACATTTAATGTAAATATTAATAGGCTTATCTTATTTCTCCTTTCTGCATACTTACTTTTTTATTTTGCAGATATGTTAAAAATATTCTTCTGTACAATATTGTTGGATAACATTGGGTTGTCCTTGCTTCTCCTGCAGGGAGCTTAGGTTTATTGACCTACTCCCACAACAGTGCCCCTGAGGCACACTCAATTCCATCAAGCACTAATAATCCTATATTGTTTTTCTCTTTCCTTTATGTCCTTTGCATGATTTATCAATGACTTTTTTGTACAGACACAGAAAGACAATTGATGTTACGCTTCAGTAATATAGGAGTTTATTGGCTCCAAATAATATTTACTCCTGGGCATCATATTTACCTGACTTAAGGGCTGGAGCGATAGCACAGCGGGTAGGGCGTTCGCCTTACAAGCGGCCAACATGGCCAACCCGAGTTCGATTCCTCTGCCCCTCTCGGAGAGCCTGGCAAGCTACCGAGAGTATTCGATATGCCAAACACAGTAACAACAAAGTCTCCAATGGAGACGTTACTGGGCCCGCTCGAGCAAATCGACGATCAACGGGAGGGCCTTTACCTTTACCTTTACCTTTAAACCTCAGTTGCCTTTACTTCCTAACACTCCCAAAAGGAGGGTCCCCACAGAGGGACTGGATGAACGCAATACGCTATTCTGAAATTGAAAGGGGACAAGCTAAGCACTGTAAGTATAACAAGTAGAGAGCACGGTCATGAAACAAACTCTGTAATGACCCAAAAAGAATTGAATAATAATAATAATAATAAACAACCTGCTGGGTTTTTTAGGACAGACTAGCCTGATCTGAGGACTGTAGTCTGGAATATATAGCAAGATGTCTCCAGGAAGAGCCAAACTTTAAGCTTAATATATCTCTTACAGTGTTCATACAAAATAACTAGATATATTATAAAAAGTAAATTCACTATGATTGTTTAAATAAATTACTGAGGAAAGGAGAAAGCAATACATCCTAGATGAAATCCCGCCCTTAAGCGGATCTCCTAGTAATCTAGAGTGCTGAACCCTCAGATGAGAGTTTGTCCTTGAGTAAATTTCCTAGAACTTCCACCCTTCATGATTTGTACATAACTATTCTCTAATGGGTAAGAGTGGACTAGACGAGAACTAAGAGGACTATAATGAGGGTGAGGATGAGGGACCTCTGATGACTGGGACTATTGAACTACACTGGAGAGGAGAGAGAAATAATTTATCTACCCACCAGCCTGGGGTCCTGTTTCTCCGTTCCTCTGGTCCTTGGTCCATCTGTTCCCATGGGCCGGTCAGGGCAATAGCTCCCATACCCCCACGCCTTTCTCTTGAAACACAAAATATAAAGAAAACCCCTTCATGTTATGGCAGAGGGATGTCACGGGATACTTTAAAAGTCAAATATGTGTTAATTGAAAATAGATTTTTGTTCCCTTTAAATTTATACTCCAGATAATATTCAGAAACATCAACAACTGTGTATATCTAAATATTTACAAATGATTAAATTTATAGATCAATATATAATGTTAAGTATAGTTGGACTGGAGAGGTAGCACAGAGGGTAGGGTGCTTGCTTTGCATGCGGCTGACCTAGGTTCAGTTCCTCTGTTCCTCTTGGAGAGCCTGGCAAGCTACTGAGAGTATCCCGCCCGCACAGCAGAGCCTGGCAAGCTCCCCATGGCATATTTGATATACCAAAAACAGTAACAACAAGTCTCACAATGGAGACGTTACTGATGCCTGCTCAAGCAAATCAATGAACGAGAGGACAGTGCTACAGTGCTAAGTATTGTTATTTAAGTATATTGTTAAGTATAGTTAAATACACTTATCTTACAAGGTCAGGGGCTTTATCCATTTAGCACTTACTAAACTTCTAAAATAATTTTGGGCATCTGATAGGCATTTTATTCACGATCATGATCACGACCATCCTGTTGTTCATCGATTGCCTTGAGCAGGCCCCAGTAACGTCTCCTTCATCCTAGCCCTGAGATTTTTTAAAAGTGCCATATTCAAGGCTCTTTCAGGGTTAGGAGAATGAGACCCTTCATTGTTACTGGTATTTGGCATATTGGGTATACTACGGGGAGTTTGCCAGACTCTGCCGTGTGGGCAGGTTACATTTGGTAGCCTGCCATTTTGCCCAAAGTAAGAATGAGATAATAAGGTGTCGCGCTGCCGTGAATGCATTTTATTATAAACAATTATTTTATAGTGTAAATTTAATAAAAATTTATCAGAACTTTAGTGCTACATTCTATATAATATTTTCTTACTCTAAGTGGCTGGAGCGATAGCACAGCGGGTAGGGCGTTAGCCTTACAAGCGGCCAACATGGCCGACCCGAGTTCGATTCCTCCGCCCCTCTTGGAGAGCCCGGCAAGCTACCGAGAGTATTGGATATGCCAGACACAGTAACAACAAAGTCTCCAATGGAGACGTTACTGGGCCCGCTCGAGCAAATCGACGATCAATGGGAGGGCCTTTACCTTTACCTATAGTTAAAAGCTAAACACAGTAAAACATCCATGGCTTGTTGTAGTGTTTGCTTTTTGCTTCTCTCAACCATGCAAATTGTTTCTATCACAAGTAGATGATATTAAACCTTCAATATCCCCTATATATCCGCAACATATATACTTCCCCTAGTTTATGCTTATAATAATCCTTATTAATAATCCCTGTTACTTGTCTCTTCTCTTACAAAATATAGTACTATTGTAATTCTTTTTTAACAAGATAAAAGAAAGAATGGGGGAAAAACAAATCCTTTGAATCATTAGATTCTTAATACAGTTTCAGATCAATAGGCGGGGAATATATATTAAAAAATTTAACAATTAGAAGAAATGGAACAACAATGTTGTTTGAAATATATTCATAATTAAATTTCTGGCAGGTTTTAAAAAATGAAGATCTGGGTTCTTGTGACAATAAAACGGTAAAACCTGCTGATAGGTCTATTTAATATATTCTAAAATATGGCCATTCAACAAACACGTTTTAAAATGTTTGAAGCTTTTTAGCAAGAAGATTAATGATGTAAAAGACTACACCTATGAGTCTATAATAATAATAATATTTTAAAGGTTTGTTTTAAGCACTGTAGCACTGTAGCACTGTCCTCTCGTTGTTCATTGATTTGCTCAAGCAGGCACAGTAATGTCTCACAACAAATTGTGAGACTCTTTGTTACTGTTTTTGGCATATCGAAATGTATTCATTCACGGGGAGCTTGCCAGGCTCTGCTGTGAGGGCGAGATACTCTCAGTAGCTTGCCGGGCTATCCGAGAGGGATGGAGAAATCGAACCCAGGTCATCTGCGTGCAAACGACCTACCCGCTGTGCTATCGCTCCAGAAAAGGTTTCTTAAATTAGATTTATTAAGATATAATAGAATAAAATTCCTCCCTTTGTATTTTTAGTCATCATTTATCTCCTTTCTGGGTCATCCCCAGAGATGCACAGGGGCTACTCCTGGTGGTGCTCAGGGGACATATGGTATGCTGGGAATCGAACCCGGGTTGGCTGTGTGCAAGGCAAACACCCTACCCTCTGTGCTATCGTTTCAGCCCCTCTCCCCCTTTTTAAAGTGTATTAAATAGTCCTTTGGGGGATGGAAGGAGCATTGGGGCATATCCAGGGGATACTGAGCATCAAATCCAGACTGGCCACATGCAAAGCAAGCACCCTACCCACTGCACTATCTCTCCAGCCCTTTATACTCTCTCTTTTGCATTGCTAACAGTAACAGATCAAGGTTTCAGCGATGCTGCCTGCCTCCTCATCAACACTTAGTATTATTTATGCCATATTTTAGCTACTGTTCAAGCAAAAATGTGGAAGATGCTGTAGAAGCCCTTGGGGAAAGGAAAAGTGCGAAAAGTGAGGGAGCTTTTATCATGAACTGGTTGAAATAGACTGGCCGGAGCTGGGCAAGCTGGCTCGAGTATTATCTGCTAGGAAAAGAAGCTGGACTGGAAAGATAAGCTGGAGACCATGCAGCGGGACCATCATCCCATTCTATTTCATGCGGCTTTGAACTCTTCAGTGATTTTTTTCTCCCAAAACACTTTATAAAGTGCTTTTTCTGCCAATACTAAAAATATTTATTCTATAGCTGAGCTAATAGATCCCACTTGGGGGCTTTATTTAAAGAAGATTTAAGTTTAATCCCACAAATTCATTATAATGATTGTTATTCCTCTACTTGTAAATTTTCCCCAACATGTTGAGAGGGGTGATTTTAAAATTTTTTTAAGTAACACATAAACAATTTTTTTAAGGAACACATAAATATTTTGCCAAATGACAATAATGGTCTTAATTTTAGCACTATTATAAAAATTGACTATAACAAATCTTGCATTAACAAATGTAAATGCCACAATTAATGATTGTCACATAGATGTACCATAGAAGCAGTGTAGATAGTACTTAAGCAACAGATTAGAGTTTGATATCTAATCCTGTGTTTTAGCTGCTAGTTTGCTTTCTCATGAACAAACTATATACTATCACACTAATATCCAAGTCAGGTGTAAAATTGAGCAATAAGTCAATTTCAAGTAGTTTCCCACTATATTTATTCTTGAAATTTCTAAAAATTTGCATCAAAATATGCTGACTATAGTTGTTTGCATTATCTCTCATAGTGTCTCTCAAAAGCATTGTGAAAATATAAAACATTTTGCAAAGTTATTCCTTTTCAATTACACTGTTCATAACATCCTTGACATAGTACTGCCTGTTTGACTAAGTGACAACCAATATGAGGAACTTGTCTTTTCCTGTTTGGCTATGTGATTCAAAAGTTCTCAAGTTAAAAGAAAATAGAATTTCTTTATCTTTTAAATTTATTTTTGTTTTGGGGGCGACATCCCTGGCTCAGGAATCATTCCACTCCTGACTGTGCCTAGGGGACCATATGCAGTTTCAGGGATTAAATCTAGGTCAGAAGCATGCAAGGCAAGTGCCTTAACCCCTGTTACTTGTCTGCTTCCTAAAATAAAATAGAATTTGAAACTGAGAAAAATACTTCAAAATTGATTCCTTGTTTTAGTCAGAATGAAAATTATGATGAAGAACTTGAAATCAGGATCAATAAGAATTGCCTCGACTCTTATATTTACTTTCACATTATTCATAACAGTCAAGATAAGGAAGTTATTTATCCACATAAAGATGAATGTATACATATGTATATATACACATATATTATATACACTAAAGTGTTATGTCAAATGAGTCTGATTTATTATTTTAAAGTATTTACAGTACTTTGTTACAATGTTTATAATACTGTGTAATACTGTCATTTCAGACGATGTGCATGAACTCAAAAGTCACTAGAATAAGTTAAACAAGCAGGACACAGAAGTATAAATATTGTATTATGACATTTATACATGGAATATAAAGATAATTAAACTCATAGAAGCCAGTAGAATGATGATTATTAGGAGCTCAAGAGAGACAGAAACATGTAAGTGATGGTCAATTTGTACAAAATTTTTATTGTGCAAAATAAGTTGTATTTTGCACAAAATAAGTTGTAATCAGTGCAACATAACACCAACAGCTAAAAATACTATATAGTACACTTAAAACTTTCTAAGAGAATAAATTTATGTTAAGTGTTTTTACCACAATAATAATTGGGAGCACTGAGAGAAAATTTTGGGAAGTGTGAATATTATCGTCTTGGTAGTGGTGATAAATTCATATGTATGTACTGATCTCCCAACTAATCAAGTTACACATGGACTTTATGTACATATACTTATGTCCTATATACATATACTTACATAAATGTCTAGAATGATAGATATTTATGTACTTGCGATCAAAACTACTTACAATCATGTTGCAAGGAGTAACAAAGGGTTTGTCATTTATTTATAATAGTAAGTCTCCAAATAGTATTTATTCTATTCTACTATCAAAATTTTCATTTCCATACAAACACAACAGTATGATATTTGGCAAAAGTTTTCTGGATGTAAAGTGATGTTTCACAGCTTCTACAAATGTTGATATTTGCTTCAAAAAATGGAGACTCTAAGTTAGAGAATCCAGTTATTACATAGTGAGAGTTAAATAAGTTAAACTTATTATTATAATATGATTCAATATAACTAACATTGGTTCAGTATATATCCTATACTGGCATATATATAGTCAGTCCAAATAGATTTTAAGCCACTTCCTGCTCATTAGTAGATTATTTCAAAGAAAAAATAGGTTACATAGAATTTAATAACTCTTCTTATTAATATTTTATCATTCACTAATTTTATAAATATTTTTATTGATATAAATCACTAAGCTTAAAGCAGAAGCTGCCAAGATAAATGATAGTCACTTCAATAATAAGCTCTCAGAAAAATGCAGAAATAGCCATTTAAATTTGTCAGTACTATATAATGGGCTAAATGCTGAAACTGAATTATTTTTATGCATAGTAGAAAAAGGGAGGGGGAACCTAATGAGGTTTTTAGAAATGGAAAACGTTTTATCAAGGAGGAGACTTTCTAAATAAAATATATGAGCAAAGACTAGTCAAAGAAGATAGTAAAAGAAAGAAAATTCCAGATAAGAATAGTATGTGGAGAAATCAAAATGGATTTTTATATCACTTTAATTTTTATTTACTATTAAGTGAAAAATAAGTATAGCTGAGATATGTGAATTATCAGCACAAATGTGTCATTTCAGAAGAGTGTAAATTTACCCAAAACAATCCCTTAATATAAGGCTGCTTAGGGATGGGCAAAGAGAAATAGAGGCTAAAGATATGTGGAAACAGCTCACAACAAAGACAAAATAATTAAGACATAAATGCTAACAGAAAGAGATGTTCAGAAATTTTATCTTGCAGTAAAAATCAACTCAAGTAACAAATACTTAGGAAATACAAAAGGCTATAGAAAGAATAAGTATCTAAAATATCAAATGGTGAAAATATCTTAAAAAAACTAAGAAAAGCTATCCTTCAAATGTGTATAATACAAGTCTATGATTCCAATTTTACTGTTATTTTGAAACTAAACCTCTTTGGTTTGCACTTTAGCATTTAGAATGTTTAAAATTTTCACCGAGTCTAGTGAGGCGAGCACTACTCTAATTTTGTGAAGTTTATAGTTTCATTCTGGGTTGTATTTGCAGTCTTTTTGCCTTACCTGCCTGACCTCCCACGTTTCAGTTCAACCATGTGCAATCTGGGGGCAAATATCAGTACAGAATTTTTAATATGGCTCAAGACAGGCCGCTGGAGTTCAATAAATATTGATTGATGGTAATGGAGACAGTATCACTCTTCTAAGATATGTTGTCACTCTGGCTGTCGGAAATCACTGAGAGTCTGTGCTATTCAGTATAGTTTCCATGGCAGCAGAAATTAAATGCCAGTAAATTTGAAGCTACACAAGTCATGGGACAATATTACTGTGACCTGGCATTGCTCATCACTTCTCATATTGTCTCAGCACAAAGACTAACCAAGAATATTCAGTATGTGCTTAACGATGAACAATAAATCTGTTAGGTTTATGTGATGATTTTCATGGAATTATACTCTTTTGAAATGAAAATACAAATTCTTAAAATTGGGAAAGGGGAAGCATTAAATGTCATCTCATATTTTAAATTCATTCAAGTTTCTTCTGAACTTTTTGTTTTTATCATCATATGTGTTACAGTTTGTGACTCAGTGTATGCCATCCTCACTATAGTAATTAATGGTCCTGAATTTGTTCTGAAAAGGCCATAGTGCTCTTTAATCCCCCCTCACTTTCTCTCTCTTCCAGGTTCAATTTTATTTTGAAACTTAAAATTATAGCTTCAAACTGAAACTTCAAATATATATATACATATGTATATATATATGTATATATATACACACACTGACATATCACACATATATATACACATGTATAGACAAGTATGTGTGTATTTTGTCGGGTGGGGGGGGGTTGGGCCATATCCACCTCTGCTCAGTGCTTACTCCTGGCTCTGCATTCAGGAGTCATTCCTGGCAAGTATTGGGAGACCATATGTGGAGTCAGGGATTGAACCTGCATTGACTACACGTAAAAGTACCATGCCGACTCTACTGTCTGTCTCAAAAATAATATTTTTTAGTTGAACTTTTGTCAGTGCTTTTCATTGCTGAGTATTATACATAACAAGAATAACAGGAAGTTCATGACTTTTGTGCATATATATTATAGAATCCTGAGTAGAGGGGTAAGTAAATGTGTGTGTGAGAGAGAGAGAGACATAGCCACAATAGAGACAGAGAGACAAAGACTGAGGGAAACAAAAAGAGAATGAGAGAGTAAGTCTGAACTACACCAAGGAGTGCTCTAAGGCTAGTGCTAGTTTTATGCTCAGGTATCACTCCCAGTGATGATCATGGAACGATGTGTCACAAGAGATAGGACCTGCACTTCCCACACTTTACACCGGTGCTCAGCCCACCACACTCTTTCTGATGCCAGAATATTTGTATTTTTCATTTAAAGTTAAAATTATTCATCTACTATACAACAATAACAATAGTAGCTAAAATCCAAAGTATTTCTTTCAGCATTTTAAAGATAAGACTTCTTATCAAAACTTTTCTTTATGACATCTTATTATCTCATTCCTACTTTGGACAAACTTGCAGGCTATCAAATGTAGCCTGCCCACAGGGCAGAGTCTGGCAAACTCCCCGTGGCGTACCAAATATGCCAAATACCAGTAACAATGATGGGTCTCATTCTCCTAAAGAGCCGTGAATATAATCTCAGGGCTAGGATGAAAGAGACGTTACTGGGGCCTGCTCGAGGCAATCGACGATTAACAGGATGATGAAATGAAATGAAATGAAATTTTAAAGATGTCAACTAATTCATTTATCAAAAAATATTGTTTTGGCAAATAATTCCATTCAAGACACTATACTCCTGAAATATGGAAAATCATGCAATTTTCCCAAGGTCACAATCACTAAGTCAAAAGCATATATTTGCCAGGACTAAAATGTCTGCATTTTTAAGCACTAAGTTGCTGTGATATTTTCAGATGCTACAACATGAGTAAAAGGTACTCTACAGCAAATCACATCAAAAATTTAAAGTATTTATCAAAACATTTTAAGTTTTTCAACTGCTGGAGAATAGAGACATGTAAGAAGAATTGATAAAGGAAACTAAAATTATGGTTATACCGTTTGAGACATATATCTAAGATAACAAAGGATTTGGGAGAGAATTAAAAAGATGAATATATGTTCAAAAGTAATTTTTCTTTAAAGGGGCCAGAGAGATAAGGTTACCCTGAACATAGCCAATTTAGGTTCCATCCTCAGTTCCCCCAAGTGCTACCAGGAGTGATCACTGCCAATAAAGACAGGAGTAAGCCCTGTGTACTACTGGGTGCGACCCAAGAGCTAAAATTAAAAAACAAAAAATAATTAAATAAATACGGTCACTGTCACTGTCCTCTCGTTGTTCATCGATTTGCTCAAGCGGGCCCAGTAACATTGTGAGACTTGTTACTGTGCTTGGCATATCAAATTCGTCATGGGTAGCTTGCCAGGTTTTGCTCTGCGGGCAAGATACTCTCTGAAGCTTGCGGGGCTCTCTGAGTGGGGAGGAGGAATTAAACCCTGCACGGCCAGGCTGGCTGTGCACAACGCAATTGCCCTACCGCTGTGCTATCTCTCCAGCCCAAATAAATAAAAGAAGCAAAAAATATATAAAAATATGAAAGGAATGTTCGACTAGAGGATACTACTTGGGCTAAGGGACTTGCCTTACAACCAGTCAACCCAGCCACCACAAAGAGTCTCAGGGTACTGCCAGGGGTCATTTCTGAACACAGAGCCAGAAATAGCCAGAAAAAGAATGTTATTAAACAAGTCTGAAACTTCTATCAAGAAAGCTATTTTTAAAAATACTAAATTATTGCACCTCTGTGAAAAAACTTATCCAGTTTATTTACTATAAAGCATTTTAAATTTGTGATGTTAATTTCCACTGTCATTAGCATTTAGAGAAGTGTGGTTACACAGATTTACTAACATTTGAAAAATCACTAATTTCTCTTTGAGGAAAATTATTTACTATTTACTTTAAGTAAGTAGAGATGTGTGACTATAAGAATTTAATATTATAGCAATTATATATACAATAACTAAAAGCTATAACTATTCAACAAGAATAATTTGATGGAATGAATTCCTGTGTTATCTTTAATGTATTGTACTTATTCAGGTTAAATTTCTATTTTTAGTCTATTTTCAGTTGACTCTTGCTTGTGGTATAAGATAATGATTCAATTCGATTCTTTTGCATGTTGCTGATCAGTTTTCCCAGCACTATTTGTTTAAAAAACTTTTCTTTCTCCATTTTTATTCTTGACTTATTCATCATAAACCTCCACAAATATTGCAGATCTATTTCTGGTTCTTTATTCTATTCCATTGAATAAGTATCTACTCTTATTCCAATTTCAAATGTCATCTATTATTGCCTTACAGCATATTTTAAAATAAAGGATCATGGCACCCCTCCTGATTTCTCAAAATTTCTTTGCTATTCAGAGTCTCCTGCCCCCGCACCTGGCTGTCCTCGCTGGGGCCCCTTGGAGGGGAGCGGGTTGAGTTTCCCTCCCTGCCCCGACCAGGGCTCCGGCAGCCGAAGACCTCCAGAACCAGCCACCACCATGCTGAGACCACTCTCCACACACATGAAGGTACTGGCAGAGGAACAAAGGCATGGGGATCCCGGGGCTGAGATCTCCAAACCTACTCAGATTGGGGCTGAGCATCCTCCACCCAGATCCTCCAAATTCCAGTAGGCAGGGGTCACACCCACCAACTGGCCCCCTGGCGCCGTGTAATCCCATCAATGGCCAAGACTCAGAGACTATAAAACCCAGCTCCCAACATCTTATCTCATTCCTACTTTGGACAAACTAGCAGGCTATCGAATGTAACCTGCCCGCACAGCAGAGTCTGGCAAACTCCCTGTGGCGTACCCAATATGCCAAATACCAGTAACAATGATGGGTCTCATTCTCCTAACTCTGAAAGAGCACTTTTCTAAAAATCTCAGGGCTGGGACGAAGGAGACGTTACTGGGGCCTGCTCGAGGCAATTGACAAATAACAGGATGGTTGTGATTCAGAAATAATTGTGGTTTTATGAAAATTATTGAAATATTTATTTTATATCCTTGAAAAATATTGCTGGGATTGTGATATAAATTACATTGGATCACATAATATTTGGGTGTAATATAGCCACTTTTACAGTGTTAATGGTCCCAATCCACGAGAATAGAATAGCTTTTAACTATTGTGTCTTCAATTTCTTTTAATTAATGTCTTTACTTGTTTTTATGTAGAAATCTTTCACCTTAAAATTATTTCTCAGTAGTTAAATTCTTTTTAATGTGAATATAAAAGGGATTTTTTAATCTATGTAATTAATTTTTTAAAATTTATTCTTATGGCCTGGATTTTTACTATATTAGTTTATATTTCTAGTATCTTTCTAGTCTTTAGTATTTAGGGGTTTTCAGGTTTTTCTATGTATTTTATTGTATTGTCTGCAAATAGTAATAATTTAAGCCCTTCTTCAAATTTGATCTCTTTTAATTTCTTTTTCTCTTAATTGTTGTGACTAGATCTTCGAATACTCTGTTGAATAGTTGAATGACAATGGTGAGCATGGATAAACTTTTGCTTGATCCTAGAGGAAATTCTTTATATTTTTCACTATTTACTATGCTGTTATGATTACCTTTTTTTAAATATAGCCTTTACTATGCTGAAGCTATAGCAGAGCGGGTAAGGCATTTGCCTTGCATGCGGCCCACGCAGCCCACCTGAGTTCGAGTCCTCCTCCCCTCTCAGAGAGCCCAACAAGCTACTTAGAGTATCTCGCCCGCACGGAAAAGTCTGGCAAGCTACCCGTGATGTATTCGATATGCCAAATACAGTAACAATAAGTCTCACGATGGAGACATTACTGGGCCTGCTCAAACAAATCAATGAACAACGGGAGGACAGTGCTTCAGTGCTACTATGATGAAATAGAATTCATTTATCCCCATTTTGTTGATAGTATTGTTTTAAGAAAGACCTTCCCAAAAGTGTTCAACCTGATACTGAAACTAGATTGTTCAATGTTAGGACCAGTGATGCAGTGCTATTGCACTTTACCCCCATTTTTCTTCTTTTTTTCCTATTCTCTTTACCCCACAATTTCTTTACCCTTCTGCTTTTCTCTATCATGTGTGTGTGTGTGTGTGTGTGTGAGAGAGAGAGAGAGAGAGAGAGAGAGAGAGAGAGAGAGAGAGAGAGAGAGAGAGATGGGGGTGGGGGGAGGTAAGGGGGCAGGGTACCAGTTTCATTCTCTCCATCTGCATTTTCCAAAGTCTCAGTATCTCTCAGAGAGCAGTTTCTACACATATCCCATAACACAGTTTTTGCAGCTACTGCCCACAGGATTATCTTTATTTGACTGATTCTGAAAGCCATGTGGGCTTATATCTAAGTCTCATGGGTCTATGACAGAGAGACTGTTCTTTGCAGGCTAGCTCTGCTAAGATACTGTAAATAAAGCCTAGTGAAATACAGCCCTTGTATTTCTGAGGGATATCTGTTTGCCTGTTTTGACTTTTGGGTGTAGGTTATAGTTTACTCACAAGAACTCTGTATGTGTTTTCACTGATTGAAGTTTAATGGGTATATTCAATATACTATTTCTGTTTTCAGTCTGTCTCTCTGAGCCCACTGGTAGACACAAAGAAGCATTTCTTTAACTAGTACTGTATTATTTTCAGCTACTTTCAGAAGATGCCTCTGTATCATTTAACTCTGATCACCGTAACCTTATGAAAAAACTTTCTCAAATAGGTTTTTTAAGGTACAGTAAGAGGCAAGAGATCCTGAAGACAATATTTTTTCTCTTGATAAGAGTCCTATTAACTCTCTTAACTATGAAGGTAGCTTACCCCCATAGCTACAACTGGGAGTGGAGGGGTATATTTCTAAATAAAGACATATCTAAAGGCCAACTCCAAACATTTCCAGAGGGCAAATGCATCCTTCTGTTTCCTTCTGCTAACCTCTAGAGCATTAGAATTTCTGGAAGAGGCACTATTATATAAGCCTAATGTCAAGTCTAAGCTTTTACATATGTAATCGTGTTTGTTATTCTTTGTTTCTGTTCAGACACCAAAGGAATGCTCACAAATCTGATGGTCAGAAGATTTCTGTTCCTGGGTCCCATGGAACCACGACAGTGATGGGAGTTCTTGAAACGTTATCACTATTGGACAAACAACATTGATAGGCACATCCTTTCTTGTGAAAAAGGTATATTTTCTTATCCTGCAGCTTTAGCTTAAAGCATATCTATTAGGTTTGGCATATTCCTAGGAGTTTGAAACTCCTAGTTGCCCTCAAGAAATAGTCTTTGCTAATAAAATAATAATAATAATAGTGATCTCTTTTACATTGTTAGAGTTTTAGAGTATCTCCACAAAAAAGGTAATTTTGCCCTCATCTGAAGCCTCAATTTCATGGGGAGTATTCAGGGATCAATTAGGATACCTCTCTAATTGATTTGAAGAATTTTTAGTACCGGTCATAAAAATGGTAGCCAAGCTCTGGAGAATGGATGAAGACATTGAGAATTTCAGCAAAGAGAGATAAAGTAGAAGAGAATACCAAATAAAGCTATAGAGCTAAAAAGTGCAATAATTTATCTTTGAATATGCTACAGGGATTCAATTAGATAAAGAAAATATAGACGATTAAAGGAAAAAATAGATCAGTGAACTCAAGGAAAGTATAGACTCAACCAATATATGCAGCAAGAAAAAGAAGTGGGAAAAAATTAAAGATAGCTTAGGGACTTATGAAATATTTACACGTAAATAGAATACACTATTTATATATACAGACATATGAGTAATATTGTAAATAGTATTATAAAGACTATTGTAACTAGTATACCAAATAGTATTATAAACTATGACCTTCAGTAAAAAGTAATTACTTGTAAAAATAATATAAAACACTTCCCTAACTTAGGGAAATAAATAGACATCCCAACCTAGGAAGAATTCAAAATAAGCAAAACTAGGGGCCGACAGGGAAGTACATTACAATTAAAATGTCTAACTTAGATAGCAATAAAGAAAAAGAAAAGCAACAGAAGAAACTCCCTTCTGCCTCATACAAAGGAAATTCCATTAAGACTATCACCAGAAAGATGCAACACATTATATGCAAAGTGCTGAAAGAAAAGAGAAAAGTAACTAGTAACTAAGAACATGCTAGAGACAATAAATCATAAAATTTCAGGAGATAAAAACAGATATTTAGAATATATTCAAGTGTAATTTGTTAAAACTTAAAAATCTTATGAATGCAAGTAGTTGTAGATAAGCCTCAATGTAACCAGAAAGCAAAACTGTTACAAAATGTAATTTCATTAAAAAATCATAGAAATACACAGCTTAATCCCATCAGCGGCCAAGACTCAGAGACTATAAAATCCAGATCCCGGACGAGAACAGTGCAGTCTTTTGCCCCCGCACCTGGGTGTCCCTCGCTGGGACCCCTTGGAGGGGAGCGGGTCGAGCTTTCCTCCCCGCCCCGACCAGGGCTCCGGCAGCCGAAGACCTCCAGGACCAGCCACCACCATGCTGAGACCACTCTCCGCACACATGAAGGCACTGGCAGAGGGACAAAGCCACGCGGGTTCCGGGGCCGAGACCTCCAAGCCTACTCGAATTGGAGTTGAGAATCTTCCACCCAGATCCTCCAAATTCCAGTAGGCGGGGGTCACACCCACCACCTGGCCCCCTGGCGCCGTGTAATCCCATCAGCGGCCAAGACTCAGAGACTATAAAATCCAGATCCTGAAACTGCGCAGCCGCAAATGCGGCCGCGCGACATCTTATCAGAATATTATCTCATTCCTACTTTGGACAAACTTGCAGGCTATTGAATGTAGCCTGCCCACAGGGCAGAGTCTGGCAAACTCCCCGTGGCGTACCAAATATGCCAAATACCAGTAACAATGATGGGTCTCATTCTCCTAAAGAGCCGTGAATATAATCTCAGGCTAGGATGAAAGAGACGTTACTGGGGCCTGCTCGAGGCAATCGACACAGAATTTAAGTATCAAAGAATTCATTATGGAAGTTTGTAAGTCCACAAAGGAATAAAGTAAGAAAAGAAAAAAAGGAGAAAGGTTCCACCTGATGTAGGCAGGCAGATAGGGAAGTCCCCTGCCCAAGGAAATGGAGTAAATCTCCTGGGAAGTAATAGCCCTGACCTCATGGAGAACTGGTATCTGTCTGTAACAGACCCTGAGGAGGCTGGACCAACCCCCTCCAACAGAAGCTCCTGCAGAAACAAAAGTCAGGAAAGGAATTTCAAAGAAGACCATCACCACTCCCAACCCCCCTTGTAGCCTCCCTAGCATGGACTTTTACATAGGTAGAAGCCACACATGGGGCCTGGTTGGAGAAAGCCTATAAAGGCCACCTTGGACAAAGGAAGCACAGACATATGCTGCCTGACCACGTGTGCTGCCGGCATCTCCCCTCTTGAGATGTGTACTTTCATCTTTTCAAGTCTAATGCTGGGATGTGTGTGTAGGGGCTCTTTCTGCCCTTGGAGAAGCCTGGGCTCTCTCTGGAGCAGGTTACTCTCCACTCTCTTCCACTTTCTCTCCCTCCTTTCCTTCAAAATCTCCACATAAAAACTGTGTAATTTCACTGCTCATCTACTCCTGAAATTCCTTTCTGTGAGGCGAGACAAGAACTCAATAACCCTGGGTCCTGGGTCACAGAGGTGGATGGGGAGAAACTGACAGTCTTTCTCCTCCCCGTTTTACATAAGTCACCTGTGGGACCCACCGACAACACAATAATATGGCTTAGTGGTAGGACACAGACCTTGCCTGTGAGGTCCTGGGTTTGATCTCTGGCACCAGAAAAAAGAAAAATCAAAGGAAGAAAAGAAAAGACCAAGAAAAAAGTAAGAAAATTTCAATAACTTCAGACATCAAAATTCACACTAAATCAATCAAAAGATATAGAGTAGCTGAATGGATAAGATCTATCTACAAACCTAAATGAGTCAGTCCATACCGAAGCACACACACAGACAAAGCTACGAAATCAGAAAAAAAGATGTTTCATGCAAATGAAAATCAAAAGAAATGTGGAGTATGAATATTAATATTTGTATCAGACAAAATAAAATTCAAAATGAAGACTAATAAAATGAAAGTGTTACATATTGATAGAAGGTTCACTATGACAAAGGAGATAAAGTACTTATTCACTCAATACGGGAGTATCCAAATATATAAAGAGCAAATACTTAGAGATCTGAGTATTAACAGCAAAACCAATGATAGTAGGGTACTTTATTTTTGGGTACTTTACCCCCAGCCACCTCAACAAATAAATTATACAGACTGAAAACCAATTTGTAAATTTGGCCTAAAGTGACACATAAGACCAGATGGATTTATCAGTTATACACAAAATATTTCATCTGAAAGCAGTAAATACATATTTTTCTCAAAAGAACATAGAACGTTTTCCAGAAGACCGTATGTTAAGTCACAAAACAAGGAAATAAATTTAGGAAAATTGAAATCATATTGAGTATCTTTTCTAACTACAATGTTCTGAAGTTGGAAATCAATTGTAAGAAGAAAAGGAGTCTCTATGAATCAAAGGAATATATATATCAAAAGAATATATCAGCACCATCACTTTTCCTAATCCCAACACACATGTGTGTAATTATCTGAATATTTAGAATATCTAGGTACAAACAGTCTTGACCATTTTTCTTGAAGATATGAGGTCAGAATAATGCAACTAGATTTCACTGAGAATTGGTCTACAGAACTGAGCTCGCTAAGGAAAAACCAAGGGAAAGGAAGGGGACCTAAGAACAATGGTGGAGATTATGAAACTAGAAAGTTGTATATACAAAACACTGTCATTGACCCTGTATTTTTGAAGCACAATGCATCAATTAAAAATAAAATATTGGAAAAACAAAATACAGATTTCATTGTCAATAATAGTAATATGGTACCTGACCCAGACAAAGAAGTTTTGAGACTCATTTTGTGAGAAGAACAGGGAAAAATAAGTATATTTATGTATAATGCATAAATATGTGTACCATATAGTAAAATATTATCATTCTTAAATGGCATTCTTCAATTATCATATTTAATAAGTTGGAATTAGAAATAAGGGGGTGCTGGAGTGATAGCACAGCGGTAGGGCATTTGCCTTGCAAGCAGCCAATGTGGCCTACCGGAGTTTGATTCCTCCGCCCCTCTCAGAGAGCCCAGAAAACTACCAAAAGTATCTCACCTGCACGGCAAAGCCTGGCAAGCTACCCGTGACATATTCGATATGCCACAGTAACAATTGTCACAATGGAGACATTACTGGGCCCTCTTGAGCAAATCGATGAACAACGGGAGGACAGTGACAGGAACAGTGGAAATAAGGTCTAGGGAAAGAAGGGCAACATGAGTAGATGGCATACTGCTTACCACACACTACAGTTGACATGCTCACTGTGTTGTAACACTAACAACATCCCATTTGTTTTCTAAGCTACATTTTTCACAAATAGCAAAATGAAGCAATTGTTCTACATTTTCTGTAAAGGCTATGAAAATAAATGTGTAGATTTGAAATGATTTTTTTACTCTAAATAAAACATAACCCACTACATAATAAAACCTATCAGTCATTAAAAGTAAATCATGTGCCAAATATAAATTATGTTTTACCCATAAAACAATATTATGAGTGAGTTAGTTATTTTCCATCTTATAGAAAATGATAAGGAATATTAGAAATTGAATACCAATGACACATAATTTAAAGTGTTGGGACTATTAGTGTAATTCCAAGCTCTACAAATATTCCATTGTACCCTCTCCTCTCTGTGTCTGCATTTTTGGCTTAGGTGTCGTATCCTGAGAATTACCATGTTACAAGCTTAGACCCCTAGAGTTCTTAGGCTAACTAAATAGGATTAGCTTCCAATAATGATAGCTTATTAGCATTAGGGTTTCAGCACCATGGCAGGTTTTACAATAGCCTGTCTGGTAATTACTCCTGAGGTAAATAAAATAATAGTTTACTGGATTAGTGCAATAGTAGAGGACATACTTGAAAATTCTTGCAGAGGAAGTGCCCAGATAGTTGAGGCTGTTATAGAATTAGGGGATGGTAGAAGGGATATGGAATTTTAGATACTTTTTATTAGAGTGTTTGATTCAAAGTAAAGCAAATATGTTTGTAAAGAGTTTGTTAAAATTCCTAGACTAATTTGGGACAAAGTTTCTATGAAAAATGCAATGCTATAATAAATATGGACCACAGTATATGAGAATTTCTTAGCTGGATCTCTAAGTCTGGGTGCATCAAAGACATTGCTCATTCAATAGTCAATTGTTCCTTTCCTAATAAAAAAGTAGCACTGAAGCACTGTCCTCCCATTGTTCATCAATTTGCTTAAGCAGGCACCAGTAACTTCGCAAAAAAAATTGTGAGACTTGTTGTTACTGTTTTTGGCATATTGAATATGTCACGGGTAGCTTGTCAGTCTTTGCCATGCGGGCAAAATACTCTCGGTAGCTTGCAGGGCTCTCTCAGAGGGACGGAGGAATCAAACCTGGGTCAGCCGTGTGCCAGGCAAATGCCATATCAGTCGTGCTATTGCTCCAGCCCAATAAAATGGTATCAAACAGAAATATTTTTTGTCATCTATAGTTTTAAACTCACAAAGTCTTGTTCTTACATGAACAAGAAAACACATTTTTTTCAGGTTAGTAGGTTGGTGCAGTGTTCCCAGAGAGGCTAATATGATTCATAAGAGACAATATAATGATCCAGGGGTAGGGGGTGAATGATAGGGGGATGGGGGTGGCACTAGCTGAAGTGCAATTGTACAATGGGGTGATACTTTATGTTTGTTCCATTAAATATAGATTTATGATGAGAGCAGGGGACTAGTACTTATCTTTTTTCTGTAAAGGGAACAGTGCCAAGTAAATTTGGGGACCTCTGGGCTAGAGCTTGCAAGTTTTTCATGAGTTCAAATCGGGCACTTTGGTGAAAACTTTCCTTAGTCCTGGCTAAAGAGGCTACTATGACAAGACAAACCCTACAACCACAGCACACCCTTACAGAAAGATGACACAAAATCCCATAACAATAATCTCTCTCAATGTCAACGGTCTACATTTACCAATTAAGAGACACAGAGTGGCAAAATGAATTCAGAGACAGAACCCAACATTCTGCTGCCTACAAGAAACTCATCTCAACAGCCAGAGCAAACACAGACTCAAAGTCAAAGGATGGAAAACAATCCTGCAAGCAAACAGCTTCCTCAAAAAAGCTGGGGTGGCCATACTAGTATCCGAAAGCATTAATTTTGCATTTAAAAAAATTAGAAGGAACAGAGAAAGCTATTTTCTCTTCATCAAGGGATACGGTACAACAGGAAGAAATAACACTCTTAAATGTATACACACCTAATGAGGGAACAGCTAAATATTTAAAGCAACTGCTAACAGATTTTAAGGAGGATATTGCTAGCAACACAATAGTAGCTGAAGATTTCAACATTGCCTTATCTCTTCTGGATAGATCAACAAGAACAAAACTCAGCAAGGAAACATTGACTTTGTAAGAAGAAATAGAAGAAAAAGGGCTTATAGACCTATACAGGGCTTTACACCCCCAAAAGAAAGAATACACATTCTTCTCTAATGCACATGGAACATTTTCCAAAATAGACCATGTCCTAGGCCACAAAACATACCTCAATAGAATCAGGAAGATAGAAATAGTATCAACAATCTTTTCAGACCATGATGCACTGAGAATAGAAGTGAATCACATACAGACACGGAGAACCAAATCAAACACCTGGAAATTAACAACTCAATGCTGAACAACGAGTGGATCAGGAAGAAAGTCAAGGACAAAATCAAAAGATACTTGGAAACTGATGAGAATGAAGACACGAGCTACCAGAACTTATGGGATGCAGCGAAAGCCGTTTTAGGTGGAAAATTTATAGCTCTGCAAGCATATCTCAGGACAGAAGAAAGGATGCACATAAACAACTTGACTTCACAGCTCAAGATATTAGATAAGGATCAACAGAAAGAGCCCAAATTGGGCAGAAGGAAAGAGATCATAAAATTTAGAGCAGAAATCAATGACATGGAAACCAAAGAAACAATCTGAAAAATCAATGAAACCAAGAGCTGGTTCTTCGAGAAAATAAATAAGATAGATAAACCACTAGCAACACTCACAAAGAAACAGAGAGAGAGAGAACCCTAATAAATCGAATCAGAAATAAGAATGGGGATATAACAACAGAAACCAAAGAAATTCAAAAGATCCTCAGAGACTACTTTGAAAGTCTGTATGCCACAAAACAAGAGAACCTAGAATAAATGGATAAATTCCTGGATTCCTATCATCTCCCAAAGCTGAATCAAGAAGATATAGAGTACCTGAATAGACCTATTCACATCAAGGAAATTGAAACTGTAATCAAAAGTCTTCCCAAAAACAAGTCCAGATGGATTCACTAGCAAATTTTTCCAAACAAAGAGAGAACCCTAATAAATAGAATCAGAAATAAGAATGGGGAAAACACAAGAGAAACCAAAGAAATTCAAACAATCATCAGAGACTACTTTGAAGTCTGTATGCCACGAAACAAGAGAACCTAGAAGAAATGGATAAATTCCTGGATTCCAATCATTTTCCAAAGCTGAATCAAGAAGATATAGAGTACCTGAGTAGATCTATTCACATCAAGGAAATTGAAATTGTAATCAAAAGTCTTCCCAAAAACAAAAGCCCAAGTCCAGATGGATTCACTAGCAAATTTTTCCAAACATTTAAAGAGGACATACACATACTGCTACTTCTTCTCAAGCTTTTCCAGGAAGTTGAAAAAAACAGAAACTCTCCCAAACAGTTTCTATGAAGCCCATATCTCTCTAATACCAAAAGGAAACAAAGACACCACAAGAAAAGAAAACTACAGGCCAATATCCCTGATGAACACGGATGTGAAGATTCTGAACAAAATACTAGCAAATAGAATTCAACAACTCATCAAAAAGATCATACACCATGACCAAGTGGGATTCATCCCAGGGATGCAAGGATGGTTCAGCACTCGAAATTAATCAACATAATCCATCATATCAACAAAAGGAAAGATAAAAATCATATGATCATATCAATAGATGCAGAGAAAGCATTTGACAAGTTCCAGCACCCATTTATGATGAAAACCCTCGCCAAAATGGGGATAAAGGGGACTTTGCTCAATATAGTTAAAGCCATCTACCACAAGCCTAGAGGAAACATCATCCATAATGGGGAAAAACTGAGAGCCTTCCCCCTAAGATCAGGGAAGAGACAAGGATGCCCACTCTCTCCACCACTGTTCAATATAGTATTGGAAGTACTTGCAATAGCGATTAGGCAAGAAAAAGACATTAAGGACATCCAGGTAGGGAAGGAAGAAATTAAGCTCTCATTGTTCACAGATGATATGATACTATACTTAGAGAACCCTAAAACCTCTACCAACAAACTCCTAGAAACAATAGGCTAGTATAGTAAAGTGGCAGGCTATAAAATCAATACCCAAAAATCCATGGCTTTCCTGTACACAAATAGTGAAAGAGAAGAAAGTGACATGAAGAACAATCCCATTCACAATTGTGCCCCAGAAAATCAAATACCTGGGAATCAGCTTAGCTAAGGAAGTAAAGGACCTGTACAAAGAAAACTACAAAACGCTGCTTCTGGAAATAAAAGAGGACATGAGGAAATGGAAAAATATTCCCTGTTCATGGATCAGGAGAATTAACATTGTCAAAATGACAATACTTCCCAAAGCATTGTACAAATTCAATGTGATCCCTATAAGGAAACCCATGACATTCTTCAAAGAAATGGAGCAAACACTCCTGAAATTTATATGGAACAATAAGCCCCCACGAATAGCTAAAGCAATTCTTGGGAAAAAGAAAATGGGAGGAATCAACCTCCCTTACTTCAAGCTCTACTACAAAGCAGTAATAATTAAAACAGCATGGTACTGGAACAAAGGCAGAGCGGCAGACCAATGGAACAGAATTGAACATACTGACATCTCCTCCCAAGCATATGATCTTCTAATCTTCGATAAGGGGACAAGAAAAGTGAATTGGAGCAGGGAAAGCCTCTTTAATAAATTGTGCTGGCAAAACTGGATGGCTACATGCAAAAACATGGGCTCAGATCTCTGCCTAATGCCATGCACAAAAGTAAGATCAAAATGGATTTATGACCTCGAATCCATAAAGTTCATTGAAGACAAAGTTGGCAAAACCCTCCATGATATTGAAGCTAATGGTATCTTCAAAGATGTCATGCCACTGGCCGAGCAAGTGAAAACAGAGATAGACAAAATGGGACTATCTTAAACCAAGAAGCTTCTGCATCTCAAAACAACAATGACTAAAATACAAAGACAGTATAAGGTAAAGGTAAAGGCCCTCCCGTTGATCGTCGATTTGCTCGAGCGGGCCCAGTAACGTCTCCATTGGAGACTTTGTTGTTACTGTGTCTGGCATATCCAATACTCTCGGTAGCTTGCCAGGCTCTCCAAGAGGGGCGGAGGAATCGAACTCGGGTCAGCCATGTTGGCCGCTTGTAAGGCGAACGCCCTACCCGCTGTGCTATCGCTCCAGCCAGCAGAGGGGGTATAGCTCAGTGGTAGAGCATTTGACTGCAGATCAAGAGGTCCCCGGTTCAAATCCGGGTGCCCCCTTGTGGAACAAAGACAGTATACAGAATGGGAAAGGATATTCGCCAAATAAACATCCGACAAGGGGTTGATATCAAGGATATACAAGGTTCTAGTTGAACTCCACAAGAAGAAAACACCCAACCCCATCAAAAAATAAAGTAAGTAAAAGTAAAGGCCCTCCCATTGATCATCAATTTGCTCGAGAGGGCCCGGTAACGTCTCCATTGGAGACTTTGTTGTTACTGTGTTTGGCATATCGAATACATCACGGGGAGCTTGCCAGGCTCTGCCGTGCGGGCGAGATACTCTCGGTAGCTTGCCGGGCTCTCCGAGAGGGGCGGAGGAATCGAACTCGGGTCGGCCATGTTGGCTGTGTGCAAGGCAAACGCCCTACCGCTGTGGTATTCAAAAAATGGGGCGAGGAAATGAACAGAAACTTTTGCAAAGAAGAAATCCTAATGGCTAAAAGGCACATGAGAAAATGCTCTACATCACTAATCATCAGGGAGATGGAGATCAAAACAACAATGAGATATCATTTCACACCACAGAGACTGGCCCACATCCAAAAGAACAAAAGCAACCAATGCTGGCGCAGATGTGGCGAGAAAGGGACCCTTCCTCACAGCTGGTGGGAATGGCGATTGCTCCAACCCTTTTGGAAAACAGTATGGACAATTCTCAAAAAATTAGAAATTGAGCTCCCGTTTGACCCAGCAATACCACTTCTGGGAATATATCCCAGAGAAGCAAAAAAAGTATAGTTGAAGTGACATCTGCACTTGTTTGTTCATTGCAGCACTCTTTACAGTAGCCAGAATCTTGAAAAAAAATTGAGTGCCCAAGAATAGATGACTGGTTAAAGAAACTTTGGTATATTTACACAGTAGGGTTCTATGTAGCTGTTAGAAAAGATGAAGTTATGAAATTCACATACAACTGGTATTACATGGAAAGTATCATGTTAAGTGAAATGAGTCAGAAAAAGCGGGATAGACACAGAAATGTTGCATCATCTGGGGAACATAGAGCAACAAAATGGGAGACTAACACCCAGGAGTGGCTGAGATTAGTACCAGGAATTTTGCTCCATTACATGGATGCCAGCCACACGTGCTAGGGGAAAAGGAAGCTCAGATAAAGTAGAGAGCACCAAATAAATGGTGTTGGGAGGACCCTCCCAGGATGGGAGAAGCATGCTGAAAGTCGACTATAGACCAAACATGATTGACACTCAATGCCTCTCTTGCAAACCACAGGACCCAAAAGGAGAGAGAGAGGGAACAAAAGGGAATGACCTGCCACAGAGGCAGGGTGGAATGGGGGGGATGGGTATGGGAGGGATGATGGGACCCGTGGTGGTAGAGGATGGGTGCTGGTGGAGTGATGGGTACTTGATCACTGTATAAATGAAACCCAAGCACAAAAATTTGTAAGTCTATAACTGTACCTCATGGTGTTTCACAAATAAATAAATAAATAAAATAAAAAACTTTCCTTGGCCCCACTTCCTTTCCATATTGTTTCCATTCATTTACTAGTGTCTTCCTAGTTTAGCAACATTTCTATGACCCTAATGCACAAAATCAGATAAGAAGCAGACACCCTGAATGCTTAGTGTGGAGGAGAGACAGTCACCATAAAATGACTTTACTAAGGAAAGAAAGAGGAACTTCAGATGGTGAGTGGAGGATCCTGGCAGTGGGCTGTTCTAGAAGAATAGTCATCTGACAGTAGAAAAGTTATTATTATTTCATTGTTGTTGTTGCTAAGAAGGAACATTTTGATCTCAGGTACTTTCGCAAGTCAGTGGTAAAAAGTAAAGGACTTTCATTGAAAAAATATTTAAGGGATGCTTAAGTGTCAAGGCATTTTTAGATATAGAAAAGAGAAAGCCATCATAGAAAAGAATGTAAAAATTCTCATTTATAAAGTAAGTAGAAAAACTGAAAGATAAAACAAATGGCACATAATATTATCTTTGGGATAGAGAATGATTATAGGTATAGTGATGGATTCTTTTTATTGCACATGTTTAAGGAATAGGTTATTTGCTCATCATTGCTAATGATAATAAAAACCGAAATCAAAATAACAATGAGGTATTACCTCACACCAGTGAGAATAGCCTATATCAAAAACGCAAGATATTATAGTACATAAGGCATCCTTGTATGCAGGAATTTGATCCCTGGCACCACATATGGTCCCTGAGGCACTGTCAGGATTTATCCCTGAGCAAAGAGCTGGAGTAATCCCTGCCAGGCTTGGCCCAAAAACAAAAACAAAAAAGAACAAATAAAAAGCCAGAAAAATCCATTTATTGTTGAGAGAAATATAAGTAAAGTAAAGTAAAGTAAAGGCCTTCCCGTTGTTCATCAATTTGCTCGAGCGGGCCCAGTAACGTCTCCATTGGAGACTTTATTGTTACTGTGTTTGGCATATCGAATAGGTCACGGGGAACTTGCCAGGCTCTGTCATGTGGGCGAGATACTCTCGGTAGCTTGCCGGACTCTCTGGGAGGGGAGAGAAATATAAAGCAGTTTATTTTCTATGGAAAACAGAAAATATAGTTCTCAAAAATTAAAATAAATGTCTGATACCATCCAGCAATTCCACTGCTATGAAGAGTTCCAAAACAAAAAAAAAAAAAACAAGTTCATTGGACATTCTTTTTGCTTTTTTTTTGGGGGGGGGGGGGCTGGAGTGATAGCACAGCGGTAGGGCGTTCGCCTTACAAGCGGCCAACATGGCCGACCTGAGTTCGATTCCTCCGCCCCTCTCGGAGAGCCCGGCAAGCTACCGAGAGTATTCGATATGCCAGACACAGTAACAACATAGTCTCCAATGGAGATGTTACTGGGCCCGCTCGAGCAAATCGACGATCAACGGGAGGGCCTTTACCTTTATCTTTACCATTGGACATAGAAATAATATAGTGCAGAAGGTAAGACACTTGCTTTGCATATAACTGTAGCTGCCACAACCCTGGTGATCCTTCTGGTCACTTGAGCACTGCCAGAGGGTAATCCAGAATGCAGAGCCAGGAATAGCCCTGAGCACTACCAGGCTTGGTCCAAAGACCAAAGACATAAAACAAAAATACCAAAAATACTGGGCCAGAGCCATAGCACAGGTTGGGTGTTTGCCTTGCATGCCACCCAGGTTTGATTCCTTCACCCCTGTCGGAGAGTCTGGCAAACTAACTAGAATATCTCACCCTTACGGCAAGTCTGGTAAGCTCCCTATGGCATATTCAATATGCCAAAAACAGAAACAAGAAGTCTCACAATGGAGACATTACTGGTGTCTGCTCAAGTGAATTGATGAACAATGGGAGGACAGTGGACCAAAAATACTAATTTATAAAGATACATCTACACAGTACTAATCACAGTAACCATGATCTGGAAGCAATCCAAGGGTCCAATGATGGTAAGTAATTAAAGCTATAGTACATATATACAATAGAACACTATACAACTATTAGAAAAAAATAGAATCTTGCTACAATTATTATGGAACTGCAGGATTTCATGCAAAGCAAAATAAGTAAGAAGAGTGACAAATACCAGATGATCCCACATATATAACATACAACAAAAAAATAAGGCGACAGACAGTTCCAATATTAAACAAACTCTAAGACTCTATGGCAAAAATGAGTTTACCACAGTTAGTAAGGAGAGATGAAAAAGGGCCAATGGCAATGATGCAGACATAGGCATCTGGAGGGTGAGCATGATTTGTTAACCTTGCACTCCTCACGGGTATAAGCATTTACACTTTGTAAAAAGACTTTTCCCCCAATAAAAATATTAAGGAAAATAATTATATATAGGTCCATGATAAAATAAATCAATTATGTAGAAGAGAATAGTAGCATTTAGGCAATTCTGTAGAATTCACCATTTCCCAAGTTGTAAATGAAAATTAAGAGTTATGTCCTGGAAGTTCCAGAAACTATTAGATTCACATTAATAAATGTGCTCCATTCATGTTTCTCTTCCATTAGAAACTCCAATTATAAGTGGGTACCTAGCTATGTAGCAAAACACCAGATATCTCAGTTTTATTTGATGCTAGATGTATCAAAATGATAATGAAACATTAGATTTAGTCAGAGGTATATTGAGCTTTCAGAAATGTCCTCTTTCTGGGCTGGAGAGACAGCACAGAGGGCAGGGCATTTGCCTGGCACGCGGGCAAGCCTGGTTTGATTCCCAGCATCCCATATGGTCCCCTGAGCACCGCCAGGAGTAACTACTGACTGCAGAGCCAGGTGTAACCCCTGTGAATGCAGAGCCAGGAGTAACCCCTGTGAGTGCAGAGCCAGGAGTAACCCCTGTGCATCGCCAGGTGTGACCTAAAAAGAAAAAATAGAAATGCCCTCTTTCTATCTTTAATCTTTTTTTTGCCCTCTAATTTTCATTTCTTTTAACTGAAGTTGCTTGCATCTGAAATAACTTTATATTTCAAGAAATAGAGGGTACTATTGCAGAGCAACAAACCTAGAAAAGTCTTTGATGATAGTTATCCCTAATACCAGAGATGGCTTCCTTCCTAATTCCAGTAACCTTTTTTATGAGTGAACATTAATTGACCTTGCTAACCCACTGTTGTCTGTGACTTTCTGTTACTGTCTATCACACACACAATCTAAATGATGCATGGGTCCTATGTGCAAATAACTCTAGGACTGGGTATTGAGTTTGTATTTTCCCCCACTAATGCGAAACATCGTGCCACAAAATTTTAATGGTCACAAAAGGTAGTTCAAATTAAAACGCATTTTTTAAATTTTTATTAGTGAAATACCATGAGGTACAGTTGTAGGTTCACAATTTTTTTGTGCTTGGGTTTCAGTTATACAATGATCAAGTACCCATCCTTCCACCAGTGCCTATTTTCCACCACTATGGGTCCCAGTATCCCTCCCACCCCCCATCTCACTCATCCCACCCTGCCTCTGTGGCAGGGCATCCCCTTTTGTTCTCTTTCTCCTTTTGGGTGTTGTGGTTTGCAAAAGAAGCATTGAGTGGCAATCATGTTTGGTGTATAGTCTGCTTTCAGTATGCTTCTCCCATCCTGGGAGGATCCTCCCAACACCCTTTATTTGGTGTTCCCTTCTCTATCTGAGCTCCCTTTTCCCCTAGCATGTGTGGCTGGCTCCAAGCCATGGAGCAAAATTCCTGGTACAAATCTTGGCCACTATAGTTATTATTCTCTAGAACATAAAAATATTGTGAAAAATACATACCAAGAAAATTTTGTTCATCGACGGTAACAAAATACAAGCACCAAGAGCACAGCTTCTGGAAATTGAATACTTTCTCTGGTACCGACTGCATAAACTTGATGAAATTACTTTGTTTTAATATGTCTCAGTAGCTATATGTGTAAAATGAGAATAATTACAGAACTCATTTTCAGATTTGCTGTCTTAATTCATTTAAGACAAATGAATTAATTGAAGTGGTTAGATAAATGTCTGGAAAACAGCAAGGGTTATTAACCAACCAATTCAATAAATAAAAATATCACATTTTCACAATAGCCAAGTTTAAGATTAGACAATAGGATAAAATTTTTGAGTAAAAAACCAAAGTAGTAAGAAATTGCATGTGATATTATTGCATATAGTACTATAATGACAATTTGTCACCCTTGAGTTTTTTTCCCCAGAGATTATTCCAAAAGTGTAGGCAGACTTGGCATAATTTAATTTCAAGTTTGCAAATGTCACTACAACTGTCAATGAAATAGAAAACTCTGTATTTCAGGAAATAACCTGGAGTATTTTTTTGTATTAAATTGGTTGCCTCCCCATGCTTAATGCCTTAGTAAAATCATAAATAGGTTTTATTAATTACCTGATATAACATTTCCTGTATATTTTGCTATGTACTACCAGATCATAAAATAAGAATTAAAAATAGCTGACTTTTTAAAAGTCTTCAAACATTAGTTTTTAATTTCTTATAAAAGCTACTTTGGGGGCTTTTTGATCTCAAATAATTTAATTGGCATGGAGAGGTGAAAAAAATTCTTTGAACCTATAGATTTTTTTGTATAAATCTAACAGAGATTTGAAAACATCGTTATTTTATTAAAGTGAGTTGGAAACATTGCAGCCCTCAGGAACAAAGTCAAGGATGTTGCATTTTCTTCATCTTTCTTATGTCAGGTTGTTTTTTTCCTTGGTATGCTACTTCAGTCTTCAAATGGCTTCTCTCCACACTGAATGAAAATATGCTGGCCAATCTGAGTATTTCTCACCACTTAGTATGCTAAAGATAAACTTATAAATAGATAGGTCTAGCTGGGAAAATAAAAAAGCTCCAGGAGGAATCATGCAGGATGGGTAGCCGGCCTTTCTTCTTCTTGTTGAATGGCAGTTTATAAACTTCCTCTCCATGTGAGGTTTTTGCACCATACTGGGAAACTTCCAAATATAACTACATCACATAACTATCTGAAGAAGCTGGAAAATATACATGCTCATCCACTATATAAAACGTCTGACATGCAATGTTTACCAAGACAATTTACCTTAGCAGTTGATGGACCTGTAATGGCACAGCCCAAGACAATAGAAAAATAATCAATACTCATTGAAGAAAGCTGAAGAGAAGTTCAGATTAAAACTTTAGGAGAAGCCAGTTTTAAAGAATCTTTGGTCATTTCCAGTCATTTCCCACAATGACATGCCTTGGATTTTCTAAAGTTTTATTGTGGACAGGAAGCCTCCCAAATGATGTCCAGAGGGCTGGTGCCACTCCCCATGATTCCACAAACCAGCTGTACTGGGGCATGTTAGGGCCCAACAATGCTCAAACCCAGAAACTACCAGGCAGCACTTGGGAAGGGATGCAGTACAGAGGACCACCAGGACATCCCAGCCTCTGTGAAAACAGTACAAAGATTTCTCAAAAAGGTAAGAACAGAACACTCATATGACCTAATATTGGAATCTACATCCAAAACACAAAAAAACACTGTTTGTCTCTCTATATTCCACTTATGAGTGAGACAATCTGGCATTTGTTCCTCTTCCTATGACTTATTTTGCTTAACACAATTGTCTCCAATTCTTCTCATATTGCAGCAAATTGTGTGATTCACTCTTTTCTTACAACTTCATAGTATCCCACATATATATCTACATATACGTATTATATGTGTGTACACAAACATATACATACATATATATATGCATATACACATATACATACTTCCTTATCCATTCATTGGTTATTTGACACAGGTTGTATGTGTGTTTGTGGTGAGGGGGGTTGTGTGTGCTTTGGGAATAGAGTTCAAGAAATGGAACCACTGGTCATATGGGAGTTTCAATTTTTACTTTTTTGGAGAAATTTCACTAATGTTTTCCATAGAGACTGAACAAGATGACATTCCCATTAATGATTGAGGTTTCCTTTCTGAACTATGCTTGTTTTCAGTTTTTTTCTATATGCCATTCTTACTTCTGTGAGATAGTTCACTGCTGTTCTGATTCTCATTTCCTTAATAAATGACAATAAACTTTTTTTAATATTCTTATTAGCCCTCCAGATGTCTTCTTTGGATAAGTGTCTATTTATATCTTCTCCCTGTATTTTTATGAGTCTATGTTGGTTTTGAGGCTTATTTCTTAATTTTTCTTTCCCAAAATTTACTATTACTTTACAGATGTATAGTTTAGATTTTTAGGGCTGGAGCGATAGCACAGCGGTAGGGCATTTGCCTCGCATGCAGCCAACATGGCCGACCCGAGTTCGATTCCTCCACACCTCTCGGAGAGCCTGGCAAGCTACCTAGAGTATCTCGCCCGCACAGCAGAGCCTGGCAAACTAACCGTGATGTATTCGATATGCCAAACACAGTAACAACAAAGTCTCCAGTGGAGATGTTACTGGGTCTGCTCAAGCAAATCGATGAACAACGGGAGGACAGTGATACAGTGAGTTTAGATTTGTAGATTGATGGTCTAAAAGTAATATAACTTTCTACTAAGGAATTTTGGTAGACATTATCTTGATCAAGTATGAAGTTAAATATTTATGATGCTGTGTCGATCTTCTGTGACCCCTGAAATGATGAGCAAGCAAACTTTGGTCAGTCCATTAATTTATCACAAGGAAATATCTGAAAAACCCAAATTTGCTGTCCAGAAAGATATTGCAAGGGATGAAGCCATAGCACAGCCGGTAGGGCATTTGCCTTGCATGGGGCTGATCTGGGGTTGATTCTCAGCATCCCATATGGTCCCCTGAGCACCACCAGGAGTAATTCCTGAGTGCATGATCCAGGAGTAACCCCTGTGCATTGCCGGGTGTGTTACAAAAAAATAATAATAACAATAACAATAATAAGATATTGCAGTGGGTAAGGTGTTTGCCTTTCACATGGCTAACCCTGTTCTGAAGGCCCAGATACTACTACTGGCTAAAAATGACTGATTGTTCATGACAGTTCAATGCTTGTCTTGGAGATGTCATACTGTTCAGTCCCAGAATTGCTGAGAGTCACAAGCCAGTATTACTTAGAGTTCTCTAGGCACAATCCATACTGCTCAGGGGCCATGTGATGCTAGAGATCAAATTCTGGACCTCCTGCATGCAAGTCATGTACAGAGAGCTCTATTAATAGTAGATTCAGGGGTTATAATTTTTCATGTTTTTGTTTGTTCAAAATTTTAAAAGGAGCTAAATTATGAGATAATCTGACAAATATGTATTATCTGAAATGTTTGGGGAGCGATACTCATGAGCTTACAATACAGTCTATGTGTAAAAGTAATAAAAGAAAAATAAATAGAAATGGGCTTAAGGCAAGTTCAAGAGTGCATATATCCAAAAGTCACTTAGTAATGAATAGACATGGGCGGGAACAATATGGGATGTATTACACACACATGTTCTCACACACACACTATACATATATATATATATATACACACATAAATGTATATAAACATTTGTAAAAATACACTTGTAAAAAATACACATGTAAAAATACTCTTCTGAGTTTAAGATTCTACTTCACACAATAATTTTTTTGAAAATGTGTACTTTAAAGGCTAAAGAAATAAAAAGAAAGAATTTTGAATAATACAAAACAAAGAGTAAGAGTGTTTTTAAGATGTGATATCCATTCACTCTTTTTTTTAATCTTACAAAGGCGGCCTTTATTTGTTTTTGCTTGCTTTTTTTTTCTTTTTTACCTTTTGAAAGAATCTGTAAATGTCTTTATCCCACAGTGTGAGACTGTCAATAATACGCTGGATTCATTTGAGAGGAAAACCAGGCTGGGTTATCTCAAGTGTACCCAAAACCATGAGATGTATTAGTAGGCCACAGTGCAAGACAAAAGTCCTTTTCTGAGAGCGTCTTATAGCACAATGGGTAGGGCACTTGCCTTGCATATATCCAACCTGGGTTCAATCTTGGACATTCCACGTGGTTGCCCAGCACTCCAGGAATGATCCTGAGAACAGGACTCAGAGTCCCTGAGCACAGCCAGATGTGGTCCAAAAACAGAATGTTCTTTTCTCAAAAATAGTCTAGAAACTTGGAGAAAAGGAATTTCTCTTTCTAAAGTGATAAACTTCTAGGTATTATAACTTATTTCATACTCATAATAACAAAAAAAGTCAGCTGTTCTCCAAAGTTATATATCTTGATCAAACTCACTTTTCTATGACTACATAAAAATACTAGTGAGAAGGGAATGAAATAATTCCTTATTCTGCATAACTCTTTGTAGACTGAAGAATGCTTATGCCTTTGATTATAATAATGCATCGGTATCAACCTTGTTGTCTCACACTCTCTGAAGAGAAACAGATGTCTTCACTCAAGCCTGACAGAGATCTTTGCTTTTACAGTATTGTAACTGTTGCCACGCACTCTGTCACAGTATATGTTGGTCTCAGAGCAGTTACCTAGGACACCTGTGCTCCAATGTGAATAACAATATTGGAAAATCCCACCGCTTCTATTTGCCTTGTTATAGTCTACCAACTTGTTATATGCTCATTCCCAGGCTGTGATGATATATAAAGACAGTACCTTTGGTGACAGCTTGTGCCATGCAGGTTAGCAATATACCAATATCCAAATAAGCTGAGAATTAAAATTCTTTACCCAGACTTACAATATGAACAGTGAGAGCAAAGCTATTTCCAGGAACCCACCTAGTATTAAAATGTATGTGACAGACTCTCACTGATTTTCCACCTGCCGATGAATCATTTGGCAGTGAATTTTCTCCAATGTTATAATTTAATTTTCACATATTCCCACTACACCTAGTGTAAAAGCAAAACAAAGACCTACATTAATAATTAATGTGTCAGAAGCATTCATTAAAAATACTCCACTGAGCTTGATATTTTTAAGCATCTATTTTCTCCTTTGTTCAAATAGAAACTAAAGTCAGATCATTGTATCACTGTATCACTGTCATCCCATTGTTCATCGCTTTGCTCCAGCAGGCACCAGTAATGTCTCCATTCATCCTAGCCCTGAGATTTTAGCAGCTTCTCTTTACTCAGCCTTTACTTTACTGTTAGCAGTAAAAGTAAAGTCAGATATATTGATAAATTTACAAACATCACAACTTAGCAAGAAACAGAGATGGGAATCAGACTCAACCCACAAAAACCCTGGGTGAAACTCTCTGTGCTAAAGGGCCACTTAGTAATATATGGTATAACCAAGTGCATCTTTCATTCAGAGTTAAAGAAAAAATATGTTAAAGAAGAAATATGTAAAGAAGTTAGGTGAAAAATAGAGCTGCCAAAACTTAAAGACTTAAAAATCTGCGAAACAAAAGAACATTTCTTTCACCGACAACTTAGCAAAATCAACACTTGCATGATGGCCACATTAATGAATGCCCAATGGGAACACTTCCAGGGAAACAGTGACAAAAAAACCCCACAGTTTTAAGATAGCCTGATGTTTTGAAAGGCATAAATGTGGGAAAGTTGTTTTTTAAATTGTACAAAAATTTTCAACTAATAAATGTATATTCTTTCTAGTCATTGGTTACACTCAAAAAAAGTTAGAAAGAGGCAACCTGGTGGTGTAATGGAAGATATATCCTGGGGATAGGCAAGCTGGAGGCAGATTGGGACACAGAACCTACCATAATGGCATCTGCATGGCCCTAACGTCTTGCTTCTCAAACAGGCTGGCATGGCTTTTCCAAGTGGTGCCAGTTTTTTTTTTTATCACAATCTATTCAGGGAAAGAAGAGACCACTACCCGCCAAGCTTCCCTAGATTGCTTCCAGGCAGTGAGGGGTAGAGGGGAGGACTCTGATACTGTATTAGAAGGAACCACCTCTGGAGTACCATAGGCACAATGCAGAAATAACGCAGAAAAAAATACCACAAGAAGTGGATGAAGATAGGAGCCCCAGAGCCTCAACAAGGAATGACCACATGCATAATCTCTCAGATTAAGGATTCAGAGATGAAACAGTGAGGATGTTTAATGAGCTCAATGAAACAGTATAACAGACACCTAATAAAATTCAGGAGGATATGAAACAGTGGAGTGGACATCCAATAAATTACAGGGAGAAATGAGAGCAGAAATAAGAAAATTATAAACAGAAATGGCATTAATTAAAAATTTGGTAAATGAAACAAAAAACTCAATGGGTGCCCTTAACAGTAGAGTAACAAAGCTGAAGATAGAACCAGTGAGCTAGAGTATGAGAGGCAAAAGACCTCCAGGAAACAGAAAAATATGGAAAAGCCCTCAAAATAACTCAAGGCCAGAACAGAGAACTATGGGATGAATTCAAGAGGAACAACATAAGAATCATCAGAGTACCAGAGAGACAAGAAACAACCTCAATGAAATAGTAACAATTAAAGACATCATTGATAAAAAAAAAAAAAATTCCCTGAGCTAAAGAACACAGGTATCCTGATCCAAGAAGCCTGAAGGGTACCATCTAAAAGAGACCCTAAAAAAAACCCTCCAAGACATATCCTAATCAGAATGATGAATGCTATAGATAGCGAAACACTACTAAAAGCAATAATATCAAAGAAATAAATTACGTACGAAGTAACATACCTTAGATTTATAGCAGACCTATCAAATGAAACCCTTCAGGCCCAAGGAAAATGGTGGGATAGAGTTAAAAAAATCTTAACAAAATGGAGGCTTCACCAAGAATACTCTACCTGGCTAGACTCTTAATCAGATTTGAAAGAATTATTCACAAATTCATGGATAAGCAACAGCACAGGAACTTCATAGATTTAAAAACCAATCTTAATAAAACTAAAGGGGTTACTATAAGGCAAAGCAAACCCCACAAACACAACAGTTCTCTAAAGAAAAATGGCACAGAACACAATGACAATAATCTCTCTCAGTGTCAATGGACTAAACACAAAAATTAAAAGACACTAGGAGTCAAAATTAATTAAAAGTTTAAATTCAACATTCTGCTACCTATAAGAAACACATTTGAATAATAGGAGCAAGCATACACTCAAAGTGAAAGGCTGGAAAACAATTAATTCTTCAAATAAAAATCTCTTTTATAAAAAAGCCCAGGTGGCCATATAATTTCTGACGACATATATTTTAGTCTAAAAAAGATTACAAGAGACATAGAAGGTTATTCTTAATAATCAAGGGGTATGTACATCAGAAAGAAATTATGTTACTGAATGTACATGCACCCAATGAGGGATCAGTAAAATATTTAAAATATTATGCTACTAGACTTCAAGGAGGACATTGGTAGCAACACAATAGTAGTTGGAAACTTCAGCACTGCTTTGATAGGTAAACAACATAAAAACTCAGCAAGGAAATACTGGCTTTGTAGGATAAAATGGAAGAAATAGGAATAATAGATATATACAGGACATTTCATCCCCCAAAAGTCAAATATGCATTCTTCTCCAGTGCACATGAAACATTCTCCAAGATAGACCACACGCTGGGCCCAAAACATACCTCCATAAAATTAAGAGTATAGAAATTGTATCAACTATTTTTTTTCAGTCTATGAGGCACTGAAAATAGAGATCAACACACAGAAATGAGAGTCAAATCAAACACCTGGAAATAGAACAGCTGGCTACTGAACAACCAGTGGTTTAGAGAGAAAATAAAAAGATTCTTGGAAATAAATGAGAGTGAAGACATGAGCTATTCAGAATTTGTGGGACAGAGCAAAAGCAGTGTTAAGAGAAAAGCTTTGCAAACACATATCATGAAGAAAGAAAGGGCTCACATGGATAACTTTACTTCACAGCTTAAGATTATAGAAAATTACCAACAAAAGGAGTCCAAAACAGGCAGAGGAAATAAATAATAATAAAACTTAGAGTAAAATTTAATGACCTAGAATCGCAAAAAAAAAAAAGAAAAACAATTCAAATGACAAATGAAGAACTGGTTCTTTGAGAAAATAAACAAGAATGATAACCAGCTATCAAGAAAGATAGAGAGAACCTAACAAACCAAATCAGAGATGAAAGAGGAGACATCACAATAGAAATCACAGAAATTCAAAGGAATATCAGAGATTACTTTGAGAATCTTTAAGCCACGAAACAAAAGAATCTCAAAAAATGAATAAATTGGCTGTTTAAGCATATCAATGGCCATGATCCAGGCTCACAAATAAAGTTTGGAAGAGAACAGCATGCTGCAGATATTCCTAAGGACCCCGAGATCACCATCCAGTTAAAAAAATGTTTAACTCCTCTTCTAGCACCCTATGTAAAAATTTTAGAACTCTAGGATGTGCAGCCACTTATATTTCATCCAATTATGCCACTGATATAGCAAGAGAAAAGTAAAGTAAAGTAAAGGCCCTCCCGTTGATCATTGATTTGCTCGAGTGGGCCCAGTAACGTCTCCATTGGAGACTTTGTTGTCACATTTTATGGGGTATAAGGTAGAAGACAATAAATTTTGATAAAAAATATGTGTACACACATATGTGTGTACATATATTTTGAGAAAATGTGTATGTATATATGTGTGTACATGTATTTTGATAAAAATATATGTACACACATATATGTGTATATATATATATATATATATTTAGCACATGAGACTCAAACTCTAACAACATAAATGATCTCTACTTCAGGTATTTAATGGATTCAAGATTGATGCAATAATTTTCACACACTTTTCTCTAAGGAAAACTTTTGGATAGTCAATTATTCATAATAAGCAATACAAACTAAATTATTTAGTATCTGCCTTTAGGGCAGGATTGGCTGGTGGTGGTAAAAATTGAAATAAAGTAGTGGGAAGGTATTGTGGCAGTGAGATTGGTGTTGAAATTCTGAATGTAATCAATTACTGTGAACAACTCTGAAAATGAAAGAAAGGAAGAAAGAAAGAAAGAAAGAAAGAAAGAAAGAAAGAAAGAAAGAAAGAAAGACCTAACAAAGTAGTTTATTAAAAGAAAGTAAAGGGAAAAAAGGAAATGGATAAATTACTGGATTCCTATACCAAGGCTGAGCTAAGATTTGGAATACTTGAACAGAAGGAAAAGAGAGAGAGAAATGGGGGTGGTGGGGTAGGAGAAAAGTACCTGCCACAGAGGCAGGCAGAGGGGGCAGTGACAAGAGGAAAACTGGGGACATTGGTGGTGGGAAATGTATACTCTTACAGAGATGGGTGTTGGAAAATTTTTTTAGTGGTGCCAGAGACATAGTACAGTAGATAAAGCACTTATACTGGTCCCCCACAGTACATTTGGTCCCCTGGGTACTACCAAGAGTGACTGCTGAACACAGAGCCAAGAGTATGTCCTGAGCACAGCCAGGTGAGCCTCCCAATCAAAATTGTCTGTGACAAAGGTTTTGCTCTAAATTTCAAGGTATGCACAATGGATACTACACAGCTATAACAAAAGATTAAATCATGCAATTTGCTGCCTGCTACATGAGTGAAACTTGAGAGAATCATGTAGCCAATCAGAAGAGGCACAAGTGTGAACATGCTCTCGTTTGTAGGATATAAAAAAGCATAGGAAATGAGCACCAAAGACAAAAGAACAGGAGAATTGTCAGAGCTGATCTTACTTGGGGAAGAGGGAGGTTCATGTATGGTGGAAGAAGGGGGTAGGCAGTTTTTGAGATGGGTGGAGGGACCAGGCACCCTTGTGGTGGGTATGGTTTTAAAAAAGGCGGGAAAAGTACTGAGGGGTCAGAAAGATAATGCGGCAGGTAAGGCGCTTATTTCATATGCTGCTGACCCATATTCAACCCTCAGCATATTATATGGTCCCCCAAGAACTGCCAGAAATGATTCCTGAGTGCAGAGTCGGGAAAACACCTGAGCACCGCTGGGTGTGGCCCCCAAGCAAAACAAAACAGAAAGTTAGTACTGAGTTCACAAGAGCATTCTGATAGGATCAGGGACAATTTATTGGGTATGGCACTTGCCTTGCATATGGCCATACCAAGTTCAGTCCCTGGAACCCTTTATGGTCCCCCCAATCCCCACCAGCAGTGATCCTTTAAGGTACTGCTGGCTGTGGCCCAACCCCACTCCCACTCCCCAGAACATTCTGTCAAAAACAAAATATGGTGATAAGACTTTGCAAAGTCTGACTTTAGGTGGAGTTTAAACGGTATCTTTAAAATGGATCCCCCGCTTCCGCCCTACTTAGGTCACAAGTTGCCCCCCACGAGCGGCTCTCTCAGTGAGGAAAGTGTTGCTCCCTCCTGCCCTTTCCCCCCTGTAGCAAGGTGGCTGCCACCTCAAAACTTATTGGAAAGCCAGGTATGAGCTGGCTGTGACAGTGCAACTGCAGTCTCATGGGAAGGGGGGCGGTACCGGCTCGTCCTTCACACCGTACCGAAGTCACGAGTTGCCCCCCATGAGCAGCTCTCCAGCACGGCCATAACACCAGACCCACAGAAACCAATCTCCATAATTATCTGGCTCTTGGCAGAAATCCCTCCAGACTTACCTAGTAAAATATCAGAAATCCAAAATTGCACGGCCACTATTGTGGCTGTGCAACATCATATGGTTCTCATAACCAGCTATAGAAAACAAATTATTTCACAATGCCTTTTCAGCAGTTCTGATTGTTGGGGGAAATTCTAAACAATAATGGTGCATCTTTTGTCGAAATAATGAATGTAATCAAAGTAGAAAGAGAGTTAAATAGAAACCATCTGCCTCACAGGAGGGGTGGGAAGAAGGCATTTTGGAGTTCTTGGTGGTGAAAAATAAGTACTGGTGAAGGGAAAGGTGTTTGATCATTGTATGACCGAGACTTAATCTTGAAAGCTTTGTAACTTTTCCCACACTGATTCAATAAATAAATATAACAAAAAAAGAAGAGGAGGGTGACTCATGAGTAAGACCAAGTGCACTCTCATGAAATATATGTCCCGCCATGCAATTTTCTCTGTGAGAAAAATTATTTCTGGAAAAAATATTAATTATGTTAAATATCCCAAACTTTTTCTTTCTGGGTAGTGCGGTGATGATTAATTTTTCAATTGAACCTGCAGGGCCTTGAATGAGTTCAAGTTCAAAATAATCCACATGTCAAATGACACATTTTTGGGAGACCTATAATGAACATCTTGGGGATGTATATTACTTAACATCTTGAAAGAAAATAAGGTGTATAGAGAAGGAGGTAATTATTTGTTGAGTATTAGAATTTTTAAGCTGCATAAAAAAACTGGGTTGGAGCAATAGAACAGCGGGTAGGGCATTTACCTTGCACACAGCCAACATGACCGACCCAAGTTTGATTCCTCCGCCCCTCTTGAAGAGCCTGGCAAACTACGAAGAGTATCTCACCCACACAGCAAAGCTTGGCAAGCTACCTGTGACGTATTCGATATGCCAAACACAGTAACAAGTGTCACAATGGAGACGTTACTGGGCCTGCTCCAGAAAATTGATAAACAACGGGAGGATTGTGATAGTGACATTAAAAAACTAGAAAATAATATATCTAATTTCGTCACTGTATGGAGGAAATTTCAGTAATTTAGTCACTGTATGAAGGAAATGTTTAATTATTACTTTTTATTTTTAATTTTCCTGTATTTTGTTAATTATTTTTATCATAAATGTGTAAAGTCTGTTTTATATCTTTCAGCCTAAAAAATCAGGAGGCAATTCAAAAGGCAAAGTGCATTCATTTGGGAATTAAAGCATTCCAATATAGGATAACAGATTTAGATAAAGAGCATAAAATGTGGTCCAAGAAGAAATAAGATTGAGTTGTTTTATTAGAAAAAGATGAGTAATTCATTAATGAAAAGATTCTTATCATCTATTAGGGAGATCAAATGGTAGAAGGGTCATAGTGGACTGTGGAGGAGGAATATTGGTATTTTGGTGATGGAATGATGTGGTAACTTATTTTTAAAAAAATGTGAAATTAAACTGCTAAAAGATACACTATTGTAAACTAATATTAACTCAAAATAAAAGTTGACTAGTATTGATAAGTTTAAAAATAAAAATAAAAAAATAAAATGGATCCCCCAATTATACAATTTCCAGTCACAGTTCTCTCATCCATAAAGAAATTTAATATACCAGCTGTGGACTGACTAATATAACAGGATGGGGAATGGAAATTTCTCACAAATTGTTCTAGATGTTATAGTTCTGTTTATATAGACTAAAATTAAAGTAGTTATTTTTCTGTATGTCAATCATACCACATTGTTGACTCACTAGGAGTTGGGATTCACTTAAAATCCCTGCTCTCATATAAATAGCTAATCAGTCAGAACACTGTGTCATTTAATAATTAAATTAAGGCATTAAAAAGTAGTAACTATTCTGTTTAGATTTTATAGTTTGTGTCAGAACTTGCTTTTAAAAATCATGGCTTTTTAAAGTTATGTTTCTTCATAATAGCTGAGATGTTAAATGAATCCATAGCTTCTCAGACATTACAAGTCTTATCTAATGAGTGCACATGGCAGCCCACAAATTAATGTCGCTCTTATACATAAGCCCAGGTATGTCTAATTCTAATATCTTAATTTTTTCAATATTATACTTTAATGACTTTTCACCACATATTTGACATATTTTCTTTCAATGACTTTATTCATTGGTAATGAATTGTAAATATTGAAATAAAATAAAATAATGCAAGTAAGGACTTATCAGTTTCAACTAGCAAGAAAAAATTATGAATTCACCTAAAAATAGTTTGGGTTTTTTTTGGGGGAGGGGCATATTATGAATTTTAGCTCTGCAGTTTGAGGCAAGGGCCTGAGAATGTGGTACTGCACATGTCCTTTATTGCCAGGAATTGCTGTCATCTCAGTAGTGCTCAGTGATATCTGGAAAGTATCCTTCTCAGAGGACTATGTGGTGTCAGGAATCAAACAGGACCAGGTGAATGCACCTTAGCACTATACTATATCCTTGCCCCTCACCTAACAGTATTATTTCATCAAATTCTATATCATATATGATTGAGTAAACAATTCGATTTAGTCAAATACCTAAAATGTCTATGTATTTATCAGTTCATTCTTCTTATTTCACTGCTCTATAATGAATAGAAAAACAATTAAAAAAAACCATTAATCAAAGAAATCATAGATAAGAAATTCCTAGAGTTGGCATGTATTCTTACCCAGATTCAAGAGGCCGAAAGGTCCCGGCCAAAATGGCCGAAATAGAAAGACTCCAAGACATATTATAATCAGAATGACAAAAACCAAAGACAATACTTAAAAGCAGCAGGATTAGGGCTGGAGAAATAGAACAGAGGATAAAGTTGCATATGTCTTTGCACATGACCAACATTGGTTTGAGCCTTAGCATCCCATATGGTCCTCCAAGCCCATCAGGAGTTATTCCTGAGTGTGGAGCAATGAGTAAGCCCCAAGCACAGCATAGTGTGGCCAGAAAACCAAAAAAAGGAATGAATGAATGAAATGCAAGATCAAAGAAGGAACTTAGATACAAAGGAACCCACAAAATTCACAACACATAAACCAAATCCATTAAATGTATATAGCTATATTTTACTATATTTACATAAATACAAAGAAAATTATATCCAGCTAGATTATCATTCAGATTTGAATAAATAACACACGGCTTTATGGACAAGCAACACTTTAGGATGTTCATAACTTTAAAACCAGTTTTGTAAGTAGTGTTAAAAGAGTTTCTTTCAACAGTGACCAAAATACAAAGACAGTCTACAGAATGGGAAAGGATATTCACCGAATACACATCTGACAAGGGGTTGATATCCAGGATATACAAAATACTGGTTAAACTCCACAAGAAGAAAACATCCAACCCCATCCAAAAATGGGGCAATGAAATGAACAGAAACTTTCTCAAAGAAGAAATCCGAATGGCAAAAAAGCACATGAGAAAATGCTCTACATCATTAATCATCAGGGAGATGCAGATCAAAACCACAATGAGATACCATCTCACACCTCAGAGACTGGCCCACATTCAAAAGAACAAAAGCAACCGATGCTGGCGTGGATGTGGCGAGAAAGGGACACTCCTTCACTGTTGGTGGGAATGTCCACTGGTTCAGCCCTTCTGGAAAACAGTATGGACGATTCTCAAAAAATTAGAAATTGAGCTCCCATTTGACCCAGCAATACCACTCCTGGGAATATATCCCAGAGAGGCAAAAATGTATAGTCGAAGTGACATCTGCACTTGTTTGTTCATTGCAGCACTCTTTACAATAGCCAGAAACTGGAAGAAACCTGAATGCCCAAGAACAGATGACTGGTTAAAGAAACTTTGGTACATCTACACAATGGAGTACTATGTAGCTCTTAGAAAAGATGAAGTCATGAAATTTACATACAAGTGGTACAATATGGAAAGTATCATGCTAAGCGAAATGAGTCAGAAAGAGAGGGATAGACATAGAAAGATTGCATTCATCTGGGGGATATAAAGTAACAAAGTATGAGATTAATACCCAAGAATAGCTGAGATCAGCACCAGGAGGATTACTCCATAACTTAGAGGCCAGCCGGGTATCCTAGAGGAAAGGGCAGTTCAGATAGAGAAGGGAGCACCAAATAAAGGATATTTGGAGGATCCTCCCAGGAGGGGAGATGCATGTCGAAAGTAGACTATGGACTGAACATGTTTGCCACTCAATGCCTCTTTTGCAGACCACAACACCCAAAAGGAGAGAGAGAACACAGGGGATTTCCCTGCCACAGAGACAGGGGGGATGGGGGGATGGGGGTGGGGGGATATTATCCATGGTGGTGGAAAATGGGCACTGGTGGAGGGATGGGTATCTGATCATTGTATAACTGAAACCAAAGCACAAAAAATTGTAAATCTACAACTTTAAAAAAAATAAAATAAAATAAAGGGGAAAAAAAAAAGAGTTTCTTTGAAAGAAAAGACAAACTTCACAAACATGCAAAACTTCAACAAAATGATGGCAATAAATTCATTTATCTCAATAATTCCACTCCGGTGGAAGACACAAGGAAGATATTAACCATACAGTTGTACAGTTGTAGTAGAAGTCATTAACACTCCCCTATAACTGCTCTATAGATCAATCAGACAAAAAATCAACAAGGAAACACTGGTTTTCAAAAAAGGAATGGCAGAGTTGGACCTGGCATATATATACACACATAGGGCTATTCAGTCCCTAAAAGTTGAATACACATTCTTCTCCAGTGCATCTGTTTTTTTTTCCAAGACAGATCACATGCTGGGTGACAAAACATTATCTCCATAAAATAAAGAAGATAAAAGTCAGATCATGATGGTTTAAAATGGAAATTAATCGCAAATAGAAATGGAGAAAAGCTCAAACCTTGGGAATTAAAGAAAAATTAAATTAATGAAAAAGAATTTTCTAAATTTACAGAAAAAGAAGACCATTAAAAGTATAATCTTTGAAATGGAGGGGTCTGATGAAATGGCTGGGGCTTAGCCAAAAGAATGGGAGCCGTGGGTTCAAAACAGTCTCAGAGCTGTCAGCTAAGACAGCAGTCTTCCTGGAGATGTGAGGCAGTGACCAGAGGTTGAGGAAATGAGTATATTATTCTTAAATAGAAAGGTAGAAAAGGAAAGAGGAAAAATACACCATAAATCCAGAATAGTAGAAAGATTGAGAAACAAGACATTATCTAATAAAATCACAGGTGCAAAATAAGATAAAATAAAAACTGGTCAGGATACTATAGATTGAAATATGCAAGAAGGATGAAGAATGCACTGAGTTTAGGAATCAATGAGATAATGGGACTGGAATAAATGTAAATTCCTGGTGCTTTCAGTAAGCATGGTTATGAAAAAGAGAGGGAGCAGAGGAGTACTTTGAAAAATAGAGAATTGAAGACAGTGCAGAAATTAAATGTTAGCAAAGAGAACATTTTTTTCCAGAAGACTTCCCCCATACTAGACCCATAATAATTTATTTTGTATTGCTTATTACCACTACATAAATAACAGAATAATCAAAAAATATTTCTACAGAACGAAATTTGTGAAAATTGTTGTATCTCACCATGGAGAAATTAAGTCCTTATCTGAGGATTTACGAAGATGTTGTTCAAAGTTAATGTTTTGATAGTCGAGATTGATTGACCTCTACGTTACATTCCCAGCCAATCTGTTGTTTTACTACTGGGATGTCACTGTTGTAGAGTCGAGATGTTGCTCCAGAGAATACAGAATATTTAATTGGGCTGTTTAGTAGCAGTGGCATGGTGGTAGCTTTGGAGTGTGGAAGCAGTTGCCAGGATTTTGGCAGGGAGGTATCCTGCCCTCCTCTTGGAGAGTACCCCAGACGTCTCAGCCAGGAACAGGTGTCTGAGAATTTTTTGCAGGTAGTAGATCTCTTTTGAGATTTATTTATGAATCTCTGGGACAAGGCCGTAGATTAATTTACCTGGTGACAGTGGTGGGGTAAAGACATGGTCGCTGGATCTTCATGAAGTATAGGAAGGCAGGGGTAGGGGAGGGGGAGTCGCCCATCCCTACCACTTCTAGAAGGTCGGTAGGTTTCAGCCACAGAGACCCATGTACTTGAAATTTACAGCAGATCAGGTTTTCTGTGGCCCTCAGTTCTGGCCAGAGGCTGTGGTGGCTTTGGGGTGTGGGAGTAGCTGCCCGGGGTTTGCTGGGGTGGAAGCTTGCCCTCTCCCCTCTGAGATAGCCAAGGAAGTAAGAAAAGATAATTTTAAGTTGTAGAAAAAGAATTCAGAGGTATGAGGATTTAATATACAAATGGAGAATAGCTTAATAACTAAATCAATATAAATGTTTCTGCTAAGAAAAAAATTACATAAAACAACCAATGAAATTGTGTAATGTACATAGACATAGTAACTTTCTGAGTATAAAAAGAAGACTGTTTGGATATGAAGGATTGCAATGTATTAAGATTTTTCTCTTTAGGGCTGGAGCGATAGCACAGCGGTTAGGGCGTTCGCCTTATAAGTGGCCAACATGGCCGACCCGAGTTCGATTCCTCCGCCCCTCTCGGAGAGCCCGGCAAGCTACCGAGAGTATTCGATATGCCAGACACAGTAACAACAAAGTCTCCAATGGAGACGTTACTGGGCCCGCTCGAGCAAATCGACAATCAACGGGAGGGCCTTTACCTTTACCTCTTTGGGAAAAAGGGCAAATGAAAAACGAATCTGAAAAATAAACCATTTCATTGAGAACAATTTTGAGACTGGAAATCAAAAATTTGTATATATGCCTGTATGGTCAGTGATAATAATGGATAATAATGGACTCCTTTGATAATAATGGACTCCTGAGAACAGTACTCTGTACCTTTCATTTTGGTTTTCTCCTGTGATTACCATAGATTTCTTTTTGTGTATTTATTTTATTTTCATTTTGACCTTAAATAGATGACTCCACAGCTTCTAATCAATCTTTGATACCTTATTTCAAAAAAATAATGTTATGAAGTGTATATTGTTTTTTCTATGTCATGCTCTAAGGTTTGTCTTGAATTTCTTATAAGAGCTTTCGATTGGTGTATGAAAATGAAAATGAATTTTAAAAAATTTTAATGTACTTTTACAATATAAATAATTTTTGAAATATATTCTTCAGTAGATCATTGCATCATCTGGGATGGCTTACTGCATTTGTAATTATATGCCTATTCTCAATGCTCAGTGAATTAAGTCAAAAAGTGATAAGGTCATTAGCTTATTTGTAAATTAAAAAAAAAACACTGTCCTCCCGTTGCTTGTTGCTCATTGATTTGTTCTAGCGAGCCCAGTAACATCTCCATTGTGACACTTGTTACTGTGTTTGGCATATCGAATACGTCGCGGATAGCTTGCCAGGCTTTGCCGTGTGGGCTAGATACTCTTGGCAGCTTTTAGGGCTCTCCAAGAGGGGTGAAGGAGTCAAACCTGGGTGAGCCAGGCCAGCAATGCACAAGGCAAACACCCTACCAAGCTATAGCACAGTGGTTACTGTGTTTGCCTTGCATGCAGCTGACCCAGTTTTGATTCCTCCGCCCCTCTTGGAGAGCCCGGCAAGCTACCAAGAGTATCTCGCCCTCACGGCAAAGCCTGGCAAGCTATCCGCGACGTATTCGATATGCCAAACACAGTAATTGCAAGTCTCTTGTAAATTAATAAGGTCAACTATAAACTAATAATCACCACTTTTCTGTTACTTCTCAATAGATACTATCGTGTTATTAGTATATCTTGAGAGTTTTTTACATTTATTTTTTGTTTGTTTTTTGATATTTTTGTTTGGTATTGGTTTTGGGGCTATGCCTGGTGGCTCTCAGGACTTATTCCTGGCTCTGTGTTCAGGAATTACTCCTGGTGAGCTCCTGGGACTGTATGGGGTACTGGGACTAGATCCTGGGTTGGCTGAATGCAAGGCAAGTTACCCACTGTATTATTGCCCCAGCTTCTGATTCACACATATTCTTAAACTGAAAAGAAGAAACACTTTAAAATTGATAAAGAGAAATTCAAATATGCAGAAAATAATTTTTGTTCAGATCTTCCAGAGACAGAGATAATGAGCTGGCAAACATACAATACATAGAATATTTAAACATCAAATCATTTATAAATAAAACATAGAATATAACAACTATATAAGTGAAATAAACTAGAAGGAAAAGAATAAATATGGAATGATCTCACTTATCTGTGGTCTATAGAGAAATAAAACAAAGTGTCAAATGATGACAAACCCTTGTTCCTGAATGACACAACTAAGAGTATCAAACAAGTGTGGAACGTCATGTGTGTGTAGTGGGGGAATAATAGGGAGGTGGACTGGAAGTAATGGAACGACATTGGTGGACTTGGTGATGGCAAGATATAGTAACTGCGTATATCAAAAACTATAAGCATTAACACTGTTGTAATCAGGTGACTTAAGCTATAATAATTAAAAAAATTGAGTCATTCCCCATGGTACTCAGGGCTTACTCCTGGCTCTTTACTCAGGGATCACTCTTGAAGGCTTGGGACACTGTGGGGTGCTGGGAATTGAGCCTAGGTTAGCTGCAAGCAAAGCAAGCACCTTACCTGCTAGACTATTGCTCCATTTTCCAATTAAATCTTCAGAACTATAGAATATGCAACTATTCTGACAAAAATAACTTTGGATGCAGATAGTTTCATTGGTAACTTCTTCCAAATATTTAAAGAAAATAAACCTCTGGGGCTGGAGCTGTATGACAGAGGGCAGGGCGTTTGCCTTGCACGCGGCCAACCCTGGTTCAATTCCCAGCATCCCATATGGTCTGCCGAGCACAACCAGGAGTAATTCCTGAGTGAAGAGCCAGGAATAAACCCTGGAGTGCATCACCAGGTGTGACCCAAAAAGCAAAATAATAATTATAATAATTATAATAATAATAATAATAAGGAAAATAAACCTCAATCTAACACAACATTGCACGGACTAACGAATTCCAATTCCAGCTCATATTATGAAAGCAACATTACCCTGATATCAAAATCGGAGGACATTACACAATCTATAATATGTGAACAAAATGAATATAATTAAAAATGAGGGACCTGAAGACAGAATAGCAGTTAGGGTACATGCCAGACATGTCTCCCAGCATTGTCAGATGCAGCCCTATAGTCTCTGCTCATGCAGTCAGAGGCTCTCAACACTCCTGTGTTGACAGCAGTGTCTCTAGAACTCCAAGGCAGTAGCAGCATCACATCCTCAGTTCTATCCAACTTTCAACAAACTGCATGATTTCATCATTCTTTGAAGCTGCATACTGTGGTGTACTACAACTTCATGGTGTACTCCCATGTCACTGGACACCAAGCTATTTTACTCAATGCTTAAATGAAAAATGCACACAAACATCCTTCTGAGTGATTATTTTTGTGTGCTCTGGGTAGATATCCAGAAGTGGAATTGCTGGTTCTTATTACAACTCAATTTATACTTTACTTAGAACTCTTCAAACTGTTTCCATAGAGGATAAACTATACAATATTGCCACAGCAATCGATGAGAGTATCTTTTTCCCCCACCTTCCTTCCAACCCTGATTGTTCTCAGTATTTTTGATATATGCCACTCACTAGTATGAGATCATCTTATTTTGAATATCTCTAATAATAAGCAATTTGACCATGTTTTCCTATACCCATTGGCCATATGTATTCCTTCTGAGAACTGACCCTCTCCATTTTTAAAGTTTTGTGAGTTTTTATTCTTTTCATTGATATTTGTAAGTATTTGACATGTCTTTGATAGGAAATCTTTATATGATGTTTTGGGTGCAAATATTTTCTCTCAGTATTTTAGTTTTAGCCTGTGTTTCTTTTGGCATATAGGAACTCTTTAATTTGATGTATTTCCATTTTTTTATTGGTTATGTTGTTTTTGCTAGTGGCATCATATCACTGAGGATCCCTTTGAGGTCCCAATCTTGGAGCATCCTGCCTACATTTTCCTCAATTTACTTTATAGTATCCAGTATGATCCCCACGTCTTTGATATACTTTAAATTTACTTTTTTATAGGGTGTAAGATATAGATCAAACCTAAGTCTTTTTACACAAGGTTATATAGTTTTCCCAGAACCATTTATTGAAGAGGCTATCTTTACTACATTTCATGTTATTAGCTTCTTTGTCAAAAATTAGCTGACCATATATGGTGATTTGATGATGATCTTCTAAGATCTCTTATTAATCCAGAAATAGAAAAGTACATCTCTAGTCTGCCAACAAATGTTCCAAAAATATTGAAATCATACATGTTGATGAAATAGTGAAATAACTTTCCTGTTATCTGTAAGAACATAAGGGTACCTGCTATATTGAATTCTATTGTCCTATTTGAATTTTAAAAAGTGAACATAAGAGAACTACCTGATATGAGTCCAGTATACCAAAGGAGATGTGCCCGGAGCCGGAGGTTCTTCATCCTCTTAGCTATTTCTTTGATGCTCTTGAAGGCGTTTCAAGCCGCTCTCTTCCTCCTGTGCAACTCAGGTGCCAGGTCATTTGTCATGTTGACTTCTCGACCTAGTATATATAACTCTTGCATTCAGAGATGTTCATTCTGTTGAGAGTGAATGGAACGTCAGGAACGAGACTATTTCTCTTGAGTTTCAGCTGTAGTCCAACCTTTCCACACTCATGGTCGAAGTCGACCAGATTTGTGCTGCTTGGCTAATGTTTGGTGTTATTAGAACAATGTCACCAGCAAAGTGGAGGTGGTGAAGTTGCCAACCATCTATCTTCACTCCCATTCCTTCCCATTCCAGTGGTTGCATAACATTCTCAAGGTGGCACTGAAGAGTTTTGGTGAAATGGGATCACCCTGCTGAACACCTCTCTTGACATGGATGATCACTGCTTTGTAGAATGGTGAGATCCTGGTAGTGAATCCATAATATAGCTCACAGAGGATCCTGGTGTATTGAGTTTGAACGCCCTGTTTGTTTAGGGCTTCGATGACTGCTTCCATCTCAACAGAATCAGAGGCCTTCTTTAAATCATTGAAAATTAGACAGAGCAGCATCGTGAACTCCTGAGAAACCTCAATGAGCTTGGCTATGGTGTGGATATGGTCAATCGTGCTGAATCCTTTGCAGAACCCAGCTTGCTCGCATGGTTGTCCTTCATCTAGTGTTCTGCCAATCCTATTTAGGATGACTTGAGTGAACAGCTTGTAGACGACAAACAACAGGCAGATCGGACAATGATGCCAGTGTCTCCCTTTCGGAGAGCCTGGCAAGCTACCGAGAGTATCCTGCCCACAAGATAGAGCCTGGCAAGCTAACCATGACGTATTCGATATGCTAAAACCAGTAAATATAATGGGTCTCATTCCCCTGACCCTGAAAGAGCCACCAATATGGCAACATTAAGAAGGATGAGGATTTTTATCTACACTGCTTTGTTTATGAATTCATTCAATCATTTAAGCCATGCAAAGTGCTCTATCAAATGTATGTAACTGAATGACCAATAAAATTAAAATGAAATATTAGGAAACAATTTTTCTTTTGTACCAAATCTGTTTTTCTCCTCTGTCATTTACTTTCAGTTGTGAATTTAGAACAAAAGTTATTCAGACTACTTACAAAAGTCAAATGGGATTTTATTGTATTTAAAAGTAATTTATTTTCTAAGCAAACACCATTAAAAATTTCTATATGCACCATTAAATAATTTTATTACCAACAATGGATGCCTTTTGACATATCAGTGGATATAGATAGACACAAGGTAATTGAATTTTACAATTATGTCCTTTAGGGCACGGGCTTAGTAAATCTCAATGCATGAGTCAGACTGAAAATCATTTCCATCTACTTCAGACTGTAAATGTTTTAATAAAAACATTCATTTAATGTTCCACAGTAATTGTAACTCGCTCCCTTGAGTTAAATGCTAATGCTGAAAAATTGTGATATTGCAAATTATTCAGCTATGAAAAATAACCACAATAAAATGTGCTAAATTTTTTCATATTAAACAGGAATTAGATGTCTCAAAAGAATTTTGGGGGTTTTGCAGAGAATAAAATTAAATTCTAAAAAAAATATATTAAACGCATTGACTCATTTTTTCTTGGTTTGGGGGACACACCCAGCAGTGCTTAGGGTTTACTCCTAGCTCTGTGCTCAGGGATCTGTCCTGGTAGACTCAGGAACTGTATGGAATGCTAGGAGTTGAGTCTGGGTCAGCTGCATGCAAGGCAAGGCCTTTATACACTGGACTATTGCTTTGACCCACATATTGATACATATTAGCTTTGTTTTGTTTGGAGGCCAAACCATGGTATGCTCAGAGTACTCCTGGCTCTGTATTCTGGAATCACACCTGCTGTCTTGGGGAATCATAGGGGATTCTGGGAGTTGAACCCAGATCGGCCACGTGTGAGGCATCCATCCCATCAGCTGTACTATTGATCCAGCTCTTTGACTAAATTTTATAAATAGCAGAAGACTACTGTTGTGCAGAGAGACATTACACTGGTGTTCATATCTTTTTGTGTTATTCTTCAACCAGGACAATAATGAATGCCCTATAATCATGATAAAATAAAATGGTCTTACTGCTAATTGGACAGCAAGGGGCACCATTTTGTGCATATTATACTCATGTGCTAACAATGTTAATGTTGAGGAGAGGTTCCCCTATATACTCCTGGACCAATGAACCTCAGAGTTAGATGGTGACCTTTATTTATTTTTTTGGTCCATATGTATTGCCATTCTCAAAGATTAAGTTAAAAAACTTATAAATTTAATTGATATGTTTTGCATATAAAAAGTAACTCAGAATGATTTGATAGAAAAACAAGAGAAAATAACAAAATGTACCCTCTAATTATCTCACACATTTCTCCAGGCATTATCCATCTATCTGTATCTACAAGGGGATTCCAAGATTCTTTCAGGTAGATCATAAAGCAGAAACTATTTTTTAAATTATCTTAAGATTTTTTTCTTACTTTTTAATCAGTGTCAACATTTTATTTTAAGACGCAGAAATAATGGTTACTAAGTAAAACTATTGGAACCCTAACATATATGAAGGTATAAAATTACTGCAATAGTCTTTATTCTTGTTTCTCTCACCAACTCTAAGAGAAAAAACAGTCAGATTTACTCAAAACCATACTTGATGAATCAGTAAAAACTATTAATTATTTTATTAAACTCATGTTCTTTCCTGAATTTTTTTTCTTTATGGGTCACACCCAGCTATGCACAGGGGTTACTCCTGGCTCTGCAATCAGGAATTACTCCAGGCGGTGCTCAGGGGACCATATGGGATGCTGGAAATTGAACTCGGGTCGGCCACATGCAAGGCAAATGCCCTACCCACTGTGCTATCGCTCCAGCCCACTTTCCTGGATTTTTTAACCTGTTTTTGTTTTGGATAACTCCTGGAACTGCTCAGGAAATTATATGTGGAATTGGATATCAAACCTGGGTCAACTGCATGCAAGAAAAGAGCAACTAAGACCAACCAGTCTGGCCCTTGTTCCTTCCTTTGCCTTCCCATCGCCATCGACCTCCCCGGGGTGGGGGAACCAGCGTGAGACTACCAAATGTGGCGGGAGAGATAGAGCCACCACGGCTGCTGTCTTTTTTGAGTTTACACATGTAGTGAAACAAAAATCCTAAAACTTTCTTGTGAATCATTTTCTAAATTGAATTCTTAGTATGAAGTTTAAATTGCAATCATCTTCATTTTCTCCACTGACTATGCATTGACTATTAGTGAATTGTTTCTTACCTAAATTTACCTAAAGTGTTGAATGTGTTAATGTAAATGTGTATGTCCTCTTCCCAATATTGATATTACTTAATCCTCATCTCCATGACACTTAACAATCCTATGTCTGTGAAGTAAGGGGATGGGAGGAGTCCCCCAAAAATTGTGTGAAATTTTCAAAAAACACTATGAAGTATGTTGTCTAAAGGCTTTAACTGCTAGAAATTACTCAATAAGATAACATGTAGAGCCTGAGGAAGTGATGTTATTCCAGTCCTGAAGTGTCAGATATTTCCTGGGCTGCCTCAGTGGTACTTGGGGACCACCAAGGGCTGTACAATGCTCTGCAGACAATGTGGTACTATGGACCAACTGTGATCAGCTATGCCCATGTACAAGTCAAGCATATCAAGTCCTCTTCTCTGTTTATGGCTCTAAATTGGACTTTCAAAAAATCCAATGAGACATATAAATATTTTATATATATGTAACGAGAATTATTTTCAGGAAATTGTGTATATGGGGGCCGGAGTGAAAGCACATCGGGTAGGGCATTTGCTTTGCACGAGGCCGACCTGAGTTTGATACCCGGCATCCCATATGGTCCCCGAGCACTGCCAGGAGTAATTTCTGAGTGCAAAGCCAGAAATAACACCTGAATATTGCCAGGTGTGACCCAAAAAGAAAAAAAATTATATATCATTATGGAGGTAAAAAAATCTCAAATCTTCTGTTATCAAGCTATAGTACAATTTGTGTAATTATTAGTATAAAAGCAGAATACAGAAATTGCAATAAGAAGACAGACAGAATAAGACAGTCTTTAGTCAGACTTTTTATTCTATTAAGGCTTTCACTGAAATATATGAGAATATCAAAATGGGTATATCAATCTATTTTACACAGACTACCCATTCAAATTTCAATTTCCTCTACAAAAATCCTCATAGTTACACCAGAATCCTTTAGCAGGTATTTAAGAGTCCTGTAGTCCCTTAAAGTTGATTATCACCAATACATTACATTCAATATTCTTTTTTTTTTTTTTGCTTTTTGGGTCACACCTGGCGATGCACAGGGGTTATTCCTGGCTCTGGACTCAGGAATTACTCCTGGTGGTGCTCAGAGGACCATATGGGATGCTGGGAATTGAATCCGGGTCGGCCGCATGCAAGGCAAACGCTCTACCCGCTGGACTATGCTCCAGCCCAACATTCAATATTCTTTGCCAAGAGAAAAGTAAATTACATTAAATTACTAGTGCAGCAATTACAACTTTTAGTCAGAATATTTTTAAGATCCAATTTTATATACTTCTTTCTTTATATGGCTCTCTGCAACCACACACACACACACACACACACACCACCACCACCACCACCACCACCACCACCACCACCACCACCACATACACATTTTGAAATATTTTCACTCAGCAATCTTTGACAGAGAGCAGAAACAGTTTAAAACATTTGTTGGCCCTTTCTGCCTTCTGTAAAAGGCTAATCATATTAGAGAGAGACTATGTCAGCTTGTTTATGATTGGAAGAGAAGGGAGAAGGCGTATGAGGGCAAGATGGGAGGAAGATAAAGGTTGCTTGAGACAGGAAGCAGCACCAGAAAGGGTTGAAAAGTCCTAGGCAGGAATGTAATTGCAAATGACAGTTGCTATAGATAGTAGCCCAAGAAAATAGCCTTTTCACCTCAAGCTGTTACAAAATGGGAGAAAACAGAATTTTATATAAAAATACATACTGAAGCATAACTACAAATAAAAACACCAACAATTTTTAGACATTAGCACAGATAACAGGTGATTGTGTACCTGTTATATTTTACAACATATCCCTCTAATTTTCAAACCTTTGAATCCTTATTTTTTTTAATTTGACTTCTATATAGAGTATAATATTTGTCTCTTTCTTAATTACCATATTTTAAAATAGCTTTGGTCAATAGGCAAGTTCAATGCATGCATGTTTCTTAATCTTGGCTTATTTTTTTCACATATCATAAGTCATAGCTATAAAAGACTCCCAGGTTTGTGAAAGACATAGCAGATTTTTTTTCTCATCATCAATGTTGCTTTACAGAGACTTCCAAATGGATAAACAGGTAGAAATAATTTTATTTTGACATCATAAAAATGTCATTTCATTTGTTTTATGGTTTGATTATGATTTAAAGTATTGATTCAGAATATTTCCCAAAGGTTATAAATAAAATAATAATAATTAAAAAATCATTCTTCTGATCTCACCAACAAAACAATACAAACAAATCCATGTCAATCCATAAGCTGGTTATCTTATTCAAGCATCTTTTACCAACAGAACTGAGATATATAATATCAAAGCATTAAACACATTCTTACTACTTTTGTTATTTTATTCTTATGTGAAATTTGTTTAAGTTTAATACCAAATTATAAAAAGTCAATATTTAATATCAATTATAATAGAAATGAAAGTATTAATGATTGCCACTAGAGAAAAATTAATATAAGCATAAATGATGAAACCTTTAAAGTTTCAAATTCAACACTGCAAACTGTGCTTAAAAATTAAAATACAACAATAGAAAGAGACTAGAAAGGGAGATAAATTGATAAAATGTAAAGTTTTTCCTTTTCTATCCACTAACATAGAAGCAATGACACCTTGTTAGCAATGAGCTTGTCCTATTCCTTGATCTTTGTTTCTAATACCACTCTTTAATAAAAGAAACCAGATACTGAATTCATAGATGTTCCTAGGGATAAAAGAATATCTTGTAGTACATAATGTAAATAACTGCACTAAATAATGAAGTCAAGGGGGTAGAGAGGTAGTACAGTGGGTAGGAGATTTGCTTTGCATGTGGCCAACCCAGGTTCAATCCCTGGCACCTAAATGTCCCTTGAGTCTGCCAGGAGTAATCTCTGAATGCAAAGCCAGAAGTGATTCCTGAGAACTGCCAGGTATAGCACCAAACAAACAGAAAAACTAGTCAAAATAATTTATAAATTATCCCAAAATATCTCCTATAGGCAAAATCTGGAAATTTGAGTAATGAAATAAAAGAAAGGAACCTTGAATTATAACACAAGTCATGAAATAAATATTCATATATTAACATGATATAACTATTTTATCTTTAAGACATTAAAGATAGAAAGCAATCTATTCCTAAAAAAAATCAAATAAATTTATATAGACCGTTTTCAATAAAAGTTGTATAACTTGAAACTGCCTCCTGCTGTAAATGTAAGCTACACATAGTGACTTATTTCTGAAAAGTAAAATTGAGATAAAAAAGAGATAAAAAATATTTACAATGGAAAAACCCAGGAAGCATTACCTTGGCCTGATGATAAAGGTTAAAATCAGCAGTGTTGCCATATTCACAATACTTCCTTTTTTCAGATAATGTGCTGAGAATGACACATCACACCTATAATCTTCCACTCTACATTCTATAAACTCTATTCAAAAGGAAATTCTATCCATAAATTCTATCCAAAAAGAAACCAAAAAGGGTATTGTGCTAAATATCTGACTATTATTACTGAAAATTTTCAAAGCCATCAAAAGTGAGAAATATGTAAGAACTTTTCATAAACCAGAAAATGTTAGGAAAATTGTATACTTAAATATAATATAACATTCTGGATGATAATCTAAGGGGAATAAAGTACATTGGGGGAAAACTAATGAAATGAAAATAATGTATGAAAATTGTGTGTGAGAAAGAGAGAGAGAGTTAGAGAAAGAGAGAGAGTGGCAAATGTAAAATAAATGAATTCTTCTAATTGGTATAGAACATATAGTAGAAAATCGTTAGATTAAGCAAAGTGAAATAAGCTTATTGAAAATCTTGATTTAAGCAAATTTTCAGAGAAATGACTAACAGGGAAATCTAATGTAATGATGGACAATAGATAGTTCAAGAGAAGTCAATAATATCAGATACATTTTTATTTCAACTCAATATTTACAGAAATTTCTGAGCAGTATCAAGAATGATAAAAGGTCAAACTTTAACCCACTTGCAAGAAAAGAAACTATTGTGTCATAGTTTAATGGATACCAGAAGAAACAAAATTCCTGCATCAGAGATGAGAAAAATGTTATGATTTACACATTATTACTGTACTAAGGAAATAAATCTTCAAGCTTAACTTCCACAAGATGACATTAGTAATGATAATATCTGAACACCTGATAGATTATACAATAAGAAAGAAATTCTGAGCTAAGGGAAATAAAAATTTTATATATGTCAGGATCTGGAAAGATAGTACAGCGGATAGGGCATTTGCCTTGCACATGGCCGACCTGGGTTTGATTCCCAGCATCCTATATGGCCCCCTGAGCACCGGTAGGAGTAACTTCTGAGTACAGAGCCAGGAGTAACCCCTATGCATCACCAGATGTAACCCAAAAAGGAAAAAAAATATATATTTGATATACTTGTCAGTAACTGGAAGGCATTTACTTAATTATATTAGACAGCAAGTCTCTTGCAATTTTCTCTAGATAGAAATCACTTAAATCACTTAACTTCCTGTTAGTCGTCGATTTGTTAGAGCCGGCGCCAGTAACGTCTCCATTCATCCCTGTCTTGTGCCAGTGTCGCCCAATGGCATCTGTTTGCTCTGGGAACATGAAGAGCTTCAAACCGATTGTTCATGATCTTGATGAAGAAGTCTGACCATCTGGTAGGTGGGCGGCCACGCGGTTTTTTGACATCCCGTGGGATCCAGTCGGTAACAGCTCTAGTCCAGCGGTCATCTCTAAATTTCATTACGTGACCAGCCCATCTTATTTTTGACACCTTGGCAAACACCTTGGCAAACGAGACAGAGTCCTTGATTCTTGATCGTCGACGGATGTCGGAACTCCAGATTCTTTCTCTCATTTGAGTGAAACGTGATATTCCAAGCATAGCTCTTTCAATTCCTCTTTGGGAGACCCGAATAGCATTCTCTAGAGAGAAATACTATTTCTATATTCTAAAACTCTTTTGGTAGCCAAATACGCTCAAGAAATAATCCAAAATAAATGCTAGCTTGTGCCTTCCTTCTAAAAGTAGGTGAAACATGAAAGACCCTTGGAAAATTATTTTCCAATAAATATTTCATAGCTTTATAATAATCTTCTATACCTATTGACAAAATATTATCAGCCTATAGTATTAAAATTAGGTTTTTAAAAATCATCAACATTATATGGTTTAAAAAAAGAAGTAGTTTTCTTGACTTAAATGATGTTGTATAGTTTTCAAATAGTTGCAAGTTTTCTTGTCAAGTTCATCAGAGTAGGTGACTTCAACAAAACAGAACAGTGTAGAAGTATTTGCTGTTGTGTTGATTTGGTTAAAGTTCATGAGGGTCCCTCAAGATGCTGTGCTTTTCTTTGAAAGAAGAGACCTTTCAAGTTATGGTGAAATGATGGCCCCTAAAAGGTAAGACTGACATTGATAAATTGGATTAGACAAAAGATGACCCTTTCACAGAGTGGCTGTTTGCAATCACTGATTTGAAAAGCAGAACATGTTAAAACTTAAGTTTTAAAGAGAGACAAGCAAAATTCACCCCACCTCCACCCCACCCTTCTAGGTTTTGCCTTCAGGCAAATAGCAGGGCTTATAATCAGTTACAAGAAAGAATTTCATGGAACTCATCATCATCTAGAATGATTCATGAACTCAAGATACCATCTTATTTATAACCCAAAACCCACCACATTTTTTCCCCAAGAAATAAACAAGAGAGTGGCTGGAGTGATAGCACAGTGGGTCCCCTGAGAACCACAAGGAGTAATTCCTGAGTGCAGAGCCAGGAGTAACCCCTGTTATCACCAGGTGTGATCCAAAAAGAAAAAAAAAAGAAAGAAACAAGATAGAAGTTTCTAACCCCTTCTCTATTACAGAGAGCTAAGAGGGTAGATATGAGCATTGCTCTTATCTTCGCTACAATAGGTATGCAAACGCTCCTCCTTTATTGCAAAAGCTGAAGAGACAGTCGTTAGCATTTTGATACATTAGTCAGCACATTCATGGTCTACTTCAGTGGTAAAGGGATTGTGGACCTAAAACGGCAGCTGAAAGCAAATTCTCATTAGTACCTAAAATCATGAACAGGTTTTTCTAGAAACTGTCTCAAGAGAACAGTGTACTGCATAATTTCAGTAACATTGGAAGGGTAAAATAAGTTACAAGACTAATGTATAATAAAGGCCAAAATTATTAATAGAAAATAATTTGAGGATTCCTCTTTACAGACAGAAAGATGATAGCAACCTGTCTTCCTGTGGTACAGTTGAAGGGGATGGGCAAAACAAGGCCAATCTGCCCAATGTTCTTTCCTGAGAAAGTAAGGGCTCGAAAGCCTGTCTTTGCCCTGGTTATGGTCTGATTTCCTCCAACTGCACAGAGTTTTATATAATGAGGAGAAATGCCCCGCTCCTCAGAACCCTGGGTAATTGACATGGCGCATCTTAGTCAGCCGCCACCTTCTTCCTACTCATTAAAGATTGATGGCATGGATGCAAAAGTCATTGAAGGAGATGAATATGTCGCCAATACCAAATGTATTTTTCTTCTTCAGTCACCTGAAGTTCGAAGCAGATAATCTGTTATGTCTTGAGGTGCCATTTCTGTGCATTTTCTCTTGATTCCACCACCAGAAAGGGCAACTTAAAGTATATTAAAAGACTGTTAGTTTAAAGTTGTGTATTTCCAGTTTTATCTAATGAACACAATTGCAGAAAAATTATCTTAAAATGGGAGGATAAACGAGGATAACTTATTGCCAAAGATATAGTATAGTTGGTAAAGAGCTTCTGGGAGAGACCAGGTTGATCTCCAGTAGCATATATGATCTGGAGCACACCCAGGTGTGAACCCTGAGCACAGAACCAGAAGTAATTACTGAGCAATTCTGGGAATTGCCTCAAAATAAAAGAGCAATAACAGAGTCAAATATTGCCATTACTTTTCAAATACTTGAAAAGTTTCATTTTTTTTTCTATTTCATATAAACGTCTGACTTTAAAATGTAGACCCTAATTAGCAAGCAATAGTTATCTTTCCAAGTGGTTTTAAAGGTCTAGTCATTAATAATATAAGAAGAATCCACATCAACCTAGAAGACACTATATAATTCAATAAATTATACATGATCTTATAATTTTGGATTTTATAGTTTTAATTGAATGCTTGTATAACTTATAATGTCACAATCTTTATGAATTAACAATTTCCATCTGAAACTTCTTCTGTTAGTCTAAATCTTTAGCAATGTTTAGATGTGTATAAATTGTATGGTGTGTGAATGTGTGTGTCTGTATGTGTATTCCCTAGGTTGTATTTTCAAATAAAATGATGGGGTTTTTAGAAAACACAACAGAACACCATTTTCTGGTTTTAATTTTTCTCAATGGCATTAATTATATATTCCACCTTACTGAACACTGGCAATATCCTAGACATCATGTTTGTAGCTGTCAAACTTAGATAAATTTGTCACAAGTAAAACTTACAAGTAAAATTTACAAGTCAGTAAGGGATGCAAATATTCTTTGAAATAGTTTTGAAATTCATTTTTAGAATCAGTTTTGGATTTTATATTTTCGAACCAAATGAGATTAATACTTATTTACTAGAACTTTTTGGTTCTTAAATAAAGATGAAACCTTAACAGATTATTACTTGTCCATGTCTGCTTTTTGGAATTTTATTTTTTTCTTCTTATATTTATTGAATGAATCACTGTGGGAAAAGTTACAAAGCTTTCAGGTTTAAGTCTTGGTCATACAATGATTAAACACCTTTCCCTTTGCCAGTACTCATTTTTCATTACCAAGAACCCCTCTATACCCCTCTCCAGCCCCTCCCAATGCCTGTGAGGCAGATGATTTCCACTTAACTCTTCTCTACATTGATTACATTCATTGTTTTGACAAAATGTGCACCATTATTGTTTAGAATTTCCCCCCCCCCAACAATCAGAATTGCTGAGAAGGCATTGTGAAATACTTTGTATTCTAAAGCTGGTTATGAGAATCATATAATGATTTTGGATTTCTGCAAAGAGCCAGATAATTATGAGATTGGTTTCTGTGCATCTGGTGTTATGGCTGTGCCGTAGATCCACTCGTGGGGGGCAACTCGTGACCTCAGTAGGGAGTGAGGGAAGAACCAGTACCACCCCACTTCCCATGAGACTGCAGTTGCCCCATCACCGCGGGCTCATACCTCGTTTTACAATAAGCTCTGAGGTGGCAGCCACCTTGCTAACAGGGGGGAAAAAGGTGGAAGGGAGCAACACCCTTTCCCTCTCAGGGAGGCATGGCGCCATAGTTTAACACATGATCCATTCTCTTTTCTGCCACAAGCTGCCAGACTCTGGATTAAGTCCTTTTGCCTCTGGAGCCATGGCCATGCCAGAGAGCCGCTCATCAGGAGCAACTTGTGACCTCGGTAGGGCGTGAAGGACGAGCTGGTACTGCCCCCTTCCCATGAGACTGCAGTTGCCCCATCACCACCCGCTCATACCTGGCTTTCCTATAAGCTCTGAGGTGGCGACCACCTTGTATGCAGTCCAGATGCATTTCTGCCAAAAGCCACTGATTTTGAGATTTGTTTCTGAGTCTCTGGGATCATGGCTATTAATCACCTTGATCAGGAGCCAGAGAGGCCATTTGTAGGCGGCGACTCGAGGTATCGTTGGGATGGGGAGGAAGGGTCAGTTCCACCCCCATCTGGTGAGGCTACACGTGTCTCATCACTGCACCCAAACCTGACTGTCCAGTGGCCTCTGGAGGATGGTGGTCACTGGGCCGCCAGGGGAACAGACCAGGGCACAAAACCTATTCCCACCTGGAGTGGCCCAGCTCCAGTAACCTACTGCAGGAACAGGATGCATTTTTGCCAAAAGCATTTGGGTTCCAAGATTCATTTCTGAGTCTCTGGGATCATGGCCGTTAACCAGTTCGATCAGAAACCAAAGAGGCCATGCTTCCAATTATATAGCTGAGCGGGAGGTGGTTTGTAGTGTGTCTCCCACATACCTAACTTTTGGCCGTTTACTTTCTTGGTAAACTTTGCCCCAATTTTGGGGGGTCTGGAGTAAGGCACAGCAATAATTTGGGGGTATCTGAAAGTCTGACGGTGCCATCAGGCTGCTGATGCACTCCCCTCACAGGTACAGATTAACCTTTGGCGGCACCATACTCCCAGCTTTTTGGAATTTTAGATGCATATATTTTACTATACTTTAGGTCATGTTTGCTATTGTGCTAACATGTATGGTATTGTTGAACAAAATTGCTGCTCTTCCCTACCACCAAAATGCCCAAGATCTTCCACCACTGTCCCTCACTTCTAGTCCTCCTCTTCATTCCCCTACGAATCCTACAGAAACAAATCTTCCAACTAAAGTGTAGTTATTTGTCTGTGATAAAAATCAAAAGCACACTCTTATGAAGCACACAATTTCTGAAATGTCTTTGGTAAGTATCAAAACACCACATTAAGATTATTTCCTTCTTTATAAAAAAATGACTTTTCTGTTGTTTTTAACCACCCCCCCCAGAAGTACTTGGGGAATACTCCTGACTCTGCGTGTGGATTATTCTTGGCAGTGCTCCATAGACCATGTGGAGCCAGGGATCAAAATCAAAAATACTGTAAGAAATAACAGGTCATTTCATTGAATTATTTCTCTAATCCCAAATATTTTCTATACATAAACAAATTGATAATTGATTTGTTAGCAGAATATTAAGTTATTTTTGCAATATCCAATTTTTTTTACTTTTTAGATTTATATTATTATTTGTAATAAAAGTTGCATATAAATAATTTATAGTTATTGATAAGTATATATTAGTATGCATATTTATAATATTACTCATTTTATAACCTAAATGGTATAAACAAACAAACTGTCAACAAACAAACTGTCCTTCCATTGTTCATCAATTTGCTCGAGTGGTCCCAGTAACGTCTCCATTCTTTGACTTCTTGTTACTGTGTTTGGCATATTGAATACTCTCGGTAGCTTGCCAGGCTCTCCGAGAGGGGAGGAGGAATCGAAACCGGCTCAGCCAGTCTGGCTGTGTGCAAGGCAAACACTCTACCACTGTGTTATCACTCCAGCCCTAAAATGGTATAAAAGAATACATATTTGTTAGATATTTGGAAGAAGGGGTAAAAAGCAGGGAAACTCAAATGTGTTTATGTTTGCATAAATACTAAATCACTTAATTAACATACAAGTTAAGGGAATGTTAAATACCCCAAGGATATCGAAGCTTAAAAAGGGGCTATATCATGCTAGAGGTACCTTTTCCTGTTCCCACTATATGATATACCACTGATAAATATAGCTCTTTAAATTTCTATAACTCTTATGAGTATAACTTTTATGTTGAGGAGCTTGCACTTTTATTTCATCTGTAGTTGTTAAGCTATAAGAATAGTTAATCACAAAACAAAAGGATATATCAGGAACCAAAATGTTTTTGATTATTATAAAATGACTAACGCTATAGACCAGTGCTGCACATTTTCTCATGTGAGTAACCCAGTTGACTGGGTGCTTTTAACTAAGTGGATATTCATAAAAAATTACTTTACAATTAGTATATATTATATATCAGATGTAAATTATATGTGACATATTTTCATATGAGACCAGTTGTAGTTACCGGTTTTGGCATATCGAATACACAATGGATAGCTTGCCAGGCTCTTCCATGTGGGCGGAATACTCTCGGTAGCTTGCCAGTCTTTCCGAGAGGAAAGATGGTCAGACTTCTTCATCAAGATCATGAACGATCGGTTTGAGGCTTTTCATGTTCCCAGAGCGAACAGATGCCATTGGGCTACACTAGCATGCGACAGGGACAAATGGAGACGTTACTGGTGCCCACTCGAGCAAATCGACAACTAACGGGAAGTTAAGTGATTAAGTGATTTTCATATAATACTACCAATTATAATTTAATTGACTAAATACATAGCTAAACTGTATATCATAACTACAACATAACTGCAATTAAATTGATTAAATACATAAAAATATATCACCATATATAGATAGAGATATATATCTTCTAAAATTTTTTGTCTAAAGGGTCAATGTGAAATCATAGTGCATTTGCCTTTCTACTTCGAACTTATTTTATTTAGCATGATCTGAGAACCCTGCAAGCTACCGAGAGTATCTCGCCCACACGGCAAAGCCTGGCAAGCTACCCATGAAGTATTAAATATGCCAAACACAAGTCTCATGATGAAGATGTTACTGGATCCACTCAAGCAAGTCAATGAACAACGGGAAGAGAGTGCTACAGTGCTACAGTGCTCACTCATAAATGGGATATACAGGAGCAAAGAGAGAAAGCACGCCTCAATGAAGGCAAACTCATGAACTCCAAACACAGAACTGAATGAGAAGGGAGAAAGAAGGGGGAAAATGAACTGTGGGAGAAGGGTATTGGTAGTTTGATAAGGAGTGTGATACACTAAGATATTTGAAGAAGTATGTGCTAGTATCGCTAAAACATATACAATTTTGTAATCCATTGTTTCAGTAATAGCACTGTAGCACTGTCCTCCCATTGTTCATCAATTTACACAAACGGTCCCAGTAACGTCTCCATTGTGTGACTTGTTACTGTGTTTGGCGTATCTAATACATCATGGGGAGCTTGCCAGGCTTTGCCATGCGGGCGAGATACTCTTGGGGCAGAGGAATCAAACCTGGGTTGGTTATGTTGGCTGCATGCAAAGCAAACACTTTACCCACTGTGCTTTCACTTCAGTAATTAAAATTTTAAATCAAGTGGTCAGTGTAAGCATTCTGAAACTTTCTGGTAAAGATGTAAGAAGCTTGAACAATAACTTGATATTTATTATAGGTTTCCGATAAAGAAGTGCATAATAAAGAAAATCATTCTAAAAAGTCTCTATTTTATCCTGATAAAAATTCATACAAAGCACTATTTTTACTTAAGATAAGTTTACTTACCTTAAGCCCACTTTTCAAAATGATGTTCTCCTTTGTATTCTTCCCCTCACAAATAGTAGATAGGAGCTACTTCAATAAGGAAACACAATGAGCGGAATAATAAATGCCCAAAGGCAATGGAAACAAAGAATTTGGAAACTGGCATTTAGTAGGAAACACCCCCCTTGAGAGACTGGGAGACAGGACAGGGAGGAAAGAGAAAACTGGAGAAAGTAGTGCCGAAAGGTGTTTTATAAGAAAGTGTTTTGTATGAAACCCTATTGGCAACCGTGCAATAAACTACAATGCAAATGATAAATGATAGATAGATAGATAGATAGATAGATAGATAGATAGATAGATAAGCAGACAGGCAGATAGATGATAGATATGTTTTTAAAAATGTCCCTAGTAGAAGCAAACTGGTAGGTGGGAGGCAAAGGGAAGAAGTGGGGAAATTGGTGGAAGGAAATGGGCAGAGGTGAAGGGATTGGTGTTCAAACAATGTATGTCTGAAACCCAATTGTGAATATCTTTGCAATTTTATGGTAACTATTAAAATATTTTTAAAAAAATAAATAAAGTTCCATCATTCAATAACCCTCTGAGTTTCCCTGAGTCTCATGGCACTAATTTAAATTTTTTAATGAAATTGGTTGGATATTTTTTCTAATATATTTGAAATGTTTTCTTTTATATTTGAATTTTTAACACAAAAATCAGTCTCTAGTACTTCATTTATTCCTCAGGAGTAAGCTCATGGAATACTCAACACAGGTGTATTCTGAAATTGAACGTCCTCTGAATTATGGATGGACCACTTGTATGCACTCAGCTTAAATATTTCCAATATATACAAATAGCTTCTAACTATTAGTCAATGACAGAATATTTGCAGTATGTGGTGTCAACTTGAAGACTTGAATTGAGGAGGCTGAAAAATCCTGCTGTCCAGACTGTTAATCAGACTGATGGAATTTTATTTTTACGTGATGGAAAAAAAACATTGGCAGTTGCTTTTATAATTATTAATGGCAGCTGTCAGGCATATGATTATTGATTGAAGATGAGTCAAACTTGGCCATAAAAAATTTGAAACTGGAACACAAATGTAAGAATAAGCATCCTATAAGTGTTTATAAGCTCACCAAAGAGAATCTGCTAATTAAATATCGAGTATTTACTTACAACAGCCAGATGGGACACTAATGAACTTGTTCAATGGATGCAAACAAGTTATCACCCTCTCTGTCAGTCAATCTTACTGAAAAGAAGCAATTTCCATCACTGTAGGAGCCCACAGTTAATTCAGAAGCCCCAAGATTTTAATGAGCTCAAGGCCTACATAGTGGGTGGTAGAGTCTAGCCACCCACTTCTCTAATCATACAAAAGTCATTTTTAAGGGTAAAATGTGACCTAAAGTAGCTCAGGTTTTATACAAAAACAAAATCATTCATTTTACCTATAAAAATAAAGAGAGAAGGAAATTTAAAAACTAAAAATCAGCAGTAGCAGCAGAAAGAATGGCTTGTTTTTATTTATTTTTGTTTTATTTTACAAAGCTGTTCATGATTGGGCTTCAGTCATACAATGTTAGAACACTGTTTTTACTTGAGCTTAATGCACTGAACAAAAGCACAACAGACGATTAAAATTGATAATCCAATCCAAATTTTATCATTTTATGTATATCTAATAAGCCTATCAGAAAATACTGTCACTATATTGAGAACAGTGAGCAAAAAGAGAGCCCACCACCCCATGTGTGCTAGCTCTAATGTATAAGCACTCTAAAAGTTATGGTTGTTTCCATAAAATATACTGCTTGGGATAGAAAACCATAAAATTATGTTTACCACAAGCACTTAACATTCAATTATATAAATGTGATCACTTTAAAATTAAATGATGCAGAACAACTGAGTTATAGTTTATTAATGGGTAGTTAAAGAGAATAAATTAATAATGTTGCTGTAGGATAGAATGGCAAAACATAGAAATGTTTTTTAAAATATAGTTTAGTGCATTTCTCTTTGTCCAAGTCTCAATCTATGTGTACTCTCAGTGTTCTCTCTCTCACTTTCTCTCTCACAGGCAAATTTTGCTTAAATTTTTATTTTAATTTGTATTTCTCTTATCTATTTTTACTTTATATTATTTCTGTGTTTGTGATGCTAACAATACAACCTGTTGCATCATACATGCAAAGAATGTGCTCTACAGCCCCCATTTTCTCTATTCTTTCTATTACATTTCATAGATTTTTGTCAATTATCTTTATTTCTTTCTGTTTTGAGTTTAACTGACCTTGCATACTTTGATTTTTAGATAAAAGCTCAGGTGGTATATTCACTTGTGTTTGTATTTCCTAATGTTCTCAAGGTTTCACATATTTATCTCTTTGGCTTGCTATTTTATTCCCTTATATCACTTGTCATCCTGTTGCTCATCGATTTGCCTGAGCAGGCGCCAGTAACATCTCCATTCATCCCTTTCGCGTGGTAGTATAACCCAATGGCATCTGTTCACTTCAGGAACACAAAGAGACTCAAATCATTCAGGGTCTTGACGAAGAAATGTGACCACCTTGTAGGTGGACGGCCTGGTGTTCTTTTGACGTCCCGTGGAGTCCAGTTGGTAATAGCTCTAGTCCAGCGGTCATCTTCAAATCACATTATGTGTCCAGGCCATCTGATTTTCAATGCCTTGGTAAACGAGACAGAGTCCCTGATTCTCCATCATTGACAGAAGTTGAAACTCCTGATCCCTTCTCTCACTTTCGTGAAATGTGATATTCCAAGCATAGCTCTTTTGATTCCTCTTTGGGAGACACAAATAGAATATTAAGTATCTTAATAGCAAAGTTAACGTTAGAGAGAATACAATATTTTTTCAGTTACCCTAGAAACAACATGGACTTTATTTTTAAGTCTTTCTTATTAAAATACAGAAAAATGTTGAAACTTTTTTTTGTGGGGTAGCATGGAAATGAATACAGACATATCTTCTACCCAATCATCCCTCTTAGACCTTGTCTTAATGTCCCTAAATTTAATTAATTTTGTAACTTTGCATATAAATTCTATTTTATTTTGATTTGAGGGCACAGGTGTTCAGGGCTTACTCTTGCCTCTTTACTCAGAAGTCACTGAGTGGCGAGGTTCAGGGACACCAGATGATGTGATGGATCAGCTCCATGCAAGCAAGCATCCTACCTACTGTAATCTCAGGCTATAATAATATATTATTTTTTTCTCATTGTCTTCAACAATCCCACAGAAAACTAAAGAAAGACAATTCTGAATGTCTTCTTCAAAGATCCTACTTGATCCGACATGAATGCAATGAGTCATTGAAAAAAACAGAGGCTCAATATTCTGATTAAGCAGGATAGTTCTTCTTGCTCTCCCCTGTACCAGGAAGGAAATCCAGAGAATTTTAAAGCAAGTGTCTGAGGAGCAAGAAAATGTGTTTTCTCAGAGATTCACATGTGTCTGCCATAAAATTTAAATTCTACAACTCAATATCCATATTCCTTAAGCATATAAGCCTGAAGATATTTTGAAAGTTCTCTATGCTTCAGGATTCTCACTCATAATATATTAAACTTCATAGCATAAATTGATACTTTGAGACAACTAGATCTTCACTAGCATTTTTTCCTAATTTAAGCCCAGGGCCAGTCATTATTATTCCTAGAATATTACTTGATTTTAAACTAGTCCTTTAGCTTTTTATTATCATACTTAAAATATGGATCTTGGTTACAACATAATATTTTAGGTATGATTTATTCAGTATGAAATAGTCTTTAATTTTCTTTGCCTAAAATACATTTATTTAAGGCAGTCTAAATTTTTATGATAGTGCAGCATTTTAATACACAGATATGTTTGAGCCAAAAAAAAATCTCAGATTTCTTTATAAGTTCGGTGGTAACTTTTGTCTTTTGTGACTTGTGCCTCTGATATTATTCTTTAGGGCATCTTGCTAACAATTTTACCTCTAATCAATGTTATCTTATCCTTTGATAATTGCTTATGCATATTTATTTGATTATTGGCAGCACTTGTCTTAATATGAATCAACCACTCATAAAAGTTTAATACCATAAACAAATTTTGTCAGTATTTCCTAGTTTCTTTATTCTCAAAAGAATATAATATAATAAAAAGGTTAGAGTTTTTCAACATAGAGTTTTTCAACATAGTACACATTTCCCTCTAAATTTCCCTCTAGATTTCCAGTTGTCTTACAAATACCCTGCTAGTCATCTTACCAATCTTAAATAAATTCAATTTCTATTATCTAATTATATGTATATATTATCTAATTATATGTAGAGATGTAAATTAAGTGATATGTATATATACAAATATATATTTTATATAGATATGATGTAGATATAGCTTGCTTATAAAAATTGTTTAAAATAAGTAGAGGTCTATCCACTTGCTCGATATAATTTTTTTTAAATTTTACCATTCAAGATTATAAAGATGTGGTATATGCACACAACACAATACTATGTAACTGCAAGGAAAAATGAAACAATACAATTTGCTGGTTGGAACTAGAAGATATTTGAATGAAGTAAGCCCGAAGTCCAAACACAGGATAATCTCATTTACTGTGGTATACAGAATAACTGGACAAGGAAAGGTAATTCTTTAACTGGGGGGGGGGGGGGGAGAATAGGGGATTTCTCGATCATCCCTGAACCCAGAGAATGGGAGGAGAAGTACAAATAAGGGAAGAAATTAAGGGGAAAAGGAAGACTATGAGAAAGGGAAGTAATGGGGGACCAGGGGCAAGGAACCTTAGGTTTAATGGTGATGTGGGAGAGTGGCATACCTATATATCCCAAGCACAGACTCAACAATGAAAATGAGATCTGATCTGCAACCACCAAAACTTTGAAATCTGCCTGTCAAGATGGCAGGTTGGTGGGGCTAGGGAGTGTGAGAGGTAAGAGGAAAAGTGGGAACAGTGGTGGAGGGAAGTTGACACTAGCAGTGGTATTGTTATTGGAATAAATATTGTATACCTAAGACTTAACTATGAATAATTTTGTAAATTACAGTGCTTCAAATAAATTTAAAATATAAAATAATTTTATCATCCAATCATCATTACTTAATGTCTTTATCGCCTTTTATTGTATTTATTTTATAATATGAGTTTCTTCCTATAGGAATTTATAATATTTAAACAAATAAATTAGCTTGCAGCCAATGGAAGCAGAGATATATCCAATCAACTTAATGTTGGGAAATAAAGATTATGGCCTCTGAGATGGTATAGCAAACATTTTTCAGTTGATACCATAAAAGTAAGAAATAACTGAATTCTGAAAAGATTTTTATTTTTTATTGTTAGATGTGAATTCATTCTGTTTCTAATGGGAAAAACTAGTAAGCTTACTGTCATGGGGAAAAATTGGCATTAATTGAATGTGCCATCTCCCACTGAATAAAGCAAGTGGCCCCACCTGTATAACAAATTGCAACCCAAAGAACTTTATTGTAGACCCTGCCAGAATGATGGAAACTTCAAGAATTAAAGCTACTGAGCACAATGACATGAGGCAGGACCCCAAAGAATTTCTTTAATAATCTATAGCAATGAGGTCAGTGACTCACTCTCACTCTCAGTGCACATAAATTTTGCACCAGAAACTTCCACAGAATACTAGAAAAGAAACACATGCTTATTTGAAGGCTTGGCCCCTGAAGCTGTATAAATGAGAAAGTTATGAAAATTGAGTCTAGTAATTATATAACCTTATTGCACCTCTTGACTGGGGGAGTTTTAGGGTAGTTTGAGAAACAGATGTGTGCATGTATGAGCAATATGACTAAACTAACAATGATTATAGGTATAGTTATAAAACTAGCACATCACCATCAATACTGGTTCTTTCCAACCAGTCTCATGGTTGCTTTTATTTGCATTTCCCTGATTATAAGTGACAATGAATACTATTGGTCATCCACATATTTTCTTTAATTGTCTATTCATCTTCTCTCCCCATTTTTGATGAAATATTTTTGTTTGACTTTGTGAGGGTTTTATGCATCTTAAATATTAGCCCTTTCTCTGATGTGTTATTACATGCAAATATTTTTCCCATTCAACAAGGCATTTTTACATTTTGACCTGTCTCTTTGGCTGTGCAAAAACATTTAAATTTGATTCAGCATATTTGATTATAAGTTTTTGTTATCTCTGTCAATAGAGTCCAATCACTGAAGATAGTCCTGAGTTTCATATTATAGAGTTATGCTTATATTTTTCCATAATTTTATGGATCCTGATCTAATCTTTAGCATATTATGAATTGACTTTTACCAATGATGTGAGATATGTATCCAGTTTCTTTTTTTTTTTGAATCTGGCTATACAGTTTTCCCAACACCATTTGTTGAAGAGGTTTTATTTGCTCCATTTTATATACTTAGATCCTTTATAATAGATTAACTGTTCACAAATCTGAGGGGTTATCACTGGTCTCTCAATTCTGTTGCATTGGTCTGAGAGTCTTTATATGCCTGTCTATGTTTTATTGCTGCACTAAGAGCTATAACCAGAATATGAGAACAATTCAAATATCCAATGACAGATGAATGAATAAAGAATTTACAGTGTATATTTGCACTGTAATATTATGAAGCTAGAAGAAAAGAAGAATCTCTCAGTTCACCACAGTATAGATGATTTGGAGGGAATTGTGTTAGGTGAAGTAAGAACAAATACAAGATAATCAAATTATCTGTGGTATTCAGAGAGACCAAACAAGGAAAGAGACAGAGAATGTTAATTGATATCAGAGAATATTAAATCCTTGGCCTTGTATTTTAAAACCCAGTTTACCAATGAAATAGAGAGCCTGACAAGCCCCTCTGAGAGGACTGGAGAATATTATAAAGAAAAGTGGAATTTCAAAGACAAAGTGAAACAATAACATGGAAAATGGGACATAGGCTAGAGGTGAACATCTGCTGGGGAGCAATAGGAGCATTGATAAGAGAAAAAAATTTTAAATTACAATTCTAGCTGCAGGATCCCTTTTGTATTGTAGTTGGTGTTTTCATTCTAAAAAATAAATTTGGCCTTGAATGAGAATGGAAAATTAGTACTGTATATAGAATGTAAATTTTGGGGGTGAAAGAAGGGGAAAAAGCAAATGATATGCAATCGCAAAGGAAATTTTTAAGAACTGTTTTTTTAAAATTGTTACAAAAAGGGAAGATTTAGTTAGAAGGAAGCTATCATGTATACAAGAAGAGAAAAGTAAGTTTTGAAACAAAGTTTAGTTGAGGTAAAAATTGTTATGCTGTAGCATCAACAATAGAAACATACTTGAAAATCAAAGAGATTTATAATACAGAAAGCTACTGAAATATTCTTAGTGGGGAAGATAGAAGAGAAGACATTTTAAGACTCAGAGAGAAGTTTAGACATTCAGGGGCAGGCAACCTCATCCTTCTCAATGAAATTGGATTTTACATCTTTGGCTAAGATTAGTAAGAAACAGGATGGAATTGTTGACTTGAAGTGAATGCTAAATATGAAGACAAGTTGTGAGGAAACAAGTGATGTGAGATGAATAAAATGAAGTGAAGAGCAGCAAGGTGAAGTGAGGTAACAAGAACTTTAGTGGATGCATCCAGAAACATATTGTGGTTTTTCCCTGCAGTACTTAGCACTCCAGAAATAGAAAATTAGTTGCAGCCTGTGACCTAGGACACCAGCAACACAGGTTCATTTTGCTTCCTTTTAGTGCTTCATTTTGCTAAGCAGTTTGACCCCTTGTACTTGAACTTCAGTCTGTACAAGAGCAGTCACTTCATATTCTGTGTATGTTCGTCTTTATTCATATGCTAAGGCTTTATTTTTGCCAAAGTGGTGTTTTTGCCCAAAAAGTGATTATAGTTAAAATTGTTATCCAGAAAAACAAAAGATCCATCTCTGACAAATGGCTACAAAGAAGGTCCTAAGGGATTAAGCCTCTAGCAGGAGCTCTTCAGCCACGTGTCCAGGCACTGGGGGAAAAGATTGCAGGATCAGGTTTAGCATATCAGCGTCTCATATGTGCAGCATGCATTTGTCCCCTTTTTAGGAAGAGTAGGTCAATTTGAACTTCCTCTCTCAGGAATTCATCACTATATTAAAGACTGGTTAAGTAACCTAATTTGTGTTTTTAAATTTTAGTGATACAGTTTCTGTAGGTACTGTTTAGGTGTATACCCACTGAAGGATATAGGGTTCTAAATTTCCATCAATTATACTGATTATTTAATTCCATCAATTATTACTGATTGGATTCCACGGGACATCAAAAGATCACGTGGACGCCCACCTATAAGATGGTCAGACTTCTTCGTCAAGACCCTAAATGATCGGTTTGAGGCTCTACATGTTCCTAAAATGAACAGATATCATTGGGCTACGCTAGCACGCAACCGGGATGAATGGAGACGTCACTGGCACCCGCTCGAATAAATCGATGAATAACGGGGATTAAGTGATTTAAGTGATACTCTTTTACTGAAAACAAGTGTTCAAACCCACGTGCTGGGAATTTTATTACCATACAGAAATTAATTCCAGTTTGATAATGACCTGCCTCTTCCCCGAGGCACATAAGGGAATAACCTGGGGCAACTCATTGGAGAATCATTTGTGCTTTTGAAGGCTGTTATTAGGAAAATTATAAAAAGAGAAAAATCACAGAAGAAAGAATTAACTTGGCTATAAAGTCCTTACCTAAGAAATATTAAGTTTATGTTTTATTTCTGATATGTCTGTAAGTTTATATTTTTAAATGAAGTTAGGCTTCAACTCTACAACAACAAAAATATTTTGGGTTCCTGACTATCTCTGTATGGGTAGCGATCTTATAATACACAACATTCACATATTTGTATACTTTATTTACTATCACATACATTTTACTGGTGCCAAGATGAAAGCTAGAATGGCCGATTTCCTTGCATGGCTTCCAAACTGCAGAGCTATTAATATGAAAAGCATGGACTAATTATAACATCAGTCCTCTTTCTACTTGACTCTATAAAAATGTCAAGTCAAATTTTCCTGTCACCATATTGGTGGTTTCCAAAAAGAATAGAACTGAAGTTCATGTTCCTAAGAGTTATGTGAACTTGGGAAATTATTTTATGTTCCAAGACACCAACTTTAGTTCTAGTTTTAAAATAAAATAAAAGCCTTTTAAGAACGGGGAAAAAAGGAGGAAAATGAAATTAACTTGCCTTCCAATTGCCTAGAATTCAAAAATTAATATGAAATGACAATTAAAACCCAAAACAGTAGAACAAAATTCACATCAAGTCCTTCATGGAAGAAATATTCTATATTTTTTCCAAGTAAGGCCATTTTATTTACCCTTTTTGTGAGATAGATGGAGAGTTCAATATGGCATAAAACTTTTACATATTTACTTTAGGTAGCCAGGAGTGATAAGGCTATTGCAAAATTCAAGTTTATGGCTACCTTCCCTGGAAAGAAAATAATAACACAGGGAACAAAAGGTATTGATAGAACTATCCTGTAAGCTTCCTCAATGAGCCATCTGTCATAGGTTATATGGTCACTGGTTTAAGAAAGAAAAAATCCTATGTAACAAAACTGATCCTGTCCTAATCCAGTTTTATTAAAAAATTAGAGGTCTATAGTCTACTTTCAACATGCTTCTCCCATTCTGGGAGGATCCTCCCAACACCTTTTATTTGGTGCTCCCTTCAATGCCTCTCTTGCAAACAATAGGACCCAAAAGGAGAGAGAGAGAACAAAAGGCAATGACCTACCACAGAGGTAGGGTGGGATGGGGGGATGTGGGGTGGGAGGGATGCTGGGACCCTTGGTGGTGGAGGATGGGCGCTGGTAGAGGGATGGGTACTCGATCATTGTATAACTGAAACCCAAGCACAAAAATTTGTAAGTCTATAACTGTACCTCATGGTGTTTCACTAATAAAAAAATTAGAGGATATAGATGTTCTTTATGATCACTGTGGGGATCAGAACAACTAGTTTAACACATGGATATACAAGGTACAGAATGTTCAGAAGCTGAAGATAAAAATGAAAAGGACTTAAAGTGCACCATTTTATATCTTTCTTATGACATTAATGTCTCATAGTATTTAGTCAGTAAAGAGCTACTTCCTAGGATGGGAATGATAGTTAGGAAGGATTGGAGGATTTTTTAAATAAAATACAGTATATCTATCTTTACCCAGTTCTCCACACATCTCTGGCACAACTCAATAACAAGAGGTATGATGAAACTTGCCAGTGGTTTATACAAACATCATCCAATCAGCCAGTTACATATATTCTAAATATTCCTTGCACACAGGGCAGTATTTGCACCACTATAATGCTCTCAGGTAGAGATAGAAGGATCTTAATGTTCTCTTGTTTCTTTTTCTTTTCTTTAGTTTTGTTTTCTTTTATTTTTTGGTGGTTCTGGAAGGTAATTAATAGGAGAAATTTTGAGAAATATTGTAGTATATAACAACTATATATAATCTTTATTTACACCCATAGGTGTTAGACTACATATAACAAAAATTCACTTAAAATCAAGGATACCTAAAGCACTGCATAGTTTGATGACAATTTTAGGCAATCTTCAAAGAATAGTTTTGTAGCAGTCAATGTCACAGATATGGTGTATAGTACATTTGAACTGATAAAAGTACAAAAGCACAAGCACACATTGGGGGAGTCCTGCTACCAGTAACAAGAGCAACAAGAGTGTAAAGCTAATAGTAATTGCTCTGGCTTGATGAACTTTTCTCAAGCTTTGGCCAACAGACAGCATTTCAGAATTGAACATTTCTAACTCAATTATTCAGTAACTGGAGATACCAACTTTGTTTAAGTCCACACTGCTCTTTCTCTAGTCCCTGCCTGGTCAACAACGCATGATCAGATCTGCCATTTCCAGCCTGCGTCACACAGACCTTTATGGCCAGGGAGTGTACTGACAAGTCTAAGTTGTTTCTATCCATGATCTTACTTCCTTAATGTAGACTTCTTTGGAAGTTGATCTCATGCAGAGATCCAAAGGAATCAGTTACAGCTAAATGAAAACTCTACACATATTGCTAAGGTTATGAAACATGACTTACTCACACCTCTGCTTATACCAGGAAAGGATTGGCTTCTATAATTATGTTGTTTAAATTTAATGACTGGATAGATAGCCTCTATCCTGTCCATCTTAAAAAATATGAAATTTACACTAATAAATACCTATTTACTGCCTAAAATATAAGACATGGATGAGATTGTGCTTTTTTCCCTTGACTTTCTCCTTAGAGACAGTCTTCCATAAAATCTGTTATCTGATGTTGGGCTATTAACTTTAGTTCCCTCAATATTACTCTCTGTGTTTTAATTAGTTTCAAAATTTTTGAAGCATCTGTAAATAATAACAATGTCAAAAAGCAAATAGCTAGAAAATAATTGATGTCAGGTCAAATTCTATATCAATTAGTAAAATAGCAGAACACATTAGTTCTCATCTTCTGTTTTTTCTGAGTTATTAAAATGAACGATTTCACCTTTTACTTTCTCTGCCAAATGTTTCTCGTTATTTTCTCTAAAATGGAATACAACAAAGATTTAATTTGCTTTCAGGGGGGTTTGGGGGAAGGGCTTACTTTTTTCTTCTATTTTTAACAATTGCAGATGAGAGTATTGTGATTAATAGTTACCTGAAGTTTCAGGAATCCTTGTAGCAACTTCCCCAGTTTTTCTTGTAGGCCAGGTTTGAGTAGAGTGAGATATTTGGATAAGGAGCTAAGTAAATTTGAGATCATGTCAGATTAGTAACAATGGCACATGTTCAAAAACTGTTCTTTCCTGGGATACTAGAGATTACTTGTGGGTGCAGAGAAAGTCAGAAATCTAGCTTCTAGAGGTAAAGTAAAGCTGAAAACAACCAGTCTATATAGATATTATCAAAAAGAAAATTAACATGCATGGCTTGAATAAAATAAAATTTCTACAGTTTTTCACTGCGTCCATTTTAAATTATTTGGTCTAACTATTTTTTAAGTCAGTCTTTCTTTGGAACATTAATCACATTACTGTTTCCACTGCCATGTCTGTCAGGGTCAAGGTGGAGGACAGTGAGGAGTGTACTTTAATGGTCCAAGATAAACTTGATTACACCTCGGCAGTAACAACATGTAAAACTCCAGACTAAAATGCTGGTAAGCATCAAGGGGATTCAGCAACAGCAGAGCAGAAACCAGAATTTTAGTTCTACATGTCTCACAGAGTACTGTAGGAAGCTAAAGATTATTGTTAATATTTCATTAGGACAATCCTTTCTATGAAGATTTGGGTAATTACATGGAAACCAAGGTTTAATTCAGATTAGGAGAAAAAGATACAGTGACAGATGATATGATATGGTTTGAGATAGTGATTGATCACAACTTTCAGATCTTGAGATGTTTACTTGGAACCAGTAGCAAAATTGACATAGTAGTAAGCTATACAACTCTAGAACCAGAGTTTCATACATTTATTTTCACTTAGAAGCTCCACTGCTCTCAGAATTTGTAAGATACTGAACAAGATATTTTGGGTATTAGTGGAATCGTAGACAAAGAATCAACTTAGTAATTACATTATTTGAGACACACCTTTGCATTCATTCAACCAATAAATAGAGAATTAATTTCTAGGATCAGAGATAAAGAATAATATGGCTAATTCTTATGACCTCAAGGATTTTGAACACAAGAGCAAGAGTTGTGCATTCTTTTAGAGAAATGTTTCTCTTTCTTCCTGTTAAAAAAATGTGTAAACATGGTTTTAAAAAAAATCCCAATCCATATAGATACCAAATATAGACACGAGCAAGAAAACATTTTAAAAATAATTAAAATGTCCATTTCATGTCTTGAGTACTAGTTCCTATCATTCTGACCATAAAAAAAGAGCTATAAAGTGGTGTAATCAGCAAAATAATATAGACATTATGATTTTTTTTGGCTTTTTGGGTTGCACCTGGTGATGTACAGGGGTTACTCCTGGCTCATGCACTTAGGAATTACTCCTGGCAGTGCTCGGGGGACCATATGGGATTCTAGGAATCGAATCCAGATCAGCCACATGCAAGGCAAACACCTTACCCACTGTACTATTGCTCCAGCCCCGACACTAAGATTTTTAAAATATTTTCTCTTTCTGATGAATTAACCACAAAAATTTCTTGGATACAGGAGTTCTCTTTCAGTTGAGACTTCTGGGGTGGGGTGGGCCAAGTTTCCATCCTGTTAATGTTCCAGCAGCCACCATCACACAACAACAGCTACCACACCATGCTTACAGTCAGACCCCACAAACTAACAACTGAGATTCACAGAGACGCCAAACGGATGGAAATTTCAGGAATACTAGAAGGTTTTTTGGTTGAAAACTCTAGGTTTTCTCAGAGTTGAGGTGAGTGAGTTCTCCCACTTGCCCTGTACTTACCAAAGCTTTGACAGTCACACTCACATTCCACCACCACCACCATGTAAGCTCACTGCTCAGTAAATATTTGCATTTTCTGGAGCGACATCTCTAAACTCACCCAATAGGAACACAGCATATTGGATGGGACTGAAGTGTAGAAGTAAACTAAACTCGACTAACAAAAACAATAACACAGAAAGGTTCAACCAGCAACAACAGCTAGGTAAACCCTCCGACGACTTTATATCCCATCATGAGATACAACTATTGTCAACATTTTTCTCTCTCTGGAGTAATTTTGATCATTCCAGTAGCCATTTGGTGGTAACAAGCATCATAATGTAAATTGTTTTGGGCCTGCAACAAAGGCAGGCTCGATGGGTGGTTGGGAAAATGGAGAGCATGGTGGAGAATAGGTAATAGTGGTAGAGATGTGGTAGAATTGGTTTTGGAATATTGAATTCCTATGACAAACAAATGACTTTGTAAACCACAGTGTTTAAATAAAATGTGGACAAGTGTGTGGTATGCAAAGGGCAGTTAGATAGAGAAAGGACCAGTATGACAATAATATTTAGAAATGATCACTCTTGACAAGAACTGAGTGTTGAATGTAGTTAAAGGGATACACTTGATAACCTTTCAGTATCTGTATTGCAAACCATAACCAAAAGGAGAGAACTCTCTCTCTCTCTCTTTCTCTCCTTTTGGTTGTGGTTTGCAATACAAAGAGAGAGAGGAAGAGGGAGAGGGAGAGGGAGAGAGAGAATAAAAGTGCTTGCCACAGAGGCAGGCGAGTGGGGGCAGAGAACTTAGGTCATTGTTCATTTTGCAATGAATTTAAACCCAAGGATCAACATAATTGCTTAATATTTGTGCTACCATTATAACTTCCTGCAATATTTAAGCAAAATTACATGTACACAGGTGAAGGGATGGGTGTTGGAACATTATATAACTGAAACCCAATCATGAACAACCTTGTAACTGTATATTTCACTGTGATTCAATAAAATGAGTAAATAAATAAAGTGTGGGAAAAAATTTAAAGAATGTAAATCCTACTAAAAATATATTTTTCTATTTCCTACCTGAATAACACAAGCATTCCTTGCTAAAAATTGAAGAGAAAAAAAGCCTGCTTGGCATCTTTAATAAAAAAGTATAGAATTATCTAACTTAGGCACTTCACTAGGCAGTTTGAAAGAGGTCAACTGGAATCATCTTTACTCTAAAAAAAGGATCTAGTACTAAGAACAGTCTGTGCCTTGCATATGGACCATCTGAGTTCAAAATCCAGCATCACATATGTTCCACTGAGCCCTGCTAGGAGTGATCTCTGGCAGAGCCAAGAGTAAACCCTGAGAAATAACAGGTGTACCCTTGAGTGGGGCACAAAGAATACTCTATTTCCAACTACATATTAAAAATGGAAAGAATTAAAAGGAATAAATAAAAAGTTTTCTCCAAAGAGCACTGAAGGAAAGAAATGATAGGACTGGGCTAGACACACTTTATTCTATATGAATTAGATAACAACGACTTTAGATTTTGCGGCCCACTTTGTCTTTGTCACGACTTATTTGGCAAATATAGAATTAAAGCAATAAAGATAATATGTTAAAAAATTATTATGGCTATGTACCAATAGAATTTCATTTATGAAACAAACAAAAGTTGGCTCACTGGTTGTAGTTTACCAATCCTTCAAATAGTTGAAGTTCATTTTGCAATGAATTTAAACCCAAGGATCAATGTAATTGCTTAATATTTGTGCTACCATTATTACTTCCTGCAATATTTAAGCAAAATTACATGTTTGAAGTTGAGCAAGTTTCTTAGCTTGCATCTGTTATTCTTATCTTTTAATAATAATAATTTTAATTTTAACAATTTATAAGACTGCCATGAGAATTAAAATGGTATTAAACTACTTGTAAATATACCTAACCCAAACTAAAAAATAAATAGCTAACAGCTATTAATATTTCTACTCTCATCAACAAGATCAATATTATAGTAATGTGCCAATCAATAATTATGCACCTTCCACTGCTACATGTACCATTATCAATGGATCTATTCTGGTACAAAAGTTGAAATCTGTATCAAATACTTTTCTTTGTTTTTAGGAAGAAAGTATTCAAAATTTTACACCTTCTTATTTCACACAAGTTTGTTTTCTTATCTTTTTAGATGACTTTAAAAAGCTTCCCAAAGCCTTTTTTCCACAGTGGTTGTATAATAGCTTGAAGGACACAGCATGCTATAAGCAGTGTTCTAAGAGCTTTGTTCTGATTTAAAAGTGAGCCTGTGGTGGGGGAAAGGCCTCAGTAGAAAGTCTGTCAGGACAGGAAGAAGGTAAACAAGTTATTTCTAGGAGCTAGAGAACAAACTGATTGTTATAGAAATGAGCCTAGGGGACTCAGGGTCAAAGGATTTCTGATAGCAAACATGAAATCACAGGAATAGAGTTCTGCTTTTATATTTTCTGTAGGCTTGACAGTTCCTCTATATAAATTTGCATACCATCAACCATCATAGATAGGAAATATTCATGATGAAGATACAGATGCTGATTTTTGAACTAGGTTCCTTCCTTCTTTCCTTTCTTCCTTCCCTTCCTTCCCTTCCTTCCTTCCTTCCTTCCTTCCTTCCTTCCTTCCTTCCTTCCTTCCTTCCTTCCTTCCTTCCTTCCTTCCTTCTTTCCTTCCTTCCTTCCTGTGCCAGGGATCAAACCCAGGTTGGCCATGAGTAAGGTAAGCATCCTACTCACTATTCTATGACTCTGAAGTTATTTTCTGACACACAAAAGAAATTACAGGATTTTGTCTGGTTGAATAATTGTATTTTCCTCTAACCCATGCATTTAATTCGTCTTAAAGGGAAGACTGGAGGTAGTCACCTAGAGAATAATCCAAATTTTTTTTAAGTTAGTGCGGCTGGAGCGATAGCACAGTGGTAGGGCATTTGCCTTAAGCGTGGCAGGCCTGGCCAAGCCGGGATCCATTCCTCTGCCCTCCTCAGAGAGCCTGGCAAGCTACCGAGAGTATCTCGCCGGCACAGAAAAGCCTGGCAAGCTCTCCGTGATGTATTGAGGACAGTGACAGTGGTTATCTATTACATGTATCAGAAATTTCTTCTTTTCTCAATCTGTTTACCCACTTTTGCCTCGTACTCCACCTCTGTGAAATATCAATGAAGTAAAGTCAGAACTAATTGACAGCTGAACAGGAAAACTACAGCTTATGTCAGATTCCTGAGGATCTAGAGTCCTGATGAAAATGAGTTCACTTAGATTTTTGCAAATGAACATTTGTAAAATTGCTATTTACAATTTATCATCACAAAAAGAAGTAGCAATTATATGATATGATAGAAGTAGCCATAGTATTAAGCATTTTGCAATATATGTATATCAAATCAACATGTTATATACGTTAAACATGTATAGTTTATTTTTTACTCTCACAATGGAGACATTACTGGGCTTACTCCAGCAAATCGATGAACAATGGGAGGACAGTGACAGTGACATATCTATTGAAATAACTAATACATAGTTATACCTACAATGTTGCCCATTGGAACTAAAAAGGGGAAGGGTACCCAAGGTCATTCCCTCTAATGCTCCTCCAAGCCAGGCAGTGTCACTAGGAATAGTGGCACTAGGGGTCACTCTGAGCAAACCAACAATGCTCAGAGGTTCATGTGAGACTGGGGATCAAACCCAGGGTATTGCTTATGCGAAGCAAATCCTCTACAACTTGAACTATCTCGCCAGATCCTACATTACGATTATCACTAAAAAAGGAAAATAACAGACAAAAATTTAAAAAATCTAACCATTTTTTTGGGCTGGAGCAATAGTACAGCGGGTAGGGCTGTAACCGCCTTGCATGCGGTCGAACCAGGGTCGATTCCTAGCATCCCATATGGTCCCCCAGCACCGCCAAAAGTAATTCCTGAGTACAGCAACCAGGAGTAACCCCTTAGCATTGCCGGGTCTGACCCAAAAAAGCAACCCCCCACCAAAAAAAATATCTAACCATTTTTGGAGATAACATTTCTCACAATAAACTATAGACTTCCTGAACTCTGTGGGGGCAAATATTTCTCATTTAAATCCAAGTGAAGCACAGAACTATGGGTAGAATTCTTAGGAGCATAAATCTGTTCAGAGGAGCAAAAATAACACCTCTTATGATACTTTTACCATTTTTTTTACTATTTTAATATTTACATTTTTTACTATTTTATTATACAATGTTTCTACTATTGATCAGTTTACTAGTTTCCAGTTTTCAACATATTTTTGATTCATACAGTATTTGATAAACACAGAAAGATGTTCAATGTCACTTAGAACCACAGAAGAGAAAATACAAGGAAGATGTTATATGGTTTCTTTTAACAACAAAAAAAAAATAGTCTGAGGATATGAAGGTAGAAAATTCATTTATTGCTACTGGAAGTTAAATTGATGAAACTATGTTAGATAGCAATTTAGAAATATGTAGTGCAGTTGAAAATGAGAGGCATAGAACCTGTGAGTCTGTAGCTTCATTCTTAGTATTCCCTGGAGAATCTACACAGCTGCACTAAGATATTTACCACAGAAATCTTTGTAATCATCAAAATATTGCACATCTGAGCACAGAAACTTGTTCTTATAAACTACTTAAATTGAATAAACTATAGCTATGTATGTAAACATAAAATAAGTCTTCAATGAGAAGAAAGAGAAAAGAACAGGATAAGCATTTTCTGAAACAGGTTGTGTGATATTCAAGTTTCCCAAATATTATTTGGTAATCATAAAAATTTTCTGTTGGAAAAATTTAAATATGTTCTTTGTAATAATGTAAAATTCAGAATCATGATTGTGATAGAGGACAGCATAGAAATACAAAGGAAAGATGGGAATATGGTTTTAGACAAAGGGCTAGGATACATTAATAAAAGATTAGTAATTAGTCCTGAATATACAGCTGTCTGCCATAACATGGTCTATATTTCTTTATGATTGAAATATAATAAAAAAACAACTTTACAATTGTGTCTCTCATGAAGATTCCATCAAAAATAAATAAATAAATACAAACTTGGAGGATGCTAATTTCTTCTTTATTAGAAAAAGGACAAAATTAGAATGGGTTAAGGAAAGAGCTTCTTCTCAACTCCAGGTCCTTGATATTCCAAACTCAAAAAACTCTGTATCAAAGCTATGTATCTTGCAAAAATCTACTCTGAATATCTTGGGATGGTCTGGTTCTGACAACTTCAGTATGTCAGAGCAAGAAGCTGAGGAACACTAGAGAAATGCAATTCTTGCAGTGAAGAACAACTAAAAGACAAAAAAAAAAATTAAAGAAAAAATAATGAAACAAATATGCTAATATACTAGAAGACATTAAAACAGAAGATGTACTAAACAATAGATCTTTCTGGCCCCACATATTCTAGTGGCATAAAAGCACTAGTCCCATTCAGGAACCTATACTACTAAAAGATACTAGAGTTATAACTAAAAATATCCTTTTATTTTTTACTCTTAATCTAGATTGAGTTGAATTTATATCACTGAAAACTAAAAGTTTCTAAGTAGTCTTAAAGATCTTGTAGGTATTGAAGAATTCTTACCTTTCTGAAACCTCCAAGCATCCTGATCATGTCTTTATAATATTGGGGGTTTTATATTCTGTGATTCTTCATAATCATATAGTCTTTGAGTCGCCAATGTCACCCCAGAATTCCTATGCAGCTTTACAGAAAAAAAGAATAATATCCTTTACTCTTGAATAATAAAGATTCAAGCTCATTTTGGAAACAACAATAGCTCTAAGTGAGTTCTAGTCTAATGAGAATGGGAATAGAGGTGATGTTAAGGGAATTTGAGGAACTTGCTGAGAATTAAATGAGCTCTATCTGTGACCTCTTCATCGAGCAAGAGTGGGTTAAATGGACTCTAGGGAAAGTGATTTGTAACTATGGTGGTGGGCACGGTGTGTAGATACACATTTGAAAGGGTTTGAGCCTGTCCCTGAAGGCATAAACAGTTTGGTAGACTGAAATTACCTCAAAAAAATTAAATAAAATGAAATAAATTCTTTCATATACATTTAGCAACTCCATGATCAGACATAACAATTTTCACATAAAAATTGATTTTTTTAAACTTTCGTATTGGAACTTTGTTATATTGTCAATTTCAACTTTATAATTATATCAACAGTGTAGCCTTTGTCTACATTAAAATAAAAAAAATTAATTCTAAAAGAAAAGAGAAAGTTGTTCTAGTTGTACTAGGGTTTAATATACAAAGGACATTTGATTCTAGAACTATAGATCATATTTTATTCAACTGCACATTGAACTTTTTCACGGGTATAGTGTATGGTAGGACACAAATAAAATATGAATTACAAAACGTAAGTAATATTTTTTCTGATAATAATGCTATAAAATTGGAACTCAACTACAAAAAAAGTTGAGAACCTACAGCTATGTGGACATTGAAAAACAAAATGTATGTCAGTAATTATATGGTCAATGAAGAAGTTAAGTTAGAAATTTAAAAATTCTAGAAACAAAAATAAAAAATAAGTTATCATAATGTTTCAAAGGTGTATTAAAGTGGAAAGTTATTAGTTATATAGCCTTCACAAAGAAATAAGAAAAACCCAACTATAATATTTAGTATTAGAGAGAAAACAACCTAACTAAAATAAATAGCAGAAGGAAGTCAATTGTAAAAATCAAAATAGATATAAATGAAATAGAAATGAAGTAAATAAAATAACAAAAGATCATGTCTGCTAAGAAGTTTCTTTTAAAAAAGAATTGATAAACCAGCTTAATCAATGACTGAATAGATAGCAGTACTCCTACATTAAAAACAAATAAAAAATAAAACAATTGGTAAAGTCCATAAATATTAGACAGACAAAACTGACAAAAATAATAAGAAATGAAAAATTAAAGCAGATGCATAAATATAAAGGATTTAAAAGAGACTACTCAAGCAACTATGTGGCAAAAATTCAATGGCAAATGTTGGAAAGGGTCAAAAGAAAAAAATTGTTTTTACATTGTTGGTGGGAATGTAAAATGATTTTCAAAATACAGCCATTTTGGAAAATGTTGTGAAGCTTCGGAAGATGCTAATGTCAGAGCAAATATATGATGCTACTATATGGACTTTTGGATATCTATCTACATAATATACAATAATAACAAAAAATTATATCTATCCCAATATTTATGTGAATTATTTATAGTAACTAAAATATGGAAGGAACAAAAATGGCCATTAATAGATGAGTGGATAAAAAGATATAATCATTTATGTAATCGAATACTATTATGTTACAAAAAGATGGAATTTTATTGTTTTAAAAAAATGGAAAAAACTTGTGGGAATTAGTTGAAATGAAACACATTTAAAAAAACAGGCATTGGGATGTTTTTACCTATGTATGCAGTATGCAGATATAAAATTAATAAAAAGAGAAGCAAAAGAAAAAATCAGTGGCATTAACAAAAGAATTAAGCTTAATTTAGGAGTAGGGAGGATGGGGAAGGACCTAAATTAGATCAAAAATAAGATTCAGAGATTGAACTATCTATACATCACTTGATCACTTGATCACTTGACGTTCCATTACTCATTGATTTGCTCAAGCAGTCTCCAGTAACATCTCCATTCGTCCCTGTCGCATGCTAGTGCAACCCAATGGTGTCTGCTTGCTCCAGGAACATGAATAGCCTAAAACCATTTGTTCAGGGTCTTGACAAAGAAGTCTGACCATCTTGTAGGTGAGCAGCCATGCGATCTTTTGATGTCCGGTAGAATCCAGTCAGTAATGGCTCTAGTACAGCGGTCATCACCAAATTGCATAATGTGTCCAGCCCATCTGATTTTCCACACCTTGGCAAATGAGACAGTCTTCCTGATTCTCGATCATCGATGGAGGTCAGAACTCTGGATTCTTTCTCTCATTTGAAAGAAGGGTGATACTCCAAGCATAGCTCTTTCGATTCCTCTTTGGGAGACCCAAGTAACGTTTTCATCCTGTTTTTGTAGGGCCCAGGTCTCTGAGGTGTATGTTAATGCAGGAAGAATGGTGGAGTCAAGAGATGTGCCCAGAGCTGGAGGTTCTTCATCCTCTTAGCTATTTCTTTGACTCTCTTGAAGGCTTTCCAAGACCTCTCTTCCTCCTGCTCAATTCAGGTGCCAGGTTGTTGGTCATGTTGAGTTCTCAACCTAGGTACACATAACAGCTGCAATTTGGAGATGTTGGTTCTGTTTATAGCAAATGAAACGTCAGACATCTGGTGTATCTACATATGGTATTGTAAAATCAATAATGCTGGTGTTTTACCTATATTGCCTTGAACTTTTCACAAAGGTGTTTCAATTGTTAAGTACTGTGCCTCAAAGGGGAGTGCTCATTCCCTCTTTCCAGAATAGGTCAGAAATGCTAGAAAAAAGAATCTTCACCCACAACCCTGGAATCACTGTCCTCCCGTTGTTCATCGATTTGCTCGAGCGGGCCCAGTAACATATCTACTGTGAGACTTATTGTTACTGTGTTTGGCATATCTAATACATCACGGGGAGCTTGCCAGGCTTTGCCATGCGGGCAAGATATTCTCCGTAGATTGCTGGGCTCTCGGAGAGGGCAGAGGAATTGAACCTGGGTCTGTTGGGTCGGCCCGGTCGGCTGTGTGCAAGGCAAAAGCCCTACTCACTGTGCTATCGCTCCAGCCCTAACTCTGGAATAATCCTCAATAATACTTAAGTGAGTAATTATATAAAAATCTCAACTGCCTCAATCATGAGTAAAAAAACAACTCGAGGAAAAAGTTTTACACTGAATATAATATTTTCAGAATGACACTAGCTTGATAAGGAACTTCATTTGGTATCTTACTTCCCTTATCACCTACATAAGCCGTGGGGTTATCTTCCCAATAAATGCTATAATTTAAATTTTTATTTCATTGATTCTAAAAAAATACACAAAATGACCTAGACTCTATACATATAGACTGTTTTTAACATTTTTGCAAAAAGTGAGGTAATATACACTAACAAAAAATACTTGACTAAAGACCTAATTTCAAGACCATCTAAATACAATTCAAACAACCCATACGTTTCTCACATAGAATTCATGCTGAAATGTACAATGTCACAATGTCTAGACTTTCTATTGATTTAGTGTAGTGGGGAAAATCAGACTATCAGTCAGTTGGATTGGTTGATAAATTCACGCCAAACAATGTGCATGGCAAATCTAAGAAGGTACTCTATAAGAATATAGAGAGGTCTACTGCATAGCACAAGATCTCAATTGGATGTACATAATTTATTCCTTAATGATTTTTTTAAATCCTGGAAAAGGATTGAAAATTTAAAAATGTTGAAGAGTGAATATATTTTAATTATTTGAGTTTTAGGTTTGAGAGTATTTTTTTCCTTTTTGGGTCACACCTGGCGATGCTCAGGGTTTACTCCTGGCTTTGTAATCAGGAATTACTCCTGGAGGTGCTCAGGGGACCATATGAGATGTTGGAAATCAAACCTGGTCTGCCGCATGCAAGGCAAATGCCCTATCCTCTGTGCTATCACTCCACCCCCTTGAGAGTATTTTTAATGTAAAAGTTATTTTTAAAATTTTATTATTACTCCCTTATGTAGCATCTTATCTCTATATCTACATCTTATATTTTATATCTTATGTACTGAAAATTTTATATGTGCATGTAAAATATATTTTCATATATTATCTGTTCAAGTAATTTTATCATTTTTATTGGGAGTTCGTCGATTTGCTCAAGCGGGCCCAGTAACGTCTCCATTGGAGACTTTGTTGTTACTGTGTTTGGCATATCGAATACGTCACGGGGAGCTTGCCAGGCTCTGCCATGTGGGCGAGATACTCTCAGTAGCTTGCCGGGCTCTCAGAGAGGGGCGGAGGAATCGAACTCGGGTCGGTCATGTGGGCTGCGTGCAAAGCAAACGCCCTACCGCTGTGCTATCGCTCCAGCCCTTTATCATTTTCCTATGAATTTTGAAGTTATTAATCACATCTCGAAAAACACTGATTTAGTTTTCTGAAGTCACTGAAAGATCTCTGATTTAGTTTTGAGCTGTCTCTTTCTAATTTCCAGGAAGGTAGTAAAGGAACCAATTGTGGAATAACCAATAAGATATTTTAAAAAGAGACTGTTAACTGTAGGAATACCTTGGGTAGAATTCAGGTATGTCCATAAATTTGAATCACTTCACTTGTATCACTTGTCATCCCTTTGATGATTGATTTGCTTGAGCAGGCGCCAGTAACATCTCCATTCATCCCTGTCGAGTGCTAGTGTAACCCAATGGCATCTGCTCGCTCCAGGAACACGAAGAGCATCAAGCCGTTTGCATCAAACCGTTTGTTCAGGGTTGTGATGAAGAAGTCCGACCCACTCAGGTGGGCGGCCAGGCATTCTATTGGTGTCCCATGGAATCCAGTCGGTAACAACTCTAAATATATAAGTTATAAAATTAATAAATATACTAATAAATATACAACATTTATATTTATATAAATATATAAATTTGAATGGTGGAAAAAAATCTCGATGAAATTTAACAATCCTCACACAGTTTATAACTAGAATAACATAGTTTCTGGATTTATTTAATAATTGAAAGTATAGTTACTCAATGTCAAATATCAGTTTATATTATAAAATATTACACATCCACCATTTTGAAATTGAAGAAATTATTTATCAACTTCTCACATTAAAAGTGTCAAAAGGTTTCTTGTGTAACTTTAAAACGGTTTAAATATATTTAAATTAATATAGAAGACTGAAGACCGAGTAGTAACAATCATTCTGAATAAGAAAAATAAACAACATGAAGAAAATTATTATTAACATATAATAATTATCTAATACAACAATGTGGTATTGGTACAGAAAAGGCAAGAACAGAAAGAGATTGGACAAGTACCCACAAATCTATCAGTTGTGTAACTGTAATTACAAAGCAAAGAAAACAAAGTTCTATTAAAAGTAAACCTGGGTCCCTGAAGCTTCCATATGACCCACCGCCATCATCCAGGGAGCCCACCTCTACCTATAAGAACCTCTGATATCATTTGGCTACATATAAATAATAATCAAAACATGTTTAACCACAAAACTATTGTGTTTTACATTTAAAATATATATTAATGATATCCTTTTAAAGGTATTTGTGACATAATTACATAAGACTTTAAGAAGTGGTTGTGCTGGCCTATTGTGCTATTTATTTTCTTTAGTTAAGAGAAATACCTACTTTATGAGCATATAAAAACATACTATGGTTTCTCTTTTTTGTGGAGGGCTTTAGGGGGCTGTTTCCGTGACTTAAAACTGTGTCTATAAATTCTTCAAATAAAAGGTCCCAATTTTATCCAAGGAAAATCTATCTACACAGTTACTGAAATTGTTTATGTCACTTCTGTACCTGTGATATAAAATTTAGTTAACAATCTACTATTACTGCCATTGTTTAAAACCAGAGCCATACGTATCTGTGTTCAGGACTTACTCCTCGCTTTGTGCTCAAGGGACCATTCTAGAAGTGCCTGTGGGACCTTATGTGGTGCTGGGGATTAAACTGTTAGAATAGTCACATGCAAGGCAACTCCAATATCCCTATACTACCTTTCTGACCCACCACTTTCTTTTAGATGGGAATTTACATTCTTTTTCTTGCTGTTTTACAGAATGAAGTGATGAACTGATCCTGGAAGACTTGAGTAATTGAGGCATGTATATCATAAGCGTTATTTATGCATATATTTACTTAAACTTTTAAGTCTCACCTCGCTGAATTCAAAGCTTACTCCTGGCCTTACACTCAAGGGATCATCCCTGGCTAGGCTAGGTGGACCTTATGCAATCTTTAAATAATTGATTAGTCTTAGTAACCTAAAGATTACAGAATGTTTGTTTTTTATTTTGGGGGGTGTGGTAGTGAGGGCAGGGAATCACACCCACTTGGCTCCGGGGTCACCTAGCTCTGCATTCAGGGTTCACACTCAACTCAGTGTGAGTGGTACTCCTGGGACCCCATTAGTGCTGGGGTTCAAACCAGAGCAAGGCCACAGCCACATGCTTGTCAAGCACATTGATCATAGCATCTCTCCAGTCTGCTGTTACTTCAGTTTTATCAGTACTTGTCCTTTTATTAGTAAATTCACAAGTTTTTATATTTGTAGTTACAAATATTTATCACTATTTTCATTGACCTAAAACTGTGTCTATAAATTCTTCATATAAAAGATCCCAAAGGAAATTTTATTCTAGGAAAATCTATCAATACAGTTACTGAACTTATTTGTGTCACTTTTGTAGTTGTCAGATAAAATCTAGTTAATAATCTACTATTACTTCCATTGTTTAAAACCTAAAAGTAGTTATTTTTGTATTGTGAAAATAAACCTAAGGATAATGGCTCTCTTATATCCCAAGTTACTTATTTTCATATGGACAGAAAAAGGGTAGTATAGCTCAATAGGCTGACCACAGGCTCTGTATGCAAAAGTCTGGGTTTAGTCCTCATGTAACACATAGTTCATTGAGTACTATTGGGAACATCACTAGGTGCTGCCCCACAAATAGTATGAATGAGTCTCTTAAGTGTTATGAACCTTAAAAGAAGTTGCAGGATGAGAGAGATTATACATGAATGAGACACTGACCTCACACACCAAACCTGAGTTCAATTCCAGGCATCACGTATGGTCCCCCAAGTATCGCTGGAGTAATTCCAAAGCACAGAGCTAGAAGTAAGCACTGAACGAACACAACTGGGTATGGCCCAAGATATGCTTTCTACAGTCAAACGTTTTACCTTAAGTAGCAGTGGAGAAAAGGAATTATGGTTTCAAATAATCGACAGATATAATTCATTTTATATCTCATGCTCATTTGTTGGTGTGTATTTTTAAAAATAACATTTTATCTCCATCTGCAAAATACCAGTATCAATATGTTTTATACCATTCCTTTGCTTCCAGAATAACTTCTACAAGAAAAATTATTATACGATACAGCTTTTGATTTAAGCATTTTTTAAATTTCTCCACAAAAGCTAACAACATGTGTTAAACTGTACTAAGGAATCTGCAACAGTTTTTAAACTTCATTTGCTTGTGCAATTGAATCAAACCAGAACCATGAATTTTAGGTAAGTCTGGTTGTTTTTTTATCCCTCTATCAGATACTGAAAAAGCAAATACTTAAATATTCTAAGTTTCAAAATTTATTTCCAGAGCCAATTGTCAAGCTAGCATTAATTTCTTAAGTATTAATATGCCTGATGAGAATGTTTCAGAAGATTAATTATGGCCATAATTTATTAATGTAGAATATTTTTCTCATTTAAAATGACTCTCCAAGAACCCGCTAGGGACAGAAGATGTGTGCTAAAAGTAGACTATAGACCCAACATGATGGCCACTCAATACCTCTATTGCAAACCACAACATCCGAAAGGAGAGCGAGAACAAAAGGGAATGCCCTGACACAGAGGTGGATAGGAAGGGGGGGACGGAGTGGGGGAGGTGGGAAGGATACTGGATCAGTGGTAGTGGAGAATGGACTCTGGTGGAGGGATGGGTACTCGATCATTGTGTGACTGGAACACAAGCACGAAAGTTTATAACTCTGTAACTGTACCCCATGGTGATTGACTAATAAAAAATTTTTTAAAAAATGAGTGGGTAAAGAAGATGTCTTATAGAGACAGAATGGAATACTATGCAGCCACTGTAGCACTGTCCTCTCGTTGTTCATCGATTTACTCGAGCAGGCCCAGTAACGTCTCCATTGTGAGACTCACTGTTACTGTGTTTGGTATATCAAATATGTCACGGGTAGCTTGCCAGGCTTTGCCATGTGGGAGAGGTACTCTCGGTAGCTTGCCAGGTTCTTGAGAGGAGCATAGGAATTGAACCTGGGCCTACTGGGTAGGCCGTGTGCAAGGCAAATGCCCTACTGCCTGTGCTATCGCTGCAGCCACAAAGAAAAATAAAACTATGCAGCAGTTCACTGAAACTTGGATATCTAGGATATCATGATGGGTGAAGTAAGTCAGAGGGAGAAGGACAAGAAGCATACAATCTCATTCATTTGTTATGTATAAGAAAACAAAACAAGAATGTAGATAATATCAAGTGATAACTGTTGGGTATTAGAAGGACAGAACAGAGTATCTGATTAAGTGATGAGTAAGTAGGGCAGTGATGAGTTAGTGTTCAGGTGACACATGTGTGTGGATGGGGGTCTTGAACACCATGATAGTGATGAAGGGAAATAATTGCACACCAAAACTATAGATATCTGTATTATTGGAAACATTTACCCAAACTATAATGAATCTTCTTAAAGTTTAATTAATTTATTTAAAATGTCATGATTCATTAACAGGTGCTTTTCTGTTTAGGACTGTAAGTACTTGAAACATAGATACTTAATCATTAAGTAATGACCATGGTTACTATAGCCTTTTATTTAGAAGTTCATATTGTCTGATATAAGTAGAGTCACCCGATATTTTTAATGTAATTGTTTGTTGGCAAGGTCAGGCTTTGATTTTGATCTTGTGTTACCATGACTGTGATTCCCTGTACATACCATAAAGCGGGGTTCAGTTTTCAGAAAAAAAATAAAATAAAATGACTCTCAAATACTAAAATTTAGTATTAAGTAATCCAATAACAAGAGCATGCGCCAACTTTTTCTCTCAATGGAATCATCAGTAAGGTATCAATTATTCACCTTTAACAGAACTTGACATATAATATATGCCTATAAAATTATTTTTAATATTCCTAGGAATTATAATGATATAATATACACATATAGACATAGCACAAAGACACATATGTAAAAGACTTGTGATCACTTTGTATATTTTCATTTATGTTACCAAGCTATTAACTAAGCTCTATTTAACTTGAGACCCAGTTAGAAAAATTCCCTAGGTTTTCTTCTTATTTATAGGTCCCAATCATGATCTTCTATGAAATTTAAAAATCTAAAGGTATGCTCGCTATAAATTCTCAGAGGTTGATTTCTAATTAGCTCGTTCATTGATTTCTATGTACATAAATTATCTTGATTTTTCCCATTCTAACATATACCAGGAATTAAGTTTACACTACTATCTATAAAAATATCAAAATGAATCATAAAAGTATTAAAAGTATAATAATTTGGGGATTTGAGAAGATTGCTCAGAGGACTGTAGTACATGCTTTGTTTGATTTTTTTTTGGTCACACTCAGAAGTGCTAAGGTATTACTCCTAACCCTGTGCTCAGGAGTTACCCCTGGTGAGGCTTGGAGAACCATATGAGGTCCCAGGAATTGAACCTGGGCTGGCCTAAGCACCTACCTGCTGTACTATCACTCTAGTACCTGAGGTCCATGCTTTGTATTCAAGAGCTTTATATTTGATTCCTAATATACTGATTCTCACTAGCACTACCCCAGGTAGCCCCCCAACAAAACTGGAAGTGACCCCCAAACAAAAAAATTTAGTAATTTTAAAATCCACTCACAGTCATAATTGTGCAAACAGTAAGGTTGAGGACCATCATACACCACACTCCCCTCTGGTATATTCCATTGTCTCGATTCCTCTCAAAAGCTCTCACCCAATTTACAGTCATACTAGCTCATCTTCACTGCAAAATGGGTTTTCTTATTGAGAGGAATTCTTGTAACATTTGAAAAAAAAATGTAATATTTTCCACCTTTTCTCACACATATTTTGGGAGAGGCAGAGGCTAAGAAGATAGAGATACAACAGGCAATATTTCACTTAAAAATGGCAACACTGATAATTTGAAAGATTACAGTGATTTAACCAAAATCAAGTAGTGAGAAACCAGCACTTGTGTTTTTAGTTCCAATATAATATGACTAGATAATTTTTAATGGCATGCCTACATTAAGTGCTAAAGGAAACAGTTAAATTTCTTCAGTATTAATTAGTTTTCCTGAGTATTTACATGACCAGTAAGTAAACGTCTCAAATACCAAAATAACTTATTTTAAAAATAAGTTTTAGGGGCTGGAGTGATAGCACAATGGGTAAGGCGTTTGCCTTGCATGCAGCTGACGCAGGTTCGATTCCCAGCATCCCATATGGTCCCCCAACCACAGCCAGGAGTAATTCCTGAGTGCATGAGCCAGAAGTAACCCCTGTGCATCACTGGGTGTGACCCAAAAAGCAAATAATAATAATAATAATGTTTTAATTAGAAATTAAAGGGCAGACTTAGATATCAATTCTGTATTTCTAATTATGGTAATAATACTCTTTTTATAAGAAATAGAAATAATAATGTGTGTTAACAAAGTATATAAAGTACAAAATGAGCACTGAACACAATTAATTAGCAGGTACCAAGAAAATAGAGTCTGTATAATGAAACTGCTCGCTCTGACATAGGACATGCAGAAGTCATAGGAACAGCATTTCGATGCCAAACACCAAAATATTCAGAATAAAATTGCAGTCAGTTGTCCAACTGTTTTATTCACTGTAGGCTAACATGTTGCTTTTAAAAGACTGTTTATTTTTATTGTATCTGTGTTTTATTTTAATAGTCTACTTTTAGAGCATTTTTGGATTTGGACCCAGGTTTGATTACTTTGTCTCTCTTGGAGAGCCTGACAAGCTACCGAGAGTATCCCGCCCGCACGGCAGAGCCTGGCAAGCTCCCCATGGTGTATTCGATATGCTAAGAACAGTAACACCAACTCTCACAGTGGAGACGTTACTGGTGCCCGTTCAAGCAAATAGATGAACAACAGGACAACAGTGCTACAGTGATACAAAAACTTAAGGCAGAGATTTCCCAGACACTCTGCCTCTGAATCTGCAAAACTTTCTCCAAAAACACCAACCTACTTGTTACAGACAAGTAACTTGGCACATCATTACCTTCCATAGTGCAGTTAGTGTTTATTTTCAACATTTAACATTCTGTGTTTTTGAACAAATGTTTAATGTAAGTGATCCGCCTTTCTGGTATGAATGCATAATAGTTTCACTGTCCTAAAAAAATTCCAATTCTTCCCTTCTTTTCCCCTCACCCTGGCAATCACTCATCTTCTATCTTATACATTAGCCTTTTCCAGAATATAAAAAAATTGGAATCATAAAATATGTTGCATTTCAAATTGACTTATTTAACTTAATGACATGCATTTTTTCCATATCTTTTCATGCTGAGATACCTCACTTCATTTTAGTGCTAAATAAACACTCCATCTGCTGGATGTACAATTTTTTTTGTATACCATTCATCTACTAAAGGCAATGTTGGTTCCTCCAATTTTCGCAGTTATAAGTAAAATGATTATGAATAATAATTATGAATATATCAGTTATGTGTATCAATGTGGAGACATTTGATGTGGACATATCAAGTGCAATTGCTTGCTAGTCTGATAAAAGTAAGGACAGTGTTGTTCAAAATTGCCAAATTGTCTTCTAAACTGAACAATTTTGCCTTCCCTGGTTCTGGTGCAAAAAGAACACGTCCCTGTTACTCAGCATCTTCACCAGCACTAGATGTTCTCAGTGCATTGAATTTGGGACACTTTAATAGTCTTACTATTGATAAATTTGCTTTATAACATACAATGTAGACAGCTTTTCATATGAATTTTTGCTGTTTAATATGTTCATCTAGATTTTCTGAATCATTTTTTAAATCTGTTTTGTTTCTTATTGTCAAATTCTAAGCATTCTTTATTTTGAGCAATAGTTCTTTATCACATATGTCCTTTGAAAATATTTTTCCCAGTCTATGAAATATTGCTCATTTTGTTTATATTATTTAAAAATTTTCTAAAAATATGTATAATTTGCTAAAGTTGTTAGTCTCTTAAATATATAGATGTGTTCACATATATACACAGTCTGCATTATAAGGGATTTAAATCAGATTTATGTCATTTTTATTATATATTCAATGATAAATAATATTTAAGAGGTTTTGGAGCAACAAGAACTGATTTGACACGCTGTGTCAACCTTTCTTTTACTGACCACCTTTAGAGAAAAATTAGGTCTTTTTGCCCTAATCAAAACACCTGAACATGAAATGTTAATACCATAGGTATGTTGAAAATCTATTTACATGTTATAGTATGTATACATAATAATATACAATATATGTGAGCATTTAATACTTAAAAAGAAATATGGTCTTGACCCAGGGATGCTCTGAGGTTGCTCCTGGCTCTGCACTCAGGAATTACTCCTGGCGGTGCTTGAGGAACCAAATGGGATGACGGAAATTGAACTCAGTTGACCACATGCTAGGCAAACTCCCTACCCGCTGTACATTGCTCAGACCCCAAATTGTTGCCATCTTAAGGATATTATTTTTCCTATTGAGAGTATACAGTTTAAAGTATTTAGAGAAAAAATTTTCAGCCATCACACATGATTCTAATACACATATGACTATATGATAATAAATAAAATTCCAATGTCATTGTTGATAAATTTTTAACTAGATAGAACATTAATTTTTTAATATTCTTCTTAATTTTTGGCAACACTAATTATAAACTATCTATTTAATCTTTTCAAACACCTTTAAGCAAGGGCTCCAGAGGCTGAGGCCAACCTCCACAAGACTGGTGTAAGATGAAATTTCTGTCCATTATATTTTATTTCTGCACTCATTTTAATTTAAATTGCTCCTGCCAACAGAAGGTGCTCCCAAAAGAGACTTACCTGTGCCGATCTATAGTCTAATAAAGGAGCCTATGTTAACTTTACCTAATACACTGAGCTTTGAGGAAAGAGATTAAGAGTGCAAATATCTCATAACAAATTGGAGGGAAATTCTGCTGCCCTGGTGGGAGGTACATTTAAAGCTCACAAATGCAAGAGCAAGAAATAATATTTGAAAAAATAAAAGATGTACACCCACCAGTTAGTTGAAATGCAAGAGCCCATTAAACTCTGAATTTAATGTAAGAAGAAAATGCTAAGTGCCCTTTTTCTATTCTTTCATCCTGACAGTTTCAATAGCATTATCTTTACTGATATATTTAGTACCAGCTGATTCATTCTCATTTTCCTCTTTGTTTCTAATATCAAAGATTTAAGTTTTAAATACAACCTCCTCCATTTTCCTGGTAAGAAATATTTTGATATGTTAAGATAAATTAATGAAGGCAGTTAACTTAATTTCTGAGATTGATTACTAAAATAATGTTCTTGAGGCATTAGAATGTTTCAGTAAAATATGAAATGGAATACAAAATTTCTGTCATAAAAGGTATTATATTCAACCTTAGAAGGTGATTTTTGGAAGAAGTTATAGAGAGTCTACATTTTATAAATTAGTATAAGTAAGTCAGAGGGAATTCAGTCTGAGAGTAAAATCATCACATAGAGGAAATAATTACTAAATTACAACATGGAAATGGGACTGAAGCATTTATACCAAACTATACCTGAAATCTTTCCTAACAGTGGAATGAGCCAATACTTTCCCACATTATTTATATTCAGCTTTATTTCATTTGTAACTGAAAGTATCAACCTTATACAATTAGGCATATAAAAATTGTTTAAATGAAGACAAAACCAGGAGATATGGGTTTTAATTAGTGTCTCTTTGTACCATAATTGTAAGAGAATACTTTCTGGTTTCTAACAGCATTTTCAAGTGAAAAGAGTAGTTGGTTAATGCAGAGAAAAATTGCCATAAAATTAAGTTTAAGAAACAAATAAAGGCAAAAGAAAAATTTCAATTTCTTAGCTCACTGCATGGGAAGTAATTTCCATTTTCATTTTCCCAATTTTTCCTCATTACATTTGATTTGTTAGTAATGGAGGAAGCTCCCGTTTTTCAACTGCTCTGTGATCTTAATGCCACTACACTGTATGAGAAAGTTAATATTTTGTTGCTGGTAATAAAGCGTTTGCAAGCCAGAAGAACACCTATATAATATTCAAGCTGTCTGCCATTGTGAAAGTTCTGTTTTGCTGGTTGATATGTGCAGATACCACATTTATCAAGCGGTATAATCATCTTGTTTAAAGACAAGAGCCTGGGGAAGCTCGTAAATACCATCCAGTATTCAGCCAGCAAAACTAGCTAAATGCTAAGGTGGCCAAAGGCACATACCATGAGAGCGATGTGAACAACCACTCATCTTTTTAAACAAGCTAAAAGAGTGAAGCTTCTTGGCTACCAATATAAAGAGATGATAGGATTTATAGCCTAATTTGAAAACTTGCTCAATATGAAGAAAGTAGGCAGACTTGAATTGAAATGTGTGAGCCTGAAAGTCAAATCTTTCTAATGAGAGCAAGCAGATAATTTTCTAAGAACCCTGCTTCGTCTGTAATACAAGTATATTACCCCTCAAATAATACAGCTACATGGATAAAAATTAAATTTTTATGTGTCTCTAAAAGGTTTTAAGTGTTTTCTGAAACTTCAGTGTATATTTATTTTTTAAACACTTCAAAATAAATCAGAAACTCTGCATTTAGTATAATCATTTTAGGTCCTAGAAAGCCTCTTAGAAAGAGAGGAACAGTGTTCATTATTTATTTCAATATTCTCAAGACTTACAGTTTTTAAAAGCCCAGACCCCACTTCCCTTGTGCAGTTAAGCTCAGATCTGTAGATCAGCTATTTAATTCTGTTTCCTTTGCCTGTTTTTTTCCCTCCTTTACCATCTTTTTTCATATCCCTCTGTATGAGAGATCATTCTGTATCCACCCCTGTCCTGACTGAGTTCACTCAAGTATGATGTCCTCTGGTTCCATTAACACAGGAGAAGAAAAATGCAGGATTTTGTCCTTTCTTATGGCTGAATAAGATATCTGTGCCCCTATGTTCATTGCAGTACTGTTCACATTAGCTAATATTTGAAAACAACCCAAGTACTCCAAAACAGATGAGTAGGTAAAAAAATATAGTTAATATATACATACTGCAAAATTTTTATGTGTCAAATATTTGTATAGGAAGGGACCAAATACTAAGAAAGAAGAAAGAAAATGTAGTTTGAGTGGAGATTAACTTGGTATTTGTAGAATAAAAGATGCTGTTTTCTTTATAACTCCTGTTTTAATTGTTTAATAAAGGTGAATCATTTCATGCTTTGAGGTAATTAAAAATGAATTATCAACATTAAATGTAAACCAGGAAATATTTCCCTTTTGATAGTGTCATCAATGAAAAATATTTCTTGTCTGCATCTATTCTTGTTAGACCTCCAAAGAATTGACAAGGTGTTTATCAGAGTCAAGTACTACTGGAACCAAATAGTACATGCACATGGCAATAATACTCTATTAGTCTAATTTGACACTCTGTTCATCTTCAAAATAGCACATGGAAGGGGTATTTTTTAAGTATATAAAATATATAGCACTATAGCACTGTTTTCCTACTGTTCATCGATTTGCTCGAGTGGGCACCAGTAACATCTCCATTGTGAGATTGTTGTTACTGTTTTTGGCATATCAAATACATCAGAGGTTGCTTGCCAGGCTTTATTGTGCGGGTGGGATACTCTCGGTAGTGTGCCAGGCTCTCCGAGAGAGATGGAGGAATTGAACCTGGATTGGCCGCACGCAAGGCAAACGCCCTAGCTCCAGCCCATATAAAATACTTTATAAAATTGTAGGAGTCTGTTTTCTTTTATAAATTAGTACAAGTAAGAAGAACATATTACTATTCTGAGAGGTCAGTTTGGAAGTAAAGCCATCACGTAGAGGAAGTAATTATTAAACTATAATACAAAAATTGGACTGAAATATTTATATCAGACTATACCAGAAAATTATTATTTTCCTTTCCTGAATGCCAGAGGTTCAAAATTAGTATCAAAAGCAAAATCAAGGTATAGTAAAGACTGTATTCTCTCCAGAGGCTGTTGGGAAAATTGTTGCCTTGCCTTTTCTTCTTTGCTATTTCTGTCACCAAAAGTATAAGACTTGTAATCACTGTCCCTATGTTCAAAACCAGTGATAGTAATGTCCTTCCTCTCTGATTCTGTGTTTTTTCATGGCCTTCATGTTAATAGCCTAAATTCCCTTTACCTCCTCTTAAGAAGAACACATGTAATTACATTGAAAGAGACTGCTAAGCTTATCCTGCGATGATATCCTCATGTCAAGATATTAAATTTAACCATATCTGTAAACTTTCATTTTGCCAGATAAGACAAAATTTATTTACACATTTCAGGCATTCATATATGAATATTTTGTGTGTGTTGGGGGGAGGGGGTAGGAGTGCTCTTCAGTAGGCTTATTATATCCCTTAACAGGTCGCCCACTTCAAACCATTTCCCTTATATAGACTTTTCTCAACATAGCAATCTGAATAATCCTTTTTATTTCTTGCTATTTTGTTTTTTGGACACTTACAGAGGTGCTTACTCCCAGTGCTTACTCCCAGCTCTGCATTCAGGGCCTGTGTCAACCATGTGCAATTTAGGATTCTCAAGTCGCCTAGCCACTGTACTACAACGCTGACCTCAAAATAATTTTTTTTAAAAAAGTAATGACATTTTTTCAAGTTTTCAGAGCCTTGCAGTGGATATTTATTTCACTTATTTTAAGACTTAACTTTCTTATAAAGAGTTATGTTTTGTACAAAATATACAATTTTATATTTATGCTGGCAATTTAAATTTGCCAAATTCACCATTATCTCATAATAATTGGATCTCTATTTCTTCTCTTTAAAACAAAATACTTTGATCTGCATCTCCCTTATGATTAATGATGTGGAACATTTTCTCATGTGCCTTTTAGCCATTTGGATTTCTTCTTTGAGAAAGTTTCTGTTCATTTCATCACCCCATTTTTTATGGGGTTGGATGTTTTCTTCTTATGGAGTTCAATCAGTACTTTGTATATACTTGATATCAACCCTTGTCGGATGTGTATTTGGCGAATATCCTTTCCCATTCTGTAGACTGTCTTTGTGTTTTGGTCACTGTTTCTTTTGAGCTGCAGAAGCTTCTTAGTTTAAGATAGTCCCATTTATGTATCTCTGTTTTCACTTGCTTAACAACAATGAGATATCATTTCACACCACAGAGACTGACCCATATCCAAAAGAACAAAAGCAATAGGTGCGAGAAAGGGACCCTCCTTCACTGCTGGTTGGAATGCCGACTGGGTCAGCCCTTTTGGAAAACAGTATGGACGATGCTCAAAAAATTAGAAATCGAGTTCCCATTTGACCCAGCAATACCACTCCTGGGAATATATCCCAGAGAGGCAAAAAAAAGTATAGTCGAAGTGACATCTGCACTTGTTTGTTCATTGCAGCACTCTTTGCAATAGCCAGAATTTGGAAAAAACCTGAGTGCCTGAGAACAGATGACTGGTTAAAGAAACTTTGGTATATCTACACAATGGAGTACTATGTAGCTGTTAGAAAAGATGAAGTCATGAAATTTACATATAAATGGTACTACATGGAAAGTATCATGTTAAGCGAAATGAGTCAGAAAGAGAGGGATAGACATAGAAAGATTGCATTCATTTGGGGAACATAGAGTAACAAAATAGGAGACTAACACACAAGAATATCTGAGATAAGTACCAGGAGGTTTATTCCTTGGCTTGGAGACCAGCCACACATGCTAGGTGAAAAGGCAGCTCAGATAAAGAAGGAAGCACCAAGTGAAGGGTGTTGGGAGGATCCTCCCAGGATGGGAGAAGCAGGCTGAAAGTAGACCATAGACCAAACATGATTGCCACTCAATGCCTCTTTTTCAAACCACAACACCCAAAATGAGAGAGAGAGAGAACAAAAGGGAATACCCTGATACAGAGGCAGGGTGGGATGGGGGGATGGGGGTGGGAGGGATACTGGGGCCCGTGGTGGTGGAAAATGGGCACTGGTGGAGGGATGGGTGTTTGATCATTGTACAGTTGAAACCCAAGCACAAAAATTTGTATATCTACAACTGTACCTCATGGTGTTTCACTAACAAAAAATTTTTTTAAAAGTATAAATAAATAAATAAATATTAAAATGATATGCAAATGAATCTGTCAACCAATATGGTGTAGATAGTCAAAAAAATTTCAAAACAGTCAAAAGGCATAAACTTTGCATATGAATAACATTATTGGTTATTTATTTAGAAGGATGTATAAAATAATATTTTTTAAAATGCCACCATTGCCTTCAACAAGACCATAGATCATCCAGAGGAGTCAGGTACACATCAGGAAGAAGCTTGGACATGTTGAATATCCAGATAAATAAATATACAGAAGGTAAATTTAATTTCAAGTTAAACTTTTATATATTATACCTTAGATGAACTGAGAACTGAGAAAGTAAGTTGATTCCTTATTCTGTTTCTGCAGAGTATTTCATTGAGCTATTAATCTCCTGAGATGACAAAAACACCCCATCTTGGAAGCTGTAGTTCCTTGAGACACCCTTTAAGGAACCTCTGTGTTTTGAACTACATTTATACTCAAATGGGAATTACTTCATTTTGAACTACAGAGTCTCATGTCAGGGTTTTAATTTCAATAAAAACAGACACAGACACAGCTTGGACTGATTGTGGCAGTTTCCCCATCAGACCTATCTAGCTTTGGCATGACTTGAGCCAGCATTTCCCAGGATGAAAGCACATCACCAAGTGATGGGTCAAGCTCATGAGAGTGACGATAACCTAATGGGTGGAGTTGTACCAAGAATATTTGAGCAACTAAAATCAAGCATCACAAAAGGATTTTGCTAAATTCATAATACCAGTGGCCTAGAGTAAGGCCCAATAGTACAAAGGGTTATGATACACTTGATAATGCTGAAACCAGAACAAACAAAAACCCTTGAAATTTACCAAGAAAAATATTATCTCTCAAAAATCACTTTATATAAGATTTACTGGATGAATTTTTTAAAGGTAGTTTTTCAGAATCTCATATTAAAGAAACCAAGGAGTACTGTAAAGTAATTCTTCCCCATCAGTAAACTCTGCTAGTCTCTAAATTTTATGGTCATAAGTAGGAAACCTGAAAGAATACCCTTAGAAATTCCTAAATTTCTAATTCATTGTAAACTTTAAAAGATTATTTATGCTCCCCCTAGTTGGCTCGGTGGCTGCAATCCTCCAGAGGCATTGGACAGCCAGGTTTTGGTCTTCATAAATGAGTCACGCGGGGCCTCACAGGATGGTGGTGGAGCCGGCCCTTTCCTCCCCATCCTAATGAGACCCCAAGTCACTGTCCATGAACGGCCTTTCTGGCTCCTGATCAAGCTGCTTAACAGCCATGATTCCAGAGACTCAGGAACAAATCTCGGAACCCAGCAGGTTTTGGCAGAAATCCCTCCAGATTTAATTGTTAAAATTTCAGAATTTCAAAATCGCACAGCCACTACTGCAGCCACATGACATCATACATTATTCATAGCCAGCAATAGAAAACAAATTGTCTACTGTTGTCTTTTCAGCAGATCTGAGTGTTGGGGTAAAATCCCAAATAATAATGGTGGGTCTGGTGTCAAAATATTGAATGTAATCAAAGTAGAGAGAGAGTAATGTGGAAATTCTCTGTCCCACAGGTAGGGAAAGGGTGTGGGATGGGGGGTATACTGGGGTTTTTGGTGGTGGAGAATGGGCACTGGTGAAGGTATGGGTGTCTCATTGTATGACCGAGACTTAAACCCAAAAGCTTTGTAACTGCTCTCACGGTGATTCAATAAATAAAATTATAAAAAATGAAAAAAATAATTTAGGTAAAATTACATTAAAAGAGTAATGTATGTTTTAGGAGTCCAGAAAAGGGTACTCTTCCTTACATACCACCAATGTGCACCATATAGTGCACGAATGTGCACTATACATTCACGACAGTCAATAAGATCCTACGCTTCCACCTCTCTCCTCCCTTTATTTCTGCTGTGAAATTCTATAGGTTTATTTTCACTCAACATTGTCTATCTCATATTTTAAAAGTTATAAAAATATGTAAAAAGGAGAGTGGACATTTTCTCTGTAATTATTAGTTAAAGAGATAAAAGTGTCGGTGAAAGCTTCAAAGTTGGAGTAGAAAGCTTATATTCATGCCTAATATTAATAATTAGTTTAACTCCGAAAACATGTAAAATTTCACAAAAATGAATGTATAAATAGTATACCTTTCAGTATTTATTTTAATATTTAAGCAATATAGTATATGAAAAATGCTACAGAACTATAAAGGGCATTCTGGGACAATAAATAATCTTTACTGAAAGTTTAGCTTATTGATTTATTTATTTTAGTTAATTATGCAACTAAGCAAATATACAGCAACTATTTGTCAAAGTATTTACATTTTTCAGCCTATGTGTCAATATATTTCTGGTTTCTAAAGACAATAAATCCAACTCAGCCTCGCCCAGAAAAAAAAAAGAAGAAAAAGCATAATGACTGGAAGTCTGTAAAGCTTATGGGACAGATAAATGACTTGCTAGTGTCTTACTTATAAAGCATGAACCTCTCCTGCAAACTCACATGATCTGACTTAGTATAGAGAGGTTAGCTAGGCTTCCTTCTCAACCTACTAACGCTATTATAGAAAGACATCTCAGCCTTTCTACCACACTTTCCTACTCCATCAATTCCAGAATATAAGCTTCCTTTAGTTACAGTGTCAGGAAAAAAACGCCCTGTGGTCCTTAACGAAACTATATTTTTTTCATGGGGGAAAAATAAATCATTGAAAACATGTACCCTGAATGTCTTAAGTTCTTGGAACTGGGGAATTTAGTTAGTAGCAGCTCCAAGAACATGATACCACTGCAGGGTTCAGGAGATGCTGTTAGATGAAGAATAAATGAATACAACATGGAAAAAAATAGCTCATTGACAAAGTAGACTCCTCTTCAAATCTTTTGTATTATTAAACAAGTTTAATTATAGCTATCTTTGGAGCTAGACAGATGGCATAACAGGCAGGGCATTTTCCTTGAACATAGCCACCCTGGGTTCAATCCTCCATACCACAGATGGTCCCCTGAACCTCACCAGGAGTGATCCCAGGATGCAGATCCAGGAGTAAGCCTTGAGCACTGGTGTTTGTGGTGCAAAAACCAAATAAAAGAAAAGAAAAATTGTATCCTTGTCAGGCCCTCAAAAATATGACAGGTGCCCAACAAGATTTTTGGAAAACTAACTGCCCATAAAAGGTATTCTCAGCTGTCTATGTTGTCATTTCAATGTCCTTTTCATGCTTTTTTTTCAGTATAATTCACCATTTAAAATGTGTTTCTTCACTTGGAAGCAAGGACTTCCTTCATGAATACTCATCAGGTTTCAATCCCCTCTGTGACCATATGTAATGAAGAGCAACAAGCAAGCTCGTTCCTCCTTTAGAAACTGAAAAACAAAGAAAAGGGAAACAAAATATATACCAGCAGCCATATTTAAAAGAAAATCAGAAGAGAAGTGTTAATTTGTTGTGGATCGATCTTCTCATGTGCCTTTTTTTGTTTGATTGTTTGTTTTCGAGCCTCCTTTCTCAGCACTCCTCATGTTGGACAGACTACAATACTGAACTGCCAGGAGCCTGCACATTTATATGGCTTGTACATTTTTTCTAGGTCTAGAAGATTTTCCCCCAATATTCATTACCTAGCTAAATATTTATGTTTTCCAAACTTAGCTCAGGTTTGGACAAGTAGCTATCTTTAAGTAATCCTTCTTAATAACTAATTTGTTATTTTTGGTTTTGGATTAGCATATATCACCAATTATTGAGAACAAGAACTATCCTTTTTTGTCTCAGCAAAGTAACGGACATGAAGCAGTTAATAATGCTATTTGTTGAAATATGTACTTTTCAATGCTTTCAATTTGTAAATTTTAAATGTAGACACTAAAATGTATACAAATTTTACATATACATTTAAAGAGCAGACAGCTGCTGTTTACTGAGTTAGGACTGAAAAAATTTATACCTCTAAGCCATCAATGAGTGATAAATAGATGCTGGTGATGTTTTCTTGTTAGAAAACAATCTCATCAGTGATTTACAATGAGAATATTTAATAATGAGTTTGGCCTTTTTAATATTCTGCAAGTCTTTTTAAAATATGGTATGAAAATGAAGAAAACAAATATAGATAGATAGATACATAATACATACATACATACATAAAAGGAGCCAGAAAAGAAGAAAAATGATAAGGAAGAGAATGAGAGGAGACAAAAAGTATAAAATGGGATTGCTTGAAAAATTGATTTCTAGTATCGTTGTACACAATTTTAATGTGTTTACTTGAAAGTAAAGCTAAAATGAAATTATCTCAACAATGACAAATGAGAACCATAAATTATCTACATTTCCAACAGTCGGAACATCATCCGGAGTGTCTGTAAATGATTTGTATGCCGTATGGCAAGCATGCTCCATTGGGTACAATTATATGATTGTTTATTGAATAATTGCTCCCCTTGTCAAATGTTTGATTGAATATTTGCCTGCTCCCTGTAATATTTTCACTGAGTAATTGTCTGCTGTGGGTAATACCTCCACTTGTAATTGCTTGTTCTGGATAATATTTTCACTGAATCATTTCCCATTCAGCATATTTTATAAAATGATTTTTTATTGTGAGTCATGTTACTATAAGTTCACTGAGAATTACTTGCTGGACTTTATATCTCTTTTGTATTGCTTGGAAGCTAAACCTGAGTCCTTGTCCTGTAATTTCTCCAGGCTGCTGAGGGATCACATAATAACTTCTGTTTCTAAGTTGTTTACTAATAGTCTAGAGCTGTGCAACTAAAATATTTATTTGCTCAAAGTCAAAATAAAAGTTTTGTATTTGTGGGAGTGAAATTTTAGAGGAAAATTGAAGTAATTTAATGGAATAAGTATGTATTGATAAAATATCATTTCTATTCTGAGCTTCCATATTAAATGAAGCTCTTGAGCTCCTGCTAATGAAGGTATATGCAACTGGGGTTAATAGGGTCATGATGGGAAGGGAATGCTAGGCTCATGCATACATAAACTACTGCAGTGACCACGGTCTGGAAACATGGCTCTATCTGAACAACTGTACTTGCGTTTGAGTGCACAAAATACTCCTACACTTGTGGAGCGCCTTGTCCAGTCCAGTGTTTGTTTCCTGGAATTTTCTGGGCCTCTAAAAGCTCACTTCAACCTCAAGATATATATTTATATATATATGTATATATATATGTGTGTGTGTATGTGTGTGTATATTTGTGTGTACATGTATATATGTATGTGTGTATAGATATGTGTGTGTGTATATATATATATAGTATATAGGCTGGATATAGTAGGGGAAAATCATAAAAAAACTTTTTTAGATGTATCAAAAGTATTTGTAAACTTCAATTCCATTAAATTTGATACATTTTATAGAAGTTGAAGCAATTTAAAGTACTTCTAATACAGTATCATTTATTTCCCCTAAATAGAATATCTTTAAATGCCTAGATAGCCTTTCCTGGGAACAACAACACAAATATTTCTTAGGGAGAAAGAAATCAGTGAAATCTATTCAAAGTGCTCTGAGTTAATTCTCGTCATTAGCAAGCAATGTAGGTCTTGAGACTGTCACTTTGCAAAACCTCAGTTTCTTAAGATGGAAAATCAAAGAAATATAAGGGTTTTTTTTTTAATTTGAAAAGTGATATAGAGAAATAAGGCGCAATGTTTTTGAGGATAAGTTTTTAAAAAGCTTTTTCTTCTTTAAGTTCTTATTAGAAATATTTGTTTGGCCTATTTATATTTAACAAAGTCCACAGACTTAAATTCTATAATTCTATTTTTATAAAACTTACAAATAAGATTTAGATCTGACTGTCTTCTTACACTTTAAAATAGAGTATTTACATTTCAAAGTTCTCTTGGTTTATTCTCTATAGATAAGGCTTTTGCTAACTTTCAATACCTTATTTAAACATTGTGATTTATAAAGTTCTTCATGATATAGCTGTTTAGGGTATTCAATGTTCCAACACCAGTTCCACCACCAGTGTGACTTTCCCTCCACCATTGTCCCAGTTTTCCAGCCCTTACCCCTACTAAGCCTGCCCTCTTAGCAGACACAAAATAATTGCTTTTATATTGCTTGTTACAACTAATGACTAATGGAATTATTGAAAAAAATTCAGTAAAAGAAAATTGTTATATCTCAAAATGGGGTCATTAAGTCATTGTCTGAGAATTTATTAAGCTGTTTGTTGCTAGTTGACTTCTGTGTGACTGTTTTTGTTTACTGAGTTTGTCTTCTATGCTACTTTCCCATCTAATTTTTTCCCATCTAATAGGACAAAAATTAGACTCACTGAACTGTCAGTGTTGTAGAATGTGTAGGTGTCACAAGGACCCATATTCATCACTGCATGTGCCAGTAACTCAAGGATCTGTAGAACTGAGCTGATAACTTCACAGGGCAGCAGCTATGAAATCTGGGTGTGGCTGATGGGACATTTTATTGAAGTATAGAGGTATGGGGAGTCAATGCTGCCTACTCTCACTCTGAGAAGACTCCAGAATTTTCAGCCTTAAAACTGGTGTACCTGGAATTTTCATTGGCCTGGCATCTCTGCAGGGATTAGTTGTGAGGCAGTGAAGTTGGGCAACTGATATGGTGATGGCTATGGGGTGTGGTTATAGTTAGTTAGGCATTGTCAGAGTGGAAACTCATTGTGTCCCCATTCAAAGGGCACCCCAGAGTTTTCATTTAAAGACCAGTGTACATGTGAATTTTCGTGACATGACTCAGAAGAGATTACTTTTTGGCATTTTATTGTTTGATCATAGATCTTGTCTTTTTTGTTTTTTCTCTCTTCAAATATGTCATCATCTCAGTCTATCCAGCAGCAGTACTGAACTTTTGTTAATTATGGCCTTCACATATTACAAAAAGAAAGGGAGAAATAGCATATATTTCAATTTTCAGAACTTTCTCTTGATTCATACCTAAATTAAATGTAGCAAAGTATTTAGCATGTCTGTTGCCATTAAGTATGTCTAGAAGACAGTTCTAATAAATTTGTATAGTAAACAAATGTTCTAGCCAGAACATCTCCTGGGAAATTAGCATGTGAGGTATTCAAATGTAGCTAAGAACCAGAATTTGAAAAGAAAACCCACAAAGACACATGAGCAGAAAGCTTCAACCAGAAAGTAAACACTGATTAGTAAACATAGTCTCCTAAAGTCAGAAATAGTAGGAGGAAAAAATAAAACATGTATAAGCTCCTGGTTAATGATAATTGTTCATGAAAATGCAAGCTTTAAAGTTTTTATTGAATATTAATACTGCTACAAAACTATGAGCTGGAGAGACAGTATACAGGAATTAAAGCAATTGCCTTCAACCTGAGTTCAATCCCCAGCACCACACATGGTCCACTAAACCCTGTCAGCAGTGATTCTTCACCACAGAGCTTTGAGTAAGCCCTGAGCACTTCCCAGTGAGGTCCCAAAACCAAAAGCAAATAAACAAACAAAAATTAATATAACTATATAATGAAAATATAGTATAGCTATATAATAGAAAGATGCTATTTTCCTTTTTCTGAAGCCTTAAAAATTCTTAATCTACCACTTCTGCTTCACTGGTTGTTTCTTGCAATGGGAAATTTTAAGTTTATATGCCAAATATTGCTTTTCAGTGTAATTATCCTTAAAACCTGTGCACTGATTTTAGTAACTATCTTGGTTCTGAATCTTGTTTCAAAGTCCTTTTCCATTCTCTTCACTAATTCTATGGGCTGGATTCTATCTTCTAAATCCTGATATTACAGAGTTGGCTTCTTATTATATCTGCCAGTTTTTGATGGCAGATGGACATGACGCCTGTCCTTTTGCATCCTATTACCTGTTGCCAAGCCCTCTGAGTACCTGTTTCACCTACATAAAAGCAGACATCCCAAATAGTAAGATATAGTAGAATCTATATGTGATTCTCCCTGAAATGTAGACTTCTATTTTCACCTACTCACCACTTCTTGCATTGCCTGCTGCAACCTCCAGTACTCCATTTCTGACCTTCCTGGATTTAACCTAGCCTGATCATCAGAATAACCCTACACTTTTTGTCTGTTCATTAAAAATTGGTTTATTTTTAGTTAATACCAGATCACTGCATTAACTAATCAATAAACTCTTCAATATACCCCATATATCATGTTTCAGTCTTTGAAAGATATTTGGTGTGTACCCATATTAGAAGACTAATAGTTCAATACTTAACTATAATATTTTTTATAGGTGAAGACAGAAATTGGTTACCCATATATCTCAGCTCTACATACATGAATCCCCTGACTAGGGAGAAAAATACTGTTAACTACTATATAAAATTACTTAAATGTTCTATACATAGACACAAAGGTTAATCACCCTCAGGACAATGCACTCAGGACAATGATAGATCCAGAGCAGTGTATGTAGACTTAGTAAAGATATAGCTCCAGTTGTATCAACTTTAACTTATTCCTCTGCTGCCCATTGATACTTTTCTTATACTTTATCCCATAGAAAAACTCCCAAGTAAACTTCTGAATGTATATCTTAAGTCTCAAAGAATATTTTCAGAGTCCAACCTACAGTGTTCCTCAGTACCAAGCACCATTCCAAAAAGTAAATCTCTAAAGAAAATTTTATTTATTCAGTGAGAACTATACGGCATCTCTTACAAGTCAAACACAACTTTGAGTCTGGGAAAGTTGCAATAACAGGACATGACCTGGAGGACAAGCATATTAGCCTCTCAGCTCTGAAGGCAGAACTACTATGTTGGAAATCCGCTGTTTGTTTATTCTACCTCATTAGGTTGAAATTAGAGTGAACTTGTTTTGTTTGGTCCAATGATTTATAGATAAAGAGATTTATGAAATCTCTTTTTCTTATATGCTTTAAAATAAAATTAATTTCCTGAAACCAAAGTAATGAGAATGATCACTTTTTAGAAGTAGGAGGCCAGGGATGTTGATTCTCAAAGTTATTTTTAGGCAAAAACTAATGTCATTATTAAAGTTGATGTGTAGTTTAAAGCAGGAGATATTTTAGTATTGATAAGGAATGCATTAAGATTTTCAAGAAATTTACTTGGGGTATTTCCTGGTATAGGGCTATTTATTATGACCAGGTATTGTCTCCAACCTATCTTAAATATAAATGCTAGTACTATTTTAAGCCTAATAAAATTGTTTTGGTTGGTATTAATAATAAATTCTAATCCTATATTGAAGCCACAGATCTATAGCTTAAGAAGAAGGGATACTGAACAGTGGCCATCAGCACTTTTATTACAAGAGATAATAATGATTTTTCTCTGGCAAACAAGCTCAGGGTATTGTTCAGAACAAATTATAAATGAATGTTGGCTTGCAACTCCAAAAAATAAAGTTAAAGCATGCACATTCTCTCACCCTGACATTTGTCAAAGTGATAGTGTGACCATTTTTCTTACAGTAGCAGAGAAGATAATTACTTTAATCTATTTTTAATAAAACATAAAATGCTTGAATTGCTGATGTGATTTTGAAGTCAATTATTATTTATAGTCACAAGTCTTCTGTGGAGTGATGATTGGTCATTCATAAAAAGTCAAATAGACTTTCTATTCATAGGGTAGAGAAGTTCGTCTTAAACTGTTCATACCATTTCTTCAATTAACCTTCATGGAATAAATAAAGTCATTTGCTTCTCTGATACACTAGAAAAAGATGTTTTTGACTCGCCAGTTCTAGCTACATATAAGAAATGTTCATCCAGTTGCCATTTATCCAACAAATATTTACCTTCTGTGTTCTATGAGTCTGCAGTATGAAGGTTTCTGGAAAAGGAAAAACATATTTTAAAACTTATAATATTGATTTTCTTTGGACAGGGACCTTGATTGGGTTCTTTGTCATTTTATGTCAAAGTTTCTTTTATAATCACACTCCACATTAATTTTTTTGAATAAATAAACAAAACATCGTCTGACTTCCAACAAATGTATGTCTTGATTGGAAAAGTCACCTTCTACCAAAGGTTTTCTGTTTGAGCTTGAGACCACATGTAGTGGTGCTGGATGAGGGCAGGGCGTGCCACACTAGGGATCTAACCCAGGACTCCCACATGCAAAATACATACTCTTGCCCTTTAGTCATTTCCCTAGCCCCCACTTACTGAATTAATAAGAGAGTTGCTTCTATATGTTATTATTTGGAATGTAATACAAAACTCTTGTTTGAGTTTAGATGAATAAACTTTCTCAAAGGCAACAGAAACTGTGCCTGATCTACAGAACTGAGCTTACCAAGGTCAGGGTTGGAGGTGACACTGAGATGATTGTGGAAGAGTTGGACACTCTGGTGGAGGCTGTGGTATTGAAACACTGTATGTACAAAGCCCTATTATTAACATTACTGTAAATCATGATGATTCAAATTAAGCATATGTTTATAAAAATTGTATTCAAATTTAATTATCCTAATGACATATGAGAAGCAGATCCACCAATGGGACACCAACTGGAGCATAATTTAAATGCTTGTCCACTTGATTTTTTAGCTGTTTTTCCAAAGACAGAAACACAGATAACATACTATGAACAAGAGTACAAATACTGGCTCAGAAAATGTTCTTTCAAATCTATGCAAATTTAAAGGCCCCCCAGCTAAATTGCCATATATCTTTATAACTTTGCAATTTTACTATAACGTTAATACTGTGGATGGACTGAAGCCTGATATACATAAGAAGAAGAAAACCAATAGTGTTAAGAAAAATGAATTTGCTTTGCAGATGAAAAATGAGACAAATTTATATCATAATCAGATTAACTAATTTAAGGTCAATAATTAACAAAATGCATTAAAAAGTAGTGGCCCTGCAAAGATTTTGGATTAAAAAAGTAGCAGCACAACAATACTATTAATAAATACTATTATAAACTGTCACTTTCACTGTCCTTCCCTTGTTCATCGATTTGCTTGAGCGGGCCCTGTAACGTCTTCATTGTGAAACTTGTTGTAACTGTGTTTGGCATATTGAAAGTGTCAAGGGTAGCTTGCCAGGTTTTGCTGTGCAGGCGAGATACTCTCGGTATTTTGACAGGCTCTCCAAGAGGGGTGGAGGACTATATATATATATATATATATATATATATATATATATATATTACTGTTATAAACTATAATACCTCAGCAGAAAGAGATTGGGAAGAAAAGAGCACATTCCATTTACCATACTACAGTAGTATTTTTATTGTCTATTTTCCTATGCCTTAAATTCTTATTCACCCAAAGAAAACAGTCTGGAAATATGTAATGGAATCAATGGAGTTAATATTTCTAATTAAAATGAAAATTTATTCAACATTACTATGAAATCATCTTTCCATGGAAATCATCTATAGTTACTAATCTTTTTATTCTACCAGCATTAAAGCAGATTTGAATGTTATATACTAATAATACAATAAGAATAGTGATTATATATATTATCAAGCAAAATCAGATGTAAATTTAAGGGTTAATGAATAATATTGTTACCATCTGACAGTAAAAATAAATCCTACACAGGAAATGCTTAGCTAATACTCTGGGATTATGAAAGAACTAGCATATCTCCCAAAATGCCTAGCATTTTTTTGGAAACATTTCTTTACACAGCTGGTTCTTCCCCCAGAGCTGCCAGAGGAAATAAATTGTGGATTTCTCTGTATGGAAATAACTAATCTAAGGAGAGTAAGCAAGGACAAGAAGATTTCCCTGGACAGACACAAACATTCATATTCGACTTGTGTTAGTGAGGTAGTAGTGGCATTCTAACTCTACTGAAAGACCATCATATATGCTGTTCATAAGCACCTGCTGCTCATTTCTCACCCACTAAGAATTCACTACACTTTAAGATTCCAGGAACTGTTGTGGAAACAAATATTACTGAATCAAAAAAATAGAACAGTTTTGAATGTTAGAATTTTCAAGGTGAGATTTCATGTTTGTTTGGGCCATAATGTCATAGAAAATATTGTTTGGAGATTTTGTGTTGTTAGTATTATATAACTGAGAGCTACATGCGAAATGCACTTTTAATACTGTTTTTAATGGTTTTTAAAACAATATCTTGATGGTGACCCCCACGCTGTGCCTAGGGCCCCGGGAGCCACTCACTGCCATACTTGGCCCAACTATCAGGAGTTAATGGCTCAATGATGGGTCAATGGTGGGTCACTATTGGGGTGCTCCTGTTCCGTAGTGCTGGGGAGGGCTTAGAAGGGGGTAGAACCACGTCTACATGGTGGTACTTTGGGCACCTTGCCGTGCCAGAGACTAAATCAAGAGCCTATTGATTAGGTGTGCACTCCAGTCCTTTGAGCTATGTCTTTGAACCCCATATAATATTTTAACTCAAATAATTTCTAATATAAATTAAAAAACAAGTCAGTATATTGATTCTCTGATCCTATTATTTTTGGTTTTTCTGTGATCTTACTTTTAATGTTCACATATCACTCCTGCCATCTTATGATGTCCTTTTTGAGGGCTATTTTTGTTCTGATAACAATCTGTCACTGTCACTGTCCTTCCGGTTTTCATTGATTTACTCGAGCAGGCCCAGTAACGTCTCCATTGTGACACTTGTTACTGTGTTTGGCATATAGAATATGTCACGGGGAGCTTGCCAGGCTTTTCTGTGCGGGCGAGATACTGTCAGTAGCTTGCCAAGATCTCTGAGAGGAGCAGAGATATCGAACTCGGGGTAGCCATGTTGGCCGCTTGTAAGGCAAATGCCCTACCTGCTGTGCTATCCCTCCAGCCCAATAACAATCTGACACTATTGAATTTGTTTTCTAGAATATCAGCCAGCTCCCACTTATGATATATCAGAGTGATACCCAAGGCACCTTGTCCTAGAACATGTCCCCCAGAAATTTCTAAAGAGAGATTTCAATAGCTCTGGCATATATTCAAACATGTACCCTAAAATTAAAAATAAGCTTAAAATGCTTAATAATATATTGTTGACAACCTCTTGAGTAAGTTACAGTGAAAAAAATAGGGTAAAGAATGTTTAGGAAATGCAAATTTTAAGAACTCAGACATCCCCCCCAAAAATAAACAAAAATGGTCTGGGGTCAGAGTTTTCCCAAGAAGCATCTACCAAATCATGATAATTTCATCTTATGTTTTGACAGCAGTGCAGACCAGGGCAGATAAATAATGAAGTCAAGAACTATTCTTAGTGAATGGCCAAATAAAATTTTTCTGCAAAAAATTGAGATGTTGCAGGATGAATGAGAATTAAATCTACCAAACTGAGGGATCAGTATGCTAGCTTGCATCTCTGAGGCTCTCTGATCATTTGTAAGCAGAAGTCTGCACTCAAAATCTTGGTTTTATTTTCATCTTAGGTTCACACTACCTATATATTTAGCAAATAATTCCAAGCTTTGCCAAATTGGAAATGACAACAGATAAATAATGGAAGCAAGAAAAAAAATCATAGCCTGGATTCAAAGATGAGTACATCTGAAGTTCTAAGAAACATAAATTCATAGGAAAATCATAAAATAAATGAAGAAATAAATTGTAAGTTAACAAGAGACAGAAAAAACACATACTACTGAGTATTTCAGATACTGGAATTTATCAGTAAAAATATAAAATGAGTTCTTTCACATGTTTTAATAGGCAAAAAATTGAAGCTATGAGAAATGGACAAAATTAGAAATTTAAAAGTTTGTTTGATTTGAAGTAAGTGAAGTATACATATATTTTTTTAATTTTATTTCAGGGGAATAAGCTGAAGTTGCTCAAGACTTGCTGTGGGCCTTGTGCCCAGGGAACACTACTGACAGGGCTCTGGGGACAATATGTACTTCTGCGGATCAAACTAAGGTTGGCCTACATACATGTCAAGAGCCCTACCCATTGTATTATCAATTCTAATCATAAAATATATTTTTTGTTGAAACATTAATTGAAAGTTTGCATTTCAGATTAAAAGTTTAGCTAAACTGAAAAATTAGCTTACATTATATTAGAAAATATACATCAAGAATTTCTCCTACAAGTAACCAAATATGCAAAAACATTGAAAAAATATAAAAGAGACTAGAATGCAGAATGTCTCTCTGGCTCACAGCTCCTCACCATTTTGGTGGCAAGATTAGGGGGAAAAGAAAACAGAGGGTACTAAAAAAAAAACATCGGGATCAGAACAAAGCAATATTTAAAGGAATGGAGGAAATATTAATTACAATAAATACCAAACCACAATCCCAAGCAACTACTAACTGCCTCTAATAAAAAATAGAAAACAAATACTTCTACAATGAGTCATCAGACATTTTTGATAGTACTTTATATTACTAAACATAAATATGATGTTTATTAAAGTATGAAAAAATAATGGTTTGACGTGAGGGTATCAATGGTAAAACAATGCAGGAACTCACCAGGATTAGTGAGTGAAGTCGCTAGCCCAGATGAATCAAACAGTAATAATGAGCTATATAAGCTCTCAGATAAGTTATTTAGAATGGAGCTGTTAAGGGTTCATCAGGAGTTCAAAGAAGCAATGGAATGCCTTGCTAGTAAAATACAAGAGGAAATGAGAGCAGAAATGAGGAAAACGCAAATGAAACTACAAGCAGAAATGACAGATCTAAAAACCTTAGTAGATTAAATGAAAAACTCAGTGGAAGGTCTCAGCAGCAGAGTAACAGCTGTGAGGACAGATTCAGTGAGCTCCAAGACAAGGTGCACAGAATCTTCCGACAACAGCAGAAAATAAAAAGAGCCTCAAAATAAACAGATATCAAGAGAAAATCTGGATGGAGCCAAGAGAAATAATATAAGAATCACTGAGTCCCAGAGGATCAGAAAGAAAAACCCCCATGAAGGATCAATTGTCAAACACATCATTACTGAGACGTTCCCAAAGCACATGCATCCAGATTCAGGGGGCCCTGTGGGTATTAGCTAAAAGAATTCCAAATAGAAATACTCCAAGATACATCCTAATCAGAAAGATGAAAACCACAGATGGAGACAGAATTCTGAAAGCAGCAAGATCAAAGAAGGAAATTGCTTATAAAGGAGCATTGTTGAGATTTAAGCAGACTTATCTAGTGAAACTCTCTGGGCCTAAAAGTGGAGGATATAGTGAAAATACTCAATAAAAAGAATGCCTCACCAAGAATACTTTACCCGGATAGACTCTCATTTATACTTAAAGGAACAATACACAGCTTTACAGACAAACAACTCAGGAACTTCATAGACTCAAAAGCATGGCTTTAGGAAAAACTAAATGGGCTACTTTTAGACAAGACAAGCCCTTCAAATACACCAAACTCCTACAGAAGCATGAGACAAAACCCTGTAACAGTAATCACTCTCAATGTAAATGGGCTACATGCACCAATTAAAAGACACAGAGTGGCAGAATTGATCAGAGAATTGAACCCAACATTCTGCTCCCTATAAGAAACACATCTGAACAGTCAGATCAAACACAGACTCAAAGTGAAAGGATGGAATACAATTCTACAAGTAAACAATTTCCTCCAAAAAAAGCTGGGGTGCAATGAACATACAAGTGCAGATGTTATTTCAACTGTACTTTTTTGCCTCTCCAGGATATATTTCCAGAAGTGGTATTGCTGGGTTAAGTGGGAACTCAATTTCTATTTTTTTGAGAAGCGTCTATACAGTTTTCCAAAAGGGCTGAACCAGTTGACATTCCTACCCGCAGTATAGGAGAGTCCCTTTCTCCCCACATCCATGGCAACAGTAGTTGCTTTTGTTCTTTTGGATGTGTGCCAGTCTCTGTGGTGTGAGGTGGTATCTCCTCATAGTTGTTTTGATCTGCATTTCCCTGATAATTAGTGATGAAGAGAATTTTTTCATGTGCCTTTTTGCCATTAATATTTCTTCCTTGAGAAAGTTTTTGTTCATTTCTTTGCCCCATTTTCTGATGGGGTTGGATGTTTTCTTCTTGTAGAGTTCAATCTGTGTCTTATATATCCTTGATATTAACTCCTTATCAGATGGGTATTGGGTGAATATCCTTTCCCATTCTGTAGATTGTCTTTGTATTCTGGTCACCGTATCTTTTGCAGTGCAGAAACATCTTAGTTTGATATAGTCCCTTTGTTTATCTCTGTTTCCACTTGGTTGGTCAGTGGCATGTCATCTTTGAAGACACCTGTAGCTTCAATATCATGGCACTGTTTATAATAGCCATTCACTGCAGATTCACTACCAGGATCTCACCATTCTACAAAGAAGTGATCGTTGATGTCAAGAGAGGGGTGGAGCAGGGTGATACCATTTCACCGAAAGTCTTCAGTGCCACCCTCGAGAACATCATGCGACGACTGGAATGGGAAGGAATGGGAGTGAAGATAGATGGTCGGCAACTACACCACCTCCGCTTTGCTGATGACATTGTTTTAATAACACCAAACATCAGCCAAGTGGCATAAATGCTGGCCGACTTTGACCATGAGTGTGGAAAGGTAGGACTACAGCTGAATCTTACGAAGACAATGTTTATGAGAAACAGCCTCGTTCCTGATGCCCCATTCGCTCTCAATGGAACAACCATCTCCGAATGCAACAGCTATGTGTACCTAGGTCGAGAGGTCAACATGACAAATGACCTGGCACCCAAGCTGCGCAGGAGGAAGAGAGCGGCTAGGAATGCCTTCAAGAACGTTGAAGAAATAGCTAAGAGGACGAAGAACCTCTGGCTCCGGGCACATCTCTTTGATTCCACTGTTCTTCCTGCATTAACATATGCCTCAGAGACCTGGGCCCTACACAAACAAGATGAGAACGCTATTCAGGTCTCCCAAAGAAGAATAGAAAGAGCTATGCTTGGAATATCACGTTTCACTCAAATGAGAGAAAGAATCCGGAGTTCTGACATCCGTCGACGATCAAGAATCAGGGACCCTGTCTCATTTGCCAAGGTATCGAAAATCAGATGGGCTGGTCACGTAATGAGATTTAAAGACGACCACTGGATTAGAGCTGTTACCAACTGTATTCCACCAGATGTCAAAAGACCGTGTGGCTGCCCACCTACCAGATGGTCAGACTTCTTCGTCAAGATCATGAACGATCGGTTTGAGGCCCTTCATGTTCCCGGAGTGAACAGATGCCATTGGGCTACACTAGCACGCGACAGGGACAAATGGAGATGTTACTGGCGCCCGTTCAAGCAAATCGATGACTAATGGGAAGTTAAGTGATTAAGTGATTGAAAAAACCCGAGTGCCTGAGAACAGAAGACTGATTAAAGAAACTCTGGTAAAACTACACAATAGAATACTATGTAACTGGTAGAAAAGATGAAATCATAAACTTTGCATGTAAGTGGATCAACATGGAAAGTATCAAGTAAAAAGTAAAAGGCCCTCCCGTTGATCGTCGATTTGCTCGAGCGGGCCCAGTAACATCTCCATTGGAGACTTTGTTGTTACTGTGTCTGGCATATCGAATACTCTTGGTAGCTTGCCGGGCTTTCCGAGAGGGGCGGAGGAATCGAACTCGGGTCGGCCATGTTGGCCGCTTGTAAGGCGAACGCCCTACCCGCTGTGCTATGGAAAGTATCATACTAAGTGAAATGAGTCAGAAAGGCAGAGACAGATATAGAAACATTGCACTCACCTGTGGAATATAAAGTAACAGAATGGGAGACTAATACCCAAGAATAGTAGAGATAACTACCAGGAGGTTTGCTCCACGGCTTGGAAGCCGGCCTCACATGCTGAGGGAAAGGGAAGCTCAGTTAGAGAAGGGAACGCCAAGTAAAGTGTGGTTGGAGGACTTGCTTGGGATGGGAGATGCATGCTGTACGTATACTATAGATTAAACACTATGGCCACTCAACATCTCTGTTGCAAACCACAACACCCAAATAAAGAGAAGTAAAGGGAATGCCCTGCTGCAGAGATGGGGTGAGTGTTGGGGGGGACGGGATGGAAAGGTAGGAGGGATGCTGGAATCAGTGGTGGAGGGTGGGCACTGGTGGAGGGATGGGTACTCTAGCATTGTATGACCGAAACACAAGCACAAAAAATATGTAAATCTGTAACTGTAGCTCAAAGTATTTCACTAATATAAAATTTTTAAAAATAAGCTGGGGTGGCCATACTATATCAGACACATAAATTTAAGACTGAAGAAGGTCACAAGAGACAGCGAAGGTCATTTCTTAATGATAAAAGGATCTGTACATCAGGTAGAACTCACACTCCTGAAAGTATAGACACCTAATGTAAGTAAAGTAAGTAAAGGCCCTCCCGTTGATCATCGATTTGCTCGAGCGGGCCCAGTAACATCTCCATTGGAGACTTTGTTGTTACTGTGTTTGGCATATGGAATACGTCACGGGTGAGATACTCTCGGTATCTTGCCGGGCTCTCCGAGAGGGGCGGAGGAATCGAACTCGGGTTGGCCATGTTGGCTGCGTGCAAGGCAAACGCCCTATTGCTGTGCTATCGTTCCAGCCCGACACCTAATGAGGGACCAGCAAAATACTTAAAACAACTATTCATAGACTTGAAGAAAGACATTGATAGCAACACAATAGCTGTTGAAGATTTCAACATCACTTTATCACCTCTTGATAGATCAACCAGATTAAAGCTCAGCAAGAGCATACTTTATCTGAGGGAATAAATGATGGAAAGGAGTTTAGTAGTGGAGCGATAGCACAGCGGTAGGGCATTTGCTTTGCATGCAGCCAACATGGCTGACCCGAGTTCGATTCCTCCGCCCCTCTCGGAGAGCCCGGCAAGCTACCAAGAGTATCTCGCCCACATGGCAGAGACTGGCAAGCTCCCCGTGACATATTCGATATGCCAAACACAGTAACAACAAAGTCTCCAATGGAGACGTTACTGGGCCCGCTCGAGCAAATCGATGAACAACGGGAGGGCCTTTACCTTTACCTTTATATAGGATATTTCATCCCCCAAAAACTGAATGCACAGTCTTATAATACAAATGAGACATTCTCCAAGATGGACCACATGCTGGGCCATAAAACATACCTCCATAAAATTAAGATGAGAGAAATTGTATCAACTAACTTTTTAGACCATGATGCACTGAAAATAGAAGTGAATCACACACACACACACACACACACACACACACACACAAAGAAAATCAAATCAAACACCTGGAAATTAAACAGATTACAACTGAACAAGCAGTAGCTTAGAGAGGAAATCAAAGAGGAAATCAAAAGATTCCTGGAAACAAATGAGAATGAAGACAAGAGTTACCAGAACTTATGGGACATGGCAAAAGAAGTGTTAAGAGGAAAATTTATAGCTCTACAAGCATTCCTCAGAAAGAAAGGGTGATCCCACATAAGTAACTCAACCTCACAGCTAAAGATCTTGGAAAATGACCAACAAAAGGAACCCAAACTAGGCAGGAAGAAGGAAATAATAAAAATTAGAGCAGAAATTAATGAAGTGGAAGTTAATTTAAGAAATTAACCATTCCAAAAGATCAATGAAACCAAGAGCTGTTTCTTTGAGAAAATAAGATCAATAAACCACTAGAAAGACTCACAGACAAAGAAAAAGAAAGAGAGAGAGAGAGAGAGAGAGAGAGAATGCAAATAAACAGAACCACAAATGAAAAAGGAGACATCACAAGAAAAACTAACAAATTCAAAGGATCATCAGAGATTAATTTTAAAATCTTTATGCCACGACTGATTTGGGGGGAGTGGGGTAAAGTCTAAATAATAATGGTGCAACTTTTATCGAAATAATGAAGCTAGTCAAAGTATACAGAGTGTTAACTAGAATTCATCTGCCCCACAGACATTGGGGGGGGGGGGTTATTGGGGTTCTTCGTGGTGAAAAATAAGTACTGGTAAAGGGAAATGTGATTGATATTTGCATGACTGAGACCTAAACCTGAAAGCTTTGTAACTTTTCCCACAGTGATTCAATAAATAAATAAATAAATTTTTAAAAAAAATAAAAAATAAAAAAAATCCCACCTCACTAAAAAAAAAAATCTTTATGCCACGAAACAAGAGAACCTCAAAGAAATGGATAAATTCCTCGATTCCTCTAGCCTCCCAAGGCTGACTCAAAGAGATTTGGAATGCCTGAACAGACATAACACTCTCAAGAAAATTGAAATAATAATCAAAAGTCTACCGAAACACAAAATCCCTGGCCCAGATGGATTCACTAGTGAATTCTTACAAACCATTATAAAGGATCTACTCACAATCCTGCTCAAGCTTTTCTAGGAAATTGAAGGAACAGAAACACTTTCAAACAGTTTCTATGAGGCAAATATCACACTCATATCAAAACCAGCTATTTTTTGACGCTCTTGAAGGTGTTCCAAGCCGCTCTCTTCCTCCTGTGCAACTCAGGTGCCAGGTCATTCGTCATGTTGGCTTTTCGACCTAGGTATGCATAACTGTAGCAGTCAGAGATGGTCGGTCCACTGAGAGCAAATGGAACATCAGGAACGAGATTGTTTCTCATAAACATTGTCTTTGTGAGATTCAGCTGGAGTCCGACCTTTCCACAATCACGGTCGAATTCTGCCAGCATTTGTGCTGCTTGACTAATGTTTGATGTTATTAGAACAATGTCATCAGCAAAGCAGAGGTGGTGTAGTTGCCAACCATCTATCTTCACTCCCATTCCTTCCCATTCCAGTCATCACATGATGTTCTCGAGGGTGGCACTGAAGAGTTTCAGTGAAATGGTAACATCCTGCCAAACCCCTCTCTTGACATCGATGATCACTTCTTTGTAGAATGGTGAGATCCTGGTAGTGGATCCATAATACAGCTCATGGAGGATCCTGATGTATTGAGTATGAGTGCCCTGATTGGCTAGGGCTTCGATGACTGCTTCCATCTTAACAGAATCAAAAGCCTTCTTTAAATCAGTGAACATTAGATAGAGCAGCATCTTGAACTCCCAAGAAACCTCAATGAGTTTGGTTATTATGTGGATATGGTTGATTGTGCTAAATCCTTTGCGGAACCCAGCTTGCTCCCATGATTGTCTTTCATCTGCCAGTCCTATTCAGGATGACTTGAGTGAACAGCTTGTAGACAACAGGCAACAGGCAGAATGGGCGACAGTTGCCAATGTCATGGATGTCTCCCTCTAGAACAGTCCTGCTGGTTTTCCACTGGGATGAAACCTTGCATTCAAACCTAGCATGTGAAGAGTTGTTAAGGATAGTATCATATCATCTGCAAATAGTGATAGCTTGAACCTGCCATCAATACTCATCAAGCTATCACTATTTGCAGATGATATGATACTCTGCTTAGAAAATCTTAAAGACTCTACGTAAAAAGCTCCTAGAAACAATAGGTTTGTATAGTTAAGTAGCAGTTTACAAAATCAATACCGAAAGTCCATGGCTTTCCTACATACAAATAATGAAAGAGAAGAAAGAGGTATTAAAAAAAAACCAACAATCCCATTCACAAGTGCCTCAGAAAATCAAGTTCCTCAGAATCAGCTTAACCAAAGAGGTGAAGGACCTGTACAAATAAAACTATAAAAGACTACTTCAAGAAATAAAAGAGGACAATAGAAAATGGATACATACCCCCGACTCATGGATAGGGAGGATTAGCATTATCTAAATGGCAATACTCCCGAAAGCACTATACAGATTCAATGCAGTCCCTATGAGGATACCCATGACAATTTTCAAATAAATCGACCAAATGCTCCTGAAATTCATATGGAACAATAAACCTCCACGAATAGCTAACGTAATCCTTGGGAGAAAGAAGATGAGTGGCATCACCTTCTCCAACTTCAAACTACACTATAAAGCAGTAGTATTAAAACAGCATGGTATTGGCATAGAAACAGACCCGCAGACCAATGGAATAGAGTTGAATATTCTGACACAGATTCTCAAATATGTGGTATTGGCATAGAAACAGACCTGCAGACCAATGGAATAGAGTTGAATATTCTGACACAGATTCTCAAATATGTGGTATTGGCATAGAAACAGACCCGCAGACCAATGGAATAGAGTTAAATATTCTGAAACAGACTCTCAAATATATGTTCACTAAATCTGTGATAAATGAGCAAAAATGTGAAGTGGAGAAAGGAAAGTCTCTTCAACAACCGGTGCTGTGAAAACTGGGCAGCTACATGTGAAAAAATGACTCAGACCTCTGTCTAATACCAGGCACAAAAGTCCAATAAAAATTGATTAAGAATCTCAATATCAAACCTTAATCCATAAGGTACATAGTGTAAAATGTAAGCAGAACCCTCCATTACATTGAAGCTAAAGGCATCTTTAAGGATGATGCACCACTGACTAAGCAAGTATAAACATAAATAAACAAATGAGACTACATTAAACTAAGAATATTCTGCACCTCAAAAGAAACAGTGTCCAAAATACAGAGAATCCATGGAATGGGAAAATTTATTTACCAAATAACCATCAAATAAGGGGATAATATCCAGGATATACAAGACACTGGTAGAACTTTACAAGAAGAAAACGTCCAACCTCATCAAAAAATGGGGAGAAGAAATGAACAGAAACTTCCTCAAAAAAGAAATACAAATGGCCAAAAGACACATGAGAAAGTGGTCTACATAACTAATCATCAAGGAGATGCAAATCAAAACAAAAATGAGGTATTAGCTTATACCACAGAGACTGGCACACCTCAGAAAGAATAAGAACAACCAGTGCTGGCATGGATACAGGGAGATAGGGACTCCATTGTTGGTGGGAGTGTTGATTGGTCCAGACTTTTTTGGAAAACATAATGAGCATTCCTCAAAAAAACTAGAAAGTGAGCTTCCATATGACCCAGCAATACCGCTTCTTAGAATATATTCCAGGGGTGCAAAAAAGCACAGCAAAAAAAATTACATCCTCACTTGTATATTCATTGCAGCACTGTTCAAAATAGCTAGAATCTGGAAACAATCTGAGTGCCCAAGAACAGACATCTGGCTAAAGAAACTATGGCACATCTACACAATGAATACTATGCAGCTCTTAGAAAAGATGTACTTATGAAATTTGCTTATAAGTGGATGTTCATGTAGAGTATCATGCTAACTGAAATGAGTCAGAAAGAGAAGGACAGACATAGAATGACTGCACTCATTTGTGGAATATAAAATAACATAGTTTATGAGACTAACACCCAAGGACAGTTAGAGACAAAGGCAGGAAGATCGCCCCATAGTTGGAAGCCTACCTCATGAGCTGAGGGAGAATGCAGCTGGGATAGATAAAGGACCATTAAGTCTATGATGGTTGGAGGGCTCACTTGGGATGGGAGATATGTAGCACTGTAGCACTGTCCTCCTGTTGTTCATCAAGTTGCTTGAGCAGGCCCAGTAACGTCTCCATTGTGAGACTTCTTGTTACTGTGTTTGGCATATCGAATACGCCACGGGTAGCTTGCCGGGCTTTGCCGTGCAGGCGTGATACTCTCGGTACCTTGCCAGGCTCTCCGAGAGGGGTGGAAAAATCGAAACTGGCTAGGCCAGGACAGCTGCCGCAAGGCAAACGCCCTACCGCTGTGCTATTGCTCCGGCCCCAGGGAGATATGTGTTGAAAGTAAATAAAGACCAAATATGATGGTCTCTCAATATCTATATTGCAAACCATAATGCCCAAAGTAGAGAGATAGAGTAAAAAGTAAAATGCCTGCCATGGAAGTAGAGGGTGGTTTGGAAAAACTATGCTTCAGGAAATAACAATAAAATTTTACCTTATAATAAAATAATAATAATAATAAAATAAAATACTGCTTGCCACTAATTCTAAAGAAAACCAGATAAGTGTGCTTCACTGTCACTGTAACTGTTCTCCTGTTGTTCATTGATTTGCTGGAGCGGGCCCAGTAATGTCTCCATTGTGACACTAGTTACTATGTTTGGCATATTGAATACATCACGGGTAGCTTGCCAGGCTTTGCTGTGCAGGCAAGATACTCTCTGTAGCTTTCCAGGCTCTCCGAGAGGCACGGAGGAATTGAACCTGGGTCAGCAGTGTGCAAGGCATATGCCCTACCCGCTGTGCTATCACTCCAGCCCAAGTGTGCTTCAGTTAAAACTAAAATTATCATGAAAGTTGTGAAATGCAAGTGGAGAATGGTTTTTATTTTAGTGAGCCTCATATGTCTTTGAAAATAATAATGAAGACTTTATAAGCATTAAAATGCAGTCTACATGACTAGACATTAATGAATTATAATATTTGGGGTAAGTTATGAACTGTTAAAGCATTTTGTGGTCTGGGTATATTTCTAGAGTTTTATAAAGACAGAAAACATTACATGTTGTTTAGCTAATTATGCACACCTATGCAATAAGTAACTAAACATATTCTAATTTTCAAGGTAGTCAAATATAATAATTAAGATCCAATGAGGAAAATAAGTCTTTACTCATTTTTTAGATATTTACTAAGTATTTAGATATTTATCAAATACCAGGCCATACAGAAAGTCTCAAAAAATTCATGGTAACCACAACCAAAATGCATATAAGTTACAAAACAATGAAAAAAAAGAATTAGAAAATCTTCTTATAAATTTTCAAAATATACTTTTGTAAATTTTAAGAGCCAAAATCACACCATAAGTATCAGTCAATTGAATCTTGCAATATATGTTTTTAAAAAATCAACTAGAGTAGGAATAACAAATTTGCTTCGACACAGATTTAAAATATATATTAGAGCACTGTAGTACTACAGCACTGTCATCCCATTGTTCATCAATTTGCTCGAGCGGGAACCAGTAATGTCTCCATTGTGAGATTTGTTGTTACTATTTTGGGCATATTGAATACACCACAGGGAGTTTTCCAGGCTCTGCCATGCGGGCGGGATACTCTTGGTAGCTTGCTGGGCTCTCCGAGAGGGCTAGAGATTAGAGCAAAATTTAAAAATACCTACTGTTCATTATTAAAGATGCTCTGGGTTCAGATAACACAACTATCACCACAATAATCAAATTAAATATATATATTTAAAGGTTAATTAAAATCTGGATATATGGAAGACATTTTTAAAGAATTCTTATCAATTTCTGATCAAAAGTTTTTAAATTAGGAACAGAAGATTAATTTCTTAGCACAACAATCTCTTAGCAAACATTAGGATAAACATGTGAGATTAGAAATATTTCCTTTAAAGCTCAGAACTGGGGAATGATAGTGGAGTGGTTAGGCATTTGCCTTGGACACAGCTGAACAGGGTTGAATCCTCAGTATTTCATATTGGTTTTCTGAGCACTGCCAGGAATAATTTATACATATATATATTTGCAAAGCTATTCATGATTGGATTTCAGTCACATAGTATTCCAACAATCATCCCTCCAACAGTGTCCCCAGTTTCTCTCCCATCACCCCCCACCCCCATCTGCCTCTATGGCAGGCGCTTCTCTCTCTCTCTCTCTCTCTCTCTCTCTCTCTCTCTCTCTCTCTCTCTTTCTCCTTTGGGGCACTATGGTTTGCAATATTGATACTGGAAGGTTATCCAGAATATTCCTTACCTACTTTTAATCCTCAGCTCTTTCCCAGCATGATCATTCCCAGCTGTAATTGTCATAGCGGTCTCTTCTCTACCTTTCTTACCCTCAGACTCACACACACTGTGGTATTTTTTAACCATTGACCAGTCTTCCCAAACCCTGTTTTCCCTGGCTATGGATCAGAGATAAACAGATGATACTGTATTAAACTAAGAAGCTTCTTCACCTCAAACGAAAGAGTGACCAGGATACAAAGACAGCCTACAAGATGGAAAAGTATATCCACCCAACACCCTTCTGATAAGAGGTTAATATCAAGGATATACAAAACACTGGTTGAACTCTACAAGAAGAAAACATCCAAACCCATCAAAAAATGGAGTGGTGAAATGAACAGAAACTTTGTCAAAGAAGAAATTCAAATGGCCAAAAGACAAGTGAAAAATGCTCCTTATCACTAGTCATCAGGGTGATGCAAATCAAAACAACAATGAGATATCATCTCACATCACAGAGACTGGAACTCATCCAAAAGAACAAAATCAACCTGTGTTGGCATGGATGTGGGGAGAAAGGGACTCTCCTTCACTGTTGGTGGGAATGCTAAGTGGTCCAGCCTTTTTGGAAAACAATATGGACGTTTCTCAAAAAACTAGAAATTGAGCTCTCACTTGGCCCAGCAATAACACTTCTGGGAATCCTGGGGGCCTAAAACACACAGCAGAAACATCATCTGCATTCCTGTGCTTATTGCAGCACTATTCACCATAACCAGAATCTGGAAAAAACCTGAGTACCCAAGCACAGAACAGTGGATAAAGAAACTATGTCACATCTACACAATGGAATAATATGCAGCTGTCAGGAAAAAATGAAGTCATGAAATTTATTATAAATGGATGGACATGGAAATTATCATGCTGAGTAAAATGAGTCAGAAGGAAAGGAACAGATAAATAATGACTGCATTCACTTGTGATGTGTAAAAAATATACATATAGCAGGAGTAATTTCTGAGTGCAGAGCCAAGAGTAATTCCTGAACATCTCCAGGTGTGACCCAAAAAGGCAAAATAATTTTAAATAAAAAAATAAATAATTAAATAATGTTCAGAACCAGCTGAGGATGTACATCTTACTCATTTATGTTCACAGCATAATTAAAGAGATTCTACATTGTGCAGTAGAGCAAGTCAATAAATAAAATATATAAGATTTAAAAGAAAATCTGAGCTGTGATTTTAACAGAAACAAGAATCTACTATCAAATAGATTATAGGGTAGAACCCATATATTGCTATTATAATTAATCACACATTTTTATCATGATATTTTTACATTATAAAAATACTATTGGTATTTTTTAAAGTAAAGGCCCTCCCGTTGATCGTCCGGTGATAGTCAAATTAGCACAGTAGCACTGTCCTCCCATTGTTCATTGATTTGCTCAAGCGGGTCCAGTAACATCTCCATTGTGAGACTTGTTGTTACTGTGTTTGGCATATCAAACACGTCATGAGTAGCTTGCCAGGCTTTGCCATGCGGGCGAGATACTCTCAGTAGTTTGCTGGGTTCTACGAGAGGGGCACAGAAATTGAACCGGGTTGGCCAGTCAAATTAATATGTATATATTTAAATTAATGAATGCAGAGGAAGCACTTTACCTCTTTAAGTGGTACTATGGACCCCATGTAAATATACTCTTAACAAAAACTTCCAAGTAATTTTCACAGAATACTGTCTTTATTACAATATTGTCTTTGCTATTATAGACTCCAGAGTACTTTCCCTTATAAAATTCAAATATCATCTCACTTATTCATTATGTAAATTATTATTCATTTCACATATTATTCACGTTAATGATGTGACAGTATATTAGAACTAGAAAAGCCTCAATGCACAAAGGAAGCTTCTACTTCTATAATTCAGTCTTGTGGAGTAGATAAAAACAAAAATAGAATAAGATGATTAAAATGTGACTGCAATCCTCAGGTTAGTGGTTAAGAGGCACTGCTAATGAGAAATATCACAAATGCTAAGAGTACATGCACATGCAAACAAACTTCCAGTGTGTCTAGAATACCAATCTCTAACAATGATAAAGGATTTGTAAAATATTTTAAAATTTGCCTTAACGTGTGAATGTTAAATTGGCTTTGGTTTGCTTTGGGGCCATGTGCATGGTGCTCAGGACTTACTTCTGGTTCTGTGCTCAGGGATCACTCCTGAAGATGTTCTTTTGCAGGGAGACTTTGCAGTATTGAGACTTGAAATAGGTTGATTAGCAGCATGCAAGGCAAGCACCTTAACTTGTATTATCTCTCTAGCTCCTAAAGATTTTTATTTCTACTATAATTACTTTATGCAATATTTAAAATTTATTTACTTTATAAATTGAGTAAAGGGTATATGCATCCTCTAATTTTTCATTCAACTAATCTAGGCTAAAACTAGTATGAACATAAATTTGTTTTTATTAAAATGAGAAAATTGAATTATATTTAGTCAGAAAAAGCAAGCATGTGAAATAGTTGATTCAGTAAATAAATCTTCGGGCTCAGGAAGCTTGTGATTGTGAATTATGAACTAGAAGCTTTCCCTGACACCATGGATACCATTAAGCAGAACTATAAGTTTATGCTTTTCCTGGTCCTTAGAACCCAGACACCAAATATGTCAATGTTGGCTCATCACACCTGCATTTCTATTTGTACTTGTACCATCTTTAAATAGAAAGGAGCTCAGCTAGATTCAGCTCAAGGAAACAAGTATAACCCTGCCTGCATCATTGCAAATAGAATAGACCCAATTACATCCAACCTGGCATCTTGACACATAGTTTATCCCCCAAATACATCCTAATTATCATATACAAAAATAAGATAAGGTAGAAATGAGCTTCTTTATAGATATCTACTTGGGGAATAGTCAGTGAAACAACTGGAATAATTAACTATAATGCTGTCATTTTTTATCTGAAGCATTCAGCACTGAGAGATATAGCAGAATCAGAAGGTAGAAAAGGACAGTACATTCAAATTCCAAAGAATCCATGTTATTAGAATCCTGGATTTTTCACCTGTGATTAGTGATAATTATTAATTATTTTGGGGTTTCAGCATCCTTATATGTTCAGAAAACTTCAGTGCTTAAAAAAAATTAAGAGCTCAAACAGTAACTATTTTCTGTTTTATAAATATGTAATTCTTACTAAATCCCACATAACAGAAGCAATTGAAATATAAAGAATTCTACCAACCAATTAACCACATACTTTTTTCAAAGAATGAGAAATAGGCCAGATAAACGCAAAGGTGAATATATAGAATTCCTATTTTTTAATGAGATATTGAATTTTAATCATACCAAAAAGCTCTATGTTCCTTTAATTGTAAAGTTATTTATATTATCCATGAATAATCTTTGAAAGAAAATAATGAATTACTGTTTCATCTTGAAGCCAAATAGTTCAGAAATAAGTTTATGAGGAGGATCTTTCTACCACTACACATGTACAGTAGAGTAACCACTAGGATATATAAACTATAACTAAAAATAAATAAAATTGAATTTTATTTTCTAAGCCACAATAATCACATATCAAGTACTTAGTAACCATATATGGCTAGTGGATATAAAATATTTGCATCACTACAGAATTTTCTACTAGGTGGCAACTAAACTACAGACTTCATAGAGTATTTGGTGTCATTTCTCAGCTAATCTTACCTAAATAGTGAAGTGATTTTGCTAATGCAACCAATCTTCAGGTTATCATCTAGTGTAATTAGTTAAAAATCTTATTCTACAATAACTTATTTTCATTATTCCCAGATAATTTTATAGGCTATGACATCTATATTTTTCTGGTCTAATTTCAGGTAATTATGAGCATAGCATTTTTAAGGACAAGTAATTTAAGACTTTTAAAAGATGTTTTCAAGTCATGGGCTGGAGCGATAGCACAGCGGGTAGGGCGTTTGCCTGGCAAGCAGCCAACATTGCCGACCCGAGTTCGATTCCTCCGCCCCTCTCGGAGAGCCCGGCAAGCTACCGGGAGTATCTCGCCCACACGGCAGAGCCTGGCAAGCTCCCCATGACGTATTCGATATGCCAGACACAGTAACAACAAAGTGTCCAATGGAGACGTTACTGGACCCGCTCGAGCAAATCGATGATCAACGGGAGGGCCTTTACCTTTACCTTTACCTTCAAGTCATATTTCTTAGCACAATCATACATTAAATCTGCAGATGACACTGTCCATATTCTAAGGAAAATCTGCACAACAAAAAATAACATTGAATCAAACTAATGGTCAAGAAATTTGTGCTGGGCCATAGATATGCTTCAGTCACTCAAGAATTTGACTTACATGTGTGAGGTCCTGGGTTCAATTCGTGGTACCAAAAGATCCCTCAAGCATTGTTACTTGTGGCTATTGCAAAGTAAATAAATAAAATTAGTGCTGTAAATGAAATTCATCTAAATAGAAAATTTCTTATAAAAATTCCTTCATCTAGTTTTTCCATTAAAATTTACTGATCTCTAAATGTACTACCTAAGCATGTAAACTTTTTGGTTCTATCTCACTATATCCAAATTGCCTACATTTTCAATATCAAGGGGTTTTCTTCCTTTTTATTGAAATAATGTTGATTTATATCAGTACTTTCCATCCTCTTCTTTATGCCTAAGGACTGAAACTAGTTTTAAGAAGGTAATTGAAAACTGATAATTTACTTTATTATCTATGTCTTGGTAGTGCTCTTTTGTACCTCTTCAAAATTAACACTGTACTATGCCCACTCTCAGAGTATCAAAATCCCTCTACCTCCATGTGTTGGGAAATTTATGCCCTCAATGCTCTCTCCCTATGGCAATCTTTGTTCTACAGTCTTAATTCAAGGATTGGCTTGGGGTTGGTTATACTTCTTGTCTTTTTTAAATAAAATTTTAATATTTCGCTGCTGGAAGAAAGGAGGATGTGGGGAGTAATCTCATTTTTTTCAGAGTTTAAATTGAGGGCTTCCAGGCAAAATGAACACAGAGAAGGTTCTGACTAGGTTCTCTCTTCAAGAGTCTTTTCAACTTCTATGCACTTGGACTAGGCTTGCTACTATTAACAGAGGAGGGAATTTTACATTAAAGTAACATAACATGTAGATAAAAATTCATAACATACAAACTTAACAAGAAAATATTTTAAATTGTAGGCTCAGAACATTATTTCTGAGGCAGGAACCATGATAGATGTAAGGAAATACAAATCAAGAACTCAAAACTGCTTTGGGGAGATGAGCATTTGGTTCTGTCTATAGTCCTTCGGCTGTCCAGAAAGGCTGGAATGCAGCTGGAATGAAGCTGTTCAACTTTTCACAGGCAAAACAAGGGGTATCCATTTCATAGTGAAAAAAAATTGACCTGAAAACTTTGCTTTGAAAATGTATCTTCTCTATGCACAAATTTATTCCACACCTTGCTTTGGTTCTTTTAAATATCACATGAGTGAAATCATCCAGGAATTGTCTTTTTCTTTCTGATTTATGTTGCATAATATCATACTCTTCCACCTTATCCATGTTGTTGCAGATGGTAAGATTTTTTCTCTTCTTATATATGAGTATAGGGCTGGAGCAACAGCACAGAGGGTAGGGCATTTGCCTTGCACGTGGCCCACGCTGCCAACACGAGTTCGATTCCTCCGCCCCTCTCAGAGAGCCTGGCAAGCTACTGAGAGTATCTCGCCTGCACGGAAAAGCCTGGCAAGCTACCGTGACAGATATGCCAAAGACAGTAACAGTAAATTTCACAACAGAAACGTTACTGGGCCCGCTTGAGCAAATAGATGAACAATGGGAGGACAGTGCTACAGTGCTATTATGAATACACACTATTTTTATGTATATGATTCATTCATTACTGGACACCAATATTTAGTTCTATTGTAAATTCCATAAATCACTGCCAAAGCTTTTCTAAATCATAAACTATGCCACTTCCAGGGAGCTTCTATCTTCCAAATCTGACTCTGTAGGGTCCCAGTCTTCTGGAGGACTGAGTTAACATTATTTTTCTTCACAGCATCAAAGGAATCCAATTTTCCCTTAGAATATGTACTAACACTATTTAAATCTCTTAATCTCATTGCAACAGTCATACCAAATCATGGAAATGAAAAAAATAAAACTGGAACCCAAGTCTGATGTTCACTGCATTAATTTTCTACATGAGTTGAACAATAATCATATTATACTTGCTACTTGTTTACTTTTACATATGAAAAATGTGAATATTATCCACATCTCTTTATCTAAGCTTCTCTGCAACAGTCAGAAGTAGAGAGGATAAGGTCACTAAACCAATGATACTCTCTTTGCTATAGAGAAATATGAACTAATTTCATCAACATCTTGTTTTCAAAATGACTTTATTTGAATGTGATGCCAAGATCCCCCAAAGCCACCTGGCTCCTGTTCAGGACACTGAATCTTGTTTCTTTGGTACGTAGTTATGATTGTCCTGTTTCACTCTATTTTCAGTTGTGTTGCACTGTATCCGTACATTGTTTCTCCTGCCTCCCAGGGTCATTGCCACCCGGGTCATCAGACAGCAGCTGCTTTTGTCTCCTGCAGGCATCCATTCCTGGCATGTGCCCAAACTAGTACTACAGCAACCCAAATCCATGTAGGAAACTGGCTGTTTCCCAAGGCTTCATTGTTATTGAAGCATCCTTAAATGTCTAGACATTCTTTAGAGGAGAAAAGAAAAACCTGGAGAATAAGCTTATTTATCCAGAAGTATGTGTATGACAAAAGCTAAAACATGAGAAAGGAATATTTTTCTTCACTTTACATTCATTCCAGATTTAAAGGCATCAACCTAATACCCGCCTGCTGGAATTTGGAGGATCTGGATGGAAGATGCTCAACTCCAATCCGAGTAGGCTTGGAGGTCTCGGCCCCGGAACCCGCGTGGCTTTGTCCCTCTGCCAGTACCTTCATGTGTGCGGAGAGTGGTCTCAGCATGGTGGTGGCTGGTCCTGAAGGCCTTCGGCTCCCGGAGCCCCGGTCGGGGCGGGGAGGAAAGCTCAACCCGCTCCCCTCCAAGGGGTCCCGGCGAGGGACACCCAGGCGCGGGGGCAAAAGACTGCCCACCACCTGGCCCCCTGGCGCCGTGTAATCCCATCAGCGGCCAAGACTCAGAGACTATAAAATGCAGATCCCGGAACCGCGCGGCCGCATTCGCTTATTCGTGCGACATCTTATCAAATCTTTTTTTTATGACATCTTATTATCTCATTCCTACTTTGGACAAACTTGCAGGCTATCGAATGTAGCCTGCCCACAGGGCAGAGTCTGGCAAACTCCCCGTGGCGTACCAAATATGCCAAATACCAGTAACAATGATGGGTCTCATTCTCCTAAAGGGCCTTGAATATAATCTCAGGGCTAGGATGAAAGAGACGTTACTGGGGCCTGCTCGAGGCAATCGATGATTAACAGGATGATGAAATGAAATGAATGAACCTAATACCACCACTAAAATGGGACAATGCCTCTATTAAAGGACATACAGAAATTCATACTTTCTCTTGACTTTGGATACACTCTTTTAGAAAATTTGAAAAATCTACCATTTCTCTTTCTCTTATTCTTGTTCAGAAATCTAGATTAACAATACCACATGCATTAATGGGAGGTGTTTTATAAGCTGATATATGCCATAAGCTTATGAATAGTGATTAGCAGTTCCCTCATCCAGCACAGAAACATCTGTCTTAGTTTATTGCTAGCCTATTTACAGACATCGCATCACTGTTATCCACAGCTTAATCATTTCTGTAGTCATTAGCATACTACTTAAAATATACCTTTAATATGCTTAAGCAATCTCTTCATTTCTGAGAGAAAATTCAAACAAAAACAAGGTCAATATGCCAATGTTAACTTTAGACTTTTGGTCAGTCTACCAAATGTTAAATTGATAGATTTTTATACTGTTTTCTTCCTGTTACTTTGATTTGTTAAAAAGCTCAGAGCTTGCAAGAAGTTTCTCATCAGCATATTTGGTAAATACACTTTTCTGTTTAATTTCGTTGAAGGGAGAATGAGTAAAAAGAACAGAGGTTGAGGGTGGTGGTTTACTAATTTATTATTCTACTTCTATTTAATTTTTGTAGTGTTTTGGGACAAACACAGAGGTGCTTGATGCTTACTCCTGGCTCTTCACTCGGGGATTACTCTTAGCAGGGCTCAGGGAACCATATGTGGTATCAGGGGTCATACCTGGGTAAGCCACAGACAATGCAAGTGATTCTATTGCATAGAACTATATTCAATAAAACGATGTTCAATAGAACTGACAGTTCTATTGCTGTAGCCTTATCCTTCTACTTTTAATATTTAAGGAGAATTGTCCATTTCTCCAAAAGTCAAGAAAAATATGTATCTTTCATTTTTCTGTTTGTGGGCCACACCCAGTAGTGCCCAAGATATACTCCTGGCTTATTGCTCAGGAATCAATCCTGGCCATGCTTTTGGAATCATGGGAATGGCATGTGACTTAATCTCTGTACAATACCTTTAGTATGATTTATACCTTCATATATGATTTCTAGGAACAGAAGTATGCCACTGTGGAATAATGGAGAACATTCTTTGTTTTGTTTGGGGGTTATACCCAGCAATGCCCAGTTGTAAAAATCCTAGTTCTGCACTCAGGAATCACTCCTGGCAGTGTTTGGGGTGAAATGTGATTCTGCGGATTGAACCTGGGTTAGCCACATGCAAATCCTGGGATAATTTCATGCAAGGCAAGCGCCTTGTCTACTGTACTATCTCTCCAACCCAATGGAGGCCATTCTTTATCCTATGATGTATAAATAAATAAAGTGTTTTTCTTTTTCAGATTTAAAGATTTCAACAAGCTTAAGGGATTCATATAAAACACGAGCAGGAAAACTTTAGTCCTGTAGAATTTATAAAATTTTATCTTACTGGGCTGGAGCAATGGCACAGCAAGTGGGGCATTTGCCTGTGTGCGGTTGACCCGATTCCCAGCATTTCATATGATCCCCTGAGCACCGCCAGGAGTAATTCCTGAGTTCAGAACCAGGAGTAATCCCCGTGCATTGCCAGGTGTGACCGAAAAAGCAAAAAAAAAATTATCTTATACATTTAAAATAACAGAAATTATCACTTTCTCCAAACAAAGTTCGCTTCATAAAGATATCAATTTTTCATTATTATTATTTTTTTTGCTTTTTGGGTCACACCCAGCAATGCTCAGTGATTATTCCTGGATCTACATTCAGGAATTACTCCTGGCGGTGTTGGAGGACCATATGGGATGCCGGGAATCAAACCTGGGTTGACCATGTGCAAGGCAAATGCCCTACCCGCTATACTATCACTCCGGCCCCAAAGATATCAATTTATTGTCTGCCATAGAGGCAGGGGGACGGTTGAGATGGGGGTGAATACTGGGGTGGAAGATGTACACTGGTGGAGAAATGTGTTTTCAATCACTGTATGACTAAAACTCAAATATGAAAGCTTTGTAACTGTATCTCATGGTGATTCAATAAAAAAAAAGATACAATAAGCCTTGTTCTTCATGACCATGTTATCCTTTAAAAAAAAGATATTAATTTATTAGTTAGTTCATGTTACTATTTAGCACACCTGTGGTTGAGAAACAGAATTTGCTGTTCACACCAATGAATTTTTTAACAACAAACTTTCTTTATCTTCAGGAAATCTGTATATCTAGTATTACTTATGCACCTTTAATTAATGATAATTATATTAATTTGCCTAAAAATATGCTACTTGTGACACTTTACCTCTTCTTCAAGGAAATGTAAATTTATTAAATGTATATGTTAAGCTGTTAACCAATGAAACATTCATCATTTTCTTTTTTTTTTTTTTTGGTTTATTTGTTTGTTTTTAGGCAATGCCTAGTAGTAGTAATTCACAAGGCTTAATCCTGGCTCTGTGCTCAGTGATCACTCCTGGTAGGGTTTCAGGAACCGTACATGGTGCTAGGGTTTGAACCTGGGATAGTTTCATACTAGGCAAGCACCCTACCCACTGTACTATTTCTTTGGGCACTGAAACTTTCATTATGTCTACTTGTCAGTCCTCAGAAAGGTATGTAAAATATCATTATAATTTGTTTCTCATTTCTAAAAGAGTTGTGGAAGACATTGAGCAAATAATTTTGGGGTTTTTGGGGGGTTTAATTTTGGGGTGGGGGACATGCCCAGTGGTTTTTAGGGCTTACTCCTCACTCTTGGCTCAGGGATCCACTACTGGAGTGCTCAGGGCCTTTATATGGTGCCAAGGGTCAAACTCAGGTAGGCGAAGTGCAAGGCAAGCACCCTACCTGCACCCGCTATATTCTCTCTGTCTCTCTTTCTCTCTCTCCTTTTCTCTCTCTCTCTGTCACTCTCTCTCACTCACTGTCTCTGAGAAAATAATAATTTGATATAAGAAAGACAAACTACAATGAGACCTGTAATAATCATTTATTTAATTATTCATAATGAATACCTGACACAGATTTATCACTAGTGGTAAAGATTTTTTTCTACCATAAATCATGACTAAAGTGAACTCCTATATAGTATTCATTGTATACAAATTTCACATACATCTATTCAAACATAGACTGGAGTGATAGCACAGTGGACAAGGCATTTGCCTTGCACACAGCCAACCCGCGTTTGATTTCTCTATCCCTTTTGGATAACCCAGCAAGCTATCGAGAGTATCCCGCCCGCAAGACAGAGCCTGGCAAGCTCCCTGTGGTGTATGCGATATGCCAAAAACAGTAACAAGTCTCACAATGGAGATGTTACTGGTGCCCACTCGAGCAAATAGATGAACAATGGGAGGACAGTGCTACAGTGATATTCAAACACACAGTGAACACTGTGAAAAACTGTAGTAAGATAAAACCATATTAGGATAGGTCTATTGAATTTCTAGGAACTAGTGGTATATCGAATCCACATACAGTATTCTGTAATTTTTACCCTTATTTTAAATCACAGAATTTCTTAGAACTACATGAGAATGGGGAAAAGGTGATGAACTTTTCCATTTATTATGCTAAAGAAGCAAAACCTACTGAAATAGTCTTTCCTTACATATCTCAAACTTTCCTAGACTATTAAATTTAATATATATACATACACACAGATATCTATACCCATATCTATCTATATGTTTTAGCTACTACATTAGTAAGTTTATTAACTGAAGTTTCCTACCAAGCAAAAAAGGTAAAACTAAAGATTTTACCTACAACTCAGTCACTTGTTCTTAAAAAGTTTTAATTTAATCAATGACAAAATTAATTTTAAGTAAGTTAATTTATATGTTCATTACATGAACTATTTTAATTTCTAATTCATCTCCTTACCTATCAAACCAATACTCAAATTATTCCTGAATCAATGTCTTTAACTATTTTTTTCTATCTATGAGTCTATGTCTTTAACTCTTTTCTTTCTCCACATACCCAGAGATGCTCAAGACTCACTCCTGGCTCTATGCACAAGGATCACTTCAGAGTGTGATCTGTCAGAAATCAACCAAGGTTGGCTGTGTTCAAATCAAGCACCTTAATACCTGTCTTTTTTTTCTCCAGTCCCAAACTATTAAAATTAGGAAAAACTCAAATAATAAAAAGTGTTTTTCTCTAATCTGGGTCAATAGAACATGAGCCAGACTAATGTGGAAAAATATCTTAAGGGTTGTCTTTACAATTTGCAATGATAAAATGAACCATTTCAACCATATTCAGTCACAATCACTCATAACTATCTCTTCTACAGATTAGACTTCAGCAAATTATCTAAAAAATATTGTAGATGCTTCATTTTAATGTGTAAGAGGAATAAATTTAGACTAATAATTTAAGACAAAAATTATAAGGCAATTTTCAATTTTGCCTTCAACTCATGTTTGTAATCATATACTTTAGAAATTCTCAGAGAAGTACCATTTGTGGAGAAGATTACTGTGATGTGTTATTTAATTATGAGGATATAGTCTGAGAAATGTGCTAAAACATAGTGTTCTACACAAATCTAGATGATCAAGTTTACTATATACCTAGGCTGCACAGTACAGCCAATTAGGACTACTGTCATTTCAGGACCAATGTTACTCAAGACATTTGGTCTGTCTTTAACCAAAATGTCTTTATGTAATACATGGCTGTATTAACTGTCAAGCATATAAGCTAAACATTTTCACCGCCTTTCTGAAATCACTGTATGAACAAGAACTACCATCTATAAATTGTGGATATATGTGCTACAGGGCAATAGGAATTTTACACTGGTGATAAGCTTTTAAGGTAGATATCATTATTCTGGGATTCACAGAGATTGATTAACTTCCCTATACATTCAGAAGTACTCAAAAGTAGAGTCAATGGGATAGGAGATATGGGCTGAAAGTAGATAGAAGACCAAACATGATGGCCTCTCAATATCTTTATTGCAAACCATAATGCCCAAAAGTAGAGAGAGAGAGAGAGAGAGGAAATTATATGCCATAGAGGCAGGGGGTGGGTTTGGGTCGAGGGTGGCAGGAGGGATACTGGGGACATTGGTGGCAGAAAATGTACACTGGTGGAGGAATGGGTGTTCGATCATTTTATGACTGAAACTCAATCATTAAAACTTTATAACTGTATCTCACAGTGATTAAATTAAAAATAAATAAATAAATAAAAAATATTTTAAAAATAGAGTCAAGCCTATATCTGAGGTTCATATCAGAGTCATTGTGACACTATTTTTGACAGAACAAGTTTTGAACAGATTTTGTATCTTCTCTCAATGAGTCAAAAATTTCTTCGGAGAAAGCACAAATATATTATTAGAGTGCCTTCTGGCTCTAAAGGAGTTACAAATATAAATTTATGTACTGTATATAGATGGTCTTAAATTTTCACAACAATGAAGACAAATAAAATATATGTCTTAAAATACACAGGTAAGGGGTGAAAACCACAATAGTGATAAGTATTGATTATCTAGAAAAGTTTAGATAATTTACATAAAGTAATTGTTAGTTCTTTTCAACCAATTTGAGTTCTGGTCTTTCATATAACTATTTTCTTTTACAAATATTTACTGCACTGTCAAGATTGCAACAGAGAACTAAAGAACTGCAATGTTTGTCTTCTTACCACTTATGTGTTAACACTTATCTATGTTTATTTTATTTAGTTATACTATTCCTCTAATGTTTAATTTTATGTAAAGTTTTATTAAACTTTAATAAAGTTTTGGACTGGAGCAATAGCACAACGGGTAAGGCGTTTGCCTTGCACATGGCTGACATGGCCAGACAGGGTTCAATTCCTCCCTCCCTCTTGGAGAGCCAGGCAAGCTACCAAGAGTATCTCACTCGCACAGCAAAGCCTGGCAAGGTCCCCATGATGTATTCAACGTACCAAAAACAGTAACAAGTCTCACAATTTGTTGTGAGATGTTAGTGGTGCCTGCTTGAGCAAATCGATGAACAATGGGATAACAGTGGACAGTGAACAGTTAATAAAGTTTTTTTTTGTGCTTTAACATTTTGACAGGATTGTATAAGCAAGTGAATCAAAAACAAACAAAAACTGAATGAACCAAAGTGAAAAGGGTAACTTCCAGGCAGTATCTTTCTATTGTAACCAGGTATTTCAGGGAATACTGGTGATCTGTTTTAAATAGGTTGTAAAACTTGTTCTAAATTACTCTTCCTCAGTCCTGCCTGCCAAATGTAACTGTGATATAGCAAGCCTCTAGTGGCAGGTTTTGCATAACCTTAATGCACAGGTGACATAGATGTGATATGACAGCTGGTAATGGTGGACTCATTTACATTGTTTACACTTCTATGACCAGGCCTTAAGGAAGGTCAGTTTTTTTAAAACCAAGTAGTGTCTTCCTTTCTCCAAATACATGTCCAAAAAAAGGGTATTTGTGCTTCAGCTTTTTTTTGCTGAGTAAAAAAAAGTCAAGCAAGAGTTCCTTTATGAGTGACCTACAGAGCTGTATAAGCATTTTTATTTCAACTAAACTATATTTGTGTTGTCATTCATACTATCCATTCAGACCACACTATCCTCTGTATCAGTAGTCCAATAGAAATATACCTGTTTTGTTCTAAAAAAAAACAGTTAATAAAGTTTTGTTAAACTTTAATGAAAAATATAGAAATATATGCCTCTCGGAGAACCCAGCAAAATACCTAAAGTATCCCGCCCTCACGGACAGAGCCTGGCAAGTTCCCTGTGTCGTATTCGATATGCCAAATACAGTAATAACAACAGGTCTCATTCCCCTGACCCTGAAAGAGCGTCCAATTGTTGGGAAAAGACGAGTAAAAAGAGGCTGCTAAAATCCCAGGACTGGGAGGAATAGAGAAGTTACAGGTTCCCGCTCAAGTAATTTGACCATCAACAGGATGACAGAGATACAGTGATACAGTGAAAGTTTTATTAGTTGTTACAATTTTCCTTTTCTCTATATTTTCCTGCCAATTTATTTGCTCTTTATTGCTTTATTTATTTTTTAATATTATCACAGGAATAAATAAAGCTAATTAAATTAGTATCTTTTTTAAACAAGGCAGGACACTTCAAATCAGAAAAAAAATAGTATCACGCATATTGCATACTTAAATTACCTTTTGCTAAGTAATTCTGCCAGTTCTTTTAAAATAAAAGTCAATCTTCCATAAAAGAAAGAAAGACTAGCCATCATTACTTAGTTTATTTCTTATAATTATGTAGCCTCCCATCTAAATTATTGAATATACAAAACCATCTTTCTTTCTCTTAACTGCAAAACTGTCTTAGTCTTAATGATAGTCTGGTGACCAGTCTTCACACCATTGACTGCTCTAAACTACCATTATCTGGCTCACTGCTATCTTTACTTTCCTAAATCAAACTGCAATAATAAACAAAGCATGTATAAAGCTAAGTGTATCTTAAGGAAAATAAAAAACATTTTTGGGGACCATATATAATTACTTTCCTAAAATAAAAGGACTAAGCCATAACTTTTGTCAAGACTTACCTTTAAGAGAAAATTTAAAATTCTTAGCATAGAACCGTGAGTGTAGAAAGGTCAGACTACAGCTGAATCTCATGGAGACAATGTTTATGAGCAATGGTCTAGTTCCTCACATTCCACTGGCTCTCAATGGAACACACATCTCTGAATGCAACAGTTATGTGTACCTAGGTCGAGAAGTCAGCATGATGAAAGACCTAGAACCTGAGTTGCACAGGAGGAAGAGAGGGGCTTGGAAAGCCTTCAAAAGCATCCAAGAAATAGCTAAGACGACAAAGAACTTCCAGCTCCAGGCACATCTCTTCGATTCCACTGTTTTTCTTTCATTAGCATATACCTCAGAGATCTGGGCCATACAAAAACAGGATGAAAAGGCTATTTGGGTTTCCCAAAGAGGAATTGAATGAGCTATGCTTGGAGTATCACGCTTCACTTGAGAGAGAAAGAATCCGGAGTTCCAACCTCCATCAACGATCAAGAATCAGGGATGCTGTCTCGTTTGCCAAGGTGTTGAAAATCAGATGGGCAGGACACGTAATGAGATTTGGAGAAGACCACTGGACTAGAGCCCTTACTGACTGGATTCCACAGGACGTCAAAAGATCTCATGGCCGCCCATCTACGAGATGGTCAGACTTCTTCGTCAAGACCCTGAATGATAGGTTTGAGGCTCTTTGTGTTCCTAGAACAAGTAGACGCCATTGGGCTACACTAGTACGTGACAGGGATGAATGGAGACGTTACTGGTGCCTGCTCGAGCAAATTGATGAGTAACGGGATGTCAAGTGATCAAGCATAGAACACAACTCATTATATGTATCATTTTTCTTTTTAATAAGAACTTCATCAATTCTCAATAATAAATAAAATTAAAAAATCAAACATAAAAATACAAGACCACATAAACATATTTAGAAATGAGTTCCCTTCTGTATTAAAAAAAAGTTTGTTTGAATCACTGTGAGATACACAGCTAAAAAGCCTTCATGATTGGATTTCAGTCATACAATGTCCCATCTCTCCACCAGTGTACAGTGTACATTTCTCACCACCAGTGTTCCCAGTATCCCTCCTGCCACCTGCCCCCACCTGCCTCTATGCCTCTATTGTAGTTCAATCTTCTCTCTCTCTCTCTCTCTCTCTCTCTCTCTCTCTCTCTCTCTCTCTCTCTCTCTCCTTTCTCTCTTCTCTCTCTCTCCTTTATGGTTTGGAATACAAATACTGAAAAGTCATCATGTTTGGTCCTACATCCCATTTCCAGCCCACATCTCCTATCCAGAGCAATCCCTTCCAACCATTGTTGTCATGGTAGTCCCTTTTCTATCCCAACTGTCATCTCCACAAGCCCACGAGTCAGGCTTCTAACCATGGACAAATCCTCCTAGTCTACTGTCCTTCTACTGTCCTTGAGTGTTGTTTCATACTATGTTTTTATATATCCCACAAACGAGTGCAGTTATTCTATGTCCTTCTGTATCTGTCCCTCTCCTTCTTAGTCACATCATTCAGAATGGTGCTCTCCATGCCCAACCATTTAGAAGCAAATTTTATAACTTCATTTTTTCTAACAGCTTCATAGTATTCCATTGTGTACATGTAGTACAGATTCTTTAATAAGTTGTTTGATCTTGGGCACTTGGGTTGTTTTCAGATTCTGGTTGTTCTGAACATAACGTACATGGAGGAAAACATAGGCAGTACCCTTCTGTATTTTAAATGTCCTTAATATCATAGATTTTAAGATGTAAGTACCATATTTATGGTATTTGAGTTCAGTTTTTCTAATCTAATTTTAAACATATCTTTAACATTCTTTTTGGAAATAGTGTATAATATTATGTTCATGATGGTAAAATATAGAACTTTTATCTCTTTTTCATTTCATAATCTTTATCATTTCTCATTATAACAAATATGAAATCATACCATATAATGTAATGAATGTATAATTTGATGAACAAATGAAGTTATACCCAACTTTATACAACACTGGCTACAAAATTCTAACCATCTGAAAACAATAATTTTTTTCCTTCTAAGAGACAGTAAATTTACTTCGTAGAAAACCAGTTAAATCCTTCAATCATATAGATAGCAGCAATTTGGTTGAATTTCACAGAAAGTCTAAAAAAAAACAAAACTTTTCATAGAAAGTCTAAAAAACACAAAAGCACTTCATAACTATTATTCTAAAGATGATAAATGTATTCCTAAGTCTGGATAAAAGGAAATAACCACCCAAAACATATAAAAGATTCAGTCAACACGAGGTTTCTTAACTACTTATTACTTCTTTATAAAATCAACATTTTATGTAGCTTTTAAACCCTCTCTTTTTCCCAGAATCTCCACATGCCTTGGAAATCTCCTCTCTTCTAAAATTAGAGTGACATGAACAGCTAATCAAAATCCCAAACTTTTTGACAATAATATATTTACAAATCAGTATACACTTACATAAACCAGTGGTACCTAGAAACTGGTTTACCTGAAGCTGATAAAAAAAAAATCTTTCTGACTCTTCCAAGAAATTTTCTAAATCTACCTCCCCATTCTATTATTGAACACTTGGGTATGAAACCAGCATCTCCACAGTTATTCTATTAACTTGAGAAAAAAGAAAAAGCTCACAAGTTATGAAGGCAATGCTATTTGCTGGAGCGATAGCACAGCGGGTAGGGCGTCTGCCTTGCACGCAGCCAACATGGCCGACCCGAGTTCGATTCCTCCGCCCCTCTCGGAGAGCCCAGCAAGCTACCGAGAGTATTCGATATGCTAGACACAGTAACAACAAAGTCTCCAATGGAGACGTTACTGGGCCCGCTCGAGCATAATTTGAATAGAATATTTTCCTTACTACTTATTCCATGTTATTGGACAAAAGTGAAGAGCAAGCCTCAATTTCTACTATAAAAATAAGTGCCTTTTAAATTGAGCTCCCATTTGACCCAGCAATACCACTCCTGGGAATATATCCCAGAGAGGCAAAAATGTATAGTCGAAGTGACATCTGCACTTGTTTGTTCATTGCAGCCCTCTTTACAATAGCCAGAAACTGGAAGAAACCTGAATGCCCAAGAACAGATGACTGGTTAAAGAAACTTTGGTACATCTACACAATGGAGTACTATGTAGCTATTAGAAAAGATGAAGTCATGAAATTTACATACAAGTGGTACAATATGGAAAGTATCATGCTAAGCGAAATGAGTCAGAAAGAGAGGGATAGACATAGAAAGATTGCATTCATCTGGGGGATATAAAGTAACAAAGTATGAGATTAATACCCAAGAATAGCTGAGATCAGCACCAGGAGGATTACTCCATAACTTAGAGGCCAGCCGGGTATCCTAGAGGAAAGGGCAGTTCAGATAGAGAAGGAAGCACCAAATAAAGGATGTTTGGAGGATCCTCCCAGGAGGGGAGATGCATGTCGAAAGTAGACTATGGACTGAACATGTTTGCCACTCAATGCCTCTTTTGCAGACCACAACACCCAAAAGGAGAGAGAGAACACAGGGGATTGCCCTGCCACAGAGACGGGGGGATGGGGGATGGGGGTGGGAGGGATATTATCCATGGTGGTGGAAAATGGGCACTGGTGGAGGGATGGGTATCTGATCATTGTATAATTGAAACCAAAGCACAAAAAATTGTAAATCTACAACTTTAAAAAAAATAAAATAAAATAAAGGGGGAAAAAAAAAGGAAAAAAAATAAGTAAATTGGCAACAGTAAAAAAAAAAAAAATAAGTGCCTTTTGTATTGACTTCAAAGATTTCCATTTTAATCCAGAAATACCACTCCTGGGAATAGATCCTGGAAAGGCAAAAAAGTATAGCTGAAATGACATCTGCTCTTCTATGTTCATTGCTGCACTGTTCACAATAGCCAAAATCTGGAAAAAACCTGAGTACTCAAGAACAGATTACTGGCTAAAGAAACTTTGGTACATCTATACAATGGAGTACTATGCAGCTGTTAGAAAAGATGAACTCACAAAATTTACACACAAGTGGTACTACATAGAAAGTATCATGCTAAGTGAAATGAGTCAGAAAGAGGAACAGACATAGAAAGATTGCATTCATCTGGGGAATATAAAATAACTAAATAGGAGACTAACTTCCAAGAATAGTCGAGATAAGTACCAGGAGGTTCACTCCATGGCTTGAAGGCCAGCATATCTAGGGGAAAGGGCAGCTCAGACAGAGAAGGGAACACCAAGTAAAGGGTGTTTGGAGGATCCTCCCAGGATGGGAGATGCATGCTGAAAGAAGACTATAGATCGAACATGATTGCCGCTCAATGCCTCTTTTGCAAACCACAACACCCAAAAGGAGAGAGAGAACAGAGGGGAATGCCCTGCCACAGAGGCAGGGTGGAATGGGGGGATGGGAGAGGTGGGAGGAATCTTGGGATCATTGGGGGTATATAATGGGCACTGGTGGAGGGATGGGCACTCGATCATTGTATAACTGAAACCCAAGCACAAAATCTTGTAAGGTCAACAACTGTACCTCATGGTGTTTCACAAACAAATAAGGAAATAAATAAAGAGTTCCATTTTAAGCTGAATATTTATGTATATCACTTAGACTAAAATCTTACTCTCTTACTATTAGTACCTATTCACATAACAGATTTTTTATTTTATAAAGTAGTTAACAATATTTGATTACATTTAATATTAGAACACCAATTCCACCACCATCACACCTTCCCAGCACCATGTTTGGGATGTTTCCATCCTGAACCCCAACCTCTGCCACAAAGCAGAACCAAAATAATTTATTTGATATTGTTATGAAAAACCACTGAAAATGCTACAAAAAAGTTTTCTTAGAGGAAAAAGTGTGGAGATTGTTTTATTTCACCAGAGGCCATAAAGTCCTTCTGTAAGAGATCACTAAGATGTTGTTAAAGGTTGAGCCTTCTGTATATATATATATATATATATATATATATATATATATATTGGGCTGGAGCGATAGCACAGCGGTAGGGCGTTTGCCTTACACGCAGCCAACATGGCCAACCCGAGTTTGATTTCTCCACCCCTCTCGGAGAGCCCAGCAAGCTACCGAGAGTACCTCGCCCGCACGGCAAAGCCTGGCAAGCTCCCTGTGATGTATTCGATATGCCAAACACAGTAACAACAAAGTCTTCAATGGATTCGTTACTGGGCCCGCTCGAGCAAATCGATGAACAATGGGAGGACCGTGGATATATATAATTGTCACTGTCCTCCCGTTGTTCATCAATTTGCTCGAGCGGGCACAGTAATGTCTCCATTGTGAGACTTCTTACTGTTTTGGGCATATCAAAAATGTCATGGGTAGCTTGCCAGGCTTTGTCATAGGGGTGGAACTCAGTAGCTTGCCAAACTCCCCAAGAGGGACCGAGGAATTGAAACTGAGTCAGCAGTCTGCAAGGCAAACACCCTACCAGCTGTACTCCAGCATATATATATATATATATATATATATATATATATTTAAAAAAGCACAGTACTTGGAAGTTTTCCTGCATGGCGGTGCTGGTTGGGGAAGGGCTGGTGGGGGCTTGGATCTCGTCTGCTTCCTCTTCCATCCCCAGCCCGTATGGTGTGACCTTGTACCTCCAGCCTCACAATGGGTAGGCGTGAATCACAGGACTCTGCAGAAGCAAGACAAGGGGCCGGAAAGGAAGTGATGGGTCAGTCAGGAGAGGAACAGTCTTGCCAGGCTCCACACTGGGCGCTGCCAAGGAGAGGGGCACCACCAGCTTCCCACGGGGGAGGACAGCCTGTTCCTCACCTCCACGTGGGCTGCCCACGAGGAGCGGCGCTGGTTGGGTAGCCGGAGGAAGAGGAGGAAGCCTCTCGCTAGAAGCACCCAATGATGAAAACCCCCCACAGCAACTCTGTGTGGCCGGGAGAGGGTCTGCGGGGAGGGCCATCGTGGGCAGTGGCAGGAAGCCTCAAGCTGGCTTCCTGTCCCTTCCCTCTGCTGATGAAGTGGCCCTCACAGCCAGTGCAGTGCTGGATGGCTCCGTCCAGCCAAGGATAGGCGGTTTGCTGCCCCTATCCCCACCCCCCACCCCCGCCTCTGCCTTCTCTGGCTTCCTCGAGCACTTACAAGAATCTGTATTCTTTCCCCACCTGGAACTGAGCCTCTGATGAGTGCTAGGGGAACAGCCACCACCGAACACTGAACCACCTGACCCCTGCCCCTCGGGAAACTTGCAGTTCAGAATTAAGGAGGAAAACAGAAACTTGTCCCAATGCCTGCCTCGTGGATGGAAGGGGGCTAATAGTGACCCCCAGAGCCAGCGCCCTCCCTCCTGAAGGGGACCTAAGCCCTGTGGGGAAGCCTGGGGGTCTGCCAAAGCATTGGCTCCCAGCCCCCCAGCACTTGGGTGGAAGAACAGAAACCTGTAGCTAGAGTGGGGGCAGGGATCAAGGTTCCCACAGGACTTCTGTGCTCTGGCCCCACCAGGGGGCACATGGGGGACCTGTGGCCACAGAGGCAGGGACAGGAGCACCAGACAAGACAGAGGAAACCGTTGCTTTCTTCCTGGGTGCATGGGGCCCCAGAAACCTCTGTGAGGGATGGCGAGAAAGACCAGATCTGGGGGCTGGGGGCCAGATTCTTAGCTAACTCCCCTTTAATTTAAATCATGCCCCTTTATTTTACTTTGTCAGCACTGCAGTTTACAACATTTATGTTGATTTGTTTTGGGCATTCGATGATATTCCAACCCCAATTGCGCCACCACTGTCACCTGCCTTCCACCCGTTTCCCAACCACCCCTCAGCCTGCCCCCTTAGCAGGCCCACCGCCATTTATTTTCTACTGATTGTTACCCAGATCCCCCATCTTCTAGTAGCTAGGCATTACACCCACCAACTGCCACTGGCGCCATGTAATCCCATCAATGGCTAAGACCCAGAGACTAAAACCCAGCTCCCGGAAGTGCGCGACCGTGAATAATAGTAATAATAATAATATTATTATATTATATATAATAATAATAAGACATTTTATTATCTAGTTCTTACTCTGGAGAACCTGGCAGGCTACCAAAAGTACTCTGCCCACACAGCAGAGTCTGGCAAACTCCCCATGGTGCATTCAATATGCCAAAAACCAGTAACAATTATGGGTCTCATTCTACTGACCCTGAAAGAGTCTCTAATGTGGCACTTTCTAAAATCTCAGGGCTAGGACAAAAGAGACGTTACTGGTGCCTGCTCGAGGAAATCGATGAACAACAGGATGACAGTGATACAGTAATTAAAAAGAGTTTCCCTTTATGATTGGTTGCCTCTTACTTTAAACCCCATCAAATGTAGTGTGGTACTCTTGGAGTATGAGTGGTGTGAGGTATGAGTTGTCCTATGGCCACGTGGTCCAGGAATAGGTTCACTTTTTTGAGAGAGTTGGCCCATGTGTGTGGAGAGCAGCCGTGAGGATGGTGGTGGTTGAGTTCTGGAGGTTTTGGGCTTCCAGGGATGGGTCCCTTAAGGTGGGGAGAGGTCTCCCCCCCCCCTGAGGTGCCCTAAATGAAACAGCCTGGCACAGGTTCCGGTAGCATAGTTATGGTATGTGTCATGTTATGCTCCCTTTGGGGGAAGGACATCACATAACAGATTCTATAGTTATCACCTAGAGAATGGGATTATTTTATTACCCAAACATGTATCTATTGAGCATCTATAGTGCATAAATGAAGACACAGTAATGAAGAAATAGATCATTGTCCTCACAGAGTTTATATTCTGTAAGAGAAAACAGATGCTTACTCAATGCATTATAAACTGTATATAATATAGTGAGAGTTAAATGTTGAAAAATAAAGGAAGGACATAGAAATAGTACATTAAAAAGTAATGCTATTCAAAAATAGTTAGGGAATACCTCAATTCTCATAAATAATGAAGAAGCGATAGCAGAGCGGTAGGGTATTTGTCTTGCACGCAGCCAACATGGCCGAGCCGGGTTCGATTCCTCCACCCCTCTCAGAGAGCCTGGCAAACTACCGACAGTATCTCGCCCGCACGGCAGAGCCTGGCAAGCTACCTGTGACGTATTCGATATGCCAAACACAGTAACAACAAGTCTCATGATGGAGACATTACTGGGCCCGCTCGAACAAATTGATGAACAACAGGAGGACTCTGACCGTGAATGAAGAAAAAAAGTCTAAGGCTCTGTTTTCAAGCCTGTGCTCTCCTTTGAACATGTATTCCACTTTTTTTTATTTCTGTATTTTTTGTTTCCTTTTTCCATTCTGGAGAATTCCATACTTACTCTTGAACACATATTTTCTCTCTTTCTCTCCCCTCACATATTTTTAAGTTCCATTTAATAAATAAAACTACTTTTCACACACACACACACACACACACACACACACACACACACACAAAGTTAGGATCCATCAAATGACCACCAGGTAAAAGATAGCTGAAGATAAAGGGAAAATTATCCAGAATACCCTCACCATAGAAAAATCTCTATTTTATGTTAAAATAATAGCTGGTAATACTAAAAAATTCAACTTCAGTGAGGAAAGAAATGATCAAAGAATGAATGGGACCAATTTTCTTATGGAGTGTAAGAGAATTATATCAGATTATCAAAGAATGTCTTGAGCATCTAGAAGGATTATGTTGATGTTAGATAAGAACAGTATGGAAGGCTAAATTTATTCAAAAGTGTGAAGGAGTCAGTTCAGTTTCATGTTTAATAAATTTGAGTGAGTATTATAAATCCAAGTAGAGATGTCAAGAAACAAATTGAAGGAGTATGTGAGAAAGAAGTATGGACATTACTCTGGTCTGGAGTATGGCACTGAAACATTGTACGCATGAAACTCTATCCTTTCTTCTACTCTATTTTGTTTTAGTTTAGTATTAACGCCACATCTGGCTGTGCTCAAGACTTACTACTGGCTCTGCACTCAGAGATCACATATGGTGGGTCTCCAGGGGCCAGCTCTGGCCAGTGATCAGGTTGGCTATGTTCAGGGCAAGTGCTTTTCCTATTGCACTCTCTCCAGCCGCATAAATCCCTATCATTATACATATTGTAAATCATTATACGTGACATTTTTAACTAACTTTAAAAAATTAAAGGAAGTAAGTTAATTATTGAAGTTCCAGACTAGAATTATAAACTTAGAAATTCTCAATGTAGAGTTGCTTTAAAATCATGCAATTTTGTGGAGAATATAGGTATATATAAAATAAGAGCTCCCAGAACTAAGCCCTTAGGAAATGGCACATAGAACAAGTATATTTATCCTGAATAAGGTTGCGCAAAAATTTGATGCAACATTGCATTACTATTTCCAACTAAACTGAACATGAAAAATACAGATGAAGAACTTACCATTCATACCTGCCAAATGGTTCTCTTTATAGTTTTAATTCTCCCATTTACATAGAATGTTAAAGTAATCCATAAATTTTGATGTGTGCATATGTGTATGAAAGAGAGAGTTGGGGGTTGGAGAATGAGAGAGGAATAGTGTGTAACAGGATCTTGGTTGCAAGTAACAGAAAGCCTGTACTCAGACTGCTTATCTCATTTAACAATAAGCCTAAAGAGCAAGGGCAGACAGGGTACAAGGCACACCTCAGCCTCACTGAGATTCTCTTGCCTCTGGTCTCTTCTCCATATTGGATAGGATTTCCGGAAATTACCAACTTGGTCACAGCTGTACTTGATCTCATGGAATCTGTATAACCAGGAACGGAAAAACAAATTACCTCTTCTTGTATTTTAATCTAATAGGCTGCAGACCATTAAATAACTTTAGTTGGACAGGTATCGGAAAGCAGTGATTGCCTAATTCTTAAAATGCACTATAACGAAGCTACTATTGAAGTGATAATATGGACAAAGCCAGATTAATAGTAGATTAGATCAATGTTGTTGATGTCAGTCTCAAAGGTGACTTACAGTTTTCCCTGTCATTTTTATTCTCTTTAAGTGAAAATAACTTTATATTATTCTTATAAAAGTCATAAGTCATCATTTCAAGTCTGTTTCATTTTCTTAACAATCACACATCTTAGGTCCTGTAGATTCTGACCTTCACTTCACTTCATTTGCCTCTAATTGGGTGTCTGTCACATGAATTGCACTTGAGGAAGTTATTTTAAGAAGGTGGAAAAACACCATGCTATTCATGTGCAGAACTGTAATTTAAATAGGAAAGCTTCGCTCATAAAAATCAAGTTTCTAAAGGAAATATAGAAATATATAGTCCAAGTTACTCATTTTGTTCCAGGCCAAAGATGACTAAGTATGATTCCCGTCTCTATAACTGACAGACCGCAGAGCTCAATATATCACTACTATTGATTTCATTTCCTTCAGACAAAGTTAAGAGCATGTTTGTTTTTATGTGCTTTCAATTTCTACAATGTTTATTTCTCCATTGTTAATGGTGTATATGCTAATAAAAAATCATCCAGTAAATGAGATAACATTATTTATATCCATAGGTTTCTCTAGTAATGATGCTATTAAATAATCTTTCAGAGAAGATATTGTTTATTCATATTTTCTTTGATATGAAAATATTAACCTCTCCTCAATTATTATAGATAATTCCAAAATTAATTATCATACTACATCAAGTAAGATATTTATGACTATGTTTTATTTAAAATTGTCCTCTCAAGGTCATATTTTGAATTATTAGTAAAAATGACTGTCTTTGGAGTATGAGATACAGAGTTGAAGCTTGTTTCAGGAGAAACTATTGTTGCCTGACAAAAAAGTTTATGAGACGACGATGAGGAAAATATTAAGTTTCCCAGCCAAGGGCACTTACCCTGTACACATCTGACCCAGGTTCAATCCCTAGTACCAATATGGTCCCCAGAGCAGTTCCAGGAGTGATCCCTGAATGTAGAACCAGAAGTAGGTCCTGAACACAATTGGATATGATCAAAACAGAAAAAAAAGGTACTGATCTACACATATTTACATATATCCTGATTTCAAATGCAATATATATCACTGATTGATAATATATGATTCACAATCTGGTCAATATATAGACTGTCACTTTTGGCATATCATATTGAATATGTTCTTTGATTTTTTTAAATATTTTATCATTATTTAGAGCTTCAATACACTATCACACCTAAACCAAATTTTTTGGGGGAGTCTCACCCAGCGATGCTCAGGAGTTACCCCTGGCTCTGTACTCAGGAATTACTCCTGGCGGTGCTCGGGAAACCATATGGGATGCTGGGAATTGAACCCAGGGCCGGCCACGTGCAAGGCAAACGCCCTACCCTCTGTGCTATTTCTCCAGCCCCCTAAACCAAATTTTTAAGCTAAGTAAAATTTTTATTCAACTCCAATTTTAAAACAATGTGTGCTGCTAAAAGATCAGTACAGAAATGCAAATTACAATAGTAGCTTTGTACATTATCATATCTAGAGGACCGCAAGTGGAAAATTCATGCACATAAAGCAGTCACAGCTCACTGTGTTGACAAATTCTTTCCTTAGCAATGAAATCAGTTGCCTAATGGGAGTTAGAAAAACTAGTTGTTCTTTCCTGAACTAAAGCACTATCTAGTTTGTCAGACTGGTAATAGGCATTTCTCTTCACTGTCCCATCAGTTTTGCTCGAGCGGGCCCAGTAACGTCTCCATTGGAGACTTTGTTGTTACTGTGTCTGGCATATCGAATACTCTCGGTAGCTTGCCGGGCTCTCCGAGAGGGGCGGAGGAATCGAACTCGGGTCGGCCATGTTGGCCACGTGTAAGGCGAACGCCCTACCCGCTGTGCTATCGCTCCAGCCCATCAGTTTTGTATAATTTTGGCTCTAAGGCCTGTTTACTGCTGATGCTAGAACGGTCACCCACTGACACTGTCCAATCTTAGTTTGAGTGAGAGGCAATATAACTCTTGTAGGCTCAGTGAAGTAGAATATAAATGTCCACACTTTCCTCACTACCAGAGCACTAAGGAACTATAGACAGATTTTAGTGATGTGTGATAAAAAAGTTGAAGACATGATCAAGAGAGGAGAGATATACAAGAAAAAACTTGTCCTAAAATCAATAAAAATAAACACATTTTTCAATTTTTTTCTAATTGTCTTTCCTTTCTCTTTATATAAGCTACTTAAATAGATAAAATCTCAAAAAAATTTATTTTTTTCTTTTTTCTATTTTTTGTTTTGGGCCACACCCAATTGTGCTTGGGGCTTACTCCTGGCTCAGGGATCATTTCTGGCCAGATTTGGTGGACCATAGGTGGCGCCAGGGATTGAACCTGGGTCAACTGCATGCTAGACAAGGATCCTCCCCACTGTACTATTGCTCCAAGAATATTACTTTTTCTTAGTTTATTTCTTTCTTATTCTTTATATTCTTGCTTGATCCAACCTTTCATCATTAGCTTATGTTCCATTTCTCTCGAGTTAAACAAACTATTTCCTAAATGGCATATGTAGTTCCTTCTTGGTTTCCTCCTTATTTTGTTCCAGTACATATTTAGTCTAACTTTTCTGGGATTAAAATGATATATTATCTATGTGATTAGACGTTTGAATATAGAATTCGAGTTCAAAATAATTTCCCTTAAGATTTTCAATCTGGCCTCTTTGACCTCTAGCACAATATTGACTGTTGAGATGTCAGATACAATTTCAGCTCCCTGTTTATATCTCTGGAATTATATAGAATATATCCTTTGCTCTTTATATTCTAAAATTCAGTTTTTATTTATTCAACCTGTTTCTTTACCTAAGAACCATAAACAGAGATGAAAAGTAAACAAGAACTATCTTAAGGACGTCATTAAAATACACTCCAACTTCTGTAAGAATAAGTTGACTTCTGTAAAATACAGTGACAATATTACAGAAACTTTTGGCACTAAATAAATAGAAGATTATTGAATTACATTTCTAAAAGTATGCATTTTAAATTAAATTATTGTTTTACCCTAATGTCAAGCTTTATACAATGTTTCTTAAAACAAGTATCAAAGATAGGAAAGGTAGCTCATCAGGCTGGAACACATGCTTTGCACAAGAAGATTCAGGTTTGATCTATCACTGCATTAACCCTCAAGTACCACGAGGAGCAATCCTGGAGCACTGAGCTGAGAGCAGCCCCTGAACATCACCAGATATGTCCCCAAAACTGAAACAAGTAAAACCACATGTATCAAACAATTACATGCACTTACCATATATTTTTATAAATCTAATATGAATTATGAATATGTATATTATAAAATATCCTAAATACTTTTTAAGTATTAATCAATATAATGCTTATAAGAATTCTATGAAAATTTTATGAAAAGGGTACTGTTATTGGGACTGGGAAAACAGCTCAAAGAGACTTGTTTTGCATGTGGGAAACTCCGAACACTGCTGGGAATATCCCTGTTAAGCACAATAAAAGTGGCCTCCAGCACCCAAAATATAATTTTTAAAGGTATTACAATTATCTTCACTTCAAAGTCAGAAAATAGTTAACATTTTGATGGAGTTAACATACTCATAAACAATTTATTAGAAAATGGATCTTTCAAGAGTTCAGAATGTGCATCAGAAAAACCTTGATTAAGACCCTAAATATTGAGCCGTATTACCTCTAGAAAGCTAAACATGTCAGATTTTCTTAAATGCTTCCTTACACTATGAAAAACCAATGAGAATTTGAATATTATAAATGAATGAAAATTTCTACAAAATATATGATTCTCTTTTTATCCACCTCTTACAAAATCTCCATTCTTAAATTATCTCAATTCGTACCTACTTAGTATTCAATACAAATGAATTCTTCAATAAGTGTTAAATTGATGTTCTGCTGCTAAAACACCCTTTGAAGTTTAATGAGAATCTTGGAAGAAGACTAACTACCTATATCGTTAGTTAATTCAAACATTTTCCTCTATTTAACAGATTTATAATTACTCAAGACTGGAAATTCTGTGATGCTGGTTATCTTTTGCAATCAAAATAGTGTATTTATTGATGAAATTTGATCCAGAAAAATTCTCCTTTCATTGAATATTTTGCTCTAAAAATTTTAAAAACAAAACAAAGTTTTACAGATGTCACAGACACTTGGAACAACTGCTTTCTTGTCTTTCAATCAAATTTTCAGTCACTGAATGCAGATTCTCTTGCTCTCTCCAATCCCAAAGTCAATGCCTTTCTTAGGAAATAATCCTGATATCTTTGGTTCAAATGGGCTAATATCCATGGAAACTTAGGAGTTTTGAGTTTTGTCATAAATTTTCATCCTCTCTGAAGCTCAATTTCCACATTCGTTATAGGATTAATAACATCACCCAAGCATATTTGCTTTGAAATATTTATAAATATTTACGAAGTTATCTTCATAAATTTTTGATAGATTTGGTCCACAGTAAGTATTTGATACTGGCACTTTTACTATTTCAGTAGTGAATTAAGATGGAAAAACAAGTGTGTTATGCATTTAAATTCAAAAGAATTAATTAGAATTTGTGTTATAAAATTATTCCAAAGTTGAAAAAAGTCAAATGATTAGTAAAGCAAAGGTTCAGGCTAGAGTGATAGGACAGTACACAGGTTACTTGCCTTGCACTTACTCAATGTGGGTTCAATCCCTAGCACCACATATCTTTAGGAGAGATTCCTGAGTGCAGAATCAAGAGTAAGCTCTGAACATCACTGAGTATGGCCCGAAAACAAAAATAATATTTTTAACTAATAAAACTCTTCCCAATGCATATCTCTATATTTTTTAGAAGAGGCTTCTTCCCTTGCCTATACTCCAACTACATTTCTAAAAATTTTTGAAACCTTTCTGTTTAAATATACATTTTTCAACATTATCTTTTTAGAAAGAAATTCAGGTCTTTATTTTGTTTGTAAACAAAATGTCCTATAAGTTTCTGGATGTCTAGATTTTTCAAAGTTGACAATTAAGAAAATGTATAAACTATACCAAAGATAGTTTTAAGCAACTTATTTTGTTATATAACTTTCCTAAGTTTTGTCTAGCTTTAAAGTATCCTAGGAACTTGAATTGGTTATAAATGAAGTGTTCTGATCTTTGGCATTCCTTCTTCATCAACTTGAAGCGAAGGATACTTTTAGTCTTAATTCAAGACAGAAAAATGATATCTTTTCGCAAACTAGGAATAATGCCAAGCAATGGATCATTTTTTTTCCCTCTTAGCAATTATAGACTTGTGTCCTGTGCTGTCTGCAATTTTTGGTAATCATTCTTAATTAGGTTATCAACAAAATATTCATGAATGTATTCATTTTCCTTCAATAAACCTCCCTGTGTTACCAACATCCATAAATACACTCAATATTTCTTTACATATGCAAAGAAGAAAATGTCTCATTCAATCCTAACATCCACAATATTCAAAAATGGCAATCAGAGTCACATTATTTTTAAGGGTAGTGATCTCAGAAGCTTCTATGGCTTGTATTTTCTTTGGATGTGTGTGCTATTGTTGTTATTTATAAGACAAAATTGTAAACAAATACTCTATAGTAGCCTTAAAATTTTGCCTTTATTAACTCATTTATTTTCACAACATATTACTGAATTTAGTTTTTTCTTTTAATTTAAACATTCCCAATTGTACAACTGTGCACATATAAATATACATGTAACATAATCTTTAGTTTTCAAAATATAAAATTATAATTATCCCATCAACGTTTGTCCCTCAGCAATTACATTAAAGGACAGAAACCATAGTCAATATTTCTTTATCAAACTTCAGAAAAACAGGTGTCATATTTGACCACAGAAAATCAGAGCAGAAGAGGGAACAAAACAGCAACAGCATGACCCACATGCTAGCAAGACTGGAGCTATTTATAAAAAATTTTAAAGAGGCCGGCATTCCCACATAGCAGGTAGCAATTCTTTACTGATAATTTTCTTGCTAGTGTTTACCAAATCTTTAAATAGCATGATTCATGACATCAATTTACTCTGTCTTATAGAAAAGTTGAAAAGAATAAGGATTCATTTTTCTTCAAAGTTTTTATATAAGATTAATAATTTTGTTGTGGTCTGACCATTTCTTGTGAGGGTTCAATTTCCCCCTTTCATGTTATACTATTTCATGTTAAATTACTGCATTAAAGTTTCTTTACATTACTAAAATTTTATCAGACATTAATGAAATTTTGAAAGTGAAATCTACATGAGATTTAATTTATGAATATTATATTTTTGTATAATTCTGAAATTTTGTAATTGTATTATAATTACTTCCTCAGAAAATTTAGGTTTCATTTGTAAAATCATTTCATATAATTTTTTTATCTATGCAGTAATTAAATATATTATTCCAAATAACAATATAATTTAGTATTTATCTCATTTCATCCTACTGAACTCTAACTCTCTGCTTGACATCTACCAAAGGTAATGGTTCCTGTTTCATTTTTCTGACATCTATTCTGGTTCTTTCTGAGCTTATTTTTCCATTGAATCCCTTTCTACAGGTGGTTAAATCTTTCAGACTTGTGCCTAAAGAAGTTGAAAGGATAAGACTCTTTCTTCATACCCCAGTGGCTCTCTAAATGTTCTTCTTAAGATTGGAACAGGGGCTCTACTTTCCTCTCTATACCATTCTCTATTTATTATCAGAACTATATGAGCCAAACAATATAATCTCCAGATCCAATACGGTTCAACATTTAAGCCACATGCTGCCCAGGCAGAGACTTAATGTCTTTGACCATTGTTGATATTGTAACTTTCCTTTTAGGCAAATTCATTTAAAAACAATTATCTATTATATCAACTTTCTTCTGCTGAGTTTGTGAATCAGTTATAGAACTATAAGTATGCTTTTGTAATAATACAAAAATCTAAAATGGTTTCACCTTTCCAATATTACAATACTCCACCTGTTGGCCCAGACTCAGCAATAACTGATTCTACCATAACGAATGCAGAAAGAGTAAAAGATGGTAGGATAATACAGACCCAATACTATTTCTTAAATATTTCATTATCCAAAATAAACTGTAAGACCATGAGTAACTCCAAGGGCCTGGAATTTTAATTTCCTGTATACATTGAAATAAGAGAGCCAAATGGTAGTAGATAGTCATATTGTCTACTACGCCTGCTAACCACAACATGCATGATTAATTTCCATTAGCATAATACTACCATAACATCATTTGTTAAGAACTATAACAAAATATTAATAATTATTAACAATTATTGATCCCTTAGTGTGTCTTATTTACCATTTACTAGGCACTTTAAAATTGTAAAATTTTACCATTTTACATTGTTTTTTTACTCAATACACAATCCTCACAGCATTTTTATACACAAATAAAATACTTAGAGATTAGACTGAGTCCAGAGAATGTTCTCAGGGTCATTTAAATGGCAAATTACACCTCCAGAATTAACCAAGATGTGTAAAAATCTAAAGAATTTGAAGTCAATATTGTGAAATAGGGTTTATGCGTGTAAAATAAATTGTGCTTCCATAATTATAGACATATTAAAGTATACAACTTCTAGGAAAGGTTATTGGAGTGCTACCTAAAAGAATCTAAGCTATACCATTATATAACAAGATTCAGGAGGAAGAACTGTCATAATCAGAGCAGGTTAGGAAAAAAATGCGTCTAAAATTATTGAAAACAATTTTAATAGGTTAGTATTTTATCAGCCCTCAGACACAAGTCAAGACTGGATTCACTGTAAATCCTGCTCTCTGACATTAAACTGATACTCAAAAGAAAGATTAAGGTTGGGGATAGAAAGCAGAAAGAGAAAGAGAGCTCCTAGAAGAATACAAATAAAACACCCTCTTCTTTCCTAGATCTTTTTCATTAAGTAACAGTGGCATTAAGTTGAAGGCAAAAAAAAAAAAAAGAACTCTCACCTCAAGACCCATGCAGAGTTAAAGGACAGATTAAAAATGTTACCAATCTCTTACTGGAGGAAAGTACTGGAAATCCTCCAGTTCATTACTCATTACTAGACATATACCAAATCCCTTCAAATACAGCCTACACAGGGGTGACAGAAAACCATCCACGCGTTCATAGTATATAATTTCCGGTGAAAGAGTAGAGGAAGCATCTATTCCTGAGTAAAATGGCAAGGGCAAGATATCTGGTGAGATTTAGAATCTCACAGTGGTCTGCTTCAATTCTTCACCGACTAAAATCATCTACTCCTTATCCCCATCAACTAAATGTAGGTGTATGGTTGCAATAGAAAGGAAGAACATAATTGAAACACTTTCACTTCTAAGGCCCATGAGTACTTGCCTCTGATGATACTGGAATAACACAATTAAAAGCTTGTTTGTTCCATGACAAACTCCAACACTCACACTACCTACTAGTCAAATAAAGACACTGCTGGGTGAAGACAAGTGTGTGAGGGGTCCTCTTCTATTACTTTTTTTTTATTATTAGTGAAACACCATGAGGTACAGTTATAGACTTACAAATTTTTGTGCTTGGGTTTCAGTTATACAATGATCACTGAAACAAACTAAGTGAAGAAACAATAAAGAGACCTTCCTCCAGCTCTTATGCTTCACAATAAACACAGGAAATAGTAGGTTCCTAACTATTCTAGCAGCTATGGCAAGAATAATGTCCAAACCCAGCTCACTTACTGGACTAATTCACCTTACATTCAGTATTCATTGCCTGAGAGAAGAGGTATTCTTACTTGAAGACATAAATTGCACTGTCTTTAGCACTGTCCTCCCATTGTTCATCGATTTGCTCGAGCGGGCCCAGTAACATCTTCATTGTGAGACTTATTGTTACTGTGTTTGGCATATAGAATATGGCACGGGTAGCTTGTAGAGACATAAATAGAAGAAAATAAAATTGGAAACTTCGTGTTTCGGCGTCTATTTTTAATATAATACCTAGTAGTCAACCAGAAATGCATAAAAATACACAGAAAGCAAGAATCAATATTAAGAATCAACACAAAGAGATATTAAAATCACCTCTGTTGGAATTGGCAGAGATATCAAAATAAAGATGGCATATATCAAAGGATGTACCAGAGAAAAGGGACAATGTGCATGAACAGAGGTAAATTCATCAAACAGATAAAAATGCTATTAAACAGAGTCAAGTTTGAAACAGGAAAAAATATAATTATAGACATAAAAATTGTTTGAAAGACTTATCAGAATACTAGAAACAAATTCAAGTACCTTAAACAAAGTAAAACTCAGAAAGAGTAAGTGAGAAAAAATGAGTAAAGAAAACAGAACGGAGCTTCCAGGTCATGGAACTATCAGTCTCTGCCACCATAACTGAAATTCATATGGAAAAAAAGACAGTGGAAGAGAAATAATTAAAAGATGATGTTCAAAAAATTAACTGCAAATATGGGAACCTCAAACAATAATAATTATTTACAATAAAATTTGCACATGAATAAAATAACATACACATAGTAGACTAACCACCATCAAGCTGCTTAGAACAAAGAGAAAATCTTGAAGAGAACTAGAGTGCAGAAGTAATAGCATATTCAAGGGAACAAATTGAAACTTGCAATGACACTTTGCTACAGAAAATACAGCAAATCACAAGACAGGGGCAGGGGCCAACGGGATTCAGGTCCATCGATGATGTTAAGGATGATAGAGCTAATATCCAAACTGCAGAGTTAACAACACTGAAATCACAAGAACCAAACTTTAATAACCAAATTTAAAGGTGCCTGTCAAGATGGCAGGCTGGGGCTGGTATAGGTTTGGGGCTAGGAGAGGGGACTTGGGAATGCTAGTGGAGTAGTGGAAGGAAGTTGACACTAATGGAGAGGTCAGTGATGGAAGAGATATTAAAATGACCTATGTTGGAATTGGCAGAGATATCAAAAATGTATGTATGTCAAAAATCCAACTCTCAATAACTTTGTAACTCACAGTGCTTTGATAAAATTGGGAGGGAGTGAGGAACTAGAGCAGAAATTTTCAAAAATAAATTATCAGATTAGGATATCAGTACTTTATACACCTTCAAAGGTCAAAAAGTTCAAGTTTAGAATTCTATATCCAAAAACAATGCAATTTAGAAATAAAGATTAATTCATACAGGCTGACTAAAGATTAGACCTGCAATCAAAGAAGTATAGGGGAATTTCTGCCTTTGGCAGGCGCATAATACTAGATCTAAATGTTATTATACAAAAAAGGAATAAAGAGTGCTAGAATAATAAAGGATGAAGAAAAACACAAAGGATATTATTGAATTCTTGTTTTCTTTAAAGATAACAAATCATTGTTTGGAAGGCAAAAATAAAAGTGAGTTTTAGGGTTAATAGCATACACAGAAATAAAGTATGTACATAATGGATGTGAGGCAAGAAATGGAAGAAATATGTTTCTAACACTGTGAAGTGGTGTATCATTAGAAATTATGCTTTTATAAATTGGATACATATTTCAAGACTCTAGAGCAACCGTAACATAATATAAAAAGGTGTAACTGATAAGCCAATAGTGTAGATAAATTGAAATAATGAAAATTCATAATTTCAAATGAAAATTTAATATTTCTATCTCGCGATATTAAATGATAGAACAAATTTGGAGAAAAATCCAATCATAAACAGATTGTCATCTAATTTAGCCTATGAATTTGCCAATAAATAGAACATTAACTATTTTTAAATGCACATGAGCCAATATAAACCATATTCTGAACCATGAAATGAATTCCATTTTTAAAATTATGCAAAGTAGATTCAATGAACATAACAGAATGATGTAGTCAAAAATATTGTATCAATTTTATTTATTATATATCTCCACCATTACAAAAATGGTTGTGGATATTTGTGCAATGAATAATTAATTTTGACATTTTTCTATTTAAAACTTGAAAATATTCATAGCAATATGCCAAATGGACTAGAAAACACATTTTCTACTTAATAAGTTTGGAAGAAACATCTAGTGTTTAGAAATTCAGTTTTCTTCCACATATAAATGTCTGATTGATTTTTCCCTCACAGAAGTTTTTAATTCAGCGAAACAAATTCTTAATTGCTACTTTTCTTTCCACATAACACCATCTATACGCAAATTTGTTTGAATCAAATTTTTTCAAATATTTTATCTGAACTAAATGCATATTAGGTATGGGAAAGTGAATCTCTTAAACAACTAAAAAAGCTTCACTGTTATCAGTTAGGTAAGCAAATTATGTTGAAAGAGGATACAATTTGAGAAAAAATACATAACATAATCTCAAAGAGAAATAAAGGGAATTACTCAGATGACAGCATGTTATAGAATCAATTTATTTTTTAACTTAAAATCTTTATCTTGCTGTATTTATTTTACTAGAAGTATAATCCTACTACTTCTAATTAACTATTGTCTTTAAGGAGTCATAACCGCAATTTAAAATCTATAGCTTAAAAACTATGCAATTAAACTCATGAGCATTTATGGTTACAAAATTTTTCAGTTTTATCATTTCTGAAAAGTTGAATTTAACATATAATAAACCAAGAAATCTTACTAATGTTGTCAGATTAATCATTTTAAATGATTTTTATCAAATACTCAAACTTTTAGATAAATATTTCCAGTTGGGAATTCAGTTCTCTTCTATATATATATTTTAAACTTATTTTAAAATTTCTTAAAGTTACTTTTGTCTTATCCTTATACATTGAATTCTACATCCTAACCTACAGTCTAAAAATCTTGACAGTTCCCCAGAGTATAGATGACTAGGCTTACCTTCCCCAAACCCTAGACTTTGCACTAAAATATTTTGAACCCTAGGCTTACCTTCCCCAAACCCTAAACTTTGCACTAAAATATTTTTGAACCCCATTCATGGCCTTTAATCATGGTTACCAATCTCTGAGCCATAAAAATATGAAGCAGAAGACCTAGAATGTTTTCCTTTTCTTATTTCAAAAGTTCCAGTGGACACTTACCTCTCTTAGAAACTGTAGTCACTATTAAAAGTACCACTTGGAGAAGATTGAAAAATGTAACAAATATTTGGTCAACTAAAAGTATTGAAATACAAGATTAGGGCACTGGAGAGATAGTACAGCAGGTAGGGCATTTGCCTTGCACACAGCTAACCTAGGTTTTGTTCCCAGTTCCCAGCACATATGGTCTCCCAACCCCCCCAGGAGTGATTACTGATTGCAGAGCCAGGATTAACCCCTGCATTACTGGGTGTATCCCAAAAGCTTAAAAGGGTGTGAGTGTTGGGGGGGGGGGTGTTAAAAAATGAAACGTTTTAAATATCACTAAGTTGTTAAGATGACCTTGAGACTTAATTGTCATAGTATTAGGACAATCTTCATACTCAGACCACAGAAACAGCATGGGGACACTGATAAACATAAAGCAAAGGTAATGGCACACTATAAGAGTTGTAACCCCTTTATCTGTACTATTATCTTGCTTAAATTCTTCAGCTTCCAACCTCTTTTTGGGGGTTGAATGGGGGATTTGATCTAGGTAGCCTCTAAGATCTCTTGGAAGTCAAGAGACACTGGCCTTTAGCTTTTCAGCACAATAGGACCAACCTGTAAATCTCTGGTAAATAGTTTTTATTCTTCACTGAAAAAGAAGTTCAGCCAATAAGAACTACCCACTTTGGAGATAGATATGGGGAAGGATACTTCCCCCGGCATATCAAATAGAAAGCATAAACATAAGCCAATGAAAACCATAAAAAATAAGAAATGTCAAAAATTATAGGCAAAATTCAGGATGAGAAAGTGGCCATTTATTTAGGATCCAGAGATAGGTCATAGCCTTCTCAGGTCTGTCTTCTCTGAAATTCATCAGGCTTGTTACCATTTGTTCTAACACAGTAAACATACACCACAAGCACACTCCAAGTTTAAGAAGTCTTGACCTGACTGCATCAGTAATTGTACATTGATTGTAAGATGCTCAAAATGTTCACTGATCTTACTCTGCCCCAATTTTTCTCTCTCTCAAATCAAGTATCATGTTCCTTCACTTTTTTTCCAGTGAAAGAGAGTAAACAGAAAATATAAGGTTTCAGGGTAGTGGGTACCATCATTACTTTAAATCAGCTGGAACTTTCCAAATCCAAAAAATGCAGATAAATTGAACTTTCATGAATATAAATTCTATAGAAATATTTTTCAGTACTTAATATGTGCCAACCACTTTTCTAAAATGTTTACAATAAGCCAAAAAGATATCAGAGCAAGTAAAGCTCTTGCCTTGCACACAGCCAACTCAGGTTGAATTTCTGGCACCACATATGGCCCCCTGTGTCCCGCCAGAAATAAGTCTTGAGCACTACTGAGTTGGCCAAAAACAAAACAAAACAAAACAAAACAAAATAATAAATAGATAAACAAATGAAAATTTCAAACGTATTTGCTGATTTAATTTCAATAGCAATCCTTTGAGAGGAGTATTTTTATCTCTGTGAAAGAGAAACAGGTGTTAGTTAAATTGTTCAGAAATGGAAAAATGACCAAAAACTTAGCCAAAGCTGGAGAGCGAGGAAAATGATAATGTTTGACATTGACTTTCTCTTTAGTTTACCTGAAAACTAAGAAATGACATAAAGATTACAAGGAAGTAAAAATATTAGGGAAGGAAAAGAAGTTCCCACTGGCTTCTTAGTTCCTCAGGAATGTGCAAGGCCCTTGAAGCCATTGAAGCCTGTCTACAGTTTGTATATGCAAACTCATAAACTTAGTGCTCCAAAGCGAAAATTCTTTCCTTATGTTTTCTGTGCTCATGGCTGCCCTGTGGTTATAATGTTGGTGCTCACCATAGACAAGATCATAGCTCGCCCCAAGAGCAGTGTTTGCTTGTATCACAATCACCTTTTAAAAAGCGTCTGTTGGGACTGGAAGGAGTGTGTGATCTGCTTTGCAAGACTCTGACTATGCATGTTTTCTGGAGCTACAAATTTAGAATTCAGGTCATTGTTCCAGGACTTTTACTGCTTATACTTTAAACAAATTTCTTAACTTTACGTCTTGGTTTCTTCATCTATTAAAAATGGTATGATTCCAGGGATCAGAGTGATAGCACACAGTGGGTAAGGTGCTTGCTTGCACATGGTTAATCAGGGATTGTCAACCCATATATATGGTCCATAGAGAACCATCATGAGTGACCCCTCAGTACAGAGCCAGGAATAAGCCCTGAGCATCACTGGGTGTGGCCCCAAAAAAAACAAAACAAACAAACAAAAATGATATTATGACAGTCTCTTACTTTGGGGTGTAATAAGTAAAGCATCATAGAAAATTTTGAAGAGCTCAGGACACAAATAAGGCCTCAGTAAATGTTCACTATTATTCACTATTATTTATTCAATCTCTCTTTGTTTTAGATAGAGATTTTTAGATTTTTGTCATATATTCATCCAGGAAGCATGCAATCCTACCTGTTGTATAGGCCCTGTACTATGAACCAAATACGTAAAAAACAAGCAAGCAAACAAACAAAAGGTCCTGTTGCTAATAGTATAATGAACAGGAGCATCAGTTAAACATCTATAACAAAACAGCACAAGTACTCTAAGTATTAAGAGTGTAAGAACCGCCCAGGCTCACCAAGCCAAATTCCTGCCCCTACTGTCACTAACTATCCTCCAAATTTCATCTGTAATTCTTGGAACCCAGACACTGGTTCCCAGAAGAACAGTTTTGAAAATGGGCAGTTCATGTAACTCAATTTAATTTGCATTATAGATTTAGACAATGACACGTCTAATTTGAATTCCTGCCATTATCTTATGCACTCTTCCCTATCTCCTCTTTCCTTACATTTATGCCTTAAGGAAATAAGCAATAATGACTGAATGAGAAGCAAATGATTCCAAAATGAGCAGCAACAATGCAGGTGGTGATTAAAAGTCAGAGATATCAAGAAAATGGATTATCAAGAAAATTTGAAAAACATGTGTTTGGAGTGCAATTAGGCAAAGTGTCATTTGTTTATCAAGTTTTGGTAATTATTCAGCATATTCTTTCAGAAACTGCACTTAATGTTTCTTGTTCCTCTAATAAGAGTTTATATTATAATAAAAGGATACATATTTAACATAATATTGTTAAATAATTTTTACCTTCATCTCTATAAAAAGAGACTACTGCAAGTACCATAACAATAGTTCCTAAATATAATTTATCTTCTTGGCTGGAATATTTTCTCCTAAATCAGTAAATAGGAAAGATGCATTGTGCAAATCTGCAAATGAACCACAAATTTTAATTTTAATGTTAAAAGAAATATAAGAATTCTCTAAAATATGTTATGGGGAGACTTGGCAAGATTATATAGTATAATGCTAATGTTTTAATTCTATTTTGTTTCTTAAAAATTATATTTTCCTTTGGATCCTAAGGCATATTGTTTTCTTTTTTGATTTATACACACAAAAAAAATTTCTCTGCCAACCTAAAAAAAGGTTTATTTGATTAAAATGAAACACTAATAGCCATATAAACAAACAGAGTAGTGTGTGTGTGTGTGTGTGTGTGTGTGTGTGTGTGTGTGTCTACGTGTATGTGTTTGTCTATGTGTATGTGTGCGTGTGATGTAACAGTAATTTTCTTTTCCTGGTTAAAATCGAAATAACGTAATGAGTAGAGAACCCTCTATTTCTCAAATGTAAGAAAGAAAGAGACAGAAACACAGACCCACATCACTATTCCTGAGTAGGACTTCACGTCCTCATTAGAGAAAAAGATTGTTTTTGCCATTAAGACCCTGATGCCATTAATTGCAATTCCCCTAGCACCTACTTGTTGTCTCTCTGCCTAATCAATGTTCTCGATTAGACTCTGCCATCTCTCTGCTGTTCTTTTATTTATGCAATTTTTTCTATCATTAAAAAAATAAATTCATCCTGCCTACTCCCCAGCTGGTTTGCTTCCTTTTTATTTTGATCTCAGTTGCTGAAAATATACAGAAGATGTTCACACACCCATACACACACACACACACACACACACACACACACACACACACACACACACACACACAGATGGCTTCAAAAGGACTTTATGTAAGTGGGGACTTTCAAGTTAAAGATTTTTGGCCTTAACAGGTAAGTTTTTATTGTGACAAGTAATAAAGGACATAACTTATTGTGCCCAAATAGAAAACAACCTGACCTTTTAGTTGATATAGATTGTCTTCTAATCTGATTAAGCAGTAATTTTTCTTCACTTGTGACTAGTGATATTTTTCACTTGTAACAACTTCTAGAAAAAGTTGAGAGATGTTGAGAGACTGAGATAATCACATTAGTATTTATCCATAGTAGTGAAAAATTCGACTACTGTAAATTACTACTAAAAGCAGCATTATAATATGAATAATATGTCATAAATATTTTATTAAATATATGTATTTGTTGTTCTATGCATAAACATAGTTTAAGATATATGATATAATGTTTCAATATTATACATTTTAAGTGTTTAGACAATATTTATCAACATACAATTATAAAATGTCTTTCCTTATGATGAGAACTTTTAAGGTCTATTTTCTAGGACCAATGATATAGTACAATGGGTAAAGTGCTTGCCTTGAACATGGCTGACTTAGATTCAATCCCTGGTACCCCATATTCTTCCCTGAGTACTTCCAGCAGTGATCCCTGAGAAAAGAGTCAAGAGTAAGCTCCAAGCATAGCTGGATGTGTACCCAAAACAAATAAAATTTTAAAAATATTTTCTTGGAAACTTTTAAATATTCACTCTAATATTTACTATAATTTGTGTACTTTTTACTTGTTTTTGATTGTACATGTAAGTAAAAGTATACAATATTGTCTCATTCTATCTGATATTTCATTAGTGTAATGCTTAGTCATTTATAAATGGCAAGATTTCATCTTACTTATGGCTGAATATTCCATTATGTATATCTTGCACATTTTCTTTTTGGTTGGTAGAGGATCGGTTCTCCCCAGCAGTGCTCAGTGTTATGAGAGCTACACTTGGGTCCATGGGCCATGCTGTGTTGGGAAATGAACAAGGATTCGTGTGCTCTTTGAGCCCCTCCCCATACCCTCTAATACATCTTCTATATCTACTCATTCATCAAGGGACACTTAGATTTTTCCCTTGTCTTGGTTATTATAAATTATGTAAACTTGAGGATGCATTTATTATTTCAAGTTTGTATTTTCTTTTTCATTAGATACCCAGGAGAGGGGTGCTGAATCATGTGATAGATCTATTTTTGTTGTATTGAAAAAAATCCCATGCTCTTTTTTCACAGAGCTGGTATAATTAATATTCCCACCAATTGTACATGAGGGTTTTCTTTTCTCTACTCCTCTTCAACCCTTATTATTTTTTGCTTTTTGAAAAATAGTCATCTGAACCAGAGAAATGGTATAAGTGCTAGAGAGATAGCACAGCTCATAGGTTGCTTGTATTACATCCGGTCAACCCTGGTTCAATTTGAGGCATCCCATATGATCCCCCAAACAGTACCAGAAGTGATTCCTGAATGTGGAGCCAGGAGTAACCCCTGAGTACCACCAGACATGGCCCCAAAACCGAACCAAACAAAATAAAACAAATAAACAAAAAGGAACAGGAAGATAATAGATTTGTGTGCTTGTGCTTTCTTGCATACAACTGCCCCAGTTTGATCCCCGCATATGACTTTCTAGCACTGCCAGGAGTAACACCTGAGCACAGATCCAGAAGTAAGTCCAGTGCACTGCCAGTTGTGGCCCCCAAACCAAAATAATATACGATCAAACAGCCATTCTACAGGTGTAAGGTGAATTTTCATCAGAAAATTTATTTACAATTTCCAACTGATTAGTGATTCTTAACCTATCAAAAATAATCTCATCAAATCTATTCCATATGCCCTTCCTTAAATAATGACTCACATCTAGAAGCCTTACATAGTTTTAAGACCTTCCTGTTCTCTCAGGATCCATTTCAACGTCCTATCATCTTTCTTTATAAATCTTTGTCTCATCTAACCCTTCCTTTCATCTCACATAAGTGCTCTATACTGAGGACTTATCTTCTGTCATTTGTAGGCAATAGTAACTTTCTTACCAACATCCTCCAATACCCTCACTACTTTCAGAGTAGTGTATCTAAACTACAAAGCAATTTTTGCCACTCTCATCTTTAAAACCCTTTGTCTCCCCAACAAGAGATCCTGAATGTCCAAGAAACCTGCATTCCTCATCAACTCTCCTTTTCCCTGCTTCTATGTTTAAATTAATTCTGGGGGTTTTGTAAGTAATTTTAAGATACTCATATTTGCCTTTGTTCCCTGGTGTTTTCTGGGATAAATTCACCCCCTACCACTCTATCCCAAGCTGAATCTTAATCTTCCTTCTAGACTGAGACCATAAATTGTCTTTTCATTCTTCTGTTTGTAGAATTCTCTTTAGAGAATTAATTGGGTGATGGGTGATCCAGCACTGGTGTCTTATCACAGTTGCTGACTTTCTAATCTGCATCTCTATAAGAGCCTAGACTAAATCTCTCTCTTCTTACCAACCCTTCAGAGTTAGCTATTCTATACAGTTAATCATGGGGTGAGGGCGAAGTGGGAGGTAGTGAGGGAAACAGTTTCCTAAAAGTAGTAACAGAAAGGGTCTTATGCACTATAAAGGACAAAGACCCTAAAATGCACAAAATTTTCCATGTCATGTCCCCACCAGATTGATGAAAGCTATCAGTCTTCTCTCAAGTGCTCAGGAAAGTAGACGTATTGCAGTCTCTGGAGGAAGACTCTGCATCTGATAATAACAGAAGGCTGAGGCAACTAGGCGGCATAAAAATAATTTGGAAAAGCTAAGGAAATCTATATTCATTTGTGACATCAAAATAAACAAATTGAATGCAAATCTTGGGCATATGATTTTGAAAGTTCAAGTTGACTGTACCACTTTCATCTATCCATTACTCATTACTCTCTTTCCCAAAGAATTTATTCATCTCTCCTGGCTACCTCCTAACACCTTCCAAGTCCTTCTAAACACTCTTAAAGATATAAATAACTTTGTTTAGTTCCTGATTAAAAATAATAGTCAATATTTGCAAGGTAAATGAAAACATTTTAGAAATACCACTTCTAGACTTGGTCATATCTTTCTGTTTTGAAACCAATAACTAACTGAATTCTGTTATTGAAACTATTGTGACAAATATCAGCTAAGTTATTATGCTTAATGTTCTCAGGTAGTAATATCCTCTTCTAATTATTTTTCATACTTCCTTTAAATCATCATTATCCTGTGACTTTTTAAAAAATCTTTCTGGTTCTGCTTCTAAAAGTTGGTTAAAATCTTCTTAATTATTTTAATAAAAAATTTTAATGAAATTTGTAATAAAAAAATCTTCATGTGAGATAGAAGTATTTTTGTTTGCCTCTCAGTACCTAATACAACCATACTCTCTTCAGTTTATCAATTTCAATTAAAAGAATTACAGTTCATTAGGTGCAGAGAAATAGTACAGCAGGTGGGACACTTACCTTGCAATGGTCAACCTGAGCTTGATCCCCGGAATCCATTATGGTCCCCTGAGTACTACCAGAAGTAATTCCTGAGTACAGAGTTAGGAGTAACTTCTGAGTATTGCCACATGTGCCCCTCCCAAAAAAACAAGAAAAAAATAAATAAAAACGAGTTCATTCCTTGAATTGCCTCTAGTATATATATTTCTAAAACTAAAAAAAAAATCATCAGAATAATTACAATTCTTTCTTCTAATTGTATTAAATGTGTTTAAACCTACAAATCTACAAAAAGTCTTAGAATGACTCTCAATACATTTCAGAGTTCATATTCTCCTAAAATAGTCTGGTCTCCACATCTTTAAAACAAAGCAACATAAGTAAAGCCTCACCCTCACTACCTCCATCTTCGCCCTCTTATGTCACCTATCTACTAGGTGTTAGATTCAATTCTACAGGGAATATGTTTGCAGAAAGTGACATGAAGTTAATCCCCATTCATTCACATTTGCAAAAATATCAGATTATCGGATTGTTGAGAGAATTTGCAGGTGAAATACTTAAACCAGATGATTTATTTTAAAAATAAAATAAGAGGAATTGGAGAAACAGTACAGTGGATAAGGTGCTTCACTTACACAGCTGATGGGGGTTTGAAATCTGGCACCCCACAAGGTCCCTATAGCCTGCTGAGTGATCACTGGGCACAGAGCCAGGAAGAAGCATGGAGCACCATCAAGTGTGGCCCAAAAACAAAAAAATAAAATAAAATAACAAAGTACAGGAAGCAAAATTCAAGCAAGCAAAAACAAGGGACAGCAATGCATTGATTTTTAAAATCAGACAATTGTATATAAGATTATCTAGATACACATATAAATAGCTACAGAGATATGAAAGAGACAGAGACTGATCTCTTAAAAAGGAAAAGAACAAAATATTCAAAAATCATTATGTCAACTTAAGGTCAAGTTTTCTCTGTTATTTAACTAAAACTAAAACCAAAATAATAAATGCACAATAACTTTGGGGTCCACAGTAAACATAAGTATAAATAAATATTTAAAAATTGGGTTTGTGTTTCCCTGAATCTTTCCTCTTACATCATAGTAGTCTAGAAAGTACTCTAATAAGCTTACTGATCTAGTGAAAGCTTCCCATCTGTTCCTTTTAATAACTTTGCAGTGATTATAAATAAAGGTGAGGAACGAAATCATTATTTTTGAGTAAAATGCTAAGCACATTCATTTGCAAGTCTCATTAGCATCTCTTTCAGAAAATCACAAGTAATATAAATAGCATGTGATGTGAAATTGTCATAGTAAAACTGCAGAACTCTGAGTCTATATCCATCTCATTCAAGAATAAAATTCCCCCCTGATCTGCGTGGGACAGGCACAGAGGCCCAGCTCTGGGCAACAAAGCTGAACGGCTCCAATTCCAACAGGTACAGCCCGCCCCCAGGGGCCTGGGTCCCTCTCTGGGCACGCGCAGCTAGAAACAGCCCCTAGACAGCCGGTTTTCAACCCCTGATCTGCGTGGGACGGGCACAGAGGCCCAGCTCTGGGCAACAAAGCTGAACGGCTCCAATTCCAAACAGGAGACGTTCCCAACTCCTTGCCAGTGCCAGGGACTCTTTCCGGAGCCGCGGCCTCTAACGCGGCTGCGAAATACTTTCCCACTACGTATGCCATAGGAACCATAAGCTACCTTCTTAGATGGAAACTTCTCTATTTTAGCTCAGCCACTAGAAACACAGTAGCCAATAACTCATAAGCCTATCTTAACTCACACTGCATATCAAGCAGAATAGTAACAGTGAACGTGAAGGACTAAACCACACCTCTCACAATGGTAAAGCAACGCAAAAGCCCACCAAACTTTCATATTGAAGAGTCTAGCCCAGATGACACCAACAGTACTGTAGTGTTAGACAACCTCTCTGACAAGGAATTCAGAAGGGAGCTACTTAGGATGCTTAGGGAATTAAAAGAAACAATGGAAAGCAATGCCAATAGAAGACAAGAGGATCTGAAGGCAGAAATGAGGAACATGCAATCAGAAATGTCAGACCTGAAAAATCTCGTAGGCGAATTGAAAAGCTCAGTGGAAGGCCTCAGCAGCAGAGTAACAGCAGCTGAGAACAGAATCAGTGAGCTCGAAGATGAAGTTCAGAGACTCTCCAGAAAAGAGCAGAAAACGGAAAAGAGACTCACAATTCGGGAACAGATGGCAAGAGAAGATCGTGATGAAGCCAAGAGGGGTAATATAAGAATTATTGGAGTCCCAGAGGGACATGAAGAAAACCTCGATGAAGAAGAAACTGTCAAAGAAATCATTGCTACAACATTTCCAGAGCTGAAGAAAACTTGTGACCACATTCAGGAGGCCCGAAGGGTACCAGCTAGAAGAAATCCGAATAAAAATACCCCAAGACACATTCTGATCAAAATGACCAAAACCTTAGACAGAGACAAAATTCTGAAAGCAGCAAGATCGAAGAAAGAAATCTCTTACAAAGGAGCATCCTTAAAATTCACAGCTGATTTTTCTGATGAAACCCTCATGGCCCGAAAACAGTGGTGGGACATAGTAAAAAAACTTAATGAAATAAATGCCTCCCCCAAAATACTTTTCCCAGCAAGACTCTCATTCATAATAGAAGGAACAACACACAGTTTCACAGACAAACAACAGCTCAGGAACTTCATAGACTCAAAACCATGGTTACAAGAACAACTAAATGGGCTACTTTAAGGCAAGAAAGGCCCCTCAAATACACCAAATTTTAACAGAACAATGGGACAAAATCCCATAACAATAATCTCTCTCAATGTCAATGGGCTAAACGCACCAATTAAAAGACATAGAATGGCAGGATGGATTAGAAAATTGAACCCAACATTCTGCTGCCTGCAAGAAACGCATCTCAATAGTCAAAGCAAACACAGACTCAGAGTCAAAGGCTGGAAAACAATCCTACAGGCAAACAGCTCCCATAAAAAAGCTGGAGTAGCCATCCTTATATCAGACCACATCGATTTCAGAGTGAGGAAGGTCATAAGAGACAGTGAAGGCCATTTCTTATTGATCAGAGGATCTGTACAACAGGAAGAACTTACAATAATAAATGTATATGCACCTAATGAGAGACCAGCAAAGTACTTAAAACAACTACTCATAGATTTGGAAAAAGACATCAATAGCAACACAATACTAGTGGGAGACTTCAACACTGCTTTGTCACCTCTTGATAGATCAACCAGACTCAAGCTTAGCAAGGACATACTTCATTTGAGAGAAACAATGGAAGAAAGGGACTTAGTAGATATATACAGGACACTTCATCCACAAAAAGCTGAATACACATTCTTCTCAAGCGTACATGGAACATTCTCCAAGATAGACCACATGCTGAGCCACAAAACATGCCTCCATAAAATTAAGAAGGTAGAGATTGTATCAACAATCTTCTCAGACCATAATGCGCTGAAATTAGAAGTAAATCACACACAAAAACAGAAAACTAAATCAAACACCTGGAAATTAAACAGTGCACTATTGAACAACGAGTGGATTAGACAGGAAATCAAAGAGGAAATCAAAAGATTCCTAGAAACGAATGAAAATGAGAACACGAGTTACCAAAACTTATGGGACGCAGCAAAGACTGTGTTAAGAGGAAAGTTTATAGCTCTACAAGCATTCCTCAGGAAGGAGGAGCGAGCACACATAAGTAACCTAACCTCACAGCTTAAGAGCTTGGAGAAGGACCAAAAAAAGGAGCACAACCCGAACAGGAGAAAGGAAATAATAAAACTCAGAGCAGAAATTAACGAGATGGAAACCCAAAAAACAATCCGAAAGATCAATGAAACCAAGAGCTGGTTCTTTGAGAAAATTAACAAGATCGATAAGCCTCTAGCAAAACTCACAAAGAAAGGGAGAGAGAAAACCCTAATAAACCGAATCAGAAATGAAAAGGGGGTCATTACAACAGAAACCACAGAAATTCAGAGGATCCTCAGGGAGTACTTTGAGAAGCTTTATGCCACAGAACATCAAAACCTCGAGGAAATGGATAAATTCCTAGACTCCTACAGACTCCCAAGGCTGAACCAAGAAGACCTGGAATACCTGAACAAACCTATCACCATCAAGGAAATTGAAATGGTAATAAAAAGTCTCCCCAAGCACAAAAGTCCTGGCCCGGATGGATTCACTAGTGAATTCTTCCAAATCTTTAAAGAGGACTTACTCCTGATGCTCTTTAAGCTTTTCCACGAAATTGAAATATCAAAAACACTTCCGAACAGTTTCTATGAAGCAAATATCACACTGATACCAAAAGCAGACAGAGATACCACAAAGAAAGAGAATTACAGGCCGATATCCCTGATGAACACAGATGCAAAGATCCTCAACAAACTACTAGCAAATAGAATCCAACTACTCATCAAAAAGATCATACACCATGACCAAGTAGGATTCATCCCAGGGATGCATGGATGGTTTAACATTCGGAAATCAATCAACATAATCCACCATATCAACAAAAGAAAAGATAAAAAGCATATGATCATATCAATAGATGCAGAGAAAGCATTTGATAAGATCCAGCACCCCTTTATGATGAAAACCCTAGCCAAAATGTGTATAGAGGGGACCTTCCTCAACATAATTAAAGCCATCTACCACAAGCCTACAGCAAGCATCATCCTCAATGGGGAAAAACTGAGAGCCTTCCCTCTAAGATCAGGGACGAGACAGGGATGCCCACTCTCTCCACTGCTGTTCAATATAGTACTGGAAGTACTTGCAATAGCGATTAGGCAGGAAAAAGATATTAAGGGCATTCAGGTAGGAAAGGAAGAAATCAAGCTCTCACTATTCGCAGATGATATGATACTCTACTTAGAGAACCCAATAACTTCCACCAAAAAACTCCTAGAAACAATAGACTCGTATAGTAAAGTTGCAGGTTATAAAATCAATACCCAAAAGTCCATGGCTTTCCTATACGCAAACAGTGAGAGAGAAGAAAGCAACATGAAAAAAAGAATCCCGTTCACAATTCTGCCCCAGAAAATCAAGTACCTAGGAATCAGCTTAACTAAGGAAGTAAAGGACCTGTACAAAGAAAACTACAAAACGCTACTTCAGGAAATAAAAGAGGACATGAGGAAATGGAAAGATATCCCCTGCTCATGGGTCAGGAGACTTAACATTGTCAAAATGGCAATACTACCGAAAGCATTGTATAAATTCAATGCAATCCCTATAAGAATACCCATGACATTCTTCAAAGAAATGGAGCAAACACTCTTGAAATTTATATGGAACAATAAGCCCCCACGAATAGCTAAAGCAATTCTTGGGAAAAAGAAAATGGGAGGAATCAACCTCCCGAACTTCAAACTGTACTACAAAGCAGTAATAATTAAAACAGCATGGTACTGGAACAAAGGCAGAACTGCAGACCAATGGAACAGGGTTGAATACACTGACATCTCTCCTCAATCATATGCTCATCTAATCTTTGATAAAGGTGCAAGTAATGTGAAGTGGAGTAAGGAAAGCCTCTTGAATAAATTGTGTTGGCATCACTGGACGGCTACATGCAAAAAAATAGACTCAGAACTCTGCCTAACACCATGTACAAAAGTAAGATCAAAATGGATTAAAGACCTCAACATCAGACCAGAAACCATAAGGTACATTGAAGATAAAGTTGGCAAAACCCTCCATGACATTGAAGCTAATGGCATCTTCAAAGATGCCACGCCACTGGCCGAGCAAGTGAAAACAGAGATAGATAAATGGGACTATCTTAAACTAAGAAGCTTCTGCACCTCCAAAGAAACAGTGACCAAAATACAAAGACAGTCTACAGAATGGGAAAGGATATTCGCCGAATACACATCTGACAAGGGGTTGATATCCAGGATATACAAAATACTGGTTAAACTCCACAAGAAGAAAACATCCAACCCCATCCAAAAATGGGGCAATGAAATGAACAGAAACTTTCTCAAAGAAGAAATCCGAATGGCAAAAAAGCACATGAGAAAATGCTCTACATCATTAATCATCAGGGAGATGCAAATCAAAACCACAATGAGATACCATCTCACACCTCAGAGACTGGCCCACATTCAAAAGAACAAAAGCAACCGATGCTGGCGTGGATGTGGCGAGAAAGGGACACTCCTTCACTGTTGGTGGGAATGTCCACTGGTTCAGCCCTTCTGGAAAACAGTATGGACGATTCTCAAAAAATTAGAAATTGAGCTCCCATTTGACCCAGCAATACCACTCCTGGGAATATATCCCAGAGAGGCAAAAATGTATAGTCGAAGTGACATCTGCACTTGTTTGTTCATTGCAGCACTCTTTACAATAGCCAGAAACTGGAAGAAACCTGAATGCCCAAGAACAGATGACTGGTTAAAGAAACTTTGGTACATCTACACAATGGAGTACTATGTAGCTCTTAGAAAAGATGAAGTCATGAAATTTACATACAAGTGGTACAATATGGAAAGTATCATGCTAAGCGAAATGAGTCAGAAAGAGAGGGATAGACATAGAAAGATTGCATTCATCTGGGGGATATAAAGTAACAAAGTATGAGATTAATACCCAAGAATAGCTGAGATCAGCACCAGGAGGATTACTCCATAACTTAGAGGCCAGCCGGTTATCCTAGAGGAAAGGGCATTTCAGATAGAGAAGGGAGCACCAAATAAAGGATGTTTGGAGGATCCTCCCAGGAGGGGAGATGCATGTCGAAAGTAGACTATGGACTGAACATGTTTGCCACTCAATGCCTCTTTTGCAGACCACAACACCCAAACGGAGAGAGAGAACACAGGGGATTGCCCTGCCACAGAGACAGGGGGGATGGGGGGATGGGGGTGGGAGGGATATTATCCATGGTGGTGGAAAATGGGCACTGGTGGAGGGATGGGTATCTGATCATTGTATGATTGAAACCAAAGCACAAAAAATTGTAAATCTACAACTTTAAAAAAAAATAAAATAAAATAAAGGGGGAAAAAATAAAAATAAAAATAAAAAATAAAAAATAAAAGAATAACCCAGATTGGTACAATATTTCCCCTGTTCTGGAAGCCTGAGTAGAATCATGCATGTCGAGTTTGACTTGTATCCTGACATTTGTGTAGATATATAGACTGTGTCTATACTGACAATGTAGAACATGCTGAAGGCAACAGATTATGACTTCCAAGTATTTAAAATAATTACAAATTTTTCTGATATTAAATCTGAGATATATGTAAAAAAAAAGAATAAAATTCCTAGTATTTTTGCAATCTCTAAAAATAATATTCCCAAGTGATTATTATGCAATAGAACTTCAAAGTGTCTTATTTACCCAAATATAAGCATATTAGAGCAATTAGGTCAATTAATTTGGTAAGACACATTTGTTATTGAAGCAAAAATATGGCAAGGACACTATGAGAATTCCAATATAATTCAGACATAAGCAACAAGTTAACAAAAATGATATTTTCTCTAACTTGAAGGGAGAAAAAAAAAACAACTCTGAAACAAACTAAGGCAAATATATTTAAGGGCATTTGGCACAATCTCACCTCTTCCACAGACTTCAACTCCAGAGGATTATTTAATAGAGGTCTCATTTCCCTGCAGAGAGAGAGGTCTTGTTCTTCTTGGTTTGTCTCTTACTCTAAGCTAACATCTGAGTGGTCCTTCATGAAAAGCTCCTATATTGTGGGAAAAGGCTGAAAAGGCTTCTTTACTGCTGAACTTCCATCATTGACTCAATTCATTTACTCCTTACTCATTTTGTCCACACAGCCTCTGTTTGTACCATTTTTATAACAAGCCTCACGTTATTATAGTTTTACATCTACCTTTTCTGCAAATGCAAATCACATTTCCATTTCTTAGTGAATATAGCAGGTATTTTAAAGGTTACTTTCAGTAAAAATGAACTACCTTCAAATATGACTATCTCTGAGTTTTGCTACATAACTGGAAATGAAGATCAGCATAGTGATTTCCCTTTGTTTTCGAACCCTGTATCAACAGATGACCTAAATGTAGAGTGTAAAGCCAGGCTGGGTAACACTCAGACCCAACTCAGCAAATGTAGTTTCTATAAAACATCCATCTCTGTGGGTTGTTACTAACAAGGGAGCAGGACACAGCCTCCCTGGAGATGTTTGCTTACACTCCACCACTGATCCTTGCTTGGTCCTCTATATTCCTGGAAATTTTCTTCCTTCTCCTTTTCCAATAACATTAGTTTTTCTACATTCGGTGCTAATGTGATCTTCAAATTTAATCTGTCACCAGAAGAACCTCAAAGAATAACTGGCAAAAATGTAACCAAATCAGATAGCTATAGGCAACATTGAATAAAAAATTGTGTCAGAAAGATAACAAGAATTCAAAGGCAGAGCAATTAATTTTGTCCTAATGATGAAGCAGCATAGAAATATTTATCTTAAAATTAGTTCCTTAGGCATTGTTCAACCTGCAAGATTTGAGAGACACAGATCTGACATTTTGACCTCCATAAAAAAAAGTATAATCTAGGATAGGTTGACCCCTCAAAGAAAAGTGGCTTCGAAACCCTCTTATTAATTATCCTTTACAACAAGCACACAAAAACATTTTGGTATCAGGACTCGGGAAAATTTTAATTCTATTATTAGAAAATAATTAAAATCTGAAATTTATGTTAATATCAGGAAACATTTAGCTACCTAAGTTGTGTAAGATTCTTAAGTTGACATGTCAAAACAACTATTGCTATTAATTTAATTAGAACCCCTTAAAATATTGTCAAAAACAATGTCAATTCTGTTTGGGAGTAGCTGTTCCATAATGCACTGATTCACACAGTTAAGTCAGCAACACTATAGAGTTGTTTTTAATTTTATGAAAAGGAGCGAAAGCACAGCGGTAGGGCGTTCGCCTTACAAGCGGCCAACATGGCCGACCCGAGTTCGATTCCTCCGCCCCTCTCGGAGAGCCCGGCAAGCTACCGAGAGTATTCGATATGCCAGACACAGTAACAACAAAGTCTCCAATGGAGACGTTACTGGGCCCGCTCGAGGGTATAAAACATATGACAAAAATGAATATCTAAGGGAGTACACTGCACTGTAGCACAGTAGCACTGTCATCCCGTTTTTTTATCGATTTGCTCAAGTGGGCACCAGTAAGGTTTTCATTTGTCCCTGTCGCGTGCTAGTGTACCCCAATGGCATCTGCTCGCTCCAGGAACACGAAGTGAGACGTGTTGTTACTGTTTCTGGCATATTGAATATGCCATGGGGAGTTTGCCAGACTCTGCCGTGTGTGCAGCATAATCTCAATAGCTTGCCAGGCTCTCCGAGAGGGAAGGAGGAATCAAACCCAGGTCGGCCGTGTGCAAGGCAAACACCCTAACATTTGTGTTATCACTCCAGTCAACAACAATGAAAGAAAAATAATTCACTTTCAATTGGAGTTCTTTTGTGCAGTCCAATGCAACCAACAAATCTGATACACTTTCAGAAACTATTCTTGTGCACTAGTCAGGTTACATGGCAGAGATAGCATAGCAGAGTGCTTATCTTACTCACCACTAATCTGACCCAGGTTTGATTCACCGGGTCTCCAGAACCCCAACAGGAATAATCTCGGAGAACAACCAGTTATGGCCTATAAATCAGAGAGATGTTTTTTGTAGTTATTTCATCAGTATTGTTATTGTTTTTGCATCACACCTGACTGTGCTCAGGGTTTACTCCTAGCTGTATGTTCAGAGATCACTCCTGGTGGTGCTCAGAAGACCATATAGGGTATTGAAGATTGAACCTGAATTGGTCATTTACAAGGCTTACAAGTCTTTACACCTTACATATTGTACTATGTTTCTGGCCTACAATGCCCCTTTTATTTTTATTTTTAGGAAGAAGAGAGATGCTTTTGTAAAGGATGTGAATGACAGTTATAATTTTTTAACATTATATCTATTCAGTTTTCCCAACAACATTTGTTGAAGATATTGTCTTTGCTCCACTTTACATATTTAGCTCCTTTGTCATAGATCAATTGGCCATAGACCTGGGGGCTTAACTTAGGACTCTCAATTCTGTTCCATTGGTCTCAGATTTTTCTTTGTTCCAGTACTGTGTACTTTTGATTGTTACAGCTTTGTTATATAGTTCAAAGTTGGAGAATGCAATAACTCCCATTTTCTTTTGTTCACTTAGGCTATTTGAGGAGTTTTATGGCTCCATATAAATTTTAGTCAAATCTATTCCATAGAATGATCAATAGTCATATGAAAAAGGCTCATGATCATCCATCATTAGAGAAATGTAAATAAAAACAACAAAATAACACAAAATAAAACAAAGCAGTCATCTCATGGGTGTGAGAATGGCACATATCAAAAAATCTGGAAATATCTAATGTTGAAAGGACTCTGGTGAGATAGGAACCCTCATCCACTGTTGGTAGGAATGGCATCTGGTTTATCCTTTATGGAAAACTATATGGAGATTTCTCAAAAAAATAGTAATAGAATTCCTATATGATCCAGTGATTCTATTTCTTGATCTCTCTCTTCCAACATAAAAGCATAATTTGAAAGGATATGTGAGCACCTATTTTCACCATTATTCTTAGTAAAATAGCCAAAATATGGAAGGAAACCAAATGCCCAACTACAGAAGAACAAGAAGTTGTGATAAATACATTGTGAGAGAGGTGCACTGTGTAGAAATATCATTAAAAAGAAAACAAGATTCGAGAGATAATAGAGAGGTTAAGGTGTTTGCTTTGCACATAGCTGACCCCGGCCTTATCTCCAGCACTGCTGATGGTTCTCCCCAGCTCTGCCAAATGTGACCCATGAGATTAGAGCCAGGAGTAAGCCACAAGCAATACTGGGTGTGGTTATAAACAACAATAATGACAACAGCAACAAAACTTAGGAAAATGCTATATAAAGCAGAATGGAATAAAGATATCTGCTGTTTGTGAAAGACATAGTTTTCTACATAGAAAACTTGAGATTACTGTAGATAAATTTATAAATAAAATAAATTCACAAAGTTGATAAAACATTAATACAAGAAAATTAAGTTTCTAAACTTTCATTTAGAAAATGTAGTTTCATTTAAATACAATTATAGGCATATACAAATAGTAATAGAAAAAGTCTAATGAAAGATATATATGAAGAATTTTGTGAAATATTGAAGAATTAAAGGTGCTAAATAAATGATGAAAGAAACTGTTCATAGAACAATTCAGAATATTAAACATGCCAATTTTTCCAAAAATTAATCTATATCTTTTAATCAACCATTGTGTATATATGATTAAGTTTGAAAAATAATTACAGATGTGAAATGATGCAATTTGCCATCACATGGATGGAACCAAAATATTAAAATGAGTCAGAAGTAAGAGAACAAGCATAGATTGATCTTTCTCATATGTGAGATGTAAAGAGACTTAGTGAGGAAATAACAAATAGCTGGAGGTAATAAAACCTGAACCTATTAAGCATGTGGGGGACAGAGTTGGGAGGAGGATAGGAGGAAAAATGGGAGGAGACTATGGTACATTGGTGGAGAGAAGTTGATACTCCGGTGGAGGGTGTGGCATTGGAACATCATATGCATGAAATTATCATTTTAAAGCATGGAAACTCAGTAAAGATTAGAATTAAATAAAAGCTAATAAAATTTCTAAGAGTTGTTTAAAGAGCTTTGCACAGTGAAAATAAAGTGTATATGAGGTTAGAAAATATTCAGTATATATAAGGTAACTATTAAGAAGAAAACAAAATAGAGGGGCATGCGAGATAATACAGCAGGAAAGATGCTTCCCTTTCATGCTTTTCCATGCTTAAGGGGTTGGAGAGACAATACAGCAAGTAAGTAGGTAAAGTACATGCCTTGCATGCACGTGGCCTAGGTTCAATCCCTAGCACCACATAGAGTGATCCTGGAGTGAAGAGCCAGAAGTAAGCCCTCAAGACCAGAAAGAAATAAAAAGAAATTAAATGCTATTTGTTTCCCTAAGGTTAAAAAGTTACATTGCTGCATATATTTTATGAGCATAGGTTTATACATCCAACGCACAAATAATCTCCAGCTACAGTCCTTTGGATATTTTTCATCCCTTTATTCTCATTCCACATCAACTCTGGTTATTTTAGTTCTATAATCAGAATTCAAGTATTCTGGGGTTTGTTTCATGTTGTCTGTACCTTTGTTTTTATGTGTGTACATGTGTCTTTGTTTTTAAATAGTTCACGTATCAGTGAAATAATCTGGTATTTACTTTTCTCATATTAAATTGTTTGGCTTAATATAATTACCTCCACATCCATTGTCTATAATGGAAATATTTTATTTTTATAGCTGAAAAAGTATTTCATATGTATGTGTGCATATACATAATATTTATTCAACTTCCATCCACAGACATTTATGTTGTTTCTTCCTTAACAATTGGAATTAGTACTGAAATTAACACAGAGATTGCTATATCTTTGAGTAGTCCTCATATTCTTCAGATGACCTTGAGGTATGATTGCTTGGTCATAGTAAACATAGTTTTTAATTTCTATGATGATATTTTTAATATCACCATTGCATGTTCAATAGTGACTAAAAAAATCGCATTTCTTCTAACAGTGTATAAGAATAAATTTTCTCAATACTTCAGCCAGCATTTGTAGTTTCTGATCTTGATATAATCTATTCTCACAGGAGTGAAGTAACATTTCGTTGTAGTTTGACACACAATTCTCTAATAATTGATGAACATATTTTCATGTGACTTGTCATTTTTATGTCCTCTTTAAGGATGTGTGTCATCAATTCTGTTCATTTGGGAGATGGATTATTTGATTTTTATTGTTGTTGTTGAAATTCATGAACTTCTTAAAACCTTGCATATCAATATCTTGTCAGATTATGATATGTGTATACTTTCTCTTATTCAGTAAGATACGGTTTTTATTTTGATTCCAGTACATTTCACTGAACAGGAAAATTTAGTCTAAAGCAATCTCCTGTGTAAAATTATTTTCATTTATGTTTTCCTTAACATTGAGTCCCAAAGAAACCCCTAAGATCAATGCTGTGTAGTGTGTATCCTGTGTTTCCTTATACATTCCTTATACATGATTCAGATCTGATATCCACATCTTTAATTCATTTTGAATAATTTCTCTGTATGTCATGAGAAGATGTGTCATTTCACTTTTTTCATGTGCATTCTTCTGCTATCTTACTTAGTTTTCCCAGCAGCACTTGTGAAGATTCTTTTATTTCCCATCTGATGTATGTCCTTTCATCATTTGTCACACATTAACTGCCAATATTCCTGTGACTTTATTTCTGGGCTCTCATTTCTTTTCCACTGGTCCATCTGTCTGTCTGCACTCCAAAACCATACTGTTGTGATTTGAGTAATCACATACTATAAGATATTGTGACTATTGCTTTGTAGTACGGTTTGAAATTTGGTGAGCTGAAACCTGATTCATCTTTGTCTCAAACTGCTTTGACTATTCAGGGTCTTTTGTTGTTCCATACAAATTTGAGTAAGCCTTGTTTTATTTTCTTATGATACTTTGTTGAGGCCAAGTTCCTTCACTCTTTCATCGTTCCTAGTACTGTGTCGTTTGCTAGCTAGGGCTATAGCCACTCAAAATTCCAGAGCTTTTCACTACAGTTGATTACATATGGGTCTCCTAAGCTGGGATTGGGGTGGAGACACCTTGTGGTATAGCTGTCATCTATAGGGTGAGGGAAACATGAGTGCGTGTTTCCAGGGAAAATTTCATCAACAGCTATCTTTTCTTACATAACCCAATACAATCCCAATATAAACTTGGGGTGACTGGTGCCTGGATGATGGGGAGGTGCAGGCACAGCCTTGTTTGGCACACTTTGCAGCCAGTGTGGCTGCCTAGGGGCATTTGGAACACCTCCTCACAGCAAAGAGAATGGCACATGGACCATGGAAGTAGGGGTGTGCCTTGTGGATGATGTGGCAGAGATTTCAGTGCATCTCCTTACAAGAGAAAGAGTGGTACTTTAGGCCAAGCATATGGGAGAGGGTTCTTGGTCAACATGCTTTGGTACCAGCAATTATTATATCAAAGTAAATTACATCTATTCCTAACTCTAATTGCATTTTTATCATAAATGGATTTTATATCTTGTTAAGTATTTCTTGTGCATCTATTTCTAATGATCATATAATTTGAATCCTTCCTTTTGTTGATATCTTATATTTATTGATTTTCATATGTTGAATCATTTCTGTAACCCTGGTATAAGTTCCACTTGAATATAATGTATGATCCTTTTAATGAATACTTGAATTTCGTTTTCTAAGAATTTGTTAAGCACACTTGTATCCACATTCATCTGGACATGGGTCTCTAGTTTATATGTTTGATGCATTTGCTTTAGTTATGCAGGGTAATGTTGACCTCACAAGATGTATCTAAAAGCATCCCTTCTTCGATATTTTGGAAGAATTCAAGAAGGAAAAGCATTAGATCTTCTTTGATGAGACTATGGTTTTATTCACTAGTGAAACCATGTAATCCTGAACTTTTTGTTTCAGTTTTGCTTGTGTTTTGATTGCTGTATCACTTTTCTTTATTGTGATTGGTTTGTTTAGCTATTCTATTACTTCCTAATTCAGCCTTGGACACATTAATCTAAGTACCTGTATATTTCCTTTAGATTATCTAATTTATTGACACATACATTTTTAAGTAGATTTTGGAATTCTTTCTGTAGTATTTTAGTAGCTTCGCATTTTTATTCATGATTCTATTTGTTATAATATTATCTCTATGTTAGTGAGCCTAGATAATGGGTTTTATTTTTTCCATTTAGAAACAAGCTTATTAAGCTTATTGATGCTTACTATTATCTTATTTATTCTAATTTACTTTTTTTCCAATTTTTATTTACTTCCAACAACTAACTTTTTGTCTCAGTTATTCTTTTCTAGATTTGGTGGGGGGGGGGTGGTATATTTGTTTGTTTCTTTCAATTTTGAGGTATAACTGTCTGTGCTCAGAATTTACTTTTGGCTCTACACTCAGAATTTCTGGCTTGGCTCAGGAGACATTATAAGGTGTGGGATCAAACCATTGCCATTTGCAACAGTGAATGGAATTAGAAGGTTAATGCTAAGTATAATGCTATAACTTATTTTAAAGTTATAAATACAGTGACAAAAGCAGGTTGATCTCACTTATGTGTGATATACAAAAATCAAAGCAAGGAAACATAAAAATCATCCTGGAGATAACCCTGGTTTCAGAGTTGATCATAGTGCTTTGCCCCATAGTTTTTTGTAGGGAATACAAGGATATGGAAAGCTCAATAGACTATGAGGGAGTATACTTTTTGGTTGTGGATGTGGTTTGAAAACTTACTTTTAATGAGGTGTGAAAGGCACTTACGAAACATACAGCGATAAAATATCAATATTACCTAAATTTTTTTTCTGTATCACTATATTACTGTCCTTCCATTGTTCATCGATTTGCTCAAGCGGGCCCAGTAACGTCTCCATTTTGAGACTTGTTGTTTCTGTGTTTGGCATATTGAATATGTCAAAGAGACAAAGAACATGTTCACTCCCCCTCTATGACTCTGGCTTTTTATTTCTTTCTCTTATTGCATGAGCATTAGCCATATTTACTATATTGCTATCCTCCACTAAATGGCTCTGCCCCCAAATTTTACATCCATTTCTCTATTTTTAAATAGAAGGCTTTAAAACTTGTAGAGCCTTAAAAGTTAACCTTTGTAAATTTTTCAGAGCTTCAAAAAATTCTTTAACAACACATAGAGAGACACTGCTTTGAAAAGCATCAGAACATTCCCTGCCAAGGGGTTAATTTGTGTGCTAAGAACTTGTAACTGTTTTGTCATTCTGAAACACACTCTAAGTAGCTCAGTAATTACTGATAATTAAAAATAAGTAGCTACAATATTTTTATGTCTCATGGGGTAGTCTGGGCAATGAGATGGATCCCACCAGACACCACTTTTCTCTACGGAGCAGATTGCTCAGATCCCAGGCAGGAGTTCCCAAGGGTGTAACAGCAGGTATAGGAATCAGTGTTTTGACTGTGAAATACTCAACATATTGGTTCAAAAATATCTAGAAAATTTTAAAAAGCAGATCTTACAAGAAGAAGATATGTAAGCGAACAATAAATATTATTGCTTAATAGTGTTCAATACTTTATTTTTCATTATATTGGTCAACAGATTTTATTTGATAAGTATAAATTTTTGAGCATGTCTAATTTTAAGAGATGTGTATTTTTACACAGAACATTATTTACACTTTAATGTTGAGAATATTGAAATTTTATTAATCAGAACATGATATGTTGCTGGCAGAAAATGTAATTTTTATAAAATTGAGCAACAAACTACAAAATTAAAAAAATCCACAATAATGAAACCGTACCAAGACACATCATAGTTAATAGGCTAAAAATTTCATGTGAGCTGGAGAGATAGTAGGAACACAAAACTTAAGTCACTTGCCACACAGGCTGACCCTGGTTTGATCCTAGGTATGAGATATGGTCTCCTGAGCACTAACAAAGTGACCCCTGAGCACTGCCAGGTGGAGACCAATCCTTCTCCCCATCCAACCCTGACCCAAGAACAAACACAACAAAATACAAAAAGAAAGAAAGAAAAAAATTATAAAACCAGTCAGGAAATGCATGCAGGGAACCATATCACAAACAAAGGGAAAATAAGGTGAATGATAATTATGAATGTTATACTAATATCATCCAATAAAACCAAAAAAATGACAATAAATTGACATTTCTCCATACAGAATGATAAGCAAGTGTCAACACAGGATTCTGTATTTATCAGAGTTTGCTTTCAAAAATCTACACTTGATCTTAGCCAAAAGGTCACACCCACCAACTGGCCCCCTGGCGCCTTGTAATCCCATCAACGGCCAAGACTCAGAGACTATAAAAACCAGCTCCCGGAAGAGAACAGTGCAGTCTCCTGCCCCTGCGCCTGACTGTCCTCACTGGGGCCCCTTGGAGGGGAGCGGGTTGAGCTTTCCTCCCCTCCCCGACCAGGGCTCGGCAGCCAAAGACCTCCAGGACCAGCCACCACCATGCTGAGACCACTCTCCGCACACATGAAGGTACTGGCAGAGGGACAAAGTCACGCGGGTTCCGGGGTCGAGATCTCCAAGCCTACTCGGACTGGGGTCAAGCATCCTCCACTCAGATCCTCCAAATTCCAGTAGGCTGGGGTCACACCCACCAACTGGCCCCCTGGCACCGTGTAATCCCATCAACGGCCAAGACTCAGAGACTATAAAAACCAGCTCCCGGAACCGCACGAATGCGGCCGTGCAACATCTTATTATGACACCTTATTATCTCATTCCTACTTTGGACAAACTGGCAGGCTACCAAATGTAGCCTGCCCACACGGAAGAATCTGGCAAACTCCCCATGGCGTACCCAATATGCCAAATACCAGTAACAATGATGGGTCTCATTCCTCTAAAGAGCCTTGAATATAATCTCAGGGCTAGGATGAAGGAGACATTACTGGGGCCTGCTTGAGGCAATCGACGAATAACAGGATGATTTGTGATTTTTGTGATTTGCTTTCAAAAATAAAAAATTCACAAGGAAATACTTCACATCATTTAGAATGTCTACACTAAAAAAATAGATTTCAGATCACAAACTTTGGTGAAAAATCGAAATAATAAATGCAAAATTTTACAATAACTTTGAGAAAGAGAAACAGCTTCTCTCCCGCACTATTGAAACATATTTGAAACTGATGTTACTTTTTTATTTTAAAAAAAAACCTGTGTTAGATTCAACAGAAATGAAAATATGAGATCTAAGTGGCAACCACAGAAACTTTGTAATGTTTCTGTCAAGTTGGGGGCAGTGGGTAGGGGGCTTGGGATGATGATAAGGAAATCTGGGAACAGTGGTGGAGGGAAAATGACAGTGTGGGAGGGAATTGTGTTGAATTATTTTATGCCTAAAACCCAACTGCTAGTAACATTGCAAATCATGACTCTTTCACTTAATCACTTAATCACTTAACTTCCCGTTGGTCGTCGATTTGCTCGAGCGGGCGCCAGTAACGTCTCCATTTGTCCCTGTCGCGTGCTAGTGTAGCCCAATGGCATCTGGTCGCTCCGGGAACATGAAGGGCCTCAAACCGATCGTTCATGATCTTGACGAAGAAGTCTGACCATCTGGTAGGTGGGCGGCCACGCGGTCTTTTGACATCCCGTGGAATACAGTCGGTAACAGCTCTAGTCCAGCGGTCATCTTTAAATCTCATTACGTGACCAGCCCATCTGATTTTCGACACCTTGGCAAATGAGACAGCATCCCTGATTCTTGATTGTCTACGGATGTCAGAACTCCGGATTCTTTCTCTCATTTGAGTGAAACGTGATATTCCAAGCATAGCTCTTTCTATTCTTCTTTGAGAGACCTGAATAGTGTTCTCATCTTGTTTGCGTAGGGCCCAGGTCTCTGAGGCATATGTTAATGCAGGAAGAACAGTGGAATCAAAGAGATGTGCCCGGAGCCGGAGGTTCTTCGTCCTCTTAGCTATTTCTTCAACGTTCTTGAAGGCATTCCAAGCCGCTCTCTTCCTCCTGCGCAGCTTGGGTGCCAGGTCATTTGTCATGTTGACCTCTCGACCTAGGTACACATAGCTGTTGCATTCGGAGATGGTCGTTCCGTTGAGAGCGAATGGGGCGTCAGGAACGAGGCTGTTTCTCATAAACATTGTCTTCATAAGATTCAGCTGTAGTCCTACCTTTCCACACTCACGGTCAAAGTCGGCCAGCATTTGTGCCGCTTGGCTGATGTTTGGTGTTATTGAAACAATATCATCAGCAAAGCGGAGGTGGTGTAGTTGCCGACCATCTATCTTCACTCCCATTCCTTCCCATTCCAGTCGTCACTTGATGTTCTCGAGGGTGGCACTGAAGAGTTTCGGTGAAATGGTATCACCCTGCTGCACCCCTCTCTTGACATCAACGATCACTTCTTTGTAGAATGGTGAGATCCTGGTAGTGAATCCGCAATAGAGCTCACAGAGGATCCTGATGTATTGGGCTTGAATGCCCTGATTGGCTAGGGCTTCAATGACTTCTTCCATCTCAACAGAATCAAAGGCCTTCTTTAAATCAATGAATGTTAAACAGAGCGGCATCTTGAACTCCCGAGAAACCTCAATGAGCTTGGTTATCGTGTGGATATGGTCGATGGTGCTGAATCCTTTGCGGAACCCGGCTTGCTCGCATGGTTGTCCTTCATCTAGTGTTCTGCCAATCCTCTTTAGGATGACTTGAGTGAACAACTTGTAGAGGACAGACAATAGGCAGATCGGGCGATAGTTGCCAATGTCATGGATGTCTCCCTTCTTGAACAGTAGTACGGTCCTGCTGGTTTTCCATTGGGACAGAACGTTGCATTCAGACAGGTAGCGAGTGAAGAGCCAAGCCAGTGTATTGATGAGTACTGACGGCAGGTTCTTCAGGTGTTCAGGTCTGACCTTGTATGGGCCGGGTGCTGTTTGTTTCTTTACCGACGAAATGGCGTGTCAGATTTCGGAAGGGAGAACTTTGGGAACGACATATCCATCCTGTGGAATTTGGTATGTTGGCAAGTGGACATGGCTATCTAAGAGATTTGAATGGAAGTCATGGATAATCTTCTCCATTGCCATTCTGGAGGACGTGATGGATCCATCAGGACGTCGGAGGGCAGTCATCTTGGTCTTGTAGTTGGCGAAGGACAGGCGGGCGTTACGAATACTTTTCCCGGCTTCTGCCGCATCTACCAGTACTTCTGCTCTTCTCTCTTTGAGGTCTTCCTTGATCGCATCTCTGCACTGCTTTGCGAGCTCGGACATTAGCTTGCGGTTGCCTGAGGCATGCGCCAAACCACGCTGGCGAATTAGCTCAAGAGTTTTCGAAGATAGGCGATTTTTTGTGGCTATCTCTCTCTTGGCGTTCCTCGCACATTCATGGAGGTGCTGAACCAGTCAATCGTATTCCTCGTCAATGTTGTCAACAATGGCATCTTCCCATGTTGCCGCAATAGTACCAAAGAGTTCCCAGTTGGTGGTCATTCTGGGAGTTCTCTTTTTGAACTTTGCAGCCCTTTCTCCCCGCTCTGTGAAGTAGAATTTTGCACGAAGGAGACGGTGGTCCTATCCTGTTCGAAACTTTGGGACAACAGAGACATCGGTCAGGCAAAACCGTCGATTGAATATGATGTGGTCTATTTCGTTGTGGAATCGTCCACCGGGAGACTCCCATGTCCATCGTTTAGATTCTGCCTTCTGGAACTGTGAGTTACCATAAATGGTCTTGGTCGACATGATGAACTCAGATAGTCTCTCACCCTGTTCGTTCCATTCTAGGCCATGGGTCCCGATGTGAAGTTCTTCAGCTGATCTTCTCGGTCCTATCTTGGCATTAAAATCACCCACAATGATTTTGTAGAAGGTGTGGTCTTCTTTATAGAACTTCTCTAGCTCCATGTAGAACTTCTCGATTTCTCTTTCATCATAATGAGATGTTGGTGCGTAGACAACGAAGATAGAAACTGCAGGCAGTGAGCCACATCTATTCAAATGTAAATGTCCGATTCTGGTTGTTAGGCATTCGAATGAATCAATGCTCTTGGCCAAGTTTGTGTTGACAAGGACACCGACGCCTCCAACACCTCTTTTATCTCATGTTCCGAGGAACAATTCTTCTCCAGTGTCGAAAACGGCATGGTGAGATTCGTGCCTTCTTGTCTCGGTCAGACCAATGATGTCGTACTTGATCATTTGCGCTTGTACCATCAGGTCCTCGATGGATGCATCTGATGCTAGCGTACGTGCATTGAAAGTACAGATGATCATTTTTGTCTTCCTTCGTTGTGGCAGCCTAGGTCGGCCTTGAGATGTTGTCGGCCTCTCCTTTCTCATCCTTCTCAGTGCTGCCATGTCGGTGAAGCCTTCAGGGTCAGGTGAATGAGACCAGTTGTAGTTACTGGTTTTGGCATATCGAATACACAACGGATAGCTTGCCAGGCTCTTCCGTGCGGGCGGAATACTCTCGGTAGCTTGCCAGTCTTTCCGAGAGGGATAGAGGCTTTTGGGGCGACCTCTAATCACCCTTGTAGGTGTTACCATATTTGAACCCTATCAAATACGGTACGACAATTCCAGAAGATGGGTATTTAGTGTTTTATGATGCGGGTCCGGAAAGCGTCCTGAAGTGTGGCAACAGCTGGGTAGTGGAAGTAGTGTTGATAGTGGAAGTCTGCCAGTGGGGTATTTATCTGGGTAGGGTGGGTCTCCTGTGTGCAATTTGATCCCTGGGTGGTTGATGGAAGCAGACAGGGCAGGGTAGGGTGGGGCTCCTGATTAGAATTCCTTTGTCACCTGTTGTGACTCTTTAATTACAAAAATATTTTTAATCTTTTTTAAACAAAAAACTATAGCTATTTTATTCATAATTGCAAATAGATATAAATAAACCTGGGCTGGAGCAATAGCGCAGTGGTAGGGCATTTACTTTACCCACAGCCAGCCCTGTCGGGCCAGGTTCGATTCCTCCACCCCTCTCAGAGAGACCGGCAAAATATCGAAAGTATCTTCCTTGCACAGCAAAGCCTGGCAAGCTACTCGTGATGTAGTCAATATGCCAAACACTGTAGCACTGTCCTCCCATTGTTCATTGATTTGCTCGAATGAGTCCAGTAATCGTCTCTTTTGTGAGATTTGTTGTTACTGTGTTTGGCATACGGAATATGTCACGGGTAGCTTGCCAGACTTTGCCGTGCGAGCGAGATACTCTTGGTAGCTTGCTGGGCTCTCCAGAGGGGCGGAGGAATCAAACCTGGCTAGGCTGGGCCGGCTGCACGCAAGGCAAATGCCCTACCGCTGTGCTATCGCTCCAGCTCTATGCCAAACACAGTAACAAGAAGTCTCAAAATGGAGATGTTACTGGGCCCACTCGAGCAAATCTATAAACAATGGGAGGACAGTGTAAATAAACCAAGTGTCCTTAAATGAGCAAATTAATAATCTGGAGCATATTCATAGATGAATTTATACAAGCTGTTGGTTGATAATAAAAAAGCTAACTTATTGAGTCATACAATGTATATAAACCTTAAATCTATTTCAATTAGTGAAGGATATCAGATTTAAAAGTTTATGTATTATGTGATACCATTTGCAGAAATTTCTAGGAAAGGCAGAACTACAGGGATGAAAATTATCAATAGTTGCCAAGGGATGCAGTTGGGGAAATAACTGAGTACAAAAGCACAGCATAAGAGAATTTTAGGACCACCTACAAGTAAGGTTGAGGTCAATATATGACTTTCTTTGTTAAAACCCATAGCCCATTAAAAAAAGAGGAAGCTACATTGTAATAATTAAAAAGAAACAATGAAAAATATGGTAGAATTAAAATTCTCATCATGAGAATTTTATAGTTTAAAAAGGAAATATCCTTCCACTTAACTGCAGACAGAAAATTCAGTGACTTTAGCAATACATATATATGTACGAAATATATATAAAACATTGTTACTTTTCCCTTTGAATATATATCTATGGTAGAGAAAATTAAAACAGTTCATAACTCAGCTGTTTTTTGATGACTTTTAATAAATAAGTGTTTTACTTTTTAAAAATATGATAATAAAGAAATAAGCCCTAATTTTTAAACCTTTTTGTATTATATACTCATTTCTATTACTGTTACAATAGTATATGTTTGCTCGAGCGGGCCCAGTAACGTCTCCATCATGAGACTTGTTGTTACTGTGTTTGGCATATCGAATACGTCACGGGTAGCTTGCCAGGCTCTGCTGTGTGGGCGAGATACTCTCGGTAGCTTGCCGGGCTCTCCGAGAGGGGTGGAGGAATCGCACTTGGGTCGGCCATGTTGGCCTCTTGTAAGGCAAGCACCCTACTGCTGTGCTACTGCTCCACCCCAAAGTATTATATGTTCATAATACTTAAATTTTGTAACAGAATATAAGATTCTGTCCCACTGCATTAGAGCAAACTCTAGTGGTAAATGAATAAAACATCTTTTAAGAAAATTCCTCTTAAGTCTTTGTAGAAACAATGATTGATTGATTGATTGATTGATTTTATCTGAAGACCAACTTGGCAAAGCCAGAAGAGTCTAATCAGGGATTCTTTATTATCCCAGAACCAAGAAACAAACACATGCAAATTCTCAGCAGACATTCATTTATAAATAGAAGAGGCAACTTCCCACACCCTCCTACCATACAATGACCTTTTCAACTTTTCACCTTGAAAACACCTTAGAAATATTAACCAATTAGCTGGAATTAGCATCCAAAAGCAAGCGAAGTGGAAATAGAACTATATAAAAATGTGAAACACATTTGGAATTAACAGCCTAGTATCATTAAATGATTAACATTTGATCACTTGACATCCCATTACTCATCAATTTGCTCTAGCGGGCACCAGTAACGTCTCCATTCATCCCTGTCACTTGCTAGGATAGCCCAATGGCGTCTTCTTGCTCCAGGAAAACAAAGAACATCAAACCTTTTTTTCAGGGTCTTGTTAAAGAAGTCTGACCATCTTGTACATGGGTGGCCACACGATATTTGACATCCCATGGAATCCAGTCGGTAACATTTCTAGACGAGCAGTCGTCTCCAAATCACATTACATGTCTGGCCCATCTGATTTTCAATGCCTTGGCAAACTCGACGGGGTCCCTGATTCTTGGTCATTGACGGAGGTCAAACTCCGAATTCCTTCTCTCAATTGAGTGGAACATGATACTACAAGCATAGCTCTTTCAATTCCTCTTTGGGAGACCCAAACAGCGTTCTCATCCGGTTTTCATAGGGCCCAGGTCTCTGAGGCGTATGTTAATGCAGGAGGATGGTGGAGTCGAAGAGATGTGCCTGGAGCTGGAGGTTCTTCATCCTCTTGGCTATTTCTTCAACGCTCTTGAAGGCATTCCAAGCAGCTCTCTTTCTCCTGTGCAACTCAGGTGCCAGGTAATTCGTCATGTTGAGTTCTTGACCTAGGTACACATAACTGCTGCATTCGGAGATGTTCATTCCATTGAGAGCGAATGGAATATCAGGAACGAGTCCGTTTCTCATGAACATTGTCTTTGTGAGATTCAGCTGCAGTCCAGCCTTTCCACACCCACAGTCGAAGTCAGACAGCATTTGTGTCACCTGACTAATGTTTGGTGTTATTAGAATGATGTCATCAGCAAAGCAGAGATGGTGGAGTTGCCGACTGTCTATCTTCACTCCCATTTCTTCCCATTCCAGTCATCGCATGATATCTTGAGGGTGGCAATGAAGAGTTTCGGTGAAATGCTATCACCCTGCCGAACCCCTCTCTCAACATCGATGATCACTTCCTTGCAGAATGGTGAGATCCTGGTAGTGAATCTGTAATATAGCTCACGAAGGATACTTATGTATTGAGTTTGAATACCCTGTTTGTCTAGGGCTTCAATGACCGCTTCAGTCTCAACAGAATATAAAGCCTTCTTTAAATCAATGAATGTTAGACAGAGCAGTATCTTGAACTCCTGAGAAACTTCAGTGAGCTTGGTTACTGTGTGGATATGTTTCACCGTGCTAAATCCCGTTTGGAACCCAGCTTGCTCACATGGTTGTCCTTCATCTAGTGTTCTGCCAATCCTATTCAGGATGACTCGAGTGAACAGCTTGTAGACAACAGGCAGATTGGGTGATAGTTACCAATGTCATGGATGTCTCCCTTCTTGTACAGTAGAATGGCCCTGCTGGTTTTTCACTGGGATGGAACCTTGCATTCAGACAGGTAATGTGTGAAGAACTGAGACTGTATTGATGAGTACTGATGGTAGATTCTTTAGGTGTTTGGATGTGACCTGTCTGGGCTAGGTGCTGTTCGTTTCTTTACCAACGAAATGGCATGTTGGATTACGAAGGGAGAATGTTGGGAACGACATATCCATCCTGCGGAATTTGGTATGTGGGCATGTGGACGTGGCTATCGAAGAGATCCAAGTAGAAGTCATGGATAATCTTCTCCGTTGCCCTTCTGGAAGATGTGATAGATCCATCAGGACATCAGAGGGCAGTCATCTTGTTCTTGTAGTTCGCGAAGGACAGGGAGGTGTTGCAAATGCTTTTCCTGGCTTCTGCCACATCTGCCAGCACTGCTGCTCTTCTCTCTTTGAGGTCTTCGTTGATTGCTTCCCTGCACTGCTTAGCAAGCTAGGACATTCACTTGTGGTTGCCTGAGGCTCGCGCCAAGCCACGTTGGCGAATGAGCTGAAACATTTTCGAAGACAGGTGTCTTTTGGCGGTTTTCTCTCTCTCGGTGTTCCTCCACAATCATGGAGGTGCTGAACCAGTTGATCATATTCTTCATCAATGTTGTCAATGACGTCATCTTCCCATGTTGCCACAATAGTGTCAAAGAGTCCCAGTTGCTGGTAGTTCTGGGAGTTCTCTTCTTAAACTTTGCAGCCCTTCTCCCCACTTCGTGAAGTAGAATTTTGCACAAACAAGATGGTGGTCCGATCTTGTTTGGAATTTTGGGACAACAGTGACATGGATCAGGCAAAACCACTGATTGAATATGATGTTGTCAATTTCATCGTGGAACTGTCCACTGGGAGACTCCCATGTCCAATATTTATATTTGGCCTTCTGGAACTGTGAGTTACCATGGATGGTCTTGGTTAACGTGATGAACTCAGATAGTCTCTCATCCTGTCTGTTCCATTCTAGGCCATGGGACCCAATTTGGAGCTCTTTGGCTGATCTTCTTGGTCCTATCTTGGCATTAAAATCACTGACAATGCTCTTGTAGAAGGTGTGGTCTTCTTTATAGAACTTCTCCAGCTCCATGTAGAACTTCTCAATTTCTTCTTCATCGTAATTGGATGTTGATGTGTAGACAACGTAGCACTGCTGGCAGTGAACCACATCTATTCAAGTGCAATCATCCAATTTGGGTTGTTAGGCATTCGAATGAAACAATGCTCATGGTCAAGTTCCTGTTGATAAGGACACCGACACCACCAAAGCCTCTTTTGTCGCATGTTCTGAGGAGCAGTTCTTCTCCGGTTTTGAAAATGGCGTGATGTGATTGATGCCTTCTCGTCTCAGTCAGACCAATGATGTCATACTTGATCTTTCGCTCTTGTACCTTCAGGTCCTCTATGGATGCATCCAATGCCAGTGTACATGCATTGAAAGTAAAGACAGTCATTTTAGTCCTTCTTCATTTTGGCAGCCTAGTTTGTCCCTGAGATTTTATTAGCATCTCCTTCCTCATCCTTCTTAATGCTGCCATACCGGGGACTTTTTCAGGGTCAGAGGAATGAGACCAATTATATTTACTGTTTTTTGCATATCGAATATTGGTGTATTCGATATGCCAAATGCTTATAACAGAACAAAATTGAAAAGTTCTAGATATTAGTGATACTTAAATCCTTTATTATTAGAGAGTAGATGTTATAATAAATCCTGAATGAAATGTGTAGAGTTTATCCTCTGTCTCCACTAAAAGGAAAAAAAGAAAGTTAGAAATATTATTTCTGTGAATGTAATTTATGTGAGTCACAGTTTTTAGCCAATAATAAGAGAAAATCCTAAAAAGTTATATGTGGTTTAAAAGGAACTTTCAATTTATTTTCATATTACTATCTATGATACCTATTCTAAATTAATTAATTCACTTTTGCATTTTTGTTTTTAGCAAAGCAACTTGCCTAGTTGGATTATCTGCTTGAGAAGAAAAAACTCAATGGGGTTATTTATATGTATTCAAATATATATCTTTTGTGTCTACTTACCAAAATGTAAATTTTGTACTTTCTCTTACCATATGAACCAGAAAAACAGTGATATATTAAAAACTAAACATTTTAGACCAAAAAGGTAAAATCGTTTACATAGTTCATTTATTTCTTCTGCGAAACAAAGCTGGGGACTATTTTAAATGGATTAGTAAAATTTAATTGTAATAAAAATTATGATTGACTGTAAAATTATCATTAAAATTAATCTAATGTAATTATACTGTATATGAAAACATAAGTATTGATATTCAAATCTCATATGCTTTTTTTTCCTCAAAATTCTCACAGAGTAAAAGAAAGGATATGTGACTATTGATTTCATCAGAAATAAAGTGAAAATGATCTTTAGCATATAATACAAGTTTGAACCTTCACGTGCTCTTACTGAATGTAATTTCTTTCTTATGGTCAGTATTAAGAAAATACAAAGCTTAACTTGCAACAAACTGTAGAGATCATTACAGGAAGATCTACCCTTAAACAGCTAAATTCAAGTCAATACATATATATGTATATATATGCATATATACATACACATACACATACATATACACATATACATGTATGGACATACCTATGTATATGTACAGATACAAACATACATTTATGTAGATGCATGTATACATGTGTGTATGTGTGTATATGTGTACATATATACATGTGTGTATGTGTGTACATATATACATGTGTTGTGTACATATATACATGTGTGTATGTGTGTACATATATACATGTGTTGTGTACATATATACATGTGTGTATGTGTGTACATACCTGTATGTATATGTATATGTGTATATATGTACGCGTATACATGTATATGTGTGTATAGATATGTATATATGTACAATATGTATACATGTGTATGTGTATGTATGTATATATGTATATATGTATATGTATTTGCATTTTTTTCCTTAAATTTTTATTAGTGAAACACCATGAGGTACAGTTGTAGACTTACAAATTTTTGTGCTTAGGTTATTGTCGCCAAATCAAGTTTCCTTCCCGAATAATGGCCCCACACTTGGGGAGGCCAACAGACCAATCGCCCACATCAACTTCTGAATGTGTTTATTCTTTTTTTTTTTTGGACCTTTGTATTTCCCTTTAAAATGAAAAAAAAAAACCCAAACCATATGAGTGGGGTGTCATGTCATGCCCCCTCACCCCCACCCTGTGTCCCTGCAGGTCAGTGTATTCCAGGTGCTAGGGCATTTCTGTGCAATCAAAATCCTGAAATAAATATCGAAAGTCTGCATCACAGGTGGGAGCAGCAGCGCTGTGTCATGACAGAAAAAAATTAGCAAAATAGTTAAATGATAAAGAGAAAGTTTAGGATGAGGTAAATTAGAGTATGAACCTTGCCTAAAAATTTGAGAACTTGAATCTAACTTTTAGATTCAGTTTCTTCTGTAAAATACTGATATAATAAGATTTTAAGAATCAACTTATCTAGTTATGTGAAAGGTTCAAATAAATGATAGGGCACATAGAAGCCAGACATACATAGGAATGAATGGATGTCAGAAGATAGGTGATATTCAAGTGGATGATAGGTTAATAATAGGTAGAAAATAGGCAATACACAGACAAATATATTAGTCATTGTCATGTTTGGGGAGGGGGTGGAGCATACCCAGCTGTGCTCAACGCTTACTCCTGGCTCTGTGCTTAGGAATCAGGGATTATTCTTGGCAGGGCTCAGAGAACAGGGTGCCAGGAATTGAACCTGAGTAGGCCACATATAAGGTGCCCTACCCGCTTTACTATCTCAAAAAAAAAGTTCTAATCATTCTCAACTTGTGAAAGCTTTTTAATTATTTTCCCAAAGTCAGTGGCAGTGACCTTGAGTGCAAACACTTACTCTTTTTTCACTTCAAGAAGAAAAATTTCTAGGAGGTTGCTGAGTAATTTGTTTTCTGAAAATAGGGTAGCAGGCAAATAATTTTGGTAGCCTTTGTGTTTAGCCTTTGTATTTTCATTATTACCATCATGTTAGTTATCACCATCAACAGAGGTGCAGAACTTAAACCCAAATAATTGCCAATGTGGGAAATCCTAGAGGATTTGAAACAGAGGAACAGGAAGAATTAAAGCTGCTGCCAGACCCCCACCCTCTCCCTCCTCCCACCATCTCCTGTGATAACACATAGAAAATTGCCAACATCCAGTGCTATACATTTGTATAATGCAATTTGTCACTGTATTTATTTCATAGTAATGGGGTGACCACTCAAGATCAGGCAAAGCATGTATTTAAAATCTGGTATGTCTTGGACATAGCCAATGTGGGTTCAATCCCCAGCCTCATAAATAGTTACCCCAATCCACATCAGGACTAATCCCTGAGTACAGAGATCAGCCAGGGAGAGCCCAAAACAAAAAGGTATAAGTGCTTTTAATCTTCCTTACTTGTTTTTAAGCTCAATAGAAAAGTATAAAGTAAGCACTAATAGATTTGGGGGAAGATGCTGCATGTAAATTTTATAATATACTATTATAGGTTATAAAATTTGTGAAAATTTAGAAACATCATACTCTGTCTTCAAGAAAGGATTATGTTTTACGCCTCACAAATCCTCCATGGGAGTCCATATACCACAGGGAGGGAACCTACCTTGCTCACAGCTGACCTTGTTGAATCCCCAGCACCCTATATGATCCTCCTAAGCCCACCAGAAGTGATTGCTGAGCACAGAGCCAAGAGTAATCCCTGATCACAACCAAGTGTGGCCCCAAAACAAATAAAAAAACAGCTCTCTATAAATCAATAAGAATTGTCTATACTATAGGTGTTAGGGTATAATCAAAGAAATGACTTTTTGGAAAAGTTCAAAAGCTATCAATACATTATATTCAGAGTTCTCTAGAAAAAGAGGGGGGTGTCCTATAAAGATAATAAAAAGGAAGAAAAAACCTCAGGGACAAAACCTCTTCTGCATTTAACTTGAGTCTCTGCTTCTTAGACAAGTGATAGGGCCATCCTTGAGTTCATGCTGGCCTCCTCTTATTACTTACTATTTTGTAAATTTTAAGCACCCTGATTTACAACACTGTTAATGATAGTTTTGTGCATGTTCCAACAACACACCCTCCACCAGATTGTCTGTTTCCCTCCACCGTTGTCTCAGGGTCCCTTCCTGACCATTCACCACCCTTGGGAAACTCAGTTCTGTAAACCGATTCTGAGGTTCTCTTTCTAACTCACTTCCTGTATCAGTCCACACCCCACTACTCTAGTCCTTACTCAATTCACTTACTATATTTTAACTAGTCTTACTCCTCATCACTTTCTGTACAATCCAATGTTCACATAGAAACTAAAGATATTTCTTAAAGATATATTTCCAGTCAGTCATTTCTTCGCCTAAGAACCACATCTTATCTTTATAGTAAGTCTAAACTTCAGAGGAACAACAGTCATTTTTCACTCTCACCTACTAACTAGTCTAACTCCTCACCCACACCATCCTCTCGAACCTTTGGCCTCCAATGACTTCTAATCTATGCCATACGTTCCCTCAATTCTAGCCCATTGCTTCAAAGTGTCTTTAATTCCTATCTTCCAGTGCGGTGGTATGTTGATGGATAGGGTAATTTTATCTTGCTGTGAAAATTGCAATTCTTCTTTTCTATGTAATTTCTTTATTTTAGACAATAAAAAAACAGCTATGAGAAAATGTTCACTACAACAAAACGTTCAAGAATTACTGTAACATTTGTTTAGATGTGTTCTTATGTGTTCCTGGCACTATTTTCTAATCATTGCTGAATATTATTTTCTAAACTGTGACACTCGTTTGGAAATAACTTGTTTGAAATGTGTATATGTAGGAGCTTATAGAAATTACATTTTATGCTCTGGAATGACAATAGTAATTCTCTCCCACACAGAACAAAATGTTCTACAATTATGATACAAAGGAACTGGCAGAGCAAACCTGAGAACTGTAACTGGGGGTTTCACCATGACTTTAATTATATGCTCAGCTCTCCAGTGCATTATCTCATAGTTTAAAAGTTAATTTCCTCTCTTACTATAACTAAACCAAACAGGAGACTATTAATTTTGCGTTTGTTTGGGGTTATTTTGGTTTTGGTTTTGGTGTCCAGGCCACACCAAAAAATGCTCAGGAATCACTACTGGAAGAGCTTAAGGGATCATATAGAATGCTAGGGATCAAACACAGTTTGGCGGCATGCAAACCAAGCACCCTACTTCTGTACTATTGCTTTAGCCTCAGAACACTATAACTTTTTCATTGATCTTCTTATTCCTTTATTCCAAACATTTAATAGACTATAGTTGTCTCCTGAATCCAAGAGGAGGTGTTTAGGGTTTTTTTTTTTTTTTTTCAAAAAACACAGGCCTAGCAAAAATGGCTCTCACTGACTTCTCTGGCTCACAGGCAAATGGAAGTTCTGCTGGAGACAAGGATTATGATTCTAATCAACAGATAGCTCTACTCATTCAGATTTTGAAAATAGGTTGACAACTGAGAGCAAAGGATTGGACGATTCATACAGTCACATGCAACACAATATGCACATAAGCATGTTCATACACACACACACACACACACACAAAGAGAACTCTTCTTATTTGGTTGCTGACACTACTTGATTATACAGTCACTGCAACTCTTGTGCAGTCTCTCTTGATTCCTTTATCCAAGACTATCTGCACTAGTGACTTTCAATCTGTGACCAAAAATCCTCTCTATATTTCAAACTCTTCTTCTACCTTCTTAACTGAATCAAATCTTAGTAGCCATTATGTATGCAGTTTTTTTTAAACCATCTGAAACAGAAGCTGGTTTTCCCTTATGTACTACAAAAAGGATATAAAGGAGACACTGACCTTTATAGTCTGTGACCTTTATAGTCTATAGTTACCTGACTTTACCTTTATAGTAAGTATCTCCTTTACTTCTCACTGTTTCTGCTACCATTACATACCTCCTTCTAGTCCAAAGCTCCTATTTTTTTCGCTTAATCATTTGACATTATCATTTAGTCTTTGTTTTCAGAGTAGTTTATTGCTTTCCTGGCTATGCTGTCTCGTTTGAGACTTCAGCTTCATTCAATAGCTTAGGCAATTTAACACGTATGACATTTCGATGTCCATATCACAATTCTCTGACCTCTTTTTTGCCAGTGAAATTTTCTTTTGCTTTATCTCAGCAACCTACTTTCAAAATCACAACATGTGCATAGTACAGACAAATTCCATCCAAAATCAGTATTCTGAGATTAACGCATAGTACAGGAGTTAAGACATTTGCCTTGCATGCATCTAATCCCGGTTTGATCCCCAGAACCATAATATTCCTTGAACACCACCAAAAGTGATTACGGAGTACAGATCCAGGAGTAAGCTCTGGGAACAGCCAAGTGTTGCAAAAATATGGGGGGGGGGGGGGGGCGCGGGTTGGCATCAGCAGGCTAACCACAAACTGCTCCCCCCCCCATTTTATATGCTGAAGGACATCTTTTCTGTCTTTACACACGTGCACCCTTCACTTCCTTGTATCTTAAGACCTTCTTTTCGCCCCTTATTCAGTTCAAATGGCACAGGTCATTTCAACTCATTGCCTATTTGCCCCTGACTTCTTCATTTTAGCTATAGACCACATCTACTTTTTCGCAGTAGTCCACTTTAATTTACATCATATTTTGCCTTTTCTGGTATGAAGGTAACTAACTTCTTCAACTTGCTGTCCAATATCCTCTTGCCCACTTTCAAGTCCTTTACAACTAACATCAAATACTACATCTCACCTTTCTCTCCCTTATTTAAAGCCTTGATTATACTTTTATCAAACATTACCTTTAGAATAAAATAGATAAAGCTTAACACATGTTTCTAGGACCCATATTAATGGCTCTTGATTCTACCTAGAGCCTCAAATTTCCTCCATGCCTACTGCATTCCATGCACACTCCTTCCCATTCATTCTAAAACACATAGAACTTGTTCCTTCCCATTCCTTCTTACATGATCTTATCTCTAACTCCCTAAGCTTCAGCTGTCCCCAAGCTTTGCTTAAATGATCCCATTAACACAGAAGGTCTTTGCTGAGATATAATATCAGATAGAAATCTTCCCTTATGTTCTATAAAAATTCCTCTTTTTCTTTCATGTCTCTAACTTTTTAAAGAGTAATTGTCTTGTGTTTAATTACAAAGTGATAGGATAATTGCTTAATATTTATAAACTGAATGAAGGAGAGGCTATAACTATTTTGTTCTTCACTTTATCTTCATCACCTAGAACCAGTGGCTGCTCAACTATGCCACGAATGAAAAAATAATAAGGATGCCATGTATTTTTTCAGGAACATTGAGTATAGCCAAAATGTATCCGAATTTTAGGATATAAAATAGTTTGAATTCACTTTATATTTCCTTTTTAAAACTTTGACATTTTCTCATGTATATATGACAGAAAAAAATCTCAGAATTTTAATGGGTTGTCATAAACAAATTTATAGACAAACATATTCACTTTCTGTTTCAGTTTCAGAGACAATAGTTTTGTGACCTTGAGCAAATTCCTTAACCTCTAGAGATCTAATTTCCTCATTTGAGAAATAGGGACCATCGTACAAGTTTGCAGAGTTGTTATACAGAAAATGAGATATGCTTTAAATTAAAGGTCTCTGCCTAGTATTAATAGTATTTAACCTAAGGTTAGTCCTCTTATTAGTATTAATACTAATTATAATACTTATAATTATAGGTTAAGTATTTATTTCTTACCCCTATTTCCTCATAATTTATGTTGTCATTTTTATTCACCATAAGATTATTATATTAAGCTAATTATATAGCTTAATGCTATTACTAGTCTTCAAAATAATTTTAAAGTCCCTTATTTTCTATTTATTTTAAAGTTCCTTTTTAGTTTATTTTTATAAAGTTTGTAATTACCTGTCATCTTGTTGTTCATTGATTTACTCGAGCGGGTGCCAGTAACATCTCAATTCGTCCCTGTGACATTCTCGTGTAGCCCAATGGCATCTGCTCGCTCCAGGAACACAAAGAGTATCAAACTGTTCCTTCAGGGTCTTAATAAAGAAGTCTGACCATCTCGTAGGTGGGTGCACACGCGTTCTTTTGACGTCCCATGGAATCCAGTCAGTAACAGCTCTAGTCCAGCGGTCGTCTCCAAACCTCATTACGGTGTCCAGCCCATCTTATTTTTGATGCCTTTGCAACCTCGACAGAGTCCCTGATTCTCTATCATCTACAGAGGTAGGAATTCCAGATTCCTTCTCTCACTTGAGTGAAATGTGATACTCCAAGCATAGCTCTATCAGTTCCTCTTTGGGAGACCTGAATAGCCTTCTCATCCTGTTTTCATAGGGCCCAGGTCTCTGAGGCATATGCTAATGCAGGAAGAACAGTGGAGTCAAAGAGATGTGCCCGGAGTCAGAGGTTCTTTGTCCTCTTAATAACTTCTTCGACTCTCTTGAAGGCATTCCACACCACTGTCTTCCTCCTTCACAGCTCAGGTGCCAGGTCATTCATCATTTTTATTACAATAATTTATTACATTTAATATTCCAACACTAACCCACCACCATTGTACCTTCCCACCACCATATTTCAAATATTTCCAACCTAAGGTCCAAAATCTGCCCTCAAAGCAAGACCTAACTAATTTCTTTTTTGTTGTTTGCCATAAATAACCTACTAAAAATGATACAAAGAATTTCCTTAGAGGAAAGCGTATGAAGGTTATTGTTTTTCGCCCTGGAGTCATTAAGTCCTTGTCTTAGTGAGTCAGTGGCAAAGATGGGCATATGCTCCAGGAATTCAGCCAGGAGCATGGCAGCGATTGAGTTCTGGAGGTTTTTGGGTGCCGAGGTTCTACTGGAGATGGTGAGGGGACTCACCTATCCCCTCTCCAAGTTGCTCCAGATGAGACAGCCTGGAACGGGGTCTGGAGGCATCTTTACTGGGTGTTGCTTGTGTTGCTCTTGTCCAAGATATTTATTTCTGAGTTTCTGGATCATGGCCATTAATGAGTTTAAGTTTTCAGGAGACATCTCATATGTGTTCAGGGAAAGTAATTAAATCTTTATGACTCATATTGTATGGTCTCTTTTTTCTCCTCTATTGCTGGTAATAACATTGAGGGCCTCTTCTGCTGAAACTATTCACTCAGAGAGTTGGTTTCCAAATGGTAGCCCAGGAAGATGCCCTGTCTGGAAGCAATTCTGATATCCCAACACACGATGCTGTACTGCTTCCTGGTCCAGGCCCTGTTACTCTCCCTTTAAGAGCCTTCAAAAAAGCTGAAAATATGGTACAGTGGTTAGGGTGCTTGCCTTACATGTGGCCATCCTGAACTGGATCCCTAATACCCCATATAGTTCCATCAGCATTGCCAAGAGTGATCCCTGAGTTTAGAACCAGGAGAAGGTTCTGAGCACTGTGGGTGTGGTCCAAAACCAATAAATAAATAAGTGCTGGTATAATAGCTTAGCTTTCTGAAGTTGCTGTAACTAGTGTGTAATACTTTGTGTCCCCATATACTTCACTCACTGGTAGCATCTCTTACAGACTTTTGTAAATATTGCTTTTTTTTCTTTAGAATTCCAGCACAGACCCATTAAGGCCTTTGTTATGAACAATAATTGTGTTCCTCTCCCAAAATAAATTTGTGTATTAAAATGTTAACAACAACCCCCTTCCTGTGATGGTTTTGGAAAGGCATATGAATGTGAAGGTCGAGTTGTCATGAATGGTATCACAACTTATGAAAAAAACCCTAGATGCCTACTCAGCCATTCAACCATTTGAAGACATGAGAATAATAAGACTGCTCTCTGTACAAGGCTGAGCATGAGATCACTGTCTATATAAAACTTAGAATAAAACTGCTATCTATACAAGCCTTCTGGGACATTAAGTTTGCCTGTACATTGCTCTTTAACTTGCCAGTCTATAAAACTATGAAAAATTAATGTTTGTCCATAATGTCCAAAAGGAAAGAGTAAGGGTTGGGCGTGGGGAAAGAAAGTGTTTGCCATAGAGTCAGACAGGGGAATGGGGAATTGGGGACATTGGTGGTGAAAAATGTACACTGGTGAAGGGACAGATGTTGGAGCATTGTATGACTGAAACCCAATCATGAACAACTTTGAACTTTTTATCTCATGGTGATTTAATTTTAAAATAATGAAAAAAGGAAAAATATCAGTGTCATTTATTATCAGAGAAATCCAAATAAAAATACTTTTATATTCAGATATCCCACATACAATGTATTTTATTATTTTAGCTGGACTAAACTAAATTAGTCCTGGGAATCAGGGAAATACCTCAAGTATTACATAACATTTAAACAATTGTCAGGCCCGGAGTTCCATTCCCAGCACCATAATCAGCTGAACCAGACAAGTGACATCACATCATGAGGTTGAGTGTCAGACCACCAGGACCACATTTCTGGAATGAGCATAACAGTAAACTGACCAAGGTACCTGAGCTCCACTAGGTGTAGCCCTATAAAATTTTTTAAAATTTTGTTTTGACACTGTGATCTCCACTTTTGTTAATAGTAATGTTTCTAGTCTTAGAAAAAAATAGAAGATAAATAACTCATAGAAATGTGTATTATTGTGCTGGGACTTACATAATAGAATAGCACAAACTAGGTCACTTGGTGCTTCCTCCCCGCCCTGGAGCCCACAGTACAAAATCAGGTGTCAAGATAGTTGGTTTCTGTGGTGACCCCTCTCCTCTATGGAAGCTGGGTTCTTCTTCACTGTCCTTTGTTCTCTGCATATTGCTACATTCACCTAAGGTTGTAGAAAATTTATTGAATTTTTTAAGCATACGTATAGTACTTGGAGCACTTATTAATTATAAAATTTTGATAATTTTGAGCATTTATTAATTATAAAATTAATAATTTATTAATGTAATTGCTTGCAAGAGTATAAATGTCTATGTATTAGGTACAAAATGTTTCCGTACCACAACAGTAATCAAAATAACAAACCTCCACTATTGTCCATAAATTCTTCCTTCCATTCCTCCATCCTCATGTAAAAGCAAGACTTCACTTTTTCTTCCAACTGAATAGTATCTATCTGGATCTCTTGACCCAAACTGTTCCACTTCCCAAGACACTTTGTTACCAAACAGTTTAATATATATATATATATATATATATATATATATATATATACATATATATATATCCTGTCCTCCCATTGTTCATCGATTTTCTCGAGCGGGCCCAGTAACGTCTGCATCGTGAAACTTTGTTGTTACTGTGTTTGGCATATTGAATACATCACAGGTAGCTTGCCAGGCTTTGACGTGCAGGCGAGATACTCTCGGTAGCTTGCCAGGCTCTCGGAGAGGGGCGGAGGAATCGAACTTGTGTCGGCCATGTTGGTTGCGTGTAAGGCAAATGCGCATCCACCGAGCTATCGCTCCAGCCCATATATATTTATAAACATATGTATATTTATATATATATGATAAGCATTGAAGCAATGGAATGTTTTGCCAATCGTCTCAAGTGAACAAGAAATCTAATGAAATAAGTCTTTTAAAACTTATTTTTTTCCTTTTCTGTTGAAAGAAAATAGAAAAAAAGAAACTACCTGATCTATATTACACCAATTCATTGTGATGAAAGCACAACCTACATATTTTTCTGAATATATATTTTTTGTCAGGAGGAATCTGAAGGTCCAAGAATCCTTGTCATCACATACCTGCCTGCCGTCCTTCTGATCCATTTGTGGTGAGAACATCCTTAGCAGCTTCTTGAGAGGGGCAAACAGGTCTACTCTCAGAGAGATTTTGCCTTACAAATTTCTAAGAATAATATCTTTCTTATAAAGAAAGAAAACTTTTATAGAATGTTTAACAGAAGAAGAGATGAATTTTAATATTCTGTTTAATTTCCTGTTGCAGAAATGGGTTTACTAAATTAGCTCATACCCACGGTCCCCTGAAGATCAGACAGAAATAAGTTATATAAGCAATCAGTGATAAAGACCACATACACAACTGAGATGAGAAAAAAGGAGCATGGGGAGGAGTTATCTTTAATTCTGTTGGTTTTCATTTTAGACCACATCCAACCCATCAGAAAACCGTATTTCCTGCAGCTATTACCACTTCAGTGGCTTTCATGTTTGTGTTAGGGTATCCATGCTGGCTGGAGTCTTAAGATTAAAATTCATCAAAACTAGCTGTTAGAAAAGATGAAGTTATGAAATTTACATACAAGTGGTACTACATGGAAAGTATCATGTTAAGCGAAATGAGTCAGAAAGAGCGGGATAGACACAGAAAGATTGCATTCATCTGGGGAACATAAAGCAACAAAAAGGGAGATTAACACCCAGGAATGGCTGAGATTAGTACCAGGAATTTTGCTCCATGAATGGAAGGCCAGCCACACGCTCTAGGTGAAAAGGAAGCTCAGATAGAGAAGAGAGTACCAAATAAAGGGTGTTGTGAGGACCCTCCCAGGGTGGGAGAAGCATGCTAAAAATAGTCGATAGACCAAACATGATTGCCACTCAAAGCCTCTCTTGCAAAACACAGTACCCAAAAGAAGAGAGAGAGAACAAGGGGGAATACCCTGCCACAGAGGCAGAATGGGACGGTGGGGGGATGAGGGGTGGGAGGGGATGCTGGGACCCGTGGTGATGGATGACGGGCACTGGTGGAGGGATGGGCACTTGATCATTGTATAACTGAAACCCAAGCACAAAATTTGTGAGCCTATAACTGTACCTCATGGTGTTTCACTAATAAAAAAAGAAAAAAAAACTGAGACTTTGTAAATTAATTCCATAAAATTATCTTATAGGTCCAGACAGGTATAACAGGAGTAAAGCACTTGCTTTACACACAGCAAACCTGACTTGGACCCTGACACCAGATACGGTCTCCAAATACTACCAGAAGAGATCACTGAGCACAGAGCAGGGAGTAAGCCTTTAGTACAACCAAGTGCAACATCAAAACTAAAGAGACATATAAAGAGAAACATATATATATATATACATATATATATATTCCCTGAAGATATTCTGGAAAAGTACCCTGAGCTAACAGAGCTCAGTGAACACAGTTTGTTTTTTTAGATAGCAGAGCTCAGTGTTCACAGTTTGTAGCTTCAAGTGACCTTGTAGATTCAGCAAACTTATTCCTGCCTCCACAGTCAGACATGCCACCTGGAGAAAATCTGTAGCAGAAGAAACTGAGTTTTGAATTTTTTTATGTTTTCCTTTAATCTGCACAAACCAATTTGTGAATCCCTCTATGCATATAAAACTGGTTGCCCCTTTTCTAGGGACCAAGTCCTCTTTGTTCTCATGTCCTTCAATGTCTATATAAATTCAGTATAACCATGTTACTCTTATTACACATTCAATCCCATATTTGTTCATCAACTAGATTCTGTCACTTTGTTCCCAAATTATTACAGTACTGTCATAGCAAAACTTTGTGATTCTATCCATGTTCCCTAAAATCTACTCTCAACATCTAACCAAAGCATTCCTCTTTTATAGAAAAGAGATCATGTCACTACTCTCTTCAATGCTCAGATTAAAAGTCAGATTTCCCTGATAACTGAGCAGCTCTGCACAACCTATTGTTTTCCTTTTCCTCTTTTGTCTCATCTACTAGAACTTCCCCCTTTTAATCAACTGTCCCCGTCATGCAGCTTCCATATTCCTTCTAGAAGAGCTACTTCATAATCCAACTGACCTTCTTCCTTCATCATTCCTAGTCCTTTTTACTTGGTTTTTATTTTCTCCTATATCATTTATGATTCTTAAAAAGTCTGTGTAATTTGCTTCTGCCCTGCCGAGGCCATGAGTCCCCCCCCCCCCCCCGAGTGGCTTTCCAGCACGGCCATAGCCCCAGAGACACACAAACCTAATTCGGAACCCAGCAGCTTCTGGCAGAAGTGTGAATGAACTATACATTAAGCTACGGTGCCATGCCCTGCCAGGAGGGAAAGGGTATCTGTCTCTTCTGCTATTTTCCCCCTTGTCGCATGATGGCCACTGCCTCAGAGCTTATTGGACAGTCAGGTATGAGCCTGCCATGACAGGGCAACTGCGGCCTCATGGGATATGGGGGCAGAACCAGCATGTCCTTCTTGCCCTGCTGAGGTCACGAGTTGCCCCCCATGAGCGGTTCTCAGCCACAGCAATAGTTTCAGAGGCACACAAACCAATTCGGAACTATTTGGCTTTTGGCAGAAATCCCTCCAGACTTAATTAGTAAAATATCAGAAATCCAAAATCCATAATATGGTCTTCATAACCAGCAATAGAAAACAAATTATTTCATGATGCCTTTTCAGCAGGTTTGATTGTTGGGGGGGGGGGAATTCCAAATAATTATGGTGCATCTTTTGTCAAAATAATAAATGTAATCAAAGTAGAGAGAGAGTTAAGTGAAAATCATCTGCCTCACAGGCATGGGGAGAGGTAGCGTGAGGGTATATAGGGGTTTTTGGTGATGGAAAATATGTACTGGTGAAGGGATGGGTGTTTGATCATTGTATACCGAGACTTAACCTGAAAGCTCTGTAACTGTTCTCACGGTGATTCAATAAATAAATTTTAAAAATTTAAAAAATAATCTTTTAAAGAAACAAGAAAAAAATTTTTGCAATTTATTTTTAGTTATATGTTACATCTTGTCAACTACTGAAATATAAACCAGCAATAGGCATATATATATGTTTATCTATATTTAGCTATACAAGTTCTGGAAGATTACTTGACATGACTGTATAATAAAAATCTACTAAATAATTAAATAAAGCCCAACCAGATGAAGTACAACTTAAAGAAAGAACAGAAGGTAACTGCTTAATGGGTATGGAGTTATTTTTGGTGTGATGAAAATATTTTAAAACTTAATAAAATTTGTAATAATAGGGGCCAGGTTAATAGTATAGTGTGTGGGTCATTTACCTTGCTTGCAGCTACCTGGGTTTAAGTCTTGGCATCCCATAGATCCCTTAAGCTCTGTCAGGAGTGATCCCTGAATGTAGATAAAGGAGTATTCCTGAGTACTGCTAGGTGTGACCAAAAATAAAAACAAAAAATTTAATTGATAATAATATAACATTGCAAAAATACTATCACAGAGTTTTGCTCTTAAAATAATTTTACATCAATTCAATCTAACATCAATTTTAAGAGATCAATATACAAAAAACTGAATGCTATATATTTCAAACAATTAATTGGGTTTTATGTTTAAATATCTCTATTCACTACTTAAAAATATTTCAAAATAATAATAAATCCCACAATATATAAAGGGTATTTCAGGACTTTCTCTCTTCTCCCTCTCAATCTCTCTCTGTGCTTTTGTGTGTGTGTGTGTGTGTGTGTGTGTGTGTGTGTGTGTGCGTGCGTGCATGATTTTTAGAGGGAAAATCCTAAACTGATAAACATACTTATAGACACCAAGATTCCATATTATAATTCTCTTTTAATTAGCTTCTGAAAAGATAACACTGAATTTTAACTAAAAACTCAGATTTAAAGAACCATAAAGATAATTTTTTAGAAACATAAAGGACTTATCTTTTTAAACCACACTATCATTAAAAAGATAAAAGCATTAGAAAATACATGGGACTACACAGGTGGCATAATGGGCAAAGTACTTGCCTTGCATGCAGAGGACCCAGGTTCAATCCCAGACATATATATGGCCCCCTTAGCCTACTAGAAGTGATCCCTGAGCACAGAGCCAGAAGTAAGTCCTGAACACTGCTGGGTGTGGTCCAAAACCAAAAAAAAAAAAAAATATGAAAAGACTTTGAAGCAGGAACATATAAATAAAAAAATATTACTGAAATGAGACATTAGAAATAAATTTATTTTTATTTGGGACTCCCCAACAATGCTCTAAGTCATGGGACCACTCCTATTGATACTCAGTTCAGTTCCCTGGTATGGCAATGTCATAAATGGATATCTAGAACATCACGACCATCCTGTTGTTCATCGATTGCCTAGAGCAGGCACCAGTAACGTCTCCCTCGTCCTAGCCCTGAGATTTTTAAAAAGTGCCATATCCAAAGCTCTTTTAGGCTTAGGAGAATGAGACCCATCATTGTTACTGGTATTTGGCATATTGGGTACGCCACGGGGAGTTTGCCAGACTCTGCCCTGTGGGCAGGTTACATTCGGTAGCCTGCCAGTCTGTCCAAAGTAGGAATGAGATAATAAAATTTGCGGCTGCGCTTCCGGGAGCTGGGTTTTATAGTCTCTGGATTTTGGCCATTGATGGGAATACACGGCGCCAGGGGCCAGTTGGTGGGTGTGACCCCTGCCTACTGGAAGGTGGAGGATCTGGGTGGACGATGCTCAACCCCGATCCAAGCAGGCTTGGAGATCTCAACCCCGGGACCCGCATGCCTTTGTTCTTCTGCCAGTACCTTCATGCGTGTGGAGAGTAGTCTCAGCATGGTGGTGGCTTGTTCTGGAGGTCTTCGGCTGCCGGAGCCCTGGTCGGGGCGGGGAGGGAAACTCAACCCGCCCCCTTCCAAGGGGCCTCGGTGAGAACATCGGTGATGCAAAACTTACAGATTTATATATAGTTATTTGTATGTAATCAGTTACTTATATATTTACATTATACACTTTTATTTTCTATATATTAAGTGGTATATTTACACATAATTTGATTATGTATAAATAATTATTTTATAAGTATCTGTGTATAGTTAATCATATAACATACATAATTATTTGCATAAATTTTATATATAATTATTCATATATATAAATTTATATAGATATATTTTATGGTTTGGGGCCACACTACACTTGAAGGTGCCCAGGGATCACTCCTGGTGGTGCTCAGGAACTTACATGGTGCTGGGAATTACCTGGGCTGGAAGCATGTAAGGCAAGTGTCCTATTTTTCCAGCCCAATGTGATGCATATTTTAAAAACATTTTGAATAGTACTGTTTTGTTAAATAGAGCATACTGAGCAAGAAATGGCACAACCAACTTCAGAAGAGAAGTTCAGACAGAACTGAGGACTGAGAGTAATGGGATGGAGATGGAGAAGGAATCCTTAAAAAATATCTCCAGTTTAATTTACTTTCTATTAAAATTACCTGAAACAAATGTGAAACGCTAATAAACCTATTGTTTAGTTTAATGAAAAGTAGATTCTTCCATGTAATTTTTAGTTTTCTCTTTTGTTTTGTTTTATGGGTCATACTTGGTGGTGGACAGAGGTTCCTCCTAGCTCTGTACCCAGGACAGCAGGGAAAGCAATTCAATAGGTTGGGGCACAAAAGCATATGGGAGTCCCCAGCACGACATAGTTCCCTGAACACAGCTGGGAGTAACTCACACACACACCATTATATGTGACCCCCAAACACTAACCACAGCTGGGAGAAACACCATTTCTGGAGGAACTCCTTAGACCACCAGGTGCAGCCCCCAAAAACTAACCAAGAAAATTGTCAAATAAATGGATAAAATAGCTTTATCCAGTAATTCTACACTGTGCTTTATATTAGAAAAGAAAAACTAGGGACAGAAAAACACAATACAAGGCTAAGGCATTTACTTTGCATTATAGTCCCCCAAGTACTAACGGGGTGATTTCTGAGCACAGAGGCAGGAGTAAGCCTTAAGTCAGGTGTGGCCCAAATATCAGGAAAAAAGTGTTAAAAATTAAAGAAAAGGTAAATGAGACCCTAAGTCACTGAAGAACTCAAGGCTTTGATTGGAGATGGATTTATGGGCTGATACACTAGTGTATTATGGTATTAGATATAAATTACAGATACAGAGTGAAGATTCAATGAGAACATGAAGGAGAGATCGCCACTTCTACCCAGGAAAGGTGACCTACATGTGATGTCTTCAGCAACGGAAAGAATTCTACTCAGCAGCTTTGCTTCCACTGTAACACATCCATTGCTGCAGTTATACGTAATTACATACAGTCATTATAGTATAGCATCTTTACAAGGATATTGAACCAAAATACTTAGAGTCTTTATCTATCTCTGTAATTTTAAATCTCTGAGTCTTGAAAGAAACTGAGTAAAAAAGCCTTGTGGAAGGACTTGATTCTGACTCCTAGATATAAAAGTTGGGGCTTAATGTCAAATGAATTACTAGAGTAGATGCTGATGAAAGAGGTCATTATATAATATGAGTTTGAAACATCCTTCATGTCCCAGGTGGACAAGCAATGGCAAATGTTTTAAACTTTGTGAATCCTCACCAATCCTATGATTGTATCAGGCCACTGAACATGTCACACTGCTGATATTTTTCTTTAACGTTCATTGTCACTGTCACTGTCCTCCCCTTATTCATCAATTTTGCTCAAGCAGGCCCAGTAACATCTCCCTTGTGACACTAGTTACTATGTTTGGCATATTGAATACATCTCAAGTAGCTTGCCAGGCTTTGCCAGGAGGGCGAGATACTCTCAGTAGCTTGCCAGGGTCTCCAAGAGGGGTGGAGGAATCGAACCTGGGTTGCATGCAAGGCAAATGCCCTACCTACTGTGCTATTGCTCCAGCCCCATATAAATCTATTGGGAGAAGATTTCTTTCCTTCAGAATTTCTCAAAGAGCACCAAACTCTGGGCTCATTTTTTTACAGACATTTACATAATTTAGTTGTACTGAGGATGTGGTTCATTTATTGTTTTTAGACCTACTCTGTCCAGAGATTATGAAATCAGTGGTCATTGCAGAACTATGGCAAGACGTTATCAATATATTAGAAGTCTTGACTTACCAGTTAAGTACCTTGAACAAGGAATGGCAGATCACTATTTTATTCCCGATCAATGGGCATCATTAATAGTATATGACTGCATTATAAATTTTTCTCTTTGGAATGATTAAAAAACCAAGAACCAGGCACCTGCACGGCAAAGCCTGGCAAGCTACCCGTGACATATTCAATATGCCAAACACAGTAACAATTGTCACGATGGAGACGTTACTGGGCCTGCTGAGCAAATCGATGAACAACGGGAGGACAGTGGCAGTGACTGTGACAGTGACAGGCAAGAGTAGTGTGACCATATGACTTATAAAGGTAAAGGTAAAGGTAAAGGCCCTCCCGTTGATCATCAATTTGCTCGAGCGGGCCCAGTAACATCTCCATTGGAGACTTTGTTGTTACTGTGTCTGGCATATCGAATTCTCTCGGTAGCTTGCCGGGCTCTCTGAGAGGGGCGGAGGAATCGAACTCGGGTCGGCCATGTTGACTGTGTGCAAGGCAGACGCCCTACCCGCTGTGCTATCGCTCCAGCCCTATATGACTTATAATTCAAGCCATTATATTTGTTCATAATAAACAAAGATCATACTTTTACTTAACTTTTAATGAATAAAATATAGTTGTTATAAGGTCAATGTAAACCTCCAGTTGAATATAATTCATTTGGTTCTATTCCCTCTTCAGAGGCAAAGAGCAATTTAGAACTTTTATGAAGATAATGATGTTTACGACACTGACATACCTCCAAAAGCTAAAATTAGAGTAAAAGACACATGAACATTAAAAGTATCCAACTTCAAATTAAAATTTTAATCTTTCATGATTTTTTGTCTCTCCAAATATAGGAGCAATAAAAACACTCAGAAGCATAAAAGCTGAATTCCTGGTAAAAAGAAATTAGTATAAGATTTTTCAATAGTCATTTTCTACAAATACAAAAATTACCAAAAGACATCAGCACAGGAGTCAGAAAATTTCTGACGAAAGAGACACTGATAAGAGTCAGGCTGAGGTTCTCCAGCCACTGCTACTGGGCTACATGAGTGGGGTTCTATAGTGCCTTCAGGTGTGGCTCAGCGGGGAGTGAGTGAAAATGCATTTGGCCAACGTCTGGGATTACTTAAGCCCGTCGATGTTGGGTCGGGGTCAGGCGGGGACCCCAGCCTACCAGCCTGGGATTGCAGTTCCCGTGATCCAGAGTCAGGCAGTTGTGAGGTGTCAGCCCCTTGGTGCCAAGCCGGTTACTGTGTAGAAGTCATTGAGTTTGGAATTCTCTGAAGGAAATCTTTTTTCCAAATATCAGCTTTGTGGGCAAGGTTTACAGAAGAAGAGCTATACAAAAAGCCAACATATGTCAGATTCTCTTCTCAATAAGTCAACTTTTCATAGTGTTGTAGCCAGAGAAGAAAAGCAAGGCAAAACTTCCACAACTGCAAATTTTCTGCAGAGCCAACATCTTTTTGACAGATTTCACCTCTAGAACAGGAGCAAGACTCACCTATGATCTTTTATTTGCCATCATGTAAGAATTAAACAGAAAGAAAGGTCACTGTTCCTGATACCAGAGAGCATTTTGAAGATAAGATTCTAAACATTGACATAAGACATGTTGTTAAATAGAAGCTGAGAAACTTGTATCACTGAGCAGTGTGGAAGGTTCTGCTGCTGCATCACCATTTTCCTCTGGTTCTTTGAGAACTGAAGAGAAAAAGAGTGCAGAAAATTTGAAGAGCACTGTTTCTGATTATCTGATTATCGCAGGGCTGGCTCAAGAAGTGACTTCCTAAAGATATTAGAAAATGAGAATCAATACTGAGGAGGCTCTGGGAACTCTGAGCTACAAGTGCCATGGCACAGAAACACTGCATAGTTCCACAGGCATAAATGGAAGTGTCGCTTCTTTTTAGAAGGCACTTTTCAAGTCAGCCTGGCACCTGGAACCGCTGTAGTGCCCCAAGTGTCTGCCATGAGTGGCCCCAGGAACGTTCAGCAGGACTCCTGGTGCTGGATCCAGAATAGCACCAAGACTAACAGACCTCTTAGTGGCCTCCTGGCTCAGGGTGTTGCTGCAGAGCTGATACGGTCCCCCAAGGAGATCAGAACCTCTGCCACACTGCTTCAGGTACATCTCAAAATGAGTGCTGCTGCAGCATGTTAAAGAAGAAAATCTCCCTGAGCACAAACTGGCTGGAGACCCAGGATGGAGGCGTGTGGCCCCTGGTCAGGCTCTGCTGGACTGGTGGCTGCAGCCCACCCCAAAGTTCCCAGGCCGCATACAATAGCAGTCCTGGATCTGGTCCTGGTCTCTGCTGGGACCACTTCTGGGTCCCAGGGATGCTGAACCACCAGCAGGTCAACCTGGACCCAAAGAGCAAGTGCATCAATATCCTGATGGTGCCTTTAGGCTTCCTGATGTCCAAAAATAGCTACTGTGCCTCTGGCCAGACTCCAGCAACTCAGGACCAAGTTTTCAGAGAAATTAAATGTCCTTTAAAAGTTAGATATGGGGAAGACACACCCACAAACACCTCTAGCTCAACCATACAAGCTCATTTATTGGCCTTGCTTCAGAGGCCCATAAATAAATCTTGAAAGAGATTAAAAAAACACAGTTAATCTTGAACTCGCACAAGGCTGAACACACCAGGTAGATAAGAGGGGGGTGGGTTCACGTGGTGTCTGCCCAAATAGCCCCCTGAAGTCATTTGCTCTCACAATTCAAAGTTGCCACCATGTTCCCCACCAAACTCCACCATCTCACGACAGACCTCACCAAGATATCAATCTGCTGAAAATTCAGGTATGCAGGTTTTGTGACTGAAATCTCTAGGCTTTCTTGGGACTGGGATGGGTTACCTCCCGCCTCCTCCTTATATTTCCAGAAGCCCTAGCAGTCACATCCACCCTAAATCTGCCATCCAACTGAAAACGCTACTCCAGCTGTACCTTTCTGATAAAAACATTGAACTCCCTGAACAAATACAATGACCTTTTGATACCTGAATTGCAAACCATAATGCAGAGGTAAAGAAAGAGAGAGAGAGAGAAAGAGAGAGAGAGAGAGAGAGAGAGAGAAGAAAAGTGCCTGCCATGGAGGCAAGCTAGGGGCAGAGAGTTGTTGAAGGATGGTGAGAGGGAAACTAAGAATATTGGTGGTGGTAAATATACACTGGTATAGGTATGGGTATTGGATCATTGTACAACTGAAACCCAATCATGAACAGTTTACTTGTAATGGTCTACCTCAAAATTTTAAATCATGCTGTAACAACAGGTATTATCCAGGACTATCCAAGTTATCATAACACATGGTCACCTTTTGTATATCAATATGCAACATAGATAGATTGATTTGCTCCTAGCCTTGTTTGGTCACACTTCATTCATAATTAGGGGCTTATTTTGTGATTATTTCATTATCAAGCATACTGAAGCAATTTACAATGCTTAAAATTTAGATGTTCTATGGCTCCCTTCCTGAGGTTTATTTTTATGGTCATGGTGGGCATTTAACACCCACTTTGAAATTTTTCCAAACTAAATCTCTGTGGCCATGTTTTGGGGCTTTGTTCACCCATCTGTTCATGTGTTTGTATAAGCTTAAAATAATTTTTAGAGAAAATCTTGGCTTATTCCACTGTACTTATTTAGCCTATCATTTTAGAATTGAAGTGACCTCCTACTCTAATATATGAAAATTCACAATTCTACATAGAAAATTACATTATAAAGAAAGCAAAGAATAAATATTCCACAGGGAAATATGCAGAAAACGATACAGTGTCTGCTACAAAGACTAAGAGGAACTCCTTGATCCTGCAGTTGAGAGAACCCCAGTTCTTACAGGGGTGTGTGTGTGTATGTTGGCCTTTAACCAGTGCACAGAATACCTGATTCCCCAAACAACTAAGGATATTTATTCAGAAATTCACTGCTATACAACACTTTAATTTAAAAACTTAATTGAGAGAGAGAGAGAAATACAGTTATACAGAATTTTCTGAATTGTATGTATTCTATTTACTCCTCTAAAACTTGAGAATTTGTTTTTCAGAAGACCTTGAGCTATCCAACCTGCATTGCTCTGGTCACCGATAATTCTCATACTAAATAGTGCTAATTTGTTCTCCTCTCATCCTGGGGTGATGGTAAAGAAGTTGTCCCATATGCTTAGGGTATTTATTTGTTGGAAGTACTGCCCACTTTATTAATAGACCTCTCTACTGGGTTCTTTAGAATAAATTTGTTCAGAGCTACCTAATAAGGAGAAATAATTGTGCATATTCTGAAAAATTGTATTAGGCACACTGTGGCTTAGTGTCTAGATTTGAAGATCTTTAGCAGTGTTTGGAAAGCCAGATTTATAGAACTTTAACAGTGTTTAGAAACTCAACCTCAATTATGTATTTTAACCTCTTTTCTCATAGTCTACCTACCTTCTTACCTTATTTTTCTTTCACTCTAATTCCCTTGCTCATAAAATCACCATTGTATTCGTGTTTTCAGACTTGAGTGAACAATGTAAGGTAGATATGGATTTTATAAACACATAGATTAAAAAACAAACAAAAAAAACCTATGAAAGTACTTAGCCTAATTTTCTCATATCCAAATGAGATTCTTGAGAACCTTCATAGTCTCCTAACTCTCAAATTCTAATTTTATGTAATTCTAAATATTTGTTTCACAAACTAGATCATGCAAGTTTTCTTAATATCTTAAAATATTTTAACAGAGAACATCATGCAACCACTGGAATGGGAAGGAATGGGAATGAAAATAGACAGTCGACAACTACATCACCTCCGCTTCACTGATGACAACATTCTAATAACACCAAACATTAGCCAAGCAGCACAAATGCTGGCCAACTTTGACCATGAGTGTGGAAAGGTCTGACTGCAGCTAAACCTCATGAAGACAATGTGTAGGAGAAATGGTCTCATTCCTGATGTTCCATTCACTCTCAACGGAACGAACATCTCCAAAGGTAACAGTTGTGTGTACCTAGGTGAAGAAGTCAACATGACAAATGACCTGCACCTGAGTTTCACAGGAGGAAGAGAGCAGCTTGGAATGCCTTCAAGAGTGGCAAAGAAATAGCCAAGAGGACAAAGAACCTCTGGGTCCTGGCACATCTCTTCAATTCCACTGTTCTTTCTGCATTAACATATGCCTCCGAGACCTGGGCTCTACAAAAACAGTATGAGAACACTATTCAGGTCTCCCAAAGAGGAATTAAAAAAACTGTATAATTGAAACCCAAGCACAAAATTTGTAATTCTACAACTGTACCACATAGTGTCTCACTAATAAAAAATTAAAAAAAAAAAAGAGCTATGGTTGGAGTATCACGTTTCGACCTCCGTCAACAATCAAGAATCAGGGATGCTGTGTTATTTGCCAAGGTGTCAAAAATCAGATGGGCTGGATATGTAATGAGATTTGGAGACGACCGCTGGACTAGAGCCATTACCGACTGGATTCCATGGGACGTCAGCATGGCTGCCCACCTACGAGATAGTCAGCCTTCTTCATCAAGACCCTGAAAGATCGGTTTGAGGCTCAGAATTACTGGTCCCCACCCAAGCAAATCGATGAGTAACTGGATATCAAATGATCAAGTGACCTTAACAGAATTCTCCTTGATTTTCTTATCTGTAAAATGGCAGTAATATTTAATTTTATCTGTACTCCTTATCACTATATAAAACAGCATGAGCTCTACTTAATTTCTTCCCATGCTACTCATCACAGCAGGATACACATGAACTATACTGTGATACATGTGAACTACACTCCAAAATATAAATTTGAATCACTTTCTAATGAACTGTAATTGTTAACTATTCTTCTCTCTACTCAACACACAGTTTCTCTATCAATTTTGAATCTGGGATGTTAAGAAATTTCTTCATACAACTCACTTTTGAACCAGCTGTAAAATAACAATAAAAGTTGTTTTGTATCATGACCATAATATAAGGAAAATATATTTACTTTTTAGTGCATGAGCTGATATTTGTTTAGTATTTATATAATAATCCTATTGAAAGATACATGAAGCAAAATAAAATATTACCACCTATCAGGAAGCACTTCAGTACAGTCTAATGATTATGGGCAGAGTGTGGAATCACGCAGCCTATTTGAATTCCATCCCTGACTCTTACTAAAATTCCTGACTTCAGTCATTCTCCTTAATATCTTTGCATTTCCATTTTTCAATCTATAAAATAAGGATAAATTGTTACAAGGATAAAATAAATAATACAGGTGAATCAATGGAATAGTGTTTAGCATCTAAAATCAGATAAAAATGAGGATTGTTATTAGTCAATCACAAAACCATTAAATAATGTGGAATAATAAGTAACAACACAACATTTTGATAAATCTGAAAATATAAATTCAATAAATTTCTTTTCAAACAGACTTTGTATTTTTTAATAGCAGTAGTAAATAATCAGTAAGAAATATGAAAGGAAAAATCAGGAGAAAGTTATTTCAATTGCATGTCATTTTTTTGGTCAACTAGAAAACACCATAAGTCAATAAAATTTTTAAAGATATATATAAATATATGCACTATAATTATATCAGAATTTCCCAACATTAATCTCAAAAACATTTGCATTGTCCTTTTTCTTTTAGAGATTAAATAAAACAAATGAAAAAAGTAGAGGAGGATTAGTGTTTTTGAGACATCCTGATGGCAATAAATAAACAATATGGCTAAAGTGACCATCTGGCAAATTAATTCTCATTTCTTGGCCCAATTCACCAACATTTGCATTTTTATGGATGAGTATCCAGACTTCAGAATTAGTGAAATACATGTCACTCGTGTACTATGCTTCAAAATATATAACATTACATATAAATAAAAAAAATTTTAAATTTTACAAGCTACCGAGAGTATTCGATATGCCAGACACAGTAACAACAAAAGTCTCCAATGGAGACGTTACTGGGCCCGCTCGAGCAAATCAAACTTAATGAGTTAAGTCAAAATTTATTAACAAAAATTCTTGACTTTCTGTTCCCTAAAATGAATAATACCCAACTTTCTCTTTTCTCAGTAACATTGAGCTGGTTATTTGTTTCTAGAGGAAGTGATTCTCCTTATTTTAGACTAATGCTACAGCTTCAGTTTTATGTGCCAATTTTTGAAAACAATTCTAAAGCTCACATCATGAAATATGAGTTATATGCCTACAGAGAATTGTTTAAATTTCCTAGGGGAGCTTAATACTCACCCACACCATATGGGGAACAGTTTTCAGTTCCCACAGCAGCACATCTACCTCAATATATTTAGTTTTGGTCTAACTTGAGTCACCTCAATTGATTTAGAAGCTGGTAATTTCTCAATAACATCACTTTTTAGTCTTTTTTAAATGTCTTTAGTATTTTTGTACTTTATTAAAGCATTTAAATCTGTTACATCACTGAGACTTAACCAGAAGAGCCAGATTGACAAATAATATACAAAACAGACAGCAGACAGACATTTAACTGAGAAAGATTACATTTGAAGAGGCTTTTTTTGGGGGGGAGTATTGTCACTATATTCTTATAGAACAGTTCATTTCCTCTGTTACCCTCAAATTCACTTTGATTTTAAGTATAAAAATGGGAATTCATTGTATATGATATTTTCCACTTACTATGTGTTATAGCTGTCAGAGATTCAATCTTTAAGGTTCCTAGAAAAGTCTAATGATCTTATTTTCTTCTATTACCAGCAAAATAAATTTTCATATTTGATTTATTTTGACCTAGTTAATACTTCAGTCATTGTAACACTTGGGAGCTATCCAGTTATTACTTAAATTCTTCCAAGTTGCCTCAGAGTAGATTACCTCTCTGAAATAGCACTCCTCTGCAGAGTTCACTATCAGATTTCTAGCCAAAAAAATAAATTCTTTTCAAGAACATGTAATTTATCACATTGGGTTTCTTACTTCATTTACCGTTCTTATTTTCTTCATATTGGGTTAAATTTAGGTCTTATGAGGTTAATATATCATTCATTTTATTCACAATTCCCTCTCTTTCTGAATTTTCTCTTATTTCTTCCTGGAAAAGTAAACCAGATAGTCTCAGGGTATTAAAGCAAAAGACATTTCCCATTTTATTAATTTTAAATCAAATATTTTGATTAGTTGTCCATTCACTCAAAAATATTTTGTACCTATTTCATACTGGACATAATTCTAGATGATGTCAGCATTCACACAATTAATAATTGGAGGAGATAAACAGTAAACAAACATGGGCTTCCAAGATAAATGAATCAGGCTATAGACAAAGTCTATGTAGAGTGTATTGTAGAACAGGGCCTCATGCTCAGGGCCAGAGTACTTGCCTTACATGTATGAAGCCTTGGGAACAATCCCCAACTTAAAAATAAAACAGAAACAAAAACAAAAATAGAATAGAATAACTGCTAATAGCATGACTCTGGATCCTGGAACTTGGATTGATCCTTGTTCATTTAATAACCATATGATTATTCTGCTTGGCTATTTCGGCATAACAAATTATCCTCCAATACTTTTCAAAATAAGCAACAATCACTTACTTTACACATGAATTGGTAAATCAGGAATTCACACAGAGTACAACAAAAAACATTCATATATGGGCTGGAGCAATAGCACAGCAGGTAGGGCATTTGCCTTGCATGTGGCCAACCTGGCTGACCCCGCTCGATACCTTCACTCCTCTCAGAGAGTCCGGCAAGCTACGTAGAGTATCATGCCTGCATGGCAAAGCCTGACAAGCTATCCTTGACGTATTCTATATGCCAAACATAGTAACAACGAGTCTCACAATGGAAACGTTACTGGGCCCGCTCGAGCAAATCCATGAACAACAGGAGGAAGGTGCTACAGTGCTATGTGGATAATTATAGATGGAATTTTATCTGAGTGACTAGAATAGCTGGGAAACTATAGCCATGATAACATGCTCACAGTTGCGTCACACTTCTGTATGTATCTCAGATGCAGGTACAAAGAAATAGAAGTTGCCAGACATAGTTAAGACATAGACCAAAATAGTACATGTATATAAAAAAGGCAAGTGTTGGTCCTACCACATTCTATTTCTCAAAGCAGACACAGAGACCACTAGGTTCAAGAGCATGTTACTGCTGTCAATGAAAGAGTGTCTAAGAACTTGCAAATATCTTTAATCTGCCAAGCTGTCCTTGGATAAGCACATTACTTTTTCAGCATCTCAGATTCCTCAGTGGTTAGTAACAGTTTGTTAGAAATTCTAATAATTTAATTAAAGTGTCAGGAAGATAGAATTCAACTTTATGACATGATGGTAAAGAATTTAACATCAAGGAGGGTGAGGTAAAGATGACTGAAAAAGGAATAATTTTTTTGTATGTATGTCTGAGGCACCAATGCAAAGAATGCATAAAAACTGAGCTTTAACACAGCATTCCACAAGGGTCTTACTCGGAAAATTCACTGGAAAATGAATCACCTCAAAAAACTCCATTCTACAGAACAGAGAACTGTGAAAATTTTAAGGCATGCTTCCTCTTGTATGGGGGATGAGGAAAAATAGGCTGAAAGAAGAAAGGGAAGGCAAGTTGACATCATACATAGAATACAAAATTCAAAACTAAGTGCTGAGTGCAAAGGACTTGCAGAACTTCATCTTTATACCAGTACTTGCTAAATAAAAATTAAAGAAAAAAAAAACACCATAATCCTCTGGTCTTGCTGAGCGCAGCACAGGGGATTAGGAGTGCTGCTACATTGAAGTTGGGAGCAGATACTGCTGAGGTGAGCCCCACCTGAGAGTTGCAATCTCAACTCTGCCCCGATAGACTTTTTGCCTGAGCTATGGTAGCCCCACCTCAACGGACAGATTCATACCAGGGTACCCAATTAAGGTCTGAACTTGAACAAGACTCTGAACTTTTTAAACAAACAAAGGATGATGCCACATCTAAAGTAAGAGTAGCCATCCCCAAGCCGGGTCTAACTCTGCAGAGTCTCCGCCTCAGTTCCAAGCAACAGCATTACAGCCACCACTGCACCCCTACAGGCTCACAACTTCACCCCTCTCCAACTGTTTTGAGTTGCCATATAATTTGACAAGCTTATAGTCACAGCCAGCTCAGAAACAAAGGAAGCTTCTCTAATGTAGGTGTACAAAACAAGTGGCCATCGTGGGCAAAAAAAAAAAAAATTAACCTGTGTCCATCGTGGAAAAAAGAATTCTAACCTAAGTGTGAGGACACCTAATATGAGAAATTTGAAAAGGTTCTGTTTTGTGCCTGTATCCACTTGGTGAGAAACAGACTAGGAACTGGAAGCAACAAGCACAGACAGAGTCAGAACTAGAGAGAAAGTAGAGTATTTATGCAGGCGGCCTTGCACAGGGCAGATCTTGGCTTGAGCCCCAGTATTGCAGATGATCCCACGGGCACTACTAGTGACCCCTGAGTAGAGTTCAGTATGACCCCAAAACCCAAAAGCAAAAGAGGGTGCAGTTGTTCCCAAGCCACAACAGGAAGCTGCTACTCCTGAGAAAGCAATTGGGAGTTGCCAGCCAGAGGCTTTTATAGGGAGGAAACAGATATCGTAAAATTTCTAAACCCACTCCAAAATCAAAGTGGTGCAGAAGCCGTCTTAAGAGTTCGAGAGTTTTCATTCGGGCTACCTGGAAAATGTAGAACTGCTATTTTAAGAAGATAGATGATGAATTTCACGAAAGTATTCTTCATTTAGTCAATAAAAATGTCCACCCACCTATTCCACCCCACAAAACAATCAATAGGAATGAAATTTTGGCCTACACAAACTGAAAGTAGTAGGACCAAGGCAATGAAAGATGCTACATAATAATTCTATCAAAAATTCTATCTTTGGGGGCTGGAGCAATAGCACAGTGGGTAGGGTATTTGCCTTGCATGTGGCTGACCTGGGTTCGATTCCCAAAACAAGGAAAAAATATATTGAGTCATTTCAATTTATCACAACCCCCAAGAATATAAGATAAGTGCATTATGCAAATTATTATGTTCAGATAATATGCAATAGAAAAGGAAGAAGTGTAGTAATTATTTTTCCATTCTGTTCAAAATAACAACCTCTGATGATATATGGTGATCTAAAAAATACAGTTAATCTGAGTTGCAAAGCACTGAAAATTGAATATGGATTTCAAAATCAAATAAAAACAATGCAGGAAAAATTTCATTAAAAAATAATCTCAACTGAGTCACAAAATTAGTATAGGAATGAGGTGTTTCCCTTGCAAGTGGATGGCCATGGTTCAATCCCGAGCATCATGATGGTCCCCCAAGTACTGTCAGAAGTAATCTCTAAGTACAACACCAGGAATTAGCCCTGTATGAGCACAATAGGGTTAAGTCCAAAACCAAACAAATGTTTAATTGATTTCATGCAAAAATAACTTTTGGACATATTGCATTAAGTAAATTATTCTATCAAAGTTAAGTTCAAATGTTTTTCTTTGCTTTCCTTAGTGTGGCAACTAGAATAATCATATTATAATAGTGCTTTGTAATTATGCTTTGTGTTACATTTCTGTAAGACAGTATTTCTTTCTCTGAGAGATACAACTTAACCTCTCTAAGCATCAGTTTCAACTTTTGTAAAATAAAAGAAAATAACTACTGCTTCTACTGCTTCATGTCACTGACTGATTTATTGTCAAGACAAATGAATAGGGACTGGAGCAATAGCACAGCAGATAGGGCATTTTCCTTGCATGTGGCCAACCCGGGTTCGATTCCCAGCATCCCATATGGTCCCCCGAGTACTGTCAGGAGTAATTCCTGAGTGCATGAGCCAGGGGTAACCCCTGTGCATCACCAGATGTGACTCAAAAAGCAAAAAAAAAGACAGATGAATAGATATATAGGCAAAAAATGGTAAATTATGAGATTATATAAATACAAGTGTCCATTGTGAAAAAATTCTTCATGAAAAAGTCTGCAAAATGAATGAATGTGGTAAATATAAATTTCAATTGCTCTAGCACAAAATTATATTGTGCTAAACAAAGCAAAAACAGAGACTTGCCCTCCAAATCTTTCACTATTTTCAGTTCCATAAATTTAAAATGCTAAGCATGCCAAACTATCTGACAGATCCCATAATAGATGAACCTCTCAAAGAGCAGGATACTGTTTTGTGAGTATGTTCATGGGATGAAGTAAACTATCATTCTATGCAGAGATCAGCCTAGCTTGAAACCTGAAGTATGTGGTATTTGTATCAAGGTGTGAAATTATCAAAGCAGTACTGACAGTAAACAGTTAGCTCTTTGGATCCAGGGGCTATGATCACTGTTGATTTTCTAAGCAATGCAAATTTCTAATGTACCATAAAATATAAAAGTAAATCTAAATTAGAAAAAGCTAATATTCTTGATCTAGTCATTCCATCCCCTTTGCAATAGTTTCTAGAATTTAGTGTGACTTTCACAAGCACAGGAGGGGATACAAGAAATCTCAAGGGATATTAGGCTCAGGTAAATGGAGACAGGTAGAATGAGGTCCCCCATACACTTAAAGTAAAGATGTCTTTATGTTCACTCACAGTAGCAAAATTCTAAGTCAATAGGCAGATCTATTAGGGTGCATAATTAAAGTTCCCAAATATAACCAACCTTGTAATCAAGGAATGGTAAACAAACTAACTTTATAGTCTAGCCTCACTTGCTTATAAATTCTTATCTTTAACAGGTTGGACTCTAATAATATCACAAAAGTTGCAATTCTTAAACACATCAAGTCCCAAAACCTGTACTCCTACTGCTATCCTGTCAGTACAAACTCAATTGTCCCCACTACTGTTTCCCTAGCAACCTCCTACTCCTAACTTGCAAGGTTCAGCTAGAGTCATGTCCTCTGGGAATCTGTCTCTGCCGCATCCTACAAAACTCGTGTCTATGTTATAGATTAACATCCTTGTAATGTAAACTGGAATGGCCAGCATTAAAAACAGTATGGGGGTTCCTCAAGAAATCAAAAATAAAACTTCCACATTTTCCAGCAATTCCACTTCTGCATACACACACCTATATGTCTGCATATGTGTGAGTCTGTATACATCTGTATATATGTATATATATATATATATATATATATCCTAAATTTGTATTTATGTGTATTATAAAGTCAAAATGAATGAAATTATCATCTCAAATAAAACATATTTCCATGTTCACTGCAGCATTAGTTACAGTATTTGAGACATGAAAACAGTTTAAATAATCATAAATAGACCAATTAATAACAATGTGATAAACATACATATAAATACTGGGAAATTATCTAGATTTGGAGTCAAGGAGATATCTCTAGGAAACTGGAGTGCATGCCAGCATGCAAAGGGCCCTGAGTTCAATCCTAGAATTGCATGCCCTCCTGCACACGCACAGGAACAACCCTGAGAAATACCTACCATATGTAGTGCAACAAGGGTGAACTACAAGGGTCCCAACAGAATAAGTCAAACAAAGTAAGACAAATACATGTTATCACTTACATAGATATTTTTTATAAAAATAATTTTTATTTTAAGAAAATAATTAAGGAAAAAAGAAGAAGAGGGTGAGAGAAAACAAAAAAGGAGGAAAGAGAGATTGGGGTGGTAGGAAGTTGGGGTGGTAGAGGGGCAAAATGGAAAGGTTGATAAAATGGGTGCATACTTTCAATTATAAGACAGGTATGGCTGGAGCATCTACTATATGACATTGGGACTATATCTGCCACTGAACTCAAAGTATATTTGAGATTTATTAAGATATTAGAACTTGGGGCTAGAGAGATCGCATAGCAGGTAGGCAGATAGGGTGCCTGCCAGAAGTAATCCCTGAACACAGAGACAGAAGTAAGCCCTGGGCACTGCTCAGTATTAGCCCCCCAAAAATCAAACAAACAAAAATAAAGGACAGTATAACTTAAATAACTTAAATCTCCTCACCAAAAATTTAAATAGGTACATTATATATATATATATATATATATATATGTGTGTGTGTGTGTGCGTGTGTGTGTGTGTATACAAATATATATTTTATAGTTACAATCCCATTTGTCAATAATACTTCGGTAAAGGTAAAAGCAGCAGATGGGGAGAAGGCAAAACAACAAATGCCCTTATACCAGAATTGCCTATTCCTATTTATGACTTCATTCGGCTGAGACCTTTAATGAGGTTTTTCGGCTTTTCAGTATAGAAACTTTGTTGCATGCTGCTCCATGACAGTGATAATCACAGACTCCCAGGGGTCATCTCCCAGCACCTCTCTATTGGTAATTGAGTTAGGATAAACCAGCCACCCTCAGCTCTTCCCCGAACTCATTCTCATTACTTCAGGATCTGAACATGAGCTGAGATAGAATCTACCTATTCTCTCTACTCTGCAAACACAGGGGATTAGCTCCACAGCCTGTGGTTTCCTACAATGCCGATTGGTTTAGAATAGGCATTTTGTTAGAAATTTAGTAGACTGACCTCAGCTACAATCGCCAAATAATTACTGCATTGATCTCCGCTAATGGATCAAAATGTGTATGCACAACAATTAAACATAGGTGAATCAAAAAAGTGTATTATTTACTAGTGTCTTAAAACTACTATATAGCTTGTATGTATTTAGAAAGAGCACAGAGCGATAGCACAGCGGTAGGGCATTTGCCTTGCATGCAGCCAACGTGTCTGACCCGAGTTCGATTCCTCCGCCCCTCTCGGAGAGCCAGGCAAGCTACAGATAGTATCTCGCCTGCACGGCAGAGACTGGCAAGCTACCCATGATGTATTCGATATGCCAAACACAGTAACAACAAAGTCTCCAATGGAGACGTTACTGGGCCTGCTCAAGCAAATTGATGAACAACGGGAGAACAGTGACAGTGACAGTATTTAGAAAAGAAATGAATTTCAATTGTACACTAAAGAATAAAACATCAAGCTAAGAAACCAGAAATAGCTTAAGGCAGACTATCTAACAGATAAAGACAATCTCCATATCCTACAAACTAAGTTCTCCTGAAGATAATACATTCAACAAAGGCAGCAACTTATTATTGATTTATATGCCTACATCCTTCCCTCTCCCTTATGGTGTACCCAAATTTAATATTCTATATTGTAAAAAATCTTTGAGGGGAAGAAGGGGTGGGGTCCGATGGCTCTTCCCCTAGCCTCCCACAATTGGGGTGGGTCCATGCCGCTCCCCGAGCCAGGGCAGCCCGGGCCATGTGGCAGACAGTGGACGAAACAAGGGCCAAGTTGGTTGATTGATTAGATGCCATTTATTCCATTCTCCCCATGTGCCTGCCTCAGTCTCTCTGAGCCTCCCATCCTAGTCTCACACTGCTCCTCATTCCCATCTTCTGTCTCTCCCACTCATCTCTCCATGCTCCATCTCGCAGCCTGGGCTCTCTCTCTCCACATGCTTCCTCCTGTATTCTTCTACATTCTTCTCTCTCTCTGTTCCCCTTGCTAGTCTCTTCATGGTCCATCTTGCTGCCCTGCACTCTCTCTCTCCATCTCTCTTACCTCCCCAACTTCCCAGCACTCTAGGCCACACTGCACCCAGTCAGGTAGCAAAATCAACTTAAGAAAGCCCTTCCTGAGGGCCCACCGGGTTCAAAGGGAATACCACTAAAGAGGTATTCCAAAGCCTTCCTGACTGCCCAACAGCAAAATACCCTTTAAGGTGTTTTTCTCTTTTCCTTCGTCTAATAACTCTATCAACATCTTAATACTAGTTATTTTTGTATGGATACAGTAAGAGATAACATTGAGGCTTGTAGGGCAATTCTCCTGGGAACATCTTGCCACAGACTCAGACTACAGCACTCAGGTCAGATTATTCATTCCTAACCCTAGCAGGGTCCAAATCTAGTTATTACTTTTTGTATCATGACAACATTTGTCCAGGACCAAGATCTTAACTTATAATTAAGCATTATGGCACTTTGGCCAGGCCCATCTCGATGCCAGGGTAGCACATAGCTTACCACTTGCCCTGGTTCCATCCAGTCCCTCATCGGGACCCTGCTTGTGGGGGTGCTAAGAAGTAAGGTCCACTGAGGTTTAGGTGAGAGAAAAGATGCCCAGGAGAAAAATATAATGGAGAGTCACATTACAAAAGCATAGCATATACTGTCGTCCTGTGTCCATACAAAAAGGACATTGTTCTGAATAAACTATGCAAAGGACTTAGGGAGAAGAGAAAAATCAATATTTACAGGTCAACTGAGCACAAAGAAAGAAGTTACAAATAAACACAGAGAAATGGGAGCACTGTGATAGGAGCAACCCATATACCTAAACTACCTGAGGTATGCAGGAAGGACAAAACAATGCTATTCTACACTATATGTATATCGTAATTTAATTAATAATGCATAACCTTCACATAAATATGTATACATGGTTTCATCCTAAGAGGAGAGCACAGAATGCTCACAATAGAGTGGTTTTGATTTTAAGTATAAGGTGAATTGTGTGTTACAAAGCAAAACAGAACACAATATCTTATGAAAGCAGGCCATGATTAAGTTTTGGGAAGAGAAGTAAGAGTGTATTACAAACTTCTGAAACTCAAAAGGAAATGAGTTGTTAACATTAACAAGCATTAACAAGTATGTGGAACAATAGTAAGGTGTGGGTTGAGCACTTGAACAGCTCGACTCATATCCTTCATCAGCTTTTTCATTTATAAAAAGAAGTTAATGAAGCTACTGATTTCATGGAATTTTTGCAAAAATGAAAAACTTAATTCTCTTAAAGACATTTGTTAGTTACCACAGAAAATATGAGATTCCTTGTAGGAGCAAATGTAGTAAGAACAGCAGAAGCAACAGCCGTCGCTTAATTTGGACATTCACACTTAGATCCCTTATGCATGGGTCTGTTAAACTGACTTTGAATTGGGGCTGATGGTAATTAGTTATTAGGTTTTTAATCCTCACTCATTCTAATTAAATATTTACAAAAAATACAAAATAAATATTTTCCTGAAATTTCCCTCTCTCACATTCAAGATACCTAATTCATATTCCCCATGAAGAGTTTCACACGAGATTTCTATTTCTCTTAAAATGCAGAATGCTCTCCTTTTAATTTATCCCATACTAAATGTATTTATGCAATTATAGATTTGCTGGGAAAAACTCCAACCGTCTTTTCCAAAGCCAATATCTGAGTGGTAGTGCAAAGCAGTTAACAACACTTACAAATTCTGCGTGCTGCTTTCTCTAAAATGTCTTCTTCGATTGTAAATACCAGTTTTCTTAATCCCCTTCCACATATTTCCTAGGAAACCTATTTTTAAAAAAGAAAGTTTAAAGCATCAGTAAAATAAAAACTTGCTTCCTAATTAACATCTTCCCACACAAATAGGAATAAAACATAATAAAGATTTTAAGTTTGATGGGATAAGCTGGAATATTAACAAATTCTTTCCCATACATATTCTAAAAAAGGGAATGAAATGCCAAAATTTCAAGTTCACATATTAAACATTTTATATTATTTTGCAAGCTGTATGAAGTAGCTCTACATTACTAAGAAAATAATAATTAACTTCTTCGCCTAAGAATTATTCTCCTTTACCTATATGTCAAGTTTGATATGACTTCCTTTATCATGGTCAATTCTACCTGTTAGTGTTTGTCACTGTATACTTAGAACTACAAATTTAATAGCACGAATGGATCATAACATCTGTATTAGCACTGTAGCACTGTAGCACTGTCCTCCCATTGTTCATCGATTTGCTCCGGTGGGCACCAGTAACATCTCCATTGTGAGACTTGTTACTGTGTTTTGGCATATGGAATATGCCATGGGAAGCTTGCAATTAGTATAGAAAAATATTGTTGAGATTTTAGCTCTATATTTCTTAAACAGAAATTGCCATTAAGTCTCCATTAGCCCTAAAAACACTTTACTAGTTGAAATTTACTACATACTGAAAATCTAAAATTATTACCAAATTTACTAATCTTTCCCAAACAAATTTAAAATTTAAAGGTCAGGTGTATTTTATTTTTCCCAAACATGATCTTCTAAAAATAAATCATACGTGCATTCACCATCTACAATTTAATTATCCTCCTGAGACTAGAGAGTTAGAGTCAGAGGGTATCATTGAGCAGCCTTTGGGAAATTGAAGCTCTTTCATTTGCATTACTTTTTAGTAACAGGAATTCAGACTCTGCCTTTCTTTCCCCCCTGTGAAAAGGTCACAGTCTATCATTATTATTAGAAGTTTGAATGAAAAATGGTAAGGTAGATACTTTTTATGATAAAAGTTAGGGGAAAAGAAAACAAATAACATGTTGACATTTAAAGTATTCATTTTCAAAATAGAGGGCACTGTGGTCTGTCACTAGCATGTTTCCTCATTATTGGGTTTTCTTCCATTTATAGAATCTCTGGGTTAGAAGGAGTAATAAAGGTCATCTTGTCCAACTACCACCTGATCCCTAGAAAATGTCTTTTCTGTGGTACAGTCTGGTTTATATTCTTATAAATTATTTTTATTGTCAGTAAAGAGCCATTTTATTATACTTCATAGTGAATATTTGATTATGATTAACTTCTAACATCTTTATTTCATTTGACACTTAAAAAAGTTTTTCTAAAACTTCATAAATTTTGCTTCTAATTCTCTTAACTTTTTTCCACATTGGGTATGAATATATGGTTATTTTTTAAATATTTTAGCATAATATCTTAAAATATTTATTTACTTGTTTATTAGAAATCTCATTAAATTGTATGTCAGATATTTTATCCCCAATATTTTCAATAAAAAGGCTACTATTTTTTAGTTTAAAAGAATATTTTACTTTTACAATATATATAGTGAGTTACATTCTAATGCAAATAGTTATATGAAATTTGTTGTAATAATGATTAGTGGTTCTCTTCATATAAAGAATTAGCTGGACTCATTTGTGGAGTATTGAACAACATAACATGAAGCTGATTCCTAAGGATAGTAGATACACGGGACAGGAAAATTGCTCCATAGCTGGAAGCCTGCTCATAAGCAAAGGGGAGAAGGCAGCTGGAATAGAGAAGGGATCACTAAGAAAATAATGGCTTTGAGGAACCGATCAGGATAGGAGATGTGTGCTGAAAGTAGATAAAGGACCAAAAACGATAACCTCTGTGTCTGTATTGCAAATCATAATTCCCAAAAGTAGAGAGTATGGGAAATATTGTCTGCCATGGAGGCAGGGGGAGGATTTGAAAGTGGGGGGGAGTAGAAGAGGCATACCGGGGATATTGGTGGTGGGGAATGTGCACTGGTGGAGAGACAGGTGTTTGATCACTGTGTGATTGCAACCCAAACATGAAAGCTTGTAACTATCTCACAATGATTCAATAAAATTTAAAAAAAAATAATTAGCTGGGGGCTGGAGCAATAGCACAGCTGGTAGGGCCTTTGCCTTGCACGCAGCCAACCTGGGTTCAATTCCCAGCATCTCATGGTCCCCCAAGCACTGCCAGGAGTAATTCCTGAATGCATGAGCCAGGAGTAATCTCTGTTCACCGCTGAGTGTGACCAAAAAACAAACAAACAACAACAACAACAAAAAATTAGCTGAAATCACACTTCCTTTCCCTTTTGATTATATTTGTGCATTCCTTTCTCTCACGGTTACCTAGTTACTTCCAGGTGTAAATGACTGTTTAGTAGAGTAAGAATTTTAAAAAGGAACTTTTATTATTTGCCAGAAGGAGAGAGAGAAAAATAATTGTAGAATTTAAAATGCTATCATTCACTTAAAATGTCTCTTAAAAATCTCGATCCTCATATAACAGCTTCATAAACCCAAGTGATAGTTCATCATCATCAGCTGAAAGACTCTTAGTTGGATGGTTTGGCTTTTATTTTATATTTTAGGTGAGTTTGATAAAATATTTGTTTAAACTCTATCCAATTCCTTATCTATGTTCGACATGTGGATTGCAAAGATAAATAAAACTCAATTAAAAGGACATATATAGACATAAGAAGAAAAGTTGAAGTGCTAGTTGAAGAAAGAAGCTTCTTTCCTACATAAGTTTCCAACTAGGTATAAGTTTCAGGGTAGTAAAGGAATCTAGAAAAGTTGAGGTGGTTTAAACAAGAATAAAGCAAGTTCATTAAAGAAAATAGCATGTTCTGTTTAGATTTACATGGTGGAGGCCTCCAAAGTAAGAGGTCTGTGTAACATTCTCGGGGGAAGCTTTTCATAGTGTATTGTTGGGCTGCTTTAGGCAGGAAACTTTTCTTTCTAGAAATTGGTTAATCCTGGGACGGGGCAAGTGCAGGAGACATAGAGTCAATCCTGGGGAGGAAGAAAATTGTATATAAAATGTTCTTTCTGAGTCATCATCTGAAGAAAATGCGAGATACATAAAATATCTTAATAATTTAAGTGAATAATAAAATGATATGAGCCAATCATGTAAAGATGATTAAATGTACATCAAACAATTTAAAAGGTATGCCAGGAAAAGAGAAGTGGGGCCAATTCTAGGAATTTGAGTGGCACATGCATAGAATTGTTAACTTGCTGTATTATATCTCCACTGGGCCAAATTTGTGAGGCAGGGTGCCTAGGTCAGTTCCACTAACTGAAGGGCAGAATGGAGCAATGGTGGGGCCTTTAGACTCCTAGAAATATTTGATTATCTTAGTAGAGACAATTTCAGACGGTCAGGCCTTTGAAATTGGGACTTAACCTGGCATCTCTTTAGAGAATTTCTGCTAGACCCCTTCACTAGTGGCATGCCTAAGTGGCTCTGAGGCCACAGAGCAACTGTACATTGCAAGTCTGTGCCATTGCAGCTCAAGGGCCAATTAATCAATGGCCAGCCACATGTTAAAAAAAAGGAAGAAGAAAGAAGAAGAGGAAGGGGAGGAAAAAGGAGAAAGCATAGAAGAAGGGGAGGGGAGAAAGGAAGAGGAAGGGGGGAGGAAGGGGAAGGTGGGAAGATAGGAACGGGAGGAGGAGGAAAAGGAGGAATAAAAGGAGGAGGAAGAAGAGAAAGGAAGGAGGAAAAAGGAAGTGGAGGATAAAGGAGGAGGAGGGGGTAGTAGGAGAAGAGGTGAGAGAAGAGGAGGAGGAGGGGGAAGAAGGGAAATAGAAGGACTAGGTAGAAGGACCCCTATCTCACATCCTACATAAAAGTGCATCAAAAAAGATTAAAGATTTAATATCTAGCCTCAATCCATACATTATATTGAGAAAAATATAGGCAAAATCCGTATCTCTTAAGACACAGAAATACTCAAGATCTCTAAATAAACAGGCCTCATTGTTTCTGCCCATTTACTGCATTTAACCATACCATTACTCATTCTATCACATTTCTCGTTATCCAAAGAAGAACAAATACTTCAAGTTTACTTTTTTGTGTCATTTCTTTCTCCTGGGTCACATAAAACTTATTATCAAACAAGTGAGCTTGATTTTCTCTTGTTAACCTACCTTTTGTTATAGGCATTCCAGCTAACAGTTTAGAAAGGCAAAGAAAACAAATATATTCCTTTTCCAAAGTATTTTAACTCAAAGCCATGAATTGAAGAGATTCTCAGGAATACATATGCTAATGATTAGAATCTTCACGCTCACTGACAGCCCCCAAAGCTCTTGGACTTACTTGAGTCTGCAAAACAACTCAAGAGATCATCTTTTTTGATACAAATGCAAATTTCTTAAACATAACTTTTAAATTGAACATTCTCCCCCACCCCTTTTTTCCTTTAGATTTTCTGGTAACTAAGCAAATAACTCACAGTGTGGTTAAGAACAGTACTAATCTATCTGAGCTGCCTTTACCCCTAGAGTGTGAACAACTTGGAATTTAACACAGCTGTTCTCGGGTGTTAGTCTCTTATTTTGTTCGAAAAGGGAGCAACAAATAAAGGGTGCTGGGAAGATATGCCCAGGATGGGAGATGCCTGCTGAAAGTAATCTATGGACCGAACATGATTGCCACCCAATGTCTCTTCTGCAGACCACAGCACCCAAAAGGAGAGATAGAACAAAAGGGAGTGCCCTTACACAGAGGCAGAGTGGGATGGGGGATGGGGGGTGGGAGGGATACTGGGATTGGTGGGGGTGGAGAATGGGCACTGGTGGTGGGATGGGTACTCGATCATTGCATAACTGAAACCCAAGCACAACAACTTGTAAGTCTACAACTGTACCTCATGGTGTTTCACTAATAAAAAAATTAATTAATTAATTAATTAATTTAAAAAAAAACAGTACTAATCTGAGCACAACTCAGAAGATAGTTAGCAAATGTATAGTTTCTCTTCTTTGTGTCTTCTAAAATGCCTAACATTAAGTCATTTTATGTGCTAGGTGGTTTGTTTAGTTATTCACCTTTTTATTTCCTTGTCCTTATTCACTGGGAGGTAAACTGTAGCAAATGCTTCAACATCCCAGTGATGGCTGTGACTTTGCTTTGACTAGAATATTGTAGAAATGAAACAGTGTTGGTTCCTGGCTATAAATATTATGTATATCTGTCTGTACTCCTGCATCTTTTAAAAAAAATCTAATTTATTTTTTAATTAAATCACAAAACTGTGAGATACACAGCTACAAAGTTGTTCATGATTAGATTCAGTCATATCATGTTCTAACACCTGTCCCTTCAATAGAGTACATGTACTTTTTCCACTACCAATGTCCCCAATTTCCTTCCCACCCCCACCCTATGGCAAGCACTTTCTCTTTCTCCCTCCCTCCCTCTCTTTCTCTCTCTCTCTATCTCTCTGTCTGTCTCTGTCTTTGTCTCTCTGTCTCTCTGCCTCTCTGTTTCTGTCTCTTTCTCTCTATCTTTGTCTCTCTGCCTCTCTGTCCTTCTCTCTCTTTCTCTCTGTATTTCTCTCTGTCTCTCTCTCTGTCTTTCTGTCTCTCTCTCTCTCTCTCCTTTTGGGCATTATGGTTTGCAATACGGATACTGAAAGGTTATCATGTATATCTCTTAACTACTTTCAACGCTCTGTTCTTTTCCAGAGTGATCATTTCCAACTACTATTGTTATACTGGTCCCTTCTCTATCCTAACTGCCCTCTATACCACACACAACTGTGGCAACTTCCAACCACTGACTAGTCCTCCTGAGCCCTGTTTTCCCTGGCTTTGTATCCCTGAATCTTTAGTCTATTTTCCAGGAGAACAACTAGGTAACTAGAGCTCTCAGAATAAAAAGACCTTTGGAGCAGACTTGAAGCCAACTTGCCCTGAGATATAACCATACCAACTAACCTGTAGAGCATTACATAAAAACTAAATCACTGTTATTTTAAGTCAGTGAGATTTAGGGGTTGTTACACTACTTTATAAGAAACAGATTTACTTTGCTTTGTATATGTTCTCTAAATTTTTTATTTATATTTATAGGGTTTTAGCCAGTGAAATACAACATAAGGGGTGGAATTATCTTGTAAAGCACTAATCAGTTTAGTAATTATTTTTTGAGATATCTCAAGAAGAAGTGGTCCATATTTTATAATTCACTGGAATTTTATGGGGGTTGCTTTTGTTTGGGGACTATGTCTGGTGGCACTCAGGGCTTACTCTTCCCTCTGTGTTATGTGGTACCAGGGATCAAACCTGGATATTCAGCACGGTATCATCTCTCCAGTTCTGAGATTTTATGGACTAGATATTGGTAAACTATTATTATTTACAATGTTGGTGTTTATTGTTCTCTTCCATAAACTAAAGTTTCTTTGGTCCATCTTTCTCTTCATGAACACAATCATGATTATGAATTTTGTGTGTGTGAATGCTTGGCTTAAATGAAAACTGTAGACTTCAGCTATAACATTTATATGCTGCTCAAGTCAGAAATCTTAGAATTTGTAAAGGATCATAAAAAACAAGATTAGCAGGTACTAATCTTATGTGCAAATACTTGATTTACAGTGATGAACTGAACACTGAAACAATACCCACATTTTCCAGGAAAATAAATTATAAACTTAAAAGCATTTGCAAGCTAAAATGATGCCAATAAAAGACAGTACAAAAGGAAGGGTGATTGCCTTGCATATGGCCAACTACATTCCATCCCCAGCACTACACATGGTCCCTTGAGCACCGCCAGAAGTAATGTCTCAGGTCAGAGCCAGGAGTAAAGACCTAAGCACTGATGGGTGTGGATAAAATAAAAAAATAAAAGTCCTTAAGGATATAATCCCCAAAATCATTAAAACTGATTTTTTTTTACTTTCACATTTTAAAGATTAAACATACTTCAGATTCTACATAACATTGGGGTTTTGGTAGCTTGGAGATTAAGGTTCAGATAGGAATCTCAGGGATCAAAGTCAGAGTCCTTATTCAGCCCAGAATTTACTATGTTATACTTATTTATGGGCTGGAGCAATAGCACAGAGCATAGGGCGTTTACCTTGCACACAGCCAACATGGCCTACCTGAGTTCGATTCCTCCACCTCTCTCGGTGAGCCCAGCAAGCTGCCGAGAGTATCTTGCCCGCACGGCAAAGCCTGGCAAGCTTCCTGTGACGTATTCGATATACCAAACACAGTAACAAGTGTCACAATGGAGATATTACTGGGCCCGCTTGAGCAAATCGATAACGGGAGGATAGTGACAGTGACAGTGATACTTATTTATAATATTTAAACTATTTTGGAAACAAATTCAGTTTTTAGATACCTCAGCGATAACTTTAAAAGCTTAAATATTTTAAAGTATTTTTATTTTAAAAGCGATAGCACAGCAATAGCACAGCTGGAGCGATAACACAGCAGTAGGGCATTTGCCTTGCACGCAGCCAACATGGCCGACCTGAGTTTGATTCCTCCGCCCGGCAAGTTACTGAATCTCGCCCACACGACAGAGCCTGGCAAGCTACCCGTGACGTATTTGATATGCCAGACACAGTAACAAGAAGTCTCATAATGGAGACGTTACTGGACCCGCTCGAGCAAATAAATGAACAACGGGAGGACCGTGATCCGTGATTTTTATTTAATTTTCAATGTATGTCTTATTTATTTTTCAGTGCCTGGGATTGAATCCATATATCCTCACACATGTAAAACAATTTCTCTAACTATGCTTGGTGCATGTTTACTTATAGATTACTACAATAACTATTATAATGTAATTCTTTTATTAGTATTATTATAATGTATTTATTTTAATGCATAAAATACAGAAACAATTTGAGTGATTGATTTTATGTGATATAGAAAATCTGTAGGAACAACAAAATATTAGAAATAATCATAGATTTCCTGATACTTTGAGGTTGAAGAACATTTGGCTCAATCTTCCTGAAACTTAATTTTCTCATCTAGAAAATGTAACAAGAACTTATGAGGGCTTGGAGACATCATGAGGACAGGCTTTGAAGGATAATGTATGAAAACACTATATCTGACATAGGTAAAGCCCAATAAATAAAAAATATTATTTGTTACTGTAAAGGTAAAGGTAAAGGTAAAGGCCCTCCCGTTGATCGTCGATTTGCTCGAGCGGGCCCAGTAACGTCTCCATTGGAGACTTTGTTGTTATTGTGTCTGGCATATCGAATACTCTCGGTAGCTTGCCGGGCTCTCCGAGAGGGGCGGAGGAATTGAACTCGGGTCGGCCATGTTGGCCGCTTGTAAGGCGAACGCCCTACCCGCTGTGCTATCGCTCCAGCCCCTTAATCACAGAGCAACAGCAACAATAAGATGTCTAAAATCTGAAGCTCTGGCTCGCTCTTCAAGTCCATGTTCTCCCTTGAACACATATCTCGCTCATCTCTATGTTTCATTGCTTGTTTAATTCCACTAGAGAAGTCTGCATTCACTCTTGAACACATTCTCCTCTTCATTCTCCCCTCACATCTTTCTAAATAAGTTCCTATAAAACCATCTTGCTTCACCAAAAAGTAAAAACAAATCTGAAGCGTAGGTCCTCTAAGAAGCATTGCTACTTTAACATGTAAATAAATATGATGTCTGTGGCTTTGATTACTCCCATATAGTTCTTCAATTTATCTTTGTGACAGTTGGAAACAGGAGAGGAGAAAGATAGGGTTTGATTGTTCACAGATTACTCTATCTTTAAAAATAATAATTATTATATTTTATGTTACATGTTTACAATAGTATCAATGTTCATGAATTTGATATACAAAATTATCACACTTAATCACTACCAAAGTACCCAAGATTCTTTTTTTTTTTGCTTTTTGTTTTGCACTCAGTGATGCACAGGGTTTACTCCTGGTTTTGCACTCAGGAATTACTCCTGGCAGTGCTCAGTGGACCATATGGGATACTGGGGATAGGACCTGGATCAGCTGCGTGCAAGGCAAATGCCCTACCCACTGTACTATCACTCCAGCCCCAAGATCCATATCTCTATGTTACTTCTCGTCCACCTCTTCATTCCCCAACTTTCATACTTTCATGGTATTTCCAATTTTGCAATCAAAGATAAAGGATTTGATATCAGTCAATTCTTTCTGTCCCCCTTGTTCTGTTTCTCTCTATACCAGAGATGAATGGGATTATCCAGTATTTGTTGGAAGGGATTTGCTCAAAATAATGTCTTAAGGAATCAAGAACAATGTTTCCAATTTCAAATGTTACACATACACTGGAACAATCAATCATCACATTTATCAGGATCATTTGATCTATTCAACAATCACCTCATCATGTGGTCCAAGCTCAGTTCCACCTGATTCTTACTGCCAAACTGAAAGAACAGCAGTAGTTCTCATAATAACAATAACTACACTAAACATCTCCTTGGTTCCAGTACTGTGCTACCAACTTCACATATTTAGATCTCCTAATAATGCTTAAGAAATACTAGAATACTAGAATTATAAATCTTAGGATGAGGAAATGGGCCATAGACATCAATGCTCCCTATTCTTAGCACCAAATAAGGCACGGGACAGGTTATTTTGGCTTTCAAGTTTGTTTGTTTTATCTGTATCTTTTAATGGTAGAGTCAGCATTTAGCGTTAAAATAGAGCTTGACTTGGAAGCGACCTAAGATTTCATCCAAATTAAACCTGTTTTTTTATACATGAGGACTCTGAAGTCAATATCAGAACATCCAAGTCACAAAACCAAAAGAAGAAACCAAGGTTATAAAATCCACAATATACCTTTGTTCTCTCTCTCTTCCCTTCCCCCCCTCTCTGAATATGACAATAATTAAATTCTGCTGCTTTGAATTATGCCACTGAAGAGAGAATTAAGTCCAATCTCATACAGGACCAGAGAACTCAAATGTCATGGGCACTTGACATTGCATGCCCCAAAGGCCCAAGTTCAATCCCCAGAATCATGTGTATCCCAGAGTACAAGTGGCTGTAGCCCAGAGACCCTTGAGTGCTTCACTGTAGTGCTTCCTTAACACAGAACTGTGCAGCCTGGTTGGGTTAGTGATAATAGGAATGGACTCTGGGTGCCCTGAAAACTACGTGAAGCTCCCCAATTAATTATTTGAAATCTATCATATATACTATTATAAATATCTTTAGCTGTATTTCCTTATCAGAAAGACTGTGACAAATTTTGGATACCATTACCACTGTTTTTATAAACTGCTCCGTAAAAGATAGAAAGCTAAATTAATGAGGAACAAAGAATCATTCTAGACTTCTCACCTTGAATACACACTATTGAATGAAAGCAGAGCTCTGAGTGGGTGGCAATGACATTGTTAAAAGAAAAATAACCAATCTCCCCCAGTTTCTCTTTAATATGTAGGAGTCAGACTTGTTTGGGCTTCACCTATTGTAAAAGTCCTGCTGACTGTTCCCATTCACCATCACCTCTTGCTGACTGAAGCACGATTTCTGACGTCTGTTTCTGACGTAAATTGAAGCAATACTGACAGCTTCAACTTACCAACATAATTCAGAGGTTGTGCTCTTTGGCAAGGGCTTAGACTTATTTTTTGTTTTGTTATTATGCTGGTCTGGATACATCACTTTATAAAATAATAGTCAAGGCCAGAGCATTGTCTCTATGCTGCCAAAACATATTTATCTATTTATTTATTTATTGCAAAAGCAAAGAAATTTTATTACTAGCCTGAGCCAGTGCTAGCTAAAGCTAGGGTCCAAGTCTCATCCTATGCAGTGGAGTCTTGACAAGGACCCTGACTCCAAATCACGAGCAGCCAAAACATATTTTAAAGGTTTTTTGTCTTACAAGCAGCCAACATGGCTGACCCGAGTTCGATTCCTCCGTCCCTCTCGGAGAGCCCGGCAAGCTACCGAGAGTATTCAATATGCCAGACACAGTAACAACAAAGTCTCCAATGGAGACGTTACTGGGCCCGCTCGAGCAAATCGACGATCAACGGGAGGGTCTTTACCTTTACCTTTACCTTTGTTTTTCATTGTTCACAACACTTCAATATTGATATGCATGAAGCATATTTTCCAGTCTCCCATTATTTGTCATTCAACTTTTTCAAAAGCCTTTGTGGATTCTGGCTTGATTTTCTTTTAGTTGGCAGTTGCTATGGGTGAATGTATGAATACTCCACACCCCCACCAAATAATATGTTGATTCCCAAATCTAATCCCCAATGTAAAGATATTTAGAAAAGAAGCCTTTGAAGATAGTTTGGATTAAATTGGGGCAGGTGGGTAAAGTGCTAATGATGGGATTAGTCTTTAAAAAAGAGAAAGAGTCATAATTGCTCTCTGTTTAACTGTGCACAGTGAGAGACCATGTAAAGACCCAAAGATGTGTAAAATAGAGGGAAGATATTACCAAGACACCAACTTTGCCTTTATCTTGATCTTGGATTTTCTGTCTTTAAAACTGTGAAAATGAACTATTACTGCTTAATTCAGCCATTCTGTTATATTTGTTAAAGCAGTCTGACTAAAGATATCACTGAAAATTTTGGGAGAATGAAAGAGTATTTCAATGTTTATACCATTAATGTAATTTTTACACATCAGTAAATAATTCCTAATGCAAGTGTCCTATGAAACATTTTAGGCCTTTGGGATGTGAGTGCTTTTATTCAGGATCAACACCTTTTCCTTCCTGACTTGTGGCAATGGTTGAAAAGTATAAAGTGTATGATAGGTTCAGATCCCCTTTTCAGGCTACATGAGAATTCCAAATAGGTTCAACAAATGAATCTCTTTAAATGAAGGCTCCAAAGGAAGGCAAGTAAGCTGTTTGGTTGTTTGAATGATGCTTCAAAATGCACTTTCCCCCAACAGAATGAGTGCATACCAACATGGATTCTAGACCTGTAAGACCCAGACATTCTGTGAACTAAAAGTGAAAAAGAAGATCCTGATGTACATTCAAATAGATTTCCTGTGAATAATTCATCAAGTATCTAAAACTCCCATCTTAAACTATTCTTATAAAAGATACTTGGCAAAGCTTCAAGCAAAGCGGTGATGTTCTCAGACATATGAGGAGGATAGCTATTAAAAAATGCTTCCACAGGTTTTGGATCAGTGTAAAAGAGAATTTCTAAACTATTGAGCATCACAATAATTTTGTTACTTTCTGATCTCTGAGTTTAAAAGACATATGTCTGGGCCTGGAGTATCACATAAGTGCCTCTGGGAGAATTATATCTAAAAGTACTTAAAGGAAGAAACAAAGGCACACTCCAGCAACAACAAACCCTGAAATACATATAGAGAGTCCTGACAATATGGTCTGGACTAATTTAAAGACATACCTTATATTTTAACTACAGATATCTGGGGTAAAAAACTACTTGTTGCTTGAAGAACAATACCTTGGTTTATTAAAAAAGTTATGAAAAAGAATAAAAATCATTTATGAATTATAAACTAAAAACTAGTAGCTCAGAATACAAAAGTGAAAGAAACTTTAGTTCATGGTATGAGAGAGACATAAAACTCATTTCATAAGATTTCATGAAATGATTGTGACATGTGGGTAAGAAGATAAACCTCAGAAATATGCAATATCAAATTAACTTTTTAACACGATAACAAGATTAAATATCCAGCAAAAATAAAGACATGAACAATCCTTTCTAGGGTCTCTTCATGTCTTACAAAATAACATTTCTGTGACCACACCCAGTGGTACTCAGGGCTTACTCCTTGCTCTGAACCCTGGGATTACTTCTGGTGGGCACAGTGGACTATCTGGGGTACTGGGGATCAAACCCAAGTTGTCTGTCATCATGCAAGGCAAGCTCCCTACCTACTGTACTATCTCTCATGTACAAAGAGTTATACTTAATAGATCTTTTATATGGCAATATACTGCCACTTAATAAAATGCTCTTTGTATGGTCCTGTTCTCCTGTTTCTATTATAGTTGCCTAGGTTCAAATTAGTCTGTGAGCTGATTGAAACAAAGATGATATTGCAGATATCTCTCTAACCAGTGCTCAGTGATGCTCTTTGCATATATTTATTTTTCAATTTATACTTGATAAGTATTTTAAAGTGCTCTTACATGGAAAAATCTCTGAAAACCATCAACAGGTCTGTAATAGACGCAAAAATTCTTTGTGCTCTCTTGAACCAGAAAGCAGAAAAAGGCAGTCTAGTCTAAAAACAAGACTTTAAGATCAAGGTACAAATAGACAGTTCAATGCTGAATACAAGTTTTGCATGCAGGAGGCCCAGGTTCTATTCCTGGTACCATATGGTCTCCTTAGAGTTGCCAGGAGTAACCTCTGCCCTAAACCAGGAGTATCCCTCTAGCACTGCCAAGTGGGATCCCAAAACAAAAATGAACAAACATAAAAGGAATAAAACTTCATTGATAGGCTCATTTATTCAAGCAAGAGGAAAGCAACAAAGATAGCTCTAGTTGACTTCCCGGAGAGCTTCATTGAGTTTCAAAATCATCTTTGATTATGTTCCATGCAGGGGACAGTTATAGATGAGTTTTGTGAGAAAATGGAAGGAGATTTCTAAATATCAGGGTTCTACCCCTTTTGATTCCTTTTATGACTATGGCGTTACCTAATAATTATAATTAGCTTTACTAAACCCATACCAAGAGACAAATAGATGAATGATGCAAGCTAATAGGAGCCACTCCCAATAAAAGACTACAAGGTATTAACTTCTGTTGACAGAATTTAGGTATCACCAATATAAACAGCTGTAAGCCCTGACTGCTCCCAACACAGTCTAGAATATATATCAGGTATTAATGAAATCATCACTGAATCTGTACTTCATTGGATCTCAGTGCTGGCCTGTAAACATTCTTTCACTACTACTATAAAATGGAAAGGAGATGCAATCAATTCAGCAATAAAAGACCATTTTTTCCAAGTTTACCCTGATACAGAGATGATAAAATTAGTGCCAGGATGATAAAAAATATTTTTTGAAATAAATTAAACATGATGATTTCCCCTGTAACCTGGATTCAAGTCTGCTTGCTGGTTTCCTTTAAGAAGCTGCATTAAATGAGTTAGCTAGATATTTTGCTTATTTTCCGTACTGTTCCCTGAAGATACATTTCCTTCTTCTCCCCACCATGTTCCCAATTATCCTCAGCTTTTTTATTAAGTACCACAGTGTTCTTTGTATAAACAGAACATTTTACAAAACAGTAAAGTCAATAACATATGCTTCATAAGTTCTTTAACTTCTTTAAATACTTTTGAGAAAAGATTTTCAATAGCTGTCCAGATATTATTCTAGTAAATAGAATTCAACAACTCATCAAAAAGATCATACCATAATAAAATAGGATTTATTCTGAGGATGCTGGGATTGTTTAACATTCTCGTCAATCAACATAATATACCATATCAATAAAAGAAAAAAGCAATATGGTCATATCAAAACATGCAGAGAAAACATTTAACAAGATCCAGCACCCATTTATGACAAAAACTCAACAAAATGTGAGTTGAATGAACATTCTTCAATGTAGTGAAAGCCATCTACCACAAATCCACAGCAAGCATTATTCTCCGTGGGGAAAATCTAAAAAGGTTTCCCTCTAAGATCAGGTACAAGATAAGGGTGCCCACTCTCAGCATTCCTATTCAATATAGTACTGGAAGTACTTGCCATCGCATTTATGCAAGAAAAAGATATCAAGGGCATCCATACAGGAAAGGAAGAATTCAAGCTTTCACTATTTGCAGATAATTTAATTATTATACTTCAAAAATCCTACAGGGGCTGGAGTAGATAGCACAGTGAGTAGGGCATTTGCTTTACACGCTGCCAACCCGGGTTGACCCTGGTTCCATTCCCAGCATCCCATATGGTCCCCTGAGCACTGCCAGGGGTAATTCCTGAGTGCAGAGCCAGGAGTAATCCCTGTGCATCACCAGGTGTGACCCAAAAGGCAAAAAAAAAAAATCATAAGACTATCAAAAAAGCTACTAGAAACAATAGATTTGTACAATAAAGTGACAGTTTACAGAACCAGTACTCAAAAGTCCATGGCTTTCATACATACAAATAATAAAAGGACACTGAAAAAACAGTCCCACTTAAAATTGTGCCTTGGAAAATAAAGTACATTAAAATCAGTCACTAAAGAGGTCAAAGACCTATACAATGAAAACTACAAAACACTACCTCAAGAAATAAAAGACAAGACAAGGAAATGAAGACACATCCCCTGCTCGTGGATTTAGAGAATTAAATAAAGGTAAAAGTAAAGGCCCTCCCGTTGTTCATCGATTTGCTCGAGCAGGCCCAGTAACGTCTCCATTGGAGATTTTGTTGTTACTCTGTTTGGCATATCGAATACATCACGGGTGACTTGCCAGGCTCTGCCGTGTGGGCATTGTCAAAATTGCAATACTCCTTGAAGCACTGTACAGATTCAATGGAGTCCCTATAAGAATACACCTGACATTTTTTCAAGGAAATAAAACAAAAACTCCGAAATTTTTATAGAACAATAAACCCCCACAAATAGATGGGAGGCATCACCTTCCCTAACTTCAATGGTACTACAAAGCAGTAGTAATTAGAACACCATGGTAATGGAATAAAGACAGACTCACAGATAATAGAATAGAGTTGAATAATCCTAACACAGACCCTCAAATATATGATCACTTAATCTTTGATAAAGGAGCAAGAAATATGAAGTGGAGCGAGGAAAGCCTCTTCAACAAGTGGTTGTGGGAAAACTGGGCAGCTACATGTAAAAAAAAAATGAACTACTCAGACCTCTAACACCATGCACAAAAGTCAGATCAAAATGGATTAAAATATCAGACCCAAATCTATCAGGTAAATGAAGGAAAATGTAGGCAAAACTCTCCATGACACTGAAGCTAAACACATTTTCAAAGATGAAACACCACTGGTTAAGGAAGTTATAAACAAATGGGACTGCATTAAATTAAGAAACTTCTGTATCCAAAAGAAATGAGAAATGCTAACCAAGATACAAAGATAGCCCATGGAATGGGAAAAATTATTTACCCAATACCCAATACTGATAAAGGTTCAATATCAAACATATGTAATGCTGGTAAAATTTTACAAGAAACGAAACACTCAACCACATCAAAAATGGGGAGAAGAAAGGAACAGAAACTTCCTCAAAGAAGAAATTCAAATGGCCAAACGGCACATGAAAAACATACTCTACATATGGGTGATGCAAATCAAAACAATGAGATATCACCTCACACCACTGAGACTGGCAAACATTCAAGAGAACAAGAACAACTAGTACTGGGCAGATTCAGAGAGAAAGGGACTCTCATTCATTGCTGGCAGGAACATCGACTGGCCTAGCCTTTTTTGAAAACAATAATAAGATTCTACAGAAGAAGAAGAAGAAGAAGAAGAAGAAGAAGAAGAAGAAGAAGGAGAAGGAGAAGGAGAAGGAGAAGGAGAAGGAGAAGGAGAAGGAGAAGGAGAAGGAGAAGGAGAAGGAGAAGGAGAAGGAGAAGGAGAAGGAGAAGGAGAAGGAGAAGGAGAAGGAGAAGAAGGAGAAGAAGGAGAAGAAGAAGGAGAAGAAGAAGGAGAAGAAGGAGAAGGAGGAGAAGGAGAAGAAGGAGAAGAAGGAGAAGAAGAAGAAGAAGAAGAAGAAGAAGAAGAAGAAGAAGAAGAAGAAGAAGAAGAAGAAGAAGAAGAAGAAGAAGAAGAAGAAGAAGAAGAAGAAGAAGAAAAAAAAAAAAGAAAAGGAAAAACCAACTAGAAATTGAGCTCCCATTTGACCCAGCAATAAGACTTCAGGAAATATTTGGGCCATTGGGGGTCCAAAACACACAGCAGAAACATCATCTGTGCTTCTATGTTCATTGCGCACTATTCACAATAGCCAGAATCTGGAAACAACCGAAGTGCCTAGGAAGAGAGGTCTAGCCAAAGAAACTATGGTACATCAACACAATGGAATACTACACAGCTGTTAGGAAAGATTAAGTCTAGAAATTTGCTTATAAATGGATGGACATGGAAAGTAACATGCTGAGTGAAATGAGTCAGAATGAGAGGGACAGATATAGAATGACTCATTTGTGGGATTTTTAAAAAAGTGTACTCCATTATTGTGAACAACTCTATGAACATAAATTCTTTTAAAAAAATTTAAAAGTATGATATGAATAAATAAGGCCAGGAAAAACAGGGGCTAGGAGGATTGTTCAATGGCTGGAAGCTTGCCACAAGTGTGTGGGAGGCAGTTAGGATAGAGAAGAAACCAGTATGACAATGATAGTTAGAAATGATCACTCTGGACAGCTGTGAGAATGAAATACACTTCAATTTAGTGTTGAAAGTAGGTAAATGAATATACATCATACTTGATAACCTATAAATATCTGTATTGCAACCATAATGCTGAGAGAGAGAGCTTTCCACGGAGGCAGGCGGGTTGGGGAGGGGGCAGTGGGAGGGAAACTGGGGGTATTGGTGATGGGAAATATACACTGGTGAAGGGATGGGTGTGGAAACATTATATAACTGAAACCCAATAAAGAACAACCTTGCAACTCTGTATCTCACTGTAATTCAATTAAAAAAATTGTAAGAGAAAAAACTGTCAAAATTACTTATATTGCACCAATTCTATGCCTTCTGCAACTATTACCTGGTTGAAAAAAAACTGAGTATGAAGAAAATGGAAAGAAAAGATGGAAAAGGAAGCACAAAGGAACTAGGGGATAAAAAGAAGGAAAGAAGGGTAGAGAAGAATGTGAAGAGATAAAACAAAAAAGAAAAGAGTGAGTAAATTGTTTGATAAAACTTGAAATTTTCAAGATTTGCCTTTCTCCTTTTATGTAATTAAAAAATTTACAGTCTGTCAGATATACCACAAAGAAAGAGAATTACAGACCAATATCCCTGATGAACACAGATGCAAAGATCCTCAACAAACTATTAGCAAATAGAATCCAACTACTCATCAAAAAGATCATACACCATGACCAAGTAGGATTCATCCCAGGGATGCAAGGATGGTTTAACATTCGGAAATCAATCAACATAATCCATCATATCAACAAAAGAAAAGATTAAAAGCATATGATTATATCAATAGATGCAGAGAAAGCATTTGACAAGATCCAGCACCCCTTTATGATGAAAACCCTAGCCAAAATGGGTATAGAGGGGACTTTCCTCAACATAATTAAAGCCATCTACCACAAACCTACAGCAAGCATCATCCTCAATGGGGAAAAACTGAGAGCCTTCCCTCTAAGATCAGGGACGAGACAAGGATGCCCACTATCTCCACTGCTGTTCAATACAGTACTGGAAGTACTTGCAATAGCTATTAGGCAAGAAAAATATATTAAGGGCATTCAGGTAGGAAAGGAAGAAATCAAGTTCTCACTATTCGCAGATGATATGATACTATACTTAGAGAACCCAATACCTCCACCAAAAAAACTCCTAGAAACAATAGACTAGTATAGTAAAGATGCAGGCTATAAAATCAATACCCAAAAGTCCATGGCTTTCCTATACGCAAACAGTGAGAGAGAAGAAAGCAACATGAAAAAAACAATCCCGTTCACAATTGTGCCCCAGAAAATCAAGTACCTAGGAATCAGCTTAACTAAGGAAGTAATGGACCTGTACAAAGAAAACTACAAAACTCTATTTCAGGAAATAAAAGAAGACATGAGGAAATGGAAAGATATCCCCTGCTCATGGGTCAGGAGACTTAACATTGTCAAAATGGCAATACTACCGAAAGCATTGTATAAATTCAATGCAATCCCTATTAGGATATCCATGACATTCTTCAAAGAAATGGAGCAAACACTCCTAAAATTTATATGGAACAATAAGCCCCCACGAATAGCTAAAGCAATTCTTGGGAAAAAGAAAATGGGAGGAATCAACCTCCCTAACTTCAAACTGTACTACAAAGCAGTAATAATCAAAACAGCATGGTACTGGAACAAAGGCAGAACTGCAGACCAGTGGAATAAGGTTGAATACACTGACATCTCCCCTCAATTATATGATCATCTAATCTTTGATAAAGGTGCAAGTAATGTGAAATGGAGTAAGGAAAGCCTCTTTAACAAATGGTGCTGGCAGAACTGGACGGCTACATGCAAAAAAGTGGGCTCAGAACTCTGCCTAACACCATGTACAAAAGTAAGATCAAAATGGATTAAAGACCTCAACATCAGACAAAAAAACCATAAGGTATATTGAAGACAAAGTTGACAAAACCCCCCATGACATAGAAGCTAATGGTATCTTCAAAGATGCCATGCCACTGGCCGAGCAAGTGAAAACAGAGATAGATAAATGGGACTATCTTAAACTCAGAAGCTTCTGCACCTCAAAAGAAACAGTGACCAAATGACAGTCTACAGAATGGGAAAGGATATTCGCCGAATACACATCTGACAAGGGGTTGATATCAAGGATATACAAAATACTGGTTGAACTCCACAAGAAGAAAACATCCAACCCCATCAAAAAATGGGGCAATGAAATGAACAGAAACTTTCTCAAAGAAGAAGCCCGAATGGCCAAAAAGCACATGAGACAATGCTCTACATCATTAATTATCAGGGAGATGCAGATCAAAACCACAATGAGATACCATCTCACACCTCAGAGACTAGCCCACATTCAAAAGAACAAAAGCAACCGATGCTGGCGCGGATATGGCGAGAAAGGGACACTCCTTCACTGTTGGTGGGAATTTCAACTGGTTCAGCCCTTCTGGAAAACAGTATGGACGATTCTCAAAAAATTAGAAATTGAGCTCCCATTTGACCCAGCAATACCACTCCTGGGAATATATCCCAGAAAGGCAAAAATGTATAGTCGAAGTGACATCTGCACTTGTTTGTTCATTGCAGCACTCTTTACAATAGCCAGAAACTGGAAGAAACCTGAATGCCCAAGAACAGATGACTGGTTAAAGAAACTTTGGTACATCTACACAATGGAGTACTATGTAGCTGTTAGAAAAGATTAAGTCATGAAATTTATGTACAAGTGGTACAACATGGAAAGTATCATGCTAAGCGAAATGAGTCAGAAAGAGAGGGATAGACATAGAAAGATTGCATTCATCGGGAATTATAAAGTAACAAAATATGAGATTAATACCCAAGAATAGCTGAGATCAGCACCAGGAGGATTACTCCATAGCTTAGAGGCTAGCCAGGCATTCTAGGGGAAAGGGCAGCTCACATAGAGAAGGGAGCACCAAATAAAGGACGTTTGGAGGATTCTCCCAGGAGGGAAGATGCATGTTGAAAGTAGACTATGGACTGAATATGTTTGCCACTCAAAGCCTCTTTTGCAGACCACAACACCCAAAAGGAGAGAGAGAACACAAGGGATCGCCTTGCCACAGAGGCAGGGTGGGATGGGAGGGATGGGGGTGGGAGGGATATTATCCATGGTGGTGGAAAATGGGCACTGGTGGAGGGATGGGTATTTGATCATTGTATAATCGAAACCCAAGCACAAAAAATTGTAAATCTACAACTGTACCTCATGGTGTTTTAAAAAAAAAAATTTCGGAATTTCAAAATCACGTGGCCCTACTGCAGCCACGCGACATCATGTTATTCATAACCAGAAATAGAACACAAATTGTCTACTGTTGCCTTTTCAGCAGATTTGAGTGTTGGGGTAAAATCTCAAATAATAATAGTGGGTTTGGTGTCAAAATATTGAATGTGATAAAAGTAGAGAGAGAGTAATATGGAAATCATCTGCCCCACAGGTAGGGGGAGGGTATGAGATGGGGGTATACTGGGGTTTTTGGTAGTGGAGAATCGGCACTGGTGAAGGTATGGGTGTTTCATTGTATGACAGAGACTTAGACCCGAAAGCTTTGTAACTGCTCTCATGGTGATTCAATAAATAAAATTATTTTAAAAAAATTTACAGTCTGTATAACTTAGCTACACATTAGAGTGCCAGAGCGGGCCATCTTCTCTGTAGCACACCCCCATCAGCACCCTGCACAGAGGATGATTGATTTTGTTAAGAATTATCTTCACTTTCTGCTAGGTTTCCTCTTTTGTCCTAGTTAAGAAAAATCTGTTCAGTATTTTGTCAGTATTGGGGGTTATTTGATGTTTTTCAAAGAGTTACAAAAATTTTGCTTCTAAGAACAGTTTTATATAAGTATAGGACATTTAAAAAATAAAGAGAAGGCAAAATAAGCTAAGAACTGTAGGAGCGATGGAGTAACTCAAAGGAATTAGTTGTTAGAATTTGAAAACAAAGATATCCAGTCATTTATTAGTGACTTTTTGTTTTCTTGAGAAAATAAGTAGAATAAAGAGAAAGGAACCAATATTAAGTTGAAATTGGTGTGTGCAATTTTCTAAAATCTAAGAACTCCAGAATTAAAAATGTTCAAATCATTGATAAAAACCTTTTTAACCTTTAAGAAAGGAGATGGGGCCAAGGAAATAGTACAGTGGTTAAGGCACTTGTCTTGTTGCAGGCTATCCATTTTTGATTCTTGGCACACAATCAATCCCTAGAATCAAGAGGTATAGTAATGCCTGTGCAGAAAAAGGAGTAGCCCTGCACACCACCTCATATGGGAAAGGAAGAAAAGGAGGGAAGGAGGAAGGGTATAAGAAAATGAATTAATCACTATTCTTGCATAGGAGCGATTATAATTCTTCAGCTGGCAATTTGTGGCCCTATGTCAACAGCCTACCACTAAGGTTAGCTCCCCTAACCTTTTATAGTACAAACCATTGGAAATATTTTTGAAATGAAGATTCATGTTCAGAGGTCAGAGGTAGAGCTTGAAATTCTACATTTATATCAAACTCCCATAAGAGCTGAGCACCACCCTTAAGAAGCAAAGCCTACTGAATCCATAAGACACTTAGAAGAAAAATGTAGACAAAACTCTCAACACCATTGAAGCTAAAGGTATCTCCAAAGATGACTCGCCACTGACCAGGCAAGTGAAAACAGAGATAAACAAATGGGACTATCTTAAACTGAGAAGCTCTGCACCTCAAAAGTAACAACAACAACAACAAAAAGCAGTGACAAAGATACAAAGAGAGTCTTCAGAATAGGAAAAGTACTTCATCCAAAACCCTTCTGATAAGAGGTTAATATCAAAGATACAAGGCACTGGTTGAACTCTACAAGAAAAAAAAATCCAACCCCCTCAGAAAATGGGACGATGAAATGAACAGAAATTTTCTTAAAGAAATTCAAGTGGCCAAAAGGCAAATGAAAAAAATGTTCTTCATCACTAATCAATTCCAAGGAAATTGGAATTGGTATTATTGTGTTACTTATTAAAAATCTGTACTCCTGAGCCTCACAAATTAACAAATGCTGATGCAATTAATGTTTATGTTCCAAATTTTCTTTTAATATAATGTATTGCATTACAAATCATCTAATAATATATTGGAAGTACCTAAGATGTGGGGCTGGAGATTTATAACATTTTAATATTCCACAGCGAGTAAAGCGTTTGCCTTGCACGCGGCCAACCTGGGTTAGATTCCTCCATCCCTTTTGGAGAGCCCAGCAAGCCACTGAGAGTATCCCACATGCACGGCAGATCCTGGCAGACTCCTCGTGACATATTTGATATGCCAAAAACAGTAACAACAAGTCTCACAATGGAGGTGTTACTGGTGCCGGCTCGAACAAATCAATGAAGGTCAGGAGGACAGTGCTACAGGACAGTGCTACAGTGTTACCTAAGCTGTATCAGCTAAAATTTAAACCTATTTTTATTTCCATTTTTATCCCCCTTTTCTGATAATTACCTTGAGTTTAAAGCTTTAAAAATAATAAGAAACAAATTTTCAAATAAAACCACTCTCCAAGGAAGGAATATATAGCACTGCAAGTAGGGCACTTACCTCTGTGTTATAGACCCAGGTTTTATCCCTGCATCCCAAAGGTTCCTTCAAACACAACCAGGAGTAATTTTTTTATTTAAAATTATTTATTTTAAATAATATCAGTGTATTGAGGGTCAGTGTGGGAATTCTGAACTTCTTCCCTGCAAGCAAAGAGTCCCCAATATTCACGTGGGCCAAGCCCCACTGCAGCAGCTCAGCTGTCTGAGGTCTCTGGGGTCGCAAGGAGTTTCTGGTCAAATTCTAGTTAGGTTTGAGGAAGCACCACAAGACAGTCTGACCTCTGGTGAGCACCTCATCTAAAAAGATACACAACCACCCTGGCTGGGAAGTGTGAGCACTAGTGAGCATGCGTAGCAGCACAGTCATCCATGACGAGCACAATAACTAAACAAATGATCACTGCAGCGTGGAGTTTGTATGACTGCCAGTCACTGCAGTAACAACATCAAGAGCAACAATGGGTGAGGGTCTTATTTTTTCAAAAAGAGAATAAGAGGCAAATAATAAAATTGTATGATAAGCATATGCCTATGCTTATCAATAATTGAATTAGCATGGTTATTCTAAATATACAATGAAAAGATAGACATTGTCAATGAATAATAAAACAAGATCTAAATATATGCTGTCTACAAGAAAACCAATTTTTCCCCTTTATTTTATTTTATTTTTTTTAAAGTTGTAGATTTACAATTTTTTGTGCTTTGGTTTCAATTATACAATGATCAGATATCCATCCCTCCACCAGTGCCCATTTTCCACCACCATGGATAATATCCCTCCCACCCCCATCCCCCATCCCCCCTGTCTCTGTGGCAGGGCAATCCCCTGTGTTCTCTCTCTCCTTTTGGGTGTTGTGGTCTGCAAAAGAGGCATTGAGTGGCAAACATGTTCAGTCCATAGTCTACTTTCGACATGCATCTCCCCTCCTGGGAGGATCCTCCAAACATCCTTTATTTGGTGCTCCCTTCTCTATCTGAACAGCCCTTTCCTCTAGGATACCCGGCTGGCCTCTAAGTTATGGAGTAATCCTCCTGGTGCTGATCTCAGCTATTCTTGGGTATTAATCTCATACTTTGTTACTTTATATCCCCCAGATGAATGCAATCTTTCTATGTCTATCCCTCTCTTTCTGACTCATTTCGCTTAGCATGATACTTTCCATATTGTACCACTTGTATGTAAATTTCATGACTTCATCTTTTCTAAGAGCTACATAGTACTCCATTGTGTAGATGTACCAAAGTTTCTTTAACCAGTCATCTGTTCTTGGGCATTCAGGTTTCTTCCAGTTTCTGGCTATTGCAAAGAGTGCTGCAATGAACAAACAAGTGCAGATGTCACTTCGACTATACATTTTTGCCTCTCTGGGATATATTCCCAGGAGTGGTATTGCTGGGTCAAATGGGAGCTCAATTTCTAATTTTTTGAGAATCGTCCATACTGTTTTCCAGAAGGGCTGAACCAGTGGACATTCCCACCAACAGTGAAGGAGTGTCCCTTTCTCGCCACATCCACGCCAGCATCGGTTGCTTTTGTTCTTTTGAATGTGGGCCAGTCTCTGAGGTGTGAGATGGTATCTCATTGTGGTTTTGATCTGCATCTCCCTGATGATTAATGATGTAGAGCATTTTCTCATGTGCTTTTTTGCCATTCGGATTTCTTCTTTGAGAAAGTTTCTGTTCATTTCATTGCCCCATTTTTGGATGGGGTTGGATGTTTTCTTCTTGTGGAGTTTAACCAGTATTTTGTATATCCTGGATATCAACCCCTTGTCAGATGTGTATTCAGTGAATATCCTTTCCCATTCTGTAGACTGTCTTTGTATTTTGGTCACTGTTTCTTTGGAGGTGCAGAAGCTTCTTAGTTTAAGATAGTCCCATTTATCTATCTCTGTTTTCACTTGCTCGGCCAGTGGCGTGGCATCTTTGAAGATACCATTAGCTTCAATGTCATGGAGGGTTTTGCCAACTTTATCTTCAATGTACCTTATGGGAAAACCAATTTTTTTATGTAGAAGTACTGCTATTTATTCAGCCACTGATTAGCTGATTGAATTGGGCATGAACTCCACCTTACATTTTTTTCCATTTTTTATAATTTTATTTATTGAATCACCGTGAGAGCAGTTACAAAGCTTTCGGGTCTAAGTCTCGGTCATACAATGAAACACCCGTACCCTCACCAGTGCCCATTCTCCACCAAAAAGAAACCCAAGTATGCCCCCATCCCACACCCTCCCCCTACCTGTGGGGCAGATGATTTCCACATTACTCTCTCTCTACTGTTATTACATTCAATATTTGACACCAGACCCACCATTATTATTTGGGATTTTTACCCCAACACTCAAATCCGCTGAAACGTCAACAGTAGACTATTTGTTTTCTATTGCTGGTTATGAATAACATATGATATCGTGTGTCTGCAGTAGTGGCCACGCGATTTTGAAAGTTTGAAATTTTAACAATCAAATCTGGAGGAGTTTCTGCCAAAACCTGCTGGGTTCTGAGATTTGTTCCTGAGTCTCTTGGATCATGGCCATTAAGCAGCTTGATCATGACCCAGAAAGGCCATTCATGGGCCGTGACTCAGGGTCTCGTTGGGGTGAGGGGGAAAGGGACAGCTCCATCCCCATCCCCTGAGGCCTCGTGTGTCTCGTCACTGCGGGCCCAAACCTGACTGTCCAATGACCTCTGGCGGGTGGGGACCACCAAGCTGCCAAGGGGGAGCAGGTGGAGGGACAGCACCCTTTCGCTCCTGGGGTGGCTTGGCGACAGTAATCTACTGCGTGGTCTGGACGCATTTCTGCCAAAAACCACTGGGTTTCAAGATTTGTTTCTGAGTCTTTGGGATCACAGCTGTTAAGCAGCTTGATCAGGAGCCAGAAAGGCCATTCATGGGCCGTGACTCAGGGTCTCCATGGGGTGGGGAGGAAAGGGCCGGCTTCACCCCCATCCTGTGAGGCCCCGCGTGTCTCATCACTGTGGGCCCAAACCTGACTGTCCAGTGGCCTCTGGAGGATGGCGGCCATTGGGCTGCCAGGGGGAACAGGCCAAGGCACAAAACCTAATCCCTCCTGGGTGGCACAGCAGCAGTAACCTACTGCAGCAACTTTTGGCAGAAATGCTTCCAGACCGTGCAGTAGGTTACTGTCACCGGGCCATCCCAGGGGGGAAGGGTGCTATCCCTCCACCTGCTCCCCCTTGGCAGTTCGGTGGCCACTATCCACCAGAGGCCATTGGACAGTCAGGTTTGGGCCCGCAGTGACAAGACACGCGGGGTCTCACAGGATGGGGGTGGAGCCGGCCCTTTCCTCCCCATCCCAACAAGATCCCAAGTCGCCGCCCATGAACGCTCTTGCTCCTGATCAAGCCGTTTGATGGCCATGATCCCTGAGACTCAGAAGCAAATTGCAGAACGCAGCAGCTTTTGGCAGAAATGCGTCCAGGAGTAATTCTTGAATGCAAAACCAGGAGTAATCCCTGAACATCAGTAGGTGTAGCCCTGAAACCAAACCAACAAAAAAACCACTCTCCTTTCATCAGTTACAGACTTACTCATCGCAACTCTCCCAATATTTTATCATTGCCACAATTTCAATTTGTTAAAAGCAGGTCTCCATATTTTCTTTCACTACTCCACAGAGGTTTTGAGAAAGAATTAAATTCAGTTTCCTGATACCCAGTTTCCTAAACCAAATTAATGTACCTGAGTCATTAACCTGTATATTGTAGCAGCTGAAGACCTTCAGAACCAGCCACCACCATGCTGAGACCACTCTCTACACTCTTAAAGGTACCGGCAGAGGAACAAAGGCATGCGGGTCCCCGGGCTGAGATCTCCAAGCCTGCTTGGATCAGGGCTGAGCATCCTCCACCCAGATCCTCCATCTTCCAGTAGGCAGGGGCCACACCCACCAATTCACCCCCAGCGCCGTGTAATCCCATCAATGGCCAAGACCCAGAGACTATAAAATCCAGCTCCCAGAAGCATAACATCTTATCATTTCATTCTTACTTTGGACAACCTGGCAGGCTACCGAATGTAACCTGCCCACAGGGCAGAGTCTGGCAAACTCCCCATGTTGTACCCAATATTCCAAATACCAGTAACAATGATGGGTATCATTCTTCTAACCCTGAAAGAGCCTTGAATATGGCACTTTTTAAAATCTCAGGGCTAGGACGAAGGAGACGTTACTGGTGCCTGCTCGAGGCAATCGACAAACAACAGGATGACCGAGATCGTGATTGTAGCACTGTAGCACTGTCCTCCTATTGTTCATTGATTTGCTCGACTGGGCCCCAGTAATGTCTCCATTGTGAAACTTTGAGACTTCTTGTTACTGTTTTTGCCATATCGAATATGTCACGGGTAGCTTACCAGGCTTTGCTATGCGGCAGGATACTCTCTGGTAGCTTGCCAATCTCTCCAAGAGGGACAGAGAAATTGAACCTGGGTTGGCCACGTGCAAGGGAAACGTCCTACACACTGTGGAATATTAAAATGTTATAAATCTTGCTGTTCCCTAAAACCTGAGTTTTTCTCCCAGTCCTTTTTAGCTCCATGTTTCTATTACTAGTTCTTATGACTATTGTTAATAATTGCTACTATATTCAGCTAACACTGAAGTTTTGCTAAGGTGCCTAGCAAGGTTCTTAAATGTTATATGTGTTGTCTTAATTTTTTCACACAATGGAAAAATTATTTCTCTTTTATAAAGAAAAAAGATTAAGCTAAGTAGATCATTCAAGGGTCACAAAGCTAGTAAAATGTTAGTTCTGGATTCAAACTCCAATACATTTGTCCCAGAAAAACTCATCATCTCTATGTTATACTTGCCTTAATTACTTATCCAGCACTGAATTAAATTTCTTAAAGCATTTATTTTTTTAAATTTTGTATAATCTTCATATATGTAAAAGAAGAGGGGAATGAGACCCATTGCATTTACTGAAGATAGACGGTCGGCAACTACAACACCTCCACTTTGCTGATCACATCGTTCTAATAATACCAAACATTAGCCAAGCAGCTCAAATGCTGGCCCACTTCGACTGTAAGTGTGGAAAGATCGGACTGCAGTTGAATCTCACAAAGACAATGTTTATGAGAAACGAACTCATTCCTGATGCTTCATTTGCTCTCAACAGAACGAATGTTTCTGAATGCAACAGTTATGTGTACCTAGGTAGAGAACGTAACATGAAGAATGACCTGGCACCTGAGTTGCACAGGAGGAAGAGAGTGGCATGGAACGCCTTCAAGAGCATCGAAGAAATAGGTAAGAGGATGAAGAACCTCCAGTTCTGGGCACATTTCTTGGATTCCACAATTCTTCCTGCATTAACATATGCCCCAGAGACCTGGGCCCTATGAAAATAGGGTGAGAACGCAATTCGAGTTTCCCAAAGAGGAATTGAAAGAGCAATGCTTGGAGTATCATGCTTCACTCAAGTGAGAGAAAAAATCCGGAGTTTCGATCTCTGTCAATGATCAAGAATCAGGGACGCTGTTGAATTTGCCAAGGCATCAAAAATCAGATGGGCTGGCCATGTAACGCTATTTGGAGACGACCGCTGAACTAGAGTCGTTACCAACTGGATTCCATGGGACATCAAAAGATCACGTGGCCGCCCACCTACGAGATGGTCAGACTTCTTCATCAAGACCCTGAATGATCGGTTTGAGGCTCTTCGTGTTCCTAGAGTGATCAGACGCCACTGGGCTACACGAGCACGCAATAGGGACAAATGAAGAAGTTACCGGCACCCACTCGAGCGAATCAATGAGTAATGGGATGTCAAGTGATCAAGTGATCAAGTGATATGTAAAAAAATTGCTAGTTTTAAGAAAGCCAAAATTCTAATCTGAGAACTATTGTACTTAAATTAAAATGTTCTAGTATGTTATGTTTAAATTCAAAGAGTTTTAATACAAATAGAATCTTTTATCTATTCCCATGCTGATGCAAGGCTGAGAAGGCCTCAAACTGATTAATCCCATTAGGAGTGGATAACTTCTATTAGGTGTTACAATTTAAGTATTTTTAAATTACTGGAAAAGAATATTGCAGTATTGTTCCTGTTTCAAGATCAATAATATAACAAAAACAGTTTATTATATTGTATGTGTATGTGGCAGGGGGAGTTGAGGAAAGGAGAGGTCCTATATAATGTTTAACTTTAGACCACCTAGAGAAGTTGGTCTTGAATAGCTTTCTAGGTGGACTCATGCATCAAATGGATGGATGTTTGAACTCTCTTGGTGGTTAAAATTAAATTTTAATTTTAATTTAAATACATTTATCCAACAAACAGATCCTTGTTTCTTAGACTCTCAATTATAAATACAGGATGAACGTTAAGCAGGGTTTACTGACCAAGTTGCATCTTAGAAGTTTTATCATTCATCTACTTTTCAACTATTTTAAAAATCCATAAAAATAAAGGCAATCAAAAGAATGATATTCCAGGGTCAGAGAGATAGTACAGCAGGGAAGCTACTTGTCTTGAGCATGGCTGACTCAAGTTCAATCCCAGAAATGTCATATGGCCCACTGAGCAATGCCAGGAGTAACTCTGAGCATCACTGGGTATGTGCCCACCACCTCGCCCCCAAGGTGATGTTCATTTCTATTGTGGAATAAAATCTGCTCTTGAGTAAGCTGATATTATGTTCAGAAACACAAATATATGAAAACATTCACTTCCTGAAAAGTATATTTCACCAAAACATAAAAACTTTCTTCATGGCTTGCACTAAATAATATTGATTTCATATGTATTTTTCTATTTCCTGTGAAAATATAACCAGCTGTTGGCAAAGGATCCATCAAGTTCTTAGTTCCCATTGAGAAGAGATCTAAACATATCAATTCCCATGATATATTTTCATTTAAATTTTTTTCCAACTTTAAAATTTGAAAGATCCCAGGGGCTGGAGAGATAGCACAGTGGGTAGGGCTTCCTGAGTGCAGAGCTAAGAGTAACCCCTGTGCATCATCAGGTGTGATCCAAAAAGCAAAAAAATAAAATAAAATAAAATAAAAATGAAAGACCCTTCATAAACCCTTAAAAGACAAAGTCTAAGAGACCAGTAGTTAGCTGATTAATGAAACAAACTGCTGAAAATATAAAGAAAACTCTAAAGCACTGCACTGTAGCACTATCCTCACGTTGTTCATAGATTTGCTCAATTGGGCACCAGTAACATCTCCATTGTGAGACTTGTTGGTACTGTTTTTGGCATATTGAATACGACATGGGAAACTTGCCAGGCTCTGCTGTGTGGGTGGGATACTCTCAGTAACTTGCCGGGCTCTCTGAGAGGGACGGAGGAATCGAACCCAGGTCAGCCATGTGCAAGGCAAACACCCTACCCACTGTGCTATAGCTCCAGCCCAAAGAAAACTCTAAAATAAGATATTTTTGCATTGAGGAATCTGATATTCACAATTTCAATAGATACAAAGAACAAAAAATCTGACAGACATTTTTTGTAACCCCTTGGATCAAGCTGGGCTTGAACAACTAACTGTGAAAGACACATCTCCAGCCAGGGCATGGCTAAGTGTGGTCTGAGCACTACTACACCACATCAAGGTCCACTGGGTGTGGAATATATTTTTAATCGTCTATAATTTAGATATATTTTTATTATATTCATTTTTCATATGTGTGCTCTAGATCAGATGAATTCATAGACATTTATCTATTTTTGCAAGACACTTTCACTTAATTGTGACAAATTATAAATTAAGGATCAAATATCACACGGCTGTAAAATATCAAATTGTTACTTTTTATAATATGCTCAGATAAAGATGGAATCTTAGAATAAAGTATCCCCCAAATGGTAGGAAATAAATGAGAGAGAAGTACATGTGACTTTTAGTAACTTTCAAAAATCTCTTGAAATTGAAAACCTAATGGTGTGATTTTTCTTCAACAGCGAAAAAAAGGACTTGCTTTCCAGGTTGAAAAAAAAAATGACAAAAGAGCATTAAAAACTACGTCAATATCTATTTTATGTAGAATTTTATATCAGTGCAGTTTGATAAACATTTTTTAAGTAATAAAAGTTAATCAAGAACAAGCTAAAAATCAATAACCTCAGCAGGTGGACAGATTTCTTGGATGGATTTAGAGAGATGAGAATTTACTGCAGCGCAGTTGTTGGGATTTAATTCAGTATTCTTTCACTCCATCCTCATGATATAAAATTTATGGATAAAATGTCAGATATTCATTACAATCATAAGAATGTTTTATCTACTACATAAATGGTTTCAAATCTCATCCTATCAAAATTATCTATGGACATACACCGAATACATCACTACACCTGTTGGTTAATATTTTTTTAGTAAAATTCATTTCAAATAAAAGAGTAAAGTCATGTCTACATTAGTGACGTGGGTAAAAAAAATACCAATAATGACAATTTTCAGATATAGCTAAATAAAATTTTATAAAAAAAATTCCCTTTACCTTTGCCAGAGTCTAAAACTTGAGAAGAAAAAGATAACAGAGGGTGGTACAGCCCGCCCCCAAGGGCCTGGGTTCCTTTCTGGGCACGCGCAGCTAGAAACAGCCCCTAGACAGCCGGTTTTCAACCCCTGATCTGCGTGGGACGGGCACAGAGGCCCAGCTCTGGGCAACAAAGCTGAACGGCTCCAATTCCAACAGATACAGCCCGCCCCCAAGGGCCTGGGTTCCTTTCTGGGCACGCGCAGCTAGAAACAGCCCCTAGACAGCCAGTTTTCAACCCCTGATCTGCGTGGGATGGGCAAAGAGGCCCAGCTCGGGGCAACAAAGCTGAACTGCTCCAATTCCAACAGGTACAGCCCGCCCCCAAGGGCCTGGGTTCCTTTCTGGGCACGCGCAGCTAGAAACAGCCCCTAGACAGCCGGTTTTCAACCCCTGATCTGCGTGGGACGGGCACAGAGGCCCAGCTCGGGGCAACAAAGCTGAACTGCTCCAATTCCAACAGGTACAGCCCGCCCCCAAGGGCCTGGGTTCCTTTCTGGGCATGCGCAGCTAGAAACAGCCCTTAGACAGCCGGTTTTCAACCCCTGATCTGCGTGGGACGGGCACAGAGGCCCAGCTCCGGGCAACAAAGCTGAACTGCTCCAATTCCAACAGGTACAGCCCGCCCCCAAGGGCCTGGGTTCCTTTCTGGGCATGCGCAGCTAGAAACAGCCCCTAGACAGCCGGTTTTCAACCCCTGATCTGCTTGGGACGGGCACAGAGGCCCAGCTCTGGGCAACAAAGCTGAACGGCTCCAATTCCAACAGGTACAGCCCGCCCCCAAGGGCCTGGGTTCCTTTCTGGGCACGCGCAGCTAGAAACAGCCCCTAGACAGCCGGTTTTCAACCCCTGATCTGCGTGGGACGGGCACAGAGGCCCAGCTCTGGGCAACAAAGCTGAACGGCTCCAATTCCAACAGGAGACATTCCCAACTCCTCGCCCAGTGCCAGGGACATTTTCCGGAGCCGCGGCCGCTGACGCGGCCGTGAAATATTTTCCCACTACATATGCCATAGGAACCATAAGCTAACTTCTTAGATGGAAACTTCTCTATTTTAGCTCAGCCACTAGAAACACAGTAGCCAATAACTCATAAGCATATCTTAACTCACACTGCATATCAAGCAGAATAGTACCAGTGAACGTGAAGGACTAAACCACACCTCTCACAATGGTAAAGCAACGCAAAAGCCCATCAAACTTTCATATTGAAGAGTCTAGCCCAGATGACACCAACAGTACTGTAGTGTTAGACAACCTCTCTGACAAGGAATTCAGAAGGGAGCTACTTAGGATGCTTAGGGAATTAAAAGAAACAATGGAAAACAATGCCAATAGAAGACAAGAGGATCTGAAGGCAGAAATGAGGAAAATGCAATCAGAAATGTCAGACCTGAAAAATCTCGTAGGCGAATTGAAAAGCTCAGTGGAAGGCCTCAGCAGCAGAGTAAGAGCGGCTGAGAACAGAATCAGTGAGCTCGAAGATGAAGTTCAGAGACTATCCAGAAAAGAGCAGAAAATGGAAAAGAGACTCACAATTCGGGAACAGATGGCAAGAGAAGATCGTGATGAAGCCAAGAGGGGTAACATAAGAATTACTGGAGTCCCAGAGAGACAGGAAGAAAACCTCGATGAAGAAGAAACTGTCAAAGAAATCATTGCTACAACATTTCCAGAGCTGAAGAAAACTTGTGACCACATTCAGGAGGCCCGAAGGGTACCAGCTAGAAGAAATCCGAATAAAAATACCCCAAGACACATTCTGATCAAAATGACCAAAACCTTAGCCAGAGACAAAATTCTGAAAGCAGCAAGATCGAAGAAAGAAATCTCTTACAAAGGAGCATCCTTAAAATTCACAGCTGATTTTTCTGATGAAAACCTCATGGCCCGAAAACAGTGGTGGGACATAGTAAAAAAACTCAATGAAATAAATGCCTCCCCAAAAATACTTTTCCCAGCAAGACTCTCATTCATAATAGAAGGAACAACACACAGTTTCACAGACAAACAACAGCTCAGGAACTTCATAGACTCAAAACCATGGTTACAAGAACAACTAAATGGGCTACTTTAAGGCAAGAAAGGCCCCTCAAATACACCAAACTTTAACAGAACAATGGGACAAAATCCCATAACAATAATCTCTCTCAATGTCAATGGGCTAAACGCACCAATTAAAAGACATAGAGTGGCAGGATGGATTAGAAAATTGAACACAACATTCTGCTGCCTGCAAGAAACGCATCTCAATAGTCAAAGCAAACACAGACTCAGAGTCAAAGGCTGGAAAACAATCCTACAGGCAAACAGCTCCCATAAAAAAGCTGGGGTAGCCATCCTTATATCAGACCACATCGATTTCAGAGTGAGGAAGGTCATAAGAGACAGTGAAGGCCATTTCTTATTGATCAGAGGATCTGTACAACAGGAAGAACTTACAATAATAAATGTATATGCACCTAATGAGAGACCAGCAAAGTACTTAAAACAACTACTCATAGATTTGGAAAAAGACATCAATAGCAACACAATACTAGTGGGAGACTTCAACACTGCTTTGTCACCTCTTGATAGATCAACCAGACTCAAGCTTAGCAAGGACATACTTCATTTGAGGGAAACAATGGAAGAAAGGGACTTAGTAGATATATACAGGACACTTCATCCACAAAAAGCTGAATACACATTCTTCTCAAGCGTACATGGAACATTCTCCAAGATAGACCACATGCTGAGCCACAAAACATGCCTCCATAAAATTAAGAAGGTAGAGATTGTATCAACAATCTTCTCAGACCATAATGCGCTGAAATTAGAAGTAAATCACACACAAAAACAGAAAACTAAATCAAACACCTGGAAATTAAACAGTGCACTATTGAACAACGAGTGGATTAGACAGGAAATCAAAGAGGAAATCAAAAGATTCCTAGAAACGAATGAAAATGAGAACACGAGTTACCAAAACTTATGGGACACAGCAAAGGCTGTGTTAAGAGGAAAGTTTATAGCTCTACAAGCATTCCTCAGGAAGGAGGAGCGAGCACACATAAGTAACCTAACCTCACAGCTTAAGAGCTTGGAGAAGGACCAAAAAAAGGAGCACAACCCGAACAGGAGAAAGGAAATAATAAAACTCAGAGCAGAGATTAATGAGATGGAAACCCAAAAAACAATCCGAAAGATCAATGAAACCAAAAGCTGGTTCTTCGAGAAAATTAACAAGATCGATAAGCCTCTAGCAAAACTCACAAAGAAAGGGAGAGAGAAAACCCTAATAAACCGAATCAGAAATGAAAAGGGGGTCATTACAACAGAAACCACAGAAATTCAGAGGATCCTCAGGGAGTACTTTGAGAAGCTTTATGCCACGGAACATCAAAACCTCGAGGAAATGGATAAATTCCTAGACTCCTACAGACTCCCAAGGCTGAACCAAGAAGACCTGGAATACCTGAACAGACCTATCACCATCAAGGAAATTGAAATGGTAATAAAAAGTCTCCCCAAGCACAAAAGTCCTGGCCCGGATGGATTCACTAGTGAATTCTTCCAAATCTTTAAAGAGGACTTACTCCCGATGCTCTTTAAGCTTTTCCACGAAATTGAAATATCAAAAACACTTCCGAACAGTTTCTACGAAGCAAATATCACACTGATACCAAAAGCAGACAGAGATACCATAAAGAAAGAGAATTACAGGCCGATATCCCTGATGAACACAGATGCAAAGATCCTCAACAAACTACTAGCAAATAGAATCCAACTACTCATCCAAAAGATCATACACCATGACCAAGTAGGATTCATCCCAGGGATGCAAGGATGGTTTAACATTTGGAAATCAATCAACATAATCCACCATATCAACAAAAGAAAAGATAAAAAGCATATGATCATATCAATAGATGCAGAGAAAGCATTTGATAAGATCCAGCACCCCTTTATGATGAAAACCCTAGCCAAAATGGGTATAGAGGGGACCTTCCTCAACATAATTAAAGCCATCTACCACAAGCCTACAGCAAGCATCATCCTCAATGGGGAAAAACTGAGAGCCTTCCCTCTAAGATCAGGGACGAGACAGGGATGCCCACTCTCTCCACTGCTGTTCAATATAGTACTGGAAGTACTTGCAATAGCGATTAGGCAGGAAAAAGATATTAAGGGCATTCAGGTAGGAAAGGAAGAAATCAAGCTCTCACTATTCGCAGATGATATGATACTCTACTTAGAGAACCCAATAACTTCCACCAAAAAACTCCTAGAAACAATAGACTCGTATAGTAAAGTTGCAGGTTATAAAATCAATACCCAAAAGTCCATGGCTTTCCTATACGCAAACAGTGAGAGAGAAGAAAGCAACATGAAAAAAACAATCCCATTCACAATTGTGCCCCAGAAAATCAAGTACCTAGGAATCAGCTTAACTAAGGAAGTAAAGGACCTGTACAAAGAAAACTACAAAATGCTACTTCAGGAAATAAAAGAGGGCATGAGGAAATGGAAAGATATCCCCTGCTCATGGGTCGGGAAACTTAACATTGTCAAAATGGCAATACTACCAAAAGCATTGTATAAATTCAATGCAATCCCTATAAGGATACCCATGACATTCTTCAAAGAAATGGAGCAAACACTCTTGAAATTTATATGGAACAATAAGCCCCCACGAATAGCTAAAGCAATTCTTGGGAAAAAGAAAATGGGAGGAATCAACCTCCCGAACTTCAAACTGTACTACAAAGCAGTAATAATTAAAACAGCATGGTACTGGAACAAAGGCAGAACTGCAGACCAATGGAACAGGGTTGAATACACTGACATCTCTCCTCAATCATATGCTCATCTAATCTTTGATAAAGGTGCAAGTAATGTGAAGTGGAGTAAGGAAAGCCTCTTTAATAAATTGTGTTGGCATCACTGGACGGCTACATGCAAAAAAATAGGCTCAGAACTCTGCCTAACACCATGTACAAAAGTAAGATCAAAATGGATTAAAGACCTCAACATCAGACCAGAAACCATAAGGTACATTGAAGATAAAGTTGGCAAAACCCTCCATGACATTGAAGCTAATGGTATCTTCAAAGATGCCACGCCACTGGCCGAGCAAGTGAAAACAGAGATAGATAAATGGGACTATCTTAAACTAAGAAGCTTCTGCACCTCCAAAGAAACAGTGACCAAAATACAAAGACAGTCTACAGAATGGGAAAGGATATTCACCGAATACACATCTGACAAGGGGTTGATATCCAGGATATACAAAATACTGGTTAAACTCCACAAGAAGAAAACATCCAACCCCATCCAAAAATGGGGCAATGAAATGAACAGAAACTTTCTCAAAGAAGAAATCCGAATGGCAAAAAAGCACATGAGAAAATGCTCTACATCATTAATCATCAGGGAGATGCAGATCAAAACCACAATGAGATACCATCTCACACCTCAGAGACTGGCCCACATCCAAAAGAACAAAAGCAACCGATGCTGGCGTGGATGTGGCGAGAAAGGGACACTCCTTCACTGTTGGTGGGAATGTCCACTGGTTCAGCCCTTCTGGAAAACAGTATGGACGATTCTCAAAAAATTAGAAATTGAGCTCCCATTTGACCCAGCCATACCACTCCTGGGAATATATCCCAGAGAGGCAAAAATGTATAGTCGAAGTGACATCTGCACTTGTTTGTTCATTGCAGCGCTCTTTACAATAGCCAGAAACTGGAAGAAACCTGAATGCCCAAGAACAGATGACTGGTTAAAGAAACTCTGGTACATCTACACAATGGAGTACTATGTAGCTGTTAGAAAAGATGAAGTCATGAAATTTACATACAAGTGGTACAATATGGAAAGTATCATGCTAAGCGAAATGAGTCAGAAAGAGAGGGATAGACATAGAAAGATTGCATTCATCTGGGGGATATAAAGTAACAAAGTATGAGATTAATACCCAAGAATAGCTGAGATCAGCACCAGGAGGATTACTCCATAACTTAGAGGCCAGCCGGGTATCCTAGAGGAAAGGGCAGTTCAGATAGAGAAGGGAGCACCAAATAAAGTATGTTTGGAGGATCCTCCCAGGAGGGGAGATGCATGTCGAAAGTAGACTATGGACTGAACATGTTTGCCACTCAATGCCTCTTTTGCAGACCACAACACCCAAAAGGAGAGAGAGAACACAGGGGATTGCCCTGCCACAGAGACAGGGGGGATGGGGGGATGGGGGTGGGAGGGATATTATCCATGGTGGTGGAAAATGGGCACTGGTGGAGGGATGGGTATCTGATCATTGTATAATTGAAACCAAAGCACAAAAAATTGTAAATCTACAACTTTAAAAAAATAAAATAAAATAAAGGGGGAAAAAATCATAAAAAAAAAGATAACAGAGGGTAAGCTGAGTGCATAGACAATACAGATAGAATCTTGTATAGACAAAAAAGAACTTAGAATTCCTAGTAACAGTTCTGTCAAATCAAGATGTGCATATAAATGATTGTTAATCACTTTCCAAGAACCCACCTCCTCTCCCAAGGAATAAAAAAGGAGGAATTATTCAAGAGTCTTGACAAATTGAGAAGCAACCCCACAGCCACTCCTCACTAATGTTTTTTTTATTTAAAAAATTTTTAATAGTGAGACATCATGAGGTACAGTTGCAGACTTACACATTTTTGTGCTTGGGTTTCAATTATACAGTGATCAAATACCTCTGTGGCAGGGCATTCCCTTTTGTTCTCTCTCTCTTATTTAGTGTTGAGGTTTGCAAAAGAAACATTGAATGGCAATCATGTTTAGTCTATATTCTACTTTCAGCATGCTTCTCCCATCCTGGGAGGATCCTCCCAACACCTTTATTTGGTGTTCCCCTCTTTATCTGAGTTCCCTTTTCCCCTAGTTTGTGTGGTTGGCCTTCAAGTCATGGAGTAAAATTCCTGGTACTAATCTCGGCCATTCTTGGGTGTTTGTCTCCTAATTTGTTACTTTATGTTCCCCAGATGAATGCAATCTTTCTATGTCTATCCCTTTCTTTCTGAGTGATTTCGCTTAACATGATACTTTCCATGTAGTATCACTTGTATGTAAATTTCATGACTTCACCTTTTCTAACAGCTACATGGTACCCCATTGTGTAAATATACCAAAGTTTCTTTAACCAGTCATCTGTTCTTGGGCACTCAAGTTTTTTCCAGATTCTGGCTATTGTAAAGAGTGCTGCAATGAACAAACAATTGCAGATGTCATCTCAACTATACTTTTTTGCCTCTCTGGGATATATTCCCAGGAGTGGTATTTCTGGGTCAAATGGGAGCTCAATTTCTAATTTTTTGAGAATCATCCATACTGTTTTCCACAAGGGCTGAACCTATAGGCATTCCCACCAACAGTGAAGGAGTGTCCTTTTTTAACCACATCTGCGCCAGCACCGGTTGCTTTTGTTCTTGTGGATATGGGCCAGTCTCTGTGGTGTGAAGTGATATCTCATTGTGGTTTTTATCTGCATCTCCCTGATGATTAATGATGTGGAACATTTTCTCATGTGCCTTTTAGCCATTCGGATTTTCTTCTTTGTGAAAGTTTCTATTCATTTCATCTCCCCATTTTTTGATGGGGTCGAATGTTTTCTTTTTGTGGAGTTCAACCAGTACTTTGTATATCCTTGAAATTAACCCCTTATCAGATGTGTAGTTGGCGAATATCCTTTCCCATTCTGTAGACTGTCTTTGTATTTTGGTCACTGTTTCTTTTAAGGTGCAGAAGCTTCTTAGTTTAAGATAGTCCCATTTGTCTATCTCTGCTTTCACTTGCTTGGCCAGCAGTGTGACATCTTTGAAGACACCATTAGCTTCTATGTAATGGAGGGTTTTGCCAAGTTTTTCCTCAATGTACCTTATAGATTCCCGTCTGATGTTGAGGTCTTTAATCCACTTAGATCTTACTTTTGTACATGGAGTTAGGCAGAGATCTGAGCCCATTTTTTTGCATGTAGCCGTCCAGTTTTGCCAGCATAATTTGTTAAAGAGGCTTTCTCTGCTCCACTTCACGTTTCTTGTCCCCTTATTGAAGATTAGATGCTCGTATGCTTGGGGGGAGATGTCAATATATTCACCCTTGTTCCATTGGTCTACAGCTCTGCCTTTGTTCCAGTACCATGCTGTTTTAATTATTACTGCCTTGTAGTAGAGTTTGAAGTTAGGGAGGTTGATTCCTCCCATTTTCTTTTTCCCAATAATTGCTTTAGCTATTCGTGGGGGCTTATTGTTCCATATAAATTTCAGGAGTGTTTGTTCCACTTCTTTGAAGAATGTCATGGGTATCCTAATAGGGATTGAGTTGAATTTATACAGTGCTTTGGGAAGTATTGCCATTTTGACAATGTTAATTCTCCCCATCCATAAACAGGGATATTTTTCCATTTCCACGTATCCTCTTTTATTTCCTGAAGTAGAATTTTATAGTTTTCTTTGTACAGGTCCTTTACTTCCTTAGTTAAGGTGATTCCTAGGTACTTGATTTTCTGGGGCACAATTTTAAATGAGATTGTTTTCTTCATGTCACTTTCTTCTCTTTCACTATTTGCATATAGGAAAGCCTTGGACTTTTGGGTATTGATTTTATAGCCTGCCACTTTACTATACAAGCCTATTGTTTCTAGAAGTTTCTTGGTAGAGATTTTAGGATTCTCTAAGTATAGTATCATATCATCTGCGAATAGTGAGAGCTTGATTTCTTCCTTTCCTACCTGGATGCCCCTAATATCTTTTTCTTGCCTAATCGCTATTGCAAGTACTTCCAGTACTATATTGAACAGCAGTGAAGAGAGTGGACATCCTTGTCTCGTCCCTGATATTAGAGGGAAAGCTCTCAGTTTTTCGTCATTGAGGACAATGCTTGCTGTAGGCTTGTGGTAGATGGCTTTAACTATATTGAGGAAAGTTCTCTCTATTCCCATTTTGGCGAGGGTTTTCATCACAAACGGGTGCTAGATCTTGTCAAGTGCTTTCTCTGCATCTATCGATATGATCATAAGATTTTTATCTTTTCTTTTGTTGATATGATGGATTATGTTGATTGATTTCCGAGTGTTAAACCAGCCTTGCATCCCCGGGATGAATCCTACTTGGTCATGGTATATGATCTTTTTGATGAGTAGTTGAATTCTATTTGTTGGTATTTTGTTGAGAATATTCACATCCGTATTTATCAGGGATATCGGCCTGTAGTTTTCTCGTGGTGTTTGTTTCCTTTTGGTATTAGAGAGATATGGGCTTCATAGAAACTGTTTGCGAGAGTTTCTGTTTTTTCAATTTCCTGGAAAAGCTTGAGAAGGACTGGCAGCAGGTCCTCTTTAAATGTTTGGAAAAATTCGCTAGTGAATCCATCTGGACCTGGGCTTTTGTTTTTGGGAAGACTTTTGATTGCAGTTTCTATTTCATTGATGTTAATAGGTCTATTCAGATACTCCAGATCTTCTTGACTCAACTTTGGGAGATTATAGGAGTCCAGGAATTTGTCCATTTCTTCTAGATTCTCTTGTTTCGTGGCATACAGACTTTCAAAGTAGTCTCTGATGATCTTTTGGGTTTCTTTGGTTTCTGTTGTGATATCCCCCTTCTCATTTCTGATTCGGTTTATTAGGGTTCTCTCTCTCTGTTTCTTTGTGAACATTGCTAGTGGTTTATCTATGTTGTTTATTTTCTCGAAGAACCAGCTCTTGGTTTCATTGATCTTTCGGATTGTTTCTTTGGTTTCCATGTCATTGATTTCTGCTCTAAGTTTTATGATCTCTTTCCTTCTGCCTGATTTAGGCTCTTTCTGTTGATCCTTTTCTAAGGTCTTGAGATGTGAGGCCAAGTTTTTTATGTGTATCCTTTCTTCTGTCCTGAGATATGCTTGCAGAGCTATAAATTTTCCCCTTAATACAGCTTTTGCTGCATCCCTTAGGTTCTGGTAGCTCGTGTCTTCTTTCTCATTTGTTTCCACGTATCCTTTGATTTCATCCTTTACTTCATTCCTGACCCACTCGTTGTTCAGCATTGAATTGTTTAATTTCCAGGTGTTTGATTTGGTTCTCCGTCTCACTAATGTTTTATGGCTCTCAAATTCTGTGCAGTCAAATGTAGGTTTTCCTTTCTGACCGGATAGAAATCTGTCCTAACTCTTCTATACTATCTACTTGAGCTCTCGTCCTCAGTACTATCTATAGCTGTTTTGTGAACCATTCTTGTACACCAGCATTTAATTAGGACCAAAATTTTACCTCTAGAAAATTCTAAAAATGTCTACAAATTAAATTACCCTATTGTAAAATTTTCTCATTCCATTTTATGTCTGGCACATCCAAAATAGGTCTGGGAAGAGATTGAACAAGAGCAAGGTAAGTTTAAGAAATGCCAACATATATAAGGAGTCATAAATTTGAATACAAATCACCTTCTATTGCAAATTTTCAGAGACATTTAATATACCAAAAGAAATCACCTTACAAATTAAAGTTCACAGAATTTAAAGTCCAAAGTGATTCAATCCCAAATTGACTTTCCTTGCTTCTATGAGTTAAATGTCCAAAGTCATTATAGTACAAAATAATTTTTTTAAATTTTTTTTGGGGGGTCACACCCGGCTATGTACAGGGTTTACTCCTGGCTCTACACTCAGGAATTATCCCTGGCGATGCTCAGGGGACCATATGGGATGCTAGGAATAGAATCTGGGTTGACTGCGTGCAAGGAAAACGCCCTACCCACTGTGCTACTGCTCCACCCCCAAAATAAAATTTCTTTGTAGGTGTAAGCACATAGAAATAAAGTCAGTTTCTAAAGTCAAAGTTCTATAATCATATTTTAAACTTTTTTTTGCTTTTTGGGTCACACCCAACGTTGCACAGGGATTATTCCTGGCTCATGCACTCAGGAATTACTCCTGGCAGTGCTAGGGGGACCATATGGGATGCTGGAAATCGAACCTCGGTCGGCTGCATGCAAAACAAATGCCCTACCTGCTGTGCTATCACTACAGCCCCTCAAACATATTTTTTGAATTATGATTCTCAGTTGCCAGTAGAATTATCTTATTCTGCAGCTGGATATGTTGGGCTTCTGCGCTACCACCTGGGTTTCTATCTTCCTAAAGAAGGTGTGTAGCTTTTGAGGATCTCAACCTTGATTTCTAAACTTCTCACTTTTTAGAGATGTTTTACATAATTAAAAAACTATGATTTACAAAGTCATTGATAGTTGGATTTTAGGAACATAATATTTTGACACCAATCCCACCAAGTGTCAACTTCCCTTTGCAAATGTTCCCATGCTCCATTCCCCTGCCTTCACACTCCTGCCTTATCACCACCTTGACAGGTACCTTTCAAAGTTCTGTGATTATGTTATGATCTCATGTTTTCAATGATGTTGAGTCTGTGCCTTGGATATATAGCTGTATCATTCACCCGTATCCCCAACGAGGCCCCTGATCCTTGTTCCCCTATTACTTTTCTTTCTCTTCTTCTTCCTCTTACTCCTGAATTTTTTCTTTTCATGTCCTTCTCCCTATAATCTGGGGTCAAGACTGATTCAGGCATCCCACCTTTACTACATTATATTTCCTCATCCCTTTATTCTATATATCACAGATAGGTGAGATTATCTTGTGTGTTTTTTTCTGGCTGACTTCACTTCAACTTGATATCTTCTAGTTCCAACTGGGTTGCAGCAAATTGCATGATTTCATCTTTCTTTGAACTGCATAGTATTCCATTGTGTGCATATACCACAATTTCATAATTCATTCAGCTATTGTTGGACACCTAGGTTGATTCCATATCTTAGCTATTGTATTAATTTCTGCAATGACTAATGATGTTCATATGTCCTTTTTCTTTTCTTTCTTTATTTTTTTTTACTTTCTAGTGATGCTCAGAGGTTACTCCTGGCTCGACACTCAGGAATCATTCCACACTCAGGAATCAATCCTGGAGGTGCTTGAGAGATCATATGGGATGCTGGGTATTGAAACTGTGTTGACCATGTACAAGGCAAACACCCTATTAACTGTACTATCAGTCAGGCCCCACATATGTCCTTTCAACTAAATTTTTTTTCTGCCCTTGTGGTATATGTCCAACAGTGGAATTATGGCAACATATAGTAGCTAAATTATAAGTTCACTGAAAATTCTCCATACTAGTTTCCAAAAGGGCTGAACCAGACAACATTCCCATAAGCAATGGATGTAAACTATCTCACTTTTTAAAAAGTGTATAAATTATTAGATATATAGGATTATATGTCCCATACCCCAAACCTATTAAATTTATAACATACAGCATTCTCTTTCCTCTAGAACAGGTAAAACCCAAACAGAATTCTATTCTCAGAACCCAAAATTTATGTTACAAAATCCAGAATATATCCTCATGTTACCTGAGTACAGAAAGGTAGATATAATACATTTTTTATTTTAACCAAAATTTAGTCAAAAAAGAAAATATAGAATTTTCTAAAATTCATGAGCCAAGCACACTCACAGAGGAAAAATTGTCATCAGGACCTCAGATCATGATGATAATTTACTATTTGGGGAGGAACAAATACAAAGCATCTAATAAGTGCACAATCTCCTTTCAAGCCATTGTATTAAAATATCACAGCACCTTCTGCAAAATGAAAAATTGCAGTGTCATCTGCCCAACTCATTGGGTCAAATCTGTGATGCATATGTTTTCAAATGCCATTTTAAAATACTTGCTTTTTGGATCACACCTGGAAATTCTCAGGGTTTACTCCTGACTTTGTGCTCAGCAATTACTCCTGGCTGTGCTCACATATGCCAGGGATCAATCCCAGATCGGCTTTGTGCAAGGCAAGCACCCTACCTGCTGTATTATCACTCCAGCCCCTTAAAATACTCTTACTTCCCCTTGATTGTGGTGCTTCTGAAACCTGGATACTATATGCAGGAGAGTATCTTCCAAGTACCACTGCCTTCACTGTGCCATTTGAAATGGAATTTTTAGTTCTGTACTACTCTGGCCCTTTGCATTACTTTCTTGAAGAAATACTTAGGTCTATCATATTTTCTAGGAAAGGGTTTTCTCTTATTCACACATTTTTTTTACTTTGCATCTTTTATTGAAGTAACATTATAAGAATTTTCACATTGTTTGTATTTGCAATATTACTTCATCACCCCCACCATCAGAGTGCCAAAACCCTACTTCCTCTGTCCTAAACACCTTTAATTCCCCACCCACTCCTCACCTTACATTGACTCTGCACTTATCACTCCTTGTGGAGTTGGGTGACCATATGTGGTACTGGGGATTGATCCCAGGCCAGCTGCTTGAAATGCAAGCATCTTACTCAATGTACTTTATCTTTTGGGTTCAGAAATTTTTAAGTTTGACAACTTTGACATAATCTATTATGTTTATTTCTGCTTTTTTTTTTGCCACTGGAATTGTCTTGTAAAGACTGTTCTGAAGTTAGTATTGTGGAGAATTACACCTTTTTGTATTTAATTTATACAGGTCTGATATCTGGGTGTTAATCCATTTTTAATTAACCTTCGTGTATGGTTTGAGACAGAAGTCATTTCATTCTTTTTTGCATGGAGCTAACCAGACCTCCCAGCACCATTTGCTGAGAGAAGACTTTTCTTGATCCATCTTTGAATATGTCTTAGATATAAATAACTTTATTTTTACCATAGATTTTTAATTGTAGTAGGATAGAGCACCAATATTTTCTTGACTCTTTTTTAGGTAAATTGACATTAACTTCCTGCTTAGGTAATCCTTATGTCTATAACTGTAAAGCTAGATTGTTCCATGGATCTAAGAACTTTCCTTTTTTTCACCTATCTCATTTTTTCATGCCCAGAGATCTAGTTTTTAACATATCAACTTATATATTGTGTCCTCAAAAAATCCTGCCTCAGGGACTAAGGTGCAAGCTATTTGTGAATTAAATGTTCCTGAAGAGAAATTAGGAAAGCAGAATGGAAAGAGGGTAAGGGGAGTCAGGAAAAGGAAGGCAATAGAACTCAGCAGTGAGATTCAGTAACCCCAGGCACAGTCAGTTCTTCCAGGCAAGATGGACACAAGGCAGTTCTTACAAAGGTTGCTAAAAGTTTGAAAACTGATTTAGCACAACCTGCAGTTCATGTTTTTCACTTCAATGTTCTGACCTTTAGGCCTGTTGAAAATCTGAATAAAAGTCAGGAAAACTGGTTGAGTGGACTGAAACTTGAAAACTGTTTTTACAGAAAAACTCCTTTTTTATATTTTAGTTGGAAATTTTTTTCAACTTTATATACCTACTAAATGCTTATTAGCCAAAATTCACAGGGAGGTTATAATAGGAATTTACAAAAAGACCACCGAGAAATTACCTTCCACTTTCCTCTTGAAGATTCTAAGGTACCCCAACATCTGTGACATGTGCCAAGGAGATTGAACTCCTGCACACCACTTGAGATCCCATATTGCTTCATTTTTGTCATCTTGAACTATCTCTATCTTATTAAACTTCACTAAGTCTTCTAAAAAACATTTATTGGTTTTAATTGTCTTAATTTCTTTTCCCCAGTACTTCTGGTTTCAAGTGTGATCTATCACCATCAAATGAGATCAATCTTTTATATTGATCAAAAGTCCAATTACTGCTAAAGAAAGTTATGTATATAATATTTTAAAGTGGCAACGAATTGGGAAACCAAATAGGATCATTACCAATTGTTAGGCATTCCTTATGGATACAAAAAATAAAAGTTTAAGAAAGTTTTATTTATTTATTTATTGAATCACCATGAGAACAGTCACAAAGCCTTTCAGTTCAAGTCTCGGTCGGTCATACAATGATCATACACCCATTCCTTCACCAGTGCACATTTTTCACCACCGAGAACCCCAGTATACTCCCCTCCCACCAACCCCCTGCCTGTGTGGCAGAGATCCACTTTACTCTCTCTCTCTTACTCTCTCTCTCTCTCTCTCTCTCTCTCTCTCTGTTGATCACACTCAATATTACAACAAAAGACCCAACATTGTTATTTGGAATTTTCCCCAACATTCGGACCTGCCACAAAGACATCATTAAAAATTTTTTTTCTATTGCTGATTATGAAGAGCATATGATGTCACGAATCACGAATCATGACCATCCTGTTATTCGTCAATTGCCTCGAGCAGGCCCCAGTAACGTCTCCTTCATCCTAGCCCTGAGATTTTTAAGAAAGTGCTATATTCAAGGCTCTTTAGGAGAATGAGACCCATCATTGTTACTGGTATTTGGCATATTGGGTACGCCACAAGGAGTTTGCCAGACTCTGCCATGTGGGCAGGTTACATTCAGTAGCCTGCCAGTTTGTCTAAAGTAGGAATGAGATAATAAGATGTCATAATAAGATGTCACGTGGCCAGAATAGCAGCCACGCGAATTTGGATTTCTGATATTTTAGTAATAAACCTAGAGGGATTACTGCCAGAAGCCCCTGGATTCCGAGATTGGTAAGTGTACCTTTGGGATCATGGTCAGTCAGAAGCCAGAGTAGGCATTTGAGGGTGGCAACCCGGAGCATTGTCATGGCGGGGAGCAGGGCTGATTCCACCCCCATCCCATGAAGCCTCACGTGCCTCATCAATGCAGTCTCATATCTGGATGTTCATTAGGCTCTAAAATATGCAGGCCACCATGTCGCTGGAAAGGGGGACAGGCAGAGGGACAGACACCCTTCCCCTCCCAGGGCGGCATAGCACCATAGTTACATACACAGTCAAGATGTATTTCGGTTGGGCATTATCTTTTGCTCAAATTTTCCCATCACCATTCAAGCCTGATTTTCAGGGACAAATGCTAGATCATTTACTTTCCATTGATCACTTTGCATATCAGGAAATGGCTTATGTGGTCTAGTGGTTCAGAAAATAGTCCTAGTACCCGTATGCCAGAGCCATGATTGTAGAAGCTCATGGTCACAGGGATTCCATCTAGAGAAGGTGAGGAGACAGCACCTACCCCATCTGGGGCCTCCAGGTGATATCGACTCTGAATGAGGCTGGGAGAATTCTCCGGGAGCTGTGGGGCCTTCCAGCCAGGGTTTTTCTTCGCTGCTCTGTGCTATAAGAAGACGCTGGGGGTGGCTTGTGTGCGGGACTTCCAGAATCAGAGGTTGCCTGGGAGCCAGGGTGGCCCCATTGCAGTTCGGAAAATAGTCCTGGTACCTGCATGCCAGAGCCATGCTTGTAGAAGCTCATGGTCACTGGGGTTCCATCTAGAGAAGGCGGGAGACAGCACCTACCCCATCTGGGACCTCCCAGTGATATCGGCTCCGGATGGGGCCTGGAGAATAAGAAAGTTATTAAGAGAAGTATAAAACAAAAAAAAATTGAAGGTAGCATTTCATGTGGGCTGAATCGATAGCACAGTGGGTAGGGCATTTGCCTTACACATGGCCGACTCAGCTGACCCAGGTTCAATTACTCCGCCCCTCTTGGAGATACCGCCAAGCTACCGAGAGTATCTCACCCTTGGCAAAGCCTGGCAAGCTACCCGTGACGTATTCAATATGCCAAACACAGTAACAAGTGTCACAATGGAGACTTTATTGGGCCCGCTCAAGCAAATCGATGTACAACAGAAGAACAGTGACAATGACAGAATTTCTAGTCAAGACAGAACATTTTTGTGAACAATTTATGTGGATACAATGGGGAAAAGCTCTATTTCATTTCACTCAAGTTAAGGATGTATCATAAACATTCTACAGTCTTTCCTGAAGCCACAAACTGAAGATAATTCCCTGAGAGATTCTTATTTTTGCAATCCCCTATAAGGGGATAATATCTGATTTAGGAAGAGGAAGTCAGGCTGTTTACTTATCTCTTCCCTTTGGCAGATTAGAAGAGGTGTTAATTTTGAGTGACTAATGGACTTTATAGGTTTTGTCACTTCTCAGCCTTGCTCTGACAAGTACATTTTGTGCTAAAAATAGTCATTAATTGCTCTTCTCTCTACACTATTTGCAGTACCCATTGCCCACTCTCTGTTCTTCAATGGAAAAATCTGTTTTTGCTCATCACAGTTATGACACATTTTATGTCACTGTCCTCTATGACAGGTATTTACCACAGGGACTGAACATTAGCTGCTTTGTAATCCAGGTTTTATTTCCTAGAAAAAGAGTAGAATTATTCTAAGAGGATTTTAAAATACAATATCTAGATGAATAAAAGTGTGAAAATGTTCAATTCATTATTTAGAATTTCAGGACATCAGAGAAATAAAGCTAACAATTTATGATATTTCTAATCTGCAAGTTCAAATTATAAACCTAAAATTTAAATCTGGCAGTTCTGCAATATATTCTTTTACTAAATAGTTTCAGTTTGTTCTTATTTTTTAAATATTTCAGTGCTTCATAAGCTTTTTCAAATTATTATAAGTACATAGATAGCACCACGGGTAGGACATTTGCCTTGAATGCGGCTGACCTGGGTTCGATTCCTCCACCCCCTCTCAGAGAGCCTGGCAAGCTACCGAGAGTATCTCGCCCACATGACAAAGCCTGGCAAGCTCCCCGTGATGTATTCGATATGCCAAAAACAGTAACAACAAGTCTCACAACTTGTTGTGAGATGTTACTGGTGGCTGCTCAAGCAAATCGATGAACAACGGGAGGACAGTGCTACATAAAGGCATGAATACTATAAATTTAATATAAGTGCAAATGATTTATCATGTTCTATAAATGTTGGATACTTCTATCAAGCTGAAATTGACAATCCCTGAAACAGAAATCACATTTCCGGGTCAGAGAAATAGAACAGGGGTAGGGCACTCACTATGCAGGTGGGTGACCCAGATTCCATCCTTGGCACTTGACATGGTCTCCTGAGCAATGCCAGAATTAATTGCTCAAGAGAGTCAGGAATAATTCCTGATCATAGTGGGTGTAGACAAAAAAACAAACCCTAAATGATAAGTATCATACTGAGTGAAGTTAGAAAAAAAGAGACAGATACAGAATGATTTTCCTCATATGTGGTGTATAAAGAAAATAGTAAGAAACAACAAGTACTCAAAGGCAAAAGAAATTGAGAACTGGTCTTTAAAAGGTAGCATATCATTTTAGGAGGATAGAATGGTAGAGGGGTGACCCTGAAGACATGGTGGAGGGAAGCTGACACTGGTGGAGGGTTGGTGTTAAATGTTTTTTGTATGAAACGTTATCATTGTTGATATTGTAAATTATGATGCATAAAGCCCCAACACCTGAAGAACCTGCTGTCAGTACTCATCAATACACTGACTCGGCTCTTCACATGCTACCTGTCTGAATGCAAGTTTCCGTCCCAGTGGAAAACCAGCAGGGCGTTCTACTGTGCAATAAGGGAGACATCCATGACATTGGCATATCGCCCAATCTGCTGTTGTCTGTTGTCTACAAGCTGTTCACTCGAGTCATCCTGATTAGGATTGGCAGAACACTAGATGAAGGACAACCATGCAAGCAAGTCAAGTTCCGAAAAGGATTAAGCACAATCAACCATATCCACATGGTGACCAAGAACACTGAGGTTTCTCAGGAGTTCAAGATGCCACTCTGTCTAACGTTCATCATTTTAAAGAAGGCCTTTGATTTTGTTGAGACTGAAGTGAACATCAAAGCCCTAACCAAACAGGGTGTTCAAACTCAGTACGTCAGGATTTGTCGCAAGCTGTATTATGGATTCACCACAAGGATCTCACCATTCTACAAAGAAGTGATCATAAATGTAAAGAGAGGGGTTCAGCAGGGTAATGGTCATCAACTACACCACCTCCTCTTCACTGATGACATCATTCTAATAATACCAAACATTAGCCAAGCAGCACAAATGCTGACCAATTTTGACTGTGAGTGTGGAAAGGTCAGACTGCAGCTGAATCTCACCAAGACAATGTTCATGAGAAATGGACTTGTTCACATTCCATTTGCTCTCAACAGAATGAACATCTCCAAATGCAGAGTTATGCATATCTAGGTCGAGAACTCAAGATGACACCTGAGTTGTGCAGGAGGAAGAAAGCGGCGTGGAACACCTTCAAGAGCATCAAAGAAATAGCTAAGAGAATAAAGAACCTACAGGTCCAGGCACTTCTCTTCCACTCCACTGTTCTTTCTGCACTAACATATGCCTCAGAGATCTGGGCCCTATGAAAATAGGATGAGAACACTATTCAGGTCTCCCAAAGAGGAATTGAAAGAGCTATTCTTGGAGTATCACGCATCACTCAAGTGAGAGAAAGAATCCAGAGTTCCAACCTCTATCGACGATCAAGAATCACGGACGCTGTCTCATTTGCCAAGTCATCAAAAATCAGATGAGCTGGACACGTAACTTGATTTGAAGATGACCGCTGGACTAGAGCCATTACCAACTGGATTCCACAAAACGTCAAAAGAATGCATGGCTGGCCACCTATGAGATGGTCAGACTTCTTTGTCAAGACCCTGAACAAACGGTTTAAGGCTCTTCATGTTACTGGAGTGAGCAGATGCCATTGGGCAACACTAGCACGTGACAGGGATGGATGGAGACGTTATCGGTGCCTGCTCGAGCAAATCAATGAGTAAGGGGATGTCAAGTGATTAAGTGATTAAGTGATCAAGTGATGGTGCCTAAGTAAAGGTTTTTTTTTAAAGAGTTCCTTATCTTTAGGAGTCCTGTTAAAATTTAGGTTTTGGCATATATTAGAATATGCAAAGAAATGTAACCATTGTTTCAATATTAAAAATAGATTTTGAAACATTTTATTTGAAGTCTTACCTTCATAAAATACAACTGTGTTTTTTTTTAATTTTTGAATTTTGATTGTAAATAATAAGAAGATATAGCCTTTGAATATAATGGTCAAGTCACACACTGAGGCTGGAAATAGGCTTCATTCTTATCAACTAAATTGGATATTTATATTTATCTTTGGAAGATCTTGCCATTCTCTAAAATACTTTTCATTGAATGGTTTTCAAATTGCAGATTTATTGCAAATAATTTCAAACTGTGTCTGCATATTTATTAGAAGTTCATGTTATTCATTCACCTTAAATATCAGTAATCATCCCTAATACTTTGTGACCCTAACCAATAGTCCATTATGTTTAAATATATCAATTTAAAATTAAATTGTAAATCATCTAAATTTTATTTCTACTCATGTATATAGTACATAAGTACCAGCAAGATTTCAATCTGATGCACTTTAGAAGGGAAAATTTAAATAATTAACTTATTCAGTGGCATATGAAACCAGAGTCACTATCTTTTAGAATGAGTTTCTGGTCACTCTCATATAAGTGGTATTAAATGATAACTAAACTATCCCAGGAGGTTCCTAGTCTATTAATTCTACTTAGAATCCTTCATGGAATAACAATTGTTCTGTTCTCTTCACTTCACTTTTCAAAAACCTTCAAGAGATTTTCCTCCAAATTCCTTAATTTCTCTAATGGTCTCCTGTAGGTGCACTGTTCTACCCCAACTGGCAATTAAAGATATTTTCACACTCATTCATAATCACAATAGTCAAAGCATGGAATTATCTAAATTTCCATCAATAGATGACTGGATAAAGAAAACGTGACATAAATATATTTTTCATTATCCAGCCATCTGTTGATGGAAGGAGATATATATATATATATATATATATATATATATATATATATATAAACTACCGGTGACATATTTGATATACCAAACACAGTAACAACAAGTCTCACAGTGGAGATGTTATTGGGCCTGCTCGAGCAAATCAATGAACAATGGAAGGACAGTGCTACAATGCTACACACATATATATGTATGTATATATGTGTGTATACATATATATAACACAAACATATATATGTATATATAACTATGCCGTTACAAATCACTTGATCACTTGACATCCTGTTACTCATTGATTTGCTCGAGCAGGCACTGGTAACGTCTCCATTCGTCCCTGTCACGTGCTAGTGTAGTGTCGACTCGGTCAAACCAGGTTTGATTCCTCCGCCCCCCTCGGAGAGCCCGCCAAGCTACGGAGAGTATCTCACCCTCATAGTAAAGCCTGGCAAGCTACCCCTGATGTATTAAATATGCCAAACACAGTAACAAGTGTCACAATGGAGACGTCATTGGGTCTGCTCAAGCAAATCGATGAACAACAGAAGGACAGTGATAATGACAGCATTTCTAGTCAAGACAGAATATTTTTGTGAAGAATTTATGTGAATACAATGGGGAAAAGTTCTATTTCATTTCACTCAAGTTCAAGATGTATCATAAACATTCTACAGTCTTTCCTGAAGCCACAAAATGTTACTCAATGATTTGCTCAAGCAAGCACCGGTAACGTCTCCCTTCGTCCCTATCACATGTTAGTGTAGCCCAAAGGCGTCTGCTCATTCTAGGAACACGAAGAGCCTCAAACCAATTGTTCAGGGTCTTGACGAACAAGTCTGACCATCTCATAGGTGAGCGGCCATGTGATCTTATGACGTCCGATGGAATCCAGTCGGTAATGGCTCTAGTCCAGCAGTCATATTGAAATCTCACTACATGTCCAGCCCATCTGATTTTCGACGCCTTGGAAAACGAGACAGCATCCCTGATTCTTGACCATCAACGATGTTCGGAACTTCGGATTCTTTCTTTCATTTGAGAGAAGTGTGATACTCCAAGCATAGCTCTTTTGATTCCTCTTTGGGAGACCCCAATAGCGTTTTCATCCTATTTTCCTAGGGCCCAGGTCTCAGGCATATGTGAGCGCAGGATGAACAGTGGAATCAAAGAGATGTGCCCAGAGTCAGCGGTTCTTCATCCTCTTAGCTATTTCTTTGATGCTCTTGAAGGCATTCCAAGCTGCTCTCTTCCTCCTGCGTAACCCAGGTGCCATGTTGACTTCTCGACCTAGGTACACATAACTGTTGCATTCGGAGATGTTTGTCCTGTTGAGAGTGAATGAAACATCAGGAACAAGACCGTTTCTCATAAACATTGTCTTCATGAGATTCAGCTGTAGTCTGACCTTTCCACACTCACGGTCGAAGTCGGCCAGCATTTGTGCCACTTGGCTAATGTTAGGTGTTATTAGAATGATGTCATCAGTTTGGGGGAGGTGGTGTAGTTGCTGACCGTCTATTTTCACTCCTATTTCTTCCCATTCCAGTTGTTGCATAACATTTTCAAGGGTTGCACTGAAGAGTTTCTGTGCAATGGTATCACCCAGCCGAACCCCTCTCTTGACATCAACGATCACCTTCTTGTAGAATGGTGAGATCCTGGTAGTGAACCTGCAATACAGCTCACAGAGGATGCTGATGTATTGTATTTGAATGCCCTGTTTGGTTAGGGCTTCAATGACCGCTCCGTCTCAACAGAATCAAAGGCCTTCTTTAAATCAATGAACATTAGACAGAGCAGCATCTTGAACTCCCGAGAAACCTCAATGAGCTTGATTATTATGTGGATATGGTCGATTTTGCTGAATCCTTTTCAGAAAGTGTCTTTTCTCGCATGGTTCTCCTTAATCTAGTGTTCTGCCAAACCTATTCAGGATGACCTGAGTGAACAGCTTGTAGATGATAGACAACAGGTAGATTGGGCAACAGTTGCCAATGTCATGGATGTTTCCATTCTTGTACAATAGTACAGTCCTGCTGGTTTTCCACTGTGATGGAAACTTGCATTCAGACAGCTAGCGTGTGAATAGCCGAGCCTGTGTACTGGCAGTAGGTTCTTCAGGTGTTCGGGTCTAACCTTGTCTGGCTGGGTGCTGTTCACTTCTTTAGTGACGAAATGGCGTATTGGATTTCTGAAGGGAGAACATTGGGAACGAAATATCCATTCTGCGAAATTTGGTATGTGGGAACGTGGGCATAGCTATCGAAGAGATCCAAGTAGAAGTCATGGATAATCTTCTCCATTGCCCTTCTGGAAGATGTGATAGAGCCATCAGGACATTGGAGAGCATTCATCTTGGTCTTGTAGTTGGCGAAGGACAGGCAGGTGTTTCAAATGCTTTCTCCGGCTTCTGCCGCATCTGCCAGCAGTGCTGCTCTTCGCTCTTTGAGGTCTTCCTTTATCGCTTCTCTGCACGGCTTTGCAAGCTTGGACATTCATTTGTGGTAGCTTGAAGCTTGCGCCAAGCCACGTCGGCTAATGAACTCAAGAGTTTTCGAAGACAGTCATCTTTTTGTGGCTATTGTGCGTTCCTCGCACAATCATGGAGGTGCTGAACCAGTCAATCGTATTCCTTGTCAGTGTTGTCAACGATGATATCTTCCCACGTTGCCACAATAGTGCCAAAGAGCTCCCAGTTGGTGGTCATTCTAGTTCTCTTCTTAAACTTTGCAGCCCTTTCTCTCCACTCTGTGAAGTAGAATTTTGCACAAAGGAGATGGTGATCCGATCCGGTTTGGAATTTTGGTACAACAGCAACATCAGTCGGGCAAAACCACCGTTACAAATACACAAAATTATTCCTTTGGGAAAAATTCCTTTGGGGGAAAAATCACTTTAAGTGATTATATTAAGTTATATATAGAAGTAAAGATGGTTGTCTGATTGTTTCACTCATATGTGGACTCAGGATAACTAAAGGATACAAACTGGCAAAGACAACAAAACTAACATCTAAATTAGCTACTTGGAGGAAAGAGAATTGTTAAGAGGATGGCTAGAGGGATCTTTTTGGTGAAGAATGGCATTAGAACTTTGGAGGTGGATGCAAAAAATCATATATGCATAAAGAAATGTTAAGGTATGCCCCAAATCAATTAATAACTATAACTAATAAGAAGTCAATTATAAAAAGCAAAGTATATATGTATAAGGAGATCTGAAGTGGGCAGTGGAATAAAGGAATCATGAAGATAAAGAAAAATATAAATGAAATGCAAGAAACGTTTTTGCACTCTGATGATAATAAATGTGGAGCGTGATTTACACTTAACTCTGTTTTCTGAAGTTAAAAGTGAGAAAAAACTAAAATAAGAAATTGTTTTTTGCAAATGTTGAATTAATAATGAGCAAACCAGGTGCTCATGGGAAAGGGAGAGTCCTGTTGAATAGTTTGAAAAAACTTGGGAAAAGCAAAACATATTTACCAGTCTCATAAAGCTATTTGTGAGTTCCCAGATACTGTAATAGAGATATTTATACCTCCATAGTATAAATATGTCTCCCGGTGGACGATTCCACAACGAAATAGACCACATCATATTCAATCGATGGTTTTGCCTGACCGATGTCGCTGTTGTCCCAAAATTTCGAACGGGATCGGACCACCGTCTCCTTCGTGCAAAATTCTACTTCACAGAGCAGGGAGAAAGGGCTGCAAAGTTCAAAAAGAGAACTCCCAGAAAGACCACCAACTGGGAACTCTTTGGTACTATTGCGGCAACATGGGAAGATGCCATTGTTGACAACATTGACGAGGAATACGATCGAATGGTTCAGCACCTCCATGAATGTGCGAGGAACGCCAAGAGAGAGATAGCCACAAAAAATCGCCTATCTTCGAAAACTCTTGAGCTAATTCGCCAGCGTGGTTTGGCGCATGCCTCAGGCAACCGCAAGCTAACGTCCGAGCTTGCAAAGCAGTGAAGAGATGCGATCAAGGAAGACCTCAAAGAGAGAAGAGCAGAAGTACTGGTAGATGCGGCAGAAGCCGGGAAAAGTATTCGTAACACCCGCCTGTCCTTCGCCAACTATAAGACCAAGATGACTGCCCTCCGATGTCCTGATGGATCCATCACATCCTCCAGAACGGCAATGGAGAAGATTATCCATGACTTCTACTCAAATATCTTCGATAGCCATGTCCACTTGCCGACATACCAAATTCCACAGGATGGATATGTCGTTCCCAACGTTCTCCCTTCCGAAATCCCACACGCCATTTCGTCGGTAAAGAAACAAACAGCACCCAGACCAGACAAGGTCAAACCTGAACACCTGAAGAACCTGCCGTCAGTACTCATCAATACACTGGCTCGGCTCTTCACTCGCTACCTGTCTGAATGCAGTGTTCCATCCCAGTGGAAAACCAGCAGGACTGTACTACTGTTCAAGAAGGGAGACATCCATTACATTGGCAACTATCGCCCGATCTGCCTATTGTCTGTCATCTACAAGTTGTTCACTCGAGTCATCCTAAATAGGATTGGCAGAACACTAGATGAAGGACAACCATGAGAGCAAGCCGGGTTCCACAAAGGATTCAGCACCATCGACCATATCCACACGACAACCAAGCTCATTGAGGTTTCTCGGGAGTTCAAGATGCCGCTCTGTTTAACGTTCATTGATTTAAAGAAGGCCTTTGATTCTGTTGAGACGGAAGTGGTCATTGAAGCCCTAGCCAATCATGGCATTCGAGCCCAGTACATCAGGATCCTCCGTGAGCTGTATTGCGGATTCACTACCAGGATCTCACCATTCTACAAAGAAGTGATCGTTGATGTCAAGAGAGGGGTGTGGCAGGGTGAAACCATTTCACCGAAACTTTTCAGTGCCACCCTCGGGAACATCATGCGACGACTGGAATGGGAAGGAATGGGAGTGAAGATAGATGGTCGGCAACTACACCACCTCCGCTTTGCTGATGACATTGTTTTAATAACACCAAACATCAGCCAAGCAGCACAAATGCTGGCCGACTTTGACCGTGAGTGTGGATAGGTAGGACTACAGCTGAATCTTACGAAGACAATGTTTATGAGAAACAGCCTTGTTCCTGACGCCCCATTCTCTCTCAATGGAACGACCATCTCCGAATGCAACAGCTATGTGTACCTAGGTCGAGAGGTCAACATGACAAATGACCTGGCACCCGAGCTGCGCAGGAGGAAGAGAGCGGCTTGGAACACCTTCAAGAACGTCGAAGAAATAGCTAAGAGGACGAAGAACCTCTGCCTCCGGGCACATCTCTTTGATTCCACTGTTCTTCCTGCATTAACATATGCCTCAGAGACCTGGGCCCTACGCAAACAAGATGAGAACGCTATTCAGGTCTCCCAAAGAAGAATAGAAAGAGCTATGCTTGGAATATCACGTTTCACTCAAATGAGAGAAAGAATCCGGAGTTCTGACATCCGTCGACGATCAAGAATCAGGGACGCTGTCTCATTTGCCAAGGTGTCGAAAATCAGATGGGCTGGTCACGTAATGAGATTTAAAGACGACCACTGGACTAGAGCTGTTACCGACTGGATTCCACGGGATGTCAAAAGACCGCGTGGCCGCCCACCTTCCAGATGGTCAGACTTCTTCGTCAAGATCATGAACGATCGGTTTGAGGCCCTTCATGTTCCTAGAGCGAACAGATGCCATTGGGCTACACTAGCACGCGACAGGGACAAATGGAGACGTTACTGGCGCCCGCTCGAGCAAATCGACGACTAACGGGAAGTTAAGTGGTTAAGGGATACCTCCATACATCCTTTAAAACTACTGATCCTCTTAAAGCTACTTTTGAACCTAACCTGACTTTATGATTTTCAAGTAAATTCAGAGCACAAAGCTTTTATATTTAACACTCAGCATATTCACAAGTACAAATTAAATATATGTACATATGAGATGCTCTAATTAATTTTTAAATTAATCTCTGTGTAGAAGTAGATAAGCTCTTTTGATGATGTCTTCTTCTCCTCTTTGGTTACTTATTCACAAGTGTCTTTGAATCCGTAAGCAGTACCCACCCAGAATACTCCAATCAAAATGAGAGCAAGTCATTGACTTTAAAAATTTACTGTTTTAAAGCAACTGACGCTGGTGCAGATGTGGTGAGAAAGGGATACTCCTTCACTGTTGGTGGGAATGCCGACTGGTTCAGCCCTTCTGGAAAACAGTATGGACGATTCTCAAAAAATTAGAAATTGAGCTCCCATTTGACCCAGCAATACCACTCCTGGGAATATATCCCATAGAGGCAAAAATGTATAGTCGAAGTGACATCTGCACTTGTTTGTTCATTGCAGCACTCTTTATAATAGCCAGAAACTGGAAGAAACCTGAGTGCCCAAGAACAGATGACTGGTTAAAGAAACTTTGGTACATCTTCACAATGGAGTACTATGTAGCTGTTAGAAAAGATGAAGTCGTGAAATTTACATACAAGTGGTACAACATAGAAAGTGTCATGCTAAGCGAAATGAGTCAGAAAGAGAGGGATAGACAAAGAAAGATTGCATTCATTTGGGGAATATAAAGTAACAAAATATGAGATTAATACCCAAGAATAGCTGAGATCTTTACCAGGAGGATTACTCCATAGCTTAGAGGCCAGCCGGGCATTCTAGGGGAAAGGGCAGCTCAGATAGAGAAGGGAGCACCAAATAAAGGGTGTTTGGAGGATCCTCCCAGGAGGGGAGATGCATGCTGAAAGTAGACTATAGACTGAATATGTTTGTTACTCAATGCCTCTTTTGCAGACCACAACACCCAAAAGAAGAGAGAGAACAAAAGGGAATGCCCTGCCACAGAGGCAGGGTGGGATGAGGGGATGGGGGTGGGAGGGATATTATCCATGGTGGTGGAAAATGGGCACTGGTGGAGGGATGGGCATTTGATCATTGTATAATCAAAACCCAAGCACAAAAAATTGTAAATCTACAACTGTACCTCATGGTGTTTCACTAATAAAAATTTTTTAAAAATTTTTTAAAAATTTACTGTTTTTTGCTAATGCTATTTTCACACTTACTTATAAAGTTCAGAGGAACAGGGACTATGTTGGTTTTGTCTATTTGATCCTTCAGTGCCTACAGTGGTATTTAGTACACACTAGGTATTTAACAAGAAGTTGTAAAGTAAATGTTTAAATAAAGAATATTATGACATGTGCTTTTTAATGTGTGTGACCTGAATTTGATCCCCTGCACCCTTTATGGTTCCTACCAGTTATACCCAAAGTGATCCTTGAGTGCAGAACCAGAAATAAACCCCCTGCATTAATAGATATTCATCCTTACCAAAATATAAATATAAACAAAGAAATGATGCAAAGAAAGATATAAACTATTTAAATGAATGCTTTTGCTAACCAGTGCCTTCCTTGATAATTGAAAAATTCTTAATCTACTCAGAACTACTGATTCAGATAGAGATGTTACTGAGATTCTTAGCTCCCTACGATGGCAAAGCAAGGAGAAAAAATGAATAATTATTTAAATATAAAGTGCATTTAGCTGCCATGTTTTCACATATTATGTTTTGCCTGGAGGTCTGCATTGTGGAATTTTCATAAAGAAAATTGAGTAAATGGACGTAATAGAATAAGCAGAGGCACAGAGACACAAACTTTTCTTTTGTGGTTTTTTTTTCTATTTTCTTTGGAGGGTTCTTGCAGGAGCCTAAGGTTAAGCACAGAGATAGGAGATAATTCTATAAAGTTCCACTTGAAATCAAGTTGATGAGAGCCTTGAAGTCCAGAGATTTTGTTTTGAATCAGAACATGCTCTGAGGACAAGGAGGGAAAGCACTGAGAATTTTTAATACAACACTTATACCTATTATAGCTAGGTTTTAGAATCCTGATTCTGAAAGCAATATAAAGAATGACTAAGATAAAAAAATGAAACCTAGAAGGAAACCAAAAAATGCCCTCAGGCAACAGAAATTGAGAACTGGACTTCAGTAGGAAGTTTAACACATAGAGGGTATGTTGGGGAAAGGGGACAGTGGGGAGGGTCACTGGGTCAATGGTGAAGGGTGTGGTGCATCAATGCTTTAAGCACATAACCTTACCCTTTCATGAACCATAATGTCTAAATTAAATTAGTTTTGAAAAACAAGAAAAATGGCTAAAAGTCACAGAGAAGAAAAGCTGTTAGGAACCTACTAATATGGTTCATATCAAAAGTCATCTAGGTCCTAAAATGGTTATTATACAAGATAAAGAAAATGTGTTTTTGTTTTTTAATACTGTTCTGAATGCTGAGTCATTATCTGCCATGATGGAGGCACAAACGGTTCATTCTTGCTAAAACTCAGGGTGCTCTACATGAATGGTATTTTCTAGCAATCAACTAGAAATTAGATCCCAAGGCCTAAAGAGAGTCTGATCAGGAAATGAAGATTAAACCAGTCATGAATGTAAGTAAAATTACCAAGTAAAAATTATATAGATAAACCATCAAATTATAAGTGAAGCTTTGAGAATCTCACTTTGGACTTTTTTCAGAGTCTTTATTTTTCTACTTAATTCTCTATTTTCTGACCTTTTGTCTGGTATGACCAGAGAAAAGTCAGTAACCCACCATCCAGCATACATAGAAGACTGAAATGAGTTAAGAATGTGGAAAAACTTAAAAACTCAGTCAAAAAAAAGATTGAACTAAAGTTGTGAAGCTTATCATTGTGGAAATCACAAGCAATAAGGACTAACTTTGACTAATTTAAGTCAAAGTGTTTTGCAAAGATCTTGGGGGAGTCACAGAATTTTCTAGTTGCTCAGAGAAACCTACAAAAAATAATCACAAGCCACAGATGCTGGTCAGCCAAGAATATAGTGAAAATCACATCACTATTCACTGAACTGTGGATAGGAGAACCAGACCTGGATACTGAATCTGACCACTGCCAGGTAGATTCACACTATACCTGCGATATGAATTTAGATGCTGCTTAACTTACACTGAAGATTTTTCCACTGGTGCTGCTTAATTGAAATACCATATGTATTAGATGTGACTATTTGTTCAGTATTCTTAACTGGCCCTATGACTTTTTGAGTAATTATCTTCATATCTTCAGAATTAATAAGAATTTAATAAAACAAACTAAAATGATGCTACATCCTTTGTGCTATTAATTTTAAAAAGGTCTCATTCCTATCAAAAATATATGCAGGCATTCTGATGAGAGTTGCCAAGTTTTTTAAGAAAAAATGTAAAATGGAATATGGTACAATCTTATAACAAAATTAATGAATATACTTTTCTGAAAAATCTGACCCTTAAAATTATAGCTAATTTAAATTAGCTATAGCTATAATTAGCTATAAATTAGCTATAATTAGTTAATTATAGCTAATTTAAATTACTTTTCTTTAGAAAAAGTTTTTTTCTTAATGTAGGAGTACTGCTATTTATTCAGCCATTGACTATGCTGATTGAATTGGGCATGAACTCCACATTACTTTTTTTTTAATTGAGTCACCATGAGATACAGTTACAAAGCTTTCATGATTGAGATTCAGTCATATAATGATCAAACACCCATGGATCCACCAGTACACACTTTCCACCACCAGTATCCCCAGTATATCCCCCCCCAATTTCAGTTCTCACCCTGTCTCCATGGCAGACAATCTCCCCAATACCCTCTCTCTACTTTTGGGCATTATATTTTGCTCGAATTTTCCCACCACCATTCAAGCCTGCATGCCAGGGGCAGATGCTAGATCCTTTATTGTCCCTTGCTCATTTTGAATATCATGGGTGCCGTGGCTGTGCGCTTCTGGAATCCTAGACTGTAAATGGTTGGGTTCCAGAGACATTTCTGTAGGGTGCTAATCCATTTTGGGATTCAATTGGGGGTCTCTGGAACCAGGTCTGTTGGTGCACTAAGATGGCACCCAGAGGCACAATGTGGGTGTGAGAGCCAGGCCGATGAGTGGGCTGGGAGGCGGGGAGGGACAGCCTGTTGCCTCTGCCACTATGCAGCATGGAGATTTATTCCTGGAATCTGCAAAGCTGGACCTTGCTAGTGGAAGCTCTTGGCCACTGGGTTTCCATATGGAGTATGTGGGGAGAGTGCACCTGCTCCACCTGGGGTGCCCCAGTGAAATTGGCTTGGTATGGGGCCCAGAGAGATCTCCAGTTCTGTGGTGTCTTTCAGGATTTGTTGCTGTGTCTCTGGCTTTTAATCTCTTTCGAGTTTAATTTATGGATGTCTGAAGCAAGGCCAGTAATAGAATTTACAGGGTGCTTCTGGAGTTGGTTCGTGGGGATAAACGCCAGTGCTTCTCTGTGTATTGGGAAGCGGGGGGAGGTAGCCCACCCCAACTCCATGAAAGCCTGGAGATTTCAGTCACAAAACTCAAGTACCTGAATTTTCAGCAGATTATATTTTGGTGAGGTCTGTCCTGAGACCATGGAGTCAGGCCGGGGGTATTGTGGCAATTTTGGATTATGGAAGCAAGCAACTGCTGGGGGCTCTGCTTGGGCAGGCACAGGCCAACCTGCCCCCCTCTGACTTACCCCAGTCTGTTCACCCATATGCAAGTCCAAGATTAACTGTGGCTTTTGATCTCTTTCAAGATTTATCTATAGGTCTCTGAAATAAGGCCAATAAATGAGCTTCTGTAGCTGAGCCTGAGGTGTTTTGCGGGCATGGTTCCTACATACCTAACTTTTGGTCATTTAATTTCTTAGTAAACTTGGTCCCAAGTTGTTGGGATCCAGCTAAATGCACAGCAACAATTTTGGAGTGTCAGAAAGCCTGAAGGCACCATCAGGCTGTTGATGCACCTGCAGGTACAGGATGACTAGAAAAAGTTTTACATTTTATTTTTCTATCCCATTCAAATACGTAGAATTCTTGATCCAAAGACAGTGACGAAGAACTGGTTTTAATGACTCACATGATCATTTCAATGAATTCTTGCCACTAAAATACTGGTTTTCCAAGTGAGTACTAAAGATTCCTTGGTTTCCATAGACATAATTTGAAGTCATAACATAATATACTTTATATAAATTATATCCCATATCATATATCACTTGTCTCTCTTGTTGTCCCGTTGTTCTTTGATTTGCTTGAGCAGGTGTCAGTAACGTCTCCATTCGTCCATATTGTATGCTAATGTAGCCCAATGGCATATTGGGAGTTCTTTCAGGGTCAGGAAAATAAGAGCCATTATTGTTACTGTTTTTGGCATATCGAATACGTCACAGGTAGCTTGCCAGACTCTTCCTGTCATATATAGCAAATAAAACTATAAATTTTTCAGTTAAACTTGAATTTTAGAAAATCTACGATTTTTTTTGTAGAAGTATACTCAATATACTCAATGCGACACTGGAGACATACACAAAAAGTCTTTTCATTATTTATCAGAAAGTCTAAATTAATCTATCCTGTACCTTCTTTGCTAACCCTATTCAGATGAGGCTCAAGCAGGTGTATCTGCTTGGAGAGCACGGTAGCACTGCACTGTCCTCTTGCTGTTCATCAATTTGCTCGAGTGGGCACCAGTAACATCTCACAACAAATTGTGAGACTTGTTGTTACCTTTTTTGGTATATCAAATACACCACGAGTAGCTTGCCAGGAATCGAACCTGGGTTGGCCAGGTCAGCCTTGTGCAAGGCAAACGCCCTACCCGCTGTGCTATCGCTCCGGCGGTAGTGCATTTGCCTTGTACACAGCCAGCCCGGCCGAGCCGGGTTCGATTCCTCTGCCCGTCTCGGAGAACCCGGCAAGCTGCCAAGAATATCTCGCCTGCATGGCAAAGCCTGGCAAGCGATCCGTGATGTATTCAATATGCCAAACACAGTAACAAGTCTCAAAATGGAGACGTTACTAGGCCCACTCAAGCAAATTGATGAACAACGGGAAGACAGTGACGTGACAGTAGCTTGCCAGGCTCTGCTTGAAGAGATAAATATAAAAATTATGGTGTCAGAATATACCTCAAATATGTATTTTATGGCCCTCTAACTTCTACCTAACAATTCAGCATCAGAAGCTTTTCCTGCAGAGACCTTGTTACCCATTTTGCTTTAGCCAATATGATTTAGTCTTTAATTGATCACAGCTACTTTAATTGATCACATTACTGTTCTTCCTTATATTTCCTTTTCTCAGACTTTTTAGATGCTGGAAATAACACTTCAAACATGGTCAAATGCAGAGCCTCAAATAGACTTTGAGGTGTTTTCATTTTTTCATGGTTATTGACTAGACATAAATTTAAGACCTCTTAAATTCATGAACGACAGTTCCTAACAATAAAATTTGGTGCCACTTAAAAACAATAAGATTTATCACTATCTCAGGTCCTATAGACAGATCCAATATACAGTGAGGTAATTGTCAAAAACAGAAGAAAATAAAAGAATTTTCGCATGGCTTGTTTCAATGTTGTTTATTCTCTGACCTTGATCTCTTCTTAGATATTACCTTTTCAGTGAGGCTGTCCTTATCCTGCTGTATACAAAGTTGCACACAGAGCTTTTGAAAGACACTATCTCTCACTTCGCTTTTATCTAGAGCACTAATCAACATCTAAAATATCCAATGTATGGTACTAAGGAGATATCCCAGTAGTCATGGATGCCTTGCACACACATGGGACCAAATTTGCTGTTTAGCATGGCATTGTCATAGGAGCCCTCAGGATATAATCTCAGGGTTCTCCAGGGAGCCCAGGAGACCTTCACAGACCACCAAATCTGAGAACCACTACATTTCAGGGCTGTGCATGGAAACACTTGGACCAGAAAGCCAAGGAGAATCCTGAGTCAAAATTTTACAAGTTCATTTTATTTATCTCTTTTCAGTAGAAAGAAAGCTTCAAAGAAGAAATTACTCTGTTCAATAATCAAAGATATATTTGGTATCTTAGAGACACTCAAAAATGTGTTTGAGGGGCTTGAAAGCTAACTAAATGGACTGAGTGCCTAATTTGTATGTGGGAGGCCTGGATTTGATCCCCAACACATTTGGTCCCCCAAGCACAACTGCATCTACCCCCCGAGCACAAAGATGGGAATATACATCACAGCTAAAAATATTTTTTGAAACAGTATTTTGGGATGTTAAACCCTTGTAGTAGTAGTTGAAATACTAGAAGAGAGATTATTCTCTTGTTTTTCTGTACTAGGTTTATTCCTCTATTTCTGGCCCAAGACCTCTGTAAATCTAAATACGGGGTCCTACCAATGCCCTGGGGTAGTCTTTCTAAAATGTGCCTCTTATTTTAGATCTCAGAACTGCTAGTCCATGATTGCTAGTCCATGCCGTTAGAACTTCCTACCCTGAACTTTCTATCTACTTTAACCTTCCTTTTATCCCAAAATCCAAATTCACTTGCTCATTTGCTCATTTTTCCCATCATGTTAAAAAGAGAGACCCACTACCTTATTGTGATCTTAAAATCTAAGGGATAGGAATGTGAAGTAATTCTTTATTTTTACATGGTTTAAACCATCTCCAACTTTTTGCTCTCTCCAGAACTGTCTGTGTGTACATGTTAACAAGCTGTCCATTCACATCAGGATTTGGTGGATTAGGCAAATTACTATAACCACATGAGTCACAGCATTCATATCAAAAGACTTTTAAAAATATACATCTTGGGCAAAATGGAATACATGCTAAGAAATTCTCCCCCATAGAACTGGAGACATAGTACAGTGGGTAAGGTGCTTGCCTTGCGCACAGCAAACTAGGTTTGATCCTGGAAATCCTATAATGTCCACTAGGAGTGGTCCCTGAGTACAAAGCCAGGACTAAGCTCTGAGCACCACATAGTATGACCCCCCAAAAAAATTGATAATAATAAAATAATAAAATAAAATATTCCTAGAAAATAAATGGTTAGGTAAGTGAAATGAGAGCAGCAAAATATCCTTAGTGGGTTCAACAGAATTTGTTATATTATCTTTAGTTCTCTGTTTGTTTTAAAATTCTCATAAGAAGCTATCTGGAATACACATCCTCTCTGTAGAATTGATAAAATAGAAACTACATCTTGCATAAAAAGTTAGGGAGTTCACTTAACTGATAGGTTCATGTGAGATTGAGAAACCACAAAATAGTCTGTGAGAAAATATTTAAATTTAATTTCAAGGAAGGAAGCTGTTAATAAATTTTTAAAAATGGACATGTAGTTTAGATAAGTGTCATTTCTCACAATCACCTAAAGCAGGTCACAGAATCCATAAAATTCAAGAAATAAAGATCTGCCCTGAAACATATACACTCTTTGCTTCTGGATTTTTCATTTCATTGAAGTGAAAATAATAAATGAAAATAATAAAACAAGATATAAGGAATTCTGAAATTTTAAAAATTTTATAAAAAAAATGGTAACAAGTGACAAGCTAGGGACAGAAGAGAAAATTATAATTAAAAAATCATATTGTACATCATACTTGGAGTCAATAAACTCCCAGCTCAAGCACATTATGGTTTTAAAACAAATTACTACTAATATTTTGGTACAATATTGAAGGGGATATATGTGTGTTTCAAAATTCTAAAACATTTTATAAAGAAGTTCTTTTCTTAAACACTGTTAATGGAAAAACTTTTAAATCAATATTTAAATTTTTAACATATTGTCTAACAATGTTTGTTTTCATGATAAAGTCGAACTTTTCTCTGTTTACTCTGTGCCAGAATTTCATAATGTTTAATGGTGTGACCCTGTCCTTTGATGAACCAGTGATCCCCTAGAACAGGAAATTTATTAGTCTTACTCCTACTGAATTCCCAGCTCTTAACAGTCAATAAACATCTGCTGAATTGAAAAATAAATGAGGCTACGCATCCAGGGTTCTTTGAAAGACAAATAGAAAACTTGGAACATGTCTACAATATATATGTTTGAAAAAACTGGAGAGCAACAAGACTATATTACAGATTCTAGGATAAGGATCCCTGGGAGGTTGTGCTTAGAAAGTATAGCTAGCAAGGAAATACAAGATTGGGTAATAGCCAGGATTTTTGTTACATTCAAGGGACAAGGAGAACTTAGTGATTCTTAAGTATAAGGCTATAGAAGCATGGCGATATAGATAACGTTTTGATTTTGTTTTTGTTTTAGGGTGACACCTGACAGTGCTCAGGACTTACTCCTTGGCTCTGCACTCAAGGATCACTCCTGATCACACTCAGGGAATTAGGGAATACAATGTTGCACATAAAACTCCAGTAGGCTGCGTGCAACATAAGTAGCCAACCCACTATACCATCCCTCCAATCTCTGTAGATATCATTTTTATTTAATCTGTGGTGAACTATTACATCATATATCCTTTTAGTGTCTTTATCTGCATATTTGTAATATTTCACAACCCCCAAAAAAGAATTTCAAAAGTATTCAAATTTGGCAGGAGGTAGTACAGGAGTTTAAGGACTTGCACCAGGCCAACCCTGGTTCCATCCCTAGCACCCCATGAGGTCACCTCAGCACTGCCAAGAGTGACTCCTAAACCCGAAGCCAGGAGCAATCTTTGAGTGCTAGTAAGGCCCCCAAACCCAAACAAAATTCTCAAAGTATAATCAAATGAATCTTGATTATACTAATCACTTTAAGTTAGAACTACTTCAGAAAGTATTCAGAACTTTTAGTGCTTGACAGCATTTTATTCCAGAGATAAATGACTTCTCTCTCCTCCTGTTGCAGAAATGAGTATACTGTGAGGCGTTGAGATGTTGTGGGAAGGGGATATGAGGATACAGAGGTTCCTGAAATATTTTCTACTCAAGATTCATTTTCATTTCTGCCTCATGCCTAAGAGAATAAATTTATCTTAAACAAAGGAAAAAATAAATAAATAAAACCTTTCCAGACGGATCTTTAGAGCTTCCCACACACACACTCAAAATAGCCCTGGCTGGACAATGAAACTGTTCTGAAAAGCAGTTTCCAAGCTAATGCAGTTGAATATTTTCTATTCACATTCCCAGCAAAGTGAGCTGATGATAAGCAGAGAACTTGATATTTCTAAGCAAATCATGACTATGGGGAATGCCTAAAAATCCATTAGATGTTCGTAAGGCAGATCTTTGGGGGAACTTCATTATCTCTATTGGACTGCACTTAAGACAGGGGTTTGGGAAAACCTATTATAGAGCTTTACAAAATCTTTTGACAATCAGCTCTTCTACTAAACTATGGAAAACCTGAAAAAACTTTAAAGATTTTTAATTTTGGTCAGGTTTTGGTTTTGTATATAAACAAAATGTCATTTAGAACCAGTAAGGTCATCAGCAGCCTATTGCATTCCTTTTCTAAGCAGGATATTTTCCACTTAAACTTACTTCTACTTTTCTCTACTAAAAGGCAGAGACTAAAAGGCACACACTGCCCCCTTCAGGTCAAACTACCCTACAGTATTAGATTCTTTCATGGCGGGGGGGGGGGGGGGGGGGTGCTCTAGGGGACTGAATGAATAGTAAGCACAGGGAAGCAGACATATTGTAAATCTGAATCCATTCAACAAATTTTGGCTACAGAGAGGCTTCTTTTTAAATGATAAGTCTCTAATTGAATTATTTAAATTTTCATTTTTCAGCAGTGACTCCAATTCTAAAAGGAGGATCTAGTTGTCATACTTTAACACCAAAGGAGAACAACCTGAGACGGATTAACAATCTTTTTCCCTCTACATTCCTATAGAATTAACCAATTATTAATGAAGTTAAATTAATATAAAATCATTAGCAGATTCCATAACAGGATTTATCCGTTATTATTTAATTCAAATTATACTGGTTTACAAGATTATTATGTTTTAGAGGTACAATTTCATCCACTTCAAAGTGGATGTTAGCATGTACACCCACCCCAAAATCCTTCCACCACAGTTAACTGGATACCATCACTCCTTCAATCACTCTGGTAACCTGAGTTCCACACTGCTGGTGGTACTAGGAGGACCTCAGGCAATGCTGGGGATTGAACCAGAGTCAGTTTCATGCAAGGCAAAGATTCTTAAATTGTGAGTTGTTTCTTTGATCCAATCTCTGCAGTTTTTAAAAAAGAGATAAAATCCATTCCATTCCCTTCCAAATTACTAATATCCCAAAGATAGTCACCATTCGAAACTTTAGCATTACAGTTATTTTTATGCATTTTAATTTTATTTAAGGGAAATTCAACTTTAGCAGGTACTATCACTTTCCCAAGTGATTTTTTTACCAAAGCTAGCAGTGCTCAAGAGTTTCAATTACACCATATCTTTACTTTTTTCATCTTTTTATATTTTGTTGATCTTTTTAGAGTCATGAAATGTCATGATAACTGTAAAGAATCTTTAAGGACTGGTGAGGTAAAGCTCTTACATGTGTTTATTGATGATTTGAATATTCTCTGTGACTTATCCCTCAAAGTCAATTTATTAATTAAACTTTTTTTGATCTATATTTCAGAGTTTCCTGCCTCCGTGCCTGGCTGTCCCCACTGGGGCCTCTTGGAGGGGGGGAGGGTTGAGTTTCTCTCTGCCCCCCCCCCAAGCAGAGCCCCAGCAGCTGAGGACCCCTGGAGCCAGCCACGGCCATGCTGGGACCACTCTCCACACGTCCGGACGGGCCTCATGCATGAAAGAACTGGAAGAGGAACCCAGGCATGCGGGTCCCGGGGCTGAGGTCTCCAAGCCTACTCGGATGGAACTGGGCCTTCTCCACCCAGACCCCCACATCTTCCAGTAGGTAGGCGTCACACCCACCAGCTGCTGCCAGCGCCAGGTTGGTCTCATCAACGGCCAAGACGCAGAGACTATAAAACCCAGCTCCTGGAAGCGACATCTTATTATCTTATTTTTCCTTTGGAGAACCTGGCAGGCTACCAAAAGTATCCTGCCTGCACGGCAGAGTCTGGCAAACTTCTCATCTTCTACTCAATATGCCAAATACCAGTAACAATGCTGGGTCTCATTCTCCTAATCCTGAAAGAGCATTGAAATGGCTCTTTTAAAATCTCAGGGCTAGGAAGGAGACGTTATTGGTGCCTGCTCGAGGAAATAGACGAACAACAGGATGATTGTGATCGTGATATTTCTTTATATTGAAAGTAAAAAATAAAAATGGGTAAATATTCACTTGTACCTAATATAATATCAAGATTTTGATATACTTTATATATGTAAGAGGTTTCTGTTTAACGTACCTTATTTTATCTTATTTCCCTTTATTGTAAATACAATTTAAGAAATTTTACAATAATATCTATAAAAAATTATATTCAAACTCTATCCAACATTGAAGAAGAAATAAGAAACATTAAAATTGACCTCTATTTTACTGCTTTTTTCTTTAAATTATTTATTTATTTCTAAGAAATACATAAACTGGAGATTTCCTTCTAAATTAATTTTTCTAAGATGTTGATAAAAGTAAGACATTAATAGTTTCATGGAGCTGAGATGATAAGAATTAGAATTCAGGGCCCATCAAAATAATTGAGTCCTGGTTATCATACTAGCCTTCCAGTTGAAACTCTAAAATTAGATATAAAGCAAACCAGAGTAGGTAACAATACAAAAGACTGAAACATAGCTTCAAGCAAATTTTTACTGATTAGAATAAGATAGTTTTCTATTTTTAACTACCTACTAGAAGTTATAGTTTTAAAAAGAAAATCCATGATAAAGGAAAATACTGGCAATTATCTATCTGAAATTCTAAAACTGAAATCTTAAGTTTTATCATAAAAACTTGTGAGAGTTAATTGAGCACACTGATATACAAGTTGAACTGGAGGATAAGCCAAAATGTTCTTACTGAGGCACAGAGGGGTGGGGGGTGGGGGGAAATTCAACCAGAGCAAAGAGCATAATGAATGTAAATGACAATCTGAGGAAATTATAGCATGTAAATGATACGAGAAGGGAAACAGTGATATGATGATGTGATGGTAGTAATATGTGAGGAGATAAGACTCGAATTTTTCTCATAATAATTAACTATATCAAGTCAAGAGTTCAACAGGTATGATCATTTATAATCAGGATAAATAATAACATAAAATTCTAGGGATAGTCAAATTAAAAAGTAAAAACAAATAATCTTACAAATCTTACATACAATTGGGAAAATAAATACACACTACATTTAAAGAAACAAAAATTTGACAGACAGCTAATTATTCAAAAGAAAAGATTAAAAAGAATCACTGTCACTGTCCTCCCATTGTTCCTGGAGCGGCCCAGTAACGTCTCCAGTGTGAGAATTGTTGTTACTGTGTTTGGCATATCGAATATGTCACGGGTAGCTTGGATAATCATTTTAAGGGATTGTAAAAGCATAACTGCCAGTCCATAATACCTATTTTACAAGAAAAGGGCAATATAACATGCCCAAACATGTTAAAAACATAGCAACATATTCAAGTACAGAATTTTTGCTGGAGTAATTGATAATATTTAAACAAAAGAGAGTCACAGCAGAATTTTGAAAAAGATTAACTAGACCTTCTAGAGAAAACAGAAGATATTTAAAGAAAACAGTTATGCCAGTAGGATAACCGGATATGTATTAAGGATAGATTAGGGGTGACTGGCTTGGGCCATGGTCATCTCATCAGCCTCTGTGTATTACCTGTGTATTGAATACAGAGTCAAAATCTAGACAAATACAGTATGCTCAAAAACATAGCTGTGCCTAGACCAAGAAATCCTGAACCTACAAGCCTCCTTGACATAATCTGACTCCAAGATAATAATTCTTGCACTCAACTGAATTCAGAAATATAATTGTCAACAGGTTTTTTTTTATTACATTTAGGGTCAATTCTTTCAAATTATATTTAGACTGAAATGAACTATATATTGAAAGGTACACTGAAGTTTGCCATGTGTTATAATGTTAATAATAGATCTTCAAACACTTTCAAAACTCATTAGAAAGAAAAGTCTGGAAACATTTCAATGACTTCAAAAAGAATAAAATATTTATAAATAAACTTAATCAAAGAGATGAAAAATATACACTGAAACAATAAGACATAATTGAAGTAAGAAGACACAGAAAAATGAAAGACTGTACATGCTCATGAATTTGAGGAATTATGATCGCTAAAATGTCAATATTGCCAAAAGCAAAATATAGATTCAGTGCAATCCTATCAAAATTCAAATAGTATTACTCATAGAAATAGAAAAAACCAACAATTATAAAATTTATTTGCAACTATAAAAGAACTTATCTAGGTCCTTCGCTCCCAACCAAGGCCATGAGTTGCCCCCCTTGAGCTGCTCTCCAGCACGGCCATGACATCAGAGGCATACAGAGCCCAGCAGCTTGCAGTAGAAATGTGAATAGACTATGCGTTAAACTACAGCACCATGCCCCTGCCAGGAGGGAAAGGGTGTCTGTCCCTTCCACCTCTCCCCACCCCTCCAGCAGCACAGTGGCCACTGCCTCAGAGCAGAAAACCAGGTATGAGCTGGCAGTGATGGGGCAACTGCAGCCTCATAGGAAGGGGTGGAATGGGCTTTTCCTTCACACCCAACTGAGGCCATGAGTTGTCCCCCACGAGCGGCTCTCCAGCACGGCCATGACACCAGGCGCACAGAAACCAATCTCGTAATTATCCGGCTCTTGGCAGAAATCCCTCCAGACTCAATTAGTAAAATATCAGAAATCCAAGTTTTCATAACCACTAATAGAAAACAAATTATTTCACAAAACCTTTTCAGCAGTTCTGATTTTTGCGGGAACTTCCAAACAATAATGGTGCATCTTTTGTCGAAATGATGAATGTAATCAAAGTAGAGAGAGAGTTAAGTAAAAATCATCTGCCTCACAGGCATCGGGAGGGCTGGGGGGTGCTATATTGGGGTTCTTGGTGATGAAAAATAATTACTGGTGAAGGGAGGGGTGTTTGATCATTGTATGACTGAGACTTAAACCTGAAAGCTTTATAACTTTTCTCATGGTGATTCAATAAATAAATTTTTAAAAAAAGAACTCATCTAGTTAAGAGTTGGAAACAACCTATGTACTCACTGATGATAAATGGATAAAGTTGTGGTACATTAAAAAGTAAAAGGTAAAGGCCCTCCTGTTGATCATCGATTTGCTCGAGCGGGCCCAGTAACGTCTCCATTGGAGACTTTGTTGTTACTGTGTCTGGCATATCGAATACTCTCAGTAGCTTGCCAGGCTCTCCGAGAGGGGCAGAGGAATCGAACTCGGGTCGGCCAAGATGGCTGCGTGCAAGGCAGACGCCCTACCCGCCGTGCTATCGCTCCAGCCCTAGCTCCAGCTCCAGCTCCAGCCCTAGCTCCAGCTCTAGGTCAGGATGGTCGAGCGGTCTAAGGCACTGCGTGGTACATTAATACAATAAAATACCACTCAGTCATTAAAATAAAAGGAATGAGGTCCTTCCACCTTCAACAATATGAATGAATCTATAGGTTATTCACTTGATCACTTGACATCCTGTTACTCATCGATTTGCTCAAGCGGGCACCAGTAATGTCTCCATTCATCCCTGTCACGTGCTAATGTGGCCCAATGGTGTCTGCTAGTTCTAGGAACACGAAGAGCCTCAAACCGATCGTTCAGGGTCTTGACAAAGAAATCTGACCATCTCGTAGGTGGGCAGCCACACGGTCTTTTGATATCCCGTGGAATTCAGTCCGTAATGGCTCCAGTCCAGTGTTCGTCTCCAAATCTCATTACTTGTCCAGCCCATCTGATTTTCAATGCCTTGGAAAACGAGACAGCATCCCTGATTCTTGACCGTCGATGAAGGTCAGAACTCCGAATTCTTTCTCTCATTTGAGTGAAGCGTGATACTCCAAGAATAGCTCTTTTGATTCCTCTTTGGGAAACCCAAATAGCATTCTCATCCTGTTTTTGTAGGGCCCAGGTCTCTGAGGCATATGTGAGCGCAGGACGAACAGTGGAATCAAAGAGATGTGCCCAGAGCCAAAGGTTCTTCGTCCTCTTAGCTATTTCTTCGACGTTCTTGAAGGCATTTCAAGCCGCTCTCTTTTCCTGCACAACTGAGGTGCCAGGTCATTCGTCATGTTGACTTCTCGATCTAGGTACACATAACTGTTGCATTCGGAGATATTCTCTCCATTGAGAGTGAATAGAATATCAGGAATGAGACTGTTTCCCATAAACATTGTCTTCGTGAGATTCAGCTTCAACCATGAGTGTGGAAAGGGCAGACTGTAGCTATAGGTTATTATGCTAAAGTAAACCAGATGCATAAAATAGTAACATCATTGATTATTTCATTATGTATTGAAGAAACAAAACGAGCAATAGTAATATATAAAAAAAAAAAAAGGATTAGCGTTCCTAGGAGAGAAAGGGCAAGGAAAATGGATAAATCATTTAAAGTGATCAATTTTATGTTGAAGAATGGAAAGTAGACATAAAATATTTATTCATTTTTAATGAATGAATAAAATTTGCCATAGGCAGATAGTATTTATAATCTTTTGCACATGAAACCCTTACATTATTACAAACTAATGGCACTTAAGAATTTCAATGAGGTACTTATTCCTTTTGATAAGTGTGCATATTTTAGCTAGTGTAAGTAATATTTCAATAAACAAATGTGTGGATATAACTTTCTGTTGAAATTTTGGTATTCTTCAGATAACTCATCCCAAATCTGATTGCTGTATTACAGTTACTCTAGCTTCTTTTGAAAACTCCATAGTGGGGCCAGAGAGTTAGTAAAGCAGACCAGATCCTTGTTTAGCACAGATTCTCTTCCTGGCACCACACACCAGCCCTGTCTGGTGTGACCAAAATATAAGTGAATAAATACTCTGTACTAACTTCGAAAATGTTTGCATCAGTTTATATTTCCACCAACCAGAGCATAGAAGTTTCTTTTACTTCACCCACCTTTAGTACAAGTTATAATTGACACTTTACTTGTTGAAGAAACTGTCCTCATTGTATGGCCCTTTGTCATTAATTAAAAATTAATAAATGTATGAATCGCCTTCTTGATCTTGAATCTTGTTCTTTTGATCTGTGTCTATTTTTGTTACAAAACTATACAATTTTAATTATTGTAACTTTGTAGTATAGTTTGAAGTGAGGCAACAAATTTCCTCTTTTTTTTTCTTCTTGCCTTAGCTATTAAAGGTATTTTGTAATTTCATATAAGCATAATACCTTTCCTTGTTGACTTTTAAAATATTACCAGTAAAGTAAAGTAAGTAAAGGCCCTCCCGTTGATCATCGATTTGCTCGAGTGGGCCCAGTAACGTCTCCATTGGAGACTTTGTTGTTACTGTGTCTGGCATATCGAATACGTCACAGGGAGCTTGCCAGGCTCTGCTGTGCGGGCGAGATACTCTCGGTAGCTTGCCGGGCTCTCCGAGAGGGGCGGAGCAATCGAACTCGGGTCGGCCATGTTGGCTGCGTGCAAGGCAAACGCCCTACCGCTGTGCTATCGCTCAATTTTTTTAAATTTTAAATAACCATGATTTACAAAGTTATTGATATTTGTATTTTAGGAATACAATAATTCAACTTCAATCCCTCCACCAGTGTCAACTTCCCAGATTCCCTCCCCATCCCAACTCTACTCCCACCTGTCAACTTAATAGGAACATTACAGAGTTTCAGTGATTGGCACTTCGATCTCATATTTTCAGTTCTGTTAAATCTCTGTTTTAGGCACATGGCTAAAACCCTCACTCTTATCACTGGTAGAACTGAATTTCTGATGCCTGTTAGCCCATTACTTCTTTTTTTAACATTTTTATTGAATCACCAGGAGATAGACCATTACAAAGCTGTTCATGATTAGATTTCAGTCATACAGTCTTCCAGCATCCATCCCTCCACCAGTGTACATTTCCCAGCAACAGTGTCCCCAGGTTCCCTCCCATCATAGCCCATCCCCCATCCCTGCCTGCCTCTATGGTAGGCACTTTTCTTCTTTCTTTGTCTCTCCTTTTGGGCATTGTGGTTTGCAATATTGATGCTAACAAGTTATCAAGAATATCCCTTACCTACTTTTAACCTTCCAATCTTGTCCAGTATAATCATTACCAGCTATTATAGTCATATTACTTCTTCTACTCTTCCTCCCCCTTGATTTCTTTTCTTGAGGATTTTTTTTAAATCCTAAACATATCCAAAGTGTCTGATATACAAATACAGGATTGTGCTTTAAGTGAGCTTCTAAGATGACTGTGATAATCAGAGATTTGTCTTCTGTTCTAGTATTTTCACTACGATTCTCTTCATAGGAATTTAGTAAAGATTTATATATCGCATGAAAGTCTTCTTGAATTTGATGTTTTGTGGCCTTTATTTTTATGGCCATTATTAGCTTTGGGAAATTCTGTCTTTTCCCACTGAATGTTAACACCTCCGTTTTCTCCTTATAAAAATTTCCTATATATCAAAACAGAATATTCTAGTTCTACATATCTTCTAACATCTCTTTCAGATTCATCTTTTTTTTTTATCTGTAACACTCTATGTGATTTCTTCACATATCTTACCACTCCTCCTTAACCATGAAGACTTACCACTATGTTTAATTTCATTTACAAGGTTTCATTTTTTTAACTGTTCCACTAGGGTTTTTTTTTATTTTTGGGTCACACCCGGCAATGCACAAGGGTTACTCCTGGCTCTGCGCACAGGAAGTACCCCTGGCGATGCTCAGGGGACCATATGGGATGCTGGGAATTGAACCCAGGTTGGCCGCGTGCAAAGGCAAGCGCCCTACCCGCTGTGCTATTGCTCCAGCCCAAGGTTTGTTTTTTTTTTCTTTGCGGGGGCCACACCTGGTGATGCACAGGGGTTACTCCTGGCTCTGCACTAAAGAAATTACTCCTGGCAGTGCTCAGGGGACCATATGGAATGCTGGGAATCGTAACCCAGCTCAGCCGTGTGTAAGTCAAACTCCCTGCTCGCTGTACTATTGCTCCAGCGTACTAGGTTGGTTTTGAAGAATCAGAAACACTTCCAGTTTCTATGAAACAAATATCACCCTGATATCAAAAGCAGACAGAGATACCACACGGAAAGAGAATTACAGGCCGATATCTCTGATGAACACAGACGCAAAGATGCTCAACATAATCCTAGCAAACAGAGTCCAAGAACTCATCAAAAAGATTATATACCATGACCAAGTAGGATTCATCCCAGGGATACAAGAATGGTTTAATATTAGCAAGTCAATCAACATAATCCATCATATCAATAAAAGAAAAGATAAAAACCATATGATCATATTAATAGATGCAGAGAAATCATTTTACAAGATCCAGCACCTGTTTATGATGAAAAGTCCCAGAAAAATGGGCATTGAAGGAACTTTCCTCAATATAATTTCTTATTTTTCAGTGTGGTTTTGACTATTCATGGTCTTTTATTATTGCATACAAATTTTATTATGAAATGTTCTAAATCCTTGAGAAATGTTGTCCGAATTTTGATAGGGATTGCATTAAATCTATATAGTAGTTTAGGTAAGATAGTTACTCTGACAATATTTATTCTTCCAATCCAAAAGAATGTGATTTTTTCCCATTCTCTAAGGTTTTTTATATCTTTCGTAAGTGTTTTGAAGATACATATGGATATAAAGGATTGATAAAGTATTCACAAAGATCAATAAAAATTTTTTTTAAAAACCTCATAAAAAATGGGGATAAGTAATCAACTATGCAACTGTAAGGAATGATGAAATCCTGCAATTTGCTTCAACATGATTGTTCTGGAAGAAATCATGTTGAATGAAGTAAGCTAGAAGAAGGAGGACAAACACAAGATGATATCACTTCTATGTGAAATTGAGAGTAACTGAATTAGGAAATTCAATTGTTTAAAGGGGCAATGTCTGGACCAGCCTTGGCCCCATAGTATGGAGAGGAAAGGAAAGAAACAATGAAAGGAAAAGGGAGAAATGATAGATGAAAAGAATAGCAATGATCAATGGAATTTGGGTACATCAATGGTAATAAGATAGATCATATCAATAGACGCAGAGAAAGCTTTTGACAAGATCCAGCACCCATTCATGATGAAAACCCTTGCCAAAATGGGGATAGAGGGGACTTTCCTCAATATAGTTAAAGCCATCTACCACAAACCTACAGCAAACATCATCCTCAATGGGGAAAAACTGAGACCCTTCCCCCTAAGGTCAGGAACGAGACAAGGATGCCCACTCTCTCCACTACTGTTCAATATAATATGGCAAAAAGGCACATGAGAAAATGCTCTACATCACTAATCATCAGAGAGATGCAGATAAAAACCACAATGAGATATCATTTCACACCACAGAGACTGGCCCACATCCACAAGAACAAAAGCAACCGGTGCTGGCGCAGATGTGGCGAGAAAGGGACCCTCCTTCACTGCTGATGGGAATGCCGGCTGGTCCAACCCTTTTGGGAAACAGTATGGACGACTCACAAAAAATTAGAATTTGATCTGCCATTTGACCCAGCTATAGCACTCCTGTGAATATATCCCAGAGAGGCAAAAAGGTATAGTCGAAGTGACATCTGCAATTGTTTGTTCATTGCAGCACTCTTTACAATAGCCAGAATCTGGAAAAAACCTGAGTGCCCAAGAACAGATGACTGGTTAAAGAAACTTTGGTACATTTACAAAATGGAGTACTATGTAGCTGTTAGAAAAGATGAAGTTATGAAATTTACATACAAGTGATAATACATGGAAAGTATCATGTTAAGCGAAATGAGTCAGAAAGAGCAGGATAGACACAGAAATATTGCATTCATCTGGGGAACATAAAGCAACAAAAAGAGAGATTAACACCCAGGAATGGCTGAGATTAGTACCAGGAATTTTGCTCCATGAATGGAAGGCCAGCCACACGCTCTAGGTGAAAAGGAAGCTCAGATACAGAAGAGAGTACCAAATGAAGGGTGTTGTGAGGACCCTCCCAGGGTGGGAGAAGCATGCTAAAAGTAGTCGATAGACCAAACATGATTGCCACTCAAAGCCTCTCTTGCAAAACACAGTACCCAAAAGAAGAGAGAGAGAACAAGGGGGAATACCCTGCCACAGAGGCAGAATGGGACGGGGAGGGGGATGGGGGGAATGCTGGGACCCGTGGTGATGGATGACGGGCACTGGTGGAGGGATGGGCACTTGATCATTGTATAACTGAAACCCAAGCACAAAATTTGTAAGCCTATAACTGTACCTCATGATGTTTCACTAATAAAAAAAGAAAAAAAAATTTAAAAAAAAGATAGAGCTAAACATCCAAACAATACTGAAGTCATCATACCCAAATTTTTATAATCAAAAGTTATTAAAAGATACCTGTCTGTATCTGACAAGGGGTTGATATCAAGGATATACAAAATACTGCTTGAACTCCACAAGAAGAAAACATCCAACCCCATCAAAAAATGGGGCAATGAAATGAACAGAAACTTTCTCAAAGAAGAAATCCAAATGGCAAAAAAGCACATGAAAAAATGTTCTACATCATTAATTATCAGGGAGATGCAGATCAAAACCACAATGAGATACCATCTCACACCTCAGAGAATGGCCCACATTCAAAAGAACAAAAGCAACCGATGCTGGCGCGGATGTGGCGAGAAAGGGACACTGTTTCACTGTTGGCGGGAATGTCGAATGGTTCAGCCCTTCTGGAAAACAGTATGGACGATTCTCAAAAAATTAGAAATTGAGCTCCCATTTGACCCAGCAATACCACTCCTGGGAATATATCCCAGAGAGGCAAAAATGTATAGTCGAAGTGACATCTGCACTTGTTTGTTCATTGCAGCACTCTTTACAATAGCCAGAACCTGGAAGAAACCTGAATGCCCAAGAACAGATGACTGGTTAAAGAAACTTTGGTACATCTTCACAATGGAGTACTACGTAGCTGTTAGAAAAGATGAAGTCATGAAATTTATATACAAGTGGTACAACATGGAAAGTATCATGCTAAGCGAAATGAGTCAGAAAGAGAGGGATAGACATAGAAAGATTGCATTCATCTGGGGAATATAAAGAAACAAAATGTGAGATTAATACCCAAGAATAGCTGAGATCAACACCAGGAGGATTACTCCATAGCGTAGAGGCCAGCCAGGCATTCTAGGGGAAAGGGCAGCTCAGATAGAGAAGGGAACACCAAATAAAGGGTGTTTGGAGGATCCTCCCAGGAGGGGAGATGCATGTTGAAAGTAGACTATGGACTGAACATGTTTGCCACTCAATGCCTCTTTTGCAGACCACAACACTCAAAAGGAGAGAGAGAGAACACAAGGGATTGCCCTGCCACAGAGGCAGGGTGAGATGGGAGGGATGAGGATGGGAGGGATATTACCCATGGTGGTGGAAAATGGGCACTGGTGGAGGGATGGGTGTTTGAACATTGTATAATTGAAACCCAAGCACAAAAAATTGTAAATCTACAACTGTACCTCATGGTGTTTCACTAAAAATAAAAAATTTTTTTTTTTTAATTTGCAAAAAAAAAAAAAAGATACCTGTCTACCTGTCTGATGGGATGCTGGGGCAGGGGATGTAGGAGAGGGAACCTGGGAACACTGGTGGAGGGAAGTTGACACCGTATGGGGATTGGTGATAGAACATTGTATATCAAATACCAAAATATGAATAAGTTTTAACTCATAGTGCTTTAATAAAACAAAATTTGGTGAATAAAATGAAAATAATAGATTTTTATTGACATGAGCTATGCATGAAGGAACTAAATTAAAAAAAAAAACAACTATACACATTCAGTAACTTAAATTCTGACAAAAAGTGCCATAATGGTGCTTTGAAGTAAATATGAGTAATAAAATGTACAGAATTAATTTTAGAGAGATATTAATAAAGAGTGAATACTAGGGGCCAAAAACACAGTACAGCGAGGCAGGGCACTTGCTTGGCATGTCACCCATCCAGGTTGGATCCCTGGCACCACATATGGTCTCCCAAGTATTGCCATGCATGATCCCTGGGTGAGTGCCAAGAGTAAGCTCTGAGCACAGTGGGTGAGGCAAAATATCAAATAATAACTAATAATAATGAGTGACTATTAATCCTTACCTTCACAATATATTAAAATAATCCTAAGTACATTATATGAGGATCGTATGCATATATATGATAAATTTAAATGCAATGGCATTGTAGTAGGCAGAGTAAAATATCTTCATGATCTTTAGGTAGACAACAGTTTTTTAATCAGGAGATTATACATGTGTGTGCATGTTTATGTGTGTGCATGCACATGCATGCAATCCAAATGCACGCATGCACAAATTGGATTTTATAAAATTATAAACTTTTAAACACCAAGCACATCAATAAAAGAAAAAGTAGACAGTAAAGTGAGAAAAGCTATTTTCAATACATATGGTGCTATATAAACAATATAAAAAGAATCAGTAAACCCAAATTACCCAACTTTAAGTGAGCATAAATGCATAAATCATTTACAGAATATACCATCTACAGAAGCATTAGTGAAGGAAAAATAAAGTATCTACAGACAAACAAGTCTCCGAAAAGATGCCTAGCCTCATTTATCACAGGGAAGTGAAAACATAAACCACAAGTAACAGTATCCTTTTATAAAAAGTAATAAAGTGAAGTATAAAATACCAAATGTTGTTGAGAAGCACACTAATAAAAGACTATGACAATGCTGCATAACTTTCACAGTATTTACCCTCTATTTCTGCAATTCTGTCAGATTACCCACCAGAAATTTGTAGGTATTTTTACCAAAAGCATATACATGAACATTCATTAGAGCATTATTCATAAAAATTCCAAACTGAAATCAATTCCAGTTTCAGTAGTAAAACAGGTACCAAATAGCAAAGGAAATAAACTATCCTTATTACAACTTAGATGTCTCTTACAGATAAAATATTGACCAAAGAAGCCAAATGTAAAATAATATGTAATGTATTACTTCACTTATAAAAGTCTAAAAACAACTATGTAGTGATAGAAATCAAGAGAGGAATTGACCTTGGGATGGGGTTGGGTAGTGATTGTGAGGAAGAAAAAGAAAGCTTTGGGGGCTGGATCAATAGCACAGCGGGTAGGGCATTTGCCTTGCAGGCTGCCAACCCGGATTTGATTACCAGCATCCCATATGGTCCTCTGAGCACCGCCAGGGGTAATTCCTCAGTGCATAGTCAGGAGTAACCCCTGTGCATCACCAGGTGTGACTCAAAAGGCCAAAAAAAAAAAAAAGAAAAAGAAAGCTTTTGCTGATGGCAATGCTCAATTTCTTGATCTTAATGTGGCTACATAAGTGAAATCATTTAGTGAAATTTTATTAAGCTTTAGTTTTTCCATGTGTGTAATTTTCAACATATATATTATTATGTAAGTTAAAATAAAAGACAAAAATATTGAAATAGACATAAAGTGATGATAACAGATAGATGATAGATATAAAAACTACTGGTATATTATATTTATTTAGTTAATAACAAAGAAAACATTATTAGTTACAGCACTTATATTTTATATAAAGTAAAAATTTACCAATTATCTGAGAAAAGTATATTTGATATTTGTATTAAGAGCTAATATCCCAAAGACTATTTAAAAATGCAACAAGGAAAGTAATTAGCAGCATCCTTAACCACCTGTATTTGCCCTGTTTTGTTAAAACACTTTTCTATTAATTATCAAAAGAAATAAGATTATTCCAGAATGAAAATGAAAATCTATTTTATGATAATCTTAAGCACACTTATTTTTCCATTTGAATGCTTTCCTGCACTTACATACATATTTCATACCATATACCTCACTCAAACTGAATTCTCTTTACCTTGCACAAAGCCATAATAAATAAGCTCTAATACTCAATAAATAAATGAATGAATGAGACACTTGGCATTCAAAGAGAGTAAGGAAAAAACTGCAAAACTAATCTGCATCTGCTATACAACTTGGCAGCAGGAAAATATCTAACATGTAGTTTTCAACCTAAAACAGGTGTCGTTGATAAAGACAAATATATATGAATCACATTGATATAGTCTAGAGATTAAATGTCATGTTTTAATCCTGTGCAGAAGTAACAATTTTATAACTCTTTCTACATTTTATCCTTTTTTAATTTATCATTCCACCCTGAAAAATAACTCTTTGGCAGCAGATAGTATAAAATGTGAGATGCTATTTTATGTTATACCAAAGTTAGAAGCAAGGGAGAAATCACTAGCCTGAGACTTAATTGCTTGAGCTAACTTTAAATTTTGTTCTGCAAGAGCTTTCATTTCAATTCCTTGCTGCTCCCCACATTTCAGCCATGCTATTGACTTAGGTGACAGATGAGAGAGTTTTCTTGTAGCTCAAATTCTATTTGTCACTTTGGAATCAAGGTGTCCTGTCTCAGAATTGGTGTAGTCTTGCCTCTAAGTGAAACTATCTGTCTTGTATTTTCCTTCTGAGTAAGTTTTATGAGGGAAAGCATTTGAATTGCCCATCTCTCTTAATTCAGTCATCATTTTTGACACCAAAATATTTCAGTATATTCTCCCTATTAAAAAATAAATGTTCTCTCCTTTTTTTGCTTTTCAGATAGCCTGTCCTAAGTTTTGCCTGTAAAATAGATAGCACAAAATTTGGAGAGTGCTAAGAGAGTACTGAGATCCTTTGGGAAAGCCACTGTCTGGCTTCAGTAAAATATATCAAGAGCACTTTTTTAGGTACATGGAGGAAAATGTGGGAAGAACCCTCCATGATATTGAAGCTAAGGGCATCCTCAAAGGTGAAATACCACTGACCAAGTAAGTGAAAGCAAAGGTAAACAAATGAGACCACATTAAACTAAAAAGTGCCTGCTCCTCAAAGAAGCAGTGACCAAGAAACAATGATAACCTTCAGATTAGGAAAAATTACTTATCCAATACCCACCTGATAAAGGATTAATATTAAAAGTAGATAAGGCACTGGTAGAACTTTGCAAGAAAAAAACATCCAACCCTATCAAAACATATAGAGAAGAAATGAACAGAAATTTTATCAAAGAAAAAATACAGATGACAAAAGGACAAGTGAAAGAATACTCTACATTGGTAATCATCAGGGATATGTAAATAAAAACAACAATGGGATGTTATCACACACCACAGAGACTGGCACACATCAAAAAGAACAAGAGAGAAGGGGACTCTTCTTCATTGTTGGTGGGAATGCCACCTGGACTAATTTTATGCTGAAGAATGATGCAAAGATCCTCAACAAAATACTAGCAAATAGAATCCAATGGCTCATCAAAAAAATCATACACTATGACCAAGTAGGATTCATCCCACAGATGCAAGGATGGTTTAGCACTTGCAAGTCAATCAACATAATACACTATACCAATAAAAAGAAAGATAAAGACCATATGATCATATTAATACATGCAGAGAAGGAATTTACAAGACCCAGCACCCATCTATGATAAAAAAAAAAAAAGCTCAGCAAAATGGGCATTGAAGGAACGTTCCTCAATATAGTCAAAGCCATCTACCACAAGCCTGCAGCAAGCATTATTCTCACTTGGGAAAATCTGAGAGACTTTTCTCTAAGATTGGGAACAAGACCACTTCTATTCAATATAGTACTGGAGGTACTTACCATAGCACTTAAGCACTTAGCAAAAAAAGGATATCAAAGACATCCAGATAGGAAAGGAAGAACTAAAGCTATCACTATTTACAGATAACATGACGCTATACTTAGAGAAACCTAAAGGCTCTACATAAAAGCTCCTAGAAATAATAGGTTTGCATAACAGAGTGGAAGGTTACAAAATCAATACCCAAAAGTTAATGGCCTTCCTATACACAAATAATGAAAAAGAAGAAAGAGATATTAAAAAACAATCCTATTCACAATAGTGCCTCAGAAAATTAAATACATTGGAGTCAGCTAAATTAAAGAGGTGACGGAACTATAAAAGAAAACTACAAAACACTACTTCAAGAAATAAAAAGAGGACACTAGGAAATGAAGACACATCCCCTGCTCATGGATTGGGAGGATTGAACATCATCAAAACAGCAATACTCCTTAAAGCATTGTACATATTTAATGTGGTCCCTATAAGAAACTCATGACATTTTTTCAAAGAAATAGACAAAATGCTTCTGAAAAATCATATGGAGTAATAAACCCCCACGAATAGTCAAAGAAATCCTTGGGAAAAAGAAGATGGATGGCATCACCTTCCTGAACTTCAAACTATATTACAAAGCAGTAGTAATTAAAACAGCATGGTATTGGAATAGAAACAGACCTGCAAACCAATGGAACAGAATTGAATATTCTGACACAGCCTCTCAAATATATAATCACTTAATCTTTGATAAAGGAGCAAGAAATGTGAAGTGGAGCAAGGAAAGCTTCTTCAACAAGTGGGGCTGAGAAAAGTGGACAGCTACCTGCAAAAGAATGAACTCTGACCTCTATCTAATGCCAGGCACAAAATTTAGATCAAAATGGGTTAAAGATCTCAATATCAGACCTGAATCCATAAGGTACATGGAGGCAAATGTAGGCAGAACTCTCCGTGATATTAACTCTAAAGGCATCTTCAAGGATGAAACACCAATGACCAAGCAAGTGGAAACAAACATAAACAAATGGGACTACATCAAACTAAAAAGCTTCTGTACCTCAAAAGAAACAGTGACTAAAATACAGAAAGATCTCATGGAATGGGAAAAAATATTTACCCAATACCATCAGATAGGGTCTAAATATCCAGGATATACTAGAGACTGGTAGAACTTTACAAGAAAAAACCCTCTAATCCCATCCAAAAATGGGGAGAAAAAATGAACAGAGACTTCCTCAAAAAAAGAAATACAAATGGCCAAAAAACACGTGAAAAAATACTCTACATCGCTAGTCATCAGGGAGATGCAAATCAAAACAACGAGATATTATCTCACACCACAGAGATTGGCACACATCAAAAAGAACAAGAACAACCAGTGCTGGCACAGATGTGGGGAGAAAGGGACTCTTTCATTGCTGATGGGAATGCCGACTGGTCCAGCCTTTTTGGAAAACAATATGGAAATTCCTCCAAAAACTAGAAATTGAGATCCCATATGACCCAGCAATACTCTCCTGGGAATAAATCCCAGAGATGCAAAAAAAAAAAAAAAACCCACAGTAGAAACGACATCTGCACTTGTAGGTTTATTATAGCATTGTTCACAATAGCCAGAATCTGGAAACAACCCGAATGCCGAGAACAGATGACTGGTTAAAGAAACTTTGGTACATCTACACAGTGAAAAATTATGCAGCTGTTAGAAGTTATGAAATCATGAAATTCACATATAAGTGGATGGACATGGAGAGTATCACGCTAAGTGAAATGAGTCAGAAAAAGAGGGACAGACATAAAATGACTGCACTCACTTGCAGAATATAAAGTAGCATAATATGAGACTAACATCTAAAGACAGTAAAGATAAGGGCCAGGTGGATCGCATGGTTTGGAAGCTGTCCCTCCATACTGGGGGGGGGGGGGGGGTGGAAGGCAGTTTGTGTGGAGAAGAAACCATTAAGTAAATGATGATTGGAGCGATCACCCAGGATGGGAGATGTGTGCTGAAAGTAGACCAAGGACCGAACACAATGGCCTCTTAGTATCTGCATTGCAAATAACAATGCTCAAAATTAGAGAGAGAGTAAGAAGGATTGTACCTGCCACAGAGGCAGGGACTGGGGTGGAGTGGGGGTAGCGGGTGTGACACTGGAACAATGGTGGTGGAAAATGTGCACTGGTGAAGGGATGGATGCTCGAGCATTGTGTGACTGAAACGTGATCATGTAAGTTTGTAACTCTGTCTCACAGTGATCTAATAAAACTTTTTTTTTAAAAAAAAGAGAGAATGGTTCAAATAAACAGCTTTCATGGGGTAAACCTGGCACACTATAATCGTAAATGCAGAGTTACCAGATAAGAGAAATGTTACAGATTCTCACTTTATCATTCTCTACTTTAAATTTTTTAAAAAATGGCTTTACACATGGAAGAAACTACCTTAGAATTAAAAGCAAATACTTCTTCCAACCATTACAGCATTCCCTAGTGCCTAAACCACTACTAGCTTTTTGTACTCTCAAATAATAACTGGGTGATTTATTAGACAATATTGGTGTATGATAGAATGTGTCTACTTAAAGTTAATAACTGAAAAATATTAAATCCTACATCAGAATTAGGTATCAGGAAAAACTAGGTCACAATATTATCAATACTGGCAATTTACTTACTCAGTGAGGCCTACCTGAATCAACACAAATCCAGAAATAAGTAAACTCTATGCCTCTTAAGATTGTTTTCAAGTTCTGAATTTCAGCTACTTTTTGATTCTCATGACTTCCCCAAATCATATAAAACTAGCACAAATTTCTATCAAAAGTAACCTCCCTACTGGAGGCCAGAGCTACAGTGCTATTCTCATGTTATATTCTCTAGACACCTCAAATGAGTAAGACCATCCAATATCTGTCATTCCCCTATGCTTTACCTTATTTTTATGAAAATTCAACACTGTTTATTTCCAAGTTACTGTATAAATTACTGAACAAGTTACTAAATTCCTTTTTGTTCACATATATCAAAGATACAATAATATGTGTCTGACAAGTCTGTTTAAAACAAGATATCCAGGTCATAATACATACTGAATTATACTTAATGAGGCAATTCTTAGAAAAAGTTCTGAAATTTTATCTCCATGAAGCAATGTGCATGAATATTTTTACTTTCAATGGATATTCTCAAAGAGCTCATATAATTCTGGAGGCAGCTGCTATGAAAAAAAAACTACAATTCAAATCTGAGACACTATAGTGGAAATTCCTCCTGGCGTAACAAAGTAGGCAATTATAGAGAACACAAAATTCAATGCATTATTCATAATTATAATTCTGGATCAAATACAACCATCGTAAAAGCCAAAGATGCTTTCAGTTTATATTGCAAGCAATTTAGACATCATATGTCTATTTATAAGATGCCATATCAGCTCTCAAATGCAGTATGGGGTATTCTATAGTTTCATTTTTAATAGAGATGCTTCAAAATACATTTTAAAATAAGTTTCACTTCTGGCAGTATTTGGAGTCTAACAGGGCCAGTAAGAGTGGTATGAATGGGGGCTACATGGTGCAAGAATCAGACTTACTAGGTTCTCACACTAGTAGGAATATGCTTTACCACTTGGACTCTCTCTCTTCATGGAACCCTAAATATTTGAATTGTTTTAACTTGGAAAGACACAGATAATGGAATCACTATAAACACTCAAGTCGCTATATCAATATAATTCTCACATGAAACAGCTCTAGGGCTACTTCCTTCAAGATTGGTCATCCTTCATCATTAACTTGGTTCCAAATGTAACTGCTTCAAATAAAGACCCACTTCAAGCCCACATCCCAAATAAATATTCTTCTGAGCATTTACCAAACAGTGTATTGTCTCCATCAAGAAGTATTTTTTAATACTCAAATTTCTATTGTTTGAAAAGGAGAGAAAATCAGAGATTCTAAAATTTGTTCATGCTGATAGAACATTCTGAAACTTAAAATTCATCAAGAATAGTACAGTAAATTAAAAATAACACAGCTGGATCGTAAAAGACATTATCTTGGGGAAAAGAAAAACCTAAGAGAATTTAAAAGAAAAAGACACTGACCTTTGGTCAGTGGGCAGAGTTCCCTGTCAAGATGGTGGTAGTGCAGCAGCAAGCACCAGAGCTGGCGGACGGATAAAAGTTCTTATTGCTCTGTACAACAAATGGGGTAATAAAATTTCCACATGAGTGAATATGGGTGCCCCTTGAATATTCTGATTCAGGAGAAGCAGCATTAAATAATACTGGCTGGTAACCTGCCACAAAGTGGAACTCATAAGGATGGCAGCAGCACGGCCATCAGTTGGTGAACCTACAACAGCTCTTGAACTCTCGATACAATGAGCAGCAGAGAGTTTTAAAGTAACTAAATAGGATTTTTCATGTCCCAGAACTGAGGGTTGGGGATGAGTTGGGAGCCGTGGGTTTGCACCATGGGGTTCCCAGTAGTGAGTAGTTGCTGGGGCAAGCCCTGCAGACATTTCTTCCTTGGACCAGCCCACACCACCGCAGCATATTATGGAGTAGGACCTCCCTGAGAGCCAACTTTCTGGATTCTGAGGATGGGGGTGGGGGTGCTCCCTAGTCAGGTTCTGCTTGTCTGGTGTCTGTGGCCCATCCAGAGTGCCCACACTACAAATGGTAGCAGCCCTGGTCTGGTTCTGGTCCCTGCAGTGATGCCACTGGAGTCCAGGAGGTGCAGCACCACTGGTGGGTCAACCTGGACCTGCAGGGCAAGTGCATCGGCAGTCTGATGGTGCCCTTGGGCTTCCTGACACCTCAAAATCAACACTATATCTCTAGCCAGACTTCAACAACTCAGGACCAAGGTTTCTGAGAAATTAAACTGCCAAAAATTACGCATGTGGGAACCAAGCCCACAAATCACCACTGGCTCAGCTATACAAGATCATTTATCAACCTTTTTTTCAGAGACTCATAAAAAAAAGTCTTGAAAGAGATCTAAAGGCACAGTTAATCTTGGACCTGCACAAGACTAAAAAACTCAGGGCACATCTGAGGAGGCCAGATTAGCCCAGACCCCACCCAAACAGAGCCCTAAGCAGTCACTTCATCCCACAATCCAAAATTACCACCAACCATGCTACCAGTCATACTCCATCATCTTGGAACAGACCTCACCAACATATTAACCTGCTGAAAATTTGGGTATGCAGGTTCTGTGGTTGAAATCTCTGGGCTTTCTTGAGGTCAGGATGGGCTACCTCCCCAACTTCCCTATATTCCCAGAAGCCTCAGCAATGAACTCCACAAATGAACTCCAGCACCACCATGTATCTCTTCTACAGATACTGGTTAGAAACCCATAAGTAAATCTTAAAAAAGATCAAAAGCTGCAGTTAACCTGGGACCTGTGCAAGACTGAACAGAGCCGGGCAGGTTAGCCCAGAGTCAGCCCAGAGTCCCCAGCAGTTGCTTGTTCCCACAATCCAAAATCGCCACCATGCCCCAGCCAGATTCCTCCATCTCAGGATGGACCTCACAGAGATACTAATCTGAAATTTTGGGTATACAGGTTCTGTGACTAAAATCTTTGGGCTTTCTCTGAGTTGGGATGGCTACTTCCCCCAACCTCCCTGTACTTCTGGAAGCACTGGCAGTCATGTCTACATCCCCTAGCTTCCACCCAGTTAAAAATGCTACTCCTGCTATATCTGCCTGAAAAACAATATTCCTGAACAAATACTGTATTACAAACCATAATGCACAAAAGGAGAGAGGGAGAGAGAGAGAGACATAGAGAGACATAGAGAGAAAAACAAATAAGAAAGGTGCCTCCCATAGAGGCAGGTGAGGGGAGCAAGAATAGAGGGGTGGTGGGAAGGAAACTGGAGACATTGGTGGTGGTAAATGTACACTGGTGAGGGATGGGTGTTGGACATTATATGACTGAAACCCTATCATGAATAGCATTCTAATGGTCTATCTCACAATGATTTAATAAAAAAATCTTTTTAAAAATATATCTACATGATACATAATAAAATATATATGAAAATATAAAAAAAGAACTGGCTATAAGCTTAAAAAATAAAAGAAGTTAACTACCATTGAAAAAGCGACAAGCTTGCTTAAGTTTCTCCATTAATATTATTTAAGTGTGTACAGAAATGTTTTTATTTTAGCATGTCTTAAAAGTCCTTATGAAAGATAAGTCCTTGCTATTACATCTGAAAGAGAAATAATTTCCAAATACAGGATCACTTTTTGTGGGAAGAGGATGAATAATGTGTTAAAAAAGAAAAATCAGATGGCTTTTTCCCCACAAATATGTGTGTATATGTATATGTATATATGAATGATACTATATATGTATTTATATATAAAATGACTGTTTTCCTACAATAAAATTATGAGGAAAACTTTTAAAAAATATCAAACTATCACTCAGTCATTGCAAAGAGGTAAACTGATTTACTCACCATGAAGAAAGAAAATAGGAATCCACCATTGTAGTTAACTTATCCTTTAGTGTTGTTTAAATTCTGGCCCTGATTGTCTTTGAAATAAGAACACCTAAACAAAACAGAAGAAACAAGAGTGCCAGTCAATTTTCTACATCCTTTACTCCCTACAACCCATTTTCAACAACAAAAACTATTATAAAACAGTAATCTTCCATTTGTTTCACAATTTTAAATCTTTTCTGGTCTTTCCATGGAATTCATTTCCATAGTAACTATACTCTATTTGAGAGGCATTGCCTGTATTATGTTGCTTATAGTTCATCCACTCTGATCCTTTTAAAGCACCTGAAGAAAGTGGAAAATACCCTTTGCCAATATCATTGCTGTCATTGCAGTAAATCTATAAACAGCTAGAAAAATAAATAGAAGAGATATGATTTTTATCAGAGACTTGTTGTTACTCGAGCGGGCCCAGTAACGTCTCCATTGGAGACTTTGTTGTTACTGTGTCTGGCATATCGAATACTCTCGGTAGCTTGCTGGGCTCTCCGAGAGGGGCGGAGAAATCGAACTCGGGTCGGCCATGTTGGCCGCTTGTAAGGCAAACGCCCTACCGCTGTGCTATTCAGAGACTTATGATGCTTAAATACAAGACCTTTACTGTAAGAGCTAGAAATAAAGACAACACAAACAGGAAGGAAAAAAATAGACACAATTATACCTAAGGCTATATCCATCTTCAGAATGTTCCTGCAAATCTTTCTCATCTGTGACTGCCTTCTCATTTTTCCAGGTTTCTTGAGTTTTTCTTCCCCTTTGTCCCTTTTCCCATTATAATTTGCAGAGGGTCTCTACCAAGACATCATTAAAGTTGAATTTGCCTTCTTAGGAAACTCATTGCTTCCAGTTACTCAGTATTATCTGTGCCCTGATTTTATACTTCTTCCAATAGTTGATTTCAGTTTCTAAAACAAAGATTATATGAAAATCCTGAGAGGAACAACATGTATCTTTTTAGTTAAAGAGTGCTAATGTTCTGTGATTCATTCAACTGCATAGAATAACAGCAGAAGTTTTAAAAAAACCCTACAAGTGATATAAATAAAAGTCTATTTCTTCTCTAGATCTTTGTTAGTGTGGCAGGTAATTCAAAAATTCAAAGGTCCATATTGCCTTTATATCTTCATGACAATATCTCCAAGAATGCTCCTAGACCTAGTGGTCCTATGTAAAGGGTAGACTTCAGTTATTATATAGCATATACTTCGAATAACCACCAGATTTATAAGCAACAACAAAATTTAAGACATTCCCCTAATTCTCCTCTTAAGGAGACTGCTTTATCTTTTATGCAAAAGATGTCGGGAATTTTTAAAAGCAATATGGCAACTAAAACCCGAGCTCATTTATCTAAAAGGTAAGACCAATATCTAGAGACATATGGCTATGCCTTCCTGACTTTCTGTTATATGTTTCCCCCATGTATTGTAATACTGTGCTACTATCTTCACCCATCATTATAGGTGGCACGTACTTCCTTCTCTGTGCTTTTATTCAAGAGGATTGTTTCTTATAGGTAGGTGGAGAGGGTCACAAGTAGTGCTCAGGGGCCCAGAGTTCATTCCTGGTAAAACTGGGCCCAGTATTACTGGGGGCACTGTAGTCACATCCACCAGTGCTCAGGTGTCACCAGGTCTATTACAGCAGTACTAGGGTACTGGGTACTGGGGATGAAATTTGGAGTCTTGGCATGCTCAGTCTTTTGAGCTCTCTGGCTCCAGAAATAAATTGGTTTATTTAATCCTTCCAACAAAACATAAGATGGTTTGGACAGATATTAGTTTTGTTGAGTCCTATTAAGTCTGATAACTTTGTTTCTGTTTTGAAGAGGAAGGGAGCTGTGGCATATATTTACAACAGAATATTATACAGTTACAAGTAAATGAAATCTTTCAGCTTGCTTCAATTTGGATGGAACTACAGAGTGAACATGTTTACAGTATTTTTAATGACAGAGTTTTATACAGAACACATTCCAGCACACACCCTCCACATAGTGTCTACCACCCTCCACCATGGTCCCAGTGTCTCCACCTGGTCTGGCCTCTCCTTTTCCCTCCCATGTTGTAAGTTTTCTATTGAAGACCAGTTCTCAGTTTCTGTTGACTTTGGGCATTTGTTATACTCACTACTTTGTTTCTTCATATACCACATATGAGTGAGGTCATCCTGTGTCTGTCCCTCTCCTTCTGACAAACTTCACTCAGCATTGATACTCTCCAATTATTCCACATAACAGCAAATTTCATGACTTCATATTTCCCTATAACAAAGTATTATTCCACTGTGTCTATGTATCAAAGTTTCTTAATCCAGTCATCTATTCTTGGAAACTTGTTTTTTCCCCATATTTTGTCTATTGTGAATGCTGCTGCAATGAACAGAGGAGAGGAGTGCAGATAACTTTTCTGAATAGAATTTTTGGGTCCTTGGAATAAATGCCAAGAAGTGGAATTGCTAATTCTGGCCCATGGAATAGGAATTCTGAAACCCATTGGTGCAGAGGCAAAGGTAATAACTGCCAGTTCATGGATAAGTAAGTAGACAGGTACTGGGCTGCCGGTGTAAATACGTTGAAGAAGGATGGTTTAAACATTTATTTCTCAAAGTTCTAGAAGCTGGGAAATAGAGATCAAGATTTCCATAGTATTAATGTCTGGTAGAAGCCTGCATCTTGATTAACATATATCTGTCTTCTTACTGCATCCTCACATAGTAAAAGAACAAAAAGATCTCTGGCATCTCTTCTAAGGTAACAAATCTTATTTATGTGGGCTCAATTCTCATACCTCGTTACCTCTCAAAGTCCACCTCTTAATCATACCACATTGAGGGGTAGGATTTCAGTTTGTGAATTTTAGGGGATACATTCAGTATGTGGCATACAAATTAGGGTACACTCCTTGGAAAGGCATTATTATGACACTTTACACACTATTCTCAACAGCTCAAGGAGACATACAAAACTAAGTTTCTCTTCCATATACAAATAAAAAATAAGAGTGGTCCAGAGAAATAGTACAGAGTGTAGGTCATTTTCCTTGCTTGCAGCCAACTCTGGTTCAACCTCCAACCCCCCATATGGTCCTCCAAGCCCACCAGGAGTGATCTCTGAGTACAGAGCCAGAACTAATCCCTGATCACCACTGAGTGTGGCCCAAAATTCCCACACTCACCAAAACCCAGAGGTTTGTGGTTAGCCAAGAAGCAAGTTGCCACAGCAGTGCCCACATCCTCCAATGTCAGTCAGAAACACAATCTTATCTGTTATAGTGATCTTGCTGCACAAGTAAATTCCATCAGTAGCAGGCCCTTACTATGCTGAAGTGATACATTTCAATCTTGGCCTGCATTAATCTTCATAGAAAGTGGATAAAACTATATTTTAATGAAGTGATCCTGAAGAGAAATTACAGTGATTCTGGAAAGTAAGGAAAAAGTTATGTCTCTGATTTTAGCTTTATTACATTTTCCACTCTTGCTACTGCACTTTGTAAAAACAGGTTTTTAATCAACCTGAGTCTACTGGCTTTCTTGCAAACCAAACAAAACTGTTTTCCCTCGTAAAATCAAATATAATAAGATTTCTTTGTGAATCTTCTCTATGGGTAAAATGTACTCCAGAGGCTTATGAGAGTAAATAAATGTAACAGCCTAAGCAAAAGCATGAAGTAGAAAACATAAAATATCTTTTCAGGATACCAGTATTTGGCATATTGGGTATGCCACGGGGAGTTTGCCAGACTCTGCCGTGTGGATAGGTTACATTAAGTAGCCTGCCAATTTGTCTAAAGTAAGAATGAGATAATAAGATGTCGTGCGGCCACAAATGCGGCCACGCACTTCCAGGAGCTGGGTTTTATAGTCTCTGGGTCTTGGCCATTGATGGGATTACACGGCGCCAGGGGGCCAGTTGGTGGGTGTGACCCCTGCCTACTGGAAGATGGAGAATCTGCATGGAGGATGCTCAGCCCCAATCTGAGCAGGCTTGGAGATCTCAGCCCCAGGACCTGCATGCCTTTGTTCCGCTGCCGGTATCTTCATGCATGTGGAGAGTGGTCTCAGCATGGTGGTGGCTGGTTCTGGAGGTCTTCGGCTGCTGGAGCCCTGGTCAGGGAGGGGAGGGAAACTCAACCCGCTCCCCTCCACATGGCAGAGTCTGGCAAACTCCCCGTGGCATACCCAAAATGCCAAATACCAGTAACAATGATGGGTCTCATTCTCCTAACCCTGGAAGAGTCTTGAATATGGCACTTTTTAAAAAATCTCAGGGCTAGGACAAAGGAGATGTTACTGGGGCCTGCTCGAGGCAATTGACGAACAACAGGATGGTCGTGATCGTGATCTTTTCAGGATAAATTTTTGAAGTATTTCAATATATTGATATTGTAACTGATCTGGAGTGGTAGTACAGCGGGTAGAGCATTTGCCTTGCATGTGGCTGACATGGCTGACCCGAGGTCGATTCCTCCACCGCTCTCGAAGAGCCCGGCAAGCTACCAAGAGTATCTTGCCCACAAGGCAAAGCCTGGAAAGCTACCCGTGATGTATTCGATATGCCAAACAGATTAACAAGTGTCACAATGGAGACGTTACTGGACCCGCTCAAGCAAATCGATGAACAATGGGAGAACAGTGACAGTGACAGTGATAGTGACAGTAACTGATCTAAAGAGGTATCTAACAATGGGGCAATGGATGACAAAAGCAGGAATAAGTTGATGTAAGGATATCAACAAAGAGGAATTAAGACATTAATTTTACAAGCCTAGATAACCAAGTATAAATGAATAATAGTATATGACATTTTTTATTCACTTAATATTTTAATTTTTTGTCAGTGTGGTTATAGTGGCATTATTACTGACTTTATATGTGTAACAGTCTACTACTGATTAGGACAGGCATACATCAAGTAAATGAAAAATACATACATATAAATGGGGATAAGACCTAGGAAAGAAAGGTACAAGCTATCTGGATTTGATTCCCAGCACTATGTATTGTCCCCTGATCTGCCAGGAGTGATCTATAAAGGGATTAAAAAAAGAAGGAAGGAAGGAAGGAAGGAAGGAAGGAAGGAAGGAAGGAAGGAAGGAAGGAAGGAAGGAGCTGCTGTGATAACACAAGAAAGGTAATAAAATCTTGTCTTGGGGTGAGGAAGGAAAAAAGATTATATTCAAAGGAAGAAATTGGTTAATGGGAGATAAGACGGGCAAAATATTCTAGCAATGCAATCTGAATGGGCAAAAACAGAACTTTACATCTAAAAAAAAATACCTACAAAGATGGGGTGGTGCAGATGCTGGACAAAGTGCATTGCACGTGGCCAGCCACGGTTCTTTCCTAGCATCACTTAGTCTCCCAAGCATCACAGAGTGAAGACCTGGTGATCTTCAAGTACCCTGTGGATTTCCCAGAGAATTCCTAGCACTGCAGGACCTAAGAGTCACTACACCTCTAGTTCTCACATTGAATCTCTAGTCTAGTGGTCAAAAATTGCCATGCAGGGCCCTGGAGCTTCCTGGACACGGCTTGGGAAGTAATTTAAAATAAAAAGTTTAAATCATCAATCACAGAATTATTGATAGTGGGATGAGTCATTTGGGGCAAGTCAGAAGTCCATAAAATGACACTGGATTTAGGCAAGGGTAGGAGAAGCTGATCTACTACAGGAAACAACAGAGGAGATATCAGAAAACTATATTTAGGAACCAGCAGGAATGGCTGAGTTGCTCACATAGAGGATCTCAGAATTAAGGGATAGGAATATTCCATACTTAAGAGAGACCTGCAGCAGGAAAATATCAACTCTTAGTTTACAATGGACCTGAACTAACTACCATAAGTATTTGCTGAAGAATGAACTACAATAAATATTTGTTGAAGAACATCACCTTCAATCCCAAAGACAAAAGTAATGCTGAAGGTACAGGTGCTCATTGACTAAAGCCATTTGGAATGTACAGGAAAAGAAAAATCAACAGAATCAGTAAGCCCTGATATGGAGGATGTTATGTCCTTGTTGAAAATAAAACATAATGATTTTTGCCTTTGAAATCACAATACAATCATCGTATTAGTTAGGACTGCTATGAAAAAAAATATGCAAGCCATCTGGTCTTAACAGTGGTCTTTTATTTTCTCACAATTCTGGAAGCTGAAAGTCTAAGCTCAAGCTATCAGCAGACTCATAGACTCACAGATGTCACTTCCTGTGTCCCCACACGGCCTTTCTCTGTTTGCTCATTCATAGCAACAGTCTGTGCATCCTAATCTCTTTTAAGAAGGATGTGAGTTAGATTTGACTACTATACTCAGCCACCTCAAAGTTCTCTTCATTTTTGTAGGAATTTATACGTATTTTTCCATTAGAAAAAGTTCCAGGGTATAAATCTTCCTAGTTCCTTCCCAAAGTTTAAGTGGTTATTTATTTCTCATTTATTTGTTATCCTTAGGTCATTGTCTTGAACTTGTCTCTGTACAATATAATCAGTTATCTTTAGAATTGCAAAAGTACCCTGAGGGCCTCATATTAGCTTTGCCATGTTTTGTTTGTTTTTATTTTGTGGGCACACCTGGAGGTGCTCAGGGCTTACTTCTGGCTCTGTGCTCAGGGATCACATCTGGTGGAGCCAAGAGGTCCCAGGATCCCCTAGGTCAGCAGTGTTCAAAATAAGTGCCCTGCCTGCTGTACTGTCTCCAGCCCCTTGCTGCTTCTTAAATACCCTATTTCCAAGTAGAATTATATTCAGAGATACCAGAATGCTCACAGCTACAATACTTGAATTGAGAGGCAGGGATAAGGCTTAAGTGGTGCAGCACATGGGTAGCATGAGTGAGGCCCTAACTTTGATCTGCAGAACTGCATAGCCCCCTGCCATGGGCACTGTCAACGTGAACACTAAATTACCAGATTTGCACTGCTTGATCAAATATCTCCTGGAATGTCCCAGACCCTCCAGCATTACTGGCTGAAGCCTATATATATATATATATATATATATATATATATATTCAGTAAAATACAATTTAGCCCATAACAGTCATCATAAGGATGTTCTGAGGTAAACCCTGAGGTGCATAGGAAAACTAATATAACTAGAGCAAGCCCTAAACATCTTTCAGTTTCACTGAATGTTATGAGAATATGTACTCTGATTGTGATATAAGATACAGTCCTTCGCCCTGCCACAGAGGCAGTGTGAGATGGGAGGGATGGGGGTGGGAGAGATATTATCCATGATGGTGGAAAATGGGCACTGGTGGAGGGATGGGTATTTGATCATTGTATAATCGAAACCCAAGCACAAAAAATTGTAAATCTACAACTGTACCGCATGGTGTTTTACTAAAAATTAAAAAAAAAAAGATACAGTCCTTCATGTGTGTGCAATAGCCCCACATTACCTCCCACTAAGAGATTGTTAGTCATTTATTTCTAAACCTCCTATCATATCAGTCATGACTGTGCCCAGGAAACAGCATAGGTAATCTGCTCCCCCCTACACTCTTCCCACAAAAGGCATATGCCCTCACACAGTGCACAAAAACAAACACACTGCAGGATTGGAAATAGACTACAGCAAAAGCTAAGCAAAAGAGCAAGTTTTTTTCTATAGTATAACCATCATTTTATTCTTCCTTACAGTCCCCAGGCTTTCCAGGTAGCCTTTGGAAGTCTCTACCACATTAAGCTGTTTTACATATTCTTCCCTATGGTTAATACTTTGATAGTTTTCTTATCTACATTATGTATTACGATCCTGAAGTGACAAGATCAAATATTCATAACACAGACTTATCTGGGTTTCAGAAAGATCATCAGGAAGTTATAACCATGTTCCAGGCACAAAAGTACAATGGTTCATACTATACAGGAGCAGTCATAATGAAGAGAAATAAATGATTTCCGAGTCAGAGCTGGAGAGATATACAGAGGACGGGGCAATTGCTTTATATGTGGCAAACCCATGTTCAATCCCTGGCACCTCCAGGTGTGATCCTTGAGCACACAGTAAGTCTTGAGTATCACCAGGTGTGAACCCAAAATAAACAATATAATTGTTTCAGAGTCACTAACAATTAAAATCAATTTCATTTGTGATAGATTGAAGGCAGGGGCAGGGATAAAAAGTAAATGGTGCAATCAGAGTTCTGAGGGGTTTTGTGGTTGGTTTTAATCTATGCAACAAAGGGCCATGATTACTGAAAGAACATCATAAAGACTGATCATTATTATATTATGGGATTTGGTTTAAACAAAGTTTGTAAAGTAGGAAAATAAAAATTACATTAGACAGATGGATATTTAGTTCTGGAACTAACCTAGAGTCTGGGATACCCATACAGCTTAATTGACATAAATAATAAGTTAACATATAAAATATACTAAATTATGTGGGAGGAGAGTAGAACATAAAAAACAAAATAAACCCAATGAACACCAACATGGGTAGTAAAGGAAGTAACAGCAGTGGGTTCCCTGCTTGTAGCATATCATAAAAAAATAATTAGCCACAAAAATACCGCCAAAGCCAGTGAGATAATTGCATCTATTCTAAGAATATGGATTCTAAGCATACAAATATTAGACCTGCTTCTATTGGGTACTTACCTTGGGCACAGTAGGCCTGGTTTCAATGTCTTCAGTTTCTCTGTTTTGTTCTTTTTCTTTGATAATACTCTATTGTAATAACAAGGTATTACAGGATAAGTAATTCTTCCCGGACAATCGGGCTGAGACTCACGCACAAGTGAAGCCCCACAGAACCAGGGAAGCGGAACTCTGTGACCTTGGACTCCAGGCTCAATGGACCAGGAACAGAGATCCTCTGCCTGTTCTCAGCAGCCCAGTCGACCTCCACTACCTCCTCTACCCAGTCGCCGCCATGTTCCAGGACACTTTCCAGACTCTGAGGCTGAGACTCGCACAAGTGAAGCCCCACAGAACCAGGGAAGAAGAACTCTGTGACCTTCGACTCCAGGCTCTACGAACCCGGGAACAGAGATCCTCTGCCTGCTCCCAGAAGCCCAGCAGACCTCCACTACCTCCACCACCTCCACTGCCCAGCCTCCGCCACATTCCAGAATGCTTTTCAGTCACTAGGGCCGAGACTCACACACGAGTGAAGCCCCACAAAACCAGGGAAGCAGAACTCTGTGACCTTGGACTCCAGGCTTAACGGACCCAGGAAGAGAGATTCTCTGCCCTCTCCCAGCAGCCCGGAAGACCTTCACTACCTCCACTACCTGGCCGCCGCCACACTCCAGAACGCTTTTCAGACACTAGAGCCGAGACTCACGCATGAGTGAAGCACCACAGAACCAGAGAAGCGGAACTCTGTGACTTTGGACTCCAGGCTTAAGGGGCCCGGGAACAGAGATCTTCTGCCGGCTGCTAGCAGCCTGGAAGACCACCACTACCACCACTACCTCCACTCCTTCACACTCCAGGACGCTAACTGGACCACGCAGCCGCAAAGTGACACATCATAAAACACTTAATACAAGATTTCAGCACCATATTTATGGGGTTCAAATATGGTTTGAACCATGGGAACACCTGTAAGGGTGATTACAGGCCACCCTAAAAGCCTCTATCCTTCTCGGAGAGCCTGGCAAGCTACCAAGAGTGTCCCACCTGCATGGCAGAGTCTGGCAAGCTATCTGTGGTGTATTCAATATGCCAAAACCATTAAATACAATGGGTCTCATTCCCCTGATTCAGAAAGAGGCACCAATATGGCTGTGTTAAGAAGGATGAGGAAGGAGAGGCTGATAAAAATCTCAGGGACAAAATAGGATGCCAAAAGAAAGAAGGACAAAAATGACTGTACTTTCAATGCATGTACACTGCCAACGAATGCATCCATTGAGGGCCTGATGGTGCAAGTGCGAAAGATCAAGTACAACATCATTGGTCTGACTGAGACGAGAAGGCATCAATCACATCATGCCGTTTTCGACACCGGAGAAGATCGGAACATTCAACAAAAGAGGAGTCGGTGGTGTCGGCATCCTCGTCTAAACAAACTTGGCCATAAACATTGATTCATTCAAATGCCTAACAACCTGAATTGGACGATTACACTTGAATCCATGTGTCTCACTGCTGGAAGTTTCTATCATTGTTGTCGATGCACCAACATCCAATTATGATGGAGAAATTGAGAAGTTCTACATGGAGCTAGAAAACTTCTATAAAGAAAACCACACCTTCTACAAGTTCATTGTCAGTGATTTTAATGCCAAGATAGGACTGAGAAGATCAACCAAAGAACTCCACATCGAGACCCATGGCCTAGAATGGAACAAACAGGGTGAGAGACTGAGTTCATCATGTCCATCAAGACCATCCACAGTAACTCACAATTCCAGAAGGCCAAATCTAAACGTTAGACATAGGATTCCCCCACGGTTCCACAACGAAATTGACCACATCATATTAAATCAACAGTCTCTCCTGACCGATATCTCTGTTGTCCCAAAATTACAAATGGTATAGGACCACCATCTCCTTTGTGCAAAATTCTACTTCACAGAGCAGAGAGAAAGGGCTGCAAAGTTTAAGAAGAGAACTCCCAGAATGACCACCAACTGGGAGCTCTTTGGCACTATTATGGCAACATGGGAAGATGCCATCATTGACAACATTGACGAGGAATATGATTGACTTGGTTCAGCACCTCCATGAATGTGCAAAGAATGCGAGAGAGAGAGAGAGAGAGAGAGAGAGCCACAAAAAGATGCCTGTCTTTAAAAACTCTTGAGTTCATTTGCCAACCTGGTTTGACACAAGCCTCGGGCATCCACAAGGGAATGTCCGAGCTCGGAAGCAGTGCAGAGAAGCAATAAAGGAAGACCTCAAAGAGAGAAGAGCAGCAATGCTGGCAGATGTGGCAGAAGCTAGGTAAAGCATTCACAATGCCTGCCTGTCCTTCGCCAACTACAAGACCAAGATGACTGCTCTCCGATGACCTGATGGATCTATCACATCTTTGAGAAGAGCAATGGAGAAGATTATCCATGACTTCTACTCGGATCTCTTTGATAGCCATATCCACCTGCCCATATACCAAATTTCGCAGGATGGATATGTCGTTTGCAATGTTCTCCCTCCTGAAATCTGACATGCATTTCATTGGTAAAGAAGTGAACAGCACCTTACCCAGACAAAGACCCAGACACCTGAAGAACCTGCTGTCAGTACTCATCAATACACTGGCTCGGCTCTTCACATGCTACCTGTCTGAATGCAAGGTTCCATCCCAATGGAGAACCAGCAGGACTGTACTATTGTACAAGAAGGGAGATTTCCAAGACATTGGCAACTATTGCCCGATCTACCTGTTGTCTGTTGTCTACAAGCTATTCACTTGAGTCATCCTGAATAGGATTGGCAGAACACTAGATGAAGGACAACAATGAGAAAAAAGCCGGTTTTCGAAAAGGATTCAGCACAATTGACCATATCCACACGATAACCAAGCTCATTGAGGTTTCTCAGGAGTTCAAGATTCCGCTCTGTTTAACGTTCATTGATATAAAGAAGGCCTTTGATTCTGTTGAGACTGAAGCAGTCATCGAAACCCTAGCCAATCAGGGCTCTCAAATTCAATACATCAGAATTGTATTGAATTTGAATGCCTCATCTCCTCCGTGAGCTGTATTGCGGGTTCACTACAGGATCTCATCATTCTACAAGGAGGTAATCATTGATGTCAAGAGAAGGGTTCGGCAGGGTGATACCATTTCAATGAAACTCTTCAGTGCCACCCTCGAGAACATCATGCGAAGACTGGAATGCGAAGGAATGGGAGTGAAAATAGACAGTGTGCAACTACACCACCTCCGTTTCGCTGATGACATCATTCTAATAATACCAAACATCAGCCAAGTGGCACAAATGCTGGCCGACTTTGACCATAAGTGTGGAAATGTAGGACTACAGCTAAATTTCACAAAGACAATGTTTATGAGAAATGGTCTTGTTCCTAACATTCCATTCACTCTCAATGGGACAAACATCTCCAAATGCAGCAGTTTTGTTACCTAGGTCGAGAAGTCAACATGACGAATGACCTGGCAACTGAGTTGCATAGGAGGAAGAGAGAAGCTTGGAACGCCTTCAAGAGCATCAAAGAATTAGCTAAGAGGATGAAGAACCTTCGGCCCTGGGCACATCTCTTCGATTCCACTGTTCTTCCTGCATTAACATAGGCCTCAGACACCTGGGTCCTACGAAAACAGGATGAGAACACTACTGGGGTCTCCCAAAGAGGAACTGAAAGAGCTGTGCTTGGAGTATCATGCTTCACTCAAATGAAAGAATCCAGAGTTTCGTTCTTTGTCGACGGTCAAGAATCAGGGATGCTGTCTCGTTTGCCAAGGCATCGAAAATCAGATGGGTTGGACACATAATGAGATTTGGAGACAACCGCTGGACTAGAGCCATTACCGACTGGATTCCACAGGACATCAAAATATTGCATGGCCGCCCACCTATGAGATGGTCAAACTTCTTCGTCAAGACCCTGAACAATCAGTTTGAGGCTCTTTGTGTTCCTAGAATTAGCAGATGCCATTGGGCTACACTGACACACAACAGGGACAAATGGAGACATAACTGGTGTTCGCGCGAGCAAATTGATGAGTAACTGGATGTAAAGTGATCAAGTGATCAATAACAATAACAAGATCAAAGATACATATTTACATGATTTGTTTACTTGTATTGTTTCTGATGTTCATGCCAAATTAATCACTAAGCATCATTCAGTGTTTGGTTGAATGCAAATCATATTGAAATTAGATTTAATATATTTTAAAACAGTGAAAAGTGTCAGAGAGATGGTACAGCAGATCAAGCACTTGTCTTGCATGCTGCTGACCCAGGTTCAATCACCAGCACTGTTCTTGGTCTGCTGACTACCATGAAGTGTTATCACTGACCACAGAGTCAGGAGTAAGACATGCTCTGCCCAGTGTGAGCACAAAACAAAAATAAATAAATAAGCTGTTGAAGAATATGACTTGTTCATCTGAAAACTCAACCATTGTCTAGATGTTTCCTTCTTTTTTCTTAACCAACCTGTGCTATTTTTCCATTAGAAAAAAATTCAATCACATCATTATAGCCCTTTTACCTCTTTTCAGCATATTTTTATTGTCCGTTGACTCTGTATATATGCCATTATTTAATCTTGTCTCTGCACAATATGATTATTCATCTTGAAAATTACAGAAGAATCTAAAATATTATAAGAGAAAATAAAACATTCCTAGTTGATTTGTTTTGGCCTAGAAAGTTTTTGGAGTTCTAAAGTCTTTTAGAACTTTCCAGATTTAGTCTAATCTCACTATACTATAAGTCTTTTCATGTTTTCTCTGTCCTAAAGTATAGTTGACATTTTAAATCTGCTCTTCTTTTATCTGTCTTCACCACTTTCTCTGTTGCTTTTCTCTCAGAAAATACCAGTTCAAAATCTTTCTGTTTTCTCCTACTAATTTGATGATAGACAAGAAATAATGATGATGCTGTCTCTTGCCATAGGGTTCAATATAAAACAAATAAAGGTAGACATCACATTATTTCTATTAAACATGAGCAATTGAAGTTTTTCTTAATTTAATAAAATTAAGAATAAAAGTAAGAATTACTTCGACACAACTCTATATACATGAGAACGAGAAACAAGCTTAGTGCAAAAAATACACAATTTCTTTTAGTATTCTTATCATATTTTCTATTTGGTTTAAAATTGATAATTGTTTGTGAAAGATGGACTTTGTTTTATTACCCATGTTTAATTTGTAGTTTAGAATGCATGGGAATTCATGAACCTTCTAAAGGGAAAATTTTGCAGTTTCTAAGACAGAAGGGGGCCATACTCTGATTTATCCCATTTTCATTAATTTTCTAAGTATCAAAGCTCCCTGTGAATTAACTTTCATGTACTATTATTTTTCATTCTGCACTCTCTCCCTAAGATATCACATTAAGATGTCAGATAAAATCTGTAAATTTTAATCTACACAATGGATTACTATGCAGCTGTTAAGGAAAAAAGAAGTCACGAAGTTTGCTTGTAAGTGGATGGTCATGGAGAGTATCATGCTAAGTGAAATGAGTCAGAAAGAGAGGGACAGACAAAGGATGGTTGCACTCGTTTGCAGAATATAAAATAACTTTATATGAGACTAATATACAAGGACAGTAAGGCCAGGGGCCAAGAATATTGCTCCATGTTTGGAAGCCTGCCTCATGAGCTGGAGGAGAAGGCAGCTAGGATAGAGAAGGGATCATTAAGTCAATGATGATTGGAGGAATCATTTGGGATGGGAGATGTGTGCTGAAAGTAGATAAAGGACCAAACGTGATAGCCTCTCAGTACCTGTATTGCAAACCACAATGCCTCAAAGTAGTGAGATAGTATAGGGAAAGTTGTCTGTCATAGAGGCAGGGGGTGGGATGGGATGGGGAGTAGGTATTCTGGGGACATTCGTGGTGGAAAGTGTTCACCAGTGGAAGGATCTTTGCATGATTGAAACTCGAACATGACTGTATCTCACCAGTTTTAAATTAAAAAAAAATTTTAAACTTTAAACCCTGTTAAGATAGAATTTGAAAACCATTCCATTCAAATTCTAGAAATACTAGATAGAATGCACAGAATCATTTAGAATTTATGAACTGAGGTTTTGAGATAAATATAGAAAAATGAAAAGAAAATGGAACAACAAGAAGAAAAACAAGTAAGTTAATAATTGAGTGGCTTTGAAGTAAAATTATCAAAAATCTCATGCAATAAATCTAAAAATATAATTTCAAATGAAATCATAGAACAACAATAAGAAATGAACACACATTCACCGTCATTTAGGGGAATTTTAATACATTTCTATATAGCTGATAGATCAGGCAGACAAAATTAATACAGGTATAAAAATGTGAACACACAATTTGCAAACATTTTATGTATATAATCCTAAATTTCTATTTAAGTTACTCCATTTAAACATCTAGAAAGTTTATAATATTTATAATATTCATTTTATTTGGGGCCACATTCAGCTTAATCCTGGATCTGCACTCAGGAATCACTCCTGGCAAACTCAGGGGACCACATGGGGTTCCTCATATCCCCAGTTTGGAGCTCAAATCCCAGTCCGCCATATGCAAGCAAGGCACTCACCTTACCCATATACAATTCCTATGGCCACCTAAATTATCTTTCAAATAGATGAGAATGAAATGAAGAAAAAATACTTGTTACTGAAATTGTTAAATATAATAAGAGTATGTATATGTATACTTGTCCCCAGTGATCCATATTTCAGCATAGAAGATGCTAAACATACATATGGCATGGTTAGAGACCATACCACATATAGCCAAATGTTCTCCAAAATAAGGTAAGAAAAATGAATAAAGTAAAACAAAGTTCAGAAAAATATAGCAAGAGGCATAATATACTAAATATGGTCAACTCTCTATAAGAGCTTAAATAAATAAATATAATAAAGATTTCCCTCAGAGAACATGGCAGATAATAGGTCTTCTTGAGAATAGTTTAGGCCTAATCTTTGCAGTCTGGTGGTTTTTAAACCAACACAAATAATTATAATAAAATCACTTAAGGATATAAATTTTCATGGTGCCAAACATATCCATACTGTTGATATGTAGTGCTTTCATTTCTGTTTTAAATATTTTCGTTTCATTTCAATTGCTTGCAAGTTATTTTTTTAATTTAAATATACAGAGGAGAAATTTATTATTATTTTATTATTTCAAATTCAATTGCACAGCTATCATAACATGCAACAAAGTAATTCTTTTAAATTATGGTTAAAAATAAGGTTAATTTTCAAAAAAGAGTTCTACATGTGTTTAAATGTACATGTGTCTCCTCTAGTTATTGTACAGCATACATGACTGAGACATCTGTCATGGAAAGCAATGCTAGTCAGTGTTAGAAAATCATCCCCCAGTGAGCAAGAGAATATAGCAAAAGGTATTCTGGCCAGTGGCAAGGTAACAGGAAAGTCTTCCAATGGGAACATACAACATTCATAAACTGCAAACAGTCACATAAGACTAGGATCCCTGTTTCATAAATGTGAGATAGGAGATAAAACTAGTGAAAGAAGCCTGAAGTATTTATTTCATTATGCAAACAATTGCTGGCTATCAGCTTTTCTCTTATGGAAGGATTATAATGCAACTTCCTTCTTTCTGCTAAGACCTACTGTTTCCTCAGCAGATTCTACTGCTTGAGTCCTGGAATGAGGACTCAGGCAGCAAAATTTCAGCCACCCTCAATAAACATGAAATGGGAGCAAAAATAAACCTTGAATGCTATAAACCATAAAATTTGCCACCAGAGGAAAATGCATCCAAAGCTGATTGATTTAAAGTCTAGGGCATGACCCATCTTGGCATATAAAAGGAAAAATCATAGATGCTACAATTATGCGTGTGTGTGTGTGTCTATGTGAGTGTGTGTGTACATAGCCCCAAATGCAGCCACAAATATAAGTTGCTGGTCTCTACCTCAAAATATCTTTAGCAGTGGCTAGAGTCTCAATTAATACCTCATCTGGAGTATAGAACAGGAAAAGCACTAACCTCTAGGTTTTTTTAATAAGGTATTCTGCTTAGTCATGCCAAATCAGAATAGAAAGCAACTATCATCTATGGTATTCTGTAAACAAAAACAAAGCCCAGGTATTGGGCAGAGGGGTGGGGTGATGGTGGTAGTGATTCTTATGCCAAAGATATGTGCCAAGGATTTCACATGCAAGGCAAGTCCTCTACCACTGAATTACATACCTGGTTATTTGTGGTGTTCTGAATACATCTTAAAGCAACATTCAGGGATAATGTTATAAGTGAGAATATAAAAAATAACATATTACAAAATTTTGAAAGATCCTGTTCTGCAGTTCTGAAACTATCAGTGAAAATTCAAGTCATTATGTTGGCAAAAATAATGACAGAAACCCATAAACAGTGATTGGTAGTATACAAAAAAAAAATCTTTGGTCACCCAAACCTAAGAATTTATAAATAGCATGCAAATTTTCATATCATTTCTCCATGTCTTTGGAACTATAGTCAGAATTGGTTTCCTAATGATAGTTAACATTGACATTGAATATAAGGTGTAGAAAACACACTCTTCAGTTGAAGAATTTAAAATTCATGGTTGCAGGATTCAATTACATGACCCATGTCCCTCTAAACTGCTCCAATCTCCAATCTAGCATTGACCAAGTACAACTTCACTTTCTCTCTCTAATGAAAAATTAAAGTGCCTTTGGAGAAGCATGAGTGTTCCCCAAACCTTCAATTCCACAGAATAGAGATCTTTATATTTCAACAGCTAAATACACAAATAGCTTGCTAAACATTAGCCAAATACAAAATGTCATCAATAGCTTACTAAACATTAGCCTTTTGACTGTGGGTATACCTGCAGATAACTCCGAAAAAACTACTGGTTTGGACTGAATTGACAGTCTGGACAATTGAATACTGAAATGAAGAAACTCTCCAGACACTCCAGGAATCCTTGGGTTATTTATTCTCGGTGTCATCTTCCCTCATAGAAAATACATGGCGCAAGAGAATTCTTTGTTTTCTCTATTCACAGAATTATATTTAATACAAAATTAATTTTAAAAGTAATTATATTTTTATTGAATTACCATGAGCTACACTTACAAAGCTTTCATGTTTGAGTTTCAGTCATACAATGATTGAACACCCATTCCTCTAACAGTGTACATCTTTCACCACCAATGTCCCCAGTATCCCTCCCACTCCCATCCTACCACTCTCCCTGCCTCTGTGGGAGACAATTTACCTCTTACTCTCTCTCTACTTTGGAGCATTATGGTTTGCAATACAGATACTGAGAGGCCATCATGTTTGGTCTTTTATCTACTTTCAGCACACATCTCTCGTTCCGTGCAATCCCTCCAACCATCACTGACTTAGTGATTCCTTCACTATCCCAGCTGCCTTCTCCTCCAGCTCTTAAGGCAGGCTACCACCATGGAGCAATATTCCTGGCCCTGTCTCTACTGTCCTTGGGAGTTAGACTCATATTATGAGATTTTATGTTCCACAAATGAGTGCAGTAATTCTATGTCTGTCCCTCTCTTTCTCACTCCTTTCACTTAGCATGATACTCTCCATGACCATTCACTTATAAACCTCCAGTCTCATAAAAAATAGGGAGAAGAAATGAACAGAAGCTTCCTCAAAAAAGAAATACAAATGACCAAAAGGCACATGAAAAATTATTGTACATCACTAATCATCAGGGACATGTAAATCAAAACAACAATGAAATATTATCTCACACCACAGTGACTGGCACACATTAAAATGAACAAAAACAACCAGTGTTGGCATGGATGTGGGAAGAAAGGGACTCTTACTGTTGGTGTAAATGCTGACTGGTCCAGCATTTTTCGAAAACAATATGGGCATTCCTTCAAAAACTAGAAATTGAGCTTCCATATGATCCTGCAATACCTTCTGGGACTATATCCCAAGGGTTCAAAAAAGCACATTAGAAATGACATCTGCACCTGTTTGTTCATTGCAGCACTGTTCACAATACCCAGAATCTAGAAACAAACTGAATGCCCGCAAACAGATGACTAGTTAAAGAATTTTTGGTACATCTACACAATGGAATACTATGAAGCTGTTAGGAAAGATGAATTTGTGAAAATTTAATTGTTTATTAAGTTACTCTTTTAGGTATATATAATAATGGGGTACTGGTAATAAGTTTGAGGGTAAATAAAACTCAGAAGAAATTTCCTAGCCCTGAGTAGCCCACACTCAAGAAGACCACATTTCTTTTTGAAATGCAAATATTAAACTCTTTGAAGTGGAGAAATTGAGACATCATCTGGATTCAGAAATTAAGACACCACTCAGAGAAGGGTGGAGCCCCTCAAAAAAAGAGAATCTGAAGGTCATAATTAAAATATAAAACACCATAAGAGATCCCATAACTACACAGTTTCACAGACTCACAACTAATTTTGGAAGTACTACATACAAGTCAAGCTGCTAAAATTCACAGGTTTATCTGAAAACTCTGGGAAACCTCCAAAGAGGATGGGGTGGGAAGAGTAAGAAAGAGTAGTACTATAGCACTGTCCTCCCATTGGTCACAGATTTTCTCGAGCGGGCACCAGTAAAGTCTCCATTGTGAGACTTATTGTTACTGTTTTTGGCATATCGAATATGCCAGGGGGAGCTTTCCGGACTTTGCTATGTGGGTGGGATACTCTCGGTAGCTTGACAGGTATTCCAAGAGGGACAGAGGAATCAAACCCGGGTTGGCTGCGTGCAAGGCAAACGCCCTACCTGCTGTGCTATCACTCCAGCCCAAGAAAGAATAATAAAAGTAATATGTCAACAATTAAAAAAAAGAAAGAAGGGAATGGGTTGAGTTCCAACCCTGCCAAAGCCCTAGTAGTGCCACCCACACCCCACAAAAGCTGACATGTCAAGACTCAACTTCATTGATTCACAACTAATCTCTACAGAGACACTAAACTGAAGAAAATTCCAGGTGTACTAGTTTTAGGGCTGAAAATTCTGGGGTCTTCTCAAAGTGTGAGCAGGCAGTCTCCTTCCAGCCCCTCCCATATGGTCAGAAGCTCCAAGGCCAAATCTTGAAGGGGAGCAAAAGATGGCAAAAAAAGATTTGTTTATACAACTGTGACAAATTTACACCTCTCATGTCACACTAGAGTTGTCTTCTCTATCATAAGTCTGTGTGTTTGAGTTACAATACTTTGAAAAATACATAAAAGTAGGAGATCCATTTCTTTACCTACATGGAGTTCTAGTTCCTGCATTTGAAGCTGAAAAATATCACAGCAGAGCTAGAGAAGGGCAGTTTTGAGGTGTCTCTGCAGTACTACCATAGGAATATGGGGACTGAGTCTGAAGAACAGTACTTAGTAGCTTAAGAGCAAGTTACTCCTCTGCCCTGGGTTTGATAGCTAACACCTTAAAATAATAATTCTAAGCACTCTGAACTTCAGTCTCAGGACAGCAAAATATTTACCCATAGAAGACTTGTGACCGAAATCTCCAGGCTCACACAGAGTCAGGAATGGGCAACCTCCCCCCATCTTCCTGTGTTTCCGGTAGCCTGGCAGTTACACCCACGAATGCCTCTAGTACCATATAAGCTCATTAACAGCTATGATCTTGAGACTCACAAAGAAATCTCTTGGAAGAGAGGAACATGGGAGCAACATGCCACAGACATGCCTCTGGCCCCCAAAGTTAACATCCAACTAAGAAAATAATTAACCTTAGCTGTATAACCATATTTAAAACTTTAGAATTCCTGGAGCAGCATATCATACTCTACACTAAGAGTTGCACACCATATTTGATATGGCAACCAATATCAGGGGAAAAAATAATTATATATATATGTATATGTATACACACACACAAGGCTTAACCTGTTAGTAATCTCTTATACAAGGGCTTAATGGCTCCAGGGTGAAATACAACAATCTTCACACATTTTCCTCTAAGGAAAGTTTTTGGATCATTTTTAGCAGATTATTCATAAAAGATAAAGGTAAAGGCCCTCCCGTTGATCATCGATTTGCTCGAGCAGGCCCAGTAACGTCTCCATTGGAGACTTTGTTGTTACTGTGTTTGGCATATCGAATACGTCACGGGGAGCTTGCCAGGCCCTGCCGTGCGGGCAAGATACTCTCGGTGGCTTGCCGGGCTCTCTGAGAGGGGCGGAGGAATCGAACTCGGGTCGGCCATGTTGGCTGCATGCAAGGCGAATGCCCTACCGCTGTGCTATCACTCCAGCAATAAAAAGAAATTATACAGGTTCTGCTTTTGGTACACAGCTTGGGATTCAGGATGGAAGCATTTGAAATATGATGGTGGAAAGGTGTAGTGGTGGTGGGATTGGTGTTAGAATATTAAATGTAATAAATTATTGTGAACAACTTTATAAACATAAAATTCAATTTTAAAACATTTACCCAAAATTATAATGAGAATTAAATTTAATTTTGTGCTTTAAACATAGTATCCTCCAATTAGTAGGTGCTCAGTAATTATTTCTTCCACATCTTAACTCTTCCATCTTCAATACAAAGGACATATCAGAACAAATGTTTAGTCCTACCTACCTTTGCACATATACACCCTCACACTCCATTTCACGGTTATTCCCAATACTGTCTCTGCAGGAAAAGTTCCGAAATAATTGTCCTTAACACTTTTTTGAGTTATTTCTTCTCGGACATTTGATAAATATCTTGGATGTTTCTGTACATGTTTCTGTATAAGGTACTGCATCACTTTTCCATGCCAGGAAGTGGGGTTAATGCAGGAAGTTAGATGAGGGGAGTTGGCACAGACTCTGACAGGAAGTATAATAAGTCCTATCTTCACGACAGCTGCTCCCCTGATCTCCACTTAAATAGGGAAAAGGGCAAAATAATATGTTCCCACTTTTGAAATGAAAGGCATTCACAAAGTTCTCCTATCTAAAAATATCTAAACAAATTTATCAAGCTTACAAATCATAAAGAACATTTATGTAGCTGCCTTCTAAACATCTGAGTTCTTCAAACACATTAATTAAAATGTGTTGGGTCCAGAAACATTCTCACCAATCCCTCCTCTGCATGAATTATATATGCTTTGATGCTTAAAACTCTCTTTTACTTTAGCACAATATTTCTTTCCTTTAAAAATGCAACAGATCTGAACTGAGTTGAAAATATCATCTGAGACCATATAAAACAAAAGTGATGCTGCTAAAGAAATAAAAGTGCACTCAACCAAAAGAGAATGCAAACCTTCAGGGAATGAGTGAGGACAGCCCTATGAATTTCATCAAGAAGCCAAACAATAAGCAAGGGAAGTTAATAATGAATGAACAAATAGATTGGAATTGGATACTTTAAACTCCAAAGTAGTGAAAAAGTCCTGCTCTCTGCTTTGACTCTGGCTATATTTCTCCTTTATTTCAATCAAGAATAGTTTATATCTTGGGTAGATTCTAGAAATGAAGGGCTCTTCAGAAATTCCACTCTTTGAGGAAAGGCATGGCTCAGTATTCAGACTTTCACTTAATAAATAAAATGTTAACAAATTATTAAATGGTATAAAAATACTACATATACACACTTAATATACATATATTTTCATGGATAGCTTCATGTACAGAATTAAGAGGTCAGCATTTTTAAGTAGTAAAAATGTAGTAGGCCAAAATATAGCCTAATCATGTTATTAAATTAAAGGAGTTATCTTTTGAAAACTGGCCCAAAGTACATTTACAAGTCACTTAGAATCTCCTGAAATGACAATCAGTATTTTTCATTAGTTGTAGCATAATAATCTGGGTCCCGTTCTTCATATTTCCAGTGAAGGTGAGTAGTCCAAACATGTTGGGTCAATTTTCAAATTGCATTAAACTTCCATTTTCTGAGCCTTTTTTAGAGAAATACTTTATACAAAGAAAAGGCTACTCAATGAATTTGACTGTATTCAACACTAGTGGTCTAGGCATTTATGTCCATCCCTCAGTAATGATATGAAAGGGAAGAGTACTAATGGGAAAGAGTACATCTTCCTTCTTTTCTGAAATTCCTTACTAAAAGATGCTCTGGAAATTTGGTTTGAATCTAGGCAAGTAACACCTAATATCTGTGGGTCACAGGAAGTGGAAGCCCATCACCATACACTGAAATATATTGGAATTAAGAGTACGACTTTTTTTTTTTTTTTTTTTTTTTTTTTTGCTTTTTGGGTCACACCTGGCGATGCACAGGGATTACTCTGGCTCTGCACTCAGGAATTACTGCCGGTGCTCAGGGAACCATATGAGATGCTGGGAATCAAACCCGGGTCAGTCGTGTGCAAGGCAAATGCCCTACCTGCTGTACTATCACTCCAGCCCAAAGTACAACAACTTTTAACAAAAGTTTCTATCTGAGGTTGCTAGGAGACTGTGGGGGGAGTGATGCTTTCAGTTTCGGGACATATGGTATGGGGACATTTTATTCCTAAAATATTAACATTAGCATTATTGTAAATCACCTGCCTAAATAATTTTTTTCACAGTGTCCATCATCAAGCCTTTAAATATGTACTTTCAAAACAAAGACCAGTTTGGATTTCTGACTATCATATTTCCATGGCAGAGCAGAGTGGTGTGAGAAGAGCAAACCTCAGCTGTTCCCCTACTTCCCACCTCCAATTTCTAACTAGAATTGTGGCTTTCTCTCTAGCAGGCACAAGCTTAGCTCCAATTGATGATTTTAGGCCTAATGTTCAAACTCTTTTCCTGTGAATATTAAATAATTACAAAAGTGAAACATACATATAATGGGAATACTAGAAGAGAGGAAAAATAGTAGAAAATTCAAAATAATAATTCAGATAGCTGGAGCAATAGTCCAGGAGGAAGAGGACTTGTCTTGCAGACAACTGACTCAGGTCCCATCCCCAGTACCCCATATGGCACCCTGAGCCCTGTCAGGAGTAAACCCTGAACACAGAGCTAGAAATAAGACCTGACCACCGATGGGAGATGTGTGCTGAAAGTAAGACTATGGACCAAACATGATGGCCACTGAGTACCCGTATTTCAAACCATAACACCCAAAAGGAAGGAGAGAGAGAGAGAGAGAGAGAGAGAGAGAGAGAGAGAGAGAGAGAGAGAGAGTAAAGGGGAATATGCCTATCACAGAGGCAGGGGTTGGGGGGGTGGGGTGTCAGGAGAGATACTGGGAACATTGGTGGTGAAGAATGGGCACTGGTGGAGGAATGTGTACTCAATCATTGTATGACTGAAATGTAATCATGAGAGTTTGTAAGTTTATAACTATATTTCAAGGTGATTAATTAAAAAAAAGACCTGGCCACTGCTGGATATGGCCCCAAAACAAAAGACCCCACTCTTAAAAAGCAAGTTAATTTCACCCTACAATTTCCAGAAAAGAACCTAATCCTACGACTACCTTCATTTTAGTCCAATAAAAACGTGTATTTTTGCAGCATTCTCATCAAGTCCATGTTCTCCTTCAACACATATCTTGCTTACTTGACTCTAAGTTTCTTTGCTTGCTTTTATTCCACTCTGGAGAACCCCATGTTCTCTCTTAAACAAATATTTTCTCTTTCTCTCCTTGCATCTTTCTATGCAATTTTCATTCAATAAAATATCACCTTGCTTCACTATTTCACCTCGTTCTGAAATTTTTTTCTGAGAGGGAAGATGACAGACAGAGAACACCTGTGTAAGGTTAGGACTGTTTCTCCTTTCCTGCAAAGAGCCTTTCCTAACTACATCCTGTGTTCATGGCTCCCCAGAAATCAAGTGACAGAGATCATCTCCATGCTGCAACACAAAAAGGACTTTAGGCACAGATTGATAGATACCTCATGGAGCTGATGGGACTGGAACATCTTGCAGTGTAGTCCTAACCCAGGTCAGGCATTTCCCTGAGCACTTGAGATCAAAGTAGGTCGAGAAAAATGGTACAAACGCTCTTTTCTCCAGTCCACCTTTGCACCACTTTGCCAAGGTACCAGCAACAGAAAGGAAATTAAAACAGTGGGACATTGAGATCAACTCAAGAGTGCAGCTTTGCATGCAGGAGGCCCCAAGTCAGATCCCTGATGCCAGCATAGTCACTCAGGCATTGCTGAGAATAACACTCCAATCACTGAGCTGAAAACACACCAAATTCAAAAGAGAAAACACAGCCACTGCAGAACTCAGTTCTCAGCAGATGCTGACTAATATGGGTTGTATTCTCTTAGATATTCAATACCCCAAAAGGACAGTTTCTGCATGAATGCTTTAAATGGCCAGAGGATTGCAGTGAGTCAGCCTTGATAGCTGTCCTCCACTTTGCCAGCATTTTCTCTGGACAATACAAAGCAGTATGGGAGCCTTGGTTCTGGTACCACTGCAGGCCCCGTGCCAAGCAGAATGGTCATCTACCAAGTTCTGGGTCACCAGCTTTCTTTGACATTAAACTCCTCCCTCTGGCAGGAGTCCTTGAACTATGAGAGAGCTTGGAAAAATTGATCCTGAATATTGCCTGGATAACAGAAAACCACCCCCAACTCCACCTGCCTTACAATTTGGGATCTTGATCATTCCTTAGCCAGGAAAATCACTTCATCTCACCTTAGACGACAGAGTGGAAGCGGACATTCTTTACAACTCACTGACAGGGATACTTTCTGGAAAGAGTTTCAAAGCCTCAGGCCTGGTCTGTTATAAGACTAGAAAATCCTGCACCTGTCCTCTTACAGGTTCCTGGGGGAAAATTCTTTATAACTGCTTCCTGTCAGCTTCCTTCATAAGCACAGCTGCCTCGGGTGCTCCACAGAGCTGATCACAAAGCTCCACAATGCAGCTTCACCCAGCCACAGGTAGATGCAGTTCTGCATTCAGACAACTCTTGCAGATGACTCTTGGGCAGTTGGGACATAACTATCCTTGGATTGATGTTATTCCTGTAATCTGGAGCAACCTAACCTAGGGGTGAGAAGATTGCAGATTTCTAGAATGATGTTTCTCAACCCTCTTCCAACTGTGGCCCCTTTCTGACCTTGCTTCCTGCCTATGACCTCCCTCACCTATCATTTTGCCCCCACCAATGCTTTTACCCTGGCTCCCCATTTATGAAACTTTCACCTTAAAATACTCATTAAGAGCCACAGAGGTTACTCCTGGCTGAAAGATGCTGCTCTTGACTAGGGCTCTGAAACTCCCATTTTTTGCCCCAGAAATGCAGAAATACCTCAGATTCATCATGCAGCTGATTTTGAATTATACTTTGGGTCACTGTATATTCAGAAGACTTATTTCTGCTGACAATTCTTTCATGGCCCCTACATTCATTTACTTAACCCACAGTTTAAGAAGCTAGTTTTCAGAGGCCAAAGCAAAAGTACAGTCAGTAGGACATTGGCCTGCATTACACTGGTTTGATCTCCAGCAACCCACATGGCAGAAGAGCACTGCCAACAGTAATTCCTGGGTGTAAAGCCAGGAGGAACCTCTGAGCATTGCCAGGTGTGGTCCACCATCTCATTTTTTAAAAAAGCTAGTTTTAGGGTTTTAGGGTATACCCTTTAAAGCAGTGGTCTTCAATCACAGATCCAAGGTCCACAGACCTATCTAGGCTGGGTTAGAACTGCTAGCCAGTGTCTAGTAGGCAGGACAGGGGCCAGCCTGCACAGGTCTAAAGGCTAAAAGATGCTGCTTTGAAAAATTTAAAGTGGGTAGGGCATTTGCCTTGATTGTGACCGACCCAAATTTAATCCCCGGCATCCCATATGGTACACCAAGCACCACCAGGAGTAATTCCTGAGTGCAGAGCCAGAAAAAAAAAAACCTGAGCATCTCTGGGTGTGGCACAAACAGCATTAAAAAAAATTTAAAGGATGTCTGTATCGCTGTCATCCACATGTTTCCCACACACATGCTGTTTGCATCTTCCCTCTTGAGATGTGTACTTTGGGTTCTCTCCACTCTGGAGAAGCCTGTAGTCTCTCTTGAGCATGCATCTTAATTTACCTCTCCACAGCTCCCTTTTTTTCCCAGTAAACATTATATGTCCAACAAATGTATTTTTTCTGACCTAAATTTATAAGGCACTAAATAGGTGGTGTTTTAAGGCACTAAGTTATCTATAGTAACTTGAAATTTGTATTGTTGAAAATTACATGAAATTTGTATAATCAAATTTCAGCTCTAGTCCAATCCTTTAATTATAAAATATGAAGTCTATATTGCAGAGAGGATATCTGATTTATTTAATAATCTAGAGTATACATCAGAGATAGCTTAGAGTATCTGACATAAACTCAAGTACTACAACCATTTAATCAGCCAATCACCTGACATCCTGTTACTCATAGATTTGCTTAAGTGGGTGCCAGTAACATCTCCATTCATCCCTGTCGCGTGCTAGTGTAGCCCAATGGCGTCTGCTCATTCTAGGAACACGAACAGCCTCAAACCGATCATTCAGGGTCTTGACAAAGAAGTCTGATCTCATAGGTGCGTGGTCATGCAATCTTTTGACATCCCATGAAATAGAGTCGGCAATGGCTCTAGTCCAGCAGTCGTCTCCAAATCTCATTACATCTCCAGCCCATCTGATTTTCAATGCCTTGGCAAATGAGACAGTGTCCCTGATTCTTGATCGTCGACAGAGGTTGGAACTCTGGATTCTTTCTTTCACTTGAGTGAAGTGTGATACACCAAGCATAGCTCTTTCGATTCCTGTTTGGGAGACCCCATTCTCATTCTGTTTTTGTAGAGCCCAGGTCGCTGAGGTGTATGTTAATTCAAGAAGAACAGTGGAATCGAAGAGATGTGCCCAGAGTCAGAGGTTCTTCATCCTCTTAGCTATCTCTTTGACGTTCTTGAAGGAATTCAAAGTCAGTGTCTTCGTCCTGTGCAACTCAGGTGCCAGGTCATTCGTCATGTTGACTTCTCGACCTAGGTACACATAACTGTTGCATTCAGAGATGTTTGTCCCGTTGAGAGTGAATGGAACATCAGGAATGAGACCGTTTCTCATAAACATTGTCTTTGTGAGATTCAACTGTAGTCCGACATTTCCATACTCATGGTCAAAGTCGGCCAGCATTTGTGCCGCTTGGCTGATGTTTGTTGTTATAAGAACGATGTCATCAGCGAAGTGGAGGTGGTATAATTGCCGACCGTCTATCTTCACTCCCGTTCCTTCCCATTCCAGTTGTCCCATGATTTTCTTGAGGGTGACACTGAAGAGTTTCATTGAAATGCTATCACCCTGCCATACCCCTCTCTTGACATCAATGATCACCTCCTTGTAAAATGGTGAGATCCTGGTAGTGAATCCATAATACAGCTCACAGAGGATCCTGATGTACTGAGTTTGAATGCCCTGTTTGGCTAGGGCTTCGATGACCACCTCAGTCTCAACAGAATCAAAGGCTTCATTTAAATCAATGAACATTAGACAGAGCAGCATCTTGAGCTCCTGAGAAACCTCAATTTGCTTGGTTATCATGTGGATATAGTCGATCATGTTGAATCCTTTCAGAACCCAGCTAGCTCGCATGGTTGTCCTTCATCTACTGTTCTGCCAATCCTATTCAGGATGACTAGTGAACAGCTTGTATATGACAGACAATGGGCAGATTGTGTGATAGTTGCCAATTTTGTGGATGTCTCCCTTCTTGTACAGTAGTAAAATCTTGCTGGTTTCCCATAGGTACAGAACCTTGCATTCAGACTGCATTCAGACAGGAGCTTGTGAAAAGCCAAGCCAGTGTATTGATGAGTACTGATGACAGGTTCTCCACTACCCAGTGGCCGCCATGCTCCAGGACGCTTTCCGGACACTCTGACCAAGACTCAGGCTCGCGTGAAGCCCCACAGTACCAGGTAAATGGAACTCTGTGGCCTTAGACTTCAAGTTCAACAGACCCAAAAACAGAGATCCCCTGCCTTCTCCCACCAATATCCGGTGACTAAGGGATTAAAACCAGAAGCCTCACCCTACCCTGCCCTGTCTGCTTCCACCAACCTCCAGCTACCCAGGGATTACACATAGAGGACCCATCCTACCAGTACCGGATAAATACCTCATCTGCCGACCTCCACTACCTCCACTACCTCCACTACCTAGCCGCCGCCAAACTCTAGGACGTTTTCCGGACACATCATAATACACTTAATACCCATCTTCCAAGATTACTGCGCCATATTTGATAGGGCTCAAATATAGTTTGAACCATGGGAACACCTGCAAGGGCAATTAGAGGCCGCCCTAAAAGCCTCTCTCCCTCTTGGAGAACCTGGCAAGCTACTGAGAATATCCCACCCACACGGCAGAGCCTGGTAAGCTATCCATGACATATTCAATATGCCAAAACCAGTAAATGCAATGGCTCTCATTCCCCTGACCCTGAAAGAGCCACCAATACGGCAGTGTTAAGAAGGATGAGTAAGGAGAGGCTGATAAAATGTCAGGGCCAAATTAGGCTGCCAAAATGAAGAAAGACAAAAATGACTATCTGGACTTTCAATGCATGTACGGTGGCATCGGATGCCTCCATCGAGGACCTGATGGTACAAGTGCAAAAGATCAAGTATGACATCATTGGTCTGACCGAGATGAAAAGGCATCGATCACATCACGCTTTTTTCAACAGTGAAGAAGAAATGTTCCTCAGAGCATGCGACAAAAGAGGATTCAGTGGTGTCGGTGTCCTTGTCAACATGAACTTGGCCATGAGCATTGATTCATTCAAATGCTTAACAACCCGAATTGGACGATTACACTTGAATAGATGTGGCTCACTGCTGGCAGTTTCTATCTTCGTTGTCTATGCACCAACATCCAATTATGATGAAGGAGAAATTGAAATGTTCTACATGGAGCTAGAGAAGTTCTATAAAGAAGACCCATGATGTTCTTGAGGGTGGCACTGAAGAGTTTCATTGAAATGCTATCACCTTGCCAAATCCCTCTCTTGACATCAATGATCACCTCCTTGTAAAATGGTGAGATCCTGGTAGTGATTTTAATGCCAAGATAGGACCGAGAAGATCAGCCGAAGAACTCCACATCAGGACCCATGCCTAGAATGGAACGAACAGGGTGAGAAACTGTCTGAGTTCATCATGTCCACCAAGACCATCCATGGTAACTCACAATTCCAGAAGGCCGAATCTAAACATTGGACATAGGATTCTCCCGGTGGATGGTTCCACAACAAAATTGACCACATCATATTCAATCGACGGTTTTGCCTTACCGATGTTGCTATTGTCCCAAAAATTCCAAATGGAATTGGACCACTGTCTCCTTCATGCAAAATTCTACTTTATGGAGTGGGGAGAAAGGGCTGCAAAGTTTAAGAAGAGAACTCCCAGAATGACCACCAAGTGGAAGCTCTTTGGCACTATTGTGGCAACATGGGAAGATGCCATCATTATAACGAGGAATACGATCGACTGGTTCAGCACCTCCATGATTGTGCGAGGAACGCTGAGAGAGAGAGAGACAGCCACAAAAAGATGCCTGTCTTTGAAACTCTTGCGCTCATTTGCCAACGTGGTTTGGCGCCAGCCTTAGGCAACCACAAGCAAACGTCTGAGCTCGCAAAGCTGTGCAGAGAAGCAATAAAGGAACACCTCAAAATGAGAAGAGCAGCAGTGTTGGCAGATGTGGCAGAAATCAGGAAAAGCATTTTCAATGCCCGTCTGTCCTTCGCCAACTACAAGACCAAGATGACTGCCCTCTGACATCCCATGGATCTATCTCATCTTCCAGTAGGACAATGAAGAAGATTATCCACGACTTCTACTCGGATCTCTTTGATAGCCACGTCCACCTGCCCACATACCAAATTCCCCAGGATGGATATGTTGTTCCGAACGTTCTTCCTTCCAAAATCTGACATGCCATTTGGTCAGTAAAGAAGGGAACAGCACCAGGCCCAGACAATGCCAGACCCGAACACCTGAAGAACCATTTAATACTGTAAGAAAAAAAGGTACCATGAATAATAGAATAAAGTGTTTTTATCCTATTCCACCAAGCAAAATCAAATTGTGTTATTAAAAATAATAAAGATGTACAGGAAAATATGTTTACAGTGAAACAGATTTCCATTTGGTCTATAGCATATCTCAATAACCAATATAAAGATTATCAAAGTTTTCCCTAATAAACCTAATAAATTTGCTCATTCACCTGTATCACCTCTCATCTCATTGTGCATTGATTTGCTCGAGCAGGAGTCAATACCGTCTCAATTTGTCCCAGTCCTGAGATTTTAGCAGCCTCTCCTTACTCGTCCTTCCCAATGCTTCCATATTGAAGGCTCTTTCAGAGTCAAGAGAAAGAGATCTGTTATTGTTACTGTTTTTACGCCAAATACGCCACGGGGAGCTTGCCAGGCTCTGCTGTGTGGGCGGGATACTCTCCGTAGCTTGCTCCAGGAAATGCTGCATAGCTCTCTTCTGGAAGCTTTGTTTTATAGTCTTTGGATCTTGGCCATTGATGAGATTACATGGCATGGGGGCAGTTTGTAGGTGTGACTGCCAAGCTACTGGAAAACTGGGGAGCTAGGTGGAGGAGGCCCAGTCCTGATCCAAGCAGGCTTGGAGATCTCATCCATAGGTCCCACATACCTGGGTTTCTCTGCCAGTTCTTTCATGCGTGAGGCTCGTCTGAGCATGTGGAGAGTGGCCTTGAGCATGGCTGTAGCTGGGTTCTGGAGGTTTTCAGTTGCCAGGGTTCTGATTGGGGTGGGGAGGGAAACTCAACCCGCTTCCCTCCGAGGGGCCCCATTGAAGACAGCCTGGCGTGGGGGCACAGGTTTCTGCAATTGACTCATTAGGCACAAATAAATATACATAAAAGACAAAATATGCATGACTTATAATGAACTCAATTGAATAATCAAATGTCTATACCAAGTACTGGAGATAAAATGGGAAGCAAAAGGCTATGTCTTTCCTAAAGAGATAATGTAAATTCCAATGTGAAATGAAATTATGTTGTCAATTTGACAAGGAAACAAAAAAAATGAAAATGACAAGAACTATGGGAAAGTGCACATACATTACGGGAGATTTCACTATATTCCACAGGTAAATTATCAGTCGCTATCCTTTGAATTCAATTAAATCAAGCATTTGATCCTCTATCTGAGTTTTTTTAATCAGACAATTTTCTTCTGTTACATGTCCACCATGAATGCACTTTGTATAGTACACAGTCAGTAAATGTTTTAGATATGAATTTAATTTCATTAGGGGCCACTGGGTTGAAAAAATCATAAGTATGTAAGTGAAAATTCTAACAGTTCTAAACTCAAGATATACCTTTCCACTGTTTGCACTCTACTGTATGCCCTCACATATTTCCCTCCAAGCCTGTAACAACTTATTTCATAATAACATGAACATATTCACTCCATTTGGCAGCTTACTATCTAATGAATGATTACTCAGTCAGGGCAAGTGAGCAATGGAACTTTTTTACTCTTGGAAAAACTTTCTCTAAGTATGTCAATGAACAAATTTCCAGCTATTTTTGGAGGTAATGAAGAGACAAGAATTCTGAAGGCCCTATCCAGGACTTACAGTATGGTTATGAACATTTTAGACCCATACAGGAAAACATTTTAAACAACTTTTGGGGGAACTGGGGCATCACCCAGTGGTGCATGGGGCTAACTTCTAGTTCTATGGTTAGGGAATCACTCTTAGTGAACCTCCCTTATAGAATGCTTGGGATTAAACCCAGGTCAGCCGTGTAAGCAAATCCTGCCCATCATATAAACAACTTTATATGACATACCTCACAAATCCAGTTGTCTTGTTTGCAGCAAATTTCTATTACTGTTTGAGTCTAGTTTTTCTGATTGATTAGATTTTAGCTAGATGGGATAAAATAAAGTGAATGATAAGATGCCATCTTTATTCTGGGAAAGATGCCTGTTTTCATATTTTAAAATTTAATTTGTAGACTGTTAAATGATTTAAATCCCAAAAAAATGTGGAAAGTGCTGAAATTTTTGGTTCCATTGGGCTTTTTAATTCAAAGTATCAAATAAAAGTCTTGTGAGACAAAGTACTGATTCTGTGGGAGTTTTTTCTAGTATGTCAGCAAGGTACAAGTGGCCAGATATTTCCAAGGTTGACAGTGATCAATATTATAAATACCACAAAAGGGGCTGGAGTGATAACACAGTGGGTAGGGCGTTTGCCTTGCATGCGGCTAACCCGGGTTCTATTCCCAGCATCCCATATGGTCCCCTGAGCACCGCCAGGGGTTATTCCTGAGTGCAGAGCCAGGAGTAACCCCTGTGCATCTCCGGGTATGTCCCCAAAAGAAAAAAAAAACACAAAAATCCACATTCCTCTGATGCATAAAATGAGTAAAGTCTATAAATCTTTCCATCTCTACTCCATTTGTATCCTGAAAAGCTGTCTAGAAGACAACAGTCTTAGAAGAGATAAACTAGTAGCATAAAAAATAAGTAGCCCTCATTAATTTATTTTGCTATAAGGCTTCCTGAATGCCACCATAATTATTTATAAGGAAATTATTCTCTAGGTCTTACTTTGATTTCTCCTAGAGAAATTCCACAGACGATTTTCCCTGTTACCTTGCCTCCTAAAATTGCAAACAGTAAAGCACCCCTTTCTGGTGGGCTACTTGCTTTCTTATTGTACAAAACAAAGGCATTTGCTCTGACAGATGTGATTTTAAAAATTCTGGCATGATTGCAAATCACATTCACACCAACTAGTTGTAAACTAAATAGCCAGATGATATAATGTGTTATCAAATATTTATGAAGTAATCTGGGATAATATGCAGCTGGTCCCCTGTTCCTTAATAGATGTAAGGGTTCTGCACTGACTGAGTGCAGAATTTACTTATTACAGTGGTATATTAGAAAACAAATCTTTAATTATCTGATGTCATTTGTATATCATAATAATATCTTTCTGGAATAAAGGGTGCTTCTGTTTCCATACTAACAGCATAAATAGCATTTATTTTGGAGAAAATCTATATTTAAGTATATTCAAATGCAGACTGTTCAACAGAGTCATATAATTGGAGTTACCTCATTAAATTCTTTGTTTAATCATGTTTTCAGTAAGTCATTATATGACTTAATGTAAATTAAACATTCAGCTATTTCTTAATACTTGGGAAAAACATCTTTCCCCCTCAAAAAGTCAGCTTATTATTGCTACTATATAAGCCCAACTTAGTAAATTTAATTACCTAATCTTCCTCATATAATTTGTCTTGAAGTCAAAAATATGACAAAAACATGTAAGTCCACTGAGAAATAATCTTGGACAGCTCCAGTGACTATAAATAGAACATCTCAATTGGAAATGCAGTTTCAAACTTCTTTTCAACGTTATTGCTGAGACTCCAATAATTACTCTTGTTGCCTTAATTTCCTTTTGCTTCCTTTAATTTCATTTAGAAATGTGACCATTTCCTGATTATTGGGTGCAATTTTTTTTTCATTTTTATGAGAATAATCTGCTATAGAAAGTATATTCATAATATAAGCAACTTTGCAGAGCTGACCTTTAAAATCACTGGTTGCCTTCACAAGAAGCCAACACTCCCAGTAAAAATGTTATTCTTGAAGCCACTTCAGGGTAATTTCAGTGGTCATTTCCAATTGCACTATTGGTATAATCTACACAGTAGTATCATGATAGGTCATCTATAATCATCATTACAAATTTTTTAATGTGTATAGCTATAAAAATTTAAATCAAGATCTCGAATGGTATCACAAAAGCAATCAGGCTAAATAATTTTATTTATTAAAACAAGTGTCAAACAAACAAACACTGTCCTCCTGTTGTTCATTAATTTGCTCGAGCGGGCCCAGTAACAAGTGAGACTTGTTGTTACTGTATTTGGCATATTGAATACTCTTGGTAGCTTTCCAGACTCTCCGAGAGGGGCGGAAGATCAAACCCGGCTTGGCCGGTCTGACTGCGTGCAAGGCAAACGCCCTACCTCTGTACTATCAAAACAAGTGAAGATAAATAAATCTCAAAACTACAATGTATGTTTAGTAACAAAAATAAAAACAGAACTTGGATCACCTATGTATAAGGTCAGTGTTGCATAGGCTACAGTTTATGGTTTTGTCTGACAAGTTAATATTAAAATATTCTGCTAACCAGATAATAGAATCAATATCTGAGTATACAGCAAAAACAAACACATCAAAGAAATGAGAGTAGAAATACTAATTTATTTCTTGTTAAACCATATTTTTATAGTATAGTATGGAAAGGTGTCACTAGTAATACCTATACACTAATTTTTTTAAGGTTAAAGAGGTAGCATTAAAAGTCTATTGTTATGTAATAAATAGACTAATTTTTTAAAAGTTAAAGAGTAGCATTAAAATTCTATTTCATAAGTCTGATAAGAAATCAGAACCTTATTTGGACCATACCCAGGATGCTCTGGATTTTTCTTGGCTCAGAAGGATGCATATGGTACAAGGGTTCAAAACTCGACACTGTATACTTACAGTATGTACTCAGCCCCTTTAGCTATCTCTCCAGTCCCAAGAAATTAGACTTTTTAAATTGAATGACATAATTTATTTAAAAAGTAGGAGCCAGCCATTTAAGCTCACTAATAGCCATGATCCACAGACTCACAAATAAACCTCAGAAGAGAAAGAGAGCAACACCGCAGAGATGCCACCAGACCCTGTGCCAGGTTATCTCATCTCATCCCCAAAAAAAGCCCTGGCAGCGGAAAACTTTCAGAACTCAATCACCACGATGCTCATGGCTGATTTACACAGGCTCAGTCAAGTCTCATCCATGAATAAATCTGCTGAAAAACCCAGGTATGTGGGACTTGTAACTGAAATCTCCAGGCTCAAAAGGAGTCGGGAATGGATGGCCTCTCCCCATCTCCCTGTACTTCTGACATCTCGTACTCTACACCACTGATGTACCAAGACAAGGGCTTAATGGCTCCAGGGTGATAACAACTATCTTCACACACTTTCCTCTAAGGAAACTCTTTAGCAAATTATTCATAGTAGGCAATACAAAGTAAATTCTTATGTTCTGTTTTGAGGCAAGGTTAGGGATCAGGGTATAATAATTTGAAAGATGGAGGTGGAAAGGTGTAATGGGGGTGGGATTGGTGTTTGAATATTGAATGTAATCAATTATTGTGAACAACTTTATAAAATTATTATGGGCTGGAGCAATAGCACAGCAGGTAGGGTGTTTACCTTGCACACGACCAACCCGGCCGACCCAGTTCGATTCTTCTGCCCCTCTTAGAGAGGCTGGCAAGCTACCGAGAGTATCTCGCCCTCATGGCAAAGCCTGGCAAACTACCCGTGATGTATACGATATGCTAAACACAGTAACAAGTCTCACAATGGAGATGTTACTGGGTCCGCTTGAGCAACTAGATGAACAACAGAAGGACAGTGCGGACAGTGCTACAACTTTATAAAAATAAAATAAAATTAGAAAAATTTAAAAATAAATAAAAAGTAAAATAAAATAAAAATAAAATAAAAATTTAATAAAATAAAATAAAAATAAAAATAATCTCTGCCCTTCCTTTCTTCTTTTCCTCTCTCCTTCTCTTCCCCTTCCTCCCTCCCTCCCTTCCTCCCTCCCTCCCTTCCTCCCTCCCTCCCTCTCTCCTTCCTTCCTTCCTTCCTTCCTTCCTTCCTTCCTTCCTCTTTCTGTCTTTCTTGTCTTCTTTCCTATCTTCATCTTTCTCTCTCTTTTATTTTCTCTCATGTTGAAGTATTGTGGTTTACAGCAGTACCTGTGGTATTTTCTATATTTGTACTGCTATTGTACCACCTACCGCCAGTGTCAGTAATGCTCTGCCACTGTCCCAAGGTCCATTCTCCCTCCCAGCCTTTTCTGCCTCATTTCACGTTTCTGATAGCATTATCTTCAGGTTCATTTCTCTTGGGAATTGTCTATTACTTTCTTTCTATATTTATGTTCCACTTATGAAATAGATCATTTAGTGATTGTCTTTTTCTTTTTGGTTACTTCACTTAGCATGATACATTCTAATTCTCTCAGAACATCCCAGTGTTCCCAGCTATATTTAATTACCAAGGCAAAGTTTTTAGTTGCTTTCACCCATACACATAAATAGATGACATATTTTTGTTTGTTTGTTTGTTTGTTTTTGCTTTTTGGGTCATGCCTGGCGATGCACAGGGGTTACTCCTGGTTCATGCACTCAGGAATTACTCCTGGTGGTGCTTAGGGGACCATATGGGATGCTAGGATTTGAACCTGGGTTGGCTGCGTGCAAGGCAAACACCCTACCCGCTGTGCTATCGCTCCAGCTCCAGATGACGTATGTTTTTATCATCAATCAAATGTACCATTTTAGTACTTTGGAGACTGAAAATCAATTGTTTTAGGAGCTGGATAGATAGTACAGCAAATAAGGTGTTTGCTTTGCATCCAATCCAGATTTAATTATCAGAATACCTTATGGACCTTTGAGCCTACCAGGAATGATACCTGAGCACAGAGCCAGGAGTAACCCCTGAGCATATTGGGATATGATCCAAAAACCAAAAAAATTAAAATTAAATTGCTTTAACATTTTATAAAATTTAATTTGTTGATACTATCTTATTGGCTTTTTAAAAGTTTAGTCTGTCTAGAAAAATATACATCATCTATCTATCTATCTATATATATGTATATATACAGATATACATACATATATATATATTCCAAACTAAAGCAAAACATTTCTACTTATTCAAGATTTCCTAAAATACAATAGCTAACATTGATTAATCTATCCCTATGTCCCTAATGAATTTGACTTACTGAATTTAAACTTTGATAAGCAGGAAGGAATGTGTTTTCCAGTCCTACTTATATACAGAAAAATGAAGCACAGAAAAGAAATGATACTACTGAAAGTCATACTATGGTAAGTGGTGGAAGCAGATGTAGAACCCATAAAGAGGGGCTGGAAGGGGCTGGAGTGATAGCACAGCAGGTAGGGCATTTGCCTTGCACATGGCTGACCCGGGTTCAATTCCCAGCATCCCATATGTCCCCTGAGCACTGCCAGGAGTAATTTCTGAGTGAAGAGCCAGGAGTAACCCCTGTGTATTGCCAGGTGTGACCCACCCCCAAAAAAACAGGGGCTGGAGAGATGGGATATGGACTAAGGTACACACCTCACACACAGCCAACTTCAGTTTGAGTCCCAGAAACCACCTGGCATGGCAGGGTCAGAGATCATGTGACCTTGGCACCACAAAATCTAAGCATCCACTCACCCCAAACAGAACCTCAGCCAGATGGGAGAGCCCTGAGTCTCCTGGGCACAAGGTTGATGAACCCATAATGATTGATGAACCCATAATGATTCTTGACTATTATGTAAATATCTCTATTTCACTTACATATCTATTATGTAAAGTAATTATATCTCTTATATAGCTACATTTCAGTTACATGTATTTAACACACAGTATTGGTTCCAATAAATTGGAATTACTGCCAAAAGTCAAATAATAGGAAGATTAACTAGATAACACTTATAAGGCATTTAATTTCCTGAGAAATTAGATTAATATGAGAAATGCCCCACTTTGAGAGTGTTAAATATTCTTTTATATCACTAATCTATAGATACATGTGAATCTGTGATAGACCTCTAGTTACTTTTAATTTTAAAATAAAAGTTAATAGTGATCTTCTTTATAATCTTCAGATTCTGCTCTTTATTGAGCATGTATCAACTTTAAAATACTGGAGGCAAAATTGGACGGCTACATGCAAAAAAATGGGCTCAGATCTCTGTCTAACACTATGTACAAAAGTAAGATCAAAATGGATTAAATACCTCAATATCAGATCGAAATCCATACGATACATTGAAGACAAAGTTGGCAATACCCTCCATGACATTGAAGTTAATGGTATCTTCAAAGATGTCTCTCCACTGGCCAAGCAAGTGAAAACAGAGATAGACAAATAGGACTATCTTAAACTAAGAAGCTTCTGCACCTCCAAAGAAACAGTGACCAAAATACAAAGACAGTCTACAGAATGGGAAAGGATATTCACCCAATACACATCCAACAAGGGGTTGATATCAAGGATACACAAAGTACTGGTTGAACTAGACAAGAAGAAAACATCCAACCCCATCAAAAAATGGGGCAATGAAATGAACAGAAACTTTCTCAAAGAAGAAATCCGAATGACAAAAAGGCACGTGAGAAAACGCTCTACATCATTAATCATTAGGGAGATGCAGGTCAAAACCACAATGAGATATCATCTCACACTACAGAGACTGGCCCACGTCCAAAAGAACAAAAGCAACCGGTGTTGGCATGGATGTGGCGAAAAAGGGACCCTCCTCCACTGCTGGTGGGAATGTCTACTGGTTCAGCCCTTTTGGAAAACAGTATGTACAATTCTCCAAAAATTAGAAATTGACCTCCCATTTAACCCAGCAAAACCACTCCTGGGAATATATCCCAGAGAGGCAAAAAAGTATAGTCGAAGTGACATCTGCACTTGTTTGTTCATTGCAGCACTCTTTACAATAGCCAGAATCTGGAAAAAACCTGAATGCCCGAGAACAGATGACTGGTTAAAGAAACTTTGGTACATCTACACAGTGGAGTACTATGTAGCTGTTAGAAAGGATGAAGTCATGAAATTTACATATAAGTGGTACTACATGGAAAGTATCATGCTAAGCAAAATGAGTAAGAAAGAGAGGAACAGACATAGAAAGATTTCATTCATCTGGGGAACATAAAGTAACAAAATAGGAGACTAACACCCAAGAATAGCTGAGATAAGTACAAGGAGGTTCAGTCCATGTCTTGTAGGCCAGCCGCACATGCTAGGGGAAAAGGCAGCTCAGATAGAGAAGGGAGCACCAAGTAAAGGGTGTTGGGAGGACCCTCCCAGGATGGGAGATGCATGCTGAAAGTAGACCATAGACCGAATATGATTTCCATTCAATGCCTCTTTTGCAAACCACAGCAAAAGGAGAGAAAGAACAAAAGGGAATGCCCACAGGGGCAGTGTGGGATGGGGGGAGGGGTGTGAGTGGGATACTGGGATCAGTGTTGGTGGAAAATGGGCAATGGTGGAGAGACAGGTACTCGAACATTGTATAATTGAAACCCAACCACAAACATTCCTAAGTCTACAACTGTACCTCATGTTGTTTCACTAACAACAATTTTTAAAAAAATCAGTTGACAAGTTAATTTTCTATGTCCATGTGATAACTAGAAAATGTTAGCAAGTAGCCCAAATCCTGAACAACAAAACTGGATAAAGAAATCTGCAAAAGTTGGAAAAGAATACAACTGAAATTTTCACATTAAAAGCACTAAGGAAGCAGTAATTTAGACTGATAATTATGTTCAGTAGTAATTTAAAATAATATGTAAAACAAGTTTCCAATGACTAGAGCATTTCAATAATACTTTCTTTCATAATAGAGGATCCAAGAGCAGAAAACAATAGAAAACAAAAGCAGTGGCCAGCCCTAAGGTTAAATCCTAATGGATTGTGGCTCTTACCAAGTTTCTTAGCTTCTTAGGTCATGTTACCTGTTTCCTAAACTGGAAAAGTTAGACTAAGAGAAAAAAGACAAAATACACAAATAATCATTATCATAAATAAGAAAAGAGTCATTATAACTGAATAACAGAGAAATATAATTTCTAGAATCACACAATCAACCAAATTTGAAGCATGAAAGAAATAAAAACTATAAACAGAAGTAAAAAATGTACGGCAAAGATTTTTCTGAGGCATTATTTTCAACTAGTAACTAACAAAGTGATGAATTAAGCAGAATTTCTACCCATTATATAGTGGGTTAATAATAATAGGATATGAACAATTTTTTCTCTTTTTCTTTTTTTTAAAAAAAACACCACTAATAATACCTTTTATTTGCTATCAACAAAAGTATGAATTTTAAACAGATTCTTGCACTGGAGGTTCATATCCATCATCTCATTCAATTTAATGTGATTCTCAGAAATCATTCTCTGGAACTGATATCACACAAAGACAAATTAGGGAGCAAATACTAAATACTCCAAATGGCCACAAAAAAATGGCCACAGAAACTTACCAGAAAAGATGCTGTGTCTATCATAAAATTGTTATAGGCCAAAAGTAAAGCAATGTGTGGGCAGAGGGATTCAAGTTAAGGAGTTTAGTTTATCTAGAGATCAGACCCTAATATTTGCAGGTTCACCGAAGAACTTAAATCAAGCCCCAGCTATCTTGAACTGTTCAGATACAAGAATTCTCTATAACCATGATCCTGAGAGACAAGTTAATTATTTTAGGTGATTTGGCATTCACAGAGTTATAGTTTAATGCATCTTCACTGAGATGGCAATCTTGTTTCATTGCTGGAATTATTTGCACTTTCCCCCATTATTTGCATTTGAGCAATAGCACAGCAGTAGGGCCTTTGCCTTACACGTGGCCAACCTGACAGACTGGGGTTCAATTCCTCTACCCCTCTCAGAGAACCCAGCAAGCTACCAAGAGTATCTCACCCGCACATCAAAGCCTGGCAAGCTACCCAGTGACATATTCAATATGCCAAAACCAGTAACAACAAGTCTCACAATGGAGATGTTACTGAGGGAGGACAGTGACAGTGATTTGCATTTGAAAGTTTGCAGAGTTGATCACTTCCACAATGCTAATTTTCTCTTTTAGTTGTATCATAGACTTGTATTGGAAAAATAAGTCATTTGTTTCAGTTCAGCCTAAAATCCTTGTGGTCTTTTCTGTCCTCTTGCTCCTCTATATTTGCTTCCTTTTTGATCGTTTAATTATAATGTAGTTGTATTTTCTGAAATGTTTGATTTCTTTCTTAGTTTTGCATGTTCACCTTTATCAGCATGGATACATTTCCTTGGATGCATGAATATATATTTCAACCTTATTTTAATTATAAGAAAATATCATACTAGAGACACACAAACGAATCTCGGACCTGAGAAACTTGCTACAAGAGATGGCCCTGGACTTTGCAATAGGCCATTTCCACTGGGCTGCTCCAGACAGGGGCAGATGCTGTCCTTCTACCTGCCCTCTAGGAGCTCCAGTGGCACCATTTTCTAGAAGTCAGTGACAAGCTCCAGCTACAAATGGCAGTGGCGGCAAGCACCAGGCCTCACAGGACCGGGGAGGAGTCAGCCCTTCTCCTTCCCCTTGCCCTGATGAGACTCTGAGATGATGCCACATCTGGCCACTGTCTACTTAAGCTCCCACATCCAGAAACACAAAAGCAAATCTCGGACCCGAGCAATCTCTTCAGACCTTAGTTATTAAAATTTTAGAATTCCTAGAGTGCACGACTGCTCTTGCGGACACACGACATAATATTGTATCCATAACAAGCAACACAATACACATTGCATTTTCAGCAGGTATGAAGGGTAGTGGGACTGGTCTCAAAATATCGAAGGTAACTGAAGAAAGAAAGTATTGTGTAAATTGTCTGCCACACAGTCAGGAGGAGTTGGGGAAGGTGCAGCAGAAGCAGATACAGGGGATTTTTCTATATAAAGATCTGTATGCCAAAAGATTGGTGGAAATAGGAAAAGAAGTGCTTGCTTCTTTAATATTTATACCTCACAATTCAGTTTTAATGTCAAGCTCAATTTTTATCTGCCAATTTTGAATCTATGAAATATCATATGCCTTGTACATGATGTTAATATTTCATTATGACTATGTCTGTGTATTTATAGTGTTCCAAATAGGAGTGCCTAAAATAAGTTTTGGGGTTTTTTTTGAGAGGGGCACCACAGTGCTCAGGGCTTATTCTTCATCTATAATCAGGGATCACCCCAAGTGGTGCTCAGGGGACCACATGGAGTGCTGGGTATTGAACCTGAATCAACCTCATGTAAGTCAAACACTCTACCTTCTGTACCTGTAAAATATTCTTTGTTTTAAAAAAGTGCAGCCCAATGGGTTGTGCTGAGGTAATATTAGCACTTTTTTGCAGATCGTGTTGTGACATACAGATGTACAAACTGATATTATCTTAATAAAAATAATAAATAAATAAGCTTCTTTCTTATTTTTATTCAATTTTATTTCTCTTGGATACAACTGTAGATTATTATAACAAAGATATGTCAAATAATTATTTGATTTGTGATTCCTAAAATATTTATAAGGGCATGAATGATTACACATATTCTGGACTGTGTGGGAAAAGTAGAATACAAAAAGAACTTTTTAATAATTATCCTTAATATATCTTTTCTATAATGTCTTGATTTTCTTGGGGACGAAAAACTCAGTTGTTGCATTAACACTTTCTTAGATATTTGTGGTTTAGGGGTTAAACCATAACTATAAACCTTAAACATAAAACCATATTGTTTTGCTTCTTTAGGATTTAGAGTAAGGCAGAGGACATTTATTATATAGAAAAGACTTCTGTAAGAGCCAATGGAGAGAAGCACACTGTCACCAATGTTATAGGGTTTGTCTGTGACATTCATCTTAATTCCCTTATTGATGGGAGTATAGAGAGGCTGTTGTTACTGCTGCTGCTGCTTCTACTGTTACAATATTAATAATCTAATAATATCAACAGAATTTTTTTATTACATTTCAGGCAGGAGAGATATTTCCTATTTTAGTCACTCTTTGCTCAAGCCATGAAGCTTATGGACAAAATCTAAACTTTTACATATTATGAAAGTGGAAAAAGCATAATGTGACTCAATACATATATATATATATATATGTAATTTACTCACCCTAAAGCTGCAAACCTGTCTACCTATATGCTAGCCTAGTGGACTCCCTGTTCTGCCAAGATACTCTATTCCTTTCTATTCCTGCCAAATAAATTATTTCACACCCAAATCATTTGAATTCAAAATCATTTAAATTAAGCAAAGGTAATCCACTTTTAATACAATATAGACGATATAGCCAGGCGTCTATGTAAATTTGCTTCCTGTAAGTTGAACATACGTTTTCCGTGGTGTCAATAGGAGCTAAAAGTTTTTTTATTTCTTCTAACTCCTTCTCAGGGACAAATGCTCCAGAATTGCTAAATTACAGCTATTTCCACAGTGTCACTGCTAAGGCTTCCAACAGGGGAATTATTTCGCAAATAGTAATTTTGTGTTGGTGTTGATTGTCAAGTCAATTTAAGACTGCAAGAGTAACTTGACAGGTAAATTTGAAGCACTCAGTGAAACTCATACCTTCTCTAAAAATAATCTTGTACATGAATCCTGCACCGAAAGAAAATTACCAAAACTACTAAAAACAATGTGCAATGAATAATTGCTAAGTAACTGACTTCAGTGATGCTGTGACAAACACTCTCTGAGTGCCCACTATGTGCCTAACCCTCTGGCTGCCCTAGAACCACAAAAATGAAACATGCCATCCCTGCATCTGTTTTTATGGTGCAGATAAATTAGAAAGAGAGTTATTATTTTTTAAACATGATAAGCAGCACAATAAGGTGATATAAGAAGAAAACATTTTTGGGGGGATGAGATCAGGGAAGGCTTCCAGTGTTTTAGCTAAAATTTGAGGACCCATAATTTAAATAGTTTCCTTTTTCTTTCCCATCCAGTGAAAATGACTACCAACAGGGTTACTAGTCACTTATCTAGATTATCTCATTTAATCCCCAAAGGTAAATACTATTATATCTCTCTTGAGAAACAGAGGCTTAGAATAGCAGTGAACTTTTCAAGAGTCATAGATCTAGTGAAAAACGGGGCTAAAATGTGTATCTAGGTGGCCAAGCCTCCAACTTTGCTTCCTTACTTTACACTTGGCTCTCTTGGCTCATGAGGAGGATAGCATTGGTAGAGGAAAAATTTTGCACAGGATCTTGTAGTGGACTGAGTTGCTAAATTACAGAATTTAGTGCAGTGTATTTAGTGAGAGTATATAGTGAAGTTTGGAGGTTCTAGCAGGGGAGCGCAGCTACTCGTATACCCTCGACTGAAGACCGGTCCGTCTCTATCGGGGAAGCCGTCCTCTTCATGCAGCTTCGGGAGGGACGCACATGGAGCGGTGAGGGAGGAAGGGGACACCCGCCTAGCCAGCCAGATCAGCCGAATCAACCCTGGCGATCAATGGGGTGACAGATGTCGCAGCCAGATCGCCCTCACATATAGTGAAGTGTGAAAAGCCAAAGTCAGCGGAGGAATGCACAGGCCTGGGGAGAAGGAGCCACAGAGACCCTGTCCAGACCCAGTCACAGTTTTATTTGGCAGACTCTGTAGGAAGCTAGTTTTTCTTTTTCTTTGCCTCCATGTGTTGTATTCCCAAAGTGAGATGACCATCCATAGAGTGATACCAATCATTACAGAGAAATACTACCTTGAATTTAGATGGAAGAAATGGTTATGGCAGGACAAGAGGCTTTAGTTTCAAAGCATATCACATTGTTTGCTCAGCCTGACCCTACTGTAGGCTCTTAGCCTCCTCACACAATTTATACCTCACTGTATACCCACTGCTGGAAACAGATCCTAATGTACTCCATGCTCCAGCAACCCAGACTCAAAAATATACACCCCTGATTTACTCACCCTAAAGCTGCAAGCCTAACTACCTATATGCTAGCCTAGTGGACACCCTGTTCAGCCAAGATACTCTATTCCTTTCTATTCCTGGCAAATGTAATTATTTCTCACCCAACTCATTTGAATTCAAAATCAGTTAAGTAAAAGTAATCCACTTTTAATTACAATATAGGTAGAAAATTCAATATTAAATAAAGATGATGATGAGCTTTAAGCATTAAGTCTGGTACACCATGACACCTAATTGATAGTAATGATACAGACCTAATTAAAAAGGTAATAATCACAAAACTGAAGAATAGACTAAGCTAATTTATCTAAACTCAGAAAAGAGTGCCCCGTTGGGAGAAGCATGCTGAAAGTAGACTATAGACCAAACATGATTGCCACTCAATGCCTCTTTTGCAAACCACAACACCCAAAAGGAGAGAGAACAAAAGGGAATGCCTTGCCACAAAGGCACGGTGGGATGGGGGGGATAGGGAGTGGGAGGGATACTGGGACCCGTGGTGGTGGAAAATGGGCACTGGTGGAGGGATGGGTATTTGATCATTGTATAACTGAAATCCAAGCACAAAAATTTGTAAGTCTACAACTGTAACTCATGGTGTTTCACTAATAAAAATTTTCAAAAAAATAATAATAATAAAATATGCCAAAAAAGAGTGTCCTCTTGGGATTCATTTATATGGCCAAGAAGAAACTTCAAACTGATAGAAATACTCTATCACATCTTAGAGTTTAAGATGAAACAGTTATACATAAGACTTAAACGTTGAAATGCATATTATTACTTACATTTTTCAATGCAAAAGAAAAGACATAGACAAAGTTAGAGAACTGATTCATTCTATCTATTCAGGTAGGTTCTATCCTTTATGTTTACCCTAAAACATTCAAGATAGCTTAATGTGACACACATCTCACAACATCTGCTATATGGGTAAACTCATCCATCAGGGCAGCTTTAGAGACTCATGACTAAATCTCGGATCAGATCAACCAGCCATAAAACCTTCTCAGACACAAGGGGTCCCTGACTGATAACTGAGATGCCCTGAGAACGGGGGCGGAAGAGTCTAGGCAGCACTCGCACTCCAACAGCTGTCACATGCCTACAACCAGATTCTACCACCTCACTACTGAGCTCCACAGATACGCCAAACTGCAGAAAACTTTAGATACACCAATTTTTGGAGTGCTGAAAACTTCAGGACTTCTTGGAGTGAGGATGGGCAACCTTTCCCCTGTCACGCTGCTATCTACTTTTGGAAGCCATAACAGTCAGAAACACATCTCACAAATGCTGCCATGTAAATTCACTGCCCAGTTAAATATTCTGGATTTTCTACAATACTCTACAATATTAACATAGCTGTAGGAACACACCGGGTGGAAATGTAACATAGAAGTCAACAAAGTTAAATTAACAAAAACTTTAACAAAGAAGTCTCAACTAGCAATTACAGCTTATAAACCCTCAGACAAGACAATGTCCCCATGATGATCTACAACAATTTTCACAAATTTTCTTTTACTGCAGTATGTTTTGATAATTCCATTAGCCATTTAGTGGTAACAAGCAATAAAAAATAAATTATTTTGGTCCTTTTATAAGAACAGGCTTGAAGGGGGTTGGGAAAATGAGGACAATAGTAGAGGGAATGTCACAGTGGTGGTGAGATCTGGGTTGGAATATTAAATGCCTATAACAGATGTATCATGAACAACTTTGTAAACCATGCAGTTTAAATAAAGTGGGAAAAATTTTTGATGATGCTGAAATATTTTTTCTTACTAAAAATGAAGATTTCCCATGTTCAACCATCAAATCCTTGTAATTTTATTTTGTAAAATTATTAATAAAATTATTAATAAAATTTGTAATTTTATTTTGTAAAATTATTTAGGCCGGCTCAAAATAAAACAAAATTTTCAAAACATTTTCTCCTGTAATTTAAAAACAAGAAACATACCTAGCAAGAATTGGCAATGGGCAGAAGCAGATTAAATTCATTATTTTATTTTGTAATTGGAAATGTGATTATGTTAACTCAGCTAGATTATGTTGATTTGTTTCTGCTTGATGATCTGTAGCTAAGTATTAACAAGAGAATGTTTTTGAGACAAGGTACAACATTATTATTGCCTCTAAATGTTCTATTCATGCCCATTAATGCTCAGTGGCTACTCTTCATGGGATCACTCCCAGCAGTGCTCCAGGACTATGCAATGCCATAAAGCAAACACAGGCCTCTGACATGCAAAATATGCACACCAGCTGTCTGAGCTGTCTCTCTGGCTCAAGAATGCTATTTGTCCTGTACCCCAAGTTTTTTGTTTCTTTGATTGTTTGTTTGTTTTTGAACCACACTCGGTAATGCTCAGAGTTTTCTCCTGGTTCTGCACTCAAGGATCACTCCTGGCCGTGCTCAGGGGACCATTTGGGATGCTGGGGATCAAACTTGAGTTGGCCATGTGCAAGGCAAGCGCTCTACCCACTATTATCACTCTGTCCCTGTACCTCAACCTTTAATTGTTACTCATTCTCATATTTGAAATAAATTATTTCATTTAAAATAAAAAATATTTTGAGAATATATGTAAATCAACAAGCATAAAGTATATACTATCAAAAATTACTGTACAGAATCTCTTCTAGGTACATAGACTCAACTATTTTTCTTTGCAACTGTGATTCAGAAATGACAGGAATAAAATCAAGCTAGGCTAAAAAGTAAGACTATACATTATTTCATAGTAACTATAATGAATTCTGATTTCCTACATAAATAACTCATCAATCTTGCCATCTTCAAGATACATAGTGGATATAATTTCCTATCACCTGACACAAAATAAATATGAAAAAGTCTATCATAAATTTCTGACTTTCAAATGTACTAAAAACTTTAAATTAAAATGAATTTTTACTTACCCTCAAAATTGAATTTCATCACAAGATGACAAGTTACATTTGGATTATATAAAAATATTGTCTGGACTTGGTAATGATTTTTCCAGCAATTGTAGCACTGTAGCACTGTCCTCCCATTGTTCATCGATTTGCTCAAGCAGGCACCAGTAACGTCTCCATTATGAAACTTGTTACTGTTTTTGGCAAATCAAATATACCACAGGGAGCTTGCCAGGTTCTGCCGTGTGGGTGGGATATTCTCAGTAGCTTGCCGGGCTCTCCGAGAGGGACCGAGGAATCAAGCCCGGGTCAGTCACGTGCAAAGCAAACACCCTAACGCGCTGTGCTATTGCTCCAGTCCCAATTGCTGGAATCTAGTAATTCCAGCAATTACTAGATTTAATTTTTAGATATTTATTCTTCTTCCCTCTTTCTCTGTAAAACAAGGTTTGATTTTAAATTGAAATTTTGGCATTGTGTGTTTTGTTAAATTTGCAAATTAATTTAATCATAGAGATTCTATTTCAGTATTTCTTTATTTTGGGGTGTGAATAACTTGTCAAAGAAACTAAGAATTAAATTTCATTCTAGAACTAGAGTAGAGTATTGCCTTCAATGCTAATTCCTCCTCAAATCTACCTCTTTAGAGCATAAAATCATTTTGACCTTGTAACAGTCCAGCATTTATCACTATGCTAGTGATAAGTTAATAATAATAAGATTATAAAGTAATAATCCATAACTAGATTATTAGCTTTGCAAAAAAACGGATAATTTTATATATATATTTGCATCCCTATGACCTAATAATCTGGTATATAAAGAATATCTAAAACAGAAAATAAGTACTTGAAACAAAAAAAGAATACCTAATGCATATCTGATTAGAAAAATGAAATAATCGCCTCTATTGAGAATACCTAATTATCTCAATAATTACTTCATTCTTCATTTTCCCCCACAATATTTCTTACTTAGGTTTCTGCCTGCAAATATATTCTATAATATTCTTAGCTCTTAGAATCCACAGTTTTGTTTTTTTCTTTTGGGAGTCACATCCAGTGGTGTTCAGGGTTGCTTCCTATCTCTGAGCTCAGGGATGACTCCTGGCAGGGCTTGGGTGACCCTACAGGGTACTGAAGATCAAATCCATGTCAGCTGCATGCAAAGCAAGCAACCTACCAGCTATACTATCTTTCTGGCCCCTTAGAAGTCACTTTTAATTGATCCTTTTTTTAATTTAATATTATGTTCTTGTCAAACTTTTCTTTTGTTTCTAAATTCACTCAGAAATTGGTGTCTTTAAGTCAACACTGTTTCCTCAAAATACTGTTAATGTAGGAGCAATAGCACAGTGCTAGGGCATTTGCCTTGCATGAGGTCGACCCAGCCAACCTGGGTTTGATTCCTTGGCCCCTCTCGGAGAGCCTGGCAAGCTACCGAGAGTATATCCCCCGCACGGCAAAGCCTGGCAAGCTATCTGGAACATATTCAATATGCCAAACACGGTAACAACCAGTCTCACAATGGAGCCATTACTGGGCCTACTCGAGCAAATAGCAAATAATTCCAGTGCTTCTGGAACGTAAGTGTTATGATAACCTTAGCTATCATTGAGATTCATTCCCTCAGTAGCAATAGTACAGCAGGTAGGGCGTTTGCCTTGTGCGCAGCCAACATGGCCAACCCGAGTTCGATCCCTCCACCCCTCTCGGAGAGCCCGGCAAGCTACCGAGAGTATCTCACCCACATGGCAAAGCCTGGCAAGCTACCCGTGATGTATTCGGCATGCCAAACACAGTAACAAGTCTCACAATGTTACTGGGCCCGCTCGAGCAAATGGATGAACAACGGGAGGACAGTGATACAGTGATACAAAAAATAATCCCCTGATTTGCCAGATATCATTATTTCTCAGCTCTACCTTTTTAATTGATATTACAATTCTATGTTTCTGTCAAATAATTGATCTCACTTGAGAAATTCAAAAGTGTTAAGGAGAAAGAAGGATGATATGAAAATATAACTACCTCAACACATAAACAAAATGGGCAGGAGTCATATTTGTGGCAGACTTAAGGCAAATAAACTGTGAAATATTTTAAGTAGTGAAAAATATTGATATATGTATAATATATAATTAAGACATATATAAAAATAATTTTAAGCAGAAATGTTAGAGATTTGTTTTAAAATTACACTATGTACTGGATAGCTTTGCTAAGAACATTTTGGAAAATTAAAAAGTACTAAATTTCATTACAGTGTATTAAAAAATTCAGAATATAAAAAATATGATACAATAAAACCACAAAAACATATTCCAAAAAGAACTAAATATAAGTTAGCATATCTTCCATACTGAGATAATTAGCCCTAATTTAAAAATTTTTTTATTAAAAGCATTGTGATTTACAATATTGTCCATGAGAGGGTTTCATGCATGTAACATTACACTCTCCACCATAGTTTCTCCTTTTCCTAACCAAATCCAACCTCTTCCTCCCCTTCCCTGCCATAATAACCTCAGTCTGTAAGCCAAAGGTATTTGTACTATCAGGTTTATACATGTTTGAAAGTTTGAAATATTATAATAGTAAACTGACCCATTAATATTCCAAGATGATTACTATGGCAGAGCTCATCATATGTTTTATTCTGTTTCTTCCAACTTTCTATGACAAAATATGTAGCATTTTATGAAGTCTCCTGGCATTCTCAGAGTCAGAATAGGTAACCTCCCATCACCCCTCTCCCATACTTTCAGAAGCCCTGGCAGCCATACCCAGATTCCACTGTTGCCACCATGTAAATTAAATGCTCAGTTAAATAATCTGGATGTTCTATATATAGTAACATCCCAATAGGGGCCCCCCAGATTGGATGGTAATATAATGTAGAAGTCAACTAAACCTGAGTAACAAAAGCATTAACCCAGAAGGGTCAACTAGCAACAGCAGCTTAGTAACCTTCAGACAGGACTTAATGTCCTCATGGTGAGATACAGCAATTTTCACAAATTTTTTTTCAATAAAGTATTTTTGATAATTCTGTTCACCATTTAGTGGTAACAAGCAATATAAAATAAATTATTTTAGGTCTTCTATGGAGACAGGCTTTAGGTGCAGCTGAGAAAATCAGAACAATGGTGGAGGGAAGATCACAATGGTGATGTGATGGGTTTGGGGTTGGAATACTGAATGCCTGGGACAAACGCATCATGAACAACTTTGTAAACCATGGTGTTTAAGTAAACTGGGGGTGGGGGATAAAGTGATGACAGAATAAAGTGATGATAAAACAGTCTTGTCCCCTCCTTCACTGTTGGTGGGAATGTCCACTGGTTCAGCCCTTCTGGAAAACAGTATGGACGATTCTCAAAAAATTAGAAATTGAGCTCCCATTTGACCCAGCAATACCACTCCTGGGAATATATCCCAGAGAGGCAAAAATGTATAGTCGAAGTGACATCTGCACTTGTTTGTTCATTGCAGCACTCTTTACAATAGCCAGAAACTGGAAGAAACCTGAATGCCCAAGAACAGATGACTGGTTAAAGAAACTTTGGTACATCTACACAATGGAGTACTATGTAGCTGTTAGAAAAGATGAAGTCATGAAATTTACATACAAGTGGTACAATATGGAAAGTATCATGCTAAGCGAAATGAGTCAGAAAGAGAGGGATAGGCATAGAAAGATTGCATTCATCTGGGGGATATAAAGTAACAAAGTATGAGATTAATACCCAAGAATAGCTGAGATCAGCACCAGGACGATTACTCCATAACTTAGAGGCCAGCGGGTATCCTAGAGGAAAGGGCAGTTCAGATAGAGAAGGGAGCACTAAATAAAGGATGTTTGGAGGATCCTCCCAGGAGGGGAGATGCATGTCGAAAGTAGACTATGTACTGAACATGTTTGCCACTCAATGCCTCTTTTGCAGACCACAACACCCAAAAGGAGAGAGAGAACACAGGGGATTGCCCTGCCACAGAGACAGGGGGGATGGGGGGATAGGGGTGGGAGGGATATTATCCATGGTGGTGGAAAATGGGCACTGGTGGAGGGATGGGTATCTGATCATTGTATAATTGAAACCAAAGCACAAAAAATTGTAAATCTACAACTTTAAAAAAATAAAATAAAATAAAGGGAAAAAATTGCAAAAAAAAAAAACAGTCTTGTCCCATCCTCCCCCCAATGAAGCATTTTATGACCACATAGAATAATATTAGGTCTATTAGAATTCCATATTAAATGAAAAGAGGTCCTTAGTAGGACACTCTTTTGACATTCATGAAAAGTTCTTGTCAGTAACTATCCAGCCATATCTTCAGAGTATCTTTCTAAAATGTCCAAATATTGAAGTAATTTAGGAAATGAGGATTACAATAGAAGTGAAGAGCTTGACCTACAGAGGTTGGAAAATGTATAAGAGAGACAAATACAGAAACCACCCTTATTTGCTAATTTAATGTATCACAGCATAATCTCATTCATTTGCTTATATATTGTCTAAGGCTGCTAACTTCCTGTAAGACCTAACCTGAGTATTTGTGACAGGTATTATATGCCTGCTCCTTATAAAAGGTCTGTGAAATCGTTCTTATGACTTGGTACCTCCTTCAAGGTCACCTTTTTCCTATGGGTTTCAAAGAGCATAAGATACATCCACTTAGTACATAAAACATGACCAAAGTCTTCCTTTATAAATATCTACCCTATATTTTTAATACAATGGTAGTTGATTGATATACTAATTAAAAGGCTTACAAAACTAAGTAAAATAATATTTTACATATTTTATTACAATAATGTCTAAAATCATGAGACAGACTCACGTTCAAAGAAAAGGATGGAAAACAGTTAAACAAACCAATAGGGGAAAAAAAACCTGGTACAGACCAAATTGCATTAAATCTAAAGAAAGTAACTAGAGGGGGGTATGGTGCCTCCAGCAGGTCAATCTGTACCTGTGAGGCGAGTGCATCAGCAGCCTGATGGCGCCTTCAGACTTCCAGATACCCCAAAATTGCTGCTGTGCCTTTGGCCAGACCCCAAAAACTTGGGGAAAAGTTTACCAAGAAAGTAAATGGCCAAAAGTTAGGTATGTGCGAAACACACCCACAAACCACCTCCGGCTCAGCTATATAATTGGAGACATGGCCTCTCTGGTTCCTGATCAAACTGCTTAATGGCCATGATCCCAGAGACTCAGAAACAAATCACGAAACCCAGCGGCTTTTGGCAGAAATGTGTCCGGACCCCGCAGTAGGTTACTGTCACAGGGCCACCCCAGGGGGGAAAGGGTGTTGTCCTTCTGCCAGCTCCCCCTTGGTAGCTCTGTGGCTGTCATCCTCCAGAGGCCATTGGACAGTCAGGCTTTGGCCCGCAGTGATGAAACTTGTTGGGCCTCATGGGATGGGGGGAAGGGGGAGCCGGGCCTGTCCTCCCCACCCCAACGAGACCCCAAGTCATTGCCCACAAATGCCCTCTCTGGCTCCTGATCAAGCTGCTTAACGGCCATGATCCCAGAGACTCAGAAACAAATCTCAAAACCCAGTGGCTTTTGGCAGAAATGCGTCCGGACCCCGCAGTAGGTTACTGTCACTGGGCCACCCCAGGGGGGAAAGAGTGTTGTCCCTCCACCTGTTCCCCCTTGGCAGCTCGGTGGCTGTCATCCTCCAGAGGCCATTAGACAGTCAGGTCTGGGCTCGCAGTGATGAAACTTGTTGGGCCTCACAGGATGGAGGTGGAGCCAGGTCTGTCCTCCCTACCCCAACGAGACCCCAAGTCATCGCCCACGAACGGCCTCTCTGGCTCCTGATCAAGCTGCTACACGCCATGATCCCAGAGACTCAGGAGCAAATCTCAAAACCCAGTGGCTTTTGGCAGAAATCCCTCCAGATTTAAGTGTTAATAATTCAGAATTTCAAAATCACATGGCCCTATTGCAGCCACGTGACATCATATGTTATTCATAACCAGCAATAGAACACAAATTGTCTACTGTTGCCTTTTCAGCAGATCTGAGTGTTGGGGTAAAATCTCAAATAATAATAGTGGGTCTGGTGTCAAAATATTGAATGTGATCAAAATAGAGAGAGAGTAATGTGGAAATCATCTGCCCCACAGGTAGGGGGAGGGTGTGGAATGGGGGTATACTGGGGTTTTTTGTGGTGGAGAATGGGCACTGGTGAAGGTACGGGTGTTTCATTGTATGACCAAGACTTAGACCCGAAAGCTTTGTAATTGCTCTCACGGTGATTCAATAAATAAAATTATAAAAATGAAAAAAAAGTAAGGTGGAGTTCATGCACAATTCAATCAGCTAATCAGTGGCTGAATAAATAGCAGTACTCCTATATAAAAAAGAAAGAAAGTAACTAGAGATAGAGATAGACACGCCTTATTGATCAAGGAATAACAGACCAAGAAATAATAATTCTAATCAACATATACACACCAAGTGTCAGGTCAACAAACTTAGGAAGGAAACACAATAGTAGTGAGAGACTTCAACACCTCACTGTCAACATTGGATAAATCCAGTAGAACATTAGTAAAGACACAGAAGCTCCTAGATGAGTAACTAGAAAAGCTGGGACTGATGGACTTATACAGGGCCTTCCATCCTCAAAAGCCGAATATTAATTTTTCTCTAATTCACATAAAGCATTCTTGATGATAGATCACATTTTAGGGCAAAAGTTTAACATATAATAGGGGGCTGGAGTGATAGTACAGCTGGTAGGGCATTTGCCTTGCATGTGGCCGACCTGGGTTCGATTCCCAGCATCCCATATGATCCCCTGAGTACGGCCAGGAGTAATTCCTGAGTGCAAGAGCCAGGAGTAACCCCTGTTCATCGCCAGGTGTGACCCAAAAAGAAAAAAAAAAAGTTTAACATATATTATAATAATGATGTTTCAAATGAATCCAAGTAATTTTACCTCCATTGGAAACATAAAACATAATTCTATTTCTCTCTATATATATGTGCATACATATATATTTATCTATAGCCTTTACATTCCATATTTTTAAAAAAAAACAAGTGATTCCTCTGCTCAATAGCATTATGTTGCTCAATTATGTAATTTCCTATTGATGCTTAGAAAATTTTGAAGTCTTTTGCTTTTATAAATAACATTGCAATGAAAACTCTTACATGTAAATCGTTTAATATTTTTCCCTAGCATATGTTTTGGTGGTATACCCACTAGTGGGACTTCTGTGTCAAAAGTTAAAGTATTTATGTTTTCTAGATATTTATATCTCCCTCTTCAAAGGAGTTGTAATTTTTCCCATTCACACAAAAATTTAGGGAATGACGTATTTCAAGAAAAAATCAGAAAATAATCAAACTGTAAAGTATATTGTGTTTTTAAGATAGCCTAGGTGATTAGTTCCATTTAACATTTGTATGAGTATATTGATAGTGAATTACTAACTTTTACCTATTTACAGATATTTTTATCAGTAATAAAAGAGAAACAAATAAAGTCAAAATACATAGCACACCACTCAGTGTTCCTTTCAACCCAGGTCTGATATGAAAAATTAAAAAGAAAGATTACTAGAAATAGAGCAATGGTTTTCTCTAGAACCTTATTAGTAAAACAGGATTTCATTTTAATTAAATATGCACAAGGAGAATAGATACAGTAAACTTATTTAGGATGTGTCTGCACTGCCTTCTAGCTATTGCCTTTCTACACTTTAATTAACAAAATGAGTATATTGAGCTGACAATTGTGTTTGTATTATATCCCATTCACAAGGAGAACAGATTAATCATGTGATGAAAGAAAAAAATATTTTGAACTTAACATTTGGCTACATTTTTACTTTGAAATAATTTGTAGATCATGTTTTAAAACAGTTTTTAAGCACAAAAGACATATAATTTAATTTTAGAAAGGCAATTCAAGAAAGTAACAAAATATCTTTTATGATCATGATTAAATGCAACTTTAAACAGACACATAATTTTGAAACTTTAGCTAGCTCCCCTCTGTATTATTACAGCTTTTTTCTTTCTCTCACACAGCATCTCTCACAATAGGGTACATATATGACGAGAGAGAACTTCCACAGTTTTAAACTCCTTAGACATCTCTGCTTTTGTCTTGTGAAATCACCCTTTGATCCACTGGAGCTATGCATTTGTTATGGGAATGAAACAGTCTACAATTGGCAAGTGATGGCAGATTCCATCTGCTGCTGACATTTCCTGACTCTGTCATCATAATATTCCTATAGCTTCTCTTACTAACTGCATTTTTAATTCCCTCTCTTAGTTGCTTGATTCTACCTCCCCTTCTCCCAAAAGATATCTTTCCTCTTATAATAGTTTTGAAATTATCATATGCTATTCTCTCATGACTTGTGTAGCAACATAAAACATTTATAATGTATGAACTAACATCTCCAAAGACTGAATAGAACCCTGGGCATAGTTTATGTCTCACAACTGTACAGCAGGGTAGAAAATTCCGCCTCCTCCTGCTTCTCCTATTAGTATGTATAGCAGCCACGCTGCCAATTCTGACAAGTGACATACTGACTTTGCTGGTTATTTGACAGTTTCCTGCCAAAGTAGGAAAATCCAGTCAAAGCCTTCAAAAGGTCTGAGCATTCACGTAGGATTTTGAAGAAGCAAGGTTATTTGTTATAGGACCTCACCTGTCTTTAAGGTGATTGACAGTCCAGAAAATTGAGTTGCCTCCACAAGCTGATTGATAATCCACCCCATGTCTTTTGGCACAGTCATATAAAGTTGTCAGCACATAGTAATTCATAAGTGACTGTCTCACATACTTTGTATGAGGCTCTATAAAGCTCTTTTCTTCTAAGGATCTCAGGAAACCTCTCAGATATATCTGAAATATATCCTACCATTAGTAGTCAAGTCTGATATTACCTCTTCATCTGCAGAAAAATATAAAATATACTGAAGAAGAATTTAAAGCTTATTTTGCAATCATGACTCATATTAGTGATGGGAAATTGATCATGTCAGATACCCCAAATGGACTGAATGAATACTTATAGCCAAAGCTCTAGCATATTCGAGTAAGTTAGTAAACAGAAATAATCTATCAGATTGTTGCTTATTTGGCAGAAAACTCTGAGAACAAAATTGCAATAAAGAGACTGGAACACAGAAATGTGAAGTTGAAGACATGAAAACTTGGCCCTTTGTTCATCACTACACCAAGAGAGGAAACACGGAATTCAAGAAAAACAAACTCTCCCTGGAGAGCTAAAATAGCACATTCTTAAGAATGCTGGGATTGACTCTGGTTTTGTTTGAATACAACTTCTGAAATTTTTTAGCCTTGTTATTACCTTAGGAGAAAGACTTAAACTCCTCAATTTTCCTCAATTTTCTCACATAATAAGACAGGGTATCTTCATTAGAAAGGGTGTCTCACAGGGCTTATAAATAGGACAACAAAGCAATACAAGTAAAACTTTATCATGTGCCGAATGTGGCAAATAAATATCACATATTTATTGCAATTCAGTTTTGGATCACAGATAATTCAATAGGCCCAACCATTAACTACCAAAATCTTCAAGATTTCCCACCTTCCTTCTGCTTTAATTTTACATTTACATAAACAATCCTAATTCATTAATTTTCTCTCTATGGTATCCTAATGACACAAAGAAAGCATCCTTGATGTGGTTATGAATATTCCGCCTCATCATCTCCAACTCTATTGTAATTTGATAAATATGCATTCCGTGATATATTAGCAGTTATTATCAAATAGTTCGCATAAGGTAAGTTTCTCATTCTGCATAAAATTTGGAAAAATAGTTTCTCATTATGCTCAATTCTGAGATTCTAACAAAACTAGATCACAGATTACATATAATTCAACAACATAATGTCATCATGAGGGACCTCAATCAGAACTTTAACTTCTAAAGACACAAAAACTCTCAGTTCCCTTCTTCAATATCTATGCAATGTCTAAAATATCTGAGTTCTAGAATAACTATAATACTTTCATCCATTTCTATGAGTTTATTTTATTATAATTTAAATCTGATAAGCTTAAATTTTAAGATTAAGATTATTTTTTTTGCTTAGAAGCAAAATACAACTGATCCATCATGTTAAAAATAGGCATGTTGAACTAATTTTAAGAACCAGTATAAAACATGGAAAGTTAATCATGATTATGAAAATTGTAGTGGAGTAGGAAAATGTAGATTCTGTGGTAAAATCTTTGATTTTAAAGATCATGTGTTTTTTAGAAGTTATCTTCCACAGTCCCTTCTGATTTTCCTTAGAAAGTTCAACAAACATAAGTAAAATAATGTTTACTTTATCAATAAAATATATCTTTCTAAAGTGCAATGTACTTTTTGTCTTAGCTTAGGTAAAGAAAGTGATCTGAAAATAATGTAATTTTCTTAATGAATCAAAAGTTTTGTTCATGAACATTAGTTATTGTGTTATGCTGTGCATTCTCGGATTGTGATATATGGAGTTGATTATTCCTTCTCTGAATTTTTCCCAGTAAAGCTGCTTTACTTTTTCTTTCTCCTTCCAACTTCATGTCTGTTAAGAAAAAAAGTCTTCTTTTTCTCTTTTTTCCATTTCATATTTCATTTTCTTCCTAGCTTTTCATAGAGAGAAAGTGTAGATGATAACGTATTATCAACCAATATCAGACTGTGTTCTAGTGCTAACATTGTAAAAGGTATACAATTGAGAGGCAGAAAATACTCTCTGTAACCACTTACTTCAGAAAGTATAAAGAAATGAAGAATCTGAACTCATGCTCCTGAGTTAACCAGCAACGAGATAAGCAAGTAGCATAGAGATGTCTCGCTAGTTTCATTTATAGATGAATTAACAAGAGGATGTTCTATCCCATAAATGTATATAAAGATTAGATTCCTCTACTTCATCATAACCATGAAAAATGATAATGCAAATTAGAAAACTTCACTAATGTTGGTTTCTTTGTTTTTAAATAATGTTATTTAATAACTACTTTAGTTATTTCAAGGACTAAATTCACCAATATATATGACAGTGAAAAGTTTTTTCATAATCGTAACATTTCTATTCCTTTCTTTTGTATTCAGGAACTATGACATAAATAACTTACAAATCAATGAGGTTATCATGGTGTCACCATGATTAATAATACTGTTATTATAGGGTTTCATGCATACAGTATTCCCACACCACATCTTCCACCAAGAGTATCCGCTTCCTTCCACTATTATTTAGGATCCCCTGTGTAAAAGATGAGAGCATATCTTTCAGTGATATGTAATTTGTCAGCTACTGGCAGTGCAGTTAACTTACCTTTGTCTCTTATTGTTTGTGTTCACACTACCTTGCAATTTTAAACCTATATTATCTTGAGACTGTTCAAGGGGTTTGTGAAAGTTTGCAGCAGAATTCCCTGTGCATTGCTTTTACATATAACAGCAAACAATAAGTCTCTGAGTTTACAAAATAAGAAAACTTTTCTAGAAACTTGAAACCTACTTAATAATCAATCATTTTAATTATTCAACCCCAAAATGTTTGTGGTGGGCAGTGCAGTTAGGAGATCCAAACTAACTGAACCAAAGCAATGACAGATATTTGTCCATGAAAAATGAAGAGAAAAAAGAAGCCCTTCACTTAAAGCAAGAAGGTGTTAAATGAGTAAGTCCAAAATTCAAGTTCAAAGTGTTTAGATGAACACCAAATCTCCCACAACTGTGCTACATGAAAACCCAGAAGTACATATCCATAGGATCAAAGTGGGTAGAACCTATAATCTAGGCATATAAAACACCCACAAAGTTAGACACAACAAAATGATCAAGACCATCAAAAATGGATAGAGAAGATAAACTGGCACATAAAGGGGGGAGAGAAGATGAACAGAAGACATAAACATGGTGAACAGGCACATGCGAAAAAAGGTCCATCAGTGATTATCAATGAAGTGTAAATTAAAATGATATTTATATATCAACCCTACCAGCGAGAATGGGCTATATTAGAAAGGCTGTTAGCAATAACTGGTGGTGCGGATATGGTGAAAAAGGAATTCTCATTCACTTTTGGTGAGACTGTTACATGGTTCAGTCTCTGGAAAATGGTTTGGAGACTTATTAACACATTATAAATGTAACAGCAAACATATAACAGCAAACATTACAAACATATAACAGCAAACATTAAGTCTCTGAGTTTGTAAAAAAATTTTTTTTCTAGAAACTTGAACCCTACTTAAAAATCAATGAAGGTAATTATTCAACCCCATATTCATAAATGGAATATATGTAATATATTACATATAATATATATTATATATATGTAATATAATATATATAATATAATATATAATATATAATATATAATATATTATATAATTATATATAATATATATTATATAATTATAATATATATAATATAATATATAATATAATAAAATATAATATATGTAATAAATAAATACATAAATGTAACTCCAACAACGGCCAGGATCCAGAGATCATCACACTCAGCTCCTGGGAGAGAACAAGACAGAGTCTCCTACCCTATGCCTGACTGTCTCCACCAGGGCCCAACAGCTGAAGATCATCGAGGCCCAGCCAAGGCCATGCTGGGAGCACTCTCCACACACTTGGATGAGCCTCACGCATAAAAGAACTGACAGAGGAACCCAGGTGTGTGGGACCCGGGGCTGAGATCTCCAAGCCTGCACAGTTTGGGACTGGACCTGCCAGTAACTAGACAGTTACACCCACCAACTGCCGTGTAACTCCAACAACGGCCAGGATCCAGAGATCATCACACTCAGCTCCCAGAAGCGCGCGGCCGCGCGACATCTTATCATCTCATTCCTAATTTGGTCAAACTGGCAGGCTACCAAATGTAACATGCCCACACGGCAGAGTCTGGCAAACTCCCCGTAGTATATCCAATATGCCAAATACCAGTAACAATGATGGGTCTCATTCTCCTAACCCTGAAAAAGCCTTGAATATGGCACTTTAAAAATAAATAAATAAAAAAAAAAAATCTCAGGGCTAGGACGAAGAAGACGTTACTGGCACCTGCTCGAGGCAATCGACGAACAACAGGGTGGTCGTGATCGTGATATTCATAAAACCCTAAAATTCTTCTCCTGAACATCTGTACTAAAAGCACAAAAACATTTATCTGAAAAGACATATGCATACCAATGTTCATTGTGGTCCAAATTTGGAAACAAGACAAGTGCCCAACAAAATATGACTGGATAAAGAAATTGTGGTATAAATCACAATGGGATACCATTTATCTAAGAGAAAAAAAATGAAATTTTGCATTCTGCTGCAAGTTAGGTAGAAATGGAAAATGTCAGGCTAAATGAAATCAGAAAGTAAAAGCTAAGTATTTAGTGATCTTTCTCAAATGCAGGGTATGAAAAGAGAAAGGGATTAGACAATGTAAACAAGCCTTGAGACATAACCAACAGAGAAGACTGGGAATAAGGATATGGAAGAAAACATGGATAATAGTGGAGGGACCTTGAAACACTGGTGAAGGGATTCGTATAGGGACACAGCAGCTAAAAATGACTTTAATACTATAAACATCAGTACCTCACTGAAAAAGGAATATTAATTCACATATCCTTAATTCATTCACTCATGCATGCATCAACTTATTTATACTGAAACTCTCCCACTATTAGAGAAGAACGTTTATTTGTTCACATGAAGTTCGTGGTTCATATAAGAAGGGATGCACGCATGGTACATTCCTAGATTCCTTCTCGTCCTTTAGTCACTCCATCCCTTTTCTGATCAGTTAATTCAAGAACAATAAGTAACCACACTTGTCTCAGCTATGTTCATTTTTCCTTTGGCAGTGCCATTGGCATGATTATATATATCTGGCAAGGTTCTATGATATATAGTAATAAAGTTTACTTTTATTATTCACTTTATATTCTTCCCCTTTGTCAGAATTCTTAAAATACACAAATTAAGTGTAATAAATGCCATAAACAATCAAATACTGACTACATGGTTTGTCAACCTGCTGTGGAGTATATAATATACTGAGACTTAGCTGCATTCTGAATAGTCTAAAATTTAAACTAATAAGGTAAGTATTTATGAAAGAGAAGATGTAGGATAAAGTTCGCTTGCCTTTCTTCCCTGGCCGCTGGGAGCTTGTGTTTGTTGACTCCCCCCAAACTGTCAATTACCTTTGTCTCCTGATCAGACTCTGACTTGTAAATATTGTCTTTCTCTTTTCCTTAATGTCCTTTGCATGGTTAGTGATTTTAAAGCAATTGCTTTTTGTATGGATACAGGAAGACAGTTAAAAAGACAAGCCTGTGGCTTGAGAGTTGACTGACTCCTGATAATATTACCTCCTCGAGATCTGCTCTCTCGACTTAAGCCTCAGTTGCCCTTACTTCCTAGATCCCCAAGGGTCCTGATGAAGAACTGGATGGACCCAAGGCAAGCTATGAGCTACCCTGGCATTGAAATGGGCCTGGCCAAAGTGCCCTAATGCTTAACTATAAATTAAGAGCTTAGTCATGGACAAATTCTGTCATGATCCAGAAGTAATAACTAGATTTGGACCACACTGGGGTTAGGAATGATTGATCCGGCCTGAGCATTGCAGTCTGAGTCTGTGATAAGATGTCCCCAGGAAAGATACCCTACAAGCCTAAAAGTGTCTATTACTCTGTCCCTACAGAATAGTAAATATTAGGAAGGAGAATTAAAGATACTAATGAAGTTGCAGGTCTAAGGAGAGGAGAAACACAGGGCTGTTTTGCCCTTGTGGGCTGCAGGTGGTCAGGAAGTCTGGAAAAACATCTTTGATCATGCCTCCTGTGGAGAGGTATGGTTGGGGAGACGTGGTAAGAGGATTAAAAAAGAGCGGCTGTGGGGAGAAAGGATGGATTGGACTGATTGATTTAAGGTTGCTGCAGATGGATAGATTGATGGATTGACTGAAGGAGAGACAGATTGAAGAAGAGAGATTGAAGGAGAGATGTTACAGAGACAGCCGAGAAACAGCAGAGAGATAGACAGAGGAGATGGATACAGCAGGAAGAAAGAATTGTGTGGTTAGAGAGAGATAGGCACAGAAAGAGAGAGAGAGAGAGAGAGAGAGAGGAGGGGGTTTGGAGAGAGCTGGGAGAGAAGAGAGACTGAATAAATGACAACTTATCAGCAACCAGCTTCGCCCTCTTTCTTCCTTCATCTGTCCAAGACAACAGCCATACCGGGTAGAGAAGTGGCTCGAGAGCACTGAACACAGGTGGCGAGAGAGCCGCCCGGAGAACCTGTGAACATCCTTTCACATGTAATCCCTGAGCGTGTGAGGGGATTACACAGCCTGAGGTAGGATTTACACAACTCCCCACACGATCATGGAATATATACAAAAACACTCTGAGCCAAAGACAAGATCTTTAATGTTCCAGGGCTCACTTATGATGTGGGTGGGAACTGACCAATAAGACTTACTAGTATAACAAGAGAACTTAGTCCCACCATCAACTTCCTTAGAATGGATTAGGAAATTAAAAGAACCTCTGATTTCATCCATACGAATATATGCCCATTCTGGCACTGGTGAAGGTATGGGTGTTTCATTGTATGATCGAGACTTAGACCCGAAAGCTTTGTAACTGCTCTCACGGTGATTCAATAAATAAAATTATAAAAAACAAAAAAAAAGTAAGGTGGAGTTCATGCACAACTCAATCAGCTAATCAGTGGCTGAATAAATAGCAGTACTCCTACATTAAAAATATACATATATGCCCGTTCTTTTTACTTTGAATATTCTTAATATTGATAATTATACCAAATTTAAATTTGAGGAAAACAAAATATTCCAACTCTCTAGGATAGAAAGTGTTCACTAACTTTTCACAGAAAACCCCACATTATCTCTAAATTTTTGTAGAACCTTGCTTATAAATAATATTCATTTTCTACAAAAAGCTATTAAGTGACTTTTCAATAGCCTTAGATATTTAAGAATTCCCTATTGTCAGAAAATGTCTTTCCTTGAAACTACTTGAACATCATCCCAGATCTTCGTGTTAAGCTGTTTATCTTCAAGCAAGATTGTTACCATGGCTCGTCAGTCTGTTCCCATGATCGTTACCATGGCTTGTCAGTCTGTTCCCACTCAGGATCCCAATAGGATTCCAACTCCAAGATAAACTACAACTTTGTCTGGATCTGACTCCAATTTTTGGTGATCAAAAGGCTCCACCCTAAAATGGAATTTATTAAAAATTTATATAAATGAACTCCATAGTCATCTGAGTGAGTTTCATATTAACTTCGAATCAAGATGTATAGTAGAAAGGTTCAGAGCTTTGAATGTCAATAAGTTGGAGTCAAAATGCCAGACCTCCCACCAACTGCCTCCCTTCCCATTGTTATAGTTGTATTTGCTTGATGTATAAATTTTGTCTGTTAGTATTCTTTTTCCAGTTAAACCTTCTGTCCTCAAAACTGATTTTCACAGAATGTGCTTTAGATTCAACTACTCATTTCAACTTATTAAAAACCACACAGTTCCAACCACTACTGTCGCAACTACTACATCTCCTTTTAAAGTTTTTATTGAAGAAACATTGGTTTATAACACTATTTCATTTCAGTATAACATTATAAATACAAATCTGTACATACCATGTTCGCCACTAAAGATTAAGTTTCCTTCATTCCCCATACACTTCACTTTGTCTTGTGACCATAGCCTGCAGTGCTCAGAACTTACTCCTGGCTCTGAATTCATGGTTCACTCGTGGAGGTGCTTAGGAGACCATAGGGGGTCCCTGGGATCAAACCCAGGCCTGCTGCTTGCAAGGCACGCACCCTACTGCTGTACTCTCTACAGCCCCAAATGCCGCCACTTTTTTTCACCTGATTTATTCATCCTGGTTTACCTCTTCCCTTTAGTAAAACTATTTTGTTGTTGTAGTCTGAGTATGTCTTGCTTTTATTTTCAAAACTTTTCTGACCTTTTGGTGAATAGTCATTTTCACAGAGGTAAAAGCTCTATCCCTCTTAGAGTGACTGGCAAACTACTGAGAGTATCCTGCCCGCACGGCAGAGCCTGGAACGCTATCTGTGGCATATTTGATATGCCAAAACCAGTAAATACAATGGGTCTCATTCCCCTGACCCTAAAAGAGCCACCAATATGGTAGCATTAAGAACTATGAGAAAAGAGAGGCTGAAAAAATCTCAAGGCCGCAGTAGGCTACCAAAACGAATAAAAACAAATATGACTGTCTGTACTTTCAATTTCTTTGACATTCTTGAAGGCATTCCAAGCTGCTCTCTTTCTCCTGCGCAACTCAGATGCCAGGTCATTCGTCATGTTGACTTCTCGACCTAGGTACACATAGCTGTTGCATTCGGAAATGTTTATCCCGTTGAGAGTGAATGGAACATAAGGAACGAGACCATTTTTCATAAACATTGTCTTTCTTAGATTCAGCTGTAGTTCAACCTTTCACACTCACGGTCAAAGTCAGCCAGCATTTGTGCTGCTTGGATGATTTTTGGTGTTATAAGAATGATGTCATCAGCAAAGCAGAGGTCGTGTAGTTGCCAATCATCTATCTTCACTCCCATTCCTTCCCATTCCATTCAAGAATGTCGAGAAATACTTAAGAGGACAAAGAACCTCCGGCTCCAGGCACATCACTTGGATTCCACTGTTCTTCCTGCATTAACATACACCTCAGATACCTGGGCCCTACAAAAATAGGATGAGAATACTATTCAGGTCTCCCAAAGAGTAATTGAAAGAGCTATGCTTGGAGTAACATGCTTCACTCAATTGAGAGAAAGAATCCAGAGTTCCGTTCTTTGTCGGCGGTCAAGAATCAGGGATGCTGTCTCGTTTGCCAGGGCATTGAAAAACAGATGGGCTGGACACGTAATGAGATTTGGAGACAACCGCTGGACTAGAGCCATTACCGACTGGATTCCATGGGATGTCAAAAGATCACATGGCTGCCAACCTATAACATGGTCAGACTTCTTCATCAAGACCCTGAATGATCGGTTTGAGGCTCTACATGTTCCTAGAATGAGCAGATGCCACTGGGCTACATTAGCACGCGACAGGGATGAATGTTATTGGTCCCCACTCGAGAAAATCAATGAGTAACGGGATGTTAAGTTATCAAGTGTAATTTCAATGCATGCACACTGGCATCAGATGCATCAAGGACCTGATGGTACAAACGCAAAAGATTAAGGACGACATCGTTGGTCTCGCCAAGACAAGAAGGCATCAATCACATCACGCTGTTTTCCACACTGGAGAAGAACTGTTCCTTGCAACATGTGATAAAGGAGGTGTCGGTGGTGTCGGTGTCCTTGTCAACACAAACTAAGCCATAAGCATTGATTCATTTGAATGCAAAACAACCCGAATTGGACGATTACACTTGAATAGATGTGGCTCACTGCTGACAGTTTCTATCTTCGTTGTCTATGCACCAACATCCAATTATGATGGAGAAATTGAAAAGTTCTACATGGAGCTAGAGAAGTTCTATAAAGAAGACCACACCTTCTACAAAATCATTGTTGGTGACTTTAATGCCAAGATGGGACCGAGAAGATCAGCAGAAGAACTCCACATCGGAACCCGTGGCCTAGAATGGAACAAACAGGATGAGAGACTGTCTGAGTTTATCATGTCGACCAAGACCATCCATAGTAACTCACAGTTCCAGAAGGCAGAATCTAAACATTGGACTTGGGAGTCTACCGGTGGATGCTTCCACAATGAAATTGACCATATCATATTCAATCGATGGTTTTGCCTGACCAATATCACTGTTGTCTCAAAATTCAAACGGGATCAGACCACCGGTCTCCTTTGTGCAAAATTCTACTTCACGGAGAGGGGAGAAAGGGCTTTAAAGTTTAAGAAAAGAACTCCCAGAACAACCACCAACTGAGAGCTCTTTGGCACTATTGCGGAAACATGCAAAGATGCTGTCATTGGCAACATTGACAAGGAATATGATCGACTTGGTTCAGCACCTCCATTATTGTGCGAGGAATGCCAAGAGAGAGATGGCCACCAAAAAAAAAAAAAACCTGTCTTCGAAAACTCTTGAGCTTATTCACCAAAGTGGCATGACGCAAGCCTCAGGCAACCACAAGCGAACGTCCAAGCTTGCAAAACAGTGCAGAGAAGTGATAAAGGAAGACCTCAAAGAGAGAAGAGCAACAGTGCTGGAAGATGTGGCAGAAGCCAGGAAAAGCAATGCCCACCTGTCTTTCGCTAGCTACAAGACCAAGATGACTGCCTTCCGATGTCCTGATGGATCTAATCCATCTTCCAGAAAGGCAATGGACAAGATTATCCATGACTTATACTTGGATCTCTTCGATAACCACGTCCACCTGCCCACATACCAAATTTTGCAGGATGAATATGTCGTTCCCAACGTTCTCCCTTCTGAAGTCTGACATGCCATTTCGTGGGCAAAGAAGCCCAGGCCCAAGAAAGGTCAGAATACCTGAAGAACCTGACATCAGTACTCATCAATACACTGCTCAGCTCTCCACATGCTACCTGTCTGAATTCAAGTTTCCATGTCAGTGGAAAGTCAGTAGGACTATACTATTGTACAAGAAGGGAGACATCTAAGACATGGGCAACTATTGCCAGATCTGTCTATTGTCTGTCATCTACAAGCTGTTCACTTGAGTCATCCTGAATAGGATTGGCAGAACACTAGAAGAAGGATAACCATTCGAGCAATCCAGGTTCCGCAAAGGATTCAGCACAATCAACCATATCCACACGATAACCAAGTTCATAGAGCTTTCTCAAAGTTCAAGATACTGCTCTAATGTTCACTGATTTAAAAAAAGGCCTTTGATTCTGTTGAGACGGAAGCAGTCATTGAAGCCCTTGCCAAATAGGATGTTCAAACTCAATACATTAGTATCCTCTGAGAGCTGTATTACGGATTCACTACCAGGATCTCACCATCCTATAAAGAAGTGATCATCCATGTCAAGAGAGGGGTCAGAAGGACGATACCATTTCACTCAAACTCTTCAGTGCCACCCTCGAGAATGTCATGCGATGACTGGAATGGGAATGAATGGGAGTAAAGATAGACGGGTGGCAACTACACCACCTCCGCTTCACTGATGACATCATTCTTATAACACCAAACATCAGCCAAGCGGTAAAATGCTGGCAGACTTTGACCGTGAGTGTGGAAAGGTCGGACTACAGCTGAATCTCACAAAGACATGTTTATGAGAAACAGTATCGCTACTTATGTTGCATTCGCTCTCAATGGAATGAACATCTTCGAATGCAAGAGTTATGTGTACCTAGGTCGAGAAGTCAACATGACGAATGACCTGGCACCTGAGTTGCACAGGAAAAAGAGAGAAGCTTGGAATGCCTTTAAGAGAGTTGAAGAAATAGCTAAGAGGATAAAGAACCTCCAGTTCCGGGATATCTCTTCGATTCCACTGTTCTTCCTGCATTAACATACACCTCAGAGACCTGGGCCCTACGAATACAGGATGAGAATGCTATTCAGGTCTCCCAAAGAGAAATAGAAAGAGCTATGCTTGGAGTATCATTCTGACCTCCGTTGACAGTCAAGAATCAGGGACGCTGTCTTGTCAAGGCATCAAAAATCAGATGGGCTGGACATGTAATGAGATTTGGAGACGACCCCTATACTAAAGCCATTACCGACTGGATTCCACGGACGTCAAAAGATCACGTGACCGCCCACCTATGTGATGGTCAGACTTCTTCATCAAGACCCTGAATGATCAGTTTGAGGCTCTTTGTGTTCCTAGAACGAGCAGATGCCATTGGGCTACACTAGCACACAACAGGGATAAATGTAGACGTTATTGGTCCCCACTCGAGCAAACTGATGAGTAATGGGATGTCAAGTGATTAAGAGATCAATTTCTCTATAAGAAATAAAGAGCTTTTCCTTCTGCCTCTTCTCCTTCATCCCCAAAGCAGTGCTGGTCTTCTTCCCCACCCAAGTCAGTTTATCCGCCTGTATTCAAACCCAGGACTTGGTTTTCTCTTTGGAAGCACCCCAGGCATCCTCTCGAAGCCTGGGACAAAAGAAGCCCTGAGCCTCTGTCTCTTGCTCTTCATCTTCAAATCAATGCTGGTCTTCTTCCCTACCCAGGTCAGTTTATCCACCGGTATTTGAACCCAGGACTTGACTTTCTCCTTGCAAGCGCCCCAGGCTTCCTCTCGGAGCCTGGGACAAAAGCAGCCCTGAGCCTTTGTCTCTTCCTCTTCATCCCCAAAACTGTGCTGGTCTTCTTCCCCACCTAGCCTTTACTCCCCATCACACACCAGGTTCCTGTGGGGGTGTGGCCTCTTCAGAAGAGGGCGTGGCATTGGTAAAAGTAGGCATGGCCTATTTTTAGGCAGGCCAATGCTCACGCAGCCGCAGGTAGTTTAGTATATCAAGAAATCTAGTATAACTTCATAGTTCCCTTACTTACACACCAACATGAAGAAACAACGCAAATCCCCATCACGTGGGGAGGATGATGAAAAGAGCTCAGAATCCTCCGTATTGCTACTCACATAAGGGACCTCTCTGACAACGAATTCAGATATGAAGTCATGAAGATGTTAAATGAGCTCAATGAAACAGTCAGACAGATATCCAGTAAATTGAAGGAGGACATGAAAGAAAGAATGGATCGGAAAATCGAGAAAATACAGGAAGAAATGAGAGCAGAAATTGGAAAGCTATCCACAGAAATGTCACAAATTAAAGATTCCGTAGATGAAATAAAAAACTCAGTCTGTGCCCTCAACAGTAGAATGACCACAGCTGAAGACAGAATCAGTGAGCTGAAAGATCAGCTGCAAGAAGCCAATAGGCAACAACAAACAATGGCAAGGGACGTCAAAATAAGTCTAGAGCAAATCAGAGTCCTAGTAGATGATTCCAAGAGGAACAACATTAGAATCATTGGAGTAACAGAAGGTCAGGGAAACAATCACAATGAAAAAGACAAGGTTAAACAAATTATTGCTGAAAAATTCCCAGAGCTAGACAACGCAGCCATTCAGGTTCAAGGAGCCGAATGGTGCCAGCTAAAAGAGACCCTAACAAAAACACTCCAAGACATATCATAGTTAGAATGATCTATGCTGCCAATAGAGACACAATACTGCAAGCAGCAAGGTCAAAGAAGGAAATCACATGCAAAGGAGCACCCCTTAGATTCACAGCAGACCTATCAGAGGAAACCCTCCACGTCCGAAGGCAATGGCGGGATACAGTGAAAAAACTCACTGAAATGAATGCTTCACCAAGAATACTCTATCCGGCTCAACTCTCACTCAAAATTGAAGGAATGGTTCACTATTTTCTAGATAAACAGCAGCTCAGGAACTTCATAGACCCAAAATCAAACCTAAAAGAAGGACTAAAGGGGCTATTATTAGACAAGACAAACCCTACAAGCACAAAAGACCCTTACAAAAAGATGACACAAAACCCCATAACAATAATCTCTCTCAACATCAACAGTCTAAATTCACCAATTAAGAGACACAGAGTGGCAAAATGGATTCAGAGACAGAACCCAACATTCTGCTGCCTACAAGAAACTCATCTCAATAGTCAAAGCAAACACAGACTCAAAGTGAAAGTATGAAAAACAATCCTGCAAGCAAACAACTCCCTCAAAAAAGTGGGGTGGCCATACTAGTATCCGACAACATTAATTTCAGGTTGAAAAAGATTAAAAGGGACAGAGAAGGTTATTTTCTCTTCACCAAGGGATACGTACAAGAGAAAGAAATCACACTCTTAAATGTATACACACCTAATGAGGGAACAGCTAAATATTTAAAACAACTGCTAACAGATTTTAAGGAGGACATTGCTAGCAACACAATAGTAGCTGGAGATTTCAAAATTGCCTTATCACCTCTGGATATATCAACAAGAATAAAACTCAGCAAGTAAACATTGGCTTTGAAAGAAGAAATAGAATAGAAAGGACTTATAGACCTATACAGGGTTTTATACCCCAGAAAGAAAGAATACACATTCTTCTCCAGTGCGCACAGAACATTTTCCAAAATAGACCATGTGCTAGGTCGCAAAACATACCTCAATAGAATCACGATGACAGAAATAGTCAACAATGTTTTCAGACCACAATGCACTGAGAATAGAAGTGAATCAAACACAGACACGGAGAACCAAATCAAACACCTGGAAATTAAGCAACTAAATGCTTAACAATGAGTGGATCAGGAAGGAAGTCAAGGACGAAATCAAAAGATACCTGGAAACAAATGAGAATGAAGACACAAGCTACCAGAACTTATGGGATTCAGCTAAAGCCATATTAAGGGGAAAATTTATACCTCTGCAAGCATTTCTCAGGATGGAAGAAACAATCCACACAAGCAACTTGACTTCACAGCTCAAAATCTTATAAAAGGATCAACAGAGGAGCCCAAATTAGGCAGAAGGAAAGAGACAATAAAATTTAGAGAAGAAATCAACGACATGGAAATCAAAAAAACAATCAGAAAGATCAATGAAACCAATAGCTGAATAAGATACATGAATAGAAGAAAATGAATAAGATACATAAATCACTAGCAACACTCACAATGAAACAGAGAGAGAGAACCCTAATAAATTGAATCAGAAATAAGAATGGGGATATCACAACAGAAACCAAAGAAATTCAAAAGATCATCAGAGACTACTTTGAAAGTAGTCTGAAACCACTAAACAAGAGAACCTAGAAGAAATGGATAAATTCCTGGATTCCTATCATCTCCCAAAGCTGAAGCAAGAAGATATAGAGTACCTGAATAAAGGAAATTGAAACTTTAATCAAAAGTCTTCCCGAAAACAAAAGCCCAGGTCCAGATGGATTCACTAGCGAATTTTTCCAAACATTTAAAGAGGACCTATTGCCAGTTCTTCTCAAGATTTTCCAGTAAATTGAAAAAACAGAAACTCTCCCAAGCAGTTTTTATGAAGCCCATATCTCTCTAATACCAAAAGGAAACAAAGACGCCACAAGAAAATGAAACTACAGGCTGATATCCCTGATGAAGACATATGCGAAAATTCTCAACAAAATACAAGCAAATAGAATTTAACAACTCATGAAAGAGATCAAACACCATGACCAAGTGGGATTCATCCTGGGGATGCAGGATGGTTTAACATTTGGAAATCAATCAACATAATCCATCATGTCAACAAAAGAAAAGATAAAAATCATATGATCATATCAATAGATGCAGAGAAAGCATTTGACAACATCCAGCACCCGTTTATTATGAAAACCCTCGCCAAAATGGGGATAGAGGGGACTTTCCTTAATATAGTTAAAGCCATCTACCACAAGCCTACAGCAAGCATCATCCTCAATGGGGAAAAACTGAGAGCCTTCCCCTTAAGATCAGGGATGAGACAAGGATGCCTACCCTCTCCATTACTGTTCACTATAGTACTGGAAGTAATTGGAATAGCGATTAGGCAAGAAAAAGACATTGAAGGCATCCAGGTAGAAAAGGAAGAAATCAAGCTCTCACTATTCACATATGATATGATACTATACTTAGAGAACCCTAAAACCTCTACCAAGAAGCTCCTAGAAACAATAGACTTGTATATTAAAGTTTCAGGCTATAAAATCAATACCCAAAAGTCCATGGCTTCCTTTTGCAAACCACAACACCCAATAAGAGAGAGAGAGAGAGAACAAAAGGGAATGCCCTGCCTCAGAGGTAGGGTGGGGTGGGGGGATGGGGGGTGGGAGGGATACTGGGAACCATGGTGGTGGGAAATGGGCACTGGTAGAGGGATGGGTATTTGATCATTGTATAATCGAAACCCAAGCACAAAAATGTGTAAGTCTGCAACTAAACCTCATGATGTCTCACTATAAAAAAGTGTAGTTGCTAGAACAGTGGTATGTGATAATGAAATGTCTCTGTATCTTTTATTTTATTTGACTACACTTATTTGATGTCTGATTACTTGTCATAATTCACCAATATAGTGTAAACTATGTAGTTTTTTTCATGCTTCCACTTTCATTCCTAGCACATTCATATTTATCGGAGGAAAGGAAAGAATAAATAAATGAATGACTGAAGAGAATAAATGTTCTGTTCTATATGGTAAAAAAAAAGTCCATGGCTTTCCTATACACAAATAGTGAGAGAGAAGAAAGTGACTTGAAGAAAATAATCCCGTTCACAATTGTGCCCCAGAAAATCAAGTACCTAGGAATTAGCTTAAATAAGGAAGTAAAGGACCTGTACAAAGAAAACTACAAAACGCTACTTTAGGAAATAAAAGTGGAAACGATAAAATGGAAAAATTTCCCCTGCTCATGGATTGGGAGAATTAACATTGTCAAAATGGCAATACTTCCCAAAGCACTGTACAAATTCAATGTGATGCCTATTACGATACCCATGACATTCTTCAAAGAAATGGAGCAAACACTCCTGAAATTTATATGGAACAATAAGCCCCCACGAATAGCTAAAGCAATTCTTGGGAAATAGAAAATGGGAAGAATCAACCTCCCTAACTTCAAACTCTACTACAAAGCAGTAATAATTTTAAAAGCATGGTACTGGAACAAAGGCAGAGCTGTAGACCAATGGAATATACTGATACTCCCCCCAAGCATATGATCATCTAATCTTTGATAAGGGGACAAGAAAAGTGAAGTGGAGCAAGAAAAGTTTCTTTAACAAATTGTGCTGGCAAAAATGGACGGCTACATACAAAAAAGTGGGCTTGACATCTGCTTAATGCCATGTACAAAAGTAAGACCAAAATGTATTAAATACCTCAACATCAGACCAGAATCCATACGGTACATTGAAGATAAAGTTGGCAATACCCTCCATAACATTGAAGCTAATGGTATCTTTAAAGATATCATACCACTGGCCAAACAAGTGAAAACAGAAATAGACAAATAAGACTATCTTAAACTAAGAAGCTTCCACACCTCCAAAGAAACAGTGACCAACATACAAAGACAGTCTACAGAATGGGAAAGCATATTCACCCAATACACATCCAACAAGGGGTCGATATCAAGGATATACAAAGTACTGGTTAAACTCCACAAGAAGAAAACATCCAACCCCATCAAAAAATGGGGAGACGAAATGAACAGAAACTTTCTCAGAGAAGAAATTTGAATGGCAAAAAGGCACATGAGAAAATGCTCTACATCATTAATCATCAGGAAGATACAGATCAAAACAACAATGAGATATCATTTCATACCACAGAGACTGGCCCACATCCAAAAGAACAAAAGCAACCGGTATTGGCGCAGATGTGGCGAGAAAGGGACCCTCCTTCACTGCTGGTGGGAATGCCAACTAGTTCAGCCCTTTTGGAAAACAGTATGGATGGTTCTCCCAAAATTAGAAATTGAGGTCCCAGTTGACCCAGCAATACCACTCCTGGGAATATATGCCAGAGAGGCAAAAAAGTATAGTCGAAGTGACATCTGCACTTTTTTGTTCATTGCAGCACTCTTTTTTTTGGTGATAATTTACTATTTATTTATTTATTTATTTTTACTGCTTTTGTGACTTTATTTACCTTCTACTTATCTTTTCTTTTTTTTTATTTTTTTTATTTTTATTTTTATTTTTTTATTTATTTATTTTTTTTAATCATTTTTTTTATTAGTGAAACACCATGAAGTACACTTATAGACTTATAAATTTTTGTGCTTGGGTTTCAGTTATACAATGATCAAGTACCCATCCCTCCACCAGTGCCCATCCTCCCCCACCACGGGTCCTAGCATCCCTCCCACCCCCCATCCTCCCCCCCACCCCCCCGTCCCACCCTGCCGCTGTGGCAGGGCATTCCTCCCTGTTCTCTCTCTCTTCTTTTGGGTACTGTGTTTTGCCAGAGAGGCATTGAGTGGCAGTCATGTTTGGTCTATAGACCACTTTTAGCATGTCTCTCCCACCCTGGGAGGGTCTTCACAACACCCTTTATTTGGTGCTCTCTTCTCTATCTGAGCTTCCTTCTCACCTAGCACATGTGGCTGGCCTTCAAGTCATGGACCAAAATTCCTGGTACTAATCCGAGCCCTTCCTGGGTGTTAGTCTCCCGTTTTGTTGCTTTATGTTCCCCAGATGAATGCAATCTTTCTGTGTCTATCCCGCTCTTTCTGACTCATTTCGCTTAACATGATACTTTCCATGTAGTACCACTTGTATGTAAATTTCATAACTTCATCTTTTCTAACAGCTACATAGTACTCCATTGTGTAAATGTACCAAAGCTTCTTTAACCAGTCATCTGTTCTCGGGCATTCAGGTTTTTTCCAGATTTTGGCTATTGTAAAGAGTGCTGCAATGAACAAACAATTGCAGATGTCACTTCGACTATACATTTTTGCCTCTCTGGGATATATTCCCAGGAGTGCTATAGCTGGGTCAAATGGGAGATCGAATTCTAATTTTTTGAGAATCGTCCATACTGTTTTCCAAAAGGGTTGGACCAGCCTGCATTCCCACCAGCAGTGAAGGAGAGTCCCTTTCTCGCCACATCCGCGCCAGCACCTGTTGCTTTTGTTCTTGTGGATGTGGGCCAGTCTCTATGGTGTGAAATGATATCTCATTGTTGTTTTGATCTGCATCTCTCTGATGATTAGTGATGTAGAGCATTTTCTCATGTGCCTTTTTGCCATTCGGATTTCTTCTTTGCAAAAGTTTCTATTCATTTCCTCGCCCCATTTTTTGATGGGGTTGGGTGATTTCTTCTTGTGTAGTTTAACCAGTACCTTGTATATCCTTGAAATCAACCCCTTGTCGGATGTGTATTTGGTGAATATTCTTTCCCATTCTGTAGGCTGTCTTTGTATTTTGGTCACTGTTTCTTTTGAGGTGCAGAAGCTTCTTAGTTTAAGATAGTCCCATTTGTCTATCTCTGTTTTCACTTACTCGGCCAGTGGCGTGACGTCTTTGAAGACACCACTAACTTCAATATCGTGGAGAGTTTTGCCAACTTTGTCTTCAATAAACATTATAGATTCCGGTCTGATGTTGAGGTCATAAATCCATTTCGATCTTACGTTTGTGCATGGCGTTAGGCAGAGATCTGAGCCCACTTTTTTGCATGTAACCATCCAGTTTTGCCAACACAATTTATTAAAGAGGCTTTCCCTGCTCCATTTCACTTTTCTTGCCCCCTTATCGAAGATTAGATGATTATATGTTTGGGAGGAGATGTCAGTATATTCAACTCTATTCCATTGGTCTGCAGTTCTGCTTTTGTTCCAGTACCATGCTGTTTTGATTATTACTGCTTTGTAGTAGAGCTTGAAGTTAGGTAGGTTGATTCCTCCCATTTTCTTTTTCCCAAGAATTGCTTTAGCTATTCGTGGGGGCTTATTGTTCCATATAAATTTCAGGAGTGTTTGCTCCATTTCTTTGAAGAATGTCGTGGGTATCCTTATAGGGATTGCATTGAATTTGTACAGTGCCTTGGGAAGTATTGCCATTTTGACAATGTTGATTCTCCCCATCCATGAACAGGGGATATTTTTCCATTTCCTCGTGTCCTCTTTTATTTCTCGAAGTAGCGTTTTGTAGTTTTCTTTGTACAGATCCTTTACTTCCTTAGTTAAGGCGATTCCTAGGTACTTGATTTTCTGGGGCACAATTGTGAATGGAATTGTTTTCTTCATGTCACTTTCTTCTCTTTCATTATTTGCATATAGGAAAGCCATGGATTTTTGGGTATTGATTTTATAGCCTGCCACTTTACTATACAAGCTTATTGTTTCTAGGAGTTTCTTGGTAGAGGTTTTAGGGTTCTCTAAGTATAGTATCATGTCATCTGCAAATAGTGAGAGCTTAATTTCTTCTTTCCCTATCTGGATGCCCTTAATATCTTTTTCTTGCCTAATCGCTATTGCAAGTACTTCCAGTACTATATTGAACAGCAGTGGAGAGAGTGGGCATCCTTGTCTCGTCCCTGACCTTAGGGGGAAGGCTCTCAGTTTTTCCCCATTGAGGATGATGTTTGCTGTAGGTTTGTGGTAGATGGCTTTAACTATATTGAGGAAAGTCCCCTCTATCCCCATTTTGGCAAGGGTTTTCATCATGAATGGGTGCTGGATCTTGTCAAATGCTTTTTCTGCATCTATTGATATGATCATATGATTTTTATCTTTTCTTTTGTTGATATGATGGATTATGTTGATTGATTTCCGAATGTTGAACCATCCTTGCATCCCTGGGATGAATCCTACTTGGTCATGATGTATGATCTTTTTGATGAGTTGTTGAATTCTATTGGCTAGTATTTTGTTGAGAATCTTCGCATCCGTGTTCATCAGGGATATTGGCCTGTAGTTTTCTTTTCTTGTGGTGTCTTTGTTTCCTTTTGGTATTAGAGAGAAATGGGCTTCATAGAAACTGTTTGGGAGAGTTTCCGTTTTTTCAATTTCCTGGAAAAGCTTGAGAAGAACTGGCAATAGGTCCTCTCTAAATGTTTGGAAAAATTCGCTAGTAAATCCATCTGGACCTGGGCTTTTGTTTTTGGGAAGACTTTTGATTACAGTTTCAATTTCCTTGATGTGAATAGGTCTATTCAGGTACTCTATATCTTCTTGCTTCAGCTTTGGGAGATGATAGGAATCCAGGAATTTATCCATTTCTTCTAGATTCTCTTGTTTCGTGGCACACAGACTTTCAAAGTAGTCTCTGATGATCTCTTGAATTTCTTTAGTTTCTGTTGTGATATCCCCATTCTTATTTCTGATTCGATTTATTAAGGCTCTCTCTCTCTGTTTCTTTGCGAGTGTTGCTAGTGGTTTATCTATCTTATTTATTTTCTCGAAGAACCAGCTCTTGGTTTTATTGATCTTTCGGATTGTTTCTTTGTTTTCCATGTCATTGATTTCTGCTTTAAGTTTTACGATCTCTTTCCTTCTGCCTGATTTAGGCTCTTTCTGTTGATCCTTTTCTAAGGTCTTGAGCTGTGAGGTCAAGTTGTTTATGTGCATCGTTTCTACAGTCCTAAGATATGCTTGCAGAGCTATAAATTTTCCCCTTAATACAGCTTTCGCTGCATCCCATAAGTTCTGGTAGTTTGTGTCTTCATTCTCATTTGTTTCCAGGTATCTTTTGATTTCGTCCTTGACTTCGTTCTTGACCCACTCATTGTTCAGCATCGAGTTGTTTAATTTCCAGGTGTTTGATTTTGTTCTCCGTGTCAGTGTGTGATTCACTTCTATCCTCAGTGTGTCATGGTCTGAAAAGATGGCTGATACTATTTCTATCTTCCTGATTCTGTTGAGGTATGTTTTGTGTCCTAAGACATGGTCTATTTTGGAAAATGTTCCGTGCGCACTGGAGAAGAATGTGTATTCTTTCTTTTTGGGGTGTAAAGCCCTGTATAAGTCCATAAGCCCTTTCTCTTCTATTTCTTCTTTCAAAGCCAATAATTCCTTGCTGGGTTTTGTTCTTGTTGATCTATCCAGAGTTGATAAGGCGATGTTGAAGTCTCCAAGTACTATTGTGTTGGTAGCGATGTCCTCCTTAAAATCTGTTAGCAGTTGTTTTAGATATTTAGCTGTTCCCTCATTAGGTGCGTATACATTTAAGAGTGTGATTTCTTCCTGCTGTATGTATCCCTTGATGAAGAGAAAATAGCCTTCCCTGTCCCTTCTAATCTTTTTCAATGTGAAATTAATGTTGTCGGATACTAGTATGGCCATCCCAGCTTTTTTGAAGGGGCTGTTTGCTTGCAGGATTGTTTTCCATCCTTTGACTTTGAGTCTGTGTTTGTTCTGGCTGTTGAGATGAGTTTCTTGTAGGCAGCAGAATGTTGGGTTCTGTCTCTGTATCCATTTTGCCACTCTGTGTCTCTTCAATGGTGAATTTAGACCATTGACATTGAGAGAGAGTATGGTTATGGGGTTTTGTGTCATTTTCTGTAGGGTGTGTTGTGGTTGTAAGGTTTGTCTTTTCTTATAGTAGCCCCTTTAGGCCTTGCTTTAGGTTTGGTTTTGAGTCTATGAAGTTCCTGAGCTGCTGTTTATCTAGAAAATAGTGTACTGTTCCTTCGATTTTGAGGGAGAGTTTAGCTGGATAGAGTATTCTTGGGGAAGCATTCATTTCCGTGAGTTTTTTTACTATATCTTGCCACTGCCTTTGGGCTTGCAGGGTTTCCTCTGATAGGTCTGCTGTGAATCTAAGGGGTGCCCCTTTGTATGTGATTTCCTTCTTTGCCCCTTGCTACGCGAGCGATAGCACAGCGGTAGGGCGTTCGCCTTACAAGCGGCCAACATGGCCGACCTGAGTTCGATTCCTCCGCCCCTCTCGGAGAGCCCGGCAAGCTACCGAGAGTATTCGATTGCCAGACACAGTAACAACAAAGTCTCCAATGGAGACGTTACTGGGCCCGCTCGAGCAAATCGACGATCAACGGGAGGGCCTTTACCTTACCTTTACCTTCTTTGCCCTTGCTGCTTGCAGTATTGTGTCTCTATTGGCAGCATCAATCATTCTAACTATGATATGCCTTGGAGTGTTTTTGTTGGGGTCTCTTTTAGCTGGCACCCTTCGGGCTTCTTGAACCTGAATGGCTGCATTGCAGAGCTCTGGGAATTTTTCAGCAATGATTTGTTTGACGGTGTTTTTTTCGTTGGGGTTGTTTCCCTGAGGTTCAGGTAGTCCCATGATTCTAATATTGTTCCTCTTGGAATCATCTGCTAGGACTCTGATTCTCTGTAGAGCCATTTTGAGGTCCCTTGCCACTGTTTGTTGTTGCGTGTTGGTTTGTTGCAGCTGATCTTCCAGCTCACTGATTCTCTCTTCAGCTGCAGTCATTCTATTTTTAAGAGAAGAAACTGAGTTTCTCATTTCATCTATGGAGTCTTTTAATCGTGACATTTCTGCTCTCATTTCTTCGCGTAATTTGTCGATTTTTTCTGTGGTGTTACTGGCTGTCTGTCTGACCGTTTCATTGAGTTGATTGAACATCTTGATGACTTCATATCTGAATTCTGTGTCAGAGAGATCCCTTAGGTGAGCTGTATCGACAGAATGTTCTGGATTGTTTTTGTTCTCCTCCGCTTGAGGTGGGGATTTTCTTTGTTTCTTCATATTGCTGAGTAAGTTAAGGACTAAATTCCTTGGGAACTAGGTTCCATTGAATTAGTAAACACCCTGCGGCCGGAAAATAGGCCACGCCCACTCTGAAGCCACGCCCACTCTGAAGCCTCGCCCACTTCTGAAGAGGCCACACCTCTACGGAAAACTGGGTTTGAGATGACATGAGTGCCGCATGAGTAGTGAAGAGGGGATGGCAGCCGCTCACGGCTGCGTTTCTCCAGGCGTCTGCCGGGATGCCTGAGGTCCCGAAGGGAGAGATGGAAGTCCCGGGGCCACACACCGGGGGCAGGTCTGACCTGGGTTTGAGAGGAGAGGAGCGCCGCGTGACTACCGGAGAGGGGACGGCAGCCACTCACGGCTGCGTTTCTCCAGGTGTCTGCCGGGATGCCTGAGGTCCCGAAGGGAGAGATGGAAGTCCCGGGGCCACACACCGGGGGCAGGTCTGATCTGGGTTTGAGAGGAGAGGAGCGCCTCGTGACTACCGGAGAGGGGACCGCAGCACTCTTTACAATAGCTAGAATCTGGAAAAAACCTGACTGCCCGAGAACAGATGACTGGCTAAAGAAACTTTGGTACATCTACACAATGGAGTACTATGTACCTATTAGAAAGGATAAAGTCATAACATTTACATATAAGTGGTACTACATGGAAAGTATCATGCTAAGCAAAATGAGTAAGAAAGAGAGGGACAGACATAGAAAGATTGCATTCATCTGGGGAACATAAAGTAACAAAATAGGAGACTAACACCCAAGAATAGCTGAGATAAATACCAGGAGGTTTACTCCATGGCTTGGAGGCTAGCCGCACACTCTAGATGTAAAGGCAGCTCAGATAGAGAAGGGACCACTAAATAAAGGGTGTTGGGAAGATTTTCCCAGGATGGGAGATGCATCCTGAAAGTAGACTATAGACCGAATATGATTTCCACTCAATGCCTCTTTTGCAAACCACAGCACCCAAAAGGAGAGAGAGAACAAAAAGGTGTGCTCTGCCACAGAGGCATGGTGGGAGGGGGGATGTGGGGTGGGAGGGATAGTGGGATTAACGGTGGTGGAGAATGGAAACTGGTGGAGGGATGGGTACTCGATCATTGTATAACTGAAACCCAACCACAAAAATTTGTAACTCTACAACTGTACCTCATGGTGTTTCACTAACAAAATTTTTTTAAAAAAGAAATAAATATCTTTTCACAAACAAATTTGTCATTTGTACAGCTTTTTAATTGTTTTTAATTTTTTTATTTTATAAAGCAGTCGAACATCAATCCCGCCACCGTAACACCTGCCCACCACCATATTTCTGGATGTTTTCATCCCAAACCCCAACCTCTGCCCCAACACAGAACCGAAATAATATATTTTGCATTGTTTGTTATGAAAACGTGCTAAAAATGCTATTAAAGTGTTTCTTTAGAGGAAAGAGGGTGAAGATTGTTGTATTTCAATCAGGGGCCATTAAGCCTTCCTATAAGAGATCACAAACAAGTTTAGTTATATAGCTTCTTTGGAGAAGTTTCTGTTGCATGAACATTGGGTTAGGCGATCTGAGGCCCTAAGACAAGGATTCGTGAAAGAAATTAAACGATTCACAGAGGATCACAGACTCGCTCAGGTCTTGTGACAAAGAGCAGTCTTTCCAGCCTCCTATTATTTGCTGGCTTATTAGAATCATGTCCAATGAATTTCAACAGTGTGGTAAGAATCACCAATGAAATTCAATGAGAACATGATCAATTAAAGGATGAAAGACATAATCAGTTACAAGAAGAAAAACATGGTCAATTACATAGATCACCTCCTCCTCACACCTGAAAACATCGCCAATTACATCACCACCTCCTCACGCCTGGAGTCTGTGATAAACAGGGGAGGATGTTTTACATCTAGAGTTTAGCTAGGTCTGAAATATGTGAGAAGGAGAAGCAGCTGCTTTGTGCTGCAGAAATTTTCTGGCCACCGAGAATTAGTTTTGCCTTTTCCGTATCAATCAGACACTCAAGCTTAAACTCACCCACGTAGTGCAATGTGGGGTCCTGGTTCTGCTTCCTGCTTGCAAGGTACTGTCCAAGAACTCATCTTCATGATCTGGTTGGGCACCAACAAGTTTCTAATCAGATTCTCTGCTCATTTTTATAACTGGTTTGTTTATGTTTTGTTATTAAGTTATGTGTTAATTTTTATGTATTTTTAATATTAACATATTATATGTATGATAGCAACTATTTCTTCCAGCATAAAGAGTGTTATAAATTTAGTTTTTCTAAAATAGAATTAGCGAAGTATAAATATCTAATAACTAAGGATGAATTTTGAAAGACAATAAATAGGTCATTGTTTTTGTTGGTATTAGGCATCTCAGACTCAACTTGGCTCAGAATCCAGTAATTATGTTGGCAGTATCTAAAGTCCAAATCATAGAGAATACAGTGCACTTCTGGAGAAGGAACTTCATATTCTCTTATTTAAAAGTAGTAGAGATACTGAAAACAACAAAGGTTGGCAGAGTTTTGATATAAAAATAACCCTCAATCACTGCTGGAGGAATGTCACTGATTCAGCCTCTATAGCCAAAACACGGAGATTCCTCAAAAAAGTAGGAATGGGACTACCATTTGACCCTGCCATCTGCCTTCTAGGTATCTAAGCCTCAAGTACAAAAGCATTAATTCAAAGAGATACTCAATGTAGTTCTTAGTACAATACACAAGATAACAAAATAGCACAAATGTCCAACAACACATGAATGGATAAAGAACTTGTGATATCATTTGATGGGCTTTAAAAAATAAGGCAACCAATCTTGGAAATATATTTTTCCACTAGATATATGCATATTTATTGAATCATAATATAGTATCTAACACATAGAAACAACTTGTATCTACCAACATAGGAATGGGTCAAGAATATGTCACACAGAGGAAAACAAAGGCTATATGACTTCACATATTTTTGGAATCTAAAACAGAAATTATGGAAGGTATAAGTCAGGGGTTGTGTAATAAGCAGCTTAGTGATTACAGCTAATAATACCATTTTGTATATTTGATCAACACTACCTCCACTACCCAGCCGCCGTCACACTCCAGGACGCATTCTGGACCCGCACAGCCGCGAAGCAGCCACGCGACACATCATAAGACACTAAATACCCATCTTCCGGAATTGTCGTACCATATTTGATAGGGTTCAAATATGGTAACAACTACAAGGGTGATTAGAGTTCACCCTAAAAGCCTCTATCCCTCTCAGAAAGACTGGCAAGCTACCGAGAGTATTCCACCCGCACGGAAGAGCCTGGCAAGCTATCCATTGTGTATTCGATATGCCAAAACCAGTAATTACAACTGGTCTCATTCACCTAACCCTGAAGGCTTCACCGACATGGCAGCACTGAGAAGGATGAGAAAGGAGAGGCCGACAAAATCTCAAGGCCGAACTACGCTGCCACAACGAAGGAAGACAAAAATGATCATCTGTTCTTTCAATGCACGTACGCTAGCATCAGATGCATCCATAGAGGACCTGATGGTACAAGCGCGAATGATCAAGTACGACATCATTGGTCTGACCAAGACAAGAAGGCATGAATCTCACCATGCTGTTTTCAACACTGGAGAAGAATTGTTCCTCGGAACACGCGATAAAAGAGGTGTCGGTGATGTCGATGTCCTTGTCAACACAAACTTGGCCATGAGCATTGATTCATTCGAATGCCTAACAACCCAAATCAGATGTTTACATTTGAATAGATGTGGCTCACTGCCTGCAGTTTCTATCTTCGTTGTCTACGTACCAACATCTCATTATGATGAAAGAGAAATGGAGAAGTTCTACATGGAGCTGGAGAAGTTCTATAAAGAAGACCACACCTTCTACAAGATCATTGTGGGTGATTTTAATGCCAAGATAGGACTGAGAAGATCAGCTGAAGAACTTCACATCGGGACCCATGGTCTAGAATGAAACAAACAGGGTGAGAGACTGTCTGAGTTCATCATGTAAACCAAGACCATACATGTAACTCACAGTTCCAGAAGGCAGAATCTAAACATTGGACATGGGAGTCTCCCGGTGGACGATTCCACAAGGAAATAGACCACATCATATTCAATCGACGGTTTTGCCTGACTGATGTCGCTGTTGTCCCAAAATTTTGAACGGGATCAGACCACCATCTCCTTCATGCAAAATTCTATACTTCACAGTGCGGGGAGAAAGGGCTGCAAAGTTCAAAAAGAGAACTCCCAGAACGACCACCAACTGGGAACTCTTTGGCACTATTGTGGCAACATGGGAAGATGCCATTGTTGACAACATTGACGTGGAGTACGATCGACTGGTTCAGCACCTCCATGAATGTGCGAGGAATGCCAAGAGAGAGATAGGCACAAAAAAAGGCCTGTCTTCGAAAACTCTTGAGCTAATTCACCAGCGTGGTTTGGCGCATGCCCCAGGCAACCGCAAGCTAACGTCCGAGCTCACAAAGCAGTGCAGAGATGCGATCAAGGAAGACCTTAAAGAGAGAAGAGCAGAAGTACTGATAGATACGGCAGAAGCTGGAAAAAGTATTCGTAATGCCCACCTGTCCTTCGCCAACTACAAGACCAAGATGACTGCCCTCTGACATCCTGATGGATCCATCACATCCTCCAAAACGGCAATGGAGAAGATTATCCATGACTTCTACTCAAATCTCTTCAATAGCCATGTCTGCTTGCCAACATACCAAATTCCACAGGATGGATATGTCGTTCCCAACGTTCTCCCTTCTGAAATCCGACACGCCATTTCGTCGGTAAAGAAACAAACAGCAACCGGCCCAGACAAGGTCAGACCTGAACATCTGAAGAACCTGTCGTCAGTACTCATCAATACACTGGTTCGGCTCATCACTCGCTACCTGTCTGAATGCAAGGTTCCGTCCCAATGGAAAACCCGCAGGACCGTACTACTGTTCAAGAAGAGAGACATCCATGACATTGGCAACTATCGCCCGATCTGCCTATTGTCTGTCATCTACAAGTTGTTCACTCGAGTCATCCTAAATAGGATTGGCAGAACACTAGATGAAGGACAACCATGCGAGCAAGCAGGGTTCCGCAAAGGATTCAGCACCATCGACCATATCCACACGACAACCAAGCTCATTGAGGTTTCTCGGGAGTTCAAGATGCTGCTCTGTTTAACGTTCATTGATTGAAAGAAGGCCTTTGGTTCTGTTGAGATGGAAGCGGTCATTGAAGCCCTAGCCAATCAGGGCATTCAAGCCCAATACATCAGGATCCTCCGTGAGCTGTATTGCGGATTCACTACCAGGATCTCACCATTCTACAAAGAAGTGATCGTTGATGTCAAGAGAGGGGTGCGGCAGGGTGATACCATTTCACCAAAACTCTTCAGTGCCACCCTCGAGAACATCATGCGACAACTGGAATGGGAAGGAATGGGAGTGAAGATAGATGGTCGGCAACTACACCACCTCCGCTTTGCTGATGACATTGTTTTAATAACACCAAATATCAGCCAAGCGGCACAAATGCTGGCCGACTTCAACCGTGAGTGTGGAAAGGTCGAACTACAGCTGAATCTTTCGAAGACAATGTTTATGAGAAACAGCCTCGTTCCTGATGCCCCATTCGCTTTCAACGGAACGACCATCTCCGAATGCAACAGCTATGTGTACCTAGGTCGAGAGGTCAACATGACAAATGACCTGGCACCCGAGCTGCGCAGGAGGAAGAGAGCAGCTTGGAACGCCTTCAAGAACGTCGAAGAAATAGCTAAGAGGATGAAGAACCTCCGGCTCTGGGCACATCTCTTTGATTCCACTGTTCTTCCTTCATTAATATATGCCTCAGAGACCTGGGCCCTACGCAAACAGGATGAGAACGCTATTCAGGTCTTCCAAAGAAGAATAGAAAGAGCTATGCTTGGAATATCACGTTTCACTCAAATGAGAGAAAGAATCCAGAGTTCCGACATCCGTAGATGATCAAGAATCAGGGACGCTGTCTCATTTGCCAAGGTGTCAAAAATTAGATGGGCTGGTCACATAATGAGATTTAAAGACGACTGCTGGACTAGAGCTGTTACCGACTGGATTCCACGGGATGTCAAAAGACCGTGTGGCCGCCCACCTACCAGATGGTCAGACTTCTTTGTCAAGATCACGAACAATCGGTTTGAGGCTCTTCATGTTCCCAGAGCGAACAGATGCCATTGGGCTACACTAGCACGCGACAGGGACAAATGGAGACGTTACTGGCGCCCGCTCGAGCAAATCGACGACTAACGGGAAGTTAAGTGATTAAGTGATTCCAGCAGTTTATTCATAACAAACAATACAAAATGAATTAGTTTGGTTTTTCTTTGGGGCAGGGGTTCAAGCTCAGGATGGAAACATCTGAGATATGGTGGTGGGAAGGTGTTATGGTGATGAATTGGTGTTCAAATATTAAATGCAATCAAATACTGTGAACCAACTCAAAAAAATAAAATAAAACTTAATAAAAGAACCTGTGATACATGTACATAACTGAATACTATGCAGCCACTAAAAAATTAAGTCATGCAGTCATGTAGTCATGCAGTCCACAGAAACTTACATGAAATTAAAGGAGGATAGGCAGCTTGCGGAGTAAGGTAAGTCAGAGCAGAAGAACAAATCCAATATGATCTCCCCCATCTGTGGTATATAGAGAAACAAATCAAAGGTATAGAAAATATCAAACAGTAACAAACTTCAGATTCTAGAATACAGGCCTGAGGGGATTAGGTTAATGAGGAAGGGGAAGGGGTATAAATAGGCTGCTGGCAAGCAATGCAGGAACTTAAGTTCTTAAGAAGGTCTGGAGCACATGAATAGTGCTATGAATAACACTATGAATAGCACGTGAATAGTACATGAATAGAGGTAACAGTATGTGCTAAAACTGTAACTGTCAATTAACAAATAGAGCGGGAATGAATGGGAAGGAAGAAAGCTGGACCTGAGTGGACATAGAGACTGGCGAAAGTGTCATGGACAGTTAAGTAGTAAGGGTGGTTAGTAGCTTGTACAACGCTATAGCAACTTTACCACTTAAACTATTAATAATTTAAAAATATGATTAATTTTTTTAAGTAGCAGAGGTAACAGTTCTCTTACTAAGGTAGTTCTATATTGGTGTTCTGGAAATTTTTCCTGGAGACAGGTTGTGAATTCCAAACTATCTCTATAATTTTAACACAATTTATTAATTTAATCCCTTTTTATTTAAAATTGCTAGTGTTTCAGGTCATATGAACCTGAATACTGTGGGTTATTTTCCCCTCTATAGTTGTTTTCTCATGCAAAAATAGATAAAACATCTATTAACTTTTAAGACAACTGTGATAGTGATGATTCATTTTACACTGCAAATAATGAATCAGTATGAGTAACTGAAGAACACTAAGTAGAGGTCTTCTTTATACCTTCAGAGTACCGATCTTTAACAAATTTCCCAAAAGTCACTTGGCTCCACCTCCTACTCCTAGAAACCTTACTAGATTTTTAAGATACAAAACACTCCTCAGGTAAGGTCAGGACAGTCAAACTTGGTGACCACTTCCTTCCTGAATAGATGATGCCAGGAAAGATTCCATCTCTTTAATGGAAACAGCTCCCCACAATCCCAAATCATCACAATACCACAATACCACACGATAATACATAACTTTAATTATCTTATCAGTTATAAGTTTATGATCATAGGAGAATCATTTCCCTCACAAAATGTATCAGTCATATTTGTATACTCAAGGATTGGACTGAGTTTAATATATGCTAATTGTTAAATAGTTGCCTTACCTTACCAAGGTAACTCTCACCCTGTTTGACCTGTAAATCTAGAGATTTAGGACTGGAGATAACTCAACACGTTGGAGTAGATTCTGTGCGATGCAGAAGACCTGTGTTCAATCCCCTTCCCTGCATGATCCCCCAGGCACCACCAGAAATGACGCCTAAAGACTGCTGGGTTTTCTGGGTACCTATGTATTGGGTATGTATTACCTATGTATCACTGGGTGTGACCAAAAAATTATAAGTCTAAAGGTTTAGGCTCTTTCCCTTAAAGTTCAATATATTGTCTCTTCAGAGAGAAATAGAAAAGGGCGGGGGAGGGGGGGACATAGCACCTGACATACAGTTTCAGGGGAGGGAATCTGGGGGCTTTTGTAGTGGAAACTAAACACTGGTGGAGGAATGAATGTTGGAACATTGTATAAATGAAACCCGATAATGAAAGGTTTGTAACTGTGTATCACATGGTGATTCAATAAATAAATAAATAAATAAAGTTCAATGTAGCACTGTAGCACTGTCTTACCATTGTTCGTTGATTTGTTCCAGTGGGCACCAGTAATATCTCCATTGTGATACTTGTTGTCACTGTTTCTGGCATATCAAATAAGCCATGGAGAACTTGCCAGGTTCTGATGTGAGGACAGGATGCTCTCAGTAGCTTGCCAGGCTCTCCGAGAGGGACGGAGGAATTGAACCCGGTCGGCAACGTGCAAACGCCCTATCTGCTGTGCTGTACTGGAAGGAATTTAAAGCTCATTCCATCTGGGCCAGGCTGGGGACAGGAGCTAACCCTGGTCACCACGCAGTTTCTCTCTTGTGTTTCTCCACCCCCACCTCTATCCCACCAGATGGGAGAGGCCGAGTCCTGCGTGTCCAAAAGCCACATTTAGGAGGCACCCAGGGACAGCACATTCCCTCCATCTCGTTCCCAGCCCTCTCACTCCCCATAGGGCAAAATCCACCGCGACCCTCTGGGCAAGAGCCAAAGGAACCTCAGTTTAAATCTTCCTTCCTCAATCATCTGTGCCCTTAAAAAATAAATAATTTCTCTAGGAACCAGGGAGAAAAATAAATGAAGTATATCCTACCAACTCCCTCTGTAAATAGTGCATAGTTTATCTTGTTGTCAGATCTTTCTTTAAAAGGTCACCCATATATGGTTGAAAAAATAAAAGTTTCGATGTTTTTAGAAAGTAACTGAGTTTTTGAGGAATAAGAAATAAATAAGATGTGATTTACACAGATACTTTCTCTGAGACTATTCTGTTTTTTATATTTTATATGTATATTAAAATATAAATCACAAAACTTAGAAACATAAAAAAGTAAAAATAAATAAAAACTGCAATTGTTCATTCACATTTGTTATACACAGGTTTTTCCTAAGGATTATTTTATTTCATTAATTTTTTTTTGTTGTTTTTAAGCCACACTTGGCAGTGGTCAGGGCTTACCCATAACTCTGCATTTAGGAATCACCCCTGGCAAGGTTCAGGGGAGAAAATGTAGTGTCAAGACCTAACCCAGGTCATTTGCTTGCAAGGCAAATGAACTACCCACTGTACCACCACTCCAGCATGGGATAACTTTATAGTTTCTTACCTAACCCAAATATCAAGACCCTTTTCCTTGCTCTGATCTTTCTTATAGTCCTCACAGATGTCAAGGGAACTTTTTGTTCTGAGAGGATCTGAAAAAAAAAAAATGGTGGATAAAAAACATGCCTTAGTCTACAAGTAATGTTCATATATCAATAACCACTAACATTTATTGCACATGTTTTTAATGACAAGAAACTGCTCTGGTGCTTTATGCATTAATTCTTAACCTCCACAGCAGCTCCCTGAGTTAGAATTTATTCCAGAGGTTGTAGTGTAGTGAAGAAAAATCTTAAAGCACTGGAGAACGCAGTCACTAGATCCACCTTCTAGCTATCTAAATGAGATAGCTAGAAGGTGGAAGTACTCTGTGGGTCGAAGAGATCAAGGCAAAAGAAAAAGAAAAATAGAGGCAAATGTATTCCTCACCTGCTCTCATTCCCCTTTATACTTTCCACAGACACACTAAAGAACCAAACAATATCACTAAAATGTAAAATGAATGAAAAGCACTGTAATACAAAGTTTTGCTTATAAACTATTGGTCAGAGAAACTAAGGTTAGATATGACTTTTAAGGTCACCAGGAAGTTACTCTTTTCATAGACGGTCATACTATATGTGCTTAAACATTTCTAGAAACAGAATGATAAAATAAGAAAGGCACACAGAGCACCAATCCTGTATTAAAAAGTCTGTTTTTTTCAAAATTTTAGACCCAAAATACCCCAGTGAGACAATTGTTATAGGCCTTACTTGACAGACGAAGAAATCAATGACTCAAAATGTTAAATAACTTATTTTGTGTTTTACTCTGTAATATTCAATCTCAAATATTACAACTTTCATATCTGTTAGATTTTTTTTCAGCAAATCAAACTTTGCTATTAAAGTGGAGAGTGTTGACTAAGCAAGGAACATAAAAACGTAGTGTTCATTGAAAATGGTCATAATTTCATTGTTTACCTTAAATTTAAAGAATTTCCCATTTCAAATTTAGAAATACAAATGCATGAGAGAACATAATAGTACATATTTGAAATATTAAAATGTAAAAGCACATGAATGCTTTTCATCACCCAATATTTTAAACATCTGAACTTACCAAATTCATCACAGATTTTATGACAATTTTTTAAAATAATAGTATCACAAATAAACTATTTTAACAGTTTTATAAACCAATATTTTGACAGGAAAAGGATGACAATTATGCAATGAAATACAATATTTAACAGTATTGTCATACGATATAGACTATACTCATAATATCTTTTCTAAAAGATATTATGCTGAGCCAGAGCACAGCAGGGAGGGCGTTTGCCTTTCATGCGGCTGACCCAAGTTCAATTCCCAGCATCCCATATGGTCCCCCGAGCCAGGAGTAATTCCTGAGTACAGAACCAGAAGTAACCCCTGAGCATTGTAGCAGGGTGTAACCCAAAAAGAAAAAAAAAGAGAGAAAAGAAAAGATATGACTGCTCCTCATCTTAAAGACTTTACCACTTCATATAGAATGAGAAGTGGTGCAATAGGACAGTTGTTTAGACACTTGCCTTGCATCTTTCCTGCAGCCAAACTGGGTTTAATCCCCAGCACCACCTGCCATGTGGTTCCCCAAACCCATCAGAGTGATTCCTGAGACCAGAGCCAGGAGTAAACCCTGACCACCATGAGGCAAGGCCCAAAAGCCAATAAATAAATGAAATAGACTGGAATGTCAAAATATGTGAAGCATAAGTATATCAAATTTGGCCTAAATATCACATCCTATATTAGTGTAGGCCCATTAGGTAGTATAATTTTATTTACTATATCCTCATAACTATCATATTTTGGACAAAGACAAAAATCTCTTCAAAGACTTCTCTTCCATTGAGGCAATTCACTTGCTCCAATTTTCTGAAAGCCTGACAAAATTTTTTAGAGATTAAAATATTGAATAACCCTTACATTAAATATCAGCAAACAAAATTATGAATAATTCACACTTTTTCATTCTATACCTTTAACTGGGCTGGAGTGATAGCACAGTGGTAGGGCGTTTGCCTTGCAAGCGGCCAACACGGCTGACCCAAGTTCGATTCCTCCGCCCCTCTCGGAGAGCCCGGCAAGCTACCGAGAATATCTCGCCCGCACAGCAAAGCCTGGCAAGCTACCCGTGATGTATTCGATATGCCAAACACAGTAACAACAAAGTCTCCAATGGAGACGTTACTGGGCCTGCTCGAGCAAATCGATGAACAACGGGAGGACAGTGACAGTAACAGTGACCTTTAACTATTTCAGACTGCTATTGCAGGACACTGTATTTATAAGAAAAAATTATATGGAGGAAAAGAGATTTCTACATCGCATTTCTAAAATAAATACAAACAGAAATTGGTTATAACAAATAATAAACTAAAATGCAGTCATTTAAATAAAATTTTATAAAATGGTAATATTTACAAGTAATCATATCTCATTCTAAATTTAAAGCTTGGGTTTTGGGAGTTGTTTTTGTTTTAGTGTGGGGGGGTGGATTTTTGAGGATTTTTGAGGCATACCCAGTGGTAGTCCCTTATCTGTACTCAGGAACCACTCTTATCAATGCTAGGTAATCATGTGATACCATGATTGAACTGGGTAGCTTTCATACAAAGCAAGTGCTTTAATCACTTAACAATCTCTGACTGTTGTGCTGAGATTTTCAAACTAAACAGAAAGAGAATTAAGAACATTTTAGGATAGTCAGACAAAATCAGAGAAAAGCATTAAAAACTTCCCAACAGACACAAATCATTATCTAAAGAGCCTAATATGGGTAAACGAAGGTGAGAACAGAGACTTCATGACACTTGAGACAGGCTGTCTGGACAACTTCTGAATAAAAGGTGATGTGAACAGGATAAAACAAGACACCAATCATCACCTAAGTCCCCTGGAGCAAAGAGAAGCCTCTGTTAAAGATATGTTGCTGGGTTCCAGTCAAACATAAATCCAGTAATTATACAGTGTGGAAATACACAGAGCTTTGAGATATTAGGGGCTGAGGCTGTAGGTTTTCAAGGAGTCTAAATTTCAGAAGCTTCACTGGTTCTTTTTCTCATCTTCTAGAGATGGTGAGGAACTATCTTTGTACATTCAGTTTGTATTGGCACAACTACTAAAAGTAGCTGAAATTCTTCAAGACTTGATGCTGAGCATGGCAGGAGGTTGAGATTGAGATACTTCCTGTGCAATGTGACAGAAATGATAGATCTATGACCCCAGCTTGCCTGTGGGTTTGCAGATGCAACTGATATTTACAAAGTCTCTTCTGTCTGCCATTTAGGTTATGTCTAGACAGAAAAATATGCCTGAAAAAGTCAATCAGAAACTTAAGATATTTTGAGAACAGAATTGAATCAACTGTAATCAGATGGATACATTATGTCTAAACCAATCCTAAAATGATCCTTAAAAAATCTTTAAAAAGATATATCCTGCTGCACTGTATGGTCAAAGTCTCTGAAATATTTGTCTTTTAAAATCTCTGCTCCAAAAGAATAATTTTACAGCCATGGTCACCAGGAAAACATACTTTTTCTCATTGTTCCAAATAGCAAGGAGCTTTGCCCTATGATTTCTGGGAAGCTTTTCAAACAATATCCTTCTTAGCCCTCTAGTTCATGAAGAAAGCTACTTTAATTATTTTCTTAATCACTAGAAAAAATATATATTTCTCTTAGTCCCAATTTATTGTCTCTTCACTCCCATAATCCTGAGAGTAATTCCCATGAATTTGTATTAACAACACTCTGAACATGTGATATCCTACTCAGAGGCTTAGTACTGATCCTGCTTCAAGGAAGCCTTCATAATTTTTTTTGTAGGAATACTGCTATTTATTCAGCCACTGATTAGCTGATTGAATTGGGCATGAACTCTACCTTAATTTTTTTATGTATTTTTTTCTTTCTGTATTTATTTATTGAATCACTGTGGGAAAAGTTACTAAGCTTTCAGGTTTAGGTCTCGGTCATACAATGATCAAACACCTTTCCCTTCACCAGTACTCATTGTTCACCACCAAGAACCCCAGTATACCCCCCCACCTCTCCCAATGTCTGTGAGGAAGATGATTTCTACTAAACTCTTCTCTACATTGATTACATTCATTATTTCGACAAAAGATGCACCATTATTGTTTAGAATTTCCCCCCAAACAATCAGAATTGCTGAAAAGGCATTGTGAAATATTTTGTTTTCTATAGATGGTTATGAGAATCATATAATGTCACACGGCCACGATTTTGGATTTCTGCAAAGAGCGAGATAATTATGAGATTGGTTTCTGTGTGTATGGTGTTATGGCCGTGCGGAAAGCTGCTCGTGGGGGGTAACTCGTGACCTCAGTAGGGTGTGAAAGACGTGCCGGTACTGCCCCCTTCCCATGAGACTGCAGTTGCCCCGTCACCGCCAGCTCGTACCTGGCATTCCTATAAGCTCTGAGGCGGCAGCTACCTTGCTACCGGGGGGGAAAAGGCAGAAGGGAGCATTACCTTTTCCCTCGTGGGGAGGCATGGCGCTGTAGTTTAACACATGGTCCATTCACTTTTCTTCTGCAAGCTGCTGGGCTCTGGACTAAGTCCTTTTGCCTCTGGAGCCATGCCATGCCAGAGAGCCGCTTGTGGGGGGCAACTCATGACCTTGGTAGGGCGTGAAGGATGAGCCGGTATCGTCCCCCTTCCCATGGGAACTGCAGTTGCCCCTTCACCGCCGGCTCATACCTGGCTTTCCAATAAGCTCTGAGGTGGCAGCTACCTTGCTGCCAGAGAGGAAAAGGGCAGAAGGGAGCAACATCCTTTCCTTCCCGGGGAGGCATGGTGCCATAGTTTAACGCATGGTCCATTCACTTTTCTGCCACAAGCTGCTGGGTTCTGGATTAAGTCCTTTTGCCTCTGGAGCCATGGCCATGCCAGAGAGTCGCTTGTGGGGGGGGCAACTCGTGACCTTGGTAGGGCGTGAAGGACGAGCCAGTACTGCCCTCCTTCCCATGAGACTGTGGTTGCCCCGTCACCGCCGGCTCATACCTGGCTTTCCAATAAGCTCTGAGTTGGCAGCCACCTTGCTGCCATGGGGGGGGGGGGGGGGGGAAGGTGGAAGGGAGCAACACCCTTTCCCTCCTGGGGAGGCATGGTGCCGTGGTTTAATGCATGGTCCATTCACTTTTCTGCCGCAACCTTCCGGGCTCTGGATTAAGTCCTTTTGCCTCTGGAGCTATGGCTGTGCCAGAGAGCTGCTTGTGGGGGGCAACTCGTGACCTCAGTAGGGCGTGAAAAATGAACTGGTACTGCTCCCCTTCCCATTAGACTGCAGTTGCCCCGTCACCGCCGGCTCATACCTGGCTTTCCAATAAATAAACTCTGAGCTGGCGGCCACCTTGTATGCAGTCCAGATGCATTTCTGCCAAAAGCCACTGAGTTTCAAAATTTGTTTCTGAGTCTCTGGTATCATAGCTATTAATCAGCTTGATCAAGAGCCAGAGAGGCCGTTTGTAGGCAGTGACTCGGGGTCTTGTTGGGATGGGGAGAAGGAGTTGGCTGCACCCCCATAAGGTGAGGCCCCATGTATCTCGTCACTGCAGGCCCAAACCTGACTGTCCAGTGGCCTCTGGAGGATGGTACTCACCAGGCCACCAGGGGGAACAGGCCAAGGCACGAAACCTATTCCCCCCTGGATTGGCCCAATGCCAGTAACCTACTGCAGGAACAGGATGCATTTCTGCCAAAAGCCGCTGGGTTCCAAGATTCGTTTCTGAGACTCTGGGATCATGCTATTAAGCAGTTCGATCAGGAACCAGAGAGGCCATGCCTCCAATTATATAGCTGAGCTGGAGGTGGTTTGTGGGTGTGTCTCCCACATACCTAACTTTTGGCTGTTTACTTTCTTGGTAAACTTTGCCCCAAGTTTTTGGTGTCTGGCCAAAGGTACAGCAGCAATTTGGGGGTATCTGAAAGTCTGACGTTGCCATCAGTCTACTGATGCACTCACCTCACAGGTACAGATTGACCCTGCTGGTGGCACCATACCCCCTTCATAATTTTTTTAATATTATTTTTTATTTTATTGAATCACCATGAGATAGAGCATTACAAAGCTGTTCTTGATTAGATTTCAGTCATATAATGTTTCAACACCCATCCCTCCACCAGTGTAATTTCCCAGCACCAATGTCCTCAGTTTCTCTCCCATCCACCCCCTCAAACCACCTCCCATCCCCATCTGACTCGCTCTTATTTTAGGCATTATTATTTGGAATACAGATGCTGAAGGGTTATATCCCTTTACCTACTTTCAACACTCAATTCTTGTCCAGAGTGATTATTTCCATTTAATGTTTTCATAATGAAGCTTCCTCTATCTTAACTACTCTCCACCACCCCCCAGACAACCTCGTGGTAATTTCCAGTCATTGAACAGGCCAAGAGGACTGTTTTCTCGCCTTGCATACTAGTTTCATACTGTTTTTTTTATCATTATTTTTTCTTAAATCAACATCTTAATCTTGTTATTTTGGGAGTTCTGTTTTGTTTTGTTTTGTTTTTCTTGTAATATATCTTTGGTGAACTTTAGTAATTAGGTGGGTATTTTGAGTCTTGTTTTCCTTTCAGTTTGGGGTTTTTGGGGGGGTTGTTTGGTTTGGGGTCCACATCTGGCAATGCTCAGGGCTTACTTCTTGCTCTGCTCTAAAGATCATGTCTGGCAGTGCTCAGGGAACCATATGGGGAGCTAGGGATTGAATCCAGGTCAGTCTCATGCAAGGCAAATGCCGTACACTCTGTACTACTGTGCTGGCCCCGAACATTACTCATTAGGAGTACTGGAGAAAAATAAAAATGGATTTGAGTACTATAAAACTTAATACCTTACCAAATAGATTTATCATTTTATTCTTTGTCATTAGTATAGCATAATGTAGTATTATGAAATTACAGGAGTTTCACTTTAAAAGTCTCAGGTTTACTCAGAACTCTTCTTCCATAAAGGTATTTTGGACATTAATCAATTTCACTTGTAGGAATCAGTTTTAAGGTAGAAATCAGAGAACACAGTAACTCATTTACAAATATGTTTGCCACTGAGATATTTAAAGAGTGGAATCTGTCTAAATATTCAGGAATGGGGTTTGGATAAAATATGATATACCCATAGTATAGAATCTATATAATACTTAGAAGTAATGTAGAAAAATTTGCAATAACGTGAATCTCAATCACAATATAGTGGATAAATATACATATATATTTAATACATTGCTTTCGGCAAGCTAAATTCAGTAATAAAATAGTATAGTAATTATCTTATTTTGTATAATTTATATCTACATATTATCTTTCATCATATATGATCATGTATCACTTCTTATATAAAATATAGAAATAGAATTTCCATTTTTATTTCATCACGTTTTTATGATTGCATTTAAAGTCCATTTAAATCAAACCTACAAAGAAATATGGTTATTATATGATCAGAAGCACAGTCTACTGGAAAAGATGACTTAATATCTGTGTCTATCAAAATGACAAGGCTATGTTGTGTATCTTTTATCAACTATTAATATGAGTACTAATTTCCTAGCCCTACTAGTGTCCTTTTGGTTTGATGAAAACAGAATTTTTACCCATAAACTGCCCTCTAATATAATATACATGGGAAAAGTGTGTGAATTTCTCATTAGAGTAATAGTATTATGGGTCATTCTTCCATTTTAAGGCAATTTTCTTTTTTCTTTGTTTTCTTTTATTGTTGTTTCTTTAAAACTTCTTTATTGATTGAGGTTCTGTGATTTACAGTGATTTACAATACCATTAATGATGATTTCCTCTGCACATAATTTGAACGATAGCACAGCAGGTAGGGTGTTCGCCTTACAAGCGGCCAACATGGCCGACCCGAGTTCGATTCCTCCACCCCTCTCGGAGAGCCCGGCAAGCTACCGAGAGTATTCGATATGCCAGACACAGTAACAACAAAGTCTCCAATGGAGACGTTACTGGGCCCGCTCGAGCAAATCGACGATCAATGGGAGGGCCTTTACCTTTACCTTTACCTTTATAATTTGAACACACCCCACCATTAGTGTACCCAACTCTCTCCTCTGAGGCTCTTTTTCTTAATTTGCTTTATCCTCTTTTTTTTTTTTGCTGTCCAGTGGCAGGCAGGAAGATTTAATGCCTTTGTTTTCAGTAAGAAATCGTAGAAATGGACTCAAACTCTGTCTCTGACCAACCCATCGGTCATGTTATCCCTAGCCCATTTAAATATACAGAAGCTATGATTTCAGCCGGGTGTAAAAAAGGGAAGCAGTTAAGCATAACATGTTCATTAAAATAATTATTTATGCACTCATTATGTAAGCATGATAAATAGTCCTCCAGCTCTGAGGCAGCTATAAGATATATATGTATGTTCACATACACCTCAGCTTTATGAATTATATTCCTTGGAGATAGCAGCAACTCCAATAACTAGGTACACAGTCAATAATTACTTTCATCTTTCTCCTTTTATTTACTCTTTAAGAGATTCATTAAGATGAAGAATGACAGTATGGCATTGCAAAGCCATTTTGATTACTTTCCTAATTCATTTATCATGACCTTTGGAACCATTAGTTTGGTTTTCGCCTTCCAGACATCCAGAATCTTGTTTTATTAAAACTAGTTTCTGTATCCTCAGCAGTTCTTTTCAAATGGACCTTTAAACTTAAAAGCTACTTAAAAGAAGTGACATATGATAGAAATTTTCTTTCACTAAGACACACATGATCACTGACAGTCATTTTATCTATTTATCTATCTCTTCCCTCCCCTCTCTCTGTATATATAATACACATACATATATATGCTTAAAATTGATACTGTATCACTCGTAAACATTTTGTGGAAAACACTTTATGTTCACATATAATTTATGGGTTTATTATAGTTTAGGTAACATGATAACAATAGTGTTAATATTTATGGTATGGATGTCCAAAGCTACTATACCCCCCCACTAGCGTGACCAAGACTTTCCACCTCTGTCCCTATAAAATCTCTAGTCCAACTCTTTATCTCTCCCACCCTGTCCCCAATATTTAGTAATCAGAATTTTGTACTCCATGATCAAATATTTGCCATCGTTTAATACTATTTAATCTCTTGTTTTATCTCTCTAGATGTCACATTTGAATGATCATCTAGCATTAATTTTTTAATGGCAATTAATTTTTGTCATCTTGAATCTCTCTAAAACAAACAAACAAGATAAGTGCTAATGGGAGAAGGAAACGTGCTCAGTGACTCTTGTGGGGAGCATATTTCACAAAGTAGGCACTTTCACAAAGTAGTCACATATGCTGTGTCCTTTAGTCATCACCATACCACAACAGCATAAAGTATATAATATTCCACTTATTTTAAGACACAAAGAAATTATGATCAAAAAAAGTAAGTGGAGAGTTAAAGTGATAGGAGAGTGGGTAGAGCTATGTAGCCTTGCACATGACTGACTCGAGTTCAATCTCTGGCACCATCTATGGTCCCCCAAAGCCTGTTAGGAGTGATCCCTCAGCACAGAGCCAAGAATAAGCACTGAGCACCGCCTGGTGTGACCAGAAACCACACAAACAAACAAAAATAAGTGATATGTAGTAAATTCTGGGTTTGAACTAAATATATTAAGTCCCAGTGTTGGTAAATAATGACCTTTTTCCTTCTTGTTTCTCAGTTCTCAGTACTTAATTGTCTGCCGTGTGCTATATCAGAGCTTCTTAAACTTATTTCCAACACCTTTTATTCCAAGAAAGTGTTACATAACACCAGGTATATAGTATATAGTATATAAAACAGGTACACAAATCAAGCATAGAACTTACAATAAATCATAAATTTATTTTTAGAGTTACATGGACCCAGATGGGTTTGCAACACACAATTTATGAAGCTCAGTGCTAGACTATAAACTGCTTTCATCAAATAAGGGTACAATTTCACATATATATTCTCAGTTCCCTTAGTTCTCCCTTACGTTACCTTCTAGACTCTCACTGCTTTACAGAGCATCAATTTTTGAGGATAAGTGTACAGAAAACTTTTTTTTTAATATTGTATCAGCCTTAAGGTAAAACTCCAACTATCAAAACATAAGCTGTTCACAATCTTCAAAAGACATTAGGAAGAGAATGAGAAGACCAGACAGATATTGAGTTAAAATGCTTGAAAAAACATATTTGGTAAAGGATTGCTATCCAAAACAAACAAATTTAAGCAATAATAAAGCTTAATCTTAAAATGAGTTAAAAATATAATGGACACCTAGCTGAAGAATGTATCCATAGATACTACATATAACTTACAGATGTATGCAAATAGAAATAGAGAACACAAATTCATATTAAAGGATAATCCACATCTTATGTTATTGGATAGCATTCTCATCTTGTTTGCGTAGGGCCCAGGTCTCTGAGGCATATGTTAATGCAGGAAGAACAGTGGAATCAAAGAGATGTGCCTGGAGCCGGAGGTTCTTCGTCCTCTTAGCTATTTCTTCGACGTTCTTGAAGGCGTTCCAAGCCGCTCTCTTCCTCCTGCGCAGCTCGGGTGCCAGGTCATTTCTCATGTTGACCTCTCGACCTAGATACACATAGCTGTTGCATTCGGAGATGGTTGTTCCATTGAGAGCGAATGGGGCGTCAGGAACAAGGCTGTTTCTCATAAACATTGTCTTCGTAAGATTCAGCTGTAGTTCGACCTTTCCACACTCACGGTCAAAGTCGGCCAGCATTTGTGCCGCTTGGCTGATGTTTGGTGTTATTAAAACAATGTCATCAGCAAAGCGGAGGTGGTGTAGTTGCCGACCATCTATCTTCACTCCCATTCCTTCCCATTTCAGTCGTCGCATGATGTTCTTGAGGGTGGCACTGAAGAGTTTTGGTGAAATGGTATCCCTGCCACACCCCTCTCTTGACATCAACGATCACTTCTTTGTAAAATGGTGAGATCCTGGTAGTGAATCCACAATACAGCTCACGGAGGATCCTGATGTATTGGGCTTGAATGCCCTGATTGGCTAGGGCTTCAATGACCGCTTCCATCGCAACAGAATCAAAGGCCTTCTTTAAATCAATGAATGTTAAACAGAGCGGCATCTTGAACTCCCGAGAAACCTCAATGAGCTTGGTTATTGTGTGGATATGGTCGATGGTGCTGAATCCTTTGCGGAACCCTGCTTGCTCGCATGGTTGTCCTTCATCTAGTGTTCTGCCAATCCTATTTAGGATGACTCGAGTGAACAACTTGTAGATGACAGACAATAGGCAGATCGGGCGATAGTTGCCAATGTCATGGATGTCTCCCTTCTTGAACAGTAGTACGATCCTGCGGGTTTTCCACTGGGACGGAACCTTGCATTCAGATAGGTAGCGAGTGAAGAGCCGAGCCAGTGTATTGATGAGTACTGACGGCAGGTTCTTCAGATGTTCAGGTCTGACCTTGTCTGGGCCGGGTGCTGTTTGTTTCTTTACCGACAAAATGGCGTGTCGGATTTCAGAAGGGAGAACGTTGGGAACGACATATCCATCCTGTGGAATTTGGTATGTCGGCAAGTGGACATGGCTATCGAAGAGATTTGAGTAGAAGTCATGGATAATCTTCTCCATTGCCATTCTGGAGGATGTGATGGATCCATCAGGATGTCGGAGGGCAGTCATCTTGGTCTTATAGTTGGCGAAGGACAGGCGGGCGTTACGAATACTTTTCCCGGCTTCTGCCGCATCTACCAGTACTTCTGCTCTTCTCTCTTTGAGGTCTTCCTTGATCGCATCTCTGCACTGCTTTGCGAGCTCGGACGTTAGCTTGCGGTTGCCTGGGGCATGCGCCAAACCACGCTGGCGAATTAGCTCAAGAGTTTTCGAAGATAGGCGATTTTTTGTGGCTATCTCTCTCTTGGCGTTCCTCGCACATTCATGGAGGTGCTGAACCAGTCGATCGTATTCCTCGTCAATGTTGTCAACAATGGCATCTTCCCATGTTGCCGCAATAGTACCAAAGAGTTCCCAGTTGGTGGTCATTCTGGGAGTTCTCTTTTTGAACTTTGCAGCCCTTTCTCCCCGCTCTGTGAAGTAGAATTTTGCACGAAGGAGACGGTGGTCCGATCCTGTTCGAAATTTTGGGACAACAGCGACATCAGTCAGGCAAAACCGTCGATTGAATATGATGTGGTCTATTTCGTTGTGGAATCGTCCACTGGGAGACTCCCATGTCCATCGTTTAGATTCTGCCTTCTGGAACTGTGAGTTACCATGAATGGTCTTGGTTGACATGATGAACTCAGACAGTCTCTCACCCTGTTCGTTCCATTCTAGGCCATGGGTCCCGATGTGAAGTTCTTCAGCTGATCTTCTCAGTCCTATCTTGGCATTAAAATCACGCACAATGATCTTGTAGAAGGTGTGGTCTTCTTTATAGAACTTCTCTAGCTCCATGTAGAACATCTCAATTTCTCTTTCATCATAATGAGAAGTTGGTGCATAGACAACGAAGATAGAAACTGCAGGCAGTGAGCCACATCTATTCAAATGTAAACGTCCGATTCAGGTTGTTAGGCATTCGAATGAATCAATGCTCTTGGCCAAGTTTGTGTTGACAAGGACACCGACGCCTCCAACACCTGAGAACACATGAGAACGCTATTCAGGTCTCCCAAAGAAGAATAGAAAGAGCTATGCTTGGAATATCACGTTTCACTCAAATGAGAGAAAGAATCCGGAGTTCTGACATCCGTTGACGATCAAGGATCAGGGACGCTGTCTCATTTGCCAAGGTGTCGAAAATCAGATGGGCTGGTCACGTAATGAGATTTAAAGACGACCGTTGGACTAGAGCTGTTACTGACTGGATTCCACGGGATGTCAAAAGACCGCGTGGCTGCCCACCTACCAGATGGTCAGACTTCTTCGTCAAGATCATGAACGATCGGTTTGAGGCCCTTCATGTTCCCAGAGCGAACAGATGCCATTGGGCTACACTAGCACGCGACAGGGACAAATGGAGACGTTACTGGCGCCTGCTTGAGCAAATCGACGACTAACGGGAAGTTAAGTGATTAAGTGATTAAGTGATGTTATTGGATAATTACAAATTGAAATAACAATGATATCTATTCCATCACTGTCACTGTCACTATCCTCCCATTGTTCATCGATTTGCTCAAGCTGGCACCAGTAACATCTCCATTGTGAGACTTGTTGTTACTGTTTTTGGCATATCAAATACTCCACAAGGAGCTTGCCAGGCTCTGCCCTGTGGACGGGATACTCTCGGTAGCTTGCTGGGCTCTCCGAGAGGGATGACGGGATTGAAACTGGGTCAGCCATGTGCAAGGCAAACGCTCTACCTACTGTGCCTTCGCTCTGACCCATCTATTCCAAATCTATTAAAATAGTCAAATATAAATACCAATAATACAAGTTCTAACAAGAATGTTGAAAATGAACACTTATTAATTTCTTGGCAAAATATGCAGTTTCTTAAAAATTAAACATATTCATCATGTAATCCAACAAATGTATTCTTGAGTATTTACTCAAATGGGCTGGAGCAATAGTACAGCGGGTAAGGCATTTGCCTTGCACGCAGCCAACATGGCTGACCTGGGTTCGATTCCTCCGCCCCTCTCAGAGAGCCCGGCAAGCTACCAAGAGTATCTCGCCCACACGGCAAAGCCTGGCAAGCTCCCCGTGACGTATTCAATATGCCAAAAACAGTAACAAGTTTCACAATTTGTTGTGAGATGTTACTGGGCCTGCTCGAGCAAATCGATGAACAATGGGAGGACGTTGCAGTGCTACAGTTACCCAAACGAACAAAAAATGTAGATCTATTCAGAAACCTGAGCTAAATGTTTATAGCAGCTTTCTTCATAATTGCTATTAGAAAATAAAAATTTAGGAATCCTTCAGTGGGTGAAATGATTAATAAACTTTCATATATCTAGAAAACTGAGTAGTATTCTTAAGTGTTAAAACAAAGATATCAAGTCATGAGAAGACACAGAGAAGTCTTAAATATTTATTATTTATATAAGAAGCCACTATAGGTGCCAAAGTAAATTATAGCATGTAGGTAATGCACTTGCCTTCTATTAGGCTGATCTGGAAATGATCCTTAATATCCCATATGGTCACCCAAGTCCCCTCCAGGAGTGATCTCTGAGAACAGAATCAGGAGTAATTCCTGAGCCCTGTTGGGTGTGCTGCTTCCAAAAGAAGCAGCTATATAAAATGGTTGCATGCTGTTACTCCAACATATGAACAATTATGGAAAAGACAAACACAAAAACTACATAGATAAGTAAAATATTAGTGCCCGTGATACCCTCTCCAGGAAGGAAGGAAGGGAGGGAAGGAGGGTGGAGGGAGGGTGGGAGGGGGAGAGAGAAAGAAAGGGGAGGAGAGGGAGGAGAGGGGAGGGAAAAGAAGGGGAGAAGGGAGGAAAGGGGAACAGAGCTGAAGAGAGGGAAGGAAGAACAGGAACCTAGGTATCTGTATATTTGTTTGTTTTTGGACATTTGTTGATGCTCAGGGCTTACATCTGGCTCTGTGCTCAGGTGTAATTCCTGGCAGGGTTCAGGGAACTATATACAGTGCCAGGGATCCAATCCAGATCAGCTGAGTGCACATAAGCACTCTAACTGCTGTACTATCTGTCCATCCTGTATTTTACATTTTTTATAAGCAGAAAGAAGAAATAGCACAGGGGTTAAGATGCTTGCCTTGCACAAAGTTGACTAAGGTTCAGTCCCCAGCACTGCATATGATTCCCACGCATCACATATTGTCCTCTGAGTACCACCAAGAGTGATCTCTGAGCACAGAGCCAAGAGTAAGCACTGAGCATCACTAAACGTGTCCCCCAAACTAAAAACAAGCACACAAACAAAAAACCTTACTATTAAATAGAAAGGATATCTATGTACATTTTGCCGGTAATGTGTGGGAATGGTGGGCTGTTGAATGGATTGCTTCTTTACTGTTGATTAAAACAATGTTTTGCTAAAGTCGCATGTTATCTAATTATATAAGTGGGCTGGAGTGATGGCACAGCCGTAGGCGTTTGATGAAGCGGTCAGCCGGCTGAGCCGGGTTCGATTTATCTGCCCCTCTTGGAGAGTCTGGCAAGCTACCTGTGACGTGTTCGATATGCCAAACACAGTAACAGCAAGTATCACAATGGAGACGTTACTGGGCCCGCTCAAGAAAATAATGAACAACAGGAGGACAGTGCTACAGTGCTACAGTATCATTCATTACATACATACTAAATGTATTTAAATTATTTTGCTTATTTTCTATCAAGATTTAGTAGGCCTATTTATCTGGCAAAAAGGTATGTTTTTGCATATCAAAAATTCCACATTTTTAGTTTATATGACTATAGTTTATATTTATTTTCTTCCTTCCATTTTCTTAGTTCTATTCAGTTTATAAATACACAAGTTATATATCTTTTACTCCAACTTTATAAAAATTACAAGTATGAGCTTATTTTGCATACCTAATGAAACACCAAGGCAATGACACATACATAAGCCTCCCTTTAAAACTTTCTAATGATCTGAAAATCTAATTAAGCTCATCAAATTTATTTCCAAACTGAGGCAAGTTATTCAATTAAATATTTACAATAAAAATGTTAGGCATATCTATAATGGCTATAAACCTAAAAGATAACATTCTGTTGACAAAATACAAAAGAAAACAGGCTTTATTACTTTTTGCTCAAAGAGCTTAAGATTTACTTTGCAGCACTTTCCCAATTGGCACTAATTTTATAGCAGTACAGAAGACAAAATATGGAAATTTAGTGTAGTCATTTATCTAGTTTTTTTTATAACTTTCACTCCTGTTTTCAAGATAGCCAGCATTTGTGCCAACAGAGAGCTGGCAAACATTATTAAACAAAGGGACAATTTCTACAAAATAGACTGAGAAACCAAAAAATAACTGAGTCAAGAAATATAACACTATGGAAACAATTGCCAATTCCAAGAAAGCACTAATTTTATAAAATTAAAGACATTGTATGTTAACACATTAATCTGATTATTTTTCAATCATTAAATTTTAAAATTCAATTTAAGACCTTTAGTGAATGGGTGGGCTGGAGCTATAGCACAGTGGGTAGAGAGTTTGCCTTGCATGCAGCCGACCCGGGTTCGTTTGCTCCGCCCCTCCAGAGAGCCTGGGAAGCTACCAAGAGTATCCCATCTGTAGGGTAGAGCCTGGCAAGCTCCCCATGGAGTATTTGATATGCTAAAAACAGTAACAGCAAGTCTCACAATGGAGACAATATTGGTGCCTGCTCGAACAAATCGATGAACAACAGGAGAACAGTGCTACAGTGCTACAGTGAATGAGCATTAAATACAAAGTCATTGGTGATAATTCATGCAATACCAAATTGGAACAAGTGTAACAAAATCGTCTCTAACTTTAACAATCACACCATCTATTAGATTAGGCAGATGGGTAAAGGAATTATTTCTGCCGTCACTAGGATAGTAAGGGATATGTAAATAAGATTTGGAACCCCAGGATTCCTTTCAGGAAGATGACATCAGCTGGAGTTTGATGCTGCAGTATGCTTTAATTAGAAAAACGGGGTGGAGAAATAGTCCAAGAAGAAGGAAGAGAATGTGGAAAGTCGTGAATGCATGACACACTATCACCTAATCTTGACACTAGTAGTGATCCCATATATATAAAGATGAGGCAAGGTAGAATTAGAAGTCAGTAATAATGATACTTGTATGCTGAATGGAGAAGACACATTTTCTTGAAAATTGTAGAATGTGTTTGGATCATTTCAAATGAGAGTGTTATATTTAGGCTTAAATTTTAGCAACGTTGAGATTGATTTGAATAATAGGAAAGAGGAATATCAGAAAAGAAAAAAAAAGATACACCTGGAAACTGGTACAATAACCTAAAGGAGAAATGATGAAACCTAAGCTAAAAGAGTTAACAGGAGAATAGGAGTTTCAAGAGAGAGATTTTACAAGGAGGTAGAAATGCAAATGTCAGCTGAGAGAAATGCAAGTGAGAGGAAACAATCTAGCAAATCTGATAATGATCCTAATGAACTACATTTCTGAGTGGATGAGAATGATCACAGTCCCAGGACAGGGAACCTTTGAGGAACACAACACTGGAGTCAATAGATGATCTTCATAAGAACTAAAATGTGAGTTATCGAACAAGAGGATACTAAGAAAACTCTTTATTATCAAAGTATAAATATCCAGAGGTGACTACTAGCTAGAAACAGGTTATAAGTGTCAAAGAGCAAGAAAATATATTTTGATTTGCCTGGGATAATGCATGATAAAGAGTGACTTCCAGTAAAATAGCATCTTTTGCAGTGTAAGGATTTTTAACATCATATACAATTGGAAAATGCCTGGACTTTCAGTCAAAATTCTTGTCACCTGAGCCATCTAATTAAAGCAACCACAATCCAAAAGGTTTAAATTCTTTATTTGTAAGTAGGAAAATAATAACGACTTCCTCAATTAGGGTATGATGTAATATAGAGACATGTAAAAACATTCTATAAATTTACAAAACATTATAAATATGTAAATTGATAATAATACTCTGAAGTGAAAACAAAAGATCAGTTAAGAACCTACAAGCTTCAAGCAATATCACCATTACTTAGGAATGGGGATGATCTTAATTTAAGAGCAGTAAAGGCCCTAGAGTCTGAGAAACTCATGTCACTGTCTCCCTTCTTGCCCCTTTCCTAATCTAAGCAACCCTTGCTCCTCCTATAATAAATTAGAATACTGTCCTTCGGGCAATACCATGCAGGTGAAGATTATCAGTAAACATGTCCTCATTATTTCAGGAATTCATCTTTTTATTCTCAAAGATAAAGTAAATCCCTCCTTGCCATATGATATATCACTCTCCCCTAGTATGTTCCCCAAAACAGATAATTTCGTTCAAAACTTACAGCCATGTAATTCCTCAAACTCGAGTTATTAAATTGACATTTTTGATTTTTTGATTTTTAAATTTTTGAAAACCTACTGAATCTGTATGGAAGGTTTTCCCCTGTGACCCAGTACAACAAAGAATGTTCAGTGTAGGTAGATAGCAAGTATGTTAAGGAATCTACTTGGGGCAGAAGTAGTCAAGACAAAAAAAAATGTTATTAATGTTGTTTCTAGTATAGATTCTGCATGCTTTGGAAAAAATTTGACAACGTTTTTTTTTCACCTTTTTCTGGTTTTACTTTTTCCTGTCTAAGAGTTGCTCTAGTTATAATGAACCCCATATACTTTGAAAAAATATGTCATGTGAACAAAATTATAGGGAGAATTTCCTACATAAGAGAGAAATCTGTGTGTGCATGAGTGTGTGTATGCTTCTCTAGCCAAAATTTTATATCAGAGATGTAAAGCATTATTATGCATCCTTTATAAATGAACATGCTATTTTCAGGCCTATAAACATAGTATTTTAAGTTGCTTTGTTTTATGTTTTTCGTTGTTAAGGACTTTCAAATTGAACTCTTTGTTGTTAAAAATGCCATTTACTTTTGGTTGGGGGGAGGGAGGGGACACACACCTGGTAGAGCTCAAGGATTACACCTAGCTCACCTAGCTCAGGGATCATTCCTGGAAGGGACCATATATGCTGCCTGGAATCAAATCCATGTTGGCTACCTGCAAGGCAATACTGTCTTATCCACAGTACTATCTTATCTGTCCAGCCCCGGTGAGTGACACTCACTTTCTTCTCAGAAATCACTATCAGACTGCCTGAATCAAATTCTTTGAGGAATGAACACCAAATATGCGTTTTCTTGTACATCCAGGATGTTAGTACATGCCAGCTCCCTATCAAAGACAATGTTTTGTATCTTTTATGAATAACAATGTAAATTTTCGTCTATCAAGAATAACAGCCTGCCATTAATGGCCATGATCCAGAAACTCACAAATAAATATCAGAAGAGATCAACAAGTTACAAAGATGCCTCCAGACCCCAAAGTCAAAAATTTTATTACTTTTTTTACAAAGTCAAAAATTTTTAATTGTTTTGACTTTGTAGTAAACTATCAAATCTAACAGTAAGCTATTAAATTTAACTCCACCAATATCACCCTATTTAAAAATTTAGAATTCCTCGGGCAACATCTCATACTAGATGCCACTGATATACCAAGAGTATCACACAACATTTGATGGGGTGTAAAGTAGAAGGCAACCATATATATATATATATATATATATATATATATATATATATATATCAGCCTCTCCTTCCTCATCCTTCTCAACGCTGCCATATTGGTGATGACTTTGGGGGAAGGGGAATTAGACCACTATAATTACTGGTTTTGGCATATTGAATACACAACGGATAGCTTGCCAGGCTCTGCCGTGTGGGCGGAATACTCTCGGTAGCTTTCCAGGCTCTCAGAGAGGGATAGAGGCTTTTGGGGCAGCCTCTAATCACCCTTGTAGGTGTTCCCATGGTTCAACCCATATTTGAACTCTGACAAGCTACCCGTGACATATTTGATATGCCAAAAACAGTAACAACAAGTCTCACAATGGAGACGTTACTGGTGCCTGCTCGAGCAAATCGATGAACTGGAGGACAGTGCTACAGTGCATGAAAAATATAAAACAGAGTTACTTGCTTAGGAGTAAGGAGTTAGCACGTGGCAGAATTAAACCTGACTATTGCCATGGATCAGACTGGAGGAAGTAATAGGGATGAAACAGATCCAAGCTGAGTTTCTGCTCACCCCAGAGATTCAAAGAAGACAGAGATAAAGTTCCCACTCAGGGTGGGTACCCCAGTCCCACAGAATAGCCCACAGGCCACATCTATGCCTGATTGATTTGCTTTGCTTGGAAAGTCAACTCTGCTGAGTCTCCAGATACTAAACCTAGACTTGGATGAGATTTAACTTTCTGGTCGAGAAAAAAATGTGTGATTCTGTCCAAATGTCAGATTCTTATCTTATCATGGGAAAGAATTCAAGCACTAGAGAAAATATAGATTAAAAACAGAAAGATTTAGGAAGGGGGACTCGTCCTTCACACCTTACTGAGGTCACGAGTTGCCCCCCACGAGTGGCTCTCTGGCACAGCCATGGCTCCAGAGCCACAGAAACCAATCTTGTAATTGTCTGGCTCTTGGCAGAAATCCCTCCAGGCTTAATAAGTAAAATATCAGAAATCCAAAATTGTGCGACCGTGATAGCAGCCGCATGACATCATATGGTTCTCATAACCAGGTGTAGAAAACAATGCCTTTTCAGCAGTTCTGATTGTTGGGTGTAAACTCTAAATAATAATGGTGCATCTTTTGTCGAAATAATGAATGTAATCAAAGTAGATAAAGAATTAAGTAGAATTCATTTTCCTCACAGGCATTGGGAGGGATGGGAGGGTGGTATATTTGGGTTCTTGGTGGTGAAAAATAAGCACTGGTGAAGGGAAAGGTGTTTGATCATTGCATAACCAAAACTTTAACCTGAAAGCTTTGTAACTTTTCTCAGTTATTCAATAAAAAAAAGAAAGATTTATATTAAGTTGATAGTATATACCCAAGGCATGGGTATTAGAACCCTCAAGGAAGAGACTCACATAAAATTTGGAGGCAAGGATTCTTAAGGAGACTGTTAACTAAGGGAGACAAATATGCAGAAGAGGATGGGTATGAGTACCATGATTTGGGTTGTGCTGAAGTTATGCATGTGTATGAGGACTATATGCTGCTCCCACATCACAGGTATCATTAGCATCTAATTATGCAGATAGGGAGTGTGTAAGTGAATATGTATTTTGGACTAAATAAGGATAAAAGTAAAACAAGCTCAGGATTCTGTTCTCTGAGAATGTTCTGGTTTCTAGCTAAAGCTGGTTTTTCCAAGTCGTATCCGTATCAGGAGCTGAAAATGTCACAGCTGTCTAGCCAAAATAAAGGTAACAAAGCCTTTATTTTTCTTCAGACATAAGATAGTTCCTCAGTTTTGCATGACTGTTTCCTCACTATTTTGCCTATTTAATATGACAAACCACGAGGTTGATCTTTCTGATATGTATACATGATCCATGGCACCCACTACCACCCTTTCCCTACTTTATAAAAACTTTTAATGTTGGTAAAATCCACATGAAATTCATCATCACAAATATTATGTTAATATTTTAAGTGTAGGATTCAGTGGCACTAAGCATATTTTAGTGCATTCATCCATCCACACTACTCTTTTCATCTTGAAAAACTGCAACTCTTACCCAATTTCTCTCTCTCTCTCTGTCTGTCTCTCTGTCTCTCTGTCTCTCTGTCTCTCTGTCTCTCTCTGTCTCTCTCTCTCTCTCTCTCTCTCTCTCTCTCTCTCTCCTCTCTCTCCTCCCCCACCCCAGCAACTCTAATTCTAGCTTCTTTCTCGACTAAATTAACTCATTGAAGTACTTTGTGTAAAAGGTACTCTGGAGTTTAGTATTTAATTTACTGAAAATCAGATTTGGGAGCTGAGTTTTGAATTCATTTATGTGACGCTTAGAAAAGTATAGAAATACAGGAATGACACACTTATGACATGAAGTAGAAATCAAGAAGTCATTAATGAGGCATAGACTAACTTTGACTAAGTGACGCTCTGCTACATAATCTAGCCTTCCTCCATTTAGATTAGATTAGGTTTCTCTCCAACAGCATCGCCTCTCTGCTAACTTTTTCTGCTGTATTGTCATTGTGTTTCCTGGTGTATTTACCTGCTATTCTGTGAGTTCTTTAAGAGAAGTAACCACATTTCATATATCCTTTTATCTGCAGCTCTTGATAAATGGTGAGTGAATGAGACAAAATCACAAATCTTTTACACTAAATAACATGACATCAAAATATATAAAAAATAAAAACTGTTATAAATGAAAGTAGAAATGACAGCTATGTAATCATAAGCTATTTTAAGACACCACTATCAATCTATGACAAATCAATTCAATAAAGAATAAATAAGGTCATAGAAGAATGGACCTATGAAACAAGATTACATTACTATATGCTGAACTTTATAACCCAAGAAATGGAAAATGCCCCTATAAATCAAATGTTTAGAAAAATGAATCATGACTAGGCCAGCAAAAAACCTTCAAATTGCTGTACAATTCACAAATTCTATAGAGCAATTTCTGGAAGGAAATACAAAAAAACAAAATATGAAGAGAAAAAATAGTAAATGTTTTAAAGATATTGAAACACTTTGTATATAAATTCTATTTTTCTAAATGTTTAAAAATTCCATGCTAGAATAAATGGGCATAATAATGATGGATAAGTATGTATAAGTAAAAATTTTAACTTGCATAAATCAAAATATACAAAATTAAAGGCAAATGATAGATATTAAAAATATTTGCCAGCAACATTAAAATAAGAATCTTTAAAAATAAAGAACTCAGGGGTATGATGCTGCCAGCAGGTCAGTCTGTACCTGTGAAGCGAGTGCAACAGCAGCCTAATGGTGCCTTCAGATTTCCAGATACCCCAAAATTGCTGCTGTGCTTTTGGTCAGACCCCAAAAACTTGGGGCAAAGTTTACCAAGAAAGTAAATGGCCAAAAATTAGGTATGTGGGAAACACACCCACAAACCACCTCCGGCTCAGCTATATAATTGGAGGCATGGCCTCTCTGGTTCCTGATTGAACTGCCTAATGGCCATGATCCCAGAGACTCAGAAACAAATCTCAAAGCCCAGTGGTTTTGGGCAGAAATGTGTCCGGTCCCTGCAGTAGGTTACTGGTGCTGGGCCAACCCAGGTGGGAATAGGTTTCGTACCTTGGCCTATTCCCCCTGGCGACCTGGTGGCCGCCATCCTCCAGAGGCCACTGGACAGTCAGGTTTGGGCCCACAGTGATGAGACACGCAGGGTCTCACGGGATGGGGGTGGAGCTGGTCCTGTCCTCCCCACCCCAACAAGACCCCAAGTCATTGCCCACGAATTCCCTCTCTGGCTCCTGATCAAGCTGCTTAACGGCCATGATCCAAGAGATTTAGAAACAAATCTCAAAACCCAGTGGCTTTTGGCAAAATGCGTCAAAACCCCACAGTAGGTTACTGTCGCCGGGCCACCCCGGGGGGGGGGAAGGGTATTGTCCCTCCGCCTGTTCCCCCTAGGTGGCCACCATCCTCCAGAGGCCACTGGACAGTCAGGTTTGGGCCCTCAGTGATGAAACACACGGGGCCTCATGGGATGGGGGTGAAGCCAGCCCTTTCCTCTCTGTCCCAACAAGACCCTGAGTCGCCGCCTATGAACGGCCTTTCTGGCTCCTAATCAAGCTGCTTAACGGCCATGATCCCAGAGAATCAGAAGCAAATCTCAGAACCCAGCAGGTTTTGGCAGAAATTCCTCCAGATTAACATTACATGATTCCAATGGCAACTTTATAAGAAAGACAAAGGAAGAAAAGAACATGAATTCACATTGTTTAAACTTTTAGCTGTGTACTACCATTTACAAATCATCAGGCTTCTGTTAATAGTTTGTCTAATCTTTCTAAAATGTCCAGGAGAAACCAATTTTCATCTTTGCATCCTAACAAATGATGAAAGCTATACAAATATTCTTGTCTCTACCAAAAATCATATATTTAAAAATAAAATCCCCTCTCCCTCCAGAAGGACTGGAGCAATAGCACAGAGGGTAGGGAGTTTGCCTTGCACATGGCTGACCTGGGTTCAATTTTTTCTGTCCCTCTCAGAGAACCTGTCAAGCTACCAAGAGTATCTTGCCCGCACAGCAGAGCCTGACAAACTCCCTGTGGCGTATTCGATATACCAAAAACAGTAACAACAAGTCTCTCAATGGAGACGTTACTGGTGCCCACTCAAGCAAATCGATGAACAACGGGAGGACAGTGCTACAGTGCTGCTTCCTCCAGAAAAAAAAAATAACAAATCCATATTCCAGCAAAATTTAAAAGGAGAAACACCAGGACAGCATTAAACTTACAAAAATAAGACAGAAGTGCATTTGGGTTTATGCAGCTTATAGATAGACATTTATCTGTTAACCTTTCCAGAATGGCTTCTGCTAATGTTCATATCTCAAGTAATGTCTCTCTTTCCTTGCAACCTGAGTCCTCTAACCCCAGTCATGAATGAATGACCTACTCATTATGCATGTAATGACTATCTTGCAGATAATACATGGCCTTTTTATCAAAACACTGTTTTTTGTGATGGTGGTCCCTTTAGAGACTAACCAGGAGTAATACATGTAGAAAATATTTGTGACATGAGAGACTATTTTGAAAGCACAAAATGTAAAACTTACTCCACTCATCCTTACAGGAGAGAAGAACAGTTATATAACAATTTCTCCTTTAGGTCAGGTAAATATTTGTAATATTTTTAGATATATCTATAAAAAATGAAAACAACCCTATCTAAAATTTTATGTTCTTTTAGACTCTGTTAAGCTGTTTCAAAATCTGATACATGATACCTCTAAACTAAGAGGAATTTTAGTCTTGTTAAATGCTAACAAGATCTCAATAAGTTATTCTAAAATAACTCTAATCCTTTATTACAGTTTCATCACTAGTTTATACACAATCATTTTACCTTTGATAAACCTCAAGATTTTAAAAATAATTATTTCAGGGGCTGGAGCTATAGTATAGTGGGGAGGGCTTTTGCCTTGCATGTCGATGACCCTGGTTCTATCTCTGGCATCCATATTATCCCCAGAGTACCACCAAGAGTAATTCCTGAGTGCAACGCCAGGAGTTACTCCTGAACATTGCTGAGTATTACCCAAAAAACAATTAATTAGTTAATTTGCTCGAGCGGGCCCAGTAACGTCTCCATTGGAGACTTTGTTGTTACTGTGTTTGGCATATCGAATACGTCACGGGGAGCTTGCCGGACCTTGCCGTGCGGGCGAGATACTCTCGGTAGCTTGCCGGGCTCTCCGAGAGGGGCGGAGGAATCGAACTCGGGTCAGCCATGTTGGCTGCGTGCAAGGCAAACGCCCTACCGCTGTGCTATCGCTCCTTATTTAAATAGTCATGATCTTTGAATACTTTGTACTAGGAAACAAACAATGGATTAATTTGGTTTTATTGGGTTTGTCTGTTGTGGGTATTTATTTTATTTGGGAAGCATTTATTTTAGACTTTCAAAAGGTTATAAGTTAAATTTATTTTTTATTTAGGATACCTTTGGTTATTCTGAGGTCTTACAACTCCATATGAATTTCAGCCGCATTTGGTCTATATCTCTAAAAAAAAAAGGGTGTTTATATCGGGGCTCCATGGAACTATATATTGCTTTGACTAGATTGTCGTTTTGACAAAATTAGCCCCCATTTAATGAATAGGGGATATGTTTTCATTTTATGTCTTTATATTGGGGTTATATATTACTCAAGGCTCTGCACTCAGGGGTCACTCCTGGTAGGGGCATGTGCAAGGCAAATGCAGAGTAGGAATAACCCCTGAATACTTGATGTGTCCTGAACCAGTACCACTTATCCACCACCCCCCAGCCTAATACTTGAAAAAGACCTGGACATAGGGGCTACAGTGATAGTACAGAGGGCATGGTGTTTGCTTAGTGACTGATCTAATGACTGATCAATTTAATTCCAGTTCAAATTTTTATGCACTTGTTATATTTATATAGTGGAAATTTAGTGACTGCTGGATGTTGTTCTGTTCAATGTCTGGGTACAGTTACACCTAAAAATAGAACTGAAAATTAAAATGTCATAACACATTTAAATTAATGTATTTTTAAATAATCCCTCTGTGTTGCCAGGATTTTTTTTCACAGCACTATTTCACTTTTCTGACCTCATTCGCATTTCCACCAATATAAGCTCTTATTTAAAAATTGGAAGAGGGAATAAAAGAGAATCAGAAGTTACTAACTTAATAGGATAAGAACAAACTTAAAAGCAATGGCTTTGAATTATAACAAGGAATCTGGGTCTATTAGAGAAAAAGTCAAGTATTGAACTCAGGTCTCTCACCTAAAATATACAGTGATCTTTCTTGCCCAATTTCAAATTTAGTACAGCAGGGAGAGTGCTTCCTTGCATGCAGCCGACCCGGGTTCAAGCCCCAGAATCCCATATGGTCCCCCAAGCACATGAGGAGTAATTCTTGAGTACAGATCCAGAAGTAACCCCAAAGAATTGCTGGGTGTGACCCAAAAGGAAAAAAATTCAAAACCCAAAACAAACAATCAAATAAAAACCTCAAATTTAGCTAGCTCAAAATTTCAACTAATAACACCACCTTTCCAAGGACTATAGTTCCTGTATTCAAGGAAATAAGAGCTTTATTTTACATAAAATTTTAATACAGCTTTTTTGGAGAAAAGATTATCATTTTCCATTACTGCAGAATTAAACTAAGATTATTCTCAAATGAACTTCTCATTTTAGTGTGATAGAGAATTAAATTTTTTTTTCAGTTTCAATTAAAACCTTATTGTCTGCAATATCACTTTTATACTTCTTTGAATGGGTTTTCTTTTTAAAAAACTTTTGGAGAGTAGAATATACATTTACATTTGTCATGGGTATTTCTAGATGTTCTTTCTTTATAAAGTGTAAAGTTCTTCTTTTATATTTTATTGATAAGTATCACCTAATTTAAGAATTTTTAAATATCTCTTCTACGTTGAATTGTATTTTTACAAGATGAAATAGAAGTGAGTTTTTTAAACTATTGTTTTCATGATTATCCCTAGTTTCTTAGATAAGGTCTATCAAATTTTAGCCAAAATTATTTCGTAAAAAGTTATTATTCTCATTTGCACATTTGCTATCTTTTCCTAAAATAACTCAGAGTAATTTATAAACATTTATTATAGCAAATAAACATCTTCCCTTTTCCAATAACTTGTGTTCTGTGATTGGTTTCAGGGTGCAACAATGCTTTGGTGTTAGCCCGTGGTTCAACCCTGCCACTGAAAAAAAGAATATACAATACTCTAATTTTGGACATCTTTCAATGTAAAGTGTTTCTCTTTATGTCAGTGTGTCAGTTTTGTTAGTAATGCCTGATGTGAAGTCACAAAACCAAGTGACTACCAAAAAGAATTCCTGCAGTACATGTGTATTATGTGTCTCCAATGTCTACAATATATGTGCTTGTGTGTGTGTGTGTGTGTGTGTGTGTATGTGTACAGTACATGTTCACTATATGTCATTTTCTAGGTAGGAAAATCTCAAGCAACTTAGAAAATAGGGAAAATATATCCTTTACCTGAGAACTGATACAAATCAATTATCCTACACTGCATTCTTCAGCTGTAGAGCACTGAAAGCTCCATAAAGATGCTGCTTTTGGCTGCAAGACTTTTGAGCTAATCATATATGACACTTCTTGTGTTAATTTCTAAGTACTTTATAATGTTAAATTTCATCAAAATGCCAATTACAAAATTTCTTATTTAGGGCATAAACTTCATTCTTCTTCTCTTCCAGATTATTCTCATTTTCCTCTTAGCAATGAATAAGATTTGCCAATTTCTTTTCTTTTACTGTAATTCAATGGGCGCTTAAGTACTATGCTTGCATACTGATCTTTCAGTCAGACTAGTTGCTGTGCTCCACAAGCCCCTTATTGTGTGTGTTCAAGAGCCTTTGTTTCCTAAAGCTATGTGTATTGATTTTTAAGACTGAAAAGCAAGAGCAATGCTCTTCACATGTCTATAGTAAAGGACTGGTTTTACTTTTTTATTATTTCTAATTGGGCACTACATAATCAGGACAGAGTTCACACATGAAATATACCCACTCCATGAACAAGGCTAAAACAAAGATATCAAGTTGCTACAAATGTTTTTGTTCTTACCTTGTCACAGTCCAGTAATAAACAATTGATAAATAATGAGCTAATCAGATCTTTATTTTCCAGATAGATCTTTCCTAAGATCTTTAGTACAAAATTGTGAATAAAGAAGAATTGGGCCCAATTGCTGGCACTTAGCAGGATGTGTTATCAGGACCATCCCAGTCTGACCACCTACATGACATCTTCAGTCCTTGAGACTTCCCATTCATTGCTCCTGTTTACTTGCTTCAATACATAGCACATGTACACAGGTGGGCATTTCTGATATATAATATGTGATATATAGAATGTGGGGCTTCTATATAATCCAGGAGCAGTCTCAGTGAAAAGAGATAGTCTCTACTCAAAACTAGGAGCTATATTATGTCAATATGCTACAAGTGTCTTAAAGAAGACACTATAAATTTAATAGTAGCACTGTAGCACTGTTCTCCCGTTGTTCATGGATTTGCTCTAGCGGGCCCAGTAACGTCTCCATTGTGAGACTTGCTGTTACTGTGTTTGGCGTATCGAATAGATCACATGTAGCTTGCCAGGCTCTGCCATGCAGGCAAGATACTCTCGGTAGCTTGCCAGGCTCTCTGAGAGGGGTAGAGGAATCAAACCCAGATCGGTCACGTGCAAGGCAAACGCCCTACCCGCTGTACTATTGCTCCAGCCCAAATTTAATAGTATTCTTTCAAAATTCATAGTCCACTTGGAACTTCAAGATATGACCTTGGGCAGAAAAGGGGTTTTTGTAAACATGGCTAAGGAGCCTGTTATGAGAATAAGATTATGGTTCTGATTCAATAAGTGATACTCTTAGAAGAGAAAAGACAAGGAAATTTGAGACATAAAAGCACGGAAGAGACATAGACTTACAAGAGAGGACTTATGAAAGGACTTATGAGAGAATGCGGTAAAAGAGAGAGAGAGAGGAGGAGAGAGAGAGAGAGAGAGAGAGAGAGAGAGAGAGAGAGAGAGAGAGAGAATGATGTGTCTATAAACCAAGGAGTGCTGAGCTTTGCAAACAATTAGCACAAACTAGGAGAAAATTGGGAAACAGATTCTCCTTCAGAGGTCACTGAGCTTCAACCTTCTTGAAAATAGATATTGGAATTTTGGTGAAATGAACTGTGAGAAAACACATTTCTGTTGACTTAAGTCAACCAGATTATGGAAATTTGTAAAAGCAGTCCTGGAAAATTGATACACTTATTAGCAACTCTACATTGCATAAGCATTAAAAAAATGTACTGGCCACAAGAGGATTAGACAGAAGATGAGTTGAGGATATAAATCATTTTGTCACCACTAAAACATTACCTTTTTGAATTTATATTTTGTCAGTTTGTTGGAACAACAAAATAAAAGTTAGTCATTATAAAAATCAATGTAGTAAAATGTCTTACTACAAAAACCTGCATTTGAATTCTAACTTAACACTTTCTTTTTTATGAATACTTACTCTCAAAATCTCCCTATTTCTATTTGTATAATGATCTTTTACCCCAATTCCACAAAAAAAAATTGTAAAACTATATAAAATAACTGTAAAATAAAATATTCTATAAAGTTAAAATTTCTATAAAATAAATAGTGGTCATTATGAAAATAAAATGACGTATTCTTCTATGCATATAGCATGATAAATGCTGAAATTAAGTTTATCATCATTTGGTGTGATGTGTTTAACCATAAGTATATTAGCAAACAAAATGATTCTAGTAAATGCATTAATGGAGTCTAACCATGGCTACTAAAGAAAGGATAAGTTGGGGGAGGGGGAGGATCAAGGAAACAGAAAAAAAAATAACTTCTGTTTTCCTCTTCTGGAAAAATCAACAGGGATAAAATCCTTAGCACAGAGTCAGAAGTAACCCCAAGACCACTAGATATAACCTAAAAATCAAAAGAGAAAACAAAACATTTGAATCTGGAGCAAGGACAGCAGGCAGAGTGGCTGCCTTGCAGTTGCTGACCCAGGTTCAACCTTCGGCATCCATATGGTCCCCAAGCACTGCCAGGAGAAATTCCTGAGTGCAAAAGCCAAAACAATGCAAAAAAGAATGACAACACACAACAGCAGGCCATAGAGATGGTGAGAAATTAAGCAATGCAGAATTTTGAACAACTATAAAATTGCTATAAGGAAATAATGATACTGAATGTAAAATACCTTGCATCCTACTCAGCCAATACTAATCAATCAATAAGTATAAGTCAATAACAAGATTGCAGTGTTTGAAGAGAAAATTGGAATATGAGTACAGTAATGGGTACAGACATTTTTCAATGCTTAATATTGCTATTAAAAGTGACAGTGGGGCTGGAGAGATAGTACAGTGGATAAGATGTTTGCCTTGCACATGGCCAAGCCAGGTTCGATCCCTGGCATCCCATACGGTCCCCCAAGCACCGCCAGGAGTAATTCCTGAGTGCAGAGCCAGGAGTAACCACCAAGCATCGCTGGGTGTGGCCCAAAAATAAAAAATAAATAAAAGTGACAGCAAAGGATAATAAAATCTTAAAAATAAATAAATAAATATTTTGACTATAAAAAAGAGTAATAGTATTTGGTGTTCCCTTCTCTATCTGAGCTCCCTTTTCCCTTAGCATGTGTGGTTGGCCTCCAAGCCATGGAGTAAAATTCCTGGTACTAATCTCGGCCATTCTTGGGTGTTAGTCTCCTATTTTGTTTCTTTATGTTCCCCAGATGAATGCAATCTTTCTATGCTGAAAGTAGACTATAGACCAAACATGATTGTCACCCATTGCCTCTTTTGCAAACCACAACACCCAATAAGAGAAAGAGAGAAAAAATAATAAACACTAAAAAGTGTTTTAAACACAGTTCTCAGTTGCAAAGACAGAATCATCTTTAGTCTTATCTTTTTGCATACAACGTTAATTTTCAACCAATCACGGGTGATTTTATTATTCCACCTTATAATGAATTACTTGAATTTTAATAATGAACTCCAATATAGATAATGTCAATTCACAGTGCTAACTCAATAGTGGTATAAATTGTGGTCATAGTCATAAATTAGATCCTCGGAAAAAATGGTAATGTAAATTAATATCACATGTGTCTTTAATTACCAATTCAAAACGTCTTATCCTATCTGTACAATTTTGCAGTGAGTGTTAGTGATGAAAGTGAGGAGTTTCAAAGTAAAAACCAATTAAGCAAATATACAATAACTAAACTATCATTTTCATGTCACTTGGGAATTATAACAATATAACTGCAAAATACTGCCGTCTGCTTTTCCTCCCAGTAATAGATAATATACTTCCTGAAAATTTCTGGTAGTTATGTAGAATATCTTAGAGACATCTAGCTTTTGTATTTCCCATCATTTACATAACCCATTGTTTTGGTTTTTGTTTTAGGTTTGAGGCCACACCCTGTGGTGCTAAGGGCTTTCTCCTTGCTTTGCCCATAGGGATTACTCCTGGTGAGCTTAGAGAACCTTATGGGGTGCCAGAGACCAACCATACCCTGGCTCACTGCAAGCAGAATAAGCACCTTACTGCTATGCTAGTTTTCTGGCTCTGTTGACATAATCTTTTCACATAAATACCTCAATTGATTTCTCTAAATTCTATAAAGTAGATAAGATCTTGCAAAAGTATAGATATTTTTTGACACCCACAGTAAAAATTTAAGCTAGAATTCAACTCCTAATTCATCTCAAAATGTATTGTTTACAGTATAACACACATCATTTCTCCTAGCAAGAAACTGAATAGTTTTCTCATACAAATTTGAAAACAATAAAAATGAGACTTCTGGGCTAGAGAAATAGTTTAGAAAATTAAACCAGGTCTTTTGCATGCAGGAGGCACAGGTTTGATCTTCAACACTGCTTAATTACCTAAGCACCCATAGAAGCAAAATCTCTAAACATGGAGCCACCAGTATGGCCCTCCAACAGAATAAAATCAAAAAAGAGAGAATACTATAAAGTCCTCAGATCAAGCTTCATAGAGATCTTCTGCCTTTCACAGTCCAATCTTTCTTTCACAAGCTTCTTTTAAATTTTTATCTCTATAAGAAAAACTAGGGCATTAACCTAACCCATGGCTGCAGGCATCTTCCAGAGCATAATAATGGAGCAAGTCCTTCTTTGACCTAAAATGTCTGGAAACACAACGTGGCTGTTCCCTCCTGCTAAGCACTGAAACCCACTCAGCTCCAACCTCTGCTGCAACCATCAGGTTACTCTGCTTGAATTACTCTCTTAATGAACAGAGCCAGATGGTGGCCAGAAAGTTTACTGGACAAAATGAGCTTCCCTTTCCATGAAATCTGATTGTGTCTTTCTTAAGAAAAACATCGTCTTTTGTTTTCTGTATTTTCTTATATTCTTCTTGGCTGGGCTGGAGTGATACACAATGGGTAGGGCGTTTGCCCTGCACGTGGTTAACCCGGGTTGATTCCTCTATCCCTCTCAGAGCCCAGCAAGCTACCGAGAGTATCCTGCCAGCACAACAGAGCCTGGCAAGCTCCCCGTGACGTATTCGATATGCCAAAAAGAGTAACAACAAAAGTCTCACAATTCGTTGTAAGATGTTACCAGTGCCCGCTCGAGCAAATTGATGAACAATGGGAGGACAGTGCTACAGTGCTACTTTCTTATATACTCATATTTTTATCAAAAAATATTGAGCTATCATGATTTATAATAATATTAATATTCAAGGTCTAAGCTTACAATACTACTGAACCACATCCAGCACCAAAGTGCCAATATCTCACCATTACTGTTCTAATTCCCTTCTCACCTAACCTGCCCCTCTATTAGGTTTCCCCAGTTCTTCTGGGGTTCTAATGTTCATTTTTCACTGACCACTGCCTGTTTTTTTACTGTATATGTTTCTTTATACTCTCTATATAAAAGAGATCGTCCAGTGTTTGTTTTTCTCCTTCTGACTCATTTCACTTAACAAGACACCCTCCAGTTCCAACAGTGTGATGAAATTTAAGATTCCATCTTTTCTTATAGCTAAATAGTATCCCATTGTGTATATTTACCACAATTTCTTGATGCACTCATTTGTAGTTGGATACCTGGGTTATTTCCAGATCTTGGAATTGGTAAATAAAGCCATAAGTAATATAGTTGTGCATACATCTTCTCAAATTAATGATTTAGTGTTCTTGGGATAAATATCATGGAGTGGAATCACTGGGTCATTTGGGAGTTCCATTTTTAATTTTTTAAAAAAAATCCCCATATCATTTTTATTAGAAGATAAACCAAACAACAGTGTCAACAATAGCTGAATTATATTTTTCACTGTATCCCACCAGCAGTTTTTTTGATACAAGCCATTTTTATGGATGTGAGGTAATTATTTTCTTGTCATTTTAATTTGCATTTCCCTGATAATCTATGATGATGAACACTTTTCATAAGCATGTTGCCTTCAGTATGTCTTCCTTGAGAAAGTGTTCCTCTTTTTCTATATATATATAATTTGTTTAATATTTTAATGAATCACAGTGAGGTACAGTTACAGACTAAAAACTTTTAAGCTTACGTTTCAGTCATACAATGATCGAGTACCGATCCCTCCACCAGTACGTGAGGCCAGCTTCCAAGCTTTGGAGCAATCCTCCTGGTATTCATCTTTGGTGTAAGTCTCCCATTCTGTTAAGAAAGTGTTTCTCTTGGGCCGGAGCGATATACAGTGGGTAGAGCATTTGCCTTGCACGCACCCAAATCGGGTTTGATCCCCAGCATCCCATATGGTCTCCCCAGCACCACCAGGAGTAATTCCTGAGTGCAGAGCCAGGAGTAACCCCTGAGCATAGCAGTCAACCCAGGTTCGATTGAGCCTTGTGTGTAGATAGATAGATAGATCACTGTAGCACTGTCCTGTTGTTCATCGATTTGCTCAAATGTCTCCAGTAATGTCTCCATTGTGACACTTGTTGTTACTGTTTTTAGCATATCAAATACATCACAGGGAGCTTGCCAGGCTCTGTCTGCTGTGCAGGCCGGATACTCTTGGTAGCTTGCTGGGCTCTCCGAGAGGGATGGAGGAATAGAACCAGGGTCAGCCACGTGCAAAGCAAATGCCTTACCCACTGTGCTATCACTCCAATCCATAGCAAAACATAAAGAGAAAAATATTCTGTCAGGGGAAAAAATGCTATGAAATACTCTTTCTCTACAAGTTCTATATGGTAATGTGAAAGAAATGCCCCGACTTACGACTCGAGCTTGAAGTATTTCAGGGGCCAAGGATGCAAGTGAGTTATCGGCCTGTGAAAATTGGTCAAAGATTTGACATTTTGACATAAAACCTGTCTTTTATTTCAAAGCATAACATTAGGTATTTATCTTTTTATGCCAGAGAGATTTAAAAAAATGGAAACAACGTGTGGTTCCTAAGATGAGGCCCATGCCCCAGTGTGTGTTTTCAAAAGGGCTGGTGATGCTCTATCTCTTTCGCCGCCTGCGTTAGGTGGTCTCGGGCCACTTCCACCACCCCAGGGAGGCCAATGGCGATGGGCAGGGGAAGGAACGAACGGGGGCTAGGCTGGTTGGTATCAATTGTAGTTTATTCCAATCTTCCCTTCTGCTTCTCTCTCTCAAGCCTGAGTCCCTCTCACTTCTGACTCTGCCCTCTGGAGCCCGAGCCCAAGCCTGAGCCCCCTCCGAGCTTACAATCTTAGTTTATATAGCAATCACACAGGGTGGTGACACAAAGATGGGTTAAACATTAACAAATCAACAAAAAGAGGTAAGACCACTCCTCCAGGAGACTGACTCAAGGATAAAATCTCGTCTAAAGAGATTATTCCAGATTACTAGGAGATCTGCTCAAGGGTGGGATCCCAACAAGGGTGTGTTCTTTCCTCAGCTAGTAATCCACTTAAATAGTTGTAGTAAATCTGCTTTTAATATTTTTAGCAATGTCATTCTGTATGAGCACAGTAAGAGATATAAATTTACAGTTTGGTTCTTCCTGAGGACATCTCACTATATATTCCACAGTCCTCAGGCCAGGTTAGTCTTCCTAGCTCCAACAGGTTCCTAGTCTCAGCATTACCTTTGAATCATGACAGCATTTGTCTATGACCACGCCCTCAACTTATAGTTGAGTATCGTGATGCTTTGGCCTGACCCATTTCGATGTCAGGGTAGCTCACAGTTTGCCCTGGGTCCATTCAGTCCCTCATTGGGACCCTGCTTTTGGGATGCTAGGAACTAAGGGCAACTGAATCAAGAAAGCAGATGCCCAGGAGTAAATATTTTTTGGAATCAATCAACTCCCAAGTTACAAAGCATAATATTAACTGTCTTCCTGTGTCCATACAGAAAGGACATTGCTTTAAGGTAAACTATGCAAAAGACATAACTTACAGTACAAATTCAGTGTGCTTAGAAGGATCTGATCTTACAAGCTAACATAATCTGAATAGGGAGAAAAGGTGATTAACTGGCTAAAGGGAAGAGCACAGAGAAGAGTTTACAGATAAACAGAGGAATGAGAGTGACTCAGGAGCACTGTGATGGGTGTAACCCAATAAACCTAAGCTCCCTGTGGCAATGTTATCCTACACCCCAGAGTGTATATAGGTAAAGGTAAAGGTAAAGGCCCTCCCGTTGATCGTCGATTTGCTCGAGCGGGCCCAGTAACGTCTCCATTGGAGACTTTGTTGTTACTGTGTCTGGCATATCGAATACTCTCGGTAGCTTGCCGGGCTCTCCGAGAGGGGCGGAGGAATCGAACTCGGGTCGGTCATGTTGGCTGCGTGTAAGGCAAACGCCCTACCCGCTGTGCTATCGCTCCAGCCCGGAGTGTATATATGTTCATATATATATATATATATATATATATATATATATTTCCCCTAGGACTAGTCGCCTTCTACTTTAAACCTATCAAATGTGGTGTGATACTCTTTATATATTAGTGGTGTAAAGTATGAGAAGTTGCGCTGCTGCGAGGCCCAGAAATAAAGTCACTCATTAATGGGCCTCATCTGAGCATGTGAAGAGCAGCCATGAGCATGGCAGCAGTTGAGTTCTGGAGCTTTTTGGCTGCCAGGGCTGACTCTATTGGAGCAGGGAAAGGAACTCACCCACCTGCCTCCAGATTTCCCCGAATAAAACAGCCTGGCACAGAATCTGGAGGCATGTTCTATGGCATATTGTTCCTGATTCAATCTTGAGATGTTTGTATGTTTCTAAACATTTGTTCTTTTCTTTGAGGTTGTCTCATTTATTGATATGAATATTCTCAGAGAAGTCTCATAATCCATTGCATTTCATGGCATCATTTGTAAAGTTTTAAATTTATGACTCCATTTATTATTAGTTTTCACTTCTTTCTTTGTGTATCTATTTTAAAAATTAATACAACCCAAGGGGTTTATGAATTCCTGATTTCACTGACTTTTAAAATTGTGTTTTGGGGTGATGTAGAGAAAGTACAGCAGGTAACTAGGCACTTGTCCTGCATGCAGCTGACCCCGGTTCAATCCCAGCACCCCATATGGTCCCATGAGCATATATAGGAGTGATCCCTGAGAGTAGAGTCAGAAGTCAACCCTAAACACCACTTGGTGTGGCCTCAAGACCAAATTTAAAAATATAAAAATTGGTTTGAGGATTTATATTTTGCTAATTTTTGCTTCAATTTAATTTTTTGCTCCCCTTACTTTTTTTCTTTTTCTAGATCTTTTAGTTTTATACTTAGATTGCTTTAGAATTTTCTTGCTTCATGAATAGGTCTGAAATAATGTAATCCCTCTGTATTACTATAAATTCCTACTTCAGAGTGCTACATAGTACAGATTCATATAACTCTTGTCTTAACTTTTTCTGGATATCTTATTTCTCCTTTTCTGTTTTTGCTCAACACTTATTCAGTAGTATACTGTTCAATCTCCACACATTTAAGATTTTCCATTTTCTTTTTTATTGTGTGATTTCTAATTTTCTACCACTGAGATCAGAAAAAATTCTTGATAATATTTTAATCATCATTAATTTACTGACACTTGTGTATAGTATGATGAAAGACTACAAAGACAGTATACAAACTCCTGTTGCATTTCTATACACAGTGAACAGAAAGAAAAAAGAAGAAAGCAATTTCACCAAAAATAACACTTTGAAAATAATTTTGCAAAGGACAGAAAATAATTGTGTAATATAAACCATATTACACAATTATTTGTAATTGTGTTTCAATTGAAATAGAACACATTCAAAAATGACAAAATGTTCTGTGTTCATATATGTGATAGAATTAGCATTTCAAGGGGTCATCTTAACTACAGTGACACACAGACTTAATGCACTTTTTATCATAATTCCCATGACATTCTTCAAGGAAATAGAAAAAACATGGTACTAAAATATTTATGGAACCACAACAGAGAAGGGAATACTGAGTGGGGTGGAAAACAGGGTGGGGAATGAATGGCAAGTATCACCTTTCTTGAAACTATACTACAAAATTGGAATGGTCAAAATATTATGGTTTTTGATTACAAAGAATATACCTAGCTGCCTCCTTTTGGCAAATATTTCACCTCCTATTAGAAGATAAAACTAAACTAATTGAATCTCCCTAAACTATTTCAGACAGATATAATTAAACAAGAAACATTTTTTTATCCTTCTGGAGAAAATGAAGCAAAATTGCCACCCAAGTGATACCAGGAGAAAAGAGCATCCACAATCCAACACAATTTCACTCTTCATTTTAAGTACTGCTGCTGCTAGTTTGTTTTATTATCCCTCTATCTGAAGGATAGCTCACAAGCCAAGAAATAGTATTAGAGTCATTTTCAGATAACTAAGATTCAGGGGTGGTTCATTTCCAGAGCATAATAACCTGGCCAACCCAACTGATATGCTCTCTCTGTGAAGTGTATATATCCTTACTGCTTATGAACATATTCTTCCAAATAAACTCTAGTGATCAATAAAGTAGTAAATAATCACTGTAAATCAACTAATTCCAACTTCAGCATTATTATACTAGCTGATTCAAATAACTTCTGAAATATTCCCAAAAGCTCATTGATAGATTTAAGAGTTACATACAGCTCCCCTAGCTCCTCAGCATAGCTGAGAAACTTCTGTTTAGGCCTTTTATTTTATCACCCTTAAGTATGTTAACTTCCTGTAAATCTTTATAACAATTTCTGATTCAAAATATAATTCATACCATCTACTATCCTCCCCTTTAATCTTCAAACTTCCTTTCAATTAGTTAAGAAGTTTTTGTCTTTACTTTCAATTAATTTCAATCTTAAAATAACCCGAGAAATAGAAATATATTTTCCAAATTTTATGAAGTTGTCTTTGGATCTCATGTAACAAAATATTATTCATATTTTGTAAATATATTTCTTAAAATTTACTAAATAAAATTTATAACTAGAAGTCTTAGACATGAAATCAGATTCATAGTTTTAAGACTACAACAGCAGAAAGTACCTTTCTAATTGTACTCACATACACGATTTGTTCAATACAGAATAGGCATTTTCCTGGGTTTTCCATTGTCTAGTTTTAAGGCCTTTGTGCATTAATAATTTTTCATCTATTTCACTTTGTTTCATTATTAAATTTTTTTAAACATTTTTCCAATTCTACCTCAGCCTAGCAAGCAAACAACTTCAAACACAAAAGCTGAATGAAACCCAACTCACTGAAGGTCACATTTAGAACTCTGAATTTCCAATTGTTAAATGTTTCTTTCACTCTAAAAATACTCTGATCAGGCAGAAGAATCTCAAAATTATCATTTGAATGAAAATCAGAATCTACTTGGAAAATTGCATACATTTCTGGGAACTGGCACCAAGGTCAAGAACTTCTGAGCACAATACAAGAATTAAAATTAAACTCAACATTACAACATTTTAGAGCAAAGAAAAATTTAAAGATTTCCTGTAATGCTTTTTAATTTCAAACACTGTACAGTTATAAGGTAAAAAGCCTTAATGAATTTGAAATATCCACTTCTGTCTTTAAAAAAAACACATTTCCTTGAGAATTTTCTATTATTAAAGCATTATTGGGTAGACAGTGAGAAATTACAGCAGGCACAGCACTTGCCATGCTTGTGGTTGATCCAGGTTCAGTACACAAAATCTCACATGTTCCCCTAGCTCCACCCTAACTCCATCCCTGAACACAGAGCCAGAAATAAGCCCTGAGCACTGCTGGATATGGCCCAAAAACAAAAGGAAAGGGAGGTAGCATTATTTCCTATCTTTTGACAAAACATAGAAAAATTTATCAATTGGAAACTATTATTCATTCTGATACCATTCAAATAAAAAGAAATAATAACTTATAAAATTGAGTTTGCTTTGTTTATATAAACCAAAATGCTCCTGAGTGAGTTCTTGTTCTTCTAAAGTTTATGTTTAATAACACAATGTTTTTCTTCTCTGAGGGTAATATTTATACCTATATAATCTTTGTATTTCATTATGTATACCCTTTCAGTTTATATATCTATAATTATTATTATGAAAGGCTAGGGCTTTTTAACACCTCCTATGATAGCAATAAAAACATTACAATAATTTTTAAGTGAAATGATCTTCCTTATTGATATTATATAAGATAGTTAACATGCAATTTAATTTCAAGGGTAATCTTAGTACCACATATCTTATATTTTTATTATAGTATATAGCACGAAGAATCAAGTAAAGCCTATATATTTCCATACTGAATTAACATAATTAACATAATGACCAATATTTTTATTAGTTTCTTTTAATTCTAAAAATTTGAAACAATTTGTAAAAATAACTAGTAGCTTGATTAGGAAATACCACTCATAATATAGATTGCTTATATAGTCAGCCCTTCCATAATAATTCTTTTCCATTTTTCCATAAGCCTGTCAGTTTCACTCCTGCCTGCCAATTAATTACAACACTCAATAAAGAATGGTAGTTTGCTTTAGGTTATACAGAAAGAGAGAGCCCTGGAGAAAACAAACACTAATCTCAATCTAGATATGATATCTCAGATGATGTGAATACCAACCAAGAAGTGTTAGTTATTAAATCAATGCCACAATATACAAATTATCAACAGTCATTAAAATACAGAAAAAATATAAATCTGAGGAATACTAGTGTATATATGCATATGTGCATCTATGAGAGAGAGAGAGTGTGGTGTGTGTGTGTGTGTGTGTGTGTGTGTGTGTGTGTTCCAAGTGTATGTATGTTTCCTGGTGCCTGAGTGTGCATGTAATGTGTGCAGTGTATGTGTGCATGCTATATCTCCCTTCATATGAATGTGTCTGTCTCCTGCTCTGTCTGTGTAGGAAATAAACATGCTGGAATACAAAAAGACAGAAAGAGAAAAGAAAAGACAGTAGAAAGCCAAAAATCATTTTCCTTTTTTCAGAGCTAATTCCTCCCATGGAATCAATGAGCTTTTTCTTTTTGGTGTTGTTACATCTGTTTTTCTAAAATACATTTAAAATATTTTATATACTTCAAATATGAATCATGTCACTTGAATCATGTTTAACATACTTTAAAACAGTAGAAATTTTATAATATCATTTTTTTATTAGTGAGACATATGAGGTACAGTTGTAGACTTACAAATTTTTGTGCTTAGGTTTCAATTACACAATGATCAAACGCCCATCTCTCCACCAGTGCCCACTTCCCACCACCACGGATCCCAGCATCCCTCCCACCCCCCTTCCCCCCCCAACCCACCCTGCCTCTGTGGCAGGACATTCCCTTTTGTTCTCTCTTATTGGGTGTTGTGGTTTGCAAAAGAGGCAATGGGTGACAATAACGTTTTGTCTATAGTCTGCTTTCAGCATGCTTCTCCCATCCTGGGAGGATCCTCCCAATACCTTTATTTGGTGTTCCCTTCTCTATCTGAGCTCCCTTTTCCCTTAGCATGTGTGGTTGGCCTCCAAGCCATAGAGTAAAATTCCTGGTACTAATCTCGGCCATTCTTGGGTGTTAGTCTCCTATTTTGTTACTTTATGTTCCCCAGATGAATGCAATCTTTCTATGTCTATCCCTTTCTTTCTGAGTCATTTCGCTTAACATGATACTTTCCATGTAGTACCACTTGTATGTAAATTTCGTGACTTCGTCTTTTCTAACAGCTACATAGTACTCCATTGTGTAGATGTACCAAAGTTTCTTGTGTAGATGTACCAGTCGTCTGTTCTCGCGCACTCAGGTTTTTTCCAGATTCTGGCTATTGTAAAGGGTGCTGCAATGAACAAACAATTGGAACATGTAAGAAAACAGACATTTGTCAACCACTCCTCATCACCTAAATAAAAATATTTTTTTAAAGCTCCTGGACACCAATCTGGGACTTCTTTCATATCTCCCCTAAGAAAGATTACATAATCACAGATAATCTGTGAGTTTAGAGGTTAGCTATTTTAAAATTCATTTTGGAATGATATTCAGATGATATGTATAGATGATAGAAGAATCTGATGTTTATAAGTCTAAACCACTACTGTATAAACAAAATGTAATTCTTTCAACATCTATTATAGTCTACCAGCAATTTTAAAAAAAAATTTCAGCAGCAAAGGTATATATTTTAGGAAGCAATAATTTGGTTTGCTACTAAAACACCTTGGTCGACTTTTAAATTAATATTTATGTGACATGGAGCTCTCCTCTCTTCCCCACCCTCACCTAAGGATTTATTGCAGCTCCCTTGGGAGACAAGCTGGAAGCATGACCCAAAGTAAAGGAATTTTCTCTGGCTATTATCCACAAAGCTTTCTCTCACAACAGTTATCATAAATTGACATATATGGATCTGAATTTATTTATTTTAGTTTTGCCCTAGCCACATTTATATTGAATATATATTATGTGTGTGTGTGTATATATATATTTCCTATGGTGGAAAATATCTAAATGTTTAATCAATTAATGAATCCAAATACAGAAACTTAAAGTAATTTTAACACTTAACCCCACACTCCCAGAGACCCTGCCTGAAACCTTCCACAAAGTCTGTGAGAAGGATATCTGTCTTTGGGCTGAAATATGCTGATGACTTGAGTCCAGTGGTCTCTGGAAGATTCCATCCCAAGAAACCTGCTCCAGCCCTTCCAGGCAGCAGGCCCAGCCCAGAAAGGCTGAGTGAGCTCAGCCAGTCTCACATCCGCAGTCTGACTCTTACCCAGAGTTCTGACAGCCTCTGCTGCTGAATTTCTTTTCAGTTGCCTGTGGACTACAACAGGCCCTGAGAGAATTCCTTTTTGTTTATACATCAATGTTTTAGGCTTATAAGCATCAGATTCTTTTATCATCCATAAATGATTGCTTAGATTCAGTTACTATTTCCTTATGGAGACCAAAGAGAAAGAGTGCAAAATGGAGTGTAAAAAAACTCTTGTCTACTCAACCTTCAGAGTATTTCCATTAAGATTATAGCAGATATGGAAAATAATAATCAAAAGTTCTTATAAAGGACCGTCATGACAATGATAATTGGAAATGATTACTCTGGACAAGAATTCAGTGCTAAAAGTAGGTAATGTGACAAACATGATAACCCTTCAGTACCTGTATTTCTTACAAAGAACCATTACGACAATGATCATTGGAAATGATCGCTATGGACAAGAATTCAATGCTGAAGTAGGTAATGTGTGTGTATGTGTGTGTGTGTGTGTGAGAGAGAGAGAGAGAAAGAGAGAGAGAGAGAGAGAGAGACTGGCATAGTGGAAGGGAAACCCCAGACATAGGGACATTGGTGGTGGGAAATGTACATTGGTGAAGGTATGGTTGTTGGAACACTGAACACTGTATGACTGAAACCCAATTATGAACAACTTTGTAACTATGTATCTCATAGATATTAAATATTTTAAATTTTAGAAAAGAAAGTTCTCACAAAGGACAATGGACAGCGGAAAGAGAAAAATACCTGCAAAAAGAAAAATACATACTTTTAAAGCTAGAACGCAACTTTTATGCTGCCTAATTTTTAACCACTTTGGGACATATATAGATAGACAAAGGGGAGTCAACAACTTTTATTTAACTTTATTTTAAAAATAAATTTTCAAAGTTGCAAGACTTTCCCCATCCTTTTTTGTTACAATTCTTTCAGACAACCACTATTTTCCTGAAATTAAAACATTATTATTGTAAGAAGATGGAGTAGACAAGCCTGGAAAATGTGTTTTTTTTTTCTCCCAAGCAAGAGAGGTGTCTCTTTGGATGTTTCTCCCCTGCAAGTGGCCTTATAAACCAGCAATGTTCCAGCTAATTGGGAGTAATAAGACTATCCCCTAAGGCTGTCTCCAGCTTTCCCTCCTCCAATTTATTTCAGTCAAAACCACAAATGCTTTCCTCTTATCATTTAACTTAAATTTTATCTAGCATTTATGAGGATGTAATCATTACACTTAAATGAAAATAGAAAACATCATTGTGAAATATTTTAAATAGCTAGAAGATTACACTGGGGTATTTATCACTGCACTTGTCTATTTTACTGTAATGTGGAGCCTTCAACAGATACGCAGTACAGGAAAGGCCTTATATAATGTGACAACATCAGTGTTGAGAAAATAAAATAGAAATATTCAAAAAAGTCATTCCTATGATAAGAAAGATAAATAATTATGTAGAACATAAAAAGAAGTAAATTCTTTTTCCCTTTCTAAAGCAAAGGGGGAAAATGGTATTACAAAACAGAGCAAAAAAGTGGGTAAATAAAAAAGAAGAAATGGGGGAAATAAAGATAAAGAAGAATAAAGAAGTAAAACATGCTTTAAAAGTGACTTCTATTTAAAAAGAGGGGGTTAAATACAATATGTTATAGGGGAAAACGGGCTGGAGAGACAGTATAGTGGGTAAGGCACTTGCCCAGATTCAATCCCGAGCATCCCATATGGTTACCTGAGCACTGCTAAGAGTGATTCCTGAGTGCACTGCTGGATATGACACAAAAACCAAAACAGAAAAAACATGCTATAGAAAAAATAAAATATGAACACTTTAAATTTTACATGGAAAGAGTATGTTTCTTTTTTATTTTTCCTTTTTTAGGAAAAAAATGTATCAAAGTAAACAGGGTTTTTTAAAGCTGCTTTTCAGTTTTTCAGCATTATAAAAAAAAGGTTTCTTCCCCTTTTTTAACTGTGATAAGATCGCTCACATCTGTGCTATGCCATTCTAAAGTTCTCTGTCTACAACATGGTAATAATAACTTTAGGAATAGTGTTGTATAGTGTGGCTTTCTAAGACTTATTTATCTTACATAATGATAATTTTATACCCACTGAACCACATTTTTTTACCTTTCCATCCCCCATGGCTGTCAATCACTATCTGTTTCTATGAACTTATTTTAAATACCTCGTGTAAATGGAGTCATGCGGTAGTGCATGGGTTAGCCTTCTTCAACTGCTGGTTTAGTTCACTTAGCATAATGTCTCCTAGACTAAGGCCTGTTGTAGTATATGGCAGCATCAGAATCTCTTCCTTAAGGCTGACTAATATTCCAGTGTATGTATATAAACTTATTTTTTCCCAATCATTTACCAGTGGTCATTTAAGATTTGTTTTGTTTTGTTTTGTTTCATATCTTGGATATTGTGACAAGGCACATGAATATACATATATCTCCTTGGCACACATATTTCAGTTTTTCCCCATTCCCTTCCCTTTGTGGTAATTGTTGTTGTCATTGTTGTAGCATTAGGGGGTCTCATACTTGATTGCAATACTTGAACATATTTGATTGCAACACCAAAAAAAAAATGTCACACATTTGATTGCAGTCTGGGGTCATTCTCAGCAATGTGGGGTCCAGAGCTAGAATTTCCATCCTCATGCATAGAGGCAGGTGCTCTATCACTGAGCTACTGATTTCAATTCTTTTAGATATTTACTCAGAAGTGGGACTGCTATATCATGTGGCAGATGTATTTTTAATTATTTGAGGACCCTCCAAACTGTTTTTATAGTGACTACACAATCCACAAAAACTACCCAAGGTTTCTAATTTCCCCATATTCTAGCCAACAGTTATTATATTTTGTTTTTTAATACCAGTCATCCCAATATTTTTAGGGTGATGCCTCACTATGATTATTTATATTTCCCTGATGACTAGTAATTTTTATAAACCTTTTTATAAACCTTTGGCCGTCCATGTTCTTGAAGAAATGTTCATTCAAGATCCCTGCCTATTTTGATGCTCTATGGGTTTTTTTTCTGTTAAAATATTAACACTTTATCACCTTATTCTTCAGTCTGTGGTCCAAACCAGCCCAAGAAAATTTACTGGCAGTCTGCCAAAAATTTTCCCCAATCCCATAGTAGCAGAGCAGTGGCAGATGTACTAGCTAAAAATTACAATTTTATAACATTGTTTTTTCTTCTGTTTTAGCCATCAGCCAGTCTGTGAAATATTTATCCTTGTATGTGGATGTAAAAAGGTTGGAGAATGCCATCTTATCATACATATGGTGTGCAAATATTTTTCTCCCATTCTGTAGGCTGCCTTTTCATTCTCAGGGTGATTTTCTTAGCTTTGCCAGAAGCTTTTTAGTTTGATGTAGTCCCAGTTGCCTATTTCTCCTTGTGCTGCTAGTGTGGTTGGTGCTTTAGGACTCCTTTCTGTAGACTAGATTTCCTTTGGCCATATTACTGTTACAAAGTCATTTTTTGTTCAAGCTATTACTAGATATTGTTAAGTTGCAAAAGTTTCTAACTTAAACTACCAGAGGCAATGACAAATCCTGACACCAACACAATCTACAAATTTTTGGTGTTTGAAAATGTAAGAAAAATAAAACAACTTTTCACTTTACATTTCTCTAACTCCCTAGAGAGAATAAACATTTTCTCTCCAGTTGTATCTTCTTATCCACTGTCTTTCAGCATTTTATAAATGATCATTTTATCTTCGCCAGTTCATTTTAATAAATTCATTTTTTCTTTATTTCCATTAACCTTTTTATATACTGAATCTCTTTTATAAATATATAATTTTATTATCTTTTATCTTAGGGTTTTATTTTTCTTAAATAAAGACGTGTTGAGTAATATTCAATTTTGTGCAATTTGTTCTAATAATTTAAGCCTATAATGTTCTTTTACATACATATATCATATATTTTCATGTATACTCCTTAACTTTTTATTGATAGTTTTAATTAACTCTTTATTATATCTAGATTTCTTTCTAATTAAAGAAAATAAGCTAAATTTGTAATTTTCTAGCCATTTTTATTTGAAAACATAATAAATTGTGTGTTTATTTATTGTACCTATTTTTCTATTAAGTTTAAAAATACGTTAATCTATTTAAGACTTAACACTGCCACTGGGCTTTCTAGGTTTTGTTCCAGGAAGACACTTTTTTTAAAATTGAATAACTGTGAGATACAGTTTACAAAGCTTTCATGTTTGAGTTTCAGTCATACAATGATTGAACACCCATCCCTCCACCAGTGCACGTTCTCTACCACCAATGTCCCCAGTATCCACCCCCATCCCAACCCTCCCCCTGTCTCTATGGCAGACAATTTCCCCCATACTATCTCTCTACTTTTGGGCATTATGGTTTGCAATATAGATACTGAGAGGCTATCACGTTAAGTCCTTCATCTATTTTCAGCACACATCTCCCATCCCGAATGATCCCTCCAACCATCATTGACTTAGTGATCCCTTTTCTATCCCAGCTGCCTTCTCCCCATTTCTCATGAGGCAGGCTTCAAACTATGGAGCAATATTCCTTGCCCTTGTGTCTACTCTCCTTGGGTATCTGTCTCCTATTATGTTATTTTCTATTCCACAAATTAATGCAGTCTTTCTATGTCTGTCCCTCTTATTCTGACTCATTTCACTTAGCATGATACTCTCCATAACCATTCACTTATAAACAAATTTCATGACTTTATCTCTCCTAAAAGCTGCATAGTATTCCATTCTGTAAATGTACAAAAGTTTCTTTAGTGTGTTCTCGGGCACTTTAGGTGGAGGTTTTGGGCAGGGACTGGAGTATAAGGTTCCTGCAGCAAACTTTCAGGGTTCAGGAGGCTGGGGGGGGGAGGTCTGTGTGTTCCTCATACAGTGATAGGAACCTTTATCTTATTTTACTTTTTTATTGAATCACTGTGAGATACAGTTACAAAGTTTTCATGATTGAGTTTCAGTCATACAATGATTGAACACCCATCCCTCCACCAGTGTGCATTTTCCATTACCAATGCCTCCAGTATTCCTTCCGCCACTCCCACCCCACCCTACTCCCTGCCTCTGTGGCAGACACCTTCCTTCTAATTCTCTCTCTACTTTGGGCATCATGGTTTGCAATACAGATACTGAGAGGCCATCATGTTTGGTCCTTAGTCAACTTTCAGCACACATCTCCCATCCTTAGTGATTCCCTTGAACTATCATTGACTTAGTGTAGACCTTCATTTTGGTTTGGTTTTGCTTCTAGGCCACAGTTAGCAGTGCTTAGGGACAATCCCTGGCTCAGGGTTCATTGTTTCCAGATTCTGGCTATTGGAATAGTGCTGCGATGAACATACAGCTGCAGATGCCATTTCTACTGTGCTTTTTTGAACCCTCAGGATATATTCCCAGAAATGGTATTGCAGGGTCATATGGAAGCTCAAGTTCTAGGGTTTGAAAGAATTCCCATATTGTTTTCCGAAAAGGCTGGACCAGTCAGCATTCCCACCAACAATGATATTGGGCAAAAATTCTTTCCCATTTTGTGGGTTATTTCTGTATTTTGATCACTGTTTTCTTTGAGGTGCAAAAGCTCAGGAAGACACTTCTAAGTATCATATAAAATTATAGAAGCATTCATAATGCCCACCTGTCAATCGCCAACTACAAGACCAAGATGACTGCCCTCTGACATCCTGATGGATCGATCACATCTTCCAGAAGGGCAATGGAGAAGATTATCCATGACTTCTACTCGGATCTCTTCAATAGCCACGTCCACCTGCCCACATACAAAATTCCGCAGGATTGATATGTCGTTCCCAATGTTCTCCCTTCAGAAATCTGACACGCCATTTCGTTGGTAAAGAAACAAACAGCACCCGGCCCAGACAAGGTCAGACCTGAACACCTGAAGAATCTGCCATCAGTACTCATCAACACGCTGGCTCGGCTCTTTACATGCTACCTGTCTGAATGCAAGGTTCCGTCCCAATGGAAAACCAGCAGGACTGTACTACTGAACAAGAAGGGAGACATCCACGACATTGGCAACTATCACCCGATCTGCCTACTGTCTGTCATCTACAAGCTCTTCACTCGAGTCATCCTGAATAGGATTGGCAGAACACTAGAAGAAGGACAATCATGTGAGCAAGCTGGTTTTCGAAAAGGATTCAGCATGATTGACCATATCCACATGATAACCAAGCTTACTGAGGTTTCTCAGGAGTTCAAGATGCCGCTCTGTCTAACATTCATTGATTTAAAGAAGGCCTTTGATTCTGTTGAGACAGAAGCAGTCATTGAAGCCCTAGGCAATCAGGGCATTCAAGCCCAGTACATCAGGATCCTCCGTGAGCTGTATTACGGATTCACTACCAGGATCTCACCATTCTACAAAGAAGTAATCATCCATGTCAAGAGAGGGGTTCGGCAGGGTGATTCCATTTCACCAAAACTCTTCAGTGCCACCCTCGAGAACATCATGCGACAACTGGAATGGGAAGGGATGGGAGTGAAAATAGACGGTCGGCAACTATACCACCTCCACTTTGCTGATTACATCGTTCTAATAACACCAAACATCAGCCAAGTGGCACAAATGCTGGCCAACTTCGACCATGAGTGTGGAAAGGTCGGACTACAGCTGAATCTCATGAAGACAATGTTTATGAGAAACGGTCTCGTTCCTGACATTCCATTCACTCTCAATGGGACAAACATCTCCAAATGCAACAGTTACGTGTACCTAGGTCAAGAAGTCAACATGACAAATGACCTGGCACCTGAGTTCTGCAGGAGGAAGAGAGCGGCTTGGAACGCCTTCAAGAATGTCGAAGAAATAGCTAGGAAGACAAAGAACCTCTGGCTCCCGGCATATCTCTTCAATTCCACTGTTCTTCCTGCATTAACATATGCCTCAGAGACCTGGCCCTACGCAAACAGGACGAGAGCACTATTCGGGTCTCCCAAAGAGGAATCAAAAGAGCTATGCTTGGAGTATCACATTTCACTCAAATGAGAGAAAGAATCCGAATTTCTGACCTCCATCGACGATCAAGAATCAGGGACGCTGTCTTGTTTGCCAAGATGAAAATCAGATGGGCTGGACACATAATGAGATTTGGAGATGACCACTGGACTAGAGCCATTACTGACTGGATTCTACGGGACTTCAAAAGACCGTGTGGCCACCCACCTACCGGATGGTCAGACTTCTTTATCAAGACCCTGAACGATCGGTTTGAGGCTCTTCATATTCCTAGAACGAACAGACACCATTGGGCTACTCTAGCACGTGACAGGGACAAATGGAGATGTTACTGGCGCCCGCTCAAGCAAATCGATGATTAACGGGAAGTCAAGTGATCAAGTGATAAAATACTATATCCAGTTCTGTGACAATTTTGGCAAGAAATAATACATAATTCCTTTCCCAAACTTCCTGTTTATTTTTTCATATATAAAATTTTGTCCATGAATGGCAGCCGCTTGGGAGCTTTGTAGAAAGCCAGGTATGAGCTGGTTGGGGTGGGGCAACTAAAACCTCATGGGAACGGGGGGCGTTCCTGGCTCATCCTTCACGCCCTACCGAGGTCACCAGTTGCCCCCCAGAAGCGGCTCTCCGGCACGGTCATGGCTCCAGAGCACAGAAACCAATCTCTTAATTATCTGACTCTCAGCAGAAATACTTCCAGGGTTAATAAGTAAAATAGCAGAAATCCAAAACCGCACGGCCGCAATAGAAATTAAATTAATATTTGTCTGACATCATTTAATTCTTGAACCCAGCTGTAGAAAGCAAATCATTTCACAATGCCTTTTCAGCATGTCTGATTTGGGGATGTAAACTCTAAATAATAATGGTGCATCTTTTATCGAAACAATGAATTGAGTCAAAGTAGATAGTGTTAACTAGAATTCATCTGCCTCACAGGCATTGGGAGGGTTGGGGGGGTGGGGGTTTATTGGGGTTTTTCGTGGTGAAAAATAAGTATTGGTAAAGGGAAATGTGTTTGATATTTGCATGACCGAGACCTAAACCTGAAACTTTGTAACTACTTTTCCCACAGTGATTCAATAAATAAATAAATTTAAAAAAAAATTTGTCCATGAAAAATAACTATTGTTGAATCTAATTATAACTACAGCAAGCCTATAGTTATAATTAGGTATAAAATTAGAAAAACTAATAAACATCAAATTAGAAAAGCTAATATCTTCATCACGTTAATTCTTTCTACAGATACAAATTTATGAATTTGTTATCTATCTAACTCAGCTGCATACAAATATAATTAGTTATGTTTGGTTTATTCATATGCTTCTCATTTCTAATTAAGATTTCATAAACTTTGTTAATTATTATTACTGTTTATTAGGATAATTCAAGTTATTTTACTCTTGAGTTTTATAAGTAATTTTTGCATAAAGAATAATAGTTTGGTCACTGATGAATATGTTGTTTCTGATGCAATTTTTTTTAATTTTATTGAATGACCGTGAGATAGTTACAAGCTTTCATGTTTGGGTACAATTACACAATGATCAAACACCCATCCCTCCACCAGTGCACATTCCCCACCACCAATAACCCCGGTATACACCCTCTTTCCCACCCTCCCCTTGCCTCCATGGCAGACATGATTCCCCATAATCTCTCTCTACTTTTGGGAATTATGGTTTGCATAATTATTATTAGACCCTGAGAGGTTATCTGATGCAATTTTTAAACTCATTGTATTGAGAGGGAAAACTTCCTCTTAATTACATCAATTTCGTAGGGAAATTCTAAATATTAGTAGCTAAAAAAATTAGAACTTGGTGAAAGTTCACTTAAGTTATAATAGATAGAATAAGATTTAAACTAAAACTGAACATTTAATCAGGCAAAAGATTTTCAGAAATTACCCCCCCTCTGTGGGGGTATGAAGAGGGATATCCGGTGGGATCTCACAAAATAAGTAGAACAGAAAATTAATTGAGAAGCCCCCACAAAGAACTTCTGCTGCAAAATAATCACCCTATATAAATTAGTCAAAACATTGATGATTTCATCATTAAGGCTACCAGAAAAAAATGTTTCCCATCTTTCATTTGAAGATATACTTGTGGAAGTAACCCATATAGTTAAAGTAAATGGGATTATGATTTATAAGAGCTGCCATTCTTCTCATAAGAAAAACTGAAGGTGTGGGAAGTGCTAGATCTCTAATAAGGAGGGAATTTAAAGCAGCAGGAATGACAACCTAGCCAGCATCCTTCAGTGAAGAGACAATGTTCCCTCACACTGGCACTTTACTGCTATTATTTTCTTATTCAATGAGCTACCCCTCCTGTCCTTTCCCATTATCACACTTTCCTCTAAACATCTGGGTTTTTTTTTTTCATTTTTCTAAAAACAGAAATTACAACTTAAAGATGCCACCTTCCTGGACCTCAGTTTCCTACAAATGAAATATATTCACAAAATTGTCACCTTAAGTTTTTTTAATTTGTTATTGTGTGTGGCAGTACTAATGGTGATTTTAAAGAGAAAATGCAATTTGTTCTAGTATGTGGATTGATATTGATGAAAGATATAATGTACAAATTGTAATTTTCTAACTAGGACATTACTAGTTAGAGGAAAAGACTTCACCATCTAATCCAAAGTAAAATTGAAAATTTCCTGAAAATTCATTTGTAATTATGAGATCAATAGTTATAGATGTGGAAATAACTGAGACTATTTTTAGCCCATCTGACTTGACTAACTAAATAAAGTATACATTATTCTGTTTTTAAAGATGTTTTTTCAGGATGGCTAACATTTAAACAAATGGTACACATACATTTAATTATTTCCACCTTATATGTCCTCACTGTAAAGGATTTTTTATAAGCATAAATCTACAAAGACATGGAGAATTGGGGGGTGGGGGTGGAGATTAGCAGTATCGGAAGCAGTATTGGAGTTGGATGAGAAAGTGCTGCATAAATGCAAACCAGATAATTTTTAGGGGAGTTAAACTTCCCTATATGAAACTAAAATGTTAGTCTCCAGTCATTATATGTTTGTACATAGTCATAGAATGCATAACACCAAGAGAAAATTCTACTATAAACTTCGTATTTTGGGTGAAAATGAAATGTTAATTTGAGCTCATTGAATGTACCTCTCTGGTGGGAGATATTAATAATGAATAGGGAAATTGCACATGAGAGGCAGGGCGTCTATGGGAAACCTCTGAACTTTCCATTCAAATTTGCCATGAACTTTAAACTTTTCTTAAAATCATTGTACTTTCAGCTGAAAACTGGGGTCTTCTAGAGAGCAGGCAGGCCGAGTCCCCATCCTGCCAAAGCCGCAGCAGCTACACTCGCCTCACAGCCTCACTCTTCTCAAAAGAGAATTCAAAGCGTCCGTCCAGTTCTACAGGTCCTGGAGTTCCTGGAGTGCAAACTCCACAATGCTGACAGCCCAGAAGGAGCTCAGCAGATTAGATGGAAAAGCCAAATAGAAAATAGCATAGAAGCCAAATAAATTCACTAAATCAAAACAGTAACACGAAGGCTCAACTGGCAACAAACAACTTGGTAAATCCTTAGATAATGGCTTTAAGAACACCATTGTGATGGGAACGCAGTGCCGCCAGTAGGTCAACCCATAACCCATAACCACAGGCATGTGTATCAGCAGCCTGAAGCCAAAGCAAAGACAGCTCACACAATAATAATAATAATAATAATAATAATAATAATAATAATAATGTAATAAAACTTTGTTGAGCTGAGGAGATAGTACAGTGGGTAGGGTGCGTGCCTTGCATATGGCACACGGTTGGATCCCCACCAGGAATAATTCCTGAACATCACTGGGTGTGTCGACTCCCAATAAAAAAAAGGAAGAAAGAAAACTTTCGACCAATATCTCTAATGAACATAGATTCAGCCTCTCAACAAAATATTACTGAATATAATTCTCTTGGTTGGTTGGAAGTATTTTTAAGTCATCAATTTGGATATATCATATTTCTTTCTGACCTGTGGAGCCCCATCTGCTGTGAGTTTCATGGTTTGTGCCCTTATATGTGAATCTTTGATATTTTACCAGTTGGAAACTTTTTTGACAGCTATAAAAAAGTAGACTTCAATATCATGCCCTGTGAATATTTCCACTCATCTTAAGCTGCAAGTTCAAATATAAACTCTATTTATCTGCTATATTAGTCGATCATGATCACGATCATCCTGTTGTTCGTCGATTGCCTCGAACAGGCCCCAGTAACGTCTCCTTCGCCCTAGCCCTGAGATTTTAAAAAGTGCCATATTCAAGGCACTTTCAGAGTTAGGAGAATGAGACCCATCATCGTTATTGGTATTTGGCATATTGGGTATGCCACGGGGAGTTTGCCAGACTCTGCTGTGTGGGCAGGTTACATTTGGTAGCCTTCCAGGTTGTCCAAAGTAAGAATGAAATAAGATGTCAAGTGGCCACGAATGAGGGGCTGGGTTTTATAGTCTCTGGGCCGTTGATGGAATTACACGGCGCCAGGGGGATGGGGGGGGCAGTTGGTGGGTGAGACCCCTGTCTACTGGAATATGGAGGATCTGGGTGGAGGATGCTCAAACCCGATCCCAGCAGGCTTGGAGATGTCAGCCCCAGGACCCGCATGCCTTTGTTCCTCTTCCAGTACCTTCATGCGTGTGGAGAGTGGTCTCCGCATGGTTGTAGCTGGTTCTGGAGGTCTTCGGCTGCCGGGGCTCTGCTCGGGGCGGGGAAAGGGCCCCGGCAGCCGAAGGCCTCCAGAACCAGCTCTATTAGTAAGAACTCTAAATATCAAAGATTTCTGAATTCCTTTCAGAGAAGTGAATAGAAGAGATACACATTAAGTCAAAATTTCTGATAAAGATGCTACTCTGCTCACTATATTTTCCATTACTCTGTTCATATAATTTACAAATTAATTGCATACATCCTCACACCAAATTCTGCTTCTCAAACTTAAACTCCATAGTTAGAAATGGAGGAGTTTCCAGTAGTTTGCAGTAGTCCCTCAGTGCATAGTTGTTGCTTTTTGTTATTATTCCAAAAAAGTAGATCTAATCTTACTTCATTTTTTAAAATTTCCTTCTTGTTCACTCTATCTTCACTGAACATCAGTTATAGTGTTAGGATATTTATGTTCTCAGTATTTCAGAGGACGGTTTATTCCTAATTAACTTCCTGGCGGCTTATTTTTTTCCTTTTTTATAATTTTATTTATTGAATCACCATGAGAGCAGCTACAAAGCTTTCGGGTTTAAGTCTTGGTCATACAATGAAACACCCGTCCCTTCACCAGTGCTCATTTTCCACCACCAAAAACCCCAGTATACATCCCATCCCACACCCTCTCCCTAACTGTGGGGCAGATGATTTCCACAGTACTCTCTCTACTTTGATTACATTCAATATTTTGACACCAGACCCTCCATTATTATTTGGGATTTTACCCCAACACTCAGATCTGCCAAAAAGGCAACAGTAGACAATTTGTTTTCTATTGCTGTTATGAATAACATGATGTCACATGACCACAGTTGTGGTCGCTCGATTTTGGAATTTTAATAATTAAATCTGGAGGAGTTGGGGGTATGGTGCCGCCAGCAGGTCAATCTGTACCTGCGAAGTGAGTGCATCAGCAGCCTGATGGCAACATCAGACTTTCAGACACCCCAAAATTGCTGCTTTGGCCAGACCCCAAAAACTTGGGGCAAAGTTTCCCAAGAAAGTAAACGGCCAAAAGTTAGGTATGTGGAGAAACACCCACAAACCACCTCCGGCTCAGCTATATAATTGGAGGCATAGCCTCTCGAGTTCCTGATTGAACTGCTTAATGGCCATGATCTCAGAGTCTCAGAAACGAATCTCGGAACCCAAAGGCTTTTGGCAGAAATGCGTCCTGTTCCTGCAGTAAGTTACTGGTGCTGGGCCACTTCAGGTGGAAATAGGTTTCGTGCCCTGGCCTGTTTCCCCTAGTGGCCTGGTGACTACCATCCTACAGAGGCCACTGGACAGTCAGGTTTGGGCCTGCAGTGACGAGACACACAGGGTCTCACCACATGGGGGTGGGGCAGACTCTTCCTTGCCATCCCAACAAGACCCCAAGTCACTGCCTACAAACAGCCTCTCTGGCTCCTGATAAAGCTGATTAATAGCCATGATACTGGAGACTCAGAAACAAATCTTGAAACCCAGCAGCTTTTGGCAGAAATGCTTCTGGACTGCATACAAGAGGGCCGCCGGCTCAGAGCTTATTAGAAAGTGAGGTATGAGCCAGCGGTGACAGGGCAACTGCAGTCTCATGGGAAGGGGGCGGTACTGGCTCATCCTTCACACCCTACCGAGGTCACGAGTTGCCCCGCACAAGCGGCTCTCTGGCACCGCCATGGCTCCAGAGGCAAAAGGACTTAATCCAGAGCCCGGCAGCTTGCGGCAGAAAAGTGAATGGACCATGTGTTAAACTACGGCACCATGCCTCCCCAGGAGGGAAAGGGTGTTGCTCCCTTCCGCCTTTTTCCCCCCTGACAGCAAGGTAGCCGCCACCTCAGAGCTTATTGGAAAGCCAGGTATGAACCGGCAGTGAAGGGGCAACTGCAGTCCCATGGGAAGAGGGATGGTACCGGCTCATCCTTCACGCCCTACCAAGGTCAAGAGTTGCTCCCCACAAGCGGCTCTCTGGCACGGCCATGGCTCCAGAAGCAAAAGGACTTAGTCAAGAGCCCAGCAGCTTGCAGAAGAAAAGTGAATGGACCGTGCATTAAACTACGGCGCCATGCCTCCCCACGAGGGAAAGGGTGTTGCTCCCTTCCACCTTTTTCACCCCTGGCAGCAAGGTGGCCGCCACCTCAGAGCTTATAGGAAAGCCAGGTACGAGCCAGTGGTGACGTGCAACTGCAGTCTCATGGGAAGGAGAGGCGGTACCAGCACGTCCTTTACGCCCTACCAAGGTCATGAGTTACCCCCCCATGAGCGGCTCTCCAGCTTGGCCATAACACCAGACACAGAGAAATCAATCTCGTAATTATCTGGCTCTTTGCAGGGCTGGAGCGATAGCACAGCGGTAGGGCGTTCGCCTTACAAGCGGCCAACATGGCCGACCCGAGTTCGATTCCTCCGCCCCTCTCGGAGAGCCCGGCAAGCTACCGAGAGTATTCGATATGCCAGACACAGTAACAACAATGGGGCTGGAGTGATAGCACAGTGGGTAGGGCGTTTGCCTTGCACGCGGCCGACCTGGTTGACCCGAGTTCGATTCCTCCGCCCCTCTCGGAGAGCCCGGCAAGCTACCGAGAGTATTCGATATGCCAGACACAGTAACAACAAAGTCTCCAATGGAGACGTTACTGGGCCTGCTCGAGCAAATCGACGATCAACGGGAGGGCCTTTACCTTTACCTTTACCTTGCAGAAATCCAAAATTGTGGCCACGTGACATTATATGATTCTCATAACCAGCTATAGAAAACAAAATATTCACAATGCCTTTTCAGAAATTCTGATTGTTTGGGGGGAAATTCTAAACAATAATGGTGCATCTTTTGTCAAAATAATGAATGTAATCAATGTAAAGAACAGTTAAGTAGAAATCATCTGCCTTACAGGCATTTGGAGGGGTGGGGGGGTATACTGGGGTTCTTGGTGGTAAAAAATGAATACTGGTGAAGAGAAAGGTGTTTGATCATTGTATGAACAAGACTTAAATGTGAAAGCTTAGTAACTTTTCCCACAGTGATTCAATAAATAAATATAAAAAGAAAATTAATTAATTAATTAATTAAGGTGGAGTTCATGCCCAATTCAATCAGCTAATCAGTGGCTGAATAAATAGCAGTACTCCTACAAAAAAAAAAATCTGGAGGAGTTTCTGCCAAAACCTGCTGGTTTCCGAGATTTGTTTCTAAGTCTCTTGGTTTATGGCCATTAAGCAGCTTGATCAGGAGCCAGAGAGGCTGTTTGTGGGTGGCGACTCATGGTCTCATTGGGGCAGGGAGGAAAGGGCCAGCTCCACCCCCATCCCGTGAGGCCCTGCATTGTCTTGTCACTGAAGGTCCAAACCTGACTGTTCAATGGCCTCTGGAGGATGGAGGCCACCAAGCTGCCAAGGGGAAGCAGGCATAGGGCCAGCACCCTTTCCCCCCTGTGGTGATCCAGCGCCAGTAACCCATTGCAGGGACGAGACACATTTCTGCCAAAAGCCGCTGGGTTCCGAGATTTGTCTCTGAGTCTCTGGGATCATGGCTGTTAAGCAGTTCCATCAGGAACCAGAGAGGCCTTGCCTCCAATTATATAGCTAAGTCAGAGGTGGTTTGTGAGTGTGTCTCCCACATACCTAACTTTTGGCCATTTACTTTCTTATTAACTTTGCCCAAATTTTTAGGGTCTGGCCAAAGGCACAGCAGCAATTTGGGGGTATCTGAAGTCTGAAGGCACCATCAGGCTGCTGATACACTTGCCTTACAGGTACAGATTGACCTGCTGAAAGCACCCCCTGGCAGCTTTTTTTTTTTTTGACTTGGGTGTCTTATAACCCATTCCACTTAAAACCAAGAAACACAGTACCTCTATTCAAGCAGGGAAATATCAGAATTCATCATTCCATAAAGGCCTTCGTGTTATCCCAATATTAATTTTCTTTCACAGGAACAAAGTAGTTAAAATAAATATTCCTAATAAAAATATTATTAAGAAATTAGCTGGGATTTCATTGGATTGTATATTGTTTGAAGTGAAATGGACATTTTGATCAAATCGATCTATCTCCCCTAATCCATGTGCATGAAATGTTTTTCCAGATCTTAAGGCTCCATTTTCTGTCTTTGAAAGCATCTAGTAAAATGTACTCCAAAATATCAAATTATTTTTAATGCAGTTGAAAATAATAATGTGATCTTAATTTTTGTTTGTTTCCTGGTTCTGCCTCCAAAATATCCAATTATTAGTGGTATCTGCTTACAATTTATACGACTCAGTGATGCCTCCTCTCCTGAAATGTTGGCAGATAGCATAGTCGGTAGAATGCTTGCCTTGTAGACGACCATCTTGGGTTCTATCCCTTGTATCCCATAAGGTCCTCCCAAGTCCTCCAGGAGTGATCCCTCAGTGCCAGGAGTAATCTCTGAATACTACTGGGTATGGTCCAAATAAAAAAAATAATAATAATAATAATAAAATAAAATGTTGAAAGTGATAATCTCAGTAGAACAAACTATAAGAAATTTTCAACTTTTCCAAATTATCTGCCTGGATTAACACCACTTTTGACCCAGGCATAGTGGAAGTGTTACAGTTATAAAATATGAATAGCATGGAGATTATTCTAATACTGTACTTCATATTAGAAAGTTACTAAAAATAAATTTTATAAGCTCTTATTATAGGGGTAATAATATTTAACTATATGTGGCAATGAGTGCTTACTTCTGTGATCAATTTTCAATTTACAATGAACTTTGAACCTGGTACTACAACAGCATCAACAAAACCAATAAAATTTTGGAAGGAGAACTATGAAATAATGTAAACAAAATCAATTTGTTGACAGTACTTATAGTACTGCATTCACTTTTGACTTCCATATAACATGTTATTATTTTTCCTGGCAATAAATTTTATGGAAATAGTAATACTCTGTGAGAGCTGGATTATGCTTCCATGATGTCACCTAAATTAAGCAAGAATGTTTTGCAGTATTATCAAACAGCATTCTTATTTATTTGTTCTTCCACATCAGTTACCAAATTTGAGTAACATAAAATTAATAATTTGAGTAACATAAAATTAATAGATAATTCTAAGATTCTATCTAGACTTTCTAAGTGTTTATCTACACCCTTTCTAAATTTCCAATGAAAAAAAAAACTATGAACCTGTAAACCGTCACATAACAGTAATTTCTACTAAGGACTGGTTTTTTATTAGTTATCTCCTATTATTAATAATAGTTCTAAAATATTGTCTTGCATCAATTCTTGCCTGATGATTTTTTAGTAATATCTGCTTTTAACATGGCACTAAAAGCTTCCCTTGGCAAGATAAATGTGCTAAAAGTCTGGGACTAATGTCTCTGCTGTTCCTAAACACCCTTCTTAATCTGTTCCTTTTAGCACTTTTGAGCCAAGAACTGCATTCAACAGTGTCACGACCTTTTCCTCGTGGGGAAACACTTAAGAAATGTCTCAAAAGTCATGCTCTCATTTATTCTCCCTTTTTCTTCCATTTAAATATTTTGGTGAATGTACCTCATGATGTTTCACTAATAAAAATCTAAATAAAAAAATTGCTTAAATAAAAATAAATATTTTGGTGAAAATGAGTTTTTCAGAAATACCGTGGATTTATAAACTGTATATTTGCATACTATCAAACTTATTTAGATAGAATCAAGGAATTTTCTGTTGTTTTTTTTTTTGACCCTTCTCAAGATATTCCCACATACACACCTTTTTATAAAGTTGACTTTTCTGCATCCTAACTTCTGTCATATTTGTGCTTGCCCTCTAGTCTTTTTTTTCTTGATTTTTTTAAATTTTTAATAGTGAGACACATGAGGTACAGTTGCAGACTTACACATTTTTGTGCTTGGGTTTCAATTATACAATGAACCTTCACCAGTGCCCATTTCCCACAACCATGGATCCCAGTATCCGTCCCTCCCCCAACCCCCCCATCCCGCCCTGCCTCTGTGGCAGGGCATTCTCTTTTGTTCTCTCTCTCTTATTGGGTGTTGTGGTTTGCAAAAGAGGCAATGAGTGACAATCATGTTTGGTCTATAGTCTACTTTCAGCATGCTTCTCCCATCCTGGGAGGATCCTCCCAACACCTTTATTTGGTGTTCCCTTCTCTTTCTGAGCTCCCTTTTCCCCTAGCATGTGTGGTTGGCCTCCAAGCCATGGAGTAAAATTCCTGGTACTAATCTCAGCCATTCTTGGGTGTTAGTCTCCTATTTTGTTACTTTATGTTCCCCAGATGAATGCAATCTTTCTATGTCTATCCCTTTCTTTCTGAGTCATTTCGCTTAACATGATACTTTCCATGTATACCACTTGTATGTAAATTTCGTGACTTCATCTTTTCTAAAAGCTACATAGTACAATTGTCAGTTCATTGCAGCACTCTTTACAATAGCCAGAATCTGGAAAAAACCTGAGTGCTCGAGAACAGATGACTGGTTCTAGTCTTTCCCTTAAATCATGCTAATACCTTACCAAAGTTTGAAATTTGTTTGGTGAAGCTGTCTGGCTTGACTTGAGTAAGGCTCCAACTCCAGAGTTTGCCATGGAAAGCAGCTCTAACTCAAAGCTTGAGCTTATGTAGGGAAGACAAGATCTCCTGGCAAACTGGGGACTTGGCCCAGAGGAAAAGTACATACCATGCGTTCATGAGACTCTGAACATGGTCTGAACATACTATAGGCACTAAACTCCTCCAGGGATGAGGAGACAGCTCAAAGGAAGGGATTGAATGAGTGCACAAGGGAACTCTGGGTTCAGTATCTGGAACTGTACCTCCAGGGCTGACCCAAAAATAGAGGGAAAAAAAGCGTTCAAAAGATTAGAATACTGCCTAAACATAAAAACACTATTTATAAGTAATTTTGTTTTAAATTGGCATAAAAATGTGCACTGAAAGTAGAATCCTACAATAAAATATTCCTAAAAATATTTCTAAAAAATATTAATATTCTATATTTGTATATACCAATTATGTCCGTCTCAAAATAGACATTTAAATCACTGGACATTTATGTCTATTGATTTTAATTAAATTTACTTTAGATTGGCTGAATTGCAAGTAAGAGAGAAAGAAAAAATAGATGAAATAAATCTCTAGCAAGCTTTTTATCCAAGCTCTTAGGGAAAAAAACTAATAAGCCACCTCCATGCTGAATTTCTAGTGAATCATTAACCAGGGATTTGTTGCCTTGGTTACTGAGCCAGGTAGAGATTCCAGTAAAAAAGCAATGTGACCTATGAGCTCAGGAAACTAAAGAAGTGAAATTTCTGCATTATGATATTTGCAGTTTCTACAGAATGAAATGAAAAATAAAATGCATGTTAAAACAAAAGAAAAAATGAAACCTTCATTTCTTATAAAAGCGATGTCAGTGTATTTGCACAAACCTCAGACTGTGTTTGCCTGTGATATTTTATTAGACACAGACATTCCCAATATCTGACACACTGCCCATAGCATATAGAACAACACTAGTGTATAAAACATTTTGTTTATCAGGGACTGGTCATTCCAATATATGTATGAGACAAACATTTAGCAAGAATAACTCAGTAGGTTTCCCAGGCAAAATATCTGAACTTTTTTTCCTGAGTTATTGCTCTATGATACTTTATACTACACTGTATAAAAATTAAGAATCATGTAAATATTTGGCATCCTATCTAGACAGAAGCAAAAAGCTGATTTTGAAGAATGACTTCATTTATAACTATTATATAACTGAATTCAGAATGGTATGAAAGATAACAATGATCTACTAACCAACATCCAGAGAAGACAGAGACTGTAGTGTCTGTGGTGCCTTATTATTGTCTGTTTCTGGGAACATTAACACAGGATGAAATCCCTGTCCCACTCTTTCATGTCAGTTCTCCTGTCTACTTGACACTAAAACCTAGACCCAGTAATGAAAAATAAAGGCTGAAAATTTACTGCTCAGACATTAGTAACACGGGATTTGTATTTAGCTCCATAATTTACTAATTTATCCCAGAAATATACCTGCTAGAAAATGTTCTTCAGCCAACCACTGCAAATAATCAGACCTCCTCCAACAGATTGGGTGTTTTAAAAATTCTGTGAGTTGGGAACAGAGCAATAGTATAGCAGGTTGGGCATTTGAACACCACTAGGAATGATTCCTGAGTGAAGAAGCGGGAATAACCCCTGAGCATTACTGGGTATAACCCTCACCAAAACATTCTGTAAAGTTAAAGTATAAAAAGTTTCTATCTAAAAAATTAGAATATTATCTTTCCTCCTCTTTTCTATTTTGACTTGTGTTCAAATTTTTTTATTAAAGAGTCATATTTCTTGCGATGTTTAAAATCGAATTACATATCCTTTAATTTCTAATTTGGCTTTAAGTTCAACTACTAAGGTGGAGTTTATGCCCAATTCAATCAGTTAATCAGTGGCTGAATAAAATAGCAGTACTCCTACATAAAAAAAAAAAAAGAAAAAGTTCAACTACTATTGAATCTCTTGTATGGGAATCCTCCTTCAGTATAGATAAACATTTTGAAACACAGCTGAAAATAAAAGCTGAATGGGAAATCCTAATATTCTGATTACGGTGTCACTTCCTAAAACTATTTAATCCATGACCAAAGCTAAAGAGATCCACAGGGTTCAGTCCAAGTTTTAAAGCCCAAACATAGTGTTCAGAATCACATTCTCAATCATAATTATCTGCGTTTGCAATCTTCACACTCTCCTCTTCTCTGTAATTGCAGAATTTCTTTCAACATTATTAATCCAATTTTTTAAAATGTTTAAACTAACTCTGTTCAAGCTAAGTGAAGGACTAAGTTAAATGAGATGAGTAGTTGGCATTTGTAGGTTTATTGCAAATTCCCCAGAAGGTGCTGAGATTTGCTTTATTCCCAATCTGGTTTACTTTATTTTTCTCTTTTCATAAATGTAATGAGATTTTTGCCTTATTTCCTCTTAAAACTGTAAGATGCTTATTACTTGTCATCTTACTTTTAGAGACAACCAAATACTAAGATTTTACATACAAGGGATAATTTTTAAATACAGCAAACAAGAGTATAATAATCAAAACTATTTGCAACTTTGTTTCCTTCCTCTTTACTCCAAAAGAACTTACAAGAGCTATATGGGTTAGAAAGTGAAAACATATTGATTGTGGAAAGATCTCAGGAACTCATATAGTATCTCAGGAACTGCATATAGTCCCCAGAGTACTACCAGATGTAATCTCTGATCACAGAATAGGGAGCAAGCCCTGTGCACAATTCAGTGCAGCCCAAAAATCAAAAAGGAAGGAAAAAAAAACTGGACTGAGGTATATAGTTTAAAGGATATAGAAAGTTTTCCCTTGAAGGAGCTCTTGATTTTAACTGGATCGAGACAGAGAAGTTAACATCAACCTTAGGAATGGTTGCTGTTTTGGTTTGGTTTGTGGATATACTCAACAGTGCTCTGGGAATCACTCCTGGTGGTATTATGCAGGCCATATTTCAGTGCTAGGGATCAAACTGGGTAAGCCATGAGCCAGCAAAGTACCTTATTTCTGTACTATGTTGTCCCATGAACAGCTTTATAATGTTTAGGACCCTACTCCTCTGGCTGAACAGCACTGGTCAATGGAGACTACACACTCCATCATCCCCACTCACCTGTGTCTCCATTACCACATTGAAAACCACACCCTGGTGATGTTTCTTGGCCATTTTCTCTCCATGCAATATAAGTTCATTGTATGATCCTCAACTTTGAAAGCCCACTGTTTCCTCTCGTAAATATGCATGAGCTTCCTAAAAATCCACCAAATATGCACTTATTGTTACATCACCCTATCCATGACAAGCATGAAACCAAACACCTAGTTCCCCTCTTTAAGTTTAATCTACAGCCTGTTGAGATTAGACATGCCTGTTTCTTTTCCCTCTTTTCAGTTATCCCTATCCTTTTGGGAGACAACAATGAACACTTTTTACATAATGATATTTGAAGGTGCCCAATTTACAAATAACATTTGTAGTCTATGATTCCCTAAATTTTCATGAAGAAACCAGCTATGTGAACATGGACTTTTGGCCTATTTTATGTCAAATTCTATAATAAATAGAATAAAATGTGACAGATCCCAGCTTTCAAGGGATTTACAATTTCACAAAAAGACAAGCAAATAAACTATTCATTTATTGTCTTGGCTAAGGTTTCTTGAAAAAAACAACTTAAAGCAGGTTAAAGCTATAAAGATTTATTTGGGACACATACTCTCTAGAAAAGCAAGAGTAAAGAAAACTCCAAATAAAGCTAGAAATGTGGGAGCAATGAAGTATGACACATTATTAGGCTGGATACTTGCTTTACAAGAAACCCCAAGACATAGCTGGCTAGTGATATGGCATTTACTCAGCAACTTGTTATCTACATAGACACATTCTGCTTAGGGAAAGAAATGCATGGGATAAAGAAGAGGACCTTTTAATATTTGAATTCCTTCTGCCTCTAATTCCCCATCAGTTAAAATTGGCACAGTGGAGAATTCATTTCCATGCTCAAGAGTTTGCAGCATTAGGCCCTTCAGCAGACCAAGAAGACAGCTTAGACATGGGTTTAGACACAGAGTTCACTTCCCCTAATGGAAAACAAAGCAGAACAGTGGAGGCTCTGAGAGGCATGGTAGAGACTCTGGGAAGACACATAAGATGGGTTAGAAAAAAATGTGCTACAGTAATTTAAAAAAGAACTACATAATAAGATGTCATGCAGCCACTTCCCGGAGCAGGGATTTATAGTCTCTGGGTCTTGGCCGTTGATGGGATTACATGGCATGGGGGCAGTTGGTGGATGTAACACCTACATACTAGAAGACGGGGGATCTGGGTAGAGGAGGCCCCAGTCCCAATCCGAGCAGGTTTGGAGATATACGCCCCGGGTCCTGCACACCTGGGTTCCCCTGCCGGTTCCTTTATGCATGAGGCTCATCCAAACGTGTGGAGAGTGGTCTTAAGCATGGCTGTGGCTGGAACTGGAGGTCTTCAGCTGCCAGGGCTCTGCTCGGGGTGGAGAGGGAAACTCAACCCACCCTCCTCCAACGGGCCCCAGTGAGGACAGCCAGGCATGGAGGCAGGAAACTGCTACCAAAAGTATCCTGCCCACGCAGCAGAGTCTGGCAAACTCCTCGTGGTGTATTCAATATGCCAAAATCCAGTAACAATGATGGGTCTCATTCTCCTGACCCTGAAAGAGCCTCAAATGTGGCACTTTTTAAAATCTCGGGGTTAAGACGAAGGAGATGTTACTGGGGCCTGCTCGAGGCAATCGATGAACAATAGGATGACAGTGATACAGTGAATTAAAAAAAAACAAGTAAGGAACAACTAAGGACAGTTATATAACTGTAACTAAAAAGATAAATGATGAAATTATGTCTTTAATGAAAAGATTACATGTATGCTCATGAAAAATAACATGCTGACTGGAAATTTTCAGAATAGTTCACATTTTTCAATATCCACATTAAAACTATATCAATATTTTGGAATTTTTCCTCTATCAATAAATTTTTGCTTCTGTAGAGGCAATGCAAATAGCAAAAGAGGAGGAACCTGTGTGTAGTCCTTAACTGCTACACTCAAATATGTAAGAAATTTTACAGCCAGTTGTTAATGGCAGAATTTTTTGCAGTTGTTTTGTCTTCTCTGAGAATATATACCTCAATTTATTGTGTATTGCCTTGTCACCCGGTGACCTTTTTATCTCTCCCCAAATAAATTACTTCAGAAATAAGCTAAAACAAATGTAGGAGTAATAGCTAGCCCATGATTTTTAATTTTGTGGTTCTATTATATACTGGAAGCTATGGATTTTAGAATTCACCTTCTATACTGGCTTCTGATGATTACACGATTAGTGAATCCATTTAGTCTGTTATACTCTCCTTCTACAGATTTTCAATTATAAGTAAGTTAGCAAAATAATTAAGTATAAAATTCAATTATATTGAGTAAGATTTGCTTCATTATGAACACCTATACAAAATGTCCTCTCCATGGAAACACGTGTCTTCCACATACACCTGATTTGTACTGTATTATACATTATAATATATTCTGAAAAAATCAGTCCTTTCATAAATCTTAATATTTGGCAAAGACAATCTGGAATCATAATCTCAAGTCGGAGATTTTTTAAGCCTAACACATATACCTAAAACAATTTAGCAAAGACAACAAACAAAGCAAGCAATTGTTATAATAGTTTGAGGAGAGAGAAGTGGATATGCTAGAACTCAAAGAAGGTTTTTAAAGGAGGCAGTAAATGAGCTGCAATGTGAAGAATACTTAGACTTGAAGTATATAATGCAATAATGGAAAGAACCCAATTATAGGAAAAGAGCATGAGCAAAGAATTACAGGTATAATGAACACAGAAAGTTCTCAAGACAATGGAGGGGAAAATAAGAAGCTCAATAGAGCAGAAGGTACTGACTGAGGAAGAAGAGAACATGAGATTGGTAGGCTAGGAGAAGAGATTTGAAATTCCAACACACAAGGCCATAATTTTTTTTTTTTTTCGCTTTTTGGGTCACACCTGGTGATGCACAGGAGTTACTTCTGGCTCCGCACTCAGGAGTTACTCCTGGCGGTGCTCAGGGGACGTTATGGGATGCTGGGAATTGAATCCGGGTCAGCTGCATGCAAAGCAAACGCCCTACCTGCTGTGCTATCTCTCCAGCCCCAAGGCCATAGATTTTTAAGTGCACATTAATCCTATGACTTAAATCTATAGCTTTACTCACACTTTGATAACCTTCAAAAATACCAAGTAGAATTACTAAAGGTATAGTAAGTGACTAGACAGGAAGTAAGCCCCTGAAAACATGAAAAGCCTGTTATTTCAGTGAAACAATGCAAATTACTTAACATTATCTAGAATATGCACTCCACTGTACTTTAGATATCTCAAAAAAAGGAATGATTTTTCTATACAGAAAGCATAAATTGCTAACAGAGGCCACCACATTTCTCTACCCCTGCCCCCCACACACACTTCTTTGTTTTTTGTTTTTTTTTTCTATTTTTTTTCTTTTTTATTTATTTATTTATTGAATCACCGTGGGAAAGGTTACAAAGCTTTCAGGTTTAGGTCTCAGTCATGCAAATATCAAACACATTTCCCTTTACCAATACTTATTTTTTACCATGAAGAACCCCAATAAAACCCCACCCCCCACCCCTCCGAGTCCCTGTGGGGCAGATGAATTCTAGTTAACACTCTATCTGCTTTGATTAGATTCATTGTTTCAATAAAAGATTCACCACTATTATTTAGAGTTTACCCCCCCCCCACCAAATCAGACATGCTGAAAAAGCATTGTGAAGTGATTTGTTTTCTACAGCTGGGTTCAAGAATTAAATGTTGGTTTTGGATTTCTGCTATTTTACTTATTGACCCTGGAAGTATTTCTACTGAAAGTCAGATAGTTAAGAAATTGGTTTCTGTGCTCTGGAGTCGTGGTTGTGCTGAAGAGCCGCTAGTGGGGGGCAACTGGTGGCCTCGGTAGGGCGTGAAGGGCGGACCAAAACGCCCCCCTTCCCATGAGGTTTTAGTCGCCCCCACTCCCCCGGCTCATACCTGCTGTCCACAAGGCTCCTATGCGGCCGCCATCTTTCTTTCCAGAGAGGAGAAGGCGACTGGGGCAACACCCTTTCCCCTCTGGACAGACATGATGGCCTGGATTAATGCATAGTCCTTTCACTTTTCTGCTCCAAGCTGCTGGGTTCTGCATTAAGTCCTTGTGCTTCTGGGGCTGTGGCTGTGCTGGAGAGTCACTCGTGGGGGGCAACTGGTGACCTTGGTAGGGCGTGAAGGACGGACTGGAATGCCCCCCTTCCCATGAGGTTTTAGTCGCCCCCACACCCCCGGCTCATAACTGCTGTCCGCAAGGCTCCCATGTGGCCGCCATCTTTCTTTCCAGAGGGAGGAGGGCGGAAGGGACCAACACCCTTTCCCCTCCAGCAGACTTGATGGCCTGGATTAACGCATAGTCCTTTCACTTTTCTGCTCCAAGCTGCTGGGTTCTGCATTAAATCCTTGACACACACTTCTTTGAAGAAAAGACGAATGTGGTCTTTCCCTAAGATTTTTTAAATGTGTTCCCATGGCAAAGTATGAGATTCCATTTGAGGTAGAATGATCATTGTGTGTTAATGTGGCCTCTTCTTAAATTTCCTTTACTTTACTTTTATTGACAAGAAGTCAATTAGGTCTCAGCTCTCCAACCTGACTAGGAAAAATTTTGACTATATTTCCTTAAAGAAGAAAAATCCAACAATATATTTAGGTATATTTTATCAGCAGAAGCCTATTTATTGGATTCTTTGCAGTGCTTGTTTGCCCACTGTTAGTAAGTCACGTGAATAAGAATTAAACCAAACTGAAGTTGTCATTTCTAACACATCTCGAACTTGAATTAGAATATTCATTCAGTCATAACAAGTTCTATGGGGTTTCATCAGACTGTTTGCTATCTTCATAGGCATATCATTTCTATTAAACAGGTAATATTATTTTAGCTTTTATCAACCATTGGTCTAGATTATGGGAAACTACTGCACTATAGCACGGTCCTCCCATTGTTCATCGATTTGCTCTAGCAGGCCCAGTAACATCTCCATTGTGAGACTTGCTGTTACTGTGTTTGGCATATAGAATACATCATGGGTAGCTTGTCAGGCTTTGCCGTGCGAGCGAGATACTCTCAGTAGTTTGCCGGGCTCTCCAAGAGGAGCAGAAGAATAGAATCTGGGTCATCCGGGTAGGCCGCGTGCAAGGCAAACGCCCTATCCACTGTGCTATCACTCCAGCCCATGGGAAACCAAAGATTAATAAAATATAAACACCCTCTGCCTTCAAAAAACTTTGAATCTATTGGAAGAAAGGGACCAATAAACAAAGTTAATATATTTCATAGTGACCTGTATTGAGTCAGTAGGAATTTAAAAAGGCACCTCACCCAACCAGTTAATTACAAAAAGCTTGAAAGGAAGGGATAGCACAGAGGCTTTATCCGAAAGATTTTGCTAAAAGAAATGACAGCTGGAGACAAAGAAGATAGTCCAGAGTTTTGGCTTTCGTGTTTTGCATGCAGGAGATCCAAGTTCAGTCCCAACACTACATCTACTGAGTACCACCCAATGTGATACAATGTACCCTCAACTCTGCAAAAAAAAGAAAAATAAAAGTAAAATTTTTTCTGTGCTTTAGACTGGGGTAAAAAACTCTTAGGCCATGGGATAAAAAATATTTCAGAGGGAAGGGCATAAGTCAGGAAAATAGATAAATAAACCACATGGCCTTGCAAGGACAGAGTGATGCTATTAAAGTATAAAATGTGACGCCCTTTCCTCTCTGGAAAGAAAGATGACGGCCGCATAGGAGCCTTGTGGACAGCAGGTATGAGCCGGGGGTGTGGGGGCAACTAAAACCTCATGGGAAGGGGGGCGTTTTGGTCCGCCCTTCACGCCCTACCGAGGCCACCAGTTTGCCCCCCACTAGCGGCTCTCCAGCACAACCACGACTCCAGAGCACAGAAACCAATTTCTTAACTATCTGACTTTCAGTATAAATACTTCCAGGGTCAATAAGTAAAATAGCAGAAATCCAAAACCAACATTTAATTCATGAGCCCAGCTGTAGAAAGCAAATCACTTCACAATGCTTCTTCAGCATGTCTGATTTGGGGGGGGGGGGGGGGTAAACTCTAAATAATAGTGGTGAATCTTTTATTGAAACAATGAATCTAATCAAAGCAGATAGAGTGTTAACTAGAATTCATCTGCCCCACAGGGACTCGGAGGGGTGGGGGGTGGGGTTTTATTGGGGTTCTTCATGGTAAAAAATAAGTATTGGTAAAGGGAAATGTGTTTGATATTTGCATGACTGAGACCTAAACCTGAAAGCTTTGTAACCTTTCCCACAGTGATTCAATAAATAAATAAAAAAAAAATAAAGTATAAAATGTGAAACAGGAATGGCAGATTACAAAGTCTTATAGGGTTAATGATAGACTTTGAGGTTTATTTATTTATTTATTTATTGAAATGATGTAGGAGTACTGCTATTTGCTCAGTCATTGATTAAGCTGATTGAATTGGGCATGAACTCCACATTACTTTTTTATTTTATTGTATCACCACAGGATAGAGTTACAAAGTTTTCATGTTTGAGATTTAGCCATACAATGATGGAACACCTATCCCTCCACCAGTGAACATTTTCCACCACCCACATCCCAGTCCTCACCCTGTCTCTATGGCAGACAATTTCTCCAATACTCTCTCTCTAATTTTGGGCATCATGTTTTGCTCAAATTTTCCCACCACCATTCAAGCCTACCTGACAGAGGAAGATGCTAGATAATTTATTTTCCGTTGTTCATTTTGAATATCATGAGAACTCGCGTGGCTGCGATTGTAAATGAAAATTTATAAATTGTAAATGGTTGAGTTCCAGAGACCTCTCTGCATGGCACTAATCCATTTTGGAATTCAACTGGGAGTCTTTGGGCCAGGGCTGTTAGTGCGCTAAGATGGCACCCAGAGGCAAATTGTGGGCATGACAGACAGTCTTCTGGGTGGGCGGGGACCTAGGAGGGATAGCCCAGGTCCTCTGCCGTCATGTGGCTGGAGATTTAATCCTAGAGTCTCCATACCAAGGGCCTTGCTTGTGGAAGCTCTTGGTCACTGGACTTCCATCTGGACTAGGCAGGGAAACTACACTTGCACCATCTAGGGTGCCTGGTGATACTGACTTAGTATGGGGCCCAGAGAGATCTCCGGAGCTGTGGTGTCTTCTGGAACTCGTTGCTGTTTCTCTGGGCCAGGGCTGTTGGTGTGCTAAAATGGCATCCAGAGGCAAATTGTGGGTGTGACATGCAGTCTTCTGGGCGGGCAGGGACCCGGGGAGGGACAGCCCAGGTCCTTTGCCACCATGCAGCCTGGAGATTTATTCCTGGACCTGCATATTTAGGCCTTGCTTGTGGACGCTCTTGGTTACTGGGATTCCATCTGAAGTAGGCGGGGAGACTGCATCTGCTCCATCTGGGATGCCAGGGTGAAACTGTCTCGGTATGGGGTCCAGAGAGATCTCCAGTGCTGTGGTGTCTTCCAGGAATTGCCTCTGTGTCTCTGAGCCAGGATTGTTGGTGTGCTAAGATCCACATTACAAAATTTTCAGCAATTTATATCTTGGTTAGGTCCATCCTCAGACTGGGGCCATGGCAGTGATTTTGGATTGTGGAAGTAAGTGGCTGTTGGGGACTCTGCTTGGGCAGGCACAGGCCAACCCGCCCCCTCCAATTTACTTCAGTCTCTTCAGCCACGCATGGGTATGAGTTTAACTGCAGCTTTTGATCTCTTTCGAGATTTATTTAAGGATCTCTGAAGGAAGGCTGGTAGTAGAGCTTACAGGGTGGCCCTGAAGTCGGTTCATGGGGGTGATTACCAGTGCTTCCATGTGTATTGGGAAGTTGGGGGAGGTAGCCCATCCCAACTCTGAAAAAGTCACAAAACCCGCATACCAGAATTTTCAGCAGATTGTACCTTGGTGAGAGCCATTCTGAGACGGTGGAGTCAGGCTGGGGGTATGGCAGTAATTTTGGTTTGTGGAAACAAGTGGCTGCAGAGGGTTCTGCTTGGGTGGGTCACGGGCCAATCCTCCCTGCTCTGATTTACCCCAGTCTGTTCAGCCATGCGTGGGTCCAAGATTAACTGTGTCTTTTAATCTCTTTTGAGATCTATCTATGTGTCTCTGAAATAAGGCCAATAAATGAGCTTATATGGCTGAGCCGGAGGTGGTTTGTGGGTGTGGCTCTCACATACCTAATTTTTGGCCATTTAATTTCTTGGTAAAATTGGTCCCAAGTTGTTGGGGTCTTGCCAAAGGCACAGTGACAGTTTTGGGGTATCAGGAAGCCTGATACACTTGCCCCGCAGGTACAGGTTGACCTATTGGCACCAACATACCCCCTGACTTCAAGTTTTATTCCACAGATGAATAAGTAGTCATTGTATGTTTCATACTAATGAGTAACACCCATATTTATATTACCTGCTGAACAAATAGATAGAAAAATTCAGTGATTTTGTAAGTTATGATGGTTTACATACTGTATGTTCAAGAATATGTATTCTTTCCTGTGTGTTTAGAGAGATAGATTAATATGTTTTTAAGCTTCTGTAAAGCCACTTTTAAGATGTATAAGAATAAGCATCCCTTGTCTGGAGGATCCTCCCAGGAGGGGAGATGCATGTCGAAAGTAGACTATGGACTGAACATGTTTGCCACTCAATGCCTCTTTTGCAGACCACAACACCCAAAAGGAGAGAGAGAACACAGGGGATTGCCCTGCCACAGAGACAGGGGGGATGGGGGGATGGGGGTGGGAGGGATATTATCCATGGTGGTGGAAAATGAGCACTGGTGGAGGGATGGGTATCTGATCATTGTATAATTGAAACCAAAGCACAAAAAAATTGTAAATCTACAACTGTAAAAATAAAATAAAATAAAATAAAGGGGAAAAAAAGAATAAGCATCCTTTTGTGTGTCACATAGCAAACGTTACACTTATACTGAAAGAAATCATTCTGATTGAACATAGAACCCTAGAACCTATATGTGAAAAGGACTCTAATAAGTATCTCTCAAAGAATGTCAAACTATAAATTGCTACTGAAAAAAGAAATTAGTCTGTCTAATAGAGTGTCCATTAAAATGATAAAATAGGAGCTCAGACAGATAGTAAAGCAAATAGTTGCTTGCCTTGCATATGACCAAACTGGGTTCAATCCCTCATACTGCATATGGTCCCAAGAGTTGTTATCCTTTAATGAAGAGCCAAGAGTAATCCTGAGCCCATTGGGTGTGCCCCCTCCAAAAAAAAAGACAAGAAAAAAAAGTCAAGATCTTGACAAGTATCAAGAATATTCCATATCCACCTAGCCCAAGTTCTAAATGGTTCTAAATATTGCAATTCCTATAGGAGTGCTTCTAACTGAGGACCAAAAGCAGAACAATGCCACATATGGGGAATGACTCAGCCTATAGTCATCAACCAAAATATATATAAACTATAAAAAGCAGCAAGGTTCTGAAATTAACTTTCAGCAAGCACACCTAGCTAGTGTGACTAATAGCACAGCCTCATAGATAACTTCAGTATGATCAGTCTTGGTAAATAAAATGATGCCATTTTTATCCTTTGGTTTATACTAAAGCTCTGCTTCATACCAATATACATGTTAATTATTGCTTCCCACTTTATTCATTACCTCTTGAATAGTTTCTAATCTTCCTTCTAATCCAGGTAGCTCTAACATAAAGTTTATTACAGAAATCTATGCTCTGACAATTACATCATCTCTGGGGTGTTGGTGACAAAAGAAGATTTAATCTGTTCCCTTATAAAGTAAAACCTCAACATTCCAATAGCTGGATTTCTATCCATAATAATATCTACACTGAATACTCCCTTGATTGTCACTATCTTATTCAGTCCATCTACAGGAGCAAAGCATCAAAGATTATGTTGTAATTGTTATAGTTACTTCACTTGGTTTTCTAAACTTTCTTAAGGTGCATGTTAACTACTAATTTCTTTAAATGGTATACCACAGTTTAACCAAGTAGAAAAGCTTTCAAAATACTTTTTTCCAGAGACAGACTGTTCATCTCTATAGCTCCTGTGTACTTGGTCTGGGCACCCTGTTCAATATACCTTGAACTCAAAATCCATCCTACCAAAAACCAAATCCATCCATGATGGACTTCAACTTGGTCTCAGTAAAACATAAAATCTTGGATTTAATTGTGTTCTAATTACTGAGTCAAGAAAACAAAATATTTGGAATTTATTTATGCATTCTCTCCTGAGATAAGCTTTCTAGTTATCCAGAGTTGATGCTAACCAACTTTGGAATCAACTCTGACCATCTTTAAGTTCAACTTCAGGTAACTTCTACTCTGATAAAATGTCACTATCAGGCCATTTATATTCACATGATCTGAGAGAGAAAAAAAGGGTACTTAGCCTATAAAGCTTAGAATCCATGAAATATATATTCAGTCAATTCACATGACATTAAAAATCGAGTCTCCAACAAAATGTTAGGGCAATAAAATGCTATGCTGTACTATATTCTACTATTCAAGAGTTGTAGAAACATCACTATGTATTTCTAAAGAACATAGCACTCAAAACTGAAAAGTTTTGGCAATAATGCTAATAATTATGACGTTAATGCCTCAATTATGCTCCGCTATCAGAGAGAGAGCAAAAGAAAGAAAGAAAGAAAGAAGGAAGGAAGGAAGGAAGGAAGGAAGGAAGGAAGGAAGGAAGGAAGGAAGGAAGGAAGGAAGAAAGGAAATAAAAAAGACTTGCCTGGAGACAATATAGTGGGTAGGGCACTGGACTAGTACAGGGTTACCCCAGCACCATTATGGCCCTCCAATCACTTCTAAGAGTGATCCCTGATCACAGAGTCAGGAGTATGTCCTGAGCACAGACAGGTTACACCTTCATTCCAAAAAAAGAAGACTGCTTATTATGGTATTCTGAATTAGACCTGCTATACATATTCTAACAATGTTAGAAAGATAGCTCAATGTTGAATAGAAAGTTAGCAGATGCTTCCCATGACAGACACCTATTTAATTCCTGACATCACATAATCCCCTGAGTACCACCAGAGCAAACCCAGATCACAAAGACATGAGTAACACTTGAATACTTTTGGGTATGGCCCCAAAACTAAACAAAACAAAGAATATTTATAGCATTAATTACCTTTGGTTTTCTGCTTTTATCTTCTCAGGAGATAATAAGCCCTGACCCACATTGTACAAGGTGACATTGTGATACCAATCAATAAATGTTAAAATGTAAAAAAATAACTCTATATCATGACATTAGCTTTATACAAGTAGTACAAAATAAACTGCAATTAGGTTTGACCATTAGGCCAGAATGTCAGATGTAAAATGAGAAACAATATGTTGAATTTCTCTTCTACCTATTGTCTTACTTTGGTCCCCTCAAAGAGTTTCATTATAATCTTTGAAAGGAGAAACACAGACGACACTCTTAAACCAGGGATATAGCACAAGGGTTAGAACACTGCTTTAAATGCTTAAAGTCCCAGTTTGATGCCTAGCATTAAATTCCTTACTGCCATCGCTGCTGGTTGTAGCCTACAGATTCCTGAGCACGCCAGGGAAATCCTGGTAGCCTCTGGCTCCACTGGGCCCTTGCAGTACAATATCTTCAGTCCCTGCTATTGACCACCTAGAATATTGCACTGCTTGGGAGTTCTACCCCAGGAAGGAAGGAAGGAAGGAAGGAAGGAAGGAAGGGAGGGAGGGAGGGAGGGAGGGAGGGAGGGAGGGAGGGAGGGAGGGAGGGAAAGAGGGAGGGAGGAAGGAGAGAGAGAAAGAAAGACAAAGGAAAAAGGAAGGAAAGAAAGAAGGAAGGAAGGGAGGGAGGGAGGGAGGAAGGAAGGAAGGAAGGAAGGGAGGGAGGGAGGGAGGGAGGGAGGGAGGGAGGGAGGGAGGGAGGGAGGGAGGGAGGAAAGGACACCTACTCTATAATAGAAAGTTTTAAATTGCTCCAAAATATAGTATAATACTTTATTGTTTTAAGCATATTCCATGTTAGATAATCACACAGAGGAGGAAAAAAAATGTAGTAATCATGAACCTCTCTCACTGTTATCCTTCAGATTGGAAATAAAGCAACTGGTCCCAAGCTGCACAGCACACAGGAGCATAGCTAGAAGAATGCAAGTGCTTGATTCCTGGTCAAGTGCTTTCTTCAGACTGTTTCCAGAGTTCCATGGTTTATGTATCATTTGTGGGGGATTGGTGGGGGGATGTTTGGGGGAATATCTGGATCAGAACACTGCTTTGCCTGCTTGAAGCCCCAGTTTGATCCTAGCGGTACTCAAGATGGTACCGAAGGGCGAACATGCACTCCAAACCTTTGAGCTGTCATGCATCAGCCACAGACATCATGCATCATTCCAAAATAGATAACCAAAAAAAAGGCAATGAATTTATTCACTCATTCATCCAACAGATAATTAATGAGTGATTATTATGATTAGTCACATTTAAGGTACTGGGAATATATCAGTATATAAAACTGAACTTGCTATCTTTGCAAGTTTGACTTTTAGAGAAAGAGAGTAAGTAACTGATAATGAAAAACAAATGAGCAGATTAGAAAGTAAGGTTAGACTAAATACAATTTCTAGTTCAAGTAGTCAGGAAAGGTGGCCTTAAAGTGAATACCTGTATGACATGGGAAAAAACACTCATGCAAATACTCAGAAAATACACATTTCAGACAAGAGCAAGATGAAAGGTCCTGAGATACTATCCTTGTACACAAACATCTTTGGTGTACAAAGACCAACATTGTGGCTGGTGTGGTAGTTGTAAATGAAAAATGAGTGAGTCAGTGATGTCTGAGAGGTTCCACTGACCATTTTATGGAGGGTTTGTAGGTCATTAAAAAGACTGCAATTGTGTTGTAGAGGTATAACATAGCTAGATTTTTATTTTAACAGGATCAATGAGATTATAGACTTATAAAAAGAACACAAAATTTAAATTAATATATTACTGTAATAGTCCAGAAGATTTTGAGCATGAGTGATATACTCAAATGTGGCAAGAAGTGGTACAGTGTAGTGGAGGGAAAACACTGGTTGAGGGGCTGGTGGACACTCTGGAACAATCAAATAATAACATTAGTGCTACTTTAAACTACAAGACCTCAATAAAAATCTATTTTTAATTTTTTTCAAGGGACTAGAGTAACAGTACAGTGAATAGCATGCTTATTTGTATGTTGTCAACTAAGGTTCTATCCCCAGTCACCAGCTGGTCCCCCAAGTTATGCCAGGAGTGATCCTTGCGCACAGAGCCAGAAGCCCTGTGCATTGCTGCATATGGCCCCAAGACAAACAAACAAAATTCAATGTGAAATAAATGATGAATCAAAATGACAAAAAAAATGACAGAGTGGAGAAGAATTGCTGATAAACTAGAAAAGCTGATAAACTACAGAGGAGTTGTCTTGAATAAATGGGAGAACAATGCTTCCTCTAGCTTAGACAAGGAAAGATACCAAAGACAATGGTTTCCCCAAAAAGTAGAGAATTCTGGAGCTTTGTGTTCTTCACAAAAATTCTGGTCATATTCAATATCTGTGCTGTGATATCAACTGGGGGGTTAAGTGCAGAATTTTATTGTCCAGAAGACAGATGCAAGTTGAAGTTATCAATTATCCAGGTGTGGTCTGAGGACCCCCCCCAAGCACTACCCAGAAGAGGAGGTGGTCTTAATAATCCTGACCCACAAAGCATAAGATGCATTGCATCCTTGGGCCCTCAAAGACAAGTGTGGCCGAATGGGCTGAACCACAGAGAGGGGCACTATTCATGGGAAAGACACTCAAAATACAGAGAAAGATATATCAAATTAGTAGGAGTCAGGCAAAGGTAAAGTCAGACAACAGGACCAGATAACCTAGAAAAATGAATATAGATCGAATAGAGACTTAATCACTGAGCTCTGAAGTTTTCCAACATATCAAGATGTATTAGAAAAGAATATTAAGGAACTAAAACCCCCCAAAATAATTATAATTCATTCCATTTAAATCCTTATCTCCAATCTGCATAACCATTTATGCCCTTAAATCTCATTCCCATTTATTAGCTTACTTTGGCTTGAAAATTGTATAAGCTAATTTTATTATTTATCCTATTCATCATTCTCTACTTCATCATATTTATGATATTTTCCAAAACTCAAATCCTCTCCCACTCAGTGAAAGAAAAGACTTGTTTGCCATCAGATAGATAAAAAGGAATGTAAAGACATTATTAAAGCATAAGACATTATTTTAAAAGTGTATAGTTTCCTCCAAGACCATTTGAGAGATAAATTAGTCATTTATACAAAGCTTCTTTCATATCTGTTGTGTGTGTGTGTGTGTGTATGCACAGGTGCCTGTACATATTACTAACATATATCAAGTGCTTACTAGGTGCTAGTCATTCTGTTAAGAACAGTATGTGTGTAGATTACTATGTTTGTACAATAATCTCAAGATCAAAGAATTTCATTGCACACATTTTAGAGATAAGAAAAATAGGTTTCCACATGTTAAATAACTTGCTACATGTATCATCTACATGGAGTCCAAGGTCTCAGAGAGTTCCGCTTATCTTGTTCTGTGGGTCTTCAGTCGTGCGTGGGTCTCAGCCGGAGCTGCCACGCGGGTCCGGAAAGCGTCCTGGAGTGTGGCGACGGCTGGGTAGTGGAAGTAGTGTCATAAGACACTAAATACCCATCTTCTGGAATTGTCGTACCATATTTGATAGGGTTCAAATATGGTAACACCTACAAGGGTGATTAGAGGTCACCCCAAAAGCCTCTATCCCTCTCGGAAAGACTGGCAGGCTACCGAGAGTATTCCGCCCGCACGGAAGAGCCTGGCAAGCTATCCGCTGTGTATTCGATATGCCAAAACCAGTAACTACAGCTGGTCTCATTCACCTGACCCTGAAGGCTTCATCCGTTACTGATTGGATTCCACGGGATGTCAAGAGACCGCGTGGCCGCCCATCTACCAGATGGTCAGACTTCTTTGTCAAGATCATGAACGATCGGTTTGAGGCCCTTCATGTTCCCGGAACGAACAGATGCCATTGGGCTACACTAGCACGAGACAGGGACAAATGGAGACGTTACTGGCGCCCGCTCGAGCAAATCGACGACTAACGGGAAGTTAAGTGATTAAGTGATGTATCATCTAATGTGGCAATGAGAACTAAATCTAAAACAGAGTAGATACTCTTTAAACCTTTATGCAGGAGTTACAAATTACAGCAAGATGAATTTGGGTCTAAATAACTGTTTTGTTTCTTTTGCATGTTAGTTTCAAAAACATAAGCATACTTCAAATGTTTTTATTGATATGCTTTTTATTATATCACAGTCCAAACAAGTCTTTATAGCCTTCATATTTATTCTCCATGTGGTTTACATGTTGCACAAATGGTGTGAGCTATTGACACTTGCTCCCCCATAACTCTTCCTTCAATATTTAATAGATTTGGCATGACCTTAGCATCCAGAATATGTACTTTATTTCTTTCACAATCACTCACACACATATCTACCACCATTATCGCTGCCACACAATGACAATAACATCAGAAAGAATAAAATAAAATGTACTTTAAGAACCCTTGGTTCATTCCCCTGTGGTGCTCATTTATAATCTCAGGATTTCTCTTCCAGGCTCACTAAATCTAATTCTGACCAAACTCTCACTATTTCGGGTCAATTTATTTTGTTGCAGCAAGCTGGGAACAACAGAAAAAACCAATCCTCTGAAAGATGCACAATCTCATTTGTTGGATCTTGTCATAGCCATTATTTCTGACCAGTTTCCTATGACATGTGTCCTAAGAACAAGTGGATACAAAAGACTTTTGTTTGGAGCTGGCAAAGCTTCTGCTAATATGTCACCTGACAAAAATCATGCTTAATTGCATGTTCCTTATATATTCAGCATATAAGAGCATCTCCTTAAATTACCTGTATCAAAAAACTAACACATTTCTTCAATTGTTTCTTTATAGAGAGGAGGGACACAGTCTGCAAGTGCTCAGGGCTAATTCCTGCCTCAAGGGTCATTCCTGGCGGAAGCTCGAATGATCATGTATGGTACCAGGATTCAAATTCAGGTTAGCCATGTGCAATGCAATCATCCTATCCTCTGTACTATCTGCATGCCTCCTCAACTGTTTCTTGCTTTTAAGTACGATGGGACAGACCACCACGATTCAGTCTCTTTTTAGGACTTGGGAGTGGGGAGGCAATTTAGTTCTGTGTGTAACGCTTTTCTGTTCCTTAAAAAATAGATAACTGTGGAAGTCATTTTAACAAAATCCAGACTGAAACCTGATTGCTATTAAAGGAGATGATTTTTTTAATGTGTCTGTGTTTTTATCTAAACTAAACTCTTGGGAATATTATCTTAGCAAAGTATTAAACCAGTTTTTCAGAAGCTAGTCTTTGGGTTTGAGTCCCCACTGAGCAGAGATAAAGATGGATGCTGAGCACTAAATTGGGCCAGCTGTGTTACTATCTAATAGGCTAATGTTTGCACCTGGGGCAATGCAAGCGTGCATAGCTATTAACCTCTATGGAGTGTTTTCTTTTCATAAGGTGAGGGATTGAGTTTCTCTTCCTTTTATGCATTTGTATGTAAGTGAGGATGTTAGCCTAAAGAGTCACCCACTTCATGTTTAATAATTCAATTCACTAATTAGAACCTCAGGACTCATGCTCATTTAGCATATTTGAAACATACAAAGTAACCAATAGACTCCACCAACCTTCACACAAATTAAAAAATATAATTCACAAAACAATCCTAGTTAAAAGTGGGGAGCTGACACTTTTAACCCCATTTCACACATGAAGAAGTCAGAGAGCCAAGTACCTTCCCAGGATCATACACAGCAAGGGACAGCTGAGTGGGTAGTCCAAGTCCAGCCTTCCCTTTATTGAAGGGAGCCCTCCCAGTGCACATGGGGAATGGTCTCCTGGACCACTCACAGGGAATATCAGCTAACACCAGCAGACATTTTCACTATGTGGGACCCAGCAGTGTTGAGGAGCACCAGGGATTATCTGGCAGTGCTCAGTGAGGTTCCAGGAACAGATGGAAATCTGGTCCCTGAGCATGCAAATTGTGTGCCTCTAACTACTGGGCATCACCCAAATCCCTAACTCAAGTCTGATCATCCTCACCCCCAACCTCACTTTCTTTTCTTTTCTTTCTTTCTTTTTATTTTTTTTTGAGTGGCAATATATGTAGGGGTTTGTTTTTTGAATTTTTTTGAATCATTGTGAGATACAGTTACAAAGTTGTTAATGATTGGTTTCAGGCATAAAGTTCCAACACCCATCCTTCCACAGTGTACATTTCCACCAGGAATGTCCCCAGTTTTCTGCAACCCTTTCCTCCAAGCCTGTCTGTATGTCTCTATTAAAGGCCTGTCTCTCTCTCTTTCTCTCTTTGTCTCTCTCTCTCTTTCTCTCTCTCTCTCTCTCCTCCCTCTCTACCTCCCCTTCCTCTCTACCTCCTCCCCTACCCTTTTGGGCTTTATGGTTTCCAATACAGATACTGGATTGGTCCACGGTTGGAAAACTGCCTCAAGGGCTGGGAGAGAAGGCAGTTGGAATAAAGAAGGGACCAACATGACAAGGATAGCTGGAAATAATCACTCTGGATAAGAAATGCATGCTGAAAGTAGGTAAAGGAACAAACATAATAATCCAACCCAACTTTCTTTAGAGTTAGCTGTTCTTACTGTTTCTATCCTTGTGATATTTTAAGTCTTATGTGGCTTGGAGGACACTGTTTCATCATTCATAAGCAATAATATGCATTAGAAATTAAGAATGCTGTGATTTCAATACCACTCCTGGGAATATATCCCAGAGAGGCAAAAAAGTATAGTCAAAATGACATCTGCAATTGTTTGTTCATTGCAGCACTCTTTACAATAGCCAGAATCTGGAAAAAACTTGAGTGCCCGAGAACAGATGACTGGTTAAAGAAACTTTGGTATATCTACACAATGGAGTACTATGTAGCTGTTAGAAAAGATGAAGTCATGAAATTTACATACAAGTGGTACTATATGGAAAGTATCATGCTAAGCGAAATGAGTCAGAAAGAGAGGGATAGACATAAAAACATTGCATCCATCTGTGGGACATAAAGTAACAAAGTAGGAGATTAATACCCAAGAATAGCTGAGATCAGTACCAAGAGGATTACTCCATGGCTTAGAGGCCAGCGGGGCATTCTAGGGGATATGGCAGCTCACATAGAGAAGGGAGCACCAAATAAAGGGTATTTGGAGGATCCTCCCAGGATGGGAGATGCATATTGAAAGTAGACTATGGACCAAACATGATTGCCACTCAAAGCCTCTTTTGCAGACCACAACACCCAAAAGGAGAGAGAGAACAAAAGGGGATGCCCTGCCACAGAGGCAGGGTGGGATGGGGGGATGGGGGTGGGAGGGATATTATCCATGGCGGTGGAAAATGGGCACTGGTGGAGGGATGGGTATTTGATCATTGTATAATCGAAACCCAAGCACAAAAATTTGTAAATCTACAACTATACCTCATGGTGTTTCACTAATAAAAATTTTTTAAAAAAGAATGCTGTGATTCAATTGTCAAAAGCAACAGAAATCTAAAAAATAACAAACAAATGAAACATTATATCAAATTGAAGAGTGGGAAAAGAAACACTTAGTAAAACTAAAAGACACCCAACTGAATAGGAGAAAATATTTGTACTCACCACATCAGATAAAGGTTTAGTGTCCAAGATGTATAAAGAACTCTCAAAGATCAACAACAACAACAACCAAATTTAAAAACATGATTGTCAAGGAGGCAGGCTGGGGTTTGGGAGGGAAACTGGGGACATTGCTGATAAGAAGTTGACACTGATGACAGGATTGATCTCAGAAAACTGTATGCATGAAACTCAACTATGAATAACTTTGTAAATCACAGTGCCTTGATACAGTATTTTAATAAATAAATAAAATACAATGGTTATATAAGAAGAAAAATAGGTTAGGAAAACAAAATGCCCTGCTTACCATTATCCAATAACTTTTTCTTGGTGAGTGTAGGGGTAAAAATCACCAACAGTTTGTTCCTAAACTGCTTGAATAGTCCTTCCCAGAGAGCACTAACTGCTGGGAGTTGCGTGTAGAGAGATTTTCTGATCACATTTTCCTCCCATCCAGGGTCTTCAGTGTCCTAATACGCACCATGTCTCTTCTAGAGAAAAATCAATATAAATTTTTTTCAAGTATATGCAACACAAAGCCTAGTTTAAAATGTATCTTGGTAGTTTTGTGGACCACGGACACTCTTAGGAAGCCTCTGTCCTTTGTATCCCTGACACTCACTCATTCTGGAGTTTATCTTAAGGAGCATCTAGGCTTAGAATACACGTCTCAAAACAATTGCTAGTAAACTTCCAGAGTTCACTCTTCCAAAAACTGGTATCGAACAATACTACAGGGAAGAACTTCAGAAAGAGCTCTGAATTATGATTCGGGTTTTGGGGGGGCAGAAGGGGCAGTGGGCTACACTAAGCTATTTTCAGTGCTCACTCCTGGCTCTGCTCAGTCAAAGTTGTCATAGAACCCATTGCCAGTCAGTCTTCTCTGTGATGGTGTTTAAAATTAGATGGCCCAAGTCTGATGTAGAATGCTAGCTCCTATATTCTTAATTTAATTTTACCCTATTATGATAGTGCTGTATTCATTTTTCTTAGTTATAATAGGAATAACTAAACGTTAAAAAATATTTTTGTTTAAATTTAAACTTATCTACATTTAAACTGTCCCCCCAGATTTCAATATTATTTTGAATTAATAAATTCTTTCCTTCAGTTATGATGAAAATAAGAGTAATACTTTATAACACAATTTTCTAGCATTCCCTTTTTGTCATAAATGAAATCCATAAATAATATATCTTTGTAATTATCTTTTATTTTTTATTTATTTGTTTTTTATTAGTGAGACATCATGTGGTACAGTTGTAGACTTACAAACTTTTGTGCTTGTGTTTCTATTATACAATGATCAAATACCCATCCCTCCACCAGTGCCCATTTCCCACAACCATGGATCCCAGTATCCCTCCCACCCCCCCCATCCCCCCATCCCACCCTGCCTCTGTGGCAGGGCATTCCCTTTTGTTTTCTCTCTTATTGGGTGTTGTGGTTTGCAAGAGGCAATGGGTGACAATCATGTTTGGTCTATAGTCTACTTTCAGCATGCTTCTCCCACCCTGGAAGAATCCTCCCAACACCTTTATTTGGTGTTCCCTTCTCTATCTGAGCTCCCTATTCCCCTAGGATGTGTGGTTGGCCTCCAAGCTATGGAGTAAAATTCCTGGTACTAATCTCGGCCATTCTTGGGTGTTAGTCTCCTATTTTGATACTTTATGTTCCCCAGATGAATGCAATCTTTCTATGTCTATCCCTTTCTTTCTGAGTCATTTCACTTAACATGATACTTTCCATTTGGGACCACTTGTATTTAAAATTCATGACTTCATCTTTTCTAACAGCTACATAGTACTCCATTGTGTAGATGTACCAAAGTTTCTTTAACCAGTCATCTGTTCTCAGGCACTCAAGTTTTTTCCAGATTCTGGCTATTGTAAAGAGTGCTGCAATGAACAAACAATTGCAGATGTCATTTTGACTATACTTTTTTGCCTCTCTGGGATATATTCCCAGGAGTGGTACTTCTTGGTCAAGTGGGAGCTCAATTTCTAATTTTTTGAGCATCATCCATACTGTTTTCCAGAAGGGCTGAACCAGTCGACATTCCAGCACAATTTGTTAAAGAGGCTTTCTCTGCTCCACTTCACTTTTCTTGCCCCCTTATCGAAGATTAGATGCTCGTATGCTTGGGGGGAGATGTCAGTATATTCAATTCTGTTCCATTGGTCTACAGCTCTGCCTTTGTTCCAGTACCATGCTGTTTTAGTTATTACTGCTGTAAACATCTTTTAAATAATATAATATCCAAAAGGGATAAATAAGGATAAATAATAGTTTTTAATTAAATGAGGGCTGGAGCGATAGCACAGCGGGTAGGGCGTCTGCCTTGCACGCAGCCAACATGGCCGACTCGAGTTCGATTCCTCTGCCCCTCTCGGAGAGCCCGGCAAGCTACCGAGAGTATTCGGTATGCCAGACACAGTAACAACAAAGTCTCCAATGGAGACGTTACTGGGCCCGCTCGAGCAAATCGATGATCAACGGGAGGGCCTTTACTTTACTTTTTATTTCAACATTTATTTATTTATAATTTTTATTAGTGAAACGTCATAAGGTACAGTTGTAGACTTACAAATCTTTGTACTTGGGTTAGAGTTATACAATGATCAAGTACCCATCCCTCCACCAGTGCGCATTCTCCACCACCAGTGATCCCAGTATCACTCCCACCCCCCCATCCCCCCATCCCACCCTGCCTCTGTGGCAGGGCATTCCCTTTTGTTTTCTCTCTTATTGGGTGTTGTGGTTTGCAAGAGGCAATGGGTGACAATCATGTTTGGTCTATAGTCTACTTTCAGCATGCTTCTCCCACCCTGGAAGAATCCTCCCAACACCTTTATTTGGTGTTCCCTTCTCTATCTGAGCTCCCTATTCCCCTAGGATGTGTGGTTGGCCTCCAAGCCATGGGGTGAACCTCCCGGTACTTATCTCAGCTATTCTTGAGTGTTAGTCGGCTATTTTGTTACTTTATATTCCCCAGATGAATGCAATCTTTCTATGTCTGTCCCTTTCTTTCTGACTCATTTTGCTTAGCATGATACTTTCATTAGCTTTCCTTGCTCCACTTCGCTTTCCTTGCCCCCTTATCAAAGATTAGATGATCATATGTTTTGGGGGAGTTGTCAGTATATTCAACCCTGTTCCATTGGTCTGCAGCTTTGCCTTTGTTCCAGTACCATGCTGTTTAATTATTACTGCTTTGTTTTACAATTTTAAGTTAAGGAGGTTGATTCCTCCCATTTTCTTTTTCCAAAGAATTGCTTTAGCTATTCGTGGGGGCTTACTGTTCCATATGAATTTTAGGAATGTTTGCTCCATTTCTTTGAAGAATGTCATGGGTATCGTTGTAGGGATCGCATTGAATTTGTACAAGGCTTTGGGTAGTATTGCCATTTTGACAATGTTAATTCTCCCAATCCATGAGCAGGGGATATCTTTCCATTTTCTTGTGTCCTCTTTTATTTCATGAAGTAGTGTTTTGTAGTTTTCTTTGTGCAGGTCCTTTACTTCCTTAGTTAAGCTGATTCCCAGGTACTTGATTTTCTGGAGCACAAATGTGAATGGGATTGTTTTCTTCATGTCACTTTCTTCTCTTTCACAATTTGCGTATAGGAAAGCCATGGACTTTTGGGTATTGATTTTATAGCCTGCCACTTTACTATACAAGTTTATTGTTTCTAGGAGTTTCTTGGTAGAGGTTTTAGGGTTCTCTATGTATAGTATCATATCATATGTGAATAGTGAGAGCTTGATTTCTTCCTTTCCTACCTGAATGCCCTTAATCTCTTTTTCTTGCCTACCCACTATTGCAGTACTTCCAGTACTATATTGAACAGCAGTGGAAAGAGTGGGCATCCTTGTCTCGTCCCTGATCTTAGAGAGAAGGCTCTCAGTTTGTCCCCATTGAGGATGATGCTTGATGTAGGCTTGTGGTAGGCAGCTTCAACTATATTAAGGAAAGTCCCCTCTATTCCCATTTTGGCAAGGGTTTTCATCATAAACGGGTGCTAGATCTTGTCAAATGCTTTCTCTGCATCTATTGATATGATCATATAATTTTTATCTTTTCTTTTGTTGATATGATGGATAATGTTGATTGATTTCCGAATGTTAAACCATCCTTGCATCCCTGGGATGAATCACAATTGGCCATGGTCTATGATCTTTTTCATGAGTTGTTGTTTTCTATTTGCTAGTATTTTGTTGAGAATCTTCACATCCATGGTCATCATGAATATCGGCCTGTAATTTTCTTTTTTTGTTGTTTCTTTGTTTCCTTTTCGTATTAGAGAGATATGGGCTTCATAGAAATGGTTTAGGAGAGTTTCTGTTTCTTAAGTTTCCTGGAAAAGCTTGAGAAGAACTGACAATAGGTCCTCTTTAAATATTTGGAAAAATTTGCTAGTGAATCCATCTGGACCTGGACTTTTTTTTTGGGAAGACTTTTGATTACAGTTTCAATTTCCTTGATGTTAATAGGATCAGGTACTCTAGATCTTTATGATTCAGCCTTGGGAGATTATAGGAATCCAGGAATTTATCCATTTCTTCTAGATTCTCTGTTTCGTGGCATACAGACTTGAAAAGTAGTCTCTGATGATCTTTTGAATTTCTTTGGTTTCTGTTGTAATATCTCCCTTCTCATTTCTGATTCAGTTTATTAGGGTTCTCGCTCTCTTTCTTTGTGAGTCTTGATAGTGGTTTATCTCTCTTTTTTATTTTCTAAAAAAAAACAGCTCTTGGCTTCATTGATCTTTCAGATTGATTTTTGGGTTTCCATGTTTTGATTTCTGCTCTAAATTTTATGATCTCTTTCCTTCTGCCTGGTTTGGGCTCCTTTTGTTGGTCCTTTTCTAAGATCTTGAGCTGTGACGTCAAGTTGTTTATATGGGCCCTTTCTTCCTTCCTTAGAAATGCTTGCAGAGCTATAAATTTTTCCCTTAACATGGCTTTAGCTGCATCCCATAGGTTCTGGTAGTGCGTGTCTTCATTCTCATTTGTTTCCAGGTATCTCTGATTTCATCCTTGACTTCCTTCCTGACCCACTCGTTGTTCAACACTGAGTTGCTTAATTTCCAGGTGTTTAATTTGGTTCTCCGTTTCTGTGTGTGATTCACTTCTATCTTCAGTGCATCATGGTCTGAAAAGATTGCTGATACTATTTCTATCTTTCTCATTCCATTGAGGTATGTTTTGTGGTCTAGCACATGGTCTGTTTTGGAAAATGTTCCATGTGCACTGAAGAAGAATGTGTGTTCTTTCTTTTTAGGGTGCAGAGCCCTGTATAGGTCTATTAGCCCTCTCTCTTCTATTTCTTCCCTCAAATCCAATGTTTCCTTGCTGAGATCTATCCAAGGTGAGAGTGTGTTGTTGAAGTCTCCAGCTACTATTGTGTTTCTAGCAACGTCCTCCTTAAAATCTGTTAGCAGTTCTTTTAAATATTTAGCTGTTCCCTCATTAGGTGCATATACACTTAAGAGTGTGTTTTCTTTCTGTTTTACGTATCCCTTGGCAAATAGAAAATGGCCTTCGCTGTTCCTTCTAATCTTTTTCAACCTGAAATGTATGTTGTCGGATACTAGTATGGCCACCTCAGCATTTTTGAGGGAGCTCTTTGCTTGCAGGATTGTTTTCCATCCTTTAACTTTGAGTCTATGTTTGCTCTTACTGATCAGATGAGTTTCTTGTAGGCAGCAGAATGTTGGGTTCTGTCTCTGAATCCATTTTGTCACTCTGTGCTTCTTAATTGGTGAATTTAGACCATTGACGTTGAGAAAGATTATTGTAATGTAGTTTTGTGTCATCCTTCTTTAAGTGTCTGTTGTGCTTGTAGGGTTTGTCTTGTCTTATAGTAGCCCCTTTAGCCCTTATTTTAGGTTTGGTTTTGAGTCTATGAAGTTCCTGAGCTTCTGCTTATTCATAAAATAGTGTACCGTTCCTTTGAGTTTGAGTGAGAGTTTAGCTAGATAGAGTATTCTTGGTCAAGTGTTTATTTCAGTGAGTTTTTTTCCCACTATATGCCACCATTGCTTTTTGGCTTGGACGGTTTCCTCTGATAGGTCTGCTGTGAATCTAAGGGGTGCTCCTTTGTGTGTGATTTCCTTCTTTGACCTTGCTGCTTACAATATTGTGTCTATATCCATGGCATCCATCATTCTAACTATGATATGTCTTGGATTGTTTTTGTTAGGTTTTCTTTTAGCTGGCACCCTTCGGGCTCCTTGAATCTCAATGGCTGCATTGTCCAGCTCTGGGAACTTTTCAGGAATGATTTGTTTAATTGTGGCTTTTTCACTGGGATTGTTTCCCTGACCTTCTGGTACTCCAATGATTCTAATGTTGTTCCTCTTGGAATCATCTCGTAGGACCCTGATTCACTCTAGAGCTATTTTGAGGTCTCTAGCCGTTGTTTTTTGTTGCCTGTAGGCTTTGTGCAGCTGATCTTCCAGCTCACTGATTCTGTCTTCAGGTGTAGCCATTCTACTGTTGAGGATACAGACTGAGTTTTTTATTTCATCGACAGAATCTTTTATTCGTGCATTTCTGTGCGTAGCTTTCCAATTTCTGCTCTCATTTCTTCCCATAATTTCTTGATTGTTTCTTTAATGTCCTCCTTTAAGTTACTAAATATCTGTCTCACTGTTTCATTGAGTTCATTGAACATCTTCATAACTTCATATCTGAATTCTTTCTCAGAGAAGTCCCTTAGGTGAGTAACACCTACTGAGGCTTCTGGACTCTTTTCATCATCCTCCCTTCGTGGTGGGGATTTGCATTGTTTCTTCATGTTGGTGTGGGGGTATGGAGACTGAGATGTTACACAAGATTGCTGGTATGAGTAAACTACCTGTGGCCAAAAAATAGGCCACGCCCACTTCTACAGAGACCACGCCCGGTTCTGAAGAGGCCATGCCCCCTGTGGGTACCTGGTGTGTATGCAGGGTACAACCTGGGGGAGGAAGAAGACCAAGCACAGTGTTAGGGAGGACAGACAGAGGCTCAGAGATGGTGAGTGTCCCAGGGTCCTAGAGGATGCCTGGGCAAGTATGTGGAGAAAGCCAAGTCCTGAGTTTGAGTATTGACTGGCCTGGGGGAGGAAAAAGACCGGGCACAGTGTTGAAGAAGACCGGGTACTCTCTCTAGATGAACAGGAAGAGGCTCAGGGATGGTGAGCGTCCCAGGGTCCTAGAGGATGCCTAGGAAACGTACGTGGAGAAAGACAAGTCCCGAATTTCAGTACTGACTGACCTGGGGGAGGAAGAAGGTGATTTCAACATTTAAACACTTACACAGAAAAATATGGCGGCCGCACGGGAGCCTTGTGGACAGCAAGTATGAGCCGGGGGTCGGGGGCGACAAAAACCTCATGGGAAGGGGGGCGTTCCAGCCCATCCTTCACGCCCTACCGAGGTCACCAGTTGCCCCCTACGAGCGGCTCTCCAGCACGGCCACGGCCCCAGAAGCACAAGGACTTAACACAGAAAACCAGCAGCTTGGAGAAGAAAAGCGAACGTACTATGCGTTAAATTGCGCCATCATGCCTGCCCGGAGGGGAAAGTGTGTTGCCCCATTCGCCCTCTCCTCTCTGGAAAGAAAGATGGCAGCCACTCGGGAGCCTTGTGAACAGCAGGTATGAGCTGGGGGTCGGGGGCGACAAAAACCTCATGGGAAGGGGGGCGTTCCAGCCCGTTCTTCACGCCCTACCGAGGTCACCAGTTGCCCCCCACGAGCGGCTCTCCAGCACGGCCACGACTCCAGAGCACAGAAACCAATCTCTTAATTATCTGACTTTCAGTAGAAATACTTTCAGGGTTAATAAGTAAAATAGCAGAAATCCAAAACCGCGCGGCTGCTATCGCTATCGCAGCCGAGCGACAACATTTAATTCTTGAACCCAGCTGTAGAAAGCAAATCATTTCACAACGCTTTTTTAGCATGTCTGATTGGGGGCTGGGGTAAAATCTAAATAATAATGTTGCATCTTTTATCGAAACAATGAATCTAGCCAAAGTAGATAGAGTCTTAACTAGAACTCATCTGCCTCACAGGGATTGGGAGGGGTGGGAGGTGGGGTTCTATTGGGGTTCGTGGTAAAAAATAAGTATTGGTAAAGGGAAATGTGTTTGATATTTACATGACTGAAACCTAAACCTGAAAGCTCTGTAACTTTTCCCACAGTGATTCAATAAATAAATAAATTATTAAAAATAAATAAATAAATAAAATAAACACTTATGCACTTAGAACTTCAAGATCCAGAGAATTCCTTATCAGGCCCACTAAATAATAGGCACACCTTTATTATGGCAATGACAAACCTGTCCCCTCCTTTTGAAAATCTTCTAACCATTCATTTCTCCCCTATGCATAATGAGCATATTAATGAAATTTCATTAGACAGGCTGAGTGTTAGTACAGTGGATAGGTCATTTGCCTTGCATGCAGGTCTTCTGGTTTTGATCCTGGCACCCCAGATGGTCCCCCAGAGCCTCATGAGGTGTGATTCTTGGGCTCAGAGCCAGAAGTAAGCTCTGAGCACAGCTAGGTATGGCCAAAAATTAAAAAGAGAAAAAAAAACTCTAGAAAGTGATACATTAGATTACAGTATTTCCCTGAAAGCTCACTTTGGCTCTTGTATAGGAAATAAATCAGAGTAAAGAGTGGAAACAGTAAGACTACTAGGGAGATCAAACAATGATATGAACAAAAGACACTGCAGTTAGGTTTTTTTCTTCTGTTCTATCAGGCATCTTTATTTGAATTAACTTGCATCAATCCTCAAAGAAATATCTCAATTCTTGAATTACTATATGAACCCCTTCATTCTATTACAACATACTAGCACCATAACTTGATCACTGTCACTGTTCTCCCGTTGTTCATCGATTTGCTCGAGCGGGTCCAGTAACGTCTCCATTGGAGACTTTGTTGTTACTGTGTTTGGCATATCGAATACATCACGGGTAGCTTGCCAGGCTCTGCCCTGCGGGCCAGATACTCTCAGTAGCTTGCCGGGCTCTCCGAGAGGGCGGAGGAATCGAACTGGGGTCGGTCATGTTGGCTGCATGCAAGGCAAACGCCCTACCACTGAAGTTCTTAAATTTTTGCTTTATTCTATATCCAAATAGTCTTCTTCCATCTAGAAAGAATAGTGGCCTCTTAGTTGCACCATTTCCCTGCATCTGCAGTTTCAATTCACTCTCTAGAAAGTCTCTAGATTTCTGAAGTAATCTCAAATGCTGCCTTCTACACATCATTGACTCATTGTAAACATGATCTCATTCTCACACTGCAAAATTGTCTAGAGACTTCACATGACACGATGTGGCCATGAGGACACAGTACTCTTGATGGGTCAAATTCAGTCACAGACACTGAATCATGTGGTCATCCTTCCCATCTGTGGTTTCCTGTACCTCATCATCCATCATCTTTGGCAATTTCTCACATTTTATTACTGAAACCAACTATACAACACTATTCCCAACATTATGAAAGAGCATAAATACTTGCCTCTTCCCTCAAAACTTGTACACAAGTACATACCTCACATAGTACATTCTCAGAAGGTATTTAATAAGTTCTTTACAAATGCCTTTTCAAAATCTCAGAAATGATGAGTATAAGGGAGTGCATTATGAAAATTTGAAGCAATTTCTGTACAGAGTGAGGTTTCATGTGTTACTTTTTATTATTTTTGGTGGGGAGAAAGCCAACCACCTCAGGAATGTGAGTCGGTGTGGAGCAACTGCTAATAGTGGTGCTCAGATGTACTCTGGCCTAATCCTAGTGGTTCTCAGAAAACTATGTGGCACTAGGTATCAAACCCAGGGCTCCAACATGCAAATAATGTGCCTTAGTCCTTTGACCTACTTCCCTGCCCCCACAATTTATTACTTCTTATGAGTTGTTTGTGACACCTGAATAGCTATGAACCATACCGCCTAGAGCTTTTAGAGAAACTTTGTCCTCAGTAGTATGTTTTTATGAAATCTTAATTTTTCATTTACTATTGTCAATTTTGGAGCCATCCTGAGAACTTAGGTTCTCATTAAAAGCACCAAAATTGTAATTCTAAGGTCCCTTTCTTTTCAGACCTTAAATGAAGAATTGAGAAAATTGTGTTATCACTCTTTCAAAGATCACTATCTTTGCAGAAACCAGAAACATATCCTTTAAATTACTATCAATGTATATTTTAGTGAATGGGTACCAATAAAATTCATAATTATAAAAAGAACACTTGTAAAACCCAAGAATATTAGTTCTAGAGGATTCCAGAAATAGGCTTTTTATACAATAAACACATTAACTATTGGATTTATAAATAAAAGAACAAATTACAATGAATGATGCTTTACTTGGCTCTTTAAGAACACATCCCAGAAGGAAAAATTATTATCAGGCATGTCCCAGACCCCTTTCACAAAATGGGGGACAATGAGCAGTCATCCTGAAACCATCTTGCACAAGAATATCCTGCAGCATTATTCTCGATTTAGACCAGAGAGAAAAACTGAATTCATGTACTCAACTGCTACACCTCAAAGCAAATGTCTTAACTTGTCATTTAGATGTCTGGGAGACTGCGGAACAGTGATGCTGCATTGCTTACATAGGCTCCACTGAGGTCCTGATACTATTTCTCAGAAATACGGACACTTTGAAGAAATCAAAGGGAGCTAGGAGACTGGCTCCTGTTCTCTCTCAAAAGGATTCCAGCAGACAGGATGACTTCCTCATCCACTTTTCTGAGATCAACAGTAGATAGGCTCCCAGAGCTCTACAGAGTCAGGGTAGTACTGTTTCCAAGAATAATGTGGGTAATTCATACCCAGGCTCCTATCCCCATCACCTTCAAAAAACAGAGATTACTTTCAAAGCAGAATTTATTCACATGTCCTATCTAGTTCAACCTCTGTCCCTGAGGCATTTTCTTGTTCTATGATTTCCAAAACAGTCCTTTTTAATGTTGGCCTTGATTAAAATGGGCATTGATAGCAATATCTGGTCAGAGAAATTACAAACACCCTTTCATGTCATTGTATGCTTTTCATATATCCCTTTGGAATCCCGCATGTATGCATATATTAAATCAATAATAAATGAATAAATTATTTGTGGAGGGAGGGAGCTGAATTTGACAGAACAATTCCCTACATCTCTGTGCAGCTTAATAAAACATTTTCTTACATGTTTTGTAGTGTTTGTCTCTCAAAAATAATTTCAAAGGTTTTTAATTAATGCATTCAATATTTCAGTATCACAGCCTCAGTGTAAAGGATTCAATGGAAGGTGCAGGTATAGACCTGGTCCTAGTGACCCTCAAACAACATATTAAAGAGCAAAAACACTGTTATCTTTTATCGGTCAGAAAGATAGTGAAATTTTTCGCAATTGTCAGTTATAATTTTTCAATGCTTTATATACGTCACACTGAAAACGAAATTTTCAGTTTCGCAATTGTCAGTTATACATTATCAATGCTTTATAGACGAAACACTGAATATGAAAGAGGAATCTGAGGTTCGATGCAAGGTTTCTCCAAGTGAGAAATGCTGAGGATTACAACTAGACCAATATTCTGAGGAACACAAAAATGAAACATGCATAAGATAAAATAAGCACAACAGGGTGACTGCTATGAGAAGTCAGAATTCAAGAGCTACTGTTAAGTTTCTAAATTGGGTAACTTATGGTTATGACTTAAGAAAATATAGTTCACTTCTGAATAGAACTAGAGTATTCTCATGTTTTTTTCATCCAATATTCATCATACTACAAATGCCATATTTGTGTTTCTTGTTAACCTATAATTTTCCACAAGGTCCTGAGTCACACTGCATTATTTACAACTATCAATCATAGTACATGCTTCAGCATATACTAGGTGCTTAATAAATAATCCTTAAATTAAAATTGGTACATTGATTTATAATTACTCTTGTATATCCAGTAAGAAGAATCATGGGGGTGAGGGGAAGGTACACTTCTTCCTTTTCTAACTATGAGCATACAAAAGTCAACTTAAGAAGTGAAAAAAAGAGATAATATAGGAGGTGAGGCACTTTCCTTGCATGCAGCTTACCCCTGTTGATTTCCCAATACTGAAATGCCACATATGAGGCCCTGTGTCCCACCAGATGTCACTCCTGAGTACAGCGCCCGGAACAGTTACTGAGCGCCCACCAGGTGCACACAAGCACATACATATATAAATACATTCTGCTTTTATTGTTACCCCCTTCACAAGTAAAATTCCATAGTCTCTAATTTAACATGTCTACTTAAGCTCACTACCAAAATATCTGATTAAAATACAATACAAAATCATAACATTTCCGAGATTAATACCTAAGAATAGCTGAGATCAGCACCAGGAGGATTACTCCATAGCTTAGGGGCCAGCCGGGCATTCTAGGGTAAAGGGCAGCTCACAGAGAGAAGGGAGCACCAAATAAAGGGTATTTGGAGGATCCTCCCAGGAGGGGAGATGCATGTTGAAAGCAGACTATAGACTGAACATGTTTGCCACTCAAAACCTCTTTTGCAGACCACAACTCCCAAAAGGAGAGAGAGAACACAAGGGATTGCCCTGCCACAGAGACAGGGTGGGATGGGGGGGGGATGGGGGTGGGAGGGATATTATCCATGGTGGTGGTAAATGGGCACTGGTGGAGGGATGGGTATTTGATCATTGTATAATCGAAACCCAAGCACAAAAAATTGTAAATCTACAACTGTATCTCACGGTGTTTCACTAATAATAAAAAAAAATCATAACATTTCCATTGACAGCAAAATTGTACTTTATAAAATTAATATGCTCACTTAATTATTTAAGCAAACACAAAAGTATTATATTCTTTAAAATCTTAATAGTCTTATTTAATATTAATCTAGGTAATGAAAAAATAATACTGTTTTCTTTTTTGTGTGAAGCTAAGCATTAAATACTGGTCTGATGTAAATCTTAACATTGTGTGCTTTCTAGATAGATCCTTTATAACTTTGTTTTCTTGTATAATAATAGAATTTTTTAAAGTGTACCACAGGAAGTATGTAGCACACTGGAATAGGCTAATTTGAGACAGGATTACATTTTAAATTACAAATCCAGTTTTATTAAGGAGCCTCTCTATTACAGGAGAGTTTCCCAGAAATGGTGGTTGCCTGATTATGACCTGTTCAATGACTGAATGAGTAAAAGTGGAAATAGGTACCAGAGTCCAAAGTGGGGGAAAATCAAGTTGAGAATAGTTCCTTGGGAGGATCAGTGCTGTCTGTCTAGAAGTGCTGAGTCAGCCTCACAGGAGAATGAATACCCAAGGGGCACTCTCTTCCCTCCCTCTGTGACCAGTTCTCTCCACTGACAAACCCCAGTGGAGAAAAGAAAACGGAACCCATATAAATTAATCTTCAGGGATAAAGAATTGTATAGAAAATGTGCAAAATAGATCTAGATTGGAGGATTAAAAAAATAGATTACTTATTTGAGCTTTTCCACTGAAAAAAAAATAACTCTGTCCATTTTTCAGTGTGCAAACCATTTTCTATCACCTCTCTCTTACAGAAAATAAATTTTTCTTGGATTTATATCTCTAACTATATAGCTATCAGCAAACACTATGTTCATTAGCCTAGGAACATAAAGTGTGAAATATTGAGTACAAGCCTAGAACATTGGGGAAAGGTGTACTAAGAAAGTACATATAAAATAAAACATCCAATAAAATGTTAAATAAAAATTTTAGAAGTATAAAAGAAAGTGTCTTTATAACTCTGAAAAAAGCTGAAAATTTAAGAGTGGTTTCATGACATGTGACTTATATACAAACACACACATGAGGACCTTGTTTACCATGTTTCCCTTATGTTATTATGGAAATTTGAAATTTGCCTGTCAGTATAATTGAACTTCAGTAGCTCCTATCTCTAAGTGCTAATATATATCTCAAAATCTAGTACAAAACAATATAATTCTATTATTAGTTTCTACTCTTACTAATAAAAATAGTTCTTGTTTTTTATTTCCATTTATCACAGTATACACAAAAATGTCAGATGATCTCACTAATCTGTGCTATATAGGGACTAAACAAGGGAATAGATTAGATAGTATCAAACAATGACAAACCCTTGACCTTGGATTTAAAAATTTAGATTACCAAGAGATAAAACAAGAGGTGAAGTGAATGAAGATTGTACTAGAGATAACATAGGTACAAGGGTAGAACATCTTGGGGACTTTGGTGGTAGAATCGTGAAATAACCATATATATCAATTCCTAAACTTTCACACTATTGTAACCATGCTACCTAAGGTATAATTTTAAAGTAAACCATAAAAACAGAATATCATATCCAAAAGAATTACACCTCCATTCAATATTTTCTTGAACCACTTTATATGTTTAGTACAGAATACACAGAGTATGACACTTAGTAAACACAGAATTAATGTTGGAATAATAACAGTATTTAGTTGTTGCTTGTATTTATTCTGCTATATTGAAGATACTTGTCATACAGAGATTCTAGGTGATAAAGGCCTGACAAGATCTCTAAAACCAAACCCCATTATACAGTCATTTCATTCTTCATTTATTTATTAGATCTTTTAATCCTGCCTTCTTCCCCCAAAGAACTGAAATACCTCATTGCCATTTCCTCCTCATTTTCCTATCCTTCCTTTGATTAGAAACTCACAGCTTAGATCACGCTTTATCAGGCAATGTAAGCACAGACTAGCCCAATGTTATTTAAAGACATGGTTTTCACTCACCATTGGTGAAGTTGACTGAAATGAAAGAACCTGATTTATACCTCTAAAATACCAGCAGGATAAGAATCACAGCCCTGCCTCCCATTGTGAACAAGATCTATAAAGAAAGCTGAACTTCTATTTTTCCACCAGGGCATTCACTTTACACAGTGCGAACTGACCAAATTTTCAAAAGTGGAACTTTAGTCATAAAACAGGAAGGTCTCTCTAATTGGGTTTAGAGGATGACTAACATCTTAAAACATAAAAAGAAGAAAATATAATTTCCTCACATTACTTTTCTCAAATATTAAACTAACAGCAGAAGCAAAAAAATTTGCTAATTTAAACTTGACATTGCTAAATAACAGTCCAAATGAGAGTAATATTGGTTAAACTTTTATTTGAAAAACAAAGTCATTTTAAAATGTTCATCCAAGGACCAAAGTGATGGAAGAGTGGTCAGGGTGTTTTCCTTGCACACAGCTGACCCAGGCTCAACTCCATGTACCCCATATGCTCCCTTCAAGCCCCACCAGGAGTGATCCCTGAGCACAGAGCCAGGAGTAAGCCCTGACCACCACCAGACATGACTCAAAAGCAAATAAATAAATAAAAAGAAATTCATTTTGTGATACCTCATCACCTTTTACATAAATATGATAAAATTTTATACAAGATTTTATAATCTTTTTTATAATCTTTATACTCGCATTCTTCACTGAACTGTGCAATCTAAAATATTCCAATCCTCTTACTAGCGGTCATCTGGTCAAGATCTATTCTTTTCTTCAATATCTATTTTAATTGGTCCTCTACTACACTGATAGCTCAATATTTTGAATAGCACCCTGGTTTAAGTCTTGTGATAGTGCTTTTAAAAAAAACTTTTATCACTCTCATTTATCTTTTTTTGCTTTGTTTTGGTTTGGTTTTGGTTTGCAGCCCATACCTGGCAATGGTCACAGATTATTCTGGATCTGCACTCAGAAATTACTCCTGGTATACTCAGGAAATCACATAGGGTTCCAGGGATTGTATCCAGATCAGCTGCATGCAAGACAAACACCTTAGTCTCTATACTATCTCTTCAGCCCCTCTTTTATCATTATTGATATCTATATTATATAATTCCACTTGGAAAGTACAAAAAAATTATAAAGAGATGTTACTGTGTTATAATTAGAAATAAATAAAATGAAAATGTGCTTTTCAAAAAAAAAAAGTCATGAAACAACAGCAGACACAAAAAAGTCAAAATTCCAGGGAAGACTGAGGCCTCTCTAAGTCAGTAAAGACTGGTGACTATTTCTTAACCCGGGATAGTTTTCATATAATGGGAATTATACTGGAAGTTTCTTGGTGGGAATGATGACAATTACTTGAGGGCATAAGGTAATAACCTAAACCCCTAAAATTTTGTAGTCTTAAAGCACCTATAATTTTTTAAAATTTTTAAACAAAAAATGTATTTCAAAACAAAGACCTTAAATCTTGAACTTAATTCTGATCCAGTTCACCTCTAATGAAATAAAAACCATCAACTCTTCATCTGCTTCCTCACAAAGTTCAAAGCATTTCTCACATCAGGGTGAAGTCTAGTTCAAGCTTTACTGTTTTTTATCTACAAAATCCAACTTACAATTTTTTTTTATGTAGGAGTACTGCTATTTATTCAGCCACTGATTAGCTGATTGAATTGGGCATGAACTCCACCTTACTTTATTTTTTTTGTTGTTTTTTATAATTTTATCTATTGAATCACTGTGGGAGCAGTTACAAAGCTTTCGGGTTTAAGTCTCAGTCATACAATGTAACACCCGTACTTCACCAGTGTCCATTCTCCACCCCCAAAAATCCAGTATACCCACATCCCACACCCTCCCCCTGCCTGTAGGGCAGATGATTTCCATATTACTCTTTCTACTTTGATTACATTCAATATTTTGACATCAGACCCACCATTATAATTTGGGATTTTACCCTGACACTCAGATCTGCTGAAAAGGCAACAGTAGACAATTTGTTTTCTATTTCTAGTTAAGAATAACATATGATATCACATGGCTGTCGCATGGCTGTCACCTGGTTCTGAGATTTGTTTCTGATACTCTGGGATCATGGCCGCTAAGCAGCTTCATTAGGAGCCAGAGAGGCCATTCGTGGGTGATAACTCGGGCTCTCGTTGCGGGGGGAGGGGGAGGAAAGGGCCAGCTCAATCCACAACCCGTGAGGTCCCAATGTGTCTCATCACTGAGGGCCCAAACTTGACTGTCCAGTGGCCTCTGGAGGATGGCAGCCACTGAGCCGCCTAGGGGGAGCAGGCGGAGGGGCAGCACCCTTTCCCCCCTGGGGTGGCCCAGCGACAGTAACCTACTGCCAACAGCCACTGGGTTCCGAGATTTGTTTCTAAGTCTCTGGGATCATGGCCATTAAGCAACTTGATCAGGAGCCAGAGAGGCCATTTATGGGTGGTAACTCGGGGTCTCATTAGGAAGGGGAGGAAAGGGCCGGCTCCACCCCCATACCATGAGGCCCCGCATGTCTCATCACTGTGGGCCCAAACTTGACTGTCCAGTGGCCTCTGGAGGATGATGGCCACCACACCGCCAGGAAGAACAGGCCAAGGCATGAAACCTATTCCCACCTGAAGTGGCCCGACGCCTGTAACCTACTGCATGAACCGGATGCATTTCTGCCAAAAGCCGTTGGGTTTCAAGATTTGTTTGAGTCTCTGGGATCATGGCCGTTAAGCAGTTCAATCAGGAACCAGAGAGGCCTTGCCTCCAATTATATAGCTGAGCCGGAGATGGTTTGTGGGTGTGTCTCCCACATACTTAACTTTTGGCCATTTACTTTCTTGGTAAACTTTGCCCCAAGTTTTTGGGGTCTGGCCAAAGGCACAGCAGCAATTTTGGAGTATCTGGAAGTCTGAAGGCGCCATTAGGCTACTGATGCACTCGCCTCACAGGTACAGATTGACCTGCTGGTGGCACCATACCCCCTCAACTTACAATTTTTTAAAAAATGAGATAGAATAAAAACCTCAAAATCTTATCTGTAATCAAATAGCAAAAGGGGGCAATAGAAATAAATACACTGTTGAAAATGATATTGTGGGGCTGGAGCAATAGCACAGCAGGTAGGGCGTTTGCCTTGCACGCGGCCAATCCGGGTTCGATTCCCAGCATCCCATATGGTCCCCTGAGCACCGCCAGGGGTAATTCTTGAGTGCAGAGCCAGGAGTAACCCCTGTGCATCGCCAGCTGTGATCCTAAAAGCAAAAAAAAAATAAGAAAGAAAGAAAGAAAATTATATTGTAATTAAAAGACTGGGATTTTCAAAGAAAAGAAAGAAAAAATTTAAACTAACAACGGAGCAATAAAATACTCTCGATATCCAAAGCAATTATGAGAAAAAGGAATAGAAATGCCGGGGGGGGGAGGGGCGGGTAATAATCCCTGACTTCAGAATATGGCAAGCTCAGTTCTATGATGCAACCATCTGTCTAAAAAGGGGATTTTTATAGCGAAAGGAAAAAAATAAATAAAGCAAATTTTTAGAAAGAGGTTAGAGACCAGTGGCTCCAGAATTAACAATAAATTCCTTTGTGAGCTAATATCTAAACCTAAATAAAACCAGGACTAGGCTGGGTGGGGAAGAAGGGCAAATTGAAGATAAATGTCCTTATCTCTAGGCTTTGGGGTAAGGAGAATAATCCTTGTCTAATATTAACAGTCAGCTTTATTTCAAAAAAGAGTTTTCTGTCTCTATATAAGACACTAAAAGCAAATATGAATAGTCTCTTTGCTTCTAAGTTGTTTGCTGTTTGTGTAAACACACAAAAAATAAAAAGGCCGGCGGTCTGGCCGTTTCCCCACTCCAGGGAGGTCGATGGCGATGGTCAGGCGAAGGAAGGAAACGAGGCCAAGCTAGTTGGTCTTAGTAGCCGTTTATTACATGGAAGAGATGTATGTCATGGAGGCCTCAGGAATCCTCGAGCACGTGCGCCTCTGTTCTCTCAGCTTCTGTCCTCAGCCCCATCTTCCCAGGTTCTCTGATGCACGTGTCCCCCAGAGAGCCCTGAAATCTCCCTTATATAGATCATAGTACCTCTAAAGGGCGCAATATAATGATGTCATCAAAAGGAGTTACAGAAAGAACATTGAGGCAGCAAACATACATTGTTTCCTTATATCCGCAGGCCAGTAATCCTGGCCTCACCTTTTCACAAACTACAAGCACTTAGATTAGCACAACAAAGACCAGTCTGCTAGAGCTTGGAATCTACATCTCCAAAAAAGCAGTCTCATCCAAGCTAGTCAGGACACACAGGAAACTGCTTCTAGGACGTGTTTCTCCTCTCCTTGTCCAACCAACATATAAGCATACATAATATTAATCATTTCGTATGGACACAGTAAGAAATACTTTGAGCTTATAGAATTGCTCTCCTAGGGCCATCTCGATCTCAGACTGCAGTGCTCAGGCCAGATATCTTTCCTATTCCTAGCAGCAGGGCCCTAGTCTTGTCGTTACTTTTGGATCATGACATCATTTGCCTATGATCAAACTCTTAACTTATAGTTAAGGATCGTGGCACCTTGGCCTGGCCCATCGCGATGCCAGGGTAGCACATAACTTACCGGCTTGCCCTGGTTCCATCCAGTCCCACGTCGGGACCCTGCCCTTGGAGTGCTAGGAAGTGAGGGCAACTGAGGCTTAAGTTGAGAAGGCAGATGCCCAGGAGTGAATAATATTCAAAGCCAATCAATTCCTAAGTTATAAAGCATAATATTAATTAATTGTCTTCCTGTATCTATACAAAAGGACATTGCATTAAAGTAACTGCTCAAAGACATAAGGAGAAGAGAAAGGCAATATTAACTTACAGTACAGCTTCAGTGTCTAAGAAGGATGAGACCTTACAAATTGGTTGGGGAAGAGAGCATAGAAGAGGTTACAGACAGACAAAGTAATGGGAGTGACTCGGGAGCACTGTGATGGGTACAATCTGATAAACCTAAGCTCTGTGTACTCCAACAGCTGTTCATTTCATTTTCATTTCATCATCCTGTTATTCGTCGATTGCCTCGAGCAGGCCCCAGTAACGTCTCTTTCATCCTAGCCCTGAGATTATATTCAAGGCTCTTTAGGAGAATGAGACCCATCATTGTTACTGGTATTTGGCATATTTGGTACGCCACGGAGAGTTTGCCAGACTCTGCCCTGTGGGCAGGCTACATTCAATAGCCGCAAGTTTGTCCAAAGTAGGAATGAGACAATAAGATGTCATAAAAAAAGTTCTGATAAGATGTCGCGCTGCTGAGTAGGCTTGGAGGTCTCGGCCCCGGAACCCGCGTGGCTTTGTCCCTCTGCCAGTACCTTCATGTGTACGGAGAGTGGTCTCAGCATGGTGGTGGCTGGTCCTGGAGGTCTTCGGCTGCCGGAGCCCTGGTCGGGGCAGGGAGGAAAACTCAACCAGCTCCCCTCCAGGGGGCCCCGGGAAGGAACACCCAGGCGTGGGGGCAGAAGACTGCACTGTTCTCGTCCGGGATCTGGATTTTATAGTCTCTGAGTCTTGGCCGCTGATGGGATTACACGGCGCCAAGGGGCCAGGTGGTGGGTGTTCCTTTCCGGGGTCCCATGGAGGGGAGCGGGTTGAGCTTTCCTCCCCTCCCCGACCAGGGCTCCGGCAGCTGAAGACCTCCTGGACCAGCCACCACCATGCTGAGACCACTCTTCACACACATGAAGGTACTGGCAGAGGGACAAAGCCACGCGGGTTCCGGGGCCGAGACCTCCAAGCCTACTCGGATTGGAGTCGAGCATCTTCCACCCAGATCCTCCAAATTCCAGTAGGCGGGGGTCACACCCACCACCTGGCCCCCTGGCGCCGTGTTTGCTGTTGATATTATAAAAAATAATTGTTAAGAAGTTTAATGTTTTTTTCACAACACACAAAAGGAGAAAAATTAAAAGAGAATGCCCTTCCACTGTGGGGGGGTGGTGTGGTGAGGGATGGGATGGGGGTGTGGGAGGGATGCTGGGAACATTGGTGGGGGAGAATGGGAACTGGTGGAAGGATGGGTAAACGATCATTGTATGACTGTAATGCAAACACAAAAGTTGTAAGTCTGTAACTGTACCCCCACAGCAATTCACTAATTAAAAAAAAGGGAATTTAATGGGTTTTTTTTTAAAGTAATAGAACTTCAATATTAAAGCCTAGAGACTAAACCAACTTTGGCTAATTATAAAATAAATAATTCACTTAGTAAAAAAATTCTACTTAATAATCCCCCTCAACACACCATTATAAATTTCTCAAACAAGACTTCACTTTTGGCAGAATTTTAAACATTAACATCACAAGATAAGAATAAGTGTTATTCACAGTATACGAGGCTGTTGTCAAGTCCTTGCATGTGGGTTGCATGTGTTTTACCAAGATTTGATCTGCAGTACCCCAGTTGGTCCCCAGAACACAGAAGGTGTGATGCCTGAGCACAGAGCAAGGAGTAAGCTCTGAACCCTGCTGGGTGTAGCCATCCCCCAAATTAAATAAAGTTTAAATGGGACTTATTCCTGAAAGAAAAAAATTATTCATTTGGGATGCTCAAAAACCCTCTCAAAATATAAAACTGAATTTATATAAGCAAAGGAAAGAAGAAAAGTGGCAAATGACCAGAAAACTTAAAACAGAGCTGTTACAAGTATGAGATTAATACCCAAGAATAGCTGAGATCAGCACCAGGAGGATTACCCCATAACTTAGAGGCCAGCCGGGTATCCTAGAGGAAAGGGCAGTTCAGATAGAGAAGGGAGCACCAAATAAAGGATGTTTGGAGGATCCTCCCAGGAGGGGAGATGCATGTCGAAAGTAGACTATGGACTGAACATGTTTGCCACTCAATGCCTCTTTTGCAGACCACAACACCCAAACGGAGAGAGAGAACACAGGGGATTGCCCTGCCACAGAGGCAGGGGGGGATGGGGGGATGGGGGTGGGAGGGATATTATCCATGGTGGTGAAAAACGGGCACTGGTGGAGGGATGGGTATCTGATCATTGTATAATTGAAACCCAAGCACAAAAAAAATTGTAAATCTACAACTGTAAAAAAATAAATTAATTAATTAAAAAAAAAAACAGAGCTGTTACTCAGTTTGGGTCTTGGTAAAGAGAAGATAATCTAGTAAACTTATGATTTAATAACTGACTATATATTAGAGATTTAAAGAGAAGAGTGATAAGAATAACTACAAAGTTAGTATAAAGAATGGCAGAACTTAAATCAAGTAAAATTAGTATTAACGGCGTAGGAGAGATAGTACAGCAGGTAAGGAGCATGTTTTGTACGAAGTCACCTGACACTCCCATACAGTCCTCCAGCCTCTGAGGACAAAGCCAGGCATGCCAGAGTGGCCACACACACACATACACACACACGGGCATAACATTCATAGTAAAAAACTTGGTTCACATGACTTTTTGTTTTTAGGGGTTCAGTAGACATCTGAACACAAATACCCTACAGACATCAAGTAGACTACTTCTGAGGGTCAAGTTTAGAAAGGCATACTTTTTTTTTTATTGTCATGCAAGACTCCCAATAATAATCCCCACCCAAACTCCTTCCCAGGTACTATAAACCTATGACTAGATTATAAAGCTCTCAGAAACAAAAATTTCAACTGGTGTAAGGGCAGAAAACATTGAAAGATACCCAGAAAAAATAACTATATTTCATATTTCTGTAGAAACAGACATACCTACAATATAAGGTAAAAATCTCTCTAGTGCAGCAAAAAATTAAAGCCTATCAGTGTGTTAAGGAAAGCGCCATTTAATTATACAGTGCTTTTCATTTTCCAAGCACTCCACAAGTATTGTATTAACTAATTAACGATAGAAAAACCTGGTGTTTCTTAGGAAACATTGCTGCTGCTTTTTTCACCTTTAAAATGAACATTTTTAATCGAAATATAACATGCACAAATGGATGATATTTAAACTTTTCAAATTAATGATTACAGCAAGCAGCTAATTTTCCTGGTATTTGGGTGCTGAAATACAATTTTAAATGACGAAAGTAAACTATATAAAAAGTGAAACGCTTGCAAGCTCACAAAAGCCCATTTGATGACATAGGGGCATACAGATGAAGAATCAATTACTTAAAATGTGAAAGTGCTTAGAGTTGTCCTATGGCTTTCACAGCCTCCAGCAGCAGGTGGAACAAGGCACCTATACCCACAATCACTGAGATTTCTAGTGTGGGCTCCAACCGTGCTTCCTTTCTTCACCCGCAGTCATTTTAAAATTAGTGATCACCAAGCATTTGTACAGTGTTCACTTTGAAGACAAATATTTTTGATTCATGAAAAAAATCTCCCAAAGGCTCACCTAAAAACATGGATTAGGCTATTTAGCCATTCACTAATTCATTTAAAGCTTTCTATCTACTACAAGGAAGACTTATGAAGAGGTTTGACCCTATGGTGAGTTTTATAACTATCTCTTCAATCAACTAAAGAGTGCAGTAGTTAGTCCTAAATTTTTTCTAATACACTGACCAGTTGGGTAATTACTATAGGTTCTCCTATCCATCAGGCCAGGCTGAAATCCCTAGCCTAGAGTAAGATAACTTGAGACAGGGATAAATCTAGTTTTATATTAAGTTTTGCATATATTGCTCTAGTAGCACCAGTTTAAGAAAGTTATTTACCAGGCCAAGAGAGAGTACAGTGGGTAAGGTACTTTATCTTGCATGCAGCCTACCTGGGTTCAATCTCCAGCTCCCCAGACAGTACACAAAGCCCTTCTAGGAGAGATCTGTGAATGCTGAGCCAGAAGTAAGCCCTGAGTACGACAGGATTTGGGAAAAAAAAGTTATTTACTGGATCCAGAGAGAGTACAGGTATGCCTTGCATGTGGCCCACCCCAGTTGGGTCCCCTGAGCACCTTCAGGAGTAATCTCTGAGCACAGAGCCAGAAATAAGCCATAGGGAGTGGCCCTAAAACCAGAATCAGAACAAATAAACCAAAACCAGTTACTTACCTACTCTACACCTACTCTGTACTTGTTTTCTTATATAAAATAAGAACACTAATTCCTTTAAAATTGTGTAAAAGCCTGTATATAGATTATCATTGGCTTAGTTCTTTGTATTTTTTAAAAGCTTTTTCAATTCTTTCATTGCTAACTTGTTTCCTTCTGCTAAAATATATTTCTCTTGTAACCAGAACTTTACAAATATAGATATAGTAAACTTTAGACTATGTTTTTTCAATTTCAAATCAATTATTATTTTAACAACTCAGATGTCAAAATAATATTCTTACTGACCTCTGCTTGTGTATCCTTCAATAATTTACCACTGAGGTCAAGATTACATAGATTACAAAGGCATGAATGATCATCCTAGTAAATATTTTCTTTGAACTATTTTTTCCATTCTTTCAAGTCATCCTTTAATCAGATGAGATCTGAGCCAATATGTGCAAATCCTAATTTGTTCTATCTAGCCAGATTTTAAATCCCTTTGCCTATTTCTAACTTTATTATATATATTTATGATGTGATATAAACTATATCTACATACATCTAGTGAAGAGCAATAGCAAAATTTATCAAAAATTCTCTTAGTAAACTGCTCTCATAATGTGCAAATTGTTAGCATCTATCACCCTGTGGTGCAATCATATAAAAGTCTCTTCTAGCCTGATCCCCATAAGGTACTTCTCTATTACATTATAGTGATAAATGGCAAAATGTCTTTGCATGACACTAAAGCTATTACAGAAGTCTACAGGGAATGCTAAGATACTACTAAAGTTTTCTAGTAAGCAGTTCTAAAAGTCAGAGATCACATTCTTAAAATCAACAGATCTCCATCACAATATTTATTTCTGACAAAACAATTTACAATTATACACAACTATATCATAAAAAGGTCAATACAAGCACATGTCAGGAATAATACACTATTGCTTGTTTGCAAACATAATAGTTAAATATTCAGCTTATGAATGGATGTGACACAGTTTCAGTTAAGAACAGTCTAAACCAGTAACATTATTTTATCTTACAATGAAACAAACTTCCAGTTATCCCCAAAAATGGGATATGAGGCATGAGGTATCACAGATTGAGCCTAAATTTATATTTTCCAGTAATTAAGTCCCAACAATCTACTGCTGATTGAAGGAAGCATTATCTCTGGGATAAATACAAATACTTAATAAGTTGTCTTTTAACTGTTCTGTTTACTACAACTCTGAAATCAACATTGTTCTGAATGTTATTACCATTCAATTTAGTGCAACCATATGTTTCTTTGGCATTTTACATTAATTAACTTAATTTTTTTTATTAAAGCAAAATATTCTATATATCACTTTTTTGAATAGTCTATGCATCGTTACTACTAGATCATTTTCTGTTACTCAAAGGTGGATATTCATAACATTGTTTATCTCAGAAAAAAAATTTTCTTACCATCTGACAACTTATATACCTTCTCTAGACCTCTTGTTGATACTCTCAAATACAACTAAAATAATAAATATTTAGTACCTGTGTAATATGTGTCAGTCATTTTGTTGAATAACTTGTCTCAATTATTCATTTACCTCTGCACAGATTCTATTGTATTCATTTTACATTTAATGCAAATGACAATTCAAAAAACCTAAAAAAAGGCTAACTACTTATTATTTTTCCTACCTTCAGCTAGACACTCAGAGATAGAACAGAGAGGCATACTGAGGCATCTAATTCCAGAGCCTCATCACATTTCTTTTTTTTTTTTTGAGTGTTCATATTTCAATGTATATATTTAACCTTATCTTAAAATGCCCTATAAATATACATATGTATGTATATATATGAAACAGTTAACAATAGCAAATATAAATGTCTAGCACTAGGGCAATTAACCGTACCCAAACCCTTCCACCCTTCTACTCTGACTGTGTCAGTTCTGTCTTTCCTCATAGCCCCAAGGGTCACACTGTCCCTGACAAACAACAGTCATTGAAGAAGAGGAGCATCATACACTGATTATAAACTTTTGCTTATTTGTTCGTTTGTTTTTCAGTTTAACAACTTTTACCTAGAAGTTCCTCAGCAGATTGACTTTTGGGATCCACTAGCCAACAAGTGGGTCATCTGTCCACACCCAAATCAACTTACAAAGTCATATCCATAGACTATTTTGGATCACTCAAAATTTATCTCAGATCTGGAAAGGATATCTTACTCCTAGAGCAGGAAAACAAAACCATTTTCCTAACAGGCTTACAAATTAAGAACTCCAAAAAAATGAATGTTGAATTGTTGCAATATTATTCCTTATTCTGAGATTGAAAGGCTGTTGAAGTTTGGGTCCTGATCAGACATTTAAGACTAAAAAACTAATCTGTTATTATTAGGGCCAACCTCAGAAGAAGAAAAGACAAGAAATCTGGCAAAAGTAAGTGTTGAGATGATTTCTAAAATGAAATCATGGGAAGAAAAGAGTAGAGAGAAGGAAAGGGCAAAAAATGTATAAAGGTTGAAGACCAGAATAGAAAAACAAGGAGTTTGGAGATAAGAAAAAATAACGTCCTTTTAAGATCTCACTTACTTGTGGTATATAGAATAACTGGGTGAGGAAGTATAATGTAAAGTGGGGATGCCTAGATCACCTTTCACCCCAGACCTGAGGGAGGAAAAGCAAAGGTAGCAAAGAAAGACGGAAGATGAGAAAGGGAAAGAATGTTGGGAACAAGGGTCAGGACTTCAGTTACACTAGGGATAGGGCAGAGTGGTATGGCTTTATACCCAAAGCACAGACTCAATAACACTGAAAACATGCATCCAAGCTGAAACCACTAGGATTTTGTGACATGCCAGATGGCAAGTCAAGGTGGCAGCAGAAGGTAAGGGTGTGAAGAAAATGAAATATGGTGGAGGGAAGTTGACACTGGAGTGGCATTGATGTTGAAATATTACATGCCTAACTCAACTATCAATATTTTTAAAAATCATAGTTCTTCAATTAAATAAAAATTATTTTTTAGCTCTGGAAAGAAAGATGGCGGCCGCACGGGAGCCTTGTGGACAGCAGGTTTGAGCCGGGCTCGGCGGGAGCGGCGGGGACCTCATGGGAAGGGGGGCTTTGTGGGCCGTCCCCCACGCCCCACCGAGGTCGCCAGCTGCCCCCCACGAGCGGCTCTCCGGCACGGCCACGACTCCAGGGCACAGAAACCAATCTCTTAACTATCTAACTTTTAATAGAAATTCTTCCAGGGTCAATAAGTAAAATAGCAGAAATTCAAAACCGCGCGGCAGCGACATCATTTTATTCTTAAACCAAGTTGTAGAAAGCAAATCATTTCACAACGCTGTTTCAGCATATCTGATTGTGGGGGGTGGGTCATAAACTCTAAACAATAATTGTGCATCTTCTATCGAAACAATCTATCTAGTCAAAGTAGATAGAGTATTAACTAGAACTCATCTGCCTCACAAGAATTGGGAGGGGTGGGGGGAGGTGGGGGTCTATTGGGGTTCAGGGTTAAAAATAAGTATTGGTAAAGGGAAATGTGTTTGATATTTACATGACTGAGACCTAAACCCGAAATCTCTGTAACTTTTCCCATAGTGATTCAATAAATAAATAAATTATAAAAAAAATTATTTTTTAAATTGGGGGCGGGAACAATAGTATGGTGGATAAGGCACTTGCCTTACAAATGGTAGGGCCGAGGTTCAATTCCCAGCATCACCAAGAGTAATTCCTGAGTGCAGAGACAGGAGTAAGTCCTGAGCAGTGGCAGGTGTGGCCCAAAACACCAAATAAATAAATAATTTGCTTAAAAAATTATTTAAATTTTTTAAAATTTATTTTTAAGTTTTTTAAGTAATGTCCTGCACTCATTTGTGAAATATAAAATAACATGATATGAGACTGGCACCCAAGGACAATAGACATAAGGACCAGCAATATTGTTCCATAGTTGGAAGCCTGCCTCATGAACTGGCAGACAAGGCAGCTAGAATAAAAAGGGATCACTAAGAATATGATGGTTGGAGGAATCGTTCAGACTGGGAGATGTGTGCTGAAAGTCGATAAAGGACCAAATGTGATAGCCTCTCAATATCTATATTGCAAATCATAATGCCCCAAAGTAGATATGGTGGAAATTGTCTGCCATAGAGGCAGGAGAAAGGTTGGGAAGGCAGGCGGGGGAGTGGGGTTGCGGAATACTGGGGACACTGGTGGTGGAAAATATGCACTGCTGGAGGGATGGGTGTTCAATCATTGTATGGCCAAAACTCAAACGTGAAAGCTTTGTAACTAAATCTCAAGGTGATTCAGTAAAATATATATGTGTATATTATATATATGCATGTAAAGTCCTAAAGGTGCTATGAGTAGTACAGCAGTTAAGATATATGGTAAACCTGGGTTCAATTTCCAGTATCACATGTTCCCCTAAGCATCATTGAATCACCTATCCTGTTGACCAAAAATCACACCCAGATCTCCAGCTTGAGAATCCCATAAATAAATATATAAATAAGTAAAATTTAATTCAAAAACTTTTAAATTGTGTATGGTAAAAAATGTTAACTAGGTTTATGTGATGGTCATTTTATGAGCTATAATATTGAATTTAAATGTTAAATGCACAAATATAAAAATATTAAATACTGTACACTGAGACTAAAATATGTTGTCTGTCAATCAGACCACTAATAAAAAGGGGAACTGCAAAGTACATACTATATATTACTGTATTTGGGAGAAGCAATATGAATGGATGGAAGAAACTATTAGGGGTTGCAAAATCTATGCTCCTCTCTTAATCTTATTACTAGTCAAATGAACTAGGAAAAACTACTTACTCTGTGTCCCCAGATCATCAATAAAGGTTGCACATGTGTGTGCTCATTACTCCGTGTGTGTATGTGTGGTGTTTATAAGGTAAAGTGGATAAATAACATATCCTAAAGTCCTTTATAGTTTGAAAAAAGTAAAAATACAATATACTAAAATATTACATAATGCTGTTATATAACACTTTTGCTTTGAAGTCATTAAAAAGTTTGAAGCCATTTCTCCTGGAGAAAAGACATGTCAACACAGAACGACACCGCTGTGAATGTTCATACTCCTTAGTTACAAGTAGTTATACTACCATTTAATGGGACCATTAAAAATGCATTGTTACCATAGTAACTGTAACATTATAAGACACCAAATCGTTCCCTGAAATTATCATGCTGAGCAGCATACATTGTCTTATGTAATTAATGATTGCTTCCACATTTTCTTCCAAGAACACAGAGCTTTCTCTTTCTCCCCAATTTACTGTAACCATGAAAAACAATCAAAAACATACTTCAAAAAAAATTGCCAATTCTCAAAAATTTGTAGTACCAGTTAACAACAGTGCTACCAATCTATAGACTGGAGTACAAAATTGCTCCCAAGCTAGACAAAATTTTCACGTACTAGCTAGACAAAATTTTCCTAGTCCCTAATGGCTTTGTCCTTTCCTGTCATCTTACCTCTGTTGGTCACAATATATTACCTGCAATTGTTCTGCTCTGTCTTGTATCATCTATTTTCCCTTTCTACATAGATACATATGCAATCATTCATTATTCTGTTACTTAGGCTAGATTTAGATGGGCAACTGCTCTTCTAAGGTTACTTAAGTGATTATGTGACCTGGCAGGTCAATTGAAATTGAAAGTGGCTCCAATTTCTAGTATTACAGTAAAGTATTCCAAGGGGGAACAAGCAAAACCTCAATAGCACATAAGATTTTTGCAGGGAAGTCACTCATCTCATCCACTGTATTCTATTGTCCAAAACAAGTAGAAAAGTCAACCCAGATTAAAGTATAGAGAAAGACAATCTATCAATTGACAAAAAGAGGCTGCAAAATAATTTATGGTCATATTTAATCCAACATAATCAGAGTAATTGAGGAAATGTCATTGCCTCATTTTCTGAAAGCAGAAAGAAATCTCCTTAAACATGATTCTGACATCTTCAAGTATTCATATTAAATTTTCAGAGGAAGAATTATGCCCCAGGCTGGAGCTATATTAATCAACATTTTCCAAAATTTCTCTTCTAATAACATTGAATATAATTCAAAAAAATGTTATTTCTTCTTTCAAATCTCCAGCCCTCTCAGACATACCCCCCATTTTAACAGTAAAGTAGTTGCCAAGAACAACTGGGGGAAGCAGAGAATGGTGGGAGTGAAGGATGGGTTGCTTAATATGATTTGTACACCTAATTTGAGTTAAATAAGAATTTAACTGAATTTATCAATTAAATTATGAAATATGTGAAGTAGAATTTCCAAAAGTTTCAGGGGTACAGTGAATATTTAGCTTTCGTTAGCCCATTTGAAAAGTGCAGATTCTGTTGAGAAATATAACTAGGTTTTGGATGAAATATGGTGGAAATATAATAATATACATTAGCTGTTTATAACAAAATGTGCTAGTACAGATTCTTGAAAATAATGGTGGAGGGCTTAGTTAAATAAAACAGTCCAAAAAATAAGGCAGGAATTCTAATATGTTAGAGCTAGAAGATTTGTTTTTTCTATCACATGCAACCTCATGAGTATCTTAGGGAAGAAAATTTCAGCATTTGATGACTTTTGGTAGACTTTGGGGAAGATTGCACTCATCACCTTCCTCAAGCATTTAATTGCAACAACATTTATCTTTCTTAGGAGCCTATTTATCCTTCAGGGTTTTATCTTAAATGCAATAACGAAACTGTATATTAATCATCATGTTAAATGATAATATGATGCAATTTCTGCTATATATTTTCATTACATATACTTCTGCAACTGTGCACACAAATATTTTTTAAAAATACTAAAGACACAAAACACACATAAAGAACAAGAATCCTTTCTTGGAATTTTTTGGCAATTAAAGAAAATATGAACTGATAAAAACTATTTTGATAGTAACAAATTTCTCATATATGATATGAAATCAAATCTATTAGGCTTCATCTAAATTACTGATTCTGACAATAAGAGCTTGTTTCTTGTTCTGATCTTAAAATAGAAAGTGATGTTAGTTTAGGCAACTAAATATGAAAAGAAAAACCAAGTGATATTTATTTTTAAATGGTGGGATTTACAGATAACATAATTGTAATTTTCATTCAAAAGCAATCCTTCAACTTCTAGCTACTTATGCAACATATCACAGGGCATTAACTTTTGTTTAGAAAGAACTACCCAACAACATACTCCCCAGAAAGGGAAGAATAAGTCAGTTAGGGCTTCTAGAAAAGGAAGTTCACAAGTTAGATTTCATTTCTTAGTAGAGGAACCATGTTCACTGCTGTGATTTCATTGATGGGAGGGAAGGAAAGACACCATGAAGCTATCCTGTAATGTCTGTGTGGGGAACTTTGTTGGTTACATTTGTCTGCATCTGGGATTGTGTCCAGCTCAAAAGAGAACCGGGAGAGCCTAGGGAGGTCTGGCACACTTTATTTCAGCTATTCAATTACATACATTCTCTCCCATCTTGCAAAGTCAGCACAGTGCCCAAAGGTCCTGCCTCATAGCCCACAAATGCTCTGACAAGCCACGGTGCAAGTGCCCAAGAACTCACCCCCTCCTCATGTTGCACCATCAAGCAACAGGCATCCTGAAACACTTCAGGTCAAAGACCAACTGTACTGGGAAAAGGCTCACATGGTACCATGTTCCCTATAACCCTCTACCAAAACAAGACCATCTTGGGCAAACAGTTCAAAGGGATGAACACATCTTACATGCAAAAGGCTCAGGCTGGATTCCCAATATCCATGGTCCCTTAAGTCAGAGTGAACCTAAAGATCACCAGGAGCCAAGCCCAAGCATCACCAGGTGTGACCCCACCACCAAAGGAAAAAAAGTCTTTCCATGCCTTGTTATATGTCCATCCAGAAGGATAACATCCAAAATAAAAGCAGAAATAAGAGCTTTTTCTTTTCTCTACTGAGAACAAGAAGGAAACTGTTTGGATGCCCTTAGATACATTTTAAGGAGGTAATCACTCCCAGGCTCATCTTTTCTTATCCCTTTCAAGGAGATGATTTCTTCAGAGAAGCTCGTCACTCTCTACCAGGCATTCAAGTGGTGGTTGTTAAGAGGAGTTTTTAAACACATGTGATACCTGAAATAGTCTTCTCAGCAGTTAAAGCAAATTTGTATCCTAGTTGCTCAGACTTGTTATAGAAATACATGCTAAGCCAAGTAAAACCACAGGGCATACAAGACAGAAATAGGGCTAAGCAGAGCCCCAAGGCAGCTGCATGCTGGTTCTGCTCACCCAGAAACCACAAATGTCATCCAGTAAATTAATCCAGTTCAAGTACTTCTACTAAATATTCAAAGGTTTGGAATATTTTTTGGTTTTCTTTTTTTAATTTGATTGGTTGGTTTGCTTTGGCATCTTAGAATTACAACTAAAAATAATACTGAGAACGACTTAGCACACAGAATGGAGTGTGTTACAAAAAATACTGAAATACAAAGACATGCACACAGGAAGCCCCATACCACAAAGGGAAAGAAGTTTAGAATTAACCCAATGAATGTTGACACCAGTACCTCCCTATTGAGATTTTGGTAAGAAATATCAGCCAAGAACAGGCAAGAGAACCAGGCTTCTTTGACTTCGTACAGATCTTCTCTTTTTGTTGTCCACTAATAATTCACTGATTCTCTTTTACAGCCATACAGAACCATGTTCTAACTGCAAAGGTTGCCTTCTTTCTCCAAAGTTGAAATTTCTCTAACTGAAGTGGTCCAAAGTTGAGATTCATAAATATTTCTACTATTGTGGCCATTATTCCACTGCCCATAACATGGCTTTTTTCTATAATCCTCGGTGTAGGTGACCTAAAGGATCACTATTGCTTATTTAAAACTCTGGCAAACATTAAACAATTCTTAGACTAAAAAAACTATCTCAAGGACTTTTTTCTTATCTCAAAAATAAAAAATCACTTTAAAATTTCTCTCCTTGTCCAGAGTGATATAAAAGCATCTCACATTTTTCATGCAGGTGACTCGTGTTTGAGGCCCCACTGTTGTGTGTCCCCTGAGCATTACCAGAAATGACCATCAAGTACCACCACATGTGGCTCAAAAACAAACACATTAAAAAGTGTAGAATTTCTTCATCTGTCAAAACTCTCCTAATAGTTGAAACCAAGTAATAAGGACAACAAAAGAAACTACTATGACATGTACTAGTTGAAGTATCCTATTTACTTTACCAATGTCTTCACAGTAAGATCAACTTGGAAAACACATTCTTTTGGTTTTTCTGAATTTTTAAATTATTTAATTTACATGTTATGGTTTAGGATCATATTTATTAGTCGAAATAGATTTTCCATTTTTTATTTTCCATTATTTTTAAGACAGAATTTCTTTCATTTGCGAACAATCCATTGTCATACGCATCATTTGTAAATATGCATTTCACAGTGATAACACATTAAGAACAATAGCATAGTTAGGTATCACACTAGTCTAACTTGTTCCTTCCATCATAAGATAAAGCTTAAGATTCCATATCTAAATTTCTGAACGATCTAATGATTTGGGTCTGTACATTTGTGGCTTGTGTTTCTTGGGATAGGGATAGAGTTGGGGATTGCAGAGTGGCGGGGGATGGGGGCTGTGAGGGAATCAAAAGATTATCTCGAGGGAACACTCAGAAATAGATGTGCCAGACAGATACCCCCATCACTGGTCCTGTGGATAGCTGGGGTAAATCTAAGGCCTCAGTTTAGAGGTAGGAGTTGACCTGAGCATAAAAGGAACAAGAATTCGCGACAAGGGAACACTCAGAAATAGATGTGCCAGACAGATACCCCCATCACTGGTCCTGTGGATAGCTGGGGTAAATCTAAGGCCTCAGTTTAGAGGTAGGAGTTGACCTGAGCATAAAAGGAACAAGAATTCGCGACAGCAGAGACATGGATAAACAAAGTAAAAGACACAAGGGAGAGCTCCATGCACACATATGCATGTACACATATTTCTCAGAATGTCCATATACATGATGTACATACAAATTGGAGCCATGTTGCCTCATGGGACTTTTTTTTTTGAGGAAGAAACAGAATATTTAATTCAGTAAGTTATCTTTTGCCTTAAGTTATAATATAACTGCAGAAGCCAAATCATTTATGGCCTCAAACTGGCTATTAATAATCACATAGTGTTCACAGGTATAAATCAGGGCTGACACAGACAAATCAGATTAAGGTACCACAAGCATATCCTTATCCTCATGATCTTTATTCCTTGAAACCAGCCACACCTGGATGGCTTGTATGAGATTTTTGAGAGGAAAATTTTTAAATAAGAAAAAAAATGCTGTTTTAGATGGAGAATGCTTCAGAGTAGACTTTTATCTGCCTTCCAACAACTGTCACAGCACTGCCCCAGTGGGGAGAGAACTGGCAGCTGATCATAGTAACTAAGTGGGAGACTGGGTAGAGAGTTCTCTTTGCATAGGGTTTTGAATCTACCAATCAAACAGTGTTGTACCCGCATTTTCGGGTCTCGGCGTGAACGGATGTAGAGTCAGAGACAGCAATGCAAGTGCAAAGGAGTTTTATTCCAGTTAACTGGGGCCAACTATCTCACCCACAAAGTGGTCTCTTGATGGCTACCCCGACCTCCAAATGCAAGCATTTTATATAGGTTCCAAGGTTGAACAAACACTATGATCAAACAACAGTCATCAGCTATTAGTCAACATTTGATAACACTGAGCCAGTTTGTGGTTGTTCCAGAAAATGGACATAGTGACCCCTCATGACAAGTCAGATGTTTTAGTAGTTCCTTACCAGAAATTACAAGTTCAGTTTCTGGAAAACAGAAACTTAGGTCTAATCAAAACTTAATGTTAGCTGCAGCCTATCATGCCTGCAATCTGGCTCTAAGTCTGGCTTTTGGGTACCAAACAACAGAAAAGCAGAACAGTTGATTATACGATGCCTCACCTTTCTCTCTGCCTTCTAAGAGACCAGAAGGACTCTATCTGCTCTCACTTTGAAAACTGTAAATAAATAAATACTTCAAGTTTTGGGGGTTTTTTGGGTTGTTTTTTGGTTGTTTTTGTTTTTGTTTTTTTGTTTTTTGTCTTTTTGGGTCATACCCAGCAATGCTCAGTGGTTACTCCTGTCTCTGCACTCAGGAATTACTCCTGGAAGTGCTCAGGGGACCATATGAGATGCCGAGGATCAAAACTGGATCAACAACATGCCGAGGATCGAAACTGGGTCAACAACATGCCAGGCAAATACCCTACCCACCGTACTACTGCTCTGGCCCTAGCTTCAACTTTTATCTCTTGTTGAAGATATCTTCAACAAATATCTCTTTCCTAGGGCACATCTAACTTGTTTGAGGGACATAGTCAGCAGTACTCAGGTTTTCCTCCTATCTCTGTGCTTAAGGTTCATTCCTGGCAGGGCTTGGGGACCATCTATGGTGCTGCGGATGGGACCAGGGTGAGCTATAGAGCAATGCCAGTGCCTAAAATCTTTTAGCATCTCTCCAGCCTGACCTCTGACTTCTATGTCTTCTCCCTTCACTCAACTAAAAAAAAGAAATAACAAAAAATTTAAGATGTTCGCAGAGTTCCCACATCTACCCAGGAACACATATAAAGTTTTCAGTGTTAAAATATGGGAAAAGGTGAAGACCAGAGCAATAGTACAGTGGCTGTGGCATTGCCTCAAATATAGCCAACGTCCCATATGGTTCCTGAGCATTGATAGGAGCAGTTCCTCAGTTCAAAGCTAAGAGTAAGCCCTGAACACTACCTGGTTTGACCCCAAACAAACAAAAGTCACATAATTTGTGAAATCTGTACAAAATTTTAAAGTCTCTTCAAAACTTACTAAGAATTTCAAGACAGTGACACAGTGAATTAAACCAGTCACAAAAAACCCTTTGCACTAGTACAGATTATATAGCCACAGAGCCAGTCTTACTACTGCTCCTCTCCACTACCCCACTATCTCTCCCTTCCTGTCCCTACAGATTCTCTGACCCTGTAGCATCCATGACTGTGCAATCTAGACACCTGAGTAACTTATACTCAGTGCAACCTCCATGGAGCCATGTAGGACAGGAGTCTATGAATAAACGCCACTTTCCTCTGCCATTTAGGCAAACACGAGTCATAAATTCATTCCATGTGGCTCCCTGGAGAATCCAGTAGAAAAGCTATTTTTTACTTATCCATTATATCCATTATCCAAATAGCCCAATACTGGATGCCTGAATTGGCTTTTCCCTTTTCCAACTTGCACACACATTCTTTTCTCAGACTCTGCCCTCAGGCTGAGACAAAAGCACACCTTCAGATAAGCATTTTGTGAGGCTCTGTCTCACCCAAACTCTCCTCCCCTCCAAGCAAGATTCAATCACCTGAAGAATAGTGAAGATCAAATTACAATGATAGTACAGAAAAGTAAAACAAAAAAAGAATTTTAGAGTCATTCCATCTTTCTTTCCTTTCAGAATACCCTCTCCCCATGTACCTACCCCTCTCCATAATACCATAAACTTATATTTTCTTTAAACCCCATGTGGTTACTCCTTGATATGAGATTCTAGAAATTCTATTTACTGAAGTCCTGTTTTTCCTGACATTCATTTCATCTTGATCCTATAATAATGTTACTGGAAAAAAAAAGTGTTCATGACTCAGGCTTCGAATAAGGAAAAGAGCAAAATTCATGATTTTACCAATAATGAAAAACAAATTCAAGGGAAATAAAATACTCCCAAAACATCACTTTGAAATATTAAAAAGCAATTGGATTCTCGGCTAACTAAAAACCACATTCTGATAACTATAAAATATATATTTTTATTTATATTATGTTGCAGTTTTGTACTTTGTTTTCCTGAGATAATACTCTTTCTCATATCTTTCATTCATTGGCATAGTTATTTAATAAACTCTTTAAGCAGCATATTGAACAGGGAGACTACATAAAATAGCAAACTGAACAGACAGATTGACCTTCAACTTGAGTCCTGTCCATGAAATAAGATGGCAAATTTCAATAAAAATCAAAAAAGTGCAACAGGATCCAATTACCAATATCAGACTTTTTCTATATTTCTAAATATTTTGCCACAACATAAATATCAAAATATATTTTCATTTTCATCATCAAATTTATAACACTGTACTTTAATATTAGCACTATAGCACTGTCCTTTAATTGTTCATTGATTTGCTCGAGCGGTAATATCTCCATTGTGAGACTTGTTACTGTTTTTGGCATATCGAATATGCCACGGGGTATTCTTTAATATTATATTATAAAAAATAGAGTCCTGTGAGCTGGGAAGGTAAGTGGTTCAAGGGGCTGAGCATATTCCTTACATTCAGGAGCCCGGAGTTCAGTCCTCCAGTTTGGACAATCCTCTGAGCATCACAGAGAGTGACCCCTAAGCACGGAGCTGGGAAGAGCCCCTGAGCTCCATCAGGTGTGGTCCCAAAATAAAATAAGTCAAAGATCATTGTAAGGAATCAGGATAAGAGAAAATCCAATAAGTAAAAGTGACTCAAGAATTAGTAAGTCCACACCTACAAATATTATAAATATTAGTTGGAGATTTCACTGTTCAACTAGTTCATATTATAGAAGGTCATCATTGCAGGAGCTCTGATGGAACACACACCACCTTCATTTAAAATTATAAACTCACTTCCTGCCCTACCGAGGCCAAGAGTTGCCTCCCCAGGAGCAGCTCTCTGGCACAGTCATGGCCCCAGAGGCCCATGGACCTAATTAGGAGCCCAGCAGCTTCCGGCAGAAATGTGAAAATGTGAATGGACTATGCATTGAATGGACTATGGCGCCATGTCGCCCGGGAGGGAAAGGGTGTCTGTCACTTCTGCCTCCCCCCACCCCCCCCCCCCCCCCCCCGACCCCGGGAGCACAGTGGCTGCCACCTCAGGGCTTATTGGACAGCTAGGTATGAGCTGGCAGTGACGGGCAACTGCAGCCTCATGGGATGGAGGGCAGAACCGGCACATCCTTCTTGCCCTGCCAAGACCATGAGTTGCCCCCCACGAGCGGCTCTCCAGCATGGCCATGGCCCCAAAGGCACACAAACCAATCTCATGCTATGTGGCTTTTGGCAGAAATCCCTCCAGACTTAATTAGTAAAATATCAGAAATCTAAAATCCCACACATCCTATGGTCTTCATAACCAGCAACAGAAAACAAATTATTCCACAATGCCTTTTTAGCAGGTCTGATTGTTGGGGTAAAATTCCAAATAATAATGGTGCATCTTTTGTTGAAATAATGAATGTAATCAAAGTAGAGAGAGAGTTAAGTGTAAATCATCTGCCTCACAGGCATCGGGAGAGGTGGGATGGGGGTAAATTGAGGTCCTTGGTGGTGAAAAATATGCACCAGTGAAGGGATGGGTGTTTGATCATTGTATGACCAAGACTTAAACCTGAAAGCTTTGTAACTTTTTCTCACAGTGATTCAATAAATAAAGTAATTTTAAATAAATAAACAAATTTTAAAAAATAAAATTTAAACTTGAAAAGTGATTGTAACTATAATTTAAATTATGATTTATTTTTGTACCAACTAATAACATAATATAATAATTATAAGTTAAATGGACTCATTCATTTATACATAGCACTTAAAAAGTAAATGCTGGAGGAAAATAATACACAAAATTGAAATTGTCCCAGCCTTTGGATATATAAGTATACACAGAAAAACAGAAAACTAAGATCCAATTAAATACAAAGTAAACCGTGTGATAGCAGGGAAGTACAGTCTGCTTTGGTAGTGCCTACCAGGGGAGTTAACAATTTATAAGGGTCAAAGAAACTTTCCAGAGAAGAGACAAGCTGAGATTTGTAAAATACGGAACACAGTTACATTCTTTGAAGGACTGGAGTAGGTTTCACATGGCCATATTATTAAAAAAATTTAAAGCATTCCTTAAAGAAAATAGTTTTTTGTTTTTTTTTTTCTTTTTGGGTAACACCAGGTAATGTACAGGGGATATTCCTAACTCTGCACTCAGGAATTACTCTTGGCAGTGCTCAGGGGACCACATGGAATGCTGGGAAACTAACGCAGGTTGGCCACGTGCAAACACCCTACCTGTTGTACTATGACTCCAGGCCCAGAGAATAGATTTACTTGAATAAATTAAAGTTTTTCTATGTGCTATATCTTCTCCCCTGATGAGATGCATGCACTACTGATGTTCTCATGCATGGGTACACTGAAGTCATTAATATATTGTATCACTAATGTGTTGGTCTTTTAGTACTAGTACCATCAATATATTATATCTCTCATGACACTCATGCACTATAAGAGATGCATTAATGTCTCTGATGCACTAATGCTATTAGTAGAATCCGTCAGTAATATTTGATAGTTGTCCAGTTGTCATCAAGAGAGACTCACGTCCCCTTTTTGAAAACCTATTGGTAAATCTTTAACTGATGTTAGTTAAAGAAGTCCAGCTTTTTCTATAGAAACCATCAGCTAGTTGACAAAATGCTACAGGTTATTACCTATGGGTCTATGTACTACTTTAGTAAGATAATCAGATGTTAGAATCATTTATTACTGTCAATTTTATTTATTTATGTGATTTTCCTTATCATATCTTGTATCATGTGTGGATAGCCGTTGAAGATTTTTTTATTAAAATCTCTAAACAATAAACATTTTGTTTCTATGTAGCATATTCTAAATAAAACTATAGTATAAAAATTAATTTCTTAGGTGCTGGAGTGGCAGAATAGCAGGTAGGGTTCTTGCCTTGCACACAACTGACCTGGGTTCAATCCTGGGCACCTAATGTGGTCCCCTGAACTTGGCAGGAGTAATCCCTGAATGCTTAGCCAGGAGTAAACCCTGAGTACAGCCAGGTACAGTCAAAAAAAAGCAAAAAATTTGAGCAAAGGAATAAAAACATAAACAATTTGCTTAGAAAAATAATTTTTTTTCTAGATATCTGCATATTTTTCAGCAATAATGTGTCCCCCTTTGTGGAATATAACTTAAAGCTTCTCCTGACATGGGCCACAGCAGTATCACCAGAAAGAGACTCTTACTATATTGTGCTTTATATAGATTTTCTTGTGATGATTTCTCAATTGTTTCAGATGGATCCAAGGAAGAAAGATTCTAAACCTCAATACATGTACATATTCAAAGTTAATTTCTAGTGTCTTCCTCAAAGGTAAATAGAATATTCTAGTCAAATGCTGGGCACATAATAAGAGCTAATAAGAAAACATCAGATAGTGTATCAAATCTACTCATTTATAAAGAATTTCAAATTATGCTAAGACCCACAAAGCATTGAGAAAATGACCAACTACATGACAATTTACATACAGACAAAATGGCTCTGGAACAAATGAAATTATATACAACCTCACTCAAAATGAGAAAAATACACATTAAAACAATACTCAGCAACCATTTTTTATCTATTAGGTAGGTGATGATTAAGAAGTTCAAGATGTTGTGTTGATAAATATCTGAGAAACAGACAATATATATTTCTAGTGAAAATATAAACTGACTCAGCCTCCATTAAGTTTGATTTTATAATTACATTAGGCAATTTGCTAATAAACAAAGAAAATTCCCTTTCTATTTATTCTTTACATATATTTAAACATGAAAAATAACATATGTACAGGCAATTCACTATAACTCGATAAAGAAAAAGAAAACTGGAAACAACCTATTAGCCCATCAACAGATAACTAGTTAAATAAATTATAATATACCCATGAATGGGCTGGAACAATAGACAGAGTATCTCACCCGCACAGCAAAGCCTGGCAAGCTCCCCATGATGTATTCAATATGCCAAAAACAGTAAAAACAAGTCTCACAATTTGTTGTGAGATGTTACTGGTGCACACTCGAGCAAATGGATGAACAACAGGAGGACAGTGACAGTGACCCATGAATGAAAATCTCTAAAGTAACAAACTGAGGGTGCTTTTTGGTAACAAATGAAGACATTCTAAATGCTGAGGCTAAAACACACATAAACAGACAAGATACAAAACTGTGCAGAGCGTAGCTGGTAAGAGACCTATCCACATCGATTTATTTGCATCTGTATACAATACTTCTGGGAGACTGTTTACAAAATGGTATTGTTTGTTCCCAAAGAGGGGAGGTTGAAGCCTAAGGGAAAAAAATGGAAAGGAGATTTTCACTGTAAGCCTTTTGCAACTTTTAAAGTTTGAACAATGTAGTTACAACATAAATAAATATAGATTAATATAACAAAGTTGCCCTTTTAGAGAGCCGGGCAAGCTACCGAGAGTATCTCCCCCGCGCAGCAAAGCCTGGCAAGCTACCGGTGACATATTCAATTTGCCAAACACAGTAACAAGTCTCACAATGGAGATGTTTTTGGGCCCGCTGGAGCAAATCCATGAACAACAGGAGGACAGTGCTACAGTGCTACAGTGCCCTAAGCTGAGCATTGGGAACCTTGAATCACTATTGTTTGTTTTTCTTCCAGCCTTTGTGGCCTGAAACAAATCACTTCACTTTTCTGTGGCTCATTTTTCTCTCAGAAATAATAATTATAAGGAAATTGGTTTGGGAAATCTCTAAGATCTTTTAGAAGTGTCGACTGTGAGGCATGTGTAACAAATCACAACTTCAGTGGAGAAAGTAGAGTATTGCTATTATGCATTTCACATAGTGGACTTAATGGTGACTCTGCCCTACAAAATTGTGATATTTCTTGAGAAGTCACCTTAAGTCTTTTTACCATGAAAAGTAAGAATAAATAATTCAGTTGTTGCCAATATTCAACGGTCCATACCATCAAGTTAGCCAAACAATTCACAGTACTCTAACGTTAATTTATAATTACAAAGTGGAGAAAGTGCCAGCTTAAAACAGAACAGTAATCAAGAAACCAAGGATGATTTAGGGATACAGCTAAGTATTTCTCCTTGATGCTGTAGCAGTTGCAATCTGTTCTCACAGGAACAAATGCAGGAACAGTTTTGCCAGGAACTAGATAGTAGTAGCCATTAATAAGGTGAATTAGAGAACTCTTACCTGTAAGTTTGCCTTGTGAAAACTAAAATTTAGTCAATGATTCATTTAGTAGATAACTGGAAACCAGCCCTTACAAATAAAATCTACAAATAAAAAAAATATCATTTGCCTTTTTTACTCATTTGTAAAATAGTCACTGTCACTGTCATTGTCACTGTCCTCCCGTTGTTCGATTTGCTCGAGCGGACCCAGTAACGTCTCCATTGGAGACTTTGTTGTTACTGTGTCTGGCATATCAAATACGTCACGGGGAGCTTGCCAGGCTCTGCCGTGCCGGCGAGATACTCTCAGTAGCTTGCCGAGAGGGGCGGAGGAATCGAACTCGGGTTGGCCATGTTGGCTGCGTGCAAGGCAAATGCGCTGCCGCTGTGCTATCGCTCCAGCCTTTATTCTTATCTCGTAATTATTTTGAGATAGCTCAAGCTATTTTTAAACCGGTTGACAGAATAATAATATTTTATAAACTTTTATATCTTTCAGAAGTAAATTATTACGAGTTAATTTTTAAGATAGACCCAACTGCAATGACTTGAGTTGTTGTTGACAGTAATTGTTGAGTTTTTATGTTTGTTTGTTTCTTTGGTTTGTTTTGCTATAATCTTTTTATTTGGTCGGTTTCACTTTATTTTGTTATTGAGGTAATAATAGTACAAGAGTGCAAATGCTTATGTTTTAGGGGTACGATGTTGCCACCCACAATGTCCATATAACCCTTCACATCCACTACTGCCCCCACTTGGTAGCCCAAATTCTGTGACCATAATCTACAGGTTGATTGTCTTTGGACATTTTCTATTCTCTTGCTTTGTTTCTTCATATACCACATGATTAAGACCCTACAGTAGCTGTCTTTTTCCTTCTGAGTTAGTATATTTAACATTACAGCCCTCTAATTCCATCCACGTTGTAGAAAAAGGCAAGATTTGATCTTTTCCTTAAAGCAGAGTAATTTTACTCAGTGTATAAGAGAGAGAGAGAGAGAGAGAGAGAAGAGAGAGAGAGAGAGAGAGAGAAAGAGAAGATAATTTCTTTATTCATTCACTTGTTGGATACTGAGATTGATTAAGAAGTCTTCATATTGTTTTCTACAAAGGCTGAACCAATTACAATTCCACTGCGAGTGAAGGTTCCTTTTCCACCACATACAAATCAGCATGGCTGAATGACTGCTGAAATATTAAATCTCAAAAGATTCTTTTAAGACAAAGTAATTTAGACATCCCACAGCCTCTGCTGTGTGAACGGCCCAGTTTCACAGCATCACAACTAATCTCAGAAGAGTTTCCAATCCAATGAAATTCACAGGTATAGAAGTCTTTAGGCTGAAAACTATGGGAACCCCTCCGGAGAGGGGGCTGGACAAGTCCCCACTTCCCAGAAATCCAAACAGCTGCACTCACGCTCCGCAGCCTTCACCATACAAATGACTCAGCTTCACTGTTTCATAACTAATCTTGGAAGAGATACCAAGCCAATGAAACTTCCAGGTACACCAGTCTTTGGGCTGAAAGTGCTGAGGTCATCTTGGAGTGGGGGCAGGCAGCCTCCCCCCCACTGACCCCTACCGCCAGAAGCCCTGGTAGCCACATTCATATCTCACAGACTGTGCCATGTAAACAGTCCGGCTTCATGATTAATCTCAAAAGCTGATGAAATTCACTTGACACACTGGTTTTAGGGCTGAAAACTTGGACCTCCTGGAGTGGTAGTGGGGAGCAAGGAGGAAGCTGAGAAACATCCCAGTTCTCTGCATCCTAGAGCTCCTCAAGTGCAAATCCAACAATACTAACAGTCCAGTTGCAAATTATGCAAGAATGGAGCATAGAAGCCCAGTAAGCTCAATAAGCAAAAACAGTAACACAGAAGGATTAACTATCAGCAAAATGTAAATCTGTTATAATAGGTACTCACTTAATCAAGCACACTGAGACAATCTATGGCAGAAGAACAAGATCTTTATTTACATAAGTAAATAAAGATCTTTATTTATTTTGACCAGACACTATAAAATTAACATTAAAAAGACATTGACACACAAGGACAGTAGACACAGGGCCAAGACTATTGCCCCATAGTTGGAAGCTTGTCTCATGAACTGGGGTAGAAGCCAGCTGGAATAGAGAAGGGATCACTAAGACAATCATGGTTGGAGGAATCATTCAGAATGGGAGATGAGTGCTGAAAGTAGATAAAGGGCCAAACATGATAACCTCTCAGCATCTGTTTTCCAAACCATAATGCCCAAAAGTAAAGAGAGTGTATAGAAGATATTGTCTTCCATGGAGGCAAGGGGAGGGTTGGAAAGGGAGGTATACTGGGGACATTGGTGGTGAAGAATGGGCTCTAGTGGAGGGATGTGTGTTTGATCATTGTATGATTGAGACTAAATATGAAAGCTTGTAACTTATCTCACAGTGATTCCATAACAAATTTAATATTGAAGATGGACTTATAAATGTATATGTTATATTTGTTCAATATAAATTAATTTCCTTACAAGTATGGCTTGTGGTACACTCAATCTCTAATTTCTGATAAACAACTTCTATGGAAACAAAACAAGTCAAACTTTCATATTCTCCTCTTGGGAAATATACCTTGTAGATATTTAATAACATTCTGCTTTTTTGAAACCATTATATTAGTACATACAAACTTACCTTCAGGATCTACTTTAATTACAGATATCTCATGCATAAAACATGTGGAATCATTTCAATATGTTCATTATCCTTTGCCCCATTCTTCAATTCACAAGACAAGTTTAATTGTGGTACATTCATCAACTCTTCCTTAGTCATAAGATTTCTACACTTATCGGTTCACTTGAAATTTGCAGAACATAGTCCTCTGACAGATTATCCTGACTGAGTTCCACTTGAGAGAACAGTATTAATCAATGTACTAGAAACATGTGAGCATCAAAGTCATATTAAGTCTATGCTCCATCCCACAGGGTTGATTATGGAGATAGATTCACATATTTTAGTGATAATATTAGCAACAAGATTCTTTCTCAAATAAAACTTGAAGTAGTCATGCAGATTAGTATCAGATTAGCATTTTTAAATTTTGTTTTATGCGGGCTTCAGAGGAAATGATTGTGGCCTCTCATGCTTATTTATTCTCATTGCTTCACCAGAGGAATAGGAAGCTTAATTAGACTTATGTTGAAACTATTTGCTTCTCTAAAGTTGAAGCTTCTAAGTATGTTGAATCACTAAATAATTGCAGTGGAAACATTTTTTTAAAATCATTTTCCCAAATCAAAACAGATTTGGGAAATCCCAAACTCCCAGAGCCTGGAGGGATTGAAATATAATTATATGGTAGATACACTCACATTTTATTATCAACCATGGACCAGAAGTTGATTCTTAAATGGGAAACCAAAATAAAAGGCCAGGGAGAAAGAGGGGGGAAAAAAGAGGTAACTTGTAAAGGAAGCCAGAGAACTTCAGAGAAAAACAGAAGGGAGTCTGAGAACTGAGTGGTGATAAACATCAAGAACAGTTTAGGTGATTTTTAAATTTAGGACTAGGTGCCCTGAGGAGAAAGGGGCTAACTGAATTAGCTTTCAAGTGGCTGAAAGAAAAGCAATTTTGATCAGCCACCAAGAAGTGGTTTTGAGACACAGTCTAAAGGAAAGAAGAATAAAACAACTTTCTTTTGCAATAAGATGAGACCAGAGAAAAACAGCTCTGTCTTTATACTAAAGAAATTGTTCTGTACCCTTTTTCCCAAAAAGAAACACAAGACAAATATGCTTCCATTTCTTACATGGCTCCCAAGAGCACAAAAAAATCTAAGAAGTTAGGTATGGCAATTTTCCCACTACCTTTCATCCTTGTTCTTCAACTTTAGAATTGTAATATGTGGCTAGCCCATCGCTATGTGCTAAATACTCTAATGTGTAAGGAAAGGTCTTTATTCATTACTTGGAAAACACATCATGAAGTAGAGACCTCAGCTACTTTGCCTAGAAGAAGCAAATTAGAAAAGTTCCTAGGAAAGGCAAATATATATGACTACTGATCTATAAAAAACATATGAATCCACAGGTAAAAAGAAATTCAGAGTATAATCCAAGATACTCTGGAGCTAAGCAAGGTAACTGGCTACCAACCTTTTATACCAGAAGCTAAGAAAGTTCTAACTTCATATTACTTTCTATTTTGAATGTAGAATATCATACTAAACAAAAGGCCATCCAAATTTTTAAAAATGCAAACTTTGCGTATCAATTTTTGGAAATCTTTTGAAAATACGTTAGTTCACCCTCTTCCCGCTGTACAGAATTTTCTAAACAATGCTCTATAAAATATAGACTAAAAAAAAAAAACACTGGTCACCAGGAAACCAGTCTGACTTGGATTCAGTCAAAAATAGAAAAGCAGGAGTCAATGACAGTTCAATGGCAAAAGCACCTACATTGCAAGTGGGAAGACATGAGTTCAGTCCCTGATGCCTTCTATGAACATAAAGTGTGGTCCCCATGGCTCTGTTCTTGGGGGCCCATAACACCACAACCATATGTGCTCTGTGATGCTCAGCTAGGTGTATGCATGCTCTATGCCAGGCAAACACTAAAGCAACTAAAGTTGTATGAGCACTGAGGTCAGAGTGATAGGTAAGGTGTTTGCCCTGCACGCGACCAACATGGATTCAATCCCCAACACCCCACATAGTCCCCTGAATCTCAGAATGTGACCTCTGAGCACAGAGCCAGGAGTAAACCCTAAACAACACCAGTTGTGGCAAAATAATTAATTAATTAATTAATTAAAGAGGCACTCCTCGGAGTTCGGCGCACGTGCCCACTCAGCCCCCGCCTTCCTCCACACAGGCCCTTGTGCTCAGGTCTGTGAACTAGCATTAGGACCAGCTGGGGTCATGGCCTCCACATAGGGGACGTGGTCTCCTCAAAGTGGGTGTGGCCTTCTCTGAGGCGGGAGCAGCCGCAGTTATATTTTCAACTCCCAGCACTCTAGACTCACATCCCACATCCCAACCTGTATCACCTAATTCTTTGAAAAAAGTCCTGGCCACCTCAAACACAATACGACAATATTCCAGTGGTCTACTCCAATTCTATCAAAAGGCCAGTACACAAGAAGCTCTTCACGCCCAATATAAAACAGCATCTCCTCCAAAGCTTTACTAGATGCCTATCATAAGCCACAGATTAATGTCTGAGAGAAAGAACATATACTAGAAGGGAGTAAGTTGAGCATCATCAAGCAACCTTATTCAGAATCCTTTCCCATAATAAGAGGAAATACTGCTAGTGAACCTCAAACTTTTACCTCCATACAACCAAAACAGCATGAAGAAACAGCGCAAATCTCCAGGAGGAGAGGGCGAAGAAAAGAGTCCTGAACCCTCAACAGGGGTTACCCACAAATACGATTTCTCTGATAAAGAATTCCAAGATGAAATGCTGAAGGTGTTCAAGGAACTACTCAAAGAATCAATGGAGCAGACATCCACAAAATTAAAGGAAGAAATGAAAGAAACAGTGGAATGGATAGTCGAGAAAAATACAGGAAGAAATGAGAGCAGAAATAAGAAAGCTACAAAAAGAAATGTCCCAAATAAAGATTCGATAGATGAAATTAAAAACTCAGTGGGTGCCCTCAGCAGTAGAATGTCTACAGCTGAAGACAGAATTAGTGATCTTGAAGATGAGCAACAGAAATCGTACAGACAACAACAAACAATGGGAAATGACCTCAAATAAGCTCTAAAGGTGACTCAGAGAACTAGGGGATGACACCAAGAGGAATAACATTAGAATCATCAGAAGTACCAGAAGGACAGGGAGACAATCCAAATGAAAAAGCCACAGTGAAATAAATATTTGCTTGAAAGTTTCCAGAGTTAAAGAATGCAGAAATCCAGATCCAAGGAGCCAGAAGTGTACCAGCTAAAATAGACCCTAATAAAAACACTCCCAGGCATATAATAGTCAGAATGATGGATGCCATGGTTAGAGACACAAACTGCAAGCATCAAGGTTTGTCACTGTCACTGTTCTCCTGTTGTTCATCAATTTTCTTGAGCAGGCCCAGTAACATCTCCATTGTGACACTTGTTACTGTGTTTGGCATATTGAATACGTCCTGGGTAGCTTGCCAGGCTTTGCCATGCGGGTGAGATATCCTCGGTAGCTTGCCAGGCTCTCCGAGAGGGGCGGAAGAATCAAACCTGGGTTGACCAGGTTGGCCGTGTGAAAGGCAAATGCCCTACCCACTGTGCTATCACTCCAGCACTGCTCCAGTGCAGCAAGGTCAAAGAAGGAAATCACATACAAGGGAGCACCCCTTAGATTCACAGCAGATCTATCAGAGGAAACCCTCCGATCCCAAAGGCAATTATGGGATATAGTGAAAAAACTCAATGAAATGATGCTTCACAAGAATACTTGATCCAGTTAAACTCTCACTCAAACTCGATCGATCGATACACCGTATTATAGATAAACAACAGCTCAGGAACTTCATAGACTCAAAACAAAACCTAAAGGAAAGACTAAAAGGGCTCCTGTAATTCAAGAATAAAAACACCCACAAGCACAACAAACCCTTACAGAAAGATGGCACAAAACACCGTGACAATAATCTCTCTCAATGTCAATGGTCTAAATGCACCAATCAAGAGATACAGACTGGCAAAATGGATCCAGAAACTGAAACCAACATTCTGCTGCCTAAAAGAAATTTATCTGAACAGTCAGAAAAAAAAACAGACTCAGAGTTAAAGGATGGAAAACAAACCTGCAAGCAAACAACTCCCTCAAAAAAGCTGGAGTGGCCATACTACTATCTGACAACATAGATTTCAGGTTGAAAAAGATTAGATGAGACAGCGAAGCCCATTTTCTATTTATCAAAATGTATGTACAACAGGAAGAAATCCCACTTTTTAATGTATATGCACCTAATGAGGGACCAGCTAAATATTTAAAACAACTGCTAACAGATTTTAAGGAGGACATTGCCAGCAATACAATAGTAGTCGGAGACTTCAACATCGTGTTATCACTTATGGACAGATCAACAAGAACAAAACTCAGCAGGGAAACACTGGCTTTGAAGGAAGAAATAGAAGAGAGAGGGCTTTACACCCTCCCCCAAAAAATACACATTCTTGGGGGTATGGTGCTGCCAGCAGGTCAATCTGTACCTGTGAGGCGAGTGCATCAGAAGCCTGATGTCGCCTTCAGACTTCCAGATACCCCAAAATTGCTGTTGTGCCTTTGGTCAGACCCCAAAAACTTGGGGCAAAGTTTACCAAGAAAGTAAATGGTCAAAAGTTAGCTATGTGGGAGACACACCCACCAACCACCTCTGGCTCAGCTATATATTGGAGGCATGGCCTCTCTGGTTCCTGATTGAACTGCTTAATGGACATCATCTCAGAGACTCAGAAACAAATCTCAAAACCCAACGGCATTTGGCAGAAATGCATCCAGTCCCTGCAGCAGGTTACAGGCACTAGGCCACCCCAGGTGGGAAAGATTTCGTGCCTTGGCTTGTTCCCCCTGGCGGCCCAGTGGCCACCATCCTCCAGAGGCCACTGGACAGTCAGGTTTGGGCCCACAGTGATGAGACACATGGGGCCTCACAGGATGGGGGTGGAGCCGGCCCTTTCCTCCCCATCCCAATAGGAACCCGAGTCGCCGCCCACAAACAGCCTCTCTGGCACCTGATCAAGCTGTTTAACACCCATGATCCCAGAGACTCAGAAACAAATCTTGAAACCCAGCGGCTTTTGGCAGGAATGTGTCCGGACCATGCAGTAGGTTACTGTCGCCGGGCCATCCCAGGGGGAAAGGGTGCTGTCCCTCCGCCTGCTCCCTCTTGGCAGCTTGGTGGCTGCCAACCTCCAAGGCCATTGGACAGTCAGGTTTGGGGCCCGCAGTGACAAGACACCTGGGGCCTCATGGGATAGGGATGGAGCTGGCCCTTTCCTCCCCGTCCCAACAAGACCCCAAGTTGCTGCCCACGAACTGCCTCTCTGGCTCCTGATCAAGCTGCTTAACAGCCATGATCCCAGAGACTCAGAAATAAATCTCAGAACTCAGTGGCTTTTGGGAGAAATGCGTCCAGACCCTGCAGTAGGTTACTGTCACCAGGCCATTCCAGGGGAGAAAGGGTGCTGTCCCTCCACCTGCTCCTCCTAGGAGGCTTGGTGGCTGCCAACCTCCAAGGCCATTGGACAGTCAGCTTTGGGCCCTCAGTGATGAGACATGCAGGGACTCACGGGATGGGGTTGGAGCCGGCCCTTTCTTCCCTGTCCCAATGAGACCTCTAGTCGCCGCCAATGAACGGCCTTTTTGGCTCCTGATCAAGCTGCTTAACGGACATGATCCAAGGACTCAGGAACAAACCCATGACATATTCGATATGCCAAACACAGTAACAACAAGTCTCAAAATGGAGATGTTACTGGGCCCGCTCGAGCAAATCAATGAACAACGGGAGGACTGTGACTGTGACTGAATAATAATAATAATTAGAGATGCATGGGCACCATGATTAGGGGACCACCCCCTCGCACACCAAGGTGAGCATGAGCAGGCAGCTGAAAAAGGAATGGGACCCCACAGTGAGCAGGAAAACAATATCGTGTGTGCTCACTATAACAAGCATGTGTATGACCCCTTGTCATCTCCACCACAACAAAGCTAAGAGGAGGAGTCAGGAGTGCCTAGTGAAGTACACACCTTCCAGGTGTGAGATCCCATGTACCATCCCCAGCACCATAAAACAACATGAAGGGAAACGGCAAAAACTAGGACAACTAAAAATGCTGGGGGGAAAAAACAAAAATTAAAAACAAAAAAACTTTCATTAAGAAAATCTGAGTAAATATAAATATAAGTAAGACAACTCAGTTACATTATTTACAGAGATTTTTTTTATTGATCACTTTATATCCCGTTACTCATCGATTTGCTCGAGTGGGCACCAGTAATGTCTCCATTCATCCCTGTTGCATTCTAGCATAGCCCAATGGCATCTGCTCGTTCTAGGAACACAAAGAGCCTCAAACCAATCATTCAGGGTCTTGATGAAGAAGTTTGACCATCTCGTATGTGGGCAGCCACGTGATCTTTTGACGTCCTGTGGAATCCAGTTGGTAATGGCTCTAGTCCAGCAGTCATCTCCAAATCTCATTATGTGTCTAGCCCATCTGATTTTCGATGCCTTGGCAAATGAGACAGCCTAATTTTATTAAAATTAAAAATAAAAATGAAAGGCATACAGTGTCCCTAATAAATTTTGCAGCAATCCTAACCTAGAAACCAACACAAAAACCAGAAAATTGATTTCTAATGGTAAGCATAATACAGGGAAAATTACCACACAAAAAGTGATCAACAAAAATCCATATGTAGGAAATCCAAATTCCTCAATAAACTGTGGTCATAGCAATAATATAAGTAAGCTGCTTGCCTGGCACACAGCCAACTGAATTTCCAACCCTGACACCTCATGAATCCTGTCAGGAGTGATCCCTGAGCCCAGACTTAAGAATAAGAACTGAGAACCATGGGTTGTAGCCCAAAATCCAACAACAAAAAAAAAAAGAAAAGAAAAGAAAACCTTAGTAATTCAGTTTTACTTCAAATGCTAATTCAGGTAAAGCTTGAATTAACCTTTTGATTAAATAGTGCAGTCTATTTCATGTAGATTTAAAGATTAAAGTCATGTCCAGAACTACCTCACGCCATGTAAACTCATTTACTAGTCATAATCCAGAGACTTATAAATAAATCTGGAAAGAAATCAACAAGTTGCAGAAGATTCTCCTGGACACCTGTGCATGGCTGAATCATCCGTGGCACCCTGGAGAGACAAAGGTCAAGCCGGTGCCTGCCCAAACAAAACCCCCACCGCCGATTGATCCCACACTCCACAAATGACACCATGTCTCTGGTCAGATTCCATTGCATCAGGATGAGCCTCGTTCAGAAATTAACCTGTCGAAAAATTCAGGTGTGAGGGTTTTGTGACTGAAATCTCGAGGCTTTCAAGGAGTTGAGATGGACTACTTCCTCCCATCTCCATGTACTTTCAGAAGCCCCGGCAGTCACTCAAGCAACCCAATGCTGCCACCTAGTTAAACATTTAACTCCAGCTGTGTCACTCTATTAAAACTTCAAGACTTTCAGGAGCAACATCTCAAACTCTATAGCACTGATAAACCAGTAGTAGCACACCAGAATGAATGGGATGTAACATACAAGGCAATCAATCTCGATTAACAAATCATAAACACAGAAAACTTTAACGTGTAACAATGTCTTAGTAATCTTTTATAAAAGGACTTAATGGCTCCATGGTAATATACAATTTTCACTTTCTTCTAAGGAAACATTTTTGATCATTCTGTTAGCAAATCATTGATAACAAGCAGTGTAAAATAAATTATTGAAGGCCTAGCAAATTATTAGGGGCAGGCTTAGGGGTGTTGGAAAAAATTAAGACAATGGTTGAGGGAAGGCGTAATGGTGGTGAAACTGGTGTTGGAATATTGAATGCCTGTAACAAATCATTATGAACAACTTTGTAAACCCTTTTTATATCAAATGTAGGGGGAAATTTTATATATTAAGGCCTTACCTATTTCATGTAAACTTCAAAATATATTAACTCAGAATTGCTTTAAAAATATTATTAATAACAGGTGAGACAGGTGAGACGTGATTATTACCAAAACAAGATACAAGTATAAAGTAAAATTTAAATGTAACATACTTTAGATTCCAGAGTTTAAAACATAGATATAAATGAAAATAGGCATTTTATCATATTTTATTAAATGGTTTTAATGTTCTTACTTACATAGGTCAATATCAATACCAATCACTAATTGGCTCCTACTGTTTTCTTTTCTGATCATTCTATTTACCAGATCTTAAACTTTTATTGGTAGCAATATAAAGTAAATTTGTTATGTGCCAAAGGAGGAAGATTGGGATTAAGAGGAAAACTGAAGATATTCATGGATGGAAGGTCATACTCAAGGTGTTGAAACACTTAAATGTTTGAAACAACTGTAAAATGAACAACTTTGTAAATTACAGTGTTTTTAATAAAAGTTAATTTTTAAATATTAACACACAATAAACAGAAACCTGTAGCTTTCCCGGAAAAACCATTTGTCAAGATTTTATAAGAAGTTTGAAAAAGTCAGATGCCAGAAAAGACCATATTCCTATGGTGCACTGAGAGACAAGAACAATAACAAATCTTTAAACCTTAGACTACAAAACTCAAATTACCAAATAGCAGAGTTAGGAGGGATGAAAAGGATAAGAGACAGACTAAATAGGATTTAGGGATAGTGATGTATACACTTGGGAACTTTGAGGGGGGAGGGGATGGAGTGCAGTAAATTGGTACATCAATACCATAAACATTACCACTATTGTAACTATGTTATCAGACTATAATTTGGAAATTTTTATTATAAAGACTAAGTCAATAATTAGTGTTAACTCCTTGATTTTTTTTGCAACTCCATGTATTTGTTTAATTTCAAATGATAAAAATCACCAGTCCATTTTAAGTGAAAAACAGGAAGGAGATTCTAAAAACTAGAAAGGATGGCAACAGATCAGGTACTAAGCACATTCAGTTAGGCGACCAAACAGGGAGTATGGTGCCACCAGCAGGTCAACCTGTACCTATGGGATGAGTGCATCAGTAGTCTGATGGTGACTTCAGACTTCCTGATACCCCAAAATTGCCATTATGCCTTTGGCCAGACCCCAAAAACTTAGAGCCAAGTTTACCAAGAAATTAAATGGCCAACCTGACACCATGCCAGGCTGTTTCACTCGGGGCCCCCTGGGGCCGGGGGGGGGGTGGCAGATGAGACCTTTCCCCACCCCAAGGGACCCAGCCTCAGCAGCTGAAAACCTCTGGAACCCAGTCGCCACCATGTGCACAGCCACTCTCCACACAATCAGGCCAAGCATCATCCACGAGTGAATATACTCCGGGACTGTAGGATAACACTGTTTTGTCTTTCCTACATAGCCTCAGGTAGTTTAGGTTTATTGGGTTGCTCCCATCACAGTGCTCCCATTCCTCTGTGTTTATTTGTAATTTCTTTCTTTGTGCTCTGTTGACTTGTGAATATTGTTTTTCTCTTCCCCCTAAGTCCTTTGCATAATTTATTCAGAGAAATCTCCTTTTTTGTATGGACACAAGAAGACATGCTTTTGTAATGTGACTCTCAGTGATATTTCCCTCCTGGGCATCTGTTCTCTCACCTAAGCCTCAGCTGCCCTTTCTTCCTACCACCCCCAAAAGCAGGGTCCCAACAAGGGACTGGATGGACCAGGGCAAGCAGTAAGCTATGTGCTACCCTAATATCGAGATGGGCCTAGCCAAAGCACCATAATGCTTAACTATAAGTTAAGAGCTTGGTCGTGGACAAATGCTGTCATGTTCCAAAAAGTAGTAACTAGATTTGGACCCTGCTAGGGTTAGGAATGATTAGTCTGGCCTGAGCACTGTAGTCTGAGTCTGTGGCAAGATGTTCTCAGGAGAGCTGCCCTACAAGTCTCAATGTGTCCATACAAAAATAGCTGGTATTGATATGTTGATAGTTTATTGGACTGAGGAAAAGAGAAAAACACCTTAAGGAGGTATTTTGCCTGGGGTAGTCAGGAAGGGCTGCCTGACTGCAGCCCTATTAGAATATCTATTAGGTGGGCCCTCAGGAAGGGCTTTCTTATGTTGATTTTGCTACCTGACTGGGTGTAGTGTCAGCCCAGAGTGCAGGGGAGTTGGAGACAAGAGAGAAAAGAGAAAGAGAGAAGGGCAGCAAGATGGACCATGGAGAGGCTAGCAAGGGGGAACACGTGCTTGAGAGAACCTGGGCCTTTCATAACATAAATTTCTTCTATGGGATAAACTTCCTTATAATAAACTGCTACTAAGATCAACCAGCCTGGCCCTCGTCTCTTCCTTTGTCTGCCCTTGGCCAACAGCCATCCTGATCCAGGGCACACACAGTTTATCAAGAGCACTGAATGCGGGCGGTGAGACAGAGCCGTCCAAGAGAGCCCGTGAACACACAACCTTCAGCGTGTTTAGTATTTTACACTGGACCTCGTGGCTGCTTTTGCAGCTGCACTATACTTCAAACCACACACCCTATACATATTCTAATATTACCACACCACATTTGATAGGGTTCAAAGAAGGAGGCAATCAATCTTAGAGGGAAATACACATTTTTAATATATGCTTTATATATATATATATATAAAGCACACAAGGCTCAACCTTTAACAATATGTTAGTGATCTCTTATAGAAGGGCTTAATGGCACCTGAGTGAAATACAACCACCTCCACGCTCCTCTAAGGATACTTTTTGTAGCATTTTCAGCAGTTTTTCCTAACTTGATCACTTGATCACTTGACATCCTGTTATTCGTGGATTTGCTCGAGTGGGTGGGGTGCCAATAACGTTTCCATTCATCCCTGTCGCGTGCTAATGCAGCCCAATGGCATCTGCTCATTCTAGGAACACAAAGAGCCTCAAACTGATCGTTCAGGGTCTTGATGAAGAAGTCTGACCATCTCATAGGTGGGCAGCCACGTGAGCTTTTGACGTCCTGTGGAATCCAGTCGGTAATGGCTCTAGTCCAGCGGTTGTCTCCAAATCTCATTACGTGTCCCATCCATCTGATTTTCGACACATTGGCGAACGAGACAGCATCCCTGATTCTTGACTGTCGATGGAGGTCAGAACTCCAGATTCTTTCTCTCATTTGAGTGAAGCATGATACTCCAAGCCTAGCTCGTTTGATTCCTCTTTGGGAGACCCAAATAGTGTTCTCATCCTGTTTTCGTAGGGCCCAGGTCCCCGAGGAGTATGGTAATGCAGGAAGAACAGTGGAATCGAAGAGATGTGCCTGGAGCCGGAGCTTCTTTGTCCTCTTAGCTATTTCTTCGATGCTCTTGAGGGTGTTCCAAGTCACTCTCTTCCTCCTGTACAACTTAGGTGCCAGGTCATTCGTCATGTTGACTTCTAGACCTAAGTACAAATAACTATTGCATTCAGAGATGTTCGTCCCGTTGAGAGTGAATGGAACGTCAGGAACAAGACCATTTCTCATAAACAGTGTCTTTGTTAGATTCAGCTGTAGTCCTACCTTTCCACACTCATGGTCGAAGTCGGCCAGCATTTGTGCCACTTAGCTGATGTTTGGTGTTATTAGAATGATGCCATCAGTGAAGCAGAGGTGGTGTAGTTGTCAACCATCTGTCTTCACTCCCATTCCTTCCCATTCCAGTCATCGCATGATGTTCTCGAGGGTGGCACTAAAGAGTTTCGGTGAAATGGTATCACCCTGCCGAACCCCTCTCTTGAGACGTTAATGGTCAACTCCCTGTAGAATGGTGAGATCCTGGTAGTGAATCTGCAATACAGCTCATGGAGGATCCTGATGTATTGAGTTTGAACTCCCTGTTTGGCTAGGGCCTCGATGACCACTTCAGTCTCAACAGAATCAAAGGCCTTCTTTAAATCAATGAATGTTAGACAGTGCGGCATCTTGAACTCCCGAGAAACCTCAATGAGCTTGGTTATCGTGTGGATATGGTCGATCATGCTGAATCCTTTTCAAAACCCGGCTTGCTCACATGGTTGTCCTTCATCTAGTGTTCTGCCAATCCTGTTCAGGATGACTTGAGTGAACAGCTTGTAGATGACAGACAATAGGCAGATTGGGTGATAGTTGCCAATGTCGTGGATGTGTCCCTTCTTGTACAGTCTTGCACAGTCCTGCTGGTTTTCCACTGGGACAGAACCTTGCTTTCAGACAGGTAGCATGTGAAGAGCCAAGTCAGTGTTTTGATGAGTACTGATGGCAGGTTCTTCAGGTGTTCGGGTCTTACCTTGTCTGGGTCAGGTGCTGTTTGCTTCTTTATGTGGGCAGGTGGATGTGTCTATCAAAGAGATCCGAGTAGAAGTCATGGATAATCTTCTCCATTGCCCTTCTGGAAGATGTGATATCAGGACGTCAGAGGGCAGTCATCTTGGTCTTGTAGTTGGCGAAGGACAGGCAGGCATTGTGAATGCTTTTTCCAGCTTCTGTCGCATCTGCCAGCACTGCTGCTCTTCTCTCTTTGAGGTCTTCCTTGGTCGCTTCTCTGCACTGCTTTGCGAGCTCAGACATTTGCTTGCGGTTGCCTGAGGCTTGCGCCAAGCCACATTAGCAAATGAGCTTGAGAGTTTTCAAAGACAATCGTCTTTTTGTGGCTATCTCTCTCTCAGCATTCCATCGCACAATCATGGAGGTGCTGAACCAGTTGATCATATTCCTTGTCAATGTTGTTAACGATGACATCTTCCCACGTTGCAGCAATAGTGACAAAGAGCTCCCAGTTGGTGGTCGTTCTGGGAGTTATCTTTTTAAACTTTGCAGCCCTTTCTCCCTGCCTATCATAACAAACAATACAAAATATATTTTTTGGTTCTGCTTTAAGGCAGGAATTGGGGATCAGGATGGAAACATCCAAAATATGTTGGTGGGAAGGTGTAATGATTTTGGGATTGGTATTTGAATATTAAATGTAATGAAATATAGTGAACTACTTTATAACATATAAAAAAATTAAAAATAAAAAAAGAAATTAAATGTCCAAAAGTTAGGTGTGTGGGAGTCACACCCACAAACCAGCTCCAGCTCAGCTCTAAGAGCTCATTTATTGCCCTTATTTCAGAAACCCATAAATCTCAAAATAGATCAAAAACCACAGTTAGGGCCAGCGGTGTGGTGTGCTGCGGACGACTGGGTGTGCCCTGCAGGGCATATGCCAATATTTATTTCTCTTAAAAAGATGGAAACAAGGGTCATGATCCAGAGACATACAAAAGAATCTCCGAACCGAGCAGTTCACTGAAGAGATGCCTCTGAACTTTAAGCCAGGTTGACTTCACTGGGGTGCCTCAGATGGGGGTCAGGCACTGTCCTTCCACCTGCCCCCTAAAATCCCCAGTGCTCGCCAACACCCAGAACCCAATGAGAAGTACAGGTACACATGTTCAGTGACTGCAAATTCCAGGCTTCAAGAGATAGGGTATGAGCCAGTCCTTCTCATCCCTCTGTCCCCATGGGACTCTGGAGGTCAAACCCACAAACTGCCTCTGGCTGCTACTTAAGCTCCTTGGTGGCCATGATCCAAAGACACACAAAAGAGTCTCCGAACCCAGTAGCTCACTGCAGAGATTTCTCCAGACCCTAATTATCTGTAATTTTGGAGTTCCAGGAGCACATGGCCACTCTCGCAGCCATGAGACACCTTATGTTATTCATAATAAGTAATACAAAAGAGAGTATGGGAGAGATTGTCTGCCATAGAGAAGGGGGAGGGTTGGGATGGGAGGGATACTGGGGTTCTTGGTGGCGGAAGATGTGCACTGGAGGAGGGTTGGGTGATCATTCATTGTATGACTAAAACTCAAACAGAAAGGTTTTGTAACTTTATCTCACAGTGATTTTTAAAAAATACAAAATAATAATAAAATAAAATTAACATTCTGAATAAAAAATAAGGGCCCAAACAATGTCACTTACACCTGCTTTCTCACTCTCTCAAATTCCCTTACTGACATTCCTTAGAGAGAATATCTTCTCCTTTTCAGATATTCTCTCACTATCCCATTAATGAGTAGCCTCCAAGTGGAGCAGTCTTCACCCTACCCCCCCCCAACCAGGTTCACATTGCAGCAGCAGAATATGAAAAGTTAATAAAGTCCCAGGCAGAGACTGATTGCCCAATCTAGAAGCACAAGTCGATTTTTTAAATCTCAGGATATTTTCTACTTACAAATCTATCACTCACCAATCAAATGGAGTTTTAAATTACTAATGGTGATGAACATGGGAAAGAATTAGAGAGGACAGAAGACCAATCTAGAGAACTGTATGCCTGGAGCAAAATACATCTTACAAGAGATGGGTTGAATACAGAAATAGTCAAAGGTCAGATAAAGGACAGCCTCTTATCCTAAAAGGATAGATTTTATTTTTATTTCTGAGAGCTAAAAGGGCCACAAAAGGATTTTTGCAGCGGAATGAGATGATCAGATTTGTTTTAGGAAGATTACTTTGACATGTGGGGACAGATTGAAAAGGATGTATTTTAAAAATAGAAATAAGTTAGAAGTATACTGCAGTTAACCACATGAAAAGAATTCCAAATTTGTACTAAGGCAAATAATAAAACAAATAAGAACATGAAACAGTCTCAAGAGATTTGAAGGCAACAATATCTATAATAACTAGATTACAGATAAATAGCTTAGCATTTCCATGATGACTCATGGGTCTCTGGCTTGGAGGGTAGTGATGCTCTTAACTAAGAATTCAAGAACAAAGGCAGTTTGGAAGGACAGATTGCAAATTTAATTGCACATATGAAACTAAAGTTATATATGGGCTAAACGGCTATTAACTCATGTAAAGTCTTTAAAAGATTGTTGCAGGTGATATGTGAAGTGGGGGCACTTCTTTCCTAGCCAACATGGTGACCCAGGAAGTGGCTGGGGAAACCTAGGACCAATGAAAGTCAGCAATGAGCATCTGCACGGTACTGATCTCACATCTCACTGGCCCCACAGAAAGCTGCTAAACTGTTCCTGAAAACCCATTTGTTCTGCACGACATGGTGGATGATCCCTGTCACCCAATTTCTTGAGGAGCTGTAGGCTCAGACTGGAGCAAGAAATTGCTCTTTGTAGGAAAGGAAAGTCAGTCCTAAATCTTACCTCCTCCAGTAGCACAAACATATGAAAGCCCTTCTCCCACTTAATGGCAAACTACCAAGTAGGGGTGTTTCTCCTTTCCTTAGCCCAATAACTTAACATCTTAATTAACATCTTAATTCTACTTCTTAATATTAGTTATTTTGTATCCACACAAAGTGGGGAGTTGGGGAGAGACTAGAGGAGAGACCAGGGTGGCAAGTCCTAGTGTGGAGAGATGAGGGAGAGAGACAGGAGGAGATGGGAATGAGGGGCAATGTGAAACTAGAATGAGGGCCATAGTGAAACTGGAACAGGCACATGGGGAGAATGGAGTAAATGACAATTAATCAACAACCTGCTTGGCCCTTTTTTTCTCCTTTGTCCGCCCACAGAATTGGCTAACCAGGTGGGGAAGTAGCACGAGACCACTGAATGCAGGCAGCGAGAAAGAGCCTCGGGATTTCCTAGCCACCTAGTGATTATCACCAGGGAAATCTCCCACCTCCATGTACCATCTGCTTGCTTCAAGATGAACTTTCATTATAGTATTGGTATTTGATTATTAGTGCATAAATAGACTCAGGTCAAAAGATCTAGGAACTCTGTTCCTAATAGCCAGAATCTGGAAACAACTCCAGTTCCCGAGAACAGACGACTGGTTAAAGAAACTTTGGTACACCTATACAATGGAATACTATGCAGCTATTAGGAAATATAGAGTCATGAAATTTGCTTATAAGTGGATGGTCATGGAGAGTATCATACTAAGTGAAACAAGTCAGAAAGAAAGGAACAGACATAGAATGACTACACTCATTTGTGGAATATAAAATAACATAATAGGAGTCTGACACCCAAGGACAGTAGACAGAAGGGCCAGGGATATTGCTTCATACTTGGAATCCTGCCTCCTGAGCTAGGGGAAAAGGCAGCTGGGATAGAGGAAGGATCATTAAGTCAGTGATGGTTGGAGGAATTGTTCGGGATGAGAGATGTGTGCTGAAAGTAGATAAAGGACCAAACATGATGGTCTCTCATTATCTGTATTGCAACCCATAAGTATAGAGAGTAGGAGGAAAATTGTCTGCCATAGAGACAGGGGGAAGGGAGGAGATGAAGGGGGATGTGAGAGGGAGACAAGGGACACTGGTGTTGGAAAATGTACATTGCTGGAGGGATAGGTGTTCGATCATCATATGACTGAAACTCAAATATGAAAGTTCTCTAACTGCAGCTCACAGTGATTGAATAGGAAAAAAGGAAGGAAGGAAGGAAGGAAGGAAGGAAGGAAGGAAGGAAGGAAGGAAGGAAGGAAGGAAGAGGCCCCGTGTGTGGAGCAGATGTGGTGCTGAGCCCGGGTGAAGGGTGGGGCAGGAAGATAGCCGACCTCGTCCTGCTCAACACCTCTGACTGGACCTGACTGGATGGCCGCGGGAACACGGAGACCATACAGCAGGTCAGTTCATCTGCCGGCTCTTGAACCCGGGACTTGGATCTCTCCCAGAAAGACCCCAGGCGTCCTCCCAGACACCTGGAGAAAAGCAGTTCTGAGCGCCTGCCTTCCCCTCTTCAATCCTCACGCTGCTCTGATCTCGTCCCAAACCCAGGTTTCCATGGGGGCATGGCCTCTTCAAAAGTGGGTATGGCTTCTGTAGACGTGGGCGTGGCCAATTTTTGGCAGGCCAATGCACACATGGCCGCAGGTAGTTTAGCCATACTAAGGAACCTAGTCCCCAAGAAACCTAGTCCCCAAGCTACACAGCAATAAGAAGAAACAATGCAAATCCCCACCACAAGGGGAGGACAATGAAAAGAATCTAGAAGACTCAGTCGATATTGCTCAGCTAAGGGACCTCTCTGACATAGAATTCAAATACAAAGTCATGAAGATGTTCAATCAACTCAATGAAACAGTCAGACAGACATCCAGTAACATGACAGAAAAAATCGACAAATTACGCGAAGAAATGAGAGCAGAAATGTCACGATTAAAAGATTCCGTAGATGAAATGAAAAACTCAGTCTCTTATCTCAACAATAGAATGACTGCAGCTGAAGAGAGAATCAGTGAGCTGGAAGATCAGCTGAACCAAGCCAACAGGCAACAACAAACTGTGGCAAGGACCTCAAAATAGCTCTACAGAGAATCAGAGTCCTAGCAGATGATTCCAAGAGGAACAACATTAGAATCATTGGAATACCAGAAGCTCAGGGAAACAATCCCAACGAAAAAAACACGGTGAAACAAATCATTGCTTAAAAATTCCCAGAGCTCCACAATGCAGCCATTCAGGTTCAAGGAGTCCAAAGGGTGCCAGCTAAAAGAGACCCTAACAAAAACACTCCAAGACATATCATAGTTAGAATGATGGATGCTGCCAATAGAGATACAATACTGCAAGCAGCAAGGTCAAAGAAGAAAATCACATACAAAGGAGCACCCCTTAGATTCACAATAGATCTATCAGAGGAAACCCTACAAGCCTGAGGGCAGTGACGAGATATAGTGAAAAAACTCACTGAAATGAATGATTCCCCAAGAGTACTCTATCCGGCTAAACTCTCACTCAAAATCGAAGGAATGGTACACTATTTTCTAGACAAACAGCAGCCCAGGAACTTCATAGACTCAAAACCAAACCTAAAACAAGGGCTAAAGGGGCTACTATAAGACAAGACAAACCCTACAACCACAACACACCCTTACAGAAAGATGACACAAAACCCCATAACAATAATCTCTCTCAATGTCAACGGTCTAACTTCACCAATTAAGAGACACAGAGTGGGAAAATGGATTCAGAGACAGAACCCAACATTCTGCTGCCTACAAGAAATTCATCTCAACAGTCAGAGCAAACACAGACTCAAAGTCAAAGGATGGAAAACAATTCTGCAAGCAAACAGCTCCCTCAAAAAAGCTAGGGTGGCCATACTAGTATCCACTTGATCACCTGATCATTTGACTTCCCAGCAACCTGATCATTTTGACATCCCATGGAATCCAGTCAGTAACAGCTCTAGTCCAGCGGTCATCTTTAAATCTCATTACGTGAAAAGGCCCAAATGATTTTTGACACCTTGGCAAACGAGACAGCATCCCTGATTCTTGATCGTTGATGGATGTCAGAACTCCGAATTCTTTCTCTCATTTGAGTGAAACGTGATATTCCAAGCATAGCTCTCTCAATTCCTCTTTGGGAGACCCGAATAGCGTTCTCATCCTGTTTACATAGGGCCCAGGTCTCCGAGGCATATGTTAATGCAGGAAGAACGGTGGAATCAAAGAGATGTGCCCGGAGCCAGAGGTTCTTCGTCCTCTTAGCTATTTCTTCGACGCTCTTGAAGGCGTTCCAAGCCACTAGTATCCAACAGAATTAATTTCGCATTGAAAAAGATTAGAAGGGACAGCGAAGACTATTTTCTCTTCATCAATGGATACGTACAAGAGGAAGAAATCACACTCTTAAATGTATATTCACCTAATGAGGGAACAGCTAAATATTTAAAACAACTGCTAACAGATTTTAAGGAAGACATTGCTAGCAACACAATAGTAGCTGGAGATTTCAACATCCCCTTATCACCTCTGGACAGATCAACAAGAACAAAACTCAGCAAGGAAACATTGTCTTTGAAAGAAGAAATAGAAGAGAAAGGGCTTATAGACCTATATAGGGCTTTACACCCCAAAAAGAAAGAATACACATTCTTCTCCAGTGCACACAGAACATTTTTCAAAATAGACCATGTCCTAGGCCACAAAACATACTCAATAGAATCAGAGAGATAGAAATAGTATCAACAATCTTTTCAGACCATGATGCACAGAGAATAAAAGTGAATCACACACAGACACGGAGAACCAAATCAAACACCTGGAAATTAAACAACTCAATGCTTAACAATGAGTGGATCAGGAAGGAAGTCAAGGACGAAATCAAAAGATACTTGGAAACAAATGAGAATGAAGACACGAGCTACCAGAACTTATGGGATGCAGCGAAAGCCGTTTTAAGGGGAAAATTTATAGCTCTGCAAGCATATCTCAGGACAGAAGAAAGGATGCACATAAACAACTTGACTTCACAGCTCAAGATCTTAGAAAAGGATCAACAGAAAGAGCCCAAATTGGGCAGAAGGAAAGAGATCATAAAACTTAGAGCAGAAATCAATGACATGGAAACCAAAAAAACAATCCGAAAGATCAATGAAACCAAGAGCTGGTTCTTCGAGAAAAATAAATAAGGTAAAGGTAAAGGTCCTCCCGTTGATCATCGATTTGCTCGAGCGGGCCCAGTAACGTCTTCATTGGCGACTTTGTTGTTACTGTGTTTGGCATATCGAATACATCACGGGGAGCTTGCCAGGCTCTGCCGTGCGGGCGAGATACTCTCGGTAGCTTGCTGGGCTCTCCGAGAGGGGCGGAGGAATCAAACTCGGGTCGGCCATGTTGGCTGCATGCAAGGCAAACGCCCTACCACTGTGCTATCGCTCCAAGAAAAATAAATAAGATAGATAAACAACTAGCAACACTCAAAATGAAACAGAGAGAGAGAGCCCTAATAAATCGAATCAGAAATAAAAATGGGGATATCACAACAGAAACCAAAGAAATTCAAAAGATCATTAGACACTACTTAGAAAGCCTGTATGCCACGAAACAAGAGAACCTAGAAGAAATGGATAAATTCCTGGATTCCTATCATCTCCCAAAGCTGAATCAAGAAGATATAGAGTACCTGAATAGACCCATTAACATCAAGGAAATTGAAACTGTAATCAAAAGTCTTCCCAAAAACAGTCCAGATGGATTCACTAGAAAATTTTTCCGAACATTTAAAGAGGACCTATTGCCAGTTCTTCTCAAGCTTTTCCAGGAAATTGAAGAAACAGAAACTCTCCTAAACAGTTTCTATGAAGCCCATATCTCTCTAATACCAAAAGGAAACAAAGACACCACAAGAAAAGAAAACTACAGGCTGATATTCATGATGAACATGGATGTGAAGATTCTCAGCAAAATACTAGCAAATAGAATTCAACAAATCATCAAAAAGATCATACACCATGACCAAGTGGGAATTATCCTGGAGATGCAAGGATGGTTCAACATTCGGAAATCAATCAACATAACCCATCATATCAATAAAAGAAAAGATAAAAATTATATGATCATATCAATAGATGCAGAGAAAGCATTTGAAAAGAGCCAACACCCATTTATGATGAAAACCCTAGCCAAAATGGGGATACAGGGGACTTTCCTCAATATAGTTAAAGCCATCTACCACAAACCTACAGCAAACATCATCCTCAATGGGGAAAAACTGAGAGCCTTACCCCTAAGATCAGGGACGAGACAAGGATTCCCACTCTCTCCACTACTGTTCTATATAGTACTGGAAGTACTTGCAATAGCGATTAGACAAGAAAAAGATATTAAGAGCATCCAGGTAGGGAAGGAAGAAATCAAGCTCTCACTATTTGCAGATGATATGATACTATACTTAGAGAACCCTAAAACCTCTACCAAGAAGCTGCTAGAAACAACAGACTTGTATAGTAAAGTGGCAGGCCATAAAATCAATACCCAAAAATCCATGGCTTTCTTATATGCATATAGTGAAAGAGAAGAAAGTGACATGAAGAAAACAATCTCATTCAAAATTGTGCCCCAGAAAATCAAGTACCTGGGAATCAGCTTAACTAAGGAAGCAAAGGACCTGTACAAAGAAAACTACAAAATGCTACTTCAGAAAATAAAAGAGGACAGAGGAAATGGAAAAATATCCCCTGCTCATGGGTCGGGAGACTTAACATTGTCAAAATGGCAATACTTCCCAAAGCATTGTACAAATTGAATGCAATCCCTATAAGGTTACCCATGACACTCTTCAAAGAAATGGAGCAAACACTCCTGAAATTTATATGGAACAATAAGCCCCCACGAATAGCTAAAGCAATTCTTTGGAAAAAGAAAATGGGAGGAATCAACCTCCCTAACTTCAAGCTCTACTACAGGGCAGTAATAATTAAAACAGCATGGTACTGGAACAAAGGCAGAGCTGCAGACCAATGGAACAGGGTTGAATATACTGACATCTCCCCTCAATCATATGATCATCTGATCTTTGATAAAGGGGCAGGAAATGTGAAGTGGAGTAAAGAAAGCCTTTTTAACAAATGGTGCTGCAAAACTGGATGATTACATGCAAAAAACTGGGCTTAGATCTCTGCCTAAAACCATGTACAAAAGTAAGATCAAAATGGATCAAACACCTCAAACATCAGACCAGAATCCATAAGGTACATTGAAGACAAAGTTGGAAAAACCCTCCATGACATTGGCGCTACTGGTATCTTCAAAGATGTCACGCCACTGACCAAGCAAGTGAAAACAGAGATAGACAAATGGGACTATCTTAAACTAAGAAGCTTCTGCACCTCCAAAGAAACAGTGACCAAAATACAAAGACAGTCTACAGAATGGGAAAGGATACTCGCCAAATACACATCCAACAAGGGGCTGATATCAAGGATATACAAGGTACTGGTTGAACTCCACAAGAAGAAAACACCCAACCTTATCAAAAAATGGGGCAAGGAAATGAACAGAAACTTTCCCAAAGAAGAAATCCGAATGGCAAAAAGGCACATGAGAAAATGCTCTACATCACTAATAATCAGGGAGAGGCAGATCAAACCGACAATGAGATATCATTTCACACCTCAGAGACTGGCCCACATCCAAAAGAACAAAAGCAACCGATGCTGGTGCGGATGTGGTGAGAAAGGGACTCTCCTTCACTGATGGTGGGAATGCCGACTGGTCCAACCCTTTTGGAAAACAGTATGGACGTTTCTCAAAAAATTAGAATTTGATCTCCCATTTGACCCAGCAATACCACTCCTGGGAATATATCCCAGAGAGGCAAAAATGTATAATCAAAGTGACATCTGCACTTGTTTGTTCATTGCAGCACTCTTTACAATAGCCAGAATCTGGAAAAAACCTGAGTGCCCGAGAACAGATAACTGGCTAAAGAAACTTTGGTACATTTACACAATGGAGTACTATGTAGCTGTTAGAAAAGATGAAGTCATGAAATTTACATACAAGTGGTACTACGTGGAAAGTATCATGTTAAGTGAAATGAGTCAGAAAGAGTGAGATAGACACAGAAAGATTGCATTCATCTGGGGAACATAAAGCAACAAAATGGGAGACTAACACCCAGGAGTGGCCAAGATTAGTACCAGAAATTTTGCTCCATGACTTGGAGGCCAGCCACACATGCTAGGGGAAAAGAAAGCTCAGATAGAGAAGAGAGCACCAAATAAGGGGTGTTGGGAGGATCCCCCCAGGGTGGGAGAAGCACGCTGAAAGTAGACTATACACCAAACATGACTGCCACTCAATGCCTCTCTTGCAAACCACAGGACCCAAAAGGAGAGAGAGAACAAAAGAGAATGCTCTGCCACAGAGGCAGGGTGGGATGGGGGGGATGGGGGGTTGGAGGGATGCTGGGACCTCTGGTGGTGGAGGATGGGCGCTGGTGGAGGGATGGGTACTTGATCATTGTGTAACTGAAACCCAAGCACAAAAATTTGTAAGTCTATAACTTTACCTCATGGTGTTTCACTAATAAATAAATAAATAAATAAGAAAACCCCAAAAAAGGAAGGAAGGAAGGAAGGAAGGAAGGAAGGAAGGAAGGAAGGAAGGAAGGAAGGAAAAGAAAAGGAAGGAAGAAAACTGAAGGGAGGAAACAAAAAGAGCTAGGAGCAGTGAGCAGTATGTTGTTTCACATGGTATTCCCAATAAAGGTGAAGGGGAGGCAAGTTAATAAGTAACCCCAATTTGAACAGTTCAAAGAGTATTACTGTCATGAGCCCAAAAGAGTGCCAAAGAGAAAGAGCAGTGAAAGTTAGGAAGTAGAAGTGGGATCGAACACGGTGTTGAGCTCACACTTCCCTAATTCAAACAGGTGCCTAAGAAGTAACTTGATGAGAATGCCAAAGTTGGAACTTTGTGGAGGAAAGCATGTTTTCAAGTGAAGATTTCTCTCTCTTTGTTCTCTAGTGCACAAACACTCAGCAGGGAGCAGAATTTGATGTTGGGAGGGTCATGGAAGGTGAAAGAACAGACTCTCCTTCCTCCCTGTCCTCTTTTTTTTTTCCAAAAAAAAAAAGGGCAAAAAAAAAAACCCTTGGTCTTGGTTTGGCAACTCCCAATCACATGAGGCACTCACCTGAGAATACAGCATATCTGAGAAATTCTTGCCAAAGCACATACCTTGTCTGTGTTAGGCATATTGTAAACATTAAGTATTCCAACTGTCACCGCACCTGGCTGTCCTCACCCGGGCTCCTTGGAGGGGAGCGGGTTGAGTTTTTCTCCCCATCCCCACCCACCAGCACCTGAAGACCTCCGGTACCCAGCCACAGGCCTGCTTAAGATCACTCTCCACATGCTCGCATGAGCCTCATGCATGAAGGAACTGGCAGAGGAACCTAGGTGTGCGAGACCCGGGGCTGAGATCTCCAAGCCTTCTCTGATCGGGACTGGGCCTCCTCCACCCAAATCCCTCATCTTCCAGTAGCTAGACAGTTACACCCACCAACTGCCCCTGGTGCTGTGTAATCCTATCAATGGCCAAGATCCAGAGACTACAAAACCAAGCTCTCAGAATCTCTTATTGTCTAGTTCTCGCTCTCGGAGAACCTGGCTGGCTACGGAGAGTATCCTGCCCGCAGGTAGAGTCTGGCAAGCTCCCTGTGGCATATTCAATATGTCAAAACCCAGTAACAATGATGGGTCTCATTCCCTGACCCTAAAAGAGCCTCCAATGTGGCACTTGTGAAAATCTCAGAGCTAGGATGAATGGAGACATTACTGGTGCCTGCTCTAGGAAATCATTGAACAACGGCATGACAGTGATATAGTGAAGTATTCCAACATCAGAAATCCTCTAATCACCAATGGATAGAAAAGAACACCCAATCCTTTTCACCTAAATACACCATTTTCTATCAAGTATTGATTCATCTGTCCTAATTGGACAATTTGGAAGAGCAGCACAAGGTATAGAGGGGTATATCAACTTTGAAAAAAAGTGCAGCTGGGATCAATGTAACTTAAAATACCTTGTTTTTTATTCTAAAATATTGATTTCTATGTATGCTTTATTAGGAAACAAGAGGTCACAGCTGGCCGAGAGTCTTTTGTCAGTAGTGAAATAGATTGTACCTCTAAATAGACCGACCCTAGGTTACACCTGCTCTGATTCCAGTTGCAGCTGCCCAGTCTCCCTAACTTCCTGCTGTTTTCTTACCCTGGTTCAAAAGTCATCCCATTATTGGATATATTTCAAAAAATTCCTCTCTCTACTTAACCAAAATTAATTCTGGTTCTATGGAACCAAGAATGCTATCAGCTGTAAGTAAAAAGTGAAATGGATGAAAGGTATAACGGATGCATGCTATAGACATAGCATACATTTCAGAGGTGAAATGGATGTATGCTATAGTTCCAAGCTCTTTTAAGATTTCTAAACTATAATAGTTAGAAGGTTCCCACAATGCCGACCAGTCCAGCCTTTCTGGAAAACAATAGGGACAGTGCTTCAAAAACTGGTATTCCATATGACCCTGCAATACCACTTCTCAGAATATATCCTGAGGGTGCAAAAAAGCACAGTAGAAATGACATCAGTACCTATATGTTAATTGCAGCACTGTTCACAATAGCCAAAATCTGGAAACAACCCAAGTGCCCAAGAACAGACGACTGGTTAAAGAAACTTTGGTACATCTACACAATGGAATACTCTGCAGCTGTTAGGAGAGATAAAGCCATGAAATTTTCTTATAAGTGGATAGACATGGAGAGTATCATGCTATACGAAATGAGTCAGAAATAGAGGGACAGATATAGAAGGACTGCACACATTTGTGGAGAATAAAATAACATAACATGATACCAACACCCAAGGACAGTAGATATAAGGGTCAGGAAGATTGCTGCATAGTTGGAAGCCTGCCTCATGAGCGGGCAGGGTGAGGACAGCTGGAATAGAGAAGGTATCACTAAGAAAATGATGGTTGGAGGAATCAGCCAGGATGGGAGATGTGTGCATAAAGTAAATAAAGGACCAAACATGATAACCTCTCAGTATCTGCATTGCAAACCATAATTCCCAAAAGTAGAGACAGAGTATGGGGAATATTGTCTGCCATGGAGACAGTGGTGGGGTGGGAAAGGTGGGGGTATACTGGGGATATTGGTGGTGGGGAATGTGCACTGGTGGAGGGATGTGTGTTTGATCACTGTATGATTGCAACTCAAACATGAAAACTTGTAACTATATTTCATGGTGAATCAATAAAATTAAATATAAAAAAAGAAGTTTCTCACATTTTGGGACTACATAAAATTAAGAAACTTCTGCATGGCATTAGAAACATAGGCTAAAACTAAAAGACAGCTAAGTGGATGGGAAAAAATATTCTCATTCAACACATCGGATAAAGGGTTGATATTCATGATATATAAAATACACCCAAAAATCAATTTAAAAAATTCAAAATCTTATTTAACAAATTGGGTGAGGAAATGAACAGACACTTCTCAGAGGAAGACAAATGGGTGGCCAGTAGGTGCGTGAAAAAAATGCTCAGCATCACTTACCATTAAGAAATCTAAATCAAGGTGACAAGATACCATCTCACACCAATGAGAATGGCACACATCTAAAGTAGTAGGAACAATCTGTGTTGGCAGGGATGCAGTGAAAAAAGAAGTCTCGTTCACTGCTGGTGGGTAAGTTTTCTGGTTCAATTCCTATGGAAAACAGTATGAAAAGTCCTCAGTAAACTTAGAATTGAACTTCCATATGACCAAGTAATTCCACTTTAGGGTTTTACCCCAGGGCTTAAAAAACATTCATTCTGGTTGCCTCCCCACGAGCATGGCCTGGCTCCAGAGGCACAAGGACTTAATGCAGAGCCCAGTAGCTTGCGGCAGAAAAGTAAATGGCCTATGTGTTAATCCACGGTACCATGCCTCCCCGGGAGGGAAGGGGTGTCACTCCTTTCTGCCTTTTTCCCACTGGGCAGCAAGATGGAGGCTACCTTGGAGCTTTTTGGAAAGCCAGGTATGAACCGCCTGTCATGGGGCAACTGCAACCTCATGGGAAGGGGGGCATTTCTGGCTCGTCCTTTATGCCCTACCGAGGTCACAAGTTGCCCCCACGAGCAGCTCCCTGGCACGGCCATGGCTCCAGAGCCACAGAAACCAATCTCGTAATTATCTGGTTCTTGGCAGAAATACCTCCAGGCTTAATAAGTAAAATATCAGAAATCCAAAATCACATGGCCGTGACATCATATGTTCTCATAACCAGCTGTAGAAAACAAATTATTTCACAATGCCTTTTCAGCAGTTCTGATTTTTGCGTGTAAACTCTAAACAATAATGGTGCATCTTTTGTTGAAATAATGAATGTAATCAAAGTACATAGAGAGTTAAGTAGAATTCATCTGCCTTACAGGCATTGGGAGAGGTGGGAGGGGGGTATATTGGGGTTCTTGGTGGTGAAAAATAAGTACTTGTGAAGGGAAAAGCATTTGATCATTGCATGACTGAGACTTAAACCTGAAAGCTTTGTAACTTCTCCCACAATGATTCAATAAATAAATATTTTTAAAAATTCATTGAAAAAGATTATGCACACTAGGGCATTTGCCTTGCACACGGTCAACCCGGGTTCAATTCCTCTGCCCCTCTCGGAGGGCCTGGCAAGCTACCAAGAGTATCTCACCCACACACCAAACCTGGAAAGCTACCCGTGACGTATTCAATATGCTAAAAACAGTAACAATAAGTCTCACAATAGAGACATTACTGGTGCCCGCTTGAGCAAATTGATGAACAGCTGGAGGACAGTGCTACAGGACAGTGCTATTATTCATTGATGCACTTAGGACAATAGGTAAGATATGGAATAAACCTAGGTATCTAATGAGAGATGAAAGGTACATATACACAATAGAATACTAAGCAGGTAAAAGGAACAATGAAATCATGAATTTGCCACAACCCAGTTGGAACTGGAAGATATCATGAGACGAGAAGTAAGCCGGAAGAATGACAAATCACAGGATGATCTCACTTATCTGTAGTATAAAGAATAACTGGATGAGGAAATGTCTTCTAGTAATGGGGGGATATCTAGATGACACTTGACCCAATAATTTAGAGAGGACAAGGACAGAAGAAGAGAGGAAGGAAGAAGAAGTTAAAGGGAAGTAATGGGTGAACAGAAGTCAGGACTTCAGTTATACTGGTAATGTGGGAGAATAGTATAACTGTATATCCAAACCACACTCAACAACACTGAAAACATGATGTCTATGCTGCAACCACCAGAACTCTGTAATGTGCCTGTCAAGGTGACAAGTGGTAGGTGGGGGTGGAGATGGGGGGAACAGGGAAAGTGGGGACGAAATATGGGAACACAGGTGAAGGGAAGTTGACCCTGGTGGTGGGATTTGTGGTGAAACATTATATATCTAAAACTCAGCTATGGATAACTTTTTAAATCACGGTTCTTTAGTTAAATAAAAATTATTTAAAAAGTTAAAAAACAAAAATGCTAGATAAAGATGAATAAAAATGTTTCCCTCATTTCTAAACATAAAAGCAAAAGTTCAAAGGAGAAAATTTTGTAATAAAATAAAATAATAAAATAAAACTTTACTAAATAGTGCATAAAAAAATCAGGAGTCAGAAAGATAGCTCAACGGGCCGAGTGCATGCTTTGTATACAGGAGGCCAAGATTTGATCCCTAGCACCAGATGGTCCCCCAAGCATCATGAGAATGGTAATCTCTGAGTACCACCAAGTATGACTAAAAAAAAGAAAGAAATCCATCTGTTCTTCCTTCAGCTGTTTTAAATCAGGAATATTTTCTTTCTCTAACCGAAACCATGTGTTGGTTGTTTTTATCCCAATGAGAAAAAAATTATATGAGACAAACTCTTCCAAAGATTTTAGTCTAGGACTGGGAGATAGCTCAAAGACCTGAAGCACATGCCCAATATGTGATAGGCCCTGAGTTCAACTCTTTGGAGGCATAAGGAGCCTCCCAAGCACTACCAAGTGTTGTTCTGGTGGACCTCTGCACCAATAACCTGAACAGCTCCACATTTCTGGACCTGAGAACTCAACCTTAAGGTCTATACAGCTGGACTATCAGTTGAGTGACCCCCAGGTCCCCTACTTGGGACTACTGATTAGGATACTTTTTTTTACCAAGTTATGTAGAGACTGGCCATACTGCCTGTACAACATCTTCCCTATGCCTGAAAATGTGCCTATCCCTGGGTTTAAAAAATGGTGCCAACTCCCTTGGTGAAGAGATTCCTGGATAAATGGAAAAAGAATGATCATGGAATTTGATTAGGTTACCATTCGATTAATATGTTGAACACTTTTACCAAGGCAGGGCAAAGAGTGGTGACAAAGGTAGGATAATGTTCCCATTGGTTTGTTTCATTCAGGCAAGAAGTTACACTAGATATCTATCTATTGTTTTGTTTGCTTCACATAGGCCACCAAACTAAACATATATAAAGAAAACAACCAGGATTTCTAAGTGAAAGGGGTTTTAGCAGGTAATGAACAGAATCCTTTCTATGCTTTCTTATGTTGATTATAAAACTCATCTCTGGGTAGGGGCACAAAGACCTTGAACGTCTCACTTACACAGAGTAGGGTCAGAGTCTCAGTAGATTGCTTCCTAAGAAAAGAAAAATTTACCTTAGGTGTCAGGAAACTGTCCTAAGGTAGTCTATAGAAAATTATTTTTGTTTCTGCATCTTGGACTCAATGTCTCTCTAAGTAGCAGGCAATTTACATATGCCTGATTTTGATAACACACCAAACTCCCATAAGCTAGCTCAATTTCAAAACTGTAGAATCATTTTCCACCAGGAGCAGCATTCTCAATCTGGAGGAGTCCTGTATCCTGGAGGTCCAAAACACATAGTGGAAAATCTGGCAAAGAGAACAGTAGAGGGAAGGCTTGAAAGAATTGCAAGGAAAGGATAAAGTCAGGCTGGAATAACCACATTGAAAGGGCACAGGCCTAAGAGCGATGACATTTCAAGGGTGAGAAAGATGACAGAGTTGGAGGCAAAGTGAGATGAAGTAGTCACAGTTTAACATGCCAAGATGAAGTATTGAGTGTTGCCTGTGTTACCACACTCCAGGCAGAAATCTCTAATCCACAGATAAATGATTTGGGCTCTGCAAGAACCCTGCTTTATTTTGTTGTTGCTGCTGTTGCTTATTTTTAGGCCATCCCAGTGGTGCTCAGGGCTTACTCCTGGCTCTGCATTCCTGGCATGTTCTCAGGATTCACTGCTGGTCATCTTCTGGGGAGCAGATAGGGTGCCTGGGATTGAACCGGGTCAACCACATGCAAATGCCCTAAAAGCTGAACCATTGTTCTGTCCCACAGAACCTTGGTTTAAATTCTAAAAGTTTTACATTTTAGCAAAATATGGCAGCAAGTGACTGAGTTGCCAATGAGAATGAGATCCATATCAGAATGAAAGGAACCAAACTGCTCATGACTTTTTAAATTCTATGTCTACTAAAGTCTACTTTATTCTATGTCTACTACTATCTCTACATCTATAGAGGCTTGTTACTGTAATCTTTTACTTAGTAACGCATATACTTAAGCATTCTCTATATTATAATATTTTATAACATAACATACTCCCTCTTTAGGATAAAACATGCTTTGTACTATTATAAGTCTACTCAGATTTTCCCTTAAATCTTTCTTAATTGTCCTCTCCTTATTCCCACTAATTTGTATATTTATACGATTTACCTATTGTATGTAAATTTTTAAATGTATTAACATAGATCTATTCATACTGTTAATTTTTTATTTTGCAGAATTTCAGAAGCTTAGCTTCAATCATCTACATGTGTGTATGTATCACCATCTCTACAATACTTTCTTTTTTAAGTCTCTCTCAGATGTAGGGTATAAATAAACAGAGTAAGGGAACAACAAAAGGCCAAAGTCATCAGAACAGGAGATTTTGTCTATCTAATTGAGATTATATGAGAAGGGATGACTGTGGGAGGGGCTCTTGGGACACTGGTGAAGAGAAGCAAACTCTCTGGCAGTGGCTCCATACCCACTATCATTATTGGAAAAGTTATTATGAAAAGTATTATGAAAAGTACCATTATGAAAAGGTACATATTATGAAAAGTACAATTAATAGTATTGTAAATTCCAGTTCCTCTATAAAAATGTTTTAAAATATTTTTATGTTTAATGCTTTAGAAAAACATGGTAACAAGTGACTGACTTGGCAGTGAGAGTGAAGTCTGTATCCAAAAGGAAGGAGGACATGCTCATGGGCCATTTAAGGCAGCAGAGCAAACCAGAAGCAAGATGATCCCTAAGTCCTTACATTCAGACTCTATGACTCCCATTTTACTTTTATCTTTACACCAATTTTTAGCAGTAAGCCTCTAATTTCTATTCTTCACATCTGGCAATGAGAAACTGCCAATCCAGAAGGCCAAGGATTGCATCTGTCTGGCTCATATAATACCAACACATATTGTGGTATCTGATAAGTATGTATATAATAAAAATCTGGACTAGTGAATTAAACTTCTTAATTCAAGTACCAAGAATTCTTTCATCATAACTCACCCCTACCAAAATACACTGAAAAATTCAAGAGCAAATCTATGAAAAACATTACCATTAAAAATATTATAAATCAAGAAGCTAAAATAAAAATTTTTTTTAATTTATTTATTTATTGAATCACTGTGGGAAAGGTTACAAAGCTTTCAGGTTCAGGTCTCAGTCATACAAATATCCAACACATTTCCCTTTACCAATACTTATTTTTTACCATGAAGAACCCCAATAAAACCCCACCCCCCACCCCTCCCAGTCCCTGTGAAGCAGATGAATTCTAGTTAACACTCTATCTCCTTTGATTAGATTCATTGTTTCATTAAAACATTCACCACTATTATTTAGAGTTTACCCCCCCCCCCCACCAAAATCAGACATGCTGAAAAAGCATTGTGAAGTGATTTGCTTTCTACAGCTGGGTTCAAGAATTAAATGTTGGTTTTGGATTTCTGCTATTTTACTTATTGACCCTGGAAGTATTTCTACTGAAAGTCAGATAGTTAAGAAATTGGTTTCTGTGCTCTGGAGTCATGGCCGTGCTGGAGAGCCGCTCGTGGGGGGCAACTGGTGGCCTCGGTAGGGCGTGAAGGGCGGACCGAAACGCCCCCCTTGCCATGAGATTTTAGTCGCCCCCACACCCCCGGCTCATACCTGCTGTCCACAAGGCTCCCATGCAGCTGCCATCTTTCTTTCCAGGGAGGAAAGGGCGAATGGGGCAACACCCTTTCCCCTCCGGACAGACATGATGGCCTGGATTAACGCATAGTCCGTTCACTTTTCTGCTCCAAGCTGCCGGGTTCTGTATTAAGTCCTTGTGCTTATGGGGCCGTGGCTGTGCTGGAGAGCCTCTCGCGGGGGGCAACTGGTGACCTCGGTAGGGCATGAAGGATGGACCGGAACGCCCCCCTTCCCATGAGGTTTTAGTCGCCCCCACATCCCCGGCTCATACCTGTTGTCCACAAGGCTCCCGAGCGGCCGCCATCTTTCTTTCCAGAGGGAGGAGGGCGGAAGGGAGCAACACCCTTTCCCCTCCGGGCAGACATGATGGCCTGGATTAACGCATAGTCCATTCACTTTCTGCTCCAAGCTGCTGGGTTCTGCATTAAGTCCTTGTGCTTCTGGGGCTGTGGCCGTGCTGGAGAGCCGCTCGTGGGGGGCAACTGGTGACCTCGGTAGGGCGTGAAGGATGGACCGGAACGCCCCCCTTCCCATGAGGTTTTAGTCGCCCCCACACCCCCGGCTCATACCTGCTGTCCACAAGGCTCCCATGCGGCCGCCATCCTTCTTTCCAGAGAAGAGAGGGTGAATGGGGCAACACCCTTTCCCCTCCGGGCAGACATGATGGCCTGGATTAACGCATAGTCCGAGCTGCTGGGTTCTGCATTAAGTCCTTGTGTTTCTGGGGCTGTGGCCGTGCTCCAAACTTAACTCTGATTTTCAGGGAGAAATGTTGGGTGGTTTACTTCCCATTGATCACTTTGTATACAGAGAGATTTCGCGCGGCCACGTAAGCGGCTGCGCGGTTTTGAGGAAAAGTCCTAGTTCCCGCATACTCGACCTGTGCTTGTAGAGGCTTCTGGTCACCGGGGTTCCATCTGGGGGAGGCGGGATGCGGTACCTACCCCATCTGGAACTTCCCGATGATCTCGGCTCTTTTTGGAACCTGTTTTTTTCTTTTTCTCCGGGAGCTGTGGGTCCCGCCCTCCATGTGGCCCTTCTCTTCCGGCTGTATGCTGTAAAGATGGTGCTGGGGGGAGGGCTGTGGGCTTGACTTCCGGAATCAGAGGTTACCTGGGAGCTGTAGTCCTGGCAGATTTGATAAAAAAGTCCTAGTTCTCGCATACTCGAGCCGTGCTAGTAGAGGCTTCTGGTCACCAGGGTTCCATCTGGGGGAGGCGGGATGCGGTACCTACCCCATCTGGAACTTCCCGATGATCTCGGCTCTTTTTGGAACCTGTTTTTTACTTTTTCTCCGGGAGCTGTGGGTCCCGCCCTCCATGTGGCCCTTCTCTTCTAAAATAAAATTTTTAAATAAAATGAATTTAAAAGACATAATGAATCCTGGCAAAAGATTTTCTAAAATGTTATTATTTTTATTAAAGACAAGTAAATGGAGTTGTTCTATGTTCCTACGTAGGAATATTTAATATTGTAAGAATATATATTCAGCTTCACGCCCGACCGAGGTCACCAGCTGCCCCCCACGAGCCGCTCTCCGGCACGGCCACAGCCCCGGAGGCACAAGGACTTAGCACAGAGAGCCAGCCGCTTGGAGCAGAAAAGCAAATGGACTATGTGTTAAACCACGCCACCAAGCCTGCCTGGAGGGGAAAGGGTGTTGACCCACTCGCCTGCTCCTCTCTGGAAAGAAAGATGGCGGCCGCACCGGAGCCTTGTGGACAGCAGGTTTGAGTCGGGGGCGGGGGGCGGCAGGGGCCTCATGGGATGGGGGGCGTTCTGGGCCGTCCTTCACGCCCGACCGAGGTCACCAGCTGCCCCCCACGAGCGGCTCTCCGGCACGGCCACAGCCCCGGAGGCACAAGGACTTAGCACAGAGAGCCAGCCGCTTGGAGCAGAAAAGCAAATGGACTATGTGTTAAACCGCGCCACCAAGCCTGCCCGGAGGGGAAAGGGTGTTGTCCCGCTCGCCTGCTCCTCTCTGGAAAGAAAGATAGCGGCTGCACGGGAGCCTTGTGGACAGCAGGATTGAGCCGGGGGCAGGGGGCGGCAGGGGCCTCATGGGAAGGGGGGCGTTCTGGGCCGTCCTTCACGCCCAACCGAGGTCACCAGCTGCCCCCCACGAGCGGCTCTCCGGCACGGCCACGACTCCAGAACACAGAAACCAATCTCTTAACTATCTAACTTTTAATAGAAATACTTCCAGGGTTAATAAGTAAAACAGCAGAAATCCAAAACCGCGCGGCCGCTATTGCGGCCACGCGACATCATTTTATTCTTAAACCATGCTATAGAAAGCAAATCATTTTGCAACACTGTTTCAGCATATCTGATTGGGGGGGGGGTAGTAAACTCTAAACAATAATTGTGCATCTTCTATCGAAACAATGTATCTAGTCAAAGTAGATAGAGTATTAACTAGAACTCATCTGCCTCACAGGAATTGGGAGGGGTGGGAGGTGGGGTTCTATTGGGGTTCACGGTTTAAAATAAGTATTGGTAAAGGGAAATGTGTTTGATACTTACATGACTGAGACCTAAACCCGAAAGCTCTGTAACTTTTCCCACAGTGATTCAATAAAGAAATAAACTATTAAAAAAAGAATATATATTCATACCTAAATTATATATAATTAATCCTAGAACAATATCACAATTCATTGCTTAATATTTTTCCAGTGACTAAATATTTATTTGCAAAATTAAATGTAAAAAATAATAGTAGCATAATTCTTTACAATGTTGCAAGAAATTTTCTACAATATTAATTTCCATGCATATTTCAAAAGAAGTGATAGAATATTGAGACAAATGGCTTTAGGAATTTGGTAACAGAGCCCAAGAGATAAACACAAAAGGCAAAGTGCATGCAAACATGCTCCCATTTTGCATGTGAAAGCACAGGTTAAATCCTCAGCACCTTATTGTCCCCATACACCACCAGGAACAACCCACTATCGCCCCAGAGCACTGCTGGGTTATAGCCAAAAAAAAAAAAAGTTGACAGAAAAAATTTGGTAAAATTATTTTACATAATTCTTACATGTGTTAGCATACACTTGTAAATTCCTTACAGAAATGGGCAAATATATGTAAGCCTTGAACATTTTGCAAACTATAAGTACAAAAAAATTGACTAACATGTTCCAAATTTGTACATTCTATGATTTAAATGATTTAGAAACTATATATTTACAGTTAATATTACAGAACAGCTTATAAAGTTATCAAACCATTTACTTTTTCCAGGTAACTTATGTGGAAGAACATAATTTTACTGAAAATTTTCTCACCCTGAAGAAAGTACTAGAAACTATTCTTTCATAATCTGCTTATCTTAAAGTATTTTCCAATATTTCTGTTCCAGTGAAGACTTTCTCAAGAAAATTATATTATTACAAAAGTATATCTTTCCTACTTCTACAGCTCTAGATCTTCTGTTAAGTGCTTCCTTTTGGAAATTTTTCTCTCATTTTTTTTTATAAAGAAGAAATGGGTTTGAGACATGACTTTATATGTAAGATAGTAGGTAAGTCCCTTCACTGGGTGCATAAATAAGAGGAATAATGCTCTCTTTACCTTGCAAGATTACTGTGAGGAAAAATAAATCACTGTAAGTAGCAGTCTTAAGTAGATGGATGAAGTTTTATAGATACATTGATGCATTACATTTGGCAGCTAAAATTTCAGCACACTGTCAAAGATCTTTTTCTACAACCATCTTCAATTTTAATGCAAGCATTTCCAATTCAGCATTAAACATGTATTTATCAAGTTTCTTCTATGCATAAAGCACTATGCTAGAAGCTAGAGATCCAAAAGGTAATGATGAAGGAGAAAGGAGAAATTATAAGAGTTCAGCTGTACCACTGTGTTTATCAGAAAAGAACAGCCTTGAACATGTGTAAAAGCGTAATCAAAACACATAACATTTTTACCTTAGCTTTTTTCTTATTTTCCTCTTTATAATCATCTACTTGCTAAATTTCAGACTACTATTAGAGAACATAAATTTTATTCAATTAAAAACTTCCAGTCCTTCAGAGCACTGAACTTTCCACAGAACATTGTGGCAAGTTAGAAATTACAAGCAACAAAGAAATTGCAGGAAAGTCCAGAAATGTTAAGAGAGCGGTATAGCTGCAGTTAAATTTGTAATTAGGCCCTGGCTTTGGGGTGTGGACATAACTACCAGGGTTTCCGGACATACCGGAGTTGAGGGGGAGGTAGCCAATCCTGATTCTGAGAAAGCCTTAAGATTTCAGCTACAAAGACCTCCATACCTGAAAATTTCTGGATGAGGGTGGGTCCTGAGCCAATTGAGTGGGGCTGGAGGCATGGTGACAATTTTGCAGTGTGGGAGTGAGCAGCTGCTGGGGCTCTGTTTGGGCAGGCTCTGGACTGGTCCGAGTGGCTACTTCTTTCTCCTGTGCTGGGAGTCAAGGCCTGTAGGAGGGGGTGGAGACTATGTGGTCCCAGGGATCTAATGGGGATGTGTTGAGCTAGCTGTCCAATCTTTAATATGTCTTTGTTTTTGATTTAATTAATAAAGTATGGAAAGCAGGGGAAAGTCATGCTCCCTCCCATTATGGTCAGGCAGCAAATTTGGTGCAACCTGCCAACAGAAGAGCAGTCCAAGGTCAGATGTCTTGGGCAGGATTGGGTTCCCCTGCTGCAGCATGTGGGAACCTAGACTTCCTTACCCCAGAGAGCGGACATGAGCTGAGGCCCTACTGTCTCTAAAGCTACAGCCAAAGTCAGAAGTGACTGTCAAGTGACACTAGCAAATTAGTCATTGAATAAAAACTCTTACTGAACAACTGATACCATGATACTTAATTGGTAGGTGTTGCTATTATCCTTAATCTGGAGTAGACAAAACACCTCCCTGAGTATATTAAAACTGCTTATCAGATGATGCAAAAGAAACATCTTCAAATAAATAAATATATAGTCATTGTTTACTTGATTTCAACCAAGAAAATACTAAACCACTAGAATCATCATAGATCTATCACCAATGTCAAGGCTAATTCTGTGTCACTGAAAATAATGCAAAAGCAATCTAATCCACTTGAGAATTAGGGCTTCTCATTCTCAGCACTGAAGGTTCCTAGGTGCACATTACTGGTACAATTTTTGACTACAAATTTTGTAACTGAACTAAAAATTGTGAACTAAAATTTTTCAAGTTAAAATACATTATCTTTAATATTTCTGTATATTTTATGTTAAAAAAGAAGTAAAGGGGAAGGTAGGAAGGGAAGGAGGAAGGGAGGAAGAAGAGAAAGAAGGAAGGAAGAAAGGAAGGAAGGAAGGAAGGAAGGAAGGAAGGAAGGAAGGAAGGAAAGAAGGAAGGAAGGAAGGAAGAAGATTTGGAAGCTAACATTCAAATTATATGGCAAATGAAAATAACAATTAGCAACTGTTAAAGTGATAGATAATGTCCCACAGGCAGGGGGAGGGTGTGGGATGTGGGTAAAGGTAAAAGGCCCTCCCGTTGATCGTCGATTTGCTCGAGCGGGCCCAGTAACGTCTCCATTGGAGACTTTGTTGTTACTGTGTTTGGCATATCGAATACTCTCGGTAGCTTGCCGGGCTCTCCGAGAGGGGCGGAGGAATCGAATTCAGGTCGGCCATGTTGGCCACTTGTAAGGCGAACGCCCTACCCGCTGTGCTATTGCTCCAGCCCGGGATGTGGGTATACTGGGATTTTCGGTGGTGGAGAATGGGCACTGGTGAAGGTACAGGTGTTTCATTGTATGACTGAGACTTAGACCAAAAGCTTTGTAACTGCTCTCACGGGGATGCAATAAATAAAATTATAAAAGATGGAAAAAAAAAGTAAGGTGGAGTTCATGCACAATTCAATCAGCTGATCAGTGGCTGAATAAATAGCAGTACTCTTACCAAAAAAATTAAAAAATAAAAAAAATAAAGTGATAGATAAAAAAACAGAAAATGATAAAATAAAAGTTAAAATTTATAGATATCATATATATATAAAATAATCCACTGTAGTTAAGTTTACGTTTCAACAAGAGTTAGATTCTACATGTAACCTATTTGGTTGTAGTTTTATTGATCCTTAAATATAATATTTCTTGCAATAGATAAATAAACAGATAATTTGATCAATTTGTCTCCAAAAGATAAGTGATACTTCTTGTTCTCAGTCTAAAAATGATACTATATTTCTCAAGATTATAGATGAAATCTCCATGTTGGAATTCCATAGAAGAGTGTCACCTTGAGTTAAATAGTTACAGATTGTTTAGTTACAGGTTGTTTAGTAAGAGCAATGCTACCTTACTCTAGAAACCAGGAAAAAAAATTGTACAAGCTGTTATATTTTCATATTTGTAACAAGAAAACACTAATCTTTATGCTAAAAGAAGTATGCTTGGACATTACTGACAGCAGGGCACAATACCTGGTATAAATGAACCTAAAAGACTTTGGATATTGCCTATATAACTTTAAATCTTAGTTCTGTTCCTTACTAGCCATATGACCTTGGATGAGTCCTTAACATCCCTGATTTTCCTTTTTTTGTGGGGAGGGGGAGTGTGAGGGGTATAGTTTTCTGGTAGCAACCAGAAAACCTGCTAGACAAATTCTAATAGAACCATAATACCATCCTTGGATTTTAAGTAGGATTTTCATTCCTTAACATCCTTAGATTGTCAGTAAGAAAGCAAAAATAATTGCTACTTTCCAGGATTGTGAGAGTTAGAAATAATTATATACATATAATAATGCTAAATAGTATAGTCACTCTGAAAAATAGTTTCGCATTCTTATAAAACTAAATATGCATTTACTATATGACCCAACACCTTTGCTCTTGAACAATTATCCCACAGAAATGAAAACTTATGTTTATGCTAAAGTCTATACAAATGTTTATAGCAGTCTTACTTGTAATAGCCAAAAATTGGAAATAACTCATACATCCTTCCCTGGGTGAGTCATCTAGCAAACTGTATTACACCCACACCACGAAATACTGTGAAACAATAAATAAAGGTGAACTCTTGATATTTGGACATTGGATCAATCTCAAGAAAATTATACTGGGTAAAATAATAATAACAATAATAATAATAATTTCCAAATGGTTCCATACAGTTTTGATTACACTTACAGACTTTTTTACATTTATTTTTTCATTGACCTTAAGGTAACTTTATTTTGAAAGTGCTTAAATGTTTACAGGATTTATGGGTACTATGTTATTGCACCTATTTTTTACTAAAATCAGTGGCTGGAGAGATAGCACAGTGGGTAGGGCATTTGCCATGCACATGGCCGATGCAGGTTCGATTCCCCATCCCTCTCAGAGAGCCCAGCAAGCTACCGAGAGTATCCCGTCCACATGGCAGAGCCTGGCAAGCTCCCTGTGGCATATTCAATATGCCAAAAACAGTAACAAGTCTTACAATGGAGACATTACTGCTTGAGCAAATCGATGAACAATGGGAGGACAGTGCTACAGTGCTATGTTATCACATCACACCCATCATCTTGACTATTACAATTAATGTTCTGAGAAATATAGAATTGCATGTCCTTCCAGATTTTGTGTTCTTGGGTAGATGGTAAGTAGTGTAATAGCAGGATAAATAAAAACTCAAGTTATTTTAGAAGTCTCCAAACCATTTCTCAAACCAAGCAACAATCCCACCAGCAGTGAATATATTCCTTTTCTTTTTTTTTGCCACATTCCCAACAGCATATTGGTCAATAACATTCTAGCAAAGTCTAAAGAAACTTTTAGTTCATTCTCTACCTCTTTGGTAACTCAGATCTATAGTCAGAAACAGAGGGTTTTATTAGGACATTTCCCTTGCTTGTTTCTTAGTATACTTCACATAAGAGAGGTCATCTGGTATTTTTCTCTTTATGACTTATTTCACTGACCACGATTACTTCAATTCCATCTATGCTGCAGCAAAGCAGAGAAAGATTATCTTTTCTTAGAGATAAAAAGTACTCCAGGGGCTGAAGCACAGCGGGTAGGGCGTTTGCCTTGCATGCAGCCGACCCAGGTTCAATTCCCACATCCCATATGTGGCACAGCCAGGAGTAATTTCTGAGTGCAGAGGCCAGGAGTAACCCCTGTGCATTGCTGGGTGTGACCCAAAAAGCAAAGAAATAAAGAAGCATCCCATTGTGTGTATATATGTGTACACACACAAACACACACACACAAATATGTGTGTGTATATATATAGCACAGAGGTAGGGCGTTTTCCTTGCACGCAGCCAACATGGCCGACTCGAGTTCTTTTCCTCCGCCCCTCTCAGAGAGCCCAGCAAGTTACCGAGAGTATCTCGCCCACACGGCAGAGCCTGGAAAGCTACCCGTGACATACTCGATATGCCAAACACAGTAACAACAAGTCTCATGATGGAGACGTTACTGGGCCCGCTCGAGCAAATCGATGAACAACAGGAGGACCATGACCGTGATATATATATATAATATACATAGTATATAGTATATGTATATAGCATATAGTATATAGTATATATGTATATAGTATATAGTATATATGTATATAGTATATATATGTATAGTATATATGTATATAGTATATATATATATAGAAGTATAATAAGTGCCGTGATATATATACACATATATATATATGCTCCTGGAATGCTTGTATATATGTGTGTGTATGTAATCTTTAAAAATATTTTTAAAGGGGGATGGAGCAATAGCACAGCGGGTAGAGCGTTTGCCTTGCACGCGGCCAACCTGGGTTCGATTCCCAGCATCCCATATGGTCCCCTGAGCACCGCCAGGGGTGATTCCTGAGTGCAAACCCAGGAGTAATCCCTGTGCATCGCCAGGTGTGACCCAAAAAGCAAAAAAAAAAAATTTAAATAGTACAATACCTCTCGGAGAGCCCGGCAAGCTACCAAGAGTATTCGATATGCCAGACACAGTAACAACAAAGTCTCCAATGGAGACATTACTGGGCCCGCTCGAGCAAATCGACGATCAACGGGAGGGCCTTTACCTTTACCTTTACCTTTATTGTTTTATAGATGCAGTGATGCTAGACTGTGCTCACCACCAGAGTGCAGAGTGCAGGATTCTGCCACTAGTACTCCAAGTCCCTCTCCCCACTCCAGTACCTCAGATCACAGTTCAATCCCAGTGTTCATATCCACTGGGGATTATTTATTCCAGAGATTTGTTTCTTTATATTTTATAAATGAGTGAAATCATCTTTTTCTTTCTGACTCACATCATTAGCATGACTTACTCCAATTTTATCCATACTGCAGCAAACTACAAGATATCCTCTTTCATCACAGCTGACTGGTACTCCATTGTGCATAAAATACACAACTTCTTATCAACTCATCTGTTGTTGGGCACTTGGGTTGTTTCCAGATCTTGGCTATTATAAATAATGCTGTGAGAAATACAGAATTGCATGTCTTTCATATTTTGTGTTCTTGGGTAGATGGTAAGTAGTGGAATAACAGAATAAATAAAAACTCAGGTTTTTCAGAAGTCTCCAAACCATTTCCCAAACCAAGCAACAATCCCACTAGCAGTGAATGAGTTCCCTTTTTGCCACATTCCCACCAGCATTCATGTTCTTAGACTTTTTATATAAACCATTCTTGATATCGTGAGGTGCTGATTGTCATTTTTATTTGTATTTCCCTGATAATCAGTGAAATGAACATTTTAAGATGCTTATTGGACATCTTTAAGTCATCTTTGAGAAATTATTCATCTCTTTTCCCCATGTCTTGATGGAGTTATTTGTGGTTTTGTGGTGGTAGTTGTTGAACTTTGATAGTGCTTTATATATCTTTTCAGCCACCCTCCAGAACTGACGACTGCTTCTCAGAAGGAAGCATAAAATGAGGCCCCCATAACCATGCCTCCAGAGTATGCATCAGGTTGTTATCAATCGGGTGCCCCAGAGGGGGGCGGGTGACAGCCCTCCCCGCCCCAAGGGACCCAGACATGGCAGCCAATCTCCACTACCTAACCACCGCCACACTCTCGGCTTTTTTTCCACATGCTCAGGCTGAAACTCACACGAGTGAAGTCCGACAGAACCCAGGTAATGCATAATTTTGTGACCTTGGATTCTGGGTTCAATGGAACCCGGAAGCAGAGATCCTCTGCCTGCTTCCCCCAATCTCCAGAGACCCAGAGGTCATATCCATAAGCCACCTCCTGCAGGCACCAGATAATCTCACTGGACACCTTCCAGAACTCACAGCTGCTTCTCCCGGAAGGGAGCATAAAATGAGGCCCCCCATAACTATGCCCCATAACTAAGACTCCGCACCAGGCTGTTTTCACTCGGGGTGCCCCAGAGGGGGGCAGGTGAGAGCCCTTCCCACCCCAGGGAACCAGCCCCGGCAGCCGACCTCCACTACCCAAACACTGCCACGCTCCAAGCCTCTTTCTACATGCTTGGGTAGAGTCTCACATATGAGTGAACATATTCCTGAACTGTGCAGCCACAATACATCATAAGACACTCCCTACCCATTTTCCATAATTACCACACCATATTTGATGGGGTTCAGACAGTAGGCAACAAATCATAGAGGAAAAATATATATATGTATATATATATATGCCTCTCAGAGAGGGCCCTGCAAGAGTATCCCACCCGCACAGCAGAGCCTGGCAAGCTACCCATGGCATGTATTCAATATGCCAAAAACAGTAACAATAATGGGTCTCATTCCCCTGATCCTGAAAGAGCCTCCAATACGACAACGTTTGGAAAGACGAGTAAGGAGAGGCTGCTAAAATCTCAGGGCTGGGACAAATGGAGACATTACTGGTGCCTGCTGGAGTAAATCGATGAACAATGGGATGACAGTGATGACAGTGACAGTGATGTCTTTTCTATAATGCCTGATGTATGAATGTTTTTTCCCAATAGTGGGGTGTCTTCATTTTAGGCCTCATTCCTTTCACAGTGCAGAAGCTTTAGTTTTATATAGTCCTATTTGTTTATTTCTGCTTCGGTTTTCTTTGCCAATGAAGCCTATCAGTCATATAACTAAAGATTCCTCTGAGACCTAGTCCCGTCTGTATCTACTTCAATCTATTTTTTTGGAAATGAGTTTGATATCAAGATATTTAATCCATTTCTTTTTATTTTATTTTGGGGGTTGGGGGAACACATGTGGCCTGTCCAAGGCTTATTCCTAGCTCTGTGCTCAAGGTTCACCCCTGGAAGTTCTTGGGGAACCAATTGCAGTGCTGGGGATCACACTGGGGTCCACTGCATGTAAGGCAAGCGTCTTATTCCTTTAATACCTCTGGACTCTCAATTCTATTCTATTGGTTAGATTTTGTCTTTTCTAGTAGCTTAAATATATAATTACTAGAGTTTTGTGGTAAAGATCAAAATCGGGGAAAGCAAGTCTCCCATCTTTTTTTTTTCAGGTTTACTTTGACTATACTGGGAGTTTTATAGTTCTGTATAAACGGCTTGTTGTTGTTGTTGTTGAGAATTTGTTCTGTGACCTTGAAAAATATCATGGGCATTTTGGTGAGAATTGTATTGCCTTGGCAAATTACCTTACTTAGTTTTTTTTAAAATGTTATTTCTTCCAATCAATTTACAAGGAACATATTCTTTGTCCATATCCTTGTGTCTTTGGGACTTTCATAAATGATTTATAATTTTCACTAAAAAAGGTTTTTTTTTTTTACCTTTGTTGACTTATACATTTTAAAAAAGTTTTTTTTTGCTTTTTGGGTCACACCCAATGATGCCCTACCCGCTGTGCTATTGCTCCAGCCTTGACATAATTATAAACAAGAGAGCTTTTTAAAAATTTTTCTTTCTCTTCTACATCATTGATATATATGAATACAACATAATGCTGTGCACTGATCCTGTAGCTTGATACTTTACATTATATGTTTGTTTCAAGGAGTTTGCTAGTAGTATTTAGGGTTTTCTATGTACAATATATTATCAACTGTAAATACTGATAGATTGACTTCTTTACCAACCTGAATTCCTTTTCTCTTTCTTACCTAATTGCTGTGGCAAGGACTTCTAATGCTATATTGTAGAGGTGAAAGTGGAAATCCTTGTCTTCTGTCTTATCTTAGAGGACAGCCTTTAAGTTTCTCATCAAGTATAATGTTGCACGGCAGAGCCTGGCAAGCTACCTGTGGCGTGAATTCAATATGCCAAAAACAGTAATAATAAACTAATAATGGATCTCATTCCCCTGACCCTGAAATAGACTCAGTACTGCAGCACTGGGAAAGACAAGTAAGGAGAGGCTGCTAAAATCTCAGGGCTGGGATGAATGGAGACGTTACTGGTGCCTGCTTGAGTAAATCAATGACAACAGGATGACAGTGATACAGTAATAAGTATAATGTTATCTGAGTTTATTGTATATGACCATTACAATATTGAGGTAAGTCCCTTCCATTCCCTTGTGCTGAGTATTTTCATATTGAACTGATTTGATTCTTGTCAGATGCTTCTCCTGCATCTATGTAGAGGACTATATGGCCTCTGTCTACCACTTTATCTTTATCCATTCAACTCTTTTGGGGCCTATGGGCATTTCCAGATCTTGACTATTTTAATTATTTTAATTTTTTATTGAATCACGGTGACAAACATATTTACAAAGATGTTCATGATTGGATTTCAGTCATATAATGTCCTAACACCTGTCCCAACAACAGAGTACTTTTCCCACACTGCAATGAACATAGATATACCTGGATCTTTTTCAGTTAGTGATTTATGTTTTATGGACAAATACCTAGGAGTGGAATTGATGGATTATATGGTAGCCTACTTATACCTTTGTTTTTATGTTTTACATTTGTTTGGGGGGCATATCCTGTGGTGCCACAGGCTACTCCTGCTACATTGCTGGGAGACTGTTCTTGGAAGAATTCTGGAGACTAGAAATTAAATTTGGGTATCCATGAAAAGCATGTACACAGGTCTTTTGAGTAGCTCCCTAGTCACCCACTTTCAACTTTTTCTTGAAGTATCAAAATTGAAGAGATGGAGAACAGATTGGTGTTTTCTAAAGGTAAGGTTTAGAAGAAAAGAAGATATAATGATACAGTACAGAATGAATTTTATGCATCATATATATTGTGATAGTGGTGATATTGTGTATAGTATGTACCAAGGTGCATGGTGTGATGGGCTCACAAAAGCCACACAACTCTACCTCTCTATAATGCAGAAAGCAGATCGAAAATTGCTGGGATAGGACTGAAAGGTGTGGTTGGGTAAGGTAGAATATATAAGGCCATAAAAGATCTTGAGATAATCATCATGTGTATTATCTTTTTTGTGATAGTGGCTTTGCAGGTAAACACATAAGTCAAAGCTCATTAAATTTTATCTTATAAATATGTACTATTTATTCATATCAATTATGCCTCAATTAGCTATAAGAATAATAAGTTTCCCAGAAAAAAATGCAAAGAAGATGTTCAAATAATAGTTTCTTTGAAAAAGGTAGAGAAAGCAAAAAAGCAGGCTTTTTTCAATTCTTGGTTAAATTCTAGTAAATTTTTTTAAATGTCCACGCACTAATATCTATCTCTAGAAAAAGACTTTAGACTTTGCAATCTAGAGTCTTCTTTGTAACTTTCTTTTTATTATTTTTAATTGAGTCACCGTGAGATACCAGTTAAAAGGTTGTTCATGAGTTAGTGTCAGTCATACAATGTTCCAACACCCATCCCTTAATCAGTGTACATTTCTTGCCACCAATATCTTTAGCTTTCCTCCAGCCCCACCCCTGCAGCCTGCCTCTAAGGCAAACACTTTTCTTCTCTCTTTTTGGTAATGCTTCTGAACCCACAGTTTGGCTGCCTTCCCTAGTATGATTATAGACAGTACCTTGAGTTATAAAATAACCCAAAATCTAATCAGGCCCTGCTTCCTGCTCTCCATTACTAACATTGATAATGATCTCTAAGTTTCTCTAAACTTCAATATCACTTTCCATCATTTTCACTGTTCTTGGTGTTTGAGTCTATACTCTATAAACTCTATTTAAAAACATTATACTTTAATAGTTTCTTTGGTAACCTTGAAGGCCAAGATTCAGTTCATTTATTCTTTAAATAATGGCAGCTCCAGACATGTTAGTTGGAGAAGCATACATAAAATTTTTTCTTCACTCCCATAATCTATTGAGAGAAAAATATAAAGTTTATGTTTTTAAAAGTGAGTCTTCAACAAAACAAATCACTTCTTGCTTACGTGATAAATATGAGGAAAAACTTACATGGATAGCCCAAATAGATGAAAAGTGGCTATAAAAGCAAGAAAATGTTTACTGAAGGGGAAAAAATGGTGAATCACAAATAGGATGTACTGGCAGGAAGACTATATGAAGATGAAAGAGCATATTTATTAAATAACTTCTCACTTCCGGGTAATAAGTCATATGGTAAGCGCCTTCACTTATGCTGTTTACTTCATCCTCATAAGCTTACAAAAATCCAAAGATTAATCTTCTTATTCTTCCAAAAGTCATATGAAAAAATGCAATACAGGTGTGCCCAGTCTTCTTCCTCCCCCAGTCAGTCATTATTCGACCCCGGGACTTGGCGTTCTCTGCATATGCGCACCAGGCGCCCTCTAAGATACTGGGATGCTCACCAATCCTGATGCTCCTGTTCATCCCCAACATTGTTCCGGGTCGTTTTCCTCCCCCGGGTTGTACCCCCCACACACTCCAGGTACCCGTAATGAGCGTGACCTCTTCAGAAGTGGGAGTGGCCTAATTTTGGGCCGCAGGTGATTTAATAGTACCCAGCAATCTCGTGTAATATCTCACTCTTCATACCTCCACACCAACATGAAGAAAAAAATGCAAATCCCCACAACGAGGGGAGGACGATGAAAAGAGTCCACAAGTTTCATTAGATGCTACTCACTTAAGGGCCCTGAGAAAGAATTCAGATATGAAGTACTGAAGATGTTGAATGAACTCAATGAAACAGTGAGACAGATATCCAGTAAATTAAAGGAGGACATGAGAGAAACAATCAAGAAAATAGAGGAAGAAATGAGAGCAGAAATTGGAAAGCTACACACAGAAATGTCACAAATAAAAGATTCCATAGATGAAATAAAAAACTCATTCTGTATCCTCAACAGTAGAATGGCCACAGATGAAGACAGAATCAGGAAGCTGGAAGATCAGCTGCAGGAAGCCTACAGGTAACAACAAACAATGGCAAGAGACCTCAAAATAGCTCTAGAGCGAATCAGAGTCCTAAGAAATGATTCCAAGAGGAACAACATTAGAATCATCGGAGTACCAGAAGGTCAGGGAAATAATCCAAATAAAAATGCCACGATTAAACAAATCATTTCTGAAAAGTTCCCAGAGCTGGACAATGCAGCCATTGAGATTCAAGGAGCCCAAAGGGTGCCAGCTAAAAGACATCCTAACAAAGACACTCCAAGACATATCATAGTTAGAATGACAGATGCTGTGGACAGAGACACAATACTGCAAGCAGCAAGGTCAAAGAAGGAAATCACATACAAAGAAGCACCCTCTAGATTCACAGCAGACCTATCAGAAGAAACTCTCCAAGTCCAAAAGCAATGGTGGGATATAGTGAAAAAACTCACTGAAATGAACGCTTCACCAAGAATACTCTATCTGGCTAAACTCTCACTCAAACTCGAAGGAACGGTACACTATTTTGTGGATAAACAGCAGCTCAGGAACTTCAAGACTCAAAAGCAAACCTAAAAGAAGGGCTAAAGGAGCTACTATAAGACAAGACAAACACAACAAGCACAGCAGACCCTTACAGAAAGATGGCACAAAACCCCAAACAATAATCTCTCTCGGTGTCAATGGTTTAAATTCACCAATTAAGAGACATGGAGTGGCAAACAAATTCAACACAGAAGCCCACCAAGCTTATTTAGTGAAGAAACTAGCCCAGAAAACCCAACCAGTAATGAAGTGCTAGAAAACCTCTCTGACAAGGAATTTAGAAGGGCGCTACTGAGGATGCATAGGGAGCTAAAAGAAACAATGGAACGCACCACCAATAAAACAGAAGAGGATTTGAGAGCAGAAATGTGGAAAATGTAAACAAAATTACACACAGTAATGACATATCTAAAAACCTGGTAAAGGGGGTATGGTGCCACCAGCAGGTCAATCTATACCTGTGAGGTGAGTGCATCAGCAGCCTGATGGCACCTTCAGACTTCCTGATATCCCAAAATTGCTACTGTGCCTTTGGCCAGACCCCAAAAACCTGGGGCAAAGTTTACCAAGAAAGTAAAAAGCCAAAAGTTAGGTATGTGGAAGACACCCACAAACCACCTCCAGCTTAGCTATATAATTGGAGGCATGGCCTCTCTTGTTCCTGATTGAACTGCTTAACGGCCATGATCCCAGAGACTCAGAAAGAAATCTCAAAGTCCAACGGCTTCTGGAAGAAAAACGTCCAGTCCCTGCAGTATGTTATAGGCGCTGGGCCACCCCAGGTGGGAATAGGTTTTGTGCCTTGGCCTGTTCCCCCTGGTGACCCAGTGGCCGCCATACTCCAGAGGCCTCTAGACAGTCAGGTTTGGGCCCGCAGTGATGAGACATGCGGGACCTCATGGGAAGGGGGTGGAGCCGGCCCTTTCCTACCCGTCCCAACAAGACCCCAAGTCACCGCCCACAAACGGCCTCTCTAGCTCCTGATCAAGCTGCATCATGGCCATGATCCTAGAGACCCAGAAACAAATCTTAAAACCCAGCGGCTTTTGGCAGAAATGTGCCTGGACTGTGCAGTAGGTTACTGTCGCCGGGCCACCCCAGGGGGAAAAGGTGCCATCCCTCGCCTGCTCCCTCTTGGTGGCTAAGTGGCCGCCATTCGCCATAGGCCATTGGATAGTCAGGTTTGGAACCGCAGTGACGAGACATGTGGGGCCTCATGAGATGGGGATGGAGCTGGCCCTTTCCTCCCCGTCCCAATGAGACCCCAAGTCATCACCCACAAACTGCCTCTCTAGCTCCTGATGAAGCTGCTTAACAGCCATGATCCCAGAGACTCAGAAACAAATCTCAGAACCCAGTGGCTTTTGGCAGAAATGCTCCCGGACCCTGTAGTAGGTTACTGTCGCCGGGCCATTCCAGGGGAGAAAGGGTGCTGTGCCTCCACCTGCTCCCCCTAGGAGGCTCGGTGGCCACCAAACTTTAGCAGAAGATGGAACAAAACACCATAACATTAATCTCTCTCAATATTAATGGGCTAAACACACCAATTAAAAGACACAGAGTGGCAGAACGGATCATAAAATTGAGCCTATTCTGCTGCCTGCAAGAAACACATCTGAACAGTCGGAACAATACAGATTCAAAGGCTGGAAAACAATTCTACAGGCAAACAACCTCCTCAAAAAAGCTGGGGTAGCCATTCTGGTATCAGACAACATTGATTTCAAACTAAAGAAGATCACAAGAGACAGTGAAGGTCATGTCTTATTGATCAAGGGATCTGTACATCAGGAAGAACACACATTCCTAAGTGTATATGCACCTAATGAGGGACCAGCAAAATACTTAAAACAACTATTCATAGACTTGAAGAAAGACATCAATAGCAACAAAATACTAGGAGATTTCAATACCACTTTATCGTCTCTCAATAGATTAACCAGACTCAAGCTTAGCAAGCACATACTTTATCTGAAGGAAGAAATGGAAGAAAGGGGCTTAGTTGATATATATAGGACACTTCATCCTCAAAAAACTGAACACACATTGTTCTCAAGTGTGCATGGGAATTCTCCAAGATAGATCACATGCTGGGTCACAAAATATACCTCCATAAAATTAAGAAGATAGAGATTGTATCAATGATCTTCTCAGACCATGATGTGCTGAAAATAGAAGTGAATCATACACACAAACAGAAAATCAAATCAAACACCTGGAAATTAAACAGCTCACTACTGAACAAGTGGCTTAGAAAGGAAATCAAAAAGGAAATGAAAATATTCCTGAAAACAAATGAAAATGAAGACATGAGTTACCAGAACTTATGGGGCACAGCAAAAGCTATGTTAAGGGGAAAGTTTATAGCTCTACAAGAATTCTTCAGGAAGGAAGAGCAAACCCTTATAAGTAACCTAAACTCACAGCTTAAGAGCTTGGAGAATGACCAACGAAAGGAGTCCAACCTAGGCAGGAGAAAGGAAATAATGAAACTTAGAGAAGAAATTAACAAGATGGAAGCCCCAAAAAAATCCAAAAGATCAATGAAACCAAGAGCTGGTTCTTTGAGAAAATAAACAATATTGATAAGCCTTTTTCAAGACTCACAAAGAAAGGGAGAGAGAAAACCCTAATAAACTGAATCAGAAATGAAAAGAGAGACATCACAACAGAAACTACAGAAATTCAAAGGATCCTCAGAGATTACTTTTGAGAATCTTTATGCCACAAAATAAGAAAACCTCAAGGAAATGGATAAATTCCTGGATTCCTATAGCCTTCCAAGGCTGAACCAAGAAAATCTGGAGCACCTGAACAGACCTACAACCATCAAGGATATTGAAATGGTAATAAAAAGTCTCCCCCAAAAACAAAAGTCCTGGCCCACACGGATTCACTAGTGAATTCTTCCAAATCTTTAAAGAGGACTTACTCCCAATACTTTTGAAGCTTTTCCAGGAAATTGAAGAATCAGAAACACTTCCAAACAGTTCTATGAAGCAAATGTCACCTTGATACAAAAGCAGATAGAGATATCACAAAGAGAATTACAGATAAATCTGATGAACACAGATGCAAAGATCCTCAACAAAAATCCTAGCAAACAGAATTCAACAACTCATCAAAAAGATCATACACAATGAGCAAATAGGATTCATCCAAGGGAGGAAAGGATGGCTTAACATTGGCAAGTCAATCAACATAATCCATCATATAAATAAAAGATAAAAACCATATGAACATATCAATAGATGCAAAGAAAGCATTTGACAAGATTCAGCAGTCATTTATGATGAAAACTCTCAGCAAACTGGGCATTGAAGGAACTTTCAATATAGCCAAAGCCATCTACCACAAACCCACAATAAGCTTCATTCTCAATGGGGAGAAACTAAATGCTTTCACTCTAAGATCAGGGCCAAGACAAGGTTGCCCACTCTCGTCACTCCTACTCAATACAGGACTGGAATTTCTGGTCATTACACATAAGCAAGAAAAAGACATCAAGGGTATACAGATAGGCAAGAAGAAGTCAAATAGCTATTTGATCTATTTGCGGACAATATGATACTATGCTTAGAAAATCCTAAAGATTCTACAAAAAGAACTCCTAGAAACAATAAGTTTGTATAGTAAAATGGCAGGATATAAAATGAACACCCAAAAGTCCATGGCCTTCGTATATACAAATAATGAAAGAGAAGAAAGAGACATTTTAAAAAATCCTGTTCAAAATAGCACCTCAGAAAATCAAGTATCTTGGAATGAGCTTAACTGAAGAGGTGAAGGGCCTATACAAGGAAAATTACAAAATACTACTTCAAGAAATAAAAGAGGACATTAGGAAATGGAGACACATCCCCTGCTCATGGATAAGGAGGATTAACATTAATAAAATGGCAATATTCCCCAAAATATTATACAGATTTAATGCAGTCCCTACCAGGATATCTGTGACATTTTTGAAAGAAATGAACAAAACACTCCTGAAATTCATATGGAACAATAAGCCCCCACAACTAGCTAAAGCAATCCTTGGGAAAAAGAAGATGGGTGGCATCACCTTCTCCAACTTCAAACTGTACTACAAAGGAGTGGTAATTCAAACAGCATGGTATTGGACTAGAAACAGACTCACACACCAATGGAATAGAGTTGAATATTCTGTCACAAATTCTCAAATATATGATCACTTAATCTTTGATAAAGGAGCAAGAAATGTGAAGTGAAACAAGGAAAGCCTCTTCAACAGTGGTTCTGGGAAAACTGGAAAGCTACCTGCAAAAGAATGAACTCTGAACTCTGGATAATGCCAGGCATAAAAGTTAGATCGACATGGATTAAAGACCTCCATATCAGATCTGAATCCATACGGTACATAGAGGGAAATGTAGGCAGAACCCTCCATGACATTGAAGCTAAAAGCATCTTTAAGGATGAAACATCACTGACAAAGCAAGTGGAAACAAACATAAACAAATGGGACTACATTAAACTAAGAAGCTTCTGCCTCTCAAAAGAAACAGTGACCAAAATACAGAGAAATCTCACAGAATGGGAAAGAATATTTACCCAATACCCATCTGATAAGGGGTTAATATTCAGGATATATAAGACACTAGTAGAGCTGTATAAGGAAAAAACCTCCAACCCCATCCAAAAATGAAGAGAGAGAAGAAATGAACAGAAGCTTCTCAAAAAAAGAAATATAAATGGCCAAAAGGCACATGAAAAAAAGCTCTACATCACTAATCATTAGGGAGATGCAAATCAAAACAACAATGAGATATCATCTCACACTACAGAGACTAACACACATCAAAAAGAGCAAGAATAACCAGTGCTGGCGTGGATGTGGGAAAAAAGGGACGCTCTTTCACTGTTGGAGGGAATGTCAACTGGTCGTCTTTTTGGAAAACAATACAGGCATTCCTTCAAAAGCTAGAAATTGAGCTTCCATCTGGGCCTACAATACCACTTCTGGGAATATATCCCTAGAGTGCAAAATAAGCACAGTAGAAATGACATCTGTACCTGTATGTTCATTGCAGCACTGTTCACAATAGCTACGATCTGGAAACAACCCCAGTGCCCGAGAACAGACAACTGGTTAAAGAAACTTTGGTACATCTACACAATGGACTATGCAGCTGTTAGGAAAGATGAAGTCATGAAATTTGCTTATAAGTGGATGGTCATGGAGAGTATCATGCTAAATGAAATGAGTCAGAGAGAGGGACAGACATAGAATGATGCACTCATTTATGGAATATAAATTAACATAATATGAGACTGACACCCAAGGACAATAGACACAAGGGACAGGAATATAGCTCCATAGTTGGAAGGCTGCCTCATGAGCTGGGGGAGAATGCAGCTGGAATATAGAAGGGATCACTAAGTCAATGATGGTTGGAGGGCTCATTTGGAATGGGAGATCTGTCCTGAAAGTAGATAAAAAAGCAAACGTGATAGCCTCTCAGTATCTATATTGCAAGCCATAATGCCCCAAGTAAAGAGAGAGTATGGGGAAAATTGTCTGCCACAGAGGCAGGGGGTGTGGGCTGGGATGTGGTGGGGGATACTGGGGACATTGGTGGTGGAAAATGTGCACTGGTGGAGGTTTGGATGTTCAGTCATTGTGTGACTGAAACTCAAGTATGACAGCTTTGTAACTGTATCTCATAGTGATTCAATAAAAAAAAAAAGAAAGAAAGAAAGAAAGAAAGAAAGAAAGAAAGAAAGAAAGAAAATAATCATGCTGTGTGAAATGAGTCAGGAGAGGGACAAACAGAATGACTGCACTTATTTGTGGAATATGAAAAAATAAAGTATGAGACTAATACCCAAGGACAGTAGAAACAAGGGCCACAGTTGGAAGTCTGGCTCAAGGGCTGGATGAGGAGTCCCACTATGACAAAGATAATAGAGAATAATCACTCTGAAGAACTGCATGCTGCAAGTAGGCAAAGGAACATGATAACCTCTCAGAATCTGTATCACAAACCATAATGCCCAAAAGAGGGGTGCAGGAGAGAGAGAGAGAGAGAGAGAGAGAGAGAAGTATCTGCTATAGAGACAGGCTTGACATAATAGGGAAGGGGGAGGGCTGGAGGGAAATGGAAACATTGAAACATTGGTAGTGGGAAATGTACACTGGTGAAGGGATCGGTGTTGGAACACTGTATGACTAAACCCAAACATGAACAGCTTTGTAACTGTGTATTTCAGTGATTCAATTTAAAAAATACAAAAAGAAACCAGGATAATATAATTTAAATAATAAGTCACACAAGAGCTATTAAGATTATATGTACACATACAGCTGATCTCAAATACTAGTTTTACCTGGCAAGGGCGATCTCTGCACAAAAGCAGACAAGTTTAAATTCTGCTAAAAGCAGAGTCCCGACTGACTAATATATTGGGTAATGTGGGTAGTACTGGGAGAAGCAGCTAAAAATCAAGCCGAACACCATATGTTTTCCATTAAGCATATTGGCCAAAAATGGTTTTAAAACTTTAAACAATATTTGTCTGAGCTACCCTCCAAAGTTATTCCATTATTGAACAAATATTCAGTTCATCACTGTGTCACATAAAGGTCAAGTTCTTGACAGATGCAGAAAAATGTAACAGATCTATTTTGAACCAAATTAATGTGACATGAGCCAAATATCTCTGAATATTGAAGGGACATCATAGTCTGCCAATTAACTACTTATGAAAGTCATCAAAAAATAATGTGGAATCACTGCATGACTATAGAGTTAGCAAAGCAGTATGCATCAAGTCCAAGCCATGTGTGGCCTTTAATTCATTTTTAATTATTTGTTCTTAGGTGTACCACTATGGGAACAAAAATATTTCAAAGACTCTTTATGTATGAAATTAGGTGCAGGATAAGAAATTTAACTTCTAGAAACAGGCTCCTTTTGTTTTGTTTTGAGATCACATCCTGTCTCTGCACTCAGGAATTACTCCTGGTGTGCTCAGGGTAACATATGAGATGCTGGGGATTGAACTCAGGTCACTGTGTGGAAAGCAAACGCCCTACCCCCTGTACTATCACTCCAGACCCAAGAAACAGACTTTTAAGGAGGATGTTTAGATAGCAAAATATAAACAGCATTCAAGAAAGTCCCCTGTATTAGAGTACAGATAAGAGAGAACCTTTTTTCCTAAAGTTGATGATATATATATATATATATATATATATTCACTTATTAATCCTATAACTCTGAGATAAATAATATCAATTGTTGATATTTATGCAAGTGCCTTATATGAATTAACCTGATAACTCTATGAGATAAGTAGTATTATTGTTAGTATTTGTGGCTAAAAAGGCATAAAAACTTAACTTGCCTGAAGTCAAATGCTGCAAGTGATGATAAACTTTGGGTGAAGTTATCCTAAGTAACTGGAACTGAGAATGTACTGATTACTAATTAAACTTGTCAACGTATGTTCAGAAACACCTACAGTGGATGAAAGTATTAAAAGAAGCTGGCAAACTGACTAGACGGTTCTTATAAAGGATGGATAAAATAAAAAGGCAACACAATGAGTCAAGTTAAGGATAATGCCTCCAAAAAGTAATGAAATATTTTGTAATTTAACCTTCAAGAACCTTGTGTGGATGGGTAAAGCATATCAACAAAAAAAACTGTGAATTCCAATTCTAAGATCCCCCAAAGTTTCTTGAGAAAATAGTCACATGGAGATAAAGTGGTTGGGAGGTTTCTTCTGGGGCTTGCCCAAGATGCCCACTGAGAATGCAAGAACTCTCGGTACATCCAAGTCATCCAAACTCTAGGTCTAGCAGAAATTGGCCAGAAGCGCAATGATAAAAATTCTTAATCATTGTGTGGTTTTCCATGGTCTTATATAAACTACAATATGGAATATAGAATCAAAAGTATGTATTCTAACCTAGCTTCAATCATTTAGTACACGGACAACAATCTTGGTCACTTTTTTCTAAACTATTAAATGAAGAGAATACTCTCAGGACTGTGCAAGAATTAAGTGCAATAAAATATATTATACTCAGCAAAAGTCAAACACATTATTCAACAAATTTAAGTTACATCCCTTTGCCTGAATATCCCCATGAGTATTAAAAGAGCTATGCATCACAACAAGGGTAGGGGTCAAGGGGACCAAGGTACACTGGTGAGTTAAGGAATGACAGAGCTAAATATACAAACTATAAAGGCAATAACACCAAAACCGCAAGATCCGAACTTAAATAACCAAATTTAAAAGGTGCCTATATGGATGGCAGGCTGGGGCTGGGGGTTTGGCAGGACTGGGGGAGAGAGAATCTGGGAACACTGGTAGAGGGAAGTTGACACTGTGGTGGCAAAATTGGTAATGGAATATTATATGTCAAAAACCCAGCTGCAAATAACTGTGAATAACTTTGTGATTCATGGTGGTTCTAAAAAGAATATGATAAAGCCAGAGAGAGCACAGTAGTAAGACACTTACCTTGCATGCAACTGACCCAAGTTTGATCTCTGACATCATATATGGTCCCTCAAGTCCCACCAGTAACAGCACTCAGCACAGTGGCAGGAATAAGCCAGGTATAGCCCAAAAACCAAAATAAATTAAAAAGAATACGAAGAAAGGAGGGAAAAGTTTAAGTCATAAGGATAACATAAAAATCTATAAATAAAAATATTTCATAGTAGTAAATAAATTGAATAAACTATCAGATCAGTTGACTAAAACCTGGTACTAAGAAAGTCAACATTCTATGCTAGTAGTGCAGCACTTTTATCTCCCAAGACATGGTGTTGTTTTTATTTTTCAGAGACCCCCCAAAATTAAATAGGTATTACAAAAAAGGGTTCAGAGGTTGAACAGCTTACAAGCCAGGCAAAAACCTGTGAGTTGAAAAGAGGTTCAAATAAAGTAAAAGTTCTGTTTTTCTATCTTAAGTAAAATATGATAAAATATGTTATAAAAATAAAGTCAAAAAACTGTGGATTAAAACATTCCTAAAAACTACATAAAATAATCCATAAATATCACAAGTTGAGAAGTTTCCCTCAATAACTAACTTTTTTCTTTGCAATAAGAAGTTAGAATACAGCTGCAAGAGGATACAATATGTTATATTGTATCCATAACAAACAATACAAAACAAATTGTCCAGCATTGCCTTTTAGTCAGATGTGAGTGGTGGTGGTAGGACTGATTTCGAAATACCCGAAATACCAAAGGTAACAAAAGTAGAGAAAGAGAGTATTGTGCAAATTCTCTGTCACACACACAGGCAGGGATAGTTGTGGAATGGGGGCTGGTGGGGGGGGGGGGGGAATACTGGGGATTTTGATGGTGGAAAACTGTGCACTGGTGAAGGGATGGGTGTTTGATGATTGCATGATCAAAGCTCAAACATGAAAGCTTTGTTACTGTAAAAAATAATAAAAATATAAAAAATAAAGGAAGTTAATTTTGTTGCCAAAATAAAATGTTAGAATACCTCCATAAAGAATAAAGTTAAGCCTCTAATACTAGATTCAAATATTCAAAGAATGAACAAAGATGTAAAATAATAAATTCTTTGGGAAATCTACAAATACACTGGTAAGTCTCTCAAAATATCATTCCAGTCTAATATTTTACTTAGCAGACATTTACTTGTAGAAAATTATAAACTATAGTTTTTTTCAAAATGTCTAATGAGGGGCCACACAAATCACTCAACAGGCTGAGTACATGTCCCCCAAAACCACAGAGTCCACCAAGGACTATGAGGAACAAACCTCACACACATAGCCTGTAGCAAGCCCAGGACGAATGGGTGAGGAAAAAAAAAAATAGAAAAGGGAGAAAACAATGTTAAGTAAGTACTGAGAATATGGCTCATATTCATATTTCATATGAAACACCTCTGCGCTCAACCCTTGGTAGTGAAAAGTATGAATTAAACAAAAGAAGCTAGGTATACATTACATACTATATGAATTCATTTATATGAAATTCTTAAAAAGAAAACCTCATGAAAGAAGGGAATCCTTCATTTGCCATGGGCAGAGATGAGAAGAGAAAGAACTGACTGCAGGGGCTGGAGCAATAGTATAGCAGGTAGGGCACTTGCCTTGCACAAGGACAACCAGGGTCAATCCCAGGCACTCCATATGGTCCATCATGCACTGCCAGGAATGATCCCTGAGCACAGAACTGGGAGTGAGCCCTGAGCACTGTCAGGTGTGGTCCCCATAAAAGAAAAGAAAGAACTGACTGCAAAGGGGCAGAGAGAAGTTCTAGGAATGATTATAAACATAGACAACTTTACAAACATTTGCAAAATTTATTAAACTCTACACCACAAATTAAAAAATTTCATGTTAAAATGATCAAATTTTATTAAAATGTTATTATATAATAAATCAACATACTTTCAAAAAATCATTCAGTCAAAATTGTTTATTTAGTAAACATTTATTTGTAGAAAATGTCTTAAAATACAGTCTTTTCACCATTTTAAACAGTGATTGCTTTCTGACCCTTTCATAAGATGTATTTTTAAAATTTTCCTCTAGAAAAACAACCAAAACTAAGAAGTATTTTAAAAGTTACCTTGACTGTAACTTAAACCTTCAAAAATGGTTTCATTCAGTTGGTACAATGCTGCAGTACTTGGTAGATCTTTGAATATTTTTTCCATAATGCGATGTCCAGAGTTCACAAACTCTTGTTGCAAAGGGCCAAATATACTATTAGTAAGTGGTATGGGACAAACCAGTGACTCCATGGTGAAATAAAGAGCACATGATCCTTCCCAAACAAGATGCCACCACTGCTAAATCCTGCAGTTTGCTGCAGGAAAAATACATTGTTATTGCGTAGGCAAGCTCTACTATTTAGAGAAAAGCAGAAACCTCAACTTTCTGTGAAAGTTTCTGATTTCTTCAAATAATAGTTCAAGTTGTTTTTGATCCTCTTTTAGGGAGGGAGGGCAAATGGATAGGACACTTCATAATAGGCAGATAGATGATGACCTGGGATCCCCAGTGACATGCTCTCAACTTTTCCAGTAATGTACACTTGCCACCTTTGTCCTTATTTGTAGTGTCTAAAACAATAAATGTCCAATACTAGTACAACCAAAGTAAAATGAATCTCCAAATTATAAAAAGCTTAGTCATTTCTAACCATTTTGCTAAAATTCCAAGTCCTATTGACATGTTTAAGTGTGTTCGTTTATAACAATGGGTAACATCAATTATAATGAAGTAGGAAAAGATAAGGAAAACCTAGAGAAAATCACTAGTTCAAGACCACAGTCAGCTTCCAGATTCCAGAGCAACAAAATAATCCACATGTTGAAATTTGAGAACTTCATTGCCCCAGCTAGTCCAACCCGGCTGTAAATTTCGAGCAAACAATTCCAAACACTGCCCATTTGGCTTCATATAATCTTTCAGAACCTCTGTTCAAAACAAAACACAAATATAAAACAAAAACACAAAAATTATTTCAAAGAAATGAATCAAATTCCTTTTAGGGTTAAGAATAGAAAAGCACTGATGTTTCCTTTAAAAAGAAAAGGCAGGTTAATTTCTGATTTCCCCTCTGGCTTTCTATTAATAGTTCAAAAGTCATTTGAAATAAGCACCTTTGAGACTGAGAACAATATTGTCAGAATTTTCAGTAGTCCTGATTTATTGGATTTCATTTGTAGGTGAGAAATGAAGATTTTAACACCCACTGATGTGACTTTTTCATTTTCCAATACTGATGACCTATCTCCTGAGTATCACTTCCTGTGTTTTTTTAATAATCTATGCAGAGAAAGAAAATTCTTAGAAACAATATGAAGACAACATACTTTATAAAGTCTCAGTCTCTCGAAGCATAAAGAATTAAGACACAGAAATGTCCAGAACAAATAACAAATAACTCAAGTCCCTAGTTATAAATTTAGCGATATTAAAAACATTCCTTCACTTTCAGATTACAAATTCTTCTATACCAAAAATTTCAACATGTTATTTCTAAAGTTAAGTATTTCCTATTCAAATTTTTTACTGAAAACTATATTTTGTTGGAGAAAAGTTACCTCATATACATACGTATTTATGTGTATAGTGTATATATGTTGACTGTAATCTGCACTGACAAAAAGTACTTCTTAAAGAGTATGATCATTTGAATGATAAAATTTAAATCAATTTAACCTTGATCATGTTGCTGTTTTTTATTCATCACATCACAGGATTAGGTATGAAAATAACGATCAGGAATAAGAAGTCACAAGAACTAGTAAAATATAGTTTTGGGTCGTACCCAGCGATGCACAGGGATTACTCCTGGCTCATGCACTCAGGAATTACTCCTGGTGGTGCTTGGGGAACCATATGGGATGCTGGGAATCGAACCCGGGTCAGCCGCGTGCAAGGTAAATGCCCTACCCGCTGTGCTATTGCTCCAGCCCTAAAATACAGTTGTTAATTGTTTCACAATATTAAGCTTGAGGCACAAGGGGAATCTTTAAAATTCCCCGAAAGAGGGCATGGAGTGATAGTACAGTGGATAGGGTATTTGCCTTGCATGAAGACAACCCGGATGCAATATCCAACATACCATATAGCCCCTGGGCCTGAAAGGAGTGATACCAAATAAAGTAAAATAAAATAAAAATAAAATTCCCTGAAAAAATGACAAAAGCACCTTAGGAATACTTAAAAGGGACAAGGTTTAGGGCCATAGATATGGCTTAATAGGCTGAGCACATGCTTTTACATGCAGAGTATCCAACTTCAATCCCTGGCACAACATAGTACCCCAAGCACTGCTAGGAGAAACCCTCTGCACAGATCTAGGGATTAGCCCCAGAGCAACCCAAGCTGAGACTCAAAACAAAACAACCAAAATATACAGGCAAGGTTTACAAGATAATACATATCAGAGCTAGAAGTTAACTCAAAGGGCTTGAATGTTGAAGACTCCAAATTTAATGACCAAAACTACATGTGCCACCTCCCTCACAAGCACCACTGGGTAAAGCCCTGCTGGTCCTTAAGAACCACCAAATGTAGCCCTGGTGGCCCTTGCACACGCTGGATGTAGCCCTAATGTCACTGAGGAACTGGGTAAGCATTGCTAGGAAAGCACCCCGCCTCCAAAAAATAGATTAATGGTCCAAAGGCTCAAGACAAAGGTATATAAGAACTTCTCCACAGATCTTTTTTTTTTAATTAGTGAAACGGGCTGGAGTCATAGCACAGCAGGTAGGGCTGCATTGCCTTGCGCATAGTCAACATGACTGACCCAAGTTCAATTCCTCTGCCCCTCTCGGAGAGCCCGGCAAGCTACCGAGAGTATCTCACCTGCACGGCAAAGCCTGGCAAGCTCCCCTGTAATGTATTTGACATGCTAAACACAGTAACAAGTCTCACAATGTTACTGGGCCCACTCGAGCAAATCGATGAACAACGGGAGGACAGTGATACTTGATTAGTGAAACACCATGAGGTAGAGTTGTAGACTTACAAGTTTTTGTGCTTGGGTTTCAGTTAAACAATTACCAAGTACCCATCCCACCACCAGTACCCATTCTCCACCCCCACCAATCCCAGTATCCCCACCCCCCACCCCCCATCCCACCCTTCCTCTGTGGCAGGGCACTCCCTTTTGTTCTCTCTCTTCTTTTGGGTACTCCACAGAACTAAACTTACCATTATCCAGGGGGCTCGATGGTTCTCGAGGGGTAAGGGAAGGGAGAATACTGGGAAAATGGTAAAGGGAAGCAGACACTCTGATGGAGGGTATGGTACTGGAATATTATATGCAGGAAACTCAATCATGAACAGTATCGGAAATCATGCCTAAGGTAACATTTTTAATAATGTTTTAAAAGATAATAAATTTTTATAAAAACATCTCTCATATATGGTATATGAAGAAACCTAGTAAGGGAACAAGAAATGAAAATGTCCAAAGTCATTACAACAGAGCTTACATGGGAGTTGGGAGTGACTGGGAAGGATCCTTGGGACACGGGAAGGGGTTGGAATGATGTCTCCATGAAAACCATAATCACCAGTACTGTAAACCCCAGTAGCACAATAAAAATGGTTAGAAAAACTCGGGACATTGGTGGTAGAAAATGTACACTGGTGGAGGGATGGGTGTTCGATCATTGTATGATTGAAACTCAAACATGAAAGTTTTCTAACTGTAGCTCACAGTGATTCAAAAAAAAAAAAAAGAAATTTAAAAAAAGCAAAAAGATAACAAATCAAAATGTTTAGGTTTCATAATAGTATTTATAATATTCCGCATTGCTCTAACAACAAAATAATTTTCTTCTGAAAGCAATAGCCCTATTTATCACAATAAAAAAAAATATATATATATTGTTTAACCCAACTAGAACTCAAATTTAGACCTTGCTAGTTTCTAGAAGATCCTGACATGATTAGTCTGTCATATAATTAGATGCCACTAAACTTGAAAGAGAAAGATTTCCGTTGGGCCTTACATGCCAACAGCCCAACATCACTTTTCTACTTTGCCCCCATAAATTCAATGCCTTACCCAATTCACTTCTAATGCAGGCTAAGACTGTACTGAAGCAAGGATGTAATGGGCTTTTTTGGCTTGTTTGCTCAGTTTTCTGAACAAAGATCTTAGAAAAAACTCTATTTTGGAACCTGAAGCTGGAGTCAGCACCAAACTGTTTACTATCCTGAGCATCCACTATAATTAGTGCTATGGGACTTAAGACAGAAACTATCATGCTTTCTAATAGTTCACAATCTAACAGGAACTTGGAATGGAATAATATCTATAATCTAAATTCATTCTCTACCCCCTACTGTCTCACTGCAATACACAGGTTAAAATTTCCATAATTTTTAAAATATGTACTTCTATATAGTGATAGGTAGGGCGTTCGCCTTACAAGCGGCCAAGATGGCCGACCCGAGTTCGATTCCTCCGCCCCTCTCGGAGAGCCCGGCAAGCTACCGAGAGTATTGGATATGCCAGACACAGTAACAACAAAGTCTCCAATGGAGACATTACTGGGCCCGCTCGAGCAAATCGACGATCAACGGGAGGGCCTTTACCTTTACCTTACTATGATGATCACAATATATTCTTAGTCAACCATTAGTTTGTTATACTTAAAATAGAATTTTATATGTAAGTCTCAACTTAAAATGGAAATTTATAAATGGAAAATTATAAATTTAAGTAAGGATTATATATATAGCACTGTAGCACTGTTCTCTGGTTATTCATCAATTTGTTCGAGCGGGCCCAATAACGTCTCCATTGTGATACTCGCTACTGTGTTTGGCATATCGAATACGTCACGGGTAGCTTGCCAGGCTTTGCCATGCGGGCGAGATACTCGGTAGCTTGCCAGGCTCTCTGAGAGGGGCGGAGGTATTGAACCTGGCTCAGCCGGGCCAGCCGTTTGCAAGGCAAACACCTACCACTGTGCCATTGCTCCAGCCCACTTATATAATTAGATAACGTGGCTTTAGCAAAACATTGTTTTAATCAACAGAAAAGAAGCAATCCATTCAACAGCCCACCATTCCCCCTTTCCTCTGGGAGCAAAGAGTGAAGTCTAGAGAATAAACAGCTTAAACATTAGTGATTGATTTGATTTTCATTAAATTATGTTTTACTCTTCAAGTATTAGTATGTAAAGTAGCAAAAAGGTACAGAAATTCCTCAAAGAGAAGTTATAAAAATTAAAAGTTTCCCCTGATCACCACTTAGGTGGTCCTGATGCCCAAGAAAGCAATACAGGCCCACGCTAGAGGGGAAGCATCTCCGAGAGTAGCACCTAGTATACATATGTTCATATATATGCAAATGCCTATGTTTCTATATATAATTAAAAATAAATAAAAATTTTATTCAACTACTTTGTGCACGATTTTCCTATTTATAATCTTAAAACAATATAAATTCTGAGGTTTTGTAAGCCTTGCTACTGATGGCATCTTTTAATCTATAGAAAGTTAAAATTTAAAAATAGAGTAAATGTATCATTTTGAAAGGGAATTTGTTGTCTATTTGGTAAAACTAGATAACATTCAACTTTTTGTTTGGGTCTTTCCAGAAATCAGAGGATGTTTAATTTTATAAATTTGCATTAAAAAGTTTAAGAACATTTACATATAAAATCTCTGGGTATTCTTAACAGAACATGTACCATTCCTTGTTATGATTTCAGCATCAAATATACCACAGAAATCTGAAAGCTGCTTTCTGGTGATTTTATGTTTATAGTCCTTGACTTAAAATTCTGATGACGCTATATAAGAGCTTAAAAATAATTACACATATTTCTTCATGCTCAAAAAGGTTCTTTAACCAGAATATAGTCAAGACAAACGAATTGCATATATGGAGTCATGCTGACATTTTTCTCCAAATTAAACTTTTATTGTCAAATGTTCTCAATTCTAAAAATAAGTATGTGCTGCTCTCTACTGGAAATATGGCAGAACTACATTTCACAGATAATAGGTTACTCTTAAGATTCTTTTTTTAATCTTTAAATTTTAATTCTACTAGCTAGAATTATAACTAGCTAATTATTTTTAAATGTTAAGTCTTTAGGTTGGAGTGATAGGACAGCAGGTAAGGTGTTTGTCTTTGAGCTATGCTTGAATTTTTAATGTGGGGTGGGGGGCAGTGCTGAGGGCTGGGAGGGAGACAACCATGAAGTTCAGAAACTCCCACACACAAAATACCCAAGGACAGTAAGAGATAAGGGCCAGGAGGATTACTCCACAGCTTGGAAGCCAGCCTCACATGGGGGGGAGGGGTAAGGGAGGGAGAGAGGCAGCTCAGATACAGAACAGACTACCAAGTAAAGGGTACTTGGAGGGTCCACTCAAGATGGGAGATGTGTGCTGAAAGCAGACTACAAACTGAACATGGTGGCCACTCAATACCTGTATTGCAAACCACAACTCCCAAAAGAAGAGACAAAGTAAAAGGGAATGTGCCTGCCACAGAGGCGGGGGGGGGGGGGGGGGGTGTTAATGGAGGGTTGGTGGGAAGGATACTGAGATCATTGATGGAGGAGAATGGGCACTGGTGACTGGTGGAGGGATAGGTACTCAATCATTCCATGACTGAAAGGTAAGCATGAAAGTTTGTAAGTATGTAACTGTAACTCACGAGGATACATAAAAAAATTTTTTTTTTTTTAAAAAAGAAAGTCTACACAAGCTGTTAAAAAAAAAGGCGGAGCAGGGGGCTGGAGCAATAGCACAGTGGGTAGGGTGTTTGCCTTGCACGCGGCTGACCCGGGTTCGATTTCCAACATCCCATATGGTCCCCCAAGCACTGCCAAGAGTAATTCCTGAGTGCATGAGCCAGGAATAACCCCTGTGCATTGCCTGGTGTAACCCCAAAAGCAAAAAAAAAAAAAAACCTCCCACACACAAAGTGTTTGCTCTAGTCTTTTAAGTCATCTTTCTGGCCCCTCACTTGGACTTCTAAGTGAAAAAAAAAAAGTACTAAGACACAGCAACAAAGAAGAAAACCGACTGGAGGCCCCACAGCTCCCGGAGAATGCTCCGGGCCCCAAACAGAACCGATATCACCAGGAGGTCCCAGATGGGGTAGGAGCTGCTGTCCCGCCTTCTCCAGATGGAATCCCGGTGACCATGAGCTTCTACAAGCATGGCTCTGGCATGCGGGTACCAGGACATTTTTCCCAGTCCACTTACACAGTTGCATGACATTTCCTTATAGGCAAAATGATCAATGGAAAGTAAATCATCCAACAATTCTCCCTGAAAATCAGGCTTGACTCTTTTGCAAACCACAACACCCAAAAGGAGAGAGAGAACAAAGGGGAATGCCCTGCCATAAAGGCAGGGTTGGATGGGGGGGGCGGGGGGTGGGAGGGATACTGGGATCCATGGTGGTGGGAAATGGGCACTGGTGGAGGGATGGGTATTTGATCATTGTATAATTGAAACCCAAGAACAAAATTTCTAAGTCTACAACTGTACCTCATGGTGTCTCACTAATAATTTTTTTAAAGTACTAAGACAAACTAAACTTTGATGCACCCTGAATAGTAAAGAAAATTCAAGCTAGAAGATTAAGTTAGATTTCCTCCATCAAGTATAACTAGTGTCAGACATTTTCTTCTTAAAGAATAGTACAATCTCATTTTTCATCTAAGTAATACATTTAAGACTCTAAGGGGCTGGAACAATAGTACAGGAGGTAGAGCATTTGCCTTACATGCAGCTGACCCTGGTTCGATTCTCAGCATCCCTTATGGTCCCCCAAGCACCACCAGGAGTAATTCCTGAGTGTCAAGAGTAACCCCTGTGTATTGCCCGGTGTAACACTCAAAGTTTATTCACTGAAGACCCCTGAGTCAAAAAAAAAAAAAAGATCAAGATGTAGACATTTTACCTTTTCTAGAACTATATCAAAATTCTTCTAGAGAATCAATTTTTTCCCTGATAAATTTTTTCTCTCTCCTCTCCTCTTTTCTCTCTCTCCCCTCACCTCCCCTCCTTAAGACAAGTGAAATCCTTCTAGATTTTATCAATAAAAATTCCTAGACATTTTTATTCACTTTCTAACTCATAAACAACGCCACATTCTACAAAATGGTATGACAGGCCGCCTATAATTGGCCAGGTAGCTTGAAAGTTTGGAGTCTTTTAACTGGAGGGGTGGGTCACAAAATCAATAAAGTATGCATTTCTGAAGACTTTAAATAGCTAACTGGAATATCAAATTTAATATCTCTCAAGGATTTGCATTCTCATTTTTAAACTTCACTTTAAACACTCTATCATTTTTCTACTCTGTGCTACCAAATCTCAAATATTTAAAAACAATCCACAAAACTTTACCAAATTAATATCATTTTATTTATATAAGCACACTGAGGTGAAGAATGATCAAAGTGACACAGGGAATCAATGGCATCAGGATTCATCCTCTTGTTAGACTTTCTCTAAACCCCAAATTCTTCACTATTCCTTGCTGCCTGGGTAACTGAGTGGGGAACATTACAATGAAGTAGGAAAACTTCCGACTGCTACAATTACCTTCCCAGTGGTTCAGTAAAGCAACTCTTCTCTTAACAAACTGAGTCTCTCTACCAAATCTCCAAAGAATTCAAACTGTTGGGGCTGGAGTAAAAGCACAAAGGGTAGGGTGTTTGCCTTGCACACGGCTATCCCAGGTTCGATTCCCAGCATCCCATATGGCCCCCTGAGGACCACCAGAGGTAATTCCTGAGTGCAGAGCCAGGAGTAAACCCTGTGCATCGCCGGGTGTGACCCAAAAAGCAAAAAAAAAGAAAAACAAAGAAAAAAGGAAGGAAGGAAGGAAGGAAGGAAGGAAGGAAGGAAGGAAGGAAGGAAGGAAGGAAAGAAGGAAGGGAAAGAAAGGAAAGAAAGAAAGGAAGAAAGGAAGGAAGGAAGGAAGGAAGGAAGGAAGGAAGGAAGGAAAGAAAGAAAGAAAGAAAGAAAGAAAGAAAGAAAGAAAGAAAGAAAGAAAGAAAGAATGAATCCAAACTCTTAATTGCTCTCCTGAACTCCTGGTTGTAGAACAGGCAAGAGATGGAGTAGTAAAATAAAAACCCAAGCTAAACTGTAGTCTTCATTCAATCAAGACCAGTGACAGGGAGGGAACACTGAAGATAAACGGCACAAGAGAAAGGTAGAAGCAGTTAAAACCTGAACTTGTCTCTATTTAGTAATTTCTGCTGTAGAATTTTAAATTAATTTTAATTTTAATTAAAATAGCACAACTCAGATTAAATTTACAGATATCTGGGGCATTGAAACACAAAAATTCCATCCTTTTACCAAATTCACATAAATATCAATTCTATTTTATAAAAAACATACCAGCAAGAGGTGGCTTATGTGAATGAAGAGTACAGGGCACACTGACAATTAACTTGTGGTCTGGAACAGGAAGCACTTTTTCATCTGCATTCCTAATTAAAACATAACAATAAAGCAAACAGAATGGTAAAGGCGAACTATGCATGAACACATGAACACACACACACACCACAGCTACCTTGATATTTTTTATCTTTCAACATATATTTGAATTTATAGAAATTTAATAACAGAAAATTAAAGGAAATAAATCAAGTATTAAGACATTTTCTATCACACTAATTATTAGACATTAGACAAAACAAAAGACAAAACAATATTTCATGTACTATATCATTCCTATTTTTCTACTCTCAACCACTTTCAGATTTTCAAAACAAGGTAAAAATTAAGAAAGACCAATGATCATACTGTTGATAATTTTTAAATCCTAAAACTTAATAAAACTACATAATTCTGGGGGAAAAAATTATGTTTCTTACCTTTCTGGTGAAGCAGATTTGTCTTGAACTCTCCCAATTATAAGCCCTTCATAAGGCTTTTTGTGCAGAGAATCTAACGGGAACACAAATTCTCCTGAATTGGTAATCTGATAGAAAGACATAAAAAAGGAAAAAAAAACTTATCTCTAAATATTCGAGAAAAGGTTTGTTTCCCCATCAATATATATAGTTTCTACCAAAGAAGAACAAGTTATTAACTCCCTAGGTTAGAACGGTTCAATAAAAAAATGCAGACAGACAGGGGGCTGGAGTGATAGCACAGAGGGTGTTTGCCTTGCACGCAGCCCAACACGGGTTCAATTCCCAGCATCCCATATGGTCCCCTGAGCATGGCCAGGAGTAATTCCTGAGTGCATGAACCAGGAGTAACCCCTGTGCATCACTGGCTGTGACCCAAAAAGCAAAAAAAAAAAAAAAAAAATGCAGACATCCAGGGCCACAGCTCAGCTCACAGCAGAGCAGCAATTCCACTCCTGGGAATATGCCCCAACGGCCCAAAAGCACAATGCAGAAAAGACATTATTTGCACTCCTATATTCACTGAGGTTTTATTTAAAATAGCCAAAATATGGAAACAACCCAAGAACAGATGACTGGACAAAGAAACTACAGTACATACACACCTGGAAATATTACTTAACCATAAAAAAAATGATGAAATCATACAATTTGCTGCCATGTGGAGAGTATCATGTTGAGTGAAGTTCAACATGAGAGGGACAGGCACAGTATGATCTTTCTCAGATACAGAATAAAGAAACTTCAGAGGGAAATATCACATACCCAAAGGCAATAGATGAATAACAAAACGCCCATGATTTCTTTTATCTGTGTAATACTTTTTATGTCAGTTCTTGTGGGAATTACCAGAACTCAAAGTATTAAAAAAAAAAAAAAGAATGGATTACCATGGAGTAATACAAGGGTGGAGACGCTGGTGGAATGGGTGCTGTTTTAACATTGTATGCATAAAACCCTATCGTTAATCATACTATAAATCATGAGTCTTGAAGTTAAGATAAGTAAATTTTTTAATTAATTTTTAAAAAAGGCAATAGATGAACTTTAGTATCAAGCTTGCCATAGGGGGTGGGGACGGGATGATAAGAGACTATTAAGACAATGGTGGAGGGTAAAAGGCCTGCCATAGATAGCTTAGAGGCAGGCTGGAGAGCAGGAGGGAAACTGGAGACACACTGGTGAGGGGACTGGTATTAAAACACTGCATAGCTGAAACTCAAGAATATCTTTGGGTGTGGCTTCCCAAAATAAAATTACTTGAAACTGACAATAAGTGCCTTTTTCTCACCTCTCTAGAGAGAAAGTATCTCTCCTACAGAGTGCTATATAAACATAAGCTAATTCTCGTTCTCTTTTTCCCCAATTTGGTTGCTATGTAATTCACATGTAACAGTCCAAGATGTATAAAATAATTATTGGATATGTATTTTGACTGATTATCATAATACATTACATTAACATTTACCACTTCATATAGTTACATTTTTTGCTATAAATGTAAAGATATATTCTTAGCAACTTCCAAACATTCAAAATAGTACTATTACCTATGACTATTATGCTAAATATTATGTTCCCAAGACTTATATCTAGAAGTTTATATCTTTTGACCAAAAACGTTGTCAAAAAGCTAATTTTTATTCTTTGGAGATACTTTATACTCAGCACATTATGCCTTCTGTTCTAACAATTGCCAAAAGGGATAATTATATAAGAATTCTCATGATATTATATTATAGTGACATACTGTCTTATACTATCTCTTAGAAATAATTACTACAGATTAATGGTCTTGGCTTTTATGTATTAACACCTTATTTTCTTTATAGAGGGGGATCTCTTCCTCACTTTGTCCCTGGTCTCTGGTTATAAAATAAACATGCCTCATAATGGACAGGCGAAATGGGATATATTTCTGTCATGGTCGTTTATAAAAGTAAACAAAGCTAAGACCTGCTTGTACAAGGCCAATCCCAATTGGATCCACAAAGTTAAAGGCTTGCCGGAGCACTAAGCCAGAAATAGACCCCCATGCCTAACACCAAGTGCAGTCCAACCCTGCTAAAAAAAGTTATCCTTAGATTGAAGAGACAGCTGGACAGCACAAGATCTGCATGTGGGAGGCACAGGTTTTATCATAAGTACCACATGGTCTACAGAGCACTATAGGATTTAACCCAAAAAACAAAAAATAAATAATTTTTTAAATAAATAAAATGGGACCAGAGTAAAAGTACAGTGGGTGGGGCACTTGCCTTTCACTTGGCTGCCCCAGTTTTTACCCAGCTTCCCATATGGTCCCCCAAGCACCACCAGAGGTAAATTCTGAGTATAGGACCAGCAGTAACCCCTGAGCACCACCAAGTGTGGCCTAAAAACAAACAAAAGTAATGAATTAATTAAATGGCATCCTTTATCTCCTCGATTAATTTTCTAAGATTAACAGTTTCAAAGTTTTGAACTCTACTACAAAAAGAAAGACACAGAACATAGAGGTTTAAAAAAAATGCGGATGAGAATTGGATCTTCTCAGAGTAGGAGTGAGCACCCTCCCCCAGTCCTTAGTATTTCTGGAGCCCCGGAAGCCAAGTCCACATCCCACAGTTGCTGCCAAGTCAACTAAGCCACTGTCAGTACTTTACAGATTCATGACTAATTCTCGAAAGAGAGGCAAACCAAGCAGCAAAAATGTATGGGTATTGTGTCCATACTGAAAAATCTGGGGTCCCCAGGAAGGAGAACAGTTCAAGTCCCAGCCCTGCCAAAGCCCTGGAAGCTACACCCATGTGCCACAGCCCAACTTCACGGCTTCGTGACTAATCTCCACAGAGACATCAAAAGGCAAAACTTTCAAGTATTACAGTTTTCAGGCTTAGAACTCTGGGGTCTTCTCAGATTGGGGACGGGAGGCCTCCCCCATCCCCGTATTTGCGGAAGTCACACCCACATCCCACAACTACCACCACGCAAACTTATCAGCCCAGTTCTACAGATCTTAAAGTTTCTGGACCACGGCGACACTTCCAAATTCCACAATACTGATATCCCAGTAGAAAGTAACATAGAAGCCAGCTAAGTTCAACAAACTAAAACAGTATCACAGAAGGCTTAATTAACAACAAAGAGCTTAGTAAATCCTCAGATAAGAATTTAACTACCCCATAGTGAGATATAACAATTTTCACAAATTTTCATTTACTAAGTATTTTTGGGTTTTTTTTTGGGGGGGGGAATCACACCTGGCGATGCTCAGGGATTACTCCTGGCTTTGCACTCAGGAATTACTCCTGGAGGTGCTCACGGGACCATATGGGATGCTGGGAATCAAACCTGGGTTGGCTACGTGCAAGACAAACGCCCTACACGCTGTGCTATCACTCCAGCCCCAACTGAAGCATTTTTAATCATTCCACTAGCCATTTAGTTGTAACAAGCAATATAAAATTAATTATTTTTGTGCCTGCTTAAAAGAATAAAAGTATTTAGCAGCAAAGTAAAAGACTATGTTGAAGGATATACTGAAGTGATTACCATATCAAAAACTGCTATTAGCTTTCCTGCATGCTATTTTCAACAAATAACTTTAATTTCTGGACTTACTTTTACCCAGTGCCATTCTGCAACTACGGCCACAGACCAACAAGGATAAAGTTCTTCCTTTACAAAGCGGAGGATCTTCTGTCTATTGGTGACCCAAGTGATAACCAGACAATTTGGAGCAGCCAGCTTAGAGATGGGGAGTTGTTTAATTTGCAGATAAGATAAATAACTGTATCTAAATATAAACAGAAAAAAATTAGAAAGATTCACAATAAAAAAAGGAAAAAAGTGATAAGGATTCATTGGTAGTAGGAGAGTGAATGCATTGCATGTGTGAGATCCTGGGTTCAATCCACAGAACCAAAAAAAATGAAGTAAGGACACCTTAAACAATGGTCCAAACCAAAAAAGGCTCATAGAACTATTTATTTCTACAACTAACTATGGAGCCACAGTGACATCTGGTGGACATATTAGACACAAGTCAGAAATAACTAAAATTTTTGGATATTTAAAATTGTCAAGGTAAAGGCCCTCCCATTGATCGTCGATTTGCTCGAGCGGACCCAGTAACGTCTCCATTGGAGACGTTTTATATATATATATATATATATATATATATATAGTGGGGCTCTGAGGACCATATACTACATATATACTATATATATATAATTATATATAATTATATATAATATATAATTATACAATATATATAATATATTTATATATAATATATAATTATATATATATAATTATACCTGTGTGTATATATATATATAGTGGGGCTCTGAGGACCATATACTACATATATACTATATATATATATATATATATATATAATTATACCTGTATAATCCTTGAGCACAAAGCTGGTAGTAAGCCCTTAAAACAGTTGAGTGAGGCCCAAAACAACAAGTCTCAATATCCCACTATATTTTAACCTCTCAAGCTGCTTCTTTCTTCTTTCCCAATCAACTCCACAGACTCCCTCCTTTCATTACACACACACACACACACACACACACACACACACACACACAATTCTACAGTTTTACATCTTCTGGTGATTGATCACAGGAAGTTGTTTCTCTTGTTAGAATACTACAACAATCAAATGAATGAGGTCCTTTCTACAAACCCAACTCAGACACAATCGGGAGAGAAGAAGTCAGTATTCATCTAGCTACCCTGTTGCTGCTTTCAAGCGATACCCCAACCACCTGTACACAGAACTCCCTTCTCCACAAAAACTAAGGCATCCCACTAAGCTAGCATCAAAAGTTTCTTTCAAACCCATGCTATCCTGCCATTCCATACTCAATGAGGATTTAAGCTCTAAGATCTTTCTACCACTATCCTTAAATAGTTCATATAAATGTAATCATACAACATGCGACCTTCGAATCTGTCTTAATTAATTTGGCATATATTTTTAAGGTTATCATTCTAGTTCTTCCTGGGAAAATCCTATGACCACTAGAGGTCGCTGGGACTGTAGAGAGCACCCAGATCCCAACTTCTCTGGGAATCCAGCTGTTGCCAGGGAAACCTGACATTCTTCTAGAATAACATAGATTAACTGGCCTTGATCTACCAGCGGCTGGTGCCTTAAGATGTGGGAAACAGACATCTCTGAGTGTCAACAATACATCAACTTTCTCTGGCTTAGAGCTTCAAGGACAGTGCTTCAGCAGCTTCCTCCTCGTCATAATAATAATATACCTCCTTTCACCACCTGCTTGTTAATGTCTGTAGGAACATTACCTCAGTTTCTATTTAACCACTACAATTCCTAATAAACTCTGTCATGTGACTAGGAGCTATGGCACAGGGGGTGACTTTGTCTCAGTTATATGGTCTCTGAGCACCTGCTGCCCTAGACCAACAGACTGTCTTCTCATTCCTGGGGCCTCCATAGTTATGAGATTAACTACAGTTTTCTGTGTTATTGCATGTATAAAAATTTCTTTTTTGGGGGGTGGATAAATAACTTTCCACTATGTAGATATATATGCATGCATATATATGGATATATGGACATATATTTATGCATATGTATGTATACATGGACATATGTGTATATATGCATATATATAGCCTTTTAACTTCATACATTATATATTGATATAGATATCCCTTAACTTCTGCATGCCTACACACTCCCAAATCTTCTTGCTACTCAGTCTCTTCATTTACTTATTTTTCACAGTTGAAGAAGAAAGTAGTCAATAATGCTAAGACATTCAAATAATCCACAAATACAGTTCAAAAAATTCCTATTATTACTCTTATCTAAAGTAGAAAGTATAGAAGAGGGGCCTGAGAAATAGCAGAGGTCAGGTACTTGCCTTGCACACAGCATAAACACTAGCATCACCGGGTGTGGCCCCAGAACAAAAAAAAAAAGAAGAAAATGGGGGGAAACAAAAGGAGTAGCTGACAAAACAAGTTACCTCATAACTGAAGTCTTACATAACAAACGTGCTATCTTAAAGCTCCATAAGATATCTGACAGGGATCTCACTAGCTAAAATCAGGGGCATGGGCATTCGTTATGAAGGCTATATAAAAAAATCTATCTTGTCTTTTCTAGCTTCTAGAGAACTATTTCTAAAGTGACTGATACCACCCCCAGGGGCATGCTGGAATAATCCAGGGATGCCGGCAGTATAAACTGCAGTATAAACCTCAGGCGCTACTGGGGAGCATCTTCTAATTGGTAACTTAAAGAGGGTAGATTTCCAGAGAGCACTGAGTGGTTTCTTTTCTTGAAAAGAGGGTAATAGGTAAGTTTGGGACCCTCTATTCTAAATGGCCATAACTTTCTTTAGCTCATGCTCCACTTTGCCTCAATCTCCAAAGCCAGAAAAAACATGCTGAGTCTTTGCCACACTGATTTTCTCTACTCCCTCTTCAACTTTCAGAGTAATCACCCTTGTGATTACTAAATCTTCTTTCCTTAGCAAACTTAATTCCAGCTTTAATTTTCATTTCCCTTTGCCAAGAAACCTAACATTCAGAAAGTCCAGGATTGGGGTATGTGAGGTATGGGACATCTTTAGGGAACCAAAATCTTGTCTTCCATGGATGCACAAGTTAACAACAAAATATTTACATCACCTTATACAATACCTCTTAATCATGGAGAAATAGTAACTTTACAGTAAATCAACCAAAACTGTCATCAAAACTAACACAAATAACAATAGAAAAAAATTATATATGTATATATATGGTTTCTGAGAAAAAAAGAGAAATCATAGAAGATACTAGTGCTTTGTGATATTATGATATCAAAAAAACATGGTCTGAATCTAATCAAGAGGTGTAGGATAACACTGTTTTGTCCTTCCTCAGGCAGCTTAGGTTTATCTGGTCACACCCAACCCAGTGCTCCCATTCTTTTATCTGCAACTACTTCTCTATGCTCTCTTCCCCAAACAGTTAATCAGCTTATTCCCCTAATCAGTTTCTGTTAATTTGTAAGGTAAGATCTTTCTAGGACACTGAACTTATATTGTAAGTTAATATTGCCTTTCTCCTCTCCTTATGTCTTTTGAATCACAATCACAATCACAAATCATCCTGTTATTCGTTGATTGCCTCGAGCAGGCCCCAGTAACGTCTCCTTCATCCTAGCCCTGAGATTATATTCAAGGCTCTTTGGGAGAATGAGACCCATCATTGTTACTGGTATTTGGCATATTGGGTACGCCACGGGGAGTTTGCCAGACTCTACCGTGTGGGCAGGCTACATTCGGTAGCCTGGCAGTTTGTCAAAGTAGGAATGAGATGTCATAATAAGATGTCGCGCGGCCGCAAATGCGGCCACGCAGTTCCGGGACCTGGTTTTTATAGTCTCTGAGTCTTGGCCGCTGATGGGATTACATGGCGCCAGGGGGCCAGTTGGTGGGTGTGACCCCCGCCTACTGGAATGTGGAGGATCTGGGTGGAGGATGCTCGACTTCAATCCAAGTAGGCTTGGAGATCTTGGCCCCGGAACCCACGTGGCTTTGTCCCTCTGCCTATACCTTCAGGTGTGCGGAGAGTGGTCTCAGCATGGTGGTGGCTGGTCCTGGAGGTCTTCGGCTGCCGGGGCCCTGGTCAGGCCGGGGAGGAAAGCTCAACCCGCTCCCCTCCAAGGGGCCCCGGCGAGGAATAGCCAGGCGCGGGGGCAGGAGACTGCACTGTTGTCTTCCAGGAGCTGGTTTTTATAGTCTCTGAGTCTTGGCCGCTGATAGGATTACACGGTGCCAGGGGGCCAGTTGGTGGATGTGACCCACGCCTACTGGGATGTGGAGGATCTGGGTGGAGGATGCTCAACTCCAATCCGAGTAGGCTTGGAGATCTTGGCCCCGGAACCCCCGTGGCTTTATCCCTCTGCCTGTGCCTTCAGGTGTGCGGAGAGTGGTCTCAGCATGGTGGTGGCTGGTCCTGGAGGTCTTTGGCTGCCGGGGCCCTGGTCAAGCCGGGGAGGAAAGCTCAACCCGCTCCCCTCCAAGGGGCCCCGGCGAGGAATAGCCAGGCGCGGGGGCAGGAGACTGCACTGTTGTCTTCCGGGAGCTGGTTTTTATAGTCTCTGAGTCTTGGCCGCTGATGGGATTACACGGTGCCAGGGGGCCAGTTGGTGGGTGTGACCCCCGCCTACTGGAATGTGGAGGATCTGGGTGGAGGATGCTCAACTCCAATCCGAGTAGGCTTGGAGATCTTGGCCCCGGAACCCCCGTGGCTTTATCCCGCTGCCTGTGCCTTCAGGTGTGCGGAGAGTGGTCTCAGCATGGTGGTGGCTGGTCCTGGAGGTCTTCGGCTGCCGGGGCCCTGGTCAGGCCGGGGAGGAAAGCTCAACCCGCTCCCCTCCAAGGGGCCCCGGCGAGGAATAGCCAGGCACGGGGGCAGGAGACTGCACTGTTGTCTTCCGGGAGCTGGTTTTTATAGTCTCTGAGTCTTGGCCGCTGATGGGATTACACAGCGCCAGGGGGCCAGTTGGTGGGTGTGACTTTTGAATAGTTTACTTTAAAGCAAGTTGGTGGGTATGTCTTTTGAATAGTTTACTTTAAAGCAATGTCCTTTTGTATTGACACAAGACAATTAATATTATGCTTTTATAACTAGGGATTTAACTGGCTTGAATATTTTTCATTCCCAGGCATCTGCTTTCTCATACCTCAGTTGCCCTCACTTTCTAGCACCCCCAAAGCAGGGTCCCGATGAGGGACTGGATGGAACCAGGGCAAGTGGTAAGCTATGTGCTACCCTGGCATCGAAATGGGCTTGGCCAAAGCACCACAATTCTTAACTATAAGTTAAGTGCTTGATCATGACAAATGCTTTCATGATCCAAAAGTAACGAGACTAGGACTCTGCTAGGGATAGGAAAGACTAATCTGGCCTGAGCACTGTAGTCTGAGATTGAGATGACCCCAGGAGAGCAATTCCATAAGCTTAATGCTTCTCGTACTGTGCCCATACAAAATGATTAATATTATGAATGCTTATATATTTGTTGGACAAGGAGAGGAAAAACACACCCATGAGATTCCACCGTTGGGTTGGTGGTCCTGCTGAAAGAGAATCTGTCCTAGAAGCAGCATCCTCTGAGGGAAAGAACTTTAACTTTCACAGTGCTCCCGAGTCACTCCCATTCCTTTATCTGTAACCACTTCTCTATGCTCTCTTCCCAAACCAGCTAATCAGTTTTTCCCCCAATCAGACTCAGTTAACTTGTAAGGTCAGATTCCTCAGAGATCTATGATTTTATATGTATGAGTGAAATATTGCCTTCCTCCTCTCCTTATGACTTTTGAATAGTTTACTTTAAAGCAATGTCCTTTTTGTATAGATACAGGAAGACAGCTAATATTACGCTTTTGTAACTTGGAATTTAATTGGCTTCGAAAATTATTCACTCCCAGGCATCTGCTTTCTCGAAGCCTCAGTTGCCCTTAGTTCCTAGCACCCCAAAAGCAGGGTCCCAATGAGGGACTGAATGGACCCAGGGCAAGTTGTGAGCTACCCAAGCATCGAAATGGGCCAGGCCAAAGTGCCACAATACTCAACTATAAGTTGAGAGCATGATCATAGACAAATACTGTCATGATCCAAAAGTAATGATGAGACTAGGACCCTACTAGGGATACGAAAGACTAATCTGGCCTGAGCACTGTAGTCTGAGATCAAGATGGCCCTAGGAGAGCAATTCTATAAGCTTAATTCTACAAGCAATTCTACAAGCTTATCTCTTACTGTGTCTATACTGTCACTGTCACTATCAATGTCACTGTCCTCCCGTTGTTCAACAATTTGCTCGAGCAGGCCCAGTAACGTCTCCACTGTAACAATTCGTACTGTGTTTGGCATATCGAATACATCACAGGTAGCTTTCCAGGCTCTGCCATGTGGGCGAGATACTCTCTGTAGCTTGCCAGGCTCTCCGAGAGGGGCAGCTGGAGCGATAGCAGAGTAGTAGGGTGTTTACTTTGCACGCAGCCAACGCGGCCGACCTGAGTTTGATTCCTCCACCCCTCTCGAAGAGCCTGGCAAGCTACCCGTGATGTTACTGGGCCCACTCAAGCAAATAAATTAACAATGGAAGGACAGTGCAGTGCAGTGCTGTGTCCATACAAAATGATTAATATTATGAATGCTTATATGTTTGTTGGACAAGGAGAGGAGAAACACACCCATGGGATTCCACCCTTGGGTGGGTCTTCCTGTTAATTGAGAATCTGTCCTAGTAGCATCCCCTGAGGGAAAGAACTTTACCCCTATTGATTGTGACCACCTGGCAGGCTACCAAATGTAACCTGCCCACACGGCAGAGTCTGGCAAACTCCCCGTGGCATACCCAATATGCCAAATACCAGTAACAATGATGGATCTCATTCTCCTAACTCTGAAAGAGCCTTGAATATGGCATTTTTTTAAAAATCTCAGGGTTAGGACGAAGATGTTACTGGGGCCTGCTCGAGGCAATCGATGAATAACAGGATGGTCGTGATTGTGACCACACCTATGTGTAAGCCCCAACCCCTCAAGGCTTTGGGATTTAACTAGATTGTAAGAGTTGGCTGGGGGATCAAGATCCAGAGTCCAGCACCAGGAGGAGAAGGAGAATGACTGGGTATCGAGAAAGAGAATAAAGTGGCATGGGGGAAGAAGAAGCAGGAGGAGAATCAGAGGAGAATGGAGATGGGAATGGAATAAACTGTAACTGACACCAACCAACTTGGCCCTTGTTTCCTTCCATCATCTGCCCAAGGTCATCGACCTCCCCTAGGTGGGGGAAAGTGGCCCTAGACTACCGAATGTGGGTGGTGGGAGAGATTGAGCGCTGTTGCTGCCCCTTTTTGTGTTTACACATCCCTCATGTTTCCTTTCTTGTTTCTTCTACTCCGGAGAAGCCCATGTTCTCTCTTGAGTACTTATTTCCTCTCTTTCTCTCCCCTCACATCTTTCTAAGGAATTTTAGTTCAGTGAAAACTATCTTGTTTCACAAAACTAAAATAATGACATGAATTGAAAAGAAACGTAAGGAATTCCAGTTAGGATGGCAGCTCTCAGCTGCATGAGTGAGTGCGGGTGACCCTTGGCTACTGGCACTCAGGGAGAGCGCTGGACCACGGGGAATGCGTGAGGATGGTGGCGCTCCCACAGCTCTCGCTGCAGCAGGCGGTGGCAGAGTTTGGATGTGTCTGAATAGGGCTCTCTGAGTCCAACTCGGAACCACTGCTGGGTGTGGTGCTGGGCACGGGTGTTGAGGTCCCAAAGTCGAGGAGGGTCTCCAGCACCCACCGTGGGTACCCGGTGATTCAACACTGAGGGAACAGGGGGACCAGGGCTGCCACCCTTTCCTCCCTGGACCAGCCCCACGGCATATTATAGAGGAAATCCTCCCTGAGTGCCAACTGTCTGAAGATCAAAAGATGAGGGCGTGTTTCCCCTGGTCAGGTTCTGCTGGACTTGTGGTTGCAGCCTGCTCAGCGTACCCAGGCTGCATACTGTAGCAGCCCTGGACCCAGTTCTGATCCCTGCCTACTCCACTTCTGCTGCTGCCTGAGGCTCAGGGGGCACAGCACTGTCAGCATGTCAACCTGGACACCCGGAGAGAGCCCATGAGCAGCCTGATGGTGCCCTCAGGTTTCCTGACACCGCAAAATCACCGCTGTGCCTCTGGCCAGACTCCAACAACTTAGGACCGTTTTGCAAGAAATTAAAGGGCCAAAAGTTAGGTATGTGAGAGCTACACCCACAAACCACCTCCAGCTTGGCTATACAAGCTCATTTATAGGCCTTGCTTCAGAGACCCATAAATAAACTTCGGAAAGATCAAAAGCTGCAGTTAATCTCACACCTGCACAAGGCAGTATACAATTAAGGTACATCAGAAGGCAGTGGGTTTGCCAGTGCCCACCCAAGCAGAGTCTTCAGCAGCCACTTACACCCACAATCCAAAATTATGTCATGACCCAGGCCAGACTCCACCTTTTCAAAATGGACCTCACCAAGACATTAACCACTGAAAATTCGGGTATGCAGGGTTTTGTGACTGAAATCCCCAAGCTTTCTTTAGTCAGAATGGGCTGCCTTCCCCAAGTTCCCTATACTCCTGAAAGCTCCAGCAGTCAACCCCACGAACCAACTCCAGAGCCACGATGGAAGCTCTTCCACTGGCCTTCTTCAGAGACCCAAAAGTAAATCTCAAAATAGATCAGAAGGCACAGTTTATCTCAGACCCACGAAAGGCTGTACATCTGATAGAGTACATCAGAGGGAAGTGACCACCCAGTAGCCACCCACTCTCACAATCCAAAATTGCCACCATGCCCTTGGCCGGATTCCACCATCTCAGGACAAACCTCACTAAAATATTAACCTGCTGAAAAATTGGGGTATGTGGGTTTTGTGACTGAAATCTCCAGGCTTTCTTGGTCGAGATGGACTATGGCTCTCCACCTCCCTGTACTTCTGGAAGCCCCAGTAGTCACATCCACAACCCAAAGCCACCACCCAGTTTCAAACCATGATGCACAAAAGGAGAGAGAGAGCAAGAAGAAAGGTGCCTGGCATAGAGGCAGACCAGAGGGTGGAGGAGGGGGGTAAAGGGAGGTAGGGATACTAGGGAAATTGGTGGTGGGAAATGTAGACTGGTAGAGGAATGGGTGTTGGAATACTGTATGACTGAAACCCAATTGTGAATAGCTTTGTGATAGTCTATCTCATAATGATTCAATAAAAAAAGAAAAGAAAAGAAAAGAAAGAAAGAAAGAAAGAAAGAAAGAAAGAAAGAAAGAGGGAGGGAGGGAGGGAAGGAAGGAAGGAATGAAGGAAGGAAGGAAGGAAGGAGAAAGGAAGGAAGGAAGGAAGGAAGGAAGGAAGGAAGGAAGGAAGGAAGGAAGGGAGGAAGGAAGGAGAGAAGGAGAGAGGGAGGGAGGGAGGGAAGGAAGGAAGGAAGGAGAAAGAAAGGAAAGAAAGGAAGAAAGAGAGAAAGAAAAGAAAGGAAAGAAAGAAAGAAAGAAAGAAAGAAAGAAAGAAAGAAAGAAAGAAAGAAAGAAAGAAAGAGGGCTGGAGCAATAGCACAGCGGGTAGGGCGTTCTCCTTGCACGCAGCCCACGGGTTTCGATTCCCAGCATCCCATATGGCCCCCTGAGGACCACCAGAGGTAATTCCTGCGTGCAGAGCCAGGAGTAAACCCTGTGCATCGCCGGGTGTGACCCAAAAAGCAAAAAAAAAGAAAAAGAAAGAAAAAAGGAAGGAAGGAAGGAAGGAAGGAAGGAAGGAAGGAAGGAAGGAAGGAGAAAGAAAGAGAGAAAGAGAGAAAGAGAGAAAGAGAGAAAGAAAGAAAGAAAGAAAGAAAGAAAGAAAGAAAGAAAGAAAGAAAGAAAGAAAGAAAGAAAGAAAGAAAGAAAGAAAGAAAGAAAGAAAGAAAGAAAGAAAGAAAGAAAGAAAGAAGGGAGGGAAGGAAGGAAGGAGGGAAGGAAGGAAGGAAGGAAGGAAGGAAGGAAGGAAGGGAAAGGAAAGAAGGAAGGAAGTAAGGAAGGAAGGAAGGAAGGAAGGGAGGGAGGGAGGAAGGGGAAAGGAAAGAAAGGAAAGGAAGGAAGGGAGGAAAGAAAGAGAGAGAGAGAGAGAAAGAAAGAAAGAAAGAAAGAAAGAAAGAAGGAAGGAAAGAAAGGAGGGAGGGAGGGAGGGAGGGAAGGAAGGAAGGAAGGAAGGAAGGAAGGAAGGAAGGAAGGAAGGAAGGAAGGGGAAGGAAGGAAGGAAGGAAGGAAGGAAGGAAGGAAGGAAGGAAGGAAGGAAGGGAAAGGAAAGAAGGAAGGAAGGAAGGAAGGAAGGAAGGAAGGAAGGAAGGAAGGGAGGGAGGGAGGAAGAGAGGAAGGGGAAAGGAAAGAAAGGAAAGGAAGGAAGGGAAGAAAGAAAGAAAGAAAGAAGAAAGAAAGAAAGAAAGAAAGAAAGAAAGAAAGAAAGGGATAAATTAGAAAGGGGGCCAGAGTGATAATATAGTAGATAGGGCACTTGCCTTGCATGCAGCTAACCCAGGTTCAATCCCTGGCATAAAGTCCCCCAAATCCCACATGTGCTGATCCCTCAGTGCAGAGCCAGGTGTAAGCCCTGAGTACTGCCAGTGTGCCCCCAACCCTTTCAAAATAAATAAATAATTGCTCAGTATTACTTCTGGTTCTGCACTCAGGAATTACTCCTGATAGGTTCATGGGACCATATGAGATGCAGGTATCAAATCCGGGCAAGATAAGCATCCTTATCTGCTGTATTATCACTACAACCCAAATAATGAAAATATTTTTAAAGTTTAGAATGTGGTATCATAGAAGGCACTGTAGCACTGTAGCACTGTCCTTCTGTTGTTCATCGATTTGCTCGCACGGGCACCAGTAACGTCTCACAACAAATTGTGAGACTTGTTGTTAATGTTTTTGGAATATCAAATACATCACAGGTAGCTTGCCAGGCTCTGCCGTGTGGGCAAGATTCTCTAGGTAGTTTTCCGGGCTCTCTGAGAGGGACGGAGGAATGAAACCCAGGTCGGCCATCTGCCAAGGCAAACGCCCTACCCACTGTTCTATCGCTCCAGCCCATAGAAGGCAAAAAAAAAAAAAAGAAAAGAAAAGAAAAAAGAAAGTTAGCTTTAGTATTACAAAAAAGACCCTGAACTAGTTCAGTCAGTAATTGTAGTTGTTAATAAATTAATCTTGATATTTTTACATCTATATTCTAGCTAAAAGAATTAACCAATTAAGGTCACTATAAATGTTGCAATGTTATAGAGATTTCACACAATTTATATTACGAATTAATTAATTTTATTATTTGTATCCAAACATATAAAGGGAAATAGCTTTAAAAAAGTATATCTAGGGGTACAGTGGGTAAGAAAAATTCGACCCAAGTTCAATCCCCAGCATTCCATATGGTCCTCCCAAGCACTACAAGGAGTAATTTCTGAGTGCAGAGCCAGGAGTAGCCCCTGAGCATTGCCAGGTGTGATCCCCCAACCCCACCCAAAAAAAGTGTAGCTAATTGGCATAGTAAACATCGATCATTCATTTAAACTTACCTATTACTTCTTTTAACTGACTTGTTTTGCCATGGTGGGTCTATCACAATGACATCATATGTTTTCCTACCTGAAAGCAAAAACACAATTTCAAAAATCATCTGTATTTGTGACTATTTGACTACTGGGAGCTGTGCCATTGCCCAGCATCACGATTACCTATCAAAGTTTCTACAGAATGTTCACTGTTTTTCTACACGACCACTTAACACTTAAAATAATACAGAGTATAGGGAGGAGAAAGACAGAAGGAAAGACATGGGGACGCTGCGGGTGATGGGGGAAGGAGATCAGTGGTAAGCAATGGGGAGTAGGGGTCAAGAGGAATTGAGTCCATCAGTGGTGTAAAGGAGCAGTCGCTAAATATTCAAACCACAGAGTTAATAACACTGAAGGTAAGAGGTTAACTGAAACATCAAACTTAAAATGTGCCTGTTAAGGTGGCAGGCTGGGGAGGGGGGAGTGGTTGGGAAGAAGCCCGGTAACCCTGGTGCAGAAAAAACACTGGTGCTGGGACTGGTGCTGGAACACAGAATGTCTAAAACCCAACTATGAATAAATTTTCCAGTCATGGTGCTTTCATAATTTTGAGTAACACCCGGCGATGCAAAGGGGTCACCCCTGGCTCATGCACTCAGGAATTACTCCTGGCAGTGCTCAGGAGACCATATGGGATGCTGGGAATCGAACCTAGGTCCACCGTGTGCAAGGCAAACGCCCTACCCACTGTGCTATCGCTCCAGCCCCCTCATAATTTTTTTTAAATAAAGAGGTAGCAGTACTGTTAAACAACTCAATAATAATAATAATCTTCAAATCTGAAGCATTCAGTATAGTCACAGGAATACAACAAAAAGATTTGTAGAATTTATTCACAGAGAATAAAAAGGCCCTCCCGTTGATCGTCGATTTGCTCGAGCGGGCCCAGTAACGTCTCCATTGGAGACTTTGTTGTTACTGTGTCTGGCATATCCAATACTCTCGGTAGCTTGCCGGGCTCTCCGAGAGGGGCGGAGGAATCGAACTCGGGTCGGCCATGTTGGCCGCTTGTAAGGCGAACGCCCTACCCGCTGTGCTATCGCTCCAGCCCAAGAGAATAATTTAACTAGAAAACTATAATTTAGAGATTTTAACAGGATTTCACCTTTTAATACAGCTACAATTGTATACAGCTCACTGAACTGGACACTTATGATATATATGTGTCAAAAAATGTTGGCAGCCACATTAATCCTATCCTTTCAAATTAATGTGGTTGTTTGGATTTCATTTTGTTTTGCCTTTTTTAACTCTTTATTTTAAAATAATCTAGGGCTGGAGCGATAGCATAGCGGGTAGGGCGTTCGCCTTACACGCGGCCAACATGGCCGACCCAAGTTCGATTCCTCCGCCCCTCTCGGAGAGCCCGGCAAGCTACCGAGAGTATTCGATATGCCAGACACAGTAACAACAAAGTCTCCAATGGAGACGTTACTGGGCCCGCTCGAGCAAATCGACGATCAACGGGAGGGCCTTTTTTTTAAAATAATCTGTCTTGGAATCAACTGTAAAATATAATAAAATGTTCTGTGACCACAACTCAGGTTCAAATCCTGGCACCATATAATGGTTCCCTGAGCACTGTCAGAAGTGACCTCTAGGGTTGGAGTGATAGCACAGTGGATAGGGCATTTGCCTTGCACACGGCCGACCTGGGTTCGATTCCCAGCATCCCTTATGGCCCCCTGAGCACCAGCAGGGGTAATTCCTGAGTGCAGAGCAAGGAGTAACACCTGAGCGTCGCCAGGTGTGACCCAAAAACCAAAAAAAAAAAAAAAAGTGACCTCTATGCACAGACCCAGGTGTGACACCTGAGCACCACTGAGTGTGACCCAAAAACAAAATCTAAAACAAAAATAAAGGGAAAAATATTCAAAAAGTAGCACAATTTTCTCACTAATTTGTTATCCTGTCATTTACCCTGAATAATGTATGATATTGTAATATGAATTACCAACATGTATAAAATAGCTGATACTAAAAAATGGTTTTTATCATATGCTAATATATATTGTTTACATTATATACTAATATAATCATATATATATATGAGTTGTTTGAGGGCCACACTGGGGTGTTCAGAGCTTACTCCCGGCTCTGTGCTCAGAGATCTTTGCTGGTGGGGCTGAGGAAACCATATAGGATGCCATGAATTGAACTTGGGTCAGCCGCAAACTCGGCTAACACCCTACTTGCTGTATTCACTCCGGCCCTATGTGCTATATTATTTTAATGACTTAAAACACTACCATAAAATGCACAAACAGTAGATAAAGTGAATTTGATAAACCTCTTAAGTTTCACCTCAAGAGGTGGAGAAATCTCATATCTTCTCATCCTTAAGCATATAAGTTTTAATTTACTTAGAAGTACAAATTACTAGGCAAAAAAGAATGCAAATAAAACAAGGAAGCAATGGTTTTAAAACTATTTTCAAGTAGATTAAAATTAATAAAATTAATTTTTAAAAAGAGATAACCTTCGCAGGTTATCTCATTAATGCTAAAATTATCTCAAAAGTAGGTTTTTCCTATCCATTTTATAGATGAGAGAACTGAGGATTAATTTTGTAAGGTGCATAGTCCAAAGATTCACAATTAAGTTTCAGAATTTAAATTCAAATTCAGCTCTGTATGGTTGCAGACTTAAATCTTTAAACTATTCATTTTATCCAGGAAAATATTTCAAGAAATTTTAAGAAAATAAATTTGAATATTTAACCTAAATAAATAACCTAAATAAATAATTAACTTAAAATGTAACCTAAAAATCTAGGAATGGTTTAGAAATATTCACATCTAAAGTGTATCTACCTTGAAGAAGAGTTCAATAAAGTTAATTTGGTCAAAATTAATAGTACACTGAATACAAAGTACAAAGCATTAACTATCTGTGGTCTTGGGAAGTAGTTTTTATCCTTGTTCATTACAAAAAAGTCTCAATTTTTCAACAAGGAAAAGTTAACATGCTAAAACTGAATTTCAAAGGAAACTACATTAAGAAAATTGTTGCCTATCCTAAAATATTTATCCTACTTTAACATCAGCCTAACTCAATTTTTGAGAATGCCGGCAATTTTTAGAAAATTTGTTCTAAAAATAAACATAAAAATTACTTACAGTTCAAAAGTGGATGCATACAAGAAATGTCAGACAAAAGAAAACTGCTTCTTGGTGGCAACAAGTACTGCTGTCCCATTAAAGTAATCATTTTTGTAAAGGTAGAATTATTTTCAACAACCCGTGAAAATAAATCCTGCTCTGTGAACGAAGTATTATTTTCCATCAATTGTAATGTCTGAAGTTCCATTTCATTCAGGGAAGGCAAATGTTTTGCCATTTCACATAAATCTGACAAACTGCACGTATCGAGTGGTAAAGTAATGGGTTTTTTACATTTGTCTTCTTTTTCAGAAAATGGATGAAGGAAGCCACTTTTGAGACCTTCTTGAATTAACTGTGATGACCCATCCATAATCACTTCCCTGACCTGTAAGAAAAAAATTTAAGCATTGTAAGAATTGTAAGTATTTAAACAGTTTACTGAATAAGGAGATTTTTACTACTCTTTCAATATTTGAATTTATACATAGATTAAATTATTAATATCGGGGCTGGAGTTATAGCACAGTGGGTAAGGCGTTTGCCTTGCACGCGGCTGACCCGAGTTCAATTCCCAGCATCCCATATGGTCCCCTGAGCACCACCAGGAGTAATTCCTGAGAGCATGCCAGGAGGAACCTGTGCATCGCCGGGTGTGACCCAAAAAGAAAAAAAAAATTATTAATATCAACAATAAAACCATTTTATACTATAATGAAAAGTTAAGAATATGTTAGGGTACCTGGGAAGGGCAGTCAGTATCATCCCTGGCAGTGTATTAATCCCTCAGTTCCCTCAGTAATGAGGGAAATGACCATGGTGACTAGCCACCAGGACCACTTAGTGGTACCTCTCCTCCAGCACTACTGACCAAGGACAAATCATTTCCAGAGCAACTCCAGAAGTGGCCCCACTTCCTAAAGATGGCACTGCTAGGTGTAGCCTGTATCAAAAATAAGCAAATAAATATTTTCCAAGAAAAAGATTCTTGGTTGTTAAACAGATGTTAAGCAGTATGGACACTAGTCCCTTGAGGAAAAAGAAAAGTCACTTTTTCGTTTTACTGCATTTAGAAAGTCTCCAAACAATGTCACAGACAGGAGACCCAGTCACAGTTCAGTAGTCTTCTAAGTTGCTTTACCTAGACAATTAGGTTCGTAACATAAAATGTCTAAACTTAATGTGCAGCATAATTTTATTGTTACATACATGAAACTAAAACACATAAAATTTTAATTAAAACTGCTTTAAAGTATTATTTAACTAACAACAAATTATTCCAATTCCAACCTTGATTAAATGGTTGTATGACTTTCAAGAACATTTTTTGGGGCTGGAGCAATAGTACAATGGATAAGACGCTTGCCTTGTACATGGCTGACCCAGGTTCAATCCTTGTCATCCGATATGTTCCCCCAATCCCTACCAGGAATGACCCCTGAGCAAAAAGCCAGGTGTAAGTCCTAAGCACCGCCAGGTGTGGCCCAAAAACTAAATAAGTAAAATTTTAAAAAACAAAGAATATCTTTTATAACATCCATTTATTTCACTGCTTCATTAGTGTCACTGATAAACAAGTCACACTTACCTTGGTATGGTATTCCATCGCATCCAGTTCACCTTGATTGAAATCAATACATCTTTTACGTTTCTAAAGAGTAAACAAAAAGAAGAAAATTCTGTTTCCATTTTTATAATATGGATGTTTTGAAATACATAATTTTCTTTCTACAAAACATTTTCCATGCTGCATGTCCTTAAGAGAAAAGAATTATTATGGTGCATATGCTGCCCAAGGAGTCCATGTGCTGCTCATGCCCACGTGGCCGAGCACATGTGGTGCCTTGAGCATATGTGTCACCCACACTTCCCCTCTTTAGATGTGCACTATCATGCTTTCATGCTGGGATGTGTGAAGGAGCTCTCTCCAGCCTTGGAGAAGCCCATGTTCTCTCCTCAGTGCATATCTCTCTTTCTCTCTCTCTCTCTCTCTCTCTTTCTCTCTCTCCCCATCCACACCTTCAAATACCCTTCAAATAATATCTATTTACTTCACAAAAAAAAATTATTATACATAATTAAATTATTACTCCCCAAGCAATAACTATTACTGCAAACTTAACAGGTGATAAAAAGTTGCTTTAGCCTTATTTACTATTATTATTAAAAAATACCAGAAAATGAAACACAGCATTGACATCTGTAGAACAAAAGAAAACTGTGCATAAATAGCTATCAGTTTCAACTATCAATTAGGATATTTGATATAATTATACTCAACATCCTTCATTTCTGAAGAGAGGAACTTGTCCATGTAACCAGGACATCAGATAACCAAGGGCTGGAGAGACACTAAGGGGTTAAGATGTCTTATTTGTGGTTGACCCCAGTGTGACCTCAGCACCCTGAGCATAGTCAAGTAAAGCCTGGAATCCCTGAATACCCTCTGGCAGTCCCCAGCAGTTTAGGAACCAAGCAGCACTGCATCCCAGGGCCCTCAAATGGAACCCAACACCCTGACTTGCCAAGAATTGCCATGGGGAGCGGGGATACAAATGGGAGAGGGGTAAAGAGATAGATAGCGCACTTGCCTGGCATAGATGACCCAGTTTCAATATGGTCCCTGAGCACTGCTAGGACTAATACCTGAGTAGAGTCAGGAGAAAACACTAAAGCACTAGCACCACCAGATATGCCCACACACCACAACCCCATCCCCAACCACCGCTACCACCAAAAACAAAAAATCATCACAAGGAGCTCTCAGGGGAGTCCCCTGAGCTCTGATTGGTAAGACCCCCCCATGCCTCCAAAAATCCTATATACTTGTATTCATTAAGCTATTTATTTTTTATTGTTGGGTCACACAGGGATTACTCCTGGCTCATACACTCAGGAATTACTCCTGGCAGTGCTGGGGGACCATACGGGATGCTGGGAATCAAATCCAGGTTGGCCACATGCAAGGCAAATGCCCTACCCACCGTGCTATCGCTCCAGCCCAAAATCCTATATACTTTTAATAGCTCTATATGATTAACCTGAGTATCACGTAAAAATCAGATACATAACTAGTATCTCCAGAGAAAAGAGCAAGGAAGACGGTGCAATCTAGAGCAAGGACTATGTACTTTTACTGCTGAAATTCCACATGGTTCCCAGAACACCATCAGGAGTGATTCCTGAGTGCAGACCCAAGAGTAAGCCATGAGCATCGCTGGGTATGGCTATAGCGCTTCAGAATGTCGTAGAGAAACATTTTTTGGCACCAACAAAAATTAAATAAATAAATAAATAAATAGGTGGGGCTGGGCTGGAGCGATAGCACAGCGGGTAGGGCGTTTGCCTTGCACACAGCCAACATGGCCGACCCGAGTTCGATTCCTCCGCCCCTCTCGGAGAGCCCGGCAAGCTACCGAGAGTATCTCGCCCGCACGGCAAAGCCTTGCAAGCCACCTGTGACGTATTTAATATGCCAAACACAGTAACGAGAAGTCTCATGATAGAGATGTTACTGGACCCGCTCGAGCTAATCGATGAACAATAGGAGGACAGTGACAAATAAATAGGTGTAATGGGGCAGAAGAGATAGTACAGAGGGTAGGGCATTTGCCTAAACTCAGCATCCCATATACTCCCCTGAGCACTGCCAGGAGCAATTTCTGAGTGCAGAGCCAGGGGTAACCCAATTATCACCAGGTGTCACCCCAAAAGAGAAAAAATAAAATAGGTGTAAGGATATATGATTGATGCAAAAACAAAGCATAAACGAATTATGCTATTATTAGATTCTGATTAATTTATAGCGCTTCTAATCTTTACCTGCCTTTTAAATACACTAACCTAGTCTTTTAAGAATGACCAAATGTGGGGCTAGAGCGATAGCACAGCTGGTAGGGCGTTTGCCTTGCACACGGCCAGCCCAGGTTCGATTCCCAGCATCCCATATAGTCCCCCGAGCACCGCCAGGAGTGTAACTCCTGTGCATCACCAGGTGCGACCCAAAAAGCGAGGGAAAAAAAAAAAGAATGGCCAAATGTTAGGAGGGTGTTAAAAATCGCTCTGTGGAGGCAAGACAGCTCAAATAACAGAGCACATGCCTAGCATATAGGAGGGCCTGGATTCTACCCCAACACAGCATAGCCCCCCAGCAATGCCATGACTGGTCCCAAGATCAACAACAAAAAAATTAATTAAAAAACATATGCAAAAATCAGGTAAAGGTAAAGGCCCTCCCGTTTATCGTCGATTTGCTCGAGCGAGCCCAGTAATGTCTCCATTGGAGACTTTGTTGTTACTGTGTCTGGCATATCAAATACTCTCGGTAGCTTGCCGGGCTGGAGCTATAGCACAGCGGGTAGGGCGTTCGCCTTACACGCGGTCAACATGGCCAACCCGAGTTCGATTCCTCCGCCCCTCTCGGAGAGCCCGGCAAGCTACCGAGAGTATTCGATATGCCAGACACAGTAACAACAAAGTCTCCAATGGAGACGTTACTGGGCCCGCTCGAGCAAATGGACGATCAACGGGAGGGCCTTTACCGATTATTTATTTACCGATGCAAAAATCAGGGCTAGAGAGATAGTGCAGAGTACTGGGCACTTGCCTTGTACACAGTCAACCCAGGTTTGGTCCCCAGCATTTTATATAGTCACCCAAGTCCTACCAGCAGTGATCCCTGAGCACAGGGCCAGGAGCAAATCCTGAGCACCACAAGGTGTGTCCCCCACCGCCATAAAATAATCCAGGCATGTTCTACCCTGGCAATGCCTGCATCACAACTTAGGGAATGTAGTCCTTTTGACTTCACAGGGCTCTCCTCCTCTAGAGAACCTAAGGTTCTCTCTTGATCACATTTTCTTTTACCACCTTATAATAAAATTTCTTTATTGCACCAAAAAAAAATTCTTAACCATTATTCTTTCATGCCTAGTAAACAGCAACATATTTTGAAGCAATCACAGTAATACATTAATATTTCTATAGAAGAATTAAAATATCTTAAAGCTTTCTACCTTTCGTATACTGGAAGTGGACATTTCTTTTTTAACACTATTCATTAGCTCTTCCTTTTCAATACTTTGTTGGGATTCTTTGTCAACTGTGGATGTAATATAAGGTTTGGGGACATCAAACAGTTCAGCTCGAAAAACATATTTTTGTTTGGGCATTTCACAATTTCCTCCATCCTCATTCTCTTGCTTAGTGGTAGAGTCAATAGCAATAAACTTAGAAGAGGACCCACAAGAGGGCACAGAATTCACATGAGGAGAGTCAAGGAAACTAGAAGCTGGTTCATTTTTACTGCAACAAGGTGTGGGATGTCGATAAAGTTGATAGTTAATCTTGTTAATGAAAGAAAGATGATCCAATAACCATCCAGGTGACAACTGCAGCACCACAGACATTTCTTTCCTTTAAATAAAAAAGAAAGGTTAAAAAAAAATTTAAAAACTCTAAGAATCACAGACTAGAAATCAAACTCAGTTTTTCATATTAAGTTCTTCAACAACCTGTATTTGAGGAAAAATATATTAGGCACACAGACTCAATGTGCAAACACATAAACTTGACACAAATTAATTTAAAATTCATGTTTAGATAGCAGAGTCTCCTGCCCCCGCGCCTGGTTGTTCATGCCGGGGCCCCTTGGAGGGGATCAGGTTGAGTTTCCCTCCCCACCCCGACCAGGGCTCCGGCAGCCGAAGACCTCCAGAACCAGCCACCACCATGCTGAGACCACTCTCCACACGCATGAAGGTACCGGCAGAGGAACATAGGCATGCGGGTCCCAGGGCTGAGATCTCCAAGCCTGCTCGGATTGGGGCTGAGCATCCTCCACCCAGATCCTCCATATTCCAGTAGGCAGGGGTCACACCCACCAACTGGCCCCCTGGCGCCATGTAATCCCATCAATGGCCAAGACCCAGAGACTATAAAACCCAGCTCCCGGAGGCGCACACGGCCGTGACATCTTATTATCTCATTCCTACTTTGGACCAATTGGCAGGCTACCGAATGTAACCTGCCCACATGGCAGAGTCTGGCAAACTCCCTGTGGCATACCCAATACGCCAAATACCAGTAACAACAATGAGTCTCATTCTCCTAACCCTAAAAGAGCCTTGAATATGGCACTTTCTAAAAAAAATCTCAGGGCTAGGAAGAAAGAGACGTTGCTGGGGCCTGCTCCAGGCAATCAACGAACAACAGGATGGCCGTGATCATTTAGATAACAGATATATAAAAAAACAAAATCTGCAATCTTTTCCTATAAACTTCCAACTTAAGAGTTCATCATTTAATCCTGAAAATTCAGTTTTCAGCTTGTTAGCTGAAGTGGGTTAAAACTTGATCTTAGTTCTGAAATCACATATGCTCCTATCTCCTTGGATTCTCCACACAACCTCCTTGGTTCATAAATCTCAGTGCTTAGATCATTTACAGGCTCCAGAACAGTTCTAGTCATTAGATACTTTACGAGACAAATTTACCATTTTAAAGAAATAAGCCTAGAGAAGGTCACTAAATTTCTAAAGGAGTTGTTTTTAAGTCTATCTCTGGGTTTTGGCCATAGTGAGACAATGCGTCCTCCAGAATCATTGTTCAACTTTATTAATAAAGGGTCATCAATGAAGTCCAAAAAGGATAAAAGCAAAGTTTGGTCTAAAGAGGACAAAGTGCACTTTTTAGAGCAATTCGTCAGAAGCACGAAGCCCTAGCCACAAATTTAAAGGCTGCGCGCGGATCTGCCCTGGCTTGCTGAAATTCCAATTCTAGTTAATGGCTCAGTTATTACAGGATCACAGGATCGAAGGATCCAGTCTTTAGTAGCTGAGAGTGCAACTCATCACCGCTCTCCGGGTTAGGCAGCTCATGCTCCAGAGTCCAAATGTCGGGGGAGATACAGCTCAAAGAGCTGCAGTGCAGGCTTCACACGCAGGTGCTTGTTCCCCGTACTGCAGGGATGTCCCCATCCTAGGACCACCACCACCTACGGCTCAAAAACTAAACAAACCCAAGAAGGAGAGTCCCTCCTGCAGCAGGGTAACCCGGCCCGCGTGGTACTCGTCAGTCGGCCACTCCCGGCCTGCACGCCCAGCGGCGACGAGCTGCTGCCCCACCTGGTCCCCGTCACAGACGTGCACGCCACCTTCCAAACTTGCTTCCGGAGAACGGCACCTATCTGGACTGGGGTCCCGGACGCCTTCCCTCTGGGAGCAACTGTGTGGGCTGGCGGGAGAAACGCGAGTCAGCGGGCGCGGCCATGTTGTACGGAAAAGGCGTTTCCAGGGCAACTGGGAAGGTTCTGCCCGCACAAGGAACGGCTCGGGTCCTCAGAGCTACACTTTAAGGACCAGAAGTGACTTCGTCGTCGGGGGCGGGGCCAGCGTGCCCGCCCAGCGCCCGGGGCGGAGCGTCGCGGAGAGTCGTGCGCTCGGGCGCGCGCGCTGGGGCGTGATGACGTCACGACAGGCGGAGAGTTTAAAAATTTGAAAGGCAGCAGCAGCGTCGGCGACAGCAGCGCGGGTGGTGGTTTCGGCGGCGGCGGCGGCGGCGCCCTGCTGACTGCGAGCCGTTGCATGGTGTCCTGAAATTCGTTCCTTGGGTCGTGTCGGGACGCCGGGAGAAAGGTGACTGTTCCTTTTGGGTGCGTTTGGGTCCGCGGTTCGGTTCTGGAAAACAGTGAGGCGCCGGAGAAGCCGTTGAAGCCCCAGTCAGCTGTGGCGACCGGCCTGCGCGCCGGCCCTGACTTCCCCGGGAAGGAGAAGGGCGGGCGGCCCGGCTCGGTTGGGGGGGGGGGGAGCGGCGGGGCTGGGCGGCGGCGCGACGCGAGACGTTCCCTGAGGGCCGTGAGCGCCCCGTCCTGCCCGTTGGGAGCGGACAGATGCGTGAGCGTGGGGAAAAGCTGAGCAGGTTGCGAGGGGATGAGCCGCGCGACGCCAGGGAGAATGCCAGTGGCTTCAGAGTCCGGGCGCCTCGGGGAGCCAGAGGAGGGGCCGAGCGGGGCCTTTGGAGGGCGCCTCACCGGGGTCCGAGCCAGCCGAGGGAGGCTTTTGTGGACTGGATGATGGAGCTTTGTTGTGGGCAGAGTGAAGTGTGAGCGTCCGAATTGGTGACGTCTGGCAAGGTTTGGGGGGTGGGCGTAAGGAAAAAGAACAGCTCGATTTTCTGAGGTCAAAGGAAAAGGACCCCTTGAGATCCTTCTGGTGGGGTCGACTTTGTCTTCTCATGGAAATAGAGGCACAGCCAGCTCCAGTGATGTGGTCTGGGTCAGGATTCGAAGCAGGAATTGTACCTTATTCATCCTTCTATTGCTTAATTGAATGCTTCCTGGCTCGTACATAGTCAATTATCATGTGCTGAACGTATATGTATTTCACGGAGTTAAATCGGTGTCTGTCGCAGGTGAGGGCTTCACTTTTTGTGGCACTGTCAGATAGCCGGGGTAGATTATCCAGAAGAATCAATAAAACCTGACTGCCTTTTTCTTTAAGGAGAGAAGCACTAGTTGGGTGCTTAATGTGTCTGGAGAGTTTCTTTGTTTGTTTGTTTTTCTTAATGCATGTAGGTCACACAAGCATGAAGCGCAGTTCAGTTTCCACGGGTGGTGCTGGCCGACTCTCCATGCAGGAGTTGAGGTCCCAGGACTTGAATAAACAAGGCCTTTATACCCCTCAAACGTATGTATTTCATATTTATCATCTTGTGCAAAGATATTTATAAAGATAGTTCATACAATGATATAATAGGCTTTATCTCTTCCCAGTGGTACCTTACCTGAGGTCAGTGGAGACGAAAGTTGGGCGTGTTGTTTTGATGTTTCATATCACATTTGCTCTATAGATTCCCAAAGCCACATCCTTTTCCAAGCAACCCTTAAAAATACTCTTGCTTCCCCTTCATCTTTCTATTTTCCTCCCATGTTGTAGAGCTGCTTATCTGAGCAGACTCTGTGTTAATCTTTTCATTTACTGAGGTGTAGCCAGCTAGAATTCTCTGTGGAAGGCCTGTTAGTGCTGACGATAAAGCTGTGTTTTAATACCAGCCTACAAGGGGCTTCTCAAACTACCATAGCCTCAAGACTCACTGGGAAAAGATAAAAGACACCTGCTTGGCCTCATAAACTAGCTCTTTTCTATGAGTACATTTCTTTGAATTAGGAAAAGATATTTGTGAAAATTAATGTAAAGCATTTCAGTCTCTTCTCTAATTCTGTGATACAAGTTACTGTTCATAAATCACTTATATTTGTATACTGTGAGCCCTTTTGGAATTTGAAATACTTTAAATATTTTTCTTCAAAAATCAGCTTATCGATCCTCCCAGGATGGGAGATGCATGCTGAAAGTAGACTATAGAATGAACATGACTGCAACTCAGTTCCTCTTTTGCAAACCACAGCACCCAAAAGGAGAGAGAGAACAAAAGGGAGTGCCCTGCTACAGAGGCAGGGTGGGATGGGGGGGAAATGGGGGGTGGGAGGGATACTGGGATTAGTGGTGGTGGAGAATGGGCACTGGTAGCGGGATGGGTACTCGATCATTGTATAACTGAAACCCAAGCACAAAAATTTATAAATCTACAACTGTACCTCATGGTGTTTCACTAGTAAAAATTTTTTTAAAAAAATCAGCTTACTGGTGCATAGTGCTTACGTCAAAAGATTTAGGTCTTATTTTTATTAGGAGCTAAAAGGTTATACTGGTTAATGTCTTTTGTCTATAACTTAAATTATGGCAGGAGAGATAGTACAACAGTTATGAGGCTTGCATGGGTCCTGCCCTCGTTTGATCCCCAGCTAGGTCTGCTGAACACATAGCCAGGAATAAGCTATAAGTATAGACAGTGTGGCCCACATAACAAAAAAAAATCAATAAAATTGTGTGTGGTTTGGGGGAGGGCTTTGTTGTTGCTCATTTGTTTTTTGGGCCATACCTAGTGATGCTCTGAACACAGAAATTACTTTTGTCAGTGCTCAGGGAACCATATGGGATGCCAGAGATCGAACATGGGTCGGTGACTGTGCAAGACAAATGCCCTACCTGCTGTACTATCACTCCAGCCCCTAAAATTGTCTCTCACCCTATGAACAAATATCCATTTGAAATCCAGGAGTATCTCAAAGGGTCACATCACATGCTTTCTATTGCTAGCTCCTCTCAGTACAACATGGCCCCACAAATACCTATGAGGATAGAACTGTAACCCTCTGCGCCACTTTGACCAAACAACCCTAAATGGCTGGTCTTGGCATTGAACCGTCAGGCCCACACTGCCCAGCAGTCATGTGGGAGTTGTCCCCTCACCCCCTTGACCCCTGACCATTTCTTGAGAGGTCACAAAAAAAGGTCAAACCCAGCAGTGTTCAGGACATAATCCTGGCTCTGTGCTTAGGAATCACTTCTGGTGGGACTCAGGAAACCTTTTTTTAAAAATTTTTTTCTTTCACTTTATAGTTGTTCCTCATACCTGAAAGGCACATGAAACCATAATGTAGATAAGGTTTTGTTCTACATAGCATTTTGGCATTTATATACAGTTCTTATTCTATGTATAACATTTATTTAAAAGAGTTTTGTTCTTTTTTTCGTTTTCATAAAGCAAAGAGAAACCATCCTTTGGAAAGTTGAATGTAAACAGACCCACATCTGAAAGAAAAGCCTCTGCGTTTGGTAAAAGGTAATGATATACATTTTTTATTCTTTCAATGAACAAAATATTAGAAGGCATGATCCCTTATAACAGAAAGTTATCATCTAATTCTCATCTATTTTAAATAGTTGAAATAGTTTATACCAGCGATGCTCAGGGGTTACTAGTAGCATTCGCCATGCATGCGGCTGACCCAGGTTCAATACGTAGCATCCCATATGGTCCCCCAAGCACTGCCAGGAGTAATTCCTGAGTGCAGATCCAGGAGTAACCCCTGAGCATTGCTGGGTGTGACCCAAAAAGAAAAAAAAAAGATATCTATTAGTATAGTATTATGTAGAATGATATCACTTGATATCTCGTTGTTCATCGATTTGCTCGAGCGAACGCCAGTAACATCTCCATTTGTTCCTGTTGCGTGTTAGTGTAGCCTGATGGCATCTGCTCGCTACAGGAACACGAAAAGCCTCAAACCATTTGTTCAGGGTCTTGATGAAGAAGTCTGACCATCTCATAGGTGGACGGCCACGCGTTCTTTTGACATCATGTGGAATCCAGTCAGTAACAGCTCTAGTCCAGTGGTCATCTTCAAATCGCATTACATGTTCAGCCCATCTGATTTTCAACGCCTTGGCAAGCAAGACAGCGTCCCTGATTCTTGATCATCAACGGAGCTCAGAACTCCAGATTCCTTCTCTCACGAGTGACGCGTGATACTCCAAGCATAGCTCTTTCAATTCCTCTTTGGGAGAATCAGTAGCGTTATAATAGGGCCCAGGTCTCTGAGGCGTATTTTAGTGCAAGGAGAACGATGAAGTTGAAGAGATGTGTCCTGAACAAAGCAGTACAGAGAAGCGATAAAGGAAGACCTCAAAGAGAGAAGAGCAGCAATGCTGGCCAATGCGGCAAAAAGCAGGAAAAGCATTCACAATACCCACCTGCCTTCATCAACTACAAGACCAAGATGACTGCCCTCCAATGTCCTGATGGATCTATCACATCTTCCAGAAGGGCAATGGAGAAGATTATCCATGACTTCTACTCGGATCTCTCCAATAGCCACGTCCACCTGTCCACATACCGAATTCCGAAGGATGGATATGTTATTCACAAAGTTCTCCCTTCCGAAATCCGACACGCCATTTCGTCGGTAAAGAAGCGAACAGCACCCGGCCCAGACAAGGTCAGACCCGAAGAATCTGAACACCTGAAGAATCTGCCGCCAGTACTCATCAGTACACTAACTCGGCTCTTCATATGCTACCTTTTGGAATGCAAGGTTCCATCCCAATGGAAAACCAGCAAGACCATTCTACTGTACAAGAAGGGAGATGTACAATCCACGACATTGGCAACTATCGGCCAATCTGCCTGTTGTTCGTCGTCTACAAGCTGTTCACTTGAGTCATCCTTAATAGGACTAGCAGAACACTTGATGAAGGACAACCATGTGAGCAAGCCAGGTTCCGAAAAGGATTCAGCGTGATCAACCATATCGACACGGCAACCAAGCTCATTGAGGTTTCTTGGGAGCTCAAGATGCTGCTGTCTAACGTTCATTGATTTAAAGAAGGCCTTTGATTCTGTTGAGACTGAAGTGGTCATCGAAGCCCTAGCGTTCAAACTCAATACATCAGGATCCGTTACAGATTCACTTCCAGGATCTCACCATTCTACAGCGAGTGAGCATCGACGTAAACAGAGGGGTGCGGCAGAGCAATACCATTTCACAAAAACTTGAGTGCCACCCTCAAGAATGTCATGTGACAACTGGAATGTGAGTGAAGATAGACGGTCGACAGCTACATCACCTTCACTTCACTAATAACATCGTTCTAATAACACCAAACATCAGCCAAGCGGCACAAATGCTGGCCAACTTCGACAGTGAGTGTGGAAAGATCGGACTGCAGCTGAATCTCACGAAGACAATGTTTATGAAAAACAGACTAGTTCCTGATGTTCCATTTGCTTTCAACGGAATAAACATCTCCAAATGTAGCAGTTATGTGTACCTAGGTAGAATAATATATTTTTTGTAAAAAAAAAAAAATTACTGTAATAGTAATTTGTAGGGCAGGGTTCTCAAATTAGCAAATTCTCAAAGGTAAAGGTAAAGGTAAAGGCCCTCCCGTTGATCGTCGATTTGCTCGAGCGGGCCCAGTAACGTCTCCATTGGAGACTTTGTTGTTACTGTGTCTGGCATATCGAATACTCTCGGTAGCTTGCCGGGCTCTCCAAGAGGGGCAAAGGAATCGAACTCGGGTCGGCCATGTTGGCCGCTTGTAAGGCAAACGCCCTACCGCTGTGCTATAAATTAGCTAATTACCCAGTTTTAAAAATGGATCAGAGTGCCCAAGTTAAAGATTTTTTAGAGGGGCTGATTTAATAGTACAAGCCAATAGGGCCTTTGCCTTGACTACAGCTGACCTGGGTTCAATCCCCAGAGGTCCATAATCCCATTTGCCCCTCCCCAGCACTGCCAGGAGTAATTTCTGAGTGCAGAGCCAGGAGTAGTAACTCTGAACATCACCAAGTGTGGCCCAAAAACAAAACAAAAAATATAATTTTTAGAATGTAACAGGAAAGAACTAGAAAGCAACAAGCAAACTTGCAAATAGGAATGGAATTTTTAAAGACTGATAGTTCAATGCTGAGGCCCAGGTTTGGTCCCCAGCATTGCAGCACTGCATGGTACCCTGAGCAATGCTGGAAGGAAGGAAGGAAGGAAGGAAATTTAGATAGAGTTCAGATATTACAGCAATATTTGGTAACTCAAGTTTTATGGTAGCTTCCAGTAAAGAAAACTACTTTTTTTAGGAATAGGTAATAAGCTATAATGGTTAGCTAAATTGGGACTCAAAAATGGGCACAAGGAAGCTTTTTTTTTTTTGCTTTTTTTGGCGGTGGGGGGTCACACCCGGCGATGCTCAGGGGTTACTCCTGGTTCATGCACTCAGGAACTACTCCTGGCCGTGCTCAGGGGACCATATGGGATGCTGGGGATCGAACCAGGGTCAGGCCGCGTGCATGGCAAACGCCCTACCCGCTGTGCTATCACTCCAACCCCATGGAAGCATTTTAAAGATTTAAACAGGCTGATGATGTGGATCAACAGTTAAAGCACTTACCTTATATATGTGTGTGATATCCAGATTTGATCTCAGTGATAACGGGAAGCAAAGAATTAAACTTCAGTGTTTGATACTGATGTTAAAATATAATCTGACCTTGAAATAATTTAGATTTGACCATGGAAGGAAATAAGCTTAACTGATTTTTTAAAACTATATTTCCAGAACGAGTGGAACTGGATCCCGGAATAGTCAATTTGGCATATTTTCTACTTCAGAAAAAATCAAAGACCCAAGACCACTTAATGACAAAGCATTCATTCAGCAGTGTATTCGGCAACTCTGTGAGGTATTTTTTTATCATACAATTTAATTTGTGAGTGTTTTCTTAAGTATTTTCCAGTAATTTCTCTATCATTAAATGTTAAATGTTCTCTATCATTAAACATTTCCAAAAATATTGTAGTTTCTTACAGAAAATGGATATGCATACAGTGTTTCCATGAAATCTTTACAAGCTCCATCTATAAAAGATTTTCTAAAGATCTTCAGTTTTCTTTATGGCTTCCTGTGCTCATCATATGAACTTCCTGACACAAAATTTGAAGAAGAGGTTCCAAGAATCTTCAAAGAGCTTGGGTTAGTATATTTTGTTTGTTATTAGCCTATGATATTGTTAATATTGTTAATATTTTTTAATATTGTTAATATTTTGTTTTTATTAGCCTTTAGGCTGGAGTGATAGCACAGTGGTAGGGCGTTTGCCTTGCATGTGGTGGCCCAGCCAAGCCAAGTTCGATTCCTCCACTCCTCTCGGAGAGCCTGGCAAGCTCCCCATGACGTATTCGATATACCAAACACCATAACAACAAGTCTCACAATGGAGACGTTACTGGGCCCGCTCGAGCAAATCGATGAACAACGGGAAGACAGTGCTACAGTGCTACAGATATTGTTAAAACGTACTAGAAGACGCAAGCTCAATAAATTTGTACATACTTCGTAGACTTTAGGAAAATAAAATGTTTTAAGATGCTCATTGGGCAACATATAGGATAAATTGAAATTGCAAAGTTCAGTTTAGAGCTACAGATGATATGTTTTAAGAACCTGAAATACAGCAGTGATGAAGAGTAGATAGAATGGGCTGAATATTTGACATGGATATCGTAAAGGCCAAGTGAGGATTGGAGGCCTGGTAGAAATGCGGTGAGATAAGTTGAAAGGACCTGTGTAGAATAAACACAAGAATGGATTAGGGGATGGACTAGCCTGCGTGTGGTTTATTAGGACACAATGAATGGGATGGAACAAAAGTTCTTTCAATGAAGACAAATTTTGCAGTTTAGGAAGTATAATCTGCAGAGAATCAAAATTCAGTCACAGGAAAATGAGATTGCTAGGGAATCTGTTTTTATATCATAACTTATTGCTTAATGTAATCTTTATTTTTACTTCCTTAGCATATTTGTTCTTTTTTTTTTTTTAGGTATCCCTTTGCATTATCCAAAAGTTCCATGTATACAGTGGGAGCCCCACATACTTGGCCTCACATTGTGGCAGCGTTGGTTTGGCTTATAGACTGCATCAAGGTATTTGATTTATCTTGAAATATATACATAAGAAAGATTTTTTTTCACAATACTTTATCTGTCAATCTTGCTTTCACTGATTGTATCAAAGCCTACAGCAATTTTCATTTTTCAGAGCATATTTGGTTTTAAACATTTTGTTGTCAGGGTCTTGGCCAGTCGACCCCAACACACTGCAGTGTGATCCCCCGAAGTCACCGGACTTACTCCCTATGGGAGAGGGAATGGGAAGGGGAGAAGCCTCTGCCCTGGCCCTTTGCTCACCGCAGGATTCCTGCCACCGTCGTCGAGAAAGAAACCGAGCAGAATGGGGGAGACTGGTGGTCAAGCAGTTCTCTGTTTATTGACCCTTATACAGGGTTTTTAATGCACACACAATCAGGGGACATTCCATGCATGTATCATGTTTTATCTCGTCGAGCTCTATAGAGATGCTAGTTAATGATTAGTATTGCCCAATCTCAGGGCTGGGTTAATCAGCTCAGGCAAATGCTAACTGTCACACCCCTCATCCCATTTTCTCCTCAACCAGAATGCTGGGGCAAGCCCCTCCCTCCCCCCCCCACACCCCTCCCTTTCCCCCCCCCCCCCCCCCCCCCCCGTCCCCAAACAGGGAGGGCTCTTGTTATCAGGGACAGGGACGTTGATCAAAGTCTCAGACTGCCTGCTGAGACCCCCAACATTTCGTGGTGTTAATACATAATTTCAGAGGTGAGAGGATGAAATTATCACATTCTCAAGGATATTGTTTGGTTCAATAAAAAATTATCGAGTAGGGGCTGGAGCGATAGCATGGTGGGTAGGGCATTTGCCTTGCACGTGGCCAACCCGGGTTTGATTCCCAGCATCCCATGTGGTCCCCTGAGCACTGCCAGGAGTAATTTCTGAGTGTATGAGCCAGGAGTAACCCCTGTGTATCACCAGGTATGACCCAGAAAAACAAAACAAAAAAAAGAAATTATTGAGTAAATTTCGTTTTATGCATTTTTAATTACAAAAGCCATGGTATTGAGGAGACTGGAGAGATAGTACAGTGGTATGACTGTTTGATCCCCAGCATCCCATATAATTCTTTGAGCACTGCCACAGGTGATCCCAGAGTACCATGCCAGGATTAAGCTCTGGACACTGCTGGGTTTGGTCCAGAAAAGAAAATCCTTACTACTGTTCAGTGCTTCCAGGAGTGAGCACTACCACCCCTGATTGGGCTAGAATGATGGAAGGTGGAAGGAATGTTTGTAGGCTTGGGTGCAGTTTGGTTGGTAGGGTAGGGGTTACCTTTGGTTTGTTCACTTAAGGTAGATTTCCAGAGGGTGCTGAGCGAATTTTTTTTTTTTCCTGAAAAGGGTGTAGTAGACCAAATAACTTCAGGAACAACTTCTGTTTTATATCTATGATAGTCCTGGAATATAACTCAAGTTTACTGAACTTTACATGTAACATTTATGCAGTTTGTCTCTCTGTGTACCCATAGACAATGAGTTAAACTGTCAGCTCTAATCATCAACTGCCTCCATTGTCACTACAATACTTTACTGTTTGCCTAAGCACTTTATGCCATTGTTATGTAGTTCAAAGATATTTTTACAATGATATCAAAACTTCTGGAGTAGTTGCTATAGCTTTTGAAGTATAATGTCTTGTCATTTTAATTGTAATTTCATTCATTTCCTGTGTTAAAATTATTCCTGAGGGGCCAAAGAGTACAGTGGGTACTATGTTACCTTATATATGGTCCCCTGAGCCTATCAGGACTGATCTCTAAGCACAGAGCCATGAATTAGCCCTGAGCACTGCTGGGTGTGGCCCAAAAGTCAAAAAAAAAAAAAAATCCTGAGAATGTTAACTGGTTTTGATCCTATTGTAAATGGGGTTATTTGGTTTTTTGTAAATGGGGTTTTTTGGTTTCGGTGGGTGTTTTTTTTTTCTTTTTTCGCTTGTGGGGCCACAACCAGAAATCCTCAGGGACTGCTGACTCTGCTCAGAAATTACTCCTGGCAGTATTCAGGGGACATACGGGGTTGGGAGTATATCTAGGCCAGCTACATACAAGGCAAGCGCCTTACCTGATGTACTATGTCTTCAGCCCCTATTATTTTTTTCTTAATAAGTACTATATTTTTCTTAATAAGATATTAGCTGTGGGCTTATCAATTATTGCCCTTACTATATTAAGATACATTTCTTCTATATCCAATTCGTTGAGAGTATTTTCAGAAACAAATTGTTGAAGATTGTCATGTGCCTTTTCTGCATCTTTTAGAAATAATTTGAATTTTTTTTCTTTCTAGTATTGATAACTGGATGAATATGATATGTTTATTTCCATCCCCGTGATAAATCATGGTTTATCCTTAGATCATGGTTTAACATTTAGATCCTGGCTAATGATCATAGTCAATGACCAGTATTTTTCCCTGTGTAGACAGTGCTTAATAGGGAGCCCAGAGTTTTAGTTACTAAAATATCAAAAGAACTATATTCCAAGACTATGAAATAATCTGAAAAAGTTAAGTAGTTATGTAAAATGATTTTAAAATAATTTGGTAGAATATGAAATATGTATTTTTTAATATCAGCTACTATATTTTTGTGTACTACTTAGTTATATAATGCCATGAAAGAAAGCTCACCATTATTTGATGATGGATTTCCTGGAGGAGACGAAACTGAAGATGGAATTATGCATAATAAGGTACCTTGCATCTTGATATTTAGCTAAACATGTCACTATTTAAACTAAAATTCTTTGTAGATCCTTACTCACCTGTATACTTTTTATTTTTTTTTTAAAGGTAGTCAATGAAATACTCTTGGAGTCATGTTCTAATTTTCTAAAATGAACATGACCCAGAAATTTGAATTTTTTTTTTAATGCAACAGAGTGGCTGGGGATATAGTCCAGCGAGTGCCTTGCACTCAGCTTACCCAGGTTCAATCCCCAGCATTCCATCTGGTCCCCCAAGTACCTCCAGGAACAATTATTGAGTGCAGAGCCAGGAGTAACCCCTTGAGCATTGCCAGGTGCAAACCAAAAAAAAGAACAAAACAAAAAATGCAGTGGAGGGGAGAGATAACTCAAAGAACTAGGTCCTGTGCTTTTGCATGTGGGAGCCCCTAGCTCAGATGTTAGCACTGTAGGAGTCTGGAGCAACATTACTATGAGCAACCCCAAGCACTGAGCCAGATAAAATCCCCAAACATCTCTGGGTATGGCCTAAAAATACTAAAGATAACTTTTTAAAACTACATGAAGGACCAGAGTAAAAGTATAACCGGTAGGGCACTTACCAAAGCTCTATCCCCAGCTCCCCATGTTGTCCCCTGAGCCTACCAGGAGTGCACAGAGCCCACAATAAGCCCTGAGCACAGATGGGTGTGTCCCCACACCCCCATCCACACCTCATCCCCTCCCCAGAAAAAAGAAAAAACTACATAAGAAATTAGTATTAAATGTTACTAGTAGGACATTTCTAGAATGAGCATGCTAATAATGTCAGTTATTTAATATAATCCTTTGTCTTTATAAATCTCTAGTGTGAGTCTTTATGTTGCATGTGAAATTTTACTTTTTTTTTTTACTTTTAGGTATTTTGTTCATACCTGGTAGTGCTCAGGAATCACTTCTCATGATGCTACAAGTTATGCAGTGCCAGGGATCAAATCCCACATGCGTTCAAATGCACTCCATTGGAACTCTTTCCTGCCCCATTTTAGCCTTTTTGGTTATATTGCCACTCAGATCAGAGTTACTTTTTTAGATGTCATTATGATAAAAATAAATTGATGGTCTGAATTGGTCCCAACACTACTTCATTAGAGCTAAACCTTGTAACTAACCCTACCCTATTTCCTTAAAAAAATAATTATACATTACACACACAAAGAGACTAATACACACATAAAGACACACTCAATAGATTATGACTGAGTATAAGGAATAAATACAGAACGTTGAAATTACATATTAATTACCCCATCATATGTAAAAGACTAGTCACCACATAGACCCTTAGAAGAAAATTCTATTCGCCTTGCTCTAACTCTAATTTTCACTCTCATTTTTTATTATTGCCTAGGACATAATTCAAAGATGGATGTCATTGTCTTTTTTTTTTCTTTTTTCCTATTCTTCCAAAGAATGTCCTTCCCCCTTGATTTAGTAGGAATGATCTTGTTGGAGAAGCAGCTTGAAAACCTTTGATACTACTCCTGAGAGAATTGTTTTCTCATCCTCTCATGGTGCAGTATATGTACTGGACTAGATTCATTTTACCTCACTTCTCGCCCAAATACAATGACAATGCCTACTAATTATTAAATTTCTTTATATTCATCCTTACTGTTAAATCAGTAGTGATTCCTGCTATTTTAACTGTAGTTTCAAATAATAATTTATAAACATCAGAAATTATTAAGTGCTATATTTAACAAAAGAGATCCAGCTTCATTAGACTCTGATCTTCAGCTCTGTGAACCCAGAAAGTCATTCTGGGTTTTTTTTTTTATTAATGTGTTTTGGGGATTTTTAGCAGCTATGCATAGGGCTTATTCCTGGCTCTGTACTCAGGTAATCATTTCTGGCAGTCCAGGGGGACCTTTTGGGATGCCAGGAATCAAACCTGAGTCAGCCACAGCCCTCATTTCCTTTTTAATCTGTAAAACCAAAATTGACAAAGTTGACCTTTTCAGTTACAGGAACACTCATGCTACTTATTTCAAGTACCCCTTCCATACCAACCAAATAATTAGAAGGTTGCTTAGAAAGCATAGTATTAGCCCAGACAGAATTGGTTTGTCCTGAGTGATATTTACTTCTTCTCTGGAAAATTCTAAACAGCCATCCTTACCTCCTAACTAACACATTTTGTAGATTCAGTGACCACAGCACCTTATAAATGCAAGATATAGCATTGCTATTTCTTGGATAAATATTAAGAATTCTAGTAATCTAAATTACAATATAATTGTAGTGTTTATTAGTTGCCGTTTGGCCTCATAATTATACTTTGTCAGTTTTTTTTAACTTTATAAGGTTGCTCACATTGATTACATTGAATATTTCAACACCAATCCCACCACCATTACACTTTCCCACCACCATTATTTCAAATTTTCCTACCACCCCTCAAGCCTGACTGCCCACTAGGTAATTTATTTTCTATTATGAATATCATGAAGGATCATGCGGCTGCAAAATCGGCCATGCGCTCCTGGAATTTTAAAATTGTAAATGATTTGGGTCCATAGACATCCTTTAGGGGGCTAATCGATTCTGAGATTCATTTGTGGTTCTCTAGACCAAGGCCGTTGACACGCTTGTAAGGCATCCAGAGGCAGTTTGTGGGCATGGCAACCAGGACCCGGAAGGGGTGGGGAGACTGGAAGGAATGGCCATCCTTGCTGCCATGTGGTCTGGAGTCTTCAGTTCCTGGTCCTGTGTACCTGGGTTTTTCTTCTGGAAGTTTGTGGACACCAAGGATTTATTTGGAGTAGGCAGAGAAGGAGCACCTGCTCCAGCTGAGCTGCCCTGGTGAAATTGGCTAGGAATGGGTCCGGAGAAATATCTGGCAGGCTGTTGTCTTCCTGGATTCATTGCTGCGTCTCTAGACTTTGCCAGTTTAATTAGACCTAGATAATCAGGAGTTCATTTAAATTTTTCATAACATCTATGTCTCTGAAGATAATTTGTTTTTGTAATTTAATGTTGAATTGCACTGTAGCACTGTCCTCCCATTATTCATCGATTTGCTCAAACGGGCCCAGTAAGGTCTCCATTGTGAGACTTATTACTGTGTTTGGCATATCGAATACTTCACGGGTAGCTGTCAGGCTTTGCTGTGCGGGCAAGATACCCTCGGTAGCTTGCCAGGCTCTCCAAGAGGGGCAGAGGAATCGAACCCGAGTCGGCCGGGTCAGTCGCATGCAAGGCAAACACCTTATCCACTGGGCTATCGCTCCAGCCCAATGTTGAATTATTTTCTAAAAAGCTTCCTTATTTGGGGGCTGGGGCAATAGTACAATGAGTAGGATGCTTGCCTTACAAGTGTCTGACTTGGGTTTTGATTTCCAGCACCCTGTCTAGTCCCCTGAGCCCACCAGGAGTGATCTCTGAACACCACCAGATGTAGACAATAAAAACAACAAAACCCAAAAAAAAAAGCGGCTTTTCTTGATCAACCTCAACATTCTGAAAGTATGGTTTTGCTATAATTTGCTCAGTACATTTGCCCAGTAGCTCTTTTCATCCTTAACCTTAGAGGTATCAGTTGAGGTTGTTGTGTAGAATGAAGCAAACTAAATCAGCATTGAGGCATAACTTCTTAGATGCTGTGTGACCTTTAACAAAATACTTTGCTTCTAAATCTGTTTAACCTAATCAGATATTTTTGGATTACACCATAAAATGCTATGAGAGTTTCATGACCGGTGCTGACAGCTTTGAAGAGATGAATGCAGAATTGCAGTCAAAACTGAGTAAGTACTCCGATTCTTTGTGTGGTTTCTTTATTTTGTTTTGTTTTTGTTGTGTTTTTTTCCATGTGTGGTTTCTTTGGGTACTTAGTTAACATTGTTCATGGAATTGTAGAATATTTTGCTTCCCTGTATATATGTGAACTACTACATCAAAAGGATGTAGGGCATTTGCCTTGCACGCGGCTGACACAAGTTTGATTCCCACATCCCATATGGTCCCCAAGCACCACCAGGAGTAATTCCTGGGTGTAGAGCCAGGAGTAACCCCTGTGCATCGCCGGGTATGAGCCAAAAAGAAAAACAAAAAAAGAAAAAGAAATTTAAAAAAAAAAAAAGGATGTAGATGCTATTCATATTATGCTCATCATTTCTTTGATAGTACTAAACACTAAGCAGGAAGAATATTCATATTAGAATCAGCATTGAGGCATAACTTCTTAGATACTATGTGACCTTTAACAAAATACTTACTCTAATACTTTTGCAAGAATAGATGCAGAGTACTTGGAGTACCAAACACTCTGGCTAAAACATAGCATTTCATGAGCAAATATTGGGTATTATAGTACCCACTTGGGTACTATTATGTGATTTGGTAAAAGGTAAAGGTAAAGGCCCTCCCGTTGTTCGCCTATTTGCTCGAGCGGGCCCAGTAACGTCTCCATTGGAGACTTTGTTGTTACTGTGTTTGGCATATCGAATACCTCACGGGGAGCTTGCCAGGCTCTGCCGTGCAAGCGAGTATTAGTTATTCTAAAAATGTTGTAAGATTATTTTCAAATGCTGTGGTAGAAAATTAATGTGCATAATATTTCCAAAGAATTGTTATTTATTATTTCAGTGGGCTGTAATCTAGTTACTCTATTTACTGGCTAACTCTAAAATGCTTGAAGTATTTTATAATGTTGTTCCTTCTGTGAAATAGTCCTGAATAAATAAAATACATAAGTAGTAGGGAATATTTAAGAATCTAAGATACATAAAGCTCTTTCTACAAAGACAATGGAGAAAGCCACTTCAAGGTGTAAGCCACTGCTAAATGACCACAGTTAGTATTTAATAAGAAATAAAAATTGCTTCCTTTAGCTGAAGTGATAGTACAGTGGGTAAGGCACTTGCCTTGAGCCCTCAAGCTGACCTGGGTTTGATCCCCAGGCCTGCGTTTGATCCCATGACTGATTCCTAAGTAGAGTCAGAGTACTCCAGGTGTGGCCCAAAAAGCAGAAAACAAAGCCCTATTCTTTTATGAGCTTATGTTGTATTAGAGTAATCGAATTGAACAACTCAAGTCAAATGGTGATAAACGCTAGTGAAAATAATAAAGCAGGATAGGTTTACTGTTTTACAGAGTGTAGGATCCCCTTCACTAATACTTTTTTGAACAGAAATCAAAAGTGAAACCCTGAGGAAGAATGTTCTAGGCAGATTTGAGATCTTACTGTGTTTTTGGCTTTTGTCTCCAGAGGATTTATTTAATGTAGATGCTTCCAAGCTGGAATCCTTAGCAGCAAAAAACAAAGCTTTGAATGAACAAATTGCAAGACTGGAACAAGAGAGAGAAAAAGAGCCGGTTAGTAAACATACTTACCTGGTTCCATTTTAGTCTTGGAACTCAAATACCAATTATTTCTTTACCAAAAATGTAAAAATAGATTTTAAAATATATATTCTTAAATGTTAAACTCATTTTACATATGATTTCTCTGAAGGTTTGTTTTCCCCTGTGACCTTGGACTAATGGTGCTGAGAATATGATGAAAGAATCTTACCTATTTACATAAGACCAAAGAATCTTTAGAGCAAGGTCTCATGTTACTTCCCTCAAGGCAACACTATTAAAGACCTGAATTTTGTAATTAGTGGAAAGATGATGATAATAAATGATTTATAATACAGAGTATATTTAGAGCTTACCAGAAGTTAAATGATAATATCAAGAATATTTTATTTCATTTCATGTGTTCTAACTGAAGTGCCTAGGTTCTCTGTAAATTGACACAATTTAAGTATTTGTGATGTTTTGACCCTTTTTCAATTTGACCTTTGACTTTTTCTGTCCCAAAATGACTCCTTGAAAAATAGATTTTAAGGGGCCAGGGAGACAGCTCAAAAGGCTGGAGGCATTCTTGAGACCCCATGTTCATTCCTAAAAGTCTCATGCTCCTACCACCCAGCACCTCAGGGTGTAACTCTCTTGGCTCCTGAGCATCCTCAGGTTCGCCTGGCTGGTGTGCAGTACCCCTGGGCCCAAGCAATGTCATGTCACCAGGCCAAATATTGAACCATCCGTCTCAGCTGTCTAGGTACCACACCATTTAGTTGTCACCCAGGTCCTCCCTCAGCATTACTTGAGAAATGTGTTGAAAAAGGAAAAGTGCATCTTAAGTAGATAATAGCAGTAAAGTCCCCTTTTTGTTTAATTGACTCCCTTTAAAAGTAAAAGGAGATAACATAGTAAAGGAACAACAGATGGCCAAAGGCAGCAGAACTGGAAAGTTGATAGACCAAAATGGCCTTACCTGGAGAGGGAAAGAGGTGGATGGGTGGGGACCTCAGGATATTGGAGGTGGATGTGGTGTTGGAACAATATATGCTTGAAAATGTCATTAACAGTATTTACATCACTGGAAAAATAAAATTAAATTGAAAGGAAGGGACAGAAAGATAGTACAGGAATTAAGGCACTTTGTGTTACATACAGCCAAACCTGATTTGATTCATAGCACCACATATGGTCCCCTGAGCACTGCCAAGAGTACCCCTGAATTTGGGCCACTGAATATGGTGCCAAAGAAACAAAAACAAAAATGTTTTTAATAAAAAAAGAAAAACTAACTTGCCTTTCTCTGAAATTAAATAATGCTTCACTTTCAAATAAAGTACAGAATGCTTAATGAAAATAACTAATGTCTTTTTTTCTTTTTAAGAATCGTCTAGAGTCATTAAGAAAGTTAAAAGCTTCCTTAGAAGCAGATGTTCAAAAATATCTGGCATACATAAGCAATTTGGAATCTCATTCAGCTATTCTTGACCAGAAAGTGAATGGTCTTGACGAAGAAATTTCTAGAATAGGTAAGTACGACTCATGCTAAAGAAGTCGCTCAGGGGGCTGGAGCGATAACACAGTGGGTAGGGCATTTGCCTTGCACGTGGTGGACCCAGGTTCGATTCCCAGTATCCTATGTGGTCCTCTGAGTACCACCAGGAGTAATTCATGGGTGCAGAGCCAGGAGTTACCCCTGTGCATCACCGGTGTGACCCAAAGGAAAAAAAAAAGAAGTCACTCAGACTTTCTATGAGATTTATTCTAGAAACAGCTTATTTGTATTTTTTTTCTTTAATGGTAAAAGGGTGCTGTTTTTAACGCTATATTAGTTTATAGAAGCTCCAAAATATATATGTGTGTACTTATATATGTATGTTGTATATTATATCATGGTCATTTATGGTCACAAGTAAAAGAGACATTTAAACTCTAGATAGTGTATATTATGGATGTTTTGTGCTGATTCCTATTATGTATGAAATTTTATTTAATCCAGCCATCACTTTATTTTGATTTAGGGATAGAGCTTCCCAAACAGTGCCCCATATCAGTTATAACAAAGCCAAGATTTTAATCCCTATAGCCCTCAGAATAATTTTACTGTCCTCTTTGACCATAAGCATCCTCATTCTTTTTCTGTGACCTGCTACAACTTGTCACATTCTTTATGTGAAAAGCATGAGTCACAAGATGTGAGAAAAGACTAATCCCTTTACCCCAAATGTTTTAATTTGATTACTTTTCTTCATCTCTGCAGATTTACATGGTACATGCTATTTGTGTGTATCTTATTTTTCTTTTCTTGGTATACAATATACAATATTCTTGATTGCGTATTTTAACAAAGAGACAAAGCTGTGGTTGTTTAGTACCTAATATCACCTTTGAAGTGTAAGCGAAGTAAGAATAAATTGGGAGACTAGAGGAATAGTTAATAGGCTAAGCCTATGTGTAGTTTGTGTGGTCCAGGTTCAATACCTGGGATCAGCTGGTCTCCAAGCACTACCAAGAGCAACCCCTGAGCAATGAGTCAGGAGTAGTATCGTGGCTCAAAAAAGCAAAAAAAGTCTGTATATGCCAAGCACAATCCTGGTGGCTCTATTGTCTGCGACTTGGTCCCATAATCAGTTTCTGAACACACCACAGTCAGGTAAGCTTAAGCACCACAAAAAGGACTGGTGAATGCTGCACTGAAAACGTGTGGGAGCAGTGACCCAGAAGTACAGCCCCTGTCAAATATAAATGTGAGAACCTAAATGACCCCTTGCAAACAATAAAACCAAAATTTGTTTGCCTTGACTAAGAGTTCAAATCATGATGAGCATGCAAGTACCTTGGTGGTATGGCAAATTCTGCACACAACACAACCTGGTATGCAAACACCACCACTGAAAATAGGTATATGCCACAGCCAGGTAGGAGTGCAGTTCTCTGTCATTGCAAAAACAAAGAGAAAGGTTGGGGAGGGGATTTGTCAAAAGAATAAACCATATTTTTATGTTTGTGAGAAATCTATAGGTTTTCTGACTTATTACAGATATCATGCTAGAATGTTAAAATAATTTGGATTATTGACAGACTTGCTTTTAAGTCTATTTTAATCATTAAATGTAGTACCATTTATTTTTTTCATATAAAGCTTTCTGTAAACCATAACAAGCCAATAAAACTTTATCATCTTTCAAGCATTTATTAAAAATGGGATCCAATTTTTTCCCCAAAATAAAATCCAGGTATATAACTTGGAAGTTAAATATCTTGACCAATACTATTAATCACTGAAATTTCAAATTTAATTTTTTTCCTATGCAGAACTAGAATATGAAACAATAAAACAGGAGAATACTCGACTACAGAATATTATTGACAACCAGAAGTATTCAGTTGCAGACATTGAGAGAATAAATCATGAAAGAAATGAATTGCAGCAGACCATCAATAAATTAACCAAGGACCTAGAAGCCGAACAACAGCAGTTGTGGAATGAGGAACTAAAATATGCCAGAGGCAAAGAGGCAGTAAGTCCTACCATTTACAGAGTGGCTGCAAATCATAGCCCACATTTATAAAGATTTTTCAAACTTAAGAAAAACTCCGTGTAAAATTAATTTGCTGAAGAGATAAAGCATTTTTAACATTTTAGCATTGGTATTTTGTTAAAGCTTACTTATCTTGGGTCAGAGATCTAGCATAAGAGGTAAAGAACTTGTCTACCATGCAAGTGACTCTGATTTGAATCCCCAGCATCACACATGGTCCCAGAACTCCCCCCCAAAATAAATTAGAATCTTAAAATAATAATAAAAATAAATATATTCATCTTTTAATTCAAGTTTCTCTCAGTCAGATTTACAGTGGCCTATACTGCCTAATTAGTAAACCAATAAATAAGCAAATAATGGGGCTGGAGAGATAACACAGCGGGTAGGGCGTTTGCCTTGCACGCAGCCAACCCGGGTTTGATTCCCAGCATCCCATATGGTCCCCTGAGCACTGCCAAGGATAACTCCTGAGTGCAGAGCCAGGAATAACCCCTATGCATCACCAGGTGTGACCCAAAAAGGAAAAAAAAAAAGCAAATAAGTCTCTTAAGACCATGAAAATATTTTCATTAAAGCCCTATTTTGTATTCTAGGAGAATATATGAGTCACCTCTTAATTTTCCATTTTAATACTCAGACATTGCTATATACTGTTTGTCATGTTGAGCATAGATGAAATAAAATAAGAATTAAAAGATATTTCTACTCTAGGATCAGACCTCTAAATAATGTTTGCACAGAATACTGAGAAAAATTTTATCTCTTTTGCTCCAAAAGTAATGAGTTTTGTTAATTCTCTGACTTTCAACACTTTCCTTAGTACAATATTTTTCACATGCAAGCAATCTTGTATATGTTGGTGCTATTCCAGACCATCACAATAATATGAATACTACAATAATGAGTCAGTTTTTTTTTTTGAGGGATAAGGGTTCTAGTTATAGAAGTTTATATTATAGAAAAGTTTATATTATAGAAACTATATAGAAGTTTATATTATACCACCATAGTCTATTCAGTGTGCATTTGTCTTAAAAAGAATGTGCAGGGCTGAAGCAGTAGTGCAGTGGGTCAGGCATTTCTCTTGAAATCAGCCAACCCATGTTCAGTCCTTGGCATTCCACATGGACCCCCTAGCACTGCCAGGAATAATTCTTGATTGCATAACTAGGAGTAACCCCTGAGCATCACTAGATGTGACCCAAAAGTCACTGTCACTGACACTGTCCTCCTATTGTTCATCAATTTGCTTGAGCAGGCCCAGTAACATTGTGAGACTTGTTACTCTGTTCGGGATATCGAATACGTCATGGATAGCTTGCCAGGCTTTGACGTGCAGGCGAGAGACTCTCGGTAGCTTGCCGGGCTCTCCGAGAGGCGCAGAGCTATCGAACGCCGGTCCACCGTGTCTGCCGCATGCAAGGCAAAAGCCCTACCTGCTGTGCTGTTCCTCCAGCCCAACCCAAAAATATTTAAAAAAAAAAAAAGATAAGGTGCACACTTTATTTTTTAATATAGCTAATCAGCAGAGCCTTTATCAAGTTATAATCTTTCTGCTGGTGAAAAGTCTTGCCTTGATGTTGATAGAAGCTGACTGATCACAGTGGCTTAAATTGAAGTAGCTTGGATGATTTTATAAAATAAGACGATGAAATTTGCTACATTAATGCTCTAATGTAAAGTATCTCTGTAGAATATCTGTAGCATAACTCTGTAGTACTCAGAGGATCACAGTACTGGGAATCAAGCCTGAACCTCCTACTTAGAAAGTATGAGCTTCTGCTCATTGAAAACTCTCTGACCCAAAATGTGTTTTGTTTTCATTTGGGGACCACTCCCAGTAATACTCAGGGACTGCTTCCAAATCTGTGCTCATGGGATTACTCCCAGCCTGTTGAGGTATCTCTTTTACCCAGCATGTTTTATTATTTACATTGACAAAACTTTTTGTTGCTAATTTCTCCATCATTCCAAAGTGTGAATCTTAGTTACCAAAGTATATTGTTGCTATTTTTTAGTCATATGCACGATCAGTAGTGTAATAATTTATGATCAATTATTGTCTTTTTTTTCTACAGATATGGTGGGAATAAAATCTTTAGTACTTTGTATATTTTAGAACTATACTTGTTCCAAAAAAAAAAATACCAACTTAAAGAACTACTAAAGGATAGCTATAGTTTATGTAAACTTACAGAATAACCCATTACAAGCCATATGGAATGGTGTTGTTTGCTTTTTAATGTTTCTTACTGTGTTTTTTTTCTTACAGATTGAAACCCTCTTAGCAGAGTATCACAAACTGGCTAGAAAATTAAAACTCATACCTAAGGGTGCTGAAAATTCCAAAGGTTATGACTTTGAAATTAAGTTTAATCCTGAAGCTGGTGCCAACTGCCTTGTGAAATATAGAGCACAAATTTATGTAAGTAGTTACGAGTACTTCAAAATGTGTTTAAATTGATGACTGATTCATATAAGACTTTTAAGCTTTATATTTTACTCAGGACTAAACAGAAAAAACACTGAAGTGTTCATCTCCTTGTTGATAGAAATCTCTCTATTATATTTTTTACTCTGGATTATAAAATCTTCTGCTCTACTTATTTTTTCAACTATCCAATTAGAAATTTTATTACACGTAAAATACCAGGATCATAATGATGAAATGACCTGATTTATTTTCTCAGGTTAGTCCCCTTAGAGGAAAAACACAAAAAAACATTAATGGTATATGTATCATGTTTGAAGATGTGATACCAAGATCACACTTCCCATGTAACAGAAAAGTCTAGAGAGATGGTTAACCTGCCACCAAATCTTAAGAGGTGTAAAATTTATGGGGGTAGTCCATGGGAAAGTCTCACACAGAAAGATGCACATGAAGGCATGATTTGAGATCACCAGTGAGCAGCGTAGTAGAATAATCAGTCAGTGAGGCAAGAACCTCATTTTGAAGTATGACAAAGGATGTAATTGGAGAAAGAAAATATTTTGCTCTTTTCTGACTTCTCAGTGATTCACAGATTTTTGGTGCCCCCACACTCAAAATGTCAGTTTTCAAAATGTTTAGTCTTTGCAAAGAATGTCATTAAGGAGTGTTTCATTAAATCATTTCTCTGGCAATAGCTCAGTTTTAAGTATCTTAACAGGCAGATAAGCAGATAGAGCTTACCTTCTACTACTTGACTGGTTTCACAAACCTGGGGCTAAAAAACAGTTGCCTGAACCAAAGCGCGTAGAAAAGGTTGTTCACCACCATAGGATAACATTGGGTTTGTCCTTTCAGCCTTGCCACAAGGAACTTAGTTTACTCTGAAGCAATGTCCTTTCTGTATAGACACAGGAAGACAGTTAATACTATGCTTTATAACTTGGGAATTGATTGATTCCAATAATATTTACTCCTGGGCATCTGCTCTCTCAACTCAGTTACGCTTAGTTTCTAGCACCCCAAAAGCAGGGTCCCAATGAGGGACTGAATGGACCCAGGGCAAGCTGTGAGCTACTCTGGCATCGAAATGGGCCAAGCCAAAGCGCCACAATACTCAACTCTAAGTTGAGAGCATGATCATGGATAAATGCTGTCACGATTCAAAAGTAATGATGAGACTAGGACCCTGCTGGGGTTAGGAAGACTAACCTAACCTGGGGACTGTGGTCTGGAATATACAGTAAGACATTCCCAGGAAGAACCAAATTTTAAGTTGATATGTCTATTACTGTCTCATACAGAATGACATTGCTAGAAATATTAGAAGTAGATTTACTACAACTGTTGAAGTGGATTACTAGCTGAGGAAAGAAAGCAACACACCCTGAATGGGGTCCACCCTTAAGCGTATCACCTAGTAAACCAGAGTAATCTCTTTAGATGAGATTTTATCTTTGAGTTAATCTCCTGGAGGAGTAGTCTTACCCCTCTTTGTTGATTTGTTAATGTTCAGCCCACCTTTGTGTCACCGCCCTATGTGATTGCTATATAAACTAAGACTGTAAGAGCGGAGGGGGGCAGAGTCAGAATCCAGAGCGAAGAGCTCCAGAGAGAGGAATAGAAGCACTCCAGAGAGAGAATCAGAACGAAAGAAAAGACTAAAGGAAACTCATATACAGAGCATACCCAAAAAAGCATCATTTAGAGTGTTAAGTTTTCAAGAGAAGCAAATCTAGAACTTTGCAAGTTTTCAAACCAAAAGCAAATCACTTTTCCTAGTTTTAGAAATAACATTAAAATAGGTTTATGTACTTTTTGATGGTATATTAGTTTATATTAAAAAAATATCTTGGCTTCTGGATCCGGAGTGATAGTACAGTGGGTAGGTCATTTGCCTTGCACGTGGTCAGCTGAGTTCAGTCCTTGGTATCCCATATGGTCCACCAAGCACCACCAGGAGTAATACCTGAGTGCAGAGCTAGAATAACCCCTGAGGGGCTGGAGCAATAGCACAGCGGGTAGGGTGTCTGCCTTGCATGCAGCCGACCCTGGTTCAATTCCCAGCATCCCATATGGTCCCCTGAGCACCGCCAGGGATAATTCCTGAGTGCAGAGCCAGGAGTAACCCCTGTGCATGGCCAGGTGTGACTCAAAAAGCAAAAAAAAAAAAAAAAATAGAATAACCCCTGAGCATCGTCAGATGTGACCCAGAAAACAATATATTTTTTTTTAATTTATATATATTATATATATATATATATATATATCTTGGTTTCACTTTTTTCTCTTCTTAAATCATTTCTCCTATCACAATATAGAGATGCCTCAAGAAAGAAATCTTGTAATGGTTCATATGTAACTCCATTCTTCTGTATTTTACAGGTACCCCTCAAGGAACTCTTGAACCAAACTGAAGAAGAAATTAATAAAGCTCAAAATAAAAAAATGGGGTTAGAGGAAACATTAGAACAAGTAAGTAATGAACCATTTATTACAAGGGAAAAAATGAGATTTTGATTACTTAGAATATGATTTGTGGGTTTTGATTACTAAGAAATATATATGTATTTTTTTTCACATTTTTTCTTTTTATTAGTGAAACACCATGAGGTACAGTTGTAGATTTACAATTTTTTGTGCTTGGGTTTCGATTATACAATAATCAAGAAATATATTTTTAATATGAAAGGAGTCTTGTGTATCCTTTAGTGAGGCAGGAAGTTACCTAGAATTGTGTAGGTTAGAGATAAGAAGTAGAGTTTTACTCAAGTAGCTCCTGTTTTAATAGATTTTAAAAGTTATCTACTTAAGTGACAACTAATGGATGGATGAATGAAATACTGAGATAGTAAACCATTTATTGATAGTGATTCTTTCAGTAGCAGATTCATTGTAATTGTTATTTTTTATTTTCTCAATTTGCCATAGTGAAAATATATGTTTTTATAAAATGGGGAATTGGGGCAATCCTTAATTAATTGATGAAATTTAGTGGAGTGGACATGGAATATAGATACAACTCAGAGAGATAAGAAAATATGATTGTGTCTGACCATGGAGAGTATAGTGAAACTTCTGGTTACTTGCGTCCATTGTTATTGTTGAAGATTAATTTATCAAAACAATTTACTGGTTATTCAGAGGTAACGTACTTTTAAAAGGTAAAGGTAAAGGCCCTCCCGTTGTTCGCCGATTTGCTCGAGCGGGCCCAGTAACATCTCCATTGGAGACTTTGTTGTTACTATGTTTGGCATATCGAATACTCTCGGTAGCTTGCCGGGCTCTCCGAGAGGGGTGGAGGAATCGAACTCGGGTCGGCCATGTTGGCCGCTTGTAAGGCAAACGCCCTACCGCTGTGCTATCGCTCCAGCACCTACTTTTAAACTATAAGCAAAATGTATAGCTTCAGAAATTGTTCTTCAAACTAATTTTAATGGTATGGGGAAGAGAACATGTCTTTGGAGTTAGAACACCTAATTTTGAGTTCTGGGGTTATGCTAGCTTCATGATCCTGAAGAGATGGCATTCTTTTTTTTGTTTGTTTTGGTTTGGTTTCAGGGGAGCCACACCTGACTGCTGTAAAATATTACACATTCAAAAACTTATTTCCTTGAAATTAACTCCTGGGGGAGGGAAGAATAATGAATTTTAAATTATAGGAGAAAGTTCAAAAGGTTTGAGTGAAATCAGTCAGAGGGAGAGGAACAAAAAGAATGATTGCATTTATTTGTGAGATATGAAAAAAAAGAAAAAGAAAAAAGTCTAGTATGTGAATAACACCCAGACATGCTGAAACAAGGGCTAGGAGGTCTGGTCCATGGTAGGAAGCCTGCCACAAAGCGGAAGGAGGTCTGCAGTTAGGACAGAGAAGGGACCACCGTGACAGTGATTGTTGGAAATGATCGCTCTGGACAAAAACTGAGTACTGAAAGGAACTAAAGTGGTATGCTTGATATTCTTTCAATAAAGTATTGCAAACCACAGTGCCTAAAAGGAAAATGAGAGAGAGAGAGAGAGAGAGAGAGAGAGAGAGAGATGCCTGCCTAGAGGCAGGCTATGGGATGGTGTTGGAGCTGGGGAAGGCAGGCGGGAAGGAAACTGGAAACATTGGTGGTCGAAATGTATACAGGTGAAGGGATGGGTGATGGAATATTGTATGACTGAAACTCAATCATGAACAATTTTGTAACCATCTCACGGTGATTCAATAAAAAAAAATTAAAAGAAGAGGTTTAGAACAAGCAGCATGATTCAGTTTCTTGATTAGCAGTTGAAAAACTGTATAACTTTAAATGTCCCTGATGTATTATAGTTATGATTTCTCAACCAAAGTTTTATTCCTCAAGTTAAATACAATGATAACAGACAGCAACAGAAGTGTAAGAACTCAGAAAGAAGAAGTACAAAAACTGGATGATCTCTACCAACAAAAAGTAAAGGTAAAAATTTTGCCACAGTTTATATAGATGGGGTTGATTTAGGTACCTGTCTGACATCAAACATAACTCTTTAAGCTATATCTCTTTAAACTATATACCCCAGTTTATGTTTTAGTCCTCAAAATTCATTGTAAGGGGTTATTTTATTTCATTCTTTTTTGTTTGTTTTGGTTTTAATTTTTAGGCCACACCCAGAGATACTCAGTAGCTACATCCAGCTCAGTGCTCAAGATACTGCAATCTTAGGGGTGCTCAGGGGGACTCTGCAGTGCCAGGGGGAATCTTCAGAATACAAGTGTGTGCCCAGTCCTTTGAGCTGACTCCCAGGCCCTTGTTTTATTTTTTGAATGACTGTTCTCAATTAGAGCCATTAAACAGAAGAATTTACTGTTCTGTTAATAATTATACTTTGTATGAGATTCAGTATTCTTGCAGGAGAAGACTGGGGGGGGGTGGGGGGGTGGCGAGGAGGCACACACCTGGCAGTGATCAGGGTTTACTCCTGTCCACACACAGGAATCAGTACTAGTGGTATTTAAGGGACCGTATATGGTGCCAGGGGTCGAACCCCAGTCAGCCATGTGCATATAGTGTACCTACTATGTTATTATACTATATACCCTACCTGCTCTACTATATTACTCTGACCCTGAGAAGATATGTTTTAACCATAATTTCTTTGTCCATTTTTAATAGGTATTTAGTGTTAATTACTAAAACTTGAACCCCAGTGAGACCTTTTGATATGTGATTTACTAGTTACTGCAGACTGCGTTTTTTGCCCAGATTCCAAAGACTGGGCACCTTCTAACTAGTATTTTCTTTAGGAAAGCTTTCAGATACTGACTCTGTTCGTTGTTACTTATATAATGTACACGTTTTTAAAAATTGGGGCTGGGAGCAGACCCAGTGATTCTCAGAGGCTATTCTGACTCAGTGTTCAGAGACTTGAACACTGGTGGTGTCAGCGCAAACCCAAGCTCCTCCATGCAAAGCATGTTCTCAACTGTTGAGCTACGTCTCTGGCTCTAGGACTAGAATTTTTAGAAGATATACTATCGTACTGTGATCCACATGTCAAATAAGAGGCTTTTGACAATGTTTTTTGTTTTGTTTGGTGGTACTAGGAATTGAGCTTGGGCCTCACACATCCCCAGTCCTTTATAGTTTGTTTCTTCAAATGTCTTCCATGATGATTCTGGAGCACTTTTCACTTCATCATTTTTCATCTTTAGTAACCTAAGAATCGATAGATTTGTGCTACTTTGCCTATTAATATATCATATGTAAATACAGCGTTATAAGAGTTAACACATTTTGTCCTATTTAATATTTCTCCAATTCTCAGGGGAAAGGATAAAATGTCATAAAATTTCATCTATCACATACTTGAAAATACTGCTGAATGAATTCTCTCCAGACCTGTTGAAAAGGTCACATATATGTTTACAGTATTAAATAGTACCTTGAGAATACAGATGGTGATGTACCTTAATTGAATTTAATACTTTACATAAAATGTTTTAATCCACCTAAGAGTATATAGGATGTGACTGATTACCAAAAAGATCATGGCATGATTTTATCCTGACAGGAATTTGAAGAAGAGGACCAAAAATGTGCTAATGAACTGGAGTCCTTAGAGAAACATAAGCATCTGCTGGAGAATGCTGTTAATGAGGGCCTCAGTGAAGCTATGAATGAATTAGAGGTTATTCAGCGAGAGTAAGTTCATCCTGCGTCCCACTAAAATTACGTTTGTTTTCAGTGTTTAATCTCTTTAGCTCATATTAACTATTTGGGAAAGAGGAATGGTGAATAGATCTTAAGTATCATTTGAGATTCTTTCCCTGACAAATCCTTCTGTTTTTTTCCCAATGTGTTATTTTCCTAAGGAATCATTTTTAGATTTAATTAATAAATGACTTCTAGGGCCAGAGAGTATAGAGGATAAGGTGCTTGCCTTGCTTGTCACCCAATCCTAGTTCAATTCCTGGCCCTGCATGTGGTTCTGTGAGAACCACTAGGATCACTCCTGAGCCCAGAGGTAGGAATAGCCTCTAAACACAATAGGTGTGGCCAAAATTATGTAGTAAGTTAAAACATTACTCTCAGAAGAGCCAGGGATGTAGTCTTGTATAGAGTATGAAGGCCTCTCTTTGATCCTCGGCACTATATTCATTAACCAATTAATAAGTCAGTCCATATATTACACAAGTAATTTGTACTGCTATAAAGATAAAAGTTGCTAGAGCAATCAAACTATAAAACTATGCAATAAAATTAAGATTTTTTGGAAATTGGATTGAGGCACAAGACTTAAAACTCCTGGCAGAGGGGCTGGAGCGATAGCACGGTGGGTAGGGCATTTGCCATGCACACAGCCAACCCGGGTTCGATTCCCAGCATTCCATATGGTCCCCTGAGCACCGCCAGGAGTAATTCCTGAGTGCAGAACCAGGAATGACCCCTGTGCATCGCCAGGTATGACCCAAAAAGAAAAAGAAAACTCCTGGCAGAGGTGCTAGAGATATAGGAGGTCCAAATTCAGTCTCTGGTACCAAGTAGTCCCTTGAGCACATCTAGGTGTGGCTCAACAACAAACAACAAAAAAATCTAAGCACAGACCAAGAATGTTACTCAATGGTAGTGCAGTTGCTTTGCATGCATGAAGCACTGGTTCAGTCCTCAGTATTACGTAAATAATCAGTCATTCCAAGGCAAGCACCCTAATTACTATACTTTTGCTCTGGATCCAGAACCACCAATTCTTGATTTGTGTGGTATGAGTGTGGAAGAGCTGATCTTGCCAGGATTTTTTTTTGAGGCTGGCAAGACCTTTTGTTTTGACTTTGTGCCACACCGAGGAGTGCTCAGCGCTTACTCCTGCCTCTGTGCTCAGGACCACTCCAGGATCACTGTGCTCAGCAGCCATATTGGGTACCAGGGATCGATCCTAAATCAGTTGCATACAAGTACCTTGCCTGCTTTGCTATCTCTCTAACCCTGGCAAGAATTCATTTATGTCTGATGAGTTCTGTAAATCCAGTTTCCTTTCTTACCTGGTGTTTTCTTGAAATGTTTTGGCCTGTCATTTGTCTTGGAGTTGAATAACAGTTTGCGTTTACAAATACAAATTCATTCTCACTTTAAACTTGTATAAGATTTTTGCATGTCATTCTTTTTTTTTTTCTTTTCTTTTCTTTTTGGGTCACACCCGGCAATGCACAGGGGTTACTCCTGGCTCTGCACTCAGGAATAACTCCTGCCGGTGCTTGGGAACCGTATGGGATGCTGGGGATCAAACCCAGGTCAGCTGCATGCAAGACCAATGCCCTACGCACTGTGCTATCTCTCCAGCCCCTCAGTCATTAATTTTTGAACTCCATAAGTGACATATAAACTTACTGAGTGGAGCCTAATAAAAACTGTTAGCACAATAGATTTTTTTTTAAATGCATAATGTTATGCTAAGACAGCACACCCTAAAAAGACCTGAGGTTTGCCTGGAGAAATGTATATTCCAAGATTCCAATTCCAACTTGTGAGTTTAATAAAAAGAGGTGAACAAAGGTTTTATCTGAAATCACAGGAAGTTGTTCTCGACGATATGGATACATATGACTATTCACATGTCAAGAATTGAGAAAGTTGGGGGATATTTGAGGTGCTTTGTTTTTTTAGAATTTTTTGCATCAAATATAAATGAGAACTGTTTTCTGCATTCACCTAATTACTGTCCAATATATCACTCTAATGTATAGAAAGCATTATTGAAGAATTGCCTGTTTCTTTTTTTGGTTGTTTGGGGACTGCATCTGGTGGTGCTCAGGTACTGTTTTCAGTGAGTTCCTCAAGGGTCACTCCCAGCAGTACTCAGGAAACCTAGATGGTGCCAGGGTTTAAGCCAGGTCTCAAACCTGGGCTTCCTGGATGCAAAGCATGCACTTCAGCCCTCTGAGCTAGCTTCTTTGTCCTATTTTATATTTCTTGGAAGTTCATCATTATCAAATTATACATCACACACACACACACTGTCCTCCCATTGTTCATTGATTTTGCTTGAGCGGGCCCAGTAATGTCTCTTTTTTTTTAATTTTTATTTATTTATTTATTTTGAGACTTGCTGTTACTGTGTTTGGCATATTGAACACGTCACAGGTAGCTTGCCAGACTTTGCTGTGCGGGCGAAATACCCATTAGTTTTCCTTAGAAGTTTTTTACTTGCATATGAAAAAATTCAGCCCCACTAGGTAGTAACTTACTGCAAATAGTGAAAACCATTTAAAGAGAAGGCCCTGAAACTTAAAATCAATTTTTTTAATGGTATAATTTTTATGTAGATTTACAGTAAAAAAATTCAGGTTTCAATTAAATGACCCTCAAATAGTTATAAAAATTTTATCATTTAGGAGTTAAGAAAATTGTTGTTGGGTTTTTTTTTTATTTTTGTTTTTTCCTTATTTGTAGCCTAGGGATAGGCACTCCATTGAAGGCTTCTTTCTAGACATGCGGTTTTTAAAGTTTTTGTTTTTGTTTTTAATTTTGGTTTCTGGGCCATACCTGGCAATTCTCATGGACTCCTCCAGGCTGGTTGCTCCTGTGATTTAATTCAGAGACCTGTGATACTGGGAATCTACCCCAGGCCTATTGCAATCAAGGCAAGAGCTCCAGCCTGCTGAACTATCTCTCAGGACTTGTTTTGAATTTTAATGCCTAAAGGCATTAAAGACATTTAAAGACTTGGATAAGAGTATTTGCTCCTAAAAGTTTCTATGCTAAAGTATGAATTTGTGCTTTTTTGTTTTATTATTTGCAAAGAATCTTTGGAAATGTTTTTAATCTAAATTGATAATTGAGAACAAGACAGAGATGTAGTACTGTATTGTATGTACAGCAACAGAACATTTACATATTGCAGACTGGTTTTAGAAAATGAAAAAAAGTGAGCTGATGAGATTTATTTATTCGGGATTTTTCCCACCTGGACAAGTTAAAACAAGAGTTTTTTTCTATAGACACCAACTAGTTGTGCAGACCACAACTGAAGAAAGACGAAAAGTGGGAAATAACTTGCAACGTCTTTTAGAGGTGGTTGCCACACATGTTGGGTCTGTGGAGGTGAGTGTGTGAAGATCGTTCCTACATTCTAAAAAAGATTTTTTAAAATGATATGTTTTTGTTTTGTTTATACAGAAATTAACTGATAACTTTTGTTTCTGTGGGAAATATTATCCAGAAAAGGTTTGTTTTTATACCAAACTCAGCAGTACTCAGCAGCTACTCCTAGCTTGGTAGTCATAAGTTGTTTCAGCAGTGTTCAAAGGACCTACCCCCATACAGTACAGATTTATCAGAAGAATCCTATTTAATGGTATGGCAGACAGTTGTGCCTTTTATAAATTAATCTTTTCACATGAACATTTAATATGCTAACGATACATGTTGGTGGGCCTGAGAGTAGCTCAACAGACTAAACTCTTGCTTTGCATGCAAACCAGGCCCACTATACTAGCTGTCCAGCCCCACCACTAATATATTTTGTTAAGACTTACATACATATCTGTGCGTGTGCGTGTGTGTGTGTGTGTGTGTGTGTGTGTGTCTATGTATAAGACACTGGTAAAAGTTAAACAACCATGTAGAAATGTAGCTATCTCTAGGGGAGTAGAGGAAGGAATATGATTTGAAAAAGACAAAATCAAGGTCTATAGTTGATACTATAATATTCCTTTGTTTTTGATTCTTATAAATCATGTATTGTTTTTGTAAATTTTGTAACTTTGAATTATGGCTTTGCATTAATGATTTCTCATTTTCTCTAGAAATATTTTGAAGAGCATATTGCTAAAAATGATGGAGAATATGAAGAAAGCATGTCTGAAGATCTCTTAGAAAATATAACAGAGATAGGAGACAAGTATAAGAAGAAAGCTGCTGTACTTAAGACTTCAGATGAATGAAATTAAAATGCAATTATCTCAGCAAGAACTTAATTGATTGTAAATTTGAAATGCCCTTTGTAAAATAGGGAAAAATCCTCATATAACCTATCTTCCCCTCTTTATAATCAAGACACATAGCTACATCTTTCCAAGTCTGCAAAATGTTTTTTTTATTTGTATTTTACATGTACCTCATTTGTTAGCTAAAAGTGTATATAAACTAAAATTATGATTGCTTGTTGGATTGTTTAGGATGAAAGACCAGTATATTATGTTCCCACAATTAATAAAATTAGATCAGTATAGTGTATTTGTTTGTTTTTCTCCCTAACTTCAGAGGGTTGAAAGATGAGTTGTGGGCAGAGAGAGTACAGCAGGAAGGGCACTTACCTTGCACACAGCTGATCTGGGTTCAATCCCCGGAATGCCAAAGGGTCCACTGAGCCCTGCCAGGAATGATCTGATTGCTGAGTGCAAAGCTAGGAATAAGCTCTGAGAACCACTGGGTATTGGCCAAAATCTTGAAAATTTTGCATTACCAGGTGTGACCCTCACCAAAAAAAAAAAAAACAAAGTATTTGGGCCAGAGGCATGGTACAATGAGTTGAGAGCTTATTTTGCACAGAGGAGACCCAATTCAATCCCCAGCACCACATGGTCTACTGTGCATTGCCAGGAGCAATCCTTGAACACAGAGCTAGGAACAGCTCCTGAGCAACACAAGGTAAAAGGCCAAACATAATACAAAAGACAGATGCTAAGATCAAAACCAGGTGTCAACAAAGTTAATTAGGAATCAGATCTAGTCAGATCCCATTATTAACATACCTATGACTTATACAGTTACGATACAGTTTGGACTGGAGCGATAGCACAGCAGTAGGGTGTTTGCCTTGCGCACAGCCAGCCTGGCCAAGCTGGGTTCAATTCCTCCACCCCTCTTGGAGAGCCCAGCAAGCTACCAAGAGTATCTCACCTGTGCGGGAAAGCCTGGCAAGGTATCCATGACATGTTCAATATGCCAAACAGTAACAAGTCTCATGATGGAAACGTTACTGGGCCCGCTCGAGCAAATTGATGAACAATAGAAGGACCGTGCTATTGTGCTATCATGATACAGTTTAACATGTGCTAAGGCACTGGAGAGAGAGTACAGTGGGTAGGGCACCTGCCTTGCATGTGGCTTACCCAGTTCAATCCTCAGCATTTATATGGTTCCCCAACCACCACCAGAAATCCTGAATGCGGAGCTAGGAATAAACCCTGAATATCACCAGGTATGACCCATGAACAAAAAATGCTACAAAGTCATATAATGACATGACTTACAAAGCCAAAAATAGGGCCAGAACCATAGTCTAGTAGGGAGGGCATTTGCCTTGCACATGGCTAACCTAGGTTGGATCACTGGTATTTCATCTGGTCCCCCAAGCACTGCAAGGAGTAATTCCTGAGTGCAGAACCAGGAATAACCTCTGTGCATTGCCAGGTGTGACCCAAAAGCCAAAGAGAGAAAGAGAAAGCCAAAAGTATATACTAAGTAAAGCATAATCTATGTTGCATATAATGAAACCAAGTAAAGGGGCAAAGCCAAATGAAAAACAGACCCTTGGACCATGGACCTCAGAACTGGGAATTCTAGAGAGATAGGAGCAGGACATCAATGGACTGGTAGATACTGATACTTTGGTAATGAGCAGGATCAGAATGAGCTTTTTTTTTTTTTTTTTTTGCTTTCTTGGGGTCACACCCGACGATGCACAGGGGTTACTCCTAGCAGTGCTCAGAGGAACATATGGGATGCTGGGAATCGAACCCGGGTTGGCTGCGTGCAAGGCAAATGCCCTACCCACTGTGCTATTGCTCCAGCCCCAGAATGAGCATTTTAAAGAGGTGAATTTGTACCCCGAGAAAGAAAAAAAGTGCCTGCCATAGACAGGCTGGGCGTGGTGGCAGGCAGAAAACTAGAGACATAGGTGGTGGGAGATGTGCACTGATGAAGGGATGGGTGTTTTAAACTCATGACTGAAACCCAATCAAACAACTTTGTGATTGTGTATCTCACGGTGATTTAATTTAAAAAATATTATATATATATATATATATATGTATATATGCAGCCTTGTAAACCAGTGTTACCTCAGTTATTTAGAGAAAATAGATGGGAGACATCTCATTCCCTGATTTTATATACTTTAAAGCTATAGTAATCGGACTGGGGTGATAGCACAGCAGGGAGGGTGTTTGCCTTGCACACGCCCATCCCAGGTTTGATTCCCAGCATCCCACATGGTCCCCCGAGCACCACCAGGAGTGATTCTTGAGTGTATGAACCAGGAGTAACTCCTGTGCATCGCCGGGTGTGACCCAAAAAAAGCAAAAAAAATAAAGCTATAGTAATCAAAATAGTGTCATATTGGAATAACTAGATATTAAAAGAATGGAATAGGATTGAAAACCTTTATCTTAGAAATAAACCATCATGTTTGTGGATAACTTATGATGGACTGGGAGCATTAAGTGGAGAAAGAGGAGTCTTGAAAAAAATAGGGAAAAGTGGTTAGCTACATGCGAAAGAATGAAATTGAAACACTCCCATACCATGCACAAAAGTTAAAATAGATTAAAGAATTAGATGTTATACTCAAATCCATGAAATACATTAAAATAAAACATGCTCAAAACATGCTATAGTTGGAACCAGAGCAGTAGTATAGTGGGTAAGGTGTTTGCCTTATACATGACCAACCTATGTTCAATTTTTGGAACTCCATATATTCCCTTGAAAATTCAGGGTCTGATCCCTGAGTGCAGACCCTGAAGTAAGCCCTGAGCTCGCTCAGGTGTGATTTTAAAAAAAAATTTAAAAAATATATATATACATGTATAACACTGTAGCACTGTCCTCCCATTGTTCATCGATTTGCTTGAGCGGGCACCAGCAACATCTCACAACAAATTGCTAGACGTCTTGTTACTGTTTATGGCATACCAAATACGCCATGGGAGTTTGCCAGGCTTTGCCATGCAGGCAAGATACTCTCAGTAGCTTGCCTGGCTCTCCAAGAGGGGCGGAGGAATCAGACCCATGAAAGGCAAACCCCCTACCTGCTGTGCTATCTCTCCAGCCCATATACATATATATACATGCATATATGTATATATGCATACATATATAATATATATGTATATACGCACACATATATACATATATATACACTCAATAATGGTTTTAGTGATCCTCATTGTCTTTGGTAATTTGACTCCATTGACAAGGATAGGAGTAGGCTAAATAAATGGGATTTCATCAAACTAAGAAGTTTGCAGTGGGAAGAAACTTATCAAAATAAAAAAAAAATAAAGGACATCCAAATGATAGGGAAAACATATTCAAATACCATCTGACAAAGGACTAATCAGGAAATGTTAAAAAAAAATAAACACAAAATTATGGGAGAAGACCTGAGCAGACTCATTTTCAACGATGATATGCAGACGGCTTACAATCACAGGGAAATGCTCTGATTACTGGGAAGTGCAAAATTATATGACAGATACTACTTAACACAGAATGACTTAAAAAAAAAAAAGAAAGAAAGAAAAATCCAGAAGCAACAAGTACTAGTTGCAATATGAAGCCAAAGGATCCATCATACAAATACAAACAGGGACTACAAACTGGTTTATCCTCTGTGGAACAGTATGAAGATTTTTCCAAAAATTTACAATTAAAGCATTTCATCCAGGGATTTTTACATCCAGCCTATCCCAAGAGCACAAAATTACTAATTCAAAAGAACATATACACATTTTTATTATGTTCATTGTGTGATATTTTCACACTAGCCAAGATAAGGAAGCAATCTAAGTACCCAAATGACAGATGGATAGGTAAAGAAGTCATAGCACAACATGAGGAGATAGCTCAAAGCTTTAATTCTTGGCACTGCATGGTTTGTTGACTACTGCTGGAAGTAAGCACCAAACAGGAGTAACTCCTGAGCACTGCCAGGTGTGTTCCAAAACAACAGGGGCCAGGAATACAGCTGAGGTCTCTGAGGACATGCCTAGCATGCACAGAGTTCTATCCCTGGCACCCTATCATTCTTTGAGCACCGATGGATGTAGCTCTGGGGACCACCAAGTACCGTCCCTTCAGGACCATGTCACTGGGTGTGGCCCTGAGTATCCTAAGTTCTGCTGGAGGAGGCCCCTATTTTGAAAGTTTGAGATAGATAGATAGATAGATAGATAGAGATATACATGCACAAGGAAATATTACTCACCACCAAGGGAAAATGAGGTCTTGCCTTTCACTGCAAAAAGGATTGAACATGCTTCATGGCATGCTAAATGCAGTCAGTCAGTCAAAGGGAGTCAGAAACACGAGATGATCTCACACAAAAGTGGCATACAAAGAAGAAACAAGAGAAAAAAATAGTTCTATTATAAACCAGATTTTGACAACAGACCCAAGATTATGAATGGTGGAGAAAGGTGCCTTTGAGAGGTATGGCTACCTTGGTATGGTGGATGTGGTGTGATAACATTGTACCCAAAACAAATATTTAACTAATATCTACTTTGCTTTTAATTATTTCCCCCTGCAAGACTAGGGCTTGAACCCAAGGCTTCACACGTAAGACAAGTGCTCTGCTGATGAACCGCACCCCTGGCCTAAATATTTATACTGTTGAACAAATGTTACATCAATAAGTAAATGAATAAATATCTGAGCCTGAATAAAAGGAAAAGTTTGCCAATCTCTAACATGAATTCTTTCTGGCTTTATGCCATTTTTTCTCTGAAATAAATGAAAATATAGAAAGAGAATCAGAAGAAATAACAAATGTAGGGGGTGCAATGCCACCAGCAGGTCAACCTGTACCCATGGGACAAGTGCATTAGCAGCCTGATGGTGCCTCAGGTTTACTGATATGCCAAAATTGCTGCTGTGCCTCTGGCTGAGCCCCAAAAATTCCAGACAAAGTTTCCCAAGAAATTAAAAGACCAAAAGTTAGTTATGTGGGAGTCATAACCACAAACCACCTCTGGCTCAGCTATACAAGCTCCTTTATTGGCCTTGCTTCAGAGACCCATAAATAAATCTTGAAAGAGATCAAAAATCGCAGTTAATCTTGGAACCACACAAGTCTGAGCAGACTGAGGTAAATTGAAGTGGAAGTAGTTTAGCCTGTTGCTCATCCGAGCAGAGCCCCTGGCAGCCACTTGCTTCCACAATCCAAAATTGCCACCATGCCCCCAGCTGGATTCCACCATCTCAGGATAGACTTCACTGGGATATTAATCTACTGAAACTTCAGGTGTGTGAGTTTTCTGACTGAAATCTCCAGACTTTCTCAGAGTTGGAATGGACTACCTCCCCTCACTTCCCTAAACTTCTGGAAGCTCCATCGGTCACCACCACAAACCAACTCCAGCGCCACCAGCCTAGCTTCAGAGACCCATACATAAGTCTTGAAAGAGACAAAAGGGGCAGTTAATTTTGGACACACGCATGGCTGAACAGACTGTGATAAATTGGAGGGGGGCAATTTAGCCTGGTGCCTGCCCAAGCAGAGCCCTCAACAGTCGCTTGTTTCCACAATTTGCCATGCCCCCAACCAGACTGCACCATCTCTGGATGAAACTCAATAAGATATAATCTGCTGAGAATTCTGTTATGTGGGTTTTGTTACTGAAATCTCCAAGTTTCTTGGGATCGGGTGGGCTTCCGTCTCTATCTCCAAAGGCTTGGTAGTCATGTCCACACCCCAAAACTGCCACCCACGTTAAAAAACTACTCCAACAACCTTACCTTTCCAATGAAAATACTAAAGACCTGAACAAACAGGATACTCTCTTAGTACTTGTACTGCAAACTATAATGCACAAAAGGAAAAGGAGAGAGAAAGAAAGAAGAAAAGTGCCTGTCGTAGAGGCAGACTGGTGGTGGGGGTGAGGAGTGTTGGGGGATGGTGGGAGGGATACGGAAGACATTTGTGGTGGAAAATGTACACTGTTGGAGGTGTGGGTTTTGGATCATTGTATGACTGAAACCCATTCAAGAACAGCTTTGTAATGGTCTATCTAACAGATACACGATTTTAAGAAAATTGTTTAAAAAAAGTAATGTGAGGGGGTATGGTGCTGCCAGCAGGTCAATCTATACCTGTGAGGCGAGTGCATCAGCAGTCTGATGGCACCTTCAGACTTCCAGATACCCCAAAATTGCTGCTGTGACTTTGGCCAGACCCCAAAAACTTGGGGCAAAGTTTACCAAGAAAGTAAATGGCCAAAAGTTAGTTATGTGGGAGACACACCCACAAACCACCTCGGGCTCAGCTATATAATTGGAGGCATGGCCTCTCTGGTTCCTGATCGAACTGCTTAACGTCCGTGATCCCAGAGACTCAGAAACAAATCTCTGAACGCAGTGGCTTTTGGCAGAAATACATCCTGTCCCTGCAGTAGATTACCGGTGCTGGACCAACCCAGGTGGGAATAGGTTTCATGCCTTGGCCTGTTCCCCTTGGCAGCCCGGTGGCCACCATCCTCCAGAGGCTACTGGACAGTCAGGTTTGGACCCTCAGTGACGAGACACACAGGGCCTCATGGGATGGGGATGGAGCCGGCCCTTTCCTCTCCACCCCGAGACCCTGAGTCGCCACCAATGAATGGCCTTTCTGGCTCCTGATCAAGCTGCTTAACGGCCATGATCCTAGAGACTCAGAAACAAATCTCAAAACCCAGAAGCTTTTGGCAGAAATGCATCCGGACCGAGCACTGGGTTACTGTTGCTGAGCCACCCCAGGGGGGAAAGGGTGCTGTCCCTCTGCCTACTCCCCCTTGGCAGCTCGGTGGCCTCCATCTTTCAGAGGCCATTAGACAGTCAGATTTGGGCCCTCAGTGACAGGACACGTGGCACCTCACGGGATGGCGGTGGAGCCGGCCCTTTCCTCCCCACCCCAACTAGACCCCGACTCTCTGCCCATGAACGGCGTTTCTGGATCGATCCTCATCAAGCTGCTTAACAGCCATGATCCCAGAGACTCGGAGCCCAGCAGGTTTTGGCAGAAATCCCTCCAGATTTAAGTGTTAAAATTTCGGAACTTCAAAATTGTGCGGTCACTACTGCAGCCATGTGACATCATATGTTATTCATAATCAGCAATAGAAACAAATTGTCTACTGTTGCCTTTTTGGCAGATCTGAATGTTGGGGTAAAATCCCAAATAATAATGTTGGGTCTGGTGTCAAAATATTGAATGTGATCAAAGTACAGAAAGAGTAATGTGGAAATCATCTGCCCCACAGGTAGGGGGAGGGTGTGGGATATGGGTATACTGGGGGTTTTGGTGGTGGAGAATGGGCACTGGTGAAGGTACAGGTGTTTCATTGTATGACCGAGACTTAAACTCGAAAGCTTTGTAACTGCTCTCACGGTGATTCAATAAATAAAATTATAAAAAATGAAAAAAAAAGTAAGGTGGAGTTCATTCCTGCTTTAGTCAGCTTGACCAGTGGCTGAACTCCTACATTTGGAAAGACAGAAAAACAGACGGACAGAAAGAAAGACAGACAGGAAGGAAGGAAGGAAGGAAGGAAGGAAGGAAGGAAGGAAGGGAGGAAGGAAGATTAAAAGTAATCAGAGATGAATTCTTAATTTTTTTTCTCCATCTCTTCCTTTTTGTTGATGCTATTTGGTCTGGGGTTTCTACACTTGGCTGTGGAGCGCTGGATGTGCCCTGGATCACAGCGGCAGAAGGGCAGGGGGGTGGGCTCCAGGCCTCATACAAGCACTGCAAGCACTGACATGCACTACTTTAAAAGATAAGTAGCTACTAATTCAATATTATCCAAGAGGAAATTTGCCAGGTGGAAACATGGCAGCAGATGAGCACTGTCATCCCACCGGGCTGAGGCAGGAAAGATGGTTTATTTCTCCAAGTTTCAGGAAAGAAGCACTTGAGTTGGTCCACTTGAGCTGGACCACCGTGGCAGTATCCAAGAGATCTCAAGATGACGATCTGGCAACAGACATTTAGTTTCCTGGTTCCAGGGACAGGGTTGGTCTGTGACAGAGGTTCAGTTAGCACTTGTCCCTACAAGGTAAACTGGGGGAGGAACAGGTTCAGATACAAAGTCTCTCATTTTCCCACTCTCTGGTGGGAATTCGAGTTTGAAATTTTTTGTTAGTTTTTCCTCCCTGAGACTTGACCAGACTCTGTGACTACAGGACAAGTTTGGCCCAACCAGACAAGGGCTTTTGCACTGGCTCTCAAAAAAATTGCAGTGGCACAGAGGCAGGATGGGATGGGGGAGGGGGGTTAGGAGGGATACTGGGAATTTTGGGGGTGGAGAATGGGCACTGGTGGTGGGATGGGTACTCAATCATTGTATAACTGAAACCCAAGCACAACAACTTGTAAGTCTACAACCGTACCTCATGGTGTTTCACTAATTAAAAAAAAAAAATGCAGTGGCAGACGGTATTAAAAAACAACAATCCTATGCAAGCCTGGCAACAGTATTTAATGGTGGCTATAGGAGTGATGGATATGAACCTGACACAATTCGGAAGGTGTTTGAGAGCCACAAAGTGATCAGGGCACTTTCTATTTCACATAGAAAGTTCTGCAAGTTCTCTTCAGGATTCCTTACACATTTAGGGTCATCCGCATTGGAGGAGACAGAGTTCCAGTCACAAATTCCAAGATTTTTTGAGTAGGAAAAGGATTTGGGTTTCATATCATTATCGTGATCAAGAAACAGCATATAGAAGTTACCTAGTCTTTGCTGAATACTTCCAGGCATAAGACTTCTTACTATCCAGGAGGAATCAATGAGAAATAATTAATTCCCCCTGACATTTTGGTAGATGGTTTCCTAACCACTATCTCAATACTTCCAGAGATAGGACTGCTTCCAAATTGCTCGATACTCTAAAGCACTTGATGGTTGAGCAACACTGCTTGCTGACAGGTCCTTTAATATTGGGCCAATTTCTGCCTCCCTGTAGCTTCACGTTTCTTGTATTTGTCCTAGAATGCTCCGGTTATCATAGTTTTCAGTTTCACTTAAGGACATTAATTGTATTTCTTTACTGTTTCATTTATCCTGAATTTTTTGGGTTTCCCCCAGTCTTTTAATTTTTTGTTGTTGTTGTTGTTGTTTTACTTGCTTTTAATGTTATCCTGGTCTTTTTTCCAATAGAAACAAACATTTTATATAAATTTTCCCTTTACATTTCCTTCTTTGTTGTCTTCTCTTGATGGCTGGTCTGGGAGTGGGATGCAGTCCACACACATGCCTGGCAGTGGGGTTCACACACAGAGCCACGATACTCACTGAGGGTCACGCTGTTTTAGCTGTCATGCTCAAACAAATTCTGTTACAGTGCTTACAGCAGTGCTTCTTGCACATATTTTCAGGGGGTCACACTTCCTGGTCCTGGTGCCTACACATTTGAAGGAGATTCCTAATTAGTGTTCAGGTGGCCTAAGGGCTCCAAAGGCAATTCTTGGACAGCAAGAACATGATGCTGCTTGAGTCTTGCAGTTCCAGGGATACATAAGCCCCCCAGTGGCACTGGTGGTCTCCAGGGCCATATCTGACCGTGTTTGGAGACTTCCAGGCCTGCACATGTTAATATTTGGGAGACATGTGGTACCAGGAATTGAGACCAGGTTGGGCACATGCCAGACATGTACCACCCTACCCCTGTCCTATCTCTCAGCCCTCATGCATCTTTCTTTGCAGTGCCTCTAGGGAATAGCCCTGTAAGAGGGTTGTTTACACATACCTGACAGCGACATGGCTGATAATCGTAGTACTGGGGATCATAAGAACAGAGCAGCCAGGATTATGCTCAAAGCATGTGGCAGCTCTGGGGAGTGGGTCCCTCGCCTCCTGGTTGCAATGCAAGAGCTCTGAGCCACTGACCTAGCGCCAGGCCCTGTGTTCACTTTTCAATTTACTAATAATTTTACTTAGAAAAAAAATAAAACAAGGACTGGAAAGATAATATAGCAGGCAAGGCGCTTGCCTTGCATGCGGCCAACACAGATTCAACCTCAGACACCACATTCCAGCACTACCAAACACCCAGAAAAGAAAACAAAGAGAACAAATACATTTTGTTATCACTCTCTCCTCCCTCCCTGTTTTATTCATTTATTTATCTTGACTCATTTGCAAGTTGTAGACATGACCTCTCAGTATGTATCAGGAAATATTGGTATACAATACCTGGTTTCTTAATTCTGTTAAATGTCCATGTTTGTCCTTTTAGTATTTCGTGTTTTGGGGTCACACCCTAGTGATGCTCAGAGATTACTGCTGGCTCTGTACTCTCCTGAGAGTCCAGGCAGTGTTCAGGGGATCGTATGGGGTTTCAGGGATGAAACCCAGATCTGCTGCATGCAAGGCAAGCGTTCTACCCTCTGTACTATCTCTCCAACACCCCAATTAAATCCTTTACTCTTATTTTTCCTCTGGTTCCAGAATCATGCATTCCTTTTCATTGACAGCTCTGTTTAATCTCAACACTAAAATAGTTCTTCAGCATGCTGCCTCTGACTTTGATAGCAGCATTTTTTTAATTTGAAAAAATGTTACTATAGTTTAGGTAATATGGTTACTATAATACTTATATTTATAGTACTGGGGTACAAAGTTACTGCACCACATCACCAACTTACTCATGACTCTACACCCCACACAAATGTCACCTCTGGCCCCTTTTGTTTTTTCAGCCCTGGTGGCCCGGAGGCCCCCTTTCCAGGCCCCTTCTTTATTCCCTCACCCTACCCCCATTGTTAATAAATTTAATAAACCAAGGCCAAAGTTTTGTCTTTGTTCAAGATTATGTTTCCCCGGAGTTTATCTCTCTATATCCCATAGATGAATGAGATTATCCAGAACTATTTCTTCTCCTGCTGACTATATTACTTAACATGATACTCTATACCCATTCGCTTTGTGGTAAACTCCATTATTGCATATTTTCTTATGCGGTAAAGTATTTCAGTGTGTGTGTGTGTGTGTGTGTGTGTGTGTGTATGAAAGTATTTCAGTATACACACACACACACACACACACACACATACACACACACACTGAAATACTTTAATATTTGGGAGACATGTGGTACCAGGAATTGAGCCCAGGTCAGGCATGTGCCAGACATGTACCGCCTGATACTCTCTACATCCATTCACTTTGTGGCAAACTCCATGATTGCATATTTTCTTATGCGGTAAAGTATTTATATATATATATATATATATATTACAATTTCTTTATTCACATATTGTTGGAATTTGGGTTGTTTTATATCCTGGCTATTATAATAAGCACTACATTTAACACAGGTGTGCTCATATATTTTTGAATTAATGTTTTTGTGCTTTGGAGGTAGATGCCAAAAATTGGAATTGCTAGGTATATGGGTGTTCTATTCTTAGTTTTTGGAGAAGTCCCATACTCTTTTCTATAGACTCTGAACAAAATGACCTTCTCACCAATAGTGAGTTAGGGTTTCTGTTTTCACCATATCCCTGGACACTGGAATTTTTTAAGTCTAGTAATTTAATTTATAGTCCCAAACTTTTCTAATGCATTTCCATAATTACATAATGCCTTCGTTTGTTTGAGACCACCCCTGGAAATGCTAGGAGCGACTCCAAATATACACCTGGGGGTCTCTCCTACCAGTACTTGGGGGACCATATAGGTTCTGGGCCTCCCACATACAAAACATGAGTTCAGTATATTTTGCTTTCTCTCCAGTCATGAGGACATATTTATCTTATAGAGCAGTACAAAATTTTTACCCTTCCCTTCAGTGCTGCAATGTGATGTTTCAGTGACTGGGAGTTACATGTGTTTGGTTGTGGTATTCACACACCTGTGAGTGGGTGGCACAAATTAACTATGATGCTTGCACACAGGCTCAGAAGAGGTCATGCTCCTGGCAGCAGTGCTCAGAACATCTTTAGTTCTGATCTTTGTCCACATCAGTGCCTGTGCCATAGAGTGTATGTTACATTTTGCTAGTGTATTGTGTCACATTTGTTTAGTGCATTGCATCAGAACATACTTGATATTTACTAGTCCCATTAATGTTAATTTTATTTGGGACTATAGCAATAGTCCAATGGGTAGCACTCTTGCCTTGCACATGGCCCACCCAGATTCGATCCCCAGCATCCCATACGTTGCCCTTGAGCCTACCAGGGAGTCACTCCTGAGTACAGAGCCAGGAGTAAGCCCTGAGCACCACTACGTAAGCCCGCCAAAAACAAAAACAAAAGGTTAACTTTATTTACTTTCTCTAGTGGCAATGTAATTTTGGTGGGGTGAGGGCAGAGGCTGGGAGTTGGACTAGGGGGCATAGTTAGTGGAATGTGAGCTACTCCTATCCTCCTGTCTCTATGCTTAGGGATCACTCCTGGCAGTGGTCAAGAGACCATATGTGGTGCGATGGATAAAATGGGAGTCATCCACATGCATGGTAAGCACTTTAACACTTATATTATATCTCTAGTCCCATTATTGTCCCCATTGCAACTAAGAATAGGAGGATACTTTGAAACTATAAATATGTTTCTCATGAAGTTTACCCCTCTTATTTCAAGGAACATCTATGTTCCTTGAGATAATTATTTACTATGATATTTGCCAAAATGCTTTTTTCTTTCCCTTTTTCCCTTTTTCCCTTTTTTAATTTCTAATTTTATTATTTCTTTTTTTCTATATTAACAAGTTGATATTCTACTGTAAGGAAGAACATTCTCTTTTAAACTATTTTTGTCAGTATGTGGATTCTTATTTTAAACATAGTTGTAATCTGTAACTAATTTTTTGATGTTTAAGTTGTTCCAGATCTGGCCAGTAGGAGCTCTTTCAAGCTGGCCCCCGTGTTCTTCTTTGAAGTCTAACAGTGCTCAAGTAGTTCCTACAACTTGACAAAATGTTCCAAATCTAGCCTGTACTTTCCCTGCCCCATCGCTGGGATCAGCCAGTTCTCCAAGAATCCCTGGTTCCAGACTAGACAGATAATGCCATGAACTGGAGCACATACAGGAGCATTCCTGGAGTCAGGGTTGATTTCTGGCACCACATAATCTCTAGCACTGCAGGAAGTGACCCCTGAGTACAGGAGCAGGAGAAGCTCCCAAACACTGCTCGGATGTGGTACCAAAACCAAATTGGAGAAAAAAACTTAACATTGTTTTCATTTCCTTTTTGTGAGCAATACCTTTTAGAAACCAAAATCTGACCGCAATACCACAATGTACATTTATTACTCCTTTGGCACCAATACCTCTAGGCCCTCTCCAATGACAGAGATAAAAATAAATAAATAAATAAAACTGTATATATGAGCCCCGGGTATGGGAGGATGTACCCAGCTGGAGAATAAGAAGGGGGGGGGGGGGTAAAGAATGTATATATGTACACACATCCGTATCTATATATCTACCTTCATAAATATATTTAAAATCATGAATTTATACCAATATCTCCCAGCCATAGATCATAATACAATACATATAGGATCCAGAATAAAAACATACGTAGGGGATTAGCGCACTAGTACAGAGAATAAAGCACTTGTCTTGCACATGGCCAACCCAATAAGGAACTTGCCTTGACACATACCACATTTGTTGCCTGACAACCACCAAGTGTAAAATGAAACAAAACAAAACAAAAAATTCGTGAAACTAAACAAGAAAAACTCACTGACTTAGAGACACTTCTTTTCAGAACATGAGATTCAGCATCCAGAAAGATCCCTAAAGAATGGCAAAAGGTGCTGAGGTGGCTCATAGGAGACCCAATAAATGACAGCTGACTCTCAGAAAAGTGGGATTGCCTAAGTCACCCTGGAAGACAGAAGTTAAAGGAGAAATATAAAGGCAGAGAGAAACGGGCGTTCTAGAAAGTATGATGTGAAACTAGAGGCCCTCTTCCTTTCACAGAAGAACACACAGACACAGACAGACACACACAAACACACACACACACAAACATACACACACATATGCATTCCTTCCATGAAGCTCTCTAGGACTTCTAAATTTGTGGGGGTGGTTAACAGAACCTGTGCTGGTGCTTTTAAGGGCAAAATAAACAAATAAATAAATAAAACAGAATTCTGCAATGACTCCCCTTCATAATATAGTTCAAAATTACCTGAATTACCCTTGGCATAATGACCCAACAAGGATGGGATGTCTTAGTCTCCTTTTTAAGTGAATAAACTAACTTTCGAGCAGGTTTTATGTTATCAAAGAAATTGAATAAGTATGCTTTTGTAGCATTATAATTAAAAAAACAAAGATAGTAAAGCAGAAACCTACAGGCGATTGCCCTAATAACAAGTAACAATCTTTGTTCACTTCTCAGATCTATGAATCTAGTTGACTGAAGAAGTAGCTGCATCTCTAAGGAGGGATCTAGCAATACCGTGGCAAATTGCATGCCCTGGGAATTCCCTAGTTCTCCCCAAAGAGAGTATAAATATTTACTTGAGTTATTGTGCACTGTAAAGAGAATGTTAGCCAGATAGTTTTAAGCTATTGATAAAGGATATAAGTTACATTGGCCAAAAGCGCCATCCCTGTGCCTCAATTAGAGGAGGGGTCTATGAGGACTAATTAATTCAAGGAATCCTGGCTAAAATCTGCCTCAGAATATTTCCAGTCAGGTCTCTCAACCGAATGTTCTATAAATGGCGTAGTAGTTTATCACGAAAATTGATATACTTGGGATTGATATACTTAGAATTCTCTTTTATTGAATAAAAACAATTTATAAAAGGAACATAAACATTATAGAAGGAAAGTCATATGAAAGCCACGAAAACTTCCTGCTAGACACAGGTAGTAAATAAAACTGTGCAGTGGGCCAGAGAGATAGTACAGGAGTTAAGGCACTTGACTTGCATCCTGCCTACCCTGGTTTGAATCCCCAAATCACACACGGCCTCCTGAGCACTCCCTGGTGCCAGCCCAGAAGAAAGAACCAGGAATCATCCTGGGTACCACCAAGTATACCCCAAACTTCCCTTCAATCCTTTGCCCCAAATGGTGTCATATGCCAAAAAGAATAGCAGAGATTAGTGCCACCATTAAAGACCTAAAGGGCTCAGGGACAGTGAATCCCATCAGAGCTCTATTAAATTTACTAGTATAGTTTTTGCAAAAATCAAATGGATCCAAGTAAGAAGATTTGGTATCATATGTTAACACCTATTGCAAACAAGGCATTAATACAACCATTTGACTAATTAAAGTTGGACAGAGTTTATGTGATGACCTGAAATGGTCAAAATGTCAGAGACAGGAACTCACTATAGGCTCAACAATGGGCATTCCCTCTTATCAAGACTCAACTGCTTATTGCAACCTCTGAACACTTATATTTTAGCAAGAGCCTAGCACTGAACCCATGACAAAGCACAATCCTTGGGGCAAACTAACTGGACACAGTTGGTAATTTGACTATCTCGGGCCAACACTTCATCCTCAGATAAGGATTTGCCTTTCCTGCCCCAATCATTACCTCTTATTGAGGCTTGTGGACACCTGCCTAGCAGCCCTGAAAAACCACATAATATCTGTTGAGTTAAATTCCCGGTTTATTTTTTCAGTAATATGTTCTAAACCAGGCAGAGTCTCCTGCCCCCACGCCTGGCTGTCCTCACCGGGGCCCCTTGGAGGGGAGCAGGTTGAGTTTCCCTCCCCGCCCCGACCAGGGCTCCGGCAGCCAAAGACCTCCAGAACCAGCCACCACCATGCTGAGACCACTCTCCACACGCATGAAGGTACCAGCAGAGGAACACAGGCATGCGGGTCCCGGGGCTGAGATCTCCAAGCCTGCTCGGATCGGGGCTGAGCATCCTCCACCCAGATTCTCCATATTCCAGTAGGCAGGGGTCACACCCACCAACTGGCCCCCTGGCGCTGTGTAATCCCATCAACAGCCAAGACCCAGACTATAAAACCCAGCTACCGGAAGTGACATCTTATTATCTCATTATTACTTTGGACAAACTGGCAGGCTACAGAATGTAACCTGCTCACACGGCAGATTCTGGCAAACTCCCTGTGGCATACCCAATATGACAAATACCAGTAACAATGATGGGTCTCATTCTCCTAATGCTGAAAGAGCCTTGAATATGGCACTTTTTAAAAAATCTCAGGGCTAGGATGAAGGAGACGTTACTGGGGCCTGCTCGAGGCAATCAGCGAACAACAGGATGGTCCTGATCGTGATCGTGATCGTTCTAGACCAGGGAGATTGTTCAAGTGAGTGGCTACTTAGCACTGAACTAGGGGTAGCCCTTGAGAACTGTTAGGTGGGATCCCCTCCTTTAATATTTCTACTGAAAGTGTATAAGGTTATGAATTTTCTCTTGGTTCTCCCTTTGCAGTAGTTCACAATTTGGGGAGAGTTTTGTATCTTTCACTGATTTTTCTTTGGAGGGGACATTGTTTTCTTGTGAATCACAGTTGGCTTGGTGCTCGGTGGTCACTCTTTTGTTTTGTTTTGGAGGCCACTCCTGGCAGTGTTCAGGACTTACTCCTGGCTCCTAGATCAGTCTCAGGGTACCACATAAGGTTAGAACTTGGGTCTGCTCATGCAAGACAAATGGCCTACCTGCTGTATTACTTCTTTGGTCCCCTTTGTGGTCACTCTTGTTTGAACTTGGTACAACCAAGTACAAAGGACTAAACCATTGCCTCCCGCATGCAAAGCATGCATACTTTGAGTTGTCTACAGCCTTGTTTAGTTTTCCCCCATTTACAATAGTATATGAATTAGCTTACACAGGGATATGCTGCTGGGCCTACTCTTCTCACCAGATAGGAAAAAACTAAAATTTGTTCTCATCTCTTACAGAATCAAGAATTACATTCAGGGGATGGAGTGATAGCACAGTGGGTAGGGCATTTGCCTCACATACAGCTGACCCGGGTTCAATTCCCAGTATCCCATATGGTCCCCTGAGCATGAGCCAGGAGTAACCCCTGTGTATCGCTGGGTGTGACCCAAAAACCAAAAAAATAAAAAATAAGACATGCAAAAATCTTATATAAATTTAAAGTGAGAATGAATTTGTATTTGTAAATGCAAACTGTTATTCAACTCAAGACAAATGTCAGTCCAAAGCATTTCAAGAAAACACCAGGTAAGAAAATAAACTGAATTTATAAGACTCATCAGACATAAATGAATTCTTGCCAGGGCTAGAGAGATAGTAAAGCAGGTAAGGTACTTGCATTGTATGCAACTGATTTAGGATAGATCCCTGGTACCCAATATGGCCGCCGAGCACAGTGATCCTGGAGTGGTCCTGAGCACAGAGCCAGGAGTAAGTACTGAGCACTGCTGGGTGTGGCCCAAAGTCAAAACAGGAAGAGGTCTTGCCAGCTTCAAAAAAAAAAAAATCCTGGCAAGGTCAGCTCTTCCACACTCATAACACACAAACCAAGAAATTGGTGGTCTCAGGGCCAGAGCAGTTAGGGTGTTTGCCTTGCATGCAGCCTGCCCAGGCTCGATCCCTGGCATCCCATATGGTCCCCCAAGTACCATCGGGAGTAATTTCTGAGGGCAGAGCCAGAAATAAACCCTGAGAATTTCTGGGGGTGCCCCCGCCTCAAAAAAAAATTGTTGGTTTTTCAGATACTCATCAAGCCCAAGGATTTCTTTTCCTTATATGTGTTATCTTACCTCCTGTCAGGAAGAGCTCAAGATACATATACTAAGTCAGGAACTCATTCTGATTATTTATTTGTCAGTACTGGGGATCAGATTCAGAACTTCACACATGTCAAACAATCATTCTACTCATGAGCTGTAATAACCCCATCCTCATTTTGACGTACATGATCTGAAAAGGGCAGAGAGAGAGAGAGAGAGAGAGAGAGAGAGAGAGAGAGAGAGAGAGAGAGAGAAGAGTAAGGCATCAAGATACATTCCTTGCAGGCTTGCCAGTAACTGACCTCAGTTTGGTCCTCAACACCGCATGCTCTCCTAAGCACCCTGGGTGTGGCCCTTGAGGCCCACGAATGGGTTTGCCCCAGGGGCCCCCAGCACTGCATCCTTAGACTTTAGTACTGAGCATTAAACTATCTGCACTATGGTGTGTTTTCAAAAGGCCAGTGGTGCTCTATCTTTATCTCTCTAGCCGACTGCCTTCGGTGGTCTCGGTGGTCTCGGGCGACTTCCCCCACCGGGGGGTGGGGGGAGTGGGGGGGGAGGTCAATGGCGATGGGTAGGCAAAGGAAGGAAACGAGGGCCAGGCTGTCGGTATCAATTGGAGTTTATTCCAATTTCCATTCCCCTTCTGCTTCTCTCTCTCGAACCCCTCTCACTTCTGACTGCCCCCTCCATTCTTACAGTCTTAGTTTATATAGCAATAGGGTGGTGATACAAAGTTGGGTTGAACATTAACAAATCAAAAAGGAGAGGTAAAACCATTCTTCCAGGAAATTAACTCAAGGATAAAATCTCATCTAAAGAGATTACTCCAGATTACTAGGAGATCCACTCAAGGGTGGGATCCCAATGAGGGTGTGTTCTTTCTTCTTTCCTCAGCTAGTAATCCACTTAAATAGCTGTATTAAATCTACTTCTAATGTTTCTAGTAATGTCATTCTGTATGAGCACAGTAAGAGATATAAACTTACAGTTTGGTTCTTCCTGAGGACATCTTACTATATATTCTGCAGTCCTCAAGCCAGGTTAGTCTTCCTAACCCTAGCAGGGTCCTAGTCTTATCTTTTGGATCATGACAGCATTTGTCCATGATCATGCACTCAACTTATAGTTGAGTATTGCAGTGCTTTGGCCTGGTCCATTTCGATGCCAGGGTAGCTCACAGCTTACCCTGGGTCCATTCAGCCCCTCATCGGGACCCTGCTTTTCAGGTGCTTGGAGCTAAGGGCAATTGAGTCAAGAAAGCAGGTGCCCAGGAGTAAATATTATTTGGAGTCAATCAACTCCCAAGTTACAAAGCATAATATTAACTGTCTTCCTGTGTCCATACAGAAAGGACTTTGCTTTAAGGTAAACTATGCAAAAGACCGTGAAAAGCAATATTTAACTTACAATACAAGTTCAATGTCCTAAAAGGATCTGATCTTACAGAATCTGATTAGGGGAAAAGGTGATTAACTGGCTGGGGAGGAGAGCACAGAGAAGAGTCTACAGATAAAGAGAGGAATGGGGGTGACTTGGAAGCACTGTGATGGGTGTAAACCGAAAAACTTAAGCTCCCTGTGACAAGGGAGAAAATACAAACCAATGTTATCCTACACACTATTGGCTAATAATCTCCAGATGGGGCCCAGAACCACCCCTCAGCATCGTACAATGTTCCACACCAATCCTTTCGCCAGTATCCACTTCCCTTCACATTGTCCCCAGTTTCCCTCTCACTCACCATGCACTTTTTATATAAAATTTTGGCACTGTGGTCCACAATTCTGCTACTGATAGGTTTTCATGCAGACTACTTTCAGCCTATTGACTTTGGCCATTTGTTGTTCCAATACTTTTCTTCCAAGCAAAGCTCTGCTTAGTCACAGTTCAACTTCATTTGTATGGGTAGTGACATTTTTAAAGAATTCTACTTTAGATAATTTTCTATGTACATCTATACATTTTTTTGTGGGGGATCTCAAGTGATACATGATGAAACTTCATATTTACCTACCTGTAGGATAACACTCTTTTGTCCTTCCTCAGGTAGCTTAGGTTTGTCAGGTCACACCCATCTAAGGACACTGAACTTGTATTGTAAGCAATGTCCTTTCTGTGTGGACACAGGAAGACAGTTAATATTCTGCTACTGATAGGTTTTCATGCAGACTACTTTCAGCCTATTGACTTTGGCCATTTGTTGTTCCAATACTTTTCTTTTCAACTTGGGAGTTGATTGACTCCGAATAATATTTACTCCTGGGCATCTGATTTCTTGACTCAGTTGCCCTTAGTTCCTAGCACCCCAAAAGCAGGGTCCCGACGAGGGACTGAATGGACCCAGGGCAAGCAGTGAGCTACCCTGGCATCGAAATGGGCCAGGTCAAAGAGCCACGATACTCAACTATAAGTTGAGGGCATGATCGTGGACAAATGCTGTCATGATCCAAAAGTAAGTAACTAGGACCCTGCTGGAGCTAGGAAGATTAACCTGGCCTGAGGACTGTGGAATGTATAGTGAGATGTTCTCAGGAAGAACCAAACTAAATTTTTATCTCTTACTGTGCTCATACAGAATGACATTGCTAGAAATATTAGAAGTAGATTTATTACAACTTTTTAAGTAGATTACTAACTGAGGGAAGAACACACCCTTGTTGGGATCCCACCCTTGAGCGGATCTCCTAGTAATCTGAAGTAATCTCTGTAGATGAGATTTTATCCTTGAGTTAATCTCCTGGAGGAGTGGTCTTACCTCTCTTTGTTGATTCATCAGTATTCAACCCACCTTTATGTCACCGCGTTATGTGACTGCTATATAAACTACGACGAAAGCTCAGAGAGGGGAGTCAGAAGCTAGAGAGCTCGGGCTCCGGAGATCCAGAGTCAGATCCAGGAGAGAGGTTCCAAGATCGGGGCCCAGGAGAGAAGGAGGCAGAGAAAGACAGGAGTGAAGAGGATTGGAATAAACTACTATTGATATAGACCGGCCTGGCCCTCGTTTCTTCTCCCATCTACCCTTGGCCAACAGCCGTTCCGATCCAGGCCACACACACAGAGCGGCTCAAGAGCACCGAACGCAGGCAGTGAGACAGTGCCATCCAATGAGCCCGTGAACACACAACCTTTGGCAAGATAAGATTTTACACCTACCCTCCTTAAAAAAAATATTCCAAACCATTATTCCATGTATCAAACAAAAACACCTTCTTCTCTTAGTGAATGCTTTTTAGATTATTAATCACTTATTTGCTAATTAGAAATCTGAAAGTGCCTCTCTATTCTGCTGTCCCCTAAATTTACACTAAGGGTTTAAACATGCTTGATGCAGACCAAACCCTCTTTATGTTACTTTACCATCCCTGGGGCATTCTAATCTATAGTCTGACTATTGGTTCTAGCAAAATCTAGGTAACCAAAATAATATGATCTAGGGTCAAAGTAATAGTACAGCAGGTAGGGCATTTTCCTTGCATGTGGCCAACCCAGGCTTGATAACAGGAATACCTTATGGTCCCCAGAGCACAGAACCAGGAGTAATCCCTGAGCATACTGGGTGTGGTGAAGAAAGGAAGGAAGGAAGGAAGGAAGGAAGGAGGGAGGGAGGGAGGGAGGGAGGGAGGAAAAAAAGAACCTGAGCTAGTCTTCATTTCTGCTGAGCTGAGTAACTAGAGCACTAACTTTGGAAGAGAGTTGAAGAAGGTCTGATTTCCAAGACTAAAACTATCACTTTTTTTCCTCCCAGTTACTGGGGTGAAGAAAATAAAAGAAACCCAAGATTAATTTCTTGTACAGAGAAAGTGTGAAAAAAAAAACTCCCTTTGCATTGAGCAGAGATACACCACTGGACTTTCTCTGGGTGATGTAGTCGAATTATATATATTCACATTTAAAATAAATTATTTTAGGCATGTGATTTACAATGCTGTTAATGATAGAGTTCCATGCTTAAAACATTCCAACACCACACACTGAAATAGAGTTTATCTGTTTTCCTGTCACCTTCCCCCACCCCATTTTATTTCACTCACCCGCCCTTCCCTCCAGCCTATGATAATCATCTTACTAGAGACAAATTCTCAGTTTCTGTTGCCTTTGGGAATTTGTTACTCCCCTACTATGTTTCTTTATATCCTACACAGGAGAGAGATCACTCTGTCTGTCCCTCTCTTTCTAACTTCTCTTAGTATGATACTCTCCAGATCCACCCATGTGCAACAAATTGCATGGTTTCATCTTTTTTTATTGCCAGTCATATTACACTGTATGTACTTTCTTTATCCAATTATCTGTTCTTTGACACTTGAATTGTTTTCTTATTTTGGTTATTGTGAATAGTACACAATAAAATACGTATGTGTGTGTTCAGGGGTCACTCCTGGCAATGCTCAGGGGTTACTCCTGGCTCTGCACTCACCCTTAGTGGTGCTCGGAGATCCTATGGGATGCCAGGGATTGAACCCATGTTGGCTGCAAGCAAGGCAAACACCCTACCCATCTACTATTGATCAGGCTCCCTAGGACTAAATTTTGATCAGTTCCATCAATGATGATTCTGAAAGTGGCATCTTCAAATTTGCTGAGGCCTTAACAAGTTGATCTAACACATAATCCCACACAGAAAACAAATCACAAAATATTTTACAGGTCTACCCTCTAAAACCTGGTATCTATCTCCATTGCCCCCGGTTAGATTTTCTCATACCAGAGTCCATATATGAGTGGATAAAAAATCTGGAACTACTTAGCTATGTGACAAGACCAAGTTTCATGATATCTAGTACCAGATTACAGATATCCTATATCAGTTAATCTGTGAAAGCTTTCACAGATTGAAAAAGTATAAAAAGTGGCATGATTACAAACATAAAATGTCCTGGAATAATCCAAACCCTCTAAATGACAGATTCTAATTTGATTTGTCTGCAAACCATATGGCCTTTTCCATCTATGTGGTAACAAAGACTTCCCACCTATAGGATCAGGATCAAGTAGACTGGCATATCTGGCTCCTTCTGTCACAAAACCATACCACCCTAAATGCCAGACAAGTGATAAGTTTGGGCTATTTTTTCCATCCAGTTCTACCACATAAATAGGCCAGGAAAGAAGTTAGGAAGAAATTTGTGATACAATCCATTCATATCACAACTCTGAATTCTTTTAATTGTTGATGATTGTATTAGGGGTATGGGAGACTTTGAGTTGGACAAGGCTATTCTAAATCTCTTCATGAAACACTGAACAAGAGTTCAATACCCCTAAGCAGAATTTGGAAACACTTCAAACAGAAGTGGATAGCTGAGTCTCTATGCTACTTCAGAATCAGTGGTTCTGGATTATATAGCAAGGAGGAGCTTCATAATAAGTGATATAAAAAAGCTGCCTGGCTGTACTCAAAACTTACTCCTGGTTCTGTACTCAGAGATCACTCTGGGAAGGACTCAGAAGACTAAGTGGCATGCCAGGGACTGAACCCCCGTTGGCTGCAATCAAGACCAGCACCTTAATCCTTGCACTTTATTTCCAGCCCTCTATAATTATTTTCTTTCCCTTCACTCCCTTTGGCATGGTTGTGGCCATGGGCCGGGGTTCACATATTTGGTATCAGTGCTTGCACACTTGGCTGTCATCAGCAGAGGTCATATTTAAAGTGATGCCAGGGGTCACCCCAGCATTGCTGGGGATTGGACTCCATATCACAGATGTGTATGGCACTCCTGGTATATAAACTTGTAGCCTGATGCATATGAGGCATTTACTCAACCAAAGAATCATATCTTCAGGCCTGAAATTTACTTAAAATTTTACTCCTTTGGAACTGGTGAAATAACTCAATATGCTGAAGCATGTGCTTTGTATGTGCTTTACATACAAAGGTTTATCCCTGGCACCACATGGTTCGGTTACCCACCACTTCCAGGTGTGCTCCCAAATAAAACAAAATAAAACTTTTATTTAGTTATTTGTTGTTGTTGTTGTTGTTGTTTTATTTGGAACACCCAAACTATGTTTGGGGATATTCTTGGCTTTGTCCTCATGGTTAACTCTGGTGGTACTCAGGGGACCATATGTAGTGCTGAAGATTTGACCCCTGGTTACAGCTCCTAGCTGCATCCAGTCAAATGCTCTTTCTCCCATACTATCACTCTGGCCCAAAATTTATTCAATTTTTAATTGCTTGATCTCTCATAAACTGAGAAACATAAAGGTCAAGTAATTTGAACAAGTTCTCAATGTTAAGTGGCAAAGTTTTTCAGTGAATACCAAAACTAAATTCAGGTTGTCTGACGAGAACCTCAACTCTTAGCATTTCTCCCAGGCTAGTGTTCCTGGATGTTCGCCATGTAATATCTCTCAAGTATCAAGCCAGTTCATAAGAGGAAGAGAGAACTCCCAGAGGAATGGTAGTTAAAGAAAAATTTCAAAAGGATTGTGAAGACTCAAGAGTTTGTGATGCAATTTAGCAAGGTATCCAGCACCAAAGAAACAGGCCCCAAACAGAGTCAAGCCCTATCAAGACATAAAATCTAGGAGCCAGAGAAGTATACAGTGCATAAGGTGCTTGCCACCGACCGTAGTTCAATCCCAGGCCCTGCATCTAGCACCAAGCACTGCCAGCACCAAACATTGCCAGAAGCAATTCCTGAGCACATCCTTGTGTCGCCCACTCCCCTTGCCCCAAATAAATACATACATACATACATACATACATACATCACTTGATCACTTGACTTCCAATTAATCATCGATTTGCTCTAGCAGGCGCCAGTAACATCTCCATTTGTCCCTGTTGCGTGCTAGTGTAGCCCAATGGCATCTGTTCGTTCTAGGAACACGAAGAGACTCAAACCGATCGTTCATGATCTTGATGAAGAAGTCTGACCATCTGGTAGGTGGGCGGACACGCGGTCTTTTGACATTCCGTGGAATCCAGTTGGTAACGGCTCTAGTCCAGCGGTCGTCTCTAAATCTCATTACGTGACCAACCCATCTGATTTTTGACGTCTTGGCAAACAAGACAGCTGATTCTTGATCGTCCACGGAGGTCTAAACTCCAGATTCTTTCTCTCATTTAAGTGAAACGTGATACTCCAAGCATAGCTCTTTCAATTCCTCTTTTTGAGACCTGAATAGCGTTCTTAACCTGTTTGCATAGGGCCCAGGTCTCTGAGGCATATGTTAATACAGGAAGAACAGTGGAATCAAAGAGATGTGCCTAGAGCCGGAGGTTCTTCGTCCTCTTAGCTATTTCTTCAACACTCTTAAAGGCGTTCCAAGCCACTCTCTTCCTCCTGCGAAGCTCGGGTGCCAGGTCATTTGTCATGTTGACTTCTCGACCTAGGTACACATAGCTGTTGCATTCGGAGATGGTCATTCCGTTGAGAGCGAATGGAGCGTCCATCAGGAACGAGGCTGTTTCTCATAAACATTGTCTTCATAAGATTCAGCTGTAGTTCGACCTTCCTACACTCACGGTCGAAGTCGGCCAGCATTTGTGCTTCCTGGCTAATGTTTGGTGTTATTAAAACAATGTCAGCAGCAAAGCGGGGTGGTATAGTTGCTGACCATGTATCTTCACTCCCATTCCTTCTCATTCCATTCGTCGCATGATGTTCTCAAGGGTGGCACTAAAGAGTTTCGGTGAAATGGTATCACCCTGCCGAACCCCTCTCTTGACATCAATGACTACTTCTTTGTAGAAGTAATACATACATACATACATACATACATTCATACATTTTAAAAGCCTTTAGTACCTAACCTAAGTGAAATTTCTTCCTCTTCTCAAAGTGAAATTTTAAACCAATGTACCTGGAATTTCTTGGTCTGTACTAGTGAGATAATCTATATGATAAGATCTTCTGTTTTCCACTAAGAGTAGGCAGTCTTCCCTGAAACAGTTTTTTTTTTCTTGTACTAGTAACTTTGCCCTGCCCTTTTTCTGACTATACAAATGATCCATTTCATAAAACTCCTATGGTGCCTTTCTATTTGTTACATGGAAGTCTCCCTGACTAGTGAGTCCTTTAATAAAGGCAATTTTATTAATGCCCTTAATAAAGCCAATTAGGTATCTGAAATTATTTGGGTGGATTCTCTGAGGAGTTGAAGCCAGGTGATTCTCCGAGGAGTTGAAGAATTGTGCAAAATAATGACCAAAGCATGACTAGAGCACAAAAAATTGTAAACTACATTGTGAGAGTGGCCAGTCTCAGTGGTGTGGGTAGGGAGTGCAACACAACAGGCAGGGAGAGTGGGGTTAGGGTTGGTGTGAGAAAGCGTTACTATTAAGCAACTGACTGACTGGCAGATGAATTCCACCAACATCCAGAAGAGGGCTGTGATAGTGAATAGCTTATCCCGTTGCAGACTGTCCCATGTCTAGCCAGTCTCAAGATAATAGCTCTGAAGTAGAAGACACCATCCGCTAGACAAGTGCATAGTTAAGATACAAGTGGAGAAGACCCCAAAGTTAGTTGTTCACCCGGGAAAGGAAAATGGTGGTTCCATAGCCATGAGTGAGCAATAAGACCTCAAAGAGCAGACGGGCAACTCTTGAGAGGTCAAAGAAGTCAGTGCTAAAGAAGCTAGTGTGTTCACTAGTAGAAATGAGTCTTTAACTTAGGGAAATCTTTGGGTGTTCTGTTTCTATGAGGATTCATATTAGATCATTGATATCAGATCTATGCAAGCCTTAAACTTCTCTTTCTTCCCTCCGCCTCTCTCTCTCTCTCTCTCTTTCTCTCTCTCGCTCTCTCTGTCTCTCTCGCTCTTGCTCTCTCTAATTTTGCAGGGAGGAGAGGAGGCACATCTGGAGGTGCTAAAGCTTTACTTCGGGCTCTCATTCAGGGAGAAGGTGAGCTGCATGCAAGTAACTTACTCACTGTGCTATCTCTCTAGCCTTTGATCTTGAACTTTGAATCAGACTTCATCGCATCTCTAACTGCTGCCTTGAGTCCTCTAGGTAAAATTAGACAGACTGACTCAGCTATGTAGGGAAAATGAAAAATAAAAGAATGGCTGGGGAGATAGTATAGAGATTAAGGCATTAGTCTTGCATGGGGCTGACCCTGGGTTCAATCCTTGGCATTGCATGTGCTCCCTGAGCACTGCCAGGAGTCATCCCTGGGCATAGAAGCAGGAGAACGCTATAGAGACACATATTATAACCTTATGTCTGCAGACTTTTGCCCATCAGTCACAGTCACAGTCACAGTCTTCCCGTTGTTCATCGATTTTCTCGAGCGGGCCCAGTAACGTCTCCATTGTGACACTTGTTACTGTGTGTGGCATATCGAATACGTCACGGGGAGCTTGCCAGGCTCTGCTGTGCGGGCGAGATACTCTCGGTAGCTTGCCGGGCTCTCCGAAAGGGGCGGAGTAATCGAACTCGGGTTGGCCATGTTGGCTGCGTGCAAGGCAAACGCCCTACTGCTGTGCTATTGCTCCAGCCCCACGTGTCATATTCAATATGCCAAATATCAGTGACAATGATGGGTCTCATTCTCCTAATCCTGAAATGGCTCTTTTAAAATCTCAGGGCTAGGAAGAAGGAGACGTTACTGGTGCCTGCTCGAGGCAATCGACGAACAACAGGATGATCATGATCGTGACAGTATTACTGAGAAAATATCTTTCACATGTTGATTTTCATAACTCTACCTAAAATTTTTCTAGTAACACCTTCGGCATAACTATACCAGTTTGGCTCAAATGGATTACTCACTATCCTGCAAGAGTTTTCCGTATTTATAAAATTCATAATAAAGAAGCAAGTTCATCAGTTATGGGCATATAAACGGACATAATACAATACTTATCCCTAGTTTTAGAACAAGTGGCCTAATTCTAAATGGCTTCCTTTCCTGATTCTTTATTAGTGTCTATTTTGGAGAGAAAGCTTAAGGGGCTGGTAACATGTTTTGCATGTGGGAGTTCCAGGTTTGAAGTCTGGCATTTATGATATTCCTGAGCACAGAGCCAGAAGTAACCCCCAAGCATCTCTCATTATGGCCTCAAATCTAAAAATAAGTAAGTACAAGTCCCCTATGGCCTGATTCTAATGATCCACACTTTGGACCTGCCCTTAAATGGGCACCAAGATGAGAATTTTTATTTTTTTAATAAATGCTCTAATGATCATATTATAGTCTGATTATTTTGCAGTTGATTGAAGAGGGGCTTGGGTGGAATTACTCTTCAGCCTCAAAAGTAGAAAACTTCTATCTCTATAAACCAGAAAACTATTTAGTTGCTGAGGTTCTGAAGAAAAGTTTCATATATACTTTGTTCACAAAGATGGAGAGTACTAAACCCCAGAGCCAAGGCCAGAGTGATAGCACTGCAGGTAAGGCACTTGCCTCGCAACTGACCACCAGGGTTTGATCCCTAGCACCCCATATGATTCTCCAAGCCCCACTGGGAGTGAGTGCAGAGTACACCTTCAGTGCAGAGCCAGGACTAAGTCCTGAGTACTGCCAGGTGTGTCCCCCAAATAAAAACAAACAAAACTGGTTAGTGCTTTGGCTAACTGAGTGTCATGGGAAAGTCTTGGCTTGTAGCTTTCAGGGACTACTGCACATGGAAATTATGTCTTGGGTACAGGTAGGAGGTTGCTCTAAAACTACTGAAATATCTAAGGTGAGTCTTTCCTGTAACACCAAAAGGTGTTCACAGACCTGCAAGCATGCTATTCTGTGAGAAGACTTAGGTCCATGCAGAGAGAGCAGCAAAATCATATTGAGTGTATGATATCTTGTACTTTCCATAACTGTTGCTATTGGCTTTAAACTAGAACATCTGTGGGATTTTGGCTTTGACTGACTCCTCTTCTTCTAGGCTAGCTAAGTTGGAGTCAGTACATATTTAGTGTAACTTTGCTTTATTCTGAAAAAGCAACAGGGGCAGATAAATTTAGCTTTACAAAATTAAGGCAAAAGCAACTACTAGTTCTAGGTTGAGAGCCCATGAATATAAAAATCTAAAATATTCAGTAGACCCCCGTAAAATAGTATGTGTGCATGTAGAGTGTGTGTGTGTGTGTGTGCGTGCGCGCGCTCGCGTGTGTGTGCGTGCACATGTGCTTGAAGTGTTTTTCTGTTTTTCTGAGAAACTTCTGTAGACTTATACCACCGGAACAAGAGTGGAGACACACCCAACAGCTGTAGAAGCAGGAAACATCTACCATAAGAATGAATAACAAAAAACTGAAAGTTGAAAGTATCTGTGTGTGTGTTTTGATCTAACAAACTTACTTGAAAAGGTCTACACAATTTCATGTATGTATGATTAGGTACCAAGGGACTTGGTTCTCTTTATGCAACATATCCAGCATGATTTATGTAGCTTTATCTCTGCAAACTTATTTCCTTTGGAGAATATGGTAATTCAATGCATAATCAATGTTGATTTTTTTTTTCACTTGGGGGCTTCCCCTGGAGGTGCTCAGGGCTTACTCGTGGCTCTGCACTCAGGGATCACTAGTGGCAGTACGGAGGGACCATATAAGGTACCGGGAATTGAATCTGCGTCTGCTACAAGCTAGGTATATACTGTATGTGCTATACTATCATTCCACCCCAACTACACACACACACACACACACACACTACACACACGCACATACACACAAACATATACATACATAACATATATTACTATACATATATATGTACATAGTGGTTTTTAAGTCACAGTCAGAGGCGTTCAGGACTTACCCTGGCTCTGCACTCAGAATAAACTCCTGGCAGCCCTTGGGGGGACTCTATGGGGAATTTAGGGATCTAACGCTGGTAGGCTATGCTATGTGCAAGACAGGAGCTCTACCTGCTGTATTTTCTCTCCAGCTCTTCAGTGCAGTTTTTGTGCCTTTTTTCTTGCAAAAAGTATGTGGCAACCATTATATGTAGCTTTAAAAAATTATATCAACATTACACCGTGTAATCCCATCAACAGCCAAGACCCAGAGACTATAAAACCCAGCTCCTGGAAGAGAACAGGGCAGAGTCTCCTGCCTCTGGCTGTCCTCACTGGGGCCCCTTGGAGGAGGGTGGATTGAGTTTCCCTCCCCATCCCAAGCAGAGCCCCAGCAGTTGAAGACCTCCGGTTCCAGCCACAGCCACAGCTTAAGACCACTCTCCACGCGTTCAGACGAGACTTAAGCATGAAGGAACCGGCAGAGGAACCCAGATGTGCGGGACCCGGGGCGTAGATCTTTAAGCCTCCTCAGATTGGGACTGGGGCCGCCTCCACCCAGATCCCCCATCTTCCAGTATGTAGGCGTTACACCCACCAACTTCCCCCCGACCCTCATCAATGGCCAAGACCCAAGGAATATAAAACCCTGCTCCTGGAAGCGCGACATCTTATTATCTAGTTCTTACTCTGGAGAACCTGGCAGGCTACCAAAAGTTTCCTGCCCACAGGGCAGAGTCTGGCAAACTCCCCGTGATGTATTCAATATGCCAAAAACCAGTAACAATGATGGGTCTCATTCTCCTGACCCTGAAAGAGCCTTGAATGTGGCACTTTTTAAAATCTCAGGGCTAGGATGAAGGAGACATTACTGGTGCCTGCTTGAGGCAATCGATGAACAACAGGATGACAGTGATACAGTGATGATCAATATTACTTAAAATTATTTCTTATTTAATTTTCTACAGTCACAAAAATAAAAAGTTTATGAGCCAATTTTTGTTCGGGGGTCACAAATGGTGGCACTGTGGAGCTACCCCCAGCTCTATGCTTTGTGTCTCAGTCCTGTTGGTCACTGGGGGACCATGAAGTGCCAGAGATCAGACACAGGCTTCTTGCCCTGCATGTACTAGTTCACTGAGCCGTTTTTTATAGCACCCAAACCAGTTTTTGGACTGAGGAGTGTGTAAGTATAATGTAATGGTTTATGAGGTATTATCTTGCTCATATTCTAGAAATGTTACATGCTAAGTTCCACAGAGATTAAGAAGGAGCTTATAGAAGTACTGTTTATCTTAAACTGGGTAAGGTCTCTGAAGAGGAATTGAATTCAACTTAGCAAAGGTCAGCTTAAACTATTGAAACTACTGATGGGACTACTTAGAACTAAAAAAATACAGAGATAAAAATATAAACTTTGGGGTATTTAGAGAGATAGCACAGTGCTAATTTGCTTTGCACACAGCCAACCCAGGTTTAATCATCACACCCTATATGATCCCTGATCCCCACAGGAATAATCCCTGAACGTAGAGCCAAGATAAGCACCCCCTGGGTATGACCTTAAAACCAAAACAAACCAAAAAACCTACCAAACAAAAATCCAGAGTTTAGGGTTGGAGAGTTAATTGAACAGGTTGAGCACATACTGGGGGCCTGGGTTCTACCCGGGTACCACTGTCTCCCCGACACTAAGGTGAGTACCTCGGGAGTGACCCCCTCCCCCACTCAAAACTGGGAGAAGCCTCCAGTACCACTGGAGATGCCCAACCCCAAAGTGTAAAATACGTACAATTTAAGAAAGAGAGTCTAAGGGATGCAAAATAACAAGCTGCCCTTGTTCTTTATAATTTATATGGCTATGTAAAAGTAAATGAGCAACACATTATACCTGTATATTTTACATATAAGAGTATATCTCTGTGACTCTTGTAGCTGCACTCTAACTCTCTAATAGCCAACTACCCTTCCTGGCAAAGGATGATGAGTAACATTTCTAATTTGGGGGAAAAGCTAGTTCCCGTTCAAGAAATCGAAACTTAAAGAGAAAATCAAAACTTAAGTGATGGGCAATCTGTGTTTCTTTCTGGAACTTGAGACTATATTTGAAATAGAGTATGTTTAATGAACCACTGAGAGAGGGGAAATTCTGCTCTTTTGAAGGCAAGAGTATAAGCTGCAAACAAGTTAGCTTTATTTTGTAAAACAGATTGCTTATTTATTATTTTCTGTTCCATTTGTGGGGTCACCTAGTGAAGCTTGGGGTCATAGGTGGCAGTGCTCAGGGCTTACTTCTGTCTCTGAGATCAGGGATCAGGCCCAGAGGTGTGACCACCCCCACCCCCGCAAACAAAAACAATTAAGAAGCCCAAGAAGAAATTCCAAAGGGCAAATTTGGGGGCCCAGAGAGAAAGTACAGTGGGTAAGGCACTTGCCTTGCATGTGGCTGATCCAGGTTTAATCTCCCGCACCCTATATTGTTCCCTGAAGTTTACCAGGAGTGACACCTGAGTGCAGAGCCAAAAGAAAGCCCCGTGCACCTGCTGATGTAGCTCAAAACAAACCAGAAAAAGAGTGAAAATCTGGAAAAGCATATGAATTTTATATAGTTTTACTCATCTTAGAGTTTTATGTTGTTTGTGTTTTTATTTTATTATAAAGTAGGAAACAAGCATATTTTTAGAGTTTGAAGACTTTTAAAGATGTGGTGGGTTAGGGCTATGAGAGATAACATAGGGCAGGAAATTCCTACTTGAGGAACAAGTTCTTTAAGTTAAAGTAAGGGTAGGGAGGTGGGTGGTACAGGTGGAAAGAGCTGGCTAAGAAGCCTGAAGTAAAGGGAGAGAGACATCTATTGGATAGAGGAGTGGCACTGAGGCTACTTACTCCTCAGGAGTGAGGCATGGGACTGATTTTTGTCTCCTAAGCTCCAGTGCTGGGTAAACAACATAATAGGCATATGATTAATATGGATGGATGGAATAATGAATAAAGAAATGAGTACTTCTATTAATCACACTTATTTCTACTTCAGGACTTGTTTTTTCCATCTCCATCTCACTGATTTTTGGTTTTGTATTTGAAAAAATTGCCTTCGATAGATAAAGATTAGGTTTGACACTTGTAATCGCATATTCTCACCCTTGGTCAGTTTTCTTGTCTCTAACACTCTGAGACTTCTTTGATGTTGTATGAATTAAAATGCTGCAAGATGCTTTTCCTCTAAGCATATCTCAGCAGCACACAAACCACAATTTTCCCCTTTATAATCAGTTTCATTTCTTTTTTAGCTACACCTCTTACTAGTATTCCAATTTCTTGTGGTTTTTTTGTTTGCTTGTTTATTTTTTGTTTTTATTTATTTATTTATTTATTTATTTATTTATTTGGCAGCCATGCTGGTTGTGCTCAGGGCTTACTTTTGGCTCTGAGCTCAGAGATTATTCCTAGCAAGCTCAGGGGACCATACAGGATTCTGGAAGTCAAACCTAGGTCAACTGGGTGCAAGGCAAGCACCCTATCTGCTATACTAGCTCTCTAGCCCACTAGTTCACCTTGGTCTAGGGGGTGGGAGTGTCTTCTGTTTATTTGTTTGTATTTGTTGGCCACACCCAGTAGTGCTCAGGAAGTACTCCTGGCTTTGTGCTCAGGAAACCATATGGGGTGCTGGGGATTGAGCCTGGGTTGGCTCTGTACAAGGTAAACATCCTGCCTGCTAAACTACCTCTCTGGCCCTAACATTTCTTCTTCTTCTTCTTCTTTTTTTTTTGGGGGGGTCACACCCAGTGATGCACAGGGGTTACTCCTGGTTCTGCACTCAAGAATTTCTCCTGGCAGCTCTCAGGGACCATATGGAATTCTGGGGATCGAACCTGGGTCGGCTGAGTGCAAGGCAAACGCTCTACCCACTGTGCTATCGCTCCAGCCCCAACATTTCTTTTTTAAGGAGTGAACTTTCATATATTCAAATGCTTCTCTCTGTATTTTAGATAACTATAAATGTTTTATCTAATTTATTTGAAAGAGAACAGAAAGTATGTACTTCAGAACCTATTAATGCACTAATGGCAACAAATGCTCTCTGGTGGAGTTGCCAGTAGTTCATTTGCTTTCAACTTCTTTTCCCAGTAGTTTAAAATTTTTATTGTGGTGACATCAAGGAACTGACAGAGTTATTCGGAACTAGGTACAGTACAGAAGTGATTACAAGAAAAAATGAAGACAATCTGAAGAACACTAGAGTTTTCTTACAACATTGGTTTTTTTTTGTAAATATCATGCTGTCCTGGTATACTGATTCTATGGTTCAACAAAATTTCCTCATTGACGGAAATGAAGCAATGGCTATTCTCTTTGTATTATTCATTTTAACGTGTTTTTGTTTGCTTGGTTGTTTTTCCTTAATTTATTGAAATACTATAATTTGCAATATTATTAGTGATGGTTTTCCATGTACATAATTCCAACACCATAGCCATCACAGTGTACCCACCTCCTTGCTTTCAAAAAATATTTTTTATTTTTTTTGCTTTTTGGGTCACACCTGGCGATGCACAGGGGTTACTCCTGGCTCTGCACTCAGGATTTATTCCTGGCAGTGCTCAGGGGACCATATGGGATACTGGGAATCAAACCCAGGTTGGTTGCGTGCAAGGCAAATACCCTAACTGCTGTGCTATCTCTCCAGCCCCCCAAAAAATATTTTTTAATTTTAATTTTTTTAATTTATTTATTGTTTTGCTTTTTGGGTCACACCCAGTGATGCTCAGGGGTTATTTCTGACTCTGTTCTCAAGAATTACTCCTGGCAGTGCTCGGGGGACCATATGGGATGCCAGGGTTCAAGCTTAGGTCAGCCCTACCTGCTGTACTATTGCTCTGGCCCTGCTTCCATCTTTTTTTTTTTAATTAGCAAAACAACAGGCTGTAGCGATAGCACAGCAGTAGGGTGTTTGCCTTGCATGCAGCCGCAGCCAACATGGCCGATCCGAGTTCCATTCCTCCGCCCCTCTTGGAGAGCCCAGCAAGCTACTGAGAGTATCTCGCTCACACGGCAAAACCTGGCAAGCTACCTGTGCATATTCAATATGCCAAACACAGTAACAAGTCTCACAATGTAACTGGGCCCGCTCGATAAAATCGATGAACAATGGGAGGATGTTGACAAGTGCAGTGAAACACCATGAGGTACAGTTGTAGACTTACAAATTTTTGTGCTTGGGTTTCAGTTATACAATGATTGAGTACCTATCCCTCCATCAGTGCCCATTCTCCAACCCCAGTGCTCCCAGTATCCCTCCCACTCCCCCTCCTCCCCATCCCACCCCACCCTTGTGGCAGGGCATTCCCTTTTGTTCTCTCTCTCCTTTTGGGTGCTGTGGTTTGCAAAAGAGGCATTGAGTGGCAATCATGTTCCGTCTACAGTCTACTTTCAGCATGCATCTCTCATCCTGGGAGAATCCTCCCAACATCCTTTGTTTGGAGTTCTCTTCTCTATCTGAGCTGCCTTTTCCCCTAGCATGTGTGGCCTCACACATGAAGGAACCAGCAGAGGAACCCAGGTGTGCGGGACCCGGGACGTAGATATCCAAGCCTGCTCAGATTGGAACTGGGGCCTCCTCCACCCAGATCCCCCATCTTCCAGTATGTAGGCGTTACACCCACTAACTGCCCCTGGCGCCGTGTAATCCCATCAACAGCCAAGACCCAGAGACTATAAAACCCTGCTCCTGGAAGCGACGTCTTATTATCTAGTTCTTACCCTGGAGAACCTGGCAGGCTACCAGAAGTATCCTGCCCACACAGTGGAGTCTGGCAAACTCCCCGTGATGTATTCAGTATGCCAAAAACCAGTAACAATAATGGGTCTCATTCTCCTGACCCTGATAGAGCCTCAAATGTGGCACTTTTTAAAATCTCAGGGCTAGGATGAAAGAGACAGTACTGGGGCCTGCTCCAGACAATTGACGAACAACAGGATGACAGTGATACAGTGATAAAGTGATGTGCGGCTGGCCTCCAAGCCATGGAGTGAACCTCCTGGTACTTATCTCGGCTATTCTTGGGAGTTAGTCTCTTATTTTGTTACTTTATATTCCCCAGATGAATGCAATCTTTCTATGTCTGGCCCCTCTTTTTTTGACTCATTTCACTTAACATGATACTTTCCATTTAGTAAGTACCACTTGTATGTGAGTTTCATGACTTCATCTTTTCTAACAGCTGCATAGTACTCCATTGTGTAGATGTACCAAAGTTTCTTTAACCAGTAATCTGTTCTCGGGCACTCAGGTTTTTTCCAGATTTTGGCTATTGTGAATAGTGTTGCAATGAACATAGAAGTGCAAATGTCATTTCGACTGTACTTTTTTGCCTCTCCGTGATATATTCCCAGGAGAGGTATTGCTGGGTCAAATGAGAGCACAATTTCTAATTTTTTGAGAATCGTCCATACTGTTTTCCAAAGGGGCTGAACCAGTCGGCATCCCCACCAACAGTGAAGAAGGGTCCCTTTCTCGCCACATCCGCGCCAACACCAGTTGTATTTGTTCTTTTGGATGTGGGCCAGTCTCTGTGGTGTGAGATGATATCTCATTGTTTTGATCTGCATCCCCCTGATAATTAGTGATGTAGACCATTTTCTCATGTGTCTTTTAACTGCTTTCATCTTTTAAGTGATGGAAAGTATAATAAAATTGAACCAAAAAAAATAAAACTACTAAATTTACCCAAATTTTAAACATTACAAGTACTCAAATTTGTTTCAAATTAGCTTCATGGTTCATTCCAGATTATAGAAAGTTTTCAAAAGAATGACATACAGTATTTATGCATGAGTTTATTATTTTTATACTCTTGCAAAGAAATTTGACACTTGTGAAAATATATAGAAGTTATGTAAAGCACTGAGTTAATACAAAAACAGCTCAGTTCATAATATTATTTGGATCCTAAATGAGCTTATCTATGGAATATAAGTGTTCCAGTTTTATTATTTTTATATTAATCTATTTTTAATTAATTAATTAATTTTTATTAGTGAAACACCAAGAGGTATAGTTGTAGACCTACAAACCTTCATGCTTGGGTTTCAGTTATACAATGATCGAATACCCATCCTTCCACTAGTGCCCATTCTCCACGACCAATGAACCCAGTAGTGTTCCAGTTTTAGAGTTTAATAAATTTAGATTTTAGTCTCAACTCTATCAATTTCTAGCCATGTAAACATGGACAAGTGAGAAGTTAATTATTTCTGTTTCCTCACTTCTAATATAAATAAATATATGTACATAGCAGAATTAATCAAAATTATTAGCCCCTCAATGAATGGCAGATATCATTCCAACAGCTTTAGAAATAACAACCCATAATGTATCAATCAGGATTAGACACAGGAAAATAAGCTACTTCTAGATTTTTCTTAAAGCAGATAAGTATTTTAGACTAGAAAACAGTATCATCTGCAAATTTTCCAGAAGTTTGGTGAAGCTGACTTGGAAGCTACAAAGCCAAAAACTGCTAAAATCAGGGACTGGTTCCACCACTGCCAAGTATCCCTTACATAGCAGGCACAGCTCCCCCCTGGCAAAGGACACTTTGTGTGTCCTATGTGTCTCTGTTGGTTTCCTGCCTCACTATCAGGAGGCCTGAAACAGAGTGTCAGACTTGGGCAGCTGAGAGAAGCTCTGTGTGACCAAGGGTTAGATGAGGGGAAATTTTCCAAGCAGAGGAAGGACTTGAGAGTCTGTGGTAGCCACAAACATGGAAGTATGCACTCTGGGGGCAGGGAGAGACATGTTTTGATGTTTTGTGTTTGTCCCTCTCCTTCTGACTAACTTCCTTCAGCATGATACTCTCCAGACCCATTCATGAAGCAGTAAACTTCATGATTTCAGCTTTCTTATAGCTGAGTAGTATTCCATTGTATATATATACAATGTCTTCTGTTTCCTCATTCTTGGATACTTATTTTTATTGTTTTTGTTTTTTTGTTTTTGGGTCACACCTGGTGCTGCACAGGGGTTACTCTTGGTTCATGCACTCAGGAATTACTCCTGGTGGTGTTCGGGGAACCATATGGGATGCTGAGAATTGAACCCAGGTTGGCCGTGTGTAAGACAAATGCCCTACCCACTGTGCTATCGCTCCAGCCCCCCTGTTCTTGGATACTTGGGTTATATCCAGGTTTTGGTTACTGCGAACAGTGCTGCAATGAACATAAGACATGCAAATGCAAATGTCTTTTCTCAATTAATTTTTTTTTTTACAGTGAAGTAGATGCCAAGAAGTTGATATGCTGGTTCATGGTGGTAGTTCAATTCCTAGTTTTTGTGAGGCATGTCCATATTGTTTTCCATAAAGGCCTGACCAGTCAACATTCCTGCCAGAAGTGAATGAGGGTATCTTTTCCCCAAATCCACACCCACACTGGTTGTTTTTGTCCATTGTGACGCGTGCCAGTCTCACCTGTGTAAGATACTAACTTATTGTTGTTATGATTTGCATTTCCCTGATGATAAGTCATATACAGCATTTTTTTCAGTTATTTTTCTGTCCAGTAGTACTAGTTGTAAATATTCTTCCTTTTTTGGGGAGCGGGTGTATCATACCCAGAGATGCACAGGGGATACTCCTGGCTCTACACTCAGGAATTACTCCTGGCAGTGCTCAGGGGACCATATGGGATCCTGGGGATTGAACTCAGGTCGGTTGCATGCAAGGCAAATGCCCTACCCACTGTGCTATCACTCCAGCCCCAATACAGCATTTAAAAATTCTTATTATTTGTTTGAATTCACTGTTTTAATATACAGCATTTTTCCCCCTATGCCTTTGACCATTTTATGTCTACTTTGAGGAAGTTTCTGTTCATCTCTCCCACCTCTACCACCCCAGTTTTCCTCAAATGTTTCTCATGTGGAAAAAAAACACTGAGTAAAAAGAGAAGAAAATTACTGTTCTTGGAAGTGACTTTTAATAACAATGATATTCTTTAAAGAATAATAAAATAATTTGGCTTGCTTAAAACATAATAAAGCAAGAGTGATTAAAGAAGTACATACTATATTGGAGTTAGAGAGATAGTACAGTGGGTAGGGCATTTGCCTTGCAAGTGGCCCACTCGGGTTCGATCCCTGGCATCCTATGTGGTCCCCTGAGCACCACTGGGAGTAATTCTTAAATGCAGAGACAGCAGGAACCCCTGATCATCACTGGGTGTGGCTCCTTCCCAAAAAAGGAAGTACAATATTAGCAGGGGCTGGGATGAGGGAGGATCAGATGAGAAAGTCAGTGGGTCAGACTAGAAAACCCAGAGACTGAAATTATGAATTTATAGAAATGATGTGGCAAAAGTTGCACAGATTATATTAGGGAAAAGATGGCTGTCTTTAATAAATGTTGCTCAGACAATTATTCATTTAAAATGAACTTTGTCCTTTCAAATCAGAATTTACTGCTGCTCTATGCTCAGGAATCACTCCTGGAAGTGCTCAGGGAACAGAATCAGGGTCAATAACATGCAAGGTCAATGCCTTAACTATTGCACTATCTCTCTGGTCCAACATTTGGGTTTTTTAAAATGAAAACAAAGAGATAACTAAAAATACTAGAAAGAATTAAAATATCATTGACCAGAGAATAGAAAATTTGCAGTGTATTCCTATAAAGAAATACTGTATTGTATAGGGAAAAAGAAACACAGCTACTTACATTGACACAAGTAAATGTTACAAATACATTGAGACAAAAATATTTGCAGAAGAATGTGTAATGTCATCATATTGTGATTTCTGTTTTTTTGTTTTTGATTTTTATTTGTGTGTGAGGAAGTGTGTGTGTGTGTGTGTGTGTGTGTGTGTGTGTGTGTGTGTGTGTGATTTCTATTTTGAAAAATGTATTTGGTCTTTGTCTCTTTGTTTTCTTGGTTTTTGGGTCACACTAGGCATTGCTCTGCATCCAGGGATTACTTTTGGCAGGCTCCAGGACCCTATGGCATGTAGAGAATCAAACCTAAGTCAGCCACTTGCAAGGCAAGTGCACTGCCCTCCGTACTAAAGCTCTGGCCCCACCTTTAAGATTTCTTAAACTTGAGTGGAAACGGAGTCTTCTGTTATTCATAACAAGCACCTATGAGCTACATTCATGTTTGTTAATGAAGGGATTTTCTGAAAGCCCCTCAGGATGAGAACTGGTTACCAAGAAACCAATTTATCGTATTGCTTAGGGTGGGAGAGAAGCTAGAAGTTGAATCAATCACTGTATCACTGTATCACTGTCATCCTGTTGTTCATCAATTGCCTCGAGCAGGCACCAGTAACGTCTCCTTCATCCTAGCCCTGAGATTTTAGAAAGTGTCACATTCGAGGTTCTTTCAGGGTTAGGAGAATGAGACCCATCATTGTTACTGGTTTTTGGCATATTGAATACGCCATGGGGAATTTGCCAGACTCTGTCATGTGGGCAAGATACTTTTGGTAGCCTGCCAGGTTCTCCAGAGTAAGAACTAGATAATAAGATGTCGCGCTTCCAGGAGCAGGGTTTTATATTCTTTGGGTCTTGGTCATTGATGGGATTACACGGCGCGGGGGTGGGGGTGTGGGGTGGGGGGGTGTGGGGGGCATTTGGTGGCTATAACGCCTACATACTGGAAGATGGGGGATCTGGGTGGAGGAGGTCCCAGTCCCAATCCGAGCAGGCTTGGAGATCTACGTCCCGGGTCCCACACACCTGGGTTCCTCTGCTGGTTCCTTCATGCGCGAGGCTCGTCCAAATGTGTGGAGAGTGGTCTTAAGCACGGCTGTGGCTGGAACCAGAGGTCTTCAGCTGCCGGAACTCTGCTCGGGGTGGGGAGGGAAACTCAATCCACCCTCTTCCAAGGGACCCCGGTGAGGACAGCCAGGAGTGGAGGCAGGAGACTCTGTGCTGTTCTCTTCCAGGAGCTGGGTTTTATAGTCTCTAGGTCTTGGCCTTTGATGGGATTACACGGCACGGGGTGGGGGGGGGGGGGGAGTGGGGCAGTTGGTGGTGGGTGTAACACTTACATACTGGAAGATGGGTGACCTGGGTGGAGGAGGCCCAGTCCCAATCTGAGCTGGCTTTGAGATCTATGCCCCGGGTCCCACACACCTGGGTTCCTCTGCCAGTTCCTTCATGCATGAGGCTTGTCCTAAAGTTGAATCAATCATTAAACTTTTATTCTTTAATTTGGGAGGGGGGCTTTTTGGGTCACACCCGGCGATGCTCAGGGGTTACTCTTGGCTCTGCACTCAAGAATCACTCCTGGGGCTGGAGCAATAGCACAGAGGGTAGGGCATTTGCTTTGCACGCAGTGGACCTGGGTTTGATTCCCAGCATTCCATATGGTCCCCTAAGCAACGCCAGGAGTAATTCCTAAGTGAAGAGCCAGGAGTAACCCCTGTGCATTGGTGTGACCGCCGGGTGTGACCCAAAAAGCAAAAAAAAAAGAGTCACTCCTGGTGGTGCTCAAGGATGCTCGGGAGTGCTATGGGATGCCAGAGATAGAGCCCTGGGTTGACTGCCTGCAAGGCAAACACTCTGCCCACTGTACTATCACCCCAGCCCCAAATCATCAAACTTTTTGTTTGTTTGTTTGTTTGGGGGTAACACACCTGGCATGCTCAGGGATTACTCCTGGCTCCGCACTCAGAGATTGCTCCTGGCAGTGCTCAGGGGACCATATGGGATGCTGGGGCTTGAATCTGGCAAGCATCTTGCCCAATGTATTATTTCTTTGGCCATCAATCACCAAATTTAATGATTAATTCCTTTTTCCATAATGTGAAAAATAGGAAAAAAAGGACAGGCTCAGAGAACTTCCACCGATTGGTGATGATAACGTGCTTGCTGGAAGGCACATTGATACCCTGCATCTGCTGAACTGTCTCTTGGGCTGTTGGCTCCCTGTCCTGTGTGGCTCCCTGTCTGGTTGATTGTTGCATCCCCGCCTCTGATCAGAAATTTATGAATAAGCTGGTACTGTAGCAAACTGGTTTTTATTTTTTTTCCTTTTGGGTCACACCCGGCGATGAACAGGCCTTACTCCTGGCTCTGCACTCAGGAATTACTCTTGACTGTGCTCAGGGGACCATACGGAATGCTGGGAGTTGAACCCAGGTCAACTGTGTGCAAGGCAAACGCCCTACCCACTGTGCTGTCACTCCAGCCCCTCTAGTAAGCTGTTTTAATGAGCTCTTGTAACTTGTTCTCCTAGCAAGTTGGTGTGGGGGTGAGAAGGGAGTCACCCAACCTCTGATTAACAGCACAAGCAGCAAACCAACGGAAGATTGGCAGCTGAAGTTGTGGTTGTCCTGATAGTTTTACAGGACTGAGCTTTAACCTGTGAAATCTGACACCATCTCGAAGTAGAGCATCAGAATCTAATTAAACTGTAGAATTCCCAGGGGTATGGTAGAATTGCTTGATGTGTGGATTGTGGAAAATCCACACATTTAGGATCAGAAGTGAAGTCGTACTTTAGTTAAAAATTGAGAGTAGTGAAGATACCCAGCAAAAGTGTGCTTTTTTAAAATAAAAACTAGAAAAAATTGGAACTTTTTCGAATATTAAATAATCAAGTTGTAAATAGAAAGGGAAAAATACCTACACATTTAAGAACACAGCTATGCCATTCTGGGAGGGGCATACCAAGGCCTCCAAAAATATTAATAGCATTCTTTATCTAGCCATTTAAATCATGGCCTCAATTGCATATGTGAACTATTTAAGATAAAAATATAAGAATAAAAACAGATTGGACCAAAAAATGTCTTCACACAGGTGTTAGCAATTTTAAAGTAATAAAAACTATCATTTCTAATATAAAGAAAAAAGTTCAACTACTTGGATTTTGAAGAAAAAATAATCAGTTTTATAGCCAAAAAGAGGTAACACAAATAAATCATTTTTAGGGCCAGAGAAACAATACAGAAATGAAGGCACTGACCCTGCATGTAACCAACATTGTTTCTATCCCATCACATGTGATCCCCCAATATAGAGCCAGCAGCAGCTCCTTAGCACTGCTTGGGTGTGACCCAAAACCCCAAACCCAGATTAGAACAACAAAAGCAAAAATAAATACCGTAAGGAGTCAGAGAGGTAGCATAGAGGCTACAGTGTTACTTGCATGTGGCCACCATCTGGCATACCTCCTCCCCTGAGCATCAATGGGGTACAGTCTTAGAGGGCCTGAGCATTGCCAGATGTGGTCATAGAGGTGTCCCAGATAATCCCTGCACTGCAGTGTTTGAAGACCACATCTTTGGACTCTCACATTGAGTCAGAAGCCCAGATAGCTGAGAATAGTGGCTTCTCTGGTCTACCAAGCACTGCTTGGGAGACCCCAACAAAAATAACAGAAAAAAAATTAAGAGCTAGATCCATAGTACAGGGGTGTGCATCCACCTTGGGTTCGAGTCTCAGCACTTTGTGGTCCCCTAGGCACTACAGAAGTGACTCCTGAGAACAGAGCCAGTGGCAGCCCCTGGCATCACTTGGTGGGCCCAACACCCTCCCTCAAGAGTCCAAAGCAAAATCATTTTAAGATGCTGTATTCAAAATTGTGATATGGATCTTAAAACTAGTGTATCAGTAACAAGTGGGTAAAGATATATATATACATAACTAAAGATATAGTATGATATTAACAGAATAACACTTCAACTTTCCCCCCTTCTTTGATTTTACTTTAACCAAATCCTATCAACTGCCTATCCGAACTCAGTAGGCAAGGGAGATATGTAGTGGGTAAGGCTCTTGCCTTGTACAGGGCTCACTCCGGTTTGGCTCAATCCCTTGTACCATATATGGTCCCCTGAACCTTGCCAAGATTAAGCCCTGAAGGCAGAACCAGGGGTAAGTCAATAGGAACTCCAAATGTGGCCACAAATGTGGCAGAATCTCATGCCCCTGCATCTGGCTGTCCTCACAGGGGCCCCTTGGAGGGGGTGGGGGAGCGGGTTGAGTTCCCTCCCCACCCAGAGCAGAGCCAGGGCAGCTGAAGACCTCTGAAATCCAGCCACAGCCATGCTTAAGACCACTCTCCACATGTTTGGACGAGCCTCACGCATGAAGGAACTGGCAGAGAAACCCAGGTGTGAGGGACCCTGGGCTAAGATCTCAAAGCCTGCTCAGATCAGGACAGGGCTCCTGCATCCAGATCTGCATTCGCGGCCACAGGACCTCTTATTGTCTACTTCTCGCTCTCTCGGAGAACTCAGCAGGCTACCGAGAATATCTTGCCTGCGTGGCAGAGTCTGGCAAGCTCCCCGTGGCATATTCAATATGCCAAAACCAAGTAACAATGAAGGGTATCATTCCCCTGATGCTGAAGGAGCCTTCAATGTGGAACTTGCTAAAATCTCCGGGCAAGGAGGAAATCGATGAACAACCGGATGACAGTGATAGAGTGATAAAGTGATGAGAACTTTGTCAAAGATTATTATTATTTTGAACTATAGTAAAAATTATCATAATTTTTTTGAGTGCTGTAGTCACTCACTCCTGGGATGGTCCAAATCTATTTGGACCAGTCATGTGTGGAAGAAGTAACACTTCATTATCAGGTTCAAACCCTTAAGAAGAAATGCAGACCACCCAGACCACCCTCTCTGTGAAGATGCAAACCTAGTGAAGAGGAAAGAGAGTTTGATAGGCACTTACTCTTTGGAGAGCTTTCTTTTTAAAATTCTGTTACAGTAAAGAAATCAAGCTACACCTTAGAGATGCCTAATACAATAGAAATGAGCTTCATCTCCCACTAACCTCAACTGCTAGTCATATAAAGGAGACAGCCATGGATCATCCAACCGTAAATTCAAGCTGCCAGGTAATTGTTTCTGTTTATATAATCTCAAATGAGACCAGCAGAACTGCCCAGGTAAACTCAGTCCAAATTAAAAAACCATAATCAAATAAAAGTTTCTGTTTGAAGCAACTAAGTTTTTTAAAATAAGCAATGTATAATTAGATAGCATTCTTATTACTATGAAGTCGCTTTCCTTCTTCTCCCCCAGTTATGCTGAACCAGTAACACTAATATTGAATAAACTTTGAGCTATGGGTTAAATAAAGATGTAGATCTCTAGTTAAGGTTGCCAGATTGCTCACCCAAATATGCTCATAGGTCCTAAATAGCAACACTTCTAATCATCTTATTAATTCCATGACCAAAGACATTCCATGAACCATATATTTTATTAACATAACACAAGCATTTCAAGTTGTATTCAAATGGATCTCTAGAAGCAACTCTAAATGCCTATTAAACTAAGCCTTGCTTAGTTTCATCATCTGCATGGAGAGGTTGTTGATAGTGATAAAATTTTTTTGTTCAGGAAGTTTTGCGAATAAATAGCTGCCTTTACATGATTATGGAGAGGAATTGTGGTAAGACTACTTGAAATTGTCCAATTTTAGTTAGTGACAATATTTAAATTATTTGACTTAAATTTGGTCTTAATTTCAATAGTCACAGATGATTTCAAAAAATTTTCAATTTAAAGTAAATTACTTCTTGGGTTGCTGAGAATAATGGCATCAGAGACTCAAAATAGATTCTCTCATGGCTGTGAGATGCATTTTAGGTGAATATTAAAAAAAAACAGGAGCACTGTTTACATATGTTTGTGTATACACACACACACACACACACAAACACCACTCAAAGTGGTATTCAAGCATTATAGATTAAACTAAATTCTCATTAATGAATTTGTAAATTTTGAAAGGATTTTCCTTAATGCAGATGAAATAATATACCATGATTTTAAAAAAGCTCTCTGTTGGTAAATGATTTTACTATAGCAAATTTTATTTGCTTAATGTAACAATGCTATCGATGCAAAACCCACCAGAATTCACAATTCCCCAATACTACTGAACACAAATATATGAAACATCTTCTGAACAAGAATGCTAAGTTTATCTCTGTTCAGAAAAAGCAGCTATCGCTTGAGGATGCTTCCAGGTTGCTTCTTTTGCCGGTACCAAAATGATTTCATTGGCTTCTTTTCAGTTGGTGAGAAACACTGATTTTCCACTACTATGTGATACAAATTAAGGTCAAGACTTTTAGTTGAGTTTCTTGTTCTGTCATCTTTATTTCACTTTATTTACTATCATCAGATTTCACTAGGGACAGTTTTTTTTGTGTTTTATTTATTTAAAAATAATTTTTTAATAAAGGAAGTATTTCAGTGGAATAAACAGGTAGAACAATAACATAAGGACTGTAGCAGTGGGTCTTGGGCGCTTTGGTGGTGGTGGTGGGTGTTAGGGACTTTGTACATCAAAATCATGAAAATTAACACCGTTGTAAATAATCATGTTACCTAAACTATAACAATAATAAAAATTGGGACGCAAAAATAAATCTCAGAGTTTGTCAATCCTTTATTTTTTTTCCTTTGGCAGGGCTCTGAGAACCAAAAGGGATGCCAGGGATTAAACCTGGCTCAGGTGATGAGCAAGGCCAGTGCCCTGCCCATGGTGACATCTCTCTTCAATCCCCAGAATTTACTAGTCTTAAAGCTCAAAGCCCTAGAAGACCCGAGTTTCTACTAAAGAAGCTTGTGGTTTGTTGTAATGATGCCTTAAATCATGTTACAATAAATATATGTTTCTGGCTTTAAAAAAAATAAGTGCTTTAGGTTTGTTCTCCCAAGCCTGTGTTACCTCTTGAACATGCATCAAGGCTTGAGCTTTCAAACTTGTGTTCTCCCTTGACACGAATCTCTTTCTGCTTTTATGCTCTGGAGAAGCTCCTGCTCTTTCTTGAACACATATTTCGCAGCCCAGCCCCCATCACCCTGCACGTCCTTCTGAATAAATTTTGTTCAATAAAAACTATCTGAACTTCACATTAAAAAAAAAAGTACTTCACTTAACCCTGAAAAATCTAAATTTTCTTCAGAGTTTGAAGTATTTAGTATCTCTTTCACATCTGGAAACACTCTAACTTCCTATTTATTCCACAAAGCTCTCCTATTTTTTTTTCCACTATTATTACAACTTCGCTATTTTTTTTTTTTTGGTTATATCCTGCAGTGCCCAGGTGTTAGCCCCTCCCAATGCTTGGGGAACCATTGCATGTGTGGGATCATCTGCCCCACACATGCCAAATGTGTGCTCCAGCCTTTTGAGTTTAAGTCTCCAGTCCTTAAGTTCTAGACTTAAAGACTGTGTATTAATTCACTCCAAGAGAATTCAGTCTGGCATCTCAGGCCAAGGGACCAGATCCCAAGGGGCTCAAGAGGTGATTAACGTTTGGGGCGGCTACGCAGCAAAATATAAACACTTAAGGGGCACTTTAATATTTATACTCATGATAAGATGGCTAGTAAGAGTAAAAACTGAGGTCACTTAAAGAGAATTCAAGGGCTGGGTCATTTGAACTTATTCGTTTGTGATTGAAGTGGAATCAGGAACAAATTTATCATCTCCCTTTGGTGAAAACATTGTGAGTTTCTGAGAACAGAGGTTACTGGTAAATGGTTTTGGAGTTATTTTAGATTGCCATATTGCCACAGAAGACATTGACTCAAAGGCTGGAGAGACAGAAGACTGGAAGTGTTGCTTTGTATATGGGAAACCCAGGTTGAATCAGATTCTTAAGATCCCTGAGATCACCTCTGGGTGTAGCTCACCACTTACTCCAAACAAGCAAACAAACAAACGACACTGACCCTGACTTGATGACAAAACAATACTCAACATCTAGCAATAGCTGCTCAGAGTACTCTAGTACATTCTCTGGCAAAATTTTGGATTCCTTTTGGTAATTATGCTGAATTTTCTTCTAAAACCACGAGAGGAGGAACCCTTGTCTTGCATGTGTAAGCTCCTGCTTTCAATTCTCAATACTTTCAATTCACGAAAATACATAAAAACAAAATTTTTGTATGGATGTATTTATGTAATTTGAGTTACAGAGAAATAAAAAATCTCCTTAATGATGAATCTTTGTTCCTAGTCCCAATTTGACCAATAGAAGAGCAATAGTTCACCTGCAGTTAAAAGGCAAAACATGCCAAAGAAATATTTTAAGAGGCTGGTGCAATTCTACAACAGGTAGGATGCCTGCCTTGTACGTGGGTGACCCAGGCTTGATTTCCTCTTCACTTATGGTCCCCCACCAGGAGTCATACCTAAGCGCACTATCTGGTGGTGGCGTCAGGGGGGAGTGGGGAGGTGGTAGATCCGTAGGAAATGGAGTTTATTTGCCTTCTACCTTCCCCAACTTCTGCAGAAACTTAAATGACTTTTGACTAAAACTTGCCTCTTTCCAGTCTTATCTTCCACCACTTAACTGCTCTGTTCTCTCCAGTTCCAGTCCCTTTACACTCCCCTTAGGTTTCAGTGGCAATATTCTAGTCTAAGTATCTAGCCAAATTGCATGCACACGCCTTACAATTTTAGAACATCTTCATGTGTGAAAGTCAAGGTCCCAAACATACTCAGAATGTGAGTCTACTCATATAATTATGAAGATTTTGGCAACCCAACAAAATCTACCAATTTCTACCCAAAGATTTTGAGAATTGAAAAAATTCTCCACTCTACTACCATGTGTAGCGATTTTCACGCCTTCACTTTCAACTTTCAACGACAAAACTGCCACTTTAGGAGGGGGAGAAGCCGTGAGATCTGGGATCTTCATGGGATCCCCTACCTCCACAAGCAAGGCTTGCGTTCCAGCACTTCGAACTGTCTTCTAGGAGATCCCATTTCTGTTTTGTTTTTGGCTCAGCGGAACTCAGGGGTTACACCTGGCTCTGGACTCGGGGCTCTCTCCCGGGGGAACATGTCGGGGTCCACATGTCGCAAATTCACCCTGGTTGGCTGCGTGCAAGCAAGAGCCCCACCCGCTGCACTATCGCTGCGGCCCGCATGTATTTTATTTAACAGATCTCTGGGATTCCATTTCCAGTTTCGAGGGGGCGTGGGCCGATGGGGTGATGGGGTGATGGGCCCTCCCCGGGGAGCTCCGGACGCCCGCCTGCAGTCCCCGGGAGCAGGGCGCCATAACGTCTCGGGGCTCGGTTCAGACGTCGGCAGCACCCCCACACCCGCTTTGTTTTCACGATCCAAAGAGAAACACGAGCGACGGAACGGGGTGGGGGGGCGCCCAGCCTCGGGCCGCCCGCGGTCTCCCCGCGAGCACCCACGTGTTCGCAGAGGGGCTGCTGCAGCTTCGACCGGCATCCCCACCCGGCGCCCCGGCAGGTGCGCGGGGCCGCACGCCGGACCCTTGGCGCAGGTCGGCGGGTCCCCGCCCCTCCCAGCCCCCGCCGCCCCCCACCCCGCGCCTCTCTCCCGGCGCGGCGGGCGGAGGGGCGGCCCCGAGCGCGCCCAAGCCCCGCCCGGCCGTGCGCGGCCTGCAGGTCTCGCTCCGCCCCTCGACGCCGGGGCTGCCTCTTCCTCCTGCGCCAGGGGCTCCGGCGGCTGCTCGCGCCGCGCTCCGCGCTTGCGAGGCTGCTGCAGGCGCTGGCAGCGCGGCCTGGGGGTGGGGGCCCGGGCGCCGCGGGCCGCGGAAGTGACGCGCGGCTGCTGCGGGAGCACGTAGGACTCGGGGTCCGGGCCCGGGAACGGCTGCAGCGCCGGCTCGAGGCCTCGCGCGCCGTCCTCGCGCGTCCCGGGCTCCCAGCCGGCTGCTTCCCCCTCCCTCCCCTCCAACATGGCAGCGGCGGGCGGCGGGCCCGCGGCCGAGCCTGGCGAAGGCGGTGGCGGCGGCGACGGCAGCAGGACCGTGTACTTGTTCGACCGGCGCGAGGAGGAGGCCGAGCTCGGGGACCGGCCGCTGCAGGTCGGGGAGCGCCAGGACTTCGCCGGCTTCCGCGCCGCCGTGTGTCAGGTAGGGCGCCGAGACTGGGCGCGGGGCGGCGGCGGCGGCGGCGGCGGGGGGTGGGGGGCAGTAAACCTGTCAGCCGGGCCCGGGACCGCTCGTGGGGGGTCCCCCGCCGCGGCCCGGTCTCGGGGCGCAGGGTGGGGGTGGGGGTGGGGGCGCCCGCCCGGCGGGGCAGAGGCGGCCGAGGGTCGGGTTGGCCTCCCGCGACCTCAGCGCTCTCCGGGCGCTGCAGCAGCTCCCCGAGTTGGGGAAACCGCTCGGGTCCTGCGGGCGCCGCTCTGAGGAATTCTCTGGAGAAAAGAGCGGGCTGAGCACACCCCCCCCCCCGCCCCCCCATCCCCGGTGCCTCTGGTGGCGCGAGTCGCGCTGGTCGTTGGAAGTGGTGGAATTCCTGGAGGCGGTTTGCAATTGTGTTCTGGAAACGTTGCGTTGATTTCTGGGGCTTTCTGTCAAGGTTGGCGCTGCCCGCCCCGGTGGGCTCGCGCGTGGCTGCGAACCCCCCGCAAACTGCCCCCCAGCCCCGAGCGTGGCGGGCGGGGCGCTGCCCCAGAGCTGACGGTACCGAGGGGGTCCACGGGTATAGCGGGGGGGGGGGGGGGCGGACATCGAAAGAGGTTTCTGCCCCATTCTTGTTAGTTGGCTTTAAAAATGAACGACCAGAGCAGAGAATCTACTTCGAAGCGGGAAGTATTTTGTAGAGAAGTGATGCTACGGAAAGACTTGTCGTGCTTAATCGCTGGTTCTCTTTAAACGCCAACGAACGCTTATAGCGTCAAAGAAAAAAAAAGAAACTTCTGAAGCAGTTTTTAACTTCTGATTCAGCTGCTGGTGAGGCTGATGCTTTAATGCCCACGGAGAGGCAGAACTGGAGTCGCGGCGCTAATTGAAAGCCCGGAATAATTAATAAAAAGCCTTTTGAGAACGAGGATTATTCACAGCTGTCTTCCCAGTGTCCAGCACTGTGCCCTCCACGTATGCCTGCCCAGATTCGAAGGAATATTTGCACGAAAACCGAAATTTATAACTTTGGAAGTTTTTCGGTGTGGGGATCCAGCTCACGCACTTGGGAAGTGAATGGAATGAAAGCGCCTCTCTTTTGGTTCTAGTTCAGAAGCATCCCACAAAAAGGAAACGCTTCACGTTTATCATTTTTTATTGTAAAATATCAGCATACTAGGAAAAACAGGGAACCTGGGGGAGGAAATAAACCTTTGCTCGTGGTAAATGTTTGAGCTACTTTAAGTGCTTGAAGTAGTTTCTTTAGCCTTGCTTCCTCTCAGGTCCTACTAACTATAATATGTTCTCTATCATTCTCACTTAACAATAGTTAGGTGTTATTTTTTTAATGAAATTTTCATAATCAGAGTTTGAAATGGTAGGTTCTGTAGGACTGGCCACATACCTGCTTTTATGGGTGCTTATATTGTTTTCAGTTTTTGTCATTTAAGGAATGCCACGATAAACAACACCTTGAAATTTCATCCCCCCCCCCCCCCCCCCCGCATTAGTATAGAAATTTAAAAATGCAATTACAGGAACAGATGTCAGGAAAATTTTAAAAATCCATGGCATGTATTTTAAAATCGCTTTCCAGAAAGGTAGTGCTCCTTCATTCTCCTTTGAGAAGTTTTCTCCCTGTGGTGATGTGGAAAGACTTGTGTGTGTGGGTGTGTGTGTATGTAGGGGGGAGGTGTGTGTGTGTGCGGGGGCTGGACTGCTGTATGCATGAAACCTTAAAATACTCTTCCTTATCAGTCTCTGGATCTCTCTTCTATGAGTAGGATAGAGGAAGTGTTGTTGGTTTTTTGTTGTTTGTTTTTGGTCCGCACTCAGCGATGCTCCAAGCTTATTATTGACTCTGCACTCAAGGATGACTCCTGGCCAGGCTCAGAGGACCTCATAGGCTCCCCCCCATCCCCCATCGAACCTACAGGCAAATCCTACCTGCTGTACTATCACTCTGACCCCAAACTTATTACAGAAGTGGAAACTCTTGCCTATGGTGACCCATGGCTTACTATTGACTGTCATTAGATCTGTGGGAAATCCACATTTTATATACATAAATTTTTTTTGTTTTGTTTTTGTGTCACACCCAGGAGTGCCCTGGGAGTTCTCAGGACATCATATGGAGTGCCAGGGATGAAGCCCTGGTAGGCTGCATGCAAGGCTAGCACCCTCCATACTGTACTGTCCTTCTGGCGCCTCACTTTTTAAATATTGCAACACTATAAGCATAACAAAATAAGATGCTAAAGTAAAAGTAAAGGCCCTCCCGTTGATCATCGATTTGCTCGAGGTGGCCCAGTAACGTCTCCATTGGAGACTTTGTTGTTACTGTGTCTGGCATATCGAATACGTCACGGGGAGCTTGCCAGGCCCTGCCGTGCGGGCGACATACTCTTGGTAGCTTGCCGGGCTCTCCAAGAGGGGCGGAGGAATCGAACTTGGGTCGGCCATGTTGGCTGCGTGCAAGGCAAACGCCCTACCGCTGTGCTATAGCACAGCGGCAGGGAATAAGATAGTAATATAGAAAATTAACTCAGTTCACCGAGACAACAATCTACAGCAAATCTAGCAACAGAAATGGTTATTATCGATTCAATTTCACATCACACTTTTTGTTGGGTGCTGTTGGACAATGGACAAAGTAGAGCATAATCAGTGAAGCAACCAGAGGGAGAGAAACAGAAATTGAAGCACAAACTTCAGTGTGTTAAGCAGTTCATTCAAATTAGGATTTGAACCCAAGACCCTATGAAGCATCCACTTTTTTTTTAAAGTGGAGAAGGCTCTTTTTGTTTGAAAATTTACCTTTTAAAGCATAGACTATGCTTTAAAGATAGAATGCCACCTAATTTCATAGCTTTGTGACCATTACATGCATGAAAGACAATTAAATTACTAAAATAAGTCCAACATATATATATAATATAATTGGAAATGAGACTGGATTAGAAACTGATTCTAAAAATTTTCTTGGTGTTGCTAATTTTTTTTTTTTAAAGAAAACAGTGTCCACATTGTGCACTAAAACTTAATTTTCCTAGTTAGGAGATGAGAAAAAATAATGTATTAAAATTTTTCATTAAAGCTTAAACCAGTGTTTATAGTGTCAGAAAAGTATGAATCCAAGGAAAGCTTAGCTTGTTGGGGAAAGGGAGCAATGCAGAGGAAGGGGTGGATCAGAAGCTCTTAGACCTTTGATAAGCAGTTAAAGTGCTTTGATAACTCACCTGAGCTTTCATGGCTTTACAGGATTGAAGATTAGAAAAATGACTCACTTCACTAGTTGTTAATGTCCAGTCATTAAATCCTAGTTATGCAAACCCTTCTCAGGTCCAATTTTGAGGAAATGTCTACTTTTTCTTGGTAGGCCTATGAATTTTTGTTACACTAGTGTAACTATAATTATCCCATCATATTGTTATGAAAGGAGCGTAACCTCTTTATAAACCTAAAGATAATTTGTAGTTAGTGTATCCTTTTTTTTCCTTCCTTCCTTCCTTCCTTCCTTCCTTCCTTCCTTCCTTCCTTCCTTCCTTCTTTCTTTCAAAGAACTTTTGTACATAGCATGCAGCTATTTTGAAAAGAAGGTAGGGTGTAATGAAATGTGTGAGACTTGTAGCTGCCTACGAGGTAGTTAAATGAGACTGTGTTTGATAAACCTTGCACCACTTACAGCAATGAAATCGATTTAGCGTTTCCTAACCTTACTCAGGATGCAAGGGTAATTGATAAAAACTCCATGATGTATATAAAATCAAACAGTCCAACTTTTAGGGAAGCAAAATTTTTTCTCACCTTCCTTCCCCTCCCCCTTCCTTTTTTTTCCTTTTCTCCCTTTTCTCCTTCTCCTTTTTTCCCCCTCCCTTTTTCTTTCCCCTCATCTTCCCCACAAAGCTTTGATTTGAGAAAAACTTCTCCCACATCTCACAAATTGCAGCTGCTTAGGGAAGCAAGAATTTTATTCCTTCCTCCTGCCTTCCTCCCTCCTTCCTCACTACATTTCTCATAAAACCCAAATGATAAAATGACAGTATCTTTACAGTAGGAAGAACTGCTCCTGGTATTGCCCTGTACTGTTAGGCTGTATGTTATTTGAGATAATGCGGACTGCTTTAATCTGTATTCACTCAAGTCCAACATGAGTGTTCTTTGTTGTGTTCACTTAGGGATAAAGTCGTTGACTATAGCGCCAAAGACCAAATCATTAAAGGCTGTTTTGCGGGCTCCTTGTGTGTTTTTGACTTGATTGGGTTGTTGGATGGGTTGCAGATAATTTGAGGATTGGGCCTGGAGAGTATAGTGTGTAGGACACTTGTCTCGCATGCGCTCTTATTGCCTCCTGAACCCTCCTGAGCAGTGATTCCTGAGTATAGAGCCAGAAGTAACCCCTAAGCCTCCCCAGGTGTGACCCCCCTCAAAAAAATTGTTTTTAGAATTTTCTGGACTGCCAAACTGTTAGCCATTCCTAAATATTTTGTAAAATTGACTAGAGAAGAATTGTGCAGCAGGGAGTTTGAAGATAGCTAAGAATGTGATGAAGGGGAGGTTCTCAGTGTGACCCATTCGAGGCAGAGACATGTTTGGTTAACCCAGGAAAAAGGTTGGTTTAATGCCCTCTTACTGGGGGTGAGGGTGGAGTGGGAGAGCTCTCCTAAGGAGTGCCCAGGGTTGCAAAGCTGCTCTGGCCCTAGAGTTGTGGACTACCCGGGTCACCCCAGCTTTAATGGGGTGGGGGTGGGGGTGCTTCCAGGCTGCACCTGATGATGCTGGGTATGAAATAGGTCACATGTAAAGCATGTACCTTAACCCCTGTACTGTCTTTCTGGCCCCTGAAATGCACTTATAAAAATGAAAAAAAAACTAAGTGAAACACTTGTTCCAATAGAATGTTACAGGAAGAATGAATAACTTTTATCAAGATTCAGGGCCTGGCTAGTTTGTCTAATAAGTTGATTTCAGATTAAAAAAAATATTCAGAGCTAGGGACTGGAGCCATTGTTCAGAAGGTAGGGCTCTTATCTTTCATGTGGTCAACTTAGGTTTGATCTCTGGCATCTCATATGGTCCCCTGGGCCCCTCCAAGGAGTGATTCCCTCAGCGCAAATCCTGAAGTAAGCCTTGAGCACTACTGGGTTTGACCACAAAAACAAAACAGAACAAAAAAAAAAACAAATTCTCTAAAATCAATATATTATAGAGCTATGATAAAGGATGACTTCTGTAACAGGTAATAGACTAAACTGAAGACAGTGAAAACTAGATCAATGATTAAAGAGTTTTTAATAAAAATCCTTATTGGTTAATCCTAAAGGAAGCACCAACTCCCACTCTGAATACTGAATTTGTGCTAAAGAAAAATGCTAAAGCCTTTATCCAACTTCTTATATTAACTATATTTCCAGATAACCAGGGAGCTCTATTAAATGAGGCAAAGCAGCTCTTTAAAAAATTATAGCTAATTTTACAGAAATAGAGTCATCAGAATACCACCATCAATGGATGAACTTTATCAGATAAAAATTTTATTATGGAGGGATTCCAGCTGAAGGTACTTAATTCTCTAACTTGATGTTAACATTGTTCTAAGTAATGCTATATCCATATATTTATTATTTGCCACCTCCTGAGGCATATACTGTGTACCAGGATCATTTTTGGAGTACTTTTTGTCCTAAAGAAATTGAACCTAAGGCTTAATTACAACCCCTTAAAAAAAAACCTTTCAAGACCAGGGAGATAGTACGGCAGGTAGGGTGCTTGCCTTGCACACACCTGCCAGGATTCGATCCCCTCCAGGAGTGATCCTCAAACACTGCTGGACACTGCTGAACACTGCCCCAAAACAAACCAAAAATTTTAAAATAAAGCATTAGCACAGCAGTAGGGCATTTGCCTTGCGAGCTGCCGGCCCAGCTGAGCCGGGTTCGATTCCTCCACCCCTCTTGGAGATCCCGGCAAGCTACAGAGAGTATCTCGCCTGCATGGCAGAGCCTGGCAAGCTCCCCGTGACGTATTCAGTATGCCAAATACAGTAACAAGTCTCACAACGGAGACGTTACTGGGCCCGCTCAAGCAACTCTATGAACAACGGGAGGACAGTGCTACAGCTAAACAAATACAAAAATAATTTCAATATTGTTTTTATTATATTTTATTATTAATATATTTTATTATAGGCTATGGGCTGGAGTGATAGCACAGCGGGTAGGGTGTTTGCCTTGCACACGACTGACCCGGGTTCAATTCCTCCGTCCCTCTTGGAGAGCCTGGCAAGCTACTGAGAGTATCCCGCTCGCATGGCAGAACCTGGCAAGCTCCATGTGGTGTATTTGATATGCCAAAAACAGTAACATATGTGCCAAAAACAGTAACAAGTCTCACAATGGAGACATTACTGTTGCCCGCTTGCGCAACTAGATGAACAGCGGGGCGACAGTGCTATTATATATAGGCTATAACATACAGAGCAAGAAGCAGCCAAACTCTATCACCAAGGAAACCAGGCAGGGGTCAGAGCAATAGCTCAAGGGACAGAGTGTAAGTTTTGCACATGGGATACCCAAGTTCAAGTCCTAGCACAGCATGGCTAAAAACACAAAGCAAAGAACAAGGGAGTACAGGTAAACACAGAATAGGGAGCATTAAAGAAAAACCTCCATCTGGTCCTGTGATCCCTGCCAGGAATAAACTCTGAACACAGCCAGGTGTGGCCCCAAGTACTAAACAATAGTAATAGATAAATTCAGTGGTTCAGGGAATCATAGGGGGTGCCAGGATTGAACCCTGCTTGGCTGCATGCAAGACTAGTGCTTTACCTGCTGTATTGTCTCTCCAGCCCTTGGATGCCTTAATTTAAAAGATATTTAATTAACATGTAACTTTTTTTTTTAAATCCTGGGATGCCAGGGATAGAACCCTGGTCAGCACCCTACCTGTTATACTATTGGCCTTGCCTGTGTAACTCTTTTTAAGAATTTTTTTTTTTGTGGTTTGAAATTGTTCTTTTTCCGTGTTTGTTGTTCATTTATTTGAATTTTTTGGTTTGATTTATGTATTATCTTTTTTGCTTTTTCTTGATTTTCATCTTGATTTGTGAAGACTATCTCCCAACGATACATTTGTCTGTTGTAATTATCTACATGATTTAGATAAATATAGATTCAAATATAGATTCTTTACTGTAGGATATTCTGTGGTGCCTAACTATCCCTACTCATAGTTGCATAATGACCTTTGTTTTCTTCAAGTACCTTACATTTAAAAAAAGGCTTGATCCCCAGCATCCCATAAGGGTCCCCGGAGCACCGCCAGAAGTAATTCCTGAGTGCAGAGCCAAGAGTAACCCTTGTGCATTGTGGGGTGTGACCCCAAAAGGCCCCCCCCAATTTTATTTTTTTGGTTGGCCTCTGCAAAGGTGTTCTACCCAGTGATGCCAGATGCAGTGCTGGGAATTGAACCTGGGCCCTGTAAACATCAGGCATTGCTGCAGCCTGAGCATAAATGTTGTATTAGTGCTTTGTACCAAGTGCATTTTCTTATTTATTGATGTGAAATAGTGTCTTTGTCTGGAAGGATCCTGCTGATTTTTTTTTTTAAAAAAACCCTTTGAAAATGTGTGTTCCTAGGTGGTAATAGAAAAAATAACTTTTGTTTAGCAATAGCTAATTTTTAGTTAGATTTGTGTTAAAAGGGAAAAAACAGGATTAAAAATTTTTGAATACTTAAACGTTACTTAAATGTAATTGCTAAATAATTATAATGTACACAGTATTTTCATATCCTAGTAAGCTTGAGAAGTATGCTTCTTTCCATTTTGTAATTATTGTACCTTCTTTTTTTTTTTTTTGGACAGACACTTGGCATTTCACCGGAAGAGAAATTTGTTATTACAACAACCAGTAGAAAAGAAATTACATGTGATAATTTTGGTAAGCAGTGTAAATTTATGTTATATTTACCGTGTTATAATGCATGGTAGGATTCTATTATTCCATATATGAACATCTATACAACTGCTGATGATTTTGGTTACTTTGCTGCTGGGGATGAGGGGTACGGAAAGAAACTGACTATAAATACAGTTTGTCCAGTGATTGTATTTTAAGCAAGATTAGGAAAAAGTCATTGATGACAGATAAGATCTCTCCCAAAACCTGGTCAGGAATGTCCTGTGTGGATTCACAAGAAGTTATATTCCCTTCTAACTTAGATGATCCTTCTCCTCTACCTCGTTCCCAGCTCCCCTGTATGCTCAGGGATCACTTCTGTTTGGGCTGGGGGAACTTTTCTGGGTTCTGGGATGACCTGGTTGGCCACGTGTAAGGCAAGCGCTGTGCTATCCGCTCCAGCCCCCAATTTGATTCATTTTTGTTTTTAAAAGAAATCTGGTTCATTTGCAATATCTACTTCGTTTTATAATTTCTGATGCCTTTTGAAAATAACCATTTGTTATGTAATTCCTCTTCTGATTTCCTACGATAGCGTAACTTAAGAAATGTTTTAGATGACTGAAATATTTGTTCCCCTTCCACTGACAGCTGTCAGAAAACAGCTGAATTTGTGGATTGATACTTTTTTTGCTTTTTCCATCTTTAAAGATAATTTTATAGCTATCATGTACATATTTAGAAGCATAAGTCCACTAGCATTCCTTGCTAACCTAACACTTCAAATACTCCCTTTTGATGACAGATGAAACTATTAAGGATGGAGTCACTTTATACCTGCTGCAGTCAGTCAACCAGTTGCTGCTCACGGCTACAAAAGAGCGAATTGACTTCCTACCTCACTATGACACTCTGGTTAAAAGTGGCATGTATGAATATTATGCAAGCGAAGGACAAAACCCTTTGCGTAAGTATTCACTATGCTAATCTGATAAGCTGCTAATCTCCTTTATCACTCACTTCATTCCTTCACTTAAAAAAATTCTCTCCTCTACAGTATAGACTATGACTAGTCATTGTGAATTTTCTTCAACTTTTTCATTGTATGTTTTTTTACACCAGTTATTTGAATTTAGAGTAAAGATACTTCTCCTTTAAAACTGATCTGGTATTAAAATTTATTCCTCATCGGAGACCCTGTATACAGATTTGTTGTTATTGTTTGGTTTTGGAGTCATATCTGGCAGTGCTCATGTTGTACTCTGGCTTTGTGCTCAGGGATCACTCCTGCCAGGCTTAGTCACCATATGTGGTGCCAAGGATCTAACTGGGTCCTGCCTTGCTGTACTGTCACTCAAATCACCCCTGTATATAAATTTTTATCTCCTGTATACTCTTCTACTCTTATGTCCCTGAATTGTACAAGTAAGTTATATATGTCCTGCTTTTCATTTCTCATGACTGCTTTCTACCATTATGGCTTTTTGGTTTTTATCCTATCTTTGAATTCTTTGATAATTATCTTTATGTATAGGTTGATTTAGAGAATCCCAATTGACTAAACACCACAGTGTTCAGGAATCCTGTGGGCTTCCCACAAGAAAACAGTCACTCATTCTAGCTGTTTCTCTGACCCCTCAACAGTCATTTCTCTCTGGATCCTGCCAAAGTGTGTACTACTAAGATTTTCTTCTAAATATTCTTTTATTTGTTTTTCTCATTACTGCTACACAATAATTTGTAGAAAATTAGAAAACATGGATAAACAAAAGGAATGTAACACCATGTCTCTTAACACCAGAAAGAATTACCACTCACATTTTGGCTTACTTCAGGCTCTGCTCAGGAATCATTTATGGTGGACCATATTGGGGTGCCAGGGATCAAAACCTGGTTGGCTTGGTGCAAAGCAAAGGCTCTACTCACTACATTATCTCTCTGACTTGAGCCCCTCCCCCCCGTTATCCCCCTTCAGCATTTTGATGTTTATAATTTTTTTCTTTTTTAATTGGTTTTATATGGTGTATACTACTTTTCTTACATATTTTAAAATAGGACTGGAGGAACTGGAGAGATAGTACAGTGGGTAAGCATGTACCTTGCATGTGGCTGACCTGGGTTTGATCAAATCTTGGTACCACATAAGGTCTCCTGAGCACTGTTAGGCATGATTCTTGAACATAGAGTCAGGAATAAGCCCTGAGCACAGCCAGGTGTGACGCCCCCCCCCCGCCCCCCCAAACTAAAATTGTCATGGTCACGGTCCTCCCGTTGTTCATCGATTTGCTCAAGTGGGCCCAGTAACGTCTCCATCATGAGACTTGTTACTGTGTTTGGCATATTGAATACATCACGGGTAGCTTGCCAGGCTTTGCCGTGAGGGCGAGATACTCTCGGTAGCTTGCCGGGCTCTCCGAGAGGGGCCAAGGAATCAAACTTGGGTTGGCCATGTTGGCTATGTGCAAGGCAAATGCCCTGCCTCTGTGCTATCGCTTCAGCCCGAATAAAAATGTAATAAAATTAAAAGAGGGCTGTAGAGATAGCTCAGTGGGCTGGAACACATGCTTTGTATGTAGAAGGTCCAGGTTTAATCCCCACCAATGCATGGTCACTGGCCCCAAACACTGAACTGCAAGTGGCTCTAAAACAAAGTAGTGGACTTCCTAGTAGATATGGCAATACATATTTGTTTTTGCTTGTTACACAGCATGTAATAGTTTATTTGAAGCATTCATTCTATTATTATGTCTTTGTTTTCATTTGTTAAAAGTTACTAAGTATTTCAGTAACAAAATTTTTGTGTCATTGCCTTGTATACTCTTAGTGTTGTTAGTTGCTGATTTTAGCCGCAGGTGCAAAGTACTCTGCCAAGTACTTTGTAAGCATTATTTCATTTAATTCTTAATCCTTTGTGCTAGCTGTGGTAGGTAAAGATCCTACCTTACAGGGTAGAAACAGAAGAAATGGAAGCTAAGATGTTAAAGGTAACTTGCCAAAGGCAGTTAATGTTGGAGGCACACTTTGAATCTAGCAGTGACCTCAGAGTTCAAACTCTTTTCTGTTTTACTTTTCTTGATTTGGGAGCCACTCCCAGCAGTGCTCAGTGGTTACTCCTAGCTCTGTGCTTAGGGATTTCTCTTGGCCATGATGGGAAAGCAAACATGCTACTGGGGATCGAGCCAGGGTGGCTATGTTCAAGACAAGTGCCCTACCTGCTGTACTATCTCTCATGTCCATAATTTGAATGTTAAAAGATACTACCTTAGACATGGTGTTTCTTTTCTTTCCCCCACACCTAGTACTAGGAACTAGTGCTGCTAACTCAGCACCTGTGGGACTCTTGGTGGTGCTCTGGGGAGCCGGTGCTGGGGATGAATGGACATCCATGCAGAGCGTGAGATCTAGCCCTTTGCCTTATTTCCCTGCCCCCGACATTGTGCTCTTCATCCAGAAAAGGTTATACTTGCCCCATTTTTAAAGCATCAGTCTTTTACCAGCTACTACTTAATTTTATTTGCTCCTGTTTACAAGATAACTCAAAAGTTAACTGTGTTCTCTGTTTACAGTGCTCCTCCTCCTCAGTCTCTTCTATTTCTTTTTATGTACATAATTTTTTTAAGTTTCAATTTCATAATTTTTTACTTTAGATACTGTTAATAGGAGGGTTTCATGCATAAAACAGTCCAGCATCACACTTTTTTTTTTTAAGGTCACACCTGATGATGCTCAGAGGTTATTCCTGACTCTGCACTCAGAAATTACTTCTGACGGGGCTTGGGAGGCCATCTGGGGTGCTGGGGATCTAACTCAGGCTGGTGGCATGTAAGGCAAACATCCTACCTTCTGTGCTCTGGCCCAGCACCACACTTTTTAAGTGACTTAGTCTAGTGAATAATGTTTATTTCCAGTTTTCTGTCCCAACTGTCCAAGATGCAACTTCATAGCTTATTAAGATAGAAATCCCGGTCTGTTCACTCAATTAACCCTCCTTTTAAAAATATTAAGCTTTATTCAGTATTCCCAGATACCTCAAAAAAAATCTGATTATTCTTTGTTTCATACCTTTCATTCACTTTATAAGAAGACCCTCCTGATATTATCTTCAGTTTTTATCCAGTAGTGACCATTCCTTTCCACTTTTTCCTAGCATCTGGTCTCAGGCATCATGTGATCTAGATTATGCAGTGTTCTTTCAATTTTCTCTTTTTCATGCCCATTCACATTGTTGTAAGTTTTTCAGAGTATGATGATGTTGCTCTTCTACTGAAAATATCCATGACGGTTGGACTTTAAGAGTAGTAGAAAAGCAGCATTACTAGCTGTCTGGTAATGCTGTTTTCTCCTATTGTTTGCATCTCTTCCCCCTGTCAACACCACTCGTTATGGGCTGTTTTCTCAGCTTACAGTCCTTTCTCCCTGATAGGCTCTTTCCTGATACCCCTGTTTCATTCCCACACTTCAAATCTTGTTTATCCATAATTGTCACAACCAAATTTACTTTGATCCCCCTCTTTAAAATGGCAATAGTGGGACTGGAGATAGCTCAGCTGGCTGAAGCATGTGCTTTGCATGTGGGCAGTCTGATCTCTCACCTGGCATGGTCTCCTGAGCACTTATGGATAACATTCTGTTCTCTACTCCTGCCAAAAATTACAAGAGTTTTGTATGTATCTTCAGGTTTTTTTTTTTGTTTTAAATATTTTTCTTTCTCTGTTCTCCTTTTTACCATCATGCACATCATCTTCCAACGTAATTAAAAACTTTCTTTGACTTGGTTTAGGCAGTGGGTCAGGGAAGCCATTGTTGGTTTTTTGGACTCACCCAACTATGCTTAGGGCTTACTCCTCTTGGCTTTTGTGCACAGGGACGGGTCCTGGTCGAGTTCTGCTAACCCTCTCTTTTAAACTGAGCTCAGTATAGTAAATGGGTAAGCATTTCTCTAATTTTTTTTGTTTTTATTTTTTTGTGTGTTTCCTGGGATCAAACCCAGAATCTCACATATGCAAGGCAAGTGATCTACTGCTGAGCTATATCCCAAGCCCTAATATTTCCCCTTTTGGAAAATAAGATCATATATTCAATTTTACATAGTTAGAGGCTTAAATTCATCTAGGATTTCCTTTATCCTTTTATTATCAAATATTTCAAATTTTATTCAGTTTTTCACCTTCAGACTTAAATCTTTTATCCCCATTGTATTCTCTGACAGTGACGGTGACAGTATTCTGTGTAATATTTTTTAAATTTTTTGTAGACATTATCCTTAGCCAAGTCCTTACACAAATCTATAATTTGTGGTATCCTCTTTCTAAAATCATCCTGTATAAATGTTTTATAGTGTGTAAATGTTTGTTGGAAAGTAGAACCCTTTAATAACAGATTTTGTTTGATTAAATTTCAGTGGGGGCAGGACAGAAGTTTTGTTGGTTAACAATGCAAAGTTGGTTTTGTATTAGGAAATCAGTATAGTTAAGTGAGCATGTTTTTCTATTTGACAAGTTACTAGTCATAAGAGCTCTATATAAAAATTAACTATCAGTAGACATGTTTATAGTTTCTTTGTATTTGCCCTTGGATCTCTAAATGTGATTACTTTTTACTTGTGCATACTGAAATTGGATACCACAGACTATTATTTGATTTTATGGTTATGGTCTTTTTTTGGTCTCTTATGTCTGTATGTCTGTCTTTAGATTGTAAACTTCAAGCCAGGAGTCATGACTGGCTTGACTTATAGTGCAAATACTGGTTGATGACTGCTTGTTTATGCTGGTGGTGATTGGTGATGATACCTTTTGTGTATTGTATCATTAGGATCAGGATAATACTTTAATTATAGCTCTTTGGGAGGAAAAAGTGGTGGCTTAAGGTACTTAAGAGTTTTTTCTATTTTGAACTTTTATATGACGTCTGGGAGGGAAGAGTTAAGCAATAATGATTTTTTTATTCTCTTTTAGCCTTTGCTCTTGCAGAATTAATTGACAATTCATTGTCTGCTACTTCTCGCAACACCGGTATTAGACGAATACAGATTAAGCTGGTAAGAAAGTATGTTATTAAGCCTTCATTTCCTCCTCTGCAAAATGGGGACAATCACCACCCCTCTAGTTCAGGGCAGCTATCAGATTTAATGTGATGATGCTTATGGTGGGACAGGGGTGAAACTTACTGGAAACTTATTGGAAACACTGAGCAAAAGTGAGTGCTCAGTAAGTTTCCAATAAATTTGATAAAAAAAAACCCATGTTGAATGCCCTGCCACAGAGGCAGGGTGGAATAAGGGGTATGGGGGGAGGGAGGGATACTGGGATCCGCGGTGGTGGGAAATGGGCACTGGTGGAGGGATGGGTATTCGAGATAATAACTAACTAAATAAATAAATAACCCATGTTTCTGCTTCCTTTCCAAAAAAAAGAAAGTATGTTAAAGCAGTTAGCATTAAAGAACAGTTTTAAAATGATAATAAGTTAAAAGTGAGTTACCTGATGTTGTCTTTTGTTGTTGTTTTTGGGCCACACTCAGCTCTTCTCAGGGCCTAATTGTGACTCTGTACTCAGGGATCACTTCCTTGCAGCGGCGGATTGAACCCAAATTGGCTGTGTGCATCCTTAGCCACTGTACCATCTCTCCTCTATCAAAAAAATTTTATGTATCTTCTTTCCATGCATGTGTATTTACATATTTTTGTGATCATATTTTAAGTTTTAAGTCTACTTTCCCTTATTTTCCCTTAACCAGTTACTTTGTAATCCTATCATGAATGTTCTAAGTATAATATTCCGCTGTTACAGTTAAATTGACTATCTTATAAATTATGTTATCAACCTACCATTGATCACTTAAGACTCCCCGTACACCTGCCCCCCCCCCCCCCCGCCCCCATGGCTCCTTCTATACTTTTACAATTGTATGCAATACTGGTACAATGAACATCCTGTTAGGTCTTTGGACCACACTAGTGATGCTTAGGTACTTACAGCTCAGTGCTTATGGGACACTCCAAGTAGGAAGGGCGTGTGGTGATAAGGATCAAATCCTGGGTTCTCACATGCGAAGCATATGTCCCAGCCCCTTACACTGTGTCCTTGACTCCCTTTTAGTTCCTTAAGCTAAATTCAGAAGTGAAGAATTTGTGAGTTAAAGGTTATGAAGATTTCTTGTCCTTTTGAGTCGCACCCAGCAATACTCGGGTCACTCCTGGCTCTGCACCCAGGAGTTACTCCTGGCAGTGGTCGTGAGACCATGTAGGATGCTAATGACTGAATCAGGTTCAGCTGCATGCAAGGCAAATGTCCTATTCATAGTACTGTTGCTGCGGGCCCCTGTTTTGAAGATTTCTAAGACCTTGATTTCTCCGAGTGCATTTTAGAAACTCCTAATAGCACGGGAAATTGGCTCAGTTGGTAACAGGACCTCGAGTTCCGTCTGTTACCTCATGTTCTATACTGACAACATAACTAGATTTAGTTCTGGAGACTTCTCAGCACTGTTAGGGTGGCCTTAGTGTCTCCAAGCACTGTGGCACCTGTGCATCTCTGTAGTCCTGGGCCCTGGTGTGACCCAGGAGTAGCCTGGCAGGAGTAGCCCCAGGCCCACTCAGACTACTTGGGAGATTCCCTGGCTTCGACTCCCTTGCCTCAAAAAAGAAAGTTGTGGGGATGGAGCCATAGTACAATGGGGAGGGCACTTACCTTTCATGTGGCCACCCTGGTTTCATCCCTGGCACCACATGGGTCCCTCAGTGTGAGGTGAGTCCTGAGCACAGAGCCAAAAGTACCATCAGGTTGGCCCCAAAACAAAAAACAACAAAACAAAAGTCGTAATGATTTATACTACTACTACCAATGTGTACAGGAGCCCATTGAATTACAGTTTTGAAATAGTACCTTTTCATGAATTTTAATGTTGACTCAACTTTTCTTTTTGAACTTATTTTATAGCTTTTTGATGAAACACAAGGAAAACCTGCTGTTGCAGTGATAGATAATGGAAGAGGAATGACCTCTAAACAACTTAACAACTGGGCTGTGTATAGGTTGTCAAAATTCACAAGGCAAGGTGACTTTGAAAGGTTAGTAAACCTAGTCTGTTTTATATGCTGCTGGGTACTTTAATAAGGTAGGAATTCTGATTATTTTTTTGTTATGATATTTTGATGTTATTAGCACATGATATGTTGATGTTATTAGGCTTTATATAGAATTTTTATGGCCAATATGTAAAAATAAGAAAACTACAGAGTATACCCTTTTATTGAAAATTTCTTATTTTTTTTTTTATTTCATTGACTTACTGATTTCCATGGGATTGTAGTTCAGTTTTCTGCCTCTGTATATGTGTATGTAATTGTCTCTACTCTGTGACCAAATATTAGTGCCGTCTCCAAAAAGGATCCTCTGTTCATTTTCTCACCCGTTCCCCTCCCCTTTCCTTCTAGTAACCACCTTAGTTTTCACTGAATCTCAGAAGTGACTGTTGATTCCCGAAGGTTTGTTTGTGTCACCATATAGATAATTATCTTTTACTTTTTTAGTGTAGTGTAATCACTCAAGTTTTATCATAATTTGTCCTAAAATGAACAGTCTTATAATTTTTAATGGTAAATAAGTATGACCTTGAGTACACACACACAGGCACACACACACACATGCGCGCGCACCCTTCTTTATTTTGTGATCTTTGGTAGACATTTTTGTTGATTCCATGTTTTGATTGCTGTGAATAATTCTGCTATGAATACAGGGGTACATATCTCCTTTGAAATGAGTGTTTTCATGTTTCTCAGATAAATTGCTGGGTAATAGAGAATTTTATATTTCTTTATGGGACTTTTATGTCATTTTCTATAGATGCTGCTGTTCTGTTTCCCAACTACAGAGTTCCCTTTTCTCACCTGATAGTCTGCTGCTCTGTCCCATTATTGCTCACTACATGCTAGTGGTTTTGGGGGTGGGGGTAGGCCAGTTCAAGGGCTTGAACTCTGGTATCATACAGGCTCTACCAACTTAGCTATTATAACTGTTTATTGTTCTAGTAATGTCATAGTTTGCCATATCTAGGTCTTTTGCCTCCTTTGTTATTTTTGCTAACAGACATTCATCTTTTTGATGAAATTGTAAATAGGATTATTTTCTTAACTTCCCCTTTCCCAAACTCATTGTATTTCATATTTGTTACATTGAAATGCACATTAAATATGTATTATGTGTTTCAATGCATATGGAATTTGCATGCATTAATTTTGTATCCTTCCAATTAATTGATCACTTGATCACTTGACTTCCCGTTAATCGTCGAATTGCTCGAGCAGGCGCCAGTAATGTCTCCATTTGTCCCTGTCGCATGCTAGTGTAGCCCAATGGCGTCTGTTCGCTCTAGGAACATGAACAGCCTCAAACTGATCGTTCATGATCTTGATGAAGAAGTCTGACCATTGGTCGGTGGGTGGCCACATGGTCTTTTGACATCCCGTGGAATCCAGTTGGTAACAGCTCTAGTCCAGCAGTCGTCTTTAAATCTCATTACATGACCAGCCCATCTGATTTTTGACACCTTGGCAAACGAGACAGCATCCCTGATTCTTGATCGTTGATGGAGGTCGAAACTCCGGATTCTTTCTCTCATTTGAGTGAAACGTGATATTCCAAGCATAGCTCTTTCAATTCCTCTTTGGGAGACCCGAATAGCGTTCTCATCCTGTTTGCGTAGGGCCCAGGTCTCTGAGGCATATGTTAATGCAGGAAGAACAGTGGAATCAAAGAGATGTGCCCAGAGCCGGAGGTTCTTCGTCCTCTTAGCTATTTCTTTGACACTCTTGAAGGCGTTCCAAGCCACTCTCTTCCTCCTGCGCAGCTTGGGTGCCAGGTCATTTGTCATGTTGACTTCTCGACCTAGGTACACATAGCTGTTGCATTCAGAGATGGTCGTTCCATTGAGAGTGAATGGAGCGTCCATCAGGAACGAGACTGTTTCTCATAAACATTGTCTTCGTAAGATTCAGCTGTAGTCCTACCTTTCCACACTCACGGTCAAAGTCGGCCAGCATTTGTGCCACTTGGCTGATGTTTGGTGTTATTAAAACAATGTCCTCAGCAAAGCGGAGGTGGTGTAGTTGCCGACCATCTATCTTCACTCCCATTCCTTCCCATTCCAGTCGTCGCATGATGTTCTCGAGGGTGGCACTGAAGAGTTTCGGTGAAATGGTATCACCCTGCCGAACCCCTCTCTTGACATCGATGATTATTTCTTTGTAGAATGGTGAGATCCTGGTAGTGAATCCGCAATACAGCTCACGGAGTATCTTGATGTATTGAGCTTGAATGCCCTGATTGGCTAGGGCTTCAATGACTGCGTCCGTCTCAACAGAATCAAAGGCCTTCTTTAAATCAGTGAACGTTAAACAGAGCGGCATCTTGAACTCCCGAGAAACCTCAATGAGCTTGGTTATCATGTGGATATGGTTAATGGTCCTGAATCCTTTCCGGAACCCGGCTTGCTCGCATGGTTGTCCTTCATCTAGTGTTCTGCCAATCCTATTCAGGATGACTCGAGTGAACAACTTGTAGATGACAGACAATAGGCAGATCAGGCGATAGTTGCCAATATCATGGATGTCTCCCTTCTTGAACAGTATTACAGTCCTGCTGGTTTTCCATTGGGACGGAATCTTGCATTCAGACAGGTAGTGTGTGAATAGCCGAGCCAGTGTATTGATGAGTACTGACGGCAGGTTCTTCAGGTGTTCAGGTCTGACCTTGTCTGGGCCGGGTGCTGTCCATTTCTTCACTGATGAAATGGCGTGTCAGATTTCGGAAGGGAGAACATTGGGAACGACATATCCATCCTGTGGAATTTGGTATGTCGGCAAGTGGACATGGCTATCGAAGAGATTTGAGTAGAAGTCATGGATAATCTTCTCCATTGCCATTCTGGAGGATGTGATAGATCCATCAGGACGTCAGAGGGCAGTCATCTTGGTCTTGTAGTTGGTGAAGGACAGGCGGGCGTTACGAATACTTTTCCCAGCTTTTGCCGCATCTACCAGCGCTTCTGCTCTTCTCTCTTTGAGGTCTTCCTTGATCGCATCTCTATACTGCTTTGCGAGCTCGGACGTTCGCTTGAGGTTGCCTGAGGCATGCGCCAAACCACGTTGGCGAATAAGCTCAAGAGTTTTCGAAGACAGGCGTTTTTTTTGTGGCTATCTCTCTCTTGGCGTTCTTCTCACAATCATGGAGGTGCTGAACCAGTCAGTCATATTCCTCGTCAATGTTGTCAACAATGGCATCTTCCCATATTGCCGCAATAGTGCCAAAGAGCTCCCAGTTGGCGGTCGTTCTGGGAGTTCTCTTTTTAAACTTTGCAGCCCTTTCTCCCTGTTCTGTGAAGTAGAATTTTGCACGAAGGAGATGGTGGTCCGATCCCGTTTGGAATTTTGGGACAACAGCAACATTGGTCAGGCAAAACCGTCAATTGAATATGATGTGGTCTATTTCATTGTGGAATCGTCCACCGGGAGACTCCCATGTCCAATGTTTAGATTCAGCCTTCTGAAACTGTGAGTTACCATGAATGGTCTTGGTCGACATGATGAACTCAGACAGTCTCTCACCCTGTTCGTTCCATTCTAGGCCATGGGTCCCGATGTGAAGTTCTTCAGCTGATCTTCTCGGTCCTATCTTGGCATTAAAATCACCCACAATGATCTTGTAGAAGGTGTGGTCTTCTTTATAGAACTTCTCTAGCTCCATGTAGAACTTCTCAATTTCTCCTTTATCATAATTAGATGTTGGGTGCGTAGACAACGAAGATAGAAACTGCCGGCAGTGAGCCACATCTATTCAAATGTAAACGTCCGATTCGGGTTGTTAGGCATTCGAATGAATCAATGCTCATGGCCAAGTTTGTGTTGACAAGGACACCGATGCCTCCAACACCTCTTTTATAACATGTTCTGAGGAACAGTTCTCCAGTGTCGAAAACGGCATGATGAGATTGGTGCCTTCTTGTCTTGGTCAGACCAATGATGTCGTACTTGATCTTTCTCGCTTGTACCATCAGGTCCTCGATGGATGCATCTGATGCTAGCGTACGTGCATTGAAAGTACAGATGATCATTTTTGTCTTCCTTTGTTGTGGCAGCCTAGTTCGGCCTTGAGATTTTATCGGCCTCTCCTTTCTTCTCCTTCTCAGTGCTGCCACGTTGTTGAAGCCTTCAGGGTCAGGTGAATGAGACCCACTGGAATTACTGGTTTTGGCATATCGAATACACAACGGATAGCTTGCCAGGCTCTGCCGTGCGGGCTGAATACTCTTGGTAGCTTGCCAGTCTTTCCGAGTGGGATAGAGGCTTTTGGGGCGACCTCTAATTGCCCTCTAGGTGTTACCATATTTGAACCCTATCAAATATGGTCCAATTAATTGAACTCATTTATTCCAGTCTTTTTAGGTGGGGTCTTTTTTTTTTCTTTTTGGGTCACACCCGGCAATGCATAGGGGTTACTCCTGGATCTGCACTCAGGAAATACTCCTGGTGGTGCTCGGGGGACCACATGGGATGCTGGGAATCGAACCCGGGTTGGCTGCGTGCAAGGCAAACGCCCTACCTGCTGTGCTATCGCTCTAGCTCCCAAGGTAGAGTATTTTTAGGATTTTCTTGCCCTTGCTGGTGCTGTTCTTGTCGTGTGACTAATTGGATCATCCAAGTATGACTTTTTAGAAATTCCATGGTACATAAACACTTATTTTGTATTGGGGGTGTCCAGCCGGGCAGTGCACATTATTTACTCATGACTCTGGATTGTTCCTTGTGGGGCCTTATGGGATGCCGGGGACCGAAACTGAGTGGGCTGCATGCAAGGCCAGCATCCTACCCACTCTGCTATTTCTGCAGTCCCAGTGTTTCCACCCTACACCTAGCAGTGCTCAGGGACTACTCCTGGCTCGGTGCACAGGAATCTCTCACAGTGGTGCCAGGGATTGAATGTGGGCTTCCTTTATGTAAATGTGCTCTAGCCCTTTGAGCTTTCTCCATGGCCCTTCATGCTATTTCTACAACACTTTGTTTTCTTTTTGTTTTGGGAGCTACATAGAGCTGTGCTCACAACTAAACTCTTGAGAATGCTTAGGGGATTATAGCAGTGTCAGAGATCAAATGAGAACTGACCACTTACCAGACAAGTGCCATACTATCTCTCTGCCCACCCCAGCACATTTTGTGAGGTTTGTTTTGGGGCCAAACCCAGCAGTGCTCAAGGATTATTCCTGTCTCTGCACTTAGGATTTACTCTTCGCAGTGCGAAGGGAGAGTACAGGATGCTGAGAGTCACACCTGGGTCTGCTACGTGCATGGCAAACACCCGACCTACTGTACTAACGCTCTGGCTCCTCAATATCACATCAAAAACATTTTAGAAACATATTCAGTGCATATCATGATGATATGGAGCTGATGATATGATATGGAGCTGATGATATGGGCTGGAGCGATAGCACAGCGGGTAGGGCGTTCGCCTTACACGCGGCCAACATTGCCGCCCCGAGTTCGATTCCTCCGCCCCTCTCGGAGAGCCCGGCAAGCTACCGAGAGTATTCGATATGCCAGACACAGTAACAACAAAGTCTCCAATGGAGACGTTACTGGGCCCGCTCGAGCAAATCGACGATCAACGGGAGGGCCTTTACCTTACCTTTTATCATGATGATAGAAGCATCTCTTTTCTGGGGGGAGGATGGAAGCGCACCTGGTTGATTGGTGTGGGGGAGCAGGCAGGCACTCCCACCCGGGAACATTCCTTAAAGGAAATTTCTTGGAGATAAATTTGCTTTTTAAAAAATAACTGGTTTATTTGTAAGTATTGGTGATGCTCAGGGGCTACTTCAGGCTTGATGCTTGAGGTTCCATCCCTGGAAGTACTGGTCTAGTCCCAGGGTGGAACCTTATCCCTGGGTTGGGAAGTCTGCACTCCAGCCTTAGCAGTAAGCCTTTTATTTAGCTGCAACTCACAGTTGTGGGCTGACAGATTTTTCTCTGTGCATTTTCTGGGGTTATACTCTTCTGTCTTTCACTGTTGCTATCAAAGCCTGCTGATAAACTGTTTTATCAGGAGTAAATTTTCGACCTGTTTTCTACATCTGTCTTACTTTTGGTGTTTACTGCATTGTAGATTTCCTTCCCTTCATCTTGTTTGAGCTCTTTTGGTTTGGATCTGGTGGGATCCTATCTTATGTTTGATCAATAAAAATTGTAGCTGTTATTCTTTCCTCCTCTTTCTAGAACATTTTAAACTTGTGTGAAGTATTTTTCTTTAGTTGTTCATGTCTTTTTACCCATTTTGATATTTTCTGATCCTTTCTTCAGTTATTGTGGGTAAGTTCTTTGAGTATAATTTGTATTCTTAAATTCTTCCATCTCTTCCAAACCTCTTTACCCTTTCCACTAAGTATAACACTAGTTCCAGCCTCATCCCAATGATTTATTTATGATGTTGGAAAATGGTGTCTCTGGAGACTTGAGAGACTACGGTGTGCCTGTTCTCTGTGTTGTTATGGCACAGTTGGAGATTCATTTGTTAATAATGCCTAGAAAAAGAAATTGGTTTCAATTATTATTATTCCGACACTATTTAAAATATTCAGGAGCATTAAATAATTTGGAAAGCTGGTTCTATCTAGGTGCTGAAGGATACATACGGATATATTTATTTAATCGAGAAAGCTCATTTCAAAATGTAGTGGGATGGGCCCACAAACCGTGCTTTCCTCCAGTTTCCAGGGAATGTTGATGTAGCTGGTTCTGGTAAACACTTTGAGGACCACTAGACTGGATGATATCTTGACTTTGGGTTCTGCCTTTTTAACATTTGAGTAACTTTTTGGGGTCCTTTTGTTTCATTATTGTAACTGAGGTAGCATTGTTAGAATATAGAATATTTTTTGTGTTTTTATTTGATGTATAAAATAATGTGTGGTATGCAAAATATGATACAGAAATATTGTTTTTATTCATGGAGTTAGAAAAAAATACTCTCTCTTCAGCACTAAGTGAGTCCAAGACTGTGCCCCAGTGTTTTTCATCTTTTCTGCCTTCTTTTCCCCCAGCCTGCTTTTGGTACAAAACACTCCCTTGAACTCTGAATACAGAATTGAGGTTGAGTTCTGTGTCCAAAGTTCAATGGAGTGTTTTCATCAGATACTATTCATTCTTGTACTTTCTATTTTTTTTTTAAATGTAATATATGAGTGGTATAATACAGTATTTTTCCTTCTCCATTGACTCACTTAACAAGACCCCTGGTAAAACATCTCCCCCCCACCCCCTGCCCGCTCAGCACCAAACAAGTTGTAGCAAAAGACCAGATCTAATTTTTTCCTGTATCTGAGTAGTATTCCACTGTGTCTGTATATATCACAACTTCGTTGTCTTCTCATGGTACTGGATAGTTGAATTGTTCCTGCATCTTTGCTTATGTAAGTAGACTGTGAAGGACATGGTATGTGAAAAGATGCCACAATACCAATGGTTACAGTCACACTGGGCTATACAGGAGTTTTCAGGGTTTTTTTTTTTTTAATGAAAAAAGTTCTATTTAGGGACCTATCAGTAAAAATAAAAGAAAGATGAATTTCAGAAAAGGTAGGCTTCTTCATACGAGATAGAGTCTGCGAGAGTTCTGCATGAAGTAATAGAAAGGAATTACACATCTCTGTTTAAAGATATGGGCTACTTTTGGAATGAGGATTGTGCCTATTTTTGATCTTTTGAGAGAGGGGTATCATTTTAGTAACACTTTTAAGTGCTATGCCAGTTTCTCTAGACAGCTAAATATTTTTGCAATGTTTTATTTCAGTGATCATTCAGGATATGTCCGTCCGGTACCAGTGCCACGCAGTTTAAATAGTGACATTTCCTATTTTGGTGTTGGGGGAAAGCAGGCAGTGTTTTTCGTTGGACAATCAGCCAGAGTAAGTAAAAAGTTTTCTTACAGATGAAAGCTCATCAGTTAATTTTAGGTTAATTCCATCTAATGTGTTAATAGTGTCTCTTAAGAACTTTTAAGAATCTTCTTTTTTAATATTTAATAGATGATAAGCAAACCTGCTGATTCTCAAGATGTTCATGAGCTTATGCTTTCTAAAGAAGATTTTGAGAAGAAGGAGAAAAATAAAGAGGCAATATACAGTGGATATATTAGGAACAGAAAGGTACAATGCATTTTATGTCATTAATGTGCATTTATTACAATCATTACTTTGGATAGAGAATAGAACCAGAATATCTTTCTATTTCTGTATGATATATTAAGATTGCAAACATTTTTTCTTGTTCAATTTGTAAATCTTGTTGTATAATAATCACACTGCTAGAATCAAAACTAGTGATACGAAATGACTTTGTAGAAAAATGACTGATTTATTAAAATTTCCTCTCAAATTCTAATTTCAATAAACTAGAATATAGCTTTGATTGCCTGGAAGCACATCTGGCCTGCTGAGCAGATCTGGGGTCTCTCCTGGATTCCGAACACTGAGAGTATGGGTCAAAATCTGGAATAACCACCAAAACCATTTAGAAAGTTTATCTAAATCTTGGTAGTGAGAATATGGCAGTACTTTGCTCTTCAGCTTTTCTTTCTTTGTTTCTCTCTCTCTTTTTTTTTTTTTTGCCGGGGGGGGGGAGGATGGGGGGGGTCACACCCGACAATGCTCAGGGGCTACTCCTGGCTAAGCACTCAGGAATTACTCCTAGAGGTGCTTGGGGAACCATATGGGATGCCACGGATTGAATCTGGGTCGGCCACATGCAAGGCAAATGCCCTACCTGCTGTACTATTGTTCCGGCCCCTGCTGTTCAGTTTTTTGTTATTTGAAACAACTTAGAACTTTTAAGTTTTACCCGCTGATTGTTAAAATTATTATTACTGTGTTGCTGGGGATTGAACCCAGGGTTCTCACATAGGCACAGAGAGCACCTTACCTTTGCTGTCTCTCTGGCCTGGCCCATTGCTGGCAGTTGAATGGATGATAGTAACATTTTCTTAAATTACTGGTAGACTTAGTAGCCAAAAGTTTTCCCATGCTTATCTTTCCATCTGCAAGCTGGGTTTTATAGTCCCTGGGTCTTGGCCGTTGGTGGGTGTAACGCCTAGCTACTGGAGGATGGGGGAATCTTCCCGGAAGAGAACAGCGCAGAGTCTCCCCCGTGCCTGGCTGTTCCTTGGAGGGGAGTGGGTTGAGTTTCCCTTCCCACCCCGAGCAGAGCCCCGGCAGCTGAAGACCTCCAGAACCAGCCACAGCCATGCTTAAGACCACTCTCCACACGTTCAGACGAGCCTCACGTATGAAGGAACCAGCAGAGGAACCCAGGTGTGCGGGACCCGGCGCTGAGATCTTCAAGCCTGCTCAGATTGGGACTGGGCCTCCTCCACCCAGATCCCCCATCTTCCAGTATATAGGTGTTACACCCTCCAGTTGCCCCCAGCGCCGTGTTATCCCATCAACAGCCAGATTACTATCTTTTGTCAGTAATTTTAAGACTTTAGACTTTAGACTTCTAACTTTAGACAAGTTAGACTTTATTGTTTAAAAAAAATAGACAAACCAGTATAGGCACTTTATTTATTGGTGGTGGTAGTGACTAAACCAAGAATGTTTGAGGAGAGGTCTTATGTTTTTTATTATTTATTTATTTATTTTATTTTGGGGTCGCACCCAGCGATGCTCAGGGGTTACTCCTGGCTCTGAACTCAGGAATTACTTTTGGTGGTGCTTGGGGGTCCATATGGGATGCTGGGGATCAAATCCAGGTCAGCCGCATTCAAGGCAAACGCCCTACCCCGCTGTACTATTGCTCCAGCCCTCGGTTTTTTGTTTTTGTTTTTTATTAAGAATTTAAATAGTATATGTTTATTATTATTTTTTTTAAAAAACTGGTGTTCTGCGACCAGTCCCATCACCTGTGTCAGCTTTCCTCCACCAGTGTCCCTCGTTTCCCTTCCAGTCTGGGGCATTTCTGAGTTTGGTCACTGTAGTTTGGATCTCCTGCTGTCAGTTTTATTGGCTCTGTGGTCCAGACACATAGGTGGACCACAGCTCTGTGTCACCATTATGTCACGGTCTTTGCCCCTGTTGCGTCTTGTCTACCTCTGTTTACTTCCCCCCTCAGTTCCCTGTCCTCAGTTCTTTAATCTAGGGACCAAGGTAATCTAAGTGTTCCCTCTTTGATACCTTGGGTACCCTTGTCCTGTTATTCTGTGCGTGTGTGTTTTAATTGAATCAGACACCTCACCCCCCACTTCCCTTTTGCAAGGTATGAACAGTCTCTGAAAAAGACCTGGAACCTAAAAAAATTTTTTTAACTGCCTTCTGAGCACTGTTTTGGGAGCAGCCAGCAGTGTTCAGGCTGTGTCCTCCTATTTTTCTTATGCACATAGGACTGGTTGTTGGTTAAGTGGTAGCTATCCAAACAAGGTTTCATCCCATTGTAGGGTGCTAAGTATCCTCATTTTTTTCCCTGGGATTTTCAGCTCAGTATTTTTCTTTTCCTAGCACAGCGGTAGGGCGTTTGCCTTGCACGCAGCCAACATGGCCGACCCAAGTTCAATTTCTCTGCCCCTCTCGGAGAGCCCGGCAAGCTACCGAGAGTATCTCGCCCGCACGGCAGAGCCTGGCAAGCTACCCATGACTTATTCAATATGCCAGACACAGTAACAACAAAGTCTCCAATGGAGACATTACTGGGCCCGCTCGAGCAAATCGATGATCAACGGGAGGGCCTTTACTTTTACTTTTTTATTCTAAAATCACTTGCAATTATGGTTAGGGTATCATTTATAATCACAGTCCAATAATCTATATAGAGTTCCCTTGTTGTCAGCATTGCCATATATTCATCTGACTTATATTTAGTCTCTTTCCACAAAAAGGTTTTTTTTAAAGCCTCTGATACTGTCTATCCAAGTGAATCATGAGAGGCAGAAGTAAATGTTATTTGCATATTTACAGAGCGTCTAATCTGTTGTGTCTGTATTCACTCTTGTAGCCTTCTGATTCTGTTCACATTACAAATGATGATGAGAGATTTCTGCATCATCTTATCTCAGAGGAGAAGGATAAAGAGAGCTTTACTGCTGTGATCATCACAGGGGTGCAGCCAGATCACATACTATACTTGAAAAATCATTTCCATCTTTGGACAAGACAGTTAACGTAAGTAATTCTATTTGATTCAGAGCATGTTATGTTTCTTAAGACAACATTCTGTAAATACATCACAGCCATGTTTGTCTGCTTTGCTCCTATAGTAACTGGTACCCTGATGGTTCCCTGGACACTGCCAGGAGTGACCTCCCAAGTGCACAGAACTGGGAGTAGCTCTTGAATACTGCTGGATATGGCTAAAAACAAAACATTGTCATAGAGGGGAGGAGAGATGCGAGTTACAGAATGATTTGCTGGTGTTAAGATAAGCATTTCTATACAGTTCTGGACATTTCAGTTCTTGTTAAATACCCTTGAAAGATAGAATTAAAATTTTGCCTTCCAGTTGGTTTTGTTGAAATTTTTTTTAACGTAAGAGTACTGCTATTTATTCAGCCACTGATTAGCTGATTGAATTGTGCATGACCTCCACCTTACTTTTTTTTTTTCCATTTTTTAATTTTATTTATTGAATCACTGTGAGAGCAGTTACAAAGCTTTGGTCAGACACTGAAACACCCGTACCTTCACCAGTGCCCATTCTCCACCCCCAACAACCCCAGTATACCCCCATCCCACACCCTCCCCTTACCTGTGGGGCAGATGATTGCCACATTACTCTCTACTTTGATCACATTCAATATTTTGACACCAGGCCCACCATTATTATTTGAGATTTTACCCCAACACTCAGATCTGCTGAAAAGGCAACAGTAGACAATTTGTTTTCTATTGCTGGTTATGAATAATACATGATGTCGCGTGGCTGCAGTAGTAGCTGCGCAATTTTGAAATTCAGAAATTTTAACTATTAAATCTGGAGGGATTTCTGCCCAAACCTGCTGGGTTCCGAGTCTCTGGGATCATGGCCATTAAGCAACTTGAGCAGGAGCCAGAAAGGCCATTCGTGGGCGATTACTTGGGGTCTTGTTGGGACGGGGAAGACAGGACTGGCTCCACCCCCATCCCGTGAGGCCCAACATGTCTCATCACTGCGGGCCCAAGCCTGACTGTCCAATGTCCTCTGGAGGATGGTAGCCACCGAGCCACCAAGGGGGAGCAGGTAGAGGGACAGCACCCTTTCCCCCCTGGGGTGGCCCGGCAACAGTAACGTACTGCGGGGTCGGACACATTTCTGCCAAAAGCCACTGGGTTTCAAGATTTGTTTCCGAGTCTCTGGGATCATGGCCGTTAAGCAGCTTGATCGGGAGCCAGAGAGGCCATTCGTGGGCAATAACTGCGGGGTCTCGTTGGGACAGCGAGGACAGGACCGGCCATCCCGTGAGGCCCTGCGTGTCTTGTCACTGTGGTTCCAAACCTGACTGTCCAGTTGCCTCTGGAGGATGGCGGCCACCGGGCCGCCAGGGGGAACAGACCAAGGCACGAAACCTATTCCCACCTGGGTTGGCCCAGCACCGGTAACCTACCGCAGGGACTGGACGCATTTCTGCCAAAGGCTGCTGGGTTTTGAGATTTGTTTCTGAGTCTCTGGGATCATGGCCATTAAGCAGTTCAATCAGGAACCATAGAGGCCATGCCTCCAATTATATAGCTGAGCCGGAGGTGGTTTGTGGGTGTGTTTCCCACATACCTAACTTTTTGCTGTTTTCTTTCTCGGTAAACTTTGCCCCAAGTTTTTGTGGTCTGACCAAAGTCACAGCAATTTTGGGGTATCTGGAAGTCTGAAGGCACCATCAGGCTGCTGATGCACTCACCTTACAGGTATAGATTGACCTGCTGGCTGCACCATTCCCCCTTGTTGATTTTTTTTTTTTTTTTTTTTTTGCTTTTTGGGTCACACCCAGCGATGCTCAGGGGTTACTCCTGGTTCATGCACTCAGGAATTACTCCTGGCGGTGCTCAGGGGACCATATGGGATGCTAGGAATCAAACCTGGGTTGGTCATGTTGGCTGCGTGCAAGGCAAACGCCCTACCCGCTGTGCTATTACTCCAGCCCCTTGTTGAATTTTTTGAGGTGCAAAGTTTGTGGACTTTGAATTTGGAAAGCCTTGAATTGAAGGCCACCTTTCTCAACTCTAGTTGAGAAAAAAGGAAAACTTAGTGTTTCAGGTTTTTTTTTCCTTTTTGGGAAAACTTAATGTTTCAGTTTTTTTTTTTTTTTCCTTTTTGGGTCATACCTGAAGATGCTCAGGACTTACTTCTGGGTCTGTATTTAAGAATTACTCCTGGCAGTGCTTGGGGGACCATGTGAAATGCCAGGAATTGAACCTGGATCAGCAGCTTGCAAAGCAAATTCCATACCCACTGTACTATAGCTCCAGTCCCCAAAACTTAAGGAAGTTTTTTAAGAAAGTGAAAAAACCTTAAGAAAACTGTGTAAACTACTTGCATCTAATTTCTCTATAAAATGAGGATTATCAATACCTGCATCTCAGAATTGTTCTTACCCATTAAATGAAATGCTGTGCTTCAAAAAGTTTAATAATAGACTGCCTTAGCATCTTTTTGATAATGCTAACACAAGCTTTTGATCGAAGAGTTTCTATATGGTAATTTTATGTGGATTAAATTTATAAAATATTCTGTGTTTAAGGCATATTTATCATTACTATATTCATGGCCCAAAAGGAAATGAAAAACGAACATCCCAAGAAGCCGGACCTTTCAACAATATTGAGATTGAAGTAAGATTTTATTATTCTCGTTCTAGTTTTTTGGTGACCAATTTAAAAAAAAAATGTTTAAAGAGAACATATATTTCTATGTGTTGTAATGTTTTTCTGGCAATATTTTTTATTGTAGTACTTTATCTTCCTTTTCTACAAAAGCTATTAGTTGTTGCTGAACATCATATTTCAAAGCAGGGAGGAAAAGAAACAAATAGCTTCTGTTTTGTTCATAGCAGCCTTACGATGCTGAAGCAAGATTTGGATGCATAAAACATTTGAGTGTTTGATTCTCAGTATCTTTGTCCATATATTAGTATTTCACATACATTATTTTTCTGCTTACCTCTACCAAAAAAGTTTGAATTAAATGTACTCATGACTTGCCAGCCTTTCATTTCTACTTTGCTCTTTCTTGCTTTCTATTTTTTAATATATTAACATGCTACTTAACTTTAAACCCGTAAATAAATATGTACATTTAATATCCTAAATGCTTCTATATATAAAAGTAGATTTTTATTTGTTGTTGGATCATAGCTGAGAAAGAAAGTAGTCATCACAGAATTTAATTATTTTTGTTCTATTTCTATTTTAGATTTCTCTGTTTGAAAAAGGGAAGACACCTAAAATTGTCAACTTAAGGGAAATACAAGATGACATGCAGACACTGTATATAAACACAGCATCTGATAGTTTTGAGTTCAAGGCTCATGTTGAAGGAGATGGTGTAGTAGAAGGGATTATTCGATATCACCCATTTTTATATGATAGAGAAACTTACCCTGATGATCCATGCTTTCCATCAAGTATGTTTATTTTATTTTTTTAAACTGTAAAGGTGTAATTTAGACTAGTGACTTATTTTTTGGGGGTGGGGGGGGAGGTTTCACACCGGTGATGCACAGGGGTCACTCCTGGTTCATGCACTCAGGTATTACTCCTGGCGGTGCTCAGGGGACTATATGGGATGCCGGGAATTGAACCCAGGTTGGCCGTGTGTAAGGCAAATGCCCTTCCCACCGTGCTATCAGTCCAGCTCCTAGACTAGTGACTTCTTTTGTTTGTTTTAAACTTATGATTTTTAGCTGGCCTGTTAGGATTAGGTGAATAATAATTTTTTTCCATATGTAAATCTTAAGATACAGAGGAATAAAGCACTGACTCTATGAAGTACTCTGTATTTTCTCATTTATCTATTAACTTTTTTTGCTGTGTACTAAGTATTAACCTATTATATATTCTTCATATTTTTCTTCCCATTTTCTTTGTAGATATCATGAAGTTTTTTGGTTTTGTTTATTTGGGGGCCCCAACTGGCAGTGACCAGAGGTCACTGCTGTTCTGGCTCTGTGCTCAGGGATTATTCCTAGTAGCGCTCGGGGGACGATCTGTGGTGCTGGGGATGGAGCCTGGGTCATCCACATACAAGGAAGTTGCCCTACCCCTCTATGCTATTGCTCTGGCCCCACGTTCATGTTTTTTTTTTTTTTTTTCTTTTTGGGTCACACCTGGCATTGCACAGGAGTTACTCCTGGCTCATGCACTCAGGAATTACTCCTGGCGGTGCTCGGGGGACCATATGGGATGCTGGGAATCGAACCCTGGTTGACCGTGTGCAAGGCAAATGCCCTACCCGCTGTGCTATTGCTCCAGCCCCTATGTTCATGATTTTTAACGTGTAGATTTTTTTTTTAGAACAAATTATGAAGAGGTTTTTTTGTTTTTTAAAGCATTTCTATGAAGCAGAATTTAACAGAAATTGACTTCGCAGTGATAGAAATTGTGTAAACTTTATATTAGCCATCTTATTCCACTTCCTCCTTTGTTCTAGAATTAAAGGATGAAGATGACGATGACGATTTTCTCGTACTTGATAAAGCAGCAAGAGGTAAAAGGCCTATTTTTGAATGTTTTTGGAATGGACGACTGATACCATATACATCTGTTGAAGAGTAAGTTTTCAGTTTCACTAAGATTATATATTCTAATAACCTGACCTTTCTATATACTAATGGATGTTTTGTTTTGTTCAAGCTTTGACTGGTGTACACCTCCTAAGAAGAGAGGGCTTGCACCCATTGAGTGCTATAATAGAATATCTGGCGCATTATTCACTAATGACAAATTCCAGGTCAGCACAAATAAGCTGACTTTTATGGATCTTGAACTAAAATTGAAAGATAAGAACACCCTTTTTACACGGATTTTAAATGGACAGGTAGGATTTTAAATATTACATTTCCAAGATATTTTCTAATCATGTATTTTAAGTAAAGAAAAATAATAATATAGATTTATGCTGACTTTTCCCTGTCTTAGTGAAAAACACGGTTTTTTCTTTAAGAACATTTATGGATTCCTGTCCTCCCGTTGTTCATCGATTTGCTCGAGCGGGCCCAGTAACATCTCCATTTTGAGACTTGTTGTTACTGTGTTTGGCATATTGAATACGTCATGGGTAGCTTGCCAGGCTTTGCCGCGCAGGCGAGATACTTTTGGTAGCTTACCGGGCGCTCCGAGAGGGGCGGAGCAATCAAACCCAGCTCGACTGGGCTGGCTGCACACAAGGCCCTACCGCTGTGGTATCACTCCAGTCCTTATGAATTCTTATAGGTGTCAAATGAAACCACTTAATTTCAAACTAATTGGGCCATGTTTGAGTAAAATTGATAGATCTTTGTTAAATCTGAATCTCAAGACCAGGATATAGGTATGGGAGCTATAGAAACATGCCCATTTTAGGGCTTTCTCTGATACTTGTTTGCATATTAGTGACCTAAGTCTAATTAATCCAATCTTGATTGTGAAATTGAGGTAAAAATAAAATGCTTTGAGAGTAAAAGGTGGTCTGTATAAAATACATGAGTTAATAGAAGAAAAATATTTTTAGATTGGATAGTGTATCAGAGCAGGCATCTTAGGCTTTGACTCTCTGTGAACCCTTTGTGTCCATGAAACGCTCAGGCAAGGACTGCCAGGAGCACCTTGGATTCTCATTACACATTTGATTTTGAATTTTTGTATGTTGTATGCTAAGAAACCCTTCTACTGTTTCAGTGTTTGGTTGTTGCCAAATTTTTTGCAGCCTCATGTGGAGTCTAACCCCACATTTTAATTTGGTTTTTGGTCAAGCCCAGCAGAAGTAGGGGATGGCGTAAACATTAGTGGTAAGAGTTAAATCTGATCCTCATGCTTATGAAGTATATTCTTAAGTATATTCTTAACCCATTGAATGATTTCTCCATCCTTGAGTCACAATTCTTCTCCTGTCGGGTGGGGGATATGCTCAGGAATCACTCCTGGCAGGGTTCAGAGGACATATGGGATTCCAGATTAGCCATACACAAGACAAGCAAACACCCCACCCGCTGAATTATCTTTTGGTTCTTTTATGATGCTCTTATTCAAAGTCATTATTTTAATGATCCTCTAATTGAATGTTGCAAAAAATTAACCTGAAGTCATTATTAATGTCTAAATTTCCTTTGGAAAGTGGCATATAATGGAATTAGGTGTGTTGGAAGAAATGAACTTGTGTAACTTTATACATGTTGTCTATTCTTTGAAAACACATACTATAGAGTTTTCAAAGAATAGACAACATGTATACTGTTGTCTTCCCTATTCAGTATCCCTAAATCGGGTATTAAACATAAAATATAGCCACTTGCAATTCTGTATAATTCAATGGGATGAAGAATGATAAGCAATCACACATTTTATTGTGAATCTTAGAAATCACATGCATTAAAAAAGTTCCAATTTTATGATTTAATTCCTCTGAATTTGTGAAAGGGAGTCAAGAGGTATTTTAGGTTGGTTTTTCCCTCTTCCCATTTTTTCTTTAGCATCTTAGCATCTTAGCTTTATTTTATTTTATTATTTTACTCCTCCCATAGCCCCTAGCGACATTTTAATATTATAAGTATACTATATGTTTATTCTGTGCATATATATCAATGCTTGTAAACTTTGCTACCCTGTTGAGAATGTTATTAGTTCATAGTGAGATGGCATCCACTTAACTTCTCTAGCACCAGCTAATTCTTCTTTTATAGGCAGTCACTGGTCTTTTTTTTTTTTTTTCCTTATGGGTCATGCCCGGCAATACACAGGGTTTACTCCTGGCTCTGCACTCAGGAATTACTCCTGGCAGTGCTCAGGGGACCATATGGGATACTGGGAATCGAACCCAGGTTGGCCGCATGCAAGGCAAACGCCCTACCCACTATGCTATCTATCTAACCCCGACAGTGGTCTTTTTTTTAAAATGCTTTTTGTTGTTGTTTTTAAGTGTATCCTAAGGTTTAAAGGGTGGGAAAATTTTGAGGTTCTCATTGTAGTTTGAGACCTTGATTTCAAAGATAATGATAGCAATGGTTTCTTTTTCTTTTAGCATTACTTTTGTTAGAAATATGAATTTCTAAGATAAAAAAATTCAGCAAAGTATTTTTGTTTTTAGGTATGTTGAACATAATAACAAGTTATCGATTGTTTTACTATTTCCTAGTTGCTATATTTCATAAACTTTTAAAATTTTTACAGGAACAGAGAATGAAAATTGACAGAGAATTTGCTTTATGGCTAAAGGATTGCCATGAAAAATACGACAAACAAATAAAATTTACACTTTTCAAAGGAATAATTACGCGTCCTGATCTACCTTCTAAAAAACAGGGTCCCTGGGCAACGTACTCTGCAATAGAGTGGGATGGAAAAATATACAAAGCAGGACAACTGGTAGGTTTAACGTCAGATCTGTTTTAGTAGCATTTGAAACTAAGTCAGATATGTTGGAATTTAATAGCGGCCAAAAATAATGTATATCGTTGACCCCTCAGGAGCCAGGAGAGAAAAGATCAAACTGATTGTTAGCATACATGATTTTAAATGGCTTTATATATATATATATTTAAAAATTTTTAAAAGTTTACTCATTGTGAAAATAAAGTTATTCATGATTGGGTTTCAGGCATACAGTGTTTAACACTTCCCTTCCCCAGTGACAACTTCCCTCCACCAGTGACGGCACTATAGTAAGCCTTGAGTACCACCAAATGTGACACCCCCCTCCCCTTTTTATAATGTAGTAATGAACATGTATATTTTTATTCAATATCTGCTGAATATTGAAATCTGGGAGTTGTACTTGTCCTTAGGGATGTTACAGTTGTCAAATGAGACAACCTAAAAACAAATAATAGAAGGGGAAAAGTGCAATGAAAAGAAGATGAATAATGCTGTAGCACTTTAAGAAAAGAAAGTATTATACTTTTAATGTTGGGAGAAGAGAGTAAATAGTATAATTTTTTAAATTAAAATTTAAATCACGAAATTCCACAAAAGGAGGTGGCATTTATATGTAACTTGGAAGAGGCCGAGACCTGACTTTACACACATAGTCACAAAGATAGTAGCCCATTTTTCTCAGAATGTCATAAATTTGAAGCCTTGGAATTAGAGTGGATCACCTAGAAGTTATGACATTAGCTATAGTTTGACTTTCTAAGGAAGAGTTAGTGAAGGAGATTGAAGGCTGTAAGCTAGTGAGGCAGAGGGAACCTAGGAAAATATGGTGTCCCTGAACTCAGAAAAAGAGTTATAAGAAGTAGGAAGTAATTGGTCTTTCAAATAAATACTATTTGATACTTTCTCAGAGAAGATCATCTAAATTACAAAGATCCAAGGCTGTAGAGGGAAATGGGAGGCAGCAGAGTCCGCTTCTCCTGCCAGGTAGAGTGTACATGTGAGGAGAAATTGTTTAGGATCAAAACCAGTAAGGTAAGTTGGATATAAACTCTGGAATTCTCAGGAATTTGAGTGTAATGAAAGGGAATTATGGTAGGTTTTTTCAAGTCAAGTACAGGAAATTATCTTAGGGAAAAATTAGTCTGTTTGAAAGAAATAAGCTGAACAGAACTTATGTTACTCTAGTCTGAAAGCAGAACTTTATGGGGACAAAAACGATTGAGGAGCTTGAGCATTCCTAATGTATTTTGATGGTGCTGTGTATCTAAATTTGTCCACCACCATGACATTTTTGTATGAAGACTTAGCTGTCTTTACGAAGATTGAGTTGCACTTGAGGAAGACATAGGCAGAACTTTCTGGGATATGGACTTTATAATAGTGTCATCAATGTTTTTCTCCATTGGCAAAAACAAATGGGCTATATCAAACTAAAGCAGTTTTGCCTGACATGGAAAAAAAACCCAGGCTAAAATGAAAAGACACCCCACTGAACGGGATCAAACTCTTTTGCACATCATTCATCTGATAAGGGGCAATATCCATGATAAAAAGAAAAAAAAAGTTTAGCAACAATAAAACAAGTACCCTTATTAAAAGACAGGGAAAGGAAATGATCAAATACTTCTCCAAAAAGGGCTTACAAATAGTCAGTAGGCATATGAGACAATCTTTATACCTTGATATCTGGGCACTGAAGATCAAAATGATGAGATAGAATTTCATGCAAGTGAAAATTGGCATCTGTCAACAAGTTCAAGATCATAAAATTTGAGTGTTGGGGGGCGGGAGCAATAGCAGTGGGTAGGACGTTTGCCTTGTACGCAGCCGACCTGGGTTCGATTCCCAGCATCCCATATGGTTCCCCGAGTATCACCAGGAGTAATTCCTGAGTGTATGAGCCAGGAGTAACCCCTGTGCGTCGCCAGGTGTGATCCAAAAAGTGTGGGGGGATGAGTGTTGGCAGGGATCAGGTGAAAAAGGAACCTATACCTACTGTTGGTCTGCTTCAGCCTTTATGGAAAACAGTGTGCAGCCTTCTCAAAAAAAATGTAGGAATAGTGCTTCTATACAACCAGTGATTTTATGTTTTGATCTGCTTCAAAAACAAAAACATAATTCAGAGTCTGGAGAGGTGGCACAGTGGGTAAGGTGCTTCCTTGCATGAATCCAACCCCTGTTTAATCCCTGACATCTGTATGGTCTCCGGTGCAATGCAATTAATAGACATTTTTTTAAATTACTGGACTTTGCACACTTAACTATTAGAATATACTAGGATGCTATCTTCAGTAATTTTTTTAATACAGAAATAGTTCTGTGATTATGATAATATCAGGTGTTTCTTTTGGTAAATATTGACTCTAAGGTCTTTTTAAAAACTAAATACTAGGTCAAGACAATCAAGACACTTCCTCTTTTTTATGGGAGCATAGTCAAATTTTTTCTTTATGGTGACCACGATGGTGAAGTGTATGCTACAGGAGGAGAAGTTCAAATTGCAATGGTAAGGCAGAAATTTTTTTTTTACATATTGAGAGTCTCATGGTACAACTTTTGCTTAAGTGTTGAAATATGAAGTGTTTTATGTTTTGGTTCCACTGGACTTTTCTATTGGATAAAGTTGTCTTAGAATTAGTCTTTTGTTTCATATATGTTAATAATCTATAGACTATCATCAGTGGCCAGAATTTTACATACATACATTATTCCAAATTATCACAGTAATTTTGTAAAGTGCATATTTTCTTCTAGGGCCATAATGTAGCTAGACCCTTATCTTTAGAAAAAATTAACCCCAAAGCCATTTTTTTATCCTTATGCTGTGCTTTTGTTAATATTTACATGTTCTTGAATTAGTCTTTAAAAGGTTACATGAAAATAGAAATATTGCAGTTAATAGCTATTAGAATTTATATGCTCGGGTAATATGTATTGGAATAAGTGGATGCTTCCTTTACAGCTAAATTTGAGTAGTTTTGAAATGTTCTTATAAATTTATTCAGGAGCCTCAGGCACTATATGATGAAATAAAAACTATTCCAATTGCAAAGCTGGATAGAACAGTTGCTGAGAAAACTGTGAAAAAATATGTAGAAGATGAAATGGCAAGGTAAGTCACATTTTCAAGATGCAGGACAGAAATAAGAAATCAAAAGAAATCTTCATGCTTTCAACTTCTTTAGCACACCATTACTCTTCTCATAAGGAATTTGTATCCTAGAGTATGAATTGTAACAAATTTCGTGTTATTAATAAAATAGACAGTTCTAGTTAGGAAATCCTGTATTAGAATGAAAAATTTATTATTATTATTTTTGGGGGGGCCTACACCCAGTAATGTTCAAGGGTACGTCCTGGCTCTGCACTCGGGAATTACTCCTGGTTGTGCTTGGGAGACCATACAGGGTGCTTGAAATTACACCCAGTTGGCTGTGTATAGGGGCAAGGTCCCTCACCACTGTACTATCTCTCCGACCCTGAAAATTATCGATTCTTAAATGTAACTGTTTCAGGAACTAAATTTCAGAAAGATTTAAAAATAGTTCTTTGTCCTGTAAAAGAAAATTGGAGAAACTTCCTAAGAGGTAGATTAGTACTTAAAGACACAAAAAGAAAGCAGAACAACAACACTTTGGTTTATATTGCTAGTAATGCACTTACTTTAATTGTCACCAAATCTCACTGAAGGTATTTCTTTTGTTTTTGTTTTGTTTTGGGGCCACACCCTACAGTACTCAAGGGTTACTCCTGGCTCTGCAGTCAGGAATTACACCTGGAAGGGTTTAGGGACCATATAGGATGCCATGGATTGAACCCAGGTCATCCACATTCAAGGCAGATGCCCTATCAATTGAATTATCTTCAGCCTCACATCTGTTCTTGAACAACAATCCTGTTTCTTAACATATTACTTGTGCTTTTTTTATTGTTGGTTTGTTTTTGGTTTTGGATTTTGGCCATACCCTGCAGTACTCAGGGCTTACTCCTGGCTCTGCACTCAGGGATCACTCCTAGTGAGCTTGGCCAACCACAGGTAGTGCCAGGAATTGAACCCAGGTTGACTGTGTGCATGGCACTCACCCTATCTTCTACTGTCTTTCTGGCCCCACTTGTGCTATTCATAGAAAAATCACACAAACTTGGATAATTCATGGTTCATAATATCAAAGGTCTTGTTTGACTTTCTGAAGAGTTATGACAGTCATTATGTAGGAAACCTTTTTATGTTACTACATAGAATTTCAGGTTTCATTAAAAATACATAAAATACTAAAGTTTCTTGTATGTTGTAACATGCGTTGAAGAGACATGAAAGTATACTCTCAAATATGTAAGCTAATGTTAACTCAGTTTTTAAAAGTTCTCATAACTTTTGTTTTTAATTAAGTTTGTAATTAATACAGTTTGTGAAACATTAATGTGGTGTCATAATAGGCTCCCTGATAGATTGTCTGTAACTTGGCCTGAGGGAGATGAATTACTGCCAAATGAAACAAGACCTGCTGGAACCCCTATTGGTATGTTTTTTTCCTTAATTCCAAAAAGAAACATTTTCCTTTGTCTTACATTTTCACACTTAAGACTGTGAGAAATTAAAATGCAATGTGAAAACCCAGCAGATTCCTCATATTCTTTGTAACTAAGAGACTTTTAAATTCTGACATAATAGGTGCATTAAGAATTGAAATACTGAATAAAAAAGGGGAAACAATGCAAAAGCTTCCAGGAACAAGTCATGGAGGGTCAAAGAAACTCCTTGTTGAGCTTAAAGTTATATTACACTGTAAGTATACAAACTAATTTGGAATTTTCATGTTGTTCTTTACTCCTGTAATTATTGGTGACCAATCTTGTAGACACAATGGATTTGATTAGTGAGAATTTCAAGAGTATTTTACAATTGGGCCTTTTGTGGGCTCCCTCCAAGTGGGGCTCAGAAGACTTAGGCCTGAGGAAGTGATATGGATCAGGCCTTTGGTTCTGGGTCTCCTTGGGCCACACCTGGTGCTTTGGAGCCTCACAAGCAGCAGTGGTGATACTCAGGAAAACATGTGTACTTGGAATCTTACTGAGTTTGGCTGAGTGCAAGGCATGAGCCTAGTCTGATCTCTCTGAACCCAGATTTTTCAAATAAATTTTTAATTAAAAAAATTTAAATACTTGAATGAAATTCAAAATTTTCCCATAATGTAAGTAGGTAAGTGGGTGGGCGAAAATCAATTACATACCTATGTATAGGATTTTGTGCTAGATAGAAATTTAGATTACTTGATATTTGAGATTTCAAAATATATTGTGGTTTTGAGCCTTTGGGCTTAGAAGTACTTGGTTAAAGTAATAAACCTAGCATCCTTTTTTTTTTTTAAATGGAGGGACAACTGTATATTAGTGTTAACTCTGTATTTCTTGAACTTAAAATTTTAGCTTTGTTAGCTTTCCCTGGTCATTATCTTTGCCTTAACTACCTAAAAGTCAAAAGGTTTTTGGGTTTTTTGTTTTGTTTGTTTTTTGGGTCACACCAGTGATGCTCAGGGGTTACTTCTAGTTCTGCACTCAGGAATTACTCCTGGTGGTGCTCAGGGGACCATATGGGATGCTGGTTCAAGGCACATGCCCTGCCTGTTGTACTATCTTTCCAGCACCTCATTCTACATTTTTAATAAAGCTATTTCACTGTGTACTTCTGATTCAAGGATTTTAGTCATTATATGCCTATTTCCAGCATTTTAACAACATTAATTGTATAGTTTGTGACAGTTTATACTTTTTTCCCCATGAATGAAATTAATGGACTCTTAAGTAGCATTAAACTGTTTGTTTTATGAAAATGTCCTTATTTCTTGATATGACTGTTTGTGTGTGTGAGAGAGAGTGTGACAGTTTATAATTTCCATGAATGAAATTAATGAACTCTAAGTAGCATTAAGCTGTTTGTTTTATTAAAATGTCCTTTTTTTGATATGGGTGTGTCTGTGTGTGTGTGTGTGTGTGTTGTTTCTCCAGCTATTTTGGTGCCTTAAAACCAAGTTCATTATTTTAGACTTTTCTGGGGAGATATCCTAGATGTTCACTGGCAGGGTTGGCTTTCTTTAGAGGGCATCTTTTCCAATTCTAGAAGCTGTCCACCTTGGCTTTCAGCTTCTTCTTAATCATCAAAGCCATTCATGACATCTTCCAGTCTTTGACTCTGCATTTCCTTGCCTGCCTTTCACTTGAAATATATGTATATGACCAGGCTCCTTTTCAGAGGGGGAAAAAAAGGCTCATCAAGTCTTGGCAGTCTACCTTCTTTAAGTCTCAATGTCATCTTCATTCAAGCCTACTAGTTATGCCTTCACCCTCATTCCAGCATTGTTCTTCCCCTTCTCGTATCCCTCTTGGGGGAAAACACTGCTTTAGATGATAGAAATTCAGTGGAAGGAAAAATATTTTTTGTGTTCTTCACTTTTTTATGACACATAGTATATTTATCAGGTAATCTATAAACATATTGCAAATTATAATTGGAACTTTTTATAAAAGACACTAAGATAATTGCTTAACATGTCTCAGTGTATATCAACTAACCTATTTCATTACCTAATACACTTGCTTCCTGTCTCTTTACTTGTGATTGTTGAATCTCAAGTTTATCTATCTCTAAAATACATACTTATTTTCAATTAATTAAGTTACTTTAGTTGATTGTACTGTATGTGTCAGTTGCACAGTCTCACACCTTCCTTGACAAAATTCCACCAGAGGTCTTGTTACCATCTACCAGTCTCTGCCGGCTTTATTCATCATTTGCATTCTCTTTCCTCCCAGACTGATAACCACAAGCCTGTGGTCAAAGTAAAAGAATATGTTTTGTTTTGTCTGGAAAGTTCTTTAAAAATGTATGCTCTTACGTTTGTGCCAGCTTTGCTTATGGACACACGAATCTTTAAATAAGTAAAATAAGGAGTTTTTATGAGCCTAGTGAGGGGCCGGAGCAGTAGTACAGCATCTGGGAACTTTGTCTTTCACATGTCCTACCCAAACTCAGTCCTCAGCATCCCGTCTGCTCCCCTGAGCATCTGGGAGTGATCCTTGACCTTAGATTGAGGAGTAAGCCCTGAGCACCACCACGTGTGACCCCAAAAAGGACAGAATTATGAGTCCAACAAGTTTATTTTTTATCATGCTGTTCACTTGTATAGAATAACATTAGTGTTTTAAAAATTTTTTCATAGTGATCAGTCTCAGAAACATCTAGGGCCATACCTGGTTGTACTCAGTAGGCCATGTGGTCAAGAATTGAACATAGGCCCTCAGACATGCTAATAAGCATTTGTTTTACAATTTCCCTGGCATTGACTTTAGATTTTTGGAAGTGTCTAAACATTTTAAAAATATACAGGAAGTGCTTATTTGATGCTGGTGTGACGTTTCATACATATGATATATAATTAGTTTCTCAAGATATGTTTCTTGTTTCTTAAGCTCCAAATGGAAATAAAGAAATAATTTCACATATTAGTCAGCATGGAGGAAAATGGCCATACTGGTTTAAAAAAATGGGTAAGTCATCACTATCCTGTTAAAATTATTAAGTTGTATCAGTGTTTTGTAGACTGGCTTTTTAATTTCTTTTTTAATTTTTCTAGAAAATATTCAAAAGTTGGGGAACTATACATTGAAATTACAAGTTGTATTGAATGAAAGTAATGCAGACACTTACGCAGGAAGACCATTACCTTCTAAAGCAATTAAGTTTTCTGTTAAAGGTAAGCAAATTACTAATGTACAACTGTGCTAAGGAGGTGTTTTAAGTGAAGAAAGTAGATAGTATAGTGGTGTAATGTCCAGCAGTGTAACCATCTTGATCTTAAAATGGCTTTTTAATTTTTTTATCTTTATCTCTAATTTAAATATCCCTACAGAATCGATGATAAAAACATGCTTGCTTGTTTCTTTAATTGATGCAGCACTGGGTGTAAGAGGGGAAATGTCCATGTGTTTTAAGGGTCCAGTATTCCCTCACTATGCCCTCCATTAAAATGCCAGTGTCCTTCCATCTCTGATCATAGGATTCTTCCTGTTGCTTTCCCCTTTTGACTTTTTAGATATTTCTCTTCCTCAGTCCCTGCCCCAGTTAGTAACATTAGTTCTCTGGTCAGTGTCCAAGGGTGTCCTGTTGTGTATATTCTGTATCTTGGCTATATAGGAAATAGTACCACAGTTAACATAAGTTTGTAAATACATGCGTTTTTGGATTTGTGTTTTTGTATAGTGGGAAATATATATCTAGGAGTGGAAATGCTGGGTTATTTGCAAATTCTACTTTTAATTTTTGTTTTGGGGCCATACCTGGCAGTGCTTGGGGCTTTTTTTCCCTTGCTTTGCACCAGGAATCACTTTAGCGGGCTTGGGGGACCATATGAGGTATTGTGGATCAAACTTATGTTGGCCGTGTACAAGAAAAGTAGTACACTCTACTAACTCTAGCCTGTATTTTTAATTTTTTGAGAAGTCTCTATATACTGTATTCCATAGAGATGGAACTCAGTATACATTTCCATGTGAGTGCGAGGGTTCCTTTGTTTCCATATTCTGAACATTTTTATTATTTCTTGCCGTTTTGATAGGGGCCATTCTCACAGGCACGAGATAATATCATATTGTTTTGATTTACATTTCTTTGATAATCAGTGATTATGAGCAGTTTTTATGTACTTGCTGGCCATATATATATTTTCTTTGGGAAGTATCTATTCAGCTCTTTTCCTCATTTTTAAAATGAGTTTTGTGATTACTGAATTTTGTGAGTTCTTTATATATCTTAAAAATTAGGTGTGTGTAGTGTGCAAATGCTCTACCGCTGTGCTATTGCTCCAGCCCAAAGGTAAAGGCCCTCCCGTTGATCGTCGATTTGCTCGAGCGGTCCCAGTAACGTCTCCATTGGAGACTTTGTTGTTACTGTGTCTGGCATATGGAACGATAGCACAGCGGGTAGGGCGTTCGCCTTACAAGCGGCCAACATGGCCGACCCGAGTTCGATTCCTCCGTCCCTCTCGGAGAGCCTGGCAAGCTACCGAGAGTATTCGATATGCCAGACACAGTAACAACAAAGTCTCCAATGGAGACGTTACTGGGCCCGCTCGAGCAAATCGACGATCAACGGGAGGGCCTTTACTTTACTTACTAGTGTGCAAATATTCTCTCCTATTTCATATGATTTATTCATTTAATGTTGGAAAACGTTGTACTTAGGATTAGCCAGCTTTGATTGTCTAGATGATCCCCATTTTACTAGCAACATCCAAAATATCAGTCAGGAGCCACCTGAGCATATGCCTCGTTCTCCCATCTGGGCTAGACTGTGGCTAGAACTTCAGTGTTCGAGAGCTTCTTCATGGCCTGTTTTATCTGGTGCCTGATGGCCTTGAGAGTTGCTACCTCCTGTCTTCTCCATGTCTGACTCAGTGGTCAAGCTTGTTTCTTCTGAGGGTTCTTTTGAGGGTATTTGTGCTGCCTTCTCAGCCGCAGCGTTTTGGGTCTTTGGAAGGTGGGTGATGTGCGGATCTTCTGTGGCTGTGGACACCTTTCAGCATTGCTTTCTTGGCCTTCAGGGCTTTGGCTTCAGCTTTGAGGGGACCAGGAACTTCCATTCTTTCTGACTTTTGGTGCCATCTTCATAAAAAGCCGATTTCATTATTTTTTTAATTAGTTTCTTTGATGGTGCAGACGCCCTATAGCTTGGTGTAGTTCCATTTATTTAGTTTTGCTTTTGTTTCTTTATAGCTGATGGTGTAAAAAATCACTGAACACATCTCTGTAGCGAGAATTTGCTGGTATTTTCTACTTTATATTTTAACATTTCCAGTCTGTCATTTTGAGTGAACTTTTGTGTATGATGTGAGAAAGTGACCCAGTTTCAGACTTTTTCGAGTGACTTCCGTATCACTCTTTCCAGCGTAGTTTCTTGAAGAGGCTTTCCTTTCTTTATGCTCCTAGCTCTATTGTTTTAGTTAACTGTTACAGTTGGTTCTGGGCGGTTCATACTATTTCAACTTTTTTTCTAGTGTCTCACTGGCTTTGAGGATTTCAGCTTTATAATTCCTAAAGTTGGGAATGTGATGCCAATCCTTTCCTTTTTCCTTTTTTTTTTTAAATTTTTTTTTCTCATGAAGCAAGATAGTTTTTATTGAATGAATTCTCTTTAGAAAGATGTGGAGAGAGAAGATACATGTTCAAGAAAGGACACAGACAAAGGAGCAATCCCAGCAACATAAAGGCAAGCAAGATACTTGCATGTTCAAGGTAGAACATGGGCACGAGGAGAAAGCCCCATTTTTTTTTCAAAGGATTATTTTGTCTTTTGGGGGGTATTTCATGATTTTACAAATTTTGGTAGTACTTGTTTTCTGTCAGATGAAAAATTCCATTGGACTTTTGATTTGAGATTACATTGAATCTGTATAAATGAATAGAATATTTATTTTAATGCTAAATCTCTGATCCATGAATTTAGGATATTTTTCCATTTCTGTGTGTCTTCTTTCAGTAATGACAGAATTTTCTGTGTATGCCTTTTCCACCTCCTGTGTTGATTTCTAGGTACTTTGGGGTTTTTATTTTTTCCATGAAATTGTACTTGAAATTTTATATTTTCTGGTGAATTATTTACATATAGAAATGGCAGCAGAATTTCATATTTTGATACCGTAGCCTACCACTTGTAGTTGCTTTATTCTTTATAATTAGCTTACAATTAGGCTTTTCTATGTGTATCATCTGCAAAGAGGTGATAGTTTATTTTCCAGTTTGAGTCCCTTCATTTTTGGCTTTCTTACGCAAACTATGACTTCCAGTAGTTCGTTAAATGGTAGTGGCGAGCTTCCCATCCTCCTCAGTTTTTAAGACATGTTCTCTGGTTCCTATTGTTGGTGAGTCTGCAGCTGCTCTGACTCCGTGGTCTGCATCTCTGCCCTCTTCCAAGTTTTCCCTCTTTCCTTGGTAGTATCCAGTTGTTTGAAATAAATTTTTTGCCTAGCTTCTGGTACTTCCAGTTTATTTTCTCTAATGTTCTATACAAAATTTTATTGAAGTTCTCCATTTTGTGGTCATTGTTTTAGTTTTCAGTGCTTTTTTTTTTTATTCTCCAGTTATCAGCCTTGTTTTTAATGATCTGAGTCTTTTTTAATGGTTATGTTTTTTATCTTTTTTAGCTTCATTCAGATGGTTTTCTCTATCCTTTTTTGCCCCCATTTATTTCCTATTAAATACTTTGACATGAGGAGTGATTTGTTTAGTTAATAGTACCACTTTCCTCCCATTGTTGATCAGTTTGCTCGAGTGGACACCAGTAATGCGGTAATGTCTCCATTGTGAGACTTGTTACTGTTTTTGGCACATCGAATGTGCCACGGGGGATCTTGCCAGACTCTGCCATGGGGGTGGGATTCTCTGGTAGCTTGCCTGGCTCTCCAAGAGGAACGGAGGAATCAAACCCGGGTTGGCTGCATGCAAGGCAAATGCCCTACCCACTGTGCTATCGCTCCAGCCCAGTTAATAGTACATTTGAAAACTTTTCTTTTACTTGGTGAGATTATGATAAAACAATTTGCTATTAAGATTCCCTGGATTGGAAGCTTCCTGTCTCCTGAGTAGTAGGGTAATTTATCTGGCTGCCAGGATTCAGGGATCCAAGTTGAACAAACAAATATTCATAGATAGTCTTGCCCCAGGATATCCCCTTCTTACCAACCATGTCACTGTGTGCTGCTTGTTCCCTACTCCTCACACCTGCTCCTTTACTATTCCCAGAGAGTAGAACTGAAATCTGTTTGCTGTGGTGAGGAAGGCAATTGTTAGGCTCTGTGTGTTGAATTGAGGAATCTTGGAAACTGTTTCTTAAACAAATCTTACCAGTTTTTTTTTTCTTCCAACTGACTCCAGTTTCATCTATTTATTCTTAAGACTTTAGAATATTAGTAATGTTAATTAGATTGTTCTCTGCTCTGATGGTGAGATTTAAGATTCTTGTTATCATTCTTTCCTTCACATATTTTATTCCATAATTCAAATTCTGTTACTATTCTACTATTGTTGTCCTTTATTCTTTTAACATTTTAAATCTATTTGTTATCAAATCATCCTCCAAGAGATATGACAAGTACACACTCACCAGCATATTAGAGTAGTTTGAGTTTCATGTTCAATCCATTATGTTTATTTAGCCTTATTGGAAATTAAATTATGCTTTTAATTATTAGGTTGTTCAAAATTTATTGGACATTGTATGCCGTCTGTGAAAACCTGTTCACTTACCATGCCCATTTTAATAGTTCTCAATAGCTTGTATCTGAGTCACCTTGAAGCCTTAGTGTGGGCCTTTCAGTATTGACTCTCTAGGTTTAAGGTGAGCCATAGTTAATATTTCCATTTTTTTTAAGTTTCCTAAGGATTTTTGAAGCTATTAGGCTAAAGACTGTGCTTTGAGAAAAGATGCTGTATAAAAAAATTTTTTTAGTAGTCTTAACTTTAATCTTTTGTCCCATATGTTTCAGATTTTTCTCACCTATACCTTCTCTTTTGATTTTGTTCACTGAATTTCATAAATCTTTTTTGTTGTTTTGGGGTGCACCCAATACTCAGGGGCTATACCCAGCTCAGCGTTTAGGGGCTGCTCTGGGCAGTGCTGGGGGATCATGTGGTGTCCGAGTATTTGAGCCAGGATTCCCCTGCACAAGACATGCTCTACAGCCCTTTGAGCTATCGCTCCAGCCTCTTAAAAATTAAACATATCGTTTTATACATACTGGATGTTGTATTTTACTGGAGTTTTATTTTTCTCTGAGAGTATAAGCATACTACTTATGTTCTAATAATAATCATTGTTTAACACGTTGATGCCGTTTCTGCAATTTGTTTCAATTATACCACATTCAAGAGTGAGCCACTGGTGGTACATACTGGCATCAGCGTGCTAAAAGCACAGGTATCTCAACCTTTGAAATTTTATAAACGTCGTGAGATAAAAATAAATTTAATTATTTTCCCAAGTGAATTATAGACTTTTTGCATACATTTTAAAATGCTACCTTTATTGTAGTCAAGTGTCCCATATATATATATAACCTACAGTGGAAAAATTTTTTTTTTTTTTTTTAAAGAGGGTAAGCCAGAGAAATTTTCATTTGGTCTTCTGGATTCTCCTTTTCGTGTTGGAGTCCCATTCAATATCCCTCTGGAGTTTCAGGATGAATTTGGTCATACTAGTCAACTAGTAAATGATATTCAGCCAATTCTTGAAGCAAGGTAATTTGAAGGATTAACTTGTATTTTACTTTTCTTATTTACTAAGCATTTATTCTTTTCTTTTTCTCGCTTAAATTATTTAATCAGTATTTTAGAATGTTTTGTGGATTTTATTGTATACCTAGGGTTTATTTAGCCTTATGCTGTTCTGTGATTAAAGTCATAAATCACTTAATTCAAGTTTATGTTTTGACAGAAATTGTTGTCAATTTATTTAGGTTAGACTGAGAGTTCTAAATTCCATATTTGTCTATAAATATTACATGTTTCCAAGAAGTTCTGTTAGTAATAATGTTTGTTTTATTGTTTGCTTATAAGATTGTATAAACTTTGTGATACTGTCTACTAGTAGGTTTAAACCTGCTAATACATTGTGTTTTGTTTAAAAACTGTGAGAATTGAAGGTCTGTTTTCCATTAACATTTGGATTCTTCCTTAGAATTTTGCCTTTATTGAATACCTCTTAGAGAAGTGTTTGACTGATTTTAAGAAGTAACTTTCAGGAGCTGTCTTTTAGTCCCTAAAGAAATGGTACAGCAGGTAGGGCATTTGCCTTGCACACTGCCAACTGGCACTACATATGGACCCCTGAGCATCACCATGTGTACCCCCCCAAAAAAAAAATTCTAGCATTTAGGAATGTAACAGTATGTCCAGTGATAATAGTCACTGTTGCTTAACAATGCTTTGGATAATAGCATTATTATCTACACTAATTGTGTATGCAGTTGTGATCCCAATGGCCTGTAGCAAATATTTCGCTTCTGTAGCAGACTATACCATGTAGATTTGTATGATCACGTGAACTCATGATGTTTATGTGATGAGAGACATCTCCTAAGATATCTTGCTGAATATAGGATATTCCTGTTGTTACGTGAGTATATGCTATAAACGAGGATGTTTTATACACACACACACACACACACACGTATATTTATTTATTTGCCTTTTGGGTTATACCCGGTGATGCTCATGCTGGGGATAGAACATGCAAGGCAAAAGCCCAACCTTCTGTACTATTACTCCGATTCCAAGAAAGTTACTTTTTTTTTTTTAAACATCTTTTGCAGGTTCCTATAGAGGATTTTTGATTGGTGTATAGCATATAGTAAAGACTGTTTTGCACTGGTTGTCTAATTTGTCTTTATGAACCCATTTCACTCAACATGTACTTTAGTCAAGGAATAGTAATAGAAGAGTTGAATACTTCAAACATATTCATTAAAAAAACACTAAACAGGGGGCTGGAGCAATAGCACAGCGGGTAGGGCGTTGGCCTTGCTTGTGGTCAACCCGGGTTTGATTCCCAGCATCCCATATGGTCCTCCGAGCACCGCCAGGAGTAATTCCTGAGTGCAGAGCCAGGAGTAACCCCTGAGCATTGCTGGGTGTGACCCAAAAAGCAAAAAAAAAAAAAAAAGCCACTAAACAGTTGCTCATTTGTCACATATTTGTCATAAATTAATTCCTAACATTAATGATAACCTCCATCTCATCATTATATAGGAATTGTTACACTCTGCGTTTTCTGTCACATAAACATTAATAGTCTTAAGTTTTTTTTATTAAAACAGTTTGTTTTAGCAGATCAATTTTTTACTATCTAAAAATTTGCTTAGGAAGAATCCATGATACCAGTTTTGTTTTGCTTTGTTTTTTATTTCAAGAGCAATTCCTTCCCTCTGTTGGCTTCATCAAACTCATAGTCCAAATCACTTTCATGTTTATTCTTGGATCTTTTGTTGACTATTGTCATATTTCTAAGTAGTTTTTATATTGCTTCTTCTTGATTTTTCAGTTTTAGGCATTGGTTCTTGATGTGCAAGATGAGTAGGATAGGCTGGAGCAATAGCACAGCAGGTAGGGCATTTGCCTTGCATGTGTCCGACCCAGGTTCAATTCCCAGCATCCCATATGGTTCTCTGAGCACCGCCGTGGGTAATTCCTGAGTGCAGAGCCAAGAGTAGGCCCTGTGCATTGCAGGTGTGATCCAAAAAGAAAAAAAAAAGATGAGTAGGATATATTCTCTCATTCTTTAATAAAGTTGGAATTTGATTCTTTAGGCTTGATCAGTCTTTAGTACCTTTTCTTCATTAGCACAGCGGTAGGGCGTTTGCCTTGTGCAGCCAGCCTGGCCGAGCCAGGTTCAATTCCTCTGCACCTCTCAGAGAGCCCAGCAAGCTACCAAGAGTATCTCGCCTGCACGGCAAAGCCTGGCATGCTACCTGTGACATATTCAATATGCCAAACACAGTAACAAGTTTCAAAATGGAGACATTACTGGGCCTGCTCAAGCAAATTGATGAACAACGGGAGGACAGTGAGAGTGACAGTGACTTCATTATAATGGGCTGGAGCAATAGCACAGCGGGTAAGGCATTTGCCTTGCACGCGGGCAACCCAGGTTCGACTCCGTCACCGCTCTCGGAGAGCCTGGCAAGCTACGAAGAGTATCTTGCCCGCATGGCAAAGCCTGGCTAGCTACCCGTGATGTGTTAAATATGCCAAAACTGGTGCGTGCTCGAGGAAATCGATGAACGGGAGGACAGTGCTACAGTGCTACTTCATTATAATTATATAATTCTAGTCACTTGATTACACAACTTTGTGGTTACTATACTTTTTTCCTTTGGAAATTATTACAAATTAGATCCTAAGCTCTGCCGGTTGTTCTGATATCTAGATATTTAAATTATAATCTGTCAGGGTTTTTTTTGTTTGTTTGTTTTGTTTTGTTTTTTGGGTCACACCTGGCGATGCACAGGGGTTACTCCTGGCTCTGCACTCAGGAGTTACTCCTGGCGGTGCTCAGGGGACCATAGAGGATGCTGGTAATCGAACCCGGGTCGGCCGTGTGCAAGGCAAACGTCCTACTCGCTGTGCTATCTCTCCAGCCCCTGTCAGGTTTTTTTTTTTTTTTTTTTTTGGTTTGAGAGCTCCTGGAAGCATAGGATATATTCTAATATGGGCTAATTATATGTATTAACAATTGGTCTGTGACTATTCTTCATTCATCCTTGGAATTTCTACTGTTAACTGTGTTAGCAAAATATTATTAAGAACAGGATTATTTCCAGCCTTGAAGTTTTCTTTACGAAGATAGAATGAAAGAAAATAATTTAGAGAAATCTTACTCTTTCTTATGTTAAGTGGATATAACCTTTGACATGCATTTTTTTTTTAAATTGTTAAGTATCTTCATGTTTGGAAGTATGGTCTGTGAATTGGGCACAATTAACTATTAAATAGGCTCAGGAAACTGCAAGACCGATTTTTGCCTTTTTCAGTGATTCTTCAGAAGATAACTCTCAGGTCCCTGACAATTCCTGAATTGTGAAACTTATTTCCTTTAGCATCAATTTTTCATGCTTCTCCAGTTTTTTCCCCCCAAACTCAAGAGGGGATCCCAGATTGTGTTTGGCTCAGGCTCATCTGAGGACATTCAGCAGCACTATTGAGCCTATGACCTCACCATTGCCCGAAGTGCTTTTTTAAACACCATTGAACTATCTTCCTGATCCTTTTTTTATTTTAATCCTTCCTGACCTTTTCTTGTTGTAATACTAGGTAGTGGAGCAGGTGCCAGTTGTCTGGGTTTGAGATTAAACCTGCTTAGGTCTCTCAGCTATCTTCTGGACCCCTGTTGTATTTTTTTATATTTAAGATATCTCATGCCCCCCTCCTTTTGCTGAAACACATCCTTCAGTGGTTTCTTAAGATGCAGTGTAAGGGGAAAAATTATTACTGTGAAAAATATCTCTGTTTGAATAGTTTTTGCCTTTTGGTTCACACCCGGTGATGCTCAGGGGTTACCCCTGGCCTCACTCAGGAATTAGTCCTGGTGGTGCTCCAGGGACCATATGTGATGCTGGGAATGAACCCGGCTTAGCCGCGTGCAAGGCAAACTCTCTACCCCTGTTCTATCCCTCCAGCCCATAATACTAATTCTTGACTGAATGAATTGGAAGTTGAACACTATTTTCTGTCAGATTTCTACAAGTTAATAAATTAGAACTCACATTGGTTAGTTTCCCATTTTATATTTTATAGGTTTTGTCTCAGAGGTATATAGAATCTACTTTCTTGTTCTTAACAGCATAGTATCATGGTTATAGATTTATTTTTATTTTTTGAGATACACAGTTACAAGGATTTTGTATGGAATCTCAATAATTTGAATTTTTTTATTTTATGCCTGTCATTGTCTTCTCATCTAGGGACTCTTACTGAACCTTCTGGACAGGGTTTCTAATTTCAATAATTTTTTATTCTTATTTTTTTCTGCTTTAATTTTGGCACATTTTTCTCTACCTTTACTTATTAATCAGTTTTTCCTTTTTGCTGTATTTTTGAGTTTTAAGAATTATTTTTTTCTCTATGCTTTTAGAGAGCTACTTTGTTTTATGAATGTGATACTTTTAAAATTTGTTTATCAGATAAATGTCACTTTAAAAAACAACTTTATATATTCACAATCTGTTGTCCCACGTGAGTTGCATTTGGTGTGTTTTTGACCTATTTGATTCCTACTATTATTGGTCATCAGCTTGTACCTGACTGGAGAACTAAAATGGCTAAGAGGAGATTGACAATGTGAGCAAAGCCGTTGACTATGAAATTCTCTCTAGAATACGTTTTTGTGCTTTCTAGGAGGATATCCTGTTGCACGTATCTTTATATCCTTTCTCTTACAGAAAATTCTTGGCTCTCCTGTTCCTAGTCAGTCCTGAAACAGGCTGGAATGGAACTATCTCAGCATCTGTATGCCTTCATTCAGGGCCGCTTTGTACTCCTCGTAGATTTTGGAAGACTGGTGCCAGGGTCCCTCAGTTGCTAAGGAACCATGTTATACTGAGGTTTGAGCCCTTTGGGTCATTTCCCCAGCCCCCTACTTTTAGTATTTTGTCCTTTCAGCATATCTTCTGTCCTCTGGTTTAGGGAACCTCTGATTTAACCATTCCAAGAATAATAATCTAGTCATCCAATAAAGCATTTTCTTCTGCCTCCATTTTGCCCTCACTTCCAGAGCACTTAGTACTACCAGTTTCTGGAGAGTGTATGGTTCATTTGGTTCTCAGCTTTTTGTTCTTGTAGAGTTCAGGTATTGTTCAGACTGCTAAATGATTTTGGAGCTTATCTCTCTTCTTGTAACAGATGAATTTCGTTACCTTGTCTTTTCCTTGTTTCCCTTTTCTTGTCTTTTTGTAGCAAACAAAGAAAATTCCTGGTCAACTTTATGACTTAAAAGAGAGAAAGAAGATAAGTAGATACTTTTTGAGGGGGTATATTTATGTCGCTCTCCCCTTTTTGGGAGGGGGCAGGATAGTTTGTGGGCCACACCTGAGTATACTCAGAGGGCACATGTGTTGTGCCATTGGTCCAACCCACATCAGCTGCAGGCAAGGCAAGCAAGCAGCTGCAGGCAAACAAGCACTTTACCCACTACACACGTCAACAGTCTTCTATTTTGTCTAAAATACAACTTTACAGCCTGTCTAAACCAGAAATGTTCTTTTAAATTTTAAATTTATTAGATAATACTTGTAAATATTTAAATTTGTCTTTTTAGAAAAATTAGGTTTGATATGTGTTTGCCTCTTTTTTCCCTTTTAAAGTTTGTATTCTTTTTTTTTTTTTAATTTTTAATTTATTGAATCACCGTGAGAACAGTCACAAAGCCTTTCAGTTTAAGTCTCTGTCGGTCATACAATGATCGAACACCCATCCCTTCACCAGTGCACATTTTCCACCACCAAGAACCCTGGTATTCCACCGCCCACCCCCTACACACACACCTCCCCCTGCCTGTGTGGCTGAGTTCCACTTAACTCTCTATGTTGATCACATTCAGTATTACAACATAAGATGTACCATTATTATTTGGAATTTTCCCCAACAATCAGACCTACCAAAAAGACATTATTAGATAATTTGTTTTCTATTGCTGGTTATGAAGAGCATATGATGTCGCACAGCCACTATTGCAGCCACGCAATTTTGGATTTCTGATATTCTAGTAATAATTCTGGAGGGATTACTGCCAAAAGCTGCTGGGTTCTGAGATGGATTTGTGTGCCTCTAGGATCATGGTCGTTCAGGAGCCAGAGGAGAGGTGTTCGTGGGTGGCAGCTCGGGGCCTTGTCAGGTGGGGAGAAGGCCCATTCCACCCCCCATCCCATGAGGTCCCGCGTGCCTCGTCACTGCAGTTTTATACCTGGCTGTCATTAGGCTTTGAAAGGTGGCAGCCACCATACCACCACCACCAGGGGAAAATGGCGGAGGGACAAGTACCCTTCCCCTCCTGGGATGTTATGGCACCGCAGTTTAATGCACAGTCTAGATGCATTTCTGTTGGGCATTATATTTTGCTTGAGTTTTCCTAAAACCATTCAAGCCTGCCTTCCAGGGACAGACACTAGATCATTTATTGCTTTCACTGCTCACTTTGCATATCAGGAAAGGTCGCATGGCCACTTATGTGGCTGCCTGGTTTAGAAAATAGTCCTAGTGCCTATGTACCGAAGCCTTGATTGTAGAAGCTCATGGTCGCCAGAATTCCATCTAGAGAAGGCGGGGAGACTGTACCTGCCCCATCTGGGACCTCCCAGCAATATCGCTTGGTATGGGGCCCGGAGAATTCTCCGGGTGTTGTGGTGCCCACCAGCCAGGTTTCTTCACTGCTGTCTGTGGCAAGATGACACTGGCCATGGGTTGAGGGCATAACTTCCAGGATCAGGGGCTGACTGGGAGCTGGGATGGAACTGCCTGGTCCAGCGCCCCCATGCAGTTCGGAAGAATAGTCCTACATACCAGAGCCAGGCTTGTAGAAGCTCATGGTCCCCGGGATTCCATCTGGAGAAAGCAGGGAGACTACACCTGCCCCATCTGGGACCTCCCGGCGATATCGGCTTGGTATGGGGCCTGAAGAATTCTCCAGGTGTTGTGGTGCCTACCAGCCAGGTTTCTTCACTTTTGTGTTTTATGTATACATTCTGACAAGGTTTTATCTCAAGATTATACCTGGTTACTTACATTTAATATAAAATGACCAATTTAATAGATATTCAGAGTTCTCTACTAAGTTGAAGATTTGAAAGTTTCTCTATGACAAGTTAGAAAATATCCTTTAGACTGTTCTATTTGAACAAGTATTTTCCTTTTTATACTTATATATCTGATTATTTTTTACCATTTATCTTTAGTGATTCAGTATAGGAATTTCCACTTATATTTAATGATTGTCCCACCATTATCATTTAACAATATTTGTTGGACCATTTTTCTTTGTAAATGAAATGCATCAGGATTTGCTTCTGTTCCATTATTTTTTATTTCAGTTATCTGAATGGCATAACAAAATTCATTTACAGCTTTTGTTTGTGGTTAATGAAAGGGAATTTTAAATATAATTTTTTTTTTTTAGTGGTCTATCTTTACATTATGAAGAGATAACCAAAGGACCAAATTGTATGATTCGAGGCGTTACAGCTAAAGGCCCTGTAAACTCCTGTCAAGGCAAGGTAAACATCATACATAGGCATTTATTTTTTATATGGCAAAATAATGATAGAAATTCAGAATAATTTTGTAGCAAGATGACAGTGTTGAGTTCTTAGGAATCAATTAGGATCATGTCACCCATTTACATTTTTTAAGGACAATCAGGGCTGATGTTGTACAGTGGATAGTGCATTTGCCTTATACACTGACAAATTGGTTTAACTCCTGGCACTACATATGGACCCTTGAGCCCTGACCCCCCACCCTTCTGGAATGATCCCTGAGCACAGAGCCAGGAGTAAGCCCTGAGCATTGCTGGGTATGTCCTAAAAACCAAGAGAATGAAGAGAAAAATCAACATTAAGTGTTTATTAAATATTTTTCAATTGTAGTCCATTCTAAATTTAATTTTTCACCTTCAGTGTTACTTACTTTTTCAACAGTTATTCAGCACTATACTGTTCTTTAAATCCAATTTTTAATTAATTTTTTTTTTAGGTGGGACCAGCGAGGTAAAACAGCAGGGTAGAGCAAATTGCCTTGCATGCCAGCTGACTGGAGTTTGATTTTGCCAGGAGTAAACTCTGAGAACAGCTGGTTATGACACCAAGACAAAGTTTTTCAGAAGGAAAATGAAAATTTGAGCTTCCTGTCACTTTATGAATATTCTATTTGAGTAAAGTGTTTTGGGAAGTATTTTAAGTGTAGGGAACATAAAGATGTAAACTCTAATTTTTTCCCCCTTCCTTTCCCTTTCCTTTCTTTTTTTCCTTTTCCTTCCCCTTCTCTTCTGCTCCCCCTTCTTTTTAACTTCTCCTTTCTTTCTCTCCTCTCTCTTTCCCTCCCCCTTCCTGCCTTTCTTCCTCTGTACCTTTCTTCCTTTTGAGGGCTACACCCAGCTGTGCTCAGGATTGTTTCTGGCTCCAGAGACGTACATGGCTCTCCTTTTTTTTTTTTTTTTTGACATACGTGGTTCTGAGTATCAGTCAGGGTTGGTTTTGTGCAAGGCAAGTGCATTAATCCTTGTATTGTCTCTCTCTGGCCACATAAACTCCATTTTTTAATTAGATGATGTAAGAAGCACGTAATTGATATTGAGTGTTGGGGAAAGTCCCCTTAGCCAGATCACCCTTACGAGATAGTCAGCTAGGCCAGGTAGTTCAATGCTAGGGCCCGAAACTGCATTACTTCTGGGCCCTGTAGTGCTCGGAACATCTCAGGCCTCCATAGCTGTCTACCAAGTGATGTTCTAGGGCCCATGCTGTACTGGGGATCAAAACATGTATAAAATATATGCCATCTCATTCCTCTCCAGCCCAGCAAATACATGTTATGGCTAAATACAATCTTAGAGCTAATAGGTAAATATGTTACTAGCCTTTTTGTTTCATTAGGCTTCCATATATTTTTCCTATCCTATCAAGGTGTTTATTTCCTAATCAAGGTATTTTTAAAGTCACATATGAATTTCTCTAGGTGCTGCACACTATGTAATTAATAAAATAATAAGTGTACGTATCAGAATTCATATTTTCCTGGAAAAAAGACTTAAAATTCATGGCAAATTAAACTTTAGAAGATTTCTTAGTTTTCTTAATTTTAGAATAACTTTACATTTGATTTGTGAACAACTCTGAACTGTGTGGGTCCACTTACGTTTGAATTTTGTTATAGACCTTGTAAACTTAAGGTGTTGATAATAGAGTACTGTAAGTATGTTTTCTTTCCCTTTTTTTGTATTAGGGTCAGTTGAACTCTTAAATCATCACATACTTTTTTATTGTTTCAGGAGGACAGTTGTGAAGCCAGTACACTCCCCACCCCCTTCCTTTCATTTTGGGTGGTATATTGGAGTATTGGGAATCAGACACTTGGTTGAGGATTGCCAAGGATTACATTCTTTTCTTTTTTTTTTTTTTTTTTTTTTTTTTTTACTTTTTGGGTCACACCCAGCGATGCTCAGGGGTTACTCCTAGCTCATGCACCCAGGAATTGCTCCTGCTCCTGGCAGTGCTCGGGGATGCTGGGAATCGAATCTGTGTCGGCCATGTTGGCTGCGTGCAAGGCAAACACCCTACCTGCTGTGCTATCGCACCAGTCCCATGGGATTACATTCTTAATAGTGCACCAGGGGTAGCATGTTGGTTGTGGTATTGAGAATCACATGAGAGTCAGGGACTGCATTCATTGTTGTGTTTGGGTGGTGTTGGGTATCAAACTTGAAAACTCATGCATGCAAGATGGGTGTTCTGCCACCGAGTCACAGCCTCTGACCCTTCTTTATGACTATTTTTACCAAAATTTTCTTCACGTCTTTCCCTCTCTTTATTGTAAGAAAGATTATAGTATAGATGATCCTTGAACAAAGCAGGAATTAAAGACACCAGCCTCCTGTATAGTACAAAAAGTTCTTATAATTTACGAGTTGGGTACATGTCTGTGTACATGTTGGTACGGGATCTATGGTTGGTTGAGCCTGTGAATACAGAATAACTGGGGTTAGAACAAAATCTATATATAAACAGAGTGGCACCCTTCAGACTCATGTTCAAGTGTCAACTGTACATAATGCATATGTCATTAAATAAATTGCTATTGATAAGGCTCCAGTAAAGCAGGTTATTGGTAAAGTTTTGGGGAATCAAAAGCTACAAAGAGTTCAACAGTTTTCAGGGACACCAGATCTCCTAAGTCCTGTGGTCAATTATATATTTATGGAAGAGCTTAAGAGACAGTTTAGCTCAAATATAACTCTTTATCTATTTTCTCTCATAACATCTATAATGTTTATCTAAGCTAAGAAATTAATATTGGTACAATATTACTACAAAAACTATTGACTTAATTTTTTATGTTTCCCATTAAGGTTAGTTTTCCATTCTCATTCAGAATTATTTAGAGGTTTTTAGATTTTTAGGTTTATTTTTTAACTTCACTACATTTTCACATTTTTTTTAATAATGTCCTTATTCCAACCATTATTTGGGTTATAGCATTTAATTTTGAGAGGTTGTCTTTATTTGAAAGCAAAAAATTAGATCAGTATTTGATTTGCATCTTTTAAATACATGCGATAGTTTTTATCAGTGAAACGTGCTGAATACATTTCTCTAACATGAAAAGGAGAAAAATTAGAATTAAGGTGGTAAATTGCTTAAGTATTTTGGTCTTGAGTTAAACTTTCAAAACTTTTTCAACAGAATTTTAATCTGAAGGTTACTCTGCCAGGGTTAAAAGAAGACTCGCAGATTTTGAAAATTAAGTTGTTACCAGGTAATAACATTTTGTATATCCCTAATATTTATCTTTTAAATAATTTACTTGTGATGTAATGGTACTTAAAAGGGTCAGGTAAATTTTGGTTTGATTATGGTATAAGCCCTGAATGTTTGAATGTCAAACATAAAACATGACACTGGTAGAAATGACCAAAAACATTGAAAAACAGAAAACAAGTGAATTTTTTTCTTTTTGGGTCACACCTAGTGATAGCAGAGGTTACTTCTAGCGCTGCACTCAGGAGTTACTCCTGGCGGTGCTCAAGGAACCATATGGGATACTGGGAATCAAACCCGGGTCGGCTGCGTACAAGGCAGATGCCGTACCAGCTGTGCTATCTCTCCAGCCCCAACAAGTGAAATTTAAAGTAGTATTTTGGGAGAAAAAATAAATACTGAAAATATATGAAGAAATTTTTTAGGGATATAATTAATTAGACTTAGAACTGGATCAATCATGTACATTTTCTGGGAGTTTTTCTGTTTATATTGTCAATTTGATAGTGCTTTATCAATTTTAAAGTTATTTGGAGTTATATATGATAGAAAAACTGGCTATTTTGAGAGGCAGTATGTTATAGAGATTTAAAGAACATGCAGCATAGGTATCACGGATGTTTAATTATGACAGATACTTGTTGCTGTCATATATATAAGTATGTAAAATGTAAAAAGCCAAGCTTAAGTAAAAGATTTATTTTTTTTTTATGGGTTACTTTTGTTAGTCTGATCCCAGGACCCTGAGACATCTCCCTGGCCCAGAATTTTTCTAAAGACAAATTAGCCCCCCAAATGTTTAATGATGACATTTTTCATATGCTTCTATGTTAAGCTCTAAAGATACAAATGTGAATGCAGTAATCTTTATGAAAGTTCAAAATATTGAGAGATTTCAGTCATATAAAATAATAAAACATTTACTTTTCCAAATGGGAAAATAAAATATTTTCTCTTTTCAGCCCTTTTGGGTTTGAATCTAACCTCTGGCACTAAGAAATCTAAGTAAACATATTTTGTGCCTTAGTTTCCTCATGTTTTAAAAAGATACTTTGGGGACCATAGAAATTGTACACTGAATAAGGTGCTTGACTTAAATTCAATCCCCAGCACAACATACTGACCCCTGAGCCCTGCCAGGAGTAATCTCTGAGCACAGAGCCAGGCATAAGCCCTGAACACAAGCATGTGTGGCCCAAAACCTCAAAATAGAATGAATAGAGAAGTAAAAATATATTTCCTTTCACAGGATTGTTTTGAGGCTTAAATGAGTTTGTGTAGCACTCCTCACTTTGAAGTTCTGTGGCAACTGAATTCAAAGACACAGTCTGGATAGTAAATAAATTATCACTAACAGATACATATGATGTTACCTTTAATGAGTAAGGTGAGAACAGTTGTAAAACTTAGAATTGTGTTTAGGGCCAGAGAGAGAAAAAGAGAGAATATAGTGTGTAAGGCACTTAACCATGAGCACTGCTAGAAATGATTCCTGAGTAACCCCTAAGCATATCCAGCTGTGGCCCAAAAGCAGAAAACAAAAACAAAACAAAACCCTCACAAAAAAATTCAAGTGGTTTGAGATTTTTCCTAAAACTTAACATGACTTAACATGTTTTTATTTTAGAACTTTGCTACAAGTATGAATTTGAGTAGTGAAACATCTAGTAACCAGTGATTTTGGACATCAGGGCTTAGGGGGCAGTAATGTAGCTCATGAGGCCTTGAGCACCTGGCTTGCATGGGCAGGCCTTGGGCATAAGCTCTGGCCACACTGAAAACTAAACATAAAACAATTTGAGAGAGAGAATGTAGGAAGTAACTCAGTGTAATTTATAATCGTTAAGAGGTTTCAAGTTGAAAACTAGAACTTGGAGCCAGAGATAGTACAAGGGATAAGACTCTTCCCTTCCATGTGGCTAATTTGGGATGATCCCCAGCATTCCTTATGCAAGTCCCTCCAGGAGTGATCCCTGAGAGAAGAGCCAGGAGCAAGCCTGGGTACACTAGTTTGTAGCCCCCCCCATCCCCAACTCTCCCCTCCTCCTCCTCCTAAAAAAAGGTAAAACTAGAATCTAAGCTGTTTGCTACTTAATAATCATGTGACTAGGACAAGATACTTTATTTCCCTCCTTTCCTCTCTCCCTTGCCCCACAACTGGAGTGATCTGGCAAAAACAGTCCCTTCCTTGTTCAATCCCTGTTCTTCTAATTCCATCCATTTCATTATTCATCCTTCAGATACTGAAGAATCAGGCCATTCAAGGAGTAAATTTCAGAGGCTGGGCATTTGCCTTGCATGCAGCCAACCTAAGTTCGGTACCTGGCACCACACATGGGCCCCTGAGCTCACCAGGAGTGACTTGGAGTGCCCAGCCAGGAGTAGTACACCCTGAGCATGCCAATGGAGCCCCCAAACACCTCCCCCCAAAAAAGGAATTTCTGGCTATGTCTCATCCCTTGAGAATTACTTCTCTTGGGGTATGGTGCCGCCAGCAGGTCAATCTGTACCTGTGAGGAGAGTGCATCAGCAGCCTGATGGCGCCTTCAGACTTCCAGATACTCCAAAATTGCTGCTATGCTTTTGGCCAGACCCAAAAAACTTGGGGCAAAGTTTACCAAGAAAGTAAACGGCCAAAAGTTAGGTATGTGGGAGACACACCCACAAACCACCTCCTACTTAGCTATGTAGTTGGAGGCATGGCCTTTCTGGTTCCTGATCGAACTGCTTAATGGCCATGATCCCAGAGACTCAACACAAATCTCGAAACCCAACGGCTTTTGGCAGAAATGCGTCCGGTCTCTACAGTAAGCTACTGATGCTGGGCCACCCCAGTTGGGAATGGGTTTTGTGCCTTGGCCTTTTCCCGCTGGTGGCCCGGTGGCCATCATCCTCCAGAGGCCACTGGACAGTCAGTTTTGAGCCCGCAGTGACAGGACACGTGGGACCTCACGGGATGGGGGTGGAGCCGGCCCTTTCCTCCACGTCTCAACAATAACCCGAGTTGCCGCCCACGAACAGCCTCTCTGACTTCTGATCAAGTTGCTTAATGGCCATTATCCCAGAGACCCAGGAACAAATCTTGGGACACAGCAGGTTTTAGCAAGAAATCCCTCCAGATTTAATTGTTAAAATTTCAGAATTTCAAAATCATGCGGCCACTACTGCAGTCACGCGACATCATATGTTATTCATAACCAGCAATAGAAAACAAATTGTCTACTGTCGCCTTTTCGGCAGATCTGAGTGTTGGGGTAAAATCCCAAATAATAATAATGGTAGGTTTGGTGTCGAAATATTGAATGTAATCAAAGTAGAGAGAGTGATTTAGAAATCATCTTTCCCACAGGTAAGGGGAGGGTGTGGGGTAGGGGTATACTGGGGACTTTGGTGATGGATAATGGGCACTGGTGTTTCATTGTATGACCGAGACTTCAACCTGAAAGCATTGTAACTGCTCTCATGGTGATTCAATAAATAAAATTATTTTTAAAAAATTATTTCTTAGAATAGGTAAGAAGTTCTGTGTCACTGTCACTGTCCTCCCATTGATCATCGATTTTATCGAGTGGGCCCAGTAATGTCTCCATCATGAGACTTTGTTGTTACTGTGTTTGGAATATCGAATATGTCACGGGTAGCTTGTCAGGCTTTGCCATGCGGGCGAGATACTCTCGGTAGCTTGCCGGGCTCTCCGAGAGGGGCGGAGAAATTGAACTTGGGTTGGCCATGTTGGCTGCGTGCAAGGCAAGAGCCTTACCCGCTGTGCTATCGCTCCAGCCCAAGGACATTTGTGTAAAGTTAAAGTTAGTAAATACATCATTAGTTTAGTCAAGTTTTGCCTTCTTGAATACCTTTTTTTTAGGATTTTCTTAAAGCCCATGTAGCTGTGCTTTAGCAGGAGCTGTTGTTGTAGGGAAGCAGTCCTGTGAAAGGCATAAAGCATTTGAAGCAACTCTGGCTATGTATAGATTCTGCATTTGGAGAATATAAATGATTAAAATATTTTCTTGTACTTAGTTGTTAGCTTGAAGTGTTAAAATTTCTTTTGCTATTTCACTATTTGTCTCTGAAACTTAAATCCAAAATTTTTATAGGTCTCCCTCATCGACTGAAAGTGAAACCTGATTCTGAAATTTTAGTTATAGAAAATGGAACCGCTTTCCCATTTCAGGTTGAAGTGTTGGATGAATCAGACAATATAACATCACAACCAAAACTGATTGTTCATTGTAAGGTAAGCTTATTTTGTTATTAGAAGTACAGAAATCTCTGAGATTAGAGATGGACTTATGAAGATGAAGAAAAAATGCAAAATGGAAAGGAAAACCTAACTAGGTAAAGTTTAAAAAAAAGTGCTTGAAGACTATTCTTTTGAGATAAGAATCACACAAAATTACTCTCCATACAGAAATTCTCTAAGATAGCAGGGAATTATTTTCAGTATTTCCCAATTTATAGCCAAAAATAATAGCTATCATGACATATTTGAAGTTCTTTGTAAAATCAAATACTAGTGACCAATTACATATGTGTGTTTGTAATAGTTTTCAGGTGCTCCAAATCTGCCCATCTACGTTGTGGATTGCAGTAGTTCTGGAACCAGTATTTTATCAGGATCTGCAATTCAGGTTCAGAATATTAAGAAAGACCAGATGCTTAAAGCAAAAATCGAAATACCTGTAAGTAATTCATTGATACTATTTTTAGTCATCATGTAAATAATCTTTGGCAGTTTCATGGTTTTTAAGCATTATACAACTTAGTTTTTAAAATGAAGTGTTTGGAGTTCATTTAGCCAGATGAGAAACAACATAAATGTGAAAATTTTTTCTTTTTGGGTCACACCTGGCGATGCACAGGGGTTACTCCTGGCAGTGCTCAGAGAAACATATGGGATGCTGGGACTCAAACCTGGTCAGCCCCATGCAAGGCAAATGCCCTACCCACTGTGCTATCACTCCGGCCCCATGTTAGTAATTTTCTTGATCACACTTTCTACTGTAGCTTAGATATTTATTTACATATTTTTAAAATTTATTTTTCTTATATTAAAACGGTTCCACAATGAAATTGACAACATCATATTCAGTCGATGGTTTTGCTTGACCGATGTTGCTGTTATCCCAAAATTCCAAATGGGATCGGACCACCATCTCCTTCGTGCAAAATTCTACTTCACAGAGCAGGGAGAAAGGATTGCAGAGTTTCACAATGACCACCAACTGGAAGCTGTTTGGCTCTGTTGAGGCAACATGGGAAGATGCCGTCATTGACAGCATTGATAAGGAATGCGATCGACTGGTTCAGCACCTCCACGATTGTGTGAGGAACGCCAAGAAAGAGATAACTAAAAAAAAAAACGCCTGTCGGTAAAGAAACAAAGAGCACTTGGCCCAGACAAGGTCAGACCCGAACACCTGAAGAACCTGCCGTCAGTACTCATCAATACACTGGCTCGGCTCTTCACAAGCTACCTGTCTGAATGCAAGGTTCCGTCCCAATGGAAAACCAGCAAGACTGTACTACTATACCAGAAGGGAGACATCCACGACATTGGCAACTATCGCCCAATCTGCCTATTGTCTTTCATCTACAAACTGTTCACTCGAGTCATCCTGAATAGGATTGGCAGAACACTAGATGAAGGACAACCATGCGAGCAAGCCGGGTTCTGAAAAGGATTCAGCACGATTGACCATTTCCACTCAATAACCAAGCTCATTGAGGTTTCTCGGGAGTTCAAGATGCCGCTCTGTCTAACGTTTATTGATTTAAAGAAGGTCTTTGATTCTTTTGAGACGTAAGCAGTCATCGAAGCCCTAGCCAATCAGGGCATTCAAACTCAATACATCAGGATCCTCCGTGAGCTGTATTATGGATTCACTACCAGAATTTCACCATTCTACAAAGAAGTGATCATCGATGTTAGGAGAAGGGTTTGGCAGGGTGATAGTATTTCACTGAAACTCTTCAGTACCACCCTCGAGAACGTCATGCGATGACTGGAATGGGAAGAAATGGGAGTGAAGATAGATGGTCAGGAAGTACACCACCTCCGCTTTGCTGGTGACATCGTTCTAATAACACCAAACATCAGCTAAGCAGCACAACTGCTGACCGACTTCAACCGTGAGTGTGGAAAGGTCAGATTACAGTTGAATCTCACAAAGACAATGTTCATGAGAAACAGTCTTGTTCCTGATGTTCCATTCACTCTCAACGGAACGATCATCTCCGAATGCAACAGTTACATGTACCTAGGTCGAGAAGTCAGCATGACAAATGACCTGGCACCTGAATTGCGCAGGAGGAAAAGAGCAGCTTGGAATGCCTTCAAGAGCGTCGAAGAAATAACTAAGAGGACGAAGAACCTTCAGCTGCGAGCACATCTCTTCGATTCCACTGTTCTTCCTGCATTAACATACGCCTCAGAGACCTGGGCCCTACAAAAACAGAATGAGAACGCTATTCGGGTTTCTCAAAGAGGAATTGAAAGAGCTATGCTTTGAGTATCACGCTTCACTCACATGAGAGAAAGAATCCAGAGTTCCGACCTCTGTCATCGCTCAAGAATCAGGGACGCTGTCTCGTTTGCCAAGCCATCGAAAATCAGATGGGCTGGACACGTAATGAGATTTGGAGATGACTGCTGGACTAGAGCCATTACTTACTGGATTCCACGGGACGTCAAAAGATCACATAGCCGCCCACCTACGAGATGGTCAGACTTCTTCATCAAGACCCTGAATGATTGTTTGAGGCTCTTTGTGTTCCTAGAACAAGCAGATGCCATTGGGCTACCCTAGCACGCAACAGGGATGAATGGAGACGTTACTGGTGCCCGCTCGAGCAAATCGATGAGTAATGGGATATCAAGTGATCAAGTGATATTAAAATATGGCATTTGACCTTCAAGCCGGTGTGCTCCCTTGAGTATATTTATGTCTTTGCTTTTTATTCTCTGGAGAATCCAGTGTTCTCTCTCGAACATTTTCTCTCTTTCTTTCATTTCATCTTTTTACATAAATTTTGTTCTATAAAAACTGTCTTGCTGCACAAAACAAAAATAATGATAAAACGAAATGTGACATTTATATTTACTTTCCATTGATCACTTTGCATACAAGGAAAGGTCGCGCGGCCTTGTAAGCGGCTGCGTAGTTCGGAAAAAGTGTCCTGGTAGCCGCATGCCAGAGCCATGCTTGTAGAAACACATGGTCACCAGGATTCCATCTGGAGAAGGTGGGACGGCAGCACCTACCCCATCTGGGACCTCCCAGTGATATCGGCTCTGTTTGGGGCCCGGAGCATTCTCCGGGAGCTGTGGGGCCCTCCAGCTGGTTTTCTTCCTTGTTGCTGTGTGCTGTAAGATGGCCCTGGGTGGGCGAGTTGTGGGCGTGACTTCCGGAATCAGAGGTTGCCTGGGAGCCGGGGTGGCCCCATTGCAGTTCGGAAAAAATGTTCTGGTACCCGAATGCCAGAGCCATGCTTGTAGAAGCTCATGGTCACCGGGATTCCATCTGGAGAAGGTGGGACGGCGGTACCTACCCCATCTGGGACCTCCTGGTGATAATCGGCTCTGTTTGGGGCCCAGAGCATTCTTCGGGAGCTGTGGGGCCCTCCAGCCGGTTTTCTTCGTTTGTATTTCTAATTCTTAATATGTGATTTGTTTTTAGTTTGACTTTAGGCCACACCCCAGCTATGCTCAGGACTTACTCCTAACTCTGCACTCAGAGATTACTCCTTGTGGGCTTGGGGAACCATATGTGGTGCCAGAGATCAAACTCAAATTCGCCACATACAAGGCAAGAGCACTACCTGCTGTACTATCCTTCTGGCTCCAGTACATTATTTTTTAATTAATACTTTTATATGAGTTGAATTTTGTAGGTACTTGTATTGAATATACATCATAATTAAGAGTGAGGAGGGCATGAATTTTATATAAGCAATTAATTCATCTAAGATGACTATTGAATAACAAGTACTTAATGAAATACTTAAATGTGATTTCTTCATAATTAACAATAGATTGTGAGTAGCTTTATCAGCTGCTTAATGAATGCTCTTCTAGGAATTTTATGTCCGTTATATTGGACCTCCGAAGACAGGCTGTAATTTTAGTTAGAAAGAGATGATGCTTGACTTCATTATAGAATTTTTCTTTCACACCAGTTATATTTGGTAATTTCATTTTTTTTGGACATGTTTCATTTAAGAATTTGGGTAATATTTATGAGCATGCTACCTTGCAAGAAGATCAGGAAGATTGAGAACAAATACTGGGAGTTAAGGAGGAATCTAGACTCGGAAGAAAGAGTAACTTGCAAGATCAAATACTATTAAACCAAACAGGCAGAAGATAAAATCAAAGCTAGTTCAGACAGAGATCAAGGTGTATACTATAATATACATCTACAAAATCCAAAAACAGTGTATCTTGAGTTAGACTTGGACAGATAGCATATACCTATTATAGTGGATGGGTTATTTCCCTAATATTTTGTAGAGAGGCACTTAAAACCTATCGTTATTCATGTGGAGGGGCTTCAGTTGAAGGATTACAACTGAGTAAAGAAAAAGATGAGGTCTGGAAAAAGTGCAGTAGGTAGAGCGCTGGCCTTATGTGTGGCCAAGACAGGTTCAATCCTTGGCATCCCATATGCTTGCGAGGAGCAGTTCCTAAGTGTGGAGCTGGGTGGAGTATTGCTGGGTGTGGCCTAAAAACAAACAAACAAAACACATATACTAGCATTTTGGTTTTAAGAATCTGGTCATTGTGGGATTTTTTCCCCTATTAACTTGATATTAGTATGCATATATGGAATTGTTAATAGTACAATATCTTTATGGCAAGACACATGCATGCTAATAATGTGTAAGCTTATCTTCAGTAATATTGGAAATAAATTTTTAGCAGTGCAGAGTATCTCTATTAAAATAAAAAATGTATGTTTTCAGTCCAAATGTTATTCAGAGTGTATTTGTGTTTTCCCTCTCCATAGAGTTGTAAAAATGTGGCACCTGTTGAAAAGACTATTAAATTGCTTCCTAGTAGCCATGTTGCAAGATTGCAAATATTCAGTGTGGAAGGGCAGAAGGCTATTCAAATCAAACACCAGGATGAGATTAATTGGATAGCAGGTGATGTTATGCATAATCTTATTTTTCAAATGTATGATGAAGGAGAGAGAGAAATCCATATAACATCAGCTTTGGCAGAGAAAATTAAGGTGAGTATTTTAAGCAAGGTTGTTGTTTGTTTGTTTTTGGCAAGAGTTTTGTTAATTTTCTGCTTAGATGACTAAGGAAGTTTCATGGCATAGTTTCTAATAAAAAGTCTATCATTGGGGGGGCTGGAGCAATAGCACAGCGGGTAGGTCATTTGTCATGCACGCGGCCGACCCAGGTTCAATTCCCCGCATCCCATATGGTTCCCTGAGCACTGCCAGGGGTAATTCCTGAGCGCAGAGCCAGGAGTAACCCCTGTGCATTGCCGGGTGTGACCCAAAAAGGAAAAAAAACAACAACAAAAAAAGTCTATCATCCGGGCCTTCGAGATAGCACAGGGATTAAGATTTGCACAGGCTGTCCCTGCTTTGATCTCTGCCGCCATTGATGGTCCCATGAGCACAGCATCAGGAGTGACCCCTGAGCACAGAACAGCGAATGAGCTCAATGCACTGCCAGGTGTTTCTCCCCTCTTCTAAAAAAAAGAAAAAGATAGCTTACCATAGAAAAATAATAGTATTTGAAATTACAGACTAAACAATTTGGGGTGTTTTTTTTTTTGCACTAGATAAAGATGCATAGGATTTGTGCATGATAAACTTGTACTTAGAAAAATACTTTTATACTGAAACAATTTCCCAGTCTTTAGCATTTTGTTTACTTCTGCACTTGAGACCACTGTATGTCTGTGGTCTCAGTCATTCTGATGAAATTAAATAAAAGCTCTAATTAAAGACAAGTAATGAAACATTGTTATATTAACTACAGAGCTCTGACTTGGCCATTTGAAATTGGTATACCACTTTTTAGTATGAATAAAATACTGTCTATCATTAATAGTATTGTAAATCATGGCCCTTCAAATAAAAAAACAAAATATATTTTTTTAGTAATTATTGCTCCAGTGAATTAATTTTCTTCATTGTGAGAGAAGGGAGGTCCAGAGAGAAATGATCCTTAGCTTTGTAGGAATTGAGAGAAGTCAATTTTGTCTGTACTAGCAGTCTTGAAAATGAGTGGTACATAGTGGTGCTAGGAATCTGATTTCTGAAGATCTTCTGTGCCTTAAAGTTTATTCTGTTTGTTTATAAAGGCACAGAAGAAATACTGAGAGCCTCTGCATGTGTGGAACCTCTTTGCCCTTCTCCATATCTGCATTTAAGGCATTTTACCTCAGTTCTAGTAATGTGTGAGTGTTAGGTTCCCAAGATTTTAAATTGTACACCTCTGTTGGCTACAAACTATATTAAATACTATGGTGGTATTTAATATAGGTGGTAGTGTCAGTATTACAAGTTTAAAATGATAATACAGGAAATTTGGTAAACCGCATTGCCTCAGTTAAAAAACAAAACTTGGGGACACAAGGGCAACAAAGCAAAACCTATATTCTTTTTTCAAATATTGAATATTGCCTATAAGAACTGCTCACATGATTTGGTATGTGTTACTGTTAAACTGTAAGGATTAGGGTGATAATTTTGTGGCCTACCTCTAAAGAAATTACTTAATTTTTATTTTACTCTGTTGAATGAAATACATAGTTTTAATAGTATTTTAAAATTTCCATGGAGATGAGAATGATGAATTACAATTTAATCAAGCATCTTCAGTAAGATAAGTTTGCGGTAGACTTTACTTACAATGACCTTTATTTTATTCTTAAATATATACTTTTTCTGGGGTATGGTGCCGCCAGCAGGTCAATCTGTACCTGTGAGGCGAGTGCATCAGCAGCCTCATGGCGCCTTCAGACTTCCAGATACCCCAAAATTGCTGCTGTGCCTTTGGCCAGACCCCAAAAACTTGGGGCAAAGTTTACCAAAGTAAACGGCCAAAAGTTAGGTATGTGGGAAACACACCCACAAACCACCTCCGGCTCAGCTATATAATTGGAGGCAAGGCCTCTTTGGTTCCTGATTGAACTGCTTAATGGACATGTTCCCAGAGACTCAGAAATGAATCTCAGAACCCAGTGGTTTTAGGTAGAAATGCGTCTGGTCTCTGCAGTAGGCTACCGGTGCTGGGCCAACCCAGGTGGGAATAGGTTTTGTGCCTTGGCCTGTTCCCCCTGGTGGCCCAGTGGCCACCATCCGTCTGAGGCCACTGGATAGTCACATTTGGGCCCCCAGTGACGGTGCACACAGGGCCTCACGGGATGGGGGTGGAGCCGGGCTTGTCCTCCCCACCCCAACGAGACCCCAAGTCATCGCCCACGAATGGCCTCTCTGGCTCCTGATCAAGCTGATTAACGACCATGATCCCAGAGACTCAGGAGCAGATCTCTTAACCCAGTGGCTTTTGGCAGAAATCCCTCCAGATTTAAGTGTTAAAATTTCGGAATTTCAAAACCACATGGCCCTACTGCAGCCACACGATATCATATGCTATTCATAACCAAAATAGAACACAAATTGTCTATTGTTGCCTTTTCAGCAGATCTGAGTGTTGGGGTAAAATCTCAAATAATGGTGGGTCTGGTGTAGAAATAGTGAATGTGATCAAAGTAGAGAAAGAGAGTAATGTGGAAATCATCTGCCCCACAGGTAGGGGGAGGGTGTGGGATGGGGGTCTACTGGGGTTTTTGGTGGTGAAGAATGGGCACTGGTGAAGGTACGGGTGTTTCATTGTATGACTGAGACTTAGACCCAAAAGCTTTGTAACTGCTCTCACTGTGATTCAATAAATAAAATTATAAAAAATGAAAAAATATATATATATATATACTTTTTCTCCTAGGTTAATTGGACTCCTGAGATTAATAAAGAACACTTGCTACAGGGTCTGCTTCCTGATGTCCAAGTCCCAGCATCAGTCAAAGATATGCGCTACTGCCAGGTTTCATTCCAAGATGACCATGTGTCTTTGGAAAGTGCATTTACAGTAAGGTTTGTGTGGTCATACTGTATTTTGAGGTATTTTGAAATTAGCATTTGGCAATAGAAATACTTTGCTCTATGGCACATATATGAAAGTTCTTATTTTTTATATTAAAAAAAATTACAAGCCCACAACTCTTAAAAAATTGCTTTGGCTGGAGGGGGTGGAGGGAGGTTGAGCCACACCTGTCAGTGCTCAGGAGTCAGTTCCATTAGTGCTTGGGGGATTAAATTTGAGTCAGCACATGTAAGACAAATTTCTTACCCCCTGCACTCTCTTTCTCCAACCTTCTTATGAGTTTTTTATGTAGAAACTGTTATTTTCATGACAAATTTTAGGGTTGTTGTTTTTTGTTTTGGGGGAGTTTTGTTTTTTCTTTCCCCTAGGGATAATGAGTAATTTTTTATAAAAAGAATGAGAACTGAGGCCAGAGTGGGAGTACAGTGGGTAGGACATTTGCCTTGCACGCATCCAGTCGGGGATCAGTCCCCAGCACCCCATGTGGTCTCTCAAGACTTGCAGGAGTACATCCTGAGCACAGCTGAGTATGGTCCCAAAGCAATTTCCTCCCCCCCCCCTCCCCCCCCCCGCCCAACATCTTTTTTTTTCTTTTTGGGTCACACCCAGCAATGCACAGGGGTTATTCCTGACTCGTGCACTCAGGATTTACTCCTGATGGTGCTCAGGGGACTGTGTGGGATGCTGGGAATTGAATCTGGGTCAGCCATGTGCAAGGCAAACGCCCTACCCACTGTGCTATTGCTCCAGCCCCATGATGAGCTTTTTATATTAATATAATGCTACACTAATTAACTGTATAAGAATTAGAACTTTCATTTCAAGTAACAATGAAAACACCCAATGACCCAGATATGAAAAATGCAAGGCATAGAGTGATCAGTATGTTGTTTAGAAAGAAAAATTTTTCTTGTTTAGTACTGATTTTCAAAACTGAGGATCCTACTAGACCATATACATACAGTTTGTACTATGATTTAACTCGTCTATACATTTTGGAGGGCAATATTCTTTACTGTCTTTGCAAGATGTCTTTTCTCTATTCCTTTTGTGTTAATATCTGTTCTATGAATTTTAAGTTATTTGAAGAGGGATGTTATTAAAGTTGTAGGAAGTTTTGTATATGTGGATATGAAGGTTATTCTTTTAACATACTAATTTAGGGGGGTGGTTTTTTTTTTAACAAGAAATAGTGTAATCAGCACCTCTTGTTAATCAATTCCAGACCACTTCCTGATGAACCTAAACATCTAAAATGTGAGTTAAAAGGTGGAAAAACGGTACGGATGGGTCAGGAGCTTGAAGGTGAAATCGGTTAGTATGGCCTGCTTTCTGTCTTTAAAACTAAACTATAATATATTCTTGTATTCATGTTTTGACATGATCTGATAAGGGAAGCTTTGTTTGTATTTAGATATGAGTAGTTTTTAATCCATTATCAGATGAAATTGAGGTATTTTTGCTTTATTTTCCTAGGTTGTCCTAAACTATGAAATTAGTTTGGCAAAAATAGTTCATTGGAAAATGTTGGCTTTGCTAAAAGTAGTAATAGTTAAGACTGTAAAATAACTCAGTAAATTCTTGATGGTATACAGTGAGTCCTAACAACATTTTTTATAATAAAAGTTCATAATAAAAAAAATCACTGTCTGTTATAAATGTAACAAACTAAAACTTTCCCTTTCTTTTCTAGTTGTAATAGTTACTGATCAGTATGGGAATCAGATCCAAGCATTTTCAGAGAGTTCTTTATCTGCCTTGACGATAGCTGGGGTTGGACTTGATAGCTCATATTTGAAAACTACTTTTCAGGTATGTCTGCATTTTGTAATAGTTGGTTTTACCATTAGTTTACATGTAACAATATTTCAAATAAGAGAAGTGTGATTGTAGTGTTTCTATGAAGACTTATAAAAGACATTAAAAACATGAATAATATTATAATGAAAAAAATTGTATACACATAAATGTGGCTGGAGCGATAACACAGCGGTAGGGCGTTTGCCTTGCACGCAGCCAACATGGCCGACCCGAGTTCGATTCCTCCTCCCCTCTCGGAGAGCCTGGCATGCTACCGAGAGTATCTCGCCTGCACCGCATAGCCTGGCAAGCTACCCATGACATATATTCGATAAGCCAAACACAGTAACAATAAAGTCTCCAATGGAGACGTTACTGGGCCCGCTCGAGCAAATTGATGAACAATGGGAGGACAGTGACAGTGACACATAAAAAAATCTAGTATGTCATTCCTTGTTCCCTGCACAACCTGAACCATCATCACATTTCCTCCTTACTATATAATCTGGAAAGAAGTTTTTCGTGTCTTATTCTTTCGTTCATGCATATAAAGGTACTTTTTTTTTTCTCTTCTTCTCCCCCTTTCCTTCCATGTACTTTGTAACTGGGCATGCACACAAGCGTGTCAGGTTCAGTTGGGATGCTCCCAGACACTGCCAGAGTGCTCACAGGAATTAGCACTGCTGTAGCATTGGTGCTTGTTCCTGTGCTCGCAGGAGCAGGGAGAGATCAAAGTGATACTCCTGTTCTTTAGTTCAGCGCTGCAATTAGTGGCTGTAGTGCTTGCTGGGGGTCACATTTCCTTGCTCTGACACTCTTAAGTTTGGTGACCCATCTTTTACGTTGCAGTGCCCTCAGGTGTTTGCACACTTTACACCCACAAAATCAAAGTTCAGGAACTCTCCAGTCCATGAGGGTGCTTTTTATTTTCTTAACAGAAAATACCTAAATAATTGCTTCAGAATATAGGACATGAAACTTTATCTCTGCTATTAAAAATACAGTGCAGCATTTCCCAGAGTGGGTGATGGCTTTCTACCCCACTGGCAGAGAAGTGCTGGAAACAGCAGGTTGTAATCTCAGGTGCATTGGGGGCACTTTCTTTTGGTTCAAGAAGGCAGATTTTGAGGGGATGCTGGGTGAGGTTTTTTTTTTAAAAGTGGAAAGTAGACCGATTCCACTATCCACGAGAGGGGATAGCAAGAACAAAGTTTAGGAACGTCTGCTTTAATATAAGATAGTTTTGTACATCAAATATTTTATTTGAATTCTACGGGTCACTATTAAAATGCAAATGCTGCTGTATTCATGCCTTTCTAGAATTATTGCTTTTTCTTTTTTACTTTAATTAAAGTGCCATGATATACAAAGCTACTGATTGTTGAGTTTCAGGCATACAGTAATTCAACACCAAACCCTCTACCATTGTTCTAGAATTAATTTCTGGTGTTCAGTATCATGAATTTATAGATTATAGGCATAATTTTATAGATACGCTTAACATAGTGTTAGGCATCCTATGTACCAGATATGGAAATAATACCTGCCATCTCTTGGGAATGACCCTTTAATGATTGAATATGGACTAGATTAGGAAAACATGGTAATAGAGTAGTAGTAGATAGGTGACAAGTTGACAGGAACTCTTGAACTACGGAAGCCTAAAGAAAAGTGTGGCGATAACCTGGTAAATAGTGTTGCATCCTGAGAGAAAAGGAATTGCAGAATATTCTGATCCTCGGCTATTCAGGAAGTAGAAGCAGTGTAAAGTTAGATAAAAAGATAATTAGGAATGGTGAGGTAAAAAGACAGCCAATACTTTTTAGATCTCTCCCTTGAAAAGGCTTTCTTATGTGAGAAAATGAAGTGTAGCAGTAAGCCAGTGTTGGCATGTGTGCATGACACTAGACCTGACTTCATCTCAAAGCATCTGTATGCGCATGGAAACATGTTTTTTTCTTTCATTTTCCCAAAAATCTAAACATTGTCTCATCTTTTCTCACTGACTTTTCTTCACCAGGAAAACACACAAAGTATAAGTGTCAGAGGCATCAAGTTTATTCCAGGTCCTCCTGGAAATAAGGATCTTTGTTTCACTTGGCGTGAATTTTCAGACTTTATTCGAGTACAGCTAGTTTCTGGACCACCCTCTAAACTTCTCCTTGTAGACTGGCCAGAATTAAAGGAGGTAAGAAACTTCCTACCTTAATTGAAAATTTTATGATCACATGGCTTTCCGCTTTCAAATTGTCTTTTAACCAAACTGATAGATTTTGTGAAAGTAACAAGAGCTATTGTTAACTATTAACCAGTTAGCGAACTGTTGTTAGTAACAATAACAAAAAGGACAATAACATTATTCTAATATTTCTTTTTCTTCATTATTTAGTCCATGTGTGTAATTTATTAAAAAAAAACTCAGTATAGTAACATGAACCCTAAAATACATTATTTATGGAAACTTTCAAACTTGTGTAAAGACTTCCCTCCACCCCAGTTTTAGTAGTTACCTACTTTGCGTATTTGTTCCATTGTTTATGTCATTGATTTTTTTTTTTTAAGGTTTTTGCTTAGTGGAGGCACACCTAGCAGTGCATGGAGAGCTGTTGTCACCTCCATGCTTCATGGTTACTCCCAGAAGTGCTTTAGGGGACCATGTGGTACCAGGAATTGAACATGTGGCTCCATGTTAGCAGGCAGGATGTTTACCTTGTATAGAACTAACCCAGGCTCAATCCCCAGCACCCCATATGGTTTCCCGAGCACAAAGCCAGGAATTTTCCTGAGCACTACTGGGTGTAGCCACCAAACACAGATAAACAGAAGACACCCTCACCCCCTCGACCAAGGTGAACTAGTGGGGCTAGAGAGCTAGTACAGCAGGTAGGGTGCTTGCCTTGGACCCAGTTGACCTAAGTTTGACTTCCAGAACCCTGTATGGTCCCCTGAGCTTGCTAGGAATAATCTCTGAGCTCAGAGCCAAAAGTAAGCCCTGAGCACAGCCAGCATGGCTGCCAAAAAAAAAAACAAAACAAAACAAAACAAAAAAAAACAAACAAGCAAAAAAAACCACAAGAAATTGGAATACTAGTAAGAGGTGTAGCTAAAAAAGAAATGAAACTGATTATAAAGGGGAAAATTGTGGTTTGTGTGCTGCTGAGATATGCTTAGAGGAAAAGCATCTTGCAGCATTTTAATTCGTACAACATTAAAGTCTCACAGTGTTAGAAAAACTGACCAAGAGTGAGAACATGTGATTTCAAGTGTCAAACCTAATCTTTATCTATTGAAGGCATTGTGAAACCAGAACAAAAACTCAAGAGCTACATTAAATGATTTAGTATCACGGTACTATAACATGCCCTCCAAGGTAATATCAAATATTATGGCCGACCCGAGTTCGATTCCTCCACCCCTCTCAGAGAGCCCGGCAAGCTGCCGAGAGTATCTCACCCACACGGCAAAGCCTGGCAAGATACCCGTGACGTATTCGATATACCAAACACCATAACAATAAGTCTCACAATGGAGACGTTACTGGGCCCGCTCGAGCAAATTGGTCAACAACGGGAGGACAGTGACAATGACCTAATTTATAATTCATGAGTTGTTTTTGCCCTGAAGATTGGGTAGAAAAGAGCTCAGTTAACACCTAAGCATGATAAATAGATGGTAAATAGAAATACCTACATTTAAATCATCAACATTATGATTATTATTATATTCCTACTATTATTAATTAGGGCTGGAGTGATAGCACAGCGGGTAGGGCGTTCGCCTTACAAGCGGCCAACATGGCCGACCCGAGTTCAATTCCTCCGCCCCTCTCGGAGAGCCCGGCAAGCTACCAAGAGTATTCGATATGCCAGACACAGTAACAACAAAGTCTCCAATGGAGACGTTACTGGGCCCGCTCGAGCAAATCAACGATCAACGGGAGGGCCTTTAAAATTTAAATTTTTAAAAAAATTATTAATTAGGAGATAAATCTGAAAATGTTAAATCAGAAGTATTAGGGGCATCTTTTTACTCATGAACATTTGATTCAGAATTTTTTTTTTAATTCTATTTGTCAGAAAAATGTTTTTTTAATTTCTCACTTATCACTGGAGCAATAGCACAACAGGTAGGGTGTTTGCCTTGCACGCAGCCAATCCGGGTTCGATTTCTCTGTCTCTCTCGCAGAGCCTGGCAAGCCTCCCTACCGAGAGAGTATCCTGCCCACACAGCAGAGCCTGGCAAGCACCCAATGGCATATTTGATATGCCAAAAACAGTATCAGTAAGTCTCACAATGAAGACTACTGGTGCTGGCTCTAGCAAATGGGTGAACAGTGGGAGAACAGTGCTACAGTGCAGTGCTCTCATCCTTACCAGAAAAGTTTTGAGTTCTTTGCAGTGCCATTTAGGAAAGAATGACCTTTAAAAGTGGCTGTGTAGTAATTATACAACACAATATATCTACATTTGCAAACTACTTGTGGGGGGGAGGAGAAGAGTATGGTCACACCCAATGGAGTGTTCCCTAGCAATGCTCAAGGGACCATATGGTTAGGGACCAGGGTCGGCAGGATGCAAGGCAAACTTTAACCCCTGTACTATCTCTACAGTCCTGAAACTGTCTTCAAAATAACCTTTGAGAAATAGTAGTATCAACTACAGCCATATAAATTTCTTATTAAGCATTTTACCTATACCCTGAGGTTTTTTTCTTGTTTTGAGCCACACCATGCACTGCCCAGGGGTCAGTGCCACAACCTTGATCAGTGCCAGGGTTGCAGCTGTGGTGGTGGGAACCATGCAGTGCTGGGAATCGAATCAAGCCTCCTGTGTGTTAAGCATGTGTTCAGCCCACTGAGCCATCCAGGCCAAGAGCATCTTGGAGGTAAAAACTTTCATCTGTATGCAGTATTTTGGCTGTATACTATTCAGTTCTGTAGTACAGTATATTTTAGCCACTCTTAGTGACCTATAATGATTTGGTAGCTTCAGAGTAGGAAGCAGAATAGTTAGGGGGGGTAGTAGGAGAGAGGTAATAAAATTTTTCATCTTGGTTCTCATGCATTTTGTTAAACTTTTAAAATTTGACATTGAGGATTAAACTTTTATCAACATTCTTGCTTGATTTTTTGTATTTTTTGTATATTTGTTACTATACCAGTATAATTTGTTATTTTGGTGACTACATCGGTTATATTCTGAAAGTTACACAGAGCTGCATGAAGTAGGAAAAAATCTAGAAGCATTTTAATTAATGGATTACTTTTGGCTTTGGGACCACATCTGGCAATGCTCAGGATTTACTTCTGCACTTAGATATTAATCCTGGCGGTGCTTGGGGGACAATATGGGATGCTGGGGATCAAACCAAGGTTAGCCTCATTAAACAGCCCCATTAAGAAACATTTTAGACCAATCAGAAGACAGTGTGGTGTGTATTTTCAAAAGGCCGGCAGTACTCTATCTCTCCTGCCGCCTGTATTCGGTAGTATCACGCCACTTCCCTCACTCCTAGGAGGTCGATGGCAATGGGCAGGTGAAGGAAGGAACAAGGGCCAGGCTGGTCGGTATCAATTGTAGTTTATTCCAATCTTCACTCCCCTTCTGCTTCTCTGTCTCATGCCTGAGCCCCTCTCACTTCTGACTCTGCCCTCTGGAGCCCGAACCCAGCCAGAGCCCGCAGTCTTAGTTTATATAGCAATCATGTAGGGTGGTAACACAAAGGTGGGTTGAACATTAACAAATCAACAAAGAGAGGTAAGACCACTTCTGGAGGAAATTAACTCAAGGATAAAATCTCATCTAAAGAAGTCATTCCAGATTACTAGAAGATCCACTCAAGGGTGGGATCCCAACAAGGGTGTGTTCTTTCCTCAGCTAGTAATCTGCTTAAATAGTTGTAGTAAATCTACTAACAATATTTCTAGTGATGTCATTCTGTCTGAGCACAGTAAGAGAGATAACCTTAGTTTGGTTCTTCCTGAGGACTTCTCACTATATATTCCGCAGTCCTCAGGCCGGGTTAGTCTTCCTAGCCCCAGCAGGGTCCTAGTCTCATCCTTACTTACTTTTGGATCATGATAGCCTTTGTCCATGGTCATGACCTTAACTTATAGTTGAGTATCGTGACACTTTGGCCTGGCCCATTTCAATGCCAGGGTAACTCACAGCTTGTCCTGGGTCCATTCAGTTCCTCGTTGGGATCCTGATTTGGGGGTACTAGGAACTAAGAGCAACAGAGTCAAGAAAGCAGATGCCCAGGAGTAAATATTATTCGGAGTCAATCAACTCCCAAGTTACAAAGCATAATATTAATTGTCTTTCTGTGTCCATACAGAAAGGACATTGCTTTAAGGGAAACTATGCAATTTTCCACAATTCTCTACCCAAGACCAGTAAGTGTGGCCTGATAGCTCCTGAGACTACCAGGTTTGGGCCCTATAAAAATAAGCTTCAAAGACATTGTTGACTGTCAGAGACTAATTCTGTTTATTCATTGACTGGATGTGTTTCATGTGGAGTGGTAAGAATGCTAAAACTCCGATGACATAGCTAGTTCTAAATCTGAAACCTAAGATCAACTTGTTTCCTTTGAAATTATTTTATTATGTCAAATTTAAGAATCTGTTAGAAACTAGGTATGTCAAAATCTCTTTCTCTTTAGCATATTTTTAATCATTTCTATAAGAAGTGGTCATTTGTGACAATATAACTTCCAAGTTCCTTGATAAAAGCCCACTTGTGAATAGACAAGACAAATTTGTTTCATAACCGTGCAGCTGGTAATTATATTGTTTGACTAATGTTTTAGTGTTTTCTAAGATATTTTCATCTGTTTTAGTCCATTCCAGTTATTAACGGAAGAGAACTACAGAATCCTCTCATTGTTCAACTTTGTGATCAGTGGGATAACCCAGCACCTGTACCTCAGGTTAAAATAAGCCTCACAAAAGATAGCTGTTTAAAGGTAGGTTTTAAACAAGTAAATTTTTCCTAAAATTCTGGCTTTCATTTTCATGATAATGTCTAAGTATTATATTTCTCCTTAATAATATTTATTTCTTAATTATTGCCTAATTTAAATTGTTCTAAGATTTAAAATTTTTTTTTTGTTTTTCATTTTTTTGTGGAAGTAAAGTGTATATTTTGAAATCATGTTAACACAGAACAACATTGTACAATTTGGCTATTTTGAGTGTGTTCTAATATTTGCTACAGAAGATTATTTTCTATCCCCCAAAAAGTATCTAATTCCAATTTATAGAGAAACATCTACAAAAGGCTGAGTTTTGAAGCAGAGGTGTAAACACATGAGTAAATACAAAGAGAAAATTGAAATATAACAATAGACACAGTAACATAATTTCAGTGTATATTTTTTTACTTTTCCTCTGTCATTACACCCCACTTATCTCCTCCCACATCAGTTTTGAAATAATACCGTCAGTCTTTGTATAACCAAAACTTTGCTTGATACATCAGTGTTGGCAAATAGTGAAGCCGCTAAATCGATGTACACTAAATTCTAGTTTAATTTATCAAGATGAATGATGGTTATCCTTTGTATAGTGTGATTACATTTACTCCCGTAGTTCAAATTAGAAAATTTTAGGTTTTAGATGTGTACAAATGAATGTTTAGTACTAGAGGAAAAGAACATTGTAATAGAGGAAAGGAATTTGATTGCTAGAGTTTTCTTTTTTTTTGTTTGTTTTATTTTCTAAGTTAGTTCCCGGTATTTGATTATATTCAAACACCAATCCCACCACCATTACACCTTCCCACCACCAAATTCGGGATGTTTCCATCCCAAGCCCTGTCCCAAAACACAACCAAAAGAATATATTTTGTATTGTGTGTTATGAAGAACTGCTGAACATGCTTACAAAAAAAGTGTTCATATAGGAAACAGTGAAGATTGTTCGGTTTTGGCAGGAGGCATTAAGACATTCTATAGGATATCACTAACATGTCGTTGTTTGGGTGATGTGAGCTTTGGCATATATGTCTGAAAATACGTATATATGCATATATATACATATATATATTTCCCTCTATGATTTGTTGCCTACTGTCTGAACTCCATCAAATATGGTATGATGATTATGGTAATTATGAAGAATGGGTAGGAAGTGTCTTATGATATGTCCAGGAATATGTTCATTCATAGGTGAGTCTCGGCCCAAGTGTGTGGGGACCAGCGTGGAGCATGGGGGTGGTTGGAGTGTGGAGGTCGACTGCCAGGACTGGGTCTTTTGGGTCGGGAAGGGCTCTTACCAGCCCCCCTCTGGGGCGCCTTGAGTGAAAACAGCCTGGCGCGGTGTCCAGTGGCATGGCTATGGGGGCCTCATGTTATGCTCCTTTCCGGGAGAAGCAGCCATGTGATCTGGAGGGTGGCCGATGACGAGATTATCTGGTGCCTGCAGGAGGTGGCTTATGGGAGTGACCCTTGGGTTGCCAGAGATTGTGGAAACTGCAGTGGATCTCTGATTGCTAGAGTTTTCTGATTATTTTGTTTTGTTTTGTTTCTAGCTCACTCCTTCAAATCAACAGCATAAAACAGATGAAAAGGGCAGGGCTAATTTGGGAGTATTCAGTGTTTGTGCCCCTAGGTAAGAGCCAAAAAGTCTGAAAGCTGTTGGTGTCATAGATAATGATTTTTCTATCACTTTAAAAGTGTAAAGACTAGTGTTCTATTTACTGTTACATAGAAGTTAAAACTTAATGGGAAGAGGGTTCTTAAATGAGTTGATCTTTGTATAAATCATCTCAGAATATTTAGCTTACAACTTAACGTGTCTCCTTCCCCACCCCAACCCCCCCTTTTTAAATTTTATTTCTGTCAGAGGAGAACATACACTGCAGGTGAAAGCCATCTATAACAAGATTACCATAGATGGACCAAAAATTAAGTTAATGATCCTTCCAGATCCTGAAAAACCTATCCGCATCAATGTGAAATATGATAAAGATGCTTCCTTTTTAGCAGGAGGTATTTTCACTGGTGAGTAATTCACATTTAAAAATTAAATTTGTGGGGCAGGAGTGATAGCACAGCAGGTAGGGTGTTTGCCTTGCATGCAGCCAACCCAGGTTCGATTCCAGCATATGGTCCCTCACGGGGGACCATATGCTCCCCTGAGCACCACCAGGAGTAATTCCTGAGTGCAAAGCCAGGAGTAACCCCTGAGCATAGCCGGGTGTGACCTAAAAAACAAAAAAAAAATTTAAAAAAAGAGTAAAAAATAAAAATTAAATGTTATTTATATTTAACACGACTAAAAAGCAAACATGCCTTTAAAATGGCAGTGAAAGTACATTTGACTTACTTATGTTCTCTCACTGCTATATCCTACCTTCCTTGGTGAAGAATGAAATGAAAGTTCATGTGTAATTTTGATAGTTCAGTTTATGTGTATAGACCGATTATTCGAAGATGCTGAATAAAGAGCAGTTATGTTTTCCTCATCAGAATTTTTTTAGCTTTTAAACAAGATAACTTGTTTTAAGACATAAAATTATTCAGCCAAATCCACCATTGAATTTAGGAGACAATAACTTTTTCATTGTTCGCCTGACAGATTTTATAATTACTGTCATTTCTGAAGATGAAAGTACCATTAAGAATATTAATCCTGCACGTATTTCTATGAAATTGTGGAAGCTATCTAACAGTGGAAGCCGACCTCCACCAAATGTGAGTCATTGAGAGTATTTCTGCAGTTAAAAATAGCTCATATTTTAATCAAACGTAATAGAAAAGTGCAGGGTGCAGATGGGCAAGGGGGGCGGTGGGGGGGAGTTGCAGAAGAGAGATCAGTGGCTAGCGCACATTGCTTTGCATGCAGGAGTATAGGGCTTTATCCTTGTAAATGACACTTGATGTTTGGGGTTTTTTTTTCTTTTCGGATCATACCCAGCAATGCTCAGGGGTTATTCCTAGCTCTGCACACAGAAATTATTCCTGGCGGTGCTCAGGGGACCATATGGGATGTTGTAATTGAATCCAGTGTACTATTGCTCAGTCCCCTATCAGTTGACACTTGAGAACAAAGTCAGTAGTAGCCCCTGAACACTGATTGGTATACACACACACACACACACACACACACACACACACACACACACGGTCAGAGAGAGAGTACATGGATGAGGTACTTGGCTTTAGTCCCCAGCACCACATACATATGGTCCCTGAAGCACCTCCAGGAGTAATCCCTGAGCTCAGCCACACAAAAACCCCTACTTTAAAAGAATCATTATGTATGTGGGAGGCCAAAGAGGGAAGTGGACATTGAGGGGATTGGTATAGAAACATTTTATGCCTGAAACCCAATCATGAGTAACTTTGTAATTTCATGGTGACTAAATTTTTTAAAAAATCATCATATGTTTGAAAAGTATTCATACTACTGAAAAGAGCATAACTGTGTACATACATTGTAACTTTCTTTAAACATTTTAAGGTACACTTGAGAATTATTTTGCCCAAAGAGATGAGTAACAAAGCAAAAGACATTGACAGTCCCTAATGAAACAGAAAATAAGATGGTGAAATGGGATCTGAAGCAGTGCAGTTCAGTGAAAGACCCAAGTTCTGTGTGATCTTTAAATTTTTTAGTATCCACATTAAAAATGTAAATATAAAGGCTCTATCTGGATGTGACTTGGTAGTAATAAAACACGTGCCTTACATGTATTTGGCCTTAAGTTCATTTGACCTTAACCTCTAACTGCAAACAAACTACTTTAATGTTTAATAAGTTGACCTAATATTTAATTAGGCTAATAGTTTTAACCTAACATTTCAGAAATTACCATTTCATCAAACGTTGCATCAATATTCCTTTATTACAGTGTTTTGCATTCTTTTCAAAATTCTTTGAAAATTGGCCTTTATTTGTCCTAGACTACATCTCACTTTGTATTTTCTGCTGTTTTGCTTTTTAAGTGTTGGTGGCCACAGGTTTTTTGACTTCCCTACCAAATTGTGCAAAACTAAAATCACCGTCAATTCAGAAAATAAACCTTAAACTTCATCCGTGGATTTCCATTTAATAATGTCTTCATTGCTTAGGGCTCACTTTAATCATCTGGGCTTTTTTATATGTATCTTTGTTTTCTGGCCACACGAGCTTATTAGCACAGGGATTATTCCTGGTGGTACTTGCTACCAGGAATTGAACCTGGGGTTCCTGTGTGCAGAGCATGCTCTGGGGAATATTTCTTCAGTCCATTATGTTTTTAAAAAAAACACCTTAAATTATAACATCAGTTTCATCTCAATCTTACTGTAAAATTATGTCACCCCATTAAGTGCCCTTTGATTGTCTACCTGTTAATATAATGGCATGTCTTTCTCCTGTAATCTCACTGTTCTGTCATATATGCATTGTAAGGACACAGACATACAGTTGAGTGGTTTGTGTTTATGAATCTATATGTTATCTGAATTTACATTTAATGAGAACATTACTTTTTTTTTTCTACAAACATGCTATGTTGAATGTAACTTCTTCTTCCCTCCTTTTTTCCTACTCCTTTTGTAGGCAGAAACATTTAGTTGTAATAAAATAAAAGACGACAAGGAAGATGGTTGCTTTTACTTCAGGTATTGTGCATATTTTGTTACAAAGTGAATCATTCTTGAGCCAAGTAATCTTGGTAATAAGAAAAGCTAAAAAAAATAAATTATTGATTGAATAAAAAATGTTGGCACCTTAATTATTTTGTCAGAAATTTTGAGAAAGTGTGTTTTGTTTAATTGTAAGTTTTGTGAAATGGAAAACTCATTATACTGGTTTTCAAAATTGTTGAAGCCAAGATGATTATGTAACATAATCAGCCATTTTATAATAATATATAGGAAACTTCAATCATTCTAAATTTTCATATCTTATAAAGTTTATTTTAAAGGCTGAATTACTTTTTTACAGTTTAACTTTATATAATGTTGCATTTAGAACTTTTGTATTTACTTTTGTTAATCCTTTTTATTCTCTGAGTAATTCTGAGTTACTTGTCTGCTGTTATCTTTTGTTGTTGTTGTTGAACTCTGAAATATTTCTTCTAGGTAAGGTCTTAACTTTTGTTTATCTATGAATGTCTTAATTTTTTCCTTCTGCCTGGTGGAAGCTTTTTGCTGGATACAAGATTCTTGGTTGACTGTATTTTGGTTTTGTTTTGGGGAGGCTGGGCACACCCAGTAGTGCTCAGGGCTTCTTTCTACCTGGTTATGTGCTTAGGGGTCACTCTTGATGATGCTCAGAGAATCCTTTTTATTTTTATTTCAATTTCTAATACTTGGATTACAATGGTCCACTGCCCCTTAGAAACTTGTCTTCTTTTGGTTCACTTCTACTCATAGCATGTGTTCCCAGGGATATCTTAGATGAGATACTTATCTGCTAAGGATCTCCATTCCCATGTTCTTCTGACATTCCTTCTTCTTATCAGTCAGACATATTCAAAGACTTGTCTTTTTAATATCACTGTCTTTGTCATTGTTAACTATAACTTTTTGAAGACTTACCCTATTGAAATGCGGATGTGGCTCAGTGTTAAAATCCCTACATTGCCTGTATCAGATTGGGGATTGAATTCCTTGCACCACACACACACACACACACACACACACACACACACACACACACCATTATCTAATTGGAAAACAGATAGTTTAGAGAAAGTTTAGATCATTGTTTCCAGAGTTGTATATATGTTACAGTACTGGAATGTCAGTTTAGTTACATATTCAAAGATATGCACTTTAATATCTTTCTGCCAATATTTTGCACCAGTATTTTGATGCCCCCTTTAGCAATTACAACCCATTTTGCACATATCGGATGTAAAGGGGCAAAGTGCAAACATTATTGTGTACGGACTCATCAGCAATTGAGTCAGCAAATGCCTGTATCTATATAATATTGAAAGGTAAGCAAAACAATATCAGTATAATCCTGTTTACTATGAAATATAAAACTCAATTTTCCAACCAAATTTGTAATTTGAGTTGGAAATTTATAATGTAGAAATGAAGCAACATTCACTGACCTGTATTCTGGGGTTTAGTTGTTGTTGTTGTTCACTATTTTGTCACCTCTATGTTCCTCTAAAAACTTTTGCCATATTCAGAACCTGGTTTTATGAAAGAATATCCATATAAGAGGGACCTGGGATTAAGCCTAATATTAATATTTCAGAAACATTTGTTGAGTGAAGATGAAGGTTAATAATAGTAATTCTCATATTTACTATATCTGGAAGGAATCAAGTTGTTGGTTATTTGACTTTCTTCTTTATTTAAAAATTTTCAGTAACCTTTTATGTCTTTTAGGGATAAAGCCATGCCTAATAAAGTGGGAACCTATTGTATCCAGTTTAGTTTTATGATGGATAAAGCCAATATTCTTAACAGTGAACAGGTTTGCTTATTTTACTCTCTTATAACAACTTACCTCTATCTTATTTGGTTTGGAAATCAAATGTTTTGTTTAAAAGTGAATTAGTTATTGGGTGCCAAGTATAAACTATAATTTTTAGCAATGCTAGAAAATATTTAAGTTAGGCTAATGACCTGATACTGAAGTTACTTTTTCATCTTTTTTTGTCAAACTTGCAACCAGAATTTTAGTGTAAATCATGGTGAGATTGTTCCTGTTACCCATACATACGTACATACATACATACATGAAAATTTTCAGTAGCATAGAAGGTAGTAGAATTCTACATAATAAAATTGAAAGTTTTAACATATATCACCTCCATTTATTATTGTTTATGTGCAAAATTACTATTTCATGGGTGGAGGGGGCCAGACTGACTGAAGGTATTCAGAGGTTACTGCTGGCTCTACATTCAGAAATAGCATCTGGTGGACTGGGGGAACCATCTGGGGCACCAGGGGTTAACCTAGGTCAGCCATGTGCAAGGCAAGCGCCCTGCTCTCTTTCCTATCTCTCCAGCTCTCTACTGTTTTTTTTATTTTTTACTTTTTTTCATAATTTTTTTATTACTTTTTATTATATTTATTTATTGAATCACTGTGGGAAAAGTTACTAAGCTTTCAGGTTTAAGTCTCAGTCACACAATGATCAAACACCTTTCCCTTCACCAGTACTCATTTTTCACCACCAAGAACCCCAGTATACTCCCCCTACCACCCCTCCAAATGCCTGTGAGGCAGATGATTTCTACTTAACTCTTCTCTACATTGATTACATTCTTCATTTCGACAAAAGATGCACCATTATTGTTTAGAATTTCCCCCCAAACAATCAGAATTGCTGAAAAGGCATTGTGAAATACTTTGTTTTCTATAGCTGGTTATGAGAATCATATAATCTCGCGTGGCCGCAATAGCAGCCTCGTGATTTTGGATTTCTGCAATGAGCCAGATAATTACAAGGTTGGTTTCTGTGTGTCTGGTGTTATGGCTATGCTGGAGAGCCACTCATGAGGGGCAACTCATGACCTCGGTAGGGAATAAAGGAGGAGCTGGTACCGCCCCCCTTCCCATGAGACTGCAGTTACCCCATCACTTCCGGCTCATACCTGGCTTTCCTATAAGCTCTGAGGCGGCGGCCACCTTGCTGGCAGGGGGGGAAAAGGCAGAAGGGAGCAACACCCTTTCCCTCCCAGGGAGGCATGGCACCATAGTTTAACGCATGGTCCATTTGCTTTTCTGCCGCAAGCTGCCGGGCTCTGGATTAAGTTATTTTGCCTCTGGAGCCATGGCCGTGCCAGAGAGCCACTTGTGGGAGGCAACTCGTGACCTTGGTAGGTTGTGAAGGACGAGCCAGTACCGTCCCCCGTCCCATAAGACTGCAGTTGCCCCGTCACTTCCGTCTCATACCTAGCTTTCCAGTATGCTCCAAGGCGGCGGCCACCTTGCTGCCAGGGGGGAAAAGGTGTAAGGGAGTGACACCCTTTCCCTCCGGGGAGGCATGGCACCGTAGTTTAACGCATGGTCCATTCACTTTTCTGCCGCAAGCTGCCGGACTCTGGATTAAGTCCTTTTGCCTCTGGAGCCATGACCGTGCTGGAGAGCCACTCGTGGGGGGCAACTCATGACCTCGGGCATGAAGGACGAGCTAGTACCGCCCCCCTTCACATGAGACTATAGTTGTCTTGTCGCTGCCAGCTCATACCTGGCTTTCCAATAAGCTCTGAGGCGGCGGCCACCTTGTATGTGGTCCAGATGCATTTCTGCCAAAAGCTGCTGGGTTTTGAGATTTGTTTCTGACTGGGATCATGGCCATTAATTAGTTTGACCAGGAGCCAAAGAGGCCGTTTGTAGGCGGCAACTCAGGGTCTTGCTGGGGTGGTGAGGAAAGGGCTGGTTCCACCCCCATCTGGTGAGGCCCTGTGTGTCTCATCACTGCAGGTCAAGACCTGACTGTCCAGTGTTCTCTGGAGGATGGTGGTCACCAGGCCGCCAAGGGGAATAGACCAAGACACGGAACCTATTCCCACCTGGAGTGGCCCAGCACCAGTAACCTACTGCAGGAACAGAATGCATTTCTGCCAAAAGCCTTTGGGTTCCGAGACTCGTTTCTGAGTCTCTGGGATCATGGCTGTTAAGCCATTCAATCAGGAACCAGAGAGGCCATGCCTCCAATTATATAGCTGAGCTCATGGTGGTTTGTGGGTATGTGTCCCATATACCTAACTTTTGGCTGTTTACTTTCTTGGTAAACTTTGCCCCAAGTTTTTCGGGTCTGGCCAAAGGCACAGCAATAATTTTGGGATATCTGAAAGCCTGATGGTGCCATCAGGCTGCTGATACACTAGCCTCACAGGTACAAATTGACCTGCTGGCGGCACCATACCCCCTCTCTACTGTTTTTTAAAGCCTTAAATTTGTTTTCAGATTAAAGTAGATTTTATGAAATTAATTTCATAGCTTTTACCCTGAATTTTGTAAAATTAGTTGTTTGGTTTTGAGAGTATTGAAATATATTTTCTCATTTCTTCATACTCTTAAATACTAAACCTTAATTATTAATCAGCATGCCCCTTTTATTTTATAAGGTTATAGTTGATGTTCTCCCTAATCAGCCTGTGAAGTTAGTTCCTGAAATACAGCCAGCTACACCTGCTGTTTCAAATGTTCGCTCTGTTGCCAGCAGAACCTTGGTCCGAGACTTACACCTTAATATCACGGTATGTTTAGTCACTTAAAATGACAAAGGGAGAAAGATTGTTTCTAGTTATAGAATGCAAAGTAGTTACTATGAAATCAAATCTTGATTATTCAGTTTGACATTCTCGAGAAATACATGCATGTGAAATATTTATAAATACTTGAATACAAAGATCTATGAGGTCATACTATACTTAAAATCAAATATTCTAAGTAGGTTGCCCCAGATATCTGCTTACATTTTCTAATACCTTTAATCCCCTTTCTCATGTGTTACTAATTTTTTTTTTAATTTTTGTGGGGGGTGGGGGGCGGCACACCTGGTGGTGCTTAGGGCATACTCCTGGCTCTGTATTGAGGAATCACTTCGGGAACCACATGTGGTGCCAGGTATGGGGATCCGTTTGGACTCAGCTGTGTGCAAGGCAGCAAGCATTCTGTCCCCTATACTATCCTTCAGTCCCAGTACATTTTTTAATATCTGTTTCACTGAGGGACAGAAGGAAGTAATAAAATATTGGGAGTGGTGATGCCCACACCCAGTGGTGCTCAGGGATCACTCCTGGTGAGCTTGAGGTACTATATGGAGATGCCTGAGATTGAATCCATTCGGCCATTGCAAGTGAGCATCTTGCCCTCTGTGCTGTTTCTCTACCCTTAATTATTTTTGAGAGGGAGCCATTCATTCTTCTCTCCATAAGTCAATATGTGCTAAATGTATAAGAAGGTGAAAACTTGGGGGCTCGAGAAATAGTACAGCAGGTAGGGCACTTGCCTTGCGTGTTCAATCCCTGCATCCCATAGGATCACTCAGGCACAGCCAGGGGTAAATCCTGATCATTGCTGTCCCACCTCACTCCCCAAGAAAGGGTGGAAATTTTAACCTGGGAGTCTTTTTAATAAAGTTTGAAACTACCATGTTAGATGAAAGGAAGTTTCTGGTTCTTTTATTACCCTGGCATGTTTGTGCAGCACTTGCTGTGAGAACTGAGTTAATGTGCTTTGAGAAGGAAGGACTGGATATTTTCTTTACTTTTTTTTTTTTTTTTAAATTTTTACTAGTGAACACCATGAGGTACAGTTGTCGACTTACAAAGTTTTGTGCTTGGGTTTCAGTTATACAACGATCAAGTACCCATCCCTCCACCAGTGCCCATTATCCACCACCAATGATCCCAGTATCCCTTCACCCCCCCATCCCACTGCTCCTCTTTGACAGGGCTTTCTCTTTTGTTCTCTCTCTCCTCTTGGGTGCTGAGGTTTGCAAAAGAGACATTGAGTGGCAATCATGTTTGGTCTATGGTTTACTTTCAGCATGCATCTTCCATCCAGGGAGGATCCTCCCAATACCCTTTACTTGGTGCTCCCTTCGCTATCTGAGGTGCCTTTTCCCCTACCATGTGTGGCTGTCCTCCAAGCCATGGGGTAAACCTCCTGGGCCCTTATTTTGGGTATTCTTGGGTGTTAAGTCTTCTATTTTGTTACTTTAAACAATGCTGCAATGAACAAACAAGTGCAGATGTCACTTCGACTATACTTTTTTGCTTCTCTGGAATATATTCCCAGGAGTGGTATTGCTGGGTCAAATGGGAGCTCAATTTCTAATTTTTTGAGAATCATCCATACTGTTTTCCAAAAGGGTTGAACCAGTCGGCATTCCCACCATTAGTGAAGGAGGGTCCCTTTCTCGCCACATCTGCGCCAGCACCAGTTGCTTTTGTTCTTTTGGATGTGGGCCAGTCTGTGTGGTGTGAGATGATATCTCATGGTTTTGATCTGCATCTCCCGGACTGAATATTTTAATAGTTGGGGCTTTATAAATACATTTGTATTTTTCAGGATTTATATGCTCCTAGGTTCAGTCATCTTACTCATTCTTCTAATTACTTTCTGTTGTTTAAGGATGACTACAATAATCGAACTGGAATGAATTTAGTTGGCACCATCATAGCTACCATCAGGGGTTCTAACGCAGAAGATATTGACACACCACTCTTCAATGGCAAAGTTAGGACGCTTGAATTTCCCTTTGTGAAAGGTTCAGCAGAAATCACGGTAATTTTTTTTTTTTTTGGTGGAAAAGATTTCTTTAATAGAATCACTGTCACTTTCACTGTCCTCTGATTGTTCACCGATTTGCTCAAGATATGCACAGTGCAACGACTTTCAGAAATACTGTCTCACATTCGTGATTATCCATTTAGTGATAATATCCTAAGCCCTTTGTTTTCAGGCCACATCCTGTAGTTTTCTGGGACTGTTCCCAGCTTTCCGCTATACAGTCGTTCCAGCAGGTGAGACTTGGGTCTCCTCCATTTAGAGCATGTGCCCAGTCCCACTGAGCCATGTCTTAGGCCCCCCCAATCTTGTTTTTGGTAGTGCTCAGGGTGGACCCCAGAGCCTGACATGAGAAGTTCTGCTAAACTGCATCCCCTGTCCCCAGACTTCTCTGATCACACTATTTGGCTACTCTGGGAGTATCTGATTCACATTCAGAGCAGTGTTGAGGGGAGGGAGGAGTGTCAAATTTCGTGTATTTCCTTGAATTCTGCCTTTGTAAAAACAGCATTTTAGGGCCAGGGATTTGATTCTGTGGGGGAATACATGTCTTACATGGGGTATACCTGGGCTCGATCCCCAGAACCACAAGAAAAGAAAGTATTTTTAAATTTTGAGACAGTTCTAATGCATTTCCTCCTCAGTAAGTATAAACCTACATCATATTTAAGGTTGTAATTGATTGGCTCAATCCTAAAAGAAAATTGTGTTTCTTTCCAAAACTTGTTTTCATCATCTGTACTCCCCTTGTCCTTTTTCTGTGTATATTCCTTTCAGTATAGCTGATTATTTCCTTAAGACAAGGATAGACATAACAGTCTTTTAAAGCTGCCAGACTTTCTGTTCTGCTGTGTCCTTATCTCTTTTCAATTCTTGGCATTTAGGGGAAATGTTACTTGCCACTTAAATTCACACTTTTAATTTTTATTATAGTGAAAGGTAAAGTGAAACATTTTGTCGTAATAAAATTTGATAATGAAAGTCGCATGTTGGAAAACAAAGGCTTAGCATGTTGAACATCAGAGTGTAAAATAAACCCCTAGCTCACTTTATCCTTTTCCTGTTTACCTGTGTCCTATTTGCCTGTCTCCCCACTTCCTGGGCATTTGAGGATTCTAGTGCTCTACACTGTTCCGAGGTTAAGACAGGAACTTAATTTGTTTCTCTAAAACTCCAAATAGTTCCTAAACTTCATGTCTTGCATTTGAATTTAAACTGGCAGTTTCTAATACAACTGAATAAGCAGAGAACTCGAAAGTCGTACCTGATTATCTCCATAAAATCCTGAAACAACAAGGGAGGCTCTGGAATCTGATTAGTAGCAAGAAGACATTTTTGTCACGGAAGTTGTTAAACAAATATACAACCTGTAATTTTAAATGTTCAACGTTAGCTTTATAGTAACATGAATATTTTAAATTATGTTTACAACAGGTTAAATATATTGTTAAAATTCTCTGTTGGTTTGACAGTTTCTGAAAGAAGTATCTAAATTTCATTCTGATGTTCATTTCTCATATTACAGATTCCTGTTTATATTTGGGTTTTATTTTTAGACTTCATTTTCTTCATTTCTCGTATTCTGTGTTTTTGTTTTGTTTTGTTTTGTGCTATACATTAGACATTACAAATTCTAAAACTTAATTTAGGAATGTCTGACTTAAGTGACAAAAAGGAAAATATTTTATATTTAACTAGACAAGAAATACAAACTACATACTGTAAGTGCACATAAGCAGAATTTTAAGAAGTTGATAATTAATGATGAGTATTAGGAAAAGAATCTTAAAAGAAAATTTGAGTAGAGACATTATGGTATATATCATTATGGATATGGATATGCACACATAGTGAAAGAATTTTTATAACCTAAAGAACGTTCTTAAAATTGATAAATAATAATCTAGAAGAAAAATTAACAGTCAGAAAATTTGTGAAGGCAATTAATGGAAGTGAGAGCATAAATGTCCAATAATAAGAAATATGACCTCAGTACTAATAAAGGAAATGCTAGTTAAAATAATAATCATTGTTTGTTTTTAATCCATCATCTAGGAAAAGAAATATTAAGTGTTGGCCAGTACCAAGGGAGCTGGATCTACGTACACTAATGGGAGAAGGATAAATTGATACAGCTGTGTGAAGGGAAATTTGATACTGCCTATTAAACTGTTTTAACTAGAATCTATTCTATGAGAGATAGAATGACTAGTTTAGAGAACAACAAATAAGTACTAAAAGATATTTTATTTGCTGAAATACAGTAGCTGTAAATTGTTGAAAATAAGTGGTCATCACTAGGAGGGGTTCTAGATAGCACATCTACACTTCGTGTAAATTTAAAAAACTGGTATCTCTGCATTCACCTGCATTGATCAAGACTGTCAAGAGCAAATTGCTAAAGTTTTAAGGTTTTCTTTTTCTTCCTTCTTAATACAGAAAGTACTTTATTTTTGTATGTTTATATTTATGTAACAGCTTTCAGAAATTTAATTGGAATTGGGGGGGCGTTTACCTGATAGTTTGTTGATTTTTGGGGAGGAAGAACTGTCAGCTGTAATTTATATATTGGGGGTGGGAGAAGGGGTGGTTTTTGGTGGAGTTGGTTATGGTATTCTATTTTAGACTTTAAAATTTGATTTCTCCAGCTGAAAGTCAAAACAGGTAGCAACTACTTCCTGCAAGATTCTTTTTAAAAATTCAGGTTATAAATTTATTTGCATTCTTAGTTAATTAAATGGTTTGATTTCAAATCAGAAGTTCTATCTGTGCTGAAAAAAGAAAATACAACTTAAGTACACAAATCTTTAGAGCTTTTGAAGACCTTTTGTTCTGTCACCTGGGAGAAGTGGGTCTAATCCCATGGTAACGGCTGTAACATAAACGCAGCATTGGGCTTTGGGTATTTCTGCCCGATTGTTTTTATAAGTTTGACACCATCCTTTTCATACTGCTTCAACTTAGAATGTTGGGATCAAGGTGATATCTCAGGTCAAGAGCAGTGGCCATTGGTGATTTCTGATTTGAAGAAGTGACTTGTAATTTTCTAGGTAAAAATTTTCTGTCTCTGGTAATGGTGGTGCTCTCTCGAGTGTCTAATGAATCTTAAGGTTAATCAGTACCTTTAACTTTAAATTTTACTAACTTATTTGAGAACAGTGCAATGAGATATATAACATTTATGCTTTGACAAATAACATCTCCTCTTTTTCTGTTTCTTAATGTCTTTTTCTTTATTTTAGAGTCTAGTTCTATCAGAAAACAGTCCCGGGAAAGACAGTACTGAATACTTTATTGTATTTGAGCCACAAATACCAGCTTTATCAAGAACATTAGAATCGTATATACTACCATTTATGTTTTACAATGGTAAGTTTCTGGGAAAGTAGAACATTTAGCTCGTTTGTGTATGTTAGGAGGCTTTGTGTTGCTCCTCATTAACTTGGTGCTTGTTAGTTTCTGATACAACTTTTTACTGAAGTGATAATTTTATTTTTGAAGTGATAATTTTTAACGCAATAAATTATCTGACTTTTTCTCCTAGACGTTAAGAAACAGCAGCAAATGGCAGCACTTACAAAAGAGAAGGACCAATTATCTAAATCTATTGTTATGTATAGAAGTTTATTTGAAGCCAGCAAACAGCTTGTTGATGAAATGAAGTGTAAGTCATTTTTTATTTAAAGGAAATTAAAAACTGTGCTTTGGACAGTGGTGAGGCAGAAGGTTGAAATGAGGTACAGACATTGGACTGCAGCTGAACGGTGACACTGCTGAAAAGGAATGGTGGTTTATATTCTTTATTTAATCTGAAGATGAAGTATACCTTCATTTTTCAATAAGTTGATATGCTTTTTCCCTATCAAAATTTGAGGCTTGGTTAAAAATCTGAATCTGAAGTGCATTTTTAACATAGCCTATCTAACTCCAGCTTCTGAAAGATAATAGATGACAGTGTCAGTGAGTGATGTGTAATTTAATTTTTAATTTGGATTGTGTTGCTCACATGCATGTTTGAATTTATTTAGAATATCTGCTATATGTCACATCTTTGAAATAAATAACATGTACTAATCCTGAAGCAAGTGCAAAATGCTGCAATTTTTAATAATGTTTGCATACTTCAAGATATTTATTAATTCTTTATCATCTCTTCATTTGTCACTTTTTGCTGTAGCTTTTAGCATAGTTACTAATTTGATCTATTATCAGTAAATATGTTCTGCCAGCATCCAAATGCTCTCTTGTGTGTATCCAAGGCCAAGAATATTTAATAGGTGATAGAAGCTAAAAGCAATGAGATAATACATCATTTGTAAACTAAAAACTTTCTATAAAGTTATGTATAAGTGTTATACGAATTGGGTTAAGAAAATTACCCAGGATAATTTGCAGTTTGAAATCCAGTATTTTTTCTCTCTCTACTTTACTTTTCTTTTTTTTGTATATTAAATATGAACCTTAGATATTTTTAGTTTGGTTGTACGTCTTTAAAGGCCAGTAATTTTAGCAGCAATTGTTTAAACGGAGGTATGGTGAAAATAGTTTAAAAAAACTATTTTGGGAACTGTCACAAATTAAGGCAGTTGACTTTTGTTCATGATTTCAGGCCAAGTTGAAGAAGCAAAATTAAAAGAGGCTCAATTGCGAGGTGAATTGAAAACACATAATATTGACATTCCTGCAACACAACAGGTACCATTTCCAAGTATATGCTGAAGGACTTTTTTCTTTTTAATATAGATCATGCTTTTATCTTTAATAATTTAGTAGGAATGTTACAAGTACTCTTGTTTCAGAGTACATAAGACATGATTTCAATGCCTCGTTGAATAGTAGTAGGCATTGAAAGGAGCTAACAGAATCATAGTGCTCCTTATAAAGGAATTAACTTGTATTTCTGTTACTATATTAGTAAATGCCACTAATAATACTCTGATTTGAGAATTAGGTTGAAGAGGTCATGTAAAAATGTATGTGATCACAAAGAAAATGATGTAAAATAATAAGAAAATAGATTTGTTGTTGTTGTTGTTATATTTATTGAACCACTGTGGTAAAAGTTACAAAGCTTTCAGGTTTAAGTCTCAGTCATACAACGGTCAAACACCTTTCCCTTCGCCAGTACTTATTCTTCACCACCAAGAACCCTAATATACCCCCCACCCCTCCCAATGCCTGTGAGGCAGATGATTTCTACTTATCTCTCTCTCTACTTTGATTACATTATTTCGACAAAAGATGCACCATTATTGTTGAGAGTTTCTGCCCAACAATCAGAACTGCTGAAAAGGGAAAACAATAAATTTTTATGACTAAATTCTCTTGTGTGTATCTAGTTTTAAAGAGAAGTTGTCTTACGAGTTGGATATTAATGAAGTTATGTAAAAGTAGTGCTTTGTATTCCTATAGCCATATTCTTAAAGTTACATTATTCTAACTTTATGCCTTGAGTTACCTAAATGGTGTTTTTTTTTTTTTTCCCCTGTGATCATGACCAGCTGTCGGGTTATGAGAGTACTTTCTCTTTATAAATTACAGGTGCCACACATTGAAGCACTTTTGAAGAGAAAACTGTCAGAACAGGAAGAACTAAAGAAGAGACCTAGAAGATCATGCACTCTCCCGAACTATACTAAAGGCAGTGGAGATGTTTTGGGAAAGGTTTGTCAGACTTTTAAGGGGCAATAGTTTTATTACCTTGTTTCCTTTGCAGTGTACTTTAAAATGATACTGTAATAGAAGTGTCCATTTCTTTGCTACTTTTTCACTTCTACCAAAACTTACTATAAAGTAAAGTAAAGGCCCTCCCGTTGATCATCGATTTGGGCCCAGTAACGTCTCCATTGGAGACTTTGTTGTTACTGTGTCTGGCATATCGAATACTCTTGGTAGCTTGCCAGGCTCTCCGAGAGGGGCGGAGGAATCGAACTCGGGTCGGCCATGTTGGCTGCGTGCAAGGCAGACGCCCTACCCACTGTGCTATTGCTCCAGCCCAAACTTACAATAATAACTTACTATATAACTATAATAACTATAATAACTTACTATAATAGGCAGAATTTAAATTGGAAGCACTGTCCTCCCATTGTTCATCGATTTGCTCTCGCGGGGCCCAGTAACGTCTCCGTTGTGAGACTTGTTGTTACTGTGTTTGGCATATGGGATACATCACGGGGAGCTTGCAAAGCAGGAGCTTGCCAGGCTTTGCCGTGTGGGCAAGATCCTATCAGTAGCTGGCCGGGCTCTTCGAGAGATGTGGAGGAATCGAACCCGGCTTGGTAAGGCTGACTGCGCACAAGGCAAACACCCTACCACTGTGCTATCGCTCCAGCCCTTAAATTGGAAATGTCTAATAAATTTCCTTGGGTTGTGGCAGAAACTTTTAGATATTTCAGTTCAAATCTTACTGTCTCCTTAGAGGTGCTTTCAATGTCAGATAACTCTATTAGGCATCCAAGACCCTTACAGATTTCAGATTTCAGGGAGAGAGTAAAGTGTTAACGATCAGATTTCTCTGTGTTAGGAGTTAGGTGGATATTGTGAGAGCAGTCTCTGGATGCAGCCAAAATTTTAAGTTGGTGTGGGAGTTAGGGAGAGGGAACCAGTTAAAAAGGGCAATTTTTTGCCAAGATAAAGAGTCCTATTCTTCTTTTTCTTATATTTTCTCCCTATTTGGTTTTGCTTCATATCTGATAATTAAATTTTCATTGTTATCCTTTCTGAACATTTTTAACCTTACTTTTTTTCTGGATCAGAAATTGTGTACCATTCCCTTATTTTTCAGTCAACACCATCAGGTTTTAATGGTGCTAAGGTCTGTGGTACATGTATGTGTGTTTTAATTCTTAAAGGTTTCTATTTATCATGCTTATCTACCTTTGTTTTAAATTGTTGTCTACCTTTGTTTTAAATTGAGGAAACTACCAAGGTTGTGTTGCAAGCAAGTAGCACCATTCCTTAGCAACAGGGGTATTGGACTCCAGCTTTGTTCATCATTCCTCACTGCCTGGGTGTAGCATTCTGCTTTCACAAATACTGTTAACTTTATGTAGTATTTTGATCTTCACATTTTAGCACAGTCCTCCCGTTGTTCATTGATTTGCTTGAGTGGGCAAAGTCTCCATCATGAGATTTGTTGCTACTGTGTTTGGCATATTGAATATGTCACGGGCAGCTTCCCAGCTTTGCCGTGTGGGCAAGATACTCTCAGCAGCTTGCCAGACTCTGAGAGGGGCAAAGGAATCAGACCTGGCTCTGCCGAGCCAGCTGCGTGCAAGGCAAACACCATACTGCTGTGCTATTGCTCCAGCATTTACCTTGCACGAGGCTGACCTAGATTTGATCCCCAGCATCTCATATGGTCCCCCGAGCATGACCAGGAGTAACCCCAGGGCATCACTGAGTGTGACCCAAAAAGCCAAAAATTAATTCTTTTTTAAAAAAAGAAATTGAAGTTAATGGGCTGGAGAGATAGAACTGCAGTGACCTTGCATGTGGCTGACTCAGATATGGTTCCAGGCACCACATAGGGTACACACACCCTGCCAAGGAGTGATCCCTGAGTGCAGAGTCAGGAGTGAGTCCTGAGCATTGCTGGGTATGGTCCCAAAACAAGCAGCCAGACAAAAAATTTAAAATTAGGGGCTGGAGCCATAGAGTTAGTACAGTGCGTCGGGCAACTTGCTTTGCTCGTAGCTGATCCCAGCACCTATCATGGTCCCCTAGGCCTGCCAGGAGGAAGCCCTGCGCCATGCTGGTTGAGGCTCAAAAAACAAAAATAAATAAAATTTAGGGTCAGAAGATTAGAGGACATGTTGTGCACATAGGAGCTCCGGATTGGGATTCTATGCCACACCTGCAATGCTCAGGGCTACTTCTGGCTCTGTGCTTGAGGGTGGTGAGGAGACTGCGCATTGGCAGTTACTAGTGTGTAGCAGCAATGCAAGCACCTTACTTAACCTCTGTGCTATCTCTCTGGCCTGAGCCTCAGATTCAACCCCCAGCAGAAATGGACCATGTGTTTTAAGTACTATTCATCTCCCTTTCATGAGGAAGAGTTAGTAATCTCTGAGAATGCCTAAAGTAAACTCGAGAAAAAAGCTGGAAAAGTAAGTCAAACTCAATATGGCGTAGTATATGTGGAAAAAATACCTGCGCTGCATGGTGTCTCGGGCACTGGAGGTGTGGCTCAAAAAGGGAGTGAAGAAATTAAAGTTATAAAAACAACTTGTTGATAAATCAGGAGCCAGAAGTTAGATGCAAGTCAAGGTTTCTGACTTCTGTAGTAGTTTCTTTAGAAGATGCTACCTAACATAGCAGGCAAGCTGTTCCTGGGCGCAGGGAGTGAGTAATGGCACCTCGCACCTCTGAACATTAAACAAGTGTGGCCATGTTTCCGCCGAGCCACATTGCATTATGATCTATATCCGAAATATGAACATTGAAAAATTTATTACAAACTACATTGATGTATTCAAATTTATATATTGGACAACAGTGCTAATATTTTTTAGAAATTCATTCCTTAAGACCAGTTCATAGATGTAGTCGTGATTCTGAGTTTCTGGATATCTACAGTTATCCTGGTTTCAGGAGCTATTACATTTTCAGTTTTTCACTTGATAATAAATTCTTGCTCAATAAATACTGTAATTAGAGATAAAATATATCAGTCTTCTATTCAGTTGTTCTTTATTCTATAACTTTGAAAATCTATAGGGATTTTCTGGTCTCATTTTATAGTTTCTTTTCTGTCCTCGCAAAGTCTTAAATCTTCACAGGAAGAAGATTCACTCTTTCCAAATCTGATTAATCTAATCTGTGTTTATTTCTTAAGTCTTCATACTTACCTATAAAAACAAAATAATCAATGTTGTAGAGGATGAGGGGGATTTTCTTTCAACCTCTATGGTGTGTTTATTTTTAATAACAAAGCTACCTCAATTTCTTTGTCTTTTTAATACTAGGTATCTTGAAATAACATGTATAGTTCTTATGTTTATATATGTTCAGCTCCCTTCCCTGAGGAAGAATAATATCTATGAAAGTGCCTTAATCAAAAAAAAAAAAACCTGAAAAAGTAGGTAAAACTTAATATGATGTAGTACATGCAGAAAAAATAAGGCTATATATGTCTTAGAAATAGTAGATTTGGGGGAGAAAACAAGCCGGTACCATATACTATCAAAAGTTTTAACAAAGTATGATATTAATTTGCCAAGTAGAGATTCTAGTCATGTCTTCACTTAAGTTATTGCCAGGGTAAGGGTGGTAGTACAGCGTGTAGGGCACTTGCCTTGCAAACAGCCAATCCGGGCTCAATCCCTGTCAGCTCATGTGGTCTCCTAAGTCCTCCAAGAGTGATTTCTGAACACAGAACCTGGGTGAAACCTACTGAGCATATGTGATGCCAAAACAAAATCTCACAACAGAACAGATAATTTCCTGTATTCAAGCCAGTGAGTTTTTGTTTTGAGGATATTTGTTTATTCATGTGTTTTTGAGAAAATTAATTTGCTTGGACTCTTTAAATAATTGGTGTCAGGCTGGGGCTGGGACTCTGGTAGAGTGCTTACCTTGCATGGGGGAGACCCTGGGTTTGATCCCTGGCACTGCCCTTCACCCCCAATTTATATGTATATGTATGTATCCATGTCTTGTGTAAATACAAGTATTTGTCTTGATTTTTGTTTTTTTAAACTGGGTTGTAGATTGCACACCTTGCACAAATTGAGGATGATAGAGCTGCAGTGGTCATTTCTTGGCATCTGGCAAGTGACATGGACTGCGTGGTCACCCTGACCACCGATGCTGCACGCCGCATCTACAATGAGACCCAGGGTCGCCAGCAGGTGCTGCCCCTTGATTCTATCTATAAGAAGAATCTTCCAGATTGGAAAAGGTCAGGAAAATAGATGTTTTTTCCTAAAATGTTTTCTTTTTTTTTTTTTCTAATCTGTGTGCTTAATTTAAATTTGAGTGTTTTCTCTAAAAGTTACATAAACTTTAAAGTAACTGAGAGTACATGTTATTTTTTGCTTAACAGAAATGTGCTTTTTTTTTTTTTCATTAAGTTCAGTATTACAATATATTTGATTGTGTGTGCTTGCCACCATGTGTGTCTGTTAAATGTTTATATATGTGCACACTCGAACCCAAAGCAAATGTTTGTCCTTTGTAGTAGGAAAGATGTCATTATCATTAGCAGGGTGTGGAACTTTATTTGCAGAAAGGGTATATTTGACTTTAATTTTTCTTATGCCCCGTGGAAATGGATCAGGCATCAGTAGGTAGAGAAAGTCCCTATTGAAACTGTCATTGACAAAGTCGAAATGTAAGGAACTTCCATTTTAACTTCAATGCAAAGCCTGGCAAGCTACCCGTGACATATTCGATATGCCAAACACAGTAACAACAAGTCTCACAATGGAGACATTACTGGGCCCGCTCGAGCAAATAGGTGAACAACGGGAGGGCAGTGATAGTAAATCTGATCTCATTCAGAATTGTTTTCTCATTTACTTTTTAAAAGGATTTTAGGGATTAACCGTGGAAACAGGCATTTTTCGTCTAAATTTTAAACTGGTATAAGTAGTTTAAAATATTTTGCTCTCTCATTTTCAAATTCTGAAAGAAAGCTTTGCACTGCCATCATTTGTCAAGAAAGGGGACTCTTATTAACGACTAGGCTAGAGGGATAGTACAGCAGATAGAAGGGCTGTGCTATTGATCCCCAGTGTTCCCACTAGGAGCGATCCCTGAGCACATAGCCAGGAGTAAGCCCTGAGCACCTCTGGGAATAACCCCCCAAGAAATTTAAGAAAAAATAAAAAAGGGCTAGAAAGGGCTAGTGCCTCAATAATCTTACATTTCCTTCTTTGTTTTCTGGACTATATACTGCAGGGATTGAGCCTGGGCTGTCTGCATGTAGAGAATTGCTCTGTAGCCCGCAGAACCATCTCCCTGGCCCCTAACATTTCATTTTGTAGTTTAAAAATAGATTGAGGTAATAGCTAAAATTTTAACTCAAGATTTGTTTCTAGTGGAGTTCATGCCCAATTCAATCAGCCTAATCAATGGCTGAATAAATAGTCATACTCCTACACTAAAATTAAAAAATTCTAAAATCTCTTATCAGCTGCAAGGACAAAATCTATTTTAAATAACCTTGGAACTCTTATTAGATAATAATTATTGTGATGATACGGGTAATACATTCCGTGAGAAGAATTTTTCTTTCCAGAGGGCCTTTCTTACCTCCACACCACCTGAAGACCAACTTAAGAGTTGCTGGTTTAAGGAGAGTGTGAGGTTTCCTTTTTGAGCTTCTGTTTGCTCTAGTATCCAGTGTCCTCTCTCTGTTTCTGGCATTGCTACCTGGATCCCAGAGCTCTAACCCCACCCCAGCACCCTTCCTTTGAGATTCAGGAAAACCACTCACAGGAAAAGCCTTTGGCACCTCCGTCCACTTTCATTTCTTGAAACCCTGTTACTCCATTTGCCCCCTGTGCTAAGGACAGGCAGACAGAGTGCTGAGTTTACCTGTTGCTTATGTCAGTCTTGTATGTAACATGTAATCCACCCTTTTCCTCTTCCATTCTAGGCCCACCTCCACATCAGTTAGCACCCTTGATTAGGACCAGCCCTAAAAAAATGCTTTTCTCCTTCTTTGGCAAACAAAGCAGCAGTTAGTGTATATTTTACAAAGTAATTGAAGAAAAAGCAGATATTTTTATGTGCTGAACATTGGTTTCTAAGGACATAAAAGTTGATCACTTAATAGCATCATTTGTGGGCCAGAGAGAGCCCCGAAAGGGCTAGTGCACACGCTTTGCATGTGCAAGTTTCCCACCCATCAGCCCCATTGGCGTCTGAGTGCTGCCAGATGTGGCCAAAAACAAAATATAAAATGATCACTTGGTTAGGAAGTTGATTAGTAATATGTTGTATATTTGTGCTTCTTATATCTTAAAAGGTATTTCTTATAATTTTTGTTTTAAATCTTACATGTTTTGCTTGAAGACCGCTACCTCATTATCGAAACGGAAAATTACATTTTAAACCCATCGGAGATCCAGTCTTTGCCCGAACTTTGTTAACGTTTCCAGATAATGTAGAGCATTGTGAAACAGGTAAAGGAACTTTATGGTTTTATTTTATATAGCTGTTAGGTTTAAGATATTGATAGCTTATTGTTACAGAAGCTTATGTGCTTATTTAGGTTGTGATGGCTCAATACAAATTTTTCCTGTTAGATAAAAAATTTGGAGATAAAATATTCAGTAAAATTTTAATGTTAGCATTATTTCTAAGACATCTTTGCAGTGTACAATAATTTTTTTAATTATTTATTGAATTTTTCAGTATTTGGTATGCTGTTAGGAGACACCATTCTTTTGGATAATTTGGATGCTGCCAATCATTATAGAAAAGAGGTATGTGTTTGAATGAACTTTTTTTTTAATGTTATGTAAGAAACCGGCCCAGAAATGATATCAGAGCCAGGGAGATGACTTGAGATCTGGATGCATGCAGGCATCCCAGGTTCAACCCGTCATCACGGCACCCCCAAACACTGCCAAGCAACACAGCTACCAGCTACTCACTAGCCTTAACAGAATCAGTTTAATTCCTATGAATTGATAAGCAGCATAAAATTGGGCAAAGTATATGACTGACATGGCCAAAATGCAAATTTAAATGAGATCTGTTATGAGCTATGAAAGTATCTGACTCACAACTGATAATTATTGGTGACAGTACAGGGAGAAACGTACATAATCTCTAGATATTATGTTACATGAGATAAGTGTAATTTGCTGTGGTCTTCTTTAGTTGCTAGAGCTGCTGTGTGACACACTAGCATAGATTGGATCATTTGGCAGAGGGGAGGAGGGCAGGAGGCGGGGGAGGGAGATTTGGGCCACACCCAGCAGTGCTCAGGGCTTACTCCTGGCTCTGCACTCACAGTTCACCCTTTGGGATGCCGGAGGTCAAACCCAAGTTGGTCATGTGCACGGCAAGCATCCTACCTGCTTTGCTATCAGTCCCGTCCCCAGTCGAGTAATTTAAACAGTAGAAATTGTCATCAGTTGTCACCTAGAAACTGTCATAGTTGCAGAAGTTTGAAATCGAAAAGTGAAGGTGTGTGCCGGGTAGGTTTCTCTATGAAGCCTATGTTAGAGGGTCTATTTGTAACTTTTCCCCAGGCTTTATCTTCCTGCATTTGTTCATGTCTGTATCTCCCAAATTTCACCATAAGAAGGTGACAACATTCTGGATAAGAACCCATTTGATCCTCAAAATGAGATCCCATTTGAGTAACAAATTTGAACTTCAGTATATGAATTTAGAGGATCGTAGACTTGAACTCAAACTATTTAAAGGAGGACAGTTTGGCCACTTTAGTTTCATCTGCTATTGCCGTGTAATAACATTCAATGAGAACATTCAGTGAGAATGTTGTCTCTTTGAAATTGCTTTTTGTTTTTGTTTTGACTTTTTTGGGTCACACACGGTGATGTTCAGGGGTTTTTCCTGGTTCTGCACTCAGAAATTACTACTGGCAGTACTTGGGGGACCATATGGAATGCCAGGGATTTAACCCAGGTCAGCTGCATGCAAGGTAAACGCTCTGCTTGCTGTACTACTTTTACTGACATGGTAGTGAACTTGATCAGACAGTACAATTAGGGGAAACGCCAGTGCACTTGAACGGAAAGATTAATTCATGGGCCTGAGTGATAGTACAATGGGTAAGGTGTGGGCATCCCCTGTGGTTCCCCGAGCACCGCCAGGAGTAATTACTGGGATCAGAGCCGGGAGTAACCCCTGAGCATTGCGGAGGGGGGGAGGGGAGAGGGACATGCCAGGAGTAACCCCTCAGCATTGCCAAGTGTGACCCAACGAAGGAAAAATATGTATGTGTGTTACGGGTGCTGGGTTGGCTCCAGCCTCCTTCCGGCCTGTGCCCCATACCGGGGCCCTATCCCCAGAGCTGATACGCTCATCTTTAAGGTAGTAACCCAAGACTGAGCACTAAACATGTTGTCGTGAGAACATTTGTCAAGTTTATTGATCTTCAGTATCAGTTTCCATTCCCCCGAACAGATCAGGTCAGGAGATGGACTCAGGCCCTTTCCTGGGAGCCTGCCGCACCCCGACACAGTGGCTCGGTCAGTGTCAGAGGCGCTCCTTGCCGCCTGCAGTCACCTATGTGAGCTGTCATATGTAGGAGTCATTACTAGCTGGGTAGAATTCTTAAGTTCTGGCCAGGGTATTATTATATATAAATTCAGCTCGTGGCTTAGAAAACAGAAGTCTAGAGCAAATCTGTGAAAGATGAGATTATTTTACTAAGAAAACAGCTTACTAAGTAAACTACAGACTTTCTTCAAAGAGTATCTTAGCATGTTTTACAGTTTAGGTAGCCAGTATGTTGGTGGGCGAGAGGGGGAGGAAGTCTGTCAAGTTTAATTCCTAGTATTTTACATTTTATGGACTGGACTCTGCACCAGGCTGAGGGGCAGGTGAGAGCCCTTCCCACCCCAAGGGACCCAATGCCGGCAGCTGACCTCCACTACCCAGCCACTACTACGCTCCAGACCGCTTTGTGGACCGCTCGACCGCTTCCTACCCATTTTTCACAGTTACTACAATATATCTGATGGGGTACAGACAGTAGGCAACAAATCATAGAGAGAAATATATAAATATATGCCTCTCAGAGAGCCTGGCAAGATACCACAAGTATCAACGCCTGCACGGGCAGAGCCTGGCAAGCTCCCTGTGGCATATTTGATATGCCAAATACAGTAAACGCAACAGGTGTCATTCCCCTGACCCTGATAAAGCCTCCAATCGTTGGGGAAAATCGAGTAAGAAGAGGCTGCTAAAATCTCGGGGCTGGGAGGAATAGAGTCGTTACTGGCGCCTGCTCGAGTAATTCGACGAACAATGGGATGACAGTGATACTCTTTCTTTGAAAGGTTGAAGTACATTTTAATGACAGTAATTACTATTCTTTTACTTGTAACAGGTTGTTAAAATCACACACTGTCCTACACTGTTAACCAGAGATGGAGATCGCATTCGAAGTAATGGGAAGTTTGGGGGCCTTCAGAATAAAGCTCCTCCAATGGATAAACTTCGAGGGATGGTATTTGGAGCTCCAGTACCCAAACAGTGCCTCGTCTTAGGGGACCAAATAGGTATGTTATTTACATACATAATAATCTCTAATTTGGTTTTAATTCTTTACATGGGACTTGTGAATTGAAATTCTACATAAAAACTAACCAAGAATGGGTCGGAGTAGGTAGAGCGTTGGTTGGCCTTGATTGTAACTGACCTGGTTCAGTTCCCGGAATCCCATGTGGCCACCTCAAGCACTGCTGGGTGTGGTCCAAACAAAGGAAAAAAGCAAAGTACTTATCCAGTACTTTATTTTTATCTTGTATTTCAGCTTTCTTATATTAGGTAGTTCAACTTATATAAAAGTAGGGGTTTCACTCTCTTTGTCCTTGAAATAAAATACTATCATTGTTGAATAAATGATATTTTGTCAAACAGTTATACTGCTCTTTTATATGAGGATTGGTAACTGGAATACATAGTTTTTTTTTTTTTTAAAAAAAGTCTTGCTCTGAACAATAGCACAGCAGGTAGGGTGCTTGCCTTACACGCAGCTGACCCAGTTCAGTTGTGTGTGATCCCCCAGACATTGCCAGGAGTGATCCCTGAGCACCACCCAGTTGGCCCCCAAACCACCAATCAGCCAGATCTTGCCTGCGCTGTCCTTCCATCTTCCCTTCACCAGCCATGCCCCCAGTCTCGTTAGTTAGCCATTATCACATCTCTCTGTGCTCTGACATATTTTAGACCATTACCTTAGAATCTATTTGCCCTCAATTTTAGAGTTCCAGTATACTTGCATATTGACTTTTCCGGCAAAAAAATAGTTTGTTGTCAGCCTTTGTTTAAAAGAAAAAAAAAAACTAGTGATAAAATACATAGTTTGCACACTTCAGCATTTTTAAGTGTGCAAGGCTTATGATCTTAAATTACATTGTTAGTGGTTTCCCACACACAGTTTCAACACCACACCCATCACCACCACACCCTTCTCAGGTAGGTTTTCTGCTTTGTCTGGGTCTTCACAGAGCTTCTCCGGCAGTACCGCACTGCTGTGTGCAGATTGGGCACCGTGAACAAGGATCTTAGTGGCCAGCTTGAGTACCTTCACACTCCGGATATGAAGAAGAAAAAGCAGGAACTGGATGAACAGGAGAAAAGTCTGAAACTTATAGAACAAAAGCTAGGTATGTGCTTGCTTTTTGTTAATGTCTACTTTCATTGCCTGAAGAAAAATGAAAGAAACCAGCCACAAGAAGAAAGGATATAAGTGTTCCAGGTCTTTGTCAGTTGAAAGATAACTCTTGATCTCAGGTCATCTAGTAATTGTTTAATATTCTCAGCAGAATATTCTCAGTAAGAAGCATTCTCATAGAAAGAAGCATTCTTACTTTTCTTGAAGTTGACATATTTTTCTTGTAATAACCTTGGTCTTCTAAGTTAGCTTTATATATCTTCTGTATTTATAGGTATGACTCCCACAAATAAAAGTAATGATACACGTCATCAAACAAAAGTTGAAATGACTGAATGTCTGATTCCTCCTAAGAGAATGAGAAGAGAATCTACAAGACAAAGTAGGTGAGTCTGTGTGTTCTGAGAGTTACTGGCTAGTTCATCAACTTAGCTTTGTAATAGTGTGTGTGTCTGGTTGCCCTCTGGTGAGAATTAGTTTGAAAAAAAAAGATACTGTAGATAAGACCTAATTATTTTCTCCTACATTTTTTCTTTCGGATTTTTTTTCCACACCTGGCTATGCGCTCAGGGTTCACTCCTGGCAGGCTTGGGACCATATGGGATCAAACAGGGGATCAAACCCAGGTTGGCTGCGTGCAAGGCAAGTGCCCTACCCACTTATTATTGCTCCAGCCCCAATTCTCTAAATAATTTTTCCTAATTTTTTAGAAATATTGGTAGTTGACTTTTAGATTATTAAAAGATTGGGTGGTAAGATTTAAATTGCTTTGATATTTGTCTTTCAAGTACAGTGCATTTTCTTAGACTCAGCATCTTGTAGGCATCAGACTGCCAAGCTATTTGTTTATTGCTTATTTAAAAATGACTTGCTGTGGGGTTAATTTGGGAAAATTATACCACTGAGATCCATGTTCTGCAGCCACTGGTCTGAGCGGCTATGCAAAGCAGACACTGGTCCATAGGTATAAAAAAGTTCAATGATGCTGACTTAGGTAGGTCACCAAACAAAGAGAAAACTGCCGTTTTTAGTCTTAAGACCATTTCATAGACATGAAATCAAAGCTTATTTTGGACTGTGGTGTTTGATCTTATTTTGCGTCTATTCCATACCTATTAAAATGCTCATTTTGTGTGTGGAAATAAAAGTGGCATAGTAGGAGCTGGAGATAGTGCAGTAAGGGAAGGTGCTTGCCTTGTACGGTCAGCCCAGGTTCAATACCAAGCACTTCATATGGTTTCCTGACCATAGCCAGGTGTAGTCCACCCCAAATCCCCTCCAAAAACAGAAAAGAAAAAAAAGTGACACTTAATCCTCAAAAAATTCTACAGTCTTTTGCAGAAGAAGAGTTTAAAAGTAACTGTATATAAATATACAGGATAATGTTAAGGTCTATGAAAAAAAAGACTGCATTGATCTAAAATAATAGGAAACATTTTATTGGTCATCAGGAAAGATGCACTTGAGAAAAAGTCTGACGGATGAAGTCAGCCATCTAGAGATTGGTTTCAGTAGAGGGGGATGGAGAGCAGTGAAAGAATGAGTGTGGTGTGTTTGAAAACCTGTGCTGTATAGCTAGAGTGGGCAGGAGGGAGAAGTTCTAAGGAGTGGTCACAGAGGGTAGGCAGTGACAGCACCAAGTCATGTGTCACAAAATATTGAGATGAAATTCTTTATATTCTCAATAAATTGAGTACTTGTGCTAGTAGGATTTAAAAAAAATGGTATCTTAGATTAATTGACTTTAAGGTAAATGAGGAAAAAGAATTAATGAAATAGGGTTTTTTGTTTTTAACAATTTGGTTATTCATCTATATGAGACAAATTTCTACACAACAGGTTGTGAATGAAATGTTTTATCATATGCCTGTTAAGAAAAACCAAAACTGATCACAGAAAGTATATTTGTTGATAAACATTTAAAAAAGATCAACAAAGGATGTAGACAATTTTTATAAATCATGGATTCAAATTATGGCAAAATCCCCTATTTACAATGAAAATTAATCGATACTTATGGAAGACATGAACATTATTATGGAAATAAATCTGTTTTATGGAAAAGACGTGTTAGCTATCTTTCATGGTAATTGCATAATTGGAGAAATTTCCTTTACATGAAAATTAAGCATAGAAACACAAAAACACATTTTTTTGGTCATAGCTGGTGATGCTCAGAGGTTATTCCTGCTTCTACACTTAGGAGTAACTCCTGGCAGTAGTCAGGTGACCACATCGGTGCCTGGAATTGAATCCTGATAATCAGCTGCATGCAAGGCAAATACCCTACCTACTATCTGTCCAACTCAGATCTTTGGATTTTTATTTGCTCAGGACTTACTTTTGACTCTATGCTTAGGGATCAAACCTGGGTTAACCTTGTACAAAGCAAATGCCCTACCTGCTGTACTATCTTTCCAATCCCTGGTGATACGTTTAAAACCATGGAAAAATAAACAGATTGTTCACCTCAGCTATTAATATAAAATATCTAGGAAATGAGAATCAGTAGTCAAATGAATAAGTGAAAAATTGGAGGTACTAGAGAAAGGTAAAATTGACAAACCTCTGGTCTTGGCAGCACCTCAAGGACATTTGCTGTTTGTGGTGGAGTAGGGATAATTTCTATTTCATGAAACCTCTAACTGAGCTTTCTTTTTGAACAAGGAGTATTATATTTATTTATTTATTTATTTATTGGGGGAAATTAGGGGGTGTTGGATCTGTACGGAATAGATGCAAAATAAGATCAAACACCACAGTCTGAAAGAAACTTAGATTTCATTTCTACAAAATGGTATTAGTCCAAGGGGGGGTTGTTAAGCCACACCTGGCAGTACTCCAGGCTTCCTTATGGCTCTGCTCAGAAATCACTCCTTGTGGGCTTGTTCCCCACAGAAAGTGAACAAAGAAATGTGGAAGGAGGAGGTTTAGTTGATTACATATGGTAGAAGCCTTAAAGGCGTTTAGAATTAATTTCTCAACAAATCAAAGAAGGCTCAGTTTTTGCAAGTATACATGAAATAAGGAGGAGTTGGAAACAATTAATGTCACCAGGAAATAAGCCTACATCTTTGAGGCTGTGCAAATAATGATAACTGGTTCCAGAGAATGAACTTAGAGCAGCCAGCCAGTGGTTTAAGACATGGGTTTATTGTTTACTTGAAAAGCAGACCAGACTAGACCAGTTGCCTGCAGGTTTGTCAGGAAAGATTATATGATACGAATCAAAGGCAAAAATCAGACAGCTGTGTGCAGCAGCATCTTAAAAGGATGGTAGCCAGGGGAGGTTAGAGTCATAGGACAGTGAATGGGTTGGGCATTTGCCTTGCACGCGGTCATCCCAGGTTCAATCCCCAGCATCCCATATGGTCCCCTGTGCCCTGCCAGGACTAGTTCCTGAGGGCAGAGCCAGGAGTAAACCCTAAGCATTGCCGGGTATGACCCAAAAAGTAAAAAATAAAAGGGGTGAGGGAGTAGGAGGGATAAATATGCTATCCTATGTCTAAACATTTATGGAAACTCCTGTACATAAAGCTGCCTTTTCCGTAGAATGTAACTCTCCAGGGTATGACCCAGGGATATTCTCAGCTCCATGCCCAAAAGGCTGTAAGTGGAAAGGGTGTCTCCTGGACCATGGTGCAGAATGTATGGTATTGTTACCTCATTGATGCAAGAGGGTAGAAGAAGGAACTACTGGATATAAAAATAAAGTGAAAGAAAACACCGAATGCAACATGTTGATCAAATGCAAGTTGTATGTCTATAAATCAAATAATATACATTTAGTATTATACTCCATAATGTCATATATATACTTTACATTTGGGGGGGGGGGGCTGGGGAGAGAGAAAAGTGGGTAGCACAGGGGTAGCTTGTGTTACATGCAGTCGACCTGGATATGATCACCATCATCCCATATGGTCTCCCAAGCCAACCAGGAGTAACCCGAGGACTACCAGGTGTGGCCGCCCCCCAAAAATTAAATTTTGTTGGAGTTTTTAAAAGAAATGGGGTTTGTTTTAGGGATGAATTTTATTGAAACTGGTATGGGAAATATTGCAACATATAAGCAGTATTTTTATTTTTGTTTTATTTTATTGAATCACCATGAGATAGTTGCAAGCTTTCATGTTTGGGTTACAATCACACAATGATCAAACACCCATCTCTCCACCAGTTCTCCACCAATGCACATTCCCCACCACCAATATCCCCTTTTCCATCCTCTTTCTGCCTCCATGGCAGACAATATTCCCCATTATCTGCTTTTGGGCATTATGGTTTGCAATACAGACACTGAGAAGTTACTATGTTTTGTCCTTTATCTGTTTTCTGCACACATCTCCCATCCCAACCAATTCCTCCAGCCATCTTTTTCTGAGAGATCCCTTCTCTATACCAGCTGTCCTCTCCAGCTGTCTTCTCCCTTTTTCTCATGAGGCAGGCTTCCAGCTATGGAGCAATTTTCCTGTCCCGTGTGTCTACTGTCCTTAGGTGTCAGCCTCATGTTATGTTGTTTTATACTCCAAAAATGAGTCCTTCTATGTCTGTCCCTCTCTTTCTGACTCATTTCACTCAGCATGATACTTTCCATGTCTATCCATTTATAAGCAAAGTTCACGACTTTATCTCTTCTGACAACTGCATAGTATTCCATTGTGTAGATGTACCAAGGTTTCTTTAACCAGTCATCTGTTCTAGGGCACTTTCGCTGTTTCCAGATTTTGGCTATTGTGAACAGTGCTGCAATGAACATATAGGTACAGATGTCGTTTCTACTGTGCTTTTTTGGGATATATTCCCAGAAATGGTATTGTGGGGTCATATGGAAGCTCAATTTCTAGTTTTTGAAGGACTATCCATATTGTTTTCCAGAAAGGCTGGACTAGTGGGCATTCCCACCAGCAGTGAAAGAGCATCCCTTTTTCCCCACATCCACGCCAGCACTGGTTCTTTTGTTCTTTTGAATGTGTGCCAGTCTCTGTGGTGTGAGATGATATCTTTTGATTTGCATCTCCCTGATGGCTAGTGATGTGGAACATTTTTTCATGTGCCTTTTGACCATTTGTATTTCTTTTTTGGGGAAACTTCTCTTCATTTCTTCTCCCCATTTTTTGATGGCATTGGAGGTTTTTTTCCTTGAACAATTCTACTAGTGTCTTGTATATCCTGGATATTAATCCCTTATCAGATGGGTATTGGGTAAATATTCTTTCCCATTCTGTGGGCTTTCTGTATTTTGGTCACTGTTTCTTTTGAAGTGCAGAAGCTTCTTAGTTTCATGTAGTCCCATTTGTTTTTGTTTGCTTCCACTTACATGGTCAGTATATGCAGTAGTTTTAAAGGGGGATCTGGACTTGGTCAGTCCTGAGTGGTGCTTGGGACTGCTCCTAGCTCTGTGCTCATTGATTGCTCCCAGAGTGCTCAGGTGTCAGATTGAGCTGGGCTCAGCATCATGCAAGCCTCAATCTTTGTACTGTCTCCAGCCCTCCAAATTTTAATATTTAAAAAATTCTTTTTTCCATACAAAATCTTCAAAATTTAGAACACAGCAAACCTCAGTCATAACTAGCTACAGTGCAAGTGCTTTGGAACCATACGTCAGTAGTGGCTACTGTTTTAAAAAAGAACTTAGGATAGAAATCTATCCTGTGCATCCTTACCTCATCTTATTTCCCAGAGGCAGTTTTTGTGTAACTGTTTATCCTGTTGTCCCTTTTCTTTCTTTGGCCATGAAGCACCTTTCAGGAAGAACAGTGCAGCCAGGCTGCTGAGCTGAGTGCTGTTATGTGCTGGCCAACCTGACTTTTGGACTGAATTGTTCTGCATCATTTTAGATTTTTCCAATCATGATTTGTTATATTCTGAATATAGTGGCCAAATAATCTAGATATGTGGGAGACAGTCAACCCCATGGAACCCCTAAGAGTCTGTGGGGGGGGCAGGTGGAGATGGGGGGATCCACACCTGACATTTCTCCAGGATTACTCCTTGCTCCATGCTCACGGACCACTCCTAGCTGGGCGCAGGGGACCCATATGGGGTACCAGGCATCCAACCCAGTGTCAGCTGTGTGCAAGGCAAACTCCCTACCTGCTTTCTGGTCCCCTCCTGTTAATACTTCAAATTGTTTCATTTAAGGAATAAAGAAGTAATCCTTAGAATGTGGGGCTGAGGTGACCCTTCATGACACAGATCCTTGCCTTTTGATGTGGATGGCACCCTTTGTTTTTTGAGCTCCCCCAGTGCCTTGCACTAGGGTTGGTCCTAATAGTGCTCAAGGCACCTTGTCGCCTGGGTCCCCCAGGGAGAGAGCATATGTACTCCAGTCCTTGGAACCGCCTACTTTGGAGGCTTTGGGGTGTTTTTGTGTACCTCTGAGTTACTGTATTCAAGGGTTCAATGAATCTAAGAATTCTCATAGCTCCATTGAATACTTTAACATCTGGGTCAGGAAAGGAAAACTTTGATACTTAAAATGTTTCTCTTTTTCTCCACTTTGAGCAGGATTATAACCAAAGCGGATGTGTGAAAGTCTCTGAGGAGAGTGGCCCTTGAGTCTCACTGAGAGCACTGACTTCTGCAAGTGATTTTTGGAAGACCACGAGTGCAATTTATCAGACTGGATAATCTGGGGACAATGCAAGAATCTGGGCACACAGTGCCATGTCAGGCCAGCTGAGAAGAATCAGGCATCTCTTCAGTTCCACAGCTCATGGGACAGTACGAATTTACTGGGATTGTTCCAGGCACTGGTGCCCTTGCTTTTCATTTCTTGCAGTGTGTCAGAGGAAATGCACAAGTATGGCAGTGGCTAAAATTGACATGTAGCATTTATAATTCTGAAAGAAAGTTAACGTACTTTTTTTCCAGTATGATGATCATGGGTATGCTAGAACTGTTTATTGGAAGCAAACTTTTTTAATTCCTTTTTTAGTGGATTTATTTAACAAAACTTTTGTTGTGTCAGAAGAACACTTTAAAGGTTAGATATTTAAGTGTAAATATGCGAAGAAACTCTTAATGAAGAATTTAGAATAAAAAAATAGAAAAAAGTACAGAGAATCAGGTGCTGATACTTCAAAAATATTGATGTGCTTGCGATATTAGCATTATGACTTTCTAAAGACACCTGTGTATATATGCAGCTCCATCCGTTTTTATAAGTACTGTTTAACTTTACTAATCCTAGATTATATACTGTAGGCCTTAATTCTACATTTACATTATTTTATAATTTTTTATTACTATTTTTAACAGCTTAAAGTTGGTCAGACTCGTTACTGCAATAAGGATATGTTAGAAACTGCTGCAAAAATACTTGAGTTGGTGTATTCAAGCTAACATGTCAATATTCATGTCTGTGTAAGTCCAGGACTGTATGTCTGTGAAATTGTTTTGTAAGAAGATACTTTTGGTATACAGTTTTGTGTCCCAGGAAATGTGTATTTTTTAATCCTTTCTAAATATACAGTGAGGTGAATATAAGAGTGTTCCTTCGCCCGTTTCTTTCTTTAAAATAAAAACTCTATAAAAGTCACATTGATTAAAAACAGTCATCATGTTGACCTGTCTCTGTAATGGAAGGCACTTGCTGTATTGAAGAATGGCTCTCTCGCCTCCCCCGTGCTCTCCTGCTTAGCTGACAACAGTGCTCTGCAGCAGCTCTGTGTTGATCAGGCCTGCATGTGCCCACTGCATGTCACCATTGCCTCAGGGGTCTGACTTTCTTTTCAGATGTGATGCTCTTAACATTTAGTAGGCTGCAGTATGGTGTAAACCTGGCTTTTGTATCAACTAAACACAAAATTGGATGACTCAATTGCAAGAGTTGTAGCAGTGCTGCAGTTACCTAAAGAAAATCCTGAAATCCTTCTGGGGCTGTAACGTCTACACCTCACTGTATATGTTAGCTTGAATACACCAGCTAGAGGGGCTGAGCCTCCTGAGACTGACACCCCCACATACAAAGTGAGGATTTCAGCTTGCTGGTGATCTCCCCTTGTGTAAACCCCTTTTACCCTGGTGACGCTAGGAGTGATCACACATTAACTGATGTTCATGGGCTCTCCGGACAGCTCTCTCACGCCACTCAGTGCTCTTAAACTGCTTCCCCACTTGGGATGGGCATTGCCTTGGGCCAATGAGGGAGGATTGAGGGCCAAGCTGGTTGGTGATTGGTTGCCGTTTATTCCATTCTCATCTCTCCCAAACTCTCCACACCTCTCTCCACCTCTGGCCACAACTCTCTCCCCACCTCGCAACTCTCGCAGCTCTCTCCAACCCTCACTAAACATACTCCACAATGCGCTCTCCAACTCTCACTATCTCTGTCTCTTGCTCTGCCCACAGCTCCCACTCTGCCTCTCTCCAACTCTTTGCCTTCTTTTACTCTGTTCCCCTAGTCTCCTCAGGCACCACTTTTACCACCTCTTCCCTAACTATGCCTCCCAAACCACGCCTTCCCCTGGGAAGCGCAAACAACATGTTTTTCAAGCCTTCCTGACCACCTGCAACCCACGAGGGCAAGACAGCTCTTAAGGTGTGTTTCTCCTCTCCTTAGATCAGAAACTTAATTAACATCTTAATTCTACTTCCTAATATTTGCCATTCTCTATGTTATCCTACATCCCCTGCCCTTATTTTAATTTTCATTGCCCAGCCATCTTTTTATGCATGTTTTTCACCCGTGAATGCAGAGGGGCAGGATTCCAGCAGCTAAGACTTCACTGAGATTCAGAAAGCTTACTGTTCTACACGGAGCAGGTGGGCCAAATTGCCTCTGCTTTTGAGACCCCTTAAAGAAGTTAAACTGTGACCACCACTACTTGGTAGGGCTTTATAACAAAAATAGTAGTATATCCCACCCATGGTTAAAGCGTTGACACCAAATGGTCCCCAGATTATCCCCAACACCGCCACCATGTAACTTCAATGTCCTTGGGCTCGCATTTGGGGAAAGAACATGGAGCAGAAAACACTGGAGTGGGCTAGAGTGCATGCTCTGTATGCATGGCCCTGGTCAGCGCATGGTTTCCCCAAGAATCATCAGGAGTAGCCCCTGAGTACAGCTGGTGTGGCCTGAGCACGCAAAATAGAGCTTGATATGACATGAGGTCCATAGGTCCCACTCGGCTGAAACTGGGCCACCGTGGTTGTGGCACACTGAACACAGAAACCCGGAAGCAGCACAGAGGATGTCAAGCCACAGCCTGCTGTTCAGAACTAGCTCCTAAGTGTGCTGTCACCCCCAGATCCAGCACCCTGGCTTGGGCAGGGCAGGGAGGAGGGCGTGCAGTTTTCTGACGGTAATAGACGGAATATATGTACCTATCACAAAAATGGATTTATATAGGAGAAACAGTTTTACATTACTGAATGAAACTACTATGAATCTGTTGCCAGTTGATATTTATACAGAAAATTGAGCAACCATTTTAGTTTTCAAGTCAGCCTGGCAGGGCTCAGGGACTATCCAGGCTCAGCTGGGGATCACTTCTGTCAGTGCTCGGGGACCATTTGTGATGCTGGAAATTGAATCTTAAACACATACTCAGCCTTTTGAACCATGTGTCCAGCCCAGTCATTTTAAAACCTGAGGTCAGGGGTTGGAGTTACAGCAACCCAGTTCTAGTCAAACCAGCTTTGATCCCTAGCATCTCATATAGCCCCCTGAGCCCAGTCAGGAGTGATTCCTAAGCACGGAGCCAGGAGTAATCCCTTAGCATTGCCAAGTGTGGCTCAAAAACCAAAAAGTTCAACAATGTCAATCTATAAAATCCCTTTCCCAGCATTTAACACATTAACACTTAACTGATTTTATTCTTCTAGTATCAGTGATCCTCTTGAAATTTAAGAAATTTCTATATATTATGCCTTGAATTTTTTTTTCCCTTTGGCTTTTTTACCCCCTTAGGCTCAAGAATTAATCGTGGCTATGCTCGGGGACCATATGGGATGCCTGGAATCAAATCTGGTTAACCATGTACAAGGCAAACGCCCTACCCACTGTACTGCCCCATTTGTTGAATTTTTTGTTGTTGTTGTTTGGAATGCACTGTAGCACTGTCTGTAGCACTGTCCTCCCATTGTTCATCAATTTGCTCGAGCGGGCCCAGTAACGTCTCTTTTGTGAGACTTACTACTGTGCTTGTCAGATCGAATACGTCATGGGTAGCTTGCCAGGCTTTGCCATACGGGTGAGATACTCTCGGTAGCTTGCCAGGCTCTTCGAGAGGGATGGAGGAATTGAACCTGGTTAGACTGGGCCGGCTGCACGCAAGACAGACACCCTACCGCTGTGCTATAGCTCTGGCATGCTCTGTGTATTTAATTTTATTGTGTTATTATAGAACCTTACATTTTTAATGAAATAAAATCATACAGAAAATTAGCAGGCCAGGCACTGGCCTCTGAGCAATACCAACAAATGCCTCCACACAACTCCTATATATATGATTAAAATATTAGGGCACTGACTATGCATCTACCATCATAATCATATGGGGTCCCCAAGTACCACGAGGGTACTGTCAGGTGTGGCCCCAGAACAAAAAGAGGAGAACCCAGAGTGATGGTACAGCAAGTGGGGTATTTGCACTGTACTATCTCTTCCACCCATGGTGTGTTTGTGTGTTGGGGGGGGGGGTGAGTTTTTTTATAAAGGTAGGAGAATCAAACCAGCACGAAGATATAGCAGTTATACACAAATAGGTACCAAATAATATCCCAGAATATATGAAACAAAAACTGACAGTTGAACTAACAGCAACAATAATTGGAGATGACCCTACTTTTAATAATGGGTAGGACTATACATTATACATTACTATTCTATGCTAAAATAGAATACTCAACAATACAAACTTCGTGGACTTAACAGACATAGAACGTTCCACTCAATAATCATTGTAAGTGCACTTCTCAGGATAAACCAGGAACTAAGAAACCTTGGCAAATTTCAGTGAACCTCGTCTCCTTGGCCGCAGTGTCCCCAAGGGCTTGCACAGTGCAGTTTTGGATCCTGCACACACATGGTTGCTGTGCAACAAGAGATGTCAAACAACAGGGTCACTGTGGTCTCAAACATGAGGGTAGGAGGAATCTGTAGCAAATCCACCATCTTACTCATGCAAGGATAGGCCTTGACCACTAAGACATCCCTGGGCCTCCAACCTCAGCAGTTGTAAAAGGACAAACAGTATGAAGAAAATTCTTCGACCATAATACCATTGATTTTTGCAATAAACTCCGGAATATATAGAAATGAACGACACGCTCAGGTTGCCTTGACACCACAGGACCCAAATGGCACTGCACATGTGGGTGCAGTTGGCCAGATATCTCCGGGAGTAGCATTGGAGCCCACTAGAATCCTTGGAAGCTCCCTCCCCACCAAAATGAAACAATCCAGGAATATATAAAAAAAAATTATAGGCCCTGACCAAGTAGGATTTATTTCAGGAATGTAAGCTTGGGTTACATCTGAAAATTGATTCATGGAATAAATTTATCAATGGATTTAACACAATCTAATCCCATGTCTATAGGTGCAGGGGGAAAAAAAAATATACAACACCCAAACACCTAATAGGAGGGCACTCTGCCAGATAAAGTTCATCTAGAGAAAGCTAGATCATTGTACTTTGTGGTAGGACTAGATGCTTCTAGATGCTATTCTTCAGTCAGGAGTAAGATCAGGATAGCCTGTGCTTGCAATTCCTAGTCAATATTATATAAGGATTTCTATCGAGAACAGTGAAGAAAAAATCAAGGGGACCAAGATTGGAAAAGGGAAAAAATACAAAATTTTTTAAAGACTGGAAAAAGTGCCACTGTCTTTTATATATATCACATGCTTTTGTGGAAAACTAAGCCACCTAAGCTTAAGAACAACGGAGTTTACAAGAGTTGTGGGATACAAAACCAGTATGCAAAAATTAGTCTATTTGCAATGAACAATGCAAAAATGAAATTAGACAATTCTGTCCAGAATAGCATTAAAAATATGACACAAAGGAAATTTGTAGAGGCTGTAGAAATCCACAGATACTCCCTATGATTAACTGTGTCTTTTGGTCCCCCAGTTTTCTTCTGCCTACAAAGTAGGCTCAAAAAAATACAAAACAAGTTTTCTTCTGCCTACTTCTCCCCCAGTTTTCTTCTGCCTACTAAGTAGGCTTAAAAAATACAAAACAAAAGAACAACAAAAAGATTTCTCCTGAAGTATAGAATACAGAACGTGCATTCTGGGCTTCAGATGGAATACAAATATTTTTTCCCCATGACAAAGTAATTAGAAATACTTTAAATCCTGGGACCAGCGAGATAGTGCAGTGGACAGGTTGCTTGCTTTGCACATAATAAGCCAGGTTCTATCCCCTGTACTACATATGGTCCTTGAGTTCCACCAGGAGAGATGCCTGAGCACAAAACCAGGAGTAAGCATTGAGCAATGAAGATATCACTACAGGATGAACCTCTCAAGCCCATGCTATCTTTTCATCTCCTATGTTCTTTCAAGCTCCTGTTCTGTCTTGAACATGCATTCCTTCCTTCACCCCCCTACTTTCCTACTTTTGTCCTATCTTTCTAAGTTTTGTTTATAATAAAAACTGTCTTGTTCCACAATTATCACTATAGTTTTAGGATTTCCAGCTCACTGAATTCCAGTTCATAATGATTGCTACTAATGATTATACTGCTTTTTGTATTTTATCCTTCACTTCTAAAAAGGTGTTTTTCTAGATCGTTATCCCTTTTGGTCTTCTAATACCATTTTTTTCTCTTTTGTCCTGGTCTTCATATTTTCCCTACTGTTCTGCATCTTCCCTCCCGTAAAACCAAGATTCATGAGCTAAAAAAAAAAATATGTTAAAATTAAGTTCAGCAGCTGAAATGACACTTCTTGCTGAAGGCCAGGTGACCAGCACCCCTTGGTTTCTTAAGTACCCACGGTAGTGACTCATGAGAACAGAGCCAGGAATAGCCCTAAGCACTGCCAGATGTAACCCCCCAGCCAAAAATAAAATACCAAAAGAAGTGGGGGGGGGGGCACTAGAGAATACAGTGGGTATGGTGCTTGCCTTGCACCTGGCAGATCTGGGTTCAGTCCCTGAGCACAGCCAGGAGTGATCCCTGAACACAAAGCCAGAATTAAGCCTCGGGTGTGACCCAAAATATAACAACAACAACAGAAAGGTCAAAAAGATGAAAAAGCTCTTCTTTCATTATGTTGTCATGCGCTGGCTTCGGTGGACGGTGTGCCCACTGGACTCGTGGCTATCACAGCTCAGGTTGGTCTATCTGCTGAGTAGAATGACCACAAAGGCAAGTAGTTCTACTCTGGACAGTTCCTCATCTCTGCCTTGTACACCCCCTTCCTCTGTTGTGCACCCCCAGAGCGCAAAGACCTGGTTTATATATACTCCGGCTCCCTGCCCCTTGTTCTTGTTTCTGCTCTCTGATTGGTTGACCACGGTCACTTACTGCCCAATCGGATTGTGTACATATGTAATGGGCTAACGGAAATTCCTAACGGCTGTAACTGTCACTTTTCCTCCGCAGTGGCCTGGGATCTGCACTCTCTAATTATTTATATATTATTGGTTTATAGGACAGGTCAGTTAAATCACGTCTGAGGAACTGAGACGGGTTATCCGGCCTGTCCCTCTTTTTGTCTTTATTTGGAAATTTTGTATTTTTACGCCATTCCAGCTGTGCCCAGAACTTAACTCCTGACTCTACGTTTATGAACCACTGCTAGCAGGACCCAAGGGACCATATGCGGTGCCGGGTTGTCGAACCCGTGTCAGTAACACGTGACCCAGCAGAGCCACTGTACTTACTGTTCCCACCACTAAATTGCAATAATTTAGTGTAATAAAATAGGGGACTGGAACCATAGTCCAGCGAATAAGGTGTTTGCCTTGCACGTATCTTCCCCCAGATCCTCCAGATTCGATCACATATGGTCCCTATCAGGCCCACCAGAAGTTACCCCTAAGCTTTGTAGGGTGTGACCCAAATACCAAAAGAAAAAGGTTTATAAAGAAATTAGAACTAGTAAATTATCCAAGAAAAAAAATAGAGCAAAATGAAATGGCAACCTACTAAATGGAAGAAAATATGTCTTAAATTCATGCAACTTAATAGCAAAATATTTCAGGTGAGCAAAGATTTTGAATAGACATTTTCCCAAAGAAGATATGCAGAGGACTGGGGGGCACAGGAGAAAGTAAAACATAATCAATCTTCAGGGAAATACAAATCTAAACCACAATGAGATATCACTTCATGGTTGCTATTATTGTTAACCTTTTTTTGTTTGTTTTGGGCCATACTCAGCAATGCTGAGGGCACCTGCACTCAGTTGTCTATCACTCTAGTCAGTTATCAAGGAAGCATATGGGATGCTGGGGATAGAACCCAGGTGCAAGGCAAGTGCCTTACCCACTGTACTATCCAGTCCATTATCAATTTGTTTTAGAAACAGTGGTTTAGAGAGAAACTGCTAGTGAGGCTGTGGATAAAAAGAAAGTCTGCATTATTGCTGGTAGTATAAATTGGTGCATTCACTGTGAAAAACAAGATGAATATTCCTAAAAAATTAAATAAAAACTATGATGTAAACCAACATTTCCCTGTTAGGTATTTATCATTTTGTTTGCTTGTTTGAGGGCCACACCCAGCGATACTCAGGGCTTACTCCTGGCTCTGCACACTAGGATCATTTCTGAGCAACCTGCGGACCATATGGGATGCTGGGAATTGATCCCTAGTCAGCCATGTCCAAGGCAAGTGCCCTGTTCACTGTCACTCCACTCCCCAGGTATTTGGAATTGCAGATAGAAATGAGTGTGCGTACAGTAAACTGCAGAGACAGAGTTGCTGGCTGACAGGACTTCCTAACAAAGGGACTTAGGCATCTCAAGGAGACACTTCTGAGCTGAAAGCCTAAATACCATCCTCACCCCACCCTGCCCCACAAAGTTGATTGAATCTGGTATCTAGGGAACCACCCATGGACTACACCTGGCAGTGATCAGGGGGCTACTCTGAACTCAGTATTGGGGGAGGGGTATCTCTGGTAGAACTCAAAGACCATATGGTGCTGGGGATAGACCCTGGATCTCATGCATGCAAAGCTTGGGCTCAGCCTTTGAGCTTCCATTTACTTGTTTCCCATATTTTATGTTGGAATCAATGAAGCTAAAATATTTTATGTAAATCTTCCAGTGCCTATGTGCAAGACTTTCTAGGGGTTATGGATCTAGGGACATCTTTGATGTGCTCAGGGCAGGATATTTGATGGCTCAAATATAAAAAGGAATGCAGAATTGCTTCCGAAAGCATTTGCACTAGTTTGTCCTCTCCCAACAGTGTAAGCGAGTTTCTCTCTGCATCCATAAACATAGCATTGTCGGTTTTTTAATGTTGGTTGGTTATAGTATGTGGAGGTATATGTCTTATAGATTAATTAGGTATTAATCAGATTTTTCAATGTCATCTGTAATATATGAAGGTATCTATTTCATACATAATAGGTATTAAAATGCACTCACATAATTATTAATAAAGTAGAGTATATTTTATTTTATTTACTCTTTTGTGGGGTTTGGACCACACCTAGCAGTGCTCAGGCTTCTCTGGGCTCTGTCAGGGATCACTTCTGGGGGTGCTTTGGCATCATATGCAGTACCAGAGATTGCACTGAGCTCAGCATGTGCAGGCAAGTGCCTTACTGCACTATCTCTCCTGTCCCAGGTTTTAATTTTTCTATTGATTTTTTTCTTTTTTCTTTTACCTTTTTGTAGCTGTGGTGATGAGATTGCACAGGTGTTTGGCTCGGGTGCTTACTGGGGTTGCAGACTTTCCCGTTGGTGCTCACCTATGTCCTCTCCAGGGACTGCTTGGCCAAGGTGCTCACACATTTTCAGTCATGGTGCTCACTTAGGTCAGGGTTGCACCTTTTGTTGAGGAGCCGGCACACACATGGCTGTGGTATGTCAGGGATCCCACTCCTGTTGCAAGAGCAGAACCTGTAGGCCCTTACTTGGCACATGTGGTGGGAGCAAGGCCAGAATTCATTGCTTTGAGCTTGCATGGGTGTCGCCTGTTGCTGCGCTATTCCAATGCCCCTACTTCTCTCTTTCTTATGAATTTAAGATTGTTTTTCATTAAGGCCTCTCTCAATTTCTAAACTCTTATATGTGAAAGGATCTGAAGTTAAAAAAAAAAATAAACACACGTCCTTTTCATGCCCTACCGAGGTCATGAGTTGACCCCCACAAGCGGCTCTCTGGCATGGCCATGGCTCCAGAGGCAAAAGGACTTAATCCAGAAACCGGCCGCTTGCGGTAGAGAAGTGAATGGACCATGCGTTAAACTACAGTGCCATGCCTCCCTGGGAGGGAAAGGGTGTTGCTCCTTTCTCCCTTTTTCTCTCCTGGCAGCAAGGTGGCCGCCGCCTCAGAGCTTATAGGAAAGCCAGGTATGAGCCGGTGGTGATGGAGCAACTGCAGCCTAATGGGAAGGGGGATGGTACCGGCTCATCCTTCACGCCCTACCGAGGTCATGAGTTGCCCCCCACAAGCAGTTCTCTGGCACGGCCATGGCTCCAGAGGCAAAAGGGCTTAGTCCAGAGCCCAGCAGCTTGCAGAAGAAAAGTGAATGAACCATGCGTTAAACTACGTCACCATGCCTCCCCAGGAGGGAAAGGGTGTTGCTCCCTTCTGCCTTTTTCCCCCCTGGCAGCAAGGTGGCCGCTGCCTCAGAGCTTATAGGAAAGATAGGTACTAGCTGGTGGTGACAGGGCAACTGCAGTCTCATGGGAAGGGGGGGGCGGTACCGGCACGTCCTTCATTCCCTACCGAGGTCACGAGTTACTCCCCCTGAGCGGCTCTCTGGCATGGCCATAACACCAGACACACAGAAACCAACCTTGTAATTATCTGGCTCTTTGCAGAAATCCAAAATCATGGCCGCACAACATTACATGATTCTCAAAACCAGCTATAGAAAACAAAATATTTCACAATGCCATTTCAGCAATTCTGATTGTTTGGGGGGAAATTCTAAACAATAATGGTGCATCTTTTGTCGAAATGAAGAATGTAATCAATGTAGAGAAGAGTTAAGTAGAAATCATCTGCCTCACAGTCATTTGATGGGGTGGGAGGGGGGATATACTGGGGTTCTTGGTAGTGAAAAATGAGTACTGGTGAAGGGAAAGGTGTTTGATCATTGTATGACCGAGACTTAAACCTGAAAGCCTAGTAACTTCCCACAGTGATTCAAAAAATAAATACCAAAACAAAAAAAATTTTTTTTTACTTTTAAGGTGGAATTCATGCCCAATTCAATCAGCTAATCAGTGGCTGAATAAATAGCAGTACTCCTACAAAAAAAATAATAAACAAACTTCAGAAAATGAACAAAGACTGCTGGGTCCTATAGGTGGAGTTGGAGTTCTCCTGGTTTGGAAGTAAAAATGCATACAGAGAGAGCAATTAGTGGAAAGATTAGAATTGCTGTAGGCCCTCAGATCAACTCTAATAAGAAGAAAGATCAAAAGGAAACATTTTCCCTCTCTAACCCTTGTCATGCAAATTAGATTTATTTCTAGATTTACTATTCCTAATTTTTGAAGACAGAGTTTTTTTGAGTTATATTATTTTTATTTAAACCTCATATTTTTCTCTATCCATGTAGTCTTTTTTTTCTTTTTGGGTCAGACCCAGCGATGCTCAGAGGTTACTCCTGGCACTTGCACTCAGAAATTACTCCTGGCGGTGCTTGGGGAACCATATGGGATGCTGGGAATCAAACCCAGGCTGGCCACGTGCAAAGCAAATGCCCTACCTGCTGTTCTATTGCTCTAGCCCCTATCCATGTAGTTCTTAATCTCTCTTTTTTCGACATTCTTAGTTTGTTTCGTTATGTCCTGGGAAGGGAGTTTCACTTGCACATTGACCAAACCAGACGTGAGGATGCAAATGCAAGACCCATTTATCGCTAGCTTGAGCTAGGGTCCAAGTCTCATCCAATGCAGTGGAGTCTTGACAAGGACTCTGACTCTAAATTCTAAGCAGCTTATATAGGATTTGATTACATAATAGCATTTTTTTCTAGGAACTGGCAATATGCTTCCAATTCTGGTCCCTGTCTGTCCCATTACTTCAGGGACCAACATTATGTTTCCAATTCTTGGTCCCTGTCCAGTCCATGACTCCACTCCCTAGACCTTCTCTACTAGGCTGGGTGCCACTGCCCATGCCCCCCTACTCTGATAGGCTGTTGCTATGGGGTGGTTTATTTGCCCAGGGTGATACTGTTTTCTGAGAAGGAGGAACTTCCTGATGGGGGAAATCGAGACAGGCCTGCTGAGTTTCAGTCTTAAAGTGGAGCCTGTCATGGCTCCACTTCAGCCTCACAGTTCTCGTTTGTTGTTTGGGGGATGGTTTGGGAACCACACTTGGCAAAGCTCAGGGGCTACTCCTGACTGAGCTCAAGGTCACTTCAGACAGTGTTCAGGGGATCGTGTGGTCCCAGGAAGCAAATTAGGGTCTGCCCAACATGCAAGGTAAGTGCTTTGACCCATACTATCTCTCCAGCTCCTTGAAGAGTAGTTGTAATCTGAGGGGATGAATTTGTGTTTTCACAGTTTGTGTTAACTATGCACTCTGCCTTTGAAGACTCATCTCTGATAAAACACAACATATTTAGGCAAGGAGGAGGAAGCCATTCTTTCAATAAACAGTCCTCATTCTCAAAGCTCTCTCCGATTAAAATATTGAAGTATCTTAAAGAAGTATTCAAAACCCCGATCTAATGACCTTATTTTATCATGAATATGTCTTTTAGAAGACATGATTTATTTGTATTTCTCTTGGAATCATTTAGAGACAGCACTTCAAAGCTTGAAATGGGTTTTACTTATATTTGTTATCTCTAGAGTTGACAGATCTTTCTGGCCAAGCAGTGTTTTGGCAATATTTGGTTCTAAATGCCAACTTTTTGAAAGTACAGTCAGGGAAAACCATCATCATTCTGAGGCGACATTTATCAGCCTCACTTGGCCCCTATTACCTCATTTCTGAGGGTGGGAAGCGTTCTGGCTGGAGATCACATGCTTTGGCCTAGGGAGAGGGTGACTTATTTTGTTCTTCAGCTGACCTGGCTTCAGAGTCTGGTGGAGAAGGGCTGAGAATACTCATTTCTTGGCAGTATGGCCAGGGGGCAGCACTCTCTGAGTTGTGCCCATTTACAAATGGCGGGGGGGGGGGAAATAGAGTCACTGGAAGTTTGTCTCACAGGAGCAGTGGCTGTGATGTGAGCAGAGTTGGTAGAGGCCCGAGGAAAACTTCATAGGGTTTGAGATTTATTCAAGTTGTTTACATTTGTTAAAAGATAAAAACTGAAGTGTACTCTTCTTCAAAGTTTGGTTTTCAACTTGCTTCCAAGGGAGCACCCCAAGATACCCGTTCTCACCCAGATTTAATGTCTCCCCTGTTTGCTGTTTATGTTCATTGTCTTAGAAAAATCTAATACCTGTCTGCTTTCTTTCACTCGTCCACCAACTGTTGGATAACATTGTCCTTGCTTCCCCCATGCCCCCCCGCCCACCACCCATTGCCCCACCCGCCGAAGAAGCTTAGGTTTATTGAAATATTCCCACAACAGTGCCCCTGAGTCACACCAAATTTCATAAAGCACTAATAATCCTTTTAATAATAATAATGCTTTTCTGTTTTCTTTATGTCACTTGCATTGTCCTTTTTGTAAAGACACAGGAATACAGTTGACACTATGCTTTTGTAACATGGGAGTTAATTGACTCCAAATAATATTTACTCCTGAGCATCAATCTTTACTCAACTTAAGCCTCATTACCCTTAGCTAGCACTCCAAAAGCAGGGTCCCAATGAAGGAACTGGATGAACCCAGGTCAAGCTACCCTGGCATCAAAAGGAGACAAGTTAAGTGCCATAAGTATAATAGGTTAAGAGCATGGTCATGGAACAAGCTGTCATGACCCAAAAAGAAGTAACTGAATAAGGACCCTCCTGGGGTTAGGAAAGAGTAAACTGGCCTGAGAACTGTAGTCTGGGATATATAGCAAGATGTCCCTAGGAAGAGCCAACTTTTAAGTTTATTATATCTCTTACTGTATTCATACTAAATGACTAGAAAGATGATAAGTAAATTTTCTATGATTTGTTAAATGGATTACTAGCTGAGGAAAGAAGAAAGCAATATACCCTAGATGGAATCCCGCCCTTGAGTGAATCTCCTAGTAATCTAGTGCTAACCCCTCAGATGAGATTTTGTCCTTGAATTAATCTCCTAGAAATTCCCCTGAAGAAGTGGCTTTACATCTATTTGTTATTATGACAATGTTTAACCCCACCTATGTGTACCCCCACCCTTCATGATTTCTGTATAACTATACTGTAAGGGGAAAGAGAAGACTAGAAAGGAGAGGACTTTGAGGTCTCTGAGGAGAGTAGGATGATGGAACTATGATGTCAGGGACTACAACCAAAACTACAACTCTGGCTGTGCTGTAAGGGGAGAGATCAGACTATGCTGGGGAGGAGAGAAATAAACTGACTACTGACCAGCATGGGGCCCAGGCCCTGTTTCTCTGTTCCCCTTGTCCTTTGTCTGTCCATCGCCATGGGCTGGCCAGGGAATGGTTCTTGGCCACCAAACGCTCAAGTCCCGAGGGTGCCCCCACATCTCCTTTGGTAACTCACAACCAACCTTACTAATACTATGTGTTGGGCACTGCTCCAAGTTGAGGGATAAAATATAGATGAGTAGTTTTCACTCATCAAAACTATACCCAGAGTTGACAGCACAACAGGTCAAAATAAATGTGACTTTGGGGGAAAATTAATGATTGGAGGAAAACAAGACAAACATAGGGGTATTAATCTTGTTTTGCTTCACAATCTGGGTGCCGCTTATAGGCCTGTATACACTTTGTGAAAATCCATTGAGGTGATTATTGATGACTTAGATGGGCTCAAAATGTTAATAATCATAATACACAATAAAATTTAGCTCAGAGAACTACAACCTGTAATTAAAAGAAAAATATTATGAAACTGGAATCCACAGTAATCAAAGTTGAAACACAGTGGAAGTGAATTCAGCAACTTTTTAAATAATATTATTCTGATTTGTCCCAGGAATTCTGGCACCACTTTGCCCCCAAACGGCCCTTTGGAAAACATAAGCCTAGAATAATCAGGGAACAAAATGTTTTGTTTTTATGTTTTTAAATGTTAGGGGAAAAAAACATGTAGAGTGTACTAGGAACAAAGATATTTTCATGGGTATCCTTCAGCATTTTCTGAATATGAAATTCTTGTCTTACCTGTTTCCATTCAACAAAAGGTTTTAGCAATGTTGATTTGCCCATAATTTATTACTTAGATTGTTTTAGCATTTTTTTAGTATTTGTGTTTGTTTTGGACTACACCTTCCAGTGCTCAGGGGCTACTCCTGCCTCAGTACTCAGTGCCCTGGTGTTTGGATAACCACATGTAGTGCTGGAGACCTTCTGCACGTAGGCAAATGCTTGAACTATCTCTCCAGTCCCCATTTTAGTCTTTTTTTAAAATTTGTGATGGTGTGGTTGAGCCACATCTGGCAGTACTCAGGGGGTCATTCCTGGTAGTGCTCAGGGAACCATATGTGATGCCAGGCGGTGGAGCAAAACTTAACTCCTGTACTCCCTCTCCAGTCCTCTTTTAGATTTTTTCAAATAGTTTTATTTATCTATTATAAAATGTATGCCATTTTATAGAAGTTGTTTTATGAGTGTGGGTGGGGGGTTGACCATACCTGGTACTGTTAAAGGACTATTTCTGGTTCTACACAGAGTACCAAACCAGGGTCAGTCATGTGCAAGGCAGACACCTAGCCTCCTGCACCATCTCTCTTTTACCTATTTTAGTCTTTTTTTTTTTTGTTTTCGCTTTTTGGGTCACATCCGGCAATGTACAGGAGTTGCTCCTGGCTCTGCACTCAGGAATTACTCCTGGTGGTGCTCAGGGGACCATATGGGATGCTGGGAATTGAACCCGGGTCAGCCGCGTGCAAGGCAAACACCCTACCCGCTGTGCTATCACTCCAGCCCCTTATTTTAGTCTTTTAAACCAATAAATCAAAGATGTTAGTGGGGCTTTGATTGTGAGCTACATTTGAGTAGATGCGTGCTTTCCCTGCTTTGCACTATTTAAACATGGTATGGCATGGTCATGGCCCTTTTTTCCCTTTCTGTTTATGTGTTTGTTTGTTAATTTAGAACAAGTTTATAAAAACTTATAAACTTTGGGGGGATATAGTGTTACCATACCACAATCACAATTGAAGTTCCACTGTCATTTCCACCACCATTCATAGAACCTTTTCCATACATCCATATACATCCATATACAACTGATAACCTCAGTTCTGACTGGAATTAGCAGGGGTCATGATTGGCAATATAAGAATGAAAGTTCTGCATAATCTCACTCATATGAGAAATATAAAGCAATAAAGCGAGAGAATAAGCCACACCCAATGCAAACAAACCCTTCAAAAAGATGGCAGCAATGATAGCCAGAGCATTGAAACACAATGCAGTGCCATGATGCTGTTTTTCTTACTTAGTTTCTAAAGATGAGTTAAAGTAAGTCTGAGAAGACACAAACCCAAGTTTGTTCATGCAAATATGCAGCTTCATCAACAACTAACTAAACAACCAAATCTTTCAGTTAGTCTCCTATTTTTTTAATAATATAAACTTCAAAATATTACCAGTAAGAAACAGTAAAAAAAAAATTGCCCTAAGTAAAGTTATAATGTATAGCAGTACAATTGCTTCTCATTTTCTGATTTTATTATTTGCACGGACACTTTAGCCTTTATAAACAATGTTTATACAAACATAGTGTGGCTTTTCATTTATTTGAGGTGTCTTAGAGTGACCATATAATTTATTGTTCAAGCCCAGACACTTTTGAAGATGAAAGGAGACACTAAAAATAATTAACAGTGTTAACTGAGCCAACAAAAGAGTAACCTGGGATTGGCCCAGGGCAAATCAGGACATCTGGTCACCCTACTTCCCTTCAGATTGGGGGGAAGCATGAGGTTCTTTTTCTCTACCAGCCTGTTTTGTACAGATCCTGCAACTTATTCCTCGCGTTCATCACTCCTCGACTTTAACTGACGCCTGTGCATTATCTGTGAATACTTTTAAAACATATCTAGCTAAATAAATCTAGTAGTTGGACCCTCCTTTGGAAAAGAAAAATTAAATACAATGTATTTTTGGAAGAGGGGGGAATTTGTGCCATACTGTTCAGTGCTGACTCCTGACTCTGTGCTTAAGGATCACTCCTAGAGGGGCTTGGGGAACCATATGGAGTGTCAGGGATTGAACCTGCATTAGCCATGTGCAAGGCAAGTGCCTTACCCACTGTATGTCACTCTGGCCCACAATGTATTATTTTTAGAAATACAACGTACTGGGCCAAGAATGTACAAGAATGGCCTGCACCACCTGCTACTGCGGCCTCAACATTGGTTTGAGTTCAAGTCCCGCCTATGCTCCCCCAAGCACCACTGGGTGTGCCCCTCACCCAAACACAATGGACAAAGCTCCACAAACTAGTTGGTTCTCTAGTCACAGTCTTTAGGGTGGGATGAGTTGAGCTATGTCTGGCAGTGCTCAGGGGGGATTCTCAGTTTAGTGCTTGGGACTCACTCCTGGTGCCCCACATTTCAATTTTTTACATATAAAAGAGAAAATGAAGCCATTCAGTTCAAACCTATACATCTCCAGTACTTTTTAATTAATATTTTAATTCTCAGGTTGCCTTAACTCTAGTCTTTCATTATCACCTCAGTATACTGTTTATTCCATGTGTGTGTATGTGTGTATGTGCGTGTGTGTGTGTGTGTGTGTGTGTGTGTGTGTGTGTGTGTTGTGCACTGCCAGGATTTAAACCAAGGTCTCACACATGCAAGAGCTCTACCACTGAGTTACATTTCCAGCCCCCCCCGTCATAGTTTATTTATTAAACATATTTGTAAGTGTTCTAAAGTCTTTTCGTAAATCTGTATCCTGACTCCTAGTTAATTCAGATGATACGGAAGTAATTCTAGTTTTCTCTGACTCACACCTTGCCTAGTATAGTTTTCCATCTGAAAACTTACTCAAGCTTACAATGAAACAGATTTTGTTTTCTGATGCTCACAAAAGTTTTACGAACTTTTCCTTAATTGAGTCTCATTATTTATAGATTGTGTGTTGATGAACTTGCCTACTCATTGCATTGTTATGGTAATTCCAGAAGCAATCCCTGCAGAAGTTTGAAGATTGCCCGTGGCCTTTGCAGAGCGGTAAGGCAGCCAACAGGACTTAACCACTTTGCCTGATTCCCACTGAAGCCCAGCAAGATAAGACTCTAGCTCCTAATCTAGAGCTAAGGCTGTACACAAGTGTCATTTTCAGAGTAAATTTTACATCCTATTTTTACAGTGTGTGCATGGGTGTGGGGTGCGCGTGCAATTTAACTGTTAAGTTGATGCAAAGTGATGAAGTGTTAGCTTATGTTCTTAAGTGCAAGCAGCTTTTATGTGCCTGAGGTTGGACATATGTTGGTTAAGCTTAACTGAGGCAAGATTTAGAATAGTGGAACACAAGACTAATATTAATGGATCAATAAAATACGTGAAATGAGGTGTCTCTAAGAAGAAACATATAATGTTATTTATTCATTGGTTGGCAAAAAAAATGTGAACAGAATCTTGTAGGACTCAAGTCTTATGCTCCTTTTGGGAAAAATCATTCAGTATTTACAAATTCAGTGTTTATAGCAAGTTTATAGACACACTAAATCAAATAATAAGAATGGGTTGTACTTAAACACTTAAAATATTATTTAGAATTGGATAATCCAAAATACTAAAATTAGATAATATGCTCATGAATATAACTCTAATCAATATAGTACTAACATTTAAAAACTGATTTTATGAGCATTAAACATTCTCCTTCTTCTAAACACTTTGTTGATTCCAGAATAATTAATATCCTGTAAATGAAAGAACTATTATAGTTTGATGTAGCTAATACATATGAAGATGTTATTTTCTAAGTTCTTTTGAAAACATATTTCTAAAGGCCCATTTTTATCAATTACTACTTATTAAGATAAAAAAGTGTTCAATGTCACACAATAATCAAGAAGATGGAACAAGTCTGAGTCTCTGCAGTCACTGTGCATTGACTAAAAAGTGCACCCCTAGCACAGGAAACCTTGTTCTGGACAGGAAGCTTCTTCTCTGAGAGGAGCTTTGAAAAGCTCAGACTGGCCACCCATTTTTCAGGAATGATTGAGCCTCAAGGAATTGGATGCAAAAAAAAGAAAGCCAGAGAACTTCAGGTTCTTCAATCTGGCCTGAGTCTCGAAGGCAGCTGAGACTCATGGCAGGTGGTTCAAAAGGACCCAGGAAGTTGCTGAGAAAAAAAAAGTGCCATTTGCAACTTGACACAAACACATAGCATTAAAAATGTGACACTGAATTAACCTGAGCAGTATTTGGCCTCCAGTGAGGTGTAAGAAATGTTCTTTTTCAAAAAAAATTTTTTTTCACTGAATCATAGATGCACAGTTAGAAGGTGTGTGAAGGGTTTCAGTCATATAATATTCCAACACCCATCCCTTCACCAGTCTACGTTTCCCACAACCAATGTCCAAGTTTCCCTCCCGTTCTTCTCCTCCCCCAGCCTCTGTGACAGGCACTTTTTCTTCTGCTTTCTCACTTTCTCTCTCTTACCCCCTTTCTTAGTCTGTCTACTTTTGGCCGTTATGGATTGCAATACAGATGCTGAAAGGTTATCGTGTGTATCCCTTTACCTACTTTCAACACAGTTCTTGTCCAGAGTGATCATTTCTGTTTTTGTAATAATACTATTATTTTTTATGGGCTGGAGCGATAGATAGCACAGCAGGTAGGGCATTTGCCTTGCACGAGGTCGACCTGGGTTTGATTCCTCTGTCCCTCTCAGAAAGTTTGGCAATGGGGGTATGGTGCCGCCAGCAGGTCAGTGTTGGATCACACCCCGCAGTGCTCAGGGTTTACTCTTGGCTCTGCATTCAGGGATCATTCCCGGAGGGCTCCTGGGACCATATGGGGTGCAGAGGGTGGATTGCAAGCTCCCGAGAGTATCCCGCTCGCACAGCAAGCTACTGTGGTGTATTCAATATGCCAAAAGCAGCAACAAGTTTCACAATGGAGACGTTACTGGTGCCCACTTAAGCACATCAATGAACAACAGGAGGACAGTGCTACAGTGCTATTGTCATAATGGTAGGGAATATTCTTTTTTTTTCCATTTTTTATAATTTTATTTATTGGATGACCGTGAGAGCAGTTACAAAGCTTTTGGTTTTAAGTCTCCGTCATACAATGAAACACCTGTACCTTCACCAATGCCCATTCTCCACCCCCAAAACCCCCAATAACCCCCATCTCACACCCTCCCCCTACCTGTAGGGCAGATGATTTCCACATTATTCTCTCTACTTTGATTACATTCATATTTTGACACCAGACCCACCATATCATTTGGGATTTTACCCCAACATTCAGATCTGCTGAAAAGGCAACAGTAGACAATTTGTTTTCTATTGCTGGTTATGAATATAATATGATGTTGCGTGGCTGCAAGTAGTGGCCGCGCAATTTTGGAATTCCGAAGTTTTAACAATTAAATCTAGAGGGATTTCTGCCATAACCTGCTGGGTTTTGAGATTTGTTCCTGGGTCTCTGGGATCATGGCCATTAAGCAGCTTGACCAGGAGCCAGAGAGGCTGTTTGTGGACTGAGACCTGAGGTCTCGTTGGGATGGGGAGGAAAGGGCCGGCTCCACCCCCATCCCATGAGGCCTCACGTGTCTCATCACTGCGGGCCCAAACCTGACTGTCCAATGGCCTATGGCAGATGGCAGCCACCTAACTGCCAAGGGGGAGCAAGCGGAGGGACAGCACTCTCTCCTCCCCTGGGGTGGCCCGGCAACAGTAACCTACTGCAGGGTCCGGACGCATTTCTGCCAAAGCCGCTGGGTTTCAAGATTTGTTTCTGAGTCTCTGGGATCACGGCCATTAAGCAGCTTGATCAGGAGCCAGAGAGGCTGTTTGTGGACGGCGACTCTGGGTCTCGTTAGGGTTGGGAGGAAAGGGCCAGCTCAACCCCCATCCCGTGAGGCCCCACATGTTTTGTCACTGTGGGCCCAAACCTGACTGTCCAGAGGCCTCTGGAAGATGGCGACCATTGGACTGCCAGGGGGAACAGGCCAAGGCATGAAACGTATTTCCACCTGGGCTGGCCCAGTTTCTGCAATCCACTGCAGGGATTGGACACATTTCTGCCAAAAGCCTTTGGATTTCGAGATTTGTTTCTGAGTCTCTGGGACTGTGGCCGTTAAGCAGTTCTATCAGGAACCAGAGAGGACAAGCCTCCATTTACATAGCTGAGTCGGAGATGGTTTATGGGTGTGTCTCCCACATACCTAACTTTTGACCGTTTACTTTCTTGGTAAACTTTGCCCCAATTTTGGGGTCTGGCCACAGGCACAGCAGCAATTTTGGGGTATCTGGAAGTCTGAAGGTGCCATCAGGCTCCTGATGTACTCACCTCACAGGTACAGATTGACATGCTGGTGGCATCATACCCCCAAGGAATATTCTTAAAGCTAAGAAACAGCAGGGGGGAAAAAGGAATTTAAAATGAGTAACTAATTTTCTTTGGTGGAATGGGAGAAGAAATTAGTGATCAAATTGCTGATTATTTAAATTTATTTATTCAATTTTTTTCTTCTTTAGGGGTCATATGTGATGGCACTCAGGGATTACGTCTGGCAGTGCCTGGAGAGTTTGAATGTTGGTACTGAAAGAGAAGGTCTCAGTTTCCCTCGCTAGTTGCTGTGAGCAGTACAAATTTAAACTGCATCAATCCTACATTTTTAATATTCCTTCAAATTCCTGGGCTCTTTTTTGATAAACAGAAAGTTAACAAATCCCAGAGATCATAGGTTCTGCCCCAGACTTTAAGCTCACCTAGATTAAGAGATGATAAAGGGTGTTAGGAGGGTCCTCCCAGGATGGGAGAAGCATGCTGAAAGTAGACTATAGACCAAACATGATTGCCACTCAATGCCTCTTTTGCAAACCACAACAGCCAAAAGGAGAGAGAGAACAAAAGGGAATACCCTGCCACAGGGTGGGATGGGGGGATGGGGGGGTGGGAGGGATACTGGGACCGTGGTGGTGGAAAATGGGCACTGGTGAAGGAATGGGTGTTTGATCATTGTATAATTGAAACCCAAGCACAAAAATTTGTAAATCTACAACTGTACCTCATGGTGTTTCACTAATAAATATATATATAAAAAGAGACGATGGATAATACCTAAGGCCAATGGCCAAAAGGCCTGAAGCTAGCCAGCATCCTGTATAATCTTTACATCTCTATAAACATTCTTGTCACTTATCAGTAACATAACGACTCAGTTTTCTCATTAAAAAACCAACCACAAAGATAAATCATATTTAACTTAGTCCTATACAAAATTCTTCCTCAGCTGAAAATTTTCTTTTCTTTTCCAATAAATCTTTCTATTTCCAACTCTGAGTATGAGCATATTTTTTATTCAATGTTTTTTTTCTTGAAAATATTGAAGACTCAGGAATCATGGATCAACAGAGAGACCCACTGTCGCCACTCCTGTATTAGTACCGGGGATTGAACCAGTCAACCAAGGGCAAAGCAAGTGCCTTAACTCCTGTACTACCTTGCTGGCCCTGTATTTATTTTGTATGGTTATTAATCCTCCCAAAGATCTTATTGAAGATTTCTAAAATAAATCTTTGCAATGTAGAACATTGAATCTTCAAAACAGTAAGCTGAGCTATGTGCTTTCTCTTGAAGATCAGTGAGAAAGGAAACCGGTCTGGAAATCACGACTTCAAAATTCTATTCCCAACGCTCACATTTAGAGCCATTGTGACTACATCACACTCGTGCCTCTTGGTAGCTATTTCTTTGTCTTCTTTGGAAAGAGGAACTGCAGTAGATGCTTATCGTCCCAAGTCATTTGGCTCCAGAAAGAAAGATAAAGCCAGATTGCAAATTTCTTATAATGTAGCTAAAATAAGTGGCAAAATAAATTGTGAGCCATGCACTGTGCTAATGAATCCTCCCAAGAGTTACCAAAGGCATTTCCAGGGGAGAAAATAAAGAAGAGAATATTGACTCATCCAAGATCAAGATTATTCTATTAAAGAATGGGAGACTACACCCAAGAATAGTAGAGCTAAGTACCAGAAGGATCACTCCACAGCTTAGAAGCCGGCCTCACGTGATAGGGGAAAAGGCAGCTCAGATAGAGAAGGGAACACCAAGTAAAGGGTTCTAGGAAGACCCACTCGGGATGGAAGATGCAGGCCGAAAGTAAACTATAGACCAAACATGATGGCCACCTCTATTACAAACCACAACATGAGAGGGAGGGAGAGAGAGAGAGAGAGAGAGAGAGAGAGAGAGAGAGAGAGAGAGAGAGAGAATGCCCTGCCACAGAGGCGGGGTAGGGTGGAGATGAGGTGGTAGTGGTGGGAGGGATGCTGGAACCATTGGTGGTGGTAATTGGGCACTGGTGGAGGGATAGATACTCGATCATTGTATGATTGAAACGCAAGCACGAAAGTTTGTAAGCCTGTAACTGTATCTCACAGTGATTCACTAATAAAATTTTTAAAAAATTATTCTGTTAAAAAGGTAAGGGTACCCAGCTTTGAAGAAATCACTACTATTGTTATATGATTTCTTATTAATATTACATGATTTCATATTATTATATGATCTCTTCTTCTCTTCCTTCTCATATTATAGGACTTCTTTTTGTTCTCCTCCCTCCACCTCCTCCTCTCCTTCTCCTCCTTCTCCTCATTCTCCTTCTTTTTGGTAATAAATAATGTATTTTAAAGCAAATGTCTTATGACCCCCACATTCAGTTCTATCACCCTATAAGTTCATGAGTCACAGTTTAAGAAGCTAGGGTCTAATGGTGTACAAATGTCCCTTTCAACTTTAAGGGACTAATATGTCACAAAAGTTTACTTCTTTTCAGTGGACCTCTGCTTTGAATCTTGAGTAAACTCTGTACTAGAATAGCAGACGCCTCTCAGGTACAGCTGTCTTCAGATGAGGCCTTCAACCACATTCCAATGTCCTAGCATCTATAATCAATGTTATAATTATGATTCCTAGTTGTTGAACCACACTTGCTGTCAGGGTGTACTCCTGACTGTACTCAGGGGTCACTCCTGGTAGTACTCAAGAGACCATATGCAATAAAGGGGATCAAACCAAGTCCCCAGAATAAAGATTATTAATGAATAAACTTTATGGAATTTTGTTAAGTATTCAGACCACAATATTCAGGGACTTTAGGAAATTTTCTTCCCAACCAAGTAGTCTACACATCTTTCAAGGGTTATCGTAAAGATTCTCCATATGGTGAAATTCACTCCAAAGCCCTAATTCCTAGCCATGAGTCCAATTTTGGTTTTGTATAAAAGTAGTGTGTTAATCAACAGGATTGGTTTTGTTACATATTTTAACTCTAAAATGGTTTATCTTCGATGTGATTTTTTTTATGTTTTATGTTTTTTTATGTTTTATGCCTTTAACATTTTGCTTGTATTCATCTTCCATCTCTGCCACTGGACTTTGAATTCTTGTAGGCCTAAAAAGCTGGTGATTTATCTCAGAATCCTTCAACAGGCTTTTCAGAGCCTGGGCCTCAAGTGAGTTGATCATCATCAGCACTCATCAGAGAGCTTAGAATCTAACAACAAAAACGTACACAGTCAACGATGAGCAGAACCATAGAAAGGACAGCCAACATAAAGCTATCTTCACGAGTACTTCCACAAACAATTCTGGATAGTTACCAAACTGTGAATGTTCTTGAAAAAGGATTTATGCTTCACTCACTCCTGGATTTGAAATGCCTAAGCATAGCACCTGTTCATTGTTGTTACTTTTCTTTGTTATTTTTGTTTTGGGGCCATACCTGGTTGTGCACAGAGCTTATTTCTGGCTCTGTGCTCAGTGATCACACCTGGAAATTCTCAGTGGACCATATGTGGTGTCAAGTAGGCTATGTGCAAGGCAAGTATCTTAAGCCTGGGCTCGCTCAAGTTCCAGTGCTTGAAACATTATATGGTCCAGAGTGGTTTTAAGAATTCAATATTCAATTCTAAATATATTTGAGGGAATCAAGCACTAATTTTTTAATTTGTGAGTTCAGGTATAGTATCAACTTTTCAGAGTTTTGAAATTCTCAGGCAATCAATATATTTAAAAGGGACACATTGAAGAAAGGTGCCTGCCATAGAGGCAGATGTGCGGGGTGGGAGAGGGGGTGATGGGAGTGAAATTGAGGAAGTTGGGGACACTGGTGATGGGAAATGTACACTGGTGGAGGAATGGGTGTTGAAACTATATAACTGAAACCTAACCATGAACAACTTTGTAAGGGTCTATCTCACAGTGATTCTATAAAAATAAATAAATAAATTTTAAAATATATAAAATAAAAAGGCACATACTCTGATAGAGGAAGCTTTTACTTCATGTTTCTCTCAAGAAAGATGTTAAATCATTAATAAAGTCATTGAATCAATTCATCAATAAATTAAATCATTGCTGGGTTCTGAAACTATTGAGGTTTTTAAATCTTAAATTAATGTAGTGAATGCGATATTGTCAAGAAAGTTAAAATTAGAGACCACAGTTTGTTTTGGGTTTATTTTTGTTGTTGTTGTTGTTGTTGTTTTAGTTTTGACGTATTTGAGCAGAATAATTGACAAGACAGGAAAATAGATGTTGCTTGACAATACTGAAGTTTGGGACTCTTTGAATTTGTTATTGTGTAGGTGCATGTTTCATGCAATGCCTAAGTCAGACAGCTCTAAACAAAATGATATCAACCAAATTGGTATTTCAAAATAGGACCAAGGTAGATGGTGCAGTCAGTTAATTTTTCTAAGAGACATTTTTTCTCTCTTCCTCTATCAATTTATACTTTAAAAAATTAATGGAAGATGTCTCACAACAAAGTTATGAAAGAAAGGAAGAAAGGAAGGAAGAAAAAAAGGAAGAACAAAAGAAAGAAGGAAAGAGAAAGAAAGAAAGAAAGAAAGAAAGAAAGAAAGAAAGAAAGAAAGAAAGAAAGAAAGAAACTTGACAAAGAAAGATGGGGCTGGAGCAATAGTACAGCGGGTAGGGCATTTGCCTTGCACACGGCCGACCCAGGTTTGATTCCCAGCATCCCATATGGTCCCCTGAGCACCACCAGGAGTAATTCCTGAGTGCATGAGCCAGTTGTAACTCCTGTGCATTGCTGGGTGTGACCGAAAAAGCAAAGAGAGAGAGAGAGAGAGATAGAGAGAGAAAGAAGAAAGAAAGAAAGAAAGAAAGAAAGAAAGAAAGAAAGAAAGAAAGAAAGAAAGAAAGAAAGAAAGAGGAAGAGAAAGAGGGAGACAGGGAGGGAAAGAGAAAGGGAGGGAGGGAGGGAGGGAGGAAGGAAGGAAGGAAGGAAGGAAGGAAGGGAGGGAGGGAGGGAGGGAGGGAGGGAGGGAGGGAGGGAGAGAAGAGAGAAATAACTGCAATAAAATAAATGCTTTGGGTTTTTTGGAGGGTGAAGCAATAAAGTTTTTATTGAAACTTATTTAGAACAATGTAAGAGGAGAGAAAGGGAGGATCCATGTTTGAGAGAGAACACAGGCTTTTCTACCATGGAAAAAGGCACCCAAAGAAAAAAACAAGCAAGTGAGATCCATGTTCAAGGAAGAACATGGGCTTGAAGAACAAGCTTCAATAAAAATATTTTGAAGATACCAAGTCTTCAAGAACTTTCTTTTTTCACCACTAAGTAAATAATGAAATGAGTTTGTAAAGACACCTAAAGGCACACATAGAGGATCAGGGAGATGGCACAGGGCTAGAACACCTGTCTTGCACAGAGGCTTCTCAGAGTTTGACACCCAACCCTGCATGGTTTCTGGCACTGCCCAGAGAAACCACACACCAAAAGCAAGCAGAAGTACATGTAGAAAGTTGGAGGCAATTGTTTTTCAATATTTGAAATCAGCTGTTCTTCTGATGCTTGAACACATCCTCGATGCACATCTTGATCCAGTGTCTCGTGCCCAGATGACTAAACAGGACTTTAGGTGGAAAGTGTTCTTCTGCTTTCTCTGTAGTGATCACTCACCCTTCTCCACTGGGTAACTGAAGTGGAGGGCATCAGGGCTCAATGGGGGGTGAGCAGGTTCTCTGCTTCACAAGCAGGGTTCTCACACCAGAGCCTGATGAGCATCTTCTATAAGGACCAAGATCACTTGTATCACTTATCATCCCGTTGTTCATCGATTTGCTCGAGTGGGCACCAGTAACATCTCCATTCGTCCCTGTCACATGCTAGCATTGCCCAATGGCATTTTGGGGGCTCTTTCAGGGTCAAGGGAATGATGCCCGCTATTGTTACTGTTTTTGGCATATCAAATACACCACAGGGAGCTTGCCAGTCTCTGCCATTCAGGCAAGATACTCTAGGTAGCTTGCTGGGCTCTCCAAGAATAAGCTAATAAATTTTTATTAAGGAAAATTTGTATTTTTACATTAGGTAAGTTGGTCACATGTTCAAGTGTGGAAGTTCCATTACCACTTTCATTTTCAAATTAGAAGGAATTTCTTTACTTATAGGAAACTTATGGCTTTCTCTTTTATTTGACCCTTTGTTTTTTACTGTGCTTTTTTTGCTTTAGTCTATACAGACAGAACAGAGTTCAGAATGTACCATCAAGCTCATATTCCATGAGTTTAAATCAGATTAAATATAGAAAGAGTAGCAAAAACATTAAAAATGATAATTTTCGTATGCTTGTTTAGGCAACTGGAGAATTACAGAGTATTCATAATTGATCTCCTCTCTCAGTTATGTCCACATTACTGTTTGTGGCTAGGATCAGATGGCCTGCCCCCTCAGTCTGTTTCCTAAGAAACTTTTGACCTTCAGGAGGCTTCCCTCTGCTTTCTGGAGGGCTCCCTGTTTCCTGAGTTTGCTGGTTCTGTTCCTCTGGATAGAGAAGAGAAAATTACAAGGTCTCTTGGATCTTGTTCTTCAGCCTTCCTGAGAACCATGAGTCTTCTTGTATTGTCCAGGGCAGCTCATGCCAGGCACACACAGGTATTTGTCCAGAGAAGCACATGTGGCAAATATTGTCTAACTGAACTGACTGTGCACAAGAGACTTCGCACTCCCAAGCTCTGTGTACACAGAACCCATGGTAGCTCTAACTCATTTGTGAGTCTTCAGTATCTTTGCACAGCACAAACATGTAGCAGATAGGGGGTGGGGGTGTAGCTTGGCAGTAATGCCTTGTGTGTGTGAGGTCCTGGAATTTATCCCTGGCATCACAAGTAATAATTAAAAACATGCAACAGATGCTCAGATTTAAACTATTTACTGATGGATGCTACTGATAGCTGGTTAAATATATAGTCTTTCATGGTCTTAATGAAAAGGTAGACTTTGAATTCTTGGACGAACGTACAGCTTCTTAGGATAACTTTGATTCAAAGGGGGAAAGATTTTATTTGATCAGTTTAATCAATGATCAAAAAAATTTTGTTGTTGTTGTCTTTGGGCCACATCTAGGGATGTTTGGGGCTTACTCTTGGTTTGGGTTCAGGGAACACTCCTGGTGGGTTTTGGGCGGGGGGATATGCAGTGCCATGGCAAGCACCTTACCAAAGCTGTACTGTCTCTCCCGTCCCTGAATGCTCAAATTTGAGAATTACTTGTATTGGAAAGTTGTGACTGATGTTAGTTATAGACATACATAATTTGGGTGTTTCCCACTTTTTTCTTCTGTCACTCTCCATTTATGTGTTCTTTCTTTCTTCTAACCTCCTGCCCCAGTTGGGCTTAAGATGAGGAAGACAGCGAAGCCACATAGAAAAGATACAGACTAGGTTTTACAGAACCAGTTTTGCCTCTCATCCCTTTCTATTATTTTCCCTTCAGGGTGATTCTTTTGAAGGCTCAGGATGACTTCAACCCATTATTTGCACGATCTTCCATTTAGAGAGTTTATGGACTATGTCCTTACATGGCATCATAATTTTCTGCTTATCCTCCCCTCCCCCCCCCATGAAGAAGTTTTTACTGAGATAAGTTTCTTTCCTTTATTTGCAAGCCCAAAGACTTGACAACATCATCAAAGTTTATTAGTAATAAAATGAACTGATGAATAGAAAATAGTAGAATAGAAAACATAGCATTCTATTCTACATAACAACAGCCAACAGCATCCAGTTAGCTCACAGATGCTGCAGAGATCAGCTCTGGATTTTGTGGCTTATCTATGCAATCTGCAAATGACCTCACTGTAGAGATCTGATATATATCACATCAAGCCCAGTGGGAGGAAAGTCTCTCCAACGCCAACTCTGCTGGGGGTGTTACTTTGTTTTGTGCAATTTCTTTACCCACTGAAGAAATTAGTAGAAATTATTAGTATAGCTCAAGAATAGGAAGAAGAAGAGTGGGAGAGAGAACTTAAACGACTGGAGCAGGGAGTCCCTCACTCAGGATGTAGTTAATTCCCCAGCGTGGTTCTGTCTCAAGGTCTCCTGAAAACCATGGGATGTAGGCCACGTGACAATTCCCACACACATCCAGGACGATTTGAAAGGGCCCTTCCCCTCACAAATAACCCCCCGCCCCCAGCAACTGCACAATTGAAAAAGACACTTGTAGCCGTTTTAAAATATTAAGAGCAGATACATGTTTTTTAATATTAATATTAAAAAAAATTAAAAGGACCATTCCAGGGGCTTAAGAGATAGTACAGCAGGGAAGGCGCTTGCCGTGCACGAAGATGATTCAGGTTCGATTCCCGGCAACACGTGGGATGATCTGAGCCAGCCAGGAGTGATTCCTGAGCGCAGAACCAGGAGTAACCTCTGAACATCACCGGATGTGGACCCAAAAGCAAAACACCAAGAAACAAACGAAAAAGTATTCAGAATAGGACCTCCGGTGCAAAAGCAATCGATTATCTTCCCCCAATCAGTGCGAGGGGGATCTTGGAGGCTGCTATTGTACTTCGGCAGCTGTAGGGAAGTGGTGGGACTGTCGCTTCTCCTATGCCCCTGTTCGAAGGACGCAGAAAGCAAAGATGGGTAAAGGCGTTCACTTACTTCCCCTTAAACTTGGCTCAGTCCAACAAAAGTGGAGCGATGGCCACGGCCTGACTGGGGAAGAAAGCCAAGGCGCGCCCCCTTATCGCTCCCGGGGCCGGGGAAGGACGCCCCTGGCTCCCCACGGGGGACCGGCACCCAGGCCAGACCCGCCGACGGCGCCGGCGCGCCCGCTGGACGGTGGGGGCGGCAGAATCGCTGCCCTCCAGGGACCAGACCAAAGGACCCCGTCCTGGGACACAGTGGAAAACAGATCCTGCCCCGAGACCCCGGCCCCCCAACCCCCCCGCGGCGCTCCCGGGAACCCGAGCCGGGGCCACGCGGCGGCCGAGGGTCGCGTTTCTTCGGAGAGGGAAGTGAAATAGAGAGGGCGGGCCCGGGGGGACCCGTGCGTCATCGAGGGACCCGGGCGAGGCGCGGGCGCACGGGCTGGAAAGGAGAAGTGGCCGCGGCCGAGCCGGCCGGGGGGGCCCCAGCGCCGCGCCTCCCGCCCACCCGCCCGCCCGCCGGCCGCGCCCTGCCTGCCCGCCCGCAGCCCGCGAGGCCGCACGTCGCGCGGACCATGAGGCAGGGGACGCGCTCGCGGCCCCGCACGCCCTGGCGCTGGGCACTGGCACTGCTGGCCCTGGGCGGCGCGGGGCTGTGCCACGCCGGTCCGCAGCCCCGGTCCCCCGCGCGCCCCAGCGCCAGGAGCAGGTCAGTGGCCGGTCGCCGGCTCCCCGGGAGTGGGGGGCTCTTGGGCGGCCTCTGCGTCACCCCCTTTACCGGGCAGGATCGCGCGACTCTGCCCACACCCCACCCGCGTCCGGGGTCCCATTCCGGCCGGGAAGCGGGGTACTCGCGGCTTCGGGGGCCGCGGGCGTGCGGGGAACGTCCCTCCGGCCGGAGCGCCCTGGAAAATCTCGTCCCGGGCGCCCCCGCGTCCAGGGGATGTCTGCTGGGTCGGGTCGTGGGGAGCTTCACCCCGCGCCAACCCGGTGCCCTCGTCCCGCAGGAACTGGTGCGCCTACATCGTGCCCAGGAACGTGAGCTGCTCGGTGCGGGAGGGCAGCGAGAGCTTCATTCAGGCGCAGTACAACTGTCCCTGGAGTCAGATGCCCTGTCCGTCGGCGCTGGTGTAAGTTGGGGAGCCGAGGAGCGGGGTGGGGGACGCGGGGCCCTGGGTTGGATGGGCTGGGGTGGGCGAGACGGTGAGTCTCTGGGGCCCCTGAAACCTCGGCCACTGCCAAGCCCCGGCGCGGAGCGGGGTCGGGCGCGAGTTGCTCTGAGCTGGCCTGGGCGATGCGCACATCCTGCCAGTCAGTGGGACCAAGCAAGCCCCTACCCCCGCTTCTCTGTCTCTGTCTCTGTCTCTCTCTCTCTCTCTCTCTCTCTCTCTCTCTCTCTCTCTCTCTCTCTCTCTCCTTCGCAAAGTTATTACTAACATAAGGCAGCTGGACCTAATTAGATCCATATTGTGTCTTCTGGGGCACATAGCGGATTCCAAAATGTATACTGCTAGAAACGTTTACAGGAAGGATTAGCTGACTAAAAGGTCTCCTCCAGCAAAGCCTTCTCACTTCTCACACAAGCTAGTTTGGCTCCACTGCGTTGGAGTTGCTAAAATAAACTTCCCCAGGATTAATTCTTATAAGTGTGTGTCTCCCCTCACCCCCAAGTTAAATGGGGTGGAGGAGAGGTCGGGATACCTCCACTATAATAGGTCCGGAGAGAGTGGAACTTAAGGACAAATGGGAAGAATTAAGCACCTATTTTGCTTACAACGATTTCATCCTTTAAAACAACAAAGTGGAAGCAATGCAGTCAGGGACAAATTCCATTCACCCCTCCACTCCACACGCTGTTCAGTTGTCACCCAGCAGGTCAGTGTTGCTCTCAGAGGATGCACCGCTGAATCAATGACTGCGCAGAACACACATAATAATTGTTCCCCTAAGAATACGCTGTTTGTCCTAGAGCACAGTGGCCATTCTAGAGAAGAATAGCCAGTAGGCGGATCTGTCTTTGGCACAGCTGAGGACAAACTGACACTGAGACCCCCGGAAACCTTGTTCCAGAGGCAGCAGATGGGCCTGCGGCTTGAAAACTGGAAGTGGTCCTCGCATCACCCCCACATGCACCGCTGTGGGAGCTGTTAACAGGAAACAGATCATGCTGTTAGATCCACAGCATCCTAAGATTCCTTTTTTCTTCTTTTTCTTTCATTTGGTGTATGTGGGGGGTGGGAGGTATGGTAGATGGGTGTTGGGTCACACCCCGCAGTGCTCAGGGTTCACTCCTGGCTCTGCATTCAGGGATCATTCCCGGAGGGCTCCTGGGACCACATGGGGTGCAGAGGGTGAGTTGCATGCAAAAAAAGCGTTCTACCTGCTGTACTAGCACTCTAGTCCCAAAGATTCCCACTTTGTGATGAATAACAGGTCAGAGGCTGAAATTGAATCTGTCATTTTGGAAGAATTTTCTGGGGGAGACAGTATTGCCTGGGTCTCTAGCCAGTAAGTTGTGACCAGAGTTTACAGCCGGTAGCCAAAGGAAAGCAACCAAGAGTTTGACACTGTGTGTAGTGCAACAACAAACTGTGTGTTCAGCACAACTGGTTGAACTTCTTTATGATTAAAATGATGATTAAATACATAATTTTACCCAAGAATTTCATTTTATGGTTTGTTGTGTTACTACTTATGACTATTCAGAGGAAATTATCATTTTTTCTTTAGTAAGATAACTTATTTAATAATTTCCCCCAGAAATATTTTAGTGCAATCAGGTGATAACTCTTTAACTTGACCAAAATTCAGTGAAACAGGTCAGATTCTCTGCTGGCTCAGGGAACAAATTATATCCAGACCACCAGGTTAATGAAAGGTGTTTGGAATGTATTTTTTCCAGCCAGGGGGGAAGACAAAAAAAAAACTGCTATAAAAAATGACAGATGTGGGGTTAAAGAGATAGTATAGGGGATAAGGTGATTTACTTAAATACAGCTGACCCTCGTTCAACCCCTGGCACCCCGTATGCCAGGGATATGACATATGCCAGTTCAGACTGACCCCTGAACACTGAACCAGGAGTAGCCCCTGAGTACCACAGGGTGTATCTTACCACCCCCACCAAAAGGACAATAGATGTTCTGTTGTGTTATTAAATGAAACCAAATTATGTGACATGGGTTATTTCTCTTGAGTAGTAATCACCCTATAAACAATTGAAGTAATTTTTTTGCATTTTTAAGTTTAACATTGTATAAAATTTAAAAGACAGTTTTAGATTGTCAAGTTAAAATCTTGAAATTAATAAGTAGTTTATTCAGCCTGTGCTCTTTTCATTCTGTTTCTTTTGAAATTGCAAAGGAGTGGTTTGTCTTATTTTTCTTTAGTTTTTTTTTTTTTTTCGTAGGGAGGGTAGGGCAACTCCCAGTGGTGCCAGGGCTTATTCCTGGTTCTGTGCTCAGGGATCATTCCTGACAGGGCTCAGGAGACCATATGAGGTGCCAGGAATCAAACCTAAGTTGAATGCATGCAAGGTAAATGCCTCACCCACTGTACTATTGTTTGGATCCCAGACTTAATCTTTCAACTACTAAATATTCTCAATTTTAAGATTAGTGAGCGATAGCACAGCGGTAGGGTGTTCGCCTTACAAGCGGCCAACATGGCCGACCCGAGTTCGATTCCTCCGCCCCTCTCGGAGAGCCTGGCAAGCTACCGAGAGTATTCGATATGCCAGACACAGTAACAACAAAGTCTCCAATGGAGACGTTACTGGGCCCGCTCGAGCAAATCGACGATCAACGGGAGGGCCTTTACCTTACCTTAAGGTTAGTGAATGAATGAAGTCAAATAGAGGAATATTCTTTTTAGTTCTATATATATTTATTTTAGGTTTTGGGCCATACCTACCTGGAAGTGCCTGAGGGCTACTTCTAGCTTAGTGCTCAGGGGACCATATAATTATAGGGATGGAGGTAGAGACTTTTCACATGTAGAGCATATGCACCACCAGCCCTTCAGAATCCTGATTTTTTTTTCTTTTTGGGTCACACCTGGCAATGCACAGGGGTTACTCCTGGCTCATGCACTCAGGAATTACTCCTGGTGGTGCTCAGAGGACCATTTGGGATGCTGGGAATCAAACCCGGGTCGGCCGTGTGCAAGGCAAATGCCCTACCCGCTGTGCTATCACTCCAACCCCAGGATCCTTATTTTTGTTTTTGGAAATTCTCCTTCATGCTTAAATCAGGAGTGGGGGTTGGCTCACAGACCACAAAGTCCTCTGGTATTTTGAATGAATGAAGCCTGAGTTGCTTCTCACAGTGCCCAGGTGTTGTCTAGTGAGAAGTTGATTATTTGATCCAAAGATCCTGAGACCTACGGGCATAAAGGTTCTTTGGAAACTCACCCTGAAGTTCCTGGGAGTTGTAGGACCTCAACTGCTTCTTTCCCAGTAATGGTAGAAGTTCAGAACTGGAAGTTGGCAGAGATGCTGAAACTAGAAAAACACTTTCACAGCTGGTTACAGTTGAACATCTGGAGCAGCACGTACAAGCCAGTGAGGCTGTGATGTAGCTGGAACTGAATTGGGTTCTCAAGGGCTTGGCTGGAGAGGAGGGAAATAAAAAATGCTGAGGAGAGAGACTGAACCAAGATTCTGGAGGAGCAAGCTTGAGCTTTGAGACTCGGGAGGAGTAGAATACCAGGATGAAAGGTCCAGAAAAGCCAGGCAAGGACTTTAGCTAGAAGAGGGAATTTGTTTATGCAGCAGGAGACAATTTCAGGTCAGTGGAATTCAAGAAACCTAGTTACCCAGAAATCAAATTTATTCCAAAGAATTTACTGGAAAAGAGAGAATGTTATCCAAACAGGTGTGTGTGTGTGTGTGTGTGTGTGTGTGTGTGAGAGAGAGAGAGAGAGAGAGAGAGGGAGAGAGACAGACAGACAGACAGACAGGCAGACAGGCAGGCAGAGACAGAGACAGAAAGAGACAGAGAGAGACAGAGAGAGAGAAAGAGAGAGAGCACAAGTGCAAATTTCAGGAAAGGGGTGAAAAGTTAAAGACAGACCAACTCTGCTCTGAGGCAGAGGGGGCATTAGCTGGGAACTGGGAATCCAGGCACCTCAGAGCAGAACATTTGTGCATGGCCAAGTCATTCAGCACTAAACTTCTACAGCTGTAGAGACAGAGCACATGTGCATTTCCAGAAAGTTCCAGGGGCAAGAAACCTTTCTGCCAAGGGCCATTTGGATATTTATAACTTCATTCCGTGAGCCATGCAGTACAGGCGGATAGGCCAGGAAAGCCGCAAGCACATGTGCTGTTCCATCAGGTACCATCAGGTCAGACCATATGACCTTGTGGGCCCTGTGCGGCCTGCAGGATGGGCGATTCCCATACATGGAAGTAAACAGTTCATGTAATGTTCCTTTACATTCACAAAGAACCCTGTATTCCAGATCACAAATGTGAGTATCATTATATGAAACTAGGAACAGAAAAGAGTTTATATGCCACATGGGCATGTTGAGTATACTGATTTCTGTAAAACTTCAGAAACTTCTGTAAAACTTCAGTGGAATAGACACTGAGCTAAGGTTTTCATGACCATATATCAGTCTAGTTAATTCCTGGAATCACACAAGATGAGTACAGTTGCTCCCATGGAAACCTTTTTTCCCAGGGACAAATATCATTGTTCCCAGGAAACAGAAGAGGAATGTCACATGGAAGTAAGTGGTTGCTTCCAGGTCTGGACCTGTTGACCTTTGTGGACTAATCCCTGTCCCTGTCCCTGTAGTCATGGAGAATACATATGCATCTCTCTTTTCAGGTGCACCTTCCATGGATTGCACATATTTATTTAGCTACTGGGAACCCTCTTTCAGTTCCCATAGAAAAGTGGCTGGGAACAGTGTATACACGTTTGTGCATGTTCAAGTCAGTCCCTTTATTATGGGTCATTCACCACAAAGCAATGGACTGTCTAATTTTCCACACTGTTCACTGTGTATGTTAGTCTCTTATTGTGATAAAGCATGGGTAGATTTGATTTGATGTTACTGGGCCAGTTATTCAAAAGGTGAGCCATAAGGTCAGAGCTGCTGCATATCATTATATACCGGTAGGTGTCACCACTTTTTTTTTCTTTTTTTTTTTCTTTTTTTTTAGTTTTTGAGCCAGGGATTACTCCTGGCTCTGTGCTCAGGGATTATTGCTGGAGTGCTCATGAGACTATATGGGGCTGCAGGGGTCGAACTTTCATTAGTTCATGCAAGACAAAGGCCTTACCTTCTGTGCTATGACTCCAGTCCCAAACATGAACACTTTACAATACAAGGGGGCTGGAGCAATAGCACAGCAGGTAGGGCATTTGCCTTGCACACAGCTGACCTGGGTTCGATTCCCAGCATCCCATATGGTTCCCCAAGCACCACTGGGAGTAATTTCTGAATGCATGAGCCAGAAGTAACCCCTATGCATGAGCCAGGAGTAACTGAGTGTGACACATATGTATTCCTGAGCTCGCCATCACACCGAAACTTGTCACAAGCATGGTTTTAAAACGTTATTCCAGAAAAGCATTTTGAAGTATCTACTTTCATGCTTATGAGTTAATGATACCTGTCTTCTGTGTAAAGAATTGTCCTTTAATAATTCTGCATCCCTATGAAGGTTTTCCAGTACTTACAAGTTTTGAATCAAAGATCTCTCTGCTGCCTGTCCTTTTGTGCTGTTGTCTTTCTTGCCGGCTCTCCCCACCTCACTCTTCCTATCTATGTGTCCCCCTCCCACCTCTGAGCAAAGCAGGATGGAATTTATCATTCGGATTTATTTATTTTTTTTTCTGGGGGGGGTGGTCACATATGGCAATGCTCAGGGGTTATTCCTGGGTTGCACTCAGGAATCATTCCTGACAGTGCTCAGGGTACAAAATGGAATGCTGGGAATTGAACCTGGGTCGGCTGCATGCAAGGCCTTACCCATTGAACTATCACTGCAGTTCATCATTCTGATTTCTTAAAGTAAGTCTAAGAATTGTTTTCCTCTTCCTCTGGGATTTTTTTTTCCATTTTATACACCCGTACTAAGAAAGCCAAGTTTCTTAAAATTCCTGCTTTGATTTTTTTTTCTTTCTGATAAACCATATAACCAGTGGAAATCCATCCAGTTGGGTGCTCTGCACTGGGACTCTACCACCCATCTCGCTCTTAGAATGTTGCTGGTGGATCAGGATCATCACCTCTAAGTCTGGGGATCTCCAGCATGACCCATAAGTGTGGAAGTGGGACTATGTGGGTTGTCAGCTGCTTTGTGTGTGTGGAGTGGAGGGCATATGGGAATCTGAGAGGCCTAGAATTATTTCTATTGGATGCTGGGCAGGTTGGCCTTCTTAGAAGGGGCAGTACAGTATGTAGGATTAGCCTGGGTGAGACAGTCTCCTAGAATTTACCTGTTAGATGATGTAGTCCTTAGTCTCGTGAACTTTTTTTTTTCTTTTCTTTTTTTGGGGGGGTCACACCCGGCGATGCACAGGGGTTACTCCTGGCTCTGCACTAAGGAGTTGCTCCTGGCAGTACTCAGGGGACTATATAGGATGCTGGGAATTGAATCCTGGTCGGCAGCATGCAAGGCAAACGCCCTACAAACTGTGCTATCTCTCCAGCTCCTTTTTTTTCTTTCTTTCTTTTTCTTTCTTTTATTAGTGAATCGCCGTGAGGTACAGTTACAGGCTTACAAACTTTCATGCTTGCATTTGAGTCATATAATAATCGAGTACCCATTCCTCCCCCAGTGCCCATTTTCCTCCACCAATTGTCCCAGCATTCCTTCCACTATGCCCATGCCATCCCCTCCACCTTATCCCGCCTCTTTGGCAGGGCATTCCCTTTTGGTCTCTCTCTCCTTTTGGGTGTTGTGGTTTGCAATAGAGGTATTGAGCAGCCTTCATGTTTGGTCTATATCTACTTTCAGCACGCATCTTTCAACCCGAATGGGTCCTCCCAACATCCTTTACTTGGTGTTTCCTTCTCTGTCTGAGCTGCCTTTTCCTCTAGTATGTGAGACAGGTTTCAAAGCCATTGAGCAGAACTCCTGGTCCTTATGGCTACTACTCTTGTGTGTTAGTCTCTCATTCTGTTACTTTATATTTCACAGATGAATGCAATCTTTCTGTGTCTGTCCCTCTCTTTCTGCCTCATTTCACTTAGCATGATACGTTCCATGTTGATCCACTTATATGCAAATTTCATGACTTCATCTTTTATAACAGCTGCATAGTATTCCATAGTGTAGATGTACCAAAGTTTCTTTAACCAGTCATCTGATCTTGGGCACTCGTTTTTTTCCCAGATTTTGGCTATTGTAAACAGTTCAGCAATGAACATACAAGTGCAGATGTCATTTCAACTATACTTTTTTTGCCTCCCTGGGATATATTCTCAAGAGTGATATTTCTGGGTCAAATGGGACCTCAATTTCTAATTTTTTGAGAATCATCCATACTGTTTTTCTGAAGGGTTGAACCAGTCGGCATTCCCACCAGCAGTATAGGAGGGTCCCTTTCTCCCCACATACGTGCCAACACTGGTTGCTTTTGTTCTTTTGGATGTGGGCCAGTCTCTGTGGTTTGAGATGATATCTCATTGTTGTCATGATGTGCATCTCCCTGATGATTAGTAATGTAGAGCATTTTCTTATGTGTTTTTTAGCCATTCAGATTTCTTCTTTGAGAAATTTTCTGTTTATTCCACCACCCCATTTTTTGATGGGGCTGAATGTTTTCTTCTTGTGGAGTTCAACCAGTGCCTTGTATATCCTTGATATCAACCCCTTATCGAATGAGTATTGGGTAAATACCCTTTCCCATTCCACAGACTGTCCTTGTATTTTGGTCACTGATTCTTTTGAGGTGCAGAAGCTTCTTAGTTTAAGATAGTTCCATTTGTTTATCTTTATTTTCACTTGTTTGGCCAGTGGTGTGTCATCTTTGAAGATACTGTTAGCTTCAATGTTGTGGAGGGTTTTGCCCACCTTGTCTTCAGTGTACCTTACGGATTCTGGTCTGATATTGAGGTCTTTATTTCATTTTGATCTGACTTTTGTACATGGTGTTAGGTAGAAATATGAGTCCTTTTTTTTTTTTGCATGTAGCTGTCCAGTTTTGCCAACACAATTTGTTAAAGAGGCTTTCCTTGCTCCACTTCATATCTCTTGCTCTCTCTCTTTTTTTTGTAGGAGTACTGCTATTTATTCAGCCACTGATTAGCTGATTGAATTGGGCATGAACTCCACCTTAATTTTTTAAAATTTTTTTCTTTTTATATTTATTTATTGAATCACTATGGGAAAAGTTACTAAGCTTTCAGGTTTAAGTCTTGGTCATACAATGATCAAACACCTTTCCCTTCACCAGTACTCATTTTTCCCCACCAAGAACCCCAGTATATCCCCCTCCCACCCCTCCAAATGCCTGTGAGGCAGATGATTCCTACTTAACTCTTCTCTACATTGATTACATTCATTATTTCGAGAAAAGATGCACCATTATTGTTTAGAATTTCCCCCCAAACAATCAGAATTGCTGAAATGGCAGTGTGAAATACTTTGTTTTCTATAGCTGGTTATGAGAATCATGTAATGTCGTGCGGCCACGATTTTGGATCTCTGCAAAGAGCCAGATAATTGTGAGGTTGGTTTCTGTGTGTCTGGTGTTATGGCCGTGCCGGAGAGCCGCTCGTGGGGAGTGACTCGTGACCTTGGTAGGGCATGAAGGACGTGCTGGTATCGCCCCCCTTCCCATGAGACTGCAGTTGCCCCGTCACCGCCGGCTCGTACCTGGCTTTTCAGTAAGCTCTGAGGTGGCAGCTACCTTGCTGCCAGGAGAGAAAAAGGCTGAAGGGAGCAACATCCTTTCCCTCCCGGGGAGGCATGGCGCCCGCCGTAGTTTAACGCATGGTCCATTCACTTTTCTGCCGCAAGCTGCCGGGTTCTGGATTAAGTCCTTTTTCCTCTGGAGCCATGGTCATGCCAGAGAGCCGCTTGTGGGGGGCAACTCGTAACCTTGGTAGGGCGTGAAGGACAAGCTGGTGCCACCCTCCTTCCCATGAGACTGCAGTTACCCCATCACCACCAGCTCATACCTGGCTTTCCAATACACTCTGAGGTGGTGGCCACCTTGCTGCCAGGGGTGTGTGGGGGGGGAGGTGGAAGGGAGCAACACCCTTTCCCTCCTGGGGAGGCATGGCGCCGTAGTTTAACGCATGGTCCATTCACTTTTCTGCCGCAAGCTTCCGGGCTCTGGATTAAGTCCTTTTGCCTCTGGAGCCATGGCCATGCCAGAGAGCCACTTGTGGGGGGCAACTCGTGACCTCAGTAGGGCGTGAAGGACGAGCCGGTACTGCCCCTCTTCCCATGAGACTGCAGTTGCCCCGTCAGCTCATATCATTTCCAATAAGCTCTGAGCTGGCGGCCACCTTGTATGCAGTCCAGATGCATTTTGCCAAAAGCCGCTGGATTTCAAGGTTTGTTTCTGAGTCTCTGGTATCATGGCTATTAATCAGCTTGATCAGGAGCCAGAGAAGCCGTTTGTAGGCAGCGACTCGGGGTCTTGTTGGGATGGGGAGAGTCAGCTCCATCCCCATGTGGTGAGGCCCCGTGTGTCTTGTCACTGTAGGCCCAAACCTGACTGTCCAGTGGCTTCTGGAGGATGGCAGTCACCAGGCCATCAGGGCGAATAGGCCAAGGCACGAAACCTATTCCCACCTGGAGTGGCCCAGCACCAGTAACCTACTGCAGGAACAGGACGCATTTCTGCCAAAAGCCTTTGGGTTCCGAGATTCGTTTCTGAGACTGGGATCATGGCCATTAAGCAGTTTGATCAGGAACCAGAGAGGCCATGCCTCCAGTTATATAGCTGAGCCAGAGGTGGTTGGTGGGTGTGTCTCCCACATACCTAACTTTTTGCTGTTTACTTTCTTGGTAAACTTTGCCCCAAGTTTTTGGGGTCTGGCCAAAGATACAGCAGCAATTTTGGGGTATCTGAAAGTCTGACGTTGCTATCAGGCTGCTGATGCACTCACCTCACAGGTACAGATTGACCTGCTGGCGACACCATACCCCCGTCTCTTGCTCTCTTATCAAAGATTAGATGATCATATATTTGGGGGGCAGTGTCGGTATATTCAACCTTTTTCCATTGATCTGTGGCTGTGCCTTTGATCCAGTACCTTGCTGTTTTAATTATTATCGCTTTGTAGTAGAGTTTGAGGTTGGGGAGGTTGATTCCTCCCATTTTCTTTTTCCCCAAGAATTGTTTTAGCTATTTGTGGGGGCTTATTGTTCCATATGAATTTCAGGAGTGTTTGCTCTATTTCTTTGAAGAAAGTCATGGGTATCCTTATAGGGATCGCACTGAATTTGTACAATGCTTTGAGAAGTATTGCCATTTTGACAATATTAATTCTCCCAATCCATGGGGAGAGGATATCTTTCCATTTCCTCGTGTCCTCTTTTATTTCTTGAAGTAGCATTTTGTAGTTTTCCTTGTACAGGTTATTTACCTCCTTAGTTAAGCCGATTCCACATTTTCTGGGGCACAATTGTGACCGGAATTGTTTTTTCATGTCACTTTCTTCTCTGTCATTATTTGCGTATAGGAAAGCCATGGACTTTTGGGTATTGATTTTATAGCCTTCAGCTTTACTATACAAATCTATTGTTTCTAGGAGTTTCTTGGTAGAGGTTTTAGGGTTCTCTAAGTATAGTATCTTATCATCTGTGAATAATGAGAATTTGATTTCTTCCTTTTCTATATGAATGCCCTTAATACCTTTTTCTTGCCTAACCACTATTGTAAGTACTTCCAGTACTATATTGAACAGAAGTGGAGAGAGTGGTCATCCTTGTCTTGTCCCTGATCTTAAAGGGAAGGCTCTTAGTTTTTCCCCATCAAGGATGATGCTTGCCATAGGCTTGCAGTAGATGCCTTTGAATATATTGAAGAAAGTCCCTTAAATACCCATTTTGGCAAGAGTTTTCATCATAAACGGGTATTGAATCTTGTCAAATGATTTCTCTGCATCTATTGATCTTATTATATGGTTTTTATCTTTTCTTTTGTTTATATGATGAATTATGTTGATTGATTTCCAAATGTTAAACCATCCTTACATCTCCAGGATGAATTCCACTTGGTCGTGGTGTATGATCTTTTTGATGAGTTGTTGAATTCTATTTGCCAATATTTTGTTGAGGATCTTTTTAAAAAGAATCTTTTTAGCAACCTCATTGGGGTTTTATCTTAATTTCTTAGCAGTCAGGTAGATGACATTAGCAAAGTCTGGAATCACTTCCAGCTCTATTTATTTATTTATTTATTTAGATGTTGGACCACACTCAGCTGTGTTCAGGACTTACTCCTGGGTCTGTGCTCAGTACTCACTTCTAGTAGGGCTTGTGGGATCAAGCTCAGATCAGCCTCTTGGAAGGCAAATGCCCTTTCCACTATACTATTTCTCAGGCCTCTTGCTCTGCCATTTATTTCCCAGCTATGTAGCTCCTTGCTGCCTAAATCCGCCCAGGCAGGAGCTCTGGGGGGCGGGGGGGGGGGGGGGGGGTTGTACGTGGCTGGGGTGGGAGAGCCTGCGGTTTCTCAGTGCCCCGTGGGACCAGCCTGGCTGTGCTTGACAACAAATCTCTTCCCTGCCTCTTGACCGGTCCATTGTTTCCTTCCGTGCAGCTCTCATGCTTCGGGCAGTGATTCCATAGAGACCCATAACCTCCCACTCAGCTAGCATGAGCCCAGCTGATGCCGTTAGCTCAGAGGCACCCTGCCTTGTCGGTGAGGGTGTCCAAGGTGCCTGCTGCCAGGAAAACACTTCACTTTCCCTCTCAGCACATGACTCTGGGCTTCCCTATTCCCTATTCTCACACACCAGCGGGGCTTCCCAGCATCTGCACCCCTCACCCTGCTTGGGTGTGTTGTGTCTTGGGAGAAGTTCTCCAGTTAGCACTTAAAAAAAAGCCCAGACTCATCTGAAGGGGGATGGGTGGAGCCTGGGTGGGGCCATTCCAAGGAGGAGTCTGTGCTCCTGTGATAACACAGAGGAAGGAGTGTTGGAGTTAGCAACAGGTGTCATTTCTAAGTGCTTAGTTCCAGGACTCCTTACTCCTCAGTGTCCAAGGAACAGATGATCATTCCATTCAAAGAAATTATCTATTAGGGAGAAGCTCAGCCAAGAAAAGAAGCTTCCCCCCCTCCCCCCACAGAACTCTTATAACTGCGAGGGGAGAAATGTTCTAGAGACACGTTTATGTTTTCTACTTTCCCAGGAACAAAGTTCCTTTCAAAGCAGAAAGGTCCTCTTGTGTGGGATTCTCTTTCTCTTCCATTTTAAACTAACATTTGCAGTTTGTTGGCATACAAGGTCCTTGCTTCTCGAACTGCAGGAAATGCGAATCAGTTGGTAGGTGGGTGGGTAACTGTCCCCTGAGGCTGGCTGCTGTGGCAGTGTGTTCTGGAAGATGAGCTGTAAAATGTGGCATCTGGCCTGAACTCCACCTCTACCAAGTCGTGACTCCAGGAAAAGCACACAACAGCCCTGAGGCCCAGGCCCACATCTCCCTGCTGTCAGGAGGGGCCCTCACTAGGGCAATTCTCCGAGTGCGGCTGTGCTCATGGCCATGTGCACTCCGAGTGGGTGACTCATGGGACATGTCTTGTTCTTGTTTGACTGAAATGTTGTTGCTTTCAAGTGGGCCTTTCTTGGAGGGATATTTTGGAGGGGGACTTCCCAAAATCTGCTTAGGGGACCTAGGCCCACTCCCAGTGACGTTCTGCCAGTGGACCAAATGATTAAATGCTCAGGTGCATAAATGCCAACGGGGTGGTGTTTCTTGGGTCTCATGGTGGTTGGGACCACCAGGGCCACAACATGCAATGTTGAAGGTGAGCATGTGTTACCAGGGAATCAAACCAGGATCTGCACATGCACCCCTGACCTCTGTGTGCTGTCCTGGACCCTTCTTGCAGCCTCTGACTTTGCAGTTAAGCTTCCTGATATTAAAAAAAAATAAAAGAGGTCAGATTGCTAAAGAATGAAGTTCACTGAACTAAGATATCAATTAAGAAAGTGAAATGACTAAAACATTTACATTTGAAGCAAAATGTAATAATTGCTTAGGAGCAGAGTGAGAGGTGGCAGGGACTTACCTTGCATGTGACTGAGCCAGGTTCAATCTCCAGCACCCCATGTGGTCCCCTGAGAACTGCCAAGAGTGATCCTAGAGCACAGAGGCAGAAGTAAGCCCTTAGCACTGCTGGATGTGACTTCAACCCCCTCATGCCTCAAAAAATTAAAGGGGAGAAAAAGTTCTCTTCTTCCTGTTGGCAATACTGTATTAAGACGTTTCTAATCTTACTGAGTGTGAATCATGTGACAGTTACTGCACACCTCAGTTACACAGTGCTTTATATACCAATTTTAAAAACATGAAACTGACTCACTGCCAGTGTCTAGATAAGTTCCTGTTACCCAAATGTTTGTATTTGTGGTTGGTATGACCTCTTTTTTTTTGTTCTCAGAATTAATTGCTTCTGTCTTTGGCTGATGCTGCTTTCTGGATTTCAGAAGAATGAAGAGGGTGGGAGAGACAGTATAGGACTTAAGTCACTGACCTTGTGTGAGGTGACTCCAATCCAATACTCAGAACCACATGGTCCCCCTCAAGGGCTGCCAGGAGTAGCTCTAAAGCACTAGTGGGTGTGGTTCAGCCTCTAGTACCCACCCCGACTCCAAAGAACAATGATATAATGAGGTGAGCATGACTTCTTACAAAGCATGATTCCCCCCCACCCCCGACCCCCGCCCCGCGCCCCTGGGAGAATAGAGGATTTCATAGTAATTTTCAGTGTGACAGCAGCTTACATTGAAGGGAAGATAATAACACAATTAAAACTACAATCACCTAAAAACTTTCTTCTTTCTTTCTTTCTTTCTTTCTTTCTTTCTTTCTTTCTTGTGTTAGGGTGCTGGGGAAATGTAGGGAAGCTTCACATGAACAGAATTTCTGGCTTGAAAATGCTGTAAAAGGCAAACTTCTGGGTGTGTCGGGACCTATTTTATTTTTCCAATTTGAGAAGAATGTTAAAGATCTAGGAATATGCCTAAAACCAATTCTCTGCAGTTCAGTGTTCTCTCCCAGTGTGTTTCACTGTGCATTTGGTTTCGAAAATTCTAAAGAGACAAATGACTTAGACAAAACCTACTCAAATTGACAATTTCAATGAGAGAAAATTTTTGCTAGGAAACTTCTCTCTCTCTCCTTTTCTTTCTCTCTCAGTTGTTAGGCCACATCTGGAGATGTTGGGGGATTACTCCTGGCTCTGACTCAGAAATTACTCTTGGGGATGTTCTGGGGACCATATAGGATGCTGAGAATCAAATCTAGGTCACCTGCATACAAAGCAAGTGCCTTAGCTGCTGTTAGTATCTCTCTAGCCTGAAACTTACTTTTTTCATATCTTTCCCATCATTACAAACATTTGTGATTGTACAGGTTCTGCCCAAAGTGTAGGTTGAACTGTTATTGTTTATGAATTTTCTCATGTTCTGTATCAAACCAATCTTTCCTTTTCACCCCTCTCCCCTGCCCCCTACGTATGCTTGGCTGGGAAGCCATTAAGGAATAAGGAGATAAGGACAAACGTTTTTTCCTAAACCAAAGTGGTGAAAATGCTATTTGTTTTTCTGCTAACTGAGGCTTTTCCACAAACTTGAAAATGGAGCTGTGGCCGTGGTTGCGACAGGGCTCAGGGTGGGGCCCGTTTCACAATCAAACCATTCGTGGAGAGATCTTCACCAGGAAAGCACTGCTCTGGCTTGTGTCAGCCTCATCCCAAGGGCACTCCATCGCGTGAAGGGAGGGCGTGCAGGAGCATCACCTAGGCTTTCTTTTTCTTTTGGGGAGTTCCACCTGGCAGTGTTTAAGGCCTATTCCTGGCTCTGTACTCAGGAATAACTCCTAGTGGGCTCACGGAACCAGATGGAATGTTGAGGATCGAATCCAGATGGTCTCTGTGCGAGGCAAGCCCCATACTGGCTGTACTATGGTTCTGCCTTTCTGAATACTGTGCCCAAGTTACCTCTCCTGCCCCAACTGCTGGACTCACAATGTTCAGGTTTCTGCAGCGGGTCCCCTACTTTGGAGATTCTTCGGCTGCTTTCTGCTGGGGCAGCAACTTTCCAGAATGACAATGCAAGCCCATACACACACACACCCTTTCCCCAGCCCAACACATTGCATCATCTTTTGGACACTCAAGAGATTTGGGAGTCATCCTGTTTCACCATCGCAAAAAAAACCACTCACAAGATAAAACAGATTTCCTTGTTACCAGGGGTACGGCGGGAGAAAAGGAGAAATACCATTTAAGGCTCGTTTCCTGAACCAAAGATCAATGTAGCCTCTAAACACTCCTTGTCAGAATCGTTGCTGGGGAAATAAAATTTCCAGTGAGTAGCTGCTCTTTGTCTTATTTTCCAAATGCTAATTTCTGGGGCCCTGGAAGGTGGCCCAGTGGCTTAACAGGCGCTCGCTCACTGCTCACTCGGCCTCCATGAGGCTGCCCCAACAGCTCAGCTGTCTGCTGCCTTCACTGAGGGAAAACAGAAACGAAAGGCTCGTTTCTGGCTTTGACATTTTGTGTTATTTTATACAAAATGGCCATTTGACAGGGGTCATAAAATTTTTTGTTTCACAGTCCTTAGTTACTGATTCCCTTAAAAGTGCAAAAATCAGTATTGGGCCTATGTTCCCAGAAGTTAAAATAATCAGTTATGTTTCCCAAGAATTAGAAAACAAAACAAAACAAAACAAAAACTCAGTTAAATTTTCATGTTTGAAACTTAGAAAAAGGGTTCCCAGAGCTGGGTGTGAGTGCTGTCGGGAGGAGTGCCTTTGATAGTCAAGAACTGTCTCTCCAGCCCTTTCGTTTCAAAGTCTCTAAGGGATTTTAAATTTTATTTCCTAGGTGATTGTAGTTGATTTTTTACTTTGATTTATTTTTAAAAAACAATTTAGGTCCGGGAGATAGCTCAAAGGTCTAATTTGCTAGCTTTGCCTGGGGGAGGGGGCCCAGGTTTGGTCCCCAGCATCATGTCTTCCTTGAATACCACAGGGGGGGGTCCCCAAGCATTGACACAGGAGTCTCCCCTAAATACTGCCAGATGGTACCCACCCTCCCCACTGAATTTGATTCATGTAAAGTATATTTCCCAACCATAATAGAATTAAGCTGTAAAGCAAGATCAGAAAAAAAAAACCCACAAAATTATCTGAATATGTAGGAATTAAACCTTATGTTTCTAGTCCATGAGTAAAAGAGGAAAATAAGTTTCCCATAGACCAAAAAATATTCTGAGATAATTTTGCAAAGTTTCTAGGGAGAAATTCATAGCATTTAATGCTTTACTTAGGGACTGGGGCGATAGTACAGCAGGCAGGGCGCTTGCCTTGTACGTGACCTACCTGGGTTCAATCCCAGCATCCCATATGGTCCCCTGAGCACCAACAGGAGTAATTCTCGAGAGCAGAGCCAGGAGTAATCTCCAAGCATTGCCAGGTGTGGCCCCAAACCACTTCAGCCTCCCAAAATAAATACTTTATTTAATAAATGTTATTTTAGGAACTGTGGTTTACAAAGCTGTTATTGGTAAGGTTTCATATTTAAATGAATATGAATTCCAGCACCACACTATCTACCAGTATTCTTTTCCCTCTACCCTGTCACCTAGATTATTATTTTTTTAGTTCTCTTGTTTTTTATTAAATAAAACAATGATTACAAATGATAGCATTTATGTAAGCAATAGTAATTGGACAGATAATTTTATTTTTCAGAATAGATTTCAAAGCTTAGATTTATTATTTTTTAAAGGGGAGAGAAGAGAGAGCGCAGGCAGGGGTTAAGCATTTGCCTTGCATGTGGGCAACTCCTATTTCATTCCCATAACCTCAGATTCCCCTGAGCACTGCTGGGTGTGCCCCCATACTTCACCAAAGGAGCATACTTGAGTCAGTAATTAAATTTTCCACCCTAGAATCTAGAAAAAGTATGCCTCACATGAGCAGAAAAATTAAAGAGAAAGTAAAAGAGAAAAATTATAAAAATATCAATAAAGCCAATGGCTTTTTTTTTTTTGGCTTTTTGGGTCACACTGGCAATACTCAGGGTTTACTTCTGGCTCTACACTCAGAAATTACTCCTGGCAGTGCTGCACGGGGCAGTGGGGACCATATGGAAAACTGGGGATTGAACTCGGATTGGCCGCCAGAGAGGCAAATACCCTCCCTGCTGTACTATTGCTCTGTCCCCAAAGCCAAGTAATTTTTTTCTTTCTTTCTTTTTTTCTAATTAGCGAATCACTGTGAGGTACAGTTACATACTTACAAACTTTCGTACTTGTGTTTCAGTCATACAATGATCGAGTACCCATCACTCCACCAGTGCCCATTCTCCACCACTAATGATCCCAGTTCCCTCCCACCACCCTCACCCTATCCCCCCTCCCCCACGCCTCTGTGCTCTGTGGCAGGGCGTTCCCTTTTGTTCTTTCTTTCCTTTTGGGTGTTGTAGTTTGCAGTAGAGGCATTGTGTTCCATCCATAGTCTATATTTAGCACTAATCTCCCAACCTGAGCAGGTCCTCCAAACACCCTTTAAGGACAAAATTTTTTTTTTAACGTCTTTGAATGATAAGTGACATTTGGGTTGTTTTTATGTCTTTTTAAATTTATTTATTGAATCACCATGAGAACAAAGTACAAAACTTTCAGGTTTAAGTCTCGGTCATACAATGATCAAACACCCATCCCTTCACTGGTGCATATTTTTCACCACCTAGAACCCCAATATGCCCCCCATCCCACCCCTCCCCATGCCTGTGATTTACACTTAACTCTCTCTCTACTTTGATTACATTCATTATTTCGACAAAAGTTACACCTTTTTTATCTTGAATTTTCTCCCAACGACCAAACCTGCTGAAAAGGCATCATGAGATAATTTGTTTTCTATTGCCAGTTATGAAGACCATATGATTTTGGATTTCTGATATTTTACTAATTAAGTCTGGAGGGATTTCTGCCAAAAGCCAGCCACATAGTTCCGAGATTGGTTTGTGTGCCTCTGGGTCCATGGCCATACTGGAGAGCCACTCATGGGAGGCAAATCGTGGTCTTGGCAGGGCAAGAAGGATGTGCCGGTTTCACACCCCCATCCTGTGAGGCCGCAGTTGCCTCGTCACCGCCAGTTCATACCTAGCTGTCCAATAAGCTCTGAGGCAGAGGCCACCATACCGCGGTGGGGGGAGAGGGGGCAGGCAGAAGAGACAGATACCCTTTCCCTCCTGGTGGGGCATGCCACCATAGCTTAATTCATAGTTCATTCACATCTCTGCCCAAAGCCGCTGGGTTCCAAATTAGGTCTGTTTGCCTCTGGGGCCATGGCTGTGTCCAAGGCCAAGTAATTTTTAAATGGCCAATAAAATAGCTAAATCTCTAATATAACTGAAAAGGAAATAAGAGAAGCAACATGTTTCCAATGTCAGGAATGAATGGAATATCTCAACATAACTTCATAAACTTAAATGAAATGAATCCATTCCCTGAAAACCACAAGCTATCAAATCTTACCTCAAATAAAATAGATAACCTGAAGAGTCCGAAAAAAGTTGCTGTGTTATATGTTTGGGTTTTGGCTCACATCTAGCAGTTCTGGGCTTACTCTTGGCTCTGCACTCAGGATCACTCTTGGCAGTGCTCAGAGAACCTTATGGGGTTCTGGGGATTGAATCCAAGTCAGCTTTTTGCAAGGCAAATGCCCTACCCACTGTACTGTTATTCCAACCCCCACACCCCTTTCCTTAGGCAAGCACTGATATGCTTTCTATTTACTAGATGAATTTGATTTTCTAGTTTTATGAAGTGTACAGTATATACCTATTTTTGTTAGACTTTTTTCATTTAGCATGAGTATTTTGAGATTTACCTATGTTGTACTATGTATCAATAGTTGATTATTATTATTATTACTATTATTATTTTTTGGCTTTTTGGGTTACATCCAGCGATGCTCAGGGTTTACTCCTGGCTCTGCACTCAGGAGTTACTCCTGGGGAAGCTTGGGGACCATATGAGATGCCGGGGATCAAACCCAGGTCAGAGATGTGCAAGGCAAATAACCTCCCCACTGTACTATCTCTCCAGCCCCGATTATTTTTTTATTGTTGAATAATATTTATTTGTACATGTTTCAACATTTTTATATAGTTGTTTTGTGCTAAAGACATGCGATGAAATAGAGTGCAGAAAATTGCTTTATCGTCAGTAAAATTACTACTCTGATTTTTCCAAAGAACATTGGAGATAGTAAATACGAACAGAACAATAGAATTGTAACTGAGTCCAAAACACATTTCTCATTGATTTCTCACAATCCAACTCTAGAAAATGTTGGATTAAGGCTATGTAATTAGCATAAGCTATTTCAAATTGGAAGTTATACAAGAGTTTAAAGACATTATTTGAGGCTCGCTGACTTCTTGATTCCATTAAACAAATATTTTGATGATAAGTTATGTCTGGCCCATGACTAGTACCCATGGAGACACAGCAAGGGACTCAACTTCTCATTGCCCTCCAGAAGTTTCATATGCTGTAATGGGAATGAGACCCAAGCAGAAATTGTTTCAAAAGAGAAGGTAGAAATGAGGTATAAAGTAGGATAAGCATAAATAGCTGAGGATGTTCAGAGGTGGAAGAAAGTATTTGCAATCACTAGAAACTTCCTTGTATGTTGTAGAGCTTCAAAGGAAGGTTCTAGTTGGATGCAGATGAGAGAAAGTTGGCACAGGCCAAGAAAGAACCTAGGCAAGGACCTACAGGTGAGAAGTGCAGGACAGTGCAGGGAAGAGTAGCTGCTTCGTTTGAGGGCTGGAGCAAGGGTGTTCCAGCCTCTCCCCTTGACTTGTCCAAGGTCACCTTATCTGACTTTCCAGAGGCAATTCAATTCAACTTCTAACCCTAGCCTGGGAGTCTTGTCTTGGCAGAGTGGAATCATAGAGCTTTCTAACTAGGATGCCATCAGAGCTGTGTTTCTGAGTATTAATCTGGCAACTTGTGCAAAATGGATTTGAGAACTGAGAAGTAGGAGATGGATGAAGTGTGTGTAGTGGGGGGAGGGAAGGAGGGACCATGAAGGTTCTGTCAGTCAAGTGGTAAGAATTCACAGGAGAGTTTTTTCTTGCGAGAGATGTTTTTAGCTTGTCCTTCCTTTCACTGTTAAGGATCATATATGCTATGTTTGGTTTTCAGTTTTTAGTCATGGAGACTGTAAGTTTGAACAAATGTCTATGACTAATGCTCTTAAGCAAAAATTTTGACCCATATATGCATATATATGTTCTTTAAAAAGAAGTGTTAGTACTAAATAAAATGGACTGGAGTGATAGCACAGCGGGTAGGGCATTTGCCTTGCTCGCACTGACCAGAGTTCAACTCCTCCTTCCCTCTAAGAGAACCCTGCAAGGTACCAAGAGTATCCCGCCCTCATGGCAGAGCCTGGAAAGCTCTCTGCGGCATATTTGATATGCCAGAAACAGTAACAACAGGTCTCACAATGGAGACGTTACTGGTGCTTGCTCGGGCAAATTGAAGAACAACAGGAGGACAGTGCTACAGTGCTACTAAATAAAATCAAAATATAGCATCTTGCTGTTGGAATCAGGATCTGTAATGTGTTTGTCTTACATGCAGCAGACCTGGGATTGATCCCCACATATGGTTCCCCTAAACCCCACCACAAGTGATTCCTGAGCCCAGACCCAGGAGTAAGTCCTGCGTACAGCCAAGTGTGACCCCCGAACAAACCTACAAAGGTTATAGTCCTTTACTTTTCCTGTGGAAAAGCAACACTGAGAACTTGGGGCTGTGTGACTCAGGGATGCAGCTGAGGCAGAAGAGAGGACACAATGGCTGAGGTGCTTCAGAGAGAAGGAGAGATGTTTCCCCCAAAAAAGTCTAAAGAAACAGGAAGAAATGATTTTGAAATGGTTGTGACCAATAAAGATTACTGTAGGTGGGGGATGGAGTGATAGCACAGTGGGTAGGGCATTTACTTTGCACGTGGCCAACCCGGGTTCAATTCCCAGGAGTAATTCCTGAGCGCAGAGCCAGGAGTAACCCCTGTGCATCGCTGGGTGTGACTCAAAATGAAAAAAAAAAAAAAAGATTAATCTAGGAGAATTTGAGGAAATAATTTCTCCTCTAGGGGTAAAAAAAAAAAAAGAGGAAGCAAGCTCAATAGAGTTATTTGGTGGCGGTGGAAAGAAAGAATGGGATCCCCAAACCACAGAGAGTCTTCTTGGTAGATGATCCCACAGGCGGGGGCTGGCAGATGTTCTCAGGGCTGCCTGTGGGAAGATGGAGCATGAGTGCACTGAGGAGCAGCTGGGAGGAGTGTGCTGTGATTCTGGCTCCAGGAATGAGCGAACATGATGTCAGCGTAGGAGATGGAACAGTATAGAATTTACTGGGGCAAATAGCTCTGTCCCAGCCTCTGGCCTGTCCCTGAAGAATTCTTCAGGGTAATGCCAGGCTCCTGGCCCTGAGAGTCACAGACAGAATGACTTAGCTTAAGCCCTTGGGGGGTGGCTCACTCTCTCTCCTCCCCATTATTATTAGTGCAAAAACTCAAAATTTGTCAATGCGAGGAAGTTAGAGCTGTGACTGTGGCCTCACTGGAACGCATGCATCAGCTGTGTTCACTGGGCTGGACGCACCCTGCCCCTGGAGATGATGTCGTTTTTAGCAGTGCGAGTTTGCTCGGAAGGAACGTGCTGATGGCGCATATAGACAGTCTAAGAATAGCAGCTCTCTCTGCTGGGGCAGCGTCAGGCCCGCAGGCAGCTGGGGCTTTCTGGAATCACCTTGTCAGACACAGGGAATGGCTATCCTGTGTGATAAATTTTGGGGGCTGATGGAAAACATGTACTTATACAATATGATGGGCCAAACTACTGAGAAGTGAAGAGGAATTTAAATTTTGAAATGTAATTTGCCATTTTTAAGTATAAAAAAATTTTTAAGTACAAAAAATTAAGAGGAAACAAACAGCTCACAGTTGTGGTTTCTCCAGAAGTGAGTCCTTTTGTTTCCGGAATCAGCCTCCTCCTATAAATACATTTTCCCTTTGAACTTATTGCTTTGGTCTAGTATTCTATTTTATTTTTAAAAAACATGTGAAGATTTATTTTAAGTCATTTTAATTCACTTCATCAATCTGAATTTTAGATACATTTTCATACATTTTATTATTTTTGTATATATTTGCCCAACATCTCTGCCTTTTGAAGCTTAGATAAAGTTTCCTAAACACTTTTTTCCTTTCTTTCTATTAATTTCACCATACAGGGATCTAATTCAAAATATTTAATGACAATAAAATACTACTCAGTTAAACAAAAGATGAAATCTTTTTTTTTAACTGCATGATTCACACTGATTTAATTAAAAAAATAAAAACAAGGAAATACAAAAGTACTTCATGCTCATGGATTAGAATACTTAACATTGTTAAAGTAATCACAATACCCAGAACATTATACTGATTCAATACAATATTTACCAAAACATGAATTCCAAAAAGATAAAATCTTATATGTAGATGCTGCAACCTGGGTGGAACTAGAGGGTATTATGTTAGATGAGATAAGTCTAAGGGACAACAAATACCAGATGATCCCACACAATGGTGGTATCCTAGAGAAAGAAAACAAAGAAACAGACCATACTGATGACAGACCCTTGGTTTAAATGATGACACTGAGATTACTAAGCAGTTCTGAGAGTGGTAGGGGAGAATGAGGAATGGGCTAGAGGAGACATAGGGGTACTGGTGCATGGTCATGGGCACTTTGGTGGTGGTTTATGCAGTAACTTTGTACATTACTGCCATAAATATTACTATTGTTGTAATCGTGCTACCTAAGCCATAACATGAGAATAAAATGTACATTTAAAAAATGTGTAAATAAATCAGAGAAAGATAAGATGACAATTATGATTTTGTGTAAGATGTGCTTTAACCCTAAGGAAGCCCCTTTGGTTCTTTCTCTTCAGCTCTGGTAGGTCGTGCAGCCAGCTTTGGAGGGGACTGCGGGGATCAGTCACCAAGGCTGTATTGGTTCAGAGCGTCTGTGTAGACACTCAGTGTAGCTGATCCGTGTTCTGTTGCATGAGGGCCAAGTAGGCTCACAGGCTGGTGCTGGTGTAGAGCTACACCCACTTCCTTCTATGTTGTTCTAAATCACTGTTAATTTTGAACATTAGAATCCCAAAGTTAGAACCTTTGGCCAAATTTGGCTGAGTATTCCTTCAGTGAAAACACTTAATGAGTCATTGATGGGTAGAAAAGTAAACCATTTTATTTCATGTACAATTGATCCTTGAACAGCAGGGAGTCAGGTTAGGGGAGGCCCCCTACTGCATTGGGAAATGTGTGTGTGTGTGTGTGTGTGTGTGTGTGTGTGTGTGTGTGTGTGTGTGTGTTTCAGTCTTTCAGCTACCCACGAACTTCCCCACACACAAGTCTTGTTGTCCTCGGATGGTTAGTCTCAGGGTCCCTCCACAGATACTAGAATCCAGGGGTGCTCAGATCCCCTGAACTTGACTATTTCTTCCCTATCCTTGCATCCGGCCAACCAACTTCGGGGGTTTTTGAAACTGTATGAGCCCTAAATAGATAAATAACAGTGCATGGTGGATCTAAGCGGTAGGTACCAACCTATGGAAGGGCCAACTTTATTGTTTAAAAAAGGGAAAAAAATTGACACATGCTGCAATATGAATGAACCTTGAGAATGCCGGGGATCAGGATATTCTGCCCTACACATGCCACTTGGCCACAAAATACTTGCTGAGTGCTTTGACTTGAGGACAGTTGAGTGACAGCAGCCCAAAGAAGAGTTCTCTGCCCTTGGATGAAGAGGGTGGCCCTTTGCACTGGGATGGAGAGTGACAACAAGATGAATCTTCACACACAGGACTAAAACAGTCCCCCTGCCCTGTTTCTTTCATGCAACTCTTGATCACATTCTCAAGCTTGTCACTCCTAGAAGTCCAAACATAGAAGCCCCCAAACTTCTTTTGCCTAATTACTGCTCTACAATTTCTGGACTCTCAATCTGCTTTCTGAGATTTTACATCTCTTCTGGAACACCCTCATGCAATAAGTTAAAACACCAATATCAATTAAGTTTGTATGTTTTAACTTGCATTTGTCATTTCAACTCACAGGTCCCAGAACACAAACAAGAGTGTCAAGTTTTTCCTGTGCTCTAAGGACACTATGTTAAAGTGAAATATCAAAGGGACACACTGCACAGTTCCTCTTATATGAGGTTCCTAAAATGATCAGATTCATAGGAGCAGAAATGTACAAGGTGGTTGCAAGGGCGTGAAGGAAGGAAAGAGGAGGAGTTAGCATTTTATGGGTACAGTTTTTATTTGGAAAACAGAGCTATAGAGAAGGCAGTGGTGGTGGTTGCACAGAAATGTGAATATATTTAACTGGATGTCAAGGATCCAATACTGTGTGTGGGGGCAAGGGGGTAGGGGCAGGGTCACATCTGACAATGCTCGGGGAATCACTCCTGGTCATGCTGGAGATCAGATGGGGTGCCAGATGTTGAACCACGGCTGTCTGTATGCAAGGCAAGCACCTTAACCTTCTACTATGTCTCCTGCCAAAGACCCAATACTTAATGCCATTGAACTGTGCTCTTCAAAATGGTTAAGATGGTAAATTTTACATAATAAGATTTATTTTTCATGAACTAAATGACTGCAGTTGACATTATCAGCTGCACTATAGGACACTTGTAGCAGTGGCTGCTCTGGTTGTGACTGACATTTGCTGACGTGGCTTCTTGTCTTCACGGGTGGATTTGCTTTGCCCCTGGATCTGTGTCCATTTCTCTAGGCCCATAGTACTCTCCCCAAAGAGAGGAAGCACCTCTGTCTGGTTTCCTTCTCTGTTGTCATGGGCCCATTCCAATCTGTGGGAGCCACGCAGGTGGAAGTAAGAAGCTGGCCCTGGGCTTGGGGGCAGGCTGGAAGGAGAGGAGTTCACTAAGAAGTCTGTTCTTGTGCGATGTCCCAGTCAAGTGAGTGGCCTCCAAGGGGAACTTGGCTTTAGATTTGTACCATGTGTTAGTGGCATGCGTTAGAATCAGCGATGGGTGAGCTAAATGAGAGGAATAGCCCCATAGCTGTGGAACAGCTGTGTAGCGGTTCCTCTGCCATGTCAGTTATTTTCAGAGACATGTTCTATGGGCAGTTCTAGACATGAGAGGGAGAATTAGGAGATCTGGAGATGTGGGAGTGAAGTCAGGAGAGGAGCTCAGAGAATCTTAGGGATTTCTTTTCTTTTACCTTTCTTTCTTTCTTTCTTTCTTTCTTTCTTTCTTTCTTTCTCTCTCTCTCTCTCTTTCTTTCTTCCTCCCTCCCTCCCTCCCTCCCTCCCTCCCTCCCTCCCTCCCTCCCTCCCTTCCTTTCTTTCTTGTTCATGGAGATTTCACAGCTCTGCAGCCTGATTTGCTTCTGGGGGGCTCAGAATCACAGGGCCTAAGGATAACTTGGAGTGGTTTTATTTTATAAGGAGGGCGGTTGGGTCATACCCCCAAAGTCAGAGGCTATTCCTGGCTCTGTGTTCAGGGTCATTCCTAGTGGTGCTCGGGGGGACCATAGTGGTTGCTCAAAATTGAACCAGAACTGGCTGCATGAAAAAAAAAGTGCCTTCATCCTTTGCTATTTTTTAACGTATGTTTTTAAATATAATCTTTGATCCTGCCCCCCAAACCTTGTTAATAAAGTAGATCTGAGGCCTGGAGGAATAGTGCAGTGACACGGGGTTCATAGTTTTCAAGCGTTTGGTCACAAGTTCAACCCTCTGTTGTCCCGCATAAACCACGCAGCTCTGCTGAGTGTAATTCCATCATCATAAGCAATTTCTGACGCCACACCACAGTCAGGTGTGTGTGATCTTGTCATCTCAGTAGCATCAACGAAGGGAAGCAGGAGGAAAGGAAGCTTTTTGTTAGTTTGGGAACCACATCCAATGATGCTCAGGACTTACTCCTGACTCTGCGCTCAGGGATCACTGCTGGTGGACTCAGGGGACCATATGGGGTGCTAGAGACTGAACACTGCTTGGCTGCATGCAAGGCCAGCACCCTACCTCCTGTACTGTGTCTTCAGCCCCAAGAATTTTTTAAATTAATTTTAAGAGCAGATCTGGCATTATTATTTGTTGATTTATTGATAGGATTGATGATTAGCTGTTGCTTTCTAAGCACTACAGCAGGCCAGTCACTGAGCTACAGAGCAGAGATGTTGTAGAGAACAAGATAACAGGAATTATTGCCTACGGGGATAAGGTTTGCAGAGAGGATGGGACTGAAGCAAATACAGTAAATTAAAACATGTTAGAAAGTTTCACATGGCGTTGCTGTGAGAGAGACACTCTCTCTCTCTCTCTCTCTCTCTCTCTCTCTCTCTCTGTGTGTGGTTACAGCTAAGGGACACTTCCTGTCACTGGTTGCTGACCTCTCCAGTCCTTTTCCTTGTCACCTTCCTTCTTCGTAAAATCTCCCAGGTTGATCCACCATCTGCTGTTGGTGGTTGAACTCATAAAAACGGTGAATCTCTGATTCATTTTACCAAAGGGCCTTAGAGGAAGAAAGGAGTTTGGGGAATACAATATCCCTTTGGGGGGTGTTTCAGTGGGGCAGGCTCAGGCTGTGGCCCTCAGGGTCCCAGGGTATGCTAATGGCAATGCTCTGCTCCAGCTCACCCACGGTGGGGTAATGTCAGGGGGCTGACTCGGTGCTCCTGAGTATCTCAGCACCCCTGGAACACCCAGGCCCCCGTCCTGGGTGTCCAGTTTCTGGTCACAGAGGCTCTCCACTGGGTCTGGGGACTTGCTTCTGTGGCTGTGCATGGCGATTGTCTGGGGAGTTTTGAAAGGGTCCTACTCCCTGGGGATCCCACTTGTCCCCAGGCCAAATCAACTCAAATGTTGAGAGTCCCAGTCTGGGCCTTAGTGTGAAGCTTCCAGATCAGAATGTTCTGGAGGATCGCTGGGAGTGGGAACTGGTGACCCCAGGAGACTGGGGCCTGACTCCTTGCTTCTCTGGCACCCTCCAAATCGGGTCACTGTGCCCAAGAGAGGCCAACACGGATTGACTTTCCCAGGCTCAAGGTGGCCTCTGGTGGGTTCCCGCTGTCCCCATCCCCCAGACTTGAAAAAGGCAGAAACTCTGTTAAGCTGAAGGCAGCTGGGGGCAGCACAGGAGGGGCCCTTTGGGGGAGGGGCTTCCCAGGCCTCTCTGCCCTCAAGGACAGGACGGAGCCTGGAAAAGCAGTTTCCTTGATCTTGGCAGTGTGTGCAGGGGGCGGGGGCGCAGGGGGGGGGGGGCTCCCTTTCCTCCATAGGCCATGGCAGTGAACCTCCTGTTTTGCTCAGCCACGTCCAGAGGGCTGAATGTAGCCTGTCATCTCCTGGCGCCTAGACAGAACCCAAGCGCAAACACATTTCACATTCGTTCTTAAATGCTCAGAGGAGCAGCGTTTTTCTGAGATTACACATTTTTCCAGCATTATGTTATACTTGAGCCTGCAAAACAATGAAGTGTAAGATTTTCTTTCTTTTTTCTTTTTTTTGTAGTGGTTTCTAGGACCGCGCAGAGGATGCCTGCAGTGGGTGCGGTGGGCGTGCTGGGGGGCTGGGGGGGTTCCTGGGCCAGGTTATATACTCATGAGTGTGTCTGCAGAGTAGGAACCGTGCTACTGCTCACCCAGCTGAGGCTCTTTTCTGGGAGTGACTGCCTCTATGTGCTGGGAGGGCCATGGTGGGGTACAGGGGTGTGCACCAAAGTTTAAATCCTGGTGTTGGTGCTGGGGAGAGGATGCACAGTCCTGGGGTACGAGCTCTGCATGCGGAAGTCCTGGGCCCAATTTGGGGCACACAGAGATCCTGCAGTGACAGGACACAGTCTCCGAGGGCCGAGCTGGAGAAACTCCTCACCACACACACAGCCAGGTGTGAGCCCCAACCCCCAAAAATTATATTGAAAAAAAATCTGAGCCTGACCCTTTCTCCCTTGGACAAAATGATGTTTCATCTGTAGCAGGAGTTTATCTAAGTGCTGCACCCAGGGAGGTGTTTGCAGGGGAAAGAGAGGAGCCCCGGTGGGTGCATCTCAGATCTGGCTCACCCAGGGAGATGAACCCCCTGAGGGGAACTCCCAGGCTGGGTCAGTTTTCACCATTCTCTGGGGACCCTCAACCAGCCATGGGGAGGGAACCGCAGCCCTTGAAAGCCAAGTGAAGTGAAGTGGGGACAGGGGAAGACGTTAGCATGTGGGTTCCTCCACAGCGCTGGCCTCGGGGTCCTTCCTGGAATGCACTCCCCCCCAGCCCCCACAACCGCTAAGCAGCAGGCTGGGGGGCGCACACCTGCTCCGTGCTTGGGGCCAGGCCGTGCTGGCACTGTGAGCAGCCCTTGAGCCATCCTCCCTCCCTCGAGGCTTCTCCTGGAATTCTGTCCGGGACAAGTGCCTCAGGCGCTGTGCTTGCCCTCGGTTGGTAGCGTGTGCCTTCCTCACAGGCAGGGCAGGTGTCTGCCCAGGGCCCCACAGGCGGAGGCAGCTGGCTGGCCGGCACACCGCAGCCCCTGGGAATTGACACAAAACCTATTTTCTTTCTGGGAATTGGCCCAAAACCAGAAAATCAGCTACTAGTACTGGGGTGAGAAATGAAGAGAAAGTGAAGCGGCTTGAGAGAGTCAGGATTCCAGCCCAGAAACAGAGATGGGGAAAGGCAGGCGCAGTGCTCGCACTCATGCTGTGACCAGGCCGCCCAGGCCTGTCCCCTTGATCCAACCCCAGGCCCCTGCCCAGGCTCAGCCCAGCCACATCCTGCAGGACTTTACCTCAGGGCACCCAGGGCTGTGAGCTTGAAAGGCGGGTGTGAAAGGTTTCGATCCTGCTTCCTTTATTTCCGACACTAACAACGTGACGTGACGTGGTGCATCTTTTTTAAGAGTTTAGAACAAATGTGGGAATGAAGGAAGCATAGTAAAAGAATAACAAATGTTCAAAGGCACAGAACTGAATTTACTGTGGGGGGCTGGGGGCCAGTAAGTTGAGGTGGGACACTGGGGGGGGGGGGTGTTGGGACATTGTATACAGGAAAGCCCATCACTAATGGGTAAAGCACAGGGCCTAAAATGAAAAAAAAAAAACCAGTATCTAAATTTTATAATGATATGATCAGGATTTATGTCACTGAAACAAAAATTGGAGTTGGAGACATTAAGTTTAAAAAATAATAGATACATTAATAACAAGTCGGGTGCTCGTTCGAGCAAATCTATGAACAACAGGAGGACAGTGCTACAGTGCTACATTAATAAAATTTTAAAAAGTTTAGAACAGGGCCAGCAACAGTACTTGGGCACTGTCCCGAGTGCAGCTGACTAACCCTCAGGCTGGATGTCCCCAATCACCTCTGGGAGTAACTTCTGAGTATAGAGCCAGAGGGAGTCCCTGAGCACCACCATGTGTGGCCTCAAACCCTTCTCCCCTACCCTGCCCCACATGCACAACAGAAAAAGAAAAACAGTTGTTCAGGACACCAAGAGCTCAAGGTGGGGCCTCAGGGAGAGCAGCTACCCCCACAGACAGGCTGATGCTCGGGGAGGTGAGGGTGCGCGGGGCAGGGAGTAGGGAGCTTCTTCAAAAGAAGGCCTGGGCCATAGTGCAGCGATGAGGGGCTTTCCTGGCAGGCGCTGACCTGGCTTTGATCCCTGGCAGCACCCCGGAATGATTCCTGAGAGTAGAACCTGAGCATAGGTGGGCGTGGTCCCCAAACCAAAACCCAAACAAAAACAACACAAAATAAAAATCACCTGAAAACATCTTTATAGGCCAATGAATTTTAGAATAGAACCTTGCCCATGAAACAAAAGCTCAATTTTTATGGAAAAAAGTCTCCACACCCAATAGAATCAGAGGGTTGGGGAGAACTATTCCCAAGGGTGCATCTTGCTGGGCCTTCTGCAGGAGGGATGGGGTGCAGGTGGATCTGGCAGGGGGGAGGGGGCAGCACCTGGGTTTCACGGAGGCCCTGCCTCCAGGATGTTGATCTGAATCCTAGGGTGTCAGGATAGACAAGGAGTCTCGAGAGTTCTTGAATGACCCGTGGGTCCAGCTCTGGCAGAGGCTTGCAAGCACAGTTCTTAAAAAGACGCCACTGTTTTAGGATAGGATGGAGAAGGGAGCAGTATGACAATCATAGAATTGATCACTTTGGACAAGAATACAGATACCGTATTGCAAACCATAATGCCCAAAAGGAAAGAGAAAGGGGGAGAAAGGAAGGGAAAGACAGAGAGAGAGAGAGACAGAGACAGAGAGACAGAGAGACAGAGAGAGAGAGACAGACAGACAGACAGAGACAGAGACAAAGACAGAGACAGACAGAGGCAGAGAGACAGAAAAGAGAGAGAGACAGAGAGGAGACAAAAAAAGTGCCTTCCCATAGAGGCAGGTAGGGGGAGGGGGCAGGGATGATACTGAGGACATTAGTGCATTGATGGTGGGCAATGTATACTGATGAAAGGATGGGTATAGGAACATTATATGACTAAAACACAATCATGAATAATTTTGTAACTGTGTTTCTCACTGTGATTCAGTTTTAAAAACTTAGAACAAAAGAAAAAAAAAGACAAAAAGACACCACCTTTTCTTCTGCAGGTACCGTGTGAATTTCAGGCCCAGATATGTCACCAAGTTCAAGACGGTGACACAGCTGGAATGGAGGTGCTGCCCCGGCTTCAGAGGGGGAGATTGCCAAGAAGGTCCCAGAGAGCCGGGGAAGTCTCCGCACCCCACCTCTGCTCCACGCAGCAACATGAAGAAAGCCTCAGGTGACACATTATTTGCACTTTAACCTTTTCCTCAAACAGTCACATTCAGGGCTCAAGTATGTACTTATATACCTGCAGCAGACACTATCAGGAAATCTATTTGCAGGAACAATAGCAGTTGGAAGACAAACCTTTTGCAATTTAATTGCTTTATTAGGGCAAACTTATGAAATCAGTACAAGGTATGCTGAAGATTTCAGACTCAGTCTGATGACAAGAGATTTGTGGGGGGGGGAGAGAAGGGGCTTTTGTTTAATGCCTTACTGTACTGTTCATCCACCCCCTGAAAAAAGGTTCAAACACCATAATGCTTTGTATGTTTTTATTTATTTATTTTTTTGCTTTTTGGGTCACTCTCTACAGTGCTCAGAAAGCACTCCTCGCAGGTTTGGGGGACCATGTTGAGGAGCAAACCTAGATCAATTGTGTGCATGCCTTACCTGTTGTTCTATCACTACAGCTCCACTTTAAGCTCTTTCCGTGATTGTTTATTTTTTTGAATTTATCTTGGTACTGACTCCTCTTGGGCTGGAGTGATAGCACAGCGGTAGGGTGTTTGCCTTGCATGCGGCCGACCCGACGGGTCTGGGTTCAATTCCTCTGCCCCTCTTGGAGAGACTGGCAAGCTACTGAGAGTATCTCACCAAAGATACTGAGAGTATCACGGCAAAGCCTGGCAAGCTACCCATGAGGTATTCGATATGCCAAACACAGTAACAACAAGTCTCACAATGGTTACGTTACTGGGCCTGCTCTAGCAAATCGATGGACAACAGGAGGACAGTGACTGACTACTCTTACAGGAAGTGAGGATTTCATTACCTCCAACCCCCAGCACCCTACTCCTATCCTCCCTAAGAATTAAACCATGTATTTATTCACTCTGGTGTGTGACTAAGTAGATGGCATTTACAGCTGAGTTGTGTAGGCTACTAGAAATGTACGTACTTGCTATCAGCCTTTTATTTTTCTGGAGTTAATAGTTTCTTTGCTTGGTTTTCTATGTTTTTATCTGTATTGCAACCCAAACTCTCCTCTAGTTTTCTAAATGTCCTTCAGTCTTCTGGAGGACCAAAGGCCTTGGTCTTCTGGAAGCTCTCTCCAAGCTCGCTCAGCTGCCCCCACCAGGCCTGGGTTTCCTCTTGTCCAGCTCACAGCTGCCAGTTTGTCTCCTCAACTTCCTCCCTGCAGATGATTCCCTGATTCCCATGCCCCTGCCTACTCTTCTTCCATTTACCTCCTTGTTTTGGTAAAGCGTGTCTTGTTGTAATTTCATGAGAAGATTGCATGGGAGATGAAGTTTTGATATTTTATAGTCTGCAAACATTTTACTCTAGCTTTAGAATTGGAAATAAATTTCCTTCAGAATTTGGAAAACATTGCATACTGCTTTTTAGCTTCAAGAGTTGCTATTGAAAGATAATCTTTGGATCCTCCCTCTACCCCGTTTTTTGGATTTTGGGAGAGGACGAAAGAAAATGTTTATCTTTAATCATTATATCGTTATTGTTGAAGATTAAATTGTGTGTGTATGAAGTAAAGACATTTTACTAAAAGTGAGAAAAAAGAAATGATCCTCAAGAAAACACGAGAGAGGAGAGAGCCCCATAAAATAAAAGAAAGGAATTATTCTGTCCAAGTTGGGGTGAGAGCAATCCAGAATGGAATGCCCACAAAGCAATTTTGAACTTAACAGTCTGTTACAAAGGAAAAAGAAGGTCCCAAATAAAATTCTTACTTAGTAATGCCAGTAACTTGTCCACCTCTTTCTGATAATAAGAATCTTCCATTTTGTACAACTCCTTAAACTGCCTTTCTGCTTGCAAGATTGTGGCCTGATTCATCATCTTTATTCATTACATCTCTAAAACCATTTGTTTGTTTTGGATTCAGGACCACACCCTATGGTTCCTGGGATCGCTGCTGGCTCTGTGCTCAGGACCACACCTGGCAGAGCTCAAGGGACCATATACAGTGCTGAAATTTGAACCAGAGTAGCAATTGCAACTGCATGCTAGGCAAACACCTTAATCTTTGTATTAACCCCTAAAGCTATTCAGATGAATTTTATTCTTAAAAGAATATATCACAAATGTCCATGTCTTTAAATCATCTACAGTATCATTTAATGACTTCAAGGTTATTTGACTTCAAACCCTACCTCTAGTCTTGTTTTAAAATTGTCATTATTGTAGATGATATTTATTAAGCAAATTTCTTGTTAAAAATTATCTGATTATTTATTAGATTACATTTCTAGATGTTTCATTGCCTGTTTAAAGGATTCTGATCATTTTGACACATATTGCCAAATTTTTTTTTCTAAAAAATTCTAGCAATTCACTCTTTATTACACCCTGATCTTGATCTTCTCCTAGTCTCCTACCCTTCATTTTATTTCTTTTGAAATAACATTTTATCTGTATGTGATGTTGTTCCTTGTTTTCTTCTATATCTTGGGATAAAATTCAGTTGTCAGTATGTTCTGTATAGTTCTCAATTTGGGAGTTTGGCCATCTGAATTCCAGACTTTCTTTTGTCATTGAATTCCTTTTAATAATAGCTTATTACGATCATGTGTAAAAGTTTAGAGAGGGAAGAGTAATGATTGTGAAATTCAAATATTCACAACCTTTTAAATATACTGCTAATGTTCACCACCACATATGGATGCATTTTATTTCATTGGGATCAATATTGTCTGACTTTTTCCACTTTACATGATTTCTCAGTATAGTGTGCAGGCTTCCTAATGTGGACCCACCCTAGCATTTTTTGTATCCTACTGCATTGAATGGGTATAACTTGCCTCTTATTCTTTATTACACAGTTCTGATAGGCCTTTTTTGTTTATTCATGTCTATATCAGTTTATTTTCATTTAATGACTCATCATAATTATTTTTATAATATTGTTTGTCTTCTAGGGTATTTATTTGGTCTGTTTTTCAAAGTCAATTATTTAAAATTCAGTGTCTGTATCCTTTGGCTTAGCAAATACTATATAAGGCCATATAACTCTAGTGTCAGAAGACAGCAATAGAATCAAATGCTTTCTCTTTTTGGTCTTTTATTTCCCCCAACTGCATAATATGTTTTAATAATGCCTTAGGTTCTTTTCACCACAGATATTCTAATAAAGTTTTTTAAAAAAACACTTAATAGCTGCTTGGAGAATAACTTGATGCTCATATGATATCATCCCGTCCAACAGCTAAGGGGTGACTCCCACTAAAGTGTTTTTTTCATGGTTTTACAGTGCACAGTCCTCCACTGGACTGTGGCGGGGCTGCCTCTCACTAGTGTGAAATGCTGTGTTCACAAAACGAAAGAAAAAAGGAATGTTCCCCAGGGTCAGAGAGACCATGGAGTATCTCTATCATTTGTCACGTACATAGTCTCTTAATCACTGTATGAGGAAAGCAAGAACCACCAATTCATAGATGAAGGAATCATAGTGCAAATGTTATTTAATTTTCTCAAGAGCAGACAGTAAACAGCAGAACTAATATGCAGTGAAGGACAATTTGATAGCAAAGGGCATTCTCTTTTCTACTGTAGCACTGTAATTGCCAGTGGTGAGAGACAGAATCTGTTCTTAAAGACTTAAAAAGTATTCTGTAAGCACCCTGTTTATCAATCTTTTTTGCAGAAACTGGGTAAAGGTAGACTATATTAAGTCATGTCCAACTCTCTCTTCATAACAGACATTGAGCCAAGTCCAATCTCAGAGCCCAAGAAGACTTTGTCATCAAGTGGTACAACAGAGCCAAGTCAAACAGTAGATCCAAAACAGGGACCCCAAGAACTTCAGGACAAGAAAATCCAGGTACTTGAGGAGAAGGTTCTCAGACTCACAAGGACAGTTCTGGATCTCCAGTCTTCCATTGCTGGAGTGAACGAAAACCTCAAACACACAGTTCAAGATGATCCCAGCAAAACGCCCTCATGGCTCAGTAGCCTTCACCACCAACCAGGAACTGTGTCCATCAGTGGAGACACAGACACGACTCCTCTTCCTGAGATCCCCAGTAAGGAATCTGGCATGAGTGACATTAAGTCTGAATTGGCTGAAGTCAAGGATGCTCTAAAGACCAAGAGTGATAAGCTGGAGGAGCTGGATGGGAAAGTAAAAGGTTACGAAGGGCAGCTCAAACAGCTCCAGGAGGCGGCCCAGGGCCCTACAGTGACCATGACAACCAGTGAACTCTACCAATCCTATGTAGACAGCAAGATCAATGCCTTGAGAGAAGAGCTCATAGAGGGAATGGACAGGAAGCTGGCAGATCTGAAAAACTCCTGTGAGTACAAGATGATCGGTCTCCAACAGCAGTGTGACGACTATGGGAGCAGTTACCTGGGAGTCATCGAGCTTATAGGAGAGAAGGAAGCAAACCTGAAAAAAGAAATCAGTGAACTTCGAGCCCAGCTGCAGAATCCTCCAGCCCAGCCAAATTGCTGTGACAGCAAAAAAAGTACTGATTTCGCACAACAGATCCAGATGTTAGATCAAAAAATTGAAAGAGTTGCTGAGGCCACCAGAATGTTGAATGGACGACTGGACAATGAGTTTGACCGCCTCACAGTTCCAGAGCAAGATGTGGATTTAGATGCCAGGTGGAATGAGCTAGATGCACGGATCAACGTGACAGAGAAGAATGCAGAGGAACACTGCTTTTACATAGAAGAAACCCTGCGGGACACCATTAATGGAGAAGTCGATGTCTTGAAGCAGCTTCTGGATGAGAAGATACAGTCTCTGGAGGCGCGTTTGGGGAATGTGCTGGAGCTGGCCAACAGCACTGACGAAGCCTTCCCTCTGCCGGCCCCTGCCGGCCCGGGTGTGTCAGAAGCTGGGAATGAGCAGGTTATAGTGGAATTGAATCATCTGAAGAACAAAGTGCAAGTGGTCGAGGATATTTGCCTGCAGAACTTCCCTGGGATAGATACTTGGCTAACTGGAGAAGACCATACAACAAATGACCACTCAGGCCTTTTGAAATCACTGAACGACACCATGTATGGGAAGTTTCGAGAAACAGAACTCAGTATCCAGAAACTCCAGCGTGATTTTCATTTTCTTTATTCTCTACTAAACCACACAGAAGATGGTCTGCCTCCTCTTCAGGTGGGAGCCGGCACAGAAAGTTCCAACACTGGAATGGGTGGGTCTTCTAAGGCAGGCAAGCCAGGAAGGACGATGGCACCCCTCCCGTCTCCCCAGGACTCCACAGCTCATTGTTGTGACCAGTGGGAGGAGAGGTGGCAGCAGCTGCAGAGCCACGTCCTCTCTGAGCTGGACACTTGTAAGGAAAATGCGCATGGCGCCCAAAGGGAGGTCTCTGTGGTTGAGGGCAAGCTTTCTCAGCTGGAGAAAACCTGCAGCAAATTGGACAACATCTCGGGAAGTCTCCAGAGGATCAAGGAAGGCCTCAACAAGCATGTTAGTAGCCTGTGGAGCTGTGTCAGGCAAATGAATGGGACATTGCGGGCCCATAACAGAGATATTTCTGGCCTGAAGAATTCTGTCCAGCAATTCTATAGCCATGTTTTCCAAATTTCTACTGATCTGCAAGATCTGATCAGATTTCAACCATCATCAAGTAAGTTGACCTTGACAACTCCCTCCTTCCTTCCCTCCCTCCCTCCCTCCCTCCCTCCCTCCCTCCCTCCCTTCCTTCCTTCCTTCCTTCCTTCCTTCCTTCCTTCCTTGTCATGGAAGTCAAATATTCAGTGCTCAGGGGCCATATAGTGTTGGGCATTGAACTCAGGACCATTTTTAAAAAATGCATTTCTATGTCTTTTTATTATTTATTTCTTTTTTGTTTGAGAGGCCACACCTGGCAGTGCTTAGGAGTTACTCCTGGCTCTGCACCCAGGAATCACACCTGGTGGTCTTAGGAGCTATTGCTCTGGCCGCTATTTTATTATTTTCTTGAAAACAGGTCCTAGAACATGCAAGATATGTGCTAGACTTTGGGTATTTGTGGAATTAACTAAACTATTCTGGGCTAGCCTAAATGTGACTTATAGATGGACCAGTATATGAATCGCTTGGTGCTAGGGTGCTCTGAGATTAATGCCAACATAGGGAGTGAGTATTTAGAAACATTTAAAATAGTTCAATGTCTTCACAGAATTCAGGTACAGCTGTGTATTTTCTAAAAGTCTCTGTCTGCAACATGATGCAAATGCAAAAGAAATTCATAGTCATATGGCAAAATATTGGTTTGGATGATCCCACTTGAATCGTACTTGGATCCAAGTGGGAGTTGGAGCAAGATTTAACAACTGGGCTGTGGATATCGGGGTGCCCTTGGAGACTTCGGGGATGTCCTATGGACTTATCTGTGCAACTCTGTAGACAGTGCTTTTGTTTGCTGGTGTCTTTATCATCTTTGCCACCATCATCTTTGGGGCACTTCCGAGTCCCCAAGGTACTTAGACTTAACATAATGGCAGACAGGCAACTGTCATATTTGTTCCCAAAGACTGAGGACTGTGAACAAAAGCAGATAAGGGCAGTTACTATTTATTTACTTTTAATTTTTTGTATCATGCCCAGTGGTACTCAGGGGATACTCCTGACTTGGTGCTGTGGGAACCATGTGGTGTGATCTAGGGCTTCAGAGCATGCATATCAGCTATTCAGTCAGCTCCTCTAAAGCCTCAAGAAGCTCTTCGATTGTATTTAGAACAATGCTTGCACCACTAGACACTCAGTGAGTGTGTGGAACGAGTGAATGAATAAATGAATGAATAGTCCCTCCCTTACTAGTTTTGATCACTATATTCAACAAAGTCCCAATCTTTGTTACTAAGGGAGTGAAGTGCGCAATCTGCAAAGCACATAATTCTTCCATTCAGGGTGCCTCCATAAATGAGCTCCCCCTTTCCAAGTCAGATACAAGGTGGTAAAAGGGAATGAGATGGAACCTCTCCTCTTTTGAGCACTGACTGCTGACCCCGGGGCCCCATTCCCTCTCCTGGACTCCCCTGGCTGCTTTTTCCTACCCACCCCAGCCTTTGTCATCTTGCCCTGGTGACCCTTAATCATGAGCTTAGATTTCATGACCTGGTATGAACCTATAAAATTTTATGACCAGGTTTTAGATAGGACTTTAAACTCCATGAAGAAAAGGCTGAGGAATGAGACACGTGGAGGCAGGCCTGGCGTGGGATGGGGAGGTCAGATCCTGGAGGACATCCAGGGAAGGGCGCAAGGTGGGAAATCAGCTCGGGAAGTATCTGGGTTCCCAAAGATAAGGAGTTTGTAGATAAGGAGCCTTATCGTCAGGCGAGCAGAACCAGGAAGCTGACTTGCACCCTGTCAACCCACGACATCACACTATTTTTATAATTTGCCCCTTCTTCACAGACTCATGTCACTCCTATATCTCTGGAATGCTGAGTAAGTGTCACTAGACTCTGCATGTATTCCTAGAAGGACTGTGCTCAAGTGACCGTGCTGTTGGACTGTGCTTTATCATAACACATGGATATTTTCAGATATTTCCAGCTGATTTGCTACTCCCAGCAGTGCAGGAAACTGTGTTAACTCTTTCAAATTTGTCTACTGAACTAGGAGTTGGAGGCAAATGCTTTTAAAAAGGATATGGCTTCTAAGAGATGATCCTTTCGGGCTGAACTCATTGCTGTGAACATAGAACACGTGGATTTTTGTGGATGTCAGTGATCAAAACAGCCAAAAGTAAACAAGCAGGGCCATAACTATCCTGGTGTAGCAACGATCAGGGATCCGGGGGGGGGGGGGGGTCTCTGGATCTGAGTGTGCAAGACCAAGGGTAAATCTGGAGCTAAGGTTGCAGAACAAGTCAATCAGCGATCAGTTGAAAAGTAGCAGAACATCCATTGAGCACCTACTATGTGTGAGACTCCAGCAGGGAGTGTAGAGATGATGAGCTTGATCCTCACCCCAAGGCATTCTCCACTTTGGTGGTAGTGAGACCATATATGGCATGAAGGCTGATGAGCAGCTCAGGCAGCAGTGATTCTTTCAGGCCCAAGGGTTTGATGCAGCATGCCCTGAGCTCTGTGTGAAGTCCATGAATGACAGTGGAGGTGATAATGTCAGTTGAGGGGAAGTGTCAATGAGCCGGTCAGGGAGGGGTGTGTGCACAGAGATGATCATTGGGGTGTATTGGGGCTGGGCAGAGTCAACACAGCTGCAGTATGAGTCAGGCAGGGAAGAGAGGCAGGGAAGAGAAGAAGGCCCAACCTTAGAGGGTGAAGGAGAGGATGAGAGAAACTTCTGAAAGGAGGGGTAACTGCAACCAGTAATTCAGGGTTGTAGATGGTTCCCAGAAGCAGGCAGGGAGTGTGTACCTGGTGAGACCTTGGTCTGGTGGAGTGGTTCTTTTTTTATAATTGTTCTTTGGACCACACGTGGCAGTGCTCAGCACTTACTACTTCTCTGCACTCAGGGATCAGCCCTAGTGGTGTTGGCAGACCATATGTGATTCCCGATATCATACCTGAGTTGGCCACATGCAAGGCCACATGCAAGGCCTTACCCATGGCACCAATGCTTAGACCATGGACCAGTTATTCATGTCCTTAAACAAACTACCCCAAGTCTTGGTGAGCTGTTTCCATTGCTTGTGATCACGGCTAGACTTTTCGGAGATGCTGTGTGCAGAGAAGGTCCAGTGGCACCTCCCAGGAGCTCTTTGCTCACATGCCTGTGGCTCAGTGCATGGGCTCGAGGATGCAGGGTTGCTCAGGTCTTTGAGGCTGGGGGTTACCCAGCCCACCTGGTGGTTAGGATCCTTCAGGACCACACTTGGCAGAGCTGAGAGACCAGGTGATGTTAGGGATGGAATGTGGGTCTGCTGGCGTGTGCCTTACCCCTGTACCATCTCCCCTGCTGCTTGGGCCTGGCGTTGCAGCCCTTCTTATCTCTTAGGTGTCAGTAATGATTCCCTGCTTGGGAGTTTTTCACAGCTGGGCTGTGGACAGTCCTCCATGGCACCCTTACCCACCTCTGGTTCCAGAGCTGCTTTCTGCCCCCAACTCCAGTCTGCTGCCTGTGTCTATGTTCTCCCTGGCCTCCAGTATGGCCCACAACCAAGGGGCCACCACCTGTGACAGCTGGTGTGTGCAGCCTGTTGCACCAGTGTGAACAGGGACCCCACAGACTCCACTCTTCGTCATACTGGGGGAGAGGAATGGTGGGCTAGGAAATGGGGGTGGTGGGCAGAGGAATATTCTCTTCAGGAAAGTTCTCTCTATTGTATTTTTGTTTGGGGGCTGCATCTAGTGGGTGCTCAGAAGCTTCTTTTGACTCTGTACTCGGGGTTCTTTCCCGTTGATGTCCGGGAGACCGTGCGCTGCCCTGGATGAACATAGGCCTGTTCCCTCAGCCCATTGTGTCTCACTGGCCCCTGGAAAGTTCCATTTCATTCCTTGGTCCCCAGATGCCCCAGAACCATATCAACAGCATCAGCCTTCCCACTCTTTCTTGTGTCTAGTCTTTGAAAAAAATTATTATACTTTTAGGCTTCTCCGAAAGGGGAGAAGCCTCTGTTCTCTCCTCAATGCGTACTACTCTTTCTCTCCCCTCAGATTTCTCTGAATAAAATTCTTTTAATGAAACTATAATAAGGTACTTTTGAGAAAAATTGTTGTGTTTTTTAAATGGCCACACCCAGTGACACTGGGGGTTGTACGGGGGCCCGGTGTACACGGGCGTGTCTCCAGCAGAGCGGGACCTCCAGCCCCTCTGCTCACATCTTAGGGTAATTTTTTTAGCGCATGAATTCTTGCACATGAATTCATACTAATTATAGTAGTAGAAACGTTTTGTTTTAGGAGTATTATAGGAATAAGCGTCTTGTTGTTTTCAAGTTGTTTTTTGTTTTGCATTTGGGCCACACCCAGCAGAACGGGGTGGGGTGGGAGCTGCTCCCAGCTGTTGCTTGCAAGGGGCTGCAGAAAGGTTATCATGGACCAGGGGCCCTTGCTGTATGGGGATCAAACTGACATCTCCAGCAGGTGAAGCCTGAGCGCTAGACCTTTAGAATCTCTCCCTGACTGACCTCACTGAATTTAAGCCGTGCTGTGAGAATAAAGAAGCACTGGTCATTCCATAAGTATCTGGCCACAAAGCCCGGTCAAGGGAGGAGCAGAAGGAGGCTAGCATGATGACAGCTTTGGCCCTTGACCTGAAATTGGCTGGGTTTGGGTCCAAGATAGCTTGACTAAGCAGCAAAAAGCAGACACAACTAAGTCCTGACAGTGCGCATGTGGGCAGCTGCTTCCACCGTGGCCCTGGCCAGGCTGAGGATCTTGGCCTCTCCTCCATGTCACCTTGAATCTGGAGTCTGGAAAAGGGCGCTCTCTCAGGACTGTGTGCAGACAGCCCCCGAGAGGGACAGAAATAGCAGCTCCTCACTCTGCAGATCCCGCTCAGCGGTGAGCGAGACCCAGGAGTTTGTTATTAAGACCGAAGAAGCTTCTAAAGCAGGTCATCAGTGCAGTCAGGTACAAGACCAGAGCTGTGCCCAAAGTCTGGGCAGCCCCCTCACCCCCAGAAACTCGGGCAAGGGCGAGAAGAGAGAAATGCAATGATGATGCAGCCACCAACAATGGGTGAGCATTGTGTGCACATGCCCTCATGCACACACACACACACGCAAGCACTCACATATGCACACACATACCCACATCTGTACACATCGCATCTACACACACCCACATGCTCACATCTGCATGTATAAACTCACATTTGCACACACACATACACACATCTGCACACACACCCACATCCACATGCATGCAAACACACCCACATCCGTACACATCACACCTGCACACCAACGTACCTATATCTGCACGTACACATGCACGTCTGTACACATGTATGTACACGTGTCTCTCTAGGTTCCCCTTCTAATCAGTGCTGATGCCTCATACCTCGGTCACTGTAGCTTTAGCAAGCCTGACACAGGTGGTGTAATTCCTCTGCCTTTCCATAGAGATTATAGGGCAGACCCCACAGACCTCTCTGGGATTCAGTGCCAAGAGTTCCCACTTGAAATGTGATCAAAACAAGTCTCCCTTATTGTTGCTTGGCTCTGATGGTCTCCACATTGTGCTTTTCTAAGCATATGTTTTGGTGAGGCTGTTTTGTGGGGTTCTGGGTGGTCCTGTAAGGCCTCCGCCTCCTGGCAGGGTTCTCACCTACCTCACTGTCTCTAGGATGTACCTGACAGGTGTCCCCTCACACAATCTAGTTTTTCTCTTTATTCTGCCTAAGCCCCAGGTAGTATTTTGGCTGCCCTTTAAACAGAGCAGCCCTGTGCCTATGTAATACCACTTTCCCTCCATTATCTCAGGGCATCCCCTGCTTTGGGGGTTACCTCCTGTCCTGCAGGGAAGGCTGGCAGATATCCCCCCTCTTTTATAGCTTCCCCGGGCTTGTCCTTGCCAGGGGTCGTGCTTGCTCTGCCCATCCTGATGGTGATGCTGTGGGGCCATTGCTGACTATGAGTTGTGTCTTCGCCAAGGCCATTAGCTGTGATGCATCTCCACCCTCCACTTAGCAGCTGGACATCAGCACCTTTTTTTTTCATTTAAATTTGGCACCATCAGTGATGGAATCCAGGTCTTGTGCTTGCAAGGTTATCATGTTTGTTTTTTTTTTTTTTAAGTCAAGGGCCTTGATTGGCACCTTTTAAACATGTGCATAGTGGCTGCATTTGGTCTCCTGTGTGTCCTCTGACAGTCCCTCTCTAACATTCCACCTTGGTGGCCCTGGTAAGGCTGCAGGTCACGGTCAGGGGAGTGCCTCTTCTCATCACTTCAGTGACACTCACTTTTGCCTCATGCCAGGAAGCCAGGGTCAGGGGGGTAGTGGACAGGGCTGAGAACATGAGACCTTTCAATGGCCTTCTCCAAGCTGGGCCTCCCCCTGCCTCTGACACCTAGTGCCAGTGTGTGTCCCTCACAGCCTGCTGTTCTGTGACAGAGGGACTAGGCACCCACTGAGGGATGGTTTTTGGGTGAGTGGCGAGGGCACACTCACTGGTACTCAGGGGCCACACCTGGCTCTTGTGCCCAGGGACCAACACCTGACAGTGCTTGGGAGCTGTATGTGGCAGGGTTTAAGCCAGTTCTAGCTGCAGCCACATACAAGTCAAGCACCTTGACCTCTGCACTCTCTCTGGTTCAGGGGGCAATTTACTTATTTATTTGATTGTAGGGCCACGGCCAAAAAACCACACCAAAGCTCAGGGGTTACTCCTGGCTTTGCACTCAGTGATCACGCCTGGAGGGGCTTGGGCTACCATGTGGGATGCCGGGGATCGGACCTGGGTTGACTGAGTACAAGGCAAGCACCCTCCCCTGCTGTACCCCCTTCTCTTCCACCCTCTTTCTGCACTTTATATTGTCCTGGGGTTCCCCCTTTCCTTCAGGGTCCCTTGGTGGTTGTGGGGAGCGAAGCTGGGCTCCTGTGACAGGGAAGGGGGCCAGATGCTGCCCTCAAAGGGAATCACATCCACCTTGAGGATTGTTGTGGGTCCCCTGAGGCAGCTCTTTTAGTCAGGATAAAATGGACTTTTAATCAGAACTTTATGAGAGGAAATGCTCTTGCCCGCCCGCGCGGGGTCAGCCATGCAAGGCTGTGGGGCCGCCTGATCTACCCACCGTGGCTGGAGGCCGAGCTGGCTCCAGGACAGTCACGAAGGGGCGGGTTCCCGCCCTCGGGTGAGCACATGTGTCCTGGTCCAGCCCGTTACCCAAGCAGGCGGCACCAGACAGCTGCAATGGTCGGTGTGGATTAGAAACACGTGTCCTGGCAGGAGGGGGTGGGCTGCCAGAGCTCTCTCCAGAAATGAACAAACAGCGGAGCAGCTTGTTAGTATGAGTGTAACATAGGTGTGTGTGTGTGTGTGTGTGTGTGTGAGAGAGAGAGAGAGAGAGAGAGAGAGGAGAGAGAGAGAGAGAGAACACAGGTATGTGTGTGTGTGTGAGAGAGAGAGAACACAGGTATATGTGTATGTGAGAGAGAGAGAGAGAGAGAGAGGGAGAGAGAGAACACAAGTGTGTGTGTCTGTGTCTGTGCGTATGAATGTGTGTGGGGTTACAGTGTTCTGAGGAAGAGAGAGACGAGAGAATGTATTAAAAAAACCTCAAGCATGTTGGCATTGGAAAGTGCTGAAAGTATCCACAAGGCCTAGAATTTGACCTTTAAAGCAGTTTCTAATGAAAACCAGCAGCAGCCCCCTGTCCTCTCTGCAGACAGGCATGAGCAGCTCTAGCAATTTGCCCCTCCAGAGCCCTAAATGAATGTCGTAGCCTCAGACACTCATAATGAATCTTATATCTAGTTTTCACACTTTATGTGATTGACTCTAGACTATAACCTATCTATTTGATTTCCATATCCCCTATCTCCTGTTCTCCTGGCTCTGAACATGGTTACATGGCAATGAAACAGTGGCAGTGTTTAAACTAATATGAGCTAAATGGATTTCTATGATTATTGTCATTCTTGGCAGTAGTCGTCATGTTTGTGGCATCTATTTGTAAATTTTTGGTATCTATTGTGACTTTGCCATCTCCACTACCTGCTCGATACAATTTTCTTTATCATTTGTTATTTTCGGGTCGGCCATCTTGGCCACTTGTAAGGCGAACTCCCTACCACTGTGCTATGGCTCCAGGGACTGGCTGGAGCGATAGCACAGCGGCTAGGGCGTCTGCCTTGCACGCAGCCAAACATGGCTGACCCGAGTTTGATTCCTCCGCCCCTCTCGGAGATGTTACTGGGCCCGCTCGAGCAAATCGATGATCAATGGGAGGGCCTTTACTTTACTTGTTATTTTCATTGTGTGAGTAGGGTTGAGTCTCACTTGGGGGTGCTCAGTGATTACTCCTGGCTCTATGCTCAGGGATCATTCCTGAAGGTGCTCAATGTGGTGCTGAGATCAAATCAAGACCGTAATCCCTGCGCTATCTCTCCAGTCTCTACTTTTTTTTTTTTGGGGGGGGGGGGTAAAGAAGAAGCACTTTATTTTTTTTCTCTTGATATCCTGATTTTTAAAATTTATTTATTTATTTATTTATTTTTTATTAGTGAGACACCATGAGGTACAGTTGTAGACTTACAAATTTTGTGCTTGGGTTTCAATTATACAGTGATCAAATGCCCATCCCTCCAGTCTCTACTTTCGTTTTTAACAATGAGTGCACTTCCTTCTGGAGTTCTCTTTCCTTCTAATCCATCTTGACTTTTGTTGCTGGTCTTGCTGCAGAATTTCCACTCTGAAATGTTTTCACTGTCATCCTAGAAGTTCCACAGTACTTCTTATCTGAGATGTCTCTCTCTCTCTCTCTCTCTCTCTCTCTCTCTCTCGCTCTTGGTCTCTTCCTCTCCCTCTCCACCCCACTCTCTTTCAACTCCATGTTTCTTTCTTTCATGGTTTACTCCCTTTTCTCAGTGGAATACTTTTTATAGAATATTTTTAATAAGAATGGCTGAGAGGTCATTGTATTTGAAATAAACAGATGGCAGGGTGATGATTTGCCTTGCAATCAGCCGACTCTGGTTTGATCCCAGGTGTCCCATATCTGGGCTGGAGCTATAGCACAGCGGGTAGGGCGTTAGCCTTGCACGCAGCCAACATGGCCGACCCGAGTTCAGTTCCTCCGCCCCCCTCTCAGAGAGCCCGACAAGCTAACGAGAGTATCTCGCCCGCATGGCAAAGCCTGGCAAGCTACGCATAACAACAAAGTCTCACAATGGAGATGTTACTGGTCCCGCTCGAGAAAATCAATGAACAACAGAAGGACAGTGGACAGTGACAGTCCCATATCCTCCCAGAGCACTTCTAGGAGTAACTTTGGAGTGCAAAGTCAGGAGTAACCCCTGAATACCCCAATATTTATTTATTTATTTATTTTGGTATGGCCCCACAACCAAAATAAATAAACACATAAATATAATTTAAAAACCAAGTGGCAGGGCAAGATGTGGCTCTGTGGTAGAACGCATGGCTTGCATGCCTTGTATGCAGAGGAACTGGATTTAATTCCTGTGTTGCAAGCAAGCGAACACCACATGTTTGAGAATGACCTTATTCTAGGCCCCTATTAGGGAGGCTTTGATGGGGAATAGAATTCAAGGTGTTGCTCTTCTGACTCACAATGGAGACGTTCCTGGGCTCGCTGGAGCAAATCGATGAACAACAGAAAGACAGTGCTACAGTGCTCCTCTGACTCAGGAACCCTTATAACTTTTTTTCCTGGTAGGCCCTTTACATGTAGTGTTCTTAATATGCCTTTGTTTGGACCTTTTATTTAACAATTGTACTGGGATTTACCTTTCCCTCAATTCTGAGAAGTGTGTGTGTGTGTGTGTGTGTGTGTGTGTGTGTGTGTGTACGCAATTCTCTGTCACCTCACCATGCCAATGCCCAATTTTTCTTTTTTTTTTTTTTCTGTGAAGATTTCTGGATTCACCTTCCACTTTTCTTCTGGTCTCTCTCTTACTTTCCATAATGTTACCTTTGGTTCTACCTCTGCAAAGATTTCTTTTATTTTTATCTACCAACTCTTACAATAAGTTTTCATATTTTGACAAACATTTTTCAATCACCACATCTCATCCTTAGTCTCTGAATCTCCCCTTTTCCTTGGGGTGGGAGCAGACCTCGTGGCTCCTGCAGTGTTCAGGGAGCCTGTGGTACTGCTTGAAGGTGCTTCAATCCTGTGCTTCAATCCTTTGCCCAGAACTACCCTTAAACAGCGACCTAGTTTCTCGCCCTGGATGCAGTGTCTTTTATTTCTCTGTGGTATTGTGTGTTTCTTTTCTTACATTGCGTTCATTTATTTAAGTTCCTGGATGTTTGTTTTTGTGGGCTCCATCTTATCTTATCTTATCTTATCTGCCAGGTGGTCCTGATTGTGGATTTTATCAGGGTTTCAGGGCTTGTGGGCTTCATGAAAAATGCTTTTGACTCCAACTTGAGAACTTTCTATTGAAAGGGGTGGCCCTCACCTGACAGTGCTCATGGATCACTCCTGGCCACACTCAGGGAACGATATGGGATACCGGGGATTGAACCCAGGCCCGCTGCATGCAAGGCAAGTGCCTTACCTGCTGTACTGTGGCTCTGGCCTCTCCAATTTCAGTGTTTTTTGGGGCCTCACCCTGGTGCTCAGGGCTGACTCCTGGCTCTGCATTCAGAAATCTCTCCTGCAGGCTTGGAGGACTCTATGAGATGCCGAGGATTGATCCAGGGCTGGCCACTTACAAGCCCTACCGGCTGTTCTATGGCTCCAGCCCCTCCAACTTGAGGTTTAAGGAAGCACCTTCGGGGAGGCAGCTAGGGCTCCTTATGCGACCTCCCCAGACTCGACTGCAGTTTTCCCAGACTGAGCATTTCAGACTCACTCCCACCCACTGCTGGGTCTGCTATTCTCTTTGCCTCAGTTTCTCTATCAAATTCCCTTTCCAATGAGGGAATTTAGTCCTGATGCTGTCCTGTCGTACAGACTGAGTTAACTTCTGCATGGAGGATACCGTTCACACTCTGCCACCCTCAGGGGCCTGGGAAGCCATCACCTGCATCATTCTCCATGAGGCTAATTGTCCCAAGGGTCAGTGGGTAGCCCACTGAGGCCTGGCCCCAGCTCCCTGGGAGGTGGTGAGTGAGTCCTGGACCCACTGTCATAACCTGAATGAGTTATGATGAGTCATCCAGTCTGGATTTGCCTGGTTACCCGTTGGTATCTCTGGAAGCTGGGCCTGGCAGGGCGAGGAGGAGGGTGGCCATGTGGGCCCTCAGGAAGGACTCCTGGGGTTCCTGTCCCAGGAGAAAAGTCCCAGGGAAAGGTAGCCACTGTGTCCTGGGAGGACAGGGAAGCCTGGGCATCAGAAGCTGCCCTGTGGACAGCTCAGTGGTCCAAGGCCGTAGCAAGAGGGGTATCACAGCTGTTTATTGGGACTGTCTGGACGTGTTGAACTTAGCCAGCAGGCGCCTGGAGTGAGGCCGACCCCGGTGGCCGGTGGCCAGATGAGTTTTTTTGACCACAGCCCTGTGGCCACGTGCGACCGGCTGGGTCATCAGCTGGAAGTTTCAGGGGCTGGAGCCAGACTGCTCCTGTCTGGGCAGCTAGCGGAATCTTTGGGAAACCCCGTGGAGTGGCCCCTGGCACTTGATGGGACAGGAATAGGTGCTGGACCTGTGGGCTTGTGTCAGTGTGGCCAGCGAGTGGTGTTATAAATATTCCGGCAGGAAAAAGCTTCCACTCCTGCTGCAGAAAGAGGCTGAAAGGGGCAAGAGAGATCTTACAGTGGGAAGGGTGCTGGCCTTATGTGCAGCTGACCTGGCATTCTATATGTTCCCCCATGTACTGTCAAGAATGATCCCTGAGCACAGAGTCAGGAGTAACCCCTGAGTATCACCAGATGTGAACTAAAAAGCCAAAGAGAGAGAGAGAGAGAGAGAGAGAGAGAGAGAGAGAGAGAGAGAGAGAGAGAGAGGCAGGCAGACAGAGAGACAGAGACAGAGACAGAGAGACAGAGACAGACAGAGACAGAGAGACAGAGAGACAGAGACAGACAGACAGACAGACAGGCAGACAGACAGGCAGACAGGCAGACAGAGACAAAGACAGAGAGACAGAGAGTCAGACAGACAGAGACAGAGAGACAGAGACAGACAGGCAGAGAGAGAGAGAGAGAGAGAGAGAGAGAGAGAAACTGAAAAGTTTGTGTCCTGGGCCTGGTTGACCTTCCCTGTAATCCTGGGGGCGGTCTGAGGGTCACTTCCCTGTGGACTGTGCCCCCAGCTGGGCCACCTTATTTTGTGGTGGCTTCCATGCCCCTCCTGGGGCTTTGAGAGGGGTTGAACCCGGGGTCCCCCGCCCAGGGAGCTCTGGGGGAACCTGTGGCCCAGTGGACACAACTGGGCACTCTAACTCTCTCTTCTTTCTCACTTTCCAAATGTGCAGCAGATGAGCCCTCAGAAGACCCCGAGATGCCGCCTTCAGGGAAGTCTCCACCAGGCTCCAAGAGGCCCCCGGACCCGGCGCTGCCCGAGACTTCCACGACACCAGCCCACCCAAACCTGAGCCCGTCTGCTGAGGACCCTGAGGAACAGCTACCCCCTGGGCAGCAGCCGGCCCAGCCCGGGAGGCCCCCGCGACCACTGCCCCCACCAGTCTGGCCTGGCTGGACTGGGCTGGCCTTCCTGCCTGGCTCCTCGGGGGACACCCTGGAGACGGGAGAGGCCGGTCCCCCGGGGAGGATGGGCATGTCGGGGAAGGGCCTGCCGCAGGGCACTGGTGGCCAGACGGGCCAGGGGACTGTCCCCAGCGCAGAGGGCTATGCTGGAGCCCCAGGTAAGTCCCAGCACCTGCCTGCACCCAGGTGTGGGGGACAGTGCTCGGGCTGAGACAGTGGTCGCGGGGAGGGGCAGCAGGGCTCCAGGGAGATGTCTCGGCCAGGCCAGTCTCCTGGGCTCCGCGTGAGACAGGCCGAAGGGGTGGAGGGGGTCCTACTGTGCCAGACGGGCCCAGGCGCTCCTCGTCATTCCTGGCAGCAGGAACGCTGGGAATAGCTCCGCTTTACAGGTGAGGAGACTGAGGCTCAGGGCTGAGTCATATAAACCCGTGGACGCCAGAGGCAGTGCAGTGGGTTGCACACTGGCTTTGCTCACAGAGCCCTGCCCCCGTAGATGGTCCCTGGGCGTGCCAGGAGCAAAGTGCTGAGCACCATCAAGCAAGGGCCAGAAAAACCCAAACCCAGCAGCCAAGTGGCATAAAAGCCAAGTGGCACTGCCCAGCGCCTGCGATGCCAGCTACCCACTGCCAGGGAGCCAGTGCCCAGACTCATGTGGGCGGTGCTCAAGCACCTGGCACATCCCTCATGCCAGCCTCCAAACAGCAGGTAGCTAGGTTCTCTGCCCGCTCCCCCTCTCTCTGAGGCTGTCTGAGGATGCTGAGGGTCCTGCCACTCCTCTGCGGGCCTGTGTATGCCCGGGCCCCCCAGACAGGCCTCCTCCCCTCCCAGTGCCACGCAGCTTACCACCTCCCGAGTGGCTGCACGCACAGCCTGAAGCGCACAGCACGGAGAGGGGCTCAGCCCTCCCACCCAGATCCCTGTCTCTCTCCTCTTTCCTGGCCTGAACTGGCACCTGGGCATCCACCCTTGTTCAGGGAAGGGGCTCTGTGGAGGCAGGCAGAGGAGGGCAGCCCAGTGCCAAGCCTGTGCTTCTGAGTTTGCTTTCTGGTTTGTTTTTATTGGGCGGGGGTGGGGGAGGGTGCAGACACTGTGGTGCTTGGGCATCAAACCCAGGACTCCGGTGTGCAAAACCTGTGCAGTTACCCAGCGTGAGCTTCCGGCCCTCGCCGAGTCTTCGTCAGAGCAGGGAGAAATGAGGACTCAGCAGTACGCTGACATCTGCCCTCCTTTCATCTTTCAGGGTACCCCAAGTCGCCACCCATGGCCTCACCAGGTATGTGAGGTGGGACCAGGTGGGACCTCACCAGGTGGGACCCCTCCACCATCCTGTGCGTGGGAGGAGATGGGCCCTGGGACCCAGCCTCTGCAGTGGACAAAGCCCAAGAAGTCCCCCCTCGGGGCCAGTGTCATTCTCTGCCTGTCATCCCCGCGCATGGGGAATTCCCTCGGGACTCTGCCCAGTGCAGCCTCGCCAGCTTCTTGGGGGCGCCCCAACCCCCCACTGTCCCCGCACTGACCGAGACCCGCCCCAGTCTGCTCACACCCCAGCTTGGGCCGCACGGCATGAAGGAGGCTGAAAGCGTGAGGCTGCCAGGCCTGGCGCTTGTGGCCACTCTGCTTTTCTCTTCACTCCAGGCCTTCCAGAACCTTCTGCAGTCGCCTTCTCAGCTGGCCTGACCCAGAAGCCCTTCCCCAGTGAGGCAGGCGTCGTTCTCTTTAACAAGGTGCTTGTGAACGACGGCGACATGTACAACCCTGACACAGGTGAGCTGGGGGCCGAGCTCACTCCTGCCTGGCGAGGCGGTGCTCAGGGCTCACTCCAGGCAGGTCGGGGCCTTGTGTAGTGCCGGGGGTGGGACCGGGCAGTGCCTTCCCATCTCCCTGGCCGCTGTCCCTCCCGGGAGCTCTGGCCTGGGCGTGCTCCTTTTCGGGGGCTCAGGAAGCAGCTTCCAGCTGGAAGGCGGTGGTGACACGGGCTCGCTCTGACGTGTCAGGTCACTGTCAAAAGCAGGGAGGCCTGTGCTACCTTGGGGGTGGGGGTCATGAAAGCTTCCGGCTGTCACTGCCTGTTCCCATGGAGGCTGTTAGGCTCTGCAGCGCCCACTTGGCCTCCCCCCCCTCCCCCCGCCCATTCCCCGGCCACTCAGCACCTCTGTTTCTCAGCGTTTGTCATCCTGATGCCAGGTCAGGCCACCCCTACCCTGTCTCCTTCAGTATCCTGGGGTTCAGGGGAGCAGCATGCAGGGAAAGGGAGAGCCCCATGGGCTGCGGCCCGCTTTCTCCCCCCAACCACATGGTGGGGGATGGTGGTGATGGAAAGCGCGTCCTTCCCGGCAGCCCGTGCAGACCAGGGGTCCCCACGTGCCACAGGGCTGGGCATCTAACCCGGACTCCTGTGTGCAGAGTCCCGAGGGTCAGGCCCATGAACATGGCGGGGGAAAGGGGGGGCTGCTTTGGCAGTCTGGGACTGAGTAAGAGGGCCCGGGCAGGTGCGCTCCTGAGGAGTGGAGACCCCCAGGGAAGACTGACAAGATACTCCAGTCATGCACAGGTCTTGATCTTGGGGAGCCTGGCCCCCACCCTCAGTGCTTCCCTGCTGAGCCCTTGCCTGGCTGAATCCCATTCCTGCTCAGTACAGCCGTGCGTGCTGACCGCAGCTTGGCCTCCATCCTGGCTCCTGCAGCTTCAGGGGTCTCTTGTTCTTGGGTTTCTGCTCCAGGACGGCCCTTATTTACTTCCCTTCCGCTCTTGGGGTCGGGGCCACCATCAAGAGCAGGGTGGCCTGGTGTTCTGTTTCGGAGACCCCTCCTTGCCCCCTGACACTCACTCTAGTTCCGGGGCTGTGCTCAGTGCCCAGCTCCCCCTCCATGCACTCATGGGCAGTGTCTGCCTGTGCTGAGCTAGAATGGGGATGAACCCTGGGCTTTCCACAGTGAGCAGGAACTCTCTTCCACTCCCAGCTGGGGGCCACTGACTGCTGCTTTGCAAAAGGCACATCTCAGAGCTAACATCTCCCTGCCCTGGAACTCCATTCACTGGTTAAATGAGACTCAGTTGGCTTCTGGTGATGCCTCCTATAGGACAGGTCCAGGGCTGGGGCTTGTGAGCGCTGGCCAGGAGCTCCAGTCTCCTGTCACCTGGCGACCGACACACTCCCTGGCCCTGGGGCAGCTCCATAGCTCCTGGGGATTGTGTTCTGTAGCCCCGAGGCTGATTCCCAAGTGGCTGAGAGATGCTTCGATGCTACTCAGGGTGGGGAACGTTCCCCCCCCCCCCCCCCCCCCCCCCCCCGCAAGGCAGGCTTTATTTTACCTGCAGCAGGTGGTGTGGGAGCAGGTCTAGGCAGGGCCTGGGGTCCACGTGCTGTCCCTGTGCAGAGGACCCAAAGGGCTCAGCGTTTCTGGAGTGGTGTTGTGTGCTGAGTTGCTGGTGACACAGGGGTCCTGCGGCTTTGCCCAGCCTAAGGCAGTGCAGCTTAGAGTAGGTAAGCTCTTGGCCATGAGCAGGGCAAGCAAATATAGTATGCAAGAGGCTGCCAGGGGCGAAGGCTCATGCCTGGCATGTGGCCAACCCTGGCTTGATCCCTGGCTCTGCATATGGTTCTCAAACATTGCTGGCGCAGCCTGGGTGCCCTGAGCATTCCACTCTGGAGAGTCCCCAGGACCCCATGTGCAGACTCATGCACTGACCAACTGGCCTGTTTGGCTTCCTGAGCTGCTGGGAGGTTCAAACCACCCAATTAAATACAAAGTGACAAAGAACTGCTGCCCGCCCCTGTGTGCCTCTCAAGGCACTGATGCCCCTCTTCACCCCCTCCACCCCACCTCGAACTCCCCCCCTCCCACCCCCATCTCTTCTGGGCAAGGTGTGGCCCTCTGGACCAAACGCTGAGGGCTCACATCGGGGGGCCCGGTTCTTGCTCCCTCTCCAGGGGTCTTCACAGCTCCGTTTGACGGACGCTACCTGATCACGGCCACCCTCACGCCCGAGAGGGACACCTATGTGGAGGCCGTGCTGTCTGTCTCCAATGCCAGCGTGGCCCAGCTGCACACGGCCGGCTACAGGAGAGAGTTCCTGGAGTACCACCGCCCTCCTGGGGCTCCGCACACTTGTGGGGGCCCTGGGGCCTTCCACCTGATCGTGCACTTGAAGGCAGGAGATGGCGTCAACATCGTGGTGACCGGGGGCAGGCTGGCCCACACAGACTTCGATGAAATGTATTCCACGTTCAGCGGGGTCTTCCTGTACCCTTCCCTTCCCCACCTCTAGGCAGCTGGCAGAATGCAGAAGCTTTAATATATTCCCATCATGGAGATAACTGGAGCACTGGTCTAGCTTCGGGCAGACAACCCAGCCCGCCCCTAAGACGGAAAGGCCTGAGCTGACCGCTGAGCCCCAGCCGGCCACACAGAAGAGCCAGAGTGGCCCTGGCCTGGGAGCTGGCCTGGGGGCCAGGGCCGGGGAAGGGAGGGGACACTGGCCTAGTGGGCTGGGGGGCGGGGGGGGGGTCACATCCGTTCCTGCCTATAGTCTACCGGAGGGCACAGCCATGGCAAGGGTCTGTTCCACTTACACTGCACGCAGGGGACAAGTTTAAACACTGAAGTGCCACCGCACCCACAAGGACAAGCCCAGGCTGTCCTGGGTGGGTGACCCCAGGCCGGCTCTGAGGGGATTGTGAGACGGCTGCTGGTTGGGCTCCTTGAATGACATGCGCAAATCAAGTGCAAAGACGGGGAGTGTCAATAAAGATATAAAACCACTTTGTGTGGCTATGTCTGCTGCCTCATGGATCGAGACTGCCCTCAAAAAGCTCACTGAAGGCTGCAGTGCTTGCCTTGCACACGCGGTCAACCTAGGTTTCAAAACCAGAACCCCATATGGTCCCCAGAGTGAGCTCTGAGGGCAGAGACAGTCGGCCATGGGTGTGGCCCCAAACAAAACCCCGAACAAGCCAGTTGTGGCAAGAACAGAGGGGGGAGAGCGTTTGCCTTGTTTGGTCCCAGCAAATAGGGTTCATGGAGCACCATCAGGTATAGCCCAAACCCCAAACACTTCTCTTCCCTGCCCTGGCCAGCGGTAGAAAAGTAGCACTGTCCTCCCGTCGTTCATCGATTTGCTCAAGCAGGCACCAGTAACGTCTCACAACAAATTGTTAAGAGTTTGTTGCTACTGTTTTTGGCATATCGAATACATCACGGGTAGCTTGCCAGGCTTTGCCGTTTGAGCAAGATACTCTCGGTAGCTTGCCGGGCACTCCGAGAGGGGTGGAGGAATCGAACTTGGATTGGCTGTGTGCAAGGCAAGTGCCCTACCCACTGTGCTATTGCTCCAGCCCGTAGAAAAGTAATTGACTTTATTTTTGGTCCATGCCTGGTGATGCTCATGGCTTATTCCTGAGTAAATTAATCACTTAATCACTTAGTAAATTAAAATTAAAAAAAATTTTTTTAAAAAATTGAATCACAGTGATAAACACATTCACAAAATTGTTCATGACTGGGTATCAGTCATACAATGTCCTAACACCTGTCCCTTCACCAGGGCACATTTCTCACCACCAATGGTCCCAGTCCCCCCTCAACTCCCCTTGCCTCTATGGAAGGTTTCTCTCTTTTTCTCCCTCCTTCCCTCTTTCTCTCCCCTTTTGGACCTCATGGTTTGCAATAGGAATCAATCTTGGTGGGACATGGGGACATAGACACACGAGACCAATGCTCAATTTGCTGCCCTATCTCTCTGCCCTTGGTAGTTGACTTTAAACTGTCTAGAAAGACAGTGAAGTGTTGTCATTAATCTAAACTACTGGTTGATAGTTGCAGGTCTGCAGGGGTAGAATGTTCTTCTATATTGGTCTAAACCATCCCTCAGCATCCAAGCTGGGCACTTGCGTTTCATTTGGTTCTGGTTTGTAAAGACACAATTTGTCCTCCTGGGTGGGGGGTCAAGACCCCCATATAATCCTGCAGCTGAAGTGGTGCCCCTTCCTGGCCTGCTGGAGACCCCACCTTCCAGCTGCTGCACAGGTACGGGAGGCAGTTGGGGGCTGGCTCACTGCAGGTGCGGCCCTAAGAACACGCCAGTTCCCAGCCACACGGCCACTTTAACGCTGCTCATGCAGCACCAGGCACAGCAGCCCTTCCTGGGAGTGAGCTCCGGGCCCGCTCTCACAGAAGCTGTTTCCTCTTCCCGGTCGCGGTCTATGCAGGGCCCGGCTCCACACACATTGGGTTAATTGGATCTATTGGCTGGCAGGGCCATAGGGGGGAAAGATTTCAAGTCCCCTAGTCTTGGAACCTCCGCCCCTCTCGGAAAGCCCGGCAAGCTACCGAGAGTATCCAGCCCACAAGGCAAAGCCTGGCAAGCTACCCGTGACGTATTCGATATGCCAAACACAGTAATAACTGTCACAATGGAGACATTACTGGGCCTGCTCGAGCAAATCGATGAACAATGAGAGGACGGTGACAGTGACAGTCTTGGAACAGATAGTTGGTAAAAACAAGGTCTGCTGGCACAAAAATGACTCAATCTTTTTAATCTCCAAGTCAGTTTGCAAATGCACCGAGCACTTTAGGGGGAGCCTCTCAGCGAGGTGGCACCTGCTCCTCCCAGCTTGGGAGCTTTGTGGTGCTTGAGCATCCAGGCCTTTCTGTACAGCAGGGACAGGGACTGACATTGCAACTCCACTTCCCCAGCTGGGAGCTGGTTGGGAATGACACAGGGCCAGCCCAGTGCAGCAGTGCACTGTCACAGAACCCTCATCCCCCCACAATCCCTCCCTACTAGACTCAGGGCCAAGGGGACAGATTCACGCTCAACAGCCGCAAAGGTAGGTCATTAATCCTCTCAACCCTGCACCCATTCCTGGACATTCCAAAACACCAAAACCTGGTCCTCTTAGTGGATCTGGACTCCCTCTAGGGCCCTGCTTCCACTTCAGCCTCCTTGGGGACAGTGTTCTAAGGAGAGAGGCGTCTCTGGCACAGGCAGAAAAACACAAGGTCAGCGGAGCTCTGTTCACACAGTCAAGACGCTCCAACGCACGCTGAGACCAGGTTATGAACCAAGCCCAGGCGCCAGGTCACAACTGTGAAATCTGGAAGGGTTGCTTAGAAAGTCAGGGTGGTTTCTAAGCAGACAGGACCAGAAAATTTCCCTCACATACAGTGTTAGCAAACAGTCTCACTTAAATGACTAAGAACAGCAAGAAATGCAGCAACATTATAGAAGGCAGATTAGTATATATCGTACTTGGAATTATTCCTATTTAAGCACATTCATCATTGGAACAGTTCCTTGCAGTGTGAAGGAGTTGTGTGACCAGAGACACACCCAAGTCCTTCCTTGCTGGTGTGGAAACACCAGTAACACACACACACACACACACACACACACACACACACACACACACACACACACCTCTTTCTCAAACACATATTTCTCCTGTACCATTTTATCAGTGGGCAGGAGGAAGAATATCTGCAAAGTTAGGGGTGCTGCGTAGCAGGAAGACACTGGCCGAGCTGGGCCCTCAGAGCAGGGAGGAAACCCCGCCAATGACCCCAACTTTTTCCTGCAGAAACCCATTTGCAGTGAAAACCATTTCCTTCCTAGGCACCTCCCTGCCATAGCTCTGCCTACTGCTCATTTCACCCTAAAGGCCTGGAGCTCAGACCTCCCTGCAGCCCTGTCTTGGCCCGCAGCCCTGGAATCAGCCTCTTCCACATCCAACACAGGTCACAGCTGCTGGCCCAGAGACTTAGAGGGAGGCAGTGAGGGCAGGACACTTCCCCCAGCTCTTTTATGGAATATGGCTTTTGATCCAAGATCGCACTATCTTTTCTAGGCTGGTGAAAACATGGAGACTGGTAAGTCCTGTTCCCCCTGGGGAAGGGTCTTATGAAAGATGGGGTGATGAGGGCTCTGAACAGGGTTCTCAGAGGACCCTGGGTGGGAGTAAGTAAGCCCAGAGACTAGTGAGAAAAATATTAGAAATCACATATGTATGAATGAATCATTCCCTGGCAGAACCTACAAAGTGAGAGAGGTCACATCCTGTTGGTGGAGTCTCACTTTCAGAGTCAGGTTTTAGAAAATGAAGCCCCGAAAGAAATACTATCTCAACATAGATCTGAGTGTCAGCAGTGAGTCAAAATGCTAATTTATGGAAATGATCCCTTTCTGGCAAGAGTACAGAGAGGATGGTTTTATAATATCTGAAGGAAAGAGTCAAACATAAAGTGTTGCTTTATGTTTATTTATTGTTGTAACATTTTGTTTTGAACATCAAACACTGCACCAAAAAATGAACCATTCATTTTAAGACAACCGTCTCTGCCATAACTAAGAGTATTGAACCGGTGTTACAATTAATTTCTGACAACTTAAAACTTATTAGTGAGGTTGCTAATAATCAAATACTTCATCAAAGACTGTAATCATTAAATTAAAAGAGCAAAGTTCCCCACTCCATTTCTCACTGAAACAAACCCTTCAAAAAGTCATTTCCACCTGGAGAGAGCACTTAAAGAAAAACTCCATCAAACTGAGAGTGCTGAGCTGGGTGAAACAGCGTCCCAGGGAGCCCAGGGTGACACCGGGCAAGGCAGACGGAGCTCCCTGCAGCATTCTCTTCTGGCCAACTTGCAGAACAAGAAAGCATGGACTTTCTACCTACTTTTTAAAGGCCTTGCCTGCACCTTCTTGGACACATCCTTAGGGCCATGCACATCCTGTGTGGTTTGCTGGCAGCTCTGAGGCCAGAACTCAAGTGAGTTTCTGAGAGCTACACGGATGTCTCTTAGCTCAACTGATGCAGCGCTTACACGGGCTGAGTGTGTGTGTGCTGACCCCCCAGCTGCAAAGCCCGGAGCACGGACATGGAGGCACATGGTAAAGTCAGGAGGGGGCACTGGAATGTGGGACACGGCATGGGGAGAACACCTTCCAGAGCCTGCTCTGCTTGCCCTCGTGCCTGGCGCCCAGAGCACAGGCTTCCTCTTCCGAGCTGGCTGCCGGGAGGGTCTGTGTACAAACACACTCACGGTCATCTCTCTTTCACAGAAAGAACAAACGTCATTTGTACCAAATGGCAATGAATTTTCAGCACAAACAATACTTTCATAACACTATAGTAATAGTAATCATCTACTTTCAGCAAGAGGAACTCCTTTAAATAAGGAAAACGATTCATGTTAATTAGCATATGTACCCACTGGATCAATGTGCAGAGACAAAATGACACAGGATAGTGCTTCTGGACATAGGGACAAAGGTTGGGGTCCCATGATTCGGGCTTAGGCAACCGGGGTCACCAGGCTGGGGAGAAGAGTTCATCAAGAACAAGAAAGAAGTGAGTGAGACCCTCCAGAGGACACCTAAAAGGGAGCAGGGTATGGAGAGTACCTCCCGTGATACAGAGGTCAGGAGCCCAGCGGCGACACTGGGGTGGAGCACAGGAAGTTCAGGTGCACTGGGGGCCCTGAGACAAGGTGCCTGCTAGGTCCCCTCGGGGCACTTCCCACCACTGCCCTGGAAGAAGCTTTTAGAAACTGATCCTCCCCTGACTCCCAGAAACGTGTGGGGTCTCTAGCACTCTTGACTGCAACAATCACCACTCCCAACTGCTGGCTTCTCAGGGGGCTGGGGGGCACCTGACAGCATGAGACGGGCCCCCGTGCACGGAGAGGAAGGCAGAGGGGAGGGGGAATGCTCCAAAGTGTGGGCCATAGCTGAAGCCTGGTTCTCCCCTCTCTCCCCACATTGAAGACCTAAGCCTGGTCATCTGTGGTCCTCTGGCAGCCTCCAACCTCTCTGCCCAGGTGGCCATCAACACCTGGCCTGGAATTCCTGGTTCTCAATACCCTGGAGGGCCTAGAGGCCACAGCCTGCCCCAGTGCTGTCTGCGGCTGCGTGCAGCTGGCCGATCATCAGGTAGGGACAATGAGTGGCAGGCAGGGGTCAGAGAAAGACTCTTCTAGGACTCAACTGCCCACCAGCATTTCCCTGGCTCCCCTGAAAGCACAATCTTGTGCTGTGGTTTAGCCGGCGGCTAGAACTGGCCCCTCGGACATCACGGTTACCCTGTAAGATCTGTTCCTGCCAACTACATCCAAGAAGGGCCTCCAGCAGTGCATAGTCAGAGAAGGCCACAGCCGAAGGGGCTGGGGCCAGCAACCCTGGGGGTCAGCGTCCCATTTTAGGGTGGCAGGGGAGGCCACAGAGAACCGTGCGCAGGGGGTGTGAACCTGCCGCTGGCCAGTGCAGCGCAGTTCCGTGGACAGCACCCTCCTGAAGGAAGGCCGGGTTTCCGAGAGAAATACTCTCAACTGCCCAGTGGAAAGAACACTTTACTCGGTGCACTGCTTTGGCCCATGCATGATTTCCTGTTCCATCCTTTTCAAGCACGCAATTCAAGGAGCACCCGGCACACAAGCTCCCCACGCTGTCCCTGCAGGCCCCGAGCCGCGGACCCCAACCAAGCTGCAGAGCTGGAAAGAAGAGGGATGTGGCGGCTTCCAATCCAGGAGCTGGCCCTGTTCCTGCCCCCACCAAGCTGGTGCCAGGGTGTCAGCGTGCGTCCAGTCCTCTGTCCAGCAGAAGTGTCAGTCCTCTTCCCTGTGGTGGGACGGGTGACCCAGCACCTCACGGAGCTGCTGTGCCTCAAGCCAGGTCGTACAGGTCCACTTTGGGGATGGGCTCCCGCCAGTAGCAGAAGGAGCTGAACTCAGGGCACGGGAAGGCAGAATTCTGCTCCTTGTTGAGCAGCGGGAAGACGTGCTCCACAAGCTCGCTCAGTCGGTGGTACCTAGGGGGGCCGGGGAGAGACCACGAGCTGTGTCTCTGCACACAGGCTGCGGGGACCAGAGCAGCGGGCCTTTCCCTGGCACAGCCTGGCCCCCTGCCCCCCGCCCGGGCTACAATGGCCTGCGAGCCTGCCGGGGGGAGACTCCAGGCAAAGGGGTCTCCAAAGGCAGGAGCCTCCCAGTCTGTCCACGCCGACTGGGAAAGGAGGATGCACTTACGATGATTTGTTTCCTTTCGTCCTTTCTTGGATTAATTCACCCTTGGGGTTCACGGTGAATATTCTGCAGTCTGGAACCCCAACCTGTGTATAAGCGTACACATCCTGAAACAGAAGGGACCAGGCAGCAGCCATTAGGTCACGAGCACTGCAAAATGCTTCTCGGGCCCCTGGTGAGCCAGAGGAATGACAGAGGTACGGGAAGCCCTGGAGTGTGCTCAGGCCCCCCTGCTCATCAGGGGTCAGTGGGCAGCACCTTTGGAGCTTCAGTGGCTCCTCTGGGAGAGCAAGTGGGGAGCACTGGTCAGGGGGGAGCACTTGGGCTCCTGGGTGAATGCTGGGACACCGCTTTGAACTGCTTAGAACACGCATTCTCAGAACTGTCTAAGAGCCAGGACAGAACCATCTGGAGAGACAGAGTTGGAGCAGTGGGAACAGAGGGCTCTTTCCTCATGCCAATATTCTGACCCACCCTCAAGGATTCCCCTGATTGCTACTGATACTTGGAATAAAGTGAAAAATGACTTAGCAGAACCCTAGTTTTGTCTATCAGGCTGCTGGTGCGCAGCCCCGTCAGAAGTGCCTTTCTGAGTCTCGCGCATGTCAGAATGTGTGAAGACACTTACATTTGGACGGTTTCCAAAGGCAGCATAGAAGGGCTGCTTGGACGGGACAAAAAGATTCTTGATATCATTCAGACACTCAATTTTGAACTTCTCTGGCTTCTTTTCTATCACTTCCCTAGGGGGGGAGGGGGGAATACAATCACCAAATTAAAAATAAAGGGTTTTCCCTGCTGCATGGTCCTGCAAACTTTTTTTTTTTTTTAAATTAGAATTGTGATTTTATTTTCACTTTCAAAAGAATGTTTGTCACTTGAAAAGTTCTGTTTCATCTACCTGGTTTGGTATGCCTCAAACTTTTTTTAAATTTAATTTTTATTACTGAAACACCATGGGGTACAGTTGTAGACTTACAAACTTTCGTGCTTGGGTTATACAATGATCAAGTACCCATCTCTCCACCAGTGCCCATTCTCTACCACCAATGTTCCCAGTAACCCTCCCACTCCCAACCCCATCCTCCCCCCACCCTGCCTCTGCGGCAGGGCATTCCCTTTTGCTCTCTCTTTCCTTTAGAGTATGTGATTCCTGCAAACATTTTAATACTCATAAGCACCCTAATTAAAAACAAACACAAAATGACTTCTTGCGAGCTGGCTGTATTTCTTTCTCCTTCTTGGCCAACCTGGTAACTAGAAAACTGTGAGTGACAGGATTTAGGGAAGGAGAAGAGTTACACATCGTGCTTTATTTTCACTATGTCTGACACAGGCCCGGTAAGGCGCTGAGAGACACAAACCCCTGATGAATCTGTACCTGCGCCCCATCCCAGTATCCACCACACATACCTGTGGAAGGCAGAAAACAGGCTGCTGGGCGACAGCATCAGGGGGCCTCGGGGCAGGATGGTGCCCTTGTCGTTGACCCAGTGAAGGTAGCCCCGTGTCATGTCGGCCATGCCGATGGCACGGGCAGAGCAGTACAGAAACTTGTAGCCATTTCTAAAAGAGAACACATCTTCTGTCCAGGTGCCTTCGTTTCATTTTGTTTTTTGGGCCACAACTGGTTTTGCTCAAGGATCCCTCCTGGCTCAGCACTCAGGGATTACTCCTGGTGGGCTCTGGGGGACCATATGTGATGCTGGGGATTGTGCAAGCACGAGAAGCAAGCACTCTGCCTGCTGTACGATTACTCTGGTCCCACTTAGAGTTTAAGTTCTGGAGATGGAACCTGGGGCATCACACGGGTGCTCTACTGCTGTGCCACACTCCAACACCGTGTGGCTGAAGGGAAAATGGGGCATTTTTCTTTGAAAAGATCCAAATATATTTTCTATCATTTTCTATAAAAAATTTTTTTGAATTTAACAGAAAAACTGAAATAGAACTCACCTTCCATGGAAAAATATCATGGGGAAACTGGGGGTTTACACAACTACAGATTATTCTAAATGTGGAAGTTTTGATATACTTTTAGGATAGAGTTCATAAAGTCATAGTAAAGAACATATTCCCCATCCCCACAATAAAAGGATCCTGAACCTCCTTTAAATTACCTCCTACAAAGGAAATATATTATAAAAAGGGTCTGAAGACTAGAGATTGTTCTGTAAAACTGGAGCAAAATTATACTTGGGGGGCCGGAGCGACAGCACAGTGGGGAGGATGTTTGCCTTGCACGCGGCCGACCTGGGTTCGATTCCTGGCATCCTATATGGTCCCCCAAGCACTACCAGGAGTGATTCCTGAGTGCAGAGTCAGGAGTAACCCCTGAGCATCATCGGGTGTGGCCCAAAAAGAAAAGAAAAAAATTATACTTGGGTAACTGACCATTTTCGTACAATGTCATTCTCAACTAATGCTTAATGAAATTCGGCAATTCACTTGGGCTTGTATGTTTCACAGCACTGTTTTCCATCAGGCATGCCATGTACTACCCATATAAAGAAACACAAACATGGCAATGCCAGGCACACAGTCTGCTTTCCTAACAGCGGCTGCACTTTTCTTTGTGTGAAGCTCCAAAGGGATGGGGAAGAGGATCTAGAAGGGCCAGGTCACACGCACAGGACAGCCAGATACCTACTCATTGATGGAATGGTAGAGCTTTGCGATTCCCTGATGAGTCCAGTCTTTACCCAGCTGGGGAAGAATCTGTCCCAGAGCATCAGACCTGAGGGGCAGAAATAGGAAAAGGCATCAGGAAATAAGCACATGAAGCCAAGTGTTTCCTATCTGGTTAAACACCAGCTGCCCAAAATGGAGGAGGGACAGGGAGGCTCTATGAAGCCATTTCACCAGGGCCTGTGCCACAGTGATGCGGTGGCAGGAGCCAGATGAGCATTCCAGAGAGAATTCAATCCCCATCACCCTGTTCCCCTCCCTACTCTCCACAGCTTTGTTTTCAAACATCAGAAGTTGGTGGTTAAGTAACTAGGTTTTTCCGAAAGTTATTTTTGACTTTATACTTGTAAAGCTGCACTCATCTACTCCATCCTTTTACGGATGGGAGTTTCTGAGAAAGACTCATTGGTGGCCAAGGCAAGTGTTCATGAGCTCCTGCTTACTTGGTAATTGTCCCATCGATGTCGGAAATGATGATCTTGTCATTCCAGTTCCACAGGTAAATGGTGCCAGCACAGCGGCAGGTACCTTGATACTGGGTTGTGATACTAAATACAACATCATTGGGTCCATCCTGCAGTTTCAGTTTTGCCTTTTGTAGTATGATAAAGAGGAAAAACACTTGAGGGAGAGGTTTGAAATTGAATGGCCCATCCCTGATGAATTATATGCACAATTAAAAGTCACACTTCCCAATAATATGCAGTAACTGAGATGCTGTTAACGATGTAACATGAAGTAAAAAGGCTCCGAAGCTGAAATCTAATATCTGAGTGAACGCACAGAGAATGGGAAGAATTATATAAACATAACTTAGACTAAAAGCAAAGCAAAGCAGCTGGAAACAGAGGGTGGCAGTGTGAGAAAATTCACACACTGGAAGCGTGTCCCAGGGCCCACGCAGCCCAGCGCAGTGCAGTCTTGGCCTTATCGGCCAGTGTCGGCCGGGCTCAGCTGTGCTGAGAAAGTCTTTGACCTGCGCCCCTTCACACAATCTCCCTGCTCCCCCTTCAAGACCAACTCACATGGATAAAGGGGGAAAACCAGGGAGTGGGCAATCAACAGGAAAGTGAGACAATGTCTGTTCTCTCGAGTGGATCCCCGAGATAGCCAGGGGCTGGGGCTGGGACAGCAGTGTAAGAGTCCTCAGGGACCAGGGGGATAAGACCCATTTCTTCAGTTCACTCCCGAAGACCGAGGCAGGAGGTCTGAGTGCCTGTGCTCAGGTGACCCCAGTGCTCCTGGGTGCGGACAATAGTCCGTGATGAGAAGACAAGGCCACACACAGCTGGGGAAGCACATGCACAGAGACTCACGATCTGCTCTGACGAGAGTCGCAGTGACTTCTTATAGGAGGTGGCACTGCTGTGACTCGGGGGCTCAGTGGGTGCAGGGTCCACTTTGATGGATTCTTCCAGTTCCTGTGAGCCGTCGTCACTTGATGAGTCATCCTCGGCTGGCCTATTCAACACAGAATCAGTGACTGAAGAGGCAGCAGCTTAGGTCCGATGAGAACCATCACCGAGGCTCAGCTCCAGGCTATACCTGCTCTGACAGGACACTCGCTTCCTCAGCTAAAGTCTGGCTATTTACGGTGCCCAGTAAAATAAGGACACTCTGCTCCTCTCAAGCTACTTTAACCCAGAAGAAATCCCACTCCCGTCTCTGATATCCTTCATAGTCTCTCCCCTGTGAGCCTGACAGCGGGGAAGTGAGAGCACAGGAACAGCACACAGTGGAGAGCAGGGAGAGCACACAGTGGGAAACAGAGCATAGGAACTGCACACATGTGTGTGCCTCGAGGGCCCTCTCCCCCTCCCCAAGGCCTCCGTTTGGGCACCTGAGAGGGCGTTTCTGGGATGGGAGCACAGTGCTCGGTAAGCCTTACTCCTATCTGCTGAAAACCAGTCTTAGAAAAGCAGATGTTATCAGCCACGACTGACGTGAAAGAATGCCTTACTGCCATGAATTTCCTTAGGTCTTCTTAGGTGAGAGTGACTTTCAACTAAGGATTAAAGTTGCTCAAGTCAACTTGAACTTGGAGCCACCTCGAGTAGCCGAAGTGGAAGGACATGCCTCACCTGCCACTGGCTGGCTCCTTCTCACTGGGCTGCAGCTCACTAGCTGGTGGCACTTCAGATTTCCCTTCCTTGGCCTCCGGCAGCTAGAACAAGATAATCATGGCAAAGCGCATAATTCCTTACTCTGCAGACATGCAGCAAATTCATCAGAAGCCCTCCTCAGAGTTTGATCTTTGACATCGTGGGAAAAGAAATAAACAGGTATGTATGTAGATTAAAACAAAACAAAACTTTTCAGGAAGAAAAACTGCTTTCTCTGGCTTGACAAGCAAGGAAGCTTGAGAGAAATCTTATGCTGCAATGCAGAAAACAGTTACAAGGAGCAACATTCTGAGGTGGGGATTTGGCACAAAGGCCCAGAGCTAACATTCTGCATGAAGGAATCAGTCCCTGCACTCCATGATCCCCAGGACCATGGGAATGGCCGCTCCCGGTCAAGACAAATAAATAGAAAGAGCACCCCTTCAAGTCTGGAAGTAGGGGACCCAGGGCCAACAGGGATTGGAGCAGGGAGGGACTGTGCCACTGCTGCACGAGGGCAGCAAGTCTGGGTTTCTATCTGGGAGGAGACACAGAAGGTGGAGAGAACAGACTTCCCAGTCAGATTCCAAATCAAACCCCAGCAATAGCCCTCACTGGTCAGGCGTCCTTGGTCAGGCACTTGACCAACATGTGCCTGTTGCTTAAAAAAAAATTAAAAACAATTGAATCACTGTGAGATACAGAGTTACAAAGTTGTTTGTGACTGGGTTTCAGTCATAATATAGACAGTGACTGTCTTCTTACCAGTGAAGTGAGAATTCACACATCTCTACTGTTAGGTGAAGGTAAAGGGCGAAGCGTGTTAGGAATCTACACAGTACCTGTAGTGCAGGAGTTATTAGAAAACGGTGACTGTTATACATGGGCATTAGAGACAACCAGACTGGCTAGGGGAAACGATTTTTTAAATTAATGAAATACTCAAGGGAAGGGAAATACTCAAGGTCCTCAAGGAAAAAGCACCTGCCTACATATGAGGCTCTGGGTCCAATCCCTGGCTCCACTAGGTTTGACCAACAAAACAGCAACAGTTGTATGCGTGTGGAGTGGGGCAGGGGGGCTTGCTTCTCCCATGGCAGTAATCATCCCTGTGCGTCTTACCTGTTTGGTCATGTTTTCTCTTTTACGCCAAAACCACCAGCGTCCAGATTTCTTTGGCATCTTATCTTTGACCCAGGACTCAACTGTGGCCTAGAAACAATCAGCGTGGATTAGTCTAGCAATCCGATGGTGAGCATCACTGGACTCCTTCCTACCATCAGCCCACAGGAGGGTGCTTGGCCACAGACAGTGAACAATGCTGGAGAGCCCTGACCTCTGAACACTGGCCAGTGTCCTTCTTTGCAGTGGAACCTGCTGGCCGTGCAGTGCAGGAACAACTCAGTTCAGCCATGTAGTGCAGGCTGTGGTCAATTTTCTGCCCTTAGAATTGTGATTCTCATGAGGACCAGCTAGAATGCTTAGCCATGGCTTCAACTGATGGAACCAATGTCAATACTTCCTCTCTTAAGAGAAAACAGTCTTTAATGCTTCTATATTCTCCTATTTAGATTTTTCCCTTTAAATTTTTGTTGCTTTTGGGTTTTTTTTTTTGGTTGGGGGGAGCACACCCTGCAATGCTCAGCAAGGCACATGCCCTATCTGCTCCTTCCCTTCCCCTTAAACTATTCTTAACTTACTTCATTCTTATTAAGTTTTGCATTTGTAGGATCTATTTCATGTAAATTGTAAAATATATTAGCACAGAATTATGGTATGAATTTAAAAAAATTATACTTGTAAGAAAGTGTAAAATCTTATCACGCCGAAGGTTGTATGTTCACGGGCTCACTGGACGGCACTGTTTCACCGCCTGCGTTTGGTGCTCTTGAGCCACTGTGTGTGGCCTGGATAGGAACGGCTGTTGGCCAAGGGCAGACGGAAGAAAAAACGGGGGCCAGGCCGGTCTATATCAATAGCAGTTTATTCCAATCCTCTTCACTCCTGTCTTTCTCTGCCTCCTTCTCTCCTGGGCCCCAGTCTTGGAAACCCTCTCCTTCTGGCTCTGACTCTGGATCTCTGGAGCCCGAGCTCTCTCACTTCTCACCCCTTTTCCGAGCTTACGTCTTAGTTTATATAGCAGTCACATAAGGCGGTGACATAAAGGTGGGTTGAATACTGACGAATCAACAAAGAGAGGTAAGACCACTCCTCCAGGAGATTAACTCAAGGATAAAATCTCATCTACAGAGATTACTTCAGATTACTAGGAGATGCACCCAAGGGTGGGATCCCAACAAGGGTGTGTTCTTCCTTCAGTTAGTAATCTACTTAAATAGTTGTAATAAATCTACTTCTAATATTTCTAGCAATGTCATTCTGTATGAGCACAGTAAGAGATATAAATTTAGTTTGGTTCTTCCTGAGAACATCTCACTATACATTTCGCAGTCCTCAGGCCAGGTTAATCTTACTAGCTCCAGTAGGGTCCTAGTCTCGTCGTTACTTACTTTTGGATTATGACAGCATTTGTCCATGATCATGCCCTCAACTTATAGTTGAGTATCGTGGCTCTTTGGCCTGGCCCATTTCGATGCCAGGGTAGCTCACTGCTTGCCCTGGGTCCATTCAGTCCCTCGTCAGGACCCTGCTTTTGGGGTGCTAGGAACTAAGGGCAACTGAGTCAAGAAATCAGATGCCCAGGAGTAAATATTATTCGGAGTCAATCAACTCCCAAGTTACAAAGCATAATATTAACTGTCTTCCTGTGTCCACACAGAAAGGACATTGCTTACAATACAAGTTCAGTGTTCTTTAGATGGGTGTGACCTGACAAACCTAAGCTACCTGAGGAAGGACAAAAGAGTGTTATCCTACAAGAAAGATCGCTTCTAATTTTTTAAATAATTTATCATTTACAATGATAATTTATAAGTATCATTTACAATGATTTACAATTTTGTAGAATTCCAGTTTACTTAGTTCTGTTTACCTATGTGTGTAGGTTCATCACCTCCAGCATTAAAAAAAAAGAGTGAGAGATCTAGCCCAATATGGATAAAGAAGAATTTAGGAAGGGGACACAAATGGTCAAAGTCTGGGGACGGTGCAGTAGTAGAACAGGTAGGGGGTTTGCCTTGCACGTAGCTGACCTGGATTCAATCTCTGGCATCTCATATGGTTCCCCAAGCACCACCAGGAGTAATTTCTGAGTGCAGAAGCAGGAGTAACCCTGTACACACTGAGTGCGACAACCGCACCCCCCCAAAAAATTCAAATGGCCAAAGCCATCAGAACTAAAGATTTTGTCGTCAAGACAAAAAAACTGATGATTTTGTCTTCAAGACAAGAACTGAGCTTACATGTGGGAGTTGAAGGGAATCGGTCTTTTTGGTGGTGGGTGTGGTGTTGGAATGATATATCATGAAAAATGAGTAACAATACTGCAAATCCCAGTACCTCAATAGAAACAGTTTAAAAAATCACCACCCCCCCAAAACTATATATGTGTGTAGAAGAAAAAAATGACAAAGATGAATAACCTAGCTTATTTTCAAGATTTTGTGCATGGTATCACTTGAGTGGGCACACAGAATTATTGAATTTTTAAAAATATTAAATTCATTTTATAATATTAAACTAAAACTTGAATAAAAACCAGTTAAGAAATATGTACATTTTTTTTTTTTAAAAACCTAATACACTGTAGATGAGTCAGAAGATCAACAAATGGTGGGTCACCTCACCTTTGGCAGACTTTTCTGGAATACTTGCAAGCTGAGGATCATGGGAGCAGCCAGAGCCCAGTTATAGTAACTGTGAGGAATAAAAATCATATAAAATCATAAGAGGAGAGAGCAAGAGATAAGACAGTAGTGGAAAGGGAGACACACACAAAAAGAGAAGTAGAAACAATAAAACCCCTTTATTCCTTTGTTATTTTCAGTAAAAGGATCATCAGCTCAATTTTTGTTACATAAAACACTTCTGCTTCAAGCAGATTTCTCTGAACAGAAGCAGAATACAAGTAACACTGCAGTGCTTCCTCTGAAAATAAAGGCTTGCCTTTCACTTCAAAATCATTAGCTTACTGTACAGCAAGAGAAACTCTCATTATTAAAAGCAGTACTTGGGAAAAAAACTCGCAAAAGTAAAGTACTTACCGGTTATAGATCCGAATCACAAGGTTAGGATTGTCTATAAGCCCAGGATTTTCTGCAAACTCATGGTAAGTAATAATATGTTCCATGAATTTTTCTGCAAATGATAATTAATTTGATTAGAGATTACACAAATTCCTATATTTTATCAAAATAATCCTGACATTTAGGCTGGAACGATAGCACAGCAGGTAGGGCATTCATTCGCCTTGCATGCAGCCAACATGGCCGACCCGAGTTCGATTCCTCTGCCCCTCTCGGAGAGCCCGGCAAGCTACCGAGAGTATCTTGCCCTCATTGTAAAGCCTGGCAAGTTACCCGTGACGTATCCGATATGCCAAACACAGTAACAACAAAGTCTCCAATGGAGACGTTACTGGGCCCGCTCGAGCAAATTGATGAACAATGGGAGGACAGTGACAATCCTTACATTTAAGGGACTATGAAACAAACTTAAAAAAAAATAAGACATACATCAAAAGTAAAGTATCAGATATACATATATATACTTTTAGTATATAAAGGAACAATTTTTTTCTATTCTTCCTTCTCATTCTCCATAGCTCATCCAGGTTCAAAATATAAAAGAAAGGGACATGCTAGCGATTTTTCAGAAAATAAGACTAGAGATGTGGTTGGAGAGGGGTAGCAACACACAGACTGGAACTAAAATTACATTTCCTTATCAAAGGAACAAACTGCTGGCAGACAACCTCCTAACAAGGCAGGGTCCCCAGTCTTACAGCTCCGGGCCCACACTACGCCGCTTAGAGAACTTGACAAGTGCTTGGGGAAACACACGTTGAGTACAGGGTCTTGAGTAATAAACTCCGAGTTCTTACAGAAAAAGTAGAGTCTGCATGTACTTCTGGAGTCTCTTCTTAAATCTGCAGACCCAGACCTCGAGTAATCTTTACTACTCTGACTTGCCCTCACAAGCAGTAAGCTTTTTTTTTACTTTTTTTTTAAATTCCGACTCCTCCAGGAACAATCTCTACCAGACTGTTATCTTTTACTGAAAGAATAAAAGGTAAAGGTAAAGGCCCTCCCGTTGATCGTCGATTTGCTCGAGCGGGCCCAGTAACGTCTCCATTGGAGACTTTGTTGTTACTGTGTCTGGCATATCGAATACTCTCGGTAGCTTGCCGGGCTCTCCGAGAGGGGCGGAGGAATCGAACTCGGGTCGGCCATGTTGGCCGCGTGTAAGGCGAACGCCCTACCCGCTGTGCTATCGTGCAAATTTTGTATTTTATATACATTGCATTTTTCCATTCCTTGTAGTCATTTTTTTTCCTAAGTGAGGACACAGGAGAATTAGAATATAACCTACTTAATTTTGTCCCTGTATAAAGACCCTGATCATCACAATTTCTTGCAGAAAATAAACAAGAAATAAGACAGGGATAAGAAAGAGGCATAATGAGCATCTTGTGATGCTAAAAGGAAAAATCAGGGATGAGGGAACCAGCCCATGCTGAGGGCAAGAAAAGGAAAAAAAAGATGCTGGTTATGAGGGGAAAAAAAAAAAAGCTTTCCCATAGTAGAAAATTATACCAGAACCAGCAGACCAACTGAGACATATTAGTGAGAGTTTCACTGAGAAGGGAAGGTGAAAAAGGCAGAGGAATTTGGGATACACACACACACACACACACACACATACACACACATACACACACACACAATGGTCTTAAACCCACACGAGGGCCTATGTGTTATGTAGTGACCCCTCCTCCCCCCTGGTTCTTGAGCAACTTGACTTTTGATTCTTCTAGGCTAATCATCAAATTCGAAACAGAGTAGCAGTTCCTTCTACTTTTCAGCCAATGTGATCAGGTACTCCAGGATAGGGAAGTTCGTATGCTTAACCTCTGCCCTCACAGCCAAGGCCCCGTGCTGTTGAGGAGGGCACCCTGACCCCAGTCTCACAAATATTTCAATGACTTTACAGACAGAAATGAACACTGTCCAAATCCAAATACGGGCCAGCAGGGCAGCCCAAGACTCAACCTTCTGCCAGGAAGTGAGAGCCTCCCGGCACCTAAATGAGGGGCCAGTGACCTGGAGCTGCTACTATACAAGGCTAGGAACACAGTGCCTGAGGGTCAGCAGGAGGTTTCAGCCAGGCCATGACAGGTGAGTGTAAGTTACCTTTAGAGATTTCTCCATTCTCACTGAGGCCCCCACAGAGGGAGAGGGTGACGTCCGGCAAGTCCATGGCAGAATCCGAGAGGCACTCGGTGCCACTGTCAGCTGCGGCACTGCCCACAGACTGTGGGGACTGGGAGCCAGAGAATGTGTCCGACTCAGGCCACTGCCTGGAGCCAGGGTCGGATTCACTGCAGGAAGGAGGTGGGAGAAAAGATTTGTCTTGTCATGACTTCTTGTATTCTCTGCTCTGGACTAGATATAGCTCAGCCACCTTGAAACAGAAACTTCATAGCAGACAATCTTTCTCAGTGTTTAAAACTGGATCATAAAGGACTTCTACACAAGCCAATAGCAAGAGTGAGAAATGAACTGTGAACACATTCATGTCATAAAAAAAAATCACAACACTGAGTTCACAATTACATAAACATTTCAACTATGGCCTTTATGACTTTAATTGGAGAAACGCATGGGGCTGGAAGGCAGGAAGGGGATTAGGATGTATGCCTTGCATGGGGCTGATGCCAATCTGATGCCCAGCCCCACATGGCCCCATTCCAGCACTGCAGGGGTAGTCTGGAGACTGCAGGGAGGGTCTGGAGCCCATAGCCCTTCACAACCTCAGCAATCAATTGTAGTCCCACCCATCTGATGGACAAGGAGCATCCTGAGGGGACCCTGGAGATCCTGAGAGCTTGCTTGGGAGTTATCCTCCAAGCCCCTGCAAAAGAAAACCCCAAACTAGGGTAATGAAGAAAAATGTGGTATTTGGAAATTACTAACTTCCTAAAAAAAAGCTACGATACTATATACATCGTGTAAAAAATAATTATAGTTCAAGGCTACATTATGCTTTAGAAACAAGACATTTCTTAATCCACCTGTTATATCACAGGAAGAAAGTAAAGAGAAGATTCTAAGGAGGAATCCCCAGGAAGAGCACTGCACTGAGAGATGAAGAGATGAAGCAGAAGTACTTCGAGCAGTGGTTGATGCACTAGTGTAAGGGGTGGACAAAAGATGAGGCTTGTCAGTGTTCTTGGTTTGAGTAGCTAAAGCATAGAAGGTCATCCTATTTTTTTGTAATGGATATAACTCTGCGACAAAAACAAAAAGTACAGGGTTTGGAAAAAAGTGCAGTGCATGCCTCGAGTGCAGCCAAGCCCGGTTCAACCCCTAGAACCACACAGTCCTCTTCAATCAGGTATGGCCCATTGGCTGGCAGAAAAGCAATGGACAGGCTCTGGGCCTCCTGAGCTCTTTTTGTGAGACCCCTCCAAAACCAAACAATACCACCCAACCCCTCCAAAAGGCACTGGAAGTCCCTCAATCCTCACACCGGATAAACAGCACTCTGTGAAACCAATCAAGCACACCAGAGGACGCTGGCCACCCCTCCTGGAGAGCAGGACGTGGGACTGGAACAGTTCAGTGGGGTGGCAATAGTTTCTGTTCAATTCTCTGTTCAATTAGAGAGGGGAACTTTCTAGGAGTCTTATTATTTTTCTTTTGAAAAGGGGACAGTAGACCAAAAGGTTCAGGACCTCTTTTTCTAGAATTTCAAATTACTTTATGAAAACAGCCAGTGTATTTAGTAATGTTTGTGACCAGTGTTTTTAGTAAAGTTGTGTTCTTAAGGGAAAGATTCAAATCAGAGCAGTAGGTGGCAGCAGAGTATAGCTGTGGCACACAGAAATGAGTTTCAGAACTGTACTTTGGATTTGCCAATAAAGATCAGGTTTTTTGGAATTTTTTCTTTTCATAGCAATGTACACTCCTGTACTCCAATATTGAGATTAATTGGACCAATAATATTCTCCTCATTAGAAATGATGAACAAGCCAAAGACAATGTAAAGAAGCAAAACTTTTCTTACATTGGTGTGGTGGGTAAATCTGATCCTTGGATAACCAGACCCCCCACCCCCTTTTTTTTGTTTTGGACCCATACCCACCTATGCTCAGGGATTCTCCTAGCAGGGTTTGAGGGACCATATGGGGTGCCAAGGATCCAACCTGGGTCTGCTGTGTGCAAAGCAAACACTCTACCAACTGTCCATTGTGTACAAAATTACTCTTACAAAATTAGCTCCAGCTCCGAATCAGACCCCTTGAGATGAAAATTTTTAAAGATCTACTCTTGGCAATTTTCAAATACAAGATATAGTATCATATACAACATAGGCCTTAAGCTTTATTAACAATTTATCCTAACAACCAATGCAACCTCTAACTACCTGGAGGATACACAGACTCTGCAGGGCACAATTCCACAACAGTGACACAATGCAGAGCTCAGCTGCATGCTCTGACACTGTTTGCTCCCCCTCAGCCTCACTGGGGGTAGCTTCCAGGTCCCAGAGTACTGTTGGGGACAGTACCTCAGAGTACTTTCCAATAAAACTTTAAAAACAATATCTGAAAACAAATTCTGACAAAAGTCTACAAGCATACTGCACAGGCATTAATAACTGCGGTAAGTGCTATAGGACATATCCTCTGATATCCCTTATGCAGATTTAACCAGTCTAGCTCTTTGAATGAGAATGAATAGTTTTCATAAAGACAGTGGCAAATTTAGTAGTTTCAAATCAATGAAGTCAAAAATGCGTAATTTTGGCATTTTTCAAAATAGTAAGTGATTATCCAGTTTAGTCAAAGGACACCATCTTCCTAGTCCTTTTATTTTTTTTTAAATCAGAGATGTTTTGCCAAAGAATTAGCTTGCATATTTCAGAGTTAATTTGTTATTCAATATACACGGAAGATATAACTACCTTTTAGGGAAATAGAGTGCTGCTACTTCAGGTTCCAGAGCCTTTAAGTCATCTAGATAAATATCATCAGGCCCCTGGTGTTGACTTCTTTTATGGACACCTGTTTTTACAAGATAAAAAAAAAAGACAAAAACTTAATTATTCCTTGTTTACAACTCATAGGAAAATAAAGGTTTGCAAAAAAAATAAAACAGATCATGATTCAAATCCAGATCCTCCATATTCCAGTAGGCGGGGGTCACACCCACCAACTGGCCCCCTGGCACCATGTAATCCCATCAACGGCCAAAACTCAGAGACTATAAAAACCTGCTCCCGGAACTGCACGGCGAATGCGGCCGCGCTACATCTTATTATGACATCTTATTATCTCATTCCTACTTTGGACAAACTGGCAGGCTACCGAATGTAGCCTGCCCACACGGCAGAATCTCGCAAACTCCCCGTGCCGTACCCAATATGCCACATACCAGTAACAATGATAGGTCTCATTCTCCTGAAGAGCCTTGAATATAACCTCAGGGCTAGGATGAAGGAGACGTTACTGGGGTCTGCTCGAGGCAATCGGTGAATAACAGGATGGTCGTGATTCGTGATGATTCAAACTGGGCTTTACTAATTACATTTTTTTCTTTTTCTTTGGGTTTTATTTTTAAAGGTGACAATGCTTTCACTTGTGTTCAGTTCATTATCCATGTCAAACAATGGGAAATTTAGCATTATACCAACACTGCAATTATTAATGCTGTTTGAATAGTATTGTGTGCTAAGGTGCTGCTGGGCATTCCCTTCTGACTGTAAAAGGACAAAGCCTGAATAAGGAATAAATCTAGCAGTTAATACCTTAACTGGTTTTACATTACCATCGCAAATAGTGGGGTATTAATGTGATACAATATTAAATACCCAATACCAATAAAGTCATCTTTAAGTGATAAAAAACATTTAACTCAAATCTAATCAAGCCTCTAAGTCAGCATTGCCCACTCTGGTGGACATCACTGTCCTGTGGTTAGCAAGCACTTGACCTCATGGGAGAGAGGAATGTGTCAAAAATATGTAAAACATGCACCAGATTTACAAGATACTATCTTCAAATTTAAGGAAACAGAGATTCCTATTTCTCAAAAAACCTATTAGATACACCCAGAAAGTGAGAGAGTATGCACGCCAACTAGCCTTGGTCAGTATCACAGAAATGGAAGCAAACAGACAGGAGAGGTAGTGTGGTTTGAGGTCTGCCGCCGTAGCTCTGGATGTATGGGGCTCTGGGTGCCACCTCACAAGAGCAGAGTCACCACAGTTGGAGGATCAAGTTTGGTGCAAGCACCCTGGCAATCAATTCTTTAAAAAAATATATTATTTCTGAGGGAGCCTGGAGGTCTATGCTGGTAGTAAACATATATAAAATCAGTTTTTAGTCTCTAACCTTTGTTATTAGGATTCTTTTAATTTATATCTGTGGGGGCACTACGCTTGGATGGAGCTTGGGGGGCCATGTAGTGCTGGAGATCAAACACAGAACTTCTTCATGCAAAGCATATATTCCAACCCTAGAACTACAGTGTGGTCCTGGTGGTTGCATTTTTTTTTTTAAATGAAGCAAGTCTATACATGGATGGACATGGAGAGTATCATGCTGAGTAAAATGTGTCAGAGAGAGAGAGGGAAAAAACACAATATGAAATTAATACCCAAGGTCAGTAGAAACAAGGGCCAGGAGGACTGGTCCATGGTTGGAAGCTTGTCACAAGTGGTGGGGGCAGAGGGCAGTTAGGATAGAGAAGGGACCACTACAAGGATAGTTGGAAATGATCACTCTGAACAAGAAGTAAGTGCTAAAAGTAGGTAAGCATGATAACCTTTCGGACCTATAGTGCAAACCATAATGCCAAAAGAGGTGGGTGGGAAGGGGAGAGGAAAGAGGAGAGAGAGGGCAGAGAGGAGGGGGGGGGAGAGAGAGAGAGAGAGACAGACAGACAGACAGACAGACAGACAGAGATGAGCAGAGAGAGAGTGGAGAGAAGGGACAGGAGGGGGGAGAGGGGACACAGAGAGAGAGAGAGCAAGAATGAGAGAGAGAGCAAGAACAAGAGAGAGAGTGAGAGAGAGCAGGAGAGACAGAGAGAGAAGAAAATTGCCTGTTGGGGTTCGGGGGAGGGAAACTGGGGACATTGGTGGTGGGAAATGTACACTGGTGAAGGGATGGGTGTTGGAATATTGTATGACTGAAACCCAATCACTAACAACTTTGTAACTGCGTATCTCATGATGATTCAATTAAAAAAATTTTTTTAAAAGGAAGCCAACTGACTATATATGACAATGAGTACCAGTAGGTAAAATTTTGTTTCCATAAATAGAAAGGCCATGGCACATGATCAGATAGCAAATGTGTAAGCCCTGAGCACTGCCAAGTGTGGCAAAAACATAAATTCTTCCTAATCCCATCAGCGGCCAAGACTCAGAGACTATAAAATCCAGATCCCGGAACCGCGCGGCCGCATTTGCGGCCGCGCAACATCTTATCAGATTCCTACTTTGGACAAACTCGCAGGCTATCGAATGTGGCCTGCCCACAGGGCAGAGTCTGGCAAACTCCCCGTGGCCTACCAAATATGCCAAATACCAGTAACAATGATGGGTCTCATTCTCCTAAAGAGCCGTGAATATAATCTCAGTGCTAGGATGAAAGAGACGTTACTGGGGCCTGCTCGAGGCAATCGACGATTAACAGGATGATGAAATGAAAAAAAAAAATGAAAAATCCAAAATAGTACACAAACACTGACAGTTGACAGAGTAAAAGCAGAGACATTTGCTCTCTGTGGGGACACCACACCACTGCACACAGGGTAGTGCATAGAGGACAAAGACCAAGAATAGCCACCACACGGTATATGAAAGAGACCCAAGGAACTTACTGTCTAAACTTAAACACGCAAAGGCATGAATGAGGCAGTTACCTTTCTTCTTGGATGGCGAGTCTACTTTAGCTGCTGGTTTTGAGTCCGAGGGTGCCTCCACAAGGGACGGGGCAGGCAAGTTGTCCACATCTAACATAGATGAAATCAGAGGTGGCTCCGGGGGGCATTCAAGCGGGTCTGCTGCAGGAGCCGCATCACTCATCTGCTTACACAGGGCTCTGGGTTTGGGTTTCACTATGGTACAGACGGTTTCTTCCATAAAACGATCTTCAACTTCACTAATGAGGTTGTCTTCAGGGGGAATTACCCGAAAATGGGTATTTTCCGATGGTGTAATTGTAGCTGTCCTAGGATGATGATCAGCAGGTTTCTCTCTTTTGCTGACCTAGAAAAAGGTTGAACAGTTTAAAAATCAAACTTTTCTTTTCTTTCTTTCCTTCTTTGGGGCCATACCCAGCAATGATCAGGGGTTATTCCTGGCTCTGCGCTCAAGAATTACTCTTGGCCATGCTCGGGGGATGACAAGGGGTGCCGGGTGCTGTGGGGAGGCCACATGCAAGGCAAATGCCCTACTTCTTGTACTATTGCTCCGGCTGTAAAAGTCAAATCTCTGGAGCTAGAGAGAGAGTCCAGCAGTTTAGGTCCTTGCCGGTCCAACCGGGTTGATCTCTAGCATTCCATATGGTTCCCTAAACTCCACCAGAAGTGATCCCTAAGCACAGAGCTATGAGTATGAATACCCTGCGGCCCAAAACCTCCCCCCAAGTAAATAAAAAAAAAACCCCAACTTGTAAAGCTGTTTATTATGTTCTATTTCTTAATCTGAATGCTGCTAAATGTAATCATTATTAACGCATCCATGAACTCATTAAATCTATTCTAAATGTAAAATATTTAAGAAGTGAAAAAAATTGTTATTTTGTTAAAAAAATTTGTTAGATGTTGCCTACTATGAAGAGTTAACACTGGAGAGGAATAAATAAGTATGACAATTTTCAGAAACTAAAAGGGAAAATACAAATGTTCAAATTATTTCTTCTTTCATTATGAGGTAGCAAAAAGTACATATATTGATTTATATCTTATATGTTTTATACACTGATTTATAATCAATATCCTGTTTCAAATTTCAGAGTGGAAATTTTAGTTACCAAAAGGAAAGCAGATTTTCCATATTAAAATATTAGAGAGGTTGGAGCGATAGCACAACGGGTAGGGCGTTTGCCTTGTACGTGGCTGACCCAGTTTCGATTCCCAGCATCCCATATGGTACCCTGAGCACTGCCAGGGGTAATTTCTGAGTGCAGAGCCAGGAGTGACCCCTGCACACTGCCGGTTGTGACCCAAAAAGCAAAAAAGAAAAAATATATATACATTTAGTAATTAGCAATCAACATTATTTATTGAATAGAATTGCACATAAAATATGCCGTAATTTAGTTGTAAACAGTGTAAAAAAGATTTAAGATGTTAGAGTTGGATTTATTCTATAACCACAAGAGGGCACTATCATTTATCTTCACAGGCGCTTGCTCAGCAACTGCCCACTTTATTCTTGATGACTGGGTCACACAGGGCAGAGCTGGGCACAGCCTCGCCTCCTGCATGCACTCATTGTGCTCCGTGAGCCGAGTGTTTTCCCGTCCAAAGCTGCTCACTGTTCACAGACATATCACAAGACAGTGACTCATGGTACCTTAGTGGACTCCGGGAAGCCTCCCCAAGTCCATTCCATGTGTGACTCTGATCTGAGCAGGCTCTCGCCGGGTTTCACTTCTAGCTCGGAATCGCTTTTAGGGCAGGGCACAGGGGAATAGGCACTGCAACACAGGACAGAGAAATGTCATGTTTTATATACTGATTTATAATCAATATCCTGTTTCAAATTCCAGAGTCAGAAACCAAAGTCTTGTTGAGCTAAACAGACTAAAAAACTGTCTTCTGGGGCTTAAGCAGTAATAGTACAGTGGGTAGGGCGCGCATTGCACATGGCTGATGGGTTCGATCCCCAACACTCCCTATGGTCCCCTGAGCACTACCAGGCTGAGCATGGCTAGGGGTGTGGCCCCCAAACAAAAACAAACAACCCCCCCAAATCCCCATCTTATACCTGAATAAATAATAATAATTAAAAAAACCCCGAAACTCTCTATTGAAGATTTACAGGATTCTCTCTAAATGAATTACAAACTTTATCCCATTTGATTCTCATAAGAAACAAGAGAATGTCAAGAAAAAAATGTGGGAAATTAGTCTAATACATGAAATTGGAACAAGCCTGTCAAAAGGTTTAGCAATATTACTACAATTACAATATTAACAATAAAATGAAAAATACAAAGGGCCAAATTCTAAGCTGATGTACACAAATCTACCCTGACCAACATAATACAAGAACCAAGTTTAATAATTACAGAAAGAAAAGGTCCACATACAGTTTAAAAGTACTCTTCAGTTTAGTTTAAAAGTACTATATGAAGACATGGGAAATATAATTTTTTCATAGAGATAAAGGTATCTCTATAGAGATATCAAAGAGATAGAGTAATTTTGAAATTACTCACCTGTCTAAAGAGGACCAGTCTCCATCAGATAAGGGGTAGTGATCCCCAGAATGGAACAGCAAAGGTTCCTTATATTCTTCTTCCTTTAAGGAAGCATTTGAAGATCCTCTGCAAAAGGAAAAAAAAAATAGAAATAATTTTAAAACATCTCCAAATTGACCAATGCCTAAATAATACAAATGAAGATGGTCAAATGATTAACAAATCCTTTACAAAGGAAAATATGAAAGAGAAGGGGAATTCAGTGAAGCCCCCCACCAAACACTACTGCAATCATGACTTAAAAGGGGTTAGAGGAAGAACGGAAAAGATAGGAGTGTAATAAGAAAATTTTAATTACCAATTCAAAGGCTAGAAAATGAAGGCTTTACATATATTCATTTAATCCTTACACATTTGAAATAGGACTATGCCCTTTTAGATATTAGGTAATCAAGGTCCAAGGAATTTCATATCTTGTTCAAAGTGAAAACGCTAGTGAATAGATGGGTTTGAAGTACATCGTCTTTTCACTTATACTCTCATGAGCACTGCAGAAACCTGAAGACTCTCAATTGATAAGAACCATGGCTCAAAGAAACTCTGGAAACTTGGAAATCCCAGAACTCCTTTCTTCGTCTGGGTCAAGCATTAGTGGACAATGTTCCCTTTACTTATCATCAACGTGAGGTGGAGGTGTGGGCAAGATGGTATGAGAATGCTCTAAAAATTCATACGTGGCCTGAGAACTGGTCCACAGAACTAAGCCTGCTAGAACAGGCACTTGGGTGGAGGTGGGGAGCGGCACTGAGACAATGGAAGAGGGAAGCAGGTATCTGTGGGTGCTATGATCCGTGCAGCTGTATGCATGAGTCTGCTATTAGAATCATGGTGCCTCAAATTAAAAAATAATCAAATTTATACATGGATCTTGGAATTATAGGAAGCTGAAATGTTAGTGAAGTCTTAATAAATTTACCCTTTGATTTTCTTGAATTTTCAGTTAATTAACTTACCAAATAACCTTGAAAATATCCCTCAGAAGCTCTGTGGGACTACTTCTTGTTCAGCTTTTGGAGATTACCTGGCAGTGCTCAGGCTTACTCTTGGCTCTGAGCTCAGGTTCACTCCTGGTGAGGCTCAGGGATGGAACCTGGGTGAGACATGTGCTTTGCATATGCCCTATCCATTGTACCCTAATTTTTCATCTTAGTTGGACATTTATCACTTGTCCTACTACTTCAGAGTTGATGTGAGATATTTGTGGTGTATTATGTTGAAAACTTTAAAAAAGTATGAAATAAAGTATAAAATAAAAAATCTGAAAAGTATAAAGAACTCTTATAAAAACCAGATAGAAGAATAACCACATCACTCATATATTCCATTAGCTGGGATTACGTATACAGGATGTATTAGAAGAAATTTTAATGCATTCTATTGGCAGTAACAGATTAATGAAAGTGCTAACTACTTGACTGAAGATCACTAACTATATAAAGTGTCTGTTGATCTCGACTTTAGCACACTATTAATCAGCGAATTTCAGTGTGCCTTGGCTATAGGACATGTTCTTAATGCTCCATTAAGATAACTCATAATGAACAAGCTGGAAACTTGCACTATTCTTCCGTGACAGTATCAGAAATAAATGGGAGGAAAGCCAGAAGCAGAGCTTCTCCGTGAAGCTTCATGTCATGGAGAACATAGAGAATTCTCTAGTGGCAGTTAGAGATCAGATGAAGTATGCAGCTTCTGGATGACAAAAATTACTGGTGAGAAATCTTAGCGTCCGCATATGATTTACCAGTAAGTCTGTTTCGGGGAATTAGAAATAGAGATCCCTTTCTGATGGTACAGGATTCGTTTTCCATTTCTTCTGGGCCCAGCTACCTACAGTATTTCCTTTGCCACCATGCTCTGTGTATCTGTGTTCAATTGTATACCACTGTGCAACCTGGAAAACCATCTCCTTCCGAAAGAACTTACGACTAGAATTAAATGTTTAAATAAATATGCCCATATATATCCACCCATCCTCTGGAATGACAACAAAGCTTTCAGACTATATTCCAGTTGAAAGTTCATCAGCAGGAGAGTAACTTAATACAGTTTACACAAAGCCTGTGTAGTTTCCAAAGAGTTTCTTCCAAATTGGCAGTAGTAATATGCTATAAAGAATAATTCTTTCATCTGCCTCATTCAAAGAGTCCTAATTAATTTTATTTATTATCAATGAAATTCTTTACAAGTAGACATTCTTTAGGACCAGGAAGATGCCTCAAGGGCAGAAGTTTATGCTTTGCATGCAGGAGCCCTAGTTTTTCTTTTTTCTTTTTTTGTTTTTTGGGTCACACCCGGTGATACACAGGGGTTACTCCTGGCTCATGAATTCCGGAATTACTCCTGGTGGTGCTCGGGGGACCATATGGGATGCTGGGAATCAAACCCGGGTCAGCCGTGAGCAAGGCAAACGCCTTACCCACTATGCTATCACTCCAGCCCCAAAGAGCCCTAGTTTTAATTCCAGTACCGTAGGGTTACTCAAGCACTGCTAAAGTGACCCCTGTGCATCATCAGATTTGACCCTCAAACCAAAACACATGTTACTCCTGTGTTTATGAGTTGGAAAATTACACATTAGTAAACAGCCATCTTACTGAAAGCAATCTACAAATTTAACCAATGACTATCAAAATACCAATGGCTTTTTCTTCATCATTTTTGAAGCTTGTGTGGAATGTGGTGTTGGGCTATACCAACTGTGGATAGTGCTTGGCTTTATGTTCAGGGATCATTCCTGCTCAGGAATTGAACCAGGGTTTTTCTCATGCAAGACAAACCCTGTACTATCTCTCTGCGCACCCTTCCTCCCCCCATGGATCTTCCAGGAAATGAAATTATTATAAAGTTTATATGGGAACACAGAAAACCCTGGAGAGCCAAAACAATTGTGAGAGAAAAGAAAAATGGAAATATTGTTTCACACTATATTACAAAGCAACTGGAATTGAACCACACAGGTCTGGAACAAAAACAGGCACATACCAATGGAACTAGGTAGAATGCACAGAAATAGTCTCCACACATAGAGACTTGGTTGCTTAGTCATAAGATTAGATTTCTGTCTATAATAATATGAAAATAGGAAAAGTTCTTGAACAAAAGATGCTGGGAAAATTGGATGGCCACATGCAAAAAAAAGAAAAGAAAAAAGATCACTATTTAATGCCATATACAAAGATCAACTCCAATTAAGGTCATGAGACTTGAAATCAATAAAATACAGAGAAGAAAATTCAGGTAATACACTTCTGGACCTCAACTTACTTTTGGCTCTGTGCTTAGGGATCATGCATGGCAGGCTTGGGGGATTATATGGGATGCTAGGGAATCAAACCCAGGTCAGCTGTGTACCAGGCAAGTGCTCTACATGCTGTACTGTTGTTCCAGCCCCCATCTATCTTTTATCACACAATTGTTGTGCTTTGTGTCTCTTTCAGTTCTAATTGCTATTTTTTCTTCTCCATCTCTGTTTCTTTTCTTTCTTTTTTTATCACATCCAGGGCCTCACACATGCAAGTAAAGTGCTGTACTGGTGTCTATGTTCTAACTTCTTTTGGTTGGGTCTTCATTTAAGGACATTTCAGGAAAGAGTTCCTGTAAGGGCATCATATGATTCACTGATAACTTAAGAGTGAATAACTCAAGATTCTAAAAATTATTCTAAATTACAGTTTTCATGTGTTCAGACATGCCTGCTTGCCAGGCTGTGGCTCAGAGAGAGAAGTTGACAATCATTTCTGTCAACCAAGTCAATACTGCAGATCTGGCTGATGCTGCTTTTCTCAAAATCCTTTAGAAAAGTCAGGCATATATAAACTATTTCTGCAAAGCATTCACTCAACACTCATTTACAAAATTCCTTCAGAATAATGTTTCTTATGCATCAAGCAGATGACTTCCATATACTTTAGAAATGTTTTAGTCAATGTTGAAATTTCCGTAAGTTGTTTGGGTATTCTGAACTTTGCTTTCCTGTATTTAAAGACATATCAATAAAGCCTTATATGCAAAAGTGTTACTTTAGTGCTTTCTAGCAGATATGAGAAGATCTTAGTTGGCAAAAGTATCTGTAGAAATTAAGATACTTTAGGGAGTAGTATAGTGCTAATCAAAATAAAATTTGGATAACTGTATTTCAAGTTTTTCTCACGTTTCCTTTCCATATTTCATTAAACTCGGCGAAATCTTCTGAAGGAATCATTTACACTTTCATAACAGCAATGAAATCTGATAATGGGAGATCTCAAAGAATTGCCTTGTATAGTTTATGAACTGAAAAGATAAATAACCCTTTAAGAAAGCAAGAGAAGGTGATGGTGAGAAATTTTTTTCTAGGAAAAAAATGACAGTATTTAAGAAAAAATAGTTTAAAAAAATCTTTGGAAAAAAATTACATAGTATTCAAATCATTAATTTTTTTTTAGTTCCCTTTTTTTTTTTTGGCTCTTCTCAGGGCTTACTTTTGGCTCTGTGCTCAGGAATCACTCCTGGCAGGCTTAGGGGAACATATGGGGTGCCTGGGATTGAAGCTGGGTTGGATGCAACTTACCTGCTGTACTATCTCTCCAGCCAGTATTTAAATCATTTATAAATAAGCTCTTCTTGTTTAATAATTTGATTCTTACAAAACTTAGTCAAATTTCTTCAGGAGTTTAGAATTTTGTAAGTATAGTTTACAGTGAACTCTGGAGGCTAAGGCAGAGATTTTCACTATTGACTCTGGCTTTAATTGTTCAGTTCTAGAATTCTTCACCCTCTCAGAACTGAAATCAAAATAACATATTCAAGTGTGGGAGGAATGAGAAAGAATGTCACAACATGACAGCTGAGCAAAAAAAGGTTAGAAAAAAAATTCATGTAAAGAATTACTACCAAATGTAGGACTTTGTTACAAGATTTATAATTCAAATTTCAGAAAAAGAGAAATTTTGCTCTATAAGGGACTATTAAGCCATGCTATTAAGTACAACATACTAGCAACTTTGCCGGATTATTTTATTTATTTGGGTTTTGGATCATACCCAGCAGTGCTCAGAAATTTCTCCTGGCTTTGTACTTGAGATCACTCCTGGTGGGCTAGGGGATCATATGGGAAGTCAGGGAGTAAACCCAGATCGGCCATGTGCAAGGCAAGCCCATACTATCTCTGTAGACTGCCTGGTTATTTGAAATAAAAAGCTTGAGAAATGAAACACATACCAGGCAGTTTTTACTTGGTATACATCTGGTTACTGTCACTAAAGAAGAAATAATTCCCCTTCTTTTTCATGATGAAGAGAACTTTAGCTGCATTAGTTTTCCCAGGAGGTAGGGCACGAGCTGCTTTGGCACACCTGGGAGGAAATCAGACATGATGGCCATCATCTACCTTCCTCCAACACAACTCAAAGGGTCGGGCACCAGCTCTACATGCCAGATACACAGAATCTCTGGGTTTGACACTTGGTACCACATGGTCTCTGTGCACTTCCAGGAATGGCTACTGAACATCATACAGGGAAATGTCTCCAGAGCAAAGCTGGATATGTCAAACAAACACACAAACAAACAAAACAAAACAAAATAAAACAAAACCCAGAACATAATTTCGGAAATTCGTGGTAATCTGTGGACAGCAGCTTCTTATCCAACCAAGCAAGAGAATAGACCCACACACATGGTCCTTCAGTGTCAGAGATCTCGTGTAGTAGAGAAGATTAATTTTAATTTTTTAAAAAAAAATCTTAAATTTGTGAAAACAAAAACCCCACAAATGCTACTTGAGTGTAATTTTAATTCCTGGGCAGTGCTCACTTGGAAACTGGCATGTATTCTGAAGAATGAAATGGAATCAGCAAGGGTTTCTTTGTATTCAGACTGTTTATCACGTGGGCCTTGGCAGCAGCTCCTGTGTACTTAGAACGTGGATGGGAGCCTTGTTGTATGAATGAAACTGAGTTCAGCTGGTTGGTCAATTAGAGGAAAGCCTTACCTGCTCAGTTTTTAACACTGCTACATATGGTCAGTCTGTGTGTGTGTGTGTGTGTGTGTGTGTGTGTGTGTGTGTGTGTGTGTTTAACATTAGATATGGTCTGTCTGTAGGGGTGTGTGTGTGTGTGTGTGTGTGTGTGTGTGTGTACACGCGTTCATGTGGTCATATGGTAGTGGTAAAAACTCAGAGGTACCTCTCCCCACCCAGACAAGAACCCGAGTTGCCGCCCACAAATGGCTCCTCCGGCTTCAGAATGGCCATGATCCCAGAGGCACACAAACCAGTCTCGGAACCCAGCAGCTTCTGAATGTGAATTAAGCTACGGCCCCGTGCCATCCCAGGTGGGAAAGGGTATTGTCCCTTCCGCCTTTTCCCTTTGGCAGCAGCATAGTGACCACCACCTTTCAGAGCCTATTGGACTGAGAGAATGAGCCTGCAGTGAGGACAGACGCAGTGCCTCATGGGATGGGGGATGAAACTGGCCCCTCTCCTTGCCCAGATGAGACCCCGAGTTGCTGCCCATGAATGGCTTCTCTGGTTCCTGAACAGCCAGATCCCAGAGGCACACAAACCAACCTCAGAACCCAGCGGCTTCTTGCAGAAATCCCTCTGGACTTAATTACTAAAATTATCAGAAATCCAAAATTGCACGGCTGCTGTCATGGCTGTGCGACATCATATGCTCTTCATTATTAGCAATCAGTCACTGTCACTGTCCTCCTGTCGTTCATCGATTTTCTCAAGCGGGCCCAGTAACGTCTCCATTGGAGACTTTGTTGTTACTGTGTTTGGCATATCGAATACGTCACGGGTAGCTTGCCAGGCTCTGCTGTGCGGGCAAGATACTCTTGGTAGCTTTCCGGGCTCTCCGAGAGGGGCGGAGGAATCGAACTTGAGTCGGCCATGTTGGCTGCGTGCAAGGCAAACGCCCTACCGCTGTGCTATCGCTCCAGCCCATTATTAGCAATAGAAAACAAATTATCTAATGATGACTTGTTTGGCAGGTCTGATTGTTAGGGGAAAATTCCAAATAATAATGGTGGGTCTTTTGTTGAAAAATTGAATGTAATCAAAATAGAGAGAGAGTGAAGTGGAAATCATCTGCCACACAGGCAGTGGGAGGGGTAGGATGGGGAGATACTGGGGTTCTTGGTGGTGGAACATGTGCATCAGTGAAGGGATGGGTGTTTGATCATTGTTTGACAAAGACTTTTAAACCTGAAAGCTTTGTAGCTGAAAGCTTTGTAACTGTTCTCAAGGTGATTCAATTAAAAAAAAAAAAAGAAAGCTCAGGGAGTAGCTCTTGAGCACTGCTGGGTCTGGCCTCCACAAAGCAACCATTCTAAAAAATAGGACTCTAAGCCTTAACTTTTCTAGAGTTAATATTGTGTCACTTAGTTTAATATAAGCAATTTGCAATCTTGTGGGCAACTTTATTTCCTGCTCTTTTGTTATAGTAACAATATGCATGATCAACACACTACTAAATGATGACCTGATGATTAACACATTACACTATATATGATACAATGTTACAGAGACCTTATGTATGATCAACACATTACATATATGTAATACCAAGATTTTTTTAAAAAAGAACTCCAGAAAAAGTTAAAATTTAAATACTTCATAATGAAAAAAAAAATCTCAGGAGAGATTAAACCCACTCTGCAGTTTTTACAATATCTCCAAGGTCAGGAGCCAGATAACCTCTTTTATGTTAAACTGCACCTCTGGAATTAATTGTGGGGGAGTTCTCACCAGATGAATGGAAACTGTCACAAGCTTTAACCCCATCATTTCTCCAGGAAACCAGACACAACTTAATTGTGCTTTCTACTACTTCATGATATAAATTTGAGCGATTTGTAAATATTTTTTTACTATCTTATGTGCATGCAAATCTGTCACTGCTCACTTACTTGATAATAAATTGTGCTCTTTCCTCTAAAAAAAAAAACAGAAAAACAACAAAATCAGAGGTAGCGGTGGTAGTCACTCAGGAAGCCAGTACCATTCTTGTGGGTGCTTGTGCCTGGTTGTGCTTGATGGCCAGCAGGGTTCCACCAAGTGGTGCCCAATGATCTGGAGCCACACGGTGCTGGGTTTGCACCCACAGCCTCCATGCAAGACACATGCCCATCAGCTGTACCTCATCCAGCCCCTGTTGGTAGCCTTTTCCTTTTTTTCCGGTCTTGGGCCCAAATCCAGGGCCTTACACATACAAGATAAGTTCTCAGCTGATGAATTCCACCTGTAGCTTTCCAGTTTGTAACTTTGAGCTTGTATTTTAAAAAAAGATTTTGAGAAGCACCGCTATCACAAAACGATCACGTTGCTAAAATGTACTTCATCATTTTCTAAGAGGAAAAAAAATAACAACTTCAAAAGTATTTGCCTTTGAAAATTAGTTTGAGAAACATTTCTGAAAAGCATATTGAATAAAATCTGTCACTGTCACTATCCTCCCGTTCATCAATTTGCTCGAGCGGGCCCAGTAATGTCTCCATCGTGAGACTTCTTGTTACTGTGTTTGGCATATTGAATATGTCACAAGTAGCTTGCCAGGCTTTTGCCGTGCGGGCGAGACACTCTCGGTAGCTTGCCGGGCTCTCTGAGAGGGGCGAAGGAATCGAACCCGGCTCAGCCGGGCCGGCTGCACGCAAGGCAATTGCCCTACCACTGTGCTATCACTTCAGCCCCATTGAATAAAATAGTTAAAATAAATTGATAAGCAGTGATCAAGTGCTTATCATTTGAATTGATAAGCACGACTAAATTAATCAGCAGTGATCTAGAGCTCACATTTACAGGCCACAGAACAGCTAGTTAAGATATAAGACTGCATAAAGCTTATCCTTATTTGATCCTCAGCACTGCATGGTTCAATGAGCACTGTGGAGAATAGCCCCGGAGATCCCCAAGCATAGCAAGGGGCATCTTCTTCACCTAGGGGTCTCAGCAGCACTCTGTCCTTTGGCCCTCTCATGAGCTATTGCCTGGCTGGCTGAGCACTGGAGGGAGAATGCTTTGGCACATGAGTCTGTATACATCTGAGCACCAACCACTTTGGGCCATTCCCCCCTTTCCTAGCATGCAAAAATTCTCTTTTAAGTGGGGTAGGGGTAGAGGGGAGAGAAACACCCAAACTTCCTTCCTTTCTTCTTCAACTTCCTAAGATGTTTTGGTCATAAACTCAAGACAACTCTAAAGTTCTTGGTAATGGGGTAAGACAGCAAACCCATGAACAACAGGTCAGAAACACTCCAGGTTGTTTCATCTGCTCACCCAGACAAGTCACTAACTGGGATGTTCCTTTTGCTTATGATTTCTTTGGCTTATGGAAACTCATCAGACAGAAAGAGATACAATGCCGGTCTGTTCTGAGTAGTACACAAATCAGTGCCTGAGTAGGACATCTCTCTGGTGGCAAATGTCAAGTTGCAGAAAGGAATAAAGAAAACGTCTTTCCCATTGGATTCCAAAATGAACTATGAAATGGAAAAACAAGTCCAAGTATCACAAAGCAGATTAGCTACAGACAAAGCCTCTCGCTGACCCAGGGCTGTGCCTGCAGGATGCACGGATATGGACATGGGTATCCACACACAGAGCCCTCACGAACCTCTAAGGGCCTACCTTACTGCTGGGGTGCCCTTGTCTTCATCAGAGCTCAGCTCCACGTCCACGGCATCTTCTGCAGCTGGGGAGATGGCCTGGTCTTCCTTCTTACTGTCCTGTTTACACTTCTTTCTCCTCCTCTTTTTCTTTTTCACAGAACCTGGAGTGAAAACTGTCTCCGATTCTAATTTGTGAGAGATGTCTGAACTCTGCGACGGTCTTTCACTTGCCCCTGGTTTCACCAAAGGTGTGTCCATATCTTTAAAGAATTGATTTTCAGTTGGAATTGGTGAAGTGGCAAGGTAAGCAGGAAGTTTTTCCTTAAAGAGAACATGAGATAGAAACGTTATCCATAATAAACTGAACCACAAATCAAAATGATAAATTCATTGTATATCTAGATTTTCTTAGTGGCAGGAAAAACACTTAGTTGATAAAGATGAGAAAGTCTCACTGAATTCAAGTCACTACTGCTCTATTCTGAATATATCTTTTCAATTAGCGCAAAGTGAAGTGCTAGCCCATATGACTGAATACATTTGTTGGAGGAACCAACAAGCCAAGTAGCACAGAACACAGAAAGCTACAATTAAAGCACAATCAATTAAATCTCTGTTAAGGGAAGTTCAAAATGGTAGCAGCATCCCAAGGATTTCTGTTATAAAACAATCTGTCAAAACTTACAAAGGACAGTAAGAACAGGATAATGCAAAAGGACAGTAAGAACAGGATAATGCAGAAGGCAGTCCCTCAACAATGGGGAGCAGGACAGGTAAGTGAAATGAGGAACTGCACTATTGTCTAAAGTGATTGTCTGTGCTTATGAAATTATTTTGTATATGGAAAAAGGCAATTAAAAGAGAAATAGCCTGTATCATAAAATTATTGGATGTTAAAATCATAAAGTCTATAAGATACATTTTCAAGAATTCAAAATAAAACACAAGGCCCAAAATTTAGAAATACTTAAACTCTTAGCAACCAAATAATCAAGTTTGGTGTTCTAGGAAATAAATCTCTTAGTCATCTGCTTCGTATCTGTGCATCATGGGGGTAATGAAAGGTAAATGATAAAGGTTTAAATTAATTTAACATAATTTGGAATACATGACTAGTCACATGAACATAAACAGGTTTCTACAATTAGTTAACATTAAACTTATGAAATGGACTTTTATAAACATTTAATCTCGGTGAGGTTTTGTTTACTGAAGCAAAATCTGTTTACACCAGTAACAGCAGAGAAAATATGATGGCGGGGTATTATCTGTGCACTTTCAAGGCACCACATGGTAAGTTAGCAGATCTACGTTTTAAGTCCTTTAAATTCAGCATCCTTTGTTCTATAAAGTTTGCTTGTATATCTTGAAAGGTGCTTTGGTACTGGTGCTTTTTTCTGTTTCCATTGATCGCTTCTACCAATGGTTGGGGGCGGGGGGGAATATGTGATCATAGGATGTAGCAAATAGAAATCAGCTGAATATCTATTAATAAAAGAAAGAACAAAGGGTTCAACTACTTACGGGAACAAAAATCAGATCAAGAGTTACTGATTTGAAGCAAATGCTGATGACACAGTTTGAGAAAAGTCTGAGAGAAGTTAGGAAGGTGTGGTAACGTTTAAATCCCTTTTAAACTGTCAATTCCTAAGGGGGGGGGGGGTGATATTTTCCCACACTATGAGATACTGGTAACTATCAGTAATTCAGTCCTCTCACTTCTTCCACTTATTTACATAAAACTCAATCACTGTTTTAGATTATGTATTTTTTTAAAAAGACATCAACATGTTTTGCTTTATTCCCTCATTTGTTGTTTCATTCTGTCATTTGCCTTTGTCTCCAATAAGAAAAAACTTTTTTCTTAGCCCAGGTACATGCAAACAACAATATAAAGACAACCAATTAAGACAGTAGGAAAAACACTGATCTGGTAAAGATTCCCTTAGTAATCCTACAGTTTCAATATTTCTTCACATTATGGGTCACTGGCTTTTAGTCAGCTATCTAAACAAGAAACAATCTCATATTTTTGTTTTTTTTCTTTTGTGAATTTATTCAGTCTATCAGTCTGTCTTTGAAACCAAGAAACAGTCATCCAATATCCTTACATGAAGCTAATTTTTATCTTAAATCTTATTCTTTGTTGATGAAAGACATATGATGCTTTGAAAAACATTGGGGGAAAAAAGATTAGTTTACCATCATTGGGTCACAATAGTGGGGGGCAAAGTGCGCTCCTAGTGGATGAAGTCAAACACTAGACCATTATTTATACAGGGGAGAGGCCAATTAATTTATATCCCTTGAGGCCCTAATAAACTGCTCCATATTACTATCAAGGTTAGGCAAGCAATGTTCCTAATCCAAACGGTAAGCATGTTTTCCAAGGTTAAAGGCCACATGTGGATAGACACGGCCAGAAGAGATATGGCTTGATGACGGAGGTGGAACTAAGAGTAGCCAAGTCAGGATATAAACTGTAACAGACATTAAATAAGGAAACTCATTAGGAAAAAAGAGGTGTGTTCCATTCCAGAAAGAGCACGTACAGGCTTTCTTCGTGTTCTCGGTCCCTGAAATGAGCTGGCTTGAAGCCGTCCTCATTTCTCTAGCTCCTTTTGAACAAATTAAGTTTTCCACCTAAGACTAAAATGTTTATCTAACAACCAACAATCATCTGTACAATTAAATTTTTGTTTGGGGACATACAGCACAGACATGAATAACCCATATGTACAGAAACTTACATATTCCTCTTCGGTCTCCTCCACAAAAAAAGCTTCTCCATTATCGCCTAATTTCATGTGAAGATCCACTGCATCCCCATTAATTTCTATGTCAATCTAGGAGAAGACATAAAGTTTAATTTAACACCAGCAGCTTTCCATTCATACTAAACTGTAGTACTGTCCTGTTGTTCATCGATTTGTTCGACCGGGCCCAGTAACATCTCCATTGTGAGACTTATTGTTATTGTGTTTGGCATATCGGATATGTCACGGGGGGTTTGCCAGGCTTTGCCATGCAGGTGAGATACTCTCGGTAGCTTGCCGGGCTCTCTGAGAGGGGTGGAGGAATCAAACCTGGGTCTCCCTGGTGGTCTGAGTGCAAGGCAAATACCCTACAAGTCATTTTAAACTAAGGCTAAATTTTGGGTCCATATCCTGCCCCCAAAACATCATGACAGACTGGATGGGGAGGGCAGGAGAGGAGCTGGTTAAGCAGGTCTGTTCCCTGCAGGTCCTCACCTGTGGGAGGCACACACTCCATCACTAAGCCAGACCCCAGTCCTAATCTACTTTTAGCACATCTAGGTTTTAAAAATTATTTTAGTTTGCTAAACATCATAGAATATGAGAAATGTCAACATCAACAAATATTTGCACATTAAATTATTTTCAGTTACAGCATAGGCAGACTTCACTTTACACAGTTTACAAATTCCAGTTAAACTGTGACTACAAGCGTCCAAACCTCTGTGCCAATGCTTGCATCCAAAGATCATTACAGAAATCTATGCCGCCCTTCATGACCAGTAACCTACAAACAACACATTCTCTAATCTGCCAGACTGGTCCACGCATATCTGTGAGTCAGCTGAATCATGAACTGCAAACCATGAACTGGGGCTGCCTCCCCATTTCCCAGAGAAAAATGCATGATATTTGTAAAAACGGATCATTGAAAAGGAACATGACCAAGATTCAGATATAGTAAACAAAAACTCAAGATGAGCACCTTCAAGTTAGAGAAGAAAAGTGAACTGTGGGCAGGGAAGTTGGCGAGGCTGCACGTCAGAGCACAGTTGTGATGCAAAGGGTCGATACTGAGGCAGTGACAGGCAAAACTGCCCCACTAATGGAAGTCAGACACTTGTGTCACTAGATGCTCAGAGGATTAAACATTAAATGTGTATACAAACTTTGAAAAGAAAATGTCAATTTGCCAAGACATGAAAAAGAGATGTACTCTGTAAGTTATACATTAATAATAATGCAAGTGCTGCTCAAACTCTTTAAGAAAGAAAACAATTTGGTTTTCAATGTTGTGCCTATATGTTTTTAACTGACAATAAAGATGTTTATAAAGTTGTAACAAAAACTTGTAAAGATCATGTGAAGAATTCTAATTTTTCTCAATGGTCACTAAGCTTACTTCCTGCACAGATGCAGTGTCCCCATCATTTTTATTTATTTTTCATTTTCTGGGTCACACCTGGAAGTCCTCAGGGCTTACTCCGAGATGGGCTCAGGGGACGATACTTGGTGCCAGAGATTAAACTGCAGTCGGCGAGTAAGCATCTATCTCTCCAGCCACCCCAGTCTTTTTTATGGTCGGTCCTACCTTGAAAAGTGAGTATTTATATAATTGCATATAAGTATATATTATTATATGTATATATTGTACTAATATATTACTTTAAGATAGCCTAATTATCTTTAGGCTGTGAATAGTTTTACATATCTTATATTTAAAAATTAACTAACAGCTTTTGAAACTCTTATGGAAAAAAGAAAGCACTGGCCAGGCGGAAAACTGCAGTGGCAAAGAGCACCTGCCTTGCAAGTATGTAGTCCTGACCTCAAATCCCTGGTGTCCACATGCACCAAGTATGATTCTGCCAGATCTGCCCTGCTGATTCCTGGCACAACAAAAAGAGGTACAGGCCAAGTGAGTTCTGCAACTAAAGGGACATGCAAGTGCCACTCACACTGGGCAATCATTACACTGTGACTTTCCTTACCCCAGAGAGCAGGGTGCAAGCACTGCAGCCCGACACATGGAGCCCAGAAAGCTGAAATTGTGCAAGAGCCAACACTAAGTATGTGTTTGTATGTGTGTGTGTGTGCATGTGTGTGTACAACCTTCGTTCAGTGGAAACAACATCAACAATGAAAAGAGGAAGGGTGGTAGGAGAGGGAATGAAAAAGAACTTCATAGAGGAGCCAATCCATCAAGTTACCCATCTGTTCATATGAAGAAAAATTTCGAAAACAGAACAAAGAACTGCATGAAACAGCTTCCATATAATGAGCCTCTACTCTCAGTCATTTTTCAGCTAGAAATTTTAGTGTCTTATATACTGCTTTAAAAAAAAGCCGGGGGTGACATGAAATCAAATTCTTCTAAAACAAAGTATGGCAACAAATTCCCATAGTAAGGAAAAATAAACTATTTTAGCAGATGGAGTAAACACCTAGAGTGATCTAAAATTTATGAAGCAGCTTTTTCCATAATCGTAGGAAGAATGTTTTTTAACTAAAGTTATGCAAGGGGTCAGAGCTCAACAAGCTGAAACTAAAGCTGGTACTCTCACATGCGAAAGCCTCACTCCCCTCTGAGTAATAGCCTTGGCCTTTATCCTTCAAAAATTTCATCTTTGGTGGTTATCCTTTGATCTACAGAATAGCTAGAAGAAAAAAAAAGAACTAATGCTTTAGGAGGCAAATTCAGAAAGATCGAATATGAATTTCTCAAGATGATTAATTTCCTGTATGATAAATGGAGTCTGATTCTTCCATAAAACTGTATCTACTACCACCTGTTCCCCCTGGCGGCTCAGGGTCTGCCATCTTCCAGAGGTCAATGGACAGCCAGGTAGGGGCCCTAAGTGATGAGACACACGTGGCTTCATAGGATGGGGGTGGGTCTGGTCCTTTCCTCCCCCACCCCATGAGAACCTGAGTTGAAACCCATGAACGGGTCCTCTGACTACTCAACAAGCAGCTTAAGACTTGATCCCAGAGACTCAGAAAAAAATCTCAGAACCCAGCAACTTTGGGCAGAAATTCCTCCAGATTTAATTATTAAGATTTCAGAATTCCAAAATCACACGGCCACTATTGTGGCCACATGACATCGTATGCTATTCATAATCAGCAACAGAAAACAAATTGTCTAATGTTGCCTTTTCTGCAGATGTGAGTGTTGGGGTAAAATCCCAAATAATAATGGTGGGTCTGATGTCAAAATACTGAATGTAATCAAAGTAGAGAGAGAGCAATGTGGAAATCATCTGCCATACAGGTAGGGGGAGGGTGTGGGATGGGGGCATACACTGGGGTTTTTGGTGGTGGAAAATGTGCACTGGTGAAGGGATAGGTATTTCATTATTGTAAGCCCGCGACTTAAACCCAAAAGTTTGTAACTGCTCTCATGGTGATTCAATAAATAAATTTACACATAAAAAACTAAACTAAACTTACTATTAAACGGTGTCAATATTAAGAATATTTAGCACAGTATGTCATTAACTCTTTAGGCAACAAATGAAAATTATTTTGAAAGTTTAAGTAAGTACTTCCCGAGGTGCTTATTTTAAACAAAACTTCCATTTTGGTGCACAACTTCTAGAAAAACAGTTCCTGAAAGAACCACTCATTTCCAGAGAGTCATAATTCCTACACTGTACATAATCTTCCTCACAACATATATGAACAAGATACTGAAACAGAACTGCTTTACTTTTGGGAAATACTGGCTGCAGTATACATGCTTTAGCATGCGATTCTGAGCAAGAATATCTATCTGAATGGCAGTTTTTAAAGATTGATTCATCCTCTACTTTAGGAAGTGGAAGTACAAACTAAGTAAATCAAAGTATTCAACTCCCAGCTATGGTGACTGTTGTCCAAGATACGAGACCCAAATATAATGAAAGACTAAATAGTAATAGTTCTGCAGAAAGGAAGATCTCTTTCCCTGGGGTTGTTGAATTAATAGGAAGTAAGCCAGGAGAAAATGCTTTCATCTATATGCAAATAGATTTTACACAAACAAAATATGTACATATGTATGTACCTATATATTAAAGGCCCTCCCGTTGATCATCGATTTGCTCGAGCGGGCCCAGTAACGTCTCCATTGGAGACTTTGTTGTTACTGTGTCTGGCATATCGAATACTCTCGGTAGCTTGCAGGGCTCTCCGAGAGGGGCGGAGGAATCGAACTCAGGTCGGCCATGTTGGCCGCGTGTAAGGCGAACGCCCTACCCGCTCCAGGCCTTTACCTTTACCTATATATTACACACACAAATATATATATATATATATATATATATATATATATATATAGCACTGTCCTCCTGTTATTCATTGATTTGCTCGAGCGGGCACCAGTAACGTATCCATTGTGAGATTTGTTGTTACTGTTTTTGCCATATCGAATATGCCACAGGGAGCTTGCCAGGCTCTGCAGTGCGGGCGGGATACTCTTGGTAGTTTGTCAGGCTCTCTGAGAGGGAACCCGGGTTGGCTGTGTGCAAGGCAAACGCCCTACCTGTGCTCTCTCTCTCTCTCTCTCTCTCTCTATATATATATATATATATGAAAATATATATGTACATTTATATATATCTTCCTACAGGCTCAATTGAAAAATTATGGCAGTATTGGTGAGATTAGTCAATCTACTAATCAAATACTGACATCACAATTAAAAACACCACCTGCCCTGTACCACCAACCTCTCAAAAACCTCTGTCATTTTATAAATACACAGAACCTGGTACAATTAATGAGCTATATGAGAACATGAGCAGTTTGCTCTTAGGTCTCCCAAAGAAGATATAACCTGAAAGCACTAGAGGTTAGTGTTAACTAGAAAGAAAAAAATTCCGGAAGTAGAACTGTGGCTAAATAATAATGCTTTGCAATGGAAAATAAAGTCACTAAATAAACTGCAACTGGCATGGGTTTCCAAACTGAATCTCAACAGAAGTCAAACCACAGAAATCTGCCATCTTGTTGCGTGGTGAAAGTAGACTATAGACCAAACACAATGGCCACTCAATACCTTTAATTGCAAACCACAACACCCTAAAGGAAAGAGAGAGCAAAAGGGAATGCCCTGCCACAAAGGTGGGGTGGGGTGGGGGGTGGAATGGCTTCTGGGATCATTGGTGGTGGAGAATGGGCACTGGTGGAGGGATGGGTACTCAATCATTGTATAACTGAAACCCAAGCACGAAAGTTTGTTAAGTCTACAATTGTACCTCATGGTGTTTCACTAATAAAAAATAAATAAATAAAAAGAAATTCTGCCATCTTGAAAAGTGGATCTTCGGTGGAAAACTGATGGCAAAACATCTAGATATGAAAGAGACATGCAATGTTATTTTGGGAGTGGGGCGGAAATACCTAGTTTGTGAAACACATTAATCTTTTCCTTTTATTCTCAAAATAATATGCTTCATATAGATAATTTTTTTTCTTTTTGGGTCACACCCGGCGATGCACAGGGGTTTCTCCTGGCTCTGCATTCAGGAGTTACTTCTGATGGTGCTCAGGGGACCATATGGGATGCTGGGAATCCAACCTGGGTCAGCTGCGTGTAAGGCAAACACCTCACCTGTTGTGCTATCTCTCCAGCCCCCATATAGATAATTTTTTATGGATAAGAATAGGTAAAGGTAAAGGCCCTCCCGTTGATCGTCGATTTGCTCGAGTGGGCCCAGTAACGTCTCCATTGGAGACTTTTGTTGTTACTGTGTCTAGCATATCGAATACTCTCGGTAGCTTGCCGGGCTCTCCGAGAGGGGCAGAGGAATCGAACTCGGGTTGGCCATGTTGGCCGCGTGTAAGGCGAACGCCCTAGCTATGTCAAACAGCCAAAACCAGACATAAAGCTGTTTTCAATGTGCCAATGTTCTGATATCTACTTCTAACACACCTCAAAATGGTCAGGAACTTTCTGAAACTCTGAGAAAATTTCCTACACTATTTAGACACTGTGGGGCAAGAACAAAAATGAAAATCCTATTTATGTAAAGTTTAATTCTTAGTTCAACTTTCTAACTTAATTGGACATTAGTCACACAAACCTTACAGTTACTTTGAAATAATCAAGGAAGAGGATGAAGAAAAAGGAAGGGTCCAGAGTGACAGTCAAGTGGGTAAGGCACTTGTCTTGCATGCGGCTGACCTGAGTTAGATCCCTGGCACCCCATATAGTTCCTCAAGTCCCACTAGGAGTGATCCCCAGAGCACAATGCCAGGAGTAAGCCTTGAGCACCGCTGGGTGTGGCCCAAAAACAAAGAAGGAAAAAGAAGAAGAATGTGATGAAGAAGAGGAGGAGGATGAGGATGAGGAGGAGGAGGAGGAGGAAGTGGAGGAAGAGGAGAAGGAGGAAAAGGAACAACTGGAGATTATACAAAGGTTAAGCCAACTGCCTAGCGTGCAACAACTGGTTCCAGTCCTGGCATGGCATAAGGCCCCCTGAGCAGAGCCAGCTGTGTGCCCACACCCCCATTCCCCAAAGAAAAGATCAATAAAAATATCACCTTTCTGAAAAAATTTCCTATAAGAGAAAACAAATACTAAACAAATACCAGTCAGTTTACATTTTTAATCAGCTGGGGGGATGAACCCTGATATCAGTAAAAACATTTAGACCATAAGTAACATGTTATAGTTTAATGTCAACAGGTAGTTGACACTAATTTAGACAAATGCAGCATATTCTTAGTTACATCCATATATTCTATATATATTTTGCATAAAGATATTAGCCTAAATATTCCAATATACTTTTAAAAGGCAAAGAAACTTTTCTTCTTTTTCTTTTTTTTATTGAATCACCATAAGATATACAGTTTCTTTCTTTCTTTTTTTTTTTGCTTTTTGGGTCACACCCTGCGATGCACAGGGGTTACTCCTGGCTCATGCACTCAGGAATTACTCCTGGCAGTACTTGGGGGACCATGTGGGATGCTGGGAATCGAACCTGGGTCAGCTGCATGCAAGGCAAATGCCCTACCCGCTGTGCTTCACTCCAGCCCCCAAGATATACAGTTTCAAATTGGGTTTCAGTCATATAATGTTCCAACACCTGAAGGAACTTTTTTTCTAAAAACACTCAACTTCCCACTGTAACCTTAGTTTTCCTATTTTGGTCTTGAGCTGCAATAGAACAGAATTATCAAAACAAATGCGGTTTTTGTATCTCTCAAATTTCCCACAGTGGGGCTTTTCTGAATGTAGAAGCCACTTTGAAAGCCGACTTCTCATAATCATTATCTTCAACATTGTGCAGGTTTAAAATCTGTTTCAAAAATCAGAGTGCCATACTGTTGGGTTCAAAGCCTTTATCTCCCTTCCAACCCACACTTACCACTTTCTCCTTGGACCGCAGGACGCCCAGCTTCCCAAAGCGCACGTGGAAAGGAGAGCACTGATATGTGCCATCCTGCTGCCGCACCACAATAACGTCAATGCACCCGGACAAGGTGGCCTGGTTGATGCCCTTGTAGAGTTCTTTCACGGTGACAATCACCTGCCCTGCCAGCTGTCCCACGTAATTCATGGTCTGAGACTAAAAAAACAAGGGCAAAGAAAGAGGTTAGACGTTAACACTGAATTTGTGACTATGACAATGACAGAGGCAGCAGTGACTCAAATGATTCCATTCAAATTATGTACCTGCACATAACAATCACATAACACTCTTCGCTAACCTTGCTGATTTTTTACACATTTCCACCCAAAGGCAATCCCGGACTTTCCTTCTTTAAATGAGAGGTTTTTTCTAGTCCAAGCCTGGGGAATTCCTTTTCCTTTTTCATTATGCATTCCTTTCGCGTTATGCAGATAGAGCCAGGTGTATTAGGGAATTTCTTCTGAAGCAGAGACCCTGCAAAATGCCTGATCACTGCTTCACCCTTCTGGCCCTAGGCCTGGGGGAACCAGCGACTTCTGTGTTCACTATGGCTACGGAACCCAAGCAGAACACATGCCCAGGAGAAAAATGAAATCACACTCTGTTGGAAGACTAGTGAGTGAAAGGGGCCAGGCAGGTACATCAGTGGGTAAGTCTCCTGCTTCAACTCCTTCTCTAATTAGAAAAATGAAAATAGATCCCCTTTAGTCCCAAGATCATAAAACTTTATTTCCAACTATCAAACAGCACATTTCACTTGCCAGACACTTTGACAGTTGAGCAAAAGTCATTCTCCTTTGGCCAGGAGGGAAGCAGGCCAAACAGTGGAGATGTCCTTCACTATTGGGACTAATCTAGGGTTGACTTGGGTGAACCAGAAGTGAGACTCTTCCCTAGTAATTCACCACAATGCTGCTTCCCCTGACCTGCCTTCTATTCTGCCTTGTGCTTACAATTATATTCTTGGAAAGTTCCCAGAAAGCACATTCAATGCTATCAGGTGAGTCCAGAGCTAACCTGGGAGAAAGAGTTCCATCTCCTTAGGAATACACTGAGGGAGACTACAGAAGACCTCACCCTCCCCTCGAAAGAGAGTGAGAGCCCCTGGCAGTGCCTGGAGCATATGTAAGCATTCTCTTCTACTCTTAGAGGAGCGAATGTGTCACACCAATACTCATCAGTTTTACACAATAAAGCACAGCACAATAATTTCACCTTGGGGAAATTTTTTTTTTACATTGTTTTGTTTGGGGGGTCATACCCAGGTGCTCAGGGGTATTTATGGTTCTGTGCTATAAAACCAGGGGTGTTCTTGGTGGTACTCAGGGGACCATGCAGTACTGCAGGCTAAGCATGAGCTTGACCCAGTGAACTGTCTTGCCAGTCCCAGCCTGGAGAATCTATATCAAAGCCCATATTACCAACCTCCCAAAATGAATGTACAGGGAAACTAACGGCTTTATGAAACACAGGTAACCAGACAATGCAAAACAAAGAAGTGTCCTTTATATGCCAGTGTAGAATATTTACACTTTGGTGAACGTTTTCTAGAATAACTGATTTGAACTTGATAGGTCAAATTAAGTATAATCAAGTGAACAATTATTTCTTTAATTAATCAAATGAACCATCAATAATGAGCTTAAGAATCATGGTATACAGAGGAACTATTCTTTCATCAGATTATTCATATCTTATTTTTAAAACATGAAATCTTCTGAAGATAATTACTGATTCATAAACATGCAGTTGTAAGAAATGACTCATGTGTCCTTTGTCCGGTTTTCCCTAATACACCTAGCAAGACCAGTGCAGTATCACAATCAGGATATCAACAATGATTCAGCTACAATTCAGTACATTTATCATCACAAAGGCCCATCCTGTTGCCCTTTTACATACATACATACATACATACATACATACATACACATACACACACACACACACCCCTGCTTTCCTCCTATCCTCATTTCTTAAGTCTTAACCATTAATGTAGTGTTCATTCCAGTCATTTTACAAAAATTTATAGCAATGAAAGTATAAAAGGTAAAGGTAAAGGCCCTCCCGTTGTTCATCGATTTGCTCGAGCAGGCCCAGTAACGTCTCCATTGGAGACTTTGTTGTTACTGTGTCTGGCATATCGAATACGTCATGGGGAGCTTGCCAGGCTCTGCCGTGCGGGCGAGATACTCTCGGTAGCTTGCAGGGCTCTCCGAGAGGGGCGGAGGAATCGAACTCGGGTCAGCCATGTTGGCTGCGTGCAAGGCAAACGCCCTACCGCTGACCTTTCAAGATTTTCCGCCACACATATTTCAACATGTCATCGTGTCATCGGCTGGGTTGCTGCATGTGCCAATTGTCAGTTTGCATGCTGTGGTAAGGAGGTAGCACAGCAAACCCCCTTCATTTGCTGAGTACTTTCAAGTTTTAGCTATTACAGCAAAATCTGCTACAAGCACACATGTATGCATTTTTGTATGAAAATAAGTTTCATCTGAGTGGGAAAGTGACAGCTGGATTGCAAGGGAGGTGAGTGCTTGGCTTGGACAGACTCTGCCACCAGAGCTTCAGTTACTCTTCAACCTGCCGACATTAGCACTGGCATTGCCGCTAGTTCTCCCTGTGATCATGAGGATAGGTGTGAAGAGGTACTGGTTTTGATTTTACTAGTACTGGTACTGGTTTTGATTTTCATTTCCTAATGAATAATGATGCTGAACATCTTTTCACATGCTGATATGCCATGTATCCCTTTTTGAAGAGTCACTGTATCACTGTCATCCCATTGTTCATTGATTTGCTCGAGTGGATGCCAGTAATATCTTCATTTGTCCCAGTCCTGAGATTTTAGCTGCCTCTCCCTACTCGTCTATCCCAATGCTGCCGTATTGGAGGCTCTTTCAGGGTTAGGGTCTACTTCTTGAAGAGTAGCACTGTAGCACTGTCCTCCTGTTGTTCATCGATTTGCTCGAGCGGGTAACATCTCCATTTTAAGACTTGTTGTTTGTTTTTGGAATATCGAATATGCAACAGGGAGCTTGCCAGACTCTTCATGCAGGCAGGATACTCTCGGTAGCCAACTGGGCTCTCCGAGAGGGACGGAGGAATCGAACTGGGTCAGTCGCATCCAAGGCAAATGCCCTATCCACTATGCTATTGCTCCAACCCAGTAGAACAATTAATTGTATAACTTCTTGAAAAATAGTAAAATTAATACACAGAAAGGATTATAAACACCTTCTTGTTGTTTTTCTTATTTCTGGGGTCATGGTACAGAATTTTTACATAGTAAGAATGTCCCTCCATATACAAAGTACTGGTTGAACTCCACAAGAAGAAAACATCCAACCCCATTAAAAAATGGGGCGAGGAAATGAACAGAAACTTTCTCAAAGAAGAAATCCGAATGGCTAAAAGGCACATGAGAAAATGCTCCACATCATTAATTATCAGGGAGATGCAGATCAAAACCACAATGAGATATCATTTCACACCACAGGGATTGGCCCACACCCAAAAGAACAAAAGCAACTGGTGCTGGCGTGGATGTGGCGAGAAAGGGACTTTTGGAAAACAGTATGGACGATTCTCAAAAAATCAGAACTTGAGATCCCATTTGACACAGCAATACCACTCCTGGGAATATTATCCCAGAGAAGCAAAAATGTATAGTCGAAGTGACATCTGCACTTGTTTGTTTATTGCAGCACTCTTTACAATAGCCAGAATCTGGAAAAAACCTGAGTGCCTGAGAACAGATGACTGGTTAAAGAAACTAGTACATTTACACAATGGAGTACTATGTAGCTGTTAGAAAAGATGAAGTCATGAAATTTACATACAAGTGGTACTACATGGAAAGTATTATGTTAAGCAAAATGAGTCAGAAAGAGAGGGATAGAACACAGAAAGATTGCATTCATCTGGGGAACAAAAAGTAACAAAATAGGAGACTAACACCCAAGAATGGCCGAGATTAGTACCAGGAATTTTGCTCCATGGCTTGGAGGCCAGCCACACATGCTAGGGGAAAAGGCAGCTCAGATAGAGAAGGGAGCACCAAATAAAGGGTGTTGGGAGGATCCTCCCAGGATGGGAGAAGCATGCTGAAAAGTAGACTATAGACCAAACATGATTGCCACTCAGTACCTCTTTTGCAAACCACAGCACCCAAAAGGAGAGAGAGAACAGAGGGGAATGCTCTGTCACAGAGGCAGGGTAGGATGGGGGGGATGGGGGCAGGAGGGATACTAGGATCCGTGGTGGTGGGAAATGGGCACTGGTGGAGGGATGGGTATTTGATCATTGTATAACTGAAACCCAAGCACAAAATTTGTAAGTCTACAACTGTACCTCATGGTGTCTCATTAATAAAAATTTTAAAAAATCTTCAGAATTCAAAAAAAAAGAAATATGATTAATTAATCCAACTAAAATATAATAAATTGATATTTTATAATTGTAAAAAAAAGAATGTTCCCCCAAAACAGTAATAAAATATTTATTTTGTGTAGCTCACTTTTACACTCTTGTACCGAACAGCATTTTCAAGCAACTTAAGAGTTCATAAGAATTTGCTTACAGTGTAAGTAACATATGTCCAAAATTTTCTTGACACTGGCAAGTATATTGATAAAAGTCAATCTCTATATTAGTGCTTGACTAATGGCAGCAATTTCTAAACAGGGTTTGCTACAGTTTTTTTTTTTAATCTAATTCATTGCATAGGTTTCTTTAAAAAAAGAAACTGAAAAATAGTAACTTGTAAGAATCCATTGTCAAAAGACATTAGTTTTATAAACAAAATGCACAATAAGCTAACATCAACTAAAGCACAGAATCCATACTTAACTGTAACTACATCTGTTCAAGATGGTTTTAATTACCATGGGTAAAGAATATGCTGTTATACAAGAAAGTCTACTGTGTAAATGCTAGTTACTAAATGTAGAAAAATACAGGCTGTCAAATAACTGGTTTTCTATTAGCAGATATGAAACAATTCTGCTTATATTACAAAAGCTGGAAAAACAAAAGTAAAGGGAGGTTCAGTGCCTACAAACACACTTTCTATGTCCAAGAACGAGAAGTTCTGCTCTGCCAGGAGGATTCTCCCTCAAAACTCGGGGAGCAGGGGGATCCATGCTGCTTATGTCTTGCAGAAAGCAACTGACCCCCAAGGAGATATGCTAACTGGCTTTCTCTATGAGCAGAATCTAGTGTCCAGATGCATCCAGCACTGGCTGGAACAAAGCAGAGGAACACTAGCCAGACCTTGGGCAGCTCTTGACAGCACTCACAGCGTGGGTAGGACTAGAGGACACCTGAGGACTAGGGGACCCCAGGCACAGAGGGAGATGTGTCATTTTATTATTTGGAAATAAAACAAAGATTCAAAAAATTAAGAAAAATATATACTTAATTGTAAGCATTATCCTATTTTATAGTGAATGATGAGGGGCAAGTAGAAAAGGGGGAAATAAACTGAAGAATGGAGAGTCATAGAGGCCAAGAAGAGGAACACAGAAAGAAGACAGGCGTAATTCAGAGAACAAGCAAAGGCATACATTATCAGAAAGCAGCTGACATAAAGATGCTCACAGAGGAGAAACATGGAACTAAATATAAGGAAGCATCCTTATTTTCAGGATCAGGAAGAGAAGGAATAATAGAAAATCGCATTTACTGATACTTAGAACTGGAGTTTATTTACGCTTCAACCACATCTCTGAAATATGGTAGCATTAACAATGATTGCAGTAGCAGCAACTAAGTTTTCAAGCAATTACACGTACCAATTCAAGCTGCTTCTTTATCCCAAGCATTACAATTTCCATTCTTTGGGGTGGGGGTTGTGGTGAGGTGCCAGGGATCAAACCCAGGGTTTGTACATTCAAAGCATGCACTCTATCACTGATGCACATCCATGGCCAACTACTTCTACTTTTAAAGATAATAAAACTGAGACTTAGAAAGACAAAGCATTGCTGTGGACTGAATGCTTCCCCAAATTCCAGTGCTGAAGTCCTAAAGCCCTCTATGACCCTATTCGGAGGAAAAGCCTTGGGAATCAGGCTTAGATATGGTCACTGGGCATGGCCACATGTCTGGATTAGTGTCCTTACAAAGCGAGAAACAGAAGGGCACTAACACTGCTAGAAGATTCACTCACTTGGCCCAGCTCTCCCCACAGTGCCCTGCTCCATGTGAGGACACAGTGAGAAAGCAGAATGTCAGGAGGAACTGAATCTGCCAGCACCCTGATCTAGCCCCAGTGTTACAATAAACAAATAAATATATTTATATATACATATGTGTATATGTGTAACAACACTACACATTATACTTTATTGTACAACCACAATTGGACTTCATTACCTTGGAATAAGCATTCCTATTCCTTCACATATCTGAAAAGAGCCAGGGATGTGGCCCAGCTGCTGAGCACAAGCATCTCATGTGTGAGGCCCTGAGTTCAATGCGGGTGGGTGTTTGGGGAAGTGAGGGGAGAAAGAGAGAGAGAGAGAGAGAGAGAGAGACAGACAGACAGACAGACAGACAAAGGGCTGGAGTGCATGCCTTGCCTACATAAGGACCTGAGTTTAATCCTTGGCACTGTAAGGCCCAGTATTAAACTGTACAGCCAGGCTGGCCAAGTATAACTGAGTATGGCCACAGGCCCCCAACACTGGAGCCCCTCCTCCAATCCCCAAATCTGATATGGCTGGGTTTACCTCTTGTTTTATTACAAACTGTAAAGATGTTTGTCTTTCCAAAACTATACACAATGGTGTGACCTGACTGTTGTATGCAACATAACAGCCAGGATTTGTGAAGGACCACACACCTGCCTCCCTTGGGGGTTAATGTTAGGTGTATCCAGCATAGGGATACACTTACTGAATACAAAATGGGAAGAACTAGTAGACAGCAAGTAATTACTGGGGGCCAAATGGCCCTTTCTACATCCAATCAAAAGACCAAATAATCTACTGAAATAATCTATACCACTGAAATTAAGTAGTGCCCAATGTCAATTTTTTATATCAAATATTTTAAAGTAAACATATACCAGTATCTAAAGTAAGTGGGTAGCTCTTTTTATGAAGCTATCTATTAAATGATTAAAGATTTGCCCAATGGCTTCTCCTGAGCATTAGAAAAAATATAACAAATCATGATCTGCAGTAATTTATTTTGAAAAGGATCAATCAATAGATTTAAATACAGATCCACATTTTATAAAACTGCCCAATTTAGTTTAAAGTGATATGCTCAGGGAGCCATTAAAATATAACAATTTCTCCCCAAAGCACTGTACAAATTCATTGCGATCCCTATAACAATACCCATGACATTCTTCAAAGAAATGGAGCAAACACTCCTGAAATTCATATGAAACAATAAGCCCCCACGAATGAATAGCCAAAGCAATTATTGGGAAAAAGAAAATGGGAGGAATCAACCTAACTTCAAACTCTACTACAAAGTAGTAATAATTAAAACAGCATGGTACTGGAACAAAGGCAGAGCCGCAGACCAATGGAACAGGGTTGAATATACTGACATCTCCCCCCAAACATATGATCATCTTATCTTTGATAAGGGAGCAAGAAATGTGAAGTGGAGCAAGAAAAGCCTCTTTAACAAATTGTGCTGGCAAAACTGGACAGCTACATGCAAAAAAATGGGCTCAGATCTCTACCTAATACCATGTATAAAAGATAAAAATGAAATAAAGACCTCAATATCAGACCGGAATCCATAAGGTACATTGAAGACAAGGTGGGCAAAACCCTCCACGACATTGAAGCTAACAGTATCTTCAAAGATGACATGCCACTGGCCAAGCAAGTGAAAACAGAGATAGACAAATGGGACTATCTTAAACTAAGAAGCTTCTGCATCTCAGAAGAAACAGTGACCAAAATACAAAGACAGTCTACAGAATGGGAAAGGATATTCGCCCAATACCCATCCGAGAAGGGGTTGATATCAAGGATATACAAAGTACTGGTTGAACTCCACAAGAAGAAAACATTCAACCCCATCAAAAAATGGAGCAATGAAATGAACAGAAACTTTCCCAAAGAAGAAATCCGAATGGCTAAAAGTCACATGAGAAAATGCTCTACATCATTAATCATCAGGGATATGCAGATCAAAACAACAATGAAATATCTCACACCACAGAGACTGGCCCACATCCAAAAGAACAAAAGCAACCAGTGTTGGCGCGGATGTGGCGAGAAAGGGACTCTCCTTCACTGCTGGTACGAATGCCGACTGGTTCAGCCCTTTTGGAAAACAGTATGGAAGATTCTCAAAAAATTAGAAATTGGGCTCCCATTTGACCCAGCAATACCACTCCTGGGAATATATCCCAGAGAGGCAAAAAAGTACAGTCGAAATGACATCTGCACTTTTATGTTCATTGCTGCACAGTTCACAATACCCAAAATCTGAAAAAAAAAAAAAAACCTGAGTGCCTGAGAACAGATGACTGGTTAAAGAAACTTTGGTACATCTACACAATGAAATACTATGCAGCTGTTAGAATAGAAGAAGTCATGAAATTTACATACAAGTGGTACTACATGGAAAGTATTGTGCTTGGTGAAATGAGTCAGAAAAAGAGGGACAGACATAGAAAGATTGCATTCATCTGGGGAATATAAAGTAACAAAATAGGAGACTAACACCCAAGAATAGCTGAGATAAGAATCAGAAGGTTCACTCCATGGCTTGGAGGCCAGCTGCATATGCTAGGGGAAAAGGCAGCTCAGATAGAGAAGGGAGCCAAGTAAAGGGTATTGGGAGGATCCTCCCAGGATGGGAGATGCATGCTGAAAGTAGACTATAGACCAAACATGACTGCCACTCAATGCCTCTTTTGCAAACCACAGCATCCAAAAGGAGAGAACAAAAGAGAATGCCCTGCCACATAGGCGGGGTGGGATGGGAGGGACACTGGGATCATTGGTGGTGGAGAATGGGCACCGGTGGAGGGATGGGTACTCGATCACTGTATAACTGAAATTCAAGCATAAAAATTTGTAAGTCTACAACTGTACCTCATGGTGTTCCACTAATAAAAATTAAAAAAAGAAAATAAAGAAAATATAACAGTTTCTAGGAACTATTAAAATATTGTATGTTTCTAAATTGTTCTCAATATAAAAATGAATATATTCTAAACCATTAGAATCTGTTTCCTAAGTTTAAGTTGATCTTCATAGGTGTTCTCAATACTAGTATTACTAGTTAGCAGTTCTAACAACAAATGCCACTGGCTTTTACATGTCAAGTGCTAGTAGACCTATGCATTAACTTGTGTAATCTTCAAAATCACCCAAAAGTTTTAATCAACATTTCTGTTTAGGAGGTTCAAAAGTGCTGAGTCACTTAGTAGAAGCAATATTCAAACCTGGGTTTTGAACCTAGAGCCGAGGTCTTTAACTCCTCAGTGAACAATGATGGTGAAATTCTTACACACCTCCTGTGCCCCCCAACCCAACTGATTTTTTGCTCCAAGCAGGCTGTATTCGACAACTGAATACTGTCATTGCTGACTGTTATTCAGCCATATACATATAAAATAATTACTGTGGGTTTGATGAAGCCTCACCTACCCTCCATACCTCTGCATAGCACAATGAGCACTGGCTCTGAGCCCTCCTGCCAGCTCCATGCTGCAATATCAGTGAGGTTACAAATGGCTCGGGCTTGCAGACAGTGAGGAATCGTTTTTATAAAAACCTGGCATTTCCTCCAGCTGTCTGCTCACAGACATGAGGAATGTGCTAAGCACAAACGAACACTACTATGTACTTCAGAAAACAGACACTAGAACAAAATGGTTAGCTGGTTCACATTCCAGCTTACACTGTGCTCTGGGAACAAATTCCTCTAGGTACTCAAGCTTATATAGGCAGGAGCAGCAATCAGCACTTTTCAATAACTTTCTGTAACATACTTCATCTTCAAAAAAATCACTGCAAGTCTTGCAAGGCAGATGTCATTCATTGTGTTTGAGATTTAGATGGAGACAAGTGATGCTTACCATCCACTATTGTTCACCAGAACTCAGTTCCTCTCTAACTCAGGTTCCAGTCTTCCTTCTTTACTGACATCATCTTACTCTCAAGGTCAGCTCACTACCTTGAGGCAAAAGACCTGAGGGCTGAAATCAAGTAGTTCGAAGTCCCTTTAGTTGTCCCTGAACCCCTGAGGACAGCAATAAACCTTAAAAAAGGGACCATGAGGGCAAGGAGATGGGTCAATGGGCACAGAGCACACTCTGCATGCAGGAAACCCAGATTTAATCCCTGACGCACGTGGCACACCAAGAACCAACAGGCGCAACTCCTGAGCACAGAGTATAGAGCAGTCCCTGAACACTCCTGGGTGTTACCCCCAAACTAAAAGAACATGGGAGAGGAAAGGGAGCAATGGTACCCAGAAAAATGCCTTCTACACGTCTCTCTCTGGAAATGAAAATCTTGTGTCTGCCCACAAACTTCCTTAATACACCAACTTCCCCTGCTGGTCACCTGTCAGAGTGAAAAAGGAAGTTAGTGAGTCTTACATAGGGAAGGACTGTCAGTGTAATACCGCTGCAGACACTGCAGCTCAGAAACACCAAAGGAGACTGTGTAATTCCTTTAAGGACAACACAGAAGGTTTGTGATGGAGAGCTGTCAAAATAGCTGTCATACTGGCCTGTATCATTAAGATTCATTTCCATACAGTCAAAGCAAAATTGAGTACCTGCTTCAACTCCAGGTAGCAGAGTAAGATCTTTCAATATAAATATAAAATAAGTAAAACACTGCCCTCCTTTCCATGAAGGGTCTAACAACAGAAAGGCAATATTGCCTGACTAAAACTTTGTGAAAGTGTTATTCTGAATAGAGAATTTAGAATAGAGAAAGTGAAGGGGGGAAAAAGCTGCCTGTGAAAGTCAAGGAAGACTTTGGGGAAGACACATTTGTTCTACAACACAAAGGCATGTGACAGGACCAAGGAGGCAAGAAAATGAGCTTCCCTTGGGCAGGGTCAGGCTTGGGAGCACATGTGCAAGAAGAGGAGATGCTCTGGCCAGACTGGGAGCGGGGAGGACGCAGAGCAGAAGCAGAGGCTGCAGATATGCATATAAGGGGACACTAAGGACTAACTAATTTCTGTTTCCTAATTGAAGAAAATAGGCAAGGACATGAGGGATGAGTATTTCTCAAAGCACCCTTTTACCTTGCAATACAATTAAGTTTTGGTGGTTAAGATGCAGATTTCCTGGGCCCCAGGTCAGATCTGAAAACTGGAAGTCAGCTGGTGTGTAAGAATCTGTCCTTTGATTTTGATGGCTCTCCGTGTGGGAACACCCCCAGTTTCTACCACACAGGAGGACTTTCTCCTCCTGATGTTGATGCTTGTTGAGGAAACAGACTAGTTATGAGCCAAAATACATATTCCCTCCTCTAAGGCAGCGTTTCTCAACCAGGGGTCATAGGTGGGCTCCAAGGGCATTCCAATGGGGCCTTCCAATGTGGAAAAAAATCATGAAAATAAGGGGAAGGGCCTCAGACAAGGGCCCAGCCTGTTACAGGGGCCACAGGAAAGAAAACAAGGTCAGAGAGGAGCGATGATTGACAAAGGCTGGCAAATGCTTTTTGAAGGTGTATTTATTACCTCCAGGTCTGCTCCAAACCTAGCAGACCTTGAATTTTACACATCTTAAACAGCAGACCCTGTTTTATTTCGTAAGGCTGGGAAGACTGCTTCCCAAGGGGTTTCTTACCTAACTATATATAACCCAGTATCTCACTTAAACCTTTGATGTTTCAGGGGTCTGTAACGGAGGAGGGTGGGTTTAATTTGAACAGCGATGACAGAATGGCTAGCTCTGAGAGCATTAACAGGGCTCCAGGGACCATGATGATTTTATCTCAGAGAGTTGTCCTAACTGCCTTCTCCATCATGCCCTGTGAAACATCTGACCCAAGCAGGGTGAACTGAACATTTTGAGTGTATGGCACCAAAGTGAGCAGAAAATGAGGCAGCTGAGCCACTGGGGATGCTGGCAGGGAAAGTCCTGGTTCCTCCCAGCACATCCATTAGCTGTGTGATGAACAGTGTTACTGAGGGAGAGACAGCTCAATGGACAGAGCACTTCCTTGCATGCATGAGGTCCTGGTTCAATCCCTGGCACTGCATGCGGCCAGGAGTGAGCCCTGAGCAACAAGTCAGAAATAGCCCTTAAGTACCCCCACCAGGTTGGCCTCCGAACAAACGTAAACAAAATCTCCATGTTTGCCAACAATGGACTTCAAACAGGCTGATACTGATTTTGACTTGGTTTGGAAATTTCCATTACTCTCCCCATGAAAACATACTGAGGAAATCAGCAACATAATGCCTCAAATAAGGCCAAATGAAAGCATTCTTTTACTGAACACAGACTTCCTTTCCCTCTTTTTCTCTTTATTTTTATGAAGAAAGGACCATGAGGCTGACCTCAACATTGTCAACGTTATTAAGCTGATATCTCAAATTTTGAACACCAGAATTTAACTACAGAAGTACAAATTTCTGCTTACTGGACTCATGCCACTATGAGTTCACCATATTATCTACAGAGTAGATAAACAATTATCTTGGACTGTGTAAGGTTCAGGCACTTTGTCACATGGCCACACTGATCTTTAATGCATGGTAGCCCCAGTTTTTACAACTGGTTTTGCCTTCCTAGTGAATAACTATATGAAAGTCTGTAAATGCCCCCTGTTGCATCTATGAGTTTCCTGTCCTGCATACCAGTCACTGAGGCAGTCATTTCCAGGACTTCAAAAGTCAACACCAGGCCTGGAGGGAGAGGGCAGGGCTCCAGGCAGCAGCCCGGCAAACGTATGGCCTCAGCCTGGTGCCTGCTGTCAGAACGTGGCAGTCAGGAGGCAGTCCTATCTACAGCTCCTAGCACCACAAACGAGGTATGTGATCCTTGGCAAGCCCCCAAACCGAAAGATGTACAAGAGCCTTGACCAGGAGGCACGACCTTTGGAGAGCAGGAGTCTGAGTACCACAACCACCATGGAGAGCACAGGCGCCAGCACCACAAACTGATGTTTGACCCCTGACAAGCAGAGCAAAGGAAAATGTGTGAGCACCACTCTCCATCCTAGCAACCGCAGGACAGCACTGAGGGAGTAGGGGGCTGGGGCAGTGATGAGGGGGAGGGGGCTGGGGCAGCCATGAGGGAGAGGGGACTGGAGAACAGATGTGGAGGAGGGTGCTAGGGCAGCCATGAGGGAAAGGGGTGTGAGGCAGTGATGGGGGGTTGGGGCAGTGATGAGGGGGAGGGGGCTGGGGCAGCCATGGGGGGCACTGGGGTAGAGAAAAAGAAAATTAAACACCAGCGTTCTTCTCAATTCCACAAAGACTTCCCTCAGGATCTCAGATTTCCGAAGAGGAGCAAGGCTATTCTCAGCTTCCTGATGTGGAGGTGGACACAAAAAGGAAATTAGGTCCACAACAAACATGACTCCACAAAGCCTAGCAGAGAAGCGCAGAAGGAGCCATGGGGGGAGGGGGGGAGTCCTTGTGGGCTCTGGGATGGAAAGAAAGCAGGAAGCATCAGGAGGCTAGGGATGCCCACAGGCGAGCACGCTCCACAGGATGTGGCTTAACTCACTTCAGAATTCTAAATTCTGAGAGGTAAGAGAAGCACCGTTGTATTGATGAACTCCCCCAAAAGCCCTGCAAAGTGCTTAGCCATAGTAGGTTCTCAATTCATGAATCACCGAATGAAAGAATACAAGCTTTAAAGAACAGAATGAGCAAGGAGATGGAGGACTTGCAGACTACTTTGTTTTGCAACCTGAATGAAAGGACAACTTAAGAGATAAATAAAATACTTGGCACTGAGTACTTAGGAAAATGGCAACATAGCAGAGGCCAACCAATGTTCCAAATATGAGGTTCAGACCTGAAGCAGCCTTTTCCTGGGGGCTTTAAGACCTTGTAGAGGGGCTGGAGCGAGGGAGCGAGAGTACAGCACAGAGAGCACTTGGCTTGCACACAGCCAACCTGGGTTCAATACTGGGCATCCCCTATGGACCCCCAAGCTCTACCAGTAATGATTCCTGAGTGCAGAGCTAGGAGGAAGTCCTGAGCACAGCTGGGTGTGACTCAAACAAACAAAAAATAACCTTGCAGAGGGACTGGAGCGATAGCACAGCAGGTAGAGCGTTTGCCTTGCACGCCGCCAACCTGGATTAGATTCTCAGCATCCCATATGGTCCCCTGAGCACTGCCAGGGGTAATTCCTGAGTGCAGAGCCATGAGTAGGCCCTGTGCAATGCCAGGTGTGACCCCAAAGGCAATAATAATAACAATAATAATAATAACAATAATAATAAATAACCTTGCAGAAAAGATTGCATAGATTGAGGCAGTGTGAGTGACAGGAAGGATATCTTCCTCTGCAGGGGAAATCTGAAACTTTCTCTGTGAGAACAGACTGTGAAGACTGATGCACACTGGGATACCTGGGAGCCCTACCTGGTCCCCTCAGTGCCTAGCAGGGGTTGGGGTGGGGTGGGGCATGGAGATGGCTGATCTGCCAGGGTGCCAATGGAGGCCACTCCGAAGGCAACAAGGTGCAGTCATGGCTGGACACCCAGAAATCAAGAGAAAAAGCCCCAACAAGGGAAGCTCTTAATTACTAGCCAAGCCCTTTCCTGCAAAGGCCCCCCATTCTAGCCCCAGACTGCACAGTTCTGAAGATAACCTACCCACAAAAATGCTTTCACTTAATGCTCAGCAAGAGGAGTCAGAATATTCATCTTCTCTAAAAAGAAATTTGGGAGAGAGCAAGGAAAACCAAATATTCAATTTATACTTTGTACTTCACAAGTTCACTGAGTAAGTCCTAAGTGGTCCCCATCTAGTCCCCCTACCTCTATGTCTCAGTGACTAACGATCAAAGTTCTCTAAAATTAAATGGCTCCTACTTCTTGGAAAGGCTATGTATTTCTCCTCACTACTTCTGCTCTTATTTCCCAAATGCAGAGTAACACCTTGTCACCCAATTTTCAGAATCCAATTCTTATCTCTTCCTCTCATGGCTAATGCCCAGTTCTAATCTACTTGAACATGAAGTAACAGAATGGAGCATAATTTTACAGAGACCCTTTTAGCCTGAAAGGAGACTAAAGAAAAACACAGAAGTCAAGTCATTAGAAAAGGTAATGAGTTTAAGACTGTTTAATTAACCACTAAAGAGCGTGAATATGTAGTCAACCTTTGTATAACAATTCCATCAGCATATAAAATCTGGATGTCCATGCCAACTCTGCTATGAATTGCAATATTTAGACATCAAATATTTATACCTTGAATTAGTCAAGGTTTTTCTTTTTTGGTTAGGGGTGATTTGGGCCCCCAGCAGTGCTGGACTCAAATGGGGTCTACTGCATACAAGACAAGCACCTTAACCATTGGACTATCTCTTGGCCTCAGGTTTTTCTCTCTTTGAAAAATTTAAGGTAGGGCTGGTAGACCCTTTAGCACCAACGGGAGTGATCCCTGAGCAGGAGAAAGCCCCAGGCTCCCAAAGGGTGTTACCCTGAAACAAAATAATTAAACAAAAATTAAGGTATACTTTATACACAATAAGATTAACCTTTATGTAGTATACAATTTTAAACATACAAACATGCAAAAATGTATACAATAAAGATCCAGTACTAGGTCACCTATTAAAATGTCCGTAGGCACCCCAATATTTTTCAGACCTGTGCTCAATGACTACTTTAAATTGGTGTGTGGGGGTCATTCTGGTGATGCTCAGGGGACTATGCAGTGCTGGGGATGGAGCCAGGGTTTCCTACAGGCAAAGCACGTGTCAAGCCCTCCAAACTATCGCTCCAGTCCCTCATGTCCTATTCTAGTCAGACCATTCACTCCATCCTCTTCTACGCATGAACCTATTTTCTGTCCCTACAGTCTTGTCTTTTTAAAAATCAAGTTATATGTTTAATGCCATTTTTTAAACTTGGCATACACACTTTAGATTGATCAACATTACTAGACAAATCAGTAGTTTCTTGGTGGTGTAAAGTAGTATCCTGTTTTACAGACAGATGTACCAAAGTTTGTTTATCCACCCATGGCCACAAAGACATCAGGACTGTGTCTGGATTTTGATTACAATAAAGACCACTACAAACCCTGTGACCAGGCATGCTTTGTCTGTGAACATAATTTTATTTGGTTGAATGCTGAGAAGTGGGATTATTTAGGAGTGGAATTACATGTATTTGTGAAACTTAATTTTGCAACTATTGTTTAAAGATATCTTCAAATGCTCTTACAGGAGCCCACTATGAAAATAAATCCCTCTTGGGGCTAGAGATAGTACAGCAGGTAAGGCCAGAAGAGATTCCCCAGAGCAGAGCCAGGAATACCTCTGAGCACAGCTGGGTGTGGTCCCAAATCAAACAAAACCCTATTTAAGTTATGTACAAACTGGTAATAATTTAGCTGTTCTACTAAGTGTGAATTTCATGTGTGAGATTTGTTTAATAGAGATTGACTTACACTGGTGAAAAGTCAAATTCTTCATTTACCTGTCATAATATTTTAAACTAAACATATCCTAAATAAAGCCACAAACCTCAACTACAAATTTTCCTCCAAATCCTTCCCATTGTCAGTCACCGCAAAGAAACTGGGAAAGAGTAGGACATTCACATTTAACCTTTTAAAACACCATTTTACATTGACCTTGGATTACAAAATTTATCAACAGAGCCTTGATGTCTATGACTACTATTGTGTTGCTACCAATGTCTCTAAGTCTATTAGCAGTTTGTTTCAAGTATTTTACTGCTCCTTCATTAGGTGCACATATGTTTAGGAGTGTGAGTTCTTCCTGATATATGTATGTATCCCTTTATTCTAAACATAGTAATGCTAAATTTATAAACTATTTTGAACAAGGTGTAAGGAGTTGTTTTATAGGACCTGTAAAAGGTCATGATGATCTTCACCTGCAATGTAAGTGGAAAATGTTAAGCTTTTAGATAGACTTAGCATATTATTACACTAGCACTGTAGCACTGTTCTCCTGTTATTCATTGATTTTCTCGAGCAGGCACTAGCAACATCTCACAACAAATTGGGAGACTTGTTGTTACTGTTTTTGGCATATCGAATACGTCACAGGGAGCTTGCCAGGCTTTGCTGTGCGGGCGAGATACCCTGGGTAGCTTGCTCGGCTCTCCAAGAGGGACGGAGGAATCGAACCCGGGTTGGCTGCGTGCAAGGCAAACGCCTTACCTGCTGTGCTATCACTCCAGCCCATTATTACATTATAAAATCATAAACGTTTGGGGTCAGAGTGATAGTACAGGGAGTAGGGCACTTGCCTTGTACATGGCTGACCCAGGTTAGGTTCCCAGCACCCCACATGGTGACCCAAGCAACTCCAGGAGTGGTCCCTGAGCACAGAGCCAGGAGGAAGCCCTGAGCATCACTGGGTGTGGCCCCAAAACAAAAATATATAACAATAAAACCATAAAAGTCTTAAGAAAAATGTTATCTTAAGATTTCTAATATGATAAATATGTAGCTAACTCTTTAGTTGGTGACCATTAACAACCATAAGTAACTTTTAAAAAAAACAGCAAAACAACAAGAAATCTATCAAATGGTTCCTATATGAAAAGTACATGATCTTAACTATCTATGGAACCACAGACAGTATTTTCAGTGATGACCAAGTCTTATTCAGTGTAACACATGGTGAGTAATCCAAGTAGGGAAAAAGACGACAATTTACCAAAAGACTGTTCATCAATGAAAGGTTACTAAACAAAGCCGCACAGGGCTTCGTGAGTCCATGCTGCACCAAACAGGCATGTATCTGAGCCGCTGTTCCCCAAGCTTGGTTACTCAGACACATCCGGGAATTTTCTAAAAATACAACTGCCTAGAAGGAAAGCTGAAATAAACACTGGTGCTGGACTGAAATTACAAGTCTCCAAGAACAGATACCCAAATGTAAATGTGTTTCTACCAGGGTTAGAATACATACGTAATATCCTAGCTCTCTCTCTGTTAAAACCAAGAATCACAGGTCCTCTTAAAAGCAAAAAGCATCCCCTCGAGTCCAGATTGTGGTTTCTAACTGCCATTCTTCAATAAAGGGAACCAGTGGTTCTTGAATAAGGTTCTGATTCTAAGGCTGGAGGAAGAAAATGCAATTTGAGGCTGGCACATTTAATACTGCCAGAAAATTGAAAAGGATTTCAAAATTAAATAACAGGTCATGCTAAAAGCAGTCAACATAAATAAGCTCCTAATACCTAAAGCTGGAACAATCTGAACAATGAAACAACAGGTTTAGATAACAAACCTACAGAGTAAGTTACTTGTGAGTTTACACTGAAATAAATTAAATTAATAAGTAACTAGGGTGAAAGGTCAGTTTTAGTTGAAAACAGAAATAAAAATTCACTTTTAGAGCATGAAAGACATAAGTGTGGTAGGCAAAGGATGTTGAAATATAGGACAACAGTGTGAGAACAAGATGTTGGCATGGCCTCAAAACATATTTCCCCAACACATACATACATACATACATATAAAGGAAAAATACTAAAAACTTCAGAGTGAAGAAACCTGTTAAATACACCTTAACCAAATGATCAACACAAACTTTACCAGAATAAGACCAACATCAGGGACACCTAGTAGGATTCTTTGAAAAGGGAACATGACTTCTGGGGCCTTCATGACACAAACACATAACCTCTATCAAATTAGGAGAGAGTATCAGTCAAAACCAAGTTGAGGAAAAAAATAATCAAGGCTAAAATTATTTACAAAAGTTAAAGGTAAAGTTATTAACAAAATAACCTGGCTAAAGGTCATCACAAAAGACTGAGAAGAACAAGGAACTGTCTACTCACTGTCAGACAAAGTTGCTGTATGTCCTAAGTAAGGTGGGGTTCTGGATTGGATCTCAAAACAGAGAAAGGCCTTTAACCAGGAAAAAAACTGAGTAAAGGATATAATTTAGTTGGAAAAACAAAACAAAACAAAAGCCAAACAACCCCCGAACCCCTGTTCTCTTCCATTCTGATTTAGTCTAAGGCACTGGGATTCTAGTTAATTCTGAGACTCTAGCCTGGGAGTCCAACTTGGGAATCATTCTCCCTGGCTGGCATCAGAATCACCACAGAGCTCTGAGGACTCCCAATGCAGGACCACACCAAAGATTACAGGTACAAGTACTTTTTACAGTCCTTAATTGGACCCTCAGAGAGCATCTGTTGACACAGGTAAGTGGACAATTCCTAGTCTCTTGAAAACCTCAGAAAGCGAACAGAAAGGAAGATGGTACATCTTGTTCTCCCATATCATTCCTCTGAAGGAATTATTTTTCCAAAATAATTTCAATCTTATTACTATCAATCTACAATAACTAAGTCCATGTTTATGGGCGGGGGGAGGAGGATAGCAACTGATTTGCACAGGTTTAAAGGTTTAAATACTGCCCCTTGACTGTGTGGAAAATCAGCTGTCCCCAATTAAGTCTCAGAGAACCCAACAACACTCAGTAGGCAACTAAGCTGATTTCTAAAAACAAAAATTATTACCTATGGAATGAATGCAACACAAAGAGAAGTGTTTTCCTAAAAGAGGGTTTATTAAATCCTTTAAGAAAACTTCCCAGTTTATTTAGAAGAGACCTTATTTGACTAGACATCAGGTAATTGGACTATGATTTATTTTCTAATGCTCAAAACTGACTGACCAGTTTTACAAGGAACCAAACCTAAAATCAACAGAGTGGTTTTAGTTCAGCTAACCGGGACTATGAAATCAGAAACAAGTATCTGGGCAAACTAAAGAGGTACATTGATACAGGCATTTAGTAGAAAACTGTTGAGTTGTGTTACAAGCATACAACAGCAAACTCTTAAGAAATATTAGCAAATACAAGCAAAATATCTACCTGTGATTCTTAGCCAATTTAGTATGGCACAATAAATATTTGCTCAATGAAATAAGAATTTTGTTTTCTTTCAATTACCGATTCTATCACGATCTCTGCACACAGTATAGTGGAGTGGTTGTATCCGTACATGTGTTTTAACTGAGAGCAACCTCAGATTTCTTCCTAACTAAAAACAGAAGGGGGCAAAAATATAAAATTGGACAAAAGACAATTTTCCAACAACCCAGACATGTTTCTGGAAACAATTTAAACTACCTGTGACCAATTCCTGAGATCAATTGTGAAGCCAAGGTTAAAAGATTAAGTTATGAAAACAGAAAGATTCTAGGAAAACTAATGCCCCAAACTGCCCTACTAAATTAATATCCAACATTATTTCTGAAAAAAAATTCCATACAACCGGATATTTAATTTTGCAGAAACTATCCATGCTCTAGTGGAGGAATGATCTAGTGAGGGGCCCACCCACAGTGTGCTGTTCTAAGCAAGGAGAACTGACAGGGTGGGTACTTTTTCATTGCCCACTAGGACTTCCTAACTCAGCATGACGATGCTGACTCAAGCCCTAAGCCTTGACTAAGGGACGACTAACTTGCTATCATCTACCACCTTCTCTGTCACTGAAATCTTACCCTAAATAATATATACAATTTTGTGTCCAGAAAAAAACTTTTCTGGACTTAACCGCATAGATACCAAAGTCCCGAGAGAGAATTCAGAGGGTCATAGGCAGAGAAGCATGGCCTTCAGAGGCACGGGCAGGGCTTCCTGGAGTCCCGGAAGACACAATCCCAAGTGTGCCACAATCGGACTTGTCCATGGATGCCTCACCTCTGTTCTTAGTAATAACTGCCAGATGCTCACTAGAGTATTCAAGTACCTGTCCCACCTGCGTCCTGGTACTGGTCCATGCCCCACCGTGGAAAACCTCAGAGACCTGCTCTAGAATCCCTATTTGTCCTAAAGCACAGAAGAGCTCAAATAAGAAGCATTTCATAGAGTTATAAATTTGGCTAAGTGCTCCATTAGTACATTGTGTCCTCATTTTAAAAATGTGATCAAGTGATTTAAAATAAGTGGGTGTTTGTGTGTGTGTGGTGTGTGGGGGGGGGGGGTGGTGGAAGACCAGTAGAATCTTTTATAACTTCAGAGTATATGAATACAAAGTAATTTGGTCCTTCCATTACCAAAAAAAAAAAGAACAATCTTTACTTGATTAAAATTTATGGAAACAATTTTTAAAGTTTCCTATTTCAAAAATTGCTTGAGTCTTTTTTTTTTTTGCTTTTTTTGGGGGGTCACACCAGGCAATACACAGGGGTTACTCCTGGCTCATGCACTCAGGAATTACCGCTGGTGGTGTCCGGGGGACCATATGAGATACTGGGAATCGAACCTGGGTCGGCCGCGTGCAAGGCAAATGCCCTACCTGCTGTGCTATCACTCCAGCCCTTAAGTCTTTTTCTTGTTTGTAAAACAATGAAATTTATACATTCCAAACATACAACGTCATGAGTAAAGAGCTTTCTAAGATGGAGACTTTCACCTCTCAACAAGTGGCCATGCCCAGATAGCATAAGAAGAGTAAGGAGTGTCCAGGTCACTGAGGGCCTGAACCCCAAGAGCCAGGATGCCCCCTCTCTCCAGTACACACACCCAGGTTACAAAGTCTAACTCCCATATTATCAGCACAGCTTATTAAGCAGACAAAAAAATCCAGTGTCCTTAACACTAACCACCCAGAAAACCTACTTCTCCAGAAAAAGAGGAAGTGATTCATGGGACTTCAATGTTCTAATGTGAACTTAAAAGGGAACTTCTAATAAAATCTAGTCAAGTCAAATACTCCCTGACTTCCCTCTAGAATACACAAGCAGGAGGAAGAATAAGAACTTCCAGTGATGGGTAATTTGTGAATGTGAAAGCTACTCACCAAGTGAATTTTTTAAAAGCATTTTATAAAGCATCTGAAACTTTTATGTTCACTATTCCCCCAATGGACCTTCACAACAATGTGCATGGAATGAAGATTTGCAGGGTGCCTCACAGGAGCACTTATTTCCACTCACATTTAGACAAAATGTCCTACCAGTGCCCAAGAACTCTGAAAACAAGCACATGCACACCAAAAGGTCCCCAAAAGGTAACAATATTTGATGACAATTTTTTTTATAAGTCAACCTCACTCTGAACCACATTTTTTATAAACTGTCTAGTTATTATCTTATTTTACATTTATTTTCAAAAGAGCACATACTCCTCACTTCCCTAATAACACCTCCACTTTACTGTACTTCATGTTACTTTGGAGGAAAAATGTTCCATAGGCAGAATTATATTATCCTTCACTCGCTAAATTTATTTAATGCAGCCTTCAAAATTTACACTAAGCTCATCTTTTCTTTATATCTTTTATATCTTGCAAGAAGAGAAAACTAGATAAATTCAGATCATATTTTCTCCCCCACACATTTCAAACTTAACATTGTTTAGTTTTCAAACCTTTGCGACAGAACAATAAAAACCATAAAACTTGCAGATGTCTTTTAATCCCTCAAACCACTGCCCTGGTTTCACATTCATCAAAATGAATGTGAAACTGGATACATTTAGTTTGAAAGCTAGTTTTTAAAATAATCTGCTTAAAGCCCCAATTTACTTTTTTTCTAGGAAGCAAGTTACTTGATAAACAGAAAAAGATAGAAAGATGTACCTTAAGGAGGAAAAAGCAGAGAACCCATGATTTCTGTTCCACATAGAAGACCTAATAGAAAACATCAAGACCACATTTCCCCAGAAGAGGCCCATAGCCTCTTTCTTTTGGTGGGTGTCCATCTCTGCAGCCCCCAGACTGCAAACAAAGGGGAGTGAATATTAGTGGGTGACACTCACCAGGATACCAGGAGGGGCCTTCCCATGGTAAACATCTTCTGTCTTGCTTAAAGGGCTTTCATGAATCTTCTCCTCATCTTCACTATCATCTTCTATATAAAACATTTTAAAATGGAACTAGCTTATCAAGCATGTCCCTCACCAAAGAAGTGTATCTAAATCATCAAAACTGAAAGCTATTTTGCTGACAAACTGAATGCAAACTGTGTGCAGACACAGTAATATGGTTAAAACGGAAAGGAAATGGTTCTCTGAAAAAATTAAAAGGGCAAAACATGCACAACTTTACCAATAAGATTTGCTCAAAATGCCTCAACCCCTCTCTCCAAAGTAGATAAGCAGAGGCACGGCCTGCTGGGCCATGTGTTTACGCTGATAGGCACCGAGTCCTGCCCAATCACATGATGGCCACGCAGCTTCCATCTCAAGGGACAGGGATTGAGTTAATGATTCTCTCAGTCAATCACAACTTCATTTCAGAAATTAAAACAAGTCTATGTATGGAAAAGTAATCTCCTATAAACCCGTCATGTAAGGGAAAGCTTTACACATCTTTGGCATTAGAAACAGTCTGGTTATATATGCTCTACTGAACTAAAATGACCCAAGACTGTGTGTGTGGTCAGACTGACATGACCCCAATATAGTTTCATAAAACAGATGGAAGGAACTTCAGTGGATTTTTCTAAAAACCTGAAACATACCACACACAAAACCAAACTAGGTTTTTATGTGAAATACCCTACTTCCACCTTCAAGACTTTGCCTTGGGTTATGCTATCCACTACAAATCATCAACAACCAGAGGGGCTCTATCTGACAGTGCCTGGCACCCATGGAAATATGCTGTATCAAACACACATTTAGAATGAAAACAGAATTGTAAGAAACTCAAAACATTTTTATATACGTTACATGCTGAAGTGTTCCAAATATACTGTTGAAGACACATTTAAAATTAACTTTAAATCCTGTTAATGTTTTAAAATTTGGCTCCTGTTATTAGGCAGGGCTACTCATAGGCCTGGAGACCATCTTAAAAGCATCAGTGGGGGAAAGGGGAGAACAACTCCTAATGGAGAAACAAAAATGACCGAAATTTCTGTCACTCCATAGAAGACATTAAATTCATCAATGATATACTGGCAGCTCAACTATTTAATACTGCTTGCATTACAAGGTGTTTTTCACCTCTTGTAAATCTTCCTCTTCCTCTAAGCATCACACAAAAATGTCAAAATTTGCAATGTTTGTCCAATTAAGACAAGGGAGAAGTAGGTAACATTTTGTACAGAAATATAGCAAACCAAGGGGCTGGAGAGATAGTACAGTGGGTAGAGCACTTGCCTTGCATGCAGCCAACCAGGGTACAATCCCCAGTATCCTATTATATGGTCCCCCAAGCACTGCCAGAAGTGATTCCTGAGCACTGCTGGGCATGGCTCAAAACTAATATAAATAAATAAAAATAAAAATAAATACAGCAAAACAAGATACATATAATAAAGATGGCAAAATGAAAACAAATCTCACCACAATGGAAATGGGGACATTTTTCTTGCATTCAGCATTTCACTGCTTGCTGCTCAACCTACCAGATCTTGATGTGAACCTGAACTATAGACTGCCCAAGGGTATTCTGAGTCCATTCCAGAGCTTAGTGGATAGCACAGAGGGCTGGAAGCCTCCCAGCATCCTGAGTGTGGTCCTCAAGGCCTCAGTACTATTGGGCTCAAGCAGTATCATCTTGGTAGACCAGAGCATTCACTAGTAGTGCTTCTGGGCCCCCCCGAAGAATGACTGAGAGGGCCCCCAAATAAACCTATTCAATATACAATGTGCACATAAATAAACTCCTTCCAAATGAATTAAAACATTTTGACCTAAATGTCATACAGTATTTAAAAATTTAAGCTTTTTCCTCTATATCCTACTGGTGCTATGAACCTGTATCAGACAGAAGTGAAAAACAAAACAAAAATAAACAATGGTACTGGGATGTTGGGAAAAAAATAGAAAAAGTGAGAGGGTGGGGTGAAGAAGAAGTGAGCAGGAGAGAACAATATTAAAGAGATTAAGAAAAAACTAAAGGTTATGGAAGAGGTGGAAGAGATGAGCAAATACATAAAATGAAAGGAGGAAAGGAATAGGTAGTAGAGGGATGAGGATATTTAAAGAGAAAAACAGAAAATGCTTTCCCAGTTTATATATTTAAATAATACTTTTACCCTTTTAAAAACATTTTTCTTTCCCTCTCCACATTTGCTGGGATACGGGGGGTGGGATCATACTTGTCTGTGGAGTCCTCAAGGCTCTGGAGGTCCCAAAGGCAACATGTGGCTCACACGCAGCAAAAGCTGGGGACCGAACTCACGGCCTCCTGCTCTACTACAGAGTCACATCTGAGACTCTAGGTTTGGGAAATTAGCCAAGTTCATACCTAAGTTCAGCATTTTTTTGCACTAAGAAAAAGAAAAGGGAAAAGAGCTAAGTGGGGAGAGGGGTTGACAAGAATGAAAGAACACATCTAGCCAAGAGATGACTCTGTTCAGGCCATTTTTTACCTCAAACGCCTCTTACACAAGCAGCTGAGATGGCCTTTTTGCTTTCCTGCTCACTGTGGTACTGTTTCACTGTTTAGATCGATGATTCACAAAATGTTCTGACCACAAGGGGCCATAGGCCAGACAGCATGAGCTCATCTCCCCAACACCGATTATGACACCGGCACACACCTCCAGCTTCCCCAGCAGTGACGTGTGGCCCAGCCCCCCCACCATCTGCATGGGACACTTTGCAAGACTTGGTCAATGAAAATTAAAAATGACAACCACTCTTTCATATGACTTCTCCAAGAAAAATGCTACATTCCTGTCAAACTTCTTTCTACATGCTAACAAATGGTTGAACATGAAGGAAAATCACATTTCACTTTTACGTAATGATCTTAATAAACTTCAAAAATTTTTAATCAACTTATTGATTTACAATTGGAGCTTAGCTTTACTCATCTATATGTGTGCAGGTATCATCATGTCCACAACAGTCAACAAAAATGTCTCTTACATCTGCTGGGTATAAAAAAGTATAGTAAGGGGGACAACAGATGGCAACAGGAGGCATGCAAGAACTGAACTCACCTGGGAGTGAGAGTACGAGGGGACGTGTGAGACACTGATGAGGTGAGTGGGCACTCTGGTGATGGTGTGTGTTGGGACGACATCTTCATCAAATATTATAAATCATGGTATATTATAAATCAGTAAAAGTGGTAAAGAAGGGGTCAGAGAGACAATACAGTGGGCAGGGTGCTTGCCTTGCACACAGATGACCCAGGTCAATTCCTGGTAACCCCTATAGTCCATTGAGCACCACCAAGAGTGAACCCAAGTACCTCCAGGAGTGATTCCTGAGCACAGAGCCAAGAGTAAGCCCTGAGTACCTCTTGGGGTGTTGGGGGGGAAGGGAAAGGAAGGGAGGGGCTAAGAAAAAGAAGTAGTAAAGCTTAAATTTTTTCCAAGATTCAAGTCTTTAGGAAAAAATATATATATAGCTTAAGTAAAGCAAAAATGCTTATAAGAAGAAAATCTTATTCATATTCCATAGCTGATATTAGTTGCTAAAATATATTTCTGATTCTTTTTCTACTACTATTCCTGGAAAGATAAGAATTTAAATACAAAGTGTAAGAATTTCTTTAAAAATGACCTAGAAGTAGTACAGCGGATAAGGCTCTTGCCTTGCACGCAGCTGACCCAAGTTCAATCCCCAGAATCCCATTTAGTCCTCTGAGCATCACCAGGAGTGATTCCTGAGTATAGAGCCAGGAGTAGGCCCTGAATTTTGCCAGGTGTAGCTCCCCCAAAAACACACCAAAAAAATCAATCAATCAGAAATGACCTATCTGAAATTTGCTAATTAATTCAGTAGAATACCTTTACAACACAAACTATGGTATGATTTTACCACAAAACTAGAAAGGAAATCACACCCTCCAGTGGCCACACTGTGGAATACCACCATATCTACTGGAATATCAAAGAGAGATGAGAAAACAAGTTGTTTTGATTAGTAAAAGATAAAAATTCTTTTTTAAAGCCTGGGTTGCAAAAATTTCATATACTTCACCACAATTATTCTAGAGCAAGGGACTTAATTTATATGTAGTTCTGCTTTTTTGAGGAGAAAATGCAGACAGTAAACATACAAGGGATCAGAGCGCACCAGAAAATAAGACCGGTTTCATTTAGAGATGGATGGGTTTTTGATCTTCCACACATTAAAGGTTTCTTCCCATTTTTATAACTGTAATTCAGCTTACCTACAAAAATAATCCTAAAGAGGCTGATACGCTTTCTTCAAAACTAAGAAAAAAAAAGTCTTGATACTAAGACATCCTTTTTTTTTTTTTTTTTTAATTTTTATTAGTGAAACACCATGAGGTGCAGTTGTAGACTTACAAATTTTTGTGCTTGGGTTTCAGTTATACAATGATGAAACACCCATCCCTCCACCGGTGCCCATTCTCCACCACCCAGTATCCCTCCGACCCCTCATTCCCCCCATCCCACCCTGCCTCTGTGGCAGGACATTCCCTTTTGTTCTCTCTCTCCTTTTGGGTGCTGTGGTTTGCAAAAGAGGCACTGAGTGGCAATCATGTTCGGTCTATAGTCTACTTTCAGCATGCTCTCCCATCCTGGGAGGATCCTCCCAACACCCTTTATTTGGTGCTCTCTTCTTTATCTGTGAGCTGCCCTTTCCCCTAGCATGTGCGGCTGGCCTCCAAGCCATGGAGTAAACCTCCTGGTACTTATCTCAGCTATTCTTGGGCGTTAGTCTCCTATTTTGTTACTTTATGTTCCCCAGATGAATGCAATCTTTCTATGGATACTAAGACATTTTTGAGGTTTCACAACAAAAATGTAGTAGTGTAACTTACTACTGAGTTTACTGAGGTTTCAGTGTTTCATTATATCTTCACACAAACCCCAAACTTTGAACAGGATAATATCAAATACACACAATTCTACAGAGAAAAATAGGAACAGTCCCTTGAGTTGACTTTCAAGTATATAGTGACTTCCCCTCCTAAAGATAACCCTCCAATCTTGAACACTTATATTAGCTCCTTAAAACTAAAACATTTTGCTTTCTACTCTGGTATGTTCATTCTTTTTCACTTATGATAAAGTGATGTGTTTAAGTGGCGGGGGGCATTTATGGTTCTGGTATAAATAATTATCTCATCTTCTGATAAACCAAATCTTCTAAAACTACATTGTAAAAGTGTTTTCAACCAAACCCACCATTAATATTCAACATTTACTACTCTTTGGCTTAGAATATCCTCTGCATGCACTTCAGTTTAAGGAATCTGGGTCTAAGCCAAGTTCTGACCTCTAATCCTCTGGACAGTAACATTGCAGGGATACTCTCGCCCAACACTGTGACACCCCGGGAACAATACTCTGAGTGAAGTCCTAGGTTCAATTCTGGAAACCCTCAAACTGAACCAAACCCTGAACCAAAAAAAAAAAAATTCCAAATATGGTGCTACAGTGATAGTACTGTGGGTAAGAGGCACTTGCCTTCTTGTATGCAGACAACCCTGGTTCAATCTGCAGCATCTCATATGGTTCCCTGAGCAACACCAGAATTGATTCCTGACAGCAGAGCCAGGAGTGAGCCTTTGACTCAACATCCTGTCCCCCCCCCCAATAATAACACAATACAAAAAAAATTTCCATGTGAATGCTTTTCACATGTACACCACTAAGTTAAATCCCCAGCATGGGGATTCTGTGGCAGCACACACACAGAATTTCTAGATTACTGTCTTTCAAAAGCTCAATGTATTTACTTCAATCTACAATTCGCCTATGAGGTACAAAAAGTGAGATGATATTTTGTTTATGTAACATCAGTAGTCTTTGCAGCATATTGACTGCCCTCAGTTTTTCAACATGCAATTTTGTATAATGTATAATTTTTCAATGTATAATTGGTAATATATAATTACCAATAAGCAAATATTGATAATTCAAGCTAAATGTTCATAATAAAACTGCACAGTAACTCAGTATTTATATTAAAAGTGTAAGAAAATGTAATACTGGTAACTTAGCACTGTTATCTAGTTCTTAACTAAGTCACACCCCGGAACTAGTCTTTCATATATTATCACTGATAATATATTCACACAACTCTTGTGAAAGAAATATTTTCTAATTTTACAGAAGACAGAGATGCAGACTATGTGATTACCTGAGTTACAAGGTCACCAGATAGTTATTTGCGGGGGGAGGGTTGGGAGGTGGGCCACATATCCAGTGTGGGGGAAACATGGGCTGTGATGGGAATTGAACCTGGAGCAGCCATATGCAAGGCTGCCTTCGCCCCTGTTTTATCCAGCCCAAGAGAACTTTTTAGAAGTTACAAAGTTCAAATCTTTATTACAAAGGTACAGTAATCAAAATAGAGAGGCCCTGGCAAGATCAAAGGAATCAAAATACATGCTCAGATATAAACCCATCAATGGTCAATAGGTTTCTGACAAGTATTCCAAGTCTATCAAATGGGGGAAAAAAAATAATTCAACAAATGATGCAGAACACTGGATTTCCAGATACCAAAACAAGAAGCTTAATCTCAGAAAGAAAGAAAGAAAGAAGGAAGGAAGAGATAGGAAGATAGAAAGAAAGAGAAAGAAAGAAAAAGAAGTCCTCCATATGGACCAATAAAGGCCCAAACTCAATAAGCCCAGAAAGTAGGTATAATGGGCTTAATTAAGATAAACAAACCTTTTTAGCATCACAAGACATTATCAAGAAAACATCCAGAAAGAAAGTATTTGCACGTCCAGTTAAGAGTTTTTCATCCACAATTATAAACTCTGAAATTCAACAACAAAAAGACCAACAATTCAATTTAAATATAAACAAAAGACATGAATAAACATCTCTTCAAAGAAATCAGTAAGTACAAAGGAAGTATGTAGCCAGTAAGTACATAGGAAATTCAAATCAAACTAATTTAAAACCATCATAACACCAATTCACAGTCATCGAAACACTATTAAATGAAAAACTAAATATTTTTTTAATTTTTGGATTTTTTCAAAGAAAAAATCTTTGAGAAAGAATTAAAACCTTTGAAAAACTAGGTGAAAACTAAAATGGTGTGTTCAGTGTGAAAAAAAATTTAGAAGTTCTTCAAAAAACTAGCATAGGGTTGGAGAGATAGCACAGTGGGCAAGAATAAGACACTTGCCTTGCACTAAATCACTAGGGTTCAATTCCTGGTCCTACATATGATCCCCTGAGTCCTGCCAGGATTCCAGAGTGCAGAGTCAGGAGTGAGCCCCATACACATAAACATAGCCAGGAGTGGTCCAAATCACAAAACAAAAAGTGAAAAGTTGACACAGAATTACCATAAAATTCAGCAATTCCTCTCCTAAGGCCATATCCCTAAATTTAGAATGAAAAACAGAGACTCAAACACATTATTCTATACCGGTGTTCATGGCAACTTTATTTCTAATATAGAAAAATAAAAATAATCTAAGGATTCCTCAACAGATGAACAAACAAAATGTAGCAGTCAGGTGATGCTTAACAGAGAGAGACTCTGAGCCTGCGTCATTAGACTATTTCATCATCATGCATATATTAAAGAGTGAAATTACACAAAGCTAGCTGATATAAGGTCAGTGTTGTTCAGTCTCTGGTTCATGAACCACTACCAGTCTGCAGATACAGAAAGGCTGAACACCACTGGTCTGCTGCTTTGGATCTAACTGCTGGTGACTGACCAGTGTAGGGCAAGGTGCTGGTCCACAGGTATAAAAAGATAAAAGAACACTGATACAGTTTACTAGCCCATATAAAGCCCACCCTAGATCAAAAGCTAAGCTATTCGTGACTTATGTTTTATATAATGAAATATTATTCAGCCTTTTTTTTTCTTTTTAAACCTGCTGGGGATATGCCAGGGGATGGGGAGGGGGGAGGGGAGGGGGGATTGAGCCACACTGGGCAGAGCCCAGGGGTTGTATCTTTACTTCTCACTCTGAGCTCAGGGATCACTCCCTGGAGTGTTCAGGAACCAAAATGGAGTCAGCCATGTACAAGGCAAATGCTTGGCCCTTCTACTAACGCCCCTGGGGCCTCTATCTTAAAAAAATAAGTTTTAATAGAACTTTGAAAACATGCTAAAAGAAACAACCCTAGACAAAAATGGGCAAATACTGTATGATTCCCCTTGTGTATCAACTAGACAAATTCATACAGTAAAAAAGATTAGCAATTGTCAGGAGCTATGGGAATGGGAATTAACGGCAGAGTTTCTGTTTGGGATGCTTTTGGAAACAGTACTGATAGTTGCGCAACACTGCAAATGTAACTAATGCCACTGAATTACACTTAAAAAGCAGTTAAACAGGCAAACTTCATATTATGTTTTACCACCAAACATATGATGCAATTAAATTCAAATTGAAACTTGAAGCATTGTCAACAAAGCCCCAAGGTAGAAATAAGAATATATTCACTATTAACTATAGATATCACCATCTTCTAGTCAGTGATTATCATTAGGCTTAATTTTCTCATCTAAAACAGGTCTTTTCGGAGTCCCTGGGGCTGTGTGCCTGATCGCTGGCCTGTGGTGAGTGAGGCACTGGGACCTCTGTCACCTGTGGTCCTGGGTCACAGCACCGTGTGCACTCACTGTCTGGTGAACTCAGCCAGCAAGGGGATTTAGCAAGGGACCCAGGAAAGTTTGAAAAATGCTCTAAAGAGCCAGAGTCATAGTACAACAGATATGGCGTTGCTTTGCATACAGCCAGCCTAGATTTGACCCCTGAGCATCAGCATGAGCAATTCCTGAGCAAAGAGATAGTAATAACCCCTGAGCATTGTGGAGTGTGCCCAAAAACCAGGGGTAAAAAGCTTTAAAATCCAAGTCTCACTTCAATTGTCAATTCTTTTCATTTGCTTTTGCTTCCCATGAATAAAACCCATTTAGCTGAGGTACACCCTTCAGCTTATTTGTGTAAAAAGTACAAATCTAATTCAAGTTCTAGCCCCAAAGACTCCACACAAGACTATCCTGGGTCAGAACTCTGTAAATACAGGGAACGGTCTTAACGTAAAAATTACTGGCTACAGCTACCTAGGTCCAAATCAGACTGGCCTCAGTAAGTTTTGGTATAAAACTTTAGTTCTGTGACACTCTACTTAACTCCATTGGCACGTGGGCTATCTTTAAGTCATCTCAGAAGGCTAAAACATAGCAAAACCATTTGCCACTACTCAGCATCTTAGTATTCTTCGCCCCCCCCCCCCCCGAACCATCTTAAATTTAGGTGCTACACAGGACAAAAATCAGTATTAGAGGACTGGAACGACAGTATAGTGATGGGGAACCTGCTTACCATATGTGGCCCAAAACCAAGAAATAAAACTAAAAAAGTTCTGGAGGATTCAACTTTGAAAAAAATTATGTAATATCATTAACAGGGGAGGTAAAGCACTAGGATCTAGCTGATCATGTATCTGATAGAACATTGTTTAATTTATTTTACTTAACATTGCATTTTCCAAGAATCTGTGGAGTTCTACAATAAAGTGCAGATTTACTGCAGTCAGGATTTACTTTCTTGAAACACTACTGCTTTCTTTAATTTTATTCTGCCAACCTTCAAATTACTTTAGAAATAAAGCAAGAGTAGAAAATGTGGTGACTCACAGTTTTACAAGTTATTAAACATGCAGGAAATGAGCAGAAATTTAAGCAGTCATACAAATCTCCAGTTATAACCTAAAAATTACTTTCCAATCTTCCATGAAGTTAAAAGCATCTTTAAAAAAAATTACGATGACTAGACAATCTACTAAGCACAGAGGATGTCATACATTTTATACTCATTCCTCTCTCACTTTCACAATTGAACTGTGGTTCTCAGAAAATTGGAACAATGAAGTTCTAACCCTCAGCACCTTAAAAATGTGACCTTATTTGGAAACAGGCACTTTACAGAGTTAATCAGCTGAAAATGAGGTCACTCAGACCTTATCTTAACCTAGTATAACTGGTTTCCTTATAGAAAGTAGAAATTTAGACAGTCCCCCCCCCTTCCGAAACACACAGAGGGAAAACTCTGTATAAGATAAAGACAGGCTTCCATGTGCCACCCAGAAGTCAAGCGACACTGCCAGGAGCTGAGAGAGCAGCGTCACTGCTGTCCCTCACCGCACTCAGGATAAGCCAGCCTTGCCTGATGATACCTTCTGTATCCAACCTCAGGCGTACAGTCTGGGAGATTGAGTTTTTGTGGCTTAAACTCTGCAATTTGATGCACTTTGTTACAGGCAGCCCTAAGAAAGCCACGTACTCACTGACTTAACTGTAAAGCAACCTACAAGAAATCATTTACAGAAGTACAAAGAAGATGGTTAGAGGACATGATGGGAAATGGAAGAGCTGTCAAGTTTCTGAAGACGGGGAAAAAAAATCAGGCAGTACTGGTTTTGTTTAGACCAAAGCCTACCCAATGGGGCAGGTGCATCAAAGCTCCAAGACAGAGACATGCATCTCCAAACGGAGAGCTTCTGCTAATTGTCCTCATCATAAAGCTCAGCAGCAGCCTTGGGCCACCGCCTCCCCAGCTGTTTGTGAGCAGAGCAACTCTGCAGGAGACTCGACAAGGAGAAGCACCCACTACATTCTCCCAGTGCTTCTCTGCCCTTCTGATCTGCACTCTGGCCTTCAAGCCAGGTGCAAGTGTGCAGGACAAAGCCAGGACCACAGGTTCATGGGTCAGCTAGGTGTGAGGGCACTTCCCTGGCATCCCCGGAATGGTGTGGGGACTGCCTGAGCTGGACCAACACAAAGAAAGGCAGTTCATTAAAGATGAGATGAGACAGTAAGAAGAATCTATAATGTAAAACAGGGAGGGAGAGGCAGGGCAGAGGACAGCATGAAGCATGCATGAAGCCCAAGCTTCACTTCTGCATGATAGGGCCCCTCCCCCCCAACTCCAGTACCACCAGTAAAGGGCCCTGAGACTTCCTTCCGCCAGCTCCAGTGGAGAAGGCCTCTATTAACAGAAGTTAACCTAGGGGGCCAGAGAGCTAGTACAGGGATGAAGGTGCTTGCCTTGCACACTGACCCAATCCAGGCCCAACTCCGCCTTCCCCCACCCAGAAAAAAAAGTCTACGTTGGAAGGAGAAAAAGCATGAAAAGAAGTAAGGAGAAGGAAAGAACTGAACTTTTAAAAGCTTGGGATTTCCCAAAACAGGTAAAAATTCTAAGGAAAAGCAATTTCCATTCTAGCATTCTAAAGTGGCCCCATCAATTAGGTTTGAAGCCAGACTAAAGGAATGAATGTTCAGACACGTGGAAACTCAAGAGTTGAACTCCTGTGATCCCATTTTCACAAAGGTGCTGGCAAAACAAGGAGGCATGAGGAAAAAGGAAAATGCAGGACACAGGTGGGAAGTAAACGAGTCAGGGGAGGCTCTGTGCTCTGGAGAGTGCAGCTGCCAGCGAGAGGCCTGGGCTTGGGGCTGTGAGCACAGAGCACAGAGCGTGGGCAGTGCTGGAGTACTTGTCAGCAAAAACAATTAGTTCCAGAGAAAACCGAGTTAAACTGAAGAAGAAATAAACCCATGATGCCTCCTTAGTTCTAAGCATTATTCATAAAAATATAAATACTAAATATTGTGAAAATTAAAAATTCTGCCAGGCATATCTAGAGGGTAAAAGAAAATGAGTGTGAGAAAAGTTATACAAAAGACAAATCTTCCTAAGAGCACAGAATGGAGGAAGGAAACCCTCTTGAACAGTTACTGCTCGAAAAACTGATTCCTGACATGCGAAAGAATGAATCTGGACCACTATCTCACACCATAAACAAATTTGGATTCCCAAGGCCCAAAAATTTAGATATCAGACTTGAATCCTTAAAATATATTGAATGAATACAGCCAAAAACTCCCATGATATTGGTTTTAGTGGTATAGGTTTAGTGATTCAACTCCATTAGCAAAGAAGGAAAATACAAAAATAAATGGGATTACAAACTAAAAACCTTCTGAAGGAATTTATCACTACAACAAAAAGCATCCTGCTGAGTGAGAAAAGATACTGGCACTCCATGCATCTGAAGAGCTAATATATAAAACATATAAAGCATTTACAAACTCAATAAACTGACCCCCCCCATGCAAAGAAGAATTGAACAGACAGTTCTCCAAATAAGGCAAACAAATGTACAACAGGCTTATGAAAAAATATTTCAGCATCACTGATGATCAGGGAAATGCAAATCAAAACAATGAACTATCACCTTACACCAGTGTGAATGTTTTATGCTTAAAAACCCTCAGTCACAGGAATTTTATAGGATTCCTATATGAAATCAATAGAGAATGTCAACATCGGTAGGAATGAAAACTGATTCAGTCTCTAAGGAAAACAGTGTACTGTTACGAAAAGATTAAAAAACAGAATTACCATGATTCAGCAACCCCACCCCTACATATCTACCCCAAAACACTAAGTCAAAAAGATACGTGCACACCTATGTTCATTTACCACAGCCAGGATCTGGAAATGACCCAAATGCCCCTTAGACACGTAAATGGGCAAATAAACTGTGGTATATCTACAAATGCAGTACTACTCAGCTGTAAGAAAAGACGACTTCTTGTCTTCTGCAACAACACAGAACTGGAGGGGATCACGCTAAGTGAAGTCAGAATGATAACAACCACCATGTGGCCTCATTCATATCTGGTAGGTAAAGAAACAAAGCAAGAGAATAAACCGTGCCCAATGAAAGCAAACCCTTAAACTCTTGACAACAAAACTGAGGTTACAGAACAGGCAGGGGGTGTTAAGAGAAGGGGCCTACGGGAGCAGAACAGTAGGTATTGGTGGGTGTGGGTGTGGGTAATCACAATTCAACCCAACAAACATATGAACATTAATACTCTTGTAAACCAGTATTACTCCCAATAAATAATTTTTAAAAGAGATTCTTCACATGGTATAGTAGAAAATCTATCGAGAATATCTAACAGAAAAAACGAGCCACAACAGTTTAAGAATACAAACATGGAGTTAAATCCTGCAAGAAAGAGATAAAATAGTTCCAAGAGGCTGTTTCAGGAAGCAGGCATCAGTTAACAGAACAAACAAATTAGTGTTTTCATTATATACCCTCAGAACACTGATTTTTTAAAAAAGAGTCTATTAAAAAATTATATATATATATGTATATATATTTTAAAAAATAAAGATCAACAGAACTGTTAGGTGGTAATGCTCCATAAAAAACATTACAGGAATGAAAGCAACTAGGGAAAAGAAACTGAACATCAGACAGATATAAACATGGAATGGGGGTATCTGCTGCTGTTTCACTGATAATTAGGAAAAACTCTTTCCAACTCTCAAGATAGCACCTGCTAGTCCATGTGAGTTTCAGGTTATCTCATTAAAGAGACAAAAGAACCAACTCAAACTTTAAATTAATCTCTACTAAGGCATTAATTACTTGGGGGAGAGGCTTTTCTAACATAATAGGCATTTTACTTCCTTTGGCCAGAAGACAAGTAAAAAGATTGAGCTTTCAATTAAACATTACAGTCTTGCACTAAAGTATAAACAAAGCTCTGCCCATAATACATGCTTTGACTCTTTTCTAATCACTCACGTAGTACTTCCTTATCAATCCCCCCCTGCTCCAGTTTCATAATATTCTGCTTTAGGGAAGTAAACTTTGCCCTACAGAGCTCTAAGTTATTTCAGAGAAAGAGAGATTTTTTCCTGTTTCCCTTTTTATCCAATGCTCTGGGAACTAGACATTGGTGCTACAAGAGACCGCCCAGCCTTTGACCCTGCACCTGGTGGTGGTGGGGGGGGGAGGGCGGGTGTGTCACTGATCCCATCACGAAACCTCACCAGATCCTGAGAAACAGTCCACCAGATGTATTATTCCCTTACTCAAGATGAAAAATGAATTAACAGTATATCAAAAGTGTACTTGTGAATCTGGGAATTCCTAAATATCTATGAAAGCATTTGTATCATGAGTGGTTCTTCCTATTGACAAGTTCATAAATACCGAATTCAATACACTAATTCAATAACAGTATAAGAAGACCATGGGAACTCCAATAAAGAGGCAAGAGACAAAAATAAACAAACAAACAAAAAAAAAAAACTCCACTGGGACAGATCTTATCTGAAGATGTGGTGATCAAGACAGTCCAAATGAGTAAAGAAAGAGAACGACAACCTCAGAGCCTCGACAGTATTAGCCGTTTTATTTATTTATTTATTTATTTTTACCCGTTTTAAAGGGTCACACTACAGGTATTGTGACGAGCTCTGTGAGCAGGCAAGAAGCTGGAAGTGCAGACCAGCAAAGAAATACTAAGTCAACACTGGCACAGTGCGGTCCTGCACAAAGCGGAGTTTAAAAAGCTCATCTCTCTCTCATTAGCAATGTCAAAATCACCAGGGAAAGCCCTGAAGATCACATGTCGCACACCAAGGTACCAAGTCTCAAATAGTATCCTAATATTCTAACACTTTCCCCAAATGACACAGAACCACCTTTCTCTCACACAAACCTGGGCAGTTGCATCTGGCCTGAGTTTAGTGGCTGGCTGTGTTTACTCCAGACTTGGCCAGCAATATGGTTGTGTGTTGGAAGGTAGATACGGAACAGTGTTGCATCATCTGGCTTATTCCAAGCAGGGTGCACAGAAGTCTTAGCCAAATTCCTTCTACTAGTTTCTTGGCTAGTTTTTGTCTGATATAGTCTGAGTGTCATTCAAAGAAACCCAAGGCCTCTCCTATAGAGCAGCTAAAAGATGCCCAGCCCATAGTATGAATGAGCTGTTTTCTCTTATGAGATCAAAATAAAACCTTGAAATTGGTTTAAGCATGCCAAAGGGTACTTATTAACAACCAATATTTATGAGAACTTTTCTTTAGTCCTTGGTGTGGTGGGAACAGGGGTAATGGGGTCAATGGGAGTCAAAGGTACTACACGGTTGTATGGCTTCAATAACTTTTCCAGTTTCAGTGTCTTCCTGTAGAAAATGCAACTATTGGGGCCCAAGAAGTTGTTCAGCCAGCAAGGTGCTTGCCATGAGTGCAGCTGACCTGGTTCAATTCCCAGCGCCACCTGGAGTTTCCCAAGTCCTGCCATGAGTGATTCCTGAGCAGGGCCGGGTGGGGGGGGGGGGGGGCGAAGCATAATTCCCACCTAGCTCAAAACAAACGTCCAAGAATATTTACCTGTAACAGTAGAAACCCTTACAATAAAAATTAGTTGTTTCTGATAAAATAATTGCTTAACATATATTAAGTGATAGTTCCCTACATAAGCACTGTTCCTGTTTAATTCTAAGGTAAGAAGATGTTATGATTATAACCTTCAATAGTTACCATTACTTATACAAAATATGTTGAGTATTTTTTAAGAAATAATGTAAATCAACATTTTAGAGTATTTTGCAAAGAAAAATAAAATGCACTTGGCATCCAAAGAAAACAAAAATTGTATTTCCTATGTTCTTCAGTAATCCCAATCATTCCTAGACTCAGGTTCTTTAAGAAGACACAGTGCTACATTAAGGATGTCCACTTTAGAGACTGGACTGGTAGGTAAGACACCAGAACCCAAGGAGCACCAATTCAGAGTTCTTAAGTACCTGGTGATTTTGCTTGGCTTGTTTTCGGGTTTTTTTGGTTTTGATTTTTGAACCACACCCACTATGCTGCTCAGGGCTTACTCCTGGCAGTTCTCACGGAGTGTATGCAGATGTAGGGATCACATCTGGGCAGGCCTAGTGCCAGGCAAGCATCACACTATCTCTCTGGTTCCTACGTCAGTCTACATCAGTGGTTTTCAATCACCATTGCTGACCAGTGTTGGTCCTGGGGCATCAAAAGGGCTAACACTGCAGGCCCTGACTGGAGTAATAGCATAGAGGGTAAGGTGGTTGCATCGCATGAGCCAGGTTCAATCCCTGCCATAGGATCTGTACACGGTATCTGGGGCCTCGTCAGGAGTAATCTCTGAGCACAGTTGGGTATGCCCCTTGTCCCTCCCCCCCAAAAAAAGAAAAGAAAAAAAAAACCGCAGGCCTAGCTCTGTAGTTATTAACTGCTGGTTCTTTGGTCAGTAAAGTAGGGCCTGTCAAAGGTGGTCTGCAGGTAGGTTGAAAGGACAGGTTGAGAACCACGGCTTTAAACTGTTTCAACAGGCCTCCAAAAGTCAGAAAAGAGCAATCCACCAGGCATCCAGAACATCCCAAGAAATGATTTTCTGTTAGTGTTTCCTTGTAGAAAAAACTGGTGTGGACATAAAGGTAAAGGTAAAGGCCCTTCCGTTGATCATCGATTTGCTTGAGCGGGCCCAGTAACGTCTCCATTGGAGACTTTTTTATTACTGTGTCTGGCATATCGAATACTCTCGGTAGCTTGCCGGGCTCTCCGAGAGGGGCGGAGGAATCGAACTCGGGTCGGCCATGTTGGCTGCGTGCAAGGCAAACACCCTACCCGCTGTGCTATCGCTCCAGCCCTCAGGTGTGGACATGCTTATTGAAAATGTCACATGACTGGGACTTGGCTCAAAGGGCTGACGTGTGAGCTTTGCATGCAGAAGACCCAGATGATCTCTTCCAGCACCCTCAGAAGTTCTGCCAGAAGCAACCTAAGCACCATTGGTTGTGAGCACAAAACAAAACCCAAAAATACAAAGAAAATGTATGATACTAAAAATGGGTATAAACTGTACACAATGAAGTTCAAAATTCAAAGATGACAAAAGTAGCGACCCTCCTTCCACACTTCTGTAGGTGTTGTGGACAGAGCCCAGGGCTGCACTCACCGAGGTCCTAGCCCCAGACGCAAACAGGTTGAGTCCACTTTCTAGCAGACCCTCCTTTCTTAAACACACTTGCATAGTCACGCAACTAGGAGATACTAGACATAAGTAACTAAAAAAGTTCACATTACTAACCACTGTACCAACCATCTTGCTTTCTGGTCTTTTTGTATAGCTCTAAAATGAAGGTAGTGGGCTGGAGCAGTAGCACAGCGGGAAGGGCATTTGCCTTGCACACGGCCGACCAGGGTTCTATTCCCAGAATCCCATATGGTCCCTCAAGCACCGCCAGAAGTAATTCCTGAGTGCAGAGCCAGGAGTAACCCCTGTGAATCGCTGGGTGTGACCCAAAAAGCAAAATAAATAAATAAATAAATAAAATTAAAAAGTTAAATGAAGGTAGGAAAAGGAGTTGATGCTCTGTTCATTTGGTAGTTTTATTAATTTCTGGCTCTTTTTTTTCCTCTCTTAATTTTAATCCCACTCTTGGGGAGCCAGGAAAGTTAGCTTCTAAGGCTGGGGGGGAATGAATGGAAAGGGCCGTTGGCAATTCAGGCCGAAAAGGAGTACACTGTGTCACTCTAGCTCGAAAGGGCAGAGCAAGAGCTGCTTTATCTCACAGCACAGCATGGCTTATCTCTGGACAGTTCTTTTTCTCTTCTCCCACTCAACAGAGGACAAACTAAGGCATGACCATCCAGTCACAGGACTTCAGGGCAGGGTGTAGCCATCTGGGCCACGGCTGGCTGTTGATCAGGAAGGGACAAGGGCTGAAGAGGACAGCAGAGGCTGGTAGTAACCCAGCATACACATGCTCGCATCTGACTCCTGGGAGGGAGGGAGGTCACTGCTTGGCTGTCTTGAGTACATGGAAAAGCGGTGGACAGAAGCATGGACAGGGCATTCAGCGCCTGGTGTTAGCAACAGTGCCACCAAAGAATCAGCTAAAGGCCAGGGGAGGTAAATTCCTCAAACCCCACAGAGCTGCTAGCTAAATCACCAAGAAAGCAACTCACTCCAATACTCTATTACCTACATGTGACATAAAGCTTACTACTCCTGTCTGTAATAAACAGTGTCAAAGTTATAATAAGACAATATATACAGGATTCTGCCAACTGGAGACCGCCTACCACGTTCTGAGCAGTTTCACCATAAAGAAAGCAAAAGGCAGGTCAAAAAAAAAAAAAAACCTCAAGGGCTCTGTCTGAAATATGACTTACTTAGCAATGAAGGGAATGTGAGGTAAAAGAGGAATTTCAAAATTAAGATTCCAAATCACCACGGAGCACAAACAGTGACAGCCATTAAAAGGAAAAATATAGGACATCTCAGGTCAGACTTGGGTTGCCAGTCACCTTAGAGGTATAAGCCGAGTCTATCCCCAATATATTCAATGTCTATAAGTATGCATACCAAGATACTGACACAGGGAACCAAGCTATATTTAAAATTAAACCCAAGATTTTCATTGTAATGCTCACTGGCTCCACTTAACCTTTTGCCACCACTAAAGGTAAGGCTGCTGCCAGGATTATTCACCCAAAGTTACCAACTCAGGAAAAGTTGAATGAACTTATTCAGGAAGTGCCACCAGCGCTCATGTCATAGGCGAGGTCACACTGCCGCCTGGATTCTATGGACCTCTATGAAGGTTCTTGCAAAAGTGGCTCCGCATCTGCCATGGACAGCTAGATTTGGCCTTCAAGGGCCCCATCAAGTGCATGAGGCAGGGGGGCCAGTAAACCAAAAACTACAAGGTGATGAGTATCTTTAATGCTACAAGGATGCAGCAACAAAGGCCATCAAGTCCCAGCAGACCCCGTGATTTGGTTTTGTAACCGTGGCTTGATTTTAGAGTTCCATGGTTTTCAGATGCTGCCATTTCCCAGCCCGTTAGAGTTCCTCTGCAGGTTTCAACCACACCATCATCTATTAAAAGACCCCCACTTCCAGACTCTCATCCTCAGCTTCCGAAGACCAATTTCTCCATCAACATTTGGGTGTGCAGATGCTTCGGTAGGGTACAGCAGAATCAAACGGAAGCTGCCCACACTGCCCAATCTCTCTCACACCCAGCCTTGGCCTGTGCTGTTCACAGTAGAGCTTTTTAGTACTAGGGCTAGGGATGGCCAGCTCAAGACAAGTCTACAGGCAAAAACTACGAGAGAACTTCGGGCAGGGCGCGTGCTGTGCACTGGGTGATCTCGGTTCCAAACCCAGCAAGCCTAAATAGTCTCCTGAGCCCTGCCAGGAGTATCCCAAGGTGCAGAACCAGGAAAAACCTTGAGCACAGTCGGGTGTGGCCCCCAAACCGAACCAAAACAAACCGAAAACGCTGCACTAGAGGAGCCGCCCAGTACAGACTGCACCCTCAGCCTTCCACACATCACCCTGCCTCTACCCACCTGGCTCCACCTGCGACTCTTTCTGCCCTGTGCCGGCTTTCAGCAACACAATTCCATCAGAGCACCAACACAGAAACCATTATGCGCCACTAAATACTTTGTAAATATTCTCGGCAGACTCCGTATAGTCAGAGTATCAAGTAGCCGAGTCAGATTTTTAATAAACCGTAAGGCCTGGTTCAACACCAAAGCAAACATTTTTGCGTGCGTGCGTGTGCGCGTGTGTCTCAATCAGAAAATAAGTGAGGGGGGGGGGGGGGGAAATGATGCCCAGACTGGTGTTTTCAAATTAGCCTTAAGTAATCCTGCGGGGCATTTCCGATTATTCAGAATTCCAGCATTTTCGGAAAAGGCAGGGTGATCTTTCTGATTCCGTGGGGTTATTCCCCCCCCCCCCCCCACTTTTTCTTAAGAATGCCTTCAAAATGCCATTCCAATTTTCCAGCGAGGTCAAGTGTCTTCGTGTGCGAGTGAAGGAAATGGAGAGGCGCCGGGGGCTTGAAAGTTGGGCGAGACGCCACGGCCGGCGAGCACGGGGGGGGAAGGAGCCCCCGCCGAGGCTTCCCCGGGTCGCCCACCCCTCCGCGGGCTCTGGGCGCCAACTGCAGCGGGCAGCCCCGCGCGGGTCCCGGGCCGCGGCGCCCTCCCCCCGGGACGGGGGCGGGCAGAGGCGCGGGCCGCGCGTCTCGGGGTGAAGGGACGGTGTCCCCGGCGGCGTGAGGGGACCCGACTCCCCGAGAGCCGCCGCCGCAGCCCTCCCCGCCCGGCCCCCCCCGCCCCTCCGGGCCCGCCCGCCCCGGCCCCCGACTCGCGCCGACCCGGCCCCCGGAGTCCCCGAGCGGCCCCGGCCCGCTCACCTGAGGCGGCGGCTCCGCTCCCGGCCCGAGCCCGCGTCCCGCGGGCAGCTGCGGAGAGACGGCGGCGGGACAGCGACGGCGACCAGCGGCCGGGCCGGGCGGGCCCGCGGGCAGCCGAGGGGGCGGGGCCGGCCGGGGGCGCGCGCCGAGCCGGGGCTCCCGCCGCCGCCGCAGCCTCCGAGCCGCCTGGGCCGCAGCCGAGCCGGGCGGCCCTCATGAATGGGCCGCGGCGGCGGGATCCGCGCAGGCCCCGCCCCGGCCACGTGACGCCGCGCTCCGCCGCCCCCTGGCGGCCGCTGCCCGGCCGCCCGGCGCGAAGCCCTCCCCCCTCCCCCCTCCCCCACCACCTCCCGAGACTGGGAGCGGGCCAGGGCGACGCTTCTTGAAACAAGTGTTTGTGTGAAGTTTCTTTTGGGCCCCGGGACAATCACGTGAAACTTAACGGCCCAGTTGCCAAAAAAAAAAAAAAAAAAAGAAAAGAGGCTCAAGTGCAAAAATATATTTGCTATCATTAATGTATAAACATTACATTTTTACAAAGTTTTATGTATTTTATATAAAATATATAACACAAAACTATAAAACAAAATAAAATGTATATATGATATATATTAAGGGGCAAATGTTTTTTTTTATTTTGCTATTGATCACCAAGAACACGTCTGCATTGTTTGGCTAATTCTCTACCCAGTCCGTCCTTTTTCCCTTCCCCCGCAATGCTATTACACACCTCATTTAAAAATACATTTGTAGGCCCCAGAAAGAGCCCGAAGGACTGGAGCATCTTGGAGGCCAGGCTTGATCTTTGCCCCTGGCCCAGGGTCACTGGGCATGACCCTGAGTCCTGCCAGGAGCAATCTTTAAGTACCACCAGATGAGGCCCAGAAACTATATGTATACATATATAGTGAGATATGGATTGCTGGCACAAGATAAAGGAATTTTTGCCTTCAAAAGCAAAAAAAAAAAAAAAAAAGTAAGTGCTACTCTTTACAATAGCCAGAATCTGGAAAAAACCTGAATGCCCGAGAACAGATGACTGGTTAAAGAAACTTCGGTATATTTACACAATGGAGTACTATGTAGCTGTTAGAAAAGATGAAGCCATGAAATTTACATACACGTGGTACTACATGGAAAGTATCATGTTAAGCGAAATGAATCAGAAAGAGAGGGATAGACATAGAAAGATTGCATTCATCTGGAGAACATAAAGTAACAAAATAGGAGACCAACACCCAAGAATGGCCGAGATTAGTACCAGGAATTTTGCTCCATGGCTTGCAGGCCAGCCACACATGCTAGGGGAAAAGGCAGCTCAGATAGAGAAGGGAGCACCAAATAAAGGGTGTTGGGAGGATCCTCCCAGGATGGGAGAAGCATGCTGAAAGTAGACTATAGACCAAACATGATTGCCACTCATCGCCTCTTTTGCAAACCACAACACCCAAAAGGAGAGAGAGAATAGAGGGGAATGCCCTGCCACAGAGACAAGGTGGGGTGGGGGGGTGGGGGGTGGGAGGGATACTGGGATCCATGGTGGTGGGAAATGGGCACTGGTAGAGGGATGGGTATTTGATCATTGTATAATTGAAACCCAAGCACAAAATGTGTAAGTCTACAACTGTACCTCATGGTGTCTCACTAATAAAAATTTTAAAAAAAAAGAGTAAGTGCTAGCACTTCCCCTCCTCTTTAAAAATATTCTATTTATTCCAATATAGATGTATGGTAGCGATGCAAGAAAAAGAACTCCAGCCAACAATAAATGAAAATGGCAATGCCTTTCTCATGGGGTTTGGGGATCCAGCAGGATTACCTGCAAAGAGTCTTGGTTAGCTTCGTGTCTGGAGCCTAGGCCTTGCAATAACTGGGGCTTGCATTCCTTTTGTTCATTTCCCCAAGTAGAGTCCTCCCCCTCAGCTATACACTCCCTTGGCAGCAACGCTGCTGATCACCATTCGGCAAGTCCTGAGCATCCTGAACACCCCTTCTGCTGCACATCCTACGCTTTGATGCTTGACTCTGAAGGACCCTTTGTGACGGCCTCATCCTCTGCCTGCCAGTTAAGCAATGCAGGGACTCATTAAATATGTGTCAAATGCAACTCCTTTGCTTCCTGACCTTGACACCACAGAAGTGTGTGGAAATCCTGAAATTCCCTTCACTCCACAGGGATGTCGGGGGAGTCCCGCCACCTTCCAGCTCAGCACAGTGGAATCTCGTTCCTCCAAGTGTCATTTTTGTTCTCCCATCCCGGATCTATCTCAGCTATGGCAGGTTGAGGCTCCCACAACATAAGAGGAAGCAGAGGAAAAGCTAACGTCTCTTTCTCTCTCCCTTCACCCATGGACTCTCCTCACAGCTTTTCCTCAGACAGGCCATTCTGTTCTTCCTCATCTTCAGATTCTCTTTCCCTCTCCTCTACCCCTGAAACTGCTCAAGCTAAACCCAACCAAGACTTTCTGTTTTGCTGAACACCCGGGACCCTTTTCAGATCCTCTCTCACTCCCTTCATTTGGCTTGACGTGACTGTGACTGACCACAGTTTCCTTCTTGAAACTCCCTCTTCCTCTCATTGGCTGGAACTCTTCTGAGGAGCAGGGCCTGAGCCCCAGGGCTTCACACAGCGCCACAAGCATCAGCCACAGTGAAGTCCAAGTCTGACCCATCCTGTTTGTGCTTCAAACCTGCTCCTCCTGAGTTTCTTCCCTGACACACTGCACCATGTGCCAGTTAGTCATCCTCGCCAGAAATGACTCTTTCCCTCTCCTTCTAGGACACAAGTTCTTCAAATCCTATTTTCCCTTTCACTCATTCATGCTCTCCAGAGCATTACTGGCTCAGCCTTCGGGGTCTTCCATGCTTGAACCCCATCGTGGCCTCAGAATGACTCCAGAATACGGACATCCAAGCTGATCTCTGACCTTCCAGATCTTTGGTTACTTTTTCTTTCGAAAGGTGCTATGCGCCAGAGTGCTCAAGGGCCACTTCTGGTTCTGCACTCAGGGATCACTCTTGGCAATGCTCAGGGGACCACAGGCAGTACCAGGGATTCAACAAAGATCAGACACATGCAAGGCAGAGACCTTACTTGCTGTACAATCTCTTCAATTCACAGTCGACAGTTCTAGTCACCCTCCATCTTGGATTGCAGATCTGACCCTGAAACAAGTTATTGGCAATCATTTGCTTAAAGAGAAAGGTCCAGGTTCGCTAGCACCATATCTATGACACATTTTCTCCCCATCTTTTTCTCCTGCTCCTTCTACATATATGCTTCAACCATTCCCTTTCCAACAGGATTTTTAAAATATTGACTTTTTTTTCCTTTGCATTTCTACCTTTCTTTTCCCTCAATAAGTATTCATCCAGGCATTCTCCTTGTCTCATGCAGCTCTAGAAAATAGAAATTGCCAGTAAGACATTTCCTTCCTATCTTTAATTTCCAGCTCTCTAAATTTTATGAAGGAGTCTAGTTAAGAAGGAGGGTCTGACCTTCTTTCACTGCCAGTATGTTCACTGGAATGTTCACTGGTCCAACCTTTTTAGAAGACAATGTGAACATTCCTCAAAAAATTATAAATTGAGCTTCCATATGACCCAGTAATTTAAGTTTTGGGAATTTACTCCTATAGGACCCAAAAACTCAATGCAGAAAATACATCTACACACCTATTTTCAGTGAAGCACTGTTCACAGTACCCCCATCTGGAAACAACCCAAATGTCCAAGAACAATGACTAGATAAGGAAGCTATGGTCCACAGATACAATGGAATACTCCTCAGCCTTACAAAAAGATGATGTCATGCAATTTCCTGATTCATGGATGGATTTGGAGAGTATCATGCTGATACATCAGAGGAAGAGGGACAGACCAGAATGACTTCACACATATGTGGGATATAGCTACTAAATGCCCAAACGCAATAGAAATAAAGAGCTGGAGAACTGGTCCTTAATAGAAATCTTGGGACCTTTAGGGGAGTTGAGGGGTAGCTCAGGGAAGGGGCCACTATGGCAATGACAGAAGGAAGTCTGGACGATAAAAGAAGGTAAGTGATATGCATGATATCCTATCAGTATTGTAAACCTATCAGTATTGTAAATCTCAGTGCCTCAAAGGAAAAAAGAAAAATTAAAAAAAGTGCCTGCTATAGTGAGGCAGGCTGGTGAGCAGAAGGAAAACTGGTGACATTGGTGGAGGGAAGTGGATACTGGTGAAGGGATCAGTGCTGAAGCATTGTACAACTGAAATCCAATCATGAATAAATTTGTAATTCATGGTGATTCTTTTTTTTTTTTTAAGTTTTCTTCAAAAGAAGGAGGGACTAGAAAGATAGTAAGAGGTCAGGCACTTGATTTAGTGATGGCCTGGGTTCAATCCCCTAGCACCCTACATGGTCTTTCAAGCCCTCCAGGAGTGCTCCCTGAGCACCAAACCAGGAGTAATCTCTGAGCAGAGAACTAGACCCAAGCACCACCAGGTATGGCCCCCAAACGAAAACAAAGCAAAACAAAAATGAAGAAGGAGAGAATCTGAGAGTTGAGGTTTGTTTGAGGAAATCCTGAGTGGGGAAGGGTTTTCCCTAGAATAAGGCTGTAGTGTAAGGAGTGTGATTTCTATTTGGCAGCCAGAGGGGAGGTGATTAAATCTGAGAAAACTAACATTTTTGTTTCCAGTGTATGTATTTTTTTGAACAACAAAGATCCATTGGTCCTAGGCTTCCTCCCCAGGCCTGTGGACTTTCAAACTTGTGTTCTTAAGTACCAGTTCCCACCATCCTCCCTTAGTTGCTGCTACTGAACTACCATTTTGAGTATGTCCTTTTCTTGTGCCATTTACTTACAGACGACAATCACAGCACTTGTTCTATACATAGTATGCATTCAATAAATATTTAATAAAAAACAAACAAGCATTTTCATCTTTTGCAATATGGTTTGCTCGGCAAGTTTCCGCTGAAAACAATCACAAAAATACCGGGTCAAATGTTTAAAATATATGCTAGATGCCACACAGGACAGAATAAAGAGAAGAACCTGGAGAAGGAAACAGAACCTAAATCTGGCATCTACCAGGAGGGTTTTTCCTAAATTGAACCTATTTTCAATGAACTTTGGTAGCCTTGAAAGTACCGGGCCTTAAGTGGAGGGGTTAGTAGATGACTCAATGAAGGTGGGATGCCAAAAAGGGAAACTGGAAACTAAAGAAAACATTTTTTGCTTCTTTTTATTTTTTGAGGCCACACCCAACCATGCTCAGGGATTATTCCTGACTCTGTAGCAGGAATCAGTCCTGGCAGACTTGGGGAACCATATGGGGTGCCAGGGATTGAATCCAGGTCTAATGTGTGCAAGACCAAAAAGCCTTCCTCACTGTACGATCCCTTTGGTGTACCCCCCCCACACACCCCACTGTCCCATCACTGAAACATTTATTTATTTGTAATTTTAAAAAAATTTTAATTTAAATTGAATCACAGTTATATACAGAGTAACAAAGTTGTTCATGATTGGGTTTCAATCAAATAAAAACATTATTTTTTAGTTCACCTAGAATCTTTACACAGCTCACCTATACTTGATGTTTTGGGGTCACTCTTGATGTGTGACTGAACCTAGGTTTGTAAACATGTAAGGTTTCTGCCCCTCTAGCCACACCTCTGCCCCAAAGTAAGTACTAGATTGAGCCATAAAGCAAACTGTAAGAAATTCTAAAAATTTTGTATCATGCAGATCTTATTCTGTGACCACAAAGCAATGCAAAAGAAGCATTTCTTTAGGAGATCATTGGTCAAAGAAAAATCATGCAAATGTGAAAATATTTAAATGCTATATATCATTACATTTGATTCTAATATGTCAACGTTTGAGAGATAGAACTACTAAAGTAGCTTAAAAGAAATTTTTAGACTTAAAATTATGACGGAAGACAAAGTAGTTATACCACTCCTGGGAATATACCCCAGAGAGGCAAAAAAGTATAGTCAAAGTGACATCTGCAATTGTTTGTTCATTGCAGCACTCTTTACAAAAGCCAGAATCTGGAAAAAACCTGAGTGCCCGAGAACATATGACTGGTTAAAGAAACTTTGGTACATTTACACAATGGGGTACTATGTAGCTGTTAGAAAAGATGAAGTTATGAAATTTACATACAAGTGGTACTACATGGAAAGTATCATGTTAAGCAAAATGAGTCAGAAAGAGCGGGATAGACACAGAAAGATTAAATTCATTTGGGGAACATAAAGCAACAAAATGGGAGACTAACACCCAGGAGTGGCTGAGATTAGTACCAGGAATTTTGCTCCATGACTTGGAGGCCAGCCACACGTGCTAGGAGAAAAGGAAGCTCAGATAGAGAAGAGAGAACCAAATAAAGGGTGTTGTGAGGATTCTCCCAGGGTGGGAGAAGCATGCTGAAAGTTGACTATAGACCAAACATGATTGCCACTCAATGCCTCTCTTGCAAAACACAGGACCCAAAAGAAGAGAGAGAGAACACGGGGGAATGCCCTGCCACAGAGGCAGGGTGGAATGGGGGTATGGGGGGTGGGAGGGATGCTGGGACTCGTGGTGGTGGAGGATGGGCGCTAGTGGAGGGATGGGTACTTGATCATTGTATAACTGAAACCCAAGCACAAAAATTTGTAAGTCTATAACTGTACCTCATGGTGTTTCACTAATAAAAAATTTTTTTAAAAAAGTCACAAAAAGAATTTCCAATATGATTCTCAAAAAATTAGAAATTGAGCTCCCATTTGACCCAGCAATACCACTCCTGGGAATATATCCCAGAGAGGCAAAAATGTATAGTCGAAGTGACATCTGCAATTGTTTGTTCATTGCAGCACTCTTTACAATAGCCAGAATCTGGAAAAAACCTGAGTGCCCGAGAACAGATGACTGGTTAAAGAAACTTTGGTACATTTACACAATGGAGTACTATGTAGCTGTTAGAAAAGATGAAGTTATGAAATTCACATACAAGTGGTACTACATGGAAGGTATCATGCTAAGAGAAATGAGTCAGAAAGAGAGGGATAGACATAAAAAGATTGCATTCATCTGGGGGACATAAAGTAACAAAACAGGAGATTAATACCCAAGAATACCCGAGATCAGTACCAGGAGGACTACTCCATGGCTTAGAGGCCAGATAGAGAAGGGAGCACCAAATAAAGGGTGTTTGGAGGATCCTCCAAGGTTGGGAGATGCATCTTGAAAGTAGACTGTGACTGAACATGATTGCCACTCAATGCCTCTTTTGCAGACCACAACACCCAAAAGGAGAGAGAGAACAAAAGGGAATGCCCTGCCACAGAGGCAGGGTGGGATGAGGGGGTGGGGGGTGGGAGGGATATTGGGATCCATGGTGGTGGAAAATGGCCACTGGTGGAGGGATGGGTATTTGATAATTGTATAATCGAAACCCAAGCACAAAAATTTGTAAGTCTACAACTGTATCTCATGGTGTTTAACTAATAAAAATTAATAAAAAAAGAATGTCCAATAAAGTTCAATACAATTTGTTATATTGTTTTTATATTAATAAAGTAATAAAGATAAAATAAAATAACAAAGCTGAAAATAGAAAGAACCATAAGCCAAACAAGGGATTTATGAAAACCCAATAAATTAATAAATTAATAAAATTTTAGTGAAAAATGATAAAGAAAGGGATGCAGGACCTAACTCAGTGGTAGAGCATTTGCTTTGTATATGTGAGGGCCTGGATTCAATCCTGCTCCTCAATAAAAAATTGTTGAGTAAAGAAGCAAAGATTAAAATATGAGGAACAGAGAGATAGTACAAAGGGTTGGGCACTTGATTTGAGTTTGATCTTCAGCATCCCACATGGTCTCCTAAGGACCTCCATGAGTGATTTCTGAGTGCAGAGCTGGGAGTAATTCCTGAGAATCACTGAGCCTGGGCTTATTTTATTCTCCAGATTATTTTTATTTTATTTTATTTTGCAATGCACAGGGATTACTCCTGGCTCTGCACTCAGGAATTACTTCTGGCATTGCTTGGGGGACCATATGGGATGCTGGGAATCGAATCGAACCCAGGTTGGCCACATGCAAGGCAAATGCCCTACCCGCTGTGCTGTCGCTCCAGCCCCCAGATTAAAATTTTTAAAAAATAGATTGTTGCTGAAGGATTAAAAAAAGGAGATTAAAACTAGAAATAAAAACAGGAAGAGAGTAAAAGAAATTGAGTATTAGGTAGATTTTGATAAGAAATTAAGAGCAGTGCATTGTGAAAGGAGGTGTCTTTGTCAAGGTAATATGCTATTTCCTGGATTCAGTAATAGGTACATAGGAGTTTGTGTATCTTCTTTTCATATTTATAATAAAAATAGATGATGGACAAATGGAATTGAATTAATAAGTGAATACATCTATATGTTTTGTAAATGTTCATGCCTAAAAGCTTTGTTAAGTTTAACTTCAAGCCTTGTGAGATAAATTTAATAAGTTTTTGTCTGTTGAATTTAGTAAATCTTTTTTTTTCCTTTTTGGGTCACACCCGGCGATGCTTAGGGGTTACTCCTGGCTTTACACTCAGGAATCACTCCTGGCGGTGCTCGGGGAACCATATGGGATGCTGGGAATCGAACCAGGGTCGGCCGTGTGCAAGGCAAATACCCTACACGCTGTGCTATTGCTCCAGCCCTAGAATTTAGTAAGTCTTTTGAATTTCAGTTTGTTTTGCAATAAATTCTTCTAAATGATGAGGAAGAAAAATTATGTAAGATTGATCAGAAGTACAGAAGGAAATGGTAGAAGCATGAAACTCTCAATACCTTGTAGACAGGCATATCTATGAGAAACCTTCCTGAGGTCTTTTGGTATCACTTTGGAGAAAAGATCTCTCCCCAAACCATTATCTTCTTGAAGAATCCACCATATTCTATTGTTTTCAATTGGGCAGTTTAATAGAAACTTTATAAATTCAGCAAAAGAAGGACTTTATCATCAATAAGGTAAAAGGTAAAGGCCCTCCCGTTGATCATCGATTTGCTCGAGCGGGCCCAGTAACGTCTCCATTGGAGACTTTGTTGTTACTGTGTCTGGCATATCGAATACTCTCGGTAGCTTGTCGGGCTCTCCGAGAGGGGCGGAGGAATCGAACTCGGGTCGGCCATATTGGCCGCTTGTAAGGCGAACGCCCTACCCGCTGTGCTATCGCTTCTCGGCCTTTATCATCAATACCTCAATATTTTCTGCTTCTTGGTCATGCCAAACGTTCATTAGCATGCATTCTATACTACAATCACACAAATAATGACAGTTGCATTTAGAAGTTTGACTTTTCTGTTTGTTTTGTTTTTCTTTTTTGGGCCACATCTGGTGATGCTCAGGGCTTATTCCCAACTCTGTGCTCAGGAATTACTTCTGGCAGTGCTCAGGGGGAAACCTATAGGCTGCCAGTTGAAACTAAGTTAGCCCTGCGCAAGGAAAGTGTCTCATTCACTGTGCTATTTCTTCAGCCCCTTAAAAGTTGCTTTGTGATAAGATTTCTCTTTCACCTTTTACTAATGAAACCCACCACCTTCTTTTGATACCTGTCCAGCCTGCCTCCCAAAACTGCCCTTTTCTCTGCAGATAAGCATAGCTCTGTTATCAATGTTTTTATTTTATTTTACTTTATCTTGTGTGTTCATGAAGTTTGTATCATATTGTACTCATGTTTGAAAATTCATTTCAATACTTTCTATTTTTCTTACAATTTATTTTCTTCCTATAATTCCCTTGAGTTCCTTTCATTTTGCCACCCATGGCAAACATGTATCTTTTCGATAACTAAGGAGTATTCCATTGCATAAATGCACCCATTCTCTTTATCCCATCATCTATCAATTACATTTAAGTTGGTTATTGCAAACAACACTGCAGTAAACATGGTTGTGCATAGAACTCTTTAAAAATGTTTTTAAAAGTTTTATCACTGAATTACAAGGTTATAAAAAACTGTTATTTGTAAAACTCTTAACAAATTTAAGTTATTCATAAAGCTTTTAATAACTTTCTGTTCTTCTAACAGGTACTCATAAATGGTATTGCTATTTCATACTAGTTCTACCTTTAGCTTGCTTTATTTATTTTTTTGGCTTTTTGGGTGCTCAGGGGTTTCCCCTGGGGCTCTGAACTCAGGAATTATACCTGGCAGTGCTTGGAGGACCATATGGAATGCTGGGGAATTGATGCTGGGTCAGCCATGTGTAAGCCCTGCTCATTGTACTATTGCTTCGTCCACCCTCTCTCCCCCCATTAGCTTCTGAGCAAGCAAGTTAGTCACTGAGCCATCTCACAGCCATACTTTTGCCTTGTTGAAGAAGCTGTATACCAATTTCCAAAATGATGACTGCTTCACAGTACATTTTCACCAACAGTGAAAAAGGTTGCTTTTTTCTACACCCTTGCTGACATTTATTCCTTTTTTTTATTCAGCCACTGATTAGCTGATTTAATTGTACATGAACTCCACCTTACTCTTTTTTCATTTTTTATAATTTTATTTATTGAATCACCATGAGAGCAGTTACAAAGCTTTCGGGTCTTAGTCTCGGTCATACAATGAAACATCCGTACCTTCACCAGCGCCCATTCTCTACCACCAAAAACCCCAGTATACCAGTATACCCCCATCCCACACCCTCCCCCTACCTGTGGGGCTGATGATTTCCACATTACTATCTCTCTATTTTAATCGCATTCAGTATTTTGACACCAGACCCACCATTATTATTTGAGATTTTATTCCAACACTCAGATCTGCTGAAAGGAAACAGTAGACAATTTGTTTTCTATTGCTGGTTATGAATAACATATGATGTTGCGTGGCTGCAGTAGTGGCCGTGTGATTTTGAAATTCGAAATTTTAACACTTAAATCTAGAGGGATTTCTGCCAAAACCTGCTGGGTTCTGAGATTTGCTCCTGAGACTCTGGGATCATGGCCGTTAAGCAGCTTGATCAGGCCAGAAAGGCTGTTTGTGGGCGATGACTTGGGGTCTCCTTGGGATGGGAAGGACAGGACCGGCTCCATCCCCATCCCGTGAGGCCCTGCATGTCTTGTCACTGCAGGCCCAAACCTGACTGTCCAGTGGCCTCTGGAGAATGGCAGCCACCGGGCCGCCAGGGGGAACAGGCCAAGGCACCGAAACCTCTTCCCACCTGAGTTGGCTCAGCACCAGTAACCTACTGCAGGGACCGGACACATTTCTGCCAAAGGCCACTGGGTTTCAAGGTTTGTTTCTGAGTCTCATTAAGCAGTTCAATTAGGAGCCAGAGAGGACATGCCTCCAATTATATAGCTAACCCGGAGGTGGTTTGTGGGTGTGTTTTCCACATACCTAACTTTTGACTGTTTACTTTCTTGGTAAACTTTGCCCCAAGTTTTTGGGGTCTGGCCAAAGGCACAGCAGCAATTTTGGGGTATCTGGAAGTCTGAAGGTAGCCATCAGACTGCTGATGCACTAGCCTCACAGGTACAGATTGACCTGCTGGCGGCACCATACCCCGGGACATTTGATCCTTTTGATGTAAGCCATTCATTCTCACAGATATGAGAATTTCATTGTAGATTTTGCTGGGAGTTGCTATGGTGCTCACACATGTGCTCATTCACTGGGTGTTGCACTCCTAGTTCTAGTGGTCACACATCTGGTTTAGTTGTGGTACTTACGGGGGGGGGGGGGTCACAGACATCTGCCCTAAATGACAGAAGTAGCAAGAGACTCCTAGGCACTAAGTTAGGAGTAGCCATTGGGCACCAGTGGCAAGATGTGACCCCAAAACCAAAAATCAAAACAAAAAAACATAGGACATGGGATACTCCAGAGTAGAGTGATGGGAAGTGCCTTCCTGTTTTTCCATATTTGAGCCACAGCCAGTGGTGTTTAGGACTTAACCTTTGCTCTAGATCAGGACTTGGCCAGCCATATGGGGTGCTTGGAATCAAATCCAGGTTAGCTGCATGCAAGGTAAGTGCCTTCCCCTCACTATACTGTCTCTCCAGCCCTAAGTTGTGCAGTAAAATGGAGACATTACACAAACTGGGATGAGGGCGACCTGGGGGAGTGCTGGGAACAGGAATTTTATTTTTTTAAGATTAAATCGGGCTGGAGCAAGAGCACAGCGGGTAGGCTGTTTGCTTTCCAAGCGGCCAACATGACCGACCCGAGTTCGATTCCTCTGCCCCTCTCGGAGAGCCCGGAAAGCTACCAAGAGTATCACACCCGCACAGCAAAGCCTGGCAAGCTACCCGTGACGTATTCGATATGCCAAACACAGTAACAAGTGTCACAATGGAGACGTTACTGGGCCTGCTCGAGCAAATCGATGAACAACAGGAGGACAGTGACAGTGACAGTGAAGATTAGAATCATTTTATTGAATCCCAAATTGTGTATTTTTCTCTTTTTCTCAAATTTTATTTTATGAAAGCACCATGATTTGCAAAGTTATTCTTAGTTGGGTTTTAGGCATTAAAATTAAATTCCATCACTACCACCACTGTCAGCTTCTCTCCACCGGCATTCCTAGGCGTGGTTACCAAGAAGAGCTCTGTGTGCAAGCATGTTGGTGGCCCCCAGGAACTCGGTCACGTTGGACCACAGATTCTGAAAGCGGCCTGGAAAACTCCCACAGCGTGAGGATGAACATTTCTATGCTTTCAGATTATTTGGGCAGTCACTGTCCTTATTTCCTTGCAGAAGAGCCACTACTGTGACATGACTGTCCACAGGCGCACACTGCTCTGAGCAATGTGGGCAGAGGGGTCTGGGGCCCGTCTGCCCTTCATTCCTTCTCAGCTGGGGAATACTCACTCCCAAAGTGAACCTTGAGGAAACACACACACACTCCTTCCCTTCTTTTGCCCTCTTCCTGTTTTCTCCATTGTGAGAGATCTCCTAGTTAAAATAATTTTCTTGAGGACATAAAATATATTTCAGAATTTCTTTGAAATTTCTCTAAATGACTTACTAGCATGAGGTACATTTCTCTTAATGCTAGAAAAATCAGGGGAAAGTGTAGGACTTTGTAGATTGTTTTCATTCTTCTTTAAAAAGATTTTTTAATTATTAATTTTTGGTTTTGGGTCACACCTGGTGATGCTGAGGGCTGACTCCTGTCTCTGTGCTCAGGGATCAGTCCTGGCAGGCTTGGGTGACCATATGGGATGCCAGATTGAGCCAGTTGTTTGCAAGGCAAATGCCCCACCCATTGTACTAACATTCCAGCTCCTGTGGATTGTTTTCTTGTTAAAAATTGGGTTTCAATGTTCTTGTTGGGAGAGTTTTCATCATTAAGCAACAATCTCCAGAATTTATGAATAACACTCAGCAAATACATAGCTCAAAGGGTGATAGTGATAGTTATTAATTAATTAGCTAATCTATGAAGCACCCCAGGAGCTGGTTAGCTGGTATGTTTCCTGCACACACTTTTATGTAGAAAGTGACTACTTGGGGATGACAGGTGAGTTTATGAGTGTTGACTTCTGGGTGGAGAAAAATGCAGTGAATGTGGAAAGGAGGAAAAGGGGGGGACAGAAAGAAGGAAAAAGAGAAAGAGGGAAGGAAAGGAAGAAGGAAGGGGAGGGAAGGGAAGGGAAGGGAAGGGAAGGGAAGGGAAGGGAAGGGAAGGGAAGGGAAGGGAAGGGAAGGGAAGGGAAGGGAAGGGAAGGAGGGAGGGAGGGAGGGAGGAAGGAAGGGAGGGAGGGAGGGAGGGAGGGGGGAATGGGGAGAAGGAGGAAAAAAGGGAGGAAGGGAGGGATTATATGGGGGGCTGGCAATGAGTTATCAGAAACTAATAAAAGCAAGATGTGATTCAAAGAAGTTACTCTGTCACTAGCACTAAAGTAGCCAAAAAACATGAAGACCAGACCCACTCTGTGGACACAGGAACAGAGGCCAATAGGACTCTGACTGGTGCCAATACCAGACCTAAAGAAGGCTAAACTGACCACCAAAGTTTCAGGAGGAACAAAAAGCTGTGATAAGGACATGGAGAAATCCACTAAGAGTTCAAAGCTTTTCCCCAATGGTAGTGTTCTGATTAACTCTTAGGCCTATATTAAACTCCAAGTCAAGGCAATTTAAAAATATCTCTATATAAAACCCCAGTCTAAAAGCCACCCAAGGAGGGGCTGGAGCAATAGCACAGCGGGTAGGGCATTTGCCTTGCACGCGGCCGACACGGGTTCGATTCCCAGCTCCCATATGGTCCCCGGAGCACCACCAAAGGTAATTCCTGAGTGCAGAGCCAGGAGTGACCCCTGTGCATTGCCGGGTGTGACCCAAAAAGCAAAAAAAAAATTAATAAATAAAGCCAGAAGCCACCCAAGGCTCTCTCCTCTGAGAAGCTTATGTTCTGTTAAGTCTTAAGTGCATTCTCTGTTTGCCCTTGAATGTATTCCTCTCATGTCTTCCTTACAATCACCAAGTAAAACGGTTTTGTTTCACTATTAATCTCATCCTGAAATTCTTTTCAGGAAAAGTGACAGACTGGTACAGAACCTGGGGAGGGTTAGAGCTGCTTTTCCTGTAAGCTAGAGACATAGTTCCAAGGGGAAGCCATTTGTCTTGCATGCAGACCACCCAGATTTGATCCTCAGCGCCACAAACATTCCACAGGAGTGGTCCCTGAGCACAGTACTAGGAGTAAGTACTGAACACAGTAGTGAAGTGTGGCTAAAACAACAACAACAACAAACAAACAAACAAACAAACAAAAAACACAAAGCAAAGTTTCCTTTTCCTGCAAAGAGCAATTCCTCACTCCAACCTAAGTTTCACAGCTCCCTGAGAAATCAGGTGGCAAAGATTAACCCCTACATGATACATATCAGGTGGGACTCAGGTGCAGTCTGACCATTGGCAAGGGGAACTGGTGGGGTGTAGGGGTTCTGGCAGTCTTTCTCAGTCCTGAATTTCCCAGGTAGGGTGGAAAGGAAAGTGGTAGACTCCCCTCTCGAGACCACAATTTCTCTTCTCCCCACTTCACATAAGTTACCTGCAGTGGAAGGAAGAGGAAAAGGGAAGGGAAGCGGGGAAGAAAGGAAAGAAGTAATTAAGGAAAGAAAAGGAAAGAAAGAAGGAAGGAAAGGAGGGAGGGGGAGAGGGAGGGAGGGAGAGGGAGGGAGGGAGGAAGAAAGGGCAGAAGGAGAGAGGGGACTCTTGAGCACATCATTATTGGAACATCTGCTATTCCTCCACCTTCGCCGACACCTCCCACCCCCTTTTCATTCTCCCTGCAAAACACACCAGCATACTGGGGCTTTTTTGTTTCAGCCTAGAAGGGAAAAGATAAAGGAATCTTTCAAACAGAGGAGTGTAAAGAAAGAGAAAGCCAAGCAGGCCAAAATCAGTTTTGATACATAATACAATCAGAATGCCAGGGCCAGCCAAGTCAAGCAGGTACTTGCAAGGGGCTGTTTGGAAATTCTTGATCTGAAGTCTGAGCTGAGGAGATGTCTGGGTGACCTTGAGAGCCTGGGCTGTGAACTAGCTATGGAACAACTTTTCAGGAAAAAGGAAGACAAAAAAAGACAAGGGCAAACCTTTGACTGATGGGAACTACCAGGGGCATTTCAGGAAGAAATGTAGAAAATGCTCAGGAAGAAATGTAGAAAGAAGTGTAGAAAGAAGTCTCCGTAGAAAAATAAAAACAGTTTTATTTAAAATAAAATTCAAGGCCAAGCCCGAAGAACATTAAAAAAATGTCAACTTTAATAACTGACAGCCCCAAGAAACCAGTGCAGCTAGTGGGTGAAGGAAAGATTCTCCCTGTGGAGAAAACCTATCCTAGAATTGATATTATATATCAATTGCCCACTTTCTTTTTTAAATCTCATGGCCTCTTGGACTTTCTATAATGGTTTTAGGATCCTCCTCCAGATAAAATCCTCAGGCTGGAAGTAGAGGTAGCCTGTGGTAGTTGGGGTGGGGCCCCCTTTGGAAGGATTCTAAAGACAGCAGAGGAAATTCAAACTGGAAGGTGAAATTCACCATGGATTTGGGTTTAAATTTAGATGCAGTGTAGAAGAGATGGTGCAGGCTTCACCAGCCTTTCCCTTCCAGCTTCTCCTGACCTCTCCTATTTTTAGCCTCACAGAGAAGTTTTATGATATATAGTTTTTTAATGTTTTGGAGATCTTAAGAGTGGTCTTAAGCATGGCTGTGACTGGAACCGAAGGTCTTCAGCTGCCGGAGCTCTGCTCCGGGTTGGGAGGGAAACTCAACCCACCCTCCTCCAAAGGGTTCTGGTGAGGACAGCCAGACACGGAGGCAGGAGACTCTGCGCTGTTCTCTTCTGGGAGCTGGGTTTTATAGTCTCTGGGTCTTGGCCATTATGGGATTACACGGTGCGGGGGGGGGGGGGGGTTGGTGGGGGGCAGTTGATGGGTGTAACGCCTTCTTACTGGAAGATGGGGGATCTGGTTAAGACCACTCTCCACAAGTTTGGATGAGCCTCATGCATGAAGGAACTAGCAGAGGAACCCAGGTGTGTGGGATCCAGGCATAGATCTCCAAGCCTGCTCGAATTGGGACTGGGCCTCCTCCACCCAGATCCCCCATCTTCCAGTATGTAGGCATTACACCCACCAACTGCTCCCAGCACTGTGTAATCTCATCAACGGCCAAGACCCAGAGACCATAAAATCCAGCTCCCAGAAGTGCGTGGCCACATTCGTGGCTGCTCAACATCTTATTATCTAGTTCTTACTTTGGAGAACCTGGCAGGTTACCAAAATTATCCTGCCCACACGGCAGAGTCTGGCAAACTCCCTGTAGCATATTCCATATGCCAAAAACCAGTAACAATGTTGGGTCTCATTCTCTCTCTTTTTTTTAATGTATGAGTACTGCTATTTATTCAGCCACTGATTAGCTGATTGATTTGGGCATGCACTCCACCTTACTTTTTTTTTCATAGTTTTATTTATTTATTTTTCTTCTTATATTTATTTATTGAATCACTGTGGGAAAAGTTACTAAGCTTTCAGGTTTAAGTCTCAGTCATACAATGATCAAATACCTCTCCCTTCACCAGTACTCATTTTTCACCACCAAGAACCCCAATATACCCCTTCCCACCCCTCCCAATGCCTGTGAAGCAGATGATTTCTACTTAAATCTTCTCTACTTTGATTACATTCATTATTTCGACAAAAGATGCACTATTATTGTTTAGAATTTCCCTGCCAACAATCAGAATTGCTGAAAATGCATTGTGAAATACTTTGTTTTCTATAGCTAGTTATGAGAATCATATAATATTCCTCGGCCGAAATAGTGGCTGTGCAATTTTGGATTTCTGCAAAGAGCCAGATAATTACGAGATTGGTTTCTGTGTGTCTGGTGTTATGTCTGTGCTGGAGAGCCGCTCATGGGGGAGCAACTTGTGACCTTGGTAGGGCATGAAGGACGAGCCGGTACCGCCCCCCCCTTCCCATGAGACTGCAGTTGCCCTGTCACCACCGGCTCATACCTGGCTTTTCTATAAGCTCTGAGGCGGCGGCCACCGTGCTGCCGGGGGGGTGGTGGTGGTGGTGGTGGTGGTGGTGGTGGTGGTGGTGGGAAAGGCGGAAAGGAGCAACACCCTTTCCCTTCTGGGAAGGCATGGTGCCATAGTTTAACGCTTGGTCCATTCACTTTTCTGCCACAAGCTGTTGGGCTCTGGACTAAGTCCTTTTTCCTCTGGATCCATAGCCGTGCCAGAGAGCTGCTCGTGGGGGGCAACTAGTGACCTCAGTAGGGTGTGAAGGATGAGCCGGTACCATCCCCCTTCTCATGAGACTGCAGTTGCCCCATCACCGCTGGCTCATACCTGGCTTTCCAATATGCTCTGAGGCAGTGGCTACCTTGCTGCCGGTGAGGGGAGAAAGGCAGAAGGGAGCAACACTCTTTCCCTTCTGGGGAGGCATGGCACCGGAGTTTAACTTATGGTCCATTCATTTTTCTGTTGGAAGCTGCCGGGCTCTGGACTAAGTCCTTTTGTCTCTGGAGCCATGGCCGTGTTGGAGAGCCACTTGTGGGGGGCAACTCGTGACCTCGGTAGGGTTTGAATGACGAGCTGGTATGGCCCCTCTTCCCATGAGACTGCAGTTGTCCCTGGCTCAAACCTGGCCTTCCTATAAGCTCTGAGGCGGCGGCCACTGTGCTCCTGTGGGGGAGGTCTCATTCTCTTGACCCTGAAAGAGCCTTGAATGTGGCACTTTCTAAAATCTCAGGGCTAGGATGAAGGAGATGTTACTGGTGCCTGCTCAAGGAAATCGATGAACAACAGGATGACAGTAATATAGTGATACAGTTTTGGAGATAGACAATGCCAGAAAAGCCAGCCCCCACGTACTTCAGGGTCTTAGCCACTCCCTGTGAGCTTGCAGAGGGAGCACTCACAATCGAGTCTGCTCAAACTCTACCAATAATCCTGTGGGAGAGCAGGCTCCAAGAACGTTTATGTGGGCAGAGCCAACACAATTGTTTGATACCAACCATTCCTGGGGATCATTGCCTTGCAGGCGGCTGACCTGGGTGTGATTCCTCCATCCTTCTCGGAGAGTCCAGCAAGCTACCACGAGTATCTCGCCCGTATGGCAGGGCCTGGCAAGCTCCCTGTGGTGAATTAGATATGTCAATAACAGTAACAACAAATCTCACATGGAGACATTACTGGTGCCCGCTCGAGCAAATCGATGAACAACTGGACAACAGTGCTACTCTCACTCCAGCCCCTGAGCTGGTTTTCAGAGAAGAACCAGCAGCCTGGACATAGATGCAGCAGCACCCAAGAGGAGCCCGGTGGGGGAGGCTTTGGAAATCCAGGGGGTGGAGTCAGCCTCCCTGGCTCTGTCTTCATCTGCCATTCACCCTTCCCTACCCTTCCATGGAGGTTCTCCCAGTTCTGTTCAAGTGGTTCCCTCTTGCCTGAATCTTCTCTTCCTTCATCAGTTCTACTTGTTCTTGAGGTTGATTGGTTTTTTTCTGTTATTCACCTCCCTCAATTTCCCTTACTCCTGACCACCCTGAGCTGGGAATTGAAATCCAGGGTCTCATATATGGAAGGCAAGTGCTTTACAAGCAGTGACACACTTACCTTTTCACATCTAAGCAAATGCTGCTTCTCTGAGGTTTCCCTAGTCTCATTAACTAGCCTTTCTCTTCTTCCATTGAATGACAAAGCATCATGTCCTTATCTTCTGTAAGTGTCACACTTTGATTATTTTTATGTAAATGCAAGTCTCCCAGATTATCTGACAGCTGACTGCCTGATACATAGCCTTATTTCTTATCTCTTCTTCTATATTTTCTAACACCATGTCAAAAGCATTGCAGAAATAAGCTAAATTAATATTTAACATACAAATTCATGAATGTAGCTTAAACAAGAGCAAAGATGAATCTACTACACACTCAGTTAATTGTGCCTACAGCAAGTGTCATATAGGAAGAGAGTGCATAGTGAACCCAGCCCCATCCCCAAATAGAACTTAGAGCCCACCAGGTTTTCCTCCGTAAGTCCAACTTTGTTTCCCAGTTTTCTCAGCAGAATGCCAGACTCATCTCCTCATTACTGGTAAATTTGCTCATTCCAAGATACACAGGTTTATTATGAGTTTCTATTTAGCTGAATGTACTACTTCTCTGCTTCTAATTAAGTCTTAACCTTTCTTTGAGGCTCAGTTTTAAGTCCATCTCTTTCAGAAAGCCTTATAGATTGGCTGTTGGTAGCATAATATTCTGGAAAGGACAATAGATGACAACTCACTGTCTCTGAACTCTAGTTTCTGCTCAACTGTTGAGCAGAATCAAGTGGCAAGCAATTGATTTAATCTCTCTTGGCCTCTTATTTTTTTAATCTATAAAGTAAGTACTAAGTAAGTACTTGGATTATATGACCTATACAGTCCTTTCAGGATTATTACAATCTTAATACTAATCACTCCAATTTTAGAACTTATAGCACATATAATATTGCAATCACTCATTAAAACTAAACTGTAGTCATGTGCATTGTTTATATATATATATTTATATACATACACACACACACACACACACACACGGGCTGGAGCGATAGCACAGCAGGTAGGGCATTTGCCTTGCATGCAGCCGACCAGGGTTCTTTTCCTCTGTCCCTCTTAGAGAGCCCGGCAAGCTACCGAGAGTATCCCACCCACACAGAAGAAACTGGCAAGCTCCCCATGGCATATTCGATTTGCCAAAAACAGTAACAACAAGTCTCACAATGGAGACATTACTGGTTCCTACTCTAGCAAATTGATGAGCATTGGGAGAATAGTGTGACAGTGCATATATATAGATATAGATATCAGGTCTGGTTCATTCAACTAATTTGTAAATCCCTCAAAAAATGTGTTCTTTAATTATTTTAGACCATGCAGTTTAATATAGAAGCTTAAAATAATGACAATAACAGAAAATTACTAATGTCTATTCTATGACTTTTTCCCTTGATGCTACTGCACTCCCCTGTCCATCCTTCTTCCCCTTTTCCTCCACAAAAACCCTTGAATGTCAGGAACTTGATAGAATGAGAAAATTATCTGCCCACACAAGAGCAAAATTGTTTCTTAAAACCACAAGAATACTTATTTTGTGTGTGGGGGGGTTTGTTCCTTATAATTTAGTTACTTAATGTAATTGAATTTCCTTTAAAAACTCAGAGAGAGCTCAATGCACTGAGAGTGAGTTTTGCACGCAGGAGGTCTGGGTTTGATTCCTGGTAGACCTAGACCCCTGAACACACTCAGGAGAGTCCTTGCTGAGCACAGAGTTCAGAGGAGACTGAAACACTGTCAAGTGTGTTTAGATGTCAAGCAATAAAAAAAAAAAACCAAAAAGGTCTTTTTTTTTCTCTTGAGTCTTATACAAGATATATAATCCTAATATTGGCAGATAATATTGGTTAACCAACCTGGTCTTGACGTTTAACTCCCTTCTCTTTGTTTACAGCTCCTTCACTGACCATAAATTGTGGTACATTGCATTGCAGCTAGCGTTGGTAGAGGGTCACAGGTACCATCATTAAGACATATATGGAAATCTGTAGTGTTGTCACTCTCTGCTTGTTCCTTTGTCCTATGTGTAACACACCAGAGCTAAATAACTAGACAGCGAATACTAATAATACTAATGTAACTTATACTAACAGTAACTAAATAGCTAGATAACTGTAACAGCTATTTTATGAACAAACTAAGGGAAAAACAAAAAATAAAAACCAACATGATGAAACTGACAGAGCAGACATGTGGAGAGATCCTGGTTCTTGGAAAACATCATTGAGCAGCTTTCCTAGTCCTGGACTGGAACTCAGGGAACTTCTTGTTCTAGGAGGAAGACACCCCCTCTCCATCAGTTGCACTACTGTTTTTGAGGTTTCCTATATGTTTCATCAGGACACTACTCTACTCTGTATGTAATTGATTCATTTGTTGTAAGGGCAGATGAGATCATGTAAGTCCCTTAAACTTTCCCATAGTATTCCCTCCACAGATGGCTGCTATTCTTCTTCTTATTATTATTAATTATTAAAAATATACCTCTGTTACCACCTCCTTTCTCCCTAGCCTCTACCTGCACAATATGAGTCTCATAAGGAAGGCACAGAGGTGCTAATAACCTTTTTATTTTTATTTTTCATTAATCTTTGAATTCCCATCTGTCTCTTCAGGCAGTTATAACTAAGCACTACAGGCTGGGTTGCTTATAAACTGATTTCAGAGCTCTGGAATCAGTACTCAGCATGGTGTCTGAAGCTCTCTCTGAGTTGGAGACACCAATCTGTTGTTTTCTTACATGCTGGGGAAAAAATTCTGATTTTCCTTTATAAGACATGAACCTTGTTTAGGAGGACTCCATCCTTGTCATCTATTCCCCTCTTATACGTCCCAACTTCTAAAACCATCACCTTGACGGTAATGATTTATCATGTGCATTGAGGGGCATGGCACAAAATTCAGGTCACGTACCATGTTTCAAAGATGACATCAGCAGCGGCATCTTGTTAGAAAGTAAGAGAACTAGAACATTGAGTCAGGACATCAGCCCCAACTGTCTGTTTCAGGACTGTGAGAAAGCTCATGCCCAGCAGAAAGAATCCCTTCTCAGTTCCTTCCTTTACTCCTGCATTGATAGCCTTTCATCCCAGACCACACCTGCATGTCCTTGCCCAGCCCTTCAGAAGCTGGTTCTCTCTCAGCCTTCAAGCCTCAGCCTGACTGGACCCTTCTTGGAGACAGTTGCCCTGGCGACCTTTTCTAACGCTGCTTCCCCACTTACTCTCCATCTCGCCATCTGCCTTGCTGCTGTAATATCAGGTTATCATTTCTCTTCCCTATGAGGGTGAGCACTTAATTAGAATGGCACCTTGTTTGTCTTGTTCACCACAGTGCCCTTGTTTACCACATGCCTGGCTCTAACTAGGTGCTTATTATGGACCATATGGAGAGGACACAGCAGGAAGGTGGCTGCATGAAACCAAAATGAAGACTCCCATAACTCAACTGCAATGCCCTCTGATCTTAGTTCTGGTCCCCAAAAGTGTGAGAAGGAAATTTTTGCTGTTGAAGTGATCTGGTCTGTGATACTCTCTAATAGTATCCGTAACTAAGGTCAGGTTCAATAAATACTTGTTAGTTCAATATACAAACTTCTAAGGGCTCAACATAGTTTAAGTTTTTGTTAAAATTCTGGAGAGATGGCACAGGGGTTAAGGCACTTGCCTTGCATGTGGTCAATATAGTTTAATCCCTGGCACTACATAGTGTCCCATGAGTACTGCCAGAAGGGACCCTGAGCCAGGAGTAAATCCTGAGCACTGTCAGGTGTAGCCCCCAAAATTAAAAACACAAAAGTAAATAAATAAAACAAAACATGTGCTGAAGAAAGGGTTAAAACATTGACTTATTTTCCACATGTGAGAATAATTATATTTTTGTTTTGGGGTTATACCTGGAGTGCTTGAAAGCTACTCCTGACTTTCTGCTCTGGGTACTGGGGATCAGCTTCCTCATGCCAAGCATACTCTCAGTCTGTTGAGCTCTCTCTCTGGCTCCAGAAAAATTATTTATTTTATAAAAAGAGTATAGAGAGACTTTAAAAAGAATTAGACTGCTTTTAAAAATGCCCTTTATGTTCATAATTTCAGGAATATGGCAACAATATTACATGAAGCAGAGTACATCTGTATCTCTCCCACACATGCAATATTTAATTTGCAAAGATTAGCCAAGACTCTTAGGACTTCAAAATTTAGCATCTTTCTGGGACTGGACAGATGGCTCAAAAGGGGAGAGCATGCATGTGCGCAGGAGGCCTAGGTTTGGTCCCATGAGCACCAAGATTCCTCCATTTTTTTCTGAGCACTGCCAGGGGTGACCTTTGACCCCTGAGCACTGAGGAGGGAGTGACCCCCAAACCAAAACAAATAAGCAAAATCCTCGCAAGTGTAGGAGACTCACCCAACTCCACTCATTGTATTGGAACACCGATAGATAGCAGGTTTACTGGAATCACATCACCACGACTTTAGAGATAAACACATGTATGGGGAACAGGTCTGCTGCATTTCATGATTATTTTATGACAGCAATCTCAGAGATGGATGAATGTACAAATGAAAGCATAAGTTGAGAGTTGTCTCTGTATGTGTGTCTTCTGAATGTGGTATATATGTGCAAGCATGTTAAAGGAGAAACTTGGTTTATTCAACCTTGGGTCACAAATTTTAAAAGACCTGGGTTCTGAAATAGAATTACAGGCATCTTGGGAAATATTAAATCCACATTTTTTTTCAAGAAGGGCTGCTTACCCTCTGGCAGTACCTCTAGGAAAAGCAATGGGGCTGGGCTGGGGGTATGGCCCAGTGGGAGAGGGCATTTTGTGAGATCCTGGACCCAATCCCTAGCTCAAAGAAGCAAAAAATGAAAACAAGCATGGAAGCTGAATATGGAAGAAAAGAGTAAGAAATATACCAGTTACTAACTTTTAAAAGGAGGTAACTGTTAAATATTTTTTTAGCTAAATTAAAAGGAAAATTGATGAGGATGGATATTTCCTAAATGTCCAAAAACTGTAGTTATGGAATTTGAACACATGGGAGTGATTTGTCTTTCAAAATATGCGAAGGATAATATTAATTGTTTGTAGCAAGATATCATTTAGACATCTATCTATCTGTAGGAGCTTAATTACACCAATCTAAAAACAGTTATAATAGGACTACCATTTTTGAGTTAAACTCATTTTTTATCTTTCTATCACTTATAGAAAAAAAATTTTACATGGGTATCCCTGGCAAATTTCCAGTCACTGGTTAATTAATGCTTCCAGTGTTTCAGTTAAGTTTATTTACATTTTCAATACACGGATGTAGGAAACAGTAACTGACTCAGCAAGTTGTGTGACTCTCAAAAAGATGGTCATTTAGTCATGGTGAAGCCCCTGGGGAATATGAAACCCTGACTCACAGTATAAACTTTCCTTGTTGTGAAACGGTTCTTCTTCCTGTTTGTGTTTTTGCTGAAGCGCATACATTGTCCACCTGGGAGTTTCTTAACATGGCTCAAGGCTGAGAGAAATAAATAATTGTTCTCTTTCTGACTCCTAAAAAGACTCACGGAGTGGGGTCGTTCCTGAACATAAAATTTGGAGCCTGGGGCCAGAGAGATGTACACTGAGGTCCTTCCCTTGGATATGCCCAGTCTGGGTTCAGTCCCAGGCACTACCTATGGTACCCTGAGCACAGTCAGGAGTAATCCCTGAGCACAGAACCAGGAGTAAGCCCTCAGCACTGCAAGAGGTGGCTCCAAAAGCAAAACTAAATAGAGGTTTGAACGTTGGACCGAGAACAGATGAAAAATGTTTGTCTCAGGGCTGAAACTCTTAGCAAATTTGAAAGTAAAGGCGAATCTTTTGCTCCTTGAAAGCTTTTTTTCATTGGCAGTTGATGCCAAATACATGTTACTTCTAGCTACTGTGTAAGCTGAGTAGGTTTCCCATCAATCACATTGCTTGGTATTTTTATATTTGGACTCTGGGGCAAGTTTCTTGCAAAAGAAATGAATAGTTTTACATAATGTTATTTATCCCAGTAACATTAATGTATATTAAATCATATGTTTACCTAAACTTTGTCTTCTAAATATTAAATTGGTGTATGGGTCCAGCTTCCAGTGCTTGCTTCGGCAGCACATATACTAAAATCGGAGTGATACAGAGAAGATTAGCATGGCCCCTGCACAAGGATGACATGCACATTCGTGAAATGTTACATATTTTTAAAAGATTACGTAGATGAAATAAAAAAACACAGTGGGTCCAGCTTCCAGATCCATGGCAGGGTGGGGAGGAGCTTAGTGGTGGGGGCTGAGTGGTGCGTTTGTGGGCTCTGCCCTCCCTTTCCCATCTGGGAAGTGGAGATCGTTCCTGGGGAGTCTCTGGGTGTGGAAGATGAAGCAGTCAAAGGAGCAGATCAGCCGACAGGGAGGAATGCTGCACCCTTTATTGGTGTCACGCACCTTCCAGCTGTCTTACACCGTTGTCTCTGCTCTGAATAAATAGTCTCTGTCCACTTTTTCCAGGGTCAGAGTGGCCTACGGCTCTTAGGACTCTCCCAAGATCTTCCGGAGCCCAGATAAGCAGTGATCTTAATTGACAGTAATGGTGGTGATGGGTGTCCCCTCTCCCTGTTCTCTCTGAATCTGTCTCAGAGGCGCCCACTCCTAGCTGCCTCGCTGCTCTATCTTTTTGCACTTTGTCCTGGCTTCTATGACCCTGCATTAGACTTGCTTAAATCTCTCCTAGTTTCTCATCTTTGAGGCTTTCCTGCTTTGCTGCCTCTGCTTTCTCTTTCTCTGTCTCTCTCTATCTCTCTCTCAACAAGGCAGTTTCCCCTCCTTCCCCTGGCTCTCCAGGCTCATCTAGATGGCCAGGGGCTGCGTGCCAGCACCCTTTAGCTGCCTGTGATTTGCTATCTTGTTCACTCAGGAGTTCTTTCTCCCTCTGCCTTGAACATTCTCTGCCTGTCTCCCCCTCCAGTCTTGGAGACTCTTTTTTTTATAGGGAAATAGGACAAAGGCATCCCTATGCTCAAATCTCTTTCCCTACCAATGCTCTGACAGTCACGTACCCAAGTGCTCAAGGCTCTACTGTTTCGTGCCCCTGCTAGCTCTCTGGCCCCAACATACTATAGTTAAAGTGGTAAAAATAAACATAAGGAGAAACTACCAAAAGGATATAGAGGGAAAAATATGCAAAAGAACTTATATATGATTATCAATGGATTTCAAAAGAACTCATATATGATTATCAAGAGGAATTGAAAGAGCTATGCTTGGAGTATCACATTTCACTCAAATGAGAGAAAGAATCCGGAGTTCCTACCTCCATTGATGATCAAGAATCAGGGATGCTGTCTTGTTTGCCAAGACATTTTTGTCAAAAATCAGATGGGCTGGACATGTAATGAGATTTAGAGATGACCACTGGACTAGAGCCGTTACTGACTGGATTCCACAGGACTTTAAAAGACTACGTGGCTTCCCACCTACCAGATGGTCAGACTTCTTCATCAAGATCATGAACGATCAGTTTGAGGCTCTTCATATTCCTAGAATGAACAGACGCCGTTGGGCTATACTAGCACACGACAGGGATGGATGGAGACGTTACTGGTGCCCGCTCAACCAAATCAACGATTAACGGGAAGTCAAGTGATCACTGTTCTGTCCTGTCCTCCCGTTGTTCATCTATTTGCTCGAGCGGGCCCAGTAATGTCTGCATCATGAGACTTGTTGTTACTGTGTTTGGCATATTGAATACGTCACGGGTAGCTTGCCAGGCGAGATACTCTCGGTAGCTTGCTGGGCTCTCCGAGAGGGACAGAGGAATCGAACCCAGCTTGGCCGGACTGGCTGCAAGCAAGGCAAATGCCTTACCACTGTGCTATCGCTCCGAATGGATTTCTTGGGAAAATCTTGCAGATCAGAGGGGAATGGTGCAATATATCCAGAGTGTGTGTATGAATATATATATATATATCTGATTATCATTCATAACTGAAAGAAGGGAAAAGAACTTTACAAACAAATTAATAGTGTGTCACCCTAAAATTGGCTTCATAAGAGCTCGTAAGGAGTGTGACAAAACATTGGATGATTTCAATCATGAATACAATATAAAGAAATAACACAGAGAAATGGACAAAATTAAGAACCATCCACGGGATACTGACAAAAACCTGAAGTTACCAGAAGAAATAGGGCTGTAGTAAGGACAAAGAGGAGGAGTTCTAATAGGCTGCAGTGGGGTTTTGTTTGCTTGTTCATAATAAAAAATGTGCACAGCTTTTCAACACTAAGTAGAGCACACCTGGTCATCTCTCTCTGCATTTTGCAGTCAGGGACTCACCCTGAAGGTCTATCTAAGAAAAGTCTGCTCAACCCACCACAGGGTATGTTCAGAAACTTCCCATGGTTTCCCCATCTTGCTTCTAATTCCACTTCCTTTGTCTGAAGTTGCCCCCGCCCCGGAATGCTGGGCGGCCATCTTCCCATAGTTTCTTTTTGCTATTTGTGCTTATCGATCTTTTTTTACTCATTTTGGTGGGTGGGAAGCCAGGGAAGGAACCCACAGTCTTGCACACTGGAAGCAAGTGTTGCATCACTGAGCCATATCCCTTTCTTAATCTTGTCCTTAGTTTGCCTCTGGGTCTTTGTGACCCAGCTCTTGTCTCATTATGTTTCAGTCATTTGTGTTGGGCAGTGCTTTGTTAGGTGACACATCCAGTGTGAGTCGGATGAAGAGACACTCTTGGCTTAAGCTGTGTTGCCAGCAGGTGGATTAAATGTCACTGTCTTCCAACTGCCTGGGAGCTCCTCCGCCACAGACCAGATCAGATATAACAGGATAAACCATACAAGAGAGCCCGCATGGGCATGGCCCTGAAGGCCAAGGCTTTTGGAGATGGTGTCCATGCAGAGAGAACTGTGCTGGGAAAAGTGGAAGCCAAATGACCAAGTGCTACAAGGAAGTGTGTCAGAGTTCAGCTCATCAAGAATGACAAAAACAAACAAAAAATAACACCACAATCAGGAAGGCAATAAAGTTATTGTGACTGAATTATATATACTAAGGCAAGAAGAAAAGGCCAACACACTAAATTTTGACAGTGAAATTCAGTAGTGGTGAGTTTCCATGTGGAAGGAGAAGAAGAGAAAGAGCAGAGGGGAGAGGAGTGGAGGGGAGGGAAGGGAGAGAGGAGAGAAGCGGAAAGGTAAGAGGAGGGAAGGCAAGGGGATCGATCAGAGAGAAGAGGAAGAGTGGAGGGATAGGGAGGAAAATCTCTTGACAACTGTCAGTCAGAGTGAGGTGGTCTCTAGATTAGGAGGTGGTTTGTGGGGTGTGGGGAGGGAGGTTCTCACCATTTGTTCTCCAGCAGTCAATCCCACAGAGCAGTGTGACTAGAATCAAATCATCTGTCTTCCCATAAAGCATGTTTCCTACTGTGGCCCCAGATTTTAATAGGAGCCATTGTCAAAATAAAACTTTTTTCCACGAGGTTTATCTATTCCTCTGAGAGCCTCATGACTGAACTGGGGGACAAAGAGGGGATGGCGAATGGAGCTTGGGCTGGTTTTGGGGACAAGTGGGCTGGGAAGAAGACACATTGCCGTGTCTCAAAGCCAGAGGGGCTGTCCCTGCTTCTGTCTATGCATGGTCTCTTGGTAGGATGCACAAAATGAAGATGTGGAGTTCAAGAATGGAAGAAACATAAAGAAAATTCCCTTACTTGATAAACTACTGGGGGCTAACTCTGATTAATTCTATTATACTGGGAACAGTTACTCTTGAAGAAACATATCATGACCTTTTCTCTCTGCCTCCCCAGCAAATCTCAGAAAAAAAATCAGAGTCAATCTTGCTTTGCTGAAAGAATTTTATTATTTTATGTAAAGCTAATGGAGAGATTTATGAGGGAGCTTATTGCTATGTCTAGTCCAATAGGCAGAGAGAAAATATAATCAAATCTATGTATATATTTGCCTAAACCTTTGTTTGGTTTTCACAGTAAACCAAAATGAAGAGGAAAGGAGGATTTGCAAGCATATTTTATAGACAGCCACCATCTGTTTTCAGGAAACTATTAAAGCCTCCTCAAGAATAAGACTCTTGCCCTGATTCTTATCTCCTACTTATCCCCTCCCACATTTCCTCTGTCCCTTTGGAAAGAAAGATTTCACTCACTTCAAATAAGAGAGATTACGCAAACAGTGCTAGACACATGGGAAGTTGGATTTTTTCAGGGGAGCTTAAAGAGGAAATCTTTGGGAGTTCAAGGCAGTTGACATTCACGACTGCCATTTCTGTTCCAAATGTTCTCTTTATGATCTACTAGTAAGTCATGACTTCATCTGTCTGAGCTCAGTCACCCTTTTGAGTTTCTGGGCTTTCAAACACCAAGTACCTCAGGAGGGAAATATCCAGGAATGAGGGGCTGAGAAATGAGGTTCATCCTTCCTGCTCTAACTTGATCTGACCTTGAGTAAAGTACTTTACCTCCCTGGATATTAGCTTGCACATTTATAAAAATGGGCACAATAACTTGAACCTGAACAGTCTCCCAGGCTACATATACAGATTAACATATGGGAATCAAAGTGCCGTCCTGATGAGGAGTCTCTTAGCACATATTTCATACAAAAATAAGAGTTCCAGTAAAGTTTTTAACTAAGCTAAATAAAAAGTTTTATAAAAAAGGAAATATAGATTTCATCCCTTAAATAATTTTGATTTTTTGTTGTACAAAAAAAAGTGGTGGTAACAGAGTAAATGGAAAGCAAAATTTATAACACAAAGTACTTACTTTTTGGATTTCATGGTCTTTAACTAGTCAAACTTCTAGGAAAAGACAAAGAACTTTTGATTTTGTGTGGCAACAGTCATTTGACAGATTCAGTTTAATGAAATGGATACTCCAGCTATATTGCAATATTTAACAGAGCAGGATGTGATGTAAGAAATCTCATAAACCACCTCTGCCCCAAGTCCAGATTTTTAGTCCAGCCTGGTAATAGACTGTATAAAGTATCTTTTTCTGTGCTACCTTTCAATAATCATAATAGCAGGATTCCTACTCAAAAAACCTAGGATGTTCTTTCTAACACTGTTCAGCCTCCAGAGATAAAGGTATACTAAAAGACTTCACAAATGACCTCTGCTAAAGCAGCCAGCTCGTCTGTTGTGCTTTCCTTACATGCATATTATAAATCCTAAAAGCTTTATCTAGATTGCCTCTTAACAGTCTGAAACTGTCTCCTTGAAAGGGCCTCCCCAGAGGAAAGCAGTCAGTAAAATCAGAATAACAGATTGGAAAGGGTTGAGAATTAAACTAAACAGGTCTGGTCTAGTTTCTGTTTTTGAAATGGGTAAACTGGAATATCCACAGATGTCTTAGGGTTGGGTTGAAGAGGGGCAGGTATTTACTTAAGAATGAGCTTCCTACAGGGGTGTGGCTTAAATAGACTCAGCCAAAAGCAGTATTAGCAAATAATCTACAGTATAAGATTCCTGTTATCCCTTAAGGGAACATGGCACTGCCCAGGGTGCAGGTTTTGTTGCTGTTTGTTTTTAGTTTGTTGCTTTTATAAATTCAAGCCATTGTCTTACTTTTTGTATGATAATAAATAAATAAAACCCTTAAAAAATGTTCAAAGCCCAAATCCAGGTGGAATATAGTCAAGATCCAGAGGAGCCTCTTGTGCAGAGAGGGCAAAGGCCCTGTCTGTGAGGAAGGATGGTGGGAAACGTCTCGCAGGATGGAAAATGGGCTGCACCAGTGCAGAAACATATAGGGCACAAATTGTAAGGTCTGCGTATGGTCCAGAATGGAGGGATTATACTGAGTCTGCTGAGGCAAGTCTGAAATGAGCAGGACGGGTTGCAGAATGAGGCCAAGGAGATAGACAGAAGCAGAAACTCCTGTGTTTCTCGGGCTTCAGGCTCCCAATCCACAAATAAATAACCACTACCAAAACCCAGTCATGGCTTGGCTTGCATTCAATCCTGTACTATGCAGGTTGAATAACTCTTCTGTATAAGACATGATGTTAGATGCCAAAAGGAGGAATTAAATAAGTCTATTAAAGTCACAAAAAGACTCTAATATAAAGTCTCAAGAGAAAAGACAGAAGGGCAAACACCACCAGTGAGGGAGGAAAGCCAAGAGGAAGTCTATGCAGCATTTCCACAGCTGCCTGGCCCGCCTCTGTCCCAGTGACCTCTCTGCCTCTGGATCTATTACCCAGGAAGCATGTGTTTGGGGTTATAGATTTTTTATACTCAGTGCATTCCCTGATAGTAAAATACTTACAGAAAAGCTACTGTGTGTCAAAATTGGAGGATATCCAAGACCTCATTACGCCTTGGACGCAGTTTCGGTCCTCCCAGGTGGGTCTTCCCTGGTGGTCCCTCATCTTTTCCTTCCTGCCTGGCTCCATGGGTCAGGGACACATAGACTTTTCAGCTAAGTTTATGGCTGGAGACCTCCATGCCATGTCAGGAGACACAGAGATGATTTTTGGGCTCCCTACCTCAGTGTTCACACATGGCTGAGACAGTCTCACTCCACATGGGACTGTCCTTGGCTTGCCCATGGCTGTTCACCCTCCCCACCCCCTCTATTTACCGTGTTCCCAGCTTCTCCCATACTCCCCCAGCCATAAGCACTCTTTTGTGCACTTTTATTTCATTTACCCCCTTCTCAGATTCCTCGAAACCCAAATAAGAGAAACCTGGTTTTCTCAGTTTTCTCTCATCTTCCTCCTGCCTCATTCTCCTATGTCCAGTGCCAGAGGATAACTTTCCATTCTTTGTCTTTCGTCTGGCTTCTCCACAGCGTTCTCTCTGCTCACCAAAAAAAAAACCCTCAACTGAAAAGGAGAAGCTTTCCTCTGTTGTGCAACTCCTGTCTGGCTTCCTTCCTCCCCCTCCATCTCTATGGGCATTTCCACTGGAAGGGTGTCCGTTCACCAGGATCTGCTCCTGGTTCTTTCCATCTCTGTGGGTTCACTGCAGTTCAGTCCATGAGGCTCTGAAGAGCATTATGGATAACGCTCCAACTCCAAAGCAACCGCCACTCACTTTTGGGTTGTCTCGTGATTTCTGCGAGGTGGTGCATTCCTGTCGCTCTTCTCATTTTCTGACAGTCCATGCCCAGGCTCTGCCCTACTTCCTCATCCATCTCCCACCCCTGGAACAGGGGCATTTCTCTGTTGCTTTCTGGCCATTTCTCTGGCCATTTCTCTTACCTCAGGCTTCTTGAGGAATCTCAAGCACTGCACGACTTCAATCACACTCACACTGTCTGGTAGCTTCTTGAAGATATGTTTTCCTCAATTTCACTCCAGCTTGAATGCTTCTGTGGAAGCTGCTAGTCAAACATTCCATCTTGTCTTTCTTGTTCCATCTTGTTCCAACTGACAGATTGAGGCTTCTGAGTGAAAATAACCTTACTTTGTTCTTCAGCTACTAAGGCAAAAAAAAAAAAAAGAGCATCTTTTGATCATAATTGCAAAACCTCCACACTGCAGCCTTATGCCCAGGGACTTTCGCCCGCCAATTAGAGAGAGACATAGGGACTTAAGGACCAATCCAAAAGTTTCACACCAGTGACCTTACCTCAGACTACCACTGCTCCTGGTCCTTTATGCCCTGACTAACAGTCTGTTCCTTGGTTATTAATCCAGATGTAAATAAATCCTCTTGTTGAATAAAGGCCCCATTATTTATATCCCAGTTTGATTATTCCTCTTGGGCTGACTTGCTGGACATAAATTTTAATGCCATAAATCCAAACTCAAATGCATTCTGACCCCAAACCTTTTTTCTTTTTCCTCATGTCTGGTATATTTCAGTTTAGTCTCTTCCTAGTGCTCAGGCAGAGGGCTTCGGTTATCTCTGAGTCTTTTCCTGGCCCTTGCGCTTACCCATTCACACCACTTAATTATCCACCACAGTCTTTTGTTACAGAGCATATTAATATCTGAACACTTTTCCCTATTCCTTTGACTATTCTTATCCTTTTGGACTTGGAAGCATATGGTAAAATCAAAGTATGGAGTCTTTGGAGGCCAGCAGAGCAAATTCAAGTTCTTTTTCAATTCTCTCTCTCTCTCTCTCTCTCTCTCTCTCTCTCTCTCTCTCTCTCACACACACACACACACACACAGACACACACACACACAGACACACACACATCAAGTCCAGGCAAGTCACCCAGGAGCCTTTATTTCCTTGTGTAAAAATCAAGGTGATTTTATACATCTAAACAATGGAACACAATGCAGCTGTTAGAAAGGATGAAGTCATGAAATTTACAAACAAGTGGTTCTACATGGAAAATATCATGCTAAGTGAAATGAGTCAGAAAGAGAGGGACAGACATAGAAAGATTGCACTCATCTGGGGAATATAAAGTAACAGAAGTTGGAGATGAACACCCAAGAATAGTTGAGATAAGTACCAGGAGTTCTGCTCCATGGCTTGGAAACCAGCAGCACATGCTGGGGGAAAAGGCAGCTCAGATAGAGAAGGGAACACTAAGTAAAGGGTGTTTAGAGGACTAGCTCAGGATGCGAGATGCGTGCTGAAAGTAGACTATAGATTGAACACGATGGTCACTCAATACCTCTGTTGCAAACCACAACACCCTAAAGGAAAGAGAGAGCAAAAGGGAATGCCCTGCCACAGAGCTGGGGCGGGATGGGGGGGGGATGAGGGGGTGGGAAGGCTACTGGGTTCATTGGTGGTGGAGAATGGGCACTGGTGGAGGGATGGGTACTTGATGATTGTATAACTGAAATCCAAGCATGAAAGTTTGTAAATATGCAACTGTACCTCATGGTGTTTCACTAAAAAAAAAAAAAAAACCAAGGTGGTAAAACCACCTTTTGGGATTGTGATGAGGATTAATGTAGGATGTAACATATGGAAGCCCACAATGTACACATCACTTATATTAGTTCTATTTTCTTTCTTAGTACTCAGATTATTTTGAATGAATCCATTTTATTATTTAATTTATTTTTATTTTATTTTCCTCCTCCCTTCTCTTCTGCTGTGGCTGTATTGATGACTGGAGTTTACATACAAGATTGGCATTGGGGTCTGCTCCTTTGCTGGTGGTGCTTGTTAAGAGTCTAACATTTAATGTGGGTCTCACATACCTGGTCAGGGTGCACTCAAGGGTAGTGGTGCACATTAGATAGATGATGACAGGTTTGCACACCAGCTCTCACACTCCTTTAGTTGCAGTGTTTGCAGGTCATTTGATTTAGTGGTGGTGCGCATGAACACCTGGCTCAGGAGCTCTTGGGAATCAGACACTCCACCCACAGGACTGAAGTTTCCACATACAGAGCTGTTGGCATGAAACTTGGCACACGTGGATGGCATCCCTTGAATTCATGGACTTAAGCTTGCTAGGTAAGTGCTTGGGTGCTCTCTATGAATAGCACACATGCCAGGCCTTTGAGTTATCTCCCTGGCATCAAGACTCACTCCTGGGGTCAGAGAGATAGTATGTGAGTAAGGCATTTGACTTGTATGCAGCCAACCTGGGTTTGATGGCTGGTACCACGTATGGTTTCATGAGCTCTGCCAGAAGTGATGTCTGAGTTCAGGGCCAGAAGCAAGCCTTAAGCATCGCTGGGTGTGGTCCAAGATAAAAAACAGAAAGAACAACAACAAAACAACAAGAACAAAATGCCCATTTTCTTCTATGAAGTTTTTGGCAATTCTTCTCATTTTATGTTTTGGTTTTGGGGCCACATCTGGTAGTGCCCAGATCTTACACTTGGCTCTGTGCTCAGAGATCACTCTGGAAGGGGCTCAGGGTCCACTTTGGTTCCGGGGATTAAACTTGACCCCAATTATTCTCATTTAAAATTTATCTTTTGCTATTGTTGACTCTACCCAAACCATCTTGTTTGCTATTTGCACAGCAAGTAGGGTGTTTGCCTTGCATGTGGCTGACCCGGGTTCGATTCCCAGCATCACATATGGTCCCCCAAGCATCTCCAGGAGTAATTCCTGAGTGCATAAGCCAGGAGTAACCCCTGTGCATCGTCAGGTATGACCCAAAAAGAAAAAAAAATAGAAGTTGAAGAATAAAATAAAAGCACATTCTGAAATCCTTTCTGGTTATAATCAGCTAAATGCAAAGATGTTTTCCTTTTTTGCCATATCACAAGGCCTGCATCTTTGTGAGAGGCCTAATGTGCATTTGTTGTAAGAATGAATAAATAAGTGAACGTATCTTTTATAATAAGTATTATTACCCTCTCTTCTTTATTTTAACAAGATGCAATAAATTACAAGGCTTTATCTCTCCCATGTTTTTCTTTTCAAAAGTCTTTTCTGCTTTTCTACTTTCTGATTCATTGCCCACCTTTCTCTCTCTTTCTGTCCATCTTGATCTGTTTGAGTCTAAAATAGAAGAGCAGGAAATGAGATAGAAGGCAGTGCAGAGCCTGCTGCTTCCCGGGGCCAGCAGGATGGATGGCAGTTACTCAGTTATTACCTGCCATTTCCTCCCACAAATGTTCCTACTCAGCTCCAGAATGATGCCAGAACAATTAGTTATTGGAAGAAGCATGTTTTGGAAAAAAGAACGTCGTATATTTTTGTTTATCCATGGATATTATTTCCTGATAGGCATAATTTCTCCTTCCAATTAAATACTTTGGTTTGAGTCAGTTACTCCGTTGTAATAAATGATGTAAGGATAAATATTTTGGAGGGAAAACTTTGTCAAAGTTAATTAATTTCTATTGTAGGATTTTAAGACTGATTGATAAATTAATTTTTGCATATGACAGGGAACAAAATCATATCACATCTTTCCATATTTTCTTTGGTGACTAAGTATACTCACATTTAGTTTTGCTTTTACAAAAATAAAACAAAGAAAGCACAAAGATGAGGGAAAAAGCAAAGTGTCTTCCACACATAATCATATCATTTGTAATATGTCCCTTTTACTTTTTCTCTGCCTTTAAATCACTGTCACTCTCATCCCGTTGATCGTCGAACTACTTCAGCGAGCTCCAATAACGTCTCTATTGCTCCCAGCCCTGAGATTTTAGCAGCCTCTTCTTACTCATCTTTTCTCAATGACTGGAGGCTTTCTCAGGGTCAGGGAAATAAGACCTGTTACTGAATTTGGCATATCAAATACGCCACGGGGAGCTTGTCAGGCTCTGACTGTGCCAGCAGGATACTCTCACTAATTTGCCGGGCTCTCTAAGAGGCATATATTTATATATTTTTCTCTATTATTTGTTGCCTACTCTCTGAACACCATCAGATATGGTATAGTAATAGTGGAAAATGGGTAGGAAGTGTCTTATGTGCCTTTAAATATATATTTATAATTTTTAAATTATGATTTATATGATTTTAAATTAATTATATGATTTATATATACATATATATGATTTTAAATTTAAAATTTCACTTTATTGTCCAATTAGGCAATATATTGTGCTCAATGATCAGACGTTGCTCCTGGCAGTACTTAGGGGACCATGCAGTGTTATGACTCCAACAATTGAAATAGCGGCTGGAGAAACAGTCAAGGGGTTAAACTCTTGCCTTCCATCCCATTGACCCTGGTTTGAATAACCGATACCATTGCTTTTCTGAGCAATGATAGGAATCACTCCAGAGCACAGAGCCAGGAGTAACCCCCGAGGATTGAGAAGTGTGCCCCCCACAAACAAAACAAAATCCACAATAAGCTTCTCAGAGATAAAAAATAGTAGAGGTTAAGGAGCTTGCCTTAGGCCATCTAGCAATAAAAATAAAATCTGTGATGTAGCAGAACATGTTTAAGGAAAGAAATTTGGGGGCTGCAGAGATAGTACAGAAGATAGAGAAGTTTGCCTTGAATGCAGACAACCCTGGTTCCATCCCTGGCACCACTTATGATCTCCACAGAACTGCCAAAAGTGGCTCCTGAACATAGAGCCAGTAGTTAGCCTTCAACAATACTGGGTGTGGCCCCAAACCTAAGTTAATAAATATAAAAATAACAATAAAAATGTTCACTAGCCCCGTGAACCATCTTTCTGACCACTACTGCTATAGTTTTCTTAACTAATGTATTTTTAGCATACATTTTTAATATTTTGATATCAATATCACTGCGATGGACATTATTACTCAAATATTTTAGCACATCATGTATTTCCTAAAATAAATTGTTGATTTCTCTCCACATTTCTTATTTTTATTTCCTGTTATAAAATTTAAAGTTAGGGGAACAATTTCAGGCCAGGAAAATTGTGAAAACCAAACTAGGTGCTTTCCCAGCTAAAAATCTGTTCTCTGGAAATAATCTGACAAGTTAATTCTCACCAGGGGTGAATTTTTGAGGACAGTTGTTACAAGACTGGGAGTAGCATCAGTCTTAGAAGTGGCTATTCTCACAGATCAGCTGCACATGGCCTTTGGCTGAGAGCTTCTGACTGAATACTTACTGCAAGGAAGAGATGAGGTGGCCTTGCTGACAGCAGTCAACTCGCTCAGAGGATTTAGTAGGAAGTTTCTTGATGATGGAGGAATGTTTTTCTAATTATGTAATTTTATCCAACTGTGAGGAACTAAGAAGATATATTCTGGTCAAGGCAAAAGCATTTATCCTTTCTTGTATATAGCTTGAGAAAACTAATACCATGATACAGTGATAAAGAATGGGTAAGTTTTCAAGAAATGTTTATTGTTCCCTCTGATTTTTTTGCTCCCAGCTCTCCCAGACCTCAGGCTCGGGGCATGTTGGAAGAAGACTAGTCATAATGTGTGCCCATGTGGCTAAGCTGCGCTGTGATCTGGAGCAAGGTGGGGACTCCAAAAACCAAATCAGCTTCAAATGACAGAAGTGTCTGAAATCTCCATGGTGACTGTTTTCTGGAGCGACCATAGCAAATTACCTCAGACTGGGTGGGGGCTAGAAGTACAAGATCAATATATCATCACAGTTGGTTTCTTTTGACGTGTTTGTCCTTGACTTAAAGAGGACTGCTTCCTCCCTGTGTTGTTCTCCTCCTCCTCCTCCTCCTCCTCCTCCTCCTCCTCCTCCTCCTCCTCCTCCTCCTCCTCCTCCTCCTCCTCCTCCTCCTCCTCCTTCTCCTCCACCTCCGCCTTCCTCTTGCTCTCTTCCTCTTTCTCTTTATTCCACCTTCTTCTTTGGCCTTTCTCTTTGATTTCTGGGCTACACCCAGAGATGCTCAGGTACATATGTGGTATCATGGCTCAAACTCATGTAGGCCACGTACAAAGCCTTATCCACTGTACTATTTCTCTGGTCTCACTGTCTTCTTACTAGGACATAAGTCACATTGGATCAGATCTTATCCTAATAATCTCATTTTCTCTTCGTCAACTCTTTCAAGACCCTTTCTCCAAATACAGATGAACACATTTGATGGTACTGAAGATTAGCATAATTAGTGGATGATCATTTTTTAAGAGTGCAATTCAGCCCATGACAAGGACAGAGAGAATTCTGCTGGACACTTCTTTCTCTGGAAGCATTTCCTCCATCTCATTTCTGTGTAGACTTCTCCACACAGAATTATTTCGCAGTGCCTTGTAATTTCTAATAAAAATATTCATCCCTTATTGCAGTTACAAAATGGCTAGAACCTACCTGTTCACCAATGCACAGATAAAATGTTTTGGGCCCCACTCTTGAACTATTTTCTTGTGGTGTCTTTGTTTCCTTTTGTTATTAGAGAGATATGAGCTTCATAGAAACTGGGAAAGTTTCTGTTTCTTCAATTTCCTGGAAAAGTTTGAGAAGAACTGGCAATAGGTCCTCTTTAAACGTTTGGAAAAATTTGCTAGAGAATCCATCTGGACCTGGACTTTTGATTTTGGGAAGACTTTTCATTACAGTTTCAATTTCCTTGATATTAATAGGACTATTCAGGTATTACAGATCTTCTTGATTCAGCCTTGGGAGATTATAGGAATCCAGGAGTTTATCCATTTCATCTAGGTTCTCTTGTTTCGTGGAATACAGACTTTCAAAGTAGTTCTGATGATGTTTTTAATTTCTTTGGTTTCTGTTGTGATATCCCTCTTCTCATTTCTGATTCAGTTTATTAGGGTTCTCTCTCTCTCTCTTTGTGAGTCTTGCTAATGGTTTGTCTATCTTGTTTATTTTCTCGAAGAACCAGCTCTTGGTTTCATTGATCTTTCGAATTGATTTTTGGTATCCATGTCATTGATTTTTGCTCTAAGTTTTATGATCTCTTTCCCTTCTGCCTGGTTTGGGCTCCTTTTGTTGGTCCTTTTCTAAGATTTTGAGCTATGAAGTCAAGTTGTTTATGTGGGCCCTTTCTTCCTTCCTGAGAAATGCTTGCAGAGCTATAAATTTTCCCCTTAACATGGTTTTAGCTGCGTCCCACAGATTCTGGTAGCTCCTGTCTTCATTCTCATTTGTTTCCAGGTATCTTTTGATTTTTTTTTTGCTTTTTTTTTTTTTTTTTTTTTGCTTTTTGGGTCACACCCGGTGTTGCACAGGAGTTACTTCTGGCTCATGCACTCAGGAATTACTCCTGGAGGTGCTCAGGGGACCATATGGGATGCTGGGAATCAAACGCAGATCGACTACGTGCAAGGCAAACCCCCTATCTGCTGTGCTATTGCTCCAGCCCCTCTTTTGATTTCTTTCTTGATTTCTCCTGACCCACTCATTGTTCAACATTGAGTTGTCTAATTTCCAGATGTTAGATTTGGCTTTCTTCATCTGTCCATGATTAACTTCTATCTTCAGTGCATCGTGGTCTGAGAAGATAGTTGATACAATGTCTATCTTCCTGATTCTGTTGAGGTATGCTTTGTGGCCCAGCACATGGTCTATTCTGGAAAATGTTCCATGTGCACTGGAAAAGAATGTGTATTCTTTTTTTTGGGGGGGGGTTTATAAACTCCTCTATAGATCTATTATCCCTCTGTCTTCTATTTCTTCCTTCAGAGCCATTATTTCCTTGCTGAGTTTTAATCTTTATCTATCCAGGGGTGATAAGGCATTGTTGAAGTCTCCCACTACTATTATGTTGCTTGTAATTTCCTTCTTAAGGTCCGTATGCAGTTGTTGTAGGTATATGCCTGGACCCACATTGGGTGCGTATACGTTTAGGAGTGTGAAACGTATACGTTTCTTCCTGCTGTACATATCCCTTGATTAATAAAAAATGGCCTTCACTGTCCCTTCTAATCTTTTTCAACATGAAATCTAGGCCACTCAAGCTTTTTTGAGGGTGTTGTTTGCTTGAAGGATTGTTTTCCATCCTTTGACTTTGAATCTGTGTTTGTTCTGATTGTTCAGATGTGTTTCTTGTAGACAGTAGAATGTTCGGTTCTGTTTGTGAGTCCATTTTGCCACTCTGTGTCTCTTAATCGGTGAATTTAGACCATTGACATTGAGAGAGATTATTGTTATGGAGTTTTGTGTCATTTTTCTGTAAGGGTTTGTTGTACTTGTAGGGGTTTGTCTTGTCTTACAGTGGTCCCGTTAGCCCTTTTTAAGGTTTGGTTTTGAGTTTATGAAGTTCCTGAGCTGTTGTTTATCCAGAAAATAGTGTACCATTCCTTCAAGTTTGACTGAGAGTTTAGCCGGATAAAGTATTCTTGGTGAAGTATTCTCAGTGAGAATACTTGGTGAAGTATTCTCAGTGAGTTTTTCACTATATCCCACCATTGCCTTCAGGCTTGGAGGGTTTCCTCTGATAGATCTACTGTGAATCTAAGGGGTGCTCCTTTGTATGTGATTTCCTTCTTTGACCTTGCTGCTTACAGTATTGTGTCTCTATCGGTGGCATCAATCATTCTAACTATGTCTTGAAGTGTTTTTGTTAGGGTCTCTTTTAGTTGGCACCCTTCAGGCTCCTTAAATCTGGATGCCTGCATTATCCAGCTCTGGGAACTTTTCAGCAATGATTTGTTTAACTGTGGCTTTTTCATTAGGATTGTTTCCCTGACCTTCTGGTACTCCAATGATTCTAATGTTGTTCCTCTTCTAATCATCCCCTAGGACTCTGATTTGCACTAGAGCTATTTTGAGGTCTCTTGCCATTGTTGTCTGTAGGCTTTGTGCAGCTCATCTTTCAGCTCACTGATTCTGTCTTCAGCTGTAGCCATTCTACTGTTGAGGGCACACACTGAGTTTTTTATTTCATATACTGAATCCTTTATTCATGACATTTCTGTGTGTAGCTTTCCAATTTTTCCTCTCATTTCTTCCTGTATTTTCTCAATTTTTTTTAATGTCCTCCTTTAATTTACTGGATATCTGTCTCACTGTTTCATTGAGTTCATTGAACATCTTCATTACTTCATATCTGAATTCTTTATCAGAGAGCTTCCTTATGTGAGTAACACCTATTGAGGCTTCTGGACTCTTTCCATCATCCTCTCGTCGTGGAGGGGATTTGCGTTGTTTCTTCATTTTGGTGTGATGGTATGGAGACTGAGATGTTACAGGAGATTGCTGGGTATGGGTACTTTACCTGTGACTGGGAGAGCCCCAAATAGGCCACGCCCACTCCATCATAGGCCATACCCACTTCTGTAGAGGCCACGCCCCCTTTGGGAACCTGGTATGTGTAGGGGTAGAGACCTGGAAGAAGGAGAAAATCGGCGCATGATTGGGGACGAGCAGGAAGAGGCTCAGAGATGGTGGGCGGCCCAGGGTACCAGAGGATGCCTAGGGCCTGTGCGCTGGGGAGGCAGATTCCCAGGTTTTAATTTTGACTGACCTGCCCACCCCTGAACTCAAGCAAATCTTTCCCTGATGATAGCAAGTTGCCTGTGCTGCCCTTAGGAATTTCTTGTTTGTATTATGATTCTTTGTATTTCAGTCATTACATCAACCAGAAGGAAGAATCCTGAGGACAACTCTCCATCTATTTTTATCTTTATATTCTCCCGATCTCTGCTTTATAAATGTTGTAAGAATAAATGAAAATAGCAATTAATCTATATTTCACATCTGAAGTATTGAGAAGTTCTAAAAAATCTCTGATCAATAATTGATCACTCAAAAATGTTATATTCTTGGCAGAATATTTACCAGTTGTTCAAAGTGAGCACTTTGAAAGCCTGGGTGAAGAGGTATGAAACTGATTGAACTGTAGGAGGAATCTTTAGTAAAGGAGGATTATGTGATTCTCATAGTTTGTATGAAAGGGCCATAGGAGAAGAGGATTGAGTTAGAAGTATTTTGGGTTTTGTTTTCTAAAAAAATTGCAGTGATTTGCCTAATTTATTTACATAACTACTCTAAAATATTAAAATAAACACCTTTGACATTTTTCATTTCATTTTCAAGGGCATTTCTAGAGTTTGACTCTTGTTTTGAATGATCTCTTTGTAAAAAAACAAAATTTCCTATGTTAGCAAGGGATATGTTTCAGTTCCAAAACTACCATAGAACAGTGAAGCATTTACAAATGTTTAACTATTGTGAGGATTTCATGCATTTTTTAAGTCCAAGTGTTATAAAATTTATCATATTTGTATCTCTATAATATATAACTATAACATAATATGATATTGTTAATATATAGCTGTACCTATATAAAATAAACATATATTTCTATATTATAGGCAAATAATAAAATTAATAAATTTTATGTCTGTAACATACCATTATAATGGACAGCTCAAATAATTTTTTTAACTTTCTCTAGTCTCTTGACTTACTTTATTTTAAAATATCAATTGAGGTCTGAACACTTATGGAACATCTTGGGAATTCCAGTGGTAAGTGCTTCCATTTTTTAATTTTTATACTATTATTAAAGGATAGTGGAAATAGACAAATTAACTCTGCATCTCTGCTCTGCAGATGATTAACCTGCTTCCAATTTATATATGTTGTTCAAATGTCATTGGTTTTTATTCTAGCAGAACTAGGAATACTCAAGTGGTTTTGGTTTTAGTTTGGGGGCCACACCTGGCAGTACTTAGGTCTTTCTACTGGTTTTGCACTCAGAGGTTACTTTTGACAGGGCTGGATAATCGTCTGGTGTACCAGGGATTGAACCCAGGGCAGATGTGTGCAAGGTTAGCACCCTACCCACTGTACTGTATCTTCCACCTTGTCTTTATTTTACAAGAGTGATTTTAGCATGCATGACTGCATTTTAAAACCCAAATAACAAGTTTTGTTTTTAGTTTGGGGGGTCCACACCCGGCAATATTCAGAACTTCCTCCTGATTCTGTACTCAGGAATCACTCCTGGTGGTGATTAAGGTACTACATGGGGTACTGGGTATTGATCAAACCCCGGTCAGTTATGTGCAAGGCAGGCACCCTACCCACCGTGCTACAGTTCTGGCCCCCAAATAAAATTTTACTATTAATTTAAGAAAAACTTTGCTATATTGTTGCTCACAGTTTGTATATTTCTTTGACAACTGAGATTTTAAGGCAGTAGCTTTTTATTTTATTTCATTATTTTTGGTGAGGGGCAGTGACCTTTAAAAATACAGTTAGAAGCAATTTTAAAAAAACAGTGAACACCCCTAAGACAAGCTAGATAAAAAATAAAAGTTAGAGTATAAACCCAAAGAAATGCAAATTTGAAAAAATCCAATAAAAACCTTTTTCACAAAATATCCCAATTCTTTCCAGATATGATGTTTATGTATGGAAGCCAATGCTTTTCCCCCCTGTCTTCTCTCCCTTCACTTTCCAGCTAACAACCACCAAGTCTCTTTCATCACACCTGACAGTCCATCTAGTGAGGCGGAAAAAACAGTTCTCGTTCCAGCTCAATCCCATGACTTCCGGGAGTGTTCAGAGGTCAAAGCTGTCTGTGATTTTCCACTTATGTCAGACATAAGCCCAGAAAAAAGGCAGGAATTTGAGAAACTGAAGGTACTGGGTTCTACGTGTCTAGCTGAAGGACCTCTGGGGAACAGGATCAGTTTCAATCCCAGACTGAATAAACATTTGTTGAATAAATGAGTAGAAGCCACAGCTTGGATTTTCAACTTGTATAACAAATAGGTAAATGTCTTCTCCTTCAGTTCTGAGAGCAAAATAATGTTTTCAATTTTCATCATTTCAAGGTCTTTCCTTCAGTACTGCCGAAACCTTCTTTGGAAAGAGGATTTTACATTTTGTGCTTTGGTCCAAGTAGTGACTTATTCTCTTCTCCCTCTGTGTGGTTTCTTTTTAGTGCAGTGAAATGCTTCTTTTGGTAATGCTCTTTCAGGTTGTGGGTGCCACTTCTCATTTGACGTTCAGCTGACAGGGGGCTGGCCGGTGTAGTAGCTCCTGAACTGGAGGTGTCCTGGTTGACAGAAGCTGGAGAGCAAAGGTCCGATGTCTTGTTAGATTTCTCCAGATGAACAGATTAAGCAGTACAGACAGAAGGGAGTGGATGGGGGACACACTTTCTATGGACATCTGGTGGCACACTCACTCACTAGGAAAGTGTGTTTAGAAAACTACTATCAATCCTGGGACAAGCAGAATAGATTCTACATCCTGAACTCTCTGATGCAGAAAGGGTCATGCTGGTGCCTGAAAGGAGACCTTCACTCGGGCCCATTCCACCAGTGTGGCTCCTTGCCAGGCATCTTTCCTCTCAGCATAGACTCAGCTCTGGGGCAAGCAGAATAGATGCATAACATGGGATATCGCGGGCACTAATAGTAGCTGTACAGTCATGACTTATATTCCTACAGGCTATATAACTTATTCTTATAGACTATGCACTGTAGCATTGTCCTCCTATTGTTCATCGATTTGCTCAAACAGGCCCCGTAAGGTCTCCATTGTAAGACTTGTTATTACTGTGTTTGGCATATTGAATGCATCACGGGTAGCTTACCAGGCTTTGCCGTGCGACCGAGATACTCTCGGTACCTTTCAAGGCTCTCCAAGAGGAGTGGAGGAATCGAACTTGGGTCAGCCGAGTCTGCCTCATGCAAGGCTAATGCCCTACCCGTTGTGCTATTGCTCCAGCCCTCCTATAGACTATATAGACTTTTATACAGTGAGGAAAAGAGACAAGAGAATGTAGAGACTTTAATTCAAGGGAAACACTACTTTCATCATTTTTTCAAAGCAGGGTCTATGTTAGTGCCAAAGTGCCTTCAATGATACTTTACTCTATGTTATTCTTTACCCTTTTCAGAATTAAGCATTTTCCCTTCAGTGGAGACAACAGAGCAGAAGTCCAGAGAAGGGTTTCCAAAGCATGTGTGTGAGTTTTGTGACACTATTATTCTCCCATCTTGACACAGAAAGACAATAAAGTGTATCTAAAAATTGTGTGAAAATGTAACTTCAATGTTAATAACTTCATGAGAAGTCATATTGGAAATTTTCATGGTACATTTTAGAGATTAAATTGGCTCTCTCCATTGTTTCTTGATAAGCATTTTAAACATCTAAGACTTTTTTTTTAACATAATTTCATCTCTAAATCCCAGTGAGGTCAAAATGCAAATACCTAAAGATCACAGGATGTCATGCTCAATGAGTGTTTAATCTTGAATACAATTTATGGCTTTTATCTAAACAGTCTGGCTGTAGACAAGGGAGTAGGGCACTGGAATAGAAAAAAATAAACTGTTTTGAAATTGTGCTGGTGATATTATGCCATTTATTTTTCAGTTGAAAGCAGTTGCTACTTAGAATTAATAAGAACATACAGTTTGTGCTAATAATACAGCATTAGTTTGTACCACAAACAATCAAGTGCCAAAACAGTAAAGAAAATTTTTGATCTTTAAACTAAGAAAACTGAGTTTTAATCCCTTGGAGGCTCACTTTTAAGCTCTGTTGGTGCAAAGAAGTTTTCAGACTGTGGTTAATTTATCTCTAGGACTAAGGTGAGACACCTCCCATAACTCCATACTTTGTTTCATGTACCTCAGTTTTTTTCTTTCTGGCTGGTGGAAATGGAAACTGTTTCCAACCTGGGTGAGCTCGGACAACCAGCTGTCTACTTCCCAGAGGCCCTTTCTCCAGGACTCACAAAGCTGAGCTCAGTGGACGGGCTTTTTCTCAGTCTAATAACTCCCTTTCAGGACCCCTTCCTACTCATTCTAGCCACCTCAGCCTCCTGCACTTCCATTCCTCTCTTCTGCTGAGTGATAAGATGGAACAATCACAGATCTCTCATTCCCAGGACCTCTTCTCCCAGGGATTGTCATTCTGCATGTCTGCAAGCCAATGCCCCCATTGTCTTCCCACATTTTCTTGATTTTCTAATTATTTATGGTAGGAGGACAATTGCTGGAAGAGGAATCCTCTGTGGACAGATCCAGGGTCCCTTTAAGAGTTTTCCATTTGCTTCTCTGGGGCCCCAGACACCAACCTTATTTATTGGAACTCTTGGCTTAGGATTCCTCTACCAGTCCTATGGACTGGGACCCTACAAGCACGCAGTGCTGGCGAAGGAGTCCGGTAACTCTGTTTTCCTGCCTAGAACACCCTTACACATATGGTGAGCTTCACATAACTTCTCTATGTCAATGGTTGGTGTTTTCATTATTACAATTTTTTGGTTTCTGATTAAGACACACTTTATGGAGAAATCTTGGTACCAGCTCCCCATCTAGAGCAATTTGAGATAATACCTATTTTTCTCTTCGATAGCAATGTCCACCTGCCCACATACCAAATTCCACAGGATGGATATGTCATTCCCAATGTTCTCCCTTCCAAAATCCAACGCGCCATTTCGTCAGTAAAGAAACGAACAGCACCCGGCCCAGACAAGGTCAGACCAGAACACCTGAAGAACCTGCCGTCAGTACTCATCAATATGCTGGCTCAGCTCTTCACATGCTACCTGTCTGAATGCAAGGTTCCGTCCCAATGGAAAACCAGCAGGACTGTACTACTGTACAAGAAGGGAGACATCCACGCATTGGCAACTATTGCCCGATCTGCCTATTGTCTGTCATCTACAAGTTGTTCACTAGAGTCATCCTGAATAGGATCAGCAGAACACTAGGTGAAGGACAACCATGCGAGGAAGCCAGGTTCCGCAAAGGATTCAGCACCATTGACCATATCCACACAATAACCAAGCTCATTGAGGTTTCTCGGGAGTTCAAGATGCCGCTCTGCCTAACGTTCATTGATTTAAAGAAGGCCTTTGATTCTGTTGAGACGGAAGCTGTCATTGAAGCCCTAGCCAATCAGGGCATTCAAACTCAATACATCAGGATCCTCTGTGAGCTGTATTACGGATTCACTACCAGGATCTCACCATTCTACAAAGAAGTAATCATTGATGTCAAGAGAGGGGTTCAGTAGGGTGATACCATTTCACCGAAACTCTTCAGTGCCACCCTCGAGAACATCATGTGATGACTGGAATGGGAAGGAATGGGAGTGAAGATAGATGGTCGGCAACTACACCACCCCCGCTTTGCTGATGACATTGTTTTAATAACACCAAACATTAGCCAAGCGGCACAAATGCTGGCCAACTTCAACTGTGAGTGTGGAAAGATTAGACTACAGCTGAATCATACAAAGACAATGTTTATGAGAAACAGCCTCGTTCCTGACACTCCATTCACTCTCAACGGAACGACCATCTCCGAATGCAACAGTTATGTGTACCTAGGTCGAGAAGTCAACATGACAAATGACCTGGCACCCGAGCTGCACAGGAGGAAAAGAGCGGCTTGGAACGCCTTCAAGATCGTCGAAGAAATAGCTAAGAGGACAAAGAACCTCCTGCTCTGGGCACATCTCTTTGATTCCACTGTTCTTCCTGCATTAACATACGTCTCAGAGACCTGGGCCGTATGCAAATAGAATGAGAACGCTATTCGGGTCTCCCAAAGAGGAATTGAAAGAGTTATGTTTGGAATATCATGTTTCACTCAAATGAGAGAAAGAATCCGGAGTTTCGACCTCTGTCAACGATTAAGAATCAGGGACGACGTCTCATTTGCCAAGGCATCAAAAATCAGATGGGCTGGTCACGTAATGAGATTTAGAGATGACCGCTGGACTAGAGCCGTTACCGACTGGATTCCATGGGATGTCAAAAGACCGCATGGCTGCCCACCTACCAGATGGTCAGACATCTTCATCAAGACCATGAACGATTGGTTTGAGGCTTTCCTAGAACAAACAGACGCCATTGGGCTACAATAGCACGCAACAGGGACAAATGAAGACGTAACTGGCGCCCACTCGAGCAAATCGACGACTCATGGGAAGTCAAGTGATCAAGTCAAGTGACCTATTTTTCTGGTATAAGTATTAGACCTTTATATCACAGATGCTCTAAGGAGGCAAAATTAGGAATTTTACAGCACAGCAAGTAGGGCGTTTGCTTTGCACGAGGCCAACCCGGGTTCGATTCCTCCGTCCCTCTTGGAGAATCCAGCAAGCTACTGAGAGTATCCCGCCCACACAGCAGAGCCTGGCAAGCTCCCCGGGGCATATTCGATATGCCAAAAAACAGTAACAAGTCTCACATTGGGGAAGTCACTGGTGTCTGCTCGAGCAAAATTGATGAACAATGGGTGGACAGTGCTACTGTGCTACATTTTTATAGTATGAAATTTTATATCATGGAATCTCTGAATATTTTATCTTTATGTAATGTGATAGTTTATTTTGTATCATTTCCGTTTATGGTTTTAATTAAAAAAATCAATTGATTGTGATTCTATGTTGAAGTCTTACTAAGTCTGTATATAGAAATTATTTTTTTGTCTGTGGGCCACTCTGTACTCAGGCCTTACTGCAGACTCTGTACTCAGGGGTCACTCCTGGTGGCACTCAGAGGAACATATGCAGTGCTGGGGATTAAACCAGAGTCTCCTGTTTGCAAAGTACTGTTCCTAAAATGAGAATGTTTATGAGAACTTTATCACATTTAAATACTTAATTTACAAGGGTAATTAAAGTGACTTAAATTTTTAGTAAATTTTTGTTAAGTCAGTTAATAGTAGTTAAAATGCAAATTAACTTATAACTTACAACATTTTCACAAGTCATAGAGAAGGCAGTCGTGTTTTTTAAGCATTCAAAATGAATTTTTTTGATGGCCAGAGTTTTAAATAGAAGATGAAGATGTTTTAAAGAAAAACTTCAAGGATTTAAGAAGGCCTAGGGCTTATTTTTTCTTTAATATGTTGAATACTAGTGTTAAAAATTAAATTATGAATTAGGGCTGGAGTGTACAGCAAGTACAGCAAGGAGAGGGCTTGTCTTGTGCATAGCTGACCTGGACTCAAACCCTGACACCACATATAGTAGCCTGAGTCCTCCACGAGTGATCCCTAAGCATCTGAGCATCACTGTGAGTGGCCCAAAACCAAAACCAAAACAAAAAATTGAATTCTGAATATTCTGTATGTCTGTATGACTAGTATTTTCAGCATAAGGAAATCTGTTACTTAGAAGGTGACAGATTTCAAAATTTTTATCATCTAAAAGCAGTTTTAGCCTTATTAAACCAATAGATCTATAGCTACTAGTCTATTTTCCTCTGTAGAAACAGAAGATGCTTACCAAAGTCATCAAACCATGATCTGTTGATTCAGTTTGGTCATTATAATGACTGAAATAATTTTCACCCTCATTTCATTGAAGTGGTTTAGCTTATAGAGCTAGGAATATGAGAGTGGTTTCTCTCTCTTATCACTACATTCCATCAAGTCTTTCTCTGTGGGACGACTGACAGGAATCCTAGTGATAACACATTTTAACTTAGGACTCTTTAACATGTTGTCAGAATTTAGAGCATACTGTTCAAAAATTAGATTCAAAATTCTGCTATTCTAAACTCATTAGACCTTGCTCTGGCTTCATTCCTTTATCTGCTTGCCATGTGGGTCCACTCATTCAGAGAGAAAGGGAGTTTGGAAAACCTGAAGTTTCTCAAAATCAGGGTCATTTTTAGGGTCTATTTGACCCTTGGGGTGCTCAGTACCACACTCATGGTGCAAATATAGTGTTTTGCTCCTGCTGAATGTTCAATGTCTCTGCAATAGCATGCGGTAGATGTCTGAACAAGAGATTAGCAAAAGTCAGATAAATGGCATTTCCAGCCCTGGACTTTGCAAAGGAGAGTGTAAGTCTGTTGTCCTATCATTGACTCTTGATAGGAGGAAGGAGTAGAATAAGTCTTTTACCCTTTCTTCTTCCTTCTATTACAATTTTCTCCATGGTATGCATGAGTGGTTGTGTGTGTGTGTTTGTGCGTGTACAACAAACACGCTTGTGAGGAAGGGATGGGAAAAGACCAAATATCCTAAAGCAGAATGATCCTCTCAAAAAGCTCTGCAAGGAAGGACAGGTCATGAACTTAGAATGAGTATTCTTAGTACCTCTTATTCTAATTTTATTCTGAGCTGTGGAACCCTAGTTGCCAACTCTTTCACTTGACATCCCACACTGCCTTGTTATTTATTCTTAAGCAGAACTTCACAGTCAATTACTTTGGTTATCTTGACAATGGAACTAACTTAATTGATATGGTACCAGATGACAGTGATTTCACATCTTTGAACATCCATATACCTGGAGTGCATTGGATCATGTGACAAAAGTGCTGCTTGAACCAAAAGGATGCTTTTTTGTGCCACACCCAGTGGTGCTTAGGGCCTATTCCTGGCTCAGTGCTCAGGGAGGGCTCACTCCTGACAGGCTCGGGGAACTATATAGGGTTTTGGAGAGCGAACCCAGGTGGGGTATGTACGAGGGAAGTGTACATACTATACTATCTGCCCAGCTCTAAATCAAAGGACTTTAAATCAGAAGTCATGGTGCATGAAGTGGTGAGAAAAAATGGGGCAAAATTTCCCGACTTAGAAATTAAAGAGTGAACTGAAAGAAAGACAGATGGGGAAATGGAAAGTGTGTCAACTGTTTATTAATACTGAGGGGTTCCACATTACAAGAACACCAAAAGGAAGCGCATCACAATTGTACAACACCTGAACCACACTGGTTGACTTAACAGCTTATCTCTGATTTGACAGAATGCTGATGCCTAATCCCAAACCACAAGATTCCACTAGTGAAAGTCTAGCACATCCAAACCCTTCCCAATACATTTACCTGCTTCCTGCTACCATCATTCAATGTCCCTCTAACTCAATCCCAATCTCTTCCTTAAAACCCTTTTTTTAAATAGTTATGCTACCAGGGATCTTCCTTAACACAGTTTATGTGTGAATAGTAACAATTAAAATATGGTTAATTGGTGCACTTTAAAATATGTAAGATAAAGATCTGACCATTTCCCCCACACACACCCAACATCATCACAAAAATGAGTAGAAAGCACAAAAATTGACTTCTACTGTCCTCAAACCATCTGCACACCAGACCCATCAACACTGCCCTCCTCCCATGCCCTCCCAGGGACCCAATCTCTAGGACTTCTTGTTCTTCTGGGGCTCCGAATTGGCCTTCCTCGCCTCCTCCTCTGGGATGAACACACTGACAGTGAAGTCACTTGTCTCTGAGCCATACTTGTTCTTCACCACTAGCCCATATTTGCCGGAGTCAGAGGTGCTCACGCCGCGGATGGTAAAGTAGGCCGTCTTGCCATTCTCGAACGCAAGGCTGCAGTGTTCATCTGGTTCCAGAGTCTTCTCATTCTTCAACCAGGAGATCTCTGGAGTTGGGTCACCCCACACGTTGCAAGTGAGATTAAGGGCCTGCAAAACAGGTTTTAGGAGACAAAGATGGATCAGCTGTAAGGATCCAGCTTCCAGGCCCCTTCTAGGGGTTGGAAGCAAAACAGGAAGGAGCCTCCGAGACAGAGGTTTACAGTGATACGTTCATGCACTTGTGTGTGATTTCTACTCATTTTTGTGATGATGTTGGGTGTGTGTGTGGATGGGGGGATGGTCAGATCTTTAATATATATATATATATATATATATATTTAAAGTGTACGGTGTGACAAAAAACCCAGAAGGGTTTCTTTAGTACTCAGATTCCTGGCTTGATGAATTTGTATCGTCAAAACTATATGGAGGAATAGGTGTCCACTTACCATCCTAACTTTTGTTTTCATAAACACAGAAGGTATTTACTCATTGTCGCATTTTGGGTTCAGTCTCAGAAGAGAAATCTCTCTGCTGTAATCACCACCAAATCACTTGCATTTATTTAATTTGTGTTCTAGAACCTACTGGCAGAATCTAAACAACTACTTGAGATCATGTGTCAATTTTCAAACCCCATCTTTCTCCTTTTAGTTCTCCCCCAAATGCCACCCAACCTGTTGCAGTTGCAAAGGTTTTCTACCAAAATGCATTCCTATTTCCGAGTACTATATATTCCCATGCATGCTAAAATTTTATTCTAAAATATCAATGTTTGGGCATACAGTTTTACTTTATTTGGTAGAATTCATTTTTTGATAATTGTTGACTTATGAACAGCTATAAAATATAATAGAGATTTTATGTCTTCTTACCCATCTCCACCCACTAGTAACACTATATAAAACCACATATAATATATAACATTACATATTAGCATTAATAAAATTAATCTCATTTAGATGTTTCCATTTTTTTCATGTTAGCATTTGTGTTTGTGCATGTATTCAGTTCTAATTCTATCCAATTCTCTATTATTGTGTATTTACCATCCCTTGCCCTCACAAAAAAGATCCATCATTTTCTCTTTTAGAAACACAAACTCTTCCCCCTCCAGTCTCACCTGATACTAATTCTGGTAGCCACTGATCTGTTACATGTTTCTAAAATTTTGCAATTTCAAAGACATATCAATAACATTTCATACTATACAACTTTTGGGGTGGGTAACCTTTTTCACTCAGGATAATTCCTTGCAGATTCACCAAGTTACTGCATAAATTAGTATATCAATCTTTTTTTCATTGCTGTATACAAACACTGTGGGTTCATGGAACTGTTTATAGTTTGGGACAATTACCAATAATGCTTACTTGAACACTTACATACATGTTTTCATGTGATTGTAATTTTTCTGAGATAAATGTCAAGGAATGCAGATGTTAAATGGTACAGTAAATGCATGTTTCATCTTTTAAACAATCACTAAACTCTTTTCCTGAGTTACTGTACAATTTTGGTTGGCATTTCTGCCAGCAATGTAAAATTTATCTGTTTCTCTGGATCTCACCAGCGTTTATTGTTTCTAGTGTAGCCCCATCAACGGCCAAGATCCAGAGACTATAAAACCAAGCTCCCGGAAGAGAACAACGCAGCCTCCTGCCCCTATGCCTGGCTGTCCTCACTGGGGCCCCTTGGAGGAGGACAGGTTGAGTTTTCCTCTCCGCCCTCAGGACCCAGCCACAGCCATGCTGACACCACTCTCCACACGCTAGGACAGCCTCACGCATGAAGGAACCTGCAGAGGAACCCAGGTGTGTGGGACCTGGGTCTGAGATCTCCAAGCCTGCTGAGTTCGGGATTGGGCCTCCTCCATCCAGATCCCCCATCTTCCAGTAGCTAGATAGTTATACCCACCAACTGCCGTGTAACCCCATCAATGGCCAAGATCCAGAGACTATAAAACCCAGCTCCCAGAAACGCGTGGCCGCATTTGCATTTGCTGCCCTGTGACCTCTTATTGTCTAGTTCTCACTCTCAGAGAACCAACAGGCTACCAAGAGTATCCTGCCCGCATATATGCCTGACTGAGAACACCTGTAAAGGTGATTAGAGGCTTCCCCAAAAGTCTCCATCCCTCTCAGAGAGCCCGGCAAGCTACCAAGAGTATCCCGCCCACACAGCATAGCCCGGCAAGCTACCCGTGGAGATGGTCCCCATTCCTCTGACCCTGAAAGAGACCCCAATATGCCATTGGGCTACACTAGGGATGAATGGAGACGTTACTGGCACCCACTCGAGCAAATCAATGAACATCGGGGTGATAGTGATAGTGATAGTTTTTATTTTAGCTGGGCCACACCTGGTGGTGTTCAGGCTTACTCCTGGCTTTGTACTCAGGGATCACTCCTAGCAGTGCTTGGGGGATCATGTGGGAGGCTGAAAATCTGGGCCAGGCTCATACAAAGCAAGTGCCCTACCCACTGTACTATTCTTTCCCAACCTTATGTTGGCTTTTAACAAAACCAAACACATTTCCAAGCTCTTTTGACATTATGGAAAATGATTTATACCCAGATAGAGTTAGAGGTCACAAAATGTTTTGCCTATATTTTCTCTCTTAATTCTCACGAATACAGTAAATTGAGTTGCATTAAGTGAGGATAATGTAAAACAGAGTTTAAAAACAAACAAACAACCCCCCCCAAAAAAAATCCTGTAAAAACTGAGCTTAATGTCAACTGTGCTTATATTTTCCACTCATGAAAAAGGAACAGAGCTCAATAAAACCTACTCCCACCAAAGATTTCTGGTTTTATTAACCTATTTCCCACCAGTCACCATATGTCTTCAATCCTTTTTTGAAGTGGGCAAAGAATTTGTTTCACCACAAATACTCTGCCTTGATGACTTGTATATCAAACTTATCTTAATAAAATAGAAAGATAGGGGCTAGAGAGATAGTACAGCAAATAGAGTGCTTGCCTTGCAAATGGCCAGTCTGGATTCGATCCTGGGTATCCCATATGATCCTCTGAACACTTCCAGGAATAATTCCTGAGTGCAGAGCAAGGAATAACCCCTGACCCCAAAACAAAATTTAAAAAAATAAAGGGATAAAGTGAAGCCAGGGCCAGGGAGAGAATATAGGGGGAGGCACTTGCCTTACAAGTGGTCTCCCCTGATTCAATTCTCAGCACCGCATATGAGGCCCCTTAGCACAGCCAGGAGTGATCCCTAAGCACCGTGGGTTGTGGCCCAAACCCCTGTACCACAAATTATATTTGTCATATTATTTTGATAAAATATTTTCCACTTCTTAAGATTTTAAAAGTAGACTGGAAAGATACTAACATGGGAATATACCAACTGATATATGTTCATCTCAGTAAACATGCATCTTCATGCTTGGCTCATAAAACATTATAAGGATTAGAAAATGAACTGTGTTTTGATCGATGACTTTGATTTCTGAAATCAAGTATGAGGAATCATGGCATAAGGTGGAGAGGAATTAAGTATGTCTTAAAAAGGTGAGTTGCAGGAGTGAAGAGTATCAGATGATACAGGGGGTAAGGTGCTTGCCTTATACATGTTATTACTCTAGTTTGATGCAGCACCCCATACAGTCCTTCAGACCCTGTCAGAGGTCATTCTTGAGCACAGAGCCAGGCAAAGCCTCTGAGCACAATCAAGTGTCCCTTTCCCACAACCAATAAAAAATAAAAATAAAAAGAAGAGTTTGAGGCACTAGAATCCACTCCTAATATGGCAGGAGTGGGAACCCCTGAGCTCCCAGCTTACCTTGCCCTCCTGGATGGTGACCACATCTGGGAGACCACCCAACACCCGGGCACGATCTGCAAGCAGAAGCATTTCTAGTCAGTCACTGAAGGGATTGAGCACCCGAGGTCACACTCCCCAAACCATCCCAGGGAACTAGTGTCCAGTGGAGTTCCTCTCTTCTGTCATTATTTTACATCCATTTTTTATGCAAAGGAAGGAAACAACCCAGTGATCTGGGGGATACTCTTGCAAACACCTGCATTTTGCCGTTTGGACTCTCTGTCCTAAGAGATCAGCCCGAGACTGGTTGTAATCAAGAGCCGTGTTCTCATTTTCATGGTGACTTTTTTGCCCTGGCTCTTCTGCAGCTCAGCAAGGATGGGTTTGATATTGCACAGTGGATCTCTATGGACAGACTCCAAGCCTGCCTTGGCTTCTCTTATGGGGTCCTTTCTGATTAAAAAAAAAAGTTGTACAGAGCCTGACTGGCAGGGTGATCTGGAGGTTCATGCAGATGAGGGCTTTCTTTGAGAATTTCCCTTGAGAGCTTCCCCTTCTATTCTGTTCTTTATGGTGCTACACTACCTATGGCTGTTTAGCACAGGAATTTCTAACTGTGGGGACAAGACACAGGAAGGACACCAAAATCTGGGGCTAATTCCTGGACCACACCATGTGCCCTGCATCAGCCCCAGGGAAAGATCTTCCTGTAATTCACTCCAACCCAATCTTTCTGGCATGAACTCAGTTGCTGCCATGTTCTCGTTTTAGGTTCACTTCAATCAGTCTGTTACTCTTGACCTTTATTTCTACATTTCCCTTCTCTGCCAAGTCAGGTTCAAGTTTTGACCGAGTCTTGACAGCATTGCGCCGCTGATTCTGAAACCCACCCAAAGAAATTAGTAACAGCACATGACTAGGCAAAGACAGTCTCCTTGTCTCATTTTGTCCTTATTTTGTTAAAATTTGTAGATAAGATGAGGTGTGCCTCAGAAAACCTGCCCCTGAAGGGACACTTTGTTCTGGAGCCTGCTAATCTATAACTCTCCTTTTCTTCCATACTCTCTTTTTCTACAGAATCTCCTTTTGGTGGCACAGGATGGTTGCTTTGAGATGTGAGTCCAGCATCTTCCTGCCTGCATGTTGCCAAGAAAGCCCCTTCTTGACCTGTGTCTCACATTTGATTGGCCTTTGAATGTCAGTGGAACCAATCCTCTATGTTTATATCACTTCTAAGTCCAGCTTGTCCTTTGGCTCCTGATATCACTTGTTGTGTGATAACAGATGTTACTTCCCTGTGACCTCCATCTCCTAATCTGGAGAACAAGTGGAGAGGGTGGCATGATCCCTGCAAATGTTCAGTTTCCAAACTCAGCTCTACAGCATCCACAGAATTCCTCTGTGGGGCCTGAGAGGAATTTGAGAGGGAACTGAGTCAGGCAGCAAGGCCCAGGCAACTTCTGGAAGAGAACATCCTTGACCTAGTGTGCACAGTGTGTCAGTGGAGAAGACTTTGCTGGAATGAAGAGCTCCATAGCTGAGAAGAGGTTACAAATACAGACGGCAGAGCTCTCAGGTTTCTTCCAATTCTCAACTCTCCAATGCAGAGATCTTGGAAAAGATTTCATGAACTGCAGGGGGATCAGATTCCTCACCCAAAGAGACTTTGAGAAGTGCCAACAGCTGAAGATATTGGCTTTGTTCAGGATTAAAAAGGAGGGAATACTCCTTCTTGACTTGGGGACTCCTTTGACCCTGCCTCCATGCTGGCCTTAGTGGACTCCAGAGCCAGAGCATCAGTGAGGAGTGGGAAAGAGGAGAAAAGAGAACAGAGCAGATCGATGGTGAAAAGTCCCGTCCTAATGACCCAGAGTCAATGGCTTGGTTTCTCTGTTTTTTTGCTCTCCTCTCCTTCATCCCAGCTCGGGACTGACTCAGTAATTATAGCCCTGAAAAGGAGTCAAAGTTGACCACCCACACTAAGAAGGTACATGCAGGCTTAGGTTGCATTAATCCTGGCCGCCTGTAAGGACGTGTTCTGGAACTCCTTTTGCTTGCAGTTGGCAGTTGATAGTAAGCATACTCCTGGGTACCTGAACTCAACAGTTTGGTGTTTATTGACTTTACTCTGATTATGTGCCACGGAATGAGGAAGGCCTTATTTGTCATCTTTTCTCCTACTAGGGTTCTCAAGAAAATGAAGTAGTGCTTGGTGTGTGTGTGGGGGGGGGGGGGCAGGGGGAGGGGAGGATGAGGGGGGAAACTTCTGATATTTATAGATCTCTAATTTACAACATTTCCTCCCTTCCTTTTCTTTAATACATATACATTTGTCTGATAAATTGGTGCTTACTGCAAACGAACACCCACTTATTCTGCGATCTGTAGCCAAGACATTTCTTACAGTCTTATGGGGGTAGCTCAGTTCAGAGTGGGTGGCTTCTTGGGTGACCTGAGACCTTCTTTCATTGACATTCTTATACAAGAAACTAAATGGAAAAAAACGTGTAGAACACCTAGCATTTAAAAAACAAGAGAATTGAAATAAAAACTGCAGAAATCCCACTTTTACTCCCTTTAGTCTTTCTATTGTTAGACTAACAAAATCAATGTTTCATTTTGAACGTGTGCCAGGAGTAATTGGGAAGGTTGTCGGACTTACTTTTCTCTGCAATGGCAGCTTGTCTGTGGTTGAGAGAAACAAACAAACACACAAAGAAAGAAGAATCTTGGTTTAGTGTTACTTCAAAGTCCGCTAACCTTGACTGCATTTCATTGCTTGACAAAGCAGAAGGAAGCACCACTTTCCCAGAGCTGGTTGGAAACACCCCCCCCCCCCCGCCCCCGCTTTCCCTTTTGAGGGAGTAGCATCTTAATTTCAGAGAAATTAATGCAAGCAAGTCACATTCACTGGAAAGGGGGACTTACTTTAATCTCTCAAACTCAGCGAAGGCTTCGTCGTAAGCTGTAGAGGGGAAATGAGAAGTTAGAACTTTCTCATCCATAATATGACATAGGGACTGATTAAAATTCATACCACAGGGTCAGTATGATCAATCCAGGCTCAAATAAAGCTGTTTTTGAGAAAAACTTGTGCCTCTGTGTCCATTCTAGAAGTTTGGGGGCTAAAAAAATAAATACTTTCTGGGTAGAAAAAGTGGATTTTATAAACTTTAAACTCAGCAAGAGACATTCCTTCCAATAAAAAGGTCAAAATGAGTTCCACTAAAGATAAAGTGGACATAAAGGTCTGTGGTAAATAAAAGTTATTTCTCTAGTAAGGAACCTGAGCCTGAGAAAAGTGTTTAAATCACCCCACTCATCCTAGCTAGCTGATTCCATGGTTATACGTGCTGCCTGGCTGCTGTTAATTTGGGTCAAAGAGTGAAGTAAGAGCAATCACCTCAAGAATCAGTGTTCGCCTGTAGCAATGCTTCTCTTGTGCAAAAAAAGAACATAGAAGACAGAGATAAGATGAGCAGTTTAGAGTTCTAGCACCCACTGACCCTCATCCTGCCAGCCTGCAGTGTAAGTCACTTTGACGACGGGTTAAAAAGTCAGACTTGTTTTGAAATAACTGGTTTTTTTCTGTTTTTTTTTTGGGTCACATCTGGCAATGCACAGGGGTTACTCCTGGCTCATGCACTCAGGAATTACTCCTGGTGGTGTTGGGGGGACCATATGGGATGCTGGGAATCGAACGCAGATCAACTACGTGCAAGGCAAACACCCTACCTGCTGTGCTATCACTCCAGCCCCTGGAATGACTTTTACCTAGTTTTTAAACTTTTTGGTGGGCCATGAATATTTTAAGTTAAGCAAAAAAAAATGGATGTAATGTGAGACCAGGGTCCTTCTTTAACAGATGGAACAAATCAACACAAAGTTAAGCTTAGTCTCTGCAGCTCAGGCAATGAGACTCTCCTGCTGGCCCTCCACACAGAGCAAGAGCTGGACATGGTTGAAGGCAGTTGCTATGCTGAGAAGACTATCTGCACTCTTTGCGTAAGGTGACATTTAACAGTGGGATAGTTAAGAAAGTTTTGGTGGGCTGAAACATAAAAGTGATGATTTTGGGAGCTCTCAAGCACTGTTTAGGAAGCCTGGGGTCCCACTGATGATTCTCAGATAAACAGGCTGAAGGCTCAGTGCAAGGACCTCAGGATGCTACCCTACCTGTGTTGGGGGCTCCCTGAAACACGCCAGAGGTTGTGGGGGCCTCTGAGGCTACAACTGGAGGTGCTGGAGGTGGGTGGGGTTGGATGAAGAGCTACACCATGCTCAGGGGACCATATGCTGCTGGGTCCATATAGCTTTTGCCAGGCATATGCCCTGGTCACTGACCTATCTCTAAGTCCCCAGAGTGATTTTTCAAATAAGTTAGAATGCATCTACCGACTTCTTATTTCTCCTTGCTATTGTGTCTCCAAACCAGCAGCAGTGGGCTGCAGGTGAAATCCCCGTAACTGCAGATGAGACAGGCCCATCACTGGACAATCCTAGGGGAAGCTGCTGCCAGCCCTGAGGAGACCTTTGGATGGGCAGGGTTGAGGGGAAGGGGAATCAGCACAAAATAACTCACTAAAGGTTTAGAGATGGCCCTCTATGCTATGACTTATTCTGAGGATTGAAAACACAGGGAATAAATGACATAGGCCAACAGCGGAGGGTCTTGGACTTTGGATGCCTGTGGTGCAGAAACTATCCAAACTAAATTGCAATAAAACTGAAAATCAGTGAAAAACAAAAACAAAAAAAACAAAGCACTGAGTTCTATGTTTCTAACTATGTGTATCTTTGAGAAAATCTAATGATTTATTGAACATCACTTTCAGAACTACGTTCTCAGAAACGTTTTGTCTGAATCACTCATTCTTTTCTTCTCTTTTCTGTTCTCCCCAGAGCACCTCCAGCCCCTGCCATCAGCTCAACAGACCAAGAAATCTAAGATCAGACAGATCCTCCTCTCCTCTTCTCTGTCTTTGTGCTCTAGTTTCTGGAGTCCCCCTTACTCCGCCACAAAGTCAACACTCTCCCCTCTGTCCTGGGTCATAAATTTTACATTCTTCAAATTTTTGATACTTTAACTATTCCTTTTCACTCAAATCTTCAATTTTACAGCTCAACAGATTTCTTGAACTCTGTGAATAAGCTCGAATTTCAATCACCAAAGAACAATTCTTTTTTCCGATGTTTGTTCTTACTCACATGATTGTAAATGAATCTGCCCTTTTTGGTATGTCTTCTGAAAGAGAAGTAATTTATTTCTGTTTATTGTTTCCACTAAGCTTTCCACTGACTCTCCACCCACTGAATTTTCGCTTCTTCCATGACCTGGCCCTGTTGAATTTAACCTGCTTACTTTATCAAAATCTTCAATCATTTTTGAGTAGTCAAACGTAATGACGTCTTCATTCTTTCTTAAAAATCCCATTCCTTTAGAGTAAATTTGAATCTGCAGAATGTCCATTTACTTACCTTGTCCAGAAAGATCCACACTCTTCAGATGTCCAGTTTTGCCATCAAAGAGCTCCATGACATATTTCCCTTTGTCATTCGGAGTGGGCTCATTAATTTGCAACCAGATCTGCTCTCCAGTGACCCCACTCTTAACTCTGTCTGTGTACTTAATAGGAGTCCCGCTGTTCAAACCAAAGAAAATTTCATCAGTACTTGCTGCTATCCAACACTGATTTTCATTTACTTTGTCTCTTATTGACCGTCTAACCATAAAGTTTATAGACTTTCAAATAACATGGAATCCACATACGTTATTCTTTTGCTACAGAGCAATCCTGGACCCTGAAGCACTTGAATTCTAAGATTTTCGAGGGGGTGGGTGGGCATTGGGCTCTGCAGGGAGAATGGAGTATCAGGGGGTCTAATGATCCACACATTTAACTCAAAATAGCAGTTTGGGTGTCCAGAGCAGATGGCAACAACAACACTGAGCAGTGGTTTTAATTATCTTTGTTTTTATTAAGGATTATTTGTAGGACTAAGGGAATCTTTATGATCCATGACTATAAATCAAATTTTACAAGAGTCAGAAACAGATGTAAGGAAGGTATTCATCTTGGCTGACAGCAATTGACATACGTGGTTACAATACTATTTAAAACATATGTGTATGTGCATTGGATAATAAGGCTACAAGTAAATTAAAAGCACATTGGCTGCAAAAAAAAATAAGGCATATTCTTTCCCCTGGAATGTGACTTTCCTCACTTTTCTATAGAATATCCAGTGCAAACCCATATACAATACTCTTTATAAGAGAATAAGTAGCACTGTAGCACTGTCTTCCCATTGTTCATCAATTTGCTCAAGTGGGCACCAGTAACGTCTCCATTGTGAGACTTGTTATTACTGTTTTTGGCATATCGAATACACCATGGGGAGCTTTCCAGGCTCTGCCATGCGGTCAGGATACTCTCAGTAGCTTGCCGGGCTCTCTGAGAGGGACAGAGGAATAGAATCCTGGTCGGCCGCGTGCAAGGCAAACACCTATCTGTTGTGCTATCGTTCCAGCCCAAGAGAAAGTAGTAAATACAAGTAAATAGAGTCCTTTGGCTGTGAGATTAATAGTAGAAGTGTTACTATTATGGATAAAGTGAGACAAAGGCAAATGTAGATGTGCTTTAAGTGGTATTAAAAGGAGCTTTATGAAAAGTTTCTAAAACTGGAGGGGAAAAAAGATGCATGGGAATGATTTTAATACAGATCATTTTAACAGTTATAATGATCATTATATTATCAGTTAATATAACAGGTATACAGAAAGACTGAATTATTCCAAAATATTCATACACTGTCTAGGAAAACTGTAAATAAACAATATCATATTTTATTTCTTATTTGTTACAGGCTATTATAAATATATTTTCTAAAATAAACATGCATTTTAAGTTTGCAGTTCTAATAAACCAAGTCACTGTCACTGTCACTGTCCTCCCGTTGTTCATCGATTTGCTCGAGAGGGCCCAGTAACGTCTCCATTGGAGACTTTGTTGTTACTGTGTTTGGCATATCAAATACATCACGATAGACTTTTAAAAAATAGGAAAACCAAAATCTCCATAAAAAATTTTAAATTCAAAAATAATCAGTATTTTATTATTCACTAAATTTTTTAAAAATAATAAAATTTGAATATTATAAAATATAATTGAAGGAACCCATCTGTGCTGATAGCCCAAGCAATATATTTATCTTGAGCATTAGAAAGATGGAATTTTCTGCCTTGCTCTAATGAATTTGCTTGAATTCTTTAATCTCTGCCAAATATGCATAATAGGATCTTACATTTATAAAGTACTTCATGGTTTACAAAAACCCATTTATTCATTCATTCTGTCATTGGTCTATCAGTCTTATGAGACAGAACAGGCATTATTACTTCCATTTTAGATGAGAAAAACCTGAGATTAAGATAATGAAACTAGCTTTAGACAAGAGAAAAATAGGAGTAAAGACACAACTAAAACCCATCTCAAGGTTTTTCTTCTTTACCACATACCTACCTAGACAGAGAAGACAGTCTGATTTCTGAATCTTTCATAGGTACAAGGATAGACAAAACACTGATTATGTCAACTAATGTGAGAACCTTGTGCTTTGCTAATAGCAATTTCTTTAAACTTTAATGTTCTAATCACTTAGGGTTGCTTGCTTGTTTGTTTACTTACTCAGGGCTTACTCCTGATTCTGCACTCAGGGTTCAAACCTGGCAGGTTTGGGTGACCAGATGAGGTGCTGGGGACCAAACTTGGGCTGGCTACATGCAAGGCATGCCCCTGACCCACTGTACTATGTCTTCAGCCCCACAATATTCTAATCTTTTTTTGAACAAGTAATTCTTTCAGAAGTGATATAAAAGTTTTTGACTTATGACTCAATTAATTTATGTTTTTTTCTTCAGACAGATATATTACATGTCCTAGATGTCACAGAGCAATTTCCTAGAATTTGATATTTTAAAATTTATAATTACTTTCCTAAAATATATTCTGAAAGAAATAGATCAGAGAATTGAAACTCCTAGTCATTCTACATTTTACACTGAAATTTTACTTCATGATTGTTACTTATTTTTTTAAAGAACCTGAGAAATAAATGATGATGATAATAATAACGAATGATGATAATAAAAAAAACCTGTTCGATACAACAGTAAAACTATTCTAAAGAAAATACTAAACTGTTTTGTAGAATGCAGTAATGCAGTTTTTCTTAAATAGTTTTTCCATTTAGTTTTTTGAGTTTGGGAGGGCATGGGAGGGCACATCCAGAGGTACTCCTGGCTCTGTGTTCAGGAATCACTATTGGAGTGCTTGGGGGAGCACATTTGGTGCTGAAGATTGAACCTGGGTCAGTCACATGAAAGGCAAGTGCCCTACCCTCTGTATCATATCTTCAGTCCTGCAATCTGTAGTTAGAAATGAGAGTTGGAGCCAGGCTGCCTGGGCTCACCTCATACCCACCATATAGATGGAGTGACTTCAGGCAAATCTGAGCCTCCTCTTCACTAAAGTATGTATCAAATATATCTGCAATTGGTCCAAGAATTTCTGGATTCAATGGCTTTAAAGCAATGCCCAAACACAGCAGGTGCTTGCTGGTGGGTAGCTGAAAGCAATCATCATTATCTGCCTCCCCTATCATTGTCACTCCACAGTGACCTCAGTTCAGCAGGACCCTTCTTAAGAACGGGTGCCTTTCAATGGGATCTGGGAGTGGACATCCTCCTCCCATTTCCCCCAGTCTCCAGAGACCCGGAGGTCACATCCAGAAGCCACCTCCTGCTGGCGCCAGATAATTTCATCATCGGTCACCATCCAGATCACACGGCTACTTCTCCCAGAAGGGAGTATAGCATGAGGCCCCCATAGCCATGCCACCAGACTCCATGCCAGGCTCGGGGCGCCCTAGAGGGGGTCAGGTGAGAGCCCTCCCTGCCACAAAGGACCCAGCTCCAGCAGCCGAAAACCTCCACAACTTAACCACCACCATGCTCAAGGTAACTCCCCACACTCTCAGCTGAGCCTCACATATGAGTAAACATATTCTTGGACCGCACAGCCATAAAAGCAGCTGCACAACACATCATAAGACACTCTCTAACCATACTCCATAATTACCACACCATATTTGATGGGGTTCAGATAGTAGGCAACAACTCATAGAGGGAAATATATATATGTGCATATATATACATATTTTCAGATACATATACAAAAGCTCACATCACCCAAACTTTAACAACATGTTATTGATATCCTATAGAATGCCTTAATGGCTCCTGCCAAAATAGAACAATCTTCACACTGTTTCCCATATGAACACTTTTTTGTAAGCATGTTCAGCAGTTCTTCATAACAGACAATAGAAAATATATTATTTTGGTTGTAATTTGGGACAGGGATTGGGGCTTGGGATGGAAACATCCCGAATTTGGTGGTGGGAAGGTGTAATGGTGGTGGAATTAGTGTTTGAATATTAAATGTAATCAAATATTGTGAACTAACTTATAAAATAAAAAAAATTTTAAAAAAAGGAAAAGGTTTGTGGGTATGACCTCCTGGGTTCTACGAAAAATAATAGAATAAAATTAACATACTGAATAAAAAAAAAGAATGGGTGCCCCAGGAGTGGCTGAAGGTGACACTGTTGCCTCAGATTTCTCTTAGTACATGCTATGTTAGGGGAGGTTGGGTTTGGAGGCCAAACTTGGCAGTGTCCAGAGGCTATTTCTGTCTCTGTGCTCAGGAGTGATTCCTGGCAGTGCTCAGGGGACATGTGTGGCACCGAGAACTAAGAAAAATGTAGAAGAAAGGACAAGGATCTGATGCAGGGTGCCTTGCAAAGCTGAGAGAGTCCATCTGGTGGCAGAGTTCAGATTATAGAGGGTTTTACTAAGAATGACTTCCCGGGCATGTTCTCTCTGGCTGTCTCAGGCTTCACCATGGACATGCTGAGGGGCGAATCCAAACTTGGTGCAAAGGGATTGATGTTTGTTTCATCAATGTCATCCTTGATCCTTGTCAATGTTAGAGGATTTCTTTTCTGAGAGGAAAACAAAATTGTTTTTCCCATTTTTTCAATGAAGAATCTCTCCTTCCTTCCTTCCTTCCTTCCTTCCTTCCTTCCTTTCTTTCTTTCTTTCTTTCTTTCTTTCTTTCTTTCTTTCTTTCTTTCTTTCTTTCTTTCTTTCTTTCCCATACCTTGCTGCACTCAGGGTTTACTCATCTCTGTAATACTCAGGGATCACTCCTGCAGAAGGTTGGGAAACTATACATAGAACTGGAGATTAAACTCAGGTTGGCCATGCGCAAGCCAAGTGCCCTACCTGCTCTACCTGCTGTACAATTCCTCCAGTCGTCTTTTCTTTTCTTTTCTTTTCTTTTCTTTTCTTTTCTTTTCTTTTCTTTTCTTTTCTTTTCTTTTCTTTTCCTTTCCTTTTCTTTTCTTTTCTTTTCTTTTCTCTTTTCTTCCTTCTTTTAGGGTCATACCTGGTAGTGCTCAGGGTTTAGTTCTTATTCTATGCTCAGGGAACACTTCTGGCACTGCTTAGGGAATCATATTTGGTATCAAGGATTGAACCAGGATAAGTCGCATGCAAGGTAAGGACCCTATGTGCTATATTAGCTCTCCAGTCCTCATAAAGAATTTCTATGCAGCGAAGAAGTTACCAATGTACTTACTCGTGGGACCAGTTAACTTTCAGATCATCCAGGTAATAAGTAACAAAAGAGTATAGACGGATACCCTCAGCTGTGCTCTGGATTTTCAGGTCTGTAGCAGACAATGCTGTAAGAAGAAAACAACATATTTCATACACCTGTAGCTTTCATGAAACCTTGGACAAGATAATAACAAAGCATTATTGTGAGAACATTTTAACTTACCTATTATTTTACATACTTCACTCATCAGTTCATTAAAGGCTGTGGATAGAGATTCAAAGAGTAAACTTTAGCATAAAATGTTAAATGTATAGACAAATCTCAAGACGTTAATTGGTTTTATAGTTGTCACAAGGTGAATAAGTGATCTTTGATGGAATAACTGAAGTTTTAAAATCAAGGTTTAAAAGGTTGCTGACTTTTCTTTATATTCCCCCACCCCCTCTATTCTTGTAACTGTTAACATATTTACGTTCTAGAGAAAGAACTACCTGAGATTTCCAAGAAGGTTCTTGGCTTTAAGTCCCAGGAAGTTTAGAGAAAGCATGTTCAAATTTATAATGGATTAACCATGTAGGCTTCTGATGTGTCAGTCTAATAATGCCCTTTGCCAATAAGCTTATTTAGTCCTGCCTTTCCCAAGAGTAGGGAGTTGAAATTTGGAAGCAGATTTAGGCTCTTTGTCAGCAACACCATTCAAGATCTAGTATAGAAAGAAAATTGCAAGTCTGAGGGGCATATATAGGCTTCATTATCATGACGAATTCATCCAGAGTAGTCTCTAAAAATGAAAATTGTTCTCTTGCTCTGCTAATATTGGAGAGGGCTTGTGTTTCATGCATAAACCTTTATTGCCACCTTTTAAAAGTGGACTATTCTGTCACATGCTTTTCATAGCAGCTTTTGATTCTGGCACATTTTTATAGACTTGAAACAAAAATAGTGATATAATTGGAAACAGACCCCTTGTGAACTATGGTCTGCAAATTCCCAGGGAATCAAAAGTACATATCTGATTTCTAGGAAGATTTAAAGTGAAGCATTTTTGAATAAAAAGGCAGCTCACTCAATTGAATTTCAATTAAAACAAGTCTGTGGACCAAAAATGTCAGCATGATTTCAACAGCAGCTCAGCCCCAACAATAACTCCATGTTCGGTCTATACAACACAGAAGTGCACTTCAGCAATTGGTGCACTGACCTTCATCCACAAGCTTCAATCTGCTTTTATCTTTTCCTCGGTCATCTTTCAAGATAACTTCATAAATTCCAGCATCTTTCTTGGAAAACTATGTGGGGATGGGGAGAAAAATAGAATATTTTATAGCTTCTTGTGGAATCAGGCATTTGTATTTTTCCCTTCACATTTCCCTTACCATTTTCCCATTACCATCAGCTATCACAACTTACAATATGGTCAATCATACTTTTATGCATACGTCATTCCAACACCACAGCCACCACCAGAGTGCCCACCCCTCTCTAGTGTCCCTAGGGCTCCTCCCTGTTACCTTCCCTTTCCAAGTAAGCTCAGGTCTGTAGAGTCTGCGTTTAAAATTGTAATTTAAAATGTGATTATGAAACTGCCATTAAAACACACTGAACAAACATTTAGTGACATGAATAATGAACAGTTCACATAAGAACCTTTCAACCAGAATTTGGTCAGCTTGCAGTTGTGATTTTTCACTGTAAGCTTACACTGAATTTGAGACTTACAAGTCCTCCTTTGCTCTGCCTTATTAAAACTCATGATGACATATATTTGGAAGGTAGGCTCCTGCCAACACAAACTAGATAAAAATCTACACTTAAGGTGAATAATGTATCTGTCTCTATTTTTATCCTCAGGCTAAAAAGTAAATGTAGAAGGAGCCACTCACCCACCTATTAAAAAAAAAAAGCAAGTGGACCAGAGGCAAAGTGGTGGTGTCAAGCCAACAGGGGCTGCACATCCAACAAATCCATGCATATCACAAGGTGAGGGAAACTTTTGTATATGTACAGTTAATCTGGGTATGGTGGGTGTGTGGAGATATATGAGTGCAGGGACCTCTGGAGTTAAAAGAAAGTAAAGTATTACAAGTGTCTGGGACAAAGGAACACTGCATCTAGTCTCTGTTTCAGAAGAATGGAGTGTATATTCTTACTTAGTTAGAGTCACCTACCTCTGTTATCAGCAGGGTACATATTCCATCCTTAAAGTCATGCTTTTCATCCACTGATATCTCCCTCTCATCTTTGTACCATACAATATGAGTCTCCTTTGTAATATTTGCCACCTAGAACATATAATATATAGTTATACTATATAGTTATATAGTGAATCATAGTTACACTTCTTGAAATATGGGAAAGATTTATTCATTAAATAGTTCTTTTTGATGGGCAGGTATGAATCACACTGGGCAACACTTAGGGGTTATTTGTAACTCTATGTTCGGAGTCACTCCTGGTAGTGCCAGGAATATAACTGGGTTTAGCCACATGCACGGTGAACCCTAGTACTATCTCTTAAGCACAATAAAATAGTTCTGAATGCAGCATTGATATTCTCAAAGAAAAAGCACTGAATATTGAGTCAGAAGATTTCTAACAGAATTTCTAAAGGATTTCTAAAGGAATCAACTAAAGCCATTTGAATTGCTAAAGAATCCCTTAGCACTATTGTATGTGGTAAATTCCCCAAAGAGAACTATAACTATACAACAGATGAAGAAAATGTCTTGTCTCTTTAAAAGATTTCAAAATGCTTAAAAAATATTTTTAGCTGGTACTTTAATATAGGAACAAGCACTGGTAACTGCAGTTAAATCGGTACACCCTCTAAAAAGGTTTTATTAAAGAAACAGAAATAGTAAACCTCAACCTAACTTCAAAATTTTTCTTAAAGATTAAGGGCATTTTACAAAGAAATCTAATAATATTACATATAAAAATAGTATTGCTTACATACATTTTATAATGCTATTGAACTATAATTAGCAAACAACTTTATATAATTTAAAAATTTGGTATGTGAAAAATAATGTTCTAAAATGATGAACACAAAAATGTTAGTTAATATCCATTACATATGGCTTAATAAATTAACTGGGTAGCACTTTTGAGGAAGCTCATTTAAAGCCAATAACCACATGCCATGTATCATAAATCACAAAGGCTAGACAACTTCATTTAGTGAAACGGTTCTTGAGCTTCAGCTACTGAATTTTTTATGGAGACCATATTAATGTATTTCTTGTGTAATTAAAATTTATGAAAGAGTAAAGACCATGAAGATCAAGAAACAGTGATAAATATTCTAACAAATTACTGGATAAATATACATTAAATTCTCCAAAGAGAACTATAACTATACAACAGATGAAGAAAATGTCTTGTCTCTTTAAAAGATTTCAAAATGCTTAAAAAATATATTTTTAGCTGGTACCTTAATATAAGAACAAGTACTGGTAACTGCAGTTAAACCATACACACACAAACCTTCTTTATTACCCTGCAACCTGGTTTCTGAATTACAGAAAGGAACGGTGCTACAGTTCCTTGTTTCTGATAAAAATGGGTCTGGATTAGAGACTCCATTAGAACCGGAAGAAAGTAGAAGTGGACTCCATAGGTTTGGGCTTGCTTCAATATAATGACCAGTATAATTGGCCACACCTCTTGTGGAGACCCTGAAAGAGGATTACTGGCTCCCCAGGTTTTCATTTTTTAAAGCCACACTAATTTAGGCACTTGCCTACAGTACATTTTGTCTCCTTGCACCTGAGCTATCATCTGGAAGGGGCCAAAGGAACTGTTCCTGATGTAGACTCTTGCAGGAGAGGAATCCCCCGCACTGTCTAACAGGCAGTATTATTGTAACTGAGACCAGAGAGCTAGTAGAGTGGGTAGGGTGCCTGTGCTGCTTATGGACCTCCGAGCCCACCAGGAGTAAGACCTAAGCACAGTTGGGTGTGACTCCTCTCCAAAAAAAGGGGAAAAAAAAGAACCACACCCCCCAATGTCATACACATATATAAAATTGTAGTCAAGATAGCAAGGCTACAGTGGTGTTTGTACTCATGCTTATGGGGACCATATTGCTGCCCTCTAGCACTAGCTAAGCACCCAAGGACTCTCCACCAGTGTCTTCCTGTCGTTTCTTGTTGACGTCCCTCTTCCTGGCTTCTCCTTTGGTTGCCTGGTAACCTCAGTTCTGTATTCAATGTTCAAAGGGTCTAGCAGGGTCTTATGCAAAAAACTTGGATGATAACAATTTTTTTATTTTAACAATAACAATGCTTAACAAAAAGGAAGAGAAAGAGCCATTGGCTTTCTCTTATTTTTGTTTTTTATAATCAATAATTATAGCATCATTTAACAGTAAATAGGTATCACGCTAAATTGTGATTCAAAAGAAAATAGCAAACTGATCTCTTCCACATTGTATTTATCTTTGTATAATATATTAAAATTTTATCTAGTTCTTACCTTGCATTTCAATAGTACATTACATTCACCAGTCACTTCCCAGCTCAAATACTCAGCAAAATGTGGACCTATGAAATTTCAATGACATCAGCGATTATTATTAATCACATACATAAACATCAAACTTTACTATTTAATTCTCAGGTGATTAAAGTGTGGTCAATTAAAAATTTAGTTTTTTAATATTTTAATAAACTTGGGGGCTGGAGTGATAGCACAGCAGTAGAGCGTTTGCCTTGCACGTGGCCGAATGGGCGAACCTGGGTTCAGTTCCTCCACCCCTCTCGGAGAGCCCGGCAAGCTACCGAGAGTATCTCGCCCGCACAGCAAGGCCTATCCGAAGTTTCACAATGGAGACGTTACTGGGCCCACTCGAGCAAATTGATGAACAATGGGAGGACAGTGACAGTGACAGTAATAAACACATATTAGCAAATATTTTCAAATCTTTTTTCATACCAGGTATTATGAGCATAAACATTGATGCCCATTTTAATTTTCTTTCAAGATAATATAGTATTTTGTTCAAGAAATTAAAGATTTTCTCTTATTCATTGCCTATGTTTACCTTGTTTCCTGATCCATTCTTGCCTCTGGAATTCAGCTTCTTTCTGGAGCTGTTTATAAACTAAAAATTAAAAAAATAGGGATGTATAAAATTGAACTGACTAGTGTAACTATTTATGTCTATCAGCATGCAAAGGATTTACGATAACCATCTTTCTAATTTTCAGACCTTATAGTTGAAAAAAATTAAGTAACTTGCTAAGTCAAGAGACTAAGTAATAGTGAAGTCATTATGGAGATGCATGGAGCAGGCCAGCCTTCTCAGAGCTTTGTTAATGCCTCATTTCAAATCTTCATGGTTTCCATTTCAGCTTATGGAAGCTAAATTATTGTAACTGCGTTATGATGTATGATTTACAGGCTTGGCATATTCTACTTTTGTACATTTTTCTTTTCATTTAAATAATTTAGAGTAAGAACTCACTATAACAGATGCTTAATTTGCTTTTGATACCTACTGGTATTTTGCAACTTCATTGAAAACTTCTAATAATAACTACCTTCTTTATCTATAATTTAAGTGGAATCCTGCCTGTGGGCCAGGAATAAATTTGATATTCTTTAAAATTAACATTCATTTCTATGAAATTAAGTACTATGAAAGTAATAATTAAAAGTATTAGCTGAAAATTGTATTCTAACCCAAACAAGAAACAGTTCCTAATATTTTTTCACAGAACATTAAATAAAGTAATAAAGGCTTCTAGTCAAAGTTCTATAGACTTCTTACCATCTCCAATGAGAACCAGAGTTGAATGGCCAGTTGCTTTTCCATCTTGAATTTGGAAAGTATATGTTCCCTCATCCTCATCCTGGAGCTTTTCCATAAACATTTCAATTATCCCAGTGTTTCGATCAATATGCATCTTGTATTTCTTCAATATGAAATAAAGTGAGATAAATTGGTAATACAGACATTTTTACTTGGGTGATTATATGCCCAATAATGTAAAAACAACCCTCCCAAAGAAGCATAGTTTAGTAAGATTTCTTGGTAACACTCTTTTAGAAAAGCACATCCTCAAAATCCCTGTATTCAGAAAAGGAAAAATATTAGGTAGAGTATATGGATTTGGCCAGAACTGATTAATAATCACGGTCACAGTCCTCCCGTTGTTCATCGATTTGCTCGAGCGGGCCCAGTAACGTCTCCATCATGAGACTTGCTGTTACTGTGTTTGGCATATTGAATACATCACGGGTAACTTGCCAGGCTCTGCCTTGTGGGCGAGATACTCTCGGTAGCTTGCCGGGCTCTCTGAGAGGGGCAGAGGAATCGAACTTGGGTTGGCCATGTTGGCCGCTTGTAAGGCAAAAGCCCTACTGCTGTGCTATAGTTAAAAATATATATTTCTTGTAAACCATCACAAAATTTTGCTGAAAAGTTGTTTTTAGCTTCCCAATTTACCTTCAAGATTACATTATTTTTAATTAGTAGAATACCCGAAATAGGCATTATGAGAGAAGTTGATGGCATCATTCAGTGCTAATATCCCTCATACCTGCTACCTGCAAGGTATACAGCAGGCAATAAATATATGCTGAATTAACATGTGAATAGAAGTGTTTCCAGGGGCCAAGTTCACTTGCTTTATATATGAATCCTAGGTTCGCTCACCAGCACCACTTGGTCCTCTAAGACCACTGTGTGGCCCTGTTGGATTCCAAGAACCATCCAGTGAGCCATTTTGCTAAAAAATAAATGCTTCTAAACCATTTGAAGTCAATTTTTTCCTAAAGAACTGAAATTGTGCTATTAGAACTAAAATTGTCCTATTATGCTTGTATTATCATATTATCATTTTGCTTTAACCATATATATTTTTCGTCTTTAAAAAAATAGTGTAAAGCTAAATCTCAGTTCCAGGGCACACAAAGACAAATTCCATAACAGATATGAATTGATGAAGTTTCCCTATAAAATAGAATAAAGGCTCAGCTTTGGATCAATTCTGCAGTACAACTCATGTCCCAGAACTTGCCCTGAGGGAAGCCAGACTCCAACTGAGACCACATTCACCACATTTTTATTTAGTTTTTCTTTACTTTGTTGGCTTGTTGCCAATCCTACTTCTAAGAGTAGACCTATCCTCACTCTTCACCCAGCCCTGACCACCCCCCACCCACCCACCTCATACATACACACACTCACACAAATCACTTGAAGGACAAACTGTTCAGAGGCTCTTTCCAGGTAATTTGACCTAAGTCAGGAATGGCTTCCCAGCAAAATGGATGATTAGATCCAACTGTAAGAACTGTAGACTGCTCTCCATGTTTAGTCTGTGTGTCTATGCTGTGTGTACACAGCAACATGTCAGTGTGCGTGGACACAGAAAGGGGTATGTTTCTGCTTGTGTTTATGTGAGTGTGTTCGCAAGGGTTGTGAGGCTGAGAGTTGCTGTTGGTGCTTTGCCTTCCACTCCACAACCACATGGTGAATACAGTCAGTGGTTGTGGAAAATTTTAAAGATAAGTTACAAGAAGGAGAAGGGCCACAATAGACCCAGGTGTGACTTTTGCCAGCTCACACACACAATTACTATGTGGAAAGGAATGTATTGTGCAGTCTTCTGTTGTTAATCTTACTCTTTCTTTCCCTCACTATACTTTCCTCCCATGGTCTGATTTCCTTATACACCTATGATAGCACAAATAAGAGCTAGAAGCCCTAAAGCCAACTTCTTTAGTTCCATTATGTACGGATCCATTACTATATTAGTGAGCAGTGCAAAGCTCAGATATTGTTTATCTATAGAAATATATTTACATCAAAGATAATAAAATAGTTGATATAGACAATCAATTATATAAATAGACACACTAAAAGAAGTGTAGAAAAATACCCCAAAATATAAGATGTTATTGTGTTCTGTTTTTCTGTGTGTGCATGTTTGTGGTACGATGCATGACCTCTACCCCCTGAGCCACAGCCTCAGCCCTTGAGACCTGGTCTTAAGATGAATGCAGGTATCTGATTCGAGAAGAAAAGATGTGCAGGCTCTCTCCTAATTACAAGGAAAGTGGTGCTGAGTTGAATTCTGAAGATGAAGTCGCATCAAAGAATTCTGGATTTAATTTACAGGGGAGGAGGAGGAGGAAGTGGAGCAAGAGAAGGAGGAATTCTCAACAGAGGAGGAGAGGGAGAGGGAAGGGAATGTGACTAGAAAAGGAAGTGTGAAGGGGAGAGGGAATGTGAAGGGACAAGGTATGGAGAGGGGAGGGGAAAGGAATGGTGGGGAGAGGGAGAGTGTAAGGGGAAGAGTGAGGGGGAGGAGGAGAGGGAGAAGGAGGAGAAGGAGCAGATGGATGAGGAGAAGGAGGAGGAAGAGGAGGAGAAGAAGAAGGAGGAGAAGGAGAGGGAGAAGAGGAAGAAGAGGAAGAGGAAGGAGAAGGAGAAGAATACTTGCATGATGGGAAATCAAAAAGCAACAAGAAATACATGTAACTTGCCAGTGTTCAAAATATTTGCACCCTTACTTGACTATTTACTTGAGTCTTCAGTTACTCAATTTACAGAAAATGTTTTTCTGCTTAAATTTAATATAAATAATTTATTTATATAATTCTATAGAGGGATGCAAACATAAGCATAAATTTGAGAGTTGATTATCAATCTCTTCGGCCTTTTTCTAAAGCATTCGTCCTACTGGCATGAATAAAATGACAGTCTATTACTTATACAAACAATTTAAGTATATATTTCCATGGGGGCGATAGACAAATGTTTATTAATTTATTTACATAGACTTCCAGTATAATAGCAATTTTACTTTTGTGTAGCATAGTCAGTGAGTTATTTTACTTTCTTATTAGTACCCTGTGTAAATACACTTACTCTTAAAATGTGTTTTTAAAATTTGCATTTTGTTTCTAATGGATTAGTCACAAATACAAGAAAATCTCAAGTGCTAATTGTCATTCCAAATGAGTTTAATGATTATCATGTAATAAAAATAATGTTTTTTTAACTTTTTATTTATTTATTTTTTAATTTTTAGTAGTGAGACATCATGAGGTACAGTTACAGACTTACACATTTTTGTGCTTGGGTTTCAATTATACAATGATCAAATACCCATCCCTTCACCAGTGCCCAAAAAATAATGCTTTTTTATTGGAGGCAGTTAAGTTTGTATTTTAGTCACCAAGGGAAGCATTGATTAATTTTTGTGTACCTTTAGAAAAATCATAAGAAGAGCCAGAATATTATATATAAAAATGATATATACCAACATATACATCAAAAGATTGTAAGAGTCTTTTGTCTAAAAATGTCATAGATTGTCATTTCTGAGTTTTTAAAGATCTATTAAATTGTTTAACCACAAAAGTAGTGCATTCATTACTTTTTTCCTGCATATTTTGGAGCCATTGGAATACCAGAAACTATTTTTTTGCTGATTCTTCGAGCTATGTCCCTATTGGAGTTTCCAAAGCAAGTATACAAGTTCACTTTTCCTGCATTTTGGAAAGTTATTGGGATAAGCATATAAAAGTGGCTATTTTTTCCTGGGCCTTCAAACCAGGTCCTAGTTGGGGTTTCTAATTCGTGTATTTATATAACTCCTTGACTTCTCAAGAAAGGCAGCTCTGTTTGCATGGGCTGCTATATTTCCTGATATGCTTAAGAGAGTTTGGTTTATGGCTGCCGTCCTGGAAAAATTATTATTAAAACCCCTTTCATTCTCAAAAGTCTTCCAGTTTGAATATGATATAATCAGGCTATACTTTTCTCTACATTTTCACATGTGAAAATGATTTAAATTTCCCTGCCACATATCCAGTGGTTTTCATAACAACATATGTGTTAGGACTTCTCCAGTGTATTAAACAATGATAGGCTTAGAAACCCAAAAAGTACAGAACTTACCGGCCCTTCAAAGATTTCTTGGTCATTAAATACGAAGTTTACTTTGGCATTGCTGGACAGCTTTTCAGCCTGCATCCAAAACCGTACCTGGCCTTTCTCCAAAATTTCAACTGCCAACTCTGATTTTGCTGGGACAGCTATGAAAAACAGAAATAGGAATGATAATTACACTGGTAGCCATTTTTTGGGTGCAGATTTTCCCAACTCAATAGAAATGAACGGTTAACACCTTGCAGTGAGAAAGCATTGTAGGGAAAGCATCATATTGAGAGACAAGAGATTAGAATCCGAGTTCTAATACTGTCAGCTTGGGAAAATCATTCGCTTTCTCCAAGTCATAGAAGTCTTCACTGTATAAACAAGGAAAATGAGGATATCTCCCAAGTGTTTGGTCATGAGTGCAAATTCCTACTATCTACATCCACTGAACTCAGTACTCACAGTTTTGCTGCTTGTGTTTGGCAGCTCTGCAGGAAACTCCATTATTAACAGTACTATAAATCATGGTGCTTAAATAACAATTAGAGAGGAGAGAGGAACACGGGAACACTTATGGAGGGAACTGACACTGATGGTGGGATTTGGTGAAACATTGTATGTCAAAAACCCAACTATGAATAGCTTTGTAATTCACAGTGCTTTGATAAATTAAAATTTGAGGGAAAAAAACCTGAAGAGGACAAAAAGAGTCTGACTTCTGTTGAGTATGTGAGTATTAAAACCCCTTTCATTCTCAAAAGTCTTCCAGTTTGAATATGATATAATCAGGCTATACTTTTCTCTACATTTTTGTTTGTACATCACAACTGAAGGAGTGAAGGAGTGCAAACCTCAGTGAACATCTCTGCAAGGCAATGTGCAATTCCCAGGAAGCAGCATAGTCAAGCATATTTGGGACCCCAATCACTGCAACATAGACAACAACAATGAAAGGAAGATTTTTTGTTTCCTCAGCAACAAAAAAGCTGAGAAGAGTGAATGTGTCTTCTGTCTATGTCTTTGTGACTCTTTACTGTGACTTGGATTAGGTTTATTTAGGGACACTAACAAATGTGATTGATTTTTTAAGATGAGCTTTGGAGGACTGGAGCATAGATCGAGTCTGCTCTTAACAACTGTGATATCAGCAGGTTACTGATCTCTGAGTCTTAATTCGCTTGTTTGCATATAAATAGAATTGAACTGAATGTCCTTATTGGACAACACATTTTCCAGCTCCAACATCCTATTATATTAATTAATTCAAAGTATTTGGGAAGGAATCACATTTTGTTTTTCAACACTTATACTCACTTTAGAGGTTTTAAAAATGGTTTAAAATATCCATCTAAATAATTGATTTTTCTTACATATACGAAATAAACTAGCTTGTCATTTAAATCTTATCCTACAATAGTATTTAACATTCATTTACTTCTTCGAACAACCAAAATTTTCAGAGGCAAATAATGGAGTCCCAATCCAGAAACAATATCAGCACACAGCATTGCCTGCATCTCATACAAAACAAGGAAAATCTCTGATTTATACCTGTGTTGGTTAAGTTGTTTGTGTCTGAGTGAAATTTAAAGTACTGACTGACAACTCTCAAAATCAGTTTCTGAATTTCTTACAACTTGGAAATGTTCTTCACAAAGTCTTGACCTCCAGCTTTGGAGCCCCCTGTCAGAGGTGGTTCCAAGACATATATTATAGAAATACAAGTTTCTTTTCAAGTTTAGAAATCCTAAGCTTCTTGGTGGTTCAGAGCAATAGTACAATGGGTAGGGTGTTTCCCTTCCATGAGGTTGAACCAAGTTTGATCCCTAGCATCCCCTATGGCCCTCAGAGAAGGAATGATTTCTGTGCACAGGAGTAAATCTGAGCATCATTGGGTTAGGTCCAAGTCTCTCCCCCTTTCCCCCAAAGAAAACCTAAGCTCCTGTCAGGAGCATTTATGAAGGAAAATTTCATCAACCTTTGCTTTTAATGTCACCTTAAATTTTTTAGCACACACTACATTTTAAACCGTAAGGTTCACAAACTTGTACCAAGTGTTCATTTTTCATATGTTCAAATAACCCTTTTTGGAGCAATAGCACAGCAGTAAGGCGTTCGCCTTACAAGCGGCCAACATGGCTGACCTGAGTTCGATTCCTCTGCCCCTCTCGGAGAGCCCGGCAAGCTACCGAGAGTATCTCGCCCGCACGGCAGAGCCTGGAAAGCTACCCGTGACGTATTCGATATGCCAAACACAGTAACAACAAGTCTCATGACGGAGACGTTACTGGGCCCGCTCGAGCAAATCGATGAACAACGGGAGGACAGTGACAGTGAAGCTTTAGAGAGTATTTTCCTTTCACCATAGTGTTTTCATTGTTTAATTCTGCTATAGCATTGTTCCAATGCATAATGAAAGGAACAGACATCATCTCCTGAGCAGTGCATCCAGGTGGGCGGATATGAACTCCTAAGTCGCACCTTATGCTCTGAACATTGATCTCCTCCTTACCCTAATATCACTCACTTGGTGATAGATGTTATTGTTCCTGTTACAGGCCACCAAGGAGAGTGAATATAGCATCAGAACACACTGAATATAGAATCACCTATCACCTATCATCCTGCTGCTCATCAATTTGCTCAAATGGGTGCCAGTAATCTCCACTTGTCCCTGTCGCGTGCTAGTGTAGCCCAATGGTGTCTGCTCGCTCCGGGAACATGAAGAGCATGGATTTAGAATACTTTAGATATTATAAATGATGACCAATACTCAATGAAGCCAGATTTTCTTCCTCTCCCACCTTTGTTGATAACAAACTGAATTTCAGGAAAAAGTAAAAATATCTCTGAGTCCCCAGGTTGCAAAGCTAGACAGGTTTTGTTAATGAAAAACTTAAATAAGGCTTCAGCTCTCTAGGATCAAACTCAAGAATATTTCATCACACTTTTTCATTATCCCTAAATAAACCTAACCAAAACCACAGTAGAGAGTCACAGAGACTTACCCAGAGAGATAAATTCTTCCTATTTATAAAATTTTTCCCCACCCCACACTGCTTTCCCTTTGTTGGTTGTGATGTTGTTAGAATAACAGGTCACTTGCCTGGCTATAGTTGCATGCACACTAATTGTGGTGCTTTCGGGGATGGAACACCAGGTCACACAATTGGCCAAAATGTTCATTGATGTTCCAATTCCTTTAGTTGTTGTTCCACACTTAAAATTCACATGGTTTGCATTCTGCACTTATACCTCATGCTCTGCTGTGCTGTTTTGGTTGAATAAAGTTTGTTTTGAAAATATTATAGCTGAGACAAAAAGTCACCAGTACTTGGTAATATACAAAGGAGTCAGGCTACTGGTTCTAGGGCAGTAAGTTTGTTTTGAAATCAGTGCTGTTGAAATTTTGGAAGAGTGATCGTCTTCCTAGAAAATTGCATATCTATAGATGTAGAAAGCTTTGCTAATAGTCTGGATTAGGATATAGCTTCTGGATCCCTGTGTTAGAGAAAAAGCAAGTAGTGAAAAAAACTAAAGAGTAAGGAGTGAAAAAAATTCTGAGTTTAAATAATAAATATATAATGTTAACCTTCTATTTATTTCTCAAATACAGTTGAACTTTCTCAATAACCCACTACTTTGGCCAATGAGAACAGATTGTATCAGCTTAGTGGAACTTTCCAAGTGTCATTTCAGACTTTCTCATCTTCTCACAGTTCTTAAGTGAGAAATTTAATCATTTATGTGGAAAGTGCTCTATTGAGGGGTTTATAGAAAGTTCAGAGGTATTATTTTTCTGACCAAGGCTTCTTTACCTTATTTTCTAGGTGTTCAAAATAGAAGCAACTATCTTTATGTCACTTATGTAAACTGATACTTCTTTATGTAACAGAGCATGGAATATATTTTGTATGTGGTATTTCTTATGTCAAAAAACAGTATTTCCAGAAAATACATCTGTCGCTAAGAATATGTATGTCCCATTGAATGTTCTCAAGAGCCTCTGAATTTCATTAGCATTGCCATCTGACCAATTCCAGAAGTCACCACCAAGCAGGAATTCTAAATGGTGAATTCTAAATGGTGAATGCACTGTGAATACTTACTTGGGAACTTGTGCTCCTGGCTGAGAGCAAGTAAACGTTTCATTTCTGTAGGAAAATAAAATAACAATTAGGGCTAGAGATGTGACTCAACAGTAGAGTAGTTGCCTTGCATGCATGAGGCCATTGATTCAAGTCCTTGGCACTGTACCCCTCCAAAATAATAAAACTAAAACAAAAAAATAAATAAGATTTATAAACTTTTAAAATGGTTAGAAGATGGGACTGGAGGAATAGCACAGCAGGTAGGGCATTTGCCTTGCATGTGGCCGACCCGGGTTCAATTCCCAGCATACCATATGGTCCCCTGAGCACCGCCAGGGGTAATTCCTGAGTATAGAGCCAGGAGTAACCCCTGTGCATAGCCAGGTGTGACCCAAAAAGCAAAATTAATTAATTAATTAATTAATTAAATGGTTAGAAGAATAATTATACTGTACTACTGAAATGAGAGTCATCTGATCTTGGGGAATTGTTCAGGGGGAAAAAACAATATTAGACTTGTGAATTAACTGGTTTTGGACTTACCTTCTTCATCTATCAGGTAGCTTGATGCTATTCCATCAGTGTCTGTTACATCACAGGAGTAAATGCCCAGGTCCTCCGTACCAAGGTCTTTAAAGGTCATTTTTGTCCTTCAGAACAAAACACTTTTTAAAATGGAGGCACTCATGTGTATAGCCTGGGGCCCACCCTCCTGAGGCCTTTACATGTTTTACCCCCTCATCAGGAGTACTTGTTCCTATCCCCTTTCTCCACCTTAAACTTACTCACTATCACTACTTCTGGGAAGACTTTTCTGGCATCCTCCCAGGGGTGCTGAGTACACTAGGGGATTCTGGTACAAATCCTCTATCCTCATAGAAGATATCTATCCTCATTTATACTATGTGGTACATTGATTTTCATCCACATAAAGACACTTGGTTTATCATCTCTTATTGAGAAGCTGGAAATTGTCGTCACAAAGCAGTTTGCTGTTGCTAAGTATGGGTGGGTCTATAAGTCACCACCTGCATTTCCCCCTTCACTCCCTAATTTTAGCACTTCCTCTATTGTCTTCCTCACTATCTGTACATTCTGCACTCCCTCATATATAATTACAGTGCTTTAGGGACAGGTTAATTTCATTTATTGTTGTATCTTTGTCTGACATAAAACGTATAATTAATACATATTTGTGGAATGAATAAGTGAATAGGTCAGTGGTGCAGTTTTTGATATAAATTTGGTGACTAATATGGCAAATCATATTGCTAGTCAGTCATTAAGATCAGCCACACACTTAAATGTTACTCAAGTGGACAAGCTAGAAGAAAAATTCATATTTAGTTTTTTTTGGCCAAATTTATATTTTTCTCAAGGGACTTTTAGAGCCTAGTGGCACCAAGATGTCACTAAGTTATATTCAATATTTCCTTGTCATTCATCAACATAATTATTATTTATTTTATTTCTGAGATATTCTAATAATAGAAATACTTATGAATATTCTGCTTTACCAAATATAATCCAATTTGTTGGTTTTATATAAAACATAAACCTTGATAAGCAAAGTGAAAGAAACTCTTTTCTAAAGCAAAAAGAAAGCAAAAGAACATAAAATAATACCCTTTCCTGTCTCCATTTTTATTTAAGGAAAAAAATCCAAAACCCATTAAAAGTGGTTTTATAGGAAAGGAAGGGGAACTGGGGTTGAAGAGATACCTCAAAGGGCTGAGTGCTTGCAAGGACTGTAGGAAGCCTGGCTGGGTTCCACCCAGATCCCAGGCACAGCACCTTATATTCCCCAAGTAGTGCTAGCAGTGAGCACAAAGTCAAGAGCAGCCCCTAAGCTACTCTTTCCCCCCAAGGGTACCCAGTATGCCCCTTCACCACCAAAGGAAAATGAAAGAAATGCCAACTGAGTACCTCTATTCTGCGCTTCTGAGATAGAGTTCTTGTTTTGTTTTGTTTTGTTTTGTTTTGCTTTTGGGTCACACTGGGTGGTGCTCAGGACTTATTACTGACTCTGCACTCAGGGTCTCCCAAGCCCCACTGCTGGTCTCCCAAGCAGTGGGGCTTGGGAGACCCTAAGTGGTGCCAGGGTTGGTACCCAGGCCAGATGAGTGCAAGGTAAGTGCTCTACCTGTGTTACTATTGCTCTAGCCTCCAGGTAAAGTTCTTTCTAATGTTTTATTCTTTACTGTATATTATTGTGGTAGTGAAAAAAAGCATAAAATATTCCTAATCCCTTTAATTGACCTTATCTTACTTAAACAAACAGTAAGTTCTTCCTTGTCCCTCAGAAGAATCTTTCTTCATCATTACTTTCATGTTTTCAAATTCTTATAGGATAATGAGAATAATCTTTGGCTTTTATGTCAATAAAGGTTTTCCTAATTTTTTTGGTTTCAGGGTCATACACGGAGGTGTTCGGGGACTTATGAGAACTTTGTACTTAGGGTATGCTGTGGTGCTGGGGATGAACTTGGGCTCCTGCATTGAAAGCAGGCACTCTAGCCAGCTGAGCTCTTTCCCTAGCCACCAAGCTTCTCTAATAATTTAAATGATATAATATATGGGAAAGCACTAATTTGTTTGTGTTTTAGCCCATGCCCAATGGTGCTCAGGGCACCATGCAGTGGCAGGGGTTGAACTCAGTGTCCCTGAATGCACGGCAGCCTCCTAAGCCATCTCCCTGATTTCTCTGACAAAGCCCCTTAAATGATGTGGGAAGTACTTTATAAATCTAGGAAGTATTTTATAAATCTAATAATTTTTAAATATTTATACAAGTTATTACTTTTTGTATTACCAGACATAAAATATTTGTGATTTTACTTGCTTATACCAATTACTTAAAATGGAAATCAAAGAACTTACTTTGTTTTTCTCTAATAAAAGAAAGCCCCTCCCTTATTATGATCGAGACAGTTCATACTTGTTGCCTTTGCTTTCCGTTTCTAATCTTGGAGAGTCTTTTGTGGATACATAATCTTTGGACCAAACGAATTCAGAATTTGGACCCATCTGATCACATTCGTAGTTCAAGGAAATGACTCCATCATCATCGACAGTGACAACAACCTCTTTGGTTCCTAGGTGATCAAAAACAAGATACATTTTCAGGTTAAAAAGCAACCTTTTAACTTCAGATTGAAAGGGAACAACCCAATTTTTCACTGAGGACTTCTGCTCTACAATTTAATTTGATACACTAACATGGAATTACACAAAAGAATGTTTCTTAGAGGTGATGCTGTGGATAGTATTGTTTGTCCACGAGTAAATAAAAACTGGTTGGTGTGACTGATGGCACAGCTGTGGGATTGGGTTGATAAACAATAATGGTGATGACAGCCTGAAGAAAGAGGAACTCAGTGATTCTCCTCCAAAACCAATTTACAACATTTGCTTCAATGAAACTCTATCCAACTAATCATCGAGGGAATTTGAAGGGGAAAACGCAGAGGGAATAAGAATTTATCTATATTTACATGCTAAAAGTTTGTAAATTATTTTAGAATGAGAAAATATATGAAAATACACCAGGAAAGATAAATCAACTTAAGGATGTTCTTCCAGAGACTAACAATAGCAACGGAGAAACAACTGTTATTAAACTATATGGAAAGTCAAATTAACATAAGATTCCAGTGCTTTGAGAAGATTGATATTAGATTAAAATATACCATTCAGTTGATGTTTTGAATTCATTTTTTAGCTTAATAAATTATAGCTGCATCTAACAGTGAAATTCTGAGAGTTTCAACTGCATATAAAACGTTCATTTTTATGCCTAAACCTGTTTTGAAGGGTAAAATATTCTTTCAAATTGACACTCATTTAATTGCCAGTCTAAACTTGATTTGTTAAGGTAGGTTTATTTTTGTATGCTTATTTAAATATCCATTTGGAAAAATAAGCTCAATCTCAGAAGTGTACAACTTTACTTTTTAAAAATGCATAAAAATCTTCCAATACATACTCCCCAAGTGATTTATAGCATTTTCTCAAGATTGTATTGTAAGAAGCAAGCAGATTAGCTTGCTGTTCAATGTCCAATAATACTTGTATGGGAAATAATTGCAAAGCTCCACTAAGAGAATGCCCAAAGGAAATGAGTGCCCTCAGATAGTGAAGAGTCCATGAGAGTCTTCATTCTTAGTCTGCCAATTCATTAAATTTATGCACTTACTCTCAGACATGTGTGTTTCAATTGTAAATCTTCAAAATGTGAAATTACTTTTTGGCTGTGTAATATTTCCAGCCATATCTGGCGGTGCTGAGGGCTAGTCCCAGTTAGGTGCTTGGGGTATCTGACCTGGGTCTCTCACATATGCTCCAGCCCTTTGCATCAAGCTCTCAAGCCCCTGAGAACAGAACCAGGAACAAACAGCCCGAGTACTGCTGGATGTGATCCCCCCCACACACACACACACAAAAACCCAAATTCTTAAAGCGTTATTCTTGTATTTATCTATATACAGATTTTTTTATTCCTTATGTGACATGTCCACCAAAAACCAAACCAAGCAAAAAAGGGTTATAATATGGGATAGGCACTGCTAACTCGAAGTGTCAAGTGCAATCCTGCATGCAGGAAGCCCCGTTTGATCCCTGGCAGCCCAATGGTCCCTAAAGCACCATTAGAAGCAATGACCTGAGCATAGAGCAGGAGGTGCTCTGGAGCATGGCTGGATGCGGCTTCCAAACGAAAAATAGAATTTTACCGAACGTGAGTGCTATTGAGTAATATTTTGTTGTTTCTGTTTTAGTTATTTGTTTAGGAGGCCATACCTGGTGGTGTGCTGAATTATCACTCCTAGTAGTGATCAGATGATATGGGTTGGCCATGCAGAAAGCAAGTACCTTATCCCCTGGGCTATCTCTCCAGCTCCATTGAGTAATATATTTAAGTAAAATGAAAACAAAACCACATTAATTTTGAACTTATAAAATCAAATACTCCTTAAGCTATTTAGTTGCATTTTAATTTTCCAAAAACTTACACTGGATGTTTAACTTTATTTAAATTTAATTTTTTTTTTAGTTTAGGCAGTGTGATTTACAATACTTTTAGCGATACAAAAGGATGTTTAACTACTTAAACACTTTACTATAGGGTGAAAGGCAGAAATTTTGTCTTCAATATTTTCTGTAAGTGACAAAGACTAGATTTAAAAACAAATTTAAAAGAAAAAATAAGTTTATAATTAGAATGTTTATTATATTGGAGGGCTGGAGCAATAGCACAGCGGTAGGGTGTTTGTCTTGTGCGTCGCCAAGCTGGTCCAGCCGGGTTTGATTCCTCCGCCCCTCTCAGAGAGCCCGGCAAGCTACTGAGAGCATCTCACCCACACGGCAAAGCCTGGCAAGCTCTCCGTGACATATTCAATACGCCAAACACAGTAACAAGTCTCACAATGGAGATGTTACTGGGCCCGCTCAAGAGGATGAACAATGGAAAGACAGTGCTAAAGTAGACAGTGCTAAATTATATTGAAACTTGTTTTACAAAACTTAAGACCAATATTTGATAAATAGACAAGTTAGAATAAAGCTGTCAACAAATAAAATATTATAATTGAGGTGTATTTTCTATTTATAGTGAATTCAAAGTTTGATTTTCTCTCTGACAAATCAATATTTCTCTCAGTTGGTTAAAATATAACTGTAAAGGCACATTTCTAAAAGGTGAAAACTTTGTAAAATCAAATTCATTGAAAATATTTAAAAGCAAATTATTTAAGCTAATTTTTGAATGCAAATAACAATTTTATTAGAAAATAATGTTTAAAACACAACATGGCAAAGAAGGAGTGCAATTTAAACAATAATTGTGTATATATATGACAAAATTATTGAATTAAACTCATCAATAAAAATTTTACAGCTTCCCTATTATCATGAATGTCATTACAATGCTATTGTCATCAGACTCTTTCAATATCGTGTTTCAAATTTGAAGCCTTGTTTTCTCAATTATTTTGTGGGTTTTTTTTTTTTTTTGCTTTTTGGGTCACACCCAGCAATGCACAGGGGTTACTCCTGGCTCTGCACTCAGGAATTACTCCTGGCAGTGCTCGGGGGACCATATGGGATGCTGTGATTCAAACCCAGGTCGGCAGCGTGCAAGGCAAGGCAAACATCCTACCAGCTATGATATCGCTCCAGCCCCTCAATTATTTTATCAACACAATATTTTGAATAAAGACAATTTAGCTTCCTACAATCATTATTTGGGCTCCTGTTGCTGTAATTGTGATGACCAGATCCCTTGGTGCTCAAGGATCACAGCTACATCCAGCTTACCCAACCAGGCAAGGCATGTGCTCTCATACTTGATTCACATTCTCAGACCCCCAGTAAGGACATTTTTTAAAAGTGGCTCATTCTTTGACAATAATATCTATTATAGGAAATGGTATGGGGGACTGAAAGACAACTCAGTGGCTGGGCATATACTTTGCATGTAAAAGGCCCAGATTTTAACCTGTACTGCATGGTTCTCTGAGCACCACGAGGAGATGGAAGGAGAAGGGAGGGGAGGAAGGAAGAAGGGAAAGGAAAGAGAAAAAATGAAAGAGAGAGGGAGAAAAAAGAAAGGGAGAGAGGTAAAGGAGAGCGAGAAGGAAAGAGAGAGGTAAGAAAGAAAGAATGGGAAAGAGAGAAAAGAGAAGAAAAGAAAGGAAGGAAAGGAACTGAAGCTGCCTTTGAGAAATAAAAGCATACTTTTTGTATTCTGCATCTACAAAGAGAGAAGGTGCAGTGGTTTTGGGGACTACACAGAACAAATGTGAAAGGTTTAAGACAAAAGACATTACTTGGAAAATTTAAAAGTAAATAAAACTAAAAATAAACTCAGAGTTATCTTCTTTCTTACAAGGAATGATATGTTGGATGGTAGGTTTCTTTTTTGTGTAATAAAGGGTATTTCACAATTTATTTTATTATCCTAATCTTAACAATAATAAATAGTTGTTGATAACTAGGCAATAGTAAGTAGTAGTTATAAACAATGCTAGTGATAAGGGAAGTAGTTTATTTTTTGGAGGACGAATTTTTCCACATACTAAAATCTATGAGGAAGTAATGATAGAGTTACTTAATTAAGAGATTTGGGGTTAAAAAAAAGTTCTATCACTGTTTTGCAAAGGATAAATTATATCCAATGGATGGATTTTAAAATCTACTCAAGGAAAAAACTGAGAACAACCTATGAATAACCTATGAATTAATGACAAGTCTAGCTAACAGCTCCCAGGTTCATCTGCTAAACAGTATCTGTGGAGATAAATCTGGAAAAGAGGCAGAGACGAAAAGTAGAGCATTCTCAGATTTTCTTTTTAATTTCCTGCAGTCTAACTGAGCTCTTGCCAAGTGCTGAGTTACTGTCAATCATGGTTGAATTCTGATAAATACCTAAAGTATCACATTCTGTAAAATTAATTGAATGTTATGATCAAGATGGTTCACTTAACCAAGTTTGAGTCTAAAGTACAATTCACAAGCTCAATTTCATTCTAGAGTAACCCAGGTAGCTAAATAAGCTAACAAAAATAAATCTAGGTAACTAAATAAGCTAACAAAAATAAATCTAGGCCAGGGTTAGTCCTAGAGATTCCCATTTAATTGCTCTGGAATTGAATCAGTGTTTTTCAAGAAGTTCCTAGCATGATTCTAACATGCTGAGAACAACTAGCTGAATGAGATAGGCTAGTAAGCAAATATAAGTGCCATTTTCTAAATTGCCACTTGAGCTCATCTGGCTTCCTGGTGCATAATCTCTCTAATCTCTGTCACTAAGCCATTGAGCACATATTAGCATTTTGGACTATACCTGCTACTGGGACCAAACAAATTTTTAGCAACTGGGATTGTTATGGGTCCTTATTTAGTAGATCAAAGTATTATATTCTTCTAACCTATCTTATTCCAAGGTGGACCCCCAACCTAATTTCCTCTGGCCAACTATCTGCTGGAGCCTCAGCCTGACTTTGCCTGCCTGCTGCTGGGTTTCTGCTAACAATGCCTACTATTCTTACTGCCAGTGATGTGTGGTCCTTCAGACCAACTGCCACACCTGGTTCATCCCAGCTCTGCTCTACCATCTGATCTGGCTCAACCTGCCTCCACTTACATAATACTCTTAGACCTGGGCGACCAATATATTCTGTTTCTGAAATGTCAAAAATAAACTATTGAAGTGTATTTTATATAGCAACAAATCCACACTCAATATTTTAGCTTATTTTTCAGCTTATAAATTTCTTGGTAAAACCTGACAGAGACTGATTATTCTATTACTTGTATCTTCTTTACTAGCAAGATCAGATTTTGCATCTGTGGCTAATCTACATCTGCTAACATATTCAATGACTTCAAAGAGAGACTACTAACTGAAGTGGATTGGGTTAATTTTTAACTGGAATTCAAATTATACTTGAGGTATCTTGTTTGATGCATCTGAGGACTGCTATTATGTGAGCTTTATTTTCTCTCTGTGTTCCTATTAATGTATTATAAAATGTATTATAAATAAATTACTTTATGAAAACACTTGATCACTTGACATTCCATTACTCATTGGTTTGCTTGAGCAGGCGCCAGTAATGTCTCCATTCATCCCTGTTGAGTGCTAGTGAAGCCCAATGCCGTCTGCTCATTCTAGAAACACAAAGAGTCTCAAAACGATTGTTCAGGGTCTTGACGAAGAGGTCTGACCATCTCTTAGGTGGGCAGCCACACGATCTTTTGATGTCCCCTGGAATCCAGTCGGAAACGGCTCTAGTCCAGCGGTTGTCTCCAAATCGCGTTACGTGTCCTGCCCATCTGATTTTCTATGCCTTGGCAAATGAGACAGTGTCCCTAACACTTGACCGTCGACAGAGGTTGGAACTCCAGATTCTTTCTCTCATTTGACTGAAGTGTGATATTCCAAGCATAGCTCTTTCGATTCCTCCTTGGGAGATCCGAATAGTGTTCCCATCCTGTTTTCGTAGGGCCCAGGTCTCTGAGGCGTATGTTAATACAGGAAAAACAGTGGAATCGAAGAGATGTGCCCAGAGCCAGAGGTTCTTCATCCTCTTAGCTATTTTTTCGATGCTCTTGAAGGTGTTCCAAGCTGCTCTCTTCCTCCTGCGCAACTCAGGTGCCAGGTCATTTGTCATGTTGACTTCTCAACCTAGGTACATATACCTGTTGCATTCGGAGATGGTAGTTCCATTCAGAGAGAATGGAATGTCAGTAACGAGATCATTTCTCATAAACATTGTCTTCGTGAGATTCAGCTATAGTCTGATCTTTCCACACTCACGGTTGAAGTCGGCCAGCATTTGTTTCACTTGGCTAATGTTTGGTGTTATTACAATGATGTATCAGCGAAGTGGAGGTGGTATAGTTGCTGACCATCTATCTTCACTCCCATTCCTTCCCATTCCAGTCATCGCATGATGTTCTCGAGGGTGGCACTGAGGAGTTTTGGTAAAATGGTATCACCCTGCCAAACCCCTCTCTTGACATCAATGATCACTTCCTTGTAAAATGGTGAGATCCTGGTAATGAATCTGTAATACAGCTCATGGAGGATCCTGATGTATTGAGTTTGAACGTCCTGTTTGGCTAGGGCTTCGATGACCGCTTCAGTCTCAACAGAATCAAAGGCCTTCTTTAAATCAATGAACGTTAGACAGAGTGGCATCTTGAACTCCCAAGAAACCTCAATAAGCTTGGTTATCCTGTGGATATGGTCGATTTTGTGGAATCCTTTTCGGAACCTGGCTTGCTCGCATGGTTGTCCTTCATCTAGTGTTCTGCCAACCCTATTCAGGATGACTTGAGTGAACAGCTTGTAGACGACAGACAACAGGCAGATTGGGCGATAGTTGCCAATCAATGTCATGGATGTCTCTCTTCTTGTACAGTAGTACAGTCCTGCTGGTTTTCCAATGGGATGGAAACTTGCATTCAGACAGGTAGCGTGTGAAGAGCCGAGCCAGTGTATTGATGAGTACTGACGACAGGTTCTTCAGGTGTTTGGGTCTGACCTTGTCTGGGCTGGGTGCTGTTCTCTTCTTTACCAACAAAATAGCCTGTCGGATTTCGGAAGGGAGAACATTGGGAATGACATATCTATCTTGTAGAATTTGGTATTTGAGCAGGTGGATGTGACTATCAAAGAGATTTGAGTAGAAATCATGGATAATCTCCATTGCCCTTGTGGAAGATGAGATGGATCCATCAGGATGTCAGAGGGCAGTCATCTTGGTCTTATAGTTGACGAAGGACAGGCGGGCATTGCAAATGCTTTACCCGGCCTCTGCCGCATCTGCCAGCACTTCTTTCTTTGAGGTCTTCCTTTATCACTATTCTTCACTGCTTTGCAAGCTCGAATGTTCGCTTGTGGTTGCCTGAGGCTTGTGCCAAGCCACTTTGGGGAGTGAGCGCGAGAGTTTTCGAAGACAGGCATCTTTTTGTGGCTATCTCTCTCTGCGTTCCTCGCACAATCATGGAGGTGCTCCACCAGTCAACTGTATTCCTTGTCAATGTTGTCAACAATGGCATCTTCCCATGTTGCTGCAATAGTGCCAAAGAGCTCCCAGTTGGTGGTTGTTCTGTGAGTTCTCTTCTTAAACTTTGCAGCCCTTTCTCTCTGCTCTGTGAAGTATAATTTTGCATGAAGGAGACAGTGGTCCAATCCTGTTTGGAATTTTGCAACAACAAGCAACATCAGTCAGGCAAAACCATCGATTGAATATGATGTGGTCAATTTCATTGTGAAACCATCCACCAGGAGACTCCCATGTCTAATGTTTATATTCGGCCTTCTGGAACTGTGAGTTACCATGGATGGTCTTGGTTGACATGATGAACTCAAACAGTCTCTCACCCTGTTCATTCCATTCTAGGCCATGGGTCCCGATGTGGAGTTCTTTGGCTGATCTTCTCGGTCCTATCTTGGCATTAAAATCACCAACAATGATCTTGTAGAAGGTGTGGTCTTCTTTATAGAACTTCTCCAGCTCCTTGTAGAACTTCTCAATTTCTCCTTCATCATAACTGGATGTTGGTGCATAGACAATGAAGATAGAAACTGCCGGCAGTGAGCCACATCTATTCAAGTGTAATCGTCCAATTCGAGTTGTTAGGCATTCGAATGAATCAATGCTCATGGCCAAGTTCGTGTTGACAAGGACACTGACACCACCAACTCCTCTTTTGTTGCATGTTCTGAGGAACAGTTCTTCTCTAGTGTCGAAAACGGCGTGATGTGATTGATGCCTTCTCGTCTTGGTCAGACCAATGATGTCGTACTTGATCTTTTGTGCTTGTACCATCAGGTCTTCCATGGATGCATCTGATGCCAGTGTACGTGCATTGAAAGTACAGTCATTTTTGTCCTTCTTTGTTTTACCACCTAGTTTGGCCTTGAGATTTTATCAGCCTCTCCTTCCTCATCCTTCTTAATGCTGCCTTATTGGTGGCTCTTTCAGGGTCAGGGGAATGAGACCCATTGTATTTACTGGTTTTGGCATATCAAATATGCCACGGATAGCTTGCTAGGCTCTGCCGTGGGATATTCTCAGTAGCTTATCAGGCTCTCCGAAAGGGAGAGAAGTTTCTAGGGTGGCTTCTAATAACCCTTGCAGGTGTTCCCACGGTTCAAAGCATATTTGAACCCTATCAAATATGGTGCAGTAATCTTGTATTAAGTGTCTTATGATGTCTCCAGAAAGTGTCCTGGAGCGTGGTGGCGACTGGGTGGAGGTAGTGGAGGTAATGGATGTTTGCCAATGAGGTATTTATCTGGTATCAGTAGGGTGGGTCTTCTGTTTATAATCCCTGGATCATGGAGGTTGGTGGAAGCAGACAGGGACTTCTTTATGGAATAACAACCCAAATTTCATATCCCATCTCTTGAAATTGATATGCACCCATTCTCATGCCCCATCCATTCTAACACAAAATAAATATCTGGGTAAAAATAATATATCATATAGTTAGCAAAATCAGTAAATACAGATTACCATAGACTAAATATATATATATATATATATATATATATATATAGTTTTTTACAGGGACATATATAACTTTGGTACTTAGTTTATAGCCTATTCAGCCATGGGAAATATTTTATGAAAAACAAGTTTAAGTGTCTCCTAATTTACATGTTTCTTATTTTATATTACTTTATTTTATTTTATTTGGGGGCCATACCTAGCTTCACTTGGTGCTTACTCTTAGTTCTGCACTCAGAGGTCACTCCTGGCAGTGTGGAGATGGGGTGGGATGGAGAAGCATTTGTGGTGCTGGAGAATCCTGGGATTGGCTTGTGCAAGGCACTGGACTTTAAACATCCCAGGATCTGTTTTTATATTATAAGCTCTGGGTGAATTAATTTAGAATCATACCATATAGATGTTTATGGGGCTTATTTGTCCTTACATACTAAGAATAGAATGGTCACAGTCTGATAGGTGTCTTACTCCAGATCAGTAAAACAAGCCTTTCACCTAGGAATTTGCTAGTAGATTTATAGTGATGGATTTGCTATTGGCATGCCTTTCTGAGACAATAGCTGTATACATAAAGAATCAGCTTAAGTTTTGATTTTTTTGGTCACTCAAACTTGGAGTATGCTGCTGACAGGGTGCTTTAAATTTTTTAGTAATTAGATTCAAAGTTTAGGATTATCCAAATGTTGTTCTTTCATTCTGCAGTTTTAGATTTTGCATTTCTTTTGCATGTCCATTAGGTGCCTTTTATTTCCTCTCACTTGACAACTAAAGTCTCTGATTTATATAGAAATATGTGCTCTGTAGTCTTCAGCACCACTTTTCCTTAGAATTTATGTTCCTAGCATTTTTCTGCTCTCTTATGAAAGTTTGCAAAGGGAAGTTGTGGCGTGGCACTCTCTCTAGACATGCCTATCCCAATTCTGTATAGCAGGGCCCACTCTAATAGCACCTAGATCAGAGGGTAGTTAAGGGTGTGTTGAAATAGGGCTATGAAATAATTGCGCAAAAGGCTAAGGTATGTTCTCAAAGGGTGCATAAAAGTGATACTCTTTTTTAGCAGATGAAATGGGAGTAGGGCTTTGTGTGTTTACATTTTTTTCTCATCATAAAAGCAAACATTTCATATGTGTCAGTTCTTCATTTAAGTTTGAAAATAAAGTAAAAGAGCTTGGGTTAGAATGGATAAAACAAATAAGTGGTTAATATTTTTTAAATCCTCTTTCATTTCTACACTTCTAGGGTATTCTCTTATGTATCTTTAATGAAGTGAAACATATATCTTTATAAACCGATAGAGATTAGACTAAATAAATATGATGTAACATTCTGAATCTATTTTTCAATGACCACTATAAACTTTGTTTTCGTAACAAAGGGAAGATTGTCTTCTCTATTCCAAACATGGCATGGACTCTATAAATGATTCAGTGAAGACTGCTGTTAGTTTAACCCAAGAGTCAGCAATCTATAGCCTGTGAGCTAAACCTGGCAAGTTGCCTCTTTTTTATATGACCTGAAAACTAGCAATAGTTTTTCTATTTTTAAGTATTCAAAATAAATCTGAAGAAGATTAAGACTTTAAGATTTGAAAATCATACATAATTTAAATTTTACAGTGCATCACATGATATAATGCATATAATATGCACAACAAAGTTTTATTGGAATAGCCATTTTTTTAATCACTGTGAGATACAGTTATAAATATTTCATGTTTGAGTTTTAGTCATACAACAATTGAACATCCATCCCTCCATCAGTGCACATTTTCCACAACCAATGTTCCCACTATCCCCCCACATCCCACCCCTCCCTCTGCCTCCATGGCAGACAATTTGCCCCATACTCTCTCTCTACTTTGAGGCATTATGGTTTGCAATACAGATACTGAGAGGCTATCATGTGTCATCCTTTATCTACTTTCAGCACACATCTCGCATCTGGAACTATCCCTCCAATCATCATTGACTTAGTGATTCCTTTTCTATACCAGTTGCTTTCTCCCTCAGCTCATGAGGAAGGTTTCCAAACATGGAGCAATCTTCCTGGCCCTTGTCTCTACTGTCCTTGGGTGTTAGTCTCATGTTATGTTATTTCATATTCCACAAATGAGTAGAGTCATTCTGTCTGTCCCTTTCTTCCTGACTCATATCACTTAGCGTGATACTCTCCTTGTCCATCCACTTATAAGCAAATTTCATGATTTCATCTTTCCTAACCACTGCATAGTATTCCATTGTGTAGATATACCATAATTTCTTTAACTAGTTGTCTGTTCTTGGGCACTTGGGTTGTTTCCAGATTCTGGCTAGAGCTGCAATGAAAATACAAGTACAGATGTAATTTCCACTGTGCTTTTTTGCACCTTCAGGATATATTCCCAGAAGGGGTATTGTGGGATCATGTGCAAGGTCAATTTCTAGTGTTTGAAGAAACTCTCATAATGTTTCCAAAAAGACTGTACCAGTCAGCATTCCCACCAACAATGAAAAAGAGTCCCTTTCTCCTCACATCCGCACCAGAACTGATTGTTCTTGTTTATTTTTTGATGTGTGTCAGTCTCTGTGGTGTAAGATGATATCTCATTGTTGTTTTGATTTGCATCTCCCTGACAATTAGTGATGTAGAGCATTTTTTCATGTGCTTTTTAACCATTCGTATTTCTTTTTTGAGGAAGCTTCTGTTCTCCCCATTTTTTGGTGTGGCTAGATTTTTTTTTCTTGTGCAATTTTACTAGCATCTTGTATATCCTTATACAAGATGGATATTAACCCCTTATCCGATGGGTATTGGGTAGGAGCAGTCATTCTTATCAATTTGTTTATCTATGATGGTTTTTGTGTCACAGAAGAGTTGAACATGTGTGTCACGGGCTTTCAAGTCTATATAGAACTGTAGAATTGAGAACACTGACTATCTGGGCTTTCAGAGAAAATGATTGTTTCTTTCCAGTATAACTTAATAACCACCATTACTTAAATCCTACAATTGTTCAGGACTGACTCTACTAATTGGGCTGTCCCAGTTTGCCTGAAGATTGGGGAGAAACTTTGTGAAACTTAAAAGACACTGAATAATAAGAATAATATTTTTAAAATGTAAGCTTAACATAATTGGTTCAGGAAGCATAAGCTGAACAAGAACCTCTGTTTCTTAGGAATGAACCAGAATATCCACAGGCCACTTCAAACCTTACTCATACTGTCCTGAAGAACTTGTGACACATTAAATGATATCATGTGCTTGCCCAAAAGTAGAGAGAGAGTAAGAAGGAAGGTGCCTGCCACAGAGGCAGCGGGTTGGATGAGGTGGGGGTGTCAGGAGGGATACTGATACACTGGTGGTAGAAAATGTACACTGGTGAAGAGATGGGTGTTTGATCATTGTTTGAATGAGACTCAATCATGAAAGCTTTGTAACTGTATTTCACTGTGATTCAATTAAGAAAAATGAATAAAATTTAAACCCTTGGGAAAAAATTGTCAAAAAAAATGATATCATGTCCTAAGGTCATGCTTACTAACTCTTTGTATAGCACAGCTTGATGGTTTTAAAAATTAGGAAAAGCACAGGAAGTTAGGTTGTATCTTATAAAGGAAAGACCCACCTGGAAGGGTTTCTGCTACAACAGGCCCGGCAAGATCTGAAGGCTTCCCAACCCCTGCCTGGTTTATGGCTCGGACGCGAAACACGTAGCTGATACCTTCCTTGAGGTTTTGCACCTGAAAGAAGCAGGTAGAGAAGGATGGGTATTTATGTGTCATTTAGATGGTGGTGATTTTCTCTGTAGTGACAATTTAAGTTATACAGAACAAAGGGTCCAAGACTTGCTGTCTAGGTCTGATTGTATTAAAGACTAGACTTGTGTCTTTAGCTTTAGACTTTCTTTGCTCTGAACAATGTAGATGAGGTGTTTCTTAGAACTCTTGATTCTATATCCCTTCATAGGAAATTTGTTGGCCATTAAGTATCAGAAACAAAAGGCTGATGCATATGCATTATATTCACATATACATGTATATGTATCTGTTCTTACTATATATATTCATATTTATGTGTGTATGTGTATACAAAGTACTCATAAGTGTCTTCTATACTTACACATATGCATACATACCAAACATATATGAACACTTTGTATTTTGTTTAAAGTATGGGCTTTAAACAAGTTAACTACCTTATTCTTAGGTGAAAAAAAAACAATTTTTTTAAATAACAAAACATTTTTATTCTATATTTCTCCCCAAAGAATAAGGACTGTACTTTAAACAAAATACAATGTGCTCATAGGACTTCTATATGATGCATTTTTTTATTTTTTTGAGACACGTCATGCATAATTTCAGCTAAAATTCTTGACAAGAAAGGGGAATTACAAACATAGACATAGACATTTCTCATTAATTTAAAATCATTTAGAGCAACATATTTCAAATATTAGTCCCAGGACTGCTGCAGGTTCAAAGCAGTAAAAAAAGGTTGAAAAATACCAATTTAAAGCCCTGAAATTAAAATGAACAAAAATTGTACCAATTGATTTAACAGATGAATGTTCCACTGAATATACAAGTTACTTACAGATTTCTTAATTTTAATAATCTGTGAATAATCACAATGGTTTCAAATTCTATAACATCATATTTCTAATAATCAAGGTACTTGATGAAAACATATTACATGTGTTCAATTAATGAGAGTGTGGTTTATAAAAATCATTCACAATCTGTTTTCCCTAATTTTTAAAACAGTCATTTTATTTTGGGGGGCACACTGATGATGCCCAAGGGTCACATCAGTGGTCCTGGGATTTTAACCATTGTCATGGCTGCAGCCACATGTAAGACAAGTGCTTTAACTTCTGTACTATCTTTCTATCCCCTAACATACTGGGGCTTTTGGTTGTTGTTTGTTTGGGGGGCCATGCCAGGTTGTATTCAGGACTTATCCCTGGCTCTGTACTCAAGGATCACTTGTAACAGTATTCAGAGGACCATAGAGGGTGCCAGGGTTTGAACTCAAGTAAACCACACACAAGGCAAGTGTCACACCCACTGTTCTCTCTGTCTCTCTGTCTCTCTGTCTCTCTGTCTCTCTCTCTCTCTGTCTGTCTTTCTCTGTGCATGTGTGTGTGTGTGTGTGTGTGTGTGTGTGTGTGTGTGTGTGTGTGTCTGGTCTCGTCCCATGATTTATTTTTATAGGAAAGTTCTACTTCATAACTTCTGACTTTCTTTGGGCTCAGCACCTTTTCATTTCTATTATGAAAAGTTAATATTTTTTTTCTTTTAAAAACACGTCTGGGCTAGAGCAATAGCACAGCGGGTAGGGCGTTTGCCTTGCATGTGGCTGACCCGGGTTCGATTCCCAGCATCGCATATGATCCTCTGAGCACCACCAGGAGTAATTCCTGAGTGCATGAGCTAGGAGTAACCCCTGTGCATCACTGGGTGTGACCTAAAAATTAAAATTAAATAAATAAATAAAAACATGTGACTTCTGGGGCTGGAAGGATAGTAAAGCAGGTAGAATGCTTACAGGCATGCTGCCAATCTGGATTGATCTGTGGCACCCCATTTGCTACCCCAGTACTGCCAGGAATGACCCCTAAGCACAGAGCCAGAATAAGCCCTGAGCACTGCCAGGAATGGCCCCAAATTCAAAACAAAACAAAACAAAAATCCCACGTAACTTCCAAGGATGGAGAGACAGTACAGGAGACAAGTTGTTTGCCATCCATATGGCTGACCAGGGTTAGCCCCCAGCACCCCATGTGGTCCCTCATGGACTATCTAAGGTCATTCCTAAGCATAGCACCAGAAGTAAAGCTCTGAGCGTTGCCAGGTTTGGTCCTAAAACAAAATAAAAGTGACTTTAAAATGCAGTATTTATATATTTCCCCCTTCATAGTGCAGGGAAACAAATCCAGGGTTTCACAGGTGTGATGTATCTGATCTGTCATTAAGTGCCATCCTTGGCCCTGTATTTTAATTAATTTATTTATTTTTAGTACTTACTGATATTTTTGGTACACAAATGTCAGTTAATGCTCAGGACTTACTCTTGTCTCTGTTTATGACCATGTAATTAAGTGACTATAAATTAAGGGACTTCTTTGAGTCTAATTATTTGATTGTATTGCATTATGACAACAGGACATAGTTCTTTCTGTGATAGCTTTCACTAGCGCTTCTGGCTTTTAACCCGAAACAAACTTGAATTTAGGCATGGGTTAAATACACAGAGTTTGTTGTATTTAAATTCCATGTTTAGAAATAATGCTGGTAAACTGTGAATTTAAGAGAGGAACAAAAACATTCCTTGTCCTGATAAAAGCCGATCGGTTTCCAGGTGCCTGCTTTACCTGCACCTGCCACGTGAGTAATAAGTGGTGGGAGTCCACGGCTGCAAAGCAGAGCAGGAAGTGACTCCACAACTCAGTGTCCAGTTGCTTGGACAATGGTCACGAGCCTCCCAGCATCAAAGAGGCATAATCCATGCAAATCTCTTTTCCTTTCTAAAATTTGCTCTCAGCAGCCCACTCCGCTCCCCTTCCCCTTCCCCCCCCCCCCCCACACACACCACATACATACAATCTCTTGTGTAATTTCTGAAGGAACTGCATTCCCTTATCTTCTCCATCCATGTTCCCAACCCGTTGACTCTTCCCACCACATTATCTCCTAGGCTGTAATTAACGCCAACAGCACACAAGGAGCCTGAGGAAATGTGAGCTATTTAGTTAAAAAGGCTTGTGCCTCTGACTCCCTCTAGGAACCCCGGTGAGATGCTTGGTACAGAAATAAATGATTATGGGTGCTTCCAGCAGGAACCAATGAACCGATATGTTCTGACAGTGATGGTGTGAAATGCTCCTATTCACAGAGCTCTCTGTCCTGCTGTTAGTGTCACCAGGCTATATTTTTCTAGCATGTTCATTTATTTGAATCTATTTTGTGGTTGAAATCTAAGTATAAAAAGTTTGGAATAGGGGGCCGGAGAGACAGCACAGCAGATAGGGTGTTTGCCTTGCACGCTGCTGACCTGAATTCAATTCCCAACATCCCATATGGTCCCCCGAGCACCTCCAGGAGTAATTCCTGAGTGCATGAGCCAGGAGTAACCCCTGTGCAATGCCGGGTGTGACCCAAAAAGCAAAACAAAACAAAACAAAACAAAAAGCAACAACAAAAGTCTGGAATAACAAATATCTATCAAAATGACCGTGGAAATTATAGTACATCGTTGCTTTTTTCCTTTAGGCGTTTTATCTGAATTTTTCATCATGACTGCCTGCACGTTGTATAACAAAAAAAAATTCTATTTTCATTTCGAAAACTGTCAACACGCATAGCACATTCCAGAGTTCCCCAGAAATACAGCTCAGGATGCCTGATTTATATTTAATTATTTTGTAGGATTCTCTGTGTCTCTCATATTTCCTAAATAAAACTATTTGCCAAAAAAACTAAAAATAAGGGCCAGAAAGATGGTATAGAAGGTAGGGCACTTGCCTTACAGATGGTTGACTCAAGTTAAATTCACAGCACCTCATATTGTCCCTCAAACCCCACCAGGGGAGATCCTTGAGCACAGAGCCAGGAGTAATCCTTGAGCACAACCAAGTTTACTCTGATTATCTAATAAGGCCCACCACCTGGCAGCCGCCTCCTCTGCCAAAAGAGAGGGCTACACACTGAATCTAGCTTTATGTTTTACTGTGATGACTTTATTCTAATTTGGTGAGTTTCAACTTTTTGACACCTGTATACTGGTAAAACAGAAATACTCAGTGACTGCTAAGGCAAAAATAAAAATATTATTTACAATAGGATTTTGTGTATTTATTTTAAAAATCTAATTTATAAAATGAAATTTTTATCTGGGCATACCATGCGTAAAGCAGCAATAATTTTTTCAGAGACTGGTGGAAATTTCTGTGAACAAATATCATTATGTGCACTAGTGGTTGAAATCATTTTTCCAAGCAATAACAACCAGAATCAGTCTCCACAGTTTCTACAGCGGATTCCAGGTCTCCAGTTACCACTATTGGTAACAGGGGAGCATGTTGTTTGACATTTTCATTTGGTGCAAGTGAGAGAGTCAATGGCTTGAGCTGAATATCTTGTAGAGCTCAATTGGGGCACTCTAGAGGAATCTGAAAGCTAGTGACATAATAAAAATGAGGATGCAGCCAGGCATTGAGTTAACCTATTTTACTAAGCTCTAAGAGCGTACAAGCATGGGGCAAGCAGGTGAAAAAATACAGGGTATGGATTGAAAACTCAAGAGTTAGACTTACTGGTGTGAACAATAAAAGTAGCTCCCTCAGAATAATTGTGGAAGGGTTATGAAAGTCACTGCCTTTTGGGAATAGTCATCAACCACATCTTAAGACAGAACTCTTAAACTTTTTCCATTGTGACCTTGTTTCTCTCAAGAAACTTTCACCTGATCCCAGGTATAGTAGGTATACAAATAAAAATGTGTTGACAATGAGAAAGAAATTTAATTTAAAGTTTGAAAAACTTGCACACTCCCATATGAGGACTCCTCTCACAGTCAAGAAAGCTAGGTCTTAAGACTGCCAATAACAAAAATGTGAGGTGAGTATGAGAAGGCAGAGGAAAAGCAAAGCAAAGAGGGAGGCTGTGGATATTTTCAAAGCTAGGCTCAGCAAATAGATTAAACATTACCATATTGCTTGCTTGCTTTCTTTCTCTTTTTTTATTAGGACACCATGATTTACAAAGTTATTCATAGTTGAGTTTTAGACATATTATGTTCTAGCACCTGTCCCACCACCAGTGACCAAATTACTTTAAACACCATAAACCTACCTTAAACCTTCGTTCACTGGCAAACAGAATCTTACCAGGGGCCGATCTATACAGTGAGCAAAGCAGCAGTGTTGCTTTATCTTGCTAACCTGAAAGCTTCTACCAGTAGATATAAACTTTATATTAGATAGAACATTTTTTTCCTCTTTTAGAAATAAAATTGTTTTCAAACTATGTGCATCCTCTTACCTTCAGATACTTGTTTTTAAGGACTATCTCGTTGAGACCTCGCCATTGGTCATCTTTGGCACTGGCCTCCTTCATATCCACAAAGTACCCAGTGACTGGAGTCCTCCCAGAGTAGGTTGGAGGTTCCCACTGCAGAACCAGAGAGGTATTCCTCACCTCACTGTACTTGAGACTATGTGGTGGTCCTGAGAGGGGAAAGGGAGGGTGTCAATGAATAGAAACCAATGTGTGGATTAGAACTCAAACATGCAAATCTAGAACAATAAGATCTTCAAGCTGAACTTGATGTTAGTGTATTTTTGTTTTTTGTTTTTTAAGAAATCAATCATTTTCAAAGAAATAGGTATTTTGTGGTCATTTCATATCAGGTTTCCCCAATTGTCCCTCTGTGGATTAAGGCTAGTTAAAGGTGCCTTGCAAATGCTTGATGAAAACATAGTTTGTCTTGTTTTGTTTTTATATTTTCTTTATTCTAGCACTTAAAGCATCTCTGCAAGAAATACTATACTTCCCTCAATGCATAGGGAAGGAAATTAGTGCTTGTACAAGAAATATTGTCTGTCCCTTGGTCATAAAAATAGCCTATAGCATTACCAGGATATGGCATAGTATAGAGAACTGTTTTCTGAGGCCTTTAAAATGGAGTAAAAAGAACTACTAATTTTTAATCATAAAATTTGAAAACATATTCTTGGGCTGTCTTCAGGCCTGTGTTCAGCACCTCTGATCAGAATAGTTTAGTTATAGACTCAGTTTTAAGTTGATTTTTAAATAATATTCTAAACAGTCCCCCAAGTCTCAATTGAACAGGTAACTCTACTCAGTGATACATAATAAAGATAGCATTTCTTCAAAGAATAGCACTGGAGCACTGTGGAATGCTCATCGATTTGCTTGAGCAAAAGTCACCAGTAACGTCTCCATTGTGAGACTTGTTACTCTTTTTGGCATATCGAATATGAATATGCCTTGGGGAGCTTGCCAGGCTTTGCCGTGTGGGCAGGATACTCTTGGTAGCTTGCCGGGCTGTCTGAGAAATATATATATATATATATATATATATATATATATTACTGTCTGTCATTCTGCATGATTTGCCCAATGCAGAAAACAGACCTGACCACTGCGTGGGGGAGGTGGCGGGGGCAGGATGTGCTCCCCTGTGTCCTCCACTGTCCTCCTGGACACCCCCTGCTCCTCCTCCTAAGGTAAGGGAGGGGTCATCTCGGCTTTGGTGAGAAGACCATTCAGACGGAATGACTGGTGTGGGGCGGGGAGCCAGCCCTAAGCCCAGCACCCGATAGATCCCCCAGATCAGGATGATGATCTGACTCCAGAAAGAAGGCGAAGCCTCTGACCAAGGGACCAAGGGACCAGGCCAGGCACAGAAGGCAGATAAGGGGACAGGGCGTCTGTCCAAGGGGCAGGAATATATTACAAAATAACTCCCCACTGAAGGAAAGCATTTCCCAGAAAGCATACTTCCCATATGTGGCTAAAACCACAGATACAATCAAGCCCTTGTGTCCTGGATTCATGCTAACCACTACCAAGAACTTTTACGTTCTTTTATTTCACTGAATCTTAAGAAAGTGAAGGTTCAGAAGAGCCAACTAACCTGTTCAATCTCTTTAGGAGAAAGACAGCTGGTTTCTCTGTGTATGATCTTTGCATTTCTGGTAGCGTCTAAACTGCTAAATTATCTATATATCTGCAGGAGCACTAGCTACTATGCAGATGATTCAATTTTCATGTTTTTTCTTCCTTTACTTATTTAAGTGACAAATAAGTTTTAGCCAACCAATCAAATCACCTGAATTGACTTGCGGTGAACTAAAAGCCAACTATAAGCATAGTCTCTATCATGCTATGCTTTGGTATTTTTCAACTAATAGCTCAATATTTCTCTGGCTCTTTGTCTTAACAGTCACAAGTCTTAATGAATCATTCTTGTCTTTTGATTGCATTTGGTTGAAATAGTATAAATAATAATGCAATATGTTGCACCTGTGGGGAACGTTCAGCTTGGAATGGTCTTTGATGACCATTTTGTAGTGCTTAGAGAACCCTGTGAAGCATTCAAATAGCTGGCAACACACCAGACACACAAAGTAAGAACTCTATATTACTGGTTGCTAATGCTGTTTAACTAGAAGTAGACTAACTTCCACTTGCTACTTGAAGGGACCTTTCAGGTGTCATTTCATCGGAGAATCAGCTTCTAAAAAAATTTGGAAGCGAAGTAACACGAAGGTCTTACTCCTGGCTCTGTGCTCAGAGACCACTCCTGGTGGTATTCAGATGATCATAGGCAGTGCCAGAGATCAAACCTGGGTCAGCAGCATCGAGACAAGTGCTAGCACTTGTACTCTATCTCCAGTCACTGAGATGATAAGCAATTCTAAGAAATTATTTTTTCGTTAAGGTACGTAGAGCGATAGCACAGCGGTAGGGCGTTTGCCTTGCACGCAGCCAACATGGCCAACCCGAGTTTGATTCCTCCGCCCCTCTCGGAGAGCCCAGCAAGCTACCGAGAGTGTCTCGCCCCCATGGCAGAACCTGGCAAGCTCCCCGTGACGTATTCGATATGCCAAACACAGTAACAACAAAGTCTCCAATGGAGACGTTACTGGGCCCGCTCGAGCAAATCAATGAACAACGGGAGGACAGTGATACAGTGATAAGGTACGTGGTGTTTTAGACAATATTATTATTGTACATCTAATGGATTATAGCAATGGTTTTCATCTTTTACACCTGTGTAGCGGCTGTTGACAAGTGGATTAAAAACCACTGGATTTTGGTATAATGAAATCTTTTGTCTGCTCTGGGAACTCAAATAATTTATGTACTTTATCTGGAGTGGAAACCAAAATATTCCTAAGGTGTGCTTGTCATGAGGAACTAAAGGTCAGGGTGGAAGAGATAACAGAGAAGAAAGTCTATCTTGGCTGGGTTTGAAGAGAGATTTAGTAAGGCCTCCTCTGGGCTGGAGCGATAGCACAGCAGTGGGGCATTTGTCTTGCATGAGGCCGACCCAGGTTCGATTCCTTTGCCCCTCTTGGAGAGACTGGCAAGCTACCGAGAGTATCTCACCTGCACGGAAGAAGCTAGCAAGCTCCCCGTGGCATATTCAATATACTAAACACAGTAACAAGTGTCACAATAGAGATGTTACTGGGCCCACTTGAGTAAATCGATGAACAACAGGAGGACAGTGCTACAGTGCTACAGTAAGGCCTCCACTCCAGAGCAATGGAGAAAGTGAGAACAATGGAGAACAGAAAAATATTTTTGATAAATTTTGTTGAGGTATATGGATTGGAAGCCCTTTAAGAAACAAAAGTAAAAAATTGACCTTCCTTTTTATTCAAAAGGGGTCTCACACATGGCAGTGCTATACCCTACTAGTAGGGTTCATGCAACACCAAGAATGGAACTTATGGTCTCCCAAATGCTCTACCACTGAGTCATACCCCTGTTCTCTGGAATTGTTTTCAATAATCATGTAGCCCTAAGCTATGTGCTTCTATCAATCTCATTCCATGTACAAGCATAATTATGGGGCTTCTACAATTTACTTAGAATGCAAGCATATTTTGTTTTACATTGGTATCTATTGTTCAACAGTACTGTAAAATATTATATAAACATTAGAGGCCAAGAGAAGTCACTTATGCAGAACTTAAACTTTTTTCCCTAGTTATTGGCTTATTAAAAGAAACTTGGTTCCTTGGTGCTGAGACAGAGTTTACATAACTTACCTGGAACAGCAATTGTCCACTCTTCACATTTGAAACATTCACTTACTTCAGAGGGCTGTCCCACCCCGGCCAGGTTCATAGCTGACACTTGGAACTGATATACCATGTTCTCCTTCAGGTTGCTAATCTACAACATGCACAACACATCACAGAGAGTGAATTTTTCAGGTTGGTGGGGTTTTTTTTGTTTTTGGGTTACACCCAGCAATGCTCAGGGATTACTCCTGGTTCTGCACTGAGGAATTACTCCTGGTGGTGCTTGGGGGACATATGGAATTCTGGGGGTTGAACCATGGTCTGCTGCATGCAAGGCATATGCCCTATTTGCTGTACTATCACTCTGGCTCCCAGGTTTGTTTTTTCAGATGTCTAGTTGTCCAGCATTATATTGATTCACTTCCAGTGTCAGGCACCCTCTTGATGATTCAGTCAGTCACAACTTTTTATATATCCCCAAGCTTCTTGGGTGTGTGTTGAACTTGTGACCTGTTACTATCCAACAGTTTATGGCAAAGGTATGGGCACATCAGTTCTGTGACTGTTGGTATATAATATGGCAAAGGAGAGTCATCGAGATGACATGGGGGTTAGGGTGCATGCAGGGACTGAGGTTGGATCCCTGGCACTACATCGTCCCCTGAACATTTTTGTGTATAGCCCTAAAGGACCTGCTATCTCTGGGTGGCCCAGGTGGTTCCTATCAACTCGGGTCCAAGCATAGTACATCCTCAGACCCTACCACTAAACTATTAGCCTAGTTGACTGGGTATCACTGGGAATGATAACCCTGCTCAGGCTTCTAAGCAGAAAGCCCATAGGTCTCCCACCACCCCGAACAACAACAAAACATGGCAAAAGAGGAGGGATAGTTATATCAATCAAGATTGTAATCAGTTGATTTTTAATTACTCCTCAGGGGGCATGTGTTTATGTGATATATAGTAAGAAGTATCAACTGATCACTTGACTTCCCATTAATCATCGATTTGCTCGAGCGGTCGCCAGTGACATCTCCATTCTTCCCTGTCAAGTGCTAGTGTAGCCCAATGGCATCTGTTTGTTCTAGGAATACGAAGAGCCTCAAACCGATCATTCAGGGTCTTGGAAAGGAAGTCTAACCATCTTGTAGGTGGGCAGCCATGCAGTCTTTTGACGTCCTGTGGAATCCATTCGGTAACAGCTATAGTCCAGCGGTTATCTCCAAATTTCATTATGTGTCCAGCCCATCTGATTTTTGATGCCTTGGCAAACAAAACAGCATCCCTGATTCTTGACCATTGATGGAGATCAGAACTCCTGATTCTTTCTCTCATTTGAGTGAAGTGTGATATTCCAAGCATAGCTCTTACTCTCATTTGAGTGAAGTGTGATATTCCAAGCATAGCTCTTACGATTGCTCTTTGGTAGATCTGAATAGCGTTCTCATCCTGTTTTTGTAGGGCCCAGGTCTCTGAGGCATATGTTAATGCAGGAAGAATAGTGGTATTGAAGAGATGTGCCTGGAGCCAGAGATTCTTCATCCTCTTAGCTATTTCTTTGACACTCTTGAAGGCGTTCCAAGCTGCTCTCTTCCTCCTGTGCAACTCAGGTGCCAGGTCATTCATCATGTTGACTTCTTGACCTAGATACACATAACTATTGCATTCAGAGATGATCGTTCCGTTGAGAGCGAATGGAATGTCAGGAATAAGACTGTGTCTCATAAACATAGTCTTCGTGAGATTCAGCTGTAGTCTAACCTTTCAACGGTCACAGTTGAAGTCGACCAGCATTTGTGCCGCCTGGCTAATGTTTTGTGTTATTAGAACGATGTCATCAGCAAAGCAGATGTGGTGTAGTTGCCGACCATCTATCTTCACTCCCATTCCTTCCCATTCCAGTCATCGCATGACGTTCTAGAGGGTGGCACTGAAGAGTTTCGGTGGAATGGTATCACCCTGCCGAACCCCTCTCTTGACATGGATGATCACTTCCTTGTAGAATGGTGAGATCCTGGTAGTGAATCCGTAATATAGCTCACGGAGGATCCTGATGTATTGAGTATGAATGCCCTGATTGGCTAGGGCTTCAATGACCACTTCCGTCTCTGGCAGCTTTGAGAAGGATGAGGAAGGAGAGGCTGATAAAATCTCAAGGCCAAACTAGGCTGACAAAATGAAGAAAGACAAAAATGATTGTCTGTACTTTGAATGCACGTACGCTAGCATCAGATGCATCCATGGAGAACCTGATGGTACAAGCACAAAAGATCAAGTACGACATCACTGGTCTGACCGAGACGAGAAGGCATCAATCACATCATGCCATTTTCGACGCTAGAGAAAAACTGTTCCTCAGAACATGCGACTAAAAACGCGTCGGAGGCGTTGGTGTCCTTATCAACACGAACTTGGCCATGAGCATTGATTCATTCGAATGCCTAACAACTCGAATTGGACGATTACACTTGAATAGATGTGGCTCACTGCTGGCAGTTTCTATCTTTGTTGTCTATGCACCAACATCCAGTTATGATGAAGGAGAAATTGAGAAGTTCTACTGGAGAAGTTCTATAAAGAAGACCACACCTTCTACAAGATCATTGTGGGTGATTTTAATGCCAATATAGGACCAAGAAGATCAGCCAAAGAACTCCACATCAGCACCCATGGCCTAGAATGGAATGAACAGGTTGAGAGACTGTCTGAGTTCATCATGTCGACAAAGACCATCCATGGTAATTCACAGTTCCAGAAGGTCTAATCTAAACATTGGTCATGGGAGTCTCCCAGTGGACGGTTTCACAATGAAATTGACCACATCATATTCAATCGATGGTTTTGCCTGACCGATGTCGCTGTTGTCCCAAAATTCCAAATGGGATCGGACCACCATCTCCTTCATTCAAAATTCTACTTCACAGAGCGGGGACAAAGGGCTGCAAAGTTTAAGAAGAGAACTCACAGAACAATCACCAACCTGGAGCTCTTTGGCACTATTGCTACAACATGGAGATGATGCCATTGTTGACAACATTGACAAGGAATACGATCAACTGGTTCAGCACCTCCATGATTGTGTGAGGAACGCCAAGAGAGAGATAGCCACAAAAAAAGTGCCTGTCTTTGAATATTCTTGAGCTTATTCACCAGCGTGGTTTGGCACATGCTTCAGGCAACCACAAGCAAACATCCGAGCTTGCAAAGCAGTGCAGAGATGCAATAAAGGAAGACATCCAAGAGAGAAGTGCTGTAGTGCTGGTAGATGCAGCAGAACCCAGGAAAAGCATTTGTAACGCCCGTCTGTCCTTCGCCAACTACAAGACCAAGATGACTGCCCTCCGATGTCCTGATGCATCTATCACATCTTCCAGAAGGGCAATAGAGAAGATTATCCATGACTTCTACTCAGATCTCTTTGATAGCCACGTCCACCTGCTCACATACCAAATTCCTCTGGATGGATATGTCATTCCCAATTTTCTCCCTTCTGAAATCTGTTGGTAAAGAAACGAACAAAACCTGGCCCAGACAAGGTCAGACCTGAACACCTGAAGAACCTGCTGTCGGTACTCATCAATACACTGGCTCGGCTCTTCACGCACTACCTAACTGAATGCAAGGTTCCATCACAATGGAAAACCAGCAGGACTGTACTACTGTACAAGAAGGGAGACATTGGCAACTATTGCCTGATCTGCCTATAGTCTGTCATCTACAAGCTGTTCACTGAGTCATCTTGAATAGGATTGGCAGAACATTAGATGAAGGACAACCATGCTAGCAAGCCAGGTTCTGCAAAGGATTCAGCACGATCGACCATATCCACACAATAACCAAAGCTCATTGAGATTTCTCAGGAGTTCAAGATGCTGATCTGTCTAACATTCTCTGATTTATAGAAGGCCAATAAGAAGTGTATATATATATATATATATATAGAGAGAGAGAGAGAGGGAGAGAGAACTCTTAAAAATAGAATTACTTAAGTGAAGAGAACCATAAAATGAGTCTTTCCTTATGTTAATAAGACAAATATGGGGAAGACCCCAGATAATCTAGGGTTGGAGGATGGTCGTCAAGAGAGCTGACCTTGTGATTTGAGTTTTTTAGCACATCCATGATTCACTTTATATTAAGTTCCATCATCAATGGCTAATGATTTCATCAATCCTGAATATGTAATGAAGAGTCCCTCTGTCCAAAGTGGGGCTTCAAGAAAACACTTGCCCTACATGCAGAAGATTCCTGTTCAATCCCCAGCACAGTGTGTCTCCATTGCCCCAGAGCCATCTGGGGCAATCATGAACACAGAACTGGAAATAGATCCCAAGCACCCCCAGGTGTGGGTTCTCCTAACCTCAGGTAACCTGCATGTAAAACAAGTTCTTTACCCACTATACTATTTCTCTGACCCCACCAAATACACACTTTTATTTATTTATTTATTTATTTATTTATTTGATGGGGCCACTCCCCAGAACCAGTTTAAATTATTACAGCTTGAGGCTAGAGAGATAGTATAGTGGGTAGGGCACTTGCCTACCTGAGTTTGATTTCCAGCACCACAAGGTCCCTGAGCCCTGCCAGGAATGGTTCCTGAGTGCGAAGCCAGGAGTAAAAACTAAGCACTTCTATGTGTGGCCCAAAAACAAACAAACAAATAAGCATATTGAGATAAAAGTAAAGTAAAAAAGTAAAGGCCCTCCCGTTGATCGTCGATTTGCTCGAGCGGGCCCAGTAACGTCTCCATTGGAGACTTTGTTGTTACTGTGTCTGGCATATCGAATACTCTCGGTAGCTTGCCGGGCTCTCCGAGAGGGGCGGAGGAATCAAACTCGAGTTGGCCATGTTGGCTGCGTGCAAGGCAGACGCCCTACCCGCTGTGCTATCGCTCCAGCCCATTGAGATAAAAAATTAAATAAAATCTAAACAGAATAAAAATATTCAAATTCTAATGTTTCTTCTCTTTATATGGTCATATAAGCTACTGAGAGTATCCCGCCCACACGGCAGAGCCTGGCAAGCTCCCTGTGGCGTATTTGATATGTCAAAAACAGTAACAACAAGTCTCAGAATGGAGACGTTACTGGTGCCTGCTCAAGCAAATCTATGAACAACAGAAGGACAGTGCTACAGTGGTATGGTCATATAATAGATTATCATCTAGTAATTAAATCCTGATCACACATATCAAGATGACGAATTTTAAAACCTTATTTTTATTTTATGTATTCTTAGTATGTGTGATATGTCAGAAAATGTAAATGTTAAAATGAAAGAGTATAATGTTGGGTTAGGGAAAACTCCATTATCCAACCTCCTTCTACTCTTACCCTCACAGCTTGGGATTTTATGAGTACTGAGGGTGGGGGTGGGGGGAAGTGGTGATAATGTAATGTAGCTGTTGATGTTCCAACCAGGAAAACCATTGGTTTGTTAAGAGTGAAATCCTTCAAGTGCTCTGAGGTGATCTGAGCCTAGGAGGCCCACACGTAGAAGAGCAATTAGTTAATAGATATATTTGAAGTGTCTGTCTGTGGCCACTATAGTTCCTAAAACATCGAGCATGGCAAAGTGAGTCTGGCCAGCAGGCCCACTTATCCTTTGAGGTGGGAACATGAAAACTAAGAATCCTGAGCCATATTGATTCTGACACTGAGATTCTGAAGCTAGTGTATATTGATTTCAGAAATTTTATGAGTTAATTTCAGGGGAGAAGGCTTGATCCACATGGGGGCTAGTCTGGGCTCTGTGTTTAGGGATTTCCCCAGTAGTGCTGGGGGGTGGGGACAATGCGGTGCATGGGATTGAAATGGGGCCAACCACATGCAAGGCAAGTATCTAAACCCCCGTACTATTTCTCTGGCTCTCTATTGATGTTTACAAGAAATACTGGACCAGAGAGATAATACAACAGGCATTGCACCAGACATGGGTTCAGTCCCCAGCACCACATATGGTGCCCTGAGTCATGCATATTATGTCTTTGGGTATGAACCAGAAAAATATATGTCCTGTCTGGTCAACCAAACTTCTATTTATCTTTATGTTTTCAAAAAAATAATTTCACTGCAGACAACACACATTGGAGAAATGACATATTACAGAAGCCAAGGCATTTGCATGTATGTGCATGATTGTGCATGTAAAACTGTCATAATGCATGAACACTCCAGAATACAGAAGGTTGCACACTTACCTTATATGCTGCATCGCTGACAGCTTTGATGTTGGCTTCTCTCCACATTCCAGGAACCCCATCAATTACTTCACGATAGTTCACATAATAGCCAGTAATTTCAGCCCCTCCAGTCTTATCTGGTTGCTTCCATCCAAGAACCATTGAGTCACGACAACTTTCAAGACAAGTGATATCACAGGGTGGAGATGGTGCCGCTGTAGCAATATGAATAGTTTGTGAGTAGATTTAAATGCATTTATGATTCTACTGATATCTTGTTTCATGAATACCATACTTAAGGGCACTAGGTCTTGCATAGTAGAACTAAAACAGGAGACTGTTAATAAACTTTGGCGTCTGATCTGGTGCATGAGGAAAATATTGACACTCAGTAGAAAGTGATGGCAATTACTACTCCAGAGATATAAAAAGAACCTGTCCCAAACTCCCAAAAGTGACAATAGGTTGAAATATTAGCAGCAAAAATGGCACAATATTCTGAAAAATGGTTCTGTTCCATATGAGAAGATTACTTTCTTCAAGATAAGTAATTTTTGTCTTTATATGGTTTTGTTTTTATGTTCTATTGTGGAAAATTGAATGTATATACATATTTATCAATTTCTGCTTCAATATTGTTATTAAGAAATAGCTAGCATTTTAGCATTACTGATATACCCTTGTGAGACTTTATATACAGATTTGTCTACACACAGGAAAATTCGCACTGGAATTCAATTAAGTTTTACCTTTGGAAATTGTCTGTCATAGAGGCAGGGGGTAGGGTGAGGTGTGGCTGGAGGAATGGATACTAAGGATATTGATGGTGGAAAATGCACACTGGTGGAGGGATGGGTGTTCTATCATTGTATGACTGAAACTTAATCATGAAAGTTTTGTAAATGTATGTCATGGTGATTCAATAAAAAATTTTACCTTTGAAAAACTATTTTTAAATGTAGGTTCAATATGTCATAAGATTTTCTCTCAACATATAATAATTTTTGTCACATTATTTTTATCTAATGTTAGAACATAGTTCATATATGACAAATACTACATAACTGTCACTGTCTTTAAACCTAAACAGAAACATTTTCAGGGATGTTTTAAGAATCTTTCTTCACATATGTGGCTTTGTCAATGAACTTTGCATTCAGTTACTGAAATAAGTTTTAAAAATGAAAGAAAAAGAGTGTTGGGAAAAATCTTTATATAGGTATAAAATATAATATTCTAAATATTTATTTAGATTATAGAAGTTGAAGGAACTATCTCATTCACAGGAAAACTCTCAAAACTATATAATTTTTAAAAGATAAGATGTTTCTCCCTGTCATCATCTTCATTATTTACTCTTTTTTTCATTCTTTACATTTAAGAAAAAAAGTCTCCATCTTCTATCTCCTCCTCTCTTTTCCTCTATTACAGCAATGGTGAACATGAACTCTCAAATGAATATCCCATTTTATTTTGAGTTTAAGTTACAATTGTATCAGAAAAAAGAGAAGATATCACCAAAGTTGGAAATGGTGTAGAAATAGATGACAAATTTTTCAATTTGTCAATATATGCATTCCATTTTTTATTTGATAAGAAAAACATTATAGCCTAAAATAGTTAAGTAACAAGTACCATATATGCCTATCAGAAAATTCTGAACTGGTTTAGAATTTATTTAAACAAATTAGTTATGGCAATGTGAATCATATACCATGGGAGATAGCTAAATTGCAATGCCCTGTTAAACTTGTATTGCAACTGAGAGTAATGTTACTTATGTTAATTAGAAATAAACATGAAGGGTAATTTGAAAACTTGAGGATGAACAAGAAGAGTGAATAACTGTGATTCTGATAGGATGCCACTTTCTTATGAAATATTTATCCTCTACATTCACCTCACATGAATATTTCAAAGAATTTGATAATCAAATTCTTTCTTCTCTCAACTCCAACTTTCTTAGGAAAAAGCCTGAATGTTTGCCTGAGAACCACCCCCCATAAAGACTCTAGAGCCAAATTTCTGTAAATATCCTATTGTCATTAAACACAATAATTATGTAAAGAATTATATAAAATTACTTCCATAATTCATTAGACAAAAGTATCGAAAACATGAAAGTAAGAAAAAACATTGATGAAAGTGAACACAGATGGAAGAATGTGATCCAGACAATGAGGTGAGGACACTGATGGAGACAGATGGAACAGTTTCACTTTTTCAACTCTCACCTAGATCCTTCTTCTGTTTCAGAGGCTCAGACTTACTTTCCCCCATAAGAGCTGTCTGTGGTGGTGGGGTCAGCTCTTCCTGAACTGTTTCACTTACGTTACTCACTTCTGTCTGGACCAGGTTGGGAGAGCTACTGGGTAGTGAAGATTTGTTAAGTTCACTACCAAGCAAAGCATCTTTCTTAAAGGCTGGCTGGGAGGCTTCATGCAAGCCAACCCTGGAGTCTGTTAGTCCAACAGGTGTATCACTCAGTTCAGGCCACACATCTGGAGACACTCCTCCCCCTACAATTACCAGATAACAACAGGAAAACTTTGAGCCTGGACATAATACAAATTGCTCTTAAGAGAACAAAGAAAAACATTAGGACACAAACAGAACAAAAACAATTTTGGTTTAACGAAAATCACTTGACTTTGCGAGAAATATGGAAAGCATACAATTTACATCAGTGACACCAAATAACTACTTCGACTTCTCCATACTTTGGAAGAAGAAGAAATAAGGAAAACAAAAACAAAACTCAACAATCACAGACAGAACAAGAAAATTTTGATTTGCAGAAGCATATGTAAGAAACAGCAAATCCTGGACATTTCTTCAGAAGTATGAGCCCTATTACTCAACAGAATGAGGATGGGGCAAACTATAAAGTATACAAAAGATATCCTATTAAAGATCCTTACTTTATACAGTTAGAATTAGGTACATTTCTAAAATATTAATGATCTGCACCTCCCAACCTCAAAGAAAAATGTGCATTATTGTGCATATTATAAAGAATATTAAAATGTATGTAGTTAGCTGAAGACCATTGATATTTAAAAATCTCTCTCTTTAACTCTGGGCTACTACAGCACTGAGTATATTTTTATTGCTCGAAATGGCCTGGATCACTGCCCCACTTTATTTAAGATTGAGAGGTACATCAGTTACTTAGATAAAATTACTTTACTACTATTTTTATTTTCTTGATTACTTTAGAAGCACGGATGAAACATGACTAAGCAGCCACTAGTGTCTTGCAGGAATTTTAGAGGAGTTAATATGTTAGTGTGGTATTAGTGAAAAGAAGCCAGGCTCTGAAGCAGATGAAATGACTTTCAGTTAAAAGATTATGGGTAATTATGTGTTATGGGTAATATACCACTTCATGGAACAGGTGGCCCTCCATAGTCCCAGGATGAGCCCGAAGTTAGAACAGAGTCTCTTTCACACAGTGGGAAATATCTGAGGATACTTGAACTTGTGGAGATGAAAAGGCTACATATGGATGCACATCTGGATGAGTGGAGGCAATCTGTGAAATGACAGCTCTGAAAGGTTAGATGGCACCTGCAATCAGGGGAATCAATCATCTGAGGACTGGGCAATGTCAGACACTTTAAATGACTTCTGGAGAGGACGTTATCTTCCTCTGTTTCCTAGAATTCCTTTCCTGCTCCAAAATTATGAACCAAGGACTCACCAATAGCTGCTTTGACTTGAATCACTTCTGAATCTTGAGAACATTCACTAAGTCCAGCTGCATTAACCGCTCTGACCCGGAAAATATAACTTTGACCAGCTGCCAACCCATGACAGGTAAATCTAAAAAGAAAATTTTAAAAAAACATTTTCATAGAAGGGAAAAAAAGATTATTGTTAGCTTAACTGAATGATCCAGGGGTAACAGTGGAATGTCTTAATTCATGGTATAAACGTCACAAACTCTTGGGTTCCTAAGAGAATATGTTGGAGAATGTGAAGTTACTTAAGAAATTATATTAGAATTTGAAAATAAATTGACAAATAGACTCAAGAATTTCAATATAAAAATCCAGCAATAAGGTGTGAATACATGGGCAGTTTCAAATAGAAAACAACATTCTTGAATACCTTTTATGGATATAAATAGCTCTTTTCTGAATCACTGCAACCTTTAATCCACCCTAAAAACTATAGAGGAAACAACAGGTCTGTTAATGACTCTAGTACAATTAACATGTTGAACTATTAAATAAAGGCAGCTATAATCTAGGCCAAACCTTTAGGCCAATTCAGTTAGGCAAATATTTCCTAAACCTTTTACAGTGTTCCAGACTCTGAGCTAGGTATTGTGAATACAAAGATGAATAAAAATACCTGCCCTTGCATAGTTCCTATTTATCTGTGGAAAGGCAAATTTTGACCATTTTGAAATATCCATGAAAATTTCAAAATAGACAAGGAAAATTATGGGTGAAAGTGATATGCACAAACAGTAAAATGCTACGTGAACCTCTTCTCTTGTAAAACACACTGCCTTCTGTGATTTACTGATAGGTCTCTGTTCTCTGATATTTTGCAGAAGTACCAATTCATCCTAGAGGGGTCCAGTCCTTGGAGTTAAAAGCGACTCAAGCCAGAGCCCACCCAGCAAGTCTGTTTGACATTTGGGAGTCGGTGCATATTCTCTCAGATTGGTTCCAAATCAAAGGAGGCTCAGTCTTTGGCTGCAACCCAGGATTCACCATCAGCTGGCAGAGTTGATTGATAAAAAATTTGAAATAAGAAAAAATAACCAACCCTCCCACACTATAACATACAAAAAATTTCAAGGTATTTTAAAGGTTCTTGTTTGAGTATTACTGATGTCCTCCTCTTAGTAGGGTGTTGTTTCATCATGCATACGTTCCAGAATTTATAAAATATAGATGCTGAGTTTTTCTCTACACTTAAAATGACTCAATCATTTATGTTAGCTAGTGTCTATCAGATCCTTAAAATATAGTAAGACCAAAAAGGAGTAAAGAGGACAAAGATCATATAGGAACGGAATCATGAAAAAGCTATAAAGTACATTCTTATAAAAGTTGGTATTATGTGTTTTTAAGTGTTTAATAACAGAAGTAAACATTTCTTCAAATGCTTATAGTTGGAACTTCCAATTTTAAATTCACCTGGAAATTTAAAGAATAAGGTTTTAAAGCTTTGCCTCCGTTGGGTGCTATATGGATTCATGGTTTTGTTTCCTCAAAGTAGCTTCTATGACACTAGAGTTGGATCCCCTCAACTCCCAACACCCTGAGGTTACCGTGGGCCCTTTACAGGGTTGTTGTTGCAGGGTTCCCATTTGCCAGAGCCAGCTACACTGGATTCTATGTAGTATCCGACCACCTCTTTGGAATCTTTGGACTCCTCCCATGTAACTACCACCGATGTATCTGTATTTCGGCTTGGGATAATTTTGCCTGGGGGTTTAGGAATATCTGAGAAAAAAAGAAAGTGATGACAAAGTCAGGATAGTTTAAAAAATTTCATTTTTCTACTATATGCACAAACACATATATAGATTCACATACACATGCTTCCAACCACATATATTAGGAAAGTAGTCAACTCAAATATACATTTGCTTTATTTTATATTGGTTAAATCAGAAAATACAAAAATAAATATGTTAGTTTGGGAGCATAATGATAAACTAAATCTTATGGGCACATAGATCTGCTCCAGAAAAATTAAAAGATTAGTAAATACTTTTGAAACTTGTAGAGTTCACATTTCAAAAGTTCATAGTTCATGAGAAATAATTTTTTTTTTCTTTTTGCGTCACACCCGGCAGTGCACAGGGATTACTCCTGGCTGACACACTTGAGAATTATTCCTGGCGGTGCTCGGGGGACCATATGGGATGCTGGGTATCAAACCTGGGTTGGCCGCATGCCAGGCAAATGCCCTACCCACTGTGCTATCACTCCAGCCCCATGAGAAATAATTTTTTAAAAATTATTTGAAAGTTACAAAACAAATTGAAAATATGATAGAAAGATATCTTCATTTGGAGGGAACACATGTGACAGTGCTTAGAGGCCACTCCTAGCTCTGTGCTCAGGGCTTACTCCTGGTGGTGTCTAAGGAGCGACACGTGGTGCCAGGGATTGAACTAGGGTTGACTACATGCAAGGCAAGTGCTCTGTACCAGGAAATCACCATTTTTTATTTATGAATAGATATTTCAGTTAGAGTTTTGTTTTGGGATATTTTCTTGAATAAAAATAAGATTCTAATGGTTCAACTAGACTAGATTCCACACTTACCAAGTTTGTCCCCTACCACAGTCACTTCCGTTGCTTCTGAGGGCTCACCAACTCCTGCCGAATTAGAGCATCGGACACGGAAACGATAGGATTTTCCCTCAACCAAGTCAAAAAGAGCAAAGTGAGGAGACTTCACTGGGAGCTCTGTGTTCACCCGCTGCCAGTTTTCTGTCTCAGCATCACACTACAGCCAGAACAAGGAAAGTTCAGTAAGGATAAGCAGGAGCTTCAGGCCAGGCATCTCAAAGTTTCATTTATCTGCCAACAAACTTCAACCTATTATTAAGTTAGACTGGGAAGACTTTTGGAGGAAATGGGGGAGGAGCAGTGAAGCATCTGAAGTCCGTAGAATTGTCTTAATCAGATATGACTTTATTGCTTGAAAAATATTTGGCTTTACTATGCCAATGCCCTTTATAAATAAATAAGATCATCAGTCTACTTAGGGATGTCGCTCAATTCCTGGCACAGCCCCATATGCCAAGTGCAAGATCATTGGAATCCCAGTTTTCCAGTCAGAGTGAAGAGACTCCTGGTCATTACAAGAAGAAAGAAGGGAGGGGGAGAAAACCCTTCAATTTATTTATAAGACAGTTTGGTATCAGATACCTTCTTAATTCTTAGGATAAACAATTAAATGTACAAACTTTGTAATATTTTGTTGTATTTCCATTTCATTGTTATAAATTGATAATTTAAAATATTTTATTAAGATTCCATATTTTAAAAGTTTTTCATGGTTGAGTTTCAGGGATATAATGCTCCAACACCAATTTTATCACTAGTGTCAATTTCCTTCCACCAATGTCCTCAGTTTCCCTCCTGCCCAGTCTGCCTCCTTGATAGGCACATTTTTGTTTCATTGTAGTTTGAATCTCATGCTTTCGGTTTTATTGGTTTTGTGGTTCAGATATATAGATATATCACATCTCTACACCAGTGATGTGTCCAAGGCTCCACCTCTTGCCCCTGTGCCCTCAGTTTTTTTTCTTCTGTATCCTCAGTTCTATAACTAGGGAAGAGGGTAATATAGATGTTCCTTTTTGATATCTTGCATTCTCTTTTTCTGTTATTCTTATGCCACAGATAAATGAGATCATCTGGTATTTGCTTTTCTTCTTCTGACTTATTTCACTTCACATGATTCCTCTAGTTCCATCCAAGTTGCAGTGAATGATTTTATCATTCCTTCATCTGCATAGTATTCCATAGTATACCACATCTTCATTATCCATTCATCTTTCATTGTATACCTAGGTTGATTCCATAGCCTAATTATCCCTCTAAGTGCTGCAATGAATAAAGCTTGCAAATGTTTTCTTTTAGATGAGTTTATGTATCCTGAGGGTAGATAACAAGAAGTGGAATTCTAGGTTATAACCTAGAATTATATATATATATAACAACTTTATTTTCACTTTTCTGAGAAATCTCCATACTGTTTTTTGTAGGAGTTGAACCAGACAATATTCCTTCCAGCAGTGCAATAAGTTCCTTTTTCACTGCATCCTGGTCAACACAGATTGTTCCCAGACATATATATGTAATTCTCACTGTTGAAATCTTATTGTTATCTTGATGAGGATTTCTCTAAAACTAAGTGATGATAAGCACTTTTTTTATGTGTCTATTGGCCATTCATCTGTCTTCTTTAGAGAAATATCTATCCATTTTTTTCTTCTCATTTTAATAGGATGTTGAATTTTTTGTTGATCTTTGTGAATTCTTTATATATCTTAGATCTTAAATCTTTATCTGACATGTCGAGTGTAAATATTTTCTCCCATTCAGTGGTCATTTTTTAGTTTTATCCTGCAATTAAAGGGCTGGAGCGATAGCACAACGGTAGGGCGTTTGCCTTACAAGCGGCCAACATGGCCAACCCGAGTTCGATTCCTCCACCCCTCTTGGAGAGCCTGGCAATATACCCAGAGTATCTCGCCCACATGGCAGAGCCTGGCAAGTTACCCGTGACATATTCAATATACAAAACACAGTAACAACAAGTCTCATGATGAAGACATTACTGGGCCCACTCGAGCAAATCGATGAACGGGAGGACCGTGACTGTGGACCGTGACCATGATCCTGCAATTATTTTACCGTGAAGAAACTCTTTAATTTAATATAATCCCATTTGTTTATTTTAGTTTCTTTGTCTTCTGCCTTCACTCAGAGAGAATGCTTTCAGTTTTTCACTATTAATAATGATACTGGCTGTATGTTTATTATAGATACTACTATTATCTTGAGGTACCTACCACCCCTATTTTTTGAGCAATTAATCATTGAATCATTTATTTTTTTTAATTTTTATTACTGAGACACCATGAGGTACAGTTGTAGACTTACAAATTTTTGTGCTTGGGTTTCAATTATACAATGATCAAATACCCATCCCTCCACCAGTGCCCATTTCCCACCACCACGGATCCTAGTATCCCTCCCCCCCATCCCCCCCCATCCTACCCTGTCTCTGTGGCAGGGCATTCCCCTTTGTTCTCTCTCTCATTTTGGGTGTTGTGGTTTGCAAAAGAGGCATTGAGTGGCAATCATGTCAGGTCTATAGTCTATTTTCAGCATGTAAAATACTATTTCTCTACTAAGTGACATACTCTAAGTTTACTAGTATACCACTTAGCATATAAATTCATTGATAGTAAATTGGGAGAAACATAATATGGTGAAAATAACCTAGAGTTATCTGTGTGGTCTCATTTCTGTTAATAATGACCTATAGGATATATAGAAAAATACATGATTATTCTTGGACTCAGTTTCATCATTTGTTTTCTTTTTTTTCAAATTAAAAAAATTTTCAAATAAAAAAAAGTAATTCTAAAAGTCCTTTATAGTATCTTTAATGATAACATGTCATTGCATGGAACATCAAGAGGATAAAATCCCCCAAATAGTCAATGTGCTGCCCATTGAAGAATAGAACTCTAATCCTTTATTTGATCGCTTATGGATATCTTTATGCATTTTTCCTCGATGAGCATATAAGCAATTATCAATCTCTCACACTTTTATAAGAAAAATTATAAAAATGATAAACTTCAAAACTTTTTAATCATCTCTATTATGTTTTAAAGTAGAGATTGTAGAGGTAAAATTCTGTTATTATGAAAACTTTATTTTTAATTGAATCAGTGTGAGATACAGTTAAAAATCTTTCATGATAAAGTTTCAGTCATGCAATGATCCAGAGGAAAACTTTAACTTGGGAAGGCCAAATGGCAGAAAACTGTAACGGTTGGCTCCATGAACTGAAGCTAAACTTGTTCATTTGACTAGGTTCAAATCTGAACTCTGCCATGACCTGGTTGTGTGACTTGGGTAAATTATACACACCAATACATGCCTCAATTTTCTCATCAACAAATGGGCACAATGAAAAAGAAAAGTATTCCCTCTTAGGGTTACTGTAGGTTTTAGGGTTAAGAGGTTTTACATTTGTAGTGGCTTGTAACAGTATGTGATCCTTCATAAATGTTAGCTATTTTTACTCCTGATGGTTGAAACAGATTTGTCATGTGATACAATGCTTCTCTTTGACATAACCACATTTGTGACGAAGGAAAGGAAAGAAGAGCCGAGGCATAAGACAATTGAGAGAAGTTGAGGGCTGTAAGGAATATAGGAAGAAAGGGAAACTGGGAATGTTAGAAACCAATTCCTTTGACCCTCTTGGGAAGAAACTCTTCAGTTTCAATCATTTTAGGGAACATGGTTTAACTGCTTGTAAATCTTTAGCTGTGATGTGCAAGTTTGTGTTTTGCATACATGCAAATCCTAGGTTTAAAAAAAAAGTTCAAAAAGATGTCCGAAGCACCAGATACAGAAGACAGCACAGCTTTGGTCTGAACAGTCTGGAGATGAAAATGGCCACAAAACAAGAGCATGGGAAACTCCTCCTTTTTTGAAAATCCAACACTTTATAAGTGGTTTATCAGAAATAAACTGAGTTCAGGAGAATAAGTTAGCAGTTGAATAGTTCTTTCAGCACACATCTTCCATCCCAAGTGATCCCTCCAACTGTCATTGACTTGGTGATCCTTTCTCTATCCCAGCTACCTTCCACCTCAGCTCATAGAAATGAGCATTTATCATTCTATTCTCATCCTCTATTTAAACAAAAATAAATAAGAAAAATTTAAGTTGAGAATGTTACCTAAATTATATTTTATTTGATGCTCTATCCATAAAATATAAATATATATTTTTAAATATAATTTTAGCAATTTGTACTCTCTTGAAAAGTACCCATATAGAATGCTGAAGAGATGATCCATTTATCATGACCAATTCTCCAGGGGCCAGAGAGAATAGTACAGATGATAAGGTGTTTGCCTTGACAAGATAAGGTTGCCCACTTTTGCCACTGCTATGTCATATAGCACTGGAAGCACTTGCCATAACAATTAGGCAAGAAAAAGACATGAAAAGCATCCAGATAGGAAAGGAATAACTCAAGCTCTAATTATTTTCAGATGACATGATACTTGAGAACCCTAGAGATTTCACAAAAAAAGCTCCTAGAAAAAACAGATTTGTATAGTAGAGTGTCAGGCTACAAAATCAATATCCAAAAGTCCATGGCTTTTCTATATACAAATAATGAATGAGAAGAGGGAGATTAGAAAAACAATACCATTTATAATCATGTCTTAGAAAATCAAGTACCTCAGAATCAGTTTAACTAAAAAGTTGAAGTACTGATACAAAGAAAACTACAAAATGGTACTCCAAGAAATAAAAGAGGACATGAGAAAATGGAAATACATCCCCAGCTCATAAATTGGAATGATTAACATTGTCAAAATGGCCAATACACACCAAAGCATTATACCGATTCAATGCAGTCCCTATAAGTATACCCATGACACTTTTCAAAGAACTAGATCAAACAATTCTGAAATTTATATGGAAAAACAAATCCCCATGAATAGCTAAAGCAATTATTAAGGAAAAGAAAATGGGAGGTAACACCATCCCCAACCTTGAAACTGCACTATAAAGTGGTAGTAATTAAAACACTTGGAATAAAGACAGACCCATAGATCAATGGAACAGAGTCAAATATCCTGAAAACAACTCTCAAATACACAGTTACCTAATGTTTGATAGAGGAGCAAGAAATATGAAGTAGAGCAAGGAAAGCCTCTTCAACAAGTAGTGCTTGGAAAAACTGGGCAACTACATGCAGAAAAAATGAACTCAGACCGCTTTCTAACACCAGGCAAAAATTCAGATCAAAATGGATTAAAAACACCTCAGTATCAGACCTGAATCCCTAAGGTTCATGAAGGAAAATGTGGGCAGAACCCTCCATGACATTAAAGCTAAAGGCATCTTCAAAGATGAAACACCATTAACCAAGTAAGTGGAAGCAAAGATAAACAAATGGGGCTACATTATGCTCAGGAGCTTCTGCACATCAAAAGAAAACAGTGATCAAGATACAATGACAGTCATTGAATTGGGAAAATATATTCACCCAATACCCACCTGATAAGGGGTTAATATCCAATATATATATAAGGGCACTGGTAGAACTTACAAGAAAAAAAAACATTTAACCCCATCAAAAAATCGGGAGAAGAAATGAACAGAAACTTCCTCAAAGAAGAAATACAAATGGTCAAAAGACACATGATAAAAAGTTCCACGTCACTAATCATTAGGGATATGCAAATAAAAACAACAATGAGATGTCATCTTACTCTACAGAGACTGCCACACACCAAAAAGAACAAGAGCATCAAACGCTGTCACAGAGATGGGAAGATAGGTCTCTCCTTCATTGTTGGTGGGAATGCCAACTGGTCCAACTTTTCTGGAGAACAATATGGGTGTTCCTCAAAAAGTTAGAAACTGAATTTCCATACGACCCAGCAATATGACTTCTAGGAGTGTACCCCGGGGGCCCAAAAACATACTGCAGAAAACCCATCTGTACTTCTATGTTTATTGCAGCACTATTCACAATAGTCAGAATCTGGAAACAACCCATGTGCCCAAGAACAGATGACAGGTTGAAGAAACTATGGTACATCTACACAATGGAATACAATGAAGGAGTTAGGAAAATTAAGTTATGAAATTTGCCTATAAATGGATGGACATTGAGAGTATCATCCTGAGTGAAATGAGTCAGAAGAAGGACAGACATAGAGTGATTGCCCTCATTTGTGGAATATAAAAAAACAACAACAACATAATATGAAATAGTAGAAACAAGGGCAAGGAAAAGTATTTTATGGTTGAAAGCCAGCCTCAAGTGTCAGGGAAGAAGGCAACTGGAATAGAGAGGGGACCATTATGACAAAGATAATTGGAAATGATCACTCTGGACAGGAACTGCATGCTTAAAGTAGGTAAACAAACACGATAACCTCTCAGTATCTGTGTTGCAGACCATAGTGCTCAGAAGGAGAGAGAGACAGAGAGACAGAGACAGAGAAAGAGACAGAGAGAGAAGGAAAGTGCCCCTCTTAGAGCCACAGAGGCAGGCTGCAGGGAGTAGGTGGCAGGAAGGAAACTGAGGTCATTGGTGGTGGGAAATGGACTCTGTGGAGGGTGTGTGTTGGATCGTTTTGTGACTGAAACCTGATCATAAACCACTTTGTAACTATGTACCTCACAGTGACTCAATTTAAAAAAATGCAAGAAACATACTGCCAAAAAAGAAAAAAAGGTGTTTGCCTTGCATGCAGGAACCCAGGTTTGAGCCCAGCACCACATATAGTCCTGAACATCACCAGCAGTGGCCCCTGAGCACAAGCAGGTGTGGCCAAAAAAACAAACAAAAAAATTGTCAGGGCCAAGAAGAAAATGAGCTATGTTTTTTACATAAAAAGTCACATGATAAAGGAAAACCACGGGCCCCAGAATTTTTAGCTTCTATAAAATTTTCTCAAGTCATTTAGTTGAAATAATTTAAAGTCATAGATAGGTGTGTCTCACTTTTAAAATCTAATTTTCTGGTATTTTCATATATTATGATTTCTAGACATCTGTGGTATCTATTGTCTTGTTATAATTCTCAGTAAAAGTGATCCAACAGATTTTTTAAAATTGATAATCAGAATATCAAAAAGGATATAAGAAGAAACCTTAATTGAGTTCTCTGTTTTTATGGAAAAAAATACAAATAATAAGCTTTTTCTATGATTTTTCTATGAAAGCACAATATAAAGTAAGTGATACTCACCCTACCATAAAATGATTTTCTTATTTGTGTTTTTAAGTTTTGGGCCTTGGCCTCAGTGCTCAGAAATCACCCCCAGTGCTGCTAGGAGACCATATGAAGTACCAGGGATCAAATACCGGTGGGCTTCATGCAAAGCAAGAGCCTTAACCACTGTATAATTTCTCTGGCCCTATGACAAAATTTTGTAAATATTAAAGAAAAGGTACAAACACTCATTTGATTCATTGTTCATAAAATAGTACATATGTCGTTGGGGGTGTGTCTCGGTGGTAACTCTTGTGCCTTGCATGTGTGAAGCCCCATCCCCAACATCTATAATAAGGTACTCTATAAATAGAGAAAGAAGGAAAGTGCCTGCCATAGAGACAGGCAAAGGGCGGGTGGAAAGGGAGAAACCAGGGACATTGATGGTGAGAAACGTGCACTGGTGAAAGGGCGGGTATTGGAACATTATATGACTAGAATGCAACCATGAAGAACTTTGTAACTGTGTATTTTGCTGTGGTTCAATAAAAGTAAAAAAATAAAAGATATATACATGGACTTTACAACCCCCCCCCCATAACCTTCCCTTTTTATTGAGATATAATTTATATACAGTAAAATTTCCTCATTTAAAAAAATAAGGTACGCAGTTACCAAAAACATGTTATCTTATATATAAGATAAACTTCCTCTTTTTAATATTACATCCTGACCAAAACCTTGATAACATATAAATTTTTAACTTCATATTGAGTAAATTTCTTTTATTTTTAAAATATTTAAATATTTTAGGGGTTTGTGGCCATATGTACCTGTATTCAGGGCTTACTCTTGGGCTCTGTGCTCAGGGATCATCCCTGGTGGAGCTTGGGGGACCTTTTGGGGTGCCAGGAATCCAACCAGGGCCTTAAATTATACAAGGCAAGCACCTTACCCACTGTACTATCTCTCCAGCCCAACAAATTTCCCTTAAACACTGTTGCAGTGTCACTCATCTTGTTACTATTCTTCCACCCCTTATACTCTGTTCATTGTCTACACTCCCACCTGTGATTCTGTACTTGTAGCTTTGTCAGTTTCCCCAAATTTCCTATCCAGGTCTTGGAATTTCTCCATTTTGGGGGCATAAATACTTTAAAACTCCTCTCACATGTAGGTATATGTTAGATTTACATGAAATTCTCATCATTTCATCCCTTTTAGGCCTTTACTGCATGTTGCTCTCTAATAAAAAGGTAAGATATTTTCAGTTGAAAGTCAACTAGTAGTTCATGGTGATTGCAATCCCAGAACCCACCCAACCACTTGCACTTAGAGTGCTAGCCAAGCACATGGTAGCAAGTAAGAACTTGTTTTTAACTCTCTCAGCCATTTTAAAAGTACCATTGTTTATATTCTTCTGCCCAACTGTCCTCGCTAATGTTCAATCCCTAATGCAGCAGAGATGAAAAACCATTAGAAGAGCAAGGCATACAGAGGAAGTATCTAGAAAACATATAGGCAACTTTAGGAACATTTCTTTTTCTACAGGATTATGACTTTGGGTCATGACCTCTGAAATACCTAAGCATAAGCCTCAGGGATCAGTAATACCCTTGAACTTTCTGGTAAAGCTCTCTCTCTCTCTCTCTCTCTCTCTCTCTCTCTATATATATATATATATATATATATATATATATATATATATATATGTATCAGTTGAGAACATTCCAAAGTTGTATCTAAAACACAATGGAAATGTTTTGATGTTTTGTTGTTTTTGCATCACACCCAGCAGATCCAGCAATGCTCAGGGCTTACTCCTGGCTCTGAGCTCAGGGATCACTCCTGGTGGTACTCAGGGGACCATATGAGATGCTAAGGATTAAACCTGGGCCAGTCATGTGCAAAGCAAGCACCCTACATATTGCACTATTGCTCTGACCCCACACAATGAAAATTTAATCTATTTAAAAGACATGTTTAGGAAGTTGTGCAAGGTAACATTGGTCCCAGAGTCTTACCTTTTCCACAAAGTACAGAATACCCTCATGGCCACGCTGGCCAGGGGGCTTCCAGTTTAGCACCACATAGCTCCGGGTAGCCTCAGTGACAGAGAGATCTGTAGGGGGGCCGGGAACAATGCCCTCTGGAAAATAACAAGAAAGAGTAATCATATTGTGGAAATCCCAGGAAACTCAGTCACTGGTGCTTTCTTCTACTGGAGGAATGCTTAATGACTATTCCATAGCATAAAGAAGTAACTTGTCCGAAAATTCTTCCAAGTACATTAACTCACTCATTCCAAGCCAAAAATTTAACTTTCCTTGCATGACTATTTGATTTCTTTGTATTGATCCACAGAAGAGTAGCAATGATGCAAATAATGTTTTCTATATTTACAAAGAGAAGTAGAATTATAGATTTCAAGTGCCATTTAAAATGGGATTCTTTATTTCTGTGTCCCTCCAAAATGAAATAATCATATGGTGACTGAGAGATAACTCTCAAGGGGTTTTCTGCACATCTTTTATTGACTTTTATTTCCAAACTATATTTCTGATGATATTTGGATAGCAAACATTCTGGGAAGTGAAAACTTCTCAATAGTTACACAAATCTACTATGTATACACAAATCTATTCTGCTGTGCCATATCCTATTGAGTTGAAAAGAACTAGAATCCCAGGGAAAGGAAAGAGAAACCAAAGATTCATGCTTTGTGCTTTGAGACTGTTGTGCTGTGAGTAGCCAGATATTTGTCTATGACCCGGGAATCTCTAGTCTTTTATGAAATGGTGGCACTGAATTTATCCAGTATAAGAGAAAATTTTAGATCTCCCACAGTTCAAGTCAGAGAACTCTTTCCATGCAAAACAATTCAAATCTGAGCAAAATGTCAAACTACTTTTTGGATCTTGGACATTGGTCAGCATAGAATAGTGGTTCTTAAATAGATGGGAAACAAATGAGGTGAGCCCCACTCCTGGAGAGTTTCAAGGCATCGGTTCAGAAAGAACTAGGGAGAGCCTGAAAATGTTCCTGGGTGGAAGAGAAGCAGCAGAAATCCTAGGGAGGGGAAGATATTCACAGGGTCCCAGGCACCACCCAGAGAGGCTTCAGAGACTGCAGAGCGACCCTCTGCTACCAAGCATATGTGCACAGAAGGAAATCACAAAAAGCCAGGGAAAATCCACCCAAAAGAACTGCAGGGAAGAACCCGTTAAGCTTTTTTAGTGGGAGGGAGAGTTCATGTTCCCACTAGCCAGAGTGGAAATCTAACTCGTAGGCCATTCAGTGGAAAGTTCAGAAGGGCATTGCCTCTGTAGTATTGCCAGTTTCCCCACAAGAACAAAGTGTTTTATCTATGAAAAGCAAACTTTAAAAGGATCAAATTACTTCCTCCAGAACAAACCTCAAGAGTATTTATAGAAATACAAAAATAACAGCCCCCAAAAGGTAAATTCAAATGTATAAATATACAAAATCAAGAAAATAAAACCATGACAAGGGAGAACCAAATAGTAGTAACAAAATTAGAAATTTATGATAATTGAATAATTAGACAAGTATACAAAGAAGTTATTATAAGTATATTATAATAATATATGTTATGTTATAGAGAATAAATAATATATGTATGTTATAGAGAATAAATATTTAACATGTTAATTTAAAATATAGATAAAAAGGACCAGGGCAGGAGAGATAGTACAGCAGGTAGAGTGCTTGCCTTGCTTGACCTGGGATAGATCCCTAGCACCCATTATGGTCCCCCAACCACTGCCAGGAGTGATCCCTGAGCACAGAGCCAGGAGGAAGACCTGAACACAACTGGGTGTGGCCCAAAACCCACCTACTCCCATCCTCCAAAAGAAAATAGGATCAAAGAGATAGCTTAGGATATAGGGATTTCGCATGCAGAAAGTCTGGATTCAATCTCTAGAACCACATGGTCCCCTTAACACCACCAAGAGTGACCCTCAAGCCAGGAGGGTTAATAGAGTAGTCCCTGAGTACCACAGATTATGGCCCCAAAACTAACAAAAAGTATACAAATTAATTTTTAGAGATGAAAATAACAAAATCTAAGGTCATTTTAAAATTTCAATGGCTAGAATTCACAGAATGCTACAATCTGAAGCAGAAAAAAATAGTAAAAGTCAGTGGCAGTAAGAAGTATCCTGAATGAAACACAGAAGAAAGGATGCCCAGCATTAGTGAGCTGTGGTTTCATGTGACATGGAATCAGGATTTTTGAAACAGATAAGAGGAAGCAATGGAGAAAAAAAATACTTAAAGAAATAGCGGTATGGGCCCAAGAGATAGTACAGTAGGTAAGGCACATGCCTTGCAAATAGCCCACCCAGGTTCAATCCCTAACACTTCATAACATTGCCTGAGCCCTGTCAGGAGTTATCACTGAATGCAGAGACAGAAGTAAGCCTTGAGGTCAACCAGGTGTGATCTAAAACAAAAGAGAAAAGAAGAAAAGAAAGAATGGTTTTAAAAAAAACATTCTTTCATCAGATATAAAAAAAAGTTTATATCTGATGAAACAATAATTTTATAGTCTTAAAGACTTTATTAGTCACACATGATGTATAATAGAAATAAAAGATGTATATTTTTATACAAGATGTATAAAAGAAACTAAAAACATGCATTTTATGTTTTTGAATTTTTGAAACAGTGATAAATAGAATATTAAAAGTAGACAGAAGAGGGGCTGGAGCAACAGCACAGTGAGTAGGGCTTTTGCCTTGCACGCAGCCGTGCCCAGGTTCAATTCCCAGCATTCCAGATGAGAACTTCCAGGAGTAACTCCTGAGTGAAGAGCCAGGAGTAACCCCTGTATATCGCCTGGTGTGACCCACAAAGCAAAAAAAAAAGTAGACAGAAGAAAAATATGCACACTGTACTGAGGAACAAAAAAGAATAACAAGGTCTGAGGAATGACTCAGTGGATAATAGCACCTGCCTTGTAAGCTGAGGCCATGAGTTTGATTCCCAGAGTCACCCACCTGTACTGAGCCTAGTTCTAGCAGCTCTGCACTCCAGGAGTCCCAGCACCACAGCAGATGTGCTATCTTGGGTTCACAGCCAGTTGCATGCACCACAACTAAATTATGTAATCCCTGGTGATCACTACCACTAAAATATATGCAATTACCATGGCCAGCAGTGTGACCTATGGTGAGCATATGTGTGAGCACCAGCAACCCACAAAGACACTGAATCCTGACTGTATGCAAACTCCACAAATGAATGTGGTCCTCAGTGAGCACATGTATAAGCACGCAACTAACGTGTGTGAACCCAGGTGAACACTGTGACCAAGTGGTGAGCACTACAACAAGATATATGACCCCTAGTGAGTACAGCAACCAAGTATGTGCTATCATTGTGCAATAACAACAGTGATAGAGGAAAGAGGAAGGGTAAAAAATAAGGATAGTGGCAGTCATTCTTACAAGTGTAGGTGTGCACTACAATGACTCAACTCTTTAGTAAACTTAAAAACATTTATCAACCTAGACTTCTATATCCAGTGAAGATCTATTTCAAAAGTAAAGGTAAAATAGACATACACACACAGAGAGGGAGAATGAGAGAGAGAGAGAGAGAGAGAGAGAGAGAGACAGATTTGTTAAAGTAATTGTCTCGGGAAAAAAACAATCTAGTTTTGTACAAAGAAATAAAGAGCAATAGAAGATAAAAATATGAGTGATTATTTAAAACATTTTTCTTACTTTTTAAACCTCTGAAAGTAAACTGATCCTTAGAACCACAATAATAACATTATATTCTACAATTTAAAAAACAAATAAAACATATTCAACAATGGCAGCAAACAGGCCAGAGAGATAACATAGCACCGGCATCCCATACGGTCCCCAAGAACCTCCAGGAGTAATTCCTGAGTGCAGAGCCAGTAGTAATCCCTGAGCATCGCTGGTGTGATCCAAAAAAGCAAACAACAACAACAACAACAACAACAGCAGCAGCAAGGCTCAGAGTGAAATGCAATAATTCTGTTATATAGAAAGGAAATCTGTATATATTATACAGAATTTACATATAGGATATGAAATTAATAGAACTATTACACCATAGGTGAAAAAATATAATATTTGCTAGAGGTAGGTTGTAAATATTTTAAACTCCAAACTGCTAAAAAGGCAAGACAAATAATTTTAAATTAATAAGGTAACACATGAAAAATTAATCATAAAAAATATTTAATCAAAAATAATGTAGGAAAAAGAAAAGGTAAATCACAGAAATAGAAAACAAATGGCAAAAAAGAAATAAGAGAAAACAAATAACAGCAAGGTATTTCAGTATATCAGTGATCACATGAAATAAATGGTCAAAACATCCTATTTCAGAGACAAATATTAAGAGAAATGATGAAAAAAGACCAAACAAGATGATTCCTAAAAGAGATACAATTTAAGTATTACAAAACTTGGGGCTGGAGTGATAGCACAACAGGTAGGACGTTTGCCTTGCATGCGGCCGACCCAGGTTTTATTCCCAACATCCTATATGGTCCCCCGAGCACCACCAGGAGTAATTCCTGAGTACAGAACCAGGAGTAACCCCTGTACATTGCCGGGTGTGACCCAAAAAGAAAAAAAAACTATAACTATTACAAAACTCACAGGTTTAAAGTAAAAGAAAGCTGTACGACACATTAATGCTAATGAAAAGAAAGTTCAGATGATTATATTAATATCAGACAAAGTAGGTTGACAACCAGCAAAACATTGCCATTTATTAAGGAAGTAGCTCTGCAATAATGAAGTGATTTATTCATAAGAGAATAAAATAATAAAATTTCTTACGTATCTAATAAGACAGCCTCAAAATACATGAAGAAAATCTGAAAGAACTGCAAGAAGAAACAGTAATATCCACAGTTTTGTCTAAGAATTCATCCAAACTTTATCCATAATTGATAGAACTGTAGATAGTAAATCATCAAGAATATAAAGACTTAATTGAAATCAGAAAGTTTTTGTATAAATTGATAAGCTAACTAAAAATTTCTATGTAGAAATGCACAGACTTAAAATAGCCAAAACAGGGGCTAGAGTGATAGCACAGCGGGTAGGGTGTTTGTGTTGCATGCGGCCAATCCAGGTTCGATTCCCAGCATCCCATATGGTCCCATGAGCACCGCCTGGCTAATTCCTGAGCGCAGAGCCAAGAGGAACCCCTGTGCATTGCCGGGTGTGACCCAAAAAGCAAAAAAATAAAAAAGTCAAAACAACTTTGAAAACGAAAAGCAAAATTAGTGAATTTATACTATCTGATTTCAAAACTATGAAGCACATATGAAAGACATTTAAAAATGAAGTTGGGGGGCTGGAGTGATAGCATCGCGGGTAGGGCGTGTGCCTTGCACGAGGCTGACCTGGGTTGATTCCCAGCACCCCACATGGTCCCTCGAGCACCGCCAGAAGTAATTCCTGAGTGCAGAACCAGGAGTAACCGCTGTGCATCACCAGGTGTGACCCAAAATGGAAAAAAAATGAAGTCGGGCCGGGGCTGGAGAGATAGTACAGTGGATAAGGCTCTTGCCTTGTACATGACAGGCTCCAGTTCAATCCCTGGACTCCATATGGTACCTGGAGCCTGCCAGGAGTGATCCCTGAATGCAGAGCCAGGAGTAAGCCCTGAGCACTGCTGGGTGTGGCCTAACAAAACAAAAAAACAAAACAAAAAAATAGATAAAAATGAAGTTGGGGAGCACAGCAGGTAGGGTGTTTGCCTTGGACGCAGCCAATCCAGGTTTGATTCCCAGCATCCGATATGGTCCCCGAGCACAAAAAAAAAAAAATAGTTGGGCTGGAGAGATAGTATGGAGGTTAAGGAGATTGCTTGGTATGTAACTGCTCCTAGTTCAATCCCCAACATTGCATATTGTCCTCCAAGCACCACCAGGAGTGATTCCTTAGCACAAAAACCAGAATTAAACTAAGTGCAGCTGTGTGTGTGGCCCTAAAACATAAATAAATAAATAAATAAATAAATAAAGTCTAATCAGAGAAGTGTGGTATTGATTAGCGCACCTCCCCCCAAAATAATCAATAAAAATTCCTTCCATTTCTAGAGAGAGAGTCACGAGTCCGCAACCTTTAGTTCTAACAATGGTGCCAAGACAATTCAAGAAGTGGAGTTCATGCCTAGTTCAATCAGCCAAAATCAATGACTGAATAAATAGCAATACTTCTACATAAAAAAGACAATTCAAAAAGAAATTGATAATATTTTCAACAGATATTGCTGAAATAATTGTATAAGCATATGTAAAATAACAATAACTTAGACCCTAACTTTCCACAACGCAGAAAAAATAATTTAAAGTAAATTATAAATTAAAATGTAAGAGTTCATGATATAACATATCTAGACAGAGAAAAAATATCTAAATAAACTTGCATAAAGCAGATATAAAATATGATGCAAAATGATAATTAAGCATATTAAAATATTTAGCACTATTAGAAAATTCAAATTATGACTGCTATACACTATGAAATGAACCACCACTATATAACACCGGAAAATAAAATTTTTAAAGACTGAACAGAAGAAAGTTCAGTGATTAAAAAGTCTGTCTTTCAGGCATCAGTACTTGCGTTCTATTCCTGGCACTGTCCCACATGCTGAGTTTGATCCCAGTGGCACTGTCATTTAGGATCCCCAGTACCACAAGAAAGTGTGTGAGCACCACAAGTAGTCTGCAACCCAGAGTGAACACTTCAACCAAGTGTGCAACTCCCAGCCAGCACCACAACCAAAGTGCACAAGCACCACAACTAAAGTGTGAAACCCCTGGCAAGCACTGCAATGAAACTGTGCACAAGCACTGCAACCAACAGTGTGACTCCCAAAGGAAGAGAAGGGAGAGAAAAGTAAAAACTAAACTAATTTTTTTTAAAGAGTTATCATACCAAGGACAGCTGATACTGTGGAAGAGTTGGAACTCTCACATACTGCTGATGGGAATGTAAAATGTTACAACCATTTTGGGAAGACAGTTGTTGAACGGTTCTTTAAAAATTAAACATATATCTAACACATCATCTATCCATTCAACCTCTAGATATTTATCCAACATAAATGATGGCATATATCCACAATAACATTTAACAAAGACATTCACAGAAGCTTTTAATAATCATGGATAAACAAATGAACTGGAAGATGTATCAACATAATAAATTTTAAAATAATTATGCAAATGGAATTAGACAAGAATGAATATAATTCCTTTTCTTTTAATTTATGGACAATAAAACTAGTGACAGGAAGCAGATCAGTAGTGAACTGGAGATGGGAAAAGGTTAAGAGGAAAGAATGATGAAGGGGCATGAGGAAATTTGAGGGGGGATAGATACATTCACTACTTTTATCAAAGTGATAATTTTAATGGTGTTTACACATGTAAATTTTATCAACTGATTATTATGTTATAACATAGAGTTTGCTAGATAACAATTGCACCTCAATAAAGTTTTTAAAAAGTAATTCTCTCAAAATATCTTTATAATTTCCAAGTATTTCAGAAGGTCTTTACCAAAACATTAAATAATCTACACTACACCCTCTAACAACAAAAGCTAAGCCATATGATAAAACATTGGCAAAAAGTATGTGAGAAAACTGTTTCTTTACCTGTAGGTTCTTCTTCAGTGACAATGATCTGTCCAGTCCAGGGTGCTGAGGGACGACCTGAACAGAGTTAAAGAAAAACACACAAGGTTTTGGGGGTTGGAGAGGTAGTACAGCAGGTAGGGCGTATGCCTTGCACACAGTCGACTTGGGCTCAATCCCTGGCATCCCAAATGATGCCCCGAGCACAGTCAGGAGTAATTCCTGAGTGCAGAGCCAGGAGTAACCTCTGTGTAACACTGGGTGTGACCCAAAAAGCAAAAACAAAAAACAAGGTTTTATGAGTATCATTTCCAGTGCACTGCTTAAAAGACCAAATTAATCATACATGCATTGGTTACTAGTTTACTGACATTTCCCCCTAATCAATCTTAGCATATATGTGATATTGCATCCTCAAGGGATTCACAATCTGTTAAAGTCCGGAATCTGCCTGAAGTGAGTTGATATCTCTAGAATTGAAGTCATGCATTGCTAATGACACTTTATTCAATAGACTGCACACACAGTAGGGATCCTAAGAGGTTATACTATATTATCTAGGTATGTCAAAGGCTATACTGGCTAGGTAGGTATAGTTATACTTTAAGAGGTTTATACAAGAAAATCACCTATTAATGCATTTCTAGGATGTAGACCAGTTATTAATCAACATATGATTGCATTAGCACAAGTCATGTAAATAAATAACTCATATTCCTTTATTGCTTGCTATTAATCTTCTGATATATATGCTTTCTTGGGCTGGAGCAATAGCACAGAGGGTAGGGCATTTGCCTTGCACGCAGTCAACCGGGTTCAATTCCTCCATCCCTCTCGGAGAATCCGGCAAGCTACCAAGAGTAACCTGCCCGCACAGCAGAGCCTGGCAAGCTCCCTGTGGCATATTCGATATGACAAAAATAGTAACAAGTCTCACAATGGAGGCATTACTGGTGCCCACTCGAGCAAATCGATGAACAACAGAACAGTGCTACAGTGCTATAGTGCTCTCCTGAAGAAATAGCATGTCTTTAAGTGGAACATTTCTGGAACAAATAAAAACCCAGTAGGTCTTTGTTATAATGAAGATGGAAAAAGTGAGGAATATTGATTCTGGGATAAGTCTCAACTAGAGCAATTTCCATTACATTTCAAATCTATAAAACGTCACAACTAAAGAAACCAGTTATAAATAATAAACATAAATTCAATAAGCTGTACAAAGTAAAGGAAGAAAAATTCATCTCTGTGATATTATTGACACCAGAAAAATTTCAACTCCTGAAAAGATCAAGAGGTTTTTCACAGTAATCTATGCAAGAACAGAAAATCAATAAATAAGAAAATTTATTTTAAATACAATCAAATTTCATTTATATTGCAATTCATAAAAGATGAAAGTATAATATGGAATTTTCAAGCTTAGGGAGATGGAAGGGAAATTGGATGGTAGATGAAAAGTGATAGGAGAGCGATCTTGGAACCTGACCAGACAGTCTACAGAGGAAAAGGTCACATTGCTTCATTTCGCTTACTACAAAGTGAGCTATTACATGTACTTAAGGCAAAGAATAACACTGCAAATAATTCACAGCCAGTACTCTTTAACTAGAGTGAATCTGTTCCCAGAGACATTAGGCAATGTCTGGAGACATTCTGGTTGTCAAACTGGAGATGGGGGGAGGAAGATACTGGCTTTCAGTGAATTAAGTGAGGATGCTGCTAAGACTTCAATTAAGTACACATGTCTAATACTGTAAAATGTTCTATGGGTTCCCAAAAACCAAATACAAAGCATAAGTGCCATGGTTTTTACATTAATACATGCAGGCCAAACCTAAGAAAAGACTATTTTTGACTCTCTGATATGAAAACTTAAGTATAAGAGGATATAATGTTGTAAATGATTTTTAATGCAAAGAATATCATGGTATTGAGATATCCATACTCTAAGGGTGAAATTCAGGATAGAAATTTTATTTTTAAAATTAAATTTTATTTATTCTAAAATTTGAGGCCATACCTGGTAGCTCAAGGCCTTATGAGGTTCCAGGAATCAAAAAGGGACTCCTGAGTGCAAAGTGTTCCTTCCAGTTCTTTGAGCCATCTCCTTGGCTCTCAAGGTTAGGAAATTTACCTTAAAATTTTCACTGAACCAGAAAGAAAAGTGGTCTTGGAGTTAGGAATTATAGAATTCTCAAGATTCTTGACTTTCATAACTGATTTTAAATAGAATCCCAGAATTTGACCTCAGAAGGCAAGATTTTCTGAATCAAATACAAAATTGAATAGGATAATGCCCTTGGAAAGTTGAATCAGTAAATCAAAACTTGGCTTTATCCACTCTGGAGACACCCACCATCTGTCTGTCTCTGGCTCTGCCTCTGGCTCTCTCTGCCCTAACATTTCTCTAAGTGAATTTTTTTAAAAAAACTATTTTACTTCAAAATAAGACACTTTTTATTTATTTAATTTATTTATTTTTGCTTTTTGGGTCACACCCAGCAATGCTCAGGGGTTATTCCTGGCTCTGCACTCAGGAATTACTCCTGGCGGTGCTTGGGGGACCATATGGGATGCTGGGGATCAAACCCAGGTCATCCACGTGCAAGGCAAATGCCCTACCCTCTGTGCTATCCCTCCAGCCCCTAAAATAAGATACTTTTTAATTTTCTTTTTGCCCCTTCCCCAGGATTAGCCATCAATGAGATATTTCCTATTCTCTTCTCCCTCTAGTGGAAGGAGGAGGAATAACCTTGCAGTGTGATCTGTAGTTATTTAAAATAGGTTCAGAGGAGAGAAAACCTGCAAGATTTAAAAGGAAAAAAAAATGCTTACTTTTAAGTCTAGCTTTCTCAGCCGGATCCAGAGCTGCAACAGGCTCCGAAACACGAGATGGTAGACCGATTCCAGTTTTATTCACAGCTCGGACTCGGAATATATAGGAGCGACCTTCTATTAATCCAGTGACTGGAAACCGAGCAAACTTCACAGGTGTGTCATTGCATTGAGACCAGGTCTCTGTGCCCACCTCACATCTAGGAGATACAGTGATTGACAAAGAGATTAAGAGATGTGTGGTTAAATGAGTTTCTCCAAAGGTGCAGTCCTATTCATTTATTTCAGATCTCTACTCTAAAAATATCCTGCTCAAGTGTGGTTCGACAGTTCTATAAGGGTCAGGCATTCCATTCCATCCTATTGCAAAGTGTCTTCAACCACAAAAAAATACCTTCAGGAACATGTGCATGTCTTTGAATTCATTCAAAGAAATCCAGTGAGGGGCCTTAGTAGGGAAGATTCAAGGGGAAAGCAGACGCCTACAATTTTTATATTGGAAATACTAAGGAGGAGGAGAAGCCACTCATTCCATGTTTTATGTCTTCAATTTCACCACTAGTGACTTACTTATTTGTCTTTTTTTAAAAAAATTCATTTTAAATGTAACAACTATAGAGAGCCAAAAGAGAGAGTTAAAAGACTTACTAATTCAGAAGGACATAGGCACTCATGATCAGTGCAGTGCTATTTACACTAGCTAAAGTAATAAACAACAGGTTAGTGTATGAAGACTTTTTGGTATTTATACACAATGGAATAGCCTCTTAATAACAAAAGATAAACTCTTGCCATTTGCAACATCATGGATGGAATTGGAAGTTGTTATGCCAAGTGAAATAAATCAGAAAGATAAAAACCAATACCAAACGATTTAACTTATGTAGGATATATAGGATGTATAGGGATGGAGCAATAGCACAGTGGGTAGGGCATTTGCCTTGCACATGGCTGACCCTGCTGACCCAGATTGGATTCCTCTGCCCCTCTTGGAGAGCCCGGCAAGCTACCGAGAGTATCTCGCCCACAGGGCAAAGCCTGGCAAGCTACCCGTGACGTATATGCTAAACACAGTAACAAGTGTCACAATCGAGACGTTACTGGGCCCTCTTGAGCAAATTGATGAACAACAGGAGGACAGTGACAGTGACAGGATAGATAGAAACAGAGCAAGACAAATGAGGGAGAGAACCTTGGGTTCAAGCTACAGAACTGAGGTGGCAGAGGGGAAGGACCAGGGGCATAAGGTTAAGACAACTCTTCACACTGATTTTGCCAAGTTTCCTTTTCCTGTGCAAATACTATTGTGACCTAAGTCCTGAGTAACTTTAGCTGTGTGCTTTGCCTTATGTGGGTAGAAAGAAAGGGAGAGAGGGACAGAGGGAGAAAGGAAGGGAGAGAGGGAGGGAGAAAGAGAGAACTGAAAGAGAGAGAGATGGAGGGAGGGAGCACTAGATCTAAAGCTCTAAAGACTTCTACAACATGATAGAGTAGGAAGAACAAAAAATTACAACCAGGCTGTACTCTAGTTCTGCCAATTACTACTGGTTTATTGTATCCTCACTAGTATGAGCCTTGGGTTAACTACCAGTTTTATACTGTTTTGTTTCAAAGGGTGACTATTGTTAGTGGTTAATATAGGCAAAGTGTTTCTAACAATACTAGGCACATGACAAATACTTAATAATGTTATCAATAACATTTTCACTGATCAAAGCTGGAAAATACCTTGGAAACTTGCTGAAGACAACAAAGCAGATAATATAAAGATGAAAAAACTACCTATCCAAAACCTCACAGTTCTACATTAAATGGTGCAATAATGACAAAAGCATTTAATTGTACAGTAAAGTAGTACACAGTTTATGATAAGTTTCTCTGGATAGTATTGAGCCCAAAGTTATACTTATGCTATAAATATCAGCTTTAATAACCTTGACACTCTCACTGGACCATAGCGGCACAGATTATCTATCCCCAGTGATTTCACAATCAAGGTTGTATTACCCAAATCTGAAAAGAGAATTGGAGCAATGATTTTAACAAAAATCAAGTCATGAAATAACATATTTAGGTCAATAATCTAAATTTATTGTCTATGTTAACAAAAATAATTAGATGATTAATGTTCAAGATTAACTATAAATATCAGACCTTGTAAGTTTTGGTATAATAAAAGCAGCAAGATACTTATAGATGGAATATAATTTAATATATTTATTTTTGTTATTTCTTTTTATAATATAAACTACACATGTAATGTGAATAAAATTTTGTTAGTATTCCTAAAATAATTTAAAATTATTAGTATAGCAGGAATATGGATATTAAATATATTGAATACTGGCTTTTTTGCTTCCAAAATAACCTCTATTCTATAAATAAATTTACATAATTAATTCCGAATTAGTGACTTGCATCGGTCATCAAAATCAAAGATGATCTTCAGAATTTAGTAAAGATATAACTAGGAAGAATGAATAGTGAATATATAGAGAGATATTTATACACAGAAGTGAGACAGATAATGAGAGAAACCTTAAAAAAGATAAGGGGAAGAGGAAGCCATAAGAAAAACTAATTTGACTAGAAAAGGTAAGAAAAATGGAGCATGCAAATCTAGGGCCAAATAACGCTAATTAAAGTTGAACTCAGTACTAACTTATCAATAAAGTATCCCAGAATAGGACTTCCTCCATCCACAACTGGTTGTTTCCAAGAGACAGTGATATAATCTTTATTGGCATCCAAACAAACAACATCCAATGGAGAGGCTGGGGCTCCTTCTATCTCTGCATCTGCATCTGTAGACATAGAAAGATCCTATTAACCCTCTTAGACTATCCTGCAAGCAAGCAGGTTGTTCTCACTGCACAAATTTCTTCTTTTAAAAAAATTTAATTTAATTTAAAAATATTATACTGTGGTTGAGGTAATATGGTTACAATAGTGTCAAAATTTATGCTTTTGGTGAACAAAGTTACTGGACCTTCACCACTACCAAAGGGCCAAATATCCTCTACCACCATCCTTGTGTCACTTCTAGTCTGTCTCTTCCTTTCCCTCCCCAATGCCCTTTCCCCTACTGCTTAGTAACTTCAGATCTGTGATTATATTTCAAGAGTTGTCTGACATTTGTTTGTTATTTATTTTCTTGCTTTCCCTCTTGATATGCCACATATGAGAGAGATCATCAGTATTTGCTCTTCTCTCTGACATTTTTCATTTAATACAAAACCTTCTAACTTCATTCGAGTTGTAGTAAAAGGTAATGTTTTATCTTTTCTCATAGCTCAGTAGTATTCCATTGCAAATTTGTACCATTATTTTATCCAAATGTCAACCAACATTTTGGATGTTTTGACATTTTTTAAAAACTTTTCATTGAATAACTGTGAATAGACCATTGCAAAGCTGTTCATGATTGGGTTTCAGTCAAACAATGATCTAACACCCATCTCTCCACCAGTGCATTTCCCATCAACAATATCCTTCATTTCCTTCCCAGTATCTCCCAACACACCACCCTAGGCTGCCTTCTACAGCAGGCACTTTTCTTCTTTCTCTCTCTCCTTTTGTGCATTGTGGTTTGCAATACAGATACCAAGAGGTCATTGTGTTTGTTTCCAGAATTCAGTATTTTTATCAGGAAGGTTAAGGTTGAAGTTGCTGGGTAGCAGCAACTGGGTAGCAGCTTTGGGGTATGCATATGACTGCTGAGGCTTCTGAAAGTACAGGAAGATGAGAGGAGGTAGCCCATCCCAATCCCAAGAAATCCTGGAGATTTCAGTCACCACAAAACCCACATACCCGCAAATTTAGCAATTATATCTCAATGAGGTCCATCCAGAAACAATTGAATCCAGCCAGGGGCATAATTGAGATTTTGGATTTGGGGAGCAAGCAGCTGCTTGTGTGGGGCTGACCTGCCCCCCTCCATTTTATCCCCATTTGTTCAGCCTTGCATGGGTCTGAGATTAACTGCATCTTCTGATTTCTTCCAATATTTATTTATGGGTCTCTGAAGCAAGGCCAATAAAAGAGCTTGTATAGCTGAGTCAGAGATGGTTAGTGGGCATGGCTCCAACATACCTAACTTTTGGTCACTTGATTTCTTGGGAAAGTTGGTTGGTCCCAAGTTGTTGGGGTATGGTCAGAGGCACAACGACAATTTCGAGGTATCAGGAAGCCTGAAGCCACCATCAGGCTGCTGATGCACTCATCCCACAGGTACAGGTTGACCTGCTGATGGCACCCCTGTTGTTACTTCTTAACTATAGTTGAGTACTTAGTGTAGTACACTTAATGTTCTTGGTATAGTTGCCAAAGAATGAGATTACTGGATCAAATAGAAATTCTATTTTTAATTTCTTGGGAAATTTCCTTGTCATCTTCCATAGAGGCTGAACCAGATAAAATTCTCACAACAGTGAACAAGCGTTCCTTTTTCATAGAATCCCCTCCAAAAATTATTGTTTTCCAGTCTTTTTGATATATGGCATTCCCACTGCTAAGATGTTATCATTGTTATTTTTCTTTTCTTTTCTCTTCTTTTTTAAATTGAATCACAGTATATACACATTTTATAAAGTTGTTCATGATTGAATTTTAGTCATATAATATTCCAGAACCCATCCCTTCACCAGTGTACTTTTCCCACCACCAATATCTCCAGTTTCCCTCCCAATCTCTTGCCACCTAACACTATAGCAGGTACTTCCTCCCGCCCCGCCCTTCCCCTTTTGGGCCTTATGGTTTGTAATACAAATAATGAAAGGTTATCAGGTATATCCCTTTACCTATTTTCAATACTCAGTTCCTGTCCAAAAATGTTCATTTTCAGCTATTACTGTCACATTGGTCCCTTCTCCATCCTAACTGCCATTTGCCCCTCCCCTCACAAACACTCTTATGGCAAGCTTCAAACCACTGAGCAGTCCTTCTGGCCCCTCTTTACCCTGGCCTTGGATATTTGTCTCATGCTATATACTTTTTATATCCCACAAATGAATGCAGTCACTCATACCAGTCCCTTTCCTTCTGACTCATTTCACTCAGCATGATAATTATTGTAATTTTGATTTGCATTTCCTTGAATAATTGATGAAGAACCCTTTTTTCACATATCTATCGATTATCCACTTGTGTTCTTGAAGGAAGTAGCTGCTTATTTCCTCTCCCCATTTTTTGGATGAAGTTATTGATATTTTGTTGCTGTGAGTGCTTTATGTATCTTATCTAATATATTAACTCTTTATCTGATAGTATGCAAACATTTTTCTCCTATTTAGTAAAGTGTTATTTTATTTTCACTTGGTTTATATTGCCATGAAAAAGTTTTTAGCTTGATACTGTCCCATTTATTTGTTTTCCTTTGACAGTAAAAAATCACTGCTGAATCACTGATGATATCTCAGAGGTCCATATCATGAAGAGTTCCTCCTATGTTTTCTTGAATGTACTTTATTTATTCTGGTATAATATTGAAATGTTTAGTTCATTTTGAGTTTATTTTGTGCATGGTGTGAGAGAAGTGTTTACTTCTAACTGTTTTGCATATAGTTGTACAGTTATTCAACACTATTTGTTGAAGAGAGTTTTCTTCATGCACCCAGTTCCTTTGTCATATATTAACTGTCCATATATCTGAGGGGTTATCTTTGGATTTTTAATTCTATTCCATTGAACTGAGAGTCTGCCTTTATTTTTTGTTTTGTTTTGTTCCTGGGTCACATCAGTGATGCACAGGGTTACTTCTGACTCTGTGCTCAGGCCTGTCACTGACTGGCAGTGCTCAGGGAACCACATATAGTGTGAGGGATTGAACCCAGGTCAGCCCTATTCAAGGAATGTACCTTATCCACTGTTATTATCCTTCTGGCCCCACTGCCTTTATTATTGTATTACACAGTTTTAATAGCTGTAAATTTATAGTATAAAATTGTCCCTCATCTCCTTTTCAATCAGAATTTCTTTGTATATTCAGAGAATTTCATAATTTATACTGCCACAAGAGATAAAATTTTGGCCCCAGTAGAGCAAACTTCAGTCTTGCAACTTGCTTATCAACATAACTATGTGTGTTTCTCACTATGAGTATGACAAACTCTGTTAGAAAGCGCTCTGAAAAGAACACCTAACCTTTGCCTCCTGATCCATGCCTGTACAGTGTTCTAAAGAAAATAAATAAGTCTATGTCAGGGATTTCTAACTAAAAAGTCTAAGGTAAGTTGCACCAGAAGTCTGATCCTAAGGTATTTATTGAGCAATATTACTAGGAAACTGAACGCCTTAAAAGGGAAAAAATAGCTCTTTCTCCTAGACGTGTCTTTAAGCATTTAAGAATCATGAAACTTTGCCCATTCCAATTCAGGGCATTACCAATTTAGAAAAGAAGGGAAAATACTTATTCCAGTGAAATGTTTGTTCCCAAATTGAAGATAATTGTGAAAAGAAATCTGATGTAACACTCATATCTCCGCTTAGTTCATCTGAGTTTAGTAAAAGTGCAGGTTTAAATAAGAAACAGGACTTAAACTGTTTATGAACGGGGATCCTCAGTTAGTCCTCTCAGCAGTGTGTCCTCAGGCTACATTTTTGAGTGAAGAAAGCGTTTGGGAAATAAAGGAGATTGAAAAAAATAAAATAAAATAAAGGAGATTGAAAATAGCTAGTTATAGCCTTTTAAGTGAAACTTAATAAGATGAGAGCCAAGCCTGGAAGCGGGGACGTAGCTCATTTGTCAGTCTTTCTGGCATCTGTTCAACCCTTCTCATAACAGGAGTTAGAAGAGGCTGATACATAGAGGAGTCACTTACCCCATCCCACCCCCCACCAAAAAAGAAAATACCCTCAAGTGCTGTTAGGTGAATAAACACTTTCTTTTCCTATGAGCTAAGCATCTTAAACTATTACTAAAATTTTTGATAACCCAGCAGAACTATTTGTACACTTCTGAATTTAATAGGCTTGCATTATCTATTATTAGCTTAAGTCATTCATCTTGAACATTTTGTTTCTTGCCCCATGGAAGCATGAGAAATATTTCTTGTATAAATACCATAGGACAATATGCTAAATCATGACAGCAAAAATATAATGTAGAATCTCTGTGTGCCATATAGTAGGAAATGAGCATCTTACAGGGTAAAACTCTTTTATTTTTCATATGAAAGCACTGGAAGTGAAGACACTACAAACTAATAATTATAGTTTGTCTTAATAACTATATTGAAGAACTTTTTTTCCTAGTTGACTAAAGCTAAAACTATAAAGAAGGAGGCGAGAGTGATTGAATAAATTTACTCCTTGAGAAGACAGAGATAATATAATATAAGGGTTAAGGTGCTTGCCTTGCATGTGGCCAATCCCAGTTCAATCCTTACCACCAAGTGGTCCCCAGAGTACCACCGTGAGTAACCCCCAAAACAGAGATGGGAGTAGCCTCCTCACAATTCCTGACACTGTTGGTGAGACCCAACCCAACCATTCCGCCCTAACATCGAAATAAATGTTAAGAAGTAAATTCCAAAATAACACATTGCTATAACTTCCAAAAAATGAGAGAGCATATAATTTAGTTATGGCTTAGTGTCTCTACTGGGATATCTACAGAGAACTCTACTGGCGGCTCACTGAAGATGAGAAGTACATTGGTGACAGTGACATAGCCTGGAAACTGGATGCCTTGAGTTGATTCTTTCAGGGCTATCCTTTGGCCCGAGATCCAAATTTTACTAGAAGTTAATATCCCTATATTGCATAATAAGGAAGACTTTTTAAACAGCTCTTTCAATATTATGAAAACCATGTTTGGATAGATTAATCTGGCTTCAGCGTTTAAAAGTCTTGGGAATACTGCTTTTTGCTAGGCCTTACCTCGAACAAAAACATATGCGCTGTACTGCTCATAATAATCCCCCATTTGCACACGTATTGAGTACAGGCCTTCATCTTCTTTGTTGAGATGAGAAAAGGTCAGAGCTGCCCGATCTCCACTCCACTGTGTTTGCACCCATTTGGATGGAGAAACAGGTACACCTAGAAATTAAAACATATCCAAGAAAATTGAGGGTTTTTTTCTTCATTACTTTCTTCTTCCCTTCCTTTCATCTTTTATCTACCTTTTCTTGTAAACTGAAAGTTATTTAACTATTAGTGGAAGTCTCTAAAGTTTTTAACCATTATGACATGTTTATAAGATGAGGGGACATAGGTGATTGAAATATGTATATGTTTATAATGCGCACACACACACACACATACACACACACATACACACAGTGCCAGGCAACTGAAATAGCAAAACCCCACATTTTAAATGCATAGGGGTCTTGTACCCAAACTGGCCCAGGTGCCCTTGTGCACAACTAAAGTTTAAGACAATAGCTTGATGTGTTGTAGCCTACCCAGAGCAAAGAGCATATTTCATTGCCCTATTGAACTTTATTAGACCTCATTTTTTACCAAATAAAATCAAGATACTAAATCAATATATATTTTAGAAAACAAGACCATTTTTGTTATTCTTTCACATTTACTTGGTGATAGGAAATCACCTCTATACATATAGTATTAAAATTATGCTACCTTGATATATATGTATAAAAGCATTTTTACAAAAAAATCAAGTAAGATCAGAGAGATAGCATAACAGGTAGGGATTCCCGGCACCCCACAATTCTGTGAATCCACCAGAAGTGATCCTGAGCACAGAAGCAGGAATAAACCCTTAGCATTGCCAATTGTGGCCTAAAGAACATGCATATATATAAGTATATATATATATATATAAACACGTGCATATATACATGCACGCATATATATATGCCAGGTGTGGCTCCCAAACCAAAAATTCACTACATTAAATAATTCTATTAAATTAAATAATTTAATCTTCAAAGACCTAGGATGTGGTTCAGCAATATATATATACATATGTATATATGTGTATATGTATATATGTAATCCGATATCCAGATTTTGCCAACTCTGAGAAACAGATATCCAGTCCTTTTTTTCCCACTTGGGATCAGGGACACTCGGGGATCATTCCTGGTGATGCTGGTTGTGGGGAGGACCATGTGTGATGCTGAGGATGAACAGGGATTGTCTGCATGAGAATCAAGCATCTTAACCCTTGTACTCTCTCTACAGCCCATATCTATAATCATTAGGATATCCATGCTCTGATGTTAAGCACAGATAATAACCTTCAAATAAGAACACAAAAGAGAATTAATTAAAATCTTACCATTTCTGTACCACTGGATCTCAGGCTGGAATTGTTTAATTTCAGGTGTGATAACTACACGGCAGCCTAGACTCATAGTCTCACCCTCTCTCCCAAAAGACACATCAAACTTATCATCAAAGTGGATCTCAAACTTGGACGAATAGCCGTAAGGAGTCACAGCAACTGAGTACAGTGGAAAACAAATGTCAGTAATTCATTTTTCTCATCAAAAGATACAAACATTTTAATAAACACAAACATAAAACAGTCACAACAAAGAACAATCAAATTATTTGTATAATTGAAACCCAAGCACAAAAATTTGTAAGTGTGCAACTGTACCTCATGATGTCTCACTAATAAAATAAATAAATAAATAAATAAAAGTAGACAGATAAATTTTTAGAAAAAGACTTCTAAAGAAGTATTCAGAACATTCAGATATGCTATGATCTTGAAAATAATGGAAGTTCTGTTTATGTTAATTCTTGGTCAAATAATGGAAGTTCTGTTTATGTTAATTCATTGGTCAAATAATCCGCTTATTTTCATTACTACAATAACTAGAATGTAAAGGTTATGTTAAATGCCTTGCAAAATGTAAATTCTACCACTTTTTAGTAAGTTGCAATATATGAACTCATAAATTTTAGATTCTGAGCTCAATTAAACTGTAGCAGCACTTGTACTCTTAGAAAAAACAGCCATATCAGTTACTCATTAAAAATACATGTTAAAGTTGTTTTTCTTGTTTGGGCTATACCTGGAAGTACTCAAGGATAACTCCTGACTCTCTGTTCAGGAATCATTCTTGACAGTGCTTGGGGACCATATGTAGTGCTGGGGCTCAAACCTGGGTTAGTCGTGTGCAAGGCAACTAACTAACCCCTGTACTATCTCTCCAGCCTCATATTGTTTAAATTTTTTAATGATGAGTAAAAATATTATTTAAAATGTAAATGTGAGGAAATTGAATGCTTAAAATAATTAAATTGTGCTGGAGAGACAGTACAGCAGGTAGGGTACTATCATGACTTTCATGATCTGGGTTCTATCCCCAGCATCCCATATGGTCCCCCATGCACTGCCAGGAGTAATTTCTGAGTGCAGAGCCAGGAGTAACCTCTGAGCATTGCCATATGTGGCCACCAAACAAAATTAAATTAAATAACTTTATTCAGTAAAATAATTTAATCTTGAAAGGCCTGGGATGTGGTTCAGCAATTATACACTTGCCTTACGTATGTGAGCCCTGAGTTTGATTCCTGGCACCACTAAAAATTTAATTAAAAAAAAAAAGTGATTCTTGGTACTACATGGAAAGTATCATGCTAAGCGAAATGAGTCAGAAAGAGAAGGATAGACATAAAAATATTGCATTCATCTGGGGAACATAAAGTAACAAAATAGGTAAAGGTAAGGCCCTCCAGTTGTTCGTCGATTTGCTCGAGCGGGCCCAGTAACGTCTCCATTGGAGACTTTGTTGTTACTGTGTCTGGCATATCGAATACGTCACGGGGAGCTTGCCAGGCTCTGCCATGCAGGCGAGATACTCTCGGTAGCTTGCCGGGCTCTCCGAGAGGGGCGGAGGAATCGAACTTGGGTCGGCCATGTTGGCTGCGTGCAAGGCAAACGCCCTACCGCTGTGCTATCGCTCCAGAAAATAACAAAATAGGAGATTGATACCCGAGAATAGCCGAGATCAGTACCAGGAGGATTACTCCATGGCTTAGAGGCCAGCCGGGCACTCTAGGGAAAAGGGAAGCTCAGATAGAGAAGGGAGCATCAAACAAAGGGTGTTTGGAGGATCCTCCCAGGAGGGGAGATGCATGATGAAAGTAGACTGTGGACTGAACATGATTGCCACTCAATGCCTCTTTTGCAGACCACAACACCCAAAAGGAGAGAGAGAACAAGGGGGAATGCCCTGCCACAGAGGCAGGGTGGGATGGGGGGATGTGTGTGGGAGGGATACTGGGATCCATGGTGGTGGAAAATGGGCACTGGTGGAGAGATGGGTATTTGATCGTTGTATAATCGAAACCCAAGCATAAAAATTTGTAAGTCTACAACTGTACCTCATGGTGTTTCACTAATAAAAATTTTTTTAAAAAGTGATTCTGTAGATTAACTTCAAAACAATGATATACATATTTCTACTGAAAATACAAATTTATAAGGTAACTGAAAGTTCGGAAGATACTTTTCTTAGAAATATTAAAATATCAACTAATGAGTTGTATCATAAACTCTCCTAGATTCTATATTCTCTTCTCAAAGGAAAGGCTTGGGAAAATATTTATTGTTTATTCATGTGATGGACTATTATAAGCCAGGCTCCTTATATTTCCCTCTAATATATGTCCTCTGATACTTATGAAGGGCTGGAGAGATAGCACAGCAGTAGGGCATTTGCCTTGCGCACAGCCAGTCCGGTCAAGCCGGGTTTGATTCCTCCGCCCCTCTCGGAGAGCCCGGCAAGCTACCGAGAGTATCTCACCCACATGGCAAAGCCTGGCAAGCTCTCCGTGACATATTCGATATGCCAAACACAGTAACAAGTCTCAAAATGGAGATGTTACTGGGCCCACTCGAGAAAATCGATGAACAACGGAAGGACAGTGCTACAGTACAATACTTATGAGGATATAATAATAAAAAATAATAAAGATTTTCAAGTTTGTATTGTGCAATTAAAATTCCAACTCACAATTAGCCAACTTTAAAACATAGATCCTTTCTTTCAAATTTCACCCCTTCTCCTAAGACCTCTTATGCAAAATATGAAAATGCAAGCTAACTTTCAGACTATTCCAATTATGTTTCTAAGTGTTTTCTTGAATTTATCTATTAACTCAAAAGGAAGCTAAATAAATGCTCACAATCATACTGCAGAATCACACTGACAGCTGTTTCCAGAAGCTGTGCTCTCAACCAATAAGTGATATTGCCTTGAATTTGTGTGTTCCCAGACAACCACTAGCATAGAAATCCCTTCTCATAACCACAGGTCCCATCAACTTCACTTCTATAGGACCAAAAATGGAAACAACTTGTCCACACCTATCTGACTCTGAGGCTGGACTGGCAACTTAAGAAATAATGATAAGTTGTTTCCAGGAGGAAATTCCTTATTTAAGGTGATTGGCAATTCTACAAGTCAAATCTGGACCTCTGTATTCTACCTTTAAGAATTGTTTTAAAATTTCTTAATTTCAGGTAAGAAAAAAAACAGAGAAATAACATTTTATCAAATGAAAAGTCCCTGGAAATTCCAATATCAGTATTTGGAAACAAAGTTTAGTTGGAACACAGTCATTCCTATTGATTTACTCATGGCTGCTTCATGTTTCATTGGCAGTGTTGGGTAGTTGTAACAGGGCCTGTAGAACTCATAAAGCATAAGTATTTACAATTTAGTCCTGTGCAGAAAATGTATGCCAGGTCTATATATGGTTTAGAATTAGAAAGATCATGGGCTGAAAAGGCAATACTGTGGGTAAGGTGCTTGCCTTGCAAGTGGTGACCCCTTAGTCATTCCATATTGTCCACTGAAAATTGCCAGGAGTTATTTCTGAATGTGCAATCAGGAGTAACCCCTGAGCATCGCTGGGTGTGCCCCTCAACCTCCCAAAATTAGAATGACCAGGTTACAAGTTCTGACAGACCATCATGAGTGGTTTTGACACACTAAAGTCTCCAAACTATTTCCTTATCTACATAGGACAGAATCTTTTTAAGTCACTAATTTATTGGGAAGCATTAAATGAATCAATACATGCAGGTCTGGGACCACAAGGTTTATAGCAGGCCATACTAAAGAGGGGGTTGAACTCTGTGCATGCCTTGCATGTACTTCAATTCTTTCAGATATTGCCCTAGCCCAGACATAGGTTCTATAAGTAAATGATGTTGACCTTATATTTAAGATTGAGTAAGAGTGATCCAATACAGTTCATACTGGAGTGTGTGTGTGTGTGTGTGTGTGTGTGTGTGTGTGTTGGGGGGGCAGGTAATCATAAAAATGAAACAAAACAATTACATTTAGAAAAAAATAATAAGCAAAGAGTTAAAAAATAAAACCAACCACAGATAGATATTATATAAGACTGGCATATTTTATACTACTTTTGTATAACATAAATATTTTTGTCAGCATTATAGAATGGTTTATTAAATGAATTATTTATTTGAAGTAGAGATGCCACTTAACAAATACATTTGTGAACTTACAGCTGGGGGGTGAAGTAGAAGCACGGAAGCGAGTCTCATCATAATCTCCCTTATATCCTAGAGAAAAAATGGAAATGATTTAGATGTCTTCATGTTCATTTTTTATAAAGTTAAATTTCTAATAATGCACATACACACTTTGAATAAAGCATGTTCAGCAAACCTACTCTTTACCACAACTGAAGCATAAGCAGAGAACTCTCCTTTAGCATTCATCGCCGAGGCCCGGTACTGAGCGGTATCTTCGAAGTCACAACTGAAAAAACGTGTAGAAGAGAGTGGCCATGAGAGTGACACTCCTTGTAATGACGAGCTGTGCCACTAAGAACCTCTGCCAGCACTGCATGCAGCGAGGTAGCCACTAACACAGAGCTCTGGGGACCTTGATAAAGCTACACTACCAGCTCCCTGGCTCTTGTACATCATCCATGACAGAGACTACAGTTTCAGGCCAGCAACAGACAACAGGAGAAGAACTCCTACAGCCTACTAGGATCCTAGCACAGGTTCATTTAAACCCTCCCACCCACCAATTTTTAAAAGGGCTAAGCACATAACTAGAATGGGTAGTGTTATGTTGGGTTTTTCCAAAGCTGCATCAGATGCAGAATAAGTCCATCTGTGGCCATCCTCCCTACTCTCCCGCCAACCCTCAGGGGGAGTGCTGAAGGCAACAGGAGACCGTGGTGAAGAGATAGCCTCCCCTTGCAGACTCCCACAGGCTCTCTGAACCACAAACTTGATCCTGGGTGGTGTGACTACCAATTCTGCATTCTGGCCTCAAAGTTTTTAAATTTGTTATTTACCCCCAATGGTACTCAGACTCACATCTGAAGTTTTAGCCCTTAGCATGACACCAGATGTGCCAGTTGGGATTTCCTTTCCAGTTATAATTCACAGAAATAGCTATCTTTATAAAATGGGGTTAGGGTAAAACTCTGCCTCAAACATCTGTTCAACACACAGAGATGAAGGGGTTAAGATTTCAAAGCAGGTGGGTTTTTGTCTTATCACAACTGACTCCCATTTTTGTTATTATTATTAAGGGTTTAGTTTTTTGTGAGAAAATATATTTTCTACTGAAATTTCATATGTATCAATAAAACTCCAGGAAAGTTAAGTTGGTTGCTTTTCTCATAACTAATTCATTACAAGCAATTTTAGAGCTCACTGTTGCCTCCATGGAATCACCAATTGATAGAAATGATGTGACTTTTGTTCAGGGTTGAACTTAGTGGCCATTACAGGGATCCTATTGGAAGCACAGCTTTCACTGTGTCCATGCTTCTGATAGGAGAAGGGTAAATCAATTAGTGTGATCAAAATAATGTCAGTTTTACTTTTACATCTCAGCACATAAAAGTTTTATGTGAAGGAGCTCTTTTAATTTTTTTATCCATATAACTGGAGTTGGATTTTAAAACCATCTTTAGGAGACATGAAAGACCTTTGACATGAGAGAAATATGTTGTGAATTCTTGCTTTCAATTTTTACTTTGGGATTGGCTTCATACTCAAACATCCTAGTAACCTATTCTCTCTCACTTCTGTAGGTGAATAGAGAGGTGCATGGTGCCCCATATTTCCTGGTTACCTGAAGGAAAGAACAATTATCTCCACGTCCAGCCTTCTTTCAATGCCACACACTTCAATCTCCATGCCCTTTACTGATAAAAGGCAGAATGGGATGATAATGATGTGATATTGATACTGATATGGAATGCTTAAAGAATAAATATAAATGATGTTTTTGTTTGTTTTACTCATATGCAGGGAAAACTCTTGAGTATATTGTCACAGTCACTGTCCTCCTGTTGTTCATTGATTTGCTCGAGCGGGCCCAGTAACATTGTCAGACTTGTTACTGTGTTTGGCATATCGAATACGTCACAGGGAGCTTGCCAGGCTTTGCCGTGGGGGCGACATATACTCAGTAGCTTGCCGGGCTCTCCCAGAGGGGCGGAGGAATCGAATTCGGGTCGGCCATGTTGGCTTCATGCAAGGCAAACTCCCTACCCACTGTGCTATTGCTCCAGCCCTTGAGTATATTAAAGGATAAAATTTATAATCTGAATTACTTTTTCCTCATCAACTCCAACTAGATTCAAATATAAGGGCATCTTGGATGGTACTGAGGCATTAAACAATGTGTCATAAACATCACATTTAGGTGAGCACTAAGGGAAGCAATGTATGTGAACATTTCGACTGTGATCACAGCACAGGAAAGAAGTAGGGATGGTGTCTTGTTAACTAGAGTTTTAAGGCTCCTTCCTGAGCAACTAACATGCAACACACATGTTCTAATGTCCTCTTACTCGTTAATCTCCAGCGTGTGCATTCCATATCGGCTTTCAATAACATACTTTCCAGGGTTTGTATGGATATTTATTGGAACCTGGTTTTTATACCTATGAGACAATGAAAAAAGTTGAAATAAGGTGAAGTGCAAGTAGCTTTACAATTAACTTCACAGAGTTCTTATTCCTGTGAGAACACCTGTGAAGACAACAGAGGTTAGCAGCAGCATCTGCCCCATACATGCATATCCAGGGAAGAGGAAATAACATTCATAACAATGAATACAGTGAACCCTATTAACATATGTGCTTTTCTCACATCAATCACAAAAATCACATTTAAGAAGTCACATAAATGTAGATGAATCTCAAATATATAATGTTGAGTAAAAAGAGTTGGTCATAAAAAGGTATCTAGGTATAATAATTGCTTTTATAGGAAGTAAGAAATAGGAAAGACCAATGAACACTTCTAGAAGTTGAGTCTAGGACCAGGAGTGAGGAGACAGCTCAACAAGCTAGAGTGCATGGTTTGCATGTGGAAATCTCAGATTTAATCCCTGGCATCATATGGTCTGCTAAGCACTGCTGAGTGTGTTCCAAAACCAAAACAAAGCAGAAGATCAAAACAACATAATACAAGAGAAAGGGCATAGAACTGGGAGAGAGTTCAAATGATATAGCACATGTTTTGATTGTATAAGATTCTGGGTTTAATCCCTAGCACTTCACGCCCCTTCCCCAACACTGCTGGGTGTTATTCCATTAATCTTTTTTTTTTAAGGACTCGATGATAAGAGATAAGAAGGAATTCTCACCTACTATGATTTGTATAAAAGTGAAGGGTGCTTTTCCATGGGACTGTTTTGCTGGGTGCTTTTAATGTTTGACTTCTTTTTTTGGGTGCCTGTTACCAAGGTATGGTATGTAGTCTACAAACATTCATCAAAGTTCGGGGGTATGGTACCACCACAGGTCAGTCTGTACCTGTGAGGCGAGTGCATCAGCAGCCTGATGTCACCTTCAGACTTCCAGATACCCCAAAATTGCTGCTCTGCCTTTGGCCAGACCCCAAAAACCTGGGGCAAAGTTTACCAAGAAAGTAAAGTAAAAAGGCCCTCCCGTTGATCATCGATTTGCTCGAGCGGGCCCAGTAATGTCTCCATTGGAGACTTTGTTGTTACTGTGTCTGGCATATCGAATACATCACAGGGAGCTTGCCAGGCTCTGCCATGCGGGCGAGATACTCTCGGTAGCTTGCCAGGCTCTCTGAGAGGGGTGGAGGAATCGAACTTGAATCGGCCATGCTGGCTGCATGCAAGGCAAACGCCCTACCGCTGTGCTATAAATGGCCAAAAGTTAGGTATGTGGGAGACACACCCACAAATCACCTCCAGCTCAGCAATAAAATTGGAGGCGAGGCCTCTCTGGTTCCTGATCAAACTGCTTACCAGCCATGATCTCAGAGACTCAGAGACAAATCTCGGAAGCCAGCAGCTTTTGGCAGAGATGTGTCTGGTCCCTGCAATGGGTTACCGGTGCCAGACCACCCCAGGGGAGAAAGGGTGTTGTCCCTCTGCCTACTCCCCCTTGGCAGCTCAGTGGCTACCATCTTCCAGAGGCCATTGGACAGTCAGGTTTCGGTCCGCAGTAACGAGACACATGAGGCCTCACAGGATGGGGGTGGAGCCGGCCCTTCCCTCCCCATCCCAACGAAACCCCTGAGTGGCCGCCCACAAATGGCCTCTCTGGCTCCTGATCAAGCTGCTTAATGGCTATGATCTCAGAGACTCAGGAACAAATCTCGAAACCCAGAGACTTTTGGAAGAAATGCATCCGGTCCACACAATGGGTTATCGGCGCCAGGGCACTCCAGGGGGGAAAGGGTGCTCTCCCTCTGCCTGCTCCCCCTTGGCGGCTTGGTGGCCACCATCCTCCGGAGACCATTGGACAGTCAGGTTTAGGCCCGCAGCAACGAGACACACGGAGCCTCACAGGATGAAGGTGGAGCCAGCCCTTTCCTCCTAGCCCCAATGAGACCCCTAAGTCGCCGCCAATGAACAGCCTCTCTGGCTCCTGATCAAGCTCCTTAATGGCCATGATCCAAAAGACTCGGGAACCAATCTCGGAACCCAGCAGGTTTTGGTAGAAATCCCTCCAGATTTAATTGTTAAAATATAGGAATTCCAAAATCGCACAGCCACTACTGCAACTGCGCGACATCATATGCTATTCATAACCAGCAATGGAAAACAAATTGTCTACTGTTGCCTTTTTGGCAGATCTAAGTGTTGGAGTAAAATTCCAAATAATAATGGTGGGTCTGGTTTCAAAATATTGAATGTAATCAAAGTAGAGAGAGTAATGTGGAAATCATCTGCCCCACAGGTAGGAGAGGGTGTGGAATGGGGGTATACTGGGGTTTTTGGTGGTGGAAAATGGGCACTGGTGAAGGGAATGGTGTTTCATTGTATGACCAAGACTTAAACCCAAAAGCTTTGTAACTGCTCTCATGGTAATTCAATAAATAAAATTTTAAAAAAGGAAAAAAAGTTCATCAAAGCTCTATATTAATACATAATATGCATTTTTGTGTGTATTATGCTCCAAACAAAATTTTTTAAAGAAAAAAATAATTGACCACTACTGACACAACAGAGGAAGGCCTGTGTTGGAGTTTTTAGTGTTAGCTGTATATGTAGAATGAAAATAAAACATTATTCCTCCTAACATGCCTCCATGCCATTAAAAATAAAGCAAAAACAACGCGTTATGTTAAACATGTCATAGTCATAAGAAAATATGGCTCTTAGTATGAAAGTTTTTGAAATATCAATTATGAAATAAAACCTCTAACAAGTTAAACTCAAAGTGACCATTTGCAGAGGAGGGGGCACCTAGAAGCTCAGTCTGGACTCAGGGACCACACTGGAAATGTTCAGGGATCTATATGCAGTACCAATCATTGTAAGGTAGCAACTACATGCAAGGCAGTTGCCTCAATCTCTTTACACACACACACACACACACACACACACACACACACACACACTTTCCCTCTCTCTCTCCTTCTCTCCCTCCCCCCTTTGTGTCTCTCTATCTCTGTCTCTCTGTCTGTCTCTCCCTCCCAAAAGATGCCATTTTTGATGGTGCTACTGCTGGTTGAGCCTCCATCTCAGAGGTAGACGTACTGAGAGGAGCCCTTCCTGAGACTCTGTCTCCTAAATCCACATTGTTCACCATGTCATCCTGACCTCAGCAGTCACTGGATTTGGAGGGGACCAGGCTTTTCTACTGAAGCACAATCTGCACCAAGGAACAGGTTCTTTCCTTTATTTCTCTTTCAGACAGCTCAATTTATATTTACAGATACTGCAAACAAATAACACTGGTAACTCCAGCCCACATGTGCCAGGCCCTGTCCTAAAAGCTCTGTGTCTATATTAATAAATTCAAATGATGTGAAAGTAGAACTATTTTTAACATTATGTTTCAGGTAAAGAAACCACGGCATAGAAAAACAAAGGAACTCCTCCTTGCTCACACAGCTAGGAATAGAAGAGCTGGAATTTTTCAGCTAAGCAGTCTGACTGCTGACAGTGTGTGATGCTTACACTTACCAGTTGTTCTTCATTTAGGTGCAATTTACTCTCCAGATTTTGGCTTTGTTTTAGGGGCCACAGCAAGTGTTACTCAGGATTTACTCCTGGATCTGCGCTCAAGGATCATACTTCATTTTATCGCTGACTGTGTTCTAGGGATCATTTATGGTACCAAGGATCAAACCAGGGTTGGCCACATGCAAGGCAAATGCCTTAACCCTATACTCTATCTGACCTCTTCATATCATTAGGAATGGCTATAGGAGAGAGGGAGAAGAAGAGAGAGGAAGAGAGGAAAGAAGGAAGAAGAGAGGGGATCCTCTGGTTACTCTTTCCCTTCCCCAACTTTCTTTCTCCTCTCTCTCTCCTCCTTCTCCCTCTTTCTTTCACACTACCCCCCCCCCTCGCACACATGCCCTACGTCCCTAAAACACATGTTTATTTTCCATACCTTTAAGGCTTACATCATCTTCCTCCATATAGTAAAATCCCTACTCATGCCACTTCTTCTCTCAACTCCTTCCTGTAATCCTACACATTACTAATGTGAATTTCAATGACAAGACACACATTTATTAGTTTAGTCAGATATATCACTTCTACAAAGCTATCCATGCCCTAAAGACAGTAATTGGGTCTCAGCTGTAATTACTGTTAACTCTCCTCTCAGGGGAAAAAGGGTAAGTCATGGACAAATACTAAATACTCAGTGTTTTTAAGTTGAATTGAACATAATTATTGAATAACACAGTAGATTAATTGTAGCTTCTTAATTTGGGGGGTGAAGGAAGGGAGTACTGACAAACCCATACTTCATGATATGGATGACTTAAAATAAGTGTGTACAACATAATAGGGGAAAAGGGAGCTCAGATAGAGAAGGAAACACCAAATAAAGGGTGTTGGGAGGATCCTCCCAGGATGGAAGAAGCATGCTGAAAGTAGACTATAGACCAAACATGATTGTCACTCATTGCCTCTTTTGCAAACCACAACACCCAAAAAGAGAGAGAGAACAAAAGGGAATGCCCTGCCACAGAGGCAGGGTGGGATGGGGGGAGGGAGGAATACTGGGATCCTTGGTGGTGGGAAATGGGCACTGGTAGAGGGATGGGTATTTGATCATTGTATAATTGAAACCCAAGCACAAAAATTTGTAAGTCTACAACTGTACCTCATGATGTCTCACTAATAAAAATTTTTTTAAAAAAGGAAACTTAAATAAAATAAGTGTGTATAAAGAGAGTAAGTTAAAGAACATTGCATTTATTTCCAAAAATGTGGGGGAAATGGGAAATTGAAATTATCTTAAGAATTCAAGTTGCCAGACCAGAGTAATAGTGCAGATGGTAGGTGCTTCATTGCATGAGACCAATCTGAATTTGATCCCTGGTGCCCTATATGGTCCCCTGAACCCACTAAGAGTGATTCCTGAGCAGAGAGCCAGGAGTAAACCCTGAACACTGCCAGATGTGGCCCCAAAATAAAAACAACAGCAATAAAAAGAATGAGTTACGTAGGAGGCATGGTTGCAAAAGTCACATGCACAGCCTACTAAGTAGCTGTTCCTTTGCTACTCAGAACTGCCCGCAGACAGCTGTCTCACCAGAGGCTTGAAGCACCCCGGCTATTTAATCAGAGATGGTCTATAAAAAGAAACTTGCTGGCTGCTCCTAATTTCAAACATTCCTGATTTTGATGAACGGCAGGGTAGGATATTAATTGGCATGCTCTTCTGAGAGAATTGGTTTAGGTCATTTCACACTTGACTCAGAAGCTCTGTTTGCTCAGTTTTTTCCCCGTACAGAGATGTTTTCAGTAGTCCCTTTTGGCAAAGAGGACAAATATAACACCAAGCATGTGCTACTTGACAAAACAGCTGAGTGACACCTGGCTTGGCCTCTAACAAAAAATGCTGTTCGTTCCTCTATAAACTGTGTGTTAAGACAGTATTTTGCAGCTCCCAGGGTTCCCCAACTGCCCTGCTCTCCAGTACTACCTAACTTGGCACTGAATACTCATGACTTTTCAATAATCATGACTTCTAATTATAAACTGGACAAGTGAAATAGATCTCTCTCTTCTCTCTCTCTCTTTCTCTCTCTCTCTCTCACACACACACAGACACAAACACACACACACACAAGCACATACACACAAAAAGATTTTGAGGCAATTCTACTCTTTACTCTGTAACTCAAGATGTCAGTGTAAGATGTTTTTGTTTTTTAGCGAGGAGGGAGGGAGGGAGGGAGGGAGGGAGGGATTAGGAAGGAAGGGTGGGAGGAAAAGGAAGGAAGGAATGTTTGTTAGTTGTCTCTAGTAAAAAAGAATTTTTGCCTTTCTTACTGAATAAAGTTCTTCCGTCCCTCCCTTTGTCTCTTTCTTATTTTCTAAATTCCAGAATAAACAGAAAATGTTATAGACTACTTCCCACCCTGAAATTTTATCCAGAAGATTCTAATATTCTCCTGAATATTCAGATTTGCATCATTTTCCTTACCAATTTCAGTTGCATCTATAAACTACCACTTAGGAGTTTCTATTATACTTTGAGTATTCTTTGATATTTCTTTGATATTCTTTGATATTTGATATTCTTTGATATTTCTATTATACTTTAGAGTATTCTTTGATATTCTATAATATTTGTAACTGATGTGTAGAAAAAATACTTTATTATTCCAAGCAAATATCTGTTTAAATATAGTGAAAGATTTTTGGCAGAGTAAAAGTATGGTTAAACAAAAAAGCTTCATGCTAAATGGGGCTTATAGCTCTGTGGTAAAGTACTTGCCTTGTATGTGTGAACCCCAGCACCACACACACACACACACACACACACACACACACACCAGGATTTTCTCTAGAGCCTGGAATGTGGCTTAGCAGTAGGGTCCCAGCTTGCAGGTGTGAGGCTGAGAGATCCACCCTCTACCTCATCCCACATTTCTGAGTGCAAACCTGACAGCACTGACATTGGAGTCTCTGGGATCACATATGAATGTTATCCCTTGGACACAGAAAGTCTGTGTGAGGCGAGCCGTGCTGGTGAGCCGTACAAACTAGTCTATGGCCCACGAACACTATAGCAGGCATAAAAGGAGGGGAAGTGGGAAAGACCACCCTCTACTCTTTTCCTATCAGTATTGAACAGTGTATTGTAAGTTACAGGACCTATAGCTAGCCCATCATGTAAGTTACTAGAGAGATATAACCTCTAATAACTATGGAAAGACCAACCGTGGTTTCTTCACCACATGTACATTTTGTCTTCTGTTTGACAAAAGACAGTATCCCCTTCACAATTTAAAAAATAAACAAAGCCCTTTAGTGGGTGTTGGTGGGGAATTTGGGTTGATCAGTGCTACTATGGTGATGGTGCAATGTCCTTCACGGACGTTTCTACTGTGACTGATGCCAGGCACCTGACTGCCTTCTGCTCTCAATGTACTGGACACAGCATGGCTCTCCTCAGAGTTTCTGCACTGGTCACCTGGCTGTGGTGAGTGATATGTAAGCCTGCCATTAGCACTCTGTGGGGAGCCTCTGGATTACCTAGTAACATTAGGAGTAACTTGGGGGGATTGGGTGAAGAGCAGCTGCTGCCTGTTTGTGTCATTTATTAGCTCTCAGGGGCTCCTATGACTTGAGTGGAAACTTGGAAGCAAATCCTGAGGGCTGCAGGTACTGGGGCCACACGTGCCTTTGAAAGACATGGCTGAGGGTTTAACTGGAGAGGAAAGGCAGCATGACTACATGCAACATTTCTGTAGTTCACCTTCCTCTATTCAGGAAGGTCATACCCAATTATAGATGGCCTTTGAATATTATGGGGGTTGGCAGAACCAACCCAACCCCCGCAGTGCAGTACAGAATTTCTGTATAACTTTTTTATGCCCCTCAACCCCCAAATTTCACTATGAATATCCTGCTGTTGACCAGAATCATTACTGATAACATACACAGCAGATGAATGTATATGCTATGTGATATATACATATATATTCCATATAGTATTATTATAATCAAGAATTATAATCAAGGAAGTCACTGTCACTGTCCACCCGTTGTTCATCGATTTACTCGAGCGGGCCCAGTAACGTCTCCATTGGAGACTTTGTTGTTACTGTGTTTGGCATATCGAATACATCACAGGTAGCTTGCCAGGCTCTGCCGTGTGGGCGAGATACTCTAGGTAGCTTGCTAGAGAGGGGCGGAGGAATCAAACTCGGGTCGGCCATGTTGGCTGTGTGCAAGGCAAATGCCCTACCACTGTGCTATCGCTCCAGCCCAAAACAAATGTTATTAAGAAAACCATATGAGAATATACTCACAGGACTGTGCCACAGTACTATGTGCATTTTTATCCACGCCATCACTTTATGTTGTGTATTCACAAGGAAATTCATGCTTTAAGTGGACTGCATAGTTCAAACCCTTTGTTATACAAGGGTCTACTATTAATTTTATACTTGTACTCAAGAAAAGGCCCAAAAATCTACAGTTGGGCATCAAAATGACAAATTCCTGCAAAGTAATCATCAAAAACTTTCCTTTCTACTTGGGTTAGGGAGTTCATAAGGCTTATTGAAGGCCTTATGGAAGTTTGCATACTCTGTACCAGCACTGCAAAGTAAATTAGTACTTCATTTAATGATGGGGAATAGGGGGCTGCAAGCAATGCTCAGGGAACCTAGGAGCCACCCAATGCAATCCTCAGCCAATCAGCCCAGCTTCAATGCGGTAGAAGCACCTGTCTTCCCTTACAAAAAATATACACCCCAGAATCCCCTTCACAATTTAAAAAAATCTATACAAACTTTCAGAGCCTTTCATTGAATCTTGCATATTCATAATGTCACATGTTTCACTAAAAGTATAATTAATTTTGTTTAATGTTATTATGAAAAGTTTTCTTAAAGATAACATACCAGGTGACACGAGGTTCCGGCCAGCCAGCTACAGAGCAATGTAATTTCACACTTTCTTTCTCCCAAACAGTGTGGGAACGAGGTTTAATGATAAACTCAGGAGCATGGAGAAGACCATCTTCATTCAACTTTCTACGAAATGCCCCAGTTTCTTCTAACTGAAAAAGATATATATCAAAATGTTATGAAATTAATGTAAATATAATACAAGCATAACAGAAACTGTAGCACTGTCCTCCCGCTGTTCACCAATTTGCTCAAGCAGGCACCAGTAACATCTCATAACAAATTGTGAAATTGTTGTTACTAATTTTGACATACCAAATACGCCATGGGGAGCTTGCCAGGCTCTGCTGTGAGGGCAGGACGCTCTCGGTAGCTTGCCAGGATGGAGGAATTGCACCTGGGTTGGCCGCATGCAAGGCAAATGACCTACCCGCTGTGTTATCACTCCAGCCCATAAAGAAACAAAGTTTTTTTTTTATTTTTCCATTTGGATTTTATGTTTATATTTAGATCAAATGCCCATCATCCCCTTTGAAAGTTGTCACCATCATTTTTTTTAATTCTTTAAAGGGGGTTGGATCAAACCCACAGTGCTCAGGGATCACTCCTGGCAGTGCTATTCCAGCTGTCTTCTCCTCTTTGTTCATGAGGCAGGCTTCCAGCTATGGAGCAATCTTCCTTTCCCGTGTATCTACTGTTCTTAGGTGTCAGCCTCATGTTATGTTGTTTTATACTCCACAAATGAGTGTAGTCCTTCTATGTCTGTCCCTCTCTTTCTGACTCATTTCACTTAGCATGATATTCTCCATGTCTACCCATTTATAAGAAAATTTCGTTGACTTCTCTCCTAACAACATAGCTAGCCATCAGGTAGATGCAAATCAAAACAACAATGAGATATCATTTCACACCACAGAGACTGGCACACATTTTAAAGAACAAAAATAACCAGTTCTGGCATGGACGCTCTTTCACTGCTGGAGGGAATGCTCACTAGTCCAGCCTTTCTGGAAAACAATATGGAGAGTCCTTCAAAAGCTAGAAATTGAGCTTTCATATGACACTGCAATATCACTTCTGGGAATATATCCCGAGGATGCAAAAAAGCACAGTAGAATGTTCATTGCAGCACTGTTCACAACAGCCAAAATCTGGAAACAACCCAAGTGCCCTAGAATAGATGACTGGTTAAAGAGACTTTGGTACATCTAACGCATAGATTTATTTAAGGTTCTGACTTAATTTTTACAGAACCTTAATTTTCATGGAGTTTGACTAGAAAATTTGTCTCTTTTTATTTGGCTATATCTTTTGATGTCTTCTCCTTTTTTCTTTCATTGTGTTTATCTCTAAAGGACCATAAATTTCTTGTTTTCAAACAGATCACTAAATCAACAAACAATCCCCAACAGGTACACACACAATATAACAGGCAGTCCTATTTTTGTAAGACTATTATTTTTGTCTTACTGTTTTTTTCAGGGACAGATTTTCTGCCTTTTCTCTGATTGCAGCTTTTCTGGACTTCTTCTCAAAAGCTTCTTCCTGGTATAGTGAGGACAGGGACTGTTTGGACACTGTGGACTGTTTGCTTGCCATGATTCCTTCTTCTCTAGCAAGAAGATTCCTCTGGGCTATGTAAGCAGCAGCTTCTTTAATTCGTTCTTCTTCTGTGTCTGTAATACCACTGACATGCACTTGGCTGAAATAAATATAACAAAATATGGTTATTGTGAATGGCAATGATATGACTGTCTCCTGCTACTAAGATCAAAATAACATATTTCAGACAGCAAATCTGACATAGAAAACTCTTGTAAACTAAGAGCTAACCAGTTACATATGGAGATAGTTTTCACCTTAACAAAGGATAGTAATGACAACAATAATATCTATTAAGGCCCTGTGCTTTCCCAAGAGCTTATTGTATATTTTGTCTCATTTAATCTCCATAACAACCCTCTGAGGTAAGCTGTGTTTTGTTTTAAATATGGTGTAACAAGACTGAAATAGTTAGAAAACTTGTCCAAGATGATTTCATCAGTTTCCTTGGTGTGTTTAAATATGATTTAGTTATAATAAAATATTTAGTCATAACTTTCTTCTAAAAGATACTATTATAAAGTGAAATCATTTCTGTGCCTGTGACTGATAAATGATGCATTCTATCTGAATTCTTTAACTTACTGCTAGAATGAATTGGCTATGACAGCTGCATGGATAAATAATTTCTAAATTCACATGAGACCCACTATGGCTATTGAATTTTTTTACAATATTATAAAGGACAGGCGGGGATACTCACCACTATAATAGGGCTGGAGCGAAAGCACAGTGGGTGGGGCATTTGCCTTTCACGAGGCCAACCTGGCCGACCCGAGTTCGATTCCTCCGCCCCTCTCGGAGAGCCTGGCAAGCTACCAAGAGTATCTATCCTGCCCTGAAAAGCCTGGCAAGCTTGTACGGCAAGATGTATTCGATATGCCAAACACAGTAAGAAGTCTCACAATGGAGACGTTACTGGGCCCGCTCGAGTAAATTGATGAACAACGGGAGGACAGTGCCACAGGACAGTGATCATAAAGGACATGCTAGAATGTTGTCTAGTTTTGTCCTTATTTAAACATACCAGAGAAATATTACAACAGGCAAGATGCTGGCATTATATGCGGCTAGCCTGGGTCCAATCCCCAGCACCACATAATGTTCCCTGAGCACCACTAGGAATAATCCCTGAGCTCAGAAGATGGGGTAAGTCTTGAGCACCGCAATGTGTGACCCAAACTTCCCAAAAATATCAAAGAGGGGAATTAAGAAAACAAATTTCACTGTCCAAGTCTTGCCATCTCTTCTAAACATCTAAATAAATATCAAACTAACTGTGAGAGGTCATGTCTGGGTAAACACACTTAGCAATATAAGCATATTTCCCTGAAAAGTTCAGTTTCAAATATCAAAAAATCAAACAAAAAGCTAAAAATATTATTTATTCCCCTTACATTGGACCCAATAGAATAATTCTAGCCTCAAAGAAAATATCAAAAGAAACTTAGAGAAGAGTGAGAAGAAAAACACAGGAACATAGAAGTGGGTCATCAAAACTGAATATCATAATATTGCCCACTGAATTTTCCTCATAATTTCCCTAAGAGAATTACTTCATTTTGAACTCCACCTTAACTCTATGAATAATTCTCTATTTCATTGTCACTGTCCTCCCATTGTTCATTGATTTGCTTGAGTGGGCCCAGTAATGTCTCCATCAGGAGCCTTGTTGTTACTGTATAGGCAAACGCCCTACCACTGTGCTATCACAAACTTTAACTTGGTGTCTTGGTCAAATTTCCTTTTAAGATTCTTTCAGACAAAAGTTTTTAAATGTTCATATTATAAACAAAGGAAATAGACATTAATAGACTTATGACGGGCTGGAGCGATAGCACAGCAGTAGGGTGTTCGCCTTATAAGCAGCCAACATGGCCGACCTGAGTTCGATTCCTCCGCCCCTCTCGGAGAGCCCGGCAAGCTACCGAGAGTATCTCGCTCACACGGCAAGCCTGGCAAGCTGCCCGTGACGTATTGGATATGCCAAACACAGTAACAAGAAGTCTCACAATGGAGACGTTACTGGTCCCACTTGAGACTTATGACTTAGTTGTTATTTGTTTGAAGCTTACCTCAAAGCTAAATAGCTATCTATTTTACATTCAATAAATATAAACCAGGTAGTGAACAATATGATGCAATATGTTTTATTGCAGTTTCAAAATTCTACTTGAATAAGAATGAAAATCACACTTGCGGACAAAATTGTTTGCATCTATATAAACATATCATCTTTTTTTAGTTCATTCAGCATTTATAGTTTAAACTTTCTTCTTTATCTGAAGTTTTTACATATATTGTTCAACTCTATAATCCATCCTGTGTTTAAATTTAATTAGTTTCATGATTAGAATTAAAGTTCCCAATCATGCTCTTGTCATGTGATCAGCCTACAGGAGGGCAAAGATTTTTACAATCAACACTTCTCCTTCACTGTAGGGTTCCCAGATTCCTCAAACTGTTCTCAGTCTGTCCATCCTACGTGTTCAGTGAAAGTAAGACAGATAACGTACACATACCGTCCTGAGAAGATAGGCACCTTGAAGTCACTTGGCAGATTTTCCTTCTCATCACCAGAGAGAAGACTCTTCCTGGCTCTCTTTGTTTGAGGGCTCAAGCTGGATGAATAATCTAACATCATACTGGCATCTGTCAGTCTGTAACAAGGAAAAGTACACTTAAAATTTTTAAAATACTTATCAAAGGAAACTTTACCTTGGGGGAGATATCACTGAATCCTAGATCATCTTTAAAGCTATCATTATCTTTTAACATTAAAATGAAAGTGGAATGAGGAAGACCTCACATAATGGATGCAATTTAGGCACAAAAGAAAAATAGGTCAATAGTAATTTCAGGGCTTTCCAATTCTCTCGAAGTTTCAAGGGATAATAGCAGTACCTTTGTAACAGTTCTAAATACCCTTCACAATTAACACTAGAAATTTAAGAAGTTTATATAAATGGTTTAGATGCATTGTACATTAAGATTCTTTTGGGGGTAGGGAGGGGACACACCCAGTGGTTCTCAGGGGATCATAATATGGTGCAGGCATTTTAATCAGAGTCAAAGCAGCTGCAGTTACATTCTAAGCAAGTGCCTTGCTTTTTGTACTATCTTTCTTGTCCCTGTACATTCAAATTCTTTTAGAGAACTTATTAAAATGCAACCATTTCAGGTAGAAGGTATGGATCAATGATAAAGGGCATGTCTTGTGTGTAGGAGACCTGGATTTAATCCCCTGAATTTAAAAAAAGATATATATGGAGCACATGATTTTCACACTTGGAGGCCTAATTTTGGTCAATGGCACTGTCCCTGAGCATGGGAACAACCCCTGCACAGCACTGGATGTGCCCATCTTCCCAAAAAGCCAAAATCAAGCATTCTGGAGAGGGGTCCAATATTACAATATTTAACAGATAGTCAAAGTGATTCTGATGAAGGGCCCTTAGATCCAAATCTGAGGTTTTTATGTAGAGAGTTCTTGTTGTAGGACACAGGGCAAGCAACAGAGCTCATGTATTTTATGTCAACATCCATAATCAAATGACTCAGAAAATTGCAGGGGTGTGATAAAGAATCCTTTGGTCAGGTCTGCAGGTGAACAAAAAAATGCCCAAAAAAGCTAGTATAGATGTGCATTTGGTGATGGTGAATATTTTAATAAACCAAAAGTCATTAGTTGTGGGGAAAAACATAAAAGAAGAAATTTTATCTAGAGAAAAAGGACTGATAAACGTGAAAGTATGGGGGCACTGTGATAGTACAGCAGGTAGGGCACTTGCCTTGCACTCAGCTGACCCAGGTTCAATCACCAGCATCCCATACAATTCTCCAAGTCCACCAGGACTGATCCTTGAGCACCAGGGGTAAGCCCAAAGTAATGCTGTGTGTGGACCACAAACAAACAAACAAGAGTGAAAGTATAGTGTTGGTAACAGTGATTATTATTTATTTATGGATTTCTTGTTGACTATAGGAGGGTCATTCCACACAGTCCTCAGAACGCCACAGTGTTTGGAATCAAACTCACCATCTACCATAGGCAAGATGTGAGCTCCACAACAAGCCACATTCCCAGCCTTCAATATGATTCTTCAATGAAGTCAAGTGCAATTCCATACAAACATAAACAATTGACATAAATTCCAGGCATTTACAGGCTGTCTAAGATCAACCCCTCAACCAAAACCTCCCTCATCCATTCAGCAGCACGAGATGTCCCCAATAGCAAATTGTATGGGGATACTCTGTGCTACTCTTATAATTTTTTCTGTTGCTCAAGAACAATTGAAATGGCCCTTGGTCTAGAGAAATTTTTAAGATAAAGTGAAGTATGTGGATGGCATGGGTAAAGCAAGATGCCAGTTGAAACAGACAGTTCTTCCAAACTATCCAAACTAAGGCCATTTCTCAATCTTTAAAGCACAAATTACCTGGATGCAAAGCAGAAAACAAGCCAAATGTACCCAGAGAACAAAACAAATATATGTCATCATGCAGGTATTCCTGTCCTCAGCTTTGCAAAGTAGCACAGAACTATAAGCGTTTCTAGGACACGCAGGGTGCAGTGGCTCTGTGTCTGGTGAAGGAGGATGGGCTAATGCCTTTGATCCTTGGGCCAGAGTGGAGTGGAAGCATGGCAAAGACAAACTTTGTCATTCCCCCCACCCCCACCCCAGGACGAGTATCTGGCTCTTACCCAAGATTGGTATTAACATTAAAGGTTATAATCCTGAACTCATGCTGTGGATTAGTTACCAGTTGGAAGACTCAGTGAAATTTGTTCCTTGCTAGCTGTTCCAGGTAGCAGGGAAATGACTGCTATACCACAGCAGATTTCAAAGTACATGTTGTACTTACACAGGTCCATGTTTAAAATGGTATTTTCCTCTACTTCTTTATTCCATTACTATTACCAAGCTAAGTAATTATAGAGTTTAAGAGTTTTCTTTTTTCTTTTTAATTTTCTAATTTCTCTTGCTTTTTGGGTTTTGCTCTGTGGCTTAACTTTCATATTTATGTCTACTCTTCTATTCTCATGACTCATATTTGCAATGTTTATTTACATAAAAGTAGTTATGATCTGTCATTCTTTTTATTGTGTTATTCCTTTTTCTGTCATTTTTCCTTTAGGATAAATGTAGTTTTGTTTTACTGGGTTCTGAATCACACCCAGCTGTGCTCAGTCCTTACTTCTGGTTCTGTGCCCAGTGATCACTTTGGTGGTGATCACGGGAACATCTGTGGTGCCAGGGATTGAACCCAGGTTAAATGGCAAGAATCTTACCTGCTGTACTACCTCTCTAGCCCTAGGATAAATCTTTAAGTACCAGGCTGTGATTATTCTACTCTCACAGGTAAATCAGCAGCATGTTTTAATAACTAAGATTTGCTATCAGTTATATTCACTAAAGAATTCTTTCTAACCCTTAGAGGACCTACTTTCAATCTTTTTCAAGATTTTCCAGGAAATTGAAGAAACATTCCCAAACAGTTTCTATGAAGTGAACATCACTCTGATATCAAAAGCAGACAGAGACACCACAAAGAGAGAGAGAGAGAGAGAAGGAAAGAGTGAGAAAGAGAGAGAGGAAAAGAGAGAAAGTGAGAAAAAAGTTAGAAAGAGAGAGAGGGAAAGTGTGAGAGAGAGAGAAAAAACTACAGGCCAATATCTCAATATCGCTAATGAACACAGATGCAAAGATTCTCAACAAAATACTGCGAATAGAATCCAACAACTCATCACAAAGACCAAACATCATAACTAGATTTCATCCTGGGGATACAAGGATTAAACATTTTCAAGTCAATCAACATAATACACCATCTCAATAAAATGAAAAAAATTAAAATTATATGATCATGTCAATAGATGCAGAAAAGGCATTTGACAAGATCCAGCACCTATTCATGGTAAAAATTCTCAACAATATGGCAGTTGAAGGAACTTTCCTCAATAGAGTCAAAACATCTACCACAAGCTCACAGCAAGCATTACTACTAATGAGGAAAAACTAAAAGTATTCCCTTTTAGGTTTAGGTTTAGTTTTAAGATCAGGCACAAGACAAGGTTGCTCATTCTCACCATTCCTCTCTAATACAGTACTGGAAACACTTGTTAAAATAGGGAAGAAAAATGATATTCGGGTCATCCAGATAGGAAAGGAAGAAGTCTGGCTTCTACTATTTGCAGTGACACGATACTATATTTAGAAAATCCTAAAGGCTCTACAATAAAACTCCAAGAAACAGTAGGTTTTTATAGTAAAGTGGCAGGTTACAAAATCATTACCCAAAAATCCATGGTTTTCCTATATACAAATAATAATTTTAAAAAATGCTTTTTAAAAATCCCATTTACAATTATGCCTAAGAAAATCAAGCATGTTGGAATCAGCATAATTAAAGAGGTGAAGGACGTATACAAAGAAAACTACAAACACTATTTTAAGAAATAAAAGAGGAAACAAGGAAATGGAAACATATGCACTGCTCATGGATTGGGAAGATTAACATAATCAAAATGGTTATACTCCCCAAAGCATTATACAGATTCAATGCAGTCTTTATAAAGATACCTATGACATTTTTCAAAGAAATATATCAAACACTCCTAAAATCCAATATGGAACAATAAACCCTCAAGTATACCTACAGCAATCTACAGAATGGGAAAGAATATTCACCCAATACCCATCTGATAAGGGGTAGATATCAAGTATTTACAAGCACAGGTTGAACTCAACAAAAAGAAAACATCCAGACTGGAGTGAGTAGTTCCTAAGTGCAGAGCCAGGAGTAACCCTTGTGCATTGCCCACAAAGGTGTGACCCACAAAGCAAAAAAAAAGGAAAATAAGAGAGAAAACATCCAACCCCATCAGAAAATGGGGTGATGAAATGAACAGAAACTTTCTCAAAGAAGAAATCCGAATAGCCAAAAGGCACATGAAAAAATGCTCTTCGTCACTAATCATCAGGTAGATACAGATCAAAATAACAATGCGATATCATCTCATACCACAGAGACTGGCCCACATCCAAAAGAACATAAGCTACCAGAGTTTGCATGAATGTGGGAAGAAAGGGACTCTGCTTCATTGCTGGTGGGAATGCCAACTATTTCAGCCCTTTTGGAAAACAGTATGAATGCTTCTCAAAAAATTAGAAATTGAGCTCCCATTTGACCCAGCAATACCACTTCCGGGAATATGTCCCAGAGATGCAAAAAAGTATAGTAGAAATGACATTTGCACTTACATGTTTATTGCAGCACTGTTTACAATAGCCAGAATCTGGGAAAACTTGAGTGCCCAAGAACAGATGACTGGTTAAAGAAACTTTGGTGCATCTACACAATGGAATACTATGCAGCTGTTAGTAAAGATGAAGTCATGAAATTTTCATATAGGTGAATCAACGTGGAAAATATCATGTTAAGTGAAATGAGTCAGAAAGAGAGGGACACGGAGGGGAAAGGGTGTTGCCCCATTCGCCCTCTCCTCTCTGGAAAGAAAGATGGCGGCCGCACGGGAGCCTTGTGGACAGCAGGTTTGAGCCGGGGGTCAGGGGCGGCAGGGACCTCATGGGAAGGGGGGCGTTCCAGTCTGTCCTCCACGCCCGACCGAGGTCACCAGCTGCCCCCCATGAGCGGCTCTCCGGCACGGCCACGGCCCCAGAAGCCCAAGGACTTAGCGCAGAAAACCAGCCGCTTGGAGCAGAAAAGCGAATGGACTATGTGTTAAACCACGCCATCATGCCTGCCCGGAGAGGAAAGGGTGTTGCTCCATTCGCCCTCTCCTCTCTGGAAAGAAAGATGGTGGCCTCCAGGGAGCCTTGTGGACAGCAGGTTTGAGCCGGGGGTGGGGGCAGCAGGGACCTCATGGGAAGGGGGGTGTTCCGGTCTGTGCTTCATGCCCGACCGAGGTCACCAGCTGCCCCCCACGAGCGGCTCTCTGGCACGGCCACAACTCCAGAGCACAGAAACCAATCTCTTAACTATCTAACTTTTAATAGAAATACTTCCAGGGTTAATAAGTAAAATAACAGAAATCCAAAACTGCGCGACCGCAATCATTTAACTCTTAAACCCAGCTGTAGAAAGCAAATCATTTCACAACGCTTTTTCAGCATGTCTGATTGGGGGGGGATCGTAAACTCTAAATAATAATGGTGCATCCTTTATCGAAACAATGAATCTAGTCAAAGTAGATAGAGTGTTAACTAGAACTCATCTGCCTCACAGGAATTGGGAGGGATGGGAGGTGGGGTTCTATTGGTGTTCGCGGTTAAAAACAAGTATTGGTAAAGGGAAATGTGTTTGATATTTACATGACTGAGACCTAAACCTGAAAGCTCTGTAACTCTTCCCACAGTGATTCAATAAATAAATTTTAAAAAATAAAATAAAATAAAATAATCACTTGCTGGGAAAAAAAAAAGAAAGAGAGGGACAGACATAGAAAGACTGCACTCATTTGTGGAATGTAAAGTAACAGAATAGGAGACTAACAACCAAGAATAGTAGAGATAAGTATCAGGAGGATTACTCCACAGCTTAGGAGCCAGCCTCATGCTGGAAGGAAAGGCAGCTTATATAGAGAAGCGACTACCAAGTAAAGGGTGCTAGGAGGACCCACTCAGGATGGGAGATGCGGGCTGAAAGTAGACTATAGAGCAAACATGATGGCCACTTAATACCTCTATTGCAAACCACAACACCCAAAAGGAGAGAGAGAGAAAAAGGGAATGCCCTGCCACAGAGGTGGGGTGGGGTGGAGGGGATAGGGTGGGTTTGGTGGGAGGGATGCTGGGACCACTGATGGTGGAAAATGGGCACTGGTGGAAGGATGGGTACTCGATCATTGTATGACTGAAGCACAAGCACAAAAATTTGTAAGTCTGTAACTGTACCTCACGGTGATTCACTAATAAAAAATTAAAAATAAACCAAATATCTCACATTCTGGGGAAAAAAAGAATAACTAAAGCAATCATTGGAGGGAAAGAAGATCCCCAACTTCAAACTGTACTACAAAGCAGTAGTAATTAAAACAGCATGGTATTGGAATAAAGATAGACCCTTAGATCAATGGAATATAGTTTAATATCCTGACACAGACCCGCAATTATATAATCATCTAACCTTTGATAAAGGGGCAAGAAATATGAAGTGGAACAAGAAAAACCTCTTCAATGAGTGGTGCTGGGATAGCACGGCGGTAGGGCGTTTGCCTTGCACGCAGCCAACATGGCCGACCCGAGTTCAATTCCTCCGCCCCTCTCAGAGAGCCCGGCAAGCTACTGAGAGGATCTCGCCCGCACGGCAGAGCCTGGCAAGCTACCCATGACGTATTTGATATGCCAGACACAGTAACAACAAAGTCTCCAATGGAGACGTTACTGGGCCCTCTCGAGCAAATCGATGAACAACGGGAGGGCCTTTACCTTTACCTTACAAACAAAAAAATTAACTCAGATCTCTTCCTAATGCGAGGCACATCAAAAGTGGAATAAATATCTTAATATCAGATCTGAAACCATAAGGAACATAGAGGAAAACATAGGCAGAACCCTCCATGACACTGAAGCTAAAGGCATCTTCAAAGATGGAACACCACTGACCAAGCAAGTGGAAGAAAAGGTGCAAAGTGAAAGCAAATAGGACTGCATTAATCTAAGAAGCTTCTGCACCTCCAAGGAAATGGTGGCCAGGATACAAAGAAAACACACAGAATGGCAAAAAAATATTTATCCAATATCTATCTGATGAGAGGTTAATATCAAAAGTAGATAATGCCCTAGTAGAACTATACAGGAAAAAAAACTTTACAGGAAAAATGGGGAGAAAAGATGAACAAAAGACACATGAAACACTATGTCTATATCACTAATCATCAGGGAGAGGCAAATCATAACAACACCCAAAGGTAGTAGAAATGAGCACCAGGTCCATGATTGAAAGCTTGCCACAAGTGGCTGGGAGTAAGCAATTAGGACAGAGAAGAGACCACTATGACAATGACAGCTGGAAATGGTAATTCTGGACCAGAACTGAGTGCTGAAAGGAGGTAAAGTGATATACATGATAAATCTTTCAGTTCCTGTATTGCAAACTGTAATGCCTAAACGGAAAAAGAGAGAGAGAAGAAAAGTATTTGCCATAGAGGCAGGCTGGGATGTGGGGGACATTGGTGAAGGAACAGGTGTTGAAACATTGTATGACTGAAACCCAATCATGAACAACTTTGTAACTGTGTATGTCACTGGGATTCAATTTTAAAAATTTGCCATCAGCTTCCATTTTATATTTCACTTGAAATAAAAGACTTTACAAGGAACATTGTATCAAGTGTCATACAGGATTATAGAAAAATCCAACTTATTTAGAAAATACAAATCTTTATTTTGCTCTTTACTTTCTTCATCTTTTTAGATCCAAATGAAAGGAAGTGTGTAGAAAAATTATGTGTTAAAATACTATGCCAACAGATTGTAGATTTTCCTTGTCTTAAAATATGATTACCACCCAGTTGAAAATGCCATAAGTTGAAAAAACATTTAATATGCCTGAGTCAAAGTAGGTTTACATCCTCCTCCAATTCTAATACTGAACAAGGGATGACCTCCTCTAAAATTATAGCTCTAAAATTATTCTTGAAAGAAAAGACAAAAATAAAATCACTTATAGAACGTCAGATCTGGAAGAGATCTCAGATAGTTGTACCAGATATTTTATAGATGTGGAAAACAAAGCCTGGAGAGTCTTCTTGATTTGCCGATGTTCACTTTACAATTTAGTAGCTGAGCTAGAATTAGCACCATATTTTCTTAATTTTCAGGTTACTGCTCTTTTTGCTAAAGTGTGAGCCCCAGAAAGACATGCCTGCTGACACTACATCCTGCAAGCACTATGACTGAGAGAAACTCCCCATGAGTGTGTGTACAACACCACAATGTAGGGTGTACAACTCCTAGCATACACCACAACTGAGTCTAAGAGCATAATAATCAGATGTATGACGCAGTGAACACTACAACCAATGATGTCAATACCACAACTTAGTATGCAACACCCATTCATCACAATAATGAATAGAAGAAATAGGAAGGAAGGGAGAAAATGAATACATACTGATCACCAAAGTTATGTGGACAATGTTTAACTGTGCTTATTATGAAAATAAAATTTTAAAAAATATGAGATATCCTATCACACTTCTGTCAATAACCTATATCAAAAAACACTAAAAACAACATGTATTGGCAGAGTGTGAGGGGAAAAGGAACTCTTGTACACTGTTGGTGGGGTGCATGTGTAAACTGGCACCTACTCTATGAAAAATGCTATGAAAATTCCTTTAAAATTTTAAAAATAGAGCTCGAGAGATCAGACAGTGCTAAAGATACTTGTTTTTTATGAGGCTGACCCTGGTTCAATTCCCAGTACCACATAAAGTCCTCCGGAGAACCAACAGGAGTAACCCCTGAGCACCACACCTTCTTCAGTTTTTTCTTTAATGCTTTTTCTTTTGTGCAATCTCCTCTTTGGGTTTAAGAGTGATTTGTTCATTTTCAGGAAGGATCATCTCCTTGTGCCATGGAGAACTCATGTTGGGTGACTCCACGCCCAAGTCCTGTAAGTTCTGCTGCACATCCGGGAGACTTTGTTCATCTGGAAATGCTCAATGTGCAGAGATTCTTAAATTCAACTTGGCTCTGCATTTTAAAGCCTGCATAGTAGAAGTTCAGAACTTTCCTTAGGCCACCAACCTTATTTCCAGCTCCACTTTTGGCCTGGAAAACCCTTCAGTGCCACTATTGTTACAATCAAATGGCACACATTGCTTCTGGAGAGTGACAACATTCAGAGACTTAGTGACTTTTCAGATATGTGTGACTTTGGTGGCCTTTGCAGTTTCACAAGTGAAATTGAACTTCTTGATTTGCATGGTTTTGTAGGAGTTTCTGGGTCAAGAATAATGAATCCTGTTGAGACCATTTAGGGATGCTTATGGGAGGAGAGCAAAGATTGTTCTGTTTTGATTTAGAGCATTTTGTTCTATACTCATTCTTTGATATGTCATTATAATCTCAGTGCTCTCTACCAACCTCCTTGCCTGAACACTCACAAAGCATTTAGGAAAATATCAAGAGTAGTGAACAAGTATGCAGCTGAAGAGTCCTCTCCCTATCCTCTCCTCCCAAACTGCATAAAATTTCTCCAAAGATACAAACATGAATTTAGTTTGACTAACACTACTCTTGAAATATACAGACATGCAATGGTGTAAGCAACAGCCATCCCTGGATTCTCTTGTTATTCCTTGTTTTTATTATTTTCACTAAGTTTATCTTTTTCTTTATCTTATTCTAATTACTACATCATTATCTCATTTTTAGTTTTAAATGCTTTTCACTATTTGTGGTCAGGGATGTGGTTCAGTGTCAGAGTACTTCTGCTTCTCTGAGGACCTGGGTCCAATTCCTGGCATGCAAGTACCCATGAACACTCCAAAGGGCAACTTTCAAGAACTGAACTGGGAGTAATCTCTGAGTACAGTCAGGTGTGGCCCCAAAAGTCAACAAAACCTAAATTTTTAAAAAAGTATAACTATTAGACAGGAATATTATCACATTTTTTCTCCTTTTTACTGCTTGATTTGTGGGAATGCACACCTAACTGTGCTCTGGGTTTATTCCTGATTCTGCCTCAGGGATCACTCCTGGTGGAGCTCAGGGGACCATATGTGGTGCTGGGAATTTAGCCTGGGTTGGTTGAGTACAAGGAAAGAATCTTACCCACTATAATATTTCTGAGCCCAAATTCTTGGTGCCATTTCTGTTCCCTATTCTCTATTTTTATTTGTTTTGTTTTAGGACCATGCTCAGCTGTGCTCAGGGCTTACTAATGGCTCTGTGCTCTGGCTACTAATGACTCTGGCTACCAATGGCTCTGGTGCACTCATGATAGCAGCATTGGCCACCATACCTCCTATGGTATCTCTCTGGCACATTGCTTGATTTTTCTATTGAAATAGAAATAAATGATTACTTTTATTATTCTATCTTTTATTTCTATTGGCAAATAACATTTTATATTCTCTTTCAGTCATTTTCTACAACTAATACCTAATATTAAGGCAAATATCATAGGGGTGGATGTCCAAGTCACTTCTCAACACAAGTGTAGACTGATCATGTGTTCTAGAAAGAGCTGTTTGGTAAAACACTAATATTTAAATCATCCTCTCCCTACCATTTCTCTCTGTTGATGTGATGATGCAGGGTTGAACACATGCTTGGTTGTGATGTTCACACCATCTACTTGTGCTGTTCACTGGGAGATGCGCATCAGGCTGCAGTGTTTCCACACTCCACTGTGCCACTCTCTAGGGTCAACATTACCATTTTTTATTATGGTGCTCACACAGGAGGTTACACTCATCAGCTGCGGTGCTCATGCACATTCTGCTTATGGGGTTCTCCAGGGGTCATTGCAGTGCTCACACATGTGCCCACCAGGGATCCAAGGATCTGGCTGAGGTGCTCACACATATTTTAAGTACTTTTTACTTATTTACTTGTTTGGGATTCACACCTATCAGGCTTTCTCCTAGCTCTATGCTTGAGAACCAGGTGATGCTCAGGAGACTATACTGAGTGCTGGGAAATGGCTACACTGAAATGAACACCAACCCAAGACAGGTAGGTGAGATCAAGACACAAATGCCCAAAAAGCAGTAGGTTTGTTTTGTGACATCTTCTGAAACCATGCTGGATAGAAGACAGCAAGTTTCCTGACCCCTCTCAGTCAGTCCCTGCTATCAAGAGATCACCAATAGAAGATCAAAGGTTCTCTCTTTAATTGTTTCTACTTTTGGAATTGATATATTCTGTATGAATTATAATTGGTTTGATCACTAGTGTGTTGTTCTCTGAAAACAGTAGTAATTCCAAAAAGAGGTTATTGTTTGGGCCACAGTTTAGCTTCAAGAAACATCTTATGGAAGTGTGATCATGGAAGTTCTTAACTATTATTAGCACTGGGCACCTGTGAGAAAGGTGGTGGACTTAGAGTAGAATGGGCTTCAAATTGCTATTCCACCACTTCTTAGAATAAAGAGGAAAAGTAGGGTGGAGTGGTTAAGTGCATACCTTGCATGTATGAACTTGGATTTAATCCCTGGCAGCACCGTGTGTGTGTATACATATGTATGTGTATACATATACACATACTATATGTGTGTATATACATATGTATATATACACACATATATATAGACAGAGAGAGAGAAGAAGGGGGAAAAAACCCAAGAATAGCACAGCAACTAACATAAATTAGGCATGTGCTGCACCTGGGTTCAATCTCTAATACCTTATGGTTTCCCAAGCATCACAGAACAGAGCCCTGGAGGACTCTGAGTATCTTCAGGGTCTGACAGTCTCCAGAATCAGGAGGCTGAAGCAGCACCTCACCCTTGGGTGCTAGGATGAGGATCAAGTACTGCAGAAGTAGAATCCCCCCACCTGAGCCCCCTGAGCATTGCTTTGGAGGCCTAAAGAAAAAAAATAAATAGAAAAGGTTATCTAATCTAGCCTTCAGTTTTGACCTTTGTAAAATAAGGACAATACTTCCTATTTCTCTGAGCAATCATAAAGATACAGTGTTTTAGAAGCTAAATTGCTTCATAAGTACTCAATTTTAATCAGTTCAAAAGCAGACAATTCAATATCTGCCTTTCCATAGAGGGATGAGGGAACATCTAAAATGCTTCCTTTTGTGGGGGACCAGAGAGATAGAACAGTGGATAAGGCGCTTGCCTTGGACTCAACTGACCTAGAATCCTCATATGGTCCCTGAGTCTGCCAGGAGAGATCCCTGAGCACAAAGCCGGAGGAAGCCTTCAACACAGTCCCACTTGGGACTCAAAAAGCAATAAAAATAAATAAATAAATAAAAATTTTCCATATTCCAAGAACTGTGCTATGTTTTCTGATTTTTGAAAGCTATTCCTTATTGCTCGAGCGGGCCCAGTAACGTCTCCATTGGAGACTTTGTTGTTACTGTGTTTGGCATATCAAATACGTCATGGGGAGCTTGTCAGGCCCTGCTGTGCGGGCGAGATACTCTCGGTAGCTTGCCAGGCTCTCCGAGAGGGGCAGAGGAATCGAACTCGGGTCGGCCATGTTGGCTGCGTGCAAGGCAAACGCCCTACCACTGTGCTATCGCTCCAGCCCAGAATATTTCTTTTATCACTTCTCTCTTAATGTGTATGGGCTGGAGCGATAGCACAGCGGTAGGGTGTTTGCCTTGTGCACAGCCAGCCCAGCCGAGCCAGGTTCGAATCCTCCGCCCCTCTCGGAGAGCCCAGCAAGCTACCTAGAGTATCTTGCCTGCGTGGCAAAGCCTGGCAAGCTATCCGTGATGTATTCAATATGCCAAACACAGTAAAACTAGTCTCAAAATGGAGACGTTACTGGGCTTGCTCTAGAAAACCGACAAACAATGGGAGGACAGTGCTACAGTGCTCCTAATGTGTGGTATAGCTCACTCAAAGGAAAGAAAGGTACCCTGGTTTCACTAATATTACATTTCCCTAATACCACTTTTAAATTTGGTGTTAAGAAAGGAGTCCTCAGGCCTCATGCCACTAAGCATCTGTAGACTTCCCAGTGCATGTGGTGACTTCGCTGAGTCACAGAATTCTCTGGGAATCTGATGAAAGCTGCAGCTCTTCTCAGCCAAAAAAGCATCTGCACCTAATTTCAGATTATCTGAGACTGTGGAAGTTATCCACAGACAGAAGTAAGAGCTCTTGCATATTGGTTACAAAGTGGTCCCAAGTGTCATTTCCCCATTGATAGTATTTGTACATTACAAATTAATTACATTGTACAAAATAATGACCTGTGTTTGTTCCGTTTTCTCTTAATTATTTGTTTAAGGGATTTTTCCCCTCACTATGGTCAAGAGCAATAACATTTAGAGCAAATCTTCCAGAAATTATATTATGGCCTTGATTCAGAACTGATTGAACCAATCTGCACTATATCCACATTGACAATGGAAGAAGTCATTATTTTTAAGACTTACTGAGAAACAGCCAAGTTCAGAGCACATGTGATTCTCCAGACTTCCCTTACTATTGGACTTCTAACTACATAGCAGAAGCTAAAAATAGATCAAGCTCTGGTTTACATATACGCCACAAAACTATACTTCCAAACAACACTGTTCACATTCCAAAAATAAATCTCATTTAAAAAAATCTTTTTTCATTGTGGAAAAAAAGCAAGCTAAAGAAGTGATTATGATTTTCAAACATTCAAAGAATACTTTATACACCTGTTAGTACTAGATCTAAAAAAAGAAAGACTAAAATATCCCAGGATGGAGCGTGCAGTCACAAATGCAGCCATGCAACATCCCATACTCTACACCACTGATGTACCAAGAGTAGCACACCATATCTGATGGGTGTAAAGTAGAAGGTAATTCATTTCAGGGATGAAAAAATATATACATAATATGTATGTATATAAAAGTCCACAAGGCTCAAACTTTAACATGTTTGTAATCTCATACAAGGGTTAATGGCTCCAGGGTGAAATAGAATCTTCACACACCTTCCTCTAAGTAAAAATTTTTGGATTATTTTTAGTGGATTATACATAATTATGGATTATACATAACAAGCTATACAAAATAAATTATTTAGGTGCTTCTTTCGGGACAGGGTTTGGAGGTTGGGGTGGAAGCATTAAAATACAGTGGTGGGTAGGTGTAATAGTGGGATTGGTGTTCAATAGTAAATGTGAAATATTAAAATTTAATAATAAAATATTAACATAATTGTGAACAACTTTATAAAAATAAAATACAATTTGAAATAAATAAATAAATGCCCCAGCATCAGATTGACTTCTTTCCTTTTACATGACATTACACAAAGTGGAAGTTATTGACATTTTCTTCCCTCTCACTTCCAGGTCTACATGATTCTACCAAGAAGTCTGAGTTTTTCAAACATATCAAGTCATTAATAAATACCTATCTATATGCATAAATACATATGTAGTAGGAGAAACAAGATACGAAGTTCTATGTGGAAAAATAATTTTATAGCTCCATTTCCAACAAAGTTTAACAACCTGAACTCATTATTCCTAAATGGCTATATCTTTCAAAGATCATGTAGAGTGTTTTCTTAATAAAATGTTAAAATACTCACAAACTAATGTCTGATATGCTATATCTGGTTATAAATAACATAAATTCTGATGTGCAATTAAAAGAATTCATAGGCCATAGAATGGCTCAACAGGCTGCAGGAGACTGATCCTCTATACCACATGGTCCCTCTGAATACCACCAAGAGTGACCACTCAGCAAAAATCTGGTAGTAGGTCCCAAGGACCACTGAGTTTAGCTTCACAACAAATAAGTAAAAAGAATGTATATAAAAATGAGTAATTTTAACACAGATTTTAGAAAAAAAGTTGAAGAAGTAAGAATCAGTTAAAAATACAAATTCAGGGGCCAGAGATAGTGCAGAGTATAAAGCATTTGCTTTGCATGTGCCACACATGGGTTGAATCCCTGGCACCGGTATGGTCCCTTGAGTACAGAGCTAGGAGAAGCCCCAAACACAGCCACGTGTAGCCCAAAAGACAAATTTTGTTGTTATTGTTGTTTTTTTTTCCTTTTTTTTGGTCACACCTGGCGATGCACGGGGGTTACTCCTGGCTCTGCACTCAGGAATTACTCCTGGAGGTGCTCAGGGGACCATATGGGATGCTGGGATTCAAACCCAGATTGGCGGCATACAAGGCAAATGCCCTACCCGCTGTGCTATCGCTCCAGCCCCCCCCCCCCCCTTTTTATCAGGGATGATGGTGAGAAAGCGCAAAGGACTGGAGCACATGTCCTGTATTCAAGAGGCCCTGAGTTTGATCCATATACCACATGGTCTCCCAGGACTACCAAGTATGGTTCAGATGCTCTGCTGGTCCCCAACACTGCTGGGGAGCATGCCCCATACAAATCCATGGGCAAGAGGATGTGACTAAGTCTCTCATAACTTCACTGAGTGTTATTCTCAACCCTTCAAGTGGGAAAAATTAAATACAAGTGTGCAAACACCACAACTGCACATTCAAACTTTGGTGAGCACAGCAACCACAGGAAAGACCCCCAGATATCACAAAGGGAAGAGAAAGAGAGTAAAGTAGATATTCCTAAAAGAATACACATTCTACAGCACTAGGGAAATAAAACAGGCACTGTCCTGTTACAACTGCACCACAGTAAAAAAGAGCTATCTTCTATAGACTGAGTAAAGAGCAGCCAGGAAAATCTAATCCTTCTCTAACACAGGAAAGCTGATTTCCTAAATAAGGTTATTGAACATATCTATGGAACATTCTTCAGGAAAACAAAATAATGTCATTACATACACGTGGTGTTGAATCCTCCAACTTTCCTTTGGAAGGCAGTTCATTGGTAGCTAGTGCCCAAAGAAATAACTTTTCCTCAGTGACAAGATTTCCATACTTGCAGCCAATGCAAGGTCCTTATGAATATCCCATTGCAGAACATGACCCAGGAAAGTGAGATTGTAAAACGATCTTGTTCCATTTTAAATAAGACTTCAGAGCACGCCATCAGACATTCCAGGTAACCCCCAACAAACTCTGGCTGTTCCTGAACATAGCAGAAACTCCCAAGAGGTTGATGACAGTCCCTCACATAGCAGCTGTCAATCTGGAGCTGCTTGAATCCAAGAGAGATTCTGGAATTTCTGCCTCAAACCTTTCTCATTCCTATTTAAGTCAGCCACTGTATTGTGTCCTCAATAATTTTTCACTGCCAGAAATAAATACATTTTCTAGTTGCACTAACAGAAAGTTTCTGGACTCAGATTTTATAAGACAAAATTATCCCATGCTTAGAAAAAAAATTTGAAACCTGTGCCAGATGGTTATCAGAGAAGGAGTTGAGGTAGCTGGCAGTTATTTATTTTCATGAAACCAAGACATTTTTACATTTTGAAGTTCATATTTATTTCTGTGAACTATAAACAGATTTAGAATAAAATCACATGATTTCAAAACTATTTTATAATCCCTATGAAATATTTTGTCCTGAATATTGAGAAAATAAAAGTTGGCTTGAACAAACCTGCCTAGAATTCATCAGACACAGGAAAAAAATTAACTATAAAGTTCACAGGAAATATTTTTACCCTGAAACTACTGTGGTGAAAATATCTTTGAGAGACGGTAGAGCCACAGATGAATTCTCTTCTCTAAAATCAAGACCAGAAGGAAGTTCAGTGTTTGAAATATTTTCAATGAGCGTAAGATTTCACACTCTTGACTGGAGGAGTTCCAGCACTGCTGGCACGAAAAACAGCCTCAGTTCCCCTTTCTGGCGCTGAGCTCCACATAAGGGCATCTGAATACAAGTGTGAGCTTACTTCAGTTTTTCTGTTTGCAAAGAAACAGAACCCTGAGTTCACTTTTGAGGACAAGCACTGCATCAAAACTCCGATCTCCCTAGAATGCCGTAACTGCCTATTTTCCTTTAGTTTCTAGTCTCCCTCAACACAAGACAAAATATATATTTTATCAGCATAGAGATTTGTTCCTAGTATTGGAAATAGAACCTAGGACCTTATCTAGGAGTTGTGTGCTCCTTCACTGAGCTGTAGCCCTGGTTCCTGTTCCTGGCATTCTTATGCTGACTGAGATAGGGCTATATTTTGTTTTGTTTTTGTTTTGTGTTTTTAGGGCTAGAGTGATAGCACAGCGATAGGGCGTTCGCCTTACAAGCGGCCAACATGGCCGACCGGAGTTCGATTCCTCCGCCCCTCTCAGAGAGCCCGGCAAGCTACTGAGAGTATTCGATATGCCAAACACAGTAACAACAAAGTCTCCAATGGAGACGTTATTGGGCCCGCTCGAGCAAATCGACGATCAACGGGAGGGCAATTTTGTGTTTTTTATTGTTATAGTGGCCACATCAACAGAACTTGGAATCATGTTGTGCCAGAGATTGAACTTAAGTCTCTGTATATACATTAGAGTTGCTCTATCACTTGAACCATATCTGTATTCCAGGGGACATGTTTTTGCTTAAGATAAATGCTTGCTAGGCTGGAGAGATAGTACAGATGTAATGGTTCCTGCCTTGCATGTAGCCAACTCCAGTTTAATTCCCAACACCTAATGGTCCCTTGGGTTCACTGCTGGGTGCAGTCCTGGAGGCGTCCAAGCACCACTTGATATGGTCCTAGAGATTTCTGAGGACTACCAGGGTGACTCCAAAAATTCCAAGCACCACATGCTCAGGGCCTTGCACTGAGCTAACTGTTGGTTGACTAAGAATTTCTGGGACGGGTCCGAGGTACCCTTAGGACTCTGTGTGAATCCTCCCCCCCAAAATGAAAATATTTGTTCAATGAAAAATAGCTCAGAATTTTGATACTGGCTTTCAGATTATTGGAAAAAGTAGAACACATCTGTGCCATAGTTTAGTCCTCTGTGACTTGAGAATTTTAAATTCTATACTGCTTTTTCAATCAAAATTGAAATCTTTCTTTGTGCCAGGAAACCTGCCATGAGTGTTGAAATGGCATGTGCTGGCTCTACTGCTGCTAATGAAAACCTCCTCAGCAGCAAAACTTCTCTACTTCTGGAAGTATTACAGTTGGCAATTCAAGCCAGACACCCCGCTGTGACTGTGCAGCTCTGTGCAAAACTCAACGAGACGGTAATGGGAAAGAGGAAGACAGAAGTCCCAGTTTTATCAGATATGGAGCCTAGTGCTGCAGCTGCTTTAAACATCCTGCTGTACAGAACTGAAGATTTTGTCCCTAGAACTGAGCTGCCTGCGGGGAGGTGGAGTTAGGCGGGGTCCTTGAGACACTAATGGAGGGTAGCAGCTGTGGTATTGGAATAAAAAACACAAAAAGGTATGATTAACCGTAAATCCCAATCCTTCGATAAAAATGGATTTAAATAAATAAATAAATAAAATAAACATTCTGCTATCCTGTCCAAACAGTGATGTGAGTGGGTTATTCAGAGAACATGTCTTTGGCCCAAGACTGAAAAACTGCTTTTGACATACCCATGGGAGTAGCCATAGTCATAAGTGGAGGCTGCTCGCCGATGAGCTGCAGATTGGAGGGAGGCCTGCTGCTGGTAGGAGGCTGCAGACAGTTGGCTGTAAGCTGCCGATTCCTGGCGGTGTGCAGCAGAGGAGCGGCTGCTATAGGCTGTTGAGCCATGGGTATAGATGGCAGAACGTTTCTTCTCCTGCTGGTACTGGCTCATGGTGGTACGAAGGTCCTTACTGCGGTAGCTGCTGTCATAATGCTCGTGGATCTTCTGATAAAATGGCAGTGACATCGTGTGCCCCCAACACAATCAGGCAAGCTATGAAAAAAAAATACTGTTTTTGAGTCAGCTATTATGGAACAAATTCCACAGAACCAGTCATTTCAACCAACATGTAAAAATCAATATTCCAAGGGTCCAGGGACAGCTCAGTGGTAAAATTGCCTTCCTTATTGGCTTTTGGGGTCACTCCTGGTGATGCGCAGGAGTTACTCCTGGCTCTACACTCAGGAATTACTCCTGGTGGTGCTTGGGAGACCATATGGGATGCCAGAGATTGAACCCAGGTTGACCGTGTGCAAGACAAGTACCCTATGCGCTGTACTATCACTCCAGCCCTAGAAAGGTGCCTTTCTTGAAGGCATGTGGCCTCATGTTCCGTCTCTGGTGCTTCCCTGTATGCTGACTACTCTCCTTGTGACACTGCCATTGGAGTTCCTGGCACCAAAACCAAAGCAAATGATCTCCAGCACATTGCAAGCAAAAGGTGTGAGCATTACAACTAAAGTGTGCAACCCCCAGTAAACCCTGCAACTGAAAAGTGTAGAAACACCACAATCAAGTGTACATGCACCCAAAACCAAGTGTGCACAGCCCCCAATCATCACAACAACAACAAAAAGCAGGAAATGGGGGCAAGTATCTGCTATATCTAAGAGTCAATACTCTTGTTTCCCCAAAGAATAAGTGATTTGAACATCTGATTTGCTTGTTACTCAATAAATGCTCTGCTCTGTATTCTAGATGTGTCCCCTTCTGTCATTGTGCCTTCTTCATCTAGGCAGTCATAACATAAATTCTTCTCTCCTGACTCTTATGCTTTCCCCCAATCATTCATAATACATATTCTAGTTTTCTGACATTATATTCAGATGATGATTCCATAAGGGGGAAGGATTGAGTCTGTGAATAGCCAATGTAGTTTTACTGAATAGTCTCTGAACATCTATTATGAGCTAGTACTCTCCCCACACAGGAAATACAGTGATTATCAAAACAAAATCCTGACATGATTATCTTATATGGAACATTATATTCTATTGAAGTAGGTAGACAATAGAGAAAATAAGTAAAATATAAGGTATGTTAGTATATGCTGGATGTTACAATAACAAATAAATGAGGAAAAGAAGATTGAGAGATTTTAGCCAGCCTCGTCAGTGATGACTTCCTTGGAAAGGGAACTCCGAGTATAAGATCATCTGAGGGGGGGAATATCTCATGCAATAGAGCTCATAGTCAGCATTTGCAAAGCCCTTAGTTTGATCCCAGGCACCACATGCCCCATCCCTCACATGCAACCCCCAGCGCACCAAGTAAAAGCCCCTATTCCAAGCACCATTGAGTGTGGCCCTGGTAGCTCCCAGCGCTGCCATGTGGCCTTGTTGGCCCTTAAGCACCTTTGGCCTAAGCACTTCCAAGTGATCCTGCCGGGAGCACCAGATGTCAGAGGAGAGAGGGAAGAGGACGTATAAACACTGTATTTATTCCGAAAGTGTGCAAGAAAACATCAGCAAGTTCTGAACTGAGAATTACACTCAATAAAACCTGAAAAATAGACAACTAAAAATGAATCATCTAGGCCAGGAGACTGATTATAGGACTGCTCTGGGATGAACTGTAACCCCCGAGCCCTAAAATTCCTATATTGAAATTCTGACAATATTTCAGATGTGACTGCACTTAAGTTCAAAAGAGGTCATTAGGGTGAGACCTCGCGAAGTACGATGAAAGCCCCATGAGAAGAAGAAATTAGGACATGGATATGAATTAGATTCATATTAGAGACAAGAAGACAAAGAATATAGCCATCTACAAGCCAAGGAGAGAGGCTTCAGGAAAAACTAGACTTGATCTCAGATTTCTAGCCCTAAGAACTATGAGAAAATAATTGCTGAAGCTGCCCTAGAGTAGTACTTTATTATGAGAGCCCCACTAAGTCAGAACAAAGACTCCAGGCTACAGATGACACTGGAAGCACTGGATGTGTGAGAAGTGAATAACTTTACACATGTTTTTGAAGGTAACCCAAAATCACTTGCTAAAGGCTCTGGAGTAAGAAAACATAAAGAAGAGAGAGAGATGACTCCAAGGTTTTTACCTCAGTGATTTGAAGTTGCTACTGAGTGATATGGAATAAGGGAATGTGAGAAATGAAATATGAGAAAGCAGTGAAGTGGAAGACTAGGAATCTAGTTTGAGATGTTCTACACTGAAGAATCCTGCTGGACATCCAAGTGCAGATGATAAGTTGGATGTTACATATGTGACCTTAGGGTATAGAATGAAGAGCTACATTTAGGACTAATCACTTAGGAATGATTATTCCTAAATATATGATAGTGGTGCGTGGGGGACCATATGGGAAATGCAGGAGTCTGGTTAAAAGAGCCAGGACTGAGGCCTAGATTATACGCAAGCCTTACCATATAACAAGTGCTCTGAAATCTAACAATGTGAAAAGTTAATGTTTCAAACCTAGAAAACTAACTGCTCCTTTAAGAATATGAAGGCTTACTTTAAAGAGTGAGTTTTGTCTTGTATCTAAAGTGGATACAAGTGCATGCTTAAACTGCAAGATTTTTACTTGCTAGAGAATCTGTTTTAATATAGTGGTTTGCCCTCTGATTATTTATAGGTTTTATAAATTTTAGAATCAATTTCTCTTTAAGTTGGCTCAGATTTTTCAACTCTTGTGCACATAAAATTGAGCTGAAGTTCATTGTGCCTTTTATTTTTAATCCAAGTTTTGAGTTAAAGCTTCATATGGTAACTGCATCCTGTATCAGACACTGTAGTCTAAATTTCTCAAACTGTGTGGTATTCACTCAAAGTAGGAATAACAAAGTCAAAGTTATTAAGGTCACAAACTTTGGTGAAACCCTTCAAAGGCCACTGGCCGAGCAAGTGAAAACAGAGATAGACAAATGGGACTATCTTAAACTAAGAAGCTTCTGCACCTCAAAAGAAACAGTGACCAAAATACAAAGACAGCCTACAGAATGGGAAAGGATATTCACCAAATACACATCCGACAAGGGGTTGATATCAAGGATATACAAGGTACTGGTTAAACTCCACAAGAAGAAATCACCCAACCCCATCAAAAAATGGGGTGAGGAAATGAACAGAAACTTTCGCAAAGAAGAAATTCGACTGGCAAAAAGGCACATGAGAAAATGCTCTACATCGCTAATCATCAGAGAGATGCAGATCAAAACCACAATGAGATATCATTTCACACCACAGAGACTGGCCCACATCCACAAGAACAAAAGCACCAATGCTGGCGCGGATGTGGCGAGAAAGGGACTCTCCTTCACTGCTGGTGGGAATGCCGTCTGGTCCAACCCTTTTGGAAAACAGTATGGATGACTCTCAAAAAATTAGAATTTGATCTGCCACTTGACCCAGCTATAGCACTCCTGGGAATATATCCCAGAGAGGCAAAAAGGTATAGTCGAAGTGACATCTGCAATTGTTTGTTCATTGCAGCACTCTTTACAATAGCCAGAATCTGGAAAAAACCTGAGTGCCCAAGAACAGATGACTGGTTAAAGAAACTTTGGTACATTTACACAATGGAGTACTATGTAGCTGTTAGAAAAGATGAAGTTATGAAATTTACATACAAGTGGTAAAGTAAAGTAAGGCCCTCCCGTTGATAGTCGATTTGCTCGAGCGGGCCCAGTAACGTCTCCATTGGAGACTTTGTTGTTACTGTGTCTGGCATATCGAATACTCTCGGTAGCTTGCCGGGCTATCCGAGAGGGGCGGAGGAATTGAACTCGGGTCGGCCATGTTGGCTGCGTGCAAGGCAGACGCCCTATCCGCTGTGCTATCGCTCCAGCCCACCTACAAGTGGTACTACATGGAAAGTATCATGTTAAGCGAAATGAGTCAGAAAGAGCGGGATAAACACAGAAAGATTGCATTCATCTGGGGAACATAAAGCAACAAAAAGGAAGACCCAGGAATGGCTGAGATTAGTACCAGGAATTTTGCTCCATGACTTGAAGGTCAGCCACACGTTCTAGGTGAAAAGGAAGCTCAGATAGAGAAGAGAGCACCAAATGAAGGGTGTTGTGAGGACCCTCCCAGGGTGGGAGAAGCATGCTAAAAGTAGTCTATAGACCAAACATGATTGCCACTCAATGCCTCTCTTGCAAAACACAGTACCCAAAAGAAGAGAGAGAGAACAAGGGGGAATACCCTGCCACAGAGGCAGGATGGGACGGGGGGGGATGGGGAGTGGGGGGGATGCTGGGACCCGTGGTGATGGATGACGGGCACTGGTGGAGGGATGGGCACTTGATCATTGTATAACTGAAACCCAAGCACAAAATTTGTAAGCCTATAACTGTACCTCATGGTGTTTCACTAATAAAAAAAGAAAAAAAGAAAAATAAATAAATAAAAAATTAAAAAAATAAAAATTAAACAATAGGGAAAAAAAACAACAAATCTTCTTGATATTGTGAATTATACCCCTTCCAGTTTAGTTTCCTCTAGACTCTCCATATTTACCAACAGTTACCTTTTAAATTTTGCACACATTGAGATTAAATTGGGCCTCTTCTTACGTCAGTTCCTATTTTCCTTTTGTGTTTTAGGTACAAATTAACATACGTAAACATTAGCATCAAGTAGTGCAGACTTATGTATGCATTTGCTTGATTCAATTTGTTGTGACCTTATCATTTTGGAATTGGAACTGCACCATTTCATAGATAAAGGAAAAGAAGTATTTCGCTGCACTTTTAAATTTTCAAAACAGTGTTGGAAAAAATTGCATTGTTTTTATTTTTTTAAAAAACTCAGTTTAAAAAAAGACTAAAAAGTTCTTTCAAAAGAGGCATCTAAATCTGTTCCTAATTTTGTATATGAGCTTAGGCTTTGTAACCAATTAAAAAAAAGCTTCTATCAAAAAAAAGAAAAAGAATATGGAGGCTTAGGCAAAGAGATAGCCCAACGTGCTGAGTGCCTGCTTCCCATGCAGAAGAACTGAGTTTGAGACCTAAGTATTATCCTCAGCATTAGCACGGTCCCCTGTGAACAACCGTGAGTAGCCTCTGTGTATGGCTGGGTATGACACCCTTTAAAAAAATAATATGAAGGCTTAGAGCAGGGAAGTGGCTCAGTGGGAGAGCATTTCCCTTTCATGTGTGAGCTCTGGGTTTGGTTCCCCAAATGACATACACACAAAATTGAATAGGAAGAAGAAGAGTTAGAATCGTTCAATGCTAAAGCACATAGTTCTAATGTAAGAGGTCTAGGTTTTGGTCCCTGCCAACAAAACAAAATAAAGAGTAAATAAACTCGTCATCATCATAACAGTTTACATTATGAACTTAAACTAATAATTCTAGTGAAAGTAAAAAACATATGTTTGCTTAGCATTGGGAGAGAGAACTTCACATTACATTAGCTTTCCAGCATAACCTATACACGACAGGAACCTATCAGACATATTGACAACTTTGGGTAAAGCAATAATTTCACAGAAGCATGTTCACACCTTGAATCTTTTATGCATTTGTTTGTGCTCTAAAATTCTAGATTTTCTAAGTACATAAAATAAAATGTTAAAGTTATTAAAAATAGCTATAAAGTAATCTATTTTGAATCACTTTTCACTTGCTATTATTTTTATCAAGCTTAAATTCATTCTTTATTTTAAAAGTCAACACATAGTTCCTTAAGAAGAAAGCCAAGCAAACTTTATTTATCTTCAGGCTCATGGAATATATCAGTCTATGTTTGTATTTCTCAAGGGAAAAAAATAGCTACTAGCAAGCAATCCTTAAATAGATCGCTATTTTCCATTCTAAAATATGGATAACAATTATTACATGCAATAAATAATTATTATGCATATTATAATAAATCAGTATTCAAATATAATATTATATAATCATATTATGTTAGGAAGTTAAAAGATACTAGATAAGTTCTGTAATGATACATAAAATATCAGACATGGAACATGTTATTTGAATAATTTTCAAATAAACAATGAATTATTTTCCTATGTACCATGTAATAAGCTAAGTTTATAATTCAGGAAATTTGACATGTTATTTTCAAAAATAAAGTATTTAAATATCTCACCCCTATCTGCTTTTGCTCTTTGTTTCCCCATGTAGTTATATTTTTTAAATCATTTAATTTTACAAGCACATAGATAATGTACCCACAAGAAAACTGAGTTTGGTTTTAAGTCAACAGAACTAATTGTCTCATCTCTGAACTCAGGAACAAAGATACATATATATCTTCTCATCATCAAGTAAGTAAGGATTATCCGTAACATCTGACACCTAGAATCAATTGGGAAGAAAGATCGTTTGATTGCCTCCTGTTGCTTTAAGTCCTGTTATTTCCTTCCTGAAAATAATTAGGGCACGTAAGTAAAAATATTAACTCCAGAGTCATAATCCTGAAATGAAATTTTTGTAATAAAATTAAAGGTCAAATGCTGATTAAAATGATTTTGCACAAAGTGTTACTTTAAGGATCATATTTATTTCTATGTCACTGAAATATCACCTATCCACTTCCCTTAAGAGTATCATAATGCACCCTTACATGCATGCAGATGGCACCATTAGAAATGACTGAGTTATAAAAAGGGACATAAACATTAATTTACCTTCTTTTCAGTCTAATTTGTAATCATGAAGTACTACAGGTATAGGGAAAATAGAAAGTACATGATTGCCTGTCATCTGCTATTTCCAGATTTCAGCTAAAACTTGGAAAGAGTACTTAACTCAAACTCACAGTTCCATCCGACATGGATTTTTTTCCTTCTTGTTCCAGGAACAACAGTAGCTAAATTTTAAAGGAATACAGTGGTTTGAAAGAATAATTGTGCCAGCAAAAACAAGCAACCTGCCACTCTGGTATTCTTTCCCACTTTCTAAATTCTCTGCTATTCTGACAACCCTTGAAAAAATTGCTGAACTTAGAAGAGAAAGAAACCTCATACACACACACACACACACACACACACACACACACACACACACACACACACTGCAGGGTCATTAAGCGCATAAAATCCTCAGTTCATTCTTGTTCCTTGGTATCACACTTACCAGTTTCCAAAGGAATGATGGTGGTAGAGATATTACAAGGTGGTTGTGGAGCTGGATGAGAGAATGTACAACCCACACAGGTTGAATCCAAAGCAAAGTGAAGAGGCTGGGCTAAACACAGGACCTAGAGGCCAGTTCAAAAATAATGCATGTGGTCAGGCAGTAGAATGTCAGAGTCACACAGCCAGCCTTTTAAGGCTACGAAGACAGATAAATATAGCAGCAAATGGAAAGGGAAGCCCTAGCAGGAGGGAGAGAAAGGCCCTCATTGGTAGTCGCCTCAAGCAATGTACAGACAATAATGCCACTCAAACACTTGGGTCTGACTGAACTGAACAGAGGAAAATTTTTATTTGTCTTTAAGAGCTTTTTTTTTTAGTATCATAGTATTCCTAGATATTTAAAAGTGTAATGGAAAAAAGTGGTTTGTGATGAGAACTAAAAATAGTTATAGTAATCTAATTCCTAAATTGGGCTTTATGGAATTTTAATGCCAAGATATGATTCTGAGTGTGCTGTTCATAACATGTACATTTAAAAGACACAAGGTGAAAATAAGAACTTGAGGTTAACTAGATGCAAGCCCAAACAAGAAATGAGTGACAGTATGTGGGTCCCATGACACACAGTCACTATTTTTCTCATCTCTTATAAAGTGATAGCCTTAAGTTTGAATATTTGAATATATTCCGTAGTCATTATTTAAAGCCTTTGGAAAGCAGCATGTTTTATCTAGTCTAAAATTAGACTGGGCTAATCTGTCTAAGCAAAGATTCTCTTTCTTTGTTTTTTGGATTGAATAACAATTTAACAGGAGTAAAACTTGATAGTTAGACACTGCTTTCGAATTCAATTCAGAACTAGATTCCAGCTATCCATGGCACAGAATAGTCATTTAGACTGAAGCAATTTATTTCTCCTTCCTAGTTTTCATTTTCTTTCTCTACAAAATGTGGTTAACAATATACAACCTGTGGAATTGCTGTGGAGATTAAAAGTGATAATGCAGATGTGGTACTTATTCAGTAATTAATACATAATACTGCAAATGTCAACTAATGTTACTAATAAAAAATGTGTAAAAGGTCATCAGTCATCATTCAAATTTTGCGTACTAAGTAGGGTGGTATTCTGATTTGTTAATTTTCAATTCTGAATACATGTCCCTATGTCAAAACATAGAGCAAATACTCTACTTTTAACTATTTTCTTGATAATAACTATGGATAAACACTGTTGAAGTACTATCAAGTGCTACAGATTGTGATAGTTATCTTTTTTTCAAGATCTCATTTAAATATCAAAATACACATCCAGCTGGGTCAGAGAAATAGTACAGTGGATAAGGCTCTTGCATTTCTTGTGGCCAAGCCACAGTCAATTCCTGACATCCAATATGATCTCCTGAACAGTGCCAAGGAGGGCCCCTGAACATCATGCCAGGAGTAAGCCCTGAATGCAGCTGGGTATGGCCCAGGCCCAACTCCACCCCCAAGAAAAGCCAGAAAGATAGTTTTATTACACAGCTGGGGAAGTCAAGGCCTTCAGAAATAAAATCACTTGTCAAAGATCACCACCTTGTAAATAACAAAAATGCATTTTATTCAGAGGTATTTGAAGTTTGACAGAAAAATGTGTGAAATATTATTTAGTCTTCAAAAAGGAACAGAATACTAATAAAGGCTAAAACTTTTTTAAAATATGCTAAGTTAAATAAGTCTGACACAAGAGAATAAGCAGAATAAATATTCCATTTATATAATTATTCAAATGAATAAAGGTGGAAAATAGTACAACAGACAACAGAGGGTAGACTATTATCTAAGAGTTTCAGAGTATTTTGTTCCATTAGAATTTTTTTATTGTTATTGAGGTCACATGGTTACAACAGTGCTGCTGTTAATGCTTTTGGTGTACAACTTAACTACACCAGAACTATGCTGCATCCTTAAGCCCCAGTACTAAACCTTTGTCCTGGCTGGCTGAGTATTATCAGGAAGTCCTCCAAGCTCTCCAAGTACTGCTTGAAAGGTCAAAAATAATAATAGTTTATATATATGTACAAATATATAACAAAATTTACTGCCTAAAAATTAATACATTAAACTGTTTAGTTTAGGGGCTGGAGTGATAGTACAGCAGGTAGGGCATTTGCTTTGCACGCGGCCAACCCAGGTTCGATTCCCAGCATCCCAGAAGGTCTCCCAAGCAGGAGTAATTCCTCAGTGCAAAGCCAAGAGTAACCCCTGTGCATCACTGGGTATGACCCAAATATGCAAAAACAAAAAACTCTTTAGTTTATTAATTTATCAATAGTTTTAGTGAAAACCAAATAGCTTATTTCAAACAAACAATAAGATTTGGCAAAGTAAGTAGCACTGTAGCACTGTCCTCCCATTGTTTATTGATTTACTCAAGCAGTAGAGGCCAGTAATGTCCCCATTGTGAGTCTTGTTACTGTTTTTGACATATTGAATATGCCACGGATAGCTTGCCAGACTCTGCTGTGCGGATGGGATACTCTGGGTAGCTTTCCAGGCTCTCAGAGAGGGACAGAGGAATCGAACCCTGGTCAGCTGCATGCAAGGCAAACGCTCTACCGCTATGCTATGAGGTAATTTGGTAAAAAATTAACATTCAGGATAAAAAAATGTAATGTGGAGTTCATGCCCAATTCAATCAACGTAATCAATGACTAAATAAATAGCAGTACTCCTACATTATATATATTTAAAAAAGTATTAGCTCTAATCTAACTATTCTCCTAAGTAAACTTTTTACTACTATGTCATTTGGATTCAACCTTTTAAAAAATATATTTATTATAAAAATTGAACAATATGATTAAAAAATTACATTAAATATGGGGGATTGGGTAAAATATGAGAGGCGCCTGGGCACCAGCACATGCATCCCAGGTCCCCAATTCTTGTGCTTTGCCAAGAACAATTTCATAGAAAGCATGAAGCCAGAAGTAGGCCCTGAGCACTGCCAGTTGTGGCCCCAAACAAAAGCAAAAGCAAAGCAAAATCAAAAACCAGCATTTATGTCCAAAGGTAAAGCAAACAAGTATCCAGTAGGGTCTAAGTAAAGTGTTTGTTTAAAGGAAAAGAGAAAGTAGCACAGACATTGGGGCAAGAAAGAGAAGGGAATAGGGTCTCAGTTGGGGGAGCAGCAACAATGTTTCTTTGTTTCACATCTTTTCATGGTTTTCCTATGGGGGGATTATCTGAAATCTGAGAGCCAGTTCTTGTTTGGTCACTTCCAGGGGCCATGTACATATTAATGAATGTAAATTCATTAATATACATTTTGAATGGATATTTACATGTTAGTAGTTTGGGGTTATTATGAAAAATTCTATCTTAAAATTTTAAATACATTTTTCCTTATATAATTATAGACTGTCATGGCAGCAATGGGTAGGATTTTGTATTGAAATTTTTCCGTTTTTTACAAAATGGATGGAGCTCAAGGAAATTATGAAAAGGAAAATTAAACAAAGGGAAACTACATATGAAATATACAGATATAAGACTGATGAAGAGACAAAAGAGACAAACAGGTGGATGCTGATAGTAAACTAAGGATACTTGAGAAGGAGTAGGGGATAATAAGGTGGGGGAAGGAGAAGGCATTTCATGCCAATAAAATAAAATAAATAACTTCCATCATCTGCAAAAATTTCCCTCATACCAGTTTACAGTCATTCCTTGGTCCCAACTAGTCCAAGGCAAGACAGTCCTGTTACTGTCTCTGTAGTTGTACATTTCCTAGAAATATAATCATCTAATACTTAGTTTGGGGAGTCTGGGTTCCTTCACTGAGCAACATGTTTCTGAGATCCATCCATGCTGCACATGATTAAGCAGCATGATTCAGCAATTTGTTTCTTTTTATTACTGAGAAGTATTCCACTGGAAAACACAACATGTTTTGCTTATACATTAATGAATGGATAGTTACATTTCAGTGGTTTGGGGTTATTATGAAAAATTCTATCTTGAAATTTTAAATACATTTTTCCTTATATAATTATTAAAATTTCATATGGCAGATAAAATAATCATCAAGACACGAGTTAAGAATAACTGACATCTCGGGGTGTGGTGCCGCCAGCAGGTCAACCTGTACCTGCAGGTTGAATGCATCAGCAGCCTGATGGTACCTTCAGACTTCCTGATACCCAAAAACTGCCACTGTGTCTTTGACCAAATCCCAACAACTTGGGGCCAAGTTTACCAAGAAACTATCAATCAATCACGATCACAACCACCCTGTTGTTCGTCGATTGCCTCGAGCAGGTGCCAGTAACGTCTTCTTCGTCCTAGCCCTGAGATTTTTTTTTTAAAGTGCCATATTCAAGGCTTTTTCAGGGTTAGGAGAATGAGACCCATCATTGTTACTGGTATTTGGCATATTGGGTATACCACGGGGAGTTTGCCAGACTCTGCCGTGTGGGCATGTTACATTTGGTAGCCTGCCAGTTTGACCAAATTAGGAATGAGATGATAAGATGTCGCGCGGCCGTGAATGCGGCTGCGCGCTTCCGGGAGCTGAGTGTGATAATCTCTGGATCCTGGCCGTTGTTGGAGTTAAACGGCAGTTGGTGGGTGTAACTGTCTAGTTACTGGCAGGTCCAGTCCCAAACTGCAGGCTTGGAGATCTCAGCCCCGGGTCCCACACACCTGGGTTCCTCTGTCAGTTCTTTTATGCGTGAGGCTCATCCAAGTGTGTGGAGAGTGGTCCCAGCATGGCCTTGGCTGGGCCTCGGTGGTCTTCAGCTGTTGGGCCCTGGTGGAGACAGTCAGGCATAGGGTAGGAGACTCTGCCTTGTTCTCTCCCAGGAGCTGAGTGTGATGATCTCTGGATCCTGGCCGTTGTTGGAGTTACACGGCAGTTGGTGGGTGTAACTGTCTAGTTACTGGCAGGTCCAGTCCCAAACTGTGCAGGCTTGGAGATCTCAGCCCCGGGTCCCACACACCTGGGTTCCTCTGTCAGTTCTTTTATGCGTGAGGCTCATCCAAGTGTGTGGAGAGTGGTCCCAGCATGGCCTTGGCTGGGCCTCGGTGGTCTTCAGCTGTTGGGCCCTGGTGGAGACAGTCAGGCATAAGGTAGGAGACTCTGCCTTGTTCTCTCCCAGGAGCTGAGTGTGATGATCTCTGGATCCTGGCCGTTGTTGGAGTTACACGGCAGTTGGTGGGTGTAACTGTCTAGTTACTGGCAGGTCCAGTCCCAAACTGCAGGCTTGGAGATCTCAGCCCCGGGTCCCACACACCTGGGTTCCTCTGTCAGTTCTTTTATGCGTGAGGCTCATCCAAGTGTGTGGAGAGTGGTCCCAGCATGGCCTTGGCTGGGCCTCGGTGGTCTTCAGCTGTTGGGCCCTGGTGGAGACAAGAAACTAAATGGCCAAAAATTAAGTATGTGGGAGATACGCCTGCAAAGCACCCCTGGTTCAGCTATACAAGCTCATTTATTGGCCTTAGTTCAGAGACCCATAAATCTCAAAAGAGATCAAAAGCCGCAGTTAGGGCTGGTGGCATGCCGCAATGCAGGCGGGCGAGCCCTGCAGGGCATATACCAATAGTCTATTTCTCTGGAAAAGATGGAAACAAGGGCCATGATCCAGAGACATACAAAAGTATCTCTGAACTGAGCAACTCACTGCAGAGATGCCTCCAGACTTTAAGTCAGGCCGACTTCATCGGGGTGGACTTCATCCACCTGCCCCCTAAAAGCCCTGCCGGCGGCCAACCTCCAGAACCCAATGAGAAGTGCAGGTATGTGGGTTCAGTGATGGCAAACTCCAGGCCTCAAGGGATAGAGTCCCTGGAGGTCACACCCACAAACTGCCTCCAGCCACTACTTGAGCTTCTTAATGGCCTTGATCCAGAAATACACAAAGGGATCTCTGAACCAAGCAGCTAGCTGCAGAGATTTCTCCAGACCCTAATTATCTAAAATTTTACAATTCTAGGAGCTCGTGGCTGCTCTTGAGGCTGCACGACATCTTATGCTATTCATAACAAGCAATACAAAAGAGAGTATGGGGGAGATTGTCTGCCATAGAGGCAGGGGGAGGGGTTGGATGGGGGGAGATAACTGGGGACCTTGGTGGTGGAAGATATGCTCTGATGGAGGTTTGGGTGATTGATCATTGTATGGCTGAAACTCAAACAGGAAAGCTTTGTAATTGTATCTCACAGTGTTGAAAAAATAATAATAATAAATCACGACGATCACGACCACCCTGTTGTTCGTCGATTGCCTCGAGCAGGTGCCAGTAACGTCTTCTTCATCCTAGCCCTGAGATTTTTTTTTTTAAAGTGCCATATTCAAGGCTTTTTCAGGGTTAGGAGAATGAGACCCATCATTGTTACTGGTATTTGGCATATTGGGTATACCACGGGGAGTTTGCCAGACTCTGCCGTGTGGGCAGGTTACATTTGGTAGCCTGCCAGTTTGACCAAATTATAATTAACTGTTCAACAGTGCTTATTCATATTTAAATCATTTCTGGTTTGGAGGGTTGGGCAGAGGAACTGTTCCTAACATTGTTCAGGGGACCATGTGGCGCCAGTGACTGATCCTGGAGCAAAGGATGGACTCCAGTCCTTTGATCTATCTCCTTGACCCCTGCAAACTTCCGCTGGTAAAATTCCATAATTTCCCTCAACTCTATTAATATTGTAAGAAACATTTTAAATCTAAGTAACACATATGTCTCTAAGTATTCATTTGACAACATTTGTTTCCTGGTTTTTTTCTCTTTATACTATGGACATCCTTTCTTCTTTCCCAGTCCACAATGAGGCAGAAAAGAAAAGAAAAATGTTGAAAAAACAAAATAAACCTTCAGACTTGGCAGTTTGAGATATAAACTTACAGAGCTAGTTTTCTCCATTCTGCCCAGTAGAAAGACTCAAAAAAAGAAAAGAGGAAAGGAAAGGAATGGGGTTTCTAATACTAGAAAGAAAAAGAACTTTGGAGAAAATCAAGGCAGTAGAAAGAAATGCAAGGAATAACATATTCAAAAATGAATTCAACTTTGAAAACATTAAACTAAATGAAGTAAGCTTATCACAAAGGACTTGCACTCTGTGATTTCATCTATATATGAATCTTAAGTCAAATTTATAGAAAGCAAAATGATAGTGCTACCAGCCAAACTGGGTTTATTGCTAGTCATAAAGAAGGCCAATCTCACTGACAATGAAGAGATTTCCACAGAGGAAATTTATTTCAGGATTGCCAACATGGGAAAACAGAATTTATAGTTGTGGGTGGGCGGGGGAAGTTACCCTAGTGTAAAGGTACAAAGTGCTTTTTAGGGGTGTGAAAGTTGTGAAGAGGTCCAGGTGTTCCTCATAAAACCTCTTTCATGCCACCTTGCCTGATGAACTCATTCTGGTTTACTTGATTCACTCTCATCAAACCAAATCCCTGATGTTATCAGTTTCTGATTCTGGGAACAAAGACTCAAAAGAAGATTAAAAGTCAGACCACCAGTGAATTGATAATAACAAGGGTGCTGTTTTAAGTAAAAGGTTAACTAGTCTCGGAGAAAAGAATGTGGCTTTCTCAAGGTTCAGGCAGGGACAATCAAAGTGTTGTTAATGACAAGCTTTATCACTACTAATTTCCAAGATTTTCTGACCAGCATTTACCAGAGGTTGGAGAGGTTGGAGCAGTAAGTGGGGAAAATAAAGAATTTCTGTTTAATGAGTACAATTTTTTGTTGAGAATGATGATAAAGTTTTCAAGATGGATGGTAGCAACTGTAGAACAGTGTAAATGTGCTTTGTACCTGGGAACTGTGCACTTAAAAATGGTTAATGGTTTACCTGGAAGGCTTGTGAGATAGTTCAACAGGCTGGAATGCATGATTGCAGGATCCTGGAGTACAATCCCCAGTACAAGCATGGTTCCCCAAGTGCCCCTGAATGCTACACTGGAAGAAGCCCCCCATGCACCACCAGTGTGACCCCAAAACAAAACAAAAGTTACATAAGACAGAAACTTTATTTTATGTATATTTCACTATAAGTTTTTAAAAATGAAATTCTGCTGAGTCATGACCATTTCATATGGACAACTGACCATCCAGCAGTACTGGACACTGCAATGTCTACCCTTGTAACAGATAGGTGGCATAAGCATCTTGTGTAGAAACAAGAGCATGAAGGGAGGATCATGCCCCTCCCAAGAGGAAACTCAATAATCCCAACAGTTGGGAATCTCTCAAGAGGGCAATCTGCACATACCATGGTCACACAGTTCTCAACAAGCCTGCACCATACTCTACCATGTTTGTAGATAATCCTTTACATAAGCTTTTTCATCATTGATAGCAAGTAGTGAATGAAATATATTAATGCAATAGCTCTTGTTTTTATTTTCCATTAAAATCATATTTATATATACAGGGGCCTCAGCCCCTGTATAGCACAGCAGGTAGGACATTTGCCTTGCATGCGGCCAACTGAGGTTCGATTCCCAGCATCCCATATGGTCCCCCAAGCACCACCAGCAGTAATTCCTGAGTGCAGAGCCAGGTGTAACCCCTAAGCATTGCTGGGTGTGACCCCCCAAAAAAGAAAAAAAATCATATTTATATATAAAGATCACTTGATCACTTGACTTCCCGTTACTCATCGATTTGCTCCAGTGGGCACCAGTAAACGTCTCCATTCATCCCTGTCTGTCGCGTGCCAGTGTAGCCCAATGGCATCTATTCCTTCTAGGAACATGAAGAGCCTCAAACCAATCGTTCAGGGTCTTGACAAAGAAGTCTGATCATCTTGTAGGTGGGCAGCCACGTGATCTTTTGATGTCCCGTGGAATCAGTTGGTAACGGCTCTAGTCCAGCGGTCATCTCCAAATCTCATTATGTGTCCACCCCATCTGATTTTCAATGCCTTGACAAACGAGACAGCATCCCTGATTCTTGACCATCAACGGAGGTAGAAACTCCGAATTCTTTCTCTCATTTGAGTGAAACGTGATACTCCAAGCATAGCTCTTTTGATTCCTCTTTGGGAGACCCGAATATCGTTCTCATCCTGTTTTCGTAGGGCCCAGGTCTCTGAGGCATATGTTAATGCAGGAAGAACAGTGGAATTTAAGAGATGTGCCCAGAGCTGGAGGTTCTTCCTCCTCTTAGCTATTTCTTCGACACTCTTGAAGGCATTCCAAGCCTCTTCCTCCTGCACAACTCAGGTGCCAGGTCATTCGTCATGTTGACTTCTCGAGCTAGGTAAACATAACTGTTGCATTCAGAGATGGTCATTCCGTTGAGAGTGAATGAAATGTCAGGAATGAGACTGTTTCTCATAAACATTGTCTTCGTAAGATTCAGCTGGAGTCTGACCTTTCCAAACTCATATTCAAAGTCGGCCAGCATTTGTGCCGCTTGGCTAATATTTGGTGTTATTAGAACGATGTCATCAGCAAAGTGGAGGTGGTGTAGTTGCCGACCATCTATCTTCACTCCCATTCCTTCCCATTCCAGTCGTCGCATAACGTTCTTGAGGGTAGCACTGAAGAGTTTCGGTGGAATGGTATCACCCTGCCAAACCCCTCTCTTGACATCGATGATCACTTCTTTGTAGAATGGTGAGATTCTGGTAGTGAATCCATAATACAGCTCACGGAATATCCTGATGTATTGAGTTTAAATGCCCTGATTGGCTAGCGCTTCAATGACTGCTTCCATCTCAACAGAATCAAAGGCCTTCTTTAAATCAATAAATGTTAGACAGAGCGGCATCTTGAACTCCCGAGAAACCTCAGTAAGTTTGGTTATCGTGTGGATATGGTGAATCATGCTGAATCCTTTGCGGAACCCGGCTTGCTTGCATGGTTGTCCTTCATCTAGTGTTCTGCCAATCCTATTCAGGATGACTCGAGTGAACAGCTTGTAGATGACAGACAATAGGCAGATCAGGCGATAGTTGCCAATGTTGTGGATGTCTCCCTTCTTGTACAATAGTACAGTCCTGCTGGTTTTCCATTGGGACGGAACCTTGCATTCAGACAGGTAGCATGTGAAGAGCCAAGCCTGTGTGTTGATGAGAACTAGCAGCAGGTTCTTCAGGTGTTTAGGTCTGACTTTGTCTGGGCCAGGTGCTGTTCGTTTCTTTACTGACAAAATGGCGTGTCAAATTTCAGAAGGGAGAACATTGGGAACGACATATCCATCTTGCAGAATTTGATATGTGGGCAGGTGGACGTGGCTATCAAAGAGATCTGAGTAGAAGTCATGGATAATCTTCTCCATTACCCTTCTGGAAGATGTGATAGGTCCTTCAGGACATTGGAGGGCAGTCATTTTGGTCTTCTAGTTGGTGAAGGACAGGCAGGCACTACAAATGCTTTTCCCGGCTTCTGCCACATCTACCAGCACTACCGCTCTTCTCTCTTTGAGGTCTTCCTTTATCGCATCTCTGCACTGCTTTGTGAGCTCAGACGTTTGCTTGTGGTTGTCTGAGGAATGCGCCAAGCCACGTTGGTGAATAAGCTCAAGAGTTTTCGAAGAAAGGTGTTTTGTGTGTGTGTGTGTGTGTGTGTGTGTGTGTGTGTGTGTGTGGCTAGCTCTCTCTTGGCGTTCCTCGCACAATCATGGAGGTGCTGAACCTGTTGATCGTATTCCTCATCAATGTTGTCAATGACGGCATCTTCCCATGTTGCAGCAATAGTGCCAAAGAGCTCCCAGTTGGTGGTCGTTCTGGGAGTTCTCTTCTTAAACTTCGCAGCCCTTTCTCCCCACTCTGTGAAGTAGAATTTAGCACGAAGGAGATGGTGGTCCGATCCCATTTGGAATTTTGGGACAACAGCGACATTGGTCAGGCAAAACCATCGATTGATATGATGTAGTCAATTTTGTTGTGGAACTGTCCACCGGGAGACTCCCATGTCCAACTTTTATAATCAGCCTTCTGGAACTGTGAATTACCATGGATGGTCTTGGTCGACATGATGAACTCAGACAGTCTCTCAACCTGTTCATTCCATTCTAGGCCATGGGTCCCAATGTATATACAGATATACAGGGGCAATCGCGGGGCTGATGAATTCCAGAACAAAGAGCAAAAGAAGAACACCTGTCCACATAGGTGAAAGTGGCAGCTGGAGGCTCCCTATGGAGAAATGTTGAGGAATATAAGTGGCGATGCCTCCTGCTCTCCAGGCAGTTACTGACGTGGAGGTGCTGTGTTGAGGGACTATAAAAGGGTAACATGGGGCCCCAGCAGTTGATTCAGAGGGCCAGAGCCAGCCTTCAATCCCTGAAAAAAATTAGCATCCATGGTGGCTCCAAGGCTCCCCAGAAAGTACCAAGTAAGGAGCTCTGGATTACCTCCATCATAGCTCCTCCTACACTGGTCCAGAAGATGGAGGAAAAGGGCCAGGCCTCAAAGAGAGAATAATGACACCTTCTGGTTTCTTGGAAAATCTGAAACCTAGCAGCACTCAGCTTTGCTGAACTGCCCCTGAAAAGACAGCTCTGAGACCAGGAGTGTCTGGGAGGAAACTCCCAGGAGCCATTTGAAGATGCTTCCTGCAGAAGGCTTCTCAGTAGGCTGTATGCTTAGAAAGGGCTGTGAGCACCACCAGACTCCAACAATGGTATAAGTTCAGGGGTCTCACTTACCCTCCCACTCAGGGCCACAGTGGAGCCAAGTGTGCATCAGTGGAAGACAGTGGTGTGGTGGCTTCATAGAATTCTTGCTAGAAACCCATTATTATTGTCCTGCATGCGTGCTTTGTTTCCAAGCTCCAAAGGTTCAGGGAGCAAGTTTTGAATTCCTTATACCCAAGGATACATTACTGAGGTCCATTGCTAAGTAGGTGACTGCATCCAGATGTGCAAGCACATGGAGAGTCAGGAAGTAGGTGCCTCTGCACTCATGGGTTATGATGGTGAGCGGATGACTCACCATCATAACCCACCAGTGGATGACTGATCTGGATGACTGACCTCCTGGCTGATCTGTGTTGGGTTGCGGTTCCTCCAGAACTCCAGTATGAGAAGGCTCCACCAGCCATCAGGTCACACAGGATGGCATTACCAGAGTGAAAGGAGATCACAAGGTGTGCAGGTTTGATGCAGGTGAAGATGGAGAATCCCATGATGGTTATGTGAAAGATACAGAAGTAGTTTGACTTCCAGTGCCAGAACTCCTAGTGCTGACAGTACCATTGGCCAACTGGAGCAACATAGCCCAGACTATGCTAGGTACCAGTTACAGTTTCTTTTCATCCAGAAAGTTGGTGAAAAGTCCTTGGAGTTAGACCTGAGTATTGCAGATTATCTGACTAACTTCAGATTCTTGTGTGCAAGGTTAGAAGCAGGTAAGATTTATAAGCAGTCTATATAATTATGCATCTCAGGAACCAGAATGATAGTACAGTGGGTAGGGCATTTGCCTTGCAGGCAGTTGACCCAGGTTTGATCCCTGGCACTGAAAGAATCCGTATTAGGGCATCAAATTTTTGTGTACTTTAGCTAACTTGCAACATTGCTTTCTGTAAAACTGCTTGGCTGCTTTGCACCTGGGGGGAGAGGGTACTTGGAAAGTGAACAGGGCATAACTTCTTTCTTTTTGTTTTTATAATTTATTTATTTATTTATTGAATCACTGTGAGAAAGGTTACAGAGCTTTCAGGTTTAGGTCTCAGTCATGCAAATATCAAATACATTTCCCTTTACCAATACTTATTTTTTTACCATGAAGAACCCCAATAAAACCCCACCCCCCACCCCTCCCCGTCCCTGTGAGGCAGATGAATTCTAGTTAACACTCTATCTGCTTTGATTAGATTCATTGTTTCAATAAAAGATTCACCACTATTATTTAGAGTTTACCCCCCCCCAAATCAGACATGCTGAAAAAGCATTGTGAAGTGATTTGCTTTCTACAGCTGGGTTCAAGAATTAAATGTTGGTTTTGGATTTCTGCTATTTTACCTATTGACCCTGGAAGTATTTCAACTGAAAGTCAGATAGTTAAGAAATTGGTTTCTGTGTTCTGGAGTCGTGGCCGTGCTGGAGAGCCGCTCGTGGGGGGCAACTGGTGGCCTCGGTAGGGCGTGAAGGACGGACTGGAACGCCCCCCTTCCCATGAGGTTTTAGTCGCCCCCACACTCCCGGCTCATACCTGCTGTCCACAAGGCTCCCATGTGACCGCCATCTTTCTTTCCAGAGAGGAGAGGGCGAATGGGGCAACACCCTTTCCCCTCCGGCAGACTTGATGGCCTGGTTCAACGCATAGTCCTTTCACTTTTCTGCTCCAAGCTGCCGGGTTCTGCATTAAATACTTGTGCTTCTGGGGCTGTGGCCGTGCTGGAGAGCCGCTCGTGGGGGGCAACTGGTGGCCTCGGTAGGGCGTGAAGGACGGACCGGAACGCCCCCCTTCCCATGAGGTTTTAGTCGCCCCCACTCCCCCGGCTCATACTTGCTGTCCACAAGGCTCCCATGCAGCCGCCATCTTTCTTTCCAGAGAGGAGAGGGCGAATGGGGCAACACCCTTTCCCCTCCGGACAGACATGATGGCCTGGATTAATGCATAGTCCGTTCACTTTTCTGCTCCAAGCTGCCGGGTTCTGCATTAAGTCCTTGTGCTTCTGGGGCTGTGGCCGTGCTGGGGAGCCGCTCGTGGGGGGCAACTGTTGACCTCGGTAGGGCATGAAGGACGGACCAGAACACCCCCCTTCCCATGAGGTTTTAGTCGCCCCCACACCCCCGGCTCATACCTGCTGTCCACAAGGCTCCCATGCGACCACCATCCTTCTTTCCAGAGAAGAGAGGGTGAATGGGGCAACACCCTTTCCCCTCTGGGCAGAAATGATGGCCTGGATTAACGCATAGTCCTTTCACTTTTCTGCTCCAAGCTGCTGGTTTCTGCATTAAGTCCTTGTGTTTCTGGGGCTATGGCCGTGCTCCAAACTTAACTCTGATTTTCAGGGAGAAAGATTGGGTGGTTTACTTCTCATTGATCACTTTGTATAGAGAGAGATGTCGCGCGGCCGCATAAGCGGCCGCGCAGTTTTGAGAAAAAGTCCTAGTTCCCGCACACTCGAGCTGTGTTTGTAGAGGCTTCTGTTCACCGGGGTTCCATCTGGGGGAGGCGGGATGCGGCACCTACCCCATCTGGAACTTGCCGGTGATCTCGGCTCTTTTTGGAACCTGTTTTTTTTTTTTTTCCCTCCGGGATCTGTGGTTCCCGCACCCTCCATGTGGTCCTTCTCTTCATAACTTCTTTCTAAACCAAGTGTGACAGGATTCAGGTGTATTTACTGTTCCTGAAATGTATTGTCTCAGTAAAGCACCCTGCAGATTTGGGTAAAGGATAACTCAGGATGCGGGTGGTTGGGGGAAATTGCCCTTTCCTGGAGTGTATTGTCTCACTAAAGCACCCTGCAGACTTGGGTAACTCAAAATGTGGATGGTCAAGGGAGATTACCTAAGGCTTAATGATTCTGGCTATAACCTTGCTTGTGCTGACAATCGATGTACGATGTACGTAAATGCTGATCTTTGAATCTACAGGCTAAGGAGTGAGGTACTTTTAAATGGATTGGTTAAGAAAGATATATGTTGTTACAAATCTATTGGCTATGAAATGTGCGGGCCTTGCTGTAATGGCCAGTGAAGGCCTATATAAGATCCCCTTTGAAGAAGCTCGGGGCTCTCAGCCACTGCCCATTTTGGGGTATGCTGTGGAGCCCCAGCATGCTGGTCTAAATAAACCCCGTTTTTACTCCTGCAGGAATTGTGTCTATTTGGTCTCTCCACGCCTCCCAGGGCTAGGGAACTCCCGATCCCAACAGCACCCCATAGGGTCCCCCAAACCTGCCAGGAGTGTTCCCTGAGTACAGAGCCAGGAATAATCCATGGGCACTTTGGATGGCCAAAAATAACAAAAACAAAAACAAAATTATCGTCTTCAATGTTATAATTTTTATTTTACAGCTCATGTAGGAATATCTCTGCAGTTTGACTCTTTGATGTCAGTGGATCCCACGGGTGGCTCACATGAGTCGAGAGGAGAGAAAGAGAGTCACCCTCTCTCACTCTGCCTTGCCACCCAGGAGTCCCTGGGAAGACTAGGACCGGTAAAGTCTGCAGTGAGCCCTTGCTTGGCACGTGCCTAAGCCCCGCCAGCCCCACAAGGTGGCCATCAGGCCACACCTGAAGTCTTCTTGGTCTTCTTGGCACGGGAGTTGATCCCCGCCACCGATTACTCAGGGAGTCACAAACTCAGGTTGGGGCAAGGATTGGCTATTTGCAGGAAAGGAGAGGCCAGTCCCAGGCCTTACCCAGGGTTTTCAGGGTTCTTGTCTCGCTCACAGAAAAGAATTTCAGGAGTAGACAAGCAGTGAAGTAACAGATTTTATTTGGAGGTTTTTTGGAGAGGAAGAGAGTGGGGTAAGCAGATAAGTGGGGGAATGGAGAGTGAGAGAGAGAGAGAGAGAGAGAGAGAGTAACGCACTCAGGGAGAACGTAGGCTCTCCAAGAATGGAGAGAGCCCCTACACACATTCTAGCATTAGATACAAAAGCACAAAAGTACTCATATCAAGAGGGGAGATGTGGACGATATTCGGCACCACATGTGCACAAGCAGTACATGGGCTCAAGCACCACTTGGGCACAAGCAGCACATGGGCTCAGGCAGCATATGCGAGCCTTTCCTTTGTTCTAGGTGGCTTTTATAGGGTTTCTCCCCTGCCCCCAGGTGCCCGTTGCTAAGGAGGTTACCAGGGGGGTTGGGAAAGGTGATGGTCTTCTTTGAAATTCCTTTCCTGGCCTTTTGTTCCTGCAGGAGCTTCTTTGGTTCTGTTGCTGGAGACAGGTGAGGGTCTTATTAAGCCTTAGTTCCTGTTTTCCTATTTTCTGCAGGGCTGGCTTTTGTCATTGCCTCAGGAGGGGGCCTTCCCTGTCTACCTGCCTACACCATCTTGAATTTAATTCTCAGCAGCTGCAATAATAGAAATCCAACATCAACCCCCATATCCCAGACTGTAAAAGCCCTCTATGTGGGACCTGAGTTTATACAGGTGATACAACTATCCCCACCCTTTGCAATTTGATCAGTTATGTCAATGTAAGAGTTTGTGAAACTGATTAAGCAGGTCAAATACTACCTAAGCAAAATAAGAATTTACAAGACAACATATCTCTCCCTCTCCCTCCTCATTTTCTCCGTATTGGGAAGGCCTTTCCGTTCAGTGCAATCCGAGGAGCTGGAGAGCCTTCATCCTCTTCTCTCCGAGCCTAGAAGCAAACTTATCAATGGCATCCTCATTGTCAAGCTCCACATCCTCATTTCCCACACTAGGGTAGCAGCATCACACGCTGTCTTCCGCTGCACACTGACCAGTTCCGGGTCTTCTTTCCTGTCATCCTATGGGAGGGAGAGCTGCGCCGGCACCCAGCCCAGAAATAGCAAGGCTCTTCACTGCAATCCTTTTGATCTGTGCCTGTTTCACCAGCAGCAAGTCCCTGCTGCTGAACCCATCTTCCCTTCCCATCTAGGGTCCTGTCTGTGCGCCAGGGACTCTAGAGAGAGGCAAAGCAGGAACCACTTGTCCAAGAGGTGTCCATGAAGCCCAGCTCTTCCAGGCTGCCACCCACCTTCACATCAGCAGGCTGTTCCCCTGGGGCACCTCCAGGGCTGGGTCATGGGAGACTTGTTCCACAAATCTGCTTTCTTCCTTTCCTGGCTCAGGTCTCTCCCAACTTGATATACTTGATGCTTTCCTGTTTCCGCTCATACTCGACATTGCTCAATCAGATCTCTTCTTTCCCCCTGGAGCAGAGAAGGCCACGCCTGCCTTCAGCCAGGTGCGCTCCGCCTCCCTGCAGTCCACTCGGCTTTGAAGCGCGCCCTCTAGTGCTGGGTAAAGGTTCCCACGCCGCATTCCTCACTGGACCCACGCTGGCTTACCCAAGCCAGCGCCAAACTTATTCGGCCCCTCCAGGGTCGTGGGAGGGGCAGAAGGAGGCAAGAGGTGGACGCAACAAGGCAGATCACTCCTGGACCAAAGAGTCCTCTCGAGCTAGTTCTTATTTTGGTTTTATTTTTTTTCACCTAGTCTTAAATGTTAGGTGTGTGAATATTTCTATTTATTCTCCACGACCAAACGTCAGAAGAATCATGAGCAGCTTCCTTTTGAACTCAGCCCTTACATCACATCTCTGTGTCTTCCATTGACAGGATTTTTAACCTTGCTGGCTCTGGTTTTTGTAGTTTCAGAAAGGAGTGGAACGGGGTGAGTGGTTTCTTCCTGAATACACATTAGACTCATCTACGTAGCTTTTAAACCCTAATTATGCTCAGGCCATATTCTAGGGCGATTAACTCAAAAACTGGGCATGGGGCATGAGTGCTTTTAAAAGCTTTTAGATGATTCTAGTATGCAGCCCAAGAGGAAAAATAATTTCCTTCAGTCCTAAAATAACAAAAACTTCCGAATTAAAGTGAGTTATAAATATTTTGTACAAATAGAAGTTTACCTTTTCAATTACCTCCTTGATAAGCATTTCCCCCAGTAAAAGGCTATGAACTGAAGAATATGTTGTGTAAGATTGCTATTTAGAACAATTACATGTGGGCTATTTTTCAATGCATTTAAAGAATTATTTATGAAATTCAATGGTTTCTTTTAAGGTTTACTAAAGCTTATCCCCCCCAAGCTCTCTTTTGACTTTGCATAGCATTGATTATTTTTTCTTGCAATAATTATTAATCTCTTAATATAATACAACCAATTATAAAAATAAAACCAGCTGCTATCTGGCTGGAGGTATAATGTAAAGGTTAGGGACTTGGCACTCTGCTTACCCCATCTGATCCTGCACAACATGTGATCCCCTGAGCACCACCAGGTATGACTCCTGAGCACAGAGTCTGGAATTATCTCTGAACATGGGGAGTTTGAACCAACAACACCCTCATCCCCAAATCCCCACTGTTCAGACCTGCAGTGTCTGAACTAAAAACTCTATATGGTATACACATATTATTTAAATTTTTTAAAAATTCTATAAACCAACGGCATCAAAAAATGGGGAGAAGAAATGAACAGACGTTTCCTCAAAAAAAAAAAATACAAATGGCCAAAAGGCACATGAAAAAGTGTTCCACATCGCTAGCCATCAGGGAGATGCAAATCAAAACAACAGTGAGATCTCATCACACACCACAGAGATTGGCACACATTCAAAAGAACAAAAACAACCAGTGCCGGCATGGCTGTGGGAAAAAGGGACACTCATTCACTGTTGGCGGGAATGCCTACTAGTCCAGTCTTTCTGGAAAACAATATGGACAGTCCTTCAAAAACTAGAAATTGAGCTTCCATATTATCCCGCCACTTCTGGGAATATATCCCGAGGATGCAAAAAAGCACAGTAGAAATGACATCTGTATCTATATGATCATTGCATCACTGTTCACAATAGCCAAAATCTGGAAACAATCCAAGTGCCCAAGAAAAGATGACTGGTTAAAGAAACTTTGGTACATCTACACAATGGAATACTATGCAGCTGTCAGGAGAGATGAAGTCATGAACTTTGCTTATAAATGGATAGACATGGAGAGTATCATGCTAAGTGAAATGAGTCAGAAAGAGAGGGACAGACATAGAAAAACTGCACTCACTTGTGGAGTATAAAACAGCATAACATGAGGCTGACGCCTAAGGATAGTAGATACACAGGACAGGAAGAAGCAAAGGTCAGTTGGAATAAGAAGGGATCACTAAGAAAATGATTGGGCTTGAAGTGATGGGGCACATGGGGCCTCATGGGATGGGGGGTGGAACCGGCCCTGCTTCCCGCCCTGACAAGACCCCAAGTTGCCACCCATGAATGCCTCTTCCGGATAATGAACGGTCATGATTCCAGAGACACACAAATCAACCTCAAAACCCAGCAGCTTTGGGCAGTAATCCCTCCAGACTTATTACTAAAATATCAGAAATCCAAAATCACATGCACCAATAGCGGCCACACAACATCATGTGCTCTTCATAATCTGCAATAGAAAACAAATTATCTAATGATGCCTTTTTGGCAGGTCTGATTGTTGGGGAAATTCCAAATAATAATGGTGGATATTTTGTCATAATATTGAATGTGATCAAAGTAGAGAGAGAGTAAAGTGGAAATCTGCCACGCAGACAGGGGGAGGGGTGGGAGGGGGGTATACTGGGGTTCTTGGAGGTGGAAAATGTGCACTGGTGAAGGGATGGGTGTTTGATCATTGTATGAACGACCGAGACTTAAACTGGAAAGCTTTGTGGCTGTTCTCATGGTGATTCAAAAAATAAAAAATGTAAAAAAAAAATGATGCCTTGAGGAACCGGTCGGTATGGGTGTTGTGTGCTGAAAGTAGATAAAGGACCAAACATGATAACCTCTCAGTGTCTGCATTACAAACCATAATGCGCGAAAGTAGAGAGAGAGTATGGGAGGGTGGGAAAGTGGGGGGTATACCGGAGATATTGGTGGTGAGGAATGTGCACTGGTGGAGGGATAGGTGTTTGATCATTGTATGATTGTAACCCAAACATGAAAGCTTGCAACTATCTCACAGATTCAATAAAATTTTAAAAAATTATTCTATAAAGCAGTTATCATTCCCAAGTTATAAATGAAAACAAAAAATAAAGATTTCTGAGAGTAGTATTAGGCAAGTTACACAGAGCTGGAATTTGAAACCAACATTAAAGCTCCATTTTATTTACTGGGCAGATAATGCCAGTCAGTAACATCTGCCAACATTCTATACCACGTAATTCCTGCTCTTTGGATCTCACAAGACTTAGATGTGAGTTACAGAGTTATTGTATACATCACGATCATGATCATCCTGTTGTTCGTCGATTGCCTCGAGCAGGCACCAGTAACGTCTCCTTCTTCCTAGCCCTGAGATTTTAAAAGAGCCATTTCAATGCTCTTTCAGGATTAGGAGAATGAGAACCATTAGCACAGCGGTAGGGCGTTCGCCTTGCACGCAGCCAACATGGCCGACCTGAGTTCGATTCCTCCGCCCCTCTCGGAGAGCCCGGCAAGCTACTGAGAGTATCTCACCCGCACGGCAGAGCCTGGCAAGCTCCCTGTGATGTATTCGATATGCCAGACACAGTAACAACAAAGTCTCCAATGGAGACGTTACTGGGCCCGCTCGAGCAAATTGTTACTGGTATTTGGCATATTGAGTACGACACGGGAAGTTTGCCAGACTATGCCGTGCGGGCAGGATACTTTTGGTAGCCTGCCAGGTTCTCCAAAGGAAAAATAAGATAATAAGATGCTGTGAGGCTGCGAATGCGGCCATGCACTTCCGGGAGCTCGGTTTTATAGTCTCTGCATCTTGGCTGTTGATGGGACCAACCTGGCGCTGGTAGCAGCTGGTGGATGTGACGCCTACCTACTGGAAGATGGGGGGTCTGGGTGGAGAAGGCCCAGTCCCAATCTGAGTAGGCTTGGAGACCTCAGCCCCGGGACCCGCATGCCTGGGTTCCTCTGCCAGTTCTTTCATGCATGAGGCCCGTCTGGACATGTGGAGAGTGGTCCCAGCATGGCTGTGGCTGGCTCCGGAGGTCCTCAGCTGCTGGGGCTCTGCTCGGGGCGGTGAAGGGGGGGGGGCGAGAAACTCAACCCTCCCCTCTCCAAGGGGCCCCGGTGAGGACAGCCAGGCGCTGGGGCAGGAGACTTTGCACTGTTCTCCTCTGGGAGCTGGGTTTTATAGTCTCTGCGTCTTGGCCGTTGATGGGACCAACCTGGCACTGGCAGCACCTGTATACATATGTGTGTTACACATTGTATACATATGTGTGTTATATAACATATATGCCTCTCCTCACCAGGGCCCCTTGGAGTAGGGAGGGTTGAGTTTCCCTCCCCACCCCGAGCAGAGCCCCGGCAGCTGAAGACCTCCAGTTCCAGCCACAGCCATGCTGAAGACTACTCTCCAGACGTTCAGACAAGCCTCACGTATGAAGGAACCAGCAGAGGAACCCAGGTGTGCGGGACCTGGGGCGTAGATCTTCAAGCCTGCTCAGATTGGGACTGGGGCCTCCTCCACCAAGATCCCCCATCTTCCAGTGTCTAGGCGTTACACCCACCAACTGCCCCCCCCCCCGGGCGCCATGTAATCCCATCAACTGCCAAGACCCAGAGACTATAAAACCCTGATCCCGGAAGTGCACAGCCGCAAATGCTGCTTATTATCTATTATCTTATTGTCTAGTTCTTACATCTTAGTTCTTACTAGATATTACTATCTTAGTTCTTTACTATATATTACTTAGTACTTTACTATATATATTACTATATATAGTACATATATATATATATTACTTAGTTATATATACTTAGTTCTTTACTATATATTACTATCTTAGTTCTTACTAGATATTACTAGATATTATCTAGTTCTTACATCTTATTATCTAGTTCTTATTCTGGAGAACCTGGCAGGCTATCCAAAGTATCCTGCCCCCACGGCAGAGTCTGGCAAACTCCCCGTGGCGTATTCAATATGCCAAAAACCAGTAACAATGATGGGTCTCGTTCTCCTGACCCTGAAAGAGTCTCAAATGTGGCACTTTTTAAAATCTCAGGGCTAGGACGCCGGGGTCCCTTGGAGGGGAGCGGGTTGAGCTTTCCTCCCCGCCCTGACCAGGGTTCCGGTAGCCGAAGACCTCCAGGACCAGCCACCACCATGCTGAGACCACTCTTCACACACATGAAGGTACTGGCAGAGGGACAAAGCCACGCGGGTTCCGGGGCTGAGATCTCCAAGCCTACTCAAATTTGGAGTCGAGCATCCTCCACCCAGATCCTCCAAATTCCAGTAGGCGGGGGTCACACCCACCACCTGGCCCCCTGGCGCTGTGTAATCCCATCAACGGCCAAGACTCAGAGACTATAAAATCTAGCTCCCGGAACCGCGCGGCCGCATTTGTGGCCACGTGACATCTTATCAGGACATCTTTTTATGATATCTTATTATCTCATTCCTACTCTGGACAAACTTGCAGGCTATTGAATATAGCCTGCCCACAGGGCAGAGTCTGGCAAACTCCCCGTGGCGCACCAAATATACCAAATACCAGTAACAATGATGGGTCTCATTCTCCTAAAGAGCCTTGAATATAATCTCAGGGTTAGGATGAAAGAGACATTACTGGAGCCTGCTCGAGGCAATCGACGAATAACAGGATGATGAATGAATGAATGAATGAGGACGAAGGAGACATTACCGGGACCTGCTCAAGGCAATCTATGAACAACAGGATGACAGTGATACAGTGATAACATATATGACATTATATATATATATATATATATATATATATATATATCATGATTAGTAACCTGAGCCCAAAAGGTGAGCCAAGCCAATCACATTATAACATTACTCTCATGAGAATTTTTATTTGGAAAATGAAATATGTGTTGGTACTTAATAAAAGGAGCAAAAATCAAAAAGGTTAAACCAAGGGATGGCATGAACATATCTATAATCAGAAGAGAGAGGCAAACTGACATTCTGAGGGTCCAAAAACTAAGGTGAGCAGAAGGTGGTTAGGAGAGAGAAAACAAAAAAGCTAAAGAAGCAGAGGTACGTGCTCGCTTCGGCAGCACATATACTAAAATTGGAACGATACAGAGAAGATTAGCATGGCCCCTGCACAAGGCTGACACACAAATTCGTGAAGCATTCCATATTTTTTGGGGTGTTTGATCATTGTACAACTGAAACCCAAGCACAAAAATTTGTAAATCTACAACTGTACCTCATGGTGTTTCACTAACAAAAATTTTTAAAAAATTGTAAATGATGGAGAATGGGCACTGGTGGAGGGATAGGTACTGGATCATTGTATAACCCAAACACAAAAATCTGTAAGTCTACAACTGTACCTCATGGTGTTTCACTAATAAAAATTAAAAAAAAAAAGGCAGAGGTACATTTTGAACCAAGTGAAACTGGAATCAATCCCTCAGCTACATATGTTTTCAGCAACAGTCCAGTTCATGTATAACTCTAAAGTTAGTATTCTTTTTCATTTTTAGAGGTAATACTGATTTATAACATTGCATAAGTGCACAGCTTTATATCTTTATGCACCACATTATAATCACCACCAAAATTCTACTGACCCCTTTTAACTTTTTACTGAGCTATCCTGATTTATAATAGGTCAGTATTAATATTTTAAGCATAATACATGTTACTGCACTGCACTCACAGCCAGAATGACAATATGGAGCGATAGCACAGCAGGTAGGGCTTTTGCCTTGCACGCACCTGACCTGGGTCGAACCAGGTTCGATTCCTCCACCCCTCTGGAAGAGCCCGGCAAGCTACCAAGAGTATCCCACCTGCACAGCAAAGCCTGGCAAGCTACCTGTGACGTATTTGATATGCCAAAAACAGTAACAAGTCTCACAATGGAGACATTATTGGTGCCCACTCGACCAAATTGATGAACTGATGAACAAAGGCAGGACAGTGCAGACAGTGCAGTGTTATTCTGAGTTCCCTTCATTTATTTATTTATTTATTTGTTTGTTTGTTTTTAAATTTTATTGAATCACCGTGAGATAGTTATAAGCTTTCATGTTTGGGTTACAATCAAACAATGATCAAACACCCATCCCTCCACCAGTGTACATTCCCCATCACCAATATCCCCGGTATACCCCCCTCCTACCCTTGCCCTGCCTCCATGGCATAATCCCCATAATCTCTCTCTACCTTTGGGCATTATGGTTTGCAATACAGACACTGAGAGGTTATCATATTTGGTCCTTTATCTACTTTCAGCACACATCTCCCATCCCGACCGATTCCTCTAGGCATCTTTTTCTTAGTGATCCCTTCTCTATTCCAGCTGCCTTCTCCCCTTTGCTCATGAGGCAGGCTTCCAGCTATAGAGCAATTTTCCTGTCCCGTGTATCTACTGTCCTTAGCTGTCAGCCTCATGTTATGCTGTTTTATACTCCACAAATGAGTGCAGTCCTTCTATGTCTGTCCCTCTCTTTCTGACTCATTTATTTCACTTAGCATGATACTCTCCATGTCTATCCATTTATAAGCAAAGTTCATGACTTCACCTCTCCTGACAGCTGCATAGTATTCCATTGTGTAGATGTACCAAAGTTTCTTTAACCAGTCATCTGTTCTAGGGCACTTGGATTGTTTTCAGATTTTGGCTATTGTGAACAGTGCTGCAATGAACATATAGGTACAGATGTTATTTCTACTGTGCTTTTTTGCATCCTCGGGATATATTCCCAGAAGTGGTATTGCGGGATAATATGGAAGCTCAGTTTCTAGTTTTTGAAGGACTGTCCATATTGTTTTCCAGAAAGGTCGGACTAGTGGGCATTCCCGCCAACAGTGAATGAGTGTCCCTTTTTCCCACAGCCATGCCGGCACTGGTTGTTTTTGTTCTTTTGAATGTGTGCCAGTCTCTGTTGTATGTGATGAGATCTCATTGTTGTTTTGATTTGCATCTCCCTGATGGCTAGTGATGTAGAACACTTTTTCATGTGCCTTTTGGCCATCTGTTTGTTTTTTTTTTGAGGAAACTTCTGTTCATTTCTTCTCCCCATTTTTTGATGGGGTTGGAGGTTTTTTCTTGTACAATTCTACTAGTGTCTTGTATATACTGGATATTAATCCCTTGTCAGATGGGTATTAGGTAAATATTCTTTCCTAGTCTGTCGTCTCCTTGGTCACTGTTTCTTTTGAAGTGCAGAAGTTTCTTAGTTTGATGTAGTCCCATTTGTTTATGTTTGCTTCCACTTGCATGATCAGTGCTGTTTCATCCTTAATGATGTTTTTACACTTGATCTTAGCCAAAAGGCCGAGAAGCGATTACTGGGCCCGCTCAAGCAAATCGACGATCAACGGGAGGGCCTTTACCTTTACCTTTACCTGATGTTTTTAGCTTCAATGTCGTGGAGAGTTCTGCCTACATTTTCCTGTATGTACCTTATGGGTTCATGTCAGATATTGAGGTCTTTAATTCACTTTAATCTGACTTTTGTTCCTGGCATTAGACAGAGATCATAGTTCACCTTTTTGCAGATAGTTATCCAGTTTTCCCAGCACCTCTTGTTGAAGAGGCTTTCCTTGTTCCACTTGACATTTCTTTCTCCTTTGGCAAAGATTAAGAGGTCATATATTTGGGGGTCTGTGACAGAATATTCAACTCTGTTCCAATAGTCTGAAGGTCTGTTTCTAGTCCAGTACCATGCTGTCTTAATTACTACTGCTTTGTAGTACAGTTTGAAGTTGGGGAGGGTGATGCCACTGAGGTCCCTTCTTGTCCTACCCCTTTCCTGTCGCCCTACACTGCCTGAAATTTATTGTTCTCACTCATTTTGCCTAATTTGACACCTTAAGTTCCATCCAAGCTGTAATGAAATGCAATATTTATGACGATCAATGGGAGGGCCTTTACCTTTTACCTTTATTTATGACTGCTGAGTAGCACTCCAATATAATTTATCAATTCATCTGTCATTGGCATCTGGATTGTTTCCCAGCCATAGATCTTGGCTATGATAAATAGCACTGCAATAAACATAGTATATCTTTTCGAGTTAGTGTATATCCTTCTCCTTGAGCCAACTGGACTATGTCTCTGTTCCTTTCTATCAAAGAAGCTAAAATAAAAACTTCCATTTTATTCATTCTAAGTCCATACAAAGCTTTCACCCAAGCTTATAACAAAATAAAATATTTGTAACTATATCTCATAGTTTTCACAATTATTCTCTGCACTTGGCATATATAGAGCTCTAAAGGTTTTTTTAAACTTTCTTATTGAATCACTGTGGGATAGAGCATTACAAAGCCGTTCATAACTGGATTTCAGTCATACAGTAGTCTAATACCCATCCCTCCACCAGTGTACATTTCCCAGCATCAGTGTCCCCAGATTCCCTTCCATCATTCCCCACCCCCCACCTCCTGCCTGCTTCTATGGCCCATGATTTTTTTCTCTTCTCTCTCTCTCTCTCTCTCTCTCTCTCTCTCTCTCTCTCTCTCTCTGCATTGTGGTTTAAAATACTAATACTGAAAGTTATCAAGAATATCCCTTTAGCTACTTTTAACACTCAGATGTTATCCAGCATGATCATTCCCAACTATTATTGTCATACTGGTCTCCTCTCTATCTTACCTACCCTCAGCCCCACATACTGTAGCACTGTCCTCCCGTTGTTTATCAATTTGCTCAAGCGGGCACCAGTAATGTCTCCATTTGTGAGACTTGTTACTGTTTTTGGCATATCGAATACGTCACAGGTAGCTTGCCAGGCTTTGCTGTGTGGGCGAGATACTCTGTGGGCTCTCCAAGAGGGGCAGAGGAATCGAACCCGGGTCGGCTGTGTGCAAGGCAAACACCATTACCTGCTGTGCTATCACTCCAGCCCAGCCACACACACACTTGTGGTTAATTCCAAGCATTGATCAGTCCCCCTAGCCCTGTTTTCCCTGGCCATGGATATTAGTTTTTTACTACGTATATTTTATATACACAAATGAATGCAGTCAGATATAGAATATCTATCCCTCTCCTTCTGACTCATTTTACTTAGCATGACACTCTCCATGTCTATCCAGTTATAGGAAAATTTCATGAGTTCGTTTTTCCTAACAGATCCATAGTATTCTACTGTGTAGATGTGCCATAGTTTCTTTATCCATTCGTCTGTTCTTGGATATTCAGGTTGTTTCCAGATTCTGGCCATGGTGACTAGTGCTGCAGTGAATAAAGAATTGCAGGTGGTATTTCTACTGTGTGTTTTTGGGCCCCCAGGGTATATTTCCAGAAGTGGTATTGCTGGGTCAAATAGGAGCTCAATTACTAGTTTTCTGAGGTATGTCCATATTGTTTTCCAAAAAGGCTAGACCAGTCAGCATTCCCACCAACAATGAGAGTCCTTTTCTTCCCACATCGGTGCCAGCACTGGTTGCTCTTGTTCTTTTGGATGTGTGCCAGTCTCTGTGGTGTGAGATGATATCTCAATGTTGTTTTAATCTGCATCTCCCTGTTGATAAGTGATGAAGAATTTTTTCATTCATTCTCTCCTATCATCCAGGCTTCTGTCAGAGAGTACTCAGGGAGTGATAATGTTCAGGTTAACCCTGCTTCAGAAGAAGTCGTTTGACCATTTGAATTTCTTCTTTGAGAAAGTTTCTGTTCATTTCATCACCCCACTTTCTGATGGGATTGGATTTTTTTTTCTAGTAGAATTTAACCAATGCCTTGTATATCTTTGCTATTAACCCCTTATCAGAAGAGTGTTAGGTGAATATCCTTTCTCATTCTGTAGGCTGTCTTTATATCCTGGTCACTATTGAAGAAGCAGTTCTTGGCAGTACTTACCAAGCTCTGCAGTGCAGTGTTTTGGAAGTTCATCCTAGTGATTTCTCAGGGTCATTGTGTAGGAGGATTCATTTCAGGAACTGACATTTTCTTATGGCTATGGCTGTTACTGAAAATATGCAATCTCCCAGAGTAGAGCTCTACTTCAAATGAAGGGAGAAAAGAAAAGGGAACAGGAAAGAAAAGAGGAGCAATTAGACTCATGTTGACATCCAGTCAAGGCAGGCTTGGGTATCCCCCAGAAGGCAGGTGAATAGGCTTTTAATCTGCATCTCCCTGTTGATAAGTGATGTGTTTTCTCCCTGTTGATAAGTGAACATCCTTTCCTATCCTCCAGAATTCTGTCAGAGAGTGTTCAGGGAGAGCTAATGTTCAGGTCAACCCTGCCTCAAAAAAAGACTTTTCTTTGGGGGTTCAATGCAGTAGGAAGAAAGCCATAAAGCTGATTCTCATCCTAGGCTTTTTTTTTTTTAGGAAATGGGGTTCAGGTGGAATTGGAGAACTTTCATGTAAAATGCCTCAAATTATCTTAATCTTCAGTACAGTATCTTGTAGCTGGTGTCACATCTTGTAAAAGCTGTCCACCAACAACCAGCAACAATACGGTGTTTACCCCCGCCCCCCCCCCCACACACACACTTGTCAAAACTCTCACACCAGCTCCACAGGTCCAGAGCCAGCCGCCATTGTATCTGCAGGGCAGGAGGTGAGAGCTCAGAAAACAGGTGAACATGATGTCTCTACGGTACCTAACTCATATTTGGCCTTCATAACCAGGGACAGACCCTACTGGTGGTCCCCCATGGCGACGTGGTATGGGGGGTAGAAATAGCCTCCTCTAGGAAGCCAAGATGGCTACCTCTTTAAATATTCTTAATTGATCCAGTTTTCATTACTTCTTTTCATCTTAGCATTCCAGAATTTAAATTAATTTAAAATCACAATCACAAAATCACAAATCATCCTGTTATTCGTTGATTGCCTTGAGCAGGCCCCAGTAATGTCTCCTTCATCCTAGCCCTGAGATTATATTCAAGGCTCTTTAGGAGAATGAGACCCATCATTGTTACTGGTATTTGGCATATTGGGTACGACACGGGGAGTTTGCCAGACTCTGCCATGTGGACAGGCTACATTCGGTAGCCTGCCAGTTTGTCCAAAGTAGGAATGAGATAATAAGATGTCATAATAAGATGTCGCACAGCCGCAAATGCGGCCGCGCAGTTCCGGGAGCTGATTTTTATAGTCTCTGAGTCTTGGCCGTTGATGGGATTACAAGGCGCCAGGGAGCCAGTTGGTGGGTGTGACCCCCGCCTACTGGAATTTGGAGGATCTGGGTGGAGGATGCTCGGCCCCAATCCCGAGTAGGCTTGGAGATCTCGGCCCCGGAACCCGTGTGGATTTGTCCCTCTGCCAGTACCTCCATGTGTGCGGAGAGTGGTCTCAGCATGGTGGTGGCTGGTCCTGGAGGTCTTTGGTTGCTGGAGCCCTGGTCGGGGCGGGGAGGAAAGCTCAACCCGCTCCCCTCCGTGGGGCCCCAGCGAGGACAGCCAGGCGCGGGGGCAGGACAAAACAATTCTTTACCGGGGGAGGTTTGAGACCATATCAGAGGTGCTCAGAGGCTATTCCAGTCTCTAGCCTCAGAAGTGAATGCTGATAGTGCTCAAAAAACCCTACATGTTTCTGGTGCCAGGGGCTGAACTGTGGTTGGCCACATATAAGGAAAGCAGCACCTATTTCTTTCTACCACATAAAAAGCAGTTATTTTTACAGAATTTCCTTAATTCATGATTGTATATTTGGTACTTTAAATCTAATTTCTGTGCAGAGTGATTTAATACTTTAACTTCATTTAAAAGAAAGGAGCTACTTTAAGGAAACTTAAACTATGGTATATCTACACAATGGAATACTTTGCAGCTGTTAGGAAAAATAAAGTTATGAAATTCACTTATAAATGGATGGACATGGAGAGTATCATGTGGAGTGAAATGAGTCAGGGAGGGGTAGACAAGAAATAATTGGACTGTGGTGGGATAGAAAGAATCATGATATGAGACTAACACCGAAGGATAGTAGAAACAGGAGGCCAACTTGCCAAGTGCTGGGGTGAAGGCAGTTGGGAAGGAGAAGGGACCACTATGACAAAAATAGTTGGAAATCATCACTTTGAATAAGAATTCTTTCCTGAAAATAGGTAAAGGAACAAACAGGATAACCTCTCAGTGTCTATATTGCAAACCATAACGCCTCAAGGCAGAAGGGGATGGGGGGGGGGAGGAGAGTGTGAGAGAGAGAGAGAGAGAGAGAGAGAGAGAGAGAGAGAGAGAGAGAGAGAGAGAGGAGAGATGCCTACCACAGAGGAAGGCTGGATGGGAGGGATTAGGAGGGTGGTAGGGTGGTAGGGAAATTGATGCTGGTAAATGTACTTGGGGAAGGGATGAGTGTAGGAACATTGTATGGCTGAATCCAATCATGAACAGCTTTGTAATACCCTATCTCACGACAATTCAATAACAAGTTTTTTAAAAAGAAAAATATCAAATCACTCTTCCTTGCAAAACTATTAAAAAAATAATAAAATAGCATGAACCATCTCATCACAGTGATTGGCAATGCAGATGCTGATGAACACCTGTTGATTGAATGTATGAAAAGAAGATAAGCAAGCCAACTATCTTACACTATAGGCGGAAAAGGAAATTGTTACTCTCTTTCAAGCTCAGAGGAAAAGGGAATGATCCATACCACTAATATGGGTTAAAGTTTTCTTTGTTAAGAAGAGGACAATATGAGCCTGGCTCTGTGTGTGCGCCCTTCAAGACACTAGCACTATAACAAGTCAAAGTCCAAGAACTGCAGACACCCCTCAGCCATTTGGAGTTTGAGCTGTCCCTGCCTATTACGCCAAAGCCTGAACCCCCCTTTCATGACCAGAGTCACTCAGGAACCTGGTTAAATTGATGACTTCCCAGAACTCATGCTGTAAGATTCAGATTCAATTGGATTGGACACGATGTACGCAGTAATTTGTATTTTTAATGAGCATCCCAGTGATTCTTATCACCTAAGAAGTTTGAGGAATCAATCATTGTTTCTGTCCTGTTCTACAATCAGGGCAGTTATTTTCTGGTACCTTTGATTTCAAAAGATCTGTAACTTATTGGGTATATTGCACTGCAGTTCTACCTTTCATTTTCCTCTGGATGACTCAAATGTGAGCTTCTGTTTATAAGGCAAGAAGAGGGCACTCCAAATTTCAGGGGTGTTCCGGCCACAGGAGTCACTTAACTTTAATACTAGGATGCGTATTGGTGCGGCAAATTTCATCGCTAAGGTCAGAGTTCAGGTAACCAGTCATCACCAGTCACCAGCCTTGGGAAGAGAATGAATCAGGGAGGTTTCATTTAACAAAGGCCTGTTGTTAATGGCCATTTTAGGTCAAAGAAGCTAAGAAAAAAATAGGCTCTACTTTAAAGTTTGCACCAGTAAGGGGCGGGGTGGGTGAGGGTGGGGTAAGATTAGTAAGGTTTTGTTGCAGTTTGCCTGTTTTCCTTCTTCACTGAATAGAAATCGGGCTCTCTTTGAAAGCAGGGTCAAGAGGTCTTGGTGGAAAAACAGGAAACGCTTCCAGAGAGGAACTCGCCGGCCTCTCGGGACTTTATTAAAGCCATCTGAGCCAACACGGTAGTGGCTGCGTGGCTGGGGTGCTTCTCACTGGGCACTCTCCTTGCGTACACAGCCAGACCGCAGGCACCGAGGCCCGCGTCTCCTCCCCGAGGTGTCACACCCAGCCCCGAGCTCGCGAGAGGCGGCGGCACCGGCGGCAGGGGGCGGGTCGGTCCCCGCGATTCCCTTACAAGGCGCTGAGCGAGCCGGCGCCGCCCGGCCCGCGCCCCGGCACGTCGCGCCCAGCCCCCACGCGGGCCCAACCATCTAGCTGCCGGGGAGGGGGGGCGCGCGGCCCGGGTGGGGGCGTACGGAAAGCCCGGGCCGCAGTCCTGGGTTGCAAAAGGCCAGCGCACACTCTCCTGCATCCGAGTGCCACCCCGTCGGGCTGCCCCCCTGAGCACGCGGCCCACCTAGCGCCCCTCGGCCACGGCCGCGCCGTCGCCACCCCCGTACCACCGCTAGGAGGCGGGACCCGCGCGCGGGCGGGGAACGGGCCGTAGCCGCTTCCTTCCGCTGGGCTCCGGGAGGCCGGAAGTGCTGTGTCCAGGACCGGACGGCAGCGCTCGGGCGGTTCCCAGGACGTTTCTCAGGTGCTCGGCTCCTCGCGTCTGTGCCGGTGAGTGCTGCTCGGAGTCGGGCATCTGCGGGCCCAGGAAAGCGGGCCGGGGGGGGGGGGGGGGGGCAGCCGCTTCCCCGGGTCGGATCCTGCCGTCGCCCAGGCTTGGGGCACGGCAAATGGAGCTGGGCGCCTTGGCGCCGGAGGCCGGGCGACAGCCGCGCCCGCGAAACCCGAGCCGGCGGCGCCGACTCCCCGCCTAAGTTTAGTTGCTCGCGTCAGCTGGTGGGCTGCCTTCCGCGCCCACCCGCCCGCAGCTGTTGCTGCAGCTGTGTGCCTGCATGCTGGAGGAGCAACCAACTCAAGATTAGCAACTTCCTCAGCTCAGGCTCACTTAAGTAATTAGAACAGTGGGGAGAAAGGAGTGACGTGGACGGAGAATTCAGGGTGTAGTCTGCGGCTTGAGAAAAATTCCGTAGCGGGCTTAGCCCAACTGCCCAGAGGTTTCTTTTCATAATGGGCTGAGTAGGTGTGTGAAAAAGCATGGATCAGTTTCACAGACCCTTGGAACACAGGGGTACATTCCGTTGAAATTTTACAGGAACGGTATTTTTATATGTGAGGGTGACCAGAATGACTTACTTCTTTGATAGAGTGACTGTTTCCTTTTCTGTGTTTAATCTTGTGGGAAATGTTAGATAAATCTTAACCCGGAAAGCTTTCTTCTTCCAAAAGTGAGGCTTTGCTGGTACAGTGAACCTCGGGAACCCATCGCCTTTGTCAAAGGCAAAGAACTTTTTGGGTGTGGCAGTCAAAGAGCACCGAGACTGCCTGCCACCGGAAGTTTGCGCAGAAACTGAAAACTTGGTGTAGTTAGAACGTGCCAACCTAAACATGTATTTTTAAGAAACCTGTGGTTGCCATCAATTTACGTACACTTAACTTAGGGAAGAAAAAAAAATAATGATTAAATAAAACTACTTTTGGAATGAATTTGGAAAGCCCACCAAACACTGTGTTATACATAAGACACAGTGAAAGTTTTTCTTAGAGACTAAATGTTAACCCAAATATCCGTTTGAAGTTTCTTTTAAAAAGGCTGTCAATTACTTTATATTTATTATAATTACAAGTGTTGGATTCTAACTAAAGGAATCTAATGTTAGTGTAGATAACCCCATTTTATATTTAAAATATCTAGATTTTAAATATTCTCAGGTTACTCTGTGTGGGGAAAGTTTTTGAGTATTTTAATTTTCCAAATCTTTGTTGTAATTTAGTCTTGTATCCTTCCTTTTGTATAATGATTGTCTTTCTGGCTAAATCAGCCAAAAAAAATTCTTCTATCTCGTCTAAAACTAGAGTATCAGTTTGTAAATTTAAACTTTTTATCACCATAGGGTTTCATTTTCTCATCTAAAATATTACATATTTCGTAGAATGCTATTCAGTAGGTCTGCTTCAAGTTTAATAGTTACGTACCTGTACATCTTAGGATGCTTCAGAGTAGACTCTAGACTAATTCAGAACCAGCAGAAATTCCAGGTTTACATAGGAATCTGGAGTTTCACCCTAATTTTCTAAACTTCTGTTAGAAGTGTGCATTTACTAAAAGTTTATTAGGGGAAGAGAGTACAATCTCAATTTGAGCAAAATGAAAATGAAAAGTGAGCTAGAACTATATAGCAAAGGAACAGTAACAGTATCATAAGTAATCTGCTTTGGGGATCAGAGCACTGGACCTGATTTTGCTTTCTTGTCAGCAGTGTTGATTTCCTTTAAAGATTGATAGGTAAAGGTAAAGGTAAAGGCCCTCCCGTTGATCGTCGATTTGCTCGAGCGGGCCCAGTAACGTCTCCATTGGAGACTTTGTTGTTACTGTGTCTGGCATATCGAATACTCTCGGTAGCTTGCCGGGCTCTCCGAGAGGGGCGGAGGAATTGAACTCGGGTCGGCCATGTTGGCCGCTTGTAAGGCGAACGCCCTACCCGCTGTGCTATCAAAAAAAAAGAAGCCACAGTTTGGAACAACTGTGAAGCTAAACTCCCTAACAATGAAAAGTTCCAGGTTTCTGGTGCAAGACCGACTCCTAAATCTGAATCTAATCCCATTGAACAAATAAAGGCCAGATAATAACTTGCCCAAAATTACATTATTGATTTTGGTAGGATTAAAGCTAGACACTTTGTGCCTTATAAATAGCTCGAGATTATCAAGGTCTTCATCTTTGCTCCACCACTCTAATCTTTTAGAAACATTCAGTGTTCTTTTCTGGACGTACTATATTTGATAATTATGTACCACCGTTAGTTTTTTCTTTGTCACCTGAGAGTCATATCTCTGGAATGAAACAGTAATGTCTAGTAAATTAAACCAATTATCTTACTTTTTAATGGATATATTTACCAACAATAAAACTCACTGAAGATAGAACACTGATTTTACATTTCTTAATTCTTAATAGTATTATACAATAGGGACAATTCGTATACCTAAGGTGCTGCCTTGTCTGCAGCAGAACCCAGTTAGATCCCCAGAACCACATTTGTGCCCTTGAGCAATGCTAGAAGTGATTCCCTGAGTACAGAGCCGGAAGTAAGCCTAAACACCACTGAGTGTGGCTCAGGTTGAGTTAGGTTCAGCTTCACATACCAGGCAGCACCACCCATTTGTGATTTCCTGGCACCCAGCAGCCAGGTGTGTGGTGAAACCAAAGTGTGAGTGAGATCTCACTACTTGTTCCCATGATTCTGGATCGTTGCAACAATAGCAAAGGGGAAGGAAAAACTTTAGAGGAAATACATCAAGACTGAAATACATATATATTACTTTCTAACCAGTATTCACCTTCTGGTTTGTCACTTAGCCCTCCATAGCTGCAGGCCAGCAGGGCTGCACTTGGTGGTGACTGGGGCGTGAGGGGTTTCCCATGGTCCTGGGGCCTCTATGTACAGTGTACCCACTCTAGCACCAAACTCAGAGTTTAAAGAAGGTATCAAGTACCCTCACCAGATTTAGTAGTATTTTATAGATTAAAAGATAGGTTGTCTTGGCCTTTTGTTCTTTTATTCTCATTGTCTTAAAAACAAACTTAAAATTCTGCAGCTTGGGGGGATGAAAGTATCTTCAGGCAGAGCAGACTATTTTGAAAGATGTACATTAGTTTGCAGACATGGCATGCCTAGACTGATAAGCCTCTTCAGGGCTCAACTCTCACAAGTCCTTTGAGCATATATGTATATATGAGATGGAGAAGAAATATGAACCTTATGTACATCCTGCTCTTTTTAAAACTCTATTTTAGAGACTGGGCTGGAGCGAGGGTGTTTGCCTTGCATGCAACTGACCGGGGGTTTGATTCCTCTGCCCCTCTCAGAGAGCCTGGCAAATTGCCTAGAGTATCTTTGCCCTTAGGGCAAAGCCTGACAAGCTACTGCTTACCTATTTGATAGGACAAAAACAGTAACAACAAGTCTCACAATTTGTTGTGAGACATTACTGGTGCCTGCTCAGGGCAATCGATGAACAACGGGAGGACAGTGCTACAGTGCAGTGCTATTTTAGAGACAAAGTACAGCACTACCTAGTTTAGGTATTCAAGGGATTTACTGCCCCCAAGCACAGAATGAAAACATGCTTTCAAGGATGTGTAGGGGGTCAGAGAGATAGCATAAACTTGGTAAGACAATTGCCTAGCACATGGCCAACTGTGGTTCAATCCCTAGTACCATATTATAGTCCTCAGAACACCACCAGGAGTGACCCTAAGCCCAGAGCATTTGCTGGGTGTGGCCCAACCATCCCCATTCTCCAATAACTATAAATAACCTCTGAAAGGATGATTAGAGGAAACTAGGCAATTAGGGAGGAATGTTTATCATGGCTGCTGTGTCCTGTAGTTTATATCTTCGCAAAACATGTTCCAGTGTACCACTAAAGCTGGAATATTGGATGGAATGTGTGACTATCACTTGTGGAATTTCCTGCTAAAATACGAGAACTGATTTGGCTAAAAAAATTTTCTGGGTAGAGCTTCTCTGATTATTTCCATAATTGAATTTAGTCAGAGTAATGCGGTTTATCCCAGAAAGAATCTAAGAAATGTCATATTTAACTGATGTGACAGACACATTGTATTCTAAGGTCACTTTGCAGTGCTGAGATCTAGGTAGCACTTCATTCTTTGCGGTCCACAGATTTATTTATAGAGCAAGGGCTTAGTGTTTTGCTACATCACGGCTAAATGTTGTTTTCAGAACGTAAGCTTTAAAATTGTTAGCTTGGTCAGAGAGTGAAATCAATAGCACCTATTTTAGACCTGCTTGGAAGAATATAACTCAATACAGTGTCTTAGTCTTGTGAGAGGTTTTGCAGACTACCACTCCAACATTAGAAGGATGGTACGGTAAAATTTTATTACCTGATGATTAATGAGATTTTTCTATTTTAAACAAAGTTTTATAATCTTAAAAATTGAATGTTGAAATTGTCATTTTATTATGTATTAGTCACTTTATGTTTAACTTAAAACTTAGAGATAAATATAAATTGTTAGCAATAAGTTTTCTGTTCTTAAAATGTTTCTAAAGGTCTTGAAAGTTAATTTCTTAAAAAACTTCAGCTGATTTTTGTAGAGGATTTAGTTATTTTAAATTATTTAACTTGACTGCACACCGTTGGTTTGAACAGAGTGAAAATAAGCATTTTAAAAACCTTTTCATTAGCTTTTCAACAGATAAGTCTCTTGAAACTATTTTGGTTCCAGAAGTGAGAGCATTAAAATAAATGTTAGTTACAAGTAGAAGAGTGAAATTTGGCAATAAAGATAAGGAGCTGAAGCCCTGTTGTTCCTGTTTCTACTTTCTGTCTACTTGAAAGGGGACAACTTTAATTTAGGGCAGGGCTATTAAAAAAATAGATCTTACCAGATAAATTTGTGTTTCTCAACATTCCTGGCACTCTTCTATACTCAGAAGTATAGATCTAGCACTTTTTCCTCAGTACTTGTGTTGGGTTTTTTATTTTGTCTTCTGTTATATTATTGGGTAGTAGTTTGGTTATCCTTTATTAAATTAGGCTGTATATACACCAGTACTTGGGACATGCAATCTGCAATACGCTCTGAGCTATGAATGTTGATTGTAGTTTGGAATTTGAAGATACTGATGAATTGACTTATTTAATACTAAAGTTAGTAAATGTTAAAGCTACTAAGAATGTTGAACCTTAAAGAATTTTAAGTTAATTTTCTCTATGCAGTTTGGTTCTGTGAGTAATGTTATTATTAACTGTGAAGTTTTTGCTGAGTGCTGCTATCATGAGTAGTTTTTAGACTCATAGCTAACTTACTTACACATACCAGATTGATTCCATTTTTTTGGGTCATACCCGGTGATGCACAGGGGTTACTCCCGGCTCTGCACTCAGGAGTTACTCCTGGTGGTGCTCAGGGGATCATATGGGGTGCTGGGAATCGAACCTGGGTTGGCCGCGTACAAGGCAAACACCCTACCCATTGTGCTATCTCTCCAGTCCCAATTCCATTTTCTTCTTAACCTTTTCTCTTGAAATCCTTTTCCTAGGATTTAACCGCCACCATGTCGAGCAAAAGGGCAAAGACCAAGACCACCAAGAAGCGCCCCCAGCGCGCAACATCCAATGTGTTTGCAATGTTTGACCAGTCACAGATTCAGGAGTTTAAAGAGGCCTTCAACATGATTGATCAGAACAGAGACGGTTTCATTGACAAGGAAGATCTGCATGATATGCTTGCCTCCCTGGGTAATAATCTAATTAATATATTAGAATTTTGTGATACCTTTTATGTTGTGAAACCAATCTAGTGTTGTGGTTGACAGAGTCAGATTTTTAAAGAGTAAATAGTGGCCAGACTGATCGCATAGTGGGTAGGGGGCTTGCCTTGCATGAAACTGACCAGGATTTGATTCCCATCACCCATATGGTTCCTCAAACATTGCCAGGAATATATTCCTGAGCACAGAGCTAAGAGTAACCCCTAAGCATCACAAATAAAGAAATGAATAAATACATTTTAAAAAGTAAAAGGAATGATCTTTTAACAACCTTCAGACTTCTAAGGATGGAGTGGGGATTGGCATTGTGTGTGGGGGGGGGGCGGGAAACACTGATCTGATTATAAAACTGTTATCTCTTGTCACCCTGTAGAATAGTAAATAATCTATAGGCTCACTATAAACCTGGTTCATTGAGAATACTTACCCAAGTATTTTTACATTTGTGAATTCAAGCAGCATAACTGTGTAAACAATATTTCTTGCTAAATATGCATGTGATTAATAATTGATGCATTTTGTGGTACAGTTAAAATTATGACTTTTTTGTTAAGGGAAAAATCCAACCGATGAGTATCTAGATGCCATGATGAATGAGGCTCCAGGTCCCATAAATTTTACCATGTTTCTCACGATGTTTGGTGAGAAGTTAAATGGCACAGATCCAGAAGATGTCATCAGAAATGCCTTTGCTTGCTTTGATGAAGAAGCCACTGGTAAGTCAGAGACAACTTTTAATTACCAAGTGAGCCAATTTTTATAGTAACTACATACATAATAACTAAAACTGTGATATATTACCCTTAATACCGGCCGCTCGACATCTTATCAGAACTTTTTTTTATGACATCTTATTGTCTCATTCCTACTTTGGACAAACTTGCAGGCTATTGAATGTAGCCTGCCCACAGGGCAGAGTCTGGCAAACTCCCCGTGGCCTACCAAATATGCCAAATACCAGTAACAATGATGGGTCTCATTCTCCTAAAGAGCCTTGAATATAATCTCAGGGCTAGGATGAAAGAGACGTTACTGGGGCCTGCTCAAGGCAATCGACGAATAACAGGATGATGAAATTAAATGAAATGAAATACCCTTTTACTTGTTTTTAAGTATTTGTCCTCCTTTCCCCCCATTTTTGCTTTGTTTTGTACTGGTTTTTTCTATGGCATATTAATTACTTCTACCCCCAAATAATATTCAATTTAATGGGTGTATTTTAAAGTTATTTTATAAACTTACTCCTTTATTTGAATAACTTCAAAAGTATTTAATGTTAGTGAGTATGCTGAATGAATAACTTTTAGTTACTCTTAGAACAGTCTTAGAGTTTAAATTACTATGGGCTGTGACACCAGCACAGTCCTTTGTTTAATTATCACATATCTCTCAGCTGTCGTACAACAATTTTAATCTGATATATAACTTTCTTGCAAGCTCCTCTACTAATAATTGTGCTAACTTGAGGGATGGGTGTTAGATCACTGTGTGATTGTAACTGAGACATGAAAGCCTGTAACCATATCTCACGGTGAATCAATAAAATTTAAAATAATAATAATAATTGTGCTAACTTGCGCCTGCCACTTCTGTTTTTCTCATTACACCATAACTCTCTTGTAATGGAACTCTCTAGATTAAGAAGGGGTTAAGGTTGGGAAGGGGCAGTCAAAGAAGACAACTTTTTTTTCTCTTAATGGCATAATCTTTTATCAAGAGATGAGAAGGATGTGAATGCAAGCTGATACAGAGAAGAGCGGGTTCAGAACATGCTGCTAACAAAGGCTGGAGAGATAGTACAGTGAGGGGCTTACTTTGCACTTGGGGCTTACTTTGCACTTGATGACCCAAGTTCAATTGCCAGCACCGTTTTGGTACCTGGAGCACTGCTAGAAGTGATCCCTGAGCACTGCTGGGTGTGACACATGTTGCTAAGTATGTGGAAACCTCATATTTCATATATTTACATATTGATAGAATGTGTTTGGTCTCACATAGATATTCCATACAATTTACTTTCTTGTTAGCATGAATTTTGATTCCCATTTCTTTATTCTTTAGGTACCATCCAGGAAGATTATCTGAGAGAACTGCTTACCACAATGGGAGATCGATTTACAGATGAGGAAGTGGATGAGCTGTATAGAGAAGCACCTATTGACAAAAAGGGAAATTTTAATTACATTGAGTTCACACGCATCCTCAAACATGGAGCGAAAGACAAAGATGACTGAAAAGAACTTCACTTTCCAGCCAAAAGCTCCTTATTGCCAATTTGGGTATTTCTGAGATTTTCTCTTAGAGCCTATTGCATGTTCTTAGCTTTTGCCTTTTCTTATTGTATTTATTCTCAGCCATTTTGGGCACATGCATCTCTATAATCAGACTGGAAACGGGACTTACTGTCATTTACAGAATAGAAAATAGGGTAATTTAACTTACCATCTCCTCTCCCCCAAAATAACTGCACACAAAATCTGTACACAGAGTCAATATATTTTTTCAGAGAAGGTTATTCACCCAATTTTTTCTGAATCATAATTAAACTTTATGATAAAAACTTGTTTGTTTAAAACTTATTTATGAAAACTATCTTAACAAAAAGTCATAAAACTCGTCTTTTAAAAACTCCTAAGTCATATCGTTTTAAAAAATTCATTCTAGAATTTATTTATATATAATAGCTTTGGTAGCTTTAAATCCTAAAGTTTATATCTGCCAACTCTCTTCCCTCTTTGTCTGCTAAAAGCCTTTGTAAATTACTTTATGTCTCATATTTTAAAGTTAGGGTATGCCACTGAGTCTAATTTTAATTTCTCCTAACTTTTAAAAAAATTTTCGCCTTAAAGGTTGTGTTTTAATTCTACCAAAAGGACAGATTTTTATGTTGTGTTTCAAAATGTTGAAAATACAATACAGTATTTTCTACTGTATAAACATAACACATATATACATATAATTTCTCTTTTAAGTAGTGTTGAATACCATGTTTGTTTAAGCAACATCTACCAAGTGTCCATGTATGTACTTTAGACATTGTTTTAACCTGCGACAAGCAAAACCACTAAAATAATATGATGTCGAAAGCAAGATCGTTATTTCAGTCCTAAAAATAACATGTATTGCAGAAAGCGGTAGGGCGTTTGCCTTGCACAAGGCCGACATGGCCAACCCAATTATGATTCCTCCACCCCTCTCGGAGAGCCCGGCAAGCTACCAAGAGTATCTCGCCCGTATGGCAAAGCCTGGCAAGCTCCCCATGACATATTCGATATGCCAAACACAGTAACAAGAAGTCTCACAATGGAGACATTACTGGGCCCACTCGAGCAAATCCATGAACACTGGGAGGACAGTGCTACAGTGCAGAAACACTTCTTTTAAGAGTTGGGAGTTTTATGGGACTGTAAAAATCTAACTCAGATACATTAAGGACACTCTTAAAATTTGGGAGGAAAGTTTCTGTGAGGTCATCACAGAAAATAGTGATGACCTCAAAGATGAGTAATTGACAATTACTGTAATCATGTTTTACCTAGTAAGAAGGCTGATTACTTACCTCATTCAGTAAACAATTACTGAACGCCAGAGGGCAGCAGGCCTTTCTACTTAACTGGATAAGTGAACTAGATCCTAAAACCTGATGGCCACTTTATAGCAGTTGAAAGACTAGTTAAGAGACTGTTTTTGCCCTCTTCGAGACTAATATCTTAGCACCTGTCTTAATTCTTTACCTTTTTTGTGTTGCTGAATTTCCTTCTTTAGTTTAATAAAGAACTTTTGGAGGCTTATTAGCCGTTATGTTAGAATCTTTCAATTAACTATAATTGCACTTTGGAGGAACCTCATTGGCTATGATACTGCCACTGCGCATGGCTTGATGTTAAAATCTTGACTGAATTTCCATTGCAACTGAAATGATTATTTCTGAAGTGTTAAATTTCAGTGCAGAAGAGTGGTATATTTTCACTACAAAGGAAAAGTGGCCTCTTCTAAAATTATTCTCTCATACAATCCCAATTTCCCAAACTTTGGAAATGATTGGGGGGAAAAAGCCTTCATTAGTAATAGTGAGTGGTCTAAATGAAATAATGTTACTAAGTAATAGCTTCCTCTACATCAGTATTTCTCAAAATGGATGATAGTACTATCAGGTGCGGTGTAGGGTGGGGGCAGGTGAGGGAAGTAAGGGGCTGGAGTGATGAGGTATAGAGGATTTGGTTCAGTTAGGGGATGCTTTATTCATTTAGATGGTAGATCTCCAAAGGGTGCTAAGGGTTTTCTTTTTTTCTATAAAAGGGATGATAGGCCAAGTAAGACTGGGAACCCGTGTTTTTACATATTCACCAGTTTTGCTTAAGTAAAGATGTTTGCCAACAAAAATCTCAAACAGTGTACTCCAATAGTAGGTTTCACATGCTGAAAGATAGTTGAAACAAACTCAGAAATTCTGATAAAAGCAATCAAATGGAGCAACATCCTCCCTCACTTGAACTCATTCGTCCAAGTTGGACTCATTGCGCAACTTTTGACTCAGTTGTCATTTGGACTTCTAGAGGCAAAACTCAGGAACATTCAAGCCAGGGCTGGCCTCGTGCAAGGCAAAAGCTTTATTATTCCCTTTCCCATCTCTCTGCCCCCTCCCCCCCCCCAAAGAACATGTATAGTATGTTCTAATATAGGATCAATGAGATAATTCAAAGGGCTGGGACTCTGGTAGGTGCCCCTACCTTGAACAACCCGAGAAAGGACATCCCTGCCCCAAGCTCCAAGCAGGGTCATATCTTAGTGCTGTACACATGCTTCCTGCCATCTAGAACTTTCTGAATCCCAGTATCTATAACTTAAAACTAGGGGCTGAAGTGAGCTGACCCAAATTCGGTTCCCTGCATTCCGTATGGTCCCGAGTACCGCCGGGAGTAACCCCTGTGCACTGCCGGGTATGACCCCCCCCCAAAAAAAAAGAAACCTTAAAACTAAAATTCAAAATTCATTCACCACCACTTGAGGAAATAGAAACTCAAGTGCCTTGTGCTAACGACCCTCCATTATCCAAGAATATCCAGGTCCCCAGGCTAAGGTCACAGACGTTAGAGCCACTGAACGATACCTAGGACAGCACTGGAATCCTGTAGCCGCGCCGTTTCCTTTGTTCTGCCAAGACCTCTGGTGTGTGGGGTCTCGAGTGCGTGTAGCTGTCGTTGCTTTATGGACCCAGGGGAAAGCAAAGCATGTGAATAAAACTGGTTGAAGCGGACGAGCAGTCAGGCCGGCCATGGACGTCGCAACGCCGGCTGTGGCCGGAGACTAGCTAGGGAGAGTCCCGGACGCGTGGGGCTGGAGTGTGGTGGGCCCACAGCTAAAGCCCCCGAGCCGCGGTGATGAACCACACGGGCCCTTGGAGCCTGGTTCGACCCGAGTCGGATCCCACCCGGCGAGCTGCGCTCCCTCTCGCCAGGCACACGACTTCCGGCGCGACGAGGCCCGCCTCCTTCCCAGTCGGGCGCCCCGGGCCAGGAACGCGGAAGGGTCTCGGGAATGCTCTGAGCCGGCGCGGGAGGGGTGCGCGCCGGGGGCCGGCCGCCCGCGGGGAGACGAGCCGCGGCAGGTGGGGGCCGTGCAGGGCCGGCAGCTCAGGAGCAGGTTAGGTTCGGCAACTTCGGAGGACGCTGCCTCAGCTGAGTGAGGACCAGCCGCATCGCCTCCCACCCGCGCCTGGAGTTGGATCCTGCCGCGCCTTCCGGTCCGCCTCCAGGAAGTGCCGGGCGCCGCGACGCTCGCGACCCAGTCTAGCGTTCCTCGGCGTCGCTCGGCGTCTCCTGCAGGGCATCCCGGGTTCTGGCGACTGGCGGCGGTGAGTGCGCCTCGCCCCGCGCGCGACACCCCTGGGACCACCCACACCTGTCCCCCCTTCCCTCACCGCCTCGCGCCCGGCACCGGACCCCGCTGCCAGGGACCCGGGCGGGGACGGCGAAGGGCGGGGCCACCTTTCCAAGGGGGTGGGGGGGAGGGCGCAGCGCGACCTGCGTGCCGAGGGGCCGGGAAGCGCCCGGGGCTGCTGGAGCTAGGCCGAGGGACGCCCTGAGGAAAGCGGCTGCGGGTTCCCGGCAGCGCGGCCGCCGCCCCGCCCTGATGACTTCACCTGCCCGGGGCGTGGGGCGTGCGGCGCTCGCGGTGGGCGCCCCGCGGTGCTGAGGCTCCGAGCAGATCTGGAGCTCCGGTGCCTGGTGCAGGTCGTCAGTAAAGTGCTCGAAGCAGCGGAGAGCACTGGCCCGAGTGCACGCTTGGTACGGTCTCGATGGAAGTGGTGACCGCGCACCGTTCTAAGCAGCTTGTTAATGATGTAAATTTCGCGTTGACTACAAGGATCGATAACAAAAGAAAGGGTGCCCGAAATACTTGGAATTCCAAGGCAGACCTTGAATCCTCACCCCCACCCCCACCCCGAGAAGGGGGAATTCAGTGTTTTCTAGTCAAATCTGCGAAAGGAAAAGAGCGTGAGCGAAAAGCAGCAGAGGCGGGGCAGGGGTGGGAGTAGGGGTGTTTTTCGTGAAAGGTGGGGAGACCAGCGGGGATGAAAAAGTTCTGTAGGGAACCGGTGGAGGTAGGGAAGTAGACCTTTCAATGGGAACGTGAAAACTTTTCCGAAAGGAGAAATAAAACTATTTCGAAAACTTTGGGAAGGAGTCGTAAAATATTACCTGAGAAGCATTAGGGCGCCCCATTGAACTCAGCAAGGGAGGAACAAGAGAAAAGGAGTGTTCAAAGGATTAATCTGGCAGTCTTTGTTTGAGATGGATTTGTAAAAGTGCTTTGGTAAGAGGAGCATTGCAGCATTTTAAATTCAAAAGCACGGTTTGGATTACTGTGAGAAAACAAACCCAGAGGGGTGAGGTCATGTCTTGTCCTAGATCCTCGGAGGTAGGGGCTTCCCATGATGCTCTGGGTTTTAGTCTTAGCACCTGGACCCACCAACTCTGCACGGCCTCCTATTTGTTCAAGCTCTGTGACTTGAAAGTACTGTGGTGACTCAGTCCTCACTAATGCTTTCAGAAGGCTGCTACCGCTGAACAACAGAGCCCTGGTGAGAAAGAAGTGGGACTAAGAGCTTCTAACTTGATCTGGTGCCCCCCTTCTTCCAAGGTTCATAGATGCAGCTGAAAGTGACTTGATTGCCCCAAAATTTGATTAGATTCTTCCTTCCTTGTTATATACTTACTCTGTGCGTAGCTTGTTAGTCCTAGTGAGCTTTCCCCAGATGTGTGGTAGAGAATTTCTTCTACCTGTATTCAGTGTATTGGCTGGAGCAATAGCACAGTGGGTAGGGCCTTTGCCTTGCACGCCGCTGACCCGGGTTTGATTCCTCTGTCCCTCTCGGAGAGCCTGTCAAGCTTACTGTGGCTTATTCGATATGCCTAAAACAGTAACAAGTTTCAGGATGGAGACATTACTGGTGCCCGCTCGAGCAAATCGATGAACAGGAGGACAGTACTACAGGGGCCAGTGGTGCCGTTTCTAAAGCTAGACACTACCAAAGCTCCACCATCTGCAAATCCTTGCTCAAATCCCCAGCTCACAAATTATACTCCTGCTGGAATATCTTGTCTACCATTTGAAAGTAATTTGACTAAAATTTGATTTACCTTCCCTTTGCTTACAAAATCACTTTGTCTTTCCCATGTTGCCTCATTGTGAGTGGTCACTCTAATCACTTTCTCAACCAATTAAGAAAAGCAGAGTCATTTAAGGATTAGAACTTTGAAGGAAAATCCAATTAGGAAGCAGAAACTTAACAAACCAGCACAGGACTACTGCAGTTAACCACATTTTGCCACATAATCATTGCAGATTTTATGTCTATTTTTATTTTTGCAAAAAAGTGTGGTCTTACCATCATGTGGACCTTAAAATATTTTTGGTTGGGATGGGGCCAGGTTGGGTCACGCCCTGCAGCTTTGAGGGGCTATACCTCCTATATGCTCATGAATGAGTCCTGGCAGTGCTCCAGGAAATAAAATAAAAGTAAGTAAAGGCCCTCCCGTTGATCATCGATTTGCTCTAGCGGGCCCAGTAACGTCTCCATTGGGGACTTTGTTGTTACCGTGTTTGGCATATCGAATACGTCACAGGGAGCTTGCCAGGCTCTGCCGTGCAGGTGAGATACTCTCTGTAGCTTGCCGGGCTCTCCGAGAGGGGCAGAGGAATCGAACTCGGGTCGGCCATGTTGGCTGCGTGTACAAGGCAAACGCCCTACCACTGTGGTATTGATATTACACTGCTATCAGGAACTAGCAAGGCAATACCTTAATCATTGTATTATTCCAGCTGTGAGGCTGAAATAACACAAAAGCAAAACAAAAAATTTAGCCGTTGGTATTACTTTAAAACAAGGTGTTGGTGGCTAGAGTGATAGTACAGCAGGCAGAGTGTTTGCCTTGCAGGAGGCTGACCCAGGCTTAATTCCCACACTGCATCTGGTCCCATGAGCCCTGCCAGGAGTGACCTCTGAGCAGTCAAAAGTAAGCTCTAAGTACCACCGGTGTGGATCAAAAATCTAAATAAAACAAGGTAAGAATTTTAGGATAAAAAATGGCACCAAATGAAATAGATTAAACACACACACGCACAGAGAAAGGGAGAGAGGGAGAGAGAAGGACCTGAGAGCTAGAGCAGTGGACTGGAGTCACATTCTCTGCATACAGGTAGCCCAGGTTCTGTCCTTAGTACTGGCAGTCTTGTCCCCTGACCATAGCAGGAGCTACTCCAGCACAGAGTCAGAAGCAGTCCTTGACCATGCTGACTGCTGCGTATGGCCAGAGCCCACTCCTCAAACAGATGAACCCCACAGAACCAAAGAGAAGGTTATTTATCTGATACAAACTAGACTGAAGCTTTTTTTGATCCTTTTTAAATTATTGGGTTCTTGAAATACAGGCCCAACTGGCCCCCTGGCGCCGTGTAATCCCATCAGCGGCCAAGACTCTGAGACTATAAAAACCAGCTCCCGGAGGAGGAGGAGAGGAGCGCAGTCTCCTGCCCCCGCGCCTGGCTATTCCTCGCCAGGGCCCCTTGGAGGGGAGCGGATTGAGCTTTCCTCCCTGCCCCGGCCAGGGCCCCGGCAGCCAAAGACCTCCAGGATCAGCCACCACCATGCTGAGACCACTCTCCGCACACCTGAAGGTACCGGCAGAGGGACAAAGCCACGTGGGTTCCGGGGCCGAGATCTCCAAGCCTACTCAGATTGGAGTCGAGCATCCTTCACCCAGATCTTCCAAATTCCAGTAGGCGGGGGTCACACCCACCAACTGACCCCCTGGCGCCGTGTAATCCCATCAGCGGCCAAGACTCTGAGGCTATAAAAACCAGCTCCCGGAACCGCGCGGCCGCAAATGGCCGCGCAACATCTTATTATAACATCTCATTCCTACTTTGACAAACTGGCAGGCTACCGAATATAGCCTGCACACACGGCAGAGTCTGGCAAACTCCCCATGGCGTACCCAATATGCCAAATACCAGTAACAATGATGGGTCTCATTCTCCTAAAGAGCCTTGAATATAACCTCAGGGCCAGGATGAAGGAGACGTTACTGGGGCCTGCTCAAGGCAATCGACGAATAACAGGATGATTTGTGATTTGTGAAATACAGGGAAAAAAAGAACAAGGCAGAAGCTGGAATGTCTTATTCTGACTGAGTCACACACCATCATTTTTTGCACTGCTGTGGTTATAAAAGGCTAGTAGAATATGTACTTCAGAATAAGGATTACTTGGAGCTTAGGATAATCGAGAAGCTCACACAAGAATAAGCTCTCTTGCCTTCCTTCTCCTGTTGCCTAAAAGCAGACAAAAATTTTATAGTGGTTTTCTTTCATATCAGGACAAGGATTGCTATCAGTAGGCCAAAAATTCTTTTTAAAAAAAATGTATTTTGTTTTAATTGAATCATAGTGAGATACACAGTTACAAAGTTGTTAATGATTGGCTTTCAGCGTTCATATAATGTTCATGTAATGTTCCAACACCTATCCCTTCACCAGTGTATGTTTCCCACCACTAATGTTCCCAATTTCCCTCCTTCCCCCACTCCCCCGCACACAGCTCTATGGCAGATCCTTCCCTCCCTCCCTTCTCTCTCTCTCCCCCCTCTCCACTCTCTCCTCCCCCTCCCTCTCTCTCTTCCTTCTCCCTCCCCCATTCCCTCCCTCCTTTTGGGAATCATGGTTTGCCATACAGATACTGAAAGGTTATCAAGTATATCTCTTTACCTATATTAAACACTCAGTTTCTGTTCAAAGTGATCATTTCCAGTTTTTACTGTCATACTGATCCATTGATCCTAACTGCACTCCGTCCGTGTCGTGTCTGTCTCCCCCCCCCCCCCCCCCCCCCCCAGTCTTGTGGCAAACTTCCAACCATTGACCTGACCTCCTGGTCCCTGTTTTCCCTGGGAGCCAGGAATTCTTAAACTTTTTTCACTAGTTGCCCCTTTTTGCCTAAGAATTTTTATGTGACCTCTGAATATAATTTCATTCAAAAACATTTCTTTTAAAGATGTTAGCATTCTCTGTGGCATCAGGACTCATAGGCTATAGGCAACTGCCTCTACATAGTAAGTCTTAATTTTATTTGTAGTGCCTTTCTTGATAATCTCCCATAACTGGTCTCCCCCTCATATACACACGCTCAGTCTTTTATCTTCAGCTGAAGATGGTTGTATTTTTCTTTTGCTCTGCCAGCAATCAAACCAAAGTTGGTTGCATGGAAAGCAAGTGCCATACTATCTCTTTGGCACCCTTAAGTTGATTTTTCTTTTATCTCATATTTGTTAGCTAGAGGATGATTGTTTTTCTTTCTCACAAGCCAATCAGTATACTAGTATAGTATTTAGGAGTCTCCCTCATTAGTGTGTGAGGTCTTCAAGATTGGGAGCCTTGCATTTTTGTCTTTTCATTGGGACAAGAACTAAAGCCAAGGGTTAGCCCTCTTGTTGAAGAAAAGAGGGTAAAATACAGCAGCTTGGCTCAAGATTTGGGCAGGGTTTGTCAGGTTGCAGTGGAGAAAAGAAAGCCACGTTGTGAATTGTTAAGTGGGAAGTGAGAAAATGCAGACAGCCAAGATAACTTCTCTCAGAGGTAAAGAGAAAGAACGGTATTTGTGAGGGAGGGAGGGTGGAGGAAAGAGCAGAGTTCTTTTGAACTTTATTGTTTTGATACAGCTGTGTTCTTCATATGTATGTACCGTATATAAATTTAGGCATTGCATATAAAGGTGTTTGGCAGCGAGGGTGCTAAACAGGGTTACTAGAGGTGCTCTTGGGAGCTACTACTGGTTCTGGTTCTTTGCTTGGGAAACCATGCAATGCCAGAGATCAAACTCGAGTTGGCTACATGCAAGGGAAGTACCTTAACCTCTGCTCCCTGCACTGTTTTTAAATGAAGGGTTGGGGGGGTGAGTTATTTGTGTGTATGGTGCCAGGGATCAAACTGAGAGCCTGATAGATGCAAGGGAAGTGTTTTACCGCTGAACTACACCCCCAGCCCAATATTTTACATTTTAAAAGACATTACTATGTTCTATTGTGTGTATATTTGCAACATTTTTATTAGGATCGAAAGTAAATTCTCCCTTTTCGACCAAATTTACTTCCCTTGGTAGGGGTTAGGGAGTCAGAATCGCCTGACATAATGGCTTTTCTACACATAACCAGGCTCTTTTTCCCTTTTAAAAATACTTGTACATCAGATTCTATCTTGGCATCAGTTTTTGGAGAACTACAAACTGATCTTCAAGGAATGTTTAAGTACAGTGTGCTTTGGTGTTAGCCATGGCATGATTATTAGCAAGATGCTATTGATTTTTTTTTTTTAATTTGCTGTGTGAAGTTATTCTAAGTGGTTTTTACAAACATCTGCAGCTGTTGATACAGCAAATTCTTGGTTTCAGGAATAGCTTTCTTTTTTATATATATTGTCTTTATTTGTTGCTTTTACAAAGAATATTTGGGGGGCTGAAAAGTAGTATAGTGGGTATACTATACTATCTTTGCATGCATTTGACTCAGGTTCAATCTATGGCATCCCATATTGGTCTCACTAGGCTTGCCAGTAGTGTGCCCTGAGCACTACAGAAACAAAAAGTTAACATTTTGGAGATAAGAGATACAGTACAGGAGTTAAAGCACTTGCCTGCTATTCCTTGGACCCTGGTCTGACTTCATGACACCCATTTGGTCCCTAGAGCACTATCAAAGGTCTCCTGAACACAACCAAGAATAGCCCCAAAGAACCCCCAAACACAGTTTTTATAGATCTATAATAAACAGGCAGAAAACTCTGATAATCCTAGGTATGCATGTTGTTGCATCAGTATAAATAAAAACATACATAAAATCACAAATTTTGTAGCCTTTGTGCACTCACCCTCCCCCCAACACACACACACATACACACATACACACACGTACATCCTCCCTCTAGGCAGTTACTGATTTTTATTTAGTACATTATAAATGGAATCTTACAATAAACTTTGGTATGTCTGTCTTTTGTTTCATTTTACTGAGACTTTTATCCATATTTTATTTAGCAAGAAATCATTTTTGTTACCATATAGTATTTCAATTCTTATATTGAATCGAACTCGGGTCGGCCATGTTGGCCGCTTGTAAGGCGAACGCCCTACCCGCTGTGCTATCGCTCCAGCCATGCAGCGGGTAGGGCGTTTCGCCTTACAAGCGGCCAACATGGCTGACCCAAGTTCGATTCCTCCGCCCCTCTCGGAGAGCCTGGCAAGCTACCGAGAGTATTCGATATGCCAGACACAGTAACAACAAAGTCTCCAATGGAGACGTTACTGGGCCCGCTCGAGCAAATCGACGATCAACGGGAGGGCCTTTACCTTTTACCTTTTTATATTGAATCAGGGCACACTCCTGGCACATGATTTTATTGTCTCCAATTTGGGACTGTTAGGATCATACTGTTGACAAGCATTTTTGTAATTGTTCTTAAATTCATATTTGTATGAAGCTGATTTAGTGAAGCTAAGCTCTTCGGGGAAAAAAAATAGAAGAAGGAAAAAATGTGAAAACAGACAGTGTTAGCTTGTGGTGCAAAAGGAAACCTCATCTTTTGTTGGTGGGGATATTGTCTGTTTCATTCTCTATGGAAAACAATATGGAGATATATCGCAAAAAAAATAGGAATTGATGGGGCTGTAGCGATAGCACAGCGGGTAGGGCATTGCATGTGGCCGATCCAGATTCGATTCCCAGAATCCCATATGGTCCCCTGAGCACCACCAGAAGTAATTCATGAATCTGAGCCAGGAGTAACCCCTGTGCATCGCTGGGTGTTACCCAAAAAGCAGAAAGAAAAAAAAGGAATTGAACTCCCATACAAGTCAGATAATGCTTTTGGCATCTGTCCTTAAAACAAAAGAAAAACAACTGTCCTCCCCTTGTTCATCGATTTGCTTGAGCAGGCCCAGTAACATCTCCATTTTGAGACTTGTTACTGTGTTTGGCATATTGAATACTTCACGGGTAGCTTGCCAGGTTTTGCCGTGTGGGCAAGATACTCTTGGTAGCTTGGCAGGCTCTCTGAGAGGAATCGGACCCAGCCCGGCCGGGCTGGCTGCGCACAAGGCAAACGCCCTACCACTGTGCTATTGCTCCAGCCCACGGCCATTACCACCCTGAACGCGCCCAATCTCGTCTGATCTTCAAAACTTCAAAACACAAAACATTAATTCAAAAAGATAAATGCACACTCGTGTTTATCTTCACACTTAGTACAATAGTGTGTATATGCAATGCAGAGCTATTACAAATTCCCAACTACAATGAATGGATCAAGAGATTGTGGTATGTATGAACTGTGAAATACTATGCAGTTCTCGAAAAAAGAACAAAATCATGCAGTTTGCCACAACATGGGTCAAACTAGAGTGCCAGGAACCAGCTCTGGGTGAACAGACCTGAAGCAGGGCTCCACAAGGATTAAGAAAAGAGACAGAAATAAAAGAAAAGGCCTGGAATCGGGGAGCGAACAGTCTCATGAACTGAGCCCCGACTGCCCTCAGCATGCTGTATTTATTGCTTAGTAAACATTAAAACAACAAACATTTTTAAGTTGGAGTAGACTTTTGCATATCTGAGGGTATTGGTCAAATAAAAAATATAAGCATAAACTATATTAATATGGGTATAGTTGAACATAAACTGATATAAAGCGCTTGCTTCAAGAGAAATTCTTCTAGAAGATCTGCCTAGGGGTGGTACTCCATCTTGGGGCTCTAGCATTCTGGATTCTGATCCCCAACACTAGAGGATATGCTGGGTGAAATCAGAAAGAAAGGGATAGATAAAGAATGATCTCACGTATAGTAGGATCTAAAGATACACAGCAAGGTGGCAACAAAGGGCCAGTTACGACACAATGGGAGAACTGATTGAAACAGTTGAGTTAGTGGGAGGTTAAAGGGGTTTGAAAAGTAGGGTCTTGGAGGGAGGTGAGTACACTGGTGATTGTATAGTACTGGAATTAAGTGCATGGAAAGCCACCAATAACAGTATTGTAAATCACAGAACCTCTATCAAAAAAATTAATTTTAAAAAGTAATATATAAAAAAAGGCCGGAGCGATAGCACAGCAGTAGGGCATTTGCCTTGCAAGCGGCCAGCTCGGCTGACCCGGGTTCGATTCCTCCAGCCCTCTTGTAGAGCCCGGCAAGCTACCGAGAGTATCTCACCTGCACAGCAAAGCCTGGAAAACTACCTGTGATATATTCGATATGCCAAACACAGTAACAAGTCTTACAATGGGGATGTTACTGGGCCTGCTCGAGCAAATCGATGAACAACAGGAGGACAGGGCTACAATATATGAAAAATAAATTATATATATGTATGTATGTAAAAATAATAATAGTAATTCCCATGCCACCACAGATACTGAGAACAAACATGGTGACTTTGCTATTCAAAACTACTTTCAGGTGTCTCTAATCTCTGTTGCTGCCAGTAGTTCCTGGTTGTTACACAGCCAGGTGTGGGTAAGCACCACTAAAGATGTGTAAGCAACTTTGACACATAAAGCAGTACAACCCCTGAAGAGCATCATGTGAACGTCACAGCAACTTCTGGTCAGCACATGTGCAACCCTCACAGTTTAAGGAGTACAACCTTGACAAGCTCTGCAGCCAGGGGTGCAGACACAACAACCAGGCATCTGCATGACCCCCAGGTTAATACAGTAGGGGAGGGAGAGAGGTACTAATATATTTTAAATGAGATCCATTCTGTTCCAAAAGGCATAATTTTATCTCTAAATAAGAATCATATTAAATATTTATAGATACTTTGTGTATATACATATATATATATATACATTGTATATGCCACAGTTTTGTTTTTAAACGCCTCCCTCTTTTTATAACCCTCCTCATTGTTGCAATGACCAGGAAATAAATACCTGACTGTGGTGCTCACATTCTTTTTTTCAGATGTTTTGCTGGCTGTCAAGAGCATCCTTTCTTTAGTTGCAGTATTTGTGCACTTATTGCTAGGGTGCAGCCAGAGGTCACTTACAGTGCCTGGGATCTCAGACAGAGCTCTCATGCACAAACAGCAAGGCCATTGGTGCTGTACTCAGTGCCGCGGTACACCAGGGATCATATACAGCTCTCTTGAACCACTGAACTACCCCCAGACCAGAGCTTCTTTATTAAGTCATCTGTTCATGGGCATTTAGGGTAATACCAGTTTTTTGCTATTGTGAATAATGCTGCTGTGAACATGAGTGCAAACTTTCATGTTTTCTTATCCTTAAGCTATATGCTTCAGTGATGTTGCTGGATATACAGTATTTTAAGATTTCCTCTACTCTTTTCCAGAAAGGCTTCACCAATATGCATTACCAACAATAACTATCAGATCTTAGGGTGATAGAAAGTAATTTTAATTCTTCAGAATGTGAAGTTAAAGCATAGGTAGCTTTGCTAGAAAACCACATTCATTCTTATCTATCCTTCAGTATTCTCAAGATCAAATGATATGCTAAATTATAGGATGAGGAAAATTAACATTTAGGTCAAATATGTGGGGAAAGGAAATGTTAGAGTAAGGAGAGGAGGTTTGTTAGAGAAATATGGGTATGCTTAAACTATACCACTAGCCAAACTTCAAACTTCCTTTGCACTCCTGTTAAAATTGAATGAAGAGAAGTGATAGACCATGTAGTTTTGTTTTGGGGGGCAACCTGGCTATGCTCAGGGCTTCTGACTCTGTGCTCAAGTATCACTTCCGGTGGCTGGGGCGGGAGAGGGGACTATAGGGATGAGATTGGATAGCAAGCACCTTACCTACTGTATCTCTAGTCCTCATCTCCACTGTTCAGACTATGGTTTTGGTTTCTTTTGGTGAGAGGACCAAAATTAAAATCAACTAAGAGGCACACGTGGCAGAGTCCAGAACAGTTCCAAATACAGAACTCCATCTGTCCTTTCTGAGGAAACTCTGAGACAGCATTGATTCTAGCAAGAAGTGTAAAAAATATCCGTGGATTTTGCCAGCCAGTGAAACTCAATTCCTAACTATGCATAGTTCTGTTTTGTTTTATTTATTTATTTATTTATTTTATTTATTTATTTTTATTGAATCACTGTGAGGACAGTTACAAAGCTGTCAGATTTAAGACTGGGTCATATAATGATCAAACACCCATCCCTTCACCAGTGCACATGTTCCACCATCAAGAACCCCAGTATTCCCCCATCCCAACCCTCCCCCTGTCTGTGTGGCAGATGATTTTTATTTTTCACTCTCTTTTACTTTGATCACATTCAATTTTTCGAGAGAAGACCCACTATTATTATTTGGAATTTCCCCCCAACAATCAGACCTGCTGAAAAGGCATCATTAGATAATTTATTTTCTATTGTTGATAACGAAGAGTATATGATGTCACATGGTTGCTGTTGGATTTCTGGTATTTTAATAATTAAGTCCAGAGGTGAGAGGACCAAAATTTCTGCCAAAAGCCTCTGCGTTCCGAGATTGGTTTGTGTGCCTCTGGGATCATGGCCATTCAGGAGTGGAGGAGCTGTTCGTGGGCGGCAGCTTGGGGTCTTGTCCAGGTGGGGAGAAGGGCCAGTTCCGCCCCTCCATCCCAGGAGGCCCCACTTGCCCTGTCACTGCAAGCATGTACTTCTCTTTCCAATAGGCTCTGAAAGATGGCAGTCACCATGCTTACTCCTAGAGGGAAAAGGCTGAGGGACAAACATGTTTCCCCTCCTGGGGCAGCACGAGGCCATAGCCTAGTTCACAGTCCAGAAGCATTTCTGTCAGAAGCCACTGGGTTCCGAGATTGGTTTGTGTGCCTCTGGTATCATGACCATTCAGAAGCGGAGGAGCCGTTCGTGGGCAGCAACTCGGAGTCTCCACTATGCATAGTTTTTATTAGGACTTTATCAAAAAGGTACCCTCTACTGAGCTACATTGACTTCACTCTCTGGAGTCAAACCTGATAATGATATGTCTCAAAACCCTTTGATAAATCACTTTCTGAGACTATCTGGTATTCTGGTGTGATCCAAGACTTCAGATATTGGGTAAAACATTGCAGGAACAAAGATTACTTCCCAGGAGAGAAGGGCAAAAGCCTGATCTTTCTTTGCATAACATTTACTAATTCTTTAGTAATTCTTCATTAAAGGGCCTCCCCGTTGTTCTTTAATCTGTATATTTGTGAAGATTGAGTAAAATTGGGTTAAAAAATTGCTTTGTTGTAACAAAATAGGAGACTAACACCCAAGAATAACCAAGATAAGTACCATGGATTAAGTTTACTCCATGGCTTGGAGGCCAGCTGCGCATGCTAGGGGAAAAGGCAGCTCAGACAGAAAAGGGAGCACCAAATAAAGGTGTTGGGAGGATCCTCCCAGGATGGGAGATGCATGCTGAAAGTAAACTATAGACTGAACATGATTGCCACTCAATGCCTCTCTTTCAAATCACGCACCCTAAAGGAGAGAGAGAACAAAAGGAAATTCCCTGCCACAGAGGCAGGGTGGGATGGTGCGGGGGGGGGGGGGGGGGGGGGGATGATGGGTGGGAGGGATATTGGGATCTGTGGTGGTGGAAAATGGGCACTGGTGGAGGGATGGGTACTTGATCATTGTATAACTGAAATCCAAGAACAAAAATTTGTAAGTCTACAACTGTACCTCATGGTGTTTCACTAATAAAAATTTTAAAAAATTGCTCTGTTCATGTTTTCAATATAATTTGTGGCTAGTAATGCGGAGCTGAGAGTTGAATTCGGGATTTTCTAAATTTCAAAGTAAGTATTTTTTGTTGCAGAGATCAAACACAGCAAGCAGTATTTGGGTGCCTAACAAGTGCTAGAGATAAAACCCAGGGCCCCATATATGCAAGTGACTCTACCATTTGTGTCACATCCCCAGTCTCCCAATAGCATTTTTGTTTTGTGTTAAATTATTTAAAACTTCAAATACAAAACCAAAACTGAAATTCATTTTATTAGGCATTTAAGTGATTGCTGGTTTTAATAACCTCCAGTGCAGCACAGCCAAGTAAATGTAACCTAGTAATGATGGCAATGAAAGAAAGTAGAATTAATCAGTTTACTAGTTGGTGCCTTTCAGTAGAGTATTGGAGACAACTAATTTCAAAGTCATTGAGGGGGCAGAGCCTGGCAAGCTCCCTGTGGCGTATTCAATATGTCAAATACAGTAACAAAAATAGGTCTCATTCCCCTGACCCTGAAAAAGCCTCCAATCTTTGGAAAAGCTGAGTAAGAAGAGGCTGCTAAAATCTCAGGGCTGGGAGGAATAAAGACGTTACTGGTGCCCACTCGAGTAATTCGACTTCAACCGGATGACAGTGATACAGTGATACAGATAATTGATGACAAAATGAGAAGATAGGAAAACAGCCAATTGAGTATAGGCATTCCAAGGTTTTTCAAGAGAAAGGGAGAAGGAAAGATTAAAAGGTAGGTTTGGTCGTTTTTTAAAAGATAAAAGCCTTTTGAACACATACCACAGAATAAGTTTACTAGTCATTGTATGTGTTACCTCATATAATTTTCACCAAAGTAGATAATTATATTGTTTTGCCATGAAAAAAAAATACAAGGCTCAGAGAGGCTACACAATATTGCCAGTTAAACAATTATAAAGATGCTTGTGAGGATTAAATGAGGTAATTCTTATAAAAGTATATGTTAACTTTGGAGTTATTGTTACATATTTCAGAATTGATTTCTATTTAATAAAAAATGGGTCTTAGGGGCTGAAGTGAAAGTACAGCAGGTAGAGCATTTGCCTTGCGCACAGCCAACACGGTTTGATCGTCAGCACCACCCTAAGCATCCCTGGGAGTGATTTCTGATCATCCCTTGAGTGTGGCCCCAAACCAAAATATATAAACAAATGTTTTGATTTTTTTCCTGTGTGTTTTATGCATTTCCATCCCCTCCCCTTAATTCTAGGCTTAAAACAGCCATCATGTCAAGCAAAAAAGCAAAGACCAAGACCACCAAGAAGCGCCCTCAACGTGCAACATCCAATGTGTTTGCAATGTTTGACCAGTCACAGATTCAGGAGTTCAAAGAGGCCTTCAACATGATTGATCAGAACAGAGACGGTTTCATTGACAAGGAAGATTTGCATGATATGCTTGCTTCACTGGGTAGATTTTTATATTTTTATATTTAGATTTTGATATAATAATTTAACACTTCGGAATTATTTCCTACTGTGATATACATATATTACTCTCTACATTAAAGGCTCTTTTAAGAGATGGCCTAATGTGGAAAGAGGCTTTGGCAGGCACTGTGGCCAGCCAGGATTCTATTTGCATTAGCTAAATTTAATAAGTCAGCTAGATGAAAATCTAAGTGATAGCTTGATTGCAAATTATCAGAATTTCACACAAAAAGCACAGCTAATAGGGGCCAGAGCAATAGAACAGTGGGTAGGGCTTTTGTCTTGCATACAGCCAACCTGAGTTTGATACCTCACATCCCATATGGGCCCCCAAGCCCTGCCAGGAGTAATTCCAGAGTTCAGAGCCATGAATAACCCCTGAGCATGGCTGGGTATGACCCAAAAAGCCTCTTCCTCCCCGCCCCCAAATAATGTAGCTAATGATAAAGGTTGAGAATAGTGCATAATTAAGGGGGGAAAATATTAAGATTATGAGATTTAAAGCAAACTACAGTATTTTTAAATTTTATTTTTACGAAGTTATTCACAATAATTCATTACATTTAATATTCAAACACCAATGCACCACCATTGCGCCTTCCCACAACCATAAGAGGATAGTTTGTGAAGATTGTTGTATTTCATCCTGGAGCCATTAAGCCCTTGTATAAGAAATCACAAACATGACAAACTACACTCTTGTTATTTTAGTCAAGTGGATGTTATTATTCCTTGTATGGAATTTTTTTTTTTTCACTTTTTTTGGGGGGGGGTAGGGATCACCGTGAGATACAGTTACAAAGCTTTCATGGTCGAGATTCAGCTGTACAATGATCAAACACCCATCCCTCCACCACTGCACACCTACCACTAGTGTTCCCAGTGTATTTCCTATCTCCTCCCCACCGCCATCCCAGTCCTCATACTGCCTCCATGGCAGACAATTTCCCCAATCCTCTCTCTCTATTTTTGGGCATTATGTTTTGCTCGAGTTTTCCTACCATCATTCAAGCCTGCCTGCCAGGGTCAGATGCTGATCATTTATTGTCCATTGCTCATTTTGAATATTACGGGTGCTGCAGCCGTACACCCAGTCTGGAATCCTAGATTGTAAATGGTTGGGTTCCGTAGGGTACTAATTCATTTGGAATTCAGTTGGGCGTCTCTGGACCAGGGCTGTTGGTGCACTAAGATGGCACCTGGAGGCACATTGTGGGTGTGACAGCCAAGCCAGGGGGCAGGCGGGGAGCAGGGGAGGGACAGCGTGGTACCTCTGCCTCTGTGCAGCATGGAGATTTAGTCCTGGAACCCATATACCTTTTTCACTTTTTGGGGGGGGGGGGGTAGGGATCACCGTGAGATACAGTTACAAAGCTTTCATGGTCGAGATTCAGCTGTACAATGATCAAACACCCATCCCTCCACCACTGCACACCTACCACTAGTGTTCCCAGTGTATTTCCTATCTCCTCCCCCCCGCCATCCCAGTCCTCATACTGCCTCCATGGCAGACAATTTCCCCAATCCTCTCTCTCTCTACCTGGGCCTTGCTTGTGGAAACTCTTGGTCTCCCGGATTTCACTGGAGTAGGTCATGAGACTGCACCTGTTCGTTTGGGGTGACCCAGTGAAATTGGCTTGGTATGGGGCCCAGAGAGATCTCCGGCTCTGTGGTGTCTTTCTGGACTCACTGCTGTGTCTCTCGCTTTTGATCTCTTTCAAGATTTATTTAGGGTGTCTGAAGCTAGGCCAGTAATAGTTTAAAAGGTGGCGCTGGAGTTGATTTGTGGCGGTGACTGCCAGTGTTTCTATGTTTATTGGGAAGTGGGGGCAGGTAGCCCACCCCAACTCTGTGAAAGCTTGGAGATTTCAGTCATAAAACCCGCATACCCGAATTTTCATCAGATTATATCTTGGTGGGGTCCCTCCTGAGACAGCAGAGTAAGGCCAAAGGTATGGTGGTGATTTTGGATTGTGGAAGCAAGTAGCTTCTGGGGGCTCTGCTTGGGCAGGCTCAGGCCAACCTGCCCCCCTCCTATTTACCCCAGTCTGTTCAGCCATGCGCAGATCTGAGATTAACTATGACTTTGTTATTTTAGTCAAGTGGATGTTATTATTCCTTGTATGGAATTTGTATGGTCTCTGAAATAAGGCCAATAAATGAGCTTGTATAACTGAGCCGGAAATGGTTTGTGGGCATGGCTCCCACATACCTAACTTTTGGCTGTTTAATTTCTTGGTTAACTTGGTCCCAAGTTTTTGGGGTCTGGCCAAAGGCACAGTGGCAATTTTGGGGTGTCAGGATGCCTTGAAGTCACCAACAGCCTGCTGATGCACTCGCCTGACAGGTACAGGTTGACCTGTTGGCAGCACCTTACCCCCATTTTTTTTTTAAATCTTTAAAAGAAGAAAGGGGTGGAAGATCAATGTATTCTTCCCCAATCAGCATTGCATTTTCAGTTGGGAAGAAAGGAATGGTAATCATCTGAGTTTGGGGTAGTCTAAAGTCTGGGCAAGAAGTGGGCTCTGGTTAGAAATGGCCTACAGTTATGCTTCACCCCAAAATGTTCTTGTGCTTGACAGAAAGGGCAATTCAGGGGGCAGAGGGCTGAAAGCTTACTACTTTTTTCATTCAATAAACATAAAGTAAGTGGTTTGCTTTGTTCCTCTTTTCCTTTTTCACCTAATATTTTGAAATTTTTTAAATCTATTTTTAAAAAGTTGAAAGGACAGTATAGCACTGTAGCTGTCTCCCTCCCGTTGAGGGACCTCCTGTTGTTCATCATTTTACTTGAACGGACACCAGTAATGTCTCACAACAAATTGTGAGACTTGTTGTTACTGGTTTTTGTCATATCAAATACGTCACAGGGAGCTTGCCAGGCTTTGCCGTGCAGGTGAGATACTCTTGGTAGCTTGCTTGGCTCTCCGAGAGGGGCGGAGGAATTGAACCCAGGTCAGCCATGTTCGCCACGTGCAAGGCAAACACCTTACCAGCTGTGCTATCGCTCCAGCCATAGAACCTACACTTTCAGCAGAAAGGACAGGATAATGAACATGAATAAATTCCTTACCAAAGTTCTTCCAATTCATTCAACTGTTAATATTTTGAAACATTTTTTCCCCTCTAAACATGATAGGGGCCACTTCTGTACAGTGCTGGAGTGCCCTTATGGCCAGGATTGATTCTAGGCACTCATACATTTACAGAGCATGTGGCTGGCACTTGAGCCACAGTCCCACTCCTCAACATTTTTTATAGAATGAGAATAGAATCATCCAGTTAGTTGACATTTTTTTGGGGGGTGGGGGGGTCGCATCTGGTGGTGCTCAGAGGTTACTCCTGGCTCTGCACTCAGGAATTACTCCTGGTGATGCTCGGGGGACCATATGGGATGCTGGCGATTGAACCTGGGTTGGCTGCATGCAAGGCAAACGCCCTACCCGCTGTACTATAGCTCCAGCCCCCAGTTGGCTTACATGGAGGTGTATGGCAGTGTTTTTCACTCAAAATGGCTAAGTATTCCTCTGTTTTTTGTTTTGGGCACCCTCACCCCTCACCCTCCCCACCCCCCAAGATTAGTCTAGCTCTGTGTTTGGGGATTTAGTTCTGGGGGAACCTGCATGTACTGCAACTAGCCTGTTTCTCTTTCTCTGGGCCTAAGTAAGTATATTCTTTTTGAGCATATTGCTACTGAAGAAGGCCACTGAAAAAAATTAAGGTTGTTGATGATGTTCTAAAAATTGAACACTCATGGCTAAATCCTTCTCATTATAGATGCATGATAAGTTTGTATTGAATGAATGGTAATAGACTCATGAAATGATAAAGAGGCAAACTTCAATTTTGAAGAACCCTTTGCCTTGATAGGTATTATCCTTTGAAATCAGCCAATTATTTTGTGCATCTTGAATGGTCCATAGGTGCTAAACCTAACCCAGTTCATTCTAAGTTGGTGTGTGTATTCTGCCTATTCATAACACCGATCCACATTCCCAGTACCCCTTTTCTTGACACTTTAAGTTACACTTTTTCCAAGAAAAGTCGCTGCAAGTCTCAAGGACAGATGACTGGTTAAAGAAATTCTGGTACATCCACACAGTGGAATAATATGCAGCTGTTAGAAAAGATGAAGTCATGAAATTTACATATAAGTGGATCAACATGGAGAGTATCATGTTAAGTGAGTCAGAAAGAGAGAGACAGACATAGAATGACTGAACTCATTTGTGGAATATAAAGTAATATAATGGGAAACTAACACCCAAGGATAGTAGAGATAATGACCAGGAGGATTCCTCCATGACTTTAAAGCCAGCCTCACATGCTGGGGGAAAAGGCAGCTGAGATAGAGAAGGGACCACCAAGAAAAGGATGGTTGGAGGGCTCCCTTAGGATGGCAGATGCGTGCTGAAAGTAGAATGTAGACCAAACATGATGGCCACTTAATTAGCTGTATTGCAAACCATAGCACCCAAAAGGAGAGAGAGAGAGAGAGTAAAAGGGAATGGGTGGGGGGGAGGAAGGGGCTGAATGGGAATGGGGGAGTGGCGGGAGGGATACTGGGAACATTCGTGGTGGAAAATGGGCACTGGTGGAGGGATGGGTACTCAACCATTGTATGACTGAAACATAATCACAAAAGTGTGTAAATCTGTAATTGTATCTCACAAAGATATCAAATAAAAGAAAAATCGCTACAAGAAAAGTAAGGTTAAATATAAAATTAGGGGCTGGAGACATAGTACAGGAGATCAGGCCTTTATGCCTTGATTCACTGACCCTAGTTCAATACCCTCAAACTGACTTGATTCCAAGCACTCAGTATTCTCCAGAAATCACTCCTGAGACAGCTAAGAATAACCTTTCAGCACCAGTGAATATGACTTTTCTTTTATCTTTTTTTAAAAAAAAAAGTTTAGAAGTATCTCTTCCTACATTTCACTTAGCAATTCAAGATTTATTTTTGGTTACTTTTTGTATTGATAATATTGTTGAGTGATGTAGTGAGTGAGGATTAAAGTGCATCAAAACAGATGCCAACTTGGTTCATATTTTGCTTAAATTCCCAGGATTTAAATATGGAACATAATTTGGGATTTCACCATCATTAGCATTTAGTTATTTATAATATCAAGAGGCTTTCTTACATAAGAATACCTAACTTGCAAATGTGCTTTCCGCGTAGAATCCTATGAACTTTTATTATCAAATTTACCCAGGTTATTTTGCAGATTAAAAAAGGTAAACCTAGACAGCTACCACTATCCTCCAGTCAGACAGCCAGTGGCAGAATGAGATTCGAACCTGTTGTTTCAAACTCTTGGTTCACTGCTACTTTCCCACCCGTGAGGTCTCACAGTGCCTGGGAAAAGACAACAGGAACCTTTTGTTACTCCTACCTCACATAGCCATTATTACATGGGGATTTCTCTCACCTTCCAGAGAATGGTCAGAGGATTGCCCTCCCTGTTGTACTACCGTTCTTTTCCTTTTTTTCCCCCCTGAGTGTGTGCTTTTTTTTTTAATTTTTATTTTTTAATTGAGTCACCATGAGATACACAGTTGCAAAGCTGTTCATGATTAGGTTTCAGTCATACAATGATCCCTTTACCAGTGTCCGTTTCCCACCACCAACGACCCCGATTTCCCTCCTTCCACCCCACTACCCAGCCTATCTCTATGACTCTATGGCAGGCACTTTCCTTCTCTACCTCTTGGGAGAAGTGTTCTTGGCTGAAATTGAGATTAAGATTTCCCATTATAAACAATACTAAGTAAGACTGCAGTGTGTTATAGTAATAGTAAACAGTGTTTGGGTTAGGTCCAGGAGTGAAATTGTTTATAATATAATTCAAAATGAGCTTCTATTTATAAACCAATTTAATAGTTTAAACTTAAATGATCAATTTATAGATGACATTCAAAAAAAACATTTTCAGGTCACATCAGAAGGTACTCGCAGCTAAGTGCTTAGGGGCCATAGGTGTTACTATTTGAACCTGGACCCCTGCATGCAGAACATGCACTCCAGTCCACTGAGCTATCTCTTCAGCCCAGTAATTGTTTTAAAAATTGATTTATTTTTTTTGTATGCTGCCTCTCTTTTGATGAATTTTTAATTGAGGTATCATAACCCAGTTACATGTTTAAGGTATACTACCAGTTTACTATTGGAAAATTAATGCTGAGACATTTAAATAGCTGGTTTTAAAATTCTTACTACTTCAGGATGATGGAAGGGAAACTGGGAACAGTTTGATGATGGGGAATATACACTGGTAAAGGGACAGTTGTTGAAACATTGTATGACTGAAACCCAATCATGAACAACTTTGTAACTATGTCTCATGGTAATTCAATAAATAAAATTTAACAAATTAAAATACACAAAATAAAATTCTTACTAGTCTACTAGAACAATAACGAAAAACTACAGAAAGTTACTAGTAAATGAAACCAATATATGCCACGTAAGCCTCAAATGAAATTTTATAATGATGGTTCAATGAGGTTTTTTTATGTTGTTGTTAAAAAATGCCTTTTGTAAGGGGTATCAATGCAAGTTAATTGAAATACTAATTTCATCTGATAATACAACTTTCTAAAATATGTTGGGGTATTACAATAACAAAATGATTATTTCATAAAGAGGCAAAGTTATGGCTCGATGTAGGGCAGAGACCTTGCATGCATGAGGCTCCAGGTTCTATTCCTGGCACTAACAAAAATGTCTTATAAAATAATTATTTGTTAAAATTAGTTCTCTTCCCTTAAATTAAAAAATTTTAAATCTTATAGGGAAAAATCCAACTGATGCATACCTCGATGCCATGATGAATGAGGCTCCAGGACCCATAAATTTCACCATGTTCCTCACAATGTTTGGGGAGAAGTTAAATGGCACAGATCCAGAAGATGTCATCAGAAATGCTTTTGCTTGCTTCGATGAAGAAGCAACTGGTAAGTACTCTGTTTACATTCTGTCTCATGAACACTATATGATACCCATTTTAGGAAATGAGGATTATATTTAAAAGTAAAAACTCATTTACATCGAGATTCTACAACCCCATATGACAAATATTTATATTGTTAATTTTTTAATTTGGTTCTTTCCTAAATTCCTGAAAACCAAAATGAGAATTATAACAGTATTTTTTTTTATATAGTCAAACTATTTTAGGGACTTTAATTGTTACCTAAAAGCATAGTTAGCAAACATAAGCGTTTATAATCTTAGTTATTTTAAAGGACTGGAGCGATAGCACAGCAGGTAGGGCGTTTGCCTTGCACGAGGCCGACCTGGGTTTGATTCCTCCATCCCTCTTGGAGAGCCTGGCAAGCTATCGAGACTATCCCTCCTGCACGGCGGAGCCTGGCATGCTCCCCGTGACATATTCAATATGCCAAAAATAGTAACAGCAAGTCTCACAAGGGAGAAGTTATTGGTTCCTGCTTGAGCAAATTGATGAACTGGAGGACAGTGCTGCTGTGCTACAGTTATTTTCTTTCTTTCTTTTTTTTTTTTTTTTTTTTTTTTTTTTTGCTTTTTGGTCACATCCGGAGATGCTCAGGGTTACTTCCAGCTCATGCACTCAGGAGTTACTCCTAGTGGTGCTCAGGAGACCATATGGGATGCTGGGAATCAAACCCGGGTCGGCCGCATGCAAGGCAAACGCCCTACTCGCTGTGCTATCTCTCCAGCCCCGCTACAGTTATTTTAAACTGTTAGTTTTTTAAAAATTTTTTTAAAACTTCTTTATTGAATCACTGTGAAATATACCCTTACAAAGCTGTTCAGGTTTGGACTTCAGTCATACAGTATCCCAACACTAATCCCTTCTCTCCACCAGTGTACATTTCCCAGCACCGGTGTCCTCAGGTTGCCTCCTATAACCCCCCATGCCTTGCCTCCCTCTAAGGCAGGTGCTTGCGCTCTCTCTCTCTCTCTCTCTCTCTCTCTCTCTCTCTCTCTCTCTCTCTCTCTCTCCCCCCCCCTCTGTCTCTTGCTCTCTCTCCCCCCTCCCACCCCTATCCCTCCCTCTGTCTCACCCTCCTCCCCTCTCTCTCTCTCCCTCTCCTTTTGGGTATTGTGATTTGCAATATTGATACTGAAAGGTTATCAAGAATATCCCTTTACCTGTTTTTAACTCTCAGATCTTGCCAGCATGATCATTTCAAGTTATTAATTGTCATACTGGTCTCTATCTTACCTATCTTCAGCCCCACACACACTTGTGGCTAGTTCTAAGCATTGACCAGTCCTCCTAACCCCTGTTTTCCCTGGCCATATTAGTCTTCTATGATATATATTTTTATATACCACAAATGAATACAGTCATTCTGTATTTGTCCCTCTCCTTCTGGCCACACATTTTTAACTTCTCATTTTGCCCTTTATTTTTATTTACTTATTTTCTTTTGGGCTGGAGCGATAGCACAGCGGGTCGAGTGTTTCACCTTGCACGCAGCCAACATGGCCGACCCGAGTTCGATTCCTCCGCCCCTCTCGGAGAGCCCGGCAAGCTACCGAGAGTATCTCACCCACATGGCAAAGCCTGGCAAGCTACCCGTGAAGTATTTGATATGCGAAACACAGTAACAAGTCTCACAATGTTACTGGGCCCGCTCGAGCAAATTGATGAATGGGAGGACAATGACAGTGACTTTTGGGCTGGAGCGATAGCACAGCGGTAGGACATTTGCCTTGCGCGCAGCCAGCCTGGCTGAGCCGGGTTGATTCCTCTGCCCCTCTCGGAGAGCCTGGCAAGCTACCGAGAGTATCTCGCCCGCACGGCAAAGCCTGGCAAAGTCTGGCAAGCTACCCGTGACATATTCAATATGCCACACACAGTAACAACAAGTCTCAAAATGGAGACGTTACTGGGCCCATTTGAGCAAATCAATAAACAATGGGAGGACAGTGACAGTGATTTTATTTATTATTTTTTCTTTTGCTTTTTACATCACACCCGGCAATGCACAGGGGTTACTCCTGGCTCTGCACTCAGGAATTACTCCTGGCGGTGCTCAGGGGACCATACGGGATGCTGGAAATTGAACCTGGGTCGGCCACGTGCAAGGCAAATGCCCTACCTGCTGTGCTATCGCTTCAGCCCCCTTGCCCCCTTTATTTTAATCCTTTATGCACCTATACCTCCCTGAGATACTCCTTTTATCATTTTTTCCTGTCCTTTATCTGTCAAAACTGTATCACCCATTTATACACAATTGTTCATTGTATCTCCACCTTTTTTCTGGATCTCTGCCCCCAGTAAACTCATTTCAGAATAGTTTTGTAAGCATAGTATTTATTGACAGATTACTTTAAATAAAATTTTTAATATAATATGAATAAGGAAGATTAAAAATATTTAGAAAACACTAGTAAGTTACATCACATTTATTTTGCTTACATAAATATGGCCTTTACATAAATATGGATATTCAGAAATAATTTTTGAGACTAACTTAGTATAGAAATGATACTTTAAAGTGTCTGAAATCAGGGCTGGAGTGATAGCACAGCGGATAGGGCGTTTGCCTTGCATGCGGCAGACCCAGGTTCGATTCCCAGCATCCCATATGGTCCCCCGAGCACCGCCAGGAGTAATTCCTGATTGCAGAGCACCACCAGGAGTAATTCCTGAGTGCAGAGCCAGGAGTAACCCCTGAGCATTGCCGGGTGTGATGCAAAAAAAAAAAAAAAAAGTGTCTGAAATTGTTTCCCTTCTGTCTATTCCCTTCCAGGAACCATCCAAGAAGATTACCTGAGAGAACTGCTTACCACAATGGGAGATCGGTTTACAGATGAGGAAGTGGATGAGCTGTACAGAGAAGCACCTATTGACAAAAAGGGAAATTTTAATTACATTGAGTTCACACGCATCCTCAAACATGGAGCAAAAGACAAAGATGATTGAGAGAACCTTTGTTGTGTCTTCCTCTGTTTTATTTCCCAGAAACTTTTCTGCTCCTTCACAAATCTGTTGCATGCAACTTAGTTCTATAGCTTTGCCTCTCTTTTTGATGTATTTATTCTAGAACTTTCTGCCACTTAGGACTTGTGTAATCAGTTGGCATTTGGGAACAAGTTTGTAAATTGTGTTGGAAAAGAGATTGCAAATAAAAATCAACCAATGTGAAAGCCCAGGAAAATATATTTGGTATTTCTGGTTTTGCTGAATTTTTTAATTTTTATATAATAAAATGCTATTTTGAAGTAAAGATATGCTGACTCAAATGGAATATAATGGAAAGTTAAATAAGTAGTAGTTGGGAGTAATCCTTTATTCAGTTTTTCAGCATAACTCAGAGCTCATAACAAAACCAAATTTTTGTATATGTGGCGTAGTATTTTTAAAACAAGTGTAAGTTAACATGCTGTAAAGGCTAATTATGCCTTGGCTTTTTCACATTTCCAGTAAGTCATTTTTAAACTGTTGAAATATATAGAATCTATCTAAAATGAATCTTAGAAAAATGAGTCTAAAATAATTTAAAATGAATCTAAAATTTTATATTAATCTGGTTCTAAGAAGATGAGACAAAATTCTGAAGAGATTGTCATCAAATCTATCATGTTCAAATTTTACAGTTTCTCAACCTTGAGAGGATGGAATTTTATTAGTCATGCATTTTGTTTGATGATGGAGTGGAGGTGAGTAAGTTCCAAATAGTTGAGCAATTGATCAGAAACACTATTAATTAGAGTTGAGATTCTAGCCTCAAGATTTTGGTGCTAAAAAACCATACTAAGGGAGCAGCAAATGGCTAGAAGCAACATAGAATCTAAGAATTTCTCTACTGAAGGGAATTTATCAGAGAGGTGATATGTGGAGGTTGGGGTGGAATAATGAGGCAAGGGAGTGGGGAGACCCTGAGACAATGGTGGAGGGAAATGAAGGATCTGATATGGAATGTATGCATAAAACCTACCATTGGGATGAGGCCTCATGGGATGGGGGTGGAGCTGGCCTTATCCTCCCCGTACCAAGAGATCCCGAGTCGCCGCCCATGAAGGGCCTTTCTGGCTCCTGATCAAGCTGCTTAATGGCGATGATCCCAGAGACTCAGGAGCAAATCTTGGAACCCAGCAGGTTTTGTCAGAAATCCCTCCAGATTTAAGTGTTAAAATTTCGGAATTTCAAAATTTCGCGGCCACTATTGTAGCCACGTGACATCATATGTTATTCATAACCAGCAATAGAAAACAAATTGTCTACTGTTGTCTTTCAGCAGATCTGAGTGTTGGGGTAAAATCTCTAATAATAATGGTGGGTCTGGTGTCAAAATATTAAATGTGATCAAAGTAGAGAATAATGTGGAAATCATCTACCCCACAGGTAGGGGGAGGGTGTGGGATGGGGGTGTACTGGGGTTGTTGGGGGTGGAGAATGGGCACTGGTGAAGGTACAGGTGTTTCATTGTATGACCGAGACTTAGACCCAAAAGCTTTGTAACTGCTTTCATGGTGATTCAATAAATAAAATTATGGAAAAAAAAAAAAGAACCTACCATTGGGGACTGGAATGATAGTACAGAGGGTAAAGTGCTTGCCTTGCACATGGCCTAGCCGGGGTTTGATCCCCGCCACCCTGAATGGTCCCCCCGAAACATGCCAGGTGTGATCCTTGCAGCACAGAGCCAGGATTAAGCCCTGAGCAAAACCAGGTGTGGTCCAAAAAAAAAAAAAAAAAAAAAAACCATTGACAGTATTGTAAAATTGTAAATCATGGTGACTGAAATACAAGAATAAAAAATCCTCAAATGCCTAAAAGGTGAACACATCTCCATTACTTTTAACATAATTCTGTCATTATTGCCATAATTTGGATAAAGCAGTTTATATGAACATAATGTCACAGAATTCTATGTAGTTTAAAAACAAGACAAGAAAGCAGTATGCCTGAAGGCAGTTCATGTGGCATAGGTTGCAGGGAAGGACAGCACCCTCAAATCAAGCAATATTAAAAGGAGGAAAAATTTTCAAGGAAAAAGCCCATGGATCTAGTTTCCCAATGTTAGTCAACACGAACTCTTCTCTTGAAGTTCTATTAGAGGGGGGTATGGTGCCACCAACAGGTTGCATCTGCGGGGCAAGTGCATCAGTAGCGTGTTGATGCCTTCAGGCATCCTGACACCCCAGAATCACTGCTGTGCCTTTGGCCGGACCCCAAATATTTGTTACCAAGTTTACCAAGAAATTAAATAGCCAAAAATTAGGTATGTAGGAGCCACACCTACAACACCCCTCCAGCTCAGCTATACAAGCTCATTTATTGGACTTATTTCATAGATAAATTTTGAAAGAGATCAAAAGCCACAGTTAATCTCGAACCCGTGCATGGCTGAACAGACTAGGGTAAGTCGAAGGGGGGCAGGTTGGCCTGGTGGCCTACCCAAGCAGAGCCCCCAGCAGCCGCTGCTTCCACAATCCAAAGTCACCACCAAACATACCCTCGGCCATACTCTGCCATCTCAGGACGAACCTCACCAAGATACAATCTGCTGAAAATTCGGATATGAAGGTTTTGTGACTGAAATCCCCAGGTTTTCTCAGAGTTGGGGTGGGCTACCTCCCATCACTTCTCAATACTCCTGGAAGCATTGGCAGTCACCCTCACGAACCAACTCCAGCACAACCTTGTATGTTCTACTCAGTACGCTTCAGAGACCCATAAATAAACCTCAAAAGACATCAAAAGCTATAGTTAAGCTCCGACCCACGCACAGCTGAACAGACCAGGGTAAATTGGAGGGGTGTGGGTTGGCCTGTGCCTGCCCAAGCAGAGCCCCCAGCAGTCACTTGCTTCCACAATCCAAAATCACCACCATACCCCTGGCCTGACTCCACCGTCTTAGAACAGACTTCACCACGATATAATCTGCTGAAAATTCTGGTATGCGGGTTTTGTGACTGAAATCTCCAGGCTTTCTCGGGGTCGGGATGGGCTACTTCCCCCCACTTTCCTCTACTTCCAGAAGCCTCGGCAGTCACATCCATACCCCAAAGCTGCTACACAATCAAAAAGCTACTCAAGCCTTACCATCCCCATAAAAATACCGAATGCCCTGAACAAACACCATGACTTCTTAGTACCAGTATTGCAAACCATAATGCATAAAAGGAAAAGGAGAGAACAAGAAGGAAAGTGCCTCCCACAGAGGGTGGCAGGGGGATAGGGGGTGAGAAGTTGGAGGATGGTGGTGGAGAAACGGGACATTGGTGGTGGGAAATGTACTCTGGTGGAGGGATGGGTGCTGAATCGTGGTATGACTAAAACTCAATGATGAACAGCTTTGTAATGGTCTATCTCACGAATATCCAATTAAAAAATTTAAAACAAAGTAATGTGGAGTTCATTCCCAGTTCAACCAGCTTAATCAGTGGCTGAGTAAATAGCAGTACTCCTACATTTAAAAAAAAATCTATTAGAAACTAGGGAGATAGCTCAAGGGGCCAGGAGCACATGCTTTGCTTTCATTCCATTACTTTTTTTTATTGTTTATCATTATTACTCACTATTTAATAGTGCTCTTAGTATAGCCAGCAAGTACTAATTTGCTATCACTTTATGGAGTGAGGCTGGGGCACTCCCTTTCTGTTACAAAATGAAAGTTTCTGTGCACCATCCCCAGTTGTCCTCATGATAGCCTCTAGGACACTCCAATTTATAAGCTGTTTACATGTTTTATTTCATACTGCCCAAGAGGTAAGTGGATTCCAGAAAAGCCAAGGTAAAGGTAAAGGTAAAGGCCCTCCCGTTGATCGTCGATTTGCTCGAGCGGGCCCAGTAACATCTCCATTGGAGACTTTGTTGTTACTGTGTCTGGCATATCGAATACTCTCGGCAGCTTGCCGGGCTCTCCGAGAGGGGCGGAGGAATCGAACTCGGGTCGGCCATGTTGGCCGCTTGTAAGGCGAACGCCCTACCGCTGTGCTATTGCTCCAGCATCTGTAAAGCCCACAATTAAAGGAATTTATCAATCTTTCAAGCTTACATGTAGGGCCTTATGTAATGCCCCCTTATATACTTTCAAGCTTAAGATCACCATACACATACTAAATGAGGTAGGTCATCACTATGTTCAAGGAAATGGGAAAGTAGAATATACCAATCTTGATAATGAGATAATATCAATCATCTTATGTGCCAGAGACTGTTCTAAGTGTTGGGGGAAATGGGAGCAAGGAGAGAAAAATATGCTGTGCTCCTGGAGTTCACATTTTGTAGCTTGAGCAGAAATAAGCCATCCCAAATAAGGACCAGACAGCCAAGCAAGAGCAATGAGATGTGAGCCTAGGCTAAGATCTAAATAACGAGATCAGGGTGAGAATTGTCACTTAAGAGGTGTTTCCCCTTCCAGGGTTGGAGCGATAGCACAGCTGGTAGGGCGTTTGCCTTGCACGCGGCCAACCCGGGTTTGATCCCCAGCAACCCATATGGTCCCCTGACAACCGCCAAGAGTAATTCCTGAGTGCATAAACCAAGAGTAACCCCTGTATGACCCAAAAAGCTAAATAAATAAATATTTTTTTTTTTTAAAAAAAAGATGTTTCTTCTTCCAAGCCTTGTATAGCAGGGTCCCTGGGAGAGCACCCAGGGAGAATGAGATTTGTTGCACAATTAGCGTTAGGGGCAAGAAATGAGTTTTATCAAAACAAAAAACAAAATCCCTCAACATCGCTTGCTACAGGGAGCAAGAGGAAAAACAAGTACACTGTTAGGATATTCTCTCTGTTGTCCAGGCAAGCCCCTTCGGGAGATGGTGAAGAAGGTTATAAAATATCTCCCTCTCTGTCCTCTCCAAGCCTGCTTTACATTATTCAATTGCATTTATTCTATGCTCTGCTTAAAGCTAGATTTAAAAGATTAGTGGGTGGAGACAGAGATTTTCAATATTCAAAACAAAAGAAAAATTTTAATTTCTTGAAAATTCTGTTATCCTGATGTAGGGTCATTAATGTTATCAATAGAGTAGTTATAAGGCACCTAGGCAATAAATGTGACAACTCTAAGAATAACATAGTAATGTTATCCTAAATTGACAATTGATTCCTTCAGAACTGGAGATAGAGTACAGAGGCTTAGCATCATAGAATGGGTTTAAAGGAGTTCATTACTGCATTTAATCCTCAAAGCTCTAGGAGATGGATAAAGTCGGCAAATATTACCCACTAGGTAAGAATACCAAGTTAAAAAATGGCTGGCTTAGTCAACTTTCTTTAAGTAGGCAACATCCAAGCCAGTACTAGTCTCCAAGCTTTGAGAGTGGGATTAGATGTCTCCCTAAATCTATAACTCCCTAATTAAATAATATTTGTAGTATAACTAATTTTTTCCCTGATTTCTAAATTTATGTATACTATAGATCCTAGTTTTTTTTTTAAAAAAAAAGGTTGCAACTCCATATAAAGTTGGAAACAGTAAAGTTTCTCAATATACAATGACCAAAAATTAATTAAAAATTGGCTGTGCCGTCCTTCACGCCCGACCGAGGTCACCAGCTGCCCCCCACGAGCGGCTCTCCAGCACGGCCATGACTCCAGAGCACAGAAACAAATCTCTTAACTATCTAACTTTTAATAGAAATACTTCCAGGGTTAATAAGTAAAATAGCAGAAATCCAAAACCGCGCGGCTGCTGTTGCGGCCGCGCGACATCATTTTATTCTTAAACCCAGCTGTAGAAAGCAAATCATTTCACAACGCTGTTTCAGCATGTCTGATTGGGGGGGGGGGGGGGGGTCGTAAACTCTAAACAATAATGGTGCATCTTCTATCGAAACAATGTATCTAGTCAAAACAGATAGAGTATTAACTAGAACACATCTGCCTCACAGGAATTGGGAGGGGTGGGAGGTAGGGTTCTATTGGGGTTCGTGGTTAAAAATAAGTATTGGTAAAGGGAAATGTGTTTGATATTTACATGACTGAGACCTAAACCCTAAAACTCTGTAACTTTTCCCACAGTGATTCAATAAAGAAATAAATTATAAAAAAAAAATTGGCTGTGCAAGCCAAAGTACTTTTTGGCAGTGCTCAGCTGTATTTGTATTTCTCTGGTGAAAAGGGGTCACAACTGGAAAACTCTAAGAAGCCCTGATATCAACCTGGTTAAAAGAAATTGATATTTACAAAGGTGGAATTATATTTTATTTATATTTTATTTACATTTAATGTATTTCTCTATCCTGATAAAATGCAAGAAATCATTGTTTTTTTAGTAGAAATATAATTGAATATTTGATAATGCATTTTCTTAAATAGGTTTTTCTTAACATTTTAATGTTTTTGAAAACAAAAGTCTTACAATCAATGTTGTTTAGTCTGAAAAGTAATTGCAATAATGTTGCACCTCAAGATTAGTACATAGAGGGACTAGAGTGATAGTATAGCAGTTAAGGTACTTGCCTTGCACAAAGCCTACCTGGATTCAGTCCCTGCACCCCATATGGTCCCCTGAGCCCACCAGAAGTGATTGTGGGAGCAGAGCCAGGATTAAGCCCTGAGCACAGCTGGATGTGGCCCCCCAAAACCAAAAAGACAAAGATGAGTTGTTGGTTTTAAACAAGAGACAGTCATGAAAATACGTTTTCTTATGTGAACAGACCCCAAAAACAAGTCATCTGGAAAGCCTAAGCGAGGTTATAAAAATTTATCACATAATGAAATTATGAGGAAAGGGTTTGGCGTAGAAATTTGGGGACTTTGCACACATTCACTCTGTTTTTAATCTTTAGTGAAAGTTTGATGCGGTGTCATGTCATTTGAGAAACAAAAACTAAACATGTCACTAGATGGCACTATTATTCTTACTTCTACTTAAGAACTTGAGCGATGATAAAGCTTTTAAAATCCTAAGAAAAGAATTTGTCCCAATAATAAAACTTCGTCAAACTTTTTTTTAGCGAGAATTAAAAACAAAGTGTATAACATAAAGTGTTTGCATTATTTCATGAACCCATAAATATAGAATTTCTAGGACTTCTGTATTTCATTCAATTGTTCTTTCACTTACTTAGATCTGTTTAGTGTTTGGAAAGGGCCTGGATCTTGATGATACTCTGGCTACTTTCACAATGAAGCATGACTTTTGTTGAAAAGAAGATCATGAACTTTATACTCACTCACTGACTGGATTTTTCTTGTGCCAGTCATTTATTACTATTATCACTTTTATTTAGAGATAAGAAACTCAGAAACAGATCCAGTGGATGTGTTTGAAAATGCTTTGTAAAATCATGTTCTGTGTATGAACATTATTAATGACTCAAGAATAATGATAACTGTGTGTGTGTGTGTGTGTGTGTGTGTGTGTGTGTGTGTGTGTGATTTTTGGACCCTCACAAGAGTACCCGAGAGCTATTCCTGGCTCTGCGGGATTGCCCTTGGCAGTGCAGAGGACCATGAGGTGCCAGGGATAGAACTAGGCCTCCCTCTTACAAAGCATGTGCTCAGTCAACCCTATCTCTCCATCTATTTATATTAGGGTCCATTGACCCTATTAAAAATAATATATTCTCTGTTAAGTTGCACCATTTAAGCTTATGAAGATAAACATCAATAAGTATGAACTGAAGAAACCATTTTCTTTATTTATTTTTGCTTGGGGGCTATACCTATTTGTGCTCAGGACTCACTCCTGGCTCTATGCTCAGGGATCACTCCCCATGGTGCTTTGGAAAACCATATGTGATGCTGGGGATCAAACCAGAGTTGGACTGTGTGCACTGTCCAAACTTACCTCCTGTACTGTCTCTCTAGCCCCAAAGTAGCTTCTTAAAGAAACTGTTCCCGGTACTACAGCAATTGTCCAGTGAACTATAAACATGCTTTGCACATAGGAGGCCTGGTTTGAATCCCCAAGTTGCACCACCAGGATTGATCTGGCCCCAACTACTGAGTCAGTAGTAGTTCTTGAAAAAAAACTGAAACAAACTGATAAAAAGAACTATTCCCTGCTTTTACCTACCTCTTGGAAATATAATAAAAAGTGATGTAGATAGATCTAAGTGTTTTGTTATAAAGGTACTAGAAATTTTGTGAGAGCATATGTGTGGGTGTGTTTAAACATTAAAAAAAAAAAAACGGTGTCAACTCTCTGGCAGGAAACCAATCTAATCTGTTACCTCTCCCGCCGTTGATTTGCTCCTAGAGCACAATACTTCCTTTCACTCATTCTGAACGAACATGATGACAATGCACATTTCCTAGCTAACTCAATGCAAAAACCTCATATTTTAGTAAGCTGGGTATAATTTGACAATAGCTCATTTAGGAGTATATGTTCATTGTATGGTTCTTGCTATGTTTTGATGGTTATGGAGGGAATCCCAAAGCAGTATTCAAATGTGGGGCCACTCCCAGCAATTCTCAGCCAACTAGAACAGGGGTCCAACATGAGGCCTGAGGGTGCAGTAGTATTGTTTGTGCCCCGTGGAGCTGGGGATTACCCAGGTCATCCTGGGGTGCTCAGGGACCTCAAGGGTCATACTCAGCATTGCTTGAGTACCTCTAGGGACCTCTAGCCTATACCCAGTGTTGTTCTGGGGACCACTCATCCTGGGATTGAACCAGGTTGGCACATGTAAGACACCACCATAAGTTTGTAGTATCTTTCTGGCCCCTTACTGTCTTTTTAAAAATTACAATAGCACAGTAGTAGGGTGTTTGCCTTGCGCAGTTGGCCCAGACAAGCTGGGTTCAATTCCTCCACCCCTCTCAGAGAGCCTGGCAAGCTACCAAGAGTATCTCGCCCTCATGGCAAAGCCTGGCAAGCTCCCCGCAACATATTCGATATGCCAAACACAGTAACAAGTCTCACAATGGAGATGTTACTGGGCCCACTCGAGCAAATTGATGAACAACGGGAGGACAGTGCTATATACAGTACATACAAATTAGTATTACATTATTTTCTTTTAAATTTAAATTTCAGCACTGTAATTTACAGTATTGCTCATGATATGGTGTTATGAGTACAATGTTTCAATGCCACATCCTCTACCAGAGCTTCCACTGCTCTCTGTATTGACTCAGGGTCCCCTCCCGAACACCCAGCCAGTTCTGTAGACCAGTTTTCAGGCCTTTGGTCATTTGTTATTCCCTTACTTATGTTTCTTTACAGCTCACTTATGAGAGAGATTATTCTGTGTCTTTCCCTCTCTTTCTGACTGACCCTTGCTATCTTTTTATGTGAGATCTATATTTTAATTTGTTATTTATTTGTAATTTCGAGGCCACACCCTGTGGAACTCAGTTACTTGGGGTTATTCCTAACAGTCCTCCAGGGACCTGGAGGAGTCAGGGATTGAACCCAGGTTTCCTGCTGGAAAAGCACCTGCTAGTTCTATTGAGCTATCTCTCTGGCCATCATCTATTATTTATTACATTGAAGTTGAAATTATGTCTGAGTACTATGGCTGATACACAGATTCTAACCCTACTCTCTAAACTGCCTGGAACATTGGACACGTATACCAAAGACTAATTTTCTCCTTTTATCAGAACCCCAAACAGATGTGTGATAGAGCAATGGCAAATATCTTAGTACAATGAAAGACAATGTTTAGTTCACTCTGATAATGATGTCTTCTTTCAGCACTAGTGCTGTTTGCTTTCATATCAACTATATACCTAAGAACTCAAGTAAACACATGGAAAGAAAGATATTAAAACTTATCTAAGATTTTCTGCATATTTTAAAGACAGTTAACAAAATTTAAGAGGTTATCTGCCAGATCACAAACATCTGACAGCTGAGTCCAGTGGCTGAAAGACATCATGATATACCAACTCTGACTTCTCAAATTTGAAGACTGAAAGCCTCAAAGTCTCTCTCTCTCTCTCTCTCTCTCTCTCTCTCTCTCTCTCTCTCTCTCTCTCTCTCGGTATTGCAATATTTTGTCTTCTTGGGAAGGAACGGGCTTCCTAAACCAGGTTTATGCTTGTCTCCCTGGCTTCCTCCTTCCCACCCAGCCTATCAGGCAACAATACCTGCTAAGCCCTTCCAGAGATTTCCCTTTGTTTTAAGTCATCCTGAACTTCAGCATCAACCTTCCTCCATGCAATGTCTTTACACCTTTGGCCCCAAATCTTGAATGTAAATACTGAGAAAAGACAAGTGTCTCTAAAATAAGAAGCAATTAGGGAACAATGCTTATATTCATGGGAATAAACAGAGCAATCTCAGAAAGCAATCAGGTTGGAAAATTTCAATCAATGATTCCAAGGAACTCTTTACCAGCAGTCATTGATATCAGTCTCACCCCAATTCCAGGTCTTAGTTTTCTGTTCTGAGATGGGAAAGGGGGGGGGGGTGATCAACATACTTATTTTTGAATTATATCATAGCAAAAATCACTTGTATCACTTGTCACCCCATCGATCATCGATTTGCTCAAGTGGGCACCAGTAATGTCTCCATTAGTCCCTGTCACCTATCACTTGTTAGTGTAATGGCGTCTGCTCGCTCCAGGAACACAAACAGCCTCAAACCGTTTGTCCAGGGTTTTGACAAAATGTCTGACCATCTAATAGGTGAGCGGCCGTGTGTTCTTTTGACATCCCATGGAATCCAGTCGGTAACAACTCTAGTCCAGAGGTCATCTCTAAATTGCATTATATGTCCATCATAGTAAAAAAAAAAAGTTTTATTTTATTTTTTTGGTTGGGGTCATACCCAGTGGAGCTCAGAGCTTAATCCTGGCTCTCTTCAGGGCTCATTTCTGGTGGGGCTTTGGGGTATATATGCAGTGCTCAGGATTCATACAGCAACAGCTGCATCCAAGGTGTGTCCTTTTCCTGCTGTACCATCTCTCCAGCCCCGCAAATAACATTCACCCCTACTTTATTTGCTATGGTAGTCAACACTGTTCTTTATAAAGGCCCTCTCGTTGATCGTCGATTTGCTCGAGCAGGCCCAGTAACGTCTCCATTGGAGACTTTGTTGTTACTGTGTTTGGCATATCGAATACTCTCGGTAGCTTGCCGGGCTCTCCGAGAGGGGCAGAGGAATCGAACTCGGGTCGGCCATGTTGGCCGCGTGTAAGGCGAACGCCCTACCACTGTGCTAAATAGCAATGCTTGGGGACCACCAGGACTGCACTTGGCAGTGCCCAGGGAGTGTGTAGTGCCAGGATCGAACTCAGGGTCTAGCACTGACAGACCAAGCTGTGTGCTTTACCACTTGAGCTATTTTCCTGTCCGTTCTGCTTTATTTGTGAGCCTGGTTATTTCTTTCTCTCGCTGTTAAAAGACAAAAAGAATTTATTACCCCTTTTCACATAACATCAACCCAACTAGAGCAGGAAACTCCCATTATCTAAGGGACTTTCCTGCAGAGCAGGCAGCTAATAAACAGTAGTTGATGGACTGACTGGGAGTAAATCCATCTGTTGCTTGCTGGAGAAAGGACAAAGGCAGAGCCCTTTTCTGTCCCAGGTGCTTACACTGGGGAGACGCACAAATGCAGGCTGATTCCTTAGACTAGCAGGTAAGTGAATAGAGTGAATGTAATAAAGTGAATAAAGTGAATGCATGTAATCTGCCAGCAAGGTCATTAAAAGAAATGAAGAATAAACATTTCCTCTCCCGCCACAATGTTGGATGTCATTGCAGGTGTGCCTGAGGCAGTTGAAGATATGACCAGACTACCTCCATGCATATGTCATATCATGCATAGGCAGTGACCCGGAAGCCATGCCCAAGGCATTGAAATATAACCAAGAGGAAGGAACTTAGGGATAAAGCCACATGGGTGGATCCTGAAGGAATGAAGTGCAAGCAGATGCCACAGTCATCTGTGGGACAACTATGATAGCTGGTGAATATTTTAAGAGCCCTAAAAAATAGCATGGAACACAAATATCAGTATGGAGGAGGTAAGATTATTTACTACTAGACTTCAGTAGCTGGATAAATAGAAGTTTGTAGAGAAAAGTAGAAGGTTAGAGAAGAAATATTTTTGACAGAAGATGACTTTTGAGTTGTCTGATTATTAGGTTATTGGTGACCACCTGATCCACGTTGACTTTAGGAAGCATCTACGTCAGTGGTTTTCCACTGTTTTCACAGGCAGTTGAAAAGCGCTGGCTTAGGTAATGCAAGAGTTGAGAATCTTAAGTGTCTCAAGAAAAAAAAAGTCATATGCTCAATGAGACAAAATATGTATTCATTTACTCTGACTAGTGGAAATAACTGGTGATCTTAGTGAGGTTTTGAAGTGTTGAAAGAAATCAGATTACAATCACTGAAGAAGGAAGGAGGGGTAAGGAGATTGTTGTCGGAGATGAATTTGAGGCAATGGTTACCTTCAAGTAGAGTGACAAAGTGCTTCTGTTTGCTGGGTTTAGTGAAGAAGATCTTCCCAGGATGCTGGACTTTTTGTGCTAAAACTGGAGGCGTTATGGGCAAATCAAAATAGGTTGGTCACCCTTTTCCCGAGATCAATCTTAAACAGACTCTCATTCACTTGATAAGTTGACATCCTGTTACTCAATTGCTCAAGCGGGCGCCATTACTGGCATGTAGCCCAATAGCGTCTGCTCATTCTAGGAACACAAAGAGCCTCAAATAGATTGCTCAGGGTCTTGAAAAAGAAGTCTGACCATCTCGTAGGTGGGTGGCCACGTGATCTTTTGACGTCCCTTGGAATCCAGTCGGTAATGGCTCTAGTCCAGCAGTCATCTCCAAATCTCATTACGTGTCCTGTCCATCTGATTTTCTATGCCTTAGCAAATGAGACAGCATCCCTGATTCTTGATCGTTGACGGAGGTCGGAACTCTGGGTTCCTTCTCTCATTTGAGTGAAGCATGATACTCCAAGCATAGCTCTTTCAATTCCTCTTTGGGAGACCCGAATAGCGTTCTCATCCTGTTTTCATAGTGCCCAGGTCTCTGAGGCATATATTAATGCAGGAAGAACAGTGGAATTGAAGAGATGTGCCCAGAGCTGGAGGTTCTTCATCCTTTTAGCTATTTCTTTGACACTCTTGAAGGCATTCCATGCCGCTTTCTTCCTTCTGCGCAACTCAGGTGCCAGGTCATTTGTCAGGTTGCGTTTTCGACCTAGGTACACATAACTGTTGCATTTGGAGATGTTCATTCCATGGAGAGCAAATGAAACATCAAGAACAAGACCGTTTCTCATAAATACTGTCTTTGTGAGATTCAGCTGTAGTCCGATCTTTCCACACTCATGGTCAAAGTCGGCCAGCATTTGTGCTACTTGGCTAATGTTTGGTGTTATTAGAACTATGTCATCAGTGAAGTGGAGGTGGTGTAGTTGCCGACCATCTATCTTCACTCCCAATCCTTCCCATTCTAGTCATCCATGACATTCTCAAAGGTGGCACTGAAGAGTTTCGGTGAAATGGTATCACATGCTGAAACCCTCTCTTGACATGGATGATCACTTCTTTGTAGAATGGTGAGATCCTGGTAGTGAATCTGTAATACAGCTCATGGGGGATCCTGATGTATTGAGTTTGAAAGCCCTGTTTGGCTAGGGCTTTGATGACCACTTCAATCTCAACAGAATCAAAGGCCTCCTTTAAATTTATGAATATTAGACAAAGTGGCGTCTTGAACTCCTGAGAAACCTCAACGAGCTTGGTTATCGTGTGGATATGGTCAATTGTTCTGAATCTTTTTCGGAACCCAGCTTGCTCACATGGTTGTCCTTCATCTAGTGTTCTTCCAATCCTATTCAGGATGACTCGAGTGAACAGCTTGTAGACGACAGACAACAGGCAGATCAGGCGACAGTTGCCAATGTCATAGATGTCTCCCTTCTTATACAGTAGTACAGTCCTGCTGGTTTTCCACTGGGATGGAACCTTGCATTCAGACAAGTAGCATGTTCACATGCCGAGCCAGTGTATTGACAAGAACTGGTGGCAGGTTCTTTAAGGTGTTTGAGTCTGACCTTGTCTGGGCTGGGTGCTGTTTGCTTCTTTACCAACGAAATGGTGTGTTGGATTTCGGAAGGGAAAATGTTGGGAACGACATATCCATCTTGAGGAAATTGGTATGTGGGCAGGTGGACGTGGCTATCAAAGAGATTCGAATAGTAGTCATGGATAATCTTCTCCATTGCCCTTCTGGAAGATGTGCTAGATGCATCGGGACGTCGGAGGGCAGTCATCTTGGTTTTGTAGTTGTAGTTGGTGAAGGACAGGTGGGCATTTCGAATGCTTTGCCCGGCTTCTGCCACACTGGCCAGCATTGCTGCTCTTCTCTCTTTGAGGTCTTCCTTGATCGTTTCTCTGCACTGCTTTGCAAGCAAGCTTGGGTGTTCGCTTGTGGTTGTCTGAGGCTTATACCAAGCCACACTGGTGAATGAGCTCAAAAGTTTTCGAAGAGAGGCACAAGGACTTAATGCAGAGCCCGTAAACTTGCGGCAGAAAAGTGAATGGACTATGCCTTAATCCAAGGTACCATGCCTCCCCGGGAGGGAAGGGGTGTCGCTCCCTTCCGCCTCTTTCCCTCTGGACAGCAAGCAGGCGGCCACCTCAGAGCTTTTTGGAAAGTCAGGTATGAGCTGGTGGTGACGGGGCAACTGCAACCTCGGTGGAAGGGGGGGGATGTTCCCGGCTCGTCCTTCACGCCCTACCAAGGTCATGAGTTGCCCCCCCCCCCCCCCCCAATGAGCAGCTCTCTGGCACCGGGCATGGCTCCAGAACCACAGAACCCAATCTCGTAATTGTCTGGCTCTTGGCAGAAATCCCTCCATACTTAATAAGTTAAATATCAGAAATTCAAAATCGTGTGGCTATCGCGGCCACGCAACATCATATCGTTCTCATAACCAGCTGTAGAAAACAAATTATTTCACAATACCTTTTCAGCAATTCTGATTGTTGGGTGTAAATTCTAAAAAATATTGGTGCATCTTTTGTCAAAATAATCAAGGTAATCAAAGTAGATGGAGTTAAGTAGAATTCATCTTCCTCACAGGCATTTGGAGGGGTGGGAGGGGGGCTATGTTGGGGTTCTTGGTGGTGAAAAATAAGTACTGGTGAAGGGAAAGGCATTTGATCATTGCATGACTGAGACTTAAACCTGAAAGCTTTGTAACTTTTCCTACAGTGATTCAATAAATAAATAAATAAATAAATAAAAAGAAAAGAAAAAAAGCAGAATTTTTAGAAGACAGGAGTCTTTTTGTGGCTCTCTCTCTCTCTCCCCCCACCCCCGTGTTCCTTGCATAATCATGGAGGTGCTATACCAGTCGATTGTATTCTTTGTCAATGTTGTCAACGACGGCATCTTCCCATGTTGCAACAATAGTGCCAATGAGCTCCCAATTGTTGGTCTTCTTAAACTTTGCAGCCTTTCAGTAGATACACAGGACAGATAGATTATTCTGTAGCTTTAAGCCTGCCTCATGAGCAAAGAGGAGAAGGCAGCTGGAATTGAAAAGGGATCACTAAGAAAAAGATGGCTGGAGGAATTTGTCAGGATGGAAGATGTGTGCATAAAGTAGATAAAGGACCAAACATGATAACCTCTCAGGGTCTTCATTGCAAACCACAATGCCCAAAAGTAGAGAGAAATTAGTGGTGGGGAATGTGCACTGGTGGAGGAGTGGGTGTTTGATCATTGTGTGAGTGTAACCCAAACATGAAAGCTTATAACTATCTCACAGTGATTCAATAAATTTAATAAAACAAAACAAAACAAAAAAAAACCTTTGCAGACTTTTCTCCTCGCTCCGTGAAGTAGAATTTTGCATGAAGGAGATGGTGGTCCTATCTCATTTGGAATTTTGGGACAACAGCGACATCAGTCAGGCAAAACTGTTGATTGAATATGATGTGGTCAATTTCGTTGTGAAACTGTCCACCAGGAGACTCCCATGTCCAATGTTTAGATTTGACCTTCTGGAACTGTGAGTTACCATGGATGGTCTTGGTCGACATGATGAACTCAGATAATCTCTCACCCTGTTCGTTCCATTTTAGGCCACGGGTCCCGATGTGGAGTTCTTCAGCCGATCTTCTTGTTCCTATCTTGGCATTAAAATCACCAACAATGATCTTGCAGAAGGTGTGGTCTTCTTTATAGAACTTCTCCAGCTCCATGTAGCACTTCTTAATTTCTCCTTCATCATAATTGGATGTTGGTACGTAGACAATGAAGATAGAAACTGCCGGCAATGAGCCACATCTATTCAAGTGTAATTGTCCGATTTGGGTTGTTAGGCATTCAAATGAATCAATACTCATGGCCAAGTTTGCATTGACAAGGACACCGACACCTCCGACGCCTCTTTTATCGCATGTTCCGAGGAACAGTTCTTCTCCAGTGTCGAAAACGGCATGATGTGATTGATGCCTTCTTGTCTCGGTCAGACCAATGATGTTGTACTTGATCTTTCACGCTTATACCATCAGGTCATCGATGGATGCATCGAATGCCAGTGTATGTGCATTGAAAGTGCAGTCATTATTTTCCTTATCCTTTTGGCCACCTAGTTCGGCCTTGAGATTTTATCAGCCTCTCCTTCCTCATCCTTCTTAACGCTGCCTTATTGGTGGCTCTTTAAGGGTCAGGGGCATGAGCCCCATTGTATTTACTGGTTTTGGCATATCAAATACACCACAGATAGCTTGCAGGCTCTGCCGTGCAGGAGGAATATTCTCGGTAGCTTGCCAGGCTTTCTAAGAGGGACAGAGGCTTTTAGGGCAGCCTCTAATTGCAGGTGTTCCCATGGTTCAAACCATATTTGAACACCATCAAATATGGTGCGGTAATCTTGGAAGATGGGTATTAAGTGTCTTATGTGTCTGGAAAACAGCCTGGAGCATGGCGGCTTCTGGGGGGTGTTGGAGGTAGTGGAGGTCTGTCGATGAGGTATTTATCTGGTACTGGTAGGGTGGGTCTTCTGTGTGTAATCCCTGGGTTGCCAGAGATTGGTGGAAGCAGACAGGGCAGGGTAGGGTGGGGCTTCTGGGTTTAATCCCTGGGTCATGGGAGATTGGTGGGAGCAGGCAGAGCATCTCTGTTCCCGGCTCCCATTGAGCCTGGAGTCCAAGGTCACAGAGTTCCGCTTACCTGGTTCTGTGGGGCTTCACTCATGTGTGAGTCTTGGCCCGAGCGTCTGGAAAGCATCCTGGAGCGTGGCGGTGGCTGGGTAGTGAAGGTAGTGGAGGGTCAGTGAAGAAGATCTTCCCAGGATGCTGGACTTTTTGGACTAAAACTGGAGGAGTTATGGGCAAATTAAAATAGGTTGGTCACCCTTTTCCCGATATCAATCTTAGACAGACTCTTATTAAGCTTACAAAATCAGTTCGTAGGTTGAGACAAAATGGAGATGTTTGAGAGCCAGAGATATACTACAGTGGATACGGCACTTGCTACCAGCCGACCTAGGTTTGATCCCTGACACTCCCTGAAACCACCAAAACTAGTCCCCGAGCGCAGAGGCAGGAGTAAACTCTGAGCATTGTTGGTGTGGCCCCCTAATTTTTCTTTTTTTGAAAGGGAGATGTTTGAATCATATTTATTGACTATCTTTAAAATTACATGACAATGGGCCTGGAGAGATAGCACAGCAGGTAGGGCGTTTGCCTTGCATGCGGCCAACCCAGGTTCGATTCCCAGCATCTCATATGGTCCCCTGAGCATCGCCAGGAGTAACTCCTGAGTGCAGAGCCAGGAGTAACCCCTGTGCATCACCAGGTATGACCCAAAAAGCAAAAATAAATAAATAAATAAATAAAATAAAAATACATGGCAAGATGGGGGCCAGAGTTATAGTACAGTGGGTAGGGTGTTTGAGCACCACTGGGTGTGGCCCCAAAACAAACAAACAAACAAATGTTTTAGTAGACAGCAAGAAGTAAAATAGGAGCGAGGATGTAGTTTGACACAGTGAAGAGAGGGGCCAAGTCAGTTGGGTCTTTCTGAAAAATACCTTTGTCCACCAACTCTCACTCCCTCCCTTTCTTACCTTCCTGTCTGATGGTGCGGGCACAAGAGTTAGACTTAAGATTAAAACAGAGACTCAGCGACTGAGGGTGCTGAGAATCAACACTAACTTTCTCTTTCAAAGAAACAGCAGGACAAGAAGCCTGACAACAGCTGACACTCACCAAGACCCTGCAGAGGGATTGGTTATGTGTTTCTGGCATAGGTCACATGAGGCAAAAGTTTATGATGTATAATCTGTGGTTTATTAATATGTTTGGCTTACTCAGTTCTTCTATACCTTCCTGTCTACCAGTAGTATTCTTGTTTGTTTCTTTTCTTTAAATTCACCAAACATATGCTCTCTGTGCGCTGTTTATGCTTAATTTAGCAGATTTTGAACACATTTGCTCTCATTCTGCCACATATTTTATGAGTTACACCTGTTGTGTTACTGTTTGTTTCACTAGCTACTGGTGGAGATTTTAATATTATTAAATAAGATAACAAAATTATAATATAGAAGTGACAAAAATACCAGTAGATGCTCTTGATTAAAATTTAAATAAAAAAAGAAAAAAAGAACAGTAATAAAGTGTATTTGCAGAGGATTTGCAGAGGTATTTATAAAGTCATGAGGAGGGGCTGGAGCAATAGCATAGCGGGTAGGGCTTTTGCCTTGCACGCAGCCGACCTAGGTTCAATTCCCAGCATCCCATATGGTCCCCCGAGCACTGCCAGGAAGAATTTCTGAGTGCATGAACCAGGAGTAACTCCTGTGCATCGCCGGGTGTGACCCAAAAAGCAAAAATAAATAAATAAATAAAGTCATGAGGAAAAAAAAATTGTTTCCATTAACTGAGATTCTGAATCAGAACAGAAGATTTAAACTAAAGACCCAAGAAGTTACTTGATAAATTATATTCCTTGGGAGAGCATAAGAAGCTGAACTTCATCAGATGAAAATTAGTGTGAGAACTCAACCTCTTGTACTAAAAGGGAGGAATAATAGTAGGTGATGAGGCAAATATGTTTCCAAAAATAAGTGAGGTTTACTTTGTAGGTTTCCTTTTTCTCTGTGAAATGGTTTTAAAAATTACTTTTAGAGGCCAGAGAGATAGTACAATGGGTAGGGCATTTGCTTTGCACACAGCCAAACAGGGTTCAATACCCAGCACCCATATGGTCCCCTGAACGCTGCTAGAAGTAATTTCTCAGTAGAGAGTCAGAAGTAACCCTTGAGCATCACCAGATGTGCCCCCCCCGCAAATATTTAACTTTCAGCACCACAGATAGAATGATAAGTGTTTACTTTTAATTAACCATGATGGCCTTATAATGTATCATTTGGCTATACTGAGCTACTTTTCCCAGAATTTTTTGTTTTAAATAAGAACTACACCCAGCAGTACCCAGTGGTCTTCAAAGTCACTCCTGGCACTGCTGAGAGGTGGAATGAAGAAGCGGGTATCAGACGACGCCAGAGATAAATTTCAGAGCCTCACATGTTAGGCATGTGCTTTTTACCACCAGAATTTCATTGCTTCTGTTTCTAGTATAGGAGGGAGATACTGTAAGATTCAGAAAGCAAAAGGCCACCTTTCCTTTGGGTTTACCACCTGACACCAAGCTCCCATATCAGAGAAGAGTATTGCCTGACATTTTGTATCTTACATAAGCTCTTGCCATGTGTTAATGCATCTCATGGTCATGGAGCAGAGTAGGACTGCTCTACCTTCCATAAATCCTCGCTCAGCTACTCCAAACCCTGAATCAGATTTAAAAGTGTGTTCCATGAAGAAGGCTCCTTACCACCAACATAAGCAGCATGAGCTGACTTAGGTTTCAATATGTCCTTCTGGATTCTAACTGGTCCTGTGGGTTCTGGCTGGTTCTCAATCTTTTTCATCTTAACACTCATCTTCCTTTCCTATCTACCACCTAGATGCGAAGATCTGGTGTCAGGTGAGCAGATATTGCTGAACCATTTCCAATGAATGTGTATAGCCAAATCTTTATAATAGCTCCTTGGACCATTCTCGAGTTTATATGAGTGAAATGACTTTTGATGCAAAAGACCAGTCATATGAGTAGAGGATTGGGTTTGAGACACATGATACACACCAGACTCCCACCTTCTGGGAGGTAAGGGGACTGCAGATTGAGTTCATTCTATTGAACAATGATTCAGTCAACCATGTCTCCATAATAAAATGCCAAAAGAAACTTTGGACATGGAAGCTCAGACGAACTTCCTGGTAGTAACATACCAGTAGATCAGGAGGGTCCCAAGACCATGCATCCTAAGAGCATGGGAGTTTCCTGCTAGTGACACTCTTACAACTTTTTCTATGTGTCTCTTCATTTGACTGGTCCTGATTTATATCCTGAACTGTAATTTAAGTTGAGGTTTTCTGAGTTCTGTGAGTCATTCTAGCAAATCATTGATTGAAGAGGGACAACAGAACCAAGGAGCTTATAACTAAGTTGGTGAGAGTGGTGGTTTGGGAATCTTGGATTTGAGATTCTTGTGGCAGGTTATGTGCTTACACCGTAAGATGTGACCCCAAATCAGGTATTTGGTGCTATAAATGCATTGCAAAGATATAATATAATGGATCGCCTCTTCAAGGTGGGCATCACCTACCTACAACATTAATCATCTGGTGGACAATCTTATTTTATCATTAATGCCTACCCCACCTACCCGGGGCCGAGACCTCCACGCCTACTCGAATTGGAGTCGAGCATCTTCCACCCAGATCCTCCAAATTCCAGTAGGCGGGGGTCACACCCACCACCTGGCCCCCTGGCGCCGTGTAATCCCATCAGCGGCCAAGACTCAGAGACTATAAAATCCAGATCCCGGAACCGCGCGGCCGCATTTGCGGCCGCGCGACATCTTATTATCTCATTCCTACTTTGGACAAACTTGCAGGCTATCGAATGTAGCCTGCCCACAGGGCAGAGTCTGGCAAACTCCCCGTGGCCTACCAATTATGCCAAATACCAGTAACAATGATGGGTCTCATTCTCCTAAAGAGCCGTGAATATAATCTCAGGGCTAGGATGAAAGAGACGTTACTGGGGCCTGCTCGAGGCAATCAATCGACGGCCTACCCCACCACAGAAATATTTCATAAGTTTTTTGAGTTAGGACCACCCTTGGTTATAGCTAATGTCAGCTCAGTGTTTGGGGGGGTCACTCCTGGTGGTGCTTGGGAGACCATGTGGTGCCAAAGATTAACCTAGAGGTCCTGCACGCATTCATTCAACCCGTTGAACTATCTTCCTGGCCCATCACAAAATTACTTGGAGCAAATCCCTGGTGGATCACAAAATCTATTAAATCATATTTCCTTTATATTATATAACATAAGTTTTGATCACTTGACTTCCTGTTAATCACTGATTTGCTCGAGCGGGCGCCAGTAATGTCTCCATTCATCCCTGTCACGTGCTAGTGTAGCCCAGTGGCGTCTGTTCATTCTAGGAACCTGAAGAGCCTCAAACCGATCATTCAGGGTCTAGATGAAGAAGTCTGACCATCTTGTAGGTGGGCGGCTATGCGGTCTTTTGATGTCCCAGGGAATCAGTCAGTAACAGCTCTAGTCCAGCGGTCTTCTCCAAATCTCATTATGTGTCCAGCCCGTCTGATTTTCGACGCCTTGGCAAATGAGACAGCGTCCCTGATTCTTGACCATTGATGGAGTTATAAGTTTTATTATAACTATAGTAAATTAATTATTATATGAATTTTATTACATATAATATAAAGTATATTAAAGCAGATATCTAAAAAGTCTCCCTCTTTATTTAACTATAACAGTATTACTTTGGGACTGCAGTGATAGCACAGTAGATAGGGCGTTTGCCTTGCATGCAGCCAACCCGGGTTCAATTCCTCTGTCCCTCTGGGAGAGTCTGGAAAGCTACCAAGAGTATCCCACCCACACAGCAGAGCCTGGCAAGCTCCCCGTGGCATATTTGATATGCCAAAAACAGTAACATCAAGTCTCACAATGGACACCTTACTGGTGCTGGCTCAAACAAATCAATGAACAACAGGAGGACAGTGCTACAGTGGTATAGTATTATGTTCTCTTTAAAAATTATCTGAATTCTTATTATCATCACATATTAATATTCTACCAGTATTCAATGTTCACATTTCCAGTGATTGTCTCAAATTTTTTTTTATAGCTGGATTATTCAAATCAGGATCCAAATAAGCACCCACATTCTGTCTTGTTGATAGATCTCCTAATCTTTCTTTCATCTATTTCCTCTTCTTTTTTCTTGCAATTCACTTGTTGAAGATTCTGTGTCTTATCCTTATAAATTTAAGGCACACACAAATCACCTACAAATCCTTTTAAAAAGAAGTTCTGTGTTAGAAAAAAGGTCTGGAGTGGGACCCAAGATTCTGTGTTTTTAGAAGTCTCCCAGAGAAGGCTGCTGCCACAGATCCTTGGCCCTCATCCTCATCAGCAAGCTAGAGCTTCCTTCCTCCTGTCTGATTTTGGATGTTGTCTTTCCATGATGCCAGTGTATACTAATCTATCCTCTTTCAGCTAATGGTTAAATCTTCTAGATTAACTAGAAATCCTGGTGTATAAAGCAAAGTTTTCTTATATAAGTTTTAGTAGTCTTTTCAAGTGTATGCTGAGACAATTTTAAAGTTTTCCATTGGTATCCTTATGTTCACAAAATTCTTCCATAGTGTCTCCAACTAAGTTTATGACGAATTTATACTAATATCTTTCAGAAAAAAATTATATGTAATTCCTTGTTAGGGAAAGGAAGGAATACATTTGCTAGTTAGTTGTGATGTTGAAAGGATTTGCTAGTATAACAAGAAGGCTTCATTTGAAGATAACAAGAAAAGAGGCGACAACAAGTTTTACTTGGGCAGAATGGAAGAACTCTTGAGCAAGAGAATGAGGCCAAGTAAGGGCTCGGTGGGTCAGTGGGTGGGCATTGGGTCAGTAGGTGGGCACCAACCACACAGTCTCAAGAGCTGGCACCAAACTTTGAAAGCATAAGCATAAACAGAGCTGTTAAAGAATAGTTTCCTATTCTGACCCATCAAATCAGAATCTTTAGAGAAAGATACTCACGAATCTCTGGAATATGCTCAGGTCCCCTCTGGAGATTTCAAGATAGAATAAAGTTGATCAGTGAGTTTCATCTGTTCTCCCCATTTCCACAGGGCCCAGGGATTCCAGAGCACTTCCTGTCTGACATGTGCTAGGTCATCTGGCTAATAGTTATTTCACACAAGTCTGAGACATTAAAGCACAATGGCTAAGCACTCTCATCAGATTTCCCCATAATCTAAGCTCTCGGGGAGGAGTATGATGTTTATATTTTCACATACCAATTAATCTAGATTTTCAGATTAATTATAAGTCTGAGTGTCGCAGGTTATAAGGGAATGGACAAGAAAAATGAAGATAAAATTTGTAAAGTTTTTAATCTTCAATACTTTTTTTAGTCATAAAGCCAAAATTCACCCAAAGAAGGTAAAGGCAGAGGGACTTTGGAACATGATGGGCCACTTCAACCTGTGTGTCCTTGGACTTTCTCCTGCGCTGTCTTACACAGCTCTCAATTGCAGTAACTGCTGACTTGGTGAATGTTATTTTTATATAAGCTTTGGTTATTCACAAGGTCAACACGGCTTTTATGGATTTGAGGTGTGTTAATGTAAATGTTACTAAAACATCTACATTGTTTCCTCTTTGCAGCCACACCTGCCAAACACACACATTGCTTTGGACATCACAGATAAAACTCCAGCTCCCTGACTCCAGCACTCATCATTTCCTTCAGTGCTGCCTGTTGCTTCTTTCCTTTCAGCACATCTGACTCTCCTTCAAGGTTAGCCTGCTTCAGAATGAGTGCTTTGTTGCTATTCCTTAGCCTTCTGGGGAACCCTGTGGCATTTCCCTGTATTAGAGAACATTAAGGTTGGATGAGGAATGGAACTGATGATGTTGGTTTTTTTTCCTCATTACTTTTTTCTCATTATTTTTCAGTTAGCATGTCAGTTACCAGAAGTGATCTCTGAGGACACCCAGGTTAGGCACCCTCACTGCCTCCCAAAAAAAGAGACAAGATAGGAATTGTTATCAACTATTTGTTTTCAGACCATGTTCCTTTGAAAGTAGAAGTTAACCACAAACATAGAGCCAGAAAAAACTCAACATTTGGAAACTGAATACTTCTATAAAAAACCATTGGGGCAAAGAAGAAATAAAAGAAGAAATCAGGGGCTGGAGAGATAGCACAGCAGGTAGGGCGTTTGCCTTGCACGCGGCCGACCCAGGTTTGATTCCCAGCATCCCATATGGTCCCCTGAGCACTGCCAGGAGTAATTCCTGAGTGCAGAGCCAGGAGTAACCCCTGTGCATCATTAGGTGTGACCCAAAGAGAAAAAAAAAAAGAAGAAATAAAAAGAGTCCTGGAAACAAATGACAATGACAATATGACTTACATATGTACACATATAGCACGGCAAAAGCTCTTCTAAGAAGAATGTTCATAAAAAGCAAGCGTTCTAACTGAAAAATGTCTAACTACACAAGTAAGTAACCTAACTACACATCTTTAAGACCAAAGAAGAGCAACAATGGGAGGCCAAAGTAAGCAGCCGGGTAATAATATAAATTTGAGATTAACTCAATGATGTAGATATTTTTTTAAAAGCAGTACAAAACATCAGTGAAACTCAGAGTGGATTTTTTCAAAAGAATAAACAAGACCAGCAAACTTCTTTTTGTAAAGGGCCACACTCACAGTGTTGAGGTGTTACACCTGGCTCTGCATTCAGGAATCACTCCTGGCAGTGAATAGGGGACCATGTGGGAGGTTGGACATTGAATCCAGGTCTGCCACGTGCATGGAAAATGCCCTACCCTCTGCACTAACTCTTTTGTCTGAGACCAGCAAACTTCTTAACTAGATTCACAAAGAATAAAATAGAGAAAACTCTAAAATTAGATCAGAAATGAAGTGAGGAAAATACAACAGACAAATTTCTTTCTTTCTTTCTTTCTTTTTTATTTTTAATTTTTGGGGGGCTTTTTGGGTCACACCCAGTGATGCTCAGGTGTTACTCCTGGCTCTGCACTCAGGAATTACTTCTTTTTTTTAATGCCATACATATATGCAAATCTATATATTTTTAAGATAATCTAAGCTTTTTTTTTTATTAGTGAAACACCATGAGGTACAGTTGTAGATTTACAATATTTTGTGCTTGGGTTTCGATTATACAATGATCAGATACCCATCCCTCCACCAGTGCCCATTTTCCACCACCATGGATAATATCCCCCCACCCTCATCCCCCCATCCCCTCCCCCCGCCTCTGTGGCAGGGAAATCCCTTGTGTTCTCTCTCTCCTTTTGGGTGTTGTGGTCTGCAAAAGAGGCATTGAGTGGCAAACATGTTGAGTTCATAGTCTACTTTCGACATGCATCTCCCCTCCTGGGAGGATCCTCCAAACACCCTTTATTTGGTGCTCCCTTCTCTATCTGAGCTGCCCTTTCCCCTAGAATGCCCCGCTGGCCTCTAAGCTATGGAGTATTCCTCCTGGTGCTGATCTCAGCTATTCTTGGGTATTAATCTCATATTTTGTTACTTTATATCCCCCAGATGAATGCAATCTTTCTATTTCTATCCCTCTCTTTCTGACTCATTTCGCTTAGCATGATACTTTCCATGTTGTACCACTTGTATGTAAATTTCATGACTTCATCTTTTCTAACAGCTACATAGTACTCCATTGTGTAGATGTACCAAAGTTTCTTTAAGGAATTACTCCTAGTGTTGCTGGGGGGACCATATGGGATGGCAGGGATCAAATTCAGATCAGCAGCATGCAAGGCAAATGCCTTCCCCACTGTACTCTAGCAAATGCCCTCCCCACCATACTATAGTTCCCCGCTGTACTATGGCACAGAATTTCAAAAGATCAGATGAGAACACTATGAACAGCTTTATGCTATGAAATGGGAGAATCTAGAAGAAATGGGCACTCTTTTGGATTCCTATAGCCTCTCAAGACTGAATCAGGAGGAAGCAGGACACCTGAAAAGACCAATTGTTCACAGGGAAATTGAAGCTGTAATCAAATTTCCCCCAAAATAAAAAACAGGGCCCAGATGGATTCACTAGGGAGTTCTTCCAAACTTCCAAATAGACCCTTCTTTCTATCCTTCTCAGGCTTTTCTAGAAAGTTGGAGAAATAGGAATTCTTTCAGTTTCTTGGTGGGATCTTGCCTTGCACACAACTGAACTGAGTTCAATCCCCAGCATACCATTGAGTCTTGCCAGGAGTGAGTCCTGGGCACAAGGCTAGGAGTGAGCCCTGAGCACTGTCAGGTTTGGTCCAAAATAAAAACAAAAAATCAGTTTATGTGAGGCCAACTTTACCAAATTTATAACTTTACCAAAAGCATATGAAGATATCACTAAAACAGAGAAACGAAGACTAATATCCCTGATTCATAAAAATACAAAGATCATCATCAGAATCTTAGAAAACTGAATCTAACAATACCTTCCAAAGGGTCATGGAGCCAAAAAGATAGTACAGAAAGTAAGGTGTTTGCCTCCTGGGACTGATTTAACTGACTCTGATTTGATTCTCTGCACTGCACGTGATCCTGAGCTCCTCAGCACCATGCTGTGTGGGGTTTGGTCTCCCCAATATCACCCCAAAATAGAATCATACTATGATCAAGTGAAATTTATCTCAGGATGTAAGAACAGTTCAATATATAAAAGTTAATCAGGATATACTATATGAATACTTGGAAAGATAAAAGCCATATAGTCATGATGAGATTGGAAAGATATATCAGCAGGCTGAGTACTTGCTCTGCCTAACGGAGACCTTGGATCAATCCCAGCAGCACATGGTCCCCCAAGCACTGCCAGGAATGAGCCCTGAGCAAAGAACCCTGAGCAGCTCCAAGCACCACCAGGCATGACCCCAAAACAAAAAAACAAAAAAGAGACAAAAGTTATATGACATGTTGAAAAAGGCAGAGAAAGCATTCGGCAAGATCCAACACCCATTTTTTTTTTAAATTTTTATTAGTGAAACACCATGAGGTACAGTTATAGACTTACAAATTTTTGTGCTTGGGTTTCAGTTATACAATGATCAAATACCCATCCCTCCACCAGTGCCCATTCTCCACCACCACTAATCCCAGCATATCTCTCCACCCCCCATCCCCCCAATCCCGCCCTGCCTCTGTGGCAGGGCATTCCCTTTTGTTCTCTCTCTCCTTTGGGGTGCTGTGGTTTGCAAAAAAGGAATTGAGTGGCAATCATGTTTGGTCTATAGTCTACTTTCAGCATCATCTCCCATGCTAGGCAGATCCTCCCAACACCCTTTATTTGGTGCTCCCTTCTCTATCTGAGCTGCCAACACCCATTTTTAATAAAAATTCTTTTTTTTAAATTTCTCCCCTTCCCCCACTCCTTAAAAAAATTCTTAACAAAATGGGCATAGAAAGAACTTTCCACAACTACACTTTAAAAAAAAATTATCCTTACTGTGTAGGAAAAAATATTTTCCTATAACACATCTAACAAAGGGCTAATATACAATACTTAATACTTATCAATCACTCGCAAAACCATTGAATAAACAACCTTTTCCCAAAATGGGTGATAAAGAGACACTTCCTCAAAGATCTACTGGTGACCAAATAGTTGTATGAAAAAGTGCTCTTCATCATTTATCATCGGGGATGTGCAAATTAAAACTACAATAAGATATCATCTGACACCAATGAAAATAGATTTTTTTAAAACAAAAAAAGAAAGAAAAGAAAAAAGAATGGAAACAACCAGTTCTGGGAGGAATGTGGGGAGAGAGGGTGAAGGAAACCTCATTCTTTTCTTTACTATTGTGGCAACATTGTCTGGTTTAGCTTTTATAGAGAACAGATTTCTCAAAAACTTCAAGGAACCAGTGGTTCATGAGCTTGTGGTTCTATGTCTTGGCATCTACCCCAGAGCACAACAACTTTAATTTGTAAAGATATTTGCACACCTATGTTCATTGCAGTGCTGTTCATAGTAGATGAGATCTAGAAACAACCCCACTGTCCTACAATCCAAAGAGTGGATAAAGAAATTGTGGTCTACATACAAGTTGGAATACTACTCAGGCACAAGAAAAGAGAAAACTTCTATGGATCTAAAGAGGATGCTCGGGGGCTGGAGAGATAGCACAGTGGGTAGGGCGTTTGCCTTGCACGCGGCCGACCCAGGTTTGATTTCCAGCATCCCATATGGTTCCCTGAGCACTGCCAGGGGTAATTCCTGAGCGCAGAGCCAGGAGTAACCCCTGTACATCGCCAGGTGTGACCGAAAAAGCAAAAATAAATAAATAAATAAATAAATAAATAAATAAAGAGTATGCTCAGTGAGTCAAAAGGAGGGAATAATTCTATTGTCAGACTTCTTGTTACTGTGTTTGGTATATCGAATACATCACGGGTACCTTGCTAGGCTTTGCCGTGAGGGCGAAATATTCTTGGGAGCTTGCCGGGCTCTCCGAGAGGAGAGGAATTGAACACAAGAGGGGCGGAGGAATTGAACCAGGCAAATGCCCTACTGCTGTGCTATCACTTCAGCCCTTAAAGACCCAATTGTAAAACTTTAAAATTGTGGGAGCGAAAGAGCTATTCCAGTGAGAAGGCACTGACTTGCATACAGCCCTATGGGTGGATTCTGAGTCCTTACGGTCCCCTGAGCCAGCTAGGAGTGATCCCTGAGCCAGGAGTAATAAGCCCTGAATGTGTGGAGGGCAGTGGGGAAGGAGAGGTGGGAAGAAGGAATGACTTGAATATATAGCTAAAGAGGGGAGGGGCTGAAGATGTTACTGGGCCCGCTCAAGCAAATATCGATGAACAACGGGAGGATAGTACCACTTCTGGGAATATACCCTGGAGGCCCCAAGACACACAACAGAAACACCATCTGCACTCCTATATTCACTGCAGCACTATTCACCATAGCCAGAATCTGAAAACAACCTGAGTACCCCAAAACAGACAAATGGTTAAAAAAAAATCACACATCTACATAATGGAATACTACACAGCTGTTAGGAAAAATAAACTCATGAAATTGTCTATAAATGGATGGACATGGAAAGTATCATGCTAAGTAAAATGAGTCAGAAGGAGAGGGACAGATATAGAATGATTGCATTCATTTGTGGTATATAAAAAATATAGAGTAGAATACTAATATCTGTGGCCAGGGAAAACAGGGCTAGGAGGACTGGTCAATATATGTGGGGAGTGGAAGGTAGGTAAGATAAAGAAGAGACCAGTATGGCATTAATAGCTGGGAATGATCAGGCTGAACAAGAACTGAGTGTTAAGAGTAGGTAAAGGGATATTCCTGATAGCCTTTCAGTATCTGTATTGCAAACTACAATGCCCAAAAGCAGAGAGAGAGAGAGAGAGAGAGAGAGAGAGAGAGAGAGAGAGATACAGAGAGACACAGAGACAGAGACAGAGACAGAGACAGAGACAGAGACAGAGAGAAGAAAATCACCACCCTGCCGTAGAGACGGGCTGGGGGAGGGGTGTGGTGGGAGGAAAATTGGGGCATTGGTGCTCGGAAATGTACAGTGGTGGAGGAATGGGTGTTGGAACACTGGATGACTGAAACCTAATCATGAACAGCTTTGTAAGGATCAATATCATAGTGATTTGATTTTTAAAAAAAAGTTTAAAAAGAAAAAAAGAAAAATCTGCATCTTCTGTCATAGTAGACATACATTCTACACTGTTAAGGTCTCTACGTGCCCTGTCAGCATCTCAAACTCAAGTTCATTATGTGGCAGGATAGTCATGCTAGCTCCAACCATCACATCTGCCTTACAGCCTGAAAGTAAGAAGAAAAGAAAATGGAAATTCCACTCCACTTCATTCTTCGCTACAAGCTGTACACTTTACTTCAGCTTACATGTCATAGCTCAGAACTTAAAGGCTATGGGTCCCATGCAGCTAAAGTGGGTTTTGGAAAAGTTATTTTTTAATTGGTGTGGATTTTTTTTCTTTCGTGACGCTTTGAAGATTCTGAGCTTTGTCCCACACACAATGGCTGGAAATGGAATCCGACTCAGGCTCTCAAAAACATTAGGCAGGTGCTCTTCCCCTTGAGCCATAACCTTTCCCCTGGTGAGGATTTTCTTTTTTAAATTTAACTCAGGAAGAAGGCAGAACAGAGCAGAGTACGGAGTTAGTCACTGGAGTCTGCAGGGAGGACAAGAGCAGCCACCGCTGACCTTGAGTTGTGAGGACTGGTGGACCCTGTCATTGCTCTTTTGCTGTATTTGAATTAAAACTACGGCACCAAAATTCATTACACTTTATTTGCACAGCATATTTACTCTCAGATTGTAGCTGCTCTCCAATTAAGAGCAGAACCACGAAGTCTTTGTTTCAGACCAAGGTGGGGGAGGGGCGGGGGGGACCGTGGGTATTTCTTTTCGCCTCTTCACCTCTCCTTCACCTGCTAGGTCCTCTCGCAGGCAGCCACACCACGCCCTCCAGCTGGAGGGAGGGAAAGATAAAGAAAGGTTTTGATCATCCGCGGTGGAGAAGGAGGGGCTTCAAACCTAGTTTTCTATGTCTTTCTTCTCTTTTGTTCACTTCACTTGATTTTAGGGGGGATTCTGCGGTTTGGCGCTACAGGTTTTTCATTTTATTCCACATCCTTTTCAAATTCCTGTAGCTGGAGACGAAATATGTCATTGTGAACTCAGTGATGAATTTATCAGAATAAGAGAAACTCATCTCGTTAAGGGCTCATGATGCCCATTTCATGGGCATTCTGTCTGTGCAGACTGACATGGAATGGTCCGTCTAAAGATTTACAATTACATTTTTTCCGTAGGAAACTAATTACCAGATCATTTATCAAATTAAAAATTTATCCAGCAGCCAGAATACTATTCTTCCTTGTGCTATTGGCTATTTTTCAACTCCTAACTCTCTTGGTGATGGTTACCCAAAAGTATTTTCACTCAGTAAATAAAGACATTTTATGACATTTTAAAAAGACCTTCAGGGAAAGTTTGAAAATGATCTTAATGATGGATTTTATAGCATGATACTCATCTTTTGTATTTTCTATCTTATACAGCAGTCCATTGAAATGTTAGACTGGTCTCTTTGCTTGGCTTATTTAAAAGATCTGATTATAGTAAAGTAAAGGCCCTCCCGTTGATCGTCGATTTGCTCGAGCGGGCCCAGTAACGTCTCCATTGGAGACTTTGTTGTTACTGTGTCTGGCATATCGAATACTCTCGATAGCTTGCCGGGCTCTCCGAGAGGGGCGGAGGAATCGAACTCGGGTCGGCCATGTTGGCCGCTTGTAAGGCGAACGCCCTACCACTATGCTATCGCTCCAGCCCTGGAGCCCTGATTATAGTGAATAATGATAAATAAAATTATCATAACTAACATTTATTGAACCCTAAGCAATAATTCCCTCGCTTAATTAAGCACAAATCAGTGCTACACATGAAGTAAAAATGTTGATTTCAAAATTAGACTCATACATTATGAAAGTTTCCATCCTTTGTCTTCTTTATTTTAATGGAACATTTATGACATACATATTTTCTAACCACAAACTGTATTAGGGTGCTTAGTGTCCAGAAAGCTGTCATATATTGCATGTTAATTTTGCTCACTCCAGAGGGAGACAAAAATTGCAACTTCCTCATCAGGTACTTACTTCTATTGACTCCACTCCTCCTTGGGTCACCATAACATGGTTGGTGATGGAAGCAATTTGATGTTCCAGTAACGCTATTTAGTCACTTTGCTTTGGGGGATAGGCATTTATACTTTATATCAATCTTTTGAATGTACAGTGGTAGATAAAATGTGTTTTCTTACCTCATGGGTCGGGGGGCGCTCCGGTCCGTCCTTCACGCCCTGCCGAGGTCATAAGTCGCCCCCCGTGAGCGGCTCTCCAGCACGGCCATGGCCCCAGAAGCACAAGGACTTAATGCAGAACCCAGCAGCTTGGAGCAGAAAAGTGAACGGACTATGCGTTGATCCAGCCCATCAAGTCTGCCGGAGGGGAAAGGGTGTTGCCCCATTCGCCCTCTCCTCTCTGGAAAGAAAGATGGCGGCCACATGGGAGCCTTGTGGACAGCAGGTATGAGCCGGGAGTGTGGGGGCGACTAAAACCTCATGGGAAGGGGGGCGTTTCGCTCCGCCCTTCACGCCCTACCGAGGCCACCAGTTGCCCCCCACGAGCGGCTCTCCAGCACGGCCACGACTCCAGAACACAGAAACCAATTTCTTAACTATCTGACTTTCAGTAGAAATACTTCCAGGGTCAATAGGTAAAATAGCAGAAATCCAAAACCAACATTTAATTCTTGAACCCAGCTGTAGAAAGCAAATCACTTCACAATGCTTTTTCAGCATGTCTGATTTGGGGGGGGGGGGGGGAAACTCTAAATAATAGTGGTGAATCTTTTATTGAAACAATCTAATCAAAGCGGATAGAGTGTTAACTAGAATTCATCTGCCTCACAGGGACGGGGAGGGGTGGGGGGTGGGGTTTTATTGGGGTTATTCATGGGAAAAAATAAGTATTGGTAAAGGGAAATGTGTTTGATATTTGCATGACTGAGACATAAACCTGAAAGCTTTGTAACCTTTCCCACAGTGATTCAATAAATAAAAAAAAAAAAAAAAAAAAAAAAATGTGTTTTCTTTCTTTTTTCTCCAAGTAAGTATATATCATAGACCAATGTTTTCATTCAAGTGCCAATCAAGATCCAAGAGATGAATTGCAATCTTGGGTTTTTGACTTAGACTTAGAAATTCCAACTTATAGAAAATTGGTTAGAAACAGAAATCTTTGCAGAAGAGCTGTGATTAATACAAGTACTAGAATGGTCAAACCTGAATGAAGTGGGACAGGAAAGCAAAAACAAGTAGGTAACTCATACCCTCATTCCAAGCCACCTTGGGAGATCAATATGAAGACAAACATCAGTGCTTGCCTTCTAATTTTCACTTCAAGAGCAAACTATCTTTTCCTGTCAGCCTAATTATGAGCATTTTGTTTGTTTATTTTAACCTCTTCAGGTTTGCATTTATTCTTCAACAATGTGGAAAAAAAAATGTATCTGTATAATGATTTAAAGAGAAAAGTAGTTTGGGTTGGGGTAGGGGAGTGATAGGTTTTAAATAAAGATTAGAAGGAGCCAGAGAGAGAGTTCAATCCGTAGGACACTTGCCTTGCACATGTCCAACCTGGGTTCCATCTCCACCACCCCATATGGTCCCACCAACCCCACCAACAGTGATCCCTGAGCTCAGAGCCAGGAGTAAATCCTGAGCACTACCAAGTGTGGCCCAAAAAACAAAAATCAGATCAATATTTCCTTCAATAATTAGAGCTTTTTCTAAAAGTTGTCTATAATGGTTTGACACCAAATCTATGATAAATGTGGCCTTTGCCATTCGCTCTAATCTTGCAAGACTTGTATCTGATTGTTGAGTACATCTGGTCCTGCTGACTGCCTATGGATGGGACCCTTGTCCAGGGAAGTTGTGGCTATTTTGTCCCTCCAGTTCTAACTCCCTAAAATGATCTTAGATTCTTTTAGCATAACTGACTGGGTATGGGGTTGTTTTTCTAATCCTCACACACCCATTACTCCAGATGGAATCTGGTCTGGGCTATAAGATGCCACGAAGTCTGCTGAGAGCCAGGTGATAAAACCCTGGGTTTGATTCTACTCCACTGGGAGCCCCCATCCCAACCCATCCCATACTGGACCTTGAGAGCAGAGTCCAGTTTCATCATCCTTTAGGGCAGTGCTTGGGAACTCTTGGATAGCTAACTGTACTTGACACGAAATCCATTTCAGACCCAACTTTCTCCCAAATAATTTGTGTTTAAACTTGAATGTCTTACATGTTAAATAAGAAAAATAGAATTTTTATATGCACATTCTGAGATATTACACAAATAATTACACAAATATACAAATGTATCCTGGATGAGAGCAGTGAGAAATGTGGCACGCATGAAAAACAAAATTCAAATAAAAGAGTAAATATCCCTCTGTAGTTCTTTTCCTCCTTCCACATTAAGTTTTCTCTGATTTCTAAAGAATTCCAAAAGTTCAAGTAAAAATCAACAATGAGTAGTCTAGAAAAATTCACCCTGAAAAAAAGATGCTTTAACTGTAACATCTTTCCAACAACATTTTTCCCAAGAATACAGTGAAAAAAGAAGATAAGATAAAAGATAAAAAAACCTTTTTAATGAATTAGATTAAAATTAGATTAAAACACTCTTGGCCCCCTTAGGGCTGGAGCGATAGCACAGCGGTAGGGCGTTTGCCTTGCACGCAGCCAACATGGCCGACCCGAGTTCGATTCCTCCGCCCCTCTCAGAGAGCCCGGCAAGCTACCGAGAGTATCTCGAGAGTAACAACAAAGTCTCCAATGGAGACGTTACTGGGCCCACTCAAGCAAATCGATGATCAACGGGAGGGCCTTTACTTTACTTACTTTTACTCTTGGCCCCTTATCTAGTTCGCCACCCTATATCATCATTAGCTACTTCCCTCTCCCACTCCCACTTCTTCTTTCTCTTCCTTCTTCTCCTTCTAAGGCTGCATAGCACTGTAGCACTGTCCACTGTCCTCCTGTTGTTCACCAATTTGCTCTAGCGTGCCCAGTAGCGTTTCCATTGTTACTGTGTTTGGCATATTGAATACATCACAGGTAGCTTGCCAGGCTTTGCTGTGCGGGCGAGAAACTCTCAGTAGCTTGCCGGGCTCTCAGAGAGGGGCAGAGGAATTGAACCCAGCTTGGCTGGGTTGGCTGCGCCCAAGGCAAATGCCCTACCACTGTGCTATCCTATTGAATTTGTTTAAGTCATCTCTAATTTGGGGACAATAGACCAATGATTAACTTAAGATGTGAGAAAGAACTGATTTTTAAAAAGCTTAATAAACATGGAAAAATAATGTAACTGTACAGAAATAAAAGAAATCTACATCCACTTCTACTCAACTGTACAGAAATAAAAGAAATCTACATCCACATCCACTTTACTCAAACATAATTAGTATCAATAATTATTTATCTCCAAAAAATTATTATTCTAGTATCTGTGTATAAGTGTATAGTTTTTCAAATGTTTACACAAGTGACATCTCATAAACACTGCCTATATTTTGCAAAGTTTTAAAAATGTTTATACAATTGCTATCTTACCAAACACTATTGTTCTTTACAAAAAAAAAATGTGCATAATAGCATATTTTGGAGATCTTTCTACATGAGACATGTAAATTTACTTCTTTTTCTTTGTTTGACCACACCTAGAGGTGCTCAAGGATTACTCTTGGCTCTGTGTTTAGGGGATCATACGCAGTTATATATAACTATAAGGATTATATCAAGATCAGTCACATGCAAGGCCAGTACCTTATTTCCTAGTCAATCTCTCTGACCTACCTCTTTCTTTTTAACCAGAGTTAACTAACATGAATAAGATTTATGCACTGAGATAAGAAAATGTACATTCTTTCAGAATTTTCAAGGTTGCCCTCAGGAAGAAGTCAGATTATTCATACAGCTTCTTCACTGTTTAAGCACAAAATTTCAGGTCAATATAATTATTGATAAAACAGAATGCTAGAGGAGAAATTTACATTTGAAGTAAGTTGAAAAGAAACAAAAGCATTCATGGTCTTGCATATGTGTGGCCCTGGGTTTGATGCTGAAACATGTGTATGCACATGTATGCATGCACACACTCACACACACACTCACGACACACACACACACACACACACACACACGAAAAATGAAAAAGCATTTGTCTTTTGGTTCCTGGAAATTCCAGCACCCTAACTGATCAAAAACTGCTTTATTAACGTTTTCAAAATCTGAGGTAGGACTATTCTAGCCATGAGCCAAAAAAACGAATCTCAAGAAAAGAATTTTAGCATTCATAAAATAAGTTCCAAGAATACCAGAGCCCAGGGCCTAGTTAGTAAGCAGCTATTTATCAGAGGAGACTGGAATTATAAATTGGATGGGAATCATACTACCTTTCTCAAACTCCAAAGTGTAAAAACAAAAATCACTTTGCTTCCTTTAAAGGAAGAAAGTCTTTCAGAAAATTTTCATTTGCCCAATGAAGATTTTTCTGCACACATGTATTGAATTGCATGGTACATCATAGTTTCTTCAGCTTACTATCTTACTATTAACAGGTGTTTGAGTTTTTCTTTACAATGAATGCTGTCAGGAACATCTATGTATTATTAATAGACCTATATTCACAAACACATCCTATAAGGCAGATTTCCAGAAGTCAAATCATTTGCTCAAAAAGTAAGTGCATTTTAAATGTTGGTAGACTGTTAAAATTACCCTTCCAAAAGATTTCTCCTCTAATCATCCATGTGTTTTATTTCTTTCCACCCTTGCCAACATTTTTGTCAATCATATATAAAAATATGACGAGAGGTAAATTTTAAGCTAAAAAATAAATAATGTAGAATTACTGACCCCAATGTATTTTCTTGGATATCTACCAATAGAAAGTTCTCTTTCATCTTTGATTGTTTGGTGTTTTGCATTGCTCGGCATGTCAGTTTATTCTATGATCACTTTGAATGTTTAATAATTAGCCAGGTTTGCTTATGCTACAAAGGACTATGTGAAACACACTTGAAATTTGTATTGTATTTCAGTCTCTCATTTATTTTCAGAAAATTGGCCTGAATGGACATATCCACCGTTTAACTGACAGAGATGGAAGCCATAATGTACACATCGCTAGCTACAGTGTCCTGAGACTACAACAGCCAGTGACATGTCAGCACCCACACAAACAGGTTAAAAGGCATAGACAGATTCTTCTTCTTTGCATAATTTTGTCTTAGGCTAACTCATTTAATACTCTGTCTGATCTGGTAGGACTCATCTTAAGAGCTCTCAGCTAATCCTTCCACATGGGGAGAAAGCAACACTCTATCTTGATTTTGTTTCAGGCAGAATTATAATTGTTGAATATCAACAATGTTTTATTTTACATCTCAATTCCCAGTCATAGTGATAAGGAAAACACTCAGCAACAACTGATGACTTTATTATTATTATTATTATTATCATCATCATCATCATCATTATTTGTTTGGGGGTCACAGCCAACGGTGCTTAGGGCTTACTTTTGACTTTGTGCTTAGAGATTACTCCTGGCAGGATTTGGTGGACTATACAGAATGCCAGGGATTGAACTTGAGTTTGCCATGGCAAGGCAAGTGTTCTATCAGCTGTACTATTGCTCAGGTCCCAACAAGTAACAAATAATTAGATTGGATTCACTTGAAATTTGTTTTCAGATTGAGAAACTTAGGTGTTCTAAGAATTATCTCTGAGGGAGGAAGTGCATGACTTGTTTGTGGGAACCAATAATTTCACCACTGGCACCACGTAATTCCCTAAGCACCACCATGTGTGACACTCATAATTTTTTTTTTATTAGTGAAACACCATGAGGTACAGTTGTAGATTTACAATTTTTTGTGCTTGGGTTTCGATTATACAATGATCAGATACCCATCCCTCCACCAGTGCCCATTTTCCACCATCATGGATAATATCCCCCCACCCCCATACCCCCATCCCCCCGCCTCTGTGGCAGGGCAAGCCCCTGTGTTCTCTCTCTCCTTTTGGGTGTTGTGGTCTGCAAAAGAGGCATTGGACACTCATAATTTTTTTTAAAAATTTATTACCCAGGGGCACAGGGATGTGACTCAGTGGCAGAGCACCTTCCTTGAATGTGTGAGGTAGTGAATTTAATCCTGATAAACCCATCACTGAGGGGTTACCACAAGTGTGTGATCCCTGGACATTGCACTGTCCTCCTGTTGTTCATCAAGTTGCTTGAGTGGGCCCAGTTGTTACCATTGTGAGACTTGTTACTGTGTTTGGCATATCAAATACATCACAGGGAGCTTGCCAGACTCTGCTGTGTGGGCGAGATACTCTCGGTAGCTTGCTGGGCTCTCCGAGAGAGGTGAAGGAATCAAACCTGAGTCAGATGGGTCAGCCACGTGCAAGGCAAACACCCTATGGATATGCCATCGCTCCAGCCCTGGACATTGCACCAACTAAAATAACAAAGGAAAGGGAAGAAGGGAAGTTATCACACTGAACTCCTACAAGAGAATTCTAACAACCTCTGGAAATTTCAACTTTCCTTTGATCTATAAAAATAAGCATCGATCAGCCATGAATAAATCTCAAGCACTGTTATAAAATGTCATTTTAAGTCCTCTAAAAAGAATTTGAGAGAATATTTTCCATAGGCATGTTTTAAAGACAGACACTGTCCACTGTCAAACACTGTCCTCCTGTTGTTCATTGATTTGCTCGAGCAGGCCCAGTAACATCTCCATTTTTTTTTTGAGACTTGTTGTTACTGTGTTTGGTATATTCAATATGTCACAGGTAGCTTGCTAGGCTTTGTGGAGCGGGCGAGATACTCTCGGTAGCTTGCCGGGCTCTCCGAGAGGGGCAGAGAAATTGAACCCGGCTAGGCCAGGCTGGCTGCGCGCAAAGCAAACGCCCTACCGCTGTACTATCGCTCTAGCCCAGGACGTGGCTCAGTGCGGGAGCTCATGCCTCGAAAAAATTTAAAGACAGACACAATAAAAATCTGGGAGATAAGAAATAAAAGGAAGAGAAAGAAGGATGAAGGGGGAGTCTGGAAAGGAACTAAAAAAGACATAAAGAAGATGGAGCAAATCAGCAGCTAACAGGCAAAGGTGCAATGATGTTCGTTTGTTTTATCCCGCATAATTATTTTCTTTTTTTGGCCCTTTGGGGTCATACCCAGTAATGCTCAGCAATTTCTCCTGACTCTGCACTCAGGAATTACTCCTGGCAGTGCTGGAGGGACCAAATGGGATGCCTGATATCAAACCTGGGTCAGCCACGTGCAAGGCAAACACACTCCCGGATGTACGTTCGCTCTGGCCTGTCAAATAATTATTTTCACCAGTTACGTAAGGTCATGTGTGTCTATTACAATACCTACTCAAGTTATTTCTGCAAAACAAAATTTGTAGATATTTAGGTAATCTTACTGAAAATAGAAAGAGCACGTGCTAACAAATTGGGAGAGAGAGACTTGCTTCAGAAGCTGTGGAACAGAAGCATTTTTACTTCTTCTCTCACTGTTTTCCCGGGTCCTGGGCATTATATACAAACTGGAGAGAAGTCTGCACTGTGTAAAGAAAGCAGGCCAGCTAGGGAATCTCAAGGTAAAGGTAAGGTAAAGGCCCTCCCGTTGATTGTCGATTTGCTCGAGCGGGCCCAGTAACGTCTCCATTGGAGACTTTGTTGTTACTGTGTTTGGCATATGGAATCTCAAGATACAAGGAAAAACCAGTGGTGAATTCGCTGGCTTGACTTTTTGCTTCAGATACCCAAGATAACAAACAGAAGAAACCACGAATTCAGGAAACAGACAATAGCAAAAAGCCTGTTCTTTCTAATCAAAGGATTAGATTGATTAGTGAGAGTCCTCCTAGAAGAATAGAACATATTTAAATAACAACCATTTGAGCCAACCAAATACTATAAAGTATGTTCTGTGTACATATGTGTATTAGAATACGCAATGGAGTAAACTATTAATTCTTTCCATATTGATTTATAGTCATGCATTGCTTAATGGAGAGGATATGCTCTGAGAAATGTGTCATGGTTTGCACTGGGATGCAAAAGGAAATTAATCCCAGCACTTTCTGTCTATCTTGGTGACAGCAGGACTGAATACAGGAGAACATTTGCAAAAAAAAAAAAAAAGTAAAGAAAAGAAAAGAAAAAAATGTGTCATTAAGTGCTTTTGTCCTTGTGCAAACACCACAGAGGGTAACACACACAGGATAATAATATATCCCACTACACACCTACAGACTTTATGGTGTAGTCAGATGGGACCCTGGCTGTATATGTGGCCTTTCATCAAAAGGTTGTTGAATTGCTAACTGATGTGTGGTTGTATAGCTTTAACATAATTTTCATGAAAACCTCAGTATGATTTTTGTAGATTTTTGTAGAAATTTATTTGGAAGTCTCAAATTTACTTACAAAGACAAAAGAAGGTAGAATTGCTAAAACAACTTGGTAAAAAAGGAACCCTAAACAAAGGAATCAGGCCAATCTACTGGCTTTCAACCTTTTTAAACCGGCAGACCAGAGAAAATAGAAATATTTATAAATTGCTAAGGCAGAAATAAAAATCATAATTTATAATAGCATTTTGTCTATTCATTTTTAAACCTAATATTATTAAACAGAAACCATTAAGAAGTGCAAAAAACTTTCTCTTAGACTGACAGAAATTTCTGCGGACTGGCAATATTCCATGAAGCAGAGGTTGAAAATCATTGGTCTAGCCATTTCATTCAACAGTAGAATAAAGAAATAAAGTGTGACAGTCTGACACGGTGAAAGAGTAAGTCACAGTAAGTGGATTAACTACAGATACAGGCATGAGAAGAGAAAACTCCTTGTGAATGAAAGAAGCTAGACACAAACTATCTGGTGGTTAACATTATATAGAAAAATTAAACCAGCAGGACCTAACTAATACTGTAGAGGGATAAATATTTAGATGATGTAAGTACAAAACGATGCACAGATGCATTTTCATAAAGTCAGGAGCACTGTGAGTTCTGGTGGGAGACTAAGAGAAAGAATTAATTGGTGAAAGAACTGAGGTGACATCTGGAATACTGGCAAAATAATTTCTTTTGGCGATATAATTTTTAAGGATAGTCATGTCCTTTATTCATTATATGGCACAAACTGGAAACTTCTCAAAGGCCTGTTAACAGCGGAATAGGCAAGTTTATTATAATACATATCCACTCAAACCCTGATATGTTTAGCAGGGGATAACAAAATATTTCAGTAAAGGCTGAGACAGTAAAATATTTTAGGTTTTATCAGTCTCTGCTCCAACACTCAACTCAGCCCTTGCAGATGGAAGCAACCATACACTTTAACCTAGGGAGTGAAATCTGAATTTCATGTTATTTTCATGAGTCTTACACACAGAGAGAATTTTTAAACACTCTAAAACTGTAAAAAAAAAAAAAATTTACGTAGTAGAGGTAGGGGGGGTGGGCTCGAGTATTTCCCAGGGTGGGAGCTCTCCCTGTGATTCCCAGCCCACTGGGCTCAGTTCAGTTTGAAGGCCAAGGGATACAGGACTGCTCAGGGTTGCCTGTGGCAGGGAGTAGTTGCAGGAGACGCCACAACCCGGGGACTCCAGGACTCTACTCGGTGGTGCCAGAAATTAAACTGGGACTGACAACATGCAAGAATGTTACTGTCTCTCCAGTCTCATAGAGACATCTTAACTCACTGGCTATACCAAAAAATGGTTGGAACCAGATTTAGTTGACAATATTTTCTTTCTTCCTTTTCTTTTTTTTTTTTTAATTTCCCCTCCATTCTATATTGATTGTTGCAAACAATTGCACACACTTCATTGAGGTGCTCCCACGTTGAGTGCAGGACTCACACACTCTAGGTTAATTTGTGTCAGGGATTGCCACACTCTGCCTTGTGAGGCCTGTTTGGGACAAGGCCAGTCCCAAACAGCAGAGTCCCTGGGGTGGACCCTCAAGCATGTGGGCTGCTTATGGACTCAAACTCACAGTCTCGTCAAGCAGACTTGCAAGGCTTTTACCACTGAGCTGTCCCTGGACCCCAGAATTTTATTTCCTGAGGTTGTAGAAAGACTGCATCATAAATGTTTTACATTATGCATTTATTTTATGCACTTTTCCATATTCAGAATAGTTTTTTCAATATATGATATTTCTTTTTAAGGGTTACTTTGGGCCAGAGCAGTAGTACAGTGGCTAGGGGGTTTGCCTTGCATGCAGCTGACTTAGGTTCAATCTCCAGCACTCTTCTCTTAGAGGAAGAGATTTGGAAGATGACTATAGAGAAACATAAGAACCTCATCCACATGGGCTGGAGTGATGGCACAGCGGTTAGGCATTTGCCTTGCTTGCGGCCGACCCGGGTTCAATTCCCAGCATCCCATATGGTCCCCTGAGCATCACCAGAAGTAATTCCTGAGTGCAGAGCCAGGAGTAACCCCTGTGCAATGCTGGGTGTGACCCAAAAATAAAAAAAAAAAAAGAACTTCATCCACCAAAGAAGTCAGACCTGTTAAATCTTAGTCCAAGCTTTGTCTTCTTTAGAAAAACTTTGCTAGAGTATTCTGTTTTCCAGATGCTAATTATTCCTCACCTACTAATTTGGTAGTTTTTCTAAAATATCCTTTTTATATTCTTTTCCATACTGTCTTATAATGTATAATTCACATGTCTGTCTTCCTCACTAAGTTGTGAAGCCATCTAAGAAAAGACTATTAACCCAATGTCTTTAATTAATTTATCTTTTGCTAAAAGTTGTAAATCTGCAATGGATGAATGAATGAACAAATGAATGAAGAACTGTCTATCTTCTATATTGCTATCAAATAAATGTATAAGTACCCATCAATAAAAAGATTAATTGATATTTGTGGCTTATATTTTATTGAATAAGCTAATATCCCACTATGGTAAAGTACAAAAATAGTGCAGTACATGTAGAAGATAGAATTGAAAAGAATTAAAGATATTTTATTTCTTTTTTTTAGTTCTCCTTTCCAGTGACTATTTCTAATAACATAAATTTATAATCTGTTACTTAAGCAGGAGAGATTTTTCCCACTATGTTTTCAAATTGTATTCTGAAAATATCCTCCTTTTATGCCTAAATTAAGTTAGTAAAAATTTTATAAAAACAAAATGCTTTAAAATTTTGTGAATTACAGAGAGCAATCTTTAAGAGAGTTTAAATGAATTAAGTGGTTTATGCTCATCTTTTATCTATCATATAGATTATTTTAGGAAATTATTAGAACAATCCTACTGTAAAACATTTAATTTATAGAAAATAGAGTACAATGTATTTATTTAACCTAATAAAATGTCATTAATTTATTTAAATTTTAGACATCAGCAGAAGAATTTAAACTATATGTCCTTAACTACCCTATAATTTTAGTTTCCTACTTTTCCCATGAGTAAAGAAAACAGCTGCATTTAGCTGTTCATTGCTACAAAAGCCATCTGCTGGTATTGCACTACCAAAGTTATGTTTATAAATGCAAAATTGGGGCAGCCTTTTAGTTTCAAAGGGTTACTGAAAGTAATAAAATATTCATCAGACTTGAGGTTTGCCAATCACTTGAAGATTCCAAATGCTTTCTCACATTACACATTAGACACAGAAGATTTGAGGAATGTTAACAAAATGACTAGATAAATCAATATAGATATACTTTTGACAAACTCCCACATACTGTACTCTCTCTGGATCCCTCGTTGCTTATATTTTTTGTTTGAAAACTGAACTACTGAAATTGGGAGTTACTATAGCTTTATCTGATGTTAAGGATTGTTAAGGAAGTGTCTAGGTTGGTCAACATAGACTGTTAGTGATCTCTGTTACCATGAAGCTAGTCAGACCTTAGTTTGGAAAACTGGAAGAATGGAGACACAGTTAATGAGTCTCTAAACGACCGCTAAAAAGTAATCTAACTAGGACAACTATTTTGTTATTCATTCTTTTTTTGTTTTTGTGTAATGCTTAAGTCTTATTCTTGGCTCAAGGATCAGTCCTGGTTGGGCCATATGGAGTGTCCAGGTTTGAACCTATGTGAACCTCATGCAAAGCAAGTGATTTACTTATAGCTGTACTATCTCCCTGGCCCAGATTATTCATTCTTTTGTTGTTAGTTGCTCAGGAAAGTGGAGAGCAAGGGAGGTGGACTAGAAAAAAAAAAGTTCTTCCACCTCTCTACTTCATGCATCTTGGCTGCTGGTGCTGAGGGAGATTCCTGACTTGGGTCAGGATTGGTAAAATCTGCTATGAGCAGCTATAGAGCATGGGTGTCCATGTGCTGCCAGCCCCACAAGGCAGCTGTCAAGTTGTGCTTGAAGCCCACTTGTTCTGCAAAGAGTGAGAGATGACCCTGGCCACCTGATTATTGGGGAGCCATGGACTCAGGCTGGAGAGAGGAATTGACTTTCCAGGAAAGGAAAGTCAGTCCTTACCTCAGCTCAGGCATTCTAGGTCTTTCTCTTTTCCTCCGGCAAGCTACCGAGAGTATTCGATATGCCAGACACAGTAGCAACAAAAGTCTCCAATGGAGACGTTATTGGGCCCGCTCGAGCAAATCCACGATCAACGGGAGGGCCTCTTTTCCTCACAGAATGGAATTTCAGGAGAGGGAGAAATAGTAAAGCAAGATAGTTATTACTGAAACTTACTTAGATGTGAAGGGAGAGAAAAAGAGGAAATATTTGTTCAAGAGAGAATACAGCCTTCTCCCGCAAGGAAAAAGCGAGCAAAACATTAGAGACAAGCAAGCAAGATGCTGACACACAAACAAATCTCCGGCCTGAGTGACTTGTTGCAGAGATGGCCCTGGACTTTGCAATATGCCGTCTCTGCTGGGCTGCTCCAGATGGGGGCAGGTGCTGTCCCTCCGCCTGCCCTCTAAGAGCCCTGTTGTTGCCATTTTCTATAAGTCAGAGAGAAGCTCCAGGTACAAGTGGTGGTGATGGCAAATCCCAAACTTCGCGGTACAGGGGAGGAGTGAACCCTTCTCTCCCCACCCCCACCCCGCCCCATGGGACAGTCTCTCAGGTTTTTCACTTATCAGGCTTGCTTGAAATCTCGGATCTGCACTTAAAAGCATCAGCTGTGACATAAGATATCTAAGATAAAACAATCGGACTGCTAAGTGTCACTAGATGCTGATGATTCCCATCTCACCAGTTCTTGCCCAGTATCGGCAGTTGGAGATACATCACTTTTCTAGGAGAAAGGAGACATGAAGACTAAGCACCATGCTTGCTGCCTGTAGTGCTGTGGGTCCTTGTTTTCTCTCTTCTGCCAGTCTCTGGGCATGGGAGTTACATCATCTGAGCAGAGTTGTGACATCTCTTTTATGCATGTTTAATTCATTAAATAAAGCTTGTTGGGGCACTGAAGAGAAATATAGCAGATAGGGAGTTTAATTTGCACATGGCAGACCTTAATTCAATCCCCAGCACTCTTAACACTGTAATGCTAGATGTGATCCCTGAGCTCAGACACAAAAATAAGCCCTGAGCATCTCCAAAAAAAAAAAAAAAAAAAAAAAAAAAAAAAAAAAAAAAAGCAAGTTTCTTGCTTTAAGTCCTATTTGGAACAAGTATAGTCTTTGAAATTGAGCTTTGTCTAATGGTATCTTCAAAGATGCCACGCCACTGGCCGAGCAAGTGAAAACAGAGATAGATAAATGGGACTATCTTAAACTAAGAAGCTTCTGCACCTCCAAAGAAACAGTGACCAAAATACAAAGACAGTCTACAGAATGGGAAAGGATATTCACCGAATACACATCTGACAAGGGGTTGATATCCAGGATATACAAAATACTGGTTAAACTCCACAAGAAGAAAACATCCAACCCCATCCAAAAATGGGGCAATGAAATGAACAGAAACTTTCTCAAAGAAGAAATCCAAATGGCAAAAAAGCACATGAGAAAATGCTCTACATCATTAATCATCAGGGAGATGCAGATCAAAACCACAATGAGATACCATCTCACACCTCAGAGATTGGCCCACATTCAAAAGAACAAAAGCAACCGATGCTGGCGTGGATGTGGCGAGAAAGGGACACTCCTTCACTGTTGGTGGGAATGTCCACTGGTTCAGCCCTTCTGGAAAACAGTATGGACGATTCTCAAAAAATTAGAAATTGAGCTCCCATTTGACCCAGCAATACCACTCCTGGGAATATATCCCAGAGAGGCAAAAATGTATAGTCGAAGTGACATCTGCACTTGTTTGTTCATTGCAGCACTCTTTACAATAGCCAGAAACTGGAAGAAACCTGAATGCCCAAGAACAGATGACTGGTTAAAGAAACTTTGGTACATCTACACAATGGAGTACTATGTAGCTGTTAGAAAAGATGAAGTCATGAAATTTACATACAAGTGGTACAATTTGGAAAGTATCATGCTAAGCGAAATGAGTCAGAAAGAGAGGGATAGACATAGAAAGATTGCATTCATCTGGGGGATATAAAGTAACAAAGTATGAGATTAATACCCAAGAATAGCTGAGATCAGCACCAGGACGATTACTCCATAACTTAGAGGCCAGCGGGTATCCTAGAGGAAAGGGCAGTTCAGATAGAGAAGAGAGCACCAAATAAAGGATGTTTGGAGGATCCTCCCAGGAGGGGAGATGCATGTCGAAAGTAGACTATGGACTGAACATGTTTGCCACTCAATGCCTCTTTTGCAGACCACAACACCCAAAAGGAGAGAGAGAACACAGGGGATTGCCCTGCCACAGAGACAGGGGGGATGGGGGGATGGGGGTGGGAGGGATTTTATCCATGGTGGTGGAAAATGGGCACTGGTGGAGGGATGGGTATCTGATCATTGTATAATTGAAACCAAAGCACAAAAAATTGTAAATCTACAACTGTAAAAAAAAATAAAATAAAATAAAATAAAGGGAAAAAAAAAAGAAATTGAGCTTTGTGTGGAAGTTCCTCCTGACTGTTTTGGAGATGCCTCTGTTCCCCTCACTAATGTCTCAAGGAAACTTCTCAGTTGACTGACACCCTCCCTGTGTCTTGAATCCCTGTTCACTACTGTTCTGCCACTTTGGTGCTAACTGTCCCCTTCCTTTCTTATTGACATGATTTCACTAACAATCATTTTGAATTTCCATGGCCCCTTTGGGAAAGTTAAGATCTCCCTAATTTGTTTCCTCTATGATCTCCCCTTCCTATTATATCCACCCTTCCTTCCTCCCTTTACCATCTTTGATCTTCCCTTCAGCTCCTTTGATATGTTCTCCTTTAAGCCCCTATTTGCTCCATCTCTCTGTCCACCACTACCAAATCTTTTCCTTCCCTCTCCAGCTCCTGAAGTCACTTAACTCTAGGTCACATCCTTGTCTGAGCCACTTGAGGCTGAAAAGACAGTTGGAACCATGCTGGACTTTTTATCCACTCAGATGAGCGCTAGCGACATCAAACAAGCTCTTGGTGTAGTCTTAGTCCTTAGTCAAAACCCTGGCTCTCAGTTTCCAGAAGATATTGTATTAGGGAAAAAAAAAAAATTCTTGGAAGTCTCAACCCATAAACTTAGGTAGAAGTTTTAACCTTCAAATTAAGGAATATCAACTTGCTCCACCTGCCAAAAACATAATTCAGATAAAAAATGTAAAATGGAATAAAAATAAGAAACAACTCTTAAATAAACTAGTAAATTTTGTTTTGTTGGGGCTGGAGCAATAGTACAGAGTAATATTTATACATTATAACAGAGGCTAGGGCATTTGCATTGCATGCAGGGCCAACCCAGGTTTGGTCCCTGACATCCCATACGGTCCCCCAAGCACTGCCAGGAGTAATTCCTGAATGTAGAGCAAGGAGTTATCCCTGAGCATCAAACCAAACAAGCAAAAAACTAAACCGAAATAAAAATTTGTTCTGTTCTGTTAATCCCTGACTCATGACTAAAATTATAGAATGAAAGTCATGAGTTTTTTAATTGTATTTGGAATAAAACCATATCTTTTGGGGGGTGGTGGTGGGATGTTTGGGTGACACCCAGAAGGACTCAGAATTGAATCATGGCTCTGTGCTCAGAGATCTCAGGTTCTCTGAGGCAGGGTTCTGCGAACCACATGGGATGCCAGGAATCGAACACTAGAAGGCGCTCATGCAGGCAAGCACTCTCATCACTGTACTATCACTCAAGACCCTATATCTTTATATAAGTATTTATATTATATATAGGTGACATTTCCAGATGATACTGCTCAGTTTCCCAGATCTTTTATAGGTTCTCCATTCTGGGGTTAGAGTGGTACTGCTTGGATTAAGGTTCTTGGCTTATATGTGGTCCAAGTTCAACAACCAGCCCCTCCTGGTCCACGGGGCCATCACAGGGAATGACCTTGAGCACAAAGCTGGAAGTAACCCCTGGGATATCACTGGGTGTCACCCAGCCCCCTTAAAGGAGCTCCATTCTGAGTCACCTAGAGAGCTAAGATGAATATGAACAAACTGAAATATTACTCACATTTCCTAAGTCTAGAATCTAAATAAAATGTGTTTTATATACTCCTTTCAATAATATTTATACTTTATAATGCATCTACCTTAAAATGGTCTGTAAAACTTAAGAGTTATGTTGTTGATTAAGTTGTAGGTATTCGTTATGTGTATATGTTGGGAGTCCATCCTGGTGGTCCTCGAAGGAGCCATGTGCTGCCAAGAATCAAACCCCGGGCCTTGCCCAGCCATTTAAGCCACACCCCAGCTTATAAAAGAATTGGTGGGGGATGGGGGACCAGAAAGATAGTACAGAGGTTAAGGGACTTGCTTTGCATGCAGCCAACCCTGGTTAAATCCTCAGACTCATGTATGGTGCCTGAACATCACCAAGAATCACTCCTAAGCACAGAACCAGGAATAGCCCCTGAACTCTGCCAGGTAGCTCCCCATTTAGGAAAAATATATATAAATATAAAAATACATATATATTCCTATAAAAGTCTAGATCAGGGTTGGTGCAAGCCTTGCAAGCACCTGACCAGATTTCAATATTGAGGCCCACCATGGCCTCCTGGACATCACTGGATATAACGTGAAGGCCCTGGAGTGAGAAGGTGGCCCTGTAGGTCCCACTCAATGCATGGTCTGAACAGCACCTCAACACTGAACAGCTGACCCAATGAACTGAGCAGCTCTGGGAGCGGCCCCCAAATTCCCTGATCATCACCTAGGAAACCTGCCTCCCAAAATAAATATAAATAAATGATAAAAGGCTAGATCATTTCTATGCAAGACATTTCTGAAACCTTACTTGTTGTCTACAACCATATCCCACTGAACTAAAATAAAACACAGGTTGATACTTATGGTTTCTTATTTTTCAGAGAGAGACATAAATATTTTGGTCTGTTAATAAATATGTTCTTTTCGCCATCAGGAAGCATATAAAATTTTGAAACAGTATTAATTTTGCTAGTCTGCTACATAACATTGGCATAAAATGAGCCATTCATAATTGTCTTCTTTTTAGTTTTCTCTGTAAAAGACTGAATGGTGAAATTTGCTGTAATCAATACTTTCAAACAAAAGTATTAGAAATAATTATAATAACATCTTTGTATGAAAAGTATGCAAGGAATGTAAGACATGTTTCCTTTAATGAAAAAGAAGAGTACTTTTGTCTTAATATAAATGACTGGTTGTTCCAGAATGAGAAAGAGAAAACACAGGACAAAACCTGTGCAGACATAAAAAGTTATAGAAAGTTTCTGAAGAGGGTATTTTATGTATCGTGGTTAAAACTGCCAATGTATTGGTAGGCTTATTTGTAAGATTTTTAAAAATGAATTTCAGTGGTCAGAGTGAGAGCACGTGAGTAAGGCATTCACCTTGCGTGCAGCCAAGCTGGGTTCAATCCTTGGTATCCCACATGGTCCCCTGAGCACTTCCAGGAGTGATTCATGAGTGCAGAGCCAGGAGCAAACCCTAAGCATCATTGGGTGTGCCCCCTCCCCAAACAAAAATAAATGAATTTCTTTTTTTAAAAAAATGGAGTTTCAGGAACTGGAGAGATAGTACAGGGGTAAGATACTTACCCTGCATGTGGCTAACCCAGGTTTGATCCCCGCACCCATGATCCCAGGAGCAACAATGGGAGTGACCAAGAGGACAGAGCTAAGAGTAACCTCCAAGCATCACTACATGTGGTCTACCTCATCCCAAAAGGGTTTTAGTGTTAATGGTACCCAAACATAAAACAGAGTTTCCTCTCTCTCAAAATCATGAAGCTTTTTGCATCAATAGCCTGCTTTTTTCTTATCTCTTTTCTTTCTCCTCTTTCTTTTCTTTCTCTTCCTTCCTTCCTTCCTTCCTTCCTTCCTTCCTTCCTTCCTTCCTTCCTCCCTCCCTTCCTTCCTTCCTTTCTGTCTTTTTTCTTTCTTTCTCCTTCCTTCCTTCCTTCCTTCCTTCCTTCCTTCCTTCCTTCCTTCCTTCCTTCCTCCCTCCCTACCCCCTCCTTCCCTCCCTCCCTCCCTCCCTCCCCATTTAATACAGTATTCAAAATTTTGATAGTTCGCGGGGGTTTGGTTCCGCCAGCAGGTCAATCTGTATCTGTGAGGTGAGTGCATCAGCAGTCTGATGGCACCTCAGACTTTCAGATACCCCCAAATTGCTGCTGTGCCTTTGGCAGACCCCAAAAACTTGGGGCAAAGTTTACCAAAAAGTAAACGGCCAAAGTTAGGTATGTGGGAGACACATTCACAAACCATCTCCGGCTCAGCTATATAATTGGAGGCATGGCCTCTGTGGTTCCTGATCGAACTGCTTAATGGCCATGATTCCAGAGACTCATAAACGAATCTTGGAACCCAGAGGCTTTTGGCAGAAATGCATCCTGTTCCTGCAGTAGGTTACTGGCACTGGGCCACTCTAGGTGGAAATAGGTTTCGTGCCTTGGCCTGTTCCCCTTGGCAACCCAGTGACTGCCACCCTCCAGAGGCCACTGGACAGTCAGGTTTGGGCCTGCAGTGACAAGACACACGGGGCCTCACCAGATGGGGGTGGAACTGGACCTTTCCACCCCATCCCAGCGAGACCCCAAGTGGCCTCTGGCTCCTGATCAAGCTAATTAGCAGCCATGATCCCAGAGACTCAGAAACAAATCTCAAAACCCAGCGGCTTTTGGCAGAAATGCATCTGGACCACATACAAGGTGGCCACCACCTCAGAGCTTATTGGAAAGCCAGGTATGAGCTGGCGGTGATGAAGCAACTGCAGTCTCAAGGGAAGGGGGTCAGTACCAGCTCGTCACACCCTACCGAGGTCACGAGTTGTCCCCCACGAGCAGATCTCTGGTATGGCCATGGCTCCAGAGGCAAAAGGACTTAATCCAGAGCCTGGCAGCTTGCGGCAGAAAGGTGAATGGACCATGTGTTAAACTACGGCGCCATGCCTCCCTGGGAGGGAAAGGGTGTTGCTCCCTTCCGCCTCCCCCCCCCCCCCCCCCCGCAGCAAGGTGGCTGCTGCCTCAGAACTGATTGGAAAGCCAAGTATGAGCTGGCAGTGACAGGGCAACTGCAGTCTCATGGGAAGGGGGGTGGTACTGGCTTGTCCTTCACGCCCTACCGAGGTCACGAGTTACCCCCCACAAGCAGCTCTCCAGCATGACCATGGCTCCAGAGGCAAAAGGACTTAATCCAGAGCCCGGCAGTTTGCGGCAGAAAAGTGAATGGATCATGCCTTAAACTACAGCACCATGCCTCCCCAGGAAGAAAAACGTGTTGCTCCCTTCTCCCTTTTTCCTACCCAGCAGCAAGGTGGCCTCCACCTCAGAGCTTATTGGAAAGCCAGGTATGAGTCGGTGGTGACGGGGCAACTGCAGTCTCATGGGAAGGGGGACGGTACCTGCTCGTCCTTTATGCCCTACCGAGGTCAAGAGTTGCCCCCCACGAGTGGCTCTCTGGCACGGCCATAACACCAGATGCACAGAAACCAATCTCGTAATTATCTGGCTTTATGCAGAAATCCAAAATCACGAGGCCGCTATTGCGGCCATGCGAGATTATATTATTCTCATAACCAGCTATAGAAAATAAAGTATTTCACAATGCCTTTTCAACAATTCTGATTGTTGGGGGGGAAATTCTAAACAATAATGGTGCATCTTTTATCGAAATAATGAATGTAATCAATGTAGAGAAGAGTTAAGTGGAAATCATCTGCCTCACAGGCATTGGGAGGGGTGGGAGGGGGGTATATTGGGGTTCTTGGTAGTGAAAAATGAGTACTGGGGAAGGGAGAGGTGTTTGATCATTGTATGACTGAGGTTTAAACCTGAAAGCTTAGTAACTTTTCCCACAGTGATTCAATAAATAAATATAAGAAGAAAAAATAAATAAATAAAATTATGAAAAAAAAAAGTAAGGTGGAGTTCATGCCCAATTCAATCAGCTAATCAGTGGCTGAATAAATAGCAGTACTCCTACATAAATAAATAAATAAATAAGTAAAATTTTGATAGTTTGAAACTTCTGATGTTTTGCCAGATTCATTCATAAATGAAATCTTGATTTCAAACTGACATTGAGATTTCCTGCTTTGTTTTTTCACCTTGGAAAGAAAAGAAAGTTTAAAAATAGTTTTATTGAGGCCAGAGAGATAGTACATGGGTCAAGGCGCTCGCCTTGCTCACAATCAACCCAGTTTTGATCCCCAGAGCCACAAATGGTCCCTTGAGCCCCATCAAGAGAAAGCTTTCAACATCGCTGGATGTGGTCCCCAAACAATCCCCGCAATAATTTTATTTAAAAGTTTTATTTTATTTATTTATTTTTAATGAAGCCACGATCATTTTTATTGAAAGGAACAGAAAAACATGAGGGGAGAAAGAGAGATCCGTGTTCAAGAAAGAATATGAGCTTCTCCAGAAGGGAAAAGCCAGAACAGTTTTATATGTTGAATTGAGTATAGACATTGCCTAATCTGAAGAGATACTTGGTCTTTAGATTATATTTGTATGGAAAATTTTCTAATACAAACATTTCAGAAAATATGCAAAGTTCCTGGAAATGTGCCCATGTCCTCACAGTCCATGGCTTGTTCTGGTGTAGCTTTGACAGACACCAGTAAACAGTCTAATGTTATCAGCAACCATTCTAGTTATTATTTGGAAGTTTGTATATCACAAAAAAGCATAATTTCATTGTCAAAATGCTTTATTTTTATAACGCTCTCTCAGCAGATCATTACCATGGCCTTTATAAGTCTTTTGTCATCTGCACACTGTTACTGCCTAGTCTTTGCAATCTGCTGTAGATCACAGTTTCTATCTTCAACACGATGAGACTTTCTCAGAGCCACATGAAAACGACTATAGTGGATGCTCTAGACTTTTTGATGGTCCTTCTAAATAACCCAAAGATAATACTAGTGAATTTCATAAAGATTGCCAGAGTCTCCAGAAGAAGCTCTCTCATAAGACCACCAACCCAAGATCAAGCAGAACAAGATGCAATTACAAGAAACTGATGAAGACAATGATGAATTGTTCAGAAAACCATTTCTTTCTTTTGTGGCATAGAGTTTGGGCCACACCAGGTGATGCTTGGGGTGGGTGGAATGTCATTGTTCTGGTGTCACTCAGGAATTTATGTGGAGTTGAGGATAAGAACCCAAGCTTCCTGTAGGCAAAGCATGTGCTAAACTCATTGAGTTATTTCTCCTACCCTCGCTACTGATCTTTTCTTTAATTTTCTATCTTCTGGAGTTTGTTTGTTTGTTCGTTTGTTTGTTTTGTGAGTGACACACCTGATGATGCTCAGGAGTAACTCCTGGCTCTGCACGCAGAGATCACTCTTCACAATGTTCAGGAGTCCACATGGGATGCCAGGGATTGAACCTGGGTTAACAGCTTGCAAGGCAAGTGTCCTACACACTGTACTCTTTCTCCAGTCCCTGATTTCCTATCTTCTGGATTTAAGAAATCTCTCTGATAGAGGAAAGTGGACAATGGTGATGGATTAGTGTTTGAATATTGTATTCCTGAAACTCAACAATGAATAACTTTGTAAATCACAATGCCTTAATAATATATATAACAAAAAATCTCTTTTCTATTAAATTATTTATAACATATTACTTTGGCAGATTATTTACTTTTATATGTAAAAATGAACTATTTATCTCTCTGTCCTATTCCTTTCAGAATTGAGAAACTCTTAGTATTCTTATTTTCATCAACATATATTTTACACATTTATTAAGAATCTTTTCTCCAGGGTCTGAAAATCTTTTCTCCAGGGGCTGAAAATCTTTTCTCCAGAGGCGATACAGCAGGTAGAGAGCTTGCCTTGCATGCAGCAGAGCAGGTTTGATCTCCAGCGTCTCATATGGTTTCTCAAGCACTGACATGAGTGATCCCTCAGCACATAACCAGGAGTAACCCCTGAGGTCGAGGGGCGTAGCCCTCCCAAAAAAGAATCTTTTCTCCAGGTCAGAGAGATAGTGCAGCAGGAAAGGTTTTCGCTTGCATGCTGACCCTGGTTAAATCACCAGCACCCCCAATAAACCCCCAAGCACACTAGAAGAGATTCCTGAACAAAAATAGGAGTACTCCCTGAGCACTGCTGGATGTTGCCCAAAAATAAACTAAAAGAATATTTCCCCCAATAATAGTACATAATTGAAAATATTAGTTACATAACAATACTTAAACTGAGGATCATATTTCAATAATGTGCATAGAATCAGATAAAATCTTGTGTGAGGGTCTCCTCAGTGAGACTAGGTCCAGCAGTGCTGGAGGCCACCAGGGTCATCCGAGAGGTGCTTGATACCTACCAGGACCTTATCCAGCAATGCTTGTAGAACACTTGGTTCCAGGGGTCAAACTCGGGACATCATGTTTGTGTTGCATCGTTTTGAGCTACCTCTCTGCATTTTTTCCACCCATCACAAGAGAGCTTTAAGGATTTCAAATGACTTTACAGAGCCAATACTTAACACATCAATCTTGAAAAGATACTGTCTGGCTTTAAAAGTACCTAGACTTAGAGGTGAGTAAAAAGGCTCACAGGCTCAGGAACATAGAATATTTTATAAAATGCAAGAAGAAATGAATTCAGCCATATCTCTAGTTACTGCGAGCAAAGGTTGATGATGAATTCTTGGTGTCCTTCCTGTGAGAGATTTTTGAAAGCCCCATTTGAAAGCTCTGACTCCTACCACTGCTTGTGCTGCATTTATGTAAATTATCAGGCAAAATTGAATAAGACAATTCATTTTACAAACAGAAATAATATCACTTATATTAACTTTGATGCCTCTCGGAGAGCCAGCAAGCTACCAAGAGTATCGCACCCGCACAAGCAGAGCCTGGCAAACTCCCTGTGGCATATTCGATATGCCAAATACAGTAACGACAATAGGTCTCATTCCCCTGACCCCAAAAGAGCCTCCAATCATTGGAAAAAGACAATTAAGAAGAGGCTGCTAAAATCTCAGGACTGGGAGGAATGGAGACATTATTGGTGCTCTCTTGAGTAATTCGACGATCAATGGGATGACAGTGACACAGTGATGACAGTGACAGTGATATACTTTGATCAGAGTGAGGATGACTATTGAGAGAAAAAATTGTTTTAGTAGTAATATTGTGGATTGTCAGACTCTAGTCTTGTTCATTGAGGTTTTTTCTTTGTTTGTTTGTTTGGGGGACCATGTCCAGCAGTGCTCAGGCTTTATTCCAAGAAATAAAATAATAAATTAACCATAGTAACATTCACATCATACATAAAAAATAAGATGACTAGGACTGTTATTAAAGTAAAAGTTATGAATAGCATTAAAAATGAGAGCATAAATATATATTGCTATTCATTTATTTTTGTGAGCACCATTCTTAAATTCTCACTATTAGTTATTTGCAGGGCTGGAGCGATAGCACAGCAGTAGGGCATTTGCCTTGCACACAGCCAACATGACCGACCCGAGTTCAATTTCTCCACCCCTTTCCAAGAGCCCAGCAAGCTATGGAGAGTATCTCGCCCGCACGGCAGAGCCTGGCAAGCTACCCGTGATGTATTCGATATACCAAACACAGTAACAACAAAGTCTCCAATGGAGATGTTACTGGGCCCGCTCGAGCAAATCGATGAACAACGGGAGGACAGTGACAGTTATTTGCAGTCAGTTTCTTTTTTCAGTCAACAGATTTGTGGCCCCCATCTCATTACATGTGATGAAGGAAATGAATTTAAAACCTTGAACTATAGCCCATGATATAGGACTCAGTGTATGTGTCTATCTTTGCAGTGTAATTCATGGTAGTCTTTTTTTTTTTTTTTTTTTTTTTGGTTCTTGGGTCACACCTGGCAATGCACAGGGGTTACTCTTGGCTCTGCACTCAGGAGTTACTCCGGGCGGTGCTCAGGAGATGATATGGAATGCTGGGAATCGAACCCGGGTGGGCCACGTGCAAGGCAAACGCCCTACCCGCTGTACTATCTCTCCAGCCCCCATGGTAGTCTTTTTAAATTTAAATTTTATTTCCCCATTTGTCATCACTTCCATCAATTATTTTTCTGTTTGAACTTGAAACAGTATCTAAAACTCAACTAGGCATGTTTATTTTAAGAGTGTTTTCAAATAATTGATTGAAATCATACTGGAGTGTCTCCAAGTGCTGAAAATAGATAAGCAAGCCTTCATCTTGTTTTTCTACTGTTGATGAATTTTGAACATAGCTGAATTCATAAGTTTTGCCACAAATGTGGAATAACAGTTTTGTTTGATTAAATTTTTTTTTTTTTTTTTTTTTTTGCTTTTTGGGTCACACCCGGCGATGCTCAGGGGTTACTCCTGGCTCTGCACTCAGGAATTGCCCCTGGCGGTGCTCAGGGGACCATATGGGGTGCTGGGAATTGAACCTGTGTCGGTCATGTTGGCTGCGTGCAAGGCAAACGCCCTACCCGCTGTGCTATTGCTCCAGCCCCTTGATTAAATATTTTTATTAAATCTATAGCTCATCACCTTGGAGCTATAGATTTGTTTTTCCTAATTTATTGAATAAATCTTTAAATAAACAATGCAATTGTTGGAATCAATTGATTGCCTTATAAAGTATCATCTTTGTGATGAAGTCATGAACTTTACATACATGTGGTACAATATGGAAAGTATGATGCTAAGCGAAATGAGTCAGAAAGAGAGGGATAGACATAGAAAGATTGCATTCATCTGGGGGATATAAAATAACAAAATATGAGATTAATACCCAAGAATAGCTGAGATCAACACCAGGAGGATTACTCCATAGCTTAGAGGCCAGCCGGGTATTCTAGGGGAAAGGACAGTTCAGATGGAGAAGGGAACACCAAATGGAGGGTGTTTGGAGGATCCTCCCAGGAGGGGAGATGCAGGTTGAAAGTAGACTGGACTGAACATGTTTGCCACTCAATGCCTCTTTTGCTGATCACAACACCCAAAAGGAGAGAGAGAACAAAAGGGAATGCCCTGCCACAGTGGCAGGGGGGATGGGGGGGATGGGGGGTTGGGGGGAGGGATATTATCCTGGTGGTGGAAAATGGGCACTGGTGGAGGGATGGGTATTTGATCATGGTATGACCGAAATCCAAGCACAAAAATTTGTAAATCTACAACTGTACCTCATGGTGTTTCACTAATAAAAAAAAAAGTATCATCTTTGTTTTCTAGGAAATCTAGTATTGAGCCAGAGTTTATAAAATAGATCCAAACAGGCACCTTTTTGGTAGTCAAAGAATTTCTGTATGAAGCAGCAAGTGATTGAACTCTTCATTGTCTCCAGTACAAAACAATTGGTCATTCAATTAATTTCTTTTGATACCTTAACATCTTTAATGACATAATATAACATATGTAGGTGTTCACTCAGATTTTTAGCAACTAAATGTTGATGATGAATGACACAATATATAGCACTATGGACATTTGGAATCCCTTCTAAAAAATGCAAGAAATCCCTGTAATACCCTATTTTTACTAGAACACCATTAGTAGCAACTAGTAAGATATAATTCAAGGAAACTGTTTTTCCTTTTTTTTTTTTTGCATCACACCCGGCAATGCACAGGGGCTACTCCTGACTCATGCATTCAGGAACTACTTCTGGCCGTGCTTGGGAGACCATATGGAATGCTGGGAGTCGAACCCAGGTTGGTCATGTGCAAAGCAAATGCCCTGCCCGCTGTGCTATCACTTCAGCCCCGGAAGCTGTTTTGTCTTTAATTTTTAAAAAAGAAGGAGGAGGAGGGGGAGGAGGAGGAAGAGGAGAAAGAAGAAAACTGGGGCCAGCGTACAGTGGGGAAGGTGCTTGACTTACACGTGGCCAGTCTGGGTTTGATCCCTGGCATCCCACATGATTCCCCAAGCCTGTTCAAATAAATTAGGAGTGACCCCTGAGTAAAGAGCCAGGAGTCAGTCCTGAGCACTGCTAGGTGTGACCCCAAAACTAAAATAAACTCTAACAATGCATGAAATTTACTTCCATTTTAGCAAGCTTGCAATTGTTTAGCAAATAATAATTCTTGACAAATCTGTTGGGGGGTAGGGGAGCACCAGGTGATGCTCAGTGGTTACTCCTGGATCTGAGCACTAGAATTCTCGTGGCGATGCTGGGGGTACTATGTGGGATGCTGGGATCAAACCCAGGTCTACTGCGTGCAAGGCGAGCACTCTGCCCATTGTACTATCTCTCCAGCCCTGGCAACATTTTTCTTCTTTTATAAATTGTGCTTATACTAAAAGTAGGGCTTCATTTCCTGGCAAATTGACCCATCAAGATGAAGAGAGCATGAATATGTACATTAATGCTGCTGGCAGGGTGGAAAACAGAACACAAATCAGAGTCACCCACAAAATAGCCACTAGACTATCCCACAAAGTCATTTCCTCATTATAATCTCATTAAAGTACTACATCTCTCTCTCTCTCTCTCTCTCTCTCACACACACACACACACACACATACGTACGCATGCACACACGCACTAGCATCCACATCATGACAGTTCTCGGGCAGACCAAAAAATCAGTGAATATCAAATACCAGGAATGGCCCACCCATGAGAGAATTCCTGAAATTCCTATACAATGGTTTGAATAATCCACATCTAAATTATTAGAAGCAAATGAGCTCACCACCTAAATTTCCTAGGTAGTCTCTGAGGTAAGTGATTCTGACAGTCTGGGAAAAGGAACCCCATCAAGAAACAACCTGGGGTGCCAGAACGGTGGTATAGCAGGTAGGCACTTGCCTTGATTGCAGCTTACCGGTTTGATCCTCTGCCCACTATATGGTCCCCCAAGTCCACCAGGAGTGATTCTTGAGTACAGAGCCAGGAGCAGTCCCTGAGCATTGCCAGGTGTTACCCCCAAAACAAAAGCAAATCAAGAAAGAAAGAAGCAGCCAGGAAAATGGCTCTCAGTGGCTAACTTACTTACCAAGTGCCCAGTGCAAATGTGACGACCTTAATTTAATCCCTGGCTGAGTCCATGCCAAGTTGATCCTGATTGTCCAAGTCTGGGTCCCAGGTGAGGGGTTGGGTGGGGGTGTGGTGGGAAGAGTTTTGGTGTCTACTAATATGAGAAGTTCAATGAGCTAGAGCAGGGAAATGGGCAGATATGGATGATAGCTGCACCTCTGTAAAGAAGCCATTCTAATAGAAATACCAATGGCAGGCCAGCAGGACGGCCAGCATTGTTCAGTAAAGGGGGATGAGATGTTCATCTGAAGCTGCTCTAAGACTATGATATCAGAGACTATGATATCAGAGCCATCAGAATCAGATAATGCAGTGACCCACTGGATACTGCTATTTCTTTATTGCCTAATTTGATCTTTCCCAGAATTCTTACACCTTCTGTAATCATTTTTTCATGGGGGAGGAAGGGAGAGAGGGGTACACCTGCTGATGCTCAGGGATAAGCTCCTGGCTCTGCACTCAGAAGTCATTTCCTGGCAGTGCTCAGGGGACAATATGAGGTGCCAAGGATCAAAACAGGATCAGCTACATGCAAAGCAAGTACCTTGCCCACTGTACTATCTCTCCAGCACTCCCTCTGTAGTCTTTATGAGAAGAGAGGGATCCAAACAAGAAAAAAAAAAGAAAAGAAAAAGAAAAAAGAAAAGAGAGAGAGATCAGAAATTGCTCTTTCAATAAGCAAATGATGTCATGGTCTACTAAAAGCAATATTTTAGATTTTTTTGGAACATAATGAAAGTAAGAAATAATCTCTTTCACACTGTGTACTCACATTCACAGAACAGATCTTACTCTTTTATTTAAATTTTTATCTGTTTTTTTCCTTTTAAAGAATATTTTAGCCCTGATTTCTTATTGTCATTTCGGGACCTCTGGGCTGGAGCAATAGCATAGTGGGTAGGGCGTTTGCCTTGCACACAGCCAACCCGGGGTCGATTTCTCCGTCCCTCTCGGAGAGCAGGGTAAGCTACCAAGAGTATCCCGCCTGCACAGCACAGCCTGGCAAGCTCCCCGTGGCATATTCTATATGCCAAAAACAGTAACAACAACAAGTCTCATAATGGAGACATTACTGGTGCCTGCTCGAGCAAATTGATGAACAACTAGAAGACAGTGCTACAGGGCTACAGTGCATTTAGGAACCTCACACTAAGGGAAAGACAAAGGGAGTGGGACCCTGCAGCTGTGGCTATGAGCTGGAGAATGTCCCAGGGGCCCTGGCTCAGCCACTAGCCTCCCTCCTTCATCTCTTGTACACTCTTAAAGGAAGTTCAGCGCTTTCAGGAGATTTCATCGGAGATTTATTTCCAAGGACCAAATGTGCCAATCAATCAACATGAGTATCTATTCCCATTGATACACTGTCCATTCATTAACTGAAATTGTATTTTAATTAACCAATTGGTATTAATTTATAGCCTAGCGCATTCACCTATATTATATATATGATCACTGAACCAGAATTTAAGAAAACAATTTTAAGTGTACTGATAATGTGATACTTTTCTTTTTTTCAATAGTTTTTGTTTCAGGGCCTCTCCCAGTGGTGCTGGAGATGGGCAAATAGGGCTGTTTGCTTGGGGTGGGGACTGGGGGTGGATGGCCACTGTCATTGATGCTCAGGGACTATGCAATGTATTTCAACCCTTTGGGCTATCTCGAGACCCCAACAGTTCCTATGTCAATAAAGAATAGACCCCAAAATGGACACAGAGCAGGTCAGTTCTGTGATGTAAAGGGAACAGTTCTTTGGGGAGAATAAAATGCTTACAGCACTATGTAAAGAGGGCCCAAGATCTATTGGATTTTCATATTGATTTTACTGTAAAACCTTTTGTAAACACAAGTAAACCCTCTTCCTTTACCTAAATAAGAATGTTTTGCAGCAGGACCGGAGAGATGGAATGGCAGATAAGGTGCTTGACTTGCACACAGCTCATGTGGGTTTAATTCCTGCCTTCCTATATAGCCTCCAGGCCCAGCCAGGAATGATCCCTAAACATAGTGCCAGGAGTAAGACTTGGATACTGCTGTTTTCTAATCTCAGAAAGGCCTGAGCACCACCAGGTGCAAAAAAACAGATGACAGGCTTAATGTTTGTTCTCCAAAATTCACTTACAGTACTTGCCCTTGGGGGCTCAAGCACAGAGCTCTTTTCAGTTAATTCAAAGACAGCACACAAACGCTTCTTAGAGCATTGGTCCTTGTCCTTGGAGACTATAAGAAGTGGAACTTCCAGACAGTGCTTCCCAAAGAGGGTAAGACCATGCCTGCAGTGGGGGTCTGCAAGGATCCTATGTGGTAGTGGTTGGTGGGGGAGAAAAGGGGAGAGGGCAGTCTTGGGCACAGTTGGAAGGATGCTTTTTGTTTTCTTAAAGAAGGTGGATGTCTAGGGGACACTCAGAATTTTTTTTTTCTGAAAAGGGGCAGTATGTTAAAATAAATTTAGAACGCTCTGCTTCAGGGCAAGCTAAACTATTAAACAGTATACTGATCTTTATATCCACTTATGTGATGGTGCTTTGCATATAGATAGGGCTTACAGTGCAGACTGACTTATTTCTTGAGAAAAATAGAAGAGGTTGCATTGTAACTGTGATTCTGAAGACTTAATTCACCAAAGGCTGCATCATATTAAGTACACGGAAGGAACAGACAAGCTTTCTCATCAAGAGTTCAGGCCCCTTTCTATGGCTTCACAACAGTATTTGAATATGGTGATTCTCTTCTTAAGGTTTCTCAACCTCGGTCATGTCCAACATGCTCATGAACTTGTCCCAACTTGCTGCAGACCTTTTCTGGAATCTACTCATCCTTCCAACCTTCTGCCTCCTTGCGATGCACACAGAAAGAAAAAAATCTTACTAATTTAGCAGAAAGTCAGGCTCAGAAAGTAGTTCACAATTGTTCATTACAGATAATATTCAAACACCAATCCCACCACTGAGCACCTTCCCACCACAGTAAGAGGAAAACGTGTGAAGGTTGTTGTATTTCATTCTGGAGCCATTTAAGCCGAATATAAGAGAATACAAGCAAGTATGTTATAACCAAACAAATGTGTGCTACTTTCGATGAGTAAGTGAGAAGGCTCAGAAAGTTTTATGCAAAACTATAAACAATGCAGAGAAGGTTTCTTGTGCCAATTTCCAATTTGTCTTTACTAAAACAAATTGAAAAGGGGTGTCTTTGTTCTATTTCACTTCAAGTATCACTTTGCCTTTAGACTGTTTTTTTATAGTCAGGGTTCTGCTAATCTATTCTCTGGGGAAAAAACAATTTCCTCTTACTCTTTGACACAATAGTTCTCACACTAGATGTATAGGATTTTTTTTCCTCACTAGAGAGTTCTCTGACACTGGCTGGGAATCAACTCGATTCAATTCTGACACTAACCTGGAGTTACCACAGACCTCACAGACTTGGTCCCTCAAGACTTCAGACACTAGTTGCAAGAAGTTAGTTCCCAGATTACCCACAATTTCTGTCCAACTTGACTAGAAATCAAAGGTTCCTAAAGCACTTCAGTGGGTTCAATAAATCACTGCAGTAGCCCACAGAAGCCAGAAAAACAATTTAGTGGGCTGGAGAGAGAGTACAAAAAATGCCTTGCACATAGCCAGCACTACTTCAATCCTCCACACTGTATATGGTCTCCTGATCATAGCCGAGAGTGATCCCTGAGCATAGCAAGCTATGGCTCAACGCCTTCCCCACCCCCAAACAAAACCAACAGTTTACTTACTACTGTTGACTGACTATAAAAGATATTTCAAAGACTGCAAATGAACAGCCAGATGAAGAGGGATCTAGAACAAGGTCTGGATGGCCTCCGAGGACAGATACTCCGGCTCTGTGGACCCTCCATATATGCATTCACTAACCTTGAAGTTCATTGAACTTCATACTTACCTTGAGATTTTTTTTGGTTTAGGTTTATTTTTATCTGAGGATGGGGGGAGATCTGGAAAGCAGAGGAAGGGCTCACTCAGCAGTGCTTAGTGGATATTCCTGGCTCTATGCTCAGGCATGACCCTTGGTGGTGATGAGGGATTAGATCCTGCCCACATTTTAAACAAGCTAACTGCAGAGACTAGGAGCTTCCAAGAAAGCAGTTGAGTCTGGGTAACATGATGCATCATAGAATGCCTTTTGGATGTCCTTGTGATGGTCATAGTCTCGCTTTGTAATCTTGGTAACCTGGGATTGTCCTTCAAATGTGCTCATGTCCTTGAGATGGTCTCTCCCTTGCTTGGCAGGTGATATCCTTGAGAATTTCTGCTTCTGTTCTCTCATGCCTACTGCCTACAGATGGCCCACGCCCCATCAGATAGTCGAGAAAACTGAGCTCTAGCCTTTGCTCCGGGTCTAGTTTCTCAAGCATGAGCTCTGCTGGGTCCTGCAACGTAATAAACTTGATTTCTCCCAACTTTCAGAGCCTGTCTCTTGTTATTTTCCTCTGGCACTGAGTTGAACTTCTGTAACATTTGCTGGAATATCCAACCATACTTGTGGGATTTGTGGGGTGCTCAAGGCTTAGTCCTGACTCTGTGCTCAGTGATCGCTCCTGACGGTGCTCAGAGCTCCATGTGGGGTGCTGGGAATGAAACCAGGTAGGCCCTGTGCAAACTCCCTTCCCACTTTGCCATCTCCCTGGCTCCAATGTTTGGGATTTTAAGAGGTTTTGTGAGGTTTTCATGAGCTCATCTATCTTTAATCCAATCTTCCAGTCCTTTTCCTCTTCCTAGAGATAGGTTTTAGAGCTGGAAGTTCCAATCTTCTAATTATGTCATGGACTTTTTGGTGACAAGTTCCCATCTTGAAAGCACCCAAGAGTTGGGGCTGGAGTGCAGTGGGTAGGATGCTTGGCTTGCAAGTTCAATCTCCCACAGCATATATGATCCCTCGAGCCCAGCAGGAAGGGTAAGGGGGTGCAGGGAAGAGAGGAGAGAAAGAGATAAGATGTGGAGGTGGGGGAGATGGGGGTAGAGAGAGAGAGTGACAGAGACATAAGAGAGGAGAAAAAGAGATAAGATGGGGAGGGGTGGGGGATGTGTGTGGGGAGAGAGAGAGAGAGAAAGAGAGAGAGAGAGAGAGAAAGAGAGAGAGAGAGAGAGAGGCTTCTATTATCTATTATTCTATTAAAATTACAAAGGACTTAGGAGGAGCTCTGTGTCAGGAACTGGTGTCAAAGACCAAGCATTAAGACAAAAGATGCTCCCCATGCTCTTATCACTTAGGAAATTACGAGGGTTTTAAGACATTTGTATTAGAAACTGGGAACAGAACCAATATATATGTTCTCCATTATTTCACAAGCTTCAGTTGTCTCCCCTTGAAAAATTGTTTCCTTGTGTCACTAATTGTTTATCTCTGCCTAAAACTACTCAACACAGATTTTAAGGGAGAGGTTTGACAAACTGTTCTGGTGAGCATTTTGTAAACTACTCCCTTCCTTGCTATCCATGAGGGCACTGAACAATCTCTAGTCCCTGCTCAGTGGTTCTTGGCCTGTCTCTGACATCTTTCTGCCACCTCTGAGCTGTGCCCCAGAGCAGACTAGAATGAAGATTACCACAGTATTCCTAAAGTGAGAAAGATTGTCTCCACAGGGCCCAAGCTATAAACAGTTTTCTCTTCATGGGCCTCTGAACAGTCCTTTCTCTGTACCACATTGGGCTTCTTTGGCTGCGATAGAGATGTCCATTTACCCCTGTGCTCTGTCTCAGTCACACCATCACAGTCTTCCTCCAGAGTGGAACTGACTGAAGAAGTGGGAAACCCATGCACTTCACATAACGATCTCACGGGGAGTCAGGGCAGGAATCCACTGGTGGAATTTGCCTGTGATAATTCACATTTTCCTTGGTTTCCTGAGGTTCTCAGGGGAAGATAAATTGAGTGGAACTGATGGGGGAAGTGAGTCTGCGCTTCGCTTGAAAGAAGGCGGGTGACCTTGAGGTCACACAGACTGTAGGAATGCTGAGACAGCGGCCAGATTTGGCGTGGAATTATAGTCTGGGAACTAGATGAAGCTCAAATCTGAGAGCATTCAAAATTAACTCACTTCTATTTTTATCATCTAGTAATTCTAAATCGTACCTAACTCCGCAAATCTAACAACATCATAGAAGCATGGCATATTTTTATTTTATATATGTATTAGGTTTTTTAATTTAAAAACAAAACAAAAAACTACTCCAGGATCAGAGATATAGTATAGGGGTTACGGGTTGTGCCTTATATGCAGCCAAACTCTCTGATCCCTAGTACCACATATGGTCCCCCTGAGCACTGCCCAAGTGACCCCTGAGCACAGAGCCCTGAGTACCCATAGGTATGGCCCCCAAACCCATCTCCTCCCCCAAAAAATACCCTCCCACTCCAGACCACAATTCGTTATTTATGACCAAAAAATTCTATAAAGAAACAAATCTCTATGTAGAATGCTTTTCTTTTTAAGTTTGGAAAATATGAGTCCAAAGGTAGCTCTGTGTTGTTGCCACTTCTTGACATAACCTACATTTCACTGGTGTTGATTAAATTGCCTTCCTTCATGAAGCTCCATGCCTGTCTCTCCCCTCCTGCTTACAGATCACAAGCAATTTCTATATATATATTTTTTACTTTTATTTTTATTTCTTCGCTTTTTGGGTCACATTTGGCGATGCTCAGGGGTTACTCCTGGCTCTGCATTCAGGGATTACTGCTTGCAGTGCTCAGGGAACCATATGGGATGCTGGGAATTGAACCCGGGTTGGCCGTATGCAAGCCCTACCTGCTGTGCTATTGCTCCAGCCTCAAGCAATTTCTATTTATGCTGCAGGTGATGTTTGGATTTTCAACTTAATTATTATCAAGTCTTCTCTTTGCCAGTTTGGTGATAATATCATGGAGGTGAGAAAGGAAAGGTCTCGTGGTAGTCAGCTCTACAAGAGAAGCGGGACAAATTTCAACAGTACTGTCTGTGAGGCCACAGTGCCCCCGATGTGAGAGGCCTACTTCTCTGTGTGACCTGGGAGTGATTCACAGTCAGGGATTCTGCCTCCACCATTGCCTTCTTTGTGACTTAGAAAAATCCTCCAATTAAAAAAACCAGAAAGTAGCCATTCCTGATGCGAATAATAGTGTGTCCCTTTCCCAGAGGGAGTGGCCACAATTTCTAAAAACTGCATTTGAACATGTCTAAGAAAATGAGCTCATTCCCTTAGGAAACTCATAGATGAAGTGAAATTGTTAAAACCACATTGATACAGTTACTGAGTTCCAAATTAAAGAGGGACCATACCTAGAATTACCAAGAGCCTACTTCCACTCACATTCCAAGAAGGCAAGGTGTGATGTGCTGATCAGTGTGATGGGAATTGAATGAGCACTGTTCCCGAAGCTCTGCCTTTACCAACTCCTGCAGCTCCCATAATCACAGCACCTTAGTCTCATTTTATACATGTGAAAACGAGGTAGTGACTTTCAGACTCAGAAGTGGCTGGTGGCAAAGTGTTCCAATGATGGCGGCCAAGTGCTTGGTCCTGCCCTTAGACTACAGGTGCTGTGTTCAGAGCTGAGGAGAGAGCCCCTCCTCTCTGTGCAGAAAGGCAACACATCCCAGATGCTAAGAAAGCAACCGCTCCTAATCTCCAACCCTTCTGTCCCATGGGAAGAGATTAAACATGAAACATTTAATATAATAGAATAATGGGACCTTTGCCTAAACACTGCTCAAAGTCTAGTCCTCCAGTAAAGAGTATGCAATAAAATAAGGAGATCAAATAAGGAGATAGAATAGCCTTATTCAAAGATCTCCTTCCTGGGACTGGAGGAAGGTGCTGGAAAAGACTGCTGATTTAAGAGAGTTTCTAGAAAGCAATATCTGATTACCACTTCCTCTGGTGTCTTGGTAAGTAGATTCCTGCATGAGGGAGAAAGAGAGAAGGTCATCAAATCCAAATAACATCAAACCAACTCAGAAAGTCAGCCTGGCAAAGTCCTGCGCTGGCAACTCAGAGAGTTCCCAGGAGTAGAACTCAGCTGGGCCGTCCCACCAGGGGCTGCCCACACCAGCCAACACAGAAGCAGGAGAGCAGCGGAATTTGCTTTTTGGATAAACAAAGAGTACCATTTTTTAAAATTGTGATTCTGAAGTTTACCAATTCAAATTTAGGAGGTATTTTTTTCTGGTAACCCTACCCTCAACTCAGGAAAAAAAAGAGTGCATAATATAGTTTCTCTAGATGCATTAACCTTCCTTCTCACAATGGAAGAACTAAGTATCTTTTGGCGGAATAGCTCAGCAGTTCACAATGGTTGCCTGCAAATGTAAGGTTAAGAGTTTAACCCCTGGTTCCACCATAGCGCAGAACAGGCCCTGGAAATTGCTATTTGAGCCTGGCAGCTCTGCTGTGTATGGTCCCTGGACTGTTGATGATTTCAGTCAAGTGTGTGTGAGCATCATAACTGCAAGGATACACCCCAGATGAATACCACTAAAAGATGTGAGAACACTGTGGCCAAGAATCAGACTCCTGACAAACAGCTGTGTGAATACTACAGTGAACCCTCAGCCAGCTGACAACTGGAATGTATGTGAGCACCACCACAAGAAGTGTGGCCCCTGTTAAATATGTGTGTGCGAGTACCACAACTGAAAGAACATGGACCTTGCCGGGCACTGTCGCCTTATGTGCAACCCCCAGACTTATCACAACAACAACGAAGGAAAGAAAATGGGGTGAAAGCGGTGGGAGAAGACTGAACTTCTTTCACTAATAAAAATAATTGTTCTTGGGGGCTGAGGTGATAGTACAGTGGGTTGGGCACTTGCCTTGCAAGTGGCAGATCCTTTGCACTTCTGGTCCCCAGCCAGCCAGAAATGAACCCTGAGCACAAAGCCAGAAGTAAGACCTGAGCATAGCAGGTAGGCACCCCCCCACCCGCTCCCCATCCAAAAAAGAAGTTCATGGAGGTACTAGAAAGATAGTATAGGGTTAAGGTGTTTCCTGTCATGTGGCGGATCTCCAATACCATGTGGTCCCTTGAGTACTGCAAGATGCAGCCACAGAAGCTCTGAGTACCATCAGCTGTGGGCCTGGAGGCTCCTGAGCGCTACAAAAAGGCCTGGGGCTCCCTGAATTCTTGGGCCTGTACATTGAGCCATTGGCCCTAGTCACTCAAGAATCATTGGGAGGAACTCACTGAGCACTGCTGGGAGACCCCACCAAAAATATTGTTTATGGGGAACTGGAGAGATAGCTTAATGGGCTGAGTATATGCTTTGCTTATAGGAGACCAGAATTTGGTCCTAGGACTTCATGGTTCCCTGAGCACTACTCCAGCACTATTAGGTATGGTCCAGATACAAACAAACAAGACTTATTAATGGAGTCAGAGTGTGACTCAGTGGTAGAGCACTTTACTTTTATGTGAAAGACACGCGGACATTTCTGGCACTGAAAAAAAATATATATATATATGATTGTATGATGTAGGGGCTAGAGCAATATATGTGAGTGGATTGCTTTGTACACAGCTGACCTAGTCTGATCCCCTGTACCCCATATTGTCCCCAAGACTCTTCAGGAGTGATCCCTGAGTGAAAAGCCAGGAATCAATCCAGAGCACTGCCAGCTTGGCTCCCCCACAAAAAATTTATGATGTAGGGAATTTATACATGTCTGATAGTAGTCAAAGCTAGTACCATGATTGTAGTAATTTTTTTTAATTTAGTGAGTGAAGCAATTTGCTCTTTGCTAGTGAGTAAAACAATTATAAGTTGTTTTAAAACTGGAGCTGGGTCAGAGTGAGAGTACAGAGGGTAGGGCGTTTGCCTTGCACAAGGCCACCCCAGATTCAATCCTCAGCATCCAATATGGTGCCCTGAGCACCATCAAGAGTAATTCCTGAGTGCAGAGCCAGGAGTAACAACTGAGCACTACCAAGTGTGCCCCTCTCACACCAAAAAACAAACACACAAACAAACAAAAAAACCCTTAGAACTGGATGGCCCCAGAGCAATATAGTACAGGTGGTAATGGGCATTTGCACTGAACACTGCAAACCAGGGTTCTACCCCAGGCATCTGATGTGGTTCCGAGTGATCCCTGAGCACAGAGACAGAAGTAAGCCCTAAGCACTGCCCGGTGTGCACCCTCCACCACCAAAAAATACCAAGCCTGGACTGGGTGGGAGGGGGTGCTTGTCTTGAGTGCAGCTGAGCTGGGTCCAATTCCTGGCACCCCACATGTTCTATTGAGCCCCACCACAAAAGGAAAAAAAAGCCCTGAGCACAGCCAGCTATGGCCTCAGCTGTGGCCCCATATCTAAAAATTAGCAAATAAAAATTAAAATTAGAGTAATATTAAGATGTAAAATAAGATGAAGAGTAAGGAGTTCTAGTTATCAATAACCAACTCAACAGCCTCCTGTGCCTTTTTCCTTCCTCAGATCCTGGGGATGCTTTGTCCACTGTTTCTTTCACTTGCCTCAGGTGCCTGCTATGACAGAGACAGAACAGGAAGTGGGGTACTTGCAGCTTGGGAACAAACTCTTGCTTAATATTTAAAAGTATAAATATTTTTAGGAATGGAGAGATGGTACAGTGGACAAGGCACTTCCCTTTTATGTGGCCAACCTGGGTTCAATGTCTAGCACTACATATGATCTGCCTAGCTCAGCAAGGAGCAATCCCTGAACACAGAGCACAGAACCAGGAGTAAATCCTGAGCACTGCATGGTGTGGTACACCTCTCCCAGAAAAGTCCACATCTACTTAGTAAGATATTTTAATTGTTTGACAATAATCTATGTGACTGTTATTTCCGTTAAAAATAAAAATTCCTCATGTCTGTCCTTGAAGAGACCGTTAGAAAGAAACAGGGGTCAACCCAGATCTGTCCTTGGTTAGTTCTGAGAGTTGGATTCCTCTCACTGGACGGGCAGGGCTGAACTGAAGGTCTCTGAGTTCTCCTGTTCTAGAACTTCCTGCTGTGACAACTCTCCAGTAGACTTTTTCAGGCTGCAGAAAAATCTGTAACTCAGAAATGCGCATTAATAGCATTACTTAGCCAGCTGCTGCTGAGGGACAAAATCATTCCAGTTTTTCTGCTGAATTACAATAATAAAATAGAAAAAACAGAACCTTAGGCCAAAAAAAGAAGAAAAACCCATATAATATAATAGTGGCTTTCATTCTTCTGCATTAGCAACAGTTGCCAAAGGAGCATTTGTTGAGAGGCAACCACCTCCCCTTGCCCACTAGGCTACTTCTCAAAGAAAATTAACCCCTTTGAATCATGACCCAAGCATTTTTACACTCTGAGTGGGAAAAGGCTATTGTAAGAAACTATAATCATAAACTTTCTATCCCTAACTATCTAAGTGGATTCAAAGGATTCTGAAGTAACTTGCTTGGGGCTATCTCCATGGTGGGAAAGATATGCACACAGTCACTGAGCTCACCTATGCGCTGTCAGCGTCTGTCAGAAGGATTCAGACCTCCCGGCCTCATTGCTCACTGGGCAGATGGAATGAAATCATCATTCTTCTGTCCACATTTCTTTCTTTTTTCCCTTTCATGTCAATGGCCAGCATTAACAGCAAATGCCACTGATGTCTGCCTACAATAACCCGTTGTCTTTTAGCTGGCTTCTTCAGTTTCCTCTCCCAACAGCGTAGATCTAGAATCAGCTTGGGGGTTGGAGCAGGTGGGGCACTTGCCTTGAATGTGGCTGATCAGGGTTAGATCCCAGGTAACCTATATGGTCCCTCAAGACTGCCAGGAGAGATCCCTGAGTGTAGAGTCAGAAGTAAGTCCTAAGCACCACAGGGAGTAGCCCCCAAACCTAATTAAATTATTAATCATAAATAAATAACAGTGCAGTAAGATGCTTCCATCTGGGGCTCGAGCAATAGCACAGCAGGTAGGGCATTTGCCTTGCAAGTGGCCGAGCTGGGTTCGATCCCTGGCATCACATATGATCCCCAAACCGAGCACTGCCAAGAGTAATTCCTGAGTGCAGAGCCAGGAGTAACCCCTGAGCATCGCCGGGTGTGACCTAAAAAGAAAAAGAAGCTTCCATCTTTAGATTCTTCCAGATCAGATGTTTCCAGGAACCCTGAGGCCAGCCAGGTCAGAGGTAGCGCTGGTCTATCACTTCCTGAGTGTCTGACCCTAACTTCAGTCATCTCGGAACCCTTACCCAACACAGCTAAGATAGCACAGTTGTTCTATGTGATCTTATTGTTCCTTTCATGTGGCCACCAGAATCCAAGGTTACACCGGCCTTTGGTTCTTTTACCAATGTCTGAATCTTTTTATGGCAACAAATCAAAGCGTTGCTAAGATTCGTGCCTGAGAATGGGTTTTCCCAATGGAGGTGTCCAACCCACTCTCACCTGCCCCTCCCTTGTTGTCTTTGTTTTAGCCAACAGCAATCTTTAAAAAGCCTTCAGTCAACAAACTACTTTTTAAAATCCAGTAATTGTGTGAGACCCCATCAGCAGAACATTTGTAGTGGGGGAGATGGGTGCAGGACAAGGGTTGGGGGTCACAGCTGGTCATGCTCAGGACTTACTCCTAGCTCTTTGCTCAGGGATCACTCATGGTGGGGGACCAAGTAGGGTGCTAGGAATCAAACCCTGGAATGAGACATGCAAGGCAAAGATTCTACCTGCTGTCATATCTCTCCAGGCCCCAACAGAGCATTTCTGCTGGTGTCAGAAAATATCTTAACATTAATAAAGTTTTCTCTGCAAACCTAAGAAGTGGTAGTTATAATGGAGCTGGGTTTTCCCCCAAAATGTTACAGATCAGTTGGAACACACAAAATGACAGCCCTCAAGGTCTCTCTGCACTACTGACTTTGATAATAGCAACCTCATATCCACATTCATACCTTGTCCCTTGGTTATGTTATTGATTTATTTGGTTTTGGGGTCACATCTGGTGATGCTCAGGGATCGCTCCTGGCTCTGTGCTCCAGGATCATTCCCTGGAGGGCTTGAGGAACCACATGGGGTTTCAGGGTTTGAACACAGGTCGGCAGCATGCAAAGCAAGTTCTCTACCCACTGTCCTACCTCTCTGGTCTCTATACTTTTTTGGTTTTGTTTGTTTGTTTTGGAGTCACACCCAGTGATACTTTAGGTATGCTCCTGACTCTGTTCTAAGGAATCACTTCTGGCAGGGTTCCAGAGACCATATGCAGTGCTAGAGATTGAACCCATGTGCAAGGCAAGTGCCCTACTCTCTGTACTATCACAGCATTCTCTGGTTCTTGTACCTTGGCTATTCAATTCTAAATATAGACAAGACCTACTAGTAGATGACCAAAACCCTTGGGAATCCTATAACTTCTATGTATTTTATACTATGAGTAATACAAAACATGTGACTGCTTAAATACAGTGAGGCATAGCCAATTGTGTTGAATTGCATATGTATAAAGCTCTACTAAATATAAACTTAAGATTTTTTGTTCTCAAAGTTCTAAATCTAAGAAGTATTTTTAAAATTACTTTTAAAAATTACTAAATTGCATATGAAAGAGTTCAAGTTAGGAAAATGGCATTGTCCTTAAAGTAGCATTAATGTTTAGAGTTAGGGTAGGATTAGGGTTAGGGTCACGGTCCTCCTGTTGTTCATCAATTTGCTCGAGCGGGCCCAGTAACGTCTCCATTGTGACACTTGTTACTGTGTTTGGCATATTGAATACGTCAGGGGTAGCTTGCCAGGCTTTGCCCTCGGGCGAGATACTCTCAGTAGCTTGCCCGGCTCTCTGAGAGGGGCGGAGGAATCGAACTCGGGTCGGCCATGTTTGCTGTAAAGGTAAAAAAGGTAAAGGCCCTCCCGTTGATCATCGATTTGCTCGAGAGGGCCCAGTAACGTCTCCATTGGAGACTTTGTTGTTACTGTGTCTGGCATATTGAATACTCTCGGTAGCTTGCCGGGCTCTCAGAGAGGGGCGGAGGAATTGAACTCGGGTCGGCCATGTTGGTCGCTTGTAAGGCGAACGCCCTACCGCTGTGCTATCGCTCCAGCCCTAAAGGAGGAAAAAAATTAAGTTGCATTAATAATAATAGTATTAATGCAACTCATATAATAAGAATTAAGATGAAAATGTTTGGGGGCCTGAAAGCATCCTTTTTTTCTAATAACTTGAAGTACTTAATGTTTATCCACTTATCTTTATAGCAATAAGAGTAATAGAGGGTAGGGCCGGGGAGATGGTAGAAGGGCATGTGCTTTGCATGTGGAAGTCCTTGGTTTGATCCCTGGAAATCCTTGGTTTGATCCCTGACACTATATGCTTCCTCAAGTATTACAGAGAGTGAACCCCAGGTACTATGCCAGGAATAACCCTGAAGGATTACTGGCTGTGACCTGAAAAAGAGTAAGCAGGAGTAAAAAAAAAATTATGAAAAAACAAAGGGCTTTGGGGGTCAAAGAGATAGTATGGCAATAAGGCCTTTACCTTGCAGATAGCCAACCTGGGTTCAATTCCTGGCATCCCATATGGTCATGCAAGCGTGCCAGGAGTGATCTCTGAGTGCAGACTCAGGAAAAACCCCTGAGCATCACCAGGTGTGGTACACACACACACACACACACACACACACACACACACACACACACACACACAAAATTTTAAAAAAGGAAACAAAGGGCTTTTAGAGTACTCCAACTGTATTTAAGTGCTAAAAACAAAGGAGAATATTTCTATTTTTTTAAAATCAAGATAGCTAACAAACCGTAAAAAAAAAAATCCATAACAAATCTACAGTAGTTCTGTATTGCTCACTTCTTTATTAATTAATTAGCAAGTCTCCCATCCCCCTAAATTGTATTGAGGCACACTTGGCAGTTCTTGCTGCCATCCCTGGTGATGACAGTGTGGAACCTGGGCCTTCTGCATGTGAAGCATGTGCACTGAGCTACATCCCCAGGCCATCCCCCAGATTCCCATACTTTTCCTCCACTCCATCTGAGCTTAATTATCTAGCTTGGGATAAAAATACTGTTAAAATCAAGAGTAGGGTGATGAGTGTGGTGTTGGAAATGATGTATGCACAAAATGTATACTTAATCATATTGCAGATCCAGGTACCTCAATAACAATTAAAAGTAAAGTAAAGTAAAGGCCCTCCCGTTGATCATCGATTTGCTCGAGCAGGCCCAGTAACGTCTCCATTGGAGACTCTGTTGTTACTGTGTCTGGCATATCGAATACGTCACGGGGAGCTTGCCAGGCTCTGCCGTGCAGGCGAGATACTCTCGGTAGCTTGCCGGGCTCTCGAGAGGGGCGGAGGAATCGAACTCGGGTTGGCCATCTTGGCCGCGTGCAAGGCAAACGCCCTACCGCTGTGCTATCGCTCCAGCCCGAACCTAAGAGGGGAGCTCTCTCCTAGCCAATTAACAGTCTCATTGACAAAGAAACAACCTCACTGTTTCTCAATTGTCCAGACCTACTTATGTTCCAGGGGGGCAGGAAAATGTCATTTATACACACCCAATTTTCAGGCTATATTTCATATTAAGATTGTCTTGATTTAGGCACTAGTAAAATGCGACAAGAAAAAAAGCATTCAACACCATCAGAAAAATGGGGAGAAGAAATAAACATAAACTTCTTCAAAGAAGAAATTCAAACGACCAAAAGGCACATGAAAAAATTCTCTTCATCACTACTCATCAGGGAGGTGCAAATAAAAACAACAATGAGATATCATCTCACACCACAGAGACTGGCCCACATCCAAAAGAACAAAAGAAGCCAGTGCTGGTGTGGATGTGGAGAGAAAGGGACTCTCATTCATTGTTGGTGGGAATGCTGACTGGTCCAGCGTTTATGGGAAACAATCCGGACATTTCTTTAAAAACTAAAAGTTGAGCTCCATTTTGTCCAGCAATACCACTTCTGGAAATATACTCTCGGGGTCCAAAAACACCCAGCAGAACTCCATTTGTACTCCTATGTTCATTGCAGCACTATTCACAATAACCAGAATCTGGAAACAACCTGAGTGTCCAAGAACAGACAAATGGATTAATAAATAAATAAATAACAGAAAAAAAAAACCTATGGCACATCTACACAAAGGAATACTATGCATCTGTTAAGAAAAAAATCAACTCATGAAATTTGTCTAAAAATGGATGAACATGGAGAGTATCATGCTGAGTAAAGTGAGTCAGAAGGAGAGGGACAGATATAGAATGACTGCATTCATTTGTGGTATATTAGTAGAAAGCTAATATTCACGGTCAGGGAAAACAGGGGGTAGGAGAACTGGTCAATAGTTAGAATCAACCACAAGTGTGTGGGGGGCTGAGGTTAGGTAAGATAGAGAAGATACCAGTATGATAATAATAGCTGGGAATGATTACACCAGACAAGAGCTGAGTGTTAAGAGTAGGTAAAGGAATATTCCTGATAACATTTCAGTATCTGTATTGTAAACCACAATGCCCAAAAGGACAGAGAGAGAGAGAGAGAGAGAGAAGAGAAGAAAAGTGTCTGCCATTACTGCAGGCTGGGGTGGGGATGATGGGAGGGAAATTTGGGGATACTGGTTCTGGGAACTACATACTGGTGGAGGGATGGGTGTTGGAACACTGTATGACTGACACCTAATCATGAACAGCTTTGTAAGGGTCTATCTCACAGTAGTTCAATTAAAAACAATTTTTTTCAATATTGTCTTGATTTGTTTGGGTCTTTTTTTGGTTTGGAGACCACACCCAGAGGTGCACATGTTCATCTATATGTAAGGCAGCACCTAAATCCTGTACTATCTCTCAGCTACTCATTTTAAGATTTAAAGCTAACTTAAGGTCTTGCACAAGGAGTTGGGGGTCAAAGCAATAATACAGCAGATAGTGCACTTCCTTTGCACATGGCTGGCCCGGGTTTTATCCCTGGTACCCCATATGCTTCCCTGAGCCCTACTAGGAGTCATCTTTGAGCACAGAGCCAAGAATAAGCCCACTTCCCCCGGCAAGGGAGTTCAAACTGACCAGGATACTGAGAGCACCACTATAAACTATGGCAGGTGGTAGCCATTAGGAGACCCACCTTACATGAGTTAAAAAAAAAAAAAAGTTACTAAAATTTGAAAAAAAAATATGCTTACCTCAATCACTTTGGGGAAAAGTGTGGAAGTTTCTTTATAAACTAAGCATAGACCTACCCTATGACCCAGCACTTCCACTCCTAGGAATTTGCCTAAGAGTATTAAAAACACATGTCCACACAAAGCCTTGTTAGAACATTTATAGCAGCATTATTCATGATGGCTCCAAACCAGAAACAACTACAATTATCCATCAGCCTGGGACAGGATAGCAAACTGCAATATACTCATGCAACACAGTTCTAACCAGCATAAAGCAATAAACTGCTGATGCATTCAATGATAGGGAAGATATTCAAACAATCAGCTGGAGACCCCCAGGGTATATCATCCAATTTATACAAAATTCCAGACTGAGAAAAGTTTAACTATGGTTGAAAAGATTAGAAAAGCGACTGGTAAACGGGGATGAGGATTTACTGGGTAGTGTTAGATGATTTATATTCTGTGTCAAAATTCTAGACACTCATTTTCCTACCTGCTTGCTCCAGGAAAACATCACAGGCAGCCAGAGTGTATAGCGTTAGGCACAAGATGAACTACACAGGCATGCACAAACATTTCAGGCTAGAACATTTTTATTTCCTTATTTTTTAAAATATTGGGTACCAGAGAAATAGTACAGAGGGTGCTCGCCTTGCATTTGGGCCAGCCGGGTTTGATCGCCAGCATCCCTTTATGATGACCTGAGTATTTCCAGGCGTGATCTGAGCCCTGAGCACAAAGCCAGGAGTAACAAGATCTTTAAAGTGGTCACCCTTCCTATCGGTGAAAAAGAAGTCACTAGTATAGGCCAAAATCCAGCAAGACCGGTGTCCTTGTAAGGAAAATAAATTATGGGTCAGAGAGATTGTCCAATGGTAAGACACTTGCCTTGCATGCATCCAATGCAGGTTTCACCCTCCACATCACTTATGGTCCCTGAGAACCGCCAGGAGAGGATAAACCACTACAGACTGCCAGGTGCAACCTCTCCTGCCAGGAGGGAAAAAGAAGACCCAGAGGGAGGATGGTACGAAGATACAGGGAGAGGAGAGTTACCGACAAGTCAGAGGGGAGGATAATCCAGCCCTGTGACACCTGGATCTTAGACTCCAGTCTGCAGAAGCAGCAGAAAAGCAATCCTGTTGTTTTAGTCACTCGTATCTTGTTATGGAAGCCCAAGCAAACTAATGTCAGTGAGAAGGCACTGAGTATGTCCAAGTCACCTTAGATAGTTGTTAGTTTTGGTTTTTGTTTTAATGAGGTTAACTAGGGCTGAAGCAATATCACAGTGGTAGGGTGTTTGCCTTGCACGACGACCTGAGTTCAATTCCTCTGCCCCCCTCAGAGAGCCGGGCAAGCTACTGAGAGTATCTCGCCCACAAAGCCTGGCAAGCTACTGTGACATATTCGATCCAAACCCAGTAACAAGTCTCACAATGGAGACATTACTGGTGCCTACTAGAGCAAATTGATGAACAACGGGAGGACAGTGCTACAACGCTACAGAGGTTAACTAGTGAATCTGAAAAGATAGTACAGCTAATAGGGCATTTGCCTTGCACGGAGCTGACCTGGATGTGGTGGTCTCCCGAGCTCCACCAGGAGTGATCCCTGACCACAGAGGCAGCAGTAAGCCCTGAGCATTGCCAGGTGTTGCCCCTCCAAACCAAACACAGACCAAAAAGAAGTTTCCTTAGTAAGCATTTTTGCTATTATCGTTGTATTTCCCTTACATCCAAGGGACATCGGTTGCATGTGGTACAGATTGAAACTCGGAGGACCCTGGCTGACCACATTTCTCTGACCACAAGGATTTCAGTGAGACATTTCTGGCAAATGTCATTGCTAAAATAAGTCATTTCAGACTAGTTGTTTTCCTATTCAACCGCTCGAGTGTTACAAAACTGAATTAAGGTTGGTGGGCGTGCACTCAAATTCCAGGGTCCTCTGGAGAGCTCCTGCAGTCACCACCTTCCTTACAAATGCACACAAAGCCCCTTCGGTCATCCATTCTGGAGACTTCTCAAGCTCAACCTGAAACTTAAACTGTGTGCAGATCCCTAAGTCACCTTTCCTGTTATGTTGGAAAATCTGGAACTCATTTGCCCATCTCGGTCTTTTCCCATTTCCCCCCATCTCTCCCATCCAGATAAGCCTGTGATCACATCTGTGAGTTCTCTCTGGGCTCTGGGGTGTCATTGATCTAAGCCAACAAGTCTGCTCCCATTTTAAAGAGCTCAATGCTCTCTTCGTCAGTCTTGGACGGAAGATCATTCTGCTGGAGAGAGAAGGCAAAGATTTATCACTTGTGCTCTTTTATCATAAATGCAAGACTCATTTTTCATTTGTAATGTAACAATGTTTTTGTTTTCTGGTTCTTCCAGTGAAAAAATTTATGTCACAAACATTCTTTATACTGCAAAAATCTCAGTATGTTGATATCAGTTTAATTTGAAATATATTAATTATTCCCCTTCTATGAGATCCATTGATATGGATGATATAATAATTTATATTTTTATAAACTCGGTAATTCCGGTATAGCCCTATTTTTCCCTCCCTCAGGTTTGGAACTTTTCTTGAAACTTTGTCAGATACTACAAACAATATTCTTAGAAGTAGAAGTTTCCAAAGTAAGGCTGGAGAAGTAGTACAAAGGCCAAGGCACTCAGCTCTGGCTGCAGCAATCCTGCTTTGAATCACAGCACCCAGTATGGTCCAGATCAGCTCCAGGAGTGATCCCTTAAGTGCAGAGCCAGGCATAGTCCCTGAGCACCTCCGGGTGTGCCCCCAACCGCAAGGGATCAGAAGTACCAATTATCATGTACTAACTCATATCATGCTGCTCTCCATTAAATAATTTGGAATGTACATGCTTCTTCCCCTCCATGCTTCCTGTGCATACTAGGATTGCATAACCAATGGCTGGTGGCTTACCTAGCACGACTCTGACACAGAGAAGGCTTGCAAACCAACACATTGGTCCCTCCACGATGGAGCTGACTAAAAACCTGACCTGCCCACCAGATCTCCATTCATGTGGGTGAAATAGTCCTGCCACATGGCATTTGTGTTGCCGGCTTCTTCCAGTGGAGGCTTCTTTTTTTTTGCAGGGAAGGGGAACTTATTGGGTCATACCTGGCAATCCTGGCTCTGCATTCAGGAATTACTCCTGGAGGTGCTGGGGGATCATATGGGATGCCGGGCATGGAGCCCTGGGCCAGAGGATAGAACACCAGGTAGGATGCTTGCCTTGCACCTAGCTAGGTTGCCTAGTTTTACAAAGAAAAATATAAAATATTCAATTACACTTGAATTTCAGATGAACAACAAAATTTTAGTACAAGTGTGTCCTATATACTTCAGTAGAGATTTTTAAGCTGAAGAATAATAAGGGATTAGGGATGGAGAGATAGTACAAGTTGTTTGCAGATAGTAAGATGTTTGTCACACCCAGTGGTACTCAAGGCATACTCCTAAGGCAGTCTTGGGAACCATGTGTTCTGGGGATAGAATTCAGGATGGCTGCATGCAAGACATAAGATACACTGTAAACTATCATTCCAGTCCAACCCCACTCCCACAAATGAGGGAGAGAGGGAGGGAGGGAGGGAGGGAGGGAGGGAGGGAGGGAGGGAGGGAGAGAGGGAGGAGGGAGGGTGGGAAGGAGGGAGGAAGAGAGAGAGAGAGAGTTGTCTTGCACATAACTGACACCAGCTCAATCCTTGGCACTGCATTGGTCCCCCAAGCATAGCCAAGAATGATCCCTGAGCACAGAGCAAGGAGTAAGCCCTAGAGAAGTGCAGAGTGTGGCCCTACCCTCAAACAAAACAAAACAAAACAAAAGAATGATCAGGGATAAGGAAGATATAATTTTTTAAGTTTTTCTAAAGAATAATTTTAAAACATTTTAAAGAATAATTTTTAAAAGAATAATTAAACGGTTTTTGATTGATTTCCGTTTTGTTTTGTTTTTAGCTGCACCCAGCAGCGTACAGAGCTTACTCCTGCCTCTGTACTCAGAAATCATTCTTGGAAGTGCTCAGGGGATCATATGGGATGCCTGGGATAAAACCCAGGTTGGTCATGTGCAAAGCAAATGCCCTACCCACTACTTATCTCTCCAACCCCTCAAGAAGATGGTTTGAAGGGCTAAAACAATCTTAGCATGCAGTTTAATCCCCAGCTCTATCTGGTAATCCCCAAATATAACCAGGTATTTCCTTCCTTCCCCCCACAAAAAAAAAAAAAAAAGAATGAATGGTTTAGGGTACTGGGGAATGGTTTTACAGCTAAAAGCAACGGCCCATCAAGCACCCTTTGGATTTCCCACAGCTCTGAGTACATCTCTCCCAGTTCAGTCCCTGAGATGACTAACAGCTCTGCTGGCTAGGACCTCTGACACTGCAACAGAGGATGTGATCTCTGGACTACTGCAGTCAGGTGGATGCAAGCACTACAGCTAAAGTGTATGACCCTGGGGCTGAAGTAATAAAACAAAGGGTAGGGTGTTTGCCTTGCACGCGCAGACCCGGGTTCAATTCCCTGTCTCTCATATGGGCACCGCCAGGGGTAATTCTTGAGTGCAAAACCAGGAGTAACCTCTGTGCATCGCCAGGTGTGACCCAAAAAGCAAAAAATAAAAATAAAAAATAAAGCGTATGATCCATGACAGCACTATAACCAAATTATCTGCAAGTAAAGTACCATGGCCAAGAGTGTAATCACATGTGAGCACAAATGTAGGTACCCAGCAACCCCCAGCAAACACTACAACCAAAATATGCACAAACACCACCATTAAATGAGTGTATGTGTATAAAAGGAAGAGTCTAGAAAGTGTATTGAGGAAGGATATTGTATGAAGCACCCAAAGCATTTGACACTATGCTTCTAATCATTTTCACCAGTTCTCCAGCATACGGCAAAAGAAAGAGCAAGGCAAGTCCTTGTTTGAGAGACTGCAGGAGCTGCTAAAGAAGCCAGAAGCAGGCTATGGAACTTCTGGTCTTTTTCATCCATGTAATGGGAACCATGTGTCTATTCGGCTGGGCTTCAGCACGCACGGAATTAAATGCCACTTACAGTGGGGCTCTTTTCCTCCTCTTTCTTCCTGGTCTCCAGTTAAATGATTTCATCTGCCCCAAACAAAATAAATATAATAATAAAACTGATTATAGTTTGAAGAGAATAAAATGAGGGATAGGAGTATTAATCCTAAAGAAAATGTTCCAAGGAGACAGAAGAATATGGAGAGATTCTCTCTCTCTCTCTCTCTCTCTCTCTCTCTCTCTCTCTCTCTCTCTCTCTCTCTCTTGCAGCCACATGGTTTTAGGGATGAACTCCAAGCCTCGTGCATGCAACACTTGTGCTCCAGCATCTTTCTCTGACCCTCCGGATATTCTTTAAGGAGAGAACGCACACCTTTACTATTTGGCCTTTCAGAATCAATTGAAATGATGATGGACAAAAGCCATAAGTCTACAGAGAAAGGAGGAACAGGGAAGAAAATTGTAATGAAATCTTGTATTTCAGGACATTAAGATCAAAACTTGGGGGCTGGAGCGATAGTACAGCGGGTAGGGCATTTGCCTTGCATGCGGCTGGCCCGGGTTCGATTCCCAGCATCCCATATGGTCCCCTGAGCACTACCAGGAGTAATTCCTGAGTGCAGAGCCAGGAGTAACCTCTGTGCACTGCCAGGTGTGACCCAAAAAGGAAAAAAAAATCAAAACTTGTGATTTGCATTTACAAAGCGATCCCTCCTAGAGATAGTTGATCAGGAGACAAATGCAGGGCAGGGGCTACTCTTTTTCACTTGAAAACTCAAGAAACCTCATTTCCATTCACTCCTGAAAATGATATAGAGGATTTTTAAATTTTTATTTTCAAAGAGTTGTTCACAGTAATCGATTACATCCAATATTTCAACACCAATCCATTATCATTACACCTTCCTACCACCATGATTACAAATTTTTCCACCACCACCCAAGCCTGCCCCAAAGGTAGGTACCAAATAATTTATTTTGTGTATGCTTGTTATGAATAATTGACTAAAAATGATGCAAAAAGATTTTGTTGTATCTCATATTGGAGCCATTAAGCCCTGATATATAGGATTTTTAAAAGTTTAAACAAAGGCCAAATACTTGGAGATTAGGAAAAAAATAAATAAAAGAGACATTATGATGAGGAACTCACCAGAAAAAAAAAATAGTCTATGTCCAGGTCTTTTGTTGTTGTTGTTGTTGTTGTTGCTTTGATTTTTGGGAGCTTCACAGATGGCAATGCACAGACTTTACTCTTATTCTGTACTTAGGAATTACTCCTGATGGGCTCCAGGGACCATATTGGATACCAGGGATCAAACCCGGGTCTGCAACATACAAGGTAAGTGACTTATCCACTGTACTATCTCTTCAGCCCCAACTTCAAGATTTTTTTTTTCTTTTTGGGTCACACCCAGCGATGCTCAGGGTTTACTCCTGGCTCTTCACTTAGGAATTACTCCTGGCAGTACTGGGGGACCATATGGGATGCCAGAGATTGAACCTGGGTCGGCTGCATGCAGGGCAATCACCCTACCCACTGTGCTATGGTTCCGGCCCAAACTCCAAGTCTTATAACATTACTGAGACTTGAAATTTCCTCACCTATAAAAATTACATATGAACTCTAATTTCCTGGATTGAGTGCAGTGGCGGCTAACTATGAGACAGTGTGTATAGGAAAGGCTTTGTAAATGTAAAAAATATAACGAAAGGAAATGTATTTATTAAGTATGGGGCACTAAATGTAGCACAAGAAAGGTAGTTTAGGGGCTGGAGCTATAGCACAGTGAGTAGGGCATTTGCCTTGCACGCAGCCAACCTGGGTTCGATTCCCAGCATCCCAAATGGTCCCCTGAGCACCGCCAGAAGTAATTCCTGAGTGCATGAGCCAGGAGTAACCCCTGTGCATCGCTGGGTGTGACCCAAAAAGAAAAAAAAAAGGGGGAAGAAAGGTAGTTTAATATAGACAAGTACTCTTTTGATATTTGTTTGTAGTACACTGAAAATGTTGGCCAGAAAATCACTGCTATGGAGTAAAGGCTAATCCTTATGGCAAAGAGAATGCGACCAGGGAAAGAGCTTCAATCCAGAGCACATATCTAGCATATTCTAGGCCCTGAGTTTGATACCCCATCCCACCTTCTCCCCCATCACATTGAGTATCCCTGAGTACCACTAAGAGTGGCCTTGGTGGTGCCTGAAGATTAAATTCTTCAGATCTATACCCTTGGGCCTACCATTGCTGGGAGTTACCCAACCCCCATGCATTTCTGGATCTGATCTCCATGAAAGAAAAAAAAAAGGAAATATTATTTCCTCCCCACAATGCTAAGAAACCTCTTATGGAATGTTCATAGAACTTGAAGCCAAACCTGTGTACCAAGGTGTGTGTTCGCTCTATATTATTAGTGTCCATGTATGCCTCCTGCGGTGGTTTCTGAGACATCTTCTAGTGGGTAACATTGGGTTGTCACTGCTCCTCCCGCAGGATGCTTAGGTTTATTGAGTTACTCCCACAACAGTGCTCCTGAAGCACACGCAATTCCATTAGGCACTCCTAATTCTATATTGCTTTTCTCTTTCCTTTATGTCCTTTGCACGGTTTAGCAATGTCCTTTTTGTATAGACACAGGAAGATAGTTGATGATATGCATCTGTAATGGACTAATTGACTTATTGTCAATTGAAGCTAACTGACTCCGAATAATATTCACTCCTGAGCATCCATCATATTTACCTGAATTAAGCCTCAGTTGCCGAAATAGAGTGTTCTTTCTCCAGATTCTAACACTCCCAAAAGGAGGGACCTGGCAAGGGACAAGGAGAGACCCAGGGCAAGCTGCAAGCTACCCTGGCATCATAAAGGGACAAAGTGCAATAAGAAGTATAAGTTAAGAGCACAGTCATGGAACAAATTCTGTCATGACCCTTAAAAGAAGTAATTGAATTAGGACTGTGCTGGGATTAGGAAAGACTAACCTGGCCTGAGGACTGTAGTCTGGGCTAGATAGTGAGATATCCCCAGGAAGAGTCTATCTTTAAGCTTAATATATCTTTTACTGTGTTCATATAAAATGACTAGAAATATTAGTAAGAAGTAAATTCACTGTGATTGTTTAAATGGATTACTAGCTGAGGAAAGGAGAAAGCAAAACACCCTAGATGGAATCCTACCTTTCTCCTAGTAATCTAGAATGCTGAACCCTCAGATGAGATTTTGAAACTCACAAATAAAATTTTGAAACTCACAATCTTCCCTGGTAACCACACAAAATATCCAAGGATTTTTAATATAGAATTGCACTACAGGAATTTCAGTTTCCTGGTTTTGTGAACAAATTCAAGTGAGATAGATGTTATTATTGAGGGAAGCTGGGGGAAGGGTACATAAGAATGCAGTGCACTATTTTTGCAACTTCTTGTGAATCTGAAATTAATTTGAAACAAAAAGTTTAAAGATAAAAGAATCCACATCCAATCGATGCTCCAATTTAAAGAGAACCCAAGCTACATCTGGCATGCAAATGGGCCATGAACCTTACAAGATCGCTGAATTACGCCCCAGCAAGAAAATGCTGCCTCAACACCCTTGCACGCTGCTCTTCTCCGAAGTGGAGTGTTCTTTCTCCAGATGCGTTTTCCTGAACCATTTGCTCAATGCCTCCCCTCAAATCCTTCTTCTATTCCTGCCATTTAGAAAAATTACCAAGTACATTTACCCCACCTTGAAAAAGAAAGACAGTCTAATTATTTTTGCTGGCTTTCAATGAATAAAGTAGAAAATCAGAAGACTGGGGTAACCAGAAAGAAATTCCACTTCATTTTACTTGAGACATGCCGAGACTCCTTGTGCCACCGGCCTGGTGGGTGGAGGGATTTCCTGCGTGCTAAATCACTAATGCAAGACGCATTAGCCCATCGCTTTAGAAGTTCCAGATTTCTTGGCAACAAAGAGATCTGAATAATCCTCTCCACTCCCCTTGACTGTTGGGGGCCTTTCAACGTAGTTCCTAGTGCTCAGCCCTCTTGCCCTTTGATCTTTTCAGGGAAAATGCAAAATACCAAGTTGTTTATACCCTGAACTAGTGGTAGAAGTTCTCCAGTTTTAACAACACAGGAATAACCTGGTAAAAATAGATTCCCAAACCTCACTTCCTGGAATCCCAAATCCATATCCAGGCTGGAGCAAGTTCTATTCAATATGGACAACAGACAACAGAGATTTACACATTGAAAATCACTGGTAAAGAGTGTTTGCTTGTAACAGATAGATGAAATGAGATGAACAGGAGAAGAGTTAAAGCAAAGCAAAGAAAGTTTGAGAAATAATCATAATGCTAAGAATAGAGTATATGAATAAAAGAAAAAGCAGAGGAACTTAATAACAGAATGGAAGAAGCTGGAAATAGAATCAATCTGGGTTAAAGGCAAAATAGTAGAAACCATTTAAGAAGACCAGCAAAGTAAAAGAAAAAAAGGTGTTTGCCTTGCATGTGGTCTACACTGGTTTGGTCCCTGGCACTGCATATGGTCCTCTTAGTCACACCAGGAGTGGCCCTGAGCGCAGAGGCAGGAATAAGTCCTGAGGACCACCAGGTGTGGCCGCAAACTCTCCCCTCACCCCCAGTTAAGTCAGTATAAGATAACTTAAAAGCTATAGAGGACAGATTCAAGAGGAGTATTTGCATCTCAGGAGTTCCAGAGGAGGTGATGGGAAGAGGGAGGAAGAGGAAGGGGAGCCCAGAGGTGGCTCAGTGATAAGACATCTGCTTTGAAGACAAGTTGCATCCCAGACACTGCCACACCAAGCGCAATGCTGGTGGTGCTGCCCTTTCTGACTTTTAACAGAGCTATGCAAGCACACAAAATCGTTGTGATTTAATTTAAGCAGGGAGCAAGGGAGGTAGCCTCTAGTAAACAGTGCTCTACCTTTGTGCACAGCCTACCTCCGCGACCCAGAAAAATGCCTGACATGAGTCAGAACTGGCAAAGTCCGCTAAGGTGCAGGCGCTCACGTGGCAACAGCTCCACAAGGCAGCCAGGTGCTTAAAGCCCACTTGTTCCAACCAACCAAGATCTAGTGGAGCCATGGACACAGGCTGTAGGGAGCAATTGTTCCCAGCAGCAAAGGCAGGAAAAAAACCTTACCTCACTTGGGCTTTCTAGGAATGTCGCCTTCCCTGCAGAAAAGAATTTCAGGAGGATAAAGTTAATCTGGGTATTGTCACAGGGAAAGTCTTGAACTTGGGATGGTCCTTCTACTTCCATAATTATCAGGACTTGAAGAGTTTCTTTCTTTCTTTCATTTCTTCTTTCTTTCCTTCTTCCCTTCCTTCCTCCCTCCCTCCCTCCCTCCCTTCCTTCCTCCTTCCCTCCTTCCCTTCCTCCCTCCCTCCCTCCCTTCCTTCCTCCTTCCCTCCTTCCCTTCCTTCCTCCCTCCCTTCCTTCCTCCTTCCCTCCCTCCCTTCCTTCCTCCTTCCCTCCCTCCCTTCCTCCTTCCCCCCTCCCTCCCTTCTTCTTCTTTCTTTCTTTCTTTCTTTCTTTCTTTCTTTCTTTCTTTCCTTCCTTCCTTTTCTTTCTTTCCTTCTCTCTCTTTCTTTCTTTCTTTCTTTCTTTCTTTCTTTCTTTCTTTCTTTCTTTCTTTCTTTCTCCCATTTGTGCTTAGGGATAATTCCTGGCACTGAACTCAGGAATTAACTTTTTGCTGTGCTCAAGGGACCATAGGAGGTGCCTGGGATCAAAGCCAGGTCAGGTAGTGCGAAACAAGCAAGTACCTGCTGTACTATTTATTGCTCTAGCCCCACCTATAGCTTCTTTTGCTGAGGGATCCAGCCTTTTCTGAGTGGTGCCTCAGTTTCTCCATCTCCAACAAGCTCAGGATTTGCATCTTAAAGATATGTGATTTTCATGCCTTTGTGCTACTTCAGAGCTGGGCATTTTCTTCTTGCGTTATTAGTTTCAAAAAAACTTATTCCAAGGCCTCAGTGTCTATCTGCCAAAAATAAGTATTTGGAACTCTTGGTTAGCACGAGTGTGTGTGACCCTGCTCATCAAAAGAATAGCACTAAAGGGGATGGGGGGAAATTGGCAAATACCTAAATAAAGAGAGAATCCTAAAAGCAGCAAGAGAAAAGCAAAATCATATAGAAGGACTCCTCTGTAGGACTATCAGCAGATTCCTTCATAGAAATTTTGCTAGCCTGGAAGAGTTAAGAGGGAGGACATGCTTTGTATGTGGAAGTCCAGGTTTGATCCCTAGCATTACATGTTTACCCAAGTACCACACGCGAATAATCCCCAGCACCCTAGCATGGCACATTGCACTCTCCACAGAAAGAATTCAACATGTCCAAATAGAAAGGCAAAGTATTCCAAGTATTGAAAGGGAAAACCAAGAATATTCTCCTCAACTAGGTTATCTCCTCAACTAGGTTGCTCTCATGTGATGGAAGACCCAGGTTTGAATCTGGCACAGCATATGGTCCCTTGAGGATCATCAGATATGACCTCTGAGCACAAAGTCAGATGTGGCCCCAAAACAAACAAGAGACTTTAGCTGAGAGACTGCAGGGAGAAAGGTCGTCCTGGGTGGTTACCTGTGAAAGTACAGTAAACAGAAGTGGAACTGTGGAACTGTTATGCAGAATCAGTTTCTGCTTCTCTATTGAAGACTTAGGAAACTTGGTCTTGCCACAACCTGGGGGGATAATACCCCTTACTGGGCTTTCACAGAAATATAAGTTTGAAAATGTCACTCCCAGGAAATAAGATTTCTATGAAAAAAAATTATATATTTGGGAGACGGGAAATTTTTATTCACCCTAAAAACCTTGAGAGCCTTTATTCCATTTTAGAGGATAGGTTTGATTTTAGTTCTTGTTTTCCAAGGACTGGCTTGAACTATTTAATAGTTTTTTTTTTAATTAATTGATTTGTTTTGAAAGTATCAATAGAAATTGATACTGTCTATTTTTTTGGAATATTGTTACACTTTTTAAAATGTCATCAGTGATTAATTTATTGGATAATTTGTATCTTTGCCCTATAAGGAATAAGAATGAATAAGGAGGGGGCTGGAGCCATAGCACAGTGAGTAGAGCGTTTGCCTTGCACATGGCCAACCTGGGTTCGATTCCCAGCATTCCTTATGGTCCCCTGAGCACCACCAAGATTAATTCCTGAGTGCAGAGCCAGGAGTAAGCCCTGTGCATCGCCAGATGGGAGACAAAAAAAAAAAGAATAAGGAATAAATTTCTTATCTTATATAGTATAGATCTTGCTAACTTTGCCTTTCATATGGTTTGATCTGTATTGTTTTTATTATTAGCTATTAATCATCATAAAATGTCCAAGATAACGGGGTTAAGACAGTTGCCACACAGGTGCTTAACCTTGCTCGATTACCCTGAGCACCCTTACAAATGATTCCTGAGCACACACTGGGAGTGGCCCCAAAACCAAACCAAGACAGAACATTTTTGTTATTGAGGTGGTTTAGCGCCCCTTTTTTTAATTGTTGTCACTTTAACTCTCATCCTGTTGTTCATCGATTGCCTGGAGCAGGCCCCAGTAATATCTCCTTTGTCCTAGCCCTGAGATTTTAAAAAATGCCACATTTGAGGCTCTTTCAGAGTCAGAAGAATGAGACCCATCATTGTTACTGGTTTGGGGCATATTGAATACGCCACGGGGAGTTTGCTAGACTCTGACGTATGGGCAGGATACTTTTGGTAGCCTGCCAGGTTCTCCAGAGTAAGAACTGGATAATAAGATGTCGCGTGACCGCGAATGTGGCCACGCGCTTCCAGGAGCAGGGTTTTATAGTCTCTGGGTCTTGGCTGTTGATGGGATTACACTGCATCGGGGGCAGTTGGTGGCCTACATACTGGAAGATGGAGAATCTGGATGGAGGAGGCGTGTGGAGAGTGGTCTCAACATGACTTTGGCTGGGTCCCGGAGGTCTTCAGCTGTCGGGCTCTGGTAAGGACAGTCAGGCACGGGGTAGGAGACTCTGCTTTTTTCTCTTTCGGGAGCTTGGTGTGATAATCTCTGGATCCTGGCCGTTGTTGGGGTTACATGGCAGTTGGTGGGTGTAACTGTCTAGTTACTGGAAGGTCCAGTCCCAAACCGTGCAGGCTTGGAGATCTCAGCCCCGGGTCCCGCACACCTGGGTTCCTCTGCCGGTTCCTTTATGCGTGAGGCTCATCCAAGCGGGTGGAGAGTGGTCTCAGCATGACTTTGGCTGGGTCCCGGATGTCTTCAGCTGTCGGGCCCTGGTGAGGACAGTCAGGCACGGGGTAGGAGACTCTGCTTTGTTCTCTTCCGGGAGCTATCATTCACTTTTTATTATATTATATCACAGCACTATCATTCACTTTTTATATATGATATCATATTATTGCTTTTCTCTTACATTCTTAAAAATATCCGTATTCATTAATTTATTAATGTTATTATTTATTCTGACAGGCTTTTATTCAGATGTTTGATATCAGGTTCCATAAAATAGCTTATTAATGATAGAATTGAGTTTTGGTGGACCATACCTCATGGTGTGAAGGGGCTAATTTGTACTCTGTACTTGGAGAACCATGTGATGCTAGGAATTAAACCTGGGCCTCCTACATGAATAGCATGCCTCTGTTATCTATCTCTCAAGACTTTAATGATAAAATTGAAATCACTGCTGATAGAGTTAGCAAAAACATGCAAATTAATAGCAATAGTTTCAATATTCATATCTTGCTTAAATATGTTATTTTAAAATTATATATATTTAGTTTAGTTGTTAATTATTCTAATAGTCCTGTTATTTAGGCACATATTAAAAATTCCTTTGAAATTAAAAATGCTTTTGATAAAATGTATGCAAAAATAAATGACTATATAAAGACATGGGTGGAGCGATAGCACAGTGGCAAGGCGCTTGCCTTGCACGCAGCTCACCAGGGCTGACCCCCGTTGTACTCCTCCGTCCCTCTTGGAGAGTCCGGCAAGCTACTGAGAGTATTGCTCCCTCACGGCAAAGCCTGGCAAGCTAACCCTGACGTATTGGATATGCCAAAAACAGTAACAAGTCTCACAATGGAGACATAACTTGTGCCCGCTTGAGCAAATCCATGAACAACGGGAGGACAATGTTACAGACAGTGCTATTTTGTTTCAACAAAATACAATCTCTTCTTTGGAAATAATTTTAAGTGTTCTTTGTGTTGAAATATACATGTATAATAGGGCAGGAGTGTTTGCAAAGAAAAAAGAGTGGGGGAAGTACAACCAGGATCTAGATTTCAAAATGCAAAATGCATCTAGGTTTATGAACTTAAACTTTTTTTATTGGACCATTTTCTTTTTTTTTTTCTTTTCCTTTCTTTTTTTTAAAAATTTTTTATTAGTGAGACACCATGAGGTACAGTTGTAGACTTACAAATTTTTGTGCTTGGGTTTCAATTTTACAATGATCAAATACCCATCCCTCCACCAGTGCCCATTTCCCATTGCAGCACTCTACAATAGCCAGAATCTGGAAAAAACCTGAGTGCCCGAGAACAGATGACTGGTTAAAGAAACCGTGGTACATTTTTTTCTTTTTCTGCTGCTGTTTTAGGGCCACACCCCGATACTCAGGGTTTACTCCTGACTCTGTGCTCAGGGATCACTCCTGGCAGTGGTTGCGGGGGTGGGCACATGCAGGGCTGGGATCAAACCTCAGGGGGGCATTTTGCAAGGCAAATGCCTTATTCGCTGTACTATTTCAGCCCTGACCATTTTTATAAAGCAAAAGGTAAATCCTACTTGCTATATTTTATTACAATAAATAAAGATATATATATATATATATATATATATATATATAAATGTCCCCAGATTCCTCTTAAGACTGAGGAAAAGATCCTTCTATCTTTTCATAAAAAAAAAATCTTTAATAATGCTTGTGTATTGTGTACTGGCTCGGCTCTTCACTCGCTACCTGTCTGAATGCAAGGTTCTGTCCCAGTGGAAAACCAGCAGGACCGTACTACTGTTCAAGAAGGGAGACATCCATGACATTGGCAACTATCGCCCGATCTGCCTATTGTCTGTCATCTACAAGTTGTTCACTCGAGTCATCCTAAATAGGATTGGCAGAACACTAGATGAAGGACAACCATGCGAGCAAGCAGGGTTCCACAAAGGATTCAGCACCATCGACCATATCCACACGATAACCAAGCACATTGAGGTTTCTCGGGAGTTCAAGATGCCGCTCTGTTTAACGTTCATTGATTTAAAGAAGGCCTTTGATTCTGTTGAGACGGAAGCGGTCATTGAAGCCCTAGCCAATCAGGGCGTTCAAGCCCAATACATCAGGATCCTCCGTGAGCTGTATTGCGGATTCACTACCAGGATCTCACCATTCTACAAAGAAGTGATCGTTGATGTCAAGAGAGGGGTTCGGCAGGGTGATACCATTTCACCGAAACTCTTCAGTGCCACCCTCGAGAACATCATGCGACGACTGGAATGGGAAGAAATGGGAGTGAAGATAGATGGTTGGCAACTACACCACCTCCGCTTTGCTGATGACATTGTTTTAATAACACCAAACATCAGCCAAGCGGCACAAATGCTGGCCGACTTTGACCATGAGTGTGGAAAGGTAGGACTACAGCTGAATCTTACGAAGACAATGTTTATGAGAAACAGCCTCGTTCCTGATGCCCCATTCGCTCTCAACGGAACGACCATCTCCAAATGCAACAGCTATGTGTACCTAGGTCGAGAAGTCAACATGACAAATGACCTGGCACCCGAGCTGCACGGGAGGAAGAGAGCAGCTTGGAACACCTTCAAGAACGTCGAAGAAATAGCTAAGAGGACGAAGAACCTCCGGCTCCGGGCACATCTCTTTGATTCCACTGTTCTTCCTGCATTAACATATGCCTCAGAGACCTGGGCCCTATGCAAACAAGATGAGAACGCTATTCAGGTCTCCCAAAGAAGAATAGAAAGAGCTATGCTTGGAATATCACGTTTCACTCAAATGAGAGAAAGAATCCGGAGTTCTGACATCCCTCGACAATCAAGAATCAGGGATGCTATCTCATTTGCCAAGGTGTCAAAAATCAGATGGGCTGGTCACATAATGAGATTTAAAGACGACCGCTGGACTAGAGCTGTTACTGACTGGATTCCACGGGATGTCAAAAGACTGCGTGGCCGCCCACCTACCAGATGGTCAGACTTCTTCGTCAAGATCATGAATGATCGGTTTGAGGCTCTTCATGTTCCCAGAGCGAACAGATGCCATTGGGCTACACTAGCACGCGACAGGGACAAATGGAGACGTTACTGGCGCCTGCTCTAGAAATCGACGACTAACGGGAAGTTAAGTGATTAAGTGATTAAGTGAATAATGCTTATTTTCCTTTTAAATGTATGCTATTTGTTTATTGGCCTTGGGGTTCACAGCTGGTGGTGCTCAGGGGACCTGCTCAGTGCGCAGAGGTTGCTCCTGGAAGTGCTCAGGAGACCAACAGTGCAAGGCACAGAGCATTAGCCCATTAAGATTTCTCTCCAGCACAATTATGCAATTTTTCTCTCCTATTTTTCTTAGCTTTTCTTAATACTATCTCAAAGATATATTAATGGGGGGAGGGGTTGTTGATTATTTTACCTTTTTCCCCCCATTTATTTATTTAAGTTTTTGGACCACACCCGGTCATGCTCAGGGATTACTCCTGGTTCTGCACTCAGGAATTACTACTGGCAATGCTTGGGGGACCATATGGGATGTCGACAAGGCAAACAGTTTACTTACTATCTCTCTGATCTATTGTTCTATTTCTTAAAGTCTGTGTCTTTTTGTTGGTTCTGTTTGTTTGTTTTGGGGACATACCCACATGGGACTTCTTCTGGCATGATGCTCAGAGATCACTCCTGGCAGTGCTTAGTGAGCTAAGCATGAGGTATGCGAGGTCAAACCTGGACCTTCCACATGCAAAGCCAGTGCTCTAGCCCTTTAAACAACCTCTCTGGAGCTGCGTGTCAGATTTTGATACTTTATTAGTTGTACAGCTTCATGACAGGACCTAAAGGAATAGCATAGTGACTTGGAGCTCATGCTTTACAAGCGTATGAACACAAGATGAAATCCCTGGTGTTCCACATACACTAAGCATTATCCTGAGGCGTTGTTTCAGCCTGACAGATGAGCTCTCTGTGATTCCCTCCACCACTAATAATTTCTGGCCACCCAGCAGCCAAGTGTGTGTAAGAACGTCAAAGAAGGACTACGTTTCTAGCCAGAACTATAACAAGCATAAATGGGTGAGTCTCCTCACCAAGAAATACAACCTCCGGGGAGCACGTGTGCACACACCACCGCAACCCCCAGAGCACAACTAGACCTGTGTGCCTCAGCTAACAGTGAGTTAGTATGCAAGCACAGGACAGAAACAGCAGAGCTCGGTGAACACCATGGCAGAGTGTCATGGAGCTGATGTGTGACTCCTGGGGAGCACCAGAGTTAAAGCAGAGCTAGCAGTATGGCCCAGGTGGGCAACCCTTAGGCAGCACAACAGTATCAGCAACAAAAACAACAATGACAAAAAAAAAAAAAGTGGGGCTGTAGTGATAATACAGCGGGTAGGGCTGCACCTGGCAGACTAGGTTCAATCATACATGGTCTCTGCAAGTCTGCCAGGAGTGATTCCCTGAGCACAGAGCCAGGAATAAACTGTGAGCACTGGGTGTAGCCCAAAAACCAAAAAGGGAAAATCTTATCTATCTACTAGCCAGGGGATGTGTGATGATATTTTGTATTTTGCAATATTTCCCTTTATTTTTTGTGTAGTTACTAGCTTTTTTAAAATAATCAGTATTTGGGATGGGGCACCCTGGCATTGCTCAGGGCTCACTCCTGTCTCTAGCTCAGGGCTCACTTCTGAAGAGACTGGGGTGATCAAATGGAATGCTGATGGTGGAACCCAGGTTGGCTGTATGCAAGGCAAGCACCCTAGCTGCTCTGGCCCCAGTCAGTAATACTTCACTGTCACTGTCCTCCCATTGTTCATCGATTTTCTCTAGTGGGCCCAGTAACGTCTCCATCGTGAGACTTTGTTGTTACTGTGTTTGGCATATCGAATACGTCACGGGTAGCTTGTCAGGCTTTGCCGTGTGGGCGAGATACTCTCAGTAGCTTGCCGGGCTCTCCAAGAGGGGCGGAGGAATCGAACTCGGGTCGGCCATGTTGGCTGTTTGCAAGGCAAACGCCCTACCGCTGTGCTATCGCTCCAGCCCCAGTAATACTTAAAGACATAATATGTATTTCTTTGAATATAAGGAGACTAAAATAAAATATGTAAGCTATCTTCTGAAGTATCCCTATCTTTCTTGGTCTCACTCTCTAGAAAAACTTGTGACATTTTTCTCTGTTTAGGGTTTTGGTGTTTTGTTTCTGCTTTTCAATCACACAGAGTAATGTTTGTGGTCTTGGTGCTCGAGTGCGAGGGATTGAGTCTGGGTCTCTGCACGCAGAGCATGCACTTGACCCATCAACTCTCTGATCTGGGAGAATCTATTTTCACTAATTCCTTGGTCAGTTTTCTGTTTGTTTCCCTTTCGATCCTCTTCACTGAGCCCACGAGTCCTCTGTGTTGATTCTGCTTTGTTTCTCTTCACATAAGTGTCATCTCAGATGCTGGCTATCCACAAAGCAGACAGAATGAACTAAGTCACTCCAAGACCTATTCAAGGCCCCAAACATCACTATATCAATATCGACTAAATCTGACTTTTGGAGCTGGGAATGTGACCCTGTGGTAGAGGGGGTTTCTGCATGTGTGAGTCTGGGGTTTGATTCTCAGCAGAGGGGTGGGGTAGGGGATGCACGCACGCACGCGCGTGTGTGTGTGTGTGTGTGTGTGTGTGTGTGTGTTCCTGTTTCTCTCCATGTGCTCATAGAAATACAATTATGGGCAAACAAGACAACCTACTCTTTTTAAAAATTGATTTTCCCAGGAATTTGCTGACATTAATAGCAGTTTTCAGTCAAATTTACGTAATATCTGAAAGATTTGCAGAAGGGTTCCATCACAGGTAGCTGTGCTCGTTACTTACTCTCTCTGGCCAGCAGGCCCTTCTCCCTTCTCCTCCAGAAGAAATATTTTTGCATATTTTCTTCATCTTGAATAGCTATCCCTCTTCCAAACTCTTCCCTCTCTAAAACAGTGTTAGGGAGGCTGGAGCGATAGCACAGTGGGTGGGGTGTTTGCCTTGCACGCAGCTGACTCGGGTTCAATTCCCAGCATTCCATATGGTCCCCTGAGCACTGCCAGGAGTAATTCCTGAGTGCAAAGCCAGAAGTAACCCCTGTGCATCGCCAGGTGTGACCCAAAAAAGGACAAAAAATAATAAATAAATAAACAAATAAAATAAAATAGTGCTAGGTAGAACTTTATTGCTTTTAAGGAAGTTGAGGTAAGGTTGGGCCACACCTGGTGGTACTCAGGGACTAGTTCTGACTCTGTGCTCTGGAGTCATTCCTGGCAGTTTTAGGGGGCCAGGTAGGTGGGTACCAACCACAGGAAGTTACAGGGATCAAACCAGGGCTGGCTACATGTTAGGAAGTGCCTTATCCACTGTACTATCTTCTTTGGCCCCTAAAAACTCATCAGACCTGGAGTTGAAAGTGGGATGGAAGCAGAACATTAGAACTTACTTTCTAGGCTAGAGTGATAGCAAAACACGTAGGCGTTTGCCTTGCACATGGGTTTGATCCTTGGCATCCCATAAGGCCCTCAGAGCACTCAGGAGTGATTGTTAAATGCTGAGCCGGAAGTAAGGCCTGAACACCTCTGGGTGTGGCCAAAACAAAAAGAACTCACTTTCTATTCTGACAATGCACTGACATAGGTGCATTCAGGTGTCTAAATAATGTCATCAAGATTATATTTCCCACTCTCCCTCTCAGGTTATATTTGTCTCTGCCTTTCTCTTTCTCTCTCTCTCTTTTAAGATGGCCTCATTCTCTTCTGATAGAAATAGAATCATTATAGATGACAGTCAGCCCCAGACTTCAGTACGACTTTATAATCCGCTGTACAACAGTGAGATCGCCCTGCCTTTCCTAATATTTCATACACTAACCTCTCAGGAGACATATGACTGCACTTGCTTGGTCCATGCCAACATTTGCATTGTGCTGACAGAGCTGGGGGATCAGAATTGGGTGTAATCCACCCCCATAGCTGCTCCCAAGGAAATCCTATGGGATCTGAACAGACTAATTCCCCACTGTAAAGAAGAGGGCCTTGTGGGAGAGACAAAAGCAGCAGATGTTTACCACACCTCGACTCTTTGGTATGGAAATGTGCCCTCCAGGGCTCCCTTTCTTTCCCATGGTTCATCCTGCCTCTCTTTAAGGATTATTTCTAGGATTTTTCAGAATCTTTTCACTAAAATCTCTGTATTCCTATGCTGTAAAAGATTTAGAGAACTGGCATTAGTTTATGTTTTCATCCCTTTGTGATTTTTTTTTTGGGGGGGGGCTTTCTTCAATAGATCTCAGGGAGAAGGTAACGTGAGAAGTTACTGTTATAAAAGGCCTTTTGTTTTTGTTTTGCTTGTGTTTAGGATATAGTGGAGACCCAAGAGCAAAGGAGAATACATAAGAATAAGGGGAGAGAAGGAAATGGCCTTGTAAATCGCAATCTTTCAAAGGGAAATGATAGTGACTGCCGTGATTACACACACAACAGCTCAGTGAATTCAGGAAAATTTGACAAGGCAATTCCTCCCGTAAAAATACTCTGTCAACTAGGTATCTGAGTGGTCTCAGAGTCAAAGAAAAATCTTGGCTTTGAAGCCCTAATACACCATTTATGGAGCACTTAAGATGTGCCGAGTAAGTACTGAGTTTCAACGTCTTTGATTAAAACAATGTATTAGCAAGTTAAAGTCTAGCTATTGTGCTGTATAAATCCTCTTCTTTTTCTACACAATATTCTTATTATAAGTGATGATTTCAGAAAAGTCTATTGTATTGATTTCTTTGTAAAAAATTCCTTTCATGTGTAATAAGAGTTGCCTTTTGGTGACATCTTATTCTGTAATATACCATTCATGTAAACTATAATTCTCCCAGTAAGTGCAAGCATAACTGATTCATAGAAAGAACAACGTGGTTTGAAGACATCTCAAGTGGCAAATCAAGAATTGGAACTCAAATTTCCAGTTTCGCCAATCTTCCCTGCTCCCATCTTCTACTTGTTGGTTTGACTAACTACTTCTTTTCCACCTGGTTCACACCATGATCTTAGGCTGCCCTTGGCTCTGTAGGGAAGAAAAAATAATTTTGTTCCCCCCATCTATGTTCTTTACTTACCTGACCTCATAATAAGACAAATCAGCGGCTAAAATAATCAACAAAAGTTTAATAATATGTATGCCTCCTGTACACACAGTAGACAAGCTGAAAAACTTCCTGAAATGGCTTTTCATGAAGTATTAAGAAAAAAGTTCCTAAGTTTGTAACTGTACCTCACGGTGATTCGCTAATAAAAAATTTTTTAAAAAAAGACTCAAGGTGTCAAAAACAGAGAAAAGTAGAAGTTGTATTTCATTTTCAATCAGATAAAATTTACCTGTTTGTTATAAGGTTACAAGTTAAAGAGAAACTGTTAAAAAAATAGTTTTGATTCAGTTTGAGTATGACTGATTTTAGTATTATTTGGAGTTATTACAATCATGCACTGATGGTTGACTCTGGAATCAGAGAGATTGTACAAAAATTGCAACTCCAGCCATGACCCTGGTTCAAGTCCCAGAACTGCTTATGGTTCCCCAATCACTGCCAGGTGTGGCCCCTGAACACAAGGTGTGGGCCCTAAACACATACCCAGGAGTCGCCCCTGAATACCGGAGAACATACCAGAAATCTTTGACATTTGCAACCAATTTTAGAATACCCAAATTATTTAATTACATTTATGTTAATAAGTTCTAAGATGTTTGAACCAGAGCAATAAAACCGGTAGGGCCCTTGCCTTTCATGTGGCTGACCCAGGTTAAATCTTGGCATCCTGTGTGGTCCCAGTGGCCCACCAGGAGTGATCTCTGAGTGCAGAGGCAGGAGAAAGCTCTGAGCACCACCAGGTGTGGTCCAAAAACCAAACCCAAAACAAAACAAAGACAGCAGTCTGCATTTTAAACAGACTATTCCCCCCTCCCACTGACCCTCACCCCGCCCTTTTTTTTCCTTCTTTATTCTGTTATCAGTGTAAATTTATTAGGTAGCAGAACCCGTTTTTTGAGACAATAAGGGATCTTGCTGAACTGGCTCCCTCAACCTTAATAGGCCCAATAGCCAGTGTCGAAGTCTTTCAGCTTAATAGTGATTCAACAAATTAATAAACACATTTTTGTTTGTTGAGCCAACAGATCCAGGACAAAAGGGGAGGATCAGCATATCAACAATCTTGGCGAAACCATGGATCTCCTGGAATCAGAAGAACTGTCTGCCTTGGGCTTCCTTAGGATTAACAGGAAAAAAACAGAGCTACAATGACACAACACATGTAACAAATCATGGATGTAAATGGTCAGACACAGGGTTGATCAACTTATCTCACTACTTGCCTGACCAATTGGGAGTGGCTTGAAAAGGCAACTAGTCCCAGAATCAGGAAAGAATGACAGTCCCCAGGGCATAAAGCACCGTCAGTCAAGAGACTTAACCAGAAATTTCTGTTTCTAAGTGACCACTGGTCCCACTCTTGACTGACATAGGCATAGGTTGAGAAATTTTTTTTTCTTCTTTTTTCGGGGTTTGTTTTGGGACCACACCTAGCTTTGCTCAGGGCTTATTAGTGGCTCTGTGGTCAGAGATAAATCCTAGTGGGGCACTGGAAACCATATGAGGTCCTGGGGATCAAACTGGAGCCAGCTATGTGCAAGGAAAGGGTCCTACCTGCTCAGCTATCTCAGGCCCCAAGAAAGAGAATTCTGTATCATTCCAGCTTTAATGAAGATGGTGGCACAAGGAGGCAATTTTATTTAAAGAGAGGAGAGAGAGAGAGAGAGAGAGAGAGAGAGAGAGAGAGAGAGAGAGAGAGAGAGAGAGAGAGAGAGAGAGCATAGGAATACTTTTACACTTTTTGGAAAGGGATCACCAGATTGGCTCCGTGATGAAAAAATAGAACCCTCTGTGGGTTGATGCCTGAAAAACACTCCCCACAAAGGGGAGGTGAGGGAAGGCAAGCTTGCTTTAGGACCCGTGATCTGGGCACCTGGTGATTAGCTACAGCTACGGGAGTGTGATAGAGTCACGTCTGGGCAGCCAGAGGCAGTCAGAGAGAGAGAGGATAGTGGACAATACACAGCATCTCTGGGCAAGTTTAACTGCTCCTGAAACCTTTCATATACAAAATAGGACAGACAGACCAGACACAGGCCTGGGATTTTTTCCAGGGGAACTAATTCAGGCTGGTTGGTGTGGGAAGGACCTGTAAAGCAGAAGTCCCTAAAGAAGAGCATTAGACGTTTGATGAAGTTGACTGTAAACCCAGTGAATCAGCAGGGCATACCAGCCTACTTTCTCTGTCATCTAAAACACACACAGAGAGAGAGAGAGAGAGAGAGAGAGAGAGAGAGAGAGAGAGAGAGAGAGAGAGAGAGAAAACAACTGAATAGGAAATTAAAAAAGATAATGCATTGGTTGGGAAACACGTCTCCTCAGCACAGGATATAGAACAAGCTTCGGAGAGGCGATGGGGTGGGAGAAGGTGGTTTCAAATGTCCTGAAGCACATGCTCTGCATGAAGGAGATCTGGATTGGGCCCCTTGTGCCACGTGATCCCCCAAACACCCCTGGGAGCAACCCTTAAGCTGTGAGCCTCGAGTAGGCTCTGAGCACTTCTGGGTAGAGCACCCCCACACCCCTGACACTCTACCCCAAATGAAAGGGGTTTCCCCATCCCTTCTCCAAAGCTTGTTCTATATCCTGTGCTGAGCAGACCCAGTCTCTTCAGTCTCTCAGTCTCAGTCTCTGCCTCAGTTTTTTTCAGGAAATTATATTTATGACAGGGAAAAATAAATATAATTTTATAAGAATAAAAATAAAAATAAATATAGTTGGGCTGTAGCGATAGCACAGCAGGTAGGGCGTTTGACTTGCATGTGGCTCACCTGGGTTCTATTCCTCCGTCCCTTTTGGAGAGCTCGGCAAGCTACAGAGAGTATCCCTTCCACACGGCAAAGCCTGGCAAGCTACCCGTGGCATATTTGATATGCCAAAAACAGTAACAAGTCTCACAATGGAGACGTTACTGGTGCCCGCTCAAGCAACTCGATGAACAACGGGAGGACAATGCTACAGTGCATGACAGGGAAGAGTGAATGTACATAGTTGAGGAACATAAAATGAACACACATAAACACTCATCAGGTGTGTAGAAAAAGATTGTTTGAGGATTATTTTGAGAAGCAGCAGATTGAGGACTCAGGGGTGGGACACACCAAGGGTTGCTCAATGCTTCCTCCTGTTGGGGCGGCTGGGATCAGAACCTGGTCAGCACACAGCAAGCTCCCTTCTCGCTGCAGGATCACTCTGGCCCCAAGACAAACTAGGTTGAAGAAAAACTCTCTGCTTTCCCCCTAACACCACAAAATAGTTCAGAAATTTGTAAGGCTGTCCTCTTCCTTTTTCTACCAAGAGGTGCAGAAGTTAATCACCAGAGAGTACTCTAGATACTTAACCAAGAGAGTACACTAGAAAACCTACATGACGAACTTCTCTAACTCACCTTCTTTAATTACCCCTAAGCTGCGCCCCACAAAAGCCCATCGTGTCTTCCCTTTGTCACTTCTCTGCAGAATTATTACTCTTTTAGAGTTATTGTATGATGTTATATAAACCTAAATTCTATCTACCCTCTCATATCTACCTACTCATCACTGGACACTACCATGCACAAATGATCCCATATTAATAAACTTGCTTGTTTTTAATCTTCATAATCTGTCACCACAATCTGGTTTGTAATCTCAGTCAATGGACAGTAAATTAGACAAAAGATATTTTTTTCTTCCCTAAAATGGACACATCTGAATGACATGCTCTTACTTACTAATAATATAAGTTTTTCTTTTCTTTTTTTGTTTTTTGTTTTTTGGGCCACACATACCAGTGTTCAGGGCTTACTCCTGGTTCTACACTCAGGGATCCGCCCTGGTGCTCAAAGAACTATATGGAGTGCCAGGGATCAACCCCACATTAGCTGCCTACTGTTCTCTCTCCAATTCCTAATACTATAATTGAAAGTGTTTCACTTCCCTTGATTTTCTTGCTGTGATGATAGGAGTCAATACACTGTAGCTGTGGTGCTCCCCAGAGATCACTCTGTTGTACCTGGGATCCTAGGTGACAGTCCTGTTGACATCATGCTTGACACATGCTGAGCAGGGATCAAACTTGTAGCTTCACGTTTGCAAGGCAGGCATTTGCCATTTTGCCATTTTGCCTGAGCCTCTCTATGACATAATTTTAGGACTGGAGAGATATTTTACTGTAGGTAAAACACTTGCCTTGTATGCAGCTGACCTGGCTTTAATTCCTGCATTGGGTTCCTTTAGTACCACCAGGAGTGAGACCTGAGCACAAAGTCAAGAATGAATCCTGGGCACCACCAGATATGATCTAAAAAGCCAAATTATAATTGTGATAATATGTTTCTTTTTAAACCTGGCAATACACACACACACACACATACACACACACACACACACACACATACACCCACACGCGCGCACGCAGCAGAATAAAAAATTTAAACGAATGTCGTAATTTGTAAGGGACTTTCCTAGAGTTGTCCTACATAGATGAGAGAGCAAGCCAATATCTGGACTAGATGCAATATTGTAAAGAGAGATTTCAGGGGGGCCAAAGAGATAGTAGAGTGTGTAGGATGCTTGCTGTGTATATATGGCCAACCCCAGTTCAATCTCTAGCATCTCATATTGTCCCCCAATCCTTCAGTAGTGATCCCTGATTGCACAGCCAGGAGTCAGCCCTGAGCACAGCCAGGCGTGGCTTAAACACAAATGAAAAGGGGATGGGGAGTAGGCGGGGGGGGGGGGGGGGGGGGGGGGGGGGGGAGAGAGAGAGAGAGAGAGAGAGAGAGAGAACTGAACACATGGCTTGCATGCAAGAGGACCAAGTTCAGTACCTCGCATCTCATGGATATCTAAGCACCACTGGGCATAGTCCCAGAGCATCATTGGCTATTACCCTTCTAAAAAGACGAGTACAGTGGGGGTAGTGGGTAATCCAAATGTTGAAAACTCTGATTAAGCAATCACATAGATAAGGTTTTTGTTTTTGTTTTTTGTTTTTTATCATAACATAAGGCTAGGTCAGATATATTAAGGGAAAAAGAAGTAGAATAGGACCAGGGATTGGCTCAGTGGTAGTGAATTTGCCTTACAAGTTTGAAACCTGCCCCCCCCCACACACACACGCAGCAGAATAAAAAATTTAAACACATGATATATTAAATAAAGATAATGCACATTTGTAAATGAAGTTAAAACTAAAAAGAGGGAGAAAATAAAGTGTGTGCTGCCCTGAAAAAGTGATAATTAGAAATGGGAAGGCAAGAAACACTCAGTTCTTTTCATTAGGATTGAAAAAGGGGTTCCAAGCCAAGACACAGATGATCCCAGAGCAGACAAACATATTACATGTTCTTCTAGTCTGGTAAACATATTAACAGAATTAGCTCCCTTTGTCAAAGTTTAACATAGCAAATGTGAGAATTATTTTCAGTGCTTGGGATCAAACCCAGTGTTTCATATTTGTGAAACATATGCTTTACCACTAAGTCATATTCTTGCTCTAGTTTATGACTGTTTTTGTGGGGAGGGAGGGGAATCACCCCCAGAGATAGTCAGGACTTGCCTTTTGGAGGAGGGAGGAAGGATGTTTGAGTCACACTGAGTTCAGGCTGCTGAGACCACATGAGGAGCCCAGAATTGAACCAGGTTGGTGCCATGCAAGGCAAGTGTCTTTAACCCTTTTACTACTGCCCACTTCCTCACCCACAGCTCGTGATTCTGAAGCTTTCCGCATACTTTGACCAGGATGATAACTTTTGCAGTTGGTCTGCCTGCCCTTTTGAGAACATACCCTTCTCTTATTAGAATACTGGGTTGGTTGTCTGAATTACAAAGCAGCCCCTGTTTAGATAAAGGGAGACAGTTACCTCATTCACCTTGAAGTCCACCAGGGAAGCTCTGAAACTTCAGAGCAGAGAAAGCAAACCCTAAGTGTGGTTACTTTGCTACAGCAAAAAGAAACCAAACAGGTTCAACCTGAAACAGCCTATCAACCCTTCCCATTTCTTCAGTTCCAGAGAGCTTGAGGTCATTCAACTAAGGGACATGCTTTTTGTATATGTAACCGACATTCGGCCCAAAGTAAATGCTTGAGCTCTAGGCTCTCAAGACAGCATATAGGTTGGTCCCGAAATACAACATCTCTACTGTTCGTCCCTGACAGTCACACCCACATACATTTTGAGGTTACGGGGGTAGATTTTTCAGCATAAGGAAGGAATCGATTCCATAAACACAAATTGAGAAACCAATTGTTAGAGTAACCAAGGAAAAAAGTTTAGTAAGAAAGCAGACCACAGTGGGCTATGATTCAACAAAGCAACACACACACACACACACACACACACACACACACACAAACAGTCTCTGTTTCTTTGTCTGTTTCTCTCCCTCTCACTCTCTCTTGCATGTGTGGGCGCACACACAAGGCAGCGTTTAAGACTGTTCAAAGACAGCATTGTTTGCTGCCGCTTCTCTACTGAAGACATGAATGGCAAACTGCTGCAAAAAAGAGCAATGATATTAACATGAAATTTGAGAAATAAACTATAAGGAGTGTATAAGAAATCAGAATAGTTGTGTTTGTTTTAGGGCCACACCCGGCTATGCTCAGGGCTTATTCCTGGCTCTGCACTCAAAGATCACTCCTGGCAGAGCTCAGGGGAATACCTGGGGTGCCAGGATAGAACCCAGGTCAGCTGCGTACAAGGCAACGGCCCTATTTTCACTACTAATTTGGAAAAAGAAAGGTGTTCTATAGAAGTCATGGCAATAAGATACTAGTAATTATATTGAAAGAAAAAGAGAAGATTGAAAGGAAGTGATTATGGAAGCTGGCTTAAAATGTCACAGGCAGAAACATATAGTACAAACATCAAAGTGAAGGATTTTAGTTAAGGTTTCTGAACTTGAGTGAAAAATTTTCCCTACACTGGGATAAATCATCATTAGGCTGTCCAAATAAAAAAGTGGTCAATTTTCATTGAGTTGTATCATTAGGGATCCAAAGTATTAATTTATTTAATCTGCACAAGGGACTGGAGCGATAGCACAGCGGTAGGGCATTTGCCTTGCACGTAGCCAACATGACCGACCCGAGTTCGATTCCTCCGCCCCTCTCGGAGAGTCCGGCAAGCTACCGAGAGTATCTTGCCCGTACGGCAGAGCCTGTCAAGCTCCCCGTGATGTATTCGATATGCCAGACACAGTAACAACAAAGTCTCCAATGGAGACGTTACTGGGCCCGCTCGAGCAAATCGATGAACAACGGGAGGACTGTGATTCCGGACCGTGAATCTGCACAAGACACTATTTACTTTCTTAAATTGCTCTCCTTTTCTGGGGGGAAGGAGGTGTTTGAGCCACACCCAGTGGTGCTTAGAACTTACTCCAGACTCTGTGTTTGGGATCATTCCTGGAAGGGCTCAGGGGAATCATGTAGTGTGCTTGGACTAGAACCCAGTTCAGCCACAGGGAAGGCAAATGACTCTTGCCAGCTGTACTATCACTCTGACCCCAACTGTTCAACTTTTAAAAGATCCTGAATGCAGTCAGAAGCTGATACTATTCTTTCCACTTTGAAGGAGAAATAAGTAAAATTCTGAGAATTGGAGTGACTTGTCCAAGGACACATGTCTAACATGTGAGGGACCCTGGAGTGCGGCCATACCTTCACGTGATGGAAACTTTGAGATGAGAAAAACACTTCCTTTGGGGCCCCTCACATCATTATAGAGCCCCAAATAGATCCTCCCTAATGTTGAAAGATTTTGGTAACAGAAAGAATTTTCAAGAGTTGGTACAACAGGACCAGGATATGAATTTTGTATGGAGACTTGTAAGAGCTTTTGTTTTGTTCAAGAAGGAACCTTTCCGGAGCTCTTTCAGTCCTTTGTTTTCAGGGAAGGCTAGTGGTTGTGTAATCCCCACACACCAGATAGGGATGGAAGGGCAAGGGCTATTGAATGATGAAATGCGGTTATTAGTGTGCCTTTCAGTAATGGAAAAGGACAAGGCCTTTGATCTGAGCAGAGCCTTTTTCTTTCGTTCCATTGTTAGGGGATTTCTGCTTACTTTACCTGACAGTAGTGGAGGTGAAGTGGTTGAAAGGATGAAGAGGGCCCCAGCTAACAGAGGTGGATTGAGGTAGAGAACAGATGGCTCAAAGAGACCCCAGCTGAAGGGGTGTGACCAGAGGAAGACACTAGCAGAAATGAAAGCGAATCTAGCTTTGTTTCCCTTTTCTGCAAAATAGTTGCCTTGGGGCCACAGAGATAGTACAGGGGGTAAAGTGCACGTGGTCAACCCTGTTCCACTTCAGGCACCACACACGGTCCTCTAGCACTGCCAGGAGTGACCCCTGAGCTCAGTCAGGAGTAGCCCAAGGGCACTGCTGAGGGTCCACCCCAGACCTCCTCCTCCCACAAAATTGTTGCCTTGTTTTAGCTTCAAACCTTGGGGAAGTCTATTAAACACGATGGCCTTGCCTTACATCCTCCGAGAGATAAGAGAAAGGGCTCTCACATGATGTAAGAAAAGGGAAGAGATTAGAGAGAGGGCAGTGGTGTAGAGAAATAACTCTGAGGCAGTCAGAAGTGAAGGACAGGGAAGCTGTGAGACGTGCTGAGAGAGACAGCTGAGAAGTGACATCCAGGAAGGACGGGGGAAAGGCTAAGTAAGAGCCCTCTCCTACCCAAAGGACATAAACATAGATGGGAGGGAAACTGAACATGCTGCAGACCAGCCGGCCTTTCAGGCTGTGTGAGTAGATTTGAAGGAGAAGCTTTCCTTCTGTGCCACACACACTCCCAAGTAGGCTCCAGGCTCAGGGAACACGGAAAGTCCTGAGGAGGACTCAGGTTACTTTCCTCACTCAGTGAGTGAACTTCCACATGTCCTGAATCTCCGAGGACTAATGTGGATAACCAGAGAACGATGCAGCCTCTCACTGAAACTGTCTCTGTGGAAAATGGGGGTGGTGAGTGATAGCAAATTATGGGAAATGAAACCACACAAAAGTCACATAACTGCAACCATAAGGAAAACGATTTACACAAGTCACAAGGAAATGTGTGCTTTTTTTTTCTTCCTTCTCCAAAAATGACTTTGTCCCTCTTGATGATCTTAGACATCTGGAAAGCAAGGCTATTATCTGGATCATTGCTCGCATCAGAAGAATTCGGATCCAGTAGGCAGTCTTTTGTCTCAAGAGTACAGTAGGAATCTTAATCATCAAAACAGACTTTAATTACTTACTTTTGAGAAAGTTCAATTTATACCTCTGACATTATCCATGAGGGGAAAAAAAGCCATGAACAGTTGGTGACTACTGTTAATAATAGTGTATTACATATTTAAAAGTTACTAAAAAGTTTTGGGGGGAGGGGTCAGAGATGAAATCCAGGACCTCACATATGGAAGCCAGTCACTCTGGGGCTGAGTCAGTCTCAGCTCATGAAAGAGGTTAGGTTTTTACTTACTTAATCTTCTTTTTGTTTGTTTGGTGAGCTCTCCCAAGTGATACCCCTGAGGAACCTCAGGGATTTTCAGGCCACCAGCCCATTGGTTCAATGGGAGGTGCCCGGGGCTGTGAGCTCCTCAGGCTCTGGTACTGCCTGCCAGGGATCCCCAGGGCTCTCCCAGCAGTGCTCGGGAGACTCCACAGCTGCACACAGTGACACTTGTGTTGAGGATAGATTTGGGGCTAAGAGGTAGCTAGGAGATAGTTAGTACCTGACTCACTGTACTATCTCCTAGCCCCAAACTACCTAAATTGGAGGGGGTGGGAGGGTTGGGTCATATCCAGCATTACTCATTCCTTATTCCTCACATGGTGCTTAGGGATCAAGCAAAGTGCCAGGGCATTCAATCTCTCCAGCCCTATCTCTCCAGCCTAGAGGGAGATCTGAAAAGTTCTCTGTTGGGACTAGAACAACAGTACAACAGGTAGGGCACTTGCCTTGTACACAGATTCCATCCCCAGCACTCCTCAGCACTGCTACGAGTGATTACTGAGCAGTCAGGAACAAACCCTGAGTGCAGTCGGGTGTGGCCCCAAACAAAGAAAGTTCTTTTTTCTTTTCTTTCTTTTTTTTTTTCTGGCCAGGGAGATAACTTTGAGGACTAGTGTGCCCGAAGCCCAGCTTTGACCCCAGGCGCCACTGGGAGTGTCTCCCCTAGGGGAAAGCTTGGTCCACACCCAGAAGTGCGCAGGGCTTCCTCCTGGCTCTGTGTCCAAGGATCAGGGGATTGACCATGTGTGGAGCTTGGGGATAAATCCAGTTTGATTGCCTACAAGGCAAGTACCTTACATACTCTACTATTTCTCTGACTCTATGTGTACATATCTGAGAAATCATCCTCTGAAATAAAACATTTAATTGGCATTATTGCAACATAGATTCTAGAGTTAAAATTCCATTTTTCTGGGGCCAGAGCGATGGTGCAGTGAGTAGGGTATTTGCCTTGCATGGGGCTGACCTGATTTGCTCCCCAGCACCCAATATAGTTTCCCAGCATTGCCAGAAATGATCCCTGAACACAGAGCCAGGAGTAAGCCCTGAGCACTCCTGGGGTGGTCCAAAGACCAAATAAACAAAACTAAACTTCAGGATTCCTTCAAAAGGAATCTTGACTACTTTTAGATATGTGTAAACTAATTTTGATAATTTTTAGCTACTGATGCCATTAAATTAAATCAGGTTTAATACAGTCCTTGTAGGGAAGAAAATAAAGATTTTTAATGGAATTATTAAATATAAAAAAGTTTTGTAACATATAGTAGGCTATCAATAAATGCTAATTAGCATCCTCAGGTATCTGCGCACTAAATGGAGTGTGAACACTCAGCTATTTCCATTGTTTTTTTTGGGTTTTTTTTTTGAGAAGGGTGCCCCCACGCTAGTGCTTAGGGGGCCCAGGAGCTTCTCCCAGAGATTCTCAGCCACTGAGACAGCAGTCAACATGAGGGTCCAATGTTCTTTGGGCCAACCTGGGCTGGAGCCCTCCAGGGCCATGCTGGCCATGCCCACAGCTTCTGGGTTGCACCTGCAGTTCATTGACTCAGCTTGAAATAATCATGGGCAAACTCACATGGCCAAACGTGGTCAACCATCACCACCCTCACATTGAACCCATGTCCCAATTGGAGCAGAATCACTGGGAGTAACCTCCAGACCATAGCTCTCTCCCCAGCATTGCTTGGAGGCTCTTTCCAAAAGGGTCTTTTTTTTAAAATAAAAATAATTAATGGAAAATCAACAACAGGGAACCATCTGGAATAAAAGGGTAATGGGTGGCCAGGAGCAACCCAAACACCTTACCCAATGTGCTCACTCCAGCCCCGTAGACTGGGCTTTGCTGTAACATGCCTTCCTATGGGGCTTTAACTGTCCATTATTTCTGGCTGAGGTCAATGAGGACCTTCCTCCTGCTCATAGAAAATGTCTGCCACTCCTTCAACTGCCTAGACAAAGAAAACTGGTATAGTCAGAATTAGAATTTTTACCAAAAATATTCTTGCTATCAGAGAAACCAATCTATTGGGCAAGTCAAACATCTAATTCCAAAGCATCTGTGGTCCCTGCATCCAGTGTCACCTTCTCATGCTGGGAGTTCCAGTCCTCTCTCGTGGAATCCTCAGTGCATGCCTTAGCTCCAAATGAGTCCCACTTTCTCTTCATTTACTTTAGCATTTACAGCCATGTTGATTCTCCATACATTTATAATCCAATTCATTCTTTTTCTGATATTTTTATTTTGGTGTCTAAGCTATACCTGGAGGAACTCGGGGTTATTCCTGGCTCTGTGTTCAGGGATCACTCCTGGCACAGCTAGGGCGGCCCATGTGGGTTACCTCTGATCCAATCCAGGTTGGCTGCATGGAAGATAAGTGCCTTCCCATTGTCCTTTCTCTCCTCCCCCCACATTCCTCTGGACAGCTTTCATTAGCTCTTGTGGCTTGAAGAAGGAATCAATGAGGAGATTTATTGGCAGCTTCTGTTCCTCTTTGCAAATTCTCACCCCCTCTTTTGTGTGTGTGTGTGTGTGTGTGTGCGGGGGGACAAGAATTTGAGGTCACAAACAGCAGTGTTCAGGGTTTACTCCAGGCTCTGTGTTCAGGGATCAATCATTCCTAGCGATACTAGGGCTTCTTGCATGGTGCTGGGGGTCAAACTGGGTTCTGCTGTGTGTAAGACAAGTGCCTCCAATTCTTTATCTTTTTGGCCCTCCTCTCTTTTTTCTGCTTTTGGACCTTCCCAGAGGTGCTGGGTGCCAACTGGAGAAAGTACAGTAGTGCAGAAAAGGGGGGACGGGGGAGGGGGGGTTAAGAACCCCCCTGTATTCTGTGCATGACAGGTATGCACGCCAGCCCTGAGAGTTATCTCTGGCCCCCAAGTCCTCTTGACCTTCTCTGGGCTCTCATTCACAAGTAGCACACAGCTTTAATCCATACAGATGTTTTCGGCAGAAAATCATTCTTATCAGTCTCTCAGGTCTAATTGGACTACTGAAAATTCGCATCATGAAAATGAAAATATTTGTATCTATTGACCTCCCCCTACGAGCACTGTGTAGATGGTGATGCTAATGTCTTGTAAGAGGGTAAGTGAAATTGTGTGTGTGCCTTTATATTTGGCTGGCATGCTTTCTCTTACCACATCGTCTCTTTTGTGATTTATAGTGTCTGAAATTACTTGTCTAGTAAGTTGGTGTGACAAAAGCTTTGTTATCAACTCCAAGTAATTAAACTGGAAATAGAGAGGCTGAAGTGGTTTGGGATTTGCTTGGTATAGGGTGATGGTTTAATGATTATTTTGGTGGAGCTACTTCTAGGAGGTGCTCCAGGGAGTGGGGTAGATGAATTACTAGTTGATCTCAGCCTGCCTTATATTTGACCCGGGGTGGAAGTGTAAGGGTAGGTTCTAGAAAGAACTTACTTGAAACCACCAGTAAGTGGTTTATTAAACACTGTGAATTAAACATATTGAATAGCTGGCTTTCTCTGTGATTTTTCTTCTCTACTTGTAGCTCAACAACCCCAAGCAGTTCCTATGATTTCTTTGATTGAGTTTCCTTGTAAAATAGTTAGTCCTTGTAAATAGTTTCCTTGTAACTGAGTTACTTGTAAAATACAGATAATGCTTCCACTACATCACTGGATTGATTTTGCAAATCAGATAAATATGATAAGGCTAGTCTCAGAAGAGTTAATATGATTTAATATTGATGGAGAACTACCAGGGCATATTTATATAAATTAGAAGGGCTTGAGCAATAGCATAGTGAGTAGGGCGTTTGCCTTGCAAGCAGCCAACATGGCCAACCCGAGTTTGATTCCTCCGCCCCTCTCGAAGAGCCTAGCAAGCTACCGAGAGTATCTTGCCCGCATGGCAAAGCCTGGCAAGCTACCCGTGGTGTATTCCATATGCGAAACACAGTAACAACAAAGTCTCCAATGGAGACGTTACTGGGCCCGCTCGAGCAAATCGATGAACAACGGGAGGACAGTGACAGTGACAGCTACAGAAAAGCAGTTTTTTAAGGGCTGCCCCCCTGAGCAATGTTGGGAGCTACCCTCAAACTCTAGGTCATGAGTAATAGCCCCTGATGACCACCAGGTGCAGCACCCCCCCAAAAAAAATAACTTTTTTAAAAAACGTTTCTTCCTAAATTGCATTAAATTGTAATTAATTTCTCTAAAGACAATAGTGAGCATCCTGAAATATATCAGCTATATTATACCCTACGTGGTGTCAGTGTCCTTGTCAACATGAACTTGGCTGTGAGCATTGATTTATTTGAATGCCTAACAACCCGAATCGGACAATTACACTTGAATAGATGTGGCTCACTGCTGGCAGTTTCTATCTTTGTTGTCTATGCACCAACATACAATTATGATGAAGAAGAAATTGAGAAGTTCTACATGGAGCTGGAGAAGTTCTATAAATAAGACCACACCTTCTAAAAGATCATTGTCAGTAATTTTAATGCCAAGATAGGACTGAGAAGATCAGCTGAAGTAATTCCACATCAGGACCCTTGGCCTAGAATGGAGCAAACAGGGTGAAAGACTGTCTTAGTTCATCATGTTGACCAAAACCACCCATGGTAATTCACAGTTCCAGAAGGCAGATCTAAACATTGGACATGGGAGTCTCCTGGTGAACAGTTCCACAGTGAAATTTGCCACATCATATTCAATCTCCGATTTTGCCTGACAGATGTTGCTGTTGTCTCAAAATTTCAAATGGGATCAGACCACCGTCTCCTTCGTGCAAAATTCTACTTCACGGAGTGGGGAGAAAGGGCTGCAAAGTTTAAGAAGAGAACTCCCAGAACAACCACCAACTGGGAACTCTTTGGCACTATTGCAGCAACATGGGAAGATGCCATTGTTGACAACATTGACGAAAAATATGATCGACTGGTTCAGCACCTCCATGATTGTGAGAGGAACACTGAGAGAGGGTCTTCAGACAATCTCAAGCTCATTCGCCAATGTGGCTGGGCACGAGCCTCAGGCAACCACAAACTAACATCTGAGCTCGCAAATCGGTACAGAGAAGCGATAAAGGGAGACCTCAAAGAGAGAAGAGCAGCAGTGCTGGCCGATGCTGCAGAAGCCAGGAAAGCATTCACAATGCCCGCCTGTCCTTCACCAACTACAAGACCAAGATGACTGCCCTCCGACGTCCTGATGGATCTATCACATCTTCCCGAAGGGCAATGGAGAAGATTATCCATGACTTCTACTATGGATCTCTTCCATAACCACGTCTACCTGCCCACATACCAAATTCCTCAGGATGGATATGTCGTTCCCAACATTCTCCCTTCCAAAATCCGACACCCCATTTAGTCAGTAAAGAAGCGAACAACACCTGGTCCAGACAAGGGCCGAAAGAACTATGCTTGGGGTATCACGCTTCACTCAAGGGAGAGAAGGAATCCGGAGTTCTGACCTCCGTCAACGATTGAGAATCAGGGATGCTGTCTTGTTTGCCAAGGCGTCGAAAATCAGATGGGCTGGACACGTAACGTGATTTGGAGATGACCGCTGGACTAGAACCATTACTGACTGAATTCCACGGGATGTCAAAAGATCACATGGCCGCTCACCTATGAGGTGGTCAGACTTTGTCAAGACCCTGAATGAACGGTTTGAGGCTCTTTGTGTTCCTGGAGCAAGCAAACGCCATTGGGCTACGCAAGCACGTGACAGGGATGAATGGAGACATTACTGGAGCCCGCTTGAGCAAATCAATGAGTAACGGGATGTCAAGTAATCAAGTGATATTATACCCTCAGCTTCCAAAGACTCACTAAATTGTTTTGTTTTATTTTGGCCATACGCGGGTACTTGGAGACACTGCAGTATCAGAGATCAAACCGGAGGCTGCCATATGTGAAGCCTACATGCGCTGGGCCTTTGAACTATTCCCCCAACCCCGGGACACTTCATTTTTCAGTTCCCACAACTGAGGAAACAGGATGGAGCAAGGAAGTCATGAAATTAGACAACTCAGGTGTGCAGAAGAATTTGTCGTTTATTTTCACCATGACTACCCATCCAAAGCATACCTTGTTGGGCACACCCACCCTTTACCTCTCAGAAAGTAGCGGGGAAAGCTAGATCTCATTCCTTTCCAATATTCCCATTCTTTTCCATTTTTACAGGCGTGTTTCAGGGCAAAGATTTGACCTATTAAAGTTCAACTTTTCCAGTTGAAGAGGTAGCTGAATATGCTGAGTGTATGCTGTGCAGGCAAGAGGCTTGGGTTCATTTCCTGGCACCACGTACTTCTCTAAGCACTGCTAGGAATAGCTCTCAGAGTAGTGCTAGGAGTATCTCCTGAGCATCACCAGATGTGAACACCAAACCAAACCAAACAATGTTCAACTTCCAATTAGAGATGACTAAAATCTTTGTGGGCTAGAAAGATAGTAAAGGATGTAAAGAATTTGCCTTGCACACAGCCAACTTGGATTCAAACCTGAGTTCCCCAAGACCAGCCAGGACCACTGGGTGTAGCCCAAAAGCCAATCAACCAAACAAAAATCTGGTTCAATGAAGGTCTCTCTATTTAATTTTGGGCCTTACTGTACTCAGGGCATACTCTTAACTCTGTGCTCAGCGATCACTCCTGGCAAGTCTCCGGTGGAACTATATTGGGTGCCAGGGATTGAATTGAACCCAGGTTGGGTGTGTGCAAGGTAAGTGCCTTACCCATTGTATTATCTCTCTACACTAGTGATTGTCTTTAAAAAACAACAACAACGCCACTCCTTCTCTTCCTTGAACTAGGAGAATGAGGAGAACCTACTGCTCTCTCTAGAGACCTGTACGATAAAAGGATGCTTACAATGTGAATGATTAGGCTGCCTCTGGTCTTGGCGGCAATGTCCAAGCCTGTTTGGTTGCTACTTGCTCTGCTGGGATGGGTTTGCTGGCCTTGGTCAGTGTACAGTGGGCTCTCTGGAACTGTCTATCTATTGGGCCTATGCCAAAGCACCCTGCTAGGTTCTCACTCGGTGGGTGCATCCAAACCTCTGCTGCCACGTGCCCTCTCCTTTCAACTCACAAAGTCCTCTGGTTCTCAAGCCAGCTCCCCTGTATCTTCCTAATCCATAAGACCTGCAGGATCTTCTGGGCCTGGGAAGCAAGAGCATCAGAGGAAGCCAGACTTCATCCTCCATGATCCCTGCCACAGTGGGTTATCTCACCTCGGCAAGACAGAGAGAAAACAGGGGCATCGGGATTGCTCAGTGACAAAGTTCTTACTTGCTTTGTGCACTTTTGTGAGTGTGAAACTAAGCAGTGCACAACTGGTACTGTCCCGAGTCCTAGCACCAAACCAAGTGCATTACAATCCCCGGTCCCAGCAAAGAAGTGTGTACACACATTGCAACTGAAGTGTACAACCACCAGTAATCACTCATGATAGCAACACAAGAAGGGAAGGAAAGGGAAATTATAGATGGGAGAGAGAAGATGAGAGGAGCTTGCCATTCGTTCCCTCCCCTTCACTTCTTTTCTCTCAGAAAAGACCCCAGAATGAAAGGCTTTGTCCTGCCTCTTCCAGCCTGAAGAACACTCCTCTCCATCATATCCTCTTTCTTCCAAAGGTGACTCGCCTTGGCCTCAGGGTGGGAAGGATTCAGGAAACAGAAGCCAGCTTATCATAAGGAAACACAGGCAGGCAGCTTTCAAAATCATCCTATCTGTTTCAAGGGAGAAAGAAGACACTAGGACAGAGTAATTTCCCTCTGTGGGGAGGTGTCAGGGCCTGAGGGAAGAGAGGGGCATCCAGAGACAACTGGATCCTGGAGCTCACTTTCTGCCACTCAGGCAGGAGGGATTGTTGCAGACTCAGGACCTCAGGACTGTGGTGCTTTGGGCTCTGGCACCCTAACCCACTCAGTCAGTTCTCAGGGAATGTTATTAACCAGGATGGACTAATTTTGGGCTTTGCCCTGACTCATTCTTTGATCTTGTCAAGCTTCCTTGCATAAGTCTCATTTTCCTTCTTCCACAGTAGAGCTGATAAAAATAAAACTACCTTGTAATGTTCATACAATAAGGAGAAATAAAATATATTACAAGGCCCTCAGTGAACTTAGAAATGTAAGAGATAAAAGTTTCCTGATTCATGAGGCTGAAGAGATAATACAGCCGTGTTTGCCTTGCATGTGGCTGTCCCAGGTTTGATCTCCGGCACCTTATATGGTCCCTAGAACCCTGCCAGGAGTGATCCTATTAATAGTTAATTCAAAGGAATATTTCTTTCCTGATACTACACTTGATCTTAGCCAAAAGGCCGACACTACTTCCACTACCCAGCCGTCGCCACACTCCAGGACGCTTTCCGGACCCGCGCGGCCGCTCCAGCCGAGACCCACGCACAACTGAAGACCCACAGAACAAGGAGACCCACCCTACCCAGATAAATATCCCACTGGCAGACTTCCACTCTCGACACTACTTCCACTACCCAGCCGTCGCCACACTCCAGGACGCTTTCCGGACCCGCGCGGCCGCAAGCGGCCGCGCGACACATCATAAGACACTAAATACCCGTCTTCTGGAATTGTCGTACCATATTTGATAGGGTTCAAATATGGTAACACCTACAAGGGTGATTAGAGGTCACCCCAAAAGCCTCTATACCTCTCGGAAAGACTGGCAAGCTACCGAGAGTATTCCGCCCGCATGGAAGAGCCTGGCAAGCTATCCGCTGTGTATTCGATATGCCAAAACCAGTAACTACAACTGGTCTCATTCACCTGACCCTGAAGGCTTCACCGACATGGCAGCACTGAGAAGGATGAGAAAGGAGAGGCCGACAAAATCTCAAGGCCGACCTAGGCTGCCACAACGAAGGAAGACAAAAATGATCGTCTGTACTTTCAATGCACGTACGCTAGCATCAGATGCATCCATCGAGGACTTGATGGTACAAGCGCGAATGATCAAGTACGACATCATTGGTCTGACCGAGACAAGAAGACACGAATCTCACCATGCCGTTTTCGACACTGGAGAAGAATTGTTCCTCGGAACATGCGATAAAAGAGGTATTGGAGGCGTTGGTGTCCTTGTCAACACAAACTTGGCCAAGAGCATTGATTCATTTGAATGCCTAACAACCCGAATCGGACGTTTACATTTGAATAGATGTGGCTCACTGCCTGCAGTTTCTATCTTCGTTGTCTACGCACCAACATCTCATTATGATGAAAGAGAAATCGAGAAGTTCTACATGGAGCTAGAGAAGTTCTATAAAGAAGACCACACCTTCTACAAGATCATTGTGGGTGATTTTAATGCCAAGATAGGACCGAGAAGATCAGCTGAAGAACTTCACATCGGAACCCATGGCCTAGAATGGAACGAACAGGGTGAGAGACTGTCTGAGTTCATCATGTCGACCAAGACCATTCATGGTAACTCACAGTTCCAGAAGGCAGAATCTAAACGATGGACATGGGAGTCTCCCGGTGGACGATTCCACAACGAAATAGACCACATCATATTCAATCGACGGTTTTGCCTGACTGATGTCGCTGTTGTCCCAAAATTTCGAACGGGATCGGACCACCGTCTCCTTCGTGCAAAATTCTACTTCACAGAGCGGGGAGAAAGGGCTGCAAAGTTCAAAAAGAGAACTCCCAGAACGACCACCAACTGGGAACTCTTTGGTACTATTGCGGCAACATGGGAAGATGCCATTGTTGACAACATTGACGAGGAATACAATCGACTGGTTCAGCACCTCCATGAATGTGCGAGGAACGCCAAGAGAGAGATAGCCACAAAAAGTCGCCTATCTTCAAAAACTCTTGAGCTAATTCGCCAGCGTGGTTTGGCGCATGCCTCAGGCAACCGCAAGCTAACGTCCGAGCTTGCAAAGCAGTGCAGAGATGCGATCAGGGAAGACCTCAAAGAGAGAAGAGCAGAAGTACTGGTAGATGCGGCAGAAGCCGGGAAAAGTATTCGTAACGCCCGCCTGTCCTTCGCCAACTATAAGACCAAGATGACTGCCCTCCGACGTCCTGATGGATCCATCACATCCTCCAGAACGGCAATGGAGAAGATTATCCATGACTTCTACTCAAATCTCTTCGATAGCCATGTCCACTTGCCGACATACCAAATTCCACAGGATGGGTATGTCGTTCCCAACGTTCTCCCTTCCGAAATCCGACACGCCATTTCGTCAGTAAAGAAGCAAACAGCACCCGGCCCAGACAAGGTCAGACCTGAACACCTGAAGAACCTGCCGTCAGTACTCATCAATACACTGGCTCGGCTCTTCACTCGCTACCTGTCTGAATGCAAGGTTCCATCTCAATGGAAAACCAGCAGGACCGTACTACTGTTCAAGAAGGGAGACATCCATGACATTGGCAACTATCGCCCGATCTGCCTATTGTCTGTCATCTACAAGTTGTTCACTCGAGTCATCCTGAATAGGATTGGCAGAACACTAGATGAAGGACAACCATGTGAGCAAGCAGGGTTCCGCAAAGGATTCAGCACCATCGACCATATCCACACGATAACCAAACTCATTGAGGTTTCTCGGGAGTTCAAGATGCCGCTCTGCTTAACGTTCATTGATCTAAAGAAGGCCTTTGATTCTGTTGAGACGGAAGCGGTCATTGAAGCCCTAGCCAATCAGGGCATTCAAGCCCAATACATCAGGATCCTCCGTGAGCTGTATTGCGGATTCACTACCAGGATCTCACCATTCTACAAAGAAGTGATCGTTGATGTCAAGAGAGGGGTGCGGCAGGGTGATACCATTTCACCAAAACTCTTCAGTGCCACCCTCGAGAACATCATGCGACGACTGGAATGGGAAGGAATGGGAGTGAGGATAGATGGTCGGCAACTACACCACCTCCGCTTTGCTGATGACATTGTTTTAATAACACCAAACATCAGCCAAGCGGCACAAATGCTGGCCGACTTTGACCGTGAGTGTGGAAAGGTAGGACTACAGCTGAATCTTACGAAGACAATGTTTATGAGAAACAGCCTTGTTCCTGACGCCCCATTCGCTCTCAATGGAACGACCATCTCCGAATGCAACAGCTATGTGTACCTAGGTCGAGAGGTCAACATGACAAATGACCTGGCACCCGAGCTGCGCAGGAGGAAGAGAGCGGCTTGGAACGCCTTCAAGAACGTCGAAGCAATAGCTAAGAGGACGAAGAGCCTCCGGCTCCGGGCACATCTCTTTGATTCCACTGTTCTTCCTGCATTAACATATGCCTCAGAGACCTGGGCCCTACGCAAACAAGATGAGAACGCCATTCAGGTCTCCCAAAGAAGAATAGAAAGAGCTATGCTTGGAATATCACGTTTCACTCAAATGAGAGAACGAATCCGGAGTTCTGACATCCGTCGACGATCAAGGATCAGGGACGCTGTCTCATATGCCAAGGTGTCGAAAATCAGATGGGCTGGTCACGTAATGAGATTTAAAGACGACCGTTGGACTAGAGCTGTTACTGATTGGATTCCACGGGATGTCAAGAGACCGCGTGGCCGCCCACCTACCAGATGGTCAGACTTCTTTGTCAAGGTCATGAACGATCGGTTTGAGGCCCTCCATGTTCCCGGAGCGAAGAGATGCCATTGGGCTACACTAGCACGCGACAGGGACAAATGGAGATGTTACTGGCGCCCGCTCGAGCAAATCGACGACTAACGGGAAGTTAAGTGATTAAGTGATTAAGTGATTTCTTTCCTATAAATATTCCTTAAGTGAGTAGAAAAAAATTAAAAGATTTTTTTAAAAAAGGAATTAATAAGCTATTTTCAGGTTGAAAAGAGGAAAATGTGTTGGAATGGGCATTTGAATTTTTCTTTTTTTTTTTATAATTTATTTCTTTATTGAATCACTGTGGGAAAAGTTACAGAGCTTTCGGGTTTAGGTCTCAGTCATGTAAGTATCACACACATTTCCCTTTACCAATACTTTTTTTTTTTTTTTTTTTTATTTATTTTTTATTAGTGAAAAACCATGAGGTACAGTTATAGGCTTACAAATTTTGTGCTTGGGATTCAGTTATACAATTTTTAACCGTGAACCCCAATAGAACCCCACCTCCCACCCCTCCCAATTCCTGTGAGGCAGATGAGTTCTAGTTAGTACTCTATCTACTTTGACTAGATACATTGTTTCTATAAAAGATGCACAATTATTGTTTAGAGTTTACGACCCCCCCCCCCCAATCAGATATGCTGAAACAGCGTTGTGAAATGATTTGCTCTCTACAGCTTGGTTTAAGAATAAAATGATGTCGCGCGGCCGCAATAGCGGCCACGTGGTTTTGGATTTCTGCTGTTTTAATTATTAACCCTGGAAGTATTTCTATTAAAAGTTAGATAGTTAAGAGATTGGTTTTTGTGCTCCGGGGCCGTGGCCGTGCCGGAGAGCCACTCGTGGGGGGCAGCTGGTGACCTCGGTCGGGCGTGAAGGACGGCCCAGAACGCCCCCCTTCCCATGAGGCCCCTGCCGCCCCCCGCCCCCGGCTCAGACCTGCTGTCCACAAGGCTCCCGTGCCGCCGCCATCTTTCTTTCCAGAGAGGAGCGGGCGCATTTGAATTTTTCTGACCTGGATTTTATGCAAAAGTTTGTTAATTGGCAAAATCCCCACCTTATTTGAGACTTACTCTTTCAAAGAGATTAGTTTAGGTAAAAATTTTCCTCAAAAGCGGAACTGTGATATAATTGGATTTTTGCTAAAACTGACATTTATGGAGTTTTTCCATTCAGGAATATTATAGCTTCATTTTGTGAGTGTGAGGCTGAGCCTTCTTCAAATTGTTGTTTTTCTCCAGTTGCATTTTGGAGTTTTCTATAGAGACCAAATCTTTTTTGCCTTATTCTGTTTTGTTTTTGAACCACACCCAGCGGTGCTCAGAGTTTCTACTGCTGGCTCTGCACTCAGTAATTAATTACTTCTGGAGGTGCTCATGGGACCACGTTGATGCTGGGTATCAAACCCAGTTTGGCAGCGTGCAAGACAAATGCCCTACCTATTGTACTATCGCTCCAGCCCCCTACAAAGTCATTTTTATTACCATATTTTACCATATAATCATTACCAACAAATAAACATGGCACCATTTATTTTATTAAAAAAATTGGTTTCTGACCTCCTTGCATATCATCTTTGCATAATTATGTTCATCAAACCACCTTAAAGGTTCAACAGCCACAGTGGCATATGGGTCCACATTGGTCTTACTACCCCCACTGTTTGGTAATCTCAGTTTTGTAACCAAATGTCTAGAACTTGTCAGTCATGACTGAATACTGTCTATTCCCTTGTTTTTGTCCCTCTGCATGCCACTGATGAGTGAGATCATCTTTGAATGTACTATAATTTATTTAGTAAAGCATTCATTTTGAACTTCTAGGTTATCCTTCGCCAGTGACTTATTTCACTTAACATGATATCTTCCAGTCCCATCAAAGTTGCTGTGAGCCTAGAATTCTCAGTGCACATGCATTGTCAGTTTATTTCCAAAAGAGCACTTATGTGGTTTATTCAGAGCTTTGTAGTACCAACCCATGAACAGTAGGTGCAAAGAAAGCCAGGAACCTGAGTGTCCAAGAATAGACGAATGCATAGAAAAACCAATATGGTACATCTACACAGAGGAACACCACTAGGAAAAATGGAGTCATGAAACTTGCTTATACATGGATGGACATGAAGAATATAATTTTGAGTGAATGAGTCAGAGGGAGAGGGACAGACATAGAATGATTGCACTTATTTGTGGGATATAAAAGAGCATTGCATGAGACTAATGCCCAAAGACAGTAGAAATGAGGCCAGGGGGACTGGTCTGTGGTTGAAAGCTTGCCATATGTGGTGGAGGGGGAGTGTAGATAGGGCAGAGAAGGGAGCATTATGACAATGATAGTTATAAATTATCACTGGAAAAAGAACTGAGTTCTGAAAAGAGATAAAGTGATATACATGATAACCTTTCAGTACCTGTATTGCAAATCACAGTGCCTAAAAGGAGAGAGAGAGGAAAAGTATCTGTCATAGAGGCAGGATGAGACGGTGGTGGTAGTGAAACTGTGGGTGTTGAGGGGGGTGCACATTGGTGGTAGGAAATGTACACTAGTGAGGGGATGGGTGTTGGAATACTGTATGACTGAAACTCAATCATAAATAGCTATGCAACTGTGTATCTTACAGTGATTCAATTCAATTCAATTCAAAAAGAGAGGGTGAGGGGACTGGAGCAATATCACAGTGAGTAGGGTGTTTGCCTTGCACGCGGCCGACCTGGGTTCGATTCCCAGCATCCCATATGGTCCCCCGAGTACCTCCAGGAGTGATTCCGGAGTACAGAGCCAGGAGGAACCTCTGAGCATTGCTGGGTATGACCCAAAAAGCAAAAAAAAAAAAAAAATGAGGGTGAGGGGTGTGGTGCTGCCAGTAGGTCAACTTGTACCTGTGGGGCTTGTGCATCAGCAGCCTGATGGTGACTTCGGGCTTCCTAATACCCCAAAATTGCTGGTGTGCCTCTGGCTGGACCCCAACAACTTGGGACCATGTTCCTGAGAAATTAAACTGTCAAAAGTTAGATATGTGGGAGCCATGCCCACAAACCACCTCTGGCTCAGCAATAGAAGCTCATTTATTGGCCTTGCTTCAGAGACCCATAGATAAATCTTGAAAGAAATGAAAAGCCACAGTTAATCTTGGACACACGCAAGGCTGAACAGACTGGGGCAAATCAGAAAAGGCCAGGTCAGCCTGATGCCTGCCCAAGCAGAGCCTCCAGCAGTCACTTGCTCCCACATACCCCACAAACCAAAATCGCTGCCATGACCCTGGCTAGACTCCACTATCTCAGGAAAAACCTGACGGAGATAAAAATCTGCTGAAAACTTGAATGTGCAGATTTTGTGACTGAAATCTCCAGACTTTCTCAAGGGTTGAGATGGGCTACCATGCCTCACCTCCCTGTACTTTTGGAACCCACAGCAGTCACATCCATAACCCAAAGCTGCTACCCAGTTAAAAAGCTACTCCAGCCTTACCTTCCTGATAAAAATACTGAATGCCCTGAACAAACATAATGACCTCTTAGTATCTGTATTATATTACAAACAATAATGCATAAAAAGAGCGAGAGAAAAAAGAAAAATGCCTACCATAGAGGCAGGCTGGTGTGGGGGATTGGGAGGTGTTGGGAGATGGTGGAAGGAAAACAGGGGACATTGGTGATGGGAAATGTACACTGGTGCAGGGATGGATGTTGGATCATTGTATCAACAGCTCTGTATGGCAGTTCATACACTCACTAACAGCTTTGTAATGGTCTATCTCACATATACTCAATTGAAAAACTTTTTCAATGAAAAAAATTGGGGGGACAGGGGAGAATGAACAAATAAACAAACAAAAGCAACCAAAAAAAAAAGCACAACAGCAAGCAGCCAAAGCAGCTGTGAGATTGCATGACATGGGAATACTTGCATCTTCCTATAGAAGTTAAACTGTACAGTTCATCTGTTGGCAATATGCTGAAACAGCCAACTCTACTCATTTTTGTTTCTGAGGTCACATCAGGAATGAAGAGAAATGAAGCAACTTCTCTGTGAATATGAGATGCAACTGCCATATTACAGTCATTGGAACATATATGTGCAAATAAACCCTTAACACTTATGGGCTGGAGAAATAGCACATCTGGCCTTGCATGTGGCAGACCCACATTTGATCCCAGCACCACATACGGCTCCCTGAGCATTACTAGGAGTGACCCTGAGCAGAGAGCCAGGAGTAAGGCCCTGAGCACTGTTAGGTGGGCCGAACCTTCCTCCACCCCAAAAACATATTAAAAAAAACTACTCGAGCCATTTCTATAAGAGGGTGCTGAGTACTGACCATCAGTGGACATCCATGAGAAATATTAAGTGTCCATCCTTGAAACTGCCATGTGCACAGATAATTATGCACATGAGACTTTACAGATTAGGGGAAAATGGAAACGTTGGGAACTTATATCAAAAGAAACAATTATCAAAAGCTTCAAAAAGACAGGAATTCCGAATGGAGAAGATGGATCTGAGGAGTACACACTACAGCAGAGCCATGAAGTAAACATGTTTTGGCATGAGTGGCAGTAAGAACAGGATGGCAGGTAGCAAAGCCAGTGACAGTGCAGGTCCTGTGCAGACACAGAAGAAAAAATTTTCCAAGTTCCTACTTAACAGACTCCTAAGTTTTCTCAAGTGTAATATTACAACTGTAATGTACAAATCAGCAACAATTAATATCTTAGCTTTTTTTTTTCAGACCACAGAAATGTTCACTGAACTATCATGAAGAGGACCAGAGCTATAGTTCAAAGGGCTGAATACAAGCTTGGCATGTGGAAGTTCTGAGTTTGATTCCTGACACCAATATAGTTTCCTTAGCGTTATTGGGAGTAATCTCCAAGAACCGGTCAGGAGTAGCTCCTGAGCACCACCAGGTGTGGCCCTCCCCCCTCAAAAAAAATATTGAGGAAATGATGTGCATTGATTTAGACTATTCAGTTTTAATGTGTATTCATAAGTATTCCATGCATCCTAACTTGCACAGGACAATGTAGCAATAAATTATTTTTAAGTAATACATTATGTGGGAGAGGAAATAAACAAATATTTCCCTGAAAAAATGACATGGATGACAGTAGGCTTTTGAAAAAGTGTTCATCAGGACTTATTAGCGGGAAAAATCAAAACGACAGTGAAACATCATTAGGTTGGTGAGGATGATATAGGGACAGAGCAAGAGTAAAACAGGTAGGCCTCTTCCCTTACGTGCAGCTAACCCAGGTTTAGTTCCTGGTATCCCATACAGTTCCCTGAGTTGCCAGGAGTGATTCCTGAGTGCCGAGTCTTGAGCACTGCCAAGTGTGACCCAAAAACAACACAAAAAAACAAAAAAAAACTTTACCAATCTGGATGTCCAAAATGTGTGTTTTGTTAGACAAATCATACTTCATTGAAAGGAATATTTCATGACATGGAAAAGTCTATGATGTATACTGTCAGGTAAAAAAAAATCATAACTCTTAAAGTAGAATCCATTTTGTTACATATAACTATTTCCATATAACTGTGGTATAAATATTTTACCTCCCATTGGTATAGATATATAGCTATTAGCTATACATATCTATAAGCATCAATATATATTATTCACCATAGAAAACAAATACATATAATTTTTTAAAAATTTATTTCTTCTTTTTCTTTTTATTCTTTTTTGTTCTTTGTTTGTTTTGGGATCACACATGACAATTTCTGGTAGTGCTCAGGGGACCTTATGGGGTGCTGGGGATCCAACCCGGGTTGGTTACGTGCAAGGCAAGTGCCCTACCAGCTTTATACTATCTTTCTAGTCCCTGAAATTTATTTGATTATGCAATTACTTCTGGATTAATTGTAGCATAACTATGTTTAGTATAATCTTGGGGGATGAGGGAAAATGTGTAAAAATAAAAAATAATCACAATAGTCTTATATGTCACATTCCACTATCTAGTTTTGTGTATGTCCAGCTATAAATTGTTGAGTTGTATGAATGGGATGGTGCTACACTATTGAATAACACTGGTTTGTCCTTGATCCTTTCACAGGGAGCTTAGGTTTATTGAGTTACTCCCACCACAGTGCTCCTGAGGCATACCCAATTCCATAAGGTACTTCTAATCCTATATTGCTTTTCTCTTTCTTCTATATCCTTTACATGGTTTAGCAATGTTCTTTTTGTATAGAAACAGGAAGACAGTTGATGCTATGCTTTTGTATCATGGGAGTTAATTGACTCCAAATAATATTTACTCCTGTGCATCCATTTACTTGACTTAAGCCTCAGTTGCCCTTACTGCCTAACATCCCCAAAAGGAGGGTCCCAGAGAGGGACAGAATGGACACAGGACAAGCTGCGAGCAACTCTGGCATTGAAAAGGAATAGGCTCAATGCCTTAAGAAGTATTTAAGAGCACAGTCATGGAATAAATTCTCTCATGACCTAGAAAGAAGTAACTGAATTAGGACCCTGCTGGGGATAGGAAAGACTAACCTGGCCTGAGGACTGTAACAGCCTGGAATATATAGTGAGATGTCCCCAGGAAGAGCCACTCTTTAAACTTAACGTATCTCTAACTATGCTCATACAAAATGACTAGAAATATTAGTAAGAAGTAAATTTAATATGATTGTTTAAATGGAGGTGTTCGGCTGCCAGAGCTGTCTTCAGGACGGGGAGGGAAACTCAAGCCGCCCCCCTCCAAGGGGCCCCAGCGAGGACAGCCAGGCCAGGGGGCAGGAGACTCCAGAACCAGCCACCACCATGCTGAGACCACTCTCCACACGCATGAAGGTACCTGCAGAGAAACAAAGGCATGCGGGTCCTGGGGCTGAGATCTCCAAGCCTGCTCGGATTGGGGCTCAGCATCCTCCACCCAGATCCTACATCTTCCAGTAGGGAGGGGTCACACCTACCATCTGACCCCCAGCGCCATGTAATCTCATCAATGGCCAAGACCCAGAGACTATAAAACGCAGCTCCCAAAAGTGTGCAACCGCATTTGCGACGACATCTTATTATCTCATTCTTACTTTGAAAAACCTGGCAGATTACCAAATGTTACCTGCCCACATGGCAGAGTCTGGCAAACTCCCCGTGGCGCACCCAATATGTACCAAATACTACTAACAATGATGGGTCTCATTCTTCTAAACCTGAAAGAGCCTTGAATTGGCACTTTTTAAAATCTCAGGGCTAGGACGAAGGAGACTTTACTGGGACCTGCTCGAGGCAATCGACGAACAACGGGATGATTGTGATCGTGATCGTGTTTAAATGAGTTACTAGCTAAGGAAAGGTGAGAGCAATATACCCTTTGATGGAATCCCACCCTTGAGCATATATCCTAGTAATCTAGAGCTCTTAACCCCCAACCCGAGTTCGATTCCTCCGCCCCTCTCGGAGAGCCCGGCAAGCTACCGAGAGTATTCGATATGCCAGACACAGTAACAACAAAGTCTCCAATGGAGACATTACTGGGCCCGCTCGAGCAAATCGATGATCAACGGGAGGGCCTTTTAAACCCCCAAATGAAATTTTGTCCCTGAGTTAATCTCCTAGAAGAACTTCCCCGAAATAGGGGTTTTGCATCTATTTAATGTTGTGATAGTGTTCAAACTCACCTATGTGTACCCCCTTCACAATTTTTGTATAACTAATGCTTTGAAAATAACAAAAGGTCACCAATTCCCAACCAGCCTGTGGCCCTATTTCTTTATTCCTTATTCTCTCATCTGTCCATTGCTATTGCCACCGGAGGGGGTGGGTAGATGGGTGGGTGGGATGGGGAGAGCTGTTCTCAGCCACCAAACGCACTCACACTTTGAACTCACAGTGTACCAGCTAATCCCTGAAACTTAAGCCAGTACCCCTGATATGGTCCTCAAACAAAACAAAGGTATAAAATTGAGAACCAGTGATATTTCTCAGCAGAAGATCACTTGCCTTGCATGTTTGAGTCCCTGGGTTCAATCCTTAGCACAGCAAAACAGTCAAAAAACTATAACAGATAAATTAAAAGAGCAAAAATTGTCAATATAAAATATTTGTTTAAAACCCAAAAGAAAGAAAAGGCAAATGAAATAAAGAATAGTATATAAAGTAGTGATAAATGTGGGAACTATTAAACCAATTATATCTTAATCATTTAACTTTAATTTTAAAATTTAGTTTTTAAAATTAAAACTAAAACTAAAACTAAACCACAGCTGACTCCACCCAGATTTGTTTAGGGATTACTCCTGGCAGTGTTCAGGGAATCCATTACCTAGTTGTACTAGTTATTTGGCCCTTCAGTAATTGCTTTAATATGCGTGGTTTAAAGACATCAATTAAGAGAAAGAGGGTCAAGTCATATGGCAAAGTACATGACTTGAATGCATGAGACCTGGGTTTGATCCTTAGCACCACCAAAAAAGTTTAAAAGAGAGACTATCAGAGTGGGTAAAATAACAAGACCCAACTATATGTAATCTATAATACACTCCAATTTAGTCCTGAGAGATAGCATAGGGGATAAGGGGATAAACCTTGCATGCAGAAGACGCTTGGTTCCCAGCACTGCCTGGTCCCCTGAGCATCACCAGGAGAAACTTCCAAGCATAGAGCAAGGAGTAACTCCCAAATACCTCCAAATATAGTCAACTACCCACAAACAAAACAAGAAAATTCAGCTTAAATACAGAGACAAAGAGAAAAAGTTATGCTGTACTAATACATCCAAGGGGGGGAAAATGCTTATAGCTATGCTAATTTCAAATTATTCGCATAATATCATGAAAAGCAATACTCATGCTAATCAGGCCCATGACTCTAGGAAAAATGTTTGAGGAAAGTAGGAATATCAATGCATGTTGACTATATTTTAGCTGAAGCCTGTGATGGATGAGTCCAGGCAAACATCGGCCACTTTGAAAGCAGTGTGGAATGCAATATGTTTCCAACAAGAGGGTTTTGTAAAGCTTTTCTCAGCATTTTGTAACACAGGATGGAAGCCAGCTAGATTAATAAATTGCTTTCCAACCCAAGTCTGTTGCTTCACATAGCCTCAAGGTATCCTACATAATATTTCTAGTATGACTTAAGAAACTTTCCAGAAAAGATGTAGGTTGTGGTTATTTGAGCAAAGAATTGAAGAAAATATACCAGAAATGATTAAGAATCTACAAAACTGACCTTCAAGAACCCCTAATTCTTCAATCTCTAAAACAATTCTCATGGGTCCTGCAACCAAACCTACAAGAGAACAGTCTTCAGTACCACTTCAGTTGTGGCTATAGAGGAAAATTGATGGAAGAACATCCAGAAGCAAAGCCAGACCACAGAGGACAATGAATTGGAAGATTCCTTGATAGAGTCAGGGTGTAATGGAGACAAATGCTCTGTTGGCAGGGCAGGGAGTCTTCACTCAGTGGAACTTCATTACTGCAGTTTGATCTCTGGCACCCAATCTAGTACCCCAAGCCCCACCAGAAATGATCCCTGTGCACAGAGCAAAGAAAGCCCCGAGCACACCAGGTATGAACCTAAACCAAAAACCTTAAAAACTTAAAAATAAAATAAATCACAATTGTATGTTTTCCTTTGTTCCTTTGCTCCTCCCAGTGGTTGAGGTTGATAGATAGTAAAGCCCTCTTAGATAACAAAGAAGTCATGATGGAGAAAAAAAGTGGAAGGAGCTGGTCCCCAGCACACCTACGAGCTACCAAATCACCCTGAAGTAGCACTGTCCACTGTCCTCCCGTTGTTCATCGATTTGTTCAAGCGGGTACCAGTAATATCTCCATTGTGAGACTTGTTACTGTTTTCGGCATATCAAATATGCCACGGGGAGCTTGCCAGGCTCTGCCATGTGGGCGGGATACTCTCAGTAGCTTGCCAGGCTCTCCAAGAGGGACGGAGGAATCGAACTCGGGTCGGCCACATGCAAGGCAAACACCCTACCCGCTGTGCTATCGCTCCAGCCCCTCCCTTAAGTAATTATAGTCTAATAGTAACAGAAAGGAAAAAATTATTTCAAGTCTATTTAGGTCTGCTAGAGAAACTCAAACTTAAAGCATAACTAATGTATGCTTGTGAGTAAATATGTTATTATTACTATTTTTTCTTAATTGTTCTTTTTATTATTACTAATCACTAATAATAAGAATAAAAGTAACATCAGCAAAAAACAACACGAACAAAGTCTCTACTGTAATCCAAGGGCTGGAAGTTCAGCCAAACGTTGCAGGATATAAAACAGGAAACTGAGACGTCATCAGGAACTGAGGTTATTCTCATCTCTTTCTGCAGACCTGTTTCCTCTACTTGGGTTGGTATATAACCCAATATAACTGAACTAGCCCTGACTTTACATCATTTCCTAACAAGGATAGATAGGGACCTCAAACCTAATTTTTGAGTCCCCAGAATAGAAGGATTAAAGTTTTGTCTAAAAGTCACAAAATTCAGTCAACCCATAGACTGATAGAGGAAGAAAAAGGTCTTAGGAGAGGCTATTTGTAATCACAGGCTAATATGTGATTAATTTATATTTCCGTATTCTGTGTTATGTGGCTGAGATCTTGGGTGGGGGAAGGAATACTCATCCATTGCTGGTAAAATTGGTATTATCATTCTGAAGTGTAACTTTGCAATATCTAAAATCCAAACAAGAAGGGTTAGAAAGACAGCATAGTGGGTAGGGCCCTTGCTTTGTATGTGGCCTACCCAGGTTCGATCCCTTTCATCCCCTGTATTCCCCAAACACTGCTAGAAGTGATTCTTGAATGCAGAGGCAAGAGTAATCCCTGAACATTGCCAGGTATGACTACAAAAAAATTAAAACTGGGGCTGGAGCAATAGCACAGCGTGTAGGACAATTGCCTTGCATGCAGACAACCTGGGTTCAATTCCCAGTATTCTATATGGTCCCCTGAGCACCTTCAGGGGTAATTCCTGAGTGCAGAATCAAGAGTAACCCCTGTGCATTGCCAGGTGTGACCCAAAAAGCAAAAAAATAAAACTACATACGTAAATTTTTGACATATGAAATGAACTTCTAGGGGCTAGATAGATAGTATAGCAGGTAAGGCACTTGCCTTGCATGCAGCCAACCCAGGTTCAAACTCTGGCATCTCATATGGTTTCCTGAGCACCACCAGGAGTGATTCCTGAACAATGCCATGTGTGTCCCCAAAAGTAAAAAAAAAAAAAAAGAAGAAAATGAACTTCCAAAAAAGTTGTTCCCAAGATACACCTTTACTAAATATGAGACTACATATGCTTGATATTATTCACTGCTAAATGGTTTTTGATTGCTGTTTAAATGTTCAAACACAAGAAAATGGTTGAAGTAACCTCATATACACAATAGAGTACTATGCAATCAAAAAAGATAAGGGCAATGCCTATGGACCAATATGGAGTGATTTCCAAAATGTATTCCTTAGGGGTCAGAGCAACAGTATAATGAGCAGGGAATGTGTTTTTCACACAGTCAACGCAGATTCAATCTTGGTACCCCATATAGTCCCCCTAGCACAGCCAGGAGTAATCACTGAGCACAGAGCCAGAGAAAACCCTGAGCAATATCAGGTGTAGGTCCAAAACCAAAAACATAAGAAAACAAACAAAATGTATTTCTTAAATCTTTATTTATGCATTTACTCATCTCTTTACTTATCATTCTTCCTTTCTTCCTCTCTATTGAGGTTGTTGGGATGACCAAGGTCATACACTCCAGTGTGTTTGCAGAGGTCAAACTCCTTTAGTTTTAATGCTTATATCTAGACTCACTAGGGTATCTCTCCTAGCTCCACCCCTAACCAGAGTGGCTGTACTCTTCACTTGTCACACTTACACACCCTGTTCATCATGCTTACTGGGGGTGTCCCACACTTTAGTTGTGGTGCTCACACACGTGCTCACCAAGGGGCCATGCGCCCTCACTTTAGTTGTAGTGACCTCTGGGAGTTGCATCTTTTGGTCGCAGTGCTTGCTCACATCTGGCTGTGCTGTGCCCAATTACACTTTGTATCTGGGGCTGGCAGGCACAAACAACAGAATTGCTACGATGACCCTTGGTGCCTGTGGGAATCCAACAGCACCACCAAGTGTGGCCAAACACCAAATTAAAAAGAATAGGGGCGGGGCCAGAGCAATACTGAAGCAGGTGAGACACGCCTTGCACATGACTGACCCTGGTTCTATCCCTTGCACCACATATGGTCCCTCAAGCCCCTCCAGGAGTGATCCCTACACACAGAGTCAGGAATAAGCTCTGATGACCACCAAGTGTGCTGCTGTCTCCTCCCCCCAGGAGAGATAATGCAGCAGATAAGGTGCTTGCCTTTCTCCCTTACTGATAGCCGACTCAGTTCAATATCCAGCACTGCATATAGTCTCCTGAGTGCCACCAAGAGTGATCCCAGAGAGTAGAGCCAGGAGTCAGTCCTGAGGACTGCCTGAGTGGCCCAACATTTTAAAGCAATTTAAAAGCTTGAATAATAAAATTAAAAGATTATATTTCGAGAGGCTGGGAGGGGATGGCTAAGTAGCTAAGGGGCCTGTTTTACAAGGGTGAGGCTGCAAGTTCCATCACTGGGGCCACCCACATGCACTGCACACAGTCTGAGCATGTCCAGTGTTTGGAAGCCAGGCACCACAATACTGCATGTGGTCTCCAGGGCATGCATCCAGGCATATGAGCACTACAATTAAAAATATGTGAGCACTATGACGAGGAGTCTGACCCCCAGCAAGCACATGTGTGGGCAGAGCAACAACCCCTCCCCCATCCTGGCAAGCACTATAACCTGAGTAAGAATGACCCCAAAGGGAGTACTGCAATCTGATGTGCAAATCTTGGTCATCACAAGGAAGGGAACTGAAAAGAAGAGAAGGGGAGGGAGGGAAGAAAAGGAAGGGGAAGAATCTTTTCGATTGCTTAATTTTTAACAAAAGGTATTCTGACAGTAATTTTCAAAATGTGTTGCAAACATATCTGGGAGTCCCTAAGACACTGTCAGAGACTACAGGTGGTTCAGGGAGTCAAACTATTTTCCTAATAACACAAAGATATTGTTTGTCTCTTTCACTGCACTGACATTTGCACTGCCAATCCAGAAGCAATAGGGGTGAGAACTGCTGGGCTCATCACAAATGGAGGCATCAGCAAGTGCTTTTTATGGTGGGGAGTTGGGTTACCACCCACAGTTCTTGGGGCTCCTCCCAGCTTGATGTTCAGCGGTTGCTTCTGGAAGAGCCCTCAGAACCCTGTGGTGCTGGTAATTGAGCCCAGACTGCCTGTACACAAAGCACACATTCCAGCCTATTGTGCTGATTTTCTGGCCCCTACGGCAAGTACTATTCTCTTATATATACTTTGTTGGGTTTTGGTTTGGTTTGGGGGCCACACCTGGGGGTGCTCAAAGGTTAATCTTGGCTCTGAACTCAGGAAATACACCTGGTGACAGGGAAGAGACCAAATGGGGTGCCAGGGATCAAAGCCAGGGTGAACATGTGCAAGGCAAACTTCCTACCCATTGTACTATGTCTCAGGCCCATAATACATGCTCCTGATATAAAAGACACTGTCACTGTCACTGTTCTCCCGTTGTTCATCAATTTGCTCGAGCAGGTCCAGTAACGTCTCCATTGTGACAACTGTTACTGTGTTTGGCATATCGAATACATCATGGGTAGCTTGCCAGGCTTTGCCATGCAGGTGAGATACTCTCAGTAGCTTGCCGGGCTCTCCGAGAGGGCTGGAGGAATCGAACTTGTTTCGGCCATGTTGGCCTCTTGCAAGGCAAACACCCTACCGCTGTGCTATCACTCCGGACCATAAAAGACAAAGAAGACAATTTCCCTGCCAGAGTCTATTATTACTGATATACACTCTAGGTATAAAAAATAAAATACGAAGAAGACAACTTCCTTACCAGTGTCTTTTTTCTTTTTTCTTTTTGGGTCACACCCAGCGATGCTCAGGGATTACTCCTGGCTCTGCCCTCAGGAATTACTCCTGGTGGTACTTGGGGGACCATATGGGATGCAGGGGTTCGAACCTGGGTCGGTCTTGTGCAAGGCAAACGCCCTATTCACTGTACTATGGCTCGGGCCCGACCAGTATCTCTTATGGTCTGCTGAGCAGCCTTAGAAATCTTTCTCACGATTTTACCAAACATGCCCGCCTAGACTCCAAAACACCTGCTACCCCCAGATTTATGTGAAAGCACAGAGAGGAGCTCTAGAACAGTCTTCAAAAGAAGTGCTAAGATGATCTCTGGCAGCAGTGCATAAACTGTGAAAGTGAATAGGAAATAAAGGCCTCCTGACTAAAGTTTGAGATGTTTGTACGTTTGAAATGCTCCACTTTCAGTGCTACAACTAACACCTGATAGTGTATATTGCTAATTATCTATTGATAATTAGAACTTTTAATAACTTCCATCCACTGTCATGGGCTTTTCAGCTTCTTGATCATTTTCTGATGGGTTGAGAGATGATAGTAAATCAAGGCTCTCTGGTGCAGTGAAGTGTTCTAGCATTTGAAAACTCCTTATTTTTCAGTGAATTACTATTTCCCACCAAATGACCAAAGCATGATGTTATAAAATCAGATGGAGGGCCAGAGTTATAACTCAAAATATTAGTTCATATACTTTGCATGCCAAAGGACTGACAATACATGATCCCTAGCACCTCTAGATCTGACCCCCTAGCCCTAAGTCATCAGAAGCCCCCAAGTATTGCCATGTTTAACACAATTACTAGAAAACAAAACAAACAAAAACAATGAAGAAAACAGTTCAAAGAGTTTTAATGATTTAAGTAACAGAATTTAAAAAAAAAATCATATGATTTATGATTTCACATTACAATTAACTGGTAGGAGGCGGGGCATACACCCAACGGTGCTCAGGGATTATTCCTGACTTTGTATTCAGGGGGTCCTCAGGGGTACCTATGGGATACTAGAGATCAAAACCATGTGTGCCATGTGTAAGGCAAGTACTTTACCTTCTCTGGCACCCACATTAAAACTTTGAAGAAATTTTCACTATTGAGTTTTAGAGTGACATCAAATAGTATGTAATTATCAACAAAGGCTAAAAAATACTCTTTCTCCTTCTTCTTCTCCTCCTCCTCCTCCTCCTCCTCTTCCAACTCCTCCTCCTTCTCCTTCTCCTTCTTCCTTTAATCTCTCTCTCTCTTTTTTTTGGAGGGGGCTTTGCTTTTGGGCCACACCTGGCAGTACTCAGGGCTTACTCCAGCTCTGCACTTGGGATCACTCCTGGCAGACTTGGGGGATCATACTGGGGACTCGACCATGTATAAGGCAAGTGCTCTACCCACTATACCCGAGGTCCTCTTTTCTTCCTTTAAAATTTTTAATTTAATTGTACTTGAGACTGGAGCGATAGCACAGCAGGTAGGGCGTTTGCCTTGCACATGGCCAAAGGGGCTGACCCAGGTTCAATTTCTCCGCCCCTCTTGGAGAGCTCGGCAAGCTACCAAGAGTATCTTGCCCACACAGCAAAGCCTGGCAAGCTACCCGAAAGCCTGGCAAGTTACCCGTGACGTATTCGATATGCCAAACACAGTAACAATTGTCACAATGGAGACATTACTGGGCCCACTCGAGCAAATCGATGAACAACAGGAGGACAGTGACAGTGACAGTGATTGTTCTTGAGGAGGGGCTAGAGCAATAGCACAGCGGGTAGGGCATTTGCCGTGCATGCGGCCGACCCAGGTTCGATTACTTTGTCCCTCTCGGAAAGCCCAGAAAGCTACCGAGAGTATCTCGTCTGCACAGCAGAGCCTCGCAAACTCCCTGTGGTGTATTCAATATACCCAGAACAGTAACAAGTCTCACAATGGAGACATTACTGGTGCCTGCTTGAGCAAATCCATGAACAACAGGAGGACAGTGCTACAGTGCTACAGTGTACTTGAGGTAACATGTTAACAAAACCATCATGTTTATGTTTTTAGTATAAAAAGTTAAGTGCCTCTTTCATCTCCAAAGGGTCAAAGACTGCCATCACCATCCTTACTTTTCCCTTCTTTAATTACATATCTGTTTAATTTCCTGTTTTCTTTTTTTTTCTTTTTTTGTAGGAGTACTGCTATTTATTCAGCCACTGATTAGCTGATTGAATTGTGCATGAACTCCACCTTACTTTTTTTTTCTTTTTCCATTTTTTATAATTTTATTTATTGAATCACCGTGAGAGCAGTTACAAAGCTTTTGGGTCTAAGTCTCAGTCATACAATGAAACACCCGTACCTTCACCAGTGCCCATTCTCCACCACCAAAAATCCCAGTATACCCCCACCCCACACCCTCCCCCTGCCTGTGGGGCAGATGATTTCTACAGTACTCTCTCTCTACTTTGATCACATTCACTATTTCGACACCAGACCCACCATTATTTAAGATTTTACCCCAACACTCAGATCTGCTGAAAAGGCAAGAATAGACAATTTGTGTTCTATTGCTGGTTATGAATAACATATGATGTCGTGTGGCTGCAGTAGGGCCATGTGGTTTTGAAATTCTGAAATTTTAACACTTAAATCTGGAGGGATTTCTGCCAAAAGCCACTGGGTTTCGAGATTTGTTTCTGAGTCTCTGGGATAATGGCCATTGAGCAGCTTGATGAGGAGCCAAAGAGGCCATTCGTGGGCGATGACTTGGGGTCTCATTGGGGTGGGGAAGACAGACCGGGCTCCACCTCCCCCCCCATCCCGTGAGACCCAACAAGTTTCGTCACTGCGGGCCCAAGCCTGACTGTCCAATGGCCTCTGGAGGATGACAGCCGCCAAGTCGCCAAGAGGGAGCAGGCAGAGGGACAACACCCTTTCCTCCCTGGGGTGGCCCAGCGACAGTAACGTACTGTGGAGTCCGGATGCATTTCTGCCAAACGCCACTGGGTTTTGAGATTTGTTTCTGAGTCTCTGGGATCATGGCCATTAAGCAGCTTGATCAGGAGCCAGAGAGGCCGTTTGTGGGCGATGACTTGAGGTCTCGTTGGGGAGGGGAGGACAAGCCCGGCTCCACCCTCATCCTGTGAGGCCCTGTGTGTCTCGTCACTGGGGGCCCAAATGTGACTATCCAGTGGCCTCAGACAGATGGCGGCCACTGGGCCGCCAGGGGGAACAGGCCAAGGCACGAAACCTATTCCCACCTGGGTTGGCCCAGCACCAGTAGCCTACTGCAGAGACCAGACGCATTTCTACCTAAAGCCACTGGGTTCTGAGATTCGTTTCTGAGTCTCTGGGATCATGTCCATTAAGCAGTTCAATCAGGAACCAAAGAGGCCTTGCCTCCAATTATATAGCTGAGCCGGAGGTGGTTTGTGGGTGTGTTTCCCACATACCTAACTTTTGGCCGTTTACTTTCTTGGTAAACTTTGCCCCAAGTTTTTGGGGTCTGGCCAAAGGTACAGCAGCAATTTTGGGGTAGGTATCTGGAAGTCTAAGGCGCCATAAGGCTGCTGATGCACTCGCCTCACAGGTACAGATTGACCTGCTGGCGGCACCATACCCCCTAATTTCCTGTTTTCTTTACATGAGTCTACCAAAATACATTGCAAGATTATTTGTAGAAGCAGAGGATTCAGTTACCTTCTATTAAACGACACATTAGAGAAATATGGGAGGAAAAAGCAATTCTATCTTCTACTCTTTTTTTTTCTTTTTATTTGCTTTTTGGGTTACAACTAGCGATGCACAGGGGTTACTCCTGGCTCATGCACTCAGGAGTCACTCCTGGAGGTGCTCAGGGGACCATATGGGATGCTGGGAATTGAACTCGGGTTGGCCGCGTGCAAGGCAAACACCTTACCTGCTATGCTATCACTCCAGCCCCTATCTACATATTTTTAAATGCAATTTTTTAAATTAAAATATCCACATTTCAATTTCATACCATTATTGTTAATTTAAATGGGCTAATAATATTTCTCACTCTTAATTTCTAATACAGTAAATATAATATGGTCCATATACACACAAATTCTGTGGCTCTTCTATTTTTTTGTTCTTATTATATTTGAGGAGGGCACACACAACGAATGTTCAGGTGGTTCTTTAGAGCGCTTAGGGGACCATTGTGGTGTCAGGGATCAAACTGGGGTCTGAGGATTTAAACTGGAGTAAACTCCAACCAATGCCTTAACACCTGGAATAACACCTGAACTATCTGTAGAACCCTTTTCAGTAATTCTTTTTTTTTTCTTTTTGGGTCACACCTGGCGATGCACAGGGGTTACTCAGGAATCACCCCAGGCGGTGCTCAGGGGACCAAATGGGATGCTGGGAATCGAACCCGAGTCGGCCGCTTGCAAGGCAAACACCCTACCCGCTGTGTTATTGCTCCAGTCCCTTCAGTAATTCTTAATAATGGTAAGAAGTTCTGATTCTAAACTGTTTGAAATTAGTATTCTAATAGAGTGCTATCTATTGCACAATAAATAAGCATACACCTGGGGAGGGGTTGTTTTTTCCAAAATAAAAGCAAGAAGGAGATATTAAAAGAATTGACTTTGATTACCTACATGGCAGGAGCCTACAGAACTAGCATTTCTCTGGGGAATTTTCCGACTTGTAAGACATGAGAGATGGTACAAAGTTGGTTGGCTGGGTGTTGGTGTTTTTTGTTGTTTTGTTTTTGTTTTTGTTCTTTTTTGGCTTTTTGGGTCACCCAGTGATGTTAAGGGGTTACTCCTGCTCTGCACTCAGAAATTGGTCCCAGTGGTGCTTGGGGGACCTATGGGATGCAAGGAATAGAACCTTGGTAACGTGCAATGCAAATGCCCTACCCCCTGTACTATTGCTCCAGCACCCACAAGATTTCATTATGGCACTTGCTTTGCATATGGCTAATTCCATTTCAGTTCTCAATACTGTGTATATTCCCCTAGCACTGCCAGGAGTGATCCCTGAGCACAGAGATAGGAGTATGCCTTGGGTACTGCTAAGTGTTAGACAAAAACCAGACAAACAAAATTTTTTCTCACATTGTATTGACTTCGGTTTCATATTAATGAATGATTCATGATAGGGCCAGAGAGTAGTACAGTGAATAGGGCATTTACTTGCAGATGCCAACCCACTCCACATAGGGTTCCCTAAGCCCACCAGGAGTGATCCCGGAGTGCAGAGCCAATAGTAAGCCCTGAGCACTGCCGAGTGTGGCCCCAAACCAAAAAGATGAAAATCTTGAGAATGTGGGGGAATCATAAAATAAAAAATATATTTTTAAAAATCTAAGTGATTTCAGAAGATTAATAGTCATAGTGAAGAGGGTGGAAGAAAGAACAAACTTCCATAACACTTGAACATAGTATTTTGACCTTATACCCTCAGAATTAAAATTTTAAAAAGAATATTAAATTACAATAGAAGGTTTGTTCTTTGCAGAGAGTCGGCTGGTATATTCTAGGACTGAATAAGTAGTAATTATCCTGGGAGTAAGGGGAAACAGGTTTCTCACTGTCAGATAAGAGAGTTATAAATATAAAAAGTGGGAAGATTGAAATGAGTCCTGCAATGCTGGAATGACATTGGCAAGTATCAGGATGATTTTATGGTTTTCAGCATCTATAGTGATGTGTTGCGTCTGCAAGCTTGCGCATGCGTCTTTCCTTTTTTTCCTTAGAGGAACCAGAAGCAACAACCACGAGTAATAGGCGTACCTACAAATCAGATTTTGGTTTCTAAACAAACAAATGGAGAAGATAAAGCTGTCCAAACAGTGGAATTCCAAAGAGTGGAATGGCAATAAAGAAATATAAAGGAATGGTGTTGGAATTCACCCATCTGTGAGTTATGATAGTATTTGATTCAAGTTACAATCACACTAGCTTATGAAATTAGGGTGACAAGTTTTAAGAAGAACGGTTCATCCCCCTTGTTTCAAAGTGGTTCTTAATTACAGAGGGGAAAAAAAATAATTTCACAGTGGAGACGCCTAGCAGACACCTCCTGACCTAAGGAGCAATTAAAATTAACATTACTGGTAGGGTGACAGGTAAACACTGAAATTATTCACCAGTGATATGATGCACTGAGAAGGGTACAATGCTGCTCTGTGCTGTGTCGAAAATGTTTAGCCTCAGCCCAGCTCTGAGAAAACACTAGACTAACCACGCTGAGGGCAGTTCTAGAAAACAGACCTTTAGGAGTCAGGGGTGTGCCCAGTGGAAGAGCCCTGTGTTTGTGAGGCCCTGGGTTCCACCCCAGCCGCACCACCAAAACAAACAAACTAATGGCCTTTACTCTTCAAAACTGCCAAGGTCGCATATGACAAGACAGACGACTTCAGACTAAAGAAGACTAAAAATAAATGCTGAATAAATATAATATGTGGTTCTGAACTGGATCTTAGCATAGATATCTTTGTTTACTTATGAAGGACTGGAAAAATAAGAATCTGTGGTCAATGTATTTAGGTAATAGCACCATATCAGTGTTAGTTTCCTAATTTTGATCTTTGCATTATGTAAGAGAATGTCCTTCTTCTTAGGAAATTCACACTAAAGTATTGAATTCATGGGACCAGAGTGATAGTACAGTGAGCAGGGCATTTCTCTTGCATATGGCTGACCCAGGTTCCATCCCCGGCACCCCATATGGTCTCCTGAGCGCACCAGGAGTAAGCCTTGAGAATTGTCGAGTGTCCTTGCCAAACCCCCTCCAAAAAACAAAAACAAAAACAAAACACACACGCAGAAAAAAAAAACAAGAAAGGAAAAGAAAGAAAGGAAAAGAAAGAATTCAGGGCACAAGGGATAATATATCTGCAATTTATTCTCCAATAATTCAAGAGGAAAAAACTGTGGGAAAGTTATGAAGGGTGAGGGAAAAGAGAGGGAGACAGAGTTTTGGTGTGTGTAAGGGAGAGAGGCAGAGTCAGAGAAGAGATTGGGAACACCTCTGTCAGTGTTTCGGGACCACTCCCAGCTCAGTGCTGGGCAGACAACATCTAGTTGCATGTTATGGCAAGGATCAAACCTGGGGTTCCAGAATGCAAAATGTGTCTTCTAATTTATCAAGCTATTTCTCTATTTCTCTTTGTTGTATCCTCACCACTTTCTCCTCAGACTAAAATGTTGAAATTTAAAAAGGGGACTGACGCGATAGTACAGCGGGTAGGGCATTTGCCTTGCATCCGGCCATCCTGGCAGTATTGGAAGGTTCAATCCCCTGACATCCCATAGGTCACCCGAGGACAGCCAGGAGTGATTCCTGAGTGCAGAACCAGGAGCAACCCCTAGGTATTGCTGTGTGTGTCCCCCTCAAAGAAATATGAACAAAAGTAAATACAAAAGTGATGAAATTCAGACATGTGCTAATCCATGGATTTTTAAAGGATGCTAAGTAAAATAAGCCAGACACAAAAGGACTGATACTCTATGATTCTTTTACCCAGGATACCTAGAGCAGTCAAATTTATAGAGCCAGAAAGTAGAGCAGAGTCAGATGCTGGGAGCGAGTGGGTGGGAAAACTGAGAGTTGTTTTTTAATGGGTCCAGAGTTTCAACTGGGGAAAAGGAAAAGTTCCAGAGGGTTGGGGAGATGATGCAGGCTTAGCATTTTAGAGGCATGGGTTTGATCCCCAGCACTGTATGGTCTCCTGAGCCCTGCGAGGAAAGATCCCTGAGCAATAAACAGGAATTAGCCCCCCAGCACTGAGCTACAGACACCCCAAAAATAAAACTAAGAAAAAGCAAAGGCCCAGGAAATGGGTGATGATAAAGATTGCATAACGTGAGGTGCTTAATGTCACAGAACTGCACATTCGAAAATGTTTGAAATGATGTTCTATCTTAGAAATATTTTATTATACAAAAAATAAGGCAGGTCACACCTGTCCAACTTGGTCTGGGCTGCGGAGTGGGGATGGGGAGGAAGGTGACTTTTGGTGATGTTTGGGGGCCAGACAGTGTTGGGATGGAATTGAGCTCTTGCGTGTAAAGTGGTTGTCCCCCCAGCTCCCAGATTCATATCTTTATCCTACACATTAGTGTGTGCGCTTGCCAGAACAGATTACATACAAACTGTGGTTTCATTCTACAAAAACATTCAAGGAAGGGCCTCCTTTCCCACCAGTGATCTTGTAACATCTTGCCAATCAAAGTGAGAAACAGCCTATTTAAATGATAGTTATGAGCTGGCACCGGCGGTAATCTTAATCACCACAGTAATTAGCCAACAGCCTGTTTGTAGGATAACGCTTCCCAAGGATGCTGGTGACACCAAGAAATTAAGCATTTTGCAGGCTTTTTCCTTTCACACTCTTTGACCTCTGCAGTGTGAACAAGAAAAATAAAGCAAAAATAAAATAGCTGACCTATGCAATCTAAATTCTGGCAAGGGTTCTGGCCCAACATGGGTTTATGTTCTCATCTAAGTCACTCATTTATTTTTATAGTATAAACAAGAGGAAAATGTTTTCTATACTTTAATTGCCTGGGTAGTATCAAATATCAAGGAACAGTAAATCTTGTCTTATTTTTAGAAATGCGAAGTGTCAAGTGAAAAAATCATTTTTATTTTCATGGGCAAAATGAAAATTTAAAACCTTATTAAACAGACTCTACTAATTTTTTTTTCTGGAGAAAGTTATAAACTTCATCTTCTCATAGTGTCACCCAAGAGTCATTTCCTACAAAATCAGACCCAACCTCATCTAGGTTTAGGAATCTGAGCTTATCAGACCTTTTGAGGTTTACCTTCCATGACTTCCTACTGTATTTGCCAAATTAGATCAGCACATTTAGACTAAGTCTCCAAAGTGTAATTGAGAATAAACCAGTATACCTATTGTCCAGACTTCTAATAAACACTGGGTAGTTGTTCTTCTAGTAGCTTAGAAGAAAAGGCCGCCTTTTCCCCAAATCCTTGTCAGTCCTTGTCAGTCCTTGTGTTTTTTGTTTGTTTGTTTGTTTGTTTGTTTGTTTATGAACTACACCTCGTCCCAGGGCTGTGTTCAGGGCTTTACACCCAGCTCTGTTCCCAGGGATCTTTTCTGGCGGTGCTCAGTGGACCACATCGGATGCTGGAGATTGAACCAGGTTCGGCTGCATGCAAGACAAGCACCCTACCTGCTGTACCATCTCATTCCCGTACACCTTCTCAGTCTTTGAAATTTACAGAATTTTTTTTCTCCCCTTTCAGACTCCTAAATAAATTCATTTTCCCCCCAATTTTTTTTTTCTCTTTTACACCAATTGGCTTAATGCTTCATGGGCAGGAAGTGGGACTACTGGCCAGCACTTATGGGAGTACCACAGTGACCTAGGCAACCTCCACAGCTAAATGTAGGACCATTACAGCCAGGCCTGTCTGCAACCCCTGGGCCTCACTACAAGGACAAGGGGAAAACAAGGGCAAGAAACTGTTTATCCACCCCCTCCTGCACCAAAGTTTGTTTTTGCATTTTCCACCAGAAATTGTTTGATTGCAATTCATAATTTTTTAAATAATTTGTAAAACTATAAGAAGAAACATATTTGGGGAGTGGGTGAGAAACAAATGGGAAAGAAGTATATCTTTAAGTCACATTAGAGACTGAAATTGTCCTGAACTACATTATTAGTAAGAAAAATAGGGAGGCTCTCTTGTGGCCCCAAAATAATAAGTGATCAATCAAATAGTTTATGTATGCTTTTGCTATATTCTTTCTCATGAACAATCTGTCACTGTCACTGTCCTCCCGTTGTTCATCGATTTGTTTGAGCGGGCCCAGTAAGGTCTACATTGTGACACTTGTCACTGTGTTTGGCATATCAAATACATTACGGGTAGCTTGCCAGGCTTTGCCGTGTGGGCAAGATACTCTCAGTAGCTTTCCGGGCTCTCCGAGAGGGGCGGAGAGATTGAACCTGGGTCGGCAGGGTTGGCTGCGTGCAAGGCAAACACCCTACCCACTGTGCTATCGCTCCAGCCCATGAACAATCTAGTAGGATGAAATTATTTTGTAAATAAGAACAAAGTCAGGCTGAGGATATAATTCAGCGTGAAACCTTGAATGTGAGAAGCCCTGGATTTGATCACTAAGATCACCAAAACAAAAAAGAAAATACAAAACAAAACAAAACAAAAAAAGCAAAATGAATCTGACTAGTGTTGTTTGGGAATGGGTGACCAGTGCCATTGCTGACCAAGTTTCTTTTCCATTATTTGCTAGAAAACATAATTCAACTTTATTTACAATCATTATCAATATTCATGAAGACTGAATATCAGTCATAAGTACATACTATAACCATAAATTGCCTCTTGCTATTTCCCAAGTAATAGTTACTCCTGGCTCTGCACTCAGGAATCACCCCTGGTGGTGCTCAGGGGACCATATGGATGATGGGAATTGAACCCGGGTCGGCCGTGTGCAAGGCAAACGCCCTACCCGCTGCGCTATTGCTCCAGCCCCCAAATAATAGTTTTATGTTTGGTTATGAGGATCAATTACCAGAATCAAATTTATTCTTTTCCTCCTTTTCTCTTCGATCTTTCTCCTCACCCTCCCTTTCTCCCTCACTCTTCTCCTCCTCCCCCCATTTTCCTTCTCTCTCTTTCCTCCTCTCTCTTTCTGCTTTTTGGTCACACCTGGCTGTGCTCAGGGCTCCCTCTTGACTGTGCTAGAGGTCATTCCTGATGAGGCCTGGGAGGTCACTCCTTAGTGTGGAACCAGGGTCAGCTGCATAAAAAGAAAGTGACTGGAGCTAGAGCGATAGCACAGCAGGTAGGGTGTTTGCCTTGCATGAGGCCGAGGCTGACCCGGGTTTGATTCCCAGCATCCCATGTGGTCCCCTGAGCACCGCCAGGAGTAATTCCTGAGTGCGTGAGCCAGGGGTAACACCTGTATCGCCGGTGTGACCCCAAAAAACAAACAAACAAACAAACAAACAAAAGTAAGTGACTTAACCCCAGTAATATTCCTCCAGCCCCCCAAAATATTTTTAACAAGCAGAATTTTTATTCTGGGGCTATTCATTTGTAGAAAAGAGCAGAAACTGTAATAAAGTTATGCATATGTGGTCTTATTATTTAAGATAAAGAGAGTGACTTTCACAGGCTGGGAATGAGGCTCAGTGGTAACATGGGAAATGTGTCTTTCATGCCTATGCAATCCCTTTAACCTCAGAAAAGGTAAAAGAAAATGATTTGCAACAGAATTCCTTAGAGGAGGTCATTTGTGCATTTGTCCATTCATGTCCTGGGTCAGCTTTGGCCAGAGAGCCTTGATCTCGGGTGTCCAGCTCTCTCACTAGCTTCCAGCAGTCATGCTCTTGTTAATTTGTAAAGTGCCCCAAGACTCCCCAGACGGTACATAGTTCATTGTACTTCCCAAGATACATCACTTTAGCATGTGTATTCTTTAGACTTGAGGCCATCCAAGGTCCTAGAGAAACTGTAATACCTCCTTTAACTATCTAGAAAAATGAAACTTAAGGTACTACCTTGAATTGGGCTTTTTAATTAGAAATAGACTTTCTAGCCGAATACCCCATCTAAATGGCTGGGTAGGCACCTCATTCCAGCGTATCTAACATCTATCCTATGTGTCATCTTGTCTTTGCTTCTTCACCTTTTCTGTCCTTGAAACCAAGACTCCTCTCCCCTTCCTACTCTCAGGATATAAAACCCATTTTGGGGGCCAGAGAGATAATACATCAGGTAAGGCACTTGCCTTGAAACCTAAGCTTGTTCCCTGGCAACATGTATAGTCCCTGAGTACATCCAGGAGTGAACCCTGATCACAGCCAAATGTGGCATGTGTATTCTTCAGAGCTGAGGCCATCCAAGGTGGTACCTTAATTTTCATTTTTCTAGATAGTTAAAGGAGGTATAACAGTTTCTCTAGGGCCTTGGATGACCTCAGCTCTGAAGAATACACATGCCACATTTGGCTGTGATCAAAAACACTCACAAAACAATTTTTTTCCCCTTTGGCCTCACCAACTCTGGAATTCATAAAAGCTACGTACATTTCAAATATGCATTTGGAATACATATCTGAATAAATTCATAATTAAATACAAATATAATTAAATTTGTTCCTTTTACTAATGTGTGGGCTGGAGCGATAGCACAGCAGTAGGGTGTTCGCCTTACAAGCAGCCAACATGGCCAACCCGAGTTTGATTCCTCCGCCCCTCTCGGAGAGCCCGGCAAGCTACCGAGAGTATCTCTCCCGCACGGCAGAGCCTGGCAAGCTCCCCATGACGTATTCGATATGCCAAACACAGTAACAACAAAGTCTCCAATGGAGACGTTACTGGGCCTGCTCGAGCAAATTGATGAACAACGGGAGGACAGTGACAGTGACAGTGACTAATGTGTGGGATGTTATTTTGAATATTCAACCAGCATATGAAGACCCCAGAAAGATAAGGAAAACTTTCTTTTTCTTTTGGGGAGCAGGGTCAAATATGAGGATGCTCAAGGGTTACTCCTGGCTCTGCACTCAAGAATCACTCCTAGCAGACTCAGGGGACCATATGGAATGCCAGGGATTAAACCTGGGTCAGCTGCATACAAGATAAGCACCTTCTTTGCTGTACTTATGTTCTAGGCCCCCCACCCACATTTTTTTTTTCTTTATAGCCAAACAAGTATAGTTAAAGTAGCAATATTTCTAGAGACCTTAAAGAAGATACTGACTTGGTGAATGTATTTATTGAAAAACAACAAAAGAATCAGGGATCATAGTCCTACAAATTCAAACAGAAAAAAAAACCCCAAAAATAAATATTTGAAGCTTGTACTGTTCCAAAGAGAATCTTTACCTCAGTTAAATAGGCTTGCAGAACTTGAAGTAGTCTTGAAGTATTATCTAAAGATAAAATCTAATTGTTCTCTCTGGCAAGAAGAAAATGTTTAACCACAGGAACAAACGGCTGAAAAGAAAATACAATGGGGCAAAATTCTGGGACTCTTTTAAGCCCCATTAGTAAACAGCCCATTTAGACTAGACAAGCCAGAACATTACCTCTAGGAGTTTATTCAGAAATGACGTGTTAGGGATTTGTTTCAAAATAATACAAAAGAGAAAAAAGCATATGAGGGTATAGAGGAAGTGAGAGTGGTTGCTGGTGATAATGGTTGAGGCTGATATAATAGGTATATGGAAATTCATTATACTAGGATCTCCACTCCAGAAACATTTAAATTTTCACAAAAAGAAAAAAAATTGAGCACAACAAGGTTCTTTTTTCTGAGGTCACACATCTTAACATTTTGCAGATTGTTTAAAATAAAATTTATGTCAGATTAGTAGATGTGTATTGAAATTGTTGCCAAACACAAGCAGAAGGGGAGAGAAAAAAATCTGGATTGATTTAATCATCTATTTTATCCTTAAAGAGAAGCCTGCTAGTGTACTCTGTGAATGCATTGCTGAGGAAAGCTTCCAAAATTGGATGAGAAAATAAATGTAAACTTCAAAAATGAAGTATAGGGAATCCTTCTCTAAGAGATCCCTCCCATAATTTGGGACCTTTCCTACATTCCTCCCCTCCCCCCACCCCCGCCCCCTTTCTCTAATTAGTCTTCTAAATTCAGTGAAAAAGAAATGAAATGAAATGAAACATATCCAAATGGCCTGGGAATATGTCCTCTTCCCCCCCTTTTATATGGTATAAGGGATGGAAAACCAAAAGGCTTAAATATGTAAATTATAGGGGCTGGAGCGTTAGCACAGTGGGGAGGGCGTTTGCCTTGCACACAGCCGACCTGGGTTTGATCCCCGGCATCCCATATGGTCCCTCAAGCACCGCCAGGAGTAGTTCCTGAGTGCAGAGCCAGGAACAACCCCTGAGCATTGCTGGGTATGACCCAAAAAGCAAAAAAAAAAAAAAAAAAAAAAAAAGTAAATTATAGGAATCATGGAATTATGTGCTTACAACTCAATTATACTACTGGACTTTTCTGCTTCTGTATTTTGTTTTGGTTTGTTTTGATTTTTCTCTGCCTCATCTGGCAGCCCTCAAGGCCCACTCCAGACTCAGGGACCAATCTTGGCCCTGCTCAGATAACTACAGGCAATGCTGGGATGGAACTTGGTTTCTTGCATACAAAGCATTTACTCAGCCCTTTGAGCTCTCTCTGGCCCTTTTCCCTCCCTTTTAAGGTAATATGGAAGACTTGTTTTGTTTTTTTCATGACAACCTGCAAGGGCCTGATGAAAACTAGGAGATAAGAGATTTCTGTTCTCTTTTACAAGTCTACTGCTAGGAAAGAAGCCTTTATTTAAATAATCCGTGTCTTTGGTGATGAAATGACTCTACCCAAACACTGGTTGCACTCAGCTAATTTATTTTGGGGAAAGGCATCTTGTCTTGTTTTTATATGTAATACTTGGCCAAATTTTCAATAAAAATCTCCTGCATTGAGATTAACTTCTCTAATTTTGCAGATGTGATTATCTAATTCAACAACGTTAATGATTTCACAGTCTACTTCTTGAAAAAAATGAATAATAAGAAATGAATAATGAGCGATCAGGGTGTCACTGGGGGCTATTCATACTTGCTAATGATTAACCACCCAGGACTCCTGCACAGCAGGCCCAACCTTAAATGTCCCCCAATACAGCTATATCTTATTTTATATTCCCTGCTTAGGTTTTGATATGACTTGCAAAAATCTGCTCTAACTTAAACTAATCAAAACTGGGGCCAGAGTGATAGTACAGTGGGTAGGATGCTTGCCTTGCACATGGCTGACCCGGTGCCATCCCTGGTACTCCTGGTACTTGAGTCCTGCCAGGAGGGATTCTTGAGCACAAAGTCAGAAGTCCTGAGTACTTCTTCATGTGACCCAAATAACAAACATGCAAATAAACAAGCAAAACCTCCCAAATGAAAAAACTAGATGTCTAATAGCCGGAGAATGGTACATAATTATATGGATTATTATGATAGGTTATAATTTAGACATTTTAAATGATGTGGGAAGAATGATCTTACAAAAATTTTTTTAAAGAATTTCTTTAGAAAGAAGGAAAGTAATTTAAGTTAGATATATAAAGCTCATAGAGGAAGAACGCCAAAGAAGGGATAAATGAAGGAAAATAGAATATTGCAGACCCCTGTACTTGTCTATTCTGGGTGCTACATTCTCCAACTCCACCCACACCTCTTTCTTGCAAGTGCCATATGTAGATAGAAATATCTGGAGGGGCTTCCCCTACCCTCCTTCACCCCAACTCTACTCAGTGAATTTCCCTAAGTGATGAATTTTCCATGTAAGTGGTAAAACTTAGTGCTGCTGATGATTGTGGCAATTTTCAAGAAATCCTGTTTGTATGTGTGTTAATAAATGTGTGCTAATAAAAATTACGTTCAATTTAAAGGGGGAAAATAAACATCTTTACATTCTTGCTATTAAATTTTGGTAAAAAGAACAAGTTATATATTTCTTACTTAAGTTTTCCTTTATATCTCTCAGGAGGATTTTAAAGTTTTAGCTATAAAACTTGCACATATTTCTTGTTGTTTTTTTTTTCACTGTTTCATTGCTATTATAGAGGGGACCTCTGTAGGTCCTGAAAGAGGTAATAGTAATAAATGGAAACAAGTGAGTGAATTCACTCTTTGATGAAAAGAGGAAAAGGAATGTTATAAACCATTTTGACTGGGGGAGCGAAATCAGTAAGGAGAGGTGTAGAGATAGTAGAGATAGACACATCTCTCTCCTCTTTCTTTCTTTCTTTCTTTCTTTCTTTCTTTCTTTCTTTCTTTCTTTCTTTCTTTCCCTTCCTTCCTTTCTGTCTTTTTTCTTTCTTTCTCCTTCCTTCCTTCCTTCCTTCCTTCCTTCCTTCCTTCCTTCCTTCCTTCCTTCCTTCCTTCCTCCCTCTCTCCTTCATTCCCTCCTTCCCTCACTCTCTGTCTGTCTGTCTGTCTGTCTCTCTCTCTCTCTCATGGGATATAAAGAAACATAATAGGGGAATAACAAATAACTTAAAGCAACAGAACCTGAGAACTGGTGTACAGAACTGAGCTTATTACCTTGGGGCGACTGGAGTAAGATATTCAGGGGGAGATCCTGAGACAAAAGTAGAGGGAAGCTAACTCTGGTGGAGGGTGTGGTGTTATAACATGATCTGCATGAAACCCTAATATGAGCAATATTGTATATCACAGTGACTAAAACAAAATAAACAGCCCTTTTTTTGTTTTGATGTTCCTGGCTCTGGTGCAGAGATTCAGACTCGGGTCAGCAAGATTCAAGTCAAGTGCTTAAAACCCTGTATTAGGTCTTCTGCACCAAGTTCAAAGAAATTCTGAAGAATTTCATTCATTTATTCATTTATTTGATTTATTTTTGTCATTTTGGGGTTACTGCCTGCAGTGCTCAAGTCTTACTACTGGCTCTGTGCTCAAAGATCAGTCCTGGTGTGCTCAGGGATCTATGTGCAGTGCCATGGAAGGAACCAGAGTTTGCTTGTACAAGGCAAGTGTCTTAACCTCTGAACTACTCTCTGGCTCCTGAAAACATAATTTTTATCATATACATATGGTACTTATTCTAAACAATGAGAAAAAAAAAGATACTGATTCACCTAACTCTGTTCCTTTGATATTAGTTCTCTGCTTTCAGTTCTTTATCACATTTTAAACTAATACAAAATGGAGGGCCCTTAGTTTAAAAGAGAAGGGAAAAAAATGAACAGAAAAACAATCAACATAAATAGAAAGCTTGATCCGAGTTATAAATAGGTAAAAAGAAGAAATAAAAATGATTAATAAATAAGATACAAAAATGTGCTCACAAAGTAAATTAGAAGGACAAACATTCATCTGTTGACTATTAAGAGAGAGATGGTACTGAACAATGACAAGCCTTTGGCTTTAGCACACAGAACCGATGACCAAACAATTGGCGTGGGGATGGGGGAGTAGAAAACATGCAGGGATAGTTGTAGAGGGTCCTGGGCATTTTCATGATGGTAGGGTATAATGACCTTTTATATCAATACAATAAATTTTAACGTGATTATAACTTCTTAAACGATAACTTCTTTTTTTAAAAAAGTGCTCACTTAAGGGGGCTGAAGCGATATAGCACAGCAGGTAGACCCATAAAGCAAAAAAAAAAAAAAAGTGCTCACTTAAAAAAAGATTGGGGCTGGAGCCATAGCACAGCAGGTAGGGCATTTGCCTTGCACGTGGCCAACCCGGGCTCAATTTCCAGCATCCCATATGGTCCCCTGAGCACTGCCAGGAATAATTCCCGAGTGCAAAGCCAGGTGCAACTCCTGTGCATCACCAGGTGTGACCCAAAAAAAGCAAAAAACAACAACAACAACAACAACAACAAAACCCAAGCGCCCTACCCGCTGGGCTATCACTCCAGCCCAATAACAACAAAATAAATAAATGATGTAGGGACTGGAGCAATAGCACAGCTGAGAGGGTATTTGCCTAGCATGCAACCAACCCAGGTTCGAGCCCCAGCATCCCATATGATACCTTGAACACCGCCACGAGTAATTCCTGAGTGCAGAGTTAGGAGTACCCTTGAGCACTGTCAGATATGACCCGGTCACGGTCTTCCCGTTGTTCATCGATTTGCTTGAGAGGGCCCAGTAACATCTCCATCGTGAGACTTGTTGTTACTGTGTTTGGCATATCGAATACATCACGGGTAGCTTGCCAGGCTCTGCCATGCGGGTGAGATACTCTCGGAAGCGTGCCGGGATCTCCGAGAGGGGCGGAGGAATCGAACTCGGGTCGGCCATGTTGGCTGCTTGTAAGGTAAATGCCCTACTGCTGTGCTATCGCTCCAGCCCACACGTCAGATGTGATCCAAAAGCGAAAAAATAATAATTTAAAAACATTTTAAATTTAAAAAATAAAAATAATAAAAGATGTCATGACTTTTCCTAACATATTGTCAGATATTAAATTGGTAATGTGTGTTGTTAATTAGCAAGAACATAGCGATGAAGGGCTTCTCATATACCTTTAGTGTGATTTTCATTTATTTGTGTTTTATTTTTTTGGTTCTTGGGCCACATCTGGCAATGCTGAGTAGAGTTCCTGGCTCTGCACTCAGGCAGCACCCCTAGCAGTACTCCGGGGACTGTATGGATGCTAGGGATCAAACCTGGGTTGGCTACATGCAATGAGAGTGCCCTACTGGCTGTCCTATCTTGCCTGTCCCTAGTATGTCTTTAAATGGAGATATTTGAGAATATTTAGAAAAATATATGAACATTTTGAATGCACATGCCTTTGACCTATCTATTCTACTTTTCAGAGACTTTACAAATAAACTCCCAGAGATTTGCATGCATGAAGACATGCTCCTGAGAGATGAGAATCAAGCATTCTCCACTTCACTTTTTGTTTGTTTGTTCGGGGGCCACACTGCGTGGTGCTCAGGGCTTACTCTTTGCTCCGTTTTCAGCAATCACTACTGAAAGACTCTGAGGACCATATGTGGTGCCGTGATAGAATCTGGGTGGGCCAAATACAAGGCAAACGTCCTACCTGCTGTACTATTGTTCTGGTCTCTACTATCAGAATTCTTTGCAATTGATTGGTGCCCGTGTTCTGTCAACGAATATTCTTTTGAATATTTCCAATATAACTGAACCCTCTTTTGTGCTTAGTTTCAAATTAGAAATTAAATGCTTATTTCTAGGAAAGCTGTTACATAGATAATAAAGCAAAGTGCAGAATATTCTTATTTGGGATACTGACAAGGGATCAGAATGATGGAACCAACTATTTAACTGCCCTAGATTTCAATTTCATTTATTAGGTAGTGAAAATGAATGCTTCTTGGAGTTGTTTTCAAAAAACAAGACAAAACATGTAAAGTCTTTGCACACTGGCATTCAAGAAATGATTGCCTTCGTATTGTTAATGAAAAATGATTGCTTTCTTAATGTTAATCTTAACTCTCCTATTTTTGTTTTGCTTTTTTTGGGGGGGGGCACACCCAGAAGTGCTCAGGTCTTACTCCTGGCCCTTACTCTCCTTTTAATGCATTATTTTGATTAATATATTTTCATTTGGCACTTATCGTGTTTGGGCTGGAGCAATAGCACAGAGATAGGGCCTTTGCCTTGCACGCGGCCGACATGGCCAACCTGAGTTCGATTCCTCCACCTCACTCGGAGAGCCCAGCAAGATACTGGCAAGCTCCCCATGACATATTCGATATGCCAAACACAGTAACAAGAAGTCTCACAATGGAGACGTTACTGGGCCTGCTCAAGCAAACAGATGAACAATGGGAAGACAGTGCTACAGTGCTACTTATCATGTTTGAGGAACTGTGCTAAGTGCATGAAGATTTAAAATAAGCATACATTTTAGTGGGGATTCAAGGAAAATAAGCTAACAAGTTAAATAATAGAAAGAATTAAAAAATGGTGGAGTTGTAGAAGAAATAAAGGCTTTTTCTCTGTCTCTTAACCAGCGATGCCCCCTCCCCCAAACCACCTCCATTTTGTTCCCCCTGGAGAACTTCCTGGCAATAACTGGGGACTTTTTTCATTTGTTCATCACAATTTGGGGGGAGGGTATTACAGTCAAGTATTGGTTAGGAGTCAGGAATGATTCTAAACATTTTACAATGAATAGGGAAACTACCGCAACAAAGAATCATACCCAGATACTAATAGGGTGATTGGGTAAGAAACTCTGGGTTAATGAATGGTCCTATTTGGGGAAAGAGTGAGATAGAGAGAGAGAGACAGACAGACAGACAGACAGACCCAGAGAGACAGCGACAGAGATGGAGAGAGACAGAGAAAGAGAAAGAGAGAGACAGAGAGAGAAGAGAGAGAGAGACAGAGAGAGAGGCTATCCCAGGCAGAGGAGATTTGAAAACAATGAAAAAAATACTTGTATATGTAGAAAGTGAAGGGCACAATTATGGGGTCACTCACATTTTACTTTGTGTACTTTTCCATTTTTTTTTTTTTTTTTTTGCTTTTCGGGTCACACCCTGTGAAGCTCAGGGGCTACTCCTGGCTTTGCACTCAGGAATCACTCCTGGCGGTGCTCGGGGGACCATATGGGATGCTGGGAATCGAACCAGGGTCAGCTTCATGCAAGGCAAACACCCTACCAGCTGTGCTATTGCTCCAGCCCTCTCCCTTACTTTTTCTTACTTGGATTTTTTGAGAACAGTCTTTTTTAAGAAAACAAATAAGGAAAAAGGCACAAAAAACAAGTAGGTTGGAAGACTCCTATAAAATTAAAGGTTTTTAGAGCAGAGATTTCAGAGAGAATCCCCATGTTCCAGACATCCAGGCATTAAGTCTCAACCCTGTGCCACCTTCACAGCCTCAGAAACCTCCATGAAGAAATCACACAGTTCATTTAGAGTCACACAATCTCTGCCTGATGCTTCGTTTTACAGATTTTAGCTTTATTATACTTGGATATGGTATTTACATTACCTTGACATTAAGGAAATAATAACCTCCTCACTAGTCTGAATTACTTTTAGTCTGAATTATCAGAGATACTGTTAAAATAAAGGGAGTTAGAGCTTGCCTTGCATGTCGCTGATATTCTGACTAACGAGTTTATTATTTTTCTTACATGTCGCTGACCAGGGTTCAATTTCTAACCCGAGTTAAATCCCCAGCACTCTATATGGTCCCGGAGCCCTGCCAGGGTGCAAGAGCCAGGAGTAACCCTTGCACACCAGGGGTGTGTGTGGGTGTGTGTGGCCCTCCCACCAACCCCTCCCAAAACTAAAAGGAGTGAAAAGCTAGGCTCAACAGCAACAAATTTTTTTTTTTTTTGCTTTGTCTCCTTGTTTCAAACTCCCCCTGAAAAGACAAATGAGGAAGGGTTGGGAAGTGCAGGACAGAAGAAAAATGATTTAAAGAACCTGACACGATTCAATTAACTAAGAAGAGAATAATCTTTATAGGGTTGATAAAATTGCTAAAAGATGGTTATAGCCTAGTTCTAAGGCCCTGGAAAAGACAATGCCCAGGGCCTCATGCTGTCCCAGGCCCTCAGAAGTGGGATATAAAGGTATCATAGAAACTTATGCAGAACTTCTTGTGCAGGGGCCCAGAAATTTGCATATTTTACATAAATATCCACCCAAAGAGACTAACAGCAAAGGGGATTCAATGATTGTGTCATTTCTCCCTCCACCTAGGACACTGCCATTAATTGGGATTAATCAATGAATGCCATGTACTGAGACACGCTTCTGGCTTAGTTTGCCTTCCTAAACCTCCAGTTGAGCTTTTTGTCTTTGAAGAGTTCACAGGCTGCGAACAGTAACTCACTTAACTGTTTTCTTTTTGTCCTTGGAGCAGCCTCAAATGCTAAGATACCAAATGAAAGGAACTAAGTGTGCTTCCAGGGTGGGGGAAATAGTGAAAAACGCAATCAGCCTTGCTTTCAAGAACAACGCTTTTACTTCACGTTTATTCACGCAATTTTCCAACATAATTTTATTCGCCGAATCGAGCTAATCTAGAGCAAATGTGAATCTATATAATTTATTATTTTTATTAGAACTGGGGAAAATTTTTTATTAGAACTGGGGGGAAAAAGAAAGCCCGAAGCGTAAAGCAGGGGCTCCAGCCCCCCGTTTCCCCTCCCCCCGTTTTAGGAAAGTAAACAAACTTTACTGAAGTTTAAATTGTGGGCTCTCCAATTTTAAATCAACCCATCACAAAGAAACCCTGCCTGGGTCATTAAGGGTCCCACAGAGGCAGAACAGAAACTTGTTTTTCCATCCGGAGCAAAGCAAATAAACAAAAAGTCTCCTAAGCAGTGGCTGGGGCTTGGAGCCCCCTCTGGAAGGTGGTTTTCCTCGCCTAAGTTACACAGACTCCGGGTACCTTCTTTCCAGAACGCATCAACAATTCAAAGGTCCCAAGGAATTTGGGCTTAGACGGGAGTGGGCGGAGGCCTCTGTTCCCACCTGGGGAGGCATCTCACAATTATGCTGCTGTTCCTTTCCCGAGCATCTCCCCAGCTCTGATTACTTCTTCGATATGGTTCGCTGCAGCTTGGAAAGGGAGCATTGGCCAATCAAGCTTATTGATTGCTGCGAGTTTCAAGTTAGACTTTGCCCCCTCCCCCTCCGTTTGAAAGAGGCCTTTCTCTGTGCTCCACCTCCCTCTCCCTTCAAGTTTGTTTTCTAGCTATAAACCCGCTTCGACTCTCGGTTTCCATCCCGGTTGGTTGCCTGAGAATCGCGATCACTGGCCAAGTTCCCTTAGACGAAGAAAAAGATACCTTTGTGTACATAATGAGAGCCACCGCGTGGCCAAGGATAACCACGCGGAAGAAGGAAACATTTTTGTCTCGAGCTGCTGAAAGCGGGCAGGGGGAGGGTTAAGGCGTCCCAAAGGCGTGTTTTGTGGACTGGCGTCGAAAGCGCCGAGGCAGCCGAAGCCGCTTTCGAAGTTAGCAAACAAAGCGTCTCCCCAGTAACCTCCCGGGTGCAGACGAGGCTCCTGCCACTCAAGACTGCCGAGTCGCAGCGACGGCCGGCCCCCGGCTCCACCTCCCTGCGTCTCTCCTCCCTCCTCTCCCGTTCTCCAACGGTTCTGAGCCACCAATCCCAGCAACAAACAACCCTTCAAAAGTAAGGTCTGAGCGGCCTCCAACAGGCGGCCCCCACCCTCTCCCCGCCCCACATCTGTCCTGCACTCGGGCGCAGCAGCTGATTCATCTCCAGCCAGGCCCGGGGAAGGAACTGCGCTCCAGCAAGCTGCAGGGTACCTTCCAGGCTGGTGGGCCTCCCCCAGCCCAGCCCCCAGGACTAGTTTCTTCTTTTTGCTGCTGCTGGAGAGGTGTGTTCTCGGAGGTGCCGACCACAGAAGGGAAAAACAAAACCCCAAACCCCAGCCCCCAGGATTGCTGCCTTAAGACCGACGCCTTTGCTCTTGTTTATTCATTCTAAGTCCTGTAATTGACGAAACCACCCAAGCTTTGTAAACTCTGGCCTTGATTCACTCTCCAGGCGGCGCTGTCTTTTTAGAAAGGATGGGTGAGTGGGTGGGAGGCTGGCTTTAATTTTCGGCGTAATTCTGAAACAGAGGTTCCAAAGTCGAGTTAGTCATCGTTTGGCCGCCTGAGCCCTCCTCGGTTTTAACTTCATTTCCACGGAGCTTCTGCCGTTTTCTCCATCGAGGTTACAAAACGGAACCAGCACAGGGCAGAGCCGAAGCCCGCGGCGGACTCTGGCGCTGACGGCTCCATCGGGCTTATTTAAGTTTTGTTTGTTTTTAAGTGTTAAGAGCCGCCTTGGTGTGGCTGGTGACAGCTCGGTTACTTCACCAGCGGGGCAGAAACTCGGAAAGCTTAGACCTAGAGGAGAGGATAACCAAGGCGTCCCTCTAAGTCAGCCACAGCGCGCCCGGGCTTTGAAAAGGATAGATTCATCAAGAATCCCCCCGCTCGGAGGCCTGCGAACTCCCAACCAAACTCCCATCGATAGGAACATGGGCTGATTTAGGGGCTAGTTTTTGTTTGGAATGCCGGCTGGGGAGGCGGGGGGTGGGGGGGCGTCCTCGAGACAGCTGACCTAAGCAAATCAACAACCCGGGTGTCCAGATCTCTCTTTTCGTTGCCCGGGTCCGGGGGTGAGGTGTCAGGGTGAGTCGCAGCGGGCAGGCGGTGCTACCCGGCCGTCCCCAGGCAGGGACTTTTAAAGAGCATGTGAGCATGACAAGTGTCTGTCCGCTACGTGTAAGATTTCGAAACTGCTCTGCAATCCAGTCCGGAACTCGCAGTTTTAGCCCGGGGAAACAGACATTTGCCCGGGGTGTCAGTGTCTCAGCCCCGGTCCCCCTCCTCCAAGCCCCCCCCCCACACGCACAACCGTCGCCGTGGAAGGAAGGGCCCCGAGTGAAGAAGGGTGCGACGCGCCGCGCCCGCGTGTTAATGGCAGCCGCGCGTTCTGGAAGAAGTTGGTTCTTGTCGGGAAATACTTTTCCTGCGGCGCCCCGCCCCTTGAATCACCCGCGGCCGCCTCCCCGGGCGGCTGCAGCCGGGATCCGGGAGTTTGGGGCAGCTGTCAAAAAGGAGAGGGGAACCTTCCCTTCCCTGGGGGCAAGGAGCGGCGGCGGCGGCCTCCCTCCTCTCCACCCCCCCCCCCCATCTGTTGTCATTTCCGACCCCAACGCTCGGTCGCGCACCCGGGGAGAGAAAGACCCGCGGGAGGAGCCCCGGGGCGCGCGGCCGGGGGTCGCGGTCCCCGGGAGCGGGCGGGAAGGCTCGGGTTTCGGGCCCGCCGCCCTCCCGAGAGCAGCGGCGAGAGCACTGTCCTCCCCGCCGGGAAGGTGCGGGGGAGGGGCGGAGAGCGGCGGGGCGGGCGGCTGGGGGCGGGCGGCTGGGGGCGGAGGCAGGACCTCCTGTACCTTCCCTCCTCGCCTCGCACTGACAGCGCCGAGGTGCGCCGAGCAGGAACCGGGAACAAAGGAGCAGGGTGGGGAGGGGAGCCAGTTGGGCGAGGGAGAGCCCCCGGCCGCTTGCCAGACGATTCCGGCCGGAGGAAGCGCAAGTGTCACTTGAATTCCATCCCGGGAGCGGGCGCCTGCGAGCCGGGCACCTAGTTTAGCAATAACGGCTGGAGCGCGTCCTATAAGTTACGGGAGCGTCGCCCGGGCAGGGGGACGATCGTCGGTCCCCTCCGTGCCCGACTCCGGACCCCAGGGGACGCCCCCCCCCCCCTTGCCCGCCCCCAGCCTCTGCTAGCGCGGGACCCGGAGCTCCAGAATGAAAAGCAAGAAAGGTAAGGCCGGGCGGGGGTGTGCGCCGCGGGCGCCGGCCGGGGACAACGTGCTCGGGCCGAGAGGGACTTGCGGGACTTTTCCGCCCCTCGAGAGGCTCCCAGGCTGGGAGCCGCGGCCGTTCCCTTTGTTGACGCTGCGCCTGCCATGGCAGTGGCTGTTTTCTTTCCAGACACCACACGAGGGGCTGTTGTGGGGGAGACGGGCCGCTCCACGCTGCTGGCACGTTGTCAAGAAACACACTCGCCTCCTTGTTTGTGCGCCTCCCAAGTTTCATTGTCTCGGCCGACACCCCACTAGCCGCCGCGCCGCCGCGTGGCTTCTCCCTTTTTCCTCGTGGGCGGGCGGGATGTGAACCCGGTTCGTGGACCCCGAGATCCACTTTTCCTGGTCGGAACCCGGGGCGGCCGGATCGCGGGACTGGGGGTACCTTTGTTTGAAAGTTGGGACTGGCGGGGGGGGGGCGGGGGGAGGGAAAGTCCCATCTCGCTCCCCACCGAGGCGCGGAGGACGCTCTTCCGTGGGGATCGGGTTCTTTCAGGCAAAGGAATGAGACCTGGGCCCCCAGAGGCTGTCGGGGGTGGATCGCAGGGGGCAGTCAAAGTTGATCCAGTTTCTCAGCTTCGGAAAGTTTTCCCACGATGACTTGGGGGCAGAGATGAAGCGTTAGGATTGGAAGGGATTTGCGGCTTCGGGCAGGCGTGTAGCCGGAGCTGCCCTAGGCTGTGAGAAGTGCAAAAAAGAATCGGCCTGTCATTGTTTCCACGCGGCGTTCTGGAAGTGTTACGACTAAAACTTGCCGGCAGTCTGGTTTCAAAACAAAATACACCGAAGGGGGTGCGGGGGGAAGCCCCACGGCGAAAGGTCAAAGAACGTGAACTCCCTTTGTCAAGTGAAACTTTTGCGTCCGTGCCGGGGGACGGCCCGAGCGTTCCGTGGGGAGGCGAGTGGGTTTTGCTGTTGTGATTTATGTGGAGTGGTTCAAAACAGAAGTTAGTGGCGCGGGGGCGCGCGGGGGCGGGGCGCGCATGCGCCGCGGCTCCGGGCCCGTCGGTAACTGCACATTCTTGCAGGCGCGCCGGCAGCGCCGTTACGGCGGGTGTCGGCGTGGGCCGAGCCGCTCCGCCTGCTCCTCAGAGTTCTGTCCGTTTCCTCCGGGGCCCGCCTTGGAAACTCGCCGACCGTCTCGCCTCTCGGCTTGCCAGCCAGAGTAAAAAAAAAAAAAAGAAAAAAAAAAAAGGAAAATCCTACTGTGCCAACCGCGGGGCGTAGACGTAGTTGGTGGTAACACGAACTCTCCCGTGTCGCCTCCCTCCGGGGGACCGAGAGAGAACGTTGGGGGGCTTCGGGGGTGGCCATGGAGCCGGGCTCTGCCGAGCCGCTCGCGGGGCCGGGGGCCGCGGGAAAGACTGACAGGTCCGGGGTCTCCCCCCCGCCCCCGCGGGGCGTTCTTCTCACGGGGGGAACCGGCGGGGGCTCGGTTGGCGAGTTCGTGTTTTGAGGGGTTCGGCGAGCCAGACGTCTTCCGCCGGGTGGGGAGGGCTGCGGGCTCCCCCCCATTGTTAGGGCACGGGTGGGGGCGTGGGTTAGCTTCTCGGGGTGCCCCCCAGCGTTCTGGGGGACCTTCCCAGGTCCCCTTGTCCGCCCGGTCCGCCCCCTCCCCCCACCGGTTGCCCCTCGCTCCGCCCCCCGGCGCCCCTCAGCCCGGGCCGGGTCCCTCCCTCCCCTCAGCCCCCCTTGACTCTCCACCTCCGCCCGCCCGCCCAGGAACGCGGCAGGGAGCCGCCGGCCGCTCGCTGGGGAAAGTCGGGGTGCGCAGCCTGGCCGCTGCGGGTCCTGCTGCCGAGCGCCGACCCATGGCCACGACGAAAGGTGACGGGGTGAGGGGGCGCGGCGGTGCAGGCGACCCGGGCTTCCCCCCTCTTCCCCTTCAGGCTGGCCAGGCGAGTCTTCGGGGGGTGGCGGGCAGGCCCCTCGGAAGCCCGGGACGCTCCACCTGGTTTCTCGTTTCTTGTCATCGGAAACTCTCGAAAGCCGTCGGGCTGGGCTCGCTGCTGTCGGGGCTGAGGAACTCGCCAGAACAAAAGCTCCTTGGCTCGCTCCTCCCTCTCCCAGCGACCTGGGCCGGGGACTTGGGACGCGCCAGACCTGCCGGGTGGTTTCTAGTTGGTTGGAAAACTAGAAACCACCTTCAGCTCGCTGGCTGAGCCGGGCTTTAAAGGGCTGCTGGGGAGGAGGCTCCACTTAGAAAGCTGCGAATGCCCCCCCCCCCCCCAAGGTGGCCCAGATGGCTTTAAAAGCCGCGGAAATAGAAAAACCTCCTTTCTGCACTGGGCTGCCCCGGCTTCGAATTCCTCGGGGTGGGGGGGGTGTGTGTGTGTGTGAAGCCGTTAAGAGTTTGGGATGGAGGCAGGAGTGGTCCAGTCATGAGAACTTTTGGTCGAGAAACTTTGAGACTTGCAACTCTTTGTGTCTCGGCCCTCTCGGCGATCCCCCCCTCCCGCCCCCCATCTCCTTACTAGCCGCTTCTAGATTTTTAAAAATCCCGACAAGTTCCATCTCTCTGGCCTTCACTGTCTCCAGCCTTCCCTGGCACCTCTTAACCGCCGCCCCCATCCTCGACACCCCCCACCTTCCAATCCGAAAAAAGTTCTTGCAGAGCTGCAGACCTAACCGGCTTTTCCCAACTTGTCCTTGTAAGTGAATACGAGTGAAAGAGGCTGGTGATCTCTGCCTCCCCTTCCCCCTGCCACATTTTTTTTTTTAAGAGTAAGCAAAGCAGAACGTTTGGAAACAAGTCGTTAATCGGGAAACTTTTCAAAAGCTCTGTTACAATAGGAAATGAGTAACGTGGAAAAGTCTTTTGTTTTTCCAAGTTGAGCCACAATCCCTAGCGAGTTTTAATGAAAACAGCCCTGACAGCAGCAAACGTGGTTTGCAGTGAAATATCAGCTGGTGTAGTCAGAGAACTGAAGTCTTAACTTCCTGTTACTTCAGCTTTTGTGATCATATTGGAAATATTTGTCAAGAGGTCCAGTGGCCTAGCACTCATTTATTTAAATGAACTGAGAACAGAGTCAAGTCGCTTTGTAATTTGGTGTTGCTTAACTGAAATCTGCTTTTGTGTGTCACTAACCTATTCTTAAAAAATCAGACTTCTTGTCAGACTAAGTAAGCAGATCAAAGGGCAGGCTTCCGGGTTCTTTTTTGTTGTTGTTGTTTCAAACTCTGTTATCAATTTACAGTAAGGAATTCACTGTTGAATGTGCAAATTTTCACTTTTCTAAAATAAGAAAGGGAAGGGAATAATAACCTTGAAGAATGTTTGGCTTTTTAGACATTAAAGAGTTTAAACACACTACTTAATTCAGACTTGCTTAAAAAGCATTCAATTACTTGACAGATTTTAAAAGATTTCTTTCATTATCAGGGTAAATGTAAAACAGGAACTCCTTTATAATATCTTAAGGTGTTTGTTAATAGCTCTTTAGCCAAATTTCAGCCTGGACTTTTTGTTTCTCATTTTCTCCACAGTGAAAGCAGTTTCAGTTTTAAATGTACCTAGTTTAATTTTTTTCATGACTTTAATGAAGTTTTCCAGGAAGGGAAACATCACATACCTGGCAGTTCAGATTTGGGATTATTGTGTGGTTTTTTGATGACGGACGACCGTTTCTTCCGCTTTGAGCTCAAGTGAATTTGCAAGATCATCCTCTATTGTTAGAACTTGCTTTACTTTGTCTTTGGAAGGCTCTGCCCTTTCAACTGACACTCTAGACAGCACCTTCTGCCCCCTGCAGTCCAAAACTAAAAGTGTGTCACCTAGTAAAGTCATACTCAATTAACTGGCCAGTTATCTCAAGTCTTAGATCTGAGTGGCTTTTTGAGTTTCATTGTGTTAAAGTGCTTGTGTTAAAATGCTTTGAAAGGATTTTTAAGGGAAAATTAAAAATTAATTTCATAGTTTATCTCCGAGGAATGATTTTGGTTTTATTTCCTATCAAGGTGAATCAGGATTTAGTCAAAGCTGAGTGCATGCTTAATTTAACTTTTGTATCAGTTTGAATTCCCCTGATATAGAAATACTGTTGTTCCTACACATTCTATAGTTTGTAAAGTGCTTGTTTTTAAATTTTAGATCGTCTTCTGAAAAGAACACATTTCTTTAGTCATTATACTTGCTTTTTGTAGTTTGGAAAGGGGAGCAAGCCAATAAGTAGCATTTGTTATTCAAATTTTTTTAAGTTCAAAATGATGTTTAAATGCCTGTCTGGGCCAGGTTTTAATTTTTATTGAATTCCGTCTATTTGTGATTTAAAGATTTTCTGCGGCTTGTAAATTCCTCAAACTTCTGGTGGGATTAGGGAGTTCCTCTAGGGGCTGCATATTCAGTTTTCTTTGTCATGTAACAGTTTAGGATTTACTGGCTGTATTTGCTAGTTCTAGGTTGGATAAAACTGCGGTGGGAATTCATGAAATTTTTTGTTTTTTCAGCATTAAGCATCTTTTCAATGATTAGATCAACCATTGTGACTAGATCTCTTTTTAAGTTTAAGTGTCTCCAACTGCAGAGAGCTGAAAGGGCTGAGAACATGGTTTGCAAGTAGAAAGCCCTTAGTACAGCTCTAGGATAACCCAGCACCACGTGTGGCCCAGTATTCACCCTTGACACCCCAAAAGTGTCTAATTCTGAATAAATGCAGTGAATTTGATAGGACTAGTGGAATTGACAGGAAAAGTTTGACATGCATTTTATCTTTAGAATACTGACTTGATTGTGTAACTTTTCTCTCATCTGTGAATGAACATATGAATCTTTTATTTTAAAACTTTAGTGAAGTTGGAAGAAAAGTGTTTAAAACTTATATGGACATTACGGTAGTTATTAAATTGTTTTTTCCTAGTTAATAATGACCTTTAAAAAGGGTATTAAACTTTCTACCCTTGTAGTCTGTGACAAGCTCCTCACCTTGGGTGTTGCAAGCTTTATCTTGAGCTGGGAGACTTTTTGAGCTTCCGTGAAGAATGTGAGTTGTTCATTTCTTTACGGAAATGGATGAGTGGACATCTGAAAATTGTTTGAGACTCTTAACAAGTGCTCTGGTATTTCAGGACAGAAAATGCTGGCTGTTCTCCTAGCTCACGATTAAAAAAAGTTACTTTGGCACTAGTGAAAAGGAATGTGCTTTGGAGAAAATGCTTCATATGAAAAATGTTGACTAGCTGGCCTTGATGCTTTCATAGGTGTTGTTGCGGTGTCTGGCAGTGAGACCGAGGATGAGGACAGCATGGACATCCCTCTGGACCTTTCCTCTTCTGCTGGCTCAGGCAAGAGAAGGCGAAGGGGTAACCTGCCCAAAGAATCCGTCCAGATTCTCCGAGATTGGCTGTATGAACACCGATACAACGCCTATCCCTCGGAGCAAGAGAAAGCATTGTTGTCCCAACAAACACACCTATCTACGCTACAGGTAAGGGAAAAGAACATTAAGTGAATTCTCACAGTTGGTTTGTTTCTCCAAGGTAATTTTCTAGCATTCCTGTAGGTCAGGCTATCCCTCCCCACAAAAAAAAAAAGGGGGGGGGGTACCTTTTTCATGTAAACTTGGTAGTTTTAGAAGCTAATCTTGGCTATTTAAGAAACAGAAACTCTTGACAGTTAACTGTCAAATAGCATTTCCTTTAATGTCTTTCTGTATGTAACAAACATTAAAAAGAGGTTAAGTCTTACTCTGCTGCCCAGGAAGCTGGTTTGATATTTAAACAAGGACAGACTTCAGTGAGGTAATTCATGTTTTGTCTGTTGACACAGTTATTCGAACTGGGAAAAATCAGTAACTGGGAGGAGTGGCCCTTTTCATACAGGAAAGGTTTTTTGTAGTTGATTAACTTTAACTCTGGGGCAGTAGTAGGTAAGAGGTTAATATGGGAAGAATTAAAAAGATAAATTTCCCTTCCTAAAATCAATTTCATGCATTTGAGGATTTATCTTATTCTTCCTCATGGAAAGGTTTAAAGGATGATGAGATAAAGTAGGGAATTATGTTATAAGAAGAAAAGGAGGTTGAGACAAAGCTGCTCTTTTTTTTTTTTAATGAATCACCGTGAGGTACAGTTACAAACTTTCGTGCTTATGTTTCAGTCATACAATGATCGAGTACCCATCCCTCCACCAGTGCCCATTCTACACCACCAACGATCCCAGTATCTCTCCCATCCCCCGTCCCCCCATCCCACCGTGCCTCTGTGGCAGGGCACTCCCTCCTGTTCTCTCTCTCCTTTTGGGTGCTGTGGTCTGCAAAAGAGGCATTTAGTGGCAATCATGTTCGGTCTATAGTCTATACTTTCAGCACGCATATCCCTTTCAGAGCGGGCCCTCCAAACACCCTATTGGTGGTCGCAAAGCTGCTCTTTTGACACCCCCTTCCCACCAGCCCCCCTCACCCCATATGTCGTGGTACTCAGGTCCTACTCCTGGCTCTGCTCAGAGATCAGCTCTGACAGGGGATCAAAACAATGGGCTTCCCAAAAGGCAAGTGCCCTACCAGCTGAAATCTTGAAATAACTGTGTATGGATAAACCTTCTCATGTTTGTGTGGACAGAGAGAGGCAAACTTCACCCCCCACTCCCACCCCATTCCCTGTGTTTGGTTGCTGAATGTTAAAGCCGACTCTTGTGATTTTAGGTCTGTAATTGGTTCATCAATGCCCGCCGCAGACTTCTCCCCGACATGCTGAGAAAGGATGGCAAAGATCCAAATCAGTTCACAATTTCCCGTCGTGGGGCCAAGATTTCTGAAGCAAGCTCTGTGGAGTCAGCAGTGGGCATCAAAAACTTCATGCCAGCTCTAGAGGAGAGCCCATTTCATTCCTGCACAGCCGGTCTAAATCCAGCCCTTGGGGGGCCATTGTCCCCTAAACCATCATCTCCAGGATCAATTTTGGCACGTCCATCAGTGATCTGCCATACCACTGTGACTGCATTGAAAGATGTGCCTTTCTCTCTCTGCCAACCGGTTGGTGTGGGACAGAACACAGAAATACAGCAAGTAGCAGCCAACAACTTTATAGACACCTCCCTCATGTACCCGGATGACACATGTAAATCTGGACCAAGTACGAATACACAGAGTGGGCTTTTCAACACTCCCCCTCCAACTCCACCGGACCTCAACCAGGATTTTAGCGGATTTCAGCTTCTAGTGGATGTTGCACTCAAACGGGCTGCAGAGATGGAGCTTCAGGCAAAGCTTACAGCTTAACCCTTTTTCAAGCAAAACAGTTATCAAACATGATTGCCGGGGTGATGGCAAGAGATGAGTTGCATTATTTTATATATTTTTTTATTAATATTTGCACATGGGATTGCTAAAGTGAAGCTTTCTGTTACTGAAATGTCTTCAGTGGAATACAGTCATTCCAAGAACTATAACTCAAAAGCTACTGTAGAAACAAAGGTTTTCTTTTTTTATGTTTCTTGGTAGATTATTCATAATGTGAGATGGTTCCCAAGATCATGTGATTTTTTTTTTTCCTTTTCCCCTTTTTTGGTTGGTTTTTCAGACTGTGCAATACATAGAGAACCTATAGCATCTTCTCATTCCCATGTGGAACAGGATGCCCATTGTCTAATAAATTTTCCTTTTTTTTTTCAAGCAAGTATGAATCTAGTTGATTTATGATGTCTTTTTTCACGACATAATAAAGTATTTTCTTTAAAAATTACAGTAATGCAGAGTATTTTGTTGAGGGTAGCACTTCTTACAAATGAATAGGAATATAGCACCCCTATGTGCAGGAAGTTGGGGGTGGGTGGGGTGTGACTTGGTGGGGGGTGTCACTAGTTTTTTGAAGAATCATGGAGAACAAGCCAGTTTGTATAAACAGGATGTGTGATATTTACTTTTGATGGGAGGCATGACAGACCCTTCAGCCTTTTCTTAAATTGGATTTTATGGGACTGGAGCACGGGTACAATGGGTAAGGTGCTTGTTTTCCATGCACGCAACTAACCTGGGTTCAATCCCCAGCACTGCATTATGGTCCCTGGAGCACAGTCCTGGAGTGATCCCCAAGCTCAGAGCCCTGAGTGAGCCCTGAGCACAGTTAGGTTTGTTTCCCCCCCCATGCCCACCCCCCAAAGAAACCCCAAAGTGCATTTTATTGGCATTTAACTCCTAAATTCTCCTTTTCTCACTTTTTTCTTTTTGGGTCACACCTAGTGATGCTCAGTGGTTACTCCTGGCTCTGCACTCAGGAATTACTCTTGGCAGTGCTTGGGGGACCATACAAGAAACTGGGGATCAAACCCAGGTCGGCCATGTGCAAGGCAAACGCCCTACCTGCTGTGCTATTGCTTTAGCTCCAACTCCTAAATTCTCTTGGTGATTGGTTGGTCATGTGTATATTAAGACATGGCCAGTGTTGAAAAGAAAGGTATGGAAGTGCCTAATTGATTATGACTTAACTTTTCAGAAAGAAGCAATACTCCAACCAAACTCAGTATTACCTCAGTTTTATGTTATACTTTTAATTTTTGTTTGTTTATATAACACCATTACATTCAAACAGCAGCATAAATTTGTACAGAAATCATATTTTAGGATATAAACATAGTTTCTTAAGTGAGTAAATTTGTGGGGTTCAGATTCCATAGGACTTGATTGCAGCAAGTCTACCATGTTAATTTATTAGGTTTGTTCTTTAAGGTCATGGTTTTTGAAAAATTGTGTCATAAGTGGAGTTCGTTAGGATAGACAATTATGATCGGAGCGAGGATAGCCAAAAGGTAATTGATGTTCCTTTCACTTACATGGTTGAACAAATTGGTCACATCCTATGAAATTTATCGTAGTCATGCTTAGTATGAGGTTTCTCTGTCTTTCTAGTCCTTTCCAGTCATACCCAGTTTTGAGTTATCTATATTTGAGGAGTATCATAGCTTCAGTGTTGTTTGAAAATGTAGAAAAATTCTTTCAAATTTGTTTAGTTGTACACCCTATTTTGATAATTCCTACATTAGAGTTAAAAGATTTTTTTGTAAATAAAAACTGACGAGGACAACTAAAATATATAACAAGTAGGAGGAAAATACATGATGCTTTCAGACCTGGGAGGACGAGTGTGTGTGGTGCCTTGAAGAGCTGCCCAGTGACTGTTAAACTCCAGAGGGTCACAGGTGGAAGAAACCAAGAGAAAAAGTATGTACATGGTACACAATCAGAAGAAAGGTAAATTAAAAATCACTGCTTAAGGAACCGGGGATATAGTTCAGTGTATATATATTTTTTGGGGGGTAAGGGGACAGGTTACCCCCTGTAGTGCTCAGAGGTTACAACTCCTGACTGGGATCTGCTCAGGGATCACTTCTGGCTGACTCAGGGGTGCAGGGTTGGAATCTGGGTTAGCCTCGTGCAAGGCTGCTGTGCCGTTGTACCTTCTGGTCCCTAAAGCACTTGTCTTATATGTTGAGGCTTTAGGTTCACACTTCCATTCCCCATGCCCCCACCAACCCCCAAACCTATTTGGGCCAGGAAGAGAGAAGGCTGGATCTCATGGAGTTGCGTCAGTCACTGATAGCATATGGTGCCCCTAACACTGTTGGTAATGCCTCTCTGTCCACCACGACCTCTAAAATCATTACTTGCTCTAATAACTAGAGTAAAACCTAAGAAAAATTCTCTGAGCACAAACAAGGATCCTAAAATGCTTTTGTGTTTCATGAATCATGAGAGAGAAAAGGAGTCAGAAGTGCCTGTTTGCTTGACTCCATACTGAACCCAGAACCAGGGCTTTCTACGTGTGCTGTATGCACTCCGCCATTGCTTAGATCCCTAGTCAGGCCGATCATGAGTGATTTCAAAGAAAAAGTGCCAAATGAAGCCCTGATGCCCAAAAACAAAATTAAAAAAATACCCAAATTTGCTGTATATTTTTTTCTTTTTCTTTCCCACTTGAGGTTGTATCTTGGTTAATGACAACAGGTATGGGCCAGAGATACAGCAGAGTTCTTTCCATGCATGAGACCAACCAGATTTAATGTTTGACATCACTTATGTTCTCCTCAGTACCAGGAGTGAGCCCTGAACACAGATAGGTGTTGCCCCAAAATAGACAACAACAACAAAATTCTGTATGTAATAAATAGGAGGGTTTTTTTTTTCAAATTAAAAAAAGGGTTAGGAGATGCCATAAATGATGGGTGTATTCTTTGCATGTGGGAGCCTTAGGTTTGATACCCAGTAACTCAAGGTCTCTGTACCACTGGGTATGTCGTCACCCACCCCTTTCCCCCCCCCAAAAAAACCCTTCTACATATTGAAGTTAAAAAAAATGGTTTTTTAAACTTAGTACTTACATAATAAACCGTCTTTTCCCTCTCATTTGTGTATTTTTAACTTATTTGTGATTTTGTGTTTAAAGTTTATCTTTTGGTAGCATAAAAAGGTCTTACTTTTTGTTTTGTTTTGGGACCCGCAGAGCAGTGTTGAGTGCTGGGGAGTAAGGGACCTATTTCCAGCTGTGTGCTCAGTATCAAATAAAGGATCCAGGTATCCTGAATGCAAAGCATAGATGCTCAGTACATTGAGTTGAGTTATTAGAAGAAATAATGGCCAGTATTTTCCAAGCTTGGTAAAAAATAAATATCCTATGCTTGATACATGTGAATATATGTATACACACACATAAATAGGATATATATATATTATATGTATATATAACACCTAAGATCGTCCTGTATGTTTTCAGGACTCTATTTTTCTTAGGTTAGAGATAATGAATTAATAAGTCTAGATTCTGCTATATGCCTCTGAAGACTTAATTTTTGTTCAGTCACATATTTCATTGGCTGGTCAAAACTTCAAATTCTCTCCCCTATAGTGAAAAACAGTCCAAAGATCTCAAGGGGCTGGAGAGAGATCAATGGACTGAGCACATGATCTCATGTAGGCGGCCTCAGTTTGATGCCCAGCACCACATATACCCCTTTCCTACTCCCTGGCACTGCCAGGAGTAAGTCCTGAGCATACCAGGTGTGGCCCTCAAATCAATCGATCAATATCTCATTAATCTTTGTATTTGGTGAGGGAAGGGGCTTACCAGGTTGTGCTTAAGGCTTACTCCTTAAGTTCTGTGCTCAGGGATCACTCCTGGTATTGCCCAGGGGGCCAAAAGGGAAGCCTGGGATTGAACCTGTGTTAGCCACGTGCAAGGCAAATGCCCTACTCATTGGACTATGGGTCTGGCCCCTATCTTACTAATTCTTCAGCCAGTTGCTATTCAGTGGATCACTGGAATCTGCACAGCATTGGTCTGGAATTTAGACCAGTTTAGATTCAGAATCCTTTCCAGGATTCTTAACTTCTCAGTTCTTCTGCCAACCCTAACTGTGTCCTTAGTACTCAAGCCACCACGTCCAGCTCTCTGCTACCCTCACTTTCTGAATAATGAGAGTTCTCTTAGGCATTAAAGCACAGACTTGCATGTCTTACTCAATCCCCTTCCTTTAAGGATAAAGAGCACTGGTTTTTGCCTACCTTACTTTGTTGACTTTTAAAATTATTATCTGTAGGGAAGTAAGTCTGAAAAGGGTTAGCCCTAAAAGGAAATGATTTAACCATTACTAGAAACTAATTTTCCCAGTTACTTTGGGTTGGGGGGTGGGGATGTTGGGGCCGTACATGGCTATGCTTGGCTTACTTCTGGCTCTGTACATAGGAATCACTCCTGGAGGGACTTGAAACCATAAGTGGTGCTGAGGCCTGAGTGAGTCAAGGCAAGTGCCCTACTTGTTATACTATGGCTCTGGCCCCCCCGGAGTTACTTTTAAACTGTAAGTGGGGATCCCCAAGCTTATCTGTACATCGGACTTACCTGGAAAGCTTTAAACATACACAATGGCTTGAGGTTAAGGATTTTTCAAACAACTCTTGGTGAGTTTAGTGCCTAGATAAGTTTGGAATACTGCCTTAAATAATTTTTTTAAACTAGTACTTGACTCATAAGTAGAACATTGGGAAACAACAATTCTCTTTTAAAACCTAAGATATAATTGGTTGGGGCATCTGCCCTGGTTGTGGTAAGGGGACCTTGTCCTAGCCCATAATCTTTTTCCTTTGGTGAGGAGTAGGGTGGGGGTGATTTGGGTCATACCTAGCAGTGTTCAGGGCTTGCTTCTGGTTCTGTGTTTAGGGAATCACTCTTGGCAGGGCTCGAGAGACCATATGTGGTGTTGAGGATCGAACTGGGGTTAGTTGTGTGTTAGGTAAGTGTCTTACCATCTATAGTTGTATTAATAATAAAATACTTTTTATTAGAAAGAAGACCCATAACTTATTTATTTTATTTTTTATTTATTTATTTTTTAAGTTTTATTCGTGAAACACCATGTACAGTTGTAGACTTACAAATTTTTGTGCTTCGGTTTCAATTATACAATGATCAAGTACCCATCCCTCCACCAGTGCCCATTTTCCACCACCACAGATCCCAGTATCCCTCCCAGCCCCATCCCCCGTCCCACCTTGCCTCTGTGGCAGGGCATTCCCTTTTGTTCTCTCTCTCCTTTTGGGTGCTGTGGTTTGCAAAAGAGGAATTGAGTGGCAATCATGTGCAGTCTATAGTCTACTTTCAGCATGCTTCTCCCATCCTGGGAGGATCCTCCCAACACCCTTTATTTGGTGCTCCCTTCTCTATCTGAGTTGTCTTTTCCCCTAGCATGTGTGACCGGCCTCCAAGCCATGGAGTAAACCTCCTGGTACTTATCTTGGCTATTCTTGGGTGTTAGTCTCCTATTTTGTTATTTTATGTTCCCCAGATGAATGCAATCTTTCTATGGAAGACCCATAATTTTTATTAAAAAGAAATTTGCTATAGCTTTATCACTCAGGTCAATTTATCAGATTAAGAGTTTAATATGGGGGGGCTGGAGCAATAGTACAGCGGGTGGGGCGTTTGCCTTTCGCGCACACGGCTGACTCAAGTTAGATTCCCAGCATCCCATATGGTCCCCTGAGCACTGCCAGGAGTAATTCCTGAGTGCAAAGCCAGGAGGTACCCCCTGTGCATTGCCACGTGTGACCCAAAAAGCAAAAACAAAACAAAAAACACCAAACAAAAAAAAAGAGTTTAATAATAGGGTTTGTCTTATTTCTGAAACTATGGGATCCAATTCCACATGTGGCTGCTAAATATGGGGGTTCATGAATTTTTTTTTTTTTTTTTTTTTTTGCTTTTTGGGTCGCACCCGGCAATGCTCAGGGGTTACTCCTGGCTTTGCACTCAGGAATCACTCCTGGCGGTGCTTGGAGGACCATATGGGATGCTGGGAATTGAACCCAGGTTGGCCGCGTGCAAGGCAAACGCCCTACCCACTGTGCTATTGCTCCAGCCCCGTGTTCATGAAATTTTTGATGATAGTAAAAGGTTTCTGAATGCACAAAAATAAATTCAAACTTAAATACATAAATCTGAAGTGTTTCTAGCAGCATTTGCTCATGTTGTATTTCTCAGACAAAAAAAAAGGAGTTGCAAGTAGAAAAAGTTTAAAAGCCCAGCCTGGGGTGAGGGTGGGGCATTCAGAGTGTGACCTCAAGCTACTGTGCTTATGATTGGCATGCAGAGACTCTGAATTCCATCCCCAGACCACCAGAATGGACCTAGTGATCCTGAGCACTGCTGGACTTGAGCTGATTATCACTGAAAGCAGACCCTGGTCCCTGGAGCACTGCTTGGGAGGATAGCCCTCCCTGTCAAAGTAGCCTTTAATGTGGGAAAGGGGATGTAGTTCCGTGGTCAGCAGAACAGTGCATGTTTGAAGCCATGGATTCAGTTCTTGGTAACTGTGAAAAGAAGGGGTTAATATAAAATTGATGTTGATATGAGACCGGACTCATACTAGTACACACACAAAGGCAAATACAAACTATTACAAAAAAAACTATAGGAAGGTGTGTTTATATGAAGCCAAAAGATAAAGTCTTAAATTTGTCTCTGGACACTGGCCAGAGAGTAAAAAGAAATGTTCAGAAATCAGGTTTTAAGTCTCATGAAGCTAATTAAGAGAAGGATGTGTCACGTCTTGACCTTTAACTGAAAACAGGCTTCCATCTGAAAAGAATTTTATGATTCAGAGGCTGTAAAGAGAAAACATTCAACAAGTGTTTTGCGGCTGAAGAAAGGCTAATAACTTAATGCTTGATGATCATAAAGGACAGCTGACAAATAAGGAAAAGATGATAAGGAGATGACTACAGTAGGTACTACAAGGACTTTACCAAATGTCAATAGAGCTTTGGAATGAAATGTTTTATATGCCAATAGAATGTACAGCCTTTGATGTTTTTTGTAAATGGCTTACAAATGGAATCAAATCACATAAGGGGAAATTTATTTAGACCTGGAGAAATGTATTTGTAGAAAGACATTTAATGGCATAGAGGTAAGAAAAACGAATGTATAAAGGAATTTTATGAACTAAATTGTTATCCTAGGAAGTTTTTTTTTTTTTCACTGTTGGGGATCAAACCCAAGATCTTGCCAAGGCCAGACAGTCTTCCACTGAGCCACATTTGCAGCTCTGTAACTAAGTTTTAATAGTCTAAACTATTGTCTTTACAAATTACAAAAACTTGAACATATTTGTATTTCATTGTATTAATCAAATATGTGACAATAGAAATATACACATGCATACATATACTTATACTTGAAAGGCACAAATTCTTTTCATGAAAATTTTAATAAGGTTTTTTAGAGGCTGTAATTAGAACTAAATAATTTCTGACATAAGCTTTTACATTTATCTTGTTACCAAAAAAGTTACCTTATCTTTTGACCTATTACCTAGTTTGATCATTAATGTTTAGTTGCTTTAAAGTTCTTTCTAGTGACTTTTGCTTTAAAATTTTACTTATAAGTGCTTCCATGAAAAACTAGTATGTATTATATTAGCTTACATGTTTTTTCAGTCTCCACGTACAATAATTTTTCACAATCTGGGACTATAATTTCTTTTAAATTCACTATTGATTAAATAGTCTTTCAAGTTACAGTGTTTTTTATTATAATCATAAATCCATTATGAAAATGAAAATTCATTTGAAATGAAAAATTGCGGTTAAATATGTGATTTTCTATTATAATGTGCTATTATTACATTAGAACTTCATATGGCTATCCCATTTTACTCAGACAGCATTGACGAGATGTTATTACCACTGCGTAGTGGAGGAACCCATAGCTCATCAGAGTTGAGTTTGACTCTTCACCAGTTGTATGCAACTGAAACTTCATTCCCTGTGTCTATAAGCTCCCGCTTTCCCTATACTGAACCCAAGAAGGAATAACTTGGAAGCATTCCATGTTCATTACACTGTACAGTAAAGATCTGATGATTGCTTTGGCAGATGGTCATCTACCAGTCTTATTTTTCAAGTAGCTCAACTTACCTTTCTGCTGCTTTTATTATCCTCTTCCTTCCTTCATTCCATCTCTCTTTGGCCACATCTGCTTTCAGGGAATCTTGCAGAATCTGACACATCTTCTTGCATTCCTAAATCTTACTATACTAGTCTGGACCAAAAATAATGGACAATCCAATGCCAAGAAACCTGTTTTCTAGCTTCTCTGTAAGTCATAATATAATACATTATTAATATATTTCAATTTTGTGGGCCAAGTGATAGTACAGTGGATAGGGCATTTGCTTTGCACATGGCCAACCCGGGTTCAATCCCCGACATCTTGTATGGTCCCCTGAGCATTGCCAGGAGTAATTCCTGAATACAGAGTCAGGAATAATCACTGAGCATGCCAGGTGTGACCCAAAAAGAAAAAAAAAATATTTCATTTTTCTTACAAGTATCAGCTTTCTAACTCATCACCTTTAGTGACTCCTTTTATTAAAAAGTTTCTGCTACTTATTTCAATTTACTCTACAAAAAATTAGGTCTTTTGAACTGGGGAGATGGCTCAAAGGACAGGAGCCACAGGTTTGCTGGACCTCCGCAATCTCATGGTCCACAGATCCTCACCAGAAGAGCTGATAGTTCCTGAGCACAGGTGGGTGTGGCCTACAAACCAAAATAAAGTCTTTCAAGCTGTTTCCCAAGAGAGATGAGGACTACTGTGGGATGAAAGTAGAGTTTCATCGAATAACTATCTGTTTTCCAAGGAAAGTGAAGATTTATTCCAGTCAGTGCCTGCCCACCAGTCTCTCCTCTAACTCCAGACATTCACTTTTAAAAAAAAAAAATTTTATTAGTGAAACACCATGAGGTACAGTTGTAGACTTACAAATTTTTGTGCTTGGGTTTCAATTATACAATGATCGAGTATCCATCCCTCCACCAGTGCCCATTTTCCACCACCACTGATCCCAGTATCCCTCCCACCCCCAACCCCCCCATCCCACCCTTCCTCTGTGGCAGGGCATTCCCTTTTGTTCTCTCTTTTTGTGGTTTGCATTGAGTGGCAATCATGTACGGTCTACTTTCAGCATGCATCTCTCATCCTGGGAGGATCCTCCCAACACCTTTATTTGGTGCTCCCTTCTCTATCTGAGCTGCCTTTCCCCCTAGCATGTGCGGCTGGCCTCCAAGCCATGGAGTGAACCTCTTGTTACTTATCTCAACTATTCTTGGGTGTTAGTCATTTATTTTGTTACTTTATGTTCCCCAGATGAATGTCCCTCTCTTTCTAACTCATTTCGCTTAGCATGATACTTTCCACGTAGTACCACTTATATGTAAATTTCACGACTTTATCTTTTCTAACAGCTACATAGTACTCCATTGTGTAGATGTACCAAAGCTTCTTTAACCAGTCATCTGTTCTCAGGCACTCAGTTTTTTTCCAGATTCTGGCTATTGTAAAGAGTGCTGCAATGAACAAACAAGTGCAGATGTCACTTCAACTATACTTTTTTGCCTCTCTGGAATTTATTCCCAGGAGTGATATTGCTGGGTCAAATGGGAACTCAGTTTCTAATTTTTTGAGAATCGTCCATACTGTTTTCCAAAAGGGCTAAACCAATCGGCATTCCCACCAGCAGTGAAGGAGAGTCCACATCCGCGCCGGCACCGGTTGCTTTTGTTCTTTTGGATGTGGTGTGAGATGATATGTCATTGTTGTTTTGATCTGATCTCCCTGATGATTAATGATGTAGAGCATTTTCTCATGTGCCCGTTTGCCATTCGGATTTCTTCTTTGAGAAAGTTTCTGTTCATTTCATCACCCCATTTTTTGATAGGGTTGGATGTTTTCTTCTTGTGGCGTTCAACCAGTACTTTGTATCCCCATGTCAGATGTGTATTGGGTGAATATCCTTTCCCATTCTGTAGACTGTCTTTGTATTTTGGTCACTGTTTCTTTTGAGGTACAGAAGCTTCTTAGTTTAAGATAGTCCCATTTGTCTATCTCTGTTTTCACTTGCTTGGCCAGTGACGGGATATCTTTGAAGATACCATTAGCTTCAATGTCATGGAGGGTTTTGCCAACTTTGTCTTCAATGTACCTTATGGATTCCGGTCTGATGTTGAGGTCTTTAATCCATTTTGATCTTACTTTTGTACATGGTGTTAGTCAGAGATCTGAGCCCATTTTTTTTGCATGTAGCCATCCAGTTTTGCCGGCACAATTTGTTAAAGAGGCTTTCCTTGCTCCACTTCACATTTCTTGCTCCCTTGTCAAAGATTAGATGATCATATGTTTGCGGGGAGATGTCAGTATATTCAACCCTGTTCCATTGGTCTGCAGCTCTGCCTTTCAGACATTCACTTTGTGAAACAAGGTGATGTATCCTGTCTTGACCTGGAGGTCATAAATGGTAGACACCATGGAGACAGAATCAGCTTTAAAATCAATGAAAACCTCCATGTGAAGAAGAGAAAGCAGAGCATTATTTTCCCTTCAGAGACCTAAAATTGAACAGAAACATGCTTAGCTCACTCTGCTTTATGAGAACTGCCACTTCTATGCTTGACTGAAAGATTAACTTGATTTGGTGAAGTGCGTTGTTATTCGCAGGCAGGTGCTGTCCCTATCCACCAGCTCCCTGTTAATTTGAACCTGCAAATATACCTTTGATCAGCTCTCAAAGTGCCTCCCTGGCTTTGAGTTGGCTTGAGAAACATCAAAAGAACTGTAAAGCCTCCTCTAATCTCTGCCTTCCTGTTTCAATGTCTGCCTGCTGGCTTCCCACAACAGCCTGTTTTCCTTGAAGAGAGTTTTCCATGACTATACTTGATGTCGCAAAGCCAAACCCAGGTACATACAGACAGACGATTACTCCTTTTTTGTAAATAATTCTCAGGTTTGCGGTTGCAGTGACAGTTCTGTGGCATTGTAAATTAATGCCTGCTGGCCTGATGCTGAAAATAGCCAGTTCAGTTTAGGGGAGCTCAATTGCCAAGTAAGTTGCAGGTCAATGCAATCTGTCCTGTGCATGAAGATGGGCTGACGAAGCAGGCTTGGGTGCTGTTAATCGAGACCCTGTGGATTGGGAATTCTGAGTCTTAACTGGACACATTTATATTCAGGTGGGGCAGGTCAGACCACATTCAATCTTTTCTGTTTGTTTTGTTTTGAACTGGCCTCTCATCCTTTTTATGCTCTATGGCAAGTCAATACCTGTTCTGGGCTTTGAGTTCCCTTTTGAGGTGGATACAGTTTGGGTCTCCAGAATTTTTACACCCATGTATTTTAATTCTGAAAAATGCTTTGTGTTTTACATTGGTTTGGAAAATATTCCAGAACATCTGGGAGTATAGGGGTGAAAGAGAAATGAACTTATACAATTTTGAGCAAGTTATTTGATTTCTCTAAACCTAGTCTTTATGTCTAAACTTGATAAAAACAATTATGTACATCTCAAGAGTGTTGAGAGGACTGTAGTAACAGTCTTCAGTGGAGTAACATGAGAAATGTCTAAAAAGTTTCAGCACAAAGCAGACTGACCTGCAAATGTTTTTTGCTGTTGCCTCTTAGTCAGAAGGACCCTACCTCTCTCCACAGTTTCCTGAGCTGGGTTCAGAGGCCTGATGCCTGGGCAGGGGAATGTTCTAATCCGTTGCAGCCTTTGATATTTCTTGCTCAGGTCTAATCCCACTGATTCTTCCCACCTTCAGACTGCCTTGCTTTGGTTGCTTGCTACTGTAGCACTTCAGTTCCCTTCCCCAATCCTAAATGCTATCTCTACTTCCTTCTCTCCTAGGGTGTCATCCTAGAAGTCCAGAATGTTCCCCCTTCCATCCCCAGGGCCATGATTGAACCCAAAGCTATGCACATGTGAAGCATGGGTTTTACCATTGAAATCTCAGCTTCTCTGAGGATGGTGGACAAGAGAGTAGCAGTCTCTTCAGCAGACTGGAGAGAGGATGGTCACTGGCATCTCTCCAACTACAGTGCTTAAAGGATTCCCACTAACTTCATTTCTTCTTCCATGAGGTTTTGTTCTTCAGCTGCAAGTTTCTTGCCTTCTGGTTTTGGATTTCTTTCTCTGTTTTTATATACCACTGAAACTGCTGCCTGATGTAGAAGAAAGAGAATTGAAATTGAATTTAGAAGAGTTTAGTATAATACCAGAACAACCTGATCCTTTAGGAGTAAACTTAATTCTCTGAAGTACTTTTCTGGGGGACTGATGTCTGGCTTAGGGACTAAAAGTGCCTGTTCAGTAAGCATAAGATCATGAGTTCAAGTCCTAGTGCTGCCTACATGTGCCGAACATGGTTCTGGCAACTATGTTATCTGGGACCCCTAGTACCACAGTAAGAGTGTGTGATCTCTGGTAACCAGCTGTGCGTGTACAAGCTGAAGTGTTCCACCTCTGGTAAGTGCCTCGACTTAAGATCTGTAAGATTAGACTTAAGTGTGCTGTCCTGGCAAGCATATGTTGGAGCATGATGGTATTCAAGAACCAGCATGCAAGTGAGCACCATGGCTGAGTGAAACTCCCAGCACGAATATATACAAGCATCACAACTACAAAATATTTGATCTTGGTCATCACAACAATGGCACAAAAAAAATAGGGAAATAAACTAATGAAATCTTTTTTTTTTAATTTAAGTTAACCAAAAGTTAGATTAGATGACTTCTTCAACCTCTGGAAATTTAAATTTTGAGAGACATAAATATTAATTCATGTATATTAGATGATAGTGTAAGTTATTTGAAGACAATAAAATTCAGATCATCAGAAGTATATTTGAATGTTTACTGTGTGGGATAATACAAGTAAAAATGTCAAACACTGAGATTTCAAAATGATGACATGACTTTTTCCTTGGCCAAAGTTTTAAAAGGGTGATTGTAAACTTTGGGAGTCATAATTGACCAGGAGTAATATAGTAATATTTCATGATAAATATTAAGTTGGGGGTGCTGGAACAATTGTACAGCAGATAGGGAGTTTGCCTTGCACACTGCTGACCTGGATTCGATCCCTCGTACCCCATATAGTTCTCCAAGCCCACCAGGAGGAATCCTTGAGTGCAGAGCCAGGCATAAGCACAGCCAGGTGTGGCCTCCCTCCCCAAAAGAATTAAATTGGAGAGTTCAGTTGTTTTGTTTCAGGGGAAAGTGGGACCAAGAAAGAATATGGTGGAGTAGAGCCAGAGATAGTATAGTGGGAAAGGCGCTTGCCTTGCACTTGACCAACCTGGTTTGATCCCTGGCGTTCCCGAGCACTTGAGCACTTCCGGGAATAATTCCTGAGTGCAGAGTCAAGAGTAATGCTTGAGCGTCCCTGGGTGTGGCCCCCAAACAAAACAAATAAACAAAGAATATGGTGGAGTGACTTGTCATTATGTTTCTTGCACTGAGGTTGCTTTCCTTCTGGTTGATATAGAGGGGGGCTGTCAGTTCTTCCTATTACTCTATTCTAGACCTGGGACCTTCCCTGGCCCTCCTCAGTCTTGCAGGTCTCAGGCAAGGTGAGCTCCCTGGAAGCTTGTGCCTTGGGCCATGGGGACCACTACAAGAGAGTGAGGTCTTGCTAGACTTTACAGAAAACCTGCACACATATATGATGTGATCTCTTGCTCGTGTGTGACCACTGCTGTACCAGGCAATGCACACATTGGAAGCTACAGCTATTAAGACATTTTAAATGGGATAGGCCCAAGAGATAGTACAGGGGTTAAGGCACTTGCCTTGCTCATGCTGACACTAGTCTATAGCCGATATCCCTTACAGTCCCCGAAGCATCAAAAAGTGATCCCTGTGCATAGAGACAGGAATAAACCTTGAGAACCATGGAGTGGGCCCCACACTCATCTTTAAATAAAAGGAATTTATAGATGAGGTCATGAGATAATACACTACAGGCACTTGTCTTGCATGCCACTCACTCCTGTTTGATCCCTGTCACTGCACATGATCTCACATGATCCCCATTTCGCATCTTGCATGATATTCCAGCACTGCCTGCAACAGCTCCTAAATACTGCTGGATGTGGCCCTCAAACTCCCCCCACCTCCTTCACCCCCATTTTTTTGTTTTGATGGGTATAGAAGTGTCCCATTGCCCTGGCCCTTCCCAGCATGGTGCAAGTTTGTGACACATTCTACACACTTGCACACCTGCTGTGCCTCTATGTCTCCAGGCAAGACTTTGCTTCCAGATGGAGATTTATCTAGATCAGGGCTTCTTAGTCCTTTTGCTGACTTGTTTTCTGACTTCTAACCTTGTTTCCTTTCTGTGGCCTCCCTGTCCTACCAGTTATCACCCTAGCCAAGTGCTGGGGCTCCCTCCACTTATATGGTGTTCACCTATGGTCCCCGTGGAATATCCTGGGGACCCACAGGAAGCTGTTTGACCCTTGGTTGAGAAACGTTGACTTAGATTTCCTTACACTGGCCTTTGAAACAAAGGCAAGGTAACAGATAAATGAGGAGCAGCCAGGTTTCAGGCAGGAAAACCTTCCTTTCCCTGCCTGGCCCCCTGTGCTGTGTCAGCAGAGCTGATTATTTTTTCTTTAAGAAAAAAAATGGGGGGAAGCTGGGCATGGACCCACAAGTGGTGGTGGTCAGGGCTTATTCCTTGCTTAGTTAGTGTTCAAGGATCACTCCTGTAGGGACTTGGGACCATATGATCTTATGGGGTGCTGAGGATCAAACTGGAGTCAGCTGAATGCAAGGCAAGCTCCTCATCATGAAGCTATGGGTCAGTACTGGAGAAAAGTCTGATTTGGCCTTGTAGAAAGTCCCAAGGCTGGAGTGTATGCCTGGCAAACACCATGGGTGACCCTGCTGGTACCCAGCATTGATCCAACCAGAAGTGACTCTAGAGCTCGCTTAGCACTGTGGGAATTTCTCCCAATCCAGTTAAGCAATATTAAAAATAAAAAACCCCTCTGAATAGTTGCTAACATTTTGTAACTCAGAGTTAGAGACAGGACCAGAGTTCCACCCAGGATATATACTTCCTCCTTCCCCTGCATTTTACCTTTGGCCGTTAGAAGCCAAAGGACCATAATAGGAGCTAGGCTGAGTCAGGGGCCATCCCCAAATAGAAAACTCTAATCTAATAGTGCAGTCTAATAAGATTAACCCTAAACCTCACATTTGGGAAAGGTTGGTGAACATTCTGGCTAAGCCTGCTGTCAAAACTACTGTGTACTTTACCCTATATTCAGACTTAAACCAAGATTAGATCATATCCAAACTAGTTTTTCCACAATCTTTTCTGGAAATGGAAATTTAAGATAGTAGAGTAGTTCCCAAAGCTTTACTGTCAGGAGATTGGACAAATATCATAGGGAGATACAGGTAAGGCACTTGCTCTTCATGCAACTGATCCCAGTTCGATCCCTAGCACCACCCATAGTTCCCCATGGTTCCCCCAAGCACCACCAGGAGTGATAGTCAGGAATAAGCCTTGAGCCTTGAGCACTATGTGGCATCCAATCCCAAACTCCCCTCAAGATCCTAAAGAGTAGTACTGTCAGGAGAAGGTGCCTGGTTTACTATTATTGTGAACAAATTGCTTTTATGGAGGAAGAGCAGCAAAACGGTTTGGTTGTGCCATACTTCCCCGTTCTTTATTAACATGGCAGAAGTAGAACCCACCCAATCACGTTTATATTTACAGGTCAAGGCCAGCGAGCCTTCCTGGGAACTCCACTGCCCCCACCTTGCCTAGAGTTTGGAGGTCTCTGAGCATTCCTTAACCTGGTAGCTCCATGGGTGCAGGCACACAGATATGGGAACATCTGTTATGATAGATGCTTGTTGCTTCTTTTCTAATAACTATTTCTTCTTTCTCCTTTCCAACAGCATACATTTTCCATTTGGGGAACCAGATGATTTTGTGGAAAGCAATACTGCCTGTAGATCACAGAGCAAGGGTAAAGTCAATGGGAGCATGCCATTGCTCTAGCTTCAGCACATCCCCCCACCCCCCCGCCCCATGCAATTGGGGTTGAACTTACCTAGTGTGCTGGGACAAGGTTAACCTCTCCTCCTTTAGACATTGTGTTTGTGGGTATGATAGGAGAAATTGATGGTTAAAGGCCCAGAAAACTTACTTTGTATACTAGAGACCTGGGTTTAATCACCAGAACATCAGGGTATCCCAGTACTGCTGTGAGTAACTCCTGAGCACTTCCCTGGAAGTAATCTCTGAGCACTGCCAGGTGTGGCTCAGAAACTAAAACAAAGAAAGTTACTGACTCCATGGAGCAAAAGTCAGACCAAAGAAACCAGTGCTTGGAACTAAGTCTAGAAGCCACAATTCATCCTAAACCTCTGGGAAAATTCCAGAACTGAGGTTGAATGGCTTTTAATCTTGGCACTGAAGAGAATCAATTATTTTGTTGTTTAAGTGAGTTTTAATTGCAATCTCTTCATGTAGTTGACTGCATTCTAACAGACTCATTCTAACCATTCTACTTCTAGCCCAAATAGTAGCAGGATGGATACAGGTATCCTTTTAAAAAAAAATCCATATAAAATTGCTTTTAAGAAGATTCATTTGAGGTGGACAAAAAGATAGCCAATGTTCTGGAACACATGTTCTGCTTGCAGGAGGCCCTGATTCTTCCTCCAAGTATCATAGGAAGCAACTCCCACCCCCACCGCCACAGAAGCAGAAGAAGCATCTGAACACTCTTGGGTGTGGCTCCAATATAAAAACAAACAAAAACCAAGCAAATAAGCATCTGTTTGAAAGATGTTTGACTAAGGTTAGACCCATTGTCACTGAGCATGAGGTGCAGTAAAACAAATGTCTGTAGAGAAAACAAACCACTGACACCGGTGGGTTGAGTCATGATAAGTGGTTGATCTGTGAGACTCATGACCCAGCTGAATTATAGATACGTGTATTATAACAGTCTATAAGTCCCAAGAGCTGAAGGGGTGACTTACTATTAAGGTGACTTATAATTAAAAGCCAGGTGCAGTTAAATGATCTATTTTTTTTTTTTTTTTTGCTTTTTAGGTCACACCCGATGATGCTCAATGATTACTCCTGGCTCTGCACTCAGGAATCACTCCTGGAATTGCTTGGGGGACCATATGAGATGCCGGGGATTGAACCCAGATTGGCCAGCATGCAAGCAAAAGCCCTACCTATTGTACTATTGATCTGGTTTGAAATGATCTAACTCTTAGAACTAGAATATTGGTCGCTGACTCCTGACTGTAATTCCCTTGTCTGAGTTTCAATCTTTTATAAAATAGGAGTAACAGGACCTTATTTGTTCACAAAAACTTTGTAAAGATAAAGCAATAGATGCTTTTGAACTTCATCAACTTTGTGTAAACATGGTAGATAATTAGTAAAGTGTTTTTAGGAGAACTAATAGATATGAAGAACAAGGATTTCCATTTTTATTTAAGAGTAATTAACTGTTATGTGACATTTCGTTTTATTGATGTAGTGTATACATATTGAATTTTACCATTGCAGCCCTTTTTTAATATATGCAGTTCTTTGGCACTAATTATTCACATTATTGTTTTTCTATCATCATCATTCATCTCTAGAACTCCTTTCATCTCACAAAACTGATGCTCTATACTCATTAAGCAACAAATTTCCATTTCCAATCCCCTTAGAACCTTGTAGTCTTCATTCTCCTTTTTGTGTCTATGTATTTGACTACTTTTGGTCTGCCATGTAAGTAGAATCTTTCAGTATTTTTATTTCTGTGATGAACTTATGTTTGACATGATGTCTTTATGCTTCATCTGTGTTGTAGAGTATATCAGACTGTCCCTTCTATGTATGTACTTTTCCATTGTCTATATATACATATTTTGTTATCCCTTTGTCAGTTGGTATATACTCAGGATTCTTACACACTTTGACTAATTAGGGATAATGCAAAATATAGACATGGATGTACAAATATCTTAGATTTTCCACTCCCCCCCATTATTTAGGATAGAGGCCTGGATGAAAAAAATACAGACACTTGTTCATCCTGTTGTTTATTTTTGAGAACCTACCTATTGTTTTCCAAAGAGGAAAAGACACTATTTCCCCCCAAAACTTCTCTATTTTATACACCTGTCCCCAATGCACAACGATTCCAATTCCTCTCCATGCTTATCAACATTTACTCATTTCTTATTTCCTTTTTTTTCTTAATGGTTGTGAACTGTTGGATATTTCACTGTAAATTTGATTTGCATTTCCCCAGTGATTAGGGGTATTACCTTGCATGTGGTTGACCCTGGTTTGTTTCCCCAGAATTGCATATTTTGCCCTGAGCACTGCCAGGAGTGATCCCTGAGCACAAAACTAAAAATAAGTCCTGAGTACCTCTGTATGCGGCCTACACTACCACCACTACCTCATCCCACTCCCGAACCCCCAAAAAGGGAGGAGGAAATGTGAACCTGCATTGCATGTAGCACTGTCCTCCCGTTGTTCATCGATTTGCTCGAGCGGGCCTAGTAACACTGTGAGACTTGTTGTTACTGTGTTTGGCATATCAAATACATCACAGGGAGCTTGCCAGGCTTTACCTTGAGATTGAGATACTCTCAGTAGCTTGTCAGGCTCTCCGAAAGGGGCGGAGGAATCAACTCGGGTCGGCATGCAAGGCAAACGCCCTACCCGCTGTACATGTACTTTAGGAAACTAAATAATGCAAATTAAAAGAAGGAAATACGACTACACACTTACCAGAATGGTCAAAATTTTAAATGTTGACAACACCAAGTGTGGTGAAGATGTGGAACAACAGAAACTCTCATGCATTGCTTCCTTCTGCAGAGGTACCACAAACAGCACTTGAAAATTGATACTTGAAGATTTTTACAATAGCAGGGTTTCTTGAACTTTAGTCTCTTAAACAAAAGCCTAAAACCCTTTGGGCATATCTTAGATTAGCTATTAAATTTATAGCTTTTAAAATAGTTGAATAGATGACTTTGTGTTTTTCATTTTTTCTGCCTCAGTCATGAAGATGGGTTGCTAAATCTCTCATTTTCCCCCAGCATTGCTTAGTGGCATATTTTAACCATACAGCTAAATAGGAAATGTTTACAATGAACACCCTGACACACACCCACTACTGGAATCCCATATTAACGTTTTACTATATTCTCTGTATCACCCATTTCTTTGTCATACATCCCTTTCACCAGAGAGCTATCACTGTATGCAATTCAAAAATCAACTGCAAATCTTTCCTTGTGATTATATCAGCAACTTTCAGTGTTGAGTAGCCATGGTTTATTTATATAAGCTTTTACAAATTGAGAGTGGCAGTGGGGGTGGGAGGAAAAACATAAAAATCATTGAATTTTGACATAACAGGTCCACATCCAACATCCTCATCTCACATTCTTCCTCATACAGATACAGAAACTTAGGCTGGTATGCCTTTTTTTGGAAGTAAGTGAGATTGGGTATGTGTGGGGTGGGGTCGGGGGGAGGCAGGGAGTATAGCTCAGTGGTAGAGCTCTTGCCTTGTGATGTGACGCCCATCCTGGTTCAGTTGCTGATACCCTCCCCCCAAATGACAAATGGCACTGTAGCACTGTCATCCCGTTGTTCATCATCTGCTCGAGCAGACACCAGTAACGTCTCCATTGTGAGACTTATTGTTACTGTTTTTGGCATATCGAATACGCCACGGGGAGCTTGCCAGGCTCTGCTGTGCAGGCGGGATACTCTTGGTAGCTTGCCAGGCTCTTCGAGAGGGACAGATTTGGAAAAATTGTTAAATGTATTCTAAGCTTTCATTTTGTATTTCCCCTTTTTATTGATTAGTTATCAGTTTATAATATTATGGTTTATAATATTGCAGTTTATAATATTATAGACTTCTAGAGGAATCGCTCCACCTATATCTATAAGATCCATTACCAGATTTCCAGCATCACCCATCACCACAGAGACCCAAGTCCCTTTTCTTCCCATCCCTTTGCCTCTGGTAATCTCCATCACTTTTTTTTGTGTGTGCTTTTTGGGTCACACCTGGCGATGCACAGGGGTTACTCCTGGCTCTGTACTCAGGAATTGCCCTTGGCGGTGCTCGGGGGACCATATGGGATGCTGGGAATCGAACCTGGGTTGGCCGTGTGCAAGGCAAACACCCTACCCGCTGTGCTATTGCTCCAGCCCCAATCTCCATCACTTTTACTGAGTCTAGAAATTAGTTTTGTTGGTTTTTGCCAGTTCACTTCTTTTTTTAATTAATTTTTTCAGTTCACTTACTTTATTCATTTTTATTACATATATGATTGAAAAGTAAAGGCCCTCCCGTTGATCATCGATTTGCTCGAGCGGGCCCAGTAACGTCTCCATTGGAGACTTTTGTTGTTACTGTGTATGATTGAAACCATCTAGTGATTATAATTTACTTCTTGACTAAAATTGGTTTACATAGATAGGCGTTGGGGAGAGGGGCGGGTGGAGGGAGCTACTGCCTAAGACAAGGGCCGAACCATTAGGACTGGGAACCACAGGATGTACACATGGTGGCAAGGGTACCATAGCCAGAAAAAAAAAAGCATGAGAAACACTGTTCTAGAGCGTAATCTAGCATCACCCAATATTTCACCTTTGTTCCATTAGTATACAGAATCTCTCCTTCCCTCTCTCTTTGCCTTCTTCTCCCTTCTCCCCATTAAATTGTGATGTGTTATAAAGTTAATTATCTTCTTTGAAAATTAAAGCTAGAAATAATCCTAGAAAAACTCTTTGGAGCTTGATCACTTGAGATGTGCTCCAGTTAAAAGATGAGACTCACAGGAGAGCAAAATTGTACTGCATGGAACAGAGAATCTTACTTGCTTTTTGTCAAGGTAAGTGGTAGAATCTTTAGCACGAATGAAGAGAGAGTAAAATATTTAGCATGAGTGAAGGGAGAGGGAACAGCAAAATGAGTCACTCAGAGTCCATGCTATGAAGTTGATAAACAGCCCTCTGTGGAGGTAGGCTGGATGAAGACTGCTTTAAGAATCCTCTTGGTGGGCTGGAGCACAGTGGGTAAGGTGTTTTGCCTTGCACTCAGCCAACCCGGGTTCGATTCCCAGCATCCTATATGGTCCCCTGAGCACCGCCACAAGTAATTCCTGAGTGCATGAGTTAGGAGTAAACTCTGCATCGCTGGGTGTGACCCAAAAAGCAGAAAAAGAATACTCTTGGTTGGGACCGGAGATAGAGCACAGTGGGTAAGCCCTTATGCTGCAACCCTGTTTGATCCCTGCCATCTCATATGGTCCCTGCCAGGTGAGGCTCTAGGACAAAAAAGAATAAACAATAAAGAATACTGGGTCAAAAAGAACAGAAAGAGCCAGTGTAGGTATGGACGTGAGGAAAAATAGACCTTCACTCACTGCTGGTAGAAATGTCAACTGGTTCAAACTTTTTGGAAAATAATATGGATACCTCTCAAAAACTTAGGAATTGAGTTTCCATATGACCCAGCATTTCTACCCAAAAACATTAATCAGAGATGTTTGTGTTCCTATGTTCACATAGCACTATTCTCAATAGCCAAAATCTGGGAGCAACTCAAGTGTACAAGAACAGATGACCGGATAAAAAAAAAACTAAGGTAAATACAGTGGAATAAAGGAAAACAAAATCATGCAATTTGCTACATGTGAATGAAACTGGAAGGAAGACTGAGTGAAGTCATCTGGATGGAGGGACAGAGAATGATATAAACATAGTAAGGAAGCTAGAGCAATAGTGTTGTAGGTAGGACGCTTGCTTTGCACACAGCCCACCAGAGTTCAATCTCTAGTACCACACATGGTCCCCTGAGACCCGCCAGAAGTGATCCCTGAGTGCAAAGCCAAGAGTAAATACTGATCACCACCGGTGTAGTAAAAAAAGAACAAAAAACAAAAACCCAAAACCCAAACAAACAAACAACTCCTCCTCACCCCCACTCCCGCAAAAAAAAAAAAAAAAGGTAAAGGTAAAGGTAAAGGCCCTCCCGTTGATCGTCGATTTGCTCGAGCGGGCCCAGTAACGTCTCCATTGGAGACTTTGTTGTTACTGTGTCTGGCATATCGAATACTCTCGGTAGCTTGCCGGGCTCTCCGAGAGGGGCGGAGGAATCAAACTCGGGTCGGCCATGTTGGCCGCTTGTAAGGCAAACGCCCTACCCGCTGTGCTATCGCTCCAGTTAACATGGCAATAAGACATGTTGGGAAGAAATGTGTTGAGGTGTGTGTGTGTGTGTGTGTGTGTGTGTGTGTGTGTGTGGCGGAGGAGAGTGGGGGTGGAGGGCATGAGGGAGACCCTGAGAAATGGTAGAATGAAAGGCAACTCTGGTGGGGGGTTGTGGTATTGGAAGGTTATATTCAGGAAACCCTATTGTGCTGAATAGTGGTTACTTAAAAATGAAAGGCAACTCTGGTGGGGGGTTGTGGTATTGGAAGGTTATATTCAGGAAACCCTATTGTGCTGAATAGTGGTTACTTAAAAAAAAATACTTTAGGCCTATAGGAACCATATTTAGGAAACACTTTTGTTCTATGCAAATTTCTTTTTTCTTTGGGTCACACTCAACGATGCTCAGGGGTTACTCCTAGGTCTGCACTCAGGAATTACTCCTGGCGGTGGTCAGGGGACCATATGGGATTCCGGTGATCAGTGATCAAACCCAGGATGGCCGCATGTAAGGCAAATGCCCTCCCTGCTAAACCATTGTTCTCACCCCTTCTTTGCACTTTTTAATCCTCTCTAGGGGTCGGGAGACAGTACAGTGGTCAGGGCAGATGTCTGCCATTCACCTAATCTTGGTTTGATCGAGTACCATGTGGCCTTTTGAGCAATGCCTGGGTGGTCAGCTAACCCCTGGTACCACTGAGTTGAGCAGCACCACATCCTTGGACTCTACACTGAGCCTCTGGTTAGTTGCCTGAATATCACTGGTAATGACCTCAGCTCCCCCTCTTCCTCCAAATTAAATAAACCCACTCTGGGGCCCCAGTGATAATACAAAGCAGGGAATTTACCTTGCACTGGTCTCTCATGTTCTATCCCTGATATCCCATATGGTCCCTGAGTGGTTCCTGAGTACAGAGCCGAGAGTGACCCCTGAACATCACAGGATGTGGCCCTCCCACTCCCTGCCTCCCCAGAGAACAAAAGCCACTCTGTCTCCTTACACCCTGTATCCTGAATTTATGAGGACTTGAATTGCAGGTGTGTATATGTCTCTGTGTGTGCGTGCGTGTAGTTATGATGTAATTGATCTGGTATGTAGAGTTTTTGGAAACTTCCCAGATTGAAACCTACTGCTGGGTAGTGTCTCAGATGTAGCCTGATGATCTGGAGTGAACTTGTTAGAAACATAGATGGACTCAGAGCTGACCTGAGTCAGGATCTGCCAGGGGTGGCCGGGGTGGGGTGGGTAGGTGGCTAAGTGGTTCCTAAGTGACTCTTAGGAAACTGAAGTTGGAGAACTATTGTTCTTGGGGCTATTAAAAGCCTAAAAACAGTCAAGCCACACCTCCCATAAATCTTCGTCTGTCTCCTTCTAGTGAATCACTATGTGTTCTGTAAAATACACAGAGTGTTGGTTTGTTTTGAAGTTTTCACTGTTTACTCCTTCCCCTTGCAGCCTGGGTCCTCTTGTCTTTCCCTTTCCCCACCTCTCACAGAGCAGGAAGTGGCTAATAGAGGGTAGAGACTGTTCAGCCCTGTGTTTCACTCTTTTGTATTAAAGATTTTTGTTGTTGTTCAACGTCAAAACATGCTTGTTTCAGGGTTGGAGCTGAACTATTAGCCAGACCTCAGAGCTGCTGCCATGTGAAGAGTTCTGTCTGCTTCCCCATGCAGAGCAAGAACCCTCAGTCCTGACTTCATTACGTCTGTTTGCCTAACTACAGCCGAAATGACTCTCTGGTCATCAAGGAGGGGGCAGCCCAGATGGAGAGACAGCAGTGTCTTCTCAGTGACTACATGAGAGGTTCTGTGGGGGCTGGAAATGGCAGTGGCTGCTTTTATTTATTTAGGTTTTGGGGCCACACCTCGTTGTACTCAAGGACCATAGATAGTACCAGGGTCGGGGTGGAACCCAGGACTCCTGCAGGCAAAATATTTATTCAGTCCATTGAGTGCTCTCTCTCTCTCTCTCTCTCCTCCCCACTCTGTGCCGCCCTCCGCCCCCCCCGTCCCCCCCCCCCCCCCCCCGCCTCTGGGGGCTGAAACTTTCTTTTTTGTTTGTTTTGAAGCCACACCAGTCCGTGCTGAAGGAATCACTCCCAGTGGTGCAGAAGAACCATATGCAGTCTGCGGACTGAACTCTGGTTGGCTGTGTGCAAAGCAAATACTTTGTCCACTGTACTCTCCCTCCAGCCCCAAAGGCTGCAACTTTTAGTTTGACAAGGGGATGAGTTTGGGACAAAGAGGTTTCAGAAATCAAGTGCTCTAACACGATTCTGTATGAATCAGGAAAAGAGTGATTTGTTTGTCAAGGGTATGCTTAGAAGGATAGTAAAGGGGGAAAACCCCTGTGAAGTGCCGCTCACTTCCTAGAGGGAAGGACACATTCTTGGAATAAATTCCAAAGGATGTCAGACTCAACAAGCATGTTTATTCTGAAATCATTGGTTTGCCAAGAACCAAAATTTGTGCAAACCAGTTCAATCAAAGAGACTTGGTTTTAAGACACATGTGTTGTTCTTCATTCTCTGTGGTTGGTTGTAGTCATGGTGATTAGCAAGGCATTAGTGTTCACACATTGGGTGTGCAACATGTGTAGGAGTCATCTGGCTTCTTGAACATTAAAGGGCTTTTCAAGTTTTGGTGTGTCCAAGCTGAAGACAAATGGTAGGACATGTACATGTAGAACTGGAGAGATAGCAAGCCAGTAAGGCTCTTGCCTCAAATGCTGTTGACCTGGGCTCAGTACCTACTACTGCATACAGAGCCCTAAGCAAGACCAGGAGAATCCATTATTACAGAATCAAATATAAGATCTGAGCACCAATGGATGTGGTACCAAAGCTAAAATAAAATTAAAAAAAAAATTTAGAGATAGTACAGAAGTTAGGGTACTTGCCTGGCACAGGGTTAACCCATGTTTAATCCCTGACACCCATATGCTTCCCTAAGATTCCCCAAGAGTGATCCCTGAGCACAGAACTAGGAGAAATCCGTGGATCCAGCTGTATGTGATCCAAACTTTTCTCAAAATTAAGGTAAAGGCCCTCCCGTTGATCGTCGATTTGCTCGAGCGGGCCCAGTAACGTCTCCATTGGAGACTTTGTTGTTACTGTGTCTGGCATATCGAATACTCTCGGTAGCTTGCTGGGCTCTCCGAGAGGGGCGGAGGAATCAAACTCGGGTTGGCCATGTTGGCCGCTTGTAAGGCGAACGCCCTACCGCTGTGCTATCGCTCCAGCCCTAGAGAGAAAGGGTTTTGTTTTTTGTTTAGTTTGGACCACACTCAGAGATGCTCTGGAGTTACTCCTGACCTTGCTCTAGGGAATTATTCCTGGCGATGCTCAGGAGACCACATGGGATGCCAGGGATGGAACCCGGCTCAGCTGCATGCAAGGCAGGTGCTCTACATACAGCACTACCACTCCTGCCCTAGAGAAAAAGTTTATATTCAGTTGCTGTCACTCAGAACCCCAGGGACTTAAAAGTTTGAAGTTATTAATCCTCATTTATTTTTGGTTTTTATTTGTTATTATTTTTTGTTTGTTGGGGGGCCACACCAATGGTGCTCCTGGCTCAGTACTCAGGAATTACTACTGGTGGTGCTCGGGGGACTATTGGGATGCGGGGATTGAACTCTGGTTGGGGGAATGCTAGGCCTACGCCTTAACCCACTTTACCATCTCTCCAGCCTTAGTTTTTCTTTAAACATTTTTTCAGTGTTTTATTTATTTACTTTTTTGACATTTTGTGTCACACCCAGCAATGCTCAGGGGTTACTCCTGACTCTACACTCAGGAATTATTCCTAGCAGTGTTCAGGAAACCATATGGGATGCCGGGGATTGAACCTGGATAGGCCACATGTAAGGCAAATGACCTACCTACTTACTATTGCTCTAGTCCCAAATGTTTTATTTTTAACCTATAAATTATCTTAAAACCATATTAGGAGTTTCAATTAAAAAGTAATTATAACAATAAAGTTATCATTGCGTAGAAGCTGGTGGCCTTAGTAGGATCCAGTTAACTATCAAAGTGCTTCTACTCTGTTCCCATGCTGACTTGGAACCCTTGGATAAGAGAGAGTTTCTAGGCTTTTATCTAAGGTGTATGCACATAGCCCCAATTTTGGTTGAGTTCTCTCCCCACCAGCCCCCTACATACCCCGAAGGCATTGAGTTTACTTTATTAATTTTTTTTTCAGTTCTAGCATCTTTGTCTAGAATTAAAGGAAGAAAACCTCTATTTGTCTAAGAGAAAAACATTCCTTGCAATTGCTGTGATGTTTCTAGAGACATTTTCCTTCTTCCTTCTTGGAAGCCATTTGGAAAATACCTGGGACTGTCTGTTGTTGCTGTTTAGTGCGACTATGAATTTGCTTTATGAATGCTTTGTTTCATTGATTGATCATAAAGGTAGGTGCCAAGGCACACAAAATGTTGGGTGAATTGGAAATTAAGGTAACCTTTTCATAAAGTCAGTGGGCATTGTTGCCCAAACGAAACTCCATACACTTTCAAACAAAGAATACAATAAGAAACAATTTGCAGGGGCTGGAGCAATAGCACTGCGGGTAGGGCATTTGCCTTGCACGTAGCAGATCCCGGTTCAATTCCCAGCATCCCATATGGTCCCCTGAGCACCGCCAGGAGTAATTCCTGAGTGCAGAGCTAGGAGTAACCCCTGTGCATCGCCAGGTGTGACCAAAAAAGCAAAAAAAAAAAAAAAAAAAAAAAAAGAAACAATTTGCATTGCTGATTTTTGTCACAGCAAACATTGGAGACAGACAAAATGTCCATCAGTAGGGGGTCATCCATAAAATGGAATGCTATGAAATCACTAAAGACATTAGGGATTACAGGCCAGATACTACAAGGGTTAAGGTGCTTTTCTTGACCATGGCTGACCCTGGCTCAATCCCCAGCAACACATAAAGTTCCTTGAGCACTGTCAGCAGTGGTCAGTAAGCACAGAGCAGAATAAGCCCTGGCAGTATTTAGGAGTAACCCCAACCATCTTCCCAAGGCAGGGGGTGGGGGAGGAAGGGATCGGGAGACAGGGAGGAAAGGAGAGAGGGAAGAAGGGAAGGAGGAGGAGGGAAAGGAGGGGAAAAGGGAGGGAGAGGGAGTGAGTGAGAGAGATATTAGGTGAGTTATCATGTTTCCAATACTAAATGATTAAAACCGGTGAGTAGAGGAATGTGTATAGGATACTCTTATTTGGGGGGAAAATATATTTATTTACTTAAGAATACATAAATAGCAGAGTGGTAGGGCATTTGCCTTGCATGCGGCTGGCCTGGCTGACCTGGGGTTCGATTCCTCCACCCCTCTTGGAGAGCCCGGCAAGCTACCGAGAGTATCTTGCCTGCACGGCAAAGCCTGGCAAGCTACCTGTGACGTATTCAATATGCCAAACACAGTAACAACAAGTCTCACATGGAGACTTTACTGGGCCCGCTTGAGCAAATCTATGAACAACGGGAGGACAGTGCTACATAAATAAACTTGAGGAGGTTATACAATAAAGATGTTGAAGATCATAGAAAAGAATCAGATTGATAAATGTGCTTATAAATATGCTTGTTTTCCTTATACTCCCTTTCGTTCTGTTTGAATATTTCATATATGTGCTTCAGCAGCAAAGAACAAAAAGAAAAAAACAAAACCAGAGAGGGGTTGGAGAGATAATACAGCAGGTAAGGTGTGTGCCTTGAACATAGTCAACCTGGGTTTGATCCTTGGCATCCCATATCATCTCCTGAATCCACCAGGAGTGAACCCTGAACAAAGGGCCAGGAGTAAAATTTGAGCACCACTAATGTGCTGCCCCCACTCCTAAAAACACACATACACACACACACACACACACACACACACACACACAAACCAGATTATTGGTGTTGTATGAATTACACATATGAACAAAGGACTTAGTATTAGATTGGATCAAATACTAGCTTTCACACTAATCACTTTGGGGTACTTCCAAATTTCTAATCTAATTTGGAACCAGCAGTGACTATCCGATCAGATTATTATAAGGATTGTTATGAATGCATAGAAAGCACTACAATCAGGGCATAAACTCTTCTCAGTAGGTATAAATGTGCTATAATAGCAATAATGTTGGGGTTAGAAAGATAGAACAGGGATTAAGACCCTGCTGTGCATCCAGTCAAACTCTGGCTCAAATATTAGGCACTACAAAGGGTCCCCTGAGTACCACCAGGGATCACTTCAAAGCACAGAGCCAGGAATAATCCCCTAACACTGCTAGGTGTGGCTTCACTCCTCACCCCTTAAATAATAACAGTAATGTTAAACATGTATTTTGTATTTGCCATGTGCTAAGGATAGCATTAAAAGCACTACATATACTATATATAAGTGAATATTTGTAACAACTCTCGAGCGGGCCCAAGAAGTACTAATTTTATCCTTATTGTACTGATAGGAAAACTAAGGGACAAAGAAGTTGAGTAAATGGCCCCAATAGACACAACAGTGGTTGAACTGCGATTCCCATCCATACAGTCTGGCTCCATAGACCAAGCTCTTCCTTTCTTGCACAATAGCCCTACTGAGCAGACCAGTTCACACATAGCAGGATTTTGAGGCTCGTGAGAGGGTTAGTTTTTTTTAAGAGAATTGCTGGATATATTTGTAGATACCCTATAAATGCATGCAGCACTTTTCTACCCAGTTAGAATACTTCATCAAAATGACACCTGGTGCGCTGGAGAGATAATAGAGTGTATAGAACATTTGCCTTGCACATGGATGACCCAAGTTGGATTTCTGGCACCCCATATGTTCCTTGAGCCCCGCTAGGAGTATACCCTAAGCACTGCTAGGTGTGGCCCCCAAACAAACGAAGACACTTGGCTGTTTACAGAGGAATGTGTAGGAACTTTCCCTTCTGCCTTGTTTTCTCCCAGCAGAATGCCCTGTCCTTGTGAATCTGTTGCCGCTGACCTAAAAACCTTTAGGAAAACCATCACTCCTAAAACCAGTAGGGATCACTGGATGTGGAGGGAGTTGAGGCCTTCCTTTTCTATATAATCTAATTCACACGTTTAGACATTAAGAACCACAGTGGGCCTTCCCTTTTTCATGAGGATCACCTGGGGACTTGGTTCTGTCAGAATAACTTCCCTCAATATAGTATAGTTTCTCAATGCAGTCAAGACGTAGTATTTTCTTTAGGCAAGCAATTCCATAGTATTTAACTCAAGATCTCTCACTTGAGTATTTAACTCAGTTCGAATGTAAGTTTGCTAGAAGGAGATCTGATCGTGAGCTTCCTTATAAGTTATTTAAAAATAAGGAATGCCCTAAAGAACCATAATAATGAATTCATTCAGCCACTGATAGATACTGAATGATCGAAAGCTGAAACAACTTATATCTGAATCAGTAGAGTGTTCTATTGCTTTGTCTCCAGAATTTCATAATTATCTGATTAATGTTTGTTCTTTTCACTTTGATTTCCAAGTATCTAACACTTCTTCAGTATGGAAATCTCTCTGTGCCAGTGGCTCTTCACTGCTCCAGTTTTTTCAACTCTTGATACATTTTTCATTCTTGGTAAATTTTCATTGTGAGCAACCTGCTAGCCAAGGACTCCTTGGTGCTCCAGTTCAAGACTGGACACACCATCTCCTTGGAAAGGATTGCCCTTCAATCATTAGAGACTCATTAGCTCACTTGACTAATAAAAAAACAATTTAGAAGTCCTGAGTGCCTTAACTGTGTTTGCCAAAGCTCTGTGTTGGAAGCTGAACTCACCCAGACCTCCCAGGTTACTGCTCTGACCTGAACCAGGAAAGGGAAAATGTCAATGCCCGCCAGAGAACAGCAAGGGGAGAAGTTCCCTCTGAGCATGGGAGTCAGGGGAGGAGCTCGGTGAAAATGTTAGATTGAATCCCTCTGAGATGAAATCAGGGGTAAATGATTTAAACCATCTATTTCTCACTTTTGTTCAAGTTGCTTCTATTCTTTAGTAATGCTGAATTATAAAGTTATTCCTATTTGGGTTCAAGATGCTTCTTGACTTCTCATATAGGGCATTTTACATTTTATTGACCGAGATTGCAAAAACACATTGGTTCTTATTCTAGCAAGGAAATGATGTGATAGAACTGGTATTTAGAAAAGAAAATTGCAGAAGTAAACATGTTCCATAATGAGGTTATTTCCTAAGACTGTAGGAAAAAAACAACAAAACAAACAAAAAACACTTTTAAATGGGCCTTCTCTTTTCTAATTACTTGAATATTTTAGATTAACATATTTTTGTGTTTTTGGCTTTGGGGACACACCTGATGAATGCTCAGGGCTTATTCCTGGCTCTGCAATCAGGGATCACTCATGGCAGACTGTGGTTCCTTATAGGGTGTTGGGGATCGAACCTGGGCCAAGGTAAGTGCCCCACCTGCTATACTATTGCTCCATCCCTGAATATTTTGATATTCAGGGATGGAGCCATGGGATATTTTTTTTTCGATCGACACTCACCAGCAATGAATGGAGGACCCTTTCTCCCTGCATCTGTACCTGCACTGGTTGCTCTAGTTCTTATTAATGTGTGCCAGTTTCTGTGGTGTGAGACGATACCTCATTGTTGTTTTAATTTGCATCTCCCTGATGATTAGTGATGTAGAACATTTATTCATGTGCTTTTTGACCATTTGAGTTTCTTTTTTGTGGAAGTTTCTGTTCATTTCTTCTCCCCATTTTTTGATGGGGTTAGAGGATTTTTTTCTTGTCAAGTTCTACTAGTGTCTTGTATATCCTGGAGGTTAAGTCCTTATCTTATGGGTATTGGGTGAAGATTTTTTCCCATTTTGTGGGCTCTTTTTGTATTTTAGTCATTGTTTCTTTTGAGGTGCAGAAGCTTCTTAGTTTAATGCAGTCCCATTTGTTTATATTTGTTTCCACTTGCTTGGTCGGTGGTGTTTCCTCCTTAAAGATGCCTTTAGCTTCAATGTCATGGAGGGTTCTGCCTACATTTTTCTCCATGTACCTTATGGATTCAGGTCTGCTATGAAGAGATGTTTCTTTGATAGTTTATAGTGTATCATAATATCAACTTCTAGGACATTTCTCCTCTTTTCATTGTAAGATAACGTTTATTTGTCCTTTCTCCCTTGCTACAGGGAGCTTAGGTTTATAGGTTTATCGGGTTACATCCATTACAGTGCTCCCGAGTCACTCCCATTCCTCTGTGTTTATCTGTAAACTTCTCTGTGCTCTCCTCCCCAACCAGTTAATCTTTCTCCCTTAATCAGATTCTGTTAACTTGTAAGGTCAGATCCTTCTAAGGACACTGAACTTGTATTGTAAGTTAAATATTGCTTTTCCCCATCTTTTGCATAGTTTATTTTAAAGCAATGTCCTTTTCGTATGGACACAGAAAGACAGTTAATATTATGCTTTTGTAACTTGGAAGTTAATTGACTCTGAATAATATACAATCCTGGGCTGGAGCGATAGCACAGCGGTAGGGCGTTTGCCTTACTAGCGGCCAACATGGCCAACCCGAGTTTGATTCCTCCACCCCTCTCGGAGAGCCTGGCAAGCTACCGAGAGTATTCGATATGCCAAACACAGTAACAACAAAGTGTCCAATGGAGACGTTACTGGGCCCGCTCGAGCAAATCGACGATCAACGGGAGGGCCTTTACCTTTACCTTTACCTTAATATACAATCCTAGACCTTGTTTCCTAGACTTAAGCCTCAGTTGCCCTTAGTTCCTAGCACCCCCAAAGCAGGGTACTGACGAGGGACTGAATGGATCCATGGCAAGCTGTGAGCTACCCTGGCATCGAAATGGGCCAGGCCAAAGCGCCACAATACTCAGCTATAAGTCAAGAGCATGGTCATGGACAAACTCTGTCATGACCCAAAAGAGGTAACTGAATAAGGACTCTGCTGGGGTTAGGAAGACTAATCTGGCATGAGGACTGTGGTCTGGAATATATAGTGAGATGTTCTCAGGAAGAACCAGACTTTAAACTTGATGTATCTCTTACTGTGTTCATACAAAATGACATTGCTAGAAATATTAGAAGTAAATTTACTACAACTATTTAAGTGGATTACTAGCTGGGGAAAGAAGAAAGGAACACACCCTGAATGGAATCCTGCCCTTGAGGGGATCTCCTAGTAATCTGGAGTAATCTCTTTAGATGAGATTTTGTCCTTAAATTAATCTCCTGGAGGAGTGACCTTACCTCTTTTTTGTTGATTTGTTAATGCTCAGCCCCACTATGTATCCCCACCCTACATGATTTCTGTATAAACTAGGTTGTAAGCTGAGCTGTGGGGGATCCAGAGAGAGAGAGAGAAGCAGGAGAATCAGAGGAGATTGGAATAAACTGCAATTGATACCAAGCAACCTGGCCCTCCTTCCTTCGCCTGCTCATCGCCATCAGCCTTCCCGGGGTGGGGGAAGCGGAGACCACTGAACACAGGCGGCGAGAGACATAGAGCTCTGCTGTCCTTTCCTATATACACATTTCATAATTGAAAATGCTGGTAGGCAATGGACTTGGGAACCTTTGAAAGAGGAAGAGTTTACTGACTGATGGTTTTATGTGCAAATCTTAGAGGAATAGCCTACAGTAATGTTTTACTATTTGCAAAGCATTGGATGTCAGAAGCAGTCAAAAATATCAGGATTTAGAACTGTGAAACCTGTAAGGTAAAGGTAAAGGCCCTCCCGTTGATCGTCGATTTGCTCAAGCGGGCCCAGTAACGTCTCCATTAGAGACTTTGTTGTTACTGTGTCTGGCATATCGAATACTCTCGGTAGTTTGCCGGGCTCTCCGAGAGGGGCGGAGGAATCGAACTAGGGTCGGCCATGTTGGCCGCTTGTAAGGCGAACGCCCTACCCGCTGTGCTATCGCTCCAGTGAAACCTGTAGCCATTGTTTACAACTCACCCCTCATCCCATGGAGTCAGTAGGTAAAATATGAATTCTACTAGATAAAATATGAAGCCACTGTATAGAAGACAAAATTAAAACCCTGCTTCCCCTCTTCAAAGTGAAAGGGAGAGTTTTTTCATAGACAGTGGAAAGGTGACAGTGGTGAAATCGGTTTTGGAATATTGACAAATATTGAACTGTAATAAATCATCATGAACAACTTCGTAAACCATGGTGTTTAAATAAAGTGGAGGCGGGGAAAGAAGTGTGAAGAGGAAGAACGGCAACCTTTATTGTACTTGTGAAAACATTTGATACAACAAATATAAACAACTCAATTTGCTCAATCACCAATCAGAGTTGACTTTTGATGGTTAATAATTATTGCTTTCAGCTGCTTTCTATAAATTCAGTATTGGCGAATTTACAAAGCTGATGTATAAGAAAATGTCCCTGGCTGGTTAAACAGAGATCCATGAATCAGGTATCCCAATGAGACTTCACAAGTCTGTTGTTTTTCTTTTTTCTAGTACAGAGCCTCATGCAAACTATTGAGTGATACCCACAGCATTTCTGATTTAGTTGATGATGTCTGTGGGCCAGCAGTAGGTTCAGAAGAAAGCAGTTGGACCAGTAAGCAGCTCATTCTTTCTTTTTCTCTTCTTTTTTGTTTTAATTTTTTTTTCTTTTGGTTTTTGGGCAGTACTCAGCCATGCTGAGGGCTTATTCCTGGCTCTGTGGTCAGCTCCAGGGACTATATACAGTGCCAGGGACCCAACCCAGATTATCTGCATACAAAGCAAGGTACTGTCCCTTGGTCTTTTCCATTCTTTTCTTCAAGGGTAGTAATGAGTGATTTAGAGAGAAGTTTAAGATCTATTTTGTAAACTTATTCTAGTGATGGAGTTAGGACCCAGAGAAGGCTTTTTAAACTTTTTGCCAAAAGAGCTTGATCTGATCTTAGTATAGCAGCTTAAAGTCAAAAAGCAAACCTGAGGTAAATTTTGACACCTGTGCACATTAGTGGCATTTGTGAATGAATATATTCAGACACTAAGATTTTTTAATATGGCATTTACTGAAACCAAAAATCAATTTATATTTGTAAGGGGGTGAATTTCAAAGATAGAAATGAAGAATCATGTTCAGTGCAAACAATTTTGTTATAAAAATGGAAACTATATTTGTCTAGGTGGGAGATCCTGGAGCATAGGGAGTTGTTTCACTGGAATCCAGATTTCTACATGCAAAAAATGAACTCATTTTGTTTGGAGACCTACAGCAAAAACAGGACCCCCATGAAATATAAGAATTAATTTGTTAAAAGAGAAGAAATGCAATTAAGCTTCAGGCAATGTGAATAGTCAGTGCATGAACCAAAGTAATGAGATTTTTGCAGCCTTATGAAAATTCAGTGGCATGACCATTTCTCCTTTGAAGCAGTTTCAAAAGTACATTGTGTTATCTTCGTAAGTGGTATAGGCCTTGTGTAAAATTCTGAAAAAGTGACTTAACTTTTTGCTTATCTGTTTAATCTTAACAATTTTCAAGTTTATTGTGTACAGATAGTACATTAGCTCAAGACCTTGGTGAGATTTGAGGAGAAAACACAGTAAACACAGGTGTTGGACCTGTGGTATAACCAGCTAAGTACACATAGACTTCAGAAACATTCCCCTCTCCCCACCTCCAGTTTTGTTATATTATCATTTGGGTGAATAAAATTTATAAATATGAAATATTTAGAAGCCAGAAGTAATTGACACTGGCAAATAATTACCTTTAAAATTTTTGGTGCTGGGGGCTGAAGCCAGGACTTCAGCCCTGGAAGGCTAACAGAGCTAGATCCCTGATCTCATCGGTCTTCAATGTGGAAAGCCTGATAAGGATCTCATTGTAAAAGTAGTTGAAGAAGGTTTGAATTTTGAATCTGTCACTTTAAACTGTCACATTGCAAGTCAGTCATTAAATTTATTGTTTCTTATGACTCTGAAGATGGAAAGACAACCACAGAGGATTATTTTGATTTTCCTTGGGGAACTATGTAGGAAGCAAAATTGAGGACACATTTGCAAAGACATCCACGGGGTTAAAATCTCAACCGTTTTTCATGTGCTTGAGAGGCAGTCATTTCTTTTATAAAATTGCTCTTGACCTGAAATTTTCACATATGTGTAATCATTATTATAAAGTTCTTTATTAAAAAAATACCTTAACTTTTGCACCCCAGTGGTGCTCAAGGCTTACACCTGGCTCTGTGCTCAGGGATCACTTCAGGTGATGCATGGGGAATCATAAGTAGTACTGGGATTGATCCTGGTTGGCCAAGTGTAAGGCAAGCACCTTAGCTGCTGTACTATTTCTCCAGCCCTAAAAGATCTATTTAATTCTGCAGTATTTAAATCTTTCACACAGGATACAGGTCTACCCATCTCCTGATGGTGACATGCACATGTGTTGTTTGAATGAGTGATCTACTTATTAACAGCTTAAAGATTCTCCCCCCAAGCAAATTATACTCTGGAAGAAATAGGACTGTAATTAAAAAACACACAGACCTGAAAGCAGTGCATTAATTATTTTATTAATTTCTTCTTTTTACATTATGGGAAACATTCATCTATTTACAATATTTTTCCACACACAATCTTGGTAAATAAGCCTATGAAATTCCAATTCATAAAGCCATAAAAATGTTCCCCACCCCTCCATCTGATGGCTTTCAAATGAATCATTTTTTTTCAAACCAAAATAATTTTTTAAAAATTACACTTGGGAATTCAGATATGCTAGTGATTTACATTCCATTTATTTAAAATATGCATCTAGACATGTTTTAAAAAAAGAAATGGTAAATTCACAAGGGTAAGGCTTAAATTAAAGTGGTAATGCACAGTAAAACATTAAGGAAACATCTATAAATAACAGAAATATATTACAAATAAATTAGTTCTATTTACCATTTCAAATATTAAAAATCTTTAATCCGTTTCTTCATCTCTCTTTACAAAAAGGTTATGTGAATTGTATGGAAACATCTGCAAAAAATATAATAAATACTTAATTTCTTTGAACGTTATCTTGATGTGGGAGACAAACTTCTTTTGTAAACCCCATCCCCGAGAAAATGCCCAAACACCTTTATACCAAAGTTAAACAAAATAAGTAATTTTCAGGGTACATACTTTTTTCCATTATGAACTAAAAAACATTTCTACAAATCACATCAAAAAGAACAATGTAACAAAGGTTATGTTATGCTGATGGATGTCAGTGTAAGAGTGATTGACAAGCAGCTCTATGTGGGGTCATGTTTTAGCATCAATAATTGACTTTTTATTTTTATAAAGTATTTGTACAATTTAAATTTGTTTAAGGAAGGCAAAGGTCATAATGCCTACAGGCATTTAGCTTAAAGATTTAAAATTCTTACCAAAAATAGCTTATGAATATATAAAGACCATTCATACAGACAAGATCAACAGGTCTTGTCTCTCTTGAAAATATCTTGGGCTAAACCAATTTCCAAAGAAAATATTCTAGGACAGTCTTGAATTTCATTAAAAATCTATTTCTTCCAATCTTATCTCTACCTCAGGGCATAGAGCGGTAGTTGGGAACATGGATCTCAGACTGATGCTACTTCTTTCATGCTAACCTGTTAATTCCAAGTCATTTTCAGTATTGACTGTGACCATGGGCTACCCAAGGCGGCAGTTGGCTTTACTCAATGCAAACTTTGTGTGACTTTCCATTACTGCTACAAAGTAAAGAACAGGTGTGTTCTTTTTAAAACCAGCAAAATTTGAGGCTCAGAATCTCTCTGTACACTCCAAATTTACAAAGCACACAAAGTGCTCTGCTCATTCTAGTTAAAAAATTGGTTGGTTTGTTTTGAAATAAGTTAGTAGCCCTTTTCTCATAAATCACAGCAGTAAACATTTGTGCCCTGTTTATAAATATAGCTCAAAGCATCAATGGCTCTGAGAGGTAGCGAATTCTCTAGTAGTTTTAGAATATGTCCATGAAAATAGTTGTTGCCAGAGCCCAACACGTCTCTTAGTTTCAGAAATAAAATCAAATTAGCACCTGGCTATGAGAATGTTTTTTTGTATTTCTTTTTTTAGAAAAAGCTCCTCTGATGCAAGCATATTTGATGTATGTTTTTAAAAAGCCTTTCAGTTTTCAATAGTAAGCTCTAATGCTTTTAGTGTGGGAGCTGGGTGGAAATGCCAGTGATACTTCAAGATCACCACATTCTAAATGTTTGAACTGCTACAAGTCAGGGCACTGGCTTCAGTCAGACGCAAAGAGCACACCACTTGTCCATCACTACCAAAAACATAGATTATGCCATTGCCAAAAGCCTGGGTTTCTTTTCCTGTTTAGGAATCAGTCCTTTGCCCATTGTGATGGTTCCTGAACCTTGAGTCAAACGTCTTCTCTCACTATCCCAGACCTCAAAAGACTGTTGCAGCTCTTTGGAATGAGGCAGCATTATCTATAGGGGTCGAGAATTTACTTTGTTTGGCGTGGGACAAAATCCTTATGCTGGGGTATGCTAGAACTCTGTTGGAGTGAGAATAAAGTAGAAAGTACGTCCGCACGCCTGAAACATGAACTACTAGGTTAAAACAGATGTACAGCCTTCTAAAGGATGTCAGGAAAACGCAATCGTTTCTCTGAAAACAACCTGGTTGCCCTTTAAAGCGCTCCCCAAGCAAATGTGTACTAATATGTGTGTAATTAGGTAGGTCCCCCCACCCCAGATGGACTAAGAAATTAATAGAACCAACACTTTCCCCTTTAAAGAACCCCCCACCACCACAACAGTAGAATATACATAGTACAATAAAAGTTGAGAAAGCATTTCAGGTCTAAATAGTCTTAATAGGACAAGAGGAAAAAAAAAAACACTTTATGCAGTTTCTTAAACTATCAGCGCTTCCTTTGCCTTGCCTTGCCTTTCTTCATTTTATTGCCTTTCAGAATAGATTAATTTCCCTGAAAGATCGAATTTACAATCTTCTGCTGATTGAAACATTTGAAGCAGTGAACGAGAAATGACAGTGAGGCAGTTTGTGCAGCTGAGTGGGACAGGTGCCCCGCCCTCCCCTCCCGCACCTGCAGGGCTTCGCGTCTCCCTTCCCGGCTCCACGGCCACGATCGCCGCCCCCCCCCCCCCCCCCCCCGCCCCGACCTCCTCCCCACCCTCAATCCGCCTTTCCCCTCTCTTGGTGTGTCACTCTTGGATTCCAGTGAGATGGCGTGATTTCTGAGCTTGGAAATAAAGTGCTCCCTCTGCAGTAGAAAGGAACAGCCACTTGGGGGGGGGGGGGGGGGGACTAGAGGGATGGGAGCCCTGGTTCCTTTCGGGGAGGAGGACGGAGGATGCGCCCAAGGATCACCCTGTGATGCTGGATTTCTGCAATATCCTACGGTTGTATATTGCTGAGCTCTAGGAACGGACTAGCTGGAGAACTGAGGATGCTGGGTGACCTACGGGGGCCGTTTCTACAGGGGCGGGTGGCGTGGGGCGAAGCTCGGTGGAGGACACGGGCCGAGCTTGGGGCGCGGGGGTGGGGCGGCTCCCGCCGGAGGCCCGGGCGGGGCTCAGAGCCGGGTCTGCGCCTCGGGGATGTAGATCTCGATGCTCTCGGCGCTCTCGGTGGCCGAGTTCTGGCGGACGGACGCGGCGCGCTTGGCGGCCATCAGGCGCTTGCGGGCCTCCTGGCGCTGCGAGCTCTCCAGCGAGCGCTCCCGGATCAGCGGCGCGGGGCCCTTCGGCGGCTTCTTGGGCACGGGAGGAGGGGCCCTTCTCTCCTGATCAAAGCAGAAGGGACATTACACAGCTTCTCAGGACAAGCTTGGGGAAAACTGGGAGAGGTCAGTGGTTAGAGCACACTTTTCCTGATTTTTATTGATTGATTGATTGATTGGTTGTTAACCTACGGATGGTTAGTTCTGATCTGCACGCACACACACACACACACACACACACACACTACATTTATTTTAAAAAATTCTTCATTGTGTGGGGCATTCAAAAGATGCAGGAAAGGAAACAACAACAACAAAAACACAAGTAGCGGTAAACTGATGGCCAGGGGTAAGGCTGGATTGCAGAACTAGATACTGGTGGGTATTTAAATTCACCTCCCATCTCCAGGCCCCGCCCGCTGAGAGACTGCGGCTCCCAGCACTTTTTTTTTCCCTTTTCCTTTTTGGGGCACACCTGGCGATGCACAGGGGTTACTCCTGGCTCTGCACTCAAGAGTTACTCCTGGCGGTGCTCAGGGGACCATATGGGATGCTGGGAATCGAACCCCGATCGGCCGCGTGCAAGGCAAACGCCCTACCCGCTGTGCTATCTCTCCAGTCCCAGCACTTTTAAGCTTGGCTGTCTGCACGCTCCGGACCCTCCCGGGCCAGACGGGGAGGATCTGCCGCGGCTGTAGCATCTTAGCATCTGCCTCACGTCTAAGGAGACCAGGAGGCGGTGCACACTTAAGTTTAAAAAACCGCCTTGACCCACTCCTAGCCCGTCCCCGACTCTCAGTCCAACTCCTGGCATCCCTCCTCGTCCCTCTCCTCCCCACCACCCCGCCCTGAAAAGAAGAGATGATAAGAGTGTTTCTTAGCTTGTCTGAAGCCACAGTGCGTTGTCTACCCTTTGCACATCACACACAACACACACAGCAACCTACGGGGGAACGGGAAGCGAGGACGCTGAGATTACTTCCCTCCGCAGAGCTGGGGTGCAGTATCCGCTCCAAAATCCTCTGGCTGGGGCCCAGGTCCCCGCGGTCCAGAAAGCAATTTAAATCACAGGGACAACAGACACTGTACCACGAAAACTGCACACAGGACTGAAAACGTCACCCCACTTAGCAGCGACAAATTCTAAAAAAAAAAAGTTTAGGTGTTTCTTTGGCCGCAGCCCAAACTTCTGGGGTGGGGTGGGGGGGAAAGTGCAAGGGGAAAGAAGGGTATCTAAACCACGAAGTTTTTTGTTTTTTTTTAGGAGAAGGTTGGTTAGTTTCCAGGCTGCAAAAAGATCCACATGAATCTGTTGTTTTCATTTAAAATACACCCCCCCCCCAAGTCTTATGAAGCTAATTGTGAACATGTTCTTCAGATTCCCCAACGGACATTCTGTGTCCTAGCACCTGTGCTCATCATAGCAGCTCCAGCTCCTCCCGCATGCCCGGGTAAAGTGACTAGCTAGACTCATGACATTGCAGTTGCCCAAAGGCTGCTTAAGGTGCCATCTGTGTGGTCAAAAGGATAAAAGAGAAGCACAGAGGCAAACAGTCTTTTGTTGACTCCGAGTGGGCTAGTTCGTTCCTCCCCTCAAGTTCATGGGAATTATGGAAGTCTCTGAGCATAAATGTATTAAAATTTAGAACCGATGAACTAATTTGACTTCTATGTAACCTCCAATAGGCTACCCATATCAACTCTTAGCAGCATGACTCTTTTTAACTTTCAAATCTTCCTGTTGGACAATTCAGAGGATATCTTAAGAAACATGAATATTGGTAATATTTAGTCATAGTTTCCTTTCCTTATATATTTATCTTTTAACAATGATTAAAAAATGAATGAGGAATCAGATGGGACAGCTATAAAAGCTAACACACCAGTAGATGAGAACATCGGAAATGTTTTCTTAAAATAAGGCCAACTTAAAAGCTTATTTAGCAGACAGTTTTAAACAGACATGAAAGAAAATTAAGCTGAGGGCAAATATTTGTCTTCCCATTGAAAGGCTACTACACACACATCAGTGGTACTACTTTGGTGCTTAATACTAAAATACTCAGGTGGATGACCACAGAATTGGAGTTAAAGAACAATGACATTAGCCTTTGTCCATTACTCACCTACTTGGAACTGAATCACTCCTGGGAGCCCACTGACCCCAAGAGTCCTGATATTATCATGAACAGAATGGACTGGGATGCTGTCAGGGATCTGATAGGTGAAGAGACTGAAAGTGGCGGGGCCACCAGTGCACTTTAATAGCAATAATTATACCCAGTTTTTACAAGTTGAATTTCCTCTATTTAACTGCAGGCCATAGGAAAGCAGCCATATTTTTAAAGGCATGCTTGGCAGGCCAGCTTCATGAGGTGGAACTGGACATTTGACATTTGTTTGAGCCTCGTGGAACCGCCATCATCAAATATAAAAATTCCAGTTTATGAGTTAAAGTAAAAGAAATTGTGTCTTTATTTCTAAACTGCTGCATGAGGAACCCAGTGAGCAATATTCCTGAAGGTAAATTAACCTAAAGTAAATTTAAAAACAAACCCAACATTTATGATTACTGTGAAATTTCATGGTGTATATTTTTAGACTTGAACAACAGTCGTTTATTACTATATTTCTGAAATGATCAAAGTTGATTACTTTTCAGGGCTTCCTATTTTTCTCAGAAACACAACCTATGGGTGTCAGGAAGTTGAACTCTTGATCTATGTAATCATGTGCTGAAAATGTCATTTATTTTAATTTAAAAAGCAAAATGGAGGCAATTCCTTCCAGTAACTAAGATGGTTTAACTTAAAGTTTAATTAACAAAAAAGCCACATTCCCAATTTTCCAATTCACAAAGACAGGTTTTTCTTTAGAAATATGCCTGAAACATGTACAGATAATTTCCCAGATGATTACTACGTAAACATCATCATTACAATGAAATTAATATGCTATCAGCTCCATTTCACGTTGTAAACAGCAATACTGAATGCGAAGCCTATTTAGACTGTCCGGTATTTGTGCAGGTTTTTAAATGAACCATACAAAATCTACATTGTTCTACCTTCTTGTCAAGAGGATCCATCTGTTTCCAATTATTGGCCTTTAACTGATGAAGTTCATCAAATTTCATACTAATATTTTCTATGGACAACTGCAGCATGTCCCAGAACCCCGCCAAATCCTGGGAGGTGGGCCTCGGATGAGCATTGGGATTCTGTATGAGAGAAAGGAAAACATCAATGCTTTAGAGGCAATCCATGACAATGAGCACAGGGCCAAAATGATCTTTTCAAATATTTCAAGTGATACCAGGAAGCTAGGTTCTCCTTTTGGTTTTCAAATAGGAGATAACAGCAAGGCAAAAAATGGTAGTTCTATTTTGGTATTTTCAGCTTTCTAGAGGTATAATCGATAAAAAATAATTGCAGCTATTTCAAGTGTATAATATGACTATTTGCTGTATATTGTAAAAAGCTGAGTTAATTAACATATCTATCACTTCATATCTACCCTTAATTTTTCTTGGTGTAAACATTGACATTCTACTCATAATAAATTTCAATCATATAATACAGCCTTATCAATTACTCTATACAGTTTTATCAGCAGCTTATACATACATCTTAAGATCTTATTCCCCTTTTCTTATTTTTGGGTCATGCTTGGCAGTGCTCAGGACTTATTCTTGGCTCGGTGCTCAGGGATCACTCCTGGAAGACTTGGGGGACCATATAGGGTGCCAGGTATTGAACCTGGGTCAGCTGCATGCAAGGGAAGCACTTTACCTATTGTAATATCTCTCTGACCCCTCTTATAACTAAGTTTGCACCCTTTTACCAATCTTTTCCTATTGCCCTCATCCCAGCTACTTTTCTGTTTCTATGATTTTTGCATTCTTTTTAGATTACTACAAATAATAATTTTACAAACTCATTTGTTAATTATTCTCAATTATCAAGATTGTCAAATTCTTTTTAAATCTGACATTGATAATATTTGAGGTGAGATTAAACATTTGAAAATTTCCAGAATGTGTAGTCTATGATAATATGCAGTAACAGCATATTACAATAACGATATTGATCCCCTTTGAGGACTGGGGATGTAGTTCAGTACTTGTGTGAAGCACTGGTATCAATCCCCAGCATTGAAAAAAAGGGTGAAAAATATTATCTTTGAAAAAACTAGTACATTGTTTTTCTAGTAGGTATTTGATACAAGGCAACCAAATTATTCAGAGAATAAATAAGGAATCTAAAATAAAACTTAAGTATAACTGAAACCCAAGCACAAAAATTTGTAAGTCTACAACTGTACCTCATGGTGTTTCACTAATAAAAATTAAAAAAGAAAAAAAAAACATATGAAGTCTTTTAAAGAAAAATAAATAAATAAAATTTAATACTCATATTGTGCATTGTATCTGGGTAAACAAATGATGAGTGATATAACAAATTAATTTTCAAAGTACTTTTCCAATTAAGCTGTCACGTATTTTTTTATATGAAGCTTAACAAAAAAATCATTTGGAAATAAATTGACTTTAAGTTGACCACAACTTAACAAAGCAAATGGGAGAACACAGATCTCACAGTCACAAAGATTCTATGATCACCCATTGCTGGATAATCTTAAACATTGCTATTTGAAGCAAACATTGTTACTTCTTTTATTTTTATTTTTTTGCTTTTTGGGGTCACACCTGGCGACGCACAGGGGTTACTCCTGGCTCTGCGCTCAGGAATTACCCCTGGCAGTGCTCTGGGGACCATACGGGATGCTGGGAATTGAACCCGGGTCGGCCGCGTGCAAGGCAAAAGCCCTACCCGCTGTGCTATTGCTCCAGCCCCAAACATTGTTACTTCTTTGGCTGAAGAAGAGATGGTAGATAGATTTATTGCAAGATCAATTCACAACGTATACAAACATAATTTTGTTATATACCTAAAATAAAAATAATGATGTACATCAATTATACTTCAAAATATGCTAAACATCATTCATGCTTAAGAATTGACTCTCCAGGGGCTGGAGCAATAGCACAGAGGGTAGGGCGTGTGCCTTGCATGAGGCCAAACTGGGTTCGATTGCCAGCATCCCATATGGTCTCCCTGAGCACTGCCAGGAGTAATTCCTGAGTGTAGAGCCAGGAGTAACTCCTGAGCATTGCTCGGTGTGACCCAAAAAGCAAAAAAAAAAAAAAAAAAAAAAAGAATTGACTCTCCAAAAGGGAATGCCCTGCCACAGAGGCAGAGTGGGGTGGGGGTGGTGGGAGGGATGCTGGACCATTGGTGGTAGAAAATAGGCACTGGTGGAAGGATGGGTACTCAATCATTGTATGACTGAAACGCGAGCATGAAAGTTCGTAAGTCTGTAATGTACCTCACCGTGATTCACTAGTAAAAAAAAAGAATTGACTCTGTCTGACCTCATCCATGTATCTTTGACTAGTATTAGAATGTATGAGCCTTGAATGTACAAGATCTATGATGGGAAAAAAAGTAGCTAAGTCATTAAAGATGGTTTTTTTGGGGGTGGGGAGTGGGGGGTTACCCAAATATGTTCAAGGCTTATCTGGGGGGTCTGTGCTCAGGAATTAGTCCTGGCAGGACTGGAAAACCATTTATAGTGCTGGGTATTGAACTTGAGTTGATCTTGTTAAGTGCAAGGTAAAATATATTACATGCTATACTATCTCCCCAGGCCTTATCATGTTCATTGTTTATCACAGGCTAAAGCATAAGCTAATGGCATTTATGGTGAGATAAAAAGAAATTTCAATCTGTCAGAAGTTTCCAGATTGAGTCAGGTTAAGATTGTTTCTGCATATTCCACACAAGTGGACAGCCTGTGAAACCTCATGCTTTATAATTACCTGAAGTCAGTTTGTACTTTTAAAACCAAGTTTGATAAAAGGGGTATCATCAAAATTTTTGTATGGTCAGTGATATTAAGATTAATAGATTGGAAAAAACTTTCTATCCTTTGATGAACTAAATTGGTCTGATTTAAAAATAAATACAAGTCAAGGTGCATTTATAAACTACTCAGAGTTTTGAAATTCATTGAAATAACTAAATTCCGAACTTTGTAAGTGCTTGGTTTAGTATTAAAAACTTTTAAAATAACATCTTAATTAGTGTAAGAGTTTCTCTGAAGAGCTTTGACTCAGAATACTCTTTTTATAGGATCAGAATAAGTAGAGAATAACTTTGACAAATTACCTTTCAGGTTGAGTTTTATGATCTCATAATATATTTCCTTATTTCATTGGTAACTGAACACTAAACTAATCATATTTTGGAGTTCACTAAAGTCTCTTACATAATAAGTACTATTAGCTAGTTAAATTGTTTCAGTGCACCAGTACATGAGCTCAATAGACTGAAAGAGTTTGTTAAACTCTGTATCATGGACAATTTGTTCCCTTTTCACCAGGAATCTCCTTGCTCCCACACCCCAAATGATGTGGCTAGATTTGGGAACCAGATGGGGAAGCAGTGAAACATGGAGGGGGGAGAGAGAGAGAGAGCGAGAGAGAGAGAGAGAGAGAGAGAGACAGAAACAGATAGATGGAGAGACTGAGAGAGAACTTAGTCTCTCCACCATCTTCAGATCTCTGAGTAATGTGACATTCCTTGCATAAGGAGTGGCATCTTGGTTTGAAACATCCACATGGAGGGCAGAGGTGGTGGAAGTGTATAGAGATGAGGAGGACTGGGTTTCTTGGTTTAGTTTTTATTGAAAAAGCAATCCTTATTCACTCATTCTATGCCTGAAAATCTAGTCTGGGATAATGTACAAGTGTTTTAAAATTAAAAAAAAAAAACTATGATTATTGTTCTTTCTTTGGCTTAAAAACCTCAAGAAAGAAGAGGTGAGTCAGGCTGTGACCAATCTCAATGTCACTTCTTTGCAGTTTGTAGACCCAGACAATGCCACCACCCGGTGACCTGTGAGAGCACTTCCTGCTGTAGGAGCTGACTCAGGTCTCTCCCAGAGAGTAAAGTCTGGGATTCCAATCATGGGGTGAGGGGGCTGGAGTGGGTGCAGGTGGTGTGCAGTCAAGAGAGACTGAGTTCAAACAGATGCAGGGGTTGGGGTGGGGGTGTGGGGGTGGGGTAGGTGTGGCCACACTTAGTGCTACTTGGGGGCTTCTCCTGGCTCTATGCTCACAGGATCATGAGTCAGTTAGGGATAGGATGCATGAATTCAAGCACCTTAAACCCTTACAATCTCTCCAGGCCTGGGATTTGAATCTTGATTGTCGCTCGCCATATGACCTTAGAAAATTAAAAAAATTTATAAACCTTTTCATGTATATTTTTCCTTATGGTTAAGACCATCATGAGAAAAATCCATTTTGAGCTCTATAAGATGGCTTTGATTATAAACATAACCAGGTCAAAACGGTAAAAGTTCCTAGTGTGGTGTCTGACCCAAAGTGGGCTCCTGACCTCCTTTCAGGGATGGTTTGACCAGCAATTGCCTTCTGCTTCACTGTAGTTCTGCTTGGCCCTGGCCCTCACATGCTTCTCACATTTTGTCATCTAATTTCCCTGAGTGGGCAAAGACTATGAGCCCATCAGGTCCTAGAAAATATCAAAATCAGCTACAACAAGGTTAACTGTTCCTAGAAGTCTGAACAATGTTCATAACATTTTGTCTATCATTTTATCTTTAGAATCTGTTAAGTGTTGTATTCTGTTCCATATTCTGTTCACTGTACAGTTCTTTGAAAAGGTGTGTTGTTGGCCCTGTTGCAGATACTACTTGTATCTGTTTACCAGTTTAAGGAATATGAAATGTGAGGTGCTGGAGAGATGGTACAGTGGAGAGGGCATTTGCCTTGTGCGTGGCTGACCAGGGTTTAGTACCCGGGATGCCATATGGTCCCCTGAGCCTGACAGGAGTAATTCCTGAGTGCAGAGCCAGGAGTGACCCCGAGCATTTCTAGGTGTGGTCCCAAAGCAGAAAAACAAACTAAATACAAAACCAACAAAAAACCTTGAAATGTGGCTCCCCTCCCTCCCACCCCAGGTGGTGTGGACCATGAGATATCCACCCTTGTAATGTGGTGGATCAACCCAGGACCGGATGGACAGTCCCTTAGGTACTATCTCTCTGGCCCATGTTTTATATGAACATTTAAAGAATAAAGAATTATGCCAAGTAAGATTTGTGGTACTTTGGCAGATTTACAAATTAGTAGCAATTCTATACATGGCATGTAGTGAAGTTCAGTAAAATACTGTTTTATTCACTCAGCAATACACTTACCAATATAAAGTCAGATATCTGGAATAAAATTTGGGGAAAGGTAGAAAAGAGTCAGGAAATTTTTTTCTAAGGGAAAGATTTGGCAAACTGTAAATATGAGAGAAGGAGGTGTGAAGGGAGAACTTCCCAGTAGTTTTCAAGGTGCCTGGAGACCAAGCAGGGAGGCACTAAGCTTGTCAGCCTTTATATTGTTTCTTAGTTGAAAGCTGTCTAGAGAAATCGTGTGTAGTCTATATTTGTGCATATTAAATGTCTAAAATTGTGGGATTGGGGCCAGAGCAATACTACAGCTGGTAGGACACTTGTGAGGGTTCAATCTCTGGTTCTTATAACGTCTCTAGATTCCCTCTAAAGAGTGATCCCTACTACAGAGCCAGGAGTAAACCCCGAACACTGCTGTTTGTGGTCCAAAAGCCAAAATAAATAAATAAAATTAAATCATGGAGCTATAGCATAAGTCCAGTGGGTAAGGCACATGGCTTGCGTGCTTAGTGCATCCCTAGCACCACGTGGTCTCCAAGCATTACAGAACAGGGCTCTGGAGCACCTCAGAGTCTTTGCAGTACCTCATCCTCAGCTCCAAACATTGCAAATAGCCAGAGAACCACAGAGAGAGGCTTGGGCTTCCTGAGCTCTGCTTGGGAGACTTAAAAACAAACAAAAAACTGGTTCAGAGAGATAGTACAGCAGGTAGGGCATTTGTCTTGCATCTGGCTTACCAGGGTGGGCTCGATCCCCGGCATCTCATATGGTCCCTTGAGCACCCCCAGGAATAAATCCTGAACACAGAGCCAGGATAATCCCAGAGCATCACTGGGTGTGGCCCCAAAACAAAACAAACAACAGTCCTGCTCTAAAATACTAAATTGGATCATTTTGATTGCAAATAATCATGGTTTGCTCTTCAGAAAATAAATCATTTACTTTTCCAATATATTTTTTTAGATCTAACTTGTGCAATTTACTATTCTTATGAAATGACACTTATGGGAAGATTAGCTTTTTGATCATTTGGGATTTTTTTAGTCTTAATTTACGTTCCATGATATATAATATTGTTAATAATAAAAGTTTCAGTCATACAGTGTTCCAACTCCAAACCCACTACCAGTATCAGAGTCCTTCAATTCATATTCCAAGGCCCCCTTCCCTCCCATTCCTCCACATAGCAAACTCATTAAATGCACTAATTATGAGAGTTTGCATCATATGCTTCCAATCAGTTGGTTTGTTTTTAAGGCATATGTGAGGAAGCATTTGACTTTTTATTTTGCAATTTAAAAAATATGGTTGGGGTAGTGGTGTTTTTCTTTCTTTTATTTTTTCCTTCTCCCCCCCCCAGCTTGTATGTCCAAGAAGGATAAAATATTCATTTATCTCAGAAAGATTAAATATAGATATTCTTGGTGATGACCCACCCCCACTCTATCCCCCTGGCCCTTTCATGAAAACAGAGAACTCTGGTGGGGAATATCAAAATCACAGATGCCATGTGCAAGTCAGGAAAATGGAAAATTTTACAAGCTACAAAAAAGCAGGAAATGGAGTTTTAACTTGACCGATCTCTTCTTTTAAGATTATGTAACTATCAAATAAATATTTTTAATTTTAAGAAAAGCAGGAAATAAGATTCATCAGAAAACTCCAGTCCAGGTGAGAAAGTCCTTTGGGCCTTGGTATGACTAAAAATCAGCTTCACCGTAAGTGGCCAATGGCCCAAGGCAGAGAGAGGGCAGTGATGGGGAATGTTACCTACCAGGTTTTCTTCACACAGTTCTCTAAACTGGTAGAATTTCTGGGCCATGAGAAGTTGGGCACTGCCCACAGCAGTTCGGATTTTCCCTAGAACTGAAAAGAGCAAACATACAAGAAGTTTACACATTATGCCTCATCAGCGAGATTTAGTCTGGAAAAGTAAAGAGGAAGTTAGCCTATAATAGGAAAACAACACACACATACAGTGTGTGTACACTGACACACCACACACACACACACACACACAAACACACACACACACACACACACACACACACACACACCCATCCAGTCACACCGTGGTCACATAGTTCTCAGAAATTAACGGAGCTTTCCACCACAGTTCTGGTGGCAAATGGGTATACCAGGAGGCAAATGGTTATTTTGTTTTCTTTCTGCTGCAAAGAAGAATTTCAAGTTAAGGGATGGATTTGTGTTAGCAATCAAGGCTGACTAACTTGTTCAAATCGAAATCCAAATGCAGACACAAAGCCAGCCGAACAGGAGTGGGGAGGAACCTCTTGGCACTCACCATGTCCCATCCATAGCCTTCATTATTTGTCTGCAGCTCAGCCACTGGTACTGTCGGGAATGAGCCATGCTAGCTGAAAGACTTTCTAAGGAGTGAACATTTGCAGCCTGTTGCCTAGGGAACGCCAGCACCATCCCAGCTTTTTTTCTCCAAAGACCGGTCTGATTGTTCCTGTAGGTTTAATTCCCTATGCACGGTCCTGGAAATCCTCCCCATCTGCAAGTCACTTCTTGACCGTGGAGCAGAGGAGTTGGGGCGAACCTTTCAAGGGCTGGGCGTGCCGCGACGGGGCAGTGCTGCACAGAGCGGTCCTCGGGTCAGCACTGTCCCCAAGGCGGTCTCAACCCCGCCACCCGGCAGTTCCCAGCACGCCCCCAGTCAGGAAGGAAGGGGGACGGCACCGCGCTTCCCGTCTCAGAGAAACCCGAAGGAAACTGCAGATGGCCCCGTTTGGAAGCCCTCGGGGAAGCACGGAGGTGTCCGATGGAAGCAAAGTTTTCGCAGACGCCCTTTGCTGACTGTATGGAGCCTGAGACTCAGATCGCAATTAGGTGTCCCTTGCTTGACCGCATTCCCCGCAAAGTGTGAGGAGAAGCAGCTTCATTTTGGCTCAGGATTTCAACCCCCCCCCCCCCGCCCCCACCTTCTTCTCTCTCCCCTCCCTTCCTCCTCCCCGCTCTTCCAGCTCTTCTCTTCTCTTTTTATCCTCCCTCCCCAGGCTCCCGGTTTTCTAGGAATCTGCTTCTCTGTTGAGAACCATCAGGTTCAATAAAAGCTCAGTCAAGTTACTACAGAAATGTCTCTGTGTTCTTCATGCACCAGAACATTTAGGAATGCTCTAGACTAGTCACACCAAACAGCGTGTTTGTGTGCACGCGCGCGTGTGCAGGAATTGAGCTTCCAGCCATAACAAGGGGTCCCCTGACAACCATTTGACATTAATTCCAAAGGTCTTTTTTTCTGTGTGTGTGTGGGGGGGTGGTGGTGAGCGGGCACACCCCACATGCTCAGGGCTTACTTCTAGTCTGTGGTCAGGGCTCACCCCTGGTGGAACAGGACTCATGCAGCACTAGGGATGGAACATCAGTTGGTTTGCATGTAAGGCAAGTGCCTTCCCTGCTGTACTATCCCAAGATCCAAGGTGGTTTTTTGTTTTTGTTTTTTTACAGTGAGGTCACACCCAGCAATGCTCAGGGCTTCTTGCTGTGCTCTCTGCTCTCAGGGATCACTCCTGGCAGGGCTATGGGGTGCCAGGGATCGAACCTGGGTCGACTATGTGCTTACCCTCTGTACTGTCACTCCAGCCCCGTGAGGTGTTTTTTATTTATTTATTTTTAATTTTTAAAAACACTTCTTTAAAACCCTTTCCTCTTTGAACAAACAGTTAGTAGTGACCTTTCCTTTCTCAGCACTCCATGCAAAGGTCCTTGGAGCAGTTGAGGATTTAGTCCCAAGGACTTCGATTCTAACACTTCTCAGGCACCAAGGCCCTGGACAAGCCATTCAATCTGCTTTTTCCTCATAAGTAAGTGGTGCTGATTGGCCCGTTTGTAGGGCTACTGTCCAGTCTCAATGCATCAACATGAACGAATTGCTAAGGACAGATTCAAATATGCAATGAACACTCAATAAATAGGTATTATAAGGATCAGGACACCGTACTTCCGCAAGGTGTGTGCTAACCATGAGCTCACTTTCGCTATTGTTCAGAAGGAAGAGGAAAACAAAGTTCATTAAAAGGTGAGCAAACACTGCCTTGGTTGCCTGAAGCAGGCATGCAATGTGGATGACCCGCCACAGATCTGAGACATATCTAAGTCACTTCCCAGTAGGATGTGTGGCTTTTCACAAACACTAAGCTTTGTGGCAACTTTAGCCACTAACTTATCTGACTAAAGGAATGGTCTGTTTCACTAGAAAAATCTCGTGAGATTTACATTCGATTGGAACTCCTCATAATTATTACCTAGGTCTCCTGTTTGCTGACTGAAATTGCATAGTGACTAGGACCTAGAGCTAATGGCTTCTCAAACACCAGAGCTACAGAGCAGGCTGTCAGAATCAAGTGAAGTGGGGAAGACCATGACTCTCATTACACACCAATTTAAAAAATATCCATTCTAGCCAGAACCTTGGAGTCACCAGGGTCACATCCAGTGCTCTGGGGGTGGTTGGGTCATGTTATACAGGGACACTCAGGACTTATAGATGCTAGGTTTGTGCTCAATCACTTCAACTATGTCATTCCAAGTCTATGATTCTCAAATGAGGAGAAAGCCCTGCTCCAAACAGTTCAGATAGGTAGTGCTAACTTATGCCTCTGAAAACAAGGCTGGGCCATCACTCTCTACTCAACAGGGGCTGCCCTAGCTCTGAAATACAAATATTTGGGCTGGACTTGCAGTCTCTGTTTCTCACTTTTTTGCCATCATAGTTAGGTTTGTGGTCACGCCCAGCAGTGCTCAGGACTTACTCCTAGCTCTGTATTCAGGGACACTTCCTGGGGAGGTTTTGGGGAATCACAAACAATACTGGGGGTCGAACCTGGGATGGCCACATGCAAGGCAAGAGCCTATCTCTGGCCCAGCCATCCTGTTTCTTGAGTGGGAATTTCCTACTGTCTCCAGGATTCCTTGTATTTCTCGTGTCCAGATGGTAGACTTTTCTGGACTCAGGTCGGGAGAAGATGATTTAGGCCTAGAGCAAAACCAACTTAGGACAAGCAAAGGAATGTTTTAGAACAAAGAAAAAGGTAACCTCTATGTTCCTACCCTCCAGAGTTTATTTTCTGGAGAAATATTACTTTCGTGGTTTTGTTTTAAGAAGCTCTAATGGAGTTTTCTTTGTTTTGACTTCCCAGTATTTTTCGTGTGGAGATAACTTCCTCTGAAAGGAAATTTTTATATTTGTTACATCAGGTTTGAACTAAAAGTAAAAACAAACAGGAAGTGGTCAACACCAGTGGAAGTAAAAAGTAAGAGGAAAAAGGCTGAAAGTAAAGATGTTAGACAAAGAAGCATATAATGGCATTTTGAAATAGTTCTAAAATATTTCATACCAGCCTTCAGCAGGGAAGATGGGAAGAAAACTAATTCTTCTAAGTCTGCCAGGAAAAGAAGAATAAGGGAACAGCAATAGAGGGTGAAATACATAGGCTACCACTATGATTGTGAGTTTTTCCGAGTGTATAGTGGTCTAGCCAAGACCAAAACAGCTAGAGAAGTCCGAGAGAATACAGGAATCTACATGAGAGCTGGTGGGCAAGGCAGACCTTGACTTTACCTTGTCGTGGAATATGGACAGTCCATGCAGGTTTGGGGAATTCATTAATTCAACAAATATCTATTAAGGGCATATTCTGTGCTAGATGCTATGCTGGATGATTATGACATGAGGGTGAGGGAGGCAAAGTCTATCCATATGGATTATATTTCAGTGAGAGATGGTGGAGGAAATTGACATCAAGTATACAAACACAGGGGCTTGGAGGTAGCTCAGTGGTATATGCCTTTCATATATATATATATATATATATATATATATATATAAATACCACAGTACATTTAACTATTTAGGATTTGCTAGGTTACTTGTATTGGGACAGATAGGACTGAGCATGATTGAACAATTTAAAGGAGAATGAATTATTCAAATGGTGACTAGAGAACATGATGTATTCTGTATCTCTTTCTTAAGAAATACACAGTTGGCGAGTGCAAAGCATGGTTTGGGTGGTTTCAGTTGCAATATTAAAGTTGGCTGTTAAACCATTCATTTTAATAAGAATAATTTGAAAATACTACTTTAAGAAAATTGGAAAACAAAAATATTTGAAAGTATAATGAACTAAATATAGCAAGCCACTATGTATGTCTCCACCCCCAACTCAAATTTTGCTTCTTTTTTTCAAATTTCTTTCTGAATTTGTTTCCTTTCTTCCCCTCCTACCACTCACCAATGAAATGAAGCTCTCTAGAGGTTCTCTCTTCCTGCCCCATTTCCCTCTCCAGAGGAAAGCCTGGATTAGAGGTGGCTATTCCAGTCCTAACCCTGAGCAAATGGAAATTGCTTCTCTGGTCCCAGAATGGTGACAAGCTAAGGGTCTTCTTGAACACAGACAAGAATGTTAAATGCTAACCAACCAGCACAGGTAAATTCCTGAAAGTCAGAATAAAGAGGTGGAAGGCTCCATTGAGCCTTGAGGATGTGCTCCTGAGGTTTTGTGTAATCGATTACCTTCACCCTCACTCACTGTAAGTCCTTCCCAATTGTCCAACCTGAATTTAGTTCATAGTTTTACTATCCATCTCCTTCAGGCACATTCACTCCATCACTTACAATCTCCACATCTATCTCTGCTGCTTTTCTTCAAGCATGTCATTTAACCATGATTTATACCATCGATTTGTGTAATATTTAACCATACACACAATAGGTCTTGTTTGTCTATCTCACTCTTGATACAGTCAGGCTAATCTCTCCATGCAGCTTCTACACATGTTGATACTGAAGTACTTAACTCTCTCTATTCCTTTCCCTTCTTCCCCAGCTCCTCTGTTACTCTCTCTCTCTCTCTCTCTCTCTCTCTCTCTTTCTCAGAAGTACAAAGCAGTCCCCAAACTGCTGAATTCAATTTCTTTATTCATATCCCTCTTATCCTAGAAAATTCTCATCCCCAAAGAGATGTTTACTGAGGTTTACAATTAAGGGGACAGATTTGGTTTAGTTCACCAGACAAAGCCAGGAAGAGAATCTTTTGGAAGACCATCACTCTTTGTGTTCTGTCAAATAAATAAATAAATAGCTTGCCTCCTTAAATTGAATTATATACTCACAGACCGTGCGAGGTAGGATAGATGTCACTTTATTGGAGAAAACTGGGTTCAAACTATGAGGTGCCTTCCCCATGGTGCCAGACTGCCTGTTGTTTGTCCAGTGGAGAAATTTTTCTCTCACCTTTATAGCCAAATCAAGTCACCTGACTGATTTCTTCTTCTTCTTCTTCTTCCTCTTCCTCTTCTTCTTCTTCCTCTTCTTCTTTCTCTTCTTCTCTTTTTCCTTCTTCTCCTTCTTCTTCTTCTCCTTCTCCTCCTTATTCTTCTTTTCTAAATGTAGGAGTACTGCTATTTATTCAGCCATTGATTAAGCTGATTGAATTGGGCATGAACTCCACAATGATTTCCTTTCTTTATAAGGAAGGAAGCTAGCACCAGGGACAGCAGGGGCGCAGCAGCAGCAACCAATGGTGGAATCTGATGAGAGTCACCAAGCCCCCACCCACAGCACAATGGAAGAGCAGAGCGCATCTGTGGTGGTGACTATGGCACGAGAAAGTTGTGCCACTGAGGAACCCGGAGTTGCCTAATAGTGAGGGTGGGTGTAAGATTCCAGCTCTGGATTTTGTTTTTTCAATATTATCCTTAGAATGAGAAGCTGAGAAGGACTACTTTGGATGTTTTCTTTTTACAGAAAACCATGATTTTAAATCACCGACTTGTAGTAAATAAACCCCATTTAGGACTAGAGAGATAGTACAGGGGTTAAGGCACTTGTCTTGCATGTGGTCAATCCTGGTTCAAATCTTTATAACCATATAGGGTCCCTGGAGCCCAACCAGGAGTGATTCCTGAGCACAGAGGCAGGAGTAAAGTCCTGAGCACTGTTGGGTGTGTCTCCCCCAAATCCAAAACAAAGCAAAAACTACACTTAGAAAAGGGCATCCCCTGTCTCCTATTTTCCCACCGACTCTCATGGGTATGGATTTTATTTGGGGAAAAGACAATGCTGTAAAAGGCCCAGAGTTACAGAGAAAACAATTTCCATTGACCCCAATGGTGAATTTACAACCAAGCTCAGTGGAGCTTTGTACACTGTGGGGTAAAACAAAGACGGTTTCCTTTGGGGAAATGCCTGACTTTCTGCTGACTCAAAGTCAGTGTTTCACACCCTGAGGTATAATAAATCTACAAATTATCTCACTCTCAAAGAGGAACTGCATCTCTAGGACTGATAAGGCGGACACTGGTTTTCTCACTACTAATTCTGAAATTGCCCCACACAGGCCCCAGAAACAGAAACAGAAATGAAGGCACATACTTTTCTCTCACAGATGCCCGTTCCAGTGGTGATCTGACCCTGATAGGAAGCTCAGGGTTTAAGCTTGGTGGTGTAGTTCTTGGGGCTACCAGGCCCATACCCGCTGGCAATTGGGGGTTATGCAGGTTGGGCATAGCCCACCTCATATCCACCAGGTCTGTGTTGTAGCACTGATGCTGTCTCCCTAGCTTCCATCAGTCTGATTTCTTAGCATGGCTTCCCTGAAACCATGAATTTCCCTGAAATACTGAGGGGCCCCGCCTGAATTACCACGAGGTGGTGTAAAAGTGAGATACGTTCTGCAGGAAAAGTACTTTGAGGGTTTTATTTTTCCCCTTCAATTTGGAAGCAGCTGTTCATTTATTAACTGACCAGATTACAAAACCATGTAAATATCCTTCTAATCAGTTGGTCGATCTGTTGCCAGCATTTCCACCTTCTACAAAACAGGTAGTCTTTTCCTCCAGCCCACTTCAGGGGGAAATAAATTGAAGGGGCCAGAGGAAGTTACTTGCCTCTTTGAAGCATTTTTCCCAACAGCCAGATCTCATGAGTCAGTCGATGCAATGTTTATCAAGAGTTTGAGCAATCAGTGCAGCATCTTGTAGGGTAATTTGCTTCTTGTGGATTTGGCCATAACCTTACTTATAGATCATTTCATTTACTCATTTCAGATTTGGGTACCCATGCAATATAGGGTTCCACAACTTGTGGCATGTTAACTGAAGCCTTGTTGAGCTTAACAAAGGTGCCACTGAAGATCTAGCGAAGGTGGAGAAGCTGCAGAATCATTAGGGCCTTGGAGCTGATCCCATTGATATGACAAAAGTCAATATGGTTCCTTGGTCAAAGTTTCCAGCTTCTCTACCATTTGAGCCATTTGAATCTCTGTACTGCACATCTGCCTATGTTCCTTGCTTAGCCTTTTCATAGATCAGCTCCCTCTTTGCCTTTCAAAGCATCTTTGAACAAACTTTTTTCCTCAGGTTCTTAATCTTTAACTCTGTGATATTTTTTTTTTCTTGTTCAGGGCTTTCAGAACACCAGTAATCTTCTTTCTCTTCTCGGGTTGCTGCTATAGACTTAGCAGGAACCTTTTTCTTGTCTTCTGCATGCTCTATGGTTCCAGTTGGAAAAGAGTGACTTTGAGATTTGTTTGCTTATTTGCTTGGTGTTTGAACGCACATGATAGTGCTCAGGGATTACTGCTGGCTCTGTACTCAGGGATCACTCCTGGAAGTGTTCAGATTATATGTGTTACTGGGATCAACCCTAGGTCAGCTATATGCAAGGTAAGCACCTTACCTGCTAGTCTCTCTCTCCAACCACTACTTTGAGTTTTGATGTTTTTCCTGTGGTGCTGTATAGTGGCACATAGCTGCTGTTCTCAGTTAGCCACAAGGATGCCAGGGGAGAGGACCGTCTCTCTACTGTGTTGTCAGTATTTTTTTGGATACCATATTTTGCATTTTCTCATCCCTTCCTGAATACAAATCACCCACCCGGTTCTACTGCTTCTGAGATAGTCAATACTCCTTTAGGAAAGAAACTTTCCTAGGTGATTTTTCCACACTAGAGCTAAGACAGTGTCTTAGTACCTAGCCTATGTGTTAGGTAGACTAGGTTAATTTAGGGTAGGGTACAAGAAGGTTTGCTCTATTAAACATACTTTCCAGTGGTTTAGGCTTAGGACTAAAGTGCCTGCCTTGTGAGCACGAGGCCATGAGTTCAACCATGGGTTCTACCTTGTAGTCTGGCTCCATGGCAGAATGAGTCATCCACCAGGTATGGATGAGAACCATCAACAAGCTCCATGACCCCAGGGACTAATATGTATGAGCACTATAGCTAGAAGGGCAACCCATTCTCCCTATGGCAAACACATATATGAGTGCCTCCAGGGGCCCCTTGGAAGCACAGCAAGCAGTGTACATGCAGAGAGCATCACAACCAAGCCTCCATCCTCAGTGGGCACTGCCATCGAGTGTGTGAATGCCACTACCAAGCATGTGAAGACCACTACCAGGCCTCTAAATAACAGCAGCAATAAAGAAAGGGAGGTTCTGGAGCAATTGTACAGCAGGTATGGAACTTGCTAGTGCACTGCCAACTCCAGTTTGATCCCCAGCACTCCACATGGTCCCCTCAGCCCTCTGGGTATGCTCCAAAAACAAACAGAAGACAGAAGGAAAGAGAAAAAGTGTTGAAAAGGGGGAAATATTTATATACGCTTTCAACTTAAAATATTTTCAACTTACATGGGTTTATCCGGATGTAAGCCTTATAACTCTAGGCCATCTAGACAAAGGAGGATGCCTGGCCATCCACTAGGGTCAAAGCTTCCTCCAGTGTTGTGCGGGCGGAGGGCTCTTTCCCCTGGGTCCAGTGCCATGATTCCTATGACCTCACTTCCTTCCTCTGCTCCCTGTTCTAGTTGGTCCCACTATTCATATACTATGCCCTACCCCCGTTATGTGAATTTTCACCTGAGGCGCTCCTTGGGATACCCTGGGATTTCCAGGAAAACATTTGAAACCCAGCTGAGAAATGCTGGCCTACATGATAATTCACTTACTAGGCTTCTCTTCCTGTCAAACTTTCTGTCTGTGATATATGAGAAAGATATTGGCATTGAGTCAGGAATCATCAGCTCTGACATAACATCAACACCACTGTAAACACATTCTCTTCACTATAGTAAATTTTGGGGGGTTGAGGGGTCGGTCATACCTGGTTATGCTCAGGGATCACTCCTGGCAGTGCCCAAGGGACTATACAGGATGCCAGAGATCGAAGTCTGGTCAACTCTGTGCAAGGCAAATGCTATCCCTGGTGTACTATCACTCTGGCACCTTAAAAGTATGAGCCTCATAGGATTTCTGATTGTTTTATGAAATACCATGTGAACATTGTAGAAATCACAATTCTTAGCTCATGTTAACAATCTTTAGTTCACGGATATCTGTTAGGAAAAGTGAAAGTTGACCTGATTCAGAAGACGGAATTATTTCTTTTATTAATCTTGACACTCTGATCTTTTCCCCCAGCAGTGTAGATTGATGGAAAGTACTCCTCTTTTTTTGGGTGATTTTCACTCAGGCAGATGTCCACAAGGGCCAGTGGGTGAATAACGTATAAGGGATAATTTGATCCGTGTGTATGAGGAAGCTGTGATCATTATTCAGGGCCCCAGGCTTTCATGACTGTATAGATTATCCCCAACCAATCAGAGCTGGGACAGAGGCCAACTGACTGCTCAGAACAGAGATACCCTTAAGAGGCTGGTCCGAAACACTGCCGGACGCCTCACCCACTCATCCCGAAACACGCGCAGAAAATACCCTGACTGCATATCCTCATCTCATACCCTCCTGCAAAAGACCTGCCAAAGAAATCCTTCTTTGCTGATGGGCTATATTCCACACTCCATCCAAGATAGTTAAACCTTGGGTTTAGTGCCCCACACAATGGTCTGCTTGCAGCTAATATCACTGCTGCTCACTAGCCCTTTGAGACGGCTTCTTAATTTTCCTCACTGACCCTCACTCCCTCACTTTCTCAAAACTCATTCTCTATTCCCTCTTTTTCACCAAGACCCTTGCCTTGAGGAGCAGAAAACAATGGAGGCAATCAGGCAGGAATGGTCTCACTGTTCTGCTTCTGCTTTCCCAAGGTCACTAAAAAGTGTAAAGGGTTTAGATGACAAGCAAGTAGCAGATCCCTTGGTTATGCAGACAACAGCTGCAAATCAGGGGTCAGCAGAGGTAGGGACATTCACTTGGCATGTAAGCTGTCTGTGACCGTTAGCTACCCACATCCTAAAGACTTTTATAAGAGGGTCAAAAGAATAGTACAGGGGTTAAGGCACTTGCCTTGCACAGCGAAGCCTGATTTGATGATCCCCAGCGGGGCATATGGTCTCTGGAGCACCCACAAGCATGATCCCTGAGCACGAGAGTCAAGAGCAGGCCCTTAACACCACCGGGTGAAGACCCCCAAACAAAAATTCTGTCCTGTCCTCCCATTGTTCATCAATTTTCTGGAGCCTGCCCAGTAACATCTCCATTGTGAGGCTTTGTTGTTACTGTGTTTGGCATATCAAATACGTCACGGGAAGGAGCTTGCCAGGCTTTCCCTTGCAGGTGAGACACTCTCAGTAGCTTGCCAGGCTCTCCGAGAGGGGCAGAGGAATCGAACTCGGGTCGGCCATGTTGCCTACGTGCAAGGCAAATGCCCTACCCACTGTGCTATTGCTCCAGCCCCCAAACAAAAATAAACATGCACATATCCTTGATCTAACTCCCACCTGGCTGCTCTAAGCATCAGCTCCATTGAGGCCGTTCCCCTCTCTGCAGCCTGCTTTGTTATGAGGCATTCGGTACCTGAGATGCCTAAGAGGGGAAATTCCTCTCAACCTCATGACCCCTAACAGTTATTATAAAATTCCTCTTCTCTTCTACTAACGGCTGGATGGTATCCTTCCAAAATTCATGGATTGAAGTCTTACCCTAAATTCTCAGTATGTCACTTTACCTGGAGGCAGCTCCTTTCAAGTCAGTAACAAAGCTGTTGGGTATGTTCTATCACTGGGCCCTAACCCAACCAGGACTAGTGTCCTTCTAAGAAATGGCAATCAGGACATAACACACACACAGAGGGAAGGCCATGTGGAAAAAGGGTAAGGTGAAGGTCATCTGCAAACCATGTGTTGACCTTGATCTCAGACTTCTAGTCTCCAGATTGTGAAGATTTCTTTCTTTTGGAGTGGTTTATTTTATATCCAGCTCTGCTCAGTGCTGACGACTGGCTCGATGCTCAGGGATCATACCTGGCAGTGTTTTGGGGACAACACATGGTACCAGGGACCAAAGTAAGGTTGGCAGTATGCAAAGCAAGTGCCTTAACCCCTGTACTATCTCATAGGCCTGAAAAAATAAATTTCTGTTGTTTAGGTCACTCACCCTTTGCTTTTCATCAAGGCAGTTCTAGCACTCAAACACACTCCCCGCAAAGCTCAGTTCTCCCAAAGGTAGAGTACCTCCTCAACTCCCATTTGCTTCACTCCCAGCAGTGTAATTCTTCACCTCCCTCCTCCTAGCTCCTCTGCAGTTGCCACAAAAGAAATTCATCTCTGCTGGCTCCCACAACACAGCTCTGACTGATGCTACCTTCACTGTTCTTTAAGGACTTGTCTCTTACTCTGTCTTGCAAACACTCAACACAAAATGCAACCTGGAGCTAACATTCCCTGCTCCCCTTAAGGCAGCTCATTCATTCTCAAATAGTGGTTTCAACTTTTTTGGAAAAGCATGTTTATGTTTTTAAAAAATGTAGTCTGAATTTATGCCCAACTCCTTCAGAGTTGCACATCTAAAGCGCCATCCATATATACCTCTCTCTCTCCCAATCCATTTCTCCTCCCAAAACCCCTAGATGAGGGTTGAAGAGATGGAGCAGAGCACCTGTTCATCAATTCTCTAGTTGATTACGCTTAGAGTGAGAGGTCACCACCTCATCCATACATGATGAATACTTCCCCATCCCTTGCCAACCTTAAAGGCTTGCTTTTATTCAGGGAACTTCTTGTGTCTTGTAACTTCCATGTTTGCAGCTTCAACTCTGTGATTCTCGGGAAATAGCTACATACCTTCCTGCACGCACAGAGGCTCACCTGTTTAGTTTTATCTCCATTCCCTCCCTCTGTGGGTCCTGTTTCTCAGTCCATAGAATGTCTTCCTTCTTGGAGTCTTTGCCCATATCAAATTCGAAGTTCCCGCCAGAGCACTGACTCTAAGCCCCACGTACTCAGTTGCACCTCTCCAGAAAGCACAATTTCTTTTCAGGGCTGCCCCTGCACTGCTCCTCAGATTCCCATGAAGAGTTCTGTTTCTGGCTCTCTTCTTTCTTCCTAGCATGTCTGTCTTTGTAACAAACCATAAGGTTTTTTTTTATAGCAATGAATGTGCCCATATAACCCCCAGAATATTGTTGAAAAAGTAAAATTTTGTTTTGGTCATACCTGGTAGTACACCCAGGCTTACACCTAATTCTCTGCTCAGGGATCATTCCTGACAGTGCTCTGGGGACCATATGTAGTGGTGGGAATTGAATTTGGGTCAGACTATGCAAGGCAAGTGCCTTACCTGAGGTATTAACTCCTGCTGAAGGAGTTAAGTTTTGAAACTGATTCCTCTATAAATTCTGTTAACCAGAAAAAAACAAGCAGACAACAACAAACACAATACACAAAACAACATTTTAGGTCTTAAGCATTTTTTTTTAAAGCTGTGCTGTATCTCTGAACACTTTCAGTAGTATGATCTTCAGAAGGACTGGTTAGGGCACTTGCCTTGCTGGTACCCTGAGCTTGCCAGGAGTGATTCCTGAGTGCAGAGCTAGGAATAAGCCTTGAGAATTGATAGGTGTGTCTCCCAAACAAATAAACAAAAAATTAAAAATAAATTTGATCTTTACTAATTAATTAGCTAATATAATTTTGATTGGGCTCTTCATCCTCTTGTGTTTTTCTTTATAACACTAGCTGTGTTAAAAAGCCAAGCGATTTGGAGTTAGTTGAACACATTTATAAGTGAATTCCACCTTATCTTCAACATTTGACTTCTTTTTTATACACCTGGCTTTTTTTCAGGGTTGTAGACTTTAGGGCTAGAAGGGAAAAAATTATTTAAAACTGAATTCCCCTACTTACTTCAAAGTCCTGGGAGTTACTTGACTAAGTCTTTGTGATTTCAACCTGATTATTCATTGGAGACTTTCTTTTTTACAATTGTGGCCTCATGGAAAAAGAGTTTCTCCGATTGACTGTCCAGCTGCTTCTCAAACACATTTGTGACCCAGAGCTGCGGTCGACAAAAGGTCTCTGTAGAAAACATAGATCTGTTTCATTCCTGCCTGGCAGTGGGTGCTCTCCATTTAATAAGAATGGTTTGCCCCATTTTTCCCATTTTTCTATATATATATTTTTAGGAGCTTACACTTGGAGGTTAATGAATAAAGAATAGAATTTTCAAGTAGAAGGCTTCCCATTGTCTAAACCCAGAGCTTCCAGAGAACTAAACATGTGGTAGTGGGGAGACAGATACTGTTTTGTTTGTCAAGAAATTCAGCTACTTTCACTCTCTCCACTCCAAACCCATAATCCTGACCAAAGGACAAACAGATGCCTCTAGCCACATCTCAATTTACTTCAGTTATGAAGTAGTAAATTACATATCTCACACAGATACTGTTCTGTGACTAGAGTTTGAAGAAATAAAATCAGATGACATTTCCCTCAGTGATACAAAAGAAAGGAAGGGAAGACTTTTTGAAGTTTATTGCAATTATATTCCACAGAAGTAGTTCTTGTGAGAGTTATTGCTTGTTTACCTGCCTCTGAGAATCAGCCCTGAGTGTACTATCTGTCAGTCAGGACATGGGACACCAGTGCTTTGGGAAGTGAGAATCCATCTCTTGACCTGATTTGACTTTTTCGTGCCACATCCCTTTACTTCTCCATGCCTCAGTGCTCTCCTGAGCCTCCAGACAACACCCTAGGAAATACACCTCACCAAAGGATACTGGGTAATGTTCTCCTCTTACCCACAACCTTCTGGAAGGTTCTTCAAAAGGTACATTGCATGCCATGTCATTTTTACTACTGTCATTCTCAGAGGCAGGTGAACAGGCTACCATCTATCTACTAATTTTAGATTAAGAAAGAAAAATAAAGAGAGAAACAGAGAAAATAGAGAAAAATGAGAGAGAAAAAGGACGGAAGGAAGGAAGGAGGGAAGGAGGGAAGGAGGAAAGAAGGGAGGAAGGGAGGAAGGAGGGAGGGAGGGAGGGAAGGATGGAGGGATGGAGGGAAGGAAGGAGGGAAGGAGGGAAGAAAGAAGGGAAGGAGGAAGGAAGGGAAGGAGGAAAAGAAGGAAGGAAGGAGGGAAGGAGGGAAAGAAGGAGGGAGGGAGGGAGGGAGGGAGGGAGGGAAGGAGGGAGGGAAGGAAGGAAGGAAGGAAGGAAGGAAGGAAGGAAGGAAGGAAGGAAGGAAGGAAGGAAGCAGTGTGTAATGCGTATGTCTTTTGCAGGAACTGGTATGGGAAGTGAGCTTTTGAAGCTCACCTCACAAGGCAGGTGAGAATGAGAGAGAGGAGGAGAGTGCAGAGGCTTCTCTCCAATAAGAAACACCCAGGAACTTCCCCTGAGGGAGGAGTCTGTCTCTCACTGTCTCACAGGCTGAAGGTGACACTGGGCAGCGGAAGTTTGGCCAATTCATTGTTAGATGGTCACATTGCGGACTGTGCACAGCTTCTGTAACTCAACCTGAAACCAGGCAAACCCCATTTCAGGTTTCATCACCCACCTTCTCTGCCAACTCACACCAGTCTTCATGGACAGACTTGGAGCCAAGTTTCACTAATTTGGATGCTGTTACGCAGCCAAGCGGGGGTGGAATTCATCTGCCCCTTGCACACGTATCAGTTCGTTTCAGATAAAGCCTGAAAATTCCCCATATGACGTGCCCACAATTCAGGAGGCAAAGATAGATTTCCCAGCACAATCAACCAGTATTCCATTCAAAGGCCACTGAAACCCGAGCCCATGTTTTTTGCCTGCAGTGGTAGACTACATTTCTAGTCAGAAGCATTCAGTTCCATCTGGTCATTTCATAGCCATTCAGATAATACCAGACGTATCTATGTAACATACAAGCCCCTGTCAAATAGCACTGAGCCATCTCCCTGAGACAGCTGTTTCACACAAGGGCTTCATTGTTTGGGGAAAGCTTGGATCATTTTACTTCAAGTGTTGCAGGATCAACTGCTCCGTCAGCTGCTGACTAGGAGGAAGCCTCGTACCACAGATTTTCATTATTTTCTTATCAAGCCCAATCCTTTCATCAGTGCCTAAGATGCAAGTTTAAAACAAGTTCTCACTCTGCTTACATTTACTATTTTTTTAGTTTTTGTGCTTGTTTTTTTCCTCAAGGCTTGCCCCTGGTTCTGTGCTCAGGAATCAGTTCTGGCAGGGCTCAGGGGATCATACGGGGATCTCAGGATCAAACCTGGCTAACCACATGCAAGGCAAGTGCCCTACCTGCTATACTATCTCTCTAAACCTCTGCTTTTTAAAAAATTTTTTTTGTATGTTCTGAGTTCGATTCCTCCGCCCCGTTCGGAGATCCCGGCAAGCTACTGAGAGTATCTCGCCCGCATGGCAGAGCCTGGCAAGCTACCTGTGACGTCTTCAATATGCCAAACACAGTAACAAGTCTCACGATGGAGACGTTACTGGGCCCGCTCGAGAAAATCGATGAACAACGGGAGGACCATGGTTCCGTGGTGTTTTTGGGTCACACCCAGCAATGCACAGGGTTACTCATGGTTCTGCACTCAGGAATTACTCCTGGTGGTGCTTGGGGGACCATATGGGATACTGGTAATTGAACCTGGGTTTGCCACGTACAAGGCAAACACCCTACCCGCTGTGCTATCGCTCCAGCCCCTCTGCTTTTATTTTTATGTTTTTGAGAAGCACTTTACACAAAGTACTTATACTTCAAGAGATAGCCCAAGGTGCCTGCAAGCGCTTGCTTGCAGTATGTCCTCCATTCTATGCATTCGTTCTGTTTGGGGGAGAGAGAAAAATGGTTTAATCCCTGGCACTGCAAGATCTCTTGAGCACAGCCAGGATGGACCGCTGAGCACAGAGCACAGAGCAGGGAGTAACCCCTGAGCAACACTGGTTGTTGCCCCAAAACACAGACAAGCTAAAACAATAACATCTAGGAAGCAGTTGTCAGAATTAGGACAATGTAATCATAAAAAAGTGGGCAACAATAATTATTCACATTTAGATGTCACCTTTCTTCTTCAGTTCCCTCAGCCTCCCTTTTCCCTGGCCAAATGTGTACTTCCGGGGACCTGGAATAGCCCACTTGGTAGAGTCCCTGCCTGGTAGGTGTGAGCCTGTGAATCTGACCCCTGACCTCACCCCCACATCCTGAGTGTGGTCCCAGCTTGGCTATGTGTGATCCTAGTACCACAACCAAGTGTGGCTCTCCACCACGAAAGGCATAAGCCCAGCCATCATGTGGTGTGCCCCTGGGACATGATGGCAACAACAGCAACAACAAAAGGAAGGGGAAAGAGGGAGAAATCATTTAACAACAAAAACAGAATACATTAGTCACAGAGTATAGGGGTAAGGGGCCTGCCTTGAATGTGGCTGGCCCCGATTTGGCTGGCCCAGGAAAAAGCTGAGCAAAGAGCCAGGAGTCTGAGCACCAGCTGTTTCACCCACCCCAATAAAAACAAACAAGCAAACAAACAAACAAATGAAAAAAACAAAAAGCAAAAGGAGCAAAAATCCAAAGAAAAAAACTAACACAACTTTGTACCTCCAGTTCCTATTGTACAAATAAATTATATTCCTAACTTTTATTTATTTTTTTGCTACAGATATACTATACTTTGCATTCATGAAGACATTTCACATTCACAAAGACAGTTAATCTTGCATTCATGAAGACATGTAGTCTTATTAACTTGATGAGTAACTATGAACATGATGATAGCATGATTGTTCCATTTTCAGTTACTGCAAAGTTATTTTGAAAGTGATTTTCTTATTATCGCTAAATACACTTCAGTTTTCTCAGGTCTCCCATTTAAACAGAAGCATTAGATACCTTTACCAGACATTGTAAAATATCTTAAAATTGGGATAATTTGGTATCCCACAAAATAAATTAAGCACATATGGTTAGAATCTCCCTTTATTTTTCTCTATCCTGTTTGTTTTTCATGATGACTTTTTTATTACTTATATTTGTTGTTACTTTTTCACCATACCTGGAAATGCTCAGGGTTTACTCCTGACCCTGTGCTCATTCCATTCCTAGAAGGGCTCAGGAGACTATATGTGGTCAGTATTGAACCCACCTCACCTGTTGTACCTATCTTGCTGGTCCTCCAAAATGAATTTAAAGATTTTCTTACCTGGGAGGGACTTGTCAAGAGATTTATTGAGAGGACTCAAAAAAACCCACAAGACGACCAAGAGAGAGATATGTCTGCTTTGACCCATTTAGCAAAGTTACTTTTTCATGTATGTAGATTTTTTTTTGCTGGGGTTCATTCCTGGAAGCAATCAGGGGAGACATTTGGTGTCAGGGATGCACAGGATGAGCCCTGGACCTTTGAACTCTCCGTAGCCCCTATCAGATTGGATTTGAGTTTTTAAAAGCTGTGTAACTCAGAAATGGACTGTGTCTGTCAAGCAGTATTGGCCTCTCTTCCTTACCACCCTCTAATCAAAAAGGAAACAGTTAAATTAAAGAATTAGTAAGACAAAAGCCCTTTGCAGCTCCTTGCCCAGTAATCAAAGAGAGTTGTGGTTGCCAAGGAAGCAGAGAAAGATGTGTTGGGCAAGCCAGGGAGGAGAGCATGAGGGAAGCAGAGGGTATCATTATCTTGTCAAATGTTATTCATGTTGTATCTGTTCCACCAGACACTTCTGTGTTCTGCGACCTTGGATGAGATTCTGCTAGAGAGCAGTTTTGAGGGCAAATAAAACAACACCTGTCTCTAGCCCCCCATCAGGAGTATTATGAGGACAAGGCAGATACTTCTTATGTGCTCATATTCTCTCTTCCTCCTGTGGCACGGAGGCTGATGACAGCTTTCTGGTTAGATTCTCACCGAGATTATAATTGGGGCCTCTGATCTGGGAATTGGCATTTCCTGATACACAGGTTGGAATCTGGAATATTCTGCAAGGAAGCTCCTGTTTTGTGCCTCTCAGAAAGACAGAAAGAACTTCAAGCCCATAGTGAGGAAGAGCATCAGGAGACTGGAAAAGACACGGGGTTCATCTGGATGGTGCAGCTGACCCACCCAGAAGGCCTTTCTATTGTGACTGCGACTGAGGCTGTTTACCTCTCTGACAAATCTACCCTTTGACTAGAGCAGACTAGCACCTTATAAAGAAGAGCATACTCTTCCAGCTGGTGGACACAGTTAACTGCTAGTTACTCACTGAGTAATTTTTAAACTGTGTGGGAAATGAAGGGCTTTGCTACATAAAAGACTTTTGTAAAACAGACTTTGCAAAATAGTTCCAGCACTCAGATTACATATTCACTGACCCCATCTATGATCCAGGAAGAGTACAAGGAACTCTGGGTATAAAGATAAATGAGACAAGACTGAAGTCTCCCCTCCCAGCACTCATATTTCAGTGGAGCAGAGAGAGACATAAAGTATCATAAAGTGATGTTGGAAATATCCAATAGACAAATGTACTGGCTAATCAAAGAAGTCCCAGAGAGATGCACTGCAATTTAGTCAGAGAGGAGGCATTCCACAGGAACCTGGGGAATGTGCAACCCAAATCAAGACTTGAAAGAGAGCCCTATTTTGTAGGCTACTTGGGCTTTTATGAGTAGATGTTACTACTAACTAGAACCAACATTGGATATTTTTTAAAAAATGCATAAAAACTCAAATCTCTGTTAGTAGTTTTATCTACAGTGATTAAATAATGTTTTAAAATATTAATGATTTGAAATTTTCACTGAAGATCACTGACTTTCAAACTGTTGTAGGGATCCTGCTTCATCAGCCCCCTCCACTTCTTTTTTTTTTTTTTAAGCCTTTTGGGTTATACTCAGTAAAGCACAGGAGTTACTTCTGGCTCTGCACACAGGAATTACTCCTGGCGGTGCTCGGGGGACAATATGGGATGCTGGGAACCAAACCCAGGTCGGCTGCGTGTAAGGCAAATGCCCTACCCACTGTGCTATGGCTCCAGCCCCCTGCCCCCTCCACTTTTTTTGAGCACAGCAGATTTATCAGGGATTATGACCCAGGGGTGGAGAGGTCCAAAAATATGACTTAGGGCTTTGTTCTTTCTCTTGTATTTACTATATTTTGTATATATTTTTAATTAGAAAAGAGAACTCTGATATCACTGTCTTTCAAACTACAAAGGGAGACTGACTCCCCAGTGGAGCAGGCTTAATTGCCTCTTTTTCATCTAAGACTAACTTACTCAGTTGGGTACTTTTCAAGCAAAGCATAGAAAACTACTCCCACCCTTAATTCTCTTTGTCTGTTTTCCAACCATAACACTCAAACTACTCCCATGTTCCCCCACAGGAACCTTGTTAAAAGGAAGAAGCTGATAGGGAAAAAATTCATCTCTGCTCTGAAGAAAATGTCCTCAAAAATATGCTGTATTAAAGAAGTGGGTAGGGGGATAGAAAGATACTATAGCTGGTAAGGTGCTTGCCTTGCTCACATTGGTCCTGGGTTCGATCCTTAGATAGCCCAAATAGTCCACAGATCCCTGCCAGGAGTGATCCCTGAGTGCAAAGCCAGAAATAAGTCCTGAGTACTGCTGGTTGTGGCCCAAAACCAACCAAATATAGTAAAAAATAATAAATAAAAAAAGGGGACAGTGGCAGTATTATGGAACAAGATAGCAAATGATTGTACTTCAGAAGCAATCTTATTCTGACAGATACATTACAACAAAATATCTTCATAGAAAATAACATCACAATTCTTAAATTCTGGAACAACAAAGAACTGGAACATCAAAATACATGCATGGGCCTGTTTTCACAATATCCTCTCTCTTGAAGTATGCCTCAGGTTAGAGCTTCCCTGGAGACTAGGGAAACTCACCCAGAGACTTAAATGAAGCCTGAATGAAAGAACCAAAACCAGAACGCAAACTCATCCAAGTCTGGTGGTGGCTCGATCCTACCTTTGACACCAGCATTTTTTTTTTAAAGAAAAATCTAGCAAACTTTGAGTGTGCCTGTATGGAGAGAGATCAGATGATTCCACTGCCAAGACCTTACTGATTTATCCCATCTACAGGTGATGCCCCAGTCACCTCTCACCAGGGCAACATACTGGTTCTCGATGGAGGTCAGCACTCAGATGAGCCCACACTGCACCAGCTCTTGGGGGCTGAATTAAAGAAAAAAGTCGAGGAGATTGACTTTTTTGCTGTTATGTTATTTTCCCCTTGTGATAGGAAGGAACAAAAGAAATGTTCCAGAAACCCATTTACGGATTTTCCAACTTCTTATAAAGGCAACTCCAAGCAGTTTAGCTGCCCAGATGTAGAATCCAGGCAGGGGAAAAGAACAGAGAGAAGGGCTATAAGCCAGAGAGATGAAAACACAGAAGAAAACCCCACTACTGACTTGGAAAGATAGTACAGTCGGTAAGGTACTTGCCTTTCATGGTGTTGACCTGGGTTCAACTTCTGGCACCCTATATGGTCCCCTGTATTCCAATAAGGAGTGATATCTGAGCAGAGAGTCAGGAGTAAGCCCTGCTGAGCTACCTCCCCACATCTCCCTGTTCTTTTGAAAGCCTGGCAGTCAAACCTATAAACTGCCTCTGGCACCAAATAAGTTCATTAATAGACCATGCATAAATAAATCTCAAAAGAGATCAACAAGTTGCAGAGATGACTTCTGGATCTGCACCTGTCTCTGGGACACCCAAAGTCACTATCCTGTTAAAAATATTACCCCATTCAAAATCTTTGAATTATCAAACTTTACACCAGTGATAAACCAGGAGTGGCACCACACATTGGATTGGATGTAAAGTAGAAGGCAACAAAATTCAATTAGAAAATACAAACACACGAAGTTTAACCAATAACATGTTAGTAATCTTCTACAAGGGCTTAATGGCTCCATGGTGAGCTATAACAATATTCACACACTTTCTTCTAAGGAAATCTTTTTTTTGGATCATTTTTAGTGAATTATAACAAGCAATATAAAATCAATTATTCAGGGCCTGCTATAGGGGCAGGCTTGAGGGGTGGTTGGGAAAATTGGAAATAATGGTGGGGTAAAGTGCAGTGGTCGTGGGATTGGTGTTGAAAAATGTAATAAATTATGAACAACTTTATAATAATAAGTTTAAAAAATCCAGGATGGGAGAAATATTTTTTAAAAAGAATAGTGGAAGAATTCATGCTCTGCATGTATATAGTTCTGGGCTCAATCCCAACAATTTCTCCACCAATGCTAATAAGTGGGCAAAGGTAAAACTGACCAGTTGTTGAACTGGGTGATGGATTCATTCAGGTTTGTTAAACTCTACTTTTGTTTAAAAAAATTGGGGGGAAGTTGTGGGGGTTTGGGCCATATCTGGTGGTGCTCAGGGACTATTCTTGGCTCTATGCTCAGAAATGACCCCTGACAGTGCTTGAGGGACCATATGCAGTTCTGGCGTTGGCTGCATACTACTCTACTACTTCTCTGGCCCTTGTTTATGTTTTAAAACTCTGATGATAAAACAGCAAAGGAAGACTTTGAAAGTAGATTTTTTTAAAAACCACATTGCAATAATAATTTTTCAGGTGGTTCCTATACAAAAATGGGGCAGGACTTAATGTATACCATTGCATTTCTTAGATCAAAAAAATATCATCAGGGGTCAGAGCGATAGTCCAGCAGGGAGGGCATTTGCCTTCCACGCAGCTGACTCGATTTCCATCCCTGGCATCCCATATGGCACCCCAAGTCTTGCCAGGAATAATTCCTAAGTGCAGAACCAGGAGCAACCCCTGAGCACTGGTAGGTGTGACCCAAAAAGTCAAAATAAATAAATAAATGTTAAAAATCAGTTGAAAAATCTACCATTTATTTAGAAATAGGTCTACAGAGGAAAATAAATATAACTTGAACTAAAATGAATAAGAAAATGCACACTTGAGTGAGAGAGTTAATACTAGGTTTAAGTGCCAGTCCTGCATGCTGCAGACCCTGCTTCCAACTTGGCATCACTGCACACCCTGACCTCCAACTCTTCCAGTGAACCAACTGCATGGTTGGCAGAATATTCTGGGGGTGCCCCTATGCCTCCTGAGCCTGGGGCTCCTCCCAAAAGGACACTAATTATCAACTGCATTCATCTCAGGATTTCGACAATGTAAGGCATGCTCCAGAATGAAGGCAACCTGATACTTTTTGGTATTGTTAAATAGAATTGTTGTCTTTAGACAGTCAAAGATACCGTCTTCTTATTAAAGATACCGATGTGCACAACCCTCCATTCATTCTTTCACTGATTCATCAATGTGTTGTTGCTGTCATTGTTGCTTTTGTTGCAGTGCCAGCATCAGACCCAGGATTACACATACAAAGCGCATGCTGCACCTGGGGCCCCCACCATATTTTATTTTAATTATTTGTTTCCATATATTAGGCTAGAATTTGTGTTGAAGTTAGTGGCAGAAAGTTGGCCCCACCCAAACCCAAGAGAGCGCATGCATGTTAAACAGCCTTGAGAGTAACAACCAAGGTTGGAGCCAGCTAGCCTAGCTGTGATTAGCCTGGAGTTAACATCATGTGCTCATGAAAAATGCTGTAACATAGCGTATAACATTCCTATGTGAATGCCCATTCCCCATGTATCCGTGGCCTTGGCACCAGTAGGTATTATGGTCTAGTCTTTGCAACTCAACCTCAGGACCAACATAAGAAGAAATGAGGCTAGAAACCTGAGGCCATCCCACGTTGAACTGGGTGGTTTCCAGAGAAGGGATGGCTTAGGCCGAGGCCTGGAGTGAAGCAGTGACATCTGCCTAGTGGGCAGCGGCGGGGTGTCCGCACTCTTCCTTGGAACTACCGAGATCCCCCACCGGGGGTCTGGGCTGCAAACTACAGGAAAGCGAGCGACAGGGCAGGGAGGGAAGGAGGCGTGCACAGACTTACTGTCATCGGGCAGGTTGTTTTCCCGCTCTTCCCGCTCCATCTGCTGGCACCAGCCTTCCATGCGGTCCCGCTCAGCCTGGAGAAGCTTCAGGAACCAGTGGCCGTCCCGGTGGCACACCGACCTCTGCACGGCCTCCAGGGGGTCTTCGGTAATGGAGTCGATCCAGGGATCGGGGGGCGGCAGAATCGACGGGTCAAAATCGGCATCGAAGTCATCGTCGGCAGCGCAGGCGTGGTAATGGTTCCCCGAGCCCTGAATGCTGACCGTGGAGGTGCTGGCGTCCCGGGAGAACTGTCTGGCCATTGGGCCTGGGCACGAACTGTCCTCTAGAGACTCCAGAGAGTTCTCCAGGTTATCGTGGAAGTCCAGGTCGGCCTGGACTGCTGTTGTCACACTGTTGGAGCGAGTGAACCTGCGGAAGCTTGGAGGAACAGAGAAGGAAGATTTAGTTGGAGGATGTTTCTTTTCTCTCTTTTTCTTTTTTGTTTTTTGGGTCACACTCCATAGTGCTCAGGGGTTACACCTGGCTATATGCTCAGGTATCAGTCTTGGTAGTGCTCTGGGGACCACATGGGGTGCCAGGGATCAAATCACCTGCATGTCAGGCAAATACCTCATCTACCCCCTGTACTATCTCTCCAGCTTCCCTGGAAGATATTTCTTGAAGCACAACCACATTCTCCCTTCCCTTGTAGATGTGACAATAATAAGGACTCTCATCTCCGTCTTTTCAGGGAGATCCTGATGTGAACAACCCAGATCAGAGTTGCAATTAGAGAATACTCATCTGCTATCTTTGTCCAATATGGAATATTTGTCCAAGACACGGCTGGAGCAATAGTATGTTTGCCTTGCAGGTGGGTATTTGCCTAGTGTAGGGAATTTGCCTTGACACACCTGACCTGAGTTTGATCCCTGGCATCCCATATGGTCCCAAATGGTCCCCTGAGCAATGCCAGGAGTAATTCCTGAGTGAAGAGCCAGGAATAACCCCTGAGCATCGCGGGGTATGACCCCAAAAGCCAATAAACAAACAAACAAACATCATCAATAAATAAAGTATGTCTAAGAAATTTTAGGAATAGAACAACATGGACCAGCTATCAAGGTCAATGTCCAATTTCCTCTCTTATTCAGGGTGGCTTCAATTTGGGTTGGTGATAGTTAGGCAGCAATACACATATATCTTACTCTGGGTCACATGCTCAGACACAGGGTTGGAGTTGAGGAACCAACTCGACTTGAGCTAAGAGACTCCATGAATCCTGAAAAAACACATTTTACAAAGGGCAGTTTTTTCCAAGACCTCTCGAAAAGAAACTCAAGTGTTATGTAGGTCCTCTTCAAGTTTTTCTTTTCCCTGGATTCACCTGGATCCTTTGACCTTTTGATCAATAGACCATCATTATCATTTGGTACAAAGTCTCTGGGGCAAAAACTGAGCACATAATTCAACATATTCATGTAACCAGAGTTTCTCAACCCAGTAACACTATGTGTCTTGAATTGACCCCCTATAATAAGGTAAGGTAAAAAATGTGGAGAGGTAAGGAAGAAAGGATGAGTATTGAATTCTTTCACAGAAAAGGGACAAAGAATAGGGTGGGGCTGATGGCATTTAAGACATAAGAAAATCTTCTTTGACTTTTTTTTTTTTTTTTTTTGCTTTTTGGGTCACACCCGGCAATGCACAGGGTTACTCCTGGCTCATGCACTCAGGAACTACTCCTGGTGGTGGTGCTCAGGGAACCATATGAGATGCTAGGAATCGAATCCGGTCGGCTGCATGCAAGGCAAATGCTCTACCCACTGAGCTATCGCTCCAGCCCTTTCTTTGACTTCTGGAGCAAGCAGCAACCAAGAATGGGGCTATGAGTCCATTGAAAACACATGTATCTATTAGCCTTTTCTGTATTTCCTTTTCTGAGGTAACTTTCTGATCTGATATGCTATTTTATTATTGTGTGAAATATATAATTGACACAAAATAAACCATTTAAAAAAAGTTTAACTGGGTAGTTCATTTGCATTAAATACACACACAAAAATAATATAATAATTTCAGTGAATATGTTTTCTCTCTAGAGAATAAAGGGCAAGAAACAAAGATGCCAAGACTTTTAAAATCTCTGTTAGTTGTTAGAGTGATGAAAAATGGGGGCTGGAGCAATAGTACAGAGGGTAGGACATTTGCCTTGCACACAGATAATCTAGGATTGATCCCTGACATCCTTTATGTTTCGTCAAGACCTATCAGGAGTGATCCCTGAGCAAAGAGCCAGGAGTAAGCCCTGAGCACTGCTAGGTATGACACCAAAACAAATTGCGGGTTGTGATTTTGTTTATTCATCAAATAAAGCCGAAGTTGACTGATCTCAATGTTTGCTGAATTCGAAAAGTTCCTTCCTGGGCTGGAGAGAGTACCACATGTAGTGTGCTTGTCTGGCCTGCTGCTGGCTGGGGTTAATCTCTGGCACCCTATATAGTCCCCCAAGCCTTGCTAGGAGTGTGATTCCTGAGCAAAGAGCCAGGTGCATTGCTTGGATGACCATGTCGTCCCCTCGCACCCCAAAAAGAAGAAAATGAAAAGAAATCACTTTTGTTAAACAAATTATACCTGGTCATCCTATAAGTTCTTTTGCTTTCAAATGGGACATAAAGAAAAATTATGTAGGATGCTGGGGAGGTAGGCCAAAGGGCAAGAGTGTATGCTGTCCAAGCCAGAGACCTGGATCCAATCCCTGGTCTTGCACCACAGGAAGCAACCCAGGGACTAAGGAACCATGAGTTATCCCCAAGCCCTGCAGAGCGTGGACCCTCCTGCCTTCACTCTCCAAGTCACATATATAGATATAAGAGCAGTATTTCAGATTTCTTTACTAGCAACAAAGATTACTAAAGTAATCTTAATAACCACTCTCTTCTTGACTGCAGTTAGCCATTTCTACATTCTTGTTCATTCCGAAGATGTTCAATGTCATCTCCTAAGCTAAGCATTCTCTTCAGCTGCCTGTGTGTAAATCGGACAACTCTCCCAACCATTGACTTTCTAGCTGTTCCACTAACACAAAATCCCCACTATAAAAACCATTAGGTGCCCCTCTCCAAAGACCATGCACTGCCACACACAGGCATTACATCTCCAAACTTAAAGAAGTTCCTGGGCTATATTGTTTTCAGTGGATACAACCTTGCCAGAGACAGTCTCCTCCACATACAAAGTACAGTGACCTACTTTTCCCAGGCCTGTTTTTATCTATGCAAAACCCTACTACCAGCATTCCTGACAGAGGGCTCCTGGCCATGAATCTTGTAAAGTATCCACCTTCTTCAGAAAAATTACTTGGCAGTAGATTAATAGAAGCTTGCAGTTTAGTCACCCAGAAAGAAATAAAAGTTAAGTGAAATGAAAATGGTTTGGGATTAAAAGCGGTGCCTTTGAACTCAGGTGGTTTGACCAAGCTGCACCATTTCCATTAGTTAAGTTCCTTAAGCAAGTGCCTTTTCCCACCCAGAGCTTTCAAAGAATGTTCTGCTCTGCAAAACTGTTTTATGTCTTTCATGTACAAAGTTCCTCCCGAGTGAAAGGTGCAAGCAGGTTGTCTTATTGTTTCAATGTTTTTTTTTATAGGAACACAGAAGTCACCAAACAAATTTCTGAACTTAAAAATATATATATATTTTTTGGATCAGTTGCTGGTAAAAAAAATCCCACAGCTGAAGCTAGTGACTGGCTCTTTTTGAACCCACAATTTTCCCATCTTGGGAGTTCCTTAGTCTTTCATGCCCTGAAGGTACAATGCATAATTACAACTTCTGAAAAGCACCAGCCAGTATTCTGGCCTTAGGAGCAGAAAACCACGTGAAACTGAACCCACTTGTAAGGGGACAATACCCGGCCTGTTCTAAACAGCAAGAAGAAAGTCACCGTCTGGCCTTCACCTCAGCTATGGCTTGTGCTGCTCCTCTGAAGCAAGTTTATATTTCTAATTAGAGGGCTTTCGGCTCCCCTCCCATGATTTTTTGGTACAGAAGCTACAAGTCCACACATAGAAGTAAATTACAGAGACCCTTGTCCTCCTCTCAGATGGGACTGTAGTTTAAAACAGTGATGAACACAAAGCACAGTTGGTGTCTTTAGAACAGACATGCTTTGGGCCCGGGAGGCATTCAGCCAGGCGAGACTCAAGAAAGAAACTTGTTTGAGGGAGATAAACTCAGCAGTCATTCTGTTACAGAAGTTGCTGCTTTGGTTATCTTCTTTATTCCTCTCATTCATAAATTGGTCGCTATTCAGGGCTAAATCTAGTTCAAAGGGAGCAAGGATTAGTCCTGTGCTATTCTTTCTTGCTAGGAGTCTTCAGACATTTTCTGCTAAGCTGTCTGCCAAAACTGAATATGTCTGGGATCTGAAAATGCTCCTCTTCAAAAAATACAACCAACCTGGTGATATTTCATGAAACTGTGCTGGTTCACTGAGGGGAAAACCAAGATAATTTGTGAAAAAGGCAAGAAGATTAAGGTGCAACATTAAAACCTTCAGAAGCGGCTTTTTGGACTGGAGAGACAGTATTGTAGAAAGGGTACTTGGTTCGATCCCAGGCACTACCCATGGTCCCTTGAGCACCATGAGGTGTGACTCCCAAATTAACAAACACACAAACAAACAAACAAATGAGGCTTGTTTAGGGCTGTGAGAGAACGTAGGGCTTTAGGGTACATGCATGGGACACTGGTTCCATCCCTTACAACACTAGGGCATCTCTGGCACCTCGGGGCCAGAGCAACATTGCATCCTGGGGCCCCTAGCTTTGAGTCTTCCCTTCTGGTTGGCCAAATATCACATGGAGTGGCCCCCAGGTCCTTCCCACAAAAAGAGTTTTACTCTTTGGTCAGGGAATGTAGCTCAGTGGTAAAATGCTTCTCTCCCACCCGTGGAGCCTTGAGTAGGATTCCTGCTGTCAGCCCACACCCTAAATGAGATCCCAGAGCCACTGCTATTTGTGATCCCTGGGATGTCACAGCCAAGTGACAATTACCAGTGCACCACAGGTAGGTGTGCACAATGACTCCAAGTCACTGAAAAAGCAATGATAAAGACAGAGGAAGGGATGGGGGAAGGCCAGAGACTTACTCCTGTCAGATCAGCTCCCCTAGTTAGCATGGCGCCTGGAGGAAGTGACAGAATGCTGCCCTTGGCACAAATTCAGGCTTTACTTACCGTGAGCACTGTCCTAGTCACACCAATTTAAAAGTAAACCAAACATCTATTGGTTACTTAGAGCTTTCTGTGAAAAAAAATCATTTTTTGGTTTGTTTAAAGATCTCTTTGGAGGCTAGGGAGAGTACAGGGGTTAAAATGCTTGCCTTGTATGCAGCCAACCCTGGTTTGATTTTCCAAGACAGCATATGGTACCCCAAAACCTGCCAGGAGTGATCCCTGTGTACGGAGTTAGGAGGAAGCACCGAGGTGTGGCCGTCCACACAAGAAGGATATCCTGAGGAGGACAAGATGATGAGTGAATGTCGTGGCTTGCTGGAGGCCCATGTTTGCTGCCTAGCACTGCATGGTCTTCTGAACACTGATGAAAGTGACCCTAAGCACAAAACTGGGAATCATTCTGAAACATGGCCAGATGTGGCCCCTCAAAAAGATAATCTAAGAAAGGAAGCATTGAAAATAAGCAAGTGCCCTTGCTCCCACTGATAGCACATCCCCAGCATCATTTAAGTAGCAGCTACAGCTGATCAGCTGGCTGGGCTATCACTGTGAGAACGTGGTCCCAACAAAAAGGCATTGAACTGACTTTACCCCAAAGAAACTGCTTTCCCTTAACAACCAAGCTTCAGGTCACTCCTGGTTTCTGCCACCAGGTAGCAAATGAAAGCCCCAGAAGTCGTCTCTTTCAGTCTTTTTGTTGCTTCTTTCTTTGGATCTAATGAGGACCAGAAGCTTGTGACTAAAATGGTCTCTTGTAATTATTTTTGCAAGCTAAGCTATTTGGGAAAGTATGTTTAAAAAAAAATGAAAAAGAGGGAAATAAAGGGAAAGAAACATAAAAGACCAAAGGAAAAATGGAAAAAGAAAGAAAGAAAGAGAGAGAGTGGGAAGAAGGAAAGGAAGGAAGGAAGGAAGGAAGGAAGGAAGGGAGGAAGGAAAGAAGGAAGGAAGGAAGGAAAGAAGGGAAGAGGGGCTGGAGAGATAGTACTGCAGATAAGGCACCTGCCTTGCACGTGGCTGACCTGGGTTTGATTCTAAGCATTCCATATGATCCCACAAGCACTGCCAGGAGTTAATCCTGAGTGCAGAGCTAGGAGTAAGCCCTGAACATTGCCAGGTGTGGCCCCAAACTACCCCCCCCAAAAAAAAAAGAAAGAGAGAGAAGGAAGGAAAGAAAGAAGGAAGGAAGGAAGGAAGGAAGGAAGAAAGGAAGGAAGGAAGAAAGAAGGGAGGGAGGGAAGAAGGGATGAAGGTAAGAAGGAAGGAAGGAAGGAAGGAAGGAAGGAAGGAAGGAAAGAAGGGAGAAAGGGAGGGAGGGAGGTAGGGAGGTAGGGAGGGAGGTAGGGAGGTAGGGAGGGAGGGAGGAATGGAGGAAGGAAGGAAGGAAGGAAGGAAGGAAGGAAGGAAGGAAGGAGAGAAAGACTTGAGTAGTCTATAAGGAGTAATACCAAGTTTCAGGATTTTGAAATTTGAAACACAAGTACCACACCTTTAAAATTCCAGTGTGCATAAGGAACTACTTGGCTAGGTCATGGTATTGTTATTTTGGCAAAGGAAAAAGGCTGTTTTGCGGGATGGGAGCTGGAACCGGCCCTTCTCCCTGCCCTGACAAGACCCCAAGTTGCCGCCCACGAACAGCTTCTCCAGCTCCTGAATTGTCATGATCCCAGAAGCACATAAACCAATCTTGGAACCCAGTGGCTTCTGGGAGAAATCCCTCCAGACTTAATTACTAAAATAACACAAATCCAAAATTGCGTGGCCACTGTTGTGGCTGCACGACATCATATGCTCTTCATTATTAGCAATGCATTATAGCACTGTAGCACTGTCATCCCGTTGTTCATCGATTTGCTCTAGTGGGCACCAGTAATGTCTCCATTGTGAGACTTGTTACTGTTTTTGGCATTTCGAATACACCATAGGGAGCTTGCCAGGCTATGCTGTGTGGATGTGATACTCTCGGGAGCTTACCGGGCTCTCAAAGAGAGACAGAGGAATCAAACCCTGGTTGGCCGTGTGCAAGGCAAATGCCATATCCACTGTGTTATTGATCCAGCCCATTATCAGCAATAGAAAACAAATCATCTAATTATGCTTTCTCAGGAGGTCTGAATGTTGGAGGAAAATTCCAAATAATAATGGTAGATCTTCTGTCATAAAATTGAATGTAATCAAAGTAGAGATAGAGTAAAGGTGAAATAATCTGCCACACTGGCAGGGGGAGGGGTGGGATTGGAAGGTATACTGGGGTTCTTGGTGGTAGAAATTGTGCACTGGTGAAGGGATGGGTGTCCGATCATTGTATGACCGAGACTTAAACCTGAAAGCTTTGCAACTGTTCTCACGGTGATTCAATAAATTAAAAAAAATTAAAAAAAGAAAAGAGGCTGTTTGTTAAATATAATTTCAAGTGTGGGTACTAGGCCTCAGTAGAGCTCTAAGGAAGCTATTGGTAGTGGAGATTGATCCAAGCTCTGACTGGCAAAGAGGAGACGTTTCTGACCATCAAAGCCCTTCCAAACCTATAGTCCCTGAACTATTTTAAACATTCTATTTAACTGAAAGCACAGATCACGAGAAACAAATGTTTATATATTAAAGTCACTATAATTATGTCAAAGAGATACTACAGGAACTAAGGTGCATGTGGTCAACCCCCTTTCAGCCCTTGGTACCAAATATGTTCCCCTGAACACCACCAGGAGTGAGTCCTGAGCACAGAGCCAGCAGGAGGCCCTGAGCACCACAAGGTATGGCCCACCTGCTCCCCTCATACACCAAATAAATAAATTAAATAAAGTCACTGTTATCAAAACATTTTTTATAGTAGCCAATAGCAGCCAAAAGAGAAAACAATATTAACTTTCCACTTGTTTGTTCTGCCTGGTTTAGGCCATGAGTTTTGTTTTGCTTTGGAAGTCATACTCAGTCATTCTGGATGCCTCTTCTGTCTCTTTGCTTTTGGCCAGGGTCTGGGAGTCACACCAGTGGTGTTTGTGGGGCCATTTGGTGCCAGTGCTCAAACTGAGGCCTTCTGCATGCAAAGCATGCACTCAGGCTTTTGAGTTATTTCTAGGCCAAGAGTTTGAAGAGGTGTTGTTTAACTATATATCTGATCCACAGAACCAACAAAACTAAAAGCATGAGACCCAAACTACAGTAACCATACTTAAAACTGTGCCTGTCGAGGAGGCAGGTTGGGGAATAGGAGGGAAAATGGGGACTATGGAGGAAAGTTGACATTGTGATGGGATTGGTGTTGGAAACTTGTAAACCTGAAATTCAACTATGAATAACTTTGTAAATCATGGTGCTTAGATTAAAATATATAAGGCCCTCAGACTTTCATAGAAACAGATAATTTAGTGAAAAAACAAAACCTTATTCATGGAGGCATTTCTTTCTAGAAACGCAGCACCTCTCTTCATAGATCAGTGGTGCCCCCTTCAAGACCTGTGACTTAGTCTGCACCCCAAAAAGGAAAGTGCCCTCCTGTAGAAAGAATGACTTTTCCTTTACATCCACACCTCCTAACTCACAAATCCTGCTACCGATATGCACAGTGTGCCCCAACATCACCTATTAAACAGAGGAATGAGGGGCTGAAGAGTTGATCGCAATGTGACTTCCTATTTAATTTAGGAAAGTCTCCTCCTTTACATCATTGGACCTTGAGGGCCTAGCTCTTGCAGTGAGACTCACTCTCAGCTGGATAAGCTCTGGAGATAACCCAATTGGTTAAGAACTAGTTACAAAGACACAGAGAGAAGTAGATGGACACCAGAAAAATAACACTCCATTCTGGAGTTTTCTCTCCAGAAAAGAGCTGTGAGAGCAATAGCTTCTCTCTAGGTCTCTAGGAACAGATATCAGTTTCTCAACTTCACCGTGTTAATAAATAATTCCTAACTATATATTTGCAAAGCTTTTCAGTCCCCTTAACACTTTCAGTTGCGAAGATCAAAGGGGATTACTTTATAAATTATTCCCCAAAACATCATAAATATCTAACCTTATGAAAGGTGTCCGTGTCAAGTGGAGGGCAAGAGGTCAGAATCTAGCCCATACACATTCCCACACTTATCTTTTGTCTAAGCTAGAGATTATAACAGCAATAAAGCAACCTGTGAAATATGGCCATAAAAAATACAAGTCAAGATCAAGATTGGGTGCAGACCTCAAAGACGAGACTCCAGCTGTTCTAAACTTGAGGAAACACTGCTGAAATGTTGGATCCATGAAATCACACTTAAATGAAGTTCTAGAAAGTCATCGTCTTCAACTCCTAAGTTCCAGATATTCAAAAGTAAAACTGTGGATGATTGACCAGAATGCTCTTTTAAGGCCTAGGGTGCTGCCATGCCCAGTATGTTCCATGACCTTCTGAGTCAGAGAGTTGTGCTAAATGATAGGGTTTTCCCCAACTTTTTATCCCAAATAGAGGCTAAAAAATCCTTGCTGCATGACTCCTGTTCTAGCCAAGACAGAATAAAAACTGTTTAGGGCAGCTCTATACAGAAAGTCCAAAGGTAAAAACAATCTAAATAGTCATAAGTAAGGAATGAATAAACACAATGTAGCATAACTACACAATAGTTATTAAGCCATAAATATTAAAGTACTGATGAAATATTTTGGAACTAGATAGTGGCAACAATTTTTATGTTTTTTACCACAAGTTTTTCCCCAAAAGGGAGGCTAAAGAGAGTACAGGAGTTAACATGCTTGCTTTGCACACTGCCGATGCTGGTTTGATCCACAGCGCTACCTGCTCCCTAAGAACTGCCAGGACAGGTCCCTCTGCACCACCAAGTGTGTCTGGGAATAGAATCGGGGTGAGCATACATGTAAGGTATCATCTTAACCCCTGGACTATTTATCTGCTCCCTAGAATTCTTATATAGGAGGAATAATATGAAACAGCTGTAGTTTCCATGTGGTGGAAATATAAAACGGAAAATTCTTTGGCTGTTCCTCAAAATGTTAAATCCCTACATCCCATAAGCCCCAATCATTTCACTTCTAGGTTTTTACCTGAAAACAATGAAAGCACTTGTACTAAAAGGTTTATGGTAGCAGCTCTATCTATTTCAAATTTAAAATGACCTAACTGCCCATCAGTGAATAAGCCAATGTGGTATAACAGACATCAGAACACTAAACCAGTAGTAGAAGTTACAAAATATCGATGCATGTAAAATATGGATAAATTTCAAAATAAGATGCTGACTGAGAAGAAACAGACTCCCCAACCCCAAATTGCATATTGCATGATTCTATGGAGATAAAATTTTAGACAATGCAAACAAGTGTGAGCTAATAGAAAAAAGGATAGGGTAAGAGACATGATGGGAAAGTGGGGGCTTACTCTATGGTGATACTTTTTGTTGACAAGCGAGGGGGGCCACACTCAGCAGTACTCAGGACTTACTTCTGGCTCTTCACTCAGTGATCACTTCTGGTTGGGTTTGGAAATTATATGGGGTACCAAGGAGCAATGTTCAAAGTGTTATCGTTGTCATAATGATCCCTTCTCTATCTGACAAGCTTCCAACCATGGACCAGTCCTTCTGGCCCTCATTTTTACTGTCCTTGTATAATAGTCTCATACTATGCATTTTATATCGCACACATGAGTTGTCATTCTGTTTGTTCCTCTCCTTCTAACTCATTTCACTTAGCATAATACTCTTCATGTACATCCATTTATAGGCAAATTTCATGACTTCATTTTTACTGGCAGCTTTGTCATATTTCAATTTGTAGATATGCCATACTTCTTTATCCAGTTTTCTGTTCTCGGACACTCAGGTTGTTTCTAAATTCTTGCTGTTGTGAATTGCACTGCAATGAACACATAAGTGTTTCATGAACGCAGATGGTGTTTCCATCCACATAGTTTAATATATCAAATGGTCTTATGGTATCTGGTAATTTTTTTCTTTCAAAAATAATATTTTGATTTTCTGAACTGATTTTTTGAAAGTTTTGGGCCACACCCTGTGGTACTCAGAGCTTATATCTGGCTCAGTGCTCAGGGATCACCCCTGGCAGTGTTTGAGAGATCAGGTGTGGTGCTGGGAATTTAACCCAGCTTGGCCATGTGCAAGGTAGGAGCCTTACCCACTGTACTATCCCTCTGGCCTCTCTGAATCCTCTTAAAGCTGTTCCCCGCCTCCCCCAATTGCTAGGGATGAAATCAAGAGCATCACATATGCATGGCAAATGTTCTACCACTAAGCTATGTCCCATTCCATGCCCATTTTAGGTTTTGTTTTATGGAGCTTGTCTGAACCCTCTGAGTTTACTGATCCTTAGCGGTGTGCACATATTTGAAAGGCACAAAGTCTACTGAGAAGTTGTGCTTTAGGGAGAGGCTGGTCCATTATGATCCTCAATGAATGGCTAAGCAGGCTTTTATCTTCTTTACAGACCCCAGATTTTACTTTCAATGAATTTTTAAAATCAGGCTGGTCATATCCCTACAATTGACTCTCACATTCTTGTCTGGAAAACTGTGCTGTCAGTGGGACTCTGGGAGCTTCATGAGCAGAAGAAACAGGAGCTTCAACATACTGTTTGTAAATTTTCACTTGTTTCCTATTTCCAGTCGAGGTAACTTTGACCTCAATTGTACTAATGTCCTCCAGACACACAAAACCCCTCTGTTTTAAAGAGCAACCTCCAGTTTTTTTTTTGTTTGTTTGTTTGTTTGTTTGTTTTTTTGCCAGAGCAGGAGGGGCTGTGACTAGGCTCTGCAGTTCAAGGTTTTGGCTCCATCTTCATCCCTCCACTGTTGTTCAGTAAAGCCAGTTTTGTTGCTAATGTGGGTTCTTTATTACTATTTTGTTGGGTTTGGGGCCACACTTGAGATGCTCAGGGCTTACTCCTGGCTCTGCGCTCAGGTATCAGTCCTGGCGGGGCTTCAGGGACCATCTGGGCTGCCAGAGATGGACCCTGGTGGGACTGCATGCAAACCAATTCCATGGCTCCCTGTACTATATCACTCCCCAAAATTAAAAAAAAATAAAATGCTGTTTTTGTACCCTCTCTGATTCCATTCATCATTGGCACTTTATGCCAAAACAAATAAACAAAAAAGCCATACTTTTGCTTAGTTTTAGAAGACCTTAAAGACAGATGTGCTGGGGCTGGAGTGATAGTACAGCGGGTAGGGCGTTTGCCTTGCATGCAACCGACCCGGGTTCGATTCTCAGCATCCCATATGGTTCCCCCACCCCCGAGCACCACTAGGAATAATTCCTGAGTGCCGAGCCAGGACTAACCCCTGAGGATCACAGGTGTGACCCCAAAAGCAAAAAAAAAAAAAGATAGATGCATATATTTTTGTTGTCTGCTATTTTTAATCAAAAGTTAATCTAGGGTCCAGAAAGAGAGTTCAGAGAGTTAGTGCACATGCTTTTCATGACAGTGGCCCTGGCGCAATTCCCAGCACCATATGGTACAGAGCATTTAGGTATGGTTCCAACAAGCAAATAAGCAAGAAGTCAGTACTGGGAGGAAGGGGAAACAAATATGGCCCATCCATATTCTTGAATACTGTATGACCACAAAATAAGTATTTTTCATAAATTTATCATAATAACATTTTGTGTTACAGTGATTCTTTAAAATATTAAATTTTATATATAGGATGATTTCACAGCTTTAAAAATGCTCATGGATAAAAGTAGAGTAAGAAATATTAATTCAAGGTTCTAGGAAATTTTATTTTGCTTTGGTAATTTGCAAGTTCTTATAATGTATAAAGATTGTATACTTTTATTTATTAGGTAGTTTAGTACAAAATTATAAGAATGACTGTGGAGTTCATGCCCAGTTCAATCGGCCTATCCAATGGCTGAACAAATAGCAATACTTCTGCATAAAAAAAGAATGACTATAAAAAGTCTTTATAAGACCTCTTATGGGCTGGAGCGATAGCACAGCAGTAGGGTGTTCGCCTTACAAGCGGCCAACATGGCCAAGCCGAGTTCGATTCCTCCGCCCCACTCGGAGAGCTCGGCAAGCTACCGAGAGTATTCGATATCCCAAACACAGTAACAACAAAGTCTCCAATGGAGACGTTACTGGGCCCGCTCGAGCAAATCGACGATCAACGGGAGGGCCTTTACCTTTACCTTTATAAGACCTCTTATAAAGTACTTTATAAGACTATCTACACAAATATAGATTTTTTTAACTACTGAAAAGCTGATCAGTTATAAAATGTTAACATGCTGTTCGTTCGCATGTTTTATCCCAAGTAAATTTATATATTACATTCATAATGAAAACATCATATTCATCTTTGTGTCCAGTACAAGACTGACTCACTTAATGGGCTACTGTAAAAATTTAGTTTTAGCCATCCTTGACACACAATGATTACTTAGAATTAAAGGGAAGATCCCTGGGGGCCCTAAGCCTTTCTCTCACCTATGGAAAGGACTGGTTGAGGAGATTTGATAATTACTAGTTTGAAAGACAGGAGCACCTCAGGTGAACTCCTGAGGAATCATCAAAAGGATAAGTGGGACCAGGATGCTTGGTAGCATTAGGATGGGGAGTTTCTGAGGAAGGTGTGGGCAAGAATTGTCCCCTTTGCTTTAGATCAGTACTGTTATCTGCAAATAAATGTTGTGTGTCAACCAGCGCCTCAAGTTCATCTGTAAAACAAGAATTGAAGCTAACTAGCCCAATGTTTGTTTGACAGAGACAATTTTCTTCACCGACTTAAGAAACACAGTCTTATTTGAAAATCACATAGATTCATTATCTCTAGCTTGAGATTACCAGGGCATTTTAATTAGTGATTTTACATGGCATTTCACTCTGCACTAGTGTGCCATTAAACAGCCCTGGAGGATAGATGGGGCACACCTATTATTAACAGTTTTTGTGTTTTGTTTTGTTTGGGGGGCCATACCTGGTGGTACTCAGGGACTACTTGCAGCTTGGTGTTCAGGAACCATGTGATGCTAGAGATTGAATCTTTGGCTTCAGCATGCAAAACATGTGCTTCAGCCCTTTAGCTCTCTCCCTGACCAGTGATACTTTTTGAGGATGTCCTAATTGCTTATGAACATACCAGGAAGACTTGTAATACTGAGTTTTATTTTCTCCTTGTAGCTGATTGGTTTCTTAGTTATTGTCTTACTCCTTTTGTTTTAAGAACACTAAGATCACCTATATTTACAAGTCTATCTCATAACAGACAGATGATTTGGCTGTGTTAGTTTTGGTAGTAATATTTGTAATGGATTCAAAAGGTGAGAATGAGTCTTTTGACCTGTTAGAGAATCTTTTAACCTCCTTTCTTTTTTCTGGATCTATCTTCTTTTTTTCTCACTTTTTGTTAGGTCACAGTCATTTATCAGTTTCTTTATTTGGGAAAGGAAGAGATGGATTGTATTGGCCATTCAATGTAAAAACATCTTTATCACTCGATAATTAAAAATCCTACCACCCACCTCATTAGGTAGTATTATCTTCTCAATTTTGCATTTCAAAATTCTATCTAAACACTACCAGCAAAATTGTAAAAACAATAATAACTAGACATAGAAAATGTAAGATCTCTTTTTGCTTGGCAATAAATTTCTTTGGGAAAGATAAAAAAATAAACTAAGTTTAAATGCTTGTTTATTTTGCAGAGGTTCACTATAAAATGAAAATGAAATTGTGAATGTTTGGTTTGTTTGGGGTCACATTCAGTGGAGCTCAGGGCCTGCTCCCTGCTTAGTGCTCTGGTGGTAAGTGGTGAGTGGAAGAGATGGGTTCACCTCCCATATGTGAAGCATGTGCTCTAGCCTGTTGGATTATGTCCCTGGCCCTGAGGAATAAATTTTAAGTAAATCATATGAGTTTTCTGTGGACCCGACCATCCTATATACTTCCATTGGTTGGTTCTGTTGGTTCCACTGAAATTTGTATATGACTTATCAAGTATGTACAAATAACAACAAATAATGCAGTATTTAGCATTCCTTAAATAGATATGTGTCGAGTGTTAATTTGGTAAGACAGAATAGCTAATTATAGGGGAAATTTTTTTTTTTTTATAAAATGTTGTTTCTGTTTTGTTCTTGTGTATTTGGTTTGGTGCCAGAGATCTGGATCCCAGACCCTCACATCATACATGTGAGTCATATATCACTGAGCTGCATCCCTGGCACCACCGAATGTACTTGAAGTCAAAATATTAAATTGAGAACAATTTTTGTTGTTATTGCTGTTTTTTGGGGACACACCCAGCCATGCTCAGGGGTTCCTGGTTCCTTACTCAGAAACTACTCTTGGTGTGGCTCAGGGAACATATGAGGGGTGCCAGGAACTGAACTGGAGTCAGCCACATGTAAGGCAAGTGCCACACAAACTTTATTCTCTCTCCAGCCTCCAAGATAAATTTTCTGATCTACTTCTTTCTTCATTCCTGTGTGGTCACATGGCTGTGCTTAGGGTACCCTCATACCATGTGGTGGTGCCTGGGATAGAATCTGGCTTCCACAAGCACTCACACACTTTTGAGTTCTCTTCCTGATCCTAATATTCTTGATTTTAGAAAAGCACTTGCTTTAAGTTCTCCTATTCTTAATTCCCCACATATCAACCATGACCCAAAGACACTCTTGTTTGTAATCCTGATAGTATATGATCTCCAGTGTTTGCAGCTCATGGGCGAACTGGAATACCATGATGAAGTATCTTCAGAGTCAACAACCACAAAATAGGCAGAAAAGTATGGAGAAATACAGTATCATTGCATTTGTGAGCCTTTAATCTACAGAGGTTCTATAGGTACACAGTTAATAACAAACAGAGGGTTTCCAGCGCCTCAGGTATTTTTCTAAAGTTTTCTATATACGAAACAAAGCAGTTCAGGAAAAACTCAGTTAATGTTGTTACAAAACTTATTTTTAGTGAAGGTTTAAGTTCACAGCAAAACTGAGTAGAAGGCATTGCAATTTCACATATATTTTGTCTCCCCTCCCCACATCCAACTACCCCACTAGCACGACACATTTGTTATGGTGAGTGAACATACACTGACACATCATTAGCATCCAAAGTTCAGAGATTAGAATATAGCTAATTCTTAATGTCATATATTTGATGGCAGTGTTCTTCAACCACCTGTCCATAGACCAGTGCCACTCCACAGGTGGAGAAAGATGTAAAAGCCACTAATTTCCTGCCCTGTTATAATTGCTGGTATGAAGAACAGGTGCCAGAGCTCAGGTGCAAAAAGGTTGAAGAACACTGTCCTATAAATTTTGGTACATATACAATGATCTGTATTAGCTATGGTCGTATTACATGGAATACTTTCACTGCCTATTCATTTCTTCCCTGTTCCATTATTTTACTGTCTTTATTGTGATGTATTTCAGAGAATGCTAAATGTAACTATTTGTAGTTGGCATAAAGTCGTTTGCTTTCCCAGATTGCCTTCTTTCATTAAGTAATTTACATCTGTTTCCTCTATGTCTCTTTGTGACTTGGTAGCTTCTTTCTTTATTTTTCTTTCTTTTTTATATTTTGGTTTTGTGGTCACACCTAGTGATTCTCAGGGCTTACTCCTTGCTCTGTGCTCAGATCATTACTGGTGGGCTCAGAGATGGAAGTTGTCATCTGCAAGGAAAGTCCCTGACTCCTTTACTGTTCCTCAGACCCTGAAATATTTTGAAATATAGCTCAATTTGCTAAAGAAATCCTGGTAAGAAGTTCTACTGGGGCTGGAGAACTGGTACAGTAGATAAGGTGCTTGGCTTGCACACAGCTGGGGGTTGGATCCCCAGCACCCATTTGGTTCTCTGAGCCCTACCAGGAGTGATTCCTACTGCAGAGCCAGGAGCAGGCCCTGACTACCACCGGGTGTAGTCTAAAAATAATAAAAAAAAAAAAACAATAAAAAAGGTCTTACTAATGGGGGTGGATGTGGCTCAGCAATAGAGAGAATGCCTTACATGCATGAGACCTGGATTAAATCTCAGGCATTATTAAGCGAATAAAAACACTAATAGAGGTCCTATTTATATTGCTGATAAGTTCCAAAAGGTGAAAATGATTACTGTATTAAAAAGCAACATGGTAGTGGTGGGAAGGATTGTGAAAAACAAAACAAAATAATTAAAGCCAGGAAAATGTCATTCACTGTTGCTCATCCAACTGCATTCACTGGTCCATTTTTTTTTTTTTTTTTTTTTGCTGCCAGCACAGCTCCAGTTAAGCTACCACTTGTAATGAAGAGCTGGATACCTTTTTCTCTGGCCTAAACCATGCTTCAGTCACACAAGGCAAGCAGAGATCTCTCTCTCTTTATGGCAACAGTGAATCCCTGGCTTACATACTTGTCAAAATTCCTCATAGATATGGCTTACTCTCAATAGAAAACTGCAAAAGTGTGTGGAAATAGTAACTGGAAAGTTACTATTACCTGTGTTATCACAGGCATCGCCACAATTATCCATAATCTGTCTGGGCCCAGATCCTGTGCATGCCATCTTGACTCTGGCCGCCACTGTGGTAGGATCTCTCCATTTCTAACAGAGAGATGTGGCAGTTGCCAATTATAATAGAAGATTCACCTTTTTCTCCTTGAAGTGTCTCAGTTTTGCTTCATATATTTGGACATTCTTGTTAGGCCTATAAACATTATGGGTTTCTCTGTCTTCTGGGAAAATTGACTCTTTATCATTATGCTCTTCTTTATCCCTGATAACTTCCATTACTCTGAATTCTGCTCTGTATAAATGACCCAAAACTCTGACAAAGTTTTCACAGTAAGAACCAGGAGGTCAGGAGGGCTCCTGGAAAGGCAGAAGAGAGAGAGAGAGAGAGAGAGAGAGAGAGAGAGAGAGAGAGCGAGAGAGAGGCAGATAGAGATAGAGACAGCAAGACAGAAACAGAGACAGAGAGAGAGACTTCTTTACCAGAAATGAAGCCCACCCCACAGTTGTGTGCTGCCATCAGGAAGAGGTTCCTAACGTGTGGAACCTTATCCTGAGTAGCAGGTGTTGCACTGAATCTCAGGAACCCCAATAATACCACCATATACTTACACTACTGGAACAGGAGGCAAGAAACTATAAACAGGGGTGGAAACATTGGCAGGCGCCACCTCAGTGACCTCTGGCCACCTCACTGAGAGCAGTGCCATTGGTCTACATACTGGGTTCACTCTAAGCAACAGACCCTGAGGGTAAACCCTTGAGACGAGCTGCCCTTACCCTGGCATACAGCTGTTCTAGCTGGAGGCTGAGTGCCAACTAAGAGGCTGGCTTCTACCAGACCAACAGGCCGGCTCCTGCCAGTACTTGTCTGACTGACCAGCAAGAAAGTCATATCCCTACAGTCAGAAAGTGCCCCTGAAGCATATCCAGTTAGCCACTGCTTTGCTCTCCTGTCAGTCACAGTCCCTAGATTCTGCCTTCTGCCAGCTAGGAGTATGTACATCCTTACCACTTCAGATTGAACCTTGAATCTCCTCTTCCACCCTCCCCGGCATACATTTCCTTGTGGCTGGAAGGCTGATGGGTGCTAGGCACTGCTGACTCGGAGCCTCAGATCACTGTCCAGAGTCCTCAAACTGGGCGCACACATGCGTCCAAGCATTTACAATCTCATACCCCTGGTGACTGCCCAGGCAAGCGTGGAGCACCAGACATAATATGGAGATAGAGGAACTGATCCATATCAGTGATCAAGACAACCGTCTGGAAAGAACTCCAATACTACAGACACGCAAGCTCCCCAAAGACTTCAAAGCTATTGTCCTAATGATGCTTACTGAAATGAGGAGATCAATGAACAAGAACTTAAGAAATGCAGAGAAAATATGAAGACTGAACAAAAATTTTTAAAAATCACAGAACAAAAAACGTACACCAGTGGAACTAAAAAATACAATAGAAGGGCTCAACAGCAGATGGAAGAAATGGAAATGAAGTTGCTCAAAGTTAAGAGTGGGGGTAAAACAGCAAAAAGAGAAGGAATTAAAAGCAATGAAGATTATATAGGAGTTATTTGGGGTAGCCTCAAGAAGAGGTCCCAGAAAGTGGGGGGGGGTGGAGAGAGGGAGGGGAGAGAGAGAAAGAGAGAGAGACAGAGAGAGACAGAGGGCAAAGTTTTGCTTGTTGATTTGGTTTTTGGTTTTTGTTTTGGGGCTACATCTGATGACTCTACGCTCAGGCGTTGCTCCCGGCAAGGCTTGGGGGAATCATACAGTGCCAGAGATCAAATAGCCTTTATTCAAATAGAATAGAATATTCAAATAGAATCTTCATTGGAAGAAATAATAGCTGAGAACTTTGAGAACTTCTAGGACTGGAGTGATATTACAGTGGTCAGGGTGCTTGCCTTGCACAAGACTGACCCAAGTTCAATCCCAGGCATCTCGTATGGCCCACCGAGCACCACCAGGAATAATTTTTGAGTGCAGAGCCAGAAGTAACTCTGAGCATCACAGAGATCAATGAACAAGAACTTAAGAAAGGCAGAGAAAATATGAAAACTCAACAAAAATACAAAAAAAACCCCCACAAAAACCACAGAACAAAAAAGTACACCAGTGGAACTAAAAAATACAATAGAAGGGCTCAACAGCAGATGGAAGAAATGGAAATGGAGTTGCTCAAAGTTAAGAGTGCGGGTAAAACAGCAAAAAGAGAAGGAATTAAAAGCAATGTAGATTATATAGGAGTTATTTGGGATAGCCTCAAGAAGAGATCCCAGAAAGTGGGGGTGGGGGGGGTGGAGAGAGGGAGGGGAGAGAGAGAAAGAGAGAGACAGAGAGAGATAGAGGGCAAAGTTTTGCTTGATTTGGTTTTTGGTTTTTGTTTTGGGGCTATATCTGATGACTCTATGCTCAGGCGTTGCTCCCGGCAAGGCTTGGGGGAATCATACAGTGCCAGAGATCAAATAGCCTTTATTCAAATAGAATAGAATATTCAAATAGAATCTTCATTGGAAGAAATAATAGCTGAGAACTTTGAGAACTTCTAGGACTGGAGAGATAGTATAGTGGTCAGGGTGCTTGCCTTGCACAAGGCTGACCCAAGTTCGATCTCAGGCATCTCATATGGTCCCCTGAGCACCACCAGGAATAATTTTTGAGTGCAGAGCCAGGAGTAACCCTGAGCATCACAGGGTTTGGCCCAAAAGGAAAACAAAACAAAACAAACAAACAAACAAACAAAAAAGCTGAGAATTTTCCCCCAAGCTAAGAAAGGAACTTCCAGATCCAGGAAGATAAAATAGTTACAAGCACAGTAAACCCAGACGGATTTAAATGGAGAAAATGAAAGATAAAGAAAAACCGATAAACAAGAAAGAGAAGCAAGCTGTCACAGGGAAGGGAATCCTGATCAAACTAATGTCAGGTTTGTCCATAGAACCTGGTTACAGAACTTGGTAAAGGTAAAGGTAAAGGTAAAGGCCCTCCCGTTGATCGTTGATTTGCTCGAGCCGGCCCAGTAACGTCTCCATTGGAGACTTTGTTGTTACTGTGTCTGGCATATCGAATACTCTCGGTAGCTTGCCGGGCTCTCCGAGAGGGGCGGAGGAATCGAACTCGGGTCGGCCATGTTGGCCGCTTGTAAGGCGAATGCCCTACCGTTTGCCATAGTGGGGATGGTGAGAGATGGGAGTTCATGTCTGGTGAAAGAGGGGGGGAAAAGGGTGGGGAGGAGGACGAGGAGGAGGAGGAGGAGGAAGAAGAAGATTTCTAAAGCTAGAAGGGAAAGACATGATATACACCAAGTGCTGTATGGAAAAGACTGATTTAAAGGAAGAATTCAGTTTTTTTTTTTCAGACAAACAAAAGTTAAAGAAATTCATCACCACTAAATTGGCCCTTTAAGAAATAATTTACAATTTTTGTTTTGTTTTTGTTTGGGGCCACACCCCCCAGTGGTGCTCTGGGAACCTTATGGGATTCTTACCCCCTTGCCTTGCACAAGGCTGATATCTCCCCATCCCCCTAAGTTAAGATTTAAATTTTTTTTTTCTAAAATAATTGAAGGGACCTGTGCCAGAGAGTTGTCTTGGGGGCCAGAGAGATAGTACTGGATAAGGCTTTTGCCTTGAACTTCGCTTATCAGGTTGGATCCCTGGCACCCCATATGGTTCCCAACACTGCTGGGAGTGATCTCCAAGTACAGAGCCAGGACTGAGTTCTGAGAGTAGCGAGATCTGGCCCCCAAAACAACAACAACAACAACAACAACAACAACAACAACAACGAGCTGTATTAGAACCAATGGTTACAAATCTTACAGTTCACTGCAGGTTAATGGAACTAGAGGGTATAAATCAGAAGTCAGAGGACAAATACTGGATGATCTCAATCATCTGTGACATACAGTAAGACAAAACAAGGGAATAAATACAGAATGAGGACAAACCCTTGGCCTTGGATTAAATACTCATCAGTGGGAGGGTATTCTGGGAGTGGGGGGAATGAAGAGGTGGATTATAGGTGACATAGAACAGTGGCCAAGGGTTTTGTGCAGTTTGGTGGTGGTAGAGTGACTGTACATCAACACCACAAATGCTAATAGTACTGTAACCAAGCTACCTTAATTATAATTAAATTAATTATAAAAATTCATAAAACTCATAAAACTAGGCACAATAAATAAAAATAAAAATCATAAAAAATAAGAAAGACACAATAAGTAAACTTCTTAGAATAAAAAACCCCTTAAACTCATCATTTTTACATATTTAATTTCAGTCCTCATTCATCTTCATGACTATTATATATGAGTGTCATGTATTCAAATTCTTCACTTAGCACTGAATCATGGGGGCTGTATCACTATGTCTCGGTGACAGAATGCAAGCCTCATATTTCTGAGGGCCTGGGTTTGATCCCAGCACCAAGAGGGAAAAAAACAAAACAATAAAACCACCTCAAACATTATAACATGAGAATTTCCCTATTTTTGGGGGGTCTGTTTGTTTGGGGGCCACACCTGGTCATGCTCAGGGCTAATTCCTGCTCTGTGGTCAGGAGCCATTCCTGGCTAGGTTCTCGTGACCATATGGAGTGCTAGGGATCACACCCAGGTTGGCCACATGCAAGGCAAACACTCTAACCCTCAAATCCCTCTGTATTTCCCTTATGTTTGCTAATGTAGTATAATTTACAAATAATTATCTTTTAAAATATGATGATCATTTTTACAGTGATAGATAATTTATCGCTTTTTTACCAATGAAGAAAGAAGTAAAGAAGTGACCAGCACCCGGTCCGGACAAGGTCAAACCCAAAACCTGAAGAATCTGTCATCAGTACTACATCAATACACTGGCTCGGCTCTTCACACACTACCTGTCTGAATACAAGGTTCTGTCCCAATGGAAAACCAGCAGGACTGTTCTATTGTACAAGAAGGGAGACGTCCACGATATTGGCAACTATCGCCTGATCTGCCTGTTGTCCGTTGTCTACAAGCTGTTCACTCGAGTCATCCTGAATAGGATTGGCAGAACATTAGATGAAGGATAAACATGTGAACAAGCTGGGTTCCGAAAAAAATTCAGCACGACTGACCATATCCACATCGTAATCAAGCTCATTGAGGTTTCTCGGGAATTCAAGATGATGCTCTGTCTAACGTTCATTGATTTAAAGAAGGCCTTTGATTCTGTTAAGACTGAAACGGTCATCGAAGCCCTAGACAAACAGGGTGTTCAAACTCAATACATCAGGATCCTCCATGAGCTGTATTATGGATTCACCACCAGGATCTCACAATTCTACAAGGAAGTGATCATCGATGTAAAGAGAGGGGTTCAGCAGGGCAATACCATTTCACCGAAACTCTTCAGTGCCACCCTTGAGAATGTCATGCAACAACTGGAATGGGAAGGAATGGGAGTGAAGATAGACAGTTGGCAACTACACCACCTCCGCTTCGCTGATGACATCGTTCTAATAACACCATACATTAGCCAAGCGGCACAAATGCTGGTCGACTTTGACTGTGAGTATGGAAAGGTCGGACTGCAGCTGAATCTCACAAAGACAATGTTTATGAAAAACAGACTAGTTCCTGATGCTCCATTTGCTCTCAACGGAATGAACATCTCTGAATGCAGCAGTTATGTGTACCTACGTTGAGAACTCAACGTGACGAACGACCTGATACTGAGCTGTGCAGGAGGAAGAGAGTAGCTTGTAATGCCTTCAAGAGCTTCGAAGAAATAGCTAAGAGGACGAAGAACCTCCGGCTCCAGGCATATCTCTTAGACTCCACTGTTGTCCCTGCACTAAAATAAGCCTCAGGGACATGGGCCCTAGGAAAATAGGATGAGAACGCTATTCAGGTCACCCAAAGAGGAATCAAAAGAGCTATGCTTGGAGTATCATGCTTCACTTAAGTGAGAGAAGGAATCCAGAGTTCTGACCTCCATCAACGATTGAGAATCAGGGACGCTGTCTCGTTTGCCAAGACATCGAAAATCAGATGGCCTGGACACATAATGCAATTTGGAGATGACTGCTGGACTAGAGCTGTTACTGACTGGATTTCACAGGCTGTCAAAAGAACGCGTGGTCACCCACCTACGAGATGGTCAGTTTCTTCGTGAAGACCCTGAATGTTTGAGACTCTTTGTGTTCCTAGAGCAAGCAGACACTATTGGGTGCTAGCGTCAAGCTACACTAGCACGCAATAGGGACAATTGCAGACACTACTGGTGCCTGCTCGAGCAACTCGATGAGTAACGGGATATGAAGTGATCAAATGATTAAGTGATCAAGAAAATTTATCACATATATCCTTCATAGAGTGATCTTATTCACAATAGTCTCATGACGTGATTACTAAGACAATAAGTATGAAGAGATGCAAAACTATTGCTAACTTTAGTTGTACCAATTTACTTTGTTTTAGAAGTATAAAACCCTATCAAATATAATCATAAAAATATCATGTATATATGTATATTGAAAACCTTTAAGAACAAGTACAGAAGCAATACCACAAGCTGTAAATAAGGACCTCTTCCATGATATTCTTTTCAGAGTTTTAGTTATGCTATGTGAAGACTTGCATGTAGGAGAGATTACATATATAATGGTGATAAGCGATGATAATAAATTGGTAACTGACAGATAGATGGGTGACTCTCATCCAATTATTTGTGCTAATTAACACACAGCAAGTTGGTGGCAATGTTGGAATGGTATCCAATTTATGATATAAAGCTCCTTTTCTCACTTTAAAATTTAGTATATGCAAAGCACATTTCTAGAAGATGTGGGTAATATTATCAATAAAACAGTTCCAACTGCCACAGACTCCAAAACTCAATGAAGAATGTCAGGTAAACTCTCTCAACTAAGGTTTCATTTATTAAACAAAAATACTGACCTCAGAAGTCTCTTCCAACAACCAAATTACACGATCTCTGAAACTCTAAATGTCTTACTTCAAGATACTAAGACTTTAGAGTGATCTAATTTTAAATTTATTTTAAAGAGCAGTCTAAAGGAATCAGAGATCCAGGATAATGATAAAGAATCTCCCTTCCCCTCCTCATTCATTCATCAATTCATTCATTGCATTTAGCATTCATTGAGCATATGCTAAACAAAAGACATTATTAAAGACTAGGAATTTTTTTAAATGGAATATGATAAATCCTATTCTTAAAAAAAAAAAAAAGACCTGAAATCTAAAACTGAGAGATTTTCTTCCGAAGAGGAATAATTTGGCAATATAACTGAGTTTATGTGCATGTATGTGAATGATGTTTGGTTACTCTGCTATTTTAGCTAACTTAAATAGACTGGTATTAAATTAGAGAAGGGAATCAGTAATACTACTTCAAACTTGGGCTGGAGCGATAGCACAGCAGGTTGGGCATTTGCCTAGCATGCAGCCAACATAAGGCCGACTGGAGTTTGATTCCTCCGCCCCTTTCGGAGAGCCCGGCAAGCTACTGAGAGTATCTCGCCCGCACGCCAAAGCCTGGCAAGCTACCCGTGACGTATTCGATATGCCAAAAACAGTAACAACAAGTCTTACATAATTTGTTGTGAGACATTACTGGTGCCCGCTTGAGTTAACTGATGAACAACGGGAGGACAGTGCTACTTCAAACTTACCCTATAAATGCTTGCAAACGGGCTCCTTAAATGGTAGAGCACTTGCCTTATATGAGCAAGGCCTTGGATTTGCTCCCAGGCACCATAAACAAATATATAACACCAAAAGGTAATTGAGAGTATCATTGAATCAAGGAAGTGTATGGGGAGACATATTTGTACCATCCACTTGGCCATTCACTTGGCAATGTTGTAGCCAATGACAACAAATACATCTGAACTCACCACTTTTCTTCTTCTACTTGCACTCCTATGGACTGGAACTTACTGGGCGCTTTATTATCCCCGATTTTGTCAGGTTCTTCAGCATCATCCACCTGAAGAAACAAAGAGTGATGTTCCATTTAATCAACTTGCTTGGAAAACAATATCATATTTTGTCAGACATATCTGTGAGATTACATAATGTCTTGGGATATGTAAGCTCTTTTGTTTGTTGTTGGGCCACACCCAGTAATGCAGTAATGCTCAGGGCTTAATCCTGTCTCCATGCTCAGGGATCACTCCTGGCAGGATTGGGGGAACCATAAGGGATGCTGGGGATTGAACCTGAGTTAGCCGTATGCAAGGTAGGGCCCTATTCACTGTGCTATCACTCTGGTCCCATGGGGTATGTAAATTTTTTGTTCAGTATTTGTATATCTGATGACAGTAACCAGCTTATTATTAGACAGTGCTTTGACTTGCTGACCTTTCTGTTGATGCTTAGGGAGCCTAATTGACATGTATGACTCCTACAGATTGGAGGGCAATTACTTACCTCTGAGCAACATATCAGAAGGGAGCACTATATGATTCTAGGCATTTTTAATTTTCAGATAATAAAATACAAATGAATCAAGACAATTTTTTATTGCATTTAGAATTGTGGATTTTTTGAGATTTAGTATTATATCTTATTAACATAAGGGGTAGGATGGCTCCATTTTCCCCTCCTTACATTAAGAAATTGACTTTGAGGGGCTGGAGGGAGAGCATAGCAGGGAGGCACTTGCCTTGTACATGGCAGACCTGAGTTTGATCCCCGGCACCACAAATGGTCCCCCTGAGCCCATGAGGAGGATCCCTGAGCATAGAGCCAGGCTTAAGGCTTAAGCACAGCTGGGAATGGCCCCCAAACAAAAACAAACAAAAAATTAACTTTGAGTTTCAGTTAATATTCCCTGTAGTTCATCTATTCATGTAGAAAATGTGTCCACATATATAATTAGGAACCAATGTGACAGATCAACTTTGTTATAGATTTTATATATTTTTATTAGAGCAATTAGATTTATTGTTCTTTTTTATATATAATAAATTTTTTTCTAAATAGGAAAGTAATTCAATGCAATTTAGATATATATAATTCACTGTATCACTGTATCAGCCATCCCATTGTTCATCGATTTGCTCGAATGGGCGCCAGTAACATCTCCATTTGTCCCAGCCCTGAGATTTTAGCAGCCTCTCCTTAATTGTCCTTCCCAATGGTGCCATATTAGAGGCTCTTTCAAGGTCAGGGGAATGAGACTCATTATTGTTACTGTTTTGGCATATCGAATACGCCACGGGGAGCTTGCCAGGCTCTGCTGTTTGTCTTCGATATACCCATAAATACTGTGGATGGAGGACTAATTATTCTATAGATTTGTTAAGTTTTAAAAAATATATAATTAAATTATACATATAATTAAATATATAATTAAGTTAGAGGCTGCGCCAAAAGCCTCCATCCCTCTCAGAGAGTCTGGCAAGCTACTGAGAGTATCCCACCCACATGGCAGAGCCTGGCAAGCTACCCGTGGCATACTCGATATGCCAAAAACAGTAACAATAATGGTCCTCATTCCCCTGACCCTGAAAGAGCTCCCAGTATGCTATCGGGCTACACTAGCATGTGACAGGGATGAATGGAGATGTTACTGGCGCCTGCTCAAGCAAATTGATGAACAACGGGGTGATAGTGATAGTGATAATTAAATTAAATAGAAACAAAATATATATAATTGAAATACAAAATTTTTGTGTAATGGAGAAAGCTAAAATCTCCTAAGAATCACTATCAATCTGTTGATGTATATATGTCCATCTCTGAATATATGAAATATAAATTATGATTGGGCTGGAGCAATAGCACAGTGGTAGGGCATTTGCCTTGCACGCAACCAATATGGCTGACCCGAGTTCGATTACTCTGCCCCTCTTGGAGAGCCCAGAAAGCTACCAAGAGTATCTTGCCCGCACAGCAAAGCCTGGCAAGCTACCCATGACATATTCGATATGCCAAACACAATAACAATTGTCACAATGAAGATGTTACTGGGCCCACTTGAGCAAATCGATGAACAATGGGAGGACAGTGACAGTGACAGTGAAATTATGGTTACAATAATAATATTAAGTGTACACAGATGAGATTTAGCTATGCACATATTTTTGCAATCTATTCATTACCAATTACTTCTGGACATTTTATGATGTCAGTGTATATAGCTCTACATTAACCATTTTATGAACCCAATAAGTTATCCTTTTAAGAACTATGTAAACAACATGGCATCAGGGTAATTTTTTCTTAGCGCTACTACATAAAGTATTAGACTTAATATTGCCTCTTAAAAAATGTTGGGGGATTATAAAGAATTTACTTTTTATGGGTTGAGAATGTTGTCAGGTAAGGGTGTCTCATAATATTTCTTTTTTTGTTGTTGTAGTTTTGTTTTGGGGGGCCACACCTGGCAATGTGTAGGATCACTCATGGTGGTACACTGGGGACAATATGTATTACTGTGGATCAAACCCAGGTTGTCCTCATGCAAGGCAAATGCTTTATCCATTGTATCACACCAGTCCCATAACAATATTTCTTACATGTCTTTACAACAATGCTGCCAGTGTCATTTGTGAAAAAAAAAAGTCTTAGAAGCATAACTGTTAGGTAGAAGGTACTGAGCATGTTTAGTTGTAAGGGATATTGCTAAATATTTTTTCACCATCCTCCTATGATTAGCACATGAGAGTATCCATTTCCCAACTTCTCATCAATACTAAGTATTTGCAAATTACAAATACAGGCAAAATATATGTATAGTTCTCTTGTAGTCCTATTTGTAAATTGCCTCTCTTTATATCTCTTACTCTTAATATCACTTCAAAGAAAACCATGGTTTATGGTTTTTTCTATTGAGTTGTTTAAATATTTTATGTATAGGATCCCTTTATTGCATATGAACTTTCTCAATTATTTATATTGCAATTACTTTCTCTCAGTCATATTTCAAACTTTGTCCTTCATTGTAGAAACTGTTTGGTGGAATTTTTTTTGTCTCCTAAACGGTGCTTTGGAGGCCCAGGAGATTCTGGTAATCTAAGCCAGTGGTTCAATAAGCAAGAGCCTGAGTATGCTGTGCTGATCTGGTCTATGCAGTGCCTGAGCCAGCATCATGGAAGACCTTAACCTCATCCTCTCTCTCTCTGGCCCTGTTCTGGAGACTCTTCATTGCTGTGCAATACAATCTAGTATCGTTTGAAGCACTTTTGGTCTTTGCAATTCTGGAGCTCACATCCAAGGCTACACACACACAAGGTAAACACTCTATTGCTGAGTTATATCTCCAAACCCTAGCTTCAGCAGATTAAATTTTTTTTTCTATTTGCTTTTTCACCACATTTAATTTTTAAAACCACTATCCTTTATTTTTTGGCTACATCCTTTATTTTGGCTCTGCCCTCAGGGATCACTCCTAGTGGAAACTGGGGACCTGTGTGAGGTGTGAGATTGTACCTGAGTTGATCCTATGCAAGGCCAGTGCCCTACCCACTGTATTCTCTCTTCATTTCCTTAATCTACCATTCTGAAAAGCTTGTTCATGGTAGAGCTGGGGCCAGAGAGAGTTCAGCGGGCCTCCCACATGGCCTGGGTTGGATCCATGGCATTGCATGGTACCCTGAGCACTGCCCGCAGTGACCCCTGAGCACAAAGCAGGAGTAGCCTTCAAATACCACAGGATGAGGCCCAGGAACACAAAACAGAATAACATTTTCCCCTTAGCGGAGCCACCAACTAATCGACTTCTTTTTGTTAATTCATCTTTTTTATTTTAGATGACTACTTTGTCACACTAAACTTTACTCAGATATTTATTCCCATATAGATACATATGAATGCAATTTTTTTTTTGTCTATTTAACTACTGGTCTTACTGATCCACTCTTATTTTCCTAATAGAGTTTTATAATAAATATTGGTATTTTCTGTGCCAAGTCTTTAGCTACAATTATTTTTAGCATAATTAACTCCTCCCCAAATTTTAGGCTATTTGGAAGATTAAACCTCCTGTAAATATACTTGAACAACAAATTGTCAGGTCCCTTCTACTAGCTTCTGCTAAGGGATTCTGATCACGTTGGAATTTATTTATGGAGCCAAGCCCAGGGATACTTGGCCCCACAATGTAGAGCTTGGGCCCACCAGGAGCAATCTACTGGGCTGGGGGGAGACATGGAGTTGGGGGGCGCATATGCTGTTGGGGATTGAATTTACACGAGTGGATAGCATATGAGGGAAGCATGCAATCTACAACTTGAGTTCTCTTCCTGAAATCCACATAGAAATTTTTATTGGCATTTCTTTAAATATGTTAATGCTATGTTAATTTGAGAGGAATATGTTAATGTTAATTTGAGAGATCATTATAAATACTACATTTTCTTTTTTTTTCTTTTTTTGTAGGAGTACTGCTATTTATTCAGCCACTGATTAGCTGATTGAATTGTGCATGAACTCCACCTTACTTTTTTTTTCCATTTTTTATAATTTTATTTATTGAATCACCGTGAGAGCAGTTACAAAGCTTTTGGGTCTAAGTCTCAGTCATACAATGAAACACCTGCACCTTCACCAGTGCCCATTCTCCACCACCAAAAATCCCAGTATACCCCATTCCCACACCCTCCCCCTGCCTGTGGGGCAAATGATTTCTACATTACTCTCTCTCTACTTTGATCACATTCACTATTTTGACACCAGACCCACCATTATTTAAGATTTTACTCCAACACTCAGATCTGCTGAAAAGGCAACAATAGACAATTTGTGTTCTATTGCTGGTTATGAATAACATATGATGTGTGGCTGCAGTAGGGCCATGTGGTTTTGAAGTTCTGAAATTTTAACACTTAAATCTGGAGGGAGTTCTGCCAAAAGCCACTGGGTTTAGAGATCTGCTCCTGAGTCTCTGGGATCAAGGCCGTTGAGCAGCTTGATGAGGAGCCAAAGAGGCCATTCGTGGGCGATGACTTGGGGTCTCATTGGGGTGGGGAAGACAGGCCCGGCTCCACCTCCCCCCCCATCCCGTGAGACCCAACAAGTTTCGTCACTGCGGGCCCAAGCCTGACTGTCCAATGGCCTCTGGAGGATGACAGCCACCAAGTCGCCAAGAGGGAGCAGGCGGAGGGACAGTACCCATTCCCCCCTGGGGTGGCCCGGCGACAGTAACCTACTGCGGGGTCCGGACACATTTCTGACAAAAGCTGCTGGGTTTCGAGATCCGTTTCTGAGTCTCTGGGATCAAGGCCGTTGAGCAGCTTGATGAGGAGCCAGAGAGGCCATTCGTGGGCGATGACTTAGGGTCTCGTTAGGGTGGGGAGGACAGGCCCGGCTCCACCTCCCCCCCCCCCCCATCCCGTGAGACCCAACAAGTTTCGTCACTGCGGGCTCAAGCCTGACTGTCCAATGGCCTCTGGAGGATGACAGCCACCAAGTCGCCAAGAGGGAGCTGGCGGAGGGACAACACCCTTTCCTCCCTGGGGTGACCCAGTGACAGTAACGTACTGTGGAGTCCAGATGCATTTCTGCCAAATGCCACTGGGTTTTGAGATTTGTTTCTGAGTCTCTGGGATCATGGCCGTTAAGCAGCTTGATCAGGAGCCAGAGAGGCCATTCGTGGGCGATGATTTGGGGTCTCGTTGGGGTGGGGAGGACAAGCCCGGCTCCACCCTCATCCCGTGAGGCCCTGTGTGCACCGTCACTGGGGGCCCAAATGTGACTATCCAGTGGCCTCAGACAGATGGTGGCCACTGGGCCACCAGGGGGAACAGGCCAAGGCACGAAACCTATTCCCACCTGGGTTGGCCCAGCACCGGTAGCCTACTGCAGAGACCAGACGCATTTCTACCTAAAGCCACTGGGTTCTGAGATTCGTTTCTGAGTCTCTGGGACCATGTCCATTAAGCAGTTCAATAAAGAACCAAAGAGGCCTTGCCTCCAATTATATAGCTAAGCTGGAGGTGGTTTGTGGGTGTGTTTCCCACATACCTAACTTTTGGCCGTTTACTTTCTTGGTAAACTTTGCCCCAAGTTTTTGGGGTCTGGCCAGAGGTACAGCAGCAATTTGGGGGTATCTGGAAGTCTGAAGGCGCCATGAGGCTGCTGATGCACTCACCTTACAGGTACAGATTGACCTGTTGGCGGCACCATACCCCCTTAAATACTACATTTTCTATGTAATAATATTGACTAATTTTCCATTTATTCATACTTATTTTATATAAGGAATGATTTTTATGTTGCTTTCAGATAGGTATTATATACTTTTTTGAAAACTCAGTCCTGTCATTTCATAGTTTTGTGAAAGGGTTCTTTTTACTTCATTCCTGTTTGTTAATATGATAAGGAGGGTTCAGCGAGATTGTTTAAAGAGCCAAAGCTCATGTTTTGAACGTGAAAATGAAAGATTCAATTCCCTGATACTGCATAATCTCCTGAGCACTGCCAGGCGTGACCAGAAGTGGCACCCTGTCACTGCTAGGTGTGGCACAAAAAATAATGGTACATAATAATATCGAGAAAAGTTGTGGGGCTGGAGAGATAGCACAGCATGTAGGGCACTTGCCTTGCATGCAGCCAACCTGGGTTCCATACCCAGCACCACATAGTGTCACCCCAAGTCCTTCCAGGAGTGATTTCTGAGTGCAGAACTTAGGAGGAAGCCCTGAGCACCACCGGGTGTGGCTCAAATATCAAAATCCAAACCAAAACAAAATAAGGAAAAGTTTTAATTTTCTCTATTATTATTTCTTTCACACCACTGAACTTGAATGGGTTTTAATTAATTTTTATATTATCTGCAAATAAGAGAAAACTTGTTTTCATTGGAATATTTATACCACATTTCATGTTCTTGCTTTGTGTTTTGGTTAATAAGGGCAAAGGGTTCCAAATAAACAGGAATTCCTGTTTATTCTTACCTGGTAGATCCTTACTAGGGAAATCCTCACCTGGGGGCTGTAGAGCTAGTACACTGGAAAGGAGCTTACCTTGCATGTGTCCAACCTGAGTTCAATCCCTAGCCCACCAGGAGTCATCCCTGAGTGCAGTGCCAGGAATAATCCCTGAGCACAGCAAGGTGTGGCCCAAAACACAAACAAAAAGAAATCTTTACTGGTTTTTGATCTGAATTAGAATATCTATTTTGCTATCATATTTTCACCCTTTATACTAAAATAACTGAAAATATGCAGCATCCACTACCACTACTTAGTACTGGAATGCTTTACACATCATATATCACTCTTCAACAAAGAGTGCTGGAAACACTGGATTGGCACATGTAAAAACAAGGACACGCCATATCCATGAAGTAGCTCAAAGTGGATTAAAGACTTTAAGATTCAACAGTGGGGATTCACTCGTGGGTGAGGTTCAGCTCGAGTGTGTGGAGAACAGCCTTGAGCATGGCGGCGGTTGAGTTCTGGAGGTTTTCAGCTACAGGGGCTGGGTCCCTTGGGGCAGGGAGGGGTCTCACCCACCCCCCTCTGGGGCTCCTTGAGTGAAACAGCCTGAGGTGGAATCCTACGGCATGGTTATGGCGAGAGTTATGTTATGCTCCCTTCCAGGAGAGAATGACATGTGATCTGGATGGTGACCAATGGTGAGATTATCTGGTGCCAGCCAGAGGTGATTTATGGGCGTGACTGCTGAGTTGCCAGAGACAGGGGGATACGGGCAAAGGATCTCCATTCCAGGTCCAGTTGGATAGAGAGTTTTCAGTCACAAAGTACTGCATACTTGGGGGTCAAGCCTTACCCACTAGTGAATCCCCAGAAAATTCAGGTATGCGGGAATGCGCAAATGCAGCCACGTGACACTTCATACAACACTTCATACAACACACCCTACTGTTACTCCATGAGTACTGCACCACATTTGATGGGGTTCAAAGTAGGAGACAACCAATCTTTGAGGGAAATATTTTTTCTTTACAGATGGGCTAGAGCAATAGCATGTGGGTAGGGTGTTTGCTTTGCATGCGGCTGACCCAGGTTCAATTCCTCCATCCCTCTCAGAGAGCCTGGCAAGCTACCGAGAGTATCCCGCCCACAAGGCAGAGCCTGGCAAGCTCCCCGTGGCGTATTCGATATGCCAAAAACAGTAACAACAAGTCTCACAATGGAGATGTTACTGGTGCCCACTCGAGTAAATTGATGAACAACGGGAGGACAGTGATATATACATATATATATACATATATATATATCTCCACATAAGGCTCAACCTTTAACAAAATGTCAGTGATCTCTTATAGAAGAGCTTAATGACCCTTGGGTGAAATACAACAATCTTCACACTCTTCCCTATAAGGATACCTTTTGTAGCATTTTCAGTGGTTTTCAATTCTACTTTGGGCAGGGATTGGGGTTCAGAATGGAAGCACTCGAAATACGGTGGTGGGAAGGTGTAATGGTGGTGGGATTGGTTTTGAATATTAAATGTAATCAAATATTGTGAACTACTTTATCACTGTATCATTGTATCACTGTCATCCTGTTGTTCATTGATTTGCTTGAGCAGGCACCAGTAACGTCTCCATTCATCCCAGCCCTGAGATTTCAGTAGTCTCTTCTTACTCATCCTTCCCAATACTGCCATGTTGGAGGCTCTTTTAGGGTCAGTGGAATGAGACTTGTTATTGCTACTGGGCTTTTTTTTGTTTTTTTTTTGGTTTTTTTTGCATTTTGGGTCACACCCAGCGATGCACAGGGGTTACTCCTGGCTCTGTGCTCAGGAATTACCCCTGGCAGTGCTCAGAGGACCATATGGGATGCTGGGAATCAAACCCGGGTTGTTTGGCAAGGCAAGGCAAATGTCCTACCCACTGGGCTATTGCTCCAGCCCCTATTATTACTGTTATTTGCATGTCAAATACGCCACGGGTAGCTTATCAGGAACTACTTCATAAAATAATTTTCTTAAAGGATTACAACAGTAGACTGGAGAGATAGTACAATGGGTAGAGTGCTTGTCTCGCACAAGCTAGAGCCGGGTTAGATCTCTGACATTCCACATAGTCACCCAAGCACCAGCTGGAGTGATCTCTGAGCACAGAGCCAGGAGTAACTCCTGAGCATCACTGGACATGGACCCCGAACAAACAAACAAAAAGGATTAGAACACAATCCATAAATACACTGAGGAAAGGCCGAACTCTTCAGAATACAGACCTCAGAGGTGTCTTCAATGATTTGACTCCACTGACAAAGAAAACAAATACAAAACAAAAATAAATAGATCCCATCAAATTTAAAAAGGTATTACATGGAAAAAGAACAGGCTAAAATAAAAGATACCCTGTTTGATGGGGAAATAGTCACATACAATACAATAGATAAAGGGCAAATATTAAAGACAAATAAACCACTAGCAAAGCTCAATAACAGCAAATTAATAACCCCATCAAAAACTGTGAAAGAGATGGGGCTGGAGCAATAGCACAGTGGGTAAGGCATTTGCCTTGCATATGGATGACCCGGGTTCGATTCCCAGCATCCCATATGGTCCCCTGAGCACCGCCAGGAGTAATTCCTGAGTGCAGAGTCAGGAGTAACCCCTGTGCATCACCAGGTGTGACCGAAAAAGAAAAAAAAAAAGAAGAAGAAACAAAAAAACTGTGGAAAAGAGGATGAGAAGACATTTGCAGAAGGAGGGCATACAGATGCCAGTAGGCATATAAAAAAGTATTTGTCACTCATTATCAGGGAAATATAAAACAAAACGACAAACTGATATTATGTCACATGCTACCTGTGCTGGTGGGGTTATGGTGAGAAAGAAACTATCATCCACTGTTGGTGAGAATGTCGACTGCTTCAGACTCTAAGGAAAATGGAGGCATCTCAAAAAAGTGAGAACAGAGCTTCCACATAACCTACCTCTGGACATCTAGCTGCAAAATACAAAAACACAAACTAGAAAAGATATATGCCCACCTGTACTCATTGCTGAGCTTAGTACAATAGCTAGGATATTGAAACGATGCATATGTCTGACTGATGACTGATGAATGAAAAAACAAACTGTGGTGTACATACAAAACAGATTACTAGGCAGGAACAATGAAGAAAGAATCTTACAGTTCGCTGCAACTTGGATGGCAGTTGAGGGCATCATGGTAAGCAAAATTAGTGAGAGGGAGAAGGACAAATACCAAATGATCTCACTTATCTTCAGTATATAGATAAAGAAAACAAGGGAATAGACATTATCTAACGATGACAAACCTTGGCCTTGGATTATAAAACTGAGATTACCAAGCAGGTAGAAAAGGTGTTGACTGGAAGCAATATAAAGACGCTGGTGGAGGATCTGTGGTGGTGAGATGCAGCAGTAATTCTAAATCAGAACCATAAACATTAACACTATTATAACCATGTTAACTAATGTAGTCATTTTAATATGGATGTATTTAGATCAATTATCCAAAAGTTGCTAAGATAGGTTTTTTTTACATCTATAAAGTATCCTTTTGTTTTGTTTTGTTGTCATACGTGGCTGTGCTCAGGGCTTAGTGCTCAGAGGACTGAACCAAGGTCAGCTGTGTGCAACATAAATGCTTCAAACTTTATACTTCATCCCAATAAGTATATTTGACTACAATTCTTTTCCCTGTGTTCTTTCAATTTTGGGAATCAGACTTACATTTTTTTGATAAAATAAAAATGCATCTTGACTTTTTATCTTATATTATCTAATATTAAATACTTAGAAATTACTTGCTTGAATGCTGAGGAAAACTTACCTGCAAAATTTTTTAAGTTCATATCATTTTGTAGTCTATATAAAAATGTGGGTTTACGTATGTGTGTGTGTGCATGTGTACATATACATATTTTGCAAATTACTCTCTGGCTATTTCCTCCCCACATTTTATAACTTGTATTTGTATTAGTCATTATATGCATGCTTATTTCATCTGAACTTTACAATTTATTAATATGAAGCTATTATAAAAATCTCAAAGCAATTTTTAAAAGATTTTCCTCAACTCTAATATAGCTGATTAATATTTTCTCTTTTTCTCAATCGGACTTGTGTATTTATTTGGTCTTTTCAAAGAAACAATTTTGGTTTAATTTATCGATTTAATTTTAGTTACTATCACTACTTCTCTGTATATTTTTTCCTGATAAATTTGTCTCTATGGAGAGCTCGGCAAGCTACCGAGAGTATTCGATATGCCAAACACAGTAACAACAAAGTCTCCAATGGAGACGTTACTGGGCCCGCTCGAGCAAATCGACGATCAACGGGAGGGCCTTTACCTTTACCTTTACCTATGTTCATTATTAGAAATTCCTACCTTCTATTACTTATTGTCAAGGGGGAGGCTGAGGACCAGATGTAGGACTATACAAATTTAAATTTGTATAGACCAGATGTAGGACTATACAAATTTAAATTTGTATTACAGAGAAAAAAAACGAGCTCCACTTTAAAGATATCGAAGAGTAGCACTTACAACTAAGGAACAGGGACAGGGAGATTGCTGAGTGATAAATTACTAAGAGAAAACAGAGAGGCAAGGGGGGATGGGGGTGGGGCAGATTCTTGCCCAACTAACCTAACAGGATTCTTGCGGAAGACAGGCTAGAATGACCAGTTATCACCTGGGGGAAGATAGAAGACAAGGAAGCCATCAGATACTGGGTTCTCAGACATGGGGGTCAGATTCTGGCTAAACTGACGTAGCAGGATTCCTGCCAAAATTGTGCAATATAAAACAGTTACAAAATTTCTAGTTGGGAAGAGACCCTTCAACAATACTATTTCCACAGTTTTCCTTACTGGTTTAAGTCAATTGATCATTAATCAAAGTTGATGGTTAATGTGATTTTGGGAGTTGGGGGGGAGACCAGAACCCAGCTGCACCCAGGGGCCACACTTGGTAGTGCTTGGGGAACCATATACTGTGGTGTGAGGACTTAAACCAGTACCATGGGGCAGTCATGTGAAAGACAAGTGCCTTAACCTCCGTGCTATCTCTCCAGTCTTTTTATGTGACCTTTTAGTGTGACCTTTGATTTCTCATTCAAATCATGGCAACCACTTATTTGGTTTCAACTGCTCTAAAAAAGTTCATTCAAATTCCTAGAGACAAGTTTTGCCATTTGCTGTTGGACTAACCTCTTTACATAGGCTATAAAATTGGTCACTTGGTCACTTGGACAGGTATGAAAGGAATAAGTAAATTTCAGGACTAGAGCCATAGCACAGCGGGTAGGGCGTTCGCCTTGCAAGCGGCCAACATGGCCGACCCGAGTTCGATTCCTCCGCCCCTCTCGGAGAGCCCGGCAAGCTACCGAGAGTATTCGATATGCCAAACACAGTAACAACAAAGTCTCCAATGGAGACGTTACTGGGCCCGCTCGAGCAAATCGACGATCAACGGGAGGGCCTTTACCTTTACCTTTACCAGGACTGCAATCTGAAATACACATTTTATTCTCTTTAATTAAAACATAAGAAAGTGGGACTGGAGAGATGGCACAGCAGGTAAGGCTCTTGCTTTATACACTGCCAACCTGAATTTAATTGCTGGCACTGCCTAGGTCCCCTGAGCCCTGCCAGGAGTGATCACTGAGTGCAGAGCCAAGAGGAAGCCCTGAGCAATACTCAATGTGGCCCAAACCAGAAAAACCAAAAGAAAACAATCCAATACCTGGAGAGGGAGAGATTAGGCTCTAAAGCTAGTGTATTAAACTTAAATGCAGTTGAAGTTATTTTTGAGAAACTAAAAGACAGTGCAACCCAAACCCACCAATGGCCATATTTGGGGGACAGAAGTAGAAATAAATGGGAATTGTATGCTTTATTCTGATTGCCTTTAGGGTATACTATAAGTATTTTCCAAGACTACTAAGAATGCTGTGTGCATAAATTACTTGTTTTCAATCTTAAGGGAAAAACAATATCTATTTTAATGCTACCCTTAACATCTTAGCAGATATATAACCAAACTCAAAGAAAACAAGTGCTCCCTCCCTAACACCAGCTCAGCAAAAGAAACCGGGGGCAGGGGGCGGGGAAGAACAGATAAAGTACTGACATGACTTTGAAATTATATTACATAAAGCATATGTTACATATCTTTATTATGTAAATATTCTAGACTCAAAATTAACACTACGAGACATTCCACTAGAAGAACATAGGTGTCAGGGCTACACATACTCATCCTCTATTTCAGACATTTTTAAATAGCACGTTTATTTATTGATCAGATAAAGTGTCTTGTTCTGGCCACTTCTTGCTGGCAGCTCTAAGACAAGCTTTGTCCTAGAACCCATCTGTTCTCAGGCATAGTGGGGGTCAGAACTCCAAACTACATTTCCCAGGTTTCCTTGCTGGCTGGCTTCCAGTTATTTTTTAACAAAGAATGGTGGGAGGAGGGAAGGAACTTCCTGTTTCCACCTTCTGCTGGCATCACTTCAAAATATGAGGGCCACTCTGGCTCCAACCCTTGTGAGCCCAGCATCCTGGACACCAGCTACTCTCAGACGATTCAGCACCATCAGATCACACCTTCCTGTCTATATACACGACTGGCTATAGTGGAGCCTTTCCTCTGAATTCTGAGTTCTAAATACTGCTGAACACACCCTTTTCCAATCCTTGCCCAAGGAGAGGTAAATGCTTACTGCATCCTTTTGTTGCTCTCAGTTCCCCCGTGCCTGTTGAACCAGTTTTGTATATTTAGCTGCCTCATTCTAAGACAAGAATGTCTTAAAGCTTCTGTTTTCCTGAGTTAGGATCTAATTGAGTCCATATGGCTACTTTCACATAAACTAAAAATGCTTAGGAAAAGCCAAAGTAGGGGTAGTACAGAACTAACCACGGAAATTTCCTTCAAAGGAACATGATCTGGGGCTGGAATGATAGTACAGCAGGTAGGGAGCTTCCTTCCATGTGACTGATCTGGGTTAGATCCCTGGTACTCCATATGGTCCTCCAATGGGGCCACCAGAAGTGATCTCTGAGCACAGAGGAAGGAGTAAGCCCTGAGCATCACCAATGTGGCTAACACCCACCCCCACCCCCTCCGTCCCCCCCACCCCCCCAACACACACACAAAGGAAAACATGGTCCTAAAGGTAAGGAAAAACAAAGTTATATGAGAATGAGGGAACTGTATTTTGCAGTGTTACTTACTCAAATCCAAAATAAGTCTTGGTCCAAAATATTGCCAGTGTTGCCATCTTCTAAGTTTTAGCCATTGTATGTAAATTTGTCAGTATCACTTTCACCAATTCACTTAGACCCAAATATTGAAAAACTCTACTTCTGTCATATAGTAGCCATGATAATCTTAGTTTATGAGGAAAACTTTCAAGCTTTCCTTTTTTAAACAAGGACACTCCTGATGGTTCTCAGTTCTGGAGACCACATGATATCAGGATAAAACTCAGAACTGCATACATGCCAGGCATGTACTTGAGCACTAAACTGTGTCTGCGGATGTTTTTCATCCTTTTGTCTTGCTTTATCTTTGGGCTACACTCGGCAGTAGCTCTGTGCTCAGGGATCACTCCTGATGGGACTCAGGGGACCACATGGGGTGCCAGGGATGGAGTCTTGTACTCCATCCTGATCCTTGTACTATCTCTCTGGACCTTTTTAATATTTTTTGGTTAAAATCATAGGGGCTGAGAGATAACTCAAGCATTAGAGCACCTGCCTAGCATGTTTGAATTCCTGAGTTAGATCCCCATCACTGCTTGTCCTTGACCCCAGGATCTGTGGGTTTCTCCCTAGTGACAACCCAGAACCACACTGTAGGGTCTGTACTGACAGGACAAACATCCACAGGAAGAGCCCTAGGCCTCCTGGTATTGTCCTTATTTTAAAAAAAAGAGAGAAGGAAGTAAGGAGGGAAGGCAGGGAGGCAGGGAGGCAGGGAGGCAGGGAGGGAGGGAGGGAGAGAGGAAGGAAGGAAGGAAGGAAGGAAGGAAGGAAGGAAGGAAGGAAGGAAGGAAGGAAGGAAGGAAGAAGGGAGGAGGGAGGGAGGGAGGGAGGGAGGGAGGCAAGGAAGGACAGAGGGAGGGGAGGAGGAAGGGAGGGAAGAAGAGAGGAAAGGAAAGAGGGAGGAAAGGAAAGAAGGAAGGAAGGGAGGGAGGGAGGAAAGAAGGAAGGAAGGAAGATGTTGGTTATTAATTCCTGAAAAAAATTAAAAAGTATAGGTAAGTAATACAATGTAGGGTCAGAGAGTATGGCAGGGAAGGTGCTTGCTTGCATGCACTTGACCCAGGTTCAATTCTCAGCACTACATACCCTGAACCCTGCCAGGAGTAATCCCTGAGCACAGAATTAGGAGTAACCCCTGAGTACCACTGGGTGTGGTCCCCAAAACCAAAAAATACAAAACAAAAAACTTTCAGTGTATTTGATCAATCATGGTCTTTCAATAATAATAATAACAACAACAACAACAACAACTAAATGTGATATTTTTTTATTTTTAAATACCTGTCATGCCAGGCACTATACTTTGAGCTTTACATATTTTGTATCAGCAAATTGCGGGGGGGCACCTAGCTGTTGTCAGGGGTTACTCCTGGTTTTGCACTCAGGAATTACTCCTGGTAATTAGGGGATCAATATGGGATGCTGAGGTGGAACCCAGGTGAGCCACATGCAAGGCAAATGCCCTAGCTGTTGTACTGTCACTCCAGCCCCTCATCAGTCAATTTTTAAAACGGTGTCCTTTAAACGATATGATTTTCCAGTAATTGAACCTGGGTCAGCTGTGTACAAAGGAAATGCCCTTCCTCCTGTCCTAATGCTTGGGCCCTGAAAAGTTGTTTTTAAATAAAAGTAAGAAAAGATTTGTGGAGGATCCAGCTCCATGACTTGGAGGCCAGCCACACGTTCTAGGTGAAAAGAAAGCTCAGATAGAGAAGAGACCACCAAATGAAGGGTGTTGTGAGGACCCTCCCAGGGTGGGAGAAGCATGCTAAAAGTAGTCTATAGACCAAACATGATTGCCACTCAATGCCTCTCTTGCAAAACACAGTACCCAAAAGAAGAGAGAGAGAACAAGGGGGAATAGCCTGCCACAGAGGCAGGATGGGACAGGGAGGATGGGGGGGGATGCTGGGACCCGTGGTGATGGATGACGGGCACTGGTGGAGGGATGGGTGCTTGATCATTGTATAACTGAAACCCAAGCACAAAATTTGTAAGCCTGTAACTGTACCTCATGGTGTTTCACTAATAAAAAAAGAAAAAAAAAAACAGAGGAGAGGCCAGATCAGTGGTACTTGGCACCTTGTTATCTTCTAGCACTGCAGGGTGTGGCTCAAAAACGACACAACACACACACACACAGTAGAAGAAAACAAACATTTCTGTGTATGGATGCCAATTGTGTGCCATAAGTAGTTGGTAGCAGTACAGAAAAAGTACAGGAAAGTAGTTTCATTTTGTTTTGGTGGTAAAATACATGTTACGAAAATTTCCATTTTAACTATCTTTGAGTGTACAGTTCCAGGGACATTAACTACAGGTACATTTTGGTGCCATCATCTGCTCCCATAAATCTTGTTTTGTTTTGAATAATCCCAAATGGGAACTCCATACCCTTATTTTTTAAAAAAGTGAATTTGGGGGGCCATGGGTGGCCTGGGCCACACTCAGCTGTGGTTAGGGATCATATGGGGTACAAGGGACTGAACCTGGGCAGTCATGTACAAGGTCAGTGCCTTACCCATTCTGCTATATCTCCGGCCCAGAGGGGTTGATGTTTATAAACCCAATCCTTAAAATAATCCTGTGAGAGATCAGTGAGGAAACAGGCTCAGAAAGACGAAGTGATTTTCTGGGGACCACACAGAGAATTGACCTCTGCTCTTCCTCCTCCTCTAAATCCTGCAGATGTGGGGAGGGAGCTGCTTCCTGCAGGTGGGTGGATGTTGGCTTAGGGCCCATGACTCCTGCTGTGTATAGTCCTGAGCACCAGAGAGAGACACAGGTTCTTTGAGGACACTTGACAACTTGTGCTATGTCAACCCGCAGGTTACAAAAAAGCATTTGACTCATAGCTTGTAGAGAAAGTGTAACTGCCCTTCAACATGGGCTTTGCAAAATGACAGTGAGCATGCATCACTGTTGTGAAAATGTACCCTGGATCCGGCTTGAAAATGTGCCTCAGTCTTAGTTCAGTGTGGACAGATTTACTGGCTCCCACGTCAGGAAGTTATTATCCAAAGGGCACCTGCTGAATGATGGGGCATTACAGAGATGGTGGCAAGGAATAGCTCTTCTTCATCGAGAGAAGGAATTTTCTGGCAGGGTAACCGGGCTGCACAGATTTAAAAGAAAAATTTTAAAGCAACAAGAATTAGTCTGATCTTATCTTTGAGAAGCAGAAAATAGTGAAATGAACTGAGCGATCTGCTGTATTATCTACCGTTTCTATGAAATGCATGGTTAAATAGACAACAATTACACTGAAATGGCTGCACATTCTTTCCCCATGATGCTGTGCTTGAGAATTATTACTTTCCACACTATCAATCACTCTGGTCTTGCTCCCCCACTCCCACATCTATGAGAAGTGATTCACAGTTTTGTTCTCACACAGTTACTCAGTGATGCTGAACCCACCATAATGCAACCAGATAATCACCATGATTCCTGGACATCCGCTTCGTGTTTGAGAATCAAAAATCAAAATGAGGAGCTGAAGGTAGTTTAGATATGATTGTGTTTGAATTGATCTAATTATCTTATTCTTTAAGCCAACATTCAGTTTAGGGAGAGAGAAAATTGTTAATAAAGATCATACCTTCAGAATGTCTTAAAAATCACATTTAACAATCATAGGGAGTCAGTCAAGACTTGGAAGAGCTGGTTTCGACACACAGTGGTAGCACCTAACATGACAAGGTAATAAAATCCTCTGGCATGTGTTGGAGGACTTTGCATTTCTTACTTTGGGGTTCCTATTGTAAAGGTCAAAAAGGGAGGCTGTTACCTGTATCCCGATAGACAGGCATCGGTTCTTCTTAAAGTGATCCTTCTTCTTGTCCTCGGTGGTGACGGTAGCTATGGTGGTCGTAGTGGTGACAGTGGCAGGGTTGTTGCCCATGTGTTGACTGGCAGGGCCGTGGATCTGGGCGTTTGCAGCTTCGATGGCGGCGGTCAGAGCCTTCATACTGTCCAGGCTCTCCGTGGAGTTGCTCAGTCCGGACTGGCTGATAATATCTCCTCGCTGGCCTTGTCCGTCCATGTAGGCATCCTGGGCAGACTCTGTGCTGCTCTGGGCTGTGATAGAAATGAAAGGTTTCGTGGTAGTTCTGGGTGGGACTGGAGGTGGTGTCTTCTTATATGTTGTAATGCAAGATGACACTGGAAGACAGTGAGAACAAAGACACTGTGATTTCTGCATGGGTGTTCATTTCTGATACCATAACTGACATCCATTGGAAATTAGGGCACACGAAACACACAAAGACATTTAACATGAGAATAGGTTAGCTGAGAGAGTGACATCCCTGTGTCTGGGGGGTCAGCTTCGAGTGAAGAGATTAACCTCCCCTGAGACCCCCCACACTGCTAAGATTGAGGGAAACAAAGACTGGATAACACCACGTCTTGACATGGAAGTTTCAGAAATGGAAATTAATGTTGATTCCACATAGACTAGACATGATTAGTCATTGTAGAAATCTTCCCGGCAACAGTGTTCTAGCCTGAGGTAACCAATCCACATGGATAAGATCAAGCAATCTCAGGCCTCTCAGAAAGATATTAAATACAGTCTATGTTAAACAAAGTCACTCATTAGAGAAGATTCTGGTGGTTAATAATAAACACTGGGGAAAGAAAGAAAGAAGGAAAAATTGTGTGTATGCTTAAATCCCAGGAACTGTGAGAGGTGTTTGGGAAGGAATCCAGCCCCTGAGTTTCCTGGGATCTCTGACTCGCTTTTCTCAACAGCTCCATCCCTCTCTCCCTTTCTAGACAGGTTCTCACTACATAAACATTTGTTATGTTTTGTTGTTTCTGAGCAAATGTACTGAGTGGTAGCACACGAAGCAAAGTGTCTTGTTACAAAGTGAAAATAAACAGGATCAACCAGTGCTGGTGTGGCTGTGGGGAAAAGGGTCCCTCCTCCATTACTGTGGGAATGTGGACTGGTTCAATCTTTTTGGAATGCAATATGGACATTTCTCAAAAGAACAAGGAATTGAGTTTTCATATGGCCTAGCAATTCCACTTCTGATAATTACCCATACAGGTCCCAAACTCCAATCAGAAAAGACATTTGTGCTTTTATGTCCATTGCAGCACTATTTATGGAAGCTGGAGTCTAAAACAAGCTTTCAAGTGTCCAGGAATGGATGACTGGATAAAGTGACTAAGGTATATATACACAATGGAATACTACTCAGCTATAGCACAGTGGTAGGGCATTTGCCTTACAAGCGGCCAACATGGCCGACCCGAGTTCGATTCCTCCGCCCCTCTCGGAGAGCCCGGCAAGCTACCGAGAGTATTCGATATGCCAGAGACAGTGACAACAAAGTCTCCAATGGAGACGTTACTGGGCCCGCTCGAGCAAATCGACGATCAACGGGAGGGCCTTTACCTTTTACCTTTACCTTTATATAAAAAAAACTCATGCAATTTATCATGACATGGATAGATCTGGAGGGTATCATACTGAGTGAAGGTAGCCAAAAGGGGAGAGACAGAAACAGTGGACTCTCTCATGTGTCAAATAAAGAAGCATCGTAGGGGAATAACAAAAGGCCAAGAGCAGCAGAATCTAAGAACTGGTCTACAGAACTGAGCTTACCACGGCAGTGAATTTTGGCAAGAAGTGGAGTGTTGGGGTAAAGAAGGTAACAGGAATTCTTAGACAATGATGGAGGGAGGCAGATGCTCTGGAGGGGAGTACGGTGTGAATACTGTAGTCATGAAACCATACAATTAACAGTAATGTGAACTTGTAAATCATATTGGTTTAAATAAATAAACTTAGGGACTGGGGTTGGGGCCCATTCATGGGGCCTCTCATGAGTGAGTTCAATCCCTGGTGATGCCAACAACACACACATGCACACATACACATACACACACACAACATTTAAAAATCTGTGTGTTTGCAAGAGAGACAGACAGAGAGAGAGAGAGACTGAGAGAGAGAGAGAGAGAGAGAGTGAGAGAGACTGAGAGACAGAGAGAGCATATGAACCTACTCTCTAAGATTTGTCCTTCAGGGCAAATGGAACATTCCCTTTTTTGCCTGAGGCCTCCTAGGACTCTGTCATTGAGTACTGGCCCTTCCTGAGGTTTCAGGAGAAGACACTTCTAGCCTCTCTCCAACCCTCTGCTTCTGATCCTGAGGGCCTTGAAGTTTTACACATAAGGTTTTGGCTTTCCATTGGTGGGGCTTGATGTAGGAAAATACAGATCAGAAAGAATTATGGAGTTTCCAAGTGGAAACTCCCTGCCAGTGGAGAACAATTCCTTAACCTGCTTTCCAAAGACTTTTGCTCAGTCTTTAAAAATAAAATCATTCTAACTATTGTTTTCCTTGCTTCCCTCCACACCCTCCTCCCACCCCAAGTCTTTTCCACTGACAGCTGACAAGCTGGCATCATTACTGTGACACCAAATCAACTGGTTCTGGCCACACAATTCCAGTTTGTTCCCCAGGTTCTAGCTATACTCTGGCCATGCCCCTGAATGAACAACTTGCTTCAATATTTCGTATGTTTCCTGAGGCCACTTAAAGGAAGCATCCCATTATGAACAGTAAACAGAAGGATCGCATGACACTGCCTTGTGACTCAGAGTCATTTCCTTCTTCATAAGAGAGGGACATAAATGTGTGGCTATTTCCCAGGGTTTGTGTGAGAGATGAAGGAAGAGAAAAGCACACAGATGTCACATTACAATATTCTATGTGTGAGGAGGAGGGGTGTGAATATGAATAATGCAAACTGGAGCCAGTTCTGTTACCCGGATGGACGACAGGCAGAGGCACACCCCTTCCTTCCCTGTCTGGTTATTGTATGAAGCTTGCATGTTAGCCTGTAGACACAGCACAGCAGCATGTGACCCTGAGAGGCAACAAGAGGTCCTTATGGTCATGCAGAGCCAGGAGTAGCACCAGAACTGTGTCAGCTCAGAGATTCTCCCACAGCACAAGAGTGCTCCACAATGAGCAACTCACCAGCACACACTGTTGATTTTTCAGCTGATTTCTAGTTTCTTGCACCATAATCAACACACAGTTACCTCCTGCTTATCAGGAAGGTTTGAATTGGGGACAATGGTCAGTCTTAACCCCTACCCCACCCCAGTTCTTCCCAAAAGGTGTACCACAGAGCCTGGATTTGTGTGATTACACTTGGTGAGAAACAGATTTCTCAAAAATTATCCCTAGGTGGCTCTTGATTGTAAAGCTTTATTTTATTTACTGTGTTTTATGGTAAAAAAAAAATCCTTCTATGCTGTGTGGGAATTTTTTTTTTTATTTCTTTCAGGACCATACCTGACAGTGCTTATGGCTTACTCCTCGTGAAGCTTGGGGGAACCTATGGCTAAGGATTGAACTCAGGTTGGCTGTGTTCAGGGCAAGTGACTTACCTACTGTACTATCTCTCTGGCCCCAAGTGTAATACATTTTTGTCCAACAAAACAACAAGACTTAGGGACATTCTACCCCCCCACCCCCCCACCCCCAAACTGTAATTTGGAGCCATCTCAAGGCTGCTGTCAGCTCCTCTTCCAATTGAATAGGGCTAACTAAATGTTCTACTCAACCAGGACTTGAAGTACAGGGGTTGTGAAGTCAGAATCCACTAGGACAGCATGATGACATGGCCTCCTAGTGGCTGGGAATGCCAGAAAAAATGTTTGCTATCGTCTTACTTTGAAATTGGGATCCAGTTGTTGGAGCGATAGTACAGTGGATAGGGCGCTTGCCTTGCATGCAGCCAACCCGAGTTCAATTCCTGACATCCCATTAGTTCCCTGAGCTTGCTAGGAGTAATTCCTGAGTACAGAGCCAGGAGCAAGTCCTGAGCACCACCCACAGTGGTCAGGGGAGAAAAAAAAGGAATGAACTTGGGATCCAAACAGAAGTCAGGAAACTTTGATGATGGTGTTTTGTATGAGGGCCCTGTTATACATTTAAAATTTGAGACAGCTATGCTAGTCAGACTCAAAGAAGTACCATTGATCTGCCATTAAGTTGGAATTTTAAAATTAATTCAAATCTTTCAATGTCTTTTATTATTGCATGGTTTTAAGGCCATATCCGGAAGTATTCAGTATCCTAGCCCTGTGCTCAGGAATCACTCCTGGTAGAACTCAGGGAATCATGGAGTGCTGGGGGTCAAGCATCAGTTGACCATGTGCCATGAAATACCTTCCCCAGGGGGGCGTATTGGGCTGTCCTTCACTCCCGACCGAGGTCGCCAGCTGCCCCCACGAGCAGTTCTCTGGCACGGCCACGGCCCCGGAGGCACAAGGACTTAGCACAGAGAACCAGCCGCTTGGAGCAGAAAAGCAAATGGACTATGTGTTAAACGCGCCAGTATGCCTGCCCGGAGGGGAAAGGGTGTTGTCCCGCTCACCTGCTCCTCTCTGGAAAGAAAGATGGCGGCCGCACAGGAGCCTTGTGGACAGCAGGTTTGAGAGCCGGGGGTGGTGGGAGCGGCAGGGGCCTCATGGGAAGGGGGGCGTAATGGGCCGTCCTTCACGCCCGACGGAGGTCGCCAGCTGCCCCCAACGAGCGGCTCTCCAGCACGGCCATGACTCCAGAGCACAGAAACCAATCTCTTAACTATCTAACTTTTAATAGAAATTCTTCCAGGGTCAATAAGTAAAATAGCAGAAATCTAAAACCATCATTTTATTCTTAAACCAAGTTGTAGAAAGCAAATCATTTCACAACGCTGTTTCAGCATGTCTGATTGGGGGGGGGGGGGTCGTAAACTTTAAACAATAATTGTGCATCTTCTATCAAAACAATGTATCTAGTCAAAGTAGATAGAGTATTAACTAGAACTCATCTGCCTCACAGGAATTGGGAGGGGTGGGAGGTGGGGTTCTATTGGGGTTCGCGGTCAAAAATAAGTATTGGTAAAGGGAAATGTGTTTGATATTTACATGACTGAGACCTAAACCCGAAAGCTCTGTAACTTTTCCCACAGTGATTCAATAAAGAAATAAATTTAAAAAAAAAGAAAGAAAGAAAGAAATACCTTCCCCTCTGTACTATGTCTCCAGCCCCTTGTTGCCATCTTTGGTTTGTGTTTTTTCTGGGGCCACACCCAGTGGTTCTCAGGGCTTACTCCTGGCTCTGTTCTCAGGGATCATGCCGAGCAGTCAGAGGACTTTATGAGATGCTAGGGATCAAACCCTTGGTAGGCCATGTGCACCAGTACTTTACTGCTATACTATGGCTCAATTCCCCTTTGCTACCTAAAATTATTTATTTATTTATTTTTAATTGAATCCCGGTAAGGTACACAATTACAAGGTCGTTCATGATTGGGTTTCAGTCATATAATGTTTCAACACCCATCTCTTCACCAGTGTATGTTTCCCACCACCTTGTAGTCTTTTGAAGGAGATGAGAGGACACAGGACACACTTCCCACTAATCTCTTCCCTCATGCACAATTATTTGGCATTTGAGGCATCCTAGTTGGCCTACACTTAACTGCCCCCAACCCCTGCCAATTTCTTTCCAGAATCAGTGTGTTCCCTACATTGACAGGCAAAACTTTAAGCCTTTTCATATCTCTGAAGGCAATTTTTGTTTTTCAATTCTGTGGGCTGGAGTGATAGCATAGCGGTAGGGCGTTCGCCTTACAAGCAGCCAACATGGCGACCCGAGTTCGATTCCTCCGCCCCTCTCGGAGAGCCCAGCAAGCTACCAAGAGTATTCGATATGCCAGACACAGTAACAACAAAGTCTCCAATGGAGACGTTACTGGGCCCGCTCGAGCAAATCGACGATCAACGGGAGGGCCTTTACCTTTACCTTTTACCTAATTCTGTGGTCATGATGGGCTGGAGTGATATCACAGCGGGTAGGGTGTTTGCCTTGCACGAGGCCAACCCAGTTTTGATTCCTCCATCCTTCTCAGAGAGCCCAGCAAGCTACCGAGAGTATCCTGCCCGCACGTCAGAGCCTGGCAAGCTACCCGTAGCATATTTGATATGCCAAAACAGTAACAACAAGTCTCACAATGGAGACGTTACTGGTGCCCGCTCAAGCAAATCGATGAACAACGGGAGAACAGTACTACACTGATCATGATTCAGCACCAGTAATGACTTAGAATTCAATGAGATCTGTATGACAGAAGCACATGATAGAGCAAGGCTCAAAAACAGTGAAACATTAGTTAATAAATCTTGTCTGGTTGAGACAGAAGAGAAAATGATTGACTTATATCCAGTAAGTGACACACTATTTTTTGAAAGCAACATTCTCAGAAAGGTTGATTTAGGAGTGGTTGGAGTTCAATGCACTGAGCATGTTTGTCACGTGGGAGGTTCTGGTTCAATACCTAATAGTTCAGGCTCCCAATGCCTAGTAGTATAATAGTCCCCCTGCTATTAGACTGCTAGGAGAGGTCCCTGAGCACTATCAGGTATGGTCCCAAACCAAATGGAATTGACAGACAGGATGGTTGATTTTAAAATACTAGTGCTGGGGCCTGGAAATAGTACAGCTTTTTGCCTTTTCACAAAGCTGCTTCCAGTTTAATCTCTGGTATAGAGTCCCCTTAGCATTAGATCTGATCCCTGAGCACAGAGCCAGGAATAAGCCCTGAGGACAGCCGAGTATGGCCCAAAACAAACAAAAAGAAATGATACTTTTAATCATGATTTTTGCTTTCTTTTGCTCTTTCTTTTGCCTATTTGATCATTTCAAATACAATGACTTCTTTCTCTTGTCCCCGACTTTTCTGGGTACTGATGACGTGCCATCAGAGCTCAAAGTTGATGCAAGCCCTTCTATCCATTAATAAAAGTATGACTGGATTTCAATTTCAGTGACTCACTCCTGGCTCTATGCTTAGGGTTACTCCTGGAGAGCTTGGGGGACTCTATGGGCTGCTGGGATTGAACCCGGGTTGGCTAAGTGCAAGCCAAGCACCCTACTTGCTGTAATGTTGCTCTGGCCCCCAGTGACTTTATTTTCAATCATATTATTCGGCTCCTCGCCGGGGCCCGTTGGAGGAGAGCGGGTTGAGCTTTCCTCCCCGCCCCAACCAGGGCTCCGGCAGCCAAAGACCTCCAGGACCAGCCACCACCATGCTGAGACCACTCTCCGCACACATGAAGGTACTGGCAGAGGGACAAAGCCACGCGGGTTCCAGGGCCGAGATCTCCAAGCCTACTCGGATTGGAGTCGAGCATCCTCCACCCAGATCCTCCAAATTCCAGTAGGCGGGGGTCACACCCACCACCTGGCCCCCTGGCGCCATGTAATCCCATCAGCGGCCAAGACTCAGAGACTATAAAATTCAGCTCCTGGAACCGCGCGGCTGCAAATGCGGCCGCGCGACATCTTATCAGGACATCTTTTTATGACATCTTATTATCTCATTCCTACTTTGGACAAACTTGCAGGCTATCGAATGTAGCCTGCCCACAGGGCAGAGTCTGGCAAACTCCCCGTGGCGTATCAAATATGCCAAATACCAGTAACAATGATGGGTCTCATTCTCCTAAAGAGCCTTGAATATAATCTCAGGGTTAGGATGAAAGAGACGTTACTGGGGCCTGCTCGAGGCAATCGACGAATAACAGGATGATGAAATGAAATGAAATGAAAATTATTCTGCAGAGCCCAGAGAAATGAGTTAAGGCAACAGGTCTCCTCTGCTATCAGAAAGTAGACATTCTGGTCAGCAGGATTCCATAGGTTATATTCAGGACCTGGAAATGTTAAATTATTTCTCACAGAATTAATAATGATCATTTTCCCAGCTTCCCAAAATAATCCTATGAAATCCTACTAAATAGGAATGTTTTACTTTGGGCTAGCAAGGGAAACAAGTATTAAAAACAAAAAGGGAAGTCAAAAAGAGAAAACAAATGAAAATAAATTTTATCCTATATCCTCTTAATGATTACTTATAATATTGTTGGTTGTTGGGTTGACTGTTTGTTTGTTAGTTTGGTTTTGGTTTTGGGGGGTTATATCTGACAGTACTCAGGGATTACTCCTGGCTCTGCTCTAAGGAATCTTTTTTGTTGTGTGCTGGGGATCAAACCTGGGTTGGCTGTGTACTAGGCAAACACCCTACCCACTACAGTAGCCACTGTAAGCTCCAGCATCTTAATATTGTTCTTATTCACATATAAATAAAATGCTGGTATTGTTTGTCTTAGAAAAGGCTATGACAGAATAATTTTGTTTTATAGTGGTGTTCTTTTAGAAAATTATCTAGAGTCTCTTAACAGAGGGCCAGAGAGATTGTACAGCAGGTAGGGTGTCTGCTTGCTGGGTTTGTGGTCAACCTGGATTCAATCCCAGGCACCACAAAGGGTTCTTGGAGTGATTCCTGAGCACCACTAGGTGTGGCCCAAAACACACACAAAAGGGAACGAAACAGAGTCTCTTAGCACATAGATTTGCCCTTGTGATCAGGAGCATACATATGTCAGATGACCATAAAACTTACATATGTTGGGCCAGACTTCCTATCAATATGTTACAACTGGTTAAGGACAATATACTACTATAACTCTATGTGAAGAATTATTCAGCAGTTCCTGGTTATTTAATTTTAGAAATTCTTTCAAATATGAGTACAAGTATATAAGGAACTACTACAAAAACCAGAAAACAATAACAAAATCATCCCCAGATACATAGTTACATGATAGGCAAACATTCTTCAAGTTGTCCTGAATGGTTAGTCACCACAGGACAGTGGGGCAAAGTGTTAGGTCTTCAGAGGGAACAGTTTTCTACACAGAACTCATGCTCCAAGACATTTTGGATTTGTTGTAGGCTGGGGAAGATTGTCTGATATTGTATCAGATTCTTCCAGAGCTGCAGTCTACTGTCTACTTCAACTCCTTGTCTAATTTTTGTTGAGGGCAAAGGTCTCCTGATTTGGGTGAGTTGGTTCAGCTGAGCATCCATTTAAGAAGCGCTCTAAAGGAAAATAAAGGAAATGCTTTATTAAAGAGTTGATTTGAAAAAATGCAGTGAGAGGGCCAGAGAGATAAAGACACTTGTCTTGAGCATGGCCAACTTTGTGGATTCCTAGTATCATAGATGGTTCCCTAAGCACCACCAGGGAAGAACCCTAAGTACAGAGCCAGGAGTTAGCCTGAGTGTGCGCCTTGTAGCTGGGGCTTGCTCTTATCAGCTTGCTAGACAATACTGTAGACATCTTTCTTCAAGTCTTTGTTCTTTGACATGTCATTGGCTGCTTGGAACTGACCTTGGGATGAGCACTTACACCACAGTAATTGGTGTCAACACTGTAAAATGTTGTCAGTCATTGGTGGTAGTTTCTCTCCTGGAGATCTGTTTTTAATTTTCAGTAAGAAATATAATTTTAATTGAATGAAACCTGCTTAGAAATATGTGAGAGGAGGGAGAGAGGACATTTGTGGTCAAGAGAGAATCCAGGCTTCTCCAGAGTGGAAATAAGCAAGCAAGTAGGATACGTGTTCAAGGGAGAAAGCGGGCTCAAAGAGCAAGCAGGAGAACTGGTTGTTAAGCATCTCCAAACACACCTCTGTCAGAGAAAGTACTGCTCTAACTGTGAGTCACACACAGAATGATTCATAACTGATCTGACAAGGGCCTGCTAACACAGAACCTAATAATGGAGAGTAAACTCTTGGAAACTTCCATAGTAATTCTATAGAGTATTTTGTGATTGGGCCTAACTAAAAAGAAAAGTGAGCTTGTTTTAGTGTATCTTTGATGCCTTAATTTTCTTTTTCTAGAAATCTTTCAAAATTAAAATTTACCAATGTATTGGATTATAATGGAGTGGACATCCAACAAATTGTTGGATAACCAGAGATAGTTTGAGAAGTACTTATAGGAATATTACCAAATCCAGAGGATAGAAAGAGGCTCATTCATGAGGCAAAGAACATATTACGGAAACTAAAGGCGACTTTACAAAGTAAAATGTTGATGTGAAGAGGCTAAATGGAAAAACAAAAAGGTGGGTAGAAGAATTTACACTTGGGTTGTAAGGAGATAGTGCAAGTTGGGAAGTTTGGGCTTCCAGTTTAGCATCTGACTTCCAAGAAGGCAGGAGAAGTAGAATGGTGAGATCAGAACAGGCAAAGGATGTGGTGCCACATACTGGGCCTGTCTTGAAGGGCAAACTAGGAGAGATGATGAGTGGATTAGGGAGAGAAGATGTTTCAGTTGCAAAAGAAGGAAGAGAGGTTCCCAGTTATTTAAAAAACTATTATATAGGACTAGACCCCCAAACTTATTTTTGCCTACTACTTCCTTTTCAGAAAAAAAGAAATCCCTTAGCACCCACCTAGAGATCCGACTTCTTTAGGCAAAACCAACTGAAAGTGTCCTCAGTTGCTTTCTGAAACTTTTCCCACTCACAAACCCTTTGGTCCAAGAAGTGCAACGTGGGCAAATCCTGTCAGAAACACCTCCGATGCACTTTATGTTTGATTCTGAATTAATTTTTGGACATTGCACGTTCAGAAAACTTTTCCTCTTGCCAGACTTTTTGCCAGCCCCACACTGGGGTGGCAACCCACTGTTCCCAGCTGAGTCCCCATAACTGCCTTTGGGAGGCCCAGCACTACTGCAGTGTGTGACCCTGGCAAGCACATGTGTGAGCAGCACATGTGTGTGGATGACCCAGGGCATCACAACAACACCAAAGGGAGGTAAGGTAAGGTAAAGGCCCTCCCGTTGTTCATCTATTTGCTCGAGCGGGCCCAGTAACATCTCCATTGGAGACTTTGTTGTTATTGTGTTTGGCATTTTTCAAAGTAATGAAAAATCGACTGGTTCAGCACCTCCATGAATGTGCGAGGAACGCCAAGAGAGAGATAGCCACAAAAAATCGCCTATCTTCGAAAACTCTTGAGCTAATTCGCCAGCGTGGTTTGGCGCATGCCTCAGGCAACAGCAAGCTAAGGTCCGAGCTCGCAAAGCAGTGCAGAGATGCGATCAAGGAAGACCTCAAAGAGAGAAGAGCAGAAGTACTGGTAGATGCGGCAGAAGCCGGGAAAAGTATTCGTAATGCCTGCCTGTCCTTCGCCAACTATAAGACCAAGATGACTGCTCTCCAATGTCCTGATGGATCCATCACATCCTCCAGAACGGCAATGGAGAAGATTATCTATGACTTCTACTCAAGTCTCTTCGATAGCCATGTCCACTTGCCGACATACCAAATTCCACAGGATGGGTATATCGTTCCCAACGTTCTCCCTTCCGAAATCCGACACGCCATTTCGTCAGTAAAGAAACAAACAGCACCCGGCCCAGACAAGGTCAGACCTGAACACCTGAAGAACCTGCCGTCAGTACTCATCAATACGCTGGCTCGGCTCTTCACTCGCTACCTGTCTGAATGCAAGGTTCCGTCCCAATGGAAAACCAGCAGGACCGTACTACTGTTCAAGAAGGGAGACATCCATGACATTGGCAACTATCGCCCGATCTGCCTATTGTCTGTCATCTACAAGTTGTTCACTCGAGTCATCCTAAATAGGATTGGCAGAACACTAGATGAAGGACAACCATGCGAGCAAGCAGGGTTCCGCAAAGGATTCAGCACCATCGACCATATCCACACGATAACCAAGCTCATTGAGGTTTCTCGGGAGTTCAAGATGCCGCTCTGTTTAATGTTCATTGATTTACAGAAGGCCTTTGATTCTGTTGAGACGGAAGCGGTCATTGAAGCCCTAGCCAATCAGGGCATTCAAGCCCAATACATCAGGATCCTCCGTGAGCTCTATTGCGGATTCACTACCAGGATCTCACCATTCTACAAAGAAGTGATCGTTGATGTCAAGAGAGGGGTGCGGCAGGGTGATACCATTTCACTGAAACTCTTCAGTGCCACCGTCGAGAACATCATGCGACGACTGGAATGGGAAGGAATGGGAGTGAAGATAGATGGTCGGCAACTACACCACCTCCGCTTTGCTGATGACATTGTTCTAATAACACCAAACATCAGCCAAGCGGCAAAAATGCTGGCCGACTTTGACCGTGAGTGTGGAAAGGTAGGACTACAGCTGAATCTCACAAAGACAATGTTTATGAGAAACAGCCTTGGTCCTGACGCCCCATTCGCTCTCAATGGAACCGCCATATCCGAATGCAACAGCTATGTGTACCTAGGTCGAGAGGTCAACATGACAAATGATCTGGCACCCGAGCTGCGCAGGAGGAAGAGAGCAGCTTGGAACGCCTTCAAGAACGTCGAAGAAATAGCTAAGAGGACGAAGAACCTCCGGCTCCGGGCACATCTCTTTGATTCCACTGTTCTTCCTGCATTAACATATGCCTCAGAGACCTGGGCCCTACGCAAACAGGATGAGAATGCTATTCAGGTCTCTCAAAGAAGAATAGAAAGAGCTATGCTTGGAATATCACGTTTCACTCAAATGAGAGAACGAATCCGGAGTTCTGACATCCGTCGACGATCAAGGATCAGGGACGCTGTCTCATTTGCCAAGGTGTCGAAAATCAGATGGGCTGGTCACGTAATGAGATTTAAAGATGACCGTTGGACTAGAGCTGTTACTGATTGGATTCCACGGGATGTCAAAAGACTGCGTGGCCGCCCACCTACCAGATGGTCAGACTTCTTCGTCAAGATCATGAACGATCGGTTTGAGGCCCTTCATGTTCCCGGAGCGAACAGATGCCATTGGGCTACACTAGCATGCGACAGGGACAAATGGAGACATTACTGGCGCCCGCTCAAGCAAATCGACGACTAACGGGAAGTTAAGTGATTAAGTGATTAAATGTTTGGCATATCGAATACGTCACGGGGAGCTTGCCAGGCTCTGCCGTGCGGGCGAGATACTCTCGGTAGCTTGCCGGGCTCTCTGAGAGGGGCGGAGGAATCAAACTCGGGTCGGCCATGTTGGCTGCGTGCAAGGCAAACGCCCTACCGCTGTGCTATCACTCCGCGCACACATAGCCTGGCTGCGATAGCATAGCGGTAGGGCGTTTGCCTTGCACGCAACCAACATGGCCGACCAAAGGGAAGGGGAATTCAAAATAAAACAAAGGGCGCTGGAGAGCTAGTGTAGCAGGCATGGTGCTTGCCTTGCGTGTGGCCAACCCAAGCTTGATTCCTCCTGGTACCAGGAGGTCCTCCAAATACTGACAGGAATGATCCTTGAGGACAGACAAGCGTGGTCCCAAAACAAAAGGAAGAAAGAAATAGCAAAGTTAAGTAGCAAGATTTGGAAACTGGTGGAAAGGACTTGGGGACGATATTTAAAATTGCTTAGGGATTACACCCAGCACAAGGAGACCCACGATGTGCTGGGGTTCAAACCTGGGCTTCCTACATATAAAGCATGTTTTCCAATCCTTTCAACTATCTCCCTGGCCCCAAGTGGGTACAGTTAAGAGTCTATAGAATCATTTGCGTGGAGTCTCATTAGAAATGATGCAGGGTAGCTGAGAGCCAGGAAGGGTGTCAGGAGAGTTACCAATAAGGCTGTTTTATAGCAGTGAGGAATGTTCTAGCATCTTGAGAACATTTTTTTTTTTTGACACAGATGAGGTCAAAACTGCTAAGAGAAAAGTTTTTTGCTGTAACTTTGTATTCAGTATACCTACAGTAGTATCCTTACTATGTATTATGGGCTGGTATGCCTCACAGGACCAACTGGGCTCCCCACAAAAGATCAGACCAACCAGGGAGCTGGGTCAAGCCCTTCACTAGGTTACAAAAAGCACAAAGATGCTGAGAGATAGAGAGCCTGGAGCTGTAACTCAGAGGCAGACAACATGCCAAGCAGGTATGAGGTCCTGGGTTCTATACCAGCAAAGAAAGAGAGGAAGAGGAAGAGAGAAAAAAGGAAGAGAGAGAGAGAAAAAAAGAGAGACAGACAGAAAGGAAGGAAGGAAGGAAGGAAGGAAGGAAGGAAGGAAGGAAGGAAAAAGAGAGAGAAAGGAGGGAGGGAGGGAGGGAAGGAGGGAGGAAGGAAGGGAGGGAAGGAGGGGGGATGGGAAGAAGGAAGGAAGGAAGGAATGCAGCCAGGCAAGCTCAGGGCAGGGAGGATATGACTCAAAGTTCAAGGGAGCAAACACTGCATGTGAGAAGCTTGAGTTTGATCTCCAGCACAGATGGTCCCAGAATCAATCCCCAGTACTGAGCAACGGTAGGTCCTGAGCACAGCTGGGTGTGACACTCCCTCCACAAGCTCATGAACACAAAAGATGATCCTGAGATCTAGCCCAGACCTTGAAGTGATATTAGATCCTTACCAGAGAGAGAATCTTCACTGTTCAGAACTTAATAGACCTGATCTATCTATTTTGTGACAAAAGAAGAGTTTATCCCATTTCTCTGATGGTAAGACTGAGGGCCAGCGCAGATAACTGGCTTCTTTATCTTACAAGGCTACTCACTGAGGGTGCTGGCAAGATAGTAGAGGGTAAAGTCTTCCCTTGCATGCAGCTTACTCAGGTTTAATCCCCTGGCACCCCCAAGCCCCTCCAGGAGTGATCCCTGAGCACAGAGCCAGGAGTAAGCCCTGAGCACTGCTGGTTGTGGCCCCCCAAACAGACAAAAAGCCTTCCCCAGGAGATTGCTGGAACAGCCTAGCACTTCTCTCCCTGCAAGAACTCACTTGAGGAAGGGTTGGCAAAAGAATTGTTTGCTTTGGGTTTCTGGGCCATACCCAGTGGTGCTAGGGGGCTACTTCCAGTTCTGTGCTAGGGCTTGGGGGGGGGGTGTCACCCCTCATGGGGCTCAGGGGAGGAATGGCACAGTATGTGCTCAGACTGGGAGGGGGGTGCACTCTTTCTGACCCCAAATGAAGGAATCTGGAATTGTCAACAAGGCACGGTGTGCTGCTGGCTGCTAGCTTGAAAGTATTGAGAGAGAGAGAGAGAGAGAGAGAGAGAGAGAGAGAGAGAGAGAGAGAAAGAGAGAGAGAGAGAGAAACCAGGAAGAGGTCTGTGGAGAGAGAGGGACACACACACACATACACACAGACACACAGAGAGAGACAGACAGACTGATAAACCAGGAAGAGGTCTGTGGAGAGAGAGGCAGAGACACACACACACAGAGAGAGAGAGAGAGAGAGAGAGAGAGAGAGAGAGAGAGAGAGAGAGAGAGTTCCTCATACAAAATAGACATGGCAAAAAAATCTCTTCCTTTGTTTCAAAATATTTACATCTTGAACTTTACAGGCCCCCCAAAGTGTGGCGCTCAGTGGTCCAGAGGCCCTTCCTCGCTGGCTTCACAGGGAGAAGGGGGTGAGGAGATTTGGGGGGCACCTGGCCTCCGGGAGGGGCCCAGGGCATTCCCCAGACGCCTTTCCCGGCGAGCCTTGGCTGCAGGGACCCAGCTCGGAGGAGAATTTCCAATAACGCCATCCTTCACGGAAGCCGCAGGGATTAGCTAACCTTCTCTGTCAAAAAGCATGCCTGTGTGAGCGTGTCGGGAGAGGCGGGGAATGTGGACAGAGGGAGGGGTGGTGCAATGACTCCCGGAGTCATAAGACTCGCCAGTTGGTAGTTGCGAGTGTTCCAGACACTTCCTAATGCCAGACAAATGCCCCAAGCCTCGGCTTGTCTGGCTGCGAGATCTCTCCCACTGATAGCCGCGGCTCTGCAGGGCGAACAGACGCTTCCGAGCGCGGGACTCGGCCTCCCCACATGCGCTGAGCTCGCAAGGAAGAACAGAAGGTCGGTGTCACAGGCACCCCTGCTTCTCCAGCGTTTGCTTCTTCTTCTATTTTTGTTGCTTCATTTATTTATTTAAGAGGCGACCCACGTGGTTTTAACAAGTTGCAGCACAAACTTGTGCTTCCCGAGGCGCAGCTGCTGTGCGCCGTGGCGGCGCTGCACCCCAGAGGGAGCGAGAGGAGAGTTAGTTAGTCACGAAATAAAGAAAGGGGAAAGGGGAAAGCCGCAGGCATCCGTGCCTGGAAGTGATGTCAGCGCCCCGCTCCCCGGCGAGGTCCCGAGCACAGCCCGGGCGACGCGCAGCTGCTCCCCGGCGTCAGCGCCCCAGGCCTGCGCGACCTTCCCCTCGAGGCCTAGGAAACAGCCAGGGACAGCATCGCTGGCCACAAATGGAGTCGTTTCTCCCCCTTTTTTCTTTTCGAAACAACAGCTTCTCTCTCCCGACTCCCCCTCCGCCAGGCTGAGCAAACAAACGTTTTCTGGAGGCGACCAAAACCGCTCCCGAGTGCCTCCTGGTGGCCACGCCCGGAGCGTCACTGCGGCTCAGCTCCAGGGAAGCCGCCCGGAGAAACGCGTGCGCGCGTCTCTGCCGGGCTTGCTTGCAAAGAATGCAAAGAAGGGGAAGCCAGCCCTCAAAACTGCCTTCGCTTGTCACTTGTCACCTTACAAAAAATCTATCCTAGCTGCAGGGTAAGGTCACTGTTGCCGAGTCCTCCCCCCCCCAACCCCCCACCCCCGGCAGCGGCAGCTGGAATGACAAGTTGAAAAGTGAGAACTGCTTGCACCACTGGGTCCTGCGAGTGAATGACGGTGAGGAGTAGCAGCCAAGAAACAGCGTCCCTGCTGCACGAAACTTGCCTTGCTTTTCTTTCCTTCCTTCCTTCCTTCCTTCCTTCCTTCCTTCCTTCCTTCCTTCCTTCCTTCCTTCCTTCCTTCCCTCCCTCCCTCCCTCCCTCCCTCCCTCCCTCCCTCCCTCCCTCCCTCCCTTCCTTCCTTCCTTCCTTCCTTCCTTCCTTCCTTCCTTCCTTCCTTCCTTCCTAACTCCTAGCTCTGTGCTCAGGGATCAATCCTGGCGGGGCTCAGGGGGACCATGTGTGGGATGGAGCCCGGGTCGACTACGTCAAGGCAACCCACTACCCGGTACACTATCTCTCCAGCCTGTGTTTCTTCCATTTTTAGCTGAACCTTTGAAAGCCGAAATCTTCCACTGCTAGAAGCGTTACTGATCCAGTTTTCCCTGTTTGCAAGGTCTGACTGCATAGGATTTCCAGACAGCCGGCTCAGCTTCCTCCTTCCCAGAGCCTAGCGCCAGCCTCAAAGCCCCACCTCAGCTCTTTGATCTCGGTGTGAGGCTACCCAGAGTGCCAAGGGCAGTCTGTGACCAGCCTCCTTCCTCTTGGGTACTGCTTCCTTCAAGTGCTCTGGGTTCGGAGAAAAGACTCCAGCTCAAAGCTGTTGCCATCCAGTGCTTTCTCCCTTTGGAAAGGGTAACTGCAGGCTAAGAAAGGGGCTCAGATCAAAGTCACTGTTTTCTTCAGAAAGTTCCATTAATTAACTAAATTAAAGGAAGTTACACGATGTTTGGAGCAAAGTCATTTTGAAAGGCACCCGTCCAGGGGCTGAGGTCTATAACTTCTAAGGTGGACTTTTGATGAAAATTGGCACAAGTTAAGTAATATTAGAAATTGAGGGTTACCATATGTGAAACCAGTTGGTGCCTGAAATCAATCATTCTAAAGGAATGTCTTGAAAGTAGGCAGACATTAGACTAGTATTTTGCCCAAACCTAGGGCTCTGAGTAAGGATCATTTGACCGGTGGCTAAGGTGATTCATAGCTGTCGAACTTAAGCACAAATGTTGAAGTCAGGGTGGTGGAAACATCGGGCATTTGCTTCCAGTAGGGAATGCATTCAGGATTTCACGGCTCATTTTCCTGGCCTTTCCAACAGGTGCTACTGAGTCATTCATGTACACAAGTGACTGCCCTGACCGTTTCATCTGCTGGGATTAAATTTCCATTTGTTCCCGTACTTTATGTGGTGATTGCTACCATTTAATCAGGTGTATCACTTCCTCTAGGGCTTAGGGATTTTTTTTTCAATGTTTATGATGTTATGTGTGTTTTTCAAAATTTCTCCCAATCAAGTCCATGGGTTTTCCTGGGTTGAATGGATTGTTTACAGGAGGGGAAAACGCAGGGCCCAAGGTCATGGTTAGAGAATTATATAAGGCTTCCTGTTTGGGCAGCTGGTCCCCCAACTCCTCAGACTAGGGTGGAATTTGTTGAGAGCATGTTTGGAAGATGTGGGGGTAGGGATGGGATGATGCCAGGAAAAAAGAAATGTTCTTTTCTTGGGGGTAGGGGAGTTTTGTGCCACACCTGGCTGTGCTTCCAAGGCTACTCCTGGCTCAGTGCTCCAGGACCACTCCCAGTGGTGCTCTGGGGACCATGCAGTTCAAAACATGTACTCCAGCCCTTTGAGTCATTTCCCTAGCCCTGAAAGATGTTCTTTTAAGTTGATCACCCAACGTTCATTTCTTGTCTGATGTCCCTTTTCATCAATATTTTTCTACATTTACTATCAGGTGACTAGTTGTCACTGTTATTGCCCTAACCTGACTGTGAATTTGCTAAGGATGCAACAATTAAGTTCAAGGTCAGGCAATGTTGTCTATTTTATCTGGGATGTCATTATAGTACTTAACATTCATGGCACACAGTAGTACTCTGGGGTGGGGTGGGGGGGACATGAAATGAACATGAATGTGAAGAGATTTGTTGGGCAAACATTAAAAGGGACTATTAAGCCTGAGAGGAAGTCACCAGATAGATGTAAGATGAATACTCAGCAGAGCCATTTTCTGTGGCCTTGAGGACTGTAATACAATCCCCTGTCACCAACACCCACCTCTCTCAGGCACTAGCAGGTGCTGGCTAAGGGGCTACTGTGATTGGCCAACTGCTGATATGTAAAAACCTAACCCAGTCTCTGAAGGCCAGTTGGTCCCATGGATTCCAGCTTCTAGTGTCCTACTTCCTTTCTACTTGGTTTTTACCCAGAGTCACTGAGCAGAAAGCAGTATAGAGGCCCCTGATGCTAAGTACCCTTTCCCCCTGCAGCTGGTTTTCTTTTCTTTAGTTCCTTAGAAATCTCTTATTCTATGCTGTCTGCTTGCAGAAGATAGATCTAAGAGCCAGAGCCAAGAAAATCTTATCTTTCATGAGAATTTAGATTCTGTTGTACAGGGGCAAGGTGCTTGCCTTGTGGGCAGTGACCCAGGTTCAATCTCGGTACTCCATAAGTTCCCTAACACTAAGGGCAGAGCCAGGAATAAGCCCTGAGAACAGTGCCTGGATCCAAGCATACAAAGAAGAATCTGGAATAGAATCAGGAAACTGTGTGAGACTTCTGGACCATGCTGCTGTGTATCTGGCAAACTAAGAATTCAGGTGTAGTCAACTCTGAGCCTGTAAGGAATAGCTAGGCTCAGAGTATGGGGCATGTATTGCCAACTTGTTCCCCTGCAGGAAAGAGATGATGATGCAGAGTGAGAGGCCTGTGTATGGAGCAGAGCCTCCCATTTGAAGGAGATAAGTCAGGCTAAGTCCTAGGCTGGATTTATCTGTGCTCACTGAAAACTCTGGCCTTTGAAGGGCAAGCAGAGCATCCTATCAGGAGCCTAGTCTGTGCCTCATGAACAGGAGGTTTGGAGGAAAGCTGGAACTGGACAAAGCCCATTCACACTCCCAACCATGGAAAACAGGATGTGTGGGGAAGTCAAGAAAGAAAATACTTCCGCCATTCTTTCCTGTTGGTTTCAGCATGATGGGGAATAATTACCTGGGTCTGGAGAGCGGGCATGTGGGCGGTGGGCGACCAGTGAAGGACCAGCTCTTTGTAGTTAGGTAGAAAATTATTCATCCTCCTCTTCTCCCTTTTCCTCCCAGAAATCCCCTTTTCAAAGGGGAGGGGAAACCCAGGAAAAACCAGGTGGTTTAACTTGGGGAATATTGTTTCAGCTGTTCCCTTTGGCCAGGCCCCTTACTCAGAATGGGCATTTTCAAATGGGGCATGTATTGCCAACTTGTCCCCCTGGGACACATCTAGGGAGGAACCTAATTCCCAGAGCTCCTCTCTGCTGCTGCAAACACGTCTCTGACTTCACAAGGACTGTACAGTTAGTATTTAAGCTGCCACTTAAACACTGCATTCAGTTGGCAGGTGGTGTCGTTGGGTTGTTGTTGTTGTTGTTTTCCTGTCAGTAGTAAATATCAAATAAAAGTCATCTAGAAAACTGGTGAAGCCAGGTCTTAAATCTGTAACTATTTTCTCATTCCTGCCATCATCTGTAACTAAGAGTGTTTCATAAAGCCAATGGTTCACCATAAGTGATGTGGGCTGCAGAATTTAGGATGCTCCATTCTCCAAGGGAGGACTTCACTGGAACTGAAGCTCTTCCATCCAAGTCTCTTTACTTGGAAGTGGACCTTAAGATTCTTTCTTGGGGCCGGTGAGATATAGGAACATGGCATGTAGCCCTAAAGTAAAAAAAAAGTTTAAAAAAACAACAACAACTGTGGATCCAGAGAGATCACTGGGCTGGAACACATGCATGCAGGAGACCTGGGTTTGATCCCCAACACTATGTGGTTCCCTGAGCACTGAGAAAAGAGCCCATGACTAGTGCTAGGTATACACCCCCTGCCCTTTCCCTATCCAAAAATAATGCCAACATACTAAAGCCCTCATCTGAAACTTTTTATTTATTTCTTTTTGTTTACACCCAGGGATACTCAGGGCTATTCCTGGTTCTGCACTCAGGGATCACTCCTGGCAGGGCTCGGCATACCATATGGGACATTGAGAATTGAATCTGGGTCAATTGCATGCAAGGCAAACATCTTACTTGCTCTATCTTCACTGCAAATCTGAAACTCTTGATCAGAAATGTGTAGAAGTTAGAATCATTTGGCTTATAAACAGCTAATGAATGCACATGACACAGCCCAGGAATGAGCTGGCATCACCTGGTCCCCTACTCTCATGGTTTTGGGAAGAGGGTCACCAGCTGTCAGAATTGTAGCCAGCAGCTCCCCAAAAAGCCTGGAAGCAGGAGCTTCCAGTTCAGAACCTCCTTCCACAGAGGCAATGTGGGTTCTTGATGGAGCCTCTGGACCAGCCCAGTCTAGAAGGAGAGTGGCAAGTAGGTAGTGATAGGTGAGTGAGATCCTTTGAGAAAAGAGAAAACCATGACATAGTTGATTATGCTAAGGGTGGGGAAGGTGACTGACCACAAATAGGGTTACCTGGAGACCTATGTAAAGTGGGGAGGAGAGAGGCAGCAACCTGAGAAGGGTGTCTAGGCTTCCCCTGCTACCCAGTTTGGTCCCTAGGGAAGTGCCTGGGGACAGTTGAGGTGGGTGAGAATCTCTGATGAGTTCCTGCACTGTACAGACCTCACATTCCACCAGCCACCTGTGTCAGTTGTCAAACCACCTCTGAGTTTCACTGGTTGTACCTGGTGTGGGAAATGATTCCTACTACCCAATTCTCTTACATATAATATTTAATAAATTTATTACATTAAATGGGCTGGAGTGATAGCACAGAGGGTAGGGTGTTTATGTTGCACACGGCCGACCTGGGTTCGATTCCTCTACCCCTCTTGGAGACCCTGGCAAAGCCTGGCAAGCTACCCGTGACATATTTGATATGCGCAAAATAGTAACAAGTTTCACAATTTGTTGTGAGATGTTACTGGTGCCCGCTCGAGCAAATCGATGGACAAAGGGAGGACAGTGCTGCTATTAAATTAAATAATATTATATAAATTACATATTTCCTTATATAATTACCAGGCTGGAGTGATAGCCCAGCAGGTAGGGCGTTTACCTTGCACGCGGCCAACCCGGCAGACCCGGGATCGATTCCTCCGCCCCTCTTGGAGAGCCTGGCAAGTTACAGAGAGTATCTCGCTCGCACGGCAAAGCCTGGCAAGCTACCCGTGACATATTCCATATGCCAAACACAGTAACAAGAAGTCTCACAATGGAGACGTTACTGGGCCCCTCAAGCAAATCGATGAACGGGAGGACAGTGCTACAATGCAGTGCTATATAATTATTATAATTATAATTATTATATTCAATAAAAATTTTCCTGGAGTTCTGGGTATTCACTGGTTTATCACTGTGAATGTTTCATATGTACATACACTCTCAGTGAAAGAATCCATATTAGGGCATCAAATTTTTGTGTACTTTAGCTAACTTGCAACATTGCTTTCTGTAAAACTGCTTGGCTGCTTTGCACCTGGGGGAGAGGGGACTTGCAAAGTGAACAGGGCATAACTTCTTTCTACAAGATTCAGGTGTATTTACTGTCCCTGAAATGTATTGTCTCAGTAAAGCACCCTGCAGATTTGGGTAAAGGCTAACTCAGGATGCTGGTGGTTGGGGGAAATTGCCCTTTCCTGGAATGTATTGTCTCACTAAAGCACCCTGCAGACTTGGGTAACACAAAACGAGGATGGTCAAGGGAGATTACCTAAGGCTTAATGATTCCAGCTATAACCTTGCTTGTGCTGACAATCGATGTACGTAAATGCTGATCTTTGAATCTATAGGCTAAGGAGTGAGGTACTTTTAAATGGATTGGTTAAGAAAGTATATGTTGTTACAAATCTATTGGCTATGAAATGCGCGGGCTTTGCTGTAACGGCCAGTGAAGGCCTATATAAGATCCCCTTTGAAGAAGTTCGGGGCTCTCAGCCACTGCCCATTTCTGGGGTATGCTGCGGAGCCCCAGCATGCTGGTCTAAATAAACCCCGTTTTTACTCCTGCAGGAATTGTGTCTATCTGGTCTCTCCGCGCCTCCCAGGGCCAGGGAACTCCCGATCCCAACATTTGGAGGTTCCACCGAGATCACCGAGGACCCTGCCCCAGGGACGCAGGATTGAGCCGCGGGGTAAGTTAAGGCGCCTCTTTCTCTCTCTTTGTTTCTCCGGTACCGTTTTACTGTAGTTACCGATCGGTGACACAAGCACAGTGGTGTGCAAGCACAGTGACAGTGGTGTGCAGCACACTGTTGTGTGTGCGAGCCTTGTGTCTGACAGACGTGTCGGGAATAGACACGGGCCGCAGCCCTGGGGGACGCCCCGGAGGTGGATGAGGGCCAGGGACGCCTGGAGGCCTCTTTGGTGGTAGCCTCGGAGAGGCTACATCTGGTGTGTCAGGAATCATCGGCCGCTCTATTACTTCTCTATTCTTCTTTCCTCTTCAAAAGGCCTTGCGCTTGCGTCATTCTTTTTTTGTAGGTTGGATCACGCTCGTCCTTTTTCTCTACCGAGACACCGTCTTTGGAACCATGGGACAATCTCCGTCCACTCCTCTCACTCACTCTCTCCCACTGGTCAGAGGTCTGCTCTCGTGCTCAGAATCCTTTTCTGATTGTTAAAAAGCCTAAATGGCAGACCTTTTGCTCTGCAGGATGGCCGACGTTCCAGATTGGTTGGCCCCCCCCCCCCGAGGGATCGTTCCACTCGCCGCTTATCTTCCAGGTCAAGGGAGTCATCTACCAGCCTGCTCCCCGGGGGTACCCGGACCAGGAGCCTTAGGCAGGAGTGCCAGGCCGGGGGGAGAAGGGGCCCCCACTTACTCTGCTCCTCCTCTGCCCCTGAACCCCGAACTCTCTATTGCCACTCCCGGGCCAGCACTGGCCTTTCCCTACTTCTGATCTCTTCACTTGGAAGAACTAAACCCTCTGGAGGTGAAAAATCATGTGCATGCCCTTTGGGCATATTTGGGAGTCCCAGGGTGACTGGTGAGTGTGGTGCACACCTGTGTGAAAGAGTGGACCGGTCCGAGCGAGTGCCTAAGTGTGAGCTGTGCGTGTATCCATAGTGTGTGTATTTATTATCTTTCTCCTAATTGTTTATTAAGATTGTTTAATATGGGTCAGAATTGATCACTTCTCTGAGATCCACAGGAAAGCTCAGGATCTGGGCTTGACGATCAAGAAAGGTAAATTTGACACTTATTGTTCATCAGAATGACCTTCCTTCGGTGTTGATTGGCCCCCACGAGGTTCCTTCTCTCCAAACCTTGTGACTCAGATAAAGGAGGTAATCTGTGGAAGATCTGCTGTGAAGTTCTCCAGGCAAGCATCTGAATAGTCTCTGCAAAGAGGCACCCCTCCTTTGTCTGTCTTGCATCACCATCCACTATTGGGGGGATGGGAGGAAAGCCCACTAGTGAGAAGATTCTGGGAAACTAAGGCAGATCAATTTACAGGCAGAAAATCCTTTTCCCCACCCAGTCTCAGCTAGAGGTCAATTCAAATGCTAATGAAGGCAGTCCAGATGTAAGGCAGAAAGAAAAAAAAAAGGGGTAAAAGGCAGGTAAGAAGCCTAAGAAAAGCAGCAAGCCAGCAAAAGCAGGGAAGATGTAGCAAGCTGAGAGAAGGCAGAACTGTTTTTTTTAAGAAGCAGAGTTTTTAAGACCACAGCACTAAGTTCGGCTCAGGCACACAGCTGTGGGTCTGCCCAAAGCCAGGCCCACCGAGGTAGAGATGAGCCTCTGAATAAAGGCCAATTTAAGGGAGGTTAGAGTCCCCTTAGGAGAGGCAAAAGTGATAGACCTGGAGAAAAGTTTTGCCAAGGAACCATCCCTTTTCATAGATTATTGCTTGCAATTAGGAAATCATCTGAGGAGCTTCCAACTAGGTAGTTTTAGATAAGGAGATCTTATTGACCTCTGTAACACCATGTGGCCTGAGTATATTGGGGAAAGATAGCCAGTGAATGGCAGTTTGCATTACCAGATCATTTTGCAGTCAGATCTTTGCAGGTAACAAAAGAAATAGGAGAGTATCAAAGCAGAGGAGGCAGGAAAATGCGAGATCTTATGATTAACTGTTTGACATCAGAAACAAAGAAGCCTATCCCCATGTCTGATAGGAAGGTACTAGTTCCCTGCCTCAGAATTAGCCTTGGCGAAAATATGGTAACATCTTTGTCATAGTTTATTTTGCCGGCTTATATCAACAAAAGCGCTTTCTTGACCCATTTTTAACAAGTGGGAGACTGACTAGTTAGGCTGGGAAATGAGGAGCAGAGTTCCCAATCAGCCGCCCTGGGAGCTGTCCCTTCCTTTCTCAGTCCATCAGTTTCTCCCTGCCATTTTTTTGAAGGGTCAGATTGATCGATCAACTACAGATATGTGCACATGTACGTGTGGTGTTTTCGTCAGTTCACTGTCTGTCTGTCTGTGTCCGTCTGTGTCTGACTGTCTGTCTGTCTGTGTGTCTGTGTGGAACACTTGAGTGTTAGAACCAGGCTGAAATCAGAAGTAGAAATTTTAGAGAAGTTAGTGACATGCAACCCAGTGATTTAAGAAATGCAGTTGTTTTAGGAACCTGTTAGACAAGGGTTAATCCTTATCAGAAGGTTGAGCCTACAGAGAAAGCAGAATTCTCAATCTAAATTTCTTGTTAGAAGAACATTGATTATATTATTAACAGTTGAAATCCTTTTTGAACTTAAGAATCTTGTACTGTCTAGAAGAGCTATGGAACTAGAGCCTGAAACTAAAGTGAAATAAGAGTTCAGAGAAAGCAAGAACTTGTCTTACAAGCCTCAGCTAACTTTTATGAAAAATTTGTAAGAGGCAGTTTCCCTTTTTCTCACAGAACCTAGCAGGTCTTAGATACGGAGATCTCAGGTGCTAGCCAGGCCTGATCTTTGGGTTGCAGATTCCCAGCTCTAGGCAGGCTAGTCTTTGGTACGAGAGTGGAGAGAGGATTGGAATAAACTGCAACTAAGATCAAGCAGCCTGGCCATAAGGTTTCCTTCCTTTTCCTGCCCATCTCCATCTACCTCCCTGGAGTGGGGGAAACTACAGAACGCTGGCGGTGGGAAAGATAGATTGTTGCCATCCTTTTTGTGCTCACACAACAATTCAAATATTTTCTTATGCTGATATCAAAGTTTGGTTAAAAAAAATCCAAAGGGCTTTTTCTGTGTCTGAAAGCATGTTTGTATTTCTGTGGAATTGTTAAAAAGTATCTGGTGTAGAAAGCTCATGATTTTAAATAATTAAGGTACAAGAACTATTGAAATTAAGCCAAAGAAGGTTTTATCATGTTTTATAAAAATTGATTGTTTATAGGTCTTATGCTGTTATGTTAATGTACATATTTGTATCTGCATTGGATTAGAATATTTGACCTAGAAAGAGTTAAAATAACTATGACACATTAAAACTGGTTTAAAAGTAATGGTTTAGTTTAATCATGAGTTTCTAGAGTTATAAAATTGGTTACAAAGTTTGTCCTACCAGTGCTCTATCTGATCTCTGAGACTCTTGGTAACTAAAATTTCTAGGGCTACTTAGTAATAAGTTGTATTGAATTAGTCTCAGATGTCAGCCTGACAATTTGAAGCCATAGCATTGCTTGTCTAGTGCTTGAAAGTGCATGCTATTATTTTGATAATTTTATTTTATGCCAAGGTTTGTCTCCAGGTATCAACCTAGCCCTGACCTGAGATGCTTTCTGTTTCATGGTAATATATGAGTGTTTTAATCTTTTTGTATTTGTGTTTTCCTCGAAATCAGAATTTTAAGATGTCTCCTGGTTAGTTTCTAATGTAAAGTGATCTTTTGCCCAGTGGATATACCTTGTAAAAGCTTTAATTGTGAGCATTTTTAAGCATTTTGAATATCTATGGAACTGATCTAATGCTTTTGAAATAGTACTGCAGAGTACAGTTTTGTCATGTTAAGTGAGATGGTTGGTAACTTGTGTCTAAATTTGGGAGATCACATTGTACATTGTACTACTATAGATGTATGCCATAAGTCAGAAAGATAATGGATGGAGATATCGTCAGTGGGAAGAAAGGAAAGGAATTCTGTTAAAGTGAAATTGATTTTTAAATGAATGAAAGTTACAGAATGTATGTAAAGGAATGTGTAGAAGGTTTGAGGTTGTTCTAAAGAAAAGGAACTGGTCAAACTGTTATAAGAAACGCTTTAAATCACATGCAGAATTCTTCTAGCACCTTTGTGGTAAGATCTATGGTAAAGATGATTGATGGATTATCTGGACTCCTGTTACAGTGCTCTTAAGATCATTGAATTTTTCAAAAGTTGCAGAAATCAAGGGTTTTGACATGGGATTAAAAACACGTTAAACGGTATGCTTTATCTCTACAGATTTTAGCTTCTCTGACTAGGACCCACAGCAAACAGGTGTATTACATCTCTGTGAGTAAAGTGAAATACTTGCTTTTCTCTTCTTTTGTACCTTCAGTATGTTTTTTGATGTTTCACGGCACTATGTTGGTTTGCATAAATCCAGATAAGTCTTTCCTCTCTGTAATAGGGTCTACCCCTCATGCAGACAGGAAAAACCAGCCATGGGACCCCAAAGCCCTCTTCCAGGGAAACAGTCAGGGGATCTGTCTAAATGACAGGAGCAGGGATTTAACAGGTACTGTTTCAAGAACCCTACAAACCTCAGAGCGACCCTAGAGGCAGGCTGGCTCGAGAAAAGACTGGAAACCATCACTGCTATGGAGAATGAGGAATCTAGGACTCTGCAATGACTAACTCAGTCTGGGCCTACTCTCAGCGTCAAGGAAAAACCTGGAAACCAGGATTTCTCCCAGCCCTGAAGAAGGGATGGGATGGATTCCTTTCTGCCAGGACATCTCTGTGGAAAACGAGGACCAAAGCCACAACCCAAGGGCTCGAGACATCGCAGGACATCTTCTGGCCAGGCCTGGGTAGCTCTGACGTGCCAGATAAGATTAATGAAGATTAATGCCACTATTGTTGTGTCTCCTGTCTTTAGCTGATCCCCAGGACTTCTCAGTAAATAATTGGGTATCCCAAATGGAGAGTTCTCTAATCTTACTGTGTTTATGCAAAAGAACAAGCCAGGTTTGTTAAACTATCTTGCAACGTTTTAAAATGAAGGTGGAGAGAAAACCATGTTTCTGTAACTTGCTTTTTGTAAGAATCAGATTCTAATTCTACAGAGGTGATTGAATAAATGTATTCTAATCATGATCTAAAAGGTACCCCCTTTGGGGAAATTTAGATAAAACTTAGTTTACTGTCTGTAGGTAAAACAGCCTAATCTGTAAAGGGAACTCAATATTATACATGCTGTCACTAGTCTGATACGAGCATTGAAAGCCAGAGCTTTACTAGGGTGAAGCTCATCTCAAAGTGCAGAATTGCTTTCCCCCGGTCTGAATTGGCCAAAGTGTCGAGAAAGGCATCTAAACTGGTTAAATTAGAGTAGATTAATATCTAGTTCTAAAATACTGTGAATTTTCTTTCTATACCTTATTGCATCTCATTTTCTGTGAACAGTCATTTGGAGAGAACAAGAATATTATCAGCTCTTAATTTCTGTTGCATCATGGGATTAACAACTCCTGAACCAATGCAATGGAATATTATTAAAGGGTTATGTTTTAACACTAGTGAGAACCATCTTCCATGGGGAGGAACTGAACAGCAAGTAAGATAGAAGTAATTCAGAACTGTGCTTTCTGTGCCATTAATGAACCTAGTGGAAATCCTGAGCCTCCTCTCCTAACACCTGTTCAGCATCAAGGAACTTAGAGGTGAATCGGCAGCTTGACCTTATACAAATGATCAAATGTTCATATGTTCAAGGTATAAATATATGTTGGTTCTCATTGATAGCTTCAGTATATGGGCAGAAGCTTTTCCAGTCTGTACTGAGAAAGCCAGAGAATGGCTTGGTGTTTCTGTGACCATTAGAAAAATCTGAACACAGGAAGTTATATTATCAACCAAACCTGTTTGTAGAGTTAATCCTTTTCATTGTTTTAATGATAGAGATGGGTATGGCATTATGTTGCTTTGGTTTCTGTTGCTTTAACTCTTTTTAAGACCTCATCGAGAAATCTCTCACATCCCTGTTCGAGATAGTCTCCCAAAACCTGAGAGGACTCGACCTTCGACCTGTTGTTCCTCAAGAACAGAGGGCTTTGCTCTGATCTGGTGGAGGGATGCTGTTTCTACGCAGACCACACTGAGGTTGTCAGAGACTCTATAGCCAAGCTACGGGAAGGCCTTGAACGACGTCGGAGAAGCCTGGGAGAATTGGTTTGAGTCTTGAAGATCCTCCTAATTCTGGGCAACAATACCGGACTCTACCCACTGAGGAAAGCTACTCTTAACCACGGGTCCTCGAATTAGGCCCCGACCCCCTCATGATCTCTAGGATTAGAGATGCTCATGAAAAGAAGTGGGGAATGAAAGAATCCATATTAGGGCATCAAATTTTTGTGTACTTTAGCTAACTTGCAACATTGCTTTCTGTAAAACTGCTTGGCTGCTTTGCACCTGGGGGAGAGGGGACTTGCAAAGTGAACAGGGCATAACTTCTTTCTACAAGATTCAGGTGTATTTACTGTCCCTGAAATGTATTGTCTCAGTAAAGCACCCTGCAGATTTGGGTAAAGGCTAACTCAGGATGCTGGTGGTTGGGGGAAATTGCCCTTTCCTGGAATGTATTGTCTCACTAAAGCACCCTGCAGACTTGGGTAACACAAAACGAGGATGGTCAAGGGAGATTACCTAAGGCTTAATGATTCCAGCTATAACCTTGCTTGTGCTGACAATCGATGTACGTAAATGCTGATCTTTGAATCTATAGGCTAAGGAGTGAGGTACTTTTAAATGGATTGGTTAAGAAAGTATATGTTGTTACAAATCTATTGGCTATGAAATGCGCGGGCTTTGCTGTAACGGCCAGTGAAGGCCTATATAAGATCCCCTTTGAAGAAGTTCGGGGCTCTCAGCCACTGCCCATTTCTGGGGTATGCTGCGGAGCCCCAGCATGCTGGTCTAAATAAACCCCGTTTTTACTCCTGCAGGAATTGTGTCTATCTGGTCTCTCCGCGCCTCCCAGGGCCAGGGAACTCCCGATCCCAACATCAGAAGCATCTTTCTTTGCATTTTATTATAACTGTAAGTGCTGGTAAGAGCTGTTGACAGACTCATTTTTTTCTGCCTATGTAAATTAAAGCAAAAGGTAGCCTGATATGTCCTTACACTGATATGTCCTTATATTTTATATCTTAAGGGTCATTTGTGTGTGTGTGTAAGCCATCCTTTACATCATTTGCATCCCCATTCTCATCCCATGCTCTCAAGCTATGATCTGATATCACCCAAAATCAATACAACCAACTTTCTTTACCATAATTTGGTGGGTGACACAGAACTAATTTGATGCATCTCAAAACACTCACCTTGGGGCTGGAATGATAGTACAGCGGATTTTGCATGCAGCTGACCAGGGTTCGATCAACACATGATCTCTGAGCCCTGCCAGGAGTGATTCCTAAGCACAGAGCCTGGTGAAGACCTGAGTGTCACTGTTGGGGGTGACTCAAAATTACAAATAAACATAACAATGTGAGTGCAGAGTGCTACTTGCTTGTGGTTGACATGGGTTCGACATGAAGCACCCCTTGTGGTCTCCCTAAACCTTACTATAAATGAGCGTATGGCACAAAACAGAAAAACTCACATCAATTTTATCTTCAAGGATACTCTGTGTATATACTCATTTGAAAGTTATTAAAATTATTTTCAAAAATTTTATTTTTACACAACATTTCCAAACCAAGAGATAATGAGATAATCCATATACTTGCCTTGAGTTAAAGATTAAACTAATAGGTGGTTAGACATAAGTTAGTAAACTGTAGACTTAGTTAGCTCAAGTATTAGAAGTTTCTATTATCTAAAAGGTACTGGGCTAATAGGCTAGAGAATATAAGCCAATGAAACTGAAATGTTTTGTATTTTGTATTTCAATGAACTGAGTGGGTAATCGTTACTGTAAAGGTAAAGGCCCTCCTGTTGATCGTCGATTTGCTGAAGCGGGCCCAGTAACGTCTCCATTGGAGACTTTGTTGTTACTGTGTCTGGCATATCGAATACTCTTGGTAGCTTGCCGGGCTCTCCGAGAGGGGCGGAGGAATTGAACTCGGGTCGGCCATGTTGGCCGCTTATAAGGCGAACGCCCTACCCGCTGTGCTATCGTCCAGCCGTGGGTAATAACTACATGAACAAACTGCAAATCTACTAAATTCAGAGGACCTTAAAATATTTGTACTATAGGGGATGGAGTGGTAGTACAGTGGATGATAGAGCACTTGCCTTACATAGAGCCAACCCAGGTTCAATCCTCACCACTCCATATAGTTACCCCACCAGAAGTGACTCCTGAATTCAAAGCCAGCAGTAAGCAATTATCGCCTCTGCGTGTGACCCAGAACCTACATGGCGCCCCTCTACCCCAGATATCCTTTATGTTGTATGTTTACGGTTGAGGTTGGAATTTTCTGTCCGTGCTTTGGGCTTGGTTGGCTCATGGTTGCAACCATGTGTTCATAATTATGACAGCAATGAGAATCCGAAAGTGCTACGGCAGCAGAATGAGGATAAACTGGGAGAAACAGGCACTAGCCTTTGAATCAAAATTTTCTACTAAGAAAGAGCTGAGAAACTGAGTCCCAGGGAAGAGAAACATTTTGGCAGCTGGAGCTCCAAGTCCAGCCTATTTGCACTTGTTGATAACCTTGTCGGTCTCCAGATAAAAGCACCTCGTGTCACTCTCAGGCACCTGGCAGAGAGGTAATAAAACGGCTGCCTTATCTTTTCAAGTGAAGTGTGTCCAACCTCAGCTCTCAGTGATTAGGTAGAAATTTCCTGTCTTACCCAAAAAAAGAGGGGTGAAGGGAGGAAAATGACGGGAAATGGCATTTGTCTCTCTCCTGGGACTGAAAACAGAAAGGGCAAGAAGCCCTGAACGGAGCAAGGCAGTCCCCCGCCGCAGTGGAGGGCCCAGAGCTTGGGTCCATGTGATCGCTTATAAAAGAGGCTCAGGCTGATGAAAACTGGTGAAATCTTCTTAGGAGCTTTCCTTTCTAAATGTAAATGACTGAGTCAGAGCTTTGCAGGGGAGGAAGTCGCCGTCACCCCCAGTCACCCTGACTGACTCACTCGGTGCCATTGGCTAGGCGAGTCACAGAAAAAGTTTGAGCCAAAGCAGCAACAAGTCTACTTTAAATACTCGCACAGTAAGGAAATTCCTCACTTTCGGGCTGAATGCCTCTCAGACAAAAGAGCTCCTGTTGACATCTCATTTACAATCTCCCCCAGGACACAGACCAGACCGTTTCAGTAAACCCGCCTCAGAACACCTATTGTTGAAAATCTCCAACTCCCGACAGGCTACCACCACTCCCTATTGTTTTGTAAAAGAAAAGATTTAGAAGGAGCAAGATTGGTACTGTAGAAGCAAAGAAAAGAGGAAGGGAATAAAAAAAAATTGTTTTTGGAAAAAAAAAAAGAAGAAAAGCCCTTTGACTTGTTGCTGGACTGGAGTGATAGCCCAGCAGTAGGGTGGCCTTGTGTGCAGCCAGCCCGGCCGAGGCGAGTTCGATTCCTCCTCCCCTCTCAGAGAGCCCATCTCGCCGGCGCAGCAAAGCCTGGCCAGCTACCCGTGACGTAGTATTCAATATACCAAACACAATAACAACAAGTCTCAAAATGGAGACGTTATTGGGCCTGCTCGAGCAAAATCGATGAACAATAGGAGGACAGTGACAGTGACTTGTTGCTGTTTGAGAACCTGCCTGGAGAATAAAGTTAATGGATTTCCTTTTTTTTTTTTTTAATAAGATGTACACAAGAAATTTGTTACATTCCTGAACTAGTGATTGTGAATGGCCAGACTTGATGCCAAGTTGGGGCATAAAGAAGCAAATTCCTGCCAACATCTTGGTTTAATGAAAAACCAGAGATGACACTGACCCTCCAAAGGTCCCGACTGCAGCCTCTGCGGAACACCAGGTGAGTCTGGGCCGGGCCGTTTCCCCAAGGACTTAGCATTCCACTGTCTTTCCCAAGTGGAGTGTTTGGAACCCGCTTACCCCATTAGTGATCTCTTCCTTTCTGTCACCACCATTTTCCCCTTGGAGTAAAATTTGAACATTTTCTGCTTATGTCGTCCTTAGATGGTTTCCCTTCAGCTGTATCACATAACTGAGAGATGCATCTGGGGGCAGGAAGGTAGCTCAGTGGCTAGCTTGCAAACTCTGCGTGCCACAAGGTCAGAACACGTAGGAAGCAACCCCCAATTGCCACCCCAGCGCTAAGGCAGGAGTAGCCCCTTGGCATCACAAAAACAAACAAACCTTAAAAAAAAAACCTAGAAAACTGGAAAAAAAGAACTGCGTTTCTGTTTACTAAACTAAATAGGCATTTATCAACTACTTTTTCCCTTTCCATCGATCTCCTAGTTAATGTTCCCTGGCAGCAGGAGACCCCTTTGTCTACATAAAGCCCAAGTCAGAACTCTGGGAAATCTGTCTCACTTCTTTGGCTGCAACTATTTTGGAATCATTCCACATCCTCCTACCCACCTTTCTGCTTGCCTACGTTCTTTGATCTTCTTGGCAGGTCAAAGCAACTTCCTAACTCAACGTTTCTCCAATTACAAGTTGTGATTTCCGAGTGGGTCATGCAATCTACAGAGATGCATGAAGCAGCTCACCACCTACACAGTGAACTATGTCAGAAAATTGAAGGCTGCATCAAGCCAAGGTAAATGCTATTTCCCCAAACTTTTTTGGTACTGAGTGTCCCGATCCCTGCATATTCTGGTCAAGAGGCAAAATGGACTCCGCATGTCAAACTACTTTGAGAAATGCCACTCTAATTGGTCTCACTGGATCTCACCTGTCCCTGCTTCCAGCCTGTCGTGCACTTTTGGAGAAAGTGTTTTAGACAGAACCACTCTCCCGTTGACAGTCCTGCCCTCAGGATAAAGCTGGAGTGTGGGACTTGAGGGATAGTACAGTGAGTTGGGCGTTTGCCTTGCACGCAGCATCCCATAGGGTACCCCAAGTACTGCCAGGAGTGATTCCTAAGTGCAGAGCCAGGACCTTGAGCATTGCCAGGTGTGACCCAAAAAGAAAAATAATAATAATAATAATAATAATAATAATAAAAAGCTGGAATCTGGGGCTTTGCAGATTCTGAGGAACTTGGTTCTTGCTCACTTGGTTCTAGCGCCTTTCACTTTCAGTTATTCAAACCCTCAGGTTCCCTGGCTTTTTCCTAGAGCTCTTCAGTAGGGACTTTCTTTTCTTCTTTAGGTATCAGGTTGGCTGTCCCCTCTTCCCAGAAGGCTTCTGAAGTCACTTCTAAATGCCTGAATTCTCATGAGAACTGCACTCTTGATCATCAGACACTTCTTACATTATAATCACCTTCTCAGTTTAGCGTGAGGTCCAAATGGGCATTCAGTAAATATTTGTTGAGTAAATATTGTTTAAGGAATGTTCTCCAATTGTAAATACACATGGTCTTCCTTTAAGTCAATTGGGAAATAGTTATTACAGAGTTTCTTCCTTATCTCTGTTTCTGAAAGTTTTGGTTTTTATTCTTCTAGATTTCAGAGTCTCCTGCTCTTTTGTTTTTCAAATACAATGGACTGGACTCCATAAAAATCAAGAGGAAAGCTCATTGGTCTTCCCTTGCTGATTCACCCACTTGCTGATGCTCAGATCCTCTGGTGGAAGAGTGGGCAGCACACTAATCCAAAGGGCTCTTCCTACCGGCCCCTCTGAACCTCTGGTTTGAATGCTCTTCCTTCATCAACCAGAGAGGTGCAGTGATTTCCCCCAGATGAACAGCTGTTTAGTGTCAGACTGTAGGACTGCACTGTCTTTCCGTTGTTCATTGACTGGCTTGAGCGGGCACCAGTAACGTCTCACAACAAATTGTGAGACTTGTTACTGTTTTTGGCATATTGAATATGTCACTGGGAGCTTGCCAGGCTTTGCAGTACAGGCGAGATACTCTTGGTAGCTTGCCAGGCTCTCTGAGAGGGGAGGAGGAATCAAACCCGGGTCGGGTTGGCCTTGTGCAAGGCAGATGCCCTACCAGCTGTGCTATATCTCCAGCCCAGTGTCAGACTATTATTTGTAAATTTGTTATGTAAATTTATGTAAATTTCTAACAATAAGCAACAAACAACAGTTACAAAAACTTGGGGCTGGGAGATTGACTGAGTTGAACATATGCTTTATATGCTGGAGACCTGGGGTTCTATCTCTGGTGCCACATGGTCCCTGAGCATGTCTAGGATTGACTTATGTTACAGGGTTTGAATTTAGATAAAGTAGAAAGTTGTTGAATAGAAATACACTGCATTCAAACAACATAAAATAAAATAGCAGCAATAGTATAATTTTTTGTCTCTTTTTTTTATGTTTTTGGGCCACACCTGGCAGTGCCCAGGGCTTACTTTTATCTCTGAGTTCCCGAGCCCCTCATGATGGGGCCCACAAATAAATTAATTAAATTTAAAAAATTTGATCATTTCTGATGGTCCTGGGGGACCACATGTGGCGTTGGGGATGGAACCCAGCACAGAAAATTTTCAAGGCAAGCACCTTAATTGCTGTGGCTGTATCAAATTTATTTTTGTTTTGATTTTGTTCAGGGGCCATACTATGTTGTGCTCAGGGATCACTTCTGGTGGTGCTTGGGGGACAAATGTGGTGCCAGGGATGGTCTGTTTCACAGACAGTCAGCGTAGGCAAGACAAGTGCTCTACCTGCTGGACTATCTCTCCAACCCCTTAACCATTTAAACCATTTATTTTTGAAAGAAAAATAAGGGGACAGAAGATAATGCAGTGGTCTCCAACACCACATGGCCATGTGGTTTTGGTGGAGCCCAAAACCCTGGGTCTGGCGCTGCAGATCCATCTGGCACTGCCAAGTGTGCGCCCGAGGGCCCGAGCATCAACAGCAGCTCAGTCCACGGAACTGCTGGCCCTGTTGGCTGGGAGTTCCCAAAAAAGTCCCTAGGCTCCTCATGAGAGGGCCCCCAAATAAATTAATGAAATTAAAAAATTAGTAAATGTTTAATACTAAGATTTCACTCTCTTTTCACTCATGTCAGGGCAGCCGAAGAGTGATATTATTGTGCTTTTACAGTCTGGCAGAGAGATTTTATTAGCTTCTCCTGATATTCTCACACCTGACTACTGATCATTTTCTAGCACGTCCGCTCACTTTCTGTGCCTTCATGCCGCAGTAAACAGTGCTGTGTGCTGTCTCATAATCTCTGCCTTGCCCACAGGCCTGCCACGAGCAGCCAGGCCTCTCAGGGGGAAGGAAACTCCCTGGAATTGGGACCTAGTCATTGGTCTCTACCACCAGTAGACAGAGGAGAAGAGAGTGAGGTGGGCATGCTTCAGCTCAGCTCCTAATTTAAAGAGACCGCCTGGAATGAGTCTTTTCTTCTTGGGCACCCTGACGAAACCCTGGGCTGTGGCTGCCATCTGGAGTCCACCAGCAGCACCAGCGAAGGAAACCTGCCTGGGCTGAGGAGGACTCGGGGCAGGATGGCAGGATGCTGCTAGAGGCGGATTCATCGGTCAGTTCAGCTGTGAAATTCCTCGTATTTAAGATAAGAAATGCCTTTATCATGGTTGGGAAGGACAGGCCTCCCCAGAAGGACCAGAGCAGGCTTTTCCCAGGACGTGTCACTTTGGCATGTGGAGCTACGGTCAACAGGTCCTTTGGGCTTTCTGAGAAACTCTTACGAGTACCTCCAAGAATGAAGATGATCCAGATGTCAGGCCATCTCCGGAAAGCACCTTCTTATCAAAGGGTGGGGCCAATATCCAGAACCTCTGCTTATCCTACTGTTTTTGTTTTATTTAATTTTGCTGTTCAGTTTCATTTGCTTATTTCTTTGTTTGACTTGGCACTTATGCAGTAGCTCTCTATATGCTAAGTGTCCTTCCTTCGCCAGAAAATTCTTGTTCACTCATCAAGGTACACTCTGTGTTCTGCTTGGCCTCTCGACAGATCCTAATTACAGAACATATCACTCGGGTCATGTTTTCATTTTTTCCCAGTGCTCTGAGATGAAAGTAGAGGAAAATTCATCACCAGGTAGATCATTGCTTACTGGTTTTTTTTCTTGTTTGTTTTGGGGGCCCACATAGGGAGATATGCGGGAGCTATTCCTGGTTCCGTGCTCAGGTTGATCCCCAGTGATGCTGGGGTGGGGGACCCTAAATGGTCTCTGGGATTAAACCCGGGTGAGCTGCATGCAAGGCAAGTTCCTTGACTCCTGTCCTAAGTCTCCAGCCCCTCTTTTTTTCTTTCTTTCTTTCTTTCTTTCTTTCTTTCTTTCTTTCTTTCTTTCTTTCTTTCTTTTTTTGGGGGGGGGTCATACCCAGCGATGCACAAGGGTTACTCCTGGCTTTGCACTCAGGAATTACTCCTGGCAGTGCTCAGAAGACCATGTGGGATGCTGGGAATCGAACCCGGGTCGGCCACGTGCAAAGCAAACACCCTACCCCTGTGCTACCGCTCCAGCCTTCCAGTCCCTCTTATTGTATATTTTATTACTATTAAACTATTGTCTTGGTGATAAATTCTACAGATATATCATGAGACCAATTTCCTTCTCTCTAAGAGAGTCCCAGCTTTTACAACTTTGCTCGGTTGTAATTTAAGTTAGGGAAAGCAATGCTCTGATGTCAGTCAGACCTGGTACAAGCCCTGACCTGCCAATTGTGGTACAGTTCACCTTACTAACCTCAGATTCTTCCTTCACTGAGTTGGTGAATGGCACTAATAAGCTCAGAATGTACAGGGATGAATGGAGGAGTTGGTGTGGATGAGGTGACACAGTGTGCACTCTTTGACAGGGTACAAATAGTCTCTTTCTCCCACACCTCCCCCCCATTATTTTTTTTTTTTTTTGCTTTTTGGGTCACACCCAGCAAAGTAGGGCTTACTCTTGGCTCTGTACTCAGGAATTACTCCTGGCAGTGCTCAGGGGACCACATGAGATGCTGAGGATTAAACCTGGGTCCGCTGAATGCAAGGCAAATGACCTAACCTCTGTACTATCGCTCTGGCTTTCTTTCTCCTTTCTTTCCTACAGAAATCAAGTATTTTAGAAACCACACTGACAAGTCCCAAAACAGAGTTTATCAAAGTGTGTGTCTGTCTTTGTGTGTGTATGTGTAAGGTATTCTGTAATTTTTAGATAGTTTAGTTTCTACAGCACAAAAAAGTGCTGCACAAATATTACATGCACTTTTAACATCCTTTTTCTAGTATCTAATATTCAAAGTTAATCTTATTACTTGGGTCTGAATGCATTAAGTTTTTCCCCTTAGGGACTCCTTCCATAACCCCCAGCCTTGAGCAGGTCCATATTCCCCAATTCCAGTCCTGATGCCCCAGCTGAGAAGAGATGATTCTTTGGCATGCGTACAGAGGTGTCACCACACTAAGTTTTCCTTTCCTTTAAAGAGACTTTCAGAAAGAAAGAAAGAAAGAAAGAGAGAGAGAAAGAAAGAGAAAGAAAGAAAGAAAGAAAGAAAGAAAGAAAGAAAGAAAGAAAGAAAGACTTTCTGATTTGCCAAGTTCCTTTGGCAGTAGGAAACAGAATTGACTGTGAGATGTTATATCTTCTAAACTAAAAAAAACTCTTTGCATCAGGAGAGATAGTACAGTGGGTAAGATGCATACTTTGCATGAGTCAACCCTGGTTCCATCACTGGCACCAAATATGGTCTCCTGAGCCCCACTAGGATTGATACCTAAACACTGGGCTAGGAGTAAGCCCTGAGCACAGCTGGGCATGACCCCCCCCCCAAAAAAAAAAAAAAACCAAACCAAGAAACAAAACCCCACATAAACAATAGTACACACTTTCCAAGGAAGTGTGTGTGTGTGTGTGTGTGTGTGTGTGTGTGTGTGTGTGTGTGTTGTTCTGCTCTTCAGCTGAACCCTTATCAGTTTGGGGCCGCTGTGCTCTATGACAGTCCTCCACACCTTCTAAATGCTGCTGTCTTGAGTGGCCCCTTTTTTTCCCCTTAAGTCATACAACATGATTATTGCCAGGAATGCTTCTTGAGCCTTGAGGAAAACAGAGATTACCAAACTTTTTCTTGGATCCCTATCCCTATAAAAGTTTGGTTGAAAACTTTTCCGTACTGTTTATCAACCATCAGTCCAGAAAAAAAAATCACTTTCAAGCAACTGTATTTTCATGGTGAGTGATTTCTAGCTGGAAAGGTTTGGAGGGCAGGATGTGGATCTGTTCACTCTTCTTAAATTCTAATACTTGATAATTTAAAAAATCACACATTGAAGGAGATGGCTCAAGAGCTGGAGCTCATGTTTGCATACAGAACGCCCAGATTTGACCTCTAGCACTGCATAGCCCCCAGCACTTCTGGGAGTGATTCCTGAGCACCAAAGAGTATGAAAACCACACTAGAATGTGTGATCTGTAACCAAAGAATGTAACCAAAGCACCACATGCAACTTTGTGTCTTCACAACAATAAAGGAAAAGGAAAATTAAAAACCAATATAAACTCAAAACTTTCCTGTCAAATGTAGATACATGATAGTCTAGGTCTCATTTTAGTCCATTTAGCCCATATTTCTATCATAATCTGAAAGGGATTAAATTAGGGACTAGGTTGTAGAAATATTTTTTTAGAGCTTCAGTGAAATGTGAGTAGCATTTTATAAGTGGTATAAAGTAGGCAATATATTTTTAAAAAAGTTTAGCCTTCCTTGACCATACCCAATGGTGCTCATGGATCACTCCTGGTGGGGCTCAAGGGACCATATGGGTGGCAGCGATTGAATCTGGGCTGACCTATACTATTTCTGTGGCTGCTCCGTCAACCTTCAAGAAAGGAGTGGACCCAGGGTTTAGTATGCTTGAAAGTATGAATCGGGGACCAGTGGGTGTGGTGCTTGTTTTGCACCCCAATGGGGCACCTTACATGTTTCCTTAAGCCCCACCAGGAGTGACCAATGAGCTCAGAGAGAGCAAGAAGAAAGCCCTGAGCACTGCTGGGTATGGCCAAAAAATAAATAAACAAAGAGAGTATGAAGGTAGGAATTTATGAACAAATGAAGTACTTGGATAAAGGCTGGATAAATAAGACAGGGGTTAGGAAAATCTACTCGCATGCACTGACTCTAGTTCAACTCCCCATCACTACATACTGTCCCCTAAACACTGTCAGGGATCACACTGATGGCCTCCCACCACAAAAAAAGTCTATGCGTTCTCAGGTATATAAATTAATTTGTGAATTAGGGCAAAGGCATTTAACTTTTCTGTGCTTCAGTTAATAACATACTAGACTGGGACCATAGCTATGAGATGGTTGGTTATACCAAGCATTAGAGAGACAGCAAGTGTGAAAGCCTTTATTCAGGTGTCCTAGTAGCAACAGCAATAGCTGTAGGAATATCAAATTGTTCCTTTTGGGGAGCCAGCTGAATTATGTTTCTAAATCACACTTTCTGACATAAATGTTGAATTGGTCATTGGCTGAAACCAACTCTTTAGACACAGAGTAGACTCTGGAAGACCACAAACCATTGAAAAAACATTTGTATTAAATTCAAATTTAGGTCAAATAGGATGGGAGGATGCTGTAAAATTTAACAGGCTTAATGGGAATGGACTCTAATCATCAAATTGCTATTTCCCAACCACTCCTAATTTTGATATAAAAATAACACGGTAGAGCTTGAGGTGGCTCAAAGGTCTGAGTAGGCTTTCATGTGGGAGCCTTGGGTTTAATCAGCCTTGCACTATACAGCCCTCTACTTTGAGCTGTGTCCCAGGTCTCATTGCTAGTGTGTCTGTTTATATGCGTACGCGTGAGTGGCTGGTTTTTATCTTGATTTTTAATATCTGAGTCATATCCAGTGGTACTTGGGGGCTACTCCCAGTTCAGTGCTGGTGATTGATCCTGACAGTACTCAGGAGATGCATGTACTCATGCAATGCTGGACCAAAACCCAAATTAAACCGAAACAGAACATGATGACAAATAGTCTCTTAAAAGAGGAAAATCCAGGGGTTAGGGAGATAGTGAGTCCCAGGTTCAATCTTTGGCACCGAATGGTCCCCTAAGCACTGTTTATAGCAACTCTCCCTGCATTCCTCCCCCTGAAATTTAGGGCTAAGAAGATAGTTCAAGTGGCCTAGCACATGCATGCCTGCATGGAGACTCGGAGTTAGATCCCTGACGCCACGTGGTATAGATGGCTCTCGTTAACCTTCAGCACACGTAGTTTGGATTTTACTCTTAAAAAATATGCATTCATATTAAAATTAAAAAGGTGCCATTCTTCCAACATGATTAGGGTAAAGTTAAGTAGATTTTCCTGGGGTGGGGGGAGGAGGGTACTTGGGGATAGAAATTGGGTCAGTTGTATGCACAACTAACCCCTTAGCATCAGCACTATTTTTCCAATCCAAAGCTAATAGGTCTTGGAACATGACTGGAATCAAACAGCAAGTGTGATTTGGCACAAGTGGCCCCCAAACCAGAATGTACAAACAAAAGTCTGGAGTGAAGACAGAAAATTATTTCGCTTTGTTTTGTTTTGGGGCCTTTCCAGGCAGTGCCAGGGGCTACACCTGGGTCTATGCCCAGGGCTTACTCCAGGCGGTACTCAGGGTATCATATGGGATGCAGATGATCAAATCTGGGTCATCTGTGTGCAAGGCAATTGCCTTATCTGCTGTACTATCTTTCTGTCTCCTAAGAAAAGAAAATATTTCTGTGTTTGTTTTTGAGAGACACCTGCAGAGCTCAGGGCTTACTCCTGATGGTGCTCAGGAGACCCTATGAGGTGCTGGGGATTGAACTCAGCTCAGCTGCATGCAAGGCAAGCTACGTGATGTCCTAACACTCTGGGCCTGAAAAAATTTTTAAGAAAGTAAACAGCTGGTAGGTTTTTTTTTTTTTTGAGTGTAAAAAAATTGGGACTGGAAATGTCGAATAGAGTCCGTGCCAGCTAGGGTGTGTCTTTGTCTCTGCTTTCTTTTTGTTGTTTTTGGGTCATTCTGAGAGGTGCTCAGAGGCTACACTTGGTAGGTGCTCAGGGGTCACTGTCTGTGCTGCTTAGGGGGACCAGGCCCCCCTACATGCAAAGCATGTGCTTCTGCCCGTGGAGCCCTTATCTCCATTTTTCATAGGCAGACATTTGCTTCTGAAGAGAAAAAAATTCAAATACATGCTTAGGCTCCCTTGAGCTCTTTGAATTTGGAGCCGAGAAGGAAGCCAGGTCATAAACAGAAAATCAGGGAGTTGCTGGTTGCTGAAGGATTGACCTTGCCAACATCCTGGGAGGAAAGCAAAATCTAAGGGAGATGCTGGCAAGTGGGAGGAGGTCACACTGGAGATAGCAGGTCTGGGCACAGGAGAGGGAGGCCAAGAGAACATATTTCACAGCTCTGCCTGGGGCCGAGACAGGCTGTCTGAGCGTTGAGATGGGACTGTTTCTGGAATATTTCTCTACAAAGGCACCCAAGAAGTTCTCTGCAGCCCACTCTTTCCCCCTCTCTTAGTTCCAGATTCTTTCTCATTCCTTTAGGTTTGTGCTTGTTAGTAGATAAAAATCTAGCTAATCTGGGGGAGGAGATTGAATTTTTAAAAGAATTCTTGCAAACATTTCTTCCCTCAAAGAGAAATGAACATGCAGATCAAAAGGGAACATGCAGATCAAAAGGGACAGTCTCAACTCCAAGGAGTGACTGAAAGTGGAAATTTCTAAGAGTTACAGAATTAGAGTGGCAGCAAATGCCTTTCCAGGTTTTAATATCTAAATGGAGACTCAAAGGGAAGAGTAAGATCTATCCTTTGAGGTAGAAGAGATAGTATAGCGGGTTGAGAGTTTACCTTCCATGTGTTTGACCCAGGTTCAATCCCTAACATCCAGTATGGTCCCCTAAGCACTGCCAGGAGTAATTCCTGAACACAGAACTAGGAGTAACATGTTTCCTACAGTCCAGCTTCTTAAATGGTGGGTGCGGTCCTGTAACTTTTTAGGTTTTTTTTTTTTGCTTTTTGGGTCACACCCAGCGATGCTCAGGGGTTACTTCTGACTCTGCACTCAGGAATTACTCCTGGTGGTGCTTGGGGGACCATATAGGATGCTGGGAATGGAACCCAGGAGGGCCGCATGCAAGGCAAATGCCCTACCTGCTGTACTATCACTCCGGCCTGGGTCCTGTAACTTTTTAAAAATCTGTTTAAAATAGGGCTAGAGAAACAGACCAGAGTTGAGGCATTTGTTTTGCATGCAGCCACCTGGCTCTGACCCTGGCTCAATGCCTGGCACCACATATGGTTTCTGGAATACTGTCGGGGGTCAGTCCTAAGCACCGAGCCACGAGTAGCACCTGTCCACCATACCACCAACCTCCATAAAGAAATAAAAATGTAAGATATAATTAAATTTCATTATGAGTTACTATCAGTAATTGTGTGATTGATAACTTATTTTCTTACCTATACACCCAAGGTTACAAAAGAATATCTCTAGTGTTTCACACTACAGAGCCTGACACACATAAAAAAAAAAAAAGAACAACGAGTGCTGGAGCAGATATGAAGCGAAAGGAACTCTTGTTCACTGCTGATGGGAATGTTGATTGATCCAGCCTTTTTGGAAAACAATATGGACATTCATCAAAAAACTAGAAAGTGAGTTTTTATATCACCCAGAAATAAAACTCCTGGAAATATACCTGAATGGCCCCAAAACACAATGCAGAAATGCCCTCTGCACTCGTATGTTCATTGCAGCACTATTCACAACAGCCAGAATCTGGAAACTACCCTCGTGCCAGAAAACAGTTGGAGGAATAAAGAAACTATGTTATAGCTATCCAATGGAACACTACACAGCTGATAGGAAAAATGAAACTCCGAAATTTGCTTATACATGGATGGACACAGAGAGTATCATGTTGAGTGAAATGAGTCACAGGGAGAGGTACAGACATAGAATAACTGCAATCATTTGTGGGATTTGTCTGTCTGTCTATCTATCTATCTATCTATCTATCTATCTATCTATCTATCTATTCCATTGTATGTGAATAATACCCAGACAATAGAAACGAGTGCCAGGGGGTCTGGTCCATGGTAGGAAACCTGCCACAAAGGGGGAGGGGGAGTGCAGTTAGGACAGAGAAGAGACCACTGTGACAAAGATAGTTGGAAATGATCACTCTAGACAAAAATTGAGTACTGAAAGGAGGTAAAGTGATATGCATGATATCCTTTCATACCTAAAAGGGAAATGTATGAGAGAGAGAGACAGACAGACAGAGAGACAGAGAGGGACAGAGAGACAGAGAGAGACAGAGAGAGATAAAGAGAGAGAGAGAGAAGAAAAGAAGAAACATGCCTGACAGAGGCAGGCTGGTGGAGTGGGATGGGCAGGTCTGAGGGAGACTGGGGATAATGGTGGGAGAAATGTCCACTGGTGAAGGGATGTGTATTGGAACATTATAAACCTGAAACTCAATCATGAACCATTTTGTAACTGTATCTAACAGTGATTCAGTTAAAAAAAAAAGTATCTCTGATGCAAAGGGTTTGTGAATGAAACAAGTTTAAGGCCTATCCTAGAGCAGAGATCTGCAACCATTTTATATCTGCTCCTGGGCCCAGAAATGAGTGATTGAGAGGATAGAGATGTAGCTTTATGGTAAAGCAATTGTCTACGTGAGATTCTGGGTTCATTCATTCCCTGCCATTGCAGAAGCAAAGAAAGAAATCAAAGGGAAACAAGAAAACCATTGTTCTCCTGCTTCATCTTGCAGAGCTGCCCTGCAGACCCCAAGAATACTAGCAATCTTCAAAGGGTAAAGGTGATTTTTGTATTATTTTTATTAGCTGCTAAGTCTGTGGTAATTGTAGCCACAATGGGGAAACTAATGTTGACAGTGAAGCTGAAAAGCTCTGAAAAGAGCAGCCATTACACATAAGTAGGCAGCAATATGCTCCCAGAAACGAAATAATAGAGAAAGCTAAGCTTCCATCCTTGAAAAAGAGTGGCCCTACAGCCAGCAGTGCTGACAAGCACTTGGAGCTTGAGGGTCAAATTCCCAAATCCCCAGCTCAGTTCTACTGAGCTTAACACGAACAAGGGCCTGGCAAACTTAAGACAAGCCCTTCAGGAATTCTAAAGAAATCTGAAGTTTCACCTGAAATGTAAGTGGTCCGGCTGATTCTTCACAAATAAGGTGACCTGTAGACCTTCAGACATGTGTCTTCCTACTGGAGCTACAATTAAATTAGTCATGTGATGATTTTTTTTGGGTTTAGAATCTGGGAGCCTTGAGCCATGTGGTCTCTTAAGGAGAACGTGGGAGGAGGGGAGCTCAAGTTCCATTTTTTCACAAGACTCCCACACCCCCAATACACACACACACACACACACACACACACACACACACACACACACACACACACACAGAGTCTGTGGGAGAGACTGGCAAGATTCAGGGGTCTCATCCCAGCAGCAGGTGTAGGGGGTCTGGGGGACACAATGGTAGTTATTCTTTTCATCTTTTCCCAATTCCTTGCCGACCTCAGGCAATCCTGATCTGACTATTTGGAAAATGTAAGTGAAAACATCTCTTCAGTCACAGTGTATAAGGTAAGGAATCACGAACATGATGTCAGCCTGGATGTGCCTCCTCTGAGCTGAGCAGCCCCAGGGCCTCCTCTCTCGGGCCTCCGAGCTGCAGGCCCCTTGGTGTAAATGGGCAGCTGTGAGAAGCCCAGTGAGATAAATTACTTAAAGGTCTTGATGTTGGACCTAGAGTAAAGTAAGTGCCCTCTACTATTGCTATTTAACGGTCATGTCTATCTATTCTTCACACCAGCCTGAACGGTAAACATCTATTTCCAGGATTCACATCTGACAGTCACAAGATGACCTATACAAGGGGTTCCACATCTCTCTTTGAGGTCTTTCAAGGCAGTGTAGTGAAGACAAGCCCAATCAAATATGTCCATTTCTCATTCCTTCTCAATTGATGAAACTTTTGGCAGTGGTCAGACCTCAGTGAGGATGTTCCCCACTGACTGCATTCCTCTGGCCGGTCCAGTCAGATCTTGTATTTTTCCTCCCTCTGCCTCTTCCTCCTCCTCATGATCATCCTCTGGATCACCAGAGAGCTGTCACCATGGCCCACTGCTTCAGAAGAGGAAGTAAGACCCCTGTAGAACCTTTCTGGTTGAGTGACTGCATTTGTAACGAGCTGAATAAAATACTAGTGGTTGGGGTAAACCTATCCTTCACCTCCCCTCTGTCCTGACACCCAGGACAGAGAGTTTCATGCTGAGTCTGATAAAGCTGTGTGGTCATGTTAGCCTCTGCTGTGAGGTAGTGGACATTGTTGATGTAGGGCAAGTGTGGGTTTGAGGTACTGCTGAATGAGCCTTAGAGGAAGGGCCACTTGATCCTGGGGTGTCACTCAGGATCTGACCTCTGATGGCAGATGAGGGATTTATTCTAGCTCACCAGGGAATACTGAAGGTTTTTTCCTCAGCTACCACGACAGGTGAAAGTATTCCAGGAAACCAGAAGACTGGGAGATTCTCTGGAATTTCCAAGCAAACAGCTTGGCACTCATTCTTGCTGAGTCTTTTCTGAGCCATCGGGCACGTTTGGGAGGCCCACTTACTGAATGAATCCTGCTCATTTTAAGATGGAATTTTTGGATGGACATGGAGAGTATCATGCTAAGTGAAATTAGTCAGAAAGAGAGGAACAGACATAAAATGACTGCACTCATTTGTGGAATGTAAAGTAACATAATAGAATAACACCTAAGGACAGTAGAAATAAGGGCCAGGAGGATCACACCACGGTTTGGAAGCTGGCCTCACAGGCTAGAGGAAAAGGCAGTTGGAATAGAGAAGGGACCACTAAGTAAATGATGGTTGGGAGGATCACTCGGGATGGGAGATGTGTGCTGAAAGTAGACTATGGACCAAATATGATGACCTCTTAGTACCTGTATTGCAAACCATAATGCCCAAAAGGAGAGAGAAAGAGGGAATGTGCCTGCCACAGAGGAACGGGGTGGGAAGGAGTGGGGGTGGCAGGAGAGAAACTGTGAACATTGGTGGTGGAAAATGGGTACTGGTGGAGGGATCGTTGCTGGATCATTGTTTAACTGAAACGTAATCATTAAAGTTTGTAAGTCTGTAACTGTACCTCACAGTGATTCAATTAAAAAAAAAAAAGATGGACTTTTCTTCAAAGGGAAGGTAAAGGTAAGGCCCTCCCGTTGATCGTCGATTTGCTCGAGCGGGCCCAGTAACGTCTCCATTGGAGACTTTGTTGTTACTGTGTTTGGCATATCGAATACTCTCGGTAGCTTGCCGGGCTCTCCGAGAGGGGCGGAGGAATCGAACTCGGGTCGGCCATGTTGGCCGCTTGTAAGGCGAACGCCCTACTGCTGTGCTATCACTTATTTTCTTCTGCAGAAATGGTTTATTTTATTTTATTTTGCTTTTTGGGTCACACCTGGCGATGCTCAGGGGTTACTCCTGGTTCATGCATTCAGGAATTACTCCTGGCAGTGCTCGGGGGACCATATGGGATGCTGGGAATCGAACCCAGGTCGGCCATGTTGGCCACGTGCAAGGCAAGCACCCTACCCGCTGTGCTATTGCTCCAACCCCCTGAAATGGTTTATTTTTAAAAGAAAAGATTTAAGATGAAAAAGCTCTTTTTTCAAGAATAAAAGAAAATAACAGATGAAGGATACTCTACACCACTGTTAGTGCAAATTAATTTTACTCTCTAAGTAAAGGGAGGGATTGATGAAAATATTAATTCTGATTTGGGCCAATTGCTCCCAAGGATATTTTCTTAAGGACAGGATGTTTGTGTCTCCCCCAAATTCATAAGCAGAAGTCTTACACTCAATGAAATGTGACATTTGAAAGTGGGGCCTTTGAAAGGTATTAGATTTAGATGGCAATGAGAATGGAGAATTCCTCAGAATGAGATTAATGATCTTAAAGAAAAAACAACAGTGAGTTCTCTCTGTCTCTCTCTCTCTTTCCTCTCTCCCCACTCTCATTAAGACACAAAAACAAGGCAGACATCTGCAACACAAGAGGTGAGCTCTAAGGAACATCCATCCTCCTGGCACTCTGATCTGGTACTGTCCCATGTCAAGAACTGTAAAAAAAATAATAATATCTATTATCAAAGCCACTCAGTCACTATAGCATCCCAAGCTGACTAAGGCAGTATCTCAAAACCAAAATAATTTCAACTCCAAGAAACACTTTAAAAATTATATTTGTTGAGGGCATTTGGACTACACACAAAATGGTGCTCAAGGGATTGCCTGGCTTTGGGCTCAGGAGTGATCCCTGGTGTTGATCTATATGGTACCAGGGATGGAGTCAGGCTGGTTGCATGCAAGGCAAAATTGCCATATTTCCAATGCTATCTCTGCTGCTCAAGAAATAAACCTTAAAAAGAAAAGAAAGGAAATAGACCTTAAAGACCCACTGATTGCTCCTCTCTGTACCCCGTCTTTTTACCAAATCCTCTCAGGAGCAAAGCCAATCACCACACGCAGAATATGCAAAAATGGAAGTACCAGAGCTGTGCGTCCTTGATCTGTACTTGAGAGTGGCTGCCCAACAGGTTCAGGGGTTCAGCCTCTTCTCTGAACGCACATAATTCCCTCAGATCATAGCTCTTTATGATCTTTCCCAAGCAGACTTCATTTTCTGCTTCCTGAAAATCAGCCCCAGACATCATGTACCAATGATTTTATGATGACAAAGTTCTACAAATATGCAACAAGTGATTGAAGGAGTAGGTACTATCTACTTACTAGATTTGGGACCCAAGGCCTTTGTGCAGGTTTTTATTCTGTTTGGGGGCAGCATCAATGGTACTCAGAGACAACTGCTGACTGAGTGCTCAAGAATGACTCCTTTCAGTACGATATGTGGTGTCTGAGATTTGAATGGGGTCAGCAGGATGCAAGGTGAGTGCTCCTGTACTATCTCTTTGGTCCCTGTGTGCAGTTTTGTTGGCATTTTCTGTCATATCCTGTTAAAGGGAAGTGTGTGTGTGTGTATTCTTAACAACCATAAGCTGCATTAGTAGCCTATTTCCAAGAGATTGGATTTGGGGCAACTTTGAACATTCACAATAGAAAATTGCTTGTTTTAAGTCAATTAAACCAAACATCAAAAACAGGATTAGTGGTGACCTAAATTTGGGAGAAGGGGGTAGGGCCTGGAGAGTGACAAACTGGGAGATGAAAATGTTTTGAACTTAGAGATAGTACGGTGAGTAGGGCGTTTGCCTTGCACGTGGCTGACCTGGGTTTAATCCTGGGCATCCATTATGGTCTCCTGAGCCCACCAGGCATGATTCCTGAGTAGATAGCTAGGAATAGACCTGAGCACTGAAGGGTATGACCCCAAAACAAGACAAAAGAAAAAAATGATCCTAACTTAAAGTATGGGCACCTTACTTGTGACTATGTGAAAATTTCTACTTATGTACTTTAAAGGGATGAGTTGTTGTGGTATGTGAATTCTCAATAGAGTGGCTACACATTAACTTCTGAATAAAATCAGTTTGCTGCACTGTGGATTGTTCCAGAAGCATTATGTTAAGTGAAATAAGTTAGAGGGAGAAGGACAAATACTGGATGATCGCACTGACTTGTGGTACAGAGGTAAAACTAGGACTAGATGGTATCAAACAACGGCAAACCCTTGCCCTTAGATATAAAACTCAGATTACCAAGCAGCAGGAGAAAGGGGTGGACTAGAAGTAAAATTGGGATTATGCGGGAGGCCTGGTGACAAGCACAGAGGTAAGGCCTTTGTCCTGCACACGTCCAACCCAAGTTTGATTCTGGCACTGCATATGGCACCCTGAGCAGTACCATGAGATCCCTAAACAGAGGTAGATGTAAACCCTGAGCACTGTTAAGTGTGAACCCCAAACCAAAATTGTGGTGGAGGGTCTTGTGCACTTTGGCAGTGGTGAGTGCAATAACCTTGTACCATAAGTAAGTTTCAGTGTTAACATATAAATACCACAAATACCATAAGTGTTAGGGCTGGAGCGATAGCACAGCGGGTAGGGTGTTTGCCTTACACTCAGCCAACATGGCTGACCCGAGTTCGATTCCTCCGCTCCTCTAGGAGAGCATGGCAAGCTACCTAGAGTATCTTGCCCGCACGGTAAAGCCTGACAAGCTCCCTGTGACATATTCGATAGGCCAAACACAGTAACAAGTCTCACAATGTTACTGGGCCCGCTTGAGCAAATCGATGAACAACGGAAGGATCGTGACCCTGACCTTGACCATAAGTGTTGGGCTGGAGCGATAGCACAGCGGGTAGGACGTTTGCCTTGCACGCAGCTGAGCCGGGTTTGATTCCTCTGTCCCTCTTAGACAGCCCGGCAAGCTACTGAGAGTATCCTGCCCACACAACAGAGCCTGGCAAGCTCCCCATGGCATATTGATATGCCAAACACAGTAACAAGTCTCACAATGGAGATGTTACTGGTGCCCACTCGAGCAAATCAATGAACAACAGGACAGGACAGTGCTACCATAAGTGGTAACACTATTGTAACCAAGTTTTCTAAAGTAAAATAAAAAGAAAGTTAAAGTCTGCAAAAATGAGAGAGTCTCAGGGCTGGCAGGGTTTGTGTGGTTCCTCTTGTCTCCACAGTTATTCCCCCTGCTCCACAGTCAGAAATGTCCAGTTGATTCACAAATACAAAAATCTTGATAGAGAAAGTGGGAAGAGGGGATTTTTAAATTTGAAGACGCATTGTAATACGCTACTTCGTTGAGGGTCCCCTTTTCCTTTTGGCAGCATTCTTATGAATAATTTCCGAATGAGTATCTTCTAAGCACCATGCAGTCCAAGGTATAAAGTACATCCATAACTTCCTTTACTCCAGAAAGAACCCCACTTTTGAAAATCCCCTAGTACTCTTTTTATTTCTTGTTTGGTGTTGGCCACACCTGGTAGTTCTTAAGAATTGAATTGGGATCATCTGTGTGCAAGACAAGTGCCTAAACCCCTGGACTACTTCTCCGCTTCTCCCCTAGTCATTTAAAAAAAGTGTCTTGTAGCTCTTATAGAGCTTTTTTAACAATACGTAGTGTTTACAAATATATTTCTATATTTAATTCTATTCTAATAAACAGCTTGTTCCCCAGTGTGAAAGGTCCCTACTTATTCATACTGTGATGTTTCCTTATGTGCTTGGTCGTTTTTTATAGTGAGCAGGTTGTTTTCCTTGGAAAATTATTTATGGCTTAATAAATGCTTTTTTTTTTTCTATAGAGGGTTATACTTAGAAATATTGATAGCTTGTGGTCCTTAGGCCCATTGAAATGCAGTAAGTGTGGACTGAGAAAGTATCCATGTATGAGCTAGGACAACCCTTACCTCAATATCTGGAGGATTCTCCCTTCTGCTTGTGTGTTCTGCTTATTTTGGGATATTGGGGAGGTGGAGGGAATCATAAGGGGATGGCTACCTTTTGTTTTACCCTCACTTTATAAGTAAGGTATATTCTTTTGGTTTGTCAGCTTATAGGATAGTTTTCCTAGCAAACCTCTCCTTGGCAACTTGTGGGTTCTAGTATTTGGAGGACTTTCTATGCAGGATACCATCAAAGGGCCAAGGGCATGACATGGTGGAACAGCACCTATATCGCATGTATGAGGCCCTAGACTCGGCTCCCAACACCCCAAGGAAGGAGAAAAAACAACAACAAAGATTGATAGGAGGAGATCAGCAAAATATAAATTTATGAGCAATCTGAGTCTGTAAATGCTCTCAGAACAGAATTATAACTTTGTCTACCTGTGTTCCCACTTTCCTTTTTACCAACTCATTAGATCTTTGATGTTTTTAAGGTTCTAGATGTATGTCATAGACTATTTATAGAGGTAAAATCCTCTCAGAATGTAGTTTTATTTTATTTATTTTTTGCGTCACACCGGTGATGCACAGGGGTTACTCCTGGCTCTGTGCTCAGGAATTACACCTGGCGGTGCTCAGGGAACCTTATGGAATGCTGGGAATCGAACTCGGTTGGCCTCATGCAAGGCAAATGCCCTACCTGCAGTGCTATTGCTCCAGCCCCCAGAATGTAATTTTAAATTGGGAGAATGAAAGGTCCCTTGCAATAACTGAAAAGAAAGTCTTCCCAAAACTTATTGCCCACAAGTGTGACTGAGAATGACTCTTCCTGTGGTTAAAGGAAGAGACAGCAGAGAAGAATAAAGCAGGGGTCAGGGTGGCGGTTTCCTTTAGGAAAATTTACCAGAATTTGAGAATAGATGAAAAGTTGATTGTGGGGGGTGAAGGCTGGAAATATAATACAGCGGGTTGGGAATTTGTCTTGCACGCAGCTGATCTGGATTTACTCCCTGGCAATCTATATGATCTCCCAAGCAATGCCAGGAGGGATACTTGAGGTCAAAGCCAGGAGGAAGCCCTGAGCACCCCTGGGTGTGGCCCAAAGCAACAACACCAAAACAAGAACCAAAAAACAAAAGAGAAAAGATGGTCTGAATTTTTAAAAAGTCAAGAAACATTATTTGATAACAGTTCAATCCTGTTTTTAAAACTTTCACTAAATACAACTTTATAAATCTTATAATGAAGAGGTTCTTTTATATTTTGTGTCATACATTTTTTTTTCCTTTTTGGGTCACACCCAGCGATGCTCTGTAGTTACTCCTGGCTCATGCACTGAGGAGCATGGGGGACCATATGGGATGCTGGGAATCAAACCCGAGTGGACTGCGTGCAAGGCAAATGCCCTACCCACAGTGCTACTGCTCCAGCCCCGTGTGTCATACATTTTTTATAATATCCTGGTAGCACTCAGATATTAAATCTAGTGCTCTGTCAACATAAGCACACACTCCAGTCTTCTCTTATTTTGTTTTGGCGCCATACCCTACAGTGCTCAGGGCTTACTCTTACCTGGCTCTGCACTCAGGAATCACTCCTGTCAGTATCCATGGGACCACATGGGGTGTCAGGAATCAAATTTCAGTGGTCTGTCATGTGCAAGGCCAGTGTTCTACCCATTATACTTTCTGTCCCTATCCCCACCCCCAACCACGGCTCCAGTATTTAAGCTATATCCCAAGCTTATCTCTTGAAAACTATAAACACTCTTCTCCAGAAATAATTCACATATGCACACATATACAAATATCAATTGCTTATAATTTTAGATGATATAAGACATTCTCCATTTACCCTAATTAAGAAATTTTAGTTCCAGGGTCAGGGGTAGCTCAAAGGACAGGATAGCATGCTTTGCATGCAGGAGGACTAGGTTTAGTATCAAATGGTCCCCCAAAGACTGCAGAGGGTGATATCTGAGCAATTGTGGGTGTGGCCCCAAAAACATAAATAAAATAAACAAAAAAAAATATTCAGTTGTGGAGCCAGAGAGATAATACAGTAGGCAGAGGGCCTGTCTTGCACGTGGCCAACCTGGGTTTTATCCCTGGTACCCCACATGGTCCCCAAGGCCCAGCAGGAGTGATTCATGAGCACAGAGCCAGGACTAAGTCTGAGCACCAATGGCCAGGAGTAAGCCTGAGCACCAAAAAAAAAAAACCCAAAAAATTCTTCTGTAAAATTACTGAATCCTACTTGAATTTCTATAAGGAATAATTAAATAAACCATGACATTCACAAAAATAAGATTTTACACAAACATTGAAATGAACATATGAGGGGCTGGAGCAATAGTACAGCGGGTAGGGCATTTGCCTTGCACACGGCTGACCCAGGTTCGATCCCTGGCGTCCCAAATCCCTGAGCACTGCCAGGAGTAATTCCTGATTGTAGAACAGGAGTGACCCCTGAGCATCACTGGGTGTGACCCAAAAAGACCAAAAAAAAAAAAAAAAAAAGAAAACCCAAACAAAATCAGAACATATGGAAATAAAGTCATAAGACAGATTCAAATAAAATAATTTTGATTGTATATATACATGTAATTTGGCTTCCATTTGTCTACGTTAATAGAAAATATCTGCCCATATATGCAAAAAATTTGGACAATGTGAATAGGCATTGAATAAACATTTTTTCTCTTTTTTTGGAGGGGTGGGTCTTGGGCCACATCCAGTGGTATTTGTATACTGATCTTGGCTCTGTGCTCAGAGGCTCAGGGGTCACTCCTGGAGATGTGTGTGTGTGTGTGTGTGTGTGTGTGTGTGTGTGTGATCTTTAAATCAAGTAATCTTTCAGCCCTTTTCCTATCATAAATCTGTTTTTGTATATTTATAAAGAACATTATATTAATTAGAATAGAAATAATTTTTCTACAAATAATGTTTGTCCTCTTAATCTACTCCAAAGAAAAACTACTTTGTAGTTATCCAAATGAGATTCCTTTCTATACTTAAAAAAACTTTTATCTTTACTTTTTTGTTTTTCTAAAGGTCTTTTAAGATCTTTTGCACTTAATCCTCCTTTGACTCATCATTGTCCAACTATTTTGTTTTTACTTCTCTCTTTTTTTTTATTTCTGTTTCTATGTTTTACCCTAACATTATATGAATAAAATCCAGACATAGGCAAGTTATGTTGAGAATGTTGCCTGGATTTCTATCCAAGTTCTCGACCTACTAAGTTACAGATTATAATTTTTATAGAAAAAGTTTTATAGATTATTAACCCAAATTATGCTCTTATAATCAACCACATGAGATGAGCTCATTGGAAAGTTATCCTGTTCTTACATAATGATTTTAAACTTAAATGTTGATAGACAGAAGGGCTTACTGATTTCTTATCTTCTATTCCAGGCCAAAAAAGAAAATGATTTACTTTACTTTATTTTTATTTTAAACAAACTTCCTAAATTTATCATTTGATACGATGCATTTGGAGTAATATTAGAAAAAAGAACCCTTTCCTAGCATCCTTCTTACAGCAGGACTTGGAATGGAGTAGGAAATGTGTCCAATAATCATGTGAATCACAAAAATATAAGATTCATAAGAAGTTCAAAGATTCAAAAGAAGTTTAGCCTGCTGACTGCAGCAAGTTCATATATAATCTAGTCAAGATGCTGGGGCCAGGGAAGTAGCTTGAAGGACTGGAATGCATGCTTTATGAGCACAGCCCTGGGCGATATCCTGAGCATTGCCCTGTCCCTACACACACACACACACACACACACACACACACACATACACGGACACGCAGTACTAAGCCTGTCACTTACCCTCAGTCACACCCACTGCTCAAGTATGAAGGAACTGATTGCACCAGTGAGGTATGCCTCTGTGGACTTCCAAGAATGTGCTCTTTGTCCATTGAGAAAAATAGGGCAGAGAACCAGATTCTCTGTGTGTGTGTATGGGGGGGGGGGGGGGGCGGTACAGAAAGACTGCTCGGGGTTTTTTTCCCCCCTCTCCTTCCCTTCCCTCTGTCAGTGGGGTCATTGGTGCTCAGGCATATACTCACCCAGGTTGCTCTCTGGACTGAGGGGCTCAAACAGCTTTGCTTGTAATGCTCACCAACAATGATACACTTTAGTTGTGCTTGCATATGTCTTGCTGTGTGCTGCGGATCACACACTCTGTGGCCCTATTATATCTGAGGGGCAACAGGTGGTGTCCACAGCCTCACGTTCACTGAGTCAACCCCAGGGCCCTGTCTGGGATGTGGCTTTTCTTTGAGTGGAGGTTTTGGGCCACACCTTGTGTTGCTCAGAGCTCTGTGTGTGTGTGTGTGTGTGTGTGTGTGTGTGTGTGTGTGTGGAGGGTGTCATTTATTTGCTGCGGGCTTCTCCCAGTTCTGTGTTGGGAGTGAGGTAGGGCCCTTTCTGGCAATTCTGGGGCCATGAGGTGCCCCAGGCTCCTGCATTTGAAGCAGGTGCTCAGGCCCTTTGTGCTATCTCCCCATCTTTGGATGTATCTCACTGTGGCTCCCTGGAACAGAAAACCTTCATCTACATCTTGGAATTGGTTTCTTGCTAACAGTTCTTAATTTTCACCCAGTTCTCTCTTGCTTAATTGAACTCCCTTATATTTAATTCTGGACTGGAGCGATAACACAGCAGGTAGGGCGTTTGCCTTGCACGCAGCTGACCCGGTTTGATTCCTCCGCCCCTCTCGGAGAGCCCGGAAAGCTATCTAGAGTATCTCGCCCACATGGCAAAGCCTGGCAAGCTACCCGTGACTTATTTGATATGCCAAAAATAGTAACAAGTCTCACAATTTGTTGTGAGATGTTACTGGTATCCGCTCGACTAAATCGATGAACAACAGGAGGACAGTACAGTGCTATACTTAATTCTAATCTTCAATAATAAAGACATAGGTAATATTCAATGTAAACCTACATTCCTCTTCTTCATGCCTATGTTTGAATAGTCCATCAACTATTTTAAGTAACATTTTAATTTAGAGAAATGTGCTGGTCCATGACTTATTCTTGAGCCCAGTCTTCAGCCTACAGTCTTGATCTTTTTTTTATTTATTTTTTTAATTTTTTAATCACAGTTACAGACTTACAAACTTTGGTGACTACGTTTTAGTCATACAATGTACACCCTTGATCTTGACTGCCTTCTTATGACAGTCCCTGGAGCCGCTGCCCTAGGCAAAGTCCTTTGGTGCACATGCTCTGAGTTGCCTTCTTAGTTATACATTGAAGAAACAAACTTGAGTATTGTCATCACTGGATTAAAGATTGTCAAAGCCTTCTCACTTTGTAAAGACTGAACTCCAACTTCTTGTTGGGGTTTTTGCTACTTTTAGCTTTCTCCTATTTGGGGGGATGGGTAATCACACCTGGCAGTGCTCAGGGTTTACTGCTGTTACTCCTGGCAGTGCCCGTGGGACCATATGGGGTGCTGGGGATCAAACCAGTTCTGGCTGTGTTCAAAGCAAGTGCCCACTGACCTGGGTTTGAATCCCCAACACCAGACATGGTTACTCTTGAGCAAAGAGTCAGGAATAGTCCCTGAGCACGACTAGTGTGGTCAATCCCCTGCCACCACCATGAGCTTATTTATATTTTGTCCTTGAGTTCAGAAGAACTTTCAGCTTCTCACAGCACTTAACCTTAACCATTGAAACCTTGTAGGAGCTCAGGATGTGATGGTAATGAACACCAGGACTCCAATGAACTTTTCAAGAACATATAAAGTACTTGAGCTTTGAAATAAAAAGTTACTGGCACTAAGTTAGAGGTGCCCAAAATTAATTGGCCTACCACTCCGTTTTCATGGGAAAAAAAATCACTCAGTGCTCCCTGGAAATATACTTTCTTTAAGTAAAAAAACCAGAAAAGAACCTAGTTGTGTGATTGTGTTGCCTGTAGATCTTTGTTGCCACCTCACTGTGTATCTTTAAGTCCCACACAGAAGAGCTCATTCTATATCTGTCTTAATCAGAATTCAGTTGAGACCATATTCATAGTCCTCCCCTCCAAAAAGGAATAAAGAAAGCAAGCAAGCAATTAAGAAAGTTGTACCTGAGGCTATTTCCTGCTCCCCATCATTCCAAGGCTCCTGGCATTATCCACTTTGGGAAGCACTGCTAAGCCATTCAGGAAGTACAAAATCAAAACAGTAAACATTTAATAAAATACTGTATTCGGTTAACATCATATCATTAGTCTCACTAACTATTAAACTATTAGAAAAATCCCAGTACTTTTGAAAATACTTGTAAATCATTTTTTCTTTATTTTTTTTTAATTTTGGGACACATATGGAGACATTCAGGGCTTACTGGTGGGCATGAGGGACCAAATAAGGTGCCAGGGATCAAATAGGGGTTGGCCATGTGCAAGGCAAATGCTATACTATTGCTCTGGTCCTTTTTTCCATTTTTTAAAAAGAAAAAATTTCAAGTATGTGTGATTTCCAGGAATGACAGTTAATTAAAAAAAAACTGAGTTTTACATGTGCAATTTTAGTCACAGAAAAAAACTGATAAAAGTTCTTTCTGAGGGGGTATGGTGCCGCCAGCAGGTCAATCTGTACCTGTGAGGCGAGTGCATCAGCAGCCTGATGGTGCCTTCAGACTACCAGATACCCCCAAATTGCTGCTGTGCCTTTGGCCAGACCCCAAAAACTTGGGGCAAAGTTTACCAAGAAAGTAAACAGCCAAAAGTTAGGTATGTGGGAGACACACCCACAAACCACCTCCAGCTTAGCTATATAATTGTAGGCATGGCCTCTCTGGTTCCTGATTGAACTGCTTAACAGCCATGATCCCAGAGACTCAGAAACAAATCTCGAAACCCAACAGCTTTTGGCAGAAATGCGTCTGGTCCCTGCAGTAGGATACCAGCACTGGGCCACCTCAGGTGGGTTTTGTGTGTTGGCCTGTTCCCCCTGGTGGCCCGGTGGCCGTCATCCTCCAGAGGCCACTGGACAGTCAGGTGATGAGACACGCGGGGCCTCACAGGATGGGGGTGGAGACAGCCCTTTCCTCCACGTCCCAAGTCACTGCCCACAAACAGCCTCTCTGGCTCCTGATCAAGCTACTTAACGGCCATGATCCCAGAGACTCAGAAACAAATCTCAAAACCCAGTGGCTTTTGGCAGAAATGCATCCGGACTGTGCAGTAGGTTACTGTTGTCGGGCACTCCAGGGGGAAAAGGGTACTGTCCCTCTGCCTGCTCCCCCTAGGCGGCTCGGTGGCTGCCATCTTCCAGAGGCCATTGGACAGTCAGGTTCAGGCCCACAGTGATGAGACGCACGGGGCCTCACAGGATGGGGTGGAGCCGGCCCTTTCCTCCCCACCCCAAAGAGATCCCGAGTCATCACCAACGAACGGCCTCTCTGGCTCCTGATCAAACTGCTTAATGGCCATGATCCCAGAGACTCAGAAACAAATCTCGAAACCCAATGGTTTTTGGCAGAAATGCGTCTGGTCTCTGCAGTAGGATCCTGGTGCTGGGCCACCCCAAGTGGGAATAGGTTTTGTGCCTTGGTCTGTTCCACCAGGCGGCCCAGTGGCTGTCATCCTCCAGAGGCCACTGGACAGTCAGGTTTGGGCCCTCAGTGACAAGACACACGGGACCTCACGGGATGGGGGTGGAGCTGGCCCTTTCCTCCCCATCCTGAGACCCCGAGTTGTCGCCCACGAATGGCCTCTCTGGCTCCTGATGAAGCTGCTTAACGGCCATGATCCCAGAGACTCAGGAACAAATCTCGGAACCCAGCAGGTTTTGGCAAGAAATCCCTCCAGATTTAAGTGTTAAAATTTCAGAATTTCAAAATCACGCGGCCACCACTGCAGCCACACAACATCATATGTTATTCATAACCAGCAACAGAAAACAAATTGTCTACTGTTGCCTTTTTGGCAGATCTGAGTGTTGGGTTAAAATCTCAAATAATAATGGTGGGTGTGGTGTCGAAATGTTGACTGTAATCAAAGTATAGAGTAATTTGGAAATCATCTGCCCCACAGGTAGGGGGAGGGTATGGGATGGGGGATTTTAGTGGTGGATAATGGGCACTGGTGAAAGTATGGGTGTTTCATTGTATGGCCAAGACTTAGACCCGAAAGCTTTGTAACTGCTCTCATGGTGATTTAGTAAATAAAATTATGTCACTGTCCTCCTGTTGTTCATCGATTAGCTCGAGCGGGCCCAGTAACATTGTGAGACTTGTACTGTGTTTGGCATATCAAATACGTCACTGGGAGCTTGCCAGGCTTTGCCGTGCGAGTGAGATACTCTCGGTAGTTTGCCAGGATCTCCGAGAGGGGCAGAGGAATCAAACTCAGGTTGGCCATGTTGGCTGCGTGCAAGGCAAACGCCCTACCTACTGTGCTATCACTCCAGCCCAAATAAAATTATAAAAAATGAAAAAGAAAAATAAGGTGGAGTTCATGCACAATTCAATCAGCCTAGTCAGTGGCTGAATTAATAGCAGTACTCCTACATTAAAAAAAAGTCCTTTCTATTTACAGAAAGCAAATATAAGCTGTGGGGAAGTAGATCATTATAGTATGCTTGAAGTTATATTAGAGATTGTATTCTGCAAGAAGTTCGCCATAAGCCTGCGCCTGCGTAGTTCTGAAATTACCCAGTAATCCCATGGTAGATTAAGAACTCCAAGTACAGAGAAAATGATTTACCTGTATTTTCTTGAGTGATAGAAAGACTTTGGTTTCACCAAAGTCCAAGTGGTTTAGCAGTACCAGGGTGTTTGGTAGTGTTTACTATGCACAAATATGGGGGAAGCTTGAAGCTTTTCCACATCCAGAACTGTCTGCTGCTTCTGCTCAGTGTCCCAGGGACTCCTCCCAGGTAAGTAGCATCACATGCTCTGGTGCCCATCACTGCAAACACATATTCTATATTGATTTCACTTCTTTATTTATTTGGGGCCCACACCTGGGGGTGCTCAAGGAGTCATTCTTGGTAATGCTCAGGGGACTATTCAGTGGTGAGGATTAAACTGAGGCCTCCAACATGTAAAACCTGCTCTCTACCCACTGAGCTATTTTTCTACTTCATACTCATTTATTTGTGCTCTACTTTAATCAGCACAAAAACTTAGAAGCAACACCATCACCTCATGAGACTGCCTGGGAGTAGCTGGTTCTCCATGTAAACTTGAGATTCCACCATATTCCAAGCCCCTTAGTTTATAATCAACCCAAACAAAACCACACTGAGCCCTATCCAGAAACAATGTTGAAGAGGAGGAGAGTGCTGGAGAACTTTGGGTCCATGGTTGGGGTTGCACTTCTACAACCAAGTCTTTTGTTTGGTTTTGGGGCCATACCCTGTGATGCTTAGGGATTGTTCCTGGATCTGCATTCAGGAATTATTCCTGGCAGGTTTGGGGGACCTATGAGATGCGGGGATCAAATCTTGGTTGACCATGTGCAAGACAAGTGTCCTACCCACTGTACAATCTCCCACTCCTTGTGAGGTTTTAATATACTCCCCGTTCTTATTAAGTTCTAACAAAGATATTTTTAAAGTATCTAATTAAACTTTATTTATTTATTTATTTTTTGTTTGTTTGTTTTTCTTTTTGGGTCACACCCAACGATGCACAGGGGTTACTCCTGGCTCTGCACCAGTAATGTCTCCATCCTGGCGGTGCTTAGGGGACCATATGGGATGCTGGGAATCAAACCATATGGGATGCTGACTAAAACTGGCTGTGTGCAAGGCAAATGCCCTACCCCCTGTGCTATCACTCCAGCCCCTGTAACTTAACTTTAGTGAGGTTAGAAGCATTTTAAGAAATGACATTAGTTTGTCCTCCCCCCACCTGCCACAGAGAGCTTAGGTTTATTTTCTCCTGCCCCCGCGCCTGGCTGCCCTCGCCGGGGCCCCTTGGAGGGGAGCGGGTTGAGCTTTCCTCCCCGCCCCGACCAGGGCTCCGGCAGTCAAAGACCTCCAGGACCAGCCACCACCATGCTGAGACCACTCTCTGCACACATGAAGGTATTGGCAGAGGGACAAAGTCACGTGGGTTCCGGGGCCGAGATCTCCAAGCCTACTCAGATTGGGGCCGGGCATCCTCCACCCAGATCCTCCAAATTCCAGTAGGCGGGGGTCACACCCACCAACTGGCCCCCTGGCGCCGTGTAATCCCATCAACGGCCAAGACCCAGAGACTATAAAAACCAGCTCCAGGAACTGACATCTTATTATGACATCTTATTATCTCATTCCTACTTTGGACAAACTGGCAGGCTACCGAATGTAGTCTGCCCACACGGCAGAGTCTGGCAAACTCCCCGTGGCGTACCCAATATGCCAAATACCAGTAACAATGATGGGTCTCATTCTCCCAAAGAGCCTTGAATATAATCTCAGGGCTAGGATGAAGGAAACGTTACTGGGGCCTGCTCGAAGCAATTGACGAATAACAGGATGGTCGTGATTTGTGAAAATACAAAGGTTGCTTTTCCTCTCTCCTTTATGTCCTTTTTGTAGAGGCACAGAAGACAGTTAATGCTATGCTTTTGTAACATGGGAGATTATTGGCTCCAAATAATATTTACTACTGGACATACATCATATTTACATGACTTAGACCTCAGTTGCCTTTATTTTCATACACCCAATAAAAGGAAGGTCCTGGCAAGGGACTTGGATGGAATCAGGGAAAGCTATAAGTTACCCTGGCACTGAAAAGGGACAGGCTAAGTGCCATAAGATGTATAAGCATGGTCATGGAACAAACTTTGTCATGACCCAAAAGAAGTGACTGAATAAAGACCTTGTGGGGTTAGGAAAGACTTTCCTGGGTTAGGAAAGACTGATCTAACTGTAGTCTGGGATATTGCGAGATGTCCCCAAGAAAAGCCACCCTTTAAGCTTAATATATCTCTGACTATGTTCATACAAAATAACTATTGCACTGTAGCACTGTCCTCCCGTTGTTCATCAATTTGATTGAACGGCACCAGTAATGTCTCCATTGTGAGACTTGTTATTGTTTTTTGGCATATTGAATATGTCACGGTAGCTTGCCAGGCTCTGCCATGTGGGCAGGATACTCTTGGCAGCTTGCCGGGCTCTCAGAGAGGGATGGAGGAATTGAACGTGGGTTGGCTGTGTGCGAGGCAAATACCCTACCTGCGGTGCTATCGCAACAGCCCAGAAAAATAACTAAATAGAAATAAATTTAATATGATTGTTTAAATGGATTACTAGCAAGGGAAAGGAGAAAGCATATGCCTTTACATGGAATTCCACATTGTGCTGATCTCCTAGTAGGAATCTACAGTGCTAGAGCCCCTGAATGAGATTTTGGGTGGATCTCCTAGAAGATTTGCTTGAGCGGGCCCAGTAACGTCTCCATTGGAGACTTTGTTGTTACTGTGTCTGGCATATCAAATACTCTCGGTAGCTTGCCGGGCTCTCCGAGAGGGGCGGAGGAATCGAACTTGGGTCGGCCATGTTGGCTATCGCACAGCGGTAGGGCATTTGCCTTGCACGCAGCCAACATGGCCGACCTGAGTTCGATTCCTCCGCCCCTCTCGGGGAGCCCGGCAAGCTACCGAGAGTATCTCGCCTGCACGGCAGAGCCTGGCAAGCTCACCGTATTCGATATGCCAAACACAGTAACAACAAAGTCTCCATTGCCTGCTCGAGCAAATCGATGATCAACGGGAGGGCCTTTACCTTTACCTTTACCTCCTAGAAGAACTTCCCCTGAAGGAAGGACTTTACATCTGTCCAGTGTTTATAACGTTCAACCTCACCTATGGGTAAATGCCACCCCCAACTCTTCATGATTTCTCTATAACTACAACTGTAATACTTAAATAATGACCACTAATCCCAATCATGGGCTGGAGTGATAGCACAGCAGTAGGGCGTCTGCCTTGCACGCAGCCAGCCCCGCCGAGCTGGGTTCAATTCATCCGCCCCTCTTGGAGAGACCTGCAAGCTACGGAGAGTATCTTGCCCGCACAGCCTTCAATATGCCAAACACAGTAACAACAAGTCTCAAAGTGGAGACGTTACTGGGCCTGCTCGAGCAAATCGATGAACAACGGGAGGACAGTGTTGCTATAGTGTTGTTGCTAATCCCAATCAGCTGGTGGTTCCTGTTCCTTTGTCTATAGGCTGGCCACGGGGGACAATGATTGGCCCCAAATGAACCAGGGGATCCTCAGGTTACTATGGGATGGTGACACCCTGGAATAACAACAGGTCTCAATGGTTATTCCTGACTATGCTCAGGGATCACTCCTGGTGGATTTCAGGGAACCATAATTAGTGTCGGAAGTCAAACCATGTGGCTGTACTATCAACTGACTATGGCTCTGGCTCCCTACTTCTTTGCTTTTAAAATTTGGTTGGGGTGGTGAGTCATACTTGGCAATGCTCAGGGGTTGCTCCTGGTGGTGATTGAGAAACCATATGTGGTGCCGGGGGTCGAATGTATATTGGCCTTGTGCAATGCAAGCCCTCTACCAGCTGTAGTATTTCTTCTGCCCGTTTCTCTAATTAAAGCATCACTGGCTTCACTGAAACTTTTGTAGAAACTGCTGTGGCAATATTTAGATGCAAGTATCTTAGTTGAATATCAAGTGGACATAAGGTTAACATCGGCTCATTTTATAGTTAATTTTCATTGTGTGATCAATCATTCAAGAGAGTGTGATTTCCAGGTTGATAATTCAAACTAGAGAACTAAGTAATTTCAGAAGTTGATTAAATTATGGTGTGGTCCAAAACTAACTATATATTCAGACTATAATTTTAAGATAGAAAATTTAAAGACCATTTTCTAATTTGGGATTGGCATACTTGTAGTGGCTTTGATATCACCATTGAATTTGCTTCAAAGAATGCTAATTAGACCATTGCATTAAAAGCTGATGTCTTACGCAGCTGAATAGAGTTGGTTATTATTGTTAAGAACTTTGTTTACCATAAAAAGGTAAGGTAAGGTAAGGTAAAGGCCCTCCCGTTGATCGTCGATTTGCTCGAGCGGGCCCAGTAACGTCTCCATTGGAGACTTTGTTGTTACTGTGTTTGGGCTGGAGCGATAGCACAGCGGGTAGGGCGTTCGCCTTACAAGCGGCCAACATGGCCGACCCGAGTTCGATTCCTCCGCCCCTCTCGGAGAGCCCGGCAAGCTACCGAGAGTATTCGATATGCCAAACCATAAAAAATTTCCAGAAAATTGCTTAAAAAAAACCAAAACCAACCAACCAAATAAACAAAAAATACAAAACAACCAACATCATGTCTACACTGGAACTTGCACTCTTAGAAAACAAACAGAAAGGAAAGAAAATAAATCAGTGACTGAAACTGGTCAGCTTTTCTTTTCACCTTGCCTTTGATTTATACATTATTATTTCCTATCCCTGGGTGGTAGGCTCTGTTGCTTGGGATGCAAATTGTCTTTGGGGTTATGCTAATTTGTTGCTAGGTGCTCAAGGCTGCTTATTCAGCACAGACTTGATTCATTTTGGTTACAGAAGTTCAAAGATTTATAGCCGGCTACTCCCTGGATAGCTGCAGTTCTAGTCATTTTAGTTCTTATGCAAAAAGCTTTGATATTTTTCCTCCCGAAGCATTCAAGTCTCTTATAAAAAGTCAATGTGAAGAATCTTCTCAATAAACATTCTTTTCAAGTGTTCTATACATCATCATGTTTACACATCATATGAAAATTTTGAGACTATTGATGTAAAAGAGAAGATTTATCTTCAGTATATTGGACCTTATTTTTAAAATCTAAATTAAATTAAATTAAATTAAAATTTTAATTAAGTCACCATGAGACACACAGTTACAAGGCTGTTCATGATGGGGTTTCAGTCACATAATATTCCAATACCCATCCCTTCACCTGTGCAGTTCCCATCACCAATGTCCCCAGTTTTTCTCCCACCATCCTCCCCACCTACTTCTAACCCTTCCAACTTAATCACTGTTGACAAATAACCTGCTCAGGACACTGCAAACTTATAAATGACTTCATAAAACATTGTCCGGATTGATGCGATCAGTCTTTATCTCAGTTTTCCTGGGGTCGGGGAAGGGGTGGGAGGAATGCCAGAGATGAGACTCAGAGCCTTAGACACGAGAAGCACGGACCCTACCACTGAACTACTTTCCCAGTCAAACTGCTGTACCAGACTGACTAAATCCTCTTCAGGACTGTAGAGCAGGTAAGAGGGCCAGTTCATGTGGTGGGGCCCATTTCACATCCCTTGAATTATTGTTAATTCCCTCCTGGTGAGGCTCATTTGGGCAGTGGTTCCTTCTCCATAGAGATGGTACGGCTTTATGGGAGGTGCTCAGGGACTCTACTCTGATATGAGAAGTTGCTTCCCTCTACCTTCTCTGACAGCAGAGAGCTGTAGGGAGTTTTGGGGAGGGCAGAAAAAGAGGAAAGAGAAAGGAAAAGAGCTTATTGAGTGCCAAGGGGAGTGCATGCTTTGTATGCAGGAACCGTGGACTCTATCCCTGGTGCCACATAGTCCCTTGAGCACTGCAGAGAGTGATCCCAAGCACTTTATGGAGTACCCACTTTATTCCATACACTGTATTGGCTTTTACATACAACAGCTTATTTACTCTATACAGTTGTCTTGGGAATTAGAGGTCTCTGTTTTATTGATGGCACCCAGGCAAATAGTCGTCACTTAACAAGCCCATCCAGCTTGTTTATTTATTCATTTTGGTTCTGGGCTCATTCTTTGATGGTCAGGAGGCTGTCAGCTCTGTGCTTAGGGACCATACATGAAGGGGCTGGAACCTGGCCTTCTGCATGCTCGGGACACACTCAACCCTTGAGACATCTTTTTAGTCCTCCCATTCAGTTTAGTGGGTGGCTTCCTACTGACTCAAGGGCTACTCCTTTGCTTTCTATTATGATGTACAGGTGTAAAGAAGTGCAGCTGGAATAGAAGGAAGAGGAGGAAGAGGTATAGATGGGGAAAGAAAATATAAAAATATAAAATGAATAGATTTCATTTGACACCAGTGTTCAAAGAAGACAGAGAAGGAAAGAAATCAAGGGGTAGAGAGAACTTGGAAGTCACATGTGAACGGGAATCAGTACTTTGGCTATACTGTGATCTGGGTGAGGGGTACAGCTATATATCCAAAACACCGACTCCATAACACTGAAAACATGAGATCAAAGCTGCAACCAGTGGAACTTTGTAATGTGCCTGTCAAGTTGACAGGTAGGGATGGGGTGGGGATTGTGGTGGGGAGGGAATATGGGAACACTGGTGGAGGGTAGTTGACACTGGTGGTGGGATTGGTGTTGAAATAGTATATGCCTAAAACTCAACTATCAATAACTTTGTAAACTACCGTTCTTTAATTAAATAAAAAAATCTATACAAAAAAAAGAAAAGAAAAAAATGGGAACATTCTGAAATGTGTCACCCGAAGTTAACCCAGAGATGGGCACTTTCCCAGGACATCCAATGAGGCTGACCTTGACCCAGCTCCTCTAGTTGCCAGAACCATCAGCTCCATCTTTGCCACTGCAGGAAGGTACTAATTTTGGGAAATTGTTTGGTAAATGTTCACCATCATGTTCATTCTTCAAAGAGACATTATGGTTTCCTAAGAGGCCTTTGCCAGGCGTGTCCTGACAGGGCCCTGCCTGCAGCCCTTTGAGGGGACACGGGCATGTTCCGGAGGAGGCCCCAACCCAGGGTTCACCTGGGAGCAGGAGGACTGGGTTTCTTTGCAGAAACAAGTCTCCAGTCTAGATTTCAGTTTCTTCTGTTTTCTGTCTTTAGGTTCTTGCCACACACTGGTGGAAGTGGAATTCCTCCCCCGAGGCACCCTTCTCTCTCTCTGTTGCTATCTGATTTAAACTATGTCAAAGTGCCTTACAGTAGACTTACTGTATACTTACTGCACGTAAAAAATGTCTTTAGGACATTCTGGTTTTCTCCCCATGTCTGATTTAACATGCTGAAGCTTCAGCCTCAATCAGTTTCTAGAACTATGTCCCTGGCAGTTGAACCTGAACACAGAGCATGTGGTTTTGCTCAAAAATTCAAAAGACAGCCACAACCAGAACACCATTCATCTAAGGAGAAATGGTATCAGTACATTTGGAATGCTTTATTGATGTTAAATTCATTTGAAGTTGCAGTATATTGAATGGGTTTTTTTTTTGTTTTGTTTTGTTTTGCTTCCTTTTGTTTTTAGGTGGGGATGGGAATTGTTTCTTTGGGTGCTACCTGATGGTGTTCAGGGCAACTTGCAAGTTCCAAGGGTCAATGTGGTCCTCCTATGTGCACTTTGGCTGACTCCCTGGCTCTTTCTGACTCTATACTAGTCCCTGCTTCTCACCTCTGCTCAATTCCTATGTCCAAATTTGGGGGGGAGGGGTTAGTGGAGGTTGGGTCACTCCAGTGCTCAGGGCTTACACCTGACTCTTTGCTCATGGTCACTTCTGGCTGTGCTTGGGGAACTAGATGTGGTGCTGGGGATGGCGCCAGCTGCCTGCAAGGCAAGTGACCTACTTACAGCAGCAGGTTGCAATCATGGTCTCTAAGGTGCTGGTACTAGGTGGAGCTTTGTGTTGATTAAGTACCCTGATCTACTGTAATTTGTTATAGCAGCCAAAACACACCAAGATAAGTACTTTTCTTTTTTAAAAAATACACCGCATATAATATTACAGGAAACAGTTTCTTAAGCAAACTAAAGTGAATATAAAGTCAGATCAGTTTTATATGATAAAGATTTTTTATATATATAATATGCAACTTAACTGTGAATCTTGAAAGTGACTTAAAAGATCAAGTCAAGCTTTTATTTTATTTTTTCCTAGAAGAGTCATTTAATTTGCTAGTCTGAGCTATGGTGTGGTAGCAGCACCACTGTGGATGTACCAATAGCTCTGTAGCTTCTACTCTGAAGGGGATTAATAACTCATGAATCGTTACTGTAGAGATAAGAGACACTTTAAAAATATCTTCAAAACTGAATGTCAAGAAGAAAGAATGAAAATAAAAGTTTCATGTGCTCAGGGAAACCTTTGTGTTTTGTTTTGGTTTGGGGACCATACCTTGCAGGGCTAAGGGGCTACTCCTTGTGCTGAGGGATCACTTTTGTCAGGGTTGGGGGTCCATGAGGTGCCCAGGGATCAAACCAGGGTAGGCCACAGACAAGGCAGGCATGCATGAAAGTTTTAGGGCGAGTTGAAGAGAGCTCAGAGAAGTTGTTCAGCAAGTTTACCCTGTAGCTAACCGACCCCCCCCCCCCCCCATCCCAAGTGACAGGCAATAAAGGGGCTGAGAATAATCACTTCATTGAGGAACTGGAGAGAGAGTTCAAAGGGCGGAGATTTGTTTCAGGATGCCTGGGTTCAATTTCCAACACCTCCGGGAAAGACACCAAATAGAGCCAGAAGTAGCTCCTGACAAAACCAAAATTTTTTTTCATGCTCTGAGGTCACTCCTGGCTGTAATGGGAGGCAGGGAGCCGTCACGGTGCTGGACCTGGACCTCCCCCCGCCCCCCTCCCCCCCCCACTAGAGAAAGCTCCCCTGTTGCTTGGAGCTATCTCCCTACCTCCTATCTGCTTTTAAAGACATGATACTTTTCCCAAAAAAAGCAAACTTCATTCTTCCACAGAAACTTTCAAAAGACTTTGATGTCATCATTTTGGAATTTTGGATTCTCACCTACCTGCTAACAAATTGTCTTTGAGGCAAGTCTCATCAAGAAGCACACCCTCCCGATTATCAGTTGCAAAGACCTGCCATTGCTTCCACAGACAATTCTTGTCCTCCCTGCTCCAATGGTCCCTACTCCTGGCATGTCTGAACAAACCTGTTGGACAAAGAGCTTCCGGTCGGGGCTTTAATTCCCTGTTTGAAAAGAGATTGCTTTGGACAGACTATCAGAGCAATCCGAAGTCAGCCGTGACTCAGTTCTTCCATGACTTACGATCCCTCTTGGGTAGGCTACTCTGCTCACCCTATTTGTGGAAACTCCCGCCCCTTTTCCTCCTGGCTCCAACTCCAAGAGGGAAAATCCCTTCTGAGAAAAAATATTTTGAAGAGTCTGTCATAAAATGATTGCCTTGTATCTCTCTCCATTGCTCCAATTCTCTCTACTTCCCTCAATCTGCTGTTTGGATGTTTCTCTCACCTCAATTTTCTGAGGGTCTGGGTTTATCAATTTAAAATTAAACCAGTTATTTAATTTTCATCAGTGTTACCAGTAAAACTTAGCAACTATCTCTTTTTCTATTTTTTTATTATTTTTAATTTTTTTTTTTTTTTTGGATCACACCTGGCAATGCTCAGGGGTTACTCCTGGCTCCGCACTCAGGAATTACCCCTGGTGGTGCTCGGGGGACCATATGGGATGCTGGGAATCGAACCCGGGTCCGCCGCATGCAAGGCAAACGCCCTACCCGTTGTGCTATCACTCCAGCCCCAGGAACAATCTCTTTCAATTTAAATGTTTTTTTTTTTTTGGTTCAGATATCTTTCTTCATTGTAAAATGATGAAAACCTTGATGTGCTTTAAGTATGAATTGAAGTCTTTCGAAGGACATTTCACTTTTAATGTTACCATGAATGTGATGTAAATGACTTCTGAAAAAAAATTCTGCTGATTGAAAAAGCTTACGTGAAACTGCACAATGCTTCATAAAAAGGGTACGAACTAAATGCAGGACAGAAATACTTGGTAGCAAATGGAATCTTTGTTGATCTTCTCTTAAGATTTCAATTGCTTTTCCTTGAAAAGAAGACAAAAAGGAAAAGAGAGCCTACCCACACCGTTCCCGCTACTTTCAGAGATCTGGGACACCCCCAGCAGTCATTTATAGTCAAAGAGAAGGATTTCACTGAATCCCCTCCCACACTTTGCATATTCCTTGATAAACAGTATGAAGCTGCCTAGAATTCATTCCCCAGATGAAAAACAGCAAGAACAGAAATATTAGCCGAGCATTCAAGAGGACCCCCGTCTGAGGTTTGATTTTGAATGAAGAGCGAGTGTCAGACACACATTGCATTGAGCATGCTGGTCAAACCCTTCACATTCCAGATGCACAAGAATGCAGGCACACACCCCGCCCCACCGCTGCACCCCAAACGGCTCTCTGCACGCACAAGTCTTAACACAGTTACAACAAAGCATGCTCCCAAGCCTTGAAGCGTTAACAGTCGACAGCCGTAGCCTATAAACTGTCAGAAGATGCTGACGCAGCAGTGAAAGTGGGCCTGACCTCGGGTCCCCACGGCGACTCCAGAAAACTTCCTAGGAGTCCCAGTGATGGAAGGAAATCAGTCTGCTCCTCCCATCCCACCCCTCCCCCGCTGTCAGTACGCTTCCTGCCCTCGGTTCCTCACTCCCACCTTTAGAGCCGAAAGCTCTGCTGCTCAGTGGTGCCCCCTAGTGAGCGTGTTTAAACTGTCCTCTATTTCCTGGCTTCCACATCTTTTCGTTTCATTCCCTCCCTCCTTTTTGTTGTGAGTGGAAGGCTGTGTGTGTAAGTCAGGCAGGCAATTTAAAGCTCTGACTTCAAAGTCAGTCCTTGATAAAAGACTGGAACAGCTCAGGGTTGGCCAATCGTTATCTGGGATTCTATAGATAATTAACTAAACCTCAGCGCTCATTTGTCCGCTGGGAGTTTCAGCAGCCAAGGTCATCCTCAGGTCCGGCTTAGTTTCGTTGCCTGGTCTCTTCTGTTTTGTTAAGTGGGAGAAGTTTGAATCGTTCCCATAGAATTCCGTTTGGCCCTGTAGAAGAGCGTGAATTCCCGCCTGACCTTGCAGGAGGTTTGGGCCAGGCCCTGGGCCTGCTTTTACTCGGGCAGAACACGCTGCCTGCATCTCCTGCTCCTTACTTCAGAGTATCAGCGCACTGGCTGTTATGAGCGTCAGAAATCTTGCCATTTCACTGTGTTTCATAAGATGTGTGGATTCAATCCAAAAAGGAGACAGAAGTGTCCCCCGACCCTTGGCAGCTGATGCTTCCAAATCACTAAACAATTGTCTCCCTGTCTCCCAGATGCTGCCCGTGCAGTCCCTTTGCTGATGTCCAACACGTGGCCTCTGCTCTCCAGAGTCCCTGGTGTTTGTTCACTCCCCACCTCCATGCAGTGCCCCTCCATCAAGCCGCAGACCCCTTTGAGCTTGAAACTCACCTTAACACCACCACCTCTTCCAAGGAGCAACTCTGGAAAGAGGGGATGGAGAAACCTTCCAAGCCTGAGATGAGAACAGACACTTCCCGCTCAAACAAAGACAGAAACTTACAAAACCACACATTCTGTGCTTTTGAATTATTTGCACCTCCGAGGGAAACGAGATAAATTTTTTTTTGTTTTTAATAAGTTTTGGGGTCATACCTGGAGATGCCCAGGGGTTACTCCTGGCTCTGCACCCAAGAATCACTCCCAGCAGCACTTGGAGAACCATATCGGATGCCAGGGAGTGAACCCCGGTCAGGTGCAGGTAAGCGATTAATGCACTGTACTATAGCTATAGCTTCACAAGATCAATTTTATACCAATTACCAATGAATCATTATGCATAATAATTTCTTTAAAAAAATTTAAAACAAATTTTTCTTGGGGATCTCTCAAAAATGTTCTTTCTCTCTCACTGATCCTTCTTTTCGGTTTTGCCCAACTCAGAGGGATAGCCACACAGAAATATGGATGCCACAAAAGGAAGCTGGTGGTTGCAATTCCTCTGGATGGTACCTCAATTGCCTAGGAAAAATGGCATTTGAGGTTGATAAATGCCTTACCCACTTACTTTTCTCACCATGAAGCTTTAACGACTCCATGCTAATATACTTTCTGGGCAAATGTATCTTCTATCATCGGAGCAAGGAACTAAAATACTCCAGAGAAGGATTTTTTTCTGAATGGACAGTAGGGGAAATGGGGAAAGGGTCCCCCAAAAGGCTCAATGTTCAGCCTGAACAAGGCAGTTGAACAAAGGATCTACAAAGAGTATGAGACCAGTGGCTGTCCTATCAGGAAACAGATACAACATGTTTTCTCCTAAGCGCTGCCCTTTGTTGGGGGTCAGGGTTAAGGCCACGTAAGGAGCACCAAGAGACTTGTGGCATAAAATGACAAGAATGAGGAGAAACACAGATGGAATGGTGTCAGCTGGCAATCAGAACATGGCATCAAACACCACTGCCACAGAAGCTTTCTAGCTGCAAAGCCACGCTATGCAACCTTTAAGCAGAAGACATCATTGACTTTGCAGCTGTAAGAACGTACCTTCCACTGCAGAACTCAGTTTTATGACACCTTGAATAAAAACAAAAAGTGGCAGTTATATGAAGGCCCCAAGTTACTTTTCCCAGTCTTCTCATGACGCACACAATCTTCAGATTGGGATTTAAGGGAGTAGGTAGGAGAGGGGGCTGGGATCCCAAGAGTATAACTCAAATATATATCAACTTCAAAAGAGGAAAAAAGAAATTTATTTTAGAATTTGGGGACACACCTGGGTTTCCTGAGGCTCATTGTTTGGGGGATCACTCCCAGCAGTGTTTGGGGTACCTTGTGGTGCCAGGAAAAAAGCCTGGGGCTCTCACATGCAAAACATGCATCCCCACACTTTGAACTCTCTGCCTGGCCCTGAATAATTTCCAGTCCTTGATTAGAGATTATGAATGTTTTCATTCCTCCTCCCCCTTGCTTCAAACAATTTTGAGAGTGATTCCCTGCAATGAGGGGTCTCGGTTGGGGATGAAACAAAGGTGAACTCTGAGTGATTGTTTCTGTAGATAAATGACACAGATTGGGAAAACTTCATTCAACATGGCGTTGGTTTTTAGCACTCTCTATTTAATATTGTACACGGAGATGTTTTCATACGTGTTGGGACAGAAACCATGGAGTTGAGGCAGTGCCCAAAGGGCTGGAGACCCCGGTTTCATCCTCAGACACCACATGGACTCTTGAGTGCCACTGGGATGCCTTTTTTCCCCGGCCCCAAGAAGGAAAGAAACAACAACAACAAAACTAGCCACCACCACCACCTACAAACCCATGGTATGATCTAGCAACTTCTTTCTTCTTTCTCTGAGGGTTTAGCTGAGGAAGTCTAATTGTTCCTGACGCATCCAGATATTTTTCCCCTGATTTGATTATTATGCACCGTTCAGTGAATTTAAAGGTGAAAATGCTAAACTAAAAGAACTCACACCTATTCCAATAATTTTATTTAAAAAGCATTTGTTTTGAAGTCAGAATTTTATGTAAATAACATTCCCCAAATTCTATGTTTGAAGAAGATAACCATGTTACTAGAGGATGAACAAAAATGTTTACAGTATTTCTTTAAAACTGGAGGGATTTCAAATTTAAAATAGAAAAAAATCCCTTTTAACATGGTTCAACAAATTGGTATCAGCATGAACACACATGATTTGAGCAGGTCTTGTTCATAAGGAGACAAACAGGCTCTCCAGCATAACTTGCTAACAAACTTGCTACTTAATTTTTTCCTTTTTCTTGCAGAAATAGTAGTGTCAGGTGAGATTAATGAAGGATTTTAATGAGTGTATATACAGCGTGCATATACTGCATGTGTGTTTATTATAAATTTCATTGAAACATACCATAAATAATAATAAAACATGTAGTATTCTAAGTTTCACAGAGCTGGTTCATTTTCACAAAATGCTTTAAAAATATTATTTTGGCCAAACTCTTGTATCCACAGGCAGCAATTTAACATGATTTGATAAAATCTTGCATTAAATTAAACCCTAATATACTCTTTCTTTCCAATATATTTATCATTAGTACCTCTTTTATCTCATCTATTGTTAAATGATTCTTTGCACTTTTACATAATTTATTTTGAATAAGTTAGAACTGCTTTCAGTTTCAATACTATGTAAATACATGCATGCTCTATTTCAGACTAACAGCTTGCCTTTACTGAGCATAGAACTGTGAAGAGATGGTTGATAGCAATATTTTTATGTAATATTCCTATCATGCAAGTACAGTGAATAGAAGTAAACTTAAGAGCACAGTAGCAAAGCATAGTCAAATGATTGTGGAGTAGAATCTTTGGTATTTATTGTTTCAGTTGTTAACATAATTTCATTGCAAGCTCTTACATTTAATTTGCAATAATATCTGTGTTAATAATGTGCTCACAGAAGTCCTGAAAACATAACTTTTGGCTCATGAAAACAGATATAAATGTATCAAACAACAAGTTTATTTCTGAATGCTTTCTGAAATATTTACAATTTCCCCCAATTTAATAATTATGCCCCATTCACAGCGGGTAGGGCGTCTGCCTTGCACGCAGCCAACATGGCCGACCCGAGTTCGATTCCTCCGCCCCTCTCGGAGAGCCCGGCAAGCTACCGAGAGTATCTCACCCGCACGGCGGAGCCTGGCAAGCTCCCCGTGACATATTCGATATGCCAAACAGAGTAACAACAAAGTCTCCAATGGAGACGTTACTGGGCCCACTCGAGCAAATCGACGATCAACGGGAGGGCCTTTACTTTTTACTTTTACTTTACTTCAGTGAATTTAAAGGTGAAAATGCTAAACTAAGAGAAATTACACCTATTCCAATAGTTTTATTTAAAAAGCATTTGTTTTGAAGTCACACGTCAAATATGAGTATACCTAGGATCCATGATTATTTCATCAGTCATTTAAAAACTGAAAAATTGTCATACATGAACATATACTACACATAGGGGACCTTGGAATTAACAGTCTTTGACAATTAATAAGAGCATCATCTAAATGGCCCTGACATTCTTTCGGTCAGTCAACTATGCCAAGTGGTATGAGTCTCTGACTTATTAAGCAAAATCTGTGTTTAAAAAAGCTGTGGAATAGAGAGGGGATTGATTATGATACTTATTTATTTTTACAGTCACATTTATTTTTGTGTATAATCATAGTGTTAGCAATTGTCGAAAGAACATGTTCCCTAATTAATCAATAGAAAGAAACAGCTTTTCTATAAGCAAAACAGAAACATCTAAGGAAATTCTTATGGGGGATGTAGGTGGGGATGGATCGGAGCCCAGTAATGCATCTTTGAGTAGGGACAGAAAGAAGAATAAAAGTATGATTTTGGAACTCTAATTATAAATATTTTAATTAAAATGTGAGTGATTCACTAGTTTCATGTGGGCTTCTCTAATTTCTTGATACTCCCAATCAACTTTTGCTTAGAGTAAGCTAGGTCTTTATAATGCAAAGAACCTGTGGTATGGTGAAAATTTACAATTAGTGAATTAGTTAAATCTAGCTAGTTAATAGCTAACAAGAATATCATACAAAACACAAGGGAGAGATTTATCTTAATCTTATAATGTGATAGTAGAATAATTTGAACATTTACAAAGTGATTGATGTTGATGCTAGAAAGCTGCACATAATAATGCTGACTTCCAGGACGCACAACAGACATTATCTGATGAATGGCTGACATTGACATTGCCTGTAATTCAGGGAAAGCCGTAGCATATACATGTATGTATATACACACACAGTGGACCCTACCTTCCTCTATCCCTGTTTAATTCTTCAGAATCTAGAAAAATGCTTAACAATAAAATAGAAAGAGAGAATAGCATAAGAAAACCAGTTGTTCTTCCTTCAGCTCGATACCCTTAACATAGCAAAATTCCTAATTTTGTGGGAGATTAATGCAGACCAGGCCCATTTTCTTTCTTTTGGATCAAACCCGGCAATGCATGGGGTTTACTTCTGGCTCATGCAATCAGGAATTACTCCTGGCCGTGCTCAAGGGACCATATGGGATGCTGGGAATAGAACCCGGGTTGGCCATGTGCAAGGCAAATGCCCTACCCGCTGTGCTATTGCTCCAGCCCAGGCCCATTTTTTTTCTTTTTTTTTCATTTTTTATAATTTTATTTATTGAATCACCATGAGAGCGGTTACAAAGCTTTCGGGTCTAAGTCTTGGTCATATAATGAAACACCCGTACCTTCACCAGTGCCCATTTTCCACCCCCAACAACCCCAGTATACCCCCATCTCACACCCTCCCCCTACCTGTGGGGTAGATGATTTCCACATTACTCTCTCTATATGTATATGATCACATTCAATATTTTGACACCAGACCCACCATTATTATTTGAGATTTTACCCCAATACTCAGATCTGCTGAAAAGGCAACAGTAGACAATTTGTTTTATATTGCTGTTTATGAATAACATATGATGTCGTGTGGCTGCAATAGTGGCCATGCAATTTTGAAATTTCAAAATTTTAACACTTAAATCTGGAGGTATTTCTGCCAAAACCTGCTGGGTTCCGAGATTTGTTCCTGAGTCTCTGGGATCATGGCCGTTAAACAGCTTGATGAGGGGCCAAAGCTGTTCATGGGTGGTGACTTGGGGTCTCGTTGGGGTGGGGAGGAAAAGGCTGGCTCCACCCCCATCCTGTGAGGACCTGCGTGTCTCGTCACTGAGGGCCCAAACCTGACTGTCCAGTGGTCTCTGGAGGACATCAGGCAGCAAGTCACTAAGGGGGAGCAGGCAGAGGGACAACACCCTTTACCTCCTGGGGTTGCCTGGTGACAGTAACCTACTGTGGGGTCTGGACGCATTTCTTCCAAAAGCCACTGGGTTTTGAGATTTGTTTCTGAGTCTCTGGGATCATGGCCATTAAGCAGCTTGATCAAGAACCAGAAAGGCCGTTCACAGGCCATGACTCGGGGTCTTCTTGGGGTGGGGAGGAAAGGACCAGCTCCACCCCCATCCCGTGAGGCCCTGCGTGTCTCATCACTGAGGGCCCAAACCTGACTGTCCAGTGGCTTCTGGAGGATGGCAGCCATTGGGCCGCCAGGGGGAACAGGCCAAGGCACGAAACTTATTCCCACCTGGGGTGGCCCAGAGCCGGTAACCTACTGCAGGAACCGGATGCATTTCTGCCAAAAGCTGTTGGGTTTCGAGATTTGTTTCTGAGTCTCTGGGATCATGGCCATTAAGCAGTTTGATCAGGAACCAGAGAGGCCATGCCTCCAATTATATAGCTAAGCCGGAGGTGGTTTGTAGGTGTGTCTCCCACATACCTAACTTTTGGCCGTTTACTTTCTTGGTAACTTTGCCCCAAGTTTTTGGGGTCTGGCCAAAGGCACAGCAGCAATTTGGGGGTATCTGGAAGTCTGAAGGCGCCATCAGGCTGCTGATGCACTCGCCTCACAGGTACAGATTGACCTGCTGGCGGCAGCATACCCTCACCAGGCCCATTTTCTTCTACCAAAAAACCAATCACTCATCAGGGATACTTTCTGCTGTGTTTCTCTATTAAAAAGAAAATTATTCTAAACTCTTTCTTTTTACTTATAATTGATTTTAAGTGATATAATTCTTAGGAGACAGGGCAAGATTCATGCTACAGTTTGAACAAATGAGCAATTCAGACTTATTAAAGGTCTCCAGGGATATGTTATTGTTGAAATGCCCATAAAATTTAATCCTGGCCATGAAGGTTCTTGAAGGATTGGTCTCTGGAAAATATTCAGGATAGACCTCCCCAAGACATGAGGGTCACATTAGCATGTGGATTTTTTTGAACTGAGGTCAACTGAGATCCTGCAGTGTCAACAAAAACTTTTACAAAGTCAGGGATCCTACACAGAATTAGGTCTCTTAGCAGAAATGTCCTTCAATCAGAGATGTCTCTCTCTGTATGGCAAAACAAACACCCAATTAAAGAACCTCTTCTCTGTCATATGAGTTCTTGTCCTAGGTTCCCTTCCTCTCTATTTGTAGCTTCAAGCCCCTGACCCACTTTCCAGATCAGAATATATACCCCAATAGTGCCTAATAGGCTTTGAAAACTGATTTTGAAAAATGAGATTCCCTGCACTACTTAATTAAATGTGATCCGCCCCCCTGCCACTCCCCCAATTGTCTGATGTACTTTTTTGTTTGTTTTTGGGCCACACCCAAAAATGCTCAGGGGTTACTCCTGGCTCTGCACTCAGAAATTGCTCCTGGCAGTGTTCAGGGGAACATATGGGATGTCAGGGACTGAATCCAGGTTGGCCACAGGCAAGGCAAACGCCCTACCTGCTGTACAACTGCTTCAGCCCTTCTGTCTGATGGGCTTTTGATTACTCAGTCAGTTGAAGAAGAAACTAGAGGGTTGGAAGATATTTCGTCTCCTCGTTATATGGTATATTTATGTCAGCTTTGCTATTCCTTCAATTTCCTTTCAAATGACTTGCTGCCTTATTCAAGAGGCCTCAGTGATTTCTGTCTTGGTATTTTGCAATGTTAATTCCTTTCTGCCTCCTAATTGGTCTGGTTTGGGGGTTCACTAACTAGCAAGATCTTCCTATCACTAGTTTTTTTACTCCTATCAAATATCATTTTCCAGAGTTCATCCTTGACTACTGTTCAATCATGTGTTGCTGGATGTGATACATTTTGAGAAATGTGCTATTAGGGAATTTCATGATGATGCAAATACCATAGAGTGTATTTACACAAGCCTAGATGGCAGAGTGACCCCACCGAGGCAATGTTGATATAGCCTACTGAGAACACCGATACATATGCAGCCAGTCATTGATAGAAATTTTAAGGGACAAGTTACTACATCCAGAAAAAACTCAGTAATAATTATCTAACTAAACTCTCTTTTTTCATTTTACAGTAGTACCTACCACTGCTTGAAGTCATCTCATTCATTTATGATTAAGTTACTTGTTCAAATCATTCTCTCTCATTAAAATATATACAGAATTAGAGCAGGGACCTTATCTGATACGTTCTGGTTATTGTCTTGGCTAGAATAGTACCTGGCATAGAGTTATACACAATATTTATTAAATGAATAAGTGATCTTCCCCAAGTGTTTCCAAAAGTTCTAAAAGAGGACTTAAAAAATCAACTCCAGGAAATGTAATTCAAATAAGTTGTCATTGTTGGCGGGTGTGTGTGTGTGTGGGTAGGGGGGTAGGTGCTGATGCTGTGGTTTGGGCCACACATCACTGCAGGGGAATTCTTTCTGCTTTGTGTTTGGGGGCTAACCCTGGTGATACTTGATACTTGGTGACTTTTCCGTACCAGGGGTTGAACCAGGGTTGACTACTTGCAACGCAAGCACCTTAACCCCTATATTATCATGCTGGCGCCTCAAACATGTTGTTTTATCTGTATTTTATTGAGCAGAGTTCTCAGATTTTACTTACACTGACCACTTTTTTTTTCTTTGCTTTTTGGGTCACACCTGGCGATGCACAGGGGTTACTCCTGGCTCTGCACTCGGGAATTATCCCTGGTGGTGCTCAGGGGACCATATGGGATGCTGGAATGGAACCTGGGTCGGCCGCTTGCAAGGCAGACACCCTACCCGCTGTGCTATTGCTCCAGCCCCACACACTGACCACTTTTATCTCCACTCAGAGGCTGGTTTTCATTGAGGTCAGTGAACATTGGCATCAGAAGTGAATATACACTTTTTACAGTTGATATTTAAGTTTTAGCATTACAGCCATATTTACAGCATTCAGCCGAAGAGAAGGACAACATGGAGGGGGGGATCCACAGACCCCGAAGGAAAAAAAAAAACAGGTTCCAAAAAGAGCCGAGATCATCGGGAAGTCCCAGATGGGGTAGGTACCGCATCCCGCCTCCCCCAGATGGAACTCCGGTGACCAGAAGCCTCTACAAGCACAGCTCGAGTATGCGGGAACTAGGACTTTTCCTCAAAACTGCGCGGCCACTTATGCGGCCGCGCGACATCTCTCTATATACAAAGTGATCCATGGGAAGTAAACCACCCAACGTTTCTCTCTGAAAATCATAGTTAAGTTTGGAGCACAGCCACAACCCCGGAAACACAAGGACTTAATGCATAACCCAGCAGCTTGGAGCAGAAAAGTGAACAGGCTATGCGTTAATCCAGGCCATCATGTCTGTCCGGAGGGGAAAGGGTGTTGCCCCATTCGCCCTCTCCTCTCTGGAAAGAAAGATGGCGGCCACATGGGAGCCTTGTGGACAGCAGGCATGAGCCGGGGGAGTGGGGGCGATTAAAACCTCATGGGAAGGGGGGCGTTCCGGTCTGTCCTTCACACCCTACCGAGGTCACCAGTTGCCCCCCACGAGCGGCTCTCCAACACGGCCACAGCCCCAGAAGCACAAGGACTTAATGCAGAACCCGACAGCTTGGAGCAGAAAAGTGAAAGGACTATGCGTTAATCCAGGCCATCATGTCTGTCCGGAGGGGAAAGGGTGTTGCCCCAGTCGCCTTCTCCTCTCTGGAAAGAAAGATGGCGGCCGCATGGGAGCCTTGTGGACAGCAGGTATGAGCCGGGGGACTGGGGGCGACTAAAACCTCATGGGAAGGGGGGCGTCTCGGTCCGCCCTTCACGCCCTACCGAGGCCACCAGTTGCCCCCCACTAGCGGCTCTCTAGCACGGCCACGACTCCAGAGCACAGAAACCAATTTCTTAACTATCTGACTTTCAGTAGAAATACTTCCAGGGTCAATAAGTAAAATAGCAGAAATCCAAAACCAACATTTAATTCTTGAACCCAGCTGTAGAAAGCAAATCACTTCACAATGCTTTTTCAGTATGTCTGATTTGGGGGGGGGGGGTAAACTCTAAATAATAGTGGTGAATCTTTTATTGAAACAATGAATCTAATCAAAGCAGATAGAGTGTTAACTAGAATTCATCTGCCCCACAGGGACTGGGAGGGGTGGGGGGTGGGGTTTTATTGGGGTTCTTCATGGTAAAAAATAAGTATTGGTAAAGGGAAATGTGTTTGATATTTGCATGACTGAGACCTAAACCTGAAAGCTTTGTAACCTTCCCCACGGTGATTCAATAAATAAATAAATAAATTTAAAAAAAAAAAGAAAAAAAAGTTTTAGCATTACAATGCTAAAAATGTCCAAAAGACCGCCTTTTTCCCCCTTGTTGGAATGGTGGCCATCACCTCAGAGCCTATTGGACAGTCAGGTATGAGCCGTCAGTGAGGGGGCAACTGTGGCCTCATGGGATGGGGGGTGGAACTGGTGCCCCGCCAAGACCACAAGTTGCCCCCCACGAGCGGCTCTCTGGCACGGCCATGACCCTATAGGCACACAAACCAATCTCAGAACTATGTGGCTTTTGGCAGAAATCCCTCCAGACTTAATTAGTAAAATATCAGAAATCCAAAATCATATGCTCTTCATAACCAGCAATAGAAAACAAATTATTTCACGATGCCTTTTCAGCAGGTCTGGTTGTTGGGGGAAAATTCCAAATAATAATGATGCATATTTTGTCGAAATAATGAATGTAATCAGAGCAGTGAGAGAGAGTTAAGTGGAAATCATCTGCCTTACAGGCAGGGGGAGGGGTGAGATGGGCAGTATTGGGGTTCTTGGTGGTGGAAAATATGCACTGGTGAAGGGATGGGTTTTTGATCTTAAACCTGAAAGCTTTGTAACTGTTCTCACGGTGATTCAGTAAATAAATTAAAAAAAATTACACAATAAGAGTTAAAAGCATTTGCAAATAAGCTAGGATTGATAAACACAATAACAGAATCAAGGAGTGATTGTAGAAAAAAAATGTTCAAAAGAAAAATTTTATCAACTACTTGAAGACAAGGTTATATCCTAAATAGACATCAGTAAATATTTGCTAATTATATATTCATTTATCTCTAGAAACTGCATTTCTCTTTTCTCTACTAGCATCATTTGAGGTCAAATTATCATAGCAGTGTTCACATAGATTTGTATGATAAGACCCAGATAGAGAAAGAGGAACTGAGAAAGAACTATTCAGTGCTTAACATTCTCTTTTTAGTGCATTCTCATATTTCAGCTGGAGAGATCTCAACAAAAGGCACATTTAGTTATGTGATATCCCACACCCCTTTAAAATTCACAAATGGCTTTTCATTATTCTTAAGTGAAGATTTAACATGATTTGTAAAGCCCTCATGATGATGATGTCACCCATGACAGATTTTAAAATGGCCATAATTTCTTCCATACATATCCATAGAAAGGAGGTGGCTATTACTCCTCTTTTCAGGGGGATGAGGGGGGTCACACTCGGTTGTACTAAGGGATCACTCCTGACAGCCTCAGGGGACTATATGGGAAGCCAGAAATCAAACACGGGTTGGCTGTGTGCAAGGCAACCACCCTACCTGCTGTATTATCCTTGGGTCCATAGACCCCATCTTGTTGACCTTAACAAACTCTATTACTGCTTGCAGTTTTATGAAACAGTGGAGATGATGTGCTTCCAGTGTTTGTACCCAGACCTCAGAAGATGGGTGGCTTCTTCCTATCTCTGGGAGTGCTGCATCTGGAACCTGGAGATAATTGATCGCTAGGTCATCTGTAAATGCAAGCTGTACTAGCATCTGGTCTGGACTTCAATCCTGGACAGAGGAAAGAGGCTAGGAGGCTTTGAGGAAATTTGATGAAGCTTTGGAGAACACAGAAAAAATGTATTCAGGGATTGGAAAAAAGGCACTCTTTTGAGTATTGGCAGGAAGTTTGGCAACCTTTTCAACTGTAGTCACATAAAAAAAATTTACCCAGCAAATTTATAGTTTTACTAAGGAGATTTAATGACAGAATGCTTAAAGTACTAGTTAATTTTTCAAAAAAGTTGCAATGGTAAATATGTATTTTAAATATGTATTTTAAAAAGAAATGTTACTTTCAAGTAAAATCTAAAGAAAGTATTGAGCTAGTAAGGAGTACTGAGCTAGTATTTGTGGCTTAAAAAAATGCTGAAAGGGCTTCACATTTCTGGTCTTTTCAAAGACAAAAGGCACACATAGTGAAGATTATCTCAAGGGGGTGGCTATAAGTACTGGCCTTCCCCCTTATTTTGATTTTTATTTGTTTTAGGGCCACACCCAGGCCTAATGGTCCCCTCAGCACCATCAGGAGTGATCTCTGAGCACAGAGTGAGGAGTAAGCCCCAAGTAGAGCTGGGTGTGGCCCAAATAGAAAAAAACAAACCAACAAAACAAAGCAACTCCCTGCCCCCCCCCCAAAAGTTCTTATGAAATAAATTGTCCTAGAGAAAAATGTCAAAGCCTCATCAAAATGTGAACTTTATTGAGATGGTAACTTAGACCTCAAACTTGAACGAGATGAGATTCAGAAAGGCTTCTGAAAGAGAAAATATAATTTACTGCTGAGAGAAATGTAAATAAATCTGTGTTCAGAAAATGAACCATATTTGACTAAAGGTAATTTTACGTTATTTGAATTTGTCCCTATTATTATCTCTGTCACTGTTTCCTGATCTGTGTCTGCTTGATCAGTAGAATGTGATTCTTGTCACTATCTGGGAACGGTTCTTGAGACTTCCTATCTCTTCCTATCTCTGTCTGTCCCTGGAATCCCTGAGCTTCCATTTCTAGGAGTGGCAGGGGTGGTTGGGCCACACCCTGCAGTTCTTATGGGCTGTTTCTGTCTGTGTTCATGCAGCTGACTCCTGGCGTGCCTGACTGGTGGTGGCGGCTGGTGTGTGATGCCAGGGATTGAACCAGGGTCTTCTGCATACTCGCAAAGTGTCTTACCTCCTGCGCTATCTCTCTGATCCCTAATGCAAGTCTTGAAGCCACAGAGCTGGAGGTGTGAGTTTGGTATGTCTGTTGACAATCTCAAGTGAGCCATCCTCTCAGCCATGGAAAGAGAAGGGCAGTGTTCCCTGCCTTGTTCAGGATTGGTGTTCCCAAAACATGTCACTGTAAGTGGATGATTTGGGGTTCATTTTAATTGGGGTCCAGCAGGCACATAAGAAACATTTACTGCTCACTTAATTATTTAGCACAATAAAAATTGGGAGTCTTATCTAGAATTAGAGTTGTTATAGAAATGACCTTTCTATTTAGTAAGGCCAACATATCTACACAGCAAGGCAAACAACTAATGAATAATGTTTGGTCTTTATCACAGGCTTCACCCTCTTCTGGCCCAATGAGCTCTCTCTCCTATAAGCCCTGGCTCTGATCTACTTCTTATCCCAAGATATATGCACCCTCCAGCTTCTTTCTCCCCACACCCCACTCCCCTCTCAACACACACACTTTGAGTTACTGTCTTCAGAATCTACATCCTGGTACATTCCCTATTATCTATGTCCTTAAATTTGTTTTTCTCCTACTAATCTATTTGAAGTTAACTTAATTGCTTGACAGGCCTAAGAGGAACCGAGAGGGAAGTTGTTTCTTTCCTCCCAGACTAAACCAAGGTGTCAGCATATGAATGTTGCCAGCCTGGATCCCCTAATAATACCAACCTCCAACTGAATATGGGATGGAAGAATCACCTAGCTAAAACCCACAGAAATTTGATACCCATAAAATCACAGAATGTAACACTGTAGTTTTTCCAGCTACTGTGCTTTGGAGTAATAGGTTTTGTGGCATCAGGTAACTGGAATGGAAATGTTTACATTCTCTGTGCTCTCCACACTCAACCTCATCAAGCAGTCAGTTTTTTGAATTAACATGCTCCTCTCTGGCCTTTCTTGATCCTTCAGCTTTTGCTTATGACGATTTTTCTCACGGAAATTCTTCCTGTCCCTCTAGTTTCTTTGTTACATGAAGTAACAAAGAAACTGAAGTAATTTTCCCATCTGATCTTCCTTTTCTTCAAAGGAGTGGTCTCTGATTATTTCATTTATGGCTATCTCCACTTTTAGTAGGAAATCTTCTTGATAACAGAGAGCAAGACTCCCTTTGATCACCACTGAATTCCAGCGTGGCATGTGTCTGGACATAGTAAATGCTGAATAAATATTTGTCGAGTAGATGAGTGAAATATTTGATGCAGCTGAGAAGGGTTCCTTTCTCACTATGGCCTTTAATAACTCTACCACTACTTTCAATAACTCTCACACACTGGAAACATTTGGATTCAAAGCCATCATAACTGGGAAAAGAAAGAGTGACTTAACACAAGGCCACTGTCCCAGTCTTGCTTTTGACTGTGGTGGCAGCTCAGCACAATTCAGTTGCTGAAACTCCTTCTTCCAACCCCCTGTGCAGGTGAGGACAGGAGGCAGAGAGTTGCTTCTGGGCATGTGTGGGCACAGGAGTGCAGAGAGGAAAAAACAACCAGTGCCTGCTCACTGTTGCGTACTTGTTGGCGGATGTAAGATGAAAAAGGAAATTTCCTAAGAATCTCAAGGAAGATATGTGGCTCAGAATTAAAAATTCTTTCTGTATCGACTACCCCCTCCTCTAATCCTTCTCTCTCTCTCTTTCTTCAGAGTGCCAGGGACCAAACCTAGGGTCTCACACATGCAAGGCAGATGCTCTACCCCTGATTTTAACTTATCTTTAAGTTTAAATTTAGAAATACATTTTTGCTAGCTTTTACATCTTACTCTTCTAAGTAAAATTGGAGGAAATAAATGCTATGTATATAAGTGCTGATATCTAGATAAAGATTCCATTTCCTTGCATAAGCAAGTTTTACTTCTGCTTTGGGCGCCATACCTGGTGGTGCTCCCTGTTCCATGCTTGGGGTTCACTCCCAGAGGTGCTTGAGGGATCATGTAGTGCTGGGTATCAAGCCCAGGGTTCCAGCCTTATCCTGATGAGTGGGTGTCCTTAGCCTCTCTCCCCATTTTTTCCATAATCCCTAATTTGGGTTCTCTTCTTCTTCCTTCTCCTTCTCCTTCTCCTTCTCCTTCTCCTTCTCCTTCTCCTTCTCCTTCTCCTTCTTCTTCTTCTTCTTCTTCTTCTTCTTCTTTTTATTCTTTTCTTTTTGGGTCACACCCAGCAATGCATTCAAGAATTACTCAGGAATTACTCTTGGCACTGCTCAGGGGACCATATGGGATGCTGGGAATCGAATCCAGGTTGGCCGCATGCGAGGGTAACACCCTACCCACTGTGCTATTGCTTTAGTCCCTCTTCTTTTTAAATTTACTTTTCTATCAATATGGAGATTATTTTGAAATAGTTTTCCTTAAAAATTTTCCTTATTGGGCCTGGAGAGATAGCACAGGGATTAAGGAACTCACCTTGCATGTGGCTGACCTGAGTTCAATTCCTGGCACTGCATATGGTACCCTGAGAACCCTTAAGGGTGATCCCTGAGCACAGAGCTAGGAGCAATACTTGAACACTGCCAAAAGTGGCACAAACCTCTCCCTTTCTTCCTTCCTTCCTTCCTTCCTTCCTTCCTTCCTTCCTTCCTTCCTTCCTTCCTTCCTTGTGCTTGGCTTAGGGGACTGGAGCTTGGGAAATTAAACCCAGGGTCCTCCCTTCTACATTCTTTGTATTTTGCCTTCCAGTGTGGCTTCAGGGGTGTTCAGGGGGTGCTGGGGGCTACTCCTGACTACTCCCATCTACTGGGCTGGCAGTTCAGTGCTCTAGCCCGAGGATTTGGTGTTGCTCGGGCCCTTGGGCCCTGGGAGATGGTCTGGTGCTGGGTGGGCCCAGGCCCTGTGATGGACCCCTGGGCCATCCCCTCCACCCTTCTCCTCTATTTCTTTATTAGTTTTGATGTTTTTGCTGTGAGTGAAATAAACCCATGTCGCTGTAAATGTTCTACAGTCCTGCTCATTTCCACTTAATAACTTAAATAGTATTTCCCTTGGCTCCATTATTTTTCTCTTCACAACATTCTACAATCAGTCCACAGGACACTTGATGTGTGGGTTTAGCAGGGCTCCAGTTAGAAAGAAAGGAAGATCTCCACAGACTTCTGCTAGCCTGTCTTTCAAAAAAAAACCCCTGAGAGAGTATCTGGGCTACTTGTAGACAGACATCCACGATGCCATTTTCAGGAGCTCTCACACCCCGGGACTTTGCCCAGCTCCATTGCTTGGCTTCATCCTCCTTCCCTGAGTGTACAATACCGCACTTGTCCCTTTTGAACATGGAATAGATTAAAGAGCCGGGCAAGAGGCAGATGTAGGCACACCTTTGATCTCTCATCCTTGGGGGTTAAGGGAGGGCAGACACCTGGCGGCTGCAGCACTGGAAACAAAACACAGGCCCAGACTGGAATTACTTTAAAGGGGGCCCAGCTTGAGCTAAAGCGGCAGCTGGGTGACTGAAGGACGCGGAGGGAGGAGCGCCTGGGGATGGGATGGGTAGAGCACGGGGGAGGAGCGCCCGGGGAAGGGATGGGCTGAGCACGGAGGCGAGGGGGGAGCGGGGCGGAGGAGCTCCCGGGGATGGGCTGGCCTGAGCACGGAGGAGGAGCGCCCGGGGATGGGATGGGCAGAGCACGGTGGGAGGAACCCCGGCGGAGGGGTAGAGGATGCAACAGAGTGCGGACGACAAGATTCGGACTCGCGGGGGATTGGTTTGACCAACCATTGATTAGGCAACACTGAAAAGAACAGACGGCTGTAATGAGAAAGGGATTATTTCCCCCAAAATATTGCAAAAGAGCCGTGCAGAAATGCTGAGAAGCAATTTTGATGGCAATTTAGGAAGCTTCCAGAGAAAGGATTTAAAATTTTTTTTCTTAGCATTAGTCTCTTACTCTGGAGGCTTTCCCCTTTGCCCTGGGATGCCGTGGCTAGCAGAGATGTAGTGTTCTTCTGACTTTTGTTTAAACTGCACTGCCCCCTCGTGCCTGCAGGCTGCGTTACACCACTACACAGATTCATTCTTACGCATTCTTCCTGGTACTAAGTGCGTTCTTATTGGCATTTTTACGACAACGGAGCTGTATAAAGCTGCAGATTTCAATATTCTCTGGGGTACGTAATTTAAGTCTCAAATATAGACGCGGTTTGACATGTCATGAAATAAAGTGTGTGTGTGTGTGTGTGTGTGTGTGTGTAGTGTTGGAGGGTTGGACCCAGGGTCTCACATGTCTGAAGCATGCACTCTAACGTTGAGCCACATAGCCGGCCCATGAAATAATCGTTTGAAATCAAGAATCCTTTCCACCCTGAGTGCGATTTCCTGAGACTTTCAAGTAGCTCTTAAATCGATCAGATGCAAAGATGCCAGTTTTTAATATACAAGTGGTTAGGTGAGTGGCTACACACTCAACTCCCCATATGTTATTTATTTGGGGGGAGCTGAGCCACGTGGTCAGTACCCAGGAGAGCATATGTGTTGCAAGGCAAGTGCCTTCAAGCCTGCACTAGGTCTTTGCAAGCCAGGTTTGATCTCTGACATCACATGTTCTCCTGAGCACTGCCAGCAGCAACATTTCCCACCCGCTGAAAAGAGCCCCCCAAGTAAAGCCAGGCAAAACAAAACAAAAGGGAGAAAAGAAGACTACATCGCCATGAGGTATCCTCCAAGAGTGTCACCTTGCATCCATCCCTGCCAACGCTGAGCTGACCGATCTTTAAGGTGTGGGTCAAGGGCAGTCTTCTGTGACCCTGGTTCCTGGGGAGGGATTGACCACAGGCTCAGAAACTGGTTTTTCAGCTGAAGGCATTTGAGAATAGACTCACTCTAGCCCTAACTCTTCTTTACCTCAATGTTGGCAACCCTCTCCGGAGGTCTTTAGCCACTCAGCTGAGTCCTGATGTGAGGAGAAAGGTCACATCATGTGCCACCCTCAGGCCCTGAGTATCTTGTTTGAAGTCATTTGTGAGTGTCATTTCATCCCTCTCCTTTCCCTACTAAGGTGGCATAAGTAAGCCTCTACCTCTATCACCTTGTGGCTTATTTTTCTGTGAATTCCCATAGGCACACAGTAATAAGCTGCTTTTTCTCTTGTAAGTTTGTCTTTTATTAGTATATTTTAATTAATTTGTTTTTTTTTTTTGGGGGGGGGTCACATCTAATGGTACTCAGGAACTAATCCTAGCTCTACACTCAAGGATCACTCCTGATGGGACTCAGGGGTGCTAGGGATTAAACCCAGGTCCTGTACAAGGCAAGTGTACCCACAATACTATCTCTCTGGCTCCTCTTTTGTTAGTTTCATTCACAGGTTTCAATGAAGTAACCTAAGAGGGTAGGGGAGAAAGTTTTCCTTCCTTAGCACTTTCCAACTTTGGTCTAACACTGGAATCAACTATCTTACTCAGGTCCTCAGAACTAGCTTGGCACCTTGCAAGAGGAAATCTTATTCAAGGCGCTGTGGCAGGGGATGGAGTGATAGTACAGAAGGGGGAGCTTGCCGTGCGCGCAGCTCAGGTTTGATCACCGCTACCCTCCCTCCGCCCATATAGACCCCCAATCCTACTGAGTGAACCCTGAATGCAGAGTGAGCTCTGAACATAGCTGGTTGTAGTCACCAAACAAAACAAACAAAACAAAACAAGGAGCTGTGGGGAGCTGAAGACCAACAAAAATCAGGAATAGAATGCTCTGTATAGGGGCCAGAGTGATAGTATAGCAGGAAGGGCCTTTGTCTCACATGTGACTGACCCAGGATTGATCCCTGCACCCCATCTAGTTCCCCCCAAGCATTCCAGAATGATACCTGAGTGCAGAGCCAGGAAAAAGCCCCGAGCATCCCTGGATGTGGCCCACAACAAAGAGTACTCCATGTATTATTTGATGTGTGTTAATATTTGAAGAGCATCTTTGAACAAGGGGTAAAAAAATAAGTGTTATATAAAAATAATTATTCATTGGGACCAGGGAAAGAGTTCAAGCACCGCTCACCATGTTCAAGGCGCTGAGTTCGACTCGTGGCAGTACCTGACCTCTCCCTTTACTCCTGCTTGCCCTTGTAGCTCCTGAAAATCACTAGAGGTGGCTCCTATAAAAAGTATTCACTGTGCGGCTGGAAGAATGGAATAGAAGAACGTACTTGCTTAATAAAGCAGCCAATACTAGTTTGAATCCTTGACACGGCTTATGGTCCCCTGAGTACAGCCAGGGGGCACTCCTGAGCACAAAGCTAGGAAGAGCTCCAAACCAACCAAACAAAAATGCTAACCTTTATGACAAGATAATGCAAACCAGTTTCTAGGACTCTAAGCCTTCTAGATATTTTTCTTATTTAGCACTATATCTTTCAAATCTTGCATGTATGATGTGGCAAGAATGAATATTATTAAAGCCAAAAATTTTCATTGTTGGAATAAGATCATCAGAATGTAAGTTATTTTGGCCATTTACTGCCTTTTTGAAGAACAGCTGGGAATTGTGTTTTTTAAACATGTGCAAGTCATATTCAGACTTCTGCAAAGTGGAACGGGTGTCTCACTGAAGAGAAAAATGGTGCTAATAACCACAAACAGTGGTGCAAAATAATACATCCTCTGGAAGCTTGGAAATATATATTCTTTTGAAAAGTAAATGAGACTTAGGAAATTGGACCCTCTGATGTGATTTCAAAAAGCACACACTCATCAATGAGCTGAATGGGACTGGCAGGACACACTTGGCTTCCTGGGAATTCCAGTGCATTCCAAGCAAACCTGGCAGTGGATAACTTCCTGGACAGCTGTTTCTTCCATTTATTCCCCAAATTCAATTTTTGTGAGTTGTCAGCTGAATCTTTATATGAATGTAATGCCCACCCTGCAGAAATAAATTCATCTGCAGTTTTTCATTTTCATTTGGATATGAATTGCAAAACTGTTGACTGGCATTCTCTAATTCTAAAGCAAAAGTGTAAGAGAATTATTTTCTGTAGGTGTAAACAAGCATATCATGTATTATGTTTCTGAGTAATTCCTAAGTAATTTCTATATTGATGTTTCTAAATGTTAAGAAAATTCTGATTACACATACTTGTATGAACTTTACCCTGAAATTATTAGTTGACAATTGTCAGGTAAGTAAAATGGTCACTATCTGGTTAAAAGTTTCTTAACAATAATTTTTCAAGCACACTGAGACAAAGCCAGTCTATTTAATTAAAAAAATTGTGGTTTATTTTGGGAGGGGTTGGGAGGACTACACCTGATCACCTGATAGTGCTCAGGGCTTATTCCTGACTTTGTTCTAAGGGACCACTCCTGGAGATGCCCAGAGAAATATATTAAGCGCTGGGGATCAAACTGGGGTTAGCTGCTTGCAAAGCAAGCGGTATAACACCTGTACTATTTCTCCAGCCCCAGTTAAAATGTTCACATTTAGAAGATCTGGAAAATTAAGCTACTTGACCCTTGTATGAAATAATTTAATCACCTATCATAGCTCCTACCAACCATTCAAACTCCTTTCCCTGGTCTGTAACATTCTGGGTTATTACTTTTTGCTTCATCTAAGACCCCTTCCATGTGATCTCCACCTTCTTGTTCACCAGCTCTCGGTGTCGGCTATACCAGGCTGCTTTAGTTAGTCAGCATCTTCCTCTCAGCTCAGCCTCTGGCCTATGCCATTTGCTCATTCCACACCTGGAATTCAAGGAAGACTTCCTTGAAGGAGCAATACATTATTCCTGACCACATACTTCCTGTCTGCTCTAGGATCTGGACATTCCATTCCTCTCTTTATAACACTTTATGAACACATATCTAGAGGAGATAATTGTTTGTATGTTACCAAATATGTCTCAGATTTTCTGCTCCTTGGAGTCAAGGCAGTGATTTCTTCAGTGTTATCAGGAGAGCTTTGGGTCAGCACACAACAGGTGCTCAATTATTGCTTGTATATAAGGGAAAAAATTCTTTTGGGGAGGAGGGTTGAACCACACCCTGAAGTGCTTAGGATTTACTTCTGATTCTGTTCTTAGGTATCACTCCTGGCAGTGATTGGGGGGACCATATGGGGCACTAGAGATTGAACCTGTGTTGACTATATGTAAGGCAAGTTTCTTAACCCCAAATTATACCTCTAGTCCTATAAAGGAAAAAGTTTTTAATATTGTTTTTGTTTTTTGGGCCACACCTGATGATGCTGAGGCGTCACTCCTGGCTCTGCACTCAGGAATCACTCTTGGAAGTGTTCAGGGGAGTTCAGGGGATGGTATGCAATGACAGGGACAAAACCCGGATCGGCTACATGGAAAGCAAGTGTCCTACCCATTATACATACTATCTCTCCAAACCCAAAAGTTTTTAATTATACCTGATTATTTTTCTTTGGGCCATACTCAGTGGTACTGAGGGGTCAGTCCTGGTAGTGCTAAGAGGGCCGTATGATTACCATGTCATTAAATCTAAGGTAGAACTGTTATTTTCATAAAGGTAAAAACATACTTTGAACTTGAACTCTGCAGGAGCTAGTTTTCTGAGCCAATAATTTCTTCCACAACATATACATAGCTGAGGGCGTGTAATGTGTAAGACGATCTAAGTGAAGACAATCTTGATGAAATTATTCCATTAAAAAGTCCATGTTACATGCTAGGGGAAAAGGGAGCTCAGATAGAGAAGGGAGCACCAAATAAAGGGTGTTGGGAGGATCCTCCCAGGATGGGAGAAGCATGCTGAAAGTAAACTATAGACCAAATGATTGCCACTCATTGCCTCTTTTGCAAACAACAACACCCAAAAGGAGAGAGAGAACAAAAGGGAATGCCCTGCCACAGAGATAGGGTGGGATGGGGGGGATGGGGTGTGGGAGGGATACTGGGATCCATGGTGGTGGGAAATGAGCACTGGTGGAGGGATGGGTATTTCATCGTTGTGTAGTTGAAACCCAAGCACAAAAATTTGTAAGTCTACAACTGTACCTCATGATGTCTCACTAATAAAAATTAAAAAAAAAAGAAATCAGTCATAGATGTTTTTCACCTTGTTCACTTACAACCTATTCCTAGTAGAGCAAGAATAATCTTTCAAAAACCAAGATTCATTTTCTAAAATCTAGAAGTGTCTCCTATTTCATTCAGGAGACCAAATTCTTCTAATTGTTGACAAAATCCTGCATAATTTGTGTTATTTATGAATTCCATGTCATTTTTTCTTTGGGATTATCTACGAGGTTTAATTTTGTTCAGGGGAAACAAAAGCATCATTAAGAAGAGAACTGTGGGGGCTGGAGAGATAGCACAGTGGGTAGGGCATTTGCCTTGCATGCGGCTGACCTGGGTTCGATTCCCAGCATCCCATATGGTCCCCTGAGCACTGCCAGGAGTAACTCCTGAGTCCAGAGCCAGTAGTATCCCCTGTGCATCGCCAGGTGTGACCCAAAAAGCAAAAAAAGAAAAAAACAAACAAAACAAAACAAAACAAAAAAACCCAGAGAACTGTGTTCTCCAGAAAGAAACTTGGAAAAGTTTATATTCTGTTTCTTTTCTTCCTTAAAAAAAAAAAACCCTACCACCATGAGTCCCAGTATCCTTCCCACCCCCCATCCTCCCATTCCACCCTGTCTCTGTGGCTGGGTATTCCCTATGGGCACTGGTGGAGGGATGGGTGTTTGATCATTGTATAATTGAAACCCACGCACAAAAAAATTTGTTAATCTACAACTGTACCTCATGGTGTTTCACTAATAAAAATTAAAATAAAATAAAATAAAGTCAGAAGCAATAAATAAATAAATAAAACATGCACTGCATAGCACCAAAAAAAAAAAAAGAAAAGAAAAACCCTATTATTGGCACATATCTTTCTGAGCCTATGTACTGCTTGTGCTCATGTGTTGCTGAGTGCTTGTGGCGCTCGAGTACATGTGTCATCTGCTTCTTCTCTCTTGAGATATGGACTTTTATACACAATGCTGGGATGTATGTTGGGGCTCCCTCTCTACTCTGGAGAAGCCCTTATTCTCTTCTGAGAATGTTATTCTCTTTTTCTGTTTCTCTCCTCATTCTTCTCTTCCTCCTCTTCCTTTATCCCCTTCCTCAAAACTTCCAAATAATATCTCTCATACTTCACAAAAAAATCTATTATTTATCTATTTTGAAGAATTCTTCCCAGCAGTGTGAGAGTCCCCATGGCTGAACCTGCTGTGCTGGGCAGGCCATGTGCTGCTGGGACAACATTCAAGGTGCATGCCAGGCATGTGCTCCAGCCCTCTGAGCTACCTTCAGGGGCCTGGTTTCTTTTCTGTTTAAAACAAATAAATTGTGGGTGCTGGGGGAGGATGTGGCTTAGAGGTACAGGTCATGCCTTGCACGTATGAGGCCCTGGGTTCAATTCCCAACATTGAAATAAAATTATGAGGATTCCAGATTTTTTCAGCTCATTTTAGTAAGTAAATGTGGTCATTCAGATACTGATGAAACAGGTACCAACAAGAATTTGCAAAAGTGCAACTTGAGAGACAGCACAGTGGGTCTCTTGCCCTGCACGTAGCCGACCAGGGTTCGATCCCCAAAACCCCATATGTTTCCCTGCCAGGAGTAATTCCTGAGTGCAGAGGCAAACCCTGAATATCAACGAGTGTGACCATAGAAAACAAGCAAAATAGTAAAGGAGAATTTTCAAGAGGGGTATCAACATCTTGGTGAAGAATAGCATTATCACCATTTCTCTTCTTCAGAGTACATATAAGGGGACTGGAGAAATAGTGCAGTGGGTAGGGTGCTTGCCTTGCACATGGCTGACCTGGGTTCAATTCCTGGAACTCCATAGGGGTAACTGAGTCCTACTAGGAGGTGTAATCTCTAAGCATAGAGACAGGAGTAAGCCCTGATCACCACCGGATGTGGCCTAATTTTTTTTAAAGGACATACAAAAATATTTGTTTAAAAACATTCATTTTTTAATTAAGGTTTTTTTAGTTTGTTTTTGGGACATATAATGCTGAGCTTGGAGGCTCCTCCTGACTTGGTACTCAGGGGTTGCCCTTGACAAGGCTCAGGGTATCATGTGATCATGTGATGTAAGGGATCAAACCCAGGGCTCCTACAGTCAAAGTAAGTGCTCTAGCCCTCTGAGCCACCTCTCAGTATCCAATAAGACAGTAACAACACAACTCCATCATACCAAGGTCAAGGAGATAGCTACCTGTCCATGCATCCACAGATGAACTCTAGCTGAGCTAACAGTGGCTTTGCAATATTTGAAAATCAGTGCCTGTGTCTTATGTACTACAAGACATGCTGTATGTTCTATATGCATACCAACTATTTCTCAATAAAGTTGGAAATAATAACAACAACAATAGTAACAACAATAATAAAATATTAACTCTTTGGGTAATGAGAACTACGGCATACCAGGGAGTATTTATGACAGGGCATTTATTACTAAGCACAAGGCCTTTGTTTTTTTACTTTTTGGGTCACACCTTGCCATGCACAGGGGTTACTCCTGGCTCTGTGCTCAGGAACCACCTCTGGCGGTGCTCAGGGGACCATATGGGATGCTGGGAATCAAACCTGGGTTGGCCGCGTGTAAGGCAAATGCCCTACCTGCTGTGCTATCACTTCAGCCCTGACTAAGCACAAGTTCTTATTCTGTAATTTGGGGAAATAATTTTCTGTCTTTCTTTCCTTACTCTGATCTGTTTGTCAATAGTGTGTCAAGAGAGTTAATTGCAGTAACGCAGTGAAGAGGTATCTTCTCCGGACTCCTTTTCTCTAATTCCTGCTTCCCTCCAAATCCATAATACTTCTTTGGGCAAAAGGTTGGGGGCCACATCCAGCGGTGCTCAGGGCATACTCCTGGTTCTGTGCTCAGGGATCACTCCTGGAGGTGCTGGGGACGATATGTGGTGCCAGGGATCAAACCTGGGCTGGCTGCATGCAAGGCAAGTGTCTTACCTCTTGTTCTATGTCTCTGGCCCTCACTGATTCACTTTTATATGCATTATTTCATCTCATCTCTACAGCATGAAGACAGACCACTGCTATGCTGTGCTTATGCTACTCTCAAATTCCATATTGGAATCTTAATACCATTGTTTTATGTCAGCAGGGGTGTTAGGAGGTGATTAAGCCATGAGGATCTCTCATAAATAGGAGCACCCTAATAAAGGGTCTAAGAGTGCCCCTTTAACCCTCCTGCCCTATGAACGTACCCTGTGAAGTTACCCTAAGGCTGCATATGAACCATAAATTAGGCCTTCAGCAGACACAGAAAACGACAAGGCTACTCTAACCCGAGCCTCTGCCTCTATTGTTAGAAATACATTTCTGCTGCCCACTGACCACTTGTTCTTGTATGTTTTGTTAGAGCAGGCTGAGGGTCCAGAGACAACAAGAAAACCAAAGATCAGAGAGATTAACATCCTGTGATTACTTGGCTCCAGGTGAGAGAGTTTGGCTTGCCTCTGACTTCTTCATAATCTGAGCACTTTACTTCTAGGAGAAACATGTTATGCAAACCAATTCCTTGGATAATAAGTTTATACATTTTCACAGTTCTTCATTCAGTGCTTTGCACATGGTAAGAATATAATAAGTGTTGAGCTTTAGTATGATGTAAAAGGTAAACATTCAGTTTGCTGACTCTGTGACTCTGTGTGTGTGTGTGTGTGTGTGTGTGTGTATGTTTTATTTAAAAAGTCATATCAGTCCAGAGAAATAACTCAGCATACTTTGATGTGGGAGGCTGTGTTTGGTTCTCAGTACCACGTGGTTCCCTGAGCACCACCAGGAATGAAACCAAACACAGAACTGGCAGTAGCTTCTGAACACCACTAGGTGTGACCAAAATACCAAAAACAAGACCAACCAACCAAACAGACAAAAAGGAAATCATGTCACAAATAATTGATTTTGGTTTTTCTCATTAGGGGTCTGTTTAAAAATCACTGACCTGGAGCGGGAAAGACAGTACAGTGGGTAAGTTGCTGGCCTTGCATGTCACCAACCTGGGTTCAATCTCTAGCATCCCCTATGGACCTCTCAGGACTTCCAGGAATAATTCCTGAGTGTGGAGCCAGGAGTAACCCCTGAGCCCAAGTCCTTTCCCCTTCACCCACCACCCCCCGCACCCCTGCCACCCCTCCACCTCTCCACCCCCCCCCCCCCCCCCCCCGCTATGGAGCATGTAACACAAGAGAAGAATTAAAATTAAATCTGAACTTTGTAAAAATATATATGGCTAAAAAACAGTGACCTGGTTTTGGCGTTTCATCTCTTTTCTCTTCTGCGATTATATCTAAGACATTTTATCTTTGCTTGAGGCAAGAGAGAGGGTCATCTCAGTCACCATTTTCTATGTCTCAAATGTGATTACAAAAAATCCTGTAAACTCAAGATCAAGAGTAATTAAGCAGTTCAAGGAAAATAATGAGTCCTTATCACCTATTGCCATAAATTGGGCAGATTTATGCAAAAGGAGGTAGTACATTGTTTTAACTTATAACCGTGAGATAATCTTTGCAATGAACAGCTTTATCACCTGTTTGTGATTAACTCTGAAGCTGCAAACCATGAACAAACCAAACTTTATACTGGGAAGACAAATTTTCAGAAGCTTGGTCAGAACACCAGTACTTCAAACTTAAAGAAATAGATCTTTTCTGTTACTAAAAGGATTATTCTACTTAAATTTTTTACGGATTTGTCTCTGCGTTGAAGCATCATTGATTTAAGATCCAACTGAGTAACGCTTCCTTCACCAAATCTAGTGCAAGACAAGCTTACCCCTGCAGTATCTTTTTGACCCCATCAATACTTACTTCTGCTACACATGTGACACTGTGGCCTGTCTATCTCTAGGCCTGGGCAGACATCAGTTAAAGAAGTTGGTCATGGAACAAGAACACCTATAACTGTCACTGGTAGTCAAAATTTAACTTTTGACTTTTGTGTTCTCAATCAACAAGATCTCTTAGTCTTGGCAATAAATGGCAGACTCTTATTTGCCTTCCAGAGTGATCATTACTTTTTCACACACATGAAAGTTACTGATTTCGGTGCTGGAGCTATAGTACAGCGGGTAGGGTGTTTGCCTTGCATGTGGCCGATTGAGTTTGACCCCCTATATCCCATATGGTCCCTCGAGCACCGCCAGGTGTAATTCCTGAGTACAGAGCCAGGATTAACTCCTGTGCATTTCCAGGTGTGAACCAAAAAGCACAAAAAAAAAAGTTACTGACTTCTACTCTCCTATCATTATTGTGTCATTTTTGTGCTGAGTTATCATTCCTGTTGTAAGAACTAATATCCCAACTAATTCCTGGAAGAGGCAGCCCTGTGCAGAGGCATGCCACCAGTGCCGCCTCTCTGCCGACCCAACGAAGCTCCAACCGATGGAAAGAGTCTCATGGTGGCTGTCTGCAGAGTTCATCATTCTCACATTTCAGCCTTCATGGATTACTACATGACACCTTTCAGCAGGGAGCAGAGTGTCTCCAGGAGAATAGTTATGTCCATCAGTCACAGGCTCCATTAGCTCCTTAGAAGACCTCCAAGTGATGCAAGGACAGGAGGATGGAGGACCCTTGGAGCACTTTGGTGGTCTGATAGTGCAGAAAGTTGGTACATCGAAACCACAAACATCAACACTATTGCAACTATGTTGTCAAAGTAAACATAGAAATGAAAATTAAAAATATAAAATCCTAGAGAATAAAAGTGCCTGTGTAGAGGCAGGCTGTGTGTGTATGTGTGTGTGTGTGTGTGTGTGTGTGTGTGTGTGTGTGTGTATGTGTGTGTGTGAGACAGGGGCGGGGGGGTTGGCAGGAGGAAAACTGGGAAATGTACACTGGTGAAGGGAAGGTGTTGGAATATTGTATGACTAAAACCCAATCATGAACAACTTTGTAACTGTCCATCTCATGAAGATTAAAAAAAAATCCTAGCAGCAAATAATTGATGGCACCATGTTCTTCTGACTTATTTTCAGTTTTGCCAAGGCACTAACACAGCATTTATTCACCAGCTGGCTCAGTTGAGGCTATAGAGTCTGTAGAGACCATAATGCCTCTAGCTGAGGGTAAAATATTCATGTACTTGGGTCAGCAGCCTGAGAGAGCTGCCTCTGTTGTCGCTATTCATTGAGACAGCAGGACTGGAGTAAAACCAAACAAAGAGGGTCCCTCCTGAGTGCTTTGGGTTAAAGGCAGGAAAAAAGAACTCGCCTCTCAGAACTAATCCAGGGCCTAGGAAAGGCAGGGAGCCCAGAAGACTGTAATGGTGCCTGCAGACTTGAAGATAAAAGAAAGCAGGACAGTTTGGTATAGTGCTTAAAAAATTTAGATTTCAAAACATTCTACTCTGTTGCCAGATGGGTTCTTTTCTTTCAACCTCAAAGCTTAGTTATAGAAGGTTAGGTTCTCTCCACAGATTAAAGCTGCCATGGATACACCCAAATCAAGGATTTTAGTTCTCTGACAATTGGCATATTTTAGTACAGAAATTCTTTGTTTTGGGGTCAGTCGAACTGTGTTCAGGACTTACTCCTTGCTCTGAGCTAAGGGATCACTCAGGGTGGGACTCAGAGACCATATGGAGTGCTGGGAATTGAACTTGGGTTTACTGTGTGCAAGGCAAGTGCTCTAACAGCTGTACTATCTCTCCATCCCTAGAGACAGATGTTCTTAATTAAGTCTACAAAAACACTCATAATATGGAACTCCCAGTTATGCTCTCCATTATTTATGAACATATTTGATGGGAGACTCGTAGTCAAAGCTTTGTCAAAGAACCACACTGACTCCATATTTCTTATTATCTACTTTAACTAATTAGATATAAAGAAAGTATTGATATTACTGAAGTAAAGATGAGAAAAGGCCAACTAAAGAGAAAACATGCACTCGAGGCGCCCTGAAGGAGGGTGGGTGAGACCCCTTACCCAGCCCCAGCAGCCGAAAGCCTCCAGAACCCAGTCGATGCCATGCTCATGGCTGCTCTCCATATGTTTAGGCTGAGCCTCACCCATGAGTGAATCTCCAGAAAAACCCAGGTATGCAGGACTTTGTGAGTGAGAACTCTGGGTTCAATGGGAACAGAGACCCTCCGCTCATACCCCCTTGTCTCCACTGACTTAGCAGTCATGCCCACAAGCTACCTCTGACTGGAACCAGATAATCTCATCATCAGCCACCATCCAGATTGCATGTCCTCTTCCGGAAGGGAGCATAACATGTTGCTCGTCATAACCATGACACCAGACCCTGCGCCAAGCTGTTTCACTTGGGCTCCCTGGAGGGGGGTGGATGAGACCCCTCCCTGCCCCAAGAGACCCAGCTGCTGCCATGCTCACAGCCGCTATCCATACATTCTTCTGAGCTTCACTCATAAGTGAATCTATTCCTGGAAGGCGCAGCTGCATTTGCAGCCATGCGATACTTCAAACTACATATGCTACCCATACTCCAAGATTACTGCACCATATTATGGGGTTCAAAGTAGGAGGCAACCAACCTTAGAGGGAAATATACTTTTTTTTTTACAGTTATGTACATAAAAATCACACGAGGCTCAACCTTTAACAACATGCTAGTGATCTCTTATAGAAGGGCTTAATGGCCCCTGGGTGAAACACAACAATCTCCATACTCTTTCTTCTAAGAATACTTTGTAGCATTTTCAGAGGGTTTTCATAACAAACAGTACAAAATATATTATTTTGGTTCTGCTTTGGGGCAGGGATTGGGGTTCTGGATGGAAACGTTCGAAATATGGTGGTGGGAAGGTGTAATGGTGGTGGGATTGGTGTTTGAATATTGAATGTAATGAAATATTGTGAGCCACTTTAAAAATAAAAAAATTTATAAAAAAAAGAGAAATCATGGAGATCAATTTGGATTCTACTTATAATAAGCAGTCAAAAAATACCCCACCGAAAAACATCGAAAATCTACAGGCAAGAATGGTTCTGATGTAGTTTTATACAGAAAATGAATTTTATTGAAACCTAGCCTGAGGATCTAAGGAGAAAAGAGAAGCCTCCAAATCTGTTGAGACAATTTTTTCATCTCTATTTGGGATGATAAATGATGCATTTAAGTTATAGAGGCCCAACTAAAGCCCCAAAATGAAATAATAAGTGCTTAAGTGACTAGGAATAAACATAGCCACAGCTTTCTCCATATGAAGCATGTACAAGTGATAATGAGGATGAGACAAAGGATTATATCAGAGAGGAAATGGAGTGTGAAGCAAATAATTAAGGAGTATTAAGTCACTGCATAGAATACTAGTCCCACTGGAAAAGGCAAACAGCAATGCTATGGTAGAAATGATGATAGAAAAAGTGATTTATTTTTGTTTATTTATTTTTGGTTTTTGAGCCATACCTGGTGATCTCAGAGATTAATCCTGGTTCTGCACTCCGGGATCACTCCTGGCAGGTACAGGGGACCGTATGTGGCATTGGGATCTAACCTGAGTGGCTGTGTGCAAGGCAAGCACCCACTATTGCTCTGGCCCCAGAAAAAGTGATTTAAATTCAATTAGTCTTTGACTGGGATTGTGGTACTGTGTTCTCTTACAAGGTGTAAACACTTAGTCAAAGTACTTATTTGCTAATTCTTTGTGGGGTGGTGATGCCATTCATCACGATACTCCATTAATCAGGCCAGGAGGCTCACTGCAGCATAGAATCCGCATAACTGATTTAACCTTGAAACTGTACAAGACTACAGACCACTCCATGCTCTGGGGCCTCTATGTTATTCCTAGCAGGTGCTTGAGGTCTTTTGGTGCCAGGAACCAATCCTGGGTCCTTCACATGATAGGCAAAGTGCTCCTAAGTTCTGAGCTATCTTTATGGAGCCTCCAAGATTCTTAAATTTTTTTCTTTATATTTTTGTTTTGGCTTGCGGGAAGGGGTCACATCTGGTAGTGCTCCGGGGACCATATCCAATGCAAGACAAGCATCTTAACCTCTGAACTATCTCTCTGACCCAAGAGTCTTAATTTTTATTTCTCTGTATGGTAGAACAAATAATTTCTTCTTCATTGGGAGAGTGAGTGACACAAGGGTTAAAAATAGAGGAATCAATGAAAAGCACATATTTTTTATGTTTTTTTTATATAAAATAGAGGTATAAATGAAAAATACATATTTTTTATATGTTTTAAAAACATATAAGGGACAAATAAACAGTGCCATTACTATTTGAGAATAAAGACAAGGTGATGTTTGGAGCCAGAGATAGTGCTAAGGCACTTCCTTGCTGTGGTTAGACCCATCCTGGTTGGATCCCCGATGTGTGCAGAGAATGAGCCAGGTGTAACTCTAAATACTGCTGAGTGTGGCCCTAACTCATTGCCTATGTCATCCCCAAACATGAGAATATGTTTTATTCAACTGGTCAACTAAGTTTATTCTATTGATATGGGAGACCAAGTATACAATTTTTATTTAAGGTAGAATCTTCGAAGTTGGAGATGCTGTGTTTTCTTTTCTTCTTTTTTTTTGTTTGGTCACACTAGGCATTACACAGGGGTTACACGTGGCTCATGCACTCAGGAATTACTCCTGGCGGTGCTCGGGGGACCATATGGGATGCTGGGAATTGAACCCAGGTGGCCATTTGCAAGTCAAATGCCCTACCCACTGTGCTATCTCTCCAGCCCCAGATGCCCTGTTTTTAATCTATGAAATAGTTTTTCCTGTTCAGACCAGGAAAAGTAAATGCACCCAAGATTCTGTGATAGGATAGTAGTTTTCAACTCTGCAGATAGAACAGAAGTGATTTTCAGACCACTAAGTCAGAAAAAATTTATTTATGATCATCTTCTGTATATTAGGATTTTAAAGTTTTTGTTTGTTGGGGAGCCCCACCTAGCAGTACTGGAGTACTACTGTCTCACTCCCTGGGGTGGCCATGCAGTGCTGGTGACTGAACCCAAGGTTCTTGCATGCAAGGCACGCACTCTTGTACTGAGAGTTCTCTTAGGCCTATTTTAAAATCTACTATGATAACATCAAAATTTTATTGAAGTATGCCATGGGCTAAGCGTCAGTAACTTTTTTTTTGTGGACTGGCTACAGATTGTGCAGGGACAGGGTGGGAGCATCCCAGCTATGCTCACGAAACCCAGGACCTGTACCAATTCTCAACCAACTGGGCTGGTGTTTCAAAGCAGGGCAATGCAGGAGTCATCTTGATGGTGCTGGGGGACTGCAGGGCTGCATTGGGGAAGGCTCTAGGGACTATGTGGTGTCAGGAATTGAGTGTGACTTGGGCACATACTTAACTGCGGGACTATCACCTTATCCCTGGTACTAAGTTTTGCAGCATAGCATCAATCCAAGGATGAGTTAGAGTAATTCATCACCTCTGAGAAACTGAAGGAGAGAAGGGAAGGAGATTTCAGGGCAGTTGGAGGCTTCTGAGAGATTTCAGGCAGAATCTGGAGAGAGAGGACTTTCTCTCAAGTAAACAGCTGCTGCATCTCAGAGCCAGAGAGATAGTACATGGATGAAGGTTCTTGTCTTGTAGACAGCCAGCCCTGGTTCAATCCCTGGCACCAAAATTGGTCCCCTGAGCACTATAGGAATTATTTTTTGGGTGCAGAGCCAGGAATGATACCCAAGCACCAACAAGGTATGGCTCAAAAACTGAAAAAAGAAAAGGAAAAAAAGGGAAAAGATACCGCTGAGTTTTGACGAAATAGGAAAAGAAAAACAGAGACAACTGGATGAGAAAAACCATGATTTCTGACAAAAGTCATTGCTTAAACCACAATGGTATGTACAAAGTCATTACCTGGCCACATACCAACCAAAATAGCAAGCAAAGACCTCAAGGTCAGTCAACATCTGGTAAAGTCAAGCAAATATCTGAACTCAGTGAGAAAAAGGCCCAATAACTATTTAAATTAATAAGAAAGCTACAAGAACAGAATGTGTGGGATTTTTCTTTTGGTAGTCATAGTTTAACATCTGGCATTATTTTAAAATGATTAATATTTCCCCCTAATCATATGAAATAAAAATAGCCATTGTTCATAAGAATCCAGAAAACTTAATAAATAATAACCACCTCTTCCTCATTCCTTGATGCAATTATTACCTTGATAAGAAGGTTCTTTGATGAAGAAGTGGATCTAAGCATGATGCACTATCAGCAACCAAAAGAGAAGAACATAAAAAAAATGATTCTCTGCTTCTCAGTTTCATAACGCACATCCATAGAGCTCCCCTATAGGTCCTCACTCAAGACAAGAACACACTGAGAGAGCAGAGCTGTGGCCAGTCCTAAAAGGCATGTGTCTTGCTTGTGCGATGCCCTGGGTTTGGTTTGTGGTATCTTTCACACACATAACACACACATAAACACACACACACACACACACACACACACACACACACACACACAGAACCTAGGGGATTTTTTTCTTTTCTGGGCCAGGGGACTACTCTTGGCTCTGTGCTGAGGGGTTGCTTCTGGCAGTATTGGGGGACCATGCAGTGCTGGGGATCAAAGCCAGACCTCCAGTATGCCTTGCAGATGTTCAGACCACTGAGCTCACTAGTCAGCCCTTAAGTGTGTGTTTTTTAGGTTGTTTCCTTATAGTGTCTATTCTTTTTGGCTCTCATATTTTCCTCTTAAAATGTTCTAATTTATTAAGATTATGCTCTACCACCAAGAGAACTGGGATTTGCTGTTCCTGCAATTCACCGAGATCAATGCCAAAGGTTCAGATGAACTCAAGGTGGCTGGTTAGCGAGATGTGAAGAAGAAATGAGTAACAACTAGAAAATGGGACAGTATTGGAATTACATACCAAACTGAATGTTGTAGAGAACTATGGCAGTTTTGTGGGTTTTGTTTATTAGGATTCCCCCAAAGCACCCACATAAGCACAATTCCTGAAAATGGGACCTCACTATCATATTTTGGGTCAGTTAATCTCCATAGTTGTGTGACAAAACAGTCAGTCAAAAGTTATCCTGAAAATTTAAATTCCTGAGTATGACTCTGAGGGAGTGAACATTTAAAAAAAATCTTTGTATTTATTAGCCTATGATAATTATAATTATTGCAATGTAATAATAAATACTGGCATTAATAATTCCATAATTCCTCCATACAACATATTTTTTAAAAGGGGTAAGGAAAATTGTTTAATATTTCACATAAAGAAAGAGAACCACTGGGGGTGGCGAGATAGTATAGTAGGTAAGTTGATTGCTTTGCATGTGGTTGACCTCAGTTCAATGCTGTCACCGCATGTAGACCCCCGATCATGACCAGGAGTGATCCCTGAGCACAGAGTTAGGAGTATGCCCTTGGAACTGCTGGGTGTTATTTTCTCCCCTCACCCCCCCCCTGCCCCAATGATAGAGAATCCTGGAAATCCTGCATTTTCACAAACGACTGTTTTCTTTAACTCTTCTTCGTGTGAAATGAGTTATCCTTGGGTGACCTCTGAGAAATTACTAATTATTTTAACGTATCATCAAAACAATACCAAGGGAAACAAATTCCTGCTGCTTACAAGCCGCCTCTGGTAATGTGATTTAGCTCGAGATCAAAGGTTAAGTGCCTCTCACCAGAGGAGAGAAGCAATCATTTCCATTATGCATATTTTGGGAGTGTTTTTATTGTTAATATCAAATGAAATGGATTTCTCTCTCTGCTTCCAAACCATTAATAGTTGTGTACAGGCATGCAAAAGCACATTATACAAGTGAGTTATGAAGTTCTCATGTTCTCCAGAGTTCAAATGCAGTTCTATCATTTTAATTAGCAGTAAATACTTCTGCCAGACACCAGAACTGTAAGACAACGTATCCAGTGTCACCTTCACTCCCAGTTACAGTGGTAGGGGAAACATTAACTTTCCCAGGTTACTCAACACCTCTCCCTCATTTATTTCCACTGACAGTGGTTCAGGCCCTGGGAAGTGAACCCCATTTCTACGGGACAGGGTCAAATGACAGTTTGACCGAGATGTGCAGATGGCAGTTGTTTGCAAGCTACTCAGCACTTTCAAGTTTTCAAAAGGTCTCCTGTTATGAAGCTCTTCTGCTACACTTGTGGGAAGAGGAACATTTGTTCTGAATTACCATTGTCAGCTAAACTACTTTATGAACTTCCTTCTTGGGAAACCAAGAAGTTGTGTCCCTGGATATGCAGTCAGTTTCCGCAGAGATACAGAACTAGTGAGTCAGGCAGAGTGGCTGGCCGAGGGGAGCCAGGTTCTGGGGTTCTGCTTTAGGCTTGCTGGAAGCCAGGCTATGTGGACTGTCATGGAGTCAACACCCGGGGCCACTAGTAAGGTTCTTCCATTCTATTTCAGCTGTTCTGTGTTTCTCAGAATAAAAACCATCCTATTTCCTGGTACCATAGATATCAAGGACTCACCATGGGGCTAAATATATTTTTTCTAGCACCTAATTTTATTATCTCAAGATATGCATACGGAAGAAATGCAAAAATTTTTCATTATATCATGCAGAGCCATAGACTACACAGAAAGCCTATACTACCATAAGGCTAATCACTATGTGGACATATGTCAGTCAGATTAGTGGTGCAGCAGCTTCTTGCCAAATGTCATTAGATGAAGAGAGAAGGGGAAACTCAGATATCTAAGTAACTGATATGATACAACTTGTTACAGGCTTATACTCAGTGCCACAAATCCTGTGATTTCACAGTTGAAATCAGAGTGTCCTAATGAAATTAAAAGGGAAACATTTTTCTACATTGACAATCAGTTTATTTGAGAAGCACAAAAAGAATGTATGATGACAAGAAGGCTACTGGGGGTGCATTTCACCTTTGCATCCCTACTGAGTCGCCTGCAGTAACTGCTGACAGAAACCGGTGCTCAGCTTCTGGATATATAAATGGTCTCATTTCATCAGAAGAGCCACATGCTCTATAAAAGGGGGAAAATGATCCTGTGTCTATCCGGGGTGAAGGCAGCTATTTATTCTGGAGTGTCAGAGTGTGGCATTCTAGCTAATGGGGACAAGGTAGGACAGGGTCCTGAGCCAATTCTTCTGAAGCAATTCACAAGGAAGTGAGTACTCTGGGTACTAAAGAGTGTCTCAATTCAAATACAGAAGCAAGAGGATGAAAAGGCAGCAAAGTCAAAGAAAACAGCAGCGCCAGGTGGAAGGGGATGAAATGGGTGCCAGCCCGCTGAGTTGGAAGCTGTTAGAGAATGTGGGGTTGACTACTTGGGCCTGGAACAGAGAGGAAGCTGCTGCAGATAATCTTTAATTTTTTTTCCTTTTTGTGTCACATCCAGCGATGCTCAGGGGTTACTCCTAGCTTTGCACTCAGGAATTACTCCTGGTGGTGCTTGGGGGACCATATGGGATACCGGGGATCGAACCTGGGTCAGTTGTGTGCAAGGCAAACACCCTACCCGCTGTATTATAGTTCTGGCCCCTAATCTTTGATTTTTAAGGGGTCCAAACTTCTGTGCAGAGGTACCTGGTGTCCCCAAGTCTCTGCCTGAACAAGCTTCTTGGGTTTCAGAACCAGTGGGGTGAGTCAGATTGAAGATCCTCTAACCCCCATCCTAGACATGTTTGGTTTCAATAAGGCAGTGGTGGACAGCCAGAAGGCTCAGACTCAGGAGCACACGGTAGCTGTGTGGAACAGGTAATAGCCCTAAAGGCTGAGAAGTCCTTAATCAGCGTCACTGGTTTGAGGGAGGGACAGAGAAGAAGAGCTGGTGATGTGGCTCAGTGGTAGAACTTGTGCTGACAGTAGGTGGGGCCAAGGAAGGAAGGAGGGAGGGAGGGAGGGAAGGAGACTCTCCTTCCTGCTACCACTCAGGGACTAGGAACTTGTCTGGGGTAACAGTAGGGCACAAGAGTCCACTATGGAACCCCGGCTTTAGAAATAGCCAGGAGACCTACATGCTAGGATATAGGCATGAGTCATTCAAGCTCTATGAAGGCAGGCACTGAGGAGATGGCTCAATAACTGGAGCATGTGCTGTGCATATGGATGTCCCAAGTTCAACCACTAGCTCTCCATGCTCCCCTGACCACTGCCAGGAGGGACTGCGGTGGACGTGACTCCCAAGCACCACAGATGTGGCTCAGAAACACAACTAAATAAAAACAACAACAAACATATATCAGTAATCTCCACGGGTGAAGGGATGGGCCAGCCTGGAGATGTGAGGTTGGAGCCTGACGGTGCTGCCTGCTCCCCAGTCATGCTGAGGAGAGGGACTGTCAGAAGGGGCCTGGGGCCTGGGGATCTGACTGAATCTTGGAGATGGGGTCATTAGGATAACCTGAAATGACTGTTCCTTGAGTGGTCATTGTCATCGTCCTCTTACTTCTTCTCCCAGTGGTGGTGGTGGTGGGGGGAGGGCTAATCCCAGTTCTCTGCTTGGGGCTCAGTCCCAGCAGTGCTCAGGAGACCAGGCAGTATTGGGAATTGAACTGGGGTTGACCACATGTGCCTTACACCTTCTCTGGCCTCCCTGGCCCCTGGGCTGGAAGTTTGGAGCTGACAGAACTCAGTGTCAGCGAGGGCCTCTGACCACTGCTGGGAACCTGCCACACTGACTCCAGATGCACCGGGGCAGCTGTCTGTGCACAACTGGGGAGAGAGCACAGGAGGGTACTAGGAAGGACAAAAGGGGGACGGGCTGAAAATGGGTCAGAGAAAATGGAGAGAAACTGCCAGAACGGCTCTTAAGCGTGAGAGGAGGGTCATGTGATGGAGAAATAAAATGAGGAGGGAGGAGAGAGGTCTGAGCAGAGTGACTGCCTGTCTCCCTCCCGCCGCCACTGACTTCCTTTCGGAGGAAGGAAGTCCATTTGACATAGCTCACCAGCGATGCACCGGTCTTCCCGAGCAGCAGCAACTGTTACTCAGCAGCCAGCAGGGGGCGACATTGCCTGCCGGCTGTCAAAGGACGCCCTTCCCTCGGGAACTGGTGTGCCCTGCATTAAACAAATGCCTCCCCAAGTTCTCCTTCTCACGCAGAGTCTCGAATCTTGACAGCTCCCGGAGCAGCAGTCTTGGCTCTATCTTGGCAATTACACCACCGGGAACACTAAGAATGCTTTGTAAAACCACAAGCACCCAGAAACAGATGCTTCTCAAAAATGTGAAAACAACACTGCAGTGATAGCAGATATGATTATGGAAGGTGAGTCACCTCACTGCATTTCCCACACCGTGTGTGTGTGTGTGTGTGTGTGTGTGTGTGTGTGTGTGTGTGTGTGTTGGGGTTGGAGAGTAGCTTCATGAGAACATAGGAACACTGGACTCCCTCTGGTGGGAAAAATGCTGTTTCCCACACGACAGAAGACAAAGAAAAGTGCACCTCTAAGTTCAACAAATCATTTTCGAGGTGCCCTGCTAGGTTTTCTTTCAAATAGTTGCAAAACCACTTTAGATGAAAACCTCTTGGAAGATTCACTGACTCGCACCCCTTTCATCCACCCCTACCCCCCAGCTGAGCAGCTCTTTAGATCATAGTATCCTGCAGATAGAGGGGAGTATTTTATTAATTAAAAACATTTTTTTAAAATTGGATCACTGTGAGATACACAGAGTTGTTCATGATTGGGTTTTAGTCACACAATGTTCCAACACCCTTTCTTCACCAGTGTGTATTTCCCACCACTAATGTCCCCAAGAGGGAAGTATTTTAAATTTGAACTTTATTTATTTGTTACCAGCTGATGTAAAAGTCATGGGCTGGACCACATTGATAAAGGGGAGAAGAACACCTATAGGATTTATTATGAACAGAAGTTAGGTCTTTCGGATATTTCTGATAGGAGCCTTCTGTAAAGAGAAGAGACATGACTATATGGAAAAGTAAATGGGGAAAAATCATATTTATAACACTATAGTTTGAGGTGCCAGAAATAGGAAAGAAAATACAAATGTGTGACTCTTTAAAGAATTAGTTCTATAGTTCAACTCACAAGCTGCAGATTGAGAATAAAGCTTAATAGATTAAAAATAAGCAACTTGTTTTTTTAATACAGAGAAATGCAGATAATTTGGTAGGGTTATTTTAATTTTTTGAGCCAAACAGATTTTGTTGGCATGATGATTTCAGCAAACCATCTGCAAGGCTATCTGAAAGGAATTTAAAATAAATGAAGAGGTTATTTCAGTTTGTTTTTTGGAAAGAAACATTGAAAACTTTTTAGACTACATGTCTCAGGAAACTTTAAGGGAGGGTGGGTGGGACGGCAGTTTTGCTTTGCTTTGTGTAGATCTGGATTGAAGAGCATTATACTTGGACAACAGGGGAGCTGGGTGTGCAGGGCTTTGAGAGGGCCTCTTAAAAGTATCACCTGTAGCAATCACTCTGCTGAACTGTCCTGAGAGGTTGCTTGCTTGAGCCATCAGGCAAGGACCATCAGAATGAAGCTGATCAGAACATTGTGGTCAGATGCAATTCCTAACACAAAAGGACTTTTCAGTAGAAAGGCCATGTATCTTGGCATAATTATTAATGATGCCATGCTCACTCTCAAGTGACCAGGATGAGGAGAAATTAAATGGCCACCCTACACTCAATACCAGTTCCCGAGCACACAGCATCCTATGAGCCTGAGGGTCGTGGCATCTTCATGCTCAGGATCAATGTTGGCGGACTCCAGTGGCACAGGATACCTGTCTTTCTTTCATTCTCCCTGGGAACTTCAGCCATGAGCAGCTCCGGAGCAAAGCCAGAAGGGCATGATAGAAAAACATGATAAAAATTATTTTCCTCAGGGGTCTAGGGGAAAGCTCAGCAGCAAGGTATGTGCCTTCTGAGTGTGAGGCTGAGAGCTCGGTCCCTGCTGCTGCTCACATGTGCCAAAGTGGAGTCTTGGTAGCTCACCCTGGACTGCAGTGGAGTATATGGTTCTGGTGCATGGCCAGGCGTGTGCAGACACATGACTGAGGTGTGACACGGCCACTAAAATAGAGGTGTGAGCTCCCAGACTAGGGGTATGACTTCAATTGAGCTTCCATATGACTCAACAATTGGTGAATAAGTGTATGAGCACTCCAGCGGCACCCCCATCCCCCATCAGCACTATGGTTTGAGTGTGCTCAAACACTGTCACTGAGTGAGCTCAGCCCCTGGTGAGCAATTGTGAACTTTATCCTTAAACATCAAGTTAAATATTATGATGCGTCATGCTTACTGTTGTGGAAAAAGAAAGAACCGAAGAACTAAATCTTTAGACCAAGGATGCGAGCCCCACTGCCCAATGTGCCAGCACTGTCACCAGTGTGTGAGTGATTCTCCCCGCTCCCCCCACCCCATAGAAACAACTGTAAAGGGAAGGGAAGTGGGAAATCTTTTTACTCTGTGTTCTTGTAGTTAGGAGAACATAACCAAACCCTCAAGGTACAAAGTTGACTCTGAGTGAGTGGGGAAGACAAGGCCCACATGCATCGAAATGAGAAAAAAACAACCTGTGTAGGCATGGAAGTGGGGAAAAAGAAGCACTCATCCATTCAGGCTTGGCATGTTGATGGCTCAACCACCTTGGCAAACAACATGAACACTTCTCAAAAAACTAAGAATTGAACTTTCATATGACCCAACAATTCTATTTCTTGGCATCTACTCCAAGAACCTCAAACTCTGTTCAGAAAAGACATTTACATTCCTGTATTCACTGTATAGCACAGCAGTAGGGCGTTTGCCTTGCAAGCAGCCAACATGGCCGACCCGAGTTCGATTCCTCCGCCCCCCTTGGAGAGCCCAGCAAGCTACCGAGAGTATCTCGCCCACACGGCAGAGCCTGGCAAGCTGCCCGTGATATATTCGATATGCCAAACACAGTAACAACAAAGTCTTCAATGGAGGCGTTACTGGGCCCGCTCGAGCAAATCGATGAACAATGGGAGGACAGTGACAGTGACAGTATTCACTGTAGCACTATTCAAAAAAGCCAAAATCTGGAAACAACCCACGTACCCAAAAACATGTGAGTGCATAAAGAAACTGTGGTATGCATACACAGTGGGGTACTACTAAACTCTCTCTATCTCTCTCTCTCTCTATGTACATATATAAATGAAATCATGCAATTCGCTACTACATGGATAGAGCTAGAGGGTATTATGCTAGGTGAAGTCAACCAGAAGGAGAGAGACAGATACAGAATGACCTTTCATATGTGGGAGATAATGATGCAGAGTAAGGGAACAACAAATGCTCCAAAATAACAGAATCTGGGAATGGTCTATAGAGTTGAGCTTGTCATGATGGGGAGATTGATGTGAGGGATGGGATTAGAGAAGGAACCCTGAGACAATGGTGGAGGGAAGTGACCTCTGCTAGAAACTGTGGGGTTGGAACACTGTATGCATGGAACCCTAGCCCTGGCAGCATTATAAATTACAGTGACTAAAATAAAATTTAAAAACAAGAAGACAATGACAAATGAAGACTTTTTGAGTGACATCAGTGACTTGAGGCTTGTCATGATGCTACTGCATAGATAAAGAGGAAGGAAAGAGTTGAGACAGAGCCAGGGCTCCCAGTAGAAGCATATGTTCCCTTACTGGAGGCAATCAACCAAGAAATATGAGGGAAGCACAAGCACGAAAGTGATATCTCTCAGCAGAAAACATTCCTTGGTCAAAAAAACTGATAGTTTTTCCCAAGACAATAGAGGAGGTCGTTGTACTGAGTTTGGAATGGGCACAAAGATAAATTTGATGTGAAATGGAAGAAAAGACCTAAGTTTGGGGAGGGAGCAATAATTTTGCCAGGTATTACAGATGAAATTGTGCATTAGCTATATGGGAATAAAATGAAGAAATGATCTGTTAAAAGCATGGTTAATTAATAAGTTAATTAATAAGACAGAGTGTGTTTGCTTGCTTCTGATTTACCCACATGAGCCTACCTATCAGAATATGGCTCATATCTTAATATTTCAGAATACATCACGGGTGGCTTGCCAGGCTCTGCCGTGCGGGCGAGATACTCTGGGTAGCTTGCCGGGCTCTCCGAGAGGGACGGAGGAATCGAACTCGGGTCGGCCATGTTGGCTGCGTGCAAGGCAAACACCCTACCGCTGTGGAGCAATAGCACAGCGGTAGGGCATTTGCCTTGCATGCAGCCAACATGGCCGACCCGAGTTCGATTCCTCCGCCCCTCTCGGAGAGCCCGGCAAGCTACCGAGAGTATCTCGCCTGCAGGGCAGAGCCTGGCAAGCTCCCTGTGACGTATTCAATATGCCAAACACAGTAAAAACAAAGTCTCCAATGGAGACGTTACTGGGCCCGCTCGAGCAAATCGAAGATCAACGGGAGGGCCTTTACTTAATATTTCATGAATCCATGAAAACAAGTTCTTTGTAAATATGTCAGTTTAAGAAAAAAAATGAAGAGGGGTCAGGGAGATAAGCACAGTGGTTAGGGCACATACCTAGAATGTACCCAAGCTGGGTTTGATACCTGGTATTACATGGTCCCCCTGAACATCACTGGGTACAGAGCTGGAGGCCCCAGAGCACTGTTGAGGTAGTCCAGGTAATCCTCAGCACTGTGAGATCTGAGCATTCTTACACTGAATTGCAGGTCTAGTGACTGAAAATCACCAGTAAGGCCCCAGGGTCTCCTGCTTGGAAGGCTCCCAAAGAAAGAAAAGACTGTTCATCCATGATAACCCCTACATACCACCCCTCACTCTGTGCTGTTCCATTCAGCCTCCAGCTATGCCAAAGACGCCGCTTTTGAAGTCCTCCTAGGAATCTGAAGGATGCATTTTAAGAATCCGCCATGGAGATCAGTGCTATTGAGCTGGCTCTCTGATCTGGTAAACTGCATTCGAATGTAAGCTGAACTGTTAGTGCTTGTAAGAAGGAATTGAATTCCTAACAAGATGCCAGTGGACTTGAAAGTAATTGCACATGGCAACTGTATAAAATGCTCTACTAACTTAAGGAGACAGATTAAACAGAGACTGTTTGCAGTCTCTCTCCTGCCGCAGAGAACATGTATGTTTAACTGGGTCCTAGATAATTCTGTCAGTCTAAAAGCAGTGCAAATAATGCAAATTTAGTAAATAGTGTTGAAATAAAAAGTTTTATTTTTGTGTGTGTGTGTGTGTGTGTGTGTGATAGAGATCATTTGCAGAGTGTTGTGCATACCAGGCATGTATGCTGGCCCTTTGATTGCTCTCTCAGCCCTGAGAGATGATTTTTAAAAATTGTGTTTGACTTAGTCCTAAAGTTTGGTTGGCAGAGAAGAGTTTAGTCTTTGTAGGACTGAAGTTCTAGGAAATATTTGATATCTTTTCTTTATCCTTATTGTTACCCTTACCTGCTATTTGTGTGTGTGTGTGTGTGTGTGTGTGTGTGTGTGTGTGTGTGTGTGTGTGTGTGTGTGTGTGTGTGTGTAGAGGAGAGAGACAGAGACAGAGACAGACAGAGACAGAGAAATTTCTTGTGTGGCAGACAGCATTGGCCAAGGATGGATTTATGCTTTTCTGGGCAATATGTTCCCTCCATAAATTCCCCAGGAGTCTTTCATTTTACGCTAATAGACATGAACTAACATCGTATCAAACTGTGTCTTAGAGCCAGAGAGAGATAGGATAGGAGTTAAGCACTTGCCTTGCATCCTGCTGACCTGGGTTTGAATCCCTAGCACTACATAGATTCCTTGACCAATTCCAGGGATCTCTCTTAAGCACAGAGTCTGAAGTAGCTCCTAGACACTACTGGTTATAGTCTCTCCCCTGCCCCTCTCCCCCACCAAGAACCTACAGTCAAACTATCTCATCTGTTCAGTTTCAGTTCCCTGGCCTGCAAATAGTCATGTTTTCCTTTTTCACTTGAGATTAATTTTTTATTTGTTTCATTAAAAGACATTGATAGAAAAGGCCAAAGACTCTTGTCAGATGGTCTCCACACATAGAACAAAATACCTACCCAGGTGAGCCTTTGCACGAACATTCAAGCAAGTGATGTGTTGTGTGCTGACACCAGTAGAACTGAGAGCACCAAATGGGAAAGCAGTGAGGCTATCCCAGGAGAAGGGACCATATAGAAAGGTGCACTGCACCAGGTCCAAGAGATTGAGTCTTGGGCCAGAGAAATGGTTTAGTGGTTAAGGCACTTGCCTTGCCTTGCATGCTGCTGACCTAGTTACAATCCCTGGCACCACATCAGGTCTTTTGAACCCTTCCAGGAGTAAGTAAGCCCAGAGCACCAGTGGATGTGGCCCCCTGCCAATAAAAAAGAGAAAAAATTCTACTTTAGCAAGTTCACACTGGGCTTAGGGTCTGGGATGAGGGCTGGACATGGAGGGAGAACAAATAATTAATGGCTAGAAGTGTTGGTTCTCATTCTGCTGTCCTAAAAGTTGAAGGTGCAAACCCCTATTGCTAACTGAATGGGTATGAATTGGATCTCGCTCTGTACTCACTGCCGTCTTCCCCCACCATGAGAAATGCCCCCACCTTTGTCTTTTGGAGGGGAACAAGACAGCAGGATTATCACAAGGGCAAGAATGGCAGCTTCTTTGGCAGTAAGCTAGCTGTACTGGGGAGCATGGGGTGTGCCAGGGGTGGGTTTGTGCCTGGTCTCTGCTTCACAGGGGGAAGCACTCTGTTCCCTGGCTACCAAAGGATCCCACTAGGAAACCTTAGTGGGGGCTCCTGCTTTTCTGTACCTGTTAACTCCTTGGGAGCTCTCCTTAGAGAAATACCTGACTGTTTTTAAATCTCAGTTATTAAGAGCTGATAACTGCCTGCATACTATTTTCACCAACTAACAAATAGGCTCTGATTCTGAACAGGCCTGTTAAAGAGAACTAAAGTGGGTGCCAAATGGTAGGTAGCTGGGGAGCTAATTATTGGCAAGCCTTTGTCAAGCCACAAAACTGCCCTTCTAATTACTTCTTGGCCCATTGTAGCTGAAATTGTAGGGCTCTCCAGCAGAGAAAACACGACAGCAAAGGAAGTGATACCAAGTTTTAACTAAGATACTTACCACTCTTTGCAGCTCAGGAAATACATATTTGTGTGGGTGCATTGACGAAAGAAGAAATTCTTACTAAAGAGAACTGACCTCTTCATTTGTTTGCCAGTTTGAAATCCAAACGTATAACAGTACGGTTATTCCTTTGATACTTTGCCTTACTAGCAACCTTCTAGTGTGTTTCTAATTGGAGCTGGAGGGGATTGGGAAAGGGATAGAGGTGGGGAAAGATGAAGCAAATATTTGCAGAAGCTCCATGATTAGTATTTAAATGTTATTATCTTCAATTAATCCTTTATTTATTTATTTTTTGGGGGCCACAAAACCCAGTAGTGCTCAGGGTTTACTCCTGGTTCAGGGATCACTCCTAGAGGGACTTAAGAATGTGTGCAAGGCAAGTGCCCTACCCACTGTACTATCTTCCTAGCCCCTCAAATTAACCCTTCACAGTGACTTGGAACAAAAATTAGGCATTGATTATTGGAAGAGTGATACAGGCAAAGCAGTACCTGAACCACCACAGGAGCAATGAGGCTTGGTTTTGAATCAAATCAGTTCTGTCATTTTTACCGCTCTGTGCTTCTCTCTCACCCTTTACAGCTTTTCAACGATGCAGGTAGTCACAGAGATGCACTGATTGGACCTACTCAGGTATTTCCAGAATGCTAATAGGTACCAAGCAAACTGCTATTAATCAGGCATCTGAGAAGAATAGGAGCAAGGAAGCAGAAGGATGAAGATAGGAAAATCCAAGATGGATGCAATCAGAGGCCAGTAGACACATTACCCAGATTAATGAGGTTTATGAAATAATTGGAAAGATTTGTCAAGCTGGGGGTGCTTCAGTTGTAAAGAGGAACTGAGTAACTTTTCCAGTAGCACGAGTATGTGCAATTTGCCTTTGGGGATAAAGTGAAGGCATATGGTCTGGGATAGAAGCATGCATGGTGGAAAGAGAATAAGCGGCAAACAGATGAATTGTGCTTTAGCTTATACTTCTATTCTTAAAACTCAGCTTTTCCTCCATCTTTCACCTGTTTATAAGCTTTAGTTAACTGTAAGTATTTGGTGGGTCTTTTTTCAGATGTACAGTGTAACCCGTGTGCTAAGCAAAACCCAGTGCTTGTGAAACAGAGCATGTAGGAAGCCTGGAGTGCTACAGATGTTCTATCTGTAGGGGTCTATGGTTTGACAGATGTGCAGAGTACCCACATTTGCTCATGGCATGTTCAAATGATGAGTGCTGGAAGCAGAACAGATCAAAATGCCTATTCATGAATGCTTCAGTTGTTAGATGGCGTCTCAGCTTTAGTCTATGTGGAATGAGGGAAAACTAACATATGGGAGATGCAAAAATAAAAAGCTTTTGAAGATGACTTATCATTTTGAGTTATATAGAAAAATATAGCCAAAAAAGTAGGGACACTATCAAGATTCTGCTCTATTCTGAAAAGTCCAAATGCTTCTGGAGGTGTGGTGTTAACACCAGAAATAGATCATGAAAGAACTTGATCTGAGGAGCATAAATTTTTTATCCCTCCCACTTGAAAAAAAACATGATTTTGATTCAGAACACATTTGAGGGCTGAGAAGTGTGGGTGTCCTGTTCAGTAATATCCTATTAGATCTTTCTATGGAAGCAAAACAAAGGAATACATGCTTTTCTAAGGGGTTTAGGGCTTCCCTGTTATGCAATTTAGACCAAGAAGAGTGATATAAGAAAAAAATCGTTATCAAAAACACACAGGTTTAAAGTCAACCATTATTAGTCACATCATATCAGAAGCTAGGTGCCAGTGGATGGACATATGACCCCAGAAAGAAAACTGTTCTTTCATTTCCAGTTATCATTTAAGTCCAAGGCAAAAACCTAAAAACAGAAGCAGGAAATTCTCAGTATTCTTTGATTGAATTCTCATCATCTTCCAATGCCACATACTTAGCTCAAATACTATAGACAAATGGGATGGAACCATAGTACAGTGGGTAGGGCTCTTGCCTCGCCCGCCATCCACCCTTGTTCGAACACTGGCACCTTGCACAGTCTCCTGAGCTCCACCAGGAATGATCCCTGAGTTCAGAGCCAAGACTCATCCCTGAGTACCACTGGGTGTGGCCCCCAAACCAAGACCGAACAAATGCAAATGATAGGTTGACCAATAGGTTCAAAAGTCTATATTTGGGTTTTAAAATTTGGATTTTTGTTTTTGGGTCACACTCAGTAATACTGAATGCTTACTCACGACTCTCCCTTCAGGGATCACCCTATATGGGATACTGAGGTTGGAACCTGGGTGTGCCATGTGCTATGCAAGACTAGTCTGGTGTATTATCTCTTTAGCCACCCAAACATTTATAGTGTTTCTATTTTCTTGCTGTTTTGTTTTAGGGCTACACTTCCACGGTGCTCAGGGTTTAACTCCTGGCTCTGTGCTCAGTGTCCACTTCAGGTGGGGTTTGGGGGACTATATGTGGTACTGGGGATCCAACCAGGTCAGCTGTGTGTAAGGCAAGTGTTCTCCCTACTATATTATCTGTCCTGTCCCTGAGTTTTAAAATCAGTCAACATAATAGCAATTTACTTTCTCTTTTCTGTTGTACCCCTTTGGACATCACAAAGTTTCTCAACATGTTGTAGAGATATTTGCACTAGGGTACAGCTGTTTGCTGTAACCTTGTCCGAGGCAACAGTCCATGTAAATTAGGGCAAGAATCCTTAAACTTTCTACTTGCCATCCCTTTTTATCCAAGAAATGCAATTCCGGTGAGTGCTGCCAGAAACACCTCAGATTCATGGTGTATTTGATTCTGAATTAATTTTTGGTTGCTGTGCTTTCAGTTTTATAGTTGCCAATTTTTTCATGACCCTAACACTCAACAACATGATTCCCATGAGGGGGTTCAACCCACAGTTTAAGGAGTTAGGAATAAAGTGCTCAACCACTCTTTTGCTCTGGGGGCTTTATTCTTGTCATGTTCCCATAGACAGTTCCAGAAGAATATGTGAGGAAATGCGTTCCGTTTCCCAGTCGGTGGGGCTATTTTGACCTTTCCCAAAGTCTCTGTTAAGGCTGTTGGAATGGGTAAGAAGTGATTCAGAGTGGGTAGAGAATTAGTACAGTGGGTTAACACTCACCTAGCACCACATGTTGTCCCCTGAGCACCACTAGGAGTGACCCTTGGGCATTGTCAAGAATAAGCCCCTAATGAAATGGCAGGAATAATCTCTGAGCAACTCCAGGTATGACCAACTCCTCTATACCTTGAAACAAAATGACCAAGAGCTTTGAGGATTTTTTTTTGGGAAAAGAGTAAAGTAAAGGGTAGGGACAGAAGAAGTCAGTATAAAGGCTTGGGAAAGAAAAGGACCAATGCTGAGATAAACATTGCCAAAGAACCCAGAGCTGGCACCAAACTGGATAAGCTTTATGGGTATTCAAAAAAGCAATACCCTGCATTTCCCTGCTCAGATGTGTCACACAGAGCAAGAGTTCTTGCTTGTTTCATTGTAAACTCACCAACATCATTTTCACCCTGAGAGAGAGTAATGGTGGTGAATATTTTCTATGACTCTGCCATTCTACCTAACACATTTCTTTCTCTATATTCTAAACTCATTCTCACCATTTGAAGCACACAGGTGGTCCACACTATTATACTAGCTTGTCACTGTGGCAGAAACTTTTCTCACCATAATTGCTTGGGGAGTTTTGTGGGCTGCCACACAACCTCTGAGGGCTGGTATTTGTCAGAGTATGAATGACAAAGGCATGAGTTGATATTTTTAAAGATTCTGTATGCTAGTTTTATGTAGCTTTTATTCATTTGTCCTAAAATTCCCTTTCCTTCCAAGCCACCTGCAACTGTCATTTTCAGCTTAACTGCCTCTCACATCTGAAGAGGGGAAAAAACAGAGAAACTACACAAACCTCACCTGCTATGCAATCAGGGAAGACAAATAAAGGAATCTTTATGTACACTTATACAAAAGAATTCATTCCTTTTTGGAAGGAGATACTATAATTTTAGATAAAATAATGCCGATATACTGAAAACTTCTTGGAGTCATCATGGGCAACCTCTTCCAACCTCCTCATACTGCCTGAAGCACCTGCAGCCCCGGCCACTTCTCACCACCAGGGCTATGTAAGCTCACCTACTGGCCTTGTTCCAGAGACTCATAAATAAATCTCAAAAGAGAGCAAGTAGCTACAAAAATTTCTTGGACACCTGGACCTGGTTGAGACCTCTGGGGTGACCGCAGGAATGTGTGTATGTGTAGGGGGAGGGGTCTGACTAGATCTTCGCCTTACCCAGCAGCCACACTCACACCCAACAGCTGCCACCATGCCTTCAGCTGGACTGTCCAATTAAATGTTCCGGATTTCCCCAAACTACCATACTAACATTAGGAGAACACCAGATTGGATGAACTGTAATAGAGAAGTCACCTAATCTTGACTAACAAAAACATTAACACAGAAGGCTTAACTTTCAACAACAGCTTAGTAAACTCTCAGATAAGGACTTAATGTCCCCATGGTGAGATACAACAATTTTCATAATCATTCTATTAGCCATTTAGTGGTAACAAGCAATATAAAATTAACTATTATGGGCCTGCTGCAGGGACAGGCTTGAGGTGTCATGCTTAGGAAAACAGAAACCATAGTGGAGGGAAGGTGATAGTAGTGGTGGGATTGGTGTTGGAATATTAAATGCCTGTGACAAATCATCATAAACAACTTTGTAAAGCACGGTGTTTAAATAAAGTGGAAAAAAGAAAAACATAGAAGTAATAAATAGTGATGTAAATCTTTTAAATGTTTTCTTACTAATATTTCCTCCATAGATATGACCAGCACCAACAACGTCTCTTATTCATATAATCTTAAAAATTAGATTCAGTACATCTGAGAACAGGTTAGGAGTAAGACTACCTCTGCCACAATTTGCTTATTTACAGATAAGGAGGAGAAATGTTGGGTTTCAACCTACATGGGTCTTTGGGAAGGGGAACTGGGGAGAAAGAGTGGAACCAACAATCTGAGAATAAAGGGAAGCCTTTAATGTTGCTTGATTCTTACTGTTACCCATTTCTGTAAGTTCTTCCCCAAATAAGAAATTATTGACTTCAAGATGGTGCGGGGGTGACTCCATCCCACTCTGAAATGAAGTGATTTATTTTCAGGTGCATGAAAAAATTAAAGAACTTTCTGCTTCTGTGAAGATACTCCATAGTTATGAAATTGACAGCATTCACTGAAACTGAAAATTTCTCAAGGAAATCCAACAGTTTTACAAGTATTAACGGGGCAGAGTGTATACATTTATGTTTTGGTGGCTAATTGCTAAACCACTGCTAAGCTCTGAAGTAGGTGGTATTAAGACTGTTTCTCATTGTTTGGGTCATTAGGTCCTTATCTGAATAGTATCTATAGACTGAAGTCAGAAGCTCACACTCTTGATTTAAGTTATTAGAAAGTATTAACGGGTTTTTGGAGTGTGGGCTTTGCTTCCTGATGGACAGCAATTCCTATTTTAGGATTTTAGGAATACAAAATAGAACTGATTTTGTACTATTATATTTTGTGTGGTAGGAATTAAACTCATGGTCTCACACATACAGGTGTTTTACTGACAAGCTTCATCCCCAGCCTGATAATTAATTTTATTTTTAAAAAATTTAAATTTTAGGCACATCAATTTAGTGCAGTGGGTAGGTGTTTGCCTTGCACGTGGCCGACCTGGGTTCTATTCCTACATCCCTCTTGGAGAACCCAGCAAAGTACCGAGAACATTGTGCCCCCACGGCAGAGCCTGGCAAGCTCCCCGTGGCGTATTTGATATGCCAAAAACAGTAACAACAAGTCTCACAATGGAGACATTACTGGTGCCCTTCAGGCAAATCAATGAACAATGGGAGGACAGTGCTACAGACAGTGTATATTAATGTTTCAGGAATGCAATGTAGATACATCACACTCAACACTCTCCATACATCCCTTTTTATCCCCTACTCCCTGAGCAAACCCAGTTCCATGGGCAGGCTTTCAGAGTCTGCTACAGTTGGTCAATGTTTATTCTTTTGGTAACTAATTTTAAATGAAAAGAACATTACTTAAGTAAGTTTCACCCAGATTTACATCAACATACTTTTTATTTAATGAAATACAGTAAATGTGTTGCCAATAAAACTAGAAAAGAAATTTAGGTAGCTGTCATTTGAATCTAACACACAAGAAAATTCCATAAGCTGTATAAATAGACTACGACTGGTATTTGTACTATTTTTTTGTAATGAGTTCAAATATTTATTCAGGAATGATTTTGTGTCTTGGTACTATGCTGAAAACCCAAAGACTTGGCATAGAAAGTAAAACGGCAAATAATCATTCAATAACCGAAAAGCCTGAGATCATGGGACCAAAGAGATAACACAGGACATAAGACCTTACATGTGGTCAAACCTGGTTTAAACCCCAGGCAACATATATGGTTCCTCAGCATTGCCAGGGGTCACTCCTAAGCACAGAGCCAAAAATATCCATTGAGCACTGTGAGCTATGACCCAAACCACCTCACCATCTCCTACAAATAAATGAGATTGTGCAGAAAAGAAAAATGGACCAATCCAATTGGAGAGGAGGAGAAAACTGAGCTATATATAGGTTTGCAACAGCAACCTTTTTTTTTTTTTGCTTTTTGGCTCACACCCAGTTGTTGCACAGGGGATACTCCTGGCCTTGCACTCAGGAATTACTCCTGGTGGTGCTGTGGGGATCATATGGCATGCTGGGGATCGAACCTGGGTCAACCGCATGCAAGACAAACACCCTACCTGCTGTGCTATCGCTCCAGTCCCAACCTTTTTTTTAAAAAAAAAATTTTATTAGTGAATTACCGTGAGGTATAGTTACTGACTTACAAACTTTTGGGCTTATGTTTCAGTCATAAAACCATTTTTAAGACAAGTTATACTCTAACCACACTACTCTAATCTCTAAAGCCAGTAGAGATTAGTTGAAAGACAAGAGATACTATGGCTTAGAAAAATTGTCTTTCTCTATTTCCAAATCAAAATAATTGAGCTGTTGTTTGGAGTAGTTGGATATTTTAAAAGTATGTACATTCAGAATGAAAAGGAAAAAAATACCATGTGGACAGGATAACTACAATAATGACTTCGACATAGCAAGAAGCCAATCTACAGAATGTAGGAACTAAATGTGACTTTGGGCATTCTATTTGTGAAAATTGGGTGGTATTAGGTGGGATATCCTCTGTATGGAAAGAATTGCTTTTGTGTTTGACAGGTAGATTATATCATATAATGGAGATGAAATAGCATTTGTCCAGCATTTTTCCTTCTAAGGAAAGCACTCTGCCTAAACCCCCTGCTGAGGGAATTTTAGCTACCTTGTCTGAAGAAGGAGGGCGGGCAAGAAAAAAGTAATAATTTTCAGCCATAAAAATAATGGCTGAAAATTTCCCAAATTGGGTAATTTGGCAAAAAAAATTAAAAAAAGACCAAATATGATAGATTTTCCCTCATCTCTGAGATGTTCTAAATTAGTTTTGGCATTTGAGGCAAAAAATAAATTATTTCAGGTGGCTCTCAGTGTGAGAGAAAATATTTAAGATAGCTATATTACAGCTGGGAAAGGAATGATAAAGTTCTATACTTCATTTAAGTGGGTGAAACAACAGCAGGTCTTTGAGGTCATAGGATAGTTTGGTTCTTGATTGCAGAGATACCTGCAGGAAACAGACCTGATAAAATATGAACTATTCATATACAGTGTGCTGATGTCAATATCCTGATTTTGCTTTGTATTATGGTTATACCAGATATAAACACGAGGGGAGATTTTGGTGGGGACTAAAATTGGTTACTCTGCACCACCTATAAATTCCTAAAATCTAGGATTGCATATTTTTTGATTTTTTTTTGTAAATATCCAGTGGTGATCAGGGCTTACTCCTGGCTTTACACTCATTGATACTCTTAGAAAAGGGATGGTGGATGACCTGGGATGCTAGGGATCAAACCCCAGTTGGCCAGAAGCAATATAAGAGCCCTACCCACTGCACTATCTCTTAAGCCCAAATCTAGGATTATTTCTTAATAAAAAAGTTAAAAATAAAGAATTATGGCAAGAACTTCCTTGAAAACAATAAAACAAACAAACAAAAAACCTTATTTTGTTATGATTCTGCGGCCAACACAGACATTTTGGAAAGAGAATGGTTGTTAGAAACAAAGCAATGGCTGGTGTAAACTCAATGAGTTTTCTTAAAATTTTAAATTTAGTTATAGGGTAGTAGAATAAGATGAGAAGAAGGAAAATATGGAAAAGAAGCTCATGGCTGTGCTTTAAAAGGAATAGAGTGGACATCCTATCTAGAAATTCAGGATGGGTTTCTGATGTTTTTAGAGGCTATAGACTTCAAAATTATGAAATAGATTAAGTAAAAGTGATTTTAATAATATCTGCATCTCAGTGAAAATATAAAGTATTTTAGAGATAAAAACTAATCAAATTGTCATAGGTCATTTTTTTTTCATTTTGGGTCACACCTGGTGATGCACAGGAGTTACTCCTGGCTCTGCACTTAGTAGTTACCCTTGGCGGTATTCAGGGAACCATATGGGATGCTGGGAATTGGACCCAGGTGGGCTGTGTGCAAGGCAAATGCCCTACCCACTGTGCTATTGCTCCAGCCCCATAGGTCATATATATGTATATATTTAATGTAGGAGTATTGCTATTTATTCAGTCATTGATTAGGCTGATTGAATTGAGCACAAACTCCACCTTACTTCTGTTTTTCCTTTTTATAAATTTATTTATTGAATCACAATGAGAGCAGTTACAAAAAGCTTCCGGGTCTAAGTCTCGATCATACAATGATGAAACACCTGTTCCTTCACCAGTGCCCATTTTCCACACCCTCATCCCACACCCTCCCCCTACCTGTGGGGCAGATGATTTCCACATTACTCTCTCTCTCTACTTTGATTACATTCAATATTTCAACACAAGACCCACCATTATTATTTGGGATTTTACCCCAACAATCAGATCTGCCGAAAAGGCAACTGTAGACAGTTTGTTTTTTATTGCTGATTATGAATAACATATGATGTTGCACGGCTGCAGTAGTGACCACACGATTTTGGAATTCCAAAATTTTAACAAGTAAATCTAGAGTGATTTCTGCCAAAACCTACTGGGTTCCGAGATTTGTTCCTGAATCTCTGGGATTATGGCTGTTAAGCAGCTTGATCAGGAGACAGGCCATTCGTGGGCGGCAACCTGGGGTCTCGTTTGGGCAGGGAAGAAAGGGCCAGCACCACCCCCATCCCGTGAGGCCCCACATGTCTCGTCACTGCGGGCCCAAACCTGTCTGTCCAATGAACACTGGAGGATGGTGACCATCAAGCCGCCAGGGAGAATAGGCCAAGGTATAAAACCTATTCCCACCTGGGGTAACCCAGCACCATTAACCTACTGTGGGGACCAGATGCATTTCTGCCAAAAGCCACTGGGTTCTGAGACCTGCTTCTGAGTCTCTGGGATCATGGTCATTAAGCAGCTCAATCAAAACCAGAGAGACCTTTCCTCCAATTATAAACCTGAGCCGGAGGTGGATTGTGGGTGTGTCTCCCACATACCTAACTTTTGGCCATTTACTTTCTTGGTAAACTTGGTCCCAAGCTGTTGGGGTTTGACCAAAGGTACATCAGCAATTTTTGGGTATCTAGAAGTCTGAAGGCACCATCAGGCTCCTGATGCACTCGCCTCACAAGTACAGATTGACCTGCTGATGGCACCATACCCACACCCCATAGGTCATATTTTTAAAGATAGTTTAAAATAGATATTTTCTTCTATATGTTAATCTATTAGAATTAACATTATCAGTAATATGAACTTTTCTTGCCTTTCTCTACCAATTATATTGTATAATATTATATTGTTAGAATTTGGATGCCAGAAGAACACCAACAGATGGTCAAAAAAGTTCTAGAGGGGCTGGAACTATAGGACAGCAGGTAGGGCACTTTCCTTGCATGCGGCTGACCTGGAGTTCAGTAATCCCATATGGACCCCCAAGCACTGGCAGGAGTAATTCCTGAGTGCAGAGTCAGAAGTGCACCCTGAGCACAGCCAGGTGTGGTTCAAAAGCCCAAATCAAAGAAAAAACAAAAGAGGTTTCCAAGTGTTGAGTTCAATGATTATTGATTTATCATTATAACACATATGAAGTTGTTTATTTGCCAATATAATAAAAATCATGATACTATTCATCTTGGTCTTCTCTTTTTTTGGAATGGGGGGAGTAGAGATGATTTGGAGCAGAGCTAGCAGTACATCTAGGCTATTCCTGGCTCTGTGCTCACTCAGGAGTGACCCTGGCAGTACTTAGGGGACCATATACAAGGCAATGCCTTAACACTTGCACTATCTCACAGGTCTCTGTCTTCTCTTTAACTGATGCCTAAACATCAATGTCAAGCATAATAAACACAAATGCAAGAAATTTGGATTTCCCTTTAAAACTAAATAATTCTGCTACCAAAGTGGCTGTGTAGGATTGTCCAATTGCTAATCTCTATTACATGTATGTTTTCCCCTTGCTATTATATTGATTTTTGTATTAAAGTTCTATATAAATTTGACCAAAAAACCCTGAATAATTAAGACCTAAAGTTACAAAAATATTTTTACCAAAAAAGTCATGTTATTAATTTTTTGGAGTAATTTCCCATATAATAAATATTCAAGGAGCCTAACTTTTAAAAAAGTTATTTTCTAACCACGTTGGTAACTAGACTGTCAATGCAAAACAGCTGTTATTCAGGATGAAATTAATTCTGCTGTTCTTTGTTTTTTATTTAGTGCAAAACAGAGACCCCTGATCATTTTGTTAGTTATGAAACAGAACTTACCACCAGCTTAACTCACATATGAGTTGACAAAAATTCTTTTTCCATTAAACACTATAACTAGATCAAGGGATTAGATATTTGAGCTTTTAAATCTAATATAATGCTAAAATGACAAAGTATATGAAATTTTAAACCCAATGAGTATTTTCATTTTATAGGCATTTTCCTTGTTCATTTTAATTTCTACTTTTTACATCTTTAATTTAACTTTAAACGGGAATTCTAGACTTAGACAAACTAACATGAAAACCATATAAAAATCACTTTCTTTGGGTAAAGAAAAAATGAATTTTCAGAAATTTTAATAGAAAACTTAAGGTTTCAGTTACAAAATAAGTATTTGTGGGGAGAAAGAATGAAAGAAAAGAGTTCTATCTAACGACTCTTATTCTTCAGACAGGTTTCTCTGAAATCATTTCTGGGCCTACGATACTATGTGTTTCTATATGGGAAAGAGAATTAAAAGCCTGATCTCTCCCTATTTGTGGGACATTGGTCAAGTTTCTTTGGTAAACTCTCTAAGGCTTAACTTTTTTTTTCTGTGGTGAAAATGATAACATGTTACATACAAGTCATGGAGTATCTGAAGTCATGGGTTCATCATTTTAATTATTAATAAACTAAACCAGATGGAAGGATTTCCAACTGAAGCCAGGGTAGAGTCATTCTAACTTGTAATTTTCACAATATTTCTATTTCAATGATTTCGTTTGAAGATCTTTTAACCCTAAAGGTCAGGGACCCCTGAAGACCCTTCAGACCCTTCACTGTTGTCCTGTGACAACCCCTCAGATGAACAATGGGGGCCCATGTTTGCAGGACACCCCAAGGCATGACACTCTGTTTCTGAGAGGAGTACGATACACTGCCAAACAATAGGGAGGTGAAAGCATAAAATTTTCTCCAGACTTTGTATCTTTCTCAATGTTGTTTGCATTTTACAACTTTATAATATTTCTGTTAGAAGACAGAACATCACTTTGTGTGAAAAGACAAAGAAAAAGCTATCATCAAAATTTTTTTTTTTTAAATTTAACAAAATTTTATTTACATAGTCTGTGAGTGCAGTTTTTCTACTAGTTTATAATATGAAGAATCAGTTTACAGTAGAATTTGTTGTTTTAAAGTAGCTGTATTTGGAAAAACTTCACTGTAAGAATTCTCTTTTGTTTTTGTTTTTTTGTTTTGTTTTCATTTGTTTGATTGTTTGGGGGCCACACCTGGCTATGCTCAGAGATCACTCTTGGTGGTCTCTGGTGGTCATATCGTGTCCAGAGAATTGAACCTGGGCCGGGTGCATGCCTTACCTGCTGTACTATCTCTTTGGCTCCTGTAAGAATTCTTTTTTTTTTTTTCCTCTGTCTTTTTTTTTTTCCCTTTATTTTATTTTATTTTTTTTAAAGTTGTAGATTTACAATTTTTTGTGCTTTGGTTTCAATTATACAATGATCAGATACCCATCCCTCCACCAGTGCCCATTTTCCACCACCATGGATAATATCCCTCCCACCCCCATCCCCCCATCCCCCCTGTCTCTGTGGCAGGGCAATCCCCTGTGTTCTCTCTCTCCTTTTGGGTGTTGTGGTCTGCAAAAGAGGCATTGAGTGGCAAACATGTTCAGTCCATAGTCTACTTTCGACATGCATCTCCCCTCCTGGGAGGATCCTCCAAACATCCTTTATTTGGTGCTCCCTTCTCTATCTGAACAGCCCTTTCCTCTAGGATACCCGGCTGGCCTCTAAGTTATGGAGTAATCCTCCTGGTGCTGATCTCAGCTATTCTTGGGTATTAATCTCATACTTTGTTACTTTATATCCCCCAGATGAATGCAATCTTTCTATGTCTATCCCTCTCTTTCTGACTCATTTCGCTTAGCATGATACTTTCCATATTGTACCACTTGTATGTAAATTTCATGACTTCATCTTTTCTAAGAGCTACATAGTACTCCATTGTGTAGATGTACCAAAGTTTCTTTAACCAGTCATCTGTTCTTGGGCATTCAGGTTTCTTCCAGTTTCTGGCTATTGTAAAGAGTGCTGCAATGAACAAACAAGTGCAGATGTCACTTCGACTATACATTTTTGCCTCTCTGGGATATATTCCCAGGAGTGGTATTGCTGGGTCAAATGGGAGCTCAATTTCTAATTTTTTGAGAATCGTCCATACTGTTTTCCAGAAGGGCTGAACCAGTGGACATTCCCACCAACAGTGAAGGAGTGTCCCTTTCTCGCCACATCCACGCCAGCATCGGTTGCTTTTGTTCTTTTGAATGTGGGCCAGTCTCTGGGGTGTGAGATGGTATCTCATTGTGGTTTTGATCTGCATCTCCCTGAGCTATCATCAAAATTTTCCCAAGAGTTATCAGTCAGTTTTCTTAGATATAAAAATAAAACAAGTTTCCTTGTCATTGTAGGTTTTGTTGTTGGTATTGGTGGTGGTGTTATGTGTGTGTATGTGTGTGCCGTGTGCATGACTGCACGTGAGCAAGCGCACGTGTTCAACTGCTCACACAGCAGTAGAAGTCTCTAGTTCTGCTTGGATGCTTGGAGTAATTAAAGGAAGGGAACCTCATTAGAGAGGGACAAGGAACCCATCTAGGCAGTTTCTAAATATTTATTATTAGATCTTATCTTAAATAAAAAGAGAAAAGCCCTTTGTTTAAAAAGTTTCAGACTGTTATCTGTGGCTTGGACTCCTGAACCTTTCCCTCTGAGCTTTAATGAAATGACCTCTTAATTAACTTAGCACCTGGTGTGCTTTCTCTGAACTTTAAGAAGGCTGCCAAAGTGGTCATTAACGTCAGTAAGAGAAGCAGCATTATAATTCCATTTTATGTGTGGAGAAAGTAAAGTTCAGATTAGCATTATAATCATGCACTAAACTATAGAACAGGCACCCAGATCAAGCCAAGGACTTTGGTGGGGAGGCTGGACCCTTATAGTAAATCTGTCCTAGCGCCTGGCCTTAGTGTTCTCACCTTAACATGTGTTTGCTACACCAGATCAGTATGTAGCTTCCTCAGTAAAGTGCCATAAAACAAAGTCTTTTAACTCTCCAGACCATGCAATCTCTTTAGCAACTACTCAGTGCTACTGTTGAAGAGTAAAAGAACTATAAAGTGTAAACACAGGGTTGGATGTGACTTTGAGCCAACAAAAAAAAGAATTATTTTTTTCTTCACAAAAATAACGGCCAGGAAATAGTGCAAAGTGGCAGAGAGTGTGCCTGGCATACTGAGGCCGTGAGACTGATATCTGGCACTGGAAGCTCCCTCCCCCAGTACTACCAGGTAACCCCTCAGGTTCTGGGTCCCCGAGTACCATCAAAGTTATTCTAGTGGCTCCAGCACCAGCAGGCGGAGCAGCATCACGTCCCCAGGCCCAAGTATACTCAACTCACCACAAGAACTGCTGGAAGCGACCCAGAAGCCCCAGCACTGCTGGTGAGGCCCCCCACCCAAAGCAAACAAACCCAAATAGTCAGTGGATTGGTCTTGGTTGGATTTGGTCCCACAGACTCTAGTCCGCAAATCTCCTAGACTAGATAATGTAGAAATTTCCTCTGCTAATATTTTATGATTTAACTTATTTAAATAGCAATGCTATTTCCATAGGCAAGTTACCTTGATGAGTCAATTATCTGTCAATTATGCAGATTGTGAAGTACTTAGAAGCATGTTATTACTTTTCTGTTGTTTGATGATGCATTAATCATAACAGTCAAAGTATGGAAAAACTATGTTGATTGGCAGGTGAATGGATAAAGAAGACATGGCATATATATGCTCCCCACGGGGGGATACCTCTGGTTCCTGCCTCCCTAGGCTGGAAGGACAGGAGACTAATACAATTCCATTGGCCTTTATTTTTTGCCACACTTGTTAGTGCTTGGGAACTAATCTTGACCTGATGCTTGGAGGATCTGAGGTCACCCCTAACTGTGCTGGGTCTGGGGACCACGTAGCTCCAGGACTGAAACCTAAGGCAACAGCACGTAAAGCGTGCCCCCCACTCCTGGAAAAGCCAGCCCTTCCCTCCCCTCTACTCCATGAACTCTGAGGAGCATCCCTAAGCATGGATAAGGAGAATGTAGCTCACAGACCAAACTTCAAGAGCAGATTAGATGAATAACTAACTTACTCTTTCCAAAAATGATTTCTGTCTAAAGCTTCTTTGAATAACTTGTCACTTTAAAGTGAAAAATGTTTCTTAAAAGATCAGAGACTTATATGTCATGATTATTTGCTCTGCATAGGGAAAAAAATTCATTCTTGAACAAGGATGTCATTGCACTGGCATGTTCCATAATTGGCAGATTTAATCCAATACTCTAAAATGGAGGTTGTGATTTATCTCTGGTGGCAAGTTTTACTTCTTCCTAAAAGATGCAGCTGAATGATGGCATGCCTGTTGTCCCACTGTCACGGTGGGAGTATCACTGCCTGTTTTGTTTACTTTTCAGTTGGGGTTCACATTTTAACCCAATAGTCCCAGCTGCAGCTGTTTATGTAAGAATTTATTCTGTCTATTGGATGCAGTGATATCTGGTAACACGAAACATCCCAGGTTGAGAGAATGTAAGATTCTATTACAGGAACATCCAGAAGCTGGCTCAGTGGCTTAAAGCACTTGCTACCAAAGTTCAAAACTGAGAGTTCAAATCTTAGTGGTGCTTGCATGCACCCAGATATTCTGATAGCTCTGTTTGTGGTCCCATGAGGAAGGACCTGGAAGGTGGGCCAGTGGTTTAGGAAGTGCTCAGGGCAGGTGTGAAGTTTAACTGCTTAATTCCTGGGACTGAGCCAGTGCCAAGGTGATCCTGGCCACCTCACAGTCTAGGTTTCTGGTGGGGAAAAAGAAAATATTTTATCACAGAGAAGTCAAAGAGTAAATCGAGGAATAGTAGCTGTAAGTTACTCTCTAACTCAGAGTAATTCTAATTGGCTCTAATTTGCTGGAACCAGACTCCATTAATTCTTGCTAATATTGCTGGAGGTGGGAAGATGTTTTGAGCAATTTTTAGGGACTTTCTCTTGCGTGGCATCAGACACTACTGTGAATCACAGACTTTTGTCAGTGATTTCATATTATTCAGTAAAGAATGGACAAAGCTGTCAACGAAAGGCTTTATGGCATATTTTACTAAATATTCAGCTGGATTGATTTGGCATATGCATTGTTGTAAGGAAAAGTTAATAACTGCAGTTGACAAAAATTAAGTTTAATTTTAGGCAAGGGGAAATTTAGGAAAAACAGAATCTGTGGTGAGTGTTCAAGAATAATGAACAAAGGAAGAGAAGAAAAATGAAGAATTAAAACCATGCCCTACTGCATGCCCGTGTAAATCTGACCGTGTATGTGGGGGAAATGGTTGACTTAGCATAAAGTCATTTCCTGACTTCCCAGATGAGTATAACAATAATAAAAAATAATAGGTCTTCCTTGTGAGGGAGTAGATGCTGTGTTTCTACAGAAAATTGTGTTTGAATTAATAGAAGAAGAAAGAAACCTATGGAAGAAGAAAATTAGCATGATAGTAATGAGGTCATGTGTGAGAGAAAAGAAAAGGAAAATGTGTGTAGGGTGTGTGTGTGTGTGTGTGTGTGTGTGTGTGTGTAAGAGAGAGAGCTACCCAAACAGCACATAAAAGAAATAGGAAGAGTTCAGTAAAAGAGAAATCTTTTTTCTCCAACTTTTAAACTCCTAAATTATAAAATATCTAATGATCTTATTTAGAATCTGCTACAAAGTTTTATCTACTTTTCCCCTTCTTAGTGCTGGGGATCAAACCAGGGCCTCATATATGAAAATCAGACACACTAACATAGATATCCTGAGTGAAAATATAGTAGGTAAGGTGCTTGTGTTGTGTGAGTCGACCTGGGTTCAACCTCCCATGCCCATGTGGTTTCCTGAGCCAGCCAGGAGTGATCCCTCAGCACCAGAGTGTAGCCCCCACCCCCTGCAAAAAAACACAAAATATAAATATTTCTCTGGCCCAAAGATTTAATGCTTAAGTTGTTGTAAGTTTTTTTTTTTGTTTTTTTGGTTCCACAAGAGTAAAAATGATATGTCAAGTATTTAATTTGATTATTATGAATGAAGTTAACAATTGTCCTAGGTAAACAACACCTTCCTGACGCTCCCCACCAGCAGCTGCAACCAAATTAGGCATTTGCAAGGCATGTGGCCCAGGATCAGGATGAGACACACCCATTCACTTCTCCCAGTTCAGTTACTGAGTGCCTCTGCTTAGGGCTTTTGACCAAGACCCCTCCCAACCAATTTACATTATAAATGGAAAACAGTACACCTCAGACCCTCCCAGTCTTTGACAGGATTTTCAGATGGGCGAATACTACACACACTAAAAATTATTCTGTAATACAAAAATATCCCAGACAAAATTTGGAATATCCTAATACTAACAAAATGACTCCCAAGTGCCTGAAATTCAGATTGAATTGGCAAGTTGGATTTCATCAGGTAACTGTATTGTTTGAACTCTCAAAACTGCTGGAGTAGCTGGGTAGCTGAGGTGAAAAGCACGGCCCAAGAGCTACCCAGCAAATGTGAAGGAATTATCTCTTAGGTGACAAAAACACCAAATCCTCTGAGAGGTGAACAGGAAAAGTCCTTTCCTGTTTTATTCACAACACCCTTTCCTGAGAGGAAGGAGGAGATGCATTTTGTGTGCTTCACAAGCATTTTCAGCACAAAAGACCAGTCAGCAGGCAATGAGGTTGCTTGAAGAGGCACAGGTCAGGCACTAGGAAAGGGCTCTGTGGGATGGGGGAGATAAAGCGTGCAACGCCAAAAGACACTGCGACAGGCACACCTACAAACTACACTCATGGCAGGATGGACAACACACAGAAATACACCCAAGGATGAGATTTTAAAAAGTTTTTTCATTTTAGAACTCAACCTTATTTAATGGATTCATCTTTTGTGTGGCAGTTCTTGCAGGATGCCTTAGGGAGGAGAAACGTGCGCAGAGTCTCTATTTGGAGATGCAGCTGCTTTGGCTAAGGCAAAACAGCCTCCTACCAACCCTGGGAGCTTAGTTGGCAGCCCTGGTGAAGAGCAAACTAGTGTTGTTTAGTCTTTAAGCAAATGCCTAAGATAAACTCGTATTTCATTCTAGTTAGTACGGGTTTTAACTCAGTTTAAAGATCTACATAACTCTCAAGCCTGCAAATGTTTAATAATTACTGGCTGAATAATAATTACTGACATTTGATATACTGAGAACCAAGATTGTACAATCCAATGTTTTGGCATCGGCTTCCCTTCTAATTAATTTATCATTATTTATTTTGACTTTAGGTTTTGATGATCTCTGTATTGGTGTTATGATGTGTTTAGTCATAAAGTTAAGCCTAGTTAAAATGGAGAAAATTTTCTTCTTGGACCCAAAGGTTGTAAATACTAAAAAAAAAAAAACCCCAAAAAAGCAAAACCAAAAAAATAATGAACACTATTGTACAAGATCTACAACTGTATTACTATATTTCTATGCCAGTTCCTGTGTCATAAAGATCAGTAAACTCTCTCTTCCGTGCCTCTCTGCTTACAAAGTTTAATGACATCTAGCTAAATTCAGTGTAGAGAAAAAAGGTGCTTTAGATATGTGATGGAAGGTTTTAAACAATGAAATAAGTCTGCCTTCTTCCATAATGAAAGAAAGCTCAAAAATTACTCAAGCAATACTGAATCAATTGTTTCTTCTTTATATTCTCTGAGTGGTATTTCAGGTCTTCTGTGAGAGTTATTTATTGGATAGCTTAAAATTTAAAAAGCACCGCAGCCCCATAATGTTCAATAATCAGGGTGTTTGAGTCACTTAGGGGGTTATGCCCTTCAAAGTCAGAGCCCGATTAAGGTGAGGGGGAATTCACTGGGGCCCAGATTGCTGGTGGGTTGCTGGGTGCCTATACTGGGAAAACCACCCTCTCCGCTACCCCGCAGTCTGTCATTTCTCGCTGTCATTTCTCCTGATGACAGGGACAGAGAGAGAGATGTGCTCAGAGACTGAGTTTTAGGCAGGCAGGAAAACACAGCCAGCAGTAAGCCCTGCCTTGCAGTATACCACAGGTGGGATTTTTCTTTCCAATAACGACTGGAAGATACGCCGTGAGTCTGTTGGGACAGTTGTCCCATGACCTGAGCGCAGAGGCCAGGTAGTTGGTGGCACACAGCCCATGCCCGGGGGTCACTCACCAGTGCTGCTCTGGATGGTCCTCACGGTGGTGGTGGTGCGCGGCGGGGAGGAGGACCTCAGGGACACACACTCGTCGTCCTGGGAGCAGCCCTTCTCGATGGCCCGCACGTAGCTGTGGCTCCGCATGCGGAAGCAGCCGGGCATGGGCAGGTCCAGGGCTTCCACGGCCTGTGACTCCAGCTCGCTGAACACTGATTCGCACACGGACTCGAACTGCCCATTCACTTCCATCTCGCTCACCTATGGGCAGAGACAGGGGAGCACAACACCGTGAACTTCCACAGCCGGGTACCTCTCAACTTCTACCTCCCCCTCCAAGAAAACTTCCATCAGTCAAGTGAAACGCCAGTGCGTTCTAATCTCGTCGTCACACATTGCAATGAATAGCATCTAGCGGGTACATCAATGAGTGGATGGAATTATGAAGGAGAGAGATGAGTTTTTAGAATGGAAGCACAGAAGGGCTTGGAGCCTTATTCCAGTGCATGCCAAGCCGTGAATTTCCTTATTTATGAATGAAAATTATGGCTCATAATTATAGTCAGAGTGTACATTTCAATGGGCCCATTAATAACAATAACTTTTTGATTTTCAGTTTGTAGGGTTTTTTTGGGGGGCGGGGCATATTTGGACTGGATTCATGCATCACTTTTGGTGATGCTCAGGGAACTATACACAGAGGAGCAAGCTAGGTGCCTTAAGCAACGTACTATCTCTTTGGCCCCAAGCACAAAAAATTTTTCAGATAGGATTTAAAAAAAATAATTGTGCCTTTGGAGGTGACTAGTTCACCAAACACATTTTAATGTTGACTGAAACTTAATTTAGTGAAAAGTACAGAAGCAAGCCTTATACTTTCTGGAAAGATACCCACTCTCTGTACAAAAATAGACCAAATCCACATATGCCAAACTCTTGAAGAGAATAATTATGATTCCCAAACAATCTATAACCCATTTAAGGAAAATTCCATTCTTCTTTATAATAGTTGATGCAGTACACAAATAATTTATAAATGAATTTTAAAATATTCCAAATGAGGTATTCTTTTTCTTGAATCAGCTTTTACTGACTTCTTCCTGGTACTTAGCTGGCACTGACTTTGAGCACTACTTGAGACAGATTTGTCACAGCAGGTGCTTCCTTTGTAACTGATTTTCTAGACAAGGGAGCATTCTTCAAGTTTCTGCTGTATTCTAGAACTTCAGAGTCTAATTTTACTAAAATCATAAATTAAAAATGAGAATTATTGAGAACAGACTAAATAATTCTCTGGTCATGAGTTCAAAGCCCTGGTGTCCCTCATGTGCAAAGCACAGTCTAAGCAGCTTTGCCACAAGACTGTCAGTGATACTCATCACTGTAAGTAATTTCTAGCCACACCACAGGCAGCTGTGTGTGTGTGTGTATCACAACAAAGTGTGTGACCCTCAATAAGCATCACCAATAATCTCAATCAGCTTAGACATGTACTGAGAAATAATAATAATTTTTTAGTTTTGTTTGTTTGTTTGTTTTGGGTCACAGTAGTTGTGCTCAGGGCTTACGCCTGGCTTTGCATTCAGCGATCATTCCTGGTGTCACCATGTCTGCATGCCACAGACTGCCCTTCATCTTCTTCTTTTTTTTTTTAAAATTTTAAGTGTAGGAGTATTGCTATTTATTCAGTCATTGATTAGCCTGATTGAATTGGGCATGAACTCCACCTTACTTTTTCCCCCCTTTTTTATAATTTTATTTATTGAAACACCATAAGAGCAGTTACAAAGCTTTCAGGTTTAAGTCTTGGTCATACAATGAAACACCCGTCCCTTCACCAGTGCCCATTTTCCACCATCAAAAACCCCAGTATACCTCCATCCCACACCCTCCCCCTACCTGTGGGGCAGATGATTTCCACATTACTCTCTCTCTACTTTGATTACATTCAATATTTTGATACCAGACCCACCATTATTATTTGAGATTTTACCCCAACACTCAGATCTGCTGAAAAGGCAACAGTAGACAATTTATTTTCTATTGCTGGTTATGAATAACATATGATGTCACGTGGCTGCAGTAGTGGCCATATGATTTTGGAATTTTGAAATTTTAATAATGAAATCTGGAGGGATTTCTGCCAAAACCTGCTGGGTTTTGAGATTTGTTCCTGAGTCTCTTGGATCATGGCCATTAAGCAGCTTGATCAGGAGCCAGAGAGGCTGTTCATGGGCAGCGACTCGGGCTCTTGTTGGGGCAGGGAGGAAAGGGCCAGCTCCACCTCATTCCGATGAGCAGCGCATGTCTCGTCACTGCAGGCCCAAACCTGACTGTTCAATGGCCTCTGGAGGATGGCAGCCACCAAACCGCTAAGGGGGAGTAGGCAGAGGGACAACACCCTTTCCCCCCTGGGGTGGCCCCGCAATAGTAACTTACTGCGGGGTCTGAACGCATTTCTGCCAAATGTTGCTGGGTTCCGAGATTTGTTTCTGAGTCTCTGGGATCATGGCCATTAAGCAGCTTGATCAGGAGCCAGAGAAGCCATTTGTGGGCTGTGACTTGGGGTCTCATTGGGGCAGGGAGGAAGGGCCAGCTCCACCTCCATCCTGTGAGTCTCCGTGTATCTTGGCACTGTGGGCCCAAACCAGATCGTCCAATGGCCTCTAGAGGATGGTGACCACTGAGCCACCAAGGGGGAGTGGGTGGAGGGACAGCACCCTTTTCCCCTGGGGTGGTCTTGCGCCAGTAACCCATTGTGGGTACCAGATGCATTTCTGCCAAAAGCTGCTGGGTTCCCAGATCTTTCTGAGTCTCTGGGATCATGGCCATTAAGCAGTTCGATCAGGAACCAGAGAGGCCTTGCCTTCAGTTATATAGCTGAGCTGGAGGTGGTTTGTGGGTATGTCTCCCACATTCCTAACTTTTGGCCATTTGCTTTCTTGGTAAACTTTGCCCCAAGTTGTTTGGGGTCTGACCAAAGGCACAGCAGAAATTTTGTGGTATCTGAAAGTCTGAAGGCACCATCAGGCTGCTGATGTACTCACCTCACAGGTACAGATTGACCTGCTGGCTGCACCATACCCCCCGCTCCTCATTTTCTTGAGTGCATTTTGCAGTCTTCCAAGTCACCATACCTGCAAGTGGTGACTACCCCCCTACTCCCCGCTTTGCCATGTCTGCAAGCCACAAGCCCTGCTATGCAGTGTCTGCATGTCAGGGATGAGTGGAATGGAACTCAGGTTGGCTGCATGCAAGGCAAGTGACCTACCTGCTGTACTATTGCTCTGGTCCAGAAAATAATCACATTTTTCACTGCTCATTTTAAGCTCTCTGAATATTCACTCTAATAATGGCTAATTTCTTTAAGCTTTAGATGAAAGTGACCAATTACCATCAGGCATAGTTAGTGTCAGATAGACATGTTTTCCTTAATGATAATTATTTATAGTTTCAAATACTATTTCCAGACTTGGATTAATAGTGTTGTGGCTTAGAGCCTCATAAGCCTCTGGTCATGAGTTCAAACCCTTGGTGTCTCTCATGTGCGAAGCACAGTCTAGGAAGCTCTGCTGTTTGAGCCTGGCCACAAGACTCTCTGTGATCCCCTTCACTGTAAGTGATTTCTAGCTACACCACAGCCAGGTGTGTGTGTGTGTGTGTGTGTGTGTGTTGTATCACAACAAAATGTGTAACCTCCAAATATGCATCACCAATAATCACAATCAGAAATAGAAAATTTGTGTCATGGCCACGAAGTGTGATGTCTGGTGAACAATGTGTGAGAGTGCTGCCACCCTCAGAGAGCACCGTGACCATAATACGTGCCTCAGGGAATATGTATGCATGGACCATGGCCTGATGTGGAACCTCTGTGAAGGCCATCACTGCAAATGTGTGAACAGCACAACAAAGTGCATGTGTAGTCCCTGGTCATCCCAACAACAATGTGGTAACAGAGAAGAGGAGGGAGGAGCTAGAGATGGAATTTTTTAAAAAGTATTTTATACATTTTGTCTGATTTGATATAAAATTACTGCTTGTTTTCAAGTTCATAATTAAAGGTGTAAATATTAAAAATTAAATATGTATTTACACATAACATTAATTTTAAATTTTAACCATCTGGGGGGCCACACCTGGTGGTACTCAAGGTTTACTCCTGACTCTGTGCTCAGGAGACACTGCTGGCAGGCTTGGGACTACATGGGATGCCATGCACAAAAATTAAATTAAAATAGATTAAAGACCTTGGTGCCAGAACCCCTGAACCCATACGGTACATAGAAAAAAATGTAGGCAGAACTACCCATGACATTGAAGCTTAAAGGCATTTTCAAGGATAAAACACCACTGACAAGCAAGTGGAAGCAAGAATAAACAAATGGGACTACATTAAACTCAGAAGCTTCTGCACTTCAAAGGAAACAATGACCAGAATACAAAGATAGCCCATAGAATTGGAAAAATTATCTCCTATCACACTCATCTGATGTGGGGTTAATATCCATTACATATAAGGCACCACTGCAAGAAAACAAACAACCCTATCAAAAAATGGGAGTAGAGATGAACAGAAACGTCATCAAAGAAGAAATACAAATGCCTAAAGGCACATGAGTAAGTGCTCTATGTTAGTAGTTATCAGGAAGGTGCAAATCAAAACAACAATGATGTATCTCACATCCCAGAGACTGGCACACCTCAAAAAGAACCACCAATGAGGGCACAGATACAGGGAGAAAGGGGATCTCATTTACTGATGGTAGGAATGCTGACTGGTCCAGTCTTTCTGGAAAACAATATGGACATTCCTCAAAAAACTAGGAATTTGAGCTTCTATAAAAGACCCAATGATACCACTCCTGGGAATACACAGTGGCCCCAAAACACAATGCAAGAAAACTATCTGTGTTCCATGTTTATTGTAGGACTATTCAGAATAGCTGGAAACTGTAAATAATCCAAGTGCCCAAGAACAGATGAGTGGATAAAGAAACTATGGCATATCTACACAAAGAACACTATAAAGCTGTCATGAAAAATGAAGTAATAAAATTTGCTTGTACATAGATGGACATGGAGAGTATCATGCTGAATGTCAGAGAGAGAGAGAGGGACAAATATGGAATAATTGCACTCATTTGTGGGATATATATGTATATTATATATATTTTGTGGGATAACACATACATAATATATATAAAATGCAAAGACAGTAGAACAAAAGGACTAGTCCATGGTAGGAAGCTTGCCACAAAGGGGGAGGGGGAGGGCAGTTAGGACAGAGAAGAGACCACTATGACAAACATAGTTGGAAATGATCATTCTGGACAAAAACTGAGTGCTGAAAGGAGGGAAAGAGATATGCATGATACCCTTTCAATAATAGTACTGCAAACCACAGTGCCTAAAGTGGAAATGAAAGGGCTGGGGGAGTATCTGCCATAGAGACAGGCCATGGGGGAGAGAATGGGGGGGGAGGGCAGGAAAGAAACGGGGACACTGGTGGTAGGAAATGTGCACAGGTGAAGGGGATGGGTCTTGGAACATTGTATAATTGAGCTGAAACTCAATCATGAAAACATTGTAAATGTATATTTCATGGTGATTAAATAAAAATTAAAACAAATATGAATTATAATTTTACTGGATGGGGTTCAGACAGTAGACAACAAACCATAGAGGGAAATATATCATATATATACATATATATATGCCTCTTGAAGAGCCCAGGAAGTTACCTGCCTGCACAGCAGAGCCTGGCAAGATACCCGTGGCATATTTGATATGCCAAAAACAGTAACAATAATGGGTCTCATTCCCCTGACCCTGAAAGAGCCTTCAATATGGCAGCATTGGGAAAGACAAGTAAGGAGCGGCTGCTAAAATCTCAGGGCTGGGAGGAATGGAGACATTACTGGCGCCTGCTCGAATAAATCGATGAACAATGGGATGACAGTGATACAATGATACAGAGTACTGCTGGTGATGTATTTATTTCTATTGTTTCTATTGTTTGTTTGTTTTTGTCTGTTTGGTCTTTTGTTTTTTGGGTCACATCATGTGGTGCTCAGGGATCACTCTTGGCAGACTCAGGGAACCATCTGGGATGCCAAGGATCAAACCTGAGTCAGCTACATGCAAAGCAAATGTCCTACCCATAAAAGCATATTATTTTTTTCAAGATTTTGAGTGATTTTATTTTTTTCAACTATAAAATTGTTTCTGATTTTTATTTTTATTAATTTGTTAGTGAAACATCATGAGGTACAAAAACTTTCGTGCTTGGGTTTCAGTTATACAATGATCGAGTACCCATCCCTCCACCAGTGCCCATTCTCCACCAGTAGCCCATCCCCCCACTTCATCCCCCCCCACCCCGCCCAGCCTTTGTGGCAGGGCTTTCCCTTTTGCTCTCTCTTTCCTTTAGGGTATTGTGGTTTGCAATAGAGGTATTGAGTGGCCATTGTGTTCGGTCTATAGTCTACCTTTAGCATGCATCTCACATCCTGAGCGAATCCTCCAAACATACTTTACTTGGTATTCCTTTCTCTGAGCTGCCTTCCCCCCCACCCCCGCATCTGCTGCCGGCTTCCAAGCTGTGGAGCAGACCTCCTGGCACTTATCTCAACTATTCTTGAGTGTTCATCTCCCATTCTGTTACTTTATATTTCCCAGATGAGTGCAGTTTTTCTATGTCTGTCTTTTTCTGGATCATTTCACTAGCATGATACTTTCCATGTAGAACCACCTGTATGTAGATTTCATGACTTCATCTTTTCTAACAGCTGCATAGTATTCCATTGTGTAGATGTACCAAAGTTTCTTTAACCAGTCATCTGTTCTTGGGTCCCAGGAATAGCTAAAGCAATTCTCGGGGAAAAAGAAAATGGGAAGAATCAACCTCCCCAACCTCAAACTCTACTACAAAGCTCGAGCCCGGCAAGCTACCAAGAGTATTCGATATGCCAGACACAGTAACTTCAAAGCTATAATAATTAAAACATCATGGTACTGGAACAAAGGCAGAACCACGGACCAATGGAACAGGGTTGAATATATTGACCCCCCCAAAGCATATTATTAATAGTATTATCCTTAATTCTTATTTTACTCAGGGATCACTCCTAGTGATGCTCACAATATCAAACGCAGTGCTGGGGATCAAACTAAAGTTTAACACTTTTAAGGCAAGGGTCTTCATTCCTGTACTGTCTCTTCAGAACCACACGCACTCTTCATTCTCTCTTTCTCTTCTTTTTGGGCCACATAGGCAGTAACTCCTGGCTCTACATCCAGGAATTATTCCTGGTAGTACTCAGGGGACCAAATAGAATGCTCAGGGTCAAACCCAGGTCTCTTGCTTACAAGGCAAATGCCCTACCACTGTAATATGGCTCCACCCCCTTATTCTCTCTTAATTATTGCTCCTTTAATATATGAATATATACATACACACACTTACATATAAACCCATACACATAACAAAAATTTCACAAAATAAATTTTCTCGATGTGAATTTTAATACTTTGTGGCATGTTTCAATTGTGAATTTTTATCTACCCATTTGGCAGGGTACTGGGTAGATCCTCTTGCTCTGAAAACATGTCTTTTAATTACAGAACCTTTAAATTCTTTTTTTCATAAGTGATTTCCTTCATTCTGTCCTCTCTCTTCTTTCTGGAACTCCTGCTAGACACTGGAATCTAAGAAGTGGAAAGACATCTTCTTATCTGTCCCTCTCCTTCTGATTCATTTCACTCAGCATGAAAATCTCCATTTCCATCCATTTATAAGCAAATTATATGACTTCATTTTCCTAACAACTGATAGTAGTCTACTGCGTAGAGTACCATAGTTTCTTTATCCATTAGTCTGTTCTTGTTCTGGCACATAAAAATATATTATAGAAGACTAATATCCAAGGCCAGGTAAACAGGGGCCAGGAGGACTGGTCAATGTTTGGAATCTACCAAAAGTGTGCATGTGGGGAAGAGGGTAGGTAAGATAGAAAGATACAGAAGAGGCCCTTATGAAATTATATGTCATAGAATATGACTATTATTATATGACAATAATAGCTAGAAATGATCACGCTGGACAAGAACTGAGTGTTAAAAATAGGTAAAGATATATACCTGATAACATTTCAGCATCTGTATTTCAGATTACAATGCCCAAAAGAAGAGAGAGTGAACAAGAGAGAGAGAGAGAGAGAGAGAGAGAGAGAGAGAGAGAGAGATGGAGTGTGAGAGAAGCGGAGAGAGAAAGAGAGAGAAATGAGAAAGTGAGAGAAAAAGGGGTGAGAGAAGGGGAGAGAGAGAGAGAGAGAAAGAGAGGGAGAAAAAGAGAGAAAGAGAAAGAGAAAGAGAAAAGAGAGAGAGAGGAAAAGTGCCTGCCATGGCAGGCAGGGATGAGGTGTGCAGGGGGAGGCAGAATTGGGACCATTGGTGATGGAGAAATGGGAAAAGTACACTGGTGAAGGGATGGGTGTTGGAACATTATATGACTGAAATCTAATCATGAAAAACTTTGTAAATGCGTATATCACTATGATTCAATAAAAAATTAAAAAGTTTAAAAAATATAGTGGCAGAAACCTAAGGACAGATATAATGACCAATGGGACAGAATAGAGAAACCTATATCCCTTTGGTTGGGTTCATAGAAACAATATGGTATTCATACATGCTTATAATATTTGCGCATGCCTGTTAGATGTTTTTTTCCAAAAATAAAAACTTCCTTTACTTTTCATTTTAAGGTAACATCTTCAGAAAATAGAAAAAATACAGGAAAACAAAAAAGCATAATAGTATCAACCAGACAAATGTTTTCATATATAACTTTGTTCCTTAATTAGATCAATTTTTGAAATAAAACTGTGCTTTTGCTTGAAACAACTTATACAAAATTAAATATTTTTTACCATAGCATTTTTAATTCAATTTTATTTTAATTGAACTGATATTGCATCATAAACTTCAGGTGTGCATCACTGAGAAATCAACATTTACATATATCACAAGATCAATGAAAGCCCAATTCTGTCCTTCTTGGCACAAATGTGCCCATTGTCCCAATTTTTCACCTCCTTTACCCTCTAGTAATGACTAATTTGTCTTATAGTCTAAAACTTTACTTTTGTTTTATTTCAATATATCACATAAGAGTGAAATCATCTGGTGTTTGTCTTTGATTAATTTTACTAAGTCAGGGGAATGAGGCCTATTGTTTTTACTGTATGATACTAAGTATCATACCCTCTAGACCAATCTATATTGTTACAATGACAAAATTTCATTTTAAATTGCTAAATAGCTTTTCAAGTTTTTTCTTTTCATTTTTTTGTCACACTCAGCAGTGCTCTGGGACTACTTCTGGCTCAGTGCTCAGAGCTCAGTGTTCACAATCCCTTCAGTGTTGAGGCAACTACGTGGTGCCCAGGACTGAACTTGGGCCTCCTACAAGCAAAGCATGTGCTTAGCCCATTGAGCTAGCTATTTCTTTGGCGCCTTCTCATTTTAACTTTTTTTTTAAACTTTATTTTTTAAGGAAATAGCATTTGTATAACAGGTGTGCATTATAGTTCAACACTGGCATCTGCTATATTACCATCTCCACCAGAAGTTGAGCTGGTTTTTCACCTATCACTAAACAACTGAGCCCACCTTATTCGCAAATCTCCAATCCATTCCATTGCCCCTTTTGTGACCACTGAAAGTGTCCATCCGTTGACCCTACTGAGGATCCCTGAGTTTTCTTGCTACTTGAGTAGGTAAATTCTTTCCAGTTTCAGATGTTTTTCTCACAAAACCCATGGCACTTTCCACTGAATACCAGCTACTTGTTCTGCTATGTACATCAGGAGAGACATTGTCTTTTGTTTTGATTTTAATTAATTTTTTTCTCTGGTCCTCCTACACAGATATGCAGGCTTATGACTATTGCTGGTTTGCTTCATATACTTATGAAGTTATCTTGTCATCTTGTTTTGTGTTAAATATTCTTTTTGAGTTTTTGTTTTTTCTTTTTCTTTTTTTTTTCTTTTTGGGTCACACCCAGCGATGCACAGGGGTCACTCCTGGCTCATGCACTCAGGAATTACTCCTGGCAATGCTCAGGGGACCGACCATATGGAATGCTGGAAATAGAACCCAGGTCAGTCACGTGCAAGGCAAATGCCCTATCTACTGTGCTATCGCTCCAGCCCCAAGTTTTTAGTTTTATTTATTTATTTTTTTATGTAGGAGTACTGCTATTTATTCAGCTAATGATTAGCTGGTTGAGTTGGGCATGAACTCTACTTTACTTCTATTTTTTTCATTTTTTATAATTTCATATATTGAATCACTGTGAGAACAGTTACAAAGCTTTCGGGTTTAAGTCTCAGTCATACAATGAAACACACGTACCTGCACCAGTGCCCATTCTCCACCCCCAAAATCCCAGTATACCCCCGTCCCACACCTTCCCCCTACCTGTGGGGCAGATGATTTCCACATTACTCTCTCTCTACTTTGATTACATTCAATATTTTGACACTAGACCCACCATTATTATTTGAGATTTTACCACAACACTCAGATCTGCTGAAAAGGCAACAGTAGACAATTTATTTTCTATTGCTGGTTATGAATAACATATGATGACACGTGGCTGCAGTAGTGGCCGTGTGATTTTGGAATTCCGAAATTTTACAATGAAATCTGGAGGGATTTCTACCAAAACCTGCTGGGTTCCAAGATTTGTCCCTGAGTCTCTTGGATCATGGCCATTAAGCAGCTTGATCAGGAGCTAGAAAGGCTGTTTGTGGGCTGCAACTTGGGGTCTTGTTGGGATGGGGAGAAAAGGGCCGGATCCAACCCCACCCCCTGAGGCCCTGCATGTCTCATCACTGAGGGCCCAAACCTGACTGTTCAATGGCCTCTGGAGGATGGCGGCCACCAAGCCGCCTAGGGGGAGCAGGCAGAGGGACAGCATCCTTTCCTCCCTGGAATGGCCCGGCGACAGTAACATACTGCGGGGTCCGGACGCATTTCGGTCAAAAGCCACTGGGTTCTGAGATTTGTTTCTGAGTCTTTGGAATCATGGCCATTAAGCATCTTGATCAGGAGCCAGAGACGCTGTTCATTGGCCGTGAATCGGGGCCTTGTTGGGATAGGGAGGAAAAGGCTGGCTCCAACCCCACCACGTGAGGCCCTGCGTGTCTCATCACTGTGGGCCCAAACCTGACTGTCTGATGACCTCTGATGGATGGCGGCCACCGTGCTGTCTAGGGGGAGCAGGCGGAGGGACAGCACCCTTTCCCTTCTGGGGTGGCCTGGTGACAGTAACCTACTGCACAGTCCAGATGCATTTCTGCCAAAAGCTGCTGGGTTTCAAGATTTGTTTCTGAGTTTCTGGTTTCATGGCCGTTAAGCAGCTTGATTAGGAGCCAGAGAGGCTGTTCATGGGCGATGACTTGGGGTCTCATTGGGACGGGGAGGAAAGGGCCGGCTCCACTCCCATCCCATGAGGCTCCACGTGTCTCGTCATAGTGGGCCCAAACCTGACTGTCCATTGGTCTGTGGAGGATGGTGGCCACTGGGTCGCAAGGGGGAACAGGCCAAGGCACGAAACCTATTCCCACCTGGGGTGGCCCAGGGCCGGTAACCTACTGCAGGGACTGGACACATTCCTGCCAAAAGCTGTTGGGTTTCGAGATTTGTTTCTGAGTCTCGGGGATCATGGCCATCAAGCAGTTCGATCAGGAACCAGAGAGGCCATGCATCCAATTATATAGCTGAGCCAAGGTGGTTTGTGGGTGTATCTCCCACATACCTAACTTTTGGCCGTTTACTTACTTGGTAAACTTTGCCCCAAGTTTTTGGGGTCTGGCCAAAGGCACAGCAGCAATTTTGGGTCATCTTGAAGTCTGAAGGCGCAATCAGGCTGCTGATGCACTCGCCTCACAGGTACAGACTGACCTGCTGGTGGCACCATAGCCCCGTCCAAGTTTTTATTTTTTCTTAAAAAATATATTTTCAATGTTTGAAGGCTTAGATTTTTTTCCTCTCTAGCTGCTATATTTCTTTTACATGGAGTCTCAGGGAGAGGCAAAAATGAAGCCATGGTCTTCACAAAACTGTATATGGTAACTCTTCAACCTTTCCTTTGTGGATAGGCTGACCCTCTCACACAGGCTTTGAAAGCTTCACTTGGAGACACTGAAGATAAACTATCCAATTAGCCAAATACCGTTTGGATGCAACACTAGCTCACCTTTATTGAATCTTTCTCCTTAGTCCTGTGTACCAGTTCTTAGTTGTAGCTTCTGTCACTTTACCAAGACCTAATATTCACCTAGGAATGAGTTGAGGGAAATAGATTGAACTTGTTTCCTCTGCCCATGTCTCTGTCTTGATAAACTACTTATTTTTACAACTAGACACTGCACTAATTTTGTCCCCTTTATTTAATTTAGTTTTTTAAATTTTTGGCTCTTTTTGGGTAATACTCAACAATGCTCAGGGTTACTCCTAGCTCTGTGCTCAAGAATTACCCCTGGCTGTGCTTGGGGGACCATATGGGATGCCAGGGATTGAACCTGGGTCAGCCGCGTGCAAGGCAAATGCCCTACCCACTGTGCTATTGCTCCGGCCCCTGTCCCCTTTACTCTATTTAGACAACTTTAGAACTCAGGTCATCAGTCAGTCTCTTTTTAATGATTTTTAAATAAATTATAGCTTAGGGTTATAATAGTGTTCAAGTTTCTGGTATTGATGTACAAAGTTACTGCCTACCTTGCCACCAATGCATCCATGATCCCTTTCTCCCACAACGCCCATCCCTAGGTCTACTTTCAGTCCATTATTACTTTTTTCCACCTTTCTCCCTATTATTTGTTGATCAATAGTCATAGTTTACCTCCTTAGTCCCACCCATGTGCGGAGATCCTCCACTTACGTTCCTGAATTACTTACTTCCCAACAACATATTTGCTCCCCTCACTCTCTCCCTCAAACTGGGTACTCTCAGGTCTGTATTCTATTATCTGAGGTTTATTAAGGATTATTAATCAGTTTCTCAGTGACATATTTTCTGGTTCTGATTGACTTCTAATAAATTCCTCAAACTCTCCCTGCCAGTTTTATCTAAATACAGAGGCCCACATTGCTGCTGGTTATGCCATGCCTCACCCATCAGGGGTCTGGTCTGGAAGTGCCCTCCTTCTCACTTTGCCCTCTCAGTTTCTGCTAAATTAACCCATGGCCTTGTGCTCACCTGGCTGATGGTGCTCATGGCTCGCATGTAGCTTTCATTCCTGGAGCGGAACTTTGGTGACGTAAGCAGTCCAGCAGGATCAAGGCTATCCAGGCTTCGGTTGATGGAGACTTCACTGACTGCCCTCAGGTAACTGTGACTCCGGATCTGAAGTTTGGGGGAGTGTTCATTGGAAATTCTGGAGGAGAACAATGCAAGGGGCACATTTAATCATATTCTCAAACAGAGGCAGTACAGGTAAGCTCCACTTCTTCAAGAGAGACCTATGTCAGTGTCTGTGTTTCCTAACACAAAGAAATCTCCTTTAGGCTTTACCACAAAAGTTAAAAAGTAAAATTCCATCAGTATATGTTTTGCATCAGTGGTAGCTATTGGCAGCCTGAACCCCATGGAGCACTGTTGCAGCTCTGGGCGCTCCCTCAATCAAGGACAATACACAGACTGTATTTCTCGTGGCTTTCCTACTTTCACCATAGGTTAGTGTTATTTTAGGTTTTAGGGATAATTGTGTGGTTTATTTTTGGAAACACTAAAAAAAATTCAAATAAATTCATGGTAATTGCTTCTTTGATTTCTGCCAATTCTTCTTCACGGCTTTCCCAGGAAAACTCTATTTTGGGACAGCTCAGTGGGGGAAACCTGTAGTAAGATGCTATAATATATTGTTCATGTGATGCCCTAAATACTCAGGCAGTATCAGTTCCCTCCTGTGGTTTCAAAACTCTCCTGTGGTGTCTCAGAAGAAATATTTGAGAGAACAGAGTAAGAATTAATGGTATTAAAGAATAGTTAAATTTTTTCCAGCTAATGAGATAATTTACCAATTCATAATTTCCTTGGAATTCTGCTAAGAAAAATAATAGTTTCCTGGACCTCCCCCAAAGTCTGATCTCTAATTTGTAAACTTTTACTCTGAGCTCATTTTTTTCTATAGTTATCTTTTGATTTTTGGACTTTCTAATAATGACAAATAGATACATATATTATATGTATATTTGTTCAGTGAAGTTAGAAGGAAAGGGATAGACACAGAATGATCTTTCCTGTATGTGGGAACTAAAGAAATTTAGTAGGGGAATGATGAATGCCCAGAGGCAATAAAAATGAAGAGCAAGAAAACTGATCTTCAGTAGCAAGCTTGCCACTGGGGTGGATTGAGGGGAAAGGTAAGGAACACGAGGAAAATGGTGGAGGGAAAAACGTGTCTGCCATAGAGGCTGGCTGGGGAGCGGGTGGGAAACTGGGGGTATTGATGATGGGAAGTGAACTCTGTTGAAGGGATTGGTGTTGAAACATTTTACACCTGAAAATAACGCTGAATAACTTGTAACTCTGTAAGTCACAGTGATTCAATTTTAAAAAGAAAAATATAAAGGAGTTTGGAGGGATTTTTGCAAGTGATGAAAACATTTTTTTTGTTTTTTGTTTTTGGGTCACACCTGGCGATGCACAGGGGCTACTCCTGGCTCATGCACTCAGGAATTACTCCTGGCGGTGCTCAGGGGACCATATGGAATGCTGGGGATTGAACCCGGCTTGGCCGTGTGCAAGGCAATTGCCCTCCCTGCTGTGCTATTGCTCAAGCCTCTGAAAACATTTTCTTAATGAAAGTATGTAACAACAAAAAAATTTACATTTGCATTAGCTAAAGTAGACTTAGAAATGAAAAATAATAAAGTAACCATGTCAATTAAAATGGAAAAAGACTACAGAAAGATAATGGAATCTAGACATATAAAAGTATAGAAAAATAAAATTATGTCACCAATCCTATGGAAAGATGCTAATCTCACTAATAGTAAGATAAACGTTGATAGAAAGATAAGATGTGGTTTATATATGAGACATTATGCCTATACTCTGATGGTAGAGGTATTCTGTATGTTTTAAATATTTTCTTAGTGTATAAGATTCTATCTTAAAATTTATATGAAATTACTTAAATATGACAGTTGAAAAGATAGACTCAATAATATTAAAGTAAGAGAACTGAATTAGCAGCCACATTTTCTTTCTTTCTTTCTTTCTTTCTTTCTTTCTTTCTTTCTTTCTTTCTCTCTTAATTTTATTGAACCACCATGAGATAGTTACAAGCTTTCATGTTTGGGTTACAATCACAATGATCAAACACCCATCCCTCCACTAGTGCACATTCCCCACCACCAATATCCCCAGTATTACTCCTTTCCCACCCTCCCCTGCCTCCATGGTAGACAATATTCCCCATACCCTCTCTCTACTTTTGGACATTATGGTTTGCAATACAGACACTGAGAGGTTATCATGTTTGGTCCTTTATTTACTTTCTGCACATATCTCCCATCCTGACCGGTTCCTCAAGCCATCGTTTTCTTAGTGATTCTTTATTCCAGCTGCCTTCTCCCCTTTGCTCATGAGGCAGTCTTCCAGCTATGGAACAATCTATATGCCCCGTGGATCAACTATCCTTAGGTGTCAGCCTCATGTTATGTTGTTTTATACTCCACAAATGAGTGCAGTCCTTCTATGTCTGTCCCTCTCTTTCTGACTCATTTCACTTAGCATGATACTCTCCATGTCTATCCATTTATAAGCAAAGTTCATGACTTCATCTCTCCTGACACCTGCATAGTATTCCATTACGTAGATGTACCAAGCAGACACATTTTGTAACTACATGCAGAGAAGGATCAACCAAATTAAAATCAATCTTGAATTTAACACCGAAAGTTAAACCTCATGCATTTTACTCTCATATGAAACTGACTTGTATAGAAATGCTCTTTAAGTAACACCCTAGGATAGTAGAGATAAGGACCAGGAGGATTTCTCCATGACTTGGAAGCTGGCCTCACATGCTGGGGGAAAAGGCAGCTTAAATAGAGAAGCGGCCACCAAGTGAAGGATGCTTGGAGGGCTCGCTATGGAGGGGAAATGTGTGCGAGCACAATGGCCACTTAACACCTGTATTGTAAACCACAGCACCCAAAAGGAGAGAGAGAATAAAAGGGAATATGCCTGCCACAGAGGCAGGGGCATGTGTTGGGGGGTGCGATGGGGTGGTGGTGGGAGGGGTACTGGGAACACTGGTAGTGGAGAATGGGCACTGGTGGAGGGATGGGTACTCGATTATTGTATGACTGAAACGTAAGCACGAAAGTTTGTAAGTCTGTAACTGTAACTCACAGTGATTCACTAAAAAAAATTTTAAAGACAGTGATTCACTAAAAAAATAAAAAATTTAAAGAAAAAAGAAAAAATAGAAATGCTCTCTATGGGATTATTCAAGTAGCTGCCAAAGATAATATCTCTGCTAGGTCAAGTAAATATTTTCCATGTGTTATGTGCTATTATGGAGATTCACAATGGGGTCACTTAAAAATGCCCATGCCAACGTTCTCACCTAACCAACAAATACATGAAGAATCTATTTTCCCTGTAAGCTTTCTTTTAGGGAAAAAGAACCTTAGCTAGAAGCATTTATAACATAAAGTTCACTTCCCCTTAGATCTTGAGTTAGGTGACAAATGTGTTTCTTTGGCTATTTTGCAACCTGACCTAGGGCAACAATATTGCCAACATAAATGATGAAACTGTTCCAAATGATTATCAGGGCAGCAATGGCGATGACAGTTTCATAAATGGTGTATATTCAAAAGAAGAAGCGAAAGTCCAGTGTTTTGAAAAATGAGTGTCTGCTGGCTGAAATGGGGAAATGAGGCATCATTGCAACAATCATTCACTGCAGCTATTTGCTATGAAATAAGGCATAATTCCCACATTTCAAAGTAAAAAAACATTCAAAAGGGGTAGAATAGTTCTACTTTGGTGAGTCATTCCTGATTAAAATAAAAAAGCCCCACATACTTAAATAATACCCTACATATAAGGAAATAAACTCTTTTTCTCTTATCCACATAGAAAACAGAATATGTATATCCTCGATAAAAACAAGAGAAATACAAAAATGTGGGAGTGTGTATATTCAGAAATATTAGCTGTCACATGAGATTATTTTTCATTTTTTTCTATTCAAATGACAATCATCTTTTCCCATTTTTCCTCTTTAAATTACTTGTGCTAAATTAATCATTCGTGGTGTATACCAAAATTCAGCTCAGATGGGGCTGGAGCAATAGCACAGCGAGTAGGGCATTTGCCTTGCATGGAGCCAATCCAGTTTCGATTTTTAGCATCCCATATGGTCCCCTGAGCACAGCCAGGGGTAATTCCTGAGTGTAGAGCCAGGAGTAACCCCTGTGCATCGCCAGGTGTGACCCAAAAAGCCAAAAAAAATTCAACTCAGATTTTGGCCTAGATGTATCTGCTTATCATGTCCTTTATTGTATTCAAAGATAAAATATCTTGAGGGGGCTAGAGGGTGACCACAAAAGACATCTATCACTAAGGTTTCCACAGAAAAACAGAGAAAATGTAGTAATACTTATGACATGCATTTTAAAATAGCACTGTACTGTCCTCCCATTGTTCATCGATTTGCTCAAGTGGGTACCATTAACATCTCACAACAAATTGTGAGACTTGTTGTTACTGTTTTTGGCATAATGAATAAATCACAGGTAGCTTGCCAGGCTTTTCCATGAGGGCGGGATACTCTCAGCAGCATGCCGGGCTCTCCAAGAGGGGTGGAGGAATCAAACCCAGGGTTGGCCACGTGCAAGGCAAAAGCCCTACCTGCTGTGCTATTGCTTCAGTCCATTGTATACATATATTATTGAAATTGTCTACACTGAATGTATTTAGACAAGCAAAGCTGAAAAATGCACTACTTCAGAGGAAACACTTTTCTTCCAGATCATGGCTCATGATCCTGGATCCAAGAATTTAATGAGAACATTCTGGAGTCAATGATCTATTCCTTTGATATATGCACCCTATTTTTTGCTTAATTTTTAAAAAAATATTCTTATTCACTTTGACTATATTGTCTTATAAAATTATTGAAAAGTAAGATCATCCTACAGGACTCTTTTTTTTTTATTTTCTTATCCCTGGGGGTTAATTCAATGGCTCTGCCTTGAAAATGAAGGTATTTTTGTCTAGTCATAAAATACACCAAACCATTCTCACAAATATTATAGCTTAAATTGAAAGCCCATTTCTTGGCATTCAGTAGAACATTAGTACTTAGGGTGAAACTGTTCAGTTACTAGTTTTTGGAAATTAAACGCAGGGCACTTTACCGTTAAGCCTTCTTTGGAAAATCTAGCTTTTGTCTCAGCTAATTGCAGGTGTAATGCCTTTATCATCCCTGTCAAAGTATAATGCTCAATTAAATTGTCCACTTTGATAGATGTTGAGTAATTTCTATTTCATAATAATATCTGGCATTTAATAACATTTATAAAATGCTTCTCTATAATCAATATCAATCTATAGAGAAATCATGTTTACAAAAGAGTAAGTGGTAAACAATGTAATTCAAATAGAATCTTTGCCTTCTCCTGACTTTTTATTTCTATATTTTGGAAAATTTTGTCTAGAATCTCATTTGGTTTCCTATTACTCCACATTTCCCTAAAGCATTTTTATCACCAAAACCTCATCACCTCGTGTGTGTGTGTGTGTGTGTGTGTGTGTGTGAGTGAGTGATTGGTGCCAGGGACTTCAAATGTGAGGTGTGTACTTGCCACTGAATTACATCCCAGGCCTAACCATTAAGTGGTCTTTTCATTTTGCTATATAGTATTTCCTTGGACAATCATCTTTTATAAGCAATTTTAGGGTGCCACTTATAAATCTACTTATGACTCTTTTGGTTACTTCAACTCCAAAAATAACCTGTCAGGGCTCTGAAAGATAGTACAGGGTTTGAATGTTTGCCTTGCATGTGCCAACCCTGATTCAATCCTGGCACTTCAAGGTCTCCTTTGAATAACTGAGGGTGGTCCTGGTAGTTTCCAGCACCACAGGGTTCCTGCAGCATTGCATGCTCAGGCCCCAGAATTAAACTGGCAGCTGTTAGGCAGAGAATTGTGAGGGATGACTCCAGGGTCCTCCGAGCAGCAATTGGGAGATCCCCTCAAAATTAAAAGTAAGTTTTTTGTTTGTTTTGTGGTTTTAGCAGTGGTGCTCAGGGCCTAGCCCTGGCTCTGTGCTTGGGAGTTACTCCCGATGGTGCAAGAGATTGAACTCAGGCTGCTACATGCAAGCATGTATTTAGCCCTTTGTGGTCTCTGTAGTCCCATGAACAATTCTTTTTTTTTTCTAATTTTCCTAAAGTTGTTCATACTAATGGGTTACATTGAATATTTCGACACTAGTTCCACCACCATTACACCTTCCTATGACCATTATTTGGAATTTTCCCACCACCACTCAAACCTGATGAAAAGGTATCACTTGATCACTTGACATTCCATTATTCATCGATTTGCTCCAGTGGGCACAATGTCTCCATTCGTCCCTGTCACATGCTAGTATAGCCCAATAGTGTCTGCTCGCTCCAGGAACACAAAGAGCATCAAACAATTCATTCAGGGTCTTGAGGAAGAAGTCTGACCATCTCATAGGTGGGCAGCCACGCGATCTTTTGGCATCCTGTGTAATCCAATCAGTAATGGCTCTAGTCCAGCGGTCATCTCCAAATTGCATTACGTGTCCAGCCCATCTGATTTTTGATATCTTGGAAAATGAGACAGCGTCCCTGATTCTCGATCGTTGATGAAGGTTGGAACTCCGGATTCCTTTTCTCACTTGAATGAAGCGTGATACTCCAAGCAGAGCTCTTTCGATTCCTCTTTGGGAGACCTGAATAGCATTCTCATCCTTTTTTCGTAGGGCCCAGGTCTCTGAGGCATATGCTAATGCAGGAAGAATGGTGGAGTTGAAGAGATGTGCCAGGAGCCAGAGGTTCTTTGTCCTCTTAACAACTTCTTCGAAGCTCTTGAAGGCATTCCATGAAGCTCTCTTCCTACTGCGCAACTCAGGTGCCAGGTCATTCATCATGTTGACTTCTCGACCTAAGTACACATAACTGCTGCATTCGGAGATGTTCATTCTGTTGAGAGCGAATGGTACATCAGAAATGAGTCTGTTTCTCACGAACATTTTCTTCGTGAGATTTAGCTGCAGTTCAAACTTTCACCCTCACGGTTGAAGTCGGCCAGCATTTGTGCCGCTTGGCTAATGTTTGGTGTTATTAGAACAATGTCATCAGTGAAAGGTACATGCTAGATAATTTATTTTGTATTGATCATTATGAATAAAATAAGATGTCGTAATTCTAAAATTTTAGATAATTTGGAGAAATCTCTGCAGTGAGCTGCTCGGTTCAGAGATTCTTTTGCGTCTCTGGATCTCAACCTTAAGGAACTCAAATAGTGCTGGGAGCAGTTCGTTGGTATGACCTCCAGGGTTCCACAGGTACAAGTATGGAGGTGGTGGGAGGGAATGAAAAGGACCTGCTGATCCCCTATCCCTTGAGGCCTGGAGTTTGCCATCACTGATTCCATCTACCTGGGCTTCTCATTCGGTTCTGGAAGTTGGTGGCCCTGGGATTCTTAGAGGGCAGGTGGAAGGACAATGCCTGCTCGCATCTGAGGCTCCCAGGTGAAATTGGCCTGGCTCAAAGTCCAGAGGTATCTCTGCAGCGAGCTGTTTATTTTTGAGATTCTTTTGTGTGTCTCCATGAACAAACTTTTAATTGGATGTTCTACACTTCTACCTGGATGCTGCATAAAAAACTCTGAGATGAATGACACTGAAACATACTTGTCAAACCAGCCAGAAACCTAAAGCAGTTGTTCTATATTATTTTCCTAACTATCCAAATCTGGTTGATCATCAGATTCCTCAGTTTTATTTCCTGTGTCCATTTAAAATTGCTTTCCCCCTTATTTTGTCAACAATATTTGCTACATTACTTCTTTAGTTCAAGCTTCATCTTGATTCTCCTAAACCAAGCTTCCTGTCTCTAGTTTTGTACTTAAAAACATATCTTTCTTTTTGCTAGAAATTAAAATGCCTTCCTGCTTAAAATTCTCCTAAGAATCAACTGAGAGAATCTAAATTCTGTATCCATCTTTCCTGAGTAATCTTTTCTTTTTACTCATATTGATTACACATATATTCTCAAGCTTTATCTTTGTAGTATTGATTCTTTTGTTTGAAATACACTCACTCCTTCACTTTCATCCATAAAACTTACTTCAACTCAGCAGGTCACTAAGTACTGGAGTATCTGTTTAGGTCAGTATAAGTTAGCTCTCTTTAGAAACCTTTTATTTTCTGCTTGGTTAAGTATTTCTCAGTCTATATTCCTGTAGTGCTTTTCATATTTTCCTTTCATATACTTAGCCCTGCTGTAGATTTTGGTTACGTGACTATGCACACTTAGATTTTTGAATCCTTAGATGTTAGAATAAGTATACATTTATTTTCTTACATTGGCACTCACTGTTTTTTTTTCCTGGGCCACACCAGGCAGTGCTCAGGGACTATATCCATTATGTGCTTGGTAGTCACTTCTGGCAGTGCTTGGCGGTACATGTTGTGCTGGGTATTAAGCCTGGGCCTCTTGCATATGGACCATGTTCTCCAGCCCTGTGAACTATCTCCCTGGCTTGTCACTTACATTTTAAAGGATGACTAACAATATCTAACACTTACTTGTGGGTTTTCTCTACCCAAGGAACTGCAAATGAATCATCTCCTTATCATAAAACAAATGAGTGATATGAATGAAAACAAATGAAAATGAGTTATCATTGATCATCACTCCATACCAAAAATAATTTTTAAAGTTTTAAGACATTTTTTCTAATGTAAGTTAAAGGTATTATGAAGAACCTTTAAAAGCTTTGTTGTGATACTGTCTTGAGCAGAGTGATAGTGCAGAGGGTAAGGTGCTTGCCTTGTATGTGACTTCTGAGAAATCTAGTGGTGGAGATCAACTCCCATGCCCAGAAGACCAAGAGGATGTCAGCTTCCTCTTACAGCCAGAATTAGTTCATTTTCCAAAGAAGTATGCTCCAAATAGTGTGCACCAGGTGAAGTAAGGTCGTGGAAGTGGACTGATAAAAGCAGGAGGGTGTACAGAGCTCCACATGGTCCAAGGTGAAGACAGACCAACATCCACCCTCATAAGCCCACAGGACTGAAAGAGCAAAGCGGGAAGAAGTTCCACAAAGAGCACCAGCTGGTCTTTGTCCTTATTTGGGTATTTTGTTAATCACGGTCACATTAAGTTGACATTTTAAAAAACATTCCATGAATGCTCTTCTTTTGGGGGATACTCCCAAGCATTGTTCAGAGGACCTGGGGGCCACACTCAGTGATATTTGATGGTCTGAGGATGAAGTGATGCTTAGGTCCACACATATTACTAAAGGAGCATTGTAGTGCCTGGGATGAAACTGAGGCTGGACAAATGCAGTCTGTGCTCTAATCCCTGGGTTATTTGCAGCCTTGAACACTGTTGTTTTTCTTGATTCCTGAGTGTTTAGGTTCTGAGGGTCAGGGCAAGAGTTCTGATGCAGCTCTGTTGACAGTGAATCTTTTTTTTTTTTTTTAAATTTTTGTGTTTGCACTACGTCTGGCTGTTTCCAGTCCTTGCTCCTGACTCTGCACTCAGGGATCACTCCAGGTGGGCTTGGGGGACCATATGGAATGCAGGGGATCAAATGTAGGTCTGCCACATATAAGACAAGCTATCACTCTGTTCAAGACAAGTATCTGTTTTGGGACTGGGATAGGTTTGAGCTTTGGGTCCTTGTGCTGTGGGAACACTCCAGTTTATTGAACCAGGCCCCACAGCACCAGGAAACATGTAGATTTGATGGTCACATTAAAGCATTCCTTTTTTACTTTTTCTTGGGGGGGGGGCTGGGTGCGAGGGGGTGGCTTTCTTGGTGATTCCACAGTGCATTTGCATTTTCCAACTGTGTTTCTTATTTTTATTTTATTTTTTTCCATAAAAAGAACACATTTAAAAATACATGTGCTAAAAAAAAAGAAAATACATGTGCTCACTTACATGCACTGTATTCAGTGAAGTTTTGTTTACAATATGAATATAAAAAACCAACCCCATATGCCTAACAACAGATTAGTGGACAAATAAATTGTGGCACTGTACTCACAATGGAATACTACTCAGCTATAAGAAAATATGAAATACTACCTTTTGCTACAATGTTATATTCTCTAGAGTTTATTACTCAGAAAATAATTTTAAAACATATACTATAAAATAAAAAGTAACTTAAATGGTACACTAGAGGCAAAATACATGAAACAAAAGGAAGCAACAGAGGAAGAGCAGAAACAAAATATACCATGATATAGCACAGCGGGTAGGGCATCTGCCTTGCACGCAGCCAACATGGCCGACCCGAGTTCGATTCCTCCGCCCCTCTCGGAGAGCCTGGGAAGCTACCGAGAGTATTCGATATGCCAGACACAGTAACAAACAAAATAGTAAATAGAATTATGTAAATAATAATATCAAGTACAATTATCTGCCAAAGGCAGAGATTGCCAGTCTAAATTCAAAACAGGAACCTCCTATGGAATATTTAGGGCATGTAACACATTAAAAAATGCAAATATGCTGAAAGTGAGAGAATGGCAAATATGTAGAGAATTTGAATGACTATATTATACATTATATTAATTTTAGATAAAATATAACTTATAACCAAAACTTTTACTCAAAATATGTGTTATTTTAGAAAATAAAAAGTATGACTATTTTCAGAAAAATACAATTATGAACATATGTGCACCCTACCAATGGAACTTCAGAATACATGAAGCATAAACAAATTGAAAGTATAATTGAAGAGAAAAGGATGACTCAAGAGTAATATTTGAAAACCTCAATTCTCCACTCTCAACAATAATTTACATAATTGTGAATAAAATCATGAAATATATATATATATTTAATTTTTATTAGTGAAACACCATGAGGTACAGTTGTAGACATACAAATTTTTGTGCTTGGGTTTCAATTATACAATGATCAAGTACCCATCCCTCCACCAATGCCCATTTTCCACCACCACCGATCTCAATATCCATGGGTTTTTTTTTTCCACTAAAAAAAATTTTATTTTTTTTCCAGACTTACACATTTTTGTGCTTGGGTTTCAATTATACAATGATCAAACACCCATCCCTCCACCAGTACGCATTTCCCACCACCACGGATCCCAGTATCCCTCCCACCCCCCAGCCCCCATCCCACTCTGCCTCTGCCCTTTCTCTCCTTTTGAGTGCTGTGGTTTGCAAAAGAGGCATTGAGTGGCAATCATGTTTGGTCGATAGACTACTTTCAGCATGCTTCTCCCATCCTGGGAGAATCCTCCCAACACCCTTTGTTTGGTGTTCCCTTCTCTTTCTGAGCTCCCTTTTCCCCTAACATGTGTGGTTGGCCTCCAGGTCATTGAGTAAAATTCCTGGTACTAATCTCTGCCATTCTTGGGTGTTAGTTTCCTATTTTGTTACTTTAAAAATCATGAAATATATTAAAGTCATGAACAACACTATGAACAACACTATCAACCAATTAGATATAATAAATATCTGTAGAATATACAAAGTCAGAATATACTATTTTTAATATGCACATGGAACATTCCTTAAGACATTCCTTAAGACAGATCAGACACTGGGCCATGACACAAACCTGAATGTACTTAAAAGGATTGACATTATAAAATGTTTTTAATAACAAAGATCTGAATTAGAAATCACTATCAAGGGCCTACCTACCTCAGTGGTAGAACACTTGCCTGGAATATGTGAGGCGGCTCAATCCCTGGCAGTACAAAACAAAAATAAAAAGCACATGGACAAAGAAAGAAACCAAAAAGGAACCACTAGATCTCCATACTGTTGGGAAATTAAATAGCACATTTCTAAAACCCAAGTATCGTGCTTTGGCAGCATGTATAATAGGAACAATATGGAGAATATTGGGATAAAGATTACATGCAAATTAGTTGACTATTTTTCACATTTTAAAAGTCAAAGATGAAGAAATATCCTATAAGCAGCAAAGAGAGAAGAAAAGACTCATGTAAAGGAACTTGCATCCAAGAAACTGCAAAAATAATGTTTTCTTCTACTTTAAAATGAATAAAATAATATTTACTTTATAGAGTTGTGAGAAATAACTGCATCATAAGAAGCCTCTTCTCTTAAGTGTGTAACATGCATATAGCATAAAATCCTCTATTCCAATCTATATTTCTGTGGCATTTATTCACATTGCTGTATAACCATCACTATTATCCAGCCACAGAACTTCTCATCTCAAGCAGAAGCTACCCTTTAAACACTAATTCCCCATTTTCCTCTTCTCCTATCTTCTAGCACCTACCATTCCATTTCTATATACAAGAGACCACTCTGGGGACCTTATACAAGTGGAATTGTGCTGTATTTGTCTAACTTGTTTCACTTAGAATAATGTCTTTGAGGCTCACCCACGTTATGGCATGTAACAGAATTCCTTAAGTCTGAATCACATTCCATTGTATGTATACAACACATTTTGTTCATCATTCATCGGTCTATGGACATTATATCTCTTCCAGTTTTTGGCTTTTGTGAATATGTTATGAATAAGCTATGAATATAAATGTACAATTATTTGAGTTTCTTAGTTATTTTAGGTATATATTTAAAAGTAGAACTTCTTCTAACAGAACCATTAGCCTAGAATTTCTTAGCAATTAAACTACCAACAAATTGGGAAACAACATAGCAAAAAACACTCCTGCAAAAGAGATATTTTATTGACCACTTAAGGTATATTTTAAGGACACTAAATATTACATTAGCACTTCAGGGGGTAATTATGATTCCCATAGCTAAAAACAAAAATCATACTAGTATTATATAGCTGAAAGTATCATAATAAATATCAGTATAATTTTACTGCTTTAGTAATTGCAAAATGGTAAAACAACTGAATCTCATTACAGTGTTACTGAGATTAACCCTGATATGATTAAAAAATACAGAATACTTTCATAAGTAGAGACTGCAGAAAGACTATTAACAATAGTGCCAGTTTATGAACTATTGAGAAGGAAATAATGTCATCATTAAAAAAACATGTGATGGCAATTAAAATATTATTGAAGAGCCCACAATAGCAAACTGTTAGGATGGGTAGAAATAGTGACCTAAATTCTGCTGTATGTTCAACTGAATATAGCATTTCTTTCTATTTAAAGTGTCAGGGAAGTGTATATATGCTTAAAACAGGTTAGGTTGACACTGACCAATTGGAGGAGACACAGCCTGTGTACAAGTATTTTAATGGACTTTTAGTGCTGACTGCACTTTAGAAAAAAAAAGGCAACCAAAGACAGATTCTTAAATAACTCTTTAAATGTTGTGTTTCTTCTCATTTCCATGCCAAAGGTTCTGTATCTAAACTCATTAGGAGAATGTCAAAAGGACACACACACAAAAGACATCTCTTCCACGTCATCATAATGCAGCTATCTTAGCTAAATCTTCCTCCAGGGGAAGACAGGTAAAGCTTCCTTTACCGAACGAACCCTCATATGTCAAGATTTTTCAGGTTCTCTATAACCTTGATGACTTATCTTTAAAGTTGGTACAATTCATTGCTCGAGTAAGTAAAGTAAAGGCCTTCCCGTTGTTCGTTGATTTGCTTGAGCGGGCCCAGTAACGTCTCCATTGGAGACTTTGTTGTTACTGTGTTTGGCATATCGAAAACATCACGGGGAGCTTGCCAGGCTCTGCCGTATGGGCGAGATACTCTCGGTAGCTTGCCGGGCTCTCTGAGAGGGGCGGAGGAATCGAACTCGGGTCGGCCATGTCTGAGTGCAAGGAAAACGCCCTACCACTGTGCTATCGCTCTAGCCCTACAATTCATTAGTTTATTTATTTATTTATTTTTTTTATAACAGAACACCTGGAACCAAATGTAGGTCTGAAAGTGCAGAATGAAGAGCAGTCATTTGTCAACTATTCTATTGAAAATTCTCCTGGGATGCAGCCTGAGAAATCTTTGGATTGTTTTTCCTATAATCACACTATTAGCATCTTGTAATTCACTTAAGACAACTTTCAGAGCTTTCTCATATCAAATTATGTATACTCATTCCAATTTTTTACCCTTTTGTTTCTGCTAAAATAAAACCCAAAGGTAATTTTATCATTCTGATGCAAAATATGCAATATATAAACTAATCTGGCCAGTTACCTGCTCAGCAAGTGAAAAATTAGAAACAAATTTAACAAAATTATGTTAGAATATTATAAGATTCCTTGCATTTAAATGCTTTACTTACAATGTCAATTTTAGTTAGACAAGTTATCATTCTTATAAACTCAGAATTGAAATCTAGGTCTAAGAGTGCCATCAATTTCTTACTTAATGAGTGGCAATTTTTTTTAAAGACAAGAACTGAATAATTAAATCAGTGACCTGAGTTGGCTCAGTCCATTAATAATATTGTTTTTTTATAAGACTGTTTAGTATATGCCTGTATTACCCAACTCATGTTTCTTTGACTTTTATTTTCCTTGCAAGTCTACTGTGAGCCACTGTTTTAGTGTTTTTTTCCCTTGAGTGGGGGAACCAGGGTTGCCCTGTCAGAGTTAGGGGGCCACCATTTGGCAGTACTAGGGAGGGCTATGGGGTGCTGGGAATTGATATATGCCAGGTGTGTCCTTCCTTTAGCATCATCTGCAGTCTCTGTAATCTACTGTTTTAAATGCTATTCTAAATTCAATTAAGTACTTTAAATATGTCTTACTCAACCATTTAAAAATATGAAGTATAGCTCAGAGTCTTCTGCCCCCACGCCTGTCCTTGCCAGGGCCCCTTGGAGGGGGGCGGGTTAAGTTTCCCTCCCTGCTCCGAGCAGAGCCCCAGCAGCCGAAGACCTCCAGAACCAGCCACAACCATGCTGAGACCACTCTCCACATGCGTGAAGGTACCGGCAGAGGAACAAAGGACGTGGGTCCTGGGGCTGAGATCTCCAAGCCTGCTCGGATCTGAGCTGAGCATCCTCCACCCAGATCCTCCATCTTCCAGTAGGCAGGGATCACACCCACCAACTGCCCCTGGTGCCAGATAATCCCATCAACGGCCAAGACCCAGAGACTATAAAACCCAGCTCCTGAAAGTGCGCAGCTGCATTTGCAGCCATGTGGCATCTTATTATCTTGTTCTTACTTTGGACAACTTGGCAGGCTACCGAATGTAACCTGCTCACACGGCAGAGTCTGGCAAACTCCCCGTGGTGTACCCAATATGCCAAATACCAGTAACAATGATGGGTCTCATTCTCCTAACCCTGAAAGAGCCTTGAATATGGCACTTTTTAAAATCTCAGGGCTAGGACAAAGGAGACATTATTGGTGCCTGCTCGAGGCAATCAAGGAACAACAGGATGATCATGATTGTGATTGTGATTATGATAAATAAAGGTAAAGGTAAAGGTAAAGGCCCTCCCATTGTTCATCGATTTGCTCGAGCGGGCCCAGTAACGTCTCCATTGGAGATTTTGTTGTTACTGTGTTTGGCATATCAATTATATCACAGGTGGCTTGCCAGGCTCTGCCGTGCGGGCGAGATACTCTTGGTAGCTTGCCGGGCTCTCTGAGAGGGGCGGAGGAATCGAACTCGGGTTGGCCATGTTGGCTGCGTGCAAGGCAAACGCCCTACCGCAAATAGTTCTAATATTTTGCTAGTAAATCTATGCTGACTCCCTTTAAGAACCATAACAAATCATCTGTAAAAAATTAATTTTGAATTTCCCCTAGGGATTCACAATATAGTAACTATCTGCAATTTTTAAGAGTCTTCTCTTTGGAAAATTATCTTTTCTTTTCTTTTCTCTTTCTGCACTTCCTCCACGGCTCCTGAAATATTGCCAATAGTAAGTCTGTAATCATATCTGTATTCTTTCAGATGAAAATTGATCTTTAAGAGCTTTATATGTTTTCTTTTTATTTGTGGCAATTACCTGGTGCTGACTCTAGGTTAGGCTAACGTAGTAGGCCAGGGTATTTTTTTGTTTGTTTGGGTGGAAGCCTGAGTGGTGCTCAGGGGTTACTCCTTGTGGTCCTCAGGGAACAATACAGTGCCAAGAATCAAATCTGGGGTTCCTGCATGTGAAGCATGTGCTCTAGTCTTCTGAGTTATCTCCTGGCCCCAAGTTGGCCATGTCTTTATGGATTCCTGGTTTAATTAGGTTCAATTCACCAGGTAATCACACATTAAAGAATTAACTTGTCACTTAATAAAAGAAAATATGGTTCCTATACATATTTGTCTAGGTTTGCTACAAACTGCTACTGGCCCAAGTAATTTGCTTTCACAGATTGTAAAAAGTTGTTTTTTTTTTCTCAAATAAAAAAAAGTTTTTAAATTTTAGTATTCCTGTATAATCTGAATAACTGATTATAGGCTCCAGACTAACATGACCTTAAAATATTTGCAACTCATATACATATAGTGCAGTTTGTTCCAAATCACCCCAGACATCACTTTTAGATAAATTACTACAGTAAAAAAACAGAAAAAACTCTGGCAATACTTTCACCTATGCCAGGCAAGACTCAATGGGGAACTCAGACTTCTACTCTCCTGCTGCTGCCCTGATGTGCGTTAACGTTACTCTAAGGTGGTTTCAGGGAAGATGAATTGGAAGCTACGCTTTCATCCCAATAAGGAACTCTCTGTTCCTGTGGTAATAGTGGAGATCACCCATGGAGTCTGAGCTTTAATGAGGCATCTCTCTCTTGCCTTGCAGAAGTAATTTCAGAAGAAACTTAGTAGACAGTCAGGTCTTTGATTGCCATGTGCTAGTAATCAGGCCACTTCTACAGTGGCATCGTTGGAGATCATGTGGTGTTCTGGAACTCCCAGCCCCAGTAGTAATGAGGAGCCCTCCTTTAAGGTGTCAACAGAATTTGAGTGGGAACTGGACTTGAAAATCTACTGTCAGAAAGGAGGTAGGGACTCCTCTGTCACTGCGAGAACAGTATTTTGAAAAGCTAGATAAAAAAGAAAATTAAAATGATACAGTCTTATAAAATGACACAAAACTGTCCAGGTTTTACTAGTGATAACAACCAGGAAGATCTAAAACTGAATGGATAAAAAAGTGGTGGCATATATATACATATGTTTGTATATATGTATGTATATACAAACATATATATACATACATATACACACACACATATATATGTTGGAATACTATGCAGCAATTAAAAACAAAGTCTTCTAATTTGCTGGAAGTTGATTTTACAGGAGGGCATCATGTTAAATGAAATGTCACAGTGAGAAAAAAAATATAAGGCACTCTCACTTGTGTGTATGTGAAGAAATAAAACAAGGGAATGTACAGTATCAAACAATGATAACACCTTATTCTTGTATTATAAAATTGAGTTTACCAAACTGGATGGTAGGAGGGTAAGGAGAATGACAAAGAGGACTAGAAGTAATCTTAGGACACTGGTGGGAGGATTTGGGGACTTCGGTGCTGATGAGTTTAACTGATAAACATCAAGATCTTAACATTAAAATTATTGCGAACATGCTACCTAAACTATTATAAAACTGAAGGACTATTATAATAACAGTCAATAAATGTCAAGACTGAGATTACCTGAATTATCTGAAAATCTAGCAACAAGATAACAATGCTTCAAAGGGCAATTTATGAGCACACCTGAAACTAAAACCAGCCTCAATAAATAATCTCAGTAAAAAAACAAAGACATATAGAACAAATGAAAATTTATCATTGAAAAATGCAATCACTAAAATACATAGCTTATTGTGAACAGTGCTGCAATGAACATATAGGTACAGATGTCATTTCTACTATGCTTTTTTTGCATCCTTGGGATATATTCCCAGAAGTGGTATTGCGGGGTCATATGATCAACTTCTAGTTTTTTAAGGACTGTTCATGTTGTTTTCCGTGAAGGCTGGACAAGTGGGCATTCCCACCAACAGTTAAAGAGTGTCCCTTTTTCCCCACATCTATGCCAGCACTGGTTGCTTTTGTTCATTTGAATGTGTGCCAGTCTCTGTGGTGTGAGATGATATCTCATTGTTGTTTTGATTTGCATGCCCCTAATGGCTAGCGATGTGGAGCATTTTTTCATGTGCCTTTTGGCCATTTGTATTTCTTTTTTTATTATTAATTTAATTGAATCACCGTGAGACAGTTACAAGCTTTCATGTTTGGGTTACAATCACACAATGATCAAACACCCATCCCTCCACCAGTGCACATTCCCCAACACCAATATCCCTGGTATATCCACCCCCCTTTCCCACCCTCCCTTTGCCTCCATGGCAGATATGATTCTCCATAATCTCTCACTACTTTTGGGCATTATGGTTTACAATACAGTCCCTAAGAGTTTATCATGTTGGTTCTTTATCTACTTTCTGCACACATGTCCCATCCCGACTGATTCCTCCAGCCATCTTTTTCTTAGTGATCTCTTCTCTATTCCAGCTGCCTTCTCCCCTTCGCTCATAAGGTAGGATTCCAGCTGTATTTCTTTTTTGAGGAAACTTCTGTTCATTTCTTCTCCCCATTTTTTTGGATGGGGTTGGAGGTTTTTTTCTTGTACAATTCTACTAGTGTCTTGCATATCCTGGATATTAATCCCTAATCAGATGGGTATTGGGTAAATATTCTTTTCCATTCTGTGGCCTCTTTCTCTATTTTGGTCACTGTTTCTTTTGAAGTGAGGAAGCTTCTTAGTTTGGTGTAGTCCCATTTGTTTATTTTTGCTTCCAATTGCATGGTAGTGATGTTTCATCCTTAAAGATGTTTTTAGCTTCATTGTTGAGGAGAGTTCTGCCTACCTCAATGTACCTTATGGCTTCATGTCTGATATTGAAGTCTTTAATCCACTTTGATCTGACTTTTTTGCCTGGCATTAAACAGAGGTCTGGAAACAACCCAAGTCCCTTAGAACAGATGACTGGTTAAAGAAACTTTGGTACATCTACACAATGGAATACTATGCAGCTGTCAGGAGAGGTGAAGTCATGAACTTTGCTTATAAATGGACAGATATGAAGAGCATCATGCTAAGTGAAATGAGTCAGAAAGAGAGGGACAGACATAGAAGGACTGCACTCATTTGTGGAGTATATATAAAACAACATAACATGAGGCTGACACCTAAGGATAGTAGATCCACGGGGCATATAGATTGCTCTATAGCTGGAAGCCTGCCTCATGAGCAAAGGGGAGAAGGTCGCTGGAATAGAGAAGAGATCACTAAGAAAAAGATGGCTGGAGGATTCATCGGGATGGGTGCAGAAAGTAAAGGACCAACATGATAACCTCTCAGGGTCTGTATTGCAAATCATAATCCCCCAAAATAGAGAGAGAGTATGGGGAATCATGTCTGCCATAGAGGCAGGGGGAGGGTGGGAAGGGGGGTATACCAGGGATATTGGTGGTGGGGAATGTGCACTGGTAAAGGATGGGTGCTTGATCATTGTGTGATTGTAACCCAAACATGAAAGCTTGTAACTTTACAATCTCGTGGTGATTCAATAAAATTAAAAAAAAATACACAGCTTAGTGGATGGGTTTAAAAAACAGAGTGGGGATTCAGCCGAAGAGAAGAACATGGAGGGCGGGATCCAGAGATCCCGAAGGAAAAAAAAAAAAACAGTTTCCAAAAAGAGCCGAGATCATCGGGAAGTCCGAGATGGGGTAGGTACCGCCTCCCGCCTCCCCCAGATGGACCCCCGGTGACCAGAAACCTCTACAAGCACAGCTCGAGTATGCGGGAACTAGGACTTTTCCTCAAAAATGCCGGGACTACACCTCCCAGGTAACCTCAGATACCGGAAGTCACGCCCACAGCCCGCCCCCCAGCGCCATCTTGACAGCATTCAGCCGAAGAGAAGAACATGGAGGGCGGGATCCAGAGATCCCGAAGGAAAAAAAAAAAAAACAGTTTCCAAAAAGAGCCGAGATCATCGGGAAGTCCGAGATGGGGTAGGTACCGCCTCCCGCCTCCCCCAGATGGACCCCCGGTGACCAGAAACCTCTACAAGCACAGCTCGAGTATGCGGGAACTAGGACTTTTCCTCAAAACCGTAAGCGGCCGCGCAACATCTCTCTAAATACAAAGTGATCCATGGGAAGTAAACCACCTAACGTTTCTCTCTGAAAATCATAGTTAAGCTTTGAGCATGGCCACAGCCCCAGAAGCACAAGGACTTAATGCAGAACCCAGCAGCTTGGAGCAGAAAAGTGAACGGGCTATGTGTTAACCCAGGCCATCAAGTCTGCCAGAGGGGAAAGGGTGTTGGTCCCTTCCGCCCTCCTCCCTCTGGAAAGAAAGGTGGCGGCCACATGGGAGCCTTGTGGACAGCAGGTATGAGCCGGGGGTGTGGGGGCGACTAAAACCTCATGGGAAGGGGGGGCGCTCCGGTCCGTCCTTCATGCCCTACCGAGGCCACCAGTTGCCCCCCACGAGCGGCTCTCCAGCACAGCCACAGCCCCAGAAACACAAGGATTTAATGCAGAACCCAACAGCTTGGAGCAGAAAAGTGAACGGACTATGCGTTAATCCAGGCCATCAAATCTGCTGGAGGGGAAAGGGTGTTGCCCCATTCGCCCTCTCCTCTCTGGAAAGAAAGATGGCGGCCACATGGGAGCCTTGTGGACATCAGGTATGAGCCGGGGGTGTGGGGGTGACTAAAACCTCATGGGAAGGGGGGCGTTCCGGTCCGTCCTTCACGCCCTACCGAGGTCACCAGTTGCCCCCCACGAGCGGCTCTCCAGCACGGCCACGACTCCAGAGCACAGAAACCAATTTCTTAACTATCTGACTTTCAGTAGAAATACTTCCAGGGTCAATAAGTAAAATAGCAGAAATCCAAAACCAACATTTAATTCTTGAACCCAGCTGTAGAAAGCAAATCACGTCACAATGCTTTTTCAGCTTGTCTGATTTGGGGGGGGGGAGGGTAAACTAAATAATAGTGGTGAATCTTTTGTTGAAACAATGAATCTAATCAAAGCAGATAGAGTGTTAACTAGAATTCATCTGCCCCACAGGGACTGGGAGGGGTGGGGGGTGGGGTTTTATTGGGGTTCTTCATGGTAAAAAAAAAAAAAGTATTGGTAAAGGGAAATGTGTTTGATATTTGCATGACTGAGACCTGGGCCTGGAGGCTTTGTAACCTTTCCCACGGTGATTCAATAAATAAAAAAATAAAAAAAAAAAAAACAGAGTGGAGGAGGTAGAAATATGAGCAGATTGGAAGATGGAGTTTTAGAACTCACTAGTTTTTTATGTTTTTTTCTCTTAATTTTTTTGGACTACATCTGGCAGTGCTCAAGTCTTCATCCTGGCTCTGTGCTTAGGGATCACTCCTGGTGGGGCTTGGGAGACTATATTGGGTTCCAGGGATTGAACCAGGTAGGACACGTGCAAGGTAAGTACCCTGCCCACTGCACTATCTCTTCAGTACTTCTGTTTTCTGTACACAATAACATTGGTTTGCAACATTTTATATGTTTTATGAGGACAGTTTCACACCTTTTAGATATGTTGTCATGCCATACCACCACCAAAGCAACAATTTCCTTCTACCATAAAGTACCAAAATCCTTCTTCACCGTTTGATGCCCCTTCCCTGCTTTAGGTCTGGTAATTTCAGTTATATGGTCAGAATCCAAGGGTATTTTACGTTTGAGTTTGTATGTTTTCTTGCTTTGCTTCTTTACATTCAACCATTAAGTAAAATCATCAGATATTTGTTTTGATCCTTCTGATAATTTTATTTAGCACGACTCCAGCTTTATTCATGTTGTCACTAAAGTAAGATCTTATGTTTTCTTATAAATGAGAATCCCATTATGTACACATTTTACATCATTTTTCCCGGGGGGTGGGGTCCTGGGGATAGAACCCAGCAGTTTGTACATATGAAGCATGTGCTATACTATTGAGCTTACCTCGTTCGTCCTATATATCATATAGTCTTTATCCACTCATCTGTTTCTGGTCATTTTCAATCATATGGGTTGCTTCCATATCTTGGCTATTTTAATAATATTCATATGTTCTTTAGATAAATAGCTAGCAGTGGAGTTAAGTCATATGGTAGATATATTTTCATATTTCATAAACCTCCACACTGTTTTCCATAACAATTAAATCTGTTGTATCTTCACTAAAAGTAAATGAATTTTCCTTTTTCCAATGCTCTTTCTCTCATGTAACCACATATGGTCCCCTGAGCACTGCCAGACATGATCTTCAAGCACAGAGCTAAGAACAAGCCATGAACACTACCAGGTATGGCCCACAAACAAAATAAACAAACAAACAAAAAGAACAGTGTTGGAAGGTTACAGGTATGTTGGTAGTGGTGGCGTTCAGTAACTTTGCACACTGACACTACAAACTTAAACGCTATTGAAACTATAGTACATAAACTGTAATAAAAATTCATAAGAGAATACAAGAAACAATTAACTTGTGAAAATGTTTCACATTTCTACCAATCAGCGAAATAAAACAAAAATTGACATATTTTCACCTATCAAAGATCTGGAAACTAAAAACCACTCCAGCATTGGCATGAATGTGGTGAGAGGTTGTTAATTTGGGGAATTTGGTAAGAAGGTACAGAAGTTAGACAGTGGAAAAAATAAATCAATATTCTCATCTATGAACCTCTCCTAAGGAAGTAACTTCAAAGTGCAAACAATGAAGTTATTGTAGGGTTATTTATAAAGTGGAAATAGCAAAATGATAAAAATGCATGGGACATAAAACACATTTCAGACAACAAAAACACAGAGATAGGAAAGGAAAATATGCTAAAATAATATAAGGATTATTTTTGGTTTGGTGAGAATATGGTTATTTTTTTATTATTGCTTCCATATGTCTTTTTATATTTCCAAATTATTTTACTCTGTAAGCAGAGTCCTCACATACTTATGTTCATGTATACACCACACATGTACAAAAACAAATATATTTGTGGAATATACTGGCAGATATCAAAGACACCATCCTTTACTTCCTGCCAGTGAGACAGAGCTGTTACTAGAGAGAAAGGCAGAAGTCAAGGGATGTGTTGGGACTTTCTTCTTTCTCTCAAACAGCAGCACTTTGTTATTCTCTCTTTCTCTGGGGAGTGCAGGTAATATCCAATACCAGTCTGTTCTGAATATGCCTGCTTTTCCAATTCATCACTAGGAATTACAGCTTTTTTGTAGCATTGTAACTAAGGCATGAAAAGACTGGTGGTGACTATAGGAAAAGGTATTTAAAACACTACTTTGACTTGCCATGGAATAAACATGAATGCATATCTGTCAGCTGTTTTTTACATCTCTTTAGCTGTAGAAATGCAGCAGTTCTAAAACTTAAATTTAAAGAAAAGAACTACTTATTCATCTGAACAAAAAGGCAAAAAAAGGTTTTCCAGGAAATGTGAAGAAGCATTAACGTCACAGATTCTGAACAGAAAATATAATTGCCCAGGATATAAGGCAGAAACATTAAAAGTATTTGTTAGCAAAATAGAAACATGACCCACCTATCCATTATCACCAGAATCAAATCGTATTCAAATGAGCTCACGTACTCTGACTCAATCAATTAGGTACAAAGACAGTAATAATTAGGACTGTTCGTAGTGAAAAGCTTCTCAGAAATGTGCTTAGATGTTGAAAAGATGACTTCTGCCCACTTCTATTACCTTTATGTCATGGTAAATTATAGTAATTTCTTGTGCCTAGATTGAGAGAGGATGGAAAGATAATACCAACTCAACTGAGGATGGTTTAACACTTCTAAAGAAGAACAAACAACCACTTACTAACACATTAAAAAGGAATAAAAGCTTTATGGTCAAAATGTACTCTATTTTCGTAGCCACAAAATAGATCATACATACTCTACTGTGGAAAATCCCAAGATTCTGGGAAGCAATATTATAAAACAGAGTGAGGGAGGGAGAGAGAAAAAGAGCGAGAGAGAGAGAAGAGAGAAGAGAGGAGATGAGAGAGAGAGGAGACTAAAGAAAGAAGAAAAGCACCTGTTACGCAGGCAGGCAGGGGGTGGGGGTGGGGGGGATAGGAGGGAACCTGGGGACACTGGTACTGGTAAATAAACACTGATGGAGGGATGGATGTTGGAATACTGTATGACTGAAATTCAATCATGAGCAGTTTTTTAAATGTCTATCTCACAGTGAGTCAATAAAAAAAGTTAAAAAAAAAAAAAGAGGTGGTTTTTCCTAAACAGTGCCTGTAGGGGGCATCAGACATCAAGTAATGTGCAGAAGATGCCTATTGTTTTGGTCAACTCCTCTTGCAGGGCAAGTGGGAGACAAATTTCTATGACTGGAAGTCTAGAAAACCTAGTGTAATTCAAATCAAATCAAGGTAAATGTTCGCCATTCATTGTTGATTTGATAAAAAAAAAATCGCAGGGTGTCAGGGGCCCAAAGTGACATGGTATATTTTCTAAGGCTGATCTTTTGCAGATGAAAAATCAAGGCTGAGCAGGGCTCTCAGAGAGTGACTAGCTAGTTAAAGGCAGAGCTCACCTTGTGCTTCTAAAAGCCTGCTTCTAGATCTTTGAAAAACTCCAGGAGACATTGCCTGTTATAACACAAGACTAATGTCACCCTAAAGAACATTTCTTTCTGATGGCGGCCGCACGGGAGCCTTGTGGAGAGCAGGTTTGAGCCGGGGGTGGGGGGCGGCAGGGGCCTCATGGGAAGAGGGGCGTTCTGGGCCGTCCTTCACGCCCGACCGAGGTCACCAGCTGCCCCCCATGAGCGGCTCTCCGGCACGGCCATGACTCCAGAGCACAGAAACCAATCTCTTAACTATCTAACTTTTAATAGAAATACTTCCAGGGTTAATAAGTAAAATAGCAGAAATCCAAAACCGCGCGGCCGCTGTTGCGGCTGCGCGACATCATTTTATTCTTAAACCCAGCTGTAGAAAGTAAATCATTTCACAACGCTGTTTCAGCATATCTGATTGGGGGGGGGGGTCGTAAACTCTAAACAATAATTGTGCATCTTCTATCGAAACAATGTATCTAGTCAAAGTAGATAGAGTATTAACTAGAACTCATCTGCCTCACAGGAATTGGGAGGGGTGGGAGGTGGGGTTCTATTGGGGTTCGTGGTTAAAAATAAGTATTGGTAAAGGGAAATGTGTTTGATATTTACATGACTGAGACCTAAACCCGAAAGCTCTGTAACTTTTCCCACAGTGATTCAATAAAGAAATAAATTATTAAAAAAAAAAAGAACATTCCTTTCTTCTGGGTTAGCATTGCTAAAATGTAAGCTCATTAGAGGAAAATAAGCACATTTCAAAAAAATTAGAACGGAAATATGACAATATCTGACTATTTTATAAATGCCATAAACTTTGATATTAAGAGCCACTAATAAACTAGGGTTCAAATTGCTATAGTTTTATCTTTGCCTATCATCATTAAATAGAGTTAGAAACAATTTCACTATTATTTTCACCCCCTCCTTCATTTCTGAACTCTTTCCATTCAAATTTAACTTGGGCTTTCACAGTATTTTAAAAAGCAAGCCACCCAAAATCTGAACATTGTTATTAGCATGGGTGTCAAGTGGGATCTTGTTAGAAGTATAGAATCACAGGCCCTGTTTCCAGCTACTGGATCAGCATCGACATGTCAACACTTTCACAGGTGATTCTTTGCGCAATTACAAAATAAATAAGTGATCAGAGGCAGCAGTGTTGGTCTCTCTCCCCCGTCACATGCGTTCGGTGGCCATGTGCTGCTTCCCCACCCTGGCCGGCTGCTGCTGCCAACAGATACATGGAGGTAACAGGGCTGCCAGGCTCATTGGTGATCAGTTGCCGCTTATTCCATTCTCCCCACGCACCTGTTTCAGTCTCACTAAGCTCCCCATTTCAGTCTCATGCTGCCCTTCATTCCCATCTCCTCCTGTCCTCCATGCTAGTCCCTCAGTGCTCCTTCCGGCCCTTGGTCACACACTCCAACCTCCCAGCCTTCCAGGTAACAAGTACACCCAGGTGAAGTAGCACAATCAACATATGAAAGCCCTTCCTTCCCAGGGAAGACAAAGATCTCCTGCAGCCAGAAGATCCAGTCATGGGGTGTGTTTCTCCTTTCCTTAGTCCAACAACCATCTTGAATTTACTTACTTCTAAATAATCTTTCTAGTTATTTTGTATGGACACAGTAAGAGATACATTAAGTTTGTAGGGTGGCTCTCCTGGGGACATCTCACTATATATCCCAGACTACAGTGCTCAGGCCAGATTAGCCTTTTCTAACCCTGGCAGGGTCCAAATCCAATTGTTACTCTTTGGATCATGACAGAATTTGTTCATGAACCATGCTCTTTGATCATGATCATCCTGTTGTTTGTTGATTGCCTCGAGCAGGTACCAGTAACGTCTCCTTCACCCTAGCCCTGAGATTTTAAAAAGTGCCATATTCAAGGCTCTTTCAGGGTTAGGAGAATGAGACCCATCATTGTTACTGGTATTTGGCATACTGGGTACGCCATGGGGAGTTTGCCAGACTCTGCTGTGTGGGCAGGTTACATTTGGTAGCCTGCCAGGTTGTCCAAAGTAAGAACGAGATAATAAGATGTCGCATGGCCACAAATGTGGCCGCGCAGCTAGGTTTTAAGGTCTTTGGGTCTTGGCCGTTGATGGAATTACCTGGCACCAGGGGCAGTTGGTGGGTGTGACCCCTGCCTACTGGAAGATGGAACATCTGGGTGTAGGATGCTCAGCACTGATCCAAGCAGGCTTGGAGATCTCAGCCCCGGGACGTGCATGCCTGTGTTCCTCTGCCGGTTCCTTCATGAGTGTGGAGAGTGGTCTAAGCCTGGTTGTGGCTGGTTCTTGAGGTCTTTGGCTTCCGGGGCTCTGCTCGGGGTGGGGAAAGAAACTCTACCTGCTCCCCTCCAAGGGGCCCCAGCGAGGATAGCCAGGCATGGGGGCATGCTCTTAACTTATATTTAAGTACTATGGCACTTGGCCTGTCCTGTTTTGATACCAGGCTAGCTCACAGCTTGCCTTGGGCATCTAGTCTTGCATCAGGACCCTGCTTTTGGGGTGCTAGGAATTAAGGGCAACTGAGTCTTAAGTCGAGAAAACAGATGACCAGGAGTGAATATTATTCGGAGTCAGTTAACTCCCAAGTTACAAAAGCATAGCAATAACTGTCTCACTGTGTCCATACGAAAAGGACATTGCTCTGAAGTAAACTATGCAAAAGGACATAAGGGAAGGAAAAAAGCAATATTTCACTTACACATACAAAACCTAGAGTATTTAGAAGGATCTGACCTTACAAGTCAACAGGGTTTGATTTGGGGATAAAGGTTTTTGACTGATTGGAGAAACAGCACAGAGAAGAGGTTAAAGATAAACACAGGAATGGGAGTACCTTGGGAGCACTGTGATGGGTATAACCCAATAAACCTAAGCTCCTGGCGGCCAGGGAGAAATGACAAACCAATGTTATCCTAAATTCTTCTGTGCCTTAAAGATTGAAAAGAACATCTCTGAGCTCTCCAAATCTCTAACACCCATTTGTACAAGGTTTCTTCCTCTATGATCTTTGTACTCGTGGGTTAAGCTGGGCTTCAAGATCTTATCCTCCATCTTTTTTTGAGGGGCTACACTAAATGTTGCTCAGGGATTATTCCTGGGTTTGTTCTCAGGGATCACTCATCTCATGGCTTGGGGGGATCATAAGGGATGATGGGAATCAAATTCAGGTCAGCTGTATACAGTTCAGGTCAGCTGTATACAGGGCAAGAACCTTACCCACTGAACTATCATTCTGGCTCCTTTACCCTCCATATTTCTGCCAACAACAAATTTTAGTATGATCCATTGCAAAAAAAAGAACATTACTACTTTTGCTTTAAAACCAGGGTAGAAGAATAAAGGATAAAATGAATAATGAGTTCCTTGTATATTTTTAGATAGGACTGTTTGATATGAAGGGACACTATGAGACTAAAAGGTCTGAGAGTTCTGACCTAAACAGACACTGGAAAAGCAAACCTGTTTCTCGATGGGCTCTGTTCCTAGAACTTGACCTGTTCACTGGTAATGGGTTAGGCCCAAACTATAACACGAGCTCTGTCAACTCCTGGGATATAAAGATATTTACTAATACAAAAGAGCTTATCGTTTTGCTCACTCTAAAACGATGTATAAAATTCATCTCGTATATAACAGTTGCTTAACTACTCATCACGATCACGACCACTCTGTTGTTCGTCGATTGCCTCGAGCAGGTGCCAGTAACGTCTTCTTCGTCCTAGCCCTGAGATTTTTTTTTTTTAAAGTGCCATATTCAAGGCTTTTTCAGGGTTAGGAGAATGAGACCCATCATTGTTACTGGTATTTGGCATATTGGGTATACCACGGGGAGTTTGCCAGACTCTGCCATGTGGGCATGTTACATTTGGTAGCCTGCCAGTTTGACCGAATTAGGAATGAGATGATAAGATGATAAGCTTCCAGGAGCTGAGTGTGATGATCTCTGGATCCTGGCCGTTGTTGGAGTTACACGGCAGTTGGTGGGTGTAACTGTCTAGTTACTGGCAGGTCCAGTCCCAAACTGTACAGGCTTGGAGATCTCAGCCCCGGGGCCCACACACCTGGGTTCCTCTGTCAGTTCTTTTATGCGTGAGGCTCATCCAAGTGTGTGGAGAGTGCTCTCAGCAAGGCCTTGGCTGGGCCTCGGTGGTCTTCAGCTGTTGGGCCCTGGTGGAGACAGTCAGGCATAGGGTAGGAGACTCTGTCTTGTTCTCTCCCAGGAGCTAATTAAATAATCTAGTTAATTTCTAGATTAACTACTCATGTAGTTAATTTTTTATTGTTAACACTGAAAAGGAGAAGAACATCTTTAAATGATCTGTGCTGTGATCCAATCTGACACATAACACCACATGCTTGTTTACTCCTTCACAGATTTCTAGACACTTATCAGCTAGAGAGATAGTAGAGTGGGTAAGATTCTTGTCTTGCATGTAGATGACCCATGTTGATCCCTGGCATCCTATTTGGTCCCCTGAGCACTGCAAAAAGCAATCCATTAGCAAAGAGCCAGAACCTCGACTTATCTATTAAAAAATCACTTTGATTTGACTTATAATTTGTCTACTTGTTCCAACTTACACATTAAAATTACAAGAAAACTCCACTAATTTAATATAATCTTCAAAAGCATTCATCTTTCTATTCAATATCTGTCTGATATTGGTAGTTTTCTGGTTGTATCTGACAGAGAAATCTTGGCAGGTCCAAGAAGTCATCTTAAAATACAAAGAATTTATTTCAGATAGAGATGGTGGGGAGCTAATCCATTGATTTGCTTATTTAACAATTGTAGATGAATACATGAACCATGTTCTGTACTTGGTGCCAAGATACTAGGGAATAAATCAATCTATTTTCATGGTGCTTATGATTTAGTGGGGAAGCAAGAACAGATTTTAGGACTGGTGGAGGCAAAATCATAAGCACAAACCGCAAAGGGGGAATATGAATAAAAATTTCCAATAATGAACTATGTTATAGATAAGCAGAATTTTTTGGAATAAAATAAAACTCTATAGGTTCTTGGCTTGAGCAGCTGGGTAGAGTAAGAACTGCATAAGGAACATTCAGATGGGGCGGGGGGAAGAGCATATATGCAAATGCCCTGCTGTGGGTGTGTGTAAGGCATGGGGCTGGAGTAAGCAGAGGAAAGTAATGGGAGGAAGTCAGAGAAGAAGGGTGTTTGTGTGCGCGCGCGCGCGTGAGTGTTGGATGTGTGCATGTTCGTGTGCGTGTGCATGCGTGTGTGTGTGTGTGTGTGTGTGTGTGTGTATGCGCATATGCAGACTGTTGATTTTAAATCCTTTGTTAGGACTGAGATGGAGAGCTACTAAGCAGGGAAAACATATGACTGAAGTTTTCACAGGATTATTTTGGTGATTGTGTGAAAAATAGAGTAGGAAAACATAGGCAGAAATAGGGAACTCATTTAAAAGTGACAGCAGTAATCCAGACAAGACAAGATCATGACTCACAGTGAGGAGTTAGAGGTACTGTGTGTTCCAGATTAATGGTGATATTAGGACCAATTAAACTTATTAACAAATTAGATGTGGAATGTGAGGGAAAAAATAATGTGGATAACCTTATGGTCTGGGGTGGAACGATAGCACCACGGGTAGGGTGTTTGCCTTGCACACGGCCGACCCAGGTTCGATTTCTCCGTCCCTCTCGGAGAGCCTGGCAAGCTACTGAGAGTATCCCTCCCACATGGCAGAGACTGGAAAGCTCCCTGTGGCATATTTGATATGCCAAAAACAGTAACAACAAGTCTCACAATGGAGATGTTACTGGTGCCCGCTTGAGCAAATTGATGAACAATAGGACTACAGAGCTACAGTGCTAACTTCCAGGTCTGAGTAGCTGGAGAGACTATTAGATAAAGCAGGGGAACTGAAAGAGGGAGAAGCCTTTTCTGCTTTGAATGTGTTAAGCTTGAGATGATACAAATCAAGATGAAAGAAGAAACTAGAAGTTTCAACATAGAATACAGTACTGAAGTCTAGGCTACATAATATCTATCTATACAGTCCAAGGAATACATGATATTTATTTATTTATTTAAAAATATTTTTAATGAAATGTTTTGAAATGTTTTTAAAAAAATGTTTTAGTGAAACACCATGAGGTACAGTTGTCGACTTACAAACTTTCGTGCTTGGGTTTCAATTATACAATGATCGAGTACTCATCCCTTCACCAGTGCCCATTCTCCACCACCAATGATCCCAGTAACCCTTCCAGCCTCCCACCCCGCCCCACCTCTGTGGCAGGGCATTCCCTTTTGCTCTCTCTTTTCTTTACAGTGTTGTGGTTTTCAATAGAGGTATTGAGTGGCCATCATGTTTGGTCTATAGTCTACTTTCAGCAGGCATCTTGCATCTTGACCGAGTCTTCCAAACAACCTTTACTTGGTGTTCCCTTCTTTATCTGAGCTGCCCTTTCCCCCAGCGTCTGCTGCCAGCTTCCAAGCCGTGGAGCAGACCTTCTGGTACTTATCTCAACTATTCTTGGGTGTTTGTCTCCCATTCTGTTACTTTATATTCCCCAGATGAGTGCAGACTTTCTATGTTTGCCCCTCTCTTTCTGACTAATTTCACTTAGCAAGGTACTTTCCATGTAGAACCACTTGTATGCAAATTTCATGACTCCATCTTTTTAACAGCTGCATAGTATTCCATTGTGTAGATGTACCAAAGTTTCTTCATCCAGTCATCTGTCCTCGGGCACTTGGTTTTTTTTCCCTAGATTTTGGCTATTATGAACAGTGCAGCAATGAACATAGAAGTGCAGATGTCATTTCTACTATACTTTTTTTGCCTATCCTGGATATATTCCCAGGAGTGGTATTGCTGGGTCAAATGAGAGCTCAATTTCTAATTTTTTGAGATTGTCCATACTGTTTTCCAAAAGGGCTGAACCAGTCGGCATTTCCACCAGCAGAGAAGGAGAGTCCTTTTCTCCCCACATCCACGCCAACACCAGTTGCTTTTGTTATTTTGTATGTGGGCCAGTCTCTGTGGTGTGAGATGATATCTCACTGTTGTTTTGATCTGCATCTCCCTGATGATTAGTGATGTAGAGCATTTTCTCAGGAATACATGTTGTTTAAATACATGAGTTTTTGATTGCACCCTGAAGAGGTGGCTCTTCAGGGTGCAATGGCTTCAAGATACTCATAAGGAAAGGTGTCTGGTGAGGTGAGAAAGCAATAGAAATCAGGATGCAAAAGATGTCAGGCCTGAGAAAATCTCAAGAGCTTCCCAGACTGAAATATTTGCCTTATATGACAGAGGCTCAAATTTCTTCACCAGTATTGCCTCGTTCCCTGAGCACTCTCAGGAGTGACCTTTGAACAACAAATAGAGAGTAAGTTTTGAGCACCACCAGGTATGAATCCCCCCCCCCCCCAAAAAAAAACCAATATGAAACAAAACTGTCACTGTCACTGTCACTGTTATCCAGTTGTTCATCAATTTGCTCGAGCGGACCCAGTAACGTCTCCATTGTGAGACTTGTACTGTGTTTGACATATCGAATACCTCACAAGTAGTTTTCCAGGCTTTGCCATGCAGCCTAGCAAGCTCTCGGTAGCTTGCTAGGCTCTCCAAGAGGGGCGGAGGAATCGAACTGGGGTCGGCCGTGTAGGCTGTGTGCAAGGCAAATGCCCTACCCACTGTGCTATCACTCCAGCCCATGAAACAAAACAATAAATATAAAACTTTTGGTGAGGGAGGAGCAAAGTCTGGAGAATATGATTCTTGTGGAGCAGATAAAGAAGATGTCATGGGGACCTGGAATAATGAACTAGCCAAATACCATTAAGGTAACTGGTGATGTCCTGCTGAGTTGGAGAGTTGACTATTGGATTAACCAATGGAACATCGCTGGTCACCTTAGCAGCAGTAGCTATAGAGTGTCCTGGGAGCAAATGCCTGATGAAAAGAAAGACTTGGGGAAGATGACCCAGAGGTACTGGGGTACTTTTACTTTTGATAGGAAGCTAACAGAGAAACATGGCAAGAAGCGTGAGAAGAGAGGTCAAGAGATGAGTAGGTTTGGGTGGGTGGAAAAAGAAACATATTCAGTTTTGAATATGTTATGGTTGAGTTTTTTAATAGAGCACCAGAAAGAATGTGCACACAGCAGACTGTAGCTTAGAGCAAAGGTACTTAGTACGAAATGTTGGGACTTAAAAAAAGAACATGCCTTGGCTCTAAGGATAAAATAAAAGTGAAAGAGTAACAATAGGTCACCCAAATAGAAATCTTTTAATTCCTGTTAGGCCTTTCCCTGTTAAATGATGCTTTGCTGATTACCAAAAAAAAAAAAAAAAAAAAAAGCTTACTCTAGGTAATCTCAGCTATGAGTGAGATAAATCTTTGCCCAAATTTGGTCTCTTTCTGTCTGATTGCAGTCATCCCAGCAAGAATATGGTAGAGGAAACTTTACGTAATTTTTTTTACATTTCAGTGAGCATTGGAAGAAAGAGGAAACTTACTGAAGTCTTGTGGGAGTCTATAAAACTTGGTTGAGTAGGACTGGAGTTAAAATAGTTTAGCAGGTAGGTCATTTTCCTTGCATGCAGCCAGCCCAGGTTTGGTCCCTGGCATCCTACATGGCTTCCTAAACCCACCAGGAGTGATTCCTGAGAGCAGAGCCAAGAAGTAATCCTTGAAAACAGCTGGGTGTGGCCCCCAAACCAAAACAAACAAAAACATCCCAGAAAACAGCTTCCTCCCTGCAAAAAAACTTGGTTAAATAAAACTGGCTTTGTTTCTAAGTTAGTTATTTTTAATTTAGTATATACTTTGGATATTCTAAGAACAAAACAACAAAATTTGTGACACTCACACATAAAACTTCAGGCTAATGTGACTCCTTCTCATTCAAATATAAAGTAAGCTGTGTGTGGCTAAGATCAGAAGCGCTAGATATGATGTGTAATGATAAGATGGCTGATTATTTTATTTTTTATTTATTTTATTTATTTAATTATTTTTAATTTTTTAAATGAATCATATTACAGACTTACAAACTTTCATACTTACGCTTCAGTCATACAGTGATCAAGTACCCATCCCTCCACCGGTGTCCATTCTCCACCACCAATATTCCCAGTATCCCTCCCCCAATCCCTATCATCATATTCTGTCTATAGTCTACTTTCAGCATGCATCTACCATCCTGAGCGAGCCCTCCAAGCATCCTTTACTTGGTGGTCCCTTCTCTATCTCTGGCTGACTATTTTATTTATTTATTTATTTATTTATTTATTTATGTACTTGCTTTTTGGGTCACACCCAGCGATGCACAGGGGTTACTCCTGGCTCTGCACTCAGGAATTACTCCTGGCAGTGCTCAGAGAACCATATGTGATACTGGGAATTGAACCTGGGTTGGCCACATGCAAGGCAAATGCCCTACCTGCTATGCTATTCTACTGCTCCATCCCCACTGGCTGACTATTTTTAAAATGCTATTACCTGTTAAGCATTTGGTATATGGAGTCACAACCTCATTTATGAAAGACAATCACAAACTACAAGTTGTTGAGAACACATGTGTCAACGAGACTAAATGTCCTGGACTTGGGAAGCTTCTGGTCTTTAAGCCAGAAACTTTAAACTAGTCTGAAGTGTGGTTTGGATTAAGACAATGTAGTTTCTTTCCCAGAAGTAGTGAGAACTAGGTGAAATAATACTAAATGAACTCCTTAAAAATACTAAGTATCATCTTTAAAAATAAGCACTATGGGGCAGGAGATCCCAGAGAAGCCCAGGGGTGACCTGTGTAATCTCAGAAATGGAGGCTCTGAGCAGCACTGCATCCTCAGATCCTGGCACTGAGTTGCCAGGACAAGAATTTTTGGGAGAAGTTCCCGGACTTCCTGAACACTGTATGGAACATTGTTCCCCCAAGCACATATAGAGAGACACTAACAGAAACACACTAAAGCATGAAAAAACACAGAGAAATATTAATGCATGCTAGTGAAAGAAGTAGTATTCTAATCATGTAACAGATAAAACTATGAAGACAGTACAAAAAATAGTTATCAGTATGGAGAGAGGGATAAAGAGGTAGAGTGCAGAGATTTTTATGTTAAGATAACCATTCTGCATGATTCCTGAGTGGCAGGTTATTAGAAAATTGTCACAACTCATAGAAGGCACAATGTAAAGAGTAAATCTTGATGTAAACTATGGACCTTAGATAATGATGTTTCTAAGTAGATAAATCAATTGTGACAAATGCTCTATTCCAGTATGAGATGTAGAAAATAAGGGAGATTATGAATTCATGAAAGCAGAGAACATTGAGAAGTCTGTACTTTTTATCCATTTTGTTGTGAATTAAAAATTGTTCCAAAGAGGTTGTGCATGTGAAAATATACAGAGATGAAGGGGAATTGGGGGGATTTTTTTAAATTGTCTTGGTAGAATGTAATGATGGTGAAACAAGCTGTCAGAATGATCTGAGTTGAATCAATTTTGTTTCTCTCCATAATACTAGTCAAACAAGTTTATTTGTGCACTCAACAAAATGTACTATCAGCTGTGTGCCAGGTATGATACAAGAGCTTATGATATATAAATAAATCTTTTACCTAAAGAAGTCATTACTCATCACAGAAAAGAGAGAATTGGACCATAAAAGTATTGGATGATAAATACGAGGATAAAGATTTCTCCCAGAAATTGCTAATACAATTCTATCTTGACAAACTCTATCAATGCTTCCAGCTATTCTGTTTTGGGATAAGATTACTATTGATCCTCTAGATGTGAAGACAAGCACTGGTCAACTAAATTCTGTTATAATTAATGGAATAACAACTTTTTCTACTGATAAAACTCTAATCAGATTCATTTTCAACTGATTGCTGTTATTTTTAACTGACTTTATAAACTATGTATCAGTAAATATATTCCACACAAGTTCTACGGGAAGCAAAAACTGGTGTGACATTAATTTAAACAAATTTAAAAAGGAAATCGGTTCAGACTCTAATATTTCTATGTAATCTGAAAGTCAGGTGTTAGGATGTGGCCAGAAGGTCCCAGGGCACCCTTTATAAATGATTTAACATTTACAAAATACTAAATAAAAAAGAAACAAGGTTGAGCTCAAGTGCTGGAGCACATGTATGGCACACACAAGTTGGATCCTGGCATCACATGGACTCCAGAGCACTCCTGAGGGCAGCCCTGGGAGTCCCCAGCACCACTCCAGTGGCCTCTCCTTGAAAAAAAGGAACAGAAGGAACCCATGCAATATTTTTCTGTTATTGGGAACTTAAACTGAGAAATAAGATTTCTTTTCCTTGTATCCTACCCCAAAATTAGGTTGCTCATGTCCCCCACCATCTCCCAGCAGCTGCCACCCCACCTCCATCCTCCTACTTTTTAGAAATAATTCGCAGCAGCTGTCTGAGGAAAGTTCTGCAGCAATTGCCAACTTCTGGGGTTTGGTAACATCCATAAGCTGTTCAAATAACTCAATGCCAGAACTTTCTTCTTGGTGAGTGCTGATAGAAGAAACTCAGGTTTTCTGAGTAAGCCAATAGCCTAGTCTGCTGGCACCCCAAACTTCAACATCCGATTCCTCCTAGTGACAGGTAATCAATTAGTCTGATGAGTGTTCGTGATAAGAGTACATTGTTAATTGGGCATTTTCATAAGCAGGAGAACCAAGAAGTCACTTGTGCTATGATTTTTAGCTGGAATGTTAGGAAGTATTGGTGGACCCCTTTTGAGTGCTTACTTAGAAAGCCTGTCAGTAATATTAAGTAAGCTCCCATTCAGATGGCAGAATCATAAATTGGAAGGGAAGCAGTCTCTTCTTGCTCTGGACTGAAGATAACTTTTACCTCTTACTTTATTCACTAATAAAGAGGATGGTGGTGGTGGGTCCGGTCAGTGCATTCTGTCTACTGGGTCAAAGCCATTTTTATTAAAAAAAACTGATTTACTGAATGCAACCTATACACAAAACAGTACACAAATTATAAGTTTATAGTTGAATGGATTGTCACAAAGTGCAAACACCCATGCACCTAAGTCTCAACCAAGAAAGAACACATTAGAGGCTCCTAGTCAGTCACTACTTCCTTTCTTTACCCTAAAAGTAAGCACAATCCTGGTTTCTAACACCATAGATTTATTTGATTAGATTATTATTTTAAATATTGCAAAATCCTTTTGTTTTGCCTCCTTTCATTTATCACATACACAAGAATGATCTCTGTTGTTTGATATGGCCTCATATATTTATTAGTATAACTTTCATTATAAGAATATTCAATAATTTATAATTCTATTGCTGGTGGATATTTTAGTCATTTCCAGTTTGGAACTAATAAAAAATGTACTAATATGATGGTTAGGAAGATAGTTCAGTGGGTTAGGGTGCATGCTGTGCATACAGAAAGCAGGGTTCCATCTCTGCATTGTGTGGTCCCCCAAGCATCGCTAGGAGCTATGAGCAAGCAACATGCAGGGAATAGGTCCCGGTTCCCACTAGGTGTGGGCCTCAAACAAAACCAAGGGCTGAAGAGATAGTACAGGAGGAAGGGACTTTCCTTGCATGTGGTTGCAGTTGCCCTGACCCTAGTTCAAGTTCTGGAACTATATATGGTTCACCAAGCCAGGAATAGCCCTTTGGGCAATTTCTGGATGTGGCTTACTCCCTCCCCCACCCCCAACCTCCAATAAATGAAGTAAAAAGTTTAAAAAGTATGGGGTTAACAAATCAAATAGGTACAGATTGCTTTTAATGTTTTCATATTTTGGGGTGTATGTATTTTTAATTGGGTATGTGCTTAGGAAGGAATGACTGGCTCATGAACTACGCATTTTGGGGGAAGTGACAGTTCACCAGGTGTTCCAACTGTTCCTGCATGTTCTTTTCACATGTGCTGCAACCCATATCCATTCCTGATACTGGGCAGTACTTACTGCTAGTCACATAGAGACTAAGGAGAAGGAACAGCCATACTCACTATGAAGGGTTACTGCTTGTTTATTGCTTGCTACAGAAGATGCTGAGCCCCAGACTTAGTATTTCTCAACTGCTACAAAACCATTGTGTGAACATCTTCCATCTGGGCCTGTCATATTGCTCAGTGGTTTGGGAAAGAGGGAACCAGCACAACTATCTGACATTCCTGCCATTTACTAAAAGTAATTTACCATTTTGCCCTATGGCATTTCAGGGTTTCCTTTAGCAACTGTAAATTTGTGGCAAGTCACCCTGCTTGTTTGTTCTGGCATCTCCTTTGGACTCATTAACCCTTATTCCTTTATATGGGTGGGGTTCTTTCCTGACAGTGCCTAAGCAGTTACGGTAAATGTGCTAAATGATTTCCCAAAGCGGCTGTGAAATATCTTATTAATATTCTAACTTTTTAAAAAAAAATTGCTATAGCTAGCACTTTGCTTTTTTTGTTGCTCATTATGTGCAAGGAACTTTCATATTATCAAAGAAGATAATTCTTACAGCAACGGTTATGTAGGTATTAAATTACAGATTACTGTTAGGGTACCGAAAACAGAAGGTTAAGAGAAACATTTGATTTTACAAATTATGTGAACAGTAGTGATTGCTACATGTGAAAATAGTTACCTAATGCATTATAGCCCACAGGTTTGGTGTTTTTTATGTGAATGTCTCATTACAATGCTATGAGATAGTATTTATTATAATTCACAGTAAATAGATCAGTCAGCTGAAGCTTTTTAGAGTTAATTCACCTGTCCTCTGTCAGACAAAATGTAAGTGGTGGAGCTGAGGTTTCAGTGGAGGATAATGCTGATCTCACATTTTTCTAGCTGGCAGGAGGAGTGACTTGGGGCTGAAATTCATGGTCTCAGGATCCAGAATCAGTGCTCAATTCACTGTATGCTTTTTTGAGACATTGCAATCTTCCATAACACCTGCCATCATGAGATCCTCTGCTCCTCTCTGGAACATTATTGAATGAGCTATAAAATAATCAGTGGACTAGGCAGAAAGAAAAGGAGGAGAATCGAAGGTTTGTAACTTCCTGTACAGGATTTTAGTCATACAATGATCCAGCACCCATCTTTCTATCAGTGTACATGCACACATAAGCACAAATCCAAATGAAATAAGTATTCAAAAAGTTACAAGTCACGAGTTGCTCATGTTCTTTTTGGTCACACCATGCTAATGTGCCCTCAACCTAGATCCAAGACACTGGCCTCTGTGAGAAACAGATACATAATTAACTTTTCATATCAACCCAGTTCTTGGCTTCTTTGCTTAGGGACCTCGGTCACTCTTGGGGCTATCGTGACTCTACATCATAACCCAAAAGTGAAAATTCTTTTCCTATTCATTTCCCCTCTACTTCAGTGTCAATATATTTGGTGAGGGGTCGTGGGGGTGGTGATGGGGAATGTACTATTTCTTTAACCCTTAAAGTGACAAAGGGGAAATTATATAAAATTTCCTCAGTCACCCTTTCAAGAATCTGATCCTTGGTAAAATTACTTTATGCATATGTTTATAAAAATCATTTTCAAGGTCCCACACGTCAACCCTCCCTCCCCCAGATTTCAATGAATGTTCATAATTATTCTGTTTTTTTTTATTTTTTGGTTTTGAATCCCATCCAGCTGTGCTCAGCTCTGCACTCTGTCCTTGATTTGCACTCAGGGACCACTTCTGAGCTTGGTCGGAGCATATGGAGTGATAAAGATTAATCAGCCAGGTCAGCTACAAGTGAGACAAGCACCTTATCTGCTATATTACCTCTTTGGGCCTCACTATTTTCCTTTATGTTCACATTTATAAATGTGGCTGGGGTACTTTGGTAGACAGTGGAAAAGGGGTAACATAGACATTCAGAGGAAAATTCAGAAATATTTCCCACTGAATATACTTTCTTTATAAAATGTATCTTGACCAGGAAATGACTATTTCAATATCAGCACTTATGACACAAAGCAATCATTTTAAGGATTAAGTTGAAGAAAAAAGTGTATCTAACTTTACAGGGTGGAAATTATAGAGTAATATGCACGTGTGACTGGGAGAGGGGGTTAGTCAGGTTGTCCAGCTTTGTAGTTTAGAATTTTTAGAGTTGTGTTGGTTATTATTTCATGATGAGTATAAGAAAAATGAAGCAACTATCTACATTTTCATTTGGAAGTTTTTATAAAATATCTTGGTAGTCATCTCTCTCTCTCTATACACACACACACACACATACACACGTATGTGTATATATCATACCAAAGATGTATGGAAGAGAGATTACATATGTTTTTTATTTTTAAAGTATTTTTGATATTATTATATACTTCTTTCAGCATGATAAAACAATTGAGCTATAATTAATTGGTTTCTTAGATCCCTGAGTATTGAGACAAAAAGGTTGATGAGAAGCAAGTTCTTCAAATTTAATGTCAGAGTCTGGAGACAAGCAGTCCTTTCATCCATGGTCAGGGGATGCACTGAACCCAAATGGAATGAATCTGCCTAATCAAGCAATCTATCACATTCATTCTTTTACTTAAAAAAAAAGCCAATTTCTTACTTTACACTATTGTCAAATGAGATCCACTCAACAAGAATTTCTGATTAAAGATACTATATCTACAAATGAAAAGTTTAATTGTGCACATCAGGGTCTTGAACTAATTACCTTTTATGATGCACATCAAAAGCAGGTCACGCCTCTCATTTTAGCAAATGTAGAGAAGACAAGATCTTCCTGACGTAAGGATGTAGGTTAGCAATAAAAACAGGTTTCCAGATTATGTGGGCTGAAAGTTCAGTTTTCTCTCTGTTGCTAATGCACCTCTAGCATTAGTAGTGAGACTGGCAGAGATTGGTACATAGGAGCAGTAATGTGAAAAGAGCTGCCTACTAGGTATAAAAATTCACTGTGAGATTGAGCAGGGAATGCATGTGGATAAACAGAGGGACAGGGGTGGGACAGGAAGGTAGATTCTGCCTTGGAGAAGCAATTGGTGCTGTCTAAGCTCTCACCCTGACTTTGTCTCCAACTAGACCTTGAGCCACATAAGGGTCTAGTACCCTGCTGCTCACGTTATCTGCATAGGGGACACCCTGTTATTGAAAACTCTCATCCTCAGGTTTCACATTACTCTACATTCTGTGTACTAATTTACAGCTTGGCTGGGATTAAGCTTTCCAGAAATGACTTTCAATACCTTCTTAGCTTCTGTCTGCACTGGGCCTAGACTCTAATGGGGCTGTCCGTTCCAGTCCCCCTTTATCTATCTATACTGAAGGATTAATCTTAAACAGCAATGTCATCACTTTCCTCCCAAACTCCAAATCCATCACAGTTGGTTTTCATCACCTACAAAATCAAAACTAAGCCTATGGTAACTCATCCAAATCCAGTGGGCTCTAAGTTCTACCACTGTTATATTTACTATGATAATTACATTCAGTGTTTTCAACCTATTTGGATCATCGGTTACTTCTTGATGCTTCCTCATTTCGATATTCTCTATATTTGCTTGTTAATATTTCATTGAGACCCTAACAAAAATCACAAATCATCCTGTTAATCGTCGATTGCCTCGAGCAGGCCCCAGTAACATCTCTTTCATCCTAGCCCTGAGATTACATTCAAGACGCTTTAGGAGAATGAGACCCATCATTGTTACTGGTATTTGGCATATTGGGTACGCCACGGGGAGTTTGCCAGACTCTGCCGTGTGGGCAGGCTACATTTGGTTGCCTGCCAGCTTGTCCAAAGTAGGAATGAGATAATAAGATGTCATAATAAGATGTTGCGCGGCCGCAAATGCGGCCGCGTGGTTCCAGGAGCTGGTTTTTATAGTCTCTGGGTCTTGGCCGTTGATGGGATTACACGGCGCCAGGGGGCCAGTTGTTGGGTGTGACCCCCGCCTACTGGAGTTTGGAGGATCTGGGTGGAGGATACCCGGCCCCAATTTAAGTAGGCTTGGAGATCTCAGCCCCGGAACCCACGTGACTTTGTCCCTCTGCCAGTACCTTCATGTGTGCGGAGAGTGGTCTCAGCATGGTGGTGGCTGGTCCTGGAGGTCTTTGGCTGCCGGAGCCCTGGTCAGGGCGGGGAGGAAAGCTCAACCCGCTCCCCTCCAAGGGGCTCTGGCAATGGCAGCCAGGCGCGAGGGCAGGAGACCCTAACACCCTATTTTAATATTACCTAATGTGGGAAACTTGCTCTGATGCAAACAGAAGGAAGATCTCTTCTATTTCTAATCCCATATTACTGAGAGTAGTTGGCACACACTTTCTTTACTATTGAGGTCTGTCTACTTATCTCTCACAGGCAATCTTGCAGATTAAATAATGACTTGTCGTAAAATGTTTATATATTAAATGTAAAAACACAACAGATAATGGTTTTCAATACCTTTTTAGTTTCTTTCTGCATTGGACCTGAGCTCCAGTGGGGGTCTCCTGTCCAGTCCCCCTTTACCTTTCTAAACTGAAGGTATAAAAAGGTATTATCTCTATACATTAATTCTACTCTTTCAATATAGTAATTATTGTTAGATTTTTAGACATATGTACTCATTTCCTATTGCTGTTGTAATTACCAAATGTCAGTGCATTAGACAACACTAACTTATTACCTTAAGATTGTGTTGGTCTGGGACTGGAGTGATAGTATAATGGGTAGGGTGCTTGCTTTGTACACAGCAGACCCAGGCTTGATCACCAGAATCTCATGTGATCCCCTCAAAACTCCAGGAGCAATTTCTGAGTGCCGAGCCAAAAGTAACCCTTGAGAATTTCCAGGTGCAACCTCTTCCCAAATAAAAAATCAAAAGTGAAAAAAAACTGTGTTGTCTGAAGTACCAAGAGGTCTCTGTGGGCTGAAATCAGGGTATTAGGTTGGTTCTCTTCCATATGCTCTACTGCAGAACCTGTTTTGTTGTCCGGATTCCAGATATTTTTGAATTCCTTGCCTGGTGGCTTTTTCCTCCATTTTTAAAGCCAGCAATGACTGGATAAATCTGTTCCATGCTTCATCCTTCTGATTCTGACTCTGACTCTGACTCTCTCTTTTCATCCTTTCATTACAAGGACCCTGAGAATACAATGAATCCATCCAGACAATCCGAGATAACATTCCTATTTTAAAGCAAGCTGGCTCTAGAGGCCCTCCCTTCAATACTTTTATTTACAATGGTTGTATAGCATCTCAAGAAACAAATTCCTTCATGATTTAAACATTTTCCTTTTAATAAACATTTTAGCAGCTTTCTGCTTTTATCCTTGAATGTACAGATTTATGTCTTTAGACACAACTGCATGGATGTCCAAATTGGACTCAATGAAAACAAAAAAATGCACATATGTTTTCAAATGGAATTAAAAAATTAAACTATATATATTTATTGCATACCATAAAAAAACTAGACATTTGAAGACTTGAGATTGTTTCCTGTGGAGCCAGAGAGATGGTATAGCATGTAAGGCATTAGCCTTGCATGTTACTGACCCAGATTTGATCTCTGGCACCATATATGAGCTCTACTCAGGAGTGAACCTGAGCACAGCTAGGTGTGACCCAAAAATTTTTGAAAAGGAACTTTTTTTTGTATAAATAAATAAATAAATAAATTCAACAGCTTTATATCTTTTATCTTTTGATTATTTGATTATATTACTCATTCATGTATAAGGTACTGTTTGTTACTTTGATTTGATTTAAACACTGTGATCCTTATTACTACTCCTGTTATTTACTGAGTCACCAATTTAAAAGCTTTCAGAATATTTCTGGATGCAACCTACGTATATCAATGTATTCCCAATAACCACCTTGTACTGCAGATGCAAAAGATGTTTTAAAGATCATCAGAATACACTTGCTCCATGATTTTGAATAAGAAATATAAGTATAAGCCTATATTTGCACTCAATTATCATATAAGGAGGGATTTTACTGGTGTTTTGGATACATATATTAATATAGCTTGAAGAGATCTTAAGCAAAGACTCAAAATGCTATGTGAAAATATAACTAAATGAAAATATGCTCAATATCAATTATGTAAATGCAAATTAAAACTATAATAAAATACTACTTCATTCCGACTAGGATGTGGAGAAATGAGAATCCTTATATATGTTTCTTTGGAATGTAGAATATTGTAACCAGTTTTGAAAAACAGTTCCTCAAATAGTTAAGTAAAAAGTTACCCATACAGCATAAATGCCATCTACACTTCTATGTTCATTGCAGCACAATTCACAATAGCCAGAATATGAAAACAATCTGAGTGTCTGAGAAGAGATGACTGAATAAAGAAACTATGGTACATCCACAAAATGGAATATTATGCAGCCACCAGAAAAAATGAAGTCATGAAATTTTCTTATAAATGGACGGACATGAAGAATATCATGTTTAGTGAAATGAGTCAGAAGAAGAGGGACAAACAGAATGACTGCACTTAGTTGAGGGTTATAAAAGAAACATAGTATAAGATGAATATCCAAGGACAGAAAAAACAGGAGCCAGGAGGAATGGCCCACTGCTGGAAGCTTGCCACAAGAGATGGGGGAAAAAAAGAGATGGGGGGGAAGGCAGTTAGGATAGAGAAGGGACCGTTATGACAATGATAGTTGGAAATGATCACTCTGGACAAGAAAGTGCTGAAATTAAGTGCTGATTGTTGAAAGTACATGATAACCTTTCAGTAACTGTAGTGCAAACTACAATGCTAAATAGAAAGAGAGAAACACTGTATCACTATAACCCAATCACTTTGTAACTATGTATCTCATTGTGATTTAATAAAAATAAACAAAACAAACAAACAAGAATAAAGATACCACAGGTCTATCCAAGACATTTATTTAGGAGAAATGAAAACATAGGTCAATTCAAAAACTTAAATATCAATGTTCATGGTAATACTATTCCTAACAGCCCAAAATCATGGAACCAATCCATATATCCACTTGCTGATAAATAAAATGTGCTATATTCATGCAATGAAATATAGGGAAATGGAAGCATTAATGGGAATGGAAGCATTAATAATATGGATTAATCCTAACCTGGAGGTGGAAACATATCAACTGAAAGAGATTAATCACAATGGGCTACACAATATAGAATGTTATGTATAACACATCCATAGAGATAGGAAGTATATAGGGAATTGTTTGGGGCTGGAAAAAGTGTTGTGGAGGAAATAAGAAATGACTACTAATTAATAGGCATGGGAAATAGGGTGATGAAGATGTTCTAAAATAAGAAAATAATGATAGAATAAGTAAAAATTGATGGTACTGTCGGGTGCTGTTTGCTTCTTAAGAAGCAAACAGCACCCGGCCCAGACAAGGTCAGACCTGAACACCTGAAGAACCTGCCGTCAGTACTCATCAATTCACTGGCTTGGCTCTTCACTCGCTACCTGTCTGAATGCAAGGTTCCATCTCAATGGAAAACCAGCAGGACCGTACTACTGTTCAAGAAGGGAGACATCCATGACATTGGCAACTATCGCCCGATCTGCCTATTGTCTGTCATCTACAAGTTGTTCACTCGAGTCATCCTGAATAGGATTGGCAGAACACTAGATGAAGGACAACCATGTGAGCAAGCAGGGTTCCGCAAAGGATTCAGCACCATCGACCATATTCACACGATAACCAAGCTCATTGAGGTTTCTCGGGAGTTCAAGATGCCGCTCTGCTTAACGTTCATTGATTTAAAGAAGGCCTTTGATTCTGTTGAGACGGAAGCGGTCATTGAAGCCCTAGCTAATCAGGGCATTCAAGACCAATACATCAGGATCCTCCGTGAGCTGTATTGCGGATTCACTACCAGGATCTCACCATTCTACAAAGAAGTGATCGTTGATGTCAAGAGAGGGGTGCGGCAGGGTGATACCATTTCACCAAAACTCTTCAGTGCCACCCTCGAGAACATCATGCGACGACTGGAATGGGAAGGAATGGGAGTGAAGATAGATGGTCGGCAACTACACCACCTCCGCTTTGCTGATGACATTGTTTTAATAACACCAAACATCAGCCAAGCGGCACAAATGCTGGCCGACTTTGACCGTGAGTGTGGAAAGGTAGGACTACAGCTGAATCTTACGAAGACAATGTTTATGAGAAACAGCCTTGTTCCTGACGCCCCATTCGCTCTCAATGGAACGACCATCTCCGAATGCAATAGCTATGTGTACCTAGGTCGAGAGGTCAACATGACAAATGACATGGCACCCGAGCTGCGCAGGAGGAAGAGAGCGGCTTGGAACGCCTTCAAGAACGTCGAAGAAATAGCTAAGAGGACGAAGAACCTCCGGCTCCGGGCACATCTCTTTGATTCCACTGTTCTTCCTGCATTAACATATGCCTCAGAGACCTGGGCCCTACGCAAACAAGATGAGAACGCCATTCAGGTCTCCCAAAGAAGAATAGAAAGAGCTATGCTTGGAATATCACGTTTCACTCAAATGAGAGAACGAATCCGGAGTTCTGACATCCGTCGACGATCAAGGATCAGGGACGCTGTCTCATTTGCCAAGGTGTCGAAAATCAGATGGGCTGGTCACGTAATGAGATTTAAAGACGACCGTTGGACTAGAGCTGTTACTGATTGGATTCCACGGGATGTCAAGAGACCGCGTGGCCGCCCACCTACCAGATGGTCAGACTTCTTTGTCAAGGTCATGAACGATCGGTTTGAGGCCCTCCATGTTCCCAGAGCGAAGAGATGCCATTGGGCTACACTAGCACGCGACAGGGACAAATGGAGACGTTACTGGCGCCCGCTCGAGCAAATCAACGACTAACGGGAAGTTAAGTGATTAAGTGATTAAGTGATGGTACTGTCCAACTTGAAAGTTGGAAGGTATACACATTTTATCTCAAAGTTGTTATTGTTTTTGTTTTTGTATTTTAAAGCAATATTCTTACACTAGTTTGAAGTTGCTTGTTAGTATCAAGAAGGTGCTTTTTGTCTGGGGATCCCTAAGCCCCCTCTGGAAGGGGTAGTGATGGTGGAGGATTGGGTGGTTTCATGAACTCTCATTTGTAAAACCAAGGTGCCAAATAAGGTTGACTGCTTTTCTGCCAGATTGGCGGTGGGGCTGGCAGGGGTGGGGGTCTGGAGTTGTTTCCGTATGAAGATTATGAGAGTACCACACACAAAAAATCGATTTCAAAATGTTGAGTATGTAATCTTATCTGCAGAGCAGGAGTCACGCCAAAGACAAGAGTGGGAAGAAACACAGTTCCCGCTTGGTGAACATGTGTGGAAGAGGGGCTGATTAGGGCAGAAGTACGGCCCCTCCAAACCTTACTGCTCTGAGCACTGCACCCGGAGATACCCAAGCTGGTTGGTTCTTTTTCCTCTTCTAGACATGGGAAATTGGTGCATCCTGTGGGCTGCTTCTTACTTCCCCGAGCCCATCCTCCGTGCCCACAGCAGCCCCGGAAGTGGGTCCCGGTGCAGTCAGTGTTCCGGGGTTCGGTGGAATCCCCATCCTCTTCCCGAGTTTTCTCTCCTAGTTTGCCTCCATTTTCTTCTTTGTTTCTCTCAAGCTGTTATTGTCTCAGGAGAGATTGGGAGCTGCTCTGTGTGTGTGTTTTCTTTTTCAAAAATCCTGGAGATTCTATTTTTACTCATCTGTTCAGGTGTCCAAACTATGAAGATATTTTCTCCCAATCCACGGCAACCCACCCACAGTGTCAGTGTGTTCTGTGATTAGGCTGCTTAATGACGGCCCCTTCCTGCCGGCAAGGCCGCCTCCGTGCTGCTCTTCAGGCGCCCACACGGAGCTGCTGCTGACAGGGGAGCCGTGGATGCTGGAGGCCAAATCTGGATCCAGTGCACTGTGCCAGAACCAGGGGAAGGGGCATTGTGGAAATTTTTAGCTTGCAGAAAAATGACACCAAGAGAACACAAATATGCACTGAAAAATTTTAAAATTGAAATTCTTGATGAACAACCATAAGCTGCACAGGCCCTAGGCCTCTTGCCCCAGCCCTACCAACTCACCTTCCCTCTCTTATATCCATGGGCATATTACTGCTCCAAGACCCATTTCGAATTTATAAAATGGATATAAAAGCCATCCCTGGGCCCCTTTATAAGACAATCTTTATGATTGTCTTATAAGACAATTGTCTTTATCTGATATCACCGTCGTTGTCCTCCCATTGTTCATCGATTTTCTCGAGCGGGCCCAGTAATGTCTTCATCATGAGACTTGTTGTTACTGTGTTTGGCATATCGAGTACGTCACGGGCAGCTTGCTCGCTCTGCCGTGCAGGTGAGATACTCTCGGTATCTTGCCGGCTCTCCGAGAGGGGTGGAGGATTCGAACTTGAGTCGGCCATGTTGGCTGCGTGCAAGGCAAACGCCCTACCACTGTACTATTGCTCCAGCCCATAATTGTCTTTATAATACATTTTTATAAGCAATTATTTTTATTGAGGTCTCGTGGTTACAATAGTATTAATACTGTCTTCTGCTTACAATGCTACTGTACTAACACCCACCACCAGATTGTCAATGTCCCTTCATCATTTTCCCAATATCCCTTCTTCTCCATCCTCCAAAACCTCAGTTCTCGGTTATGTTGGCATTATTGTAGGCTTCATTTCCATTGAGTGTTGTCTATTCCCTTGCTTTGATTCTTTGTACTCCACATTACGAGCTAGACAATTTAATATTTGTCTTTCTCCTTCTGACTCACTTCACTTGGAACAGCATCTCTCCTTCCATCCAGGTTGAAGCTGAATGCAAGATCTCATCTTTTCTCATAGATGAGTAGTATTCCATTAGCATCTCAATTTCTTTATCCCATCATCTGTTATCAGACACTTCAGTTGTTTCCAGATCTTGACTATTATAAATAGTGCTACAATGAACTTAGATGTCCATATAGCACTACAAATTAACGTTTTTGTGTTCATGATATTGATGACTCTGAGTGGAACAACTGGGTCAACTGGTAGTTCTATTTTTCATTTTTGAGAAGAATTTTTACTATTTTCCAGAAAGGCTGAACCAACAGTGAATGAGAGTTGCTTTTGAACCACATTCCCACCAACATTATTTCTGAATTCTTTAATATAGACTATTCTCACTGATGTGAACACTCCTCTAAAATCAATATTATGGACAATTCTTCTCTGTTTCCCTCAATATATATAAAGTACGTAGATCTTATTTGGAGGTGTTTAGTCTATTTTGAATCAATCTTTGTGTACCGTGTGAGATAGGAGTCGTTTCTTTTATTTTCTTTTTACCACGAGTTTTCCCAAAAACCTTTTGTTGAAGATACTTTTCATTTTCCAGTTATATTCCAGATCCTTTTGTCATAAATTAACTGTTCACACTTTTGAGGGTTTACTTCTGGGCTCTTAATTCTGTTTCATTGGTTTCTGAGTCTGTGTTTAGTCCAGTACTACACAGTCTTGATTACATAGCTTTATAGTACAACTTTTACATCGTGGACTACAATGCCTCTGATCTATTCTTCTGAAAAATGCTTTGACTAGTCTGGTAATTTTATGGTAGGAAATGGTAGACACGGCTTGTGGCCTCTTCTTTACCTCTGAAAACTGTTATGTAGTATTATCCAACCTATATCTCTCTCTCTCTGACTTCTGACTTCTGCTTCTATCTCTCTCTTTACTTCTGAAATTCATATCTCTCTCTTTTTTAATAAGATTCCTTTTGATTACATCTTCATTTCAAGATCTTCCATCACATTTCAAAGTTACTTTTCCACATAAGTTGGCATATTCATGTTTGCATATTCTGGGGATTAGGACATGGAAATCTTTGGAGATCACTATTCTGTCTTTTGTTATATTAAAGGATTAGATGGTTCCAGTGCATTGCTTTTGGATAGTTGCTTCCATTTCGTTTCTATGATAACAGTTATATAGTCATATATTTAGTACTGCAAATGAAAAAGTGGCTATAGATAACAGAAGCAAACCAAGAAGAAATATTAAACTTACTGAAATGTAGGGCATGGAGATTACTCATTTGTTGGGATATTTTAGAAAGACTACTTTTGTTAAAATATCAAATAAAAATAAATAATATTACAAAAAAAGTAGATTTGAGTCCAGTTGTAAACATCTGATGAAGTTTTTATTAGTGAAGAGCCGACAGTAGTATGTAACCCTTAAACTAGAGAAATGCAAGCAAAGGATTAGATTAAGTGTGTTCTATGCAAACAGGGAATTCTCAAACTTTAATAGTTCTTAATTCTAATTAGGAAGTATCAACATTTGAGCAATCATCTGCTGATTAGGTGAGAACATGAAGCTCTCATTAAGCAAAAACAGTGTTTCTATTGCACCTCAGATATAAGCAAAGTTAATGGACACCCTGAGAAATCTATACAATTTTCTTTGGAAACTGCTTTCAAGTACTTCTTGTATAAAACAAGGCTTAAGAAGTTTTTGGTCATGTCTCATCGAGTGACCAAAAGCTTAATATTTATGATGAACTCTGGCTGTGGCTCAAAGGTGCTTGTAAAATAGGCATAAGGAACATACATTACTTTGGGCTGGAGCAATAGTACAGTGGGTTGGGTGCTTGTCTTGCATGTGACTGAGCTGGATTCCATCTCTGCACCCATTATGGTCCCCTTAGCCTGTCAGAAGTGATCCCTGAGCACACAGCCAGGAGTAAGCCCTAAGCACCTCCAGATGTGGCCCAAAACAACAGGAAAAAGATAAGTTACCAGTTACTCTCACTATGCGTGAAATTTAACTGAAGTGGGAATCGTGGAAGCAGAGTGTAGAGGAGAGGCCACCAGGATCTGGGGAAGATGCAGTTATATGACATGAATAATTTAGGGAATGAATGTATAGCACGATGACTGTGTTTAATAATATAATGTCGAATGCAAGAAATATGCTGAGAGTAAATTTCACATTCACAAGTAAAATCCACAAGAAGCAGTAAACAAATCATATGTTAATTAGCTTAACTATGATAATTATTTTATTATGTATATGTATATCAAATCATCATGTTGCATGCCTCTTGTACATTTTTGTTAAAAATGGCAAGTAAAAATGCTTTTCGATGGGGAAAGCAATGTAAAACAGATTTCATAGAAATTATTTAATTTTTACATAGTCATACAAATCGTCATAACTAAGAATTGAGCTTTCATATGATCCAGCAATTTTACTTCTTGGCATCTGCCCCAGGAACCTAAAAACTCTACTCAGAAAAGACATTTGTGCTCCCATATACATTGTAGTAATTTTCACAGTAGCCAAAATCTGGAAACAACCCAGAGTATAAGAACAGATTGATGGATAATGAAGCTGTGGTTATATATACACAACAGAATATGACGCGGTTATAAGAAAAAATTGGAAATTGCTAAATTATGCAATTTGCTACTATATATATGGTTCTGGAGAGTACCATGCAGAGTGAAGTAAGTTAGAGGAAGAAAGGCAAAAAATGTTTAAAAGTTAAAAGATAGAATGATCTTTCATATGTGGGATCTAAAGAAACATAACAAGGCAATAACAAATAGCGAAAGGCAGTAGATCTTGAGAACTAGTATACAGAATTGAGTTTATCAGTGTGGAAGTAGTTGGGGGTCAGGTGATGTTTGGGTGGAGAGTTAATAATAGCTCTACTACCAGCAGTTTTGTAAATCAAGATGCTAAAATAACATTTAAAAAACTGTCATTATCAAATAGTTGATTTCGAGAACAAAGAAAGAAGAGGGGCCTGAGTGACAGTACGCTGAGTAGGTGCTGTCCTTGTAATCCATAGTTGACCTGAGTTTGATCCCCAATATCCCATATGGTTGTCCAAGCCCACCAGGAGTGATCCCTGAGTGTAGAGGCAGGAATAAGCCCTGAACACTGCCAGGTGTGGCCCCAAAACAAAAACAAAAAAATGAAAAGATAGAAAATACAGCAATGGTTATTTATGCAACAGGAAGAGATACAAATTATGGTTCCACAGCAAAGTTTAGGAAAACTGTCAGTGATAATTAAAATAGGAATATCAAATAGCCAATATGGCTTTGCCCTATTTTGGCACAAGAGTATTGTTAGATTCAGGAAACAGGAGGAAAGTGATCTTCTATTGAATAGGATGCATTTCTCAAGATTTCACTGTCATTTCCATTATTTAAAAATGAGTCCTAAGAAAAAAGTACTATCATGAGGACCAAGGAGACTAATCATTTTTTGCAAGGCTTTTTCATTTTTCACTGATTATAATTTCTTCTAAAAATTGCTTGAAAGTATCCAAAGTTTGGTGTTTTTTTTTTTTACTGCAGATTTCTCTTAAAAATGGGTTGCTCTTCTAGCAGCATGGAAAGGGCATAAGAAGACATTAAAATTGCTTAACTTTTACTGAACTCAGTTTTTTTGACACAAGAGCTGGACTGATGATAGCTCATCAGCTTCCTTCAAGTTCTAACATTTGATAACTTCATGTAAAAATAATATTTTCATGGGGAAAGTGAAGAAAAACACTTTTAAAGCTTGAAAATATATGACTCCAAGCAACAAAGGAAGTTAAAAATGTCTGCCTTGCCTACCCTACTGAATCCTCTCCATTTTGCTAGACTGGAAAAGGGTTAGTCCTCAAGTATTGCCTTCAAAGGAAGAGAAAAAGAAAGTTTACTTATACCTATACTGTAATAAATCTCAAACCTATAAGATAGTAAAAATAATTTCTATTTTTGTAACACTTTGTCTAAGGGTTCAAATAACTATGATTAGTCTTATTTGTAAAATAGGAAAATTTGGATTTAGTTAGGCAGTTTTTCAAAGTCATTAAACATTGGCAGGCTCCTCTGGCACTCATATTTGCACATTATACGTTATCTTTAAAGGGTTGGCTTGGCAACCCTATTACTATCATTTTAGAACCACTTTGCCAAATAAGCTAGCCATTAAAATCGAAGCATAGCTGTACAGTTCATATGAACACACGGAAAAATGGCCCTGAATCAATGTACAAGGGGAAAAAGAATGCAAATTATGTATCCATTATTATTAGAACAACATAAAATCTGGGTGTCTATAGACCTACTGAGAAGACAGAACAACAATAAAACCAACCTTGTTTGATGGTGATATAAAAGCCAAAATATCCATTTTCAAAAGTCTTATGATATTACAAACTACACGTTTGTTCTGTTCATCCACACAAAACATTACCTTCTAAGTGCCAACACCCACAGTGTTAGTTATTGAAGGAACACAGATGTATAATCAAGAGTCCATTCTCAATGTATTTCAAGTTTCTTGTCTCCTAAGGGAAGGTAATGTAGAGCTATAGTCACAATGCAGCAAGATTAGTCCTATAACAAGTGACTTTAAGAAAGAATCAGATGTGATATGATACTATCCTTACAGAACCCTAAAACCTCTACCAAGAAACTCCTAGGGTTGTCTAGTAAAGTTGCAGGTTATAAAATCAATACCCCAAAGTCCATGGCTTTCCTATATGCAAATAATGAAAGAGAAGAAAGTGACATGAAGAAAACAATCCAATTGTGCCCCAGAAAATCAAGTACCTAGGAATCAGCTTAACTAAGAAAGTAAAGGACCTCTACAAAGAAAACTACAAAACTCTACTTCAGGAAATAAAAGAGGAAAGGAGGAAATGGAAAAATATCCCCTGTTCATGAATAGGGAGAATTAACATTGTCAAAATGGCAATACTTCCCAAAGCACTGTATAAATTCAACACAATCCCTATTAGGATACCCATGACATTCTTCAAAGAAATGGCGTAAACACTCCTGAAATTTATATGGAACAATAAGCCCCCACGAATAGCTAAAGCAATTCTTGGGAAAAAGAAAATGGGAGGAATCAACCTCCCTAACTTCAAACTCTACTACAAAGCAGTAATAATTAAAACAGCATGGTACTGGAACAAAGCCAGAGCTGTAGACCAATGGAACAGGGTTGAATATACTGACATCTCCTCCAAAGCATATGATCATCTAATATTCGATAAGGGGGCAAGAAAAGTGAAGTGGAGCAGGGAAAGCCTCTTTAACAAATTGTGCTGGCAAAACTGGACGGCTACATGCAAAAAAGTGGGCTCAGATCTCTGCCTAATGCCATGTACAAAAGTAAGATCAAAATGGATTAAAGATCTCAACATCAGACCAAAATCCATAAGGTTCATTGAAGACAAAGTTGGCAAAACCCTCCATGACATAGAAGCTAATGGTATCTTCAAAGATGTCACACCACTAGCCAAGCAAATGAAAACAGAGATAGACAAATGTGACTATCTTAAACTAAGAAGCTTCTGCACTTCAAAAGAAACAATGATCAAAATACAAAGACAGTCTACAGAATGGGAAAGGATATTCGCCAAATACACATCCAACAAGGGGTTGATATCAAGGGTATACAAAGTACTGGTTGAACTCCACAAGAAGAAAACATCCAACCCCATCAAAAAATGGGGAGATGAAATGAATAGAAACTTCCACAAAGAAGAAATCCGAATGGCTAAAAGGCACATGAGAAAATGCTCCATATCATTAATCATCAGGGAGATGCAGATCAAAACCACAATGAGATATCATTTCACACCACAGAGACTGGTCCACATCCACAAGAACAAAAGCAACAAGTGCTGGGTCAACAGTGTAAAAATTACAGATTTGTCAACAAAAGATGAGAACCCAGAAATATCCCTTGACTGTAGAACTTGAAAGGACATGCATAATATTAAGAGGAAGATAAAGGTAAGGTAAAGGTAAAGGCCCTCCCGTTGTTCATTGATTTGCTCGAGCAGACCCAGTAACGTCTCCATTGGAGACTTTGTTGTTACTGTGTCTGGCATATCGAATACTCTCGGTAACTTGCCGGGCTCTTCGAGAGGGGCGGAGGAATCGAACTCGGGTCGGCCATGTTGGCTGCGTGCAAGGCAAACGCCCAAACCGCTGTGCTATGATAAAAGACTTAATGATAAATACAAAGAGATAACAAACAATACTGCACTAAAAATATAGTTGAGGGTTTGAGAGATAGTTCACAGGACGAGAGCATGTGCTTTGGTTGTAGAAACCCTGGATTCAGTTCCTGGCACTGCATGGTTCCCTGAGCACTACTGGATGTTGCACTGAGCACTGCAGCTATGGCTGTCATACAAAAACTAAAAACAAACCAAACATTAGATCTGAAATAATTAAAAAATAATAAAAATAAAATAGCAAATTTAGGTAGTCATACCACTTTGAGCAATCAGAACTATATATTTAAAGCCATTATAAGCATAAGTAATAGGCCTTTTACATAAATTATTTTAGCATCAAAGAAGATTAATTTTTATCCTATAGGTGGTCAAAGGTCGATAAATTCTTCATGACTAAGTACAGTTGGCTTTCAGTTTGGGAAAGTACTTTTAGGCACCCAGATTGTTTGTTGGAATCAGCAAGAATTTAAATATTCTAGGTATCCAAATATATTATAGAATGAGCTTCCTTATTTTAGGTTAGATATAAAAAACAAGCAGACACTGGTAGATGGTGCCACTTATTTGCATGATTAGATTAAAAATGTCCTTGAGTGTTTTTTTTTTTTTAGTTTTTTTTTTGTGCCAGGGCCTCACAAGCAAGCCAAGTGCTCTACCTCTGAGATGTATCCCCAGTTAGTTTTTGTATCTTCAGACTACAACAGGGAAGTTAGATTGGATTATGATTTTCATAATCTAGTTTTCTCAGGAAAAACAGGAACCTGATAGCAGCTTAATAAAAGGAGGAGATATGATTTTTTTAAATCTGAGAGTTTATGATGGAATTGGGGAGAAGGGAAGGACTCATGGCTTTTAGGAAATTTGACACTGGCAATGGGAAGAGGGGAAAGTTTTATTATAAGGCACTGGCAAGGTGTCAGCATCTGTCACAGGGGGTGGGTAGATTTATATGCTCTCAGGGAGGACCCTATACTTGCTTTCAGTGCGAGATAAATCACTGTCACTCTGCAGACAACTGCAGACAAACATGGAATCTACTTTTGCTTCATTAAAACCAAAGAACCAATCAGGCTCCCACAGACACATTTTTTTTCCCTCTTAGAAATGACAGAATCAATTAGTGCAGGTTCACTTCGGTGGTATGCCATGGGCATGGCTTTTGGGCTGAGACAATAAAGACCTGTCAACTATGATGATGTTTCTGGAGAACAGGTGGAGAATGTGTGGCAGCTCATCAGGATATGAAAAATGATATTCCTTGAAAAGGAGGTGCAGCCATTGTAATCATATACTTGACAAGCTCCTTATCTTCTAACAGCATTGCAAGGCACAATGATAATTACTAATCACAACTGGCTCATTATAGCATACCTGCACTCAGCAGAAATCAGTGGAGATAAGAAAGTTGTGAAAAGCCAGTATTTTCTTTCATTTCATGCACTTTGGTAACTACAATGGGATCAGAAAATTCTCACCAGAACACCAGAACAATGGAATTGGATGCACAAACTGGGCTTGAATCCAGGGCTGTCAAAGTTTAGTTTGTGTTGTATGGTTCTTCTTACTGAAGAAAGGTGATACATGTGTGAAATTATTTTCATGCACACATGTGTGGTTATGTGTGTGTGTGTGTGTGTGCACAAGTGTACAAGGAAGAAAGGAGGGAAACAGAGACAGACTGTATTCAGACCACACAATATGTATAGAAGGGATAGTTGCTAATGATTATGTAATATAGGATATTATATAGAGAGTCAATTAAAATTTACTTTCCTTTCACTGTCACTGTCCTCCCGTTGTTCATTGATTTTGCTCAAGCGGGCCCAGTAACATTGTGGGACTTGTTACTGTGTTTGGCGTATCAAATATGTCATGGGTAACTTGCCAGGCTTTGCCGTGTGGGCAAGATACTCTCCGTGGCTTGCCAGGCTCTTCGAGAGGGGCGGAGGAATCAAACTCGGGTTGGCCATGTTGGCTGCGTGCAAGGCAAATGCCCTACCCGCTGTGCTATCACTCCAGCCCAAATTTTACTTTCTTAACAGGTATTTTTTAAAATTGAATTTTTTATTATTTTTTGTATTTTATTTTTAAAATCTGAAGTATTGTGATTTACAGTACTGGTAATGCAAGCATATTCTAACACTATACCCTCCACCAAAATGTCCACTTCTCTCTGGGTTAAGATAGAAAATATGACTTGACCAAAGGAATGGCCTTGCAGAAAGAAGGATGGTTCATTGTTGGGCCAGCCAACCAAGACTTGACTGTACTCATTCACAACTTCTGGTTATTTTGGTAATTGTTTTATGTGTTTGTGAGGGCCTTATGTCATACAAAAAGGCTTGACTTAATATTTCTAATCTTATACTGTCCAAAATGGAATAGCCCTGTCCAGAGTGGTCACTGACTGTCTCATAGTAGAGCTCCACCTTGGGCTGCTGACTGGTCTTGGCAAGACAGCATGAGGTAGTAAATGTACAGGCTTGATTCTGTGTGAGAACCAGCTTTGTAAAAAAATTTTGTGTGTGTGGCACATATATTTTCTAAATCATGAAATCTTAAAAACTTTCTGTGTGGACAATCCCCATTCTTTGCAAAAGTGTGGCTGCCTTTGTAGGTCCAAGACACAGGTGTATGGGTAGTAGCCAATGAATTTCTTGGTTCTGTGGGCACCTTCCTCCTTCCTTCCTTCCTTCCTTCCTTCCTTCCTTCCTTCCTTCCTTCCTTCCTTCCTTCCTTCCTTCCTTCCTTCCGGCTTGGGAGGGGGGTGTCACACTTGGTGGTGGCTCAGGACTTACTCCTAGCTATGTGCTTAGGAGGATCACTTTTTTTTTTTTTTGGAACTGGACACTGGTGGAGGGATGGGTGTTGGATCATTGTATGACTGAAACCCAATCACAAACAGCTTTGTAACTGTTTATCTCACTGTGACTCAATAAATAAATAAATATATAAAATTAAAAAAAATTAAAATAAAACACAAAAGCAATCAAAATTTTTTTAAAAAAGAACTGGCACCAGCCCACAGATTAGCAGTTGGAAATCAGGCTAGAGACTATCATCATCACCATCAACATCATAATCACTCGCCCCAACATTGAGGAGGATCACTTTTGGCATTGCTTAGGGGACCATATATGGAGCTGAAAACTGTACTCAGAGAGGCTAAGTGCAAGTTCCCTGCCCAATGCACTCTCTGGCTCACATCTGGTCCAGTCCATAAATCCCAATATCAGCTCTGATTTCAGAGTAGATACCGTGTCTGACCCTTCCCCGTGCAGTACCTGTTCAAGCCTTCCACTCCCTGGAATATAGCCAGCTTTCTTTTTGTTCTCCTTTAGATTTTTTCTGGCTAAATAGTGGTCATATAATTTCTATAAAACACTACTCCTTCACTCAAAACTTTCTAAGATCTATCCCAGTAAAATTTTTGGTTTTCACATGGCCCACAGGCCTGCTGCCACACTGACTCCAGTCTTCCTGGGACTTGTCCCTTCTGCATCTCCTCAGTTCACCCTGTTCTGGTAACACCAGGTTGTGATCAAGCACCCCAGCCTCACCCCAGAAAATAAGCACTGTGTCTCTGCAATTGAACCTTTTTCCCTCTGGCACCTGCTGGTCTCACCCTCTCACCCAAATATCCACCAGATATCTTAGGATATGATCTCTAGGGTCACTCTGCAAATGCACCTCCCTCACTGAAGTTCTTTTTCACGCTTATACCATTCACCTCTCCTGCACTTCATGCATCCATCTAGCTTATTCTTGTCTCCTGTGCTGCAATGCCAGGTCTGGGAGGGCAGGGGTTGCTGTCTGTTTTGTTCACATCAGTATCCTCAGGGCTGAGAATAGTGCCCAGTCTAGCACAGTCTGACATTTGTTCAGATTTATTCATTTGAATAAAGGAATAAGTAGGCATGTACCATGAATTTGTAGGTTTCATTCTTAAATATATGTGTCTCCTCTTTCTCCTTTGAAGAGTAGTTAGGTTAGGTAAGATTCCAGGCTCTGTTAGTATTGTCTCCCCTCCTGCTCCCCGATCTGGCTGTCCCCTTTCCTTTAATCCTTTTCTAAGTGAAAAGTGACAGCTTGGGGTCAGCAATAATACCGGAAGTTTGTCAGCTGGTATGCAGTTTATAAATAAGAGACTGTGTAGTTGGCAACACACATTATTGTGATACTTGCTCAAAGTCCATTTTAATTATGGACAGAAATTCATTCTTCCCTCCCCTCTACCCTTCAGGTCTGCATGCTCTGTGTTAAACCATTTTGGTTCTAATACCTGATGGACCATGACTCTGTCAGTAAGAAGTGATGTCACAGGAAGAATCATGGGTAACCAATTCAGGATGTTTCTTTTCAGCCTGGACCTGCTCTGATGCTGAATATAGAGGGTTCCTCTATGTACAGAGTTTTTTACCCTGGCAGATTTTGTAGGAGGCAGGAAGGGGTGACAAGGAACAATGAGACTGAATCATTTACATGAGATCACAGATGGCTGCAAGGCAAGGTTTGGCCTGTGTCTCCTAGAGGGCAGGATGCAAAAGTTGGCAGGGATTCCACCTAATTACCAAGCTAGGTGTGTGGCTGGGAATTACTGTCCAAGGCATCACAGCAGCAGATGACCTGCCAACTCTTAACACACAGGATTTGATTAATTTGATAGCATATGGTGGAGAGTCAGTGCACCAGTCCTCTCTTGCTTTATCATTGCTGCCGTCTTCAAAGCTGCTGGCCGAAGGAGCACCAAATAAAGGGTGTTTGGAGGATCTTCCCAGGATGGGAGATGCATGTTGAAAGAAGACTATGGACCGAATATGATTGCCACTCAATGCCTCTTTTGCAGACCACAACACCCAAAAGGAGAGAGAGAACAAAAGGGAATGCCCTGCCACAGAGGCAGGGTGGGGTGGGAGGGATGGGGGTGGGAGGGATACTGGGATCAATGGTGGTGGAAAATGGGCACTGGTAGAGGGATGGGTATTTGATCATTGTATAATCGAAACCCAAGCACAAAACTTTGTGAGTCTACAACTGTACCTCATGGTGTTTCACTAATAAAAATTAAAAAAAAAAAAAGCTGCTGCCCTATACCTCCTTCTGTGAGGCCTTGTGGAATTTCTTCCCATGCGAAGAAATTAGCAACCCAAAGAATACAGACTATCTTAGACATTGTAGATTGAGTCAATGCAAACTGATTATTTAATTCCCTTTTCCCGTGACTGCTATTATTGTCACACTGCTCATCAGGACATTTTACTTGTCATCTTACACACACAAAGGGTATGTGTGTAAAGGGGCCACTCTTATTTGGTGGTGGCTGTTGTAGCCCACAAATAACTAGAATTTGTTCTTGACAATTTAAAAATGCTTTTCCCACTTTCTTCCTGTGGGCTATCACAATTATTTCTTGTGATTTTGTGTTCAAGAGAAATAAAATAAAGGCCAAGCATGAGAAGGGCAAAAACTATATGAGAAGGTTTTCTGCCATTAAGGGCTTGTGAGCATGGGAGCAGGATATCTGAATGCTGTAGTGGTGGATCGGGTAGATCAGCCCAGGTACTACCGGAGGGTATGTTCAGTCCAAATGGATCAAATCAAGGAATCAGTGTGTCATGAACTACTAACAAAAAGGATCTGGTTCATGGAACTCTTTCCTTGGTCCCTGATTACCTAAAATTATGGACAAATATACAAATTTAGAACAGTAAGTAAAAATCTTGGCATCACCAAACCATAACTCAGTCTCAGCATGCTGCTCTTGAAATGTTCTGAGGGGACAGATGAGTGAAAATGGATAAAGGGTAGAGATAGGACTTTCAGGGGAACTATATGGGCCCTTAGTCACAGGAGTTCATGTGAGGGAGGCTCAGAGTTGGTGGAAGCAGATATTTCCTTTTGCTGGGAAGCTATTTGGGTCAGTCAGAGAAGGATCTTTTTTCTGGGCCAGGGAGGAAGGATGACCCCACAGGAATCAAAGTCTGGGGGCAGATGATTGGAGAGGGGGTGGGGGAAGAAGTGGAATTTAACTCTCACAATTTTATTAAATTCTAGATAGTAGAAGCCACTTGAACATTGTTTTCCCCCTAGTGTTCTGAGAATTTAAGTATCTTATCTTAGATTGCAAACATCGTAAAGTTCAGGTCTGTGCCCAGGTATTCAAGCTGCCTCTCCATCACATGAAAGGTGATCTGGTTAGCACCGCTGGCCAGAAGAAAGGATGAGGACGGGAGGGAACAAGGTGAGGGCGGTTGCCAAGGACACTGTCCCACGGGCTGTGGTGTGTGCAGGAGCCCCTCTGGTTCCTGAAACTATCACCTACCTCTCAGAGGACAGGGCAGCCAGCAGACTCAAGGGACAATAAATCCAGCCTTTTATCACACTATTTAAAAAATTCCATTTCTTTCTAGGTGAAAGAACACACACAATTATAAATACACAAAGTGATCATTTAATTTTAAAGAAGATACCCCCAGGCACAGGAATTGAGCATGGAATTCACCCGTTTTCCAAGCTGTTTTCTGCAATCCGCAGCTCAGAAACTTACAGTGTGGGCGGTTGCTATTAGCAACTATATAAATAAAACCCAGGCCCTTGGGGGTGGGTGGAGTAGAGTAGCTTAGGAGTTAAATGGAATCACCTTGTTTTGGGAAAACAAAACAAAACAATCTAAGGTTTTTATGGGAGGGTCATTTCTCCTGCTAAGGTCAGGAAATTTATCTACCCCTAAAATAATAGTTGTGTGCCCTCCCTTCACCCTCTCCCCCAAGATAAGAACAGGGTAATAGGGCTAGAAAGGAATATCTTTGCCTGTCTTCTAAACAGAGCAAACAATCTCAAAATATTAAAAAAAGAAAAATATGCTGAAATTTCTGGCTGATCAAATATTACCATGACTCAAATTTAAAAAAATGCTTATTAGCTGTTAGGAAAGATGAAGTCCTGACATTTGCATATAAGTGGATGGACATGGAGAATATCATGCTAAGTGAAATGAGTCAGAAAGACAGGGACAGACACAGAATAACTACACTCATTTGTCGAATATAAAATAACATAGTACGAGCTTAATACCCAAGGACAGTAGAGAAAAGGGCCAGGAAGATTTTTCCATGGTTGGAAGCCTGCTTCATGAGCTGGGGAGAAGGCAAATGAGATAGAGAAGGGATCACTAAGTCGATGATGGCTGAAGGGATCACTTGGGATGGGAGATGTGTGCTGGAAGTAGATAAAGGACCAAACGCGATGTCCTCTCATTATCTATATTGCAAACCATAATGCTCAAAAGTTGAGAGAGAGAGAGAGAGTAAGAGGGAAGTGGTCTGCCATACAGGCTGGGGAAGGGGTGGATGAGGTGGGGAGGGACACTGGGGACATCAGTGATGGAAAATGTGCACTGGTGGAGGGACAGGTGTTCGATCATTGTATGACTGAAACACAAACATGTTAACTGTATCTCATGGCGATTCAATAATTTTTTTTTAAAAAACACTTATTTTTACAATGGCTTCTGGGTTGTTTTTCTAATGGTAGAATGTTTATATTCAACCAGATTCTTAATGCACCCAATTATATTTACTAAGAATGCAAACAGCAAGCTTTATAATTGTAGTTTGGGGTGTTGGTGACTGAGAACATATTGCACTTTATAGCCTGCTTTTTGCTTCATTTTCTTTCTCTTCAAATGATCCAGGGATTTGAGATCCTAAGCCTTCATGTTTATTAAAATTACCTTAAAATTCTTAGCCCATTCCTGGATTCTTATCCAAGATCTACAATCTAATGGCCATTTTATGATATGCTATATATCTTTTTCTTGTAACTACTAGGCCTTTTCCTCATGACCTTCTAGTTTTGCATAAAGAATATTCTTCAAAGAGGAAAGTAGTTACATAAATTATTGTATGCATATACAAAATGCACTTATATAAAACAATGTTTAAGATATTTTAAGTGAAAAGAACACTGTGTAAAAAAAGTAGACATGTGTATATATAAAATATTCATAGAACATTGCTGAAAGTATATAAAAGCAATGACTAAAGTTATTACCTCTAAGATGGGGCTAAAGAGAGTGAGTTTTTACAAAATATTATTAAAATTTTCTTTAGTGCTGGTGATATTTGAACATTATTTTTTATGGTAGCACTGTAGCACTGTCCTCCTGTTGTTCATCGATTTCCTCGAGCGGGCCCAGTAACATCTCCATTGTGAGACTTGTTACTGTGTTTGGCATATTGAATACATCACGGGTAGCTTGCCAGGCTTTGCCTTGCAGGCAAGGTACTCTCAGTAGGTTGCCAGGCTGTCTGAGAGGGGTGGAAGAACCGAACCTGGCTCGGCCGGGTTGACCACGTGCAAGGCAAATGCCGTAACCGCTGTGCTCCCCCATTTTTTATGTTAATAAAAGATAATATCTTCTCATTATTCTGAAATTGACATGTTTTAGGTATGGTGTTGATTGACATACTTAGGTGCAGAATACCATTAAAAAAAACACAAGAAGAAAAAATTTTATTCCCTTCTTCGGTGCCCTTGAAGTTTTGTATCTTCATTTTTATCTATGTAATTGCATACTTACACATTCTGGTATCATTGTAGTCTATGTTTCTGGAGTTTCAGGCCTGAACAACTATAACTTTATCTTGGCTCATTTATTTTACTTCAACCTTCTTGGCCCCAGTTTGTCTTTTTCACACTCAGAGACAATATATATATATATATATATATATATATATATATTATTAGTGAAACACCATGAGGTACAGTTGTAGATTTACAATTTTTTGTGCTTGGGTTTCGATTATACAATGATCAAATACCCATCCCTCCACCATTGCCCATTTTCCACCACCATGGATAATATTCCCCCCACCCCCATCCCCTCCATCCCACCCTGCCTCTGTGGCAGGGCAATCCCTTGTGTTCTCTCTCTCCTTTTGGGTGTTGTGGTACTCAGAGACAATATTAAATCGTGGCTGACGATATTAAATATTGATTAAATAGTAAGGGCTGTTGATTCAAAACCTGACTATGATCCTTCTACTTCTATGACTCTTGGAAAATCAGTTGACCTCCTGGGTCCCTATTTCTTTATTGTTTAACTCAGGAAAATAATTCCTGCTTTACAGAAACCATTTGAATTACACTACCTACTGTCCGCCTGCTACAGCAAATTGATGAACAATGGGAGGACAGTGCTACTACCTACCATCAGAATTACTGTATGAATATAGGATACTTCATGATATCGGTTATTATTTTTTTGAGATGGTATTTTGGGATTAGGATTACTATTATAAGACAAGACAAAAAATCCCCAAAAAGACAAAAATAGAGAAAAATAAAAAATACAAGAAAGAAATTAAAAATAACCCATGAAATCTTCCCAAAGAAAGAAACTACTTAGAGGTCAGAAAGCATCCATACCTCTAGACCGAGAAGCCCATGGCATTACATAGGACATGCTTTTATCTAAATGAGAAAAAAGCTTTCCTACTTTCCTATGCAGCCTATTTTTCTAAAACATTATATCAATTCATTTATCTTCTCCTTATCAACATTGTTCTGTTACTGGCTTAAAAAAACAAATTCTCCTGATAAAGAATTTTCTTACAAAAGCTTTCACTGTCTAAATACAGTTTCATGTATATATTTTTTCTTGTTTTTTTGTTTTTGTGCCAAACCAAGTGGTACTAGAAATGTACTCCTAGCTCTGCACTCAGGAATCACTTCTGGTGAGGCTCAGGGGATCATATGTAGTGCTGGGGATCAAATTAGGTTGGCCATGTACAAGGAAAACACCTTAACCTCTTATTATCTCTGTTCTCATACAGTTTTTTATTTAAAACATTTCTTCTGAAGACCATAAATGTCAATACCACTATATCATTACCTTAACTATAATTAATTTAAGATAAAGTTAAAAAATACTTCTCATGGTTGGAGGGATAATGATAGTCCCCAAGTATTATTCCATGCAGTTCTGAAGGACTGCTGAGCGCCTTTTGGGGTGATCTTGCACAACGGGTGAGAGCATATTTCAATCTTGAACCCTTGCATTGAGACACTGGCCCCATTGGTTTCAAGTCACTGGGAGAGGTCTCCAGTCTCATAAGTATCTATTGGGAGCCCCCTACCCCACCCCACTCAAAATACTTTTTAATCAGTCAGCTTGGTTTCTTATGCTCAGACACATCTTCCCTCCCCAGACTATTTAAATTCCTTGTTCAATTCTTTTTTTTTTTTATGAAGTCATGTCTTGCTGTTTTTACTTTAGAATAACTTTTCAATTTTCTGAACAATTACACCATCTTTTGTCTGAGGTAACATAATTTTGAGGATGACAAATAATTATACAAAATTGTTTTTGTCACTCTTGATGTCACTTAATCACATAAGTGCAGTAGAGGCAGAGTCATATTTTTGTCTACCTTCGAGAATATAGTAACTTGAGGACTGCAGTTTCTCCAGAAAGAATTCTTGGTTGAGAGTGAGAAGAACTGGACTCTAAAACTTGCCAATGTGGCCAGTGTCTCAATGCAAGGGTTCAAAGTTGCAGTGCTGCTCTGATCCTGCTGTGCACGATCACCCCAAAAATTGCTCAGCAATCCTCCTGGACTGTATGCAGTGACTTTTGGGGATCATGTAGTTCCTTAACCTTTATATTACCTTTATATTGAAACAAGCTGCTGCTCATTGGTAGTGTAAGAGTGGTAAAATCCTCTCCATGATTTCTTTCAGGCTTGTTTCTAAGGGTTTTCTTTTATCTTATACCTAAAGAAAAGTTCTATGAAGATAATATATGTGGCAAAAACATATATGTTTAAAAATTGACTCTCTAGTAGGAAAGAAAAACCTGTGCTTTGTAGGGTTGTGGATTTCCATTACGGCAACAATCCCATTATGGTCAGTATGGAGTTTCCAGTGTGACAAGACCAAATGAGTTTAGGAGAAATGAAGAACTTTGGGACATTTTAGCCAAGAGGACTTATGACATAGTCGAAGGGCTCCTTCAGCTTCAATGAAGAGCAGTCTCAGACTTGATGAACATGGCAGCTATTATACTCTCTAGATTTGTTCACTTTAAAACCCCAACACACCAACTGAAAAAAACATAAAAAAAAATAAAACCCCAACACAAATTTTTCTTCACTGAGTGGAAGAGAACAAGTGAAGGAACAGGGGGAAGTGGTTCTATCATGGCTTTCAAATTCCAGGCTCTCCAGCATGTGTTCTTGGATCAGGTGAGTTTTGTTAGGTGACTCTACAGGATTTTAAAATTTGGTGTGAGGTAGTTGCTTGCAAGGTGGTGACAATTTCATGACCTATTGCTAATTTAGAGTTGTGTCTAAAGCATTTTAGCTTTGGTTTTCTGGGGAAAGGAAAGTGGTCCAGAAAACTAACAGAAGGTTCTGAGCTGGAAGACAGAAATGATGTCCAGATGGTGAAGACAGTGTTGTTCAGGGAAAAACTCTCCAGAATTCCATAAGGCAGTAGGAGGAAGAAAGTTGAAAGGAAAGGTAAAGAACTGTGGCTAAAAACCAGGATCAAGACTAGTTTCTACCTTATCAACCCCATAAGCAGGCAAAACCCTTATTTGGGTGTGTGCAAACTCTGTCAAGTATTGGTTAAAATCAATTCTACATTCTTTCTTTTACATTTGGGAGAATTAAATGAAATGCACTGAAAACAGTTAATTAACTGCCATTTATCATTATTCTGAAAATAGACTTGGAAGAAAATAAAAATATTACTACTTTTCAGGATTAATGGTCATATGTATACATATGCTTTCTCTTTGGTTTATTTGGTTTTTCAAATATGCTTAAAAGAATGCTACCTGACTACCTTAATCACTTATACACACCCTTCTCCAGTTCTGGAAGAACCCATTACTGCTGGTTTCTACAGCCACTCCCTCCTCTTCAAGGAACTATAAAGAACAGGGATTCCCCCTGATGAAAAGGGAAATATGTTAATCTCCAGAGTGGATGACAATGCTAGGGATGGCTGAACAGATATTTTTAACATGCTAATGCGTACCTGCCAGACTGAGTGCCAAGCCTCCAGGTGGGCTGGCAATGCTAAGTAGTGTGGAGAAAAACAGGGAGCTTTTCAGAGAACGCAGGTTCTGAGGCATGGGGGCTGGGGAGGGAGGGTTCGGAGTAAGGCATCTGAGAAAGCAGATACAGCCAAAGGATGACGGGCAGATGCTAGATGACTGTTCAGCTCAACAATTAAGGCTTAGATTTACTCAGGGAAGCTGCTGTTCAGGGCATCTAAGACCTAAAAGGATTGCATAATGGCAAGTTAGCATTTCTTAAGCAGCTGCTGTTGGTGGCTCCACACCGAGTGCTTCACTAGTAATAGGACTGCACTTAGATCTCCTTTGGTGTGGGGGTCAAAGGAGAGAATAAAAAGTGTGCAAGAAAGCTCTATCTTGAGGAATGTTTCACATAGTGATCAGAAATTTTTGAAAGATGGAATAATATTAACTATTTCAGAAAAATATTATTTTCCCTGCTCTCAGGTTTATTTGTACAAAAAGGAGAAGACCGATGCACGAAATAACCCAGAGGTCACTCCAGTCCTTCCACACTCACATTGGGAGATGGGAGTCTCTTAGGGAGCTCTGGCAGGACCTGGACACCTTTGGAAGCTTGGCTGGTACAGGAGCTGCAGACACCATCTGGGTCTTACGCTGGGCCTTGGCTTTAGCCTTGATTGGATCCTTAGTTTCAACCCTGGATTTTGGCCTGCAGAGTTTGAGCCCCTTGGCAATGCAGGCATGGGGATTTTTCTTAAGCTTGGGGTGAGCAATGTATGCAAGTTGACTGAGCTTGCAATGGTTGTTCTTTATGATAATGGGCCTGGCCTGCTTGGGCTACACAAGGGTCTTCATGGCCTTGACACGGGCACTCACAGCCTTGGCATTGTTGGCCTGCATCTTCTTTTTTTTTTAAATATTTTTTTATTTTATTGGATCACCATGACATAGAGCATTACAAAGCTGTTCATGATTGGGTTTCTGTCATACAATGTTTCAACACCCATCCCTCCAGCAGTGTAATTTCTCAGTGCCAATGTCCTCAGTTTCCCTCTCATCTCTGCAAATGACCCCCCACCCCAGCCTGCCTCTATGGCAGGCCCCCCCCCTCTCTCTAACTCTTTCACCTTCTCTCTCTTATTTTGGTTTGAATCTTCTTCAGGCCCTTCTTGTTGTGCTTCTTGGCAAAAATGCATGTTCCTTAAGAATTTGGGGTCCATTCCATTAAGAGACTCGTATCTCTATGACCGAGGCTCCTTAATGCCATTTCTGTGACATTTTTGAGACTGGTTGTCTATGGTGTGGTTCTTGGATTTGGCCAAGTCTGCACCATGACTGCAGTTCCCTCAGCACTGGAACCAGAAGGGAAATGGAAGACCCCCTCCTTCAATATTTTTAAAAGTTGGAGATATTCTTCTACTCTTTTGGAGAGAGGGAGGATTTGGATCATATCCAATAGTTCTTAGGGACTACTTTTGGCTCTGTGCTCAGGGGTTATGCCTAGTGGTGCTCAGGGAACCATGTGCAGTGCTGGGGATCAAACTAGGGTTGGCCACAATGCAAGACAAAACCTTCACCGTTGTACTATCTCACATCCCCTTTTGTTCTTTCTACTCTTCTCCTTCATTTTTAAGTTATATTTCACTAGGAATCTTGACTATCAATATATACTAATGTTTTACACATAGTGTCACTGTCAGTGTCCTTCCGTTGTTCATCGATTTGCTCGAGTGGGCCCAGTAAAGTCTCCATTGTGAGACTTGTTGTTACTGCGTTTGGCATACAAATACTCTGCGCCCAGCTGTCCTCACCGGGGCCCCTGGGAGGGGGGCGGGTTGAGTTTCTCTCCCTGCCCCGAGCAGAGCCCCGGCTGCCAAAGACCTCCAGAACCAGCCACAGCCATGCTGCGACCACTGTCCACATGTCCGGACAAGCCTCATGCACGAAGGAACTGGCAGAGGAGCCCAGGCATGCGGGTCCTGGGACTGAGATCTCCAAGCCTGCTCGGATTGGGACTGGGCCTTCTTCACCCAGATCCCCTATCTTCCAGTAGGCAGGTGTTACACCCACTAGCTGCCGCCGGCACCAGGTGGTCCCATCAACGGCCAAGACCCAGAGACTATAAAACCCAGCTCCCGGGAGAGAACAGTGCAGAGTCTCCTGCCCCTGAGCCTGGCTGTCCTCACTGTGGCCCCTTGGAGGGGGGCGGGTTAAGTTTCCCTCCCCGCCCTGAGCAGAGCCCCAGCAGCCAAAGACCTAAAAAGATAGGTCTTTAAAAAGGCTCTTCTGAATCTTTTCTTTCTCTTTTGTGTTTTTGGACCATGTCTGCTTGTGCTCAGACCTTATCCCTGGCTCTGCACTCAGGGATCACTTATGGCAGGGCTCTAGGGACCATATGGGGTTTTGTGGGTTAAATCCTGGTCAACTGTGTGTGAGGCAAGTGCCCTACCCACTGTACTATTGCTCCTTATTGAATGCTCCTTATTGAATGTCTTGAGGTAGGAAATATCATCCCTGTGTAAATGAGGAGGAAAATGAGGGTTTATAGGATTGAAGTACTGGAATAATAACCAATTTCAATCTAATTTATAAAAGATAACATGAGGAGAAATCCTTTAAGTGATAGAGAAAGGAGGAAAACTGCCCCTTGAGGAAAGGCTTAATTCAAGAATATGGCCATCTTGTCCAATGTCCCAACATCTGCATGGAGTCAGTTAAGTTAGAATGAACGGACAGTTAAGTAAATCATTTGGTTAGAGAAATAATGCATAGGAAAGAACCTAACATGTTAATAAGTTAACCTAAATTAGAGTGAAGTATATGGGTGAAAAGGTAAGCCAAATTTAAAAATGATCATTTTGTTTAAGAGAAGAATGTGATGATTGTTTCACTGGCACAGGCAGATCAGCATCTGATGACAGTAGTGAGAGGATGTATTGCTAAATGACATACAAGCCTGATGAAACAGACACACCGATAGCAGGAGTGAAAAATGTTCCTTTGTCCTTGGGATCAAAGGAACATAATTCCCTAATGTGTGTTTGAATATGATCAAGCAGGACATTCAAATGTTTGACAATATAAACAGAAAACTCTCCCAGAGAAGGAAGCTTAAGACACAGAACCATGAATAAGATAGTAGCTCCAGGGGTAGGGCATTTGCTTTGCCTGTGGTTGATCTGGGTACTTTCAGGAGTAATTCCTGAGTACAGAGCCAGAAGTAATCCCTGAACATCCCTGGATATAACCCCAAATTAAAAACAACACCCCCTCCCTGCAAAATTGTAGCACCCTTCTCCCCAACAGAATAATAGTCAAGTCAAGAAATATTCCCTACCCCAGTGAGGAGTGCCTGAATATCTTAACCAATAGGATCACAGAACTGTTAGGGATCAGTGACTACTGTTATTGCCCATTTAACTTTTTTTTTTTTGAATGGAAATGCAACTTGTGAATATTTTGCACTTTTTGGTATGTATATTGAGCGTATGGAAGGCAGATAGTTTGTCAGTTTGAGTATGTCAATCTCCAAAGAACAATGTACCATTCTCAGATGTGCATCTCACACAGATGTGAGGTTTACCAGGGCTTTGTGATTTCTCCCTTTGATGGTGGTGGTGGGGTATGAATGTACTTTTTTTTTTGCAGTAGAGAAAGACTGAGCCAGATATTTGATGTCTGGAAGAATAAAATTTGATAGTCATTAGTGCTTATTGGCAAACATTGCTTTTTGTGTCCATTTTCTGAACACATAGTAAAATTATCTTTCTAGATCTCTTTGGTTATACATTTTCATGCACTAGCTTTAGCCCCTGAAAGGAAAATGAAGAAACCTATTCTACTTGTGAGTGGAAATATTAAAAAAACCTTAGGAGCATTTGTTGATAAAGAGTGTCTACAACATGGTACTGTGTGACTATCATAAATAGAATTCCCCATCGGCCCAAGAGACATATGCAGTATGAGCAAGACATAAATATTTGTTGTTAGAAGCTTCTATGATTAGTGTTTTGTTTTGTATTCTAAGAATAATCTAGTTTATCTTGCCTAACATAGGCCTGAGGCCAGCAAAGTAAATTTGAGGAACACTTGTTAGCTCTGTTTAATGGAAATCTCAAGCGAATATCCGAGCTTGCAAAGCAGTGCAGAGATGCGATCAAGGAAGACCTCAAAGAGAGAAGAGCAGAAGTGCTGGTAGATGTGGCAGAAGCCGGGAAAAGTATTCGTAATGCCTGCCTGTCCTTCGCCAACTACAAGACCAAGATGACTGCCCTCTGATGTCCTGATGGATCTATCACATCTTCCAGAAGGGCAATGGAGAAGATTATCCATGACATCTACTCAAATCTCTTCGATAGCCATGTCCACCTGCCGACATACCAAATTCCACAGGATGGATATGTTGTTATCAATGTTCTCCCTTCCAAAATCTGACACGCCATTTCGTCAGTAAAGAAACAAACAGCACCTGGCCCAGACAAGGTCAGACCTGCACACCTGAAGAACCTGCCGTCAATACTCATCAATACACTGGCTCGGCTCTTCACACGCTACCTGTCTGAATGCAAGGTTCCATCCCAATGGAAAACCAGCAGGACTGTACTACTGTACAAGAAGGGAGACATCCATGACATTGGCAACTGTCGCCTGCTCTGCCTATTGTCTGTCATCTACAAGTTGTTCACTTGAGTCATCCTGAATAGGATTGGCAGAACACTAGATGAAGGACAACCATGCGAGCAAGCCGGGTTCCGCAAAGGATTCAGCACCATCGACCATATCCACATGATAATCAAGCTCACTGAGGTTTCTCGGGAGTTCAGGATGATGCTCTGTCTAACGTTCATTGATTTAAAGAAGGCCTTTGATTCTGTTGAGATGGAAGCGGTCATTGAAGCCCTAGCCAATCAGGGCATTCAAACTCAATCAGGATCCTCCATGAGCTGTATTATGGATTCACTAGCAGGATCTCGCCATTCTACGAAGAAGTAATCATTGATATCAAGAGAGGGGTTCAGCAGGGTGATACCATTTCACCAAAACTATTAAGTGCCACCCTCGAGAACATCATGCGACGACTGAAATGGGAAGGAATGGGAGTGAAGATAGATGGTCAGCAACTACACCACCTCCGCTTTGCTGATGACATTGTTTTAATAACACCAAACATTAGCCAAGCAGCACAAATGCTGGCCGACTTCTACTGTGAGTGTGGAAAGGTCGGACTGCAGCTGAATCTTACGAAGAAAATGTTTATGAGAAACTGCTTTGTTTCTGATGCTCCATTTGCTCTCAACGGAACAACCATCTCCGAATGCAACAGTTATGTGTACCTAGGTCGAGAAGTCAACATGACAAATGACGTGGCACCCAAGCAGCTCAAGAGGAAAAGAGCACCTTGGAACGCCTTCAAAGGCGTCAAAGAAATAGCTAAGAGGACGAAGAACCTCTGGCTCCAGGCACATCTCTTTGATTCCACTGTTCTTTCTGCATTAACATACGCCTCAGAGATCTGGGTCCTACGCAAACAGGATGAGAATGCTATTTGGGTCTCCCAAAGAGGAATTGAAAGAGCTATGCTTGGAATATCACGTTTCACTCAAATGAGTGAAAGAATCCGGAGTTCTGACCTCCTTCAACGATTAAGAATCAGGGATGCTGTCTCGTTTGCCAAGGCATCAAAAATCAGATGGGCTGGTCACTTAATGAGATTTAGAGACGACTGCTGGACTAGAGCCGTTACCAACAGGATTCTGCGGAATGTCAAAAGACCATGTGGCCGCCCACCTACCAGATGATCAGACTTCTTCATCAAGACCATGAACGATCTGTTTGAGGCTCTTCATGTTCCTAGAATGAACAGAAGCCATTAGGCTACACTAGCATGCGACAGGGACAAATGGAGACGTTACTGGTGCCTGCTCGAGCAAATCGAAATCAAGTGATCAAGTGATCAAGTGAACGGAAATCTAGAACAGTTGTAAGGTGCTAGCAGGGAAGTTTCTTTCTCAAAGTAGAAAAGTCTAACTGAGAAACTGAATGCTGGTGAGAATATGTGTATACAACATGGAATTCAAAGATGATTTCTCAGAAACCTGATAGTAAGTTTATAAAAGGAGTTGATGTGGAAAGAAGTTGGTGGAAAGACAAATTGGTCCATTGCAATCACTCATGTGAGAATGAAGCTCTGAAATTTGAAGAGGTATGAGGTGGCAGCAATGAATCAAGACTGAGTTTAGGAAATGGTAAATTTGTTGAAAGAAATAGGGTGTTAGAAAGAGAAGTGATTTACTTAGGAAGCAGCAGTTTAACGCATGCCTTGAAATCTCATCTTCCTGAGTGCTTAGCCTAAACATATAGAATTGATGTATGTGATGATACTATAGTGCTGGTTTGATTCTATAGCTTGAAAAATCTCATACAGACACTGTGTCTGTGCCTCCAACTTTCCAAGGAAAACAATTTATATTTTCAGAGGCATTTCAAGTTATTTGAAAAGATGCTCGGAAAATTTTCTCTAGATACCCTAAAATAAATTTATAATTGGATGATTTACACTTGCTGTTAGAATTTCCTCCTAAATTCTTTGATTTGCAATTGTCGATGAATTTTCTACTGTTTTAGATCAGAGACATTGCTATAGAAATGCCCATGATTTTATTATTTCATAGGCATTCTCTAAAAAGGCGCATTTGGTAGGACTTAGACCCAATGAGTTTTAATGAAAGGATCACTTTGCATGCTCTCTCTTCTCTCTTCTCTCTCTCTCTCCCCCTCTCTCTCTCCCTCTTTCTCTCTTTTTGCATCACACCCGGCAATACACACGGGTTACTCGGCTCATGCACTCAGGAATTAGTCCTGGCAATGCTAGGGGGACCATATGGGATGCTGGGAATCGAACCTGGGTCAGCCATGTGCAAGGCAAATGCCCTACCTGCTGTGCTATCGCTCCAGGCCCTGCATGCTCTCTTAAGAAGTCTGCTGTGGTTTCTTGTTAAAGTGGTTGTTCTCAGTTTTGCATAGTGTGCTGCCATCTGAGGTGCAAGAGGAGGGTTTCATCAATAAAAAAGGAAGTCAAGCAAATAACTTGAACTGTGGGGAAAAACCAGTAACCTTCTATTTCATAAGAACAAAGGACAACAGAGAGTCCTTCCTATGACACATACAAAAGAATCATATAATTGTGTGCAATATATTTTTATATTTATATTGTTTTCACTAGGGATTTTTAAATCCTCGTTTTCTTTCTTTACACTCCCCATATGAGTGATATCATCTGGTGTTTGTCTTTCTGATTCACTTCACCTAATAGGACAACTCCAGTTCCATCCAAGTTTTAGAAAACTGCAAGATTTCATGTTTACTCAAATCTGAGTAGTATTCCATTGTGTGTGTATGTGTATATATATATATATATATATATAGTGTATATATGTATATTATGTATGTATATATGTATACCATCCACAATTTCTTTTCTACTCATCTATTACTGCACATTTGAGTTCTTTTCAGGTCTAGGCTATTATAAGTAATGCTGTGATTACCAAAGGTGTGCATATGTTTTTTCAAATTTATGTTTTTATGTTCTTGACATGCCTACGAGTGGAATTTCTCGGTCACATGTAAGCTCTATTCTTAATTTTTGGAGAAATCTCTAAACTGCTTCCTAAGAGGTTGAACCAAAAAGTATCACCAAGAAATACAATCTGACCAACAGATATTTATCGGGAAACATAAGCAGGCACACAAAAAGAAGTGAACCTCACATCTCAAGAAATAGAAAAAGAAAAAGAACAACTAAGAGAGCCCCAAAGAGAAGGTAGGTTACAATGAAACTCTTAGCTGAAATAAGTGATGTAGTATGATTTAAAAAAAAATACAAAAGATCAGTCAAAGCAAGAATTACCAAAAAAAAAAAAAAAGAATCAATTAAATCAACAATTCCCTGGTTAGACTCACAAAGAAGAGAGAAAACTCCAGAACAGAAACAAAAAGCCAGAACAGAAACAAAAGGAGAGAAATGAAAATAGACATCTTAGAAATACAAAAGATTATATGAGATTACTATGAAACAACTTTATGCAACTAAATTGGAGAATCCAGAAGAAAGAAAGACATTTCAAGTGTCTTCCAACTTCCCAAGACTAAGTCAGGAAGAAGAACACAACTTAGACTATCACTATCCAGAGAGTTAAGAGAGTTACAGAAAATTTCTCCAAGAACAAAAGCCTGGGTCTAGATAGATTCACTAGTAAGTTCTTCCAAACCTTCAAAGTGGCCTTAATACCTATCCCTCTTAAGCTCTTTCAGAATGTGAAGAATTTTCTTAGAGTTACAAGTTTTAAAATTTAATTTCTCTGTGATGGGGATTCCCAAGCAATGCTCAGAAGGCCTGGGGGCTCCTCTCTGTGATTTTTGGCAGTGCTCAGAGGACCATGTGATGCTGAGGACTGAACAGGGGTTGGTAAGCACCTTAATTCCTGTATTATCTCTCTGGCCCCAGCGTTTTGTTGTTGTTGTTGAGGCACCATGACATTGCCATTGCTATTAATAATAACAGTTTCATGCTTGCAATGTTCTACCAACACATGTACCACCAGGATGTCTATTTCCCTCCACCAATGTCCTGTGATTCTCTCCTACCCACCATAAGCCCCTTCTGCTTCTTGGTAAGCTCAGTTCGATAGATCAACTCTCAGGTTCTGTTGCCACTGGCTTTGTTTATTCTGTTTTTTATACTGCACATATGAGATAGATCATTCTTTATCTATCCCTCTCACTCCAAATGACTTTGTTCAGTGTGATACTCTCTAGTTTCATGCACATATCAGTAAATTTGATACGCATACTTGTAAATTGACATATTTTTAAATTAAAGATATGGTAGCTAGTGGATGGAAAAGGAAAAGGAACTTGAGGATTCTCTGCAAACAGAACTGTTTCTGGAAGTGCAGAGGGCCATACTTTTATTTTATCAATACAATCTAAGAAAGGCAAGGCCTACACAGCTGGATTGCATGTTGAAGGCTTGAAGTGTATGCACTCCTCAGTCAGGGAACAGACACAGAGACTGGATTTGTTGCTACAGTTGTCTGGATAAGCTTTTTTTTCCAGAAAAAAAAAAACAGGCCTCAGAGATCCTCACTTTCCCCACTGTCATCTGTCTGGGAGGTTGGCTCAGAGAGGGTTTAAGACCCTTTCTGTTTCTGCTACTGTTGTGTCATGTCTACTTGCTGACACTCCCAAGTAAGAGGCGACACGCTGTAGCCTCTGACACCTACTGGATACTCTGAAATGTCTTTGGCAGTCTCTTCCGTAGGTATGATTTCTCAGTTGTTCATCTCCATTGCTCTTTCTCACTTAACTTTCTTTTTTTAACAGAACTCAATCACTGCAGTGTTGTTAAATGCATTGTCCCTCCAAGTTTTTATCTTTTCCGACTATCAGCACTTGGGATCAAACCCTAGCTTGAAAGTTGAGTTGACAAAATACCTTGGGCAAGTTACTTGAGCTCTCTGGGGCATAGACATGTAAAGTGGGGGACTATCTCCTGTATAGTGTGGTGATGCTAAATAAAAAAAAAAGAAAGACATGCAAAAGGTTAGCAATTAAGCACCCTGAACAGAAGAAGCCTCCCACTTCCCACCCCACACCGCTGTGCCAAAAGCAATGAACCTTGTAGGGACAGTTCTGTAGCACTGTAGCACTGTAGCACTGTAGCACTGTCATCCAATTGTTCATCAATTTGCTCAGGCGAGCATCAGTAACATCTTCATTGTGAGACTTGTTATTACTGTTTTTGGTATACCGAGTACGCCATGGGTAGCTTGCCAGCCTTTGTAGTGTGGATGAGATACTCTTGGTAGCTTGGCAGGTTCTCAGAGATGGGTAGAGGAATCGAACCCGGGTTGGCTGCGTGCAAGGTAAACCCTCCCTGCTCTGCTATAGCTCCAGCCCAAACTCCTTTCAAAACAGGTGTTTTTTTTTTCTATAACATTCACATTATTCACATGCCTGAATGATTTGGAAGAGACAATTCATATTTCAAAGAAATCAATTTTTTCAAAACTGGACATGGTAATCAGTGGTAGACTATAATGAGCAGTTTCTTGTAACAGTTTCTGGTTGTTTTATTTTAAATTAGGCTTATTTCTAGCAGAGATTTGAAAGATAGATAAATTTTCATTTTTTTTTATGAAAAGTGGGGGAAATTTAATGGCTTCAGGATAATAAAATAAAGTATTATGGCCAAGAAAGAATGAGAAAATATCCTGAGTTATATCACGAGGATGCAAATTCATAATTTTGTAGGACTGGGTGGTGTAATTCTGTTCTATATCTTTGCAAGGGGCTGTCACTGCTATATGTTATAATAAGAATGAGAGACAGGTAGGAAAGGAAAGGGAAGGTATTCGAGGTGAAGCAAATAACAAAGGAAAAACAGATATTTTAGGACATTTTGGGGATATTTTGCTGTGTTCTTCAATGTGATTTTCACTTTAGAGAAAATAAGTGTGATACTATCACCATAACCCATCCCACCCTTCTCTCTTTTGGAAATAGGAGGAAATAGGAGGAATTAGGAGGAACATGAGAAATTATAGGTGAGTAGGAGAGTGGAATTTGAGGGATTCCCCAGTAGAACACAAATTGGAGTCTAAAGAGAAAAAAAACAGAAAGAAACTTAGGTAAAAATACTGCTTCCCTCAATATTAAAGATATTCTAGCAGGAGGCTACAGTTTTGTGTTCTTGGTGTACAAGTTATTTTTAAAAAAAACTCATGGCTAAAGTTGAAGAAGAAAACTCCCATCTACCCCTTCTTGAATTATTTTATTTACTAGTAGAACTTTCCTTTGCTTTATTTATTTTTAATTTTTAAAATTTAATTAAATTTTTATAAAGTTATTAACAATAATTTATTACATTTAATATTCCAACACCAATCCCACCACCATTACACCTACCCACTACTATATTTCCAATGTTTCCATCTCGACCCCTGGATCCTCCCCCCAAAACAGGACCTAAATAATTTATTTTATTTTGCTTTTTATGAATAATCCACCAAAAATGATCAGAAATTTTTTCCTTAGAGGAAAGTTTGTGAAGACTGTTGTATTTCACCCTGGAGCTATTAAGCCCTTGTATAATACACAAACACACACACATTTATTTTTCTTTTCCTCGAGATGGGTTGCTTTCTACTTTACACCCCATCAAATGTGGTGTGCTAGTCTTGGTATATCAGTGGTATAGAGTATGAGATGTTGCTCCAGGAATTCTAAAATTTTTAATCCTGTAATATAGCTGAAGTTAATTCAATTTTTTTTTAAAACTGGATGGTGACTTTGCGGTCCAAAGGTCTCTCTCTTCTGAGAGATTTGTGAGTCTCTGGATCATGACCATTAATGAGCTTATATGGCGCCAGAGGCAGTTTGTGGGGGTGACTGTCAGGCTAGCAGAAACACAGAGTGTTGGGGCGAGTTCGCCCATTCCTGACTCCATGCAAGCCTGGAGATTTCAGTCACAAGTCCCACATAACTGGGTTTTTCAGCAGATTCACTTATGAATGAGGTTTGTCCAAGCCTGTAGAGATTGGCTGGGAGTATGGTGATGATTCTTTGCTTTAAACTCTGAACTAGCAAGTTTTCTTGTCTTTTAGCTTTATAATTATGCATGTTCCTATTGAAAGGATTTTCATAGGCCATGCAGATGAGGAAAAACACTAATGGCATCATCAGTCAACAAGTGATGGATGGAACACTGTCAAGATGGGTTCAGAGGTCTGCCCAGCATTAGTTCAGTAGGAAGGTGACTGGGATCTATTTATGCTGGGATCAGCTAGTGTTGTGGGCAGTGGGCAGTGGAGGGATGGTGGCTGGTATGTGTGGGGTAAGGAGGAAGAGCTGTGATGGATGCCATTAGTTGTATACGTGTGTGAGGACAAGGATTTAGACTAATTGAGGAAAGGGGTGGGGGTGGTTCAGAGACATTACACCTGCTTCCCAAAGCCACAGAGAAGTTTAGTCATTCACTACTTTGTTTAGGATCAGCAAAAGAATGAAGATGAAAAGAAACAACCATCATGAGAAATAAAAAATGATCTGACTTCTAGAAATTTAAAATAGGAAAAAAACCCTAAAGCTTGAACGGGTTGGGACATCCTGAGCTACATATAGATGTAGAGCTCTACAACTGATCAACTGGGTGCAAAGGCTGGGGAATGGGTACTGTTCCATTCCTGCAGGGCCAGGAATGATCACCCCAGTGGTGCTGAAGGCCTTCTGTGTTGCATCCAGTAGTACTTGGTGCATGCCATGTACCCTAACTACTGTACTATCGACCTCCTGGCCCCTTCCTGAAGATTTTTGTTAAATACTTTATCAAAAACGCTAGGACGTTTAGTAGAGTCTCTCCACAGCCAAACATTCAGAAAAGTCTGGGGTCCTTTTTGTCATTTTCCTATTTTAGGAGAAAAGTTTTATTTTATTTTTCTTTCTGTTTTTTTTTTTTTTCTAATTGAATCACCATGAGATACAGTTACAAAGTTTTCATGTTTGAATTTCAGTCATACAATGATCGGACACCCATCCCTCCACCAGTGCACATCTTTCACCACCAATGTCCCCAGTATAGCCCCCCGACCTCCCCGGCCTCTATGGCAGACAATTTCCCCAATATGCTCTCTCTCTCTGGGCTGGAGCGATAGCACAGCGGGTAGGGCATTTGCTATGCATGCAGCCAACATGGCCTATCCGAGTTCGATTCCTCTGTCACTCGGAGAGCCCGGCAAGCTACCCAGAGCATCTCGCCCACATGGCAAAGCCTGGCAAGCTACCTGTGACGTATTCGATATGCTAATCACAGTAACAATTGTCACAATGGAGACATTACTGGGCCCACTCGAGCAAATTGATGAACAACAGGAGGACAGCGACAGTGACAGTGACAGCTCTCTCTTTCTCTACTTTTGGGCATTATGGTTTGCAATATAGATACTGAGGGACTATCATGTTTGGTCCTTTTTCTACTTTCAGCACACATCTCCCATCCCGATCAATCCCTCCACCATCGTTAGTGATGCCCTCTATTCCAGCTGCCTTATCCTTCCCCTCATGAGGCAGGCTATCAATTATGGAGCTATATTCCTGGCCCTGTCTCTACTGTCCTTGGGTTTCAGTCTCATATTATGTTATTTTATATTCCAAAAATGAGTGTAGTCATTCTATGTCTGTCCCTCTTTTTCTGACTGATTTCACTTAGCATGATACTCTCTATGTCCATCCACTTATAAGCAAATTTCATGACTTATCTCTCTTAACAGCTGCATAGTATTCCATTGTGTAGATGTACCACACTTATTTTATTTGTGAAACACCATGAGGTACAGTTGTAGACTTACAAACTTTCGTGCTTGGGTTTCAGTTATACAATGATCAAGTACCCATCCCTCCACCATTGCCCATTCTCCACCACCAATGAACCCATTGGCCCTCCCCCCCCTCCCCCGCCAGCTCCCTCCAGCTCCCCCCACCTCAGGGCATTCCCTTTTTCTCTCTCTTTCCTTTAGGGTGTCCTGTACCACACTTTCTTTAACCAGTCGTCTGTTCTCAGGCACTAGGATTATTTCCAGATTTTGGTTATTGTGAATAGTGCTACAGTGAACATATTTCTACTGTGTTTATTTTGCATCCTTAGGATATATTCCCAGAAGTGGTATTGCCAGGTCATATGGAAACTCAATTTTTAGTTTTTTAAGGAATGTCCATGATGTGAGAAAAGTTTTCTTAATTTTTAGATAAAGAAAAAGATAAAGAAGTATGAAGAAAAATGTAATATGTTTGCCTAGAGTAATGGACATTTGAATTGTTTTTGTTATTTATTTTTGGTTTGGGGGGGCCATACCTGGTGATCCTCATGGGTTAGTGCTAGGGATCTACTAGTGGCTTTCCGTATACAAAGCATTTGTTTAGCCTGTGGAACTATCTACCCGGGCAGTAAATTTGAACATTTGCAGTGTAAGGTTCACTTAGAATTTTTTTTGTAAGCCATATTCAAGATGGCAGCTGGATATGATTTTTATGAATATTGGTAGCAAACAATTTTCTCAATTTCAGAATAATGGCATTATACAGTAAATCCAAGTAAAATACTTAAATCCTTTCATGAGAGCCACACTGTGGGGTCATGCATCGAGGGAATCCTGAACCCCAAATCTCTCCCCTGCCTGCCTAAGAATTTGCTGTTAGACATTCAATTCTTTTACTAATTCTAATACTTTTTACTTAATACCAGTACACTTGAATAGTATGTCATTTTAATACCATGTCATATTGTAGTCATAGCAAGGTAATAAGAAAAAATGTAAGGTGAGATGAATGGATTTGTGGTGGTAAAAAAGAATGGTAGGAGAGAAATAATGGTCCTAGGAGTGGAGATATAAGGGTATGAGTCCACTGTCCCAAGAGAATGCTCAACTAGCATAGACAGGCTTTAGAGAACTAAGGACTATAACTAATATTAAGCATCTGATGAAAACCTTAAACTGATAAACCTTTTGAATTATTTTGGAAAATAGAATGGGTAAAAGAAAAAAGGAAAATAAAACAATGTAAGAAAGTGTAGGAGTGCTTTCTCTCCAACCTTTTGAGAAAAGATGGGAGTTGAAAACCTCAAACAAAATGTTGCCCCAATCTCCCATGGATAATTTTAGTTATCTTAGTTCATGGCTATGATTCATCCCAAAAGCTGTGAATTGCTGAGGAGGAAGGAGGAAAAATTGACTTAAATGTCAAAGAAGAAGGAACAAAAATATAGTTTTCTTTTTTGGGGGAACTAGAATTCAAGAATATGGGGATATTTTTTCTGAGGAAGAACTGAATGTTTCAAACTTGAAAACAATCTCCAGCCAAAACACCATCAAAGAATAAAAAAACAGCATTGAGTATGAAATCATGTCATATCTGAAATTTAATTTTCATAGAATAGTTCCCTTTTTTATTCTATGTACTTCCTTAAAGCCCAATGAACTAGGTAGGTAGAATTAATAATCCAAAGTTGGGTATGACAGAATTTTGGTATATAGAATGGAGTGAGAAAAGAAACTCAAGCAGGTGGGGAAGGAAGGAAAGGAGACAAGCAGTACCATTGTGATGGGGAATGGGATGGTAGCACAGTGAAGAAAGGCTGTGATGAAAACGAACCTTAAACTGATAAACCTTTTTTTTTTTTATCAGTTTAAGGAATGATTCACTTGAACGATGGCAGACAGAGTCTTGACTGCTAAAGAACACAGGGAAATAGACAAACATTAGAGAAGTTCCTCTGCAAATAAAGCATTTCAAATTAATAGCTGTCCTTTTACAAACGGGTTACCATTTCGAATTCCAGAGGCTTGAAGGACAAAAACAGTAATCACTAATTCCTATATTCAACTTGGAATGATTGATTTCGTCATGGTATCTTACTTGTTTTATCAATAGTGTAGTTACTCTGCATGCTTCCCTCTTTTTTCTCTCAAAATTTCTGAGCAATAAAAGAAATATAAGATTGTAAAAAAAATAGGACACAGAAAATTAGATATAGAGAACAGATTGATCTGAGTGGCAGCAGTCGGGATGTAAACAAAATGGGTTGCAGTGTCACACTGTTGCACTGTCTTGCCGTTGTTCATTGATTTGCTCGAGTGGGCCCAGTAACATCTCCATTGTGAAACTTCTTGTTATTGTGTTTGGCATATGAAATACATCACGGGTAGCTTGCCAGGCTTTGCCGTGGGGGCGAGATTCTCGGTAGCTTGCTGGGCTCTCTGAGAGGGGTGGAAGGATAGAACTTGGGTCGGCCTGGTTGGCCGCGTGCAAGGGAAATGCCCTACCCACTGTGCTCCAGCAGTTGTTCAAAATAATATTAATTTCTAATTACAAAACAGATGTCAAGGGAATCTATCATTAAGTACTGAGATAATAGTTAATGATGTTGCTATACTGTGTATTCATAGGATGCTAAAGGAGTAGATTTTACAAGTTCTCATAAGAAAAAATTATAACTGTATAATGATGGGTATTAAATATTAGACTCTATGGTGATAATATTTCAACATATATAAAAATTAAATCACTATGTTGTTTATTCTGAAATATAATGCTAAATGTCATTTATATCTTGTAAACAATTTGATTTGAGGCCACACATGGTGGTACTCGGGCTACTCAGGTATCTCTCTTGGTGGTGCTCAGGGAACTATAAGGGGGTGCTAAGAATTGAACTGGCATTAGCTGCATGTAATGAAGTGCTTTTTTTTTTTAAAGCTTTTGGACCACACCCAATGTTGCTCAGGATTTACTTCTGGCTCTGTGCTCAAGGATCATTCCAGGAAGGCCCAGGGGACCTATGTACCTTAATTCCTGTACTATCTCTCCAGTTTCATATTCCTCAGTTTTGAAAAAAAAAAGAGGTAGGAAGAATTTCAAAGATTTCAGGGAAGACTTCCCACATCCTGAAACTATGAGAAAGGTGCCTATGGCATAGCTGTGATCTTGATTTCTGCACCTACTCCCATGCTCAGCCTCCAGAGTTCTCCCCTCCCCTTCCTTATGAATCTGCTCCTTTCTCTTCTCAATCCTGGTACTCCAATGAACAGCAGCAAAACATCACTCAGTCTCATCACCCAAAATATCATTCAGCTGATAAGACAAATCTTGATAAACTCATGTAACACTTAGGATGTGAAAAGGACTGTAAATATTCTCTCTCTCTCTCTCTCTCTCTCTCTTTTGTGGGGGTTGGGGGGGTCATACCTAGCGATGCTCAGGGGTCACTCCTGGCTTTGCACTTAGGAAGTAATCCTGGCAGTGTTTGGGGGGACTATATGGGACACCGGGGATTGAATCCGGTCAGCTACGTGCAAGGCCAACCGCCCTACCCACTGTACTATTGCTCCAGCCCTGGGACTGTAAATGTTAAGAAATCCCATGACTTGATTTCCATATGTAGAAACTGATACCTTGAAGGTCTGAATGACTTTCCAAAAGAATGCCCTCTGTTACTTCTGGAAGGTGCCAATTAATACCATGGGTATAAATACCTATTAATATCTCTAGCTGAATGAGATAAAATTCATAGAAAATATCTGAAAAATGTTCTTTAGGAACTTGCATTTCAACTATCTTGTCCTACTGCTTTTATCAAAAATCCGGTTCTTCCCATACAGAATCTATTTAACTTATCTTCTGTGAGATATGCTGGGCTGGAGCGATAGCACAGCGGGTAGGGCATTTGCCTTGCACAAGGCTGACCCAGGTTTGATTCCTCCACCCCTCTCGAAGAGCCTGGCAAGTTACCGAGAGTATCTGGCCTGCATGGCAAAGCCTGGCAAGCTCCCCGTGACATATTCGATATGCCAAAAAAACAGTAACAAGTCTCACAATTTATTGTGAAACATTACTGGTGCCCACTTGAGCAAATTGATGAACAATGGGAGGACAGGGACAGTGACAGTGACAATGAGATATGCCTAATTGCAATGAAGACCTGTGTCCATTTTTCATATTTATGATCAACTTTTATCTTGTGTGTAATATTATGGATTAGATTGTGTCCCTACATTGATATGTTGAAATCCTATTCCCTTATATCTGTGAATGTCATCTTACATGGAATTTTTTTTAAGTCTAATGAAGGTAAAATGAGGTCATCAGGGAGGATCATAGTCCAATATGACCGACATCACAAGAAGACAAGCATGTGAATACACAGAAGGGACAAAGTCCTTTGCCAATTCTGCCTTCTGAATCAAAGATCAAACTATTGTGGTTGCAACTCAAAGAATAAATGGCAAGGACTTCCAGTCACAACTGGAAGGTAGGAGCTGGAAAAGAAAGGTGATTCTTTAGAGGTTCCAGAACAAACATGGTTCTGTCGACACTTTGGTTATAAATTTCTTGCTCCCAGAACTGGAAGATACCAAGCAATTTGTGCAGCCCACAGAAACTATTGCATGTAGTCATAAAGGGAAAAAGGACGTGACAATGGAAGTCAAAGAAAAGAAGGAACAGTTTTCCCTACATTACCAATGTCATTAGTATTAACGTTTGCTAGACTCATTCTACATAATCCCTTGAAAAAGGTCCCGAGATCCACTTCTCTCTTTTTTTCTTTTTTGGACCATTTTATAATTTATTTATTTTTATTATGGTAAGAACACTTTCAAAATATAACCTTCCTAATGGTTTTTAAGTTTATTTTTTAAACAAGGTAGCACAGTTTATACTACTATTAAAGTCAACAGTAGAATACAATGAAGAGCTACTACAGCAATCCCTTCACTACCATTTCAAGGTCCCACCACCATTATCCCACAGGCCCTTTCCCTCTGTCTGCCCCCCAAAACCTAGTTCCCTCTGTTCCCAGTTCTAGGTCATGTCTCAGGATTTTTTCCCTTCCCACATTGAAGATTGTCGATTCCCTTTCTTTGTTTCTTTATATTCCACATATGAGCAAGATCATCTGGTATTTAGCTTTTATTTTCTGACTCACTGCACTTAGCATAATACTCTCTAATTCTATCCAATCACTTCTTTCTAGTATAATTGAATTTTCTACTTAAATAAATTTCCACCAAAGAATAGTCAGTTGTTTTCTAGTGTTCTGGGTTAATAATCTAACTGATTTACTTTAGCTTCATGGCATTGTTTTATTTTCTGATTTATTTTGTAATAGGAATGCATGAATACTAATAAGTATTTCCTAAAAATGTAGAATCAAAGCCACTTAAAAATACTCTTCACCTGTAATATATATTTTAGGTTCAAATAGGCATTCACATGTTATAAGGATCTGTTTACTTCCATAAACAGTATTAAAAATCATATGAAGTCCTGCTGAAAATAATTTCAAAAGTTTCTTTTGTAATTTTGTCTCTGTTATAAATATCACAGATTGTGGTTTGGACTACTTAAATAATATTTTTCAAAACAACCATTAAAATCATTTATAAAACAACTATTGTATCTTATATTAAATGTACATTATGTTCAGATTTAAATGCATTAAATATTTCACATATCACCCAATTTTAAAGCATAATAACATTAGTAAATTTCTACTCAACAATCTTCTCTATTTTATGAAAACTTTAAGGATATGTAAAGGAAGAGTTACACTATAGATTTAGTGGTTAAACCAATGTTCAAGAGCTGGATACATAGTTCTTTTCTTTGACAGAAATTTACTTCTTTTCAGAAGCCTTTCTGGATTATTTCAAACCCTTCTTGGACATTGGTAGAGGGGCAAGGTGTCCAGCTTATGATTTATGCAGCATATACCTGGCTCCCCAGATGTCTGAAGGCACTGAGAGAATCAAGTCAGACTCTGTGTCTATATCAGCAGGCTGTAGCATGTACCGCACTGCTCCATCCATCAAATGTTTTCTGCCCCATTTACTCTAGAAGTCACACAATCTGAACCTAGGTGACAGAACAAGGAGATGGACTACCAAAAGTAGTGTTGGGAACACTTACTTGAGTGTGGTGAGTTCTGTAAGGGATGGCTGAGTAGCTTTGAGATAGCTTTCTCTTCTTGCAGCAACTTTGGGAGAAGGCTTGGGACTTGAGTCCGAGTCCCCACTGTCTTCATCTCCCATGGCCTTGATGTAGCTGCCACTCCGCATTCTTCGGCAGGGAATTTCATCATCTTTACCTCTAGGGGTATATCCTGCCCAGTCATCTTGAGGAACCTAGTCAGACACAAAACCAGTAATTTATTTTAAATAAAATGCTGCAATTTCTTTTCTTTTTTTCTCCTTCTCTCTCTTTTCTTTTTATTTTTTTAATGTGTATGTGTGTGTGGGGTACAACCCTGAGTATGGACAATACAGACATTTATCTAAAACTTTTCACATTAAGTTTTCAATAATAGCACTTTGCTATTATGAGATTGGAAATATTTTATAATAAAACGCATATCTGTGTCTCAATCTTTAAAACAGCTTGTGTATTAGAAAAATAAAACATGATTGGCTCTGATTCAATTATATTTCTCAGTTTTCTCTTGCTGCAACTAATTGAGTCAAGCATGAAAATGCCATTGGAAAGGAGAACAGTTTTATTTGAGCTCTTTCAATAATTTACTTTTAATAATTATTCTAAATTAAAAATGTTTCTGTTTTATCTACCTCTCCCCTGCCACTTCCATTTTTCATTCCCTCTTTTTTCTAAACCAGTCTTCTATGCTAGCTACATTCGCTTTTCAATCGTCTATTCTTTCTAAACCCCTTTTAATTTGAATTCAGCCTCCATAGATTTACCTGAAGCATTCTTTAATGCTTTCTAATAATCTCCCAAGAAAAGTGAGTGATTTTTTTCTTCATCTAATTTTTTTTTTTAATTTTGGTTTTACATAATACACAACACATCACCTCTGAATAAATTGTTTATTTACCGGGGTACTGAATTGTTCTTTTCTTCTTACTCTGCTAGATTCTACTCTACACCCTTAATTGTAGATACAACACAAGATAATACTCTGGGTACACTGACCTTCCTTCTTTCAAAGAGTCACTTCCGCTCAGTTCAACAGAGCATTACACTACACACTAGAGAGTTTCTTATAATGTGATCTTGAGTTGCTTTTAGACATTTTTTACCTCAACATATACTTAATCTAAGATCTCTTTCCTCCCACATTTGGTAAAAATTTAAGAAGTTACAAATAGCTTATAGCACACAGAGTGCTACATAGGGCTTAAATTAATTAAAGGAGTATCAAACAAAGGAAGGCTCATTCTTTTTATTTAATTTTTGGTGTGTTTGGGGGCAACAAACCTGTCTCTGATTATCCCTGGCTCTATGCTTAGATGTGACCACTGGTAGTGCTTAGGGAACCATATCCCCTCAACGTACTTATAATAGACAGAGAAGATAAAGCATAAATAAGTTTGTGAATGACTCCAAATCACCACATCAGCAAGTTTCATGTATAGTGTCATAAATCTATCATGTATTAAAGAGACTATAACCAGGAGTTAAAGCGGGAAGGGAAGAGAAGAATTCAAGGGCTCCCTGAAATTGGTAAGATTTTTCAACCTGAAAGTAAAAAGGTGCATTTTGATACTATTAACTGTTTATTTATCAAATACTACAGTGTTTCATCATTAACATTAAACTCTGCCAGGAAATCTGTTCACAAGATCTTTCATCAACATAACTATATTTTTTCCTCCTACATTTCCCAAGTAACAAGTTGCTCAAAATTGCTAAAGAAATCTGCCATAAAAACATAGCTATTAAAAGAGCACATATAAATTCTAGGGGTCAATACATTTTGGTTTAATGCTAGAAACAATACTTTACTTAATATAAGCTTTATGATTATTATGATAAGAATTTTAAAATCTAAGGTATCCAGAAAACTGTCCAGAATAATACACACTATAGGTTTCTATACATACTCGGTTATAGGAATTAAGAATAGATGTTCAATTAAAAGCACAAATGTTGTGCCAGAGAGATATCTTGACAGACTGGAGCACAAGAGGTCTAGTCTAACCCTGGCACTGTGTGACCCTCTGATTTCCACCTCATCTCCCCTCAGCACTGAGCTTGGAGTAGCTCTGGAACCAGTGGGTGGCCCTCAAAGCTGAAAAGCAAGCAAACAAACAAAGAACTGTTTGTTTCTCTTTAAATTATGGATTAATCTATGTAATTTGAAAGCTTTTAATATAGAAACATCAGTTTAAGGAGGTACTAGCATTAAGAGACCTGAAAGCAGTGCTTTGTAAGTTCTAATTGTAAAAACTACCACGATTGTTACACTTCACTATGTAGTTTATTTTATTTCGCCAACAATTAAGTTATGCTTCCTATGTATAGATGCTGTTATAAGTGCTATACAAATGTCAACTTATTAATCTACAAAACTGAGTGATGGTAGTATTACTACCACCATTTTACAACAAAGGAAGCATAAGCATACAGTAAGTACTTAATAAAGGTCTGATTACAGGAGTTCTGCATTAAAGGCAGCACTCAGAGCGTTTCCGAACACAAAACCATCCCTCATTACATTGGCTTTCCAAAAGGGCAGACTTGCAACCTGGAAGCTTCTAGGGCCTGTTGTTTATCATTATCAGACATTTTCTCTTTTTTAGGGTCTGATCTATGGCACCTTCAGAAACAAGTAATTTTAGTCTCCAGATACCTTCATAATCCCCCATGTCTGATTCCTTCGTTGTTTATTAATGATGGTAGAAATGAAGTAAGTGCATTTGCTTTCTGAGCTAAAAAAGCATGAAAATCACCATGGTAACAAGAGTTATTTTTTAAGGGAAATGCAAAATATTGGGAATAGTTTTGTTTCCTTCAATTGGCAGGTGACTCATTGCAAAGATATGATCCTGTTCAGAACATTATTGACTTGGTAATTACGTTTTAAAAAATCAAGTGGTACAGCTGAGGGTCAGTGATGATGCATGCAACATTTGTCATTTCCCAGAACATATATACAGCAAGTATTGCTCCCTGAAATAAGTCAGAGGCTAATGACTAACTTATTAACTCATAACACTTATGAAACTAAACATGGGAAATTCTTGTTTCTATTTTTTTCCAAAGTTAATTTCTTCAAAGACTTGGGCATACACTGGAAACAGGCTGAGCTGCTGCTAAGCGAATTTGCTGGGACATATTTGACTGCGACACATTTCAAATGAACAAAATTTCAAATGAAGTTTATGGAAGTGACTTACAATGGAATTCAAAAATTTATATATATGATTTATCTAGTTAAAGAAAGTCTACAAAAAGATTATGTACAAAATGATATTGGAAGAGCTGGAGAGATAATATAGTGAGTAGAGCACTTGCTTTGCATGTGGCTGACCGAGGTTCAATCTTTGGTACTCCAGATAGCCCCCCAAGCTCTACCAGGAGTGATCACTCAGTGCAGAGCCAGGAATAAGTAAGCCCTGAGCACTTCTGGATGGCTTCTCCTAATAATTTTAATGATAATAATAATAATTAATAATAGGAAGAAACAGGTGTCAGGTAAGTAATTTTCAAAGACGGGAGTTTGGATCCCTTAATGTTACTGCTTTTTGATTGGAAAGGAGAGTGGCATGACTGCAGCTACTATTATGAGATCTGGGGATATATTTTTTTAAATGGGCTTTTCAGCTATCTGCAAAAGTCATATTTTTAACTGGTCCTAGAAGTTTAAAGGTATGGAATTTTTGAGAAGAAAGGGAACTAAAAGATTATGTACAAAATCTAATTATGTAAAAGATTATGTAGCCAGCCCAGTGGACTGTGGTTGGTAATTTGGTGAGTAGGGAGAACATACACAGTTGAAGAGGTACACATTTGAATTCAAAATTATATAGTGTTATAATCCATACTAGGAAGGAAGGAAGGAAGGAAGGAAGGAAGGAAGGAAGGAAGGAAGGAAGGAAGGAAGGAAGGGAGGAAGGGAGGAAGGGAGGAAGGGAGGAAGGGAGGAAGGGAGGAAGGGAGGAAGGAAGGAAGATAACCTAGAGCAGATAGAAAGTCAGCTTGGGCACTTGTCCAGATGTCCTCCTTGTCTTTACCAGCTGAGGAAAAAAAAAACTGTTAAGGGTATAATAAAAACCTCAAAATAATAAAATTTATGTATTACACAAAAAGAGGACATTTTTCTTAAGTTATGTTTAAGCATTGAAGCTACACTTGATCTTAGCCAAAAGGCTGAGAAGTGAAGTTACAATTAAAAGCTTTATTTTTGATTACAAATTAAGATAGTGTGCACATTTTTCTATTTTAGGTATAGCCAGTCTATAACTTAAACCAAATACTGTCATTTTTTTTTCTTTTTGGGTCACATCCGGCGATGCACAGGGATGCACAGGGGTTACTCCTGGCTCATGCACTCAGGAATTACTCCAGGCGGTGCCCCGGGGGGCCATATAGGATGCGGGAATGGAACCTGAGTTGGCCACGTGCAAGGCAAATGTCCTACCCACTGTGCTATCACTCCAGCCCCATACTGTTATTTAAAAGTTCAGAAAACTTACCTCTTAACTGAGAATGACCATAACCAAGTATGATCATCCTCTAGTTTCAGTATAGATACACGTTTGCTGCACTGAAATAGCATCACGGGCACTGAAAGATGGGCCGTGCTAATAGCAGCTATTGTGTTCATTGCAGAATAGGTGACAATACAGCACAGACTAATGAAATGCTTGTATTTTCTCTCTCTCTTTGTCTTTCTCCTTGTTGCTCTTCTCCCTCCCTTCATATCTGCAAGTACGTTTTGCTTGCTATTTTCCAGTTATGGTATGGGTGTCAGAAATAAGCAACATGAAATATAAATGCTAACACTGATCCCATGCTATGGAACTAACAGGAAATAGAGCAGGAAGAGACAGATGATTGTCAAGATTATGTGTGAATACACAAGATTCTTGCAGGAATTACATATTTTATTTTGAATTTTGGGTCATACGTGGAAGTGCTTAGTGCTTGCTTCTGGCTTTGAACTCAGCAATCTGTTCTGGCAGGGGTTGGGGGACCCTGTTTGGTGCTGGGGATCAAATCTAGTTGAATGCATGCAAAGCAAATTCGTTACCTGCTGTACTATTTCTTTGTCCCAATTTCAGGAATTTAATATGCCATTAAAAAATAGGGCACTGTGACAAAGTGATTGTAGGGGGATTTCTTTAACTTGTTCCTCAGAGAAGCCACGAGCAAGGAGAGAAATGGTGCCTGGAGGCACAATCTTTAAGATATCCCAGGCAAAAGGTTCAGCCAATGCAAAATTTTTGGGTAAGAATAAGTTTAGAGTAATTAAAGCTTTAAAAACAAATATATCAGTAAGGTCAGAGAGCTCTGTGCAAAAGGAATGTCAAAGAAGAGAATCTATAGGTGAGCTCCAGAATGCATAGGAGCTTGAAAAACCCAAATTCTGGTCATCCTTAAAGACTGAATGAGCACTCCCAAAGCTTCCTCCTACCTACGGGCCAGCCTTAACTGGTTCCCTTATAAAGCAAGTATCCATGATTTCAGCAAACTATAACTCAAACTATAACTAAATTCAGCTTGCTATACATACCAATAATTTAGTGATATTGGCACATAGCTCATTCACTATGCATTGGCTATGAATGGTTTTCAATTGTAAGGGTTAAAATGTATAGTTTCAATGGACCTAAGCCTGATCTAAAGCTAGAATGAGTTACAGGGGTCTTTGAAAGATTTTTTCCACTGGGGACCTTTGAAGACAATTTAATTTATTCAACAATTACATTTGAATGTCTCAAATATGTTTTTATTTTGGGGGATGGTGGTAGTCCGATACTCTTTTTGATCAAGAGTTTCCATTTCAACAGACAAGGCATACCTGTGGGAGGAGACACACTTGTAGGCAAAAGAGGCTACTATACTTGGCTCAGTGCTTGATTTGAGGGTAGTGATTTAAGGGGGCAGTGCTTGGAGGATGACCATGTGGAGTTGGGGATCAAATTGGGGTTCCTGCCATGCATGTACTCGACTATTTTGGCAATTTACCTGGTCTGGCACTTTTTTTTAAATTGAAGCACTGTGAGATACAGTTACAAAACTTTAATATTTGAGTTTCAGTTATACAATGATCAAACATCCATCTCTCCACCAGTGCACATTTCTCACCACCATTGTCCCATTGTCCCCAGGATCCTTCCCCCTATCCTATGCCTTCCCCTGCCTCTATGGCAGACAATTTCTGCCTTACTCTCTCTCTATTTGGGGACATTATAGTTTGCAATACAGATAGTGAGAGGCCATCATGTTTGGTCCTTCCTCTACTTTCAGCACAGATTTCCCATCCCGAGAGATTCCTCCAACCAGCATTGACTTATTTATTTCTTCTCTGTACCAGATTTTCTTCTCCCTGAGCTCATGAGTCAGGCTTCCAACTGTGGAGCAATCTTCCTGGCCCTTGTCTCTACTGTCCTTGGGTGTTAGTCTCACATTACGTTATTTTAAATTTCACAAATGAGTGCAGTCCTTCTATGTCTGTCCGTCTTTCTGACTCATTTCACTTAGCATGATACTCCACATGTCCATCCACTTATGAGAAAATTTCATGACTTCATCTTTCCTAACAGCTGCATAATATTCAATTGTATAGATGTACCAAAGTTTCTTTAACCGGTCATCTGTTCTTGGGCACTCATGTTGTTTTCAGATTCTGGTTTTTGTTGAACAGTACTGCAATGAACATACAGGTGCAGATGTCATTTCTACTGTGCTTTTTTTGCAGCCTTGGGATATATTCCCAGTTTGGTATTGCTGGGTCATAGGGAAGCTCAACTTCTAGTTTTTGGAGAAATGCCCATATAGTTTTCCAGAAAGGCTGTACCAGTCAGCATTCCCACCAACAGTGAAAAAGAGCCCCTTTCTCCCCACCCACACCAGCACTCGTTGTTCTTGTTCTTTTTAATGTGTGCCAGTATCTGTGGTGTGAAATGATATCGAATTGTTGTTTTGATTTGCATCTCCCTGATGATTAGTGGTGTAGAGCATTTTTTCATGTGCCTATTGACCACTTGTACTTCTTTTTTTTGAGGAAGCTTCTGTTCATTTCTTCTCCCCATTTTTGATGGATTTGGAGGTTTTTTTTTCTTGTATAATTCTATTAATGTCTTGTATATCCTGGATATTAACACCTTATCTGATGGGTATTGGGTAAATAATTTTTCCCATTCCGTAGGCTCTCTCCGTATTTTGGTTACTGTTTCTTTTTTGGGGGGGGGTTGCAATGGAAACATTTTATTTATTTATTTATAGTTTGGTTACTATTTCTTTTGAGGTGCAGAAGCTTCTTATTTTAATGTAGTTCCATTTGTTTATGTTTGTTTCTGCTTGCTTGGTCAGTAGTGTTTCATCCTTAAAAGATGCCTTTAGCTTCAATATCATTGATGGTCCTTCCTACATTTTCCTCCATGTACCTAATGGATTCAGGTCTGATATTGAGGTTTTTAATCCCTTTGATCTGACTTTTGTGGCACTCTTATTTTGATCCTCCTTCAGCTCTCCTCTAGGTATAAATTCCTACATTTTATAAATTCCACTACATCATACAACACCCTCAACATTTTTTGTTACATTAAGAAAGAAATCTCATCAATTAAACTCTGAAATTCCACAGATCATGTGATGTATCTAATATTCAAGATACTATAATATGAAAAATATCTTTAGAATAAATTAAAAAACTATCTTTCTTCTTCTGTATCCCTCCCTTCCTTCCTTCCTTCCTTCCTTCCTTCCTTCCTTCCTTCCTTCCTTCCTCCCTTTACCACCAGTCACATCCTTTGCCCTAAATTTAACAATAGATGCTAACATTTCAGGTTTTGGTAAACTTCATCATAACCACAATTCATAGGACCTTCCACCCCTGTCCTTATGTCACTCTAGTCTGTCTCTTCCTTCCCTTCTTGCCCCTCCCCCTAATGACTGGTAACCTGAATCAAACAATTTTTTAAAAGAATATGTGCAAAAATAAGAACACAAAATGGCTGTGTTCTGGGACTATCTGTACAGAACTTAATGTAAATATTTCTAAATGATAAAATTATCAGTAATTTGCATTAATCTGTGCCATGTCTCATGTGATCTTTACATGAGACATTTCCTAGACCTGCCTGAGAGATAGCAAAGGTATAATCTTAGCTAGCTAAATACAGAATCTATAGGTAGGTAACAACTTCATAAGATTTTAAAGTCCGAATGGAGGAAAAATTAAATAGACAAAAAATCGAAAGAATTTCAAATAAAAGAATGCTTTGAAACAAGTTAAAAGAAACAATATTCAGTCATGCAAAGGCCTACTTTATAATACATCATTCCAAGGGCCAGAGAGCTATTACAGGTGTTAAAATGCTTGCCTTGCATTTGGTCCACCGAGGTTCAATCCTCAGCATCAAACATAGCCCTCTGAGCTCAAATAGTCCTGTGTATCCCCCAGCCCAACTACCCTCTCCCCCACCTCCAAGCTCTCTCAGAGTTGGAGAGATAGTACAGGGGACAAGCAACTTACCTTGCATGTGGCTGTGGAGACCACAACCCTGGTTAAAGTCCCTCACACACATATGGCCCCCTTGATCAGTGCCAGGGGTCACTCTGAGCACAAGAGCCAGGAATAGTTCCCGAGAACCACTGGTGTTGTCCTGGCCTCCAGTGAAAGAAAATGCCCTGTGGCTTGAGCGCTCCCCCCACCCCTGCCCCCTTGGGCTAGGCTGTGGTCACTTGTGTACATCTGAATGCAGGGAGAAGAAGACTTTCTGTGAGAGGTAATGGCCTGGAGATGAAGCATGTGTGAGTCAGTCTTGAGAGGGGATTTTCTCAGGATGGGGAATTGATGGTGAGGTATGTAGTAATGAAAATGCGTGAGATTTGGGGAAATCTGAGAGCCACAAAAGGAATGCAAACACTTAGAAAGCAGAAACAACTGAAATGGAATATGGATCTTGTCACAGACCAGAGCAATCCTGGGAGTAGGTCAGTTCTAGTTCATCAGAGAGGCTGGGAGTAAAACCTCAAGCCTCTGAGTAGTTTTAAATAAAGAGAACTTGGTCAGGGAAAACAGTGACTAAAATGGTGGGGGTTATTAATAGATGTATATTTCAAGACTACCTCTCAGAAGCTGTTTCCCCAAACTTAGGATACCGGCTAAAAGCCTCTAGGTAAATGAGGGTATGGACTATGAATGAGGGGTGTCAACCCACCTGTTCTTTCTTAGACTTGTTAAGGAAGGGTAAATATGAGGAGAAAAACTATTTATAAAAGGAGGACAAGGGGTTGATATTTACGAAAAAAATTGACGTTTATGGAATAATCTCTCAGAACTAGAAGTAACACCTAAGTTACACTATTTTAATATTTTCAGCTGTTCAATGAAATAAGCATGAACATGTTCCTCTTACTGCTGGAGAACTGAGGCTCAAAAAACTCAAACAAGTTGCCCAAGTCATAGTAATGAGTGGGAGTTTACATTTGTCTGACACCGACATTTTTGATAGTATCATTCTGTTCCTTATGAATGTATGTTGATTGAGTGAATGAATAAGTAGATTTCAGAAAGGGAGCACATACTCCCACTCCAATCGTATTGTTTTTTCAAAAAATAAAATGTGCTTATTGAAATAAGCATAAATATTATCTTGGCAAATTTGCTAGCCCTGATAGAAATTCTGAAGTAATACATAGCTAAATAATTATGAAGAATACAGTACTTGCTGTCTGACTGTTCTGCACATCCCTTACAAATTGTTGTCATTAACTATGTAAACACAGAGACAGGAAGATACCAGACAACAGGGAAGAATCAAAAAACTTGCATGATGATTACATCTTTCAAGGGGGCTCTAGGAGTCTTTTTTGTTTTTAGCAGCTATTTAAAAAGTCTTCACTCTGGATTTCAGGCTCCTACCTACAGTTTTTTTTTTGCAGCAATGGCTTTAATGTATTGGCCTTCTAAGCACTTTTAGTGAGCTCTCAGATTCCCTACTCACTCTGCTCCTTTGCATCTTCTTTGCAGCTGGGAGAACTGCTTTTCTGCTCCACACAGCTTTCAACTTGACAAATGCGACTTGGCATAAATGTCCCTGTAGCCTTTTTAGCTTGCTCTTCTCATAGCAAAAGCAGAAAAAAAGAGCAAGAATAGGAAAATTACAATTATGTGAGTGTAGATCCCAAGGCCTGATTGTTTTCCAATCAGATTTCCTCGGCAACCGTCCTTCCTAACTCCCCTTGAAGCCCCAAGCTGATGTAAAACTTCATTTCCTTCCAGTTGCTTAAAAATTACCTTTAAAGGACAGGAGTATATACATGCTTCTTTTAAAGCAGGATTTACACCCTTTGCCATCTCTCCCTGCAAATAACATTTTTAAATGCTCTTGAGTTAATTTGTAAACACTCTTTAAAAACGGTGATTCACTTGCCATGACCCAGTGGAATCATTCTCACCCATAACAACCACAGGTATCTGCAGGGTACTGACCACCATTGCAGCACCAAGTAAATATACCAAAGCATACTCAGTCTCCTGTCTCAAAGGGACTTAAAAGTTTTAAGTAGATCAGGCAGATCTGGGGGAATGGATGAAGAAAAAGTAAAAATAGCTTAAAAGTAAGTCAATACTGAATTGAGTATTAAATTTCAGTGCCTCTGAATTACCTCTGGGTTTGTACTTTGTACTTATAAATCCTCTTCCCTGGTGGTAAAACTGTTTCTTAGGGATTGAATGTGATGTGTGTGCATTGTGTAGACCTACTGAGTGAGAAATGGCATTTCTGGAGAATTGCAGAGGCATGAGGCCCATGACCCTCACAACAGTGGACTACTCTTGGGTCTCTGTTTGTGGGTAGAAAATATTACAGAGCTGATGGCTGACATCAGATGGTGCACCAGCTGGATGAAAGAGTCCCTGAGGACACTACATCAAGAAATAGTTTCTAGGGACTACAGAAATTAAGACAATTGCCTTACATGCAGCTGACCCTATTTGATCTTTGGCACCACATATAGTCCCGTGAGCAGAGCCAGAATTAGACTCCAAGTGCCAACAGATATGCCTCCAATCTCCCTTCACCTCCCACCAATCAATTTACCCCCACCAAAAAAAAAAAAAGAAAAGAAAAAAAATAAAAAACGAGAGAAAAGTGTTTAAAATACTGTAATCTAGAAAAATGTGGGATCAGGAAAATGCTTTTTATTAATTGTCCTCTTTATAGTTTCTTTTACTTGTGGTTCTTGTGGTCACATCCTACTGATTCTGCTTTGAGAAATCCTTCCTGGTGTCTCAGAAGTAGTACAGGGGTGGGCGCAGCCAATAAGCACGTTACATCTCCCAGTTCTGCTGTTCTGACTATGGCTTACTTGGAGTGTGATCAAAGTATGCTCAATCAGCAAGTATCTAGAAATGGTGGGCCAAAGGTATTTTCTATCTCATTCAGTAAAACAGTAGAGGCTCAGTTAACCTTAGAATCTGCTGGTAAATGTGGTCTTTTTTCAAACAGATTTTCACTAGGTGTTATTGTTTTGCTGCAAAGTGGAACCTCAGTGCTCCTCATTCCACAATATAAGATGTATCAATTAATCAATCTTTTTCACTATGTTTTTATTCCTTTAACAATATTTCCCAAGGGCTGGAGTGATAGTACAAGAAGGTAGGGTGCTTGCTTTGACCCTTGCACTATTATATATATATGTATATATATATAATGATCTAAATTTTATTTATTTATTTATTTATTTATTTTTGGGGCAAAGAGTCATTTATCCAAGAACAGCTACTAGACAAGCATAAAGAAAGTGTGTGTGGGGGGGGTGGGGGAGAGGGGGAGCTGGTGATGTGCTTACTCTTGGGAAATAAAACTAAAGAAGAACTTTCCTGGCCTTAAAGCAGTCCCCAAAGCAGTAAGACAATATTTCTTTGAAATTCAAATCCTGAGCCCTTTGGAGATGGAGAAACTGAGGCATCCAAGTGTGCAGCCTGTCTGGGTAATCCCTAACACTACAAGGCCTGAGGAGCAGAACCACAGCTATGAGACCTTGTCTTGAACTGCTGGCCTGGCTGGTTGAGAACCGACAAGAAAACAAAAGCAAAAAATGAAGGAATCCTGCTATAAATTACAAAGGGGGAACTGTGAGGACATTTTGTTAAGTGATGATAGTCTCAGAAAGAGATTACACAAATACCACATAACTGAGGTAAGGGAAGTTGAATTTGTGGATACTGAAAGAGAAAGGTTGGTTCCCAGAGTCTACGAAGAGAGGAGATGAGTTGTTCAGAGTACAGTTGCAGTTTGCAAGATGAAAATATTCTGGAGGTCTGTACACAACCCTGCCAATATAATTAACTGGGTTAGGTTTGGTTTTGCGGCCACACCCCATTTAGTGCTCTTGCTTCTTGCTGTGCTTGAGGGTCACTACTAGTGGCGCTCAGAGGATCCTGCAGTACCAAGAATCAAAGCTGGTCCTCCTGCATTCAAAATAAGCCCAGCCTGCTGAACCTATCTCCCCGACTGAACTGCACACTTGGAAAGGGTTAAAATGATGGAGTGTGTGTGTGTGTGTGTGTGTGTGTGTGTGTGTGTTTGTGTGTGCCATAATTAAAAATTAAAAATAGTTCAAACTATTGACTTTCCCAAGATTTTAAGTGATAACATTAAATGTTGGTGACAGTTTAATGAAAACAGTAGCTTATTCCAGTACAAGCTAATTTTTAGCAGAAAGCCCTGGTAGTATATTTTAGAGACTTAAAAATATTGACAACATGGTATTGATGTACAAAATCACTGCATCTCTCCACCGCCAAGGTGCCTGTGATGAATAATTTTTTGAGGTGAACTGTTTATGATCAAATGTTTATTGTGTTAAAACATTTTCTGACGCAAGGTAAAAAAAAGGCAACCAAGCTCAATTAAAAAAATTAGCACACAAGGCTCAACCTGTAATAACATGTTAGTAATCTCTTATACAAAGGGCTCAGGGTGAGATACAATAACCTTTACACACTTTCTTCTAAGAAATCTTTTTAAAAATCATTTTTAGAGAATTATTTATAACATGCAATACAAAATAAATTATGTAGGGCCTGCTATTGGGCAGGCTTGGGTAGTGATTGGGAAAATTTGAAAAAATGGTTGTGGGAAGGTGTAATGGTGGTGGGACGGACTGGTGTTAGAATACTGAATGTAACAAATTATTGTGAACAACTTTATAAAAATAAAATTTAAAAGATGAAAAAAAGAATCTGCTGGTAGCCACTTTATGTTCTCTAATATACAAACACTCTCTCCCATACTACTTTGTAAATCCCTGTTTTTATTAATCCTATTGCAGAGTTGACAAAAATTGAGACAGTACTATTAAATGACTTGGCTAAATTTTGCAGCTGGTAAGCAGTAGTCAGAATTGAAAAGCAGGTGTGTTTTACTCAACTCTTTATGCACTTTTCATCACATTCAGTAAGTTTCCAAACCTAGTTAACAGTAATTTTCCATCTAACATAAAACCCAACTATTTAATTTCTAGGTGACACAAAGTTAAACATTTTGAAAACTGTCACACGTAGGGCAGGTTAGATGCCCGAAATAATCAAAATACTTTAAAAAATAATGTCCTCAGAACATCCATCATTCAGTACTTATAGCTAGGTACAAATTTTATTGAAATATATGGAAGAATACAAATATCCTGAAAGACTGCAAGATAAAAACAACATATTCAGGTTTGTGACAAATAAATCACATTTATCTAGATGAACTATACAAACTAATTTTGAATCCTTAATTTTTTTAACATAACTGTTTATAACATGGATTTATGGAATATTTGAGGTTGAATCAGAAATCTCTAGCTTAACCATCGTGTTTTTTGCCATTATTGCTGTATTCACTAGAACAGGGATGTCTGTCCGCCACTTGCCTAAAAGTTTGTAGCTGTACATCCCAAAATTGAATTCCCTCAGACATTAGAATTCTGGGAATAAGATGCATAGATGTGAGTAGAAGTCATAGATTTTCCACTTGAAGTCTATAGAAATTCAGTCATCAAATCTGAACTTTGACATTGGCTAAAATGTCTCAGCCATATCTGAAAACCCACTACCTGCTAAATACTTACGAGTATGAATGTTTTGCCTTTGGATTGAGTCCGAAAATATTTTTTTAAAAAATGTTTTATATTTTAATGAATCACCGTGAGGTACAGTTACAGACTTACAAATTTTTGTGCTTATGTTTTAGTCATGAAATGATTGAGTAGCCATCCCTCCACCATTGCCCGTTCTCCACCACTGATGTTCCCAGCATCCCTCCCATCCCCCATCCCCCCTCCCCTTCTGTGGCAGGTGCATTCCCTTTGACTCTCTCTCATTTAGGGTGTTGTGGTCTGCAATGCAAGTATTGAATAGCCATCATGTTCGATCTATAGTCTACTTTCGGCACGCATCTCCCATCCCGAGCGGGCCCTCCAAACACCCTTTACTTGGTGTTCCCTTCTCTATCTGAGTTGCCTTTTTCCCAGCATGTGAGGCTGGCTTCCAAGCCGGAGCAAACCTCCTAGTACTTGTCTCTACTATTCTTGGGTGTTAGTTTCCCATTCCATTTATATATTCCCATTTATATTCCACAAATGAGTGCAATCTTTCTATGCCTGTCCCTCTCTTTCTGACTCATTTCATTTAATATGTTACTTTCCATGTTGATCCACTTATATGCAAATTTCATGACTTCATCTTTCCTAAGAAGTCTGACAATCCTATTGTAAGCAAATAGTATAGTCAGTTGTGAGTCTATAAAGTACCAAAATAATAATCTCTAGAATTAATATTTAATTTTAGAAATTATTTTGAGTTCATCATTAAGAATATTAAATTTCCATTATAAACAGTATTGTAAATCACAATACCTCAATAAAGATCTTAAAAGTTTAAAAAAAGAATATTAAGTTTCTAAACTATGTCTATAATAATCAGATTTTTGAATCATTAACTATCATTTATTAAAAGTCAATAATTTTAGGAAGAGACACAACTGAAATGTTTCTCCTTTTCATCACTGACATTTTCTTCATCTGATTACTAATACATCTTGGTGCTACTTTGACTTTTCATTCTAAGTTACAGTTATACCTAAAAGCATACTGCATTCAGGGGCAGTATGTATAGTATACTCCAGTATTGTATAGGGACAAAATGCTATCCTTGCCTGTGACAGACCCAGGTTGGATTCATGGCACCACATATTGTCTCAAAAGCATTTCCGGGAGTGATTCTTGAGTACAGGGACTGGAGTAAGACCTGAGTCCAAGGGGTATGGCATAAGCCTCCCTTTGTAAAGCGTATGCAGTATTGCATTCAAATGGGTCAATAAAGAATCTTTCCTTTTTGAATCATATTCACTTTAATCCAATAAAGCCACCAACTTTCAAGTTCTAAGCCTTTAGTTCTTGATGTTTAGAAAACACTGAATGATATTTCTGATCCCCTGATGCACACACATAACACAAGATTCCACTCCAATCATTATCATACAAGAAAGCTCTTTTGGGTATCTATCCACTAGGTTTGTATCTCAACCCACTCCCTCCAGGTAGCATACTATCTAGAAATAACAGCAATTGCCATACCACCTTAGGCTCAGATGAGTGCTCAATAGCTATCTAAATCAGTTTTTCCAGTCTAGCTCAGCTATATTGAAAGGAGTGTCCCAATTCCATTATTCATTGTAGCATTTGAGATAAAGTATCTTAGAGGACACTTCATTATGGCATTCTTCTAATGGTCAAGTGAGTCAAAAGTGTTCTTTCTTTTGTTGTTGAAAAAATTTTTGAAAGCAGTGATTTGATGAGTTAGGGAAACCTAAGGGTGATGCAAATTTGGGGTCACAGATTAGATGTTTTGTTCAGGACACAATCAGTTTAAGATGCTTATGAGACATCTACATAGAGAGATTAAATAGGAATATGGATGACACGGATATTGAAATCTGATTTTAGGGAACCAGTGCTAGAAAAAGAAAAGTGGATATTCACATGGTACTAAAAATTCTGAGAGTGAATGAGGTAGCCTGAGAAATGTATGGCAGCAAAGAGAGGCGACCCAAGAAAGACTTGCTCCATTCAGCACTGATTCCTCTGTAGCAGTTGGAAGTTAATAAGGGATAGGCAACAGAACCTAAGAAGGCTCAGAGAGATGAAACCAAGTGCCAGGAAGTTTTTGTATTTTTAATGTTCAAGGAGAGAGGAAGAGTGAACAGTGATTTCTCCCTTGTTCTACTCCCACCAGGACACTACATCAAGCGATGTTCTTTCTACCCCTTAGTCATTAGCTGCTATATACAAATTGTTCTGCTGTCCACTAATTAGCTTGATCTTCTCAGCAAGATGCACACTTCTTGAGAGCGAGGCTTTTTTCTTCTCTATCATGAGAGAGGTAGCTTTTATATGTTCTTTTTAAATTACTGTTTCATAGAAGAAATACATCTTACTTTACAATAGAAAGACTTAGCCTCTCTCCCTGCTATTTTTTTTCTACTGTGTTCTAGTTAGTGAAAAATAATGTCGTACATGACCCACTGAACTGAATTCACTAACCACTAATTGGTTGTGACTATTGGTTTGAAAAACATTGCTCTTAGAGCATGCAGCTTGGAGTACAGCCACATTCATTATCAATCAGAGAGATTGTGTTATTGTTATTCATCTTCGTTTCTCGCAAAGAAACTCTGTGACCTTGGACTGCAGGCTCAATGGACCCAGGAACAGAGATCCTCTGCCTGCTCCCATCAATCTCTGGAGACCAAGGGATTAAAACCAGAAGCCCCACGCTACCCTGATTCCACTAACCTCCAGTGACTCAGGGATTACACACAGAAGACCAACCCTACCGATACCAGATAAATACCTCATCAGCAGACCTCCACTACCTTCAGTACCTAGCCACTGCCACGCTCTAGGACGGTTTCCGGACACATCATAAAACACTTAAATACCCATCTTCCAAGATTACGCACCATATTTGATAGGGTTCAAATATGGTTTGAATCATGGGAACACCTGCAAGGGTGATTAGAGGTCATCCTAAAAGCCTCTAATCTCTTGGAGAGACTGGAAATTTACTGAGAATATCCTGCTCACACGGCAGAGGCTGGCAAGCTATCTGTGGCATATTTGATATGCCAAAACAGGTAAATACAATGGGTTTCATTCCCCTGGCCCTGAAAGACCCACCAATATGGCAGCGTTAAGAAGGATGAGGAAGGAGAGGCTGATAAAATCTCAAGGCTGAACTAGGCTGCCAAAATGAAGAAGGACAAAAATGACTGTTCTTTCAATGCACATACACTGGTATCAGATGCAGTCATTGAGGACTTGATGGTACAAGAGTGAAAGATCAAGTACAACATCATTGGTCTGACCGAGACAAGAAGGCATGAACCACATCACGCTGTTTTCGATACTGGAGAAGAACTTTTCCTCAGAACACGCAACAAAAGAGGCGGTGGTGGTCTCGGTGTCCTTGTCAACATGAACTTGGTCAAAAACACTGATTCATTCGAATGCCTAACAACCCAAATTGGACTATTACACTTGAATAGAGGTGGCTCACTGCCAGCAGTTTCTATCTTCGTTGTCTATGCACCAACATCCAATTATGATGAAGGAGAAATTGAGAAGTTCTACATGGAGCTGGAGAAGTTCTATAAAGAAGACCACACCTTCTACAAGATCATTGCCAGTGATTTTAATGCCAAGATAGAACTGAGAATATTAGCTGAAGAATTCCACATCAGGACCCATGACCTAGAATGGAACAAACAGGGTGAGAGACTGTCTGAGTTCATCATGTCGACCAAGACCATCCATGGTAACTCAGAATTCCAGAAAGCCAAATCTAAACGTTGGACATGGGAGTCTCCTGTTGGACGGTTCCACAATGAAATTGACCACATCACATTCAATCGAAGGTTTTGCCTGACTGATGTCACTGTTGTCCCAAAATTCCAAACGGGATCAGACCACCATCTCCTTCGTGAAAAATTCTACTTCGTGGAGTGGGGAGAAAGGGCTGCAAAGTTTAAGAAGAGAACTCCCAGAAAGACCACCAACTGGGAGCTCTTTGGCACCTTGCAGCAGCATGGGAAGATGTCATCATTGACAACATTGATGAGGAATATGATTGACTGGTTCAGAACCTCCATGATTGTGCAAGGAATGCTTAGAGAGAGATAGCCACAAAAAGATGCCTGTCTTTGAAAACTCTTGAGCTCATTCGTCAACGTGGCTTAGCACAAGCCTCAGGCAACCGCAAGCGAACGTCTGAACTCGCTAAGCAGTGCAGAGAAGCGATACAGGAAGACCTCAAAGAGAGAAGAGCATCAGTGCTGGCAGATGCGGCAGAAGCCAGAAAAAGCATTCACAACTCCCACCTGTCCTTAGCCAACTACAAGACCAAGATGACTGCACTCTGATGTCCTGATGGATCTATCACATCTTCCAGAAGGACAATGGAGAAAATTATCCATGACTTCTACTCAGATCTCTTCAATAGCCACGTCCACCTGCGCACATATTAAATTCCGCAGGATGGATATGTTGTTTCCAACTTTCTCCCTTCCGAAATCTGACATGCCATTTTGTTGGTAAAGAAGTGAACAGAACCTGGCCAGACAAGGTCAGACCCAAACACCGGAAGAACCTGCCATCAGTACTGATCAATACCCTGGCTCGGCTCTTCACACGCTACCCGTCTGAATGCAAGGTTCCATCTCAGTGGAAAACCAGCAGGACTGTACTGTACAAGAAGAGAGATATCCACGATATTGGCAACTATCGCCTGATCTGCCTGTTGTCTGTCGTCTACAAGCTGTTCACTCGAGTCATCCTGAATAGGATTGGCAGAAAACGAGATGATGGACAACCATGCAAGCAAGCCAGGTTCCGAAAAGGATTCAGCATGATCGACCATAACCACATAATACCCAAGCTCATTGAGGTTTCTCGGGAGTTCAAGATGCCACTCTGTCTAATGTTCATTGATTTAAAGAAGGCCTTAGATTCTGTTGAGAAGGAAGCAGTCATCAAAGCCCTAGCCAAACAGGGTGTTCAAACTCAATACATCAGAATCCACCATGAGCTGTATTATGGATTCACTACCAGGATCTCACCATTCTACAAGGAAGTGATCATCCATGTCATGAGAGGGGTTCAGCAGGGTGATACCATTTCACTGAAACTCTTCAGTGCCACCCTTGAGAATGTCATGTGATGACTGGAATGGGAAGAAATGGGAGTGAAGATAGACAGTCGGCAACTATACCACTTCCACTATGTTTATGGTAAAAGGTAAAGGCCCTCCCGTTGATCGTCGATTTTTGCTCAAGCGGGCCCAGTAACGTCTCCATTGGAGACTTTGTTGTTACTGTGTCTGGCATATCCAATACTCTCGGTAGCTTGCCGGGCTCTCCGAGAGGGGCGGAGGAATCGAACTTGGGTCAGCCATGTTGGCCGCTTGTAAGGCGATCGCCCTACCCGCTGTGCTATCGCTCCAGCCCATGTTTATGTCATCTTTCTAATAACACCAAACATTAGCCAAGTGGCACAAATGCTGGCCAACTTCAACTGTGAGTGTGGAAAGGTCGGACTACAGTTGAATCTCATGGAGACAGTGTTTATGAGAAACAGTCTCATTCCTGACATTCCATTCACTCTCAACAGAATGAGCATCTCCGAATGCAACAGTTATGTGTACCTAGGTCAAGAAGTCAACATGACGAATGACCTGGCACCTGAGTTTGTCAGGAGGAAGATAGTGGCTTGTTACACCTTCAAGAGTGTCGAAGAAATAGCTAAGAGGACGAAGAACCTCTGGCTCCGGGCATATCTCTTCGAATCCACTGTTTTTCCTGCATTAAAATAGGCCTCAGAGACCTGGGCCCTATGAAAACAGGATGAGAACGCTTTTCAGGTCTCCCAAAGAGGAATTGAAAGAGCTATGCTTGGAGTATCATGCTTCACTCAAATGAGAGAAAGAATCCAGAGTTCTGACCTCTGGTCGATGGTCAAGAATCAGGGATGCTGTCTCGTTTGCCAAGGCATTGAAAATCAGATGGGCTGGACATGTAATGAGATTTGGAGATGACTGCTGGACTAGAGCCATTACCGACTGGGTTCCACGGGACATCAAAAGATTGTGTGGCCTCCCACCTATGAGATGATCAGACTTCTTTGTCAAGACCCTGAATGATCGGTTTGAGGCTCTTCGTGTTCCTAGAATGAGCAGATGCCATTGGGCTACATTAGCATGTGACAGGGATGAATGGAGATGTTACTGGTGCCTGCTTGAGCAAATCGATGAGTAATGGGATGTCAAGTGATCAAGTAATTCATCTTTGTTTCTCCCAAAGTAAATGCTTTCACTTAAGCAAATGCCTAATATGCACTACTTGATTGACTAGTTTTGAGACCCTAAAGTAATATTTTTTGAATCAAATGCACTAGATCGTTTCTTTATTTTCATTTGTTGCACTTGTAGAGAAGGTCATTTCTCAACATTTCCCCATTTTCAGAAAAACAGACAGGAGATCTTTACTGAATGGACAATATGTAGCTGATAATCAGAGAGCACACTACTCAGGGTTGTAAATATGAGTTTAGAAGGAGCAAGTTCAATAGCTGGGTTGGTATAAATGTGCGAAACAGGAGCAGATAGCCTAACAGTTCAATGAATTTATATGTTTTTATATATTAACTTCTGAGTTCAGAACATTTTGAAAAACTAAAGCAAACTAACATAGTAAATCACTCATCAAATACAATAATTTAAAATATCCTCTAAATATCCTTTTTTTTCCTTTTTAAAAAATACAAAACCAAAACTCAAAATGGGGTGAAGGAGATAGTATAGCAGGCAGGATACTTGCCTTGCACTTGGCTGACCTGGGATCAATCCCTGGCACCCCATATGGTACTTTTAGTCCCACGAGGAGTCATTTCAGAGCATAGTCAGGAATTTCCCTAAACAATGCTGAGTATGCCCCCCTCCAAAGAAAGAAAAAACACAACTTTTATTCATGATGGAACAATCTTGTCTTTTTTCCCTATTCAATATGGAATTTGGTATCAATATGAAATATCTATTATTTAAGTATGGGGGAAACACGTTAAATAGCTATAAATCAAAATAGATGGGGCTGAAATAAAAATCACTGGTCATGGTCACGGTCCTCCCATTGTTAATCGATTTTCTTGAGCGGGCCCAGTAACGTCTCCATCGTGAGACTTGTTGTTACTCTATTTGGCATATTGAATACGTCACGGGTAGCTTGCCAGGCTTTGCCGCATGGGCGAGATACCCTCAGTAGCTTGCCGGGCTCTCCGAGAGGGGTGGAGGAATCGAACCCGGCTCGGCCGGGGTAGCTGCACACACGGCAAATGCCCTACCACTGTGCTATCGCTCCAGCCCTTAGAATTTGAAGTGTTCTATGACAGAAATTATTTAGAACCCAAACATTTTATTGAAAGAGTCTTTATAACAGGAACCCATAGTAAGCCTTAAATAAATATTAGACAATGTCCAAATTGCTCCCATACAACATATATAGAAAATGGCAATTATTTTCAGGTACTTTTTAAAATCTACAGTGAAAAATTATGGTTGTAGTGGACATATTACAGAGTGGGGAAATTAGGTAAATTTGATGTCAGGTTTGGTTCTATGACCTATGCCTGGCAGTTACCTTGGCATCTTTTATTCTCACTGTTTTAAAATAAAATGGAGATAGTAACACATATTTCAGGGGCTTACTATAAGAATAAGAATGCTATAAAATTATATATAATGAAATTAGAAAACTTGCATTTTGGAATTGTACCACAAGGGATCAACTCCTCCAGCCTACTTAATCCATAGGCATTGAATCACGATAGAATTTGTAATAGTTCCCAGCCTCTTTGAACCTGAAAGTGGAGAAGATAAATGGGGAAAACTTTCTGGAGATCTGTGTACAAGGGGTAGTGAGATAGTCAAGGTTCTCATAGTAGGATTCATGTTAAGGTTTGCATGATTGTGGTGGGGGGGGGCAAATGTGAAATCCATAGGAGAGTCTTCAGATAAAATCTCTTCTGCCTAGAAAAACTTCAACTTTGCTCTTGGGCCTTTCAATGAAAAGAATGGGGCTCACTTACATTGTTGAGGGCTATTTTTATTTATAATCAGCTAATTGTAGATATAACCACATCTACAAGTCTCCTTCACAGGTATTTAGATTAGTGTTTGATTAAACTGGATGCTCTAACCTAGCCAGGTGGCATACAGAACTAATCATCACAGATGGGAACTTTAAAAGTAGCTTTAGGGGAGGAGGGGAAAGAGTCAAGGCACAGACAAGGTTACACAGTGTATAATCCACAAGCTCCCTGCAGTTTTTTTTTTTCTTTTTGGGTCACACCCAGCGATGCACAGGGGTTACTCCTGACCCTGCACTCAGGAATTACCCCTGGTGATGTTCAGGAACCATATGGTATGTTGGGAATTAAACTGGAGTGGGCCACGTGCCTTACCTGCTGTGCTATCGTTCCAGCCCCAAGCTCCCTGCAGTTTTGAGTCATATGTGCTCTGTTCGGTCATCTAATGAGTTCCTTTGGGTCAAATATCTAAGTGTAAAACTGCTCAGGATACTTCTAACAAAGTCCATTCCAACAAAGTGAGTTTCTACTATATTGCTTGTATACATCATCCAGAAAAGTACAAATTTAATTGACAGGTTCTTAAGAGCAAGGGAGTTATTCCTAATTTTTTTGTTTCTTGTTGACAAATGAACACAGAACATCTCATCCCATAAAATAGTGGAATTCTGGTGATCATGTTTTCTTTAAGTCCTTCTGCTTTGCAAAAGACCAAAGAAATCTATAAGGATTTGCCTTACAAACTATAAAAATGGCTAAGAACAAATAAATATTTGCCCTAACCTGTATGCACTATGAATGTAAAGCTTAATAATTGTTTATAAAATCGTTGCCTCACCTATTAAATCTGTTTAACCTGCTGCTCCCTCTGTACAAGGGATAGTGAGATGTATGAAAATGGAGAGGAGGAATGACATCATCTGTCTGGCAGTGACTATGTTCTATTTTTGATTACATTCCCAGTGCCAATCAGAGTATCAAATAAGATAAAAAATAGCTAATGAATGTCTTATTGTATCATATGAGTTATATCTGATTTACTAAAGTGACTCAGTTATATATTTTTGTTTTGTTGTGGGGCACATCTGGTAGTGCTCACTGTTTGGCTTACGTATTGTTCAATGTGTTGATCCCTGCAGTATTCCAGGGCTTTCCATATGCAAAATATGCCTCTCAACCTATTATGCCAAAATGGAAACTTTTAGCTCTGACTTTCCTCCACAATTGCCATGAAGAAACTCAGCATCTGGCGTGGGTAAGTAGGAAGGGCATCAGCTTCACGGACTGAAGGAATTCCAGTGTGTAAAGCTGTTCAGGTACTAGAATAATATCACAAAGATGGAATTGAGAATGGACACATGACTTCATAGACATTGTAGACCTCCAGATACTCCTGTTATATCCTTCTGAGGAATCATGACCACATCTTAGAAAAGGACCAGCTGGACATTCCCCACTCCTGCCAGCCCCACAGAGCCCATTACTATTAGATCCTAGCAGGACAAGAGAAACAGAATCCTAAAACTATCACCTCACCCAAAATATTCCAAAGCATACTTTGTGGAGGGCTTATTCTTTAATTTTACAATTTTTAAATTTTAAATGTGCTTGTCTTTTATTAAAAACATTTTTATTGAATCACCTTGATATAGGGCTGGAGCGATAGCACAGCGGGTAGGATGTTTGCCTTGCACGCAGCCAACATGGCTGACCCGAGTTTGTTTCCTCTGCCCCTCTCGGAGAGCTGGGCAAGCTACTGAGAGTATCTCGCTCGCATGGTAGAGCCTGGCAAGCTACCTGTGACGTATTCAATATGCCAAACACAGTAACAACAAGTCTCACGAAGGAGATGTTACTGGGCCCACTCGAGCAAATCCATGAACAACGGGAGGACCGTGACCTTGACCTTGAGATAGACCCTTACAAAGCTGTTCATAATTAGATTTTGGTCACACAGTATTCCAACACCCATCTGTCACCAGTGTACATTTCCCAGCACTAGTGTTCCCAAGTTCCCTTCCATCACACACTCCCACCCCCTCAGCCTGCCTCTATGGCAGTTGCATTTATTCTCTGTCTGTTTCTGTCTCTCCCTCTCTGTCTCTCTCCTTTTGGCCATTATGGTTTGCAATATTGAGATTGAAATGTTATCAAGAATATCCCTTTACCTACTTTTAACACTCAGATTTGTCTGGCTTAATCATTCTCAGCTGTTATTGTTGTACTGGTCTCTTCTCTATCTTATCTACCCTCAGCCCCACACACACTTGTGGTTGATTCCAACCATTGACCAGTCCTCCTAGCCCCTCATTTCCCTGGTCATGAATATTAGTCTTCTACTATATATATTTTTATATGCCACAAATGAATTCAGCCATTCTATGTCTGTCCCTCTCCTTCTGAATCATTTCACTTATGTCCATTCTTTTATAGGCAAATTTTATGATTTCATTTTTCCAAACAACTGCATATTATTCCATTGTGTAAATGTGGATGGCTCATTCTTGGAAATGCTCTGTGGAAGCAAGATGGGAGAAGGTAGGCTAGATGTACTCCACATATTTGTAAATCTGTTCTTATTTCTTATATGTTTATATAGAGGGCAAAAAAAGTATGATGTTGATTTATAGAACAAAACACTCTAACAAAACCTAGTCCTCGGTGATTTACACTTTTTGCTAAGCCTATGCCATTATTTCACTCAAGAAATCTGTACAAATGAAATACAGTCATAGAGAATTGAACATAATGTGAAAACAGTTGTGTATCACAGGTCTTGAATGTTATATCACGAATCTAGCTGGAGGTTTCCAAGTTTATTTGTACTTCACCTTCTTTTTAGGAAAAAATTAATCAGCACACCCCAGATATCTTTAAGTTCATTTCTTTTTTTTTTCTATTTGGGTCACACCGTGCGATGCACAGAGGTTACTCCTGGCTCCGCACTCAGGAATTACCCCTGGTGGTGCTCAGGGGACCATATGGGATGCTGGGAATCGAACCCAGGTTGGCTGCATGCAAGGCAAACGCCCTGCCCACTGTGCTATTGCTCCAGCCCCTTTAAGTTCATTTCTTTAAGTGAATTGTACTTGAGGCTATTTTCTCTCTCCCGGACCCTTCCAGTGATATTCTTCTATCCTCTGCCCTACTGCAGGCAATATTGCTCACTTTGAGAAAGACAATACTAACCTTTTAGAGTAGAAACTTAGCTGCGTTACAAAACTAGATGCATTACATAAGATGGACTTATGACCATCTTATTCAAGACCATAAATGATTATCTTTGGATATAACCTTTGCTAATAGTACACATCTCCTGTTATTTCTTCTATCACCAAAAACTGAATGGAATTTCGTCTTCAATATTCTCTTTTCATACACACATTTTGCATTCAAGGACAAAGTTTTTACTATGACAGAGGTTGTGAACTACTAACTAACAGTAACAATGGAGCTATGGCTGGTAATGAGTCAAACTGACCTGATTTAGGTTTTTCAGACATTCACATTTTCTAGAAACAATGAACAATGCCGGCTTTCTGCAACTTACATATACCTTACTACCACTGGAGTTCGGTACATCACCTCCCACTCAAGTTTGCAATTGCTTGAGCAGAGAAAATAAGAAAAGTATTGAATTAAGCTCAATTTAGGCAAATATCCTACCCGCTGTGCTATTGCTCCAGCCCCAGGACCTAATCATTAAGTGAGAGAAAAGCATTTTAAGTGGATAAATAGTTTTCACTCAAACCAGCCAAATATCTCTGATATTACTAGAGAAGCCCAGAATGTATTGTGGAGTGGGTGGGAGTGGGTGGGCCATGTGTGACAAGAGGTATGGGGTCACCTCAGTGACCCTCACCCACATTCCACTGAAGTAGAGTTGGTTAAGATCAATTTTTTTCTGTTAAAAATCTATTTTTTATTGTATAAAGTAGTTCACAATATTTGATTACATTTAATATTCAAACACCAATCACACCACCATTACACCTTCCCACCACCATTACATCTTCCCACCACCATGTTTCAGATGTTTCCATCCCGAACCCCAACCCCTGCCCCAAAGCAGAACTGAAATAATTTATTTTGTGTTGTTTGTTATGAAAAAACACTGAAAATGCTCCAAAAAGTTTCTTTAGAGGAAAGAGGGTGAAGATTGTTATATTTCTTCCAGGGGCCACTAAGCCCTTCTATAAGAGATCACTAACATGTTGTTAAAGGTAGAGACTTGTGTGCTTACATATGTATCTGTAAAAAATTTTTTTTCATTCTAAGATTGGTTGCCTCCTACCTTAAACCCCATCAAATGTGGTGCAGTACTCTTGGAGTATGGGTGGTGTGTGGTGTGGTGGTGTGAGGTATGAGATTCTGAGCGGTCCAGAAATAGGTTCACTCGTGGGTGAGGCTCAGCTTGAGCATGTGGAGAGTGGCTGTGAGCGGGGCAGCGGTTGAGTTCTGGAGGTTTTCGGCTGCCAGGCTGGGTCCCATGGGGCAGGGAGGGGTTTCACCCACCTCACTCCTGGTCACCCCAAATAAAACAGCCTGGCGTGGGATCCAGTGACATGGTTATGGCGTGATATGCTCCCTTCTGGGAGAGAAGAACATGAGACTCTCAAGATCAGTTTCTTTTGTGTATACTGGACCATCCAAAACTCAGATTCCTCTTCTTTTCCATTTGAGATGACTCTAAGATGTAAATTTTGACTCAACTTTAGTCATAATAAAAAATGTAGTGTTGAGGCAGAATAAACCCACAAATGATGTTCTGGGTTCTTTATAGAAGAATGGGAATTATTATGAACACTTTTTTTTTTTGCTGAATTTTGTATAAGGTGATTTCTACAAATTATGTCACTGTCACTGTCCTCCCATTGTTCATCAATTTGCTCGAGCGGGCCCAGTAACGTCTCCATCATGAGACTTGTTGTTACTGTGTTTGGCATATTGAATATGTTACATGAAGACATATGTTTGTTTTTTGATTTAAAATACATTTTTCTTTTTGTTTTTTATGCTACATGGGAATCAATACATAATATAAAAATTGTGTCCAGGAGCCATTTTATTTCTGAAGCTCAGAAGATTCTAGCACATGTAATCAAATAGATAGAAACTGGGGCATTTTATCAGATTCTTTTTTAGCATGATCTCATTCAGGAGGAGTCATTCAGATAGTTATAATATATTTATTAAGATACTTAAGGATTATAAATAAGAAAGATACCACATTCTATTGTAAAATTCTATTACTACACTAATTAATAATGACAAATTCACAATCTATATGTAAAGACAGGATACTATGAACATTGGAATATTATTTTAAAATATCTGTAATTTATTCAACTGATAAGCTGTTATAAATATTTACTTTCTAGGTGATTCATTCCGGCACAGTCTGTAAAATGTGTTAGCGATTAATGTTGCTCACTAGTATTGTTCTGCTCATTCCTCAATATGTGATGCTAAATATTTACAGAATGTGGCTTTCCTGAAGATAGAAGCTTTGGATGTATTCCTGGCACATGGCGTATGATCATTAAACATTAGCATAGTGATTGAACTCTCCCATAGGGTAAAGCACTTTATAGCTACTAAAAAAATGAGGTCGTATATGGATTAACATGAAAGGAAGACCAATATATATTATAAAGCAAAAGGCTAAGTGCTAAATAGTATTTATGATATGAGATTAGTTTGTGAAAAAAAGAACAGAATTCATAAAAAAGATATAACCCACACAATGGAACACACTCAGCTATAAGGAAAGACAGGCAACTGGAGCGATAGCACAGCGGTAGGGGTTCGCCTTACAAGCGGCCAACATGGCCGACCCGAGTTCGATTCCTCCGCCCCTCTCGGAGAGCCCGGCAAGCTACCGAGAGTATTCGATATGCCAGACACAGTAACAACAAAGTCTCCAATGGAGACGTTACTGGGCCCGCTCGAGCAAATCGACGATCAACGGGAGGGCCTTTACCTTACCTTTACCTATAAGGAAAGACAAAATCACTGGGCCAGACTGACAGGACAGCCAGCCTATAGAGCCTTACATGTGGCCAACTGGATTGGATCCCCAGCACCTCATGTATGGTCCTTAAGCCTTCCAGGAGTGATCTTTGAGTGCAGAGCCAGGAGTAAGTCTTGAGCACTGCAGGTGTGGCCCAACCACCTTCTATCCCCTGCCCTTCAGGGCCACACCAAAAAAAAAAAAATGAAAGAAAAGAAAATACAAAATCATGCAGTTTGCTGCTGTGTGAATGGATCTGGAATATGCGGAGTGAAGTGTGAAGTCAGTAAGGAGAGGATCAGATACAGAATGATCTCTCTCATGTGTGGGTATAAACAAACACTGCAGAAGATTAACAAATGCCCAAAGGCAACAGAAACTCAGATCTGATTTTCAATAGGAAACTTACTACAGGGGTTGGGGTAGAGGGGGTGCCTTGGAGTGGGGGTGGTGGGAGAATGCATGGAATAGGATCTGGAGGCAGGACACTTGGGCAATGAAAGGAGGGAAGCAGCACTATGGTGGACGGTGAGGTGCTGGAATATTTAATGCAAGTAACCCGTCATTACATAAGGCAGGGCTTTAGCGCTGAACCATCACACCTGTACCACCAGGTGAGGCACTGCTGGAGCGAGACCTGTCACCACCTCTCACCACCAAACACTTCAAGGTATGGCACCTAGTAAAACAAGAACAAGAACATTGTGTACACCACACACACACACACACACACACACACACACACACACACGCATGCATGCATTTGCATATATATGTTATATAGTATTGAAGGAAAAGATTTCAATAAGTCATGGTTATTTTTTATGCTTCTTCATATGTAAATGTGCTTACTGAAGAGTAAGGATCTTTCACTTTTAACTCTATACTATTCTGTATTGTTTGTATTTTTTCTGTATTTGACTCATTTTAAAAATAAGATACATAATAAAAAATACATAACTCTTAAAATAAACTCTGTGAAAAAAACAAATCTATTTTATTTTTTAGAAATATGAAATCTATGGAAGAGACTGCAAATTTATAACCAAGACAACAGATCTCTCTCTCTCTCTCTCTCTCTCTCTCTCTAGATAGAACTTGTATGGTCCTTGTAATACTTCAATGTACAGATGCCATTTCATCACTTGGAAAAAAAATGATGAAATAGATTTTTGCTGGAAACTGATGAAAGTTGGATAGGGGATTCAGAGATTATAATGTTTATTAAAGAACATATTTGTTCATCTAGGGCTAGAATTTTATATTCAAAGTTAAGAACATTTACGTGTAACTGTATGCAAAATTCCATATGTTCTGTGTCAGTTTGCACTACTTATTTTCAACAAGATAAAATATCTTTTTTAAACTTTAAATTTCCCTCTTGGGTTTGGGCGATTCAGCTGTTTATCCAGCAGCACTCTGCTTAAAAATAGATGGGGTGACATTTGTGGGTGCTTTAAAAAATATCCTTCGGAGAAAGAAGCAGAACTCTAATGCCACATTTACCATTTATATTATATAAGACAATTTTTATGTTATGAGAACTTCATATATATTTATTATTCTCCTTTCCAATGTATAAGCTATAGTTTTTTTTAAACAAGTCACACACACTGTACATATGCATGTATTTTACCAAAGTTCTATAATTGACTATAATGGATTACAGTCAATTTTATGGAAACCAAAGTTTCTAATAATTGGTTGTGCAGGATTTTCTCTTCTTTCATCCTTTTATTTATGCAGTTTCCCCCATTATTCTTTGCAAGTTTAAGTGCCTGGTGTGTGGCAAGTATTGTAGCTACAAAAATAGAAAGATGATCTAGGTTATATTTTATTTGAATTCATAGACCTACATTATAATGCTTATACCAACCTCTTAAATATAAGAAGTGGTTGATATCAGCCTTAAACTTGCTGTCATACAATTCCACAGAGACTGGGATAAAAATTTAAATAGGTTGAACTGAAAATACACTGTTACCCAAATTTCAAACTGAGTAGATGTGCAGGAGAGCTACAGTCAATTACAGTATGAAATATTAAAATCAGTATTTCAATCTTGGTAGCACTGCTGATAACAAAGGATTACGACACCAGGAGGAAATGAAACCAAAAGCGTCACTTTTCCACCCTGAAAAAAATACCTGTCTGAGGACCCTAGAGTTTATTTTTAAAAATACACATTAGGAGGAAATTGCATTTATTGGGTACTATGAAAAAAGGAAATCAGGTCTGTCTGAGGCCTGCATATATGCAATAAATTTATCCTCAGTTTCCACGGAATTTTTTTCTACCACTCATAAAAGTTAATGGGATTGGATGCTCTCTCTTCATTTGTCAAGTGTCCTCCTGACTCTGAAAGCTGTCATACAGACCACTGGTGAATGGCATTTACCCACAAGAAGAAGCATTGTTGCACTTTTATGTGACTTGAATACCTGGCTTGCTGCCTTTCCAACTTGCCACCTGCTCCTACTCTGAGACAGGCCAACCACCAAAAGTCATGACAGTAGGTGGTTGGGTTAAGAGAGAGAGAAGTGCTCAAGCACTCATTCCATCTCCGCTTGGACTCTCCCTCTCAGAGGTAGCCTAAGTGGCCCTCCTCCAGCACACATTGTTTCATTGCAACTCTATTTTCTTTTCTTAGATCGGGTTGCTGCTTTTAATGGTTTGGTCTCCACACCTACCCTGAGCAGGGATTCTGTGTTTGCTTTTGAATAGGGCAGCATATTCCGAGCACCCTGTGGCATCTTATAAAAGTGATAAACACTAATGATGAACCCCCATGCAGGCTCTTGAGGTCCTGGGGTTGTCTGCAGGAGAACTCAGAAGGAAGGAAAGATTAAATCAATTTTTAACACAAAGGCAAGATTTAGCCTCTCATTAGATTCAAGTGCTACATGTGAAAAAGTATGTTGATAAAAAGGCACAGGGATTTCACAAGGAGGGACCAAAGAGGATTTCAAGATTTTGTTTTCTTTACAATTTTGGGTGCCATGATCTAAGAAGGTTTTGGAATCCAAACATACGTTATTTTCTTTCTTTTCCTGTTTTGCTTGAATTTTCACTATAATGAACTAGCTCTCCTTCCTCAGATAAGGGGAGTTTGCTTTGTATATATACGAATGGAGTACTTAGACATAAGGTGATATTTAAGTATATTCCCAAAGACTTCTTTCAGCTATCTTTGTATGTGATTTTTGATTGAGGTAAGACTTCATTAATTTTATTAAGCAGTTCAATGTTACTGCATTAAAGATGCATCCACTTCAAAATGAAACTTTGCATTTTCTTTAAATAAAACTCAGAGATAGCAAACTTGAAAAAAAAGACATCATTTATAATTGTCTTGAGAAAGCAAAATACCTCAGATTATAAATTTGGAAAAGAAACCATCTTTCAGACTAGGATATTACTAAGTGATGACATATAATATTTTAGTAATTTAAAAATAATATCAGTGGGGGGTGGAGCGATAGTGCAGCAGAAAGGTGCCTGTGTTGCACATAGTCATCCTGGGTTCAATCCCCAGAACCCCATATGGTCCCCCAAGCACTACCAGGATTAATTCTGAGTGCAGAGCCAGGAGTAAGCCCAGAGTACCACGGGATATGGCCCAGAAACAAAACAAAACAAAATGAACAAACAAACAAAAAATAATATAGGTTAAAATGGAACCATAGAACGAAAACAATGGAGGAGACGAGAGATAGAAGCAAAACTATCATAGAAATGGATAATCATCTGTGGCAAAAAAGGCTACAAAGAATGACTAAAGAGAACTATTTTAGTTAAATAAAATTGATCTTTTACTACAAGCGGTAGGGCGTTTTGCCTTGCGAGCGTCCAGCCCCTCTCAGAGAGCCTGGCAACCACTGAGAGTATCTCGCCTGCATGGCAAAGCCTGGATGCTACCCGTGACGAATTCCATATGCCAAACACAGTAACTAGTGTTACAATGGAGACGTTACCGGGTCTGCTCGAGCAAATCGATGAACAATGGGAGGACAGTGATATAGTGCTACAGTGCTACTACAAGCACAGAACTTGATTAGAATAATAAAGGATACTAAAAATATAATCATTTTCTTTGAAATAAGGAATACAACTTATTTTTGTAAGAAACAATTTTTGTGTGGGGGGGGTGTGGTTAGTTCATCAGTAATCAAGCTAAGTGATTTATTTATTTTTTTTTTTTTTAGTGGTATTAGGAATCAAACTTACTCTCACGTATACAAGACAGGCATGTTCTCTGTAGCTTAACCACACTCTGACCCTTCAGGGCAGTTACAAAGCACTGAAGGTGAGTTGATGCAAATATTTGTATTAATTTTCTACATTGTTTGGAACTACATCCCACGCCCTTGGTGTTCAAATCAGACATATTTGACGTATGAGAGTTTTACTTTCTCTACAGTATAGGGAGTACACTGTAGCACTGTAGCACTCTTCTCCCATTGTTCATCGATTTGCTCAAGTGGGCACCCATAATGTCTCACAACAAATTGTGAGACTTGTTACTGTTTTTGGCATATTGAATACATTACAGGGAGCTTGCCAGGCTTTGCTGTTCAGGCGAGATACTCTTGGTAGCTTGCCGGGCTCTCCAAGAGGGGCGGAGGAATCGAACCTGGGTCGGCCATGGAGGGTAGTGAGTTACAAATTTTTCTACTTATAGTAGTAGGGAAACTCTTACAATCAACTTGTTAACTATCTCATTCTAAATTATCAAAACATTTCAGATAGATATAGAATGAGGATAAAGTAGTTCTCTTAATTTTTTCTGGACTTGGACACATTAAGTGGGTCTTTTGATTTTCTGGCTTATGGTGGGTAGACAGTGAGACTATTGAAAAAAATTGATAATTTCTTAGTGATGTGCTCGATTCAAAAGTGGTAGTTTGTATCACAAATATGAACAGGTTTCACTATAGCAATTTCCACCTATTTTTGTAGTGAGAGAATAATAGTAGCATCCACTTATTTATTTTGTGATGAATATGACAAATTTGCCTTTCCTAAGGAAAAAATTATTTTAATCACAAAATTTGGTTTTAAATATGAAATACAATAAGCCAAAACCAAGTTGCAGTTTTATTATTCTTGAAATTAAATTAGCTTGCATTGAATATAGTATTTTTTATTCTTCTTGTATATTCTACCTTAGTAAAAAGAAAATCTTGTCTGAAAGAGGCAGAGAATTAGAAGAAAATATTTTCTTAAATTATAGCACAGATAGTAAGTTATAGTTCTGAACTGTACAGTTGATGGTAAAGGGATTAATACCTTCCCATAAACAAAACAGTTCTGGTGTCTTTTCCTTTTATAACCGTTTATTTGCTTTGAGAGAACTGGGTGAAAAATATTTAATTTCTTTAGACACTGACCCTAGGGTTTATGTACATTATTATTCTCCTTATTCCACGATAACTCACCCTCCTGGGTACAATTAATGGATCAATTCATCCACTGTTTCACATTTATTCAGTGCCTCCTTATATGCCAAGACTTGTGGAAGCAGAAGACCAAGTATCAGTAGACTGATATATACTCCTAGAGATCTCTTTGGCTATTAGTGGGAATTAGACTAGGGGAAAGAGTAGTCAGTACTCAAGTATGGTTACAATAAAGTGTAGAAATTGCCTTTAAAAAGCAATTGCATATTTAGGCAATAAATTAGTGAGGTAGCTGGTTTAAGGAGATCATACTTGAGACTTGAATGATGGACAAAACATGGACAAATGGAAAAGCCGATTGTATCACAGAAGAGAAAACAGCTTATGTGGCGGTGTAGACAAATGAAAAGGTACAGTATGATTTGCAAGAAATATTGAATTATGTATAAATCATGGAGCATTCCAATGAAACAAATCACATTAGGCCTAGGCCTGTCTGGGTACCACAAGACAGTGTGTTGAGGGGACTCAGGCCCCTGCCAATAATCTTAAATCACAAGTGGTTGGTCTTTTTTTGTATTCTTCTTCTAGAATTATCTTTTTCAATTGCTAACATGATTCTAAAAACAGTGCAAAATGACTCCCTTTGTTTGGGGAATGTTCCTCTTAACTAAGTCTGTACTCCCTATCTCTACAACTTTTCGTGCCTGGGGAAACTGCACTCACTTTATTTCTCAGCTGACCCCTCTTTTCTTTTTTATTTTTTTTAGAAGTATTTTTATTTTTATTTATTTTTTATTTTATTTTACTTTATTAATTTTTTAAATTTTTATTAGTGAAACACCATGAGGTAAGTTGTACACTTACAAATTTTTGAGCTTGGGTTTCAGTTATACAATGATTGAGTACCCATCCCTCCACCCTCTTTTCTGAACAAGGCATTCTACCATCTGCTCAGCCATTTCCTCTGTCACAACCCAATCAATCCTAATCACATCAATCACTATTCATCACCTTGTTTCTCTGCAAAACCTCATTTCTGTTTATGTCTAAAATTCTCATGAATGGTCTTTCCCTTAAGCTTTTTGTTTTTCTTGGACTTCTCTGAAACATTTCATACAATATTCCCATCCCTAAATATACACATCCAGGTATATTTTAAATACAGAGAGGGTTTCTGCACCCCATCCATGAGTCTTTTTATACCCCCCTTTTATATCATTTTATGTCTCTTCATTTTATAATATTTCAACACTTTATCAGTTTCTCATGGGCTCTGGACCAAATGATCAATAACACAGTTCATTATTTCACACTTTATAGCTCAAAGTCCAAAAGTTGGTTCACTGAGCTGAAAGCAATAGATGGCAAGGTTGAGTTCCCTCTGAATGCTCTAAAGTAGAATCCATGCTCTTGCCTTTTCCACCTTTCGAATTTCTTACATTCTTTGATTTAGCCTTCTTCATTTCCTCCTTCAAACATCAGTATCACCTTTTCTAATATTGCTTCTATGGGCACATGGCCTTCAACTGTGGTCAAGTCTCTTCAGTTTGTGGTTACATTTAATGCCTACGTAGATATCCAGAACCATGTCCTCTTACCAAGATTCTTAATCACATGTGCAAAGTCACATTTGCTAAATAAAGTGACACCCACTATTTCCTGGCAATAGCATATGGTCATATTTGGAGTGAATTTTCGACCTACTACAATTACCGGCACTATCATCTTTTCATAAAGTAGGCACCATAATTATCTATGCTTTCCTGATGAAAAAACTGAGGCTCAGAAAGATGAATTTATCTTCTCAAGTCCACACTGATAGAAAAATGAGAGGAAGAGATTTTAAACCTACATCCACCCAAATGAAGGACTGCTTCACTGTTTACAATAGCCAGAATCACTGTTTACTATAGCCAGAATCGAAAAAACCTGAGTGCCCGAGAACAGATGACTGGTTAAAGAAACTTTGGTACATCTACACAATGGAGTACTATTTAGCTGTTAGAAAAGATAAAGTCATGAAATTTTCATAGAAGTGTTACTACATGGAAAGTATGATGCTAAGCAAAATGAGTCAGAAAGAGAGGGACAGGCATAGAAAGATTGCATTCATCTGGGGAACATAAAGAAACAAAATAGGAGACTAATACCCAAGAATATCTGAGATAAGTACCAGAAGGTTTACTCCATGGCTTGGAGGCCAGCCACACATGCTAGGGGAAAAGGCAGCTCAGATAGAGAAGGGAACACCAAATAAAGGGTGTTGGGAGGATCCTCCCAGGATGGGAGAAGCATGCTGAAAGTAGACTATAGACTGAACATGATAGCCACTCAATGCCTCTTTTGAATACCACAGCACCCAAAAGGAGAGAGAGAACAAAAGGGAATGCCCTGCCACAGAGGCAGGGTGGGACGGGGGGAATGGGGGGTGGGAGGGATACTGGGATCCGTGGTGGTGGAAAATGGGCACTGGTGAAGGGATGGGTACTTGATCATTGTATAATTGAAACCCAAGCACAAAAATTTGTAAGTCTACAACTGTACCACATGGTGTTTCACTAATAATTTTTTTTTAAAAGAAAGTCTTCATCTCCATTCATTGCTGTCTTGTCTCTCACAATTTGTGACCATGTATCTAAGTGTTGGTTTGGACCACAAGGATACTAACGACCATCATGGTCTACATAGAATGAGATATTACCCAGAAATTGTATTATGTCTTATTTCTAGCAATACTTCTGGGAATTTATTCAGCAGAGAGCACTGCTAATAAAGTGGTCAGGTTGTAACAAGCAACAGTTTGCTTCACCCATGAAAAGATCAGTGGGAGCCCCTATGAACATTATGCATCTGAGCTAAGGCAAAAGCACTGTGGGAAGAGTAATCATAGAGCAAAATCAGAGAAAAAAAAATCCATGTTGAAAAGAACAATGGAAAGAAAACAGAAATTTGAGGCCCAGATCCTTTTATCATGCAAAGAGAAAAAAAAAGGCAGAAAGTACCAATTGATATAGTGACTTTAGAAGAAATCTCCAGTATAAACTTATAGCACAAAGAATGTGCTTTCAGATTAAAAGTAAGGGAAAACACACTCAGAGAAGACTATAGGAGGTTAAAGAAGCAAATGAACAGACAGCAATGAAAATTCAAAAAGCTTTTAAAAAATAATTATTAGTTATCAAAGACCTTTAAAAATAATTCATTAATTTTGCAGGCACCTTCCAAGCAGTTTAGGGGTTCTAGGGGCCACTCGTTGCAATACCCAGACAACTTCAATGGCTCAATACCTGGATTCATGGATGTAGCACTGCTCAGGCCCTGCTATATTAGAAGCTCTGGTGGTGCTGTGGGACCTCCAGTTCTATAGTCAGTGATAGCCAGGGCTGAGTAGCGGCTGGCGTTCAACTCTGGGTGTGGGAATGTATATGCTGAATCCTGGCCAAGTCTTTTTGATTTTCACATTTATTTGCTTTATTATTCTTCTCTGATGCTGGGGGTACTGGATTCCAGTGTCACGCACTGTGCCTTGCTGCTGAACCACATCCCCAGTCTTCACTAGTCGTTTTAATTAATGAATGAATTAATTAACTTAGGTCCATTCTTGCCAGTACTTATGACTTACTCCTGGCTTTGCACTCAGGGATCACTTCTGGCAGGCTCAAGGGACCATATGTGGTGCTTGGGATCAAACCCGACTTTGCCACATGCAAGGCAAGCACCCTATCTGCTGTACCATTGCTCCAGCACCACTAGTCATGTTTAATAAGAAAATGTTTTCCCTAGCTAAGGAGGCAGTGGACCATGTAGAAAATGGAAAGAAGTGGCATCTAGAATCCCACAGAACAGAAATTCCATTCCTTGGTATCACTTAGATTGAATAGAACATGAAATTAAACAATGTATGTGAACCACTTTAGTATATTATTTAGATGGGGTAACATAGAGCTTTTGCAATATCATCAGGACAGTAGGTAATAAGATCTTGTTTACGAGCCCTGCTATCCATGCATTTAGACAGAATTCACCCTATACAAATGTCAAATGTTAGAAACAAATTTTTAACAGGACTATGGCAGGTGGAAACAGAAAATGTAATGGAAATAAAAAGCATATTAATTTGTGAGTTTTCCACTTATTCAGTCAATCATCCAACTTTTCTTGAGACTATTTTGGAGGTGTGATGGTGATTTAGAAGTAAATATTAACACTGTCGCCTGTGATTCTGGGTTGACGAAAACTGTAGGTGTGTTATTTATAGAAGTAGGAAATACAGGGCAAGGGGGTCTACGGGGGAAGCGACTGAGCTCCATTTAACACAGGGCAGGTTTTGAGTACAATGCCTTTATTTTGTAACCTAATATTCTTGGATCTTCCAGCCTGTGAGCAGAAATGAGAGAACATTAACAGTACCAAGCAAACCTAGTTATATTTCAGTTCTCTTTTGTGTTTGCTCCACCTCCACTTCATACTGATAGCACCAAAGAAAAGCTTTACATGTGTTGGGGAACAAATCTGTTTGCTGCCTTCTGCTCAGGCCTCCTTCACTGTGCCAAGAACTTCTTCTGATGGCAGGCCATCTGGGACAGCGCTTCTGCCGAGGTCACCACTGGCCTCTTGTTGATGACTGCTCTGTGTTATTTGCTAAATGTGTGTGTATTACATATGTCATGTGTGCAAGGAAGGTAGGGGTGTAACTTTCTTTAGTTTTCTACATTAGATAAAACAGAATGAATAACATTTACCTGGCATTTGGTGTCACAAGAACACCTGAACTGGCCGAACAACTGCATTTCATCTCAAGGCATGCGTTTGGCTTGACCATTGCAAATGGAAAAAAAAAATCAAGAAAACAATGGGGTAGGTTCTTACATCTTTTCATCATCAGGGTTTTTTTTTCCCCTCATAGTTGGGGGCAGGTAGTCTCCCAAACAGTGCTTAGGAGGCCCGGGGTCCCTCCTGCTGAGTCTTGGCCAATCAGGCCAGCATTTCTATGCAGGAGCCAAGGATTCAGTGGTGCTCAGACACTGTGGTGCTGGGGATTACCTGGGCCCTGCACCAGTGCTGCGGCCTCCAGAGCCATACTCAGCTGTGCTCAGGCCTTCTAGTATTGCACCTAGTGATATCCAGGGGACCACGCATTGCCAGTTATAGGACCAGTGTTGTTCACAGACCTTAACCCTTAACTCTTGTACTGTCTCTCTCACCCTGACAGGTATCTTTTCTTTCTTTATTTTTTTCTTTTTGAGTCACACCCAGCGATGCTCAGGGGTTATTCCTGGCTCTGCTCTCAGCAATTACTCCTGGTGGTGCTTAGGGGACCATATGGGATGCTGGGGATCAGGTTGGCCGAGTGCAAGGCAAATACCATACCTACCCCTGACAGTGGTTTTAAAGCAAAAATAATAGATAAAATTGATACTATTACATAAGGGCTTTTAAAAAAATTGTACTAAAATGTCTTATTGTACAAATGACAGGAAATAGAAGATAACAATTTGGTAGTTACAAAAGTTTGTTTGCAGGGTTGTTTCTTCTAGGCTTAAAAGGGACTTAGGGTAATTTATAGATTCTGGACCAATGATACCTGGGAGAAGGTAGTCATATTTTAGGAAAAATATCAAAATTAAAGTAGAAAAATTACCATAGGGAGAGTCAAAGATTGTTTAGAGTAATACAGTGTGAGAGGGAAAGGGGAGAGAGAGAAAGAAAATGAACATTTAGAAATTCAAAACAATCTACCATATTTGAGCTTCCAACAGTTCTATAAACAGTGAATAATCATAAAATTGAACATATTTTAAACCCATGAAGCATGAATAGGTAGCATATGTCTGTCTTGGTGTTCTTAAAAATGAACTGTGATAGACAAAAATGCTTCTTGTGAGTTTATTAAATTAGTGGTGTTTTAATAGAAATGCTAAATGCTAAAATTTGTAAATAAAATGCGTGATATATAAGTAGAGTTAAATCCTTAGTGGTAGCTAAACACTTGTGGTCCAACTTAATAACACTTTCATACTTTTAGAAAAAACAGACACGGAAAATTTAAACAAGAGGGGAATGAAAGTTCTTTCTTTTCCAGAAAAGTCTTACTGTGATGTTTAAAGGTTTTCACAAAGTAAAAAATTTTGAATGCTACAGCTTACTTCCTATCCATCGGGGGAAAAAATGGGAAGATTAAACAGTAGCAATAGGGAAATATTTTCTTTCCATTTCTCTAAAATTTCCTACACACTTTAGCTGTTTTTGAAGAGTCCTTCTGATTTATCTTTTGAGGTCACCTACTTTAGAATAGTCCCTGATTTTTCAGGTGACATGGCACTGAGCCCAGAAAACATACATTTTAATCACATTTTTTATTTTTGCTATTCTTCTAAAAAAGAAAAGATTATTATTTCTTACCCATATTTCTAAGCTTTTGCTAGTTTCAGTAATTTGTGCTATGACTAAAATAAAGATTCCTATGTTAAATACTGAACAGCTCTATCATAAAAAGCAAAGCCAAGCTAGTAACTGTTTCATCACTTCTTATTTTTAAGCTATAATAGCCAAGGTAGCAATGAAAGTCTTCAAAATCATAGTTTTTAATTCCATGAATTTCAGTAGATAATTGAATATATTTCAACAAGAACTGAAGTCACTGCAGTCATGGTAAAATCAAGACAAAAACTGTAAGAACAAAAAATTAACATCACGAGTATGCTTCTATCTTAAAAATAAAATCTCACAAAATAAACTCCACCTAAACCAAGCTGTGGAAGAATTTTAGCAATTGAAAATTACTACTCTCTTCAGAATAACATGTACTTAGAAATGAAATGACTCAAGCTAACATGATAAATATATTCTGTTTTCTTTAGAGCAGAGTCAACATCAATTTACAATATATCAGATTAAATTTTAAAAATCATTTCTTAAATAATTCTGTCTGCTTCACTTGAACATTTTCTGTTTAAATTCACATTGCACTATAGATGACAAAAATACTAGTATACATATGCATTCTTCCTAAAAAGCTGTAATTCTCCCTCAACCTCTCTATTATCATAGGCATCCAGTCAAAGGAAAGGGGTACATTGGGGTTACTCTTTATATAAAATTGTTCATCCCCAAATCATAGATACTGTGAAACATGAAATTAGCTTCAGCACATTAAAATAAAAAACATGGACTAGCAGAGAAATCAAACAAAAAGAGAATATTTTTCTTTTCATAGCCCAGAAATGATATTAACTTACCTTATTAGCTGGAATGCCAAACAGAATGCCTTTATGGAAAATTAAGTTCATTATTCATCTCTCAGCTTTGATTTGGTAGAGTGCAGCTGAGAGCATTTAGCTTCTCTCTATGATTTGCCGATGCAAAATGGGTGAGTAAGGCAGTAAACACAGAACTTTGGAGGTGGGGAGTGGTTGGCCATGGCTCACAACTCTGCACTTGCTACTGCCCATTTTCATTCATATCATGATAAAGTAAGATAAAAATCATAAAATTGAAGAATAGCAACTAAGTGCATATTTAAAACCTCTGAATTTTTTGCACAGTACTTGCAATTAGAGTCCTGCATGCTTACTGTCCAGCAATTTATACCTTATGTTTCATGATCTCAGTGGATTCTTTAGTCTTTAATCACTTTAAAGCATCTACAGTGGATAATGTATATTCTGTCAAGGAAAATTCCTGTTTAAATAGTGATGTAAAGAAAATATATCTTAATATTTTGAAAGTGTGCAGATACACACAAACTGAATACAATATCCATTTAGTTAATAAAGAAAACTATTTTAGGTTTCCAGGAGTAAAACAACAGTAGTAATAGTAAAACAATAAGAAATGTTTTCTGGGCATCAAATTATTGATGAACTTCAATAATTTGGCTGAACATACTTTTTCTCAAAAATAACATCTATAGAAATAACTCAGAAAAATCATGTATTGGTAAAGTGCATTATTTCCAGATGGGAAATGGAAGTATTGCAATTTCCTCTCCTAGGTGATTTATTTCATAGAATATAAGTAGCCATTAGTTATCAGAACCCAGCCTTACCATGCAAGATATGTGATCAGAACAGCAAGACCAGTTTTAGATTACCAACAAGACAGTGCTGAGTGGCAAAGCACTTTTAAAGACCTTTAAATCTTTTGATTTTTTCATATGTAAAACCAAAATGTCTAACTTTACTGACCTGAATTAATCATGACATGGCTGATCTAATGATAAAAAGTCATAGATAAATAGTTGATCTGGGGCTGGAGCGATAACACAGTGAGTAAGGTATTTGCCTTGCAAGCGGCCGACCCAGGTTCGATTCCCAGTATCCCATATGGTCCCCCGAGCACTGCCAGGAATAATTCCTGAGTGCAGAGCCAGGAGTAACCCCTGAGCATCGCTGGGTATGATCCCAGAAGCTAAAAAAAAATTATCTGTCTCAAGAAATTAAACATAGAACTACCATAAAACCCAGCAATTCCAACCATGAGAAATGAGAAACTCTACCCACACAAAAATGTGTATGCAGTTATTCATTATTCAAAATAAGTAATTGTGGAAATAATCTTAACATTTATCAGTTGACGAATAATATAGAAATGTGGTATATCCCTACAATGAAAAATTACAATGTATTAAAAATAAAGGAACTATCAGTTATGATAATACAAGGAATATCACATGGATGAATCTTGAAACAGTATGCTGGTTGGAAGAAGGCAGTTACATAATACATATTGTATAATTCTATTTGTAGGAAATGTTCAGAAGAGGCAGAATCTCTAAAGTACACAGTTAATGTCCTGGTTTGGGGGATTCAGAACACGGGAAAGTGAAGGCTAATGCCCAGGATTTCTTGGAATAATAAAAATTTTCTTATCTTACATTTTGGGGATGATTGTACAATTTAGTGAACATACTAAAAATTGAATTATATGCTTTAAATAAATAAATGTTATGTTTTGGAAACCAATAAAATAAGTAATAAAGATATAAGTAGTATTAATTTGTCACAGAAGCATTGTTACATAGCACTGAAGAACTGTCCTCCCATTGTTCATCGACTTGCTTGAGCAGGCCCAGTAACGTCTCCATTGTGAGAGTTGTTGTTACTGTGTTTGGCATATCGAATATGCCGCAGGTAGCTTGCCAGGCTTTGCCGTGCGGGCGAGATATTCTCGATAGCTTGCCGGGCTCTCTGAGAGGGGCGGAGGAATCGAACCTGGGTTGGCCGAGTCGGCCGTGTGCAAGGCAAACACCCTACCCACTGTGCTATCGCTCCAGCCCATTGTTACATAATATTTGCAATTATATAAATTATGTAATTTATCCTGAAGAAGATAAATAGAAGAAGTTTGGGAAATAATTTGAGGATCTGTGAACTATATATCTACCTAAAGAGCCATTTGTGTTATATTTAATCATCATTTTTGACAAAGAAAAAAACAATTTGAGAATAAAAAAGAAAAAAAAGGAAGAAGAATAAAGAGGAGAGGGTAGAGAGAGTAAGACAATTACTCTTCATGATTAGATAAGACAAAAGGCAGAGAACAGAATAGTCAAAGGCCTTAATTCTGATTATGTAATATAAATTATCTATATGAGAAGAAAGACTTTAGAGAAACTCAAATAATTGTTTCAAAGAGGATTCTGAAGTTTAAAATTTTGAGGAAGATTTTGAATTTCTATATTTCACATAGAAATTAGAAGTGTTTAAATTAAAGAAGCTTATTTTGAGCATAGGTTCATAATTAAGGAATATAAAAAAAGGATGAGAATCAAATGAATTGCCCCAAGAGGGCTAAAGTCCAAGAAAGAAAGAGAGAAAGAAAGAAACAAAGAAAGAAAGAAAGAAAGAAAGAGACAGATAGAGAAAGGAAAGAGAAAACCAGGACATAAAAACGGAATCCCTTCAAAAATATGAATTGGAACAAACAGAAGAATAAGGACAATCCCAAAGCTTGGACCAGATGGTATAATGTGAACAGATGATGATGAAGGAGGAGGAAGGGTAGGAGGAGGAGAAGCAGGAGGAAGAGCAGGGGCAGAGAGAGGGGGAGGACAAAACATACAATTCTCAAACTTTAGAAACTTCTCTATAAAATAAAATGATCTTCAGTTGAAAAGAATAGGAAGAAAAAGCATGGTGAAGAATAATTCCAATCCTAGAAAATTCTTATATGCAATAACTTATACATTTATATTTTATTCTGGATCTCCCATGTGAACTTTAGGTACATAACAATTCACTTCAAAGTACTTGGCACAAAGTTGCTTAAAAATCAACTCTTTACACTCAATGCCACTTTTGCAAACCATAACACCCAAAAGGAGAGAGAGAACAGAGGGGAATGGGAGGGATGGGGGGTGGGAGGGATACTGGGATCCATAGTGGTGGGAAATGGGCACTGGTGGAGGGATGGGTATGTGATCATTGTATAATTGAAACCCAAGCACAAAATTTGTAAGTCTATAACTGTACCTCATGGTGTCTCACTGATAAAAATTTTAAAAAAACAACCCTTTAGTTGTCCCCCTCCCCTTTATAACCTCCATTCCTCATCCCCAATAAACATCTGGTCTCTATTCTGAGTTTTCTTCTTCAGAGATTAGAAGTATAGATAATATCCTGAAAGCTTTCCTCTCCTTCTTATCATCAAGTCCAAGTTTTATAATCTCTGAAAATTATCATTTTCTAAGTATTACTGTTACTGTTTGAGTCTCATTACTATATTCTTCTACCTGGAAAGGTCACTGAGAGGTCACTGTCCTCCCATTGTTCATTGATTTGCTCGAGCGGGCCCAGTAACATCTCCATTGGAGACTTTGTTGTTACTGTTTTTGGCATATCGAATACATCACGGGGAGCTTGCCAGGCTCTGCCGTGTGGGCGAGATACTCTCGGTAGCTTGCCAGGCTCTCTGAGAGGGGCGGAGGAATCGAACTCGGGTCGGCCATGTTGGCTGTGTGCAAGGCAAACGCCCTACTGCTGTGCTATCACTCCAGCCTGGAATATTATATTTATTTTCTAATCGATTCTTCTTCCATTTTACTTATTTTTCATTTCATCTAAAGATATCTTTTCCGAAGGTGAAGTTGATATCAACTTTCTTTACTTCTATTCACCAACACACACAAACAAGAATATGAAGTTTGAGATTTTAAACACAACCTGGAGAAGTCACTATAAGATGTCTATATATTACCTATATATAGGACATATATGTATGTATGTATGTATATATGCATGACAGTAGTTTTGTGCTGTATACAGGGCACCTTGCATTATCTTGACCTAGACACATTTGATTTTTTTTAATTAATTAATTTATTTATTGAATCACCATGGGAAAGGTTACAAAGCTTTCAGGTTTAGGTCTCAGTCATGCAAATATCAAGCACATTTCCCTTTACCAAAACTTATTTTTTACCATGAAGAACCACAATAAAACCCCACCCCCCCATCCCTTCCAGTCCCTGTGGGGCAGATGAATTCTAGTTAACACTCTATCTGCTTTGATTAGATTCATTGTTTCAATAAAAGATTCACCACTATTATTTAGAGTTTACCCCCCCCCCCAAATCAGACATGCTGACAAAGCATTGTGAAGTGATTTGCTTTCTACAGCTGGGTTCAAGAATTATATGTTGGTTTTGGATTTCTGCTATTTTACTTATTGACCTTGGAAGTATTTCTACTGAAAGTCAGATAGTTAAGAAATTGGTTTCTGTGCTCTGGAGTCGTGGCCGTGCTGGAGAGCCGCTAGTGGGGGGCAACTGGTGGCCTCGGTAGGGCGTGAAGGGCGGACCGAAACGTCCCCCTTCCCATGCGGTTTTAGTCACCCCCACACCCCCGGCTCATACCTGCTGTCCACAAGGCTCCCATGCAGCCGCCATCTTTCTTTCCAGAGAGGAGAAGGCGACTGGGGCAACACCCTTTCCCCTCCGGACACACCTGATGGCCTGGATTAACGCATAGTCCGTTCACTTTTCTGCTCCAAGCTGCCGGGTTCTGCATTAAGTCCTTGTGCTTCTGGGGCCGTGGCCGTGCTGGAGAGCCGCTCGCGGGGGGCAACTGGTGACCTCGGTAGGGCGTGAAGGACGGACCGGAACGCCCCCCTTCCCATGAGGTTTTAGTCGCCCCCACACCCCTGGCTCATACCTGCTGTCCACAAGGCTCCCATGCAGCCGCCATCTTTCTTTCCAGAGAGGAGAAGGCGACTGGGGCAATACCCTTTCCCCTCCGGACAGACCTGATGGCCTGGATTAACGCATAGTCCGTTCACTTTTCTGCTCCAAGCTGCCGGGTTCTGCATTAAGTCCTTGTGCTTCTGGGGCCGTGGCCGTGCTGGAGAGCCGCTCGCGGGGGGCAACTGGTGACCTCGGTAGGGCGTGAAGGACGGACCGGAACACCCCCCTTCCCATGAGGTTTTAGTCGCCCCCACACCCCTGGCTCATACCTGCTGTCCACAAGGCTCCCATACGGCCGCCATCTTTCTTTCCAGAGAGGAGAAGGCGACGACACATTTGATTTTTCTCTAATTTTTTTCCTGGATGTTATTCCACTAATACCATTATCTAATTAACTCTAGTTCTTTCAGTCCTAATCTCAGCCAGGATTTCCTGGAGTATGTTTCCCTGATCTTCTTAAATCAATACCCTATTACAGAACCATAATCTATTTTGTAGGTATCATACAAAGTGATAACCTGGGATAGACTAATGACTCAGAAGTTTCACGAACCACTATACTTGTCATCTTTGAGACTAACTTAGGGTGAGCCTCTTGGTCAAGTTCACCATCTCCTTTATGGCTTCCTAATAGGGCAAGTATAGAGGATGTGTTTCAGAGAGGGTAGATAAACAGTAAACAGTTTGGGCTCAGGAACCCAGGCATTTAATCTTACATACCAAGTGTTTTTTTGGAAAGCTAAAAAACACCAGTTGTCATTTTCTAGAATTCACTGGGGTGCTACACTAATACCATGGAATTCTGAATCTGACTAGGTGTTTCCTAAGAAGAAAAGGACAGCCCTGATTGTAGAGGGCACTATCATAGAAACACAGGAAGAACATCCAGAATAATTCACCAATAGTCCTTACAGTGATAATAATTTAAAATTTCTTGGTGTGATTGAGTAATGTTTAGTTTTACCATCAACAAAACAGAACATAAGTGTAGGAAGCATCTGTTTATCATTATAGTATCCATTTTATAAACACATGCACCATGATAGTAGGCATTTATTGAATAATTTTTTAATGAATAATTGAGAGAGCTCTTAAGTTGTCAAAGTATGGTAGAACTGTAGCACTGTTCTCCCATTGTTCATAGATGTGCTCAAGTGGGCACCAGTAGTATCTCCATTGTGATACTTGTTGTTACTGTTTTTGGCATATCGAATACTCCATGGGGAGCTTGCCAGAGTATGGTAAGAAGGTAATAATAGCATCATGATAACGATCATCCTGTTGTTCATCGATTTCCTCAAGCAGGCACCAATAACGTCTTCTTCGTCCTCACTCTTGAGATTTTAGAAAGTGCCATATTCAAGGCTCTTTCCGGGTCAGGAGAATGAGACCCATCATTGTCACTGGTTTTTGGCATACTGAGTACACCATGGGTAGTTTGCCAGACTCTGCCATGCAGGCAGTATACTTTCGGTAGCCTTCTGGGTTCTCCAGAGTAAGAACTAGATAATAAGATATTGCACGGCCACAAATGCTTCCGGGAGCTGGGTTTTATAGTTCTTTCTGGGTCTTGGCCATTGATGGGATTACCTGGCACCGGCGGCAGTTAGTGGGTGTGACACCTACCTACTGGAAGATGGGGGATCTGGGTGGAGGAGGCCCAGTCCTGATCTAAGCAGGCTTGGAGATCTCAGCCCCAGGATAATAGCATAATGCTAGAAAAAATAATTCAAGCATATCTTCTGTGTCTGGGATCAGTTTTCGTGTTCTTATTTATAAAGTCTGACCATTTTTTCTTTCTTGGATCAATAATACTGTGATGTCACCATACAACAAAAATCCACTACCAGTTAACCAAACATACTTTTTTCATAGGAAATCACAACATCATTTTAAAATATGATAAGATTTATGGAGTTAGGGCTTAGTGAGTACTGGACTGCATGAGAGAAGCCCACACTACTGACTGCAATTTCTGGTATTACTGTGTGTAGTCCTTGGCACCACAACAACTGGGAGCCCCCATCTCCTGGACTCTTAACAACAACAATGAGATAATAATATTCACTAGTTTAAAAATTTAATTTAATTTTTCACGATGAAGATATATACATATATATATATTTAAAAAGAGATACACTGAAAAACACTGACTTTAAGTTTTTGTATCAAGACAAATAAGATCTTCATGTCTTCAAAAAACTTTCAATAGAGATGAATGGGTAATATTATCTAAATAGGTAATATGAAATATGGCAAAAAGAAATTTAGAGGTAAAAGACATAGATTGAAAAGTCTTTTGAATACGATGTTTTCATTTGCAACTCATTCTAGGACAGAGGTCAAATGAAATATTTTTGAAAACTAAGAGCAACTGACTTCGTTTATTTTTATTTTTATTATTTTTTTATTATTTTTTAATGAATAACTATGAGGTACAATTACAGACTTACAAACTTTTGTGCTTACATTTCAGTCATACAGTGATTGAGTACCCATCCCTCAACCAGTGCCCATTCTCCACCACCAATGATCCCAGTATCCCTCCCACATCTCCACCCCATCCCCCTCACCTCACCCCGCCTCTGTGGCAGTGCATTCTCTTTGGCTCTCTCTCTCCTTTTGGGTGTTGTGGTTTGCAATTAGAGGCATTGAGTGGCCATCATGTTCGGTCTATATTCTACTTTCAGCACGCATCTTGCCTTAGTTTATGAAGTAGAATGCTAAGCCAGGCTTGCTTTACTATTACCCTTTTATTTATTTTTATAAACTTGTTCACAATAATTTATTACATTTAATATTTTAACACCAATCCCACTTGTTGTATTTCACCCTGGAGCCATTAAGCCCTTCTATAAGAGATTACTAACATGTTGTTAAAGGTTGAGCCTCGTGTGCTTATATAAATAAATAAATAAATGAATAAATGAATGTATTCCCCCCCCCCCAGATTGGTTGCATTCTACTTTAAATTCCATCAAATGTGGTGTTCTACTCTTGGTACATCAGTGGTATAAAGTATGAGATGTTGTGTGGCTGCAAATGTGGCCACACACTCTAGGACTTAACATACAGTTACACAGCAGATTCACTCATGAATAAGGCTCGTTTCAGACTGTGGAGAATGACTGTGAGTTTGGGAGGTTTTTGATTTCTAGGGTTTTTGTTGGGGGCAGGAAGGGCATTCACCTGCCTCACTCTGAGTTGCAGGTGACAGCTTGGTGCGGGGCCTGGAGGCATCTCTGAGACTTGTCATTCTATGTTGCTCTCTTCTGAGAACTTTATTTCTGATTCTATGGATAATGATCATAAATGAGATTATATGACACCAAAGGTGGTTTGTGGGCCTGACTGCCAAGTTACTGGAAACACAGGGAGATGAGGGGAGTACCTTGTTCCCAAATCCTTGTGAACCTGGAGATTTCAGTCACAAGTCCCATATACCTGGGTTTTTCTGCAGAATCACTCATGGGTGAGGCTTGTCTGAGCCTGTGAAGAGTGGCCATGAACACGGCAGTGATTAAGTTCTGGAGTTCTTCAGCTACCAGGGCTCTGCTGGGACAGGGAGGGGAACCCACCCACTCCCCTCTAAGTTGCCCTGGATGGGATAGTACTATTTTATCCTTTAAAAATGTCCTTTGTTTTGGGGCCACATCCAGTGGTGATCAGGACTTTCTCTTACCTCTGCATTCACGAATCATTCCTGGCAGGGCTAGGGGTGCATGGGGATGGAACCTGGGTCAGTTCTGTGCTCTATATGCTGTACTATCCTTTTGGCTACAGTGGTTTATTTTTGAAAATTTATTTGGCTGACAGGGAAGCACAAACACTGAACTTACTTATGCAAAATAACTCTTATAGAAAGAAACTAGGAAAATAATATTAAGTGTTAATGGGAACTGGTTTTCATAGAAACAATTTTTTCTCATTTCTCCTACTGGAATTTATTTCATTGTAAAAAATCAACAATATAACTAAGTAAAAAGATAAGACTCAGAAATGACATTTTTCAGCAAAACTAGTAGAAACCTCACAAGATCCAAAGGCAAGAAGTCATGCACAGAAGATATAATTACATGGCAAGTGAACATATAAAGGGACCTAGACATAGCAGAGTTCAGAAAAATCTATCAAGTATTCACTCTCCTAGAGGGAGGACTTTAATCTCAGAGGAAAGTGCTGCAGAAAAGGGGAACTAATAGATGATAAATGTGGTAGAAGATAAATAGACAAAACTCTTTTAAGAGCCAGACAAAACTTTCTAAAAATAGCTATCACTTGTATTCCTAACTTGTGAGGTCTTTTATGAAGCAGTTGAGTGAGAAAAGCATTAGGTTTCTTCCCAGAATCAGATGACAAGTCACTACATATATACCACTGCACTGTCCTCCCATTGTTCATAGATTTGCTAGAGCGGGCCCAGTAATGTCTCCATTGTGAGACTTCTGTTACTGTGTTTGGCATATCAAATACATCATGGGTAGCTTGCCAGGCTTTGCCATGCGGGCAAGATACTCTCAGTAGCTTGCTGAGCTCTCTGAGAGGGGTGGAGGAATCGAACTTAGCTCAGCTGGGCCGGCTTCACACAAGGCAAATGCCCTACCGCTGTGCTATTGCTCCAGCCTCACTACATATATATTTCATATTATTAAAAAAAAGTTATAATGAGAGCAGCAGAATCAGAAGTCATTGAGTCATAAATGCTTTAAAAACTACTGTCCATCATTACTTCTACAGAACTTTCTAACTCCCTAGGAAAATGCAACTCACTCAAATAGGAATAACATAAAAGTAATACACAGTGGTACTAAAAGAAATATGGAAAAGGACCTTACATATTTCTTGTAAATAATAAAATACACTGAAAACAATGAAAATAAACCAAAAGATTAAAAGCATAGTCACCTCATTAAAAGTAAGAATTAATGAATTAGATATAATGGTAAAGGAAGATCACAAAGCAGAATGATAAGATCTTGGGGGAGGAAATAAAATGAGAAAAAACAGGAGGGTGCTGACAGCTGGGAGATGAAAAATATGAAGTGGCAGAATTGAAGAAAAAGAAGGTAAATTAAGGGACATAAGAGATAAAATTGAGAAAAACAAAAATGTGGCGTAGGGATAAAAATGATGAAGGAATGGAAAGAAATTACATAAAATAAGGATGTATGTTTTACACACACACACACACACACACATACAGAGAGAGAGAACATAGCTGCAACCCTCCCCCCCCCCCCCCAAAGAAAAGTTTAAAATATGCAATTGAGGTGCCAAAGCGATAGTACAATGTGTATGGCACTTGCTTTGCATGCAGCCGCACTAGGTTCAAGCCCTAGCACCTCATATGGTCCCCAGAGCACCTCCAGGAATGATCACCGAATGCAGAACTCTGAACACTGTGGTGTGCGTGGCCCCCAAACAAACAAGAAACCAAAAATATGTAGTTGAATAATTATTTTAATCTTTTATCATTCCATACTCAAAACCTTTGTGGGTTATTTAATATATCCAAAATATATTAAAGACCCTATAGCAAGCCTGTCTCTATAACAAGCACTGAGGCAAGCAGAGGCAGAACTCAACATCTTTGCTTCAGTGGAGTCTTCAGGGACATGATCCTATTGGCAAATAAAACATATGGGTATTAATCAAACCAAAGAACTCTCAGTATTGAAAAAGAAATGAGGCCTTCAATTAAAAGTCAACTTACTGATTGGGAGAAAATTCCATACACCATATATCAGACAAAGGGCTAACAATCAAGATATAGAGAACTAAGAATCAAGAAATATAAAGCACTCTCAAAGTTCAACAACAACAGAGAAGCACAGTAGACACATTTGGATGGTAAACAGGAACATAAAAAGTATTCATCATCAGTGATTTTCAGTGAAATGCAAGTCAAAGCGACAGTGAGATTATCACCTTAACACTAGTGAGAATGAATGGTTTGTATCAAAAAGTCAGAAGCGAAAAGTGGGGATCTGGTGAAAAAAAGGAGTTTGTTGGACTACTGCCTGGTTCATCTTTGGAAAATGGTTTGGAGACCTCCTAAAAATTATAGTAAGAACTCCCATATGACTCAGTATTCTACTCCTGGACATGTATACCCCAAAACATAAAAACATAAATTCAAAAGCACATATACATGCATGTTTATCATGACATTGTTCACAATAACCAAAACTTGGAAACAATAAAAGTTCCAGACAACAGATAAGTGGATAAAGAAATGATGGTATATCTACACAGTGAAATAGTATTCAGCAACTGCAACTCCATACTACTCAGAAAAGATGAAATCTTGGAAGTTTATTGCAACTTGGATGGAATTATAGGGTGTCATGCTAAGTAAATTGAATCAGAAAGTAAGAGATAAATGCTGGATGATGTTGCTCACAGGAGTTCTAAAGAAACAAAGCAAGGGATTAGACAATTCCCAGTAGTAACAGATAATGAAACAGGATCAACAGAAATGAGAACTGAAGAGGTTAAGAGGGTGGGGAGATGGGACGATGGGGTGATGGTAGAATTATCTTGACACATTGGTGGCGGTATTGGTATAGCAGCACTGCAAGTATAAAATGCTTTCAGTATTATTGTAAATGATGATACTCAATAAAAATTAAAAAGAATAATTATCTTAAAATATAATTGAAGAATCAGGTAGAGACTCACAGGAGCAGGAACACAGATTTATATACTGTAGCGTTAGTTTTGATATCCAGCACCATGTGTCGCCCTGGGCACTTGCAGGGTGTAACTCCTGAGCATGACTGGGTATGAGCAAACAGACAAAAATATATATAAAATGATTATAATTTTCTTGAAAGTCTCACAAAACCATTTGGGTTTAGTTTTTTTTCTGAGTAAAATCTAAGTTAATATGTCATTTTTTAAAACTATTAGAGATACATTAAAGATTCTCTTCGTGCTGTTCTGAAGAATTAATTTTTCTAAGAAATTGTACATTTAAATTTCGAATATATTGGTAAGAAGTTTATTTCTGTTGTATTTGTGTATATATTGTTATTTACTGTATATTATCTGGATTCCTTTAATTCTTAATAGCATTTATGTTATGTTTCCTTTATTTTTCTTTGGTGAGTTTATTCTGAGGTTTATCATTGTAATCAATATTTCCAAAGATGAGAAACTGTACAAAATGTTCATGGTGATTTCTTCTGAGTTACTTCTGTTATCCTCTTTATGTTTGTGTGCATTTTACAAAATCTCCGGTAAATGTACATTAACTTTATGAACTTCACAACAATTCATATAAAATGATATAATTTTAAACAAAATAAATGTAGGTTGCATAGGAAATTCATAACTGGTCAAATGACTTCTATACATGACATACAATGATGTCATGAAAGCTTATACATGTTCTATTAAATTCATTCTAGTTTGCTTATATTCTAAAAATATATTTTAAACATCAACCTTGAAAATGATATTAGATCATCTTCAAGACTTAAAATATGATACATCTTTAAAATATTTAAAATTTTGATTCAGATTTAGTGTTTTTCTAATATTGAAAGTGAAACCTTATTAGTAGTTCCAATAACACTTTTAGATGGCTAAAATAGTAACAGACTGCCCTTTCTCTGAAATTCTTTTACCATTTGCTGCAAAATTATAGTAACAAATAATACTAAGATGACCATTAATATAAATTATTTTCCTTATAATTTGCACATATCCAGAACAATAGCAAATGGTGATCCTGTAATAGAAAGACATACCTTGATGATGACATTTAATAAAACTAAATATAATGTTCTACTTTATCATCCAAGAGTGAGAGAAACAAGTCAACATGATTCCATATGAAAATGTCTCAAAATTTTTAGCTGAGTAGAGGCAGGTTGGCATGGTTGAAAACCATGCACATTGATAAGCTAGCACATTGATAAAGTAAGGTGTTCATGCACAAAAATTTCTGATAAAAATGAAAATCCTCATTTCAGCTAAAGTATGGTTCAGACAATTATAGTACACGTTAAGAGAGATGGTAATTTTAAAGTCTAGTTCTTAGAGAACTGTTAAAGGAATGGTTCTTTTAAAGATAAGAAATAAAAAGTTATAGGCTAATAATATTTTTCAGTAAACATTTGATAGTCACTTGGAAGAACAATTAGACTGAATTTACTGTGTTAAAAGAGTGCTAAGAATGGAAACTTGCTTCTGGGGTGAATCACCTTTTCTAGCTAGGGGTCATTTGGTAATATGTATAAAAATCCTTAACATTTTGCCTACTTACTGGCTTAGCTCGTCTATTTTCAGAAATTTCTACTGAGCAAGTACTTAGAGGTTTACTGATATATTTGTAATAGCAAAAGATTTGGTATGTTACTGTTAATAAGAGGAAAAGCAAAACAAGTGTGAAAAAATAGAATCAGAGCAAAAAGAACTAGGGAAAGAGAATAGAACTTAGTAGGACAGAAATTAATGTTATAAGTACAGGGGTGGAAAGAGATGAAGACATTATTAGAAGATTACTAGTCAAAATAAGATTGAATGCAGGCCACTGAGGCAATGGCCCAATTTTTTTGTTAATTAGATGAGAGAATTGTGATTGCTAAAATAAAACTTAGATTGAGGATCTATACTGAAGTGAGGTCAACAAAAATAGCTAACGGTGGGAAATTACTCTTTAGCATTTGAAAATGAAGAAATCTATTACTAGTATGTGTCATATTGCTCGTAATTGCTCGTAATGTTGAAGAAGGAAATTGATTAGATTAGTCTTTAAAGCCACAACAATAGAGGACTTCAAGATGTAGTAATGTAAGGAAATGCTAGTTTTAAGAGTATGCATTCCGCATTAAGAAAAGAGTCCAGATATGAGATTATCTCCATTTAAAAATAAAAGAAAATGAAAAGCAAAAATAATTTCTACAGAATAGTATTCAAACATTTTATCTACTCAAATTTAAATTAATGTATATTTGGGAATACCAAACAGAAATATATCTCTATTCTTTATATAAATATTTCATGTAAATATTTGAAAAATAAAAAATATAACTATGATATGTAGCCATGGCAGAGCCTGGCAAGCTCCCCCTGGAATATTTGATATGCCAAAAAGAGTAACAATAACGGATCTCATTTCCCTGACCCTGAAAGAGTCTCCAATATGGCAGTGTTGGGAAAGATGAGTAAGGAGAGACTGCTAAAATCTCAGGGCTGGGACAAATGTAGACGTTACTGGCGCTCGCTCGAGTAAATCAATGAACAACGGGATGACAGTGATATAGTGATCACTTATCACTTATCACTTAATCCCCGTTATTCATCGATTTATTCGAGCGGGTGCCAGTAACGTCTCCATTCATCCCAGTTGTGTGCTAGCGTAGCCCAATGGTATCTGTTCGTTCTAGGAACATGCAGAGCCTCAAACCGATCATTCAGGGTCTTGACGAAGAAGTCTGACCATCTTATAGGTGGGCGTCCACGTGATCTTTTGATGTCCCGTGGAATCCAATCAGTAATGGCTCTAGTCCAGCGGTTGTCTGTAAACCTCATTACGTGTCCAGCCCATCTGATTTTTGATGTCTTGGCAAATGAGACAGCGTCCCTGATTCTTGAGCGTTGACGAAGATCAGAACTCCGGATTCTATCTCTCATTTGAGTGAATCGTGATATTCCAAGCATAGTTCTTTCGATTCCTCTTTGAGAGACCCGAATAGCGTTCTCATCCTGTTTTCATAGGGTCCAGGTCTCTGAGGCATATGTTAATGCAGGAAGAATAGTGGAATCAAAGAGATGTGCTTGTAGCTGGAGGTTCTTTGTCCTTTTAGTTATTTCTTCAATGCTCTTGAAGGCATTCCAAGCTGCTCTCTTCCTCCTGCGCAACTCAGGTGCCAGGTCATTCATCATGTTGATTTCTCGACCTAGGTATATATAACTGTTGCATTTGGAGATGGTGGTTCCATTGAGAGCGAATGGAGCATCAGGAACAAGGCTGTTTCTCATAAACATTGTCTTCGTAAGATTCAGCTGTAGTCCGACCTTTCCACATTCACGGTCAAAGTCATTCAGCATTTGTGTCGCTTGGCTGATGTTTGGTGTTATTAGAACGATGTCATCAGCAAAGCAGAGGTGGTGTAGTTGCCGACCATCTATCTTCACTCCCATGTTTTCCCATTCTAGTCGTCGCATGATGTTCTCGAGGGTGGCACTGAAGAGTTTTGGTGAAATGGTATCACCCTGCCGAACCCCTCTCTTATATGGATGATTACTTCTTTGTAGAATGGTGAGATTTTGGTAGTGAATCCGCAATAGAGCTCACGAAGGATCCTGATGTATTGAGTTTGTACGCCCTGATTGGCTAGGGCTTCCATGACCGCTTCCGTCTCAACAGAATCAAAGACCTTCTTTAAATCAATGAACGTTAGACAGAGCGGCATCTTGAACTCCCGAGATACCTCAATGAGCTTGGTTATTGTGTGGATATGGTCGATGGTACTGAATCCTTTTCGGAACCCTGCTTGCTCGCATGGTTGTCCTTCATCTAATGTTCTGCTAATCCTATTCAGGATGACTCGAGTGAATAGTTTGTAGATGACAGACAATAGGCAGATTGGGCGATAGTTGCCAATGTCGTGGATGTCTCCTTTCTTGTATAGTAGTACAGTCCTGCTGTTTTTCCATTGGGATGAAACCTTGCATTCAGACAGGTAGTGTGTGAAGAGTCGAGCCAATGTATTGATGAGTACTGATGGTAAGTTCTTCAGGTGTTCAGGTCTGATCTTGTCTGGGCCAGGTGCTCTTTGTTTCTTTACCGACGAGATGGCATGTTGGATTTCGGAAGGGAGAACATTGGGAACGACATATCCATCATGTGGTATGTGGTATGTGGGCAAGTGGATGTGGCTATTAAAGAGATCTGAGTAGAAGTCATGAATAATCTTCTCAATTGCCCTTCTGGAAGATGTGATAGATCCATCATGATGTCGGAGGGCAGACATCTTGGTTTTGTAGTTGGTGAAGGACAGGCGGGCATTACAAATGTTTTTCCCAGCTTCTGCTGCATCTACCAGTACTGCTGCTCTCCTGTTTTTGAGGTCATCCTTGATGGCTTCTCTGCACTGTTTTGCTAGTTTGGATGTTCGCTTGTGGTTGCCTGAGGCAATATAGTGATACAGTGATGATATGTAGCATACTTTATAGCCACGGATAATTTTTTTTTTTATTAGTGAAGCAACATGAGGTACGGTTGTAGATTTACAAATCTTTGTGCTTGGGTTTTGGTCATACAATGATCAAATACCCATCCCTCCACCAGTGCCCATTTTCCACCACCATGGATAATATCCCCCCCTCCCGCCCCCCCCCCCCCACCCTGCCTCTGTGGCAGGGCATTCCCTTTTGTTCTCTCTCTCCTTTTGGGTGTTGTGGTCTGCAAAAGAGGCATTGAGTGGCAAACATGTTCAGTCCATAGTCTACTTTCAACATGCATCTCCCCTCCTGGGAGGATCCTCCAAACACCATTTATTTGGTGCTCCCTTCCCTATCTGAACTGCCCTTTCCCCTAGAATACCCGGGTGGCCTCTAAGCTATGGAGTAATCCTCCTGGTGTTGATCTCATCTGTTCTTGGGTATTAATCTCATATTTTGTTACTTTATATCCCCCAGATGAATGCAATCTTTCTATGTCTACTTTGATGACATTCAGTATTTCAACACCAGACCCACCATTATTATTTGAGATTTTACCCCAACACTCAGATCTGCTGAAAAGGCAACAGTAGACAATTTGTGTTCTATTGCTGGTTATGAATAACATATGATGTCGGGTGGCTGCAGTTAGGCCATGTGATTTTGAAATTCTGAAATTTTAATACTTAAATCTGGAGGAATTTCTGCCAAAAGCCACTGGGTTTTGAGATTTGCTCCTAGTCTCTGGGATAATGGCCATTGAGCAGCTTGAACAGGAGCCAGAGAGGCCATTTATGGGCGATGACTTGGGGTCTTGTTGGGGTGGGGAGAACAGGCCTGGCTCCACCCCCATCCTGTGAGGCCCAACAAGTTTCGTTACTGTGGACCCAGACCTGACTGTCCAATGGCCTCTGGATGACGGCCACAGAGCTGCCAAGGGGGAGTAGGTGGAGGGACACCACCCTTTCCCCCCTGGGGTGGCCCGGCGACAGTAACCTACCGCGTAGTCCGGACGCATTTCTGCCAAAAACCACTGGGTTTCGAGATTTGTTTCTGAGTCTCTGGGATCATGGCCATTAAGCAGCTTGATCCAGAGCCAGAGAGGCCGTTCATGGGCGATGACTTGGGGTCTCATTGGGGTGGGGAGGACAGGACCGGCTCCCCCCCCCAACCCGTGAGACCCTGCATGTCTCGTCACTGGGGGCCCAAACCTGACTGTCTGATGGCCTCTGAAGGGTGGCGGCCACTGGGCTGCCAGGGGGAACAGGCCAAGGCATGAAACCTATTCCCACCTGGAGTGGCCCAGCACTGTTAACCTACTGCAGGGACTAGACGCATTTCTGCCAAAAGCTGCTGGGTTTCCAGATTTGTTTCTGAGTCTCTGGGATCATAGCTATTAAACAGTTCAATCAGGAACCAGAGAGGCCATGCCTCCAATTATATAGCTGAGCCGGAGGTGGTTTGTGGGTGTGTTTCCCACATACCTAACTTTTGGCCGTTTACTTTCTTGGTAAACTTTGCCCCAAGTTTTTGGGGTCTGGCCAAAGGCACAGCAGCAACTTTGGGGTATCTGAAAGTCTGAAGGCGCCATCAGGCTGCCGATGCACTCACCTCGCAGGTACAGATTGACCTGCTGGTGGCACCATACCCCCTTATTATGCATGATATTTTATTTAAATTAAAAAATTATTTTGTTTTGTTTTTGGGCTATCTACAGAGATACTCAAGAGCTACCCCTGGTTCTACATTCAGGAATTCCTCTTGGTGGTGCTTAGGGGACCATATAGGATGTCAGAAACTGAATCTGAGTCAGCTGTGTGGAAAGCAAGCACCCTATTCACTGTACTATCTCTCCACTCCCCCCCCCCCCAAATTTTATTAGGGGCTATTCTGATGATGTTTACTCAGTCTACACATTGCTCCCTGATATTGGGCTGGTGAAATGTGGTATCAAGAATCAAACTCTGGGCTATGCACAGGATAGGCATATGCTTTACTGCCTGAGTATATTGTTGTTACCTGCCTTGTCTTCTTTTTGCAGACTTTAGGGACTTTCAACATGAAAATTATTTGTATTCTCTCATTCATTCATTTTCTGCCCAAGGATTCCAATTGAGGATAATAGGTGGCTAGAGCTCATCCCAGCAGCTCAAGACATAAGCTTGTCCACCAGTCCTGTACCATTGCACCACCCACACACCCATCTCGCTGGGACTTGAACAATGGAGCCATGCCAATGAACTGATACTGCACATCTTTGGAATGTGCAAAGAAGAAATCAAGTTCCTGGGAAAACCCATGGGAACATAGGGAGAACACTCAAGTTCCATACCAACGGTGCCCCGGGTACTAGCTGACCTCTATTTATTTATTTTAAATCATCAAGTTATAAAAAGTGTGTGGGATTTATTTTAAGGACCTTCCAAACAACACAGGGAGCTTAGGAATTAATTACTTCCACCCATACTTGCTCAACCCCATGTCTCATCATCTAACTGATGCATGCCCTGTGTAAGCTCACTCACCCTCAGTCTGTTTATTTATTTTTTGTATTAACTTCAGATGAAGTTAATACAGAAAAGGATGAAGGAGACGTTACTGGGGCCTGCTCGAGGCAATCGATGAATAACAGGATGCTTTGTGACTTGATTTGTGATTGTGATTAACTTTAGAAGAACCTAACAATTTTTAAATTGGTTCACAACCACTGATACTAAAGGGAAGAGGGATGGGCCATTGCTGGCCATGCTTTACCTGATTGATTGGACTTAGCAGTGTGGCATTCAGAGGCCACGCAGACTGTCCCATCAGGGAGCACGGCAGTACCCAGGATCAAATGTGGCTTCTCATCTGCTCAATATGTGGCCTATCAATTAAGCTTTCTCCAGGGCCTGACATCTTAAGCTCCAGAATAGTAAGTTTGGCTGCCTTCGTTTTTCTTTTTCACTGGAGAATGTTGACTAATCTGATATCTTAAGATATATAGAAATATCTTTACATTTTTTCTTTATTGTTTCTGTCCTAGTCTGAACCACAGCATCTCTTGTTTGTATCATTATCATAACTTCCAAACTAGTGAGTGAATAAATGATTGCTGCCCACAGGACATATTCAATTGGGAGTTCTACAAGTGGTAGCTTCTGCAGATATCCTGGATTTAAAATGTTTAAAATGACACCATTTTATTCATTCAGAATATGCTTTCTCTTGTGTTATCTATCTCCATGGGAAGTACTGACCAATTTTTCTGCAAACCATAAATCAATCATCATTTCTATTTTTCTCTTCACACCTCAGCCACTTAATACCCAAATTTGGGTGATAAGTATCAAATTCTCCAATATATTTATCCTTATATTTTTTTCTCATAAGGCCCAGGGATGTGATTCAGTGAGAGTACTTGCTTTGCATGTGCGAAGCTGCAAGTTCCTTCTCCAGCATTGCTTCACATCCTTGGGATCCAGTAATCCTGGCAGTGATCCCAAAGGGATCCCTGGAGTAATCTTCTCAATGCAACCAAATGTGTAAGTCCTAGATATCAAAATATTAATAAATGGAGGAGAAGGGGAAAAAACCTCTTCCATCAGTACTTCTCTGCATTTCCACACAGTGAGAGGTCCTATAGGAGAGAAGTCTTATTTTCTCAACTTTGCATTCCCAGTGCCTAATGCATTTAGTGCTCATATGCACTTGAACTAAAAGCTGTATTGTGTATTTTCAGAAGACATTTTCAATATACAAGGTTGGGAAAAGTGATTAGTGGTTGGGAAAAGTGGTAAGACAAAAGAAACTGGACTACTATCTTACACTATACACAAAAATCAATTCAAAAGGAATTAAAGATGTCTATTCTAGACCAAAATCTATGAAATACATAGAGGAAAATAGAGAAAGACTCCATATGATATTGACTTTGAAGTTCTTAACAAATAAATTCTATTACAAAGAAAATAAAAGCAAAGATAAGCTAATGGGACAACATCAAGTAAAAAAGTGAAAGAAACTTCAGCAATAGTATAGCAGGCAGGACACTTGCCTTACAAGTGACTGATCTGTATTTGATCTCTGGGACACCATATGGTCCCCCCAAGTCCACCAGGAGTGATCTTTGACTCAGAGTGAGGAGTAAGCCCTGAGCATTACTGGGTGTGGCTCCCAAACCAAACCAAACCAAACCAAACCAAACCAAACCAAACCAAACCAAACCAATTCACTATATGATCTTGTAATTCCATTCCTTGGCATCTACCCTAAAGACATAAAAGCACCAATTCATATATATATATCTCCTCCTGCCCCTGTGCCTGGCTGTCCTTGCCGGGGCCCCTTGGAGGGGAGCGGGTTGAGTTTCCCTTCCCGCCCCAACCAGGGCTCTGGCAGCTGAAGACCTCCAGGACCAGCCACCACCATGCTGAGACCACTCTCCACACGCATGAAGGTACCAGCAGAGGAACAAAGGCATGTGGGTCCCGGGGCTGAGATTTCCAAGCCTGCTCGAATTGGGGGCTGAGCATCCTCCACCCAGATCCTCCATATTACAGTAGGCAGGGATCACACCCACCAACTGGCCCCCTGACGCCGTGTAATCCCATCAACGGCCAAGACCCAGAGACTATAAAATGCAGTTCCCGGAAGAATCTTATTATCTCATTCTTACTTTGACAACCTGGCAGGCTACCTACCATATATAACCTGCCCACACGGCACAGTCTGGCAAACGTCCCGTGGCGTACCCAATATGCCAGATACCAGTAACAATGATGGGTCTCATTCTCCTAACCCTGAAAGAGCCTTGAATATGGCACATTTTAAAAAATCTCAGGGCTAGGATGTAGGAGATGTTATTGGGGCCTGCTCGAGGCGATCGATGAACAACAGGATGGTCGTGATCATGATCGTGATATATATGCACCTATATACACATATTTATATTTGCATTTTTTACAGTTCATCCCTTTTATTTCTTTATTTACCAATATGAGTGTGGTCCTCCAGCTTTACCCTTCTCCTTCTGACTACTTTGCTTAATACAACACCCTCTAATTCCATCTAAACTGAAATATTGTATCTTTTATTTTAACTGAGTAGCTTTCTATTATGTATATCTTCCAGTTTCTTTGTCCACTCATTTGTCATTAGACATTTTGGGTTGTTTCCAGATTATCATGACTGCGGTAAATAGTGGTACAACTAACATCAGTACTTGTTAATTGGACTCCAACAATAGAACTGAAGTGATCAAGTAGGGTAGGGAGGGATGGTGCAGACTAGAAGGACATAGGGACAGTTCTGGAGGGTTTGGACACTTTGATGGTAGTGTAGGTGCAGTGACTTTGTACACCACAAGCATAAGCATTCATACTGATATAACTGTTTAATGGTAAAATAATAATAATTAAACAAAGTTGTATTATGCAAGCCAGAGCAAAAGCACAGCGTGTAAAATGTGTGCCTTTCACACAGCTGACTTGGGTTTAGTCCCCAGGACCCCATATGGTTCTCTAAGCCCTGCCAGAAGTGATCCCTGAACCCCACGAATATGTCCTTCCCAATTAAAAAAAGTAGAATTATATACAATTAAGGACATAAAAATGTGTATATAACATAAATTGCAAATTTTCAAACTATTTTACTTATAGACATTGAAGGAGAACTCAAGAGATATAAATAATTGATGTTTTACTATAAAATAAAAATTTAAATAAAAAGCAGCAAATATGCAATCTATAAGCAGAAAAGTCTAGATGCTATGGTTCAAAATCATTTAAAATAGAATGAAATTATTTAAATGGATAGTTTAAATAGTCTAATAGCTTAAAAAACTATTGCTGTCTCAGTACATTCACATAATGAAAATTACCATATTTTCAAACTTGATTTAGATGATAAATGATGTACATTTACCAAGCATTGTTTTATGCCGTATGTATAAATTAACTCATTTAATACCACAACCCTGTGATAGACATTGTTATTATATATTACAGGGATCCCAGGACAGTAATATGTTAAATAAATTAAGGAAGTTGCATAATCAGGAAAGCATACACTGTAAATACAGCTGTCTGACTCCAGAGCTGTGCTTACACATCCTAGAACTAATGATTTAAAAGTGAGCTGCTGACAATGAAGTTGCTCTCTTCACTAATTTACTAATTATACTGGCTCTCTTTATAACTATTGCAATAGATAGAATTCTGGTTCCCATGATCTCTACCCTGATGTTATGACTGTGAACAGATGATGCTTTGCAGATGCCAGTAACTTTTGGGCTTTGGAGATACTTCAAAGGAATGAAGCATATATATTGCGTGTACAAGGCTCCAAGTTCCATCCTTAGCACCTCACGAACCCCTGGCACTTCCAGGGTTCCCTCCCCCAGTACCACCAGGTTTAAAGAACACTGTTTTGCTGAGTATCACTGTGGATCCCACCACTAACCTCCCCCTCCAAACAAAAGAGCTTTATGTTTTATATATTTTACAACAACAAAATAAAATTTAAACAAAGTAGAGCTTTCTCTAGGCTGAGGGCAGAAAAAATTATCCACCATAGAAAAGATTAAGAGCATAATAAAGAGTATATATGGTGTTTGTTGGTTTGAAGATGAAGGCAATTTAATTGCATGACCTCAAGCCATTCAGCCAATCAGCTGATGCATCTGGAAGATGACTTCCCTAGATCATCAGGATAAAATCCTAGGACAGAAGACATTTCTACTTCCAATTGAGGAGATTTTGAGCATGGTTCCTCTGCTCCAAAACTTCTGAACCATAGAATGTTCATGTTCTAACCTCCTTACCATTTATTCTCCAGCAGTACTCTGAACTGGCAGATCAAATATTATGATATTGTGGTATCTATTTTTCTGTCCCTCCATTCACATTTTGACTTCCTGTCTTCTACCTGTGACCCAATCTCCATCCATTCATCTATCCATCCATCCATCTTTATATCTACTCACCCATCTATCTATTCGCACATATAAGGTGTTTTCTAGGCACTACGTTTGACAAAGTTCCTGCAGAGGATTACTCTATTTCAGGTAAATCTACCCACAATAACAATACCCTTAAAACTGAACATTTCTCTCAATATCCAAAAGTCCATGGCTTTCCTATATGCAAGCAGTGAGAGAGAAGAAAGTGACATGAAAAAAAAATCCCATTTACAATTGTACCCCAGAAAATCAAGTACCTAGGAATCAGCTTAACTAAGGAAGTAAAGGACCTGTACAAAGAAAACTATAAAACATTACTTCAGGAAATAAAAGAGGACACGAGGAAATGGAAAGATATCCCCTGATCATGGATCGGGAGAATTAACATTGTCAAAATGGCAATACTTCCCAAAGCATTGTATAAATTCAATGCAATCCCTATTCAGATGCCCATGACATTCTTCAAAGAAATGGAGCAAACATTCCTGAAATTTATATAGAACATTAAGCCCCCATGAATGGCTAAAGCAATTCTTGGGAAAAAGAAAATGGGAGGAATCAACCTCCCTAACTTCAAACTCCACTATAAAGCAGTAATAATTAAAACAGTATGGTACTGGAACAAAGACAGAGCTGCGGACAATGGAACAGGGTTGAATATACTGATATCTACCCCCAAGCATATGATAATTTAATCTTTGATAAAGGAGCAAGAAATGTGAAGTGGAGCAACGAAAGCCTATTTAACAAATTGTGCTGGCAAAACTGAATGGCCACATGCAAAAAAAAAAGGGGGGGCTCAGATCTCTGCCTAACACCATGTACAAAAGTAAGATCAAAATGGATTAAAGACCTCAACGTCAGACCAGAATCCATAAGGTACATTGAGGAAAAAGTTGGCAAAATCCTCCATGACATTGAAGTTAATGATATCTTCAAAGATGTCATGCCACTGGCCGAGCAAGTGAAAACAGAGATAGACAAATGGGACTATTTTAAACTAAGAAGCTTCTGCACTTCAAAAAAAAAAACACTTCAAAACCAAAATACAAAGACAGTCTACAGAGTGAGAAAGGATATTTGCCCAATATACATCCAGCAAGGGGTTAATATCAAGGATATATAAAGTACAGGTTGAACCCCACAAGAAGAAAACATCTAACCCCATCAAAAAATGGGGCGACAAAATGAACAAAAACTTTCTCAAAGAAGAAATACGAATGGCAAAAAGGCACATGAGAAAATGCTCTACATCATTAATCATTAAGGTGATGCAGATCAAAACCACAATGAGATACCATCTCACACCTCAGAGATTGGCCCACATCCAAAAGAACAAAAGCAGCCAGTGCTGGTGCGAATGTGGCAAGAAAGGGACCCTCCTTCACTGCTGGTGGGAATACCGACTGGTTCAGTCCTTTTGGAAAACAGTATGGATGATTCTCAAAAAATTAGAAATTGAGCTTCCATTTGATCCAGCAATACCACTCCTGGGAATGTATCCCAAAGAGGCAAAAAAGTATAGTTGAAGTGACATTTGCACTTGTTTGTTCATTGCAGCACTCTTTATAATAGTCAGAATCTGAAAAAAAACCTGAGTACCTGAGAACAGATGATTGGTTAAAGAAACTTTGGTACATCTACACAATGGAGTACTATGTAGCTGTTAGAAAAGATGAAGTCATGAAATTTGCATACAAGTGGTACTACATGGAAAGTATCATGTTAAGAGAAATGAGTCAGAAAGAGAGGGATAGACATAGAAAGATTGCATTCATCTGGGGAACATAAAGAAACAAAATAGGAGACTAACACCCAAGAATGGCCAAGATTAGTACCAGGTATTTTACTCCATGGCTTGGAGGCCAGCCACACATGCTAGGGGAAAAGGGAGCTCAGATAGAGAAGGGAACACCAAATAAAGGGTGTTGGGAGGATCCTCCCAGGGTGGGAGAAGCATACTGAAAATAGACTATAGACCGAATATGATTGCCACTCAATGCCTCTTTTGCAAACCATAACACCCCAAAGGAGAGAGAGAACAAAAGGGAATGCCCTGCCACAGAGGCAGGTTGGGATGGGGGAATGGGGAGTGGGAGGGATACTGGGATCCATGGTGGTGGAAAATGGGCACTGGTGGAGGGATGGGTACTTAATCTTTGTATAATTGAAACCCAAGCATAAAAATTTGTAAGTCTACAACTGTACCTCATGGTTTGTCACTAATAAAAATTTAAAAAAAGAAAACATTTCTCAAATTATTCTGTTTTCAAATTAAGCATTTTTTGCGGGGGGGGGACACACATGACACTCTTTAGGCATCACACTTGGCTCTGTACTTGGGGGGCCATGTGTAGTACCAGGATTCAAACCATTGTCATGCTCACAACTGCATGTAAGGCAAGTATCTTAACCTCTACACTCATCTCTCTTTCCCAAATTATTCGAAGTTTATAACTCTAAAGACATTTTAATGTAAAATTATAAAGTAGAAGGGATGACAAAAAATGTTAGTTTTTAAGGGAAAAGTATGCAGTTTAAAGATTTAGTAATTTAAATTTGGTAGTTTTCTTTATCTCTTTTGGAGACACAATAAAATCTAAGGACTATTCTCCAAGTCGGGTGAATACAAACATTTCCCTTCCCACTTAAAAAATAAATCTTTTGATCAAAGGCAATAATATGACAGAACAAAAACCATGATGTACTTTTGAATGCAGTCTTCTGTTTTACAACAACTGGTATTGTCAACAACATGCTGTCTGACTTCACTTGGTCACATTCCACAGTTCAAAAGCTGTTTTCCCATATTGCTCTCTGACATCAAGTTTTCTTCGGCTAAAGGATTTATGAAGCTGAGAAAGAAAAAGATTGCTTCATTCAGCTAGCCAAAGCTATTCCATTTATGATAAGCCATTTGGAAAAGCTTACAGTCTAGAAAAGAACATTTTTTTTTCTTTTTGGGTCACACCTGGTGGTGCATAGGGGTCACTCCTGCCTCTGTATTTAGGAATTACTACTGGCAGTGCTCAGGGGATCATATGGAATGCTGGGAATTGAAGTCAGGTTGGCCTTGTGCAAATGAAATGCCCTACCTGCTGTGCTATCACTTCTTCCCCTAGAAAAGAACTTTTGAGAAAAACTTAAGGCAATCCCACCCCCCCCAAAACTATAAACAGGTTTTCCCCTGGGGCCTTCATGAAAGGCTATTGCCTGCGTTCAGCCAGGAAGCAGAATAGATGGGATTGGACTTTGATTTCTAAAATATTCTTGCTTTAAGAGAATGTTGGAGGGCTACAGTGAGGGCTAAGGGTATTTCATAACTCAAATGCAGAAGCATAAGGCATACTCATTCACCCAGTTCAAGTGTTGGGGACTGCAGATATTTAAATCCAAGAATTCACTGACCTCTAAATAAATAAAAATCAATTAGAACAATGCTGTCCAATAGAACTTTCTGTAATGATGGCAATGTTTTATCTGGGTTGTCCAGATGGTAAACACCAGTGACATGTGGCTACTGAGCATTAGAAATGAGGCTATTTTGATGGAGAAAGTGAATTTCTATTTTTACTGAACTTTAATTACTGTAAATTTAATAGTCAGACTTGGCCAGTTGGGTACCATATTGGTGGCACAGAACTAAACTATTTGCTTTAGAGGGACCCCAGGGACTATCTGCCCTCATTTCACCAAACAAGGCAATTTTCTTCATCACTGACCCATTCATCTAGCCTCTCATTATATATTTTTGTTTGCTTGTTTGGAGGCTCACCAAGAGGCCTTCACAAGGTCCAGGGGCCCTACTACAGCAATTCTCAAGCAGACGTGTGGTTTAATGCAAGGGTTTAGGGATGTGTTGTTACTCAGGCCCTGTGGCACCAGGAATTACCTGGGCTTGCTGGAGGTGCTTGGGACCCTCCAGAACCACAGAAAGTGGTTTTCAGGAACTCCAGGGCTGTATTCTGTAATACTTAGGGCACAATGTGATGGTGGGAACTGAACTGGGGGTGGCCACATGCAGGTTTGTGCCTTAGCGCATGTTTTATCTCTTAAAGTCTTGTTAGTGAAAAAAAAAATCTCCCCAATCTAATAGGTATATAATGTTGGATTATTGTTGTTTTAGGGTGTAAAAGTCACCCACTCATCATTCCTTAGTGCTCTCATCTGAGTTGCTCTTCCCCTCCCCCCCATTTTTTTTTCTTTTTGGGTCACACCCAGCGATGCTCAGGGGTTACACCTGGCTCTGCACTTAGGAAATACTCCTACCGGTGCTCGGAGGACTACATAGGATGCTGGGAATTGAAACTGGATTGACCCTGGGCAAAGCAAATGCCCTACCCGCTGTACTATGGCTCCAGCCCCTCTCCACTTTTGTCATACTTTGAATCTGTTGGTCTCCCAGAGTGCTGCAGCATCATCTTAATGCTGTCAGTGCACAGGACTGCCAAGCCAGCCTCAGCATCCCACCAGCCCCGGTCCGCAGGCCTGCTGTGGAGCTAAGCGCACAGCTGCACGGAAACGGAGTCTGCATCCTCTCACGGGTGGTGTTCTGGTGTCTTCTGCTCTTTCCAGGTCTGGGTAACCCCACCGCAGGTCAGGAGACTGATGCGCTGCTTCTCAACCTCACACATTTACTTGTCTTTGGAAATAATGCCGGGGGTGGAGGGGTGGGGGTGGGGATCAGTCACTTGGGCTTTGAAGTTAGACCATATCCTACCCCTCCACGAAACTTGAGAATATTAGAAAAATACGTTCCATACCATCTTGTCGGACACTCAGTCATGTTCTTCATTTACTGATTCTCACCAACACTGAGGGTTAGAAGTGACTCTGTTTCTTTCCCCAAAGTGGTCTTTGCCTTTCCCACATTTTTCTAGCTATGTGTCCTAGAGATCAGCCTGAAACAAAGGGGCGCTAACTAAATCGTGGTTGAATGAAAGACTCGTTGAGAGCGGCAGATCTATTAAATCATATCACAAATTTTCACTGTACACTTGTGGTGAGATAAAGCAAAAGAACTACATATTATGATAATTAGGAAGATTCATCACTGGTTGAAGCTAAGAAATACAGTGCTATATTCATCTATTAGTCTAATTAAATGAGATTAAATTGGCATAGTTTTATTTTAGTGAATGCTTTCATTTCTTAGTTACAGGTCCTGGTTAAGTGAATAATTAACTTTTTTATGCATAAGGAGGGTTTATAAAATATTGAACCAAGAGAAAATGGAGGCTGTAGAACATATTAAGACTGCATCCATTAATTTAAATTAACTTCATCTGGGCTAAAACAAAGAGGAGAGAGCATTAAATAAGAGCTCATTCGAACATGGAATTATCTGTGATAAGATACCTATACTCAGGAAAAATCCAAAATGAACTGAGAAGTAGAATAATTAAAACTATATTGGGGGGCTGGAGCAAGAGCACAGCGGGTAGGGCGTTTGCCTTGCACACAGCCAACCAAGGTTCGGTCTCTGGCATCCCATATGGTCCCCCAAGCACCGCCAGGAGCAATTTCTGAGTGCAAAGCCAGGAGTAACCCCTGAGCATTGCTGGGTGTGACACAAAAATGAAAAAAATAAATAAATAAAATAAATTGGCTTCTTAAAAAAAACTATATTGACTTTTAGACTCATAACCAAGTATGGTAACATTTATGCTTGGATTTCAAAAGTATGATTATTCTATATTGTGATCTGTTGTTTAGAAATTTGATTTCAATTGCACTAAGGTTTCCTGACAGCAATATCCATGCATTGGCAATATGTGAGCATATTTAAACTCACAACATGAATGCTTTGTACTATTATATAATTCACCTAATTTCGTGATAGTTTCATAGGCAATCAGGAAGCATTCTGAAGATAGATCTTAAGGGAAACATATCTTTTCCTTTGAACCTGGAGCAGCAATTTAACAAATAATAAATTGTTGAACATCCCAGTTATTTAGTCAGCATTTTGAGAATTATGAAGTTCATGTACCACACTGAATCCTGGTGCACACAGTGCCCGAGAGAGAGCTAGATGGTCTCCCAAAAGGCAGGAATAGACAAAAACAGAGATCTTTAGTTTACTTCATCATCATTTCAGTAAAATTGTGTCTTGTGGAAGTAAACATCTCAAAACTAAGCAAAGAATATTAAGTAAGCAGACAGAGTATTTATATCCCCCCCCCTTTTTTTTGGTTTTTGGCCATACCTCACAATACTCAGGGATAACTCCTCGCTCTGCACTCAGTAATTGCTTCTGGCAGTGCTCAGGAGACCATATAGGTAGCTCGATATTGAACCAGGGTTGGCCATGTGTTCGGTAAGTACCATACCTGTCTTATTTCTCTGGCTCCTTTGAATATATTTTAATGCTTGTAACTAGAGAGGTAAGACAGCAAATAAGGGGCTTGCCTTGAATGCTGCTGATTTGGATCCCTGGCACAACAAAGAGTTCTCCCAAGCACTGCTAGGAGTAAGCCCAGAGCACTGTCAGTTGCAGCCCCAAAATGAAAAAAAAAATACAATATTGTAGTCAGCTACAAACAGGTTGATGGTCCCAAGGGGCCAAAGTTCTTTTCATAAATACAAATGAATAAGCAAAGGCAGTCTTAAGCAATGGTTCTATTGCAAATTGAATATGATTTTACAATTATACAAAATATTATTGCTCTATGACAATTTGACATTTACATTATTAAAATTAATTCTCATGAAGAAACAAGAGCTCATGAGATGACCAAAGAGAACATTTGCCGAGTAGAAGTTACCGTCCATTTTGTGTAAAACAATGACATGAAACAGTTAACTCAGGATAGGCTGGAGCGATAGCACAGCGGGTAGGGCGTTCGCCTTACAAGCGGCCAACATGGCCGACCCGAGTTCGATTCCTCCGCCCCTCTCGGAGAGCCCGGCAAGCTACCGAGAGTATTCGATATGCCAGACACAGTAACAACAAAGTCTCCAATGGAGACGTTACTGGGCCCGCTCGAGCAAATCGACAATCAACGGGAGGGCCTTTACCTTTACCTTACCTTACCCTGGAATAAGGAATATATATTAGACATAGAGTTCTAAAAGTTTCTAGATCTGCTTATCACTCATTTCTCTCCTTTTTCGCTTCTTTATCTTTCTGTCATCATTCATAATAACCTGGCATCTCTTCAGCATGGTGCTTCAACCTGGTGCTGCAGGAAGGGCAGTAGACTAGGGACAAGGGTCCGGTGTCTCTTTGGGCTATATTAAAGAAAATAGAAAGCTGACAAATGTTTGTCAAGCTAAGAAGCATTCTTAATTTGGTGGTAACCCAAGCAGTGCTTGGGAATAGGGAGGTTGGGGGACTATTCCTGACAACTCTGACCAGTCTAAGAAATTCAAATGCTGGGGCTGGAGCCCTGCCATACTGGGGACTACCCAGCGGTGTTCATGGATTTCCAGGACCACCCCAGTACTGCTTGGGTGAAGCAGTGCCTCCAAGGTCAGGGCAGTGATAGGGATGACCACAATCTCAGGTGCAGGAATTGAACTCAGATCCACTGCTATTGGTCTCCAGTCTCCAAGATATGATTCTCCAGAGTGGGTCAGTTGGAAATCTGTTACCACACCTAATTTGTTTTTTATGAGGTACAGGCACCAAACTTCCATGGGAGAATGGCTAATAAAATTCAACACAACTTGAACAGATAACTAACATTCTTTGAACTTTAAAAGGGTGTTCTGAGACAGAAAGATGGTACAGTGAAGTGGTTAGGACACTTGTTTTGCATGTGGTTGACAAATGTTTGATCCTGGGCACCATATCCCAAGGCACATATACCATTTTCTATGCCCCAAAAGCCACCAGAAGTAACCCATGAGCTCTATTGCATATGGCTCCCCAAAACAAACCAGCCTTCCAGAAAACAAAACAAAATAGGTTTTCTGAGATATCAAGAGTAGATACGGTCCTTTCCTTGCTGCAACGAAACTCTGATACAGGGCAGTGTGCGGGGGAGTAGGACAGAATTTGGACTTGAATACTCCTATTCTTGCTTAAGTGAGCATGAATCTGCTTTCAGTTTTTTATATATATTTTGATTTATATGAATGAGGAATTCCATAATTAGAAAACATAAAAGGCACTGAACTGACTTTTCAAGTCTTTCCCAAACCTGCTTATATTGACTACATGCTTATAAAGAGTTCATAAAGAATAAAAGCATATTGAGATGCACTTTCTAGAAATACTTCCATTGTTCCTGCTTTTGTACACTCCATATTTTAGAAGCCCAGGAGTATCAGTTAACATTACCAGGGTCCTTAGCTTTAATGATTTGGAAATAGCTTCCCATTCCAAATTCTATAAAAAGACATCTACTTAAAAAGTAAAGGTTCAGGTTGGAGCTATAGTACAGCAGTAGGTGCTTGCCATCCATGTGGCTGACCCATGTTTAATCCCCAGCTCCACAATGGTTCCCTGAGCCCCACCTAAAATTATTCCTGAGTGCAGAGTCGGGAGTAAGTCCTGAATACAGCTGGGTATCCTCCCAAAATAAAGAGAAATAAAAATAAAGGGAATAAGAAAGAAGAAGAAAGAGAAAAGTGGAAAAAACGGCTACACCCAGTTCTCTTTTGTTAAATAAGGTGCAGAGGATGGGGAGATGTAGTAGGAGTATAATTAATCTCATATATCTGATTTCTAAGGTGGATCTTAGTTACATGAAGTTACATGAAAAATCTTATCATACCTGTCTCGGAGCCTTGGTATGATATGCGATAGACAGAGCACAGAACACAGAGAAGGGTAGCATACCAATAAAAGCTCTCTGCAAGCAAGTACAACTTGGAGGAGAACTGGTTAGCTATTTGAGAAATAGAAACTAATAAGAATTGGTCTTGAGATATTTTTTTAAGCTGTGTGAATGTCAAAATATGTATTTTTTAAAGCATGAAAGCTCATAGGAGACATTTCTGATTGATTGTTCAGTTCATGAGATCATCCAGCATGAAATAAATATTTCTTTGTCCGTGTAGTGATTGCATAAGTCAAACACAGCAAAGAGTCCTACACATCAGATTTTGGCCTATGCATCTGATTTTTCATAAACCTCATCACACACCACTCAAAAGGTTCTTGTTTCTGGTAGATTTGTTTCAACTCCTTTGTGGAAGTCTTAGAGAGAAGGCAGCAAGCAGGAAAACCAGCTATTTATAGGCATTTTGACTAAAAGTGTCTGCTCAGCGTGCCATGGAATACTTCCAAGAGGTGGGAGAACAGGAAATGATCTAAAATCAACGAGAAGGTTGGAGGAGTGTTAAGGGGGAAAGATTTCATATGGGAGTCATTTTCAGAAAGCTCAGGTTTCATTTGCAAATAAGTGACAGTTACTTTTTCTGACACCCCCTGAATTACCAAAAAACTCAGCTAAACTTTTCTACGAAGTTAATGAAAGGGGCAGATTGGGAGGGAAGAGGGAGAGAAATAGAGATAGAGATAGAGATAGATAGGTAGATAGATAGATAGATAGATAGGGAGAGAGTAAGAGAGAGGGAAAGAGAGAGAGGGGGAGAGAGAGGAGAGGGCACATAAGTTCTTTGAGGATTATAATAGTTTGGACCCTTATTCAACTCCTGGGCTGCAGGTGTAGAAAGGTTAGAAATTATTGGTCTACCAACAAACACTGTGGGTCTAAATGATGGTGCATGGACCAGTATGCAGGGCAGGTGCAGGTGCTCAGAACTAAAAAAGATTGAAGAAGACTTTAAAGGGAAAAGTTTTATAAGAGCACGTCTCTGCAAACCTGTTTACCAGTCAGATTGATACCCATAGCACAATGTGCACTAGGACATGTTCTTTTATGTCTTCTGAGCTTTGGGATTTAATGAAAATTCATAGTGCTCATCTTTTGCCATCTCTCCTTCAATTTGCTTGTTTTAAAAACTAATATCATAATTGTATTGAATATAGTCTGTTATCCCTATGAATCCAGATGGACTTTGTATTCATAGCTTTGGTAGTAATAGCTAAAAGCATGTGAGGACTGGCGTGATAACATAACGGGTAGGGCATTTACCTTGCACATGGCCGACCCAGGTTCGATTCCTCCATCCCTCTCGGAGAGCCTGGAAAACTACTGAGAGTATCCCACCCACATGGCAGAGCCTGGCAAGCTCCCTGTGGCATATCTGATAGGCCAAAAACAGTAACAAGTCTCACAATGGAGACATTACTGGTGCCCGCTGGAGCAAATTGATGAACAACAGGACAACAGTGCTACAGTGCTATCCCTATGAATTCAGATGGCCTTTGTTTTCATAGCTTTGGTAGTAAAGGCTAAAAGCATGTGAGGTAGAGAGTCTTTAGAATAACTAAAAGAAAAATGACTGACTTAGAAAATGTGAGTATCTAGAAGTTCTTTGGAGAAAAGAGATGGAGAACTAGCTTCATTGTTCATTTGCTTTGTCCAAATTTTGACATCATTTTTAAAGTGATGTCTTCAGAGAATGGAGAGAACTAATTAGGGACTCGAGTATGGATATATATATATATATGTATAAATATACATATATATAGTGAGAGAGAATAACCAATTGTCTTTTATTGGCTGTGGCGGAAGAACTCCCATCTATCAAAGCTGCTGCTGTGGTGGAAACACAGAACCTGGATAAGACAGACAACAAGGAGCACTATTCACAATAGCCAGAATCTGGAAACAACCTAAGTGCTCAAGAACAGATGACTGGATAAAGAAACTATGCTAACTCTACACAATAGAATACTATGCAGCCACCAGAAAAAAATGAAGTCATGAAATTTGCTTATAAATGGATGGCCATGGAGAGTATTGTGCTGACTGAAATGTATCAGAAGGAGAAGGGCATAGAATTATTGCATTCATTTGTGGAATATAAAAAGCATAGGATGAGACTATTATCCGAGGACAGTAGAAACAAGAGCCAGGAGGAGGACTGGCCCATGATTGGAAGCTTACCACAGCCATAAGTGTGAGTAAAAGGGAGTTAGGATAGAGAAGTTACCACTATGACAATGATAGTTGAAAGTAATCACACTGCACAAGCACCAAATGCTGAAAGTAGGTAAAAGGACATACAAGATAGTCCTTCCGTATCTGTATTGCAAACCGTAATCCCTAAAAGGAATGAGACAGAGAGAGCAAGCAAAAGAGAGAGGGAGAGAAGAGAGAGGAGGGAAACTGGGGACAGTGGTGGTGGGAAATAATGTACACTGGTGAAGGGTTGGGTATTGGAACATTGTGTGACTGAAATCCAACCTGAGCAACATTGTAACTGTGTATCTTGCTTTCAGGCTTCCTGCCTTCAGACTTCTAGATTACCAACCCCCACCTCCCCTCAAATGCCTCTGCTCTGGCCAGACCCCAGAATCTCACGACCAAATTTCCCGAGAAATTAAACTACTAAAAGTTAGGTAAGTCTCATAATGGAGCTGTTACTGGTGCCTGCTCGAGCAAATTGATGAACAATGGGAGGACAGTGCTCCAGTGCTCCAGTGAGAGCCACACCCACAAACCACCTCTGGCTCAGCTATAGAAGCTCATTTATCAGCCCTGCTTCAGATACCTATAAGTAAATCTCAAAAGAGATTAAAAGCCACAATTAATCTCAGACCTGTGCAAGGCTAAACAGACCAGGGTAAATCAGAGGGAGGCAGGTCAGCCTGATGCCCACCCAAGAAGAGTCCCTGGCAGCCACTTGTTCCCATAATCCTAAATTGCTGCCATGTCCCAGTCTGGACTCCACCATATCAGGATGAACCTCACCAAGATATTAATCTGTTGAAAATTTGGATATTCAGGTTTTGTGACTGAAATCTCCAGGCTTTCTTGGGGTCAGGATGGGTTACCTCTTTCCACTTTCCTATACTCCTGGAAGCATGGACAATCACCCCACAAACCAACTCCAGTGTCACCATATAAACTCTTCTACTAGCCTTGCTTCAGAATTTTAAATAAAATTTAAAAATAAATCTCTAAAGAGATCAAAAGCCATGGAGATATATATATATATATATATATATATATAAATAAATAAATATATATATATATATCTTTTCAGGTCACATCCGGCGATGCATAGGGGTTACTCCTGGCTCATGCTCTCATGCTCTCAGAAGTTACTCCTGGCAGTGCTTGGGAGACCCTATGCGATACTGGGAATCGAACCCAGTATGCTGCATGCAAGGCAAATGCCCTACCCGCTGTATTATCACGACAGTCCCCACCACAGTTATCTTGAACACATGCAAAGCTGAACAGATTGGGGTAGATAGAAGTGGGGCAGGCCAGCTTGGTTCTCTACCCCCCAAGCAGAGCCCCCAAGAAGCTGTTTGCTTTCAGCATCCAAAATTACCTCACTGCCCCCAGCCAAACCTCACTAAGATATAATCTGCTGAAAATGTGGGTTTTGTGACTGAAATCTTCAAGCTTTATTGAGGCTGGGATGGGCTATCTTTCCCCACCTTCCTGTGCTTCTGGAAGGCTCAGCAGTTATATCCACAACTCAAAGCTGCCACACAGTTAAAAGAGGTACTACAGTCTTACCTTCTCAATAAAAATACTGAATGCCCTGAACAAACATGGTGACATCTTAGTACCTGCACTGCAAACCATAATGCACAAAAGGAGACAGATAAAGACAAAAAGTGTCTGCCATAAAGGCAGGCTAGATGTTTAGGGTGTTTGGGGATGGTAGGAAGGAAACAGGGGACATTTGTGGTGGGAAATGTACACTGGTGGAGGGATGGGTGTTGGATCATTGTATGACTGAAACCCAATCATGAGCAGCTTTGTAATGATCTATCACATAGATATTCAATACAAAAATTTTAAAAATGATTATTCTTTTTTATCACAAATTTTAATCACAAAATTAACTGTTATGAATCTGTATACTGAAAAAAGAAAAAAGGAAAGGTAGCAAGAAAGAGTGTATGTATCTCCCTTGTAGAGAAGTCCTGTTGACTTAACAACATTGCCTGTAACAAGGTGGGGTGCTTTTGCGATTATGATTTAAAAACAGAAGCAAATTTTATCTGAACAAATAAAAGCTCACGGAGGCCAGAAGAAATGTATTTTATGTGTAAATACTGAGCCACAGGATAACCTGATCTACTGAAATCGAGTTATCAAAAATTCACTTTTTGTGATCTTCTCACATGCCTTATTTGCTTAGGTGATATATGGAAAGACGTTTAAAATCTACACTGTGATGGCAAAATGGCATCATCTGATACTGGGAAAGCATCTTCCTTTATCACTGAATCAGATATGTTTATCCTTATCCCAGTAAAATGAAATATAAAAGAAAATATAGAAGAATATGAAACTCATCACAAGGTGAAACATACCAGTACTAAGGATATAAAACTCAAATCCTTTCAGACTATTTTTTCATTTGCTTCCCAAATTTGAAAAGAAGCTTCCCCCCATCAATATCTGAACAAGCAGAAGAGTCATAAGATATTGTGTCCATTTCACAGACACGGAAGTTGAGGTACTAGAGGCAGCCCAAGCCATGCCTGTTGTCAGTGGCAACGTTAAAGTTAATGGATTGCGGGAAGCCCATATTTTCATCTGTTAGGTTCTACTGCCACCTTCAGCAATAAAGTGAGATATTTAGTCTGACAGTCCTCTGGAATTGGGCTAATGGATAATTCTCAAATTGATCTCTATATCTGAATCAAATATACACAATCAGAATTTCTTGGGTTGATGTCAGAAATCTTCATTTTATAGACACTCTCAAGGCGACTCTCAAAAACTTGTCTTAAGCATTTTATTACATGACAGGACAAGTGGCCACACATATAGCTGATTCTATATATGCAGAAGAATGAGGTATAGTATAATAGTTTTTATCCGATGCATACCACTATCTAATATTTTATAAGGTATATTGAAGTTTAGATCTACACGTTTTTTCCATTTACTCACATTTTTAAATTCAAAAGCAGTGACCAAGAGATTAGCCTGTAGCATTAACATCTCCTATGCATAACCCTTTTAAAAAATATCTAGAGTTCATCTGATTTAATGTATTTGGTCCCTTTGTCCGAATATATTTTCTCCTTTGTTACAATACCTCCTTACTTCCACCATATCACTTCTTCCACCATACACTCATTTGTAAATTTATTTTTGACTTTGGAAATCTTATAAAGAGATGCATCATATTCAAAACCCAGTCTCAGAATAGTAGCCCAGTTAAACATGGAGCACTTCTAACCATTTGTAATCTTTTGGAGGGATTTACTCATAAGGAAACCATTTAGTTACAGGAGAGACGTCAGAGGAAACAGGAGAAGCATGCCCATTTCTTCTTCTTTTTTTTTAGAAGCTAAAAACACCACCCTTCCCTTTCTAAACACAGAATTACAAACTGCAGATCATTATTTAGTTAACAACTGTCTTCATCTCTCACAAACCTTTTAGGACACACACAGGTTCAAATCTCACTTTCAGATCAGTTATTTTCTCCCTTCGCCTCCTTGTACTTTGACCATAGAAGACTCTCCAAGGACTGTTCTATCAGTACACAGTAAGAATACTGAGTCTGAACAAGGAGCTTAAAAGGTCTTTATAGATATGTGGGATGTAATGGAAACGAGTTCACATGTACCTGTGTAGCAAGCATGTAAGCTTGTCTGCTACCAACGAAATGACTAATCTTGTTTCAGTCAAGATATTTACTTCAGTTTATTTTTTTCATTTTTGTTTATTTTGGGGGCCATATCTTGAAGTGCTCAGGGGTAACTCCTGGCTCTGTACTCAGGAATTGTTCCTACTTCTGGTGGGACTTGGGGGACCTTATGGGATGCTGGGGATGGAAACTGGGTAGGTCGAGTGCAAGGCAAGGACCCAACCTGCTGTACTATCTCTCTGTCCCCCATATTTTTCTTATTATTCAGATGGAGTGTTCAGCATAAATAATCTTCAATAAATTTTCTATAAAGTAATTATGAAATCACTAGAGAAATATCTAAAAAGAAAGAAGCCATGACCACGTGACAGGGAACAGTTGAGAATGAGAAGAGACACAGGTTGACCTTCCAATGAGGACTTTCTAGAAAGTTAACACTATCCAGTTAAATAAAAAGGTGACAACAAAAATGAGTAAAAAAAGCCTGATTCTTTAATCACATGCCTAGAGGTATTAGAGATCTGGTAAACAAAATCAGAGAGGAGTGAAAAAATGCACAGATTTATATTAAACAAAAATCACTTTTGAAAAAAGGGAGCAGAAGTCATTTCCTTCCATTGTTGTTGGGTGTGACTTTGGACATGAGAGATGCAGTCTCACAGTCTTACACCAGGGACACAGGTGTTCTCTATCTGGTTCACATTAATGGCCTGTAGTTAAGTTCAGGATAATAACTATAAAAATAAGGTAAAGAATTTTCTATTGAGTCTTTGAAAAATATTTTTCTTCCCATAGTAATTTTTCTTAGATGAACTTCATGAAATGGCACATTTAAAATGAACCATATGGGGGCCAGAGTGATAGTACAGTGGACAGAGCACTTGCCTTGAGTACAGGCATCCAAGGTTCAATGCCCAGCACTACATGTGGTATCCCAAGCCTGCTAGGAGTCAGGAGTGATCAATGAGCACAGAACAATGAATAAGTCCTGAGCACAGAACAATGAGTAAGCCCTGAGCACAGCTGGAAGTGGCCCATCAAATAGGATAATAATAATAAATTAAATCATATAAGTCAGAAATTAGAGGAAGCATTAATAAATGTATATTTGACAGGTACAAGAGTACTTTTGCAGACGTAACCTGTATTTGTACACATGCATGCAGGCTGTAGTAACATCAGCATCACAGACAATTCTAATATCATCAATCTATGTTTTATAGGAATTTTGCTAATTCTGTGGGAACAATGATTAAAACAACAATTGATGGAGAAGACAGTATCAAATACATACAAAAACTGCTCTGTCCAGAAAACTTTCACAAATATAAGTAGAAGTCTCTTTATCTTAGAAATGGGAAATAGGCAGGATGCATTGCTAAACTTCAGCAAACAAACAAACACAAATCTAATTTTTAAAGACAGTTTTACACTTGAAAGGTCAGAGACTCAGAAGAGGAATTTCCTTGGTCATTTGAGTTTTCATCAAGAAATAAAAAGAAGTGAGAAACAGTAAAAATAAGAAAATGGCCAAATGTCACAGACCGTAATATGTTCCTTTTACACTTGATTACCTCACAGTAATAATTGATTATTTATAATTTTACCTTTTCATTATAAAGAGGACTGGGTTGAAAAGAATAAATTATCTATTGAAAAAAACTCAAACCATCCTCCTGCTGTGCTTTTAGTCTATAAATTTATTTTAAAAACTACTTAACTAAATATTTACAAAAATAAGGTAAAAGAAATTTCCTTGCTCCATAGTATATTTTAAATGTCAGTTACTGTTGTTTGTGGATGAAGCTAAATGGTTGTAAGAAGCAAATAAGTAAGTAGTAGAGGGGGGGTACATGCTATTTTTATCCAAGGTTAAAGTTATGTTTTCAAAATCCCACATGAGTAATACAAATCATAGTGAAGTCATATATCTTCATAGATCTTATTAATAAAGAACTGATTTTTAGCTAGCTAATAAAACAACTCAACCAAGTTTCTTAGGAAGTGACAAAACAAAAATCTGAGAGGTACTGTAGTTTGAACTATATAAAGTTTCTGATAATAAATGTTTAGATTTGCAAAGACGGGCTTCTCTATGGTTAAATTCTAATTCTTTGCACTCTATGATCAGAAACTCTAGCAACACATACTCTTCTGAAATGATAAAACAATACCAAGCTTAATTAGGTGATAAATTGTTTTCACTGAACTTTAAACTCACAATACTTTATTAAGGCAGTTGCCTTTGAACTCCAAATCTATTTGATCACTAAATTGAAGTTATATTAATAAGATTCGCACATATTTGAATGACTGACATAACCTCAAAACAAAAAGACCACTTAAAACTCACTGTGCAGGGTTCTGTAAAGGTATGATCTCATATGGACCAGAGATTATGTCTAAATTGTTCTCTGAAAAATACCAGCACCTCAGTAAATTCTCACCTTGAGATACTGTCTTTAATGTAAAACCAAGCAAATCATTCTCTATTGAGACTGCAGAAAGAGGAAAGAAATAACATCTACAGAACACTGCAAGATCCAGGCAAGTTTGTTTTTTTTTTTTCCTCTTTACTCTTGCTATACAATGAGATACTACCTATTAGTAGAGTAGAGCATAGACTTGATGGGATCAGAAAATATATGCTACAAAACCTTCAGCAGTGGCTAACAAGCAATATTGGTGTTACTAGGATGCTTCTAAAATAATGAAATTGAAAGCCAAGAATGATAAAGTCTCTTTAAGAACTTCCAGGAAGTATTTTTCTTTTTTTTTTTCTTTCAAATTTCCCTAAAACTGTCACAACTCTTTCTGAACCTCTGCTCTCTCATATGCTCTATCAGTTACTAGCATTTTGCTGAGGACCAATTCTACATTCAAATTTAACAGCAGGCAGGAATAAGTAACCTCATTTTTCTATCAACGGAAAGGAACATCTCTACTTATATCAGTCCAAAACAGAAAGACAATTGCTCAGGTCAAACAGGAAAGGCATTCAAGAATCTTAACGTTCCTTGCTGATGAGTTAAGGCAATTTAATTTAATATAATAAAGAAAATGATCAGTTAATGTAGTTTTTTTAAAGGCAGCAAGGAAACATCACAACAACCAAAATCACTAGCAGAACTGTTCAGTACTACATACATTTCACATTGAATAGTTTGAACTGATTTCACTATCATTTAAATTGTTCTAAAACAACAGGAAGGAAAACTCAGCAAGGGAAAGAAAATCCCCACAGGGCAAAATCCAAAATAATCTTACAAAATTAAAAAAAAAGTTGTACCTGTCTTAAAAAAAAATTCTGTGTTCATGCTTATCTTGGATGATGCTTTGGTAATCTTTGTGGAGTCTTATTTACCAGCAGGATCACCCTCGCCAACAAAACAATATCCCCAGTCATCAAGATACTTTAATTTTGCAAAGGAACAGTAAGCATTCAGAATTCTTGTCATGCAAAATGACTGGTCACATTTCAATCATCAGCCACATTATGTCCTTAATAGCTCCTAGTACCTTAGATAATCTGTGTCAATTTAAGATTTTTATGAAGCCTATTTGGAGATACAGATTTATAGGTAACTTGTGTCTGAACCTGTTTTCTTACCATCTGCATACTCATCACTTTGTCAGCTTTCAATCTTACCAGCCATTATTTAAGCAGTAATAAAATAAGAGAAGTACCCCCACCCCCATCAAAGCCACCCAAATCAACAACACACTATCACCAAATACAAAGTAATAAGAGTTCTCCCCAAACCTGGTCAGTCCTTCCATTTCTTGAAACTTGCACACAAACCGAAGAAACCCATTCAGCTTTAAAAAGGTCGATCATTTTTCTCTCTTAAAATTTCATTTCTGATAGTGCTTTCTTTCTCGGCTTCTGTCTTGCTCTCTTTTACTCTCTCTCACTCTGTGTGAGTCTCTCTCTCTCTCTCTCTCTCTCTCTCTCTCTCTCTCTCTCTCTCTCTCTCCTCTTTCCTCTCTCTCTCTCTACTACCGGAGAACGTTTTGTTTCCCTTTTCCTGTTTCTGCTGCTGGATGAATGCAAAATACATGATTTGGAAGTTCTGTTATTTTTTACATTAACAGTTGGAAATCTAAAAGCTTGCTCTTTTAAATGGCTTTATATGCCAGTCATTCAACACAAAACATTTACATAAAGAATAATATACAGAACCAAGAATTTTGCTTTATTGTGTTGAAAGAAAAGCAACCACAAAAATTCCTTTTACTCCTGTGAACTCTTTCCTATCATATTTACTTAACTATTAGCACTTACCCTGAGATGTGCCATAAGTGCTCTATTCCAAGTGTGTAAAAGCCAACCACATCTCAACTGAGAATTAAACAGTTTTAATGTCTTCAAATCCATGTCTGCTCCAAACCCTGATACAGACAGTCATTGGCAGCGGTACAGTAGTTCTAAACAGCAGACATCTGATTCTTGACATTTAAAAATAACAATAATGGGGAAAAGGAGAGTCTTTTTAAAATTAACTACAAACAGCCTGGGAGTGAGTACATAGCACCAATTGACTGTATTAACTCGAATGTGCAATGACCTCAAACTATAATATTTTATTTCTAAATCACTGTCAGAGAGATGTTAAACACTCCTGGACTTCTCTCACTTTCTCTATCATTATATCACTGTACTAAATTAAATAAATTCTAAGTGACAGTTCTACAAAGGGAATCAGAACCTTGCAAGTATTTAGATTCTATTATTGGTGAATATTAATTTAACCTTCATTCAGTCTAGAATCAAATTAGGAACTTATCTGTCATCCCCTTGTTTGTCAAAGGTGAGTTACAGCTCATATCATGTCTTCTTCAGTGCACATAATACATATGAAATAAAAATGAATGCATGTGTTAGAAAATAGGGCAATTAATGAAGCATTTTAAAAAATGCATTTGCTTCTATTTCTGAAACTTAATGCAGACTCAGACAGCTGGGGCAGTCTTCAACTTACTATCTCAATGCAATCCTGGAGAAATGATTTAATCTTTTGTGCCTTCAGTTTTGTTTTTTATCTATAAAGCTTACATCTAGTCTGAAAAACAAGACTAAAGAGTAACATTTACAAAGTTGTTTTGCTTACTAAAGGAAATACTCTATAGTTGCTGGCATATAATAGGTATTTAATAGAAGCTTCTTTTTTCCTTTGTTTTGTATTTGTGAAGAATAGGCATTAGGCAGAGAAAATGGAAAAAACCCAGACTTTGAAGGCAGATGCATCAGTTTTGATCCACCATATTGCTACCTTCTAGCCTGGTATCCTAGGGCAAGTTACTTAACCTAATTTGCTAAATCTCAGTTTCTTCAACAGTAAAACACCTTAAAGAGTTTTAAAGAGCAAATTAGAGAACATTGGAAAAACATCTACTTTTAGTAGTCATTTATTAAATGAGAGCTCCAGGCCTTACAACTCTTGAAAATTGCTTTAATTAGTACTCTGCACATGCAACTTAGGATTTTAAATATGTGGACTGTGATCACAGGCCTTTTAGACTCACTGAAACATTGTATAGCAAAGAAATGAGACGCATTCAGCTGATATGATGGTTCCATGCTAGTATACATTAGCTAGCTAGTGACTCACTAGTTAGTGGCAAATATGGACTAAAACAGTGATACTTTTAAGGTTCAACTTGGCTACTGAAACTTGTGATGGTAAATCAAATGCATTTATAAATGCAGCTTCAATATTAGTTTATACTTATAATTACCCTCCCACTATTTCCCTGATTACCTCCGAAGAATGAGTTTATAAGTGACACTATTTAATGGGCGTACCAAGGGTTGGTTAAATCTATCTCCCCCAAAGGAGATTCTGTAGGACTGCAGATTTTCCCTTTTCTTTAAAGAAACGTGAGAGCTGAAAGTCTGGATTGGAAGTGTTTCCCATTCTTCCCATTCCTGTGGGCATCCAGTTCCTCCTGCCCTTTATTTAGAGCAATTTTCAGTCTCACATTCTGGTCTGGAAGAACATACTGTTTTATATTCAACTTATTTACTATATTTTTTCAGTTTGAATGACTTGCACAGAATAGGAACAAAATGCACAAAATAAATGTCAATATTTGATCAAGAAATTGTAATTTGGAGCACAGTTTATGAAGGCATAGAACTACATTGGTTAGGGTAAATGATTGTTCAATGTTGGCAGGAAATCTACATGTCTTTCCATCCTTAAGAAATTTTAGAACTGAAAAAAAAGGATCTTCATGTATCAAAGTCAGATTAACTTTATGTACCATGATACTCTCTAGTTCTATCCAGTAGTGGTGAACTACATGATTTTTATCTTTTCTTATAACAGAGCAGTTTCCACTGTGTATATATACAACAGTTTCTTTAGAGTATTATGCTAAGTAAAATTAGAGGAACAAATATGATCTCTTTTTTTATGTGGAATTCAAAGAAACATAGTAAGGGAATTACATTTGGGCACTGGCAACAGATCCTGAGAATCAGTCTGCAGAATTGAGTTTACCAGAAGGGGGTGGGGGTGGGCGATGAGGCAGGAGGGATCTTGAGACACTGTTGGAAGGATGCTGACACTCTTGTTGGAAGGATGCTGACACTCTTGTAGTGAGTGTGGTGTTGGGACACTGTATTCCTGAAACTTTTAATACTGTAAATCACAGTGCGTAGGTGGAGGGATGGGTACTTCATTTTATAATTGAAACCCAAGCACAAAAATTTGTAAGTCTACAACTGTACCTCATGGTGTTTCACTAATAAAAATTTAAAAAAATCACAGTGCCTAAGTAGAAATGGAAAAAGTCAAACAATCAAATAAAAACCTGCAGAGTTAGATTAACTGTTACTTGGGGGGAAAGGGAAGGAAATAAGATTGAGAAAGGTATGTGTGCAATCTATTGTATTTAATGTTGTGTTTCTTTACTTCTTTTGTTTGTTTCTTTTCTTTGCTTTGAAGTCACAATCAGCAGTGTTCAGGGTTTACCCTGGCTAAGCTCTCAAGGATGCACTCCCTCTGATGGGCTCAGAGGACTATACAGGGAGACAGTGATTGAACCTGGGACAGCAAGTGCAAGGCAAGCCCTAACTGTACTACTGCTTCAGTCCCCTCTTTTTTTTAAAAAAGTTATTTATAGAACTCTTAAGCATTTTATTTAAAAAATATGAAAAAGGTAAATAATTTGAAAATAGAATATCCAAATCTTCATGAGATACAGGAACTCAACTATTAAAACTTCCATTTTACTTAAGAATTTTAATAAAAGTATATCAATGTATGCTTCCCTCCTTGGTCACTGTTCTCATAACAGTGATTCCAGGGTAATGTAGGGTGTCAAGAGCTATTGTATTTTATTTATTTACTGTTTTTTGGGTCATATCCAGAAAGAACAAATTTTTAAACATTATTTTAAAACCATGGTTTACAAAGTTGTTATTAATGCTGCTGCTATTATGGGCTTTGTATGTCCATCACCAATCACACCATCTGAGTGACTGTCCTATTTTATATCAAATAGATCTGAATCTCAATATCAATTCTATACATTACCGGCCATGCGGTTTTTAAGTCACTTATTATTTTTAACCTTCAGTTTTTTTCGTGTATAACCACCGAACTATTATATTTAGGTCTAAGGATTATGAGGATTAAAAGAGATAAGAAATTCAAAGTACTTTCTATGGATTCTGGTACACAGTAGATTTTAAATTAATATCAATTTTCTTTAATATTTTCACTTTTTTACCACTACTTGAGCTTTTTACTTCAAAATGGTATAAAAGGAAAAGATGAATTCAAAGTAGAAAGAACATGGGCAATAAAACAAGCATAAAGAAGGCAAGTCATTACTTAAAAAAAGCTGTTTTTGGGGTCATGTAAAACAACTTCCTCAAATCTTTCTTATCTAATCACAACAGCATTTGTTGTAGGTTTTTAATTTATTGTAGGTTTAATTTCTCCCAGTGGCTGAAATTGGGGACAGGAGGTGACACCCTGAGATGCTCATCCTATCAGCCTTGTGGCATCACCCTAAAGGGTCTGTCTTCGAATAGTGCTACAAATGCTGTTCATTCGCAAGGTACTTAGGGCCAATCAGAGCTAAAGCTTCAGTGAGACATGTGGCACCAGAGGCCAACTAAGGAACCTACAGACCCAGGCATAAACTCCCCCACTTTGAGACTAGCACAATTTCCCTGGTCCCTAGGTCTAAACTATTTTTATTAGTTCATAGTAACTTACATGCATAGCAATGATTAGTAAGTTAGGCAATGCTATCTTCAGTGGGAAATACTGACATTGTAATTGTATATTTATTGTGGAAATTAGATTCTGATATTCTGTTAACTCTGGGCTTTGGCACTATCTTTGCCCAGTAACTACAATATTTGAGGACGTGGTGGAGGCATTTCCAAGGGAGTCATATTTTTCAGGAATAACTCATAAGTAAAAGTGAAAAGAAAAGTAGATGAACTTGGTGAAAGATATTTTCCTTTCTTTCTTTCTTTCTTTCTTTCTTTCTTTCTTTCTTTCTTTCTTCCTTCCTTCCTTCCTTCCTTCCTTCCTTCCTTCCCTCCCTCCCTCCCTCCCTCCCTCCCTCCCTCCCTCCCTCCCTCCCTCCCTCCTTTCTTTCTTTCTTTCTTTCTTTCTTTCTTTCTTTCTTTCTTTTCACGGGGGGGGGGGGGTTGAGGGCACACCTGGCTGTGCTCATGGATCAGTTCTGGCAGATCATAGGTGACACCAAGGATTGAACCCAGGTTGGCTGTGTGTAAGACAAGAATCCTACCCACTGTACTAACTTTTAGGCCCTGAATTTTTTTAAATATTGGGGTTGAAAGTGATTTAATTTATATATATATACACACACACCCATATATATGTATATATATATTAATCACGATCATGACCATCCTGTTATTCGTCGATTGCCTCGAGCAGGCCCCAGTAACGTCTCCTTCGTCCTAGCCCTGAGATTTTTTAAAAAGTGCCATATTCAAGGCTCTTTTAGAGTTAGGAGAATGAGACCCATCATTGTTACTGGTATTTGGCATATTGGGTACGCCACGGGGAGTTTGCCAGACTCTGCTGTGTGGGCAGGTTACATTTGGTAGCCTGCCAGTTTGTCCAAAGTAGGAATGAGATAGTAAGATGTTAAATTAAATATATATATATATATATATGTATATATATATATATATCAGTGAGGCACCATGAGGTACACTTGTAGACTTAAAAACTCTTGTATTTGGGTTTCAGTTATACAACGATCGAGTACCCATCCATCCACCAGTGCCCATTCTCCACCACCAATGAACTCAGTTGCCCTCACCCCCATCCTCCCCACCCCGCCCCACCTCTATGGCAGGGCAATCCCTTTTCCTCTCTCTTTCCTTTAGAGTGTTGTGGTTTGCAATAGAGGTATTGAGTGGCTATCGTGTTGGGTCTATCGTTTCAGCACACGTCTCGCATCCTAAGCAAGTCCTCCAAACACCTTTACTTGGTGTTCCCTTCTCTATCTGAGCTGCATCCCCCCCAGCATTTTATTTACATTTCAATCTGTATTTTATATATATTTTGTTTGTCATCTTGATTTATTTCTGGGTCATACCTGGTGGTGCTCAGGGCTTACTCCTGACTCTGCTTTCAGGGATCACTCCTGGCAGGGCTCAGAGGAGAAGCTGGGGTTCTAGGATCAAAGCCAGGACACTTGTGTGTAAGGAAAGAACCCTGCCCCCTCTACTGTATTTCCAGCATCTTGATTTTAATTATTTTTAAAATATGGGGATAGCAGAGAAAAACAGAGAAAAAGGAAATTCTAAAAAGGAAAAATATGGAAAGGGGCGGGGTAAGGGGGAGAGCAAATAGGTCAGCACAGGTGGAACACTTGCTATTTTTTATGCAGGTGAAATTTAGTTTTAGTAAATTGGAGGGCAGTAAGGGAAAACAGAGGAGACCGTGGGAGGGGAAGCGCAGCCTGCCTTGGTTCTGGACGTGTGTGGGATTTATACCATGACACTAATTGTATTTTATTGTGCAGATGCTTCCCTCTACTTCACCTCCTCTTCCCCGTTTCCTAGGTCTCTGCAGCTGTGCATGTCAGGTCCCAAACTGGCTCCTTCTCCTCCTCCTCGGAGCTCCCTGTTCTCTCAGGAGTCGGATCTTGGGTAATGGCATAGAGTGAGGAGGTGCTAGCAATGGTGAGAATTGTTATGGTGAAAATGTCCATCAATATTCCTAGGCTAATAGTTTCTCTTCGATTTTTACAATAAAAAAAAAACAACCAAAAAACCGAACCCTGACTTAATTAAACCCTTTCTAAAAATCAAAAGATCATGTGGACTTATATATAAAAAGGTGGCTTTATTTAAAAATTCCCTTTCGATTTTAAAATAGAGATTTAGGAGTCTTGGTAGATTGCTCCTTTGTTGCCTCTCTGCTCCATGATGCCTCCTACAAAAGCGGAGTACTAAACATTAATAACGCCTTGCCTGCAGGTAGGCGTGCTTTTCAGTGCACTTGAATATCTCTCGTGTGCTTTTCAACACGCTGGAATATCTCTCATGACAATGGGATGGGGTTGAGAGAAGGTATTCCCTGACGGGATAATCTGGTATTGGATTATTCATATTAGAACCAGATCGTGACCAGGAGAAAAACAAAAACAACACCATCAAAGCAAACCAAGGCCCCACACAGTTATGCGCCCGTTTCTAAGCCTCTACCGCGCGTCTTTAGTGTTACCTGGAGATACTGGCAGGAGCGTTCTTGCTGACAGGATTCTGACTTCACCTTGGCCTGCTCAACGTTCACCGAGGCTTTCTGGTACACCTCGCGGGCGCGGCTCACGGTCAGGGTGGAGGACCAGGCGCTCTTCTTCAGGAGCGGCGTGTCCAGGCTGACGGGCAGGTTGGCACATGTGGAGCACTTGACATCGTTGCTGCTCCGGGAGGCCTTCACCGCCTGCTCACTGATGGTATTGTAGGCCTCCATGAAGTACTGCGACGCCGAGCGATCGGGGCACCTGCCCATGGTCATCACGCCCGACGGGGCGTGGTAGATGCACATGTCGCTGTCCAGGTTGTCGTCGGAGCTCCACCACCCAGGGGAGGTGTTGGGCCGGGGTTTAGGTTCAGCGCGCCGCTCCTTGCTCTTGCTGCGCTTGCCGTAGCGCACCGTCTGCGTCTCGTCGGGGCTGCCTTTGCCGCCGTTGATGCTGCCCTTGGACGGCCCCTCCAGGGAGTGCGACTTGGTGAAGAGCTTCTGCACCGAGTGGACCAGATGACGGATGCGGCCAGGGCTGTCGCTGCGCTGCTCCAAGGCCGTGCGCTTGTACTGCAGCGTGTGATAGCCATCGCGGCCGATTGGCAGCTGCCTCTCAAACTGGTCCAGGAGGTTGGTGGGGAGGCGATTGGGCTTGGTGGCCAGGGTGCGGGGCACCAGGGCACACTCGTCCTTCAGCTCCTGCTGCGAGGCATAGTGCCTGCGCGGGAAGGTGCTGCTGGCCAGCGGGTCGCTGAAGGGGCCCACGCACTCCGCCTGGAAAGAGTTGCGCTGCGTGTAGTAGGGGTGGTCGGCAGGGTGGTGGTCTACCGGGCTCAGCAGGTATGGCTTCGGGTCCGAGTGGTGAGACAGCGAGTCACAGGCCGAATCGCAGGTGACTCCGTGGTGATGCCTACGGCTTCCCGATAAGCCTTTCATTGCTGATGGGGTGCAGCCGCAGGGGTCATGGAAACCCCGTGGTTAGGTTCCAGACCTGTGTCCCGCAAAGACCTGGGATGGGGGAGAGCAAGAGGGGGGAACTCGGTTAGCACGGCTAGGTAAATGCAGCCGTTCTTTTAAGTGTGCTGCTGCCGCCCTGTTCCTTGGCTGGTAACAAAACCCATCCTGGTTCTTTTTTATTTTTTAATTGAATCACCGTGAGATACATAATCACAAAATTGTTCATGATTGGGTTTCAGTCATTGAACATTCCAATACCCATCTCTTCAACAGTGTAATTTCCTACCTCCAGTGTCTCCAGTTTCCCTCCTGTAACCATGCCCTTAGCATGTCTCTATGACAGGCACTTTTCTTTTTTTTTCTTCTCTCTCTCTCTCTCTCTCTCTCTCTCTCTCTCTCTCTCTCTCTCTTTCTCTCTCTTCTGGGCTTTGTGTTTGTACTATTTTGAGCACTCAATTTTTGTACCCTTTACATATTTTGAGCACTCAGTTCTTGTCCCGAGTGATCATTTCAGCTATCATTGTGACAGTGTTCCCTTCTCTATCCCATCTGCCCTCCCCCAGCCCTTCCACTTGCGGCCAGCTTCCAGCCATGGACCAGGCCACCCTACTGCATCAATGTGAAACCACCACCTCTGTAAGGCTGATGCTTGACATCAGATCTGAGTCAGGGAGGAGGTAGGACTGAAAGCTAGTCAGCCTCACAAAGAAACATAGAACAATGTGTGCTGGGGGGGGAATATTTGTTATTATTTGAGAAACAAAAATTCATCCCAGTTTCCCAAGTGTTCCTATGTTTCTCATGTCCTAGAGAGAAGGAAGCATGCCTCTCTGGCTGCGCTGGTGGGCTTAAAGCTGGCACAGCTGAGGGGTTGTTGCTCTGGGCAGCACTTACTGATCCCTTCCAGATAGGTGTCAGTTCCTTTACCCTCTGTGCCTCCCCAGCATCTTCACATGGTCAGTTTTTTATGGGATGCTTTGATTTTGACTTCTCTGAGCTTCAGGCTGTGCCACGTCACTTCCATACCTCTCCCTTTTATCTAGCACCAGAGTAGATAGGAAAATACTTGGCCAATGTGAGTGCAAAAATATTAAGAGGCAGTAACCTTGTAACTATAGAAGATAGCTTCTCATATTTCCTCACATGCTTTCCCATGAAACATTTTTTTCTGGTGATAAAATGAGAGTTGGCAAAAGAAGAGAAAAATTTAGCACAAACCTACCTTGAGATATTATTGTATGAATTTCTGGTTCTAAAGCTAATTGTTGCAAAGAGGATTAACACATGTTTGTAGCCAAACTGTTCCACAAACTAACTTAGATGGAAAGATTTATTGATTGTAAGAGTCTCTATGAAACAGATGAGACTGAAGACAGTCCAGTAAAATTTATAGTCATATAAAGGGTTTCACGATTATACCCATAGAAAGGTCTCAATATGTAAAGTAAAATGAAGCAAATGTTTCAAAAGTTCCTTTTGAGGCTGCAGGTTCTTGGAAAAATATTCTGCTAAATAATCTGATAAGAGCTAAGCACATGAATTATACTCCAAAATGTACTAGGTTTTCTGAATAATTTATTCAATATTTAGTATCTTTATTATGTAAATAACCTTTAATGTACGACAATGTTACCTGAGGACAAGCAGAGCAAATGAAGAGCCTTTTAAAAGCCATCAATGGTCATGGAGAGTATCATGGTAAGTGAAATGAGTCAGAAAGAGAGAGATATAGAATGACTGCATCATTTGTGGAATTGTGGAATATAAAATATCATAATGTGAGACTAACACCCAAGGACAGTAGAGACAAGGGACAGGAAGATTGCTCCATGACTGGAAGCGTGCCTTATGAGCTGAGGGAGAAGGCAGCTGGGATAGAGAAGGGATCACTAAGTCAATGATGGTTGGAGGGGTCGCTCAGGATGGGAGATGTGTGCTGAAAGTAGATAAAGAACCAAACATGATGACCTCTCATTATCTATATTGCAAGCCATAATGCCCATAAGCAGAGAGAGAGTAAGAGGGAAACTGCCATAGAGGCAGGGGGAGAGGTGGGACTGGGGGGGGGGGTGTTAGGGATACTGGGGACATTGATGGTGGAAAATCTACACTGGTGGAAGGATGGGTATTTGATTATTGCATGACTGAAACTGAAACATGAAAGCTTTGTAAGTGTAGCTCACAGTGATTGAATAAAAAATAAAAATAAAAGCTATCAATGATGAATTAAATGAAGCTACCAATGTTAATTTTTGCAAATTTAATGTTTACAGTAAGTTTTTTTAATTAAAATATAAGTGGGCTAATGTTTAGAATAATAATACATACTTATATATTTCAGAGAGTAATAAATTGCACCACACAGAAATAAGTTAACCTTCCTTTCACATATTGTTTTAAAGAATGTTGAGCTTTTGATCCTTCTCACTGATGAAGACAAATAAATTCACGAAACATTGGTATGAAATAATCAAAAACATTTCTAGATAGTCAATCTAGCTGTTTGGTCAAGGCTAAATTAAAGAACTTAGTGTTCTAACTCTTCCTATAGTAAATCTTTTACTATGTTCTACTCTTTTATATGAAAAGGAAAATAGATTAATTCGGTTTATAAAATAAAACAACCCTTCAGTGACCTATGACGATAGAAACAGGAGTTCTAAAACCTACAATGGCTAGACAAAAGCTGGGGGCAACTATCATGGAGTTCCTATTCTTCATTCTCCCAGTTTTCAGTTCCCCTCCCCTTATTCTTAACTTTCCTTTCTGGGAAACTCCCCCCGCCCCCCATCCTCCTGCCGTTTCTTTTCTATAATCTTCTAATGGATGTAGATATGTGACATCCATGGACAACTTGCTCCAACTTGTGGTGTAATTACCAGTTATGCTTGGGAGAATGCACATTGAGGGCTTGGAGCTTGCCCACTTGTAAACAATCAAATGCAGGAAGCACATCCTAACTGGCAAAGAGCTCATTATATGTTCAACGATACATGATTTAGTCATGAAGAAGGATAAATCACCACTCTCATCTCCATTCTTGGGGAAGTAAGCTTCTAGCCCCTGGATTACATTTTAAGTGACTATAAATTATCTTTTTTCTTTTCTTTCTTCCTTTTTATTTGCAGGGGGGGGGTATGAAAGTGCACAGCCAGTGATGCCCAGTGCTTAAACCTAGCTCTGTGCTCCCTCCTGGTGGGTTTGGGGGTCCATATGGAGTGCCAGATATCAAACCAGGGATTTCCGCATGCAGGGCAAGTACCACTGCTCTGGACCCAACTGCAAATGATTTCTGAAAAAAAGGAAAGAAAAATACCGTCTTATGCGTTCTCTTTTGGCAAAGCTGGGGCATTTGGGTCAATAGAAGTGTTTCTGCCTACTGTGATCATCTCTTATTTTTGCTGTTCACTAGAAGTTCAAAATTCTATTTTGCAGTCTTCTTAAGTTCAACTTTACCACAAGGCTCTATGTCTTGATTTTTGGCCTGGAAAATGTGTTGACTATTGACAATAAAGGAAGTTCTGAGTGTGTGGTGCACTCAGGTTTTACAGAGTACCCACAGCTGAAGCAAAAGCATTGTTATACAGATGATGACTAAAAGACTATTCAGCTCTATAAATTACCTGCAGGTAGACCCAAAGAAAAAAATCAAACAAGTCATAAATGAGAAGATACTGACAAGGAAAAATGGTTTTGGGAAGCTGGGAAGACTTCATTCCAATGTCTGTGCATGTATTTATTTAGAAGAGCTGTTCTGGAGTTTTCTTTACATGCAGTGAGATACTCCCAGATTGAAGATTCCTTCACTCTTTCACTTAGTAAGGATTGACAGCCAGGTTGTTAGAATGTCTTTTAGAGAGAACAACATGGAGCATTCTGCCCAAGAGAATAGGGAATTTATTTGCAAGACAACAGGAAGAGGAAAATTCCATAAAAAATTTTCAGGGTCGAATCTCCTTTCTGGCTTCCCTTCATCTGCCTATGACCTGCCAGTGTCAGGTTATAACATCCAAAGAGGGAAAAAAATCTAAATTAAATAGTATAAAGTAATCCCAGAGTAATTATTATGCTTTCAGTGTCCCTAGATATACATAGGTGATTGTTCTGGCTAATGAAATAAAATTGGAAATGGCAGGTGCAACTTCTGGAAAATACCTCTAAATTGAAGGGTAATACCCTTCTCCCCTTATTCTAGCTAAAATGCAAATACAAGTACTTGCTGAGAGCAGAAATCTTGTACCTGTAGCAGAAGTTACAGTTTGGGATAAGGGGAGATAAAATAAAGGACCCGAAAACAGTGAAGTGCCAGATAGGTCTTGCACCTGTACCTTTACATCTTACATATGTGGGGGAAAATAGGTTTTTATCTTTGTTTACATCAACAGAGTTACTTTTTCTTCTGACACTTCTGAGGCACCTATTCTTAACAGTGATGAGTAATTGGGGCTAAATCCTCAGAGCCTTTATAAACTACCTGTGTTCATAGGTCTTTATTTGGCAGGTGGTACAGTTGCAGAAGAGTGATTTAAACCAGGAAATTCCAAGTCACACTTGTAAAGAGTCTCTGATTGTAGTGAAACAAGACATTTATAGTGGAAAGGGGAAGAAGATAAATAGGAAGCAATTACTTCTCGTTTGGGCAATTCATGGGAGAATACTGAAAGGGAGGAAGAAAGCACCCCTTTCAATCTATGAAGACAGTGCCCTGTCAGTTGTGATGATATTGCCTCCCATTTCTGGGTGCTTTGTTTCTTGTATTTTAACCACACTTCAAACACATATGATAATTTTTGTGGACAGAACAGAATTCTGTACAAGATGAATGCAGATTTTATATTAGCAATATTTTCTCTCTACACCAAGAAACCCCAATTCTTTGGAGAATGAAGAGCTATATGAAGGCTTAGAGACTCAACAATTTAAATAATTTTTCAAAAATAAGAAAATTATTCTTTTTAGTACACTTCTAGAATACTTTTGTAGCATGTTAATAAGAACCATTCTCATCCATTTCTCATAAAACTGATGAGAAAAAAGAATGAGAATGCTATTTGGGTCCCCCAAAGAGGAATTGAAAGAGCAATGCTTGGAGTATCACACTTCATTTAAGTGAGAGAAGAAATCTGAAGTTCCGACCTCCGTGGACGATTGAGAATCAGGGATGCTGTCTTGTTTGCCAAGGCATCGAAAATCAGATGGGCTGGACACATTATGTGATTTAGAGATGACTGCTGGACTACAGCTGTTACTGACTGGATTCCATGGGATGTCAAAAGAATGCGTGGCTGCCCACCTACAAGATGGTCAGACTTCTTCGTCAAGACCCTGAATGAATGGTTTGAGGCTCTTCATGTTCCTGGAGCGAGCAGACCCATTGGGATACACTAGTGCACGACAGGGATGAATGGAGAAGTTACTAGCACTCACTTGAGCAAATCAATGAGTAATGGGATGTCAAGTGATCAAGCGATCAAGTGATTTTCTTATCCAGTGTAAAAGTTTTTAACAAGAGAGGTGAGAATGTGGTTGAGGTTGCTGAAAGACCAGATTTTTTTCTGCTTTCTAAATTTGAATGTCATTTCTTTTTACTTTTTTAGGCTTCCCTGCTTGAAACCTTTCATTATTTTATATTCTTAAAATCATACAAATAAAATGTTAGCTTTGAATAAGCACAGTTTAAAATAAATAATAATTTTATTCAAAGTACAACATTTAGCCATTTTTGTCATAGAATGTGTTTTGATTTTCAATTAACATTGTTATCTATCATCTGTAGATTGATTTTATTTGTGAACACCTTTTTGTTTAGTCTGTTTCTACAAATAAACTACTGTTGGAACATTTCCTTTTCAAAAGATATGGTATTGCACAAACATGACAAAACAACATAAATCTCCTACAACTTGGTCACTGTAGAGAGTATAGTTACAATCATCTTTGTCTACATTAGAAAAGCTAAGTAAAAAAAGCTTCATCATGGTTTTTAGAATTAAAAAGGTGAAGAGTGACAGTCCTTGACAAATGGCAAACAATCATTAATATTGCTATATACTTATAGCAAAACATCACGACTTCAGAGAGGAGCAGTATAAGACTTCAAAACATTATTTTGGATTGACAAAGTAAGAAGGAGACTTGCTTTGACTATATGTAACATTGGAGATGTGTTCTGGAATTATTTTCATTTGGATTTCTAGGAGAAAATCCCGTTATCTGAGCTAAGGCTTCAGATAGATACCTATTCTTGGGAGTCTATAAGAAAATGTGGTCATCTCAATGAATCATGGCCAACAGTTCTTCAGAAGACTGAAGACAGGGCACACCTATTTTGTGAGGTAAATTAGATGTATACAGAAGTTTCCAGAAAAGATCAAAAGTCATTCATGTATATATTAAGAAAAGATGAAGAAAACACGTAAGCCATTACTAGGAGAAACAGATGATAGAAAAACAAAATTAAACAAAACAAATAAATAATAATAGAATAAAATGCCTTACAAGATAAAAATAGTCAAGATTAAAGATGGAAAAATGCAAATGCAATATAAGAAAAATGCCACAACAACCATAAAGAGTGGAGATAACCTCTGATGAAAACTGACTTGTCTTTGCTTATATCTCTCATATATTAGCTGAATAGTCTTGAGAATTATGTAGTACATTCTAGAAAACTGGCAAACAGCAGGACATCTATTTACATATATATAACATATACATTTATAGATAGATAATAGATATAGATATTCTGTATCAAAAGTTTTTCTTTTTGTTTTAATTTTTTATTAGTGAATCACCGTGGGGTACAGTTACAGACTTACAAACTTTCATGTCTCAGCCAAACAATGAATGAATACCCATCCCTCCACCAGTGCCCATTCTCCACCACCAATGATCCCAGTATCCCTCCCACCACCCACTTCATCCACCCCACTCCACCCCGCCTCTGAGACAGGGCATTCCCTTTTGTTCTCTTTCCTTTTTGGGTGTTGTAGTTTGCTCTAGAGGCATTGAGTGGCCATTGTTTTTGATCTATAGTCTACATTTGGCTCGCGTCTCCCAACCTGAACTGGTCCTCCAAATACCCTTTATTTGGTGTTCCCTTCTCTATTTGAGCTGCCTTTCCCCCAGCATTTGAGGCTGGCTTCTAAGTAATGGAGTAAACATCCCAGTCCTTATCTCTACTATTCTTGAATATTAGTCTCCTCTTCTGTTACTTTATATTCTATAGATGAATGCAATCTTTCTATGTCTCTCCCTCTCTTTCTGACTTATTTCACTTAGCATGATACTTTCCATGCAAAAGTATTTCTTTCATAAATTTTCCCCATTTACATATTGCTTTCTGTCAAAGTTACTGTACAAATCTATGTTACTACCTAAGTAGTAATAGGTAGACCTCAAACTACCTATTATGGCTTATTTTCTGGTAGGTATTCAGCTGACATCTGAGAAATTTTTCCTTATCCCCACTGTTACATGAGAGTGAAAGGAAGGGAAAGCAGGCAATCTAGAAATTTAACATGTCTTTTTAAATTTCACCAAGACATTTCCAATTAAAATAGATAATGCAATACCTGGGAGGGGAAGTAACAAGTCATAAAAGAAAACCCCCAGTTAGGCAATTCACTCTGTGACCCCATATTTGCATAGTAGACTTTAGGGTTCTCACCCATAGGCATGTGGTCATAGCCAGAGGGCAAGAACAGGCAAAGGGACAGGGAGCTACTCAGCCAGGGTCCCTGAGAGCCCAGTGACACACTCCACATGGTAAGTCCCAGAAAGGCCACAGGATTCCAGCTACAGATTTTAAACCATGAAAGTATAAACTAGATAGAACAATGTAGGGACAAGATCATAGTATACTGGAGAAATGTAGATGACACATAGCTGGCACAGGGAAAGGACCAAGGCATCAAGATACCAGATGAGTGATGCACACTGGTAAAAGGAGAGACCAGGACATCATGGAGACCTAGAACTGTATAATAAACTAATTTAATAAGTATCTGGAGATTTGTATGAAAATTTTTTGTGCAGTACTTCAAGAATTCATGAGCTCAGGAGCAAATTCTCTTTTGTAGTAATACTACAGCATCTGTTGATAGCTGGTGATAAAGTCAACAGTCACTACAATCTCGAACTTATTAAAATGGGTTTGAAGACCTAACTCAGGAATGACCATGCAGAGGCTTATCTGTGGCCACCAGAAATATAAACTAAAATATTCTGAGGATCACTTTACCCTGATGAGCAGATCTGAAAGGTCACTATAGGAAAGACCAGGGTTGGCATCATGAGAAATTAGAATCATTGCACTCTGAAACTATGCAGCAACAGAGACAGGATCTTAGAGGGAGAGTACAGATGTGAAGAGGGAAACAAAATGTGTGAGAGAGGCAAATGCAGACTCAGACTCCAGATAGTCCAGGGGTGAGGTGGGGATGAGAGGTGAAGGTGGAGTGGAGGCAATAAATTCATCTACAGCAGCTGAGACTTTGTAGGTCATCATCACAGGACTTTGGTGGCCCCACAAAGTTTGTTCATCCAAGTAAAGGAACTCTCCTGGCACTTTTGCAAGGGCTGAATATGCCTTGGATGCATCCGCAGCAGAATTATCTCAGATATCCTAGAATGACTTTTTACATCAGTTTAAATGTGTATTGACTGTAAGAAATTATGCACACTCATTCAGACATTATATTCACCCTTTCAAAAATTATCACCAGAGTCGCCTGTGTGCATGAGAGGGAGGCAGTCAGACAGCACCCAGCAGGTGAGGGAAGGTGGTCTCTGCTGCAGCCACCTCCAGAGTCCAAGAGTCTCTTTCTATGGGTACAGCTTGGTCTTCTCTGGCCCCTGCCTTGGCTACTATGGATGATAAATGGATTGTTATTCCTTCAACACCGCTCCCTCCTTCTGCTTCCATTTCCACATAATATTAATGTACCCAATTTTTAAACATAATCTTAATGTACCTAACTCTTATTCTTCAAATATCCAGGCTTCAGACTCCCTTTAACCTGTCTTTTAAAACTTTGGAATGAGTTCTATTTCCATGTAGATTTCTACATGGAAATCTACTCTCAATCTTAAAATTTAAACAACAAAAACCCTTGTCTCCACTAAACTTTCTGAAAACACCCTTTTCATGGGAGAGGGAGGGAGGGGAAGAGAGAGAGTGAGGGAGAGAGAAAGAGTCAGAAACAGAGACACACACAGAGAGAGGGAGGGAGGGAGGGAGGGAGGGAGGGAGGGAGGGAGGGAGAGAGGGTAAGAGAGAGAGGGAGAGAGAGACAGAGACAGAGACAGAGAGCACAATGACATTCACATTCACATTCACTTTCCTTGGATTAAAGTCATTTTGTTGTGGGGTGGGGTCAGTGAGTTCCAAAAGATGCTCAGGAGATCTGGACTCCCTTCTGTGGATTCTCATCCAACAGGGCCATGGTGAGACCTGTGGATGCAGGGCCCTATTTGGCACTGTGTGCTGGGGATTACCTGGATTTGGGACTGAACTGGGACTGATCACATGCAAGGTATACACTGAAATCCCTATAGGATCTCTCTGGCCTCTAAAGTAATTTTGTTTTGACAAATATGGATGTTAGTCTGTAAGACAGAAATCAATATAGTCTTTAGGACATTCGGGAATGAAGAAAAATCTAATCAATACATACAAATTTCTATCCATTTAATTATAGATAAAAATTCCATTTATTGAAAGAAGTAGAAAATCAATGTCTATTAATTGAATAACTATCATTTGCATGCAATTACATAGCTTTCTGCAAGTTTTTGTATTATTTGTTTTTCTTTCTGTGGTTTCTTCATTCTTCCCTTTCCTCTGGTTCTATCAGTCACTGATAGACTTCCTTTCCCTAGGACACAGAACATTTCCTTTCCCTAGGATACACAACATTTCATATATTTTTTTTATCACCCCTAGTGCTCTGCTCTGTGATCTTGCTTTTTCTGGGCAATGGAAAACTAAGGATGCCATAGTTCTGTCATTTCCACATGGACATTGCTGTGTATCATGATGCTGAAAACCTGGGCCACAGCAATTTCCCATGTTCAGTCTCGGGTCTAGTACCAAAGCTGATGAGGAAAAGAATTCTCAGTCTCCTTTTTCTATTATAGCTATTCAAGTCTTGACTACCACTCATTATTTCTCATCTGGATTTGGTTGGAAAACAGAAACTGTAATCAATAAATACAATGTGAATTTTAAATAAAAGGTTTCTGTGCCTCTTGTTAATTTTGAATCCAGTAACCTACTAATTACTAATCTATGACAATATTCTCACCACCTCCAACAGACACAACCCTGACTCCAGTATTTTTCATAATGTCAACAATGATTTTTAATATTATCTTTATTTTCTGATAATTTCTAGTTTTATATTCTCCTTAGGTCCCCTACACTTTCACAATATAACTTAAATCTTTGACTTATTTTTTTGATCAAAGCAGAGATATGTGTGACTTATATTTCATCTACTGGACAGCCCTGTTTCCGGTTACTCCATCCCTTACCCCAGCAATCCTTAACCCACATATTCTTCTCCATACACTGCACTCATCAAAGTCCTCGCATTGTATGCTCTCAAAATACAAGCAATTTCTTACTCTTCAAGAGGAGGCACAAATATCAACTTATTTCAAAACATTATCTGTGCTAAAGAAACATAGAAACAAGAGGTCTTATCTAATTTATGATTTACATGAGGAAACAAAATATACACATAAAATAGAATACTACAAGTTGTTATTCATCGATTGCCTCGAGCAGGCCTCAGTAACGTCTCTTCATCCTAGCCCTGAGATTTTTTTTTTTTAAAGTGCCATATTCAAGGTTCTTTCAGAGTTAGGAGAATGAGACCCATCATTGTTACTGGTATTTGGCATATTGGGTACGCCACGGGGAGTTTGCCAGACTCTGCCATGCGGGCAGATTACATTTGGTAGCCTGCCAGTTTGTCTAGAGTAGGAATGAGATGATAAAATGTTGCGCAGCCGTGAATGCGGCCGCGCGGTTCCGGGAGCTGGGTTTTATAGTCTCTGAATCTTGGCCATTGATGGGATTACATGGCGCCAGGGGACCAGTTGGTGGGTGTGACTCCCGCCTACTGGAATTTGGAGGATCGGGGTGGAGGATGCCCAGCCCCAATCCGAGTAGACTTGGAGATCTCGGCCCCGGAACCCAAGGTGGTAGAGCATTTGACTACAAGTTGTAATCTACCCAAATTCTACACTATGTGAACATGTTGCCTATGTAATATGCCAAGTAAAACTCTTCTGGAAAATCAAGTTTAGATTTTCAAAAGTTAAGGAGTGCTGGGGCCAGATTGGTATAGTATAGTGGGTGGGGTACTTGCCTTGCATACGACTGACCCTGGTTAGATCTCTAGCATCCCAAATGGTCCCCCAAGCCCATAAGTAATGATTCCTGAGAGCAGAGCTAGGAGTCAGCCATGAGAACTGTCTATTTTACTTTCGCTGTGGCCCCAAAGCCAAAAGTAAAATAGTTTTTAAATATAATTTTTTTTCCTTCCTTCAAACCATTCATAAATTTTAACAATGGCTCTCAAACTTGAAGGTGCAGCAGAATGGTCTTGGCCTTCTTGGCATGGAGTGGTTACTACAGGCTGCAGGCTACTTAAGGTGAAAAAATGTCACAAAGAGAAGAATTTACAAATATTGTACAAAATTCCCTTTCTAAGCAAATCTCTAAGCATGGTCTGGAAAATTTCAATTTCCACCTTCCTCTCACCATCTGTTAATGCTGACAGGGGGAGGGGAGTGGTAAATTCACACCATTCATGGAGACATCCTACACTTCAGTGATAAGTAAAGTCGGATAAGCCAAATGCAAGAAATAAATAGGAGGGAAGAGCCCAAAATAAATATTTCAATATGCGTCATTCCAAGGTCAACCTGCACTTTTGTTCACTATAGTAACCACTGCCTGTTTTGACCAGGAAAAATACAGTCTCTCCATCTAAATTTATGTCAAGATAAAATTCCATAGAAGCAGATTATGAAATTTCATTTCTTGAATCCAATAAATGCTAAGCTAAAAAATCCAGTAGAAAATATCTGAGCATGAGCAATTTGTGACCAGAGTAAGCTCACATGGGTAGATCTGATGAGAAGTAGATTCAAGTGGGAACAGGGCTATGAAAAGGCTAGAGCTTAAGAGAAAAAGGCTAACTTTAGACAGGAAGAAAATGTGGGAATGCTTACTTAGAAAAGAGGTCCAAAACTGAGAAGCTTTTGTTCTACTTTTTCTATACCTTTTTTTAATACAAGATGCCAGGCTTGATCTAATTTCAGAACATGTTCTTGCCTTTGTTTGGGCTTCAGTCTAATTTCATTCTGGCCCTTGGCATATTTAGTTAGAAAAAGATGATCTGACTAAATTAGAAGCAATGGATGAATATTTAGAATCATACTACCTCCCAAGAATTGAATCAAGAGGAAATAAAAAATCTGAAAAGACCAATTATAAAGCAAGGCAATTAAAATGATCATCAATTTTATTTTGCCACCCAGAACAGAAAACAAGGTGAAGATGGATTCACTAGTGAGGTTTACCACTTCTTAGTTAATGCCCAAAGAGTCTGTCTTCAGACTGAAGCTCTGAAGACAGAACTGAGGTAGGGCACCGGATGGTCTAAGGTGGAAGAATATTGGCAGTTTGTTGGTGGGTGTGATAGTCATACCTCTAAAACAAAAGCATTTTCAGTTATAAACTATTTTTATCTCAAAAGGAAAGAAGGAAAGCAAGCAAGAAAGAAAGCATTTTTTTTTCTTATCCCACCTCTTGCTTTTGTGAGCATAAAAAAGGTGTTATTTCTTGGTCTTTTTTTTTCTCTTCTAGAGAAAAATCCCAGCTCTATAAATGGCAACATTTTCTATCTCAGGTCCTTGGCATACAATTGGTAGCAATGTCACTGGTTTCTCAACATGGCCAGCATTCTGAGTTCATTAGATGAGGAAATCCCTTTAGAATAACTTAAGATTTCTAACAAGATTTATTTTTATTTTCAGACCACGAGAATTGTCGTGGGTTACTGAAGGTATTTTTAAAAATGCCGAGGAAGTACATTCTGGGGGAAACAACATTTGTAAGTAGGAACTCTATAAAAAGGTCTGGAATCCCACAGCACTAGTTGTAGTGTAAAACTGGCTCCATAAGGAACACAGGACTGGACTAGGGAATTCTCTACTTCAAATGAAAGACAAACTGGGCCAGGTGAAAAGGCAACTTTAATGGGAGACACAGGTGTCTGACCTGTAACTTGGTGGAATTTAAGGCACTTGTAAATGCACCAATACATGACAGTGTTATTCTTTAGTTGGGCACAAATGCCCTGCTTTGTACCTGGGCACTCATGGTGCTTTAACTTTATAAAAATTAAAACCAGCACCAACCCACCCCACCCCCCGGCAATAAAAAAATATCCGTTTCACAGAAAATCTATTTGCACATTATTTTGTCTTTCATCCAAAACCATCCTTAAGGGACTTAATTGCTCAACTAGCCAAAGGCCAGGCACAAAGTTAAGTGTTCAGTAAATGAGAAATAAATAAAACAAAGGAGGAAAAGAAATTCCTTTGCTGGCTATTTACACATCTCCTAAATGAATGAGATTGGATACTTTAGGAAATGCAGAAGAGGAACTGCCTTAGGGAAGCAGAACTCCACTTCCCCTACCCCAACACACACAAACACACACAAACACACACACACACACACACACAATTGTGTTAGTCTACATTCAGTTGGTAAGAAGAAAAAAAGGAACTTGATTTCAGGAAGTTATTTTCTCCAATGTGGGAGTTTGGCATAACAGAATTTCCCCTTGAACATCCTTTATTTGGTTTTTGAATATTCATATATTCATAACTACAAAATAGGCAAAGATACTTAAAGCTGTCAAAAAAAATTTTTTTTTCTGTTTCAGCCTGGGTGCACCTTCAATTTCTCTAACTTCTCTTCTGCATTCCTCCAGAATGATTTTCTATTGGTTTTGGGCCACACCTGGCAGTGCTCAGGGATCACTCCTAGCAGAACTCAGGAGGCACCTAGGACCAAACCTGGGACTACAAGGTCCAAAATAAAAGGCTTACCTGCTGTATACTATCTCTCCGGCCTCAGGTTTTTTGTCTAATTTCCTAATCTGATCACTCCCCTTCCTCGTACAAACTGTTTTGCTGGAAACAGAGTAGCTCACATGGTCCTTCAAAGCTTTGAGGTGATATCCTAATCTCGCCCCTCCCACCAATCACCCAACTCCTGGCTATAACCAAGGGCCCAGGGTCAGCTCCCTTTTCTGTCCTACCAACGGCTTCTGTGGGCTATTTTTCTATAACCATCTTCCTTCTTTCTAGTGCTTCTCCCATCCGGGAAGCCATGGTCACGCTTGAGGTGAATACCTTTGAACTTTATATTCAGTCCACTGCACACTGACAGTCAGCTTTATAATCTGCTAAAATTATGAGAGTTGAAGCACATGAAGGAACTGAGGAATCAGTTCCTCCATGCTGCCAGCTCTGAGACCTTACTTGCCCTACTACCCCTCACCCTCCACCCCACCCCCCTCCTGCGGGCCAGCAAGACCTGCTCAGCAGGTGTCATGGTTTCATTTTTGCTCATCAATAAAATCCTGACTTTAGGCATTCAAGGTCTTCTAAAAACTAGATAAATATCTTTTTTTTTCCCCCCTAGATGTATCAGCTTAAGTTCCTCTGCATAGACCATGTGGATACATGTGATGCCCTGATCATATCTGGTACTTTCTTGACCCTGATACTTCCTTAAGTGCAAAGCCCTCAAAATCCTATTCCTTTTATAATCTTCCTTCCAACTTGAAGCCATTTTTGGTGCGGGCAATCTATCTCTCCTCTGAGCTCATACAGCATATTACCTCGGTGAAAATATTCAGCAAGTGGTACATTATTTAAAATATCCCCCCAGAGTTTTCCTAAATAACATTTTCTCTTTTAGATCACAGACTCTGGGATGGTACAAAACCAATACCTCACTCCTTTTTTGTTGGCTCAAACATTTATAAATGGCTGAATTCTCACATGAATGAGATATTTAGAGACATATTCAAAGTCAGTGTACTAAAGACTGAACAAAGGAAAGAAAACTCAACATAAAAAAAACTTACTGGGAATTTAAATGTGGTTATTTACCCAACTTGTGAAAATCTATATTCCTTTATTCCTTTAAAAATTTTAGGAAACTGAGGATACTGGTGGTAGGAAATGTGCACTGGCGAAGGGATGTGTGTTGAAACATTGCATGACTGAAATTCAATCATGAACAATTTTGTAATTGTAATTGTAAAAAAAAAATTGTTGATTTATAAAAATAGGAAATAGGAAACATTTTTCAAATGGATGTTGCTTATCATATCGTCCACATTCTTATATGTCAACACAAGGAAATTCAGATAACTTACAAATATAAATAATAATATAATATATTACAAATATAATATTTAGATAAACATAAATTTATATACGACCAGCAATGTTCACATTGCAAAAATATATGGAAAACATGGTACTTTGGTTCCTCGTAGCATATAATTCTTTCAAATCTCAGAGTAATACACTCCTTAAAATCGTCCTAATCTGAGATAAAACTATAAATAGCAAGAGTATTATAGTACATAGTCTATTCAATGGGCTGGAGCGATAGCACAGCGGTAGAGCATTTGCCTTGCATGCAGCCAACATGGCCGAGCCTAGTTCGATTCCTCCGCCCCTCTCGGAGAGCCTGTCAAGCTACCGGGAGTATCTCGCCGGCACGGCAGAGCCTGGCAAGCTACCCTTGATGTATTCAATAAACCAAACACAGTAACAACAAAGTCTCCAATGGAGACATTACTGGGCCCGCTTGAGCAAATCGATGAACAATGGGAGGACAGTGACAGTGACACTATTCAATATGCTCTAATATTTTTGGTTTTTTAGAAACATTGGAGAAATTATAGGCTATTTACACTCATCATTTCATCAACTTGAAGTAACATTATGATTGGATATTTAATTTTTTAAAAATTTTTGGTTTTGAGGCTATCCTTAAAAGTATTCAGGGCTTACTCTTAGCTCTATGCTCAGGGGTCACTCCTTATATGACACATTTTGTGTGTTTGTTGTTGTTTGGTTTTGGGGTCACATCTGGTAGTTCTCATACCTTACTGCCAACTTTGTAGTCAAGCATCATTCCTGGTGGTGCTCAGGAAACTATGTTCAAATATAAGAATCAAATCAGGGTTGTCCATGTAAAAGGCAAGTACCTTAATGCCCGCACTATCTCTCTGGCTTCTCTATGAGACACTTTTAAAAGAAAGTCCTCCTATAATATCTCCCTCTAATGTTTATTTATTTATTTTTTAGTGTCACAAAGAAACCTTGTCAGAATGGCAACAGATCAGGAGAGATAGTATCCTTGCCTTGCATGTGGTTTGCTCTGATTTAATCCCAGCATTACTTACTTGCTCTGAGTACCATCAGTAATAAACCCTGAGCACAGAGCCAGGGTAAGTCCTGTGCACTGCCTGGTGTGGCCCAAAACCACTCACCCTAATCCCCTAAAAGAAAAGATAAATGGCAATATTGAATAGTAACGGCAGTAATAATTTATTTACAACTTTTCAATAAAAAACTGAAAAACTAGAGACTTTGCTATGCATATACCACTGGTCTTAGTGAATTTATATCTGCAGAATCTCCCAGAGATGTTGATCATTTACATAAGGAAACACTAGTGGGCTGGAGAGATAGAAGAGCAGGTATGGAACTTGCCTTGCATAAGGCTGACCTGTGTTCAGCATCGTATATGACCCCCCATGAGCCTACCAGGAGTGATCCCTGAGCAGAGAGCCTGGAATAATCCCTAAGTACTGCCAAGTGTGGACCCAAAACTTAAACACCAATAAACAATCTTACATCTCTAGGTTGGAGAAAGTATGTTCCTCCTTAATCCTTACATCCTTAGAATTCCTTTTTGCTTTCCCGTTCACATCAGGACAGAATTATATAAAATGGAGCAATCTCCAGATTACCCAGATTGTGAAGAGTCACACTGAGATCAGCTTCTTTTAGTTTGGAAAAAACCCAGACAGACCAATGCTGAAGAGTGTGACTCTTGCTCCTCGGATTATAGGACCGCTTAAGCAGTGGCTGGTATGGGAGCTCGAGAGGGCACTAGACCTAGTTTGCAAACTGAAGCAACGTTAGCTTGGCTTCAGAGTGATAGAAACTTTGAAGGAAACAAACTTTTAGAAATTCTTTCTGTTAGAGTCTTCAAGTTTGGGGGCAAGTCAAAGGTAAGCTGAGGTTGCTGCTTAGAAAGCGGGGCCTGTGGTTGATGTCATCTGGGCCTGTCTTTGCACTGCAGTTTATAGTTAGACCGTGATGATAGCAATCCTGAACTGTCAGATGCATGGGTGGTTCGGTGCTAGAATTCTCATCCTAAACTACCTCAGAGTTGCCATTAGGTGAGTTTTCATTAGGTGATGATTGAAGAGTTTATTTAAACTAGGAGAAAACACACTTGATCTTTACTAATCACTTCATAAATCAGTGTTTAAGGGACAGACCTAATAATTAAAGCAAAGCTATCAAAACTAAGTATTTTAATTTTATAGTGGCATATAATTTATAGCAGTGTTTTTCAGATTTTTCACACTTGCAAACCAGAATGAATATATGAAATGGTGGTTATAAAACACTGATTTATACACTTTTAAGCTGACAATGTATTAAAATGTTAATCAGTCTTCAGAAGATTTGAGATAATTCAATCTTTCAAGATATACTTTGTTGCTCAGATGACTTTTGTACATAATATATAAAAGGAATAGATGCATTTATTTTTACTCATAGATAAATACATTTTTCTGAACTACAGAATATGCATAAATTTGCAATATTTATGAATAGAAGATCCCACTCTATTCCTTATTATTGCTATCACCATCATCATCCTTTTTTTCTTCTTCCTCAACCTCAGTTTCATTCTCTTTTTTTTCCACTGGTTTTACAATAGCAAATAAAAGTAGTTGAAAAGATATGAATATAGGGATGGGCCAAGAAACTTATAAAGATAATTAAGAAGTCATTTTTTTTTTCCTTTTTGGATCACACCTGGAGATGCACAGAGGTTACTCCTGACTTATGCACTCAGGAATTACTCCTGGTGGTGCTTGGGAGACTATATGGAATGGTGGGAATCAAACCTGGATTGGCCATGTGCAAATCAAATGCCCTACCCACTGTGCTATCACTCCAGCCCCAAGAAGTCATTTCTTTATATACCAACACAGCACTCTAATTTCTTTATAATTACCAAGTATAGTGGGTAAGGAAAATATCAGAAGAAGCTCACGTAACTTTCCATCTCACTTCTTGACTCCTCTCAAAGTTTTGTCTTTTAAAAAACACCCCCATGTCATCTCTGTGGCCATTTCCAATACTGTATTTGTTAAAAGCACATTGAGTTTATAATGCAACTCCCAGGAAAACTGAATTTGGAGCTTGAAAGAGCCATAGAAATACTTGGGTCAGAAATTTCTCAGAACACATAGGGCAGTCTATGGATCTCTAATCCTGTGACAGGTTATATGAAAAAATGTGATTTGATGTAGAATGATGGAGAAGAGGTGGCTTTTAGTGGACTTGCTTTAGAGATTTACAATACCTATTATGGGCTATGAAGTTTTGCAGTAATAAAATTTCTTTTTTGCCATTTTTATCTAAAAAATTTATAAAACTACTCACTGAATTTTTTGAAGAATATCTCTTGACATTTCTCGGAATGAACATTGCACAGAATGCACCAGAATAATTGTTGATAGATTCCAAGCATCTCATTTCACAGATGAGGGAATTAGACATGAGACCCTATTTTTACATTTAAACCACATTTACCCACAAGAACCTTGCATATATATGGCTAATACATTTTTGAAGCTGAAGAGAATTTAGTCTGTATTTATCAATGAAACAGTAAGTAAATTTCAATTTACTTAATGTAAATTTAACTGATTTACTCAAAGTTGCCAATTATCTATAGTGCTCATGTCTAGAACCTAGTTCCTTATTTTTTTCCTCCATCAAAAATGTGCTCTCTATGAATAAAATAATGCAATTTGAAGCAACATGGGTGGAATTAGAGGATATTATGCTGAGTAAAGTCAGTCAGAACAAAAGAGACCCAAAATGATCTCTCTCATAGGTGGCAATTGATACACAGTGAAGTACAGCAAAGACACAAAGGCAAGCTAAAGCCGGAATTGACTCACATCATTGAGTTGGGGGTTGAGAGGAAGGGGCTTGGGGTCCTATTGGGCGAGAGATGGGTACACTGGTGGTGGATGTGGTGTTGAAATTATGTTCTTGAAAAATCATTAGTAACAGTATTGTAAATCAAAAATTAAAATAGAATAACATTTTAAACTATGCAATATGTGCTCTTTTCTTTTTATGAGGACACTTTGGTAAAATTATTATGGCTTAAATTTTGCTTTACTCAATCATCTTTTTCCTCATTACAGCAGACATTCTTCTTATAAAACACCTAAATTACTTAATGGAAACTATCCTTTCTGAAAGAACAGTCAGACTGCCCAGGACTAATAAATGCTTAAACTGACTACTAAGCTGGTCTAGAGCTTTTCTAGACTTTTTAAAAATCAATCTGTTAGGTTAATTTGGAATCATAGGCAAGTAATTTAACCACATATTATATAGAGTGTTGAGTGCAAAAGTCAACTTTTTTCTAAAGTGTCTTAAAAATATTTCTCTTCCCTATAGAAATCTTTGTAGAGATTGATTGCATAGACAAGAATTATTGAAAATTGTTGCTAAAGAAGTTGTGGGTTGATGGGCTGGAGTGATAGCACAGCGGGTAGGGCATTTGCCTTGCACTTGACCGACCTGGGTTCAAATCCCAAAATTCCATATGGTCCCTTGAGCACCACCAGGAGTAATTCTGCATTCAACTAGATTTATAAATCTAAAGAAAACTGGAACTCAAATTTATAGATAGCATACTATGAACATGATTCCTGCAAGTAAGACATCTTTGAACTCCAATGAGTGCATTTATTTTTTAAAAAGTCTTTGAAACTTCATGAAAGATTACTGAACAAATATACACTGACACATTTTAAAGTATTTCTGGAAAGTACTTTTTAAATGACTGCTTTATTATCTAACTTTTATAAAGAGATGGCAGCCAGTATAAATAAATCACTGTAAAGGAATTGTCACTATGTGTTCAAACATTTGTAAATATTTAGGTGTTAGAGAAGTCTATCATCCAGTATGGTGACATGTTTATTTAATCATTATCTGCTGCACTTTACACCTTTTGATTCCCTGGGTCCTTTGTTAAAGGTTGTTACTGCCCCTGGTTAGGAGGACACAAAGAACACAAATAGAAGATTGAAAACAATCTGTTTCCACACGGATATTAGGAATATTCTGCCTTTTGACTGGGAAGATAAGTGGTTACAGAAGAGTTTTTTGAGTGAGTATGTGTTATTGATCAGAGACCAGAGAGCTTGAAGGATAATTCTACTGGAATGTTTGTTATTGGCAATGTGAGAGATCAGTGATTAAGAATCTTTTTCGGACAACAGCAAGTTTGATTTATTTTTAAATTTTGGCTTTTGGGGCCACACCCAACTATGCTCAGGGCTTACTCAGGCAGGTTCCGGGAACCTTATAAGATGCTATGAATTGAATCTAGGTTAGATGCCCACCAGGAAAGTTCATTATCTGATGTATTATGTCTAGGAGTTGATACTAGCAAGTTTAAAGAGGTCAAGATGAAATATTAAAGTTTCTGATCCTGTTTCTTAAAAATCTTTTATAACTAAAAGTATGGTCAGAAAAATATAGTTTAACTTCTTGATTGAGCATGTAAAAATGAACAGAACCATATGGTCTTTTCTAATTGAGCCTAGCCTGGCCTATACATCCAATTATAATATACTGGCTATGAACACGAATGAACTTCCTTCTTGAGCCACAGTGCATAATAATTGATGCCATCATAAACTTCACTGATCACCAATCAACTCTGAGGATTATTAGTCGCTGTAGCAATAAGAGCACTCAGGTGAAACCAGTGTGGGAGTTTCCTAGATCTCTAGCCTGAATTCAAAGCTTGGAAAGGTCATGGGTTTACCAAGAAGTTTCATATATTAGGATTGATTGTCACAGCAACTGACCAAGATCTAGGGCTGATTTGACCTAGGGGAGAATCTCACCTTTTGGCTTAGGGAGGATGGAATACATGATGGCCCTGAGTAGTTGCAGAAGTAAAATAATCAGATATCTGCAAAGGGAACTAGAAGATACAGGTGTGCCCACTTCATGGCCTGAGACTTCAGTAGAGTCTCGGGCATTCACAAGGGGCAGTAGTCAGGACTCCTAAATTTTGCTAATTCTCACCTCAATGTAGGAGACAAACTTCAGTTCATAGGCCAAGGAGGAACAGTTACAGGAGGCACCAACAAATTGAATGCTGAGTAAGCTTCCCATCACGATGAAGTAGTATTTAGACTGGCCATATATCTATCTGAAAGAGAGGACCTTACTCAACAAGACTCTTTCCCCATAATACTAGTAATACAAGTTCTGGAACTTTACAGAAATTGGGGTCTCAACAGATAAGTTTAATTTACTTGTAGAAAATAAGAAGTTCTGTAGCTAAACCTATGATTTGTAACAAGATTTAAAACTGATACCTGTACTGACGTATTCAATATGCCAGAAACAGTAACAACAAGTCTCACAACTTGTGAGACATTACTGGTGCCCACTTGAGCAAATCTATGAAAAACGGGAGGACAGTGCTACAGTGCTACCTGTACTGAAAAGATTTGGGGGATGAAAGCAACATGCAGTTCCTACTGTTATTTTTAACATTTATTCAGTGCCAATGTTCTAGACACTGTACTGAACACTGAATGAGACAAAAATTCCCTCTTCACTTGGCTCATGAGAAAAATGAGAACACAATATACAAAAGGACTATGATGGGGAAAGGACTGTATCTATGATTCTGAATGTGGACATACTTAGGAACTAGAAATGATCTTATGATGTACTATTTAGAGGTAACTGATAAAAACTGCATTCATAAGTTATGGGTTAAATTGCTGAAAAATAGTGCATTAACTATAGAGTTTTACTCTAAACTCTGGCTGACTGTGACTCAGTATTATCAGTACCATGAAAGAGATTTCTGTCCCTCAATTCTGAAAACCAGGGGTTTGGCTTGGCCATCTGTATTTTCAGAATGTTCCCTTGCTATTACTCCAATTGGTAGCCTCATGCCATCAGAGGTTATGTTTTTTAAAGCCGAAATATGTCTAATTGTGTGTGTGAGATATACTTAGGGTAAAATTATTTTGGCCCTCACAAATGTTTCGTAGTAATAAACTTATAAAATATGCTTAAGCATTATGCGATGGGACACCAATTCCTAAGTTTTGAATAGTGTTATGAAGTATTTCAGTTTCTAAGATAATCAAATAATTGTTGGAAGCTTTATTCACTTTCATAGTTTTAACAGCAAAGCGTAGTTTGCAGAGAAAATTTTAACCTGAGTTGCTGAAATCAGTATATACAAAACACTAAAAATATGATGGTGGTATTTGGGTGAATCATAGCTTTTTTCCTACAATGGAAATCTATGTAACAGTGCTGATGCTGTTCTTGAAATCACTTGGTGTTTTTCACCACAACAGTCTTTTGCTATAGAAGGTAAAGTCCTTCAAGTACTTTTTGTTTTAAACAGTTGAAACCAATTGCTGAAGATCTTTCCTGAGTGAGACGTTTAGCCACAGGCAAGACAGATTTGTCAGAGTGACATGTAGGGTTGTAGCACCTATTCCTTTAAGACTGGGGCTAACATAAACCAAATGAATGGATAGAAAGTGAAGTTCCAGTCTCTCAGTAGTAATCAAGTTAATCCACATTTAGATATAAAAATGTCATTGGTCATCTCGGCCTTAACAACCATGTAATCCCAGGGTGAGTCTTAAATTTTATTTATTGAGGGGTGAAGAGGATGTTTGCCACACCTGACACTTATGGTGGTGCTTAGGGGGACCATAAGTGTGCTGGGGAAATAATCTGGCAAGTGCTTTACTTCCCATACTATCTCTCTGGCCCCTCAGGATGACTTCTAGAAGGAACCAACCTGATTAATGATGACACTAAAGATCCCTACCTCTTTATGGATTTTCTTGAAACAGATACTGTCTTTTAATAGTTGTCATATTATTTCACTGAAGTATATTCTAAATTAAAAAATTACGCTCGAAACTATAACACTTCATAGGTTTCTTTTCCTCCCCAGTAAACATTCTTCCAGTAAACAGTATTTATTAACAGTTAGTAAGTCTGAACAGCCGGGACCATACAGCTGCTCGATTACTGGCTTCTCTCTGGTGTATCGTACACAGGAGGAGTTCAGTTATTGTTCATTGACAGCCTTAAAATAAGCCTATGCAATTTCATCTTTCTACTTACCTAGAATATGAAAAAAATCTACAATAGGAGTAGATATTTCATACAAAATTTTCTCTTGCCTTGCTGTCCAACTGATTTTGAATTTTTAAAAAATGTTTTTGCTTCTATTTTAAAACTAATTTATGTTCAAGGATTACATAAACCCCAACTCTTTTGATCTAGCATGATTTCTGATGGTCTGATGAACTGTTATCAGGCATGCATTCTGTAGCACAAGATAAGAAAATTATCTTTTGCTAGTTTTTTATGGTAAAAAAAGTTTTACAAGTTGGTGGGTGAAATAAAAATAAACTGAGTGCTTGGTATTAGATCTTGGTATATTAGTGCTTGGTATATTAGACCTTAAATATCCCTCAATAATATGTGGCATATTTAAAACATGTCCAATAAGCGAGTATATTTTCATTGTTATTCAAATGCTAAAAGAGTCACAAATGCAGTAATTTAGAGATAAAAATGCAATCTGCTTTTTCCATCAACTACATTCCCATTCAAAGAATATAGGAAAAGGTCATATATTTGCTGGCAGTTTCACCATAGACAGAGTGAATTGAAAGAAAGTGATTTAAGGTAAGACATGCAGAGTGAATTGGACTTAAAGAAAAAAAAGGAAAAAGGTCCTAGTAACATTTCCATCCACTGAAACCTGCTGTTTCCTGTAGACCAAATTCAAATTGGATAAGTACTTTGAATGAAAACATTTGGGTAAGTGACCTCAGGTGGATGAAAGTTCTACCATCTTCCTAGTGGACTTTAGATCAATTAAAACTCTATAAATGACTAGGAATGAGGGCAACACGGGTGATTAGGAATCATTGCCATCTGCGAGGGCCTTTGCAGCATTCGGGGGCTGTTGATTATGGAGTTGGATTCATGGTGAGTTTCAATGGAGTGATTCACCTCCTGGATAGAATAAAGGATTGAGAAAAGATACCTATTTTTTCTAAATATATGAAAATATTTAAAACGAGAATAGTAATCTTTCTGATTTCACAGATGCTGCTTAAAAACATGAATGCTAACAGAAGAGGCAGAGTGGAGGCATAAGAAAAATTCTGTAAGACTCACAAGGATGATTGCTGGAAATTAGGGATCATAGTTCTAATGCTGGTTTTGACCCAGAAATTGCTTGAGGACAAGACTTTTATACATTCCAGAGTTTAAGTTCTACAGTGGTGAGTTAAGAAAGCTCTAGCTGAGTGAGCTGAATGTGAACATACTCAGTATGCCATTTCTATCGGAAAAGTTTAGATGAAAAATGTTTTATCAGGTACATTTGGCTTCTCTGTGAAGAAAAAAGAAATATACTGTACCTCCACTTGAAATCTCATTTTGTAGACACTTGTAACTTTATATGTATTGTGCAAACCTTTAGAATAAAGGCTGGATCTGACACAGATTATTAGTACTGTGGTTGACTTTTTTTTTATTAGTGAAACATCATGAGGTACAGTTGTAGACTTACAATATTTTGTTCTTGGGTTTCAGTTATACAATGATTGAGTATAACTGAAACCCTCCACCAGTGCCCATTCTCCACCTCCAGTGCTCCCAGTATCCCTCCCACCCCCCATCCTCCCACGATCTCATCCCACCCCTGTGGCAGGGCATGCCCTTTTGTTCTCTCTCTCCTTTTGGGTGCTGTGGTATTCAAAAGAGGCATTAAGTGGCAATCATGTTCGGTCTATAGTCTACTTTCAGCATGCATCTCTCATCCTGGGAGGATCCTCCCAACACCCTTTTATTTGGTGCTCCCTTCTCTCTCTGAGCTTCCTTTTTTCCCTAGCATGTGCTGCTGGCCTCCAAGCCATGGTGTGAACTTTGTGGTACTTATCTCGGCTATTCTTGGGTGTTAGTCTCCTATTTTGTGAAATGAGTCAGAAAGAGAGGGACAGACATAGATTGTGGTTGACTTTTGAGTAGTATTCAAATATTTGTTGAACTGAAAAGATTTTGTACAGCTAGAGAGATAGTAGCGCGCGTGGGTGATAGCACAGCGGGTAGGGCGTTCGCCTTACAAGCGGCCAACATGGCCGACCCGAGTTCGATTCCTCCGCCCCTCTCGGAGAGCCCGGCAAGCTACTGAGAGTATTCGATATGCCAGACACAGTAACAACAAAGTCTCCAATGGAGACGTTACTGGGCCCGCTCGAGCAAATCGACGATCAACGGGAGGGCCTTTACCTTACCTTACCTTACCTTACCTAGAGAGATAGTACAGTGGGTGTGGGTCATTTTCTTTGTATGCAGCTAATCTCTGTTTACTCCCCATCACCCCGTATGGTCCCTTGAGCATGATCAAGAGTGATCTCTCAGCACAGAGCCAGGAGTAAGCCCTGAGCATACCTAGGTATGGCCCTCAAACCAAAAAAAATGCATTGATTCTTAAACAAGTAGGTGAAAAACCTGTTTTGTCTTGGGCTACACCTGGAGATGCTCAGGGATTACTCCTATCTCTGCACTCAGGAATTACTCCTGGTGGTGCTTAGAGGCCATATGGGATGCCAGGAATTGAACCCTGCCATGAGAAAGGCAGGCACCCTACCCACTGTTCTGTCTCTCCAGTCCCAGAAGATCCTGTCTTTATAGTGGGTGAAGGGATGATGTATAAAGAAAGTAATCATATAAAGAAAGTCAAGATCGGAGCTTTATTAAAAACAACCATTTTCCTTTTCTCTAAAGATCTGAATTCACCTTCCTTTTGTATGATTATCAGGAAAAAATATATTCTCTAGACCAGTGTTTCTCAACAGCAGGGGAGGATCATACAAATTTCACTGTGGGTTGACAGTATATTCCAGTGGGCCATGAGTGAAAATTTTATACATGGGGGCCATGGAATGGAATGAGACTAAAAGGATTGGGGCAAGGGCAAAAGAAGGAAACGAGGTCAGAATGGGGCACTGGCTGGAAAAATGTTGAGAAGCAACTGCTCTGGATTGCATTCTCAGATCAAAACACAGAATACAATCTCAAGTTGTTACTCACTTTTAAGTTGTTGAGAACCTAGAGTATTACTCATTGAGGGGAACATGGTGACATGATATGCTCTGGCTAACTGAATCATCCAGAACAGAAATTACATAATTTTCAGTTCTGTGGCATGGCAAGTGAAGTCAGCTTCCTAATGAGCTGATTGACTTCTTTGTGAAATATTAAGCAGGGATTCAAATAAACAAGTCTTGATTCATTCCACTGAATCATAGCACTCCCATTTCCTCTTCTATTACAACTTGTCTGTCAAAGAGGTTAATTGATTACATCTACTTAGCTGCTACAGGCTCAGTATGTACCAGAGACTGAAATCTACTTAATGTCAAATTAGCGTGCTGCAATAAAAGGTCAATAACAGTTTGTTCTCAAAGCGGGTCCCTTGGTATACAACATGGGCCTCACTGGAGAAGTTGTCACTGTCATTGTCCTCCCGTTGTTCATCGATTTGCTCTAGCGGGCCCAGTAACATTGTGAGACTTGTTACTGTGTTTGGCATATCGAATACATCATGGGTAACTTGCCAGGCTTTGCCGTGCGGGCGAGATACTCTCAGTAGCCTGCTGGGCTCTCCAAGTGGGGTGGAGGAATTGAACTTGGGTTGGCTGCATGCAAAGCAAATGCCCTACCCGCTGTACTAGCCTTTTGACTAAGATGAAGTGTAGTGTGAGAAGTTGTAAGAATGCAAATTCTCAGACTCCAGACTCCTGAATTAAACTGTCTTAATAAGCACTTCTGTGATTCTGAGAACAGCTAATACTTTGAGGACAATTCTGATATGCATAGCTCCAATGAGCAAGTTAGTGTTATTAGGCCAAGTTTTATTTTAAAAATAAAAGATTATCAACCTGTTAGGCATGGAGATCTACAGTGAAGCAAAATGAGATTCTTTTTAATTCTCAGGAAGTCTATACTCAGATCTGGTATGGTTTTTAGATAAGGCATCTTCAGTTCACAGTAACTGTGTTCTGACCATCTACTCCATGCAATATACTCCGCAGGATGCTGTGAGTGAAACATGCAAGAGTAAGACTAGCTTTTCCTTGGGCTTCAAAACAGTTTGTGCATTTAAATATGTCGATTCATAAATGGGCAACATGTCACAGGTGTCCTAGAGAAATGCAGATCTAGGAAGGGGATTGACTGAGCCTCTAATAGAAACACATGCTATGGGAAGCCTGTGTGTGTGTGTGTGTGTGTGTGTGTGTGTGTGTGTGTGTGTGTGCGTGCATGTGCCTGTGAGCGTGTGTATGTGTATATGTAAGTACGTACGTGTGTACAAAGGCCTGACCAGACCAAAATCTCAGTCCTCTGTGGGGATAGAGAGGCTGGTTAAGAGAAGGTCAATCTCTTTTTTGGCTTTTGTTTCCTTCTACAATAGTCTGGGGGCTGGAATGATAGCACAGCAGTAGGGTGTTTGCCTTGCGTGCAGATGGCCCGGCTGAGCCGGGTTCGATTCCTCCGCCCTTCTTGAAGAGCCTGGCAAGCTACTGAGAATATCTCGCCCGCACGGCAAAGCCTGGCAAGCTACCCGTGATGTATTCAATATGCCAAACACAGTAACAACAAGTCTCACGATGAAGACGTTACTGGGCCTGCTCGAGCAAATCGATGAACAACGGGAGAACCGTGACCGTGACAGTAGTCTGGTGTGGACCTACTACTGAAACTGGAAAAGGCCTCTTACTCTTATAGCTTTGAAGTTATGATAATTGAAAGAAGCCACTGTACCGAGACTGGTACCAGAAATTTTGCTCCATGACTTGGAGGCCAGCCACACATGCTAGGGGAAAAGGAAGCTCAGATAGAAAAGGGAGCACCAAATAAAGGGTGTTGGGAGGATCCTCCGAGGATGGGAGAAGCATGCTGAAAGTAGACTATAGACCAAACATGATTGCCACTCAATGCCTCTCTTGCAAACCACAGGACCCAAAAGGAGAGAGAGAACAAAAGGGAATGCTCTGCCACAGAGCATTCTCAGGTGGGATGGGGGGGATGGGGGGTGGGAGGGATGCTGGGACCTGTGATGGTGGAAGATGGGCACTGGGGGAGGGATGGGCACTTGATCATTGTATAACTGAAACCCAAGCACAAAAATTTGTAAGTCTATAACTGTACCTCGTGGTGTTTCATTAATAAAAAAAAATAAATTAAAAAAAAATTAAAGTAGGTTGCTTCAGAGTGCTGTTTGGCTCTTTAACTCTTTTGTCACCTGCAAAATTCCTTGTTATAGATTTCTTTGGAATGAAATATTTAAAGGTTTTTTTTTTAAAAAAATAAAAACAGAAAATCCTTAAAAAAAAAGAAAGAACCCATTGTAGCATTGTAGCACTATCCTCCCGTTGTTCATCAATTTGCTCGAGCGCACCCAGTAACATCTCCATTGTGAAACTTGTTGTTACTGTTTTTGGCATATTGAATATGTCATGGGCAGCTTACCAGGCTTTGCCATGAGGGTGGGATACTCTCGGTAGCTTGCCGGGCTCTTTGAGAAAGGCAGAGGAATTGAACCTGGGTCGGCTGTGTGCAAGGCAAACACCCTACCAGTTGTGCTATTGTTCCAGCCTTTGAAAGAAGCCAATTTGGGGCAACTCTTAGGTTTCTGGCTTAATCCAGCTAGCAATTTGTAACTCTGTGTAGTAGGCTGCTTCACTATAATATGTTTTGGAAGAAAATAGTTTCTCAGCTGATCAAAACCATAATCTCTGAAATAAAGGCATGCAAGTTAGGCGAGCTCTGATTCTAATAGTCTTGATTTCATTAGGTTTGTGGAGGATTTACTAGGAGGAAGAGATTTCTGAAAGTATTCGGAGGAAGTTATTTTTATAAGTAGAAGTTTCAGTTAAAAAGTTTCTATTTATCACTCAAACTAGGATATTAAAATAGTGAACTACTAAAATTTCCTTAAGCATATAATTATCTACTGTACTTTCTACTCTGGTTTTTAGAACAAAAGACATTTTCTATGGCAGAATTGAAATATGGAACATTTTGGACATAAACCAAAATTTCTAAATATATTCTCAACTAAATGGAGAAAAATTTCATACAGTTCAAGTTATCATTACTATTACTCCTGAAGCTTAATCTGACTCTTGGTGTATTTATGAATATACAGTGACTGAAATTATGTTTTCTTTAATTTACTAACACATGTCTTGCTAGCTTAAAACATTATAATAACAATGAAATTTTCTTTTCCAAGAAGAAACCAAGAGAATAGTACTCAAAGAGATGACAAGCAGGAGACCCACAATTAGTTTGTACTGGAAAACTGTTATATTTTACTTTTACCAACTCAGTCTTAATTAAGAGCCCTTCCATTGGTCACTATGACTTCTTTTTAATGAAGAGAATTTAACAGTTTTCTGATATACTGAGTGTAATCAGCTCAGTTATACCAATTATGGATAAGAATAACGAGGAATATTTAAAGAAAGCACACTGAGCTCTAGCCCTAGTCTCTTTGAAATCAACCCCATGGAGATTTAAAGTAGTGGATGACCTGGTGAATAAAATGGTTATTCCCTGCAACACTGCTCAAGGAATGAGTAGCCCAGTTACAACCTAAAGAGGTAATCAAGAAAATTGAAAAAGAAGCAAAAGAAAGCTTGAAAGAAAACAAGTAATAAAGATCGAAATTGCTAATTGCAACTGAAAAAGGCATTGTAGAACAAAATCCCAAACATAAGATGTGATTGATCTGCTCCTGGGAATTCTTTTGTAAATGTGGAGAGTTTCAAAATCAATTGAGTCTTTAATTTTTGAAAATAATGAGCACAATGGGGGTGGGAGGGGGTAGATAAAACAAGGAAATAACATACCAAGACAGAACAGACTATTTTTGTAATATCAGCTACATTTGGATGTAAAAATTGCTTGTTGGAAAATTTTATTTCTGAAGACATATTTCTGCCTTTATGAAAGAATAGAAATTCTGGCAAATCTTAAACCTCAGAAGAACTGAAAACAGAAAATTCTTTACTCTTTCCTATAGCAAGCTGTCCAATAGTGTGGAGAAACATATACTACAACAAGCCGTTTTGCTAATTAAACATGCTGAGATAGCCATAGACTTAAAATCAAACATCTTGGAACTTAGTTTTCTCTCAGTGCTGACCACCACAGCATGTCTTCAACTTACTGAGGCCTTGTGTAGTGCTAAAATAGCTCAAGGCCAAGGGATATCTTGGGCACAGTTACACCAGTCAAATCTGTTTATCTGTTTGTGCCTCTTAGAACAGAAGAACATATGGAAATTTAGGGCTCTTTGCCATCCACCAGGAGTGGGTAGGATTGCACACACAATCCCAATTGGCACCAATGCTTGGAAGATAATAATTTCCAGTAAATGATCTGCTCAGCTCAGATAAGAGCTTTTTATGAGGACTGTGAGAAGTCACACAATAGAAACAAACGTTCCAGTTCTCAGGTCCTACACCAAAGCTTCTAGATAGACGATGCACATTTAATTCACAAAGTATGTGGTTTTACAGTTATTGTAAGTAATAGTATTTTCCGAACTTCTGCCCAGATGCTCTCCCCAATAATTTCTTACAATTTACACAGTTCAATACTCCCATCAATAGATTAGATCCATTTATCATTCTCCATTTCTACTTGTGCACTGAATCAGTAAAGTATGAAAGTGGTAGTGAAAACTGTGTACTTTTTATTAGAAATGTAGATTTCTGACTTATCTACTACCTCCCTGCATCACTCTGAAACTGTTACTTTTTATCTTACCATATAAATGGCCTAATAAAATGCAGAACATACAGTTATCATGGGCACATTGAATAAGGAAGTGGCTGGTAGAGGGCGGCCTTGAAAAGGATCCAACACTGGGCACTCGAAGACTTCTGAGTTTTGTTCACAAAGTGTCAAGAGTTTCTTACTTATGGAGCCGAATAATCTCGGGAACTCTACACCTATATTCGGATATCCTGCCCAATTTTTAAAATGGTGCTAACTCATTAAATCTTGCTAAAAATTCTACAGTGCAGATACTACTAATGCCTATTATGTATTATTTAGTGGTACTGACAATTGGATCCAGGACTTCACAGATAAGACAACTGCTCTTCCTCTGAGCTGCAGCCCCAGCCCAATTTCTCCATATAAAAATGAGAAAAAATGAAATTGGAGAGATAGTTCAGAGGTAAAGGTACATGCTTCACATGTGGTTGACCCTGGTTTAATTATTGGCATCACATGGTCCCCTGAGCATTTCAGGGTGCAGCCCTGGAGTTCTCCAGCACTTCCTGGCTGGTCCTGGATACTCCCCAAGTACAGCCAGGGTGGCTACAGAACCCACAGCATGGCAGGTCCTGAGCATTCTGCATCCTTATGTCCTGGAATGGAACCATTTTCCTGGTTGGTTGAGAAGCTTCAGAAGGGGCCTCCATCTCCTGAGCACTGCTTAGGAGCCCCCTCCCAAATATAAATGCCTACATAAGTAAACACGAGAAAAGTATAACGTAGTACTCAAATTTTCCCACAGTCATGCAGACTTATGGGCAGACTGTAGGTCTCATCACCTCCCACCTAATGTGAAAGCACTGATTTCAGAAGGGTGTCAGGGAGCTGGTCACTGGAGTAGGAAGTATGGATGGAGGAAAGGGTAGGAATGGAAAAAAAACACAGGAGATGCATGGCAATGCTCTTTTTCATGTGCTCCAGGAAGTTACACAATTGAAATTTCCCAGGTATGGTTGCAGTGTTTGTTAGGCAGTGGTTTGTGGAATGGGCCAAAGTACCGTAGGATGCTTTCACTCTGGATAAGAATAGTGGAGCTCAGTCAATGAATGCTGGCTACAGTCAGAGAAACCACGTATCTTAGTTTTCTTACTTTTATGTTCTTTCTGAAAGCCATTTACAATATATTCTATGTTATGTTATAGAATGGCAAACCGGAATAGTATTTTTTTGAGGATTCCTTTCTCAGTTTTGGTTTTGTAGGATGCTGAAGATATGGACATATCTCTCTATATTTGAAGTTCTTAAATTATAGTAACAATAATGGGTCTCATTCCCCTGACCCTGAAAGAGCCTCCAATACGTTGAGAAAGACGAGTAAGAAAAGGCTGCTAAAATCTCAGGGCTGGGACAAATTGAGCTGTTACTGGTGTCCGCTCAAGTAAATGGATGAACAGGGATGAATGAATGACAGTGATACAGTGATAAATTATAGTTTAGGTAACATGGCTACACTAATGTCAATGTTTATGGGATGGATGTACAAAGTCACTGTGGGCTACAGTAACTTGGCATTACTATTTATAAATGTGGAAGGGAACTTTGTTGTGTCATTAAACATACATAGGCAATATCAATGGGCTGGAGTCATAGCACAGTGGTAGGCGCATTTGCCTTGCACATGGCCAACACAACCAACCCGAGTTCGATTCCTCCACCCCTCTCAGAGAGCCCGGCAAGCTACCTAGAGCATTGCGCCGGCACGGCAAAGCCTGGCAAGCTCCCCATGACGTATTTGATATGCCAAACACAGTAACAACAAGTCTCACAATAGAGATGTTACTGGGCCCGCTCGAGCAAATTGATGAACAACAGGAGGACAGTGCTTCCAGTCAATATCAAGAATTGGTCCCTTTCCACTTATTTGCTACTGAATAAAGTACCACAGATGAGAAGATTTTGGCATTGGCCACTTTTATCAAATTGGGATAGTTTTTAATGCAGTTCTGTGTAATGATACATAGCAAATATTCTGCAAGAGCAATAATAATCATACTACCATATACTGCAAAAATCAGTAACTGGGGAAAAGCAAAAAATGTCAGATAAAGCTATCAAAAATAAGCAAATAACATGATTTCCTGCACAGATTGAGGATATGGGATGTTGGTAGTAGCAAAGATTGTCTGGAGGAGGTTAAGAGAAGTAACTCAATTTCAAGGAGCTTGGTTCCTCTTCCACCCACCTTAAACAGTTTTTAAAAGAAAGGAAACAATTTTACAGGTTTCCTCCCAATTGACAATAAAGCTAGAGGATCTGGTAGAGCAGGAAGTGCTGGGAAATTAACATTCTAAAGAATGAAGGTGCTGCCAGCACATTTGCATTCTTTGGGATCTTTGCAATCATCTCTATTCAAACTGAGCTGGGAAACAAACCATACCTTTTATTTCCAGGCTCGTGGACTAGCTGTGTGCTTTGTTGTTGTTATTTTAATATTCAGTCTGTTGCTATGAAAACGAAGCACTCCAGACGAAGAAGACTGGAAGTGCAAAAGCTGACTACAGTAGAAATCAACAGAATATTTCTAGCATTGAATGAATCTTGTTTTATTTCTCTGAGTCTCAGTTTTTTTTGAAAAAAAAAACCTGCATATATATGTACATATATACATATATACATACATATATGTCACTGTCACTGTCTTCCCGTTGTTCATCGATTTGCTCGAGCAGGTCCAGAAACGTCTCCATTGTGACAATTGTTACTGTGTTTTGGCATATCGAATAATGTCACAGGTAGCTTGCCAGGCTTTGCTGAGCGGGCGAGATACTCTAGGTAGCTTGTGGGCTCTCCGAGAGGGGCGGAGGAATCAAACTTGGGTCAGCCATGTTGGCCGCTTGCAAGGCAAACACCCTACCCGCTGTGCTATATTCCTGGTTCTCTTTAGCCTCTAGCAGTCAGGAAGAGGTATTTACGGAAATTTGGAATAAAATGACTAGGTACTATGGAAACTTTTATATTTTTTTAAAATGAGGTAACAGGCCAATATTCTATACATTTTAGATAGTGTATCCTTATGACAACAGTATATATCAATTCAGGCTCACCACTAAAACCGAATTCTATCTTTCACCAATTAGCACTGTTCCTTAAATTACCTCTTTCTCCTTTTCCTTCTGGTAGCCAGTAATTGGTTTTATAGTCTAAAAGCTTTTTATTTTTTAAAAACTTTTTGGGGGTTTTCTTATTTTAGCAAATGTGAGTGAAATTGTATGATGCTCATCTTTTCTCCATCTGTTTTATTTCCCTCAGAATAATACCCTCTCCATCCATGATGTTGGAAGAGCATGAATATATGTTTAATAGCTGAGTAGAATTCCATTGTGTAAACTTTATACCACATCTTTATTGTTTCTACTCCTTGATATTGAAAGAGGAGGCCTCAGTTTACCCTTGCCAACTGCCAAGAGCAATCCCTCTTTTGGCTGGCCCATCCTACATTTTTGGCTCCCTGCAAACTCCTGGGCTTTTTCTGATAAACAGGGAGTTCACAATTGTTTATCATAAAATCCTGCCCCAGAGCTTAGGCTTATAGGGAGACTAAGATAATTAACAGTTCCTGAGGCAGATGACCAGAAAGACTCAAAGCAGCCCCACCACCTTGTAGATTCCCTGCATTTGATAAGAAATGCAAAAGGCCTTTAAAAAGCATCCCCCACACACAGCCTACACAAAACTCATACTTTTAATTTAGTCTTATACTATTTAGTCCCACTTGGGGAACTCTTTTTTTTTCTATCTTCTATTTTCCAATAAACTTTTGTACTTTCCGACTCTAAGTCTGAGCATCTTATTATTCAACACTTTCATTCTTGTTATGTTTGTTAATCAAAATGATGATCCTGACTAAATCAATACTTTAAAATAGATGTATGTAAAATATTTGTGATAAAGAGCACAGATAGTTATGAAGAAAAACAACAGTATGGAGATTTACTCATAGAACTGAGCTTGAGAGATAATTGGATAAATGGAGTTTCTATTTATATGCATTTTTGTGTATTTATGTGTATGATACTGGGTCTAATACATGCCAGACATGAACTTTATGAAACACACTTCTGACCTATTAACTTTAAATGAAACTATGTAAAGTTTTTATAGAAGTATCAAATCAGAAAGTAGAGGGGCACCATGGTAAGCCATGGTTTCTGTAAACGAAGATTTCTGTAGCCTTTCTGAATACATCTTATTTGCTGAGTGATCTCTATCTGAGTTACAGATTTCTGTGTTTCATGTCTTGCTTTCTGAAAAGTGGAAGCAGGGAAACTTTTCTACTGTGAGAGGTTTTTGTGATGGGTCTTGAGTTAGGCTGGCTGATACTGGACACCTGTGAAGGGAGAGGCAAGTGGGAGGCATACTGTGAAGGAGTGGGAAATGGAAGGTCAGGAGAGAAACTGCAAGTTTCTCAGGGGTTATGCACAATCTAGATGTGTAGAATAGGAAAAAAGTTTCTATACTTTGTGACATGCACAGCCCAATGAGACTTGCAAATAACATAGATGCCCTATCAATGCCTAACTGATAATAGGTAGAGTTGATCAATAAGGAAGATTGGAGAAGGAAGGGCTTCCATTTTGTAGGTATCTTGAGTGATTTTGATTTTCCTGATAGGCACTTTGTAATGACCTAAAATTCACATGTCTCAGATCCCTGGCACAAAAGCTTTCTTTCAGCAAATATATTTCCCGTTTTTGATCGTTAAGGGAAATTGATATTCATCCACTGATGCTACCAAAGGTTCACCTGGAAGGGGAGTATGGTACCGAAGCACAGTGCATTGGTAGAGATTTAATTGGCAACAGGCTGGAAGATTTGCTCAGTGTTTTGCATGATAGGTAATTCTGCAGCAGGGAGGGAACAGTGGTAAGGTTCAGGAGATGGAAGAACCCTCAGGTGCCATTTGGGGCACTTTCTGTTTGCTGAAAGCAGGTAAATTTTCAGGCGGCCAATAATTGTTTTTCACTTTTGGAAATGGGATGATAGACCAAATAAATTTGAGAAATTCTGCAATTATAAACGACTTTACATTTTTCAATTTACTGGATTGATAAAAGGGAATAATGGATAGAGTATGCCTTAGTGACATCATTACATTAGCAAACTAACAAAGCAGCAGTGCAGAAATGGACCTGTCAAAGGAAATTTTGAGTCATGATATCTTTATCAGATGGGAGCCTACTGAATCTTTTATTTGTGCTAGGTATAAAATGACATGATTATAGCAAGTGATGGAATGATATGCTATCCCAGAAACTATGCTAACTATAGTGCATGTCTTTATTATCTCATTTGGTCCTCATTGTAACAGCACAATCAAACATGCATTTTAGAAAAAGTAAATAGAGGCTCCAAATTTAGGGTACCTGCCTAAAAGCACACAGAAAGTGGCGAAATCAGTTTTTAAAAAAGACCTGTCTGGGTCTGAGCCGGGGGTGGGGGCGCGACTGAAACTTCATGGGACGGGGGGCGTTCCGGCACACACCATGCCAGCTGTATATATGCCTCCTACAGTATGATACAAAGCACTAGAGAGTATAATGGGTAGGTGCTTGTCCTGTATACACAGAGACCCAGGTTTGATCCCTGACACCTGACTCCTGAGCCCACTAAGAGTGATCCCTGGGTACAGAACCAGGAGTAAGCCCTGAGCACTGCCCTCCCCCAAAACACCCCGAAACAGAAGAAATAAAGTTTGTTTATCCATTATCATTTCTCTGATGCATTATTAGCCAGGTTACTCTGTAACACTGAAGCACTGTCCCACGTTGTTCATCGATTCGCTTGAGCAGGCCCAGTAACACCTCCATTGTGAGACTTGTTGTTACTGTGTTTGGCATATCGAATATGCCACGGGGAGCTTGCCAGGCTCTGCCCCAGGAGGGATGGAGGAATCAAACCCAGATCGGCCTACGTGCAAGGGAAACGCCCTACCCGCTGTGCTATTGCTCTAGCCCAGGTTACCCTGAAGTCTAATAAAGTAGCGGATCATGTTCATGTTTTCTACCTCTTCCTCTGTCCACCTGGTATATTCAGTTTATGCCCTATTTCTTTTCTAGAGCATATTTAGTGTTTTTTATTCTATATCTCTTGCTCTAACTTTCTTGTTATTATGAGGCAAATATATCTTACTGGATATTTTTGCACTGGTTTACACTTTCTATTAGTGCACAGCTCTCTTTCTCTTATCCCACCCATTCAAGGATACTAAGATGCTATCTATGATGTAACACATATTGACAGCGGTAGGGCATTTGCCTTGCACGCAGCCAACATGGCCGACCCGACTTCGATTTCTCCGCCCCTCTCGGAGAACCCGGCAAGCTACCGAGAGTATCTTGCCCCCACAGCAGAGCCTGGCAAGCTACCCGTGACGTATTTGATATGCAAAACACAGTAACAACAAAGTCTCCAATGGAGACGTTACTGGGCCCGCTCGAGCAAATCGACGAACAACAGGAGGACCTTTACCTTACCTTACCTTATTGACCATACAACGACCATTATCTCACACCCTGTATTAAGAGATTACTGATAATGGATTACTTTTTTAAGGTGTTTAACTAAACTACTGAGTGCTACATTTTGTTTTATAAAGTAATTTTATGTTCATTTTCTATGTTCTGTAAAACTTTCAGTGCAGATAAAGCATTAGTAATTTTTGTCTTTCAACAACAGTCATAACCATAAAATTCCAACTTTCATGTTTATAAAATTTTAGTTTTGCTACAAATATAACTACTATGTGGCAAAAAGAATGATTTGACTTCCCAATATTTTGCTATAGATTGGGATGATTCCATAGCTCTACAAAACTGCATGTTTCAGGGGAGCATTATTTATAAGCTACAAAAATAAATAATATTAAATTTGGAACCCTAATACCTCATATTCTGTTCTGTCATTTTCCTATCTGAGCAATACGGGGCAACATAACTCAATATTCTGAGCCACAACTTTTCTCGATTATAAGACGGGAACAGTGCTTGAAAGGGTTGTAAGAATTTATTTGAGAAAAAGAAGAATGGATATCTCTATGCAGATAAAATCAACTCAGGAGAAACTTAAATAGTGCTGCAAGTCCCACACAGGAAAATTGAGGTGTTGGAGCGCTTGCCTTGCATGTAGCCAACCCGAGTTCAATCCCCAACATCCTATAGGGTCCGCCAAGCTCACAGTAGGAGTAATTTCTGAGTGCAGAGTCAGGAGTCACCCCTGTACATCACATGGTGTGGCCCAACCCTACCCATCCTCCCACCAAAGAAAGTTGAATATCATTGAAAGAAGATGATGTCAGATGGTCCAAAAGTTTGATACCTGACTACCAATTTCTCTAGGTGAGAACATGAGAATTCTATTGGGCTTGTTGATCTCTCGTTAAAAACAAGAAAACTGGGCTAGAGAGATAGTACAGTAGGAAGGTGCTTGCTTTGTACCACATATGATCCCCTGAGTGATACCACACATGATACCAGGAGTGATACCCTGACTAAGTCAGAAGTAATCTCTGAGCATAGCAGGTATAGCTCAATACCCTCATGCCGCCCCAAAAGCACAGAACAGAATACACAGTCCATTTAAAATAAGGAAGCTCTTACATGAAGAATGTAAGAGGAAAGAATGAATGTAGAAATGATAATTCCATCACTTTTGCCTTAAGATCACATCCATTGGTAGTAATTGATTCAAGCTAGTAAGAAATTATTCAGACAGGATAATCAATGGATGCTAAAACTAGCAGGTCAAAATGTTGAATAGCAATATATTTATATCTTAATCTTTTTAAAAAACCACTGGCTTACTCAATGCCTCTTTGGCTGATCACAGCGCCCAGGAGGAGAGAGAGAACAGGGGGGAATGCCCTGCCACAGTGGCAGGGGGGCATGGGGGGATGGGAGGATGGGGGGGAGGGATATTATCCTGGTGGTGGAAAATGGGCACTGGTGGAGGGATGGGTATTTGATCGTGGTATGACCGAGATCCAAGCACAAAATTTGTAAATCTACAACTGTACCTCATGTTGTTTCACTAATAAAAAATAAAAAAAAAAAAACCACTGGCTTGATTGAGGAACATATAATTGGATTGTATGAATGTTTTAATGAAAGTTAAAAAGAAATCTTAATTATGGTACATTCCAAATTCACGTTAGCATATATAATTATGTTTGTCATCATCAGTATCTAGAAAAATATTTTTAAGTGAATGATATATGCCTACTACAGTATGATACAAAGAACTAGAGAGTATAGTGGGTAGGTGCTTGTCCTGCATACAGAGACCCAGGTTTGATCCCTGACACCTGACTCCTGAGCCCTCCAACAGTGATCCCTGAGTGCAGAACCAGGAGTAAGCCCTAAGCACTGCGCCCCCCCCCCCCCACCAAAAAAAAAACACCTCAAAACAGAAGAAATAAAGTTTGTTTATCCAATCATACTCCATGTCAAGACCTTCCAAGTCAAGACAAAGATATCATCCCCATATGTTTACAAGTGAAATTGAAATGAATAATCTGACCAAACAAATCTAGCAGTTCTCACAAAGTCCTGGAGTTAATGTATCTGTGTCACAGCAAAGGATCCCACCTGCATTCACTGGGGCTCAAGTGCATGGTTTACTAAGTCAAAAGCTATATTCATGGTTTTCTTCTAATTAGACATTAACTGCAATGTTGGGCAGAGCTCTCATAACAATTTTTTGTCTAATTACAATGTTCTGGGGCAGCGAAGGATATCGGCGTACACACTCAACACTGCCCTGTCTACAGCTGCACACCAGGAAAGAACTCCAGAGAGTTCTCCTTCAGGGCAGATGAATCTACATGAGCATCTTCTATCCCCGTGGTATGTGTATTTTAGCAGAAGAGCCAGTAATACGAGTGCATTACCTCTTCTCCATAGAATTTTAATGAGATTCTATGCTGTGGCTTTTTTGTTGTTGCCCACTGCAAAACTGTTCTACTGTATTCAACAAAGTTGTTTTTTGTTTATTTTTTTTCCCTCAAAGAGGGGTATTCAGTTGATAAGAAATGCGTAATGAGGGCTTGGTGTAGAAATTGGCTTTGAAATTACAAAAGAAACAAGTCAGAGAACCCAAAGTGAAAGTTCAGAAAATTTCAGGGGGACACATCATGGAGTTCTGGAAGAATAAGGATAGTTCCCATAGGCTGAGCTGTAACAAGATCCTCCCTAGGAAATTGGGATTAAATATTAAAGGTAATAATAGGGACTGGGAACAGTATTAACCTCAATCCAGCTATACACTGTGTCTTCAGATTGGCAACTATCTGGACTATTGAGGTATTTGGAACTAATAAAAACTAACACCTACGGGGACCAAATATATATAGATGAGTAAGAGAGCATATGACACAGTCAAGTACCCCACACACCTGCTTCCTCTCCTGTTGACCTCTTCCCCTTCACCCCCTGCTAGCTCTCTCCTCCCACCCCACCTCCAGCATCTTCACCATCCTTCACCTCCACCTCCTTCACTATCTAATTTTAAAGCTTGTAAATCCAATTAACTCGGATCCCTATTGTGCCACAGCTCCTTTACTGAATTACCTACTATGCCTTCTGCCAGCAATACTGACTTAAACTCAAGCATCACACTCATGCGGCAGCCCCAGTGTTCTGGTTTCTGAAGTCTAGGTTATTGATCACTTCGTGCTTCCCACTGCGTTTGAACATACAATACTGCAATGACCCGCTTCTGTATCTGCACCAACTTACTTTAAAGAACATCCACTTTGGAGCTTGACATTCATAATAATACAAATGATATTACTACTAATAAGCATGTAGTCAGCTAATAGTTACTAGCTAGCTTGGCTTTGTTTGGGGGTCACATCTGGTAGTGCTCAGGGATTATTCCTGGCTCTGTGCTTAGGGATCACTCTTGATGAGGCATGGGGAGTCAAATGGAGTTCTGGGGATTAAACCCACATCAGCTGTGTCAATGCAAATGCCCTACCCACCATATCTCTCCTACCTTTATTTCTGTTATTGATACAAAAGCTAGACTTAGCAAGATAAAAGGATCCCAATTCAGACATGCATTTAACTATCATTCACAATCACAATCACAATCATCCTGTTGTTCCTTGATTGCCTCGAGCAGGCACCAGTAACATCTCCTTCGTCCTAGCTCTGAGATTTTAAAAAGTGCCACAACTATCATACACTATTAAATTAAAATTACTTTATCTAATTTTTAAACTGGATATGCACTATAAGAAAATTAAAAAGACAGCTAATATTTTTTAAGTTCATATTTCTACCATCTGCAGACAATCATTGTTATCTTTTTCTATACATCATTTTAGATTTTGTAAGTTTCTTTTCCCAGTACTAGTGATACAGACCATCTGTAACATCTGAGATAGGTCTGAGTATCTTAACATTGTCCTTAGTCAAACTCCAGTGTTGACTATTTAGAAAAATCATAACTTATTATTTATAGACAACAGAGTAAAAAATTATTCATAGGCAAATATTTGTGCATGTTCTATATTTTTCTTAGAATGACTATCCTAGAAGTAAGCTCACTGTATCAAAATAGCAGAATTTCTGAAATATATATTTAACATTTTTATTGAATTTCTAAAATATATATATTTAACATTTTATTGAATCACATTACAAAGCTGTTCATGATTGGATTTCAGTCATATAGTGTTTCAACACCCATCCCTCCACCAGTGTACATTTCCCAGCACCAGTGTACCCAGGTTCCCTCCATCACCCCTACCCTCTACACCCTCCCTGCCTGTTTACTATCTTTGATATTAATCCCTTATTAGAAGGATATTGAGTGAATATCCTTTCACATTCTGTAGGTTGTCTTTGTCAAAGTATATATTCTTGTGACACAAATTGATAGTAACTCCGTGAACAGGGTGTGAGGGTCCTGCTGGCCAAGACTACTGAGAAGGCAAGTGATGTTAAAAAATCAAAACTATGGAAAACCCCTGGCCAAGCAGAACAGAGTGTTATCTAATCCAGGGTGTGAAAAAGGGTATCTTGTTATTTTGTTTTAAAAATAGGGCCTCCCCAGAAGTGCTACGGAGGCTGGGGGACCACTCTGGGCACTTGATCACGGGTCCTGTGATGTGGTGTTGCAGAGGCTGGTGGAGCAGGGTGGCTCACCAAGTCCATACCCAGCAGTGCTTCGAAGAATCTACGTGGTACTTGTGGTCGCATGATTAGCAGGCATCCTCTCCATCCCTTTGAAATATCTCCCTGGCCCTGTCCTATTATTTTATGTTATTTTAATAGAGATAACCCTTCATCTGCTTTGTGGGCTATATGAATCTCTTTTGTGTGATGTGAACATTACTTCCATATCAACTTGCAGCAAGGTCCGTTTTAATGACAACCACTACACCTTATAGAGTAATTACTGTATGCCTGGCAGTACTGAACCTACAGCTCTCAAACACAGGGGGAATATTTTCCCAGGTGGATTATTTTAAATACTCTCCTAAGAAATCATCATTTCTTGAGAAGGTTTTTGGGGAAGTCTGTTCAGAAGTCAGCACAGGTTCATTTTTAGCATTTAACATCTTGTGTGGGGGATTGAGGTACAGCTCCTAAGTCTTTGCCCCCAAGTTTATGCATCTTCGATCATATTTGCATATTCCTTATGCATTATTCATTAGGTAGGCACCAGTGTGACAGGTTTCACTTACTCTCAATTACCACCCCAAGGCTCTGGCCTGTGACTTTTGGGTTTGACCTCAGAATTAGGTCCCCAGTGCTCTGTGAGCATCATTCTGTGCCTGTACTTCCTATCAACTCCAAAGAACAGAATCCCAGGAATATACTGAGGAGAGGATATTAGTATAAGTTCCCAATAATACCAAAGCATCCAGAGACTTTTATTCAAGCATCTGTAGGAAACCACATTTGCATGAGGAAGAATAGCTACTACCCACTGACAGTTGAAGGATCATGAGCCTAGGTGCTCCCATTTGGTAGCTTTGGAAGCTCTTCTCTGCTGGCATGGTAAGATGAAACTGGTCTTAAACAGCCTCTTCATTATCTTGTGGGCAGGGTCATACAAAAGACCTTCTTCATTTCCTGTATTTCTTCCTCTTCTTAATCCTTAAGAAACTCCCAGGGCCATTGTACAGCTTGCAGGTAAAATCACTGTGCTAGGATAGTAGTTGGTTCAGGCCCATGAACACCCCCAAGACTGGATGTGGTAGCAGATTCACTGACACCTATGACCCTTTCAGCCTCTCACTAGCATCTTGCCTTGAGTGGTAAAATGCAGCTTTGGAGTTGGTAATTGGAGTTGAAAAAAGGCAAAGTCAGCTTTCCCATCTACTCTAACTCCAGTTCAATAGGCCGACAGAACTGCAGCTCTTCTACAGCACTGTCCTATTATTCAGTTCTGACCCTGGGAAGGAGCAGTCATTTGCTTCCTCTTGGGTCACATGCTTTCCTCAGGACTGCAGGTGAGGGGCAGAGCTGGATGATGGCCAGAGAGATGTTTCTAAATCTGCACATATTACAGATTGAAGCAGGGTATTTGTTTAAAAAATATATTTCTTGACACTTTTTTAAATGGACTCAATAGCAAAGGGTAGGGCTTGGGAGTCTGTGTTTATAAATAACTAATTCTTCCTAAGGTGATCCTAACCCAGGCCATCTGGCACTTTGAAAACAAGGATGTGAGGAGGAACTGGAACATTCACTCATTCTTGTCAAAATAATCCAAAGATGTAACACTCAACCTACTTCTCATAAATCTAAACTGATATTAGCATTACTTTTGTTTTTTTCTTTTTGGGTCACACCCGGAGATGCACAGGGATTACTCCTGGCTCATGCACTCAGGAATTACTCCTGGCGGTGCTCAGGGGACCATGTAGGATGCTGGAAATTTAACCCAGGTCGGCCGTGTGCAAGGCAAACACCCTACTCATTGTGCTATCGCTTCAGCCCCTAGCATTACTTTTGAAGATTCTTTTTCAAAATGATTCAGGCAAGAATTAGAATGAGTGAAAGAAAAAAAGCCTTTTACAAGTATTGAAAACAACTTCCAGGAAGGCATTTGAGAGTTTACATTTTGCTTTCTACATCATTGTGGTCTCAGTTGTGATTCATCTTTGCCAATTTCAGCAAAGTAGATGCCCCATGACTCCACTTCTGTGAGGCTCTGTAGCAGGTCAGAGTCCCTGCCTGCTTCTCCAATTATCTCTTCACCTGCATCTCTCCCATTCTGAGCAAACAGTAAGCTCTCACAGGTCCATCATCAAAGTAGGAAGATTTATGCAGGATTTTCTTCAAATGTATTTACATAGCCTAGTAAGATTTTTCCCCAGTTTGTCCCTATAGCTGAATCTACAGGTACTCATCACACCATTGTCCATTTGGAAAGTGTCACTTGAAAGTTATTGGACTGGTGGAGGTTGACACAGCCGCTTGAAGTAGGAAGGAGGAGTGAAGGGATTCACCTCAAACCAAGGAACTCATGAAATTCCACTTCCCAGAGAGTATGGGGGTCAACATGTCCCCTGAGACATTTTAAAGTAAAGATCTTTTAATAGTTTATTTTTAAATAAAAAGTGCCACCGAGGTATCTACTGAAGTTCACTAAATGAAGACAACACTACCCTCTAAATCTATACTTGAATGAATCTGTGGGTGAGCCTCAAAAATGAATACTGCAGGAATACTTTGGAGTAAAGTATCAGTGGAGCCAGAACCATATTTGGAGGAGAAGGGCTCATCTCTGTCCAGTAGATTTCACAGATAAAGATGGAATCAAGGGTATAGCTGAATCTTGAGTAGGACTTACAAAAATCACTTTAAAATGGACTGCCCTTGCCTCAAATTCTCACTTTATTTCCACTTGACCACCACTAGTTTCTAGCAGTAGCTGGCTAGAAAAATAAAACACATCAGTTACTGCATAGGTCATTAGAAAATAACTAAGATTAGGATTCAAGAATATACACCTGGAAGCAGCTAAGGAACTCTAGGCTCAGTTGGATTCCCATTGGAGGAATATTCAAAGCATAGGTAGGCAATGTGGGTAGATGGAAAGAATAAAAGTTAGGAGCTCAGTAACTGTTCAAATGGGCTCTATAACATAGAGGATGAAAGAGAAAACATATGACTTGGGAGTGGGTAGTGAAGCCCTGGCTGATGCCTTGCATTGGAAATTCATTCGCTTATGCAACTAACATTCTGTGAACTCAGATCTACTAACTGCAAAGGTTGTTTTCTTTTTACTTTACTACCTGTCCTCAAGCAATTCTGTAGGGAACACATTGAACAGGATGCTGAGGAGTAAAAAAATATAGAGTGCTTCTGTCTTCCTATAGCTTGAAGTCTTATGAATAGAATGGATGGGAATAGACCCAATATCAAATCTTTGCTGCAGGGTCAGATTTTATGAACATGCTTCAGATTGAAGAAGTATAATGTCCTGTTTTTCTATATCTGAATTCCATTTATTCTCAAGACCCCATTTTTGCTAAGGAGTTTAAAGATCTTTTCCATAACCTTTTTGGTAATTTCACAGTCAATTTAGAAAACAGGCTTGATTGATTCTAAATTTAAACTCCAGGAAAAACATTTGTCCATTTTGTGGAGTTATTCTCTCCATTCTTCGTCTCTAAGTTTACATCTGGGAGCAAAGAAGATTACACAACAGGAGTTTGCAGTTTCTGACTGCTGATTGGTCTCTTTCTTAAAGTTGGGCTCTCTTGGTCACTGACCACTGGCCACAATCACAGACCGCTCACCCTTGTGCCCAGTATCCCTCTGGTTGAGGAACTTAACCAGATGAGAATATTCATGCTCATTATCATGCTGTGATAACCTGTGACTGCACCCTTTTTCATAATTATTGGTTTGAGTCCTACCTATTTAGATGAATTGAAGGTCATAGAAGGGATTAAGTTGACTCTATTCTCTGCTTAATTGGATAGAAAAGCTGCTAGGCTCATCAAATGGATTGATCAGAAAGAAATGGCATTTTCTGACACAGTAATCTACAGACTGTCTCAGAATAAGAGGTTTCTTGAGTCTGGGATCATTTGTGATTGTTAAAAACACTCAAGTAGATACTTAATCATGAAGTTGTGGATCTGGTATTCTGTCATTTCAGGCACAGAAGCAATCATGCAGGAAGAATTTTTTCTGGATAGATCTGGTAGCAAAGTGTTAACTTTCATATAATGACTTTGCTTAGTCACTTAAAATGTCCTGCATTTTTTGAAAACAAAAACAGTGTACAGGTAATTCTGTTTCAGCTTCTTCATTTAGTTAGTGACAATATACACAGCACTGTAAAAAATTGTTGCTTATGAATTTCCCTAGAGTCTGAATGGAAGGTGCTCCTTGGGAAGAGAGATTCTTCAGAAGAGACTAAAGATGAGAATATTCATGCTTATAATCAATATTCAATACTCATCCTTTGATTCAATAAATGTATAAATACTGTATATTGGTGTAGATGGACTGATCAATAGATTTCTGCTAGGCATTAGAGAGGAAAAGAATAGCCTTTACTTCCCAAAATCCTTTAGAAATATTGGTGTCATACAATTACATGAACACACAGTAAAATAATTTTTCAATAAATATTAATGCCAGACAATAATACAAAAGACCCCTGATGCTCTAGTATGACTCAGTGGTGATGAGTGTATAATCAGGAAACAGTCCTGAAGAGAATAAAATTTGGATGGACAGCAAAGAAAAAATGTGTCCAATTAGCCGTTATGAGGTAGGTCTAGCTGGAGATCTAAACCCAGTTCTCATTCTAAGACTAAGACTTTTCCATGCTGCCAATTTTTCTTCAGGGTTTGGGAGATTGTCTTTTACCAAAAGGGGGAAATTGTTCATAAAACCCTGTACAATAGTGAAATTCACAACGGAAACAACTCCCTATAAAGATTAAAACCTGGGGTCATACTCTAGCGATCAAGCCATCATTTAGAGTCCTATGTTGATAGGTGGGGAGGTATAGCCCAAACCCTTCAGAGACCCATGGGATGCTCCTTGCCTCTAGCCCTTTGCAGCTAAAATCTCAATGCAATCCTAAGACTATGCTTAAGACATGATATCCTCATGACACAAATCTGCTAAAAGCCTCAGTTCTCCCATGTCTTCAGCATAACTGAGGCTACATAACCAGGTTTATCTTTTCTTCGCTTACTGTTCTCCTTCTTTTGCTGTCACACATGAGTTTATGATTATTCTCACATATCATATAAGTTTAGGCTGTACTAAATTTTCCCTTCCTTGTATCTTGCCCAGCCTCTCCTAACACACCTGTCTTCCTGTTGTTCATCGATTTGCTCGAGCGGGCCCAGTAATGTCTCCATTGTGAGACTTGTTGTTACTGTGTTTGGCATATTGAATATGTCACGGGTGGGCGAGATACTCTTGCTAGCTTGCCAGGCTCTCCAAGAGGGGCAGAGGAATCAAACCCGGCTCGGCCAGGCTGGCTGCATGCAAGGCAAACGCCCTACCATTGTGCTATTGCTCCTAGCATTTTTAAAGGAGAATTTTCCTCCTTATACCAGGAGAGAGCCACACCAGCAACCCAGATGCCTTTATAGTTCCTTACAAATTTTAGTATTATTTCACTAAAATGCCTAGAAAAATCTCCTTTGTAAATATTATCCTCACTAGATTGTAAATGTCTTAAAGAAAAGCACTATTTCTATCTTCTCATCCCAAATGAGTCGCTGAATAGTGTCCTAGGCAATTTTGGATATTCCATTTATAAAGTTATTTTCACTTTTGTGGTACATATGATTCCTTACCTTCACAGTGGTCCCCAATAATCACTACCTCCTGACACCCAAGTCTTTATTAATCTTTAAATATCTGAATATACCTCTGAACCAGTGGAACCAAGGGATATCATAGAAATTCCCTCACAGACTTTAGGGCTTGGTCACCAATAGCATGTGGGCTTGTGCCTTGCTCTATCAGATCATTTGCTCAGGAAGAAGCTTTCATATTGTCAGGACACTCAAGCAGACTGTTCATTCACAGGGCTAGGAGTCAAGGCCAACAGTCAACCCCACGGAGCCAAAATGAACTTTGCTGCCACATGAGTAAACCCAATCAGTTCCTTCAGGCCCCAGGAAGTTGCAGGACTCGGTGAAATTAAAAAATGCCTAACTTTTCTGCCACAATCTTAAGTGCAGCCTCAGGTGGGATTACCAGCTACAGCATGCAAGTCTTTACTACTCTTGGAATTCCTATCAGAATTTTCTATAGAAACTGTGGATAAAAATGGTTATTTATTTTTGATTTTTGGGCTACACCTAGTGGTGCTTATGAATTATTCCTGGATTTGCACTCAGGGCAAAAAAATTTCTGGTAGGGCTTGAAGGACCATATGCCATATTGGGGATTGAACCTGGGTTGGCCACCTGCAAGGCAAGTGCCCTACTCACTGTACTATTGCTTCGGCCTTGACGATGTTGCTGTAAATGGTTAAGTTTTGAGTAATTTGCTCTGCAATAGCAGATAAATTGACCCCATATATATCAGAGGCTATTTGTTCACTGGGAACTGCGTAGCCAAGCCAAAGCATTGTCTGTTTTAAGATTTATCATTATCTTTTCCTTCTTAACTATTGGGAAGGTGCTAAAAGCAGGACTACTTCAGTCAAAATAAAGAACCGCTTGATTCTAGCAAAATCAAATCCTATCAAACTGTTCCTTGGAAAGGAAGTGTTGGGATTGCAGTTAACTTTAGAAGCATCTTTAAAAGACAAAGTAGTCTGAATAAACAGTGGTTTTCACTAGTGCTCCCTTTCTTCCATCATTCATCCATCCGAAAAAATTTTCACCTTGATCTGAAACCTCTTGTCTTTGTTTTGTTTGTAGAGATCTGAAGACAGAGTGAATATTATAAGCATATGCATGAAACTATTTTTGTATTTCCGGATTTTGAGTACTTAAAAAATTCTCACAGAAAGATTAGAGAGAAGACAAAATTATGTCTGAAGGATCTTTTTAATTTATTAAGGAACTTGACAGGAGCAAATGAACACCTCAGTGCCTTAGAATTGAGAAAGCCACAGGCTTCGAGATAGGAATAGCTTTTTCTTCTCTTCTTGGAAATGATGCCTGCTGGTTTGCCACAATAATTTAAAGATAAGACAAAACTGTAATGATTAAATTATAGTAAATTAAAATATCTTGGAACTTGTCACATGAAGCAAAAACATTCACCTCTCATTGAACTTAGAGCTTGGCTGTGATCTATGCTTGACCATGATTTGCTCTTGTCAGAGAGGGAACATAGTGCAATACAGCAGGCTCAACTAGAAATGAAAACAGCAAGACAAGGAGAGATGCACCCTGGCTACCTGGCTAATGGAAAATTCAGGTTTCAGGGATGTGCCACGCGTCCACTGGGGTGGCTGGACCTGAACTGAGATTGTGGCAAGATCTCTGGGGACAGGATCCAAGATCTCTAAAGGTAAAAGGTAGAAGGACTCTTGAAAACTGAATGATAAATGAAATTGGAATAAAGCACACAAAAAATAGGTTGAGACAAAGGTTATATCCCAGAATATGGAGTCAGGGAAATCCAGAAGAGGCAGAGGAGAAAACTGTAAGATTAAAAGTTGAAGAGGAAGAAAGAAGTGAAGGGGAAGGAACTCCTCCTCCTGTTTTTCCTCCTTTTATTTTTTGGGTTTTTTTTTTTAGGCCTACCTGCCAGTGCTCAGGGGTTACTCCTGGATCTGTGCTCAGGAGTCACTCCTGGTGGTGGTCAGAGGACCTTATATGGTCCTGAGGATTGGAATCTGCCACATGCAGAGCAATGACCTTGACCCCTCTACTATCTCTCTAGCCTAGGAAAAAACCTTATGTGAGAGCAGTTACCAGGGTTACCCTATCCAATCAAGAATAACAAAAGTTAATTTTTTAATTAAAAATTGTTTACTTAGACATTGTGATTCACAAAGTGTTAATAGCTAAGTTGCAGGCATCTGTTACTGTCACTGTCTTCCCATTGTTCATCGATTTGCTCGAGCAGGCCCAGTAACGTCTGTGAAACTTGTTACTGTGTTTGGCATATCGAATACGTCACGAGTAGCTTGCCAGACTTTGCCGTGTGGGCAACATACTCTTGGTAGCTTGCCAGCTCTCTGAGAGGGGTGGAGGAATCGAACTCGGGTCAGCTGCATGTAAGGGAAATACCCTACCTCAGTGCTATTGCTTAAAAATTCAGTCCCGCCACTAGTGTCTGTATTCCTCCACCAATCTACTCAGGGTCCCTCCCACTGCCTTAATATACACATTTTAAAGTTCAGTTACCCTAGTTTGGGTCTCAAGTGTGTAATAGTGTTGGTTCTAATGGTCTTGATGTAATCACCACCTTCTCTCTAAAACCTGTGTCCATAGCCCCTTACCTCCAGGCCACCTTTTTCTACTTGCCCCTTTATTGCTCTCTTTCCTTGCTATATTCATTTCTGTTATCAAGGGCCAGAAGTTAGCATTTATTGGGGAACTTCACTATATGGCAGCCATAATCCACACACATGGGTTCTGACAACAGAGTCATTGCTTTTTCAAATGTAAATGAAGAAACTGAAGCTCTAGATGAGACTGCCATACCCTAGTACTGAAAACCCTGGTGTTGAAAACAGGCCTCCTATTGCAGTGCCTGGGTTTTCCATTCCCAACTGACATGAGCTCTTTGCTGGGAAGAAAAAAATCTTCCCTGGGAGGGAAAAGTATTGTGGTTTTAGAGATAGAAGATATTTTTGAGGAAAATCATATTAAGACTTGGAAGGCAGTTCTTGGAAGGATGAGTAAATCTGTTAGATCTGAACTGGTGACAGCCAAATCTGCTTTAAAAAGGATCTGCCTTTTTTTTTATTCTGCATGTAACCCAAAGAGAAAAAAAGAGAACACAATGGGGCATCCTTGCCCTTTAGTGTCATCTAAGCCAGTGTGTAACAGAGGTAAGACCAAAACCCTTTGTCTGTTCTGCAGAAATGCGGTTTTGCAAACTGTAGCACTGTCCTCCCGTTCATCGATTTTGCTCGAGTGGGCCCAGTAACGTCTGCATCGCGAGACCTGTTGCTACTATTTTTGGCATATTGAATACGTCATGGGTAGCTTGCCAGGCTTTTCCGTGTGGGTGGGATACTCTTGGTAGCTTGCCAGGCTCTCGGAGAGGGGTGGTGGAGGAAGCAAACCTTGGCTGGCCACGTGCAAGGCAAATGCCCTACCAGCTGTGTTATGGCTCCAGCCAATTAACATATTAAGTAATTTTTAAAATTAATATAATTTGTTTTCAAAATTCTTGTAAAAGTTCTTTGTCCAAACTAAGATTATGATTTTTTCCCCAATAAGGATTATCAAGGAAGTGATTTGGATAGGTTTTTGGAAATAGAAATTCTGTTGGCTGTTGGGGGGAAATAATCCTAAGAATCAAAGTGTAGAACATAATATTTTTAGACTTTTTTCTATCTAAGCCATCTTTTGATGTAGTTAATATAAAAGAGAAATAAGTTAATTCATTTTATGTTTTTTTTTTACTACTCGGAGAAAAAAGTTTACTTTTTGGCTCTCCCTTCAGTTTATTTCAGATCTTCTTCGCTCCCCACCCCCACCTGCTCCCCCTGATTGTTTAGTCCTCTAAGATCTATCTTCTGTCTTAATTTTACCAAATATGATCATCTTCCATTTGTGAATCTGCCCACTTCTGTCATTTTTCGAGGAAAAAAAGGTTAATTATACCAATAAATATTTTAGGAATGAGAAAGAGGGAAAACACGGAAAAACAACACAAAGTTTGAAAGTTAGGTTTGTAAACTTGCCAGGTTTCCCAATATGAGTGTGAAGCAGTTTTGATTTGGGCTTCATCAAAGGACTCACTCATATCAATTTGAAAGTGATAAAATACAAAGATGGAGGATTAACGACTGGGAAAGAAATTTTATTTTTCTGGCATGAGGAAAAGAAAATCACAGCCAGGAAACAGTCCAGGCTTAACATAACATTATTCTCTTTGTAAATTTGCAAGTCAGTACAACTGGTCAGCCATTGGAATAGGGAGATAAGTTAGTGACTGTAAAACATACCAAAGGAAAAAAAGACATTAAAAATAAACCACAATTCAAATAAAATACTCCATGCCTCAAATTTGTTCAAAATGATTCTACTCATAAAATAAAATAAAGTGATAGTCTTTTTGTTTTCTATGTCTGCATGAGGATTATAGAAAATTCCTGTCTCTTTAGTATTACTGTTCTCAATGTTAGGCTTCCATTTGGGATCAATTGTATCTCCTCACCAAATTCATAGTTTGAAGTCCACCAAACGCACTATTCCCATCTCAATGTATTAGAATGGACCATATGAGGTAGGTCATCAAAGTCAAATGAAGTCACTGAAGTGGACTCTAAATGAATATGACTGCTGTTCTCATAAAAAGGCAACATTAAAATACAAATACATGAGAGAGACCACAATGTGTGAATAGGACAATATGATCATTGACAAACCAAAGAAAGAAGCCTGAGAAAAACAAAACAACCCTGTTGATCCCAAGCTTTTGGTCTCCAGAACTGTGAAAAAAGTGAATTTCCTGATGTTTAAGCAAGCAAACTGTGGTATTTTGTTATGAAAGTCCTATAAACCAATCCATACTTAGTCTTTCATGCAGATTTCATCATCTTTATTCCCATTACATGCGTACCAAAAGAAAGAAATGTCAATATTACCCAAAGAAAAAAGAAAAAGGAAATGTTTTTATATAAAAGGTAATTTTGGTAGAAAAATGCAGATATATTTAGTTATCATCATCATTTGTCTGATTAGGGATAATACAGTCTGGGATACTTTTTCAGTCCCCCCCCCCATATCTACTGATGCACAAATATATTTAAAGAAAGAAAAACTGGGGCTGGAGCGAGGAGTAACCCCTGTGCATTGCCGGGTGTAACCCAAGAAAGAAAGAAAATTACCTTATCCCATTAAAATATCTTCATTTTCCATTGTCACTATAGATGGCACAGTAACTTCATGGGTTTGCTGTCACCCATAAATAGCTCATTGGAATAAAATGGTGATTGGATATGAAGCAAAGGGAGTCTAGATTTGCTCACTATGCTTCATAATGTTGATCAAATCAGGTTATTCCTGAGTTTTGTGTAGTACGGATTAATTCAACAATTTATGTTTAAATCCCTAAATGATGAGTTAAATCAACTCCCAAACAAAATAAAATATTTTGATCAAGGATGTTTTTATTAGTTGGAAGTATTATGATAAGTAAAGAGATTTATCTGGAAATCTATCAACTTTTAAAAACAAGGAAGCTGAAAATTCTAAAGCAGGATATTGTTGAAGAAGACTATCAAGAACTAATATAATGTGGTGTCTGATAAAAATTTCTGGAAAAGTCCCATTCCCCTTGTAGACTAAGGTTATCATAAATAAAGGTTTTGACTTTTTATTAAGTGATACAAAAATAATGTCACTGCTAAAATTAATGCTAACTTTTAAGGAAAAAACCTAAACAACATTCATCTCATTTTGTTTTAAACCCTGATATGATCATTTTGAACCTTACAACTTTAATTTGAAAGTATAGTTGTATGATTTTTCCCATTAAAATGTAGAGTTTTTTAGGGAGCAATCTTGTATGATGAAGAGGAAAAGACTTCTAATCTTTTCATGGCTCTCCAGCATACAAAGAAAGCAGTATGTGAAGTAGGAGAGATGCCTCTGCACTCAGGAATTACTCCTGGCATTGCTTGAGTGGCCATGTGGGATGCCAGGGATTGAACCTGAGTTGGCCTTGTGGAAGGCAAATTCTCTACCTGCTGTACTATTGCTCCGGCCCTAGCAAAGAAAATCTTTTTAAAAAAATTTATTTATTGAATCACCGTGAGGACAGTGATTTACATATACAAAATTTACATATTTTAGGTTTAAGTTTCAGTCATACAATGATCAAACACCCATCCAGTGCATATTTTCCACCACCAAAAACCCCCATATACCCCCCATGCCACCCCTCCCTGTGCCTTTGAGGTGGATGATTTCCACTTAACTCTCTCTCTACTTTGATTACATTCATTATTTTGACAAATATGCACCATTATTATTTGGAATTTTCCCCCAACAATCAAACCTGCTGAAAAGGCATCATGAAGTAATTTGTTTTCTATTGCTGGTTATGAAGACCATACAATGTCGTGCGGCCACACAAAAACATCTGATATTTTACTGATTAAGTCTGGAGGGATTTCTGCCAAAAGCCGAATCGTTCCGAGATAGGTTTGTGTGCCTCTGGGTCCATGGCCATGCTAGAGAGCCGCTCATGGGGGGAGCAATTCGTGGTCTCAGCAGGGCAAGAAGGACATGCCAGTTCTGCACCCCATCCCATGAGGCCGGAGTTGACTCATCACTGCTGGCTCATACCTCACTGCCCAATAAGCTCTGAAGCGATGGCCACCATGCTGCCAGGGGGGAAATGGCGGAAGAGACAGACATAATTTCCCTCCCGGGGGGCACAGCAACATAGCTTACTGCATAGTTCATTCACATTTCTGCCAGAAGCTGCTGGGTTCCAAATTCAGTTCGTGTGCCTCTTGGGCAATGGCCGTGTTGGAGAGCCACTCATGGGGGGCAACTCATGGTCTTGGCAGGGCAAGAAGGAAGTTAGTAAAGATAATCTTATCATGAGCAGCCCTTCAATGGGACTGATCGACTGTGACCATGTGGATAGAACTAGAGGGCTTCATGTAAGTGAAATGAGTATAAGGACAAATACTGGGTGATCTTACTTATATGTGGAGTATTGAGAAACAGACCAAGGGGAAGGGGATGGAAAATGGCCAATGAAATTAAGCACTCAGACTCTTACCACAGAATTGCAATTAGCAAGGGGAGGGGAGGAATGGACTAAAAGTGTCCAGGAGATGATGCTGGAAGGGGCACATTAGTCAATCATGGTGCCACAAAACAGTATCTCTAAATAGAAATAATTACACTCTTGTGAAATAATCTTATTTCAATAAAAATATTTTTGTCAATAGATTCTATGCAGTAACAGAAGGAATCTCAATGAGTTCTCATTTGATTTCCCTATTCTATAAAGTCTAATGCAATTTATTTAGAGTTTATTCACACATTAATCTTTCAGTTCATAAGCCTAGCAAGCTACCTGTGACATATTTGATATGCCAAACACAGTAACAACAAGTTACAATGGAGATGTTACTGGGCCTGCTTGAGCAAATCGATGAACAATGGGAGGATAGTGATTGAGATCATACCTTTCAGGAAGAAAAACCATTTCCCTTTCTTCAAAACAATTTTTATGTGTTCAGTTTTTAGTGCCAGATGAAAAAATATCAAGAAAGTTTATATCAACTCCTTTCCTCTTTTCTATGACGTATCAAATAATGTGCTCAGCCACTGACTCCACCATTGAAGTTATGCAGCAGGGTTAGCCAACCATCTCTGGGAGTGACCTAAGCATTGCTTAGGAAGTCCCCTTGCAAAATAAATGAAACTGCACATCTACAAAAATATAATAATATGCTCTGGCAATGGAATCATGCCTATAATCTCAGAGTAGGGTTTCCCATTGAAAACAGCTGTTTGAGTGAACACTGCCCCCCACCCTCCCTCCTCCCACCCTCTTCCTTCTCTGCTCACCACATTATCCAAGTTCCCCTGTGGTATGCAGTGAATGAACAAAGATGACTAGGAGGACTCTGACTACTGCAAAGGGTTTATAATTGAGAGAATCAGGTTAGCCTGACTACAAACCTGCAACTTAAACTTCAATTCCAACTCCAATAGACTTGTATTTCAATTGGCTGAACAGAGAGGTGTTACAAAAGAGTAGACTGAAGAATAAATTAAAAAACCATTGCAAATACTGGTAGTGGAGAGGATAAATTTGACACATATACTCATCTGTCAAACTTACATGAGATTGCTTTCAGAAATGTGACCCAGTGAGTCATCTTTACATACCACTAAGTAGGTGAAAGCTTTAAGAATATAGAACAGGTTGTCTTTATTGTGACAGAATCATAAGTAACAAAATATACTGATAGGCAGTGGAGCTTTATAATAAATAAGCAATTAGATTATCTTTAAGCTATTTAGGAGAGTTTGCTACACACTGTTCCCTTAATGTCCAAGGCCATTTGCCTAGTTATTCATAGAAGGATTTATTTAACTATTTTATTTAGATCTACAAAGGTTAGGCTGTATGTCTACTTTCAGAAGACTGAAGGTTCTCTCCAAGTTTGTGGTAAGCCAGATATACAGCATAGGAAAATGAGCAAAATCTTTTTCTTTTTCTTTTCTTTTCTTTTTTTTTTTTCTTTTTGGGTCACACCCAGCGATGCACAGGGGTTACTCCTGGCTCATGCACTCAGGAATTAATCCTGGCCATGCTTGGGGGACCATATGGGATGCTGGGAATCGAACCTGGGTCAGCCGCGTGCAAGGCAAACGACCTACCCGCTGTGCTATCACTCCAGCCCCGAGCAAAATCTTTTTCAAAAATATTCTAAGAAATTTCTTGATCCATATTTTTGAGTTAGCAAGCCTTTAAATATCCTTAGATCCTGTGGTATCCAGAGGAAACTATTTAAAGCATGAATATTAATGCTTTGATTATGTAAAATATCTGATATTTCCATCAGTATGACAGACTAAGCTTTTATGTCATTATGTATTTAAAAATATATACATACCACATATATTTGATATTTACTCCATTTTCCAAAAACTTTTGAATTTCCCAAGTAGCACTGTAGCACTGTCCTCATATTGTTCATCGATTTGCTTGAGTGGTCACCAGTAACGTCTCCATAGTGAGACTTGTTACTGTTTTTGGCATACTGCATATGCCCTGGGGAGCTTGCCAGGCTCTGCTGTGAGGGCTGGCTGGGCTCTCTGAGAGGAATGGAGGAATCGAACCCAGGTTGGCCATGTGCAGGCAAATGCCCTACCCGCTGTGCTATCACTCCAGCCCAAATTTCCCAAGTAATAAAAAAAGTATGTTCTCTTATGTTAAATGATTTTCAGTATCACCTACAGAAGAGCTAGTTTTGACAATAATCAACCTTATGACAATTAGAACAGTTAGAATTTTTAGTTCTGCCCTGACCTCTGTGGGATGGAAGAGATATAAATGAATACCAAAGCCCAGTGATTTAATGAACCATGCTGTGTGATGGAGTCACTATATAAATCCCAAAAGGGCAGGATTAGAAGAGCTTCCAAGCTGGTGAGCAAGAGTTGAGGAGATGAGTCACTCAGAGCAGACCTGGCAGCTTTCACATTTTCCCATCCCCTACTCTATGTTTGTCTTTATTTGGTTGTTGATTTGTATATGTTAAATATATTTTGCGGTAGACTGGTAAGCTTCTGAGTAAACTAGAATTTCAAGTTATTTCCTTGAGTGCTCTAACAAAGTAATCAAACTCATAGAGGGGGCCATGGGAACACTTGAGATACACTCCTTTGGTTATAAGGAGTGTATATCAAGTATATAAACAATCTGTATGTCTGAAGTGAGGGAGAGAGAGTGAAGTAGTCTAGTGGAACTGAATCCTGAGTTTGTGGGGTCTGACACCATCTTCAAGTAGATAATGTCAAAATGAAATGAAATTATTGGCCACTCAGCTTGGTGTAAGGGAAAATGGACTTCATTGCCACTGCAATTGTGTGCAGTATCATGTTAAGATATCTCTGGAATGTTTGTGAATAAGACTAGAATACTATAAAGCATGGCCAAGGGGACTTCAATGACTTGGATGAAGTGATTTTGTCAGGCTTTTTTTTTTTTAGCTTTTTTTGGTGTCCCTGACTGTAGTGAGAAAGAAAAGCTATTTTTGAAATTATTATTTTGAAAGACAATTAATCTCTTATCCACATATTTGGTAAATATCAATATTAGCTGGTTTCAATATATGAAAGCTATAGCAATTGTTCACCATTTAAAAATGCAGTGACATTTTAAGGAAGAGAACTGTTAAATGGGAAAAAGACAAAGACTTTAAAAAATAAAAGATAAAACATATCACAGAATAAAGCTCTCATTCAAAATAGATTATCTTAAAAGCATTTCTTATTTTTATCCCAAATTAGAACCATGTTTACATGATGCCACTCAGGAAAGCAAAGGACATGAGGACACTGCCTCTATTCCAAAGCCTCTAATACTAAATTGCTAAAACACAATTTTTGATGTAAAATGGTGTGAACAGATTTTATTTTAATTGACACATTTTAAGATGAGTAATAAGACGAGTGAAGAATCAAACACTGAATGTACTTCAATGAAAAGTTAAACAATTTAATATTTTTACTAATAAGAAAAATAACAAACTCATACCAGGAAGTCCCAGTCACAGTGATTTTAAAGCAAAAGATAATTTGACTTGTCTCCTTAGTGTCAAGAACTAAATTAAAAATAAATAAAACACTTCAAATGGTAAGAAAGATATGAAGGAGCATTTGGAGATCATACTAAATGCAGATTAGGAACTTCTCAAAGGATCCATACTTGCTTAAGAGATGAAGTACTTGCCTAAAGCAGAGTCCCAAGAAATGGGCTCTTCCTTCTGCCTAGAAAATAAAACAATGGAAAGAGTGAAGTGGATTTTATGAAAGTTTGTATAAAATAACACCTTTTAAAGCACTGGACAGCAGGCAATGAAAGTCAGTGATCCATCCCTGGGAGATGGGCAGGAAATGAAACTAGCTTGACAACTGTTCTTGCTTATGCCAGAGGGTTTTTAAGCCATGGTGCAGGCAGATCCCAACAGACTCTCTGACTTGAAGAAACAGAGTGCAGTCAGGGAGGGAGAGAAAAACAGAGGGCAAAGTTGAAGGAAAGAGAGATGGAGAGGGAGGAGACTCACTGGGAGCTCCAGAGACACACAGTCCAACCAGCACATCCTAAGAAGAAACTAGAGAGAAGAGTGTGTGGTGACTGTACAGGGTGGGACAGCAGGAAGAGTCATCAGGAGGGTCTGGCAGTAGCTAGCCTTATATTATGATTGCTCCAGACTTTTCTGACCAATAGTCATAAAAGCAAGACTCCTTATATAAAATGTTTTCAAGCAATGTAACACTACCACACAATGGTAAAGGTAAAAGGTAAAGGCCCTCCCGTTGATCGTCGATTTGCTCGAGCGGGCCCAGTAACGTCTCCATTGGAGACTTTGTTGTTACTGTGTCTGGCATATCGAATACTCTCGGTAGCTTGCCGGGCTCTCCGAGAGGGGCGGAGGAATCGAACTCGGGTCGGCCATGTTGGCCGTGTGTAGGCGAATGCCCTACCCGCTGTGCTATCGCTCCATTGAAGTTCAAGAATACTTCTAGGAATCAAAAAGTTAGTCTAGGGGCCGGAGAGGTAGTTCAGTGGATAGGGAAATTTTTCTTGCATGCAGCTTACCCGGGTTCTATCCACGCATCCCATATGGTACTCCGAGCACCACCAGAAGTAATTCCTGAGTGCAGAGCCAGGACTGACCTTGAGCATCACTAGGTGTGACCCAAAAAAAGCTAAAAAAAAAAAAAAGGAAGTCCACCACCCAAGAAGGTACAAGTCAAAATATCTAGTAACTAAGCACAAAAATGAAACAGAGGCACAGGTCTAAAAGAGACCCAAGTGGGTTTTCTAGAAAAAAAAAAGAACTAGTATATGTGAGGTGAAAACATACTACATGGGATTTATGTCATGTAAGAAAGAGATGAATCTGAAAATGTAGAAGTAAAAACTATCCAAAATGAAAGCACTGATAGACAAAAGGAAAAACATCTATAAAAACAAACACAAAGCATCAATGAGCCTGAATTACAATAAGCAGAAAAATATATGTATAACTGGAGCCTGAGAATGAAGTTAATGAAGAAAGAATGGTTAACTCTGATGAAATAATAAATTGTCTAACCTGACACAATGAATACTAAGGTATAAGCATAACTATATTTTCTACAGAGTGGTGACAGGCAATCTATAAATTAGCCCAAGACACAGCACTGCAGGGGTGGCCTGGTGGTCCCCAGCATTGCAGGTCCCTAGCCTTGAACTATTTGATAGTTGGTCAAGTATGATTAGTAGTGGCTCCTGGACCCTGCTGACCACTGCGTGGGAGGGCAACCCCTGTACATTCCCCTCCCGAATTCTAGTAGCCAATATCTTTCAAGTCAAAAAAGGCCAAATTTTAATAACTTTAATTCAGTATACCAGAAATAGATATTTCAATATGTCACTATCACTGCCACTGTCCTCGCGTTGTTCATCAATTTGCTCAAGCGGGCCCAGAAACATTGTGAGACTTGTTACTGTGTTTGGCATATCGAATACGTCACAGGTAGCTTGCTAGGCTTTGCCGTGCACGTATTCAATATGCCAAACACAGTAACAACAAGTCTCAAAATGGAGACATTACTGGACCCACTTGAGCAAATCGATGAACAATAGGAGGACAGTGACAGTGACGTATTTCAATATGTATTCAGCATAAAATTATTAATGGAAAATTGTTAAAATTTTTTTATACTAAGGTTCAGAATCCAGTGTGAAATTGATGAGTTTCTGTTCAGATGAAGCTCTTTTCAAAGTGCTCAATAGCCACATGGCAAATGCCGAATGTAGAGGCTCAAAAATCCATCCCTTCACAGTCCTGTGGAAAATCCTTTTGTGATTATTACTTTATATTCAGTATCTTTAGGTTTTCACCAGATTCTTTCTCTTTACCTTTAAACTGTTCAGCTCTCACAAATCCTTCACTTGAATTAGAACTACTTTCAGTTCCATTTCTCAATTTCCTATGCCCGATTAGTGCTTTCAAATACACCAGCATGCTTTGGCTGCATTTGCCAATGCCAACATCTCTCTCCTTCCAAGGCTCTTGTTGCCTTTAAGGCTGTTTATTAATTCCCACTCGCATCACTTCTGCAGATACATCTTAACAAAGGGGTGGGGGCAGGCAGAGGCTCTGAGTTTTCAGAGTGCTTTGGAATCCTCTGCAGGGATTGCTGAAACATTGATTGTTGGGGGCTGCTTCCAGAATTTCTGATTCTAGAGATTTGCAGTGAAAACAGAATTCACATCCTATTCTAATGCTGCCATGGGTCTACTGCTGAAGATCCCACTTCACTAGATAAAACATCGAACCCCATCAAAAATGGGGAAAAGAACAGAAGCTTCCTCAAAGAAATTCAAATGACCAAAAAGCACCTAAAATGCTCTACATCACTAATTATCAGGGAGATACAAATTAAAACAAAAATGAAATATCATCTCATACTGCAGAGACTGGCACACATCTAAAAGAATAAGAACAGCTAGTGCTGGTGTGGATGTGGGAGAAAGGGACTTTCATTCATTGTTGGTGGGAATGTCAACTGGCCCAGCCTTTTTTGGAAAACATTAGGGACATTCCTCAAAAAACTAGAAGGTGAGCTCCCTTTTGACTCAGCAATACCACTTCTCGGAATATACCCTGGAGGCCCAAAAACACACAGCAAAAATACCATCAGCCCTTCTGTGTTCATTGCAGCACTATTTAAAATCTGGAAACAACGGAAGTGCCCAAGAACACACAACTGGATAAAGAAACTGTGGTATATCTACACAATGGAATACTATGCAACCACCAAGAAAAACAAAGTTATGAAATTTGTTTATAAATGGATGGACATGGGGAGTATTATGCTGAGTAAAATGAGTCAGAAGGACAGGGACAAACAGAATGACTGCACTTAGTTGTGGGATATAAAAGGAACATAATATCTAAGGACAGAAAAAACAGGAGCCAGAAAGACTGGCCCACTGCTGGAAGCTTGCCACAAGTATGTGTGGTTGGGGGGGTGTGGGGGAGGGCAGAGCGGAGGGCAATTAGGATAGAGAAGGGACCACCATAGCAATAATAGTTGTAAATAATCACTCTGGAGAAGAATTAGTGCTGAAAGTAGGTAAAGGGATATACATGATAACCTGATAACTTTTCTGTATTGCAAACCACAATGACCAAAGGGAGGGTTGGGCAGAGAGGGAGAGAGAGAGGGAGAGAGGGAGAGAGGGAGAGGGAGGGAGGGTGTTATTAATAAGCGTTGTTAGAAGGAACCTTGACAAACCTGTATATAACATGACCTAGCTTAGCAGTGGTATAGGGTAAATAATTCTTGTGGCCAACAGCAGCTACTAATACACTTAGTGTTTTTCAAGAATTTCTAGAACACGAAGCATATTCTAATCAGTGGAAGTTTTCATCAGTCAAATGTTTTTAAGAAGAGGCACATAAATAAAAGGAGAAAACACAAACCTATGAACAAAAGGGCTTTGCCATGGAAACAAGGCAATTTTGCTCCTCGGTTTATATTGGGATGAATGAATCTTGCTTTTATTCTGCATGCTTATCAAAGACTCAAAGAGAATTTACGAGTTGTGGTAGGAAATGTAACCAAATTCATGTTAATTCTAAACCAAAAGCAGAAAGCTAGGACATTTCAGATTCTCAGTACCTGACAAAAGGTGATTCCCATTGTTTGTAAATCTTAAAGCAATAGAATTTAAACATGGGATAAGAATAACTTTGTAAACAGCTTCAAGAATATATTTTTATTATTTCTTTTGTGTACCCTAAATCTGGAACATAAAATGCTGAACAATATCACAAAGCAAATAATCAAGGGAAAATCTGAGTTGAGACTCTAGGTCAGTATGGAACTTCATTAATTTTCACGTTGAAGCCTATAAAATATTCTGGCGTACCTGAATGAAAAGTAATTTTGTTTTTAACAGTTTGAAAATACTAGCCTCAAGGCTTATTCTGAGTTGAAAACATAGCCTATTATCTGAACTAAAAATATTAAGGACAACATAAGGACATGAAATTTCTGGTTATGTAATCCAAGCATTCGTCTTTAGGATTCAAGAAGGACAGATTTAAGAGTATGAAACTGTCAGAGATAGGAACAATTCATTAATCCACATATTTGAGTCAATTCTGATAAAATTTGAATAAATTCCTTCAGAGGCACTATCACATTGTAGAAGAAAAGACTTAGTAATTCAACGTGCATGTGTATTATGCTCTTTTTGAAATAAACCTATGGTAAAGAAGGAAACAATCCCTTCCTGCTTGGAGTTTTCAACCTACCTGCCAGATACAGATCAATATTTAAACAAATATTACATATATAATTTCAAAGAAATGTTCTGAAGAAACTACAATGGAATAGTGATGGCTAATATGGTTGGGAAAGTCATGGGTTGGAGATGACCCAGGAGACAAAGGAGATAGCAGCAATGAACGAAGAAAAGTCATTAGGTAGGAGGAGTTTGCTAGCTGGAGGAGGAAAAAACCAGAGTGGCAGACATTAAAAAGGCTGGGTAGATTAGAAGTGGTAAGAAATGAGGGGAGAGAGCAGCGCCTGGCAGTGTAAGAGATGGAGAATTTAGTTTCCTAGATGGAGGCATTGCACTAGCTGGTTCTGTTAATTAAGGGCCTGGAACTAGATGAGATCACAGAAGGGTGGAGAAGACAGTGAGGTAGAGTTTCAGGGCATTGCAGTATTTCAAGTTTCTCTTCCTCAGGAGAGGGAGAGAGAGAGCAATAATTTCTAAAAGAAGCAAAAGGCAAACCAGTTGACAGAAAGTCTAGAGAAAAGAGTGATTTTAAAAGGACCACTTAGGAGGTCAGCTAGAGCACAGGAGGTAAGGCAACCTGTCTGATACGCGGCCACTTCAGCTGACTCTGATTCCATCCTGGTACTGCATAAGGTCCCTTGAGCATGAGCCAGGAATATCTCCTGATACCACCAGGTATGTCCTGAAATTCTTTCTAAATAAATAAAAAGAGAGGACTGTCAGTTGATGGGTCAGATGCAGAGAGAAAACTAATCAAAGGATCTAGCAAGATATAGACCCATGGTGACTTTATAAAACTTCAGAGACTATAGTCATGGTTCTGCCAGTAGTTATGCACAAGTAATTTAAGATTTCCCTTCAAAATGGAGATTATAATATTAAATATAATGCTATGCTTAAAGGAGCAAGTCATATACTTTTTGACATTTTATAGTTTAAAAAGATTTACATTTTTAGTTAGTTGTGACCTTTAAAAATCTTTATATAGCACTAAGATCATATTCTGAAGTAAAAGCTATTAGTATAGAGCTTAGATTATGTCAATAACTTGGTACTTTATTCCTTTGGGTCAGAAATGAATCATTCACAAGCAATTTTTTGTGAGTGAGGAAGTGCTCTTCACCGTCACAGGCAGAACACACCTGCTTATTTGCAGAGAACACTCAGGAAATGATATTTTATCTTCAAAACAGTTAATGGCTTGATAAAGAGGCTGCATATGGTTAGTGGTGTCCATCTCATAGGATCCAGGGACATAGTAATTCCTTGTTCGTTCTCATGTGACTATTGTTCTATGCCTTTGTCTGGTTCATGCCCCTGAATACAGAATGAAAAAAAATACCAAACAGCTATGGCTACCAATGTTGCCAGACACAGTGATAGGCACAGATACAATTGGTCATGAATGAAATACAGAACTGAGCTCTAGCGACTAGGGCCACTGCAAATATCTAACCTGGTGCTTTGGTGATTTAGAGCAGTAATTGTCAAGATCTGTTGTTTGCATCAAACAGTCTCAACAGAGCATGAGACATTATTAGAAATGTATACTCTAGGGACACATCCCAGGTCTAATGAATCAGCATCTCATTTTGACACGTGTTCCAGACATTTCTCATGTGTGTTCAGGGTTGAGAAGCTACAAAGAAGGCTATATCATCTGAAGAGTCCATTTATTAAGCTATATTTAAAAATGACAATATCTAGAGAGAAGATACCCTTTACTAAGTATGGCAAGACAGCGTTTATCTCAATTTTATTACCGAAGCTTATACTTAGTTATTTTGATTTCACACTTATTTCAGTCCACTTTTGACTTCAGACTATGTGGAACTATTTAAAATGGTTGAGTTTATTTATTTCCATTATGTAAGTAAAACTGTTGAGAGCTTCTGCGAAAATCACTAACTGCGTTCACTAGTCCCAGGTCCAGCAGACTGCTCTGGACTGCATGGGACCCTCAGCACCACGTGGGAGCCACATTGTTTGCCAGTTCCCACCAACAGTTGTGAACATTTGCTTATTATTCCCATCAAAGAATCCTGCCCCAGACTCTTTCTGAACTTAATCCTAAAAATTTCCCAACTCTAACCCATCTTTCCTCTCTATCCTGAAAGAGATATAACTGCACTACTGCAAGCTGGAGGTGACTAGTCCAACCCATTCCTAATCTTCTAATATTAAATCTGTAATGTAGCACTGTCCTCCTGTTGTTCATCGATTTGCTCGAGTAAGCACCAGTAACGTCTCCATTGTGAGACTTGTTGCTACTGTTTTTGGCATATCGAATATGCCACAGGGAGCTTGCCTGTGGCTTGCTCTTCCATGTGGGCGAGATACTCTCGGTAGCTTGCCAGGCTCTCCAAGAGGGACAGAGGAATCAAACCTGGGTTGGCCACGTGCAAGGCAAATGCCCTACCCGCTGTGCTATCGCTCTAGCCCAAATCTGTAATACCTGTAATATTTCCATCTGGCACATAAATCTGCTGAGTCATTCAAAAAGAAAAGAGCAAATTCTTGTTTCAACTTTATGTCATTTTGAAACTTGTGATCTCAACCTTTCAGGTATCAAACTTTTTAGCACTCACCTGTCTCTCAATAGTCCCTTTAAACCATTTCACTTATGGCAGGTAATTTACTAATATTGGTACATGTGCTGCTCAAAGAAACATGAGTCAACTAATGTTGGAAAAGGTGATGAATGTGAACCTAATAGAAAACATGAAAATACAATAAAAACCCTACCTGAAATGTATAATATCTCAAAATGATGATGGAAGTTTTAAGTGATAATATCTTTGTAATTACATTCTATGTCTTATCATTAAAAGATAATAATTTATGACACTTTAAAAGAACATAGTAGTGTCTGGAGGATGAGCCAGTACTCAATTTGAACAAATACTATTTAGAGAGATAATTGAAATTCAAAGAAAGTATTTTTCTTTGAAACTTTAATTATAACTAGTGAAACCTGTATTTGGAACAGTTAATAAGTTATTTCATGTAAAGAAGTTTAACCATTTTTTACTTCTCCCTTGCACAATTGCATGGAGCCCATGATAAAAGCAATAACATTTTGTATCAAAGAGAGAAATAATGAAGGGTATAGAACCCCTTTGTTATGGGCTACCATAACAAATAGCAAAAAAAAAAATGGTAGCAAAACATCTGATTTTTATTTTAAAAATTCTTCTGCCAATTTTATTTAAAAGTCTGAAACAGTACAAAATATCCCGCTGCAAGTTTACCTTCCTGCCTTTACCTCCCATCCCCCACCCCTGCCCCGCTATACCTTTGGACTACACTTAGCACTATAGCACTGTGCTCCAGTTGTTCATCGATTTGCTCCAGCGGGCCCAGTAACGTCTCCATTTTAAGACTTGTTGTTACTGTGTTTGGCATATTGAATATGTCATGGTAGCTTGCCAGGCTTTGCCGTGCGGGTGAGATACTCTCGGTAGCTTGCTGGGCTCTCAGAAAGGGGCGGAAGAATCTCACCCTGCTAGGCCGGGCAGCTGCTTGCAAGGCAAATGCCCTACCGCTGTGCTATCGCTCCACACCTAGTAATTTTCAGGTTATTCCTGACTTTGCACTTTAGAATCATTGATTGTTTTGCTACCATGAAAGAGAAAAAATTAGAAGAGGAAGATATTTTTAACTTTCAGATCAAAATATTTTAATTCAATGTTATCAAAGTTTGCAGTTTCCTAGTACTATTGATTTCTACTATCTCACTGTAGGTCAACACACAATTCACACCTTGAAAGAGACTTTTTTCACTCCTTGAAGACTAAATGACAGAGAACAGTGAGGTCTCTTGTTACAAAATCACCATCAGGATTTTGTCAAAATATCCTACTCTAAATTCACCTCTGTCAGTATTTAATATGTTATATTACTGCAAATTACAGCCCCAGGAAAGGAACATTAAAAAAGACAGGGTGTTTAAAACAATAACTTACATAAATCAGCATGGTTGAACTGGGCTAACCCTGATTGACCCTACCACCCTCAACCCCAACAGTACTGGATTGTTAAGGCAAGTGAATTGGCTGTAGAACCAACCCTCAGGCAGCATTGCCAGGCAATGATTCCCTGCTGAGCCCCAGTTGCCCCAGTACTGATGGGGAAGTCCCTGTAAATAAAATAAAAACAAAGAGTGGTCAAGGACATAAATTATTAAAGGGATAATAAACATACCCATACTAACAAAAAGGAGTACCATTTTGGTCTTTTTCTAGAAAAGCAATTAGCATAGACATGGCATCATATTTATTTATTTATTTTTGGCCAGGAATATCCACAATTAAAGGCAAAATAAAAATTACTGACCTTAATAGAATACAACTTTGTTCTAGAAATTGTTGTGTGTCTTTCTAAAGACAATATTTAATTCTTTTAATGTGCTTTATGTTATAAGGTCTTTCATTTAAGTATAGAGGAGGTAAATGAAGATTCTAGGATTAAATATTCTGGAGAAAAGGCACTCTCAGGTCTGTTTTATTTGTATGTTAAGAAGGAAGGCACAGTGGAGAAAAGCTGGCAGATTTGTTGTGTTAAGATGTGGGCGTTTAAACAGTGCTTAATAATAATGGTAAGTTTGATTAATGTTTGTCACTGTACATAGAAAAACAGAACACAAAAATTTCAGAACATGATGAAGCGCACATTCAAAAATTAAAATGCAGAATTTAAGCAAAATTAAATCTCATTGCTGTTCTCCATTTACCCTTTCCTCTTTCCTATAAAAATATGATTGCATTTAAATTTATTTTGCTCAATGATGAGTACTTTGGTTTAAATTTCATGAAGAATACATGAAAATATATGAGCTATTACCAGGAAAATATGGTAACTGAAAAATTATTTGGCTATTCTAATTGGAGTCATTATAATCAGTATTATAGCTACAATATATAAAGTTTCTTTAAAGAGTGTGTTAGTAGCAAATATATCTTGTACATCAATTCAACTACAACTAGTAAATGCTATTTTACTGCCAATGTGATTGCTATAAATCATAGATATTATATATGGGAGATGAGAGAGAAATATTGTACCAATTAACAAAACAAATCAAGTGAATCATCTTTTAGAAATTTTAAAATAAAAGGGGGTTAGAACCAAGAGGAGAATAAATATCTTGATCTGTTAATCAGGCTTCAAAACAGTAATACAGTTTTGATTTGGATTTCAAACAAATAACCTTCAAACTAGTACACAATTTAGTATTAATTTTAATTTGAATTAATGAAAAAAAAAACAAACCCTTCCCCCAATGTAACAAAAATCTTTTTTAACATCAAGTGAGATTCAGGAAGCGAGTGTACAGAAACTATGGAAGTCCAGGGCTTACAGTTTCAGTCTATTCTAGTACCAGGACTGGGTTCACATTTATTTGCTGAAACCAGGGGCATAATAATATAGGCTTACGGCCTAATTCAGCACTGAGGATATTGTATTTGCTTTTTTTAAAAAAAAAGATTGAATCACCCTGAAATACTGTTACAAAACTCTTTGTAACTGGGTTTCAGTCATACAATGTTCTAATGCCTGTCCCTTCCCTTCCCTAGTTTCCCACCACCAATGTCACCCGTTTCCTTCCTGCCACCCACCATCCCTCACCCCCAGCCTGCCTCTATGGAAGGAACTTATAGTCTTTCTCCTCTCTCTCCTTTTGGGAATTCTGGTTTTGACTACAAATCTGCCCTGATAACGAGGCCCCCGCCCAAACACACACCAATTTCTATTTCAGACTATTGCAACCAAAGCATAGACCTCTGACCTGACTTCTTTTTAACTTAGCAAGTACTTCTCTCACTCAGATTTCAGTGCATTGTATAGATCCAGAATACAGATTAGATCCTGTATATCCACATTAATTAGATTTGGTGCTCTAAAAGGATAACAGAGAAACATGCACTTAAGCAAGCAAAGTTGTTTTTCCTTTTTTTTTTTTTTTGTGGCAGGTTTGTGAAGTTTCATTTTGTAAAAAGTCTCAACAAAACTGGGACACTGGTAGATGGTAGTGGTCACTGCTAAGGACTAATTTTGGAACAATATATTGCCTTAACTTATTGTTCATCAATATACTTGTAACTTTGTAATTCAGGGTTTTCCGTTTAAAAAATCTCAATATATCACTTCCCAGGAAGACCATGATTTTGGCAGTATTAAGACAGCATAATTTTGCTTTCTTCATTTGAACTCAGTAATCAGATTTATTTATTGAACAGCTACTACATACAAAGTATTTTTCAAGGTTCCTTAAGGAACATAGAGATAGAGAAAACTGAGTCCCGTATTTAAGCTGCTTATATCTCTTTTGCAGAAACAAGATAAAAGAAAAAAGCCACGACAGGGAATTGCCTAGCTTTTCTTATTTGCATAAGTCATACTTCTTTAGAGAAATAAAAGCAATAGGGTGTATATAAGTATGTAAACATACATTCATACATAATATTTAGATGCAGATTTAGCTTTAGGGATTTGTTCAGATGACTGAGGGGACTAAGTCTCCAATCTTGAAAGTAGACCAGCAGGCTGGAGCCCCAGGGAATAGTGTTGCTAGAGAAAACAGACTGGAGGCAGAGCTCCCTCTCCTTGGACACCACATCTTTTATTTTTCCATTAATTGATTGAATTGAGGCCCATTGAATTGTGGAGGGCAACTTAAATCTACTGGATTTAAACATGAATCTCAAGTGAAATGAAACTTCATAGCTCATTCAGGTCAAGGTTTGACCAAATATCTTGGCACAGTGGTACACAAAAATTGGCTAAACACTGTAGCACTGTAGCAATGTTGTCCCATTATTCACCTAAACAATTAGACATTATTAATTTGATATGAAATGCCTTCCGTGAAAAAATATTCAATAAATTTAAATTAGGCTCTAAGATTTTCTGGGGTCAATAACAAATAATTACAATCCACCAATTATTTCACTGTGGAAGTCACAACTTAGTTGGAAACAGGTCTATCACCTTAGTGTTCAAATAGTCTAGTCTGGGAATCCATCCTCTTTCAGGAGGAAGGAGCAGTAATTGGGCCTGGCTCAAGTGTCAGCTGCTTCAGCATCCCGTTAGTCAGTGGCCTCCTGAGAGAGCATCCCAAAGAGAACATGCTGGTAGGCACCATACTACCATTTATTTATGCCAGTGCTGCTCATAGGCCAACTATGAAGTTTTGCCAAGTCGCCTGCCAATTGTTAGTGATTGTTTGGCTCTCCCTTAGACAATTTTCTTATGACACTTGACGAAATGGAAGTAGGCTACACACTTCCAAGGAAAGCCCAGGGCTCTGTACCCATGTTGGGCAGCAGTGAATTCAGGAAAGAAACAAAAACCATGTTCATGTACAGGGCTTTATGTATTTTTGAATGGACATATCACTTTCAAAGGTAAGTTCCAGATTTCATTATCCTATAATCAGGAAGTTGTTGCTGTGGGCTTCTCCCTCCCATGTGCCTTTCTGAAAGTACACCTGAGTTATGTTTGTCTGTTTATCTGCCTCTATCTCTGATTCTGTTTTGGTCTCTCTCTCAGCATGGTTACTGATCAATTTTCTAATTTGGTTAATCATCTAAAGTTCCTTATTTGGTTGAGGAGAAAAAATATTATTAAGAAGTAAATGAGAGCATGACACTAAATAAAACGTTAAAAGACTACAGAAAAGGAGTTCTAGATAAATAAGAGAAATAAGTATAAGACTTCCACAACTTGGTAGGAAGGTAAAATTTATCAATAAAAATATAAAAACTACATATAGATGGAAGTCAGCCTTTGAAACAAAGGAACTCCTGTCACATTCAACAGCATGAACCCTGAAGACATTATGTCAAGTGAAATAAATCACAGCAAAGAGACAAACACAGCATCATTCTACTTAGATAATGTAACCCAAGTTAGCCTAGAGACAGGATATAGAATGTTGATCACTGGAAAATAGAGTTATAATTTAATGAGTCTGGAGTTCTCATTTTGTAAGATGAAAAAGGTCTGGAGATCTGTGCACAATGGTGTAAATTTATAGAATGCTGTTAAACTGTATACTTAATAGTTAAAATGGTAATTTTCATATCACAGATATCTTACTATAAGAATGCATTATAGAAAATACAAAGGATGGAAACATAGTAAAGAGAAAAAACCTGTAATTATTTTTGTGGGGGCAGGTGTGTAAACTCTACTCAGAAGGTCTGGGATACTGAACAGCTTTTCACTGTATTTCCGGACCTGAGGATGAGGGCTTGCTCATGTCCTGTGGTGTTGGGGATTATCTGGGCCACACCCAGCAGTGTTTGGGAGCTTTCAGACCTGCACCCAGTGATGCCTGGAGGAACCATGTAAGGCCTTGGATTGATCTCTAGTTGGCAGCATGCAAGGCATACACCTCAACCTCTGTGCTATCTCTTGTGATGAGAATTTTTAAGATCTTTTCTGTAGATTCTTGACTGTAGTACAATACTGTAATTATATTACAAAACTGCTTATATTATAATGAAGTTTGGAACTTTTGACTATCCTTGTTCACTTAACCCCAATCTTTGGCAGTTACCAATGTACACTCAGTATCTACAAGTTCACTTTGATTCAACATATAAATGAAGTCCTATAATATTTTTACATGGTTTATATTCACTAAGCATACTAGCTTCAAAATTTATCCATAAAACTTATTAAAATTTGCAGTTTTTGTCTTTTATGGTTGAATAAAAACCATTAGTTTAATATCATGTATATTTATGCATATATACATATACACACACATACAAAACACATCTTATCTATTCACCCATTGGTGAATACAGTCCATATTTAGTGGACACAGGTTGTTTCCAAATTTTGTCTCTGGTGAATAATGCTGCAATGAAGATGGAGTGTAGGTATCTTTCTGGGAGAGTGAGTTCATTTACTTCGGCTATATGTCCAGAAGAGAAATATCTGGATAATATGGTGGTTCTATTCTAATTCTTAGGGGAAATTCCCAATTGCTTTCCACAACAACTACACCAATTTATATATAATCAAATAGTTCACAAAGGTTCTCCCCCTTCTTGCCAGCATTTGTAATATTCTGTCTTTTATAATAGCTGGTTTGACAAGTATGAGGTTAGATCACCTGTGGTTTTGCTTTGCATTATGATGCAGTAAGTTCCTGATAATAAATTATGTGAAACACCTTTTTCTATTTATTTATATATAGTACTTGTTTTTCGCACTGCAGGTGAGCAAATACAGGGCTTCATACTTGTAATTATTTATATATATATATTTGTTTTGAAAAAATGTCCATCAAATCCTCTTCTATTTTTAATAGGATTTATCATTGAGACCTGTTTTGGTTATTAACACATTATCAGAAAAAGATTGCAAATATTGCTTCTTATTCTGTAGGTTGTCTTTAAATTTTATTAAAGAATTCTCTGCTATACAGAATCTTCCTGTTTAATGTAGTTCTACCTATCTGACTCTGCTTTTTGTCCCCCTTATTTTTGGTGTCATCTCTTTGCCAAGACTGTTGTGAAAGAGTTTATTCTGTTTTCTCTTAAGTGTTTTTGGTTTTATACTTTCCGTCCTTTAATCATTCGTCTTATACTTTCCAAGACTTTGAACCAGGAGCTGGAGAGAGAGAGTTTGAGCTTGAGTACATGTAAGAGGCCTGGGTTCAGTTCTAGCAGTACTCAGTAGAGCCATGAGCATTGCTGGGTGTCACATTAAAACCAAAAAAAGAGAAAAAAATTCCATTTGACTTAACATTTGTATATGGTGTAAGGTAGTGATTCAGTTTTATAGTTGTATTCTTTCACATGTGGCTGTCCATTTCTTCTTAATAAAAAAAACCATCTTGTTTTCTTACAATAATATATTGTAATGAAATCATTAAGTTGAAGACATGAATCTGTTTTTAGCAATTAATGTATGGGTTTAATTGTTTATCAAGAGTTCTTATTCAAATGCTATCAGCAAGGTCTAAAGATACTATTATCATCATGAGCTAATGACTGATACCATATTTTAATGTATCTTAATTTAATAGAAAAATGTATCTGATTTAAATTTGCACTTCCTTTGAATTACTAGTAACACTGAAATGTTAACATTCTCTAGATGACTCTTTAGAAGCTAAATTTTCTCTCTATAATTCTCTATTTTTCAATTTTTTTTTGCTTTTTATGGATCACACCTGGCAATGCTCAGGGGTTACTCCTGGCTCTGAACTCACTAATTACTCTTGGCAGCACTTGGGGACCATATGGGATGCTGGGGATTGAATCCAGGTTGGCTGCATACAAGGCAAACACTCTACCCACTGTACCATTGCTCTAGCCCCTATAATCCTCTATTTTTGAGACATGCTAAAATATTAAGCTGTTATGTAATAAATTGTATCAATCCCTACTTTTATTATTACTTCTATCACTCCAAAGTTTTAAAAATCATTTCTATTTTAGAACTTTTGGAAGGTCATCTCATTCTTTCTACACTGGTTTTCTTAAAGTTTGATTGTGCATTTAAGCTTTCTGTGGAGGAGAAAATTCAGAATTTAATGTGGGATCTAGGTCAAATTTTGATGGACAGGGAAGCAAAGGCAGTTTCATAAATCTGGGAAGTAAGATGGCAAAATTTGGGAAATAATAAATGAAAATTATGTGGAATGCATAAATATAATCTACTAGTCTGGGCACAAAAGTAGTGCAGAAATAATGAGAGGAAGAGATAGTAAAAAGAGGCAAAAGGAATGGTCCAGAGGGCTGATCTGGTTCAGCACTGTCTACACCTGAAGTGGTACACGCTGCAGTTACAGGTTTCGCCTATTAGAGGTGGTAGGACCTAGAAGGAAAACCCAGATTTTAACAAACTTGAGCTAGATAAGAAAGATTATGCCAAATTAGGGAAATAAGGTTTTGGAAAAGTTCCTGATGAGTAGGAATAGGAAGTGCTTAGTGCTTTACAGTTACTTCTGTCCAAAACGAAGTGGGATTTTAATTTTTGCCCATGGTAATTATATTCAATGTGATTTAAATTGTGTTTTCAAAAAAAGGATGTTTGTCTAATTTCTAGCAGAATAATTAAGGTTTGCGTTAGATGTGCAGGTGTTAGTGGCATAGAGCTTTCTCATTTTCTGAAAAGAAAAATAACAGGAGTATTCTTTGTATTGTATTTTTACTGGGAATTTAGGTAATATATACATATGCTCACTGCTTTCAACTTTCTTGGGTTACACTTGAAAGATCTTTGTTCATTTTTATATACAGTCCTAATATAAGGGACACTCAAGTAACAAATGCATTGGAAACAGTGAAATTTAAAATTATATGCTAATTAAAGAATTGAAATTTAAAAATATATGCCAATTAAATAATTTCAGTCTACAATTAGCCCGTATTTCTGAAGAGGGAGAATATGCTATTTTCTTCCATGGGAAGATGTGATTTATCAAATTAGAGAATATTTGTAAAGACTTGGCCTAGGCATCCTTCACGCCCTACTGAGGTCACGAGTTACCCCCCCATGAGCGGCTCTCAGCACGGCCATGGCTCCAGAGGCACAAGGACTTAATGCAGAGCCCGGCAGCTTGCAGCAGAAAAGTGAAAGGACTATGCATTAATCCACAGTACCATGTCTCCCAGGGAGGTGGTGACAGGGCAACTGCAACTTCATGGGAAGGGGGGTGTTCCTGGCTCATCCTTCATGCCCTACTGAGGTCACAAGTTGCCCCCCACAAGCGGCTCTCCGGCACGGCCATGGCTCCAGAGGCACAGAAACCAATCTTGTAATTATCTGGCTCTTAATAAGTAAAATATGAGACCGTACGTCATCATATGGTTCTCATAACCAACTATAGAAAACAAATTATTTCACAATGCCTTTTCGGCAGTTCTGACTGTTGGGTGGAAACTCTAAACAATAATGGTGCATCTTTTGTCAAAATAATGAATGTAATAAAAGTAGATAGAGAGTTTAGTTGAAATCATCTGCTTCACAGGCATTGGGAGGGGTGGGAGGTGGATATATTGGGGTTCTTGGTGGTGAAAAATAAGTACTGGTGAAGGGAAAGGTGTTTGATCATTGTATGACCGAGACTTAACCTAAAAGCTAATACTTCCCACAGTGATTCAATTAAAAAAAAAAGACATGGCCTAAGGACAGAGGTGGAGGGATATTAACACTTTGATCTTGGGTGTGGTACAATAATATTGATTGCCTTAAGCATAAATATTAACAGCATTATAAACCATGTTACCATTATTTAAAAAAAAGGACTCAATTATTTCTGGAGAAGGCTTGAATTTACTCCCCCACTTCCTTCTGTCACATTTTCTGATATGATTCAAAGCTTGCAAGGAAATGGACACAATAGTATAAATCAGACTTGACTGAGATGACAGTCCCTGCTAGGATCCTGTTCAAGACGAGCAGGACTTTGACATGATGAATTCAAGGAGAAAATGTAGGAACCACAAGGAAATGGAAAAAATAAATCCCAGGGGAATAACTTCTGTCTACTGGAAAGTACTGACCTGTACTGCTTTAGCTTGGCAAGCTCTCCATGACGTATTCAATATGCCAAAACCAGTAACAAGTCTCATGATTTGTTGTGAGATGTTACTGGTGCCCGCTTGAGCAAACTGATGAACAATGGGAGGACAGTGCTACAGTGCTACAATACTGCTTTAGAAATTTCTGTAGCTAAGTGCAGCAACCTGGAAAGAACTTAGAGAGTGAGTTGACTAGAAGAGAAAACTAACCTCAAATCTGTAATTCTCCTTAGGTTCCATATGGGTTGGAAGAAAAGCCTTGAAATTGCAATAAATAAATGATCAATTTCTCTCTGGAGCGATAGCACAGCGGTAGGGCGTTTGCCTTGCACACAGCCAACATGGCCGAGCCGAGTTCGATTCCTCCGCCCCTCTCGGAGAGCCCGGCAAGCTACCGAGAGTATATCGCCTGCACAGCAGAGCCTGGCAAGCTCCCCGTGACGTATTCGATATGCCAGACACAGTAACAACAAAGTCTCCAATGGAGACGTTACTGGGCCCGCTTGAGCAAATTGATGATCAACGGGAGGGCCTTTACTTTACTTTTACTTAAATGATCAATAATTAATATATGGTGTTCAGTAATGGACTGGAGAATTTGTGGTATTTTGGATCGTGTATAGTCTACATATACATATATAAATAAAGAGAAGCTATGGGTTATATATATATATATATTATTCATTTAGTTTAAAGAGACTACTATACATACATGAGGCTGTCCTCGCCGGGGACCCCTTGGAGGGGAGCGGGTTGAGTTTCCCTCCCCACCCCAACCAGGGCTCCGGCAGTCGAAGACCTCCAGAACCAGCCACCACCATGCTGAGACCACTCTCCGCACACATGAAGGTACTGGCAGAGAAACAAAGGCATGCGGGTCCTGGAGCTGAGATCTCCAAGCCTACTCAGGTGGGGGCTGAGCATCTTCCACCCAGATCCTCCAAATTCCAGTAGGCGGGGGTCACACCCACCAACTGGCCCCCTGGCGCTGTGTAATCCCATCAATGGCCAAGACTCAGAGACTATAAAACCCAGCTCCAAAGTAGGAATGAGATAATAAGATGTCACATATCAGGTAGATTCCTGTGAAATTATCTTACAGAAAATATTTAGAGTATTATTTATCAGAGAATTTTTTCTGGTGTTTTGAGGTGCATGGCCCTAGTAGTTTAGTGCTTGAGTCAGAGATACAGTGCTGGGGCCAAAGTTGTGATACTCATTTAGTACTACGGACTAAACTCAGGGCTTTGTACGTGCAAGGAATGCACTCCTGCCCTTTGACCTAGCTTCATGGTCCTACGGATTTATTTTTAAGAGTACAAGAAATATTGATGGCTTTAAGAAGGAAATACTGTCATATGTAAGAATAAATGATGGTGTTAAGTAAAATAAATGAGTCATGGAGGTAAGCATATGATTTTACTTATAAGAGATCTAGTCAAACTCATAGCATATGTGTGGAATAGTGATTGCTAGGGGTTGGAGGAAGGGGAAATAGGGAGTTCCACATTCTTGAGTAAGTAATTTCAGGTATGTAAGATGATTTGTTTCGAGAAATCTCCTATACGATATTGTGTCTATAGTAAGAATACTGTGATGTGCACTAAGGAATATAGTATGGTAGATTTATCTTGCTTTTACTTGAGATCTTAGAGGAAGACATCAGTTCATTTTTTGTTGCACATCCTTTGGTGCTGAGGCCACCATCAGTGCTGCCAGAGACAAAACCTGTGTCAGCTGTAGTATCATTCTGGTCCTACGCATAAAATCATTTTTATTGTACTCATTAATATTTGTAAAAGTTTAGAGGATCCGAGAAGGAAAAGAAGAAAATGACTACTGAAAGAAGTTCACATTAGGTAGGTGCTCAATTAGTCTCACAACAATGCGTGAAGAACAGATTTTTCAAATTGAGCAAGTGTTTAATGACTCTGCTTTTTATTTTTTAAGTATTTCACTTGAGGCACTGTGATTTACAATACTGTCTATGATAGGAATTCACGCAGTGTTCCACACCCTCCATCATTTTCCCAGTGTCTCTTCCGCACATTAGTTCAGTAGATCAGTTCTCATTTCCTCATTTTAACAGGATCCCAAACTAATCATTTCTAAAATAAAAACTTCCCTTCTGTACTCAGCACCGTATTCATTCCTACTTTCAGCCGATGAAGCAAGTGAGTTCCACAAGGAACTGCCACTTTCCAAGTTCCCACTTGCGGGTTATTAGGGATGAAACTGTAGTTTCCACAAAATATGCAACATGAGCTATGTCTAGGGTAAAAGTTTAACCAAGACATATTTAGTTTAAAAATGTTTGGGTTCTCCACTGAAAGTGAACATCAGAATAAATCTATTAAAGAACACAAAATGAGCAAGGAATGAATAATACCACAATGTAAGATTATATTTCCCACATTCCACCCTCATTCCAAGAACAAAAATGCTAAATTCACAAAACCATATTCTTCCATTGTGAGAGAAACTTGTAAAATTTATCAAGAGGGGAAAACAAATTATTAGTCTGTCCAATCTCTATGTATGTTTGGAAGAAAGGAAGGAATGACAAGAAGGGTTGGAGCTGGTCAGTTTTTTCAGCTGATGATCCTTCTGATAATGACAGGTACTGATGATATACTCCCACGGAGCCAGGAGATAGAAAATGGCACAAATGGGGGATAGGAAATTCTGAATGCAAAGAAAGGTACACAGAGCCCAATAGGTCTGAAATATGAGAGGAGAAGAGTCAGCTCCTATGGATACACAAAAGAATATTAAAACAAACAAACAAAATTCTCTCTGACCATAAAGCTTTGGAAACTTCCCAAGTTATGTATTTTGAAAGGACAAAACATCAAAACCATAAGATATAGTTTATAGTATTTAGCCATTTCTCAGTGTGACATTCACCTTATAGGATACAGATTTCATTGATATAAAAATACATGAAATAAAAACTCCAGTTTTAGATTTTATTTATGTTTCTCCACAAGACTAAGCAATGCTTCATTTGGGTTATTAACATCTTTCCCCACCCCCCACTCCCCCATATCAGGGTCCTATGCAGCTTTGTCACAGTGGCTGTAGAAAACAAATTTAACACCTGAGGTAGGTTTGACACTTTCCAAGAGTCCTTCCTCGTTTTAGGGTGCTTTTTTCCTGAATATTCTCAGATCCCATCACTTTAACCAAGTCTCCACCATTGTTGAGTGTATGAGACTGTTCAAATAGCCATCCCAGATATCCTCTGATTCACCAAGTGATTCCACACATGTGACTGCCCCGGGGTTGTTTCACATGTATGCGATTAGAATGAGCTTTGTCAGCACTCTAAACTCAGCATGTCTGACAGATCTTCTTATCCAATGAGAAGGAATCATTTGTGACATTTTCACTGGTGCACTGAGGCACAGATGTGCTGTAAGCAGACATTCCCAAATCTATTTGACTTACTGTCCACTTTACAAACATCTCTCAGCACTCCCTTGCAAATCAAACTTTAAGCAGTTAGTAGGCTCAATCCAATAGTACCAGGAATGAGACCAGCCCCTGGGATCAGTTCCCACTTCCCTCTGTGGGAAGCTGCATGAACAGGCATCTTTAATTTCTCTCTAAAATGCTTCTTGCAACTTGAAACATCATCACCTTTATGTAACTGGGGATATGGCTCGGCAGTGGGGTACTTGCCTTGGATGTGTGAAGCTCTGGTTTTGAGTTCTGGCAGTATATTTAAATAAAGAAGCTAGCACATTTCCTCATTGTTTCTTTCCTCTGACATTTGCTCTTCCTTGGCTTTGGTCAGTTCTGTTGCAGCTTCTTCCTTTGTCTATGATAAGCACTAAACTATGCTCCCTCTTCCAGTCTTGCCATGCAGCCCTGAGAGTTGGTCTCAGCACAGAACAATCCCCCTGCTGCAGATTCATTTCAGTATGTGAGCCTTTTGCCTGCCCTGAGGGACCCAGAGCATTTAGCTCCTGACAGCCCTTGAGGCCCATTATTCCCCTAAGCAAAGGGCTTTCCACCTGTCTGCTAGGCCAGTGTTCATTCAGCCGGTGAGCATGGATGTCTCAGAACTGCCTGTCTTTATTCAAGGCAGTTTTCTACCTCCAGAATCCCTTTCATTTATCAAATCTTACCCATTCTTCAAAGGCAATTTCAGATCTAATTCCTGTGTGAACTCTTGTTCTAAGACACTAGCTAAATGTATCTGCCTTCCCGAGCCTTATCACACCCTGTTGCCTGTTCTATCTAGATTGGTGAGGAGTTATACTCTGCAAATGGGACACTGCTGACACTCCATCCCAAGGGCCTCTTGTATCTTGGCTATGCTTACATTTTCTCAGTGCAATGCATTTATGTTTTTGAATCCCATTATCAATTCTTTAGAAAAAGACATTCTTTTATAATAAGTGGCTTCAAGGGCATAGGGCCTTCCTGACAGTAAACTTTCAATAAATATCAACTATTAATTATGTGCTTATACTATAAATTACATTGTATGTTATGTTAATATTATAGATTTATAATAATTATACAATTTATGGATATACCTATATGTATATAGTTATAGAATAAAAATAAAAATTTGAAGTCCATAGCATTCGTATGATGTCACTAAAAATAAACTCAAATTTGGGGATTATATATTACTTTCATAGTGAAAAAATGGTTTAAGAAGTTGGGACCTAGGATGGGGAGAAAGGAGAAGAAAGAAGAGAGGGAGAGAAAGGGAGAGGGAGGGAGAAGGAGAGAAAGGAGAGGAGAGAGAGGAAGGAGAGGAGACAGAGAAAGGAGAGGAGAGGAGAAGGGAGAGAGAGAGAGAGAGAGAGAGAGAGAGAGAGAGAGAGAGAGAGAGAGAGAGAGAGAGAGAGAAGTATCTGTCATATTGAGGTGGGAGGGGGGCTATGCCAGAGGAAAACTGGGGAACCGGTGGTGGGAAATGAACACTGGTGAAGGGGCAGGTGTTGAAACCCCCAATCATGAACAACTTTGTATCTGTGTATCTCACTGTGATTCAATTAAAAAAATATTCAAAAAGCTGGGATCGTGGTCTTTCCCCCTTTTTTATTTTTTTGTTTTTGTTTTTGTTTTTGGCTTAGAATGCTTGACATTAAATAAGTATTCTAAAAATACTCTTTGTTTAGTGAAAATGAGTACAGTACTTCTTAGACTCACATATGTTTTAATAGCTAAATTGATAAACCTGGAAGCAGGATTTACTATTCAGTAGGCCCTTTTCATAAATGCAGAAACATCTGCTTTTAGATCGAAGGGAAACTTTTTTCCTTTACAGTTTTACAGGCTTGAAAAATAGTTGTGCTTCTTAAATATCCCAGTATGAGTCATTAGCTTAACCAAACAGCTGCTTACTCATTAGCCAAATGCTCTCCATTTTAAGTCCTACAGTTAAATGATTTTTTCCCCCATGCTCCTCTCTTTTGCCTAGAAGCTGGAAAAATGTTGTGTAGCTATTTTCCTGGAATACTAAAGAAATACAGATCTACCTTTGACATGGGGAAGTCTAAATTTCATCAAAGTTGTAGGAACTCACTTACCTCAAATTAAAAGCAGTTTGTATATACTATGACTTTTGTTCTAGGATGCTCCCTGTATTATATCTTTTCCCTGACAACCCCTGGACACCTTCACATTCAAATCCGATCTACCTAGTCTCTTACATGGAGCTCTCTGTAATTCTTTGTCATTTTGGCCCAAGTCATCAACAGTGGCATATTATATATAGCTAGGGAATCTGACTCAAGAACCACTGGCAGAAGTAATTTACTATAGTAAGTGCATGGAATTGACAATATATATATATATATGTATGTATACATATATATTTTTTGTGAATTCTTTGTGAAGTGGAGCTACATATCAATTTGTATACCTAGCAGCTTTCAGCTATCACTTAGAATGTTTCAGCTTATTTTAAATAATAATTGCACAGGACCTTTTTTTTAAAAAAATCTAGGATAACTATATTCAATTATCTAAAATGACTTGGGCTTGAGAATTTATAATTCAATAATTTGGGGGTTTTTTGGTAATAAATATCAATGAATATTTGGCCCATACCACAGAATGTAATTAATATCACTGTTACATTCTTTATACATGGGGACTATCATCAGTTCATAGTCAGTTGAATTTTTTTTTTTTTTGGAAGACAGGCAGGGCTAATTGTTCTTTTCTGGAAGACACAGAAAAGAACAAACTTTAATGTCTGGAAGAAAGAAGAAATGAAAGGAAATAGATAAAATTGTCAAGAATCCTCATTTACAGCATAGCTATTCTCCACAGGGTTCCAATCTGACACGAATTCTTCCACTCTGTGGAGGCCAGCACAAGCCCCAGAGCTGACATTAGCTGGAATGCATTCAGTATGACTATACAATGTTCAAATCATCAGTTGTAAAAATCAATTTATACCATTGTCCACAATTCCCTGGCTTCCAAGCCCTTCTACTGTGATACCTTATATCCCTCAAAAATACCCTGTGAGCTCGTAAGAAATGAGTCGATATCTGACCTGGGAGAGAATAGTAGCATCAGGCTGTAGCCAGGCAGTACCCATAACCAACCCACAAAGAGCACCTGTTCCTAGATAGATCAATCATCTGTTTTCTGGGGAAAGATCTGAATGTGTTAGCTCTGAGAATAAGAGCATGTACTTCTCTTGCACTTATTTTCCTTATCTATAAAGCAGTGGAGTGCTCTGGCTTAGTTTTCAGAGGGGTTCCAAAATTGCCTCCAGGGGGAACAGCTGCTGCTGAGCTGTTGTCCCTAATGAGGAACAGGACTCTGTTTATCAGATGTACTCACTGGGGTGGACTCCATCTTCTGTTTGCTTGTAGAAAAGGTTTTGAAAAATGGATTCTGCTGTTATTTTTAAATTTTATTATTAAAAGGTTGAAGAGTATATAAGTTGAAATGAATACTAATCTCTACTATTATGAAATTCTAAAATTAAATGATAGTTATTAATTGCCAAAAAAGTTTACATGATATTATTATGTACTTGCACTGTACATAATAGTCTGGACATCATCCCAAGTGACTTACATAGTTAAGTTTAATCAATAAAATAACATCATGAACTAATGCTGTGATTATCATCACTTTTAAAGTATACAACAGTAGCTGCCCTGTGTGACTCAGCACCCCTTCCCCACCGTGCACCCCCACCGCCCAGCAGCCTGAGGAGGAGCGGCTGCCCACCACGACGAGGCGTCTCCCTTCTCTAGTGGTTCTTCGGTCAGCACATCCCTGCCTTTCACGCCCCACACGCCCCTTCCCCACGCCACGCCCCACCCCGCCGCCACTGCTGGGAAGCCTGACAGGACTGGGGACTAGCATCTGGGACTGGCTGGGGGTGTGGCCTCCACTGTACTGGGGTGTGGTCTCCGCAAAGTGCGCATGGTCTTCTGTGTGGCCAGTGGCCACTTACACAGCCTCAGTTATTTTCAACATTCCCAGCACCCTCAACTCATATGCCAACCTATATCACCTAATTCTGTGCAAAACATCTCAGCTGCCTCAAACAACTCGACAAAAATCCTCTGGCCTACACCAACTCCATTAAAAGACCTGTGTCCTATATAAGAGAGCACATCCCTATATAAGAGAGCACATCCTCCAATACTTCACTATATGCCTATCATAAGTCACAGAATAATGTTTGACAGGAAGGACGTATTCTAGAAGTATGGAAGGATGACCACCACTGACTGAGCTCATTCAGAACCCTTTCCCGCAATAAGAGGAAACAGTACTAGTGAACTTGAAGGTTCTACCTCTATACAACCACCACAACATGAAGAAACAACGCAAATCTCCACTGTGAGGAAGGACAAAGAAAAGAGTCCCAAATTCTCAACAGGGGTTACCTACAAATAGGATCTCTCCGATAAAGAATTCCGAGATGAAATACTGAGGATGTTCAAGGAACTCAAAGAATCAATGGAGCAAACATACAGAAAATTGGAAAGGAAAAAATGAAAGAAAAGTGGAACAGATAGTTGAGAAAATACAGGAAGAAATGAGAGCAGAAATAAAAAAATCTACAAAAAGTAGTGTCACAAATAAAGGATTCGGTAGATGAAATTAAAAACTCAGTGGGTGCTCTCAAAAGTAGAATGACTGCAGCTGAAGACAGGATCAATGAGCTTGAAGATGAGCAGCAGAAATTGTATAGACAACAACAAACAATTGGAAAAGACCTCAAAATAGCTCTAATGCGAATCAAAGACCTAGGGGATGACACCAAGAGGAACAACATTAGAATCACCTGAGTACCAGAAGGACAGGGAGGCAACCCCAACAAAAAACCACAGTCAAAGAAATCATTGCCAAAAAGTTCCCAAAGTCAAAGAATGCAGACATCCAGATCCAAGGAGCCAGAAGGGTGCCAGTTGAAAGAGACCCTAATAAAAACACTCCAAGGCATATCATAGTCAGAATGATGGATGTTGTGGATAGAGACACAATACTACAAGCAGCAAGTTCAAAGAAGGAAATCACATACAAAGGAGCTCCTATTAGATTTACAGCAGACATATCAGAGGAAACCCTCCAGGACCAAAGACAATGGTGGGATAAAGTGAAAAAACTCAATGAAATGAATGCCTCACCAAGAATAATTTAACCAGTTAAACTCTCACTCAAACTTGATGGAATGATACAACATTTTATAGGTAAACAACAGCTCAGGAACTTCATAGACTCAAAACTAAACCTAAAAGAAGTACTAAAGGGACTCCTGTAAAACAAGAAGGAAAACACCTATAAGCACAAGCAACCCCTACAGAAAGATGGCACACAACCCTATGACAATAATCTCTCAATGTCAATGGTCTAAATGCACCAATCAAGAGACACAGACCGGGAAAAATGGATTCAGAAATTGAAACCATCATTCTTCTGCCTACAAGAAACACATCTGAACAGTCAGAGCAAACATAGACTCAAAGTTAAAGGATGGAAAACAATCCTGCAAGCAAACAGCCACCTCAAAAAGCTGGGGTGGCCATACTAGTATCCAACAACATAACTTTCAGGTAGAAAAAGATTAGAAGGGACAGCGAAGGCCATTTTCTATTTATCAAGGGATATGTACAACAGGAAGAAATCACACTCTTAAAAGTATGTGCACCTAGTGAGGGACCAGCTAAATACTTAAAGCAACTGCTAACAGATTTTAAGGAGGACATTCTAACAATACAATAGTAGTCCGGTACTACAGCACCACCTTATCACCTCTGGATAGATCAACAAGAACAGAATTCAGCAAGGATACATTGGCTTTGAAGGAAGAAATGGAAGAGAGAGGGCTAAGAGACCGATACAGGGCTTTACACCCCCAAAAGAAAGAATACACATTGTTTTCCAGTGCATGTGGAACATTTTCCAAAATAGATCACATCTAGGTCACAAAACATACCACAATAGAATGAGGAAGATAGAAATAGTATCAACAATGTTTTCAGACCACAATGCACTGAAAATAGAAGCAAATCACATAAAGACATGGAGAACCCAATCAAATTGGGTTCTCCAATTTGCAATTAATTTCCCCCTGGAAATTAAACAGCTCAATGTTGAACAATGAGTGGGTCAGGAAAGAAGTCAAGGAAGAAATAAAAAGATATGTGGAAACAAATGAGAATGGAGTCACGAGCTACCAGAACCTATGGGACGCAGCTAAAGCCATGTTAAGAGGAAAATTTATAGCTTTGCAAGCATTCCTCAGGAAGGAAGAAAGGGCCTACATAGATAACCTGACCTCACACTCAAGATATTAGAAAAAGACCAACATAAGGAACCATACCCGGCTGAAGGAAAGAAATAATAAAACTGAGAGCAGAAATTAATGGCATAGAAACCCAAAACAACAATCCTTAAGGTTGAAACCAAGAGCTGGTTCTTTGAGAAAATAAACAAGACTGATAAATCACTGGCAAGACTCACAAAAAAAGAGAGAATCCTAATAAACCAAATCAGAAATGAAAGGGGGGACATCACAAAAGAAACCAATGAAATTCAAAAGACCATCAGAGACTACTTTGAGAGTCTGTATGCCACGAAACAAGAGAACCTAGAAGAAAGGGATAAATTTCTGGATTCCTATAATCTCCCAGCATTGAACCAAGAAGACTTGGAATACCTGACAAGCCATATTCATATCAAGGAAATTGAAACTGTAATCAAAATTCTTCCCCAAAACAAAAGCCCAGGCCCAGATGGATTCACTAGTGAATTCTTCCAAATATTTTAAAAAGACCTGTTGCCAGTTCTCCTCAAGCTTTTCCAGGAAATTGAAAAAACAGAAACTCTCCCAAACAATTTCTATGAGGCACATATCCCCCTAATATTAAAAGCAAACAAAGACACCACCACCACCACCACCAACAACAAAAAAACTATAGGCCAATATCCCTGATGAACACGGATGCGAAGATCCTCAACAAAATGTTAGAAAATAGAATCCAACAAGTCATCAAAAAGATCATACACCACGACCAAGTGAGATTCATCACAGGGATGCAAAGATGGTTTAACATTCGGAAATCAACCAACATAATCCTTCATATCAACAAAAGTAAAGATAAAACCATATGATCATCAGTAGATGCAGAGAAAGCATTTGACAAGATCCAACACATGTTTATAATGAAAACTCTCACCAAAATGGGTTTAGAATGAACCTTCCTCAAGATAGTCAAAGCCATTTACAACAAACCTATGGCAAGGATTATCCTTAAATGGAGAAAAAGTAAGGGCTTTCACTCTGAGATCAGGGACAAGACAAGGATGTCCAATCTCACCATTTCTGTTCAGTATAGTACTGGGAATACTTGCAATAGCAGTTAAGCAAGAAAAAGATATTAAGGACATTCAGATAGGAAAGTGAGAAATCAAGCTCTCACTATTTGCAGATGCTATGGTACTATATCTAGAGACTCCAGAATCCTCTACCAAGAAACTCCTAGAAACAATAGATTTGTACAGTAAAGTTGCAGACTATAAAATTAATACCCCAAAATTCATGACCTTCCTATATGGAAATAATGAGACAGAGGAAAGAGACATGAAAAAACAATCCCATTCACAATCGTGCCCCAGAAAATCAAGTACCTTGGAATTAGTCTAACTAAAGAGGTAAAGGACCTCTACAATGAAAACTACAAAACGTTACTCCATCGAATAAAAGAGGACATGAGGAGATGGGAACATATCCCCTGCTCATGGGTAGGAATAATTAACATTGTCAAAATGGCAATACTCCTTAAAGCATTATCCAGATTCAATGTGATGCCTAAAAGGATAACAACGAAATTCTTTAAAGAAATAGATCAAGCTCTCCTGAAATTCATATGGAATAACAAATGCCCACAAATAGCTAAAGCAATTCTTGGGAAAAAGTTGGGTGTCATTACCCTCCCTAACCTTAAACTATTCTACAAAGCAGTAATAATTAAAATAGTATGGTACTGGAATAAAGGCAGAGCTGCAGACCAATGGAACAGGGTGAAATATCCTTATACACAACCCCAAATGTATGAACATCTAATCTTTGATTAGGGAGCAAGAAATGTGAAGTGGAGCAAGGAAAGTCTCTTTAATAAATGGTCCTGGAATTACTGGACAATCACATGCAAAAAAACCTGCTTAGAACTCGACCTAACACCATGCACTAAAGTCAGATCAAAATGGATTAAAGATATCAACATCAGGCCAGAATCCATAAGGCACATTGAAGACAAGTTCAGTGAAACCCTCCATGATATTGAGGCTAATGGTATCTTCAAAGATGACACTCCACTGACCAACCAAGTGGAAACAGAGATAAACAAATGGGACTATCTTAAACTAAGAAGCTTCTGCACCACAAAACATACAGTGACCAAAATACAAAGACAATCTACAGGAGTGGAAAGGATATTCACCCAATACCCATCAGACAAGGGGTTGATATCAAGGATATGTAAGGCACTGGTTGAATTCTGCAGGAAGAAAACATCCAACCTCATCAGAAAATGGGGTGATGAAATGAACAGAAACTTTCTCAAGGAATAAATAAAAATGGCAAAAAGGCACATAAAAATGTTTTTCATCACTAATCATCAGGAAGATTCAGATCAGAACAACTATGAGATACCACCTCATACCACAAAGAACAAAAGCAACCGGTGTTGGTTTGGATGTGGGAAGAAAGGGACCATCCTACACTGCTTTTGGGAATGCAGACTGGTTTAGTTCTTCTGGAAAACAGTATGGATGCTTCTCAAAAAATTAGAAATTGAACTCCCATTTGAGCCAGCAATATCACTCATGGGAATATATCCCAGAGTCACTGTCACTGTAACTGTCCTCCTGTTGTTCATCAATTTGCTCGAGCAGGCCCAGTAACGTCTCCATTGTGACAATTGTTACTGTGTTTGGCATATCGAATACGTCACTGGTAGCTTGCCAGGCTTTGCCATGCGGGCCAGATACTCTTGCTAGCTTGCCAGGCTCTCCGAGAGGGGTGGAGGAATCGAACTCAGGTTGGCTGGAGCGACAGCACAGCTGGTAGGGCGTTTGCCTTGCACACAGCCAAGATATTCCAAAGATGCAAAAAAAAAAAAATACAGTCAAAGTGACATCTGCACTTATTTGTTCATTGCAGCACTGCTTATAATAGCCAGAATCTGGAGAAAACCTGAGTGCCCGAGAACAGGAACCAGAGATGTCATTCATGGATGGCAATTTGGGATCTTGTTGGGGTGTCGAGGATGGGGCCAGCTCCACCCCATCCCATGAGGACCCATGTGTCTAATAACTGCTGGCCCAAACCTGACTGTCCAGTGGCGTCTGGAGGATGGCAGCCACTGGGCCACCATGGGGGACAGGCCAATGCACGGAACCTATTCCCACCTAGGGTGACCCAGTGCCAGTAATCTACTGCAGGGACTGGACACATTTCTGCCAAAAGCTGCTGGGTTCTGAGATTTGTTTCTGAGTCTCTGGAATCATGGCCATTTAGCGGCTTGATCAGGAGCAGAGAGGCTGTTCATGGGCTGCGACTCAGGGTCTTGTTGGGACGGGGAAGAAAGGGCCAGCTCCACCTCCATCATGTGAGGCCCCGCATGTCTCATCACTGCAGGCCCAAACCTGACTGTCCAAACCACAACACCCAAAAGGAGAGAGAGAGAACAAAAGGGAACGCCCTGCCACAGAGGCTGGGTGGGATGGGGGATGGGGGTTGGGGTGGTGGTGGGAGGGATACTGGGATCATTGGTGGTGGAGAATAGGCACTGGTGGAGGGATGGGTACTTGATCATTGTATAACTGAAACCCTAGCACAAAAAATTGTAAGTTTAAAACTGTACCTCATGGTGTTTCACTAATAAAAAAAAAAAACATAAAGGAGAAGTGAAAAAAAAGCATACAACAGTAGGTTCAGATATATTTATTTTTATTTTTATAATTTCCTTAGGTATACTTTAAGATAATAATTTATGCAAAGGTAATTATCCTACAGTGACTATAATAAAATATAAATCATGATAGTCTTTATGTACTATAATTACAGATTTCTGTTAGACATATTTTAAAGAGCATTTTCTCTTCAACTCTTGGATTTCATTAGACTAATTAAATAGCAACTATGTCTGTATTTCCTAGCAGATTTGTATTGATTTTTCACTTTGATGATAGTCCTAGGCCATAGATCAGGGTCACTATAAATGTGCTTAAGAATTTTCTGATTACTAGGTCTCGTTAATGCTGAACTAGATAAATAATTGGATATAAATATGAGCACAAAACCCTTCCTTGATATCTTTTGCATATGGGTTCTTGGAGACTGTAGACCCTATGCCTAGCCCACATACTCACTATTTAGTCTTCTTAGGGCCATGGGTGCTCAGTACCTTCCCTTAGCCCTCCAAAACTATGCTCTGGAAGACTCTATCTTTTTTGAATCCAGGAGAGGTGGGAAATGGACTTTGTCACAGAAGAATGAAAAGTTTTATGGAATGAAGTGGGGTGAAATTCTAATGAGTCCTCTGTTATAATTTGGTGGATACACTAGAGAGGAAGTATACCAAGTCTTGTAGTGGACTCTGATCAGGAATTGAACTGATAAGTATTAGGATATCAGTAGAAGAGAAGGAAAATGAGACTGTTCTCTTAAGGAATCCACACAGAGGCTATCCGATGGCTTCCAGTGATCATAAGTATATTCAAAGAGCAAGTATGAATGGACCAAATAAACTCTGTGCATCCATTCATCCTGATGTTAACTATTCAGTCCTACTGATTCCAAGACTGCTTTCATCTGTTGTAATCCTGATTTTAGTTTCATTTCTTGACTTTCTAAAGCACTGATTACATTTGGGATTTTACTCTTTTTACCCACTACCTGGCTTAGTCTTTCTGAAAACAAAAACCCCACAAAAATCCAAAACAAACCCATTAAAATGATTAGAATTAAATCCTGATTCTTACACATTTGCATTTGTATGCAGAGTCTGGCAAACTCCCCATGGTGATACGATATGATATGCCAAAACCCAGTAACAATGATGGGTCTCATTCCCCTGACCCTGAAAGAGCCTCAATGTGACACTTTCTAAAATCTCAGGGCTAGGATGAAGGAGATGTTACTGGTGCCTGCACAAGGAAATTGATGAACAACAGAATGATAGTGATATAGTGATGTTTCTCTCTATTTTTGGTGGTAGGATAGTGTTGAAAAGCCAGGCAAAGGAACTGTAGTGATAGTACAGCAGGTAGAATGTTTGCCTTGCATGTGGTTGACCTAGATTTGATCTCTGACCCCTCATATATTTCCCCAAACCCTTCAGGAGCAATTCCCAAGTGCACAGAAAGGTGTGGCCCCTAAATCCAAATCCCCTCCAAACAACAACAACAACAACAACAACAACAACAAAACAAAACCAAACAAGGAGTTCAAAGATCTCATTGTGCTAATACTGGTAGTTGAAAACTTCTCTAGGGAGCAAGGTCAGCTGGAGAATTGACATCACTGGCCAGTAAAAGGATGAGACGCTGTGGCTTAGGGTCCTTAAGTCATAGAGGCATTAGCTAATCTGTCTGTTCCTGGAGTCAATGTGTTTTGACTCAATTGGGTCAGATCACTTTTGAGGACTTGAGCCCCAGGAACTTGGAGTATGAGAGATAATTTGTGCTAGGGTTGCATTGTACTTCTCACAAAGATAGATTTGGGCTGATAAAGGTGAAAACATACAATGCACATTTCAGCATATTCCTGCCATATTCCTGACATCATGCCCACCTTCAGACATGATGTCAATAACTTACGGTTTCCTCCCACAAAGAGAAGAGTGCGTGCATATAGGCCCTTTCAAGTAGTTGTTAGTTATTTCACAATTAACCACTTTAACTTCTTTCTTTTTTTTTGTCCTGCTTTGATATACATTCTATATTATAAAATGAACTTTTTTTTTAAAGTAGTACACTCAAGAAATTTTATCTATGGAGTCTGGACTTCTTCTCTATCACTGATACACTTCCACCCTGGTGGCTAATCCCATCACACATTTCCACAAGAAACAAGAAAAATTTGGTTTACTAGTAAGGGGCATGCAGAAAAGTTCTTATATGCTTGGCACTTTTTCTTAGATGATCAGTTGAAAGATTTGTTTTGTGTCTCTTAGGTCCATTTTCCCCCCTCAAAACTGGAACTATCTGAGACCCTTGTGCAATTATTTGAACTGAGTTTATCTGAGTTTTGGGAGCATTTCCAAACCAGCATTCAGCGGGGCACAGGTGGCCCTCCCAGATATCCTCGTCTGGCTCTATTAGTGCTGATAGTTTAGGTTCAGGCCAGCACTGTGGTGTGATTGAAGATATTTTTAAGGTGCTGACCTTTTACTCTTTTCATTTATTTCAAAAGTAAGGGTTCACACGAACACTGCCTATTTTAAGTTCAATCTTCTTTTGGGTGACTTGTGAAAACTCTTCAAATTAAATACTATAAGTAAGTACTGGCATATAATTCACAAACAAAAAACAGTAATTCTTTGGTTGTTTTTGAGTGTCACAGTCAGTGACGCTTACTCAGGGCATACTCCTGGTAGGCTCAGGGTACCACATAGGGTGCCAGAGATCCAACCCAGGTCAACTGCATGCAAGTCAAGCACCCTATCTACTATACTATTACTTTGGCCCCAATACATATTAATATTTAACTGATAATGGGTCCAGGGAAGTCCTTTGAGATCTTTCTGTAGAAGATGTGAGAAGATATACCCTGATAATTCATAAGGGAATTCAGATTTTCACTTTGCTCAGAATTATTGAGAATATAATCAAGTGGGTTTTGTGATTGGATTATAATATAAGAAGACGTAGAAAATCACAAAATAGCTTCACCCCTGGCAGAAATGTCCCAACTGTGAGAAGAGTTGTCCCCCAAAGGTTCAGATAGACCTTCAGCAATATGCCCAAAGTAGGCCTCTTCCAATAAATGCCAACTTAGTGTGAGGACCCAGGAGGCCGATGAGTGTGGGCAATATTTTTCATGACTTATGAATAAAGATTATTTTAAGTTAAGAGCATTAAAGTTTCTAGGGTCTGAGAAGCAGCTCTGGTCCCTGACCATGTCCTTTGCCCTTTTCCCAATTAAAAAAATTTCCAACTGTTTCTTTTCTCATAACTTAGAAAAATGTAGTGTGTGTATGGGTATTATGCAGAAATGGATTTGTCAGTGAATAGGCCCTTTTATGTAGCAAACTTATCTTTTTATCCTTAGAGAAAACATAGAGTAATCTTTGTGAAGTCTACCCCTCACTGGATGCCCCAGGTCTCTGAACACAAGTTTCGAATCCCAGGTCAATCTCAGCTTCCTCTATATTTACTGCCTTGCAAATTCCCTATTCATGTGATTAAATTGATCTTTCCCATGGATGACCTGTCTGATGCTGTTTGCTTACTCATCCAGTCCCAAATGAGAACTCAGGGATTGGAGTGCAGCAATCTTTATGCCTCAATAAATCTCACTGCACTTGTTTGCATTTCTGTAAGGATGGGTCCTTAGTAACCAACACTTAGATGTAAAGCCCAACGCATGGAATCACTCAGAGCACCAGGAAGACAAGTGGGAAGAAGACAGAGCTCCACAGTGCAGGGGAAAGAAATGTAAAAGAGGTTCCAGGAAAATTTAAGACAAGGCTTTCTTTGAATAATGCAGAGAAGACTTAGGAAAGGAAAAATAACAGAATAAAATTTATTTGCTGATTACATGTCAGGGAAAAAATCTGCATTTTGGAAGGGAGTCATAGGCTTTAATCAGTTGCTTTCTTACAGAAGATGTGTCCATGTATATATCCATATATAGCCATATATATATATACACATCTATACATATTTGTATGTATATCACTGTATCACTGTCATCCCAATGTTCATCGATTTGCTCGGACGGATGCCAGTAATGTCTCCATCTATCCCTATTGCATGCTAAGTGTAGCCTGATGGCATATTGGGGGCTCTTTCAGGGTCAGGGGAATGAGGACTATCATTATTACTGTTTTTGGCATATCGAGTGCAACACGGGTAGCTTGCCAGGCTCTGCGATGCATGTGTGTGTGTGTGTGTGTGTGTGTGTGTGTGTGTGTGTGTGTGTATGACAAAATTATTGGACACTTAATGAAGGTTTTATTAGAATGAAATCATTGAGATTTTCTTTTCTTTCATCCTTTCAGTGAAATCAGGAAGGGGAGGTGGGGAGGGATGGGGATAAGAATACACAAGAGCAATATTTTATGAATATGACAACATATTTTACATTTGAGTTACATTTTTTCCTCTTGGAGTTTTAAGTAGATTATAATAAGGAAAGAAAGAGCTGTAAATGAGCTAATCAAGTAGGTGAGATTTCAATGGTCCAGACTGGGAATGATTAGTTTCGAGATGGGATTTGGAAACTCCTTAGAGCTACAAGAGGAAATGAATCCAGTCTTATTCCTCAGGATCACTAAGCTCTCTGAACTCCAGGAGAGTATCTTCATTCAATCTCTCAAAAGCTTGTCAGGTTGAGATACTGAGGAGAAAAACTTCTAGGCCTCTTATAATAGAAAATATTTCTTCTTTAATCACACAAGGAAAACAAGCAGTATGAGGTAAAGATCAAAAATTTCCATATGAAAATCTGCCATTAGTAAAGAAGATCTTAAACTATCTTTTCCCCTTTGTTTTTGTCAGAATGTGGGGAGTAAAGTAAAAATCTAAGAGTATCCAGACAACTCTGACACTAAGACTGTCATTATTGAGTTAGTCTATTCAGCAGTTCTCTCTCATCTATTTGCTGTTGCCGTTGCCTCCCAGTTGTTCACCCTTCCTGATCTGTCTCTAAGTGGCCAAGCGGGGAACCCAGCCAGAGAGGAAAGGGTGGAGGATGGGGAATTGTGTGTCTATCTGGCCTACTTCCTTCCAGCCTGATTGTTCCAGGACAGTAGATCCTCCACTGCTCTAGTTCCTACAGGCTCTTCAAACCTAGGCTGGGAACTATTTTCCACAGTACCAATTCTGAGTAATTAAACCTCACTATATGCTTTCTCTTAACTTTGCCTGCGTCCCTGAAAATAGATTTAAGGGGGCCAAAGTGAGAGTACAACGGGTAGGGCATTTGCCTTGCACAAGGCTGATTCAGATTCAATCTCTGTCACCCATTGCACCCATTCTTGTCCTCCAAGCCCACTGGGAATAATTCCTGAATTGCAGAGCCAGAAATAAGCCCTGAGTAACCAGTGGTATGGCCCCCAAACTATGTATATATATATGGGCTTGAGCAATAGCACAGAGGGTAGGGCATTTGCTTTGCACGTAGCCAACATGGCTAACCCGAGTTTGATTCCTCTGCTCCTCTCATAGAGCCCAGCAAGCTACCGAGAGTATCTCACCCGCATGGCAAAGCCTGGCAAACTACCTGTGATGTATTTGATATGCCAAACACAGTAACAAGTCTCACAATGTTACTGGGCCCGCTCCAGCAAATCGATGAACAATGGGAGGACAGTGACAGTGATTTCAACCTTCTGAAGTGAAGTCTCATTCCCATGAGATTCTGATTGATGTGGTAAGCTAAACAAACAAAAAACCTCAAACGGGATAGAAACCAAACTGCACCTTTCAAATGGGAAAAAAAACCCCAAACAAACAAAAAACTGGTTTGTGATCAAATAGAAGAGTGTAAGTCATTTATTGTTCATAAATCTCAAGACATATAAGCTATAAGTTCCAGGTACCATTTCAAAGTCAACAAGATGTGAATGAATGAATAAAAATCAACTAGGACTCATTATATGAATTCATTTTCATAATCACCAGGACCTTTTACTGCTAAATTACATATTCCTAACAGATTTTAAGAATTATTAAAAACTTACTGTGAACACTCTAGAATGATTTATTACAATGTAAGTAGGTCAAACCAATGAGTCAAAGTATATAGCTCATATAACATGTTATTTAGATTTTTAACATCTTAAAATTTTAAAGTGATTTGTTGACTACTATAAAATTCACTGCATAAGATATTAGAACTAGAAAGTGATTTGTTATGACTCTGACAAGTAATTATTTATATTATATAATAAATGTATGTAGATTATGCTTCATATACTTTACAAAATATATTATAAAGTCACTACTCACAAGAATTCTGTTTTGTAAAAAATGACAAATATATTATTTTAGAATTATAAAATGAGTCTTATTGTCTTTAATTTTAGATTGGACCATATTCTTTTTTGTAGGTAATAGATGTCTTTATGGATTAATTGTAGCTAATAGTTGCTTTATTTTATCAGACTTTTATTGATTTGGGCTGGAGCAATAGCACAGCGGTAGGGCGTTTGCCTTGCACGCAGCCAACATGGCTGACCTGAGTTCGATTCCTCCGCCCCTCTCGGAGAGCCCGGCAAGCTACCGAGAGTATCTCGCCCGCACGGCAGAGCCTGGCAAGCTCCCCGTGACGTATTCGATATGCCAAACACAGTAACAACAAAATCTCCAATGGAGACATTACTGGGCACTCTCGAGCAAATCGATGATCAACGGGAGGGTCTTTACTTTTACTTTACTTTACTTTATTGATTTGGAATTCAACTCATTTGAATTGAAGATGTGACATTGTCACCAAGCACAGAATTGAGAATTTGAAGTGTTTCTTATGAGAGGTTACAGTTAAACTGTATATTTTGCATATAATTTCAGGAAGTCTAAATAAATTATTTTGTTATTATTTGACCCCATTTACTGTATTAGAACTTAGTGACTGTAGTGGTCCTTTCTTATCTCCGAGAGTTTTGTGTTAACTGCACTGCCCCCTAGTGTTTTCTCACTTTGGTGCAACATAGGTAGAGAAAAAAAAACCCCAATTTTTATATGGCTCTGTAAGGTCTTTTTGTATATTTTATTACATGTGTCCTTATAAAAGTGTGACCTCTTAAATTGAATATTTTCACAAATGTGTAAAGACAACATTTTAGTTGCCAGTTAATAATTTATGACTTACTGGAGAGACCATCTCATTTTCTGAGGTGCCTATTAGGTATATAAAAATGTTATGTTAAAACTGAAGTCTGCCCAATGGAATAGGGTTGAATATCCTTACACACTGTTGAATATCATTGGATTGTCTTTGTTCCTTCCACAGGGAGCTTAGATTTATTGAGTTACTTCCACACAGCAGTGTCCCTGAGGCACATCCAATTCCATCAAGCACTAATGATCCTATATTGCTTTTCTCTTTTCTTTATGTCATTTGCATGGTTTATTTAGCAATGTCCTTTTTGTATAGACACAGGAAGACAGTTGATGCTATTCTTTTGTAACATCGGAGTGACTCCAAATAATATTTACTCCTGGGCATCCCTCATATTTACTCAACTAAACCCTCAGTTGCCCCTACTTCCTAACACCCCAAAAGGAGGGTCCCTACCAAGGGACTAGATGGACCCAGGGAAAGCGGTAAGCTACCCTGGAATCAGAGAGGGACAAGTTAAGTGCCATAAGAGGTATAATAAGTTAAGCACACAGCCATGGAACAAACTCTGTCATAATCCAAAAAAAAAGTAACCGAATAAAGACCTTGCTGGGGTTAGGAAGTCTAACCTGGCCTGAGGAACATGGTCTGAAATATATAGTGAGATGTCCCCAAGGAAGAGCCAACCTTTAGCTTAATATATCTCTTACTGTGTTCATACAAAAGAACTAGAAATTTTGTAAGAAGTAAATTTATTTACTTTGTTTAAATGAATTACTAGCTGAAGAAAGGAGAAAGCAATATACCCTAGATGGAATCCCACCCTTAAGGAGATCTCCTAGTAATCTAGAGTGCGGAACCGTCAAATGAGATTTTGTCCTTGATCTCCTAGAACTTCCCCTGAAGAAGTGGCTTTACATCTGTTTGTTGTTATGACAGTGTTCAATCCCACCTATGTGTACCTCCACCCTTCATGATTTCTATATAGCTATGCTTTAAGGGGAAAGTGGGGACTAGAAATAGAAGGAACAGAAGATGAGGATTAGATGACTGGGACCATGACCAAAACTACAACTATGATTGTGCTGTAAGGGGAGAGATCGGTATACGTTGGTGAGGGGAGAGAAATAAACTGACTACCAACAAGACCAGGGCCCAGCCCAGTTCCTGTTAATTTATTCCCCCTGGTCCTTTGTCTGTCCATCCCAATGGGCTGGTCAGGGGAAGGGTTCTCGGCCACTGAACACTTGAGTCCCATGTCTGCCTATGTGCTTTTCTTTGAAATTCACAACACATACCATCAAATATATGATGATTTAATATTTGATAAGGGAGCAAGAAACATGAAGTGGAGCAAGGACAGCCTCTTTAACAAGTGGTGTTGGACAGCTATGTGCAAAATATGGGCTCACAAGTCTACCCAACAGCATGCATGAAAGTCAGATCAAAATGGATTAAGGACCTGAACACCAGACCAGAATTCACAAAGTACATTAAAGAAAAGGTCAGAAAAACCCTCCATGATATTGAAGCTAAAGGTATCTTCAAAGAAGAAACACCACTGACCAAGCTTGGGGAAGTAAAGATAAACAAATGGGACTACATGAAACTAGGAAGCTTCTGCACCTCAAAAGAAACAGTGACCAGGACACAAAGACATCCTATAGAATGGGAAAGGATAGTCACCCAATACCCTTCCAATAAAGGATTTAATATCAAAGGTATACAGCGCACTGGTTGAACTCTACAGGAAAAAACATCCAATCCCATAAGAAAATGGGACAATGAAATGAACAGAAACTTTCTCAAAGAAGAAATTTGAATGGCCAAAAGGTACACGAAAACATGCTCATCACTAATCATCAGGGAGATGTAGATCAAAACAACAATGAGATATCATCTTACTCACAGAGATTGGGACACAGTCAAAAGAACAAGAGCAACCAGTGCTTTCAATGTTGGTGGGAATGCTGGCTTGTCCAGTCTTTTTAGACAATAATATGGACATTTCTCAAAAAACTAGAAATTGAGCTCCCATTTGACCCAGCAATACCATTTCTGGGAATAAAACCTGGGGGCCCAAAAACACACAGAAGAAACACCATCTGCACTCCTATGTTCATTGCAGCACTATTTACCACAGCCAGAATCAGGAAACAGCCTGAGTGCCCAAGAATGGATGAATGGATAAAGAAAATAGGGCACATGTACACAATGGAATACTATGCAGCTGTTAGGGAAAAATGAAGTAATGAAATATGCCTATAAATGGAGAGTATTATGCTGAGTGAAATGAGTCAGAAGGAGAAGGACATATATAGTATGACTACATTCAATTGTGGTATAGAAAAAATATATATAGTAGAAGACTATAACCATGGCCAGGGAAAACAGGGGTTAGGAAGAATGGTCAATGGTTAGAACTAACCACAAGTGTGTGTGGGGCTGAAGGTAGGTAAGATAGAGAAGAGACCAGTATGACAATAATAGCTGGGAATGATCATGCTGGGCAAGACCTGAGGGTTAAAAGTAGATAATGGGATTTTCTTGATAATCTTTCAGTATCAATATTGCAAACCCAAAGGGGAGGAAGGAAGGGAGGGAGGGGCTAGGGAACTAGGGAAGGAAGACTGAGAGAGAGGAAGCGAAAAAGAGGGAGAAAGAGGGAGGGAGAGGGAGGAAAAGCACCTGACATAGAGGTAGGTAGGGGGTGGAGGGTGATGGGAGGGCACCTGGGGACCCTGGTGCTGTGAAATGTACACCGGTGGAGGGATGGGTGTTGGAATACTATATGACAAAAATCCAATCATGAACAGCTTTGTAAGGGTCTATCTCACAGTGATTCAATAAAAAAGTTGCACTGTAGCACTGTCCTCCCATTGTTCATTGATTTGCTTGAGCGGGCCTTGTAACGTCTCCATTGTGAGACTTGTTGTTACTGTGTTTGGCATATTGAATACATCATGGATAACTTGCCAGGATTTGCCGTGCGGGTGAGATACTCTTGGTAGCTTGCCGGGCTCTCCGAGAGGGGCAGAGGAATCAAACCTGGCTCGGCCAGGTCGGCGCGTGCAAGGTAAACGCCCTACCACTGTGCTATCGCTCCAGCCCAGTAAAAAGGTTAAATAAAAAAATTGAAGTCTGCTCTGCATAAAACTTCATTCAACACCCAACTTTTATAATATTTATTAATTTAATATATAATATTGGGGAAAATAGTAGAGGAAGAAATAAAGATGATAGAAAAGACTTTCAATAGTACAAAAATAATAGATTTGTCTAATATTACCGAGATACTAAAGTTTAAAGCTTTGAAATTATACCTTAGTAATTTCTTCTTCCTGCCATACTCTGCAGTGCTAAAAAGACCATGCAGTGTCTGGAATCAAACCTGGCCATGTCTCCGACCCTGAATTAAGCCATATCTGTGTTCCTCATTGAGCACTCCACAAATCTCTGGTAAGGACATATTTAAATTTTTGTATATTTGCTATGCACTAATTTTTATAAGCAATAATGAAAATACAGCAGAGGTGTCAAATTGATAATTTCATAGCTTAACATGTAAAACTCTAGGGGCTGGAGCAATAGCACAGTGGGTAGGGTGTTTTCCTTGCATGCGTCCGACCTGGGTTCAATTCCCAGCATCCTATATGGTCCCCTGAGTACTGCCAGGAGTAATTCCTGAGTGCATGAGTCAGGAGTAACCCCTGTGCACTGCCGGGTGTGACCTCCCAAAATGTAGAACTCTATTGTACATAAATTATAATGCTCAGCACAAAACATTTTAGAAATGGTGAGTATCAGAGCAAGATGATTGCAGTTTCTGAGTCACATTTGATAATTTTACAGGATAGAGAATTCATGGCAGGAGGTTTTTAGCTTTAAGAATTAGAAATTCTGGCATTGTAGTCTCCCTAGATTGGAGAGTTTATGCCGAGAAATTTGATCATAAGCTGATCAGGATGCCTTTGTATGTTACATATATTTCCTCTCCTAGCAACCTTTTATTTAATCACTGATGTTTGAAACTTAATGATGTGTCTTGGTGTGTGTCCTTTTGCTTTTAGTAATTAGGGTGTTTTCTTGGCTCCCTGGACTTCTATGATTATTTACTTTCCTTGTCTAATAGAATCTAATTTCTTCATTTTCCTAATTTGTCTTTCATTTGAGTCATTACTGGAATTTTAACTTAAACTTCACTGACTGTTTCCTCTGTGAGACTGAGTCTTATTTTGCTTTCCATGGAAATTTTCCTTTTATTTCATTTCTCATATTTAGCATCTTTATGGATTTTTGGGGGGTAGTTTTAATCTTTTTTGGTGAAGACTCTCTGCTCCTGCATTTCCTTTCTTCCCCTACTATATATTTTATCCCATAAAGTAAACATTTGATATTTCTGTGGTACAGTTATGTATAACTATATAGTTATAGAGAAATCACTGATATATAACTTTAATACTGAAAATTTTACTGTTGTTTTAAGTTTTCATTACTTTTGAGGAAGAATTTTCTCAGTCTATTGCCAAATTTAGCTTTATACATTTTTTTTTCTGTTTTTAAACCACACTATATGTGATCACCATGTGCAGTACTGTAGACTCAACCTGGGTAGGGGGCATGCTAGCAAGTGCCTTACCCATCCAACTATATCCAACAGATGACCTTTTGACTGTTGATCTGAAATTCTGCTTTGCTTGTAAGGACTTTGGTGGTATAAATGAGTAGTAAGGTTGATTCATCAGAATTTTCTTCTAAGGCTGTGCTGAGTGGGAAAGTCAGTAAGTAGGAAATTTCTCATTGTCCTCTCTCCTCTAAGCAGGCCTGTTCTGAGTTCAACAATCACCATATCCTTCCTCTAAACTCAATCATTGGAGTCAGCCACTGTTGGGGGTTTTCTGTGGAGTTAATTTTATCTGATTCTTCAGTGATTAAAGGAATGGTCTCTGCTTTTGTTGTTGTTGTTTGTTTGTTTTGTTTTGCAGGATGACAATTCTCCGTCTGCTGGTTACAGGGATGATTTTTGGAGCCTAAAGTTTTGGAGGCTTAGCTCTGAAGGCACACTACACAAGCTCTGACATGCTATGGCTGCTGGAATCATTGGGACTTACATCTTGTCCCAAGTCCAGGTGGATCTGTCTTTTTTCAGTAAAGGAATTTTCTGGTTCCCTGGATACTTGCCTGATAACAAGGTCTAGGCACTTTCCTTGCTTCATTTGCAGAGATTTCTTTCTGTGTAACGAACAGCTTGGCTTGACTATCTAGTCACTGTTAGCAAAAGGATCTGTCACTCTTTAGAGGATGATGTTCACTGGAGTCCTAGAGAATCAAAGTCTTGACACCTAGTCCCAAGTTGGTCTGTAATTCACACCATTACAAAGTTATTTACCTAGTTCCATCTCCCTATTCCCCCCAAACTACATTTTTTGAGCATCTACTTAAAAATGTAGGTATCTAGAACTGATTAGAACTCAGCCACTGGTCAACTGATGTGAGTTATAGAGTTATTTTCTAGTTATCTTTTAAGAAAGTCATCCCAAGACAGGACATATTCCCCTTTTATGGGTATGACCTAAAAGAATGTATTTCATGGTCTGTTTCTTTTCTATTCTTTTGCTGTCATTTTACATGCTGCTCTCTCCATGATATTTCCTATAAGTAATAAAACTAGGTTAGTATTGTTCATATAAAATAGAAAGTGAGTTAATTTTACATTCATTTCAAAATATTTTATATGATTTAATAAAAATTTTAAGCAAGTATCTAATATTCTTTTATTATTGTTATGCACCCTGGTGTATACTTTGCACCTACAGCATATCTTAATTTGTCCTAGACACATTTCAAATGCTAAGGAACCACAGATGGCTAACACTAAAGAACATAGACCTAAGGATGTCATCAGTTCCATTTAGGAAAAATATTCCACACCTAGGGCCTCCATTCTTCCATTCGCAAGTACACAGTGGCTTTTTGGTGATATTTGCAGTTATTGATGACTATTATGTAGACTGAATAAGTCATTAAAGGATGTAAGATTGAATAAAATCTCTCTTTCACTTGTTGAATGGAATACATCCATAATGATTAATAGGCATCACTGACTTGGTTACTTGGAATAGTTTGTACAGGGAAGGCTATAAATGCTATATATCTCTTCCCCCTATCAGTTTGCAAAGTGATGATTTTTCTTTTCTCAAGTTTTCTAAGAATGATCAATAGTTATAATTTCTAATAGTATGATTAAGAATTCATGAATATTGACACATTTGATTTATTTCAATCCATTGCAGCCATTATAACCCAAATTTTTTCATTTATGCCTGACAGTCTTGAGAGCCCTTTCAATTTGGTCTTTTCAGCTCATCTTATTTATTTCCTGACACAGACTTATAATGAGCTATTTTTTCAAGGAGTCCTTGATTACTTCTAGTAGAAAAAGTGTGTGGGGATGAACACTTTTCCAAATAGTTTTTGGGAATGAAGCTGGGGCATATTTGGTTGAATAAAATCATGTTCAACATAACTTCCCATTCAATATCGAAAGTTTTTGTTACTTCGGGGAGGGGAGGTGCTGGGGGTCACTACAGATTTCATACACTCAAGTCATGAGCTTTATCAATGAGCACAGAACATTTTTATTATTTTACTGTGTTCTTTGGCCGTGTCAAATATTCAGTTTGGTAATAACACAGGCATAGTTGCTTATTTATCAAAAACAATCACCAAGAAAATGTTGAAACTTTACAGTTGTTTTGTCTTTATTATAACATTTCACTTGGGATTTAGCAGTCAAATTCTTGTTGGAAATTTCTCATTAGAGTCCACTCGGTGTTGTTATGCCACCTACTGGCTGTACAAGCGCAGTTGTCTTGGTTCAAATGTACAAATCAAATTTCTGTCTTTATCCTCTTCCCCTTTTCTCTCTACTTTTAGGTGATAATTTTATTTCTATATTATTTATGCTTTAATTTTTGACTATATATGATTAGTACCACAGGTTTATATCGCCCTTTTATTAAATGGTAGCATAGTTTGCAGACTTTTCAATACCAAACAATCGTATAGCACTGTAGCAGGGTCCTCTCATTGTTCATCGATTTACCCAAGCGGGCACCAGTGACGTCTCCATTGTGACACTTGTTACTGTTTTTGGCATATTGAATACACCACGGGGAGCTTGCCAGGCTCTGCCGTGCTGGAGGGATACTCTCAGTAGCTTGCCAGATCTTCGAGAGGGGTGGAGGAATTGAACCTGGGTCGGCCATGTGCAAGGCAAATGCCCTACCTGCTGTGCTATCACTCCATTCTCTGCTAAGCTTAGCTTTGCTAACAATTGTATATATATGTATATACATATATAATCAATAGCTACACATATTGATATTTGTAGTATTAAAGTTTTTTAAAAAATATGTGTATTAAGTTTTTATATTTGTTAATAGGATCTAAATTTCTGGCATATTAAAATATGACTAAAGCATATTAAAAATTTGAACACAAACCAATTATATAAGTGGTTTAATACATTCAAGCACAAGCTTTATGAGGAAGACTTACAGAGAAAATGTGGAAGCAATGATTGCTCTAGCTTAAAACGCTACCCTTCAAGCATATTTAAACATATGTGTGTCTATATTATATGTAATAGGGGAACTATCTCTCTTCCAGCATTAAAATTGACAGACTAAAGGGAGAAAAATTTATATGGCATTTTCACTGAATTTGGGACCTGTGTCATGAACAGAATACATGGTTTTATTACTTCTTTGTCTAAAAGTATGTGAAATTGTGAAAGGCTAACAGAATAAAGTTTATTTACATAAGTTAAACTGGCCTAAATTCCTTGGGGCACTAAAAATGTTTCTCCATCTTCTGGAGCAGGAAGGGTGGGTGATTCTTACATGAGAGATTCATTTCTTGCTTTCAGGAAACCAAAGGACTGAATATAACAGCTATTTCTCAAATAACTTTAAATCAAAATATCAATATTTGACATCTTGGGTCACAAAACTCCCTGAATTTATTTATATCCCTATTCTTTCTTTGTATGATCCATGCCAGTGCTGGTCGCCAAGTTTTGAATACATATATTTTACAAAAATATTGGCCTCCATCTTTCTCAATCAATAGTTTTTATAAAATACAAAAAAAAACATGTTTGTACTTTATGGCAATGTCAAGTTCTCCATAAGGAAACATAAATATTTCCACAAACATAAATATTTCTATTATTTCAACTGGAGAAAGAACTGTCTCTCTATATATTTTATAAGTACTTTGGATCTCCTTGCCTCTTTTTTAACATACATGTATAACTTATAGATTATTCTTTACACTTAAATTTTTGTTTGTTTTTAGTTATATTTGACTGTGCTTGGAATCATGTAATATTAAGAATTGAAAATGGGTTTTCCACATGCCTTTGGACATCTCTCCAGTAACCCCATTTTTATTTATTTATTTTCTAGTGTTTTCCAGTTCGGGGGCAGCAGTCAGGTTTGCAATACGTTATGGTGTTCTAAAGTACATAACCTTTTTTTTTCAATTTTTATTTGAGATTTGCTCGAGCGGGCCCAGTAATGTCTCCATTGGAGACTTTGTTGTTACTGTGTCTGGCATATCGGATACTCTCAGTAGTTTGCCAGGCTCTCATGGCCGACCCGAGTTCGATTCCTCCACCCCTCTCGGAGAGCCCGGCAAGCTACCAAGAGTATTCGATATGCCAGACACAGTAACAACAAAGTCTCCAATGGAGACGTTACTGGGCCCGCTCGAGCAAATCGACGATTAACGGGAGGGCCTTTACCTTACCTTACCTTTATTTGAGATACTTGTGATTAGATTGTATTTCTGAGTCCATTTTCTTTTTGGAAACTTTGATGCTAACTTTTAAAATTTATGAATGCTTACTTGACCTAAGTTTTTTAGTAGTACTCTTGGAAGGAGATGTGGGACTGAACGGCTTTCTGCTCTAGAGTTTACTTGAGGTGTTTGCCAATGTGTCCTTACTTGTGTCTCATTTTTGCTGGCTCTTTCCCCTCTATAACTTTCCACTTTTTTCTTTACAGCCTAAATTGCATTTCATTCCCAGTAGTTTCTCCTCAATGATGGTCTATAACTAGGGACAATATTTGTAAAGAGTTACTTTTAGAGCCCCAAGGAACCTATTCACCCACAAATTGGAGCAATATCAGCTCAATATATTCTCATGACCATCATAAATCCTTTGCCTTCTTTTCCTCAAACCTCCATGTACTTGGGGACACATTTATATGGTTTACCAAGCTTTAATGTTTATTATGTTAAATTTCTTATGGTGTCATCAATTTATGAATATCAATGATACTGTACTATATCCACTGCCAATATCCTTGTACTCAAATATAGATATAGACTGGGATTTTGCCATGGAGATCCCTAGTTGCTCCATTTCTGTGGGGCAATTTGGGGAACACAAAAATTACTTCACCTTGGTCTCATTTTCCAGATTACTTTGTATTTTTAAAAAATGTTTGTTAAGAAAAAATACGGGGAAGTTCAGCTATTTGGACACAAACAACTGAAAGCCATAAAACTATATACCCCTGACTATTACATGATTTTAGTTTCCACATAATTATTTTTCAGGTCACACCCAGCACATGATACTATCACTCTGCCCTATCCCCACCCCCATATGTTATTTGTTACGCTGGCCATACTGTTAATACTTGAATCCTTAGTAGTAGATATGTTCACAGTTCTAAAGATCTATTTATTCTCTTCCAGTCTTTGAAGAATCTCTGTGCTCCTCATTCCAGAAACCATCCTGAAGGCTGGCTCTTCAGCAGAATCCCTGCAGAATCCTGGCTCGGCAGCCAGGAGACAGTCATAAACATCTCTTCTGTCTTTCTTTCATCAATAGGGTATTAGTACTAATTCTTCACCAAGTTATGAAGAAGATGAAGCTTTGTCAAGTATGACCCGAGAAGGAAGGTAAAAATAAGATACAAATGCATGGAAAGGTGCTTAAGTTTATAAAAGAACTCAGTTAAGGTTTAATTTTTACTGTGGGAGAAATGATCCCTGGGCCCATGTCAAGACCACCTGGGTGGAAGAATGGAAAGAAAATGACAGATTAAGAGAAGTGAGAAAAGACCATGGTCTAGGATATAACTTATTTTGTGGTTCATTTTTATCTTCTGTAAGGAGCTTAATGAGGCAGATTTATCTCCAAGGCACTGGAAGTTATTAATTTTTTATTTTATTTTATTTTTTTGCTTTTTGGGTCACACCTGGTGATGCACAGAGGTTACTCCTTGTTCTGCACTCAGGAATTACTCCTGGTAGTGCTTGGAGGACTCCATGGGATGCTAGGAATCAAACCCAGGTTGGTCACGTGCAAGACAAACACCCCACCCTCTGTGCTATTGCTCTAGGCCCTGGAAGTTATTCTTGACTAATGTTTAGTTTACAAACTTGGTCAACTCTAAATTGGACAAAAAGTCCTCAGTTTTATAGCTAATGATTGGTCTGACAGACAGTGAATGGGAAAATGTTAGCATCAAAGGTAAATCCATGAAATGCTACAGGGAGGCAGGGTGGATAGAAAGGGATACCATGAATATGTAGAAAATACCCAAGATGAGGAAAAGGAGCAAGAAATGAAAACCAGAAGTTGGCATTACCTTCATTTGTGCACAAAGATGCTGTGTGGGTATAATAATAGTCTATATGGATGCCAGGACTGACACTATCATGAAAGTTTATTTGCTAATAAGGGTTAAAGGGAGACAAAGTGCTGGTGAGTGACTAAGATCTGCACCGAAGATATATTTACCCAGAAAACGATACTAATAAGAGGTCATTTAATACTCAAATAATATATATCAGTCATATGTAAGCAAGACTACAGTTACTTTGACTTCAGAAATTGGCACTTTTATGTTTCTGAGGTCCTGTTTTCTCTGTTTCAGTCATAATTAGTGAAGGAGACAGGATTTGAGGTATCTGAAATTCAATTATTCTCTCCATGAAATGAATATGTTCTTTTATAGCTTCATTAAAAAATAACTGACATGCCTCTCTGTATACATTTAAGTCACATAACACAAAAGACTCCATAAATGTCCATCTTTTCATGTAGATGCAATAGAAGGAAAATTTCTCTTGTGAGGAAAAATATTCGAATTAATTTTAACTTTCATGTCACATAGCAGTGTTTACTCTAGTCATAATGTTGTACACTGTATATCACTGTATATTCACATATATTATATGTGAAAATTTGATCCTATCCTATTCACGGTCACAGTCCTACTGCTGTTCATCGATTTTCTTGAGCGGGTCCAGTAACGTCTCCATGGTGAGACTTGTTACTGTGTTTGGCATATCGAGTACGTCACGGGTAGCTTGCCAGGCTCTGCTGTGCAGGCGAGATACTCTCGGTAGTTTGCCGGGCTCCTCTGCCTATTCTATTCATCCAATTTTTATTTTCCCCACCACTATGATAATGTCTTTTTATTATGGAGTTCATATTTTGTGAAACATATTTTTATCCTTTCTTCTGGTGGAGCAGATGGATTAAGAATCTAGAACCTTCCTCCCCAGTAGTTCACTTTTCTTCTTACTTTAGTTAACTTTTTCAATTAGATGTCAATGCGAGTGTTCTATTTTTAGCACTAAAGCATTAACCTAAAAGAATATTTACTGAACCTTTCTGTGAAAAAGTCACTGAAAAGACCATGGTTTTATGTTATTAATTTCAAGTACATAGTATGTGTCCAGATTTTTAGCATACAATTGCTATAATTATACCAAATGACTAAAATAATAATGTTTTAACTTTATGCATAGCTTAATGTTCAGTTTAGAAGGAGAGAAGATTATATTTATTCTAGTTGTGTACTGACCTTTTCTCTTCAGGCATGCATTTCTGAAAAAGTAAGTCAGGAATTTATTCATTGGGAGCTTTGGAACCATAATTGCTTCCAGGTATGTATGTTTGATGTACTAAATTGAAAAGGCATAGTGGTAATACTAAAAGTGCTTTGAAATCTATATATTCATTCATTAATTAAAAAAATTAGTATGTCCACAGTTTTCCAGAGTGCTCTTACACTGAGACTTACTGTTCTTGTTGTTTTTGTCATCCAATCAGAAATTCTCTGGAGCAAAGAGCAGGACCTCCAGTGGTAAGTCAATGAATCCCAGAATAAATGTAGCCTGTAAAACAAGATGCATATATTTTGGTCTAATGATATATTCCACAGTTTAATTTGTTTGCTTTTAACACAAATATCCAGAAACCCACCTGCTAAGGAGGTGATTCTCCCAAATTACCCTTGGGTTTCTGATATATAGTCAATTTAAAAAGAGACTTAGCTCCCTTGTTTCTTGAATATTTACCCAGTACCCATCTGATAAGGGATTAATACGCAGGATATACAAGACACTAGTAGAATTGTACAAGAAAATCCCTCCAACCCCATAAAAAATGGAGAGAAGAAATAAACAGAAGCTTCCTCAAAAAAGAAATAAATATGACTAAAAGGCACAGGAAAAGTGCTCTACATTGCTAATCATCAGAGAGATGCAAATCAAAACAATAATGAGATATCATTTCACACCACAGAGACTGGTCCACATTTAAAAGAACAAAAGCAACCAGTGTTGGGGTAGATGTAGGGAGAAAGAAACGCTCCTTCACTGTTGATGGGAATGCCAACTGGTCCAGCCTTTTGGGAAAACAATATGGGCATTCCTTCAAAAACTAGAAATTGAGCTTCCATATAATCCTGAAATACAACTTCTGGCAATATGTCCCAAGGGTGCAAAAGAGCACAGTAGGAATGACATCTGCACCTATATATTCATTGCAGTACTGTTCACAATAAGCAGAATTTGAAAACAACCCGAGTGCAGAACAGAGGACTGCTTAAAGAAATTTTGATACATATACACAATGAAATACCATGCAGCTGTTAGAAAGATGAAGTCATGAAATTTGCTTATAAGTGGATGATCATGTAGTGTATTATGCTCATTTCAGAGTCAGAAAGAGAGGGAAATATATAGAATGACTGCTCATTTGTGGAACTTAAGAATAACATGAAACTGACACCCAAGGACAGTAGACACAAGGGCCAGGAATATTGCTCCATAGTTGGTAGCCTGTCTCATGAGCTGGGGAAAAAGGCAGCGGAATAGAGAAGGGATCACGAAATCAATGATAGTTGGAAGAATTGTATGGGATGGAAGATGTGCACTGAAAGTAGATAAAGGACCAGATGTGATGGCCTCTCAGTATCTGTATTGCAAACCATAATGCCCACAAGTAGAGAGAGAGTATGGGGGAAATTTTCTGCCATAGAGGCAGTGGAAGGGTTGGGAAGTGGGGGGAGTGGGAGATACTGGGGACATTGGTGGTGGAAAATGTGCACTGATGGAGAGATGAGTGTTGATCATTGTATGACTGAAACTCAAGCATGAATGCTTTATAACTGTAACTCATGGTGACTCAATAAAAAAGAAAAAAAAAGAAAAGAAAAAGGACATGAAAATTCCAAATAAAGTTTAGAATTTTGTCAGAAAAAAAGAGACTTAGCCTCTGCCTTGTCACCTATCTACCTATCTAGTTAAGCCTTCACCTTGTGCATGCCAGAGTGTCGCCAATCCTCAAAAATGTTATCTTTATCTGTGTCTTTATTCTGCTCAGTACTTAAGTGTTTTTTCCCTCTTGTTAAAGCCCTATTTGCTTTCAACTTTCCAAAGGGTTAAAATGTGTTGAATGTGAAGGATGGTAGAATATGCCATCCTAAAATATGTTCCTTTGTCATAAGATTATTTTGAGCTGAAGGCAATATAAAATAGCAAATGAAGGGAAAGGCTTTCTCTCAGTCCTTCACAAGGGACTCAGTTGTGGGAAAAGACCCATAAGACCAGTTTTTTCTGAGAATGCATAGGGGATCCAAGCTGGGTATCCCATTATGTAAAGCATGGATCTCTCTCTCTCTCTCTGGCCCCTAATTTTATTTTAGGCACCTTGGGTTATGATACTGTTAATGGGTAACGTTTCCTGCACAACGTATCCTGGTACAACACCCTTCACCAGTCTTCTGCCACCCCTACCTGCCCTTCCCATTCCCTCCACCTCCCCCCCCCCCAAAAAAAAAGCCACACACACTTGTGCTAAATTTGATGCTGAAGACCAGTTCTCAGTTTCTGTTGATTGGGGGTATTTATTCCTCCCCTTGAATTTCCCACACACAACCCTATACTTTATGGGATTCTCAGAAAAGTCTCATAATCGCTCTTGAATGTGTGTTCTTTGCTGTGCACTGGTCTTCTGCATTTTCTTTCTGCAATCACAGACCATGGAACCTGGTCAGGATTGCCTTTCCTTTTCCTGTCAAGAGCATCAATTCAGCCTGAGAGCCACAGTGTCTAAAAGCTGTGGGATGCAGGGGGTGGTGGGGTGGGATGAACCAGTTCCTATGCCTTCATGCCAAACAGATGGAATGGGACTGGTCACTGTCTGTGTCGCCCTGAAGAGCAATGGCACTGCAGCTACAGGCAACAAAATCATTTTGCTCTCTTAATATCTCACCTTCATTCACCCAAAGGTGGTATAAAAGCTCTGAAATCTCATATAATTTTAATAATGTACATTTTTACTATGATATTAAAAGTCAATGGGCTGGAGCGATAGCACAGCGGGTAAGGTGTTTGCCTTGCACGCAGCCAACATGGCCGACCCAAGTTCGATTCCTCTGCCCGTCTTGGAGAGCCTGGCAAGCTACCGAGAGTATCTCGCCCACACAGCAAAGCCTGGCAAGCTCCCCGTGACGTATTTGATATGCCAAACACAGTAGAAACAAAGTCTCACGATGGAGACGTTACTGGGCCCGCTCGAGAAAATCGATGAACAATGGGAAGACAGTGACAGTGACATTAAAAGTCAATATGTTTGTATTATTTTCTACTATTAACCTGGCTGCTGTCATAGAATCAGCTTTCAAGACTCAATTAGAGGGAAGTTTTCATCTCTTGCAGATACTTGGTTCCCCAATTCATACCTGGTCTCTAAAAGTATCTCCAGCAATCTCATTGAAACAACTGAGCTTAAATCTGAGCCCATGGGACTCAGCATTCAAGTCTACTTGTCTTACTTTCTATTGTATTTGTATTTTATACCTTCACTGGGCATAGAGATGACCCTGTGACATTGTGTGCCCCTGTACTTCAGACAGTGCACGACACATAAAAAGTTCTTCTGTTTTTTTTTTTTATACCTGTAAAACTTTCAATGACTGATTCAACTCCATTCATACTCTTCTCTTTTCCTTCTACTTATCTAATTTATAATAATAATTGCAATTTATCATACATATATTTTTGGTCTTCCTCTCTGTTTCTAGCAGAGCTCCTAAAACACTTGCACTTCCATGAGAGTGATAAAAGGCTCTTTTGTTATGTTAATGAAATGACTTGTCCAATGCTAGAGAATGGAAGCTGATGAGGACAGGAGGAGTCAACTGTTATTAGAAGACTGGAACCGCACCTCTTATTCCCCTCCTCCAGGAAGGAGAGGAGACCTGGGAATTGAGTTCAAGCATGAGTGACCAATGACTTAGTCAATTGTGCCTAAATACTTGTAAAGTTTCTAAAAAGATGGGGTTTGGAGAGTTTCTGATTGGGTGACCTGTGGGGAGTGTGGTATGCTCAGAGAAGAGGTGGAAATTGTCACTCCAGCAAATTAAAGGAACTCAAGGAGGGGGTAGGGCATCATTTGTAGTTTCTAGACAGTGGCTTAGAATATGGGCAAGAGCCTAGTCATATAGTTGACATCTACTGTGGAGGTTGTGGTATGGGGTCCTTAACTTGTAGGATCTGACTGTCTCCAGGTAGTAGTAGCAGAATTAATTCTACTATGCCAGCAGGTGTCTGATGAATTTGATAGTGTGTTGCAAAAAAAAATTCACATACTGGGATCAGAGTCAGAAATACACATTTCACCTCTCAGACCCAGTGATTATCCTTACACAACCCAGAATAAAGCCACTGTTTTAATAACAAATTCATCTACATTTTGTTTTCAGAATCATACATAGCTATGCTCAGGGCCTCCTGGTAGGGCTCAGGGGACCCATATGTAGTGCTGAAGAATGAACCCAGGTTGGGTGTGTGCAAGGCAACCATCTTACTCGCTGTCCCATTTCTTTTGCCATACAGTCATAGGTTCGAGGAATAGGAATAAGGGTTGTTGATAGCCATTATTTTTTTTCCTACTGTATGATAAAGTCCTAAAAATCTTCAAATTACAAAGTATAAAACAGAAGTCACAGGATAATAATGACTATTGCAACTGATCAGGCAGTGGCTCTAGAGCAAGGACTGTGCTTTACAAATGTGAACTTATTTCAACCTTAATAGCAACCCTAGAAGGTGTTATTCTTAAATAATAGCACTTATAGACCGGGAGTGAGAAGCATGATGAATTCAAAGAACTTGTTTTGTGTTCTGAGCTAATGAATGATTCTACCCAATAGAATGGTTCCATAGTTAGTGTCCTGAAGCCCACACATGTACTTCCTCTTAAAATGATTTCAGAAATTGTGAGTTTCCTTTAAAGGTAGTTCCTTGGGAAATCTCTACTTCAGAGATTATTAAGCTAATACATGATGACTGTTTGTATTTTAGAGGTTAAAAATCCCTGAAACGTGCACAGATAAAGGGGTTTCTCTAGGTAATATAATAAATATCTGAATAATATGGGGGACATCATATCTCAAAAGTGGCTCAGAATCTCAGCTTGATATAGTGAAAAAGGCACCTTGTTGGGGTATTGAGTAGCATATGTATGGTATTTAAACCTGTGACTGAGGAGGCATTGAATCAGGAATCAACTCTGGTTCTATAGTCAGTGCTTGCGTGGCCAAAGCAGGGCCTTTGGCCCTCTTGTTATTTCACTCTCAAATGTATTCCTTCTGCCACCACAGTCATTTTAAAGAACAGTTTTATTATATTAGAACCCCATTAAGAAGCCTGTAGTTCTGCCCAGTGACTACAGATAAAGAATAATCCTGAGGTGATGGTCATCTACCTAAAATTTGCTCTCAACATCATCTCGTTTCTTTTAAGCAGCAGTTGTTCAGTCCTTGAAGGAATGAATTTCCTCAGTCTCTAGATATGTACCTTCTCCTACATCCACATGCCCTTATGGCATTTATCTTCCAAAGGGCGTCCCCCTGCCTATTTCTTCATCCAGTGAAGCATCATTATCTTTCAGTGATAATTTTTATGTATCGTCTGTTATACCTTGTTTATAGTTTATTCTTACACGCATGTGCTCCTTTGTCTTAAACTTATTGGATACAGTGCTATTACTGTGCCTTTCTGTCTTTTCCAGTGTTTCCTAAAATGGATGAAGATGCTTTCCAGGGTGTGCCTGTATGATGCAGGGGGGCTGTAATAGGCCCCACTGTGTAATTTGACTTCTTTCTTGTCCCTTTTAAAGCAAATTTCAGGGAACCATTGAGTGTTTTTTCTCCTGTAGGACACAGTAAGTATAATTAAATGTGGGAAACTCCACTCTAAATTTTGAGAGTTGGGAATAAAAGACATTACCTGACACCTATGTGATTACTAATTTCCAATTATACAAAGTAAATTATGGATACATTTTTGTCAATGGGAAAGTTTGTTAACTATAATGGACCAGCAAAGCTCCTGTACCCCAGTTAGCTTCTATGGCTAGAGCATGATTTAACTGTGTTTGAGACCAAGTTATTCTTTTATTAGAGAGGGTCCTAAAAGTACTTAAAATGCTAGCATGTCTCTCCATCGGAATGACCATTATTAGTTCTTAATTCTTTATTAACATGCTCTCCTCCACCCACAAGAGATATACTGCTATATTCCCACTAAGTTAATTAGGTTCCTTGAGTCTAGAAGTACACTTTAGGACTGCTGATTTTTTTTTTTGCAGTCACAATTATAAACATCCTACTATATCAAAATTCTTGAATTACCTGTCCCAGGAAAAATCAGCTCCCCTATTCCTTTTTTTAAAAAAACAATTTTTGTTAGGGTCTCTTTTAGCTGGCACCCTTTGGGCTCCTTGAATCTGGATGCCTGCATTGTCCAGTTCTGGGAACTTTTCAGCAATGACTTGTTTAACTGTGGCTTTTTCACTGGGACTGTTTCCCTGACCTTCTTGTACTCCAATGATTCTGATGTTGCTTCTCTTGGAATCATTCCCTATTACTCTGATTAGCTTTAGAGCTACTTTGAGGTCTCTTGCCATTGTATGTTGTTGCCTATAGGCTTCCTGCAGCTCATCTTCCACTACAAGACCCTGAAGGAAAGAGTGAGCAAAAGGGAATGCATTGCCACAGAGGAGGGGGTGGGAGGGCTATTAAGATCATTGGTGGTAAGATTATGGGCACTGGTGGAGGGATGGGTACTCGATCATTGTATAACTGAAACCCAAGCACAAAAGTTTCTAAGTCTACAACTGTACCTCATGGTGTTTAACTAATAATAATAATAAAAAACAGAAAACAAACAAAAAAAGACCCCATAAAACTATTTTAATGTAATTGACATAGAGCACTTAGTTTCATATGTACATTTTTAAAAATACTCATTAATTTTTTTTGGTGAAGAAAATCATTATCAACACTGAAGTATACAATACTAACAATACTCATACTGCATATAATATCCCAAGGATATATTTTATAGATGGAAGCTTATATGTTTTGATCACCTCCACCCAATGTTTCCTTTATATAAGTTTTTTTTCAAGATTACACATACAAGATAATATAGCATTTGCCTTTCTCTTGGCACAATGTCCTTAAGATCCACAATTGTTGCAAATGACATAATTTTCTATCTTCTGTATCTCAATGTATTCTTAGGTCCTTATATGTCTTGGTTATTACAAATAATGGCGCAATAATGCCAAGGACATTGACTAAATGCTGCTAAAGTTTATATAAAGTCATAAATCTGCAAATCAATTCCAAGAAACAAAGGTATGTGAGGCATTATGCTCCCTGCAGTACTGTAAAGCTACAGTAATTAAACAGTATAGTACTAGAATAGAATCAGACCAATGGATGTAAGAGCAGTTCATTAGTGAAAAAGGATTAAGTGAAGGAAGAAAAACTGGATAGTCACATGCAAATAACTTAAATTGGCTCCTATGTTACATAACAGGCCATTCAAAATAGATTAAAGACCTCAATATTAGACTAAAAACCATATAAATACATCTAAAAAGCCCCCAGTGACAGTACTCTCTTAAGATACTAACCACAGAGGTGCCTTCAATGATACACAAATGAACTGGCAAATGAAAGAAAGGAAAAAATAAATAAAGCAGGACTACACCAAACTAAAAAAAGTTTTTCATGATGAAAGAAACTTAGGTTAAATAAAAAATACTCTACTGAGTGGGAGAAAATATCTGAAAACCATACACCGGGATAGATGGCTAATATCCAAGATAGATAAAGTATTCAAAAGGTCTCAACAATAACATCAAAATATGATGAAATGAAATCAAAATTATGAGTCATTCCACTTAGAATGGCCTGTGTTAGAAATAATCAGTGTTGGTGAAATGTAATGAAAAAAGTTATTATTGGTAGAAAATGTCATTTGGCTCAGGCTGTATGGAAAATGGTAATGAAAATTCTCAAAAATTTAAAATTTAACTACCTATAACTCAGCAGTTCCACCAAGAACATAAAAAACCACTAACACAAATGTGATAGATATAATCACACCAATGTTCACTGCAGCAGTCTTTTTAAAAAAAATTTATTTTTTAATGAATCACCATGAGATACAGTTACAGACTTACGAACTTTCATGCTTACGTTTCAGTCATTACAATGATCGATTACCCATCCCTCCACCAGTGCCCATTCTTCACCACCAATGTTCCCAGTATCCCTCCCCTGCCATTCCCTCTCCCCTTGCCCCTTGCCCTGCCTCTGTGGCAGGCAGATTCTCTTTTACTCTCTCTCCTTTAGAGTGTTGTGATCTGCAATGCAGGTATTAAGCAGCCATCATGTTTAGTCTATAGTCTACTTTCAGCACGCATCTCCCATCTGGAGCGGGTCCTCCAAGTGCAGCAGTCTTTATAATAGCCAAGATATGGAAACAATCCAAATGACAGATAAGTGAATAAAGATATTATTTTGATACACAGAATACTACGCCACTAGGAGAAAAGATGGAATATTGCCATGTGGATGGAGCTAGGTGTGTCATATTAAGCAAAAAAAATGTCAAGAGAGGAAGACAAATATGGATGATTTCACTCATATGCAGTATGTAACACAGCTAGGCAAGTAAATGGACACCTTCAATATTTACACTTTCACTATATAATGATAATATTAGAAGGAAAATAATGACTAGGAGGAGTATCTTTGGTGTGGAAGTAGAGGAACATTTTACACCAGAAAGCATAGATGTTAACATGAGTGTAATCATATTAACCTCATTTAAAATTGGGGCCGGAGAATGGGAGGGGTATTTACCTTGCAGGAGGCCAACCTGGATTTGATCCCTGGCATTCTATATGGTCCTATGAGCATCATCCAGTATGGCCCCCAAACCACATACAAAAAATAAAAATAATGAGAAAATAGCACTATAGCACTGTCCTCCCGTTTTTCATCAATTTGCTCAAGTGGGCCCAGTAACGTCTCCATTGTGAAACTTTTACTGTGTTTGGCATATCAAATATGTCATGGGTAGCTTGCCAGGTTTTGCTGTGTAGGCGAGATACTCTCAGTAGCTTGCCAGGCTCTCTGAGAGGGGCGAAGGAATCGAATCCGGATAGGCCATGTGGGCTGCATGCAAGGAAAATGCCCTATCCACTGGGCTTTCGCTCCAGCCTGATGAGAAAATAAACACCATAAAATAAATGATGTTCAATAAACAAAACCTTAGCTTTGGATAGTGGAAAAGTAGGGTACTGTGGACAGTGGAAGAGGGGGGATATTGTCACTTTGGTACTGGCATAGTACAGAAATCCTGGAGCTGGGGTGACAGTATGGCAGGTAGGGCATTTGCCTTGCATGAGGCCAATCTCTGGCATCCCATATGGTCCCTGAATACCACTGGGAATAATTCCTGAGAGAAGACCCAGGAGTAACCCCTGAGCATTGCTGGGTGTGACCCCAAAGGGCACTCCCTCCCAAACAAATTATTTACACTCATATAAATCAAAAATATGTACTTTAGGTTCACAGCACATTTGACCTGAAGGATTGATGACACTATTAAATGTTTTATGGTCCTGTGGCTCTTAGATAAGGGCCAATAGCTTGAAGACCTGCTTTTCTCATTATGCATGTGCACAAAATCTAATTTGTAGGCCTACTTAGGGCTGGCAGGTATTCAGCCTGTCAAAGCAGAGAATCTAGCCAGAGTGCACAGAGCGCAGCCCAGTGAGCAGCCCTATGTACAGTGGCACCTGTACACAGAACATAGCCCGGGCCTTCACCCATCCTCAGAGCATTCACCTAACCACTCACTGCACAATGTAGCCAGGTGTGAGTGCTTAACAACTGAGCAGGGAAATGAATTCATAGCTCCATCACTACCTAATGCATTTCCAGGCACAGGCATCTAGTAAACGTTATTTACCTTATAAACTCAGAACAAATAAGCCTTCATATAATGTGAGAACTAAAGGAAATAATACAAAATATCACATCTTTAGTCATTTTGTGCTCCTATAGCTTTACTGGGGAGTAAATGAACACATTGAGGTAATATGTAGAGTTCACACAACCACACGTCACACCAATATGAAAAAATGAAAAGCCTTAAACTTGAAGATTTTTATCATTTCCAACACCTCAGGAGCCTAGCAAAAAATGAATCTGACAATATTATGATACTGAATATAATGAAAACAAAAACTACCCTTACTGAAAGCCTATTAAATGCATTTCCCCTTTTACCCTCAAAGTTTCACACAAATATTATTAATTTATTTCATGTTTCTTTGCTATGGATGAACTGGTCCTCAGTTCAGACTTTTCAATATCTAGTCTCTCCTGAAATGTCAATTGGTCCTATATTTCATTATACATTAAATATCAAATCTGGCCAGATAGTATCCTACTGTGTATCAATTTGTTTTAGATTTCTGGGACTTGTGAAAACAAAAATAATATTGACTTTCAGATATAAATGTTCTGGGTTTTATTTCATAGGGACAGAACTTCAAGGTTGGGGTGGTAGGTATACGGCTTAAATCCCTGGCTTCTTGTATATTTCAGGTGGCATTTTATCCTGGGTGTTTACAGCCCGGATGTTAATCATGGTGAGATTATCTCAACTTCCCCCACCTGTTTTTAGGTAGCTTTCCCATCATTTTCCTGATACAGCTCCAAAGTCAAATAGATAATGAAAAATACATATAGTCATTGCATTAAATTTGGTCTGTGGTGTGAAATAAATGGATTAGTTAAGTATGAAGGATAGCAAACAACTCATGCACTAAATAAGAAGTGTTTCCATCATAGCAAGATAAATATCATTTGTTTATATATTGGTTAACTATTCCATCATTACATGGTGACTTCTCTTAAGAATTTATACATGTTTATTACATAAACCTATGGATCTTAGCCAACAGTCATTTTTTGGGTTCATTTTTCGGTCATACCTGGTGATGCACAGGGGTTACTCCTGGCTCATTTGCTAAGGAATAACTCCTGGAGGTGCTTGGGGGGGGCATATGGGATGTGGGGAATTGAACCTGGGTCAGCCACCTGCAAGGCAAATGCCCTACCCACAGTGCTATCACCCCAGCCCAGCCAATAGCCATTTAAAACATTATTCATGAAATTGAACCTACTACATAATATGTATTAGTTTCCCATTTTTCTGCTACATATGGTGAGATAAAAAATTCAAACATTTCAAACGTGGGTGAATCTGACTATTCACTTGCTTAATTAACACACAAATCATTTGAAAAAAACAAAGAATGTCATAAAAATAAACACCGAAAACAATCTCTGTTCAGTGTTTTCATCTTGTACTCTACCTGTGCAATTTTTTAAATAGAAATTTGACAAGATAGTAAGTAAGTAAAGTAAAGGCCCTCCCGTTATCTATTTGCTCGAGCGGGCCCAGTAACGTCTCCATTGGAGACTTTGTTGTTACTGTGTTTGGCATATCGAATACGTCACGGGGAGCTTGCCAGGCTCTGCCGTGCGGGCGAGATACTCTCGGTAGCTTGCCGGGCTCTCCGAGAGGGGCGGAGGAAGCGAACTCGGGTCGGCCATGTTGGCTGCGTGCAAGGCAAACGCCGTACCCGCTGTGCTAGTAATTATATTCAGATACCTGTAAAATAAATACATTAACTTGCTTTTATAAAATTCGCATCTAATTGTATTTTTAAAAGTATAATTGCAAAAAACAATACTTATCTTGGGGGAGACTCCTAAGAGGTGCTCACAAGGTTTGTGTTACTTGCGGTTCTTGGCCAGCTGGACTAGCAGCTTAATGGAAGGGTCCAAGAAGGCAGCACTGCTAGGGCCTGGTCATGCCCATGATCACTCAGGTTGCTCTGAGGAGCATTCTTAGAACTGAGAGCATTCTTGGGCCATAACCAGTGATGCTTGGGGAAGCATGTGGAGTTTGGGATTGAAACAGTGTTGACTGATAAAAGGCATATGGCCCAAGCCCTGATTATTTATCCTGCCCCTGCAATATTTAAAAGGTGTTTACATTCTCTTGTCATGCTTAAATCCAAGCAGCAAAAGACTTATGGTCAGACTAAACAGAAAGCTAAAGAGTCATTATGCTAAGATTAAAAAAAAAAAAACTCAAGCTTTTCAAAGAGAGGTACAGCTGCTGGATATTAATAACTTCTAAAGATATATCACATCTGTCCAAAAATATAAATAAATTTTCATGCCCAGCATTTCCTAACTTCTGCTTTTTTTTTCCTGTGAAGACAGACCAACCAAAACCAGTGATGGGGAAAAAATAGTGATCACTATTTAGGCAGCAGAAGTGCTCCATATGCCACTTTTTAAACACTTTGTTTTACTTTTCTGACTTTTGTACCAATTCACAAAATGGGTTATTCAAAGGAACAAGAGCAAGAACAAATGTGAAAAGCACCTGACTAAGGAAACTGGAAGGGAACAATACCCACAATCCTCCAATAATTCCCCTTATGTGCCAAAATCCTCTTGTCTTCTGATCACTTCCATGAAGAAGCAGATCACCAGTCTACTGTTTGACTATCTGGCATTAATGTTCTTTTAAAGGATTGACAAAGAATTTACTAACCAGAGATTAGATCAATGATTTTTCACAGTATTTAAAAATTAATATTAAAATATAAACCACATAATTATTGAGTTTATTTTTTAATATATTTTTTACAATATTATACATTTTATTTTCATAAAGTAGTTCACAATAGTTCATTACTGATAATATTCAAACACCCACCCCACCAGCGAGCATCTTCCCACCACAATAAGAGGGAAGTGTGTGAGGGTTTTTGTATTTCATTCTGGGGCCATTTAAGCATATATATAAGAGAATAGGTAGCACTATCCTCCCATTGTTCAATTTGCTTGCGCAGGAACCAGTAACATCTCCATTGTGAGACTTGTTACTGTTTTTGGCATATCGAATATGCAAAAGGGAGCTTGCCAAGCTGTGCCATGCAGGCGGGATACTTTCAATAGCTTGCCGGGCTCTCCGAGAGGGATGGAAGAATCGAACCCAGGTCGGCTGCGTGCAAGGCAAACACACTATTGCTCCAGCTGGAGATTAGATGGCACCGGGGGCACTTTATGGGTGTGACTGCAAAGCTCCTGCAAAATGGGGGAGCTGGGTGGAGGAGACCCAGTCCCAATCTGAGCAGGCTTGGAGATCTCAGTCATGGGTCTCGCACACCTGGGTTCCTTTGCCTGGTTCCTTCATGGGTGAGGCTCATCAGAGCATGTGGAGAGTGGCCAGGAGCATGGCTGTGACTGGGTTCTGGAGATTTTTGGCTGCCAGGGTTCTGCTTGGGGCGGGGACGGAAACTCAACCCATCCCCTCCGAGGTGCCCTGGTGAAGACAGCCTGGTGTGGGGGCAGGAGATTCTGCCGAGTTCTATTTTTTATGTTGAAACCTATGTGAGGGTCATATTAAGGCTGAAATGTCTCTTGTATTTTCCTAGATGATGAGGATAAAGTGGTACAATAAGGTGGAAGTACTTTCTCTCAAGGCATGTGATTTTCTAAGGACACGATAATATGTCTGTGGCAGGATAGGGTTTTCATCTCACTATACTGGTAATGGAAAATTTTAGTGTAACAATACATGGCAGTTGACTATGAGTATGCGCTATGTTCCCATGATTGAATTGGATTTGTCTTGTTATTCCCATTAACGAATGACACAATGTCTGTTTAGGGGAATGTATATTGGTACAGTCATCATGGAAAACTTAAGCAGTTTCCTCAAAAAAATTAAAAATAGAAATACCATATGACCTAGCAATCCTATTTCTGGACAGGCATTTACAGGAAACAATTTCTGAATCTTAAAAGATAACATTGACTCTGCTATGTTCTTCATAGGAGCTAAGACAGGGAAGATACCTAAATGTCTACTGATGACTAAATGCATAAAGGAGATTTAGCATATACAAAATGAAGGGAAAGGAAACCACGCGGCTGGAGATATAGTACAAGAATGAAGGTGTTTGCTTTATATTCTGCTGATGCAGTTTTGATCCCTGGCACCATACATGGTCACCTGAGCACTGTCAGGGGTTACTCCTAAGTACAAAGCTAGGAATATCTCCTGAGCACTAATGGGTATGGTAGGTAGATAACCCTAAAAAGGGGGGAGGAATTGTGCCTGATATAATATGATACATTGAGGGCATTAGATAAAGTGAAATAAGTCAGCAAGATAAAATTAAGTACTATCTGATTTCACCTATATATGAATTCTGAAAAAGTCAGACTAATAGAAGAATAACAGACTAATAGAAGAATAATAGATTTCTTTTTGGCCTGGAGGGGAGGGTGTAAAATGGAGATATATGGCCTAAGTTGATAAATTTCCAGTACAGAAATATGGAATTTTTGAGTATCTCAGGATAACATGATGAAAATAGTCAACAATACTGTTCTAAATTTAAAGTTGCTCTAAGATTGGGACTTCAATGTCTTTACCATTACAAAAATAGCTATGATGTGAAGGACGAGATAACTAACACTAATATGTGAACAATTTCATTATATACATATCAAATCAGCACATGGAGAATTACATTTGGTGAGGACTGGGGGCTCCCAAGTAGTTCTTAGAAGGTGTGGATGTACCACCATGGAATTTTGGATGTCAAGGCCACCAATTCAGTAAAAGGGTCTGAGAATTTAATGCTGCTCAGGCCCTCAGTGCTGGGGCACCACAGAATTGCACTTGGGGATGCTCAGGAAACCATCTGGTGTCAGGAATAAAGCCTGGCTGAGAGTGTGATAGGCACAAAACCTTAACTGTGGTACTATTTCCCAGCCCCACACTGTGTACTTTGGAGAAAAAGCAAAAGTGACAGCCTACTACCATCCTCCAAACAACATAACAATTAGGTAACTAAGTGCCCTCACCAACCTCCAAAGATTGGATCATGTGTAGAGGACAGGAAGGTGAAAAAGGAGATGCACCAAGAAGGAGAAAATAATTTTTGACCAGTTATATATATGACGTGCCTCATGCATGAAGGAACCGGCAGAGGAACCCAGGTGTGCGGGACCCGGAAAGCTCCAAGCCTGCTCGGTTCAGGACTGGGCCTCCTCCACCCAGATCTCCCATCTAGCACTGTAGCACTCCCATCTAGTAGCTAGACAGTTACACCCATCAACTGTTGTGTAACCCCATCAATGGCCAGGATTCAGAGAATATAAAACCAAGCTCCTTGATTCACACACCCTCAAATGTAGCCGCGCAACCTCTTATTCTCTAGTTCTCACTCTCAGAGAACCTAGCAGGCTACTGAGAATATCTTGCCCTCATATATGCCTGACTGGGGACACCTGTAAAGGTGATTAGAAACTGCCCCCAAAGCCTCCATCCCTCTCAGAGAGCCTGGCAAGCTACCGAGAGTATCCCGCCCAAATGACAAAGCCTGGCAAGCTACCCATGGCGTACTCTATGTGCCCACAACAGTAACATGGTCCTCATTCCTCTGACCCTGAGAGAGTCCCCAATATACCATAAGGCTAAACTAGCATGTGACAGGGACGAATGGAGACACTACTGGCACCCACTCGAGCAAATCTATGAACAACGGAGTGATAGTGATAGTGATATATGGCTCTCCTGAAAGTCTAAAAATGAAAAAAGAAGTCAAAAATGATTCACACATGTTCTAGAATTTGTGATGACAAAGAATCACTGTCACTGTCCTCCCGTTGTTCATTGGTTTGCTCGAACGGGCCCAGTAACGTCTCCACTGTGACACTTGTTACTGTGTTTGGCATATTGAATATGTCACGGGTAGCTTGCCAGGCTCTGCCGTGGGGGCAAGATACTCTCGGTAGGTTGCCGGGCTCTTTGAGAGGGACGGAGGAATCGAACTTGGGTCGGCCATGTTGGCTGCATGCAAGGCAAACACCCTACCCGCTGTGCTATCACTCCAGCCCATGACAAAGAATAAACTTATAAAATTAAATTTTCTAGGGCTGGAGTAATAGTAGAGTGAGTAGGGTGTTTGCCTTGCACAAGGCTGACCTGGGTTTGAGTCCTCCATCCCTCTCAGAGAGCCCAGAAAGCTACTGAGAGTATCCTGCCCTCATGGCAGAGCCTGACAGGCTGCCCATGACGTATTTGATATGCCAAAAACAGTAACAAGTCTCACAATGGAGATGTTGCTGGTGTCCACTTGAGCAAATTGATGAACAATGGGACAACAGTGCTACAGTGCTACAGTAATAGACTCTACCTGAAGTCCCTTCCAGACAACACTGTACTTCTCTAATTTGGGGAGAGACAAAAATTTGTAACATCATAGGCATATACTACAGGGAACTGTGCAATCATATCAAAATGAGATGGAGTCATTAAGACACTTCTGTTGTTTAAGAGAACTAAGTTACATTAGATAGTATTAGGTTTGGTTGTTTATAATAGAAATTACAAAATAGTGGTGGCTTAAACAAAACCATGAAGCTTTTGGTTGGTTTGGTTTTGGATCAAACGCAGGGAATCATATGCAGTGCTAGGGAATGAGCTGTGTGGAAGGCAAGTGCCTTACCCCTGTATTATCTTTCTGGCCCAAGATATAATTCTTAATAACGTAGGGTAGTCCAGTGGTGCTTTTTTTTAAAAAAATTTTTATTAGTGAGACACCATGAGGTACAGTTGTAGACTTACAAATTTTTGTGAGTTTAAGAAATCAAGGGTTATCTTTATGTTCTCACTTTCTCAAGCCAGGTTGTGACTTCCCTTTAGTTCTGATAGCACCGTAGCACTGTCATCCCATTGTTCATCAATTTGCTCAAGCAGGCACCAGTAACGTCTCAATTGTGAGACTTCTTACTGTTTTTGGCATATAAAATATGCCACAGGTATCTTGCCAGGCTCTGCCACACAGTAGGGATACTCTTGGTAGCTTGTAGGGCTCTCTGAGAGGGATGGAGTAATCGAACCTGGGTCGGCAGCATGCAAGCCAAACACCCTACCAGCTATGCTATCGCTCCATCTTTAAATCTTAGAGTGATTTGACCTTCTTGAAACTCTGGACTTGTATTGCCAGTTCAGCAATGAGCTCAGCTAGATCTTCAGAGTGGTGTGCTGCGTCATTTGCACTCTATTTTACAGAGATGATTTTTCTCATTAAGCCTTAGAAAACTCTCAACTGCTCTGAACTTTTCTCAACAATTTCCTCACCTCTCTCAGCAGGCAGAGAAAATAAGAGACCTGTAGTCTAGTGTTGAATTAGGTTTGTCTTGAGGGACAAACTGGTTTGGTCAGCTTTCCAGACCACTAAAACAAATAATAGACTGATTCATATTTTTAACCTTGTTCACCAGAGTAATAGTTTTAATTTTCTTTAGGAACATTTCCTTTGCAGTCGCAATTTGACTCACTGGCACAAGAAGCCTAGCTTTGGACTCTCTCTAGGCTTTTGTTTTTCTTTCCTTACTACAGGTAGATCAGAGACAAATGACTCTTCCTTTCACAGTGTAGGGTTTTTAGTAAGTTAGAGAAATGAGATAAAACAGCTTATTGGTAGAGCAGTCAGAAAGTATACAATATTTATCAATATAGTACAGTGGGTAAGGTGTTTGCCTTGCGGCCAACCCGGGTTCAATTTTTCCACCCATCTTGGAGAGCCTGGCAAGCTCCAAGAGTATTCAGCCCGCACAGCAGAGCCTGGAAAGCTCCCCGAGGCATATTCATATGCCAAAAACAGTAATAACAAGTAACAACAAGTCTCACAATGTAAAAACAGTAACAACAAGTTTCACAATGGAGACCTTACTGGTGCCCGCTTGAGCAAAGGGATGAACAACGGGAAGACAGTGCTACAGTGCTTATGAAGTTAATTTGGGCTAGAGTAACGTGAACAGACTTGTTTTAAACTGGTTGACTCAAACCTTCAATTTGTTTTCAGGGCGACACCTGGTGGTTCTCAGGGCACTATGCTAGAGTTGGCTGCATGCAGGCAAATGCATAACACTTGCACTATGTCCTCATCCACTTTTTAAAAATTTTTTTTTTATTTTCAAAAGGGATATCTGTGAATAAAATAACTGTCTTCCCATTGTTCATCGATTTGCTTGAGCGGGCCCAGTAATGTCTCCATTGGAGACTTTGTTGTTACTGTGTTTGGCATATCGAGTACGTCACGGGTAGATTGCCAGGCTTTGCCGTGCGGGTGAGATACTCTCGGTAGCTTGGCGGGCTCTCTGAGAGGGGCAGAGGAATTGAACTCGGGTCGGCCATGTTGGCTGAGTGCAAGGCAAATGCCCTACCGCTGTGCTATGGCTCCAGGGTAATAAAAAAAAAAAAGGCTTGCCTGTGTTTGTTTTCTTAACAATCATTGTGTTTTATAGTGTTGTCTATCTTTTCAGGTGCTGCTATTCGGTCCCCCAATTCTCTCGAGAATGGAAGTAGAGATTATACTATATTCATAGTCTTCTTTGGTTCAATTATTAGTTAGGTCATATATCAAAAACCCAACGAATATCTATTATATCACATGCTTTCTGCTAGTAGAAAAAAAAACACCAAGATAAAAAAAATTTTGACCATCAAATAAACTTTCCATCTATCTGTGGAGATGTCAAATGAGCATGTTGACGTTTTCTTAAGTTCAAGAGAGGTGAGGGCATGAAAGAACAGGTCTTGACTGTAAGTGTAAGAGAAGAAGAGGTGTTGCTTGATGAGAAAGGAAATCTATTTAAAATTTTCCTGCTGTCAAGTTGAGAGGACACAGATTCTGACAAAACAAGCTGGGGAACAAGGAAATATCTAGAAAGCAATTTGATATGAACAGGATGATGATCATAAGTGAAAACATCTCCAAAGTCACTATAATCCTCAAACAAAATATCCATGTCATCTTTCTTTCTTTCTTTTTTTTTTTTAGTGTAGGAGTATTGCTATTTATTCAGCCATTGGTTAGACTGAATTGGTCATGAACTCCACCTTACTTTTTGTTTCTTTTTTATAATTGTATTTATTGAATCACCGTGAGAGCAGTTAAAAAGCTTTCGGTAACTTTTAAGTCTCAGTCATACAATAAAACACCCATCTCTTCATCAGTGCCCATTTTCCACCCCAAAAACTCCAGTATGCACCCCATCCCACACCCTCCCTCTACCTGTGGGGCAGATGATTTCCACATTACTCTCTCTCTCTACTTTGATTACATTCAATATTTTGACACCAGACCCACCATTATTATTTGGGATTTTACCCCAACGCTCAGATCTGCCAAAAAGGCAACAGTACACAATTTGTTTTATAGAAAAACAAATTGATTATGTTGATTATGAATAACATATGATGTCGAGCGGCTGCAGTTGTGGCCACGAGATTTTTGAATTCCAGAATTTTAACAATTAAATCTGAAGGGATTTCTGCCAAAACCTGCTGGGTTCTGAGATTTGTTCCTGAGTCTCTTGGATCATGGCCGTTAAGCAGCTTGGTCAGGAGCCAGAGAAGCCATTTGTGGGCGGCGACTTGGGTTCTCATTGGGGCAGGGAAGAAAGGGCCGGCTCCACCCCCATCCTGTGGGGCCCCACGTGTCTCATCACTGCAGGCCTAATCCTGACTGTTCAATGACCTCTGGAGCAGGTGGAGGAACAGCACTCTTTACCCCCTGGGGTGGCAGGGACCAGACACATTTCTGCCAAAAGCCATTAGGTTTAGAGATTTGTTTCTGAGTCACTGGGATCATGGCCATTAAGCAGCTTGATCAGGAGCCAGAGAGGCCATTCGTGGGCAGCAACTCGGGGTCTCGTTGGGGTGGGGAGGCAAGGGCTGGCTCCACCCCCATCCCGTGAGGCCCCACGTGTCTCGTCACTGCAGGCCCAAACCTGACTGTCCAATGGCCTCTAGAAGATGGTGGCCACTGAGCTTCCAAGGAGGAGCAGGCGGAGGGACAACACCCTTTCCCCTCTGGGGTGGTCTGGTGCTGGTAACCCATTGCGGGTACTGGACGCATTTCTGCCAAAAGCCTCTGGGTGCTGAGATTTGTCTCTTAGTCACTGGGATCATGGCCGTTAAGCAGTGTGATCAGGAACCAGAGAGGCCTTGCCTTCAATTATATAGCTGAGTTAGAGGTGGTTTGTGGGTGTGTCTCCCACATACCTAACTTTTGGCATTTACTTTCTTGGTAAACTTTGCTCCAAGTTTTTGGGGTCCGGCTAAAGGTACAGCAGCAATTTTGGGGTGTCTGGAAGTCTGAAGGCACCATCAGGCTGCTGATGCACTCGCCTCACAGGTACAGATTGACCTGCTGGTGGCACCATACCCCCTCAACTTTATTTCTTATCCTGGCATCTCAACTCCCCATATCTAAAGAAAATTAATTACTACCAAAATTTCTTTGGCATCTACTTCTACTTTCTCCTCCATCGTATTGATGCTTCTGTACCTTGAGCCTTCTCTTTTTATGCCTAGAAAAAAACTCCTAACAAACTCCTACTCACACAAAACTCCTAGCCGCATCTAGTCTTTGCACCCTACCCCTCCACCTGGCCAAAAGATGATTTCCTGAATTCTCGCTGTGGTTATATTCCCCTTTACATAAAATAAATACTTGAGTAAACCCAAAGTTCAAACTCCTTAATGCAGTAATGAAACTTCTCATTACCTCTGCCTAATTTCTTCATACTGCCATAATAATGAATGAAGGACTCTTCAGCTCTATAAAACTGGGCCATATTCTCATAGCATGAATAATGAGCAGTGACACATTTCTTTTAAGGTTCCACTTGCTGAAAATGCAGTCTCACTGGGGCAACAGAATAAAGCTGGTTTTGTAGTGACAAAACAGATTGCCATGTATCTCCTAGCTGATCTGCTAAGTATAACTTTTCACGCCATACATTTTCTTTATCTTGTTAACAGATTGCTCCTGATTTATATTCCTGTTTAATGTCTATAGTATCTTCTCCATTATCTATACCATTTTAAATTCATATTCAGTTTTTCATTTTTAAATATTTTTATTTAATTTATGAATATCTTAGCTTTAATCACGTTTTGGTTTTCATAGCACAATGGTAGGGTTTTTGCCTTGCACGTGGCCATCCTGGAAGACCTGGGTTTGATTCCTCTGCCCCTCTTGGAGAGCCAGGCAAAAGTATCTACCGAGAGTATCTTGCCTGCATGGCAAAGCCTGGCAAGCTACCCGTGATGTATTCGATATGCCAAACACAGTAACAACAAGTCTCACAATGGAGATGTTGCCCGCTCAAAGCAAATCGATGAACAACAGGAGGATAGAGCTATAGTGCTATAGTTTTGCTGACATGCTTAGTATTGTTGGTATTTACATATATCAATGATTTCATATTTCTCTTAAAATATTTATCTAAAATGAATCCTATTATTTGTCCCACTATGCAGATGAAGAAATTAAAGCTGAGGATGTTGTCCTTGCTCAAGATTACACCAAGTGTTAAGCTGGATCAAGTCCAGTTTAAGAATATACTACTTTTAAAGATAGTTTTGGATATCTGTTCATGATTACGTTGATTAATTAAGGTATTTGACATGTTTTCTATGCTTTCATATAGTAAGGACAAAACACAACAATAATTTCTAATGTAATTCCTCTCCTCAAGCCTCTGATATTTTTGTCTCCATACTCATAGGAAGTTCCTCATTCTTCATGGAGGAACAGAAACAGCCATGAGGACTGCCTCACTGCACATATTCTCTAAGATGCTCCTATTATAGAACTGAACACAAGATATATTAAAATTTTTCAATTAAAAGCTTCATTTTATGGTAATCACTAAATATTTAAACACAAGTTTGATTGATTTCTAGTTACTTTCTGAGTAATTCATTCTCCGAATTTCTTTCTTTTCTTTTGTGTGTGAGGGGGAGGTGTTTGAATCACACTCAATGCTGCTCAGAGATCACTTCTGGCAGTGCTCAGGGACCATATGGGGTGCCAGGGCTATAATCTGATTACCTGCTGTACTATCTCACCTTCTCATGCCTTAATTTCTTAAAAATTTATTTTTTGGCCAAAGTTATAGGTAATATACTTCTATGGGGCTAAGCTAGCATGAAGAAATTAAAAACTGATTATATTGTCACAATTATATTTAAATACCCTTAAAGCAATAAGATCATTAATATGCGTCTAAGATTATGGAAAGTAATACTGCATACTTGTCTCTGTTGATAAATTTAGAGGCATGTTTGTTCTCTTGCTTGTGTTCTAGAATTGTGAGCCTGCCTAACACTCACAGAATATAGCCAAAACAGTAATTACTGTGTAATCATTAAAAGAATAAGCTAAACCTATAGAGGAATCTGTTCAACACCATGTCCATACTTGATTATAGAGAATGATTTTTCTATCACTCAAGGAATATTTCTGGACAGCTTTGCAATGTGCTCCCTATCCACAAGCAAAGAAAGGAGTCAGTGCAGCCTGACAGAGCTCTCGGTTCTCATCAGCCTGTGTTGGTTTCATTTAACACCTATGTTAGTGCTTTTAATCAGCGGCACTTACCAGAGTGTTGGTTTTTGGAAAGTTTTTTTGCTCATATTTAACGGAAATTGCTTCCCAAGCATTAAAGAGTGATGTTTTAAAGGACCTGTGGTTAATATATGACCTATTGTGACCCTTTCATAGATTAGAAGTTTTAAGGGTCCCATTAGAAATATACTTATATGACCCGAGATCTAGCTCAGAGATTTGAGTTTATGCTTTATATGTCAGAGCCCAGGGTGCTATCCTTAGCACTGCAGAGTCCTCTGAGCATCACCAACATAAATACATATTTCCAAGCTAAGTGTGTGCACACACACACGTGTGTGTGTGTGTGTGTATGTGTGTGTGTAGAAATACTTATACTAAGCTAACCAGACACAAATGGTCTGTGTAAACTCAAGAGGTCTGAGTATTCTTTATAATATATTATCGCCTCATTCAAACAGGTACCCGCCTGGCACCAGGGCCCCTTTCTGGGCCTGCAGAGCTAACTAGATCCCCTGAGAACAGCTGGTTTTCACCCTTAGTCTGCGCGGGACAGAAATTGAGGCACACCTCACGGAAACAAAGCTGAACTGGTCCGGGCACTCTCTCCTCATTTAAACAGGTACCCGCCTGGCGCCAGGGCCTCTTTCCGGAGTTATTCTCCCACTACATATCCCAAAGGAACCATAAATTACCCTCTTAGATGTAACCTTCACTAGGTTAGCTAAACCACCAAAAACACATTAGCCAATAATTCTTTTTTTTTTCCCTTTATTTTATTTTATTTTTTTAAAAGTTGTAGATTTACAATTTTTTGTGCTTTGGTTTCAATTATACAATGATCAGATACCCATCCCTCCACCAGTGCCCATTTTCCACCACCATGGATAATATCCCTCCCACCCCCATCCCCCCATCCCCCCTGCCTCTGTGGCAGGGCAATCCCCTGTGTTCTCTCTCTCCTTTTGGGTGTTGTGGTCTGCAAAAGAGGCATTGAGTGGCAAACATGTTCAGTCCATAGTCTACTTTCGACATGCATCTCCCCTCCTGGGAGGATCCTCCAAACACCCGTTATTTGGTGCTCCCTTCTCTATCTGAACAGCCCTTTCCTCTAGGATACCCGGCTGGCCTCTAAGTTATGGAGTAATCCTCCTGGTGCTGATCTCAGCTATTCTTGGGTATTAATCTCATACTTTGTTACTTTATATCCCCCAGATGAATGCAATCTTTCTATGTCTATCCCTCTCTTTCTGACTCATTTCGCTTAGCATGATACTTTCCATATTGTACCACTTGTATGTAAATTTCATGACTTCATCTTTTCTAAGAGCTACATAGTACTCCATTGTGTAGATGTACCAAAGTTTCTTTAACCAGTCATCTGTTCTTGGGCATTCAGGTTTCTTCCAGTTTCTGGCTATTGTAAAGAGTGCTGCAATGAACAAACAAGTGCAGATGTCACTTCGACTATACATTTTTGCCTCTCTGGGATATATTCCCAGGAGTGGTATTGCTGGGTCAAATGGGAGCTCAATTTCTAATTTTTTGAGAATCGTCCATACTGTTTTCCAGAAGGGCTGAACCAGTGGACATTCCCACCAACAGTGAAGGAGTGTCCCTTTCTCGCCACATCCACGCCAGCATCGGTTGCTTTTGTTCTTTTGAATGTGGGCCAGTCTCTGAGGTGTGAGATGGTATCTCATTGTGGTTTTGATCTGCATCTCCCTGATGATTAATGATGTAGAGCATTTTCTCATGTGCTTTTTTGCCATTCGGATTTCTTCTTTGAGAAAGTTTCTGTTCATTTCATTGCCCCATTTTTTAGCCAATAATTCTTAAGCCCATCTCAATTCATTCTGAAACTCAAGCAGAATAGTAACAGTGAGCATGAAGGTCTAAACCACACTGGTCACAATGGTAAAGCAACGCAAAAGCCTACCAAGCTTTCTTATTGAAGAGGCTAGCCCAGAAGACACCAACAGTATTGGAGTGCTAGACAACCTCTCTGACAAGGAATTCAGAAGGGAGCTACTTAGGATGCTTAGGGAACTAAAAGAAACAATGGAAAGCAATGCCAATAAAAGACAAGAGGGTTTGAAGGGAGAAATGAGGAAAATGCAAACGGAAATGTCAGACCTGAAAAACCTGGTAGGCGAATTGAAAAGCTCAGTGGAAGGCCTCAGCAGCAGAGAAACAGCTGCTGAGGACAGAATCAGTGAGCTCAAAGATGAAGTCCAGAGACTCACCAGAAAAGAGCAGAAAATGGAAAAGAGATTCACAATTCGGGAACACATGTCAACAGAAGATCATGATGAAGGCAAAAGGGGTAACATAAGAATTATTGGAGTCCCAGAGAGACAGGAAAAAACCCTGATGAAGAAGAAACTGTCAAAGACATCATTGCTACAATGTTTTCAGAGCTGAAGAAAACCTGTGGCCACATTCAGGAGGCCTGAAGGGTACCAGCTAGAAGAAATCCGAATAAAAATACCCCAAGACACATCCTGATCAAAATGACCAAAACCTTAGATAGAGACAAAATTCTGAAAGCAGCAAGATCAAAGAAAGAAATTTCCTACAAAGGAGCATCCTTAAGATTCACAGCTGATTTGTCTGATGAAACCCTCATGGCCTAAAAACCATGGTGGGATATACTGAAAAAAACTCAGTGAAATAAATGCCTCACCAAAAATACTTTACCCAGTGAGACTCTCATTCATAACAGAAGGAACAACAGACAGTTTCACAGACAAACAACAGCTTAGGAAATTCATAGACTCAAAACGATGGTTACAAGAACAACTAAGTGGGCTACTTTAAGACAAGACAGGCCACTCAAATACACCAAATTTCAATAGAAAAATGGGACAAAACCCCATAACAATAATCTCTCTCAACGTCAATGGGCTAAACGCAACAATTAAAAGACACAGAGTGGCAGGATGGATTAGAAAATTGAACCCAACATTCTGCTACCTGCAAGAAACACATCTCAATAGACAAAACAAAAACAGGCTCAGAGTCAAAGGCTGGAATACAATCCTACAGGAAAACAGCTCCCATACAAAACCTAGGGTAGCCATCTTAGTATCAGACCACATTGATTTCAGAGGGAAGAAGGTCACAAGAGACAGTGAAGGCCATTTTTTATTGATGGAGGGATCGGTACAACGGGAAGAACTTACAATACTAAATGTATATAAACCTAATGAGGGACCAGAAAAGTACTTAAAACAACTACTCATAGACGTGGCAAGAAAGGAACCCTCCTCCACTGCTGGTGGGAATGCCAAATGGTTCAGCCCTTTTGGAAAACAGTATCGACAATTCTCCAAAAATTACAAATTGAGCTTCATTTGACCCAGCAATACCACTCCTGGGAATATACCCTGTAGAAGCAAAAAAGTATAGTCGAATTGACATCTGCACTTGTTTGTTCATTGCAGCACTGTTTACAATAGCCAGAATCTGAAAAAAAACCTGAGTGCCTGAGAACAGATGACTGGTTAAAGAAACTTTGGTACATTTACACAATGGAGTACTATGTAGCAGTTAGAAAAGAAAAAGTCAAAATTTGAATACAAGTGGTACTACATGGAAGGTATCATGTTAAGCGAAATGACTCAGACAGAAAGGGATAGATATAGAAAGATCGCATTCATCTGGGGAACATAAAGTAACAAAATAGGAGACTAACCCCCAAGAATGGCCAAGATTAGTACCAGGAATTTTACTGCATGGCATGGAGGCCAGCCACACATGCTTGGGGAAAAGGCAGCTCAGATAGAGAAGGGAGCACCAATAAAGGGTGTTCCCCGGATGGAAGAAGCATGCTGAAAGTAGACTATAGACCAAAATGTATATAAACATTTAGTAAATGTATATACTAATGTATATATATGATTGCCACTTAATGCCTCTTTTGCAAACCACAACACCCAAAAGGAGAGAGAGAACAAAGTGGAATGCCCTACCACAGAGGCAGGGTGGGATAGGAGGGATACTGGGATCCATGGTGGTGGGAAATGGGCACTGGTGGTGGGATGGGTATTTGATCATTGTATAATTGAAACCCACGCACAAAAATGTGTAAGTCTACAACTGTACCTCATGGTGTCTCACTAATAAAAATTAAAAAAAAAAAACTACTCATAGACTTGGAGAAAGACATCGATAGCAACACAATACTAGTGGGACACTTCAACACCGCTTTATCACCTCTTGATAGATCAACCAGAATCAAGCTTAGCAAGGACATGGTTCATCTAAGGGAAACAATGGAAGAAAGGGACTTAGTAGATATATACAGGACACTTCATCCTCAAAAATCTGAATACACATTCTTCTCAAGTGTGCATGGAACAATCTACAAGATAGACCACATGCTGAGCCACAAAACATATCTACATAAAATTAAGAAGATAGAGACTGTATCAACAATCTTCTCAGACCATAATGCGCTGAAATTAGAAGTAAATCACACACAAAAACAGAAAACTAAATCAAACACCTAGAAATTAAACAGTGCACTATTGGACAACGAGTGGCTTAGAAAGGAAATCAAAAAGGAAATCAAAAGATTCCTAGAAACGAATTAAAATGAGGACACGAGTTACCAAAACTTATGGGACACAGCAAAAGCTGCGTTAAGAGGAACGTTTATAGCTCTACAAGCATTCCTCAGGAAGGAGGAGCAAGCCCACATAAGTAACCTAACCTCACAGGTTAAGAGATTGGAGAAGGACCAACAAAAGGAGCCCAACCCAACAGGAGGAAGGAAATAATAAAACTCAGAGCAGAGATTAACGAGATGGAAACCCAAAAGACAATTCGAAAGATCAATGAAACCAAGAGCTGGTTCTTCGAGAAAATAAACAAGATCGATAAGTCCCTAGCAAAACTCACAAAGAAAGGGAGAGAGAAAATCCTAATAAACTGAATCAGAAATGAAAGGGGGTCATTATAACAGAAACTACAGAAATTCAAAGGATCCTCAGGGAGTATTTTGAGAAGTTTTATGCAATGGAACATCAAAACCTCGAGGAAATGGATAAATTCATAGATTCCTTATAGACTCCCAAGGTTGAACCAAGAAGACCTGGAATACCTGAACCTATCTCCATCAAGGAAATTGAAACGGTAATAAAGTCTCCACAAGCACAAAAGTCCTGGCCAGGATAGAAATCCGAATGGAAAAAAGGCACATGAGAAAATGCTCTATCATCAGGGAGATGCAGATCAAAACCACAATGAGATATCATCTCACACCACAGAGATTGGCCCACATCCAAAAGAACAAAAGCAATCGGTGCTGGAGCAGATGTGGTGAGAAAGGAACCCTCCTTCACTGCTGGTGGGAATGCTGAATGATTCAGCCCTTTTGGAAAACAGTATGGACGATTCTCAAAAAATTAGAAATTGAGCTCCCATTTGACCCAGCAATACCACTCCTGGGAATATATCCCAGAGAGGCAAAAAAGTGTAGTCAGAGTGACATCTGCACTTGTCTGTTCACTGCAGCACTGTTTACAATAGCCAGAATCTGGAAAAAACCTGAGTGCCCGAGAACAGATGACTGTTTAAAGAAACTTTGGTACATCTATACAATGGAGTACTATGTAGCTGTTAGAAAAGATGAAGTCATGAAATTTACATACAAGAAGTACTACATGGAAAGTATCATACTAAGCAAAATGAGTCAGAAAGAGAGGGACAGATATAGGAAGATCGCATTCATCTGGGGAACATAAAGTAACAAAATAGGAGACTAACACCCAAGAATAGCCGAGATAAGTACCAGGAGGTTTACTCCATGGCTTGAAGGCCAGCAGCACACATGAGGGGGAAAGGCAGCTCAGATAGAGAAGGGAGCACCAAATAAAGGGTATTGGTAGGATCCTCCCAGGATGGGAGAAGCATGCTGAAATTAGACTATAGAACGAACATGACTGCCACTCAATGCCTCTCTTGCAAACCACAGAACCCAAAAGGAGAGAGAGAGAACAAGGGGGAATTCCCTGCCACAGAGGCAGGGTGGAATGGGGGATGGGTGTGGGAGAGATACTGTGATCCATGGTGGTGGAAAATGGGCACTGGTGGAGGGATGGGTATTTGATCATTGTATAATTGAAACCCAAGCACAAAAATTTGTAAGTCTACAATTGTACCTCATGGTGTTTCACTAATAAAAATTAAAAACAAAAAACCCCCATATTATCAACTCAGGAGAATTTAGATTAGGAAGACAAATAGACCTCAATTTCCCTCAGTTCAAATCAATTGATAGTGATGGTCAAAAACACTATTTTGGAATCAATCTGAGTGAGACTGGCTTTAAAACAGAGTTCCACGATGTAGCTGCACATCCTGTATATGAGAGAACAAAGTGCCAAGCCAGGTAATAGTCTATGTTCTTGATAATCTTTCTCTAGTAACTAAGGCATTTAAATTATAAGCAAGCTTAATAAGCTGACAAATTTCATTTGCCTATAAAATTCTGTCCATGAGAACTGGCTTTGGGTACGATGCTCTCCCTTAGCTTATATAAAATAAATCTTTTTGTTGTTGTTGTTGCTTTTTGTTTTGGGGCCACACCTGGTTATGCTGATGGTATTATATGGGATGCCAGGGATTGAACCCTGGGTCAGCCACATGCAAGGTAAGTATCCTACCCACTGTACTATCATTCTAGCCCCAGAAAAACTTATTTTAAATTCTAGCCCCAGAAAAACTTATTTTAAATTGTTGCTTTTGAGCCACTTCTGGCTGTGCTGATGCTCAAACCTGTGTGTTTTTAATGAAAAACAAACACCTTACTGGTGATGCTGTCTCTCCAATGGAATACAAACAAACAAAAACACCATTTCAAGTTTCCTATGAACCCTGCATTGACTTGTTATAAGAATGTCATAACAAAATGGACACCACGTGTTGAAGAAAATGTTCTTATAAAACTGAAGTATCAGAAAAATATTTGCTTGACATCAAAGAATTTCAAGACAAAATATGAAGGGCAAACAATTTTTGCTTCATCTTTTAGGAGTATTAAGTTAGTGTGTATAAATTTATAATTCTAAAGAATCTAAATTATACTTATATCCCTATTGGCATCATTCCATTATGATCAAAATATCCTGTAGGCTAATCCGAATTCTATGTAAAATCAAGCAGGATATATACAAATAAGTATTCGTATACTTATATTTAAATATCCCATGAAAGCCGTTCTTATTTGTCATCAATTTTAAGCTCTAAATTGGAAGAGCATGAGATCATGCTGTTCACAGATTTATTTCTGTATGGGCTATGCGGCTGCTGCAGGACCCCAAGTCCTCACCATGGGCAGCCGGCTTGGATGGCTGAGCAACTCCAGAAACTCGTGGCCGGTCAGGCGCCCGCTCCAGACCCAGAAGCTGTACCAAGACTGTATACCACTGCCACTTCTTCCTCAGGCCAGCCCTCACCACCTCAGCATATTATGGAGAAAACCTCCCTGAGCACCAACTGTCTAGGGGCCCAGGATGGGGGCATGTGTCCTCTGGACTGGCTCTGTTGGACTGGTGCCTGCAGCTCACCAGAGTGCCTGCACCACCAATGGTAGCAGCCCTGGCTCCCGTTCTGTTTCCTGTGGGGGCAACTGTTGCCATTGCCACCGGGGCCCAGGGAACATGATGCTGACAGAAGGTCAACCTGGACTGTAGGGCAAGTATATCAGCAGCCTGAGGGTGGCTTTAGATTTCCTGATACCCCAAATTTACCACCGTGTCTCTGACAAGGACTCCAACAACTCAGGACCAAGTTTTTCCCCAAAATTAAAATGTCCAAATTTAGGTATTTGGGAGCCACACCCACAAACCACCTCTGGCTCAGCCATGTAAGCTCATTTATTAACCTTGCTTCAGAAATCCATAAATAAACCTCGAAAGAGATCAAAAGCTACAGTAAATCTTTGATTCACATAAGGCTGAACAAACGGGTAGATTGGAGCGGTGCTGATATGCCTGGTGCCCACCAAACAGAGTCCCCCAACAGCTACTTGGTTCCATAATCCAAAATCGCTGCCAAGTCCCTGGCTAAACTCCAATCTCTCAGATGGACCTCAATGAGATATTAACTTGATGAAAATTTGGGTATGTGGGTTTTGTGACTGAAATCTCCTGACTTTCTAGGAGTCAAGAAGGGCTGCACCCCCACTTCCTGGTACCTCTGGAAGTACCTCTGTACCTCTAGGAAAATCCAATGATGCCATCCAATTAAAAAAATGCCACTCCAGCTATGACTTCCCGATAAAAATACTGAATGCCCTGAATAAATATGATACCTTTTAGTACCTGTATTGCAAACCACAATGTACAAAAGGTGAGAGAGAAGAAAGAAGAAAGGTAGCTTCCAAAGAAGCAGGTAGGAGTTTGGGGCGGGGGGTGGATGCAGGGAAACTGGGGATATTGGTGGTGGGAAATGTACACTGTTGGAGGGATGGATGTTGAAACATTGTATGACTGAAATACATTGAATAACTTTGTAATGGTCTATCTCATGTGATTTAATTTAAAAGAAAAAAAATTAAAAGATTTTTTAAGAACCAAAAATAAATAAAAATAAACCAGATTCCAATTACATCTCATGAAGCTTGCATTACCTCATTACCAGAAGATGTCTGATCAATTCAAGGACACGTTTCTGAAGTCCAAGATGCTGGCAAAATAGGGCTATTTGAACTCCGGCCACAAACTCTCAGAGCTGTGTTGGTGAGAAGTACAGACCATGTAGAAAAGGAACAGGACTTTGGTGACACTCATACCAGGGCCCCACTAAGCACCCTCACAGGGAAACACCAATGACACAGAGGCTGAGTACTGTGACCACACAGTATATGAGGACTTTTTGGTGACAAAGCATGGCCAGTGGAATTCTAACCCTCTTTGCTTTCAGAGATGTGTCCCCATTTTGGAGAACTTCAATTTTTAGGAATCTAGCAAACTCTTTCAAAGTGAAGATGATACTTGATACATGTCTATCAATTTATAAGCAAATTTTATGACTTTATTTTTCCATTTTATTTTATTTTTTATTTTTCTTCTTATATTTATTAATCGAATCACTGTGGGAAATTTTACTAAGATTTCACACTTAAGTCTTGGTCATACAATGATCAAACACCTCTCCCTTCACCAGTACTCATTTTTCACCACCAAGTACCACAATATACCCCCTCTCACCCATTCCAATGCCTGTGAGGCAGATGATTTCCACTTAACTCTTCCCTGCATTGATTACATTATTTCGACAAAAGATGCACCATTATTGTTTAGAATGTCCTCCCCAACAATAAGAATTGCTGAAAAGGCATTGTGAAATACTTTGTTTTCTATAGCTGGTTATAAGAATCATATAATGATTTTGGATTTCTGCAAAGAGTCAGATAATTATGAGATTGGTTTCTGTATGTCTGGTGTTATGGCTGTGTCGGAGAGCTGCTCGTGGGGGCAACTTGTGACCTCAGTAGGTCATGAAGGACAAGCTTGTACCGCCCCCCTTCCCACGAGACTGCAGTTGCTCTGTCATCGCTGGCTCATACCTGGCTTTTCAATAAGCTCTGAGGTGTCAGCCACCTTGTTGCCAGGGAGGGAAAAGGCAGAAGGGAACAAACCCTTCCCCTCCGGGGGAGGCATGGCGCCATAGTCTAACTCATGGTCCATTCACTTTTCTGCTGCAAGCTGATGGGCTCTGGATTAAGTTCTTTTGCCTCTGGAGCCACGGCCGTGCCAGAGAGCCACTTGTGGGGGGCAACTCATGACCTCGGTAGGTCGTGAAGGACAAGTTGGTACCACGCTCCTTCCCATGAGACTGCAGTTGCCCCAACATCTCTGGCTCATACTTGGCTTTCCAATAAGCTCTGAGGCAGCTGCCACCTTGTATACAGTCCAGGTGCATTTCTGCCAAAAGCCGCTGGGTTTCAAGATTTGTTTCTGAGTCTCTGAGATCATGGCTGTTAATCAGCTTGATCAGGAGCCACAGAGGCAGTTTGTAGGCGGTGACTCGGGGTCTTGCTGGGGGAGGAAAGGGCCGGTTTCACCCCCATCTCGTGAGGGCCTACATGTCTCGTCACTGCAGGCCCAAACCTGACTCTCCAGTGGCCTCTGGAGGATGGCGGTCACTGGGCTGTCAAGGGGAACAGGCCAAGGCATGAAACCTATTCCCATCTGGAGTGTCCCAGCCCCAGTAACCTACTGCAGGAACAGGACACATTTCTGTCAAAAGCCTTTGGGTTCCGAGATTCCTTTCTGAGTCTCTGGGATCATGGCAGTTAAGCAGTTCGATTAGGAACCAGAGAGGCCATGCCTCCAATTTTATAGCTGAGCCGGAGGTGGTTTGTGGGTGTGTCTCCCATATACCTAACTTTTGGCCATTTACTTTCTTGGTAAACTTTGCCCTCAGTTTTTGGGGTCTGGCCAAAGGCACAGCAGCAATTTTGGGGTATCTGAAAGTCTGACGGTGCCATCAGGCTGCTGATGCACTTGCCTCACAGGTACAGATTGACCTGCTGGTGGCACCATACCCCCTATTTTCCCATTTTAGACCCTTTTGAAACAGGTTAGTTTTACCCTACTGATGATGTGTTGTTGCCATGGTAATCCTGCTCAGTACGAGAGGAACCGCTGGTTCAGACATTTGGTGTATGTGCTTGGCTGAGGAGCCAATGTGGCAAAGCTACCATCTGTGGGATTATGACTGAATGCCTTTAAGTCAGAATCCTGCCCAGGCAGAACAATACAGCAGTGTCGCGGGAGCCCCAGCTAGTCAGACCTCCGCCATCCCCACCAGCGGGTCATGCCTTCCCTGGCATGTCCCCTGCCACGTATTGGGACCAGGATCCAGTGCGGAGAGCCACTCGTCTTGGGAACCAGGACGTGGCTGGAACGGCGGCCGCCCCTTGCCCGTCATACAACACAAGTTTGTGGGGCACCTGGTGCTAAACTATTCATAGATGACCTGCTTTTTCTTGGGCTGGAACGACAGCACAGAGGTAGGGTGTTTGCCTTACAAGCGGCCAACTTGGCCGACCTGAGTTCGATTCCTCCGCCTCTCTCGGAAAGCCCAGCAAGCTACTGAGAGTATCTTGCCTGCACGACAAAGCCTGGCAAGCTACCCATGACTTATCTGATATTTCAAAAACAGTAACAACAAGTCTCACAATTTGTTGTGAGATGTTACTGGTGCCCGCTCGAGCAAATCGATGAACAACGGGAGGTCAGTGCTACAGTGCTACTATTTTTCCGGATGGCTGCATAGTATTACATTGTGTTGATGTACCAGTTTCTTAATCCAGTCACCTACTATAGGGCACTTGGTTAATTTTCAGACTCTGACTATTGTGAATAGTGCTACGTGAACAAAGAAATGCAGAGAGAGAGAGAGGGAGAGAGGGAAGGAGGCAGAGGCATGTGGGGGTTGGAGGATGATGGGAGGGAACCCAGAAACATTGGTACCGGGAAATATATACTTGTGGAGGGATGAGTGTTGAAATACTGTATGACTGAAATCCAATCATGAACAGCTTTGTAAGGGTCTGTCTCATAGTGATTCAATTAAAAAGTTAAACAAACAAACAAAGAAGTGCAGATGGAGTTTCAACTGTCTGATTTTGGCCTCCCAGGGTATATTCCCAGAAGTGGTATTGCTGGGTCAAATGGGAGCTCAAAATATTTTAACAGGGAACTATGGGAAAGACAGATCTTTATGCAAAGATTATGTTGTTAGTTTGCTATTGGAATTTCAGATTTCTAGGAAGATGCTTATGCAGTTGTGGTAATTGTGCAGGTGTGAAGCTTTGCGTCTCCTTTTTTTTCTTTTTCCTATTCTTTTTTTTTGGGGGGGGGGTCACATCCATCTAGCTCTGCACTCAGGAATTACTCCTGGTGGTGCTCGGGAGACCATACAGGATTCTGGGAATCAAACCCGGGTCGACAACGTGCAAGGCAAATGCCCTACCTGCTGTGCTATCACTCCAGCCACTTTGTCTCCTTTTCTTAACTCATGCACAGTGCTGTGATCCTGATGAACTGGTCAGTCCTGCAGTATAGAAGTATCTAGTTTAGTGCCCTTCTAATTAAAGGGGAAAATCATGGAAATATAAGGTGCCCTTTAAATTGCGCAGAAAGTAAATATCCATGAGGTAGGAATAAATTATGCTTATCCAAGGTAGACAGGTGATTCTTAGACAAATATTGTGAAGAGTTAAACAGATATATCTAGAATGTACATATTTAATCAATAAAATTTGAAAAAATGTGCTCACTTGCATAAAAATCAGGGCTTCTAAATATATTTAAATATTTACTCTCAAGTCTTTAATCAGACAAACCTTGAGGGATAGAAATGATTATGGACTAAGTTTTAGAATCCACTCATTTTAAAACCATAAAGACCACTGGAAAAATGAAAAGCATCTTTGAAATTACCATGTAACTTCCTGGGAAAAAAGTAATTTGTTGAAACCATCTAATTTGTATAACATTTTTAAAATGTTGGTGCCAATATTGTGAGAGGTACCTTCTAACACAAAAATGCATAATGTGGGGAAGTGCCTATGATTCCATTTCTAACTGAATATATCCAAGTGCTCATAAGAGATAACACTGGATCAGTAGAGTGAGCAGAATAGATTGTGTAAAAATGTCCTCCTCAAAGAACTCTAAATGACGATTACAGTACTAGAAATAACTGCAAGCAGGAAGAGTTAATTTTAGAAAGATTTTATCAATGATGTTTTTCAGATTTTCTGTTGTTCTACGCAGATGAGTTCTTTGAAAACCAGAAATTAGCTGTCAGAGTCTAATGTAAAAGAATAATTACCATTTTACAATGAGAGGAGTGTACTCATTATTTGATCCCCCAAGTCAGACTCTTTTATGGAGGTTTTATTTATCAGCCAAACTTAACAAATTCTGAAACTGAATATTTTTATAACTATTGTTCCTATGTCTAGGGGTCACACAACTTGGGATATGAATCAGAAGTAGCACCTGTAATTCGGAATCACAGTGGTCATTCAGTGATGTGGGCCTGGGTCAAGGATAGAATTTGAAGACTCGTGTGTACAAGTCAGATATTAGAATTGAATGAATTTAATAAATTTATTAAATGACATGGTCAAATCCAGATATGTATAGATTGAAATTCTAGCCTCTGAGTAGTTTGTCATAATTTTGTATAATCCTTTAACTTTGTTTAAACCTCTTCCAATAATCCATTGATTGTCATTTTTCCCTCATAGAAATCACTCACTCAATAAATATTTATTAAATGTCCTTTATTTTCAAATTAAATGTTATTTTTCTCTCACAAATATGTTAAACTTTCCAGTTTCAGTGTATTCTACAATTGCCACCCAGATACCCCTTTAGGGTCAATGAAGTGTTTCATCCACTACTAAAGTATTGGTAGCTGATTGGCAATTACCTCCTTCCTGGGGAATCTCCTGTGGTTGAAGGCTGCTGCCTCACTCCAGTATGCTTCTTCCCAGCACAACATATACTAAGCGACAGGACTGTAAGGAAGAACAAAATCTATAACAAATGTAACAATTTCAAGGGCACACACAGCTTCAGAGTCTACAGAATCAGTCAACAAATAACCAGAAGTGTTCTTATTTGGAATCAAAGAATTACAATTTGGATCATTTCAATTGAAAATTTAAAATGTGCCTGAGGGACAGAGGGACAAAGGGACAAATGTGTCAGAGGGACAAAGTCAGGAATTTTTACGGATTGAAAGGAGGAATATTTTATAAGTAGCACTACCCTCCAGTTGTTCATCGATTTGCTGGAGCTGGCACCAGTAACATCTCCATTATGAGACTTGTTACTGTTTTTGGCATATTAAATATGCCATGGAGAGCTTGCCAGGCTCTGCCATGCGGGCAGGATACTCTCGGTAGCTTGCCAGGCTCTTCGAGAGGGACAGAGGAATCAAACCCAGGTTAGCTGTGTGCAAGGCAAACACCCTACCCACTGTGCTATTGCTCCATATATAAGTAGCTAAAAAAATAGTTGATTCATGTTAATAAATGTAAACTATTACGGGGTGGGTGGTTAGGGTAGGCTCAACAGGGCCGAGGGTCAAACCCAGGTTCCCACATGCAATGCATGTGCACACCCATTAAGCTATCATTCTGGCTCAAAAGCCATAAACTGTTATTGCCTATAAATAATTGGATACTGATTCTCTACAATGGGTGGAAAAGAAGCTGATTCTATCCTTCAGCTTTAAGTGTCTAATTTTCAATTCCATTTGGATGACTTCTCAGACAAATTTTAGCTTGGTAGCTTTGTAAAATAGTTGCTTTTGGGCCACTCCAAAGATCTTTGACCCACTTCAAGAAGATAGGTAACAGTTTCTCTGTAATGAGGCCAAAGCTTCATACTGACAGTGACTTCACAGTTGTTAGCTTTGTTAATAACAGTTCACTTATTCACTCTGTGTTTCAGTGATGGTTTTTCCAGTAAACATTCACTTCCCTTTTTGAATCATCATCTTGTTTTTCCAATGAATCCACCCTAAGATATGATAAGCCAGGGGACATCACCTGTTAGCATGATCCTTCACAATCCCATTTATTATTTTAGTCATACCTTTGTATCTATATTTTTGCTTGCCAAAATATTATTTATCAGGGGCAACTGTAAAATCTTATCATGCAGAAGGTTGTATGTTTACGGGCTCACTGGATGACACTGTCTCAGCGCCTGCGTTCGGTGCTCTTGAGCCTCTGTGTGTGGCCTGGATCGGAACGGCTGTTGGCCAAGGACAGACGGAAGAAGAAACGAGGGCCAGGCCGGTCTATATCAATAGTAGTTTATTCCAATCCTCTTCACTCCTGTCTTTCTCTGCCTCCTTCTCTCCTGGGCCCCAATCTTGGAACCTCTCTCCTTCTGGCTCTGACTCTGTATCTCTGGAGCCCGAGCTCTCTCGCTTCTGACTCCCTTCTCCCAGCTTACGTCTTAGTTTATATAGCAGTCACATAAGGTGGTGACATAAAGGTGGGTTGAATACTGACGAATCAACAAAGAGAGGTAAGACCACTCCTCCAGGAGATTAACTCAAGGTTAAAATCTCATCTACAGAGATTATTTCAGATTACTAGGAGATCCGCCCAAGGGTGGGATCCCAACAAGGGTATGTTCTCCCCTCAGTTAGTAATCTACTTAAATAGTTGTAATAAATCTACTTCTAATATTTCTAGCAATGTCATTCTGTATGAGCACAGTAAGAGATATAAATTTAGTTTGGTTCTTCCTGAGAACATCTCACTATACATTTCGCAGTCCTCAGGCCAGGTTAATCTTCCTAGCTCCAGCAGGGTCCTAGTCTCGTCATTACTTACTTTTGGATCATGACAGCATTTGTCCATGATCATGCCCTCAACTTATAGTTGAGTATTGTGGCTCTTTGGCCTGGCCCATTTCGATGCCAGGGTAGCTCACTGCTTGCCCTGGGTCCATTCAGTCCCTCGTCGGGACCCTGCTTTTGGGGTGCTAGGAACTAAGGGCAACTGAGTCATGAAATCAGATTCCCAGGAGTAAATATTATTTGGAGTCAATCAACTCCCAAGTTACAAAGCATAATATTAATTGTCTTCCTGTGTCCACACAGAAAGGACATTGCTTACAATACAAGTTCAGTGTCCTTAGATGGGTGTGACCTGACAAACCTAAGCTACCTGAGGAAGGACAAAAGAGTGTTAACCCAAAGGCAACCATTATTTTAAAAAATATATTTGCTAGCTATATAATTTTGAAATAGTTATTGTGGCAGATAAATGATTCTTCATCTCCAGATTAGGTTTAAAGTGATGAAGTTATTGTTTGGTACAGTTGTCATTAGAAAAAGAAAATAACTTACTGGTTTAGCAAAAATACTTTCACTTGACCTTTCCACCGAACCAACTTTATATTCTTGTTATTTAAGTATACTTTGTTGTATTTTTACTATTTAGGAGAGAAAACACTGAAAATTAACAAACCAGTCATCTGAGCATCTTTATTTGTAATACAGATAAGCTGCTTTCCTCAAGGCTCTGCTTTTGCACCTTCTAAGTTCAGACTGTGAAGTAGGTGAAAGTTTCCTAACTAAAGAGACACACGTTTCTGGGGCCACTTTTTGATTTGTAACCTATGGTTCCACTGGGATTCCAAAGCCAGTTCCCTTATATTTTTGAAATGCACTTAAAAACTGACGATCAAGCACATTTCAAAAGTAGTAGTTGAAAATGTTCCCCTATTGCTTCATTTCCCTATTTTTTTAAATTTTCTTTTCCTATTTCTTTACATGTAATGTTTATTTAGACTTTTCTTCTTATAGATGGGGTCATGTATTGCTATTAACTTTCCACTTTACGCTGCTGTTTTGGCTGTATCCAACTAGATCTGATAGCTTCATCTCTTCATTTTTGTTGGTAAATAATTTTTAAATTTCTTTTTTGATTTCTTCATTTACCAAAAATTTGTACAGAGGTATGTGATTTAGTCTCCACATCTTTGGACTTTATTCTAGTTTCTTTTTTGCAGTTCAGTTCCAACTTCCTGAAAACTATAGTAAGAAAATATGCTTGATATGATTTTGATTTGCCTGAATATTTTTTGTGTCCAAGCAAAGGACTATCCTTATAATTTTCCATGCACAATTGAGAATGGATATCATTTTGAAATGATATACATTTATGTGTACGTCTCTTGAGTCTATCTTGTCATTCACATTACCTAAGGTCAACACTTCCTTGTTAACTTTCCGTTTAGCTGATCTACCGGAAGCTATAAGTGATTTTGTTAAAATTTCCTGGTAATATTTTGCCCTTGCATTTATCTTACTTTCAATCTGTGTTTTATATATTTAGGTTTTTTAAGTTCTCAGCTATTATATCCTTAAGTAGGCGCTCTGATCTGTTTTTTCTTCACTTTTTTTTGGCATGCTCATGATCTATGTTTCCTTTACTAATTAAACTTAGTAGTTCTTTTTGTTTAGTTTTGTTTGGGGGCACCACCCAGCAGTACTAAGGGCTTGCTCCTATCTCTCCACCTTCCTTGAACTTGATAGTCCTTGAATTATTTCTCATTATTTTTTCTAATTCTCTCTTATGTCACTTTATCTTCAACTTTACTTGGTCTTTAGATTGCATAATTGAGATTGTTAAACTTTCCATCAAAGTTTTATTTTGTTATTTTTTAAATGCAATCTATGCTTAGAATTTCTTTGAACATCAATCTCTTTGAAGAACACCTGCTGTCCCTGCATTTATTTTCTATTCTACTAATAGTTCATTCTATGTTAACATGCATTTGAAGTATCTCACTAATTTTCATAATAGTTTGTGAATATTTAAAATTCATTATGTTGGACTTCTCATTTCCATATTGTTAACTTGATTTCTGAGGGGTTTCTTTTCTAATTCATTTGGCTACAATATTTAGCTTTTTGTGGCATTGAATTTATTTTTCATAACAGGTTGTTGTGGCTATGGTTTTCAAGATGTGTCTTTTGTTTCCCAAAATGTATGGGGAGAGAGGTCAGTGTGGGTTTCCTTGAGTCACTGTTCTAAGTCAGAGTACCAGCCCCAGTATAATAGGTCCTTTCCCTTTCCTCTATGATCACACACATTCTCTCTCTAAGTTCAGTATCTGTGGTCCCAGGTCTCTCATCTAATGCACATATAGTGCTGCTGACTGCCATTGGTGTCTTACATTAGAAACAGACTGTTATAGATTTCCAAGGAGACAGAGGCTTAGCATGGCATGCTCTATTTAATCTGGTTTAAAGTCTTGACACAGCATCCAGCCAAAGCAGCTTCAGAAATCTGTCTCTTCTGAGTGAAATGAGTCATAAGAAGAGGAACAGACATAGAATGACTGCACTCATTTATGGGATATAAAAAACCCATAACATGAGACTAATATCCAAGGATAGAAAAAACAGGGGCCAGGAGAACTGGCCTACAGTTGGAAGCATATCACAAGTATGTGGAGGGGTGGAGGGCAGTTAGGATAGAGAAGGGACCACTGTTACAGTAATAGTTGGAAACAGTTCTTCTGGACAAGAATTGAGTCCTGAAAGTAGTTAAAAGGAAATACATGATAATCTTTCAGGATCTGTATTCAGTATCAGTATCTGCCCAAACGGAGGGGTGGGGGAGGAGAGAGGAAGAGATGGGGGGAGAAAAAGAAGGGGGGTAAAATAAGAGAGGAGAGAGAGAATAGAGAGAGGGGGAGAGAGAGGAGAGAGAGGAAAAAGAAGAAAGAAGAGAGAGAAAAGAGAGGATAAAGAGAGTGAGAGTGAGAGAGAGAGGAAAAATACCCACTGGAAAAGCAGGTGGGGTGGGTGGGAGAGTAACTGGGGACAGTGGTGCTGGGAAATGTACACTGGTGAAGGGACAGACATTGGAACACTCTATGACTGAAATACAATTATGATCAGCTTTGTAACTATTTCATGGTGATTTAATTAAAACATAAATATGTGAAAATATTTCTGAATAGGGACTGGAAAGAGTATACTGATTTGCCTGCCTTGCATAGAGTTGACCCAGTTTCAATTCCACATCCCAAATCATCTATTGAGCATTGCCAGAAATAATTCCTCAGTGCGAAGCCAGGCGTAATCCCTGAACAAAAAACAAAAAGCCCCCAAGTGTTCTAAATAGGATACCGGTAACATAACAAGGGAAAGCATAAGTAAAATGACATGTTTTTTTCTGTTTTAGAGGGAAGAAGTAAAAATTTTGGCTGAGAGAGATGTCTGATTCATGAGTTAGCACTTAAAGGAATTCAGAATAACCCCAAATAATTCAGAAATAATAATGGAACATTTAACATTATCTACTGAAACACATCAATAAAAGCATCAAATATTCTTTTTAAAAGCCAGGGATAAAATTTAAAAGTCAACATAGCAATATAACATTCATTAATGACGGGGTATTTTTCTTCCCATCTATTGCCTGTAACCTGCACTAGGCATTCAAAAGTGAGAATGATAAAATCTTAAACAGAATGATTCCTTTTGTATAGCCATAAACAAATCTCTTGCTGGTCTACATCTTGCTGTTAATCCAGATTTTGTATAAAGGAAGAAAACAATCTGGATTCCTTTTCTGAAAGATTTGACCTGTAGTCTAAACCAAGGCACAAACACACTGCTCTCAGGGACACTAAATAAATTCAGAACTGCATAAAACTGTTATGAAACTATTTACTCAAGAAAAACCCTTGCTTGTGTTTTCTGATTTGCCCCAGGTTTAGTTACAAGAATAACAGCCTTTGTTTTTGAGATGCATTATTTAAAAAAAGGCAAATGCAACAATAATCTTAGACCTAATGAAAATGATGACATTTACTGGAAAGAAAAGGAGGGGACAGGAGGACAAAGGGGAGGGTCTGTTGGTAGGTTGGCACTAGAATTTAAGAATCAGATGTTACCAGGATGTTAACAAAAAGGGAATACTTCGGAGAATATAAATTTTCAGAGTTGGCAATTCCTGACATGAGATAAGCATTGATTCTAAGCTATCATTTTTGATTCTCTAGGTAAGACAAAGTTGCAGGGCATATAACATACTCTCTGAACAGGAAAATCACCCTTTGCATAGCAGCCAATTTCCTACTTCTTATTTTTTGATTTGCACATATAGACTTTTGGGTCACTTAATGCACTGCTTCATGAAATTTCTTAACAGAAAGGGGAGGTGAAAAGCTTTACCTCACTCTTCATCCTGGATTATACACAAAATGTGAAGTCAGCACTTTTCTCAGGAATCATTCTGAGATGTTTGTTGTTCTCTCAAGGTTTAAGAGCCTACTACAAGATATTAGTTGTAGGGGTCGTAGCTCAGCCCCAAAGGAAAACTCTATTCAAGAGTGCAAGAAATCACCATGGTGCAGAAGTGGGACATCAGACACCACCTATTTCCTTGTCTACCCAAGCTTGACCAGAGCCCTGACACTGCTCTAGGGTCTAGTGTCAAGCAACTGCCACGTTAGCACAGTTGGGTTAAATGATGAGAGTCAGCAGGCTCTGTTTTGGGAAAAACATTTAGAGATTTTAAATGGTTTTACTCTGTACTGACTGTTTGATCTCTCTCTCTCTCTCTCTCTCTCTTCTTTGAGTTTATTGAATCACCATGAGATAGTTACAAGCTGTCATGTTTGGGTTTCAATCACACAATGATCAAACACCCATCTCTCCTCCAGTACACATTCCCCACCACCAATCTCCCCAGTATACCATCCCTTCCCCACCCTCCTCCTGCCTGCATGGCAGACAATATCCCCATATTCTCGCTCTACTTTTGGGCATTATGGTTTGCAATACAGACACTGAGAGGTAATTATGTTTGGTCCTTTATCTACTTTCAGCACATATCTCCCATCCTGACCTCAAGACTGTTTGTTTGTCTTCTCTGTCTCAGGTTCTATACTGTATTTCATTTTGGTTTGGGGCCACACCTAGTTGTGCTCAGGGTGCCATTTGCCAGGTACTAAACCAGGGTCTGCTTTGATCAATGCAAATACCGTATCTTATTCAGTATTTCTCTGGAATGGCTTTCACATTTTAAAATAGGAGTTAAGTGGTACTGTAGAAAGATTAAGTGAAAGCCATATTTTATAATGTAACCCAGAACATGGAACATAGTATATATATATTTATATAAATCCTATTTCTTTGTATCTTCATTGAAGAAGTAACTTCTATAGTTCTTCTTTTTTGGGGGGTCATACCCAGCGATGCACAGGAGTTACTCCTGGCAGTGTTTGGGGGACCATATGGGATGCTGGGAATCAAACCCAGGTCAGCTGCGTGCAAGGCTAATCCTACCTGCTGTGCTATTGCTCCAACCCTGTAGTTCTTATTCAATACAAATTTTCTTTTTTTTTAACAGAACCTACTTGGGGGTTATGGGGCCACTTCTGGTTCTCTCTGCTGCTGGGTCTGTGCTCCAACGCAGTGATGCAGTGTTTGGCCTGGTGCAGTGTTCAGAGGCCATGAGGTTGGGCCTGATATGCATTCTGGAGCATATAGTGGGCCAGGGATGAAATTCAGCCTTTCCCATGCAAGGAATGTACACCATCCCTTTCAACTATCTTCCTGGCCTTTCTCAATTATCATGATTACAGATTATACAAATGAAAAACACTTAAGACCAACATAGAATTTTGTTGTTGATGCTGACAGATATGTAAGATGAAACACTCTTCAGTGTATGGTAACTCAACTCACTTACTTTTCAGTTCAGCAACACTGGGCAGAGTTTGAGTAACAAGCCACCTTGAATCTGATTTACTTCATTCAACACCGAGCTTTAAATTCATTCTCTGGGGTGATTTCATGATGGTTTGGCTATGCCTTCCCTAAATGACTTTTGATAAGCCAGTTTCAGTTTCATTTACTTCCAAAAAATAGGAAAAAACTTTCCATTTAAAGTAGCACATTTCTCTTTTCCTAGAAATAGTTATAAAGTGGAACTAAATGGAAAGAAATATAGAAATAAATCCCAAACTGCTGAGAAAATGCAACTATTCAACTATTTTTTTTTCTGATGAAGAGCTGCTAGTGCAAAGGCTGTCTCAGATCATATAGAATTTTAATCACCAAGAGCCTCCAAAGCAGTAAATAAAGGGAAATAGTTCCAGTTCCCTGTTTCTACATTGATATCTATTATTCTAGTGGCTCTCTGAAAAGCATATTTGTAAATAAATATAAAAGCCTGAGACAGATGAAAAATTAACACCTTAACCATACCAATCCTTTACTCTATAACATTTGCCCCTTAACCTGGTTGTGAATTTTAATTTTCAGTAAATGATTTATTTTCAGACCTTACATTTCCAAAAGTGCACAGAGTACAAATATCCCATGATAAAATGTTTTTTCCTAAACTAAATATGAACATGCTTATGATCAATAATACTGCTCACAAACAAAACCTTCTAACTGGCACACCCTAGTAAAATCATTGATCAGTTTCAGGGAGTACATATTTGGTCTGATTACATTTTCCAGAAAATTGGCATTTAATATTTAATCCCTAAGTCTTTTATTGTATTTACAGTGTAGCTTTTTTTAGGTACATCACATTTACCAGCCTTATGAATTAACATGCTAAATACTAGCTAACTTCTTAATAATTCAGTTGCTAATGTACAAATAGTTACAAAGTTTTAGAGTAGGTAAGAAACTCAGGAATGAATCCACTCTCAGGCCCATTCCATATTTTACACTTGAACTTTAAAGACAGTTAGTGGTCAAAAAGGAGGATGATAGGGGATCCTCAACATTCCAAATTTCAGTGTGATTTTTCTCTATGCAACAATTGCCAATTTTATAGGAATTGTGGAACTTGTTACTTTTCTTGCTTGGCATAGTCTTCCTTTAGATTCACATAATCCTCACTATTATGAATATCAGGGCTTTTGTTTAGTTTTGTTTTTGTTTCTATTGCCTCCTTTTCCAGTAAGGTCCTACCCGGCTGGCTTTAAATACCTTACCCTGGTTGGGTAAGGGTTTAAAATCTATAACCCTTTACTATGGCATTACTTTCACAGTTTTATCTGCTATCACATTTTAACAGCCACATATGCAATCTAGGCAATTTTATTTATAGTAGTATTCCTCTAACCAGAATATTAACTCGGCGATAATAATTTTATTTATTGTGTTCATGACAGTGCTCACTGACAAAGCACTTCCTGCCAAATAGGTCCTCAGAGAATTTTTGCTAAATAAATCGTGTATTTGGTTTGATTTCCAAATAATGTGTGTGTTATATTGTTCATTAATGGAAGTCTCTGGATTATTTTATGTTCATGTTGGTAAAGGTTAAAGAATTTTTTGTTAAGTAAATACCTTTTACTAAAAAAAGGAAAACTGTTTTAACTGGTTAACCTGTATCGTAATATCATAAAGTCAATTCAATTACTTTTATCTGATGCTATAAAAATGTTGCATTTGCAAATATGTTTACAATAAACTACTAAAAGTACTATTATGTCAATAATGAAACAATTTTTGGATTAAAAGGATCACTATTACTGTCACCCCGTTGTTTGTTGATTTACTCGAGTGGCCGCCAGTAAGTCTCTATTTGTCCCAGCCCTGAGATTTTTAGCAGCCTCTCCTTACTCGGTACTAAAAGGGTAACTTCATTAAAAGGGAAAAAAAACTCTAAATGTACCCAGTGATTGTAATGGAATGTCAAGTAGTCTTGCTTGTTCAATAGGAAGATGATGCAGCCACTTTGAAACTACATTAGTGAGAATCAACAACAGTTTGTAGCACTGTAGCACTGTCCTCTCGTTGTTCAATGATTTGCTTGAGCAGGCCCAGTAATGTCTCCATTGTGAGACTTGTTGTTACTGTTTTTGGCATATCGAATACATCATGGGTAGCTTTCCAGGCTTTGTCGTGCAGGTGAGATACTCTCGGTAGCTTGCCAGGCTCTCCAAGAGGAATGTTTGTAAAAGAACTATTTATAAAAAGCCTAGAGGTTTCAAAGTCCTTTAAAAGAAATCTTCATGAAGATATATATGAAAGAGATTCCAAACAGTGAATTTCAAAGGAGGGTGAGTCTTTTAGAAAACTGTCTGAAAATAGTGAAAAATATAGTGAATGTTTAGATGTTCTTTGCAGTATTTTTGGGAGGTGAGGAGATGAGTTATACTTGACAGCTTTCAAAGGATACTCCTGACTCTATGCTTGGGCGTCACTCCTGGCAATAAATGATGCAAGGGATCAAACTCAAATTTGCCACATGCAAGGCAAATATCTTAACCCATGCATGATTTCCTTGGTCCTGGTTTTTGCAATATGATAAAAATAACTGAAAGTTATCTAACAATTTATCAAAATTGAAATAAATAAACCACTAACTGAAAAATTCTGCTTCAACTAAAATGATGACTATAAAGATTATACAATAACTTAGAAAATGACCTGAAATAACAGTATGTTCTCTTCAGATCTGAAACTATGTGCAGTGGCTGTAGTCATGTGAAACACTGCATAGGAACAAATTCAAATGTGCCACTATGAGTAATAAATCATTTTATTTATTTTACAATTTTATAATAATGCTAAAGTATAGTGAAAATATAGTGATCATGAAACAGAGGTGGTAGCAGATTGCCTAATGTATTTAAGGAAAAATTAATTCAGATATAAGATAACTACTGACATTTCAAACTGACATATGAAAGGGATTTCCAAAATTGTGTGTGTGTGAATTTCTGAGAGAGTAATAGCTGCAACACCTTCACACAGAATATCTTTTTGCCAAATAAGGTTTTTTTCAAAAAATTTTTTTCCTACTGGAGATTCATGATGTTACTATTTTTTTTTACAGGAATTATCTCTTTTATTTTATTTTTTTTTGTTGTGCTTGGGTTTTTATTATACAATGATCAACTATTAAAGACTTAAAAATTCTGGTATTAATGTGCCAATGTGGCTTGGCGCAAGTCTTAGGCAACCGTAAGTGAACGTCCAAGATCACAAAGCAGTGCAGAGAAGCGATAAAGGAAGACCTCAAAGAGAGAAAAGAAGCAGTGCTGGCAGATGCGGCAGAAGCTGGGAAAAGCATTCACAATGCCTGCCTGTCCTTTGCCAACTACAAGACCAAGATGACTACCCTCCTATGTCCTGATGGATCTATCACATCTTCCAGAAGGGCAATAGAGATTATCCATGACTTCTATTCAGATATCTTCGATAGCCACATCCACCTACCCACATACCAAATTAAACAGGATGGATATGTCGTTCCCAACATTCTCCTTCCTAATCCCGACATGCCATTTTATCGGTAAAGAAGCGAGCAGCACCCAGCCCAGACAAAGACAGACCCGAACACCTGAAGAACCTGCCACCAGTTCTCATCAATATACTGGCTCAGTACTTCACATGCTACCTGTCTGAATGGAAGATTCCATCTCAATGGAAAACCAGCAGGACTGTACACTGTACAAGAAGGGAGATATCCACAACATTGGCAACTATCGCCTGATCTGCCTTTGTCTGTCATTTACAAGCTGTTCACTTGAGTCAGCATGAATAGGATCGGCAGAACACTAGATGAAGAACAAACATGCAAGCAAGTCGGGTTCCGCAAGGATTCAGCACCATCGACCATATCCACACAATAACCAAGCTCATTGAGGTTTCTCAGAAGTGCAAGATGCTGCTCTGTCTAGCATTCATTGAGTTAAAGAAGGCCTTTGATTTTGTTGAAATGGAAGCAGTCATCGAAGCCCTAGTAAAAACAGGGTGTTCAAACTCAATACATCAGGATTCTCCATGAGCTGTAATCCGGGATTCACTACCAGTATCTCACCATTCTACAAATAAATGATCATCGATGTCAAGAGAGGGGGTCGGCAGGGTGATACCATTTCACCGAAACTCTTCAGTGCCATCATGTGATGACTGGAATGGGAAGAAATGGGAGTGAAGATAGACAGTTGGCAGCTACATCATCTCCGCTTTGCTGATGACATCTTTTTCATAATACCAAACATCAGCCAAGTGGCACAAATACTGGCTGACTTCGACTGTGAGTGTGGAAAGGTCAGACTACAGCTGAATCTCTGGACACAATGTTTATGAGAAATGGTCTCATTCCTGACATTCCATTCACTCTCGACAGAATGACCATCTTTGAATGCAACAGTTATGAGTACCTAGGTCGAGAAGTCAACATGACGAATGACCTAGCACCTGAGTTGCGCAGGAGGAAGAGAGTGGCTTGGACCACTTCAAGAATGGTGAAGAAATAGCTAAGAGGACAAAGAACCTCCGGCTCTGGGCACCTATCTTTGATTCCACTGTTCTTCCTGCATTAACATACGCCTCAGTAACCTGGGCCCTAAGAAAACAGGATGAGAATGCTATTTGGGTCTCCCAAAGAGGAATCGAAAGAGCCATGCTTGGAGTATCATGCTTCATTCAAGTGAGAGAAGGAATCCGGAGTTCTGACCTCCGTTGATGGTCAAGAATCAGGGATGCTGTCTCATTTGCCAAGGCATCGAAAATCAGATGGACTGGACACGTAATGAGATTTGGAGACAACTGCTGGACTAGAGCCATTAAAGACTGGATTCCAAGGAACATCAAAAGATGGCATGGCCTCCCACCTATGAGATGGTCAGACTTCTTCATGAAGACCCTGAACGATTGGTTTGAGGCTTTTTGTGTTCCTGGAGCGAGCAGACGCCATTGGACTACACTAGCATGAGACAGCGATGAATGGAGATGTTACTGGTGTCTGCTCGAGCAAATCGATGAGTAAAGGGATCTCAAGTGATCAAGTGAGTGAAATTAATTATACACCATTTTCTTCAGTCACTTGACTAAGATCTATATGAAACCTAGTCTACCTAAAACAGACCACAGTTTTTGTTTCAAGGTTGAATAATGTGGTACAGATTACTTTATCCTTGAAGACTATGTAAAACTAGAGTTAGAATTATAGACTTAAATATTATTGATGGTATTAGATTGCAAAAAAGAAATTTTCCTTGAAAAAATGAAACGTCCAAATCAAAGCCTGTGCATAGAGACATTTAAGAGCATTTTCATTTTTTTTTTTCATTTCATCATCCTGTTAATCGTCGATTGCCTCGAGCAGGCCCCAGTAACATCTCTTTCATCCTAGCCCTGAGATTATATTCACGGCTCTTTAGGAGAATGAGACCCATCATTGTTACTGGTATTTGGCATATTTGGTACGCCACGGGGAGTTTGCCAGACTCTGCCCTGTGGGCAGGCTACATTCGATAGCCTGCAAGTTTGTCCAAAGTAGGGATGAGATAATAAGATGTCATAAAGAAAAGTTCTGATAAGATGTCGCGTGGCCGCATTTGCGGCCGCGCGGTACCGGGATCTGTATTTTATAGTCTCCGAGTCTTGGCCGCTGATGGGATTACACGGCGCCAGGGGGCCAGGTGGTGGGTGTGACCCCCGCCTACTGGAATTTGGAGGATCTGGGTGGAAGATGCTCGACTCCAATTCGAGTAGGCTTGGAGGTCTCGGCCCCGGAACCCGCGTGGCTTTGTCCCTCTGCCAGTACCTTCATGTGTGCGGAGAGTGGTCTCAGCATGGTGGTGGCTGGTCCTGGAGGTCTTCGGCTGCCGGAGCCCCGGTCGGGGCGGGGAGGAAAGCTCGACCCGCTCCCCTCCAAGGGGTCCCGGCGAGGGACACCCAGGCACGGGGGCAAAAGACTGCACTGTTCTCGTCCGGGATCTGGATTTTATAGTCTCTGAGTCTTGGCCGCTGATGGGATTACACGGCGCCAGGGGGCCAGGTGGTGGCCATTTAAGAGCAGGGATGAGTTAATTCTAGTGGCAGATAATCATGTCACAGTGTGGGGAAATGAGTTATATGGAAGTCAATGTCTTAGGGATCATATAATGGAAAAAGGAAGTACTAGGAATGTTCCTGAGCCTGTGTACTCTAATCATGCTCTGAAGTCGAAACTGTTAGTTTTATACATTTTCAGGATTTTTCTCAGTAGATTAATAGCATGTGTAGAATTTTTTAAATTATGATATATAAGAAGAATGAGTGTGTCATAAAGGATGAGAGAAATCACACACCCAAAACAGATGTAGGGTACCCAGAGCAGAGAGTTTTGGACTGCAGTTAATATAGCAGGTAAGGCTTCCTTGGTGTTTAGTACATTTTAAAAATTTATTTTTAATGACCAAAAATGTGAATGAATCAATGAATGAACATTCTTATTCTCTGCAGCAAGAGTGTTTTCAACCACCAGTCCCTGAACCAGTGCCAATCTGCATATATAGAAAAGGTGAAACCACTGCTTTGCCACCTAGGTTGTAACTGTGGGTTTGTGAATGACAAAGGACCTAATTAGACAGGGTTAAGCAAAGGTTTCTCATAAGAATGTTGAGTATACAGAGAAATTTAAATTCTCAATCTACAGCTCTAGTTGGAAAAATGTTAAATGGTTTCTAACACTTGAAATTCTTTTGAGTGATAGCAACGGGTGCCCACATGAGTGACTAGGCAAGACAGGATGCCTGCATCTTTAGAAGTGTGTCAGCAGTGGGACTCAAACTGTAACCTAGGATCTGCACAAATACGTGTCCCCTTCTACCCCAGGTATACCAGTGGTGGGGGGCATGACCTCCCGGCAGAGGCAGCTGGTCACGAGGCCCCCAGTTAATATCCCCTTTCATAGTGCATTGGACCCATATCTCAGCTTCTTAGATTGAACTCTTACATGGGCTGCCTGGCTACCCAACCGCATTAGGTCAATAGTCTAATAATTCCAATCAAAATACCCTTCAAACTCACCAAAATAATGGTTAACACAAAAATTTATACAACTACAATCTAAAATAACACTCCCTGAATAGCACTAGAGTCCCCACATAAATCGCACAGGAGCACCAAAGAGGAAGGTAATATCCTCAAAAGAAAAAGAGCAGACCAACATCTACCAAGCTCACCCAGAGAGGCCTCCCTGGAAGTGAGAGGGGGACACTTATGGTGAACTGGAAGGATCCACCTCCAGACTACCACAGCATCAGAGGGAAACAGCACAAATAGATGAAGAAAAGAGCCCAGATGCCTCAACAAGGAATACTCACATATGTAATCTCTCTGATAAAGAATTTAGAGATAAAATGGTGAGGATATTTAATGAGCTCAAAGAAACAGTACAACAGACAGCCAATAAAATACAGGAGGATATGAAAGAAATAGTGGAATGGACAACCAATAAAATGCAGGAGGAAATAACAGTAAAATAAGAAAACTACAAACAGAAATGTCACTAATAAAAAATTCAGTACATGAAACAAAAAACTCAGTGAGTGCCATCAACAGTAGAATGACAATAGTCAAACACAGAATCAGTGAGCTTGAAGATGTGCTACAGAATGCATAGAGGCAACAACAAAAGATGGGAAAATACTTAGAAATAGTTCAAGAGTGGGTAGGAGACTGTATGTGATGAATTCATGAGGAACAATATAAGACTTATTATAGTCCCAAGAGGCACAGGGAGACAACCCCAATGAGGGAGAAGCACTGTAGCACTGTCCTCCCATTGTTCATCGATTTGCTTGAGCGGCCACCAGTAATGTCTCACAACAAATTGTGAGACTTGTTGTTACTGTTTTTGCCACATCGAATATGTCATGGGGAGCTTGCCAGACTTTGCCATGTGGGCGAGATATTCTCAGTAGCTTGCTGGGCTCTCTGAGAGGGGAGGAGGAATCCAACCTGGGTCAGCCATATGCAAGGCAAAAGCCCTACCCTCTGTGTTATCACTCCAGCCCAATGAGGGAGTAATAGTTAAAAACATCATTGCTAAGAAGTTTCCTGGGACAGAGAACACAGGCATCCAGATCCAAGAAGCCTGAAGGGTAGCAGCTAAAAGAGACCCTAATGAACTCTAAGACATATCCAAATCAGAACGACAAATATCATAGCTAGAAATAAAATACTGAAAGCAGCAAGATCAAAGGAGGAAATCACATATAAAGGAATATCCCTTAAATTTACAGCAGACTTATCATATAAAACCAGCTGTACCTGCAGACAGTGGATATAGTGAAAAAATCCAATTAATTGAATGTCTCACCAAGAATACTTTATCCAGCTAGACTTTCATTCATATCTGAAGAAATAATACACTACTTTATGGATAAATAACAGCTCAGGGACGTTCACTGTATCACTGTCCTCCTGTTGTTCATCGATTTGCTCAAGCAGGCCCAGTAACATCTCCATTGGAGACTTTGTTGTTACTGTGTTTGGCATATTGAATACATCACGGGGAGCTTGCCAGGCTCTGCCATGGGGCGAGATACTCTCGGTAGCTTGCCGGGCTCTCCAAGAGGGGCAGAGGAATCGAACTTGGGTGGGCCATGTTGGCTGCGTGCAAGGCAAATGCCCTACCGCCGTGCTATTGCTCCAGCCCCAACAGCTCAGGGACGTTATAGACTCAAAACCAACTTTAAAAGAAGGACTGAAGGGGCTACTTTAAAACAAGACAAACCCTACAAACACAACAAACTACAGAAAGATAGCACAAAACCCAATTACAATAATCTCTCAATGTCAATGGTCTAAATGTACCAATTAAGAGACACAGAATGGCAACATGAATTAAAAAACTGAATCCAAGATTCTGCTGCCCACAAGAAACACATCTGAACAGTCAGCGCAAACACAGACTCAAAGTCAAAGACTGGAAACAATTCTTCAAGCCAACAAGTTCTTCAAAAAAAGCCGAAGTGACCAAAACTAGTATCTGACAACATAGGCTTCAGGCTGAAAAATATTAGAAGGGACAGCAAAGGCTGTTTCTTAATAATCAAGGGATATATATATATATATATATATATATATATATATCCGGAAGAAATTATACTCCTAAATATATACACACCCAATGAGTGGCTAGCAATATACTTAAACAACTGCTAGTAGAGTCCAAGGAGGACATTGGTGGCAACACAATAATTCATGGAGACTTCAACACCCCCTTGTCACCTCTTGATAGATCAATGAGACTAAAACTCAGCAAGAAATACTGCCAACGAAGGAAGAAATGGAAGAGAGAGGACTAACAGATATATACAGGGATTTTTATTCCCTCAAAGCTGAATATACATTCTTCTCCAATGAACATGAAAAATTTTCCAAGATAGACCACGTGCTGGGCCACAAAACATACCTTAATGAAACCAAGAAGACAGAAATTGTTATCAACTATCGTTCCGACCTCTATGCACTGAAAATAGAAGTTAACTATACACAGAATCAAAGAATTACATCAAGAAACTGGAAATTAAACAGCTCATTGCTGAACAACCAGTGGGTTAGAGAGGAAATCAAAGAAGAAATCAGTAGATTCCTGGAAACAAATGAGAATGAGGATATGAGCTACCAGAACTTGTGAGACACAACTAGTGTTAAGAGGAAAGTTATATATCTGCAAGTGTTCATCAAGAAGGAAGAAAGGGACCATATAAATAACTTGACTTCACAGCTTATGATCTTAGAAAATGACCAAAAAAAGGAACCCAAACTAGGCAGGAGGAAAGAAATAATAATACTTAGAGCAGATGTTGGTGAGCGAGCTGGAATTCCCACCCCCCACCAAAATCCAAAAGATCAATGAAACCAAAGTGGTTCTTTGAAAAAATAAACAAGATTGATAAATCACTATCAAGACTCACAGAGAAAGAGAACACTAATAAACTAAATTAGAAATAAAAAAGGGGACCCCAATAGTAACCAAGAAATTCAAAATATCATTAAAGATTATTTTGAGAGTCTGTATGCCATGAAGCAAAAGAACCTAGAAAAATTGCATGAATTCCTGGATTCCTTATAAACCTCCCAAGTGAACTAAAAAGACTTGAAATACCTGAATAGACCATAACTATAAAGGAAATTAAAACGCTAATCAGAAGTCTTTCCATAACCAAAAGCCCACATCCAGGTGGATTCACTAGTGAATTCTTCAAAACCTTTGAAGAGGATCTATTTCCAGTTCTTTTCAAGCCTTTGCAAGAAATTGTAGAAAGAGAAACACTCCCAAACAGTTTCTATGAGGCACATATCACTCTGATAAAAAAAAAAAAACAGAGAGAGACATCACAAAAAAGAAAATTACAGGCAGATAATTTGGATGCAAATATCATCAACAAAATATTAGCAAATTGAATCCAACAACTTGTCAAAGAGATTATGCAATATGATCGAATAGATTCATCCCAGGGAAGCAAGGATGGTTTAACATTGACAAGTCAATCAACATACCCATATCAATAAAAGAAAAGATAACAACCATGTGATTATATCCTTAGATATGCAGAGAAAGCATTTGACAAGATCCAGCACCCACATGCATTCAAGATGAAAACTCTCAACAAAATGGGGGTTGAAGGAACTTTCCTCAATATAGTCGAAGCCATATACCACAAGCCCCTAGCAAGCATGATTCTCAATGGGGAAAAACTAAAAAGCCTTCCCTCTAAGATCAGGGACAGGTGAAGTTTGCCTACTCTTGCCACTTCTATTCAATATAGGATTGGAAGTACTTGCCATAGCACTTAGGGAAGAAAAATATATTAAGGGCATCCAGATAGGAAAGGAAGAAGTCAAGCTCTCACTAATTGAAGATGACATGATACTTAGAGAACCCTTAAACATCCACCAAAAAGCTCCTAGATATAGGTTTGTATAGTCAAGTGGCTGTTTACAAAATCAATATCCAAAAGTCCATGGCTTTTCTATATGCAAATAACAAAAGAGAAGAAAGTGATATAAAAAAAGTCCTGTTCATAAGAGTGCCTCAGAAAATCAAGTACCTTGGAATCATCTTAACAAAGGAGATACGGGAGCTGTACAAAGAAAACTATAAAACACTACTTCAAGAAGTAAAAGAGGATACAAGGAAATGGGAACACATCCCCTGCCCATGGATTGGGAGAATGAGCATTGTCAAAATGACACTAATCCCCAAAGCATTATACAGATCAATGCAGTTCCTATGTGTACCTATGACATTTTACAAAGAAATTGATCAAACACTCCTGAAATTCATATGTTAAAATAAACCTCAATTAGCTAAAAGAATCCTTGGAAAAAAGAAGATGGGAGGCATCACCTTTCCCAACTTCAAACTGTAGTACAAAGTGGCAGTAATTAAGCAACATGGTAGTGGAATAAAGACAGACTTGCAGACCAATGGGATAGAATTAAGTAGCCTTCCACATACCCTCAAATATTTGTCATTTAATCTTTGATAAGGGAGCAAGAAATATAAAGTGGCATGTCACAGTCACAGTCACGGTCCTCCCATTGTTCATGGATTTTGCTCGAGTGGGCCCAGTAACGTCTCCATTTTGACACTTGTTACTGTGTTTGGCATATCGAATACGTCACGGGGAGCTTGCCAGGCTTTGCCTTACGGGCGAGATACTCTCGGTAGCTTGCCAGGCTCTCCAAGAGGGGCGGAGGAATTGAACTCAGGTCAGCCATATTGGCTGCATGCAAGGCAAACAACCTACCACTGTGCTATAAACTCTAAAAGACTGCAGCCTTCTGTCTCTCCTGCCACCTGTGTTTGGTAGTCTCGAGCAGCATTCCCCACCCTGGGGAGGTCGATGGCAATGGGCAGGAGAAGGAAGAAAACGAGGGCCACGCTGGTTGGTGTCAGTTGCAGTTTATTTCATTCCCATCTCCATTCTCCTCTGATTCTCCTCCTGCTTCTTCCTCCCCCATGCTACTTCATTCTCCTTCTTGACACCCCTTCATCCTCCTTCTGGCTCTGGAGTCAGGATTCCCTTTCTCCTTCTCCTTCTGGAGTCTGGATCCCCCAGCCCACTCTTTCAGTCTAGTTAAATCCCCAAGCATGAGGGGTTGGGGCTTACACATAGGTGTGGTCACAATCAATAGTGGTAAAGTTCTTTCCCTTGGGGAAAGCTGCTTCTAGGACAGATTCTCATTTAGCAGGTCAACCCACCCTAGAATGGAATCCCATGGGTGTGTTCCTCCTCTCCTCGTTGAACAAACATATAAGCATTCTTAATATTAATAATTTTGTATGGACACAGTAAGAAATACATTAAGCTAATAGAATTGCTCTCCTAGGGCCATCTCGATCTTAGATTACAGTGCTCAGACTAGATAGTATTTCCTATCCTTAGCAGGGTCCTAGTCTTGTTGTTACTTTTGGATTATGACAGCATCTGTTCCGTGATCAAGCTCTTAACTTATAGTTAAGAATCATAGCACTTTGGCCTGGCCCATTTTGATGCCAAGGTAGCTCACAGCTTGCCCTGGGTCCATTAAGTCACTTGTTGGGACCCTGCTTTTGGGGTGCTAGGTACTAAGGGCAACTGAGGCTTGAGTCGAGAAAGCAGATGCCTGGGAGTTAATAATATTCAAAGCCAATTAAATCCTAAGTTACAAAGCATAATATTAACTGTCTTCCTGTATCTATACAAAAAGGACATTGCCTTAAAGGAAACCAGTCATAAGACATAAGGAGAGGAGAAAGACAATATTAACTTACAGTACAAGTTCAGTGTCCTAGAAGGATCTGACTTTACAAATTAACAGATTCTTATTAGGGGAAAAGCTGATTAACTGGTTGGGGAGGAGAGCATAGCGAAAAGTTTACAGGTGGAAAATGGAATGGAAGTGCCTCAAGAGCACTGTAATAGACCTGAGTTCCTTGTGGCAAGGGAGGGAGGACAAACCAATGTCATCCTACAGTGGTGCAAGAAAAGCCTCTATGATAAGGGAGCAGGAAATATAAAGTGGCAAAAGGAAATCTTCTTTAACAGTGGTGCTGGCATAACTGGACAGCTACATAAAAAAATGGACTCAGATCTCTAATGTTGTGCAAAAAAGTCAGATCAAAATGGATTAAAGACCACAATATCAGACCCGAAATCCATAAGAAATATGCAAGAAAATGTAAAAAAAAAAACCTCCATAACATTGAAGGCTAAAAGTATTATTAAAGATATAAAGCCACTGACTGAGAAGAAGCAAAGAAAACAAATTGGACTACATTAAACTGAGAAGCTTCTGCACCTCAAACATAACAGTGACCAAGATACCAAGACAGCCTATGGAATGGGAAAGGTTGGTCACCCAATACATTTCTGATAAGGTGTTAATATCAAAGATATACAAGGCACTGGTAGAACTTTACAAGAAAAAACATCCAACCCCATAAAAAATGGAGAGAAGAGATGAACAGAAAATTCCTCAAGGAGAAATTCAAATGGTCAATAGGCACATGAAAAAAAATGTTCTTCGTTAGTAATCATCAAGGAGTTGCACATCAAAACAACAATGAGATTTAATCTTACACCACAAAGACTGGCAAACATCCAAAAGAATAAGAGCACCTAGTGCTGGCATGGATGTGGGGAGATAGGGACTCTCCTTTGTTGTTGGTCGTAATGCCAACTGGTTCAATCTTTTTGGAAAACAATATGAACATTCTTTCAAAAACTAGAAATTGAGCTTCCATTTCACCCAGCACTATCACTTTTGTGAATATACCTTGGGGGCCCAAAAACACACATCAGAAATACCACCTGCTCTCCCATGTTCATTGCAGCACTATTCACCATAGCCAGAATCAGGAAACAGCCTGAGTGACTGAGAACAGACAACTGGATAAAGAAACTATGGTAAATCTACACAGTGGAATACTATATAGCTGTTAGAAAAACTAAGTTATGAAATTTTTCTATAAATGGATGGACATGGAGAGTATCATGCTGAATGAAATAAGTAAGAAGGAGAGGGACAAATATAGAATGACTGCATTCATTTGTGGTATATAAAAATATATAGAAGAAACATAATATCACTGCCAGGGAAAACAGGGGCTAGGAGAACTGGTCTATGGTTGGAATCAACCACAAGTGTGTGTGGGGAGGAGGGTAGGTAAGATAGAGACCAGTATGACAATAGTAGCTGGGAATGTTCACGGTGGACAAGATCTGAGTATTAAGACTTTATTACTGATAAGCTTTCAGTATCTGTATTATAAACCACAATGCTTAAAAGGGGGGGGGAGAGATAGGGATGGAGGGACAAGAGGGAGAGAGGGAGAGAGAGCAGAGGAGAGGAGAGGAGAGGAGAAGGGAGGGGAGGGGTGTGGAGGGAAGGGGAGGAGGGGAGGGGACTGGAGGGGAAGGGAGGAGAGGAGAAGAGGGGAGGGGATGAGAAGAGAGGGGAGGGGAGGGGGGAGGGGAGGAGAGGGGAGGGGAGGAGAGCGGAGGAGAGCAGAGAGGAGAGGGAGAGGGAGAGGGGGAGGGAGAGGGAGAGGGAGAGGAGGGGAGGGGAGGGGAGGGGAGGGGAGCGGAGGAGAGCAGAGAGGAGAGGGAGAGGGAGAGGAGGGGAGGGGAGGGGAGGGGAGGGGAGCGGAGGAGAGCAGAGAGGAGAGGGAGAGGGAGAGGGGGAGGGAGAGGGAGAGGGAGAGGGAGAGGGAGAGGGAGGGGAAGGGAGGGGAGGGGAGGGGAGGGGAGGGGAGGGGAGGGGAGGAGAGGAGAGGAGAGGAGAGGAGAGGAGAGGAGAGGAGAGGAGAGGAGAGGAGAGGAGAGGAGAGGAGAGGAGAGGAGAGGAGAGGAGAGGAGAGGAGAGGAGAGGAGAGGAGAGGAGAGGAGAGGAGAGAGAAGTACCTGCCATAGAGGGGTGGGAGTGATGGGAGGGAAACTGGGGACACTGGTGCTGGAAAATATACACTGGTGGAGGGATGGGTGTTGGAACACTGTTTGATTGAAATCCAATCATGAACAGTTTTGCAAGGGTCTATCTCACAGTGATTCATTAAAAAGAAGAAAAATTCTTTTGAGCTTCAGAATCTCTACTATCTAGAAATGGCTGCAAAACTAGAGCTCGAAACTAAAGTGAGGTAAGATCTCTGAGAATGCGAAGCGTTATCTTATAAGCCTTAATCAGTTTTAAATAGAAGTTAGGCTGTTCTGTAAAGAACTAAGGTATAAGAGCTACAGTATATCTAAATTTGCATATTTGTTTTATTTCTGCATTGGATTATAAGAATATCTAACCTAGAAAATCTTGTGAGTTGAAATAATTGTGGTACATAAAAACAGGTACAAAGAGTAACTGTTTAGTTTAAAATTGGCTACAGAACTTTTATCCTCTTAATGTTTAAAGCTATTAGGCATTCCTGCTGGAATTCCAGACCAGACTCAGGACTTCTTACCCAAGGATAAAAGAGAGTCACTTCACATTCACAAACTAGAAACAGCCCCTTTGGCTATAGTGGTTTCTGAATATGAATAATTGGGTAAAAATGTGGAAAATGATACAAATCAGTTTTTTTTCTCAGATTATGTTGCTAAACTGCCCAATTCAGGAAAATACTTGTTATTATTAAGACAACTTTGTTTCATGTAAGCTTTATAACCTAGTCTTGACCTTAAGAGAGCTTTAGCCACAAGTGTGAAATCCTTACTGTTTCATGGTAATTTGTTAGTGATTTAATCTTTTTATATGTGTATTTCTAGAAATAGAAATTCTAAAGATGACACTTTTTATATGTTTTTGGTTAATTCTGATGCAAAGTGAATATATGTTACAAAATCTTTAATTGTGTGCATTGTATACCTTTTTGAATATCTATAGAACTGAAGTAGTGCTTTTAAAATAGTACTGTAGAGTACAGTTTTGTTATTTTAAATGATATAATAATTACAAGTTGTGTCTAAACTTCTTGGGAGATCATTTTGTACTAAGTTAAGTAAAATAAAGAAGTTAAACCTATAAGATGTGACTATGAGGAGTCTAGATGTCTATTTTAAGTACAGATTAAATGTAAATGAATGTGTAAAATGTTTGAGGTTGTGTTTTTTTTTTTTGGACAGGAAGAAGGGAAATTAATTTTATTTATTTATTTATTTTATTAGTGAACACCACGAGGTACAGTTATAGACTTACAAATTTTTGTGCTTGGGTTTCAGTTATACACCGATCAAGTACCCATCCTTCCACCAGTGCCCATTTTCCACCACTATGGGTTCCAGTATCTCTCCCACCCCCCATCCCCCATCCCCCCCTGCCTCTGTGGCAGGACATTCCCTTTTGTTCTCTCTCTCTCTCTCTCTCTCTCTCTCTCTCTCTCTCTCTCTCTCTCTCTAGTGGCCGAGATTAGTACCAGGAATTTTGCTCCATGACTTGGAGGCCAGCCACATGTGCTAGGGGAAAAGGAAGCTCAGATATAGAAGAGAGCACCAAATAAAGGGTGTTGGGAGGATCCTCCCAGGATGGGAGAAGCATGCTCAAAGTAGACTATAGACCAAACATGATTGCCACTCAATGCCTCTCTTGCAAACCACAGAACCCAAAAGGAGAGAGAGAGAACAAGAGGTTGTGTTTCAAAGAAAGAAACTATGAACAAATGATATTGTTATAGAAACTCTTTAAATTATATCTGCAGAATTTTTATAATACCATTTTGTCAAGATCTGTAGAAAATACATTAGATGGATAATCCAGACTCCTGTTACAGTGATCTGAGATAACTGGAAATAAAGGTTTTCAACACAGACATTAATGAATTTGATATGTTAAACTCTATGTTCTACAGATCTATTATTAGTTGGACTTGTGTTACAGTTTTCTTAGATAACTGCAAATCAAGATTTTCAACATGGAACTAAATGATCTAGATATGATGTTCTTAAACTATATAATCTATCCCTACAGATCTTTATTCTTCTTTTGACTAGGACCCACAGAAAATGGCTATATTGCAATTCATTGTGAATAAAGTGAAATACTTGCTTTTCTCTCTTTGCACCTTCAGTAAGTTTTGACACTATGTTGGTTTGCATAAATCCAGATAAAAATCTTTTCTCTCTGTAGTAGGGTCTCCCCCTCATGCAGACAGGAAAACCAGCATTTGGACCCCAAACCCCTCTTCCAGGGAAACAGTCAAAGGGATTGGTCTAAATGACAGGAGCAGATATCTCATAGGATCTTTTACTAGTACCTTACAAACCTCAAGGGGACACTACAGGCAGGCTAGCTCAACGAAGGATTGGGAATCATTTCTGCTATGGAAAATGAGGCATCTGCTGATTTGCAATAACTCGCAACAGACTGGGCTCTGCTTTCAGCGTCAGGAAAAACCTAGAAAACAGGATCTCTCCCGATCCTGAAGAAGGGATGGAATGAATTCCTGTCTGCCAGAACACTCCTATAGAAGGTGAGAGGCTCAAGGCCACCTCCGGTCATCATATGACCTGGTCTTCACATCTCCATAATGGCTAAGCCTAGGTAACCTGAGGTGACAGGTAAATATTAATGCCATTATTGTTGAGTCTCCTGTCTTTTGTCAACCCCCAGGACCTTTCAGTACATAATGAGGTATCTCAAATGGAGTCTTGCTGTGTTTATGTAAAAGAACAAGCCAGATTTATTAAACCGTCTGGCAAACTTAAAGTGAAGGTTGAGAGAAAACTATGTTTTTGTAACTTGCCTCTAGTCCTGCAGAGTGATTGAACAGCTATATTCTAATGGGCTTGATTCAAATAGTTTTTAATAAGCCTAACACTCTGGTTTATGCCCCCACTTTTAGGGGCCATTAATTTTACAAAGGGCATCTTTTTGTTTGGTGTCTGCTTTTTTTTTTTTAATCTTAGCACCCTGACACTAGAAATTCAACCAGGTGCTCCTCCACCTGTAGTCCCGGTTGCCAACTGACCCCTGAGTAAACCATTCCTCTAAAAGCTACAAACTTCTTGTCGCCAGAAGAAGCTAGAGAGATTCTCATAGTTTTTTTTTTTTATATAACCAAAACCTCTGGTATGTAAGGCTTGCTCAGGACTTAATAGTGGCGGAAGGATTAAACAGTGACATTCCCAGAATCAAAGCTCATCCTGTTCCCAGCATGGAAGACAGACAGGACTTATGGCCCACCTGGCGACAGGAAGCCAGAAGGCTGCATTCCATGCTTCCTCACATCCATCCCCTACAGATGACAGGCCAGACTGAGCACACTGGTTCCACTGGTCTTTGTTCTTGTTCCCTTCTCTCCTTTCCTGCCCAAGACAACTTAAAAGCCTCTTAGTCCCGTCAAGGGCATGGCTCTACCCCATCCTCACCGGAAGTTTGTAGAGTTCAGTCCTAAAGCGCACCCCAATAAACTCCATTTTCCTTCTTTTCTTGTCTCTGTGCTGGATAAGGTCAACAATCTATCATTTCTATATTTCCATCTGATTAAAAAGTACTAGTATAATAGTTTCCCTTAAATTTCTGCCCTACTCACTAGTTTAAAAATCTATTTTTAATTTCATTGTGTATGATATTCTTAAACATTCAAACATTTTAAAAAAGCTAACTGACAAGTCTCTTTCACTTTGTAAGTGAGCTAACATTATCTTAGGGTGGACAGAAAGAAAATGCCCACCATCTGTGTGCTAGTACAAAATTCCATTCATCAAGATTATGTGTATAGGGGCTGGAGCGATAGCACAGTTGGTAGGGCATTTGCCTTGCACACGACCCAGGTTAAATCCCCCAGCATCCCATTTGGTCCCCCAAGCACAAGCAGGAGTAATTCCTGAGTGCAGAGCCAGAAGTAACCCCTGTGCATCGCCAGGTGTGACTCAAAAAGAAAAAAAAAGAATATGTATATAATAACAGTTTTGGCTTCAGCAAGCCAGTCTTATTTCCCCCACACCAAACTATAATTCTGTCATAATTTGAAAAAAGTCCCAATAGCCTTGCTATATCAAGTAGCACAACTGAAACTTATGATTAATAGCATGATTTAAATTAGTAAATATTTATTATAATCAAGTGATTAAATGTTATCTGTTGAATTTATTAGATGATTATGGCATCTCTTTTCTAAAATAAAATAAGGTTGAACACTTGGGTAAAAACATGTGGAGATGTAAAGGTAGTAGTTAACATACTTTAAATACTTGCATTATCTATATATATATATGAACACATATTCACACATATATTGAAGTGTAATCAGTGAAATACTGGGTATTTGTAGTAATTTTTGTAACAGGTATATTGAATATTACAAAAAGGAGAAAAAATAGGTTTTTATTATTCTTAAATCATTGTTATGAACGACCCTATATATTTTTAAAATAATTTTCCATAATTATATAAAGATAATTATATGTTGCATACATTAATTTTATTGAGAAATTAATTTTTAAGTAATGTTATATTTCTGCTTATGTAATAGTAAGGTAAATTTTCAGTGCGTAAACATGAAAATAAAGTCCTATATATACCTCGTTACTATAAAATTAGATGAGGCAGTTCTAGATTCAGTAAAATTTTAGTACTTCAAATATTTTTACAGAAGCATATTTTACAACATATAGATTAACAGTAGCTTAAATATTTCCTAGTCCTCAAGTATGCTGTTTAAATTATATAACACGTATGAAAAGACTAAAGTGAGAATCTGTATTCAGGTCTGAGCTCTGGAACCTCAAAATTCCTATAATAATAGGGTAAGCTATAAGATTTAAAAATTATGTCATGAGTAAAATAAGGATGTTGGCTAGTTGAGGAATACAAATTCATTTTATTTTTGTCTTTCAACATTAAATTTCAAAATTTAGAGTTTTAATACAAAGGTAAGTATTCTAAGTATTTCTTAAAATCCTGACAGAATCCAGTCAACCTAAAATTTTACCACGAGCTGGAGTCAACACAAAATTGTCCACTTCTGGGACATAGGCGTCATCAGATCTGTTTCATTTATTTTCATGAACTATAAACCCTGAAACTATTCAAGTGTGTAATAAAGTACTGAATCAACAGAGCCTTTGTTCTAAAATTCAAAAGGTTGAGTACATAAAATACTTCCTGATAATAGGAGAGACTTATGACTAATATATATCATATTACTCAAATTCAGCATAGACTTCTTTCTCTAAATGGCCTTAGTTTCTCATCTCCTAAAATAGTCCATTGATCTCTCCAAGCTGTCTACTGTACCCACCCAAACAACCTAATCTTACTATCTTTGCATACTCCAACCTATTCTCAATCTTTGTGGTAAATTTGGAATGAAAGACAATCAACTTTTTTCTTTACATGCTTCTTTACCAAAAGTAGAAAGAGTCTCAATTCTTATTGGCTCACCCAGGAATTTGGAGACCCGTCCTGTCCAATTACCCCACTTACCCCACTTACTCAGAAGGACCCCACGTATAGCAAATCACAACCTGGCCAACAAGTAGTCCATGGTATGATGGTGGAGCTAGAGTTACACACTTGTTGGCAGTTAAAAAAAAAAAGAAAAATAGGACAAAAATGGAGTCTCAGAGTTAATTTCTGGGATGCAATTTACAGCAGACACAAAATCCCATAGAACTCACTTTCCTGCTTGTTTCAAACACAGATTTCTCTCTCTTTCTCTCTCTCTCTCTCTCTCTCTCTCTCTCTCTCTCTCTCTCTGCATGCATACGTGTGTGTGTGTGTATAGTTTGGGGAATTGAACCAAGGGTACATAGAATGAGGTATTTGATCTATCTCTGAAATATATCCCCAGTTTCTTAAAGATAGTAAATATATACTTAGAACACATGCATATACATATTTAAAGCATATGTTTAATTATATTTTAAATTAGATGTATGCATATAAGTAGTAACTAGACATGAGACAAAGGCAATTTTAAGCACTGAGATGCATGTTGGCATGAAACATGGTGGGATGGGGGGGATGGGGGTGGGAGGGATACTGGGATCCGTGGTGGTAGGAAATGGGCACTAGTGGAGGGATGGGTATTTGATCATTGTACAATTGAAATCCAAGCACAAAAATGTGTAAATCTGCAACTGTACCTCATGATGTCTCACATTAAAAAAATAAATTAAAAAATGAAGATATAAAATATGTGAATGAGAATAAAGAGGGAGGAAACAGGTGAGCAAGGGATGAAGAAACATCCACTAAGCAGTCTGCAACCACAACATAGCACCTACTTGGAGAAATTTGTCATTTTTTATTAGATAATAACAGGAATTTGTAAAATTCAGAATAGTTTTAGTTAGTATTCAAGGAAAAATGACTGGGAGAAGCTTTGGAGGCACAAATTATTAGCTAGAGAGAGTCAATATATTTAAGATGAGTGCCATTAGAACATTACATGTCTCTAAAAGTATATTAATTTAGCCTTCACACAAGTATTTTCAGAACAAGTACAGAAATATATACTTGAATAACAATTTTTATTTTTTAGTTGATAGTTATGTGGCTAGATAATATTTCCCTCTTTCCTTCCTTTTTTGGTTTCGGGCCACACTCAGCTGTGTTCAAGGTTTATACCTGGTTCTGCACTGGGGGTCACTCCTGGTGTGGCTCAGAGGATGATACAGAATACTGGAGATCAAACCCAGCTTGTCCCCAAGGAAGGCAAGCACTTCATTCACTATACTATGGCTTTGGTCCTAATATTTTTACTTTCATATTTTGGAATATGGTGACTTTTAGAAACCATGTTTTACTAAGTGAAACTTTTATTAACAGTTTATCTACCCTCATGATTGCATATAACTTCTAAAAGATAATTAGAACAAGACTATTGCTGGTACCTACAAAATTTCTAGTTGTTTTACTCTGTCAATGAACATTCAGAAACTTTATCACTGTCACTGTCACTGTCCTCCGGTTGTTCATTGATTTGCTCGAGCGGGCCCAGTAAACGTCTCCATTGTGAGACTTTGTTGTTACTGTGTTTGGCATATCAAATATGTCACGGGTAGCCTGCCAGGCTTTGCTGTGCGGGCGAGATACTCTCGGTAGCTTCCCGGACTCCCCGAGAGGGGCGGAGGAATCGAACTCAGGTCAGCCATGTTGGCTGCATGCAAGGCAAACGCCCTACCCACTGTGCTATCGCTCCAGCCAGAAACTTTATAGCAATACAGAAAGGAATAGTTATTAAAATGCAAGATTGTAAGACATATTAAAATGCAATAAATGATCTGAGTCAATACTAAAGTTAGGGTAAATGAAAGAATACAACTTTAGTGCCATGTTGTGGGAATGCTTCTGAGTATATACACTGACAAAAAATAATTGCAACTTATGCAAGACCATAAAAACACAAAATATAACCATGTACTCCACACATACTGTTTTATTTCAGGTGAAGGAAAATAGTATGTCTTCAAATAACTGCTCATCAGGTTCTGGGCCTTTGGAGAGTTCCCGAAATAAAGCTGTTGAACTGAGAACTGGAAATTGCAACTTACCCATGCAAAAAGCTTTGCTGACAAGAAGTCACCTACTAACTTGACACTATCAGTTGCTAATGGTTTCCTGCTAAGCATCTGATTGGGTCACCTCTTCCAAACTGATCATAGGTCCACTGGTTAACCAGATTCTAAAATACATTATTTTAAAGGTTCTTATACATGACAGTGCCCAGGGGCTTTTAGGCCACTCCCAGAGGTTTGTGGAAAGAGGTAGGGCGTTTGCCTTGCACACAGTCAGCCCAGCCGAGCAGGGTTCGATTCCTCCACCCCTCTCAGAGTGCCTGGCAAGCTACTGAATATATTAATATGCCAAACACAGTAACAACAAGTCTCAAAAATGGAGACGTTACTGGGCCCGCTTGAGCAAATTGATGAACAACGGGAGGACTTTACTTTTACTTACTTTACTTATGCTATGCTAGGGATTGAACTCAGGTTCCTGCATACCAAACAGGTGCACAACCCTTCTGCGTTATCTCCTCACCCCTATTTGAAGGCACAAAAATTTACGTGACAATTGATTAGATATCTATGTTTTCTATCTCATCCTCTTATTTGACACCCATCACCTGGGAAATTGAAATATATGGCAAATATGTCACTTAGGAAAAAGTTGTATGGTTTGTTTATCTTTCTGTTTTTGGAAAAATAGTCCAGATACCTTTAAGATATAGTTTTCTGAGGCCTTTAAAAACTTATTAAGCTGATGAGATACAACTGTAGAAACCACATCCTTGTTATAAAGCTATGCTAGAAAGAAGGCAGCTGGTCATCAAAGGAAGCATCTTTTAAAAACAGATGTGATAAAACTCAAAGCAGGTGTGAAGAGAACATAAAAATTGTTCTTGTTTAAAACACTGCATTTTGAAAAGCAGCAGCTGGGAAGGATCCTTGAGAACATTTAATTTGAACACATTTTTCAAAAGAAGAAACTGAGTTTTAATCTGATATACACAGAGATGGAAATTTTTTCCATAATGGCTTCTCCCCCCAGGTTTTGCATCTCCTTTAACTGAATGGAGAATTACTTATTTCCACATCACTATTCTTTCTCAGGAGCCCTTATAAAGTAAGAGGATAATACCCCAGAAATTTACCAAAAATCATTATTATTTGTATCTTTGTTCTAAATACTTTTTAAAATAGAGACCATCACATTGTCACAAAGACTGTGCTTAACTTGTTTGCTTTCTGGATACACATTGTAAGTGCCAGCTCTGCTTCATTCATTCAACTATGGCTTAAATTTTGTTTAAAAGGTGAAGTGGAAGATAAAGGGGAGTTGTAAATTTCTCAAGCTTAAGAATGACAAAATGGGCCGGAGTGTCAGCACAGGAGGGAGGGCACTTGTCTTCCATGCTGCTGATCCAGATTTGATCCCCAGCACAACCAGGAGTGAACAGAGAGCCAGGAGCATGGCTGGGTGTGGCCCCCAAACAATAAAACAAAAAGAATGGTGAAAGAAAAAAATGCAAAATAGAATTCAGAACCAAAATAAAATTTAGAGTAATCAGTAGGGCGTTTGCCTTGCACTCAGCCAATATGGCCGACCCGAGTTTGATTCCTCCGCCCCTCTTGGAGAGCCCAGCAAGCTACCGAGAGTATCTTGCGCACACGGCAGAGCCTGGCAAGCTACCCGTGATGTATTCGATATGCCAAACACAGTAACAAGTCTCACGATGGAGACGTTACTAGGCCCGCTCGAGCAAATCGTGAACAACGGGAGGACCGTGACCGTGACTAAAGAGACGGCTGAAAGCGATAGCACAGTGGATAGGGTGCTTGCTTTGCACATGGCCAACCCAGGTTCGATTCCTCCACCCCCCTCAGAGAGCCCTGCAAGCTATCGAGAGTATCTCACCCGCACAGCAAAGCTTGACAAGCTACCCATGACATATTCAATATGCCAAACACAGTAACAACAAGTATCACAATTTGTTGTGAAACATTACTGGTGCTTGCTCGAGCAAATCAATGAACAATGGGAGGACAGTCCTGCAATACTAAAGAGTGTATGTTTTCAGTCTAAAAGTAACTTTTTCCTGGTAACACAGGTAAACTGGCATAAAAATACTTTTGCATAATAGAATCTTTTGAGGATTCTGTAAATTGTAAACATGATTTTCATGTATGCTATAAAGATATTCCATATTGGACAGTACCAGGAGCATTCTTTGCTTACTGATTTAAGAACTGATAACTGGCTGGTCTGAACACACTAGGAAGCAAGATATACTTTCCATGAGAGGACATAGAATTGGGAGAACAAATGAAATGTCCAATTGTGAAATACATTAGTGTAACATTAAGATGCCAGAGGAATCAAAACCTATTTTAAGATTAATTTAAAAAACTGTTGCTTCACTTGGTTAGAGATACTTTCTAGCCTGGCAAGCTCCCCGTGACGTATTCGATATGCCAAACACAGTAACAACAAAGTCTCCAATGGAGATGATACTGGGCCCACTCGAGCAAATTGATGATCAACGGGAGGGCCTTTACCTTTACCTTTACCTTTTATATTATCATTATAATGCATTATCATTAAAAATTATCCCCCTAAGGTCAAAGATATGATATAATGTCTTTGCTTCTCCAGTTTAAGAATAAATTCAATAGATATTATCTGCATCTGAAAAACTTCATGCAAATATTCAGAGATCTGTAGAGTTTTGCTTTTGTAAGTTTCCCAAAGAGAAAGAGAAACATAAATGAGCTTGGAAAAAAAAACTAATGAGAGATGAGAGTAATCCTCAAAAATTATAAACAGATTTGGGATAATGTTACAATGGGTATCACTATACATACTATACTTACAGTATGCTATGTATGCTATGCTTGAGCACGCACCATAGCATAAATATATGGATGTCGAGTCTAAATTAAGAAAAATGACTATTTGGTCGATATGTAAGTGTAGGATAACATTGGTTTGTCCTTTCTCCCTTGCCACAGGGAGCTTAGGTTTATTGGGTCACACCCACCACAGTGCTCCCAAGTCACTCCCATTCCTTTGCTTATCTGTAAATGCTCTGTGCTCTCTTCCCCAACTGGTCTATCACCTTTTAACCCTAATAAGACTCTGTTAATTTGTAAGGTCAGATTCTTCTAAGGACACTTGACTTGTATTCATGAGTGAAATATTGCCTTTCTCCTCTCCTTATGTCTTTTGCATTGTATACTTTAAAGCAATGTGCTTTTTTGTATAGACACAGGAAGACAGACAATATTGTGCTTTTGTAACTTGGGAGTTAATTGACTCCGAATAATCACTCCTGGGCATCTGCTTTCTCGACTTAAGCCTCAGTTGTCCTTAGTTCCTAGCACCCCCAAAGCAGGGTCCCAACGAGGGTCTGAATGGACCCGGGGCTAGCTGTGAGCTACCCTGCCATCGAAGCAGAGCAGGCCAAAGCACCGTAATACTAACTATAAGTTACGAGCACGGTCATGGATAAATTCTGTCATGATCCAAAAAGTAACTACATGATTAGGACCCTGCCAGTGTTAGGAAAGACTACTCTGGCCTGAGCACTGTAGTCTGAGATCTATAGTGAGATGCCCGTAGGAGACCCAACCTATAAGCTTAATGTATCTCTTCCTGTGTCCATACAAAATGACAAATATTATGAATGTTGGACTAAGGAAAGGAGAAACACACCCATAGATGGAATTTCACTCTTGAGTGGGTTTTCATACTGAATGAGAACCTGTCCTAGAAGAAGCTTCCCCTGTGGGGAGAACTTTACATCTGTTGATTGTATGACCACACCTATGTGTAATTATTAGCCCAAACCCTTGTACTTTGGGGATTTAACTAAGGCTGTAAGAGTGGGCTGGTGGGGGGGGGGGGACATAAACAGAAAGGAGCAGGATCCAAGAGGAGGATAAGGGGATCAGGGAAGGGAGATCTGGAGGAGGAAGAGAATGGACCTGGGAATGGAATAAACTACAACTGACACCAACCAGCCTGGCCCTCATTTCCTCCTTCATCCACCTATCACCATCGGCCTCCCAGGGGTGGGGGAAGGTGGGTAAGACATTGAATGAAGGTATCAGGAGAGAGAGCCACTGAGGCTTTTCATAATTTATTTATTTTAATACACAGTAAGTAATACACATAGCCAGTGACTCCACATTTCATTTATCTGTACTAGCTGGCAAAATTAAAAATTCTTTTTAATTCTACAGAAGGGCCAGAGAGATAGAATGTAATTAAGGCACTTGCTGTACAAACTGCTGAACCAGGAATGACTCCCGAGTAGTAGTGGTAGTGGCTCCCAACTACCCTTCTCTCATTGTATTATAGCCTATGCAAGATTTCCTCCATAACTTCCTGTAAAACATATTTTCACATTTGTAATTTACTAAAATACCTAAAACTTTAAAAAAACTAATTTTAATAGTTTCACGTGATATTTCCTGAAACTGTGAAGTTTTTATCTAGAATTCACAACATTTTATTTGTCACATGAAAGCAGCTTCAGATATAAATGTTTTAAGAGACCTGTAGAGATAGAATTTTTTTTCTTTTTGGGTCACACCCAGAGATACACAGGGGTTACTCCTGGGTCATACACTCAGGAATTACTCCTGGCAGTACTCGGGGAACCATATGGGATGCTGGGAATCAATTCTGGGTGGGCCGCATGCAGGGCAAATACCCTACCTGCTGTGCTATAGCTCCAGCCCCGGAGATACAATTTTTAAGATGGCTCCAAGTTTACAAGTTTTTGTTACTCAAACAGAAATTGAGGTACTTCTGTGAAAGAGTATGGTAGTTGAAACTAAAATTCCAGGTAGGGTGACATTAAGCTTGGAACATCACAAACTTAAACAGATCTCAAAGGCAAAGGGGGAAGTCAGGAGACTGGGAGCATAGGTCGGATTTGACATGCCATTGATAGCTAGTAAGATGGAAGGTGCCTCAAGCCAAAGAATGCGGGAGTTGAGGACAACTTTTAGCAAACATATTTTTTTAAATTTTTATTAGTGAAACACCATGAGGTACAGTTGCAGACTTACAAAATTTTTTGTGCTTAGATTTCAGTTATACAATGATCGAGTACCCATCCCTCCACCAGTGCCCATTATCCACCACCACTGATCCCAGTATCCCTCCCACCCCCGTACCCCCCATTATTTAACAAGGAAATGGGAACCTTGATCCTATAGCTGCAGGGCATTAAATTATGCAAATGACCGAAATGTGACATAAAATTCAACCCCATCCCTCCCTGCAGAGTATCCTGATATGAGCACGGTCAAGTTATACTTTGATTCCAGCCATGTTGTTACCATGGTCAGAGAACCTAGCTAAGCCATACTGAGCTATACTCTATATAATTTTGAGATAATGTGATATCATTTTAAGCCACAAAGTTTGAGGTACTTTGTTAATAACAATAGAAAGCAAAAAGAGCTTCTGATATAATTATAAAAACTAGCTATTTTTTAATTTTTTAAAAATTGTGATTCAAAGAAATAATGTAGCAACTGCTAATTTTTAAATTTTGGAGTTAAAATCTCCCCCCCCCTCCAAAATAACACTATTGGCTAAAGCAATCAACCAGAAATATCCAAAGCTTATATGTAAGTCAACAGCTGATCATAGAATTATTTTTCTCTTCTAAAACTCATTTATAATATTTCAGCCATTTCACATGAAATATATTTTACATTGCAACCACTAAAAATCTGTTTGTATCTAGATCGCCCAAATATTTAGTTTCAACTTTGTTATTAATCTTCTCTATTGGACAAAAACTAAGAATGGATCTCTTTATGTGATTTTTATTACCATGGCAATATTTTCATATATTTACTTCCACTGGAAATATCTACTATTAGTATAATTTCTCTACACAATAGAAGCAATAGAATCAAATTTTTAAATGCATTTGCATAGCGACTATGGCTAGACCTTATGCAAATATAGAAAATGACAACCCTCCAATTAATCACCAAATGTCTGATATTAGAAGAGAAATTTGTCAAGACAGAAATGCATGAGTCATAACAGTATCTAGTTCCATGATTTTTTAAAAGATCCCTTTCAGTAATCTGATGAAATTTGCCTTTATTTATATTCAAATCTTCCAAAAGACTCTTATATTTAGCTCAATCACGTAAAATCTACAGCCTACGTCTTATTTTTCCTTTCATCTTTAATGATGATCTTAGGAAGACAGATACATTCTATTATACTGCAACATCTCCAGCTTTATTTAACAAGCTTGAGCAGCCAAGTACACTCAGTTTTTATGGACCACAGCTCTGACTTATAATACCCATGGAAGCAATTTGTTATCCCCTTTGTGCATATCTTTCAAAGATATATTGGTACAATAGGAGGAGTAAATCTCAAGAGAAATTTATTCAGAAGGAAAAATGCTGAATCAGGAAGTAGGTGTTCTGGTACAGATTTATCATTTTTTTTCACATGCTAGTAAATGAGAACCATGTGGGAAAATTGATACAGCTTTTACACACTGTCTTAGCAACGAGTATTGAACATCCATACATGCCAAGTTGCATACTTAAATGCATTTAGACATAGGATTCAATGTAAAATGAGTAAAGTATTTCTCCTATACTGCATGTGGAGTACAGGAATGGTAAATATACTGAGATATAGAAAGGGAAGAAAATAAGGTAAGAAATGAGAAGAAAAGCAAAATTCATCTCTGGCAAAGTGGAATTTTCTCAGAAATTTTAATATCTAAAGCAAGTTTATTGGCCAGGGAAATGGTGCAGAGGATTAGGAGTCATACCTTGCATGCATTAAGCCCCAAATATATTCCCTGACACTGCATGGCCTTCCAACTCTGGTCCTCTGCTGGCCACTGAGCCCTGCCAGGCAGGTTCCCAATACTCTGACCTGTGCAGTCTGTAGTACCACATACAGTGGCCGCAGCTCCTGTCCCTCCCAACCCCCAAAACCAAAGTTCTTACAAGAGTCAAGGGTACAAAGGATAAGTGATATTATCTTCACAGCTTCTACTAAAATGTGGTTTCTCATTCCTAGAGAAGTCAGTCATTTCACCTAAAACGGGTTTGGAGTACATTCTTAGTTGGAAATCCACCTCAACATGAATGACCGTATTCTAAATGTTGGTCAATACTTCACCTAAATGGGGTGCAAGCTACACCAGGTCAGAGCAATGAAACACATTTCCACATACTGCTATTTAATAGGCAAACAATTAAGCAAGTAGACATTTTCCCAATGCTGAGACTTGATAGATGAGAACAAAGCAAATCCTTGACCTTGAACTTCGGTCAAATTTCTCTAGGAAACAATTCTCACAATTTACATCCGTATTAAATTTTGCTGAGGTTTCTCATTGGACAGGAGTGGGAAAACCCTACAGTTCTTACCAAAAAAAGAAAATAAGAGCAAATATCAATATACTATGTGGATACAAGTGAAAGAACCAATTCATATGCTGGATGTGAAAAAGGCAGGCTTTGTAACATGTCACTCAAACTACTGATTTTCGAAGCCAGTATTGCTTATAAGGAATGGATGGGCAAAATACAGTTTTTCAAACTATTTTAATGACTGAGGTTTTATAATTTACATTACTGTTAATGATAGTTTCCTGTCAACATACTTTTTTTTTTTATTTTTGGGTCACACCCAGCGATACTCGGGGGTTACTCCTGTCTGCACTCAGGAATTACTCCTGGCGGTAATCCCATATGGTCACTCAGGGGACCATATGGGATGCTGGGAATCGAATCCAGTTCAGCTGCATGCAAGGCAAATGCCCTACCCGCTGTGCTATTGCTCTAGTCCCAAGTCCACATAATTCTAACACTACACCCATCACCAGTGTACTCGTTGCATTCCCTCAGTGCCCGACCACACGCTAAGACAATTGTGTGGAATGATTCTCCTACTATGCTGCCTTTGGCCTTCTATTTTCTCCCTTACTGTGTACTTTCGTTAAAATTTTTTTTTTAACTTTTCAATTTTATTTTCATGAAGTTGCTCACAATAATTGATTACATTCAATATGTTATCACCAATCCCACCACCATTACACCTTCCCACCACCATTATTTCGAATTTTCCCACCACTACTTAAGCCTGACCCATAGGCATATACGAAATAATTTATTTGTATCATTTATTATGAATAGTATGAGATATCATGCAGCTCCTGGAATTCTAAAATTTTAAATAGTTTGGATCTGAAGACATCTCTGAAGCATGCTGTTCTCTTCTGAGATTCATTTGTGAGTCTCTGGATCTTGGCAGTTAATGCTCTCAAATGGTACCCGGAGGCAGTTCGTGGGTGTGACTGCCAGGAAACCGGAAGGGTGGGGAGATAGGAAGAAGCAGCCCATTTCTGACCCCATGAGGCCTGGAGTTTTCAGTCACTAGTCCCACATTCCTGGGTTTTTCAGTGGATTCAGTCTCATGTATGGGGGCTGGGATTTGCCTGTGAAGTTCAGCTATGAGCCTGGTGGTGATTGGGTCCTGGAGGTTTGCTGCAACTGGGGTTCATTTGGAGAGGCAGAGGGATAACGCTTGCTCCCCTCTGAGGTGCTCCAATGAAACTGCCTGGCGCAAGGTCCAGAGACATCTCTGCAGTGTGCTGATCTCTTCCGAGATTCATTTGTGGATCTTGCTGTGTATTTTTAAATCCCACATATAAGAGAGAGATATTATTTTGCATTGCTTCCCTTCTTTCTGACTCCACTCAGCATGATACCCTCCAGTTCCAACCACGTTGCTGCAAATTGCATGGATTTTGTTCTTTCCTTGGTATATGTATTGCACAGTTGTCCATGACTTCTTGATTCATTCATCAGTAGTTAGGCATATCAGTTGTTTCCATATCTTGGCTATTATAGTAAGTACCATAATGAAAGAAGGTTGCATAGATCCTTTTGTCCTTCACTGGTTATTCAGGTACCTTAATCTGATCTTATAGTAAGGGTCATTTCTTTGTAGTCACACTTTATGGAAATTCCTTCTAATCATCTTTTTAATTAAAAAAAAACTTCAAGTCTCTGTGGTGTGAAATGATATCTCATTGTGGTTTTGATCTGCATCTCCCTGATGATTAGTGATGTAGAGCATTTTCTCATGTGCCTTTTAGCCATTCGGACTTCTTTGCAAAAATTTCTGTTCATTTCCTCGCCCCATTTTTTGATGGGTTGGGTGTTTTCTTCTTGTGGAGTTCAAGTAGTACCTTGCATATCGTTGTTATCAACCCCTTGTTGGATGTGTATTTGGCAAATATCCTTTCCCATTCTGTAGACTGTCTTTGTACTTTCGTCACTGTTTCTTTTGAGGTGCAGAAGCTTCTTAGTTTAAGATAGTCCCATTTGTCTATTTCTGTTTTCACTTGCTTGGCCAGTGGTGTGACATCTTTGAAGATACCATTTGCTTCAGTATCATGGAGGGTTTTGCCAACTTTCTCTTCAATGAACTTTATGGATTCTGGTCTGATGTTGAGGTCTTTAATCCATTTTGATCTTACTTTTGTGCTTGGCATTAGGCAGAGATCTGAGCCCACTTTAATGCATGTAGCCATCCAGTTTTGCCAGCACAATTTATTAAAGAGGGTTTACCTGCTCCATTTCACTTTTCTTGCCCCCTTATTGAAGATTAGATGATCATATGCTTGGGAGGAGATGTCAATATATTCAACTCTGTTCCATTGGTCTACAGTTCTGCCTTTGTTCCAGTACCATGCTGTTTTAATTATTACTGCTTTGTAGTACAGCTTGAAGTTAGGGAGGTTGATTCCTCCCATTTTCTTTTTCCCAAGAATTGCTTTAGCTATTTGTGGGGGCTTATTGTTCACAAAAGCAACCGATACTGGCGCAGATGTGGAGAGAAAGGGACCCTCCTTCACTGCTGGTGGGAATGCCGACTGGTCCAACCCTTTTGGAAAACAGTATGGACTATTCTCAAAAAATTAGAATTTGATCTCCCATTTGACCCAGCAATACCACTCCTGGGAATATATCCCAGAGAGGCAAAAAAGTACAGTCGAAGTGACATCTGCACTTGTTTGTTCACTGCAGCACTGTTAACAATAGCCAGAATCTGGAAAAAATCTGAGTGCCCAAGAACAGATGACTGGTTAAAGAAACTCTGGTACATTTACACAATGGAGTACTATGTAGCTGTTAGAAAAAATGAAATCATGAAATTTACATACAAGTGGTACTACATGGAAAGTATCATGTTAAGCGAAATGAGTCAGAAAGAATGGGATAGACAGAGAAAGACTGCATTCATCTGGGGAACATAAAGTAAAAAAATGGGAGACTAACACCCAGGAGTGGCCAAGATTAGTACCAGGAATTTTGCTCCATGACTTGGAGGCCAGCCACATGTGCTAGGGGAAAAGGAAGCTCAGATATAGAAGGGAGCACCAAATAAAGGGTGTTGGGAGGATCCTCCCAGGATGGGAGAAGCATGCTCAAAGTAGACTATAGACCAAATATGATTGCCACTCAGTGTCTCTCTTGCAAACCACAGGATCCAAAAGGAGAGAGAGAGAACAAAAGGGAATGCCCTGTCACAGAGGCAGGGTGGGATGCGGGAACGGGGGGTGGGAGGGATGCTGGAACCCGTGGTGGTAGAGGATGGGCGCTAGTGGAGGGATGGGTACTTGATCATTGTATAACTGAAACCCAAGCACAAAAATTTGTAAGTCTATAACTGTACCTCATGCTGTTTCACTAATAAAAAAAAATAAAGGGGAAAAAAAGCTTCAAGGGCTGGAGAGACAGTACAGAAGGTAATATGACTGTTTTGCATGCAGCTAACCCAGGATTGATGCCTAGTAAATGAACCATATTTTGTCCCCTGATACCACCAAGAGTCATCCCTGAGCACCAATAAGTATGGCCCCATCACGCAAAACAAAAATGTCATTTAAGATACCAGCTGTTTCTAGCCTAAGATAACCATTTTTATATTTCACTTTAACATTCAATAAATGTTGATTAAATAACCCTTAAGATATTTAAAAATGACGTCTTAAAGTCTCATGAGAAAACATGCATGTTAACAAAAAATTACGAATTGTTAAAATATAGGTCTGTATACCACGCTGGGATAGAAGCAAAGTGATTAGTTCATTATGCATTAATTAATTATGCATTAATTCTGTGTATAAGCACAGTGTACAGTGCCCACACTATTCTCAAAAACATGATACTTGAAAAAAAATAAATAAATGACTAATTGAATCAGAGGCTCCACTTTTTCAGAAAAACAAATCACTCAGCACCTACCTCCCAACCCTGGGGAATCTATCGTCTCAAGTGAATATTAAGAAAGTTTTCTCCTCTTCCTCCCATTGTACCCAAGGCTACTATCGTCCTCCCCATACTTGCAGAATCCCAAGCAGAGGGAAGTGGTATTGGCCAATTTCATAAGCACTGAGTTAAATTATATATCAAAGGTAATAAAAATTGCACTAATATATATCCTTAAAGGATGCAAAGATGATAGAGAATTCATTTTGAAGAGGCTCAGCATGAATTATTTTTGGAACCTACAGTCAGAAAGATTTACATATACATACTTGAAGTTCAAATGTGAGGGAAATAGTACCATTACCATTGTTATATAAGCAGAATAGATTCAAAAGGCAAAATGTAGAATATGTGTGACAAACTTGGAATGTAAATTGATAAGACCAGACTAAGATACTAATAAAACTTACTTGCCTCCAGTTACCTGAATATACAACAAGGAATTTCACTTATGAAATTAGAGGAAAGCCTGTTTTACAGTCTAGCCTGTTAACTTGATTGAAATTTGAAAATCAATAGAAAATTAGTATTAATTTGAATAAAATTGAAATCAACCAATGCTTGAGTTTTAGAAGGAAATACAAGTAAGAGATTCCTCAATCTTTCTCTGAACCAAAGTCAGATGAACCTTTATACTGTTACTGCAGTTATTTCTGTCCTTCTCTCAACCCCTCTCAATATGAAATAAGCAATCTTTTAGAGAGAGAAAGTAGCTTTTTCACAGCATACTGAATTGGTATATTCCTCTGTATATGGTTAAAGGTGGAGGAAAAGTGATGAAGATTATACAAATATTTTTATTTGAAAAAATATAAATAATCCTGAAAGAAATACAATGAGCTTTCTGTTAGTCCTTTAACTGAGTTTGCTTGCACCAAGATCAAGCTTTACACAGAGAAGCCACAACAATAAATGGAGAAAATAAACAAAACAGACTTTATTTATGAAATGAAGCACATTTATCTAGCAAACAGATTAATTTAAGACATGATGAGAGAAGTTGACAAACTACAAAACAAGTTCCATGTCATTTCCATGTCAGTAATAGGAGATGGATGTTGATGTGGTTCATTTCTATTAGATGAAGAAAAAAACATTTTCACTGACCGCATCTAATGAAGAATTGAGTTGGTCTATTAATTTACTTATCATTTATGAAATGGTTTCTTCTGTCAGATGGTTTAGATCTGATGAGAAACAGACACCTCTTAGATAAGGAAAAGTGTCCACCCCAAGTTTCTCATGTTCACTTGAGTAGAAACATGAGTACAATGAAAAAAAAGTGAATTCTATCAAAAAAGGGAGCATAAAAGTTCTCTGATTCTGCAATTTTTAAGAAAGATGTTAGTTTTTGAATAAATATAATTGCTATGACTTTGAAGGAAAAAATTAGAACCATAACTAAGCCATTAGAGCCCATTCTTGACATTTTAAAGTAAAGAAATTCAAATTTTGCCTTTTCTACTTATCTTGTACTATATTGATTCTAAATTATTTTGAGTTTCTTACAGCAGGACAAAGCATAAAGCATGTCATTTGCCAAATTTCATTTTTTCTTTTTTGTCAAAGGTAGTATTTATCTTGAAACAGTGCCCACTCACCCATACAGTATAAAATGTAAATGAGATATATAAGAGGGTTTGGGTAATTTTATTCTTTTTCTTCTTCAAAAAGTCAAACCTAGAATGCACAAAGACTTAAAAAAAATCCTATAAATTCCAACTTGAAAAACTGATCGTCTTTATAAAATCAATCCTACAACAAACCAGGAGAGGTGAAAAGGAGAGGGTATTAGATGTTTTGACAACTAATGTCAACAAGTATAGAAGTCTGAATATGGCAAAAATTACTAGAGATTGAAAAGGAGGAGCTGACATTTATAATAATACTTTTACCCATATAAAACAAACTCTATAATCTGGAAATAACCTGCATGCTTAAATATAAACTAACAATGCTTCTACCTTTTGAAGGTCATCAGACTTTTAATTTCATGTCAGAACTAACATTTTGATACACGTGGGGAGAAATCATCACACCATACAGATATCAGTCACTAATAGCCTCTATCTGTCTCTATGCAGGTGCACTTGATGATTCTACCTGCACACAACTCTGTCCTGCCCTAATTCCCAAGTCAGTCCTGGCTGAGTATGTTCAGATTATTTCTTCCATGAGGGGTTAGCCACCTCATGCTGGACATCACATCTGTGCCCTTTGTACTTCTTAAATGATTCCCCTAGGCCTTAATCACTTAATCACTTAATCCCCGTTATTCATCGATTTACTCGAGCGGGTGCCAGTAATGTCTCCATTCATCCCGGTTGCGTGCTAGTGCAGCCCAATGGTATCTGTTCGTTCTAGGAACATGCAGAGCCTCAAATCGATCATTCAGGGTCTTGATGAAGAAGTCTGACCATCTTGTAGGTGGGCGTCCACGTGATCTTTTGATGTCCCGTGGAATCCAATCAGTAATGGCTCTAGTCCAGCGGTTGTCTGTAAACCTCATTACATGTCCAGCCCATCTGATTTTTGATGTCTTGGCAAATGAGACAGCGTCCCTGATTCTTGAGCGTTGACGAAGATCAGAACTCCGGATTCTATCTCTCATTTGAGTGAATCGTGATATTCCAAGCATATCTCTTTTGATTCCTCTTTGAGAGACCCGAATAGCATTCTCATCCTGTTTTCGTAGGGTCCAGGTCTCTGAGGCATATGTTAATGCAGGAAGAATAGTGGAATCAAAGAGATGTGCTCGTAGCTGGAGGTTCTTTGTCCTTTTAGTTATTTCTTCAACGCTCTTGAAGGCATTCCAAGCCGCTCTCTTCCTCCTGTGCAACTCAGGTGCCAGGTCATTTATCATGTTGATTTCTCGACCTAGGTATATATAACTGTTGCATTCGGAGATGGTGGTTCCATTGAGAGCAAATGGAGCATCAGGAACAAGGCTGTTTCTCATAAACATTGTCTTCATAAGATTCAGCTGTAGTCCAGCCTTTCCACATTCACGGTCAAAGTCGTTCAGCATTTGTGCCGCTTGGCTAATGTTTGGTGTTATTAGAACGATGTCATCAGCAAAGCGGAGGTGGTGTAGTTGCCGACCATCTATCTTCAATCCCATGCTTTCCCACTCCAGTCGTCGCATGATGTTCTCGAGGGTGGCACTGAAGAGTTTTGGTGAAATGGTATCACCCTGTCAAACCCCTCTCTTGATATGGATGATTATTTCTTTGTAGAATGGTGAGATCTTGGTAGTGAATCCGCAATAGAGCTCACAAAGGATCCTGATGTATTGAGTTTGTAAGCCCTGATTGGCTAGGGCTTCCATAACCGCTTCCATCTCAACAGAATCAAAGGCCTTCTTTAAATCAATGAACATTAGACAGAGCGGCATCTTGAACTCCCGAGATACCTCAATGAGCTTAGTAATCGTGTGGATATGGTCGATGGTACTGAATCCTTTTCGGAATCCGGCTTGTTCACATGGTTGTCCTTCATCTAGTGTTCTGCTAATTCTATTCAGGATGATTCGAGTGAACAGTTTGTAGATGACAGACAATAGGCAGATTGGGCGATAGTTGCCAATGTCGTGGATGTCTCCCTTCTTGTATAGTAGTACAGTCCTGCTGGTTTTCCACTGGGATGGAACCTTGCATTCAGACAGGTAGCGTGTGAAGAGCCGAGCCAATGTATTGATGAGTACTGATGGTAAGTTCTTCAGGTGTTCAGGTCTGATCTTGTCTGGGCCAGGTGCTCTTTGTTTCTTTACTGACGAGATGGCATGTTGGATTTCAGAAGGGAGAACATTGGGAATGACATATCCATCATGTGGTATGTGGTATGTGGGCAAGTGGACATGGCTATTAAAGAGATCTGAGTAGAAGTCATGAATAATCTTCTCCATTGCCCTTCTGGAAGATGTGATAGATCCATCATGATGTCGGAGGGCAGACATCTTGGTTTTGTAGTTGGTGAAGGACACGTGGGCATTACGAATGCTTTTCCCAGCTTCTGCCACATCTACCAGTACTGCTGCTCTCCTGTTTTTGAGGTCATCCTTGATGGCTTCTCTGCACTGCTTGGCCAGTTCGGATGTTTGCTTGTGGTTGCCTGAGGCACGTGCCAAGCCACGTTGGCGAATAAGTTCAAGAGTGTTCGAAGAAAGGCGGTTTTTTGTGGTTATCTCTCTCTTGGCATTCCTCGCACAATCATGGAGGTGCTGAATCATTCGATCGTATTCCTCATCAATGTTGTCAATGACGGCATCTTCCCATGTTGCCGTAACAGAGCCAAAGAGTTCCCAGTTGGTGGTCGTTCTGGGAGTCCTCTTCTTAAACCTTGCATTCTTTTCTCCTTGTTCTGTGAGGTAGAATTTTGCACGAAGAAGACGGTGGTCTGATCCCGTTTGGAATTTTGGGACAACAGCAACATCGGTTAGGTAAAACCGCCAATTGAATATGATGTGGTCTATTTCATTGTGGAACCGTCCATCGGGAGACTCCCATGTTCAACGTTTAGATTCAGCCTTTCAGAACTGTGAGTTACCATGGAAGGTTTTGGTTGACATGATGAACTCAGACAGTCTGTCACCCTGTTCGTTCCATTCCAGGCCATGGGTCCCAACGTGGAGTTCATCGACTGATCTTCTTGGTCCTGTCTTGGCATTAAAATCACCGACAATGATCTTGTAGAAGGTGTGATCTTCTTTATAGAACTTCTCCAGCTCCATGTAGAACTTCTCAGTTTCTCTTTCACCCTAGGCCAGTCTCCATTATTCTCCTGTTCTCAAAATGATGCTCCTGTATAACCACAACCCCAACCTGATTTCCCACTGAATCAAATTTTGCCGCCATCCCCTTATTGCAATCTTTTTCTGGTACCCTGAATAAAGCATTTCGATGTTTCCCAGAAGTTAGGGCACCTTTATCCATCCATTTCAGAGTTTAATGTCTGCTCTGTGTCTAATCTGTCATGCCTCACTGTGTTCTTGTCTGTTTCCAAGGGCACATGCCTCAGAAGTATATGAGTGATGGGCCACACAACTGAGTACAGTTCAATTTCCTGTGTAATGGCCATTATAATGATAGGATTGGGTTGGATTTAAATTTTCCTTCTTCCCTCTACTTATTATTACCACTGTAATTATACATTTGTCCATCCTTCCTTCTAGTAAATTATTCATTAGCCATCATCCATCTTTTAATTCACTTACTCTTTCTACTTATTAAGGGTTTATTTTACACTAGACCCTGTGCTGAGTGCTGGCAATATGTAGGTTTCAAAGAATGTTAGTCTTATTTCAGCAGAGGAGAGAGTTAAAGTCCAATAAAGGGTAATAAGGGGTTCTCCACATATCTGCCTGAGTAGGTCGGTCAAATGCCAAGTTTCCATATGTTCTTTCTGGCTCTGTTTCTCTGAGATTATGCAGCAATGCCTGCCAAGGCAAAAGAAGCTAATCATTTTAGTTCCCTTATTGAAGATTCTAGGTTAAAATAAACATCTCAAATCAGGAGACCACGAACAAATATTATCTAAATATTTATGTAAAAAGCCATGGGCTGAAGAATAGTACAGCAGGTAGAGTACTTGCTTGTATGCAGCTGACTCTGGTTTGGTACCCAGCACCACATATGGTCCCCTGAGCAAGTCGTGAATTATTCCTGAGTGCGGAGCCAGAAGTAAGCTTTGAGCACAGCTAGGTATGTATGTTCTCCAAACCAAAAAAAGCAAAAGTCTAAGGTTTGTACGGAAGTTTACAATATGAAAATTATTTTACTTAAAGATCTTACTGAAGCCTATTTGTGAGGTACTGGCAGTATAGGTATTATATTCTTCCTTATTTTATAGAAAAAGATTAAAGTTTATAGAAATTAAAATAATTTTAGCCAAATTTAGATCTGAAGCAAAAGTAATTCTTTTCCTAATCAGAAATATTATCTACTTTCTGAAAGTTTAGTAATGTCAATTCTAGGTATTACTGATATACTTTTAGAACAAGTTAATGCTACTGAGATAATCTTGTATGTCACCATTGTGGAAAAAAACAAAAGATAATGTACAGAACTCAAAAGTGTCTATTTATCTTCCATTAAATGTTTATTACTTTAATCTATGAGCCCAAATGGGACAGTGGAAAGATGAAATCACTTGTCACTTGTCTTGGAAAGATATGAGACCATTATTAAACCCTCACAAAATACCAGGTAGCTCTTGAAACATTTTCCAAGCAACACTCAGAGACATTGATTCATGGCTGCAGCCGTGTACGACTTTTCCTTTCCACCAAACTTTCATGATGAACTCATTCTTTTATCATCTTTTGCCATACTTAATGAGCGTCTTCAGAAAGTTTTGTTATATATATTTTTCTTTCTCCCTAACATGACCACCTGTCTTTCATATTTGAAATGTCCTGTGTCCATCACACTGTTTTCTTTCAGCACCAGTGCCTTCTATCCAACACTGTCCTCCCGTTGGTCACTGATTTGCTTGAGCGAGCCCAGTAACGTCTCCATTGTGCAACTTGTTGTTACTGTGTTTGGCATATTGAAAACATCATGGGAACTTGCCAGGTTTTGCCATGTGGGCGAGATACTCTCGGTAGCTTGCCGGGCTCTCCGAGAGGGGTGGAGGAATCAAAGCCAGCTTGGCTGGGCTGGCTGCATGCAAGGCAAATGCCCTACCACTGTGCTATCGCTCCGTCAGGCATTTTCCATGAAGCAAGTTCTAGGTAAAATTTCAATGTTGTCCTGCATAACCACATCTTGGCTAACACATTTTCCCTATTTACCTTATTTATAGAGACATGGAAAAGTGTGGTGTTTTATACCACATAATTAAAATACAGTTTTGGAACCTTTTTCTTTGGTGGGCAAACCCAAGAGTGTGCTGGGTGATGCCAAAGTCACACATGGGGGGGGGGGGGGGGACTCAAAGGACTGTTTAGTGGTGGGAATCAAACACATGCAAGCAGCATCAGATCCCCTCCCCTGACAATCAAGGGATATTTTCATTCACTACTATCTAGTCCCTCAATTTGTTTCCTTATAGTCTACCTATTAGTGAACTATCCAGTATTTGTCTTACTCACTCTGAGTTATTTTGCTTATTGTGAAATCTTTATATCCAACAAATTTGTAGCAAATAACAATACATCATCTTCTCTAATAGCTTAGTGTTCTTTTGTGTATACATAAACCACAATTTTTCAAGCATTCACTAGTTATTGGGCACTTGGGTTGTTTCTAGACTTTGGCTACTGTAAATAATACCACAATAACAAAGATCAGCACAAATCTTTTAAAATTAATGTTTTTGTGTTCTTTGGATAGATGCTAAGCAATAGAATCACTGGATTATACAGTACTTATAGTTTTAGTTTTCTGGGAAGTGTCCTTATTGGAAAAGCTTTCATCAAATTATTTTCACTTATTCTCTGCTTCATTAGGCATAAGTAGCCATTCTCTAAACATTTTTTGGGGGGGCAATAAAAATGAACTTATTAACATGGGAGCTATCCCAACAAAGAATACAGTATTAGTGGGCAGAAAAATAATTAAACCTTTTTTCCTTATAATATTTTTTCTCAAGGTTTTGCACTTTTTGATGCAAGAAGTTTTTGTCTTCTCAGTATCGCAATGCAAGCCACTAGTGTGTTTTTGCAGAGCAGTTACTTCCTCCAAGTTGAAAACCTATTTAGAATAGATTTTATCACTTTGCACACTAGGTCATGTAAATGAAAATGTACAAATACATACCTTAACTATACATTGGTGAAGGACAGGCAGATGTTGCAAATGCTTTTCCCGGTTTCTGCCACATCAGCCAGCTTTGCTGCTCTTCTCTCTTTGAGGTCTTCCTTTATCGCTTCTCTGCACTGCTTTGTGAACTCAGACATCCGCTTGTGGTTGCCTGAGGCTTGCGACAAGCCATGTTGGCAAATGAGCTTGAGAGTTTCTGAAGAGAGGTGTCTTTTTTGGCTCTCTCTCTCTCTCTCTCTCTCTCTCTCTCTCTCTCTCTCTCTCTCTCTCTCTCTCTCGGTGTTCCTCGCACAACCATGGAGGTGCTGAACCAGTCTATGGTATTCTTCACTGATGTCATCAAAGATGGCATCTTCCCAAGTTGCTGCAATTGTGCCAAAGGGCTCCCAGTCGGTGGTCATTCTGGGAGTTCTCTTAAAATTTGCAGTCCTTTTCCCCCACTCCACGAAGTAGAATTTTGCACAAAGGACATGGTGGTCTGATACAATTTGGAATTGTGGGACAACAGTGACATTGATCAGGCAAAACCATCGACTAACTATGATGTGGTCAATTTCGCTGTGGAACTATCCACTGGGAGACTCCCATGTCCAACGTTTAAATTCAGTATTCTGGAACTGTGAGCTACCCTGGATGGTCTTGGTTGACATGGTGAACTCAATCTCTCATCCTGTTCATTCCATTCTAGGCCATGGGTGCCAAGGTGGAGTTCTTCGGCTGGTCTTCTCAGGCATTAAAATCACCGACAATGATTTTGTAGAAAGTGTGGTCTTCTTTATAGAACGTCTCCAGCTTTATATAGAATTTCTCAACTTCTTCTTCATCATAGTTGGATGTTGGTGCATAAATGATGAAGATAGAAACTGCCAGCAGTGATCCACATCTCCACATCTATTCAAGCTTAAGTATCTGATTTGGGATGCTAGGCATTTGAAAGAATCAATGCTCATGGCCAAGTTCATGTTGACAAGGACACCAAACACTATCCAGTTGGCACAAATGCTGGCCGACTACAACCATGAGTGTGGAAAGGTCGGACGGCAGCTGAGTCTCACAAAGACAATATTCATGAGAAACAGACTCATTCCTGACATTCCATTCACTCTCAACAGAATGATCATATCCAAATACAGCAGTTATGTGGTCCTAGGTTGAGAACTCAACATGTCGAATGTCCTAGAACCTGAGCTGTGCAGGAGAAAGAGAGTTGCATGGAAAGCCTTCAAGAGCATTGAAGAAGTTGTTAAGAGAATGAAGAACCTCCAGTTGTGGGCACATCTCTTTGACTTCACCATTCTTCCTGCATTAACATACACCTCAGAGACCTGGACCCTACAGAAATAGGATGAGAACACTATTCTGGTCTCCCAAAAAGGAATTGAGAGAACTGTGCTTAGAGTATCACGCTTCACTCAAGTGAGAGAAGTAATCCAGAGTTCCAATTTCTGGCAACGATCAAGAGTCAGGGACACTGTCTCATTTGCCAAGGTGTCGAAAATCAGATGGGTTGGACACATAATGCGTTTTGGAGATGACTGCTGGACTAGAGTCGTTATCAACTAGATTCCACAGGATGTCAAAAGATCGTGTGGCCACCCACCTATGAGATGGTCAGACTTATTCGTCAAGACCCTGAATGAAAGGTTTGAGGCTCTTCGTGTTCCTGGAGTGAGCAGATGCCAATGGGCTACACTAGCACGTGACAGGGACTAATGGAGACATTACTGGCGCCTGCCCTAGCAAATCGATGAGTAAGGGGATGTCAAGTGATCAAGTGATTAGTGTGCAATAAGACAGAAAGGATGTACTATTAGTATGTAATAATACAGAAAGGATGTACTATTCTATTAGGAAAAGAAGCACAGATTCTTTTAAAGATTAGAAGAAGTCAACGACATAAAAATTGTTAAAATTCCCATGTATCACTGGTTCTTCTCAATATCTTTGCTCTTCTTTTTTATTGAGGGGGGTGATTGGTGGTGACCTGAGTCACACCCAGCAGTACTGAAGATGTATTCCTCACTCTATGATCAGGAGGAATACCCTAGCAGTGCTCAGGAGCCCATATACAGTTCTGGGAACTGAACCAGAGTTGACCATTCACAAGAAGGTAATCTCCTTACCCCATGTACTGTCTCTCTGGCCTTTCATAATTTTATCAAAAATTGTTATAAAATTGTAAGATTATCCAAATATTCCCAAAATGAAATGGCCAATCAGAAAATCTGAATTTAATTAAATTTAGTAACATTTCAAATTTGGCTCAGTTTTTAGTCAGAATATACAATCTTTTATAATACCCTTCACAATATTATATTAAAATATTTTCTTTAGCACATATTTAAGTACTGGTTTCGCAAATGCATACTCCTAAAATGGATAAGAGAATTCTTTTAGCTTTTTTTTTGGGTCACACCTGCAGTGCTCAGGGCTGATACCTACCTCTAAGTTCAGTGATCACTCCCTGTTGGGCATGGGGGACCATATGTGGTGCCTGAGATAGAACACAGGTCAGCCATGTGTAAAGTAAACACTCTGCCCACTGTTCATCACACTGGCCTGAATGGGATGTATCATTTATTTATTTATTTGTTTTTGGTTTTAGGGATAAACCCAGCAGTGTTCAAGACTTATTTCTAGCTTTGTCCTCAGGGATCACTCCTGGAGGGTCTTAGATGACCATATAGGGTGCCAGGGATTGAACCCAGGTTGGCTGCTAACAGGACAGGCACTTTATCCACTGTACTATCTCTTGCCCCATCTGTTTTTAAATATTAGAAGCTAAGCATGAATTAAGAGATTATAGGATTTAAGTATTTATCGTGTAGTATTGTTTTGTGTTTGGATGATATAAATTTGATGGCATAGTTGAAAAAAAATTTAACACTGTTGCCATACAATGTAATACCAAATATTCCAAACAATCCAGTGAGCAAACCCAGTCTGAAATATTTGAAATAAACACAAGTTTATTTCTTGTTGACAAGGTATAACTAGGAAGTTGATAAAAGGGTCTATGTAGTGGAGACACTAAAGGGCACAAGCTGACAAAGGTTTTATCTGGGCATGTTTTTGAATTAATTTCAGTGGTAGAAGAGTTTGGGACTGCACGTTGGTTCTTAAATTTTCTTTCCAGCAGTCACATGGAACCTTAAGATTTTTAATGTTTCAAGCAAGTCTCAGAGTCACATCTAACTTTAAAGGGGATACAGGTAATCCCAAATGTGCCTTGAAGAGCTTGTATCATTTGGCTAGCATCGTTAACATGACCACATATGGAAGAGCTGTGTATGTGTGTGCGTGTGTGTGTCCCTAATGAAATCAGAGATTCTCATGCCAAAACATTTATATTCATATTTCAAGTATTTGAACTATCAACAATAATATGGACTGATTTAGGCCATGTGCAGACTCTGACAAACATAATGAACAACTCCATATTTTTAACACACATGATAAAATATTTATAGCATACATTATGGCATAACAATTTTTATATTTGTATTGACTATGTACTAAGAGCTGAAAGTATAAATAGTGAGAAATCACTGGAGTCATAGGAACCTGAAAATAATTTAGCTACTCTTTGCTCTATTCTACTATCTGCGGTGTATTGGTAAAGCAATAGAAAACTTACTAAGTACTTGAAATCTATGAACTGGAAAGAACTTTAGAAACTTCTATGAAACTTCCACATGTTCAGGTGAGAAAGCAGACATGAGCAATCAAGGTTGTTATCTATCTATCAGCAGAGAAATATACAAAGGAGATCTCGGCAAGCTCATGTCCACATCTCACACCCTTTGCTGGTTCCCCCACCTTTCCTGTTGGGCCGATCCAGGAGTCCTGCATATTACTTCCTGGCTTCCGCAGCCTTAGGAGGTTTTATCCACATAGACAGACCACACAGCCACATATGTGGCCCCTCAACAGCTCTACTCATCACACTTTGCACTGCTCACACTTCCAACTCCTGTCACCAGTGAAGACAGGTAGGGAAAGAAAAGAGCATACTAATCCCCCAGCCTAAATTTCCCAGAGATTCTCTGGGCCTCTCAGTGAATAAAAGTAACAACACAATAATAACACAGTTGTACTACCCAGCTCTGTATACTGAGGACATATAATAAGTCAAAGAAATGGAGGCACAGATAAGAAAAAAATACAACTACCAGAGCAGAAATAAGACAACTACAATCAAAAGTGAGAGGATTGAAAGGGTATGATAGATGATATTAAAGAAAACAACAACAACAACAACAACAAACTTTTCAGGTACACAACTCCTTGTTGCTGAAAACTCAACTTGGAGTTGGGATTCGTGACCTACCCCCACCTCCCTCTACTTCAGGAATTCCCAGCAGCCAGGTCCATGTCCCATGTCTTCTGCCATGTAAATTCATCTACCAGCCTTGCCCCAGAAACTTAAGTAAATGATGAAAGAAAAAAAATTAAAAAACCTCAATGGAAGTTCTAAGTAGCAGAGTAATAGCTCTGAGTAAAAGATTGAGGAGCATCAAGATGAGATGAGGAAAGCTCCTGAAAACTGGAAAAAAAATGTCTGAAAATAAATGAATACACCAGGGAACAATAGGATGGGTTTAAGAATCATTAGAGTCCTAATGAATTAGAAAGAGAATTTGATGAAGCACCAATAGTTAAATCATAATCTTCCAGAGTTGAGGAATAAAGAAACCGAGATCATGAGGCCCCAAGGGTCCTAGCAAAAACTGACTCAAATAGAAAATGCCAAGACACATTGAACTCAGAATGACAAAAGCCAAGGGCAGGGACAGAATATTGAAAGCAACATGATTTAAAAAGGAAGTTAACTTACATACAAAGGAAAGCACAAGATTCATAGCTGTTCTGTCAAACAAGATCTGATCAAACAGCTAGGAGAATGGTGGATATAGTTTTTTAAAAAGAAAATAAATGGGAAATTTACTTAGTGGTAAAAGCATGAATTCTAGGGTTAGACTTCAGTTTAACATTTTGGCTGCTAGTCTTTGACATACTAGCCTGTATGTATTTTATTTATTTTATTTTTTCAATGTATTCTTTATACCACAAACGTGGCAGTGCTGGAGCGATAGCACAGAAGTAGGGCATTTACCTTGCATGAAGTTGGCCCAGTTGAGCCGGGTTCAATTCCTCCACCCCTCTCGGAGAGCTTGGCAAGCTACCAAGAATATCTTGCCCGCACGGCAAAGCCTGGCAAGCTGCCCATGAAGTATTCGATATACCAAACACAGTAACAATGAGTTTCACAATGGAGATAATATTGGGCCCGCTCGAGCAATGGGAGGACAGTGCTAACTAAATGTATTCTTTAAGTATTTTAAGGTTTTTGATTTAATACTATTGACTTTATATGATTTACATAAGACTAAAATACGATCTATAGAACACATCATATACACCATCTATTTTTAATAAACAACTGTTCCTTCTACATTTATTTAAATTTACTTTTACTTACTTTCTTATTATAGTGGGCAGGAGCGATAGCACAGTGGTAGGGCATTTGCCTTGCATGTGGCCGGCCCTGCCGACCCGAGTTCAATTTCTCCGCCCCTCTTAGAGAGCCCAGCAAGCTACCGAGAGTATCTCACCGCACAGCAAGCTACCCATGATGTATTCAATATGCCAAACACAGTAACAACAAAGTCTCACTGGGCCTGCTCGAGCAAATAGATGAACAACGGGAGGACAGTGCAGAGCTATAAGGCAAAGGCAGTTTATCTTTAAATTCCCAGTGATTGCAAGTATCTGATGTATTTGGTTCATAATAACTACTTACCTTTTCTTGAATAAATTAAAGAGACAACTTAAAGCTCATTTAAATGTTTCATTGAAAATCATATATTAGCTATTAATAAATCTGCATTGTAAAGTATAAGTGATATTTATCTCTTCATTTGCTTTTCATGAGGTACTCTAACCTGTGAATATGTTTGATACAAATCTTAATTTCTCAACTCATGTTTTAGAATATTCATGTTCATCACTTTTTGATTTAGAGTTTACAGGCAAATGCCTAATTCTACACTCTCTATTCTGATATCTTTCACAATAGCTAAATATCAGATTCATTAAGTAATGTCATAAAAATGACATTTTATGATGCAACATTTTTTGTGGTAAGAATATCATACTTGGAAAATTATGGCTCTGGAAAAAAGATCTGTGGGCTCTTTATGAATTCTAAATTAAATGTCATGTATTATTCAAGAACAAAATAGGAAGAGGAGCGGGATAATGAAAGATTAGAAAATAATATTAAATAGCATTTAAAAAACTTTAAATTATCTTCTTTAAAATATTTGGTGGGTGGAGCCAGAAAAGTTACATGGGTAGAGTTTTTCTTGCACACAGTCAACCAGGGTTTAATACCTGATACCACATATAGTCTTCTGAATCCCATGAGGAGTGATCCCTGAGTGTAGGAGCCAGAGGTAAGCCCTAAGTGCAATAGGGTGCACCCAGACCACAAAGAAATAAAATGATGCTTTTGATGGTGTGTGTTGAGAATGGAGACAAAGGCTAGAAAGTTAACTACTGATGAGGAACCTCTTATTTGTCACCATTCTTTTTTTCCTCTAAAACCCGGGAAATTATAGACCATTATATCAACTACATATATCACCAAAATGTAGACAAAAAGAGAAAATGTTTGCAGAGAAAAAATTTCATTTGAAAAATAGAATAAATATAAATAGAAGAAATCTGATAGGAAGGGAAAGAGGCTGAATGAATTTTATATGGCTGCTGGAGAGATGAGAAAGGGGTTTTGCTGAGTTGATAAAAGCAGAATCACTAAGAACTCCTAAGAAAAGTCCCAGAGGAACAACTGGAGAATTACTTCTGCAGTATCTGAGGAGCTCATAATGTAAGCACACTTATCCCCAGAATAAAGTAATGAATTGGGCTCTGGGAATGGAAATGTACCAGGTACCTAGTGTGACCTGGAATGCAGACTCCAGATTGTTTGACTGGTAGCAAGCCTGAGTCTGCTTCTCTTGTCCTTCAAGATGAAAATCATATTTATTATAGTTTACATTCATCAGATTACAAGATGAGCAGACAACCAAAGAAAACTGAATTGTTACTAAAAATCAATACCTTTCAAATAGCAAAAACAACATTGGGATAATACTCTGAGGAAGATAAACAAACAAGAGCCTACTACCAGAGTAAACATTTTTATACAACTTGAATGTTACATTCAGTACAAAAGAATACATACACTTATTAGATGAATAGAGATCTTAGAAATTAACTTCTCAGTAATAAAAAAATCAGGTCATAAAAATCAACTAATATTTAAAATTCAAGTTAGATGCAAAGTAGCATATCAATGCATGAGAGAAGACATATCTCAAAGCATTACACTAGAAACAGAGATATACACATATCTTGATGCCTCAGATCCCAATTTCAATACCTGGCACAGCCAGGCTCAAATGGCACCGAATCAGTGGTCTAGGCACCCAAATATGTACCATTATGTTAAATATCACTGAGAGTGACCCTCAGGTTCTCGAGCAAAACTGGCCAAGGCCCTCTAAATGAAAAAACAATGTTGCCACTGATCAACCAAGTGGAAACAGAGATAAATAAACGAGACTATATTAAACTAATAAGCTTCTGCACTGCAAAAGATACAGTGAGTAAAATACAAAGACAATATACAGAATGGAAAAGTATATTCACCCAATACCCATCCGATAAAGGTATTGGGTGAATATACTTTGTATACCAAGGATATACAAAGCACTGGTTGAACTCCACAAGAAGAAAACATTCAACCCCATCCAATACTGGGGTGACAAAATAAACAGAAATTTGTCAAAGAAGAAATCTGAATGGCTAAAAGGCACATGAGAAAATGCTCTACATCACTAATTATCAGGGAGATGCAGCTCAAAACAACAATGAGATATCATCTCACACCACAGAGACTGGCCCACATCCAAAAGAACAAAAGCAACTGGTGTTGGTGTGGATGTGGTGAGAAAGTGACTCTCCTTCACTGCTGGTGGGGATGCTGACTGGTTCAGCCCTTTTGGAAAACAGTATGGATGATTCTCAAAAAATTAGAAATTGAGCTCCCATTTGACCCGGCAATACCATTCCTGGCAATATATCCCAATATATCCCGGAGAAGTAAAACAGTACAGTCGAAATGACATCTGCATGTGTATGTTCATCGCTGCAGTTCTCGTAATAGCCAAAATCTGGAAAAAACCTGAGTGCCTGAGAACAGATGACTGGTTAAAGAAACTTTTGTACATCTATACAATGAAATTCTATGCACCTGTTAGAAATGATGAAGTCACGAAATTTGCAAACAAGTTAATCTACATGGAAAGTATCATGCTAAGTGAAATGAGTCAGAAAGAGAGGGACAGAGATAGAAAGACTGCACTCATCTGGAATATAAAGTAACAGAATGGGAGACAAACACCCAAGAATAGTTGAGGTAAGTACCAGGAGGTCTTCCCCACGGCTTGGAAGCTGGCAGCACGTGCTGGGGGAAAAGGCAGCTCAGATAGAGAAGGGAGCACCAAGTAAAGGGTGTTTGGAGGACTCGCTCAGGATGCAAAATCCGTGCTGAAAGAAGACTATAGACTGAAAACAATGACCACTCAATACTTCTACTGCAAACCACAACACCCTAAAGGAAAGAGAGAGCAAAAGGGAATGCCCTGCCACAGAGACTGGGCATGGTGGGAGGATAGTGGGGTGGGAGGGCTGCTGGGCTCATTGGTGGTGGAGAATGGGCACTGGTGGAGGGATGGGTACTTGATCATTGTATAACTGAAACCCAAGCACGAAAGTTTGTAAGTCTACAACTCTATCTCATGGTGTTTCACTAATAAGTAAATGTCCAGAAGAGTAACTGAAGATTTAAGTCATATGAGATGTTTTATTTCACAAAGAAAAAATAAGTATGAACTCCTACACACCTCTAGGAGAACAAACAGGTGACATAAATAGGAGGAGAATCAGTTCAATAAATTCTCTATGAAATCTGAATATTATGGAACAGTATCTTCAAACTTCAGTTAGAAACTATTTTCAGACAATGAATTTATGTCTAGCTAAAATCAGCCTTTCTTTAAAAAAAAAAGTGCTGTGTTTATGTATGTGCGCACATGCACGTGTGCGTGTTCCTGAATAGTGCTCAGGAGATGGGGATGGGGGCCACCAACAATTCTCAGCCAGTTGGGCTGGCAGTAATATGCAAAGCCCAAAGATGTAATGCTCAGGCCCCGTGGAACCCAGGATACTTGGGCCACCCTGGTAGTGCTGGGGCCTCCAGCGTTCTGCCTAGAAATGACTGTGGGGACTTAGAGTGTCAGAAACTGAACATGGGTCAGTTCATGCTAAGCATGCATCCTTATTGCTGTACTGTCTCTTGACCCTGAAATGGGCCTTTTCCTTGAACAAAGAGTAGGGTTTGTACTTTGGTTAAAAAAAAAGACACCTCTGGCACCATATAAGGTCTTTAACAGACTCAATCCAGAGACTTACAAATAAATCTTGGAAGAGAAAGAGAGCAACATGCTGCAGAAATGCCTCTGGACCTCACACCGGTTGTCTAGTGTAGGGCATCTCAGAGCGTGGTGGGTGAGTCCCTCCTTATGCCCCAATAGTGTTCTGGCAGCCAGAAACCTCCATTTATTGAATTTAATAAATTGCAGTGAACAACTTTAAATAAAAATAAAAAATAAAACTATAAAAAATAAAAGTTGAATAGGAAAATGTGTTTTAAATGATAAGTAAGGTGAGGAATGAAACTCAGTTTAGAGAACTTGCATTGAGTGTGTAAGGCTTGGCTTTAGCCTCCAGAACTCCTGTTATCCTCTCCCACACTAAAATAACTATTTAAACATATATAGCTGTAAATAAATGTTGATATCAGTATAACAAAATAATATTGAACTGATATGCAAAATTTGAATGGATCAGATTGTAATGGAGATTGAGGAAGGCAAGGAGTGGGACAGACATAGAATGTTGGCACTCATTTGTAGGATGTAAAAATCATAGTATGAAACTATTACCCAAGGACAGTAGAAACAAGGGCCAGGAGAACTGGTTCTCGGTTGGAAGTGTGCCACAAATTGGGAAAGAGAGCCTTCAAGGCAGAGAAAGGACCACTATGACAATGCTAGTTGGAAATGATCTCTCTGGACAAGAATTGAGTGCTGAAAGTAAAGAGATATATATGATAACCTTCCATTACCTGCATTGCAAACCATAATGCTGAAAAGAAAAGAGAGAGAGGTAGAGAAAGAGAGAGAGAGAAAGAGAGAGAGAGGAAGGAGGGGGAGATAAAGGGGAAGGAAAGAGGGAGGGAGAGAGAGAAAGCGAGGAAGGAGGGAGGGAGGAGAGGGGGAGGGAGAGTTTGAGAGAAAGAAAAAGAGAAAGAGGAATCCTGTTGTAGAGGCAGACTGGGGATGGGAGGTGGAGGGAGAGAAATTAGGGACATTGGTGATGGGAAATGTACACTGATAAAGGGATAGGTGTCGGAACATTGTGTGACTGAAACTCAATCATGAACAATTTTGTAATTATGTATTGTATGGTGATTTAATTTAAAAAACTGTTCAAATTCTAGGCTGGAGCAGTAGCACAGCAGGAGGGCATTTGCCTTGCATGCGGCAGACAAGACAGACCTGAGTTCGATTCCTGCATCCCTCTCAGAGAGCCCGGCAAGCTCCCGAGAGTATCTTGCCCACACGGCAAAGCCTGGCAAGCTCCCAGTGACATATTCAATATGCCAAACACAGTAACAATAAGTCTCACAATGTTACGGGGCCCGCTCAAGCAAATCAATGAACAGTGGGAGGACAGTGCAGTGCTACAGTTCATGTTCTAATCTTAATGGCAAATTGACCAGTGTGCTAAAGATTTAAGTGTAACACTACCAAGTGATGAATAAGATGCTTGGGCAATATTAAGAACAAACATATATAAAGAGAACCCCATTATCTAAAAAAACCTCTTACTCTACAAATGCTTTACTATAACATTATGACTGGTAGAAAAGTATGGTCTTGCTTTTCTCAAGTATCTCAAAGAAAAAGAGCGTGGAACAATGATAGCCTTTTTACTTGTAGCCTATCATGATGATTTCTATAACTCCAGTCAAATATCAACTCATGCTATTGAGAGAATGTTAACTTTGAAATTCAAAATTCCCATTGTGTGTTAAGTAGCTGCTTCTTACATCTCTTTTATAGGAGAAACCCTTCGGTCTGACTTAAGGTCATATATTTTTATCCCATTGAAAAACATTTTCTTATACAGAATAAAGGTTTTGTTCACATATGTGTCTGCATTTTAAGATCCTTCAGTTACTATAGATGCCTTGTAAAGATTGAGGACATATGCTATGCCTATCAGTGTTACATGCTTTAGTACAAAGCATGATGACTATTAAATAGCTAACAACAGTTTATGTAGACATTTAGCATCCTGGAGCAAAAATGCCACGGACTTTCTTTAGAGTTTTCATAAGGAGTATGAGTAATTAAGAGGCACAAAACTTAAAACCGACCTTTATGTATTTTTGTTGAAACTCAATTTCACTGGACAAGTGAAAACTTTCCCCCTGATAGATTGAGACAGACTTCTCTTAGAACATATTGTTCTGAATAGTCACATGTGGTAATCATGATAAAGTCCTTTGTTTTTGTTGTCATAATTTGTGTAAGGCCTGGTGCTCTTCTGCGGCAGAGGTAAAAATTGGCGCCGCCAAGAGGTCAGCAGCTTCATTTCCCCAAGCCATAGGTCCGGGGAGACCGGAATGAGATCTGATATGAGTAATGAAAACGGGTTCAGAGCGCTTTCGTAAAAGAGCCTGTAGCTGCTGAAGCAGTTGTTGAACTATAGGATTTGGGGTATTTAGAGATGCCGTCACAATGCCCGGGAAGAGGCCAACAACATAAGCTGAGTCTGAGACAACGTTTACAGGCCCGGACACGTGGGAAAGTAGGTAAACTAAAGTGGCAAGTTCCACTTGCTGGACAGAGGTATAGTTAGTGTTCACTGTTGTAGTTAGGGAAGGTCCAGAAATTCCGCCTTTCCCTGAGGCAGAGCCATCAATGTAGTATACGGGAGCATTAGGAATGGGGGAGGTGCGAATGATGGAGGAAATGACAAACTGAGTTCGTTTGAAAAAATCCCAAGTTCTTCCTGCTGGATAGTGGGAGGAAAGTTCTCCAGAAAAATCCGCTAAAGCTCTTTGCAAAACATTACTGAGGGGCAGGATGGAGGCAATCTCCTTTTCTGGGATAGGGAGGACAATGATATGAGGGTCGAACCCCAGCATAGCGAGGGCTCTTAGTCTTCCTTTGATTATTAGCTTAGCCATTAACTCGAGATAAGGCACCAGAGTTCGAGACTCCTTATTATGCAGATAAAGCCATTCAATTGGGCCCGAAAGCTGTGCGAGAGCAGCAGTGGGCGACTGGGGGGTATCAAAAAGCAGAAGCCATAATTTCTCTCCCGGAGCAAACCGGGAAAGATGGGATTTTTGGAGCAGGTCTAGGAAGAATTCTAGCTCCCTCTTAGCCTCAGGAGTAAACTGTCTGGGACTATCGATGGCAGGGTCACCTTCAAGGGTCTGGAATAGATTATGGAGGGCTGAGTTGGGAATGCTGACAACAGGACGGACCCAGTTGATGTTCCCTATCAGCTTTTGAAAATCATTGAGAGTTTTAAGGTTATCATGACAAATAGAAATCTTTTGAGGTCTCACTGTGGTCCGTTCGAGGACATAACCTAGGTATTCATATGGGGGCAGCATTTGGATTTTCTCTGTGGCTATTTGCAATCCAGCTGCCGGTAGGCGGATTATTACATCCTCATATAATCCTTGAAGCTCTCTCTCATTAGAACATGCAAGTAAGATATCGTCCATGTAATGAACAACATAAGCCTGAGGAAATTTAATGCGGGAAGGACGTAGAACCACATCAACAAAGTATTGACACATGGTAGGGGAGTTGGTCATACCCTGGGGTAAAACGGTCCATTGATACCTGCGCATTGGCGCACGATTATTAAGGGAGGGAACAGAAAATGCAAAACGCTTACGGTCATCTGGGTGGATGGGGATATTGTAAAAACAGTCTTTTAAATCAATAACAACCAGAGGCCAGTCTTTAGGAATGGCAGCAGGGGAGGGAAGGCCAGGCTGAAGAGCCCCCATGGGAACCATGGTGGAATTAACATTCCTTAGGTCAATCAGCAAACGCCATTTGCCTGATTTCTTTTGGATAACAAAAACAGGGGAATTCCATTCCGAAAATGAAGTTTCAATATGCCCCAAGTTCAATTGCTCTTCCACTAATGATTCTAACACCTTTAATTTTTCATTACTAAGGGGCCACTGCGAAGACCACACCGGATCATGAGATTTCCACTGAATGCGGAGGGGTGGCGGGCATTGAACTGCGGTGGCCCCGATTAAAAAGGGGTAGCTTCAGAATCAGGGGCTACAGGAGGAAGTGGAGGGGGGATCCTAATCTCCGCTCGCCATTGCTCCTGTAGATCTCGCCCCCAGAGGTTCAGAGGTATGGGTGCTATATAGGGCTGGAAAGTGGCTACTGCTCCTTCTGGGCCAATGCTTTTTAACCGTCTCACACTCTGCCGGACAGAGGAAGAGGACAACATGCCAACCCCATGCAGATCATAGGGTATTTCTTGAACAGCCCAGTTACGGGGCCAGTATTGGGTAGATATGATAGAGACATATCTACCTGAGTCGATCATGCCCTTAAACTTCTTCCCATGGATCTCAAGAGTTGTTTGAGGGCGGATGCGCTTCCTCAGAGGAGCAACATAGCCGACCAAAGGTTTAGTGCTGCCAAAACCTCCAGTTCTAGGGCGAGTGGATTGACCGGGCATGAAAAAAGGAAGTAAGAGAAGCTGAGCAATGCGTTCTCCCTTTTCAAATGTCCAAACGTTTGGTACCGTAATGACAATTATGATTTCCCCAGTATAGTCAGAATCAATGACCCCAACATGAACAGTAATCCCCTTAATAGTCAGACTGCTTCTCCCTAAGAGAAGGCCCACCGTGCCTGGTGGAATAGGTCCTTTTATACTGGACCTTAATTTGTAAGGGCACTGAGCAGGAGAAATGGTAACTGTATTAGGGCAGGGTATATCCAAGGCGGCACTTCCTGCTGTGGCTGGTTGCAGTGAATCTATTATTAATCATTTTGTATGGACACAGTAAGAAATACTTTGGGCTTATAGAATTGCTCTCCTAGGGCCATCTCGATCTCAGACTGCAGTGCTCAGGCCAGATATCTTTCCTATTCCTAGCAGCAGGGCCCTAGTCTCATCGTTACTATTGGATCATGACATAATGCCTATGATCAACCTCTTAACTTATAGTTAAGAATCGTGGCACATTGGCCTGGCCCATCGCGATGCCAGGGTAGCACATAACTTACCGGCTTGCCCTGGTTCCATCCAGTCCCACATCGGGACCCTGCCCTTGGAGTGCTAGGAAGTGAGGGCAACTGAGGCTTAAGTTGAGAAGGCAGATGCCCAGGAGTGAATAATATTCAAAGCCAATCAATTCCTAAGCTACATAGCATATTAATTAATTGTCTTCCTGTATCTATACAAAAGGACATTGCATTAAAGTAAACAGCTCAAAAGACATAAGGAGAGGAGAAAGGCAATATTAACTTACAGTACAGCTTCAGTGTCTAAGAAGGATGAGACCTTACAAATTGGTTGGGGAAGAGAGCATAGAAGTGGTTACAGACAAAGTAATGGGAGTGACTCGGGAGCACTGTGATGGGTACAATCTGATAAACCTAAGCTCCGTGTACTCCAACAATAATTATCCTAAATTATCCTAATATCATCTTAATTTTCACCACTATCTTCTTAGGTATTTTCATTGTTATAACTTAAATATAAGTATTAACTCAATAACCCTGAGGCAAATATGTTTTACCTTGGAATGACAGATTAAATGAGCAAGGTAAGGAAATTTAGGAAAGGTAAGTGTGGTCACAAAGTTTGTCATGGTAGAATTAGAACTTGGGTTCTGAGGAAGTCAGATTCAAAACCTGGCTTCCCCAATATATTCAATTATTATTCTAAGCAGATTTCTTCGGTTCTCTGAAGTTTAAGTTCCTGTCAAATCACCACATAATAGTGGACATGCATAATGGAGATTAAGATAAATTAGGCAGAGGAAGAGTAAACATTTAGAAATAGGAATAATTGGGAATATGTATAGGTCTGCATTACTATTTATCACCATTTCATATACCATATACATTTATAATATATATCTCTCTATATGTGCTAATACCTATGAATGTCAAAGTCCTTGGCCTTTAGCCAAAGATAAAAAAACATGGATTGATATTGCTAGTTTATGATGCAAAAGAGATTCTAAAGTAAAAACTTAATATAGACCTTAGACACAGCTGTTTATCTAAGAGGAAAATGGAATTAAGATTTCACACCTTGGTAAAGAGAAAACGAAGATATTAAAGTGTCCTGTCATCACTAATACAGCATGTTTCTTTGGAAATAAGATGAATTCATTTTAATCCTCCAACTTTACACTTTTTAGTCAGGAAAGTCACCTTCAGGCAGTGCTATCTGAGGATAATAAAAGGGATAAAAAGAGAAGCAAATCTAAAAAGTCTGACACAAGTGTTTTAATGCATAAATCAAAGTGACCTTATTTTAATGTTAGCTAGAAACAAAATAAATAAGCAAAGTGGTTCTTCACACATAGCAAACTAAGCGTAAAGAAATTCTAGTAATTTTCAAAGGTTGATTTACTTTCACCATCAGCTGCTTACAGAAAAAAAAAAACAAACCTCAAAACCCTACAACTCTGTAGACACACAGGGAGAAAACATTTATAATAGCAGAATTATCCTGTTTTGCTGTTTCTTGGACAAATCAGTCAACAGTTATTACTTATTGCAAGGATTTTCATTAATTCACAACTTAAACTAATTATTTAAACACTAATAACAACCCAACAAGACTTTCTGGGAGATAAAATGGAGAATGAAACAAGGTCAATGTTTTCAATGAAGAGACATAAAGTGATAGTTGAGTTACAGGAAAACAGTCTTTGCAACTTTATAAACAAATAACCTCATACGAATAGGCCTTTATTTTATACAGCATTCCCTTCTTGGCTATTTCATTCCTTGGTAAGTATTTCAAGAGGAATTTCATTAATTTTCTTCACAATAAAGATCTTAAAATTAGGAGTCAATGTATATGGATTCAAGATCTAATTCTACTTACTAGCTAAACTTGAGTAAATATTTTCACCATACTTTGTGAATCAGTGACTCTCAAGGGAGGGACACACTATTTCTAATGTTTCTTCTTCTAATACTGTAGCTACACGCACTATTATGTCTATTTCAGGTTTAAAAGGATTCAACAACAGTTTAATAAAATAATTAAAAGCAAAATATATTTATAAACTTTTTATAAAAATGGCCATCTGCTCTATTTAGGAGGTAAAAAGGGAGAATCTATTATCATAGAAAAATATCAATTTCCATAACTTTAGCATAATTCTCTAGAAAGTCATTTTATGTTATTCTTAATTTTAAAATGTAAGTCAGCCACCAGGCATTGTTGTTTGGATCACACCCAGAGATGCTCGAAATTCCCAATTCTGTGCTTGGTCTTGCTCTCTGAAAGTCATGTATTCAAGTCTTTGCTCTATCTCTCTGACCCAAATTCCAAACATTTTCTTAAATTTAATTTTGATTTAAAAATAGCTCTACCACTTACATTACCATACCAACTATATTCTCCCCTTGGACTCAATGAATTGCTTTAAATATATTTAAATTTTGATTTAACATAACACATATATTTAAATACATTTAAATTCGATCTGACATAACAAACTATAACTAATTTTTGCTCATCAAGTTAACCAATATCACTTACTCCTCTAATTGAACAAATACAACAGGCAATTTTCTTAAAGACCGCATGTGTTTTCTTACATGTTATTGTTTCTAGTTCTGTATCAAATATGAGTTTTCATCAACTACATGTCATCCCTGCACAGTAGTGTTACTCAGAAAATGATTCTTGGATAAATGGATGAGTTAGCACCGATGGTAAGATAGTACAAATCAGAGTATTGAAGCTTTCAGATTTAATGCTATTAAAGAAAATTTTTTTTGCTCAAAGATTTTTATTTTTCCCCTCATGAATCTAACCTTTTGAAGGTGGTCAAATCATTAGTCTATTTAGTTTTCTTGACAGTAAAATGATGAAAACTTTTTCATTCAGAATTGCCCAAATTTACTAGTGGGAATTTTCCGACTGTTTTCTTGATAGAGGCAGCCACTTGACATTAAACAGCTTTCTCAGCAACACCACTTGGGAAAAAAAATGCGGCAATAGTTTCTCTGGATTTCCTTTCTTTTTATGTACCACCTGGTATTAGTGAGTAACAGCAAGAAATCTCCCAGCATTTGATTATGGTGCTTGTTCTAGGATTCCAGATTGAGTCAACAGCTTTTAAAAACTATATGATATAAAATAACTAGAAAACAAAACACTTTCTTTTCCTCCTTACTTAATAAATACAAAAGAATTAAACACACACACACATACACACACATGCACACACAGCTAGAATGGAAAAGGACCTAAATCTCTATTAAGGAGAGAAATCTCTAGAGCAACTATTTGCATTTGAAGGTACCTATACTTCTTATTATGATGTTTAAATGGGGGAAAATGTGATTGTCCCAATTAGTTTATTTTATCCACAAACGCACTCTCCTCAAATATGGACAGTACATAATGACTGACAAGGATACAATTCAGCAACACTACAGATGGCTTATTTTGTCTGGCATTATTAGTTTGGAAAACAATAGCAAGCATTGAATACTATTTATTATCTAGAATGCAAGAACTTACACGAGGTAAAAATAACATATTCATTTTTGATATTCTTTCCAACACTAACAAATCAAGTCCTTTTTCTCATCATAGAGTTATTCTTTGTTCAGTTGTACTTAAGTGCAACAAAAGTTTTACAATGTTAACTGAAAAGAACCAAATGACTTTCCCCAAGATTTTATTTACTTTTTGCTACTATAATTTGCTCGAGAGGGCCCAGTAACATCTCCATTGGAGACTTTGTTGTTACTGTGTCTGGCATATCAAATAGCACAGCGGGTAGGGCATTCGCCTTACAAGCGGCCAACATGGCCAACCCTAGTTCGATTCCTCCGCCCCTCTTGGAGAGCCCGGCAAGCTACCGAGAGTATTCGATATGCCAGACACAGTAACAACAAAGTCTCCAATGGAGACGTTACTGGGCCCGCTCAAGCAAATCGATGATCAACGGGAGGGCCTTTACCTTTTACCTTTTACTATAATTTAGGTAACATGCTTACAATAGTATTAACATTTTTCTGGTATTGATAAGCAAAGTTACTGCAATTCACCTCTAGTAATGTGCCCACGTCCCTCTCCCAATGTCTCTATGTAACCCTTAATACTAAGGATTTTTTAATAATAAAATCTATTGTCCACAATCTAATAATGGAGTTAGAGTTCAATACAAGAAGTTACCCCTATATAACTAAGATTCTTCCCATAGTAAACTCTATACTACATTCTATAATACTGATTCTTTCTATAGTTAACTATACATACTCAATCTCTCCTTCTTGTTCTCCTTCCCTACTACTACTACTTCCTTTTATCTTCTTCCTCCTCTCTTCTACCCCACTAAAAATGCTACCTTAACTCTAAGATTCTTTTTAAAAAACTTTTATTTGCCTTTATTCCCCTTTTCCTCCTTCCCATCATTACTTAATAAATGATCAGATACTTCATTGCAGCGAAACTATATGGTTTGGAATACAGTAGATCTATAATACATTAAATTTACTCAAAAATGGAGAATAGATCCCATTCATTGCAGCAGTATCCAAAATAGCTAAAATCTGGAAACAACCCAAATTGTCCAAGAATAGATGACTGGATTAAAAATATATGGAACATATACATACTTGAATATTATCCAGACGAAAGAAAAGATAATGTCATGAAATTTGCTGCTACAGGGAAGGACCTGGGTAGTATAATGCTGACTGAAGTTAGTCAGAGGGAGAGAGAGAGACAAACACATAATGATCTCATATGCAGGACATAAACAATAATATTGGTAGAATAATAAATACCCAAAGTAGTAGAAGCAAAGAACACGAGAACTGGTATTCAGTAGGAAACATGCCACTTGAGAGGGCTGAGGGATAGGACAGGGAGTCGGCAACGTCTATAGTGGATGGTAGCATTCACCTGGGAGGAGGAGATGGTGCTGAAAGATGGTAAAGTGCTTTGTATGAAATCAAGGGAAAGTGGACTCTGGTGACAGGACTGGTTCAGAAACATGGTTTACTTGAAGCCCAATCGTAAATACCTTTGTAATTCACAGTGACTATTTTTTTAAATACTTACCTTTAAAAAATATAATGAGGAGGGCAAAAGAAAAATTGCTAATGTGAAAGAGTTAAGGTCTTAAAAATAAAGGGTTTGCATAGTCCAGAGGCATCAATCCTAAAGCTTCTTTTCATCAGTGCTGAATCAATTCAAATACTTTGCTCTTTCCATTGTATTAAACAGTTCTTCCATTTTGCTTTTCTAAATCCCCTCTCTCTCTAATTCCCTTCCTCTCACCCTTCCTTCTCACAGTAACTACACGTTGCTTGCTTAATATCTTTTTCCTTCACAAGACTGCAGAGTCCATATGGGTAAGAACATTTTACTCAAAGTAGTTCTCTAAGACATATAGGTTTAATTAATTTATAAGTGGATTCTCTCCATTCTATGCTACCCAATAGGGAAGAGTTGAAGCATCAGATTTCTCCCTCATAGTTTTATTCTTTAAATCCACAATTGTTGAAAATATATTAAAGGACCATATTAAATTAATAGGTTAAATGTCTAGTGATTTTTGTGTAAAACTAATTTGAGTAGTCAGTTCTAAGTGGAGAAGAGTCTTCTTTGAAACCAACATTCCCAACGATGCCCTATTTTACTAGGAAAAGTAAACTGTTTAAAATTATATAGCCCTATAAATTTACTTATTTGTTTTGTTTTGGGGTCACAGCCAGCTGTGCTCTGGATTTACTCCTGGGTCTGCACTCAGGAATCACTCCTGACCATATGGGATGCTGGGGATTAAACCCAGGTTGGCTGCCTGTAAGGAAATCACCTTACCTCACTGTACTATCTCTCTGGCCCCTAAAGCCTTATAAATTTAAAATTATTTTACTTATCATTCAGAACCGTAAGAGTAGCAAGTTTATCTAACAGAAATTTAAACAGACTACACAGGCAGACTACAGAAGTCCTTATTGAACGAGCTCATACCTGGAGGGTAAGGGTTTGACTGCTGTGGAAATGCACGAAACTTTCAATATGGGGGAATGTAATATTCTTTGAATACAATAGATACTTCCCTAGGCGCCTTTTTAGTTTTCAAAGTTTAAGGTAAACTAAATCCTTTTTCAAGGAAGTAAATTATTAAAAGCTTTAGAGATCTGACAGTGTTTTGATGGGATTTTAATCTTTGCTGTTCTCATACATATCCTTCCAGAAAGGTTATACTGTATAACACAATTAACCTGGAAATAGAGAGAGATGAAATAACCAGGAACAATGACTAATAGAGGTAGACAGCAGTGCTAGATCAGTTGTTTTGACTAATAATGTTCAGTGAGGCACACTTCCAAAGTTATACTAGCTTCTATTTAAAAGAAATCAGTGAATAAATGGCCTAGTTTAAAACAAGTGGTCAAAAAGTCTATTCAGAATCTCTGGAGAGGGACCCATAAATTGGTGTTTTTAATAGTTTCCCACGATGACTCATGTGAAACCAAGGTTGACAATCTCAAGTGTAGATTAAAATGTAAATGTAAAGTACTAGACACTTCACATGGAATCCAAACCTTATTAAATTCTCAGCCTCTTTAGTTCAAATGAAAAAAATGGTACACACAAAGGTTATATTAATACATATGGTAATGTCCATGCCACAGTTTTTAAAAACAAAGCATTGATGGTACTTCTAACTTTCTTTGAAGTAACCTTACATAATCTGGAAACATGGTATTCAATATTATTTCCAGGGAGGAAGAACAGGGGACTCAATAGAAGAGAGTAGAGATGAGGATGAAATATAAATAGCTTTGTATTTCGTTTAAATCTGAGGAAGCTAGATAACAGTGGTGAGGCCTAGGGTTATAATACTATAGAAAAGAAAGACACGGGTTCAGTCGTCAGTTATATTAGTTAGCAATTCTCCATTTTATCATCACAATTTATATTTCTATGTACACAGACTATTTGCAGATGGATTCTCTTGTTTGTAAGTTTAGGTAATAGAGAGTGAGTGATGCTTAGGACACATTCATCGTTGCTGAAAGGCACCTAAGGAACATCTTTGACTGCTGGAGATAGATCAAAAGCATCAAATTCCCATGTATGGGCAAGAGAAAATCCAGGTTGATGGGCAGACTCAAATTGTTTTTATTCTTAGGTACAAACCAATCATCTAAGTCTCCACTGCTTTGTAAAAATAAATGGTAACTAGAAGAGAGAAAGAATTGATAGGAAGGGATGTGCTGGAAATGTTCTCTAGGATTCAGAAAAGGGTCATTTTTTAGTTTTACTAATTTTTTTTCTAGATCCAGGATTTAGTGCGTAGTTGAGAAGGTGAAAATTCCTGCATAGATGGTGGGTGTAACCACGAGAACGAAGATAGACCTGTCTATGTCTAGGAGAGAAACTAGGAGAGAAACTCTAGGAGAGAAAAAAAATGTAGAAAAAAATTTGGGATTCTGATCTTTCCACATTGAGGATCCTTAGGAATTCACATTTCTTCATCTCCACATGAATGATGTTCTGTGAGTGTGGTTGTCTAGCCGTAATGGGGTAAGATTCACTAGCCTGCTGGAATTTGTGATATAAAAAGTCTCCCACAAGTGCATCTTATACACTCTTAAAGAAACACTGGCTCAGGTGAACAATGAGCTAGCAAATGCACATCTTTTTCCCCCCTTTTTTGGGTCACATCCGGTGATGCACAGGGGTTACTCCTGGCTCTTTATTCAGGAATTACTCCTGGCGGTGCTCAGGGGACCATATGGGATGCCGGGAATTGAACCTGGGTTGGCTGCATGCAAGGCAAATGCCCTACCCACTGTGCTATCACTCCAGCCCCAGATGCACATCTTATAATGAATTTCTGTCATAGTTTAATTCACAATATTAAAGTGTTTGTTCATCAAATTCTTCTTCATTAAGAATGATCAGAAACAAGACAACAATAAAGTTGGTATCACCAATGAGCCCAGGAGTCTTTTCTTCTCCCTTTGCTAGGTAATATTCAATTTCAAAGAAAATTTCAAGTTCAATTTTGTTCTGTTAAAAATGCTTTAAGACATTTAGTCAAAGAACCCTGTTCCTATTTACCAAGTATGTGAAGTGAGAGAATAATAGATTGAAAATCTTTGATGCCCAAAAGGAGACATGATGTAGTACTTTAATTCATTAAAATTTAATTGTGAAGAGCTGGGATTTAATTTTATATGCGATTTCACTTTGTCACCTTGTTTATTTTTCATGAAATCTCTTATTAGTGATAACTGGAATCATTTAAAGTACAATATAAAATTAAGGGGCATAGTAGGACTTTTCCAGGTGGTATTTTTCTTGTCTGCTTTAAGATATGGTGGTGTAAGAGACTATAATTTACTGAGCACTTTGAGCTAGTGACAAAGATCCTCTCTATGGCCACCTCTCACAAGGTTCCTTTGAACCCTCTTCTTGAATAGCTTTTGACTGACACAGATAGAACAAACACTGAAATAGTTTCTACAGTTCAATGTCTTGATTTCAGAATGACTACTAGACCTCTTACAGTGTGTGCTTGAGAAAACTCAAGTTGTTCAAATAATTTTCCATTTGTTTCAGCCACATACAGAGACAGTGCCATGACCCCCAGCCTCTATGGAAGGGCAGTGTGCAATTTCAGTAAGTACCACCTAGCAAACAGCTGTCAGATGGACCAAGTCTCCCCTCTCAAAGTTTTATAATATTTTGTTTTTACAAAGCTCCAACTTGATTCCTCTAAATGTGTGACCCTGAACTTTTCTCTTTCTCTTCCCCTTGCTGTTACAGTGTCCAGGGGTCACACACTTGGCTATACATGCCAGAGATCACATAATTAATGTGGCACTGGGATTCACAATAGTAGTGCCACCAGGAAGAACACTAAGCAGTGTGGGGTTATGTCAGGACTAGAATTCATGGCAGACTTTCTACCATGAGCCATAGGCCAAGGCATTAACTCACTTTATTTTTATTACTTTATTGATAGCCCAGTGGGCAGGGCATTTGTCTTGCACGTGGCTGATTCAGCTGACCCGGGTTTGATTCCTCTGCCCCTCTCAGAGAGCCTGGCAAGCTACTGAGAGTATCTCGCCCAGCCGCACAGCAAAGCCTGGCAAGCTACCCGTGACATATTTGATATTCCAAATACAGTAACAAGTCTCACAATGGACATGTTACTCACATGGGCCCGCTTGAGAAAATCAATGGACAATGGGAGGACAATGCTATTATTTTCTTTGAAGCACTGTGATTTACAATACTCTTAATGGTTGGGTCTCATGCATATAAATCCCAACACCACACCAACACTAGTGTCTGCTTCCCTCCACTATTGTTTATAGGATTTTCTCCAATCCACCCTCTAACCTCTACCCTTCATAAATTCAGTTGAGTAAACCAGTTTTCAGATTATGTTATCTTTCACATATCTTTGTTACTCCCATACTATGTTTCTTTATGTCTCTTTCATGAGCGAGATCATTCTTTATCTGTCCTGGCTGACTTCACTCTGCATATCTTCTAGTTCCATCCATGTAGCAGCAAATTGCACAATCCCATCTTTTCTTACAGCCATCCCTCATTCTCCCTTTCAAACTCCCAGTCATCTTAGTACAAACTGGAGTTGACTATATTTCCACTGGATTAGTTTCCTTGTTGTGATAGTAAATTACTGGAAAAAAAAAACAAAGAATTTCTATCCTAACTTCTTTAACTTATTTATCATTGACTCCTAACAATAAAACACATGATTTACATGAAAAACCTCAGTGGGGTACTTCCATTTTTGTACAGGGGAAACAGAGGCTCAGGCAAGTAGAAAAATGGTAAAAGCCAAACAGCTAGTGTTAGAACTCTATTCCAACTGAGACCTGTCTCCCTCAGTTCAAAGCACATGTTCTCTTCAGGGCTGACTTCGGTCAGGCACTGGTCCTGTGGCTGAAATAAGAATCTGACCTAGCTCCTTGAAATTCCTAATTTTTAAACAAAGGATTCTGTATTTTCATTTTTCAATCAGCCTGAAAGTTATGTCTCACTAAATTTCTGTGATCTACTTCATATTAGGATTCCCACAAGCATATTAAACTTTCAACTAGAAAATCTCATAATTTCTATTACTAATGGTATAAAACTATGTATGTGTGACCCTATATTAGAGGACAGAGTATGAAGCTTGTTAGAGAAAGAATACCTGAAATAGTCTACTGAAATGTTTGTAAAGATTTATGCATTAACAGGAATTGTATCTTACATAGGGTTTAGGTTTCTGACAGAATGACAGTTCTAATTATGTTTCATTTAATAATATTGTGTTTTAATTTATTCTATTACATTAGGGAAGAATAATTCCTACTAAATACTTGTCTTTCCCATTTTCTAATAACAAGCAATATGTTGTTTTTTGATTATGAAAATAATACATGTTTCCTATGGGGGCATAAAGAGGAAAAACAAAGCTTACCAATAATGAACTAGAGATAATATCTTGTATGTATATCATTTTATGCATTTTTTTACATACGCATAAGTTTTTATTATTCCTGATGTCTTTCTATTGAATCATAAGATTCATGATTTAAAACTGTATCCTTGGTTTTGCTTTTTCACAACTTAAATTAAGGATTTAATTTATGGAAAAAAATGATTTTTTTCAAGATCCTGTTTAGAAGTCTCTCCACTGTTAAAAATCACATCTGTTCATTTCCTTCTAAAACTTGTCTTTCTAACTGAACTCAGAATCAAGGAGAACAGTTGCAAGGAATAGGTTTCAACTAAATTCAAGGTGGTTGAAGGGGAACACATCACACACTCAAACGTATGAATCAGACGGGTTTTCTGTACTTACAGGACATAAATATAGAACATTCAGTAACAGTCTATATATACCAGAAGAAAATTACTGAGGCAGGCCAACCAGTCTTGTTGCAACTGAATGGTAAAATTAAATGGGTAAATAAAAAGAAGAAGGAAAATACCATTTGCAGATTTCTTCCAAATGCCAACCCCTTTAAAAATCAAGAACTTAATTATTTACTGCACAGACAAGTCACTAAGGCAGAAAAAAAATGTGGGCGGTCTCGGGGTTTGATTATTTCCCCCAAGCAGTGATTATATGCATCAGCATCCGATTCATTTACATTCTAATTAGAGGCTTTATCTTCATTGAAGAATCTGTTTCCTTTGTTTAATTCAGCAAAACCAGCTTAAATCAAGAGTTTGCTACTTAGGAAACCTTCTTCCTCTTCATATCAAAAGAGAAACTTTCTTCACATTTAGGACAAGACTCTCAATTTTAGCCTAAAGCTAGAGTTGTCATGCAACATGTGTATAGACATAAATCTTGTCTTTATTAAGTTTTTGCAGTTAATTCTCTTTGGTATGGTCTTTTTTAAAAAACTATTTTTATCAAATTTTTATTCTGTTACGTTAGGGAAAAATAATTCCTACTAAATACTTGTCTTTCCCATTTTCTATTAAAAAGCAATATGTTGTTTTTTGATTATGAAAATAATACATGTTTCCTGTGGAGGCAGAAAGAGTGAAAAAACAAAGCTTACAAAAATGAACTAGAGATTACTAATAATGATTACCAATAATGAACACTTTAAGAGCGTCGAAGAAATAACTAAGAGGAAGAAGAACCTCCAGATCTGGGCACATCTCTCCGATTCCACTGTTCTTTCTGCATTAACATATGCCTCAGAGACCTGCCCTACAAAAACAGGATGAGAATGCTATTCGGGTCTCTCAAAGAGGAATCGAAAGAGCTATGCTTGGAGTATCACGCTTCACTCAAATGAGAGACAGAATCCGGAGTTCCGACCTCCATCCATGCTCAAGAATCAGGGACACTGTCTTGTTTGCCAAGGCATCGAAAATCAGATGGGCTGGACACATAATGAGATTTAGAGATGACTGCTGGACTAGAGCCATTACCGACTAGATTTCACGGGACATCAAAAGATCGTGTGGATACCCACCTACGAGATGGTCAGACTTCTTTGTCAAGAGCCTGAATGATTGGTTTGAGGCTCTTTATGTTCCTAGAATGAACAGATGCCATTGGGCTATGCTAGTACGCAACAGGGATGAATGAAGGCATTACTGGCGCCCACTCGAGCAAATCGATGAGTTATGGGATATCAAGTGATCAAGTGATTTTTATCAAGACACCGTGATTTATAAAGTTGTTCAAAATAGTTTCAGGCATATACTGTTCCAACAGCAATCCCACCGCAGTGTGCCTTTCTCTTCACCAATGTCCCCAAAGTTCTATTCCACCTCCCAGCCAGCCTCCTTGGCAGGCATATCATTTTATACTGCTTTTTGCAACAAAACTTAAAGGACTGGCACATGGATTATCAGAGAATATAGCAATAAAAGTCACTTTGTGATGACCAAGCAGGAGATTCTTGTTAAATTTGGGACAACTCCCAGGAATGCTTTGCTTCATGGTGTAAGCTTAGCACTTGAGAGCTTAGGCCTGGTGACCCTGTGCTGCTTGAGCCGAGCTGTGCTCAGGGCCATGGGGGCCATATCCTGAAGTGTTTAGGAGGTCAAAGTACCCATTTTCTCTACCGGGTTATACAATATATCCCAGATTATACAATTTTTAAAATGGGTTTTAGTGAGAGTGTAGCTTTTAATTGACTTGTTTTTTTCATTTTTATTTTTTTATTTTATTTTTTGTCTTTTTGGATCATATCCATCAATGCTTAGGGGTTACTCCTGACTCTACACTCAGGAATTATTCCTGACGGTGCTGGGGGATGATATGAGATGCCAGGGATAGAACTCAGGCCAGCTGCATGCAAGGCAAATGCCATACCCGCTGTATTCACTCCGCCCCCTGGACATCTGTTTTTTTCAAATATTACAAATCTAAATTTCTTTAAGGAGCTTTCAAATCCTGGGGCTTTTTACTGGAAACTCACCCTGCTTGATCTCAGTGACTGTCGTAAAGGAACAATACAAAATATTTTCCAACTTTAAATACAGAAGAGATTTCCTTGGATAACCCCAAAATGTAATCACTTGGTCCTGTCAAAATATCTGAAATTAAGCCCTGCAATTTTCTCCGACATACATCACTTTCTAACTCCAACATTTCAGAGTTCTTTCTATTTTCATTCACATCTGAAATCTCAATTATTTCTATTTTCCTTGCTGTACAAACTTGTTCTGAAAGTGATTACTGAATTTTCTATCCACCTGACTCAAAAAGTGACTTAAAACTTAAGCTGGAAGAAATAGGAAAAGAAGGTCATCAGTACCAAATAATTTGCTTTCATTTATCTGAAAGGTTGAGATTACAGAATGTTCAATTTCACTTCTCACTAGTAGGAACACTCTAAGCTATGTGAAAGCTTACAAATGAAAACTAATGTATAGAGTAGTGTGTGATATGATGGAGGAGTTGTGGCAAAGTTATATTGGCTTTAGGAAAAAATGCTGAGCGAATGTTTCAAAAGCAGTGGATTTTTAAGAACAGGTTCATTTAATCTGGCATTTTACATTGATTGGATTTAATCAGATAAAAAGAGCTATTCTTTAAACTTAAGTGGCACTGTAGCACTGTCCTGAAGCGATAGCACAGCGGTAGGGCGTTTGACTTGCACGCAGCCAACATGGCCGACCCGAGTTCAATTCCTCCGCCCCTCTCGGAGAGCCCGGCAAGCTACAGAGAGTATCTCGCCCGCACAGCAGAGCCTGGCAAGCTACCCGTGATGGATTCGATATGCCAAATACAGTAACAAGAAGTCTCATGATGGAGACGTTACTGGGCCCGCTCAAGCAAATTGATGAACAACGGGAGGACCGTGACCATGACCGTAGCACTGTCCTCCCGTTGTTATCGATTTGCTCAAGCGAGCAAACATCTCACAACAAAATGTGAGGCTTGTTATTACTGTTTTTGGCATATCGAATACGCCACAGGGAGCTTGCCAGGCTCTGCTATGTGGGCGGGATATTCTCGGTAGCTTGCAGGGTTCTCGAGAGGGACAGAGGAATCGAACCCAGGTCGGCTGAATGCAAGGCAAACACTCCACCCACTGTTCTTTCTTTGTAATTAGTGAAGTTAAACAGTTGTGTAGGTGTTGTCATGTGAATATCTTTTATAAGATTTCTATTTATTTTTTTGTCCATTTAAAATAAAATTATTATTTTGGCTTTATGCTGACTTGTATGATTTCTTATATGCATTAGATAATAATCCTTTATCAAATAATGTGGTTTGCAAATATTTCCTCCCATTCTACAGATTATTTTATTATTTTGTGAATAATTTCTTTTTCTGTGCGGATGCTTTCTAGTTTAATGCACTTCCACTTCCGGTTTTTCTTTTTTATCGTTTTCTTATTTGAACTTTTTCCCATATCCAAAAATCATTGCAAGACCAATGGTCAAGAATGGTCAAGGATATTTCTCTCATTTTTTTCTTCTAGCAGTTTTCACAGTTTTAGATCTCATCTTAAATTTAATCCCCTGCAAGAAGGGGATTTACCGTTAGCAGAAGGTATAGAGAGATTGGATACCATTCTTTTGCATGTGAAACTCATTTTAAAACTATTTGTTGGGGGAGACAATCTTCCCTATTTTGTATTCTTGAATCTTAAAATATTAGTTGAGCATATTCACATGGGTTTACTTCTGAGTTTTCAATTCTTTTAAATTGATTGTATTCTTATAAAATTTTCTAAAATTTGCAATATGGTTAGAAATAAGAAAGCGTGATTCCTTGAATTTTAGTCTTACTTTTTGGAATTCCTTTTGCTATTTGACATTTTTTTTGGTTCCAGAAAAAAAAGTTTTGGACTGATTTTTATATCTGAAATACTTTCCATTGATAGGGACAACAATGAATCAATTTTTCAATTGATATTAGTTATTCTAATCATGAATATGGGATATGTTTATACTTATTAAAATTTATTAAACCATTGTTTTCTTTTCCTTGTTTTTTGTTAACAAGAGATCATTAAAGCACCTTTTATATCAAATTATTTACGCAGTTAATATATAATGCACTTGGTTGCTATGTTCAAATCTTTAGAAGCCTACATGATTGGTTTCTATGCATTATTAATAGTTTAGGAGTTCTATATCTATATAAACAAGACTAGGTTTCAGAGTTCCTTTTTATGTGTTTTCTCATGTCTACATTGATATCAGAATTTTGCTTGTTTTTTCTAATTAGCCAAGTTATTACTCATTTTTTACTGTTATCTGAACATGTTTGTGTAATATAAAATGAGCTAGATTATGTTAGTATACTATAATTCTATAAAATATATCAATGAATATATCAATATAAATAATAGCACTGCACTGTAGCACTGTCCTCCCATTGTTTATCGATTTGCTCGAGTGGGCACCAGTAACATCTGCGTTGTGAGTCTTCTTGTTACTGTTTTTGGCATATCGAATACACCACGGGGAGCTTGCTAGGCTCCTCCGTGTGGATGAGACACTCTCGGTAGCTTGCCGGGCTCTCCGAGAGGGACAGAGGAATCGAACCCAGGCCAGCAGCATGCAAGGCAAACGCCCTACCCACTGTGCTATCATTCCAGCCCAATATAAATAATAAAGTAACTCAAATGTATCTCTAAGTTTTAGTAGAAACTATCTATAAAATTTTCTGAACTTCATAATGAGAGCTGAAATTTTGACTGCCTTTTTTTCTTGAACTTTTCTACCTTTAGCTAAATTCGCTAATATACATATTTTTAAAAATTATTGCACCTACACTTGATCTTAGCCGAGCAATAGCACAGCAGTAGGGCGTTTGCCTTGCACGCAGCCAACAGGGCCGACCCAAGTTCGATTCCTCCGCCCCTCTCGGAGAGCCCGGCAAGCTACCGAGAGTATCTCGCCCGCGCGGCAGAGCCTGGCAAGCCACCCGTGATGTATTCGATATGCCAAACACAGTAACAACAAAATCTCCAATGGAGATGTTACTGGGCCCGCTCGAGCAAATCGATGAACAATGGGAGGGCCTTTACTTTATTGCACCTAGCTTTTATATACTTTCTAAGTAATCTTTATTTCTTAAAATATCTCTCACCTCTAGTTTTATCTTTGTTCTTATTCATAACATCATTGTAGGATTTCTTTTATTCTCTTGACAACCATGTTGTCTCAATAAATTTTTCTTAGTTTAATAGACAAGGTTTTATTATTTAAACCCTAGTGGTTGTTTTCTATTTTAATAGGTATAGTTTAATAAGAACACAGTATTACATGTCCTTAAATTTTGCAATATTTAAATGCACAATTTTCTAATATAATTTTTCTGGTACATTCTTATTTTAGATTGCCAGTTACTTATATCACATATTCTCCCTGTATCTTTAGTGAATACATATTAAAAATAAAAACATAACAGTGGCTGAGAAATAGCTAGCACACATTGATGGCACGTTCAATGCGCTGTTCGATCTTCAGCAATTCCTGACCCCTCAGAGCACTAGCCTGTATTGTCCTAACGGCACACAGGATCCCTGAACCTGAATCACACCATATTCAGGTCAAAGCACTAAAACCTATCAGACCCATAAAATCTGTTCCAGTATTTCTGGGCATGACTCCTGATCACTGCGGCGGTGGCCCCCATGAATAAGAGACTGATTTTGGTAACTCAGTGTCTTTCCTTTATCTAGTTCAAATGAAATGAATGGTGAAAAATCAAGGGTTTTTATTTTTTTTCTTTCTAGTTATTACAAGCATTCTGCAACAACCCCAACTCTGTTAGACTTGTCAAATATTTCCCCCTTCTTTTGCTACCAAAAGAAATCCTGCAACAGCTATCAACATGTCTAGCACTTGGACCACATTTACTCATTCAATGAAAAATGATCAACGCACATGCATATATATATATATATATATATATATATTAAAAGTAGTAAGTAAAGGCCCTCCTGTTGTTCATCGATTTGCTCGAGCAGGCCCACTAACGTCTCCATTGGAGACTTTGTTGTTACTGTGTTTGGCATATCGAATACGTCACGGGGAGCTTGCCAGGCTCTGCCATGCGGGCGAGATACTCTCGGTAGCTTGCCGGGCTCTCCGAGAGGGGCGGAGGAATCGAACTCAGGTCGGCCATGTTGGCTGCATGCAAGGCAAACGCCCTACCGCTGTGCTCTCTCTCTCTCTCTCTCTATATATATATATATGTATATATATATATATATATATATATATATATATATATATATCACTATCACTGTCCTCCCATTCTTCATCGATTTGCTTGAGCGGGCCCAGTAACAACTCCATTATGAGACTTTTTGTTACTGTGTTTGGCATATCGAATATGTCACGGGTAGCTTCCAGGCTTTGCCCCGTGGGCGTGGTACTCTCGACAGGAGTGATAGCACAGTGATAGGGCATTTGCCTTGCGTGCAGCTGGCCTGGCAGAGCTGGGTTCGATTCCTCCGCCCCTCTCTGAGAGCCTGGCAAGCTATATATATATGTAAATATGTCATGGGGGAGGGGAGGCACCTGGGTGGGTGTGGGAGACTCACAGGAGCATAATCTAATGAACATAAAAGGCGCCTCAGTGGTGTGGGGGAGAAGGCACACATGGTGTGTCGTCCCCTCAGTCTGTGCATTAGTCAAGGAATGTACTAAGTGTTCTTGAAGCAAGATGAGCTGCCAGAGAATAGATCCTCAGGAAGCACTATTAGTCCTAATGAATAAACGACAGATGAAGCAGAGAATGGACAGGGATGGGGAATTCAGGAGCAGGCCCATGAACATGTTTAATGGGCCTTTCCCCAAGCTCTAATGTGACACAGTGAGGGAGGGTGGTTAAGACAATGACAAAGACCCCCAAGGTCACAAATGCTTTTGAATTTTAGGTTCCAGGTTTTTGGAGGAAAGTAAAATCAACAGACTTAAGAATGAAATAAAAGTCTGATGTCAGAGATAGGCCATTTTAAATTAAACTGCAAATTTGTTTCAAATGCTAAGTTTTCAATTATTTTCAATAATTTAGTGGCATTATGCGTTAGACTCATCTATCATTGAATGAATGAAGTGCACTAATTCAATTGAGCAATTCTGACTGAGCTTTGAGCTTTTGGATTAATGCGAAGAAAACATAATGACATAAATGCAATGCTACTTAAAATGATTTTAGAAAATCTGTATCTAAAAATGTTTACTGTTTAACTTCAATATCCAAATATCAAGCAAGATTTACATGCTTAAACAAAAAGCTGCTTTTCTAAAAAACCAACAAACAAGTCCTTAAAATTGTTAAGAAGCTGCTGAGTTTCCTATTGAGTTTAGAGCTAAGACACTGAAGAGGGAACAGATTTCCTTACCTACTCAACTTGGAGAACTGCTTCTTCACTGTTTGGCTACTTCAAAAAACAACCGACACTGTAATGGGTCCTACAGAATTTGGATCATTTCTGAGAACTATCTATACACAAAACATTGGAATTCATTTGTTAATAACCCATAATGGGATTATCTCATGGTCTACAGCAGGGCAGGTCTACCTGTACTCCTGTTTCAGGCCTATATCATTTTTCCGCATCCTGGGAGTGTTGGAAGAGAAGTGGGTCGCAGCAGAAATTTCACTTGTCTTTAGAAATTATAGTTTACCACTGTATGTCCCTGAGATCTTTAATCACCCAGGCCAAGAAATGTGCTTCCATGCTTGCTAAAATAAAACCCACGGAGGGCAGCAGTACCTCTCTCCAGCCAGCAGAGGGAACAGAGGAACAGAACTTCAAAGCCGGAGTAAGGCTTTGCTTAACCTGACAAACCAAAAAAAAAAAAAAAAAAAAAAAAAATTCTAGTCTATGCTTCCTCTTCTTTAGAAAAATAGAATTTAATTCAATTTTGGGGGCTTTTTGAGTCACACCCAGGGGTGCTCAGGGTTATTCCTAGTGGTGCTCTTGGACCATATGGGATGCCAGAGATCAAATCTTGGTCAGCCCCTTGCAAGTCAAGAGCCCTACCAGCAGTACTATTGCTCTGACTACAAAACAGAATTTTTTGAAGAAGGATGTCACCAGGGCTTTTACTACCAGAATAACATATCTAAAAATTGTTTGAATGATAATCTTTCAGTACTAGTATGGCAAACCATAAGCCCAAAAGGAAAGGGGAGGGGGAGAGGGAGAGAGAGGGAAAAGGGGGTAAGGAGAGAGGGAGGGGGGGAGGGAGGGAGAGAGAGAGAGAGAGGGAGAGAGGGAGAGAGAGAGAGAGAGAGAGAGAGAGAGACCTGTTGCCACAAAGAAGGCAGACTGTGGGGGGGGGGGGAGTGGGAGTGCAGAAACTGGGGCCATACATAGGTAGAGGAAAATGTAACTGGTGGAGATTTGACTGTTGGAACATTGTATGACTGAAAACCACCACGAACAACTTTATAACCGTGTATCTTACGGTGATTTAATAACTTTTTTCATTTAAAAATGTGTTGTTTGTTATTTCTGATGTAAAGATTTCCAGATGCACGCAAAGGGGTTCTGAAATGAGGTGAAGCAGGACAGCAGAAAAGGCCAGTGCTGGCTGTCGCTCCCATTTTAGTCACTAAGCAAGCTAATTTATAGTTCTTAACCCTCAGCAAGGAAAAGATTCATGCACTTTGTACTAGATATTTGCTCTAAGTGAATATTCTATTCACATTCTCATCATTTAATGATGAAAGGCACCAGCTTTTAACATCTGGGTGCCTGCAACTTCAAAGAAAAAGGAACTGAAATCACATAGGCCCTATGAAAAGCAACCCAATGCAAAGTATTTGTTTTGTAATTGCCTAGCTAAAACACCACACCACTTGATTGCAATTGCTTCTTCGCTGAAGCAAAACACACACTGAGCTTGGATTCAACTTCCGCCTGACTCCTTCTGAAAGAAAGGGGAGAGCCTGGTGGTGAGGAACATAATTCTCAGTTCAGCCCTTTCATAAGTCCTGACGCTCCCATGAGGTTTTAATGGAATCCCATGGTGAATCCCAAGCTGAATTTATGAGGCAAAACAAAATATACCTGCCCTTAAGGAGAGGCATTGGGGCCCAGTGAGATCGACAGAGACATTCAATTATCCATCTCTTGCTGTCTTTTATTTTTTCCATTTCCTCATTTTCTTGTTTTCAATCCAAAATGGATGGCAATGCCTTCCACATCAGTATGAAGAAAAGCACTTCAAGGTTTCTAACACTAGTATGTGGGGATGGCTGTATAACACTGTGACCTAATACACAAAAAATTATTAAACCATATGCTTAGAATAAGTGAATTGGATAGTAAATGAATTATTTCTCAATAAAACTATTAAAATATAGCAAAGTTTGATCTCTTTTAGATAGAACGAAAGTCAAGGTACCATAATTTCTCTAATGGATTATGTTTCCTCTTCATTTTGTTATGCTTCCTTCCACATGGCAGTGTTGTGTGTATTATTTGCTTTCTAGATATTTCCTTTAGGGCATCTGATTGAACATTAGCCTCTGGGGCTGGGGATCAATGGTAGAGTACTTGTCTTGCATGTATGATGCTGTAGGTTTCATCTTTGGTACTACAGAAAAGAAATTTATTTTAAATAAAAATGAGGGCCAGAGAGATAGTGCAGTGGGTAGTTCCCTTGCCTTGCCTTGCACACAGTTCCACATGTGCTGGATCTCCTGAACTCTGAGTCTGCCAGGAGTGATCCCTAAGTACAGAGCCAGGAGTCAGCCCTGAGCACCACCAAGTGTGCCGCCCCCCAAAACAAGCAAACATAGTTTTGTTATTGTTTTTTCACTTGGCAAAGAATTGAAAATGCTTATCACTTAATCACTTAATCCCCGTTATTCATCGATTTATTCGAGCGGGTGCCAGTAACGTCTCCATTCATCCCGGTTGCATGCTAGCGTAGCCCAATGGTATCTGTTCGTTTTAGGAACATGTAGAGCCTCAAACCGATCATTTAGGGTCTTGATGAAGAAGTCTGACCATCTTATAGGTGGGCGTCCACGTGATCTTTTGATGTCTCGTGGAATCCAATCAGTAATGGCTCTAGTCCAGCGGTTGTCTGTAAACCTCATTACATGTCCAGCCCATCTGATTTTTGATGTCTTGGCAATGAGACAGCGTCCCTGATTCTTGAGCGTTGACGAAGATCAGAACTCCGGATTCTATCTCTCATTTGAGTGAATCGTGATATTCCAAGCATAGTTTTTCGATTCTTCTTTGAGAGACCCGAATAGCGTTCTCATCCTGTTTTCGTAGGGTCCAGGTCTCTGAGGCATATGTTAATGCAGGAAGAATAGTGGAATCAAAGAGATGTGCTTGTAGCTGGAGGTTCTTTGTCCTTTTAGTTATTTCTTCAATGCTCTTGAAGGCATTCCAAGCCGCTCTCTTCCTCCTGCGCAACTCAGGTGCCAGGTCATTCATCATGTTGATTTCTCGACCTAGGTATATATAACTGTTGCATTCGGAGATGGTGGTTCCATTGAGAGCGAATGGAGCGTCAGGAACAAGGCTGTTTCTCATAAACATTGTCTTCATAAGATTCAGCTGTAGTTCGACCTTTCCACATTCACAGTCAAAGTCGTTCAGCATTTGTGCCGCTTGGTTGATGTTTGGTGTTATTAGAACGATGTCATCAGCAAAGCGGAGGTGGTGTAGTTGCCGACCATCTATCTTCACTCCCATGTTTTCCCGTTCCAGTCGTCGCATGATGTTCTCGAGGGTGGCCCTGAAGAGTTTTGGTGAAATGGTATCACCCTGCCGAACCCCTCTCTTGATATGGATGATTACTTCTTTGTAGAATGGTGAGATCTTGGTAGTGAATCCGCAATAGAGCTCATGAAGGATCCTGATGTATTGAGTTTGTACGCCCTGATTGGCTAGGGCTTCCATGACCGCTTCCGTCTCAACAGAATCAAAGGCCTTCTTTAAATCAATGAACATTAGACAGAGCGGCATCTTGAACTCCCGAGATACCTCAATGAGCTTGGTTATTGTGTGGATATGGTCGATGGTACTGAATCCTTTTCGGAATCCAGCTCGTTCACATGGTTGTCCTTCATCTAGTGTTCTGCTAATCCTATTCAGGATGACTCGAGTGAATAGTTTGTAGATGACAGACAATATGCAGATTGGGCGATAGTTGCCAATGTCGTGGATATCTCCTTTCTTGTATAGTAGTACAGTCCTGCTGGTTTTCCATTGGGATGGAAACTTGCATTCAGATAGGTAGCGTGTGAAGAGTCGAGCCAATGTATTGATGAGTACTGATGGTAAGTTCTTCAGGTGTTCAGGTCTGATCTTGTCTGGGCCAGGTGCTCTTTGTTTCTTTACCAACGAGATGGCATGTTGGATTTCGGAAGGGAGAACATTGGGAACGACATATCCATCATGTGGTATGTGGTATGTGGGCAAGTGGATGTGGCTATTAAAGAGATCTGAGTAGAAGTCATGAATAATCTTCTCCATTGCCCTTCTGGAAGATGTGATAGATCCATCATGATGTCGGAGGGCAGTCATCTTGGTTTTGTAGTTGGTGAAGGACAGGCGGGCATTATGAATGTTTTTCCCAGCTTCTGCTGCATCTACCAGTACTGCTGCTCTCCTGTTTTTGAGGTCATCCTTGATGGCTTCTCTGCACTGTTTTGCCAACTCGTACGTTCGCTTGTGGTTGCCTGAGGCACGTGCCAAGCCACGTTGGTGAATAAGTTCAAGAGTGTTCGAAGAAAGACGGTTTTTTGTGGTTATCTCTCTCTTGGCATTCCTTGCACAATCATGGAGGTGCTGAATTTTTTTTTCACTTGGCAAAGAATTGAAAATGCTTACATATAAAATAAAATCAACAAAAGATTCAGATAACTTCTTTCATTTTACAGCTTTATCAACTAATGCCATACAAATATAGGTCTATATAAAAACGTTGGGGATTTCTTCATTTTATGTGAAAATATATTTGTCATGAGATACAGTGTAAAATATTTTGGCATTTGCAGAGCATTGAATGACTTGCTAACATGGAGGAATTAAATGGTTCTTTGACCTGAAACTGCTCATACCCATATGGATCTTATATTCACCCTTAAACCACACTGTAGCCTTTAAATAACACTAGGCACAGCAGAAGGAGCCCCGGAAAATGTAGGACGAATCTAAACCTCCTTTCAAATAACTGTCAGCTGAAAGAATAACATAGGTCTTACACTAAAAAAATTAGACTGCATTTTTTTAAGGCGAACAACACAGGTTTTATGGAGACTTACTAATAGATTTGCAATAGTAGAGCATTCCAAAGGGAAATCATCCAACATTCTCCTACCATTCTCATTCTCTCCCACCAAAGCTCATTCTCGATGAGCATTCTGGTTTCATGACTGGATTCACACCATTGATTCAATTCTGGGAAAGAAGGTGCTAATTCTAAGAGGGGAAGAAGTTGGTCCCTAGACTAAGAAGCCCTGCCCTGCTTTAAAGAAAATAAGTAAAAGGGGGTATGCATCTTGACAGAGAGAAGCTCTTCCTCTGTCTTATCTTCAACAAAAATATCATCCCCAGCATTGCTGACAAAGGCCGCACATTTCCCCATCTTACATGAACTCAACAGCCTTAACTCCCCTATCCACAATAAAATTACTCACTCAACATGGAGAGCACAGCTCCTTACCTTCAACTGGGGACTCTATCTTAGCCTGTACCACCCTAAGTGCCATCATGACAGCTCTGAGTTGACCATAAAAGATGGAAAAGGTATGGAAGTACAATTCTAGGTAAAGGAGTTGAGCCTTCCAGAGAAAGAACCAGCTATAACTCACCCATTGAATAAAATACTCTGCCCACCCCTTAATTACAGAAAGGAAGAATTAGTAAGCCATGTCCACTTGGAGATTGTGTCCTCCAGCTGCCCATCTCTATTACTGTAGCGGGTCCCTCCTCCGTTCCTTCCAATAAGTCAATATTTGGAGACTAGTATTCACAAACTCTCTTTGTGCTTCTTCCCAAGAGCCTTCTCTTGATCCAACAATTGCAGTCCCAGTTGAGACAAAAGGCAAAACCTTCCAGCAGCAGTTACAAGGTGGGGGTGAGGGAGCAGTGAACTTTGGGGAAAAGTTTATGAATGTGAGCTGATTGATTGACAACTTGGGGGTCAAATCATTTTATCGCAGCACATCTATGGATACTTTTGAAGAGTTCATATACTTACATAGGGCCTGCTTAAAGAGCATTCCTTCTACCCTAGATCATAACATCCTACTGGGAAGGATAACTCACCTTCCTAAGGACGTCATCTCTACTCAAAGGGAGGAGCCTATAGCAGAGAGGGGGAATCTGTGGAAGGGTTGATCTCAGAACCCTGCCCCCGGGTTCAAGACTGCAGTTACAGAGTCTCTGCTTGTTGCAATGTAAGAGTGGGCTAAAATGCTACCTATGCTAGTGGTCCTGCTTTATTTACTTAAATGATATTTTCAAGTTAATATTTTACTAATAATATGTATTATTTTATGATCACTTAGTGTTTACAATGAACATTTTAACAAAATATTGATTCACACAAAATTGCATTGAAATAAAAAGACATCATGTATATATTTCTTTATTTTATTTCTTTTGAAACTATTATATGTATAGGGCTTTATGTGTTACAAAGTAAATTACATTGTCATAATAATCATTTTACTTAATTTTATGCCTTTTAATGAAACTGAGAAAGGAAAGCAAACACCATTTAATTCTGGCTTTTAAAAAATTTTGGGGGGGTGTTTTTTTTTACTGACAGTGTTGAGGATTATGTGTGGCATATACTGAAGGAGTATATGGGATGCTGGAGATCAAACTGGGATCTGACATATGCAAGACAAGCACACCACCCGCTGTACTATCGTTTACACTTTTTGTTTTAGATTTGGAACCACATCCACAAATGCTCAGGACTTACTCTTGGCTCTGTATGTAGGGATCACTCCTGGAGGTACTTAGGAGACCATCTGTCATGCCATGAATCAAACCAAAATCAGCAGCATGCAAGGCAAGTACCTTACCTCTTAGCCATCTCTTCAGCTCTAGTTTTATTACCCTTACTTTATCATTTCTGAGTCTGCATTTATTTTTACATATGCAGCTTTGTATGCTGACCATCTGCTGTCAATACACAAAAAATTTCTTTACTACATTTTAGCTTTGCTTCTGCCTTTTCTATATAGCAACTGCCAAATACATTAGATTTCTTTGTATTATAACTCCAACAACATCATGATTTACATACTGTTTTATTCAATTGCTTTTAAATCAGTTAAGAGATGAACAGAGATTATTCGATTATAGTTTTATATTTACTTACACAATTAATATTAATATATATTTTAAATGTGGGTTCAAACTATTTTGCAGTGTGATCTGAATCAGTTTGAAAAAGTTCCCTTGGTATTTGTTGTAAATCAGATAGACAAACACCTTTTGTTTATAAGGGAATGTGTTTTTTCAAAGAGAGTTTTTCTTGATTGGCATTTTTAACTTAAAATAATGTGAATGTGCCCTCTCTTTTTTAATGTGCCATCTTGTGGCCTAATAACCTCCATTGTTTCTGCAACTGCCTAAAGGTGAACTTTTTTTTTAAATTGAATTACCGTGAGCTACAGTTTCAAAGCTTTCATGTTTGACTTTCAGTCATACAATGATAGAACACCCATGCCTCTACCACCAGTATACATTTTCCACCACCAATCTCCCCAGTATACCCCCATCCCCACCCTCCCCCTGACTCTATGGCAGAAAATTTACCCCATACTCTCACCCTACTTTTGGGCATTATGGTTCGTAATACATATACTGAGAGGCATTGTATTTGGTCCTTGATCTACTTGCAATACACATCTTCCATCCCAAGCCATCCCTCCAACCATCAATGACTTAGTGATCCCTTCTCTATCCCAGCTGCCTTCTCCCCCAGCTCATAAGGCAGGGTTCTGTTTATCTTATTAAGGTCACTACATATGTGATATCTCCTTTTTAATGCAGCTGTCAAGATTTTCTCTTTTCCATTCTATGCTGATTGATGCACCTGGGTATGGATCAGCTTTTGTTTTTCTTTTCTGGAGTTTACCAAGCTTCTTGCATGAGTAAATCTGAATAAATCAAATTTCATCAAGCTTAAGGTGTTTCCAGAAAATGTTTTGAAAATGTTTTTTTCTTTGCCTTCTGATATTTGCATTACCCTATGCATAGTTGCTCTGCTATTTTTCTTCATTGTTTTCTATCTATTGATTTATTATAATCTCTATTAATTTATCTTCCAGTTCATTGATTCCTATTTCCTGGCTCAAATCCACTGTGCCCCTGTAGTCAATCATTCTTTCATTTATGTTATTGTACTTTTCAAGTACAGAATTTCCATTTAGCACATTTTAATAATTTAAAAACTATTTTAATGACTTCTTTGGGAAGACACAGATGTCCAACCTTCTCTCTAATTCTGAAGCCTACTGTCTTACTGACTATATCTATAATGACTGTTCCAAAGTAATTTGCTGCTAAGTAAATCATTTGGTCCTCTTCAAAAAGCAGTTCCTAATTCCTGCCTAATTTCTGTTTAGGAATCTGTTTATAGTCTGAATTTTCTCTTCTTAAAATTATAATATGCTGCAGAACTAAATATATAATGCCCTCAAATGTGACTATATTTGGAAAGAGTGTCTTTAAATGGGCAATTAAGATAAAATGAGTTCTAGCACGTATGGAGATTTGTACTATGTGCAGACATTGTCAGGAGGCGACTATTTCCAGGCGAAGAAAAATGGTCTTAGAAAAAACTAATCCTGCTAACCTTTGATCTTGAACATCTGCCTTCAGAATTGTAAAAAAACCAATTCTGTTTTTCAGGCAGCCCTGTTGCTGGTACTGTTTTGGTAGCACTAGCAAACTAGCATAGAGTTTCTCCTTCCTTCCTTTTATTTGCACCTAAAACCCACTAAGAGTAACCCCAGAGTTGCACCAGGAATAGCCACCAAGCATTACCAGAATACTCCTGGCAGGGCTCCAGAAACCATCTGGGGTGGAGGGGATCAAATTCTAGTAGGTCACACACAAAGCAAGTGCCCTGCCATAGTACTCTCTCTCTCAGACCCTCACACTTTGCTGTTTCTTTATAGGTCTTATAATTTTGGGGGCTGGGACATGGGAAAGTCAGTCAATGTGATAATATATTATAGGAATTCTGTGGGTGACTGACCTTGTGATGTCCTTCCAAGGAGCTGATGTTAGTTTTGGACCTTGAAAGCTTCTTTGGGGATTCTAGCAGGGGTGTACAGTTAATACTCTACCCTCAACCACCTCAAGTGAAGAGGGGGTCAGTCCCTTGTTGGGAAAGTTTATTCGCTTTAAACGTAATTTCCAGAGAGACATTCAGGAAGTAGTGAAGGAGGAGCAGACAGCCATCTTGGCCAGAGCAGCCTCACAGACTAGGCTGGTTTTGTTCTTTTTGTGGGACTACTTCCACAAACTGTGTACAGCCTTTTGTTTCATCTTTTAAGTCTAAGGCTAAGACTTAAAGGTTACAAGGTGATTTCTTCTGGAACAGCGCAAGTGACTCATTGACCAGAAACTATGCTTTATGTCAGCCAGGTCTATCTTGATTCTTTATCATAGTGTGTGTGTGTGTGTGTGTGTGTGTGTGTGTGTGTGTGTGTGTAGTGTAGTGTAGATTTCTATCACAATTTAAGAAATTTATGTTGTTCCCTTCACAATTTGTCACAATTTCTTTTCTTCCACACAAGAGACAGCAGTTTAGGCTTGCATTCAGTCCTTCAAAATGCCATGGCAAGGTGTGATTTTGTTAAGTCTGCTTCTCTAGTTGTCTCTGGGTCAAAGATCTGGTTGTTTAGATAATATCTGGTGAAATACAGTGCTTCTGCAGCTAGTGACCATGAGGATTCCACCCTTTGTTGAATGATCTTGATTTTGTTGATTTTGATCATTTTGTTGATGTTGATGTTGATTTTGGTATGAATATTTTTCCATTTGCTATCTATCCTTAGGATATTTCTTTTTAAGTGGCTATTTTAAAAATTTATTTTAAGTAGGTGATAGGGCTGGAGCAATAGCACAGCGGGTAGGGTGTTCGCCTTACAAGCGGCCAACATGGCCGACCCGAGTTCGATTCCTCCGCCCCTCTTGGAGAGCCCGGCAAGCTACCGAGAGTATTCGATATGCCAGACACAGTAACAACAAAGTCTCCAATGGAGACGTTACTGGGCCCGCTCGAGCAAATCGACGATCAACGGGAGGGCCTTTACCTTTTTGGGCTGGAGCGATAGCACAGCGGGTAGGGCGTTCACCTTACACGTGGCCAACATGGCCGACCCGAGTTCGATTCCTCCGCCCCTCTCGGAGAGCCCGGCAAGCTACCGAGAGTATTCGATATGCCAGACACAGTAACAACAAAGTCTCCAATGGAGACGTTACTGGGCCCGCTCGAGCAAATCGACGATCAACGGGAGGGCCTTTACCTTTACCTTTAAGTAGGTGATTGGTGGTTTAGGTCAGAATCTCTAGTCACGACCATCTTTCATATGGGGAGTCATCTTTTTTTATTATTTTTCTATGACAATAGTGGTATTTTATATTCAATTTGTATGTTCCTATATACCAATAACTTTTTTGTTCTTTGTTTTGTTTGTGTTCAGGACTTATTTCAGGTTCTTCATAGGAATTATCCCTATGGGGCTCTGGGGACCATATGGAGTACAAGACAATCATTCTAACCAGTGTACTATTTCTCCAGCCCCTATAGCAGTAACTTTTTCTCAATATTGTAAGTGATCACTGTCACTGTCCTCCCATTGTTCATCAATTTTCTCAAGCGGGCCCAGTAAAATCTCCATCTTGAGAATTTGTTGTTACTGTGTCTGGCGTATCGAATACGTCACGGGGAGCTTGCCAGGCTCTGCCATACGGGCGAGATACTCTCGGTAGCTTGCTGGGCTCTCCGAGAGGGGCGGAGGAATCGAACTCGGGTCGGCCATGTTGGCTGCATGCAAGGCAAACGCCTTACCCACTGTGCTATCACTCCAGCCCATTGTAAGTGATAGAACTACTAATAAGTTGTACAGTATGAGAGTGAAAAAGTCATTCTCTCTAACATTTAAATATCATTTTATTGTTTCATAATGTCATTGGAATTATAATAGCAATCTGTACTCACTAAAAACTGGCTGGAATGTTCTTATCAAAATGGTCATAGGAGCTGGATAATTCTCTCTGGGCATGTAAGTGATTCGGGGAGGGCTTAACTGAAATCCAAGGTCTCCAACTTTCCAGCTCCCACTCTTCCCATTTGAAGAAGTTGCCTATGAAAAACTTAGTTTATTTCCTGTCCGGATGAGTAGCTTATCTACCCATAAAGATTGAGATATTAATTCTACAATTAACCTGGAAAGATTCTCTTTCTATATATTTATTCAGGAATAATGTGATGAAACATTTTAATGAGATATCTGATGAAATGTTTTATATATAGATATCTTTATATTTGTGTGTGGGTGTATATGTGTGTGCGTTCTCAGATGTGAAACTGCTTCACATATGCATCTATTCTTTATTTCACACAAAGACTGAATTTAAAGTATCACTGAGGTTAAAAAAATGTTGAAATAAAAATTTAACAACAGGGGGACTGGCTGAATTAATAAAAGGAAATGTGTTGAATTATGGTTCATCACTCAACTGAAGAATTCTCTTCAACACAATCACCATTTTGAAAAAGAATATTTATCTTGACTGAAAACTAATGAAGATTAATTATAATTCTATTTAGAAAGAAGGCCTTTAAAAACTATCACTTATTTGAAAAGCTTCCATAAAATCAAGCCGCTGGTTGTTGAGGCTCCGTTAGCAAATGTTAAAAAGAGCAGCAAGCTGCTACTAAATATATTGCAGGCCCCAATTAAACTGTTACAGGTCATCAAATGGCGTCACCAACTGGTAGAGAGGCTGAAGTTAAAACCTTCAGCACAGAGGAAATGATCTGACAATACAGGTTCTGTCTGTAATCCGTGTCATGACAGAAAGCCAATATGAAAAGGTAAATTTCACATCACTCTTGACTTTTCATAACCATTGTCCACAGCTTAATCTTGATGTGAATCACTGAGAGATAACTGGTCATTATAAAATCTGCAGTGTCAGTACAGCAATGATAGACGGGTAAGAATGAGATCTGTGCTCAAAGCAGCTAATGAGATCTGGAAATTTCTTCTGACAAGAGATCAAAAACGGCAGAGTAATTGGCCATTTCCACAGGTTCCTTTCCTTCTAAATTTAAATCATCACTTAAACACATCGTTCCTTATCCTTTGGTCCCTCCCTTTACCTCTTCTCTTTTCCTTCCTCTCTTCTTTCCCTCTCCAGCCCTGTTTATCTTTATTTTATTCATCCAATAAATATGTCCCAAGTGCCTATAATTGGCTGTGTATTTTAATAGAAACTGGGGCTACCCAGAGGAAAAGATAAATGTGCACCTCATTTTCAATACACTTAGGATTGTGATTGGAGGAAGTATAAACAATTAGCTAGTAAATTTACAGAAAATGACTGAAAGTTATGATAATGTTACAAGAGAGAAGGGAATTGATGTGATAGAAAACATCTATAACTGAAGTACAGAAGCAGGCTGGGGACTCTGAGCTGTTCAGTTAGGGTCATTAGGAAGAGTTCTGGAGATACACAGATGAGACTGGGAAGAAATGGACTCTGCTAACTTTTCGGTGAAAAGGAAATACAAGTATGGAGTCCCTGAAATACAAAAGGGTCCAGCCTGAGGAACTACAAACAGGCCAGTGTTGCTCAAAGTATCAGGGGCTAAAACAGAAGCGAGCAAAGCAAAAAAATGATCTACAACAATGAGCTCTTTATACTGACTGAAAGCTCATACGTCAGCTCTTCTAGAGACTAGCAAGTATTATCTCATCTAATCTTTATCATTGAGAAGTATTATTATTATTACCATTATTATTTCCTTTTACTTAAAGGTGAGGAAAATAAATCTCGGAATAATCAAGCTATTTGCCAAGATTGTGATCTATATCAAGACCGCTAATCTTGAAGTGGTGGATTTCACCCACCAGTGCTTTGGTAATGATGGGAATGCAATCATTTGAAAAGGGAGAAGAAAAGGGCTTGATCATTATCTTCGACTGTGGCTGCATATCTTCTCCCTATACTGGAGGCAGTATGACAGGGCCTCCAGTAACAGAGGGGCTTGGTATAATATATGGCCTCAAGAGTGTTTGTCAGCAGCACTGGCGAAATGTACACGGATTCTAAGATGAGGTGAATGAATGGTTACATATTATATACAGGTCAAAACTTTAATATTTCTCTCTAGTTTTGGGTACATAGTTTTATTCATTTAAGACTAAAACCCGAGTCTGTAATTCCCAAAAAGGGTTTGAAAAAACACACAACTATTTTTATTGTGTTAAATTTCTCCTTTAGAGAGGCGATGGGCTGGAGTGATAGCACAGCAGGTAGAGTGTTGGCCTTGCACACGGCCGACCCACGTTCAATTCCTCCTTCCCTTTTGGAGAGCCTGGCAAGCTACCGAGAGTATCCTGCCCACACGGCAAAGCTCCCCTTGGAGTATTCGATATGCACAAAACAGTAACAACAAATCTCACAATGGAGATGTTACTGGTACCCACTCGAGCAAACTTCAGGTTAGAAACTGAAGTTTCTGAAACTGAAACCATGTTTCACTTCAGGTTAGAAACATGAAGAGGTTACATTTCCCGTTGGTAAGTCCCTGAAGGACCATCATGGAATATTTGAAAGTTTCTGGATAGTTAAGATTTTCTGAGCAAATTTTACTAAATTTGGAATATAGGGCAAGCTTGACAGTTAAATTGTAATTAGTAAGAGGCCATCCAGGGAGATTTACCTCCCTGGAGGTATAAATCTTCATTTCCAGTTGAGAATGAGACTGAGGACTTTGGAAACATTCCTGGAATGTAAAGCCAGCGACACTAGGCTTCGTTCCATGAGAGAGAGCCATTACATTCCCCATGCTAGGAGGGAGCCAGGCCTTTTCTCTAGGGGAATAGTTCCTCCTTCTTTACCTCTTCATTGGAAAAGAAAGAAGAAGGCGATTTCTTTAGTCCAAACACTCAGGTTTGTATTTTGGGGATTTCCTGTCAATGGCAGACTCTATTATTACATACAGTTTAAAATGTAGTGTCCACTGCACTCCTCAAGATGCTAAGAATCACTACAAAAAGGAACTGGATTGGTTATTATTATTATGCAAGCAATAATAATATACCCAATATTAAAACTAGTGTTTGTATGCAGAATATTAATAAAAAAGATATAAAATATATTCCTCCAGTTCACTTTTCCCCTATGGGCACAAACTGGAATTAAGTGAAATGAGTAGCATCACCCATGCAGGGTTGATTGAAAAGAACCACGGTATCGGAAGACTCTTAGAAGAACTCAGATTAGTTCTTTCAGCATCTCAAAGACAGAAAAGGAGAAAGGGGATCCCACTGACTGCTAAATTAAAAATAAGAAGGAAATTATGTGTCTTAAGGGTTAAACAGAGATTATATTGTACTTTGGTGAATGTTCATTAGGAAGAAGACAAGACAGTGAGAAAAGATGCAAAGATGGGGGATTATTTAGAATACAAACAACATAACAGAGTGATAGCACAGTGGTAGGGCATTTGCCTTGCGTGCAGCCAGCTGGGCTCAGGCGGGTTCGATTCCTCTGCCCCTCTCGGAGAGTCCGACAAGCTACCGAGAGTATCTCGCCTGAGCGGCAAAGCCTGGCAAGCTCCCTGTGATGTGTTCAATATGCCAAACACAGTAACAAGAAGGCTCAAAATGCAGACGTTACTGGGACTGCTCGAGCAAATTAATGAACAATGGGAGGACAGTTATTGCTGAGAAATGTTCTCTCAAGAGCATAAAAATGACAACCCTATTTACTTAGTAACACCAAATGACCCTACATACCTGAGTGGGCAAGAAGTTAGGAACACTGACCTTCTCTGTAGCCAGAAGGAAGTTTCTGGAATCAGTGACAGAGAGACTAACTCTAAACAGAGTTCTATGAACACCAGAACTACGCCAGTCATGCTCGTCCTTCCTTCATGGCAAATCACAAAAAGTTTCACCAAAGAAATTTTAGGAAAAATCCTAATTCAATGCTACTTAAAAGGCAGATTTTTGGTGACAAGGTGTGGGTTATCTGCCCCCCCCAATCATTGCTAAATAAAAATTACTGGGAAAATATTTGAGGACTAAAAGCAGGCAGAGCTCTTATAAGGGATGTCACTTAGAATATTGAAATTTTTGTCATACCCAATAAAAGGAAGTCTCTCAACACTGGACTCCAGATCTTGAAACAATGACAGGAAAGGACTTCTGGCACAGAAAGTCTAAGAATCTTTGATCCCAGAAAGGGACTGGGTCTCGGTTAACACTATCTTCTCACTTTGAAGCAGAAGCCCTGAATTTTCTAAAACTTTTACTGGGAAATATTTTGTTATGTCATTTATCACCATTAAATATGGTAATACTTTTATTTTTCTACTAAGAGGAAGGTCTAGTGTCTGACTTGTTCTTTCAAGGGCACAGATGTGAGGAGAACCACCTTTTACATTTTTGCTTTAAAATGTTTTATTTTAGGCACCGTCATTTGCAATATCCATGCTGGCAGGCTTTCAGGCAAAAACCATTCCAACACCACACTTTTCATCAGGCTGGCAGCATCGCCTCATCCTCAGCCATTCCTTTAACCCCCCACCCGCCCTACAGTGGCATGATTTCCATTAAAGACCAGTTCTCAGTGTCTATAGATTTTGAGAGCTTGTTTTCTCCATATTTTTGTTGATATAGACGTCATACCAAACTCAAAAAGAGAAAATATCTTTCCAAACTTTTAGTTTCTAACAACAGCAATGAAAACTTCAGTGGATCTTCTTAGAGATCATACATCATCTGTGAGCATTAATGAGAAAGACAAGGTAGACAGACCCTATCTCGGGGGGTATTAAACAAACCTGCATGTCAAGGTACATGACTAAATGTAAATAGTTTATATTTAAACAACAGCCAGAGAAGATTAGTAATAATTTGTAATAATTTGATAAAACTTGGAGGTCTCATATAGAACGAAGGCAAGGAGTTAGTTCTCATATATGTGTACACACACACACACACACACATACACATACATGTATATAGACAGCACATTGGAATGTCAGATAGAATTACTTATTCACTCTAAAATTTAAAAAAAAACATATACTAGTGTCTTAGTTACAAGAAATACATGTTTTTATGCATCAACATATAAGGATAATTATAATATAAATATATTAACATATCTGAAATGTGCAGAGGCCACCAGTAGAGTTGAGTGAAAGGAATCTAGATTCATCTAGGGGTCGGTGTATAGAATGCAGAGGAGGATTCATGGAGAATTAATGCCTGAGCTGAGTTACTGATAGGAATACAAGGAGTAGGCAGGATACATACCAACAATTCATTTCTAGAAATATGAGCCTATGAAAATGAATTGTTGGTATGTAATGTCACACAACATTACATAGTCTGGCAAACTCTCCGTGGTGTACCCATTATGCCAAATACCAGTAAAATGATGGGTCTCATTCTCCTAAAGAGCCTTGAATATAGCACTTTCTTAAAAATTTCAGGGCTAGGATGAAGGAGATGTTACTGGGGCCTGCTCGAGGCAATCAACGAATAACAGGATGGTCGTGATTCGTGATTCGTGAATGTCACACAGATGGTCTAGATGGTGCCTAATAACCTGGATGGCCTAAACTCTGCCCAATGACCTTGATGATCAAGTAATCTAGATAACCAGACACAAGAAGATAATCATCTCACTATCCTTTCCCCTGTTTTACAGGTTAATATCCTTTAATTCAATGAAAAAATGCTCACTCACCCCCACTTTTTTCAGAAGCTGCAATATGGGAAAGGTTTCTGCTATTCTCCAGAATCCTGAGGTAGTGCTTACCATGATCTGGATATTTCCCCGCATTTTCCTCTTCCCTTAAAATCTTTTCTGACTTTGGCCAGTCCATCCCCCCAGCCCCTTGCTTTCCATGTTGGCTGCTTGAGGACAAGAACTTGAGTGTCTGTGCCATAACAATAGCAATTCACCAACAAAGGAAATGGTCATCGAGGCATCAGATATAACAGGTTGGCCTCATATTGTGTTGCATTGGATTTTAGAGATCTAAACAATATTAGCAAGTGGCCAAGAGTATGCATAGAGTATATATATAATGGTGATAGAAATGCAGTCCTACATGATTCATGGGTAGGACCAGGAGAAAATAAAAAAAAAGGAATTGAGAGGACCAGATTATATGCTTAATCAGAGAAAAATCTAAGAAAGACTGGAGAAATGGAATCACTTAGAGAAAATAGTTGAAGCAAGGGTAGAACATCTTTTTTTCTTGGACATCAATTCATCGCACTTATTTTTTACTTGCTCTTGCAGGTCCAAGGACTTACCTTGAATCACAACCATGTGTACTAAGAGTACAACTATGAGTCTGGTTGACAGGTGGATGCTACAGCTTCTACGGTCAGAAAAAATTGAGTCACAGGTTCAGGAAAGCACAAAACCATGAGAGCAGGCAATAATAAACAAGGAAATAAGGGCACAACCAGAGTGGGTGAGACTTGATGAGTGAGGCAGTTTTCTGACCTAGTTCCGGCTTCCTCTTCAGTTTCCTGTGTGGCAAGAATCAATTCCAGCACAGCTGGGCACAGGCTTCTAGAGGGAAGCTTGCAATTAGGAGCACCTGGCTAAGTTAGCCCCTTGCAGAGTAGGGACACAGCTGTAGGTTTTTGTAAGTGTAAGAGAATCCTGGAATGAGGGTGGGGGCAGGGAATAATGTTAGAACATCAAGTCTACAACAAAGATGAATATAGTATAGTTCTCTACCGGTATTAAACATTTTATCTCTTAGTAGACATTTTTTTTTTTTGCCAGTACACAAAGATTGCAAAAAAGGCACTCCAGCTGTGCACAGTTCATTTGTTCAGATTTATAATGGGATGCCTTCCCTGATCACATGTCTCACTCAAATACAAGCTCATTAAGTATCCAGCCCATAGGGGAACTTGTTAATTAACATAAACAAATACATAGTCTCAATTACTTACACAGCGTATTTTCAAACATCTCTATACTTATTCATTTGGATTACATAGTTGGCCAAATAGAGTATATATTGTATATAATATATAGTAGCACTGTAGTACTGTCACCCCGTTGTTCATCGATTTGCTTGAGCGGGCACCAGTAACATCTCCATTCTGAGACTTGTTACTGTTTTTGGCATTTTGAATACACCACAGGGATCTTGACAGGCTCCGCCGTGCAGGCAGTATACTCTCAGTAGTGTGCCGGGCTCTCCGAGAGGAACTGAATATATTATATATACTATACTACATAGTATATATAATTATATGTGAAAATATAAAAATATGTGAAATGTCTATATAAATATATGATAAATTTATAAATAAACAGAGTGTGTGCATCCAGATATCTATATCTATATCTGTGCTTGAATGTCATACCAGGAAGTGCTTGGGATCATGTGATGTGAGAGAGTAAGCCCAGCTACTGCATAAAAAGCAAGTACTCTAGACCACTGAGTTCTTTCTAGCCTCCACATTATATTTTACGTATTTCTGTATTAGACATGTATTTGTAGCCCCCCCCCCCCCAAAGTAGTCTTTCTTCTCGGAAGTAATTTGAAGGATGTAGAACTACTTAAAATCACAAGGGGCAGAGTGGCAGAGAGACAGTATGGCAGTACATGCCTTGCACACAGTCAATGTGGGGTCAATCCCTGGCACCCTGTATAGACCCCTGATCCACCAGGAGTGATCCCTGAGCACAGAGCCAGGAGTGAGCCCAGAACACGGTCAGGAATGAACAAAAAACAAATAAAACAAATAAAAAGGGAGAAATAAAGAAAAAACTCCCAACAAAATCACGTCTATTTTTTGTCTGATAAGTTTATGTGCAGACTCACAGCACAGCAGCAAACCCAGACTCCATCAGTGCTTCTAGCTGGTGCTGAAAGGGTTTGTTTTTCTTTTTAACACTTAAACCATAAAATTCCAACTATAGATAAATCAAAGAAGAAAACCTCTAAAACGGGCAACACCTCTTTCGATAGCTGTTCTGGATTGATAAAACATTTTACCCCTCATCAAGCAAAGTGGAGACATTCTACAACAAATAGCAAACGCAGCATTATAGGATGTCGAGAAGATGAATTTTCCTCACTTCATTTTTGGGAACATTTATAGCAGTAGCCTTTCCATTTGCTAAAGATACAAATTTGCATAGTAACAGATCCAGAATACTGTAATAGCAGTTGAAGTTTCTAGGAACAATGTTATAATTATGTAACTGGAAGAAGCCATCTGAGTACTACATGCACATAAGGCAGAAATTCTGACCAGCACCATGCCACCACACATCTGCAAGGTGCACTCAAAGCCATGCCCTTACCTACATCCCTATTTACTCAGAGGAGAATGTGCTGCTATTAAACAACTGAGAAAATAGAAGTCAATAGTTCATCTTCAAATGAGTAAATATTTGTTCAAAAAGATTAAGAAAATGATTGCTTCTTCCTGTCATACCAGGGCATTGACTATTGAAACTTTCTTTTGATTAATCATTTGTCAGATTTTACTGCAGTATATAATCTTATTATGACATCTTATTATGACATCTTATTATCTCATTCCTACTTTGGACAAACTGGCAGGCTACCGAATGTAACCTGCCCACACGGCAGAGTCTGGCAAACTCCTTGTGGCGTACCCAACATGCCAAATACCAGTAACAATGATGGGTCTCATTCTCCTAAAGAGCCTTGAATATAGCAGTTTCTTAAAAATCTCAGGGCTAGGATGAAGGAGACGTTACTGGGGCCTGCTCGAGGCAATCAACGAATAATAGGATGGTCGTGATTCGTGACTGCAGTATATGAGGTAGAGAAGAGCAATAAGCAAGAGGGTGGAGAGATTGGAAAATGATTCTACGGGCTTGAGTGCATGTTTTGCATGTGGGAGGCTTGAATTTAATCCCTTAGCACTGCCTGGAGGAAAAGTGAAGAGAAGATTTTAGATTCAGAGGAATGATCATGGAGCATTTACAGCATTTACTTGACTCACAGATGAGAAAAAAAAAAGGCAACTGACATCAAGGAGCACATTCAGTTCTACCACACTAGCTTAACAATGATTCACATCCTCTGGACCAACTAGTACAATCACACCAATATACTCCTTAGCAAACAACCTGAATGCTGTTTTTCAGAATAAAATATATAGAACGCATAAATGAATGTAAAGTTGGCATATTTACTAAACAATAGGAAAAGCAGTTAAGATATTATTTTATTGGATTTTGAAATATTGAGTGGAAGAGCACATTATTTGCATGCGAGGCCCAGAGTTTGATTCCTGGCAATATGATAAAGAACAAAAACCACACTTTTCACTCCTTCCTTCCCTGTAGGACTGTAGCACTGTCCTCCCATTGTTCATCGATTTGCTCAAGCGGACCCAATAACGTCTCCATTGTGAGACTTGTTGTTACTGTGTTTGGCAGGGGCGAGATACTCTCAGTAGCTTGCCAGGATCTACGAGAGGGGCAGAGGAATCAAACCCAGTTCGGCCAGGATGGTTGATTGCAAGGCAAATGCCTCACCACTGTGCTATCCTTCCAGCCCTGGAGCAATAGCTCAGAGGTTAGGGCATTTGCCTTGCATGTGGCTGACCTGGTTTCAATTCCCAGCATCCCATATGGTCCCCCAAGCACAGCTGAGAGTAATTCCTGAGTGAAGATTCAGGAGTAACCCCTGTGCATTGCTGGGTGTGACCTTCCTTCCCTATTCTTTCATAAATGACCGCCCCCCCCATCCCCGCCAAAAAAGATTAAGGAAAAATATTGCTAATTTCTAACATGAAAACTCCATAAAATAGGATCTAAAGCACAGAAGAGTTTTTGAAAGATACCTATCTCAGATATGGTATAAATGGCAATGTTATTTTATATACTTTTATTATCTTATTAAATTAACAAATTAGCTAGTCACTGTGAAAAGAATCACATCGTGAAAATTCACTTGGCATGGTTTAAGATTGCATAAAATTGATTCACATATCAAGAGCAATCACTGAAAACAACATTCCACAGCAAGACACTTGATAAATCTTATTTTTAATGGTCCTTTTCTTTTCTTTGTGAGCTATGCATTTCTCCAAGAACACCAGTACGTTCTGTTAGATAATTCTGTTACTAGATCATTCTTATTTATCTTCAGCAACTGCTGACTTCACAAGTGAAAATACAATTATTCTACTTACCATTTGTATGTTCCTTTCTGTTTCCTAAATGCTTTATAATCTCCTTATGTTATTCAAATGAGTGAAGAGCCCCACCCCCACCTCCAACACCAGCCACTTCCACAAATCCAGGACAGATGGGAACTGAAATGGCTGAGCTTTTATAAAAAGAAGCACATGTCAAAAAGGTAACATTGATGAAGTAACAGGAAAACAGCACAAGATTTCAGCAAAAAATACGCGTGGATTCATAGAACTTCCAATTCCAAGCATATACTTTAAAATGGAGGGTGAAATGTGTGCCTGAGATCAATGAAAAAGAAAAAAATGCACAATCTTCTGACTTTTTATAGAACATTTTGGTACTGAGAAGATTGTTACTTGAGCATCTTCAACCAAATTGCCTACATGATGGAAATAAGTTAAAACTAAATTTATTTTTTACTTATGGCTTTGTTAAAACTGCATGCAAATTTTCCACTGAAAGACTGCTCAGTATTCTAGGATAAATTTGCAGTAAATGCAGAACAATTAAAGTGACTATAGAGTTAATAGAAGGGTTTTGTTTGTTTGTTTTGTTTTGTTTTTTTCTTAGCTAGACAGGAGAGGAGGAAGGCATTTTCAGCCAAGTCTATCTCTTAGCATTTTTAGTACTATGAAAATCTAATTAATAAACAACAAATTTTGACAAGTTACACACAAACACACATAAAATGCTATTTGGTGATAAAGAGACTCTTAAAAGTCTGTAGATTTAAGATCTTGTGATCTGTAATCTAAATTAAAACAGAATGCACATATATGATAAACTGAGGAAATCTACAGCTATCACATTGGTAATATAACATCACAGCATTCTGTCTCTTTCAAGCTTTATGCAAGTGCTATCTTACCACACAGGCCAACTCTTCTTCCTCCTGCCCCAATCAAGAAGAGGATGGGAAGAGCCAGAGTGACAGTACAGCAGGGGAGGGCATTTGCCTGGCACACAGCCAACCAGAGTTTGATCACTGACATCCCACATGGTCCCCTGAGCACTGATATTCTTGCGTGCCCCAAAGCATCGCCAGGTAGAAAAGGGTGGGAAACAGCAGTGAGTCTTGGCAGGCACACTGTCCCAAAATCTGCTCAGGTTCCCCAGGACACTTAGGTCTTTCCTGAAACATGACACACAGGGAAATGAGGAAGCACATATCAGGAGAAAGAGATTGCTTTAAAAAACCTCTGGCAACTCCACCTACCTGAGAATTGCAGAGGCAATTCTTACACAGACTTACATAGAAATTTAGGAGAGATAGCACAGTGGTAGGGCATTTGCCTTGCACGCAGCCAGCCTTGCCGAGCCAGGTTCTATTCCTCCACCCCTCTTGGAGAACCTGGCAAACTACCAAGAGTATCTCTCCCGCAAGGCAAAGCCTGGCAAGCTACATATTCAATATGCCAAACACAGTAACAACAAGTCTCAAAAAATGGAGATGTTACTGGGCCCACTCGAGCAAATCGATGAAAAACGGGAGGACAGGACAGTGGGACTTAGTTGACAGTTCTATGAATGGGTTTGATACCTTGAGAAAATCCTTTACTCTTTTTTAAAAGGTGTACCGTCACATGTATGGACAGTTCACTTACTAGAGTCAAGTGGTGAAAGAAGGAAAAGCTTATTTTCAAATGGACTGGAAAAACTGGTTGAACAAAGGCAAAGAATACAAATGGTTCACTATTCCATACCATATACTATAATTCAAAATGGAGTCAAGATCTCGATCATAGTCCTGTATCCATGAAATACAGTGAGGAAAACACAGGTTGAACTGCTGAATGATCTTGGTTTCTGAACTATTGCCAATAATATGAGTCCATTGCTATACTAAGTAAACACAAAAACAAATAGGACTAATCAAACTAAAGTGTCAGCTCTGCAAAATAAAACATGGATAAAATAGAAATTCTACTGAATGGCAAAAAATAATTGCACCCAATTCATCTGAAGAAGGCATAATTTCCAAGACATAAAAAGCACACTGAATACTCAAGAATAGACAACTCAAATGATCTCAGTAAGAAGTAAGGAGAACTGAATACACTTCTCCAAAGATAACATACAAAGAGCATAACAGTTGCAAACAAAAGTGTTCACTAACACTGATCAGAGAAATGCAAATCAAAATGACACTGATATATCACCTCATACAAGAATGAGAAAGGTCTGAAATTTGAGAACAATCAATGTTCAAAGACTGTAGTTTTTTGTTTGTTTGTTTGTTTGTTTTAAAAAACTATTCATTATTGGCTGAGGAAATGTTTCAGTCTCTATGGCAAACAGTATAGAGAGTTCTCAAAATATTAAAGATAAAATGGCCACATGACCCAATGACTTTTGCTTGACATGCAGCACTAATTTAAAAAGATATAACTTTTAGAAGAAAAAATTATAAAATAAAATTTTTATGTAATATAAAAATATGTAAGTGAAAGATGTTTACTTGCTGCACTATTAATAATAGTCAATTTGGAAACAATCAAGAACACAATACAGATAAGTGGATAAAGAAATCATGGTATGAACATACAATGGAACATCATTCAGCACTAAGATAAAATCTTGTCTTTTGCTATATCCTTGACAGAACTAGAGGGTGTCAGGTTAAGTAAAGTAAGTTAGAAGTTTAAAGGCAAACACAGGCTGATCTCACTCATATATGAAAAATTTTAAAAGGGAATTGACAGTGGAGAATGAAAACAAATCTTTAGATTATGCAATAGGACTGAATTTAACAAGTGGGGAGAGGAATGGAGGGAGCAGATGCAAAGGGCTCTAGGGATGATGATGGAGAGATACTGATACTTTGGTGGTGGTTGTGTTGTGGTACAGTAATACTGTATGCCTAAAGTTTAAATAATAATACTATTATAAGCCTCACTACCTCAGCTAAAACATAGTGGTTTCAAGGAATGATATATAATATTAAAAATCATGTTTTAATGTGTTTTAACTGTCAGGCATTTATTTTCAACAACTAGTAATATAACATGAATCACTATCATACTACTATAATACTAAATCTTAGTTGGGCGTTCTGGCATTGTCCACAGCATGATAGATACCTTATTATTTGCTTGATAAAGTTTCATCAATCATTTACTGCCTTTTTGGGTACCATGCCTGAGTCACAAACATTGTGATTTAAGTTATTCAAGTGCTTTTAACTTTATTACTGGAACAGCAGACATTTTCCTCCCAGTTGGCCTTTCTGACTGTTCTTAAAGTTCTGTGAAATCTAAAAACATATTCTCAGTTAACTGGTAGATGGATGACTACTTCCTATTTTTCAATTTTTAAAAATAAAGTCCAAATGTATCGCAGATGTGAGCACACTCATATTGCCTTGAGAGAAGGGCATGTACAGATAGTACCCTGAATAATGATGTTTCAATAATAAGTGTGTAAATGGCATCAATCATATTGGGCAAAGATTGCAGTAACTTTGGGCATACATTTATATTTCCTACTATTTCAGCTTGAGTCTGGCAGAGAGTATCTCGCCCACATGGCAAAGCCTGGAAAGCTACCCGTGATGTATTCAATATGCCAAACACAGTAACAAGTCTCACAATGTTACTGGGCCCGCTCGAGCAAATCGATGAACAATGAGAGGACAGTACTAAAGTGCTACTATTTCAGCATTTACAATTCTAATACATTCATTTCACACACACACACACACACACACACACACACACACACACACACACACACCACTTACCATATTAGAAACCAAAAAAGCAATGGTGAGCAGAATAGGTTCAGTACTGACTTTAAGAAATTTACATTCCAGGAGAGAACAGGTACCACTCTGCATACACCTACATCAATGTGAACAGGAGAGGTTTGTACTATGACAAGTGTCAGAATGTCACAAAAAGGAACTTCAGTGGATGTTAAAGGGTGGTCAAAGAATGATATTCTTAGAAGATGGCATTTTAGCAAAGACCTATAGGAAGACAATAAAGGTAGGATGTCCAGAGAGGATCTGTACAGAAGGAGCAGCAGTTCATCTTTTGTAAAATCTATAAGGGAAACAATGCACTTTGGTTGGCTAGTAGGCAGAGAGGGGGGGTCAAAAAAGCGATGGAAAGGGGAATGGATCATATGGAGAAAAATATACTGACTAAGGGACTACTTGAATAGAGCTTTTAAAAAATATATACATAGTGACAACATATATGATGTTAGTTGTGTCCCCACATTATCATAAACATTATAGCCTTTCCAAATGCATCATGCAATCTACACTGCTAGTGTCTTAGAGCAATTGCAGGTAAACAGATTTTGCAAATAAAGACCACAATCATTCTTATTTTGTCAGTGTCAGAAAATAGTGTGTGTGTGTCAGAGAGAGAGAGAGAGAGAGAGAAAGAGAGAGAGAGACAGAGAGAGGGAGAGACAGAGAGAACAAGGGGGAGCAACTATTCATTAAAATAAAAAAAAGTCAAACTGTGTGTGGACTCTTTGCGTTATTGAGTTTGCTAGAATACTTTTATCCTGCATGATGAATGAAATGAGAAATAATGAGACTTTAAAATAAAATATAGAGAGCATAGAGGAATAGTATAGTGGGTAGGGCATTTGCCTTGCATACAGCCAACCTGGGTTTGATCCCTAGGACCCCATATGGTCCCCTACGCAGTGTCAGCAATGAATGAGCACAGAGCCTAACCAGCACTAGCTGTGGCCACAAAAACAACAAAATAAAATTAACTATATAAAGAATTTCAATACTTTTGAGGCTGAAGTTTTTTCTGAAGGATAAAATACAAGCACGAGGAAGATTCAGAAAGAGTGAAAGCATACCCTATGCATTAAATTAGATATTATTTTACCTTTTATGGGCCCAAAGTCATGTAAAGGTAAGGTAAAGGTAAAGGCCCTCCTGTTGTTCATCGATTTGCTCGAGCGGGCCCAGTAACGTCTCCCTTGGAGACTTTGTTGTTACTGTGTTTGGCATATCGAATACGTCACAGGGAGCTTGCCAGGCTCTGCCGTCTGGGCGAGATACTCTTGGTAACTTGCTGGGCTCTCCGAGAGGGGCAGAGGAATCGAACTTGGGTTGGCCATGTTGGCTGCATGCAAGGCAAACGCCCTACCGCTGTGCTATCGCTCCATATGCCGGCGCCGTGGCTTAGCTGGTTAAAGTCATGTAAGATTATGAAACAATTCATAGTTATACAAATATTAGAGATATTTGTCAAAGGTTTGAATTGCAAAAGGTATGTGAACTTAGTCTAACAATAAGTAGAAGATTGGCACTGATTATCCCAAAGTTAAAATTCTGAGATTTCAAAGTTCAAATTATAATATAATTACTATATTTGGCAAAATTTCCAAAGTAGTTGTAATGGTGTTTTATGACTTCTCTTTCCTGGCTTAACATTCTTGAAAATTCTAACCACTAATTCCTGAAGCTTGGCAGCTTAGACTATTAATTGACTATTTCCTGGTCATTTCACAATTGGTTTCTTTAAAATTGAGGACAAATTGGTACAACATGTAAAATCAAAAATGCTGGATGCTTAAACAAATAATTTTTTTATTGAAATGAGTCAACTACCACTAAATAATTCTGTTCTATACACTGACTACCTCTGACTAGATAGCATTAAAGTATATCAATAAAGAATGCATTCATTGATGAAGTTAAGGGTCAAAGCATGCATATTATTTATTGATCAGAAAGAGATAGCTTAGAAGGCTGAGTAATATTTTGTATGTAGGTGCTCAGGGTTACTACTGCTTTATTCTCAGAATAAATCCTGGCAGTGTTTTGGTGAACACATACAGTGCTAGGGATCAAATGGAAGTTGGCCACATGCAAGGCAAGTGCCATAACCACTGTACTATCTCTCTAAAGTACCTTTCATTCAAAATGAAGTACTAGAGGAGCTGAAGCAACAGTATAGCAGGTAGGGTGTTTGCCTTGCACTCAGCCGACCTGGGTTGGATCCCCAATACCCTATATGATCCTGCAAGCACCTCCAGGAGTGATTCCTGAATACAGAGTCAGGAGTTAGCTCAGTGGGACAGACAGCTGTGATCTGAAACAAAGCAAAAATAAACTGAGAAAAAAAATAAAATGAAAACCTATTAAGTAATAAATTAAGTACTTTTATTTCCTTTCTCTAGTATTCTTTGTTAGGTATTATAGAGGTAAACACAAGCATGGAAAAACATTAGTTATATTATACTGGAGTTTCCTTTTTTTAATTTTTATTGAATCACTGTGAGATAGTTAAAAAGCTTTCATGTTTACATTTCAGTCATACAATGATTGAATACCCATCTCCACCAGTGCACATTTTCCGCCACCAATGTCCCCAGTATGCAATCCTAGCCCCAACCCATTCTAGCCCTTCCATTGCCTCTATTGCCTTGCAAAATGGAGTTGCTTCTGACTGTAATCATCTCAATATTGGGCATTAAAATACTAGGTGGATAATATGCATCTTCAGTCATCAAATCCATTCAGATTTATCAAAGGTGAGGGGCAAAGAAATTTCATATATGACATCCAGGATTTCTAATTTAAGCAACTGTGTGTGTGGGCAGTGGTGACATTGTTTGGGATAGAAAACAGGACAGGGGCATGCAGAACAGAAAACAAGTGGTAAGGCATGTGGAGAGAATGTCTTGCATCTCAGTCTGGGAAATAATAAACTTTGATGTGACCATGGAACATGGGTGGATGTCCTCATTCATACTTAATCCATAGGAACTAAATTATCAATAATTCAGGTATGAGTTATAAGAATTATGTTTTATAACTTAAACTATGGTATTCTTCCTTTGTTTTTGCTATTTAAACATTTAGCAATTGTTTAAATTACTTTTAACTCATGGTGAAGTCCCATGAAAACAAAGTAATGTGGAACTTTGTAACTTTGGACCCTGGGTTCAACAGGACCTGGGAGCAGAGATCTTCTGCCCATTTCCCCCAGTCTCTAGTGATCCAGGGGTCACTCCAATTAGCCACCTCCTGCCAGCACCAGATAATCCCATCATTGGCCACCCTCCAGATCACACAGCTGCTTCTCCTGGAAGAGAACATAAAATGAGGCCTCCATAACCATGCCACCAGACTCTGCGCCAGCCTGTTTTTACTCGGAGCGCCCCAGAGGGGGACGAGTAAGCGCTCTCCTTCTTCCAAGAGACCCAGCCCCAGCAGCTGACCTCCATAATCCAACCGCCACCATGCTCCAGGCTGCTTTCCACACACTTGGGCCAAGCTTCACATGAGTGTACATATTCCTGGACACATCATAAGATACTCACTACCCATTCTACATAATTACCACACCATATTTGATGGGGCTCAGAGAGCAGGCAACAAAATCATAAAGGGAAATATATATATGCATATATACATATTTTCAGACATATATACCAAAGCTCACATCACCCAAACTTTAACAGCGCGTTAGTGATATCCTATAGAATGTCTTAATGGCTCCTGCCAAAATAGAACAATCTTCACACTGTTTCTTATGTGAACACTTTTTTGTAAGCATGTTCAGCAGTTCTTCATAATGGACAATACAAAATATATTCTTTCGTTTGTGATTTGGGACAGGGATTGGGGCTTGCAATGGAAACATCCTGAATTTGGTGGTAAGAAGGTGTGGTGGTGGTGGGATTGGTGTTTGAATATTAGCTGTAATTAAATATTGTGAAATAACTTATAAAATAAAAAAATTACTTTTAACTCAAGGTCTGAATTGACTATATGCATCTATTTGATTGATCATATAACATTCTATGTGGAGAATCTCAAATCGGCAATAACCCCACTTTAAAATACAACAAACTGTGTTCAATCTCAACTTTTCCTCCTCACATACAAATTTAAATGTAAGACCAGCTCTTGGATTTCTACTACTTGTATGACAACCAGTGTAGACAGATACAGACACAGTAGTCAAAGGATTCAGATTGCCAGCAGTCTGTATTAGTGACCTATTTTGCAAAGAAGTAGCTCTCTATTCTTTGGAAAACTATTTAGCATCTCTGTGTCACAGGTTCTTCATTTATTACATGAAGACTACATCTAAAATTTGATTTTTGTCATGGTATATAATTTTTAGCTATCAGTCTGTCAATTCTGTCTGTGTCAGAGCTGGGTGAGGTTTCCCGTGTTTTTACCTCCACTACCTCCATGACCCAGCCACCACCAGGCTCCAGGACACTTTCTGGACGCTCGGGCTGAGTCTCACACATGAGTGAAGCCCCACAGAACCAGGTAAGCGGAACTCTGAGACCTTGGACTCCAGGCTCAGTGGACCCGGGACAGAGGTCCTCTGCCTGCTCCCACCAACCCCAGGTGACCAAGGGATTAAAATCAGGAGCCCCACCCTACCATTCCCTGTCTGCTTCCACCAACCGCCAGCGACCCAGGGATTACACACAGAAGACCCACCCTACCAGTACCAGATATATACCTCATTGGCAGACCTCCACTACTTCCATTACCTCCACTACTACCCAGCCGCCACCACGCTCCAGGATGCTTTCCGGACACATCATAAGACACTTAATACCCATCTTCCAGGATTACCACACCATATTTGATAGGGTTCAAATTTAGTTTGAACCATGGGAACACCTGGAAGGGCGATTAGAGGTCCCCCTAAAAGCCTCTATCCCTTTTGGAGAGCCTGGCAAGCTACCGAGAGTATCCTGCCCGCACGGCAGAGCCTGGCAAGCTATCTGTGGCATATTCGATATATCAAAACCAGTACATACAATGGGTCTCATTCCCCTGACCCTGAAAGAGTCACCAATATGGCAGCATTAAGAAGGATGAGGAAGGAAAGGCTGATAAAATCTCAAGGCTGAAGCAGGCTGCCAAAATGAAGAAAGACAAAAATTATTGGCTGTAATTTCAATCCATATACACTGGCATCAGATGTATCCATCGAGGACCTGATGGTACAAGCACAAAAGATCAAGTACGACATCATTGGTCTGACCGAGACAAGAAGGCATCAATCACATCATGCTGTTTTTGACACTGGAGAAGAACTGTTCCTCGGAACATGCGACAAAAGAGGCATTGGTGGTGTTGGTGTCCTTTTCATCATGAACTTGGCCATGAGCATTGATGCATTTGAATGCCTAACAACCCAAATCGAATGATTACACTTGAATAGACATGGCTCACTGCCGGCAGTTCCTATCTTCATTGTCTATGCACCAACATCCAATTATGATGAAGGAGAAATTGAGAAGTTCTACACGGAGCTGGAGAAGTTCTATAAAGAAGACCATAGACCATACCTTCTACAAGATCACTGTTGGTGATTTTAATGACAAGATAGGACCCAGAAGTTCAGCCAAAGAATTCCACATCAGAACCCATGGCCTAGAATGAAATGAACCAGTTGAGAGACCGTCTGAGTTCATCAGTCTACCAAGACCATCCATGGTAACACACTGTTCCAGAAGGCTGAATCTAAAACTTTGTTGGACTTGGGAGTCTCCCAGTGGACAGTTCCACAAGCAAATTGACCACATCATATTCAATAGACGGTCTTGCCTGACCAATGTTGCTGTTGTCCCAAAATTCCAAATGGGATCGAACTACCATATCCTTTGTTCAAAATTCTCCTTAACAAAGCAGGGAGAAAGGACTGCAAAGTTTAAGAAGAGAACTCCTAGGACGACCACCAATTGGAAGCTCTTTGGAACTATTGCGCCAACATGTGAAGATGCCGTCATTGACAACATTGACAAAGAATACAATCGACTTATTCAGCACCTCCATGATTGTGTGAGGAAGGCCAAGAGAGAGAAAGCCACAAAAAAACGCCTGTCTTCAAAAACTCTTGAACTTATTCACCAACATGGGTTGGCGCAAGCCTCAGGAAACCGCAAGCAAAAGTCTGAGCTTGCAAAGCAGTGCAGAGAAGTGATAAAGGAAGACCTCATAGAGAGAAGAGCAGCAGTGCTGGCAGATGAGGCAGAAGCCAGGAAAAGCATTCGCAACGCCTGCCTGTCCTTCACCAACTACAAGACCAAGATGACTCCCCTCCAATGTCCTGATGGATCTATCACATCTTCCAGAAGGGCAATGGATAAGATTACCCATGACTTCTACTTGGATGTCTTTGATAGTCACGTCCAGCTGCCCACATACCAAATTCTGCAGGATGGATAGGTTGTTCCCAAAGTTCTCCCTCCCGAAATCTGATATGCCATTTTGTTGGTAAAGAAATGAACAGCACCAGGCCCAGACAAGGTCAGACCAGAACATCTTAAGAATCTGCCATCAGTACTCAACAATACACTGGCTCAGCTCTTCACACACTACCTGTCTGAATGCAAGGTTCTGTTCCAGTGGAAAACCAGCAGGATTGTACTACTGTACAAGAAGGGAGACATCCATAACATTGGCAACTATCGCCCGATCTGCCTATTGTCTGTCATCTACAAGCTGTTCACTCGAGTCATCCTGAATAGGATTGGCAGAACACTAGATGAAGGACAACCGTGCGAACAAGCCGGGTTCTGCAAAGGATTCAGCACCATCGACCATATCCACATGATAACCAAGCTCATTGAGGTTTCTTGGGAGTTCAAGATGCTGCTCTATCTAACATTCATTGATTTAAAGAAGGCCTTTGATTCTGTTGAGACAGAAGCAGTCATCCAAGCCCTAGCCAATCAGAGCATTCAAACTCAATACATCAGGATCCTTCGTGAGCTGTATTATGGATTCACTACCAGGATCTCACCATTCTACAAAGAAGTGATCATCGATGTCAAGAGAGGGGTTTGGCAGGGTGATACCATTTCACCAAAACTCTTCTGTGCCACCCTTGAGAACATCATGTGATGGCTGAACTGAGAAGAATGGGAGTGAAGATAGATGGTCAGCAGCTACACCACCTCCACTTTGCTGAGGACATCGTTCTCATAACACCAAACATTAGCCAAGTGGCACAAATGCTGGCCAACTTCAACCCTGAGTGTGGAAAGGTCAGATTACAGCTGAATCTCACAAAGACAATGTTTACAAAAAACAGTGTCTTCCTGATGTTCTATTCACTCTCAATAGAACGAACATCTCCAAATGCAACAGTTATGTGTACCTAGGTCGAGAAGTCAACATGACAAATGACCTGGCATCTGAGTAGGAGGAAGACAGTGGCTTGGAATGCCTTTCAAGAGTGTCGAAGAAATAGCCAAAAGGATGAAGAACCTCCAACTCTGGGCACATCTCTCCGATTCCACTGTTCTTCCTGCATTAGCATACACCTCAGAAACTTGGGCCCTACAAAAACAGGATGAGAATGCTATTCGGGTCTCCCAAAGAGGAATTGAAAGAGCTATTCTTGGAGTATCAAGCTTCACTCAAATGAGAGAAAGAATCCGGAGTTCCGACCTCTGTTGATGGTCAAGAATCAGGGATGCCGTCTCATTTGCCAAGGCTCCGAAAATCAGATGGGCTGGACACAGAATGAGATTTGGAGATGACTGCTGAACTAGAACCGTTACCTACTGGATTCCACGCGATGTCAAAAGATCGCGTGGCTGCCCACGTATGAGATGGTCAGACTTTTTCGTTAAGACCCTGAATGATCTGTTTGAGGCTCTTTGTGTTCCTAGAATGAGCAGACACTATTTGTCTACACTAGCATGCTACAGGGATGAGTGGTGACGTTACTGGTGCCCACTCCAGCAAAATCGATGACTAACCAGATGTCAAGTGATCAAGTGATCAAGTATAATTTTCAATATCTTACATGTACTTAAATAATTGATGTCCCATGACTGTTCAACAAAGTCTATGTCTGACCTATTGACCCATATGACCTACTGACCTCTATGTATGACCTGAATGAAGCTTTTTGATGTGTTGTTCATATCATCCATATGTTGAGTGAATTTCCTATGAATTTCCTCTAATATTAAGAAACACATATATATATATATATATATATATAAACGAAGAACACTGGGGCTGGAGTGATAGTACAGTGGGTAGGGCGTTTGCACGTGGACTACCCAGGTTTGATTCCCATCATCCCATACGGTCCTCTAGCACTGCCAGGGGCGATTCCTGAGTGAAGAGCCAGGAGTAACCCCTGAGCATCACTGAGTGTGACAAAAAAAAGCAAAAATAAATAAATAAATAAAAATCTGCCAATTTTTAAAAAAGAACAAAACAAAAAACCCCACTTTAACTCACTAGGAGGGTGAATCTCTCTCTGCAACTGAAAAATATTATTTCATGCTACAGTAAGGACTAAGACAACTCAAGTATGTTGGGGCTACAGGAGGTCAACTGTGCCAAGAAAAATATTCCACTTTGTATAAAGATTATCTGAGTTGATAACACCTTACCAACAACAGTTTTAACTACCCAGTAAATGTCAACACTTAAAAATAGTTATGACAATTTCATTTAATCTTTTATAAAAAGGTCTATCATATAACAAAGAATGTGTTTCTTTCAGAGAATATTCCACAAGGTATTACATTTAAAATGCCAATTTCGATACTTGGAATTCTCTTTAGATTGTCTAACTATCTAGTGACTGAAAATGCAAATTTCAGTGCTAATTGATTTCCAAAGAACTACTATATTGATGTGAAGAACCACTCTTGTCTACAACTACCACTATGTACAGTGTGTGTGTGTGTGTATGTGTGTGTGTGTGTGTAAAACTCTTAAGGTTTGAAACAGGCTCATCATTATGATTTTCATTCTGATAGTGTCGTATCTCTGAGACATGATTTAGAAATACAACAGTCCAAAATTATATTTTGGATATCTTACAGATGTCTGAAATAACCATTGTATTCAAACTGCAGCAAAAAGCTCTTAATACTTAAATTATTTGATGTCAAAATTTGGAATATAATAGTAAGCTATATCTCAAAATTTATTGACTTATAGGATTTATAACAAATTGAAAACAAAAAAAATAGACCTAAATCTTCTGCTAGTATTGATAAAAGTGTTCACCAAAAATTTATTGATCTATTTGTATTTTCTATTGATAAAGTACTTGTGTTAATAAATATTAAAATGTGCATTCAACCCAAAAATACACTTAGAGAGCAGAAAAATGATCAATATTTGGATGAATTTTGTAGTAAATGAATCGTTTGTTGACTAAAATTAGACTTCTCTTGCCTCTGGACATAAAGCTGTAAGGTTAGCTAAATACGTAACTTTAGGATGACAAAAAATAAAATGGAGCACCTTTGAGAATACTAGAATGAATAAAACAAAATATAAAATCAAAAATCATACAAACATTCAGTCCAACTCTTTGTCTTGAGAAAATCTTCATTTTTCTTCAAATAGTGGCTAGATAAAAAGACAGAAGAATGCAATATGCACACTATATGCTTCGACTAGAAGTCACTCTTGATGAAAAGAGCTGGCTTGCTTTGTATAATCATACTAAATTATAGAAACATATCCTGTATAGATGGTAGAATATGTTGCATTTCCATTTGTTTTGCCCATCTCAGATAACTAAATTATAGGGTACATTTCTGAACTTTAGGGTCCCAAAAGGAAAAAACTTTTAGGGTGTCAAAGGAAAAAACCTCTTAATTATGCAGCATTATATTGAGGAAGATGAATGTAATCTCCATTAGTCTTAAAAACTGTGGTTTATAATCTGATTTGTTTAGAGGCTTATCTATATAGGTAATTAGAGCCACATACATTCAGTACATATGTACAGAAGTGCTAAATTTTTATTAGGTTATCTCAAGTTTTGTAATGAAATAATGACAAAATTTTACTCATTTCTATAGATGAAGATACTAAGGCAAATTTTTAAGCTCATACTGTTAACAAGTGGAAGAAAAAGGTCTTAAACTCTGAGGTATTTTTTGTATGAGCTATATGTCACTTTAGTGGATTGATTGACTTATGCTTTTAAGTCTAATTTTAAGTAAAATTTTATATAATCTACATCCTAAAATAGCAAGATAAGACACTAAATGATCCTCAGAAGCCCTTCCCTATATGATGGGGTTAAGATATATCTACTGAAGATACATAAAAAATTTTGAAGTAGATTTTTAAGTTTGACATTAGAAATTGTCATAGCACAAGAATGTTTGTATGTTGGGCCATATTCAGCAGTGGTTAGGGATTACTACTGGAGGTGTGAAGTTAATCTAAAGTTTACCATATGCAAATATACACTCAGCCCATTGAGCTTTCTCTCGGGTCTCAACAAGATAGAATTTAAAAAGTAAATATTCAGGATGTAATTGTTTATTATTTATGCAAATATATAAGCTTTTTTAAGGGTGCATTTTGAAACTGATTACAGCACGAAACAAAACAGAAAAAATATGTGGGAACTTGGTTTAAAAACATAAAGAATAAATTTCACACTGAGCTCTAAAAGTAGGCATTGAGCCCAATTTCTGGAATAAATCAAGAGTAGGCAGAAAAGAGGCAGCAGGAACAGTTATTTTAGTAAAAAAAAATGGGATATATTTACTAAGCTAATCATTGGATGATGTGCAGATAAACGATGTAGAGAAAATGTGCAACACTGATATAGGAGCACATTCAAATGCAAGTGAGGAAAAAAAAAGAAACCACAAAACCCAAAACTCAAAAAACCCAACAAAAAAACAGAAAGCACAGTTGTCCTGAATGTGAATAAACATTCAAGTTATACAGCAGCTACAAAATTTAAACTCAGAGAAATACATTTGCAAAAGAATTTATTAGATAGATATGATTTTCTGCATTCACATACCCATTAGTTCTTTTATAAAGTAAAATGTACAATCCTTCTTGCTATAAATGCCATTTCCCCTAGTTGTACACAATCAGAGAGCAATAAGTCTTTTTGTGAATGACACTTCTTATTAAAGAGCATTATACAACCAATATCCACTCAGGATTATTAAGCAGTTATTTTAGCCAACCAAATATCTTATATACAGTGTATAGTATTATATAATACTTTATTGTGAGATTGACATGTTATACAATACTATATTGTGAGGTCTCTATTCCATCTAAAAGGCCAGGGGAAATCTGTGCATTCTCATAGTACGGGACTCCTTTACACATTTTGACTTTAGCATCTGCAGATTCACTGTTCCTATTCTATAATCATTGAGATCAATTCACAATTTCCTCACCAATTACCAGGTCAAGAGGTGAGCAATCCAAACAAATATGAGAAGTTCTTAATGTATTCATCAATATTTTGGGCAAATTGTTTCTGATTGATTTGCCATTATAATCCTTATTTTTCTTCTACAATTTGTCAAGGAATGGATATAGAGTTGCCTCAAAGCATCACATAACTGCTCTTCACATGTAGAGATCAGGCTAAAATGTCTGACTATGAAATTCTTATTTGGACAACATTCCAAGAGAAAAAGAAAGTTGATACCATGCCACTACTCTCATATTTCATGCCAAACCCAAATAACAAGATTTTAGTCCATAATTTCAATACAAAGATATTTGACTAATCTATCATGATAGATTAACAACTGTAGAAACAAAGATTAAACATATAAACACATCTCATCCACATTCTGAACCAGCAACTGGTAAACTAAAAAACACACAGACTCCAAGATTAACAGTCTATTAACATATCTTGAATTATAAGGGAAAGAAAACAGCTTTACCTCGGATTATCAATTTTCCTTTTTCCTTGCTTCTAAGTAGGAAAAGATCCAGATTTTGCAGTTTTTAGTAACCTGAAATCTTGGTGTGTGATGTTCACTTGTTCTGAAACAACAAAATGCAATACTTAGGAAGCATAAACTAATTTGAAATAAAAAAGATACTTTAAAAGATCTCATAAGAACCTCTTCTGAAAGCCATTAAATTAAATGATGTAAGAAGAGATTTCACAGAAAATTTACATGATAGTGTTCTTGAATGATGTTGTACTTTCTAATTTTATACTTCTCAGAAAATCGTCAACCATAAAAATGAAGAATAATGGTACAGAAAAAAAAGTTTGATATTCTACAATCTAATTTTCTGCTCCTAATCTTTGTATTCTCTTTAAAAAGCAGTACAATCATTGAGTAAAGTATATTTATTACACACACAAGATCACACTCACATTTTGTGCATTTTTTGTTTCATCAACACTGCAACTAATCAGTTCTGTGTTAGAAGTATCTAACAAATACAATTGTTTATAAAATACCTCATATGACATCATAGCAACCCATCAGTCTTGAGAGGCCCCCTTCTAGGGACTTGATGATGCTCAAAACAAACCATTATCCTGAATTATAATGGCTTCCCAAGAAAGTGATAAAATGAAACTTCTAACAGGACTCTGAATCCGGGAGGGCATTACATGCTTTATGCTGAACTCAGATTTTTTTTGCTGCAGGGGAATTTTTCTTGCTGTAAGGTCATGTAGAAAAAAAGGACTTGTGTCATAAGAAGCATCTAGTGTAAAAAGTGTACATGTACATGTCATCTGTTTCCATATCCTTTTAAGCATACTTTTATGACCCTTGATAGTATTTTAAGGATATTAGAAAAGGATGAAAAAATATTAAGTTTAAATATTAAGAGACCACATGATATTGAGAATACTGGTATGAAAATATTTTGGAATTTCCTAATATATTAAGAATTGTAGTGTCTGCATGTAGAAATCACTTTACAGAAGAGAAAGCATATACATCTGGTGATATGGCTTGTTTATTTATTTAGCTAATAGACACTAAAGCAAGACAAAGTGACAGGATTTCCATGCAAAATTCTATCCTAATTATAAAGTTACAACGTTGGCTTTGTTCTAAAAAGACACCCTTGGCCCCAGAATGCAGGGAGGAGAAGAAATTACAGTATATCTATACAATGGGATATTATGAAGTTGTTAGAAAAACATGAAGCTATGAAATTCACTTATACATGAATGGAAATGGAAAGTGTCATGCTGAGTGAAATGTGTCAGAAGGAGAGGGATAGACATAGAATGACTACAATCATTGGTGGTTATAAAAAACATAATATGAGACAAATATCCAAGGACAGTAGAAACAAAGGCCAGGAAGATTGGTCTATGGTTGGAAGCCTGCTCTAAGTGCTGGGCAGTGGGTGGGTGGGTGGGTGGGGGGAGGCAGTTGGGATAGAGAAGGGGTCACTATAACAAAGATAGTTGGAAATGATCACTCTGGATAAGAACTTTGTGCTAAAAGTAGGTAAAGGAACAAACATGATAACCTCAGTATCTATATTGCATAATGCCCAAAAGGAGAGAAAGAGGGAGGTAGAAAGGGAAGGGGGAGGAAGAGAGAGAGGAAGGAGAGATATGAAAAGGTAAGAGAGAAGTGAGAGAGAAGTGTGTGTGTGTGTGTGTGTGTGTGTGTGTGTGTGTGTGTGTGTATGAGAGGGGGCGGAGAGATATGAAGAGAGAAGTGAGAGAGAAATGTGTGTGTGTGTGTGTGTGAGAGAGAGAGAGAGAGAGAGAGAGAGAGAGAGAGAGAGAGAGAGAGAGTGCCTGTCATAAAGGCAGGCTGGAAGTGGGGGGTTGACAAAGGGAAACTGGGGTCATTGGTGGTGGAAAATGGAGGATGGGTGTTGGAACATTGTATGAATGAAAACTGATCATGAATACCTTTGTAGCTGTGTATCTCATGGTGACTCAATAAAAAATAAAGAAAAAAAAGAAATAGAGCGAAGGGAAGTCAGATTAGAGACAGATGAAGAAATAGGTAGCAGAGATGAAGGGAAACATCAGTGGTGTTAAGGAATGATAGAGATAAGTATCCAAACCACAGTCAACAACACTGAAATTGGAGATCCAAACTTTAACAACTGAATTTAAAAAGGTGCCTGTAAAGGTGGCAGGCTGGGGAACAACAGGTATGTAGGGGAGGGAACCTGGGACACTGGTAGAGGGAAGTTGACACTGGTGGTATGATTGGTGCTGAAATACTGTATGTCTTAAACTCAAATATGGACAACTCTGTAAACCACAGTGCTCCAATAAAGTGAAAAAAAAAAAGAAGAATCACTGAATGTTCATAACAATTGTAGGATAGCATTGGTTTGTCCTTTCTCCCTTGCTGCAGGAAGCTTGGGTTTATTGGGTTACACCATTCACAGTGCTCCAAGACACTCCCAATCCTCTGTGTTTATCTTTAACCTCTTCTCTATGTTTTGCTCCCCTATCGGTTAATCACACATACCCCCAAATCAGACTTTGTGACTTGTAAGGTCAGATCCTTCTAAGGACTCTTGGATTTTGTATTTGTAAGTAAAATAATGTTTTTTTCTTTCCCTTATGTCCTTTCCATCGTTTACTTTAGAGCAATGTCCTTTTTGTATAGACACTGGAAGATAGTTAATGCTATAAGCTTAATGTTTCTTTAACTGTGTCAATACAAAATGGCTAGAAAGATTTTAAGACGTAAACTTTAGTGACTGTTTAAATGGTTATGTAAATGGTTATGAACTAAGGAAAGGAGAAATATGTCCTTAGATAAAATTTAACCGTGTGCAATTCTCCTAGTAAGAGGAGATCTTTATCATATTTTAGAATAGCTCCCCCTATCCCCCCGCCCCCGCCCCCAGCACCAAGGAAGGACTTTCATATGTTGACTGTGCTGTCTGACTTATGTGCAGTTGCTACCCCAACATTTGGAGGTTGGGTCTAGAGTGGGCCTGTGAGATGGGGCACGGAGAGACTAGCATGGGGGACAGGAGGAATATGGGGAATGGGTGGAGGTTGGAAAGAGGCAGAGGGAGACAAGATTGGAACAAACTGCCACTGATAACCAGCCAGCCTGGTAGCCCTGTCCCCTCCTTCATTCATCTGTTGGTGGCTGTGGCAGGCTCGAATGGGAAGTGGTTCATGGTCACCAAATGCATGTGAAAAGAGAGAGCGCTGCACTTCATTTATTTATTGAATACACAAACATTAAGGATGGGTACCATTCTCTGAAGAATTTGTTTGAAGATGATTTCAGGGCTGAAAAACAGGTTAGATGTGAGGACCCATGCGTCAAGATCTATGTGTTCATGGGAATACTGCTGAAATTGCCAGTAACTATGTAACTCAGGTATTTCATTGCATTAGTGCATGTTGGAAATATTGTATTTTCTCATATATTTCATTTATCCATTATGCAAAAAGATAAAAATAATATTTCATTTTTAGACTCCTCAGATATAATTATGAAAGATGCCTGGTTTACACATGTTTGCCCCATGGAATCTTTGTTTTTAAAGGTATAGGGGCAATAATCAGCAGTTACTTTTGCTGATGCTCAACCTGGGGATATGGGTATATGGTACAGTGTTTGGCTCTGTGTGCAGTGCTTGGTGACTACCAGTGCTAAGTAGTACTGTGTAATAATATGTTGACACAAATTGAATTCAGACCAAATACACGTCACATAGATCCTCTATCATTCTGAGCTCTAGCCCTTCCTCTCCCAGTAGTACTTATTTTTATTTTTATTACTATTTTTTTTTTTTGCTTTTTTGGGTCACACCCAGTGATGCACAGTAGTTACTCCTGGTTTACGCACTCAGAAATCTCTCCTGGCAGTGCTCGGGGGACCATATGGGATGCTGGGAATCGAACCTGGGTCTGCCGCGTGTAAGGCAAACACCCTACCCGCTGTGCTATTGCTCCAGCCCCTCCCAGTAGTACTTATTTTTATAGTTATTGATTATTTTTGTTGTTCTCCAGCTGTAATCAGAACTCACTCCTGGCTCTGTGCTCAGGGATCACTCCTGGTGAGGCACAGGGGTCATAGGGTCCATATGTGGTGCCGGGCTGGGCACGTGCAAGGCAAGATCCTTTTATGCTATACTATCTGTCTGGCAGTATTTTTATTATTTTAACAAACCACAGAAACTCTTAAAAATTGCTGCATATGTGAGGAATACGTAAGTGAAAATGATCACAGGAATGCAATTTGAAAAACAAAACAAAACATACTATTCATTCATATACCCTAAGAATCAATTATATGCAATTTACTCTTCCTAATTTTCACTCTTTGTGAAAAAATAACAAAATTTCTGAAAAAGACACAGGTGCATAATAAGAAATCAACTGAATCACAATGTAGTGTTTTCTGGATAAAAGCTTTATAAATAAATACCTTAAATACTGGGGGGGTGTTTTAAATCTCATCTACTCTAGTGGTTCCCAAGTATAATAATTACAATTGCCAGGAAAACTGTTGAAAAATAACAATTATAGAATTTCATGCAAGACTTGTTAGATCAGAATTTCATTCATGGTGTAGAATGAAGTCAATCAGGACAATAAAACTGAATGTACTGCCCAGTCCATATTCCTGATCAGGCATATTAACACACGTACTTATTCTTGCTTAATCTTATTAAACAGATTAGGGAACTAAGATGACTAGACTGACTTTTGCAAGCATGTGATTCTGGGGGACTGAATTGAGATCAGAATGCTGGATTTCTGAGTCTTTCTTATTGTTCTCATGTATTTATTTTAATCTTCGGAGTATCCTTTATTTCTTTTCCTGATATCTCTTTTCACCAATTAATAAGATTTAAGTCCGGAATGATTATCAAGAAGGGGAAAGCACTGATTTTTTGTTGTTACTTTTTTTTTTAATTTAAGCTTCTGCTGATGCTAAATCTGGGGGTATCACTCAAGAGTGTGCTATTCAGTGTTCAACAGGGTTCTTCTTTATTTAGCTACATTTGTACTATCTTCTCAATCCCTTTCATACAATTTGACCAGAATTACACACAGCGGGTAGGGTGGTTGCCTTGCACGCAGCCCACACGGCCAACTGGAGTTCGATTCCTCTGCCTCTCTTGGACAAAGCCTGGCAAGCTACCCGTATTTGATATGTCAAACATAGTAACAACAAGTCTCACGATGGAGACGTTACTGGGACCACTGGAGCAAATGGATGAACAACGGGAGGACAGTGCTACACATTCACTAACCTTCAAATATAGTCACAAGTTGTTTTTCATTTAGCTCTTAGTCTTGACATTGATTGTACCACAATGGCTATTTTATGTAAGATAGGATTATATTTTGGGTCTAAGGGACTGAAGTCTCATTTTGATGAGAATTGTGGTGGCTCTGGGTCACTTTGTCTTTTACTAGCAAAAGAAGGGGGTTATCGTAAACAGGGAGAGAGGAGCAAAAAGGAACATACACTGAATGCACAAAATCCAAACTACTACCAAACTTTAAAATGGGAAAGTCAAGAAGGAAAGATGGGGGTTGGAAGGGAACCTGGGACACTGGTTGAGGGAAGTTGTCTAGTGGTGGGACTGGTGTTGAACCATTGCATTCCTGAAATTCATCTATGAATAACTTTGTCAATAATGGCAACTTAAGAATAAAAAATTAATTAAAAAAACACACACATACACATACACACAAGAGGATTTTCCTTGCTCCATTCCTTACTCTATTTTGTTAAATATTAGCTACTCATGTATCAGAGGATCTATCTATGGGTTGTTCTCAGTTCTGTTCTATTAGCTTGAGAGTCTGACTTTATTCGAACACCAAAACCACACTGTTTTGATTACTATGGCTTTATAGTTGCAACCTTACATAAAAGATGTGCTACATCAGAATTTTGTATCTGTTAGAAAAGACGAAGTCATGAAATTTACATACAAGAGGTACTACATGGAAAGTATCATGTTAAGCGAAATGACTCAGAAAGAAAGGGATAGACATAGAAAGATTGCATTCATCTGGGGAACATAAAGTAAGAAAATAGGAACATAAAGTAACACCAAAGAATGGCCGAGATTAGTAGCAGGAATTTTACTCCATGGTTTGGAGACCAACCACACATTCTAGGGGAAAAGGGAGCTGAGATAGAGAAGGGAATACCAAATAAAGGTGTTGGGAGGATCCTCCCAGGATAGGAGAAGCATACTGAAAGTAGACTATAGACCAAACATGATTGTCACCCATTGCCTCTTTTGCAAACCACAACACCCAATAAGAGAGAGAGAACAAAAGGGAAAGCCCTGCCACAGAGACAGGGTGGGATGGGGGGTGGGGAGTGGGAGGGATACTGGGATCCATGGTGGTGGGAAATGGGCACTGGAGGAGGGATGGGTATTTGATTATTGTATACCCAAGCACAAAAATTTGTAAGTCTACGACTGTACCTCATGATGTCTCACTAATAAAAAATAAATAAATAAAATGACCTCCTGAATAAAAAAAATCATTAGTACTATTATTCAATAAATCATGAAGCAGAACTTTAAGTTAGCAGGGTAAAGTTGCTTTGGTCTGAGCTGGAGTTTTACTACTCTTTTTTTTATAACAATTTCCTGAGTTTTTTTTCCCAGTTTTTAAACAGCTGTTAGTTTTTCTACCTAGTTCCTATAAAAATATTTTAGTTTTTTTACCTAGATCTTCTACCTCATCACCCTCAGCAGCATCATAATATAAAATATCATTTCTCAAAACTTTACTGCAATTTAAATTATATTCCATAAGACACTCTATTGAAGATAATGTTAAATTAGTTGTATTATGGTCTTATCATCTCCATAGATATTTGTAGTAAGAATCAATTTCAGAACAACTTCTGAATTATTTCCTATAAACACATATTTAAAACTGGAAAGACAAAGCAAATTCAATAGGCCCAGTACATTTCTACGTTTTTACAAACTAGTTTGTTAATTTAGTTCTTATTTTTGTGTAGAGAAATTTCAAGGCAGGATGACATGTGCTACCTGGACACTAGTACAGAATCCCATGTTCAGAGTGTTCCTATATTATGTTTAATGCATAAGTGTCTTGTGGGTGAAATATAAGTGGAACATGCACGCAAGCAGGGATTAACTGCATAAAATGCATAGTCCTAAACATTCTTACCAGTGTCATAGATAGAAGGAATGCACAAGAGTAAAATGCCAATGGAGGTCCCAAAATGTTCAGAGGGACATGATAACAAAGAAACCCCATCATATTCTTTTACCTTTCATTCATTCCTGACCCTTCCCCCACTTTGTTGTTGTTGTTTGGTTTTGGACCATACCTGGCGATGCTCAGGTGTTACTCCTAGCTCTGCACTCAGGGATCACTCCCAGTAGGACTCAGGGGACCAATATAGGATACCAGGTACTAAATTCAGGTTAGACACATGAGAGGCAAGTTCTAACTCACTGTACTATCACTCCAGCCACCACCATGCTGAGACCACTCTCCGCACACATGAAGGTACTGGCAGAGGGACAAAGCCACGTGGGTTCCGGGGCCGAGACCTCCAAGCCTACTCGAATTGGAGTAGAGCATCTTCCACCCAGATCCTCCAAATTCCAGTAGGCGGGGGTCACACCCACCACCTGGCCCCCTGGAGCCGTGTAATCCCATCAGCGGCCAAGACTCAGAGACTATAAAATCCAGATCCCGGAACCGCGCGACCGCATTCGAGGCCGCACGACATCTTATCAGAACTTTTCTTTATGACATCTTATTATCTCATTCCTACTTTGGACAAACTTGCAGGCTATCGAATGTAGCCTGCCCACAGGGCAGAGTCTGGCAAACTCCCCGTGGTGTACCAAATATGCCAAATACCAGTAACAATGATGGGTCTCATTCTCCTAAAAAGCCGTGAATATAATCTCAGGGCTAGGATGAAAGAGACGTTACTGGGGCCTGCTCGAGGCAATCGACGATTAACAGGATGATGAAATGAAATAATCAACATTTAATGATGATAATGGTAAGATAACACAGGAAGGGTAACCAGTTGTTCTTTTCCTTACAATCCACCTTACTTACCAAAGAGCCTTTCAGTATAATGTGCATGTATAAAGAAATGAAATAGAAACAGTAGAGAAAATTTTGTGTGGTGTTTCCACTGTTTCGGTAAGAATATGTCTTCATGTATATATATGGAATATATATACACATATACAATATTATCATATATGTACATATATACACATATTATTAGATACAAATTGTGCCACTTTGCTGATTCTAAATGCAAGTTAAATATTTTCATAGTGCACTGCTAAATATAAAGACAAATGGCAAAATTCATGCTATAGACTTTTTCCATAAATAAGAAACACTTCCAACAGCAAATTAAAATTCTAGGTTGAGAGATAGTAGAAGTTGCTTTGTATTTTAATACATTAACAACTTTTTGTACATTTAGAACATTAATCTGCTTTTTGAAAAAGGGGTGCATTTTCATATTGCTTTGGGCCCTCCTAATTATGCAGCCATTAACATTCATCCATCGTCAATGAAGTGGCATGGACTCTAAGTATTTTAAGCATTATTAACTTGCAGCTTAAGTACTGTACTTAGGATTTTTTAAATGGACCACCTACTTCTAAAAATTCTAGTATAATTGTAGGCTAAGATATTCTTATCTCTGTTCTCCAAAAATCTCCTAATATTGTCTCTTCTTTTTCCCCCCAAACTCCTTGGACATGTGGCCAAACTCCCAAACTGAGAAACCCACCTCACAGTCACTCAATGTTAAATTTAATATGATTTAGAATTCATTTTGATTTTATTCTTTCATTTGTAATTATACCACCATCTAGATCAAATACTCAACAGAAGAGAGGAAAATCAATGATAGGAGCAATCTACTTTAAAGTGTTAATAATGGAGATACCTAATATTTTTGAGAGATGTCTCTATTTTAAAGAAGCACTAAGTCTAAATAAACTCAACCTCTAAGAGATAATGCTTTTAAAAGATAATATTTGGACAGTCTATTTCTATTCTAACCCACTTAAAATAAAGGAATGTGGTCTATTGGTGCCAGTAGGAAGTTGAACAAACTTCAGGTGATATTTAGCTCTCTGGTGTGGGTCTGATGGTTTGGTGTGTGAATCTAGAGGATCTCAGTAGCTATATCCAGTGGTTCCAGAAAACTATATGGTGCCAGAGATCAAACTCAGAGCTGCACACATGCTGAGCCAGTGCTGTGCTGAGATAGGGGGATAACTAGTGAAAATATTCCCTATAATTGACCTAGGTGGAGAAGGAATAATAAAACATTGCCTCACGTGGGAAATTATTCCTTTGTGTAGACTTTGCAAATCTTAACACTACATTTTACTGAATTATGCAATTATCTGTATTACCTATATATTATGTCATATTATACTATCTATATGCTTATAGAAGAATCAGTGTCAACATCAGTCATCTGCCCTTTCCATATCTGATCAGTCTCCATCTTTGGATCAGGTTTTCTTGCAATCTTCTGCACAATGCATGGAAACTTGGTGTTTCTGCAAAAACAGTTCATAAGATACAATAGCTGGGTACCAAGGGGAGAACACAATAAAGCCTAAAACCAGTTAATACAAAACATTATGACCAAGTGAAAGAAAGAAAATCCCTAACTTCATTATATACTAATACATTCACATTACAAAAGTCATAGATACTCCTGTAGCAGTTTATAACAGCCTTGGTAACCCTCAGAAATAGCTATTATGTTTAGATAATCTGGCTGTGCTTTGACTCCAAGAAACCACTGTCCTCAAGTCCACTCTTTCTGAAATCCTGCCTATATTCTACCTCTCATTGACTAACACTATTTCTATATCTACACAACCTAAAAATTAATTTCTATTTTTCTAAATTTATTTTGAAGTTTTAAAGCCTAGAAATGCTACCCTCTAGAGTATGCCCACACTCTGATGCTAAATGGTTCATTGACTCTAAATTGCTTATCTTTCTTAGAAGCAATGCTTCTCTTTCTAAATTATGCCCCACTCTGACCCCTAACTACGTATTCTTGCTTAAACTAAATAAGACTTACACCAAACTAAATAAGTAAACCAAATAAGTCTTACTCCAAAATAATGTATCTCTCTTTAGGGTATGCCTCCAATCTGATTCTTTAGTACACATTTTTGTTTAAACAAACTGCTTACTATACTTTATTTCTCTGACACTCAATTCTTTCTTTTTCTTTTTTTCAAATCAAGGAGTTAGAAGTCTGTTTAATTTAGGTTGTTGACAGGCAAGGGACAGTAAAATCTTTGGAACTAGATACAAATAATTTGGGTTCTTTTACTTTGTTGTGTGCTTTTTTAAAACAGTATTTTAAAAACTGAATCACCATTACATACACAATTACAGAGTTGTTCATTGGGTTTTAGTCATGCAATTTTCCAAAACTCATCCCTCACCACTGTACATGTCCCACCACCAATGGCTCCCGTTTCCCACACCCCACCCCAGCCAGTCTCTATAGCACATCACTTAATTCTCTCCTAATTCTTTCCTGCACAAAGCTAAGAACCTAGACACCCAGGGTAGGGACAGCCCAGGGTTTTCCCTCCACACTAACACTTGAACTGTCTCCCGAGACCATTTCCTATTTCTGAACAAATGCATATAAGGCTTTTTGTTTTGTTTACTTTAAAAATGCGCTCACACCTAGCCCAATATTTTCCAGTCAATTGACATGGGTCTCACAATTATGAAATGTATATAATAATTTCACACTTCTCTAATGCACACTACATTTGTATATGTAGTGCTAGCTGGGAATTTAGACTCTATTCAATTATTTCCACATATGTTATCTGTATCCTTTCCATCCTATTCATATATATCAGTTCTTTAGAAGCAGCTTGTAACTTAGGAGTTTGGGTAAAGGACTAGCTTAACTGAAAATATCAGGTGTAACAGCCCACCCACCCACCCCAGACTCACTGCTCTACAGACAAGACAGCTTGGGCTCCTGGGGAACAGAAGGTGTGTGATGACTCATTGTGATATCACAGCTGTTTCCCTGTTACAAAAAGATTGACAATGTATTTACAACATTAGAAGCACTATTTAGCAATTTCTTTAAATCATTTGATAAAAAATTAAAATGATCTTCTCCCCAGGGCAGATTTCTTAGACAAAAGGGAGATTTACCACCCAGGAGTAAATGAAGACTGATATTTACTGTCACTGACTAAAGTGGGAACTTCCAACACCTTTTCTTTGCACAAAATTCCTTTTCTAGGAGGGAGGAATTGAGGGAGGGAGGGAGGGAAGGAGAGAGAGAGAGAGAGAGAGAGAGAGAGAGAGAGAGAGAGAAAGAGAGAGAGAGGTGGGGTTAGCTATTCATGCATATAATTTTTTAAAAACAAATGTGCTCAGACTTAGTCCAATATTTTCCAGTGAATTGGCATCACTGTCATCCACAGTTTAATCCTCAGCACTTTAGATTATACAAGATCTCTTGAATATTGCAGGAGACCTTGAGCCCTTGCATTGATCAACTAGCCTTGTTAGCCAGGAAGTGCCCCTAGCCTTTCTTGGGAGGTCTTAAGAAACAAACACAAAGAGCCCTTTTCTGTTCTATTTTTTTTCAAAGAGCTCTTTTCTAAAACATCAATTTAATAAGCTTACAAATAGTCTTCAGAGGCAAACAACACCCAGTATAGCATCATAATCTATTTGGCCCTACTAAATTCCATAGTCTTCTATGTCTCTTTAATTATCTTCCTCTGGTTGAACTTAATGGATTATAATAAAAACTGCTGTATTTATTACTTACTCTATGCCAGTGATTTTTTAAGCATACCAGATTAATAATTTCATTAAGAAATTCACAATAACCCAATGAGGTTGATACCATCATCACCATTTTATATAAAATAGTGTTGGTGTAGATGTGGGAGGAAAGGGGCCCTTATTCATTGCAGGTGGTAATGTTGACTGGTCTAGTCTTTTTGGAAAGTGATATAAACACGTTTTAAAAAATTTAAAAATTGCTCTTCCATCTAATCCAGCAATTCCACTTCTTGGCATTTACCCAAGTATTCCAAATCTCTTTCAGGCCTTTGCACTCCTATATTTATTTAAGCAGTATTCATAATAGGCAAAATCTAGAAATAACCCATGTCAAAAACAGATGACTAGGTAAAATATGGTATATATACACAGTAGAATACTACTCATTTTTCTTTTAATTTTTATTAGTGAAACACTATGAAGTACAGTTGTAGACTTGCAAATTTTTGTGCTTGGGTTTCAGTTATACAATGATCAAGTACCCATCCCTCCAATACTGCCCATTTTCCACCACCACGGGTCCCAATATCCCTCCCACCCCCATGCCCCCCCATCCCACCCTGCCTCTGTGGCAGGGCATTACCTTTTGTTCTCTCTCTCCTTTTGGGTGTTGTGGTTTGCAAAAGAGGCATTGAGTGGCAATTATGTTTTGTCTATAATCTACTTTCAGCATGTTTCTCCCATCCTGGGAGGATCCTCCCAACACCATTTATTTGGTGCTCCCTTCTCTATCTGAGCTCCCTTTTCCCCTAGCATGTATGGCTAGCCTCCAAGCCATGGAGCAAACCTACTGATACTAATCTCTCTGCCACTCTTGGGTGTGAATCTCCTATTTTGTTACTTTATGTTCCCCAGATGAATGCAATCTTTTTATGTCTATCCCTCTCTTTCTGACTCATTTCTCTTAACATGATACTTTCCATGTAGTACCACTTGTATGTAAATTTCATGACTTGACCTTTTCTAACAGCTACATAGTACTCCATTGTGTAAATATACCAAAGTTTCTTTAACCAGTCATCTGTTCTTGAGCACTCAGGTTTTTTCCAGATTCCAGCTCTTGTAAACAGTGCTGCAATGAGGAAACAAGTGCAGATATCACTTCGACTATACTTTTTTGCCTCTCTGGGATATATTCCCAGGAGTGGTATTGCTGGGTCAAATGGGAGCTCAATTTCTAATTTTTTGAGAATCATCTAGACTGTTTTCCAAAAGGGCTGAATCATGTGGCATTCCCACCAGCAGTGAAGGAGGTCCCTTTCGTGCCACATCTGTGCTAGGACCAGTTGCTTTTGTTCTTTTGGACGTGGGCCAGTCTCTGTGGTGTGAAATGATATCTCATTGTTGTTTTGATATGCATCTCCCTGATGATTAATGATGTGGAGCATTTTCTCATATTCCTTTTAGCCATTCGGATTTCTCTGAGAAAGTTTCTGTTCATTTTGTCGCCCCATTTTTTTGATGGGGTTGGATGTTTTCTTCTTGTGGAGTTCAACCAGTACCATGTATATCCTTGATATCAACCCCTTGTTGGATGTGTATTTGGCAAATATCCTTTCCCATCCTGTAGACTGTTTTTGCATTTTGGTCACTGTTTCTTTGGAGGTGCAGAAGCTTCTTAGTTTAAGATGGTCCTATTTGTCTATCTCTGTTTTCACTTGCTTGGCCAGTGGTGTGACATCTTTGAAGATACCATTAGCTTCAATATCCTGAGGGTTTTGCCAACTTTGTCTTCAATGAACCTTATGGATTCCGGTCTGATGTTGAGGTCTTTAATCCATTTTGATCTTACTTTTGTACATGGCATTAGGCAGAGATCTGAGCCCACTTTTTTGCATGTAGCCGTCCAGTTTGCCAGCACAATTTGTTAAAGAGCCTTTCCCTGTTCCACTTCACTTTTCTTGCCCCCTTATCGAAGATTAGATGATCATATGCTTGGGGGGAGATGTCAGTATATTCAACCCTGTTCCCTTGGTCTACAGCTCTGCCTTTGTTCCAGTACCATGCTGTTTTAATTATTACTGCTTTGTAGTAGAGTTTGAAGTTAGGAAGTTTGATTCCTCCCATTTTCTTTTCCCCAAGAATTGCTTTAGCTATTTGTGGGGGCTTATTGTTCCATATAAATTTCAGGAGTGTTTACTCCATTTCTTTGAAGAATGTCATGGATATCGTAGTAGGGATCACATTGAATTTGTACAGGGTTTTGGGAAGCATTGCCATTTTGACAATGTTAATTCTCCTGATCCATGAACAGGGGATATTTTTCCATTTCCTCGTGTCCTCTTTTATTTCCAGAAGTAGCGTTTTGTAGTTTTTTTGTACAGGTCCTTTACTTCCTTAGTTAAGCTGATTCCTAGGTACTTGATTTTCTGCGGCACAATTTTGAACGGGATTGTTTTCTTCATGTCATTTTCTAGAATACTACTCATTTTTAGGAAAAGATGCAACATACAATTTTCTGTTGTCTGGCTGGATCTGGAGAGTATCATGCTGAGTGAAATTCATCAGGCAACAGACAATAAACTTTCTCATGTGTGGGGTTTAAGGAAATATAGTAGAGTAATAACATGCCCAAAGGCAACTGAAACCAAGACTATGTCTTTAGTAGGAAACTCATCACAGGGAATTGCAGTAGGTGGTGGTAGTACTAGGATGGGAGGTAGGACACTGGGACAACTGTGGAGGAGAGCAGACACTCTGATGTAGAGGGTGGTGCTAGAATGTTTTATGCATGAAACTAGACCATTAACAGTATTGTAGATCACAATGTTTGTTTGTTTGTTTGTTTGTTTGTTTGTTTTTGGAAAGAGAAAAAGAAACGGAAATGCTAGTCAGTGGAGATCCCTGATATATATCCAGCGTTTCCTTTCAGTCAAGTGTTTTAGTACACTCTTACTCTCAGATTATGCTTCAAGATAAAAATGCCAAGGCCTTGGAGACAGCACAGGCTCAGGTAGGCAAGGACCCAGGTTGATTCTTAGAAATGCTTTGTTTCCTAACCAAGGTCAGGGAACTCTGGAGGCTCCCGGCAGTGTGGCCCTAGTGGGCCCTGAACATTCCAGAACGGTCTGCATGATCCCCACCAGTGTGGGCCCAAGCAGAACTGTACCCTCAGGGAGAAGCACTTAACTAAGTTGAAAAGTACTGTTAGTCAAGTACTTTCAGGATTGGCACCAGGTGCCCTCTGAGACTGGAAGCACACGTGCACCCACTCAAATTTATTTTCATGAATAAATTTACCTAATTTTGTTATGTAAATTTGATCATAAGACTTTCAAAATAAACATTACATAGAAATTTTAAATAAAATTATTCATTTATGTGTGATCATTATTTCACTAAAAAAACCTATCCAGATTTAACTTTGGTGTTATTGAGATTGTTGTGCTCATGAGGGCACCCCAAGCAGGGCACACGGGGTTAAACCGTATTATTCTTTTTATTTATTTTTTATTTATACTCAGTGGTGTTCAGGACTCACTTCCCACCCTTCACTCAGGAATTAATCTTGGTAGTGCCCAGAGACCATATGTGATGCCAAGAATCAAACAGGTAGGCTGCATGCAAAACAGAGGCTGCATGATGCTAGGCAGTGACCTCAAGGTCTCATATATGGAGAAACAAGTACTACCATGAAAGCCATATCCCTAGCCCGTACTATTATCCCATTTTGCAGATTTTAAACTAAAGGCAGAAGGGAAACTAAATTGCTTGATAAGTGTCTCAGAAAATTTTAGAGCCAGGATTTAAATCCAGATTCTTTTACTATTATACTATATTTTATTCTTTTATGACAGGTTTAGTTTTCATTATTCCTATTTTCCATGTACAAATTAGAAAGGAACCTTTTTTTAGCAAGTCCATAATTCAATTTTTAGAGCCAAAGTTTTAGTGGCTAGAGAAGCAGTCTGGATGTGCTCTTGGCAGCCCTGGTTCCATGGCCATAACCCATAACTTTTTTCCAGCCTGCCACTTCCCAAATGCATGCTGCTAATCAGGAATCAATAAATTATTCATACTTTTAAATCTGAACTAGGCTTAATCATTCATCAAACCTAAGTTTTCCATTCCATAGGTAAGAAAAGCAAGAGTGCATATTAGCATATCTGAGATCAGACAAGAAATTAGCAGCAAAGCCAGGACACTACTTTAGATGGTTTGAAACTAAATCCAGGGTCTTCATTTCATACAAAAAAGTCAGCCTTTATTTGCCTTTCTAACAGTGTCTGAAATAAGCATGCATACATTCAATAAATACTGACTGGCTACTACTTGCCAGATACTGTCCTAGGTACTAGATATAAGGCAGTTAAAAAAATGTTCTCAAAGAACTTTAAACCTACCATGGTAATGGTAAAATATACTAAATTTTTTGTTGCTGCATTTTATTCTTTTTATTTATTTTTTATTTATACTCAGTGGTGTTCAGGACTCATTTCCCACCCTTCACTCAGGAATTAATCTTGGTAGTGCCCAGAGACCATATGGGATGCCAAGAATCAAACAGGTAGGTTGCATGCAAAACAAGGGCCTACCCCAAAGGAACTAAGTTTCTAAGTGATAAAATATTATCTATAATTAACTTACTTGAATATTATCACTAGTTTAAAAATATCAATGATGTATTAAGATATAGATGATCCAAAGTTATGAATCTCATAAACAGAATATATATATATATAATTTTATACATTTAAAACCAATGCCCCATTATTGTGGGTCTCATAGAGAAATGGAGAAGAGAAGATTCCTACTGTTCAGGAGGCCCTTTTATTCAGGAGTTTAAGGTAATTAGTCAGATAAATTAGAGGAAAGTGTTTCTTCTCTTAATTCTTCTCTTATTGAAGTAAATTTAAAAGCTCTTAAACCTATTATTATCATTTAAGTTTTTGTGCCACACCCAGGTTCTGTGCTTGGGAGTTGCTCCCAGCTATCTTCTGGGGACCATGAAGTGCTGAGAAACAACCCTGACCTCTTACATTCAAAGCTTGCACTTGCACATTATGCAATTTCCCATTTGCGCTTTAAAATTAATTTTTATTCCATGATAATTAAAAGTTATTCTCTATAGCTATAGCAAACTATGTAAGTGAATAATCAAAAACCCAAAGGGCCAGTTAAATTTTCTGAAATTTACCCATTAGCCTTTTACAATTAATTATGCACACCATATTTTGTAAACCCATACAGAGGCAGAGGGATAATAACAAAATATACATTTTCCTATAAATCAGTATGCAACCTCTTCCTCTTTCAATAATTATTATAATGAAGTGACAAAATTGAGTTTTTGGTCACAAAGGCTAGCAAAATTTGTGATTAGTGTGAATAGAAACAGTGCACCCCAAAGCTATTCAATAATGGAAAACAAAAAGCTATTCAATAATGGAAAACAAAAGAAGTAGTGCAATTTAAAGAACTATGCTAAAGCTATTCTTTAATTACAATATTTTGTGAGGTCAATATATGCCATTATATGCAGTTACCAGGGTTTTCAAAACAAATAATATAGCTATAGTCTGAGCTAATCAAAAACTATATTTTTCCAGATGTTTAAATGCTTAGTATGACCCTTCTGCTTAACATATCTTATTAAATGTAAATGTAGCTGTTATTATCTCCCTTGAAGACTCTTCCATTGAGGAAAAAACATTAAAATTGCTAATGTTTAGCAACAGAATGATTACAAACTAAAATATAACTTCTTATAAATGAATAACCCCTTCTTATAAATTTGTATTAAGCACTAAATATATCCACCAGTCGGAAGGGTTGTTTTCATCAATCATGAATTTGTTAATCACTAAAGAGGTAAAAATAAGAATTCACATAAATATTTTCCTGAAACATAATTATTGGAAAAAATATAAATGGCTAGCAGCTGTAGTTGAACTACATTTTACAATCCATACCTACATCACTCATGGTGCATTTGGAAAGTCTAGAAAAGAAAATGCATTTTGGAACTTTTAGATTTGGATTAGACTAGCTAGTACAAAATAATGCAGTTTGGTGATTTAATTTTGTTTTTTCATGGTTCACTTTGAGCAGCAGAGTCAGTACAAGTAAATAGTGGTCATACTTCCCATTACCAATGCCACCACAATAAAATTGCTGCTAAAAGAGCAGAAGTATTGTTAATTTTGTGGCAATTACACGAGAGAGCATTTATTCCAGAGGCAAAAACAGTGAAAAGAAAGACAGGAGTCTCTTTTTATTTCCTTGAGATCCACTGCAGAAGATGAGATGTGTAGGGTCAGTTACAGAAAACTGAAAGAATTCCTGTCTTTAGCACTTTTTTATGCCATTTTTAATGTACACGTCTCTACCATTTTATATCTTTTTGACCAGATATTGTTACTCCAGTTTCCCTTCATCAAACCTTCAATACCTGACAATTAGGGTTTCAGCCCCCGAAAGACACATACACACAACAATATATGTATATGTATATATATGTACATATATGTACATATATATATACTTTTTTTTTACCAGAGGTGGTGGTCGTGGTCATGGTGGGGAACCCAGCAGTATTACTCAGAGGTTACTCCAGCTTTGAACTCAGGAATTACTCCTCGTGGTGCTTGAGGGACCATACGGGATGCCCAGGATTAAATCTGAGTCACTCACATGAAAGGCAAGCGGCCTAACCACTGTACTATATCTCTAGTTCTACAACCCAGACAGTTTGTCTCTTATTCCTCCCTTATTGAGAGACGTGGCCATCAAAAGCCCATTTCAGATTCCTCAGGTATAACCAGCAGGGATTAATTAAAACACAACAGAAATTCTTGTGTGATACCAAACATCAAATATCTAAACTCATAAATATTTAATATTTTTTATTTTAAATAAAATTTTTGGGTTTAGGGCCAAATTCAGCAGTGCTCAGGGCTTACTCCTGGCTCTGTGGTCCAGGCAGGAATTTGGGGACAGCATGGGATATGGGGGTTTGAATCTGGGTCAGTGGCATGGAAGGCAAGTGTCCTACCTGTGGTACTATCTTTCCAGCCCTGAATTTTAAACATCTAACATATCACTGTTTCTAAATTTTGTTTTTGCCACACTTGACTACACTCAAATATCATGTTGGTGATGCTTAAGGGAGCATGTGTGAATCAGCTAGTCAGTGGCTGAATAAATAGCAGTACTCCTACAAAAAAAAAAAAAAGAGAGAGAGCATGTATGGTCCAGGAGTAGGACCCAGGTTAATTCCACTGTACTCTCTCTCTCTCTCTGTCTCTCTCTGTCTCTGTCTCTGTCTCTCTCTCTCTCTCTCTCTCTCTCTCTCTCTCTCTCTCTCTCTCTCCAGCCCTGCAACTACAAATTCATTTGAAATAAAGGGGAAAAATTACACTTTTATTGAAAATACAAAAGAATCAAATGATCTGAAAGTGATAGAACTGAAAAACACAGTAACAGAAATAATAACACAGCTTGGTAGATGGACTGAAAACAAGACAGAGGAGCATAGAAGACAGCTCAATGAAGTTCAACCAATCTGAACAAGAGCAAAAAATAGAATATTTTTAAATGAACAGAAACTTCAGAGGTTTATAGGACTGTAATAAAATAAACAACATTTTACTGTTCTGATTACAAAGTGTCTTGAAGATTTTTGAGTCTATTTTGACTGGACCCTTTGGACCTCTTGAAACTGGAGTTGGCCATTTGTAAAACATTAACCATCGTACTTCTTGGAAACAGACTAAAACTTTAAAGCATGAGAAAAACTCAAACAGTACAACCCCTGACCCCTATCAAATATGCACTAATATTTATTATAATTAAAAATTCTGAGTATGAAAGAAATAAGATGTTTAAAAGTAGTGAAAAAGAAAAAAAAGTAGGTTTCTCTAGGGGAATGACTTTGTAAGAGTCACTTAGAGATTTCTTTGTATAGTTTTCTAAGTCTCTTAGCTTCTCTGTTAGATTCCAAGGTAGTTGATTTTTTTGGTAGCATAATTGTATATTGGATAGTTTGTTTATCTTTAACTTCTACTTCATTGTTTGCATATACACATGTCTGTCATGAAATTCTTTGAATATTGCTCATAGGGTATTTTTAGCAGAATGTTTAGGATTTTCTATGTACGGCATCAATGTCAACTGCAGTTTGGCTCTTTTTCCAATCTGTATCTATTTAATATCTTTCCTTGCCCAATTACTGTAGCAAAAACTTCCAGTACTATGTTGAATAATTGTGGGGAGAGTGGGTGTCTTTGTCTTGTTCCTTATCTAAGAGTAAATATTTTCAGTTTCATTATTATGATATTATGTGTAAGTTTGTGGCAAATGGCATTCACTATATTGACAAAAGTTCTTTCTATACACATTAGGTTTTAATCATAAATGTATGTTGGACTAGTCAAATGCATTCTCTAAATACATTTTTATTATCATGATTTTTATTTCTTATATTGATATGGTGTACCACACTAACTGAATTGTGCATATTAAAGCACTTTGGGTTAAATCTACCTCCCCAGAACTGGCAATTCAAACTATCTTGTCAGTGGCTATTATTTTTTCTACTTTTTTTTCTCATCAATAATAGAAAGAAACACTGTTGAATGAAATAATTTTATTCAAAGACCTGCCATTCTCAAATCCCTCATATATAAATATTTTTGTAACATTTATCTGTAAAGAACATCCATATTATGAAGATGGTCCACATCGCTAGCCATCAGGGAGATGAAAATCAAAACAACAATGAGATATCATCTCACACCACAGAGACTAGCACACATTCAAAAGAACAAAAGCAACCAGTGCTGGTGTGGATGTGGAGAAAAGGAATGTTCTTTCACTGTTGGTGGGAATGCCAAATGGTCCTGCCTTTCTGGAAAACAATATGGACAGTCCTTCAAAAACTAGAAATTGAGCTTCCATATGATCCCGCAATACCACTTCCGGGACTCTATTCTGAAGATGCGAAAAAGCACAGTAGAAATGACATCTGTACCTATATATTCATTGAAGCACTGTTCACCATAGCCAAAATCTGGAAACAATCCAAGTGCTCTAGAACAGATGACTGGTTAAAGAAACTTTGGTACATCTACACAATGGAATACTCTGCAGTGTTAGGATAGATAAAGTCATGAAATTTGCTTCTAAGTGGATAGACATGTAGAGTATCATGCTAAGTGAAATGAGTCAGAAAGAGAGGGACAGACATAGGACTGCACTCAGTTCTGGAGTATAGAATAACATAACATGAGGCTGACACCTCATGGACAGTAAATACAAGGGCCAGAAGGATTGCTTCATAGCTGGGAGCCTGCCTCATGAGCGGAGGGGATAAGGCAGATGGAATAAAGAAGGTTTAACTAAGAAAATGATGGCTGGGGGAATTAGTTGGGATGGGAGATATGTGCCAAAGTAGATAATGGACCAAACATGATTACCTCTCAGTGTCTGTATTGCAAACCACAATGGCCAAAAGTAGAGCGAGAGTATGGGGAATATTGTCTGCAAGGAGGCAGGGGGAGGGTGGGGAAGGGGGATATACTGGGGATATTGGTGGTGGGAAATGTGCACTGGTGGAGGGTTGGGTGTTTGATCATTGTGTGATTGCAACCCAAATATGAAACCCTGTAACTTTCTCACAGTGATTCACTAAAATAAAAAAAAAAACTGAAAAGTAAATGACATAACTCTTTCTCAAAAAAAATTTATACAGATGGATAAAGATCACATGATGCTAGACATCACTAATCATTAGAAAAGAACAAGTCAAAACCATAATGAGATATCATTTTATATTCATTAGTTTGACAATGATAAAACAAACAGAAAATGAATGTTGATATTTCAAATGATATTAAAACTGGAACTATAGTGCATGTGGGTGGTTACTCAACAGTAAAAGCCAAAACTACAAAAAAATCTATCTTATTAACAATACAGAAATTAAATAGTTTTCAAAATAAAACAAATGACTATCAGTTCCATAAAAAATAAAGGTATGCAATGTCACTAGTCATTTGAGGAATGCAAATCAAAAATACAAACAGATACAACCACATGCCAGTTATAATGGAAATTATAAAAAATAAAAGATAGGACAGAGAAATATTGATGAGGTAATGAAGAAAAAGAAACCCTTGTGCACTGCTGGTGGAAATGAAAATGGTACAAATATAAAAAACTAAAAATTACTAAAAAAATTTATTTTTAAATTTCTTATCTAAAAGCTCTAACTTCTAAGTGTATCTCCAAAAAATAAAAAGGATCTTAGAAATATATCTATACTTCCATTTTATTATTAACAATATTTAAGATATGGAAACAATTTAAGTATTCATCAATGAATGATTAAGTGAATAAAGAAGAATATATGCTATCTACGCACACAGATAAGATAAATAGAAAAGTTGTGGAAGCAATCAAAACACAGAAAAGAAACATAAGAAAAAAGGCCAGAGGGGAGTGGAAATTAATAAAATGGACATGTTATGCCATTTCAATAAGTACTTTAAATATAATTAGCTCAGGGCTGGGAGATATGGGTGCCTACCAGCCATGCTGGTTTTGATTTCTGATACTACCTGATCTCCTGAGCATTACTGAGTTCAATTGTAGAGGCTCCCAAGAACAACAGGAATGGTTCTGACATGCCCTATTCAGGCACTGCCAGAGTGACCCAAGAATTTCCTGGCACCACAGGGACTGAAGCAGCCTCATATCATCATGCCCTTGATTGAACCATCAGTCCAGTCAGCTGAGAACCATTGGTGGGGTCCCATGTCACCTGAGCATTACTTTGGAGCATCCCACTCCAGTATTTATGCACCTAAAATGATACCAGGTGAAGCAATCTTCAGAACCAGGGTAATTACTACAGAAATATAAGGACATGAAAAATCATACAAATAAAAATCTTCTAGAAAATCTCCAAAACAATTCTAATGCTAAATATGTATGTAACTGACAAGAGTTTCAAAATATATAAAACACAAATTGACAGAACTACAAATTCTGTAAAAATCTCTGCCAAAATTTTATTAAAATTTATAATTATAGTTGGGATTTCAATGCCATACTTAAAAAAATGATAGAATTACTAAAACAAAATACTGATGATACATGCAAAGAATGCAAGAAGGAGAATTAATTGACATATGCAGAACACTACATCCAATGGCAGCAGATGCACATGTTTTCCTCTAATTATTCCCTGAAACTTCACTAAGATTGATCAGATCTCAGCCATAAAACAAACCACAAAAAAGAGAAATAATGAAATTATACATAATTATTCTAGAATAATAATGAAGTCAAACTAGAAATCAAGAATAAATCTAACAATAAAACTTATAAATATGTGGATACTGAAATATACGTTTCTAGATAACTTCACGAATAAAAGTAAAAATCTTAAGTTTAAAAACATACAAATGAAAATAAAATAAAAATTTACTGAGAAATATTTAGCATCAGAGTCTAAAATCAATGACCTAAAGCAACGGTTTAATGGGGGGATGCCTAAATCACCCTTGGTCCCAGAGTATAGAGAGGAGATGAAACAGAGTGAAAGGGAAGAGGAGTAAAAATAGCTGAGAAGCAACAGGGGAAATAATCTCAAAAAAGGATAGAGGCCAAGGGGATTTGGGTGTATCAATGATGTTAAGGGATGATAGAATCAAATATTCAAATCACAGAGTCAACAATAATGAAACTGCAAACACCCAAATGTTAGTAATCAAATTTAAAAGATGCCTGTCAAGATGGTAGGGTGGGGCTTGGAGGTGGGGGTGGTGGGTGGCAAGGGTGAGGAGAGGGAACTTAGCAACAACACTTGTGGTGGGAAGTTGACATTGGTGGTGGGACTGGTGATGGAACATTGTCAAAACCCAACTATAAATAACTTTGAAATTCATGGTGCTTTAATAAAATAAAATTTTGAAAAAATAGTAAGCAAGGTGGATTAAAAAAACTCAATGCCTAAATATTTAAACAAGAAACAGGAAAATTAGGAAAATAAATTCAAAATAGTAATAGAGAAAATTGGTTAAACAGAAAGCAAGACTTAGATGAAAGAACAGCAAAATTAATAAGCTTTCAGAAGATTGACAGAATTTAAAAGATTTATATCAACTCCAATGGAAACGTTACTGGGCCCACTCGAGCAAATCGATGATCAATGGGAAGGCCTTTACCTTACCTTTTATATCAACTTAAAAATAAAATAAGGAATATGATATAGATTCTTTATCTCCTAAGAAAAATAAGGAGACTTTATAGAATTTAAAAATATATAATTTTTAAAAGTCAAACACTTAGAATAAAGATATTTCTCAAAAACTACCGTTAAAAAATCGCAACAATATACCATAGAGAATTAGGAAAATTACGTAAATATCAAATAAGTTCATAATTAATTCATCACTACTAAAAAAGAAATTTTCAAATCCCTAATTTACTGGAAAAATGTAACAGTCAAATTATTAACACTAATTTTCACTCTTATTTTTAGAAAATATAAAGAAATGATGCTTAACTAGTTTTCTTTTTTTTGTGAATCTTTTTTTTTATTAGTGAAACACCATGAGGTACAGTTATAGATTTACAAATTTTTTGTGCTTGGGTTTCAGTTATACAATGATCAAGTACCCATCCCTCCACCAGCGCCCATGCTCCACCACCACGGGTCCCAGCATCCCTCCTGCCCCCTATCCCCCCCCATCCCACCCTGCCTCCGTGGCAGGGCATTCCCTTTTGTTCTCTCTCTCTCTCTCTCTCTCTCTCTCTCTCTCTCTCTCTCTCTCTCTCCTTTTGGGTGCTGTGGTTTGCAAGAGAGGCATTGAGTGGCAATCATGTTTGGTCTATAGTCTACTTTCAGCATGCTTCTCCCACCCTGGGAGGATCCTCCCAACATCTTTTATTTGGTGCTCTCTTCTCTATCTGAGCTTCCTTTTCCCCTAGCACATGAGGCTGGCCTCCAAGTCATGGAGCAAAATTCCTGGAACTAATCTCGGCCACTCCTGGGTGTTAGTCTCCCATTTTGTTGCTTTATGTTCCCTAGTAAATCTATTTTTTTTTAATTGAATCACCATGAGAACAGTCACAAAGCCTTTCAGTTCAAGTCTCAGTCGGTCAGTCATACAATGATCAAATACCCTTCCCTTCACCAGTGCACATTTTCCACCACCAAGAACCCCAGTATATCCCCCCTCCCACCCACCTTCCACCTGTGTGGCAGATTTCCACTTTACTCTCTCTCTGTTTACATTGATCACATTCAATATTATGACAAAAACCCAACATTGTTATTTGGAATTTTCCCCAATATTCAGACCTGCCACAAAGACATCATTAAAAATTTGTTTTCTATTCCTGATTATGAAGAGCATATGATGCCGTGTGGCCACAATAGTGGCCACACGAATTTGGATTTCTGATATTTTAGTAATAAACCTAGAGGGATTACTTCCAGAAGCCCCTGGGTTCTGAGATTGGTATGTGTGCCTCTGGGATCATAGTCGGTCAGAAGCCAGAGGAGGCATTTGAGGGTGGCAACCCGGAGCACTGTCATGGCGTTGAGCAGGGCCAATTCTACCCCCATTGCATGAAGCCCCACGTGCCTCGTCAATGCAGTCTCATACCTGGCTGTTCATTAGGCTCTAAAAGATGTAGGCCACCATGTCGCCACCACAAAGGGGGACAGGCAGAGGGACATACACCCTTCCCCTCCCAGGGAGCCATAGCATCATAGTTAAATACACAGTCCAAATGTATTTTGGTTGGGCATTATCTTTTGCTCAGATTTTCCCACCACCATTCAAGCCTGATTTTCAGGAACAAATGCTAGTTCATTTACTTTCCATTGATCACTTTGCATCTCAGAAAATGTTGCACAGCCCCGTAAGCGGCCGCACAGTTTGGAAAATAGTTCTGATACCCGCATGCCAGAGCCATGCTTATAGAAGCTCATGGTCACCAGGATTCCATCTGGAGAAGGCGGAGAGAAAGCACCTACCCCATCTGGGACCTCCCTGTGATATCGGCTCTGAATGGGGCCCAGAAAATTCTCTGGAAGCTGTGGGGCCCTCCAGCCTGTTTTTATCTTCATTGCTGTGTGCTGTAAGATGGCACTGGGGGCAGGTTGTGGGCATGACTTCCCGAATCAGAGGTTGCCTGGGAGCTGGGGCTGCGCCATCGAAATTCAGAAAATAGTCCTCGTACCCGAATGCCAGAAACATGCTTGTAGAAGCTCATGGTCACCTGGATTCCATCTGGAGAAAGCGGGAAGACAGCACCTAGCCCATCTGGGACCTCCCGGTGATTCTGGCTCTGAATGGGTCCCGGAGAATTCTCCGGGAGCTGTGGAACCGTCCAGCTAGGTTTGTGTGTGTGTGTGTGTGTGTGTGTGTGTGTGTGTGTGTGTGTGTGAGATGTAAGATGGCACTGAGGGTGGGTTGTGGGTGTGGCTTCCAGAATCAGAGGTTGCCTAGGAGCCGGGGCAGCCCTATTGCAGTTCAGAATATAGTCCTGGTACCCACATGCCAGAGCCATGCTTTTAGAAGCTCATGGTCACTGGGATTCCATCTGGAGAAGGCAACTAGTCTTCTATAGTCATTGACGCTCTAGCCAAACAGGGCGTTCAAACTCAATACATCAGGATCCTCTGTGAGCTGTATTATGGATTTACTATCAGGATCTCACCATTCTACAAAGAAGTGATCATTGACGTCAAGAGAGGGGTTTGGCAGGGTGATATAATTTCAGCGAAACTCTTCAATGTCACCCTCGAGAATGTCATGTGACAACTGAAATTGGAAGGAATGGGAGTGAAGATACACGATCGGCAACTACACCACTTCCACTTTGCTGATGACATCATTCTAATAACACCAAACTTTAGCCAAGTGGCACAAATGCTGGCTGACTTTGACCATGAGTGTGGAAATGTCGGACTACAGCTGAATATCACGAAGACAATGTTTATGAGAAACAGTCTCATTCCTGATGTTCCATTCGCTCTCAATGGAATGAACATCTCCGAATGCAACAGTTATGTGTACCTAGGTTGAGAAGTCAACATGATGAATGACCTGGCACCTGAATTGCGCAGGAGGAAGAGAGTAGCTTGGAATACCTTTCAAGAGCATCAAAGAAATAGCTAAGGGGATGAAGAACCTCCAGATCTGGGCACATCTCTCGATTCCACTGTTCTTCCTACATGAACATATGCTTCAGAGACCTAGACCATAAGAAAACAGGATGAGAACGCTTTTTGGGTCTCCCAAAGAGGAATGGAAAGAAGTATGCTTGGAGTGCCCATACTTCACTCAAATGGGAGAAAGAATCCAGAGTTCCGACCTCTGTTGATGGTCAAGTGGTCAAGAATCAGGGACGCTGTCTCGTTTGCCAAGGCGTCAAAAATCAGATGGGCTGGACACGTAATGAGATTTGGAGATGATGGTTAGACTAGAGCTGCTACTGACTGGATTCCACGGGTTGTCAAAAGATTGCGTGGTCACCCACCTTCGAGATGGTCAGACTTCTTCATCAAGAACCTGAATGATCAATTTGAGGCTGTTTGTGTTCCTTGAATGAGCAGACGCCATTGGGCTACACTAGCACACAACAGGGACAAATGGAGAGGTTACTGAACACCCACTCGAGCAAATTGATGAGTAAAGAGATCTCAACTGATCAAGTGACCAAACCAAAGAAAACAAAACCATAAACCAATACAAATCATGTGTTCAATAGCAAAATCTTCAATAAATCACTATCAAACTGAATCCAACAATGTATAAATACAATGACATGCCAGAGTCAAATTGGTTTAGTATCTTAAATTCAGTCAACATAATACAATGAATGAAAAAGCTGGAAAAGAATATTTACATTAGCAAATAGTTGATATATGAAAAGGTCTAACAAAATCAACATACATTTTTGATAACTCTAAGCAAGATTGAAGAAAAGGAAAATAATCTCTACTTCATAAACAATGCAGACAAAATATGCATAGCTGCTACATCACAGTTAAAATATTTACATACTACTTTTCCCTAGGATCTGAACAAAGAGTAGGGGTTTTACCACTCACTATTCAACAAAGGATTAAAGTTTGAGTCATTATATTATGCCAGCCAAAAGAAATATCACTTCTATAGATTATAAAATTAGAAATTAAATTATCTCTACATGGATATGGCATCATCATTTATATAGTAAACCTAAGAAGTCAGCAACAAAAAAAATGCCTTCTAGGACTGATTAGTGGTTTCAGCAAATTTGCAGGATACAACATTAACACACAAAGGCCAATTATATTTCTAGCTACTAACAATGAACATTTAGAAACCAAATATCATTAAAAAAGTCTGCACTGTCAATGAAAACACTTCAGCAACAATTAAAGGGGCATATATAGAAAGTTTTTTTAAACTGATAAAATGCTGAATAAACAAAATATCAAAAATAATTGGAAAGACACATTGCATATACAGTGTAAGATTCTATGTAACAAATATCCATTCTACCTAAAATGATCCATAGATCCATAGGCTTAAAGATAATCCCATAAAAGGCCCTGGAAAGATCTATTTATAGTTACAAGAAGTTTTTCTAAAACTTATAATAAAGAACAGTTCCAACCATAGCTGAAAAAATAGTGATGAAAAATAAAAATGGAGAAATCAATCTATACATGTGAAGGCTTATACAGCTGCAGCTGGAAAAACAATGTAGTCTTTGTGGAATGATCGGCAATTACAGAATTAATAAAGAACCCCTAAAAGAACCTCACACACATGTTTAAAGGGCTTTTGACAAAGATACAAAAATGAATTAATGGAGTTAAGGGCCACATAAACCTCAATCTAAAGCTCTCACACAAAAGTAAACTCAGAAAAATACAAACTTAAAGTGCAAAACTATAAAACCTTAGGGGAAAAAATCTGACCTAGAGTTTAAAGAGAATTTATTCTATCAACAAAATGTGGTTTACATAATTTTTATATTTTTAAGTATACAATGTTACCGTGGCCACCCCACCATCACCAGGCCTATAATCTTCCACTACTATCAGCCGCTGAAAAGTTCAAGCACTCTTAACTTGGAACACTCTCCCTGCCCTCCCCTTCCCCGACCCTCACCCCTTGGTAACATACTGGAGTCCAAATGAGTTTGTTGTCACTGAAAATTTTCTGTCCCTTTGTTTCATTATATACTGTATGAACAGATTTCCTGTCATCCTTCTGATTTATTTCACTCTATACATGACCCTCTGATTTCATTCTCGTTGCAAAGACAAGATTTTATCTTCTCTAACAGTTATATGTCATCAAGTATATAACAACCGCATCTTCCTTGTTCATTCATTTGTCATGGGACTTGGGTTGTTTCCAGACCTTAGCTAGTGTAAATAGAGCTTCAATGCACATAGATAGGCATTTGTCTTTTTGACTTGTCTTGTAGTATTTTGGAGATAGATACTTACGAATGGGAATTACTGAGGCACATGGTGTTATTCTAATGTTTTGAACAATTCTACATATTGTTTTTCATAAAGGGTATACAATTTTCTAGTCTTACAAACAATCAATGAGGGTCCCTTAATTTTTCATATCCCATTCAACACTTTTGTCCCTGGACGGTTCTGCTATTTAGCTAATTCTCACGGGTGTGAAGTAACACATCTGTGTAAACTCACACAAGGGGGGCTCGGCACCCACAGCGGCGGTGGCTCTATCTCTCCCACCGCCCGCGTTCGGTAGTCTAACCCTTCTCCCATCCTGGAGAGGTCGATGGCAATGGTCAGAGAAGGAAGGAATGAGGGTCAGGCTGGTTGGTATTAGTCGTAGTTTATTCTGATTCTCTCCTCATCTGTCTCTGCTCCCTCTCTCCTTCTCTCTCTCTCTGCTCCCGACTCTCTCTGTTTCTCCTCGTCTCTCCTTCTGTCTCTGCCCCCCCTGCCCATTCTACAGTCTCCTTATATCTCTCTCCAAGAGAATGGGGAAAACAATTACATATAGGTGTGGTCACAATCAATAGGGGTAGAGATCAACAGGGAAAAATCTTAGCCTCAGGGAAGACTGCTCCTAGGACAGATCCTTCCTCAGCAGGAGGACCCACCCTAGAGCATAATCCCATGGGCGTGCCTCTCCTCTCCTTGTCCAACAAGCATATAAGAATATAAATATAAATCATTTTGTATGGATACAGTAAGAAATATCTTAAACGTATAGAATTGATCTTCTAGGGCCATCTCGATCTCAGACTACGGTGCTCAGGCCAGATAGTCTTTCCCACCCCTAGCAGGATCCTAGTCTTGTCGTTACCTTTGGATCATAACAGCATTTGTCTATGATCAAACTCTTAACTTATAGTTAAGAATCGTGGCACCTTGGCCTGGCCCATTTCGCTGCCAGGGTAGCTCACTGCTTGCCCTGGGTCCATTCAGTCCCTCATCGGGACCCTGCTTTTGGGGTATTAGGAACTAAGGGCAACTGAGGTTTAAATCGAGAAAGCAGATGCCCGGGAGTGAATAATATTCAAGGCCAATCAAATCCTAAGTTACAAAGCATAATGTTAACGGTCTTTCTGTATCTATACAAAAAGGATATTACTTTAAAGTAAACTGTTCATAAGGCATAAAGAGAGGAAAAAGGCAATATTTCACTCATACATAGAAAATCAGATTTCTGGGAAACTGATCTTACAAATTAACAAAGTCTGATTAAGGGGGAAGCTGATTAACTGGGTGGGAAGGAGAGCATAGGGAAGACTGTTTACAGATAAACACAATGGAAGTGGAAGTGCTTCAGGAGCACTGTGATGGGTGTAACCAGATTGATGGGTGTAACCAGATAAACCTAAGCTTCTTGTACTCCAACACACATCATTGTTATTTTCTCTTTTTTTTTAAAGCAACACCCTGCAATGCTGAGGGGTCATTTCTAGCTTTGAGCTCAGGTGTCACTCCTGGTGGCACACAGGGGACTATCTAGGATGTTGGTGATTGAACCCAACCCAGGTCAGTCATTTCGAAGACAAGTGCCTTATTAGCTGTGCTATTGTTCCAACCCCATCATCATTATCATTTTAATCTGAATTTAATTGACAGTGATGATGACAAATATTTCTCATGTACATCTTAACCACCTGAATGTGTTCACTGAAGAACTATTAGCTCTTCCTTCCATTTAAAAAAAAAAACGGGGTTGTTTGTTTTAATATTATTGAGTTTTAAGAGTTCTTATATATCTAGAGTAATATTAACCTTGTTTTGATGGATGGTAAATATTTTATTACATTCAGAATGATGTCATTTTGCATTAATGATAATTACTTTCACAGTGCGGGCTGGAGCGATAGCACAGCAGTAGGGCATTTGCCTTGCATGTGGCCAGCCTGGCCGGCCTGAGTTCAATTTCTCCACCCCTCTCAGAGAGCCTGGCAAGCAACCGAGAGTATCTCGCCTGCACAGCAAAGCCTGGTAAGTTAGCCGTGATGTATTCGATATTCCAAACACAGTAACGACAAAGTCTCACAATAGAGACGTTACTGAGCCCTCTTGAGCAAAATCGATGTACAATGGGAGGACAGTGCTACAGTGCTACTATCACAGTGCAGTGTAACCCGTAACACTATTCATTTATTCTGCATTTGGAGTTGAATTCCTGAATTCATATTGAAAGCAAATATCATGTAGTAGTTTGTTTATATTTTCTTCAATGTTTTAATCTATTTGGGACATCTAAGTCTTTTTTTCCCTTTGTGTGTTAATTTTGGTGCATGGTGTGAGTGATCTCATTTCATTCTTTTGCTTGTGCCTATCCAGTTTTATCAGCAAACTCTGCTATACAAACTTTCCCTTTTTAAAATTTTATAACCTTTGCTCCTTTGTTGTAATTTAACTATCAACATATAAGAGTGTTCATGTCTGTGCTTTCAGTTCTATTCCATTTGTCTAAAAGTATGCCTTTTTCTAATACCACGCATTAAGCAATATATTTAGATGTCATTAAAGCAGTATCTGTAAAAGAAAAATATAGTTAATCTGACTTAAACAAAATCAAAGCTATTTTTATATGAGTATCACCTGAAGAAGACAGAAAGCTAAAAAATTTGAAGACATATATCCAAAAAGAATAATTTTCCAGGATAAATACTCAGATTCATCAGTAATAGAAACAACAAAGTTAGAAATGTATAAAAATTTTGAGCAGGCATTACACCGTAGCAGGTACTAATAGAAAATAGGTAAAAGGTAAAGGCCCTGCCGTTGATCATCGATTTGCTCGAGCGGGCCCAGTAACGTCTCCATTGGAGACTTTGTTGTTACTGTGTTTGGCATATTGAATACGTCATGGGGAGCTTGCCAGCCTCTGCCATGCGTGCGATATACTCTCGGTAGCTTGCCAGGCTCTTCGAGAGGGGCGGAGGTATCAAAGTCGGGTTGGCCATGTTGGCTGTGTGCAGGGCAAACACCCTACCGCTGTGCTATCACTTCAGCATAAAATTATTAGCTTTAAAATTATCAATTTTACTAGCCATTTAAAATTATAATATTAATATATATCTATGGGAATTGACAAAATCATATTGACAACACTAAATGTTGATAAGGAATAGAGAATCTCTATGAAATATATCTATGGGGATTCAAAATGCCACAGTGAGTCTGAAAAAGTTTAGTAATTTCTTATAAAACTAAACATTTAATTTCAATGAATCACTATTTTACTTTAGAAAAACAAAATCTTTTGTTTATATAAAATGTGTACATATGTTTACATGTGTTCTATTCATAAATAAAGCATAGAAAAAATAAGATAAAACTTTAAGAGGAGCGTAGTTAAGTATATACACAATGGAGTATACTCTGCAATAAAAAGGAATGAATTATTGATATTATTTATGCATAAATAAGTCAAGTACAATGATAATATGCAATGAGAGCATGTATAAAATGGTCTTGGGACAGAATCTTATGTTGGTATTTACGTGAAAATAAGTACATGTGACAAAGCCACATAGATTCAATTATACAAGCATAGACATCCACAAATGAGTATCTATGAATCTGGAGAAATCTTAATAAGAATGATGGATTTTTAGAATGTCAGCATCCTGGTTATACTATTTTATGCTAGTATCTCAAAATGTTACTATAGGATTTAAGTGGTGAGCAGGACATAGTATCTACTATTTTATCTCTTAAAATGGCATGTACATCTCAACAAGATTGGGATGGTGGTGGTGGTTGTTGATGATGGAATGACCATGTCCTGAGGTGATTAGGGCACATCCTAGCTCTGTGATAAGGAACCACTCTTGACAGGGCTCAGGGAGTCATATGTGGTACTGGATATAAATACAGAATTGGCTATATACAGAAAATGTTACAAAGCCCCTATACTATATTTCTAGCCAATCAAGAGATTTTTCATTTAAAAATCAGGCTGAATTTGAATTGTAATAAAAAACCTATGAAAAATAATATAAAGATTAGAACAATTTATATTTTCAATAACATTATATAAACAGCAGTACAATCCTGCTGGTTTTCCATTGGGACAGAACCTTGCATTCAGACAGGTAGGGTGTGAAGAGTCCAGCCAATGTATTGATGAGTATAGATGGCAGGTTCTTCAGGTGTTCGTCTGACCTCGTCTGGGCCAGGTGCTGTTCGTTTCTTTACCAACAAAACAGTATGTCAGATTTAGGAAGAGAAAACATTGGGAACGATATATTCATCCTGCAGAATTTAGTATGTGGGCAAGTGGACATGGCTATCGAAGAGATCTCAGTAGAAGTCATGGATAATCTTCTCCATTTCCCTTCTGAAAGATGCGATAGATCCATCAGGACGTCGGAGGGCAGTCATTTTGGTCTTGTAGTTGGCAAAGGACAGGCGGGCATTACAAATGCTTTTCCCGGCTTCTGCCACATCTACCAGCACTGATGCTCTTCTCTCTTTGAGATCTTCCTTTATCGCATCTCTGCACTGCTTTGTGAGGTAGGACATTTGCTTGCGGTTGCCTGAGGCATGTGCCAAGCTATGTTGGTGAATAAGCTCAAGAGTTTTTGAAGACAGGAGTTTCTTTGTGCCTATCTCTCTCTTGGCGTTCCTCGCACAATCATGGAGGTGCTGAACCAGTCGATTGTATTCTTCATCAATGTTGTCAAGGAGGGCATCTTCCCATGTTGCAGCAATAGTGCCAAAGAGCTCCCAGTTCTTGGTTGTTCTGGGAGTTCTCTTCTTAAACTTTGCAGCCCTTTCTCCCCGCAGAACTGTACTAATGTACAAGAAGGGAGACATCCACGACATTGGCAACTATCGCCCATTCTGCCTATTGTCTGTCATCTACAAGCTGTTCACTCGAGTCATCCTGAATAGGATTGGCAGAACACTAGATGAAGGACAACCATGAGAGCAAGCCGGGTTTCGAAAAAGATTCAGCATCTCTCTATGATTTGTTGCCTACTGTCTGAACTCCATCAAACATGGTGTGGTAATTATGGAAAATGGGTAGGAAGTGTCTTATGATGTGTTGTGAGGCCGCTTTCCGGACTGCATTTGGCGGCAGTTGGGTAGAGGAGATCAGCTGCCAGGGCTTGATCTCTTGGGGTGGGGAGGGCTCTTGCCCAGTCCCCTCTGGGGCTCTCTGAGTGAAGACAGCCTTTTGCATGGAGTCCGGTGGCATGTTTATGGGAGCCTCTTTTTATTCTCCCATCTGGGAGGAACAGATGTGAGTTCTGGAGGTTGGCTGATGAGGATATTATCTGGTGTCGGCAGGGTGTGGCTTGTGGGCGTGACTCCTGGGTCACTGGAGACTGGGGAAAGCAGGCAGAGATCTCTGCTCTCTGTCCAGTTGAGTCCAGAGTCCAAGGTCTCAAAGTTCCACATTACCTGTATTTCGTCGGACTTCACTTCTGTGTAAGGCTCGGCTTGAGCATCCGGAAAGCAGCCTGGAGCGTGGCGGCAGTTGGGTATTGGAGGTCAGTTGCTGGGGCTGGGTCCCTTGGGGCAGGGACATCTCTTTCCTGCTCCCCTCTGTGGCGTCCCAAGTGAAAAGAGCCTGGCGCGGAATCCCTGCAGAGTACTATATAAACTCATAACAAATTACCTGGTATTTGAGATTTGCATTTTAATATTTTGGACTAGTATATTTTTCTTCTCAAAATATAGTACAGTTAAATTAATGTATTTACAATGATGTTGACATTAATGGTTTTGATCTACAGTTACCTCACCTCACTACAGCTAAGTGCCCAAATTACTGTTATGTTTTAATTGGCTTTAATTACATTCACACTGTTGTACAGCCATTCTCAGTTTTTATTTGTCCTAGTTTCCATTACTCCAAACACAAGTCCTATATTCAACAAACTATAGAACACTCTTGAAATTTACATGGAACAATAAACTCACACGGATAGGTAAAGCAATCCTTGGGAGAAAGAAATGGGTGGTATCACCTTTCCCAACTTCAACCTGTATTACAAAGCGGTAGTAAATAAAACAGGATGATATTGGAATAGAAACAGACCTGCAAAGCAATGCAACAAAGTTGAATATTCTGTCACAGATGCTCAAATGTATGATCACTTAATCTTTGATAAAGGAGCAAGAAAAATGGAGAGAGGAAAGTCTCTTCAATAAATGGTGCTGGGAAAACTAAACAGATACTTGCAAAAAAAAAAAAAACCCAAAAATGAACTCAGACCTCTGTCTAAGAGCTGGCACAAAACTCAGATCAAAGTGGATTAAAGACCTCAATATCAGACCAGAACCCACAAGGTACAAGTAGGAAAATGTAGGCAGAACCTTCCATGTCATGAAGCTAAAGGCATCTTTTTAGGATGAAACACCACTGACCAAGTAAGTGGAAACAAACACAAACAAATGGAACTACATTAAACTAACAAGTTTCTGCACCTCAAAAGAAATAGCGACCAAAATACAGAGAGAGCCCACTGAATGGGAAAAATTATTTATCCAATACCCATCAGACAAGGGGGTTAATATTCAGGATATTATAAGACATTAGTAGAACTGTACCAAAAAAAAGAAAAAAAAATTCAACCCCATCAAAAAATGGGGAGAAGAAATGAACAGAAACTTCCTCAAAAAAAAAAAAAACGGAATACAAATGGCCAAAAGGCACATGGAAATATGCTCTACATCACTAATCATCAGGGAGATGCAAATCAAAACAACAATGAGATATCATCTCACATCACACTGGCATAAATGAAAAAGAACAAGAACAATCAGTGCTAGCACAGATGTGGGGAGAAAGGGATTCTCTTTCATTGTTGGTGGGAATGCTGATTGGTCCAGCCTTCCTGGAAAACATTATGGGCATTCCTTAAAATACTAGAAGTTAAATTTCTATATGACCCAGCAATACCACTTCTAGGAATATATCCCGGGAGTGCAAAAAAAGCACAGTGAAATGACATCTGCAACTGTATATTCATTACAGTACTGTTCACAATAGCCAGAATCTGGAAACAACCCGAGTGTCAGAGAACAGACAACTGGTTCAAGAAACTATTGTATATCCACATAAAGAAATACTATGCAGTTGTTAGGAAAGATGAAGTCATAAAATTTGCTTCTAAGTGGATGGACATGGAAAGTATCATGCTAAGTGAAATGAGTCAGAAAGAGAGGGACAGACATAGAGTGACTGCACTCATTTATGGAATATAAAATAACATAATATAAGACTGACAACCATGGGCAGTAGAGACAAGGCACTGGAAGACTGCTCCATAATTGGAAGCATGCCTGATGAGCTGGGGAAGAAGGTAGATGGGATAGATAGGGATCACGGAGTCAATGATGGTTGGAGGGATGGCTTGGGATGGGAGATGTGTGCTGGAAGTAGATAAAGGATCAAACATGATGGCCTCTCAGTATTTGCATTGCAAACCATAATGCCCCCAAATAGATAAAGAAGAAAATTGTGTGCCTTAGAGGCAGTAGGTAAGCTTTAGTTGGGGAGGCAGGGGGGACACCAGGAACGTTGGTGGTGGAAAATGTACACTGGTGGATGGATGGGTGTTTGATCATTTTATGACTTAAACAAAATCATGAAAGCTTTGTAACTGTATCTCATGGTGATTCGATAAAAAAATGTGGACCAAATCTGAGGGGAACTCACTGATCTATGTCATGTGAATGTGATTTCAAAGTATTTTTTCAACCAAGTAGAAGCTTATCCCCCCCAAATCAGATAAGTAAGTACTGACAGGAGTAATAGAGTGGCTCATGTGAAAAATTTGAGGCATGCATGAGTGATACATGAGTTCCATCTAAGAAGTAGCTAAATTTGAAATGTACTGGAGGAAGTCATTTAAGAAATTGTTTCTACTTTTTCAGTCTGAAAGTGTTACTCTGCAATGTCATGTTTCTCATTTACTTTGGGCCATCTAACACCACTTTCTACTTTAAATAAGAAGAGAATCATTTACTGTCTGCCTAAATTTTGCCCACAAAAATGGTTAACTAAAATTATTCTGAATGGAAATTAATTCAAGGTCCTCTGCAAACCCTGAAATAGAATACTAGTGTTCAGTAAATCTTACATTTCTTTGTTTTCATTTGGGGGGGGGTAAATAGAAGTGTACAACTTGAGAACCTATGCAACTTGAGGATGCAACTTGAGAACATATGTATGCTTCTGTTCTGTCACTGAGCTATCTCTAAACATGTAATTTTAAAACTTAAATATGCAAAGTATAAATATTTATGTCCATAAATTGGACATAAGAATTAGTGTCTGCAAGTCCATTCAAGTTCATTATTTTCTATCTAGACTGAAAACAGAACTTATCTTCTACTTATGAATAATGTGGCTCCACATGCTGTCACCTCCCTGGAGCATGGTCACTGGAGAAGACCAGCTGCAATCTGAGCTCCAGGGTCAGTTGGGGGCGCCCCTGGCCCCTCTTCACTGGTATCCAGGCTCTGGCCTGCAGCTCCATCCTCAGACACCTCACACAGCAGCCCCCCACAATCTCCCATCTGTAAGGGAGCAAACAGTGCCCCCAGCAGCACCTGAGACTCAGCCCACCTCCCACAGATCCTCCCAGCACCCAGGCAGACTGGGCAGTGTGGCTCTTACCTTACCTTTACCTTATGATATTCTGAGAGTCAGAAAGATAACACAGCAGACAGGGCAAGTGTGGCTGATCTGGGTTTGATCCCCAGCAACCCATATGGTGCATAGAACTCTGCCAGAAGTGATTCCTGAATATAGACACACAAGTAAGCACTGAGCACTGTGTAGCTCCCCCCTAAATGTGATATCTGTATTTTCAGATACTTAAGTATTATAAAAATCTGAAATAAACTCTATGAAGTTTTTTGGTTAACACTGAACTGTGTTCTCTGCAACTAAAATGAATATAAACACTTGAATTGTTAAGAACAAAGTGTTTTTAAGAGGGAAATTATCGAGATAAAAAATTCACTTAAGAATTGAGAAAAACCAGCTCCCGGAAGAGAACAGTGCAGTCTCCTGCCCCCGCGCCTGGCTGTCCTCGCCGGGGCCCCGTGGAGGGGAGCGGATTGAGCTTTCCTTCCCGCCCTGACCAGGGCTCCGGCAGCTGAAGACTTCCAGGACCAGCCACCACCATGCTGAGACCATTCTCCGCACACATGAAGGTACTGGCAGAGGGACAAAGCCACGCGGGTTCCAGGGCCGAGATCTCCAAGCCTACTCGGATTGGGGCCGAGATCCTCCACCCAGATCCTCCAAATTCCAGTAGGCGGGGGTCACACCCACCAATTGGCCTCCTGGCGCCGTGTAATCCCATCAACGGCCAAGACTCAAAGACTATAAAAACCAGCTCCCGAAACAGCGCGACCACGACATCTTATTATGACATCTTATTATCTCATTCCTACTTTGGACAAACTGGCAGGCTACCGAATGTAGCCTACGCACACGGCAGAGTCTGGCAAACTCCCCGTGGCGTACCCAATATGCCAAATACCAGTAACAATGATGGGTCTCATTCTCCTAAAGAGCCTTGAATATAACCTCAGGGCCAGGATGAAGGAGACGTTACTGGGGCCTGCTCAAGGCAATCGACGAATAACAGGATGATTTATGATTTGTGATTTGTGAAGAATTGAGAATAAATGTGTTCAGAATATGATTCAGTTATTTGCCAAAATAGATTTTACTGCAGAAATGTCAAATTTGCCTATAAATCTCACTTCCAGTGTTCTGTAATGTTGAAGAAAAATGCCGCAGAAAAACAATTACATAATATGGCTATTATGTCTCTAAGTAGTAAGATCTTCATTCCTTGGTAATAAGCAGCTTGCTTATATTCATTTTATATGATACTTATGAATATATATTTGGAAAAATTGCAAATCTATGTCTTGTGCTGCTTAAACAAACTAATGGCAAGCAACCATGGTACAGAAACTTCTAAATCTTATTTTCCAAAGGTTATTTTTTTTCTGACACTTGAGATAAGGAAAACTGAAGAATGGAGAAAATCATGATAATCAGCTCTTTTTTTCTTTACAAAGAGTTTCAAATTTTGGGTTAGCAATGTCTGAAATAATCAAGGAACATCACCTGATTACAAAGGCAAGAACAACTCATTTGAAACTTGATTTGATAGTAGAGTAACTTTATCCAAGATTTAAACATCTTGAAAACACAGAACTATATTTATGGAGAAAAATCCTGAATAGAACTTGTTATATTAATTTTGACCATTGTCAATGAAATTGACAAGATGTGGTTACCCTCACTTTGAATAATTTTACTCTTCAGGGTAACTGCATAAATGACAATGTTCATCCTTCTGTACTTCTCTGAATCTCATGATTTAAGAGTCACATGTCATATACCAGGCAAGTTTCTAAATTTATCACCATTTAGTATTGCATGTTCATGTATTAATGCATATTTTCCTACATATACCACTTGAATTCTTAATAAGTTTTTCCAGTGAGAAAAACAGTCACATTTCTTTTTCTCTAATTTCAGTTCTATCAAAGCTGATCAACATTATTGAGCCTACCCATCAAATTAGAGATAAAATAGCATGATTCAACATAGAAAAATGTCAACTTCTGAACATAAGGGTACTGAAATAAGCAATCCCAGTCTGGCAAACACCCAAGGCATCCCCCATAGCAACAGAGCTGATGGCATAGCAACAGCAGCTGCTTCCCCACAGAAAAAAAATTAGAAGAAATATTCTAGAGAAAAGCATAATCCATGTTAAAGTCAAATATGACATTTTTTCCTTAAAAAACATGAGAGTACAAGTGTTAAATGATACTATTCCTTAGCAGCTATAAATGCTCACATTCAGGGTGAAAGCCACTTTGACTAAAATACTCATGGCCAAATGCTTTGAAGATAAAACTTTCTAGGCTGTTTTCAATTAGCATGTTCATTGAAAAGTTAGAACAATATTTTGCTAAGAAAAAAAAACAAGTTTACCATGATTTTTAAAAGAAACCTTTAACCAAAGAATGTATTTAATCCACCAATCTACATCATTATCATACAGGAACATTAATATCTAAGGTGAAATACACTGACAGAAAAAATATTCTAAAAATCACATTAAAATGAAAATAAATAGGATTATTTTCTTCCACCTTCAGTGCTGAGTATTCATTTGTACATATCTGGGCTTGTTTTACACGACAATTTGAACAATGGATCTTTCCAGAGGGCAGAAGTATCAGTACCCTTCTCCTTGTAAACTGAAGGGATTGTTAGGGGCTGACAAGGAAATTTCCCCTCAGGTTTCTTTTCAGGTGATTGGCAAACAAATTCATTAGATTAGCAGGAGAAATAAGCACTAAGCTTAGTTACATACATCTGAAGAAAATATATTATAAAGCAAATAAGCAGAATGAGCCTATCATGGACTAAGAAACGGAATGGGGGTCCGAGTACCATAAGAGAGGAGGCTACTTAACAAGGCAAGGTCACGACAATACATATGATAAATATCAGATGTCATATAGTTAGTGTTTCTCTCAGAGAAATATACTTCTGTCAAAAGCTCTAAATCTGGGTTAATATTATCCCCACCTTTTATTGTTTAAGGTAGTTAGAGAAATGTTAAAAGTTTCTCAATGTACTTCAGGGTGTCAATTAACCTTAGCTTGAAAGAACCTACATGCCAGTGTTACTCTTGGGATGGCTTTTTAAGAACATCTCGGGGAGCTGCTATCCCACCCCATTCCACACAGGGTCTCTATCTTGGCACAATAATTGAGAACAACAGTTTCTCTGAAATTTGGTTACATCTCTGAAGATGTATCCTAGAGGATTAATTGTATCTGAGTTGGAGAAAAATGGCTGTAAGAATCAAGAGTAGAAGGAACCCACACTTTGGTGTACCATCCCAGAGCGAAAGTTGTATGGAATTCAAGGTTTTCTGCAGAGCCCCAGTCTCTTAACATTGGCATTTCCTGTTGGTTTTATCTAGAAGGACATCTAGTTTCAAAGAGTCTAGGAAGACTTCTGAATTTGTCTCTGTAGGCAAAATAGTGGATCAACTCTTTTATGACCAGAGGAAGTAGTGTGGCCAGGGACTGTTCCTCTCCTAAGCAATGAAAGCATATGACTTACATGCTAGAAGTGTAGAAAATGAAAGATGTATAAACATTTCAGGCCTTAGTTATTTCAATCAACTATTTTTATGCTTTATACCTAAAAATCACTAAATATAGTTATTGTTATCAGTTTTAAAGCAGCACTATCTTACATATTGGACTTTGCTATCTACCTGAAAAGCATGTCCCTATAGTCTACGTCAATGACAGACACCTATGATTCAGTACCAAGGAGAGAAAGAATTAAAAATAAGAAGCCAGTGAGATCTTGAGCCAGAAAAATATTGTGAAAAATATATAGTGTAGTGAACAGATTTGACATAAACATGAGATACATTATGGCTTCTGGAAGCTCATTTGTTAATTTGAAATTTTTTGTACTTCCCTTATTTCTCCTCTTACTGCTCCCAACTTGATACATTTTTTCTTCCATAATAGCTCTAATTTACATATCCACCGAGGAAAAAACCTATGTTAATATTTATATAAATTGAAACTTTATTTCTACAACCCTACTTTTGTTTGATTTCCATTTCTTTACTGTTTCCACTGAAATTAAAAGAAAATTATAATAGAACAAGAACTCACCAACTCTTCCTTTATTTCTGGTCTTCTTGGAATCAATCAGACATTAAAACCCATGTTCCTAGGGTATTATTTCTAGATGCCCTGAAGCAGTCTCAAAAGACAGTACTGTAAATTCTCCAAGTTCTAACCATATCATAATATCCTACCCTTTCCTGATGCATGTATGTTCCTCACAGGTACATTCTGTCAATACCTGCTTAAAATTTCAGTCCTACTGTTAGTGGCTAGAGTCTTCCCTGAGCTAAACAGACTTGACTTTCATCTTCTCATAGGCAATCTAGGAAAACTTGAGTGAGAGGTTGGTACTATATAACTTTCATCTTTCATATTTCTTTTATATTAACACTCACCTTTCTCAGTGACCTACCTACCTTAAGTCTATCTCTATTGTTCAAGCTCTTCATTTTCAGATTTCTATTGTACAGCAACATTGGTCTCATAAAAATTTTTCAGATAGATCTTTTCCAAGATGTCTGAAGTTTGCTTTTTCAGTGCTACCTTAGTCAGCAGAACTAAGGTCAATAGAAACTGTGAATGTTGGAGAAAGTAATTTTCACTACCTAAAGAATGGAGACTATAACTATTAAGGGCCACCTTGAGAAAGAAACATTTATAATGCTCACCAATATTTATTTCAATATGCTCAAAATATTACAGAAATACATTTTAAAAAAGTAGGGACCTATTTCATGGCAGGGTAAAAATTTGGAGATAAGTTGTATTGTCAGAAATTTATTCCTTATTGTGTAAGACCCTCTTCTTTCACTTTGAGATCCTAATTTCCTATCACATCAGCATATAAGGAACTGGTTTATCCCAGTGTTTCAGAATAATCATGCAGTAAAGCATATGTAATTTAATGTGGGCTTTTTACCTACTGCCTAATATATATCCCAGTGTAAAATTTCTCAACAATACATTCTATGCTCCAACAATATATTCCTCTTGACTAGATTTGTAGTACCTCCAAACAACAAAATTCCAGTGTTTTGTATTAAAAGTCAAGAGCCATTCTTGTCTTTTCTACTTTTACCAAACCAATATATTAACAACACATAGGTTCAAGGTCTAAGAACTAATTCCCATATACCACTTTTATTTCTACTGCTGTTACCCTAATTTCTTTCTTTTTAAAGACTAATTTATCTTGGGTTCTGGGCAAAACAAAGTGGTGTCTGAGGCTTAACCCTGGCTTTTCTACTCAGAGATAACACCTGGAAAGCTAGGGGGACCATATGGGATGCTGGGGATCAAACCTGAGTTTGGTGCATGCAAATCTAGTTACTTATCCACTGTACAGTCTCTCTAGCTCCCTGTGGTCCTCATTTAGATGCTAATTACAACCTACTGCAAAACTATTGTGGGCCACTGTCCCTTCATACCCAGCAGCCCTTCATTTCAGCCTCCACATTACCAACATAACTAAGAGAGGAGGGGAGGAGAGGGACAGCAGAAGGGAGGGAGGAGAAAGCAAAGAAGGGAGGACAGATGTGTGGCTGGAACAAAGGGAGGGCAGGGCAGGGCAGGCCATTGCTTGTACTCTGTTCACAATACTTAGAAATTAAGTTTTTCCAGAACTCCCTATTTTCTCTATTTCTGAGTTAGGTTATCAAAAAGAACAACTGCAAGTTTTGGGAGGCGGAATGAAACAAAAAACCATTGTTCCTAGAAGATTACTACAATGAGATGAGGGGGAAAAGATACAGACATGCCCAGCAGGGCCCAGATGTCTGCTCTCTCCTGCACAGTGCTCAGTGTCACCTCCTAACAACTGGCCCTTCACATTAAACTCCTCTGAGGTCACATGTCTGGAAAGACAGACTCTGTTCACTAAAGGCTCCACCCTAAAATGGCCAGGATAGTAACTGATTCTCTCATTTTTTTTAAAAATTATTTTATATTGAGTCACCTTGAGATATAGTTACAAAGATGTTCATGATTAGTTTTCAATGATAAAATGTTCCAGCACCCATTCCTCCACCAGTGTACATCTCCCACCAGGAATGAACTCAGTTTTCAGTTTCCCTCCTGCTATCCTGTCTTTACTGCCCATACCCTCTCCCTTGCTTGCCTCCTTCTCCTTGTCCCTGTTCCTCTCTCCCTGACCCTCTCCCTCTCTCCTTATCTCCCCCACTTCCTATCCCTCTCCCTCTCCCTTCCTCTCACCCCTTTTTTGGCAATATGGTTTGCAATACTGAAATATTATCAACTTTGTTCTTTTACTTACCTTTAGAATGCAGTTCTTATACAGAGTGATCATTTCCAACTATCATTGCCATAGTGGGGTAGAGCAATAGCACAGCGGGTAGGGTGTCTGCCTTGCATGCAGCAACCCAGGTTCGATTCCTCCACCCCTCTCAGAGAGCCTCGGAAGCTACTGAGAGTATCGCGCCTGCATGGAAAAGCCTGGCAAGCTCCCGGAGACATATTTGATATGCCAAAAACAGTAACAACAAGTCTCACAATGGAGATGTTACTGCTGCCTGCTCGAACAAATCCATGAACAATGGGAGGACTGTGCTACAGTGCTATGTGTAGTTTTTTTTTTTTTTTCTATCCCAACTGCCTTCTCCCCCAGCACTGAGGCAGGTTTCCAGCCTTGGACCAATCTTCTTGACTCCTTGTTTCTACTGTCCCTGGCTATAAGTCGCAAACTATGTTTTTTTATGTCCCATAAATGAGTGCAGTCTTTCTATGTCTGTCCTATACTTCTGACTTCTTTCACTCAACTTTATACTCTCCATGTCCATCCATTTATAAGTGAATTTCATGACTTCCTTTTTTCAAAGTATTCCATTGTGTAGATGTGCCATAGTTTCTTTATCCAGTCATCTGTTCTCAGCCACTCAGGTTGTATCCAGATTCTGTCTATTTTTGTGCCCCCAGGGTATATTCCCAGAAGTGGTATTGCTGGATCATATAGAAGCTCAATTTCTGGGTTTTTTTTTTTTTTGAGGAATGTCCATATTGCTTTTTTTTTTTTTAAATAAAAGGATGGACTGGTAGGAATTCCCACCAATGAATGGGAGCTCTTTCTCCTTGCATCCGCATCAGCACTGGTTGTTCTTGTTCTTTTTGATGTGTTATTATCTCTACGGTGTGAGATGATTGTTGTTTTTATTTGAATCTTCCTGATGATTAGTAATTTAAAGCTTATCTCTCTCTCTAATGCTAGGCACAAAAGTCAGATCAAAATGGATTAAAGACCTCAATATCAGACCTGAATCAATAAGGTACATGGAGGAAAATGTAGGCAACCCCCTCGATCCCCCCCATGACTTTGAAGCTAAAGGCATCTTCAAAGATGAAACACCACTGATAAGCAAGTAGAATAATAAGCATAAAGGAATAAGACTACATGTAACTAAGAAGATTCTGTACCTCAGAAGAAATGGTGATCAAGATATAGAGACAGTCCATGGAATGGGAAAGATTATTTACCAAATGCCATTCAGATAAGGGGTTCATATCCAAGATACATAAGACACTTGCAGAACTATACAAGAAAAAAATTCAGCTCCAACAAGAAATGGGGACAAGAAATGAAAAGAACCTTCTCAATGAAGAAATACAAATGGCCCAAAGCCACATGAAACAAAAGTAACCTCTTCTTAAATACTCCAACAACCCCTTTTGGATCTCCACTTTTCTACCTTCTCCTAGCTTGTACCTGATCTTAAGTTCATTGTAAGTTATTTATTCCCACAATAAAGAGCCTGGACATTTTCAGGATTAAAACCAGAGAACTATAACTATTTGTCTTTGTATAAATGCACTCAATATGCACATAGACTTATACAAAGACTCACAGTTTCTTTATTTTAATGTTGATTGTATGTTAAGGTTCAACTCATTAGCAAGGAAATGTTATTTCTTTTGTGCTTAACTTTCCAAACACCTCTCCACCACTCTCATTCAAATCCTGTTTTAAGGTCATTAGACCCTACTATTTAAATGTGAAATTCAGATTATTGTACCAAGGAATCTTATTATGTCTTTCATCTTACCACATATAAAAAAATCTTATGGATGCTGAAAACTTTAGTTTCCCTACTATTTAATGCATGAGATAATTTAGTATTCTCATATACATGTATATTTTTGCATATGGGGCCATTCCAAATGATGCTTAGTCTGACAATGCTCTATAGTCACCAGAACCATGCAGTGTCATGATCAATTTCAGGGCCCCATGGATAGTAGCCAGTACTGCACCCAACACTTCAGCCCACTCCCTGACCCATAGATAATTTTTTCTTTTGTATTTACCTATCTTGATTCAAAACTATGTATTTTTGTAGAATACATCTTAACATATTTTGTGGTAAAGGATTTTGTATTCTTTGTCTTAGTTTCTTGAAAGTATACTCTTTATTTTTGAGAACTTTTATACCATACAGCCTAGCAAGCTTCCGGCGCTCGTTTAATTATTTTTATCATATGAAGAAATCACTATTTTTCATACCATTTCATCGACAAGTTAATCAGTGACCATTATATATTTCTATCTTTAAAAGTGTTTTATAATCATAGTTTATATTATAAAAAAGCTAGAATCTTTGATTATCAATTTTAACATATGCAATGAGTAAAAACCTTCACATAATTTAAGTGTGCATGAAGTGAAATGAGCAGGCAAAGGGAATCTGAACAATAAAGCTACACAGATAACTAACACAGACTCTCTCTGAATGATCATGTTCCAAAGATAACTTTCTCTGTATCACAACATACACTTCCTGCAAACCAACTTGATTCTTGGCATTTAAAGTGCTTTTCTATTTTCTCAGGAGAGATTCCTGAACATAGAGCCATGTATAAGCCCTGAGAAATGCCTAGGGGTAGCCCCCAAACCAAAATCAAACAAAATTTAAAGTATTAGAATAGTGCAAAAAATAAATTATTTTATCAGATACACCAAGGTACATAGTAAAACATTTTAAAAGGTTAATTATTTTTGCCATCCTGTTTCATGTTCTCTCCCCTCCCCCATACCTGAACTTTTTCTTTCTCTCAAATATGTAGTATTTCTTTTTAAATAATTAAGGGTTAGCACAATTTTTGAAAAAGGGTAATGAAAGTATTTTCATAGGAAAAATCACTTCTAACTAAGAACTAATGGAGAAGTTGGCTGTTAAATCAATAGTTACTAGAAAGTTAAATGTTCCAGCTCTGCTTTAGGAAGATAACAATTGCAAAGATACCCAGAAGGTTTAGCAAGAATGATGATCTGAAACAGAGAGACCAGCCAATAATCAGGTGTTTTGCAGTTACGTTACAGGAGAAACACACCCTCTGTAGATAGGCAAGAGACACATAGTGGTTCAATAAAAATAATTTTTTTAAAAGATGGGCTGGAGATACTGAGGACTTGAGAACATGGAGCTATACTTCTCCAGAGTCCTGCCTCTGTTGCTGTGGCAGGGACTGGTGCTTGCTGGGGGCTACACATTCAGTTGCACTGCACTAAAGACCACCCTTGCGGAGTGTCAAGTATTCCAATAACAATAATGCCATTAGGGTTGTATGGAGTGATGTGCCTCTCTTTAGCAAGACAGGAACTCTATGTTGGGCCTATCCCAGACCGAGGAAATGTTAATCCTCACTGCCCATATTAAGTAACCGGGTCACTCTTTCCATGACTACTTAACCTGATTAAATCAGATGATTCAGGTTTATACTTTTACACCAACAAAATAAAGATTCATTTATCACAGTCACTTTCTCACACTGGTTATTTGTAAGTGAAGTGATAAAAGGATCATAGACAGAATCAGATACTTGTTATTTCATGTGATGGGCTAGTCTTGGCAGTGTCACACTAGATGGGTTAAGTGAGAGCTGAAAATATGCTTTACTCCTGAAACATTGGAATTCTGCTTTTAATTATCATTGAAATGCCACCAGAGATGTATTTAAAGATTTTTTTTAATAAGGTACAAATTTTAAAAAACTGCTACAGGGAAAATTTTATAATTTTGCAGTTGGTTGAAAAAAATACTTTTGCAATATTAAGAAGAAAACTAAGGAATGGTTACCAATGATACTATCACCCCATGGAAAACACTTTTGTAGGTAATAAAACCTAAAGATCCCTACCTGTTCTTCTTAAAAAACCTGAAGGACTCATTCTGTGTTTTATTACTATAGCTGGGCAAAATTCAACCTTGCATTATACTACAGCTTCTTTGTTTAAAATTTTTTCCCCATTTTTCTTATTGAAGTGACTAATATTTTTGGCGCTCTCAGATCTCACATGAACCTTATTCATGTGTTGCTCTAATAAACAAACACATCTTTAATAGACACTTTGGGTGCATAATGTTCTGTTCATTCCAAATAGATATCAAGGGAGTTCTTATGAAATGGTAGTAGCAGCAGCACTAATCAACACAGGAATTATTTTCATATGTTACGAGAAACACCACCAGCAACACATATACCCCCAGGTGCAGTACTACATGTAATCAGTTAAGCAATGGCAAAGGATTTGCAGGTTTTCTTGCTCCCATAGTTTTAGAAGGTTGTTTTGGATCTGCTAGGATAGACTGGTAAGACTGTATACATTTCTCACAAAGAAAAGTCTAACTCTTACTGTTAACTTGAAATTAGCCATGGACAAAGAATACGTAGTAAAAAAAATAAGCAAATATCACAAATTTTATCCGGAAAGCAGGTTGTTAAACTTTATCAATACACTACTAGTTATAAAAAATTTAGGCTATGATTCTGATATTATAAATAGTGAAATCAGATGGAATTTTAATGAAATACAAATGTCATTGTTGACCTTATTTTCTCATGCAGGCACCAGTGTCTCCATTGTGAGACTTGGATTTTGGCATACGAATGCGTCATGGGTAGCCTGCCAGGCTTTGCTGTGTGGGCAAGATACTCTCAGTAGCTTTCCAGGCTCTGTGAGAGGGGCAGAGGGATGGAACCTGGTTCAGCCGTGTGCAAGGCAAACGCCCTACCTGCTCTGGTAGCCTGGCAAGCTACTGAGAGTATCTTGCCCGCAGGGCAAAGCCTGGCAAGCCCCCTGTGATGTATTCGATATGCCAAAAACAGTAACAAGTTTCACAATTTGTTGTTAGACATTACTGGTGCCCCCTCGAGCAAAGGGATGAATAACGGGAGGACAGTGCTACAGTGCTACCTTATTGTCTGTCACTAGTTGCTAACAATGAATTAACTGATTGAATGCCAGGAAGCATTAAACAATGGAAAAGGTGGTGAATAAGGCAAATACTTTCAGGCAAAGGTAATTCAAGGATTCCTAGAAATTGTCATTATAAATTAACCTTTTTTTTCCCACAGACAGGTTAATGTAAAGAGAACAGAAAACAACCCTCTTTAAAAAGATAAAAAAATAAAATTGAAGATTTAGCATTCTGAACATACAAGAAATCTGAAAAGTCATGTTGAAAACAATCAGTTCCTGTTTTCAAAACATACTTTTTACCAAGCAAATGATTTACCCTGAGAATTTTTAAATAGATAAATATCATCCCAGCACAAAACTGAACTATAAATTGATTTTTGGTGAAAGGCTAACAGGAAGTTAAAGAAAATAAGAGGAATGAATCAGGATTCCATAGATGAACTGAGTTAGATCAAAGAGATTTTTTTTTTATACTGAGAGTATTCCTCCACTCCTCTTGCAGAGCCCAGCAAGCTCCAGAGAGCATCTCGCCCGTATGGCAAAGCCTGTCAAGCTACCTGTGATGTATTCAATATGCCAAATACAGTAACAAGTATCACAGTGGAGACATTACTGGGCCCGCTCGAGCAAATCAATAAACAGCGGGAGGACAATGCTACAGTGCTACAATTTTTTTAAAGAGTATAGAGAAATAAAAGCATTTCAAGGACAGTATCACATTATCAATATGTCTTCAATACCTTTTATCCCATTATTTTCCTTTGTTGGACTTTTTACCTTATTTCTCTCACTCTACATATTGTTATTATATCAATCTGTTTTTCTGGTTTCAAGTGTCTCATATTCTCTGCTTTAGAAAGAATCATTAATCTCAGTAGTTTTTTTTTTAGAAGACTTAAATTCCATGTAGGTTTTGTTTGAAGACAATTAGATAGTCTTTACATGGATTTCATGCAGATTCTTTTCCTTAACAATGCTAAGTGGTAGTCATGCCTATAAAGTAATTTTGCCTTTAGTCTACTACTAAAATATGAAAACAATTTACTTTTCTTTACATCAAATATAGTCTATGGAGTCTTTCATTTTATTTTATTTTTCAGAATGCTTTCACAGTTAAAAAGATACCTGAGGGCATTTTCTCATCTTGTTACAGAGTGACAGCATAGAAAGTGCATAAATGCCCACACAGAAAAGTTAATAATAGTCTACAAGGAGTCTATTTTTAGACTAATAGAACTAGTTTACGCAAAGTAAATCTGTACTGCAAAAAGAGATTTTTAAAGTTCTGAAATAATCCTAGATAGTTTTGAGAGAAAAATGTAACCTTTTCTTTTCGTACATTGGCTCTAAAATAATTAAATGAACTTAAAGGCTCAGTCACTTACTGGGATTTTGAATTGGTCCACTGATCATGACCTAAATTTGCACCTGCAGTTTACAGAGAGCTGCTCTGGAACCAAAATCCTGTGGCAACAAAATCCATGGCCATCCTAAAGTTGCTACATAGAAAAATAATAATTTACCTATGTAAATTATTTATGAAGGCATAAATTATTTTGTGAGATAAACAGAGTGCTAGATATTTTCATTATTGGTTTGTTTTGGGGCCACACCCAGTGGTGCTCCGAGATCACTTCTGGTGGTGCCTGGGGGAACCATATTATGTCTCTGGGATCAAACATAGATTAGCCGTGTTCAAGGCAAACACCCTATATAATGTACTATTTCTCTGATCTCCAGAGAGTTAGATTTTTACTGATTTATACTTCATTAAAATATACTGTTTCCTTCCTCAAATACGACCAGGAGCATTCCCTCAATGTAGACAGGTATGCCAGTCCCCGCCCCAATCCCACCCCCACTAAATATGTTTAAATATTTAAACACTGTTTAAAAACCCAAGGATTTTTCCATTGTCCTTTGGTAGACTGTAATTATACTATATACAGGGAATATATCTTTCTGTTAATCCTATTATGTCCTAAGAGGATGTGTAAGGTATATGGAAACTTTCTGCATACAATTCTGTAAATTGAAACTGTCCTTAGAATAGTATACTTTAAAAACAAGTTATAACTTACTTTGTAAATTATGAATTTTCCACAAAACTGTTGCATGGGAATGCAAAAGAAAGGGACCAGAATGAAAAGAGATTTCATTCTCTGATGATCTTATTAACTCTAATTTCCATATGTGATCCAACTTTATCCTACAACTAATCACCCCTCCTCATTTGCATTCATAATATGCACTGCTGTTTCAATTTGGTGAGCTCATAGGGTATAAAGAATCAGAAAAAGAGTGGATGGGATACATTACATCCAAGTTAGCATATAGAAAGGGCTGGAGCTCGGGCAAGAGAAGAGAAGGAAGGGAGCAGAGTGGTCTGAAGAAGACTCAAATGACAAGCAGGGTGGAGTAGATGGAGAGCACAGTGGACAGGAGAAGAAAGAAGAGATAGAATTGCTTTACTCCTCAGGACATGGAGGTTTCTTTTTCTGCAGCTGTCAAAACCCTTCAAGGTATATAATTGAGCTATTAAATAAACAAGTGGTAACACAGAAAAGATGTGGTGGTCAGTGGGCTATCTTAAACACAAAAAACTAGAGCTGAACACACCTGGTCTAGCAAAAGCTTATCTACAGATTTATTTATTTATTTATTTATTTAGTTCTCTTCTTTGGCATTTATTTATTTATTTATTTTAATAGTGAAACACCATGAGGTACAGTTGCAGCCTTACAAATTTTTGTGCTTGGGTTTCAGTTATACAATGATCGAGTACCCATCCCTCCACCAGTGCCCATTCTCCACCACCACTGATCCCAGTATCCCTCCCTCCCATACCCCCCATTTCACCCTGCCAGGGCATGTGGCAGGGCATTCCCTTTTGTTCTCTCTCCTTTTGGGTGCTATGATTTGCAAAAGAGGCATTGAGTGGCAATCATATTCAGTCTATAGTCTACTTTCAGCATGCATCTCCCATCCTGGGAGGATCCTCCCAACACCCTTTATTTGGTGCTCCCTTCTCTATCTGAGCTGCCCTTTCCCCTAGCGTGTGCGGCTGGCCTCCAAGTCATGGAGAAAACGTCCTGGTACTTATCTCTGCTATTCTTGGGTGTTAGTCTCCGATTTTGTTACTTTATGTTCCCTAGATGAATTCAATCTTTCAATGTCTGTCCCTTTCTTTCTGACTCATTTGATTTAGCATGATACTTTCCATGTAGTACAACTTGCATGTAAATTTCATGACTTCATCTTTCTATCAGCTACATAGTAGTCCATTGTGTAGATGTACCAAAGTTTCTCTAACCAGTCATCTGTTCTCGGGCACTCAGGTTTTTTCCAGATTCTGGCTATTGTAAACAGTGCTACAATGAGCAAACAAGTGCAAATATTACTTTGACTATTCTTTTTTGCCTCTCTGAGATATATTTCCAGGAGTGGTATTGCTGGGTCAAATGGGAGCTCAATTTCTAATTTTTTGAGAATCATTTATACTGTTTTCCAAAAGGGCTGAATCATTTGGCATTCCCACCAGGAGTGAAGGAGAGTCCCTTTCTTGCCACATTCGCGTCAGCACCCATTGCTTTTGTTCTTTTGTAGGTGGGCCAGTCTCTGTGGTGTGAAATAATATCTCATTGTGGTTTTGATCTGCATCTCACTGTGATTAATGCTGTAGAGCATTTTCTCATCTGCCTTTTGGCCATTCGGATTTCAAAATAAACTACCTAGGAATTAGCTTAACTAAGGAAGTAAAGGGCCTATACAAAGAAAACTACTTCAGGAAATAAAAGAGGACATGAAAAAATGGAAAGATATCCCCTGCTCCTTGATTGGGAGAATTAACATTGTCAAAATGGCAATACTTTTCAAAACATTGTACAAATTTAATGCAATCCTTGTAAGGATACCCATGACATTCTTCAAAGAAATGGAGTAAACACTCCTGAAATTAATATGAAAAAATAAGACCCCATGAATAGCTAAAGCAATTCTTGGGAAAAAGAAAATGGGAGGAATCAACCTCCCTAACTTCAAACTCTCCTACAAAGCAGTAATAATTAAAACAGCATGGTACTGGAACAAAGGCAGAGCTGCAGACCAATGTAACAGGGTTGAATATACTGACATCTCCCCCCAAACATATGCTCATCTAATCTTTGATAAGGGAGCAAGAATTGTGAAGTGGAACAAAGAAAGTCTCTTTAACAAATTGTTCTGGCAAAACTGGACAGCAAAAAAGTGGGCTCAGATCTCTGCCTAACACCATGTACAAAAGTAAGATCAAATGGATTAAAGACCTCAATATCAGACCGAAATCCTTAAGGTACATTGAAGATGGTCACAGTCATGGTCCTCCCGTTGTTCATCTATTTGCTCGAGCGGGCCCAGTAAGGTCTCCATCGTGAAACTTGTTGTTACTGTGTTTGGCATATTGAATATGTCACGGGTAGCTTGCCAGGCTCTGCCATGTGGGCGGGATACTCTCGGTAGCTTGCCGGGCTCTCTTAGAGGGGTGGAGGAATTGAACTCGGGTTGGCCATATTGGCTGCGTGCAAGGCAAGCGCCCTACCGCTGTGCTATCGCTCCAGCCCACATTGAAGACAAAGTTGGCAAAATCCACTATGACATTGAATCTAATGGTATCTTCAAAGCTGTCACGCCACTGGCCAAGCAAGTGAAAACAGAGATAGACAAATAGGACCATCTTAAACTAAGAAGCTTCTGCACCTCCAAAAAAACAGTGACCAAAATGCAAAGGCAGTCTACAGAATGGGAAAGGATATTCGCCAAATACACATCCGACAAGGGGTTGATATCAAAGATATACAAAGTACTGGATGAACTCCAAAAGAAGAAATAATCCAACCCCATAAAAAATGGGGCAATGAAATGAACAGAAACTTTCTTAAAGAAGATATCTCCAGATTTAGACTAGAGGAAACATCAGTCAACTTGCTGTCACATAAGTTCTAAGAAGTGATTTTTCTTCTTAAAATACATGTAGCTGTTTTTTCCCATTCGGGTGCCAACCATATCTTGAGTTGGGACCTGTAATTTCTTTCTTTTACTTTATGCGTTATCCTTTGCTCCCTTCCAGAAAAACTTACCCCCTTAAATAAATCTCCTCATATTCTTTAAAAAAGCTAATTTAAAGTATGCCTAAATAAGAACTAGTGACTTAAAAGATTATTTAATGTATTTAGCAAAAGGATGTACAATAGAATGTACCTCATACAGATACACCCAACACAGTCACATGTTTTCTATTTTTAGAGTCATTTTTCTTCCAAACAACTGTTTTATTATAGTTATCCCATCAAAATATTTCCCGTAATGATATATGAAAATGACATTTTTCCTACAGTTTTACATTTATTTCTGTGCCTTTCATAATTACATCTTGTTATTCTGAGATCTGATAAAACAAGAATATTTACAAAATTTACAAATGCTCTTTTAAACAAATCATACCAAAGAACTCTTTATATAATTTTACATCATTCTAAATTCTGAATGGTAGGTGATGAGAACAACAGTTACACTATTTATCAGAACTCTACAATTCCAAATGTAGTGCTTATGTAAGAATGATAGTTCAAAGACATGTTGGTCTTTTCTTCTTCAATTTTTATCACCAATGTAAGCTAGTATTATTTTTTTTAAATGGGTAAGTCTAATGCCCTCCTAACTACTATCTGTTTTCATTTTCCTCCGTTCTTCTCTATTCTTCATGATCAGCCACAATGATCTTCTTTAAGTAGAATTCAACCTGTGACATTAGTGCTTAAGTTCTTCAAAAGCTCCAAACACAAAGTTAACTTATTTCTCCCATCTACTGTGACTATGTCTCAATTTTAGGACCTGAATCATATGGCACCTCCTTAAAGAAGTACATTCTAAGTTTTGCTGGGCACAACACCTCTTATCCTCTCAGAGGATGTGCTAGATGTTTTTTTTAAATACTTGTCTAATTACATTGATACAGTAATATGTATTGACACAGTAATACATAAATTACACATTTGATTTTCATTTCTCTTAATGGAAAGTAAGCTCTGTAGTACACAAAACTTCTGTCTCCCAAACTCATCCTATTATAAGGCCCAACAAGTTCATGATAAGGAATTCCTAAATGACTAACCATCCACAAAAGAAAAACACACAATCCAGAGGGCCAAGGAGATAGTTCTAAGGAAGAGAACACATGCTTCACAAGCAAGAATCCTGGGTTCAATCCCCAGCTCCATTTGATCCTTGAGTACCAAATTGGAAGTAGGCCTTAAGTGCCTTCTACTCCCAAGGGGAAAAAATACAGAAATTTATTACTAAGAGGTCATAGATAAGGGAGGAAATAATGATAATCACAAGTAGATAAGATAAATAGTAGCACTGTCCTCCCCTTGCTCATCGATTTGCTCGAGCAGGCACCAGAAACATCTCCATTGTGAGACTTGTTCTTACTGGTTTTGGCATATCTAATATGCCACGGGGAAATTGCCAGGCTCTGCCTTGTGGGCGGGATACTCTCTGTAGCTTGTTGGGCTCTCGGAGAGGAATGGAGGAATTGAACCTGGGTTAGAGCATACAAGGCAAACACCCTACCCACTGTGCTATCATTTAGAGTACAAGATAAATAAATGGGGGGGAGGTGATTTAAACATTTGGTTTGGGACATTATTTTGAGAACACAAAAGGCTCTTCTTTATAAAACCCAACTGTGAAGGCATTCTATTTGTTACACTCCATTTCTCAACAGCTTCAGAAAAACATTTAAAAGACCTAAAATACTACTTTGAATTTCTATTTTATTCTTTCAGTTAACTAATAAGAAAAAGAATATAGAATTGTCCTTATATACCCAGCAGTAATAAACATATAAATATGCCTTTGAAAGAAAGAATGGTGAGATTAAGCAATTGCTTTAGTTAAGTTTAGAAGTGGTATTAAAATATTTTTAATTCAATTCTTAAAAGGGGAGTCTTTGGCAGAGGGGATACTGGGAACATTAGTGGTGAAGAATGGGTACTGGTGGAGGGATGAGATCATTGTATAACTGAAATATCATCATGAATGTTTGTAAGTCTGTAACTGTATCTAAAATGGTGATTCACTAAAAAGAAAAAGAAAAAAAGGGGAGGCTATCAGGGAATAAACTTATTCTATAATTCAAATTAATTTAAAAGCTATTCTCTTTTCCTTACAGCATCTTCTGCAAAGATACAACTGCAACAAACTTGGTAAAGCTAGTATCTGATTATTATTTCTTTATATATCAATATTAGTGTCACTAAAAGTAATATTGAAGCCAGGATGATCAGTAGTGCAATGAAAATCCTAAGGGAAGATAATTGTAGGCAAAGAAAACTGTCCATAATGGGGGAAAATGGAAACAAATTAGATGAACATGGCTGCTGCAGACAGTAATAATATTACATTTGTGTACAGATTCCAAATTACGGTCTTTGATTTGTTTGTTTGTTTTGATTTTGTTTTGGGGACATATTCAGGTGTGTTTAGAGCTTACTCCTGGCTCTATGCTCAGGTATTACTCCTAGAAGAGCTCAGGGGACCATCGTGGTGCCAGGGATCAAACCTGGGTCAACTGCATGCAGGGAAAATTCCCTACTTGCTGTAATATCTCTACAGTACCCCCAATTACAGGTTTTGAAGGCTTAGGAAGAACCACTACACATGACTTTTAGGGCAACTCACCACAGAAATTGATAAATTGCATGTGAGAAAGGCAAAGATAGGATTGAACTTCTCACCAAATCATCTCTGACAAGATGTTCAAGTAAAATTTCTACTCTTCCTCACATGTGCAGTTTTCTGCCTATGCTGATGAAAGGATTGAACTTCTCACCAAATCATCTCTGACAAGATGTTCAAGTAAAATTTCTACTCTTCCTCACATGTGCAGTTTTCTGCCTATGCTGATGAACTAGTCCCTTGTTCCTGGAATTGAAAATCCTGTGATATATAGCAATGCCTCAGTCTTCATGCTCTTCAGTGACAGTATGACTCCTCTGGAGCATGCTACAGAGACAGAGGCTGCTGTATGTAGGCCTGCCTGAAATTTTAGAGCTGAGATGCTAGATCCTGCTCAAAATCATTTTTAGCACATTTTACATGTTTTCCTATGTTCTGAAAACCCTGCAAAAAGTCAGTGAAGTTAATAATTGACCACTGTAAATTGTCCCATCAATTTGCTCAAGTGGGCCCAGTAACATCTCCATCGTGAGACTTGTTACTGTGTTTGGCATATTGAATACGTCACGGGGAGCTTGCCAGGCTTTGCCGTGTGGGCGAGATACTCTCGGTAGCTTGCCAGGCTCTCCGAGAGGGGCGGAGGAATTGAACTCGGGTCGGCCATATTGGCTGTGTGCAAGGCAAACGCCCTACCCACTGTGCTATTGCTCTAGCCCCAAATTGTCCCATACACATAAAAATATATAGAGAGGATATAATAGTCATACTGAAGTGTACTTTACAACTCAGTAAACATCTTTAGTGGAAAAACTTAAAGAATAGCTTTAGTGGAAAAAATATCAAAGCCATAAATTTTAATCCTAGAATCTATGAAAAGATGATTGTATCAATAGATAATATTAAGCAATTTTATGGTTTCTGATAAAGAAGTAAAAACTATATCTTATAGGGGTTCAAAATGGATTTATTTTGAGAACTAAAAGTTTCATGCTAGTGTTTTTGAATAATGATTTTAAAAAAGAAATAATAAATGAACATGGGAAGGGAACATGCTAAAAGTCAGAATCCTACATATCCTCTCCTAAATTGATTTCTGACTTTTCAGTTTTCAGTGCAGCTTTCAAAGTTCAGGTGAATACAATAACATCTCCAAATAAAAAAGGATTTTCAATGTCTCAGATTTTGTAGCAAAGTTGGAAGATCTGAAAATTTAACAGACAACAGATTTAGAAAGGGTTACCTATCAGCAGGTGTTTAAGTTTTATGGTTGGCTTCTACTTTCTAAAGAAAGCAAAGCCAAAATTTTGAAGTATTTCCCAATATTGATCAACTACAGTAATGCAATTACTATACATATATCTGTACCAGCAATGAAATAATTTATTTTATTTTTTATTACAATTAGTTTTTTTAATGTGTCAAGTCAAAGCAATGTTGAAACTGTTTGCAATTGCAGTAAATTTTTTATTAGTGATTATGAAAAATATCACTCTACAAAATATATGCATATGGGTTTTACAGCATGCCCTCAAGTTTTAATCAATCTTTTCTGGATTTACAAATGACTTCTGAGCAAAACTACAACAATAAAACTCTACTATTAGGAGGTATTTTACATTACAATTCTTCCTCTATATTTAACAAATTTCAGTTGTATGCCAGATTTGTTTTGCTTTAGTATTGCTTTATATTTTATAGAACTTACAGGAGGTATTTTATTTCAACACAAAAAGACTGCTTAAAGAAAAAATATACCATAAAGGAAAAATATACCAAAGACTTTTCCCAAAATGAAAATGTCATTACTAGGAAATACTTTTTTTAGAAAGACAGAAATGTAATAAGCTTTACCACATTTATGTGCTTATGTTCACTTGAAGATCACTAAAATAAGTAATTACCATCCAAGATTTATGCAACATAGAATATAATTTAATATAAAAATCCTTTTTCCTCTTAAAAGTAAGTCATTTGAGCACACAAAATTAATCTTTTCAAATTTCTAAACCTATGAATAGGTATGAGAAGTTTCAAAGGAGTTCTGATTGTTATTCCCATTTTTCATACTAGTTTAAAACTTAAAAATTTGCATACTACTCTGGAAGATGCCTTTTAATAATCAAATTATCAGATGCTATTGTTTTCTTGTTTAAAAAGATTTTTCAAATACAACATTATCCTCTATAGCAGGTAATATGCTCAAAGTTGGAGTTTGCAGACAGAAGATAAACTTTAGGTATAGTAGTGACAATAATAACAATAATAAAAAAATCAAAATAGGAAATACCCATGATGGTTGAACTTTGACACTGTGTTATTGTCTGCTGAGTTGCCTTTCATATTCTGCATGGAGAAGGTGGAGGGAGAGTTTGGTAGGCACTTGAATTAAAAGTTGACATTGCTAGGAGGTGTCAGGTGAATGAAAAACCACCGTTTCCAAAGTGAGACCAGTGCTCTTCCACTAGTGGTTCTGTCACTACTCAGTCACCATGTATAGAATACTGTCATCTGTCAAAGTTGAGTAAGAATTACAATATCACTGTGAAAAGGAAGAGGCAGATGTCCATTCTCATAGATATTAGAGTAAAGGAGAATCACAGAATTGTAAAAAAAATCACAGCAAACTGGAAATGTACATGGAGAAGTTATTTCTAAAAAAAAAACTTGAAGGGAAAAAAATATTTCTAGACAAAGCTCTGTGAAAGAAATAAAATGAAATTTCTCTGTTTCCAATGCGGGGAGTGGTGGGAAACAGAAACAAAGATGCTGTTCACCACATGGGTCATATTGAAAAGAACTATTCCCTATTAGTGATTTATAACACACGATTCCTAAGATGACCAGTGCCTATGCAATAAATCCAAAATACAAACATGAAAATGGTAGCTTCTACTTTCAATACAATTATTGGCACAGAAAGGCAATATTTTAACCACGTGGTCTATATTCAACATGTATTAGGAGGAAGTAAAACCCAAGGGGAGAACTGGAAAAGGGTGAGAGTTATCTCAATGATGAAATGGTCTTAGCAACTGCATGGAATCTATGGCCATCCTTTATTTTTTAATTTACTAGTATTGGTTTTTTGCTGTGTATTTATATTTACTTAAATTTTCACCATGTCTGGCTTATCAAATCTCATAATAATTTAATTTGTGAGACAGCTTAAAACCATTAACAGAAAGGCACAAATGACTATCAAGGACAAATTCAAGGAAAACAAACATACGTATTTGCTGGAAGTGGGGGAGGTAGTCTAGGCGTTAAGTTGCTTGCCTTACAAGCAGTTAACCAATGTTAGACCCCAGGTACCGCATATGGTTCCCCAAGCACTGCTTGGTATAATCTAACACTCCCTACCTCATCTTCCTTTCCTCAATACAGTAAATCACTTCATTGGATAGCCAGGCTTTGAAAACTGAGAGAACGAACTGAAGACCGAAGGAGGCACAGAAGAGGGCAGAAAAGGAATGCCTTGGAGAAGAGACCTGTTGATAACTGGATTATGAGTTCTTGTGTGATATGGTGCAGATGTTTTGAAAAAATACATTGATCACAAAATACAGAGGGCCTATAATGGTAGAAAACTAAGAATTCAAATATAAATAGTTTACAGGAACAGGATAGATGAATCTCTTGTATTTGAGGATCATAATTCTGGTGACAGTGTAAAGTGACAGTATAGTCAGATTACTGGGAGTTCCAATTAAGTGTGGGAGACAAGGAGAAGGGTAAATCAAAGGGGTTGCTATCAAGGATATACAAAGTACTGGTTGAACTCCATAAAAAGAAAACATTCAACCCCATCGAAAAATGGGGCAACAAATGAACAAAAACTTTCTCAAAGAAGAAATCCGAAAGGCCAAAAGGCACATGAGAAAATGATCTAGATCATTAATAACAGGGAGATGCAGATCAAAACAGCAATGAGATATTATTTCACACCACAGAGACTGGCCCACCTACAAAAGAACAAATGCAACTAGTGCTGGCACGGATGTGGCAAAAAAGGGACCCTCCTTCACTGCTGGTGGGAATGCCGAATGCTTCAGCCCTTCTGGAAAACAGTATAGACGATTCTCAAAAAATTAGAAATTGAGCTCCCATTTGACCCAGCAATACCACTCCTCCTGGAAATATATCCCAGAGAGGCAAAAAAGAACAGTCAAAGTAACATCTGCACTTGTTTCCTCATTGTAGCACTGTTTACAATATCTAGAATGTGGAAAAAACCTGAGTGCTGAGAACAGAAGACTGGTTAAAGAAACTTTGGTACATCTACACAATGGACTACTATGTTGCTGTTAGAAAGATGAAGTCATGAAATTTACATGCAAGTGGTACTACATGGAAAGTATCATGCTAAATGAAATGAGTCAGAAAGAGAGGGACAGGCATAGAAAGATTGAATTCATCTGGGGAACAAAAAGTAAAAAAATCGGAGACTAACACCCAAGAATAGCAGAGATAAGTACCAGGACGTTTTCTCCATGGCTTGGAGGCCAGCCACACACGCTAGGGGAAAAGGCAGCTCAGATAGAGAAGGGAGCACCAAATAAAGGGTGTTGGGAGGATCCTCCCAGGATGGGAGATGCATGCTGAAAGTAGACAATAGACTGAATATGATTGCCACTCAATGCCTCTTTTGCAAATCATAGCACCCAAAAGGAGAGAGAACCAAAGGGAATGCCCTGCCACAGAGGCAGGGTGAAATACGGGGTATGGGGGGGAGGGATACTGGGATCAGTGGTGGTGGAGAATGGGCACTGGTGGAGGGATGGGTACTCGATCATTGTATAACTGAAACCCAAGCACAAAAATTTGTAAGTCTACAACTGTACCTCATGGTGTTTCACTAATAAAAGTTAAAATATATATATATATTACTGCTTTAACATGATTTAATCTTGCAGAATTTTAATATAAATAAGAAGACAACATTTATGGTATTTGTCCTCAAGCTACAATTCACTTTTCTCCTTAAAGTCTCTACAGATATATGTCAAATAATTTGCTGCAATTGAAAATTTTCAGTGATTTACTTAAAATCAATTATGAGACATTCCACATTAATCTTATAATGTCATTCTCACTTACTTGCACTGGAGAGGAGTTGCAAGCACTTCTCTTGGCTGAGGCAAAGAGAAGCATTAGGCTAGGAGGGACACAAAACTGATAGAGGGTCAGCAAGAAATAAGCTCTGCTTTCCAAAGCTCATCATCCTAGGGCAGCTGCTGCTGCAAACAGGCTTCACTTAATCACTTAAGTCACTAAACTTCCCGTTAATCATCGATTTGCTCGAGTGGGCACCAGTAATGTCTCCATTTGTCCCTGTCGCGTGCTAGTGTAGCCCAATGGCATCTGTTCTCTCTGGGAACATGAAGAGCCTCAAACCGATCGTTCATGATCTTGATGAAGAAGTCTGACCATCTGGTAGGTGGGCGGCCATGCAGTCTTTTGACATCCCGTGGAATCCAGTCAGTAACAGCTCTAGTCCAGCGGTCGTCTTTAAATCTCATTACATGACCAGCCCATCTGATTTTTGACACCTTGGCAAATGAGACAGTGTGCCTGATTCTTGATCGTCGACGGATGTCAGAACTCCGGATTTTTTCTCTCATTTGAGTGAAACGTGATATTCCAAGCATAGCTCTTTCTATTCTTCTTTGGGAGACCTGAATAGCGTTCTCATCCTGTTTGCGTAGGGCCCAGGTCTCTGAGGCATATGTTGATGCAGGAAGAACAGTGGAATCAAAGAGATGTGCCCAGAGCCGGAGGTTCTTCGTCCTCCTAGCTATTTCTTTGACGTTCTTGAAAGCGTTCCAAGCAGCTCTCTTCCTCCTGCGCAGCTTGGGTGCCAGGTCATTTGTCATGTTGACTTCTCGACCTAGGTACACATAGCTGTTGCATTCCAAGATGGTCGTTCCGTTCAGAGTGAATGGGGCATCAGGAACGAGGCTGTTTCTCATAAACATTGTCTTCGTAAGATTCAGCTGTAGTCCTACCTTTCCACACTCATGGTCAAAGTCGGCCAGCATTTGTGCCGCTTGGCTGATGTTTGGTGTTATTAAAACAATGTCATCAGCAAAGCGGAGGTGGTGTAATTGCCGACCATCTACCTTCACTCCCATTACTTCTCATTCCAGTCGTCGCATGATGTTCTCAAGGGTGGCACTGAAGAGTTTCGGTGAAATGGTATCACCCAGCCGAACCCCTCTCTTGACATCAACGATCACTTCTTTGTAGAATGGTGAGATCCAGGTAGTGAATCCGCAATATAGCTCACGGAGGATCTTGATGTATTGGGCTTGAATGCCCTGATTGGATAGGGCTTCAATGACCGCTTCCGTCTCAACAGAATCAAAGGCCTTCTTTAAATCAATGAACGTTAAATAGAGTGGCATCTTGAACTCCCGAGAAACCTCAATGAGTTTGGTTATTGTGTGGGTATGGTCAATGGTGCTGAATCCTTTGCGGAACCCGGCTTGCTCGCATGGTTGTCCTTCATCTAGTGTTCTGCCAATCCTATTTAGGATGACTCGAGTGAACAACTTGTAGATGACAGACAGTAGGCAGATCGGTCGATAGTTGCCAATGTCATGGATGTCTCCCTTCTTGAACAGTAGTATGGTCCTGCTGGTTTTCCATTGGCACGGAACCTTGCATTCAGACAGGTAGCGAGTGAAGAGCCGAGCCAGTGTATTGATGAGTACTGATGGCAGGTTCTTCAGGTATTCAGGTCTGACCTTGTCTGGGCTGGGCGCTGTTTGTTTCTTTATCAATGAAATGGCGTGTCGGATTTCGGAAGGGAGAATGTTGGGAACGACATATCCATCCTGTGGAATTTGGTATGTCGGCAAGTGGACATGGCTATCGAAGAGATTTGAGTAGAAGTCATGGATAATCTTCCCCACTGCCGTTCTGGAGGATGTGATGGATCCATCAGGACGTTGGAGGGCAGTCATCTTGGTCTTGTAGTTGGCGAAGAACAGGCGGGCGTAACGAATATTTTTCCCAGCTTCTGCCACATCTACAAGTACATCTGCTCTTCTCTCTTTGAGGTCTTCCTTGATCGCATCTCTGCACTGCTTTGCGAGCTCAGATGTTAGCTTGTGGTTGCCTGAGGCATGCGCCAAACCACGCTAGCGAATTAGCTCAAGAGTTTTCGAAGACAGGCGTTTTTTTGTGGCTATCTCTCTCTTGGCGTTCCTGCATATTCATAGAGGTGCTGAACCAGTTGATCGTACTCCTTGTCAATGTTGTCAACAATGGCATCTTCCCATGTTGCTGCAATAGTGCCAAAGAGTTCCCAGTTGGTGGTCATTCTGGGAGTTCTCTTTTTGAACTTTGCAGCCCTTTCTCCCTGCTCTGTGAAGTAGAATTTTGCACGAAGGAGACGGTGGTCCGATCCTGTTTGAAATTTTGCGACAACAGCGACATCGGTCAGGCAAAACCGTCGATTGAATATGATGTGGTCTATTTCATTGTGGAATCGTCCACTGGGAGACTCCCATGTCCAACGTTTAGATTCTGCCTTCTGGAGTTGTGAGTTACCATGAATGGTCTTGGTCGACATGATGAACTCAGACAGTCTCTCACCCTGTTCGTTCCATTCTAGGCCATGGGTCCCAATGTGAAGCTCTTCAGCTGATCTTCTCAGTCCTATCTTGGCATTAAAATCACCCACAATGATCTTGTAGAAGGTGTGGTCTTCTTTATAGAACTTCTTCAGCTCCATGTAGAACTTCTCGATTTCTCTTTCATCATAATGAGATGTTGGTGCGTAGACAACGAAGACAGAAACTGCAGGCAGTGAGCCTCATCTATTCAAATGTAAATGTCCGATTCGCGTTGTTAGGCATTCGAACGAATTAATGCTCTTGGCCAAGTTTGTGTTGACAAGGACACTGACGCCTCTGACACCTCTTTTATCGCATGTTCCGAGGAATAATTCTTCTCCAGTGTCGAAAACGGCATGGTGAGATTTGTGCCTTCTTGTCTCGGTCAGACCAATGATGTCGTACTTGATCATTCGCGCTTGTACCATCAGGTCCTCGATGGATGTATCTGATGCTATCGTACGTGCATTGAAAGTACAGACGATCATTTTTGTCTTCCTTCGTTGTGGCAGCCTAGTTCAGCCTTGAGATTTTGTCGGCCTCGCCTTTCTCATCCTTCTCAGTGCTGCTATGTCAGTGAAGCCATCAGGGTCAGGTGAATGAGACCAGTTGTAGTTACTGGTTTTGGCATATCGAATACACAGCAGAGAGCTTGCCAGGCTCTTCCGTGCAGGCGGAATACTCTCGGTAGCTTGCCAGTCTTTCCGAGAGGGATAGAGGCTTTTGGGGCTACCTCTAATCACCCTTGTAGGTGTTACCATATTTGAACCCTGTCAAATTTGGTACGACAATTCCAGAAGATGGGTATTTAGTGTCTTATGATGTATCGACACTACCTCCACTACCCAGCCGTCGCCACACTCCAGGACGCTTTCCGGACCCACGTGGCAGCTCCGGCCGAGACTCATGCACGACTGAAGACCCACAGAACAAGATAAGTGGAACTCTCTGAGACCTTGGACTCCAGCTCGGCAGACCCAGGGACAGAGTTTCTCTGCTTGCTACCACCAACCACAGGTGACAAAGGGATTCTAATCAGGAGCCCCACCCTACCCTGCCCTGCCTGCTTCCATAAACCACCCAGGGATCGGATTGCGCACAGAAGACCCACCCTACCCAGATAAATACCCCACTGGCAGACTTCCACTATCGACACTACCTCCACTACCCAGCCGTCGCCACACTCCAGGACGCTTTCCAGACCCACGTGGCAGCTCCGGCTGAGACTCACGCAAGCAGGCTTAGGTGGGACTAATTGAGGGTCTTGTTCCACACTACTCAACTTTATAGGCAACTAATAGTGATGGGGCATTGGAAACTGAAATAAGCCTCTCAGCCTGTGTATAAACTGCTCCAGGAAGTGTCATGAAGCTCTGATAAGTCAGCCCCGTCTCATCAGCAGGAAAACTTGTCCTCCTACCCACCTAGAAATTCATCATCCTTTTCTCTCTGCTTGCATTCAGACTTTTTCTGGGAAAGTAACAGTGGTTGTAAACATATTAGCTTTGTTTTTCTTACCAGTTTAATAAGTATGTTTAAGCATTTAGTATTTGTCTCAGAAATAAGAATGTTTTCTTCTTGTATCAGAAGCAGGTTCAGTTGATAAGACATTTTCTTGTTTTCTTTTGTTTTGTGAACATACTCAGCTGTTTTCAGGGCTTGCTCCTGGCTCTGACCCCAGGGATCACTCCTGGCAGAGATTGAGGAAACCATTGTGTTGCTATTGATTTCACCTGGGTCAGCTGCATGTTAGACAAGTGTCTTATCCACTGTACTATCTTTCCAGCTCTGAGTTTTTTCTCCTCCCTGACTTGGTGATACATGTGTTGTATTTTGCAAGTGCTGTCTGATTTGGTAAATTGAAATAGTTTTGAATTATTCTTGTCATGCCAATGGGAGTACATCGTCTGTACTAATGTCATCTGGTATGTCTGAACTGGGGGAAAATGTTCTCTATTTAACCACTGACTTATAATAATCATCAATATGCATGAGAATCTCTGACTTTTTGGATTTGCCTTTAGGAATAAAGCCATTTTTGAAAAAAATTCTAACTTAACAGATTTGTTTTAGGTCCATGGGAAGTGAGAGACATAGTTCTTTGGTTATCAGAGGTAGTTCCCCTTCCTTCTTCCTCAATGTTATAAAGAAGATGTAAGGTTCTTATTCTAGTTAAAAAATATTTTCCCAAGCTAATTTATAGGAGATTGAGCATCTAGCTCACTAGACAGACTAGCTAGTCAACCTGACATTTCACTCTATCTTAATTCTCAAAGAATATCGTCAAAGTATCATTATCCAAACACAACTATTATTATTATGGATGCACTACTAGTTCTTTTTTTCCTAAAGCATATTTTATACTATCATTATATGTTCACAGTTTAGTATTTTGTCTTGATATAGTTATAATTTGAATACCTGTACTTAGTGGTGATCAGTCTTTATTAAGTCATATTTACTAGCTGCTGCTGATAGTTCTAATAGTTCTTAAATGAATATACTGTGATCTTTTGGTATTGTTTTCAAAATTTGACAATAAAAGCTTTACATGTTGATTTAGGATCTATTATTATAGAACAAATACATAATTTTTTACTAAGTAAATTATAAAATACTATTATATTCAAGTTGGTGATGATAATTTCACTTTTATTGAGGGTTTTTTGCTGGTAGGTTAGAAATTAAAACTAACTTGTATTTCTTTAATTATGAGGCTGAATATCATTCCACAAGTTTGTGTGATCATCATGATTCCTATTTTGTTGACTGCCCAGGTGAAAATCCACATATATAATGATTTACATTTGATTCCTCACTTAATTATTTTAATATTTTGGATAATAAATATATTTATGACATCTGGTACATACCACTTGGCATGATTTTTAAGTGTATCTATTTTTAAAAACAAAATAAGATTTTTTATTAATCTTCCAAGTTTAAAAAATATTAAATCAAGTGTTTTTTAAAATATTCTTAAAGGAGTTTTTTGGTTTTGACTTTGTGGACACATTCAGCTATGCTCAGGGATTAATCCTGTTCTGACTAGACATGCTAGGGAGCCTTCTGGGCTGCTAGGAGGTTGAACCTAATTGGCTGCTTGCCAATCTTGTCCACTGCATTTTCTTTGGTCCCTAAACTTTTCATTCTTAAGGATTTTTTGACTATATTATATGCAATCAGAATTTACATAGATTTAATTCTATCTTTATTAACCAATTACTCCAATTCATGTTTTATGTTAAATAATTTTTCTCTAACTAATTTTCCCTTAAATTATAATTATTATAGTTGGACATTAAATTTCAACATTGACCAACTTATTCTTTTTTTCAATTAAAAACTTAAAAAAATATTTTTATTGAATCACTGTAAGATAGACCCTTACAAAGCTGTTCATGATTAGATTTCAGTCATGCAGTATTACAACTCTCACTCTCCATCAATGTACATTTCCCAGCACAAGTGTCCCCAGGTTCCCTCCCAACCTCCATCCACTAGCCTGCCTCCTGGTAGGCAATTTTCTTCTTTTTCCTCTCTCTACCTCTCTTCCTCTCCCTCTCCCCCTCCCTCTGTCTTTCTCTCTCTCTGTTTTTCTCTCCCCTCCCCCGACTTCGGGCATTCTGGTTTGCAATATTGATATTCAAAGTTTATCAAGAATATCCCTTTACCTACTTTTAACACTCAGTTCTTGTCTAGACTGATCATTCCTAGCTATTAATTGTCATACTGGTCCCTTGTATATCTTCTCTACCCTCTGCCCACCACACACTTGTGGTTGATCCCAACCACTGATTAATCCTCCTAGCTTCTGTTTTCCCTAGCCACGGATGTGTATCTATATCTGTAGACATATATATATATATATATATATACATATACATGAATATATATATCCATTTACCTATATAGTCTTCTCTTATATATATTTTTATATATCACAAATGTTTATGAGAAACAGTCTCATTCCTGACGTTGCATTCGCTCTCAACAGAATGAACGTCTCGGGATGCAATAGTTATGTATACCTAGGTGGAGAAGTCAACATGACGAATGACGTGGCACCTGAATTGCGCAGGAGGAAGAGAGCAGCTTGGAATGCCTTCAAGAGCGTTGAAGAAATAGCTAAGAGGACAAAGAACCTGTGGCTCCAGGCACATCTCTTCAATTCCACTGTTCTTCCTGCATTAACATACACCTCAGAGACCTGGGCCTTATGAAAACAGGACGAGAATGCTATTTGGGTCTCCCAAAGAGGAATTGAAAGAGCTATGCTTGGAGTATCACGTTTCACTCAAATGAGAGAATTCGGAGTTCCGACCTCTGTCAATGGTCAAGAATCAGGGATGCTGTCTCGTTTGCCAAGGTGTCAAAAATCAGATGGGCTGGACACGTAATGAGATTTGGAGACGACTGCCGGACTAGAGTCAGTTACTGACTGGATTCCACAGGATGTCAAAAGATCACATGGCTGCCCACCTACAAGATGGTCAGACTTCTTCATCAAGACCCTGAACAATCAGTTTGAGGCTCTTTGTGTTCCTAGAACAAACAGGACTCCATTGGGCTACACGAGCATGCAACAGGGATGAATGGAGACATTACTGGCACCCGCTTGAGCAAATTGATGATTAACGGGAAGTCAAGTCATTGAGTGATCTCAAATGAATGCAGTCATTCTATATCTGTCCTTCTCCTTCTGTCTCATTTCACTAAGCACACAAAAAACTTAATTATTGCTGGGTAATTGCAATTCTCACTTATAACTTTGTTTTATGCTTATATTTTTCTCCTCATTATTTGTTAAGCCTCAGAAGCAGTTACATTTTTAAAGGGATGTTAGAAAAGTGTGTGAATTACAACAAAAATGGAAAATTGTAGAGAACTGAAAGAGCTTTAATGTATAAAACTTTCAGAAATGTTTTTCATAATTTTAATACCTTAACATATTTATTTATATTAAAATGATTACTAGCTATTTAAAAATATTGCAACTGAAAATAGCTCCTATTTTATATTCTAAAGAATGACTATTAACATTACAATGGATTACTTGCTCGAGGTAAAGGTAAAGGCCCTCCCGTTGATCGTCGATTTGCTCGAGCGGGCCCAGTAACGTCTCCATTGGAGACTTTGTTGTTACTGTGTCTGGCATATCGAATACTCTCGGTAGCTTGCCGGGCTCTCCGAGAGGGGCGGAGGAATCGAATTCGGGTCGGCCATGTTGGCCGCTTGTAAGGCGAACGCCCTACCCACTGTGCTATCATATATTGTCAAATTACCAATGTATTGTTAATTGTAAATTTTCTCAGTTGTAAAACATTTAAGTGGGGGTATGGTGCCACCAACAGGTCAACATGTACCTGTGGGGCAAGTGCATCAGCAGCCTGATGATGCCTTCAGGCTTCCTGATACCCCCAAATTGCTGCTGTGCCTTTGGTTCCACCCCAACAACTTGGGACCAAGTTTACCAAGAAATGAAATGGCCAAAAGCTCGGTATGTTGGAGCCAACCCACAAACCACCTCCAGCTATACAAGCTTATTTATTGGCCTTATTTCAAAGATCCATAGATAAATCTCAAAAGAGATCAAAAGTCACAGTTAAGCTTGGACCCACGCATGGTTGAACAGACTGGGGTAAATCTGAGCGTGGCAGGCTGTCGGCCTGGTGGCCTGCCCAAGCAGAGCCCCCAGCAGCCACTTGCTTCCACAATCCAGAATTGCTGCCATATCCCCAGCGTGACTCCACAGTCTCCGGATGGACCTCACCAAGATATAATTTGCTGAAAATTTTGCAATGCAGATATTAGCACACCAACAGCCCTGCCCAGAGACAACAGCAGCAAGTCCCTGAAGACACCTCGGTGCCAGAGATCTCTCCGGGCCCCATACTAAGCCAATTTCACTTGGGAACCCCAAATGGAACAGGTGCAGTTACCCCACCTACTCCAGATGGAATCCCAGTGACCAAGAGCTTCCACAAGCAAGGCCCAGGTATGTGTGTTCTCTAGGTCGCATGGCAACAGAGGACCCGGGCTGTCCTCCTGGGGTCTCCACCAACCCAGGAGACTGGCTGGCATGCCCACAATTTGCCTCTGGGTGCCATGTTAGTGCAACAACAGCCCTGGCCTAGAAACTCCCAACTGAATTCCAAAGTGATTAGTACCACACAGAGATGTCTCTGGAACCCAAGCATTTACAATCTAGAAATTTATATTTATAATCATGGCCACGGGAGATCTCATGATATTCAAAATGAGCAATGAAAAATAAATTACCTAGCACAGCGGTAGGGCATTCGCCTTACAAGCGGCCAACATGGCCGACCCGAGTTCAATTCCTCCGCCCCTCTCGGAGAGCCTGGCAAGCTACCGAGAGTATTCGATATGCCAAACACAGTAACAACAAAGTCTCCAATGGAGACATTACTGGGCCCGCTCGAGCAAATTGGCGATCAATGGGAGGGCCTTTACCTTTTACCTTTACCTTAGCGTCTGCCCCAGCAGGTAGGCTTGAAAGGTAGTGGGAAAATTTGAGCAAAACATAATGTCCAAAATTAGAGAGAGTATTTTGGAAAATATATGGGAAAATTTTCTGCCATAGAGGCAAGATGTGGGGTGCGGAGGGAGGGGGGAAACTGGGGACATTGGTGGTGTCAAATGTGCACTGGTGGAGGATGGGTGTTTCATCATTATATGGCTGAATCTCAAACATAAAAGCTTTGTATCTCTATCTCATGGTGATATAATAAATTTTTTTAAAAAGTAATGTGGAGTTCATGTGCAATTCAATCAGCTTAATCAATGGCTGAACAAAAAGCAGTAATCCTAAATTATTTTTTAAAAAATTAAGTATTCTTTCTTTAAAAAAAGAAAAGTAAAACATATAAGAACGTCAATTACAAAAACAACTGTTTATAATAACTAGTCCTATGTGTTTTTAAAAATGTATTGGACAGACCCCTTTAAACAATAATAGTGAAACTAGGGTAATTTTCATCTTTAGTTACCATATGCATGAGGAGCAATTAGCCACTATTATTACAAGGGTGCTACCATTTTGTTAGATTACTCTTCTATTTATCAGCTTGGATATACTTTAGAATCCCAGGGAGGCAGGGAAGCAAGAGACTTGAATGCCCTAGACAAATGATCAGACCCTCATCATAATTATCATCACAACCTTAAAATGAGAACCTTCTCTACTTGGCTTTTCTATTAAACTTTGAGTATAATATGATTAAAAAGACTGATTGAAAATAAATAAGGAGTCTTGCAAGACATTTTCCCAATAAAAATAAAAGTCATATGCTGTTATCCTGAAAAGAGACAGATGGATTGTTGTCCTACAAATAAACTCTGTTATATTTATAAATTTAATATACTTCTATGAAGAACATAAATTCGAGGAAGAGAAAAATTACTCAACATGCAGTATTAGATAATATTCCAGAAAAAAATATGGTTAAAATGAACTTGATTAGAGCACATTATAGCAAGCTGTTAAAAATGAAAGCTATATTTCTAAAAAAAAAGTATTCTAAAGAAAAATTTAGTATACGTTTTGTATATGATAATAGGGAATATACAATGAATCATTAGACTAATGTTGACAATATTCATTTGGACTTTATAATATTTATATATTAATAATATATTTATGTTAATCTATATGACTTTATGAATGCTCAACATGGTCATGGGATTTCAGAAACTTGTTTTTGCAAGAAAAAAGATAGTTGTGCTTTTTTTCCACTGAGATTTTTATTACTTTTGGCCAGAAAGCTCTATATGATAATTTTTGCCTGATGAATCAGAACAGGCTAAGAGTGTAAGGGTAAGAATAGAACTTAAACAATAAAGGTAGATTTTAATAAAGTTAGACTTTGGTCTGTATAACAAATAAGAAACTCATTGGACCAATATGGGGAAAGGAAGAATGTGTCTGAGAATGCACTATTCAATAAAATATGGTAGCCAGCACTCAATGAACCTGAATGCTCAAAGGTTATGCACAATAATTAAAAAGTTTAATTAAGGATGTGCACAAGAGCTATCATGGTGCAAATATAGGCAGCATCTTTGCAAAAATTAAAAGTCTTTATAAAATTAAAAATTAAAAATCTCTAAATAAATTAACAATTATTAGTGATTTGTTAATATTCATTCTGGAACGTCAAACTTAAAAATAAACAAATATGATCATAATTCACTGCTAACCATGACCATTGTGATCAAAGAAAAATAAAGACAATGTGAACCTGTATTTCCCAGTGAATTATAATACTGAAGTATGTGAAAGCACAAATGAATTATATTGTGATACTCTAGGAGTATCAAGAATTTGTGAGCAATCAAAATAGTAAGAATGGAGCAATATAAATAAGGAAAGCTAGATATGTTCAGTCTATGTGGTAATTATAGAAACATAGCATCATATGGTAATAAATACTTCATATGGAGATAATAATTTAAACCACTATACTATGTCTCTGAATCACTACTAAAATGTAAGATATTTAGGGGGCTGAAGAAGTAGTACAGCAGGAAAGGTTCTTGCCTTCCTGACTCAGGTTAGATCCTCGGCACCCCATATAGTCTTCAAAGCACCAGAAGAAGTGATCTCTCAGTGCAGATTCAGGAGGAATCCCTGAGCACCATTGGTGTGCCCCCCCCCCCCCGCAAACAAAAGTATACATATATATAATTAACAAAAGATGGTCTTCTAAAGCATAAACACTATAAAATTAAATCCTAGTTGCAAGAATAAATTCTTAAAATAGTCATTAAATATTTTTTAAAAAAGTGCAAACTTGTTGTGTGGAAATACTTTAAGGAATGGTACATTCTAGTTCTATTTTGCAAATGTAAAAGCACTTATGAATTAATCTTTTAAATGATAAGATTTTCCACAAGCTTTAATTTGGGCATTAAAACTTGCCATACTTAAGAGATTTTATATCTCTTAATGCAGGAGCTCTTTAGACTTTTAGGCCTCATACAATTTAATGAGAATATACTCATAATTCTTCCCCCCAATACAACCATGTCCTTCCTGTTTTCTTTCAGATACATTTATTGAACATCTATTTTTTTCTTCCCAAAGTTATTGCAGGACTATGATTTACAATACTACTAATGATAGTTTCAGATATACAGTATCACAACACCATGTCCACCGCCAGAATGTCAGCTTTCCTTCACCAATAACCAATTACACCACTCTCATCCATGCCCCCTTACCCCAACCCACTCCCCACCCATTGTTCCCTTCGTAAACCCAGTTTTGTAGGCCAATATGTAGGTTCTGTTGCCATGGCCAATTATTACTGCCTTATTAAGTTTCTTTATGTTTCATATATTTGCTCGATTTGCTCGAGCGGGCCCAGTAACATCTCCATTGGAGACTTTGTTGTTACTGTGTCTGGCATATCGAGTACTCTCAGTAGCTTGCATATATAAGAAATTATTACGTATCTGTCCCTCTCCTTCTGACTGACAACATGCAGTGTAATATCTTCAGTTCTATCCATGCAGTGGCAAACTATGCGATTTTCTCTTTTGTTATACATGAATTATATTCTATTGTCTACAGCATATTGTAATGTATGTTACATTATGATATACATTATTGTACACATACACAAACTTGGATATTGTAAATAGAACTGTAATAAATATAAGAGCATTGGGCCCTGTGGGAGATCAATTCTTTTCTCTCTTTTTTTTTTTTTGTATTCCGGATTTTTGTTTTTGGCCCACTTGGCAATTTAGGACCACCTGCTGATGTTCAGGATTTTGGGGTCACTTGGCAATGCTCAGGGATTACTTCTGGCCCTGCACATAGAAATTACTCCCACTGATGTTCTAGAGTATCATATGGGATGCTGGGGATAGAACCTGGGTTCAGCCACATGCAAGGTTCATGCCCTACCAGCTGTACTATTTTTGTGGCCCCAGGCAATCAATTTTTTATTCCTTGGGACGTCTTCATACAATTTTACACAGGGGTAAGTTCAGTTGGCATTCTCATCAATAATGGATGAGGGTTCCTTAACCCCAAATCACTGCCAACTCTATCTGTTTCTATACTTTTCAATATGTGCCATTCCCATTAGTTTGACATGATATCTCATTGTTTTGTTTTGTTTTGTTTTCTAAAGAGGGGCAGGGTAAGTGGTGCTCAGGGTTTACTCTTGGTTCTACAATCAGAGATCATTCTTGGCAGGGATTAGGAGACATTGTGGGGTGTGGGGATCAAACTTGGGTTGGTCAAGTACAAAGCAAGGAACCTACCCAATGTACTATCTCTACAGCCTGTCTTGTTGTGATCTGCATTTCTCTGAGGATAAGTGATGAAGTATAATTTTTTTATATCTATCTACTGACCATGTCTGTTCAGCTTCTTTAACAGCATCTGTTTATTTCTTTCACGAGCCAAAGAAACAGTAGCAAAAGTAAACAAATGTAATTATAACAAATGAAAAAGTTTCTGCACTGCAATTATAGAAAAATGATGACTAAAATAAAAATAAATTCTATAGACAGGGAGAAAGTGTTTGCTTCCCACTCATTTGATAAAGGGTTAATATCTAAGATATATAAAGCACTTATGTGACTCAATAACTAAAAATCAAATTGTATTCATCTAGTTTAAACTAATGTGTTAGGTTTTGTGGGATGTAAAGATGACACACAATACTTAATAAGAACTTAGTAAACATATAGAGCTTAGCTTCAAGAATTTTAGGCCACTGTGGATGAAGAATGGACTCATCTAATTACTATCTAACTCAGAAAGCTCAGCCATAAATGTTCATCTACTTAGGGTGCTTTGGAGCAGAAAGGAGACTGTTTGCATTCTGCCTGAGGAGGTCAGTGAGAAATAAAAAGAGGAGGAAGCTGAATTGAAGACTAATTTCTTTCTTAAAAATTGTTTCTGCTACTATTTCATTAAAAACTAGAGGTTTAGGATTACCACCATTTCTAGATTTGACAGTGAAAGAACTTATAGTCCATAATTTTAAAACTGACTATAAAAATATAGTAAAAATAGGAAGCAACAGAAACCCATTCATTATGCATTCATTTTCTGTAATATTCAACTCTCTTAATAGCCACAATTCTTTCAACTGTCTGCACATAATGATGTCAATGAAACAAGAATAGTTTGAATAGGTACTAGGAGAAGATTCTTTTAAATAACCATTTTTTAAAACTGATAATAATAGAATCCTCAAAAACACAGCAGATTGCTTCGTTTTCCATAAAAATCAGGACAAGAAGGATGTTATTCTCTCCACCCTCCAGTGAGCTCAAAAGGCAGGAATGCTGCCAAGATAATTCAATGAGCAGGCAGTCATTTTCCCAGGAAATTTCAAAAATATCATTAGTTCATTTTGATTTTTTTTACAATGATTATAAAACATTTATAAGGTTGGCTGTGTCTAGTGGTTTTAACTGACAGTATTTTTTTCTACTGCAGTGCATCACTTTAAAAATATCTTCCCTCCATTCCCCCTAAATTTAACAATGGAAAATCTGGGCAAAGTATTTTATTCTTGTTTAACCTTGAAAGATATATGTATGCTCAATGGACAGTTTAAAAATTAATTAACTCAACAAGACTAAACATGATTAGAGCAGGCAAATTATAGGCAAAAATTATACATATTAGAACTGTTAAGGATATATTCTATGCTTTATGTTTTTTTTTCTGTAAATAAATTCTATAGACTTACAAACATTAGAGAGTAGGTAGTGGTAATGGCTTTGACATTCCTTTCCCAATTTATTTTCATTGCTTGCTTTCATAATTAATTTGAAATTTAGTCTGACTCATTTTCCCCCTATCATATTGGTTATCTGGCATAAGTAGTAATTTTGAAATTTGCTTTCTAACTTCTGAACTGAAAAATGAGGTTTAGGATAATGAACAAGGAAACAAATAATTGTCAGTAAGTCAAATGCTTATGGGGGAATGTACAAGTTTTGGAGGAGCCCTGTAAATGAAATTATAGGGCTGATGCCTGATGAATAAGAAATGGGAGACTTTTCCTAAGTACAACTGAGGATGGCCTTGCAGGATTTACAGGTATTCCCAGGAGTTCGAGAGAGAAAGAAAGTATCTTATGAAAATATACACAGACTATTACACAGACAAAACAGGCGAGAATATGAGGTCCTTCTGGAGTTTTGAGTAGAAGATAAATAGCTTTGTGAGTCGCAGTATAGGGATAGCGTAGGCACTGAATGAATGAGACAGGAGGTAGGAGATGTAGTTGGTTGTAAAGAATCCTAAATCATATGCCAAGTAGGTTGAATTTTATTCTCCAGACTTTCTCTATCTAATATGATAGCCACTACCCACATATGACTATTTAAATTTAAATTAAAACTAAAATTACACAGCTGCTTATTTTAACTAGCTGCATTTCAAGTGCTCATGAAACTCATGTGAACAGAGGCAGTATAGTCACAGAATATTTTCTCATGACTGAAGCATAATTCATGTTGTAAAGATGTTGTAAAGCATCTAATATTGACCTAATATTGTACCTGAATTTAAAAGGTAATTCAGGGGCTTGAAGTGATAGAGTACAGCAGGCTGGGCTGACCCAGGTTCAATCTCCAGCACCACTATGGTCTCCTGGTCACAGAGCAAGAAATAAGTTTTGAACATCCACCATGGGTGTGAATCCCAAACTAAAAATAATAATTGTTTTGTTTTTAAAAAAAAATGTTGTCACTGTCACTGTCCTCCCATTGTTCATGGATTTGCTTGAGCGGGCCCAGTAACATTGTGAGACTTGTTACTGTGTTTGGCATATCAAATACGTCCCGGGGAGCTTGCCAGGCTTTGCAGTGTGGGAGAGATACTCTCAGTAGCTTGCTGGGCACTCTGAGAGGGATGGAGGAATTGAACTCGGGTCGGCCATGTTGGCTGCATGCAAGGCAAACGCCCTACCTGCTGTGCTATCGCTCCTAGATAATATGAATAAGTATCTTCCTTAGAGATGGGGCAATTGAGAGTGGAGGTCCAGAACACAATCTGGCTGGGTAGGAGATTGTCTATTTCCAATTTGGAGAGCTCCCCACAAGGACTGTGCCATTTCTAGTGTGGCTGATAGAGAGATGAGAACACCAGAACTAGAAGACTGCAGGGCAAACAGTCATGGCTGAAGCCTAAAGGTCAGTTTATTTTCTGACCTGTAAGTTGTTGGAACCTGGGACTTAGGAGGTTTGGGCCAAAAGGTCTCGAAAGTATCACACTGTATCACTGTCATCCCATTATTCATCGATTTGCTGGAGCAGGCACCAGTAACATCTGCATTCGTACTAGTCCTAAGATTTTAGCAGCCTCTCCTTACTCATCCTTCCCAATGGTGCCGCGTTGAAGGCTCTTTCAGGGTCAAGGGAATGAGACACATGGTTGTTACTGTTTTTGGCATATTGAATATGCCACTGGAGCTTGTCAGGCTCTGCTGTATGGACAGGATACTCTTGGTAGCTTGCCGGGTTCTCTGAGATAAGCTTCTGGGAGCTTTGTTTTACAGTCTCTAGATCTTGGCCATTGATGGGATTTCATGGCACTGGAGGCAGTTTGTGGGTGTAACTGCCTAGCTACTTGAAAATGGGGGATCTGAGTGGAGGAGGCCCAGTACTGATCTGAGCAGTCTTGGAGATCTCAGCCCCAGGATCAATGGACCTGGGTTCCTCTGCTGGTTCCTTTATGCATGAGGCTCGTCCAAGTGTGTGGAGAGAGGCCTTGAGCATGGCTGTGGCTTGGTACTGGAGGTCAGCAGCTGCCGGGGCTCTGCTCGGGGCAGGGAGGGAAACTCAACTAGAAAGTAATTTCTTCCAATTTTTCTTTACAATGGACTTTTTTGACACTTGCTAACATAAGCATTCTAAGCTTTCCAGTGATCTCTAGAATTCTTATAAAGTAAAACAAGAAGAGCTGAGGTTCCAAGTGGTACAATGATTATTTACACTAAGTTTAAGGCTCAATCTTCAACCTTTTCATCACATTCCTTGCTTACTTTTCAGGTAAACATCCTTATTTATTCACTATTTTACAGAAAGTGCTGCAGTCTGCATACATGTAACTGATGAATAATACAAGAAGACATGAAGAAGAGATAGAATTTCTTTAGGATGCAAGTCAACTGAAAACAGTTAATTATTCATGTAAAAGAGACAGGAAAGGCCAAGAATATGAAATACAGATGCAAATGGTTCCTGATGTGGCTCATAAACTAAATGAGATTGAAATGTAGGTGGTGACTTAGTTCTGCATTAAAGGAAAGACTTCCCTTAAGGAAAGGAAGCAACAATGCAGATCCTGGAAGAGAAAACTCCTTAACTGATTTCTTAAGGAGTAAAAGGCATTACCCATTAGTAGTCACCTAGCCACCTACTGCTTCGCTCCCTATTCAAATGGTTTCTGAATATAGGTATGGCATAGGAGAATACTTGGAAGATGCTTCTCAATAGAATCATAAGAATATCCTGAACCTGGGTCCAACACTTTTTCTGCATGAATCATGTGTCCTCGTTAGTCCCAAAGAGCAAAATGACAATAATCTTTGCTTAGTTTGGGGATCAAATCCTATGTCCACATTTTTATTTACACACACACACATATATAAAATATATATATGTAAATCTTAGTTTGATTCCTAACTGTATTCAAAGCTACTTTTTATCCATGAAAAAATATCACTGGTGTATGTGGAACACAATGGATACCTCAAATTGTGAATTTGTTTTTTTCCTACCAGAAGTCATAAACATTTTTGAAGGAATAAAGAATTTATTTTTCCCTTTTGGGTCACACCCAGTAATGCTCAGGGGTTACTCCTGGCTTTGCACTCAGGAATTATTCCTAGCAGTGCTCAGGGGACTATATGTGATGTCGGGGATCGAACCCGAGTCGGCCATGTGCAAGGCAAATGCCCTACCCACTGTACTATCGCTCTGGCCCTGAATTGATTTCTTTTTAATGATCAAATAGACATTTCAGTTCAAATACTTAAAATTCTCATTAATTCTCAGGATCACTATGCAATTAATAATTTCGACAATTTTTAATTAAGTTCAGCATGTAGAGGTAATTATTTCACTATTACATTTTCAAATGAAAACTGCTCTATTCTTGATACAGCAATCTAACAGAAAATAAGAAATAAAGATTGTTGCCATTATGATTTCCTGTACAAGCTGTCTCCATCTTAGTTGCAGTCTGTGATTGGAAGTTCACTTGTAAATTGCATATTTGGAACACAGAACATAATTTCCATAGAACAAATTGTAGCTAGTTTTCCAAGCCAACTCCTAAAAGGAATTTAAAACAATATATTGAAGTACCGTTAATTTGCATGAAACAGTAAAAACAGCATATGAAATCATAGTTCATTCTCTTTTACATATTACAACACTTATTGAACCAACACAAAGCCTGATGTTTCCTCAGCTTGACTAATTTAATGGTGGTCTTAGCCACAGATGGAGTATGAAACTGGCGTGGGTCTGCTTTTCTCCTGCTAGTAACACAATAGGTTATAGAATTTAGAAGGAATTGGGGCAAAGCGAAAGAAATATTGGTTTCCACAAACTTGAGGCTCAAAATAAGCAAAGCTCCCCTCTCTCATGGAAACCACTGGGAAAAAGGGCAGGTGTGTGTGGGGTGCTGAGAGCTCATGAGAACCATCTAGTCATACTGCAGTACACAGCAAATGAAAGTCAAATGGTAGAGAACTACCTATCACCAACCTGGAGAGCAAGCTCCCAAATGCCCAGAGAAACTGTCTGAGGCAATTATTAAATTTTCAAGTGCCAGGAAAAGAAACAGTAGTAACAGGCACTACTTTAAAAGGCAAATGGGGAGAAAGCTAAGGTGCCCACCTAAAAGATGAAAGGGAATGTAAATTGACTGTCACCAAGAATGACATCAGCTGAGCAGTGGAATGGCATCCCCACACGCATCAGCAAAAGAAGGTAAGAGATCTGGGGCTCCCTCAGCTGTTATGCCCAAGGGTTAAACATTAGAGCAATTTGGCTGCAGCCAGGAAGAAATAATTGAGCCATAAAAGAGGTAAAACTGAGCAAACTAAAGTTATGGTTGCCAGAGGAACAGAGACTCACAAAGAGAAACACCATTTTCATTAAAAGTATTGTACCCTGAGACATGGGCTGGAGCGATAGCACAGCGGGTAGGGCGTTCGCCTTACACGTGGCCAACATGGCCGACCCGAGTTCGATTCCTCCGCCCCTCTCGGAGAGCCCGGCAAGCTACCGAGAGTATTCGATATGCCAGACACAGTAACAACAAAGTCTCCAATGGAGACGTTACTGGGCCCGCTCGAGCAAATCGATGATCAACGGGAGGGCCTTTTTACCCTGAGACATGGATAAATCAGAGAATTCCATTTTAGTACTAATTATTTGATAAACTGTCACTGTCACTGTCTTCCCGTTGTTCATCGATTTGCTCGAGTGGTCCCAGTAACATTTCCATTGGAGACTTCGTTGTTACTGTGTTTGGCATATCGAATACATCACGGGTAGCTTGCCAGGCTCTGCCATGCGGGCGAGATACTCTCGGTAGCTTGCTGGGCTCTCCGTGAGGGGCAGAGGAATTGAACTCGGGTTGGCCATGTTGGTTGCGTGCAAGGCAAATGCCCTACCGCTGTGCTATCGCTCTAAACTACCTTAATACTTTAAAGTACCTGCTCTTTTTATTTTATTTTTGTTTGCTTTGGGGCCTTGCCTGGTAGTGTTCAGTGCTTACTCCTGACTCTGCTCAGGAAGCACTCCTGGGGGACTCCAGGTATCATATGGGGTGGCAAGGATAGAACCCAGGTTGCCTGCAGGCAAGGTAAACATACTACCCTCTGCACTAAATCTTCAATTTAAGAAATTTTAACACCACAAAGAAATACTTGAGGTATATAGTCCTGCTTTAATTTAAGAAACTGAAACACTTCCATACTTCACATTTGAATATATTTATGATAGTTATATCAAATATAAATATTTGAATAATTCAAATACAGTATAAAAATTCCTTCCTTCCTTCCTTCCTTCCTTCCTTCCTTCCTTTCTTCCTTCCTTCCCTCCCTCCCTCCCTCTCTCCTTCTCTTCTTCCTTCTCTCCTTCCTTCTCTCCTTCCTTCCTTCCTTCCTTCCTTCCTTCCTTCCTTCCTTCCTTCCTTCCTTCTTTCCTTCCTTCCTTCCCATCCAGCTGTGCTCAGGGATCACACCTTGTCATGCTTGGTGACCATATTCAGTACTGGGGAATCAAACCCATGCAAGGCAATAACCTTATCTGCTATACTATTACTCCGACACATGAATAATGAATTCCTTAAAATGCAATATTTGAAATTTTATTATATTCAAGAAGAGTAGTTCATAACGTAAAACTTTGTGTACATATTGGTATCAGGGTCTAAGTTAGGTGCATTAAATATATGAATAAAGAAGGCAAAGTTCCTGTCTTTGTGGAAAACTAAGTATAGGAGAAGCAACAGAAAATAGGGAAACTATGTATTTTGAAATGTGTTATGATAGAATAAACTGAGGCTGCTATGATTTTACTTGACGACTCAATGAATGCCCTATAAGGAGTGACTTCTGAGGACTGAAATGACAATATAGGGGTTAAGGCAGTTGTATTGCATGCCACCAACTTTGGTGTGACCCTGGCATCAAATTTGCCCCCTCAAGCATCCCCATGTCTGACTACTGAGCACAGAGCCAGGAGTCGCCTCGGAGAGGCACTGCTGAGTATAGTGCCCAATTAACCAAACAGTGACAACACACCAAAAAGTGACTTTCTGTAAAAAACCTGTAGCATAGGGAGTCTGGGGTTTGTCAAGAGAATAGGGAGCAGGCTGGGAAATTTCAGGAAAAAAAGGGAAGTAATCTAGGTAACAGAGCAGTGTTTATTCCTGTAGCACTGCACTGTAGCACTGTCCTCCCATTGTTCATCGATTTGCTCGAGCGGGCGCCAGTAATGTCTCCATTGTGAGAATTGTTATCACTGTTTTTGGCATATCTAATATGTCATAGGGAGCTTGCCAGGCTCTGTCATGAGGGAAAGATACTCTCAGTAGCTTGTCAGGCTCTCTGAGAGGGACAGAGGACTCAAACCTGGGTTGGCCATGTGCAAAGCAAACATGCTACCCGCTGTGCTATCACTCCAACCAGTTTATTCCTGTAATCAGGAATATTATTAGGGGAGGATCAAGAAAGTACTATGGAGAGTTCTCCCCACTGACCACCCCCTAAGCAACAATGTCCTCAGTACCCAGCTGGTTCTCAGCACAACCCTATTCCGTTCTCCTCAACCCCAGGGTTCTGAAGGGAATTCAAACCTACACATAGGCACATCCCTTTCAAGCCATACCAACCACAGTAACTCTTGCACTTATTCTTGGATTATAAGAACACAGGATATTTGTTACTGGGGGTTCCTGGAAAAAAGCATTCTGTTCTTAATAAATCCACAAGAGGGAGTGAATTCCCTCTTTTTATCCAGGACATTTTCAAGTTGAAATTTGAAACTTGGAACTGCCACTAATGCCAGTTTGCTACCAGATGGACAATGAAGCATTACATTAAGAAGGGCAGATCCGAAATTGCTACAAAGGGTGCAAGAGCCTCAATACCCTCTGCATACAGATCAGTGAACCTTTTCTCAAGAGATAATTTGTTTACCATTTAAGAAAGTTTGAGGAAGGTGTCTTTTACTTGCTGTGGAAACATGATAATCAAACAAAAGGAGTTAAAGACAGGAAACTGAATGAATCTAAATTTTGAAATAAATATAAAAATATTCATTTTGGTCTTCTTTAAGGAGTTTGTGTATGCATACAAAGTGAAGAATGAAGTAGAGCAAGACAAGTACATAGATGACCAATGAGGAGAGCTATATAACAAAGATGAGAGGACAGTTTGCCCAAGGATACTATTGGAAGAGGATGTTTAAACAGAGAGAAGCAGACTGTTCAGCTAATTGTAAGGCAATTTTCAAGCCTATCATGGGCACTATTTTGTGTTTGAGGCTAAAGATAAAATGAATAAGTTACTATTTCTGTCAAAGAGCTCACAGTTTAGTGTTGACAAAGCTAGATACAGAACCATAGGCCAGTAGAATGTAGTCAATGAATTACTGAGGGTGTTACGAGAAAACACCAAATGCCTCTGGGAAGCAAGGGAGAGCAAGGAAGGGAGATTTTACCAAAAGAAAGAAAATATTTAATATCTATAATTACTGGATCCCTACTTATCTTTCATTTATTGCCATCTGACTTTTTAGTTCTAATCTACTAAAACATCGCATAAGTCTTCATGGGTGACTTTTCACACTTCAGAAGGTCCTCCTTCTACTTAATTAGATTCTCCTTGTCAGTTCTGTGTGGGCTTAACAAGCACTTCGTTGCAAAACTACTCTTAACCATCTAGTCTGGGTTAATTAATCCTCCCGTATGTTCTCTCTGTGTTCTCATGAGGTCTTTGACCTCTGCTACTTATCATACATTTTTTAGTCTGTTCATTATCTCTCTGTATCTTTCATAAGTCTATTAGCTCCCTGAGGACTGGTACATTTTACTTCGGTTCACCACCACATTCATTTCTCTATCAAATCTATGGTAATTAAAATTTATTAGATAAGCAGATATGGTTGAAAGAATAAATAAATGGAGAAAATTGTGATCACAATTAGAAGCACCAGGTTCAAAGGAGAGTTTTGGTGGATGATAGTGTTGATATAACAGAAGCCAGCTCATGGAGTGATTTTAGTAACTTGTCGCTTAGATAGGAGAGTACTGATGGAATAGTTGAACTTTTAAAGAGTTATTATTCACACCCCGTGTGGGTTAGGAAAAGGAAACCATGGTACAAGTGGGAAAAACTTACAAAAAATATTTTTTGCTGCCTTGAGTGACTCAATATTTACTATGCACAATGACATCACTTTGGAAAATGGGCCAGAGGAATGGAAATCTTTGCAGACAAAACAGGGATGTGATTTTTCTCAAAGACAAATATAAAACTGACGAGCTGAAGTAGACATTAAGTTTATCAAACCTAGTGTCTCCCAGGAAGAGAAAGGCTGCATACTAGAGCATGTGAGAACATCTAGAAGAATCTTGAGACTTAGAAGTCCCAGAATATTTTAACTCAATATGTCTGAGTGAGGCTGAAGAATATGTTAAAAACTGTTCAGGCAACCATTATGAAGAAAAAGAACATCTGCTCCAGCTCAACTGTTTTGTAAAAAAAAAAGATCTCTTTTTCCCCCAGGGGATGGGGGCATAACCTGACAGTATTCAGGGTGCACTCCTAGTTCTGTGCTCAGGGATTATTATTGGCGAGGACCATATAAGGTACCAATAATCAAACCTGGGTGGCTGCATGCAAGTCAAGCTCCCTTCTTGCTGTACTATCATTCTGGCTCCTGAGCTCAACTAAACTGCACATATTAATACTGGCAGAGCCAGGGTTACACCATCCATTTCTTAATCCAGTGGCCAGGACTCACAACTTGAATTCTAAACAAGCACATGAATTAGCTATCAATTGTAAGAATAAAATCCAAAAGGGACTATGCAGTTTAATGCCTTTATAATACATTCTTGAAGTTAATAATAGACAGTAGTTTTTTTTCCACTAAGCACCAAGGTTGACACTGTAAATGAGAACTCTTTTATTGAATTAACATCATAATAGACCTCAAGGATTTTCTAGACCTGTGAGGTCAATGGTTTTGCGGAATGCTACATCGTTTACACTGCATAGGTAGTTATTTTGTTGTTTGTTTCTATTGGATTAGTACTGACTATGTGCAGGGAACCATCTCTAATGCCAGGAATCAAATCTAGGTCAGCTGCATGCAAGGCAAAGTGCCTTACCGACTGAACTATCTCTCTGGCCCAAGGTGGGTAGCTATTAATGACATTAGTAACACTTAGCTACAAAGAAGGATAAGAACACGTTTTTTATAAGTCATCCTAACTATTGAAGGAAAAAACAGATCAACATTTTAGCATCTATACATTAACTTTAGGCCTGCAATATTAAATTTTAGAGTTATCAAGGAAACCATCCAACTTTCCTATTTTGGTGGAATTTTCTATTTAAATCTGGGTGGCACTAAACCTACTCTTGCAAGAATGTCTCACTGGAGACCAATAAGGTTTTTGACCTTTTCAGTGAATAGCTTAGTTTCTAAAAGAAAAGGTAGATGTTCGTTCACAAACTGTTTGAAAGGTTTGGTTGTAGTTCATATCAAAAATCTTTTAATATGCTTCCACCCAGATACAATGGTGAAAACCTTTCAGTCTTTCAGGACAACAATGAAACAATAAATAATTATGTAAAATGACATAATCAATGGGGCTGAAGTGATAACACAGCGGGCGGGGTGTTTGCCTTGCATGTGGCTGAGCCTGGGGTTTGATTCCCAGCATCCCATGTGGTCCCCTGAGCACTTCCAGGAGTAATTCCTGAGTGCATAAGCCAGGAGTAATCCCTATGCATCGCCGGGTGTGACCCTCCCCCCAAAAAAAATGACATAATCAAAATAGGTGAGTGGTAGGATCATACTTTTGTGCTGCAATCTAAGTTACTGTACTAACAAAACTATTCTAAATTGCATTTTAGTTAACTTCCTCTTCTGTTTTTTAAAAACTCATTGTTCTGCAGCTTGTTCCCTTCCTTGAGAGAATGCAAGCATGTTTTTTTTTAATTTTAAGAAATTTCCTTAGTATGTAAATACATAGGCATTATATATTCATTTTTTGTAAAATGCATTGACTTATCACACTCTGTATACATGGTTTTATTACTCCTTCCTTCCCTGTGCTTCTTTTGCAAAAATAGATATTCCTACAGGAATCTGTGAAGTATTAGAATCTCCATAAGTCTAAACATACTTCAGTTGACAGGAAGACAAGTAGTATACAACTAATAAATAGTACTGACAGGAAAAATAAGGGAGACTGAACTTCAAAAGTTTTTAAACATGATGATTTTGAAGTGATCCTGCTGAAACAAAGGATGTGACTAGTGCCACATAGGACATAAAACATGTCAACTTTGCATAACTCCCCAAATAACTGACTCTGCTTTTATATGAATACAAGAGAATAGAATAGGTTGTTTAATACTTTAACAAAAATAATTGTACCACATCATAGGGCATTTATGAAAGTCAAATGAGTGTCTCACATTACTGTAACAATACCATTAGCACTGTAGCACTGTCCTCTCCTTGTTCACTGATTTGCTCAAGTGGGCCCAGTAATGTCTCCATCGTGAGACTTGTTACTGTGTTTGGCATATTGAATACATCACGGGTAGCTTGCCAGGCTTTGCCATGCAGGTGAGATAACTCTCGGTAGCTTGCCAGGCTCTCCGAGAGGGGCAGAGAAATCGAATGGTGGGCTGGCTGCACCGGAAGGCAAATGCCCTACCACTGTGCTATTTCTCCAGGCCAACAATACCATTAATGGTACAAATGGTTAGTAGGGAGTCAATATTTATTATGAAATTCTAATGTTTTTCCTTGTGTGTAGTCACTTGTATCTTAACACTTTCCTTTATATCCAAGTTTATTGTTTTCACAGATGTCCTTTCAATTTGTACTTTATACTGTCATTTTTTCTTAGTTTTCTTTTTATTTATAATTTTTCCCTTCTTATTTAATCTGAGAGTGCTAAATTGATTCCATGTCATGTTCAAGTAACTCTGGTAGAAAGAGTCATCCGGAATAATCATGAAAATAATAAGTTTTGGGACTCAATTGCATGGAAATCCCACTCTTTAGTCCTTTGTGTGTGGAAAATAGGCATTTTCCCTTAGAAAACTGCATTAATGATAATAATATAATGCTTCTCAAGTATAAAGTAAAATTTTTCCTCAAGAAACTGGAGTTCTATGAGGAGACAATCATCTTATATACCATCAAAAAAACAAGCCCAATTTGAAACATTTCTAATTTTTCTTTTAGTGCTGAATTTGATATTGATATTTAGTAAAATGGTAATAGTGAAAAAAAGGAAAAACAGTTTCATATTGTGATTGTATCTGAGTGTACAATAAAAACTACTGAAAACTATATATACTTATAGATACCAAGGTAATAGCTCATCTGTGAAAGCTATAGAGAAAAAATATTTATAAGACACAATTACCTTTCTCTTTTGCTTTCTTGTATCCTTCGCCAATGTCAATCTCTCCCCAAGCAACTACCAATTTGTTTTTTGTATTCATGATCTTATACAAATATATCTACCTACACCGATATTATATCTAGATTATTCTGCATACAAAATAGATCATAGATTCTTTTTATATTATTTAATTTTGCAGAATGTTCTCACTGTCTATCCATGGTTTCATAAATGACAACATTTGATTCTTATTTATGAGCAAATAACTCAATAGTGATTGCATGTAACACAATTTCTTTACTCACCATTAATTATTGAATAAATTGATGCATTTATAATCAGTGTTTTTTAGCTTTGTAATGAGTATGAAAATGTTGTATCACTGTAATCATAATAAATATAATTTAATCAATTTCTAACTATACATTAGTATTTCAGGAAGCTTTTCCCAATAAATTCACATTATAATTGTGAATAATTATATTTATCATAAGTGGAAAAAATTAGATTACAAGAAATCTACAGCTAAGTGTCAAATGAAAATACATTCACATCATTTCTATGCAGTACTGTTTCACATGTATTAATAATGACAATATTTATATTTTCCTCTTTGCCTATGTATTGAACAAATATGTTTTATGGATGATATGCAGTCCACCGAGCTGTATTTTTCAAAGTATACAAAAAATGAGACATTTTCCACTCTATTTTGAAGAAGATTTCAGAGTAAGTGAAGGCCAAAATATAAACATTGATCCTTAAAAAATCCATTTTATTATGAAGGACCCGAGTTCGATTCCTCCGCCCCTCTCGGAGAGCCCGGCAAGCTGCCGAGAGTATCTTGCCCGCACAGCAGAGCCTGGCAAACTCCCCGTGACGTAGTCGATTTGCCAGACACAGTAACAACAAAGTCTCCAATGGAGATGTTACTGGGCCCGCTCGAGCAAATCGACAATCAACGGGAGGGCCTTTATGAAGGACAACGGAGAACTATTAAAGTATTTTGAGAGTGAAATAATGTGATCAGCTTTGGTTTTAAATTAATGGGAAACAATTGGAAGGAAACAGCTAGAATGTCACTACAGTCATTCATACAAGAAATGATCCCAGGCCAGTCCCTGATTACGCTATGTCAGGGTAAAGCTTGAAGAAAACTGGCTGCATTGGAATACAGTAAGATCATAAAATCCACTTATTTTTAAGGTTCCTAAGGGGAAGACTATATCCAAATTTTAATTTGGCCCGTAGAGGCATGATGGACACTATCATAAAGATGAAAATCTATAGAAGAACAAGTTTAATCACAGAGAAATGAGATAGATTTTGGGCATTTTATACTGCAAATGTCAATGGTTAATTCCAAAATTAATGTCTTTCTTGATTCTCAGGGGAGTTCTTTTGTATCTGAGTATTATCAAGACAAAAGTTAACATTGTTTAACTACAGAAAACAATGGGAGTTCCCCATCTCAGAAAATATTTCTTGAAAGTAAGAAGACAAAGGCAAGAACAAGCTTTGCTCTCCCACAGAGTAGGTGTGAAGATCCTGACAAGATTAGAAATTAGCCAGAACCACAATTCCAAGTAGTAAATGGAGATAATGTCCTGGAAGCCAAAAGAAGACATTTAAATCATCAGTTGATTCTGAACTATTGTAGGAGCTTGTGTTGTTTCTGCACTAGCATCTTCTGCTGCCTTGTCCAAAGTAGCTTCAGTGAAGGCCAGAAAGTGCTGGAATATAGGGCCATTGTCACAGAGAATACAAAATGGAAGACATAAATGAAGACAACGTCTTCAATAAGTTCAACTGTAAAGCTATTGATAGGTACATAGGAAGGTGAAAAAGTGTTTTTTTATTGTTGTTGTGTTGTCGTTTATGGAAGAAATAAAGAAAAGAATCAAGAGAGAAATAAACACCAGAGGTTCAAAACAAGGTAAGAGAAACTGGAGAAGAGATGATGAAGCAGAAAAAGAAAGGGACTGTGACACTGGTTTCCTTGTTAATCAGAGAATACAGATAAGAAGGTGGGATTCTTACTTTTGACTTGGGAAAGCATGCAGTATAAATCCCTATGTATGACTCATTTCATTCCCTGAGAGATCATTATTATTATTCTTTTAATAAGATTTACTGAAGGTCTGTTCAGTTCACCTCAGAGAGATACTGAGAATAAGATGTCAAGTCCAACAACATCCTTGCCCAGGAGAGAGTCTCTGCTTTAGGTTATGGAAAAGGGCAGATGGTATACACCTACATTTTAATACCAAAGCAATCCTTTATTATTATAGCTATGATTTACATCTTGTAATGGGTATAGAAATGCCTCTATTAAGCTTTTGACACCTTAGATATGAAAACTCAGCTAAAATAGTTGACCTATTCTAATATAACTATAAGCTACAATCTCATAAAAGTTGATGATTAGCCTAAAGGACTGTAATTAAATACCTTATCTATAGATACATTAGATCCTGGAAAATTAGGCCAATTTTCCACTCGAGATAACATGATTTATTTATTCTTTAACTTTTCCCCACTAGGGAAAGAAAACTACTGAACAAAACATGCAAACAGGTCCCCTTGGCCCGGCCGCCCATCAGAGCTGCTTCCTTGTCCCCCATCCCCCAGGTTGGTCTTTGCACCTCCCCTCTGACTTGGGACTGGAACCCCACCGCGCAAGTGTCTGCAGGTGCCCCCCCCTCCCCGACGCTGGGAGGAAAAGGGGACCTGCGTCTGTCTGCCTGTCCCCTTGGCCCAGCCACCCATCAGAGCTGCTTCCTTGTCCCCCACCCAGTCTTTACTTCCTGGACAAAAACCAGGTATCCGTGGGGGCGTGGCCACTTCAGAGGTGGGCGTGGCTTTAAACAGTGGGCGTGGCCTAATTTTCCGCGGGACAAGGCTCACCGGCCGCAGGTAGTTCACTCAAATCAACAAATATTGCCCCTCCACATACACAACAACATGAGGAAACAATGCAAATCCCCACCACAGGCAGACCATGAGGAAATACGTCTAGAAGCCTCAGTAGGTGCTAGCCACCTTAGGGACCTCTCTGACAAGGAATTCAGATATGAAGTCATCAACATGTTCAATCAACTCGATGAAACAATCACACACATATCCGCTAAACTGAAAGAGGACATGAAAGAAACAATCGATCGCACAATTGACAAAATACAGCAAGAAATGAGAGCTGAAATTGGAAAGCTCCGCACAGAAATGGCACGCATCACAGATTCCATAGATGAAGTCAAAACCTCACTCACTGCCCTCAAAAATAGAACAACCACAGCTGAGGAAAGAATCAGTGACTTGGAAGATCAGCTGCACCAAGCCAACAGACAACAGCAAACAATGGAAGAGACCTCAAAATAGCTCAAGAGTGAATCAGAGTTCTACGAGATGATTCCAGAAGAAACAACATTAGAATCACTGGACTACCAGAAACCCAAGGAAACAATCCCAATGAAAAAACCATGCTGAAACAAATTATTGCCGAAAAATTCCCAGAGCTCCATAATACAGCCATTCAGTTTCAAGAAGCCCGAAGGGTGCCAGCTAAAAGAGACCCCAACAGAAACACCCCAAGACATATTATAGTTAGAATGATCAATGCTGCCGATAGAGACACAATACTGCAAGCAGCAAGGGCAAAAAAGGAAATCACATACAAAGGAGCACCCCTGAGATTCACAGCAGACCTCTCAGAGGTAACCCTACAAGCCTGAAGACAGTGGCGAGATATAGTCAAAAAACTCACTGAAATGAATGCTTCACCAAGAATACTCTATCCGGCTAAACTCTCACTTCAAATAGATGGAAAGCTACACTATTTTCTAGATAAACAGTAGCTCAGGAACTTCATAGACTCAAAACCAAACCTAAAACAAGGACTAAAGGGGCTACTATAAGACAAGACAAACCCTACACCCACAACACACTCGCACAGAAACATGACACAAAACCCCATAACCATACTCTCTCTCTCAATGTCAACGGTCTCAATTCACTATTGAAGAGACACAGAGTGGCAAAATGGATACAGAGACAGAACCCAACATTCTGCTGCCTACAAGAAACTCATCTCAACACTCAGAGCAAACACAGACTCAAAGTCAAAGGATGGAAAACAATCCTGCAAGCAAACAGCTCCTCTAAAAAAGCTGGGGTGGCCATACTAATATCTGACAGCATTAATTTCACCCTGAAAAATGCTAGAAGGGACAGTGAAGGCCATTTTCTATTCATCAAGGGATACGTACAACAGGAAGAAATCACACTCTTAAATGTATACGCACCTAATGAGAGAACAGCCAAATATTTAAAACAACTGCTAACAGACTTTAAGGAGGACATTGCAAGCAGCACAATAGTACTTGGAGACTTCAACATTGCCCTATCACCTCTGGACAGATCAACAAGAACAAAACCCAGCAAGGAATCATTGGCTTTGAAAGAAGAAATAGAAGAGAGAGGGCTTATAGACTTATACAGGGCTTTACACCCTAAAAAGAAAGAATACACATTCTTCTCCAGTGCACACGGAACATTTTCCAAAATAGACCATGTGCTAGGACACAAAACATACCTCAACAAAATAAGGAAGATAGAAATAGTATCAGCCATCTTTTCAGACCATGATGCACTGAGGATAGAAGTGAATCACACACAGACACGGAGAACCAAATCAAACACCTGGAAATTAAACAACTCGATGCTGAACAATGAATGGGTCAGGAACGAAGTCAAGGACGAAATCAAAAGATACCTGGAAACAAATGAGAATGAAGACACGAGCTACCAGAACCTATGGGATGCAGCGAAAGCTGTATTAAGGGGAAAATTTATAGCTCTGCAAGCATATCTTAGGTCTGTAGAAATGGTACACATAAACAACTTGACCTCACAGCTCAAGGCCTTAGAGAAGGATCAACAGAAAGAACCTAAATCAGGCAGAAGGAAAGAGATCATGAAACTTAGAGCAGAAATCAATGACATGGAAACCAAAGAAACAATCCGAAAGATCAATGAAACCAAGAGCTGGTTCTTCGAGAGAATAAACAAGATAGATAAACCACTTGCAACACTCACAAAGAAACAGAGAGAGAGAACCCTAATAAACCGAATCAGAAATGAGAAGGGGGATATCACAACAGAAACCAAAGAAATCCAAAAGATCATCAGAGACTACTTTGAAAGTCTGTATGCCACGAAACAAGAGAACCTAGAAGAAATGGACAAATTCCTGGACTCCTATAATCTCCCAAAGCTGAATCAAGAAGACCTGGAGTATCTGAATAGACCTATTAACATCAACGAAATAGAAACCACAACCAAAAGCCTTCCCAAAAACAAAAGCCCGGGCCCAGATGGATTCACTAGCGAATTTTTCCAAACATTTAAAGAGGACCTGCTGCCAGTCCTTCTCAAGCTCTTTCAGGAAATTGAAAAAACGGAAACTCTCCCAAACAGTTTCTATGAAGCCCATATCTCTCTAATACCAAAAGGAAACAAAGATACCACGAGAAAAGAAAACTACAGGCTGATATCCCTGATGAACACGGATGCGAAGATTCTCAACAAAATACTATCAAATAGAATTCAACTGCTCATCAAAAAGATCATACACCATGACCAAGTAGGATTCATCCCGGGGATGCAAGGCTGGTTTAACACTAGGAAATCAATCAACATAATCCACCACATCAACAAAAGAAAAGATAAAAATCATATGATCATACCAATAGATGCAGAGAAAGCATTTGACAAGATCCAGCACCCATTTATGATGAAAACCCTAGCCAAAATGGGGATAGAGGGGACTTTTCTCAATATAGTTAAAGCCATCTACCACAAGCCTACAGCAAGCATCATCCTCAATGGCGAAAAACTGAGAGCCTTCCCTCTAAGATCAGGGACGAGACAAGGATGCCCACTCTCTCCACTGCTGTTCAATATAGTATTGGAAGTGCTTGCAATAGCGATTAGGCAAGAAAAGGATATTAGGGGCATCCAGGTAGGAAAGGAAGAAATCAAGCTCTCACTATTCGCAGATGATATGATACTATACTTAGAAAACCCTAAAACCTCTATCAAGAAACTTCTAGAAACAATAGTCTTGTATAGTAAAGTGGCAGGTTATAAAATCAATGCCCAAAAGTTCATGGCTTTCCTATATGCAAATAGTGAAAGAGAAGAAAAAGACATGAAGAAAACAATCCCATTCACAATTGTGCCCCAGAAAATCAAGTACCTAGGAATCACTTTAACTAAGCAAGTAAAGGACCTGTACAAAGAAAACTACAAAACTCTACTTCAGGAAATAAAAGAGGATACAAGGAAATGGAAAAATATCCCCTGTTCATGGATCGGGAGAATTAACATTGTCAAAATGGCAATACTTCCCAAAGCATTGTATAAATTCAACGCAATCCCTATTAGCATACCCATGACATTCTTCAAAGAATTGGAACAAACACTCCTAAAATTCATATGGAACAATAAGCCCCCACGAATAGCTAAAGCAATTCTAGGGAAAAACAAAATGGGAGGAATCAACCTCCCTAACTTCAAACTCTACTACAAGGCAGTAATAATTAAAACAGCATGGTACTGGAGCAAAGGCAGAGCTTTAGACCAATGGAACAGGGTTGAATATACTGACTCCCCCCCCCCCCCCAAAGAGCTGGGTGGAGGATCATGGGCATTTTGGTGGCAGGGTGTGCTACAACTTTGTACATTAATATTGTAACTTCAACATTATTGTGATTTCATTATCTAAACTATAATTTAAAAAAAAGAAATTCACATTAATATAGTGATAACACTTTAGAACTACAAATAGCTAAAAAAAATTAAATTAAAAGTTCAGGCTAATTTTTCAGGGAAGTTGAAATTGAATTTATTGTAGTACCAAATGTACACTTTATTTATTTATTTATTTATTTATGGCCTTTTGGGTCACACCTGGCGATGCACAGGGGTTACTCCTGGCTTTACACGGGAATTATTCCTGGTGGTGCTCAGGGGATCATATGGGATGCTGGAAATCGAACCCGGGTCAGTTGCATGGAAGGCAAAAGTTCTACACGCTGTACTATTGCTCCAGCCTCTCTCTTTATTTTGTTGAATTCAGCACTGACTACTCTTTTCATAAGATTCAAGATACTTCGTGTTATTAATATTGCATACATTTAGTGGAAGAGAATGTTATAAACTCTTCTAAGAGATTTTTAAACTATTCCAGATACATAGATTATTTTATTGTTAAAATTTAAAGAGCACTCTTGCTTATTTTTAAGAAATAATTTCCAAGTAAAAAATCTAATGCAATTATAAAGATGAATGTCAAGTGATATCACAACAAAATAAGAGCCCATCCTCCTGTTGTTCATCGATTTGCTCGAGCAGGCCCAGTAACGTCTCCATTATGAGACTTCTTATTACTGTGTTTGGCCAGGCTGTCCGAGAGGGGCGGAGGAATTGAACCTGGCTCCGCCGGGCTGGCTGCACGCAAGGCAAACATCCTACTGCTGTGTGTAGCGGTGGGGGGTCATCTGTCAGCTAACAACAAAATAACTAAAAATAAAAACTCTGTATGGAAAAATGCTAATTTGTATCACAGATAAGTTGCTATCCAGGATCTCTGCTACTATTTAAAAATAGGCTTTTCAGATGCATGTTTTTTTTTCTTGAATGTTTCTCTCTCTATGCTTTTTCTATTCTGGAGAAGACCCTATTCTCTCTAGAACACATATTCCTCTATTTCTTCCCTCTTCTGTCTTTCTCAGTAAATTCTATTAAATAAAAAATCTTCAGCTTCACTAAAAAAATAAAGATAGAATGTATACAATTTCCAAGATTTTCAAGAAAATGAGTGAACATATCAATAAAAAAATAATAAGGAATAAAATAGTCCCTTCTTCAAACAGCATATCTTGTATGATCCAGAACATAATGGCCTCAATGCTTTATTTTTATTGAATTAATTTTCCAAATAAATCTTGTAAGTGACTTCTCTTGGAAGCATGGCAACTGATAACACCAGTCACTATTTCTGGTTCAGTGTGCCAAGTATAAAGGATATTACTTTCCCTTTCTATTAAAACAGGCTTATTTATTGCTTCAAAATAGGGATCAGCATTAATTTTGAGCATCCTCTCTATGCCAAAGAAATTGGCAGATACTGAATACTCATCGAATAATAGCATGTTTTAAAACAAGCAATATATTTTCCATAGCAAAGGTAAAACATCACATTACTGGCAGGGTGGTCTCTTTAAAGTAGATGTTCCCGGGACTGGAGCAATAGCTCAACAGGCAAGATACTTGCATTCATGTGGCCAACTTGGGTTTAGTCCCTGGTACCCTATATGGTGCCCCAAGCATCACCAGGAGTGATTCCTGAATGCAGAGACAGAGTGATCCCTGAGCACAGAGCCAGGTGTGCAACCCCCTAAAGAAAACCAACAAAAATATAATAATAGTGTATCGGTGTTGTTTCATCAATTATCCCTGGCAGTGCTCAGGAGAGCAGTCATTGGTGGTACCAATGTACACTATTATTAACTGTTTACATTCAGGATCCCACAATTTACATTCAGGTTCACTATTGATGTTATAGTAGGCATTTTGACAAATATTCAACAATATGCATCCAGCATTGCGGTATCATAAAGAATAATTTCCTTACACTAAATGTGGTCTGAGCTCCATTCATCCACTCTTTTTTCCCCAATAAAATCACATTTTTCTTACTGGGCTGGAGTGATAGCACAGTGTGTAGAGCGTTTGCTTTGCATGCAGCCAACATGGCCAACCCGAGTTCGATTCATCCGCCCCTCTCAGAGAGCACAGCAAGCTACCAAGAGTATCTCGCCAGCTCGGCAAAGCCTGGCAAGCTACCCATGACGTATTTGATATGCCAAACACAGTAACAAGTCTCACAATGTTATTTGGCCCGCTCGAGCAAATCAATGAACAACAGGAGGACAGTGACAGTGACAGTTTCTTACTATCTCCCATTTTTCCATTTCTAAAATGTCATGTACTTGGAAGTATATAGTAAGTAGCTTTTTAGAATAGGTTATATATATATATGTATGTATTTATATATATATATATATATATTTCTTCCATGTTCTCTGGTGGGAAGTTAGGGTGGCTGTGTCTTCCAAGTAGTGCTTCTGGAGCATTTGGGCCTATCCTTGTAAAATTAGTCAATCAGGATGGTCCCGAGGATGTGGTTATTCTGAAGCTCTGAGAAGTTGGGGAGCACCAAAGGACTCCCTTGCATTTTCTGAGACCACCAGGACCAACCCAGTGATGTTGGAGGAAGTGAGTAAGTTGTGTTGGGAATTAAACTGAAGTCACAGTCCTAAACCATCTGTTTGTACCCCATTGCCCTTCTTTTTATAGCTTAATAACTTATCAATTTGCTCAAGCGGGCACTCACAAAGCCTCCATTGTGAGACTTGTTGTTACTGTTTTTGGCATATCAAATACATCACAGTTAGCTTGTCAGGCTCTGAAATGTGGGTGGGATACTCTTGGTAGCTTCCCTGGCTCTTCAAGAGGGATGGAGGAATTGAACCCAGGTTGGTCGTATGCAAGACAAATGCCCTACCCACTGTGCTATCACTCCAGTCCTGTGTCAATGTACCAAAATTTATTTACTCATATACTGCAGGACATCTTGGGTGTACAGAGGTTATCTATATTTATACTTTGCTAACATTTGGGTTTCTTTTTTTAACCATAAAAAGGTGTCAAATGCTTTTTTTGAATAGTATCACACTGTCTCACTGTCATCCTGTTGTTCATCAATTTAATCGAGCAGGCGCCAGTAATGCCTCCATTCGTTCCAGCCCTGAGATTTTAGCAGCCTCTCCTTTTTCGTCTTTCCCAATTCTATTGGAAGCTCTTTCAGGGTCAGGGGAATCAGACCTATTATTGTTACTGTTTTGGGCATATTGATTATGCCACAGGTAGCTTGCCAGGCTTGGCGGATTCTGAATAGCAGGTTTATTTTCCCCTTTGTTTCTGCCTACCATTGCTCCTAGTTTCATGTACAAAATAGCCGATTCCTGAAGAATCATACTAAGTCACTATTTCTCTTTGTTACCAGAATCTACTGAAAACCTTATCACGGTTCATACAAGTATAAATCTTTCTCCTGCTACAATGAATGTCTTCTGCATATACATGAATAAACCCTCAAACTCAGTACAGCCACTTTCTTTTTTTTTTAGATTTTTATTAGCCACTTTCTTCAAACTGATCCAAATACGTACACTTTGATACTCACACTAAGAACTTTATATCACCAGTCTAACTTTTTCAGCACCAAAACTCTAAAACAACTTGCTCTCTTTTGAGCTAATGTGTTAAAGACTTTCATCATTTTTAAAAAAATTGGCATGATCTACTTTCTTATCAGCATACATTTTTATTTTCTTCACTATTCTTTTAGTTTAGTGTCCATGTTGGGTAATTTGTTTCATTCATTCCAGTAACAAAAGTCATTTAAGTACTTTTGTCCCTATTATTTCTTTACTTCCATCTGGCAAATTTACAAGAAAGTAAAAAAAGTCAATGTTTTATTTTGTCTGCATCTGAGAAAATATAGCTCAGAGGCGATTTCTAGAGAAATTACAAGAGAGCAGACATGACACTGTAAATTTATAATCAGCAATATCAAGTTAGTGCCCAGCACTGTTTAACATTTCACTCTTAGTTCTACTTTATCTACTCTTTTCTACGGTAAATGTTTCAAATTTTCTTCATCTTTGACACATTCCTCAATTTTTTATTCCCTGGTGCAAAGAGAAACCATCACATATATTGGCATTTCATCCAGTACTTTAGAATAGAGCTAAGATTTAGATGAGCTCTTATCTTGAATATTTTAATTTTTTTTATAAATGAGAGAAATTGTTTCTACCTAGGTTTTTTGTAACTTGGTTTTTCTCAGAAAACTCAAAATATCACTCCCTCTTCTCCCAATATATTAAAATGAGACGCTTTCTTATTATAAACATCATCAATGATCTCCCTTTAAAAGTAAATTCCTAGGACTAGGGAGAAGTGTACTGTGGGGTAGGATGATGCTTTATATGCAGTAGCCTAATTCTCCCCAGCATCGCTTTCTTCCCCAAACAACACTGCCAGTAACACCCAAGGAGTAGCTGGAGGAGCCTTTGAGAGTCACTGGGTGTAGTTCAAAGTTTCAGAAGAATCTCTGTTAATATAATACCTCTTTCAGTTCCCATCCCACTCATATATTTATACATACATATATAAACACACACATATATATATACATACACATATGTAAATTCTTTGTACATCCCATCCTACTTGTGTGTGTATATATATATATACACACACACACATATGTATGAATTCTTTGTACATATAACAGATTGCATTTTGAATGCCTTCTTCTACATAAAATATGATCATGTAACTTTATTTATATATTTACTTTTTGGTTTGGGGGACATATTTGGTGGTGTTCGGGGGCTACTCCAAGCTAAGTTCTCGGGGGGGGATCTCTCTTGGCTTTGCTCAGGGGATCGTACAGTGCTAGAGATAGTACCCAGGCCTCTTGCATGTAAAGCATTCTCCAGCCTGTTGAGCCATTTCTGCAGCACAGATCATGTGACTTTTTTCAGTTAATGAGACTGATGTGCAAATGATAGGCGGCATATCCAAGAAGAGTGACCACACGGTCCTGCCATATTTGTTTTTTTTTCTCCTATTATAAGACTAGCAATATACTCTCATTTCATCCCATTCCTGAATGATGCAACAATAATGCTTGATCATGAAATAAATTTTTTTAGAAGCATTTCCAGAAAAATATTCATGATTTTTTCCATTACCTCATACTTTTACCTTCAACGAACTCCACAAAACCTTTTGTCTTTATTTTCTCCCTCTTTGATGACTCATCAACCCACTTAAATCAACCAACCTGATTTCACAGTTATCTTTTCACCTCTATGTGTTAGTAAATTCAGTGGAATTATTAAGACATTAACTAAAATCCTTCCAAGTATCATTACAGGAATTGATGATACACTCCTTTCTTTGAAATACTTCAGAGAAAAAAAGATTTTCTTCTAATCTATGTGTCCAAGCCACCATTTCTCATTTCACTGAACCATCTACTACCGGAGTTTCTCAAGATTCAAATCCTGTGATTTTATATAGTCTCATTCTATACTCTATTTTTAGACATTTTCAACCAGTATATGCTTTTATTCTCTTCCTAATAAAAAATTTGTTTTCAGTTTAAACTTGGACAACTACAAAATAGGTGCATACAATCTATCCATGGTCCTGAAACATAAGAAATACTGTAGTCTGTCTCATTATTTGATCAACATTTGTGAAAAAAAAATAAGACTACTATCAAGTAGCTTTTACTGTTCATTTATCATCATGCATACTATATTTTATGAGGAAACAAAAATTTACAACCAAGGATATAATTTCAATTTATATTAATATCTCAATATAATCTCATATAATTTTATTTATACTTAAATTATGAGTTAGGAAAACCAAAATGACTAAGTCTATACAGTATTTTATTATGAAAATATTTGTTTTTCTCCTTCTTTCATTTGCAATATCCATTCTCCATAGTTTTCTATGCAGGTCTGGAGGCTCAAGTGGCTAAAATTCAGGACACATTGCCAAGGGATGTCAGCTCCAGATTATTTTGCTTGTAAGAAGCAAGTTCATGGTAACAGGACACTGGGAAACAGGATGTAAGAGAAAATAAATTTTATTCTTGGGGAACTTGAGTGATACTACAGTGGTAGGGTTCTTTTTTAAATTTTTATTAGTGAAACACCATGAGGTACAGTTGTAGACTTACAAATTTTTGTGCTTGGGTTTCAGTTATACAATGATCAAGTATCCATCCTTCCACCAGTGCCCATTTTCCACCACCATGGGTTCCAGTATCCCTCCCACACCCAATCCCCCTATCCCACCCTGCCTCTGTGGCAGGGCATTCCCTATTGTTCTCTATCTCTCCTTTTGGGTGTGGTGGTTTGCAAAAAAGGCATTGAGTGGCAATCATGTTTGGTCTATAGTGTACTTTCAGCATGCTTCTCCCATCCTGGGAGGATCATCCCAACACCCTTTATTTGGTGCTCCGTTCTCTATCTGAGCTCCTTTTTCCCCTAGCATGTGTGACTGGCCTCCAAACCATGGAGCAAAATTCCTGGTACTAATCTTGGCCACTCTTGGGTGTTAGTCTCCTATTTTGTTACTTTATGTTCCCCAGATGAATGCAATCTTTCTATATCTATCCCTATCTTTCTGACTCATTTCGCTTAACATGATACTTTCCATGTAGTATACAGTGGTAGGGTTCTTATGTTGTACAAGGCTGACCTGTGTTCAATCCCTAGCACCACGTATGGTTCCCTGAGTAACATCAGGAGTGACTCTTAAGAGTAAAACCAGAAGTAACCTTCACGTACCCTCAGGCGTGGCCCCCCCAAAGAAAAGAAAAAAAAAGAAAAAATATTATTCCTGCACTTTCATTTCATCGAAAATACCAGAAATAATATTTTGATAGATCATCCGAGACTATCATTCTCATCAAATACTTTCTAGGGGTTCATCCCTTTATAATTCATTTTATAATGAAATAATTTTATACAATTGCTCTTTAACATCTTTTGTTTACTTATCACTGACAAATGATCCAAATATTCTGAAGGTAGACTCTTTTTGAAAAAAGTTATTTCAGTCACCATGATTTATAATTCTGTTAATGATAGGGATCATGCATAAAATGTTCTTTAAAAAATTCATTTTAAATCATCTGAGTTAATTTAATTTCCTGTCATGTCCATAAATGATTGCAGGTATTGAAATGATTACTAATATCAATAATTGAGAAGACAGAATTTTAGTGAACAAGAAGTGAACATCAATTTTCCATAAAATTAAAAGTTTGCAGGTAATAGACTGGAAGAACTGTGTATGTAATCATTGTTTTCCTTTAATTACAATACATAATCCATTATGTTTATTATAAATAGTGGGTACCAATACATTTAAAAAGTATTCAGAATCTACTAATAATAGCATTTAAGAATAGCTATTACTAAAACAAATATTTTAGTTATATGAATAATTTAGTTATATTAATTTCACAAGAATATAGGCGTAATGCCAAAATACTGCATTAACTAATTCCTGTACCTAAAACAGATTTTGTTGGAAAGGAATGTGGTATTATTTACAAAAAAATGATTTTATCTATTCTATTATTTTTATAAGCAACAAACGTAAATTTAAATATGACTAAAGGTGTTATACCTGTAATGGAGATAGAAATACACAAATTTATGAAAGGTTAGACTTATTTCTCATAAATAATTCTCTTGTGACGAATGAGTAGCCTGAAGAAACCTACTCGTTGACCTAATGCCTGTATTATCTCACAAAGGGCTAAAGATTATAATAGTTCAATGGAACTGTGAAGGCAATTTTCTGTAAAGATAATTTTCAGAAATATGTACAAGATCTGGAAGTTCACTGTCAGTTTTAAGTTTTAAATACTTAGAAAAAGAAAGCAAAACTACAACCAGAAAAATCTGAGAAATTTTGCGATTTCTTATTTGTTTACTATGAGAAAAAATGCCAGAAACATGTCAAGGATAAATTCTGTATATAGTACATTATAAATGACAATGAATTTAAAGCAATCTATAAAGATATGACAATAAAGTAAAACTGATAATGTAGTGTGCAAAATAATTATTAGGGTTTTGTTTATTTATTTGTTTGCTTGTTTTGGCAGGGGGCACACCCAGCAATGTTCAGTGGTTCCTGGCCCTGTGTTCAGGAATTACGAAGTGCTCACAGGACTACATAGGATACCAGGGAATGAACCCAGGTAAGCTGTGCAAGGCAAGTGCCCTACCCAAATACTACTGTTTAGGCCCTTTTGAGTTTTCTTTTGAGGCTAGATTTTGTAAAGTTGGACTTTTCAAAAAGAGGAAATATGTCTTATTCGTAATAATCTGATTTTTTAATTAAGGAGTGAAGGACCTGTACAAAGAAAACTACAAAACACTACTACACTACTACATAAAGAAATAAATGAAGGCACTAGGAAATGGAGATGCATCCTCTGCTCATGGATTGGGAGGATTAACATTGTCAAATGGCAATACTCCCCAAAGCATTCTACAGTAGTCTCTATAAGGATATCCATGAAAGTTTTCAAAGAAATAGACAAAACACTCCTAAAATTCATATTCAACAATAACAGCCCCTTCCTCCCAATAGCTAAAGCAATGTTTAGGGAAAGAAGATGAGAGGCATCACCTTTCCCAACTTCAAACTGTACTACAAAACTGTTTAACCGTAATTAAAGCATCATGGTACTAGAATAGAGACAGAACCACAGACTAATGGAGCATAGCTGAATATCCTGACATAGACCCTCAAATATATGATAACTTCTTGGAGAGGCTGGCAAGATACCAAGAGTACCTTGGCCACATGGAAAAGCCTGGCAAGCTACCCATGAAGTATTCAATATGCCAAACACAGTAACAACAAGTCGAAAGAGACCTTACTGGGCCCACTCAAGCAAATCGGTGAACAACGGGAGGACAGTGCTACAGTACTAATCTTTGATAAAGGAGCAAGAAGTGTGAAGTGGAACAAGAAAATACTCTTTGACAAGTAGTGCTGGGAAACCTGAACAAGTACATGCAAAAAATGAACTCAGACCTCTCTCTATTGTCAGACACAAAAGTTAAGTCAAAAAGGATTAAAGACTCAATATCAGATCTTAATCCATAAGGTACATAGAAAAATATGTAGGAAGAACTTTTCATGACATTGAAAGATAAAATACCACTGACCAATCATGTGAAAGAAAAGATAAATGAAATGGCATTAAGCTAAGAAGCTTCTGCATCTCAAAAGAAATGATGAACAATATACAGAGACAGCCCACAGAATGGGAAAAATTATTTACCCAATACCCATCAGATAAGGGGTTAATATCCAAGATCTATAAGGCACGGGAAGAACTTAACATGAAGAAAAAATCCAACCCCGTCAAAAAAATGTGGAGAATAAATTAACAGAAACATCCTCATAAAAGAAATACAAATGGCCAAAATAAATGCACATGAAAAAATGCTCTACATTGCTAATCATCAACGGTATGCAAATAAAAGCAACAATTTTTGTTCTTTTTTTTTTTTTTTGCTATAGGCCCCCTGTATAGCCGAAGGTGCACCAGATAAGCACCTAGAGGAAACATCTGTGTTCTTACAAGTGAGGAAATCGGCAACAACACTCAAACTATGACCCCAGAATATGTGCCAACACGTGGCCCCTCCCTACCCAGGCAGACTAAAGGTGGGGGCTGAGGAGGGGAGCATAGGTTTCTGGCCAACCACCTGCTAAAATTAATATTTTATTTATTAAGTATCAATAAATATTTAATAATTCCATATTGCATTGGACCCACATCTTGACCCCTTGTACCAAACATCCATGAGGGCAGCCTGTCTACCCCAAACAATTATGGCTGATAGTCCATTAGCCTATTACAATCAACATACACCCAAAACTCACAAAAATAATGGTGAACACAAGAATCAATACAGCCTCAATCTAAAAGCAACAGTAAATTCAGAAAAAAGAATACACCCCTCTTTGGAAAAATTCACTAGTGAATCTATCTGGACCCAGGCTGTTGTTTTGAGGAAGATTTTTGATTACTGTTTCAATTTCCTTGACAGTGATAGGTCTACTCAGGCATTCCAAATCTTCTTGGCTCAGCCTTGGGAGGTTATAGGAATCCAGGAATTTATCCATTTCTTCTAGGTAGTCTTGTTTTGTGGCATAAAGGCTTTCAAAATAATCTCTGATGACCTTTTGAATTTACTTGGTTTCTGTTGTGATGTCCCTCTTTTCATTTCTGATTTGGAAATTAAAATAAATAAATAAATGATCAATGCTATTCTCTTTCAAAAAGTACAAAATCTCTCTGGCAAAGAATTAAGAGGAAAAATGGTGAGAATGTTTAAAAACTCAAAGGTACTTACAACCAATAAAATACAGGTGAAAATGAGAGCAGAAACAAGAAAACTTCAAACAAAAGTATCATTAATAAAAAAAATTCCATAAATACAATGAAAAACTCAACAGGTGCCCTCAACAGTAGAGTAACAACAGCTGAACACAAAATAAGTGAGCTTGAAGATGAGCTATAGAAAACCTCCAAGCAACAGAGAATATGGGGTGGAAACCCTCAAAATAGCTCAGGGTTGGGCAGAACTATGGAATGAATTCAAGAGGAACAACATAAGAGTCCTAGAGGGACAGGCAGACAACCCCAATGAGGTAAACAGTTAAAGACATTACTGCTGAAAGTTACCAGAGCTGAGAATGCAGGCATCCAGACCCAAGAAGCTGAAAGGATACCAGCTAAAAGAGACCCTAATAAAAAGACTCCTAATCAGACCAACGAATACCATAGATAGAGACATAATACTGCAGCAGCAAGGTCAAAGAAGGAACTTACATACAAAGAAGGATCCCTTAGATTTACAGCAGTCTTACCACATGAAACCATCTGGGCCTATAGACAATGGTGGGATATAGTGGGGAAAAAATCTCAATGAACTAAAAAATCCTAACCAAGAACTTTATCCAGCTAGACTCATTCAGATCAGAAGGAATGATACATTACTTCATGGATAAACAACAGTTCAGTAACTTCATAGACTCAAAATCAACTTTAAAAGAAGGACTGAAGGGGCTATTATAAGAAAAGACAAACCCCACCCACACAACAGATTTCTACAGAAAAATGACATAAAACATGATGAAAATACTCTTTCTCAATGTCAATGTTCTAAACACACCAATAAAGAGAGACAGAGTGGAAAAACATATTTAAAAACAATCTACGGAGATGCATGTCGAAGGTAGACTATGGACTGAACATGTTTGCCACTCAATGCCTCTTTTGCAGACCACAACACCCAAACGGAGAGAGAGAACACAGGGGATTGCCCTGCCACAGAGGCAGGGGGGGATGGGGGGATGGGGGTGGGAGGGATATTATCCATGGTGGTGAAAAACGGGCACTGGTGGAGGGATGGGTATCTGATCATTGTATAATTGAAACCCAAGCACAAAAAAAATTGTAAATCTACAACTGTAAAAAAATAAATAAATAAAAATTAAAAAAAAAAACTGAATCTACAACACCCACAACACCCAAAAGGAGAGAGAGAACAGAGGGGAATACCCTGCCACAGAGGCAGGGTGGGATGGGGGCCCATTCTTCACCACCCCTGATCCCAGTATCCCTCCCACCCCCTGTCCCACCCATCCCACCCTGCCTCTGTGGCAGGGCATTCCCCTTTGTTCTCTATCTCCTTTTGGGTGCTGTGGTTTGCAAAAGAGGCACTGAGTGGCAGTCATGTTCGGCCTAAAGTCTACTCTCAGTACGCATCTCCCAGCCTGGGAATATCCTCCCAACACACTTTATTTGGTCCTCTCTTCTCTATATCTGAGCTGCTTTTTCCCCTAGCATGTACAGCTGGCCTCCAAGCCATGGAGTAAACCTCCTGGTACTTATCTCGGCTATTCTTGTGTGTTAGTCTCCTATTTGTTACTTTATGTTCCCCAGATGAGTGCAATCTTTCTATGTCTGTCCCTCTCTTTCTGACTCATTTCGCTTAGCATGATAAAGTCATTTTTAAAAATCCCGCACTATACCCATGAAATTTTTTCAAAGAACTAGATCAAACACTCCTGAAATTCATATGGAAAAATAGACCCCATGAATAGCTAAATCATTCCTTGGGAAAAGGAAGATGGGAAACATCACTTTCCCCAACTTCAAACTGTACTTCAAAGTGGTAGTAATTCAAACAGCATGGTATTAGAATAAAGAAAGACCCATAAACTAATGGAATAGAGATGAATATTGTGACACAGATTCATGAATATATGATCACACAATATTTGATAAGGGAACAAGAAAATTGAAGTGCACCAAGGAAAGCCTCTTTAACATGTGATGCTTGGAAAACTGGAGAGCTACATCTAAAAGAAATGAACTCAGAATGAACTCATCTAACACATGCAAAAAAGTCAAGCTAAATGGATTAAAGACATCAATATAATACTTGAATATACTATTTACAAAGAAGAAACTGTACACAAAAACCTCCATGACACTAAAGATAAAGATATCTTCAAAGAGGAAACACCACTAACCAAACAAATGGAAGTAAAGATAATGACTATATCAAATTAAGAAACTTCTGCACCTCAAAACAGTATCCAGGATAAAAAGATAGCACATGGAATGGAAAAAATTATTCACTCAATACTCATCTAGTAAGGAATATCAAAGGTACACCAGGCAGAATTTTATGAGAAATTTATGAGAAAAATCCTCCAACCCCATCAAAATGTGGGGAAAAAATGAACAGAAACTTCTTCAAAAATAAATAAAAATGGCCAAAAGGCACATGAAAAATGCTCTGCATCACTAATCAGGAAGATACAAATCAAAACAACAATGAGATATCATCTCACACCACAGAGACTGGTACACATCCAAATGAACAAGAACAACCCATGCTGATGCAGAGGTGGGAAGAATGATTGCCTTTCAGTTTGGTATTGTAAACCATAATGCTCAAAAGTGGAGAGAGGGAGAGAGGAAGAGGGAGAGAGAGAGAGAGAGAAAGAAGGGTAGAGAGGTAGATAGAGAGAAAAACAGAGAGAGAGAGAGAGAGAGAGAGAGAGAGAGAGAGAGAGAGAGAGAGAGAGAGAGAGAGAGAAGTGCCTGCCATTGAGGGAGGTTTGGGGTGTGGTGAATGGCGGGAAGTATACTGAGACACTGATAGTGGGAAATGTAACTGGTTGGAGGGATGGTTGTTGGAATATTATATGATTGAAACACAATCATCAAAGGTTTGTAATTGTATATGTCACAGTGATTCAACTTAAAAATGAAAGAAATAGTAGTTTTAAGGGTAAATATAAGAAATAAGAATATTTAATTTAAATTTAATCATCTTTCAGTTTTGTAGAATTTTTACTTTCAATAAGTTACTTTTACTAATATATTAAATATATTTCATTAAGCACATATCATATTCTAGGTATCTGTAGTAAATTCTATTGTTGATCATTTGATGTAATCTTTGAATTATCTCAAGCACTAAGAAGGTCAAAGAACTACATAAAATATATATCAATATATCTTTCATCAAAATTTTAACTGATGAACTCTCCTGTCATTTCTTTTCCCCCTAAACTTACTACTTATTACTGCTTAAAAAACATTGGGGGCACTTCCAACACTGCAATAGGGTGGGAGTGAGTCCAGTGCTATCTCAGAAATGATTTCTGTAAAGATATAGAACTAATGGTTTGGTACTTTTTATTTTTATTTTTTTTATTTTTGGTTCATGGAATTTGCTGAAAGAAATGTGAAGGAACAAAGAGAGATACATGTTCAAAGGAGAACAAAGAGGTCAGAACAATAGTGCAATAGGTAGGGCATTCGCCTTGCATGTAGCTAATCCGGGTTCAATCCCTGGAACCACACATGGTCCCATGAGCCTAGGAGTAAGCCCTGAACACTGCCAGGGTGGCCCCCAAACAAAAAGAAACAAAGGCGAACACAAGCTTGAAAGAGCATGCCTCAAATGCCTTTTGTAGGAGATTATATATAATTTTTCCAAATGGTGTTGGCTTGCAGTTCTCCAAATCCTTTGATGTCACAGGAAAAGCCTTGCACTGTTGAACCTCCTTTCATAATCTCATCACTTCTTCCCTAGATTCTCCTTTTCTGAGGGATCCACCCTTCTCTGGGTGGGGCCTCAGAATTCAGCATCTGGTGGTGCCTTGAGTTCTCCATTTCCAAAGAGATTGAGTTTTGCATATCAAACAGACGTGGTCTTCATATGAAGCCTTTGGACTACTTCAGAGATAGACAATTTTTTTCTTAAATTTTATTATTTACCAAAAGCTCATTACTTGATATAGTCTTACGGTGTTTGGGCCCTTAGGTACTTATTGGGTACCAGAACTACACCCATTGCTGATGGAAGATGGGGATGCTTTGTGACTGAATTTGAGTCCACAAACAGAAGACAAATAAATGCTCTACAACTTGAACAATTGCTCCAGTTCCCCTACATTTTAATGAGTAAACATAACCCATTTCAATAGTATCTTTGTTCAGTCACATATCTATGACATTACGTGAGAAAATATAGTAAGAAAAAGTATTAAAAAGTCTATCTAGAAGGTGTGTAGTTTCTTAGATGGAAGATTAAGAAGATGACAAAAATGGTCCCCTGAGAATATCAATAATGGTAGCAAGAACATCTCAACAAAGCACTAGAGAGGTTCCCAGATAGCATATTCTCAGAATCACAAATTATATTAGCGGCACTAAAATTTTAATTAGCCAAAACACTTATATATACTTTAGAACTGATGAAGGGCTCTTCAAACTAGCAATTCTTAAGTTTCAAATTAAGACTCTTTAAGTTTAATTTCTATTTTCATTTGACAGTAACCAAGAAAGCTTGTGGCTTAATACAGTGATAACACTGCAATTCAAGTGCTGTAAGTTTTCAGTTTGTTCTAAATTATTCACCAACCCAATTTAATTGCCAAATTATTAACACCTCTATTCTCCCTTTTGAGAATAATTTCCTCCGAAAACTTTAGTTTTTTGTGATCAATGAAAATATCAATGAAAATAATTTTATATATTCCAGTCTTTAATTCTTTAATTCTTTAAATGATCAAAGAAGCTTTTGTTGAATCATAGTTTATCACACACATTCTCCTTTAGCACAAACATTCTTCATTATTATGGGTAATTGTATTTAGTGCCATGCTGATGACTGTAGTAGTTATATAAGAGGAAAATAATTTCAGCTTCTGTTACTACTATATCTCTTTTGCCTAATGATAATTTAGATATATCCTTTTTTCATTTAACTAATTCATTCAAAGGTAACATATTTGTCAAAATAGTCTCAGAAAAGTCTATTGATCTTAAGACGTATTTTCATATTTTTTCTTATTCCTTTTTGGGTCTGGTATGAAAAATATAATCTTAAGTCTTTTTACTTTTATGTGATAGTTTCCTGAGTACTCCCCATGTTACTGATGTTGCCTTACTGAGCTCCTGCAAACATTTCTGTGCTTCTCTTTTTATACTTATCCTATTCAGATCTAATTTTCCAACTTGCTTAAGTAAGTGTACTTCTGCCATTTAATGTAATAACTCCTTGAAATCATAAGTCAAGGCACATTCACTCTATATTCTCATGGATTCAAAACCACCATGGATTGACTCACCAAATATCAGATAAGTTGAATATTTCTTATAAAAATTCAAAATTGCATATATCAAATATAGATAAGTGAGTAAATATAAGAAAAATTATAAAAGAAATCTACCTAGAAGGTGGGTACTATGGTTATACACACACACACACACACACACACACATATGTATATATGTGTGTGTGTGTGTGTGTGTGTGTGTGTGTGGAAAGTGTGACTTAAGAATTGATGAAATTCCCAAGATATGGCTTTACTGTAAATTTCTCAACCATCTCTCAATACTGTAAATAGTTAATGCAACTTGCTAAAGGTATCAAACAATCTGAAGTCGTTGAAAAAAATGATGTCATAGCGAGTTAGGGGATATTTCCTATTTCCTCATGCCTTTATTGCCTCATTCATTATATATATCTATAATATCTCCTATCAAATATTAAGAACTGTTTTTGTTTTCTCATTGTTGCTCATATGGCTCTCACTGGGCCCATACTGAGTGGACCTGGGGGCTTGTTCGTTGGCTCTATGTTCAGGATAACTCCTAGAGTTACCAGAGAACCATGTGTAGTGCATAGGGGACCATAAGCAATGTTGAGATCAAATCAGAGAAAGTTCAAATCACAGGATCAAATCAGAGAAATTACCCTTCATTGAAGGTTATGCATCTTAACGCCCATGCTATCTCTCTGGGACCCCAAACTGCATTTGTTAGAACTCCTTCAGCTGCTTAAAAGCAGAAATAGAACAGAAGGGAAAATATGACTTAGATTTAAATTTAAGATCAGGACATGTTGATCCACTGACTATGGGGTAATCTGCTTAGGGGTCAGAGAGATAGTACAGGAGGTAAAGCATTTGCTTAGCAGACAATTTACCCTGCTATGATCCTAGGCACCACATATATTCTGTGGAACACTGCTAGAAGTGACTCCGGAGAACAGAGCCAGGAATCACCAGTAAGCACCACTGACTGTGTTTCTTCGAACCACTCAAAGTAATTGAAGGTATTGTTGAAAATAACAATAACTCACTGACTAGGAAGTAAATAAAATTATACAGGAGAAGCTAAGATTTTAGAAAAGTGAGAATAATTTTAGTTATTGAGAACTCTGTTAATTTTAAAAAAGAGGGTACACATGTAAAGAAGAAAAGCAATTGTTGAGATGGATGTCGGGGAGAAAAAAGGAAACCTCACCCACTATTGGTGAGAATATCAACTGGTTCATCCTCTTTTAAAAACAATATAGACACTCTATTTCAATATCAGAGTTGGTTTCTTTTGTTTTTCACTTAACTTTTGGAAAGTTATAAACAATTATTGGATAAAAATCATGGACCTCATATAGACACCTTTCACTATTTTTTTGCTGTTGTTGGTTTTGGGGCCACACTCAACATAGCTCAGACTATACTTCTTCCTGTGCATTCAGGGGTCACTCTGAGGACTAGGGGAGCAACATTTGGTGCTGGAGATAAAACACTGGTCAGCTGTATGCAAGGCAAGCATCCCTCCACTATACTATCTCTATGCCTCCAACATCTCACTTTTTAAAAATCTTCATCTAAATTTGATGAACGAAATAACATCTCTAGCTACTGTTATAGTAGATATTTCTATTTTCAGAGTTCAGTTTTTAGTCTTCAATAGAACAAAAGCCATCACATCTCAAAACATCTCAGAAATCATCCTTGGAAAACTCAAAAACTTCTCTCAATAGACCTGTGCCATCAGTAATCTATAATAAATGGCAAAATACTGGTATTCAAAATACCAGTATAATTATTGATTTGCTCGAGCGGGCCCAGTAATGTCTCTATCATGAGACTTGTTGTTACTGTGTTTGGCATATCGAATACATCATGGGTAGCTTGCCAGGCTCTGCCGTGCGGGCGAGATACTCTCAGTAGCTTGCCAGGCTCTCTGAGAGGGGTGGAGGAATCGAACTCGGGTCAGCCATGTTGGCCGCTTGTAAGGCAAACGCCCTACCACTATGATAACGCTCCAGACCAGTATAATTATTAGTGTATAAAATGTATGTATGTAAGATGAGAGCTAAAATATACTTGCTAAAATATAAACTGATACACAGGTAGCACTAAGCTCTCACTGTTCATCGATTTGTTCATCGATAGTGGGCCCAGTAATGTCTCCATCATGACACTTGTTGTTACTATGTTTGGCTTATTGAATACATCATGGGGAGCTTGCCAGGCTTTGCCGTGTGGGAAAGATACTCTCAGTAGCTTGCCGGACTCTCCAAGAGGGGCGGAAGAATCGAACCCAGCTTGGCTGGGTCAGCTGTGCTCAAAGCAAATGCCCTCCTGCTGTGCTATCATATATGCATGAGTAAATGTTTGAAAAAGTACAAAAATCAAAATATTAAGTAATTTTGGGAAGGAATCATATTACAAAGGTATTAGAATTTATTTTGCCATTATTCACTGAACTTTTAGATTATGCAGCAGTTATCTTTATAATAAAAATGTTGTGGTAATTATTAGGTAACCTAATTTCCTCAAACTCTCTTCCTTTTTTTCTTTCTTAAGAGATTACTGCTAAAATAATTTCCATGGTTCTGTAATTCATTCTCTCCAGGATAAAAAAGGAATGACATTTTAGTGATGATAGGGAAGGAATGGAATACATTCATCTTCCCTGTCAGGAAAAGGCCATATGTTGGCAAGCGAGCTGTCATTCAGTCAGGGTCCTTCTCTGTGGAATTGGAGTTCACAGCTACATGAGTCCCAGTGTTTGCATATGTTTCATTAAAAAGTGAAGTTTGACAAGACCACTTGGCTCCAATTCTAACATCACATTCTCCAGTCACATTTATTTTGATTGAAGTGTGGTATTTTCTCCCTTGATCTCCAAATATGTAGAGAGATACAGAGGAATATATAGATATAATATATGGGAACGGATGGGTGGGTGCGTCTGCACAGTAGAAACAGAGGCGTCCTTACTTTCCCCCAAATCAGTATTTGTTATCTTATTATTATTGTCCAATATTCATTCTCTTCTACAAATTATCCCATTTCTTTTGAAAATTGTAAATGTTCAATTTTTTCCTTCCAGATATATTTGGAGGGTGATAAGTCTTTAAAGTATTATGGGTCCCTAGAGCCTCTTCTGTTATAAATTTGAGGTGATAAACCACAGATATCCCAATAAATGATTATGGATAATATTCACTCACACGATTCCTGTTAGCCAGAGCTCTAAAAATCTGATCGCTGCCTTTCCTGATACTGCCTCCTGTTGTCTCACCTTCAAGCTCATTACTTTTCCCAAGATCCTAATAACTTCATGATATATTTATGTTACCTACAAAGATCCTAATATATGTTAATTTTGAAGGGAAAGAAGGAAACGATTGTTTATTTAAGTTATGAGTCTATGAAATTCAATATGTGTAAATGGCTTCAGTAACAGCATGAATTATTAAATTTTAACTTACATTGACATAAATTATTTTGTAATTACATCTTTTCATTTCTTATGACTAGTATTAAGTAAGTATCTGAGTTCTGAAGTTACAACAATATTATGATATTTTATATGCAAAGTGAAAAGCTCAGTAGATTTCCTTATTTGCAAAACAATCTGAATATGACATCATTTAAGGTATGAGTATGCATGGGGTACATTTGTAGAGGACATATTTTTTTATCTGTTTCACCATTTGTAGAAGACAATACCAACTTCAAAACATCATGAGTTAAAAAAAGATGATATCTATGAAAATGCTCATAAAATCCTTCAAAAATTATGCCCTCCAAATAAATAGAATTGCCAAAGAAATTCTACTGATAACCCAGGGTCAAATTTATACCCTTATGAAGAAGGAAAACGGGTCTGACATTTTAACTTAGGTCATGTAAAAGAATAAATCTAGATTTAAAGTCAATTTGACAACTTCTTGACAATGTTTTGATGAATTGTGTTTTTTTTTTTCATTAAATAGAAGAAGAAAAGACTTCAAATGATAGGATTTTTTTCAATTATGCAAATGCACAGAAGTTTGAGAAGTTATATCTCTTTATTATTTTGATATCTTATAAAAATTTATTCAGTAACTGGGACTGAAGAGATAGTACAGTGGGTAGGGTGTTTGTCTTGCACATGGCCAACCCGGGTTTGATTCCCAGCATCTCATATGGTGCCCTGAGCACTGCCAGGAGTAATTACTGAGCGCAAAGCCAGGAGTAACCCCTGTGCATTGATGGGTGTGACTCAAAAAGCAAAAAAAAAAAAAAAAATTCAGTAACTACTATGATAGTATCACTGTCACTGTCTCTATCCTCCCGTTGTTCATCGATTTGCTCAAGCGGGCCCAGTAATGTCTCCACTTTGAGACTTGATACTGTGTTTGGCATATCAAATACATCATGGGCAGCTTGCCAGACTTTGCCGTGTGGGTGAGATACTCTCGGTAGGTTGTCAGGCTCGCCAAGAGGGGTGGAGGAATCGAACTGGGGTCGGCTATGTTGGCTGCTTGCAAGGTGAATGCCTACCCGCTGTTCTATTGTTTACTTGTAAAAAATGAGTATATGAGAATAAAAATTGCACTTCTATAATAGAGCCATTCATTCTAAAGAAATATTGAACTACCTATTCAGTCTTCTAAAGAAAAAAACTGGTAAGACTCTTAATGTTTATAGATTATTAGAAATAGAAAATAGGGGCTGGACTGATAATACAGCGGGTAGGGTGTTTGCCTTGCACATGGCCGACCCAGGTTCGATTCCCAGCATCCCGTATGGTCCCCTGAGCACCACCAGGAGCAATTCCTGAGTGCAAAGCCAGGAGGTAACCTCTGTGCATTGCCAGGTGTGACCCAAAATGCAAAAAAAGAAATAGAAAATATTTAAACAAAAAATAGAAATAGAAAATATTTAAACAAAAAAATTTTTAAGAACAACCCAATGACCTATCCAAGTTACTTGGACTAATTTTTAAATACAAGAATATTTTAAAGTATCCCACCAATCTCTGATATGTTAAATTACAATTTTTTGAGTAGAAAAACAAAGTTACATTCATCAAGGCATGTCCCTGTAATTCTCATGAACATCAAAATTTGAGAACTATGGCTTATAAACCTGTGATGGACTATAACTGAACAGACTATTTGATGCTGGGAGAGTTATTCACTATATAAATTAATAAAATATTATTAATAGCACAATGTATAGTGTCTTCTTCCTTCTTTCTTAATACAGACTTACTCCTGGCTCTGTGCTCAGTGATCACTCTTGGTAGAGTTCTAATGATTGAATCCAGGTCAGCACCTGATTCACTGTATTCTCTCTATGGCCTGTGACTTTGATTCTAGAATTTAATTTATAGCTCATAACTTCTACACAATACTCAAGAGGCAACTGAAGAAATTCATCCTACCTGTAACTCTTCAAACTCTCAGATATTATACAAAAAGTTATTCCTAAATAATAAACTGATCTATTCCTAAATAATAAACAAATTACCAGAATTACCAGCCTAGTCTGTAAACTTTGATTTCCTCCATTATTTGACAGAATTTCAGTTTTCATACAAAGGAACCATAGTTCTATTGATGGAAAAAACTATGATTATTAAAGGTAAAGGTAAAGGTAAAGGTAAAGGCCCTCCCGTTGATCGTCGATTTGCTCGAGCGGGCCCAGTAACGTCTCCGTTGGAGACTTTGTTGTTACTGTGTCTAGCATATTGAATACTCTCGGTAGCTTGCCAGGCTCTCCGAGAGGGGCGGAGGAATCGAACTCAGGTCGGCCAAGTTGGCCGCTTGTAAGGCGAACGCCCTACCCTCTGTGCTATTCACTCCAGCCCATGATTATTAAAGTGTTGGATAAATAATTTTACTAAATGAGAGCATAAATCTTTACTCCTGATTTGTCTCAAATTTCTTAAAAATCACTAGGACAGGGGCTGGAGTGATAGCACAGCCGGTAGGGTGTTTGCCTTTCATGCGGCCAACCCCAGTTCGATTCCCAGCATCCCATATGGTCCGATGAGCACTGCCAGGAGTAATTCCTGAGTGCAGAGCCAGGAGTAACCCCTGTGCATTGCTGGGTGACCCAAAACAAATCACTAGGACAAGAAAGATAGTCCAGGAGTTGTATGTGGCTGAATCCAGTTTATCTTCAGCACCATGTGGTTCACTGAGCATCTCTCTTGACACAGACCTGGGAGTAGTACCTGAGTACTGTCGGTGTGGCCATATCTCTTCACCTGACCAAATTTCTTCCTTAACAATATTAGCAATCGTGGATTACTTGTGGAATAGTCTTGTAAAATTTAACCAATGGAATACCGACTGGTCCAGCCTTTTTGAAAAACAATATGAAAATTCCTCCAAAAATTAGAAATTGAGCTCCCATAGGACCCAGCAATATAACTTCTGGGAATATATCCTGGAGATACTAAAAATATGTTTGGGTTGGAGCAATAGCACAGCGGGTAGGGTATTTGCCTTGCACACGGCTGACCTGGGTTTGATTCCTTTACCCCTCTTGGAGAACCCGGCAAGCTACCGAGAGTATCTCACCCGCATGGCAAAGCCTGGCAAGCTAGCCATGATGTATTCAATATGCCAAACACAGTAACAAGTCTTAAATGGAGACGTTGCTGGGCCCACTCGAGCAAATCAATGAACAGCGGGGGGGGGGGGGGAGGGGACAGTATTTGTTTTTTGTTTGTATTTATTTTTTATTGAATTGGTGTGTCACTGTGAAATACATTTACAAAGATTTCATAATTGAGTTTCAGTCATACAATGTTCCAACACTCATCCCTCTACCAGTGTACATTTCCCACCACCAATACCACCCCCCACCCTGTAACCCTTCTACCACTACCTCCCTCTTGAAGACTGCCTCAATGGCAGGCACTTTCTCTCCCTCCCTCCGTCTCCTGCCTGCCCACCCTCTCTCCTTCTCCCACCCTCCCACTCTTCCTCCATCTCCCTCTCCCTCTCCTCTTCGGCATTATAATTTGCAATACAGATACTGAGAGGCCATCATATTTGGTCCTTTGCCCACTTTCAGCACACATCTTCGATTCAGAGTGATGCCATCTAACCATTATTGTCATAATGGTCCCTTCTCTGTCCCAACTGTCCTCTCCCCAAGCCCTTGAGGCAGGCTTCCAACCATGGACCATTAGTCCTAATCCTTGTTTCTACTGTCCTGGGATATTAATCTCTTACTATGTTCACACAAGTTTTCTTGAGTATATGCTTCATGAACACTTTAACCAATAGAGTATAAAATAGACTGATCTTGAAGGTGGAAAGTGAGTTTATCACCTTCCCTTGTGCAATTCATCCAAGTTGGTTCCATTTACATGGCATATTTTTTAATTTAAATGTGACTCAGAAAGCCAACACTGAATCCATTAGAACCTACTTAATATAATATTGTCACCAATAATTTCTATTCTCTCTTCTCATGCTCTGTTTATTTAAATATAAGCCTTATATTGTCTCATCCTTTAAGCATGTCATTTTCCCTCCATAAGAGACATATCTCTTAAGAGCTGGAGTGACAGCACAGCGGGTAGGGCGTCTGCCTTGCATGCTGCCGACTGGGATTCAATTCCTCCATCCCTCTCAGAGAGCCCGGCAATCTACCGAGAGTATACGACCTACATGGCAGAGCCTGTCAAGCTCCCCATGGCATATTCGATATGCCAAAAACAGTAACAACAAGTTGCACAATGGAGACATTACTGGTGCCCGCTCGAGCAAATCGATGAATAACGGGAAGACAGTGCTACAGTGCTTCTCGTGCTGTTTATTTAAATATCTTCTTATACTGTCTGTAAGCATGTCATTTTTCCTCCATAGGGGACATTATGTTTATCATGTAATTTAATCATTGTGCTAGATGTTCTCTATTAACCAAATTGTCTTTTTTCTAAAATATAAACACGTTATCAGATACAAAAAGTTATTTTTAATAAGTGAAAAATAATGAGGTAATACTATTTACCTGCTTTCTATACAATTTATATAAAGTTTTAATAAAACTAAGCAGTTCATAATGCTCATGATGATTTTTTCTTCTTTTGCTTTTTGGGTCACACGCAGGAATGCACAGGGGTTACTCCTGGCTTTGTGCTCAGGAATCACCCCTGGCGGTGCTTAGGGGACCATATGGGACGCTGGGAATCGAACCAGGGCTGGCCATGTTGGCTGCGTGCAAGGCAAACGCCCTACCCGTTGTGCTATTGCTCCAGCCCCACATGATGTATTTTTAAAATCATACTTATAGATCAGGACTGGAGTGATAGCACAGCGCGTAGGGAGTTTGCCTTGCACGCGGCCGACTCAGGTTCGATTCCTTCATCCCTCTCAGAGAGCCCGGCAAGTTACCGAGAGTATCCCACCCGCATGGCAGAGCCTGGCAAGCTCCCCGTGGTGTAGATATGCCAAAAACAGTAAAAACAAGTCTCACAATGGAGACATTATTGGTGCCTGCTCGAACAAATTGATGAACAATGGGATGACAGTACTACAGTGCTACTTACAGATCAAAGTCTAGTTGGTCTATTTAATCAGTTAGAAGAGTACCATAATTCACCTTTACCAAATATACTACTAGAAAAATAATAGTTAAATTAAAATATGTATGGAAAAATGAGAACCAAAAAAGTGAGAATAAAACCATAGAAATTTAAGTAAATAATACATTTTACTTTTGGCTTTTGGGCCATATCCAGCTGTGCTCAGGATTTACAGGATCACTACTGGAGATGCACAGGCATTTGAGGCAGTGCCAGAGATCTAACCAGGGTTGGCTACATACAAGGCAAGTGCCTTAACTCCTATACTATATCTCCTCTTCTACCCCCAAAATAACTCCCTTTTGAAAAATGTAAGGCACTGTGAGTTACAATACTATTAATAATAGAGTCCCACTCAGGGTCTTCTCTAATCACCCCCTCTCTCACCCCTACCTCAGTCCTTGGTAAATTTAGTTCTATAAGTCAGCTAGAAGAAAAGGGACAGATAAAGAATAACCTCTCTCATATGTGGGATATAAAGAAACATGGTATGGAAATAGAGAATCGTCAAAGACAACAGAACCTGAAAATAATTCTAATGAAAGTTTCTAGATAATCAGAATCAGGTTAAGAACAATCTTCTGTGATTACATTTTATGATCAAAGTAAAAGTTATAAAAGATTAGATTTAAAAACTAATGAAAAGAGACATTCAATTATATAATAATATTTAATAATTTCTATTTAGAAATACTTGTATATAAATGACATCTTGGTATATGTTTCTGTATATATATCCTTTCTGCATATGGATAAGCATGAAAATAAAGTGTTTTAACATCACTCAATAATAGCTTTTGGGATAAGTTCACTTACAATTATTGAAATAAATTTATCCTTTATACTCTAAACTAAGTTTCTGAGAGCACTGTAATTTTAAAAATTTATTTTAGAAATTAGTAAAATTTTCAGATATAGTTCAAGGACTATTATATTCTAGTTGAAAAATTCACCAAGTTTGGTGCTTCTTATAAGCTTCATGTGTTTATCCATGCATCAGATCAACTTAACACAACTTCAAACCAGAGAGGTACATGCCCCTTGATCTCATTATTAATGTGTTCATCACTATCATTTTACTGCCCATTTGATGAAAACTAAAGGTGAAGAAAACAAGTTATTGGGGACGGAGTGATAGTATAGTGGGGGAGGACTTTGCCTTGCACACAGCTGACCCAGGTTTGATTACGGGCATCCTATATGGTCTGCTGAGCACTTCCAGGACTAATTCCTGAGTGCAGAGCCAGGAATAACCCCTGAGCATCACTGGGTGTGAGAAAGAAAAGAAGAAAGAGAAAGAAAGAGAGAAAGAGAAGAAGGAAAAGAAAGAAAGAAAGAAAGAGAGAGAGAGAGAAAGGAGGAAAGAAAGATGAAAGAGAGAAAAGAAAAGAAAAAATAAAAGAAAAGAAAAGAAAGGAAAAGAAAAAGAAAGGAGAAAACAAGTCCTTTCTACATTTTTTCTAGTTACCTCACAAAATTTATCTTCTGTCTATTGTACTCCAGTGCAAGGAGTTGCGAGGTCTTTTGGCAATCATGTCTACCATCAGTTTGGAAGTTCAGAACTTTTGATTATTTCAGATAGGATATCTGGGAATGAGAAATAGCATATAGTGTGACTAAGAAAATCTTTATTCTGATTTGTGGTGGTTCTTCAAATACTGCTTGACTGCTAACCCAACTAGGTGGGTTTATAACCCCCCCATTTGCATTTTTAAGAGTTTTTAAGTATATCTGCTGCTGTTGCATAGGAATCACAATTGAATTACAACATCTATGCATAAATCAGTCTCTAAATTTTATGTTTACTTTCATGTCCATTAAGTTATGATAAAATATCACTAGTTAGTCTATAGAAAAGATTAGACAAAATATTATGCATTACCTTAAAATCAATGATTTCATATAAACTACTTCAAAATATAAATATGCAAATAGATAAAATATATGAAATTATACAGTATTAGAAAGATAAATCTTTATTAAATGAGAAAAAAACTGTTTTTGCATAGTAAGTCTCTCCTTGACAATAAAATACCCTCTGTTCCATTATTTCAAGAATATATGAACATTCTCCCCAGTCTTTGTAGAGACCAGAGTAGTATCTCCAAATGACAACTTTATCAAGATTCATCCTGAAACTTTTTATATATTCCATCCTTTCTTAGTTCACTGGCATTAACTTTGCTTATGAATTTCATTTTCTAGGACACTGTCAGTTCCAGGTGCTAGGATGTCTGCCCAGAATTCTGGAAGATAACCCTGAAATATAGGATAGGTATTAGATGGAGTTTGGGGAAAATCTAGTCTTGGAAAAACATATTAAAAAGATCTTACTGTTCTCATGTAAAACACTGTTTTTAGGCATTAAGGCAAAGCACAGTGTAGGTTAAGGGAGCTGAAGGAACTAGAACATGAATTAGTTAACCATTGCTTCCCCAACTCATATACAGTACACCTGAAGCCAGGTGTCCAGGAAGCTCTCAGCCTCTGAAGATTACACATCATGATGGTGACACAATCAGACAGAAGGAAATGTGTGCTGCACCTACTAACACATTTACTGCCTGCCCCCCCCCAGCCCCAAGCCCCCAATCCCCCAGGTAAATAGGCTTGTGATTAGGCAATGTTTTATGAACCTTGTGCACTCTCTTATGGAGCTAAATGGGGAGAAAATTCTGTAGTCATTCTGGTATGCTCAAATTCAGCCTTGGATACTTTAGAAAACTGTTTCTTGAAATACTTCAACTTAATATGTTTCTAAGTTTTGACTTATCCATGTTTATAATAAATAGGCTAGTTTTTACAGTAGGAAATCCTGTGCATTGTACTCTTCCAGGCATATAGGAATTTGTCTTTAAATAACAACAACAAAGTGAGAAGTATCATCAATTTTATCTCTGGGAATATGGAGGGAGATTGGCAATTAATTGGCACAGAGTATCAGCACAATTTTCTCTCTTAATTCTGCTTCAGTCAGTATATTGCCAGGACATCATAAAGTCATCTCCAGGTTAAGAGTTGGTCTTTATTTGAGATCTTTTCAGATCAAAAGCTAACCCAAGGTGACCATACAGAGCATGTTGGTATGTTTGAAGTTTCACGTTAAACCCGTAAGAACATTTTTGAATGCCAAATACAGTTCTACAGCAATGTGCTATTTCCTGATTATCCCCATATCCTAAACTATTTCTTCTAAAATCCATTTACTTGAATATCATTTGGGGATACTCCCTTATACTGGAAATATTCACTATTTCTAAAATAAGAAAAGTAGGTAGTCTATTTCATTCACCCATTCATTCAGAGGCATAGTGCTGAACTCTGGAAAAGCTAAATTCACTCAAAGCTCTTTCCTCTTTTTTTGTGCCTAAAAGGGTTACACTCTATTATGGCAAAAGTTAAACAATATGCAAATAAAAAATAATATATGTGTATTTTGGAATTATTTTCATCTACATTTCTATATTGAAATTACTGGAGTTTACCAAAGGGTTAATAGTAATACAGCTGTCTCTCTCCAAAGTCATATGTGTCAATAGTTAATTCTTGATTATTATATATCTCTATATAATATATCCTTAAATGGCAAGGCCGTGTTACTATCACAAGAAAATTCAGAAGTTAAAAAAAGATTTGATAGAAGTATCTCTAGGAGATGGTTCAGGGAACTACAACACATGCTTTCATGTAGAGGCCCTTCAATCCTACAAGTATCTCCTGGAGCAATGCTAGCACATCAAGCTAAGGCTAGACCCTGAGTACTGCCAGGCTTGGCCTCCAAATAAAAACAGACAAATAGGCAAAAAATCTAGGATGGGATTTCACAGAAATTATGTCAATCACAGATTATTTGTTTGTGAATAATACATGCAGAATCTAGTCAACAGCAATGGGTCTTAGTGAAGTACACTGGAAAATACTGGCAGAACTTATACTGCATAGTCTCATGTCATATTTTTGCCCTGCATAGTTTGTAAAGTTCAGTAAACATTCCGCTCTCATTTATTTTTATAAGTGAGTTACTGCTATTGATGTTTTAACATCGTATATTTACCTTTGAATTCCTCAGTATATACATTGTGATGAGCTACAAATGCTACCAAAACCCACAAAAGACATATGTTCTATTTCAGGAGCTGATGTTACAAAGACATGTTCCTGCACATTTATTTAGTGAAGTAAGGAATTTCAGCAAGAAACAAAGCTTTCTGTTTTAGGAGTTTTATAACTATGTTTTTTTTAATGCAACAAAACAATATTCCAATCTCTTAAAAGGCTTCATCCCAGCCATACTATTCTTCTTCGGAAAGGCAACAGGCCTAGATGCGGAATGAGCACATGTGCCAGACATTAGCAGCAAGAGATGACCTGCAGAGGCGCAAGGCGCAGGGAAATTCATTGATCTTACAGCAGGAAATAATGAGGTGGCATCACAAGCACTTGGGCAGGGTCACTTTGCCAAGAAGCATTAGGCTGCCTTTTTATGTAAGATTTGATTTTATTGCTATTTCTAGAGAACTTGAGAGCATTGTGTCAATAAAATGCAAACATACATTTATTTAAACAAAATGATCACATCTACGTGTTGAAAAATAAGAGAGGCAGTCTGGGGAGCAGAGCTCAGATTGATCAGTTTCTCATATGCAAGGCTCTACTCTGTCATTCTCTTGGAATGAGGGGAATTTTTCATAAAAATCCAATACTTTGTATGCATATTCAAACATTACCACTGAAAATTGCAATCTTAGAGCAACTTGCTGATGACAAGAAACCTGGCCTATAGATATGTCTTAGTTACCACTGGGGTTTATAAGTTTATATTTAAAAGTGTATGCATGTATATAATGCACAAATTCTAAGTAGATATCTTGAAGACAATGGAGTTATTAAGCTCTTAGTAGAGGTAGTAAGGAAATATTTTAATTTTTCACTCCCCTAACTAAAACTGGTAATAACATATGTTATTACTTCCAGGAAACTTAATTTTACCCATAATATCCAGGACAAACTAATATCTGATCATTTAGGATGAAATGAAACTGGATGATGTGGCAGTACAGAAAAGTACAAATTTCATTGTGATCATTTATAGATTGTATACAACTAACTACACAATATATACTTAATCAATTTTAATTAACATATACATGTCTGAACCTCTCCAATATGTTCCTTACCATCCTAGAGCTTCTTCTTTACCAGCTTTTGTGGAGGGTGGTATTTGCCTTTTAAAAACTTCTATTTTATTATCTGCAGAGGCAGGAGGAGGGTTGGGATGTGGGGGGGGGGGTTCCTGGGGATATTGGTGGTAGAGAATGTGCACTGGTGAAGGGATGGATATTCAATCACTGCACTACTGAAATTCAAACATGAAAGCTTTGTAACTTTATATCATGGTGATTCAATAAACAAATAAATTCTTCTATTAAAGGTGGCTACACTTCCTAAAGCTTGATAGCATCTGCATCCATGAAATGTGAATATAATTCAGGACATTACTACAGCTTCTAAATTCTGATTTCCTCCTTGCATGGCCATTATGTGCTGCCCATTTCTGGATACTGAGTGTTCAGCAGAGAATACAGCATGTCACACCCTTTTGTTCCACCTAGTTTACTAGCTTCTCTGACCAGTGAGCACCAAACAGTTCATGGTATGTGTCTGCACACACCACCCCTGTCAGTTTCACAATTCTTTGTTTTCAGAATTTTAGTCTTAGGGTGACTATTTAAAGGAGAATAAAAGCATCTTTCACTTAAATAGATGTTTGCTTTGCACATGGCTGATGGGGATTCAATCCACAGAAACGTGTATGGTGCCCAAACATACCAGTAGTCATCCCTGAGCACAGAGCCAGGGGTAAACCCTGAGCACTGCTGAGCATGACCCCAAAACAAACTAAACATATAAATGCTGTTTACATAATTTTTTAGCAAAGATTTGATAGATACAGATACTACATTAGAATATTAAATGTCCTTCCCAAGGTCATAAATGCTAGATGTGAGAGCCAAACTTATTTTCCTTTTCTGTACTATATGATAAAATACCTATTATCTTAAAATCAATATACATTGTGACTTCCATATAAAATTCATGCTGGTTATATTAAGATAGTGAAACTATTTTAATTCCTGGGAACAATATTATGGCACTGGAAAATTGTGAGAATAACATGATGATTTTGATCAAAGCTCCCCCAGAATGGCAGAGTATGACTGGATACTGGATCCCCAGCTACTAAGAAATTTCAGCTCTAAATCAGGGTTGAATCATTACTAGTCCATCGTGGGCTCCCACAGACCACAGTAATTAGCTTACCTGAAAAAAAAAAACTGAAGAAGCATCAATACTGACTTCAAAACTCAAAGGAAACAATTAACAATGACCTTCATGGTGGAATGCGGAACACAACCCAGGGGCCCTAATCATATTATCAATTCCTTAAGGATATTTTCTTCTAAGAATTTGAAACATTTGCAAAGATTTCACTGCATAAGGTTTTATTTTAGTCTGATGTTAAACTCTTTTCTCATTTTCTTCCTGCAAAATCTGGCTCACAAATGACTCTTGACTTTAATTAACTTCTTCCATAACTTTTTCTTATATAAATTGCTGAATCTGTCTAATTACTCCCGGGTGGGGGTGGGGGGAGGTGGGGAAGGAGACATGTGGACCCATGATAGCACAGACATGCTTTAAAAAAATTTAAAGGTGAACTTGAAATATTAATGAGCAGTTTTTCTAAACTCCAGATTCTAGATCAAGTTATCCATGTCAGTTTTGCCTGGTTGTTTATTATATATCTCAAACTTCAATTTTCTCTGAACTGTAGCAACCAGCATGATCTTCTTGAAAATGACAGTCAGTGTGTGAAGGAGATACTATAAGGGTTAAGGGGTTTGACTTTTGCATGCAGTCGACCCAAGTTCAATCCTGAGCACTACTTGGTGCCCCAAGCACTGCTGGGTATCGCCCTGGAAAGCCTTGCACACACCCCAGATATCCTGGTAAAACTAGCACTGCAGAGTTCAAATGGAACTGCAGCCCCTGGCCCTCACATTTACCTGCCAGACCAACCCTCCTGAAAACATGATAAATCGTCAAATCATGATGCTTTTTTTTCCTCAAAATTATGCACAACTGCTTCCTTTCTCTCTCAGAATAAACTCATAGTCATCAGAAAGACTCATGTCCCACTTGATGTGTGTGCTGCCCTTGCTGCCTCCTTCACCATCATACACTGGTTTCAATGTAGTGCCTCCAATCAGCCAGGCACCCAGTTATTTCTGGGCTATGTAAACAGTCTTTGCAATAACCAGATAATCACATGTACCTATACCTGCTCAGTGAGGCTGATTTTCCTTACATTCTCAATTAACATTGTATCTCTGTCCCAAGCCCGGCAAGCTCTCGGAGAGCCCAGCAAGCTACCGAGAGTATTCAATATGCCAGACACAGTAACAACAAAGTCTCCAATGGAGACGTTACTGGGCCCCCTCGAGCAAATCGATGATCAACGGGAGGGCCTTTACTACTTTTACTCTGTCCCAAGATACTCAACTGCACTTTCCTGCTGCACTTCTCTCTGTTACAATTAGCATAGTATCATATACTGTATCCATTGCCTTAACTTAGTTGGCCATTGTTGTCTCTGCCTTCCTTAGTATGAAGGACAAGTTTTAAGTGTGTTTTGTTCACACTCTACTTGTAGCTGAAGTGCATAATGCAATTTTGAGTTAATTAATGCAAGAATAATATGCATAATATGCTTTCAATAACAATATTGCAAGCCATAGTGCCTTAGAAGAAAAAGGGAAAAGGAAAAAGTGCCTGCTATCGAGGCCAGCCAGGGGGGTAGGAGGGAAACTGGGGACATCAGTGAAGAGAAGGAGACAATGGTGAAGAAATTAGTTTTGGGATATTGTATGCCTGAAACTCAATCATGAATAACTCTGTAACTTGGTAATTCACAGTGATTCAATATTTTTTAAAAAATATTTAAATGAGTAAAGAATAAACAGGTAACGACTAGAATTTCACTTTGAAAAGTAAGGAAAAGACAGGAAAGGGCCAAATTTTTCCCTGACTCTTTGGGAATAGCAAGGGGCCTATCAAGTTAAATAATGGATTTGGAATTCTTACAGTAAACACTGGTTCTGGATATGATGGGTATATCAAAAGAGTTAGGCAATAAATTTACCCTGGGTGAGTATAATAACACAGCTCCTGGACGCACGACATCTTATTATCTCATTCTTACTTTGGACAACCTGGCAGGCTACCGAATGTAATCCGCCCACACGGCAGAGTCTGGCAAACTCCCTGTGGCGTACCCAATATGCAAAATATCAGTAACAGTTATGTATCTCATTCTCCTAACCCTGAAAGAGCCTTGAATATGGCACTTTTTAAAATCTCAGGGCTAGGACAAAGGAGACGTTACTGGTGCCTGCTCGAGGCAATTGACGAAGAACAGGATGATCGTGATCATGAGTATAATAGTGTACGGGGGGACAAAATTCTCCCCATCACTCGGAGATTTTCTCTGTCTGATGCAGCAAAAAAATATGCATCAAGTTAGCAGGAGAAAAAAGTTTAAGTATATGCATGGTTGTAAAATGAAAGACAGGGAAGGTTTACGTCATAAGGAGTGGGAGTTGAGACTTGGAGCATCAAGGGTAGAAGATTTCTACATGTTGAGTTGATAATTTCATGTAACCAAACAAGATGCTCTAGAATTTTGCCTGGTCTTAAGAAACTTTTGTCTGTTTTAGAAGTTATTGCAGAGCTAACCCTAAATCTGTATAGTCTTTAGCCATTTCTCACAAGATCCAAAGTTAAGGATTTCACCTGGCCTGTATATATAGTATGGCATGTGCATGAAAAAACCTGTCCATACTCCCCGGCCTCCTCCAGGTCTTTACTACAGTTAGTTATTCTATGGTGATATATTTTTACACTTCATTAGTCAATTTTCATAAGCCATTTAAAAGCTTTTCTCATCTTTGTCCTTTTATTCTCCCGCCCATAATTATATCACATTTTACTCTAAGCTTGTATGTTTCTCAGTCCTGGATCCATATGTAGATAACATCACTTCTCTATCCCTCGACTCTAGGGGTACAGGAAATGGCTCTGAAGCAAGAGCATTTGCTGGACAAGTATGGGGTGGTGAGTTTGCTGTGGTACCTCTGCTGCAAATGTCAAGTGTAATCCTGGCAGCTTTGCTGTTGGAGTTACACCTCATAGCTCTACTGTCTGTGATCCCCAGGAACACAAGCCATCACAGTTGCACAGCAACCTGATGTGAGTGAGCCTCATAAGTGAAGGCACAAGCCTCTCTGGGCTTAATAACCAAAAAGAAGCACGAGCACTGGGGAAGGAGTATAACCTACAAAACACATGTACGGGCACCAAAGAGAACCCCAAGGGACACTACAGCCAGAGTGTGTGTGAGCACCACAACTAAAGAGTACAATACTCTATAAGCACACATGCAAACTACAACTAATGAGTGGAATCAGCAGTGCACCCTGTGACTGAGAGTGTGGTAGTGTGGCAACTGAATGGACAACCCAGGGTGAACACAAGAAAAGTTGTGAGTAGCATGACCAAGTGTGTATGTAATCCTCACTCATCACAGTCACATCAACAGACAGAAGGGAAGGAGAAAATAAATATATATCTAAGATTCACATTACAAGATTAGTAAATGATGATACTTCATATAGCCAAGGGTCAGACCTACAGATTTCTGGGGGAAGTCACTCTTTACCCTTCTACTTCAAAAAGAAAATATCTGCTTTGATCTTGACCTGTGTTAACTGTCTTAGCAGTTCCAAAAGGGACGTTATCCCTTCTAAGAAACAGAATATCATGTCAAGTGAGAAAAAAAATTCAGTGGATAAAGTTATCACTTCACTAACCTTGGAATTTATCATTTGTGTTGAGCTCACTTCTGCTATTAAGTACAACACTCATAGCTGTCACCTGCCTGAATAGTTAACAGGAACAAAAAATGAACTTGTCAGCTGCAGTGTCACACTGTTTCTTTGTACCTGAGAAAGTCCTGATGCTGAGTTTTGAAAATCAGCAACAAAGAATATTTTGCTGCCGTTTGGTATTTTATGCTTAATTAAATAATTAATTTTTTATAAAATAAAAAATTTTTTTCAACATAAGAACATTTACTCTAATAAATTTATATACATATTTAGTGGCATCATACCTTCTTATACCCTTCTCATACCATCATACCTTCTCATACATTTCTCGTATCTTCTTATGAAAATTCTTTTCCTTCTGCATTTTTTTTCTGGGATGGGAACTTCAATGTAAATGAGAAGAAAAGTTGAGTCTGTACTTGCTGTTTTTTGAACCAAATCATCAGTGTTCAGGGCTTAAGTCCTTCATTCAGAGATCACTTCTTGAAGTGCTCAGGGGACCACATGAAGTCCTGGGGACGTTTACCACTGTACTATATCTCCAGGTCTGAGTCTGAGTCTGTTGGACACAACCTCCTGCTATTAAAGTCACAATGTTTCATTTATTTATTTTTATTGAATCACTGTGAGATAGAACCTTACAAAACTGTTTATAAGTAAGTTTCAGTCATACAGTCTTCCAACACTCATCCCTCCACCAGTGTACATTTACCAGAACTAGTGCCCCTAATTTTCCTACTATCATCCCCAACCCAACACCCAGCCTGCCTCTGTATCAGGCACCTCTCTCCTGTTCCACCCCCTCCTCTTCTTTTGAGCATCATGTTTTGCAATACAGATACTGAAAGATTGTCCTGTTTATCCCTTTACCTACTTTTAAGACTCAGTTCTTATTCAGCACGATCATTCCAACTATTATTGTCATACTTGTCCCTTCTTTGTATTACCTACCCCACAACCCACACATAGTTGTGGTAGGTTACAACTACTGGCCAGTTCTAGGCCCTATTTTACTTGGCCTTGGATATTAGTTTTCTACTATATAGTTTTATACACCACAAATGAATGCAGTCATTCTATATCTGACCCTCTTTTTCTGATTCATTTCACTTAGCATGATACTCTCCATGTCCATTCATTTATAAGCAATTTTCAGGATTTCTTTTTCCTAACTTCTGCATGGTATTCCACTTTGTAGATGTACCATGTTACATTATCCATTTGAAGTGACAATGTTTCTGTCATGCAGACTCTCCACATAGAGCTAACTATGAACTTTCAGGACTTTCTAAAACTAATTTGCTTGGTTTTAAAAAGCAGATGAATTACTGATAAAAGAAAACAAAATCTGGGTTAACCCTAAACTCTAGGTTAGGAAGAATATGAGCAATTGACACAAATCAGCTACGGCGTCCAATATATGTAATACTAAACACAAATATAAGTACAACACATACATGCTCACATATATAACACCCCATCTTGTTTGTAGTTGAAATAGAAGACCAAAAAACACAAGAAAAACACAAGCAGATTTACAGAAGCAAAATCTATAATGTTCTCCAACATGGAGTTAAACTAAAATGTTAAAGTACTACTTTCTAGAAACATGGAAGCAAAAAAGAATTCTGAGTATTCAGCAAAAGAAGAAACAGGAAGAGATGTGGGTTTATCTTTTTTAAAAAAAACCCTTAGAGACATAAATCATATAAAAAATTTATCTTTGAAGAAACTTCCAGATGTGAGATTACATAACTTTTAGAGCTTGAACGTGTCAATTTCCTTTAGTCTAGGAATTTGTCCTTGTAGATGGGAACACTCCACTCTGCGGATGTGCAGGGGTACCTGAACAAGCAGGATTGGATCACCAAGGTCTTAATTTCCATCTAGTGTTTTATTCCAGTAATCAAAACTAGAGATTATCTACTGCACTCCAGTCTCTGTGGAGAATTACAGAATTTGCTTAAGGGTTGAAAGATAAACTTTCACTGTCTCATTTGACAGATGAGTTAGCAGATACTTATAAATACTTTGCTTCATTCAAAACCCAGGCCAAATAGAATATATCTGTTTGCCACATGATGTTTTATTTATAAAACAAATAATATTAAAAAAAATCAACATCCTCATTAATTCCTCGTTCAAGTACCGTCATGTATAGAAGCCTGCACTGAAGCAGACAGAAGATGAATAACTCTAAAGAAAACAAGAGTGGGATTCTATTCAGCTGTAGTAAAATACCTCGATCACACAGTTGAAGATACAGCTGGAAGAGAAGGAATATTGGTGGCACTTCTAACATGTGTCTCCAGGGACAAATGATTTCAACTTTTGCATTTATTCCTAAACCATTCACCATTTATGATGGTTATACTTTTGAAGGCCGCACTTTTATTTTGGCAGTGTGATGGAGGAGTGAGTAAAACACACAAAGTCCTTATTCTGTTCCAAGTGCCACCCTGGTTTTCTTTATGCTCTAGAGTGGAGCCAAGAGACTTCCAGACTGAACAGCTTATCTAAGTATCCACTAACAAGCCCTGCAAAAGATGGAGTTACACTGATTTAATTCAAGTCAGTAGGGATCTTCATAGATTTTTCAGGGAGCTTGACTTGGGGAATTTAATCATTGGAAAGAAAAAGCCTTCACAGGAAACAGAAAAAAGGGGATTCTGCAGAACTCTGAATAGTTCTCATTTCCATCTGTCTCATTTCTATCATTGTGAATATACAGATGACAGACATGCATGTAGGTCACTATAAATAGGAATCTGACACAAAAACACATGGGTGGGGGTTGGGTGGTAATGTATCTAGAAACTAAATAAAATCTATTTTAGAATCTGTAGAGGGGTCAGGGATAATAAGCCTTTTAAGTTGGGATGGACACTGGTTTCACTGTATCCACTGAAAGGAAATTGTGCTCACTTATATTGAGTACCAGAAAAGAAAAGCAGTAAGAACCAGCATTATTTTCAAATAGTAATGCATTCTATACACAAATTTATTTTTCATCAAAAAGTATTTATAACTCTTATAGCAATGGGCCTGTTTAAACATTTGTGATTTTCCTTTAAACTAAAAGCCTAAGAAGGAAAACTGAATAATCAAAGCAACACAAAGCAGTTAGGTTTGCCTTCAAATCCAAGAATAAGAGTTTTGCACATTCAGATGCAATCATTGAAGATAAAACATTTACTGATGATGAGACAAGAGAACATTGCCACAGATGTCAATGTTATTTATCACTACAGAGCTGAACTTCAGAATTGTGAATTCACAATCACAATGGCTATACCACTAATCAAGAGCAGTCTTATTTTTCTTAAACAAATTCATATTTTTCTTTAAAAATTTTGAAACTGAATGTTTCCTAAACACCTGGAGATTGATCTTCATATTCAAAGTACCATGGCAGCTGAAGATTTTTATCAACAGACCTAGTGCCTGGTGGCTGGCATTTGAAATCCTTGTGAGAGGATAAATGAAGGCAATTTTTGCAATGTGAACTATACGTAGTTATCTGTCATAATACTCACCAAATAATCTGCTGAAAAATAGCAAAGAGCTATTCATTACCTCAGAAATGTCATACAAAGAAAAAAATATGATACATATTACTTCTGCATGCAGTAGGATTTGGGGCCAGTCAAACTTACTCGCTCAGCCCTAACTAACCTTTGACTGGGTTCTTTAGAGGTATAAAAGAACAAGCAGTAGACATTACCCAAAATAAAAATTCCAGTGAGAAAGGAAAAATAATGTATAAAAATATTCCAGCGTAACAAACATAATAGTGATATATCTTTTTAAAATTAAATTAAAAAATTTATTTTATTTTCACATATCCACGCACTTTTACTTAAATAGTGCAATGGTATCCAATAAGAGTCTGAAGAGCGATATATCTCAGGACTCTCATCAAGAGACTATCCCTGCCATGAGATAATGATCATTTAGGATAATTTATATACTCTATTCACAATCTATATTTACAGTAAAATGGGAGCTGGTTTACCCCCTTTTTTTCTGAGGTTTTGTACTTTATTTCTCACCTATGTCAGCCCTTCCCTTCCTAAAATGTTTGTGCTTTAGTGAAGACACAAAAATAAATCCTAAAGTAATTATCATTTCATTATCCTCCTTTCCCTTCTTCCTTTTCCCCATCGACATCCCATGATGCACAGATTGAAGACCAACATATTTCTTTAAATCAGGATGTACTATGAAAGGTAGAGATTAATAGAGAACAAGTAATTCCAATCCAGAAGTTTTTCTCTCAAGAACCGAGTTTGAAATCCTTATTACTGGAAATGATTGCTCTTTAAAGCATTGTGGCAGTAAGTGGCACTATGAAATGATACAAGCCATAGGTATTTGATTTTGTCTAAAGAAGTGCTTCTGGGGCCTGGGTATAGAGCAGATATGCTTATACCCAGTCGACCCGGGTATAGAGCACTTATGTTACACATGGTCAGCCCACATTCAATCTTATGCATCTCAGATTGTCCTCTGGGCCTTCCAGGAGTTATTCCTGAACACAAATCCAAAACAGCCAGCTCAGAGCACCTACATGTGTGGTGTGACCAACAAACAAAAACTAAAACCCACCCCCCAAAAGTATGGATGACTCCAGTTATCAACAAATAAATGAAAATTTAAATTTTTTAGATTTTTTAGGTGATAACTGATAGAGTAACTTATCTAAGATGCTTTGAAACTGAGGCTACTCAGACCAGACAAAGTCAATATCATGTCACTGATCACCATTTAACAGAAAAACTAGAGTTTAAGAAGTTAACTCTACCTTTAATTATGACCTACCTAACAAGTGAATTCAGTCAGCTCTACTCTTTAGGTTTTCATAAACCCTAATCCTGAGTCATCTGAGATATCACTCATCTCTGATAATTGTGTACTTCATGTGGGAATGTGAGAACATATCCAGAATCAAAAATAATGCTTCCAAAAGGCAGTTCAGATAGAGAAGGACCACCAAGTAAAGGATGCTTGGAAGACCTGCTGAGGATGGGAGATGTGTACTGAAAGTGGGCTATAGACTGAACATGATGGCCACTTAATACCTGCATTGCAGATGACAGGCTGAAGCGATAGCACAGCGGGTAGGGCGTTTGCCTTGCACACAGCCCACTCGGCCAACCCGAGTTCGATTCCTCCGCCTCTCTTGGAGAGCCCAGCAAGCTACTGAGAGTATCTCACCTGCACGGCAAAACCTGGCAAGCTACTCGTGATATATTTGATATGCCAAACACAGTAACAACAAGTCTCACAATGAAGACATTATTGGGCCTGCTCGAACAAATCGATGAAAAATGGGAGGACAGTGACAGTGTAGTGCAGATGACAACACTCTAAATGAGAGAGAGAGTAAAAAGAGAATCTGCCTGCCACAGAGGTAGAGGTGGTGGGGTGGGGTGGGGGTGGGGGGCATGGAATGGGAGTGAGTGCGGGAAGGGATATTGGGAACACTGGTGGTGGAGAATGGGCACCAGTGGAGGAATGGGTACTCGATTATTGTATTACTGAAATGCAAGCATGAAAGTTTGTAAATCTGTAATTGTATCTCATGGTGATTCATTAAAAAATATAATGCTTTCAATCATAGTGTTACGTATTTTTCACAAGACAGTGAGATCACATTCTTATGTCAGTAGCACTGTAGCACTGTCCTCCCCTTGTTCATCGATTTGCTTGAGCAGGCACCAGTAATGTCTCCATCGTGAGACTTGTTACTGTTTTTGGCATATTGAATATGCCATGGGGAGCTTGCCAGGCTCTGTCTTGCGGGCAGGATACTCTCGGTAGGTTACCGGGCTCTCAGAGAGAGGCAGAGGAATTGAACGCGGGTTGGCTGCGTGCAAGGCAGACGTCCTACCTGCTCTGCTATGCCTCCAGACCTCTTATGTCAGTAAACACACAAATAATAATAAAAAAATAGCATTCTGAACATATTGTAGCCTGTCTCATTTTATAGCAATTGGGGAAAAATCGAAATGAAAACATTTCTTCTAATCTGACTCCATTTCCTAGTTCTAAAACAAATATAATGAATCAAAAGCTATTTCTCCCTGACTCATTTCTTTGACAGCAACAAATCATTGTACCACTGTACCACTGTCATCCCACTGTTCGTCAATTTACTCAAGCGGGCGCCAGTAATGTCTCTATTCCTCCCAACCCTGACATTTTAGCTGCCTCACCTTACTCATATTTCCCAATGACTGGAGGCTCTTTCAGGCTCAGGGGAATGACACCTGTTGTCCTTATTGTTTTTGGCATATCAAATATGGCACAAAGAGCTTGCCAGACTCTGCCTGTGCAGGTGGGTTACTCTCAGTAGCTTGCTGGGTTCTCCCAGAGGTATATATTTCTCTCTGTGATTTGTTGATATTGTCTGAAGCCCATCAAGCACACCATTACGGTGTGGTAATTATGGAAAATGGGTAGGGAGTGTCTTATGATGTCCAGGAATGTATTCACTCATGAGTGAGGCAAGGCCTGAGTGTGTGGAAAGCGACCTGGAGCGTGGCAGCAGTTGGGTAGTGGAGGTCAGCTGCCAAGGCTGGGTCCCTTGGGGCAGGGAGGGCTCTCACTCGCCCCACCCTGGGGCACCCTGAATGAAAGCCTGGCAGAGAGTCCGGACAGCTACAGATACACAAATAAAAGTGACAAGAGCAGAAGTAGCTTACTTGCAAAAGAAATATTAACAAACAAAAGTATAAATCAGGGGCTGGAGCAATAGCACAGCGGGTAGGGCATTTGCTTTGCACGCAGCCGACCCGGGTTCGAATCCCAGCATCCCATATGGTCCCCTGAGCACCTCCAGGGGTATTTACTGAGGGCTGAGCCTGGAGTAACCCCTCTGCATTGTCAGGTGTGACCCTAAAAGCAAAAAAATGTATAAATCAAAATATTGTGTAGCCAGTTGGTAAATTAGGAAGAATAAAATGGTGCTTGATGCAACAAAATCTAGGAAGACTAGAACCTTTAATGATAAAAGAGAGAAACTTTAAACAAATTAACATACCAAGTGAAGACATCAGAACAATCTGGTAAAAGCAGAGGGAAGGTACTAGGGCACACTGGGAAATAATGTGGGAGTTAATTTCAGACATGCTAGATGCACAGGATTAGACTTATTACATTCAAAGCTCTGTACAGGATTAAACTTAATTCATTCAAGTCCACCAATTCTTTATATTGTCTTTTGCCATGAGTTACTGAACTTGTTGGGAAGTGAAAGTGAAAAAAGGGAGTTAACAAATGAATATAAAAACTGTTTTGAAATAGTCACCAAACGCAAATTTCTGGACTTAATTCATGCAGTATCAAAATAAAATACTTTTTCATCAACTTGCCAAAAAAAACCTTGTTTTTATCAAACTTTGTTTCAGTTTTCAAACTGAGTTTATACAATAATATGTATATGTAAAGGTAAAGGTAAAGGCCCTCCCGTTGATCGTCGATTTGCTCGAGCGGGCCCAGTAACGTCTCCATTGGAGACTTTGTTGTTACTGTGTCTGGCATATCGAATACTCTCGGTAGCTTGCCGGGCTCTCCGAGAGGGGCGGAGGAATCGAACTCGGGTCGGCCATGTTGGCCGCGTGTAAGGCGAACGCCCTACCCACTATGCTAGTGGCATAATGCGATTTAAAGTAGTTTCTATGTTATTATTTTATACTCGCGACACTACTGCACCACCCTACCACCTGTCTCAGTGATCTTCCACCATGGTCTTAAGGTTCTTTCTACAGAGCCTTCTGCTCTGTAGCTTCAGCTCACCTTCTCTTGGCATCATCTCAGGGTTTCTGTTTGTTTCCATTGGGAATTTTAGTTTCCCTTATGCTGTTTATTTTAAAGTATATTCCAAATTTATTATTGCTCTCTCTAATCAGCGAATTACTAGCTTGACGCAGAAAAAGAACACCATCAATGTTATTCAAGCTTTTTGTACCACTGAACTATCTATCCTGAAACCTGGGCCATGTTGTACAAACTATTTCCACATGCTTCAAATCTAAAGTCAATGCATGTGACCATCTAAGCCTTTACTGAAATGATACAAATCGTATTGTCCTCCAAAAAATCTCATTATAAACTTTATTTTTCTGAAAACAGATATGAGGGCAACTATGTTTAATGTAAAATATTAAATACTATACTTACTTTTTTTGCTTTCAACTAAACCTGAGGGAACTCCATATCAATGCTTATTATTTGATAATTTTAGTAATTAAAATTGATTTTATTACCCCAAAGGTTTATTTGATCTTCATACATAAGAATAGGTCTGGGGAAAAGCACAGAGTGAGTGCTCTGACAAGTTATGACATCAAACAAGGATTTCAGATGCTAATCAAAGTTGAACCACTGACTCTCTGCATTTCTACAAAGAAATCACTTGCTCCTCTAGTCAGCCCTCGGCAGAAACTAATCAAAAGTAATCCTAGTAATTCAAACTCACTGCTACTTAAAAGGAATTTTTTGGACTCCGTTATGGTTTATAAAGTTTATTTAGAATTATACAACTCAGAATTTTTAGGGGGAAATATGTATATACACACATATCATGGTTTAAAATGGCTTTAAATTCATTATTGATGAGTATATGTCATGCTGATTTTGGATGGTATACATATGTAGTCTTTATTTTCATCTTTACTGTGAGAACTTTAGGCAGTGATATCACTAAAAGTGGATTATTCTTAAAAAGTACAATGTGCTGGTAAAGACATTTGAGCTATTTGTGCTCTTCCCTGCAAGGTTTCTCTGATTGCCAAGGACTTCTGTGACATGACTGAGAGGCTAAGAAAAGATAACCAGGAAGGACAGGTCGGAGTAAAATTCCTATGTCTTTTCCCAGAACAGAGAAAATGTATGAGGGGGCTAATAAAGCTTGTACGTTGTGATGCCGGATGGATTCTGGCTGAAAGAGAAAAGCAGAAATGACATGCTTCCAATGACTCTAATGGCATGTTTATTTATTCTTACTTCAAAGGAAAGAGAAGGCTGAAGAAAGCAGAAGAAAGGATATATTCTATTTACAATAATTGAAACAATAGTTATATTCACACCTTGAAAACCTAGAAATTACATGTTCCTGTGTAGTCAGGGAAATCAGAAAGATGTCACAATTGCAATAAGGAAATAAGAGAAATTTTGAGCAAAAGGCAAACATGGCATATAAGGTGTCTAGAGCATCAATATGGCAAGATGGCTCATTATCTAATGTAGGGACTGGTGGAATTGTCTAGTTAAAATTCTCTAAATCTAAAAGAAAAATTGAGCTTGCTGCCAAATTTCTAAGTCATTAAATATGAATTTAGGTTTATAATGTACGTTCATATAGATGCCACCTTCTGGACAGCATCTAGTTAGTTATGGCCGAATATAAAAATTATTATATTTTAGAATATTAGCAAAAACCTGTTTTAAAACCATATCAATTAAAGAAATATATTATTCAAATTATACCCACTCTCAATGTACCATGTCCCAGAATTTTTATGAATTTTGACTTAAGATCCAAAGCTCTATTACTTTTGTAGGATTAATGCAATTTTAGAATTTTCTGGTATTGGAAAACCTGCTAGTTTTCTATGATACAAGATAACCTAATACAGTAACGGTTAAGCTCTAAGGAATTCATATGTTTGTCAGTACTAAAGGGAATTACCCACAAATTATAAACTGGTCACTTCATTTTCTTTTCCCTCATTAAGCAATTATTATGAATTATAAAGAGAATCATATGCTTATTTTTAAAACTATGTTACATCTTGTCAGTGGAAAGGGTGTTTTCTGTTTGTTTGTTTTTCTTTGCTTAAGGAAGTATGATTACATCTAATCCAATTTATCATCCAGAATTCAGTGGTAAGTGATAGAACTGAGGACATTTCCTGAAGAATCCTTGTATGATTTTAGACAACATTTACCTCTGCTTTCAATATAATGATGAAGCCAATATGATACTGAATTATCCTTTCTAACATTGCCATTTTTGCTATTTATTTGGGTTACTACCAAATTAATAGTCAATGAATGCTAAAAAAAAACCCGCCATTGATAAAAAACACTTTAATTTATGCCATGATTTTACATTAAATAGTGGCTGGAAATTATATCTTTAGAGATCATTAATCTTGGTATTTCCTGAATAGAACTTAAATATTTATTTAAAAATGATAATATTATTGATCAAGTATGGTTTATGTCAACTTATACTATGAAATAAGAATTTCTATGAATGTGTGCAGTCTTTAGTATTGAGTTGGGGGGAGGGTCACAAGTAGTGGTTAGCCACTGTGAGGTACTCTCAGTCAAATAGGATGGAAGGTTCATTTCTTGGGGTAATGGCATACTGCTCAGACCCAGCTGCATTGGGGCCACCAGAGCCACATCCACAGGGACGCCGTGCAGGGCACACATGCAAGATTAAAAGCTGATACATGCATGTGTAAGCTCTATGATGCTGATTCTGATCTCTAAGCTACTTTCGTGGCCCCCAGGCTTACATATTTTTAATACCTTTTTTCTTTAATCAAATTTAAAAATAAAAAAACACATAAATAAGAAGGCATAATTTATACACATAATTTCACTGCCCATTAAAAGTACGTTTTGTCAATATTTAAGTAATTTTTATACTATAGTCAAATCGATTTTTTTCTGCCTACCCCTTCCTAAATCTCTGATAAAACCTGTTCCCCAGTATGGGATGTCATTAGAGATGAGGTTTCGGCAGGTAGTTATACCCTGAGCCCTGAGCGGGAAGTTCTCAAGAATGGAATTGTGCCTTTTAGAGACCTCAGAGCTGGGCCAAGTGATAGTCCCGTGGGTAGGACACTTTCTTGCACAAGGCAAACCCTGTATCAATCCCCAGCACCCTATGCTGTTCCCAGAGCTCTGCCAGGAGTGATTCCTAAGGTCAGAGCCAGGAACAAGCACTGAGCACACTGGCCCAAAAACCTAAATAAATAAATAAATAAATAGAGACCTCAGAGTTTCCCCTTACCCTGTGAGGCAGTACATAGTGGGCAGGGTAGCACTGTAGCACTGTAGCACCGTCCTCCTGTTGTTCAACAATTTGCTCGAGTGGGCCCAGTAACATCTCCATTGTAAGACTTGTTGTTACTGTGTTTGGCATATCGAATATGTCAGGCTTTGCCGTGTGGGCGAGATACTCTCAGTAGCTTGCCAGGCTCTCCAAGAGGGGTGGAGGAATTGAACCCGGATCGGCCGGGCCAGCTGCATGCAAGGCAAACACCATACTGCTGTGCTATGAAGGTGATGGCCAAAATTGGTGAGGCTTGAATAGACACACACGAGGTGCAGGAGTCAGAGCCCAACCCCAGCCTGTTTTCTGGGCCAAAAGGATGCAACCTCCCAGGGCTCTAGAGGGGCACAGGGCCTCTCCTCTCAGATGGAAACATCTCCACATGCACTCCTGGCTGATGGGCCCCAGAAATTAGTCTAAGGCAGCCAGATATGCAGAAATGTGAGGACCCTATATTAGGATATTCCTGGAGCTGCTGGTCTTGCAAAACACATGTACCCCATGGGTAATTTCAGCTCAACTGGTCCAACAAGCACTGCAGAGAGTAACACCTGAGCACAGACTCAGTAGGTTACAAAAGAACGACGTTGGTGCAGTACAAAACACTAAACATCAAGCCCCCTCCCTCAGGCCCCACAACCTATGACACTAGGGACAAGGAGGGGATACTCAATGTCCAGCGAGTGAGCCAAAGTTGTGTGTGGACATATGTGCCTATAGACACTGAACTCACAATTTGGCAGAAGCCCCCACATCCAATGCCCCTGCGCCAAAAATAAAGACAAAGAGAAAGTTATCTGCCAAGAGCACAGGTGTGAAATTCAGTAGTATATTCTCCAGGGTCAGCTCTTTGGGTTTTTATTTATTGTTTTTGGGGGGTAGGGTGGGAGGGCAAACCTGGAAGTGATCAGAGTTTACAGGCCAAACTTTTAGTGATTATATATGATATTTCTTTACTGGGTATGTGATTTTACAAAATGTACAGGCAACATGTGTCAAAAAATATCAAAGACTTTAGGGAGCCGTAGCATAGCACAAGTACCATCAACCTCCCATTGTGAGTCTTAAAATATTAATCTCATACACAAAACATACAGATAGTTGCCATGGTGTTATACAGAGGACAGTGAACTGTGACCCTTCACTGCTGTCCTCAGGAGCAAACTAGGCACAGGAAGATGACAGAGAGGTGAGTCCCACACATGTAGACTGGACACCCCTCATTCACCTCATGCAGTTATAAATTGAAAGTGGACCCTCAATAGACATGGAATTGTAAGAAACCTCTTTATTAGGCTCTTCAACTTCCATAGCTGAGAAAGAAATTTATGTTGTTTAGCAAGCTACTCGATGTGGTATTTTGTTATAGCAGAAATAATTATGATGCATTATATAATAATGAAAGAATATAATAATTTTCAAATTAAAGTTTAAGTATCACTATATGAATATATTTTCTCAGAACTTCTTATAAATCAATCATAAACGCTTTGTTAAATTATTTGCTGAAGGTTAATGGTTATGGTTATGGTTATGGCTATGGTAATAGCAAAATCATTTATAAACTGGAGCATCCATTAACTCTGTCCGGTAGATATTTGCAGTTTAGGAAAATTATTTGTACACTGAAGTGAAAGAGGGAAAGAGAATACCAGAGGAACATATCCATATCCATATCCTATAATCAATCTGGGAAAATAATTTGATTCTCATCTGCACCCTTTGATCTCCTAAACTATTCATTAATGATCTCCATATGAGAAGTTAGATTACTGCCTATTAATCTGTAATTAGTTCAAAAGGTTTATTTTCACATGCATCTACACTCCAAATCTGAACACACCATGTCCTCCCCCTGTCTCCCTCCAATCTGAACTTCTGCCCAGGCTTCTGCCACCAACCTTCTCAGTCTCATCCCTGAACAAAATCCAATTAAAACTCCCTGTAGTTTCACTAGCATCCCCCCCTTAAATTTACATCAGCAGAGGATAGAAATACACAGATAATAATGACTAACTGGTAAAATCTAGATTAACTATGCTAGTCCTTGGGGACCTTGAACTGAATGTCTAGAACCTGGGGTTCTTATTCTTCTCGCTGGAAGAGTCAGCTCACCTCCAGCAGAGACAAACTGGAAGCTGTGAAAAGGAGCAGATGGCAGGGCTTTCTCCAGGCTCACCAACTGCTACCAGGGCCAGAGGCAAAGCCAGGAGAAGGCAGCATATATCTATGGAATCTTTCTATCTCACCTTGGAATTTCCTTCTGGGCTTTGTACATTTTTCCAGCTCTCTTCTGGTTATTATATAAATACCCACCCATAACTTCTCAAAGAATCCTTTCTGTTTATTTCAATTAAAACTTAATCCTGTTTCCATACAATAACTTTGTAAATCACATTGCTCTCATAAAATTTTTTAAATGTTAAAAAAAGAAACTTAATCCCATTAACAGTTGACATCAATTGTTCTGTAAATTTAATCCCCTTGCATGTTTGCTTCTAGGGATGTGATTGCTAATCTCAAAGAGTTTAACTAAATTTAAAATTAGTAGATTGCATCAGAATTATTTAGCTAGAGAGCCAGTTTTTTTTGGTTGATTTTCCAATATAACTCAAATTGAATTCTAACGCCCTCATTAGCATCAATTTTTAACATTTCATCTCTATAAAAACTCATACTCCATCTAACTAGACAGACAACAGTATGGGGTAAGAATGTGAATTTAAGTTTCCCACCATTATAGAATGAACATATTCAACTATTTGCTTCTGTAACAAACAAAGGAAATAATAATATAGAACCAGGGAACATAGAAAATGAACATAATGGTAATTAGCAAAATAGCCAGATTATGGAAACAACCCAGATATCCAAGGACAGAAAAGTGGATAATTCAATTGTGATATATATATATATGTATATATATATATGGAATCCTATAGAGCATCAAAGAATAATGAAATCATGCAGTTCACTATAACTTGGATGGAACTTGAGGATATCATATTAAAAATGCAAATGAGAAGGGCAAGGACAAATACTGGATATTCTCACTAATCTGTGGTAAATAGAATATCTAGGGACAGGAAGGTAACAAATGTGAGCAAACCACTGACTCTAGATGAAAATTCCAAAGCAGAAGATAAATGGAAGAGGGAATCAAAAAGAGAATGTCTGAAAGTAACGCAGGGGCAAAGGTCAGGCAGGGGCTTTTGATCACTCTATGGTGAAGCCTTCCCTCTAAGATCGGGCACAAGACAAGGTTGCCCACTTTCACCACTCCTATTCAATATAGTACTGGAAGTCCTGGTCATTGCAGTTAAGCAAGAGAAAAGTATCAAGGGAATACAGATAGGAAAGGAAAAGGTCAAACTATCACTAATTGCAGACGCTATGATACTATACTTAGAAAACCCCAAAGATTCTACAGAAAAGATACTAGAAACAATAGGTTGGTTTAGTAAAGTGGCAGGCTACAAAATCAACACCCAAAAGTCCATGGCTTTCTTATATATAAATAACAAAAGAGAAAAAAAGAGACATTAAAAAAACAATCCCGTTTACAATAATACCTCAGAAAATCAAGTACCTCGGAATCAGCTTAACCAAAGAGTAAAAGACCTATACAAGGAAAATTACAAAACACTACTTCAAGGAATAAAAGAGGACACTAGGAAATGGAGACATCATCCCCTGCTCATAGATAGAGAGGATTAACATTATCAAAATGGCAATACTGCCCAAAGCACTATACAAATTCAATGTGGTCCCTATCAGGATATCCATGACATTTTTCAAAGAAATAGACAAAACATTCCTGAAATTCATATGGAACAATAAACCCCCACAAATAGCGAAAACAATCCTTGGGAAAAAGAAGATGGGTGGCATCATCTTCTGTACTAAAAAGCAGTAGTAATTAAGACAGTATGGTACTGGGCTAGAAACAGACCTGCAGACCAATGGAACAAAGTTGAATATTCTGTCATAGACCCCAAAATATATGACCACCTAATCTTTGACAAAGGAGCAAGAATTGTGAAGTGGAACAAGGAAAGTCTCTTCAACAAGTGGTGCTGGAAAACTGGATAGCTACCTGCAAAGAAATGAACTTTAACCTCTGTTTAATGCCAGGCACAAAAGTCAGATCAAAGTGGATTAAAGACCTCAATATCAGACATGAATCCATAAGGTACACAGAGGAAAATGTAGGCAGAACTCTCCACGACATTGAAACTAAAATCATCTTTATGGATGAAACAGCACTGACCATGCAAGTGGAAGCAAGCATAAACAAATGGGACTACATCAAACTAAGACGCTTCTACACTTCAAAAGAAACAGTGAGCAAAATACAGAAAGAGCCTACAGAATGGGAAAGAATATTTACCCAATACCCACCTGATAAAGGATTAATATCTAGGATATACAAGAAACTAGTAGAATTGTACAAGAAAAAAACTTCCAACCCCATCAAAAAATGGGGAGAAGAAATGAAAAGAAGTTTCCTCAAAAAAGACACACAAATGGTCAAAAGGCACATGAAAAAATGCTCCACATCGCTAGCCATCAGGGAGATGCAATCAAAACAACAATGAGATATCATCTCACACCACAGAGGCTGGCACACATTCAAAAGAACAAAAGCAACCAGTGCTGGCGTGGATGTGGGGAAAAGGGGACACTCTTTCAGTGTTGGTGGGAATGCCAACTAGTCCAGTCTTTCTGGAAAACAATATTGACAGTCCTTCAAAAACCAGAAATTGAGCTTTCATATGACCCCGCAATACCACTTCTGGGAATATATACCGAGGATGCAAAAAAAAAAACACAGTAAAATAACATCTGTACCTATATGTTCATTGCAGCACTGTTCACAATAGTCAAAATCTGGAAACAACCCAAGAGCTCTAGAACAGATGACTTGTTAAAGAAACTTTGGTACATCTACACAATGGAATACTATGCAGCTGTGAGGACAGATGAAATAATGAACTTTGCTTATAAATGGATAGACATGGAGAGTATCATGCTAAATGAAATGAGTCAGAATGAGAGGGACAGACACAGAGGGACTGCACTCATTTGTGGAGTATAAAACAACATAACATGAGGCTGACACCTAAGGATAGTAGATATATGGGACAGATAGATTGCTCTATAGATGGAAGCCTGCCTCATGAGCAAAGGGGAGAAGGAAGCTGGAATAGAGAAGGATCACTAAGAAAAAGATGGCTGGAGGAATCGGTCGGGATGGGAGATGTGTGCAGAAAGTAGATAAAGGACCAAACATGATAACCTCTCAGGGTCTGTATTGCAAACCATAATACCCAAAAGTAGAGAGACATTATGGGGAATCATATCTGCCATGGAGGCAGAGGGAGGATGGGAAAGGGGGGTTATACCAGGGACATTGGTGGTGGAGAATGTGCACTAGTGGAGGAATGGGTGTTCAATCATTGTGTGATCTGACCCAAATATGAAAGTTTATACTGTTTCACAATGATTCAATAAAATTTTAAAAAGCATGAGACCCAAAATAAAGTAATTAATCTTAAAAATTATATATCAAAGAGTCAGGATGTGGACAAGGATGGGAGGAAGGTAATATGGGGTTATTGATGGAGAGATCCAGAGACTGGTGGTCAGATTAGTGTTTGAAACACTGGAAGCCTAAAAACCTATCAGAAATAACTTTGGAAATCAAAGTGTCTAAACTTAAAAAATCAAAGATATTAAGAACTAGGGAACCTCCTGGTAAACCCTATTGTTTCTGTCAGACCTTTTAAATGGTATTACAGAACTATTTGGGGCTAACTATGCCACTCCTTTGTCTTCTTTAGTCTGGTTTCATGACTCATGGGTAAGTATTTCCATTAGAAAGCTAGAATAAGAAGAAAATAAATATGATCATTTCAATTTTTTTCACACCTCCAGTTAACTATTGGGAAAAATTTAAAATGAAAAATACTTAGTAGAATTTAATAAGATTGCATTTATCGATGTCTTACAACAATAATCTAATTCCTCTGTGCAAACAAGCTGTCTGTGATATTTTTGAAATATAATTTTTTAATTCAGCATGCGCACATGCATAACTTAAATAACTTACAAGGCAATCTAAACAAAAATCCTAATAGTAACCGGTACGTAATTTTTATATTCTGAGCCAGTCAAATGTTCACACACTTATCTCAAGTCTGAGTTGGTTAATGAAATAACACCCTCACTAACATCTGAATTAGTTAAATAATTTTCACTTACCCTGTTGCATCTATTTTCCTTTTTCTTGAGTATTCTTATATTTATATGTTGCCTTGAAACACCATATGATAATAGGCCTTACAAAAACATTCTCAGAGAGGACAAATATTTGTTTCTGTCACTTTAATGTAAGAATTTGGACTGAAGCAATAGTACAGTGAGTAGGCTGTTTGTCTTTCACTCACTTTACTTGGATTCAATCTCAGGTACCCCATATGATTTACTGAGCATTGTCAGAAATTATCTTTGAGCACAGAGTCACGAGTGAGTCCTAAGTACTGTCAAGTGTGGCCCCAAAACAAACAAGAAAATACATCTTGTGAATGCCATATGTCAGTCAACTGGTAATACTATGATTATATATTACTTATATACTAGTTCCCTTGATCTTTGTAACTTCTAATTAATAGCAGAGATAGACTATCAGGATAATATGGAAATTACTTATATATCTTTCCCTTAAAGAAATATTTTACTGTCTAACTAATTTAGCTAAACTTGACTGCTGGCTGCTTATAATATTTAATGGGAATCTTCTCCCCACCTACATACTTTTTAAAAAATATTAATGTTGGAATACATGTTGGTAAACATAAAATAAAATTTGCCATCCCAAGGGAACTATATTCACAAGGTGTGCTATTTATTTCTATGGACAACCAATTGTCTTAAAACTTAAAGCAATAAAGATTTATTAATACATTATTTCACCTATTTTCTGAGGTATGCCAATCCTACAATGACTTATCTCAGAATCTCTAATGAGTTTACAGTTAGCTGTTAACTCAGATGCAGTGATCTGTCTGAAAGGCTAGACTAGGTCAGAAATCCACTTCTAAACTCATTCCAGTGGCAGCTAGAAGAGAATGCAGTGTTTTACCCTGCAGTTCTTGTCCTAAGGCTACTCACATTAAGGTCATGTGGCTTCCCTGAAAGAGTGTCTAGAAGTGGCTGACCAAAATAGATGATGCAGTATCATTTTTAGCCTAATCTTAATATTCTGTTGAACACATATAATAACTAATGTTGGCATAGCACCATACAAGGAAGAGAATATCAGGAAGTGAGGTTAATGGAGGTTATCTTGGGGCTCCTTTATACACATATATTTTTGGCATCTCACAAAATGTTGCCTACCTTAGATGGCAGTCCACCTTATTTCAGTAAAAGTAAAACTGTTAGATAAACTTTCCAGAGAAACTGAATATTCACCTTTATGATAATTGAAGGACAGAAATAATTACAATTCCCTGAATAGTAATAAAACTTTATATTTTAATTAATGAAATAGAAAAAGTTCATTTTAACTACTGTATTTGGAAATCTTAGAAGACAGTAAACAGTATTTTTATATTGTTAATTTTAGTCATAACTGTAGAAACTGTAAGTTAGAGCAACTTAAGTCTTATGACCACAATTCTACTTAAAACCAAAACAACATGTATCAAAATATCACCTAATTGTTGGTGTCTTTATGATTTGATAGTTTAAATACAAAAACTATTTTTCATTTTTTCATTTCATCATCCTGTTATTCGTCGATTGCCTCGAGCAGGCCCCAGTAACGTCTCTTTCATCCTAGCCCTGAGATTATATTCAAGGCTGTTTAGGAGAGTGAGACCCATCATTGTTACTGGTATTTGGCATATTTGGTATGCCACGGGGAGTTTGCCAGACTCTGCCCTGTAGGCAGGCTACATTCGATAGCCTGCAAGTTTGTCCAAAGTAGAAATAAGACAATAAGATGTCATAAAAAAAAGTTCTGTTAAGATGTCGTGCGGCCGCGAATGCGGCCGTGCGGTTCCGGGATCTGGATTTTATAGTCTCTGAGTCTTGGCCGCTGATGGGATTACATGGTGCCAGGGGGCCAGGTGGTGGGTGTGACCCCCGCCTACTGGAATTTGGAGGATCTGGGTGGAAGATGCTCGACTCCAATTCGAGTAGGCTTGGAGGTCTCGGCCCCGGAACCCGCGTGGCTTTGTCCCTCTGCCAGTACCTTCATGTGTGCGGAGAGTGGTCTCAGCATGGTGGTGGCTGGTCCTGGAGGTCTTCAGCTGCCGTAGCCCTGGTCGGGGCGGGGAGGAAAGCTCAACCCGCTCCCCTCCAAGGGACTCCGGGAAGGAACACCCAGGCGCGGGGGCAGAGACTGCACTGTTCTCGTCTGGGATCTGGATTTTATAGTCTCTGAGTCTTGGCCGCTGATGTGATTACACGGCGCCAGGGGGCCAGGTGGTGGGTGTGACCCCCGCCTACTGGAATTTGGAGGATCTGGGTGGAAGATGCTCGACTCCAATTCGAGTAGGCTTGGAGGTCTCGGCCTCAAAAACTATATTGATAAGAAATAACTCTTGAACCTAAAATAATTTATAAATAAATAATTATTTATAAATAATTACTTCAAATTAATACAGTTTGCATGGCTGCTACTTGCCTAAGAAATAAACGAATTAATATATTAATGTACTAAATATATTCTGGTTTGCACCAATGCCAATTTTTAGAATTTATACATCGGAAAGAAAATCAGTAAGAATAAGATCAAAGGGGCAGGAGACACAATCACAATATACATGTTAGGGCATATGCTTTGCCTGAACTAAACCTCAGTGTAATTCTGGGCACCACATGGCCCCCAAACATCACTGTGTACACCTGGAAGTCCCCAAGCACAGCCATATGGGGATGCTATTGGTTCTTGGAACTGCAGGGTTCCAAAGCTCTGTCACCTGGTGCCCTTTAAACTAAATAGCATCTGTTGGCTGAAAATTACTGGGAAGACCCCCATATTCATAAACATCACTTTGGAGCACCCTACAAAAGAATAAAATCAATGATATGTAAAATAATGATTTGGAGGAGGTGGCACTCCTGGTAGTATTCAGGAACTACTTCTCTCATGGTGCTCAGGGATTGAACAAGGGTTGGCAGCAAGGCAAATGTCTTACCGTGTCCTGGCTCTCTAGCCTCCAAACAAAAAAAAATAACAATTTTTAAAGACTTTTTTCATTAAGTACAGTGTTACAGGGAATTAATTTTTTTCTTTCTCAGTGACTAACAGTTCATTGGAAGAAATTTTAAAAAGTCACTCTATATTGTCAAAATATGTATGTGTGTTGGATTGGTGAATTGTTAAATATCTGCAAATCAAAACAGTTACAAGGACTATTACTTGTATTATAATATTTGAAAATTCTGTTTATAAATCTGCTGTTATTGGTTGAATGACAATAACTGCAGTAAGATATCAGTAAGTGTATCCTGGAAACAACAATCAGATCTTTCTATGTGCAGAGTTAATTTTCACAGAATATGACTGAAATATTGACTCTGTAAGAAGATTAATTATATTTCTTTAGTAAATAAAGCAATACCATATTTTAATACTTTAGTTATACCCCAGAATAACACCACTGAAAAGGAGCATTATAGACTATCATTTTTGTTATAAATATGAAGGAAAACATTAAATAAGTCTAGCTATGAACATCAGAGACATTATTCAAATGTGTACACTTGTACAGAAGATTCTAGGGCTATTAAACATGACATTATGTTGAAAACTTGAATTCTAATATAACTCTATCTTGAAATTCTATTCAAATTTTGGTTCTAAAATCGTGCTACCTTCTCTTGAGAAAAGACTTCCCTATTGCTGCACATTTTACTTTAGCAAGCTAACAACTGTAAGACAAATCCATGCGGTTTATGACAGAATACCTCATACTTTATGGTAATATTTTAATTAATCAGAAGTTTTATTAAAATTTAATTTCAGACAAAAAATAAAAGTTACTCCCACACTCTGGAAAAAAATCAATTTTGCAGACGGGACACATTTTTGCATTATTCAAAGTATTACTGAGTGACTAACACAGGAAAGATTAAATAGCATGTGGCCTCAGCGAGCATTTGTATGCACAATTTATTTTTGTCCTCTTCATGGCTGCAACCTATGGAAGTAAAATGCAAAGTGATGCCTCATGTTGCCAATTCCTTGGAGACATGTGCTTCCTGCTTTTGACTGCTGGTGTCATTGTGTATCACAACATCTCAAAGGTTGGGAGTACAAAATATTTTGTATAGGGCAAAGCATCTGTTATTTTAGGACTTCAAAATAAGTTTATGGTAATTTCACTCTAAATAATATACTACCCAAATGGAAAACTTTTAAGGTTTCATCATACAAAAGCAGTAAGTTTAAATTGTATAGAAATGCTCTAGGGACTGGAGTGATAGTATAATGAGTAAAATGACTTGCCTTGCAGGGGACTGACCAGAGCTCAATCCTCAGCACTCCATATAATTCCCCAAGCACTGCCAAGTAAGTGCCAAGAAAAGCTAGAGGTTGCCCCCGAGCAATTAAGGGTTCATACTGAATATGAAAAGTATCAAAAAAGCTAAGCTTGAGCTATGGAGTTACTCTTCCTCTTTAAATTAAGAGAAACGTATTTTAGAATAGGAAATCACAACATTTTTTTCTTTTTGGGTACACCCAGCTTTGCTCTGGGATTACTCATGGCTCGGCGCTCAGGAATTACTTCTGGCAGTGCTTGGTGGACCATATGGGATGCCAGGATAGAACCCAGGTCGACCATGTGCAAGGCAAATGCCCTTCCCACTATACTACCACTCGGGCCCGGAAATCACAACTCTTAACTCTCACTGCCTACTTTCCTCCAAATGAAGCTCCCCAAACTTCTGATAAGGGTTCTATGATTATTACTAGAGACTTAAAGATTGAGTAATCATATTTTTCATAAGGCTACTTTCTAAAAGTAAAATTCCAAGATAAAACTCTCTTTAGAACTGTACTCATGCATTTTGTGGGGGCCTATACCAGATGCTGTTCTCAGATGTTTACTTCTAATTTGAGTGGTTTCCAAGGTGAATAATATTCTATACCCACCATGTTCTTTGATTGTTAGAGCCAATCTGTGAAACAAATTCCATAATAGAATTTTCCTTTCCTTACTTAAAGCATCAATTTTTGAGAGAGGAAGAGAGAGAATGAGAGAAAGATTGAGAGAGTGAGAGCACAAGTGAGAGAGAGAGTAAGTGAGGGAGAGAGGGGGAGGGAGAGAGAGAGATCAGAGGCAACTCCCCTGAGATGTGGCTCATTTCAGAAGGTACAGAAGTTAGTTGACTCAAAATTCCACTGTAAAAATATGGTGGGATTCTGATCTAGAAAGGGGTCTGAGATTCTTAGGCAAAGGAATATTTTTCTTTTAATGCGGAACAGAATTTCTTCAAACTGGCTATACTTTGGTAGCTTTATTCCTGTTTTGTTGTTGTTGTTGTTGTTGCTACTGCTGTTGTTTTTCATTTTCCAGGGCGGATACTCAGGCTATACATAGGGCTATCATTGTCTCTAAGATCAGAGATCACTTTTGGTGGTGGCTTGTGGGGTCATACATGGTCTCAAGGAACAAATGGGGGCCACCTACATACAGGATAAAAGCCTTAACCCCTGTACATAGATTCGTTTTCCAGAAATGAGTCTAGAAATGAGTCTATCAGGTACTCAAATCCTGACCCCATCTGAGATCATAATTTAATTTTTCTTGGTAGCACTGTAGCACTGTCCTCACTTGTTCATTGATCTGCTGGAGCGGGCACCAGTAATGTCTCCATTGTGAGACTTGTTATTACTGTTTTGGCATATCAAATACAACACTGGGAGCTTGCCAGGCTCTGCCATGTGGGCAGGATACTCTTAGTAGTGGGCCGGGCTCTCTGAGGGTGTGCAAGGCAAACTTCTACCTGCTGCTGTATCGCTCCAGTCCTGTTATCGCTCCAGCCCTATTTTTTTTCTTGGTAAGAAAAAATAATTTTTTAGTAGTTTAAAGGACCCAGTTGATTGTATCATAAAAACATGGTAGCAAACTTCTGGTTAGAAAATGTAATATTGACTTTTATAAAACAAAGTAATAACTGTGTTAGTTGACAGGAAATAAGGCAATCTCAGAAAAAACAACACAGATCTAATATACTTTGGGAACATTTATGAATTAAAGATTTCACTAAATAATTCAAGTATAGTATAATGTTGTGAGATAGTGAATATGTAAGCATTTTATTAGTGATCATTTAAATAAATATTACATAATCTTTGTCCTAAAGAAAATATACTAAACATACTTTAATGTTTTCTTTCCAGTTCAATAATGTTTCCTTGACAGGTCTTTGTAATTATTCTCTGGCTAATTATTTTGACTTTACAATATATTACACTAAGTGAAATGAAATCAGAGATTTTAAAGTTTTAGTGATAATAATCCTTTATTAGTTCTTAGTCTTAATAATTACTTTTTAGTATTTTTAGCTGTCCGATCTCGTCTATCCATTTTCCCCTTGCTTTTGCCCTTCCTACTTCTAACTGAATGATGTCAAATTTGATTATACTCAAATGACTTAATATAACTTGAGAAGACCTTAAAGCTTGAGAGATCAGGTAATGTGCTTATTAAATCAAGTGCCTTTAATAACTCATATAATTCATAGTTGGTAGACTCTGTTGGTATAACATGGATATACATGTCCATCAGGAAAGGAAAGTACTAGTAGATTTCCCTTTTGTTAGACTTGGATCATGTCTTATTTTCATGACTATATTCAGGGCAATTTATGTGGGCAGGAATTAGACTTCTAGGAATTAGATTTCTTTATGTTTTTGTTCAGTGACAGGTATCAAACCCAAGGCCTCCCACATTGAAGAGTAGTGCTCTACCACCTCCCCAGCCCTTAAAAGAACATTCTTGGGGTTGGAGAGATAGCAGAGTAGTTCAGCCATATGTGAGTGTGTGCACGCACACGCATATGCATATTCTAATACCAAGAATTATTCACTAATGCAATTTGCTGAAAGCAATCAGTTTACTGTAAAATTATTTGAGTAAGAGAAATAATTAGAAATGTAAAAACAGAATATATCCATAGATGACATTTCATAAATATAGTATCAGCCAAATGCATCCTAATTCCTAGAATGACTGTCTGATATAATTTTAATTTGTACAAATCAATAGAGTTGACTGAAAAATTATCTAAATAACAAAAAGAACTAGAAATGTTGAAAGAGACAGCATCCATAGACCGCATTTTATAAAATATACTAACAGCCAAAACTCTTCCATGTACTATTTCTAGAATTAGAACATTTATATTAGATGCAAGTATCAAATATACTGACTACGTTTACCTTAGCATACTCTGTGCTATAATTTCTAATTATGACTTCACCATCAAATTAAAGCTCATAATTTGTAACTTGAGAGGGCTAATTGTATTTCACAAAAATATTTATTATTTTTACCTAGACCCAACTTCACTTCAAAATTGAGGTTATTGAGCACCAAACATGCTAAAAGATAACTAAAAGTTTCAGAATAGCAGTCTTTGTTGAGTTTTTATAATTTAATGTTATTTTTTCCCAGAAAAAGAAACCCTTTAGCGATTCTAAAAGATGATATGCAGGGGCTGGAGCAATAGCGCAGCAGGTAGGGTGCCTTGCATGTGGCCGATCCGGGTTCTATTCCCAGATTCCCAGCATCCCATATGGTCCCCCGAGCACCACCAGGAGTATTCCCAGCATCCCATATGGTCCCCGGAGCACCGCCAGGAGTAATTCCTTAGTGCATGATCAAGGAGTAACCCCTGCGCATTGCTGTATGTGACCCAAAAAGCAAAAAAAAAAAAAAAAAAAGATGACATGCAAATCTGATCCACACTTTGATTCAACTGTTTTAAATAGAAGTGATGCTAGTAAAAATCTTTAATTTACTGCTTAGACTAGAGTGTAGGGAAAAAACGGTCACTACTCTGAGATGCAACACAAATTTTTCTATGTGTATGCCTAGACCCACTTTGTAGAAATAACTTCTTCTGAGATTCTTTGGATTCTATACAAAACTTATTTTGGTTATACACAAACTTATGACAATAGTTATGAAGAAGACCTGCCAAAAAAATTAAAACTCAAAATAGCCTTCCTCAAAGCACTGACTTATCAGTGGCGCGAGAGATTGCATAGCAAGTAAGGCACTTGCCTTGCATATCATCCTGAATCTGCCAGGAGTGATCCTTGTGCACAGGGCTGGAAGAAAGCCCTGAGAACTGTGAGATATGGCCCCAAACAAACAAACATAAAAGATATTTCTAGGATAACATTGGTTTGTCCTTTCTGCCTTGACACAGGGAGCTTAAATTTATTGGTGTAGACCCATCACAGTGCTCCTGAGGCACTCCCATTCATCTGTGTTTATCTGTAACTTCTATTCGGATCTCTTCGATAGCCACATCCACCTGCCTAAATACCAAATTCCACAGGATGGATATGTCGTTCCCAATGTTCTCCCTTCCGAAATTCGACATGCCATTTCCTTGGTAAAGAAGCGAACAGCACCTGCCCAGATGAGATCAGACCCGAACACCTGAAGAACCTGCCATCAGTACTCATCAATACACTGGCTCGGCTCTTCACATGCTACCTGTCTGAATGCAAGGTTCCATCCCAATGGAAAACCAGCAGAACCACTCTACTGTACAAGAATTGCCACAACATTGGCAACTATCACCCAATCTGCCTGTTGTCTGATTCAAGCTGTTCACTCAAGTCTACAAGCTGTTCACGAGTCATATTGAATAGGATTACACTAGATGAAGGATAACCATGTGAGCAAGCCAGATTCCGAAAAGGATTCAGCACAATCAACCATAGCCACACTGTAACCAAGCTCACTGAGGTTTCTAGGAAGTTCAAGATGCTGCTCTGTCTAACATTCATTGATTTAAAGAAGGCCTTTGATTCTGTTGAGACTGAAGCGGTCATCGAAACCCTGACCAAACAGGGCACTCAAACTCAATACATCAGAATCCTCCGTGAGCTGTATTACGGATTCACTATCAGGATCTCAAAATTCTACAAGGATCTGATCATCCACAGGGGTTTGGCAGGTTGATACCATTACTGCAACTCTTCAGTGCCACCCTCGAGAATGTCATGCGATGACTGGAATGGGAAGGGATGGGAGTGAAGATAGATGGTCGGCAAATACACCACCTCCGCTTTGCTGATAACATTGTTCTAATAATACCAAACATTAGCCAAGCAGCACAAATGCTGGTCAACTTCTACCATGAGTTTGGAAAAGTCAGACTACAGCTGAATCTCACAAAGACAATTTTTATTACAAACGGTCTTGTTCCTGACATTCCATTTACTCTCGATGGAACAAACATCTCCGAATGCAAGAGTTATGTGTACCTAGGTTAAGAAGTCAACATTATGAATGACCTGGCACCTGAGTTGTGCAGGAAGAAGGGAGCAGCTTGGAATGCCTTCAAGAACATTGAAGAAATAGCTAAGAGGACAAAGAACCTCCAGCTCTGGGCACATCTCTTCAATTCCACTGTTCTTCCTGCATTAATATACACCTCAGAGACCTACTGTCTGGAGTGACAGCACAGTGGTAGGGCATTTGCCTTGCAAGCTTCCAGCCTGGCCGAGCAGGGTTCGATTCCTCCACCCCTCTCAGAAAGCCCAGCAAGATACCAAGAGTATTTCGCCCGCACGGCAAAGCCTGGCAAGCTACCCATGACATATTCGATATTCCAAACGCAGTAACAACAAGTCTCACAATGGTGACGTTATTGGACCTGCTCGAGCAAATCGATGAACAATGGGAGACAGTGCTACTCAGAGACCTGGGGCCTACGAAAACAGGATGAGAATGCTATTCAGGTCTCCCAAAGAGGAACTGAAAGAACTATGCTTGAGTATCACACTTCACTCAAATGAGAGAAAGAATGCGGAGTTCCAACCTCCATGGACAATCAGGGATGCTGTCTCGTTTGCCAAGGCATCAAAAATCAGATGTACTGGACACATAATGAGATTTGGAGACAACCGCTGGACTAGAGCTATTACTGACTGGATTCCACAGGATGTTAAAATATCGCGTGGCTGCCCACCTAGGAGATGGTCAGACTTCTTCGTTAAGACCCTGAACAATCGGTTTGAGGCTTTTCATTTTCCTAGAGTGAGCAGATGCCATTGGGCTACACTAGCACGTGATAGGGACAAATGGAGATGTAATTGGTGCCTGCTCAAGCAAATTGATGAGTAATGGGATGTCAAGTGATCATGTGACCAATCACAGTGCTCCTGAGGCACTCCCATTCATCTGTGTTTATCTGAAACCTCTTTGTGCTCTGCTTCCCCAATTGGTCAATCAACTTTATCTCCTAATCAGACTCTGATAATTTGTATATATGTCTTTTCTATTCTCCTTATGTCCTTTACATAGTTATTTCAGAGCTATGTCCTTTTTGTATAGACACAGGAAGACGGTTAAAGTTATGCTTCTGTAACTTGGGAGTTAATTGACTCCGAATAATATTCACTCCTAGGCATCTGTTTTCTCGACTTAAACCTCAGTTACCCTTAGTTCCTAGCACCCCAAAAACAGGGTCCCAACAAGGGACTGGATGGACTGAGGGCAAGCTGTGAGCTATCCTGGCTTTGAGATGGGACAGGCCAAGCACCATAATACTTAACTATAAGAGCAAGGTCAAGGAAAAATTGTCATAATCCAAAAAATAGCTAAATCTAGATTAGGACCCTGCGAGGGTTTGGAATGACTAATTTGGCCTGACCACTGTAGTCTGGAATCTATAGCGAGATGTACCCAAGAGAGCCACCCTACAAGCTTAATGATTCTCTTATCATGTCCATACAAAATGACTAGTATTGAGTAGAATTAAGATGAATGTTTAAACGACTATTAGAACAAAGGAAAGGAGAAACACATCCTAGGTGTTATTTCACCCTTGAGTAGATCTCCTGGCTGCAAGTAGACCAGTAAGGATTTTCATATGTTGATTGTGCTACTGGACCTGGGTCTGGTTGCTATCACCAAGGTTGGAGGGTGTCAGAGACTAGAGAGATGAGGACGGCAAGTCGGGGCACAGAGAAACTACCAGAAGTGGACAGAAGGGGAAGAATGTAGAGGAGACAAATGTAGGAGCAGGGTACAGGGGAGAGGAATCAAGGAGAATCGGGGGATCAGGGAGGATCAAGGGGATTCCAGGAGAAGGAAAAGAGATTCGAGGAAGGAGAGTCAGAGGAGAATGGAGACAATATTGGAATAAACTGCAATTGATAAAAACCAGGCTGGCCCTCGTTTCCTCCTTCATCCACCCATGGCATTGGCCATCTGGGTGGGGAAGTGGCCCTAAACCACCGAACGCAGGCAGTGAGAGAGAGTCTTGGGATTCCTATTGTTTTACACATACCAGTGGTACTACATGGAAAGTATCATGTTAAGCGAAATGAGTCAGAAAGAGCGGGATAGACACAGAAAGATTGCATTCATCTGGGGAACATAAAGCAACAAAAAGGGAGACTAACACCCAGGAATGGCTGAGATTAGTACCAGGAATTTTGCTCCATGAATGGAAGGCCAGCCACACGTTCTAGGTGAAAAGGAAGCTCAGATAGAGAAGAGAGCACCAAATGAAGGGTGTTGTGAGGACCCTCCCAGGGTGGGAGAAGCATGCTAAAAGTAGTCTATAGACCAAACATGATTGCCACTCAATGCCTCTCTTGCAAAACACAGTACCCATAAGAAGAGAGAGAGAACAAGGGGGAATACCCTGCCACAGAGGCATGATGGGACGGGGGGGGGGGGATGCTGGGACCCGTGGTGATGGATGATGGGCACTGGTGGAGGGATGGGCACTTGATCATTGTATAACTGAAACCCAAGCACAAAATTTGTAAGCCTATAACTGTACCTCATGGTGTTTCACTAATAAAAAAAGAAAAAAAAGATATTCACATATTAACTTAGTTGAATTGGAATTTTAAAGATCTGCCTCCACTGGTAAGTAGTGTGGGTTACTACAGGAAATGGCCCTTCAATTATACTCAGATGGATATTAGTCGATTCTCTTCTTTTCCTTGTTCTTTATAGAAACTGGCAACTTTTACTTTGTACTTTATTAGATTATTCTCTAGAGAATGAAACTCAGACATATTCAACTGATAACTTGCCTCCAATATGATACTGAGAAAGATATTTGACTAAAGGTACTATCCACAGCTGTTTTGTAGATTTCATTTTCTATATTAATTCTTTTCCTTATTACTTCCAAATTCTTAACATATAATCGGCATACCATGAATTTAATCCACTTAATTTGTACATTTTAATGGATTTTAGTGTAGCCACAGGGGTGACCCAAAAGGTAAAAAACAAACTAACAAACAAAAAAAGAAAACAAAAACCCTCTCCAGCTCTTTGAGCTATCTCTTCAATCCATGAGTTTACTAAACTTTAAAATACCCTATATAACATTCAGATGGAAATACACTATGCATCCATATGAACACCTGGCACTTGTTGCAATTAAATAATATTGCAATTCTGATAAGTATAATTGATAAAATATTAACTACAGTTGAATATTTAAACACATAGTTCTCAGTACAGAGTAAGAAGAAATAATAATGAGAATCAAGTTTTACGTGGGACACTAGTTTTGTTTTACTCTGTGGGGGCACAACCAATGATGTTCAAGGTGGTTCCCAGCTCTATGCTTGTTGGTTGCTCCTGGAAGTGCTCAGAGGATCTTATGGTGCCAGAGACCAAACCTCGGCTTCTCACATACAAAGCATACAGTGAGCCCACTGAACTCTCTCCAGACAAAACCAGTTTAACCCATAAATATTCAAAGCAAAGTTAGCTCCTCTTGATCATTTAAAATGAAAATACTGGTAACTTGCAGAAAAACTACAGTGTCAAATCAAAGACAATATTGATATTTTTGTCAATAAGTTTTCTAAATTAAAGATAATTCCTAATTTTTCCAGTTGGATAATTAAGGTAAAGGTAAAGGTAAAGGCCCTCCCGTTGATCGTCGATTTGCTCGAGCGGGCCCAGTAACGTCTCCATTGGAGACTTTGTTGTTACTGTGTCTGGCATATCGAATACTCTCGGTAGCTTGCCGGGCTCTCCGAGAGGGGCGGAGGAATCGAACTCGGGTCGGCCATGTTGGCCGCTTGTAAGGCGAACGTCCTACCGCTGTGCTATCACTCCAGCCTGTGCTATCACTCCAGCCCAGTTGGCTTCTCGCCTTTTGGCTAAGATCAAGTGTAGTTGGATAATTAATCTGGAAATATATAAGATTTTATATCTCTGATACCACATCATAAGCAGATAATATAAAATTTGATTAATAATAAAATTTAAAGACATATAAAAATTTATAATTTTTATTAATGAATTGTTTCTACTATTTTGTTGACATTATTAATCTCTTATATGACTTTATTTTCACTGCAGTCACTCCTTTATTTAAATAACGTGCCTGTTCCTTCTCCTAGGAATTCTTTCCCTCCAAATATTTATATGATAAATTTATTATCTTCTTTCATGCTTTTGATCAAATATCATCTACTCAGAGAGTATATATGTTTTAGAAGTCCTATTTTAATATTTTTATTTAATAAATAAAATTTAATATATTTTAATGTCCCACCATAACTATCAGTGTATGAAGCCCTGATCCCCTTACATAGACAAAAGATTGTACACTGCTTAAAACTTTTAATTTTTTTAAAGACTATATAATTTATTATAGTTTAAAATTTTCATTTTTGACACCACTTGGCTTAGAATATAAATCATAAGGAAACATAGGTTTTGACTGCTCTCTTTTGGGGAACATACCCCATGGTGTTTGGAATACCATGAGGTTTCAGGTTTCAAACCCAGAACTCCCACATACAAAAGTACTTTTATTTATCTTTCTAGCTCATTTTTTATCTTCTTGAATGTAAGTTCACAGAAAAATAGTTTGTTTCATTCTCACAAGAAATACTATCAGTATTATGTGCCAGCCATATTATTACATTGCATGTGTGAATATTTGTGTTCTTAAATTTCATTGAATATACCATTAAATATGGTAAATGGACAGTGATTATAATGATACATATAAATTATATTTTGAGATATGTATATATTTTGAGGAAAGTTATTAGTCACATGGAAAATAAAAAGATGTGTCTATATTTAGAAGTAGAGTTCAGAAATAATTTGATCAAATATCAGAATATTGATCTGGAAGAGACATTTAATATAAATATAGAAAGAAATATAAAACTTAACTGAAAGAAAACATGTACAAATGTTCCTTTGGGATTCAGGACAACAAAGAGATATTATACTGGGAAGCAGGAAGCTAGGAAGATCCAGTCTGACAAGTCCAATAATCTATGTGATAGCTTTGGTCATCAGTCAGAAAAACATATATCTTGTATTAGCTATAGTAAACATTTCTAATACACATTTCAACCAGAGTAAATATAATAGATTTTTAATATAGTCAGATGAAATGATTTGCGAATAGAGTAGAAATATTACCTGATGATAACTTATACTCAAATTAATCTCTTGTAGAAATAAAAATAGCATGTACAAATACATAAATTGATCTTACTTAAACTTAGAAATGTTCATTCCAACTAAATAAATTAATGTATTTGATTTATTGATTTATGTTCAGCACTCCCAACATTTAAAAAAAGTAGTAAAGTTATTTAGATCTTAAAACAGAGGCTTCCAGGTAAAGCATTATGCCATAAAGTATTTACAAATATTTCACTACATTTATTAAGAAAGCAAAGCTTAAAGGTACTTTACTGGCATGCAGCTAACTGTGTTTCAATCCCAGTATCACACATAATCCTCAGAACACCACCAGTGACCCCTGAGCACTGAACCAGGTTAAGCCCCTGTCACTACCATGTGTGATTCCATTCTTCCTTTCCTGACCACCCCCCAAACACAAAAAATAATAAAGCAAAGCTTAATGCACTTAAAAATCAGAAGCAATGTTTTCTATGATTACATAACCCAGGGCAGCATTGAAATCAAAGAGCAGGCTTTCCAAATTTGTTACGGCAGCCTATCTCCTACATAAATTATACAGACTATGGATAATGTCACTGCAAATCATCAAGAAGGATGTCACATTTTAGAGGACATTATAATAGATTGTCATGCCTTTTTTTGTCTCAGTCATGTCATTTAACAATAATTAGTTTCAAAAATAGTAATGAGTTTGTCTGTAATGTCAACCTTAGACACACAGGAAGGGGAAAATCTGTTTAGACACTAGGTCATTTGTAAAGTGATAAATGAATGGGAAAGGGAAAAGGTGCACTGTATGCTTAATATTTATCTATTATAGTGATGGCTGTCCAAAGAAATGAGCCACTAAAGTAGCATGAGCCATTTGATGCATTAGGTTGACTTCTTGGAGTCACTTTCCCAAAGAAATATTGATGAACAAACATATTTTCAGAATTCTCCTGAAATTTTATAACACAAATTGTAATTCAAGTGAGAATGTTTAATATATTTAAATTTTGATAAGAAAATATCTTTAAATGTTTTAGGAAATGTCATAAAATTTTTTAATTTATGTTGGTTTTCTGGACTAAAGTCAACTCCTAAATATATTACTTGCCACAAATAAAAAGAGTCCAGTAAAATTAAACTAAGAAATTGAAATTAATTAAATGAAACCACTGACTAGGACTAGTCAAAGAAAATACACTCTTTTCTTAAAGAAATCTATGTGCAACTTTAAATATTAGAATAAGAAGTATCTCATTTGCATAATGTAACTTTTTAAAAGATAAGACAATTTAGTGTAAAGGATCCATTTTCTAGAAGGGGGGAGGTTATTTGGGACTTACCAACCGATGCTCTGAGGTTACTCCTGGATTTTCACTGAGGAATCACTCCTGGTGATTCTTGGGATACTATATTGAATGCTAGAAATCAAAGCAGGGTCTGCTGCATGCAAAGCAGGCTCCCTACTCACTGTACAATCTCTTGACGTCTTTTGAAATAAAATCTGATTATAAAGACATAATTGATCACAGGTGTTCCCAGTGGCTGATTATTAGATAGATGTATATAAATATTTGTTGAATTGCATTGTACTATATTTCCAAAATATTTAGAGTTCCTCCAGCACCTCCATCCCCAAGCACAATGTGGCATTTGGTAGGAACTTACAAAATAGTTGCTGAGGTAGTGAATGAACAAAATACCTAGAAGTTGGTATTCTAGAAATGTATGGGGTGAGGACAGAAATAGTAAAACCACTAGATGATGAGTAGGAATGGAAATATATACATGAAAGTCAAGGACTTAAGATACTAAATGAGCTAGTACCACTTCACAGTTGCTTGACCACTTAACTAACAATGTGCTCTTAGACAAAGTATTTAAGTTCTTCAATATTTTATAATTTATAAACTAGCAGTATAAAGGTATCTAATTCATAGAGCTATCTAAATCAAATTACAAAATCAAATAAAGGTCAGAAGAGTGCTTACCAAGTTAATAAAAGACAAGATCTTATTTTAGAAAACATTAGTTATTATTATAAAAGTTTTCAGTGAAGCCTTCTCTATACTCCATTTTACTGAATTCTACTATGATCCAGTCATTCATCTTTTAATTAATTGTAATTTATTATACTATATGATTTTAGCAATGAAACTAAAATGCAGCAATGAAGCATAAAATACTGTAACAGGCACAAGATTAATCAGTGAGAGAAAGTGAAGTCTGAAATTCACTGAAATAATTCAGGACCTTAGCAAATAATGCTCAAATCAGTTTTTAAGAAGATTTTCAAGACTCTCCTTGTCTCATTTTTTTCCCCTTTGTCTTATTATGATTTGATGCATGTCCCAGCCTTTTCTGACTAGTTAATGGTAAATTCAATGAGAACAAAGATTGTATGACTCATCTCTAGAGCTCTCACAATCCAAAGCTAAACAAATACACACACAAGCACAAACATACACACAAAATTAACTCAGTTATATGGAAAGCAAACAGGGATTATAGCAACAACTAGTCTCAAGCAAACAAGGATTAAAGCAACAACTAGTCTCAGAAGTATTATAACAGAAAAAAAAAACACCACCAAACAGTAAATACTCACATTCACTGGTACAAAGTGTGTGTGTCTAAAATCCATGCTACAATTAGATGTTCCTCCTTGAACCTTGAATCATCCTATGGTTTAGTTTCAGATTCTTTTCAGCTAATATCACTTTCAGCTTGGTTGCCTTGAATAATAGTTCTGTAATGTTGACACTCTCTGTTGGATGATACACTTTATGTTCCAAAACAAATCTTTATCCCTAGATGTTGGCTATTTTAACTTAAAGAAAATAAATAGCCACCTCCAACTCCATTCTTGAGATGAGGTCACTGCTGTTGTAACTATGCTTTTCTAGTTTGTCCCATCTCAGTGAACTCATGTGTGGAACAGGTGACATCTACTCAAGAACTTTTGTACCTGGGAAATCAGCCCAGTCAATAAATGGGTTTAAACTTACAATATCTTTCATCACCAAAGAGCACCAGAGCTCATTCTTAGTTAAACAAAGCATGAAACACGTCTGCATGTGAGATTGAATTAACAGCATAAAATGACTGGTAAACCTAATAATAATCTAACTAATAAATTTTTATTCAGAGCAGAATTACACACAACAAAAGTGCTCAGGAGCCATTCCTATTTGGGGGCTCAGGAATTTCTCCTCGTGTTACTCAGGAAACCATCTGCAACATTGGTAATCAAAGCAAGGTTGGCGTCATGTAAGCGAAGCACCTATCACAGTGCACTATCTTTCTGTATCACAGTTACAAGCTTTGAACATTTTGGCCATTTAGTATACAATGTACAGGCACTGTAAAATAATACTTTATTTGTAAAAATGAATAAGGAAAGGGAGCCAATTTTACAAGTGAGAAAACATGCTCAGAGGGATTATGTAGGTTTATTATCAAGGAAGAACTCTCATTTATGTTAATTTGGCCAGTAGGATCCTCTATTTCTGCCATGTAGCCCTGAGATCTGGAAGAAACGAATCTGTGCCTACTAGCTCTAAGATGATCCATGCCATGTGCAGAAATATTCAGGCATATGAAATATTCAATTTCATAAAATACACATAGGGAATTAATAGATCCTGATTATGAAAACTTACAAAAAGAAAAAATATTTAGTTAGAAACTTATAATAGCTCCCAGTTTAGGATGACTTCTCTACATATTGCTGTGATATAATGGTTTCTGTTTATTGTTCCTTGCTTTATTCACATTTCCATATAGTTTGGAGTCTTCTGAGTAATAAGTTCTACTGGATCTTTGCATAATAAACAGCCACAGATGCAAGAGACAGTGTTTCCATTAGCATGGAGAGCAGGAGGAATCTGAAGACGATCATATTCTTGGATAAAAATAATCTCTATCTCTGGTATGTGTGTGTGTATGTGTATGTGTGCGTGTGTGTGTGTGTGTGTGTGTGGTGTTTAGTGGAGTATATATATAGTGGATGGCAGACAGTTATGTTTTACAAAAACATAAAAATTTAGTATTCAAATTTTTGATGGTCTTCTTATATGATATAAAACTCCTAGAAGTGGATAAGTGTATGGCCCTGAGACCAATCTCCAGGGGACAGGGATATGAGGAACTACTACCAATGACAAGTAGTTCTCTGGTTGCTACTTTTGGTAGAGTAGAAATCCATTTGTGTATCTGCTGGTCTATGTGCGATTAAAACTATGTTAAGCCATTTATTTGTCAACCCAATAATTTGAGAGTCTTCACGGTTTTATAATTAATACAAGAAGGTTCTGTGTGTTCAGATTCACTGAGGAAATTGTAAGAGAAGAAAATTATTGGATCTCAGCTAAGACCTACTGATATCAGTTAATTTTGAACCTGAAACCAGGCAATTAGTTATTTAATAAGCCATCTGGGTAATTTAATGAACAACATAATTTATGAACTGATGAAAGAAACTTAATTCACATATTTCTAATTCTATTAGTTCAATTTGGCAGTGCTATGCTAATAAATTTATTTTGAAAGAACATAAAACTTTTCAGATTTTTTCAGAAGAAATAACTCATATATATATTTTGAGATTCTATTAATTTTTTGTAGAGGAGTATAATCATTGTATTCATGACCATAACTTTGCAGACTAAATCTTTTCAATTCCAAAGAGTTTCTTCAATTCTAATAGTATATCACTGAGTTAAGTAAAAAAATATTCATCTGTATTAAGTATATGTAAGGTCCACCTTGTTATTCTGTTGCTAAGAAGAAATGCATCATGCATTTTATAATTATTGAATTTAGTAAACTGTGACCATTAAGAAAATTGTAAAAGATATTAACCTCTCCTTTATTCTTCCAAATACTTTTAAAAGTAACCTAGGAGCTAAAGTGATAGTACAGTAGGGAGGGTACTTGCCTTGCACATGGCGTGCAGAAATTCAATGTCCGGCACCCCATTTGGTCCCCTGAGTACTTCTAGCAGTGATCACTGAGCACAAAGCCAGAAATAATCCTTGAGCACTGCTGAATATGGCCTCAAAACAAAAACAAAAGTAACTTTACAATATTCTAAGATAGCAAGTTTTAATGATTGTATAGCATTCTCATTACAATTTGTTGGCAAGCAATCCACCTCAATGATATAAAACCTGTTATTAGGGCTATAGATATAGAACAGTGGCAAGAAGCTTGAAGCTTGGTATACAAACAGTTGACCTGCATTTAGTTCCCAACATCCTATATGATTCCCCAAGCACTGACAGGAATAAGTCCTGAACCCCCAAACCAGAAGGTAATAAAGTTACTAGGTTATTTTCTGCAAAAGAAGTTATACATGTTCTAAGTAATTTTTATGGTTAAATTTGACTGGTATATTTTTAATTGTTAATATATCAGTACATATTTAGTAACTGTTTTACCATCTACCAACAAACACCATCTAGAATATCCATAAGCAAAACATTCTTCTTTATAGCAAAATGTCTTTTATAATTGTACTATAGAATTTCTTGTCTGTATTTGCAAAGAGTACATCTTTTGTTGTTGTTGTTGTTGTTCAGTGAGCCATAAGTCTATAAATAAATAAGTCTCATTTATTCTAGGAAAGTTTATTTTTGTTCGGAGGTTACACTCTACTAACTCCAGGGCTTACTCCAGGCTTCGTTCTCAGGGATCCCTCCTGCTGTTGGTTGAGAGACTATGCACAGAGTTGAGAATCAAATGTAGGTCAGTTACATGAAAGATAGGTGTCTTATAACCCCTCTGGGAAACAGTATGGAGAGTTCTCAGTAATCCTAGAATTGAACTGCAATATGACCCAGCAATTTCACTTTTGGGCATTTACTCCCAAAAACACTCTTTCAAAAAGACATATGCACAACATTATTCATCATTGCAATCAGTACAACAGCTAAAATATTAGATCAACCCATGTTACTAATGGCATCTAGGTTATATGTAGTATTTAAAATATTGGATGAGATTAACTAAGGAAGTAAAGGACCTGTACAAAGAAAACTACAAAACGCTACTTCAGTAAATAAAAGGGGACACGAGGAAATGAAAAAATATCCCCTGTTCATGGATCAGGAGAATTAACATTGTCAAAATGGCAATACTTCCCAAAGCACTATACAAATTCAATGTGATCCCTATTATGATAACCATGACATTCTCCAAATAAATGGAGCAAACACTCCAGAAATTTATATGGAACAATAAGCCCCCACGAATAGCTAAAGAAATCCTTGGGAAAAAGTAAATGGAAGGAATCAACCTCTCTAACTTCAAACTCTATACAAAGCAGCAATAATTAAAATAGTATGGTACTGGAACAAAGGCAGAGCTGTAGACCAATGGAACAGGGTTGAATATACTGACATCTCCCCTCAAGCATATGATCATCTAATGTTTGATAAGGAGCAAGAAAAGTGAAGTGTAGCAAGGAAAGCCCCTTTAACAAATTTTGCTGGCAAAACTGGATGGCTACATGCAAAAAAGTGGGCTCAGATCTCTGCCTAAAGAAGAGAATGAGAAGAAATGGGTGAACAGGCATTGGGACTTTGATTATACTGGTGATATGGGTAAGTGATACAGCTATATATCCAAAATGCTGACTCAAACATACTGAAAACACGAGATCTAGACTTCAACCACTGAAACTTTGTAATGTGCCTGTCAAATTGATAGGTGGGACTGAGGTGGCAGTTGAGGGTGGGGAAGGAATATGGGAACACTGGTGGAGGGAAGTTGACACTCGTAGGATTGGTGTTGAAATATTGCAGGTCTACAACTCAACAATCAACCAGCTTTATAAACTGCAGTTCTTTAATAAAATATTTTAAAATATATAGAGAATTTCTACAATTCAACAGAAAGCATACAAACTTATTTTAGAAGTCAGTAAAATACTCAAAATGACATTTTTCCAAAGAATATATACAAATGGCCAATAAGCACATAAAACGATGATCTCAGTCACTAATCATTTGGGGAAAGCAACTAAATTACAATGTAACACCACTTTACACCACTCAGGCAGTTTACAATCTAAAAGAAAAAAAGAAAAGAAAAGAACACATGTTGGCAAGGATGGGAGAAATTAGAACATTTAAGTATTGCTGGTAGAAGAGTAAAATGGCACAACCACTGTGGAAAATGGTATGATGGCTTCCAAAGAAGTCAAACATAGTATTACTACATAATCCAGAAATTCTCCTTTCTGCCAAATACCCTAATAAAATAAAAGCTACAACTAGAATAGATATTTGTATATACATCTTCATAACAATATCATTTACAGTAATCAAAAGGTAGAAATAAAACAAGTGTCCTCTCATAGATGAATGGATTATTCATCATTGAGGTGGCTTGTTGATGTCAAAAGTAAAATTTAAACTTAAACTAAAAAATGAAATTATGGCACCTACTACAATCTATATGAGCATTTAGGACATTATGTTCAGTCTTCCTACTTAAGATATAAGAAAATAAATCAGATAAAAAGAAAAAAGCATTATGTGATTTGCCTTCAGTGACTAACCTAGAAATCAGAACACTGGCTGCTAGAGAAGTGGAAAGTTAGTATTTTCTGGGAAGAGAACTGTGTGGATTTTCATTGATTTTGTTTTGGTTTTTGGTTTGTCCTCATGTCTTACTCCTGCTCTGCATTCAGGTGATGGGGATCAAAACCAGGTTGATGGGGTGCAAGGCAAGATCCCTGCCTGCTATACTATCTCTCTAGCTTCTGGCTAAAGAGTTTAATTTAGGAAGATGAAAAGGTTCTGGAGATGGATGGTGATGATATGGTTGCAGAGCAACACAAATGTACTTAGTGTCATAAAACTATGCAGTTAAAATGGCAAATCTTATAATACGTACATACATATATGTATGTGTATATATATATACACACAGGCATATATGTATATGTCTTACCTCTGGCTAATATGTATATATATATATATAACCACAATAATAAATGCAAAATTCAAATGATAGGGCCCTATCCAATGGGGGAAAATCCTCAATATTAAAAGAATCATAGCTAAAATACTTTTAAATATATATGTATTGTGACTATTCATATTGTGTTTCAAATTATTCTCTCACACATAACACAAGTCCACATTAAGCACATTTTTGGGATGATACTTAGTAAAATTTGGGGGAAAATTCCATTTACTGATATAATCCTATCATACTGTAGATTATAAAACACACATCAAAAAAATACTGGAGAAGTTTCTTTAAGGAAATAAACTAAAATTATTTTCACAGTATTTAAGAAGCCTCACTAAAGTAAGGCAGTGACCTTGTCATACAATTCAAAGTAATTTCTATTTAAGCTACCGAGAGTATCTCACCCGCACGGCAGAGCTTGGCAAGCTCCCCGTGATGTATTCGATATGCCAAACACAGTAACAACAAGTCTCATGATAGAGACGTTACTGGGCTCACTCGAACAAATCGATGAACAGCGGGAGGACCGTGACCGTGATAGATATATTATTATATTCATTATATATGACACACCTATTGATCTAAACATTATGAAATACTTCATATATTTAATTCATTCAGCACTGTTTAGGTTTTTTTTTTTTTTTGGAGGGGTTGTGCCCAACTCCGCAGTACTTGGGACTGACTCCTGGCTCTGTGCTCAAGAATAACTCCTGGCAGGCTTGGGAGACCCTATAGGCTTCTGGAGGTTGACTGTGTGCCAAGTAAGCACCCCATCCTCTATCACTCCAGCCTAGCATATCTCTTTTGTTGTTTTATTATTGTTCCCACAACCAACCCTGCTTTTAATTTAACTCCTGAGTTCAGAGCCAGGAGTAATCCCTGAGCATTGATGGGTGTGACTGAAAAAGAAAGGAAGAAAAGCAAGAAAGGAAGCAAGCAAGGAAGGAAGGAAGGAGGGGAGGAAGGGAGGGAGGGAGGGAGGGGAGGGGAGGGGGAGAGGGAGGGAGGGAGGGAAAGAAGGAAGGAAGGAAGGAAGGAAGGAAGGAAGGAAGGAAGGAAGGAAGGAAGGAAGAAAGAAAGAAAGAAAGAAAGAAAGAAAGAAAGAAAGAAAGAAAGAAAGAGGGAAGAGTAGAGGAAAAATTGCCTGACTACTGCTGGTTTGTCAGAGGATCTTGAGGTTTGATATTGGGAGATGTTACTGAATGCAATACTATCACTACCTATGTGACTTCTGAAATCTCATAGAATTGCAGAAGAGAAGACAGTGGCCATAAAACTGATGGCTAACTGGACTTGACTTGTCCGTCTAAAGGATAATAATGGGCTAAGCTATGAGCTATAAAAGTTTACTGGAAGCTAATTCACGTATCATACCTCCCAGGTTCCAGGGAAGTAGGAAACATTGAAGAGAAAATAAGAGATGGAGAAAGAAAGGGGAAAATGTATATTTGTGGTGGGGAGAACTGGGAGAAAAACAAACGAAGGGAGAGATAAATATGAAACAAAATAATAAATTTATTTGACTTTAAATTATTTCTTTGAATAGCTATTAAAAACGTAAAAATTAAGAGTAAAAGTTGTAACTTATCATTGTATTTCTTATAATAAACTCCCAAATGATAGAGGAGTTAGGAGTTTTTGATTATTTTTAAAGACTGAATTCACTTGTTGGATACTAATACTAAGTGTTTTAGGCTTTATCATTGAATTGCCCCTTTTCTTCCTCCCAGCAAGGTTTACAGTGCTTTTGTGAGCATCCCTAACCCCCTGAGTTTATCTTTAACCTTTCTTTTATATTGTACACTTCCTCTTCACAGTTCCCAAGCCAATCTTAGTTACTTCTAAACTAAAACTTTCTGGTAATTCTGGATTTTGTATTTGTAGTGAATTATTTGCTTTTCTATTTCCCCTATAGCCTTTATATAGAGCAATGTTCTTTGCTTAAACACAGAAAGACCTTAATGTTATGCTCCTAATAATTGGGAGTTGATTGACTCTGAAATATATCTACACCTGGGCATCTGTAATAATTACTTGACTCAGGTTTCGGTTGCTGTAGTTCCTTAATACCCAAAAGGGAGGTCCTGCCATGGGACTGGGATGGACCCAGGGCATGTGGCAATACTATCTTGGCATTGAAATGGGAGAGTCTAGAAAGCATAAATGCATGGTCTTAATGCAAGCCGTTAGGACTTAAGAGACAGAACCCCCATAGGGAAGGACTGCTGAATTGACCTGAGGACTTAGTCTGGGATTTACGGTAAAAACCTTCCTTGCTCTCAGAGCCCAGAGAACTAAGTATTGGGATCTTTATCTCTTATGGTGTTTATCCAAAGGACTTCAAGTATTGGTAAGAAGTAGAATTAACTGTTTGACTTTTTGATTTAATTATTCTATATATACGACTAGGCAGAAAGAGAAAAGCAATAAATATTGAAATCCCTGGGAAACAGTGCATCTCCCTGAGAATTTCCTCTGCTGAAATGTTTTACCTCTGTAAATCACAGGGTTATATGCAGTCCTATGTGTCTGACCCTTTTAGATGTTCCATAAGTATGCTAACAGCTCTACATTAACTGGGCCATTTTCACCTTAGGGCTGTGGTCCCCTGTCTCCCTGTTTCTCTGTCTCTCTGCTGGGGAGGCCTGGGGGCAGCTCTCAGCCACCTGCAAGCTCATCATTGCACACTACTTTGTAAGCTCACATTCACTGAAATTCCTTTTTTAGTCTCTTTGGAGATTTAGCTTCAGTTTAAATTTAACTTTGTTTCAAACACATTTATTTTATTCTTTTTTTTTTCTTTTTGTGTCATACCCGGCGATGCACAGGGGTCACTCCTGGCTCTGCACTCGGGAACTACCCCTGGTGGTGCTCAGGGCACCATTTGGGAAGCTGGGAATCGAACCCAGGTTGGCTGTGTGCAAGGCAAATGCCCTATCCGCAGTGCTATCACTCCAGCCCCCAAATCACATTTCTTATTCTAAAACCTAGGGTGTGAGTTATCTGCCTGAAAGCAATCTGAAGTTCCATAAAAATATATTGTATGCTAACCTGGTTTATTCTAAAGAAGAAAGTTATTTTTGCTCCTATTTAATAGGCAAATGATAGACAAAAATCTATACATAATTGATGAGCTTCCTTTCTTATCCTTTAATGCCATGTCAATTTAGATTTTAAAAAGACATACAATCTGACAAAATAATTGATTCACAAGGAACTCAAATGCTGATCATTCTAAAGTTTGGTGAAAATATCCCAATTAATGTATTGAAAGTTTTAATTAATGCAATGAACATTTTCTTGAAGACCCAGAAAACTTCCGAATGTTAGCCTGCTATGTGACAGAAATACTATTGTATTCAAGTTGCCCTGGGTAGAATGAACCCCTAAAATGAATTCAATTGAATCAGGTTTCCTATTGTAGAGTGAAAATAGACTGCTTTGAAATAGTCCAGAGGGTTCTTCTTGCCCGAAATATTCATTACCACAACACACACTCCCAGTTTTCCTCCAAGAATTGTTTCTATTTAACAAGAATATTTCAAGTGTTATCTTCAATTTATACCTTTGAAATGCAATAAATCATTCATTTAGTTGTCAAGATTTCTTTATTTGTTCTTCACTAGCTCACAGAATCACCACTACAGTCCTGCTTAATCTACAGAGTAATTCACTGGTTTTACATGAATTGTTTTATCCATTCAAAATAATTCTCCAGTTAAGTAATATCTCCTCAAACAGAGAAGGGGACTAAGACTTAGTGAAGTAAAGAGCCCAGCACAGAAGCAGGGATCAACAAAGTCACTCCTCCAGAAAACAAATGGTTGGCCATCTTTCTGGGCACAGACTGTATATTGAGGGCTCTATGTGACAGGGCTAATTGTCATCCCTCTTTAAAGAAATTGAGTGGTAGACACTAAATAACTCAAGAATGATTGTGTGTCTGACCAGAAGCCCACTGGGCATGAGATGCCCCAAATAAAACACTGTCCAGGCTGTAGAAGCCTGTGTTTGTCCCTGTCGAAATATGTAGCCTTTGTTCTATGTTAAAACTGCTAGATAATAAAATATTACTTACGATAGAGTTTCTATATCTGTGTGCTGATTTCTATGTACTTAATAAAAGAATTTGATTTTTTGGAGCACATTAGAAATATAAGTACTAAATATGTCAAGCATACAGAAAAGTAATGAAAACCATCCTAAGTAAGAGTTGCTCTTAAGGAATTTCTTTGGTGTGAGCTGTTGTTGCTATCTTCAGTGACATTTTCCATTTTGGGGAAAAATAAATCAAACATGAAAAACCCAAGTTGAGAGCAGACTGTCATATATTATTTTTAGCATCCTACTTTTTGGGGGCTTAGAAAAATCACAAAATATCTTCATCAGATTAACACTGAAAATGAGTTTATGCAACAAAGAATTTCAAATGAATGAGCAGGCTATAATCACATGACAAAAGATTTAAAAGTAAACAAACAGCAATAGATCCACTGCACCCTTGTAAGGAAAGGAAGAAAAGAGAAAATTAAGGGACAACTCAGTTTCTATGTGAAAAGTGGACAGCAAAGCTATTTGACAAAATAAGCAAAGAAATTGCTATCATATTCTGCAAATAAAATAAACTTCAACCTTTAAAAGTTTCAACCAAGCTGGATTAATTTACTAAAGAGTAAGATGTGAAATCCAACCCTTTTCATGATATTAAAGGCCAGAAAAACAAGACAAAATCTATGTTTTTATTTTCGATTTAGGAGTTAGTAAGAAGTATAGCTTTCTGACAATAGTGTTCATGAAGAATGCACAATTTTCTCAGCATTGGTCTTTTTGGAGTCTAATAGAGAAAGTTATAGCATATCTTATGTGTACCAACCCATTAAGTCATTTAGAGAAAATGAAACTAGGGCATTGAGAAATAATACAATATATTGGAAATAAATATAAAACTGTGCTTAATTTTGCAAACCAAGTGAGAAAAGTTTTTGAATGTTGAACTAAGTTTCAAAAGAAAAAGATAAGCATGATTTTCACAGTGCTGATGGGATTTGAAAAATTACAAGAACATGCAAAAAGAAGAACCCGAACTCTGAAGGTCAGAATAAACTAAGCACTTCATTCTAAAACTAACCACTGCCTTCCCCAAAATTTTAATCACATTCAACATTCAATAAGAAACTAACAGTTTCAGTTTAGGGTTTCTTTTTTAGCCCATTGTCTTTAACATTAGTGAAGAAAGAAAGATAATTGTTAAAGTCAAGGAGACCATAAAGTCAAGATGTTTCAAACAAAATCAACAGCTTTGGCTTACTGGGAATTAAAGCAAATGCTCATTCCAGAACTTCCCTAAATTGGTGATCTCAGGTAAATTATGTACCATAACTACCCCTAAGTTTTATTATTATAAAGTGGGGAATATAATATTCAATTTATAAGCTTTTTAAAATGGAATCTCTATGAAAGTATTGAATTCGGACTGATCTCAGGTCTGGGAATTGACGGCAGAAACGCAGTGACTGAACCCAAGGAACGCCTTGTGCCTCCTGGACTTGGGAAACCCACACCACTTGTCTTGCGTCTCTAGGCTGGCATTATGATAGTTAGCAAGTTAACTACTAAGTGATTGTACATGATTGATGATAAAGGATGAAATGTGTTATGTAATTTACTGTAATAGGATAACTGCCTTTATTATTAGTAGGAAATTGTTTTTCTGGTTATGGAAAGTATATAACCACCTACGATTTGGAACAAAGATGCTGCACGCTGGATGTATAGTCATCTGTCCCTTCCTGGGTGCACTGCATCTTCCCAAGTCTTGCGTCTTCTTAAGACATGACAAAATAGTTTAATTCCTTCCTCTTCAAGTATAGTCTCAAAGATTAAAGAAAAAAATGAGTAATTTTTGCAACATTTCCTAGACATCTATAATGATACAATGAATCAATTTTCCCTCCTCTGAGTTACATTTCCAAGCTTATTATTTTTAGAGTTTATCCATATTTTAAACCTCTAGTTAAATATCTGGGGCTATGAGAAAGCTTCCATGAAGGTATCTTGCATCTTTGCTAGTTCCCAACTCAAACACACTTTTAGTATTGTGCTTTACACGTTTTCAAATATTCTTTTTACTTTATGCTTTCAGTTCTTTGAGGGCAGGAAGAGTTGTTTCTCTGGGTCTTTTGATTTTAGTTTCCTAGTATGTAATATGGCACTCAGTAAGTGAGAAAGTGAGAACTCAAGATAATGAGCATCAGAGTCCAGAGGTTAACACCCTTGTTTTCCATTGCATCTGACCCTAAGTGGATTCCCAGGCACAGGAGGGTACCCAAGAACCACCAGGGAGTGTTCCCCTAAGCACAAACCTGAGAGGATCAAAGAACTGGGCAGCTCCTGTAGGTATGGCCCCAAACCCCTCTAGCCAGAAAAGAACATACAAAGTATTTTTCTAGAAACAACAGAAAGAATTACTGTTTACTATTTAAATACTAAATACTAATCAATATATCTGAAGGAAAGAGCTTCATTCATACTCGCTATAAATCTTCTCCAAATACTCTTAATTATAAGGGGAAAAAATTCATCTATCAGTCCCGAAACAAATGCTGTATGGGATTCTTCAATCCTTATTTCATTGACCAATTCAGGAACTCTGTCTCTCGGGTTCTACTGTTTCAGTTTCTTCTTTACTTAGCCCACTAAATACATATTTACTCTATGCTCACATGTAAACAATGATAACTTACTTTTCCCTTTAAAATTTAGATTGAAAGAGTAACAACTAACAAAATTCTGCAATGATAAACAAAAGAAGCCAACATACAAGTCTTAGCCTTCCTGAATATTAGGCCTAAGTATTTATTTAAATAAACCAGTGTTCTCAAGTTGGAAAAAAATTATTTGCAATCAATGCTCCTGGTTCGAACTTGAACAGAACTATATAGCATTTTAATGCATACAGCTAAACTCTGACAAAGGCAAAATCTTTTTACCCTCTAATTCATAAAACCTCCTAATTTGCACATCATCCTCACTTTTCTCAAGTGCCCACAAGGATAATTACAGTGGTTGTTTCACTCTGTCTGCTTTATTTAGATAATAAGCCCAAAAGGCCAGGAATGCCTTTGCATTTTCTATCTATAGCAATAAATACAATATATGTGAACAACATTTGTGAAATAATAATACTAGGCTTTTAATATCTTTTTGTAGTGAATCCTTTGGAATTGCCTAGGGATTATGTTAGCCTGTTTATTTTATTCTTGAGTTATCTGTATTGATTCCAACACTATAAATTATAGGCATTAGTGTTTCACTTAGACTTTTCTCTTCTTGAATATTTTTAGCAGTATATTACTTGCATGTAATTCTTCAGTTGAATTATACACATGGTTCTTTAGAGTCAAGGCTGAAAATTTTATTAATTTTTTTCTGAAAAATATCACAATAATAGTGCTCCTAGTACTTATACACTGTGCCAGGCATCAGGCACTGTTTTAAGTGATTTCCATATCCCCCAAAATTAAGAATTATTTAAAAAAATTTTTCAGTGTCTCACAACTAGGAAGATGCAAATACAGATATTGAACATATATGATCCCCGTGGTCTTAACCACTGTATTTTGGAAAGTACAGATGCAATAAAAATTACTTTTAGATTATAATATGTATTAGAGGATTTTATAACTTGTAGGATTTCTGTAACTGTGATCATGTATAAAACCGTAATATAGAGGATGTCTCTCTTGCAAACATATAAATTCTTAAAGGGCAAGGACCCAATTCATAGGTCTTAAATGCTCATCATTTTCCTGGGGCATGGGCAAATACTCCTCTAAAAAATAAATGAAAACATGCAGAAAAGAGTCTCAGAAGTGATAATGGTGTGAAATGCAGTCATTTATTTTAGTGCAATAAAGCTGAGGGAAGAGAGAAAAAAAGAGAAAAGGTAGAAATACGTCCACAGGAATAGATAAATAAAGTAATACATAGAAATAAAGAAAATGGTCTATTTTCAATATAGAGGCAATCACGTTATGCAGATACTTCATTTAATTCACTATGAAGTATCTTCTATCTGCCTTGCACACAGCAGATACTTCATAGTGAATTAAATGCTTACTAAGTATAACAAATATTACCAGTACCTGGGCATTCTATCTTCTATTATTTCACTTTTGGTATATATTTGAACACTAATTGTACTGATATACAAGCAATTTAAAACATAGGATTCCTCAAATTCTTTTTAGAAGTAGAAAAATTGCAAAGGCAGTTTTAGGGGTTATTCATTGAATGCTATTTGTCATGCTTATAATATTAAATTATTGAAGTTAAATATTTTAAATTAGCTAAATGACAATTTTTAAATAAAGCATTTTTGAAAGTTAAACTAATAAAAATTGCCTAGATATTAAACATTAAAGACATATTTAATAAGTATTAAAGAAAAAACTAAAATGAATATTTTAACGTTTGTCCTTAACTTCCCATAATTTTTGTTTAATGTTATAATACTTTACTCTGAAGAAGAAATCAGGAGAGTACAATATTTCATACTTTGGAAGTTCTCAGTAACACTGAATGAATTAAAGGTTGAATTGATATTTCACATGCGATGGGGAACTCACACATGATTGGAATTTATTACTACTAAAAATATTACCAATAACCATACCATAGGTATGAACTTGTAATACACACTCACCAGCTTTCCTCGAGAAAATATCAGAATTCCATGTTAAACAAAGCTAATTGAAAAAAAGCAAGGTTCTTTTATTTTTTTTAATGCAGAACAAAAGAGAACCCAATTTATTCCCCATAAATAGATAAATGATAGCAAGTAATATTTTTTAAACATTACAATAAAACAAAAAGTGAATGTTCTAACTGATTTTTTTCAATACTTTTTAATGAATTGCCATGAGGCACAGTTACAAACTTACAAACTTTTGTGCTTACGTTTCAGTCATACAATGATCGAGTACCCATCTCAGTATTTTTAAAGAATGTAATTTTCAATTTGTAAGTACATTAAGCATGGTAATTGTAATTACTTAAAGTTTAATATTATAGTGATTAAGAAAATAATTCTATTAGATGTTATACGATCATGGGTATTTTTATACCATTATATATAAAATATATTTTGCAAAAATATACTCTGTGTATGCACTCATGGGCACACAGTTTAAATAACATAGCTGAAATAGTGTCAATGCTTATGGTTTTAATGTACAAAGTTGCAAACCTTTCCTGTCACCAAGTTCCAAGACTGTCCTTAGACCATTTCTTGTCCTGCTCGTCCTTGTCAGGTCACCACACTCATTCTCCTTCCAATTCCTTGGTAATCTCTCTCGGTTATATAATACAGGGCCAAGGATTTTTCATAATTTGATACTGTTTCTTTTCTTGCTTTGTTTCCCTATAACCTACAATGAGTACGATCATCTGGAATTTCTCCTTCTCCCTCTGGTTTATTTCACTTAACAGGATACACCCCATTCCATCCACCTTGCAAAAAAATACATGATTTCACCTTTCCATATCAGAACATTCCATTGCATATATTTGTCAAAACTTCTTTATCAATTTAAACATATTTACGCTTAATTCCTAGGTTCTGTTTCTTGTATCCCTTAAAAATTATGCATCATCTTCGGAATATCAAAGAACGGTAATTACATCCTCTATTACTTAGAATAGTAATTACGCTGCCTATCCCTTAACCCATCTCCTGTGTTTTTCTAAAATAAAGTCCTAAAATGTATTGTCTTAAAATAACTTTCCCTATATATTCAATTTTGAACTTAAACATTAAATGGATGACTAATTATACTATACAATACTATACTCTATATATATATATATATATATATATATATATACTATACAATACTATACAATACAATACTATACAACATCTTATTATCTCATTCCTACTTTGGACAAACTTGCAGGCTGTCGAATGTAGCCTGCCCACAGGGCAGAGTCTGGCAAACTCCCCGTGGCCTACCAAATATGCCAAATACCAGTAATAATGATGGGTCTCATTCTCCTAAAGAGCCCTGAATATAATCTCAGGGCTAGGATGAAAGAGATGTTACTGGGGCCTGCTCGAGGCAATCGACGATTAACAGGATGATGAAATGAAATGAAATGAAATAAATGCTAAGAATGTGAGGATAAAAAAATGTAAAAACAGGTAGTTCAAGTTCAACAGGAAGTTCCCAGGAGAAGAAAATAATTTACCTCTTAAAGTCATTATCATAAAATATTACATAAACATTTCAGTGTGGTATTAAAACTTTTGATACAAATTATGAAAAACATAGATAGGGTGGAGGGTGGGACATTCTTGAGCAGGATCAAATTTACTTAGCTGTGCTAGGATATAATACTTCCAGGGACAGGATTAAAGTGAGAACAGGAAGAATTAATGAGATAAAACACTTTGACCATGGTGTCTTTAAAACTCCATTTGGTTTAGTTTCTTTTGAGAGTAACCACTGAATGTTTCTGGAAAATAACATTTGAACTTTGAAAGAGAACTCAGTAGAATGAAGGAACTTTCAGCACTTCACACTAATCTTATACACCATGCCTTTTTCCTCTTCAATTCTGATACCAAACTATCCACCCATTTATGAGTTCTCAGTGCTAGCATTCCCAAATCATAGTGACCTATCTCTTATCCTTCAAATGCTGGGTTTGTTATTCACAATTTCTAGTAAATATTTAATCATACACTGTAAATTCTAGAAAATTACTTGCACAATACCATGGGGGCACAGCAAAAGTTCTCTAGGGAAATGTCCTCTCGTAACACAGCATGATTTGAAAGGAGGTAATTATGAGACAGTGAAATATAATTTAATTTCTCCTATCTGCAATTTTTATTTCTTCCACGCATTTACAGTTACCTTCATCAGTTAAGCTGGTGGGTTAAGGGAAGTGGTCACTGCATATCCAGATATGGTAGAAGATGCCAATTTTACTGTCTGCAATTTTCTTTACAGATACATTTAAGCTGAACAACTTAATTGGACCCAGTTCTTAAAGATCTGATTGAATTTAATGCCTCTTTGTTATAGTACAATAAATGACATATTCTGTCATAGTCTTGAGATTTTAATTCTCATGTTCTCTTACACCTCCACATTGTACTGACTATCTTCTTAGCCAAAGCAGTGGCAAGCCTGAGTAGGTGGCAAGTACATAAGCCAACGGGAGATCTGTCAAATGTGGGACTACATAATCAACATGTCTAAGTCCTTCCTTCATTTCCTTCCTTCTATACACAATAAAAATCTATGGTTTATAATTTGTTTCTAGCTATCGCTTATAATGAATTCAAGTATGTCTTTCAAAGCTTGGGAAAAAACAACTGTGGTATAAACCTATTTACAGTTTTACACACACACAGTAAATGGAGAAAGGGAGAACTCAGGGTTTTTTAAACACTAACATTAATTTTAGATGTTGCCTAAAGGATTTAAAAATCATAGATCACTGCTTTCCTTTTATCTAACATATGTAATGAAATTTAATTAATCTTTTATGGACAGTAATGTTAGAGCAAAATTTCTAACACTTTTAATTTCAGCAACAAAGAAAAAGTAAATATGGTATTATTAAGATGGTATAATTTTAATTATGGTATAATTTATGGTATAGTAATTTATGATGGGGCTGCAGCGATAGCACAGCGGGCAGAGTGTTTGCCTTGCATGCCGCCGACATGGCCAACCCGAGTTCGATTCCTCTTCCCCTCTCGGAGAGGTCGGCAAGCTACTGAGAGTATCTCGCCCGCACAGCAAAGCCTGGCAAGCTACTCGTTGTGTATTCTATATACCAAACACAGTAGCAAGTCTCACGATGTTACTGGGTCTGCTTGAGCAAATCAGTGAACAACGGAGAACAGTGACAGTGAATTTATGATATTATCAATGGTTGACATGTTCTAACACCCATTTATGACAAAAATTCTCAATAAAATGGGATTGAAGGAACTCTCCTCAACACAGTTAAACCATTTACAGCAAACATCATACTCTACGGCAAAAAATCCTGAAATTCTTCCCACTAGTATCAGGCACACGACAAGGCTGCCCACTTTCACTGCTACTATTCAATATAATATTGGCAGTCTGGACATTAGGCAAGAGAGAGACATACAGACAGAGAGAATGTGTAAGAGGGTGATTGTGTGTGTGTGTGTGTGTGTGTGTGTGAGAGAGAGAGAGAGAGAGAGAGAGAGAGAGAGAGAGAGAGAGAGAGAGAGAGAGAGACACCAAGATCATATAATTAGAAAAACAAAAGCCAAACTCTCACTATTGGCAGATAATATCATATTACATTTATAAAACCCTAAAGACTATCAAAAAAGCACATGGAAATAATAGACTTGTACAATACAGTGTCGGGCTATAACATTTAATGTGAAGAAACCCATGGCTTTCATATTTTCATGTAAATAATGAAATAGAAGAGAGAAATTAAAATAAAAATTTAACACAAATTCAACTTCAGAAAAATTAAGTACCTAGGAATCAGCTTACCTAAGAGGTGAACAACTAATATAAAGAAAATTATGAAACATTACTTAAAGGAATAATAGAGGACACAAGGAAATGGAAATACATCCCTTGTTCATGGATTTGAAGGATTAACATTCTCAAAATTGCAATCCTATACATTAAGCATTATACAAATTCAATGTAGTCCCTTAAAAGGTACCTGTAATATTTTTTAACCTTTAAAAAATATGTTGGGTCACATCTCGTGATTCTCAGAGGTTACTCCTGGGTCTGTACTCAGGAATCCTGGCATTGCTCCAGGTACCATGTGGGATGCCGGGGATCAAACCTAGCTTGCCTGTGTGTAAGGCAAACTCCATACCCATTGTACTATTGTTCAAGTCCCTGTAACTTATTTATTAAAATATAGATAAACACTGCTTAAATTTATATGAAGTAATAAAATCTCCAAATATCCAAAGAAATTGTAGGGGAAAAAAGAAAATAGGAGACTTCTCTTTTCCCAACCTCGAACTCTACTTTAAACTGGAGTAATAAAATCAGTGTCATGCTGGAACAAGGACAGAGCCTCAGACCAATGGAATAAAATCGAAAGTCCAAGACAAATGCACAGGTATACAGACAGTTAATCTTATATAAAGCGGCAAAAGATATGAAGTAGATCAAGAAAATACTCTAACAAATGATGCTGGGAAAAATGATCAGACACATGTAGAAAAGAATAAATTCTGACCCCTTCCTAACAACATGCACAAAAGTAAAATAAAAACAGATTAGAGACCTTGAAATGAGATCTTAATATGTGAATTATACTGAAGAAAACATAGGTTGAACACTTCATGAAAATTAATCTAGAGGCATCTTCAATGATTCAATACTATTATCCAAGCTAATGGAAGCAAAGATAAACAAATGGAACTGCACACTGAGTTTTAGTGATAAAGACATAAAACTTACATATTACTTCACTTAAAATAAAGTTCCTATATCATTGGTGACTAATTCCCCCTCTAAACCTCTTTCTTTTGGGGATCATTTACTCTTCTATTCCTTAAATATATGAAACTATTTTCCATGTATAAACTTCATTATTGTCTCTAGGATAATTTTACTTCACATTTTCTATTATAATTCAAACTAAAACTTCATATATGCACAAAAATATTTCATCACCTATTCATATCTTCAATAACTTTTTATTCAGGGCACTTGATATTCCAAACAATAAGCTTCAAGAAAGCAATAAAATTACATATAAATGTATTTGGTCTTTACTCTCAAAGAGCTTAAAATTCAATCAAGAAGACATATCATCCAATGGAAGTATAAATGTAGGCTGAAAGAAGTTTCACAGAGAATTAAGACAAGCTTTATTAAAATCTACAGGAGAACTATAGGAGAACTGAAATAGACTAGAGTGGGAGATAAGGCTACATTGATTATCTTTGACCATGATCTGCAGAGGGAATGAGAATAACCTAACATACTGTGAATTTAGTAAGACTGAAAAGCATGTTAGCTGAAATTTCAGCTCATATGAATGCACTTTAAACAAGATTCATTATGACAATTTTGATCAGACACATCAATTAGTTACAATAACTCTCAACTTTGCATTATCTTGTCAGATATATAAAAGTTAATTATGGTTTTATTATTTCAAATGGAGAGAAATGATAGCATATGCCCTGTGAGATAAAAAGCTAAGAAAAGGATAATTATGAACCTTTTAATAAATCTGATTCCCTATTTGGAAACTTAGTAAAATAAAAACACTTAAATGGCTTTAGAGAGTATTTAGTGAAAACATGGAATTCTTGCTTTTCCCAAACACATTGCGTAGGCCTTATCCAAATATGATAACAGTTCTACTCTTCTTTTCATCTAGAATGAATCAATATAAGGGTCAGAGAAATTATAATATTTAAGATTCCTTCTGAAGCTGTAACTTCATATGGCCTGTGTTGGAGCTAAAGCTAATAATGTAGTAAAGATTTGACATCATTTGATAAATTCCATCAAATTCACTAAAAATTAGGATTTTATATTCAAGTCTCATTTTCCTCTGACCTTTCAGTTGTACTGAATTTAATGATGTCTTCCTCAGTATAGTGTCTGTTCTGCTTATCTTTATTACCCAAATCCTACATGCTTTGTAAATTTTTATATTAAACTATTATTCCTCAAATTCTCCCATGTTTATAAAAGTTTCTTTGTCAGCATATTTGACATTATAAGCTTGATGATACTTACCTATATGCTATCCTCTAACTCTATATAATTGTTATAATAGTATACTTCTTTTATATTCTGTGTCAATTAAATTTTGCTGGTTAATAAACTAATCAAAATTCAATGGCTGAATACAGTAAATATTTACCTAACTCAAAATTCTGCTTATCTTGGTCAGGTTTGGCTAATCTGAGGATAACTTCTGCATTTGCTGTCAATTCAAAGGTCAGCTGAGAGCAGACAGTCATAAATAAGCTCATCTATAAGCATGTGGTAACTGGTAACTGGGTGATATAGCTCTCACCATTGAGTGGGCTGGCCTATGTAGACCAACCACTAAAAGTATTAAAAGGATAAGCACCATTAATATTTTTCAAGTATTTTGTTTGTGGGTCATACCCAGTGATGTCTTACTCATGGCTCTGTGCTCAGCAACCACTTCTGGATGTTCTTAGCTAATTCTATGTGGTGCTAGAAATTGAACCAGGGTCTGTTACTTGCAAAGGGGATGTCTTAGCCCTTGTACTATATTTCTGGCCCATGGTGGTAAGCTCCATTGTGTAAGCCATTTTAAAGTTACTACTCACATAATTTTGCTAATAAAGCTACCCAGTTTTGAATATGAAAAGCTGCAACATCACTAATAATATAAAGATGGAAAAAAATACTGTAATTTTTATAACTGCCTACATCCTTTAGTAAATTATAAATTGCATTTCCATTTTTTGTAAATTATTATTTATTGAATCACTGTGGGAAAAGTTACAAAGCTTTCAGGTTTAGGTTTCGGTCATGCAAATATCAAACACATTTCCCTTTATCAATACTTATTTTTCACCACGAAGAACCCCAATAACCCCCCACCCCTCCCAATGCCTGTGAGGCAGATGAATTCTAGTCAACACTCTATCTACTTTGACTAGATTAATTTTTCGATAAAAGATGCACCATTATTATTTAGAGTCCCCCTCCCCCAATCAGACCTGCAGAAAAAGCATTGTGAAATGATTTGCTTTCTACAGCTGGGTTCAAGAATTAAATGATGTCGCGCAGCCGCGATAGCACCGTGTGGTTTTGGATTTCTACTATTTTACTTATTAACCCTGGAAGTATTTCTACTGAGAGTCAGATAATTAAGAGATTGGTTTCTGTGCTTCTGGGGCCGTGGCCGTGCCGGAGAGCCGCTTGTGGGGGGCAACTGGTGACCTCGGTAGGGCGTGAAGGACGAGCCGGGAATGCCCCCCTTCCCATGAGGTTTTAGTCGCCCCATCACCACCAGCTCATACCTGCTTCTCCACAAGGCTCCCATGCGGCTGCCATCTTTCTTTCCAGATGCATTTCCATTTAATCTAAAAATCAGTGTTATTCACAAATAAAGACACTTAAAATATATATAAATAAAAGAATTAAATGCCCTAATTGGGTATATTTTATATTTTAATCTCTATGATAATTTCATATTGATATTTTTGTTATATTATTTTAATACCAGCTCAAAAAACATGGGGTAACTCAACTTCTTTTTAACTTTTCTAATGAATCACAGTGAGCTAGACCCTTACAAAGTTGTTCATGATTGGATTTCAATCATACAGTACTCCAACATCCATCCGCCACAGTGTACATTTACCAGGACTAATGTCCCCAGGTTTCCCCCTCCACCCCTGCCTGCCTCTATGGCAGGTGCTTTTCTTCTCTCTCTCTCTCTCTCTCTCTCTCTCTCTCTCTCTCTCTCTCTCTCTCTCTCTCGTTTATTGGAAGAATAACCTGTATATTTCCAGACCTGATTTGATTGCCATGGAAGAATTTGTTGCTTTATATAGCAAAATGAATCCTCTCTCTAATGAAGGTGGGATCAATACACAAAAGGGTTTGTAAAAGTCTAAGCCTAAAAGTGTGCCTTCAGAGTTTCAAGACACAATGATATAAAGATGAATTTCAAATTGCATTCTACAGAGCAATCAACTCTGCCTCAATGAAACAAAAGAAGGTTTTCTATCTTTTTAGGGAATAGGGTATAGATGTTTGTAAAGCTACAAAAGGCTATACCAGCAGATGCATTTGTCACTCTTCTACCCACATCTTTCAGTGTCTAGGTTTAACCAAGAGAATATTTTATTGTTTTAGGTTTTAAAAAACTATTTTATTTCATTTTTAATCTTTATTGAGATACTATGGGGCTGGAACGATAGCGCAGAAGTTGGGAGATTGCCTTGTGCACAGCCGGCCCTGCCGAGCCGGGTTCAATTCCTCCGCCCCTCTCGGAGAGCCCGGCAAGCTATCGAGCGTATCTCGTCGGCATGGAAAAGCCTGGCTAGCTACCCGTGATGTATTCAATATGCCAAACACAGTAACAACAACTCTCAAAATGGAGACGTTACTGAGCCCGCTTGAGCAAATCAATGAACAACAGGAGGACCGTGACTGTGAGATACTATGATTTACAGTACTGGTACTGATGGTTTCACATATACATCATACCAACACCATACCCATTTCTAGAGTACTATCTTTCCTCCCCAAGGTCATAATGGTCCCTTCTATTCAAATCCCCCCTTTATGAACAAAATCAGTTCTGTCAATCAGCGTTCTTGATCAAAAGTGTCTTGATTAAAATCAACAGTTTTGTTGACTTTGTTCCTTTGTTGCCATCTTACTGTTCATCTTTACATTCCATATATGAGCGAGATCATCTTAAGAATACATTTTAGTGGCCAGAGAGATAGGTAGGGCTGCCCTGTATGTAGCTGAGCCAGGTTCATTTCCCAGCATACCAAATGGTCCACTGATGCGAGGAGTGATCCCTGAGTACAGATCCAGGACCACCACCAGGAATGTCTCAAAACCAACCAAACAAAAGAGTACTTTTTAAAAGAGTATTATATTTCTTTAACATTTATATAGAGTTACATTGCATTATAAATTACTGGAATGCATAGCTAAAAATTAGTATGTGTATAATACTATATTGAAATTGTAGCACTGTAGCACTGTGCTCCCATTGTTCATCAATTTGCTCGAGCAGGCACCAGTAACGTCTCTATTGTAAGACTTGTTACTGTTTTTGGCATGTTGAATATATCACGAGTATCTTAGCAGGCTTTGCCCTGCATGTGCCATACTCTTGGTAGCTTGCCAGATTCTCCGAGAGGGGCAGAGGAATCTAACACAGGTCCCCGGGTTGGCTGCATGCAAGGCAAATGCCCTACCCACTATGCTATTGCTTCAGTCCAACCTCTATAATAATTATGATAAAATAAAAGTTCATATTCAGAGTTCTGTGTTTTCTGCTCAGAAGGTTCTAAGAACTTCACATCTCTTACTCAGCTCAGCCTAAACAAACTGCAGAGTCAGCTGAGATAATTTTTCTTAACTGAGTTTTCAGATAAAAGACAGAAGCACCGAGAAGCAAACATCCGAGCAGTGCCCAGGTGAAAACGCTTAGGAAGGGTCAGAACAGAGTCTGAAATGGGTCATCTGGACCCCAAGGCAGTGCTCAGAACCACTGTACAAAACTGCATGGTTGACAAGACAGATAAATGCTCAGTCACAGGTCAAGTCTGTGTAGCCTTCCTGGAGGCTGAGCCCAGGCCATGAGAGCCAGCAGCAGGCCAGGACGAGAGGCTTCTGCACTCCCCAGCTGGCTGGGGGCTCCTCGATCCTGGTGGTGTGAAACAGTCTGGTCTGACCAAGTGGAGGGGTGGGCCGCTCATGGGATTCCAAGAGCACAGGCACGCACGGCCTAGTCTCTGCCTGCCTGTCTGCCCTACACTCGTGCAGAAGAAAAGTCTGGCCCCCTTTTCGTGCGGGAATGCAGGGGCTCATTCCTGGTGTGGAAATTGTCTAAATTATAAAAATATTGCAATACACTTTAGTGGTATTCAAGTACCTGGGAAAAAACAAATAATTAAGAAAGCAATTAAGAATTAAAACAGTTGAGAAATGTTTAAATTTGATTTGAGCACTTGTTAAGCATTGAATTTAATAGTATATGCAGTAAGTACATAAAGACAGTAATTTTAAAAGAAATGCCTACAATCTCTCACTTTATGCAGGAATACAGGAAGGCATATAAAGCAGTGAGCAGTTAACTCCTTGAAAAACAAAAGTTACAATAAAAAATAATAAACAGTTGCCAGATTTATTGTAAGGAAATAAGGAAAGAGGAAAATAAGGAAAAGTCCTTATGGGTGAGAATGTTCAGAGTGGAAGCAGCTATTTTATGTGGCTGACTTTATAGTCATCCAAATTATGTAAATAAATATGGGCTGAATAATAATGTGAAACAAATGATAAAGCATTTTTTAACCCCACCAGACCTCCCACAATACTATCCACTGCATGAAAAAAATAACAAAGATCACCTGTTCTCCAGCAGTGAATGAAATGTTTTGCACAACAAAGTAATAAAATCATTGAATATGTAATATAATAGTTCAAAACCAAACAGCCTCCTCTAACCTCATTAAATAGTAACTTAAGCTTTTGTCAGTTGGACTTGATAATCTGTGTTCACATGTGAGTTGTAAATTCTGACACTGGGACTCAAATGGGAAGACAAATAGAGTTTTACATACATCAGTAAAAGTAGGAAAGGTAAGAAGGCATTATGTTTCCCTCTTCTAAAAACAATAGGGCAAAGCCCAGGCTTGGACATCAAAGCAGAAAATATAAATGTTATAATTAAAATTACTCATATCCTATTTTAAGTTTACAGGAATCAAATATTCTAGAGTTTTAAATTGTTTTAAATTTATAACTCTATTTTAAAGAAGGCAGTCAGCAATTTCATTGAACAAAAATGCTACAGTATTATGGAAAGTATGAATCCCACATAAACTTTTAAAGTAAAATTCTATCATTTTTAACTAGTCATGGGGGTTTATTGTTCCATATGAATTTCAGGAGTGTTTTGTCTATTTCTTCGGGAAACGTCATTGGTATCCTATTGGGACTGCATTGAATCTGTACAATGCTTTAGGAGTATTGCCATTTTGACGATGTTAATTCCTCATATCCATGAGCACGGGTTGTGTCTCCATTTCCTGGTGTTGTCTTTTATTTCATGAAGAAGTGTTTTGTAGTTTTTTTATATAGGTCTTTCACCTCTTTAGTTAAGTTAATTTTGAGGTGCTTGATTTTCTGAGGCTCAAATGTGAAAAAGATTTTTTTTAATTTTTTAATTTTATAAGTTAGTACACAATGTTTGATTACATTTAATATTCAAACACCAATCCTACCATCATTACACCTTCCCACCACCAAATTTGGGATGTTTCCATGCCAAAACCCAATACCTGTCCCAAAACACAACTGAAATAATATATTTCATATTGTCTGTTATGAAGAACTGCTGAACATGCTTACAAAAAAGCGTTCATATAGGAAACAGTGTGAAGATTGTTCCATTTTGGAAGGAGCCATTAAGACATTCTATAGGATATCACTAAGATGCTGTTAAAGTTTGGGTGATATGAGCTTTGGTATATATAAGACTCGGTCACGGTCCTCCCGTTGTTCATTGATTTGCTCAAGCAGGCCCAGTAACGTCTCCATCATGAGATTTGTTGTTACTGTGTTTGGCATATCGAGTACGTCACGGGGAGCTTGCCAGGCTCTGCCCTGTGGGCGAGATACTCTCGGTAGCTTGCTGGACTCTCCGAGAGGGGCGGAGGAATTGAACTCGGGTCGGCCATGTTGGCTGTTTGTAAGGTAAACGCCCTACCGCTGTGCTATCGCTCCAGCCCTTGGTATATATATCTGAAAATATGTATATATGCATATATATATATTTCCCCTTATTATTTGCCCTTACTATCTGAACCCCATCAAATGTGGTACGGTAATTATGAAGAATGGGTAGGGAGTGTTTTATAATGTCCAGGAATATGTTTACTCATATGTGAGAGCCCTCTCTGCCCCAAGGGATTTTTTTAAAATATCTTTAGCCTCTTTATTATTTATATATGGAAAAGTCATGAACTTTTTTTTATTGAATCACTGTGAGAAAGACTCTTACAAAGCTGTTCATGATTGAGTTTCCATCATAGAGTGTTCCAACACCCATACCTCCACCACTGGTTATTTCCTAGCATCAGTGTCCCCAGTTTCCCTCCCATCACCCCACCCAGCTGTGTGTCTCTATGACAGGCACTTTTCTTCTCTCTCTCTGTCTCTCTGTTTCCATCATTGTCTGTCTGTCTCTCCTCTCTCTCTCCTCTTTCTCCCCTCTCTCTCCACCCTCTCTCTCTCTCCCTCCTTTGCTCCCTTCCTCCCTCCATCCCTCCCTGTTGGGCACTGTAGTTTGCAATAGAGATACTGAAATGTTATCAGAAATATCAGTTTACCTACTTTTAGCACTCAGTTCTTGTTCAACATGACCATTTCCAGCTATTATTGTCATAGTGGTCCCTTCTCTGACTTACCTACCCCCCATCCCACACACACTTGTGGTAGATGCCAACCACTGACCAGTCCTCCTAACTCTCTTTACCCCAGTAGTGGATATTAGTCTTCTAATGAATGCAGTCATTCTATATCTGTCCCTCTTCTTCTGACTCATTTCAATCAGCATGATACTCTCTTGTCCATCTGTTTATATGCAAATTTCAAGTCATGGACTTTTGGGTATTGATTTATAACCTTCCACTCTACTGTACAAACCTATTGTTAATGGAATAGAGACATACCTGTAGACCAATGGAATAGAGTTCAATGTCCTGACACAGAACTTCAAATATATGATCACTTAATCTTTGGATAAGGTAAGGTAAAGGTAAAGGCCCTCCCATTGATCGTTGATTTGCTCGAGCGGGCCCAGTAACGTCTCCATTGGAGACTTTGTTGTTACTGTGTTTGGCATATCGAATACTCTCGGTAGCTTGCCGGGCTCTCCGAGAGGGGCGGAGGAATCGAACTCGGATGGGCCATGTTGGCCGCTTGTAAGGCGAACGCCCTACCTGCTGTGCTATCGCTCCAAAGGAGAAAGAAATGTGAAGTGAAGCAATTAAAGCCTCTTAAACAAGTTGCGCTGAGAAAACTGAACAGCTACATGCAAAAAATAAAAAATAAACTCAGATCTCTGACTAATACTAATACTAAAGGCAGATCAAAATGAATTAAAGACATCAATATCATATTTGAATCCATAAAGTACATACATGGATGAAAATTTAGGCAGAACTTTCCATGATACTGAAGCTAAAGGCATCTTCAGAGATGAAACACCACTGACCAAGCAAGTGGAAGCAAAGATAAACAAATGAGACTATATTAAGCTAAGAATCTTCTGCACCTCAAAAGAAACAGTGACCAAGATACAGAAACAGTCCACAAAATGGGAAAAATTATTTACCCAATACCCATCAGATAAGGGGTTAATATCTAAGATACACAAGGCACTGGAAGAACTTTATAAGGAAAATAAAACCTCCAACCAAATCAAAAATAGGAAGAAGAAATCAGCATAAACTTTCTAAAAAAATACAAATGACAAAAAGGCATATGAAAAAATGCTCTGCATTGCTAATCATCAGAAAAATACAAACCAAAATAATGAGATATCACCTTACACTACAGAGACTGAACACATCAAAAAGAATAAGAACAACCAGCACTGGCATGGGATGTGTAGAGAAAAGGACTCTCATTCATAGTTGGTGGGAATGCGGACTGGTCTAGGATTTTTGGAAAATAACATGGAAATTCCTCAAGAAAACTAGAAATTGAGCCTCTGGGAATACCACTTCTGGGTGTATGCCCCTAGGGTGCAAAAATGCAGCAGAAATAACACATGCACTTCTATATTCACTGCAGCACTGTTCATAATAGCAAAAATCTGGAAACAACTGGAATGCCCAGAACAGAAGACTAGTTAAAGAAACTATAGTACATCTATACAATGGAATACTATAAAGGTGTTAGAAAAAAATGAAATAATGAAATTCGCTTATAAATGGATGGACATGGAGAGTACCATGCTAAGCAAAATAACTCAGAAGGAGGACAGACATAGAATGACTGGACTCATTTGTGGGATATATATGTATGTATATATATACATACATACATATATATATATAAAACATACTGTCTGCCATAGAGGCAGGCTTGAGGGAGGTGGGGGGTGACATGAAGGTTATTGAAGACATCGGTGGTAGTAAATAAATGTACACTGGTGGAGGGATGGATGTTGAAACACTGTATGACTGAAATCCGGTCACAAAAGCTTTGTAACTATATCTCATGGTTATTCAATTAAAAAATAAAATTTAAAAAGAAACTTTCGTACCTTATTTCTATCAGCAATTTATCACATTCATGTAGTTAAATGTTAATATTAAATGTACACCACAGATAATTTCAGATGTATTTATGATATGGAAAGATAAAACTAATGGTTTCCAATCTGTTGAAGCAGAAATTGTTATACCAATATATATAAGCCTTTGATTTATCATGCAATCACTATTGAAACATTAAAGTTTAATTATTAAAACATATAAGAAATAAATTAACAGAAATAACAAAAGATCCAGATAATCTATGCTGTCCACAGACACTATCAGCTGAAGAGAGTAATGGTTAACTACTGAAGGACAGATTGAACTTCTTTGTATAACAGTTCTATTACAAACAATTCTCCATGGACTGGAGAAATAGTCAAGTTTAAGACTCTTATTTTGCAGTTCAATATGGGACCCAGTTTGATTCTTAAAACTATATGTCACCTGCAATCATCCCTTCGAGTGAAGTCCAAGCACAGAAACAAAAAATTAAAAACCACCCATGACCTACCCGATGTTATCCAAATGAATTCCCTTTAATAAAGCTAGTCATAAAGGAAAGTGTGTTCTTTTGAACAAAAGAATGTTATAACTTTTAGTCTTCTCTTTGTTTATATATGGCAATGGGTCAATGGTTAACTCAATGGTTAACATCTACTGTATTTTATGTTGGCTTTTATGTTAACACTAGAAAGTTATATGTCAGGAAATGAGCATCAGTAGTAATCAATAAAGTGTTATGTAGCAGACAGTTCAAACCAATAAATAAATATGCAAGTAAAGCAATAATTCTTTCAAATATTATTAAATTGTTACTGAAAATATTGGGATATGTGAATATTGGGATTAGTCTGTCAATCTGCTTTCTCTACAGGAGTCATCTTACATATTTTAAGTTTATCCTTTAATACCTAAAGTGGAAATAACTTAGATGTTATTATTCAGAGCATCTTTCTTAGAGTGTCCTTTACCATTGATCATTTAATTGTTCTACTGCCCCAACATTTCCCTTTGCTTCTGCATGCTTTAATAATTCATGTTTTTGAAATACCACATTTTAAACAAAAAATTTAAAACCATGAAATAAAATGTGATTTTTATATCCACTGCTGGATTTCTCCAGATAATAAATACTGAGATACATTATTAATATTTTGAGCATCCACTGTAAAATTCCAACTAGTCTAAATTTACAGAGCACTGAAAATTTCATAAAATTGAGTGTGTTTTACATTTTTAAAATAAGATTGTCAAAACATTCTTTTAAGAAGTCTAAAATAGGTTGGACAGATACAGTGGGTAGGTCACTTGCCTTGCGAGTGTCTGACCTTGGTTCTACCTCCAGCACCACATATGGTCCCCTGAGCCCAACCAAGAGTGAACTCTGCATGATGAATCAGGAGAAAGCTCTGAGCACCACCAATTGTAATCCAAAATTCATTTTCCAAGAAGAAAAATTAAAATCAAGTATAAAATTAATTTTTAAGTATTTGAAAGTTTGGTAATACTTTTGGGGTGGAGCCATAGCACAGCGGGTAGGGCGTTTGCCTTGCAGGCGGTGAACATGGCCGACCCAAGTTCGATTCCCCTGCCCCTCTGACAAGCTACTGAGAGTATCTCACCCACACGGCAAAGCCTGGCAAGCTCCCCATGAATTCGATATGCCAAACACAGTAACAACAAAGTCTCACGATGGAGACATTACTGGGCCCGCTCGAGCAAATCGATGAACAACGGGAGGATAGTGACAGTGATAATACTTTTAGCAGCAAGAAAGTAAAGACCAAAAAGGTAGGGCATTTATTTTTATCAATTTTGCTTATTATATAGATATATATAACCAAGAAAAGTGATGCTTATATGGCACAGATTTAATAAATACTTCTTTAGAAAATAAATAATTCATAGAATATCTTAGCATATAAGGTGCAAAAAATAAGATTGTTTATAATCAATTATAACACATCTTTGCAAGATGTCCTTGATATGTAATTATTATTTTAAAGTTCAATAATCATTCCCTGAATATTTACTGAATACATATTACTTATCAGGTAAGATATAAGAAATAACAGTAAGGTAAATAGACCATAGGTGGTTGTATCTATGAGTTTTGAATGAAAGGTCACATTGATGAATGTACAACTTTTACATAACAAGTAATTTTTAAGAAAGATGCTATATACTCTTAGGACAGGAGCTGCTTTTTTATTAATACATAGATAATACAACTCCCTGGTGCATTTCTGAAACCAAAGATAGTATCAAACCCTAGTTATGTATTTTCCTTATACAAGCATAATTATGATAAAGTTCAAATTATAAATAAGGTTTAGTAAAATATGAACATCAATAATAATGCAGAATTATAACAATATGCTGCATTGTGCTCTCTCCTCATCTCTTCCACTCCCCACAAAAATGTCTTACAGAATATAACATTTAATGATGAATAACTGGAACCATGAAACATGAAATCACAAGGAAGAAAGTAATAATGTAAACTGTTTCCTGTATGTACTCATATATTAATGGAAGCCAACATATGTAACGACACATTAGGAGAATCTCATTTACTAATTGCCGAACTACTGGAGCTTCATGAAATCTCTGCTGCTTACTTTTAAGATTTTCCCTCAAAACAATTTACTATAAGGAATTTACTATTTACATAGCAATAAGAATAGATGGGACAAAATGACTAAAATGAGAGAGAGAGAGAGAGAAAGAGAGAGAGAGAGAGAGAGAGAGAGAGAGAGAGAGAGAGAGAGAGAGAGAGAGAGAGAGAGAAGAGGTGCCTGCCATAGAGGCAGGCGGGGGTGGGAGGTGTTTTGTGAGGGGTGGGAGAGAAACTGGCAACATTGGTGCTTGGAAATAACACTGATGGAGGCATGGGTTTTGGAACATTGTATGACTAAAGCCCAATCATGAGCAGTTTTGTAATGCTCTATTTCACGGTGATTCAATAAAATAAAAATTTCATATAAAATAATAAAGTAATGTAGGCTTGCTTTATTTATTCTGCTGTTTAAACTGTAAAAATAAGAAAACTGGGGAACCTGCAATAGCACATTTCCATACAGTCACCTAACAATACTAATACTTCATAGTGTGCCTCGCTCATCTGATGCACTCTTTACAACTTCACTCATTCACTTTTCACAGCTTCACCAAAAGTCATTTACAAAAGTAGACAGAGTCAGAGTTCAAATCAGAGAAAAAGACATTCTGTTCTCAAAGCTTATGATGCCAGTCACCATGCTCTAATGCAGGGGTACAGACCACCATTCAACCTTTCCAGTTTTCATGTATCAGGCTTCTATCACTAAAAACTTTCAGATATCCCTTTCCTAAAATGCGTGTAAAATTTATGACGAGTTGTGACATAATGTTGATCAATCTGTATCTGGAGACTTCTAAAATCCTCACTATAAATATTGCAAGTCTATGTTTACGTACAAGGTCCTACTCATTCTGAATCTCAGTATCTGGGCTACTGAATAACTGCCTCTCCTGAGAAGTAAAATCTCTAAATGGCCTTTGTTTTCTGTATCTATTCACCCAAGTTTAATTCACATTCAGGCCTAAATAACTATTTTCATTACTTTGCTCTGACCTCCTGGTAACCAATGGCATGGAGTTGTATGAGATGTGGTATTCTCTGCTTACACTTTTATCTTGCCCAAGTATTTCCTCAGTAACTCTATTCTGAAATCTGATTCAAATTTACTGTCTTTTCTTAGCTCTGGTTCTCTTTTTTGCTAATTAACCCTGACAGGAGTGAATGATGATTAAGCATCTTCTAACAGAAATTTTGACATTGAAGGAAGATCTGCAGAAATAAATTTACATGCACTAGAAGTACAGTAAGTGAATCTGACAATTATGAAAGGATTTCTATGAAGATAATCATTATAGGTATAATTTCATCATAATCAATTTCAAGGAGATAGCCTTTCTATTCTACAGTTATTGATTTTTACAGTTGTAGAAATTACATAGTTTATAGTAATTACAGGTTTTAGAAAACTATATTAGTTATATTTTAAAAGAAGAATGTGATAAGAGTCCCATTGCACCTAATGTTAGCTCCCTATCATTTACACAAGTAATAAAAATATCTTCAATTACATCAGCATATTCCTAGCTAATAATAAACATATCCATCAATGCCATTTTCTGGTAGGCTATTTTTCCCTCTCAACATATGTCTATTTAGCTATCAAAATTTTCCAATTTATAACAAGGCATAAATACTTCAGAACATGTTATGACATCAAATATCACATGCATTTTTAATCTCTTACCAGTTTCAGCAAGATGAACATAATCTCTTTGAAGGCTCCATTAATTTAGTCTTATATCTGAATATATGTTTGCTAGTCCTTCAAGAAGGTGTCTCAGGGAAAGAAATACATGAGTAGTAATCACGGAAGGCTCTCAGGAGCACCATTCACAATGAGCTGAAATTTAGAGGCAGACAAGAAAAAAAGAATGCAAATATGTTAGCCGAGTTTTACAGTTACTTTACTCATAAGATATAGTTGCTAAACCATCTGAATAATGATGGCTTCGTCTACTTTACACTGCAGGATTCTCATTGGTATGTCTCCCTTCAAAGCCAATCAGTTCAGAGACCTGATTTCCTACTTTAGTTCCCTCCCTTAATTAGTCCACTTTTACCCCTCTGTTCCAAAATACTGAACCCCTATTCCCTTGAGAACCACTGAGATATTAGAATCCTTTGTAATGTTCTCCTGTGATGACTCTCCTGCAGCTTTTCGTGAGTAAGAAGTATCTTCTACCTCCAACACTACTTGATATTTTTCAGAAACCCTTAAGTTCACAATCTCCACTTACACTCTACTCTCTCCTTTATTGTCATTTACTGTCACTGTGTGAATAACTTATCCAATCCTCCCAACCTATGGTAACATTTTTTCCCACTCTTCTACAAACCACTGACTACAAAGAGAATGAAAAGAGCAAGGAACTTCCCTTTGACAAATTCTTTTTGCAAAATGTTCATAATCCAAGCAAATTGTGTTTTAATGAGTCCAATTCTATTCTTTCAACCATTCCTGCACATGTTTTACTTTACTGTATATATACTTAGAGTTACGTACGACTTCTCATCTATGAGACTGGGAACAAAATATTAAGTAGCAAAAAAGCCTAATATATCTGCTTACTTCTGAGGTTTCATTATTCATCATCCTCTTTGTCTGAATTACAGTAATTTTCCCTCAATGCTTATCCATGATCTAACAGATATAGATCTCCTGGGAAACAGGACAGGGGTTAATTTACGATGCTCACCTAGTCATTTTAGGTACGTATGGAACTCTTGGTCTTAATCTGTCTTTCTAAAGAACTTTATATGTGGTGTTTCCTTTATTTACAGCTATGTTGCCAAAAATGGTACATAGCCAGTCACCAAAAGCTCTCAAAAATATTGAATGGAATTCACTATAAAATAATTTAAGATTTTGAAGTTCAATATGTAATTCTTTGATGAATGGTACTATTTTCGTGCATCATTCCTTTTGGGAAAATTGCCTGGTGTTATCTTTCCCCTCTAATATTAATGATTCATGAAAATTATGGAATGAAGTATAAGTCAAAAGTTTTATGTTGAAGCCAAATCTTCAACGTGATAGTCTTTAGACAGTATTTCAGGAAGTAATAAGATTTAGATATGAGTCTAAGAATCAACCCATAATTTGATTAGTGCACTTACTTAAAACCTAAAGGGAAATTAGACCCCTCTTTACCTCATACAAGTTGAGAATACAACAAAAATGAAGGTGCTCACCAGAACTGAATCTACTAGCACCGCAGTCTTAGTTTTCCAATCTCTAGAACTATAGGAATAAGTAAATTTGAGAGAGATCAACTAGCAGCAACCGTTTCTAGGATACCCATTTCTGGCTGAGCCTTCCTGGGGGATCTCGGGATGGGGGTGAACCAGCTTCCACCCTAACAAAGCCCAAGCAGTCACACTCACACCCGAACAACAGCTGCTGCCATGTACCCGCCAGACTTCTCAGTTTAATATTCTGAATTTTCTGGAGCAACATCTCCAAACTCTACAACACTGAAATCCCAGTAGTACCACCCAGATTGGGTGGAATGTAATGTAGAAGCAAACTAAGCTCAACTAACAAAATCATTGACACAGAAGGCTTACTTTGCAACAACAGCTTAGTAAGCCTCGGACAAGGACTTAATATCTCCATGGTGAGATAAAACAATTTTCACAAATTTTCTTCTACTGTAACATTTTTTATTATTCTGTTAGCCATCTAGTGGTAACAGAAATATAAAATGAACAACTTGTAAACCACTATGGTTAAACAAAGAAGGGTGGACCGGTGATAAACTGCCTGTTTTTCAAACCATCTAAACTTGGCACTCAGAGAAGTTTAAGTTTAAATGAAGATCATTTTCAATATAACAATTTAAACCATGTGAACTATTGTACCATATACTGTGAAGCATAGGATATTTTTTTCAAACCAGTAGTCTTACACCTTTACCATATATCAAATTATTAAATATACTGGTTTCAAAGTTATTAAATGTATGTATATATCAAGTTCCAAGTCACTATTTAACCTAAAAATCTGCTCTCCTGATAATGATATAATTCTTGTTGACCTGAACTATGTTAAATATCTGATAGGACATTTAGTCTATAAATAATCCCCACAGTTTTTAATAAATATTTCTAACAAAATGGCTACATTTTTATATAAAAGTATAATTTTTATTTCCACAAATGTCCAAAGAACTTTAATTAGATATGTCAATAAAACATGAGCTAGTAAAAATGATGAATCTTTAAAAAAAATTTTCTATTCAAAATACATTTTCTTAAATCTTTCATTACCTATCAAATAAATCTTATAATTTATCTTTTCTCATTCTATCTCCCTTATCCCACTCTTTACTCTCAGTTTTCATTATTCTCAAATTTTATTATATAACATACATTCAGAAAATCAGAATCCAGGACCAGAGTGATAGTACAAAGAGTAGTGTATGTGCCCAAGGTGGTTGATTCAGGCTTAATCCTTGGCACCCCATATGGTCCCCTAAGCACTGTCAGGCACAATTCCTGAGTGCAAAGGTAGTAATAACCCCTAAGCACTGCCAGGCATGGCCAAAAACAAAACCAAAAAATCAGAAACATTAATTGTTTATTGTGAGAAATATTTTAAAATAAATATATCCTTGAAAATAGTACCCAGAGTAAGAAACAAAAGAGTACCATGCCTCTTCCTAATATTTACTTCTGACCCACAGGAATAAGTAATACCTTCACTTATAACACTGTTCACTAGCTTTGCCCGTTTTTGAAATTTCCATAAATGGAGCCATACATTTTGTATATTTTTGATCAACCTTTTATGATATTTGCTCTTCCTTTCACTCTAGGAACAAGACTCCTAAAAATCTTATAATTGCCAAAGCAATAAGAGGAATAAGAATATTCTGTTATGAAACTTTAACTTGTGTTCTTAAAATGTTGTAGTATACTTAAAATGGCTCTAGGGTAATAAAGTTAAAAGTGTTTGTGATTCATTACATGACACTTTGCAACACATCACAGTTTATATTAGTGAGGCCATGTTTGGAAGGCCCCAGTAGACAGAGAAACCAAGTACATAATTAGGAGGGTTAGACCTTTCAGTTCCAAACCTGGACCTCCTGGAAGGGAAGAAAAGCTTCAACTGGTTCTTTAGGAAGAGAATCAACTACAAGGGACCAGTGATTTATCAATTAATATCTAAGTAATGATACCTTCATGTAACTTCCAAAAGAATGAAATTAAGGGGGATTTCAGGTTGGAAGAATGCATCCACAAGACAGAAACTTCTGTACTTGGGCCCTTTTCAGCCCCATACTTTGTACCACATTTGTCTGGCTATTTTTTCATACCCTTTAATGGCCTTTGTCATAAACTATAATCCTAGAAAGCACATTGTTCCTAAGTTCTGTGAGTCAACATAGTAAATTAATATAACCCAAGGAGGTCATGGGCACCTCCAAAATGAGAGCTAGCTGCTCAGAAGCATAGATAACAACCTAGAATTGCCATCAACATCTTAAGTGGCCAATGGGAGAAGGGAGTCTTTTGGTACTTAGAACTTAATATGTGGGGTCAAATAACATCTTCATCTAAATAGTGTTAAATAGATGGTTAAACTGTGGGATATCTAGCTAGTATTTAAGAAATAAGATAAGTGCTTAGCGTGGAAAATCCCACACATATTTCAAGGACAAGAATAGCAGTAGTATTTTAAATACCGAGAGTTGAGTAAATGGAACAAATGTTTTCTTTACACCTCTTTCATTCAACAGTATGTTTTTTATATTTATCCAAGTAGGTTTTGCTCATTCAAACTATTATATGGATTGACTATGCCATAATATATTTTCCTACAACAGAATATACCATATTAAAAACTAATACATTTAACAAAGGGAATTTTTTCAATAAATGCCAGGTGGTTTCATATTACAAAGTTCATTAATGTCATATTGCCCAAAGTCATCTTCAAAGATGCTAAAAATCCTTAATAAAATTTCAGCTTTTACTGATTACTAAAATTCTCCAACGTATAAATTACGGACACTTTTCTAACTTAAAAATATTTCTATTTAAAAAACCAAAAACAGTATCATTCTTAATAGGAAAACATTAAAAGCATTATTACTTAAGAATCAGACTAGGAAGGCTGGAGCAATAGCACAGCAGATAGGGCGTTTGCCTTGCAAGTGGCCAACTTGGGTTTGATTCCCAGCATCCCATATGGTCCCCTGAGCACCGCCAGGGGTGAATCCTGAGTGCAGAGCCAGAAGTAACCCCTGTGCATCTCCGGGTGTGACCCAAAACAAAAGAAAACAAAAAAAGAATCAGACTAAGAATAAAGATTTAGAATAAGAGGAGGAAGCCCAGTATTTCCATCATTACTCACTACTGTATTGAAAGTATTAGCAAATGTAATCAGAGAAATAAATTAAAAGTATAAGAACTGTTAAAGATAATGTAAGATTATTTTTACCTTTAGGGCATATTGATAGTTATAAAATATTATACATTTAATGACAATATTATCTCATAATAAAATAATTTAGTAAGGAAAAATCTTAAATTAATACATGGGCTGGAGCAATAGCCCAGCAGGTAGGGGCATTTGCCTTGCATATGGCCAACCCAGCCAACCCAGGTTTGATTTCTCCGCCCCTCCTGGAGAGCCCAGCAAGCTACTGAGAGTTATCTTGCCTGCACAGCAAAGCCTGGCAAGCTACCCATGACGTATTTGATATGCCAAACACAGTAACAACAAGTCTCACAATGGAGTCAAAACTGGGCCCAGTCAAGCAAAATGATGAACAACAGGAGGACAGTGACAGTGACAGTAACATGAGTAGAATAGACAATACAAATCAAGAACATATCTGCACTGTAGGCGATAGAGAAAAAATTAATCTAACTAAAATTCAGAAACAGTGTTTTGATTATATATTCTAGCTAAGTACAGATAAAACAGTGTACACATATGACACTCTAAAGATTTGCTTCCTAAGAACATGAAATTGCATGTGCATTTTCAAACTTAATATAGATAGATAGGTATATAGTTAAAATATTGGTGATAATAAAAGATTTTCCAGTGTTAAAAATTGGAGTTATGAACAACAGAATAAACTGGCTATAAGAAACTCTGATATGATATAAAATCATGTTCATTATGCTCATTATGCACACACAAAACTATAAAACATATAGATATATGTATATACCTATATATACATAAACACTTATTTTTTAACTCTATGAGTCAAAAGAAGAATTAGAAATAATAAAAAAGATTAATGAACACATAATACCCAGATTTTGGTATGCAAAAATGTGTTATTAATAAAATGAACCCAAAATTTTTTGAGAAATGGTTTACTTTGAAAAAGAAGCAGAGAAAAAAGGGAATGTGGAAAGACAGGACCTGTTGGAACCAAAAATAAGTGTTCAAAATTTGATGACTTGTCAAGAGAATGAAAGAGTCAGCCTGAAAGGAGTAACTGCATGAGGGAGCTAACCCTGAGAACAGGATTTAAATGAATAAATACAAAGGGAGATAATACAGTGATTAGGACAAATGCAAGACCTGTGCCTGACCTGGGATAGATCCCCAACACCAGATGGTCTGCTAAGCACCCCTGAGTGTGTCACTGGAGGCCCCCAGCACCACTGCAGTGGACCAGGTAGTCCTGGCATCATGTGACCTTGCATTGAACTGATATCCCAGCTGGGTGAGACTCTACCATTGGGACCCCAGATTTTTTTATAATTACTTGGGAGGACCCACAAATAAAAAAATACATATGTATTTACACTTGCATATATACATATATAGAGAGAGAAATGATGCAAGTGTAAAAATCACTATTTTCCAAATATCACAGTAATATTAGTTGCAGAGGCAAGTATCATTAATGGAGGCTACAATTTCTGAGACAAAGAATATGAGAAAACAAGGTATATTGACACAATCTCAAACTGGCTCTCCATAGGATACTTATTATGAAAGAATAAATGAAAGAATAAATTTATAATGCAGAACATGGACAGACTCCACCTCAACCAATGATCAAAATTAACACCACCAAGAATGAGATACGTCAACATGACTTAGATCCCAGCTATGACTTACTAAGATCATATCATGACTTCTGGGATATTCTTTCTAAAAAAAATATGAAATTAATTAATTAGGAAGACAAGCACTAGGCAAACCCAAAGAGAAGGGGCATTCCTAAAGTTTCTAGTGAGAACTCTTTAAAAAATGTCAATACCTGGAGGTGTAGAAATTATAGATCGATCAGTATACTTGCCTTGCATGTGGCTGAACTGGGTTCAATTCCTGGAACCCCATATGGTTCCCCAAGTGGTTCCAGGAATGATCCCTATGTTCAGAACCAGAAATAAATCCTGAACAATGTCGTGTGACCCCAAAACAAAAATGTCTAGGTCATGAAGAGAATGTCTAAGAAATTTCCCAAATCAAAGAAGAAGAAAGAGAAATGACAACTAAATATAGTATTTCTTCCTGGCTTTGAACCAAGACAAGAAAAACTACATTTGTTGTATAATGAGCAAAATTCAAAGATTAAGGATTCTATAATGCTAATTTTATAACTCTATAACTATATGTTGTAATCACGCGAAATGGAAACATTTCAGTTATGGAAACTTTCTTAGCCACGAGGGTAGAAGTTTGGCCACACCTGGCTATGCTCAGGGCTTACTCCTAGTTCTGTAATCAGGAAATAAAGACTCAGGGTCAGAGAGATGGTATTACAGGGGGTAGGGCACTTGATTTAACCTTTTAAGCATTAAACCAACTGGGATTTAATCTAACCCCTTCCATTTCCCACTTTTCTCCTCATTCCTTACCCCACATTCCACCAAGACTGATCCCTGAGCTCAGAAGCAGGAATAAGCCCTGAACACCTCCAGGTGTGCCTCCCCCCCCAAAAATAAATTAAATGAATAAATAATCTCCTTTTAAAGAGTTCTCTTACCATTTTAGAAACAGGTATAATTTAATTAAATCTATATGTAAAATGTGTGTACTAGTATGTACTTCTTTTAAGCAAAACAATTAAGGTATTCAGAAAAAGACTCTAATAGCCTCTTTACTACCACAGCTAACAAATGCATTTTTTTTTATAATTTATTTATTTATTGGATCACTGTGGGAAAAGTTACAGAGCTTTCGGGTTTAGGTCTCAGTCATGTAGATACCAAACATATTTCCCTTTACCAATACTCATTTTTAACCCCGAACCCTAATAGCCCCCCACCTCCCACCCCTCCCAATTCTTGTGAGGCAGATGAGTTCTAGTTAATACTCTATCTACTTTGACTAGATAGATTATTTCGATAGAAGAACAAATGCATTTTTTAAGATGATGTGTTATCTAGTTTTTCTAACCTCCACAACTTTCATATAAAAAAGAAAGATTCAATTATAATTATTTCTATTAAGTCAAGGCTAGAAAATACAGAAATATTCAGTTATAAAAAGAAAAATAATTAAAAAGTAATAAAATTAATTCAATCTGGTAGCTGGGATATTTAGAAATTTTATTCATATATTACCTTATCTAATGAACACAAATTGCAAAGTAAATTAAGTATTTATTGATACACTGCTAGTTACTGACACAGAGAGGAATGTTTGCAATTGGACCATTTGAATAATCATATTTCCTCTAGAATTTTAGTTTTATAACATGCAAATATACTTTTTCATTATATTGTGGAAATCTTATTTTGACTTTTGTTCTATTACATTTGTTAAGCAAAATTTTCAGTTCTTCTGAATTTAACTTTTCCTATTGTCATTCTGAATGTTTCAATTGGTAGGATGGATCTAATTACTGAAACATTATTAGAGTTTAGGTAGCAGCATCTTATTATATTACTAATTAATGCTCTCCAGGATCCTTGGAAATTAATACACACCATTCTTTAGAAATAATGACCAGGAAATTCACAGCTCTAACACACACTTAAATTCATGCTCTCAAATAGGACCCATAAGAGTATAGCAAAAATACAAAAAAGAAAAAAATAATAATCTTCAGAAATGCATCAAGATAACATGATATCTATTAGTCAATGTTGCCTTTGCAGACATCCCCCAGATTCTGACAGTGATGTAAACACCACAGAAAGGAAAATTAAAGAATTACATAATCCTTTCTCAACCAATTGTGAGCTTGTTTGCTAAAGATCTAAAGACTGCCACAGGCTTCTAGTGGCTGGCAACCCACACAGTGGAAAATGTCACTGGGCTTTGCTATTCTGCTAGCTGTGCTCCACAGAGCAGAAAATTAAGCCTGACATAGTTGGGGGAGGAGTTTTCTGGTTTGTAAGAATTCATAAAAATAGCCATATTTATTTATTCAAGAGTCACATTTATAAGTTCTTAATAGGTCTGACATAAATAATTTTATCCCACATGCTAAATTTTTAGGTCATTCTGACTCAAAATCCAGCTGATGTTCTTAGTTAAACAGATTTCTGGTTCAGACTTTAAAAAAGATGCATAGATACAGAGTGCAATAAACATATTTTTGTATCTATGGTATTTAAAAATAAACCAAAGAATCAATATCTGCAATTATGCATTTCTGTTCCCACTTATTTGGATTCTTTTTGAATAAAGAGAATTCAGATAAGTCATTTATCAAAACATGAACAACTCATCTGAATAACCTAGATTTTATGGATAAATAAAACCATTAAGCTCCTCCACTGAAATTTGTTATTTTATACATTTTCTTTGAGCTATGCTAATATTTAAAACTAATGGTCATTTTTCAGAGAAGAATTTGTTCTGGCAGATTTGAAGTATTTAAATGCATTTTTTAAATTACACGTAATGTTTAGAATTGTCATAATGAGCCTCATCCATTTCCCTTCTATATATAATTTCTATATCTAGATTAAAACTATGACTTAACTGAAATATGCTACACAAAAGACTATCACTGAAAATATTCCTATACTGTTTCTAGAAAAGTTCCACAACTTTTATAATAACACCAAACCACTTATTAATAATTCTGAGACATTTGCCAACCTGACTGAAACATAAAGACCCCTGCACTCTTACTCAATTTTATCCTTTTCTATCCTAATAGAAAAGAGATACTATTCTTTGATGCAAAATAAAAAGGAAGAACAGGACCAGTATCAGGCTGCTAAATTCTATCTACAATATGACAGGTCCTTTCAATCACAGATGTCAAGATATCTGTCCTTCGAGAAAAATGCTGCCAACAGTCTCCCTTTCCTCAGCACCTTACTCCCCATGCTCCTGTTAATTTAGCACTGCTGTCAACTGTGCTTTATCTAACTAAGGCCAGGAAAGGTAACTCGTTTGCCTTTTCTAAAATCTTATGGATCAATGCCACTGCTGAGTGGAAGTCACATCACACTTGCTGGCAGGGAATCATATACACAACATGAAGAGAAAACTTTCCCAGAAGACAAAATATGTGATTCCAGATTGGGTTTCTTTGTTTAGTTGGTTGGTTGTTAGTTTGGGGACAACCTGGAGATGCCCAGGACCTACGTTCTCAGGAATCACTCCTGGCAAGACCATATGGAGTGCCAGTGATTGAACTTGGGTCAGCCACATGCAAGGGAAGCATCCAACATATTTATTATCATTTAGTACCTGAGCTGCTGCTGTTTCTTTGTCTTCTTCTTCTTCTTCTTTTTAAATAAAGAAGCTACTGCTGATACCTAAAATTTCCTTAACCTCCTGGCCAACAATTTCTCATCCACTTACACAAGTGGCATCTTGTCTTTTGCATAAGTTATTTGAATTAAGGAAACCCAACATTCTCTTCCCCAATAAGCAGCCAGAATTACCAATCTCTTTTTCCCTTTAAAATACGCATTATAAAAAAAAATTAAAAAAACGAATTATGTATTAAGTACAGGGATTAAGGCGCATGCTTGCATGTGTCTGACCCCACTTTGATTCCTAGCACCATTCACACAATCTCGAATACTGCCAGGTGCAGCCCTTGGGGCAATTAAGGGACCAAGAGCACCACTTCCTCTGGCCCTCACATTATTCAACTGCTCTCCTTACCCCACCCTGCCATGTAGTACTGCTGAGCACTGTATGGGATGTCCCCTCACAACCAACCAAAACAAAACAAAAATTTCTGTATTTATATTCACTAGTTTATGAAATTGTTAAACCTATATTCTTCTAGAACTGATTCTTTATCAAGGATCGTCTCTACATGACTCTTCCTTACTTTTGTGATTTCTTAAGTTGCAAGTTCCTAGGACAAAAATAACACCACTAACTCTGTGCACCCTCACACAATTAACTTTTCAGATCCTTTGTGATTCTGGAGCTTACTGGGTTAAGAATACTGATGCTGCTTCATTCATTCCTAGAGTCATTCTGAGAGAATTGTACATCCAATGTATCAAGTGTCTATCCTTATGTAAGAAAGTAAGCATTTGGAAAATTCTGGTTCTTCAGATAACTCTGAAATGATCTACTATTAGAAGCCAGGTGATTACAACATGAAAAAAAATTCACAGCACACAGCAACAAAGAAGAAAACTGGCTGGAGGGCCCCACAGCTCCCAGAGAATGCTCCAGGTCTCAAACAGAGTCTATATCACAAGGAGATCCCAGATGGGGTAGGTGCTGCATCCCGCTTCTCCAGATGGAAGGAGCCTGAATGCAGGTACCAGGACATTCTTTCCAAACCACGCAGCCACATCTCCTTATATACAAAGTGATCAATGGAAAGTAAATCATCCAACATTTCTCCCTGAAAATCAGACTTAACTCTTTTGCAAACCACAACACCCAAAAGGAGAGAACACAGGGGAATGCCCTGCCACAGAGGCAGGGTGGGAAGAGGGGGATGGGGGGTGGGAGGGATACTGGGATTCGTGGTGGTGGGAAATGGGCACTGGTGGAGGGATGGGTATTTGAAATAAATAAAAAAGAAAGAAAAAATTAAAAAAATAAAATACAATTTGCTTTAAGAAAGGGAAAAGAAATCTACATACCAAAGTTTCTGGGGTTTTTTGTTTTGTTTTTGGATGGGGAAGGGAGAAAATTAGGGGAGTCTCCTAAGCACTGCTTAGGACCACCAGAGCCATGAGCAATGTTTAGGAGACTCCAGGGTTACACCTGGTAAGCTCAGGAGGCCAAGTGAGACTTAGGATCAACGATAGATTTTTACTATCTCCTCAGTCACCATTTTGTTTCTTAATTTTTCTCTCCTTTCCTTTAAAACACTCAACAGCTTCTCTTACATTTAGTTTTTGCTCTTTGCCTTATTCTAAGTTTAGCTCCCAGGAGATGTACTAGCTCAATGAAGGCTCCCCCTAAGCTCAAGGCAGCAAGTTACAATGGTTCATATCACCCTTCTAGAGTGACATGTTTCAAATGACCTGAAGTGCCTACAACCATTCAGTCAAGAAGCTTCAAGAATGAGCCTCACAGAGAGCAAAGCACTCATCCTTATCAGGGCCCCAGCTGGCTGAGTCACCTGACAAGAACACTTCACGGGAGTCCTTTCTGTATCACAGGACAATTTCCTCCTCGTGATAAATGATTCTCAGTGATTTTCTTTTTATGATGAGTAAATCCGACTTCAAGAAAACAATTTAAGTCTGAAGATGACAAGCATTTCATATCTAAAAATGCAGATCTCTTGAATCTGGGTATTTTAAATATATGTTGTAGTATACAACATACCATATGTAGCACTGATTTATATATGAATATATATTGTAATGCTTATTTCCCCTAATAATAGTTTTCAAGGTTCTTAATTCCCCCCCCCCGTAGCTATTGTTAGGCTCACAACATTCAAAATATTTATATAAACTTTAAGGCACCTAAAAATTTGCCCCTCTGGTGAGTAAAGGCCCTCCCGTTGATCATCAATTTGCTTAAGCGGGCCCAGTAACGTCTCCATTGGAGATTTTGTTGTTACTGTGTTTGGCATATCGATGCATCACAGGTGGCTTGCCAGGCTCTGCCGTGTGGGCAAGATACTCTCGGTAGCTTGCCGGGTTCTCCGAGAGGGGCGGAGGAATCGAACTCGGGTTGGCCAAGTTGGCTGCGTGCAAGGCAAACGCCCTACCGCTGTGCTATTGCTCCAGCCCTTGCTCTGGTGAGTAAATTTTAAAAATGTGTAAGATAATTACCAAGAGGAAAGAGAGAGAGAGAGAGAGAGAGAGAGAGAGAGAGAGAGAGAGAGACAGAGACAGAGACAGAGACAGAGAGAGAGAAGAAAAGTGCTTGCCATAAAGGCAGCCTGGGTAGTGTAGAGAGAAACTGGAGACATCAGTGATGAGAAATGTACACTGGTGAAAGGATGGTATTGGAACATTATATGACTGAAGCCCAATCAGGAACAAATTTGTAACTGTGTATATTATCACAATTCAATTAAAAATGTGTAATAATCCAAACTTATCACTCATAGGTTGCTGCTAACTATATTATAATTTTCACCCTAGTCACTGAGTAATTTTAACACTTGAATGGGATGTTCAATTTGGATTGGCTACTGCTTTCATTGCTGACAAGTGTGAGTTTCTATGCAAAGATGTTAGAGATTTAAATGACATTCACTTTGATTTTCACTAATCACAACCTTATCTAAAACACACAGCACCATAACTGCTCCAGAGAGTAAATGATGAGTTAGTTTTTTAACAATGTTCAGGCTCAGAGTAGTTACACACTGGAGGTACAGGTAGACTTCAGACATTTATAAATCTTATTAAATAGTTTTACCTCTCTACACACATTAAAATAGCTAAAACTTTTTGAAAATTCAATAGAAAACAGGAAGAAGAGAACCTGGGTCACCCATACATTGCTGGTAAGAAGATAAAAGTGTATAGCCACTTGGAAAAATACTTTGACAGGGTTTTATAAAAGTCAATCACACACTATGCATACAACCCTGAAACATGAAGGCCAAGGTAGCCAATACATAATTTTGCAGTATAAACAACCATAAATTCGCAGGATTAGAACTTTTCCTTCAAAGTTTCTTAGAAACATCCTCGAGCATTAAAGGAAAGTGTAATTTCATGAAACATAGAGAAGTATTCTAGACACTCAGCTTAAAGCAGGGAACAAAACTAGACACGATTCCTGATCCAATCCAGATGATGTTCAATATCTGGAAGGGTACACGTGATGCACAAGAAAACACATGAGTGAACACTATGGTTTTGAACAATGGTTTGTTCCGTGAAGACAATTAAATGGGATGATAAATGACTGAAGGATTTCTTATAATTTGGATGACTGTGTTATTACTCTGAAATGGCATTTGAGCACATATAGCTGAAGCTGCTAGTCATATAATGCCCAGGGACAAAATGGTTATAAAGAAGGAAATAAGGCTAAAAGACTCTTGGCAACTAGTAATGTGAGTTTACGACACTATAGATTTCAGGCTGAAAAAGATTAGAAGAGACAGAGAAGGACATTTTTTAATAATTAAGGGATATGTACACCAGGAAGAAATCATACTCCTAAATATACACGCACCCAATGAGGGGTCAGCAAAATACTTAAGAGGACTGCTAATAGACTTCAAGCAGGACATTCATAGCACCACAATAGTAGTCAGAGACTTCAACACCACGCTATCACCTCTTGATAGATCAATCAGACTAAAACTCAGCAAGGAAGTACTGGCTTTGAAGAAAGAAGTAGAAGAGAGAGGACTAATAGCTGTATACAGGGATTTTCATCCCAAAAAATCTGAATACACATTCTTTCCCAGTGCACATGTAATATTTTCCAAGATAGACCATGTGATGGACCACAAAATAGAATCAGGAAAATACAAATTGTATCAATTCTCTTTTCAGACCACAATGTTTGAAGATAGAAGTTAATCACACATAGAAATAAAAAAATCAAATCAAACACCTGAAAATTAAACAACGCAATGATGAATAATGAGTGGATTAGGGAGGAAATGAAGGAAGAAATCAAAAGATACCTGGAAACAAATGAAAATGAAGCCACAAGCTACCAGAACCTGTGGGATGCAACTAAAGCCATATTAAGGGGAAAGTATATATCTACAAGCTTTTCTCAAGAGGGAAGAAAGAGCCCACATAAATAACTTGACTACACAGCTCAAGTTCTTAGAAAATGATCAACATCAGGAGCCCAAACCAGGCAGAAGAAAGGAAATAAAAAAACTTAAGGCTAGAGTGATAGCACAGCAGTTAGAGCATTTGCCTTGCACGTAGCAAACATGGCCGACTTGAGTTCGATTCCTCCGCCCCTCTTGAAGAGCCCAGCAAGCTACTGACAGTATTTTGCCTGCAAAGCAAAGCCTGGCAAGCTACCCATGACATATTCAATATGCCAAACACAGTAATAAATCTCACAATGTTACTGGGCCCGCTCGAGCAAATCAATGAACAAAGAGAGGACAGTGACAGTGACAGTGACAGAGCAGAAATTAATGGAAACCCAAAAACAATCCAAAAGATCAATGAAACCAACAGCTGGTTCTTCGAGAAAATAACCAAGATTGATAAACCACTAGCAAGACTCACAAGGAAAGAGAGAGAGAGAGAGAATGTAACTAAACAAAATAAAAATGAAAAGGGACAAATGCTGTACCGGTCTTCTTTTCCTCCCAGGTCAGTTAATTCATCAGTATTCAAACCCGGGACTTGGCTTTCTCCGTGCAAGCACCCCAGGTGTCCTCTAGGACCCTGGGTTGCCCACCATCCATGAGCCTCTTCCTGTTAGTCCCCAACACTGTGCCAATCTTCTTCCCCTCCCAGCTGGTACCTGTGGGGGCATGACATCTTCAGAAGTGGGTGTGGCTTTAGTAGAAGTGGACGTGTCCAAATTTTAGGCAGGCGGACACTCACATGGTTGCTTAGTCATACCAAGAAATCTAGTGTAACATCTTAATCCCCATACCTCCACACCAACATGAAGAAACAATGCAAACCCCCACCACGTGGGGAGGATGATGAAAAGAGTCCAGAAGCCTCAGTAGGTGCTACTCACCTAAAATTTCTCTCTAAGAAAGAATTCAGATATAAAGTAATGAAGACATTCAATGAACTCAATGAAACAATCAGACAGATATCCAGTAACATGAGAGAAACAATCAAGAAATTACAAAAGAAATGGAGCAGAAATTGGAAAGCTACTCACAGAAATACCACAAATAAAAGAAGATTCTGTAGATGAAATAAAAAACTCAATCTGTGCCCTCAACAATAGTATGGCCACAGCTGAAGACAGAATCAGTGAGCTGGAAGATCAGCTGCACCAAGCCAATAGGCAACAACAAACAACGGCAAGAGACCTCAAATTAGCTCTAGAGCTAATCAGAGTCCTTGGAGATGATTCCAAAAGGAACAACATTAAAATCATTGGACTAACAGAAAGTTAGGGAAACAATCCCAATGAAAAATCCACGGTCAAACAAATCATTGCTGAAAAATTCCCAGAGCTTGACAATGCAACCATTCAGATTCAAGGAGCCCAAAGTGTACCAGCTAAAAGAGACCCTAACAAACCCACTCCAAGACATATCATAGAATGATGGATGCCACCGATAGAGACACAATACTGTAAGTAGCAAGGTCAAAGAAGGAAATCACATACAAAGGAGCACCCCTTAGATTCACAGCAGACCTATCAGAGGAAACTCTCCAAATCCAAAAGCAATGGTGCGATACAGTGAAAAAATTCAATGAAATGAACACTTCACCAAGAATTGTCTATCTGGCTAAACTCTCACTCAAACTCAAAGAAACAGGTACCCTATTTTCTAGATGAACAGTATCTCAGGAACTTCATAGACTCAAAACCAAACATAAAAGAAGGGCGAAAGGGGCTAGTATAAGACAAGACAAACCCTACAAGCACAACAGAACCTTACAGAAAGATGACAAAAAAACCCATAACAATAATCTCTCTCAACGTCAACGGTCTAAATTCACCAATTAAGAGACACAGAGTGGCAAAATGGATTCAGAGACAGAACACAACATTCTGCTGCCTACAAGAAACTCATCTCAACAGTCAGAACAAACACAGACTCAAAGTGAAAGGATGGAAAACAATGCTGCAAGCAAACAGCTCCCTAAAAAAAGCTGGGGTGGCCATGTTGGCTGCATGCAAGGCAAACGCCCTACCCATTCTGCTATTGTTCTAGCCCTCATAAGGTACACTGAACACAAAGTTGGCAAAATCCTCCATGACATTGAATCTAACGGTATCTTCTAAGATGTCACACCACTGACCAAGCAAGTGAAAACAGAGATAGACATATGGGTCTCTTAAACTAAGAAGCTTCTGCACCTCAAAAGAAACAGTGACCAAAATACAAAGACAGTCTACAGAATGGGAAAGGATATTTGCCCAATACACATCTGACAAGGGGTTGATATCAAGGATATACAAAGTACTGGTTGAACTCCACAAGAAGTTGAGTTCATCCATCAAAAAATGGGGCGACGAAATGAACAGAAACTTTCTCAAAGAAGAAATCCGAACGGCAAAAAGGCACATGAGAAAATGCTCTACATCATTAATTATCAGGAAGATGCAGATCAAAACAACAATGAGATATCATCTCACACCACAGAGACTGACCCACATCAAAAACAACAAAAGCAACTGGTGTTGGTGAGGACATGGCGAGAAAGGAACCCTCCTTCACTGCTGGTGGGAATGTCGACTGATTCAGCCCTTTTGGAAAACATTATGGACAATTCTCAAAAAATTAGAAACTGAGCTCCCATTTGACCCAGCAATACCACTCCTGAGAATATATCCCAGAGAGGCACAAAAGTATAGTCGAAGTGGCATCTGTACTTGTTCATTGCAGCACTCTTTACAATAGCCACAATCTGGAAAAAAACTGAGTGCCCGAGAAAAGATGACTGGTTAAAGAGACTTTGGTGTATCTACACAATGGAGTACTATGTAGCTCTTAAAAGATGAAGTCATGAAATATACATACAAGTGGTACTACATGGAAAGTATCATGCTAAGCGAAATGAGTCAGAAAGAGAGGGACAGACATAGAAAGAATGCATTCATCTGGGGAACATAAAGTAACAAAATCAAAGACTAACACCCAAGGATGGCCAAGATTAGTACTAGGAGGTTTATTTCATGGTTTGGAGGCTAGCTGCACATGCTAGGGGAAAAGACAGCTCAGATAGAGAAGGGAGCACCAAATAAAGGGTGTTGTGAGGATCCTCCCAGGATGGGAGATGCATGCTGAAAGTAGACTATAGACCAAACATGATTGCCATTCAATGCCTCTTTTGCAAACCACAGCACCCAAAAGGAGAGAGAGAACAAAAGGGAACGTCTTGCCACAGAGGAAGGGTGGGATGGGGTGATGGGGGTGGGAGGAATACTGGGATCAGTAGTGGTGGAGAATGGGCACGGGTGGAGGGATATTTACTCAATCATTGTAAAATTGAAACCCAAGCACAAAAATTTATAAGTCTACATCTCTACTTCATGTTGTTTCACTAATAAAAATTTTTTAAAAATTAAAAAAGTCACCTTCCCTTTTCAAATAAACAAATAAATACAATATGCCTGCTGGGGGCTGGAGTGATAGCACAGCTGGTAGGTTTGTCTTCCACACAGCCAACCTGAGTTCGATTCCCAGCAATCCATATGGTCCACCAAGCATTATCAGAAGTGATTCCTGAGTGTAGAGTCAGGAGTAAGCCCAAAGTATTGCTGGGTGTGACCCCCCAAAAGAATAAAATGTGCATGCCAAGTAGGTAGGCTGGGGGGAGGGTGGGGAAAGACCTGCGGATACTGATGGAAGAAAATTGATACTGGTGATAGGAATGGAACTGGAACATATGTCTAAAACTTACCCATGAATAACTTATACATCATGGTGCTTTAATAAAACCACTGTCACTGTCACTGAAAAAAAAAAAGAAATGAAGTGACATCACAACAGAAACCGAAGAAATTCAAAAGATCATCAGAGATTACTTTGAAAGCCTGTATGGCATGAAACAAGAGAACTTAGAAAAAATGATAAACTTCTGGATTCCTATCATCTCCCAAGACTGCGCCAAGAAGATCTGGAATACCTCAATAGACCTATTACCATCAAGGAAATTGAAATAGTGATCAATTATCTTTCCAAAAACAAAAGCGTACATACAGATGGATTTACCAGCAAATTCTTCCAAACACTTAAGGAGGCTCTATTGTCAGTCCTTTTCAAGCCTTTCCAGGATACTGAAGAAACAGATACTCTCCCAAACAGTTTCTATGAGGCACATATCACCTTGATACCAAAAGCAAACAGAGACACCCCCAACAAAGAAAATTACAGGCCAATATCCCTGATTAACACGGATATGAAGATCCTCAACAAAATACTAGCAAATAGAATCCAACAACTCATCAAAAAGATCATACACCACGTCCAAGTGAGATTCATCACAGGGATGCAAGGATGGTTTAGCATTTGGAAGTCAATGAATATAATCCATCATATCAATAAAAGATAAAAACATATGATCATATCAATATATGTAGAGAAAGCATCTGGCAGTATAAAGCACCCATTTATGATGAAAACTCTCACCAAAATGGGAATTGAAGAAACTTTCCTCAATATCGTCAAAGCCCGTCTACCACAAGTGTATGGCAAGCATTATCCTAAATGAGGAAAAAATAAGACCCTTCTCTCTAAGATCAGGGACAAGACCTCTCACTACTTCTATTCAATATAGTACTGGAAGTACCTGCCATAGCAGTTAGGCAAGAAAAACACACTAAGGGTATCCAAATAGGAAAGGAAGAAATCAAGCTCTCACTATTTGCAGAGGACTTAATACTATATTTAAAAAACCCTAAAGCCTCTACCAAGAAGCTCCTTAGAAACAATAGACTTGTACAGTAAAGTCACAGGCTATAAAATTAATACCCAAAACTCCATAACTTTCCCATACACAAAGAATGATAGAGAAAAAAAGTGATATGAAAAAGCAATCCTGTTCACAAACATCCCTCAGAAAATCAAGTACCTCAGAAACAGTTTAACTAAGGAGATAAAGGACGAAAGAAAACTACAAAATGCTACTTCAAAAAATAAAAGAAGACACAAGGAAATGGAAACACATTCCCTGCTCATGAATTGGGAGAATTAACATTGTCAAAATGGCAATACTCCCCAAAGTATTATACAGATTCAATGGGATCCCTATAATGGTACCCATGACATTCTTCAAAGAAATTGGTTTGGATGCTTTCTTCTTGTAGAGTTCAACATCCAATCCCATCAGAAAATGTGGTGATGAAATGAAGAGAAGCCTTCTCAAAGAAGAAATCTGAATGGCCAAAAGACACATGAAAAAATGCTTTTCATCACTACTCATCAGGGAGATGCAGATCACAACAATGAAATATCATCTCACACTGCAGGGACTGGCACACATCCAAAAGAACAAAAGCAACCGCTGTTGGCATGACTGTGGGGAAAAAGGAACTCTCCTTCACTACTGGTGAGAATACCGATTGGTCCAGTCATTTTGGAAAACAATATGGATGTTTCTCAAAAAACTACAAATTGAGCTCCCATTTGGCCCACCAATACCACTTCTGAAATATATCACAGAGATACAAAAAATTACAGTAGAAATGACATCTTCCCTTGTATGTTTATTGCAGTACTATTTACAGTAACAAGAATCTGGAAAATACCCAGTGCCTGAGAACAGATGGCTGGTAAAAGATACTTTGTTACACAATGGAATATTATGCAGCTATTAGAAAAGATGAAATGGTGAAATTTGTATACAAGTGGAGGGACATGGAGAGTTTCATACTAAGTGGTATTAGTCAGAAAGAGAGGGACAGACATAGAAAGATTGCACTCATTTGTGGAATATAAGGTAACATAATAGGAGGGGACTAACTTCTAAGGATAGTAGAGATAAGGGCCAGAAGGATCACTCCACAGCTTGGAAGCATGCCTCACATACTGGGGGAAAAAGCAGCTGGGATAGAGAAGGGACCACTAAGTAGATGATGGTTGGAGGGCTCGCTTGGGATGGGAGATGCGTGCTGAAAGTAGACTATGAACCAACATGATGGCCGTTTAGTACCTGTATTGCACACCATAACACCCAACTGGAGAGAGAGAATAAGAGAGACTATGCCTGTCGCAGAGGCAGGGGGTGTGAAGGGGTGGTGGCAGGAGGGGTACTGGGAACATTGGTGGTGGAGAATGGGCACTGATGGAGGGATGGGTACTCGAACACTGACTGAAATGTAATCACAAAAGTCTGTAAGTCAATAACTATATCTCACAGTGATTCATAAAAAAAGAAAGAAAAAAGCAACAGTTACTATATATTCAAAGAGCTAAAGAAAACCATGTTTACAGGATTAAAGGAAAATATAATGACAATGCAAGATTTTGAATACAGAGAATAAATCAAATAAACCAAATTTCTGGAACTTAAAAATATAATAATTGAAAACTCAAAAAATGGTTCAAGAGCATACTTGAGATAGTAAAAATAAAATCACCAAAACTGAATACATAATATAAAAACATGTACAATATGAACATGAACAGAGAGAAAAAAAATGCTAAGAGAAGCCTAGAGGGTACCATCAAACTTTCTTGCATTTTGAGCAATTAAGAAGATAAGGATAAAAGAAGGAAGAGAAAATAAGCAATAGTTGAAGGAACAATAGTTGAAAAGCTCCTAATTTTGAGGGTAAATATTAATTCATATTTTTAAATTAATTTACATTTTTCTTTAGCTTCTTGAATATATAATGATTGTTTTTTTTTTGGTGTTCTTTTTTAACTACAAGAAAACAAAAAAAAACTAACAGTTAAGAGTATAATAGTTTAATTTTTGAATTTATTTTTACTTTTTAGGTCACACCCAGAGATTCTCAGGGGTTACTCCTGGCTTTGCAAGTCAGGAATTTCTCCTGGCGGTGCTTGGGGTACCATATGGAATTCTGGGGATGGAACCCGGGTGAGCAGCTTGCAAGGCAAACTCTTTACCTGCTGTACTATTACTCCGGCCCCTAATTTTTGAATTCTTGGTACAAAACAAAATCTTACAAAACACAGGCAAAAAAAATGACATCACATATAGAGAAAATAGTACAATTAAAGACTGATTCTCATTAGAAAACATGGAGGCCAGGAGGCAACAGAATAATACATATTTAGAGTACTGGAGTGACGGGGAATAATAATTGATAACCAAAATCTATATATAGTAAGACTTTCCACTTAAACATATAGATAAATACAGAAACAAGAAGAAAAACAGTCATTCTTATAAAATTAGCCCTTAAATAAAAATTAAAATAAGTCCTTAAGCTGATGGAAATAACATGAGAAGGCAACAAACTTTTAAACAAAGAAATTAAGGGCACCAAATGAAGCATAAATACATAGTATAGTAGCACTGCACTGTAGCACTGTCCTCCCGTTGTTCATCGATTTGCTGGAGTGGGCACCAGTAACATCTCACAACAAATCGTGAGACTTGTTGTTACTATTTTTGGTATATGGAATAGGCCAGGGGGAGCTTGCCAGGCTCTTCCACGCAGGTGAGATACTCTCATAGCTTGCCAGGCTCTCCAAGAGAGACTGGGGAATCAAACCCGGGTTGACGCCCTATCTGCTGTGCTATCGCTCCAGCCTAAAGAGGCAAGATAAGCAACAAATCAAACATCCTAGTGCTCAGACCCTTTTCAACCCAAACAAACCAAAACAAACAAACAAAAAAGATACTCCAGTCCCACCAGCTGTTTTTCCAGGCACATCAAGATTCCAGCCACCCCTCCCCCCCCTCCCCGCCCCAGTGAGCCAATGACTGCTAGGGAGCAGCAAGGTCCCGTGGTGAGGGGAGGCAGCAGGCGGGTGGCCAGGGATGGTGTGATGGTGTCGTGGCAACTTTGTAGTCGAGTACCTCTGGGGTGTACGCAGCCTCTATGGCTTTAAAAGGGCAGTGAGTTTCCAGCGTGGTAGGATGGGGGAGGGAGTGCTTGGGCGCAGGAAAAGGAAGCTGGTAGCCGCAGAATAAATAAAAAATAAATAAATAAAAATATATTGCCTGCTATTACTGATATAAAGATCATGGCAAAAATATTATAGTGGATTTATAACAGATATAAACATGACAGTAATTAGAGATGCAATGAAATTATTCTAAATATTACAGAAATTAAATTAATATTAGACTGAATTAAACTGTAGTAAGTTTATATGCCTACTGTAATCCTTGAGTAATCACTGATGAAAATCATATTAAAATTGAGTAAAGAAATTAACGGAGGGGTGTGGGTTGAGTTTCCCTCACCGCCCCAGCAGAACTCCAGCAGCCGAAAACCTCAAGAACCCAGCCATACAGCCATGCTCAAGGCCACTCTCCACAAGCACCAATGAGCCTCACCTATGGGAGAACCTGCAGGAAAAAAAGGTATATGGGACTCGTGACTGAGATCTCAAAGCTCACTTGGAATGGGAATGAACTTCCCCCCAGGCTCCCCAGTTTTTCAGTAGCTTGGCAGTCACACTACAAACTGCATCTGGCGCCATATAATCTCATCAACAGCCAAGATCTAGAGACTCTGAAATAAAGCTCCCAGAAGAGAGTGACACAGGACATCCTGGAGCAAAATACAGCTGCGTAACCTCTTATACTCTACCCCATTGATATACCAAAAGTAGCACACATTTGTTTGGGTTTAACATATATGTTTGTGGTCTCGTATACAAGGGCTTAAACGGCTCCGGGAAGATATACAGCAACATTCACACACTTTTCTCTTATGGTGGTAGGAACTGCACGTTGGTGGGACTGGTGTTTGAATATTATCTGTAATGAACTAATGTGAACAACTTTATACAAATAAAATAATAAAAAATTAAAAATACAAATTATATTAAATAGGCAGAGTAGAAAATATCTACTTACCCCCAGCACCCCTCCCCCCAAAAAAAGATAGTAAGAGGAGGGGGAACAACAAGAGCAAAAAATTCCATGAGAAGCAGAAAAAGAAGTAAAAGGCAATATAAATAAAACTCATCAAACTCATCAGTAACCATATTAAATATTACCAGAATAAAAACTGATCAAAAAGTAGAGACTGTCAAGTACTAAGTTATAAAGCTTACAAACAAGATTCAAGCACTTGCTGCCCAACAGAGAAAAATTAAATACAAGCTTGAAGAAGAAGACAGTAGCCATGTCATGCATATATGGCAGCCATGAAAAAGTTGATTTAGCTATACTAATATAAATTTTAGAATATCTTAATATAATATTTTTACTAGTAGCACAATGAACATTTTATAATGGTAAATAAGTCAGTTCAAAGGAGTATATAATAATTATACATACATATACATTACATATAAATTATATAAATATAGAAATGTTTTATACATTATATACATACACATACATTATATATACACATATATCTATAGATAACTAGAGTATTAATATTTAGTACATAATATATCTACAGATAATTTCACAAAGACTTTGTCTCTCTCCTCTACATCTTATTAGAAAAAAATCTCAGTAAGAGTTAAAGAAGTCCAGGATATCCCAGAGTGGGGCAAATGAGCCCAGCACCTACCCAAACAGATTCACAAGAGCCAAAAGCCTCCACACTCCACCATCACTGCCACTCTGTAGGCCAGACTCCACTGCTCCAGTCAAGCCTCATCCAGGGATTACTCTGTTGAAAAACTCAGGTAGGCGAGTTTTGTGACTGAAATCTCAAGACTTTTGGGGATGGGCTACCTCCCCCATCTCCCAGTACTTCCAGAAGCCCCATCAGAATTGCACACACCCCAAAGCTGCCACTCAGTTAAAAATTTAACTCTTGCTCTATCACTAATTAAAATTTGGGGGCACCCTGAGCAACATCTCAAACTCTACAACACTGATAAGCCAGAAGTAACACACTAGATTGGATGGGGTTTAATGTATAAAGCATCCAATCTTGATTAATAAAAATCAACACAAAAGGCTTACCCTGTAACAACATCTTAGTAATTTCTGACAAGGGCTAAATAGCTCCATGACGCAATACACAGTCTTAACTAAATTTCTTCTGAGGAAACATTTTTTGACTATTCTTTTAGCAAATTATAACAAGTAGTATAAAATAAATTATTGAGGGCCTTCTATCGGGGGCAGGATTAAGGGGTGGTTGTTAAAACTGGAGATAATGGTAGTGGGAAGGTGCAGTGGTGGTGAAAGGGGTGTTGCTATACTGAATGCCTGTAACAAATACTCATGAATAACTTTGTAAACCACAGTGTTTTTATGAGATGTAAGGAGAAAATAGTATTTTTTTTAAAAAGCAAAGAAGCAACAAGAAAAAAAAAGAGTAAGAGCAAGTGAGTTTACCTTTTAAAAATAAACTGCAATCTAATAATGGGAGTTAGTACTAAAAATACCAAAAGAGGGGCCGGAACAACAGCACAGCAGGTAGGGCCTTTGCCTTGCACATGGCCAACCTGAGTTCAATCTCCCATATCCCAGATAGTCTCCCAAGCACTCCCAGGAGTAATTCCTGAGTGCAGAGCCAGGAGTGACCCTTGAGCATCACTGGGTGTGACCCAAAAGGCAAAAAAAACCCAAAAGATATTTCATGCATATTTTTAGAAACTCTATCCAAAATTTCAATAGTATTTCTGATCTTTTTGATCAAACACAAATCAAAAAGTCATATAGGAAGACAGCAAAGTAATCTAGTGGAAAAATTTATTTCTTGTTTCTTGTTATAATATGTAAAATAATCGAGTATACACAATTTCAGTTGGGATAAATCTTGCACTGTGTCTTCTAATCTTGCAGCTGCCAAACAGAAACAGTTAGGATTATACTAATCTAGTACACTGGCATTTTTTTTGCTGACCTAAATTATAAGGGACCATCTTCAAGACCATCAAGCAAACTAATTTTAAACAGCAATTATGTCTAACACAAAATGTACTTAGCACTTCAAGAGTGTCAATATAGCTAAAGAGGAAGAAATGGCATATTAAACTTTCAGAAAAAATAGCATATTGCTTTCAGAACTATTTTGAAAGCTGGTGAATGATAATGATTTGACTCAGTAATTTTAGATTCTAAAATATATCCTGATTTATGATCACTTTCCTAATTTCATACTCTTGAAGTTTCTTTTACTTTATCTTAACCAAGGTAAGCTTTATTTTACAATATAAACTTGTGAAACTTCTAAATTAAATTCAATGCTTATTTCTGAATGAATAAAATAGCTAAGAGGACAAAGAACCTCCGGCTCCGGGCACATTTCTTTGATTCCACTGTTCTTCCTTCATTAACATATGCCTCAGAGACCTGGGCCCTACGCAAACAGGATGAGAAAGCTATTCAGGTCTCCCAAAGAAGAATAGAAAGAGCTATGCTTGAGCGATAGCACAGCTGTAGGGCATTTGCCTTGCATGCAGCCAACATGGCCTACCCGAGTTTGAATCCTCCGCCCCTCTCGGAAGCCTGGCAAGCTCCCCGTGACGTATTCGATATGCCAAACACAGTAACAACAAAGTCTCCAATGGAGACGTTACTGGGCCTGCTTGAGCAAATTGACGAACAACGGGAGGGCCTTTACCTTTTACCTTTACCTTACTCAAATGAGAGAAAGAATCCGGAGTTCTGACATCTGTCGACAATCAAGAATCAGGGACGCTCATTTGCCAAGGTGTCAAAAATCAGATGGGCTGGTCACATAATGAGATTTAAAGACGACCGCTGGACTAGAGCTGTTACTGACTGGATTCCACGGGATGTCAAAAGACCACGTGGCCGCCCACCTACCAGATGGTCAAACTTCTTCGTCAAGATCATGAACGATCGGTTTGAGGCTCTTCATGTTCCCGGAGCGAACAGATGCCATTGGGCTACACTAGCACGTGACAGGAATAAATGGAGATGTTACTGGCACCCGCTCGAGCAACTCGACGACTAACGGGAAGTTAAGTGATTAAGTGATTAAGTGCTTATTTCTGAACTACTACGGCATCAAGTTGTTACGTAAGAAATTTTACAATTGGGAGGCATGATTTTTTTTTCACTCTTTGTGACCTTATAGGTCAAATAAGTATTTTATTCTTTTTTTTATTATTAGTGAAATACCATGAGGTACAGTTATAGACTTACAAATTTTTGTGCTTGGGTTTCAGTCATACAATGATCAAGTACCCATCCCTCCACTAGCGCCCATCCTTCACCACCATGGGTCCCATCATCCCTCCCACCCCCCATCCTCCCCATCCCACCCTGCCTCTGTGGCAGGGCATTCCCTTTTGTTCTCTCTCTCTCCTTTTGGGAGGAATGATTTTCTAAGGAAATTCAAGGACTACTGTTTGTTTGGTTTGTTTCAGTTTCTTTTGAGGTTGTTGTTGTAGAGCCGCCTAGGTGGTCACTCCAGGTACTACCTGAGACAACACACAAGAGCACATAAATAAGTATTTTTCCAAGGGGCTAATGTTGTATGAGTGGTCTTTAAACAAAGAGTAATATTCACGTAATTTGACTACACCGGGGGTAAAGTCTCTAAAGAGATGAAACTATGTTGGTTTCATCTATCTAGGTTTTCTTTTTTTTTTTCTTTTTGGGTCACACTTCGCAATGCACAAATGTTACTCCTGGCTCATGTACTCAGGAATTACTCCTAGAAGTGCTCAGAGAACAATATGGGATGCTGGGAATCGAACCTGGGTTGGCTGCATGCAAGGCAAACACCCTGCCTCCTGTGCTAGGGCTCCAGCTTCACTCCCCCCCCCAATCTAGGTAATCGGACAACATCCTCTGACCACATCAACAGACTCTAGGACACCATTTTACAGGACCCAAGACTCATTCATTATAAAAATTCTCAGAAAAATGGAAATTTACGGAACTTTCCTCAATATAGTCAAAGCTATGGTGATGGGAGGCATCACCTTCATCCACTTTAAACTATATACAAGGTGTTAGTAATTACAAAAACAAGGTACTAGAATAAAGACTAACTCTAAGATCAGTGGAATAGAGTTAAATATTCTGAAATAAACACTCAAATTTATGACCAGATAATCTTTGATAAAGGGGTAAAAAATAAAGTGGAGCAAAGGAAACTTCTTCAACAAATGGTGCTGGGAAAACTAGTTAGCTACATGTTAAAAAAAACTAAACAGAGAGTTCATTCTAAAGTCATACACAAAAGTCAAATCAAAATACATTAAACATCTTGAAAACCATGGGACCTCAAACCACAAAGTACATAAAGGAAAATTCAGACAGAACTCTCAATGAAATGGAAACTCAAGCTATCTTCAAGGATGAAATATCACAGACCAAGAAAAAGGAAGCAAAGATAAATAAATGAACTATATTCAATTAAGAATCATTTTTGTCTCAAAGGAAACAATAACCAGAAGACAAAGGCAGTCCACAGAAAGGGAGAAGCTATTTACCTAACACTCATCTGATAAGGGGTTAATATCCAAGATATACAAGGCACTTTACAGTAGAACTTTACAAGAAAAATCCATCAAAAAATGGGGAGAAGAGATGAACAGAAACTTCCTCAAAGAAGGAATTCAAATGGCCAAAAGACACATGAAGAAATGCTCTGCATCACTAGTTATCAGAAAGATGCAAATCAAAGCATCAACATACACCACAGAGAGTGGCACACATAAGAAAAGGACAAGAGCAAGTAGTGCTGACATGGAGGTGAGGATAAAGGGACTGCTGGTGGGAATTTTGGCTGTTCCACTCTTTAGAAAACAATACGGACATTACTAAAATATCAGAAACTGAGCCTCCATTAGACGCAGCAACTCTGCTCCTTGGAATATACTTCAAAAGCATAAAAACAAAATGGAGGGAAAAAAACATGTGCATCCTGTATTTCCTGTAGCATTATTCAAAGTTGCCAAAATCTGGAACAACCCAAGAATTGACGACTGGATTAAAAAAAAAATCTGTGGTAGATAAACACAGTGGAATATTACTTGGTCATAAGAAAAGATGAAGTCATGCAGTTTGCTGCTACATGAAGGGACCTAGAAAGTACCATAGTAAGTGAAGTTAGAGGGAGAGAGACCGACACAGATTGATCTCTCTTATATGAGTAGTATGCATTACAGCACTGTCCTCTGGTTGCTCATCCATTTGCTCGAGCGGGCATCAGTAACTTCTCCATTGTGAGACTTGTTGTTACTCTGACATCTGGCATATCAAATATGCCACAGGGAGCTTGCCAGGCTCTGTGGTGCAGGTGTGATACTCTCGGTAGCCTGTGAGGCTCTCTGAGAGGGACGGAGGAATCAAACCCGGGTCAGCTGCATGCAAGGCAAACTACCTACCCACTGTGCTATCACACCAGCCCATGAGGAGTATAAGGAAATATAATGAGGAATAATGACTCTTCAAAGATGATGAAAATAAAGAACATAAAAACTGGTATTCGATAGGAAACATGCCATGCTAGGGGGCCAGGAGATAGAACAGGGAATGGGCAAGGACTATAGTGGAAGAAAGACCAAATGAGCAGAAGGGGTGTTGCTGAAAGGTGGTAAAGTGTTTTGTATGAAAAAAAACTTATTGGCAATATACAGTAAACCAAAAGGCAAAACCTTATTTTTTTTTAAGTGCCCATGTAGAAGGAGACTGGTGAATGGGGCAAAGGGGCAGGAGAGTGGGGAAAATTGGTGGAGGAAAGTGGGCACTGGTGAGGGGACAGATACCGAAACAATGTATGCCTGAATTCCAAACATGAATAACTTTGTCATGTTAATGGTGACTAATTTTATTTTTTTAAAGACAAACTACAGCAGACATGACCAACATTCTTCACTGCATGGAAACAGCTATTTTCTAAAGAAAGAAAGTAGGTTCAGATAAGCAAATAGATCTCGAAGGTGACAAAGGCATCTGGCAGGAAGTAGGACATAGAACTGCCTATCCCTATGGACAAATATCTATATAGTAGTCATAACTCTTGATGGGCTGGAGCGATAGCACAGTGGTAGGGCGGTTGCCTTGCACGCAGCCAACAATGGCTGACCCGAGTTCGATTTCTCCGCCCCTCTCGGAGAGCCTGGCAAACTACGGAGAGTATCTCGCCCGCACGGCAGAGCCTGGCAAGCTACCCGTGATGTATTCGATATGCCAAACACAGTAACAACAAAGTCTCCAATGGAGATGTTACTGGGCCCGCTCGAGCAAATCGAGGAACAACGGGAGGACAGTGAACTCTTGATATTTGAGGATATATACACATAGGTGCAAGCATTTTACTAAAAAAAAATCAGATAATATGTCTGTTATTATCTATGCTATTTGGCCTTATTTCTAGCTCTCCAGAATACCAGTCTTCTTATAATTATTATAAAAATAGCAATTATCTTCATTAAATCTTTAATTACCCGCACTTTTATTTTTTTTCCAATTTCAATAATTTAGTATGTTATTTGTCTTGCAATTATGCTATCTATCTTACTCACTTTGTGGTCAAATTAAACAACCTGCAGAATAGTCAGGTACATGCAGGGAAGCAAACAAATGCATCATTTCTGCCCTAGAGAGTGTGTGAGATAGGTCAAGTTCTTGGGGAATACAGTGTTCAGGAATTAGACCCAGGGGAAAGGGGATTAAAAGTGTGTATTTGGCTGAGACTGGAAGATTGACTCATGTGATTAGGGAATAATTCTCACAGCATTACATCTGGTTCATTCCTGCCTTAAAAGAGAATAGAAAAATGGAGTTTGAGGTTACGGAACTAAAGCAAGTCGGTGATATGAATTAATATCAGAGTGACAGCTGACCAGGCTAGCACAGCCATGAGTAGAGGTAACATAGATGCACTGTTGCATAATTACTTTAACCAGAGAAGAAAGAAGCATGACTGGTCTCAAGAAACTAAGAGGCTATTACTGCAATCCAGATGAAAAGACATGGCAGGGCTTGGAGTGAAGCTGTGAATTCCAAACATTGGACTTTTCGTATGAAGATGTCCTCACATCTGTTGAATGTAGGGACTTCAAGCTCATGAAGAAATCTGGAAAGAGAGATTTGAGACTCTCTAGAATATGAGTAGCTACACTATAATGAGAAGGCTCAAAGCACCAAATTTTTAATATAGACTAGCTCTCATTTTATTTTTTCCTGTCTTCAATATTTTTTTATCAACATTTTGCTTGAGTACTTAATGGAACCAACAGCTAATAATAGTTTCTTGTCTGCAGAGAGAAAAACTAAGCAAAACTAAGATCTTTTCTTCCCCAGAGAAGTGTGGGTGGTATAGTTATCAGTGATTCTAAAGAAGAAAGAGGAAAAGGTGAGGCTATGTACAAGCTTTTTATTACTTAGCAGTAGTCTCTGATTCTCTATATCAAAAATCTCTTGTGTGTATGTATATTTCTAATGTTCTTTTTTAAAATAGATTCTTGTGATGTATCACCATTCTTGAGTATATGCTTCTAATATATTTAATATACAATTCTGACATGTAATATATTTGTGATGTGAGATATAATATGTAATGATTATGAATGTGATATAAAAAATGTGATATAAAAAATTGACCCGGGTTCGATTCCTCCACCCCTCTCGGAGAGCCTGGCAAGCTACCGAGAGTATCCTGCCCACACAGCAAAGCCTGGCAAGCTCCCTGTAACATATTCAATATGCCAAAAACAGTAACAAGTCTCACAATGTGTTGTGAGACGTTACTGGTGTCCACTCAAGCAAATAGATGAACAATAGGAGGACAGAGCTACAATGCTACAGTGCTACAGTGCTTGTAATGTACCACCATGCTTGGGTATATGCTTGTGATATATTTAATATACAATTCTGACATGTAATATATTTATGATGTGAGATATAATATGTAATGATTATGACATGTGACATAAAATATCATGAAAAATAAACGTCATGTAAATCATATCTCCTTTCATCACCATGAAATAATTGATTTTATTTAATATCATGTCATTCCAAAAGTCAGACTATTTCACTTAATTTAGCCAAAACTCTAGTGATAATATAGCCACATGTATAAATACTCACATTCACAGACTCAATTAAAAGAAAACTGAAAGTTTGGGAAAATCCCAGCATATATTATAAATATTCTATACACAGGCCAACCACTGCATTCTAATAAACCAAAATTGCAAGGCATACTTGTCTCGGGCACAGGAGGGTAGGACACCAGGGGTTCAGTTCAGCTGTCCCTCTGTCCCTGACCTTGATACTATGAAAGCTTCTCGAACGGTCTCAGTTGCTAATGACATCCCATGCTCTGAGATGGTCTTGGAGCCATTTTGTGTAGTCACAGCTGGAAAACTGCAGTGCTGGCCGACCCCTTCCTCACAACATGACCAGGGCTTCCAGATGTGGACCAGAGCCAGGGATCAGCCTTTCCGGCCCCACTTGTAGCCTCTTTCTGCCAGTTCCCTTCCCTGAATTCTTCCCTCATGCGGCTGCCATTCCATCCTGTATCCCAGTATCTGACTCCTGACTGTCCACAGGATGGACATGGGGCTGTGCGAGTTCTAAAATCTTGGCCTTGTAAAATTCCTCTGCTAGGACACATCCACTCCTTGTCCCGACTGCAGGGATATATACTTAGCACCGTAACCCCTGAGCTGGAGCAATAGCACAGCAAGTAGGGCGTCTGCCTTGCATGCGGTCAACCTGGGTTTGATTCCTCCATCCCTCTCGGAGAGCCCGGCAAGCTACCAAGAGTATCCCGCCCGCAAGGCACATTCTGGCAAGGTCCCCATGATGTATTCATTATGCCAAAAACAGTAACAACAAGTCTCACAGTTTGTTGTGAGACATTACTGGTGCCTGCTCGAGCAAACTGATGAACAATGGGAGGACAGTGCTATATATATATATATATATATATATATATATATATCAAGGTGACACAATTATTAGAGAAGAGTGATCATTTTCATTTTATTCATTTAAAAATAGAATGTTAGATACATAAGACAGGGATTAAGTCATTTGATTTGCATGCAGTTCATTCCAGTTAAATGCCCAGGAGCATATAAGGCCCCTGAGCACCATCAGGAATGATCTCTGAGCACAGAGCCATGGGTAAGCCATGAGAACCACTAGATGTGCCCCCAAACACACACACACAAACACACACACAAACACAAACACACACCCCTAAACAAAATCTGTGGTACCAGGTATATTTCTTGGTGGCAGGAATAAAGTCTGAAGGGATATCACTATCCTTTAGTAGTTTAAAATCTGACAATGCAGACAACTATGAAAGGTTTTGTTCAGTCAGTGAAGACGGCTATGTGCTGGATGGAGGAGGGAAGCAGATGACGAAAATCAAGTATAAGAAAATTCCCATTACCTCTATTATACAAAGGCAAAACACTAAGAAATTCCTGCTTTCAAGCTTGCATTTTCTCACGTATCAATATTACATTTATTAGGGCAGTTCACGTTATGTGTGTCTGTGATTGAAGCAGACAACTTCCTTAACCTACAAAGACTCAGCTGACTAAAACCTCATCTCATTTCAAATGGTAGTATGATTTGCTGCTTTACTTCATCACTGCTCTAAGCTTTTTAATCACCCTTATAACTTCTAACTTTAATTAGTGATTCCTTAATCATTTAGTTATAAAAATTGAGTTTCATGTATTATTACAGTTAGGAATAGAAAATGCATATTTCAGATGTGTGATAAGTTTTCACACAGAGAATAAAAATTTTGTCAGAGGAATTAACCTGAAACAAAATGGTCAAGTAGGTTTCTGCATACATTACCCTGCTTTTCTGTCCTTTCATCCACTTTCTTGATGCTCTACTTAATATTGCCCTAAAACCTTTATGGGCTAATCAAAGTACTTAATTTCCTATCATGAAGAGAGACACAGAAACAGGTATCAATGTTAAACATGGAAAATGCATCTCTCTAACTATGTTATATTTAAGTAGATTTATGATCTCTAGTAAAGAAAATAATCTCCATTTAAACCAGTAGTTTTCACCCTTTCCACATTTGAGGACTGGCATTTCTCCAACCAGTGATCTGTGGACCTGTGGTTTCGTCATAACTAGCAAACATTTGCAGCAACAATCCAAGGAATACTCCAGCATTTGACTGGAATACCATGTAATCTTAATGTAGCTAATAAACAGAAGATATTTTGAGGTAGGGATGAATAAAGTTTAAGAGAAATATAATATATGACTTTGTTTTTAGACATTAAGGCTTGTTAGATCACAAGGCATATGTGCCAGATATGAACTGGATAGTACTCATTATAACTACTGACATTACATATATTTTAAATAAATTCAGAATATTTTAACCACTACCTTTTTTAATTCAATGATCATTTATCACATGCCTGCCACTTACCAGTCACTGAGTAGGTTAGCAGTCATGGGGCATCAGGAGATTGGCTGTTAGGCTTCAACTAACGTGAGTGACCACATGGTACTAAATACTCAGTAAATATTTTCTGTAGAAATGAGGTTAAAACACGAAGTGTTGTGTGTGTGATAGAAAAATTAATGTGGTATACACATCATCTAGAAAGAGAAGGAACCAGAAAACATTGCAAATATAAACAATAGTCTGTTTATTCCCTTAAGCAAAGGTCCCTATGCATATTTAAAGAATAGTCACCACTGTCCCCTCCCCTTCAATATGTCAAAATCAATCTCCCCCTCTTTCCATCTTTGATCAGTTCCATTTTTTAAATCAGGTTTTTCTTAAGACCTGAGCACAAAGACTGGAAACATATATGTGTTTGCCAACAGTTAATGAGTAACACATGCTGGACACCAATAGGTGAAAATCATTCAAAATCACAGTCACTATCTCCATGACTTTTGGCAATCTTCATGGCATCTCCAGAAAACAACAAAATATACTTAGAATCTTCATGGTTCTTTGATTCCAAGAAATTCCTCTCTTCAGATATCTGATGCACATTCTTCCCTTTATAACTTTCCCTATTTTTTTACTCATAGCCTAGAAATCTAGAAATCTGCATTGAAATGGTATTACTATCTCAAAAGGACTTCTGCACTCGAATGTATAACCCTAACCTTTCAGTAAACCATTAATTTTACTTAGAAATATCTGTTATGCCTGTAGTCTGAATCATAAATATATAATTTGCTGTAACAAATTAATTTTAGCTGATTGTTACACTACATTATTCTGTATACAATATCCTTGACTTGATCTCAAATTCTTTCCTATAGAAAAGAAACTGGATTCTAGGAAAGGGACGACAGCTTTGCCTCTGCGGTGGCTTCTCCTAAAACAATTATACATCTAAGCTTGAAAAGAATAATAAAAGAAGTCTATCCTTCCAAAACTGGATGTACTTGCTCATAGAAAGAGTGGGGTGGGTATGTGTGCAAACATAAAGGAAAACTTCCTGGCGCCACTAAAGCTGAATCCTAAAGGTACTGAGGTGAGGGGTAAGAGGTAAGGGGTAAGAGGTATTGAGGTGAGGGGTGAGATGATGAAAGGAGAATATTATCTGAACAAGGTAAAGAACAAATACTAGAAATGAAAAAAATTACAAATGCAACCATATAGGACTAGAAAATAATGAAGTATTTGGCAGATTGTCAAAAATAATTTAATGTCATTTTTGTCAATTAAAGATAAAGCTTTTGCCTGTTTAAACAGTGGAACCCCTAAGTAGACTTAATCCAGAGAAGAGCACCGTTTAATCATGGCAAGATCATTTTATTAATAATATTAAAAAGTGATTATGTGAGAATAAAAAATAAAATGGCTACAGGAATACCATAAAGGGAAATTGATAAAGTCCTGACTATGTATGGCAGGAACTGAAGATTAGAAACAACAATGATCAGGAACCAATAAACAGTATCATCAACAGGAAGTGGGCTACAGTGATAGTCCAGTGAGTAGACTCAAGTTCCATCCCTGGCATCCCAGAGGGTCCTTTGAGGACAGCCTGGAGTATATTCCTGAGTGCAGAGCCAGGAGTCAACTCTAAGCAGAACCAGGTGTGACCCAAAAATGCAATAAATAAATAAATAAATGAAAAAAATAAAGATAAACAGAGCAGTAGAGAGAACAAAATAGCATTTCAAAGGTTAGGGAATAGAAGGATTCCAAGGAGTTCCCCACACTACTCATTTGGGTGAATGAAATTTTTACCAGGCCATTTTATACTTCCCCTGAGTAAGTACTTCTGTTGGGTTGATAGTAGGTAATTTTACTTTTCTAATATGTTAGATTCACCAAAACAGAAAGAACTCAGAAAATCTTATTTTTGAATTTTGGACCACATGAAGCCGTGTTCAGGGCTTACTACTGGCTCTGCATTCAGGGATCACTCCTGGTTGGCTCAAGGGACTATATATTGTGCCTGGGACCAAACACAGGTCAGCCACTTGCAAGGCAAGTGCCCGCAATTCACTGTCCTACCTTCCTGACCCATTAATTATAAAATTTTAACAATTTTAATTCAAAGAAAATTATGTTTTGTTCCTACTATGGACATTTGTCTCAACAATTATTTTATTAACTCTTGTTAACTCATATTAATTGGGATTAATACTAACATTATTGATAGGAAAACATATTAGAAAATTAAACTACCACTTCTTTAATAAAGATTTAAAACTTTTCAAACAAACATCAATTTGTATAATTCACAAAAATTAAATTTTAGCCGATTATTTATTGGGGAAAATGAATGTGTGTATAGAAAGAGTATCATGATTCGTGATTATGATATCTTTCCTTTAAGTTTTTCAAACATATTTTTTTAATTTACCATGTTTTCCACTGATCCAAAGTCTCAGAGAGCATTTTATAAACAATTAATAAATGGATATTGAAAAGAACCATATGAAGTTACATAGTGGCATTCTAGGGTCACACACAGCATTTATTAAGTTGACTAAAATAAACAAAAAATTTAACCTTGTAGATGTTTTTCATCCAGTTCAAGCCACTGTATAAATATAAATGTTATTGCTACTAGTCAGCATATTCATCAATCAATCATATCATGTATTTTTAATTTGCTTAGCAACCTTCCACAACATTGTATTGTTCCAGAATTTAGCTGTCTTATTTGAAATAGATTAGATTAGAAATTCAAAACTAAGACAAGCATGAAACGGTGTCTCCTGAAATCAAATGGTTTTTTCAAACACAGTTTTATTCCCCAAACCCCCAAGATCAATTTGTTTCTTTTTTTCCTTTTCTGGGGGTGTTGAGGTGCACAAGAGGCAGTGCCCAGGACTTACTCCTGGTTCTGCACACAGTGATCATTCCTGGTGGGGACAGGGAAGCCATACGAGGTAGGAAAATGAACCAAGGTCAGCCATGTGCAAGATAAGCTCACCCAGATGAATTTCTTTCAACACTACAATAAAAATTCAGTGAGACAATGTTATGCCACTTTCTTTACTGCAACTTTTAAATATCACACTAGTCTGTCAATGACGAGAGGAGAGTGCTGGAAGCTCTTCATGTTCAAGTACTAAATGGAGGCAGCACATCACCTTAATATAAAGGGATTTCAATATGTATCTTACCAAAGTCTAGAGATGAATACAAAACAATAAAACCCTTTCAAATCTAATGTAAAAGATAAATACTGTTTTTCTGACAAAATAAATCTTTAGTTTTGGTAATAGTAAAAGGCCTATAGCTATTATTATCTATTTGCTTTTATTTTCATTTTGAGGCCACACTTAACAGTGCTCAGAGCAAGTTTTATAACTGGCTCTACAGAAATTTGAAAAACATGGATTGTTTACATATATACATATATAATATATATAATATACTTTATTTGTCTCAACATAAAAGGCAATCCACAGTTTGTACATGAAAACTTTCAGAAGAGTTTGAAAACATTTAATCATATATGATCATAGAAAACAGCAAATAGCTACCTAAAACCATCAGAAGCCTGAAGAATGTTGTATATATAATGACATTACTTCAAATACTCTATGTGGGTCAATGTAATAACCAGCTGTTAATGTCATTGTGTTCTCCTACGCAACTTACTAAAATTATTTTTCAGTATATTCAGTAATTACTTTTGGCACATACTCCAGTTCCATAACTTGTTCTCTTATATCTCAAGAGATTTCAGTCTGATTGCACTTTCCATGATGTAAAACCACATCTTCATTACTGGAATCCAAATAGAAATGAGAAAATTTTGTGTTCATTTTCCCTTTATCTTATATAGTCTTACAATGTTATAAATGGTTAATTGAATTTTAGTAGAAATCGAAGCAATACATCTTTATCACAATCTCAGTTTATAGGTACTCTATTGTTCCTATCTGAAGACTTTGATCTCTACCATTTTTTATGAAGGAATACCCACCAATTTTGGAAATATTTGTTGCGACCAATATATAACAAGTGTCAAAAGAAAACTGTAAGCCAGAAAACAAATGTTCTACAGTCTTCCATGGACAGTCATGAAAAAGTAAGCATTGATGTAAAAAATAATTCTGAGAATTTGGTCAATGATAATTAACTCTCTCTCCTTTTACACTAGGAAAAGTTAAAACAAATTTTATTTAACAAGTTCAATTGATTTGATTTGATGGGCTGGAGCGATAGCACAGTGGTAGGGCGTTTGCCTTGCACGCAGCCAACATGGCCGACTCGAGTTTGATTCCTCTGCCCCTCTCCGAGAGCCCGGCAAGCTACCGAGAGTATCTCGCCCACATGGCAGAGCCTGGCAAGCTACCCATGACGTACTCGATATACCAAACACAGTAACAACAAGTCTCATGACGGAGACGTGGGCCCACTCGAGCAAATAGATGAACAACGGGAGGACTGTAACAATTGATTTGATAAGTGCTTATTCAACATGAAAAAGGACTTTAGAATTTTAAATATTTGGAATTTAGCATTATGCATCAGGATACTATAAGACTAATCTACAGTTATTTAAAACACACTTAATTTTTATCAAGAAACTTGAATTATTTAGATATGTAGTTTTTGTGTGGACCAATGTAGCCCATAGAACTATCCTGCCAGTCTGAAAAATATTTACTGCAAGTACTTGGGGCTGAGAACATGAAACAGATTAATTTTTGATTAGGTCATCTGGAGTAAATAAAATTGTGTCAGAGTCTTCTGATTCCATAAATTCTGACCCCTCCTATTATCCAATGTCTTTATGTTGCAGTGTGCTCATTATTATTATAAATATATCATGTTACAACAACAGTAACAAAGAAACAACCACCTTAAAAGGGTATCAAAAGAATATTCTCCCAGAAACAGAATAAATGAGATAGATAAAAAATATTTAAATTTATACTCATGGTGACTATCAAAACTATTTGAGTCTAATGGGTAATATAAAACACCACAAACATACTCCTTTATGATTTTCCAAATATCATTCATTAGAAAATAAAAGAAAACTAAATTGTAAAATTTACTCTTGCTCTGATTTCCTCTGAAGCAGAAAATAACTAACCCTTCAGAATTGTAATAACCTTTAAAAGCTGACTCAATAAGAACAATAGTAGAGCTCTGGACATTTGCCCTTGACTAGAGAATAAAAGAATACAATTTGAATAAAAATGGAGAGAAAACAGTCATGGGAAAATGAATTAACATATATTACCCATCTTTCTTTACTTTCCTTCTCTTAAAACATTCCCAATTCCTATTTAATAAATATGATCTTTCTGCAGGTTTATATAATTATTCCCACTCCCAAGAAACACACAAAGTAAAACATTAAGTAAAATAATTGAATGTAAAATATAATATAGTAGATATCTACCATAAGCCATATTTATAGACCTCAGATTTTCTATTTGCTCACCTCATTTAAGCATTGACATACCATTAGTATGTTTCCCATGATTTCAATCTGTTAATCACATCTCTGATTAAAAACAGGTTGGATATGTATATATATATATATATATATGTCTTTAATACACTGCTTTGTCATTAAGAAATAAACCTCTTGTGATATATCTCAGAAGGCAACTGAACAATGCAGTTACCAATTCCATTCTAATGTTACACATATACAACTTCCATGTTGGCTGACTTGATTGCAATAGATCTATGAAGGTGTGAAACATACCCTAATTTAACACTTGAGAAACAGTCAATAATCAAGACTATTGATTTCTTTGTTAAATTCTCCACTGAAAGTCATTAATTTATAAGCAATTTATCAGTAGTATCTTAAGCAGTTAATACTATTAAAATAATTACATATGTTAAAAGAGTACTTTTGAAATAGTTGAATGGATGGTTGACTGGAAAAAAAATCTTATGTTGACATTATTATACCTCTGCTTCCTAAGACTTATTGTTTTGAAGCCTATATGGGCATTTTTCTATCTCCTGGAAGGGCCTCATCTTCAGGATTTTAGTAAAGATAAGTAGATAGGTTGATATATATATATATATATATATATATATATATATATATACACACGTATATATACAAGACTAATCTGAGTTATATTCAGAATTGCATTCACTTCAAAAAATATGATACAAATGATAACCAACTGATAGAAACTATAGAAATCATAATGTTGAAAGAGTCTGTCTGCAAGTAATATTTAATAAATTGCATTCTTTTCTCCAGTCCTTAAAACATAATCATCCATGGAGTAAAGTGAATGTACCTGAAGTAGCACACTCTTAAGCATTTTGATTATTTCATACTTAAGCTCTTACATAATTTGCTTGGTATCTCCTTTCTAGCATTCTGCCTCATTTTTCATTATCTTTTCTAATAGTTAGGAACCAAATAGATAGGAGTTCCCTTCATTTCCTATTCTTTTGAACTTTAATCTTCTACTCTCACCAGTATTAAATGAAAACAAAATGAATACCTATTCTGAGAATCCTCTATGTAGAGAAAACCAATTAAGCTATATATCAGCAAGAGGCACTAATTCTGCAAATGAATATTAGTTATATTTTGCAAAGAACTTGAATAATAATAAATGAAACAATTTTCCTAAAATACCCTGAGATAATCACTTTTAACTCATCCCCTATCATATAAAAACCTCCACTATTGTAACTGTCACTGTTATAACATTGTTTAAGTGTTAAACAGTTTCTATATTTTCACTTTATCTATACAAAAATAATGTAATTTTGAGTTTAATTTCACTTTCAGTTGGAAACCTCAAGTTGGCAAACTGCCTCTTACATTTAATAAACGTAATTGCTGAGCAATAGGACAGTGGTAGGGTGTCTGCCTTGCACGCGGCCAACCTGGGTTCGATTCCTCCTCCCCTCTCAGAGAGCCCGGCAAGCTACCGAGAGTATCTCGCCCGCACAGCAGAGCCTGGCAAGCTGCCCGTGACATATTCGACATGCCAAAAGCAGTAATAAGTCTCACAATGGAGACATTACTAGTGCCCACTCAAGCAAATTGATGAACATTGGGAGGACAGTGTTACAGCGCTATTTTCAGCATGCACAGTGGACTTTAGTGAGGTCAGCCTCTTCAGAGAAATTCACCTGAATTTCAATCATGTATATAGTCACACAAATTGCTTCTTAGTATTAAAGCCTAACTTAGGAGTTAGCAACTCTGGGGGCAGTAAAATCAGTGCATTTTTTTGATATTTTAAAAAGAAATAATAATTTATAGTATATTATTCTCTATAGAAGTTTAACTATAGTTTTTAGTCTTAACCAGAAACAATAAAAACCAAACTAGAACCAATAAGAATTAAACCAGAAACAATAATAACAACACTAACTTTGGAGAATCAATCAGCAACTGAAAATAAATACCCTCTTTTGTAAATACTTGTCATTAGCTCCCAGTTTTAAGCAAAATAGTTTTATTGGAGAGAGATCAGAAAACAATGGAGGAACAAACTCTACTACAAAGGGTAATAATCAAAACAGCATGGTACTGGAACAAAGGCAGAGCTGCAGACCAATGGAACAGGGTTGAATATCCTTTCACACACCCTCAAATATATGATAATCTAATCTTTGATAAGAGAGCAAGAAATGTGAAGTGGAGCAAGGTAAGCCTCTTTAACAAATGGTGCTGGCAAAACTGAACAACAACATGCAAAAAAATCGACTCAAATCTCTACCTAACACCATGTACGAAAATCAGATCAAGATGGATGAGAGATCTCAACATCAGACCAGAATCCATAAAATACATCGAAGACAAGGTTGGCAAAACCCTCCACGACATTGAAGCTAATGGTATCTTCAAAGATGACACATCATTGGCCAAACAAGTGGAAACAGAGATGAACAAATGGAACTATCTTAAACTAAGAAGCTTCTGCACCTCAAAAGAAACAGTGACCAAAATACAAAGACATTCAACAGAATGAGAAAGTATATTTACCCAATACCCATCAGATAAGGAGTTGATATCAAGGATGTAAAAGGCACCAGTTGAACTCTACCAAAAGAAAATATCCAACCCCATCAGAAAATGGGGTGATGAAACGAATATAAACTTTCTCAAAGAAGATATCCGAATGGCCAAAAGACATATGAAAATATGCACTTCATCACTAATCATCGGGGAGATACAGATCAAAACAACAATGAGATATCGTCTTATACCACAAAGATTGGCCCACATCCAAAAGAACAAAAGCAACTGGTGCTGGCACAGATGTGGGGAGAAAGGGACTCTCCTTCACTGCTGGTGGGAATACCGACTGGTTCAGCCCTTCTGGAAAACAGTATGGATAATCCTCAAAAAATTAGAAATTGAGCTCCCATTTGACCCAGCTATACCACTCTTGGGAATATATCCTGGAGAGGCAAAAGGGTATAGAAGAAATGACATCTGCACATTCCTGCACTGTTTACAATATCCAGAATCTGGAAAAAACCTGAGTGCCCATGAACAGATGACTGGTTATAGAAACTTTGGTACATCTACACAATAGAATACTATGCAGCTGTTAGAAAAGATGAAATCATGAAATTTGAGTATAACTGAATCTACATGGAAGGTATCATGTCAAGTGAAATGAGTCAGAAGGAGAGGGAGAGACAGAAAGATTGCACTCATCTGTGGTATATAAAGTAACAGAATGAGAGACTGATACCCAAGAATAGTACAGATAAGGACCGGGAGGTTTACTTCATGGCTTGGAAGCCAGCCTCAAATGCTGGTGGAAAAGGCATCTCAGCTATAGACGGGAACATCAAGTAAAGGGTATTTGGAGGACAAGCTCAGGTTGAGAGATGTGAGCTGAAGGTAGACGGTAGACTATAGATCCAACACAATGGCCACCCAATGCCTCCAGTGCAAACTACAACACCCAAAGGAAAGAGAGAACAAAAGGGAATACCCTGCCTCAGAGGCAGGATGGGTTGGGGTTGTGGTGGTATGGGGATGGTGGGAGGGATACTGGGATCATTGGTGGTAGAGAATGGGCACTGGTATAAGGATGCATACTCGATCATCGTATGACTGAAAAGCAAGCACAAAGGTTTGTAAGTCTGTAACTGTACCCCATGGTGATTCACTAATTAAATAAATAAATAGAGAAAGAAAAAGATGGAGGGAAAGCCAGCCAACTAATCATGGCATGCCACCAGGGCATCACTACAAAAGTACATATGACTATAAATTAAATACAGAATCCTGCATGGGAAGCTACTGAGAAAATCCAGTGGAGAACCCAGTCATCATCTAAGAGCCTAATGTGGAATGGGAAGCAGCTATGAATTTGAACGCTAAAGAGCATGACCACAGGGAAGGGAATGGGTTGGAATATTGTGCATGGGGAACCATAATTAACAATATTACTAATCAGAAAAACAATTATTTTAAAAGTTGGAAATATTTTAGGATGACAACAGCAAAATTTCCAAACGCTACTCTTACCATGCCTGCTGTGCAAGGCACTAAGTAAAACAAAATGGTATTCAGTACTGAAACAATAAACTGGACATCAGTGGCTCAATGTGATCTAGTAGGGCATCAACAAAAGTTGGTAATCATCCTGAACTTTTTCATAACAGAAGTAGTCCCAGTTAAATCTCACCATTCCAAGACAAAGTGAAGCATCTTAGATAGACTGACACCTGTCCATTGTAGGTTAAGCAAAAATACTGCCCTCCAATTGCATCTGACTGATTATAGCAAAAGAATAAATGTAGGAGCTTAAAACACCTTGCAGATACTAAATAATTAACAGAAGACCTACTATCTGATGTTGTGCCCATATTCAGACTCTGTTTAAACAACAGAATACTTGGTTGGAGTTTAGGACTGGTTTCAAACTTAGTGTGGACCCACAGGATGCTTCCTAGCAGTCCTGGCCTGGCAATATGTAAGTAGATATCTCTGGGCCAACTTTGTGTTACTGATGTTAAGAAACTGCCACAGGTCACTTCTGATCATGACCCTGTATTTGCTGCTCAAGTCTGTTGGGCACGGATAACAACCACTGTCAAGACATGAGCAATTGCCAACTTTGGAACATTAACACTGGGATGGAGTGATAGCACAGCAGTAGGGCATTTGCCTTGCACGTTGCCAGCCTGGCCGAGCCGGGTTCGATTCCTCTGCCCCTCTTGGAGAGTCCGGCAAGCTACTGAGGGTATCTCGCCCATACAGCCATACCTGTGACCTATTCAATATGCCAAACACAGTAACAACAATTCTCAATATGGAGACGTTACTGGGCCCGCTCAAGCAAAAAAATCGATGAACAATAGGAGGACAGTGTTTGTTTGTTTGTGAACATAACACTGGTCTGATAATTCTTAGGGATGCATTGACATAAATTCTGATAACTACAAACTCCCAGAAATGACCCAGTGTAACACACACAGACTCATATGCTCTAGGTGGAATTAGTTGAACTTCAGAGTACTACCTAGAAGTGAACAAAAACATACCTTCACCCTTTAGCACTGACATTAGAAGAGATATAATGAATGTGGAATTCACCTGCATTACTAGAAGAAAAAAAGAGCCCAAGCACCCAAGCATTCTATAAATTCACTGATAAAAATTTTCAAATGGATAAGAATATTTATTGAATTTAAGAAAGCTCCAAAACAGATGAAGTATGTAAACTTCAATTAAAAAAAGACGAACTAAAAAGCATGGTAGATGAACTAAATAAAAAAATAGGAATTTAGAAGTAGAATGATAGAAGCCAATAAATGATTGATTATTCTTGAAGAAAAGGTAGAGGATACCTTTAAAGATAATTGAATGGCACTGTCCTCCCATTGTTCATTGATTTGCTTGAGCAGGTCCAGTAATGTCTCCATTGTGAGACTTGTTGTTACTGTGTTTGGCATATTGAATAAATCACGGGGAGCTTGCCAGCCTTTGCCATGGGGGCGAGATACTCCCGGTAGCTTGCATGGCTCTCCAAGGGGGGTGAAGGAATCGAAGTTGGCTGAGCCATGTTGGCTGCATGCAAGTCAAATACCCTACTGCTGTGCTATTGCTCCAGCCCTTAAAGATAATATAAGAGAAAAATGAATTATAGAAAGTAAACATGAGATCTATAGGATGATATCGAGAAAAATAATATTCACATCATAAGGTTTTTGGATGGAGGAAAGCAAGTGGGAAGCTATTTTTTTCTTTTCTTTTTTTTAAATTTTATAAAGTAGTTCACAATATTTGATTACAATTAATATTCGAACACCAATCACACCACCATCACACACTTTCATCACCATATTTTGAATGTGTCCATCCTGAATCCCAACCACTGCCCCAAAACAGAACCAAAATAATTTATTTTGTATTGATAGCACAGCAGGTAGGGCATTTGCCTTGCATACAGCCGACCTGAGTTCGAGTCCTCCACCCCTCTAGGAGAGCCCAGCAAGCTACCAAGAGTATCTCTCCCGCATAGGGAAGGCTGGAAAGCTAGTAACAAGTCTCACAATGGAGATGTTACTGGGCCCACTCAAGCTAACTGATGAATGGGAGAACAGTGCTACAGTGCTACAGTGCTACAGTCCTATGAAAAACCACTGAAAATGTTACAAAAGTTTCCTTAGAGTATGAAGATTGTTTTATTTCATCCAGGAGTGATTAAGCCCTTCTATAAGAGATCACTAGCATGTTCTTAAAGGTTGATCCCTGTGTGCATATATGTATATATATATAATACATATATACATGTATATAAATGTATGCTATATATATAAAAAGAAGCATTTCTTTCTGTAAAAAGAAATATTTGCCTTTAAGATTGGTTTTCTCCTACTTTAAACTGCATCAAATGTGGTGAAGTACTCTTGGAGTATTTGCGGTGTGAGGTATGAGATGTCCAGGAGTAGGTTCACTCATGGTTGAGGCTCAGCCCGAGTATGTGGACAGTGGCCATGAGCATGGTGGCAGTTGAGTTCTGGAGGTTTTTGGCTGCTGGGGCTGGGTCCCTTGGGTTGGGGAGGGGTCTCATCTGCCTCCCTCTGGGGCGCCCTAAATGAAATAGCCTGGCATGAGGTACAGTGGCATGGTTATTGTGTGTGTCGTGTTATGCTCCCTTCTGGGAGAGTAGGACATATGACTATGGGTGGTGACTGATGACGAGATCATTTAGATCCAGCCAGCGGTGGCTTAAAGGTGTGACTGCTAAATTGTCAGAAGCCGGGGTATACAGGCAGAAGATCCCCATTCCCAGTTCCATTGAACCTAGAGTTTTCAGTCACAAAGTCCCGCATACCTGGGTTTTCTCATGGGTGAGGTTTGGCCCGAGCGTTGGGGAACTATTATTGGTTGAAGTTATTATAGCCAAGAACTTTCCCTGTCTGTGGGTTGAGTGATATACCTATACAAGAAGCTAAGCGTTTCAAGAAAATAAACACAAGTATAAAAACACTAAAATACATACTAGGGGCTGGAGCAATAGCACAGCGGGTAGGGCGTTTGCCTTGCACACAGCAGACCTAGGTTTGATTTCCAGCATTCCATATGGTCCCCCGAGCACCACCAGGAGTAATTCCTGAGTGCATGAACCAGAAGTAACTTCTGTGAATCCCTGGGTGTGACCCAAAAAGCCAAATAATAATAATAATAATAATAATAATAATAATAAAATAAAATACACACTAATTAAAATGGGGATGGGGGGAGATTCCTGAAAGCAGAAAAATAAAAGCAAAAACATTTTAGAAACCCCATAAAACTCATAGCAGATTTATCAAATAAAATTCTACATGTCAGAAGCATATAGGGGGGCGTATGGTGCCGCCAGCAGGTCAATCTGTACCCGTGAGGCGAGTGCATCAGCAGCCTCATGGCGTTTTCAGACTTCCAGATACCCCCAAAAATTGCTGCTGTGCCTTTGGCCAGACCCCAAAAACTTGGGGCAAAGTTTACCAAGAAAGTAAACGGCCAAAAGTTAGGTATGTGGGAAACACACCCACAAACCACCTCCGGCTCAGCTATATAATTGGAGGCAAGGCCTCTTTGGTTCCTGATTGAACTGCTTAATGGACACGATCCCAGAGACTCAGTAACGAATCTCAGAACCCAGTGGCTTTAGGTAGAAATGCGTCTGGTCTCTGCAGTAGGCTACCGGTGCTGGGCCAACCCAGGTGGGAATAGGTTTCGTGCCTTGGCCTACTCCCCCTGGCGGCCCAGTGGCCATCATCCATCTGAGGCCACTGGATAGTCACATTTGGGCCCCCAGTGACGAGACACACAGGGCCTCACGGGATGAGGGTGGAGCCGGGCTTGTCCTCCCCACCCCAACGAGACCCCAAGTCATTGCCCACGAATGGCCTCTCTGGCTCCTGATCAAGCTGCTTAACGGCCATGATCCCAGAGACTCAGAAACAAATCTCAAAACCCAGTGGCATTTGGCAGAAATGCATTCAGACTCCACAGTACGTTACTGTCGCCGGGCCACCCCAGGGAGGAAAGGGTGTTGTCCCTCCGCCTGCTCCCTCTTGGCGACTTGGTGGCTGTCATCCTCCAGAGGCCATTGGACAGTCAGGCTTGGGCCCGCAGTGACGAAACTTGTTGGGTCTCACGGGATGGGGGGGGGGGGGAGGTGGAGCCGGGCCTGTCCTACCCACCCTAACGAGACCCCAAGTCATCGCCCACAAACGGCCTCTCTGGCTCCTCATCAAGCTGCTCAACGACCTTGATCCCAGAGACTCAGAAACAGATCTTGAAACCCAGCGGCTTTTGTCAGAAATGTGTCCAGACCCCACAGTAGGTTACTGTCACCGGGCCACCCCAGGGGGGAATGGGTGCTGTCCCTCCGCCTGCTCCCTCTTGGCGACTTGGTGGCTGTTATCCTCCAGAGACCATTGGACAGTCAGGCTTGGGCCCGCAGTGACGAAACTTGTTGGGTCTCACGGGATGGCGGGGGGAGGTGGAGCCGGGCCTGTCTTCCCCACCCTAATGAGACCCCAAGTCATCGCCCACGAATGGCCTCTTTGGCTCCTCATCAAACTGCTCAACGGCCATGATCCCAGAGACTCAGGAGCAGATCTCTAAACCCAGTGGCTTTTGGCAGAAATCCCTCCAGATTTAAGTGTTAAAATTTCAGAACTTCAAAACTACATGGCCCTACTGCAGCCACACAACATCATATGTTATTCATAACCAGCAATAGAACACAAATTGTCTATTGTTGCCTTTTCAGCAGATCTGAGTATTGGGGTAAAATCTTAAATAATGGTGGGTCTGGTGTCGAAATAGTGAATGTGATCAAAGTAGAGAGAGAGTAATGTAGAAATCATCTGCCCCACAGGCAGGGGGAGGGTGTGGGATGGGGGTATACTGGGATTTTTGGTGGTGGAGAATGGGCACTGGTGAAGGTATGGGTGTTTCATTGTATGACTGAGACTTAGACCCAAAAGCTTTGTAACTGCTCTCACGGAGATTCAATAAATAAAATTATGAAAAATGGAAAAAGAAAAAAAAAGTAAGGTGGAGTTCATGCACAATTCAATCAGCTAATCAGTGGCTGAATAAATAGCAGTACTCCTACAAAAAAAAAAAACAAGAAGCATATAGGATAGCCAACACGTTGAACAAAGTAGGTACCAAAATAATACTCTACTGGGCTAGGTTAACACTGAAATTGAGGGAGTGACACAAATCTTTACTTAAAAACAAAGCTAAAGAAGTTTATATCTAACCATTCTCTTCCCAGAAACATAAAATGCTCTTCTACAAAAAAATGAAACTTAAAAGTGTTGGGAGAAATAAGATAGTAAAATACTAAAAAGTGCAAGGTGTGAGAAATGAGGAGAGTAATAAATGAGATCTCTCGTAAAAAACTCAGGCTAACTTGCTTTGGACAAAATAGGAAATAAGCCCAGAACCCCACAAGTAAATATCATGGTGAATATCTATCAGATAAAACACTTTAGAAGAGGCAAACAGTAAGAGACAAATTAAACCAAGTACATAACTGCAGATATCAGAGTACAGGAAGAATAAAATGAAAGGTCATTACTTACTAATCTGGAAATGATCCAAAGGCCTTCTAATGGGTGAGTGGATAAGGAAGCTATAGAATGAATATACAGAATACAACACAATTTCACTATAAGAAAATATATCAAATTTTGCTAAAATCTTGATGGAACTAGAGGATTTTATGATGAGAGAATTAAGTCAAAAGGAGAAAAACAAATACCAAATAATCTTAATCACACATGGACTGTAACAAAACAAAGCAAGAGAATGTATAGCATTGAAAGAAACCAAACCCCAGGACTGCCAATAGAACTGAGTTCACTTTGCAGGGTGAGTAAATGCTGAAGAGGGAGAGGTGGGTGAACGAGAAAGAACCTAGAAACAGCACTGGGGATATAGTGTAACTTTAGTGGAGTGGCAGGTGTGGTAATGTAACACAGCATGCCTATAACTCAAATGTTAATACTATTACAAATCATGTTAGCTCAATAAAAAACAAATAAATAAATGTCAAAACATTTATTTGATAGCCCTCAAGAAATACCAATACATTTGAAGAAAGGGTTATATGGAATGTAAAACCTTTTATACAATATTTGCTTCATATTTTGTTATCTCACTTATGTGGACTTCTCACTAGAGCAAAGTTCCTAAAGCTTACCAGGTATTTAACAAAAACTCTAGAAAAGGTATCCCTCAAGTTCTTTAAATCAAACATGAATTTAACACTTCATCTAGATAATATATTGTTAAAGAGCAGTGATTTGAAATATTTTATACCCAAAGTCATTAAATACCTTGGAAATCAAGAGCAACCAGAATTTTAATAACAGCATTTAAAATTAGCAAAGGTTTCCTAGCTCTGACTTCCTACCACATTAGTTTCCTAGTAGTAATCCAAAGAATTATTCACTTAATAAAATTTAAAGAGAAATTTATAGAAATCAGAGACCTATTAGTTTATATTTTTTACAAAGGTTGACTGTTCTAAGAATTACTATATCATCTTCCAAATATTACAAAACCACCAAAAAACCCACATTAAAACATTACCAAAGTAATAATTTCCAAATATTCATCTCAGTAAAATGCTTAAATTCAACTATTGTGCAAGCATATGCATTTGAATAAAACATTATGTAATTAAACTAAAAATACTCTGCATTAGTAAGATTTTATGGTATTTATCAGTATTCATTTTTATGTATAATTAAATTTAGAAGATATATATATAATCCTAATAAAATTTCAAAATAAGGTAACTGATTTATTCACAGGATGTTGTGCTAGAAATAAGACCAGACTAAAGGTTTAGAGACTTGAGTTCAAAATAAATGTACAGATTTGTACAAAGTATAGCATTTATTAAAAAGGGAAATATATGCTGCAAATAGATATCTAGCCATGATGAAGAAGTGGTTTTATTTTGGTACTAATCTATGCAGAACCAAAAATGCTTAGATATAATAATTGCCCCCCTTTTAAAAATAGCTCATGCAATGTGACTACTTGGCTACCATAACTAACTGCATGGAGAAAATTCATATATTACGATATTGAACAGAAGAAGCTATATTTTTTCATTTATATCTAAATGGCTAAACATATAATATACAAATTTGAGAATAAGTTTAACTGAGATTTTAATGACTTTTAATCTATCAAACATCTATTCAGGAACTCTGAATCCATTCTCTGAAACTCAGAGAACATAAAAAGATTAGTTTCAAAAATGCTATTTTTTCTAATAATAAGATGTGCAAAAGTGAAAAACGTTCAAACATTTCTTTAATATCATAAAACAACGAACTATTTCTTGAAGCAATAAGCAATTTATAGTCTCCAAAATGTCTTTGGATATTTCCATTGGGACTTCTTCCTAAAGGTAAGTACTAACATCAAAGCCAAATGTATGATAAAATGTATGATTTAATATTATATTTAACAAATAAGGATAAAAATATTTAACTTTATCTCAGTCTTTACTGAGCCTTTGGGGTCCAGAGAGAACTTTTTAAGAACTAAATTTTCATTTTGAAGGTTAATGTAAATACCTACTAATGGATCAAAATAATTCCACTTGGGGCTTGAGCAATAGCACAGCAGGTAGGGCGTTTGCCTTGCACGTAGCCAACCCAGGTTTAATTCCCATCATTCCATATGGTCCCCTGAGCACCGCAAGGATTAACTCCTGAGTGCAGAGCCAGGAGTGACCCCTGTGCATCGCCGGGTGTGACCCCAAAAAAGCAAAATAAATACAAAACTAAATAAATAACTCCACTTATCAGAGAAATTACTAAATGAACTTATTGAAAATAAACATATCAGATTCGAGCTCGTAATAAGGGCCCAAGTAGATGACGATGATTACCACTCATCTATTACTATTTTTGTTTTCCTCTAGAACCAGGGTCGTCCACTTAGAAAGGGCAAAATGGAATGGCAAGGGTTAATCAATCTGGATACACACAAGAATGAGAGTCAGATATTAAGAAAGATAATACGAATGTTATATACATGCAGAGACTACAAGAGATAGTCTAGGGAGAGTGGAGAAGTTCGTGCTAGCATGTGCTAGGCCCAAAGTTTGATCCCTGGGATCTCATGGACCCTGAGCACTACCAGGTGTGATTATAATGGTCTCCACACACTGTGCTGTTGGCCTGACACTTCAAGTCAGACCCAAACCATCTGGCACAACATCACAAGTGGTCAGGGCTCCTTAGCATTGCTGAGAGAGACCCCTCTGAAATAAAGATAGAAAACCAGAGAGATAGTACAGTGTGTATGGCACTTGTTTTTACATGAATTACCTGAGTTTGATCCCCAGAAGCACATATGGGGGGCTGGAGCACAGCGGGTAGGGCATTTGCCTTGCATGCAGCCGACCCAAGCTCAATTCCCAGCATCCCATATGGTCCCCCGAGCACCGCCAGGAGTAATTTCTGAGTGCATGAGCCAGGAGTAAGCCCTGTGCATTGCCAAGGATGACCCAACAAGCAAAAACAACAAAAACAAAAAAAAAAACAGAAGAACATATGGTCCTCTAAGCCCTAACAGAGTGATCCCTGAGCACAGGGCCAGGAGTAAGCTCTGAGGAAAAAAAGAAGAAAGAAAGCAAGAAAGCAAGAAAGCAAGAAAGCAAGAAAGCAAGAAAGAAAGAAAGAAAGAAAGAAAGAAAGAAAGAAAGAAAGAAAGAGACTAAAGGCTGGCTTTAGTTGCGTTCCTTGCAAATAGCAAAGATTAATCCCTGGATTGATCCCTGACATCACATATGGTCTCTTGACCACTGTCAGGCATGATCCCTGAGCACAAAGCCAGGAATAAGTCCTGAGAACTGCTGGAATAGTACCAATTATTAAAGAATCAAATATAGACAATATACAAGTTAGGCCTGGTAATTTCACAGAATGATCTCAAAATAGGACTCTACTGCTTTTTTGCAATTACAAAAACAAAAAGAGCTATCATATCCACTTAGTAGTATACACACAAACCAAAACCAAATTTTTTCATTGACTGACATTTAAATCAGAATATCTGTGCTCCTTTGCCAAGTCCGTTCTGCATCCTTTCTCTCAAAGTTTTTAATATCCCGACTCCTTTTCTCTTCACTTTCTATGTCTTCTTTAACAAATCCCAACCCTACTGAGGCTGTCATACCTCTCTCAAGCTTGGAACAATGCCTGGTTGCCATGGAAGTAATCACTTTAAAAAATAATATAATACAATAAAATAAGTAATAATGAAAGCTTAGGCAGACTGTACTTAGCCATGTAGGGAGGGAAGAACCAGAAATAGAGCATAGCCTTAATAATACTCATAACTAGTATCTTAATCTAGCTACTGGACTGCTAGATTTCTTTTACCTTTTTCACTCATTTTCTCATATTCATACATTCAGATATCTCTCAACCAGGAGATTTTGAATAAAGAAAATATCAAAAATAATGGGCTGGAGCAATAGCACAGCAGGTAGGGTGTCTTCCTTGCACACAGCTGACCTGGGTTCGATTCCTCCGCCCCTCTCAGAGAGCCCAGCAAGCTACCGAGAATATCTCGCCGGCACAGCAAAGCCTGCCAAGCTACCCATGACATATTTGACATGCCAAAACCAGTAAGAACAAGTCTCACAATTTGTTGTGAGATGTTACTGGTGCCCACTCGAGCAAATCGATGAACAGTGGGAAGACACTGACACTGACAGTGACAATGGGAAGATAATGAAACTCTACCTACGATTATTTGAGATCATAGCCCCAATGTTCATGGTAAATTAACTCATACTGCCTTCTTCACAACCTGACAAATATGAATGTAACTGGGCCTATGCAGAACAGACATATTTTTTATTCTTTTTCAGTTACATTATTGCAATGCAGAGATTGATGTACAATAAATTCATCTCTTTTTAGCTCAATATTAAAAATACACTTGTGTAATGCTGTAAGTTACCACATTATATAAAATATATTTTAAAGAGACATGAGATGAGATTATAGACCTTTAAAACTAAGGGTATCATAAAATTAATAGGATTTTCCAGTAAAAAAAATCTACATGAAGGAGGATGGAAAAAATCTAAATATTCTGGATTATTATAATCAGGAGAATTCTAAAATACAAGATACAAGATACCCAATAAAGAAACAAACATGTAAAAACTTATAGTAAAATGAAGAAACTTGCGGGCGGACTCGGGCAGGTGCGGGGGGCTCCGGGGGTGGGGGTGGGGCTGGGGGCGCCAGGCGCGCGAGGACTCAGCCCCGGCTCGGTCGCCAGGTGGTCCGGCCCGATGCCGGCGGCGGCGGGGAAGGAGGCTGTCCAGGGACCTTCCGAGGGGCACCCGGCGGCGGGACTGGGGCTCCCACCAGTTGAACCACCTTGAGGCCGCGGGGGGCGCTACCTGCCGCCTGCCCCCCACCCCCGCTCCGCCCCCGTCGGAGGAACCCCCCACGAGCTGGCGGGCCCCCGCGCGCCCGTGGCGGGAACCCGGGCTTCCCTCGCTCCCCACCCGCCCCGCGGCTGAGTGGGCTCCCAGGTGATTCCCGAGCCCCGCGTCCGCCCGCGGAGCCCGGAGGCGGGGGATGCCGCGGACGGGAAGGTGGGGGGGGACTCCAAAAAAAAAAAAAATGAAGAAACTTGCTTTTTACATTTTACTTTCATCACTTCAGTTACAAATAATTGGTATTAATTGAAGAGAAATGTGTAATCATGTTATGGTAAACATGCACCTAACTGATAATAATGTACTGATGTTAAAATTTTTGTAGCGCATATTAAAGTTTTCTGTATTATTAGAGAAAATCATATGAAAATTTGGGTATTTGATCATTGTATAATTGAAACCCAAGCACAAAAATTTGAAAATTTGTAAGTCTACAACTGTACCTCATGGTGTCTCACTAATAAAATAAAAGTTTATATGTCCTTTGGATATGGCAAGTAACCAAATATAACTATAGTTTATCATAATCAATGCTATATTAGTAATACACAGAAGCAATAGTTTCAGTGTCTGACATTTTTAAGTTAGTCACACCTGGAAAAGCCAATTATGTCTCCCATGTCAAACAGTTGATTCAGAGTTGCACAGGAAGTAATGGGGAGAATACAGACTTTGCTAAGCTCCTATTAATGAGAAAGAATGTGTCAGTGTAGCATTTGCAGAGAAACAGCATATTGGGCAGAAATTACTTCATAGACCATTAGAGAACATCAGAGAAACCAACAGAAATCAACACTGCAAGGCCTAAAAATGTGATAATAAAAACAAAATGCTCAGGAAATAGGACTGTATGTAGAATAGGAATTGCCAGTAAAACAATAGAAATAAGATACAGAAAGAAAAATGGGTAAGACAAGCATGTCAGTTGCACAAAAGGTATGATTAGGGTATTGTTTTCATAGGGAAAGATGTTTAGGGTGAGAAAGAAGAGCTGCCTCTATAATACTCACAAAAGTAAGACAAAAACTACCTATCTTATAATGGTATGTCCCATAAATGAACCAAGATTTAAGCTAGAACTAGAGTATAATATAATGCTGTTCTCGTTGTTCATCTATTTGCTCGAGCAGGCCCAGTAACATCTCCATTTTTTTGAGACTTGCTGTTACTGTGTTTGGCATATTGTATTCATCACGGGTAGCTTGCCAGGCTTGCCATGCAGACGAAATACTCTCGGTAGCTTGCTGGGCTCTCTGAGAGGGGTGGAAGAATCGAACCTGGCTTGGCCAGGCTGGCTGCGTGCAAGACAAATGCCCTGCCACTGTGCTATCGCTCCAGTCCAGAACAATAGTATAGTGTTCTTAAATATTTACTGAACACCCACAGTGTTCTAACTACTCAAGTCCTCGTTGGGATGATAATGAAAGCCATGGGAAGGGATAAAAAGGGTAACAAGAAGGAATTATGGGGCAACCTTGAATGGAAGATAGGCGATCAAAAATATTAATTAAGCCTCACAATGATCATATTGAAAGGGCATTCTGTTAGACTTACAAGTGTGCATGGATGAATAATATAACAATATAATTGAGAAAAAGTATATAAATGAAAATAATACAAATCCATATATTAGTAGTTTATAGATAAAACATTAAAACAAGACTCTGCCAGGAGCCAAGAGCTAGCATACTACTAAGTTAGGGTAAACTACTAAGTTCCTGAAAAATCCAGTAAGTACCTGACTTTGGATCAATTTTTTGATTTTGAACATCATATGGTTCACCAAGAATCACTGAGTGCAGCCCTGGAGGCCAAGGACTGTCACATGTCATCCTGGAGGCCCCTAGCATTCCCAACCTGTCAGGGCTCAAGTAACATTAGCTCCTTTATCCCTAGCAATGCAGTGCCCCACTGCCAAAATAATATATTGTCACTGGCTAGTGGATTGGAAAGCTATTCAGAAAAACTGTGATAAGATACTTTTTCCATAAAGGGAAATTAACTATTCTAAAATAATTAATGGCTATATACGCTTTGTTTCAGGGAAAACTTCTATAACCTTGAATGAGCACATTTATATGACATTATTTTAAAAGTAATAAAGTTTCAGAACATAAAGTAAAGAGAATATCAAATATTTAGATGATAATGTTAAGTTCTTCCGGAAGGTTATAAATGAGATGTTCCAGATCACTCATCGCTCAATGAGAAAAGCAAAACTTGTACCCAGGTCTTCAATTCCCCTCACCTCTACCATCTGTGCTGTTACTCTTCTGGTCAGTACTTGTGATGTGTACTTCTGAAAATGAGATTGCTGATTTCAATTACAACAGAAATATCTCTTATAACAACAGCACATGAAAAAGTCATGCAAAGCTCTGAGTTAGTACTCAAAAATCACAGCAAATGTAAATTTGCCCTTGCTAATGTGATATCTGAAGAGAACACTTTTATTTTATTTATTTTGGTTTGCAGTAATATCTGCCCATCTCAGATTGTGGTGTGGTTTTGGAAATAAAAATTGTCTTCACAAGCTTCCATTCCAAGTCTACTTTGTAGTTCCTGTGTCGGAGAAGCTCCCACTTGACTGGCTGAACTGGTTTTCCATCCTTCTTTTTTTTCTCTTCCTTTCATGAGCCTCTTCTCCATGAGTTTCTCGTATTCATCTTTGTCCCACTTTTGGCAGAAGTCGAAGCTTTTCATCCCACTACCTGACGCCATCTTCACCACAAAGTCTACCTCCACTCTGTCCACTACCCAGCCACTGCCATGCTCCAGGACGCTTTCTGGATGCTCGGGCCAACACTCACGCATGAATGAAGCCCCATAGAACCAGGTAAGTGGAACTCTGTGACCTTGGACTCCAGGCTTAACAGGACCCAGGAATAGAGATCCTCTGCCTGCTCCCACCAATCTCCAGCGACCAAAGGATTAAACCCAGAAGCCCCACCTAACCCTGCCCCCTCTGCTTCCACCAACCTCCAGCGACCCAGGGTTTACATACAAAAGACCCGTCCTACAGGTACCAGATACCTACAGGTAACTAATTGGCAGACCTCCACTACCTCCACTACCCAGCCACCGCCATGCTCCAGGAAACTTACCAGATCTTGTAACCACTTCGAGCGACACATCACAAGACACTTAATATCCATCTTCCAAGATCACCACACCATATTTGATAGGGTTCGAATATGGTTTGAACCATGGTAATACTTGCAAGGGTGATTAGAGACCTCCCTAAATGCCTCTATCACTCTTGGAGAGCCTGGCAAGTTACTGAGAATATCACGACCACACGGCAGTACCTGGAAATCTATCAGTGGCATATTCTATATGCCAAAAACACTAAATACAATGGGGCTCTTTCCCCTGACCTGAAAAAGGCACCAATATGACTGCATAAGAAGGATGAGGAAGAAGAAGCTGATAAATTCTCAAGGCCAAACTAGGCTGCCAAAACGAAGGACAAAAATGACTGTCTGTACTTTCAATGCACGTACGCTGGCATCCGATGCATTCATCGAGCACCTGATGGTACAAGCACACAAGATTAAGTACAACATCATTGGTCTGACCGAGACAAGAAGGCATCAATCATATCACACCATTTTTGACACTGGAGAAGAACTGTTCCTCAGAACATGTGATAAAAGAGGCATTGGTGGTGTTGATGTCCTTGTCAATATGAACTTGGCCATGAGCAATGATTTATTCAAATGCCTAACAACCCGAATCTGAGGATTACATTTGAATAGATATGGCCCACTGTCAGCAGTTTCTATCTTAGTTGGCTACGCACCAATATCCAAATATGATAGAGAATTTGAGAAGTTCTACATGGAGCTGGAGAAGTTCTATAAAGAAGACCACACCTTCTACAAGATCATTGTTGGTGATTTTAATGCCAATATAGGACCAAGAAGATCAGCTGAGCTCTACATCGGGACTCATGGCCTAGAATGGACAAACAGGTTGAGTGGTTGTCTGAGTTCATTATGTCGACTAAGACCATTCGTGATAACTCACAATTCCAGAAGACCAAATATAAACACTGGACATGGGAGACTCCTGGTATACACAACGAAATTGACCACATCATATTCAATAGACAGTTTTGCCTGACTGATGTCGCTGTTGTCCCAAAATTCCAAATGGGATTGGACCACCGTCTCCTTTGCGAAAAATTCTACTTCACAGAGCAGGGAGAAAAGGCTGCAACGTTTAAGAAGAGAACTCCCAACGACCACCAACTGGGAGCTCTTTGGCACTACTGCAGCAACATGGGAAGATGCCGTTCTTGACAACATTAACGAGAAATAAGACAGACTGGTTCAGCACCTCCATGATTGTACAAGGAATGCTGAGAGAGATAGCCACAAAAAGACACCTGTCTTCAAAAACTTGAGCTCATTCGCCAACGTGGCATGGTGTAAGCCTCAGGCAACCACAAGCAAACATCCGAGCTTGCAAAGCAGTACAAAGAAGAGATAAAGGAAGACCTCAAAGAGAGAAGAGCAGCAGTGCTGGCAGATGTGGCAGAAGCCGGGAAAAGCATTTGCAACACCCACCTGTCCTTTGCCAACTACAAGACCAAGATCACTGCCCTGCAATGTCCTGATGGATCTATCACATCTTCCAGAGGGCAATGGAGAAGATTATCCATGATTTCTATTCAGATATCTTTGATAGTCACATCCACCTGCCCACATACCAAATTCCACAGGATGGATGTGTCATCCCCAACATTCTCCCTTCGAAATCCAACACACCATTTCGTTGGTAAAGAAGTAATTAGCTCCTGGCCCAGAGAAGGTCAGACCCCACACCTTTAAAAACTGCCATCAGTATTCATCAATACACTGGCTCAGCTCTTTACACACTACCTGTCTGAAAGCAAGGTTCCATCCCAATGGAAAACCAGCAGGACTGTACTACTGTATAAGAAGGTAGACATCCACAACATTGGCAATTATTGCCCGATCTGGCTGTTGTTCATCGTCTACAAGCTGTTCAACCGAGTCATCTGGAATAGGATTGGCAGAACACTAGATGAAGGACAACCACTTGAGCAATCCAGGTTCCGAAAAGGATTCAGCACAATAGACCCATATCCACATGATAACCAAGATCATTGAGGTTTCTCAGGAGTTCAAGATGCTGCTCTGTCTAACAGTCATTGATTTAAAGAAGGCCTTTGATTCTGTTGAGATGGAAGCAGTCATCGAAGACCTAGCCAAACAGGGTATTCAAGCTCAATACATCAGGATCCTCCTTGAGCTATATTATGAATTCACAACCAGGATCTCACCATTCTACAAGGAAGTTATCATCGACATCAAGAGAGGGGTTTAGCAGGGTGATACCATTTCACTGAAATTCTTCAGTGCCACCCTTAAGAAGGTCATGCGACGACTGGAATGGGAAGGAATGGGAATGAAGATAGACAGTCGGCTACTAAACCATCCACTTCACTGATGGCATTGTTCTAATAGCACCAAACATTAGCCAAGCAGCACAAATGCTGGCTGACTTCAACTGTGAGTGTGGAAAGGTCGGACTACAGATGAATCTCATGAAGACAATGTTTATGAGAAACAGACTTGTTCCTGATGTTCCTTTCACTCTCAACAGAATGAACATCTATGAATGCAACAGTTATGTGTACTTAGGTCGAGAAGTCAACAGAACAAATGACCTGCCACCTGAGTTCCGCAGGAGGAAGAGAGTGACTTGGAACACCTTCAAAAGTGTCGAAGAAATAGCTAAGAGGACGAAGAACCTCTGGCTCCAGGCACATCTCTTTGATTCCACTGTTTTTCCTGCATTAACATATGCCTCAGAGACCTGGGCCCTATGAAAGCAGGATGAGAACGCTATTCAGGTCTCCCAAAGAGGAATCAAAAGAGCTATGCTTGGAGTATCACACTTCACTCAAATGAGAGAACAAATCCTAATTTCCAACTTCCATTGACAATCAAGAATCAGGAATGCTGTCTCATTTGCCAGGGTGTAGAAATCAGATGGGCTGGACACATAATGAGATTTGGAGACGACTGCTGGACTGGAGCCATTAACGACTGGATTCCACGGGATGTCAAAAGATCGCGTGGCCGCCCACCCACGAGATGGTCAGATTTCTTCTTCAACACCCTAAACGATCAGTTTGAGGCTCTTCATATTCCTAGAATGAGCAGATGCCATTGGGCTACACTAGCACATGACAGGGATGGATGGAGACATTACTGGCACCTGCTCAAGCAAATCAATGAGTAATGGGATGTCAAGTGATCAAGTGATCAAGTGATTTTGGTTTGAGGAACATATCAAGCAGTTTTCTGAGCTTACTCCTTTGTTCAGGGATCACTCATAGTGGTGCTTGGAAGATCCTATGAAGCGCTACGGATTTGAATAACGGTCAGCTAGCTGTTTGCAAGGCTTTACCCCCTATATTATCACTCCATGCCAGAAAACACTTAACATTTAAAAATATGGACAGTTTTATCCACTAGAGTTTCAGTTACTGATATCCTAAAAAACATTCTCTGCCATGGCCCATCCCTGAAATACTACAGATTTAATGGTTCTGTTCTGGTACTATGAGTTCTCAATAGGCAAGTTCATCTTCTTTTCTCCAATCACTTTCTTCACCGAAGATCCCAGATCTCTAGATCAAGCAACCTCATCCGGGGTCCAAAAGCACAAATACACCTACCTCCTAACTGTCTTCTAAATGGGTACTCAGTCGCTTGCTCTTCAAGCCCATGTTCTCCTTGAACAGGTATCTTGCTTCCTTGTCTATTTCTTGAATACATTTCCCCTCTTTCCCTCCCTTCACAACTTTCAAAGCAAGTTTTATTCAATTAAAAACTAACTTGCTTCAAAATTAAATAAATGGATACTCACTGGACACATTCCAAGAATGGAACCCACTTTAATTTTCTCATATCTTCTCTTTCTCAATATTAGCTTCACTTTCCCATATGAAAAAAAGGGGGTAGCTATTCTAAAATTCTCCTTTCCCTGATTCCATTTACCTTGTGCCACCCATTCCCTGTCTTATGATTCCTTCAAGTTTTTGTATCACCCTAATTCAAAGTCTCATTCCTTTCTGGAAAATTGTATCAAAATACGAGCAGCAGAAGACTTATACCTTGACATTTATAGCTTGTCCCCAATCTACTTGATATACTGTTTATTCCAATATCTTACCACTTAGCCTCAAGTAACTCTGTCCCTAAGGAAAAAACACAATTTTCTGTGTGGCAGAAGAAAAACTTCATTGTTCGATTATTCCCTTAAATTTCCCAACTTTTAATCTTAATTTTCCTGTCCCAATCTATGCTTACATATTTAACCAACCTAAAATTCTCCCCAAATACAAACATTTGTGATATATATATATATATATATATATATATATATATAGGCATAAAAGGGATAAATGAGTTGGAGTGGACATAGGGCATTGTTGATTGTTGTGGTCAGGACATAATACAGTTACGACGAGAACATCACAAATTCATAATAAAAAAAATAGCTCAGAGGAGGTAATAGAGAAGGGTGGCTAACAAAGATCACAGAACTGATGACTGAATCATAACCCAGAGATAAAATATCATTCTCCAAACTGAAACTGGAGAATAAAGGTGTTTATGTAATTTAAACTGACTACTGTAGAATATTCTTGATAGTCTAATATAGTCAAAGAGTTTTTTGACAGTTATTCAACTTATAAGACATAATACTGAGCTCTCACATATGGTCTTTCTAAGTCTACTACCCATTCTGCTTCTTTATAAAAGCATTTCTTAAATTGTCTCCCCTAAAAGAACAGTTTTACAAACACTATTATCTGTGATTTTAAAAAAAAGTTAATACAGAATATTAATTGCAGAAATAAACAAAACTGTGGGATTTCTATAAAATATTTTACCTCAAACACCTCTGCTTCAGAAAACTAGAGCTAAAATTATGTTGCTTATAGTCAGACATCTTAACCAACACTGTATTTAGCATACTTTTTGATTATAGCATACAAATGTATCAACATATATCACAAAATATATCAACAAATCAGCATAATCACAATTATATATCAGTTACATCTACCCAAATGACTGCTATTTAAAAAGCAACACCAGAATATATGTTATCAAAAATTATCAGAAAATAGAACCCAGTACAATATTAATGGGTATGCAAAATGGAGCAACCACTAGAGAAAATAATATAGAAGTTGATAAAAAAAATTACAATGACCATATAAATTAACATTTTCACTTCTGGCTTTATACTTAAAATAATTGATTTAGGGAATAAAACTGGGTGTTCAGGGCTTACTCTTAGTTTTATTGTCAGGAACCACTCCTGGTAGTGGTGAGGATTATATGGTACCAGGAATCTCACCAGGGTTAGATCTAACTGCATGCAAGGCAAGTACCTTAACATTTGTACTATCTAAAATATTTAACCAAAAAGAATTGGAAGATATTTATATTCATGTTCACAATAGCTATGTCCACATTACCCAAAAGTGGAATCAAGCCAAGCATCTATAAACAGATGAACAAAAAGTCAAAATATTTTATGTTCACCTACAATGGAACATTTAAAAAGGCCAATAATTCTAACAATACAGATAAACCTAAAGATATTATACTAAATAAAATAAGCCAGTAAAAAAATGGACAAATATTTTATGATCCCACAGAAGCCAAATTTAGTGAGCCAAAAAGTGAAATCTGATCTATTTTTAAGACCTAGATGGAAAGGGAAAACTAGGAGTTGCTTAATGTAAATAAGATTTCAGTCTGGTTCTATGAAAAATTTGTGGAGGTTGGTTGCATAACATTGTGAATGTACTTACACTACACAAAATGTAAGATTTTTAATTTATGTTATGTGCATTTTACCCCAATTAAAGAAAATTTGGTGCTAGCATCTGGTGCTAGTATAAACAAACTAACTGGCTTTCTGCAGTTAACTAAAATGCAGCACTATAGCACTGTCCTCCTGTTGTTCATCGATTTGCAGGCCCAGTAACGTCTCCATTGTGAGACGTGTTGTTATTATGTTTGGCATATCAAATACGTCATAGGTAGCTTGCCAGACTTAGCGTGCGGGCGAGATATTCTCGGTAACTTGCCGGGCTCTCCGAGAGGGGTGGAGGAATCGAACTCAGGTCGGCTAAGCTGGCTGCATGCAAGGCAAATGCCCTACCCACTGTGTAAATGATTTTTTTTCTTATATTGTCAAAATTTCTACAAAAGAACTTGTGTCACTTACAATCAAATTAAAAATTATAAACAAATCTAGACCAACTAATATCAAAATTAAATTTATATCGCCAACATGTCTTCAGATCAAATAAATTATTATATAATATGCTTTGAATCTACTAGTGAGCACATAATGAATCTAGATTAAGATAAAAATATTACTTCACCCTGTTATTAATCATGAATAATACTTTTGGTGAATTACCTGCATTTTAAATCTAGAATCCCATTTCTTTCATGTTTGTTATAAACTTCTCTGAAATTAATGCAACTTTCAAATACCATCTATGTATAGTAATGGATTGTATTAGTCACTGGTAGTAACCAACATAAATCAAAAAATATTTTATCTTGAGTATGCCAACAATAAATTTGATAGTTTTTTAAATGTTTACCATTCTTCCTAATGAAATACGTATATTTAGATCATGTTGCTCTATAAATTGTGAATTGTGAGAACAGTAATCCATGCCTTTTATAATAAAATTAATTCTTAGGGTGGGGGGAGTTGGCTATATCCAGCTGTGCTTAAGGCTTACACCTGGCTCTGCACTCAGGAATCATTCCTACTGGGTCTGGGGGACCACATGAGGTGCCAGGGATAGAATCTGTATGATCCACAAGCAAGGCAAATGCTGTTATGTACTCTCTTTTATTCCCCCATTATGGAGGGACTACACCAGGTAGTGTTTGAGGTTTACTCCTGGCCCAGCATTCAGGGACCACTCCCAATGGGCTTGAGTAACAATATGGGCTGCCTAAGACTGAACCCAAGGAGGTAAGGTGAAAGGCAAATGCCCTGCCCACTGTACTATCCTCAATCATGGTGCCCTATCCCATGTAATCAACTTTTAAAGAATTTAGGTGCTTCTTAGTTTAATATAGTCCCATTTTTATGTTTGTTTCCACTTGCTTGGTTAGTGGTGTTTCATCCTTAAAGATGCCTTTAGCTTCAATGTGATGGAGGGTTCTTGCCTACATTTTCCTCCATGTACCTTATGGATTCAGATCTGATATTGCTTCAATACCTCAAAAGAAACAGTGACCAAAATATAGAGAGAGCCCATGGAATGGGAAAAATTATTTACCCAATACCCATCTGATAGGGGTTAAGATCCAGGATATACAAGATACTAGAAGAATTGTACAAGAAAAAACCCTCTAATCCCATTTAAAAATGGGGAGAAAAAATGAACAGAAGCTTTCTTTAAAAAAGAAATACAAATGGCCGAAAGGCACATGAAAAAATGCTCTACATCATTCATAATCAGGGGATGCAAATCAAAACAACAATGAGATATCTCACATCACAGAGACTGGCACACATCCAAAAGAACAAAAATAACCCAGTGTTGGCATGGATGTGGAGAGAAAGGGGGCTCTTCTTCACTGTTGGTGGGAATGCCAACTTCAGCCTTTTTGGAAGACAGTATGGACGTTTCTCAAAAAACTATAAATTGAGCTCCCATTTGACCCGGCAGTACCATTTCTGGGAATATATCCCAGAGATACAAAAAAAGTATAGTAGAAATGATATCTGCCCTCATATGTTTATTGCAGCACATTTACAATAGCCAGAATATGAGGAAAAGTCCAGTCCTTTGGTACATCTACACAATGGAATATTATGCAGCTGTTAGGAAATAGAAGTCATGAAATTTGCTTATAAGTGGATGATCATGGAGAGTATCATGCTAAATGAGTCAGAAAGAGAGGGACAGACATAGAATGACTGCACTTATTTGTGGAATATAAAATAACATGAGACTGACACCCAGGAACAGTAGAGATAAGGGTCAGGAATATTGCTCCATGGTTGGGAGCCTGTCTCACAAGCTGGGGGAGAAAGTAGATTGGATAGAGCGGGATCTCTAAGTCAATGACAGTCAAAAGAATAGTTGGGGATGGGAGATGCATGCTGAAAGTAGATAAAGGACCAAATGTGATAGCATCTCAGTATCTGTATTGCAAACCATGATGCACAAAAGAAGAGAGAGAGTATGGGGGAAAATTTCTGCCATGGAGGCAGGGGGAGAGTGGAATACTGGGTATATTGGTGGTGGAAAATGTGCACTGGTGGAGGTGGAGGTGTCTGATCATTGTATGACTGAAACTCAAACATGAAAGCTTTTTAACTGTATCTCACAGTGATTCAATTTTTAAAAAAGGGGGGGGGGAAATAATTTAGGTATATATTAAAACTGAGTAGAAATAGATGGCTCAAATGGCATGCCTGGGGCTCTGATTTTGACTCCTAGCACTACGTACCTCCCCATCCCCTGCCACCCATCATATATCCCTGGGGCTCTCAGTTACTCAGGATCAGAGCACTGTACCCTGGGCTAGTATCATAGGAGATGACTCCAGAATCCCAGAGTACCACTGGGGAGGTCCATAAAAATTCAAAGGCATAAATTTCCTCTCTCTATACCCTGTCACCATAGTTCACCAGAATGCTGCATTTATGATAACTAATAAAGCTCACTGACACATCATTAACAGGTTCACATTTCACATTAGGGATAATTCTTAGTGTTATACACTTAATGATTTTTTAACTAATCTATAATGGTGTGTAACCATTATTAAAGTAGCATACCAAGTTGTTTCACTGCCCTAAAAATCCTCTGGGCTCTACCTCTTAATCAGTCTCTCCCTCTAAAACTTGGAGACTACTTATCTTTTTTGTCTGTTTTATTTTTTCAAGACTGTTGTCTCTTGAGAGTTGTAATGCAGCTGCTTCAGACTAGCATCTTTCCCTCAATAACAGGCATTTAACTATTTTTGTGTCTCTTCCTGAAAATAGTATCTAAGTGCTAAGTAGTATCCCACTGTCTTGACATATCACAATATGTTTATCTAGTCCTTTACTGAAAAACTATGCTTTTGAGTTTTGGGATATTATTTTTAAAAGTTGATTCAAATATCCATATGCAGACTTATAGGATCTATTTGAGAAGTATTTAATTCCTCTCCCATGATTTCTTCATGGGTACCACACTGGGTCAGCTCCATTAACCTAAAAACATGATGAAAGATGAGCTCGGTGCACGTAGGTTGATAAATAGCCTGGAAAGAGCATGTATCATAAGGAACATTATTTGTAACATCAACTATATTTAGCCCATCCTAATTAATAGAGTTGGTTCAGTTTGTATATAAATTTTCTTTAAATTACATAATCTTCAAGGAGAGCTTATCTACCTAAACCACAAAACAGATTGCTTCTCCATGAAAAAAATTCTCAAATGCTAGCTCTTGCTTTTCCACAGCCCTGGACAGAATACTTCTGTAGCCACGGAAACTTAATCGGGTTACTTTCTCCATCCGTATTTCATTCAAGTAAAATGACAGAGCTCAGTTGCTCAAGGTATGCTAAAAATATCTGCTATCTTTATTATACTTTTACTGGCTGAAATTTTTTGAACCATGGTAGGCTTTTTGAAGCTCCTAGAGTCTTAAGTCTTTGATCATTTAAGAACTTTATTCACCTATTAAATGATAAAGTAGAACTGAGTCACTGGTTATTCCTTTGAACCAATATTGTTTGAACATTGAACAGTGTTGATGCGTTGTTCTCAACCAATCTCAGACCATCACTTTTTTTCATCTTTTATAGAACAAATTAATGAAGGGCCACTTGTTTGACGTCAGGAATCAACCATATAGCTCACAGCTAGCAGAACCATTGAATTAAACTTGCAGCCCAAAATATACTCATCTTTCTTAGTATTCTGGTGGAAGTGGATAGGACAGGAAGCAAGCCAGTTAATTCAGTTAATTGAGCAATCATTTTAATTCCATGCTGAAAAGATAGCCAGTCAAAATAGTGGAATGGTTGTAGGTGGGAAACAGTAGAGATAAAAGGGTCCCCTATGCAGGAAATTTCCTCTTTAACCCCATACTAATGGCAGCTTCTCCTTTATCCTGTGCTTGAGTCCCATATGAGGGGAACTTCTCATTGAACCTGGGTCAGAGACAGGAGAATAGTATTAGTCATGTGATTGGAGAACCAAGGAGAGCCAAAGGGACAAAGTGCCACTGGGCTATGAAAGGTTGGCCTTGAACTCCCAGCCCATAAAGCATCATTGAGAGATCAGGGGTAAAACAATGGACTAAAGAGAAGAATCAAGAAGAGACCTACATGGCATTTGAGGGATAGCACCAGTGAGACATCAGCCCAGATTAAGAACCACATTCGCACAGAGGAACCAGCAGCAAGGGATCAGTAAGGAACCAGCCAGCATGAGACTAGGACACAGAGATTCTAAGGATCCAAAGTACTTTCTTAAAACTGCTAAAAACTAAAATTCCATAAATATCTGAAGTTCAGTACAGAAATCTTACATGAAATATTGTAGGACCCATGAAATCATTAATAAATCCATTTTCACATTGACATTAGCAGCAGCAGACTTCAGAATTGTCCAAGCAGAATTAGTTGCTTTTATGTTGTCTCATGACTAAGCAGATCTATATCCTTTAAGATAAGTTCCCATAAATAGGTATTCTCAGGATAAATTGTCATCTTACTTGATATTATCAAACAGCATTTCACTGAAATAAAAAAGCAGGTCAGTCTTAATCTTATGTACATGTACTGCTTTATTTTATCAATGTATATTTTTTAATTCATGTATTAACCCCAAAATGTAAAAACACAAATTCAAAAAGATATGTGTACTCTTTTGTGTGTTGCATTTTCTTTTTATAATAGCCAAAAGTTAAAGCCTAAATAGCCATAAACTGATAGGATAAAGAAGACGTGGTACTTATCCAGGACAGAATATTATTCAACTATAAAAAAATACAAACTTGCCATTTTCAAAGAAATCAAACATTTTCAGAGAGTATTATGCATTATGAAAGAAGCCAAAGAAATAAAAAACTATATGATATGAATATGATATATAAGGGGATCAAACAAATAAATGAAATAAGCAAAGGTAAGCTTTTAGACTATAAGACCAAATTACTGGTTATGAGAAGAGAAGGTCAAAGAGAGGCAAATAAATCAGCTTAAAAGATCAATTGTGTGATGAAGGATAAAATTAGATTTTTTGTAGGAAACATAAAATTTATAGATTCTCATTTATAATGATGCACAACTGAAACATTATAATGCAATGTTACTAAAAATTTAAAAATCACTTTTAATTTCTATGGTAAATGAAATTTATGTAGTTGGTTTTATTACTGTTAGATACTCAAGAAAAGAAACTCAACTATTAGCTCAGGAGGAGAAATTAAATCAGTGGGCTTATTCTTTTGTCAAGTGTGCATTTAAGGGAAACAAATGAAGCAGGTTGTCTCTTAAATGAGGTACTGGTCACACCTAGGGGAGATGCATGACCTTACACATCTATTTGGGACTGAGTCCCACACTGATAAACTCTCCAAAAAATATTAAAATTATTACTAAAATGTATATAATTTTTAAAGTTTAATGAACTAAACTAGGGGTCCTCAATATTTATCTTTTATTGAAATTTTAATCCAAGACTATGGCCTAGCTTCAGATGTTACAAGAAAAAAGAAATTTGGCTTCAAGTCACAATACAATTAAAAATATCTTCCTGAGTCCAGATATTTTTTTAAAAAATACTGTTAAATCATTTAGTCTCTGAACACTGTCACTGTCCTCCCGTTGTTCATCGATTTGCTCTAGCGGGCCCAGTAACGTGTCCATTTTGAGACTTGTTACTGTGTTTGGCATACGTCATGGGTAGCTTGCCAGGCTCTGCCATGCGGGCAAGATACTCTCGGTAGCTTGCAGGGCTCTCCAAGAGGGGCGGAGGAATCGAACCCGGCTCGGCCGGGCTGGCTGTGCGCAAGGCAAACGCCCTACCACTGTGCTATAGCACAGCGGGCAGGGCGTTCGCCTTACAAGCGGCCAACATGGCCGACCCGAGTTCGATTCCTCCGCCCCTCTCGGAGAGCCCGGCAAGCTACCGAGAGTATTCGATATGCCAGACACAGTAACAACAAAGTCTCCAATGGAGACGTTACTGGGCCCGCTCGAGCAAATTGACGATCAATGGGAGGGCCTTTACCTTTACCTTTTACTGTTAAATGTCCTGACTTATTAGTTTGCTTAAATCTGAAAAGTTTTGAGCAGCAAGAAAAAAATTTTATTAGCCTGTTATCTGTGTTTAATAACTGTATACTCCAAGGTGATCAGAACCATGCCTATGAATTTAAATGTCATCTTACATTTTAAGATTCTCTCATTTATAGCCAAATCTCACTTCTGTTATCCAACCTCACAGTCAAATTGCCTACTTGTCATCTTTATGAGAGTGTTTCAAATTTAGAATGAGCAAGATTCCTGGACTCACGATCGTTTTCTCTGAAGCTCCCAAAGCTGCTGCTTCTCTGGACATGACTCCAGCAAAGAACTGTGCCGACTAGAAATATAAAGTTTCCCTCATTTCATCCCTTTCCTTCACCCCACAGACATATTCTATTCAAAATTTACGTCACTCAATTCCCAAAAATGTATAAATACTTCTTTTTCTACATATCTTTTTTTAAAAAATCCATCTTTACTAGATGTTTATCACTGTTTATTATTCAGAGAAAACTACAAAATGACTACCACATTTCTATTCCCACTTTCCTTGAAGCAACAGTCAAGGTATTAAATTTTCTTATTCGCATACTTAAACAATGTTTTTGACTGCCTTCTGCAATTAAATTCCTAACTCCTTACACTACCCTTTAAAAACTCTGACTTCTGTATATTTGCATAGCTATATTTCTATTTAATACCTCTCTCAATACATTTTAGTCATGCTGAAGATTTTTTCCCATTTCTTAAACATGCCAATCTCTTTTTCATGTAAGGGATCATTGCACATATTTTAATATACCTGAGAATCTCTCAAGCTCTAATTACCCATATGTTTAAATATTTCTCATATTTAATACTATGTAAAATAAGTCCATTCACTCAATACCTCTACTGCAAACCACAACACCCTAAAGGAAAAAGAGAGCAAAAGGGAAAGCCCTGCCACAGAGGTGGGGTGAGGTGGGGGGGTGGGAGGGCAACTGGCTTCCTTGGTGGTGGAGAATGGGCACTGGTGGAGGGATGGGTACTTAATCATTGTATAACTGAAACCCAAACACGAAAGTTTGTAAGTCTACAACTGTACCTCATGGTGTCTCACTACTAAAAATAAATAAATAAAATAAATAAAAATAAACGCCCTCCCGTTGTTCATCGATTTGCTCGAGCGGGCCCAGTAACGTCTCCATTGGAGATTTTGTTGTTACTGTGTTTGGCATATCGAATACATCACGGGGAGCTTGCCAGGCTCTGCCGTGTGGGCGACGTACTCTCGGTAGCTTGCCGGGCTCTCCGAGAGGGGCGGAGGAATCGAACTCGGGTCGGCCATGTTGGCTGCGTGAAAGGCAAACGCCCTACCGTTATGCTATCAGTCAAGCATAAAAATAAATAAATAAATAAATAAATATAATAAGGCCATTCCTCTTTTATGCTATTCTATACCTCAAATCCCCATTTGTTTATTTAGTGATACCATATTTATAATTACATTTTTCTAGTATTTGTTTTTGTCTATACCTTGTTAGCACTTGAACTTAATGGGGTTGGAACAAGGAATCTCTATTAGTTCAGCAAATATACAGTCAATATGCATAAATATTTACTGAATAAATTAAAACAATACTAGATATTAATATGCATATAAGGAAGTTTTTGAAAATGCAGAGAAAAACAGGAGAAAAAAGCCAAAAAGTATCCAATAACTAGAGGATAATTTACTGCTAATAAGTTGATAAAATTTAATGAGTATGAATGATCAAATTTTTGTATCTTAATCAAAGAAGAAAACAGGAATTTATAGAAAGTGCAATATGAGATGAAAAAATAATTTCTGTTCTGGTTGAGAAAAGAAAGTATTTCTTGGGGCCAGTAAATAGTGGGTAGTGCATTTGCCTTGCATGCAGTTGACCTAGGTTCAATCCCCAGCACTCCATACGCACCCCTGAGCCTGCCTAGAGTGACTTCCTAGTGCAGTCAGGAATAAGCCCTGAGCATAGTGGGATGTAGCCCCCAAACAAATAAAATTTCCTTCTGCAGGACTGATAACACAAGGGGTGAGGCATTACCTTACATGCAGCTGACACTCAATTTACAGCTCCATGCATGGCCCATTGAGTATTGCCAGGAGTGACACCTGAGCACAGTGGCAGAAGTAGCCCCAGAGCTCTAGAAAGTAACAGCCCACAACATACTAAATGTGTAGGCTGGAAGCAGCATAGTGTTCCAAACCCCGGGATAGAAACAAATTGGCTATCACTGATATTCTAATCCTAATCATTAAAAAAATGTACCAAATATTTAAAAGAAGCCCTGAGTGTAATCAACCCAAGAAGTTAAACAAACACTGTCCTCCTGTTCATCAATTTGCTCAAGTGGGACCAGTAACGTCTCCATTTTGAGACTTGTTACTGTGTTTGGCATATTGAATACGCCATAGGGAGCTTGCCAGGCTTTGCCGTGCAGGCAAGATACTCTCGGTAGCTTACCGGGCTCTCCGAGAGGGGAGGAAGAATTGAAACCGGCTGTGCTATCGCTCCAACACAACCCAAGAAACAAGGCATTTATATGAGAGAGCTTAATTTAGATATACTAAGAGATGTTGTTACTCCACAGTTTCAAATACAGAGAAAGGAAGAGCTATAGGTTGTATACATGTGAAAGATGCTGAGTTTTATGTGAACTTACTCAGAGAAAATAATTTGTACCTGATAATAAGTTTGGAGAAAAGCAGAGAAAGCAGAGTAAGAAATAAAAGACTGAAAAATCGGTGGCTTTCATATATATAATAAGGACTTCGCATTACAAAAAAAACAAAAAACAAAAAACAAACAAACAAAAAAAGCCCAAGTGGTTATAAAGTCATTTATTCTCAGGAGAGAAATAAGGTCACCAAGGAATGCAAACAGAATTCAGTCTCCTTTACAAAAGTAAGGACATGATCAACTCTGTAGAATAAATGTCTTTCATGATTTTGACGATCAAGAGTTTCTCTGAAAAAGTATAATTAAATGAAACTGGGTTGTTCACTGATTCCATATAGCTGTCATGCAAAAAATAGAAAGATAAAATTACCCAGAGTGAAAGAACAGGTCAGCTTTCCATACAATGGACCAAGTTAAAAGAGGCAAAACTGAAGGTCAAAGAAAAATCTTAGGATGGAAAGGAACATGGGAAACATTAGTAGTGGGACTCTGACACTGGTAATAGAATTCTTGATGCCTGAAATGATATGAATAACTCTGTAAATAATGGTGCCATAATCATTACCATAAAGAATAAAAAGAAAATCTTTCTACCCCTTTCATGCCATGTGAGTTAGAAAAGTAAATCTGATACTGATTGAAAGGGCAAATGCAACAGGAGGGCAGAATTTGTTATTTACTAAATTAAGGTATTCTAGCTAGATTTTGCTAATTGTTTCCAAAACTTACACTAGTTCTTAACGTGCATTAATTAGTTTCTGTGCTATTTAGAATACATCCTGTGGGCAGTAGCTCAAAGTGGTAAAAAGACCAAAAATAACTCCCATAGAAGCTAATGCGAAAGAATTTAGCTAGAACCAAATATTGACATGGGCTCTGACTTCAGACAATTTCTGACTTCATTGCTGATTCTGGCTGCATGACCATGGCAGGTCACTTGAACACTTTGATTGAATTTTTGTGCTTTGACCTTTCAAGAAGGTATGGTAAAGAGTCTCTACATAGGGTAATTGTGAGAAATAATCATATCACTTAATCAGCCTACTGTTTTCAATACCAAATATATATGTATATATACACATATATACATATCATAATTTTTCTACTATTAGAATCCTTCATAACCACAACTTATTAAGTACTAGAAGGCTGTATTTCCTCAATTTCATAAAGTTGATTTTGGTTATTTATGATTGATGTTGAAGCCATAGTGACTAATATTCTAAAATCACTCTAAATTACTAATGTTTATGATGTTCACATATATTTTATATATTATATATACTTAGAAATATAGACTATATTTACAACATATACTTCACTCTATGGGCTGGAGCAATAGCACAGTGGGTAGGGCATTTGCCTTGCCCATCCTGGCTGAGCCAGGTTCAATTCCTCTGCCCCTCTCGAAGAGCCCGGCAAGCTACCAATAGTATCTCGCCTGCAAAACGATGAACAACGGGAGGACTGTGACCGTGACTTCACTCTATAAAGGTAAAGGCCCTCCCGTTGATCGTCGATTTGCTCGAGCGGGCCCAGTAACGTCTCCATTGGAGACTTTGTTGTTACTGTGTTTGGCATATCGAATACTCTCGGTAGCTTGCCGGGCTCTCCGAGAGGGGTGGAGGAATCGAACTTGGGTCGGCCATGTTGGCCGCGTGTAAGGCGAACGCCCTACCCGCTGTGCTATCGCTCCACCCTATGATTAACTATAAATATATAGTGTTGATTTGAAATTATTAAATTATGAAACTATTAAAATATATTTATATATTGAAATGAAAAAAATTAAACTCTCAAAATATTTTTCTCAGATATGCTAAATGTTTTTGGTTGTACTTACTGGTGTAGAAAGTCCTTTTATCAAAGAAGCACATCCCAGAACGTTTTACTGGGATAAAACGCAATCTGGAATTATCAAGAGCTAACATAAATTAACCAATTACTACATGTCTAGTTAAAAAAAAAACCTTTAAGACACATAATAGAAACTATTATTTTTTATTAGTGAAACACCATGAGGTATAGTTGTAGATTTACAAATTTTTGTGCTTGTGTTTCAGTTATACAATGATCAAGTACCCATTCTCCACCACCCCTATTCCCAGTATCCCTCCCAGCCCCCAACCCCCTTCCACCCTTGTCTCTGTGGCAGGGCATTCCCTGTTGTTCTCTCTCTCCTTCTGGGTGCTGTGGTTCGCAAAAGAGGAATTGAGTGGCAATCATGTTCAGTTTATAGTCTATTTTCAGCATGCATCTCTTATCCTTGGCAGATCATCCGAAGACCCTTTATTTGGTGCTCCCTTCTCTATCTGTGCTGCCTTTAACCCTAGAGTGTGTGGCTGGCCTCCAAGCCATGGAGTAAACCTCCTGGTACTTATCTCGGCTATTCTTGGGTGTTAGTCTCCTATTTTGTTACTTTACGTTTCCCATGAAGTCATGAAGTTTACATAAAAGTGGTACTACATGGAAAGTATCATGCTAAGCAAAATGAGTCAGAAAGGGAGGGACAGACATAGAAAGATTGCATTCATCTGGGAAACATAATTTTTCTTAACAATCTTACATATCTCCTTACCGTAGGAGCTAATGGTATTTAAAATTTAATCAGTTGGGTGAAGATTACTTAGTTGTGTATTTTTCCAGACATATCTATCTGTATTTCAAGCAGGGTTTATGAGTGAATAAAACTGATTTCTAAATCATTCATCACTATGTTACTTTAATTTAGTGTGCATTTATTTTTCAGATTTAATGATCTCCTGCAGCATAAATTCTGAAAAGAGTTGAAACATAATGTTAGAAGTATGTACTCAGATATGTTATTTCTCAAGAATACTAAACGGCTAAGACATAAGTATACCTAATACTAATTTAAAGTCCACAGGTATTTATGAATTCTACTATTTGCTCAGAACTCTGGGAACATTAAGAACATATTGGGAGATGAAACATACTTAACATGAAGCAAATCATTAAAAAAGCACCATGCCACCAAATGAAGACTTAATCACAGCTTAGGGTCTTCTATAAGCTAAATCTTACAGGTTAATTAGGAATCATTTGATTAATTCTGGTTAGATAATCTGCCTGATTTGACTCTCATTGTTCCCTGAAAATAGATTTGCAAAAAACATACTAGTTTTTCTGCTAGTCTCACTTTCTGTGTTCAAAACTCCTCCAAATATAAGTTTTGCTTTTGTAGAGCTGCTTGCATCTCCAGTCTGTCATACTGGACATTGCTGGATCTGTCAATCACTTAATAAAATCAAATATACTTGAAAATTTACTCAGTTGATTTTCTGTAACAGTCAGCAATATCGAGGATAAATTCCTATACACTTTGCTTTATCTCTGCCATTGTACATCCAATGTGTGTGTGTCCGTGTGTGTGTGAATGTGTGTGTGTCCATGTATACATACTTTACCCCTCATACTAAGTAATTTGCTAGCAGCATCTGTTATAGATTCTATGTAGTTTAAGGTAGATATAAATCCTTTAATAAGGGGTGAATAAGACTGTCATGCTCTGCCTTAAGGTCCTTTCAAAAAACCAAGTTGTCACCTGAGCTTCTGACCTATTGAACTATAAACTGGAGTTTTCAATTCTCTTCATTTGAGTTTCTTCATTTCCAACAGCTGCTCACAGAATTGAAATATTTAATTTACTCTATTTCCTATTTACCACAGGAAATAGAGTAAATATAGAACAAGGATATCCAAATGGAAGAAATGCAAAGGGAAAAATATGAGGGAGAGGAGCAAAGCTTCCCTTCACTCCAGGGTCATACCCCAACTGCGATTCCACATATTCACCATCTCAGAAGCTGTGCACATCCTATTCTTTGGGGATTTCAACACATAAACAAGATTAAGTCATTGTCTATTATAGATATATACTACTGCTTTTTCCACTTCCTGGGGGTGGGGCAAAGGAGAGGGATAAAAAGTTCCGCCCTTCCACGGGGATGTGATAGAAAAGGAACTCTCATACACTACTGTTGGGAATGTTATCTGATACAACCCCTGTAGAAAACAGTATAGAGATTGTTCAGCAAACTTAGAATTGAACCAGCATTATGATCCAAGCAATTCCACTTTGGGATATGTACAGCACAGAACATATAAACCCTCTTTCAAAAAGATTATGCAGAACATTATTCATTGCTGCGCTCAGTACAACAGCTAAGATATAAGATCAACTAAGATGTCCAATTACAGATGAACAGATTATGAAGACATGGCATATATACACAATGGAACACTATGCAGCTGCAAGGGAAAATGAAATCATGCAATTTGCTGTAATCTGGTTGAAAATGGAAATTATTGTGTTGAGTGAAGTAAGCTAGAAGAAGAAAGGCAAAAACAGAATTATCTCACTTATCTGTGGTATATAGAATACTGGATAGGGAAAGGTATTGTAGTAAATGGGGAGTGCATGGATCACCTTTGACCTCAGTGCTTCAAGAGAAGGAGAGGGAAGGAAAGAATTAAATATGGGAAGAAGAGAATGGGAAGTAATGCGTAAACAGGCATCAGGGCTTCAGTTATACTATGATCTGGGTGAGTAATGCAGCCATATAACCAAAACACAAACTCAAAAACACTGAAAACATGACATCGAAGCTGCAACCACTGGAACTTTTTAATGTGTCTATAACATTGACAGGCAGAAATGAGGTGGGGATTGGGGTGGGAAGGGATTATGGGAACACTGGTGGAGGGAAGTTGACTCTGTTAGTGGGATTGGTGATAAAATATTATATGCTTAAAACTCACCTATCAACAATTTTGAAAATCACAGTTCTTTAATTAAATACAACAATAATTTTAAAAACGTTCTGTCCTTCCAATCACAGGATTGGAAAAAGTTCCTAACCTTTGGACTATCCAAAAGTGGCCCTGTTAATGTAGCAAATGATAACCTGAAGTCTTATTACTTAGAAAATCCCAAGAACTTTAGGGGTGCCATTAAAAAGAGAAAGACTAAATATAAATTTCTTATTATATTTCAGTTCCCTCCACTTCTCTACAGACATATTTTTAAAAAACTTTTAATACATCAATTTTTTATTTTTAGAATTATTTTCACTTTCCCCAATTACCTTAGTAGTTGAAGTCAAATATAATGAATGGGGAAGTTGCACTTATTTTTTTAGTGGATATGCTGTGGACATATTAACCTGAAATCACACATGCCCAGACCCTTCTATTCTAAAAAAATTGTTTACAAACCCTATGTCTAGCAGGACTGTGATGCTGATTAACTTAATAGTTATTATAGAAAATGTTCTGAAACTGTTGGAAAACCATTTATGGGGAAAGAAGCTAAGAGCATTACTGCCGCTTCTAAAACACAAATATAGGAACCACTTAACAAAAACTAGAAATTGGTAAATGGACAGTAACTTCTGTCCCTTTGCTTTCATTTGTGTTACTTAAATCAATTTTCTATATATTTATTAGACCACGGACAAATCACTACATCTCAAAATAGGAAAGAATTTGTAGTAGTTTGTCATCTGACTTCTCTTAGATATTCAGACTTTTTCTAATCACATGACTTATAATCCACTTCAATGTTAAATTGTAATCACAAAAATGTTTCTATCTCATAAACTATTTTTTCTAAACTGCAAATAATTCAGTCTTTTATAACCAAAAGAAAATCCTAAAAATAACAAGAGTAACAAATGAAACTTATAGTTATGAAACATCTGCTTTTATTCAGGCAAAGCCTGGTAAGCTACCCGTGACGTATTTGATATGCCAAAAACAGTAACAACAAGTCTCATAATTTGTTGTGAGATGTTACTGGTGCCCACTCGAGCAAATTGATGAACAATGTGAGGACAGTGCTACAGTACTACATATGATTACTGCCAGTGGCTTTCTGAGAAAAATGGTCCATGCCTAGCTTTTTCTTTTTTTTTAAATTTATTTATTTATTGAATCACTGTGGGAAAAGTTACAAAGATTTTGGATTTTGGATAAAATGTTTATTTCAGTTCGACACTTCCACCAAAACAAAGTCCATTATAGTTGGCAATACACAAATTATTTGGCTTCTGTCAAACTGGATACTACAATTTCTCACCTAACTTTCATAACTTTGGTTTAGCAAAAGGTATGAAAAGAATTTTTGATGTATTGAATCTCATCCTTATATATTTTAATTTATATATACATATATTTAATGCTTTTCAAAAATAATACTGTTTATCCTGGATAAAACAAGAAAGTGAGTCATAAGACAAAACTACCTATCACTATATTAGGTATGATAAAGTTTGTTCTCCCTGATTTTCTTGTTCAGTTTCCAGAAGTCACCATTAATGATTTGTCAGACCAAGAATTTAGGGACCATGAAATAGTGATATTTCATTGGTAGCATGCATCAGTAACACACTGAGATGTTATTCAAAATCCAAAACCACACATGAGCCATAAGCAGCACTATCATATACTGACAAGTTACTTAAGCATCACAATGAGAAGCATAGATGAAATAGAGAAAATGCCCAAGATATCCGTGAAAGACAGGTTTACACAGTTCAGTAGCAGGGGGCTAATGACTGCAGCTTTAAGAGAACAGTAATATTTACTGTCCCTGGAGAAATATCTGAGGTCAGCTATTTTATGTCCAAAAAGCACTTTTACAAAAACCAATAACTTCATGTTTTCTAGTTGCAATAACAGGTACTACATTTAATAGTCCTTTAGAATATTAAAATGTGAGAGAAGTCATAAATGAACACACAACTATATTATTACAATGTCTTAGTAAATCCACTAGATTTGAGTAAATTATTTTTTACACTGACAAAGTTAATTGGAAGCATAGTGTTAGGAAATAAAAAATAATACCAAATTTGCTAACCAGAAATAATCAGAGGAGGAACCAGAGAAATAGTACAGGGAGTTATGACCTTGCCTTGCCAGTGGCCAACCAGGTAAGGGGAGGCAAATAAAGTAAGCATGGAGTAAATAAGTCTAATAAGCAAATGTGAAATATTTAACATCTGAACAGATGAAATGACATTTCCAAGGTCATATACCCATGAATGTCAAAATCAAATCTCAAAGTCAAGTTTTCTGATAATAAGATATTACTCTAAAGTACTACCTCATTATTATTACTAAAAATCCCCAAATTATTAAAAGTTGTTTTGTAGTAAGACTAATCTAAAAAAATCAGTAATTGCAATTACTTTTAGTTCTATGTGATTCTAGGGAAGAGTTTTCCCAAAATTCCAAAAATCCTTATTGAACATAACTATTCTATTTGTCTTTTGGGTCATTCTTTTTAACTGAAATATAACTGATATACACTGTGGAAGTTTCAGGTGTTAAAAAATTCAATATTTGTGATTAATCACTTAGGTGTTATAAATTATGCTCACTTTTCACTTTACTCTTTATACTATTCATGCAGTGCTTCAAATTTTTGTTTGTTGTTCTATTTAGTGAAGCAAAACAGTTTTTATTGAACAAAATTTCAATAAAAGAGATGTGAGTAAAAAGAAAGATGGAAAAGAGAGAACACAGACTTTTTTTTAAAATTTATTTATTTATTGAATCACTGTGGGAAAAGTTACAAAGCTTTCAAGTTTAAGTCTTGGTCAGGCAAATATCAAACACATTTCCCTTTACCAATACTTATTTTTCACCACAAAAAAAACCAATAACTCCCCCCTAACCCTCCCAATGCCTGTGAGGCAGATGAATTCTAGTTAACACTCTATCTACTTTGATTGGATTCATTGTTTCAACAAAAGATGCACCATTATTATTTAGAGTTTACACTCCCAAATCAGACATGCTGAAAAGGCATTTTGAAATAATTTGTTTTCTAAAGCTGGTCACAAGAATCAAATGTGTTCTCGCGATTTTGGATTTCTGGTATTTTACTTATTAAGCCTGGAAGTATTTCTGCTGAGAGTCAGATAACAATGAGGTTGGTTTCTGTGCTCTGGAGGCATGGCCGCGCCAGAGAGCCGCTCATGGGGGGCAACTCCTGACCTCAGTAAGGCATGAAGGACTGACGAGCCGGGAACGCCCCCCTTCCCATGAGGTTTCAGTCGCCCCATCACGACCGGCTCATACCTGGCTTTCCATAAAGCTCCAAAGTGGCTGCCATCTTTCTTTCCAGAGGGAAAAAGGCAGAAGGGACCAACACCCTTTCCCCTCTGAGCAGGCATCGTGGTATGGATTAACACATAGTCCATTCACTTTTCTGCTGCAAGCTGCCAGGCTCTGCATTAAGTCCTTGTGCTTCTGGAGCCATGGCTGTGCCAGAGAGCCGCTCGTGGGGGACAACTCCTGACCTCGGTAGGGCATGAAGGACAAGCCGGGTACACCCCCCTTCCCAGGAGGTTTCAGTTGCCCCATCACTGGCTCATATCTGGCTTTCCATAAAGCTCCAAAGTGGCTTCCATCTTTCTTTCCAGAGGGAAAAAGGCCAAAACACAGACTCTTTTCAAGAGTAGAGAAGGCAGTACTGCTGGGTTTTTTTGGGCTTTTTTTGGGGGGGTCACACCCAGCAATATTCAGGGGTTATTCCTGGCTCTGCACTCAGGAATTATTCCTGGCGGTGCTTGGGGGACCATATGGGATGCTGGGGATCGAACCCAGATCGACTGCATGCAAGGCAAACACCCTACCCACTATGCTATTGCTCCGGCCTCTACTACTGCTGTTTTTAAAGGGATTCACAGAGGCAAATGTAAGAAAAATTGCACAAACAATATTGAATTCAGACTATTACTGTCCAAAATAATTTGTAGTCAGAAGCAGATGAAGTCAGACTTGTTTTCTCTTATTAACTCTCACCGAATCTTTCTCTCCTAACTATTTGTAATGCTTACAGACCAAGTAATATTCAATAGATATTTTTTACATGTACTGAATATTTTACCTCTAATGATATTGGATACTTAGACACTATCATTTAATACACTGAAAAATATAATGACTCAATGTATCCGCTATGCTGGAACCCTGACCTTGGCTAGGTCAGATTTAAAGGTAGCCTTACCACTTTTTCATTTCTGTTCTTAATAATACTGCAACATAAAAGCTTGTATTCCAGAAAAATTAACAATAGGTACTTTGAGTCCAAGTTTGGATATACTAGTAAACTTCAGAGTTGATTATGTGATCAACAAATATTACTAGAATATAAGAGCTGGATTTTTAAGATTTAGACAAGCATTAATAAACATCACTGTCACTGTCCTCCCGTTGTTCATCGATTTGCTCGAGCGGGCCCAGTAACATCTTCGTTGGAGACTTTGTGGTTACTGTGTTTGGCATATCGAATACATCACGGGTAGCTTGTCAGGCTCTGCCATGCGGGCGAGATACTCTCGGTAGCTTGCTGGGCTCTCGAGAGGGGTGGAGGAATCGAACTCGGGTTGGCCATGTTGGCCACTTACAAGGCAAACGCCCTACCGCTGTGCTATTGCATGTGCAAATGAAATATTTAAAGCATTAGATAATGCAAAATTTAATTCTAGTTTAGTTTGAAGGACATTTTGATTATTCTTCTATGAATTTAGCCCTCCTCACTAACATTTATAGGAGGCTGTATTTATTGCACATATGTCCACACTGGGGCTGGAGCGATAGCACAGCAGTAGGGCATTTGCCTTACAAGAGGCCAACATGGCCTACCCGAATTCGATTCCTCCACCCCTCTCAGAAAGCCCGGCAAGCTACCGAGAGTATCTTGCCCGCATGGTAGAGCCTGGCAAGCTACCCGTGACGTATTCGATATGCCAAACACAGTAAAACAAGTCTCATGATGGAGACGTTACTGGGCCTGCTCGAGCAAATTGATGAACAACGGGAGGACTGTGACAGTGACCGTGATGTCCACACTAACTACTCTGTGGGATATACGAAAAGCATGGTGAGAAAAAAGATTGGAAAAAGTCTATACATTCCTGAACACACATATATCTGCCATTTGTAATAACACAAAAGGATTATGTAAATACTTATATCATGAATTGACTAAATAAAATGTATAGATGAACATCAATTTCCTTCTTATGTAAAACTACTGGGAAACAGTTTTAGGGTTAAAGTAAACCAAATGATTTAGAAAAGACTATTCGCCTTTTTGCATATTTTTTTTCATATACTCAAGTTCTTCCTTTCCAAGTGCTTTCAGAAAAAGGTATCTAAATAAAAGGTCAAATCCTAGGAGACTGGCTAATATAAAAAAATCACAGTAGTCAGCAAAAGAGTAAAATATCCTCATTTATGGTTTATAGAGCTCAACATTACAGCATGTCTTCAATATGATTTAAAAGTAAATGAAAGCAAAAACTTCTCCCCAGATCTTCCAATCATCTTATAATAAAAGCTAAAAGTGAAAACAATGTTATCTTCCCAGTATTTGCAGTTTTTTGACCCAATCACTGCATTAGAGAGTAACTGTGGTGTAGAATGATACCTTCAAGAAAAGGAATAAATAACTAGGATCAGGAATATTAAATTAAATACAATTGGAAATATATTTACATTCATAAATGAAATTTCAGCAATTGACATATGCAGTGGTTGAAAACAAAAGTAAGTTTCCACATTCTCAACAACAACTTGCAGCTAGGTTTACATCTGTTCCTGATAAAGCAATAGCAAAGCAGAAGGTTAATACCAAAGCTATTACGTAACAAGAACCAAATCACCAGATGGCAATCTACTCTATTTCCCATTGATGGAAAAGCATTTATCAGGACAATAGGTATGATATATTTATAAATATATATATATATACAATAATTTTAGCTGTAACCTGGAGAATAGATAGAAATATCAAAATTAATTGTGGAAGAAAGGGAGGGTGAGGACCCCTTATTTTAACATATGAATATTTTTTTGTTTCCTTCCTATAAAAATCTATTATTTTCTAAGAAGTAGCACTGTAGCACTATCCTCCTGTTGTTCATTGATTTGCTCAATCAGGCACCAGTAACGTCTCACAACAAATTGTGAGACTTTTTGCTACTGTTCTTAGCATATCGAATACGTCACAAGTAGCTTGCCAGGCTTTGCCGTGTGGGCAGGGTACACTCAGTAGCTTGCCAGGCTCTCCAAGAAAGTTGGAGGAATCAAACCTGGGTCGGCTGCATTCAAGGCAAACACCCTACCCTCTGTGCTATCGCTTCAGCCAGAATCACTCTGGTAGATAATGGAGAATATTAAAGCTTCATGTTACTCCCACATTGGGCCTTCTCACCTAATACAAAGTGGCTTTCACTGTTTCTCACACAACTGCTCCGACTCCCTTATTTAGAAGACTTTTTCTCAGGATAAAGACTGGACACAATACATTTACTTATAGCACCAGGATCACTAGATAATAAGAATCAATCTAGCCTAAAAGAATGGAAAGAAAAACTGGTTCTCCAGAAAGTTGCCCGAGTATTGGGGAAATTAGAGCAACTACCTCCTGAGGTTTCATTCCATAGAGACACTAGTTGGGCTGGAAAACTGAACCAAAAACATCTGCTCTGTAGAAGACATAAAAACTGATACAAATATAAATAACCAGTACACCAAGAGGAGCAGTTAGTACCAGAGTGAATTGTCCTACAGGAAGAGAGAGTAAAAGCTTTCAAAGTGCAACATTCAGGAGGCTGAAACACTAAAGTGGCCGTGCTGGAAGATCTGACATTTTCTGCCACAGTTTGATGGGACAGGTTTAGAGCTCCGAGACACTGTATCGTTAACCTAGATGTCTTATACTGTGCTAATGAGTTCATTCTCATTCACCACTTAGCCTTCATGGCACTCTGAAGCAGAAGAGGTATTGTCAGATGTATAGAGGTTCAATGAATATCCAAGGTCATATTGTTAGCAAGTGGCAGATATTTTTTCCACCAGGAGGGAAGACAGACAGACAGTGGTCTTGGCAGACGTCTCTTGCAGTCCCAGTCATCGGAATTAGTGTGTAATATGGACCGGCAATACTATTGAGTCATGGGATGGAGCAAATTAGGAACAAATGGGCCAGCTTTAGTGTGCTCACTGCAGCAGGCTCAGAGAAGCAGTGTTGAGTGCTCAACAAATAGACATTAAATGGAGAGACAACTTGATAGAGAAAATGACTTTATAATAACTAGAATTATATCGAATATGGTATTATGAGTACATAAATAAAACTGAGTCAAAACATGGATAAATACATACCTATCATGTTAACTTTGGGAATTTGAATATATAGCAATTTCCACAGTATATCCCTGCTGAAAGGAAGTGATATGACTTTATAATCACATGAATCTGTATCTTTTAAAAGTGTGTTCTCCTGTCACATTAAATTAGTTTTATATTAGTTGTTCAACCATGAAATCCATTTACTTTACGGTGCCTTTTTCCATGCATTTCTAGCCATGAACAATAACCATTAAGTTTAATCCCACTGTAGCAATACAAATTTTACCAACCAGAAAAAATAATGGGTAAGATACAATTTAGCTAAAAGGGGGGAAAGTAACATTTGCAGTAAGAAACAAGAAGATTGGAGGTGAAAATACTTTTAATTCTAAAGGAAACTTGGAAATCTTTCATAAAATGCTAAAAAACATTATTTGCTCAAGTTTTTCCCTTAAGAGAGAAAGTTTGTCTTCTTTAAATAGACAAGTACATTTAAGATGGATGGAAACTAGGTTAGAAATAGAGGAAGTTGTATTTAAAATTCTGTACTGAATGAATGTGAAGAAGATAGCTATTCTGGTGTTCCTTATCACACAAGTAAAACTGCCTCAATACTATGCAGTTTAAAGGAAAAGACCCCTTCGGATATAGTGGGTATGGTGACACTGAGCTCTTCAAGTGTATAAAGATTTACATCATGAAACCAATGTTACCTCAGTCAAAACAAATTACAAATAGAAGCTCTAGGATTAGACTTAAGTATGTTTTAAAAGATTGTTTACATATACTAAATTACTTCACCAGGTCATGTATCTGAACATTTCCAACAAGAACTCTATAGATATGGGTCATGAACTACCTACACTGCTAGGGGGAGGGTCAAATATATCTGAAGTTTAAAAACCTAACAATTTAGTAGGAGCATCCACACCTATAATCAAGTCAGCAACATAAAGTATAAAAGACACTGTAACATTCTGGTGTGGTTGAGAAAAAATGCAAAGTGAAACAGTCAACTTTAGAAAGAAAAAGTCTGGAAAAGACTCAGGTTACAAAACAAAAATATATTATTGATCTAAATATTGAAAAAAATTGTCAATATTTACCAGACACTCTGATGGCATCAGAGAGAGAGGTTAGAGACTAGGGTATTTGCCTTGAATGCAGCCAACCCCAGTTTGATCCCTGGCACTACCCTTAGTAACCCGCAAGCACAGAGCTATAAGTAGGTCCCAAGCATTGCTGAATGCGATCCAAATTTCCTACCTCCCAAAAAACCATTCTTGATGACAGTTATAGTGATGTATGTACTAAGTATGAGAAGGGACACTGGCATTGTGCATGGCATAAAAATTCAGAGGAAAAAAAACATAAAATAGAAGAGATTTCACATCACTGCAACATCTAACATGAGAACTAAATCAGATGAGAAATCAGACAACAAGTTTGGGAAAGTCTTTATAGGCATAAAGTCAGACACTTACAAAAATATAATTCTTAAAAGTTATGTTGAGTTGAAAGTAATAGCAAAACATAAGAGATATTTACATGTGATATGGTATGTGGGACATATTGTCATATAGGATAGCAAATTTTATAGTTGGAATAATTCATAAAAATATGAGTCAGTTAAAATTGGTAAAATATGATTTTTCAAATAAATACTTAATAAAGCACTGTAGCACTGTTCACTGATTTGCTCGAGCAGGCCCAATAATGTCTCCATTGTAAGACTTGTTGTTACTGTGTTTGGCATATCGAATACATCATGGGTATTCTTGCTAGGCTTTGCCGTGTGGGAGAGATACTCTTGGTAGCTTGCCGGGCTCTCTTAGAGGGGCAGATGAATCGAACCAAGATCAGCTGGGTCAGTCGAGTGCAAGACAAATGCCATACCCGCTGTGCTATCACTCCAGCCCAAAATACTTAATAAAACAAAGATAAGATATCCACTGTCACAGTTAAGTAAAAAATTACAATTAAAACATGTTTATTCAGTACATTCACAAATGTGACTCATTGTTAATACTGTGTCAGCAAAGTGTAAGAAAATTGTATATAGCAGAAGCAACAAATTTCCAAAACTATTTCTGGAGCTAATTTGATCATACCTAGCAAAACTTTAACCCAATATAGAAATTTCTTCTAAATTTAGACTTAATTAACAAATGAAGCTAGTATTTAAAATCATATTTACAAGGTTAAAAAAAAAGAAAAGAACCCAAATCCCAGGAATTGACTACTTAAAATTATATTATCATGATCATGATCATCCTGTTGTTTGTCGATTGCCTTGAGCAGGCACCAGTAACACCTCCTTCTTCCCAGCCCTGAGATTTTAAAAGAGCCATATTCAATGCTCTTTCAGGATTAGGAGAATGAGACCCATCATTGTTACTGGTATTTGGCACATATATAACTTATATTATATCATAGAATATATAAATGACATTTAATTAAGAAGGTTTTGGGGGTAATCTGTGGAAACACAGTTGGCAATTCTCAGGAATTATACATGGAGAATTTTGGAGGACCATATGTGGTACTAGGGATCAAGCAGGGGTCAGTCACATGCAAGGAAAGTAATATTGCTACTACCATAATATTACTAGCATCCAGGTTTTCATTTTTTGGCAAGAAAAATTTGACATAGTATTACTTGAAATAAAGCAATGCTCAAATAGTTATGCTGGTAAAGAGTTGGCATCTTAGACTTAATACAGTTATCTTTTCATATTGTTTCCTTTTCATTACCCATACATTTCTCTTTTAAAACAAATTAAAATCTTTAGAAAAATCATGTATAAAATATAGTAGCACTGTAACACTGTTGTCCCATTGTTGATCAATTTGCTCAAGCGGGCACCAGTAATGTCTCCACTGTGAGACTGCTTTTGGCATATCAAATATGCCATGGGGAGCTTGGCGGGCTTTGCCATGCAGGCAGGATACTCTCGGTAGCTTGCCAGGCTCTCCGAGATGGGCAGAGGAATTGAACCCAGATCGGCTATGTGCAAGGCAAATGCCCTACCCGCTGTGCTATCACTCCATCCAAAAAAAAAATAGTATCATGTATAATATATACACACATACATAATTCTCAACTATGTAAAATTCTTCTGTAGATACACACATATAGAGATATTATTAAAATGTATGATCAGGAGTGCTCATAGCAATAAAATCAACGAATATATTTTAGTGTAGTCAAGAATGAGAACAATTAATAGCCACACAATGTTCCTGACTGGATCTCAAAATGGAGCTTACAATCATAATTAAGAAACTAATAGGTATTATTGTGTGTACTAGAGAATTCCCTCTTCAACCAGATACCTGTCATTTTCCTGAAAGCCAACCTGTTAGAGGTACTGCCCATTGAAGGTCCATACCTGAGTGTCTTTGACTAAAGAAAGAACTCTCACTCAACCAGTGTTCCATGTGGTTGACGTGGCATTACTTAAGCATGTGACATCTCTACATGGATATCTGTGCTCTGGACTAGTACATGGGTTTGGCTGAGGTCTTTGTTTCAGCTGCATCTTAATTCAAACTCCCCCTCGGCCTACCCTGTCTCAAGAGGGCTCAAGTTTACTGAACTTTCTTCATTCAAATTTTTGTTTCAGGGTGTTTTTCTGATGAAATAAGACTGAACTAAATCTAACAGGCTTGGGGCCTGGAATAATTCACCATCCATCAAACAGCTACAGATGAGCACCTACCCAGTAGACATCCGAGAGTGCACAGATAGAGTTACGGGATGGTGGTGGTTAAAAATGTTACTGGCAGAAGGAAATTTACTGGAGAGAACACTGTCTTAGCTATATGGAAGGTCTGGATGATACAGTAATTACAAAGCAATGGTTAGTTGATTTGGGCTGAGTAAGCTAGAGATAAGTAAACCTTGTGTCATCAATTTATAGCAAGTGTGAAAGAAGATTAGCAAGATTCTGTCCTGATGCATTATTAACAATCTCAAAATTAATCACTGAAATTAATGAACACTTTTATTTCTCATAAGCTGCGGTGTGACTGGGCTCAGCTGGACAGCTTTCCTTGTGATGTTGCTGACCACCAATGGAGGGCTCAGTGTTGTATACTATACAATAAAATTCATTCCTCTGGCTGCCCTAGGTTTTGGTGCATGCCTATCTGTAAGCTTAGGATTCCAATTAGGGAAACTCAGTTCTCCTTTATGTGACATTCCCTAGTGCTTTGGGCTCCTCAGAGAATGGTGGCTGTATTACAAGAGAAGAAAGAGTAAACTGCAGCTCCTGAAGGAAATCAAACATCTAAGAAAACAAATAGCCGCATTATTTGTTATGCCATGAGCATATCCCTGGTGGGAATCAGAGGAACGCTGAAAATTGGGTCATGGACATCTGGCTAAAATGGTGAATGCACCTGAAATCCACCAGAAAAGATATCATTAGAAGGTTCGAAATTTCCTTGTTTTAAACAATTTGTCTACTCCACTCTTACAAGGATGGCGTCACTAACTATATAGACAATCTTGAACAACTTGATTTTTCAATGTGTGCCACTTGACCTCTAGGTTGTAATAAAAATTGGAAGGCCAAGACACAACATAACCTGTCTGAGTAAGGCTAAATCAAAGGAAAGAGAAGATCTATTCACCAACCAACATACACGGCCAAGAGCTGGGAGAAGGGGATTATGTTAAAGCCTGAATGTCCAAAACCACAAAACCCAGCTCCTGGAAGAGAACAGCACAGAGTCTCCTGCCTCCCCGCCTGGCTGTCCTCACCAGAGCCCCTTGGAGGAGGGTGGGTAGAGTTTCCCTCACCACCCCGAACAGAGTCCTGGCAGCTGAAGACCTCCAGTTCCAGCCACAGCCATGCTTAAGACCACTCTCCACATGTTCGGACTAGCCTCACGCATGAAGGAACAGGCAAAGGAACCCAGGTGTGCAGGACCTGGGGCATAGATCTCCAAGCCTACTCGGATTGGGACTAGGTCTCCTCCACCTAGATTCCCCATCTTCCGGTATGTAGGTATTACACCCACCAACTGCCCCCTGGCGCCATGTAATCTCATCAATGGCCAAGACCCAGAGACTATAAAACCCAGCACCCGGAAGCGTGTGCCCACATTCGTGGTGGCATGACATCTTTTTATCTAGTTCCTACTCTGGAGAACCTGGCAGGCTACCAAAAGTATCCTGCCCACACGGCAGAGTCTGGCAAACTCCCCGTGACATATTCAATATGCCAAAAACCAGTAATAATGATGGTTCTCATTCTCCTGACCCTGAAAGACCCTTGAATGTGGCACTTTCTAAAATCTCAGGGCTAGGACGAAGGAGACGTTACTGGTGTCTGCTCGAGGAAATTAATGAACAGGATGATAGTGATCAGTTATCAGTCCAAAACCATGGGGAAAAAAAAAACAAAGGAATTAACTTCCCAAGAATCCCCTAGAAGACAGTATGAATACACTGATAAGACCACTTTGGAAATTCAGAGAAAGCAATGATCCAAATAACAGCACAGAAAATCTAGGGTAGCTGTAATGTAGTACAGTGGTTAGAGGAAATTCCTGGTATATACCTAACTCAATTTGATTCCTGACACCACATGGTCCCCCAAACATTACCAGATGTAGCCATGGAGATAAGCAGATATGGAAGGAAGTCACAATTCTGGCAAGCATATTTGATGCTGATGATTAAAAGGAGACAAATTAATGTTTCACTGTAGTTCATGAAAGAGGACATGTATGGCACTTAGATGGTTTTTTTGTTTGTTTGCTTGTTTTCTTTTTGGGTCACACCTGGTGATGCTCAGGGGTTTTTCCTGGCTCTGCACTCAGGAATTACTCTTGGGGTGCTCAGAGGCTATATGGAATGCTGGGGATCAAACCTGGGTCGGCCTTCAAATAGTTTGTCAAGGCCAGGACAGATCCCAGCCCCTTACCCAGGAATCCCATGTGGAAGCTGTGAAAATACATCTACCTAAGAAAAAACGTCCAAAGATGGGACATGCCCCTAGGTAAAATAGTTTCGGTCTTCAAATACAAAGGGTTTGTAAATGTGCACTCAGGAAAAAATAGAATAAGAGAAAGGAATAGATGACAAATACCTGACAGCTACAAATGCAAGCCAGAAAGTATAGAAGGAGCCTTTTGGAGCCTTTTAGATGTAAGACAAAAACAGAATATGAAACTGTCAGGGACTTTACTTTTTAAAGTGTCTTCTAACAGGTTATGTGAAACATCCCAGTCTCTGCTCTTTACCTACTGAATGTTAATGTGCTTACTAAATCCTGTCCTTAATTTCTCTGGCAATTCAAGCAATGATTCCCCTGTTGGGAGCACAGTAGGGTTGGGGGAGCAATATTATACTGAATAATAGTCAGCCTGTGAGCTGAAGGCTGGCTGCCCTAACAGTCCTAAAGTTTGGACAACCCATGTGTGTTTGTCTCCTCATGTGTTTGTCTCATTCTCTATGACTAAGCCCCACCAGACAAGGTAGAAGGGACCAATCAGATTGGCATTAGATAAAGCTTTCTGGGCCTTTAGAGCCATTGAATCAGAAATACACATTTAATTTCTGAATTACACTCAAATAATCAGTATGATCATCATCAAGATAAATATAAATGATCATTCATACACTGAAAATTTTAGTCCGGTCAACCCTAAACTTATGCTTTAACCATGTGAAGCTGGTATGAATTTCAATACTACTAAGTTCACTCTTTCATCTCTGATATGAATGAAAACAGTACCAGCTGGAATTACTGCAAAAACTAAACAAACCACTTAAAGAACATCATGAAATGTTAAATAAAAAGAGGAGAAATTTGGGGCTGGAACAATAGCACATTGGGTAGGGCATTTACCTTGCATGCAGCCAACCAGGATTCGAATCCCAGTGTCCCATATGGTCCCCTGAGCACCGCAAGGAGTAATTCCTGAGTGCAGAGCCAGGAGTAGCCCCTGTGCAACACCAGGTGTGACCCAAAAAAGCAAATAAAAAAGAGAGAGAAGAAATCTATTTTTTTTTAATTTTGAGTCAACTCAGTAACACTCAGGAGTTATTCCCAGCCTAATACTCGATGGCACTCAGAAGACCATGGAGTACCAGAAATTAAAACCAGGCCTCCTATGTACGAAGCATGTGCTCCAGTCTATTCAGCTATCTCTTTGTCCCTTGAGAAACCAATTTTATAAAATAAATTAAATTTCTAGGATATTTTCACAGTACAAATTAGACTGATTTTAAAAAAGCTTTGTTTGCTTAGATTTAGGATATGAGCAACATAATACATGATGCTTATTAATATATAATCATTGATAGCATTATATATTTAATCTGCTGTAAGAATCATGACAAGTAACAGAGACTACATTCTTTTTCAGCAAAGTGTCAGTAGCACCTTTGTGATATCATATGAACATGGGATATATAATTTGTATTATAATACATCAATTCTAAATTTATTAATTATTAAAATAGGTCAATTTATACACACTGCTTCTCTTCAAATTCTAAAGTTTTCAGCTATGAATAAGGATTGCTCATTTTACAGGATTTCCTGTATCATTAAAAAAGCACTGTGCATGGAATACTGGGTCACTTTATTATTCCCCGCTCCTCCTCTTGATTATGGCCAAGGACACTGTCTTTACATAATGGCTGCTGATTTCAGGGGAACAATCCATATTCAATTAAAAAATTTCAAAGATATTTAAAATCAGGGGCTGGAGCAATAGCACAGCAGGTAGGGTGTTTCTCTTGCATGCAGCTAGCCCAACTGAGCCGGGTTCGATTCCTTTGCCCCTTTCGGAGAGCTCAGCAAGCTACCAAGAGTATCTTGCCTGCACAGCAAAGCCTGGCAAGCTCCCCGTGACTTATTCAATATGCCAAACACAGTAACAACAAGTCTCAAAATGGAGACATTACTGGGCCCGCTCAAGCAAATTGATGAACAATGGGAGGACAGTGGACAGTGGATTTAAAATCAGGCACCATGTCTTACACTGTCTATAAACCTTAGAAACCAGCCTAGACACTTGTAACAATGTATTATCAAACTGTTTGGAACTAATGTGAAGAAAACTATGAAAATGTAATCCATAATTTAAATTATTCTGTAATCTCTAAGTAACCTTTCCAATTAGTGTTTAATGAGTTGAGTCAAAATTGAGTTGAGCAAATAGATGAGTAATGGGATGTCAAGTGATCAAGTGATCAAGTAAGTTGAGTCAGAATTTTAAATTCAAATTTTATACTACTTTATCCACACATATATGATAATATAACAAAGAAAATGCTACATAAAATATAAGCTAATAATGAGTGACTATAGTATTGGATTTAATTACTTACATATAGCATTCTCAAACTTAAAATTTTTTTTAAACTTAAAATTTTTAAATAACAAAACTTCCATCAATATTAGGTTACTGATTTATAGTTTATTAAAACATTTCTGCATACTGAATTGCTTTTCAACTAAAGATTACATACTTGACTTTCTAAGAACAGATACTAAATTTTCACTTTAAATTTGTTTCAGCTTTTCTCTACTGTCATAAAAGTAAGTTTGACAGAATATAAATTAGATGTATTGATTTTGCACTCTAGCTGATACAGGCCCCAATATAAGCTCTGACACTAACCTTGTGTTTTGTACTTTTTATCTCTCTGAGCATCAGTTTTTTCACATGTCAAATGGAAATACCATCTAGCTTAGAGGTTAATTGTAAAAAAATAAAACAATGTTGGGAATAAAGGTAACATGATAAAATATAGTAAGAGTTCAATAAAGGAAGATGATGGGTATTAATATTGTGAAATTTATTGGTTAAAGCCTGAAAACTGATTTTGTTTAGCTTAAAAGCAGCCAGTTCTTTTTCTGATTCTCCCTTCCTTTTAACCTTTTGAGACTTCATAATAAAAAAAAGAACTAACCCTATCATTATGTTTATGCTGTTCAATAAAAACACAACAATATTTCAATTCTGGCACTAATATCTTGGCAAGTGTCCTGGCTAGAATATATTTTATTCTCCAAGACTTAAATGCATGGTGACATATTAATACATCATGAAATTATATAAAGATGCAGTGGCCTTTAAGAAAGAACAAAGACTAATACTAGCTTGAAAGTATTTATCATCAGGTGTCTTGGTAATGTGTCCTTCGTGGATAACTTACAATTTTAAATTCCTGAGGTGAGTTATACTAAGGTCATAATGCTAAAATCCGGCTATTTATAATTGTACTACATTTGAAGAGAACACTGAGTAGGCATATTTTATTGATAAAGTTATATTGTAAATTCCTTTCTTTCATGAGAAATAAAAAGATCATGTATTACAGGTGGCATATACACATACACCTATCATCTTATAGGTTCAGTAAGAATGTAAAGGACATTTAAGAAAAATATACAATGTTAATTTTGTTTTGTTTGTATTTAGGACTTAACCCGTGGGTTCCTCACTCAGAGATCCCTCCCAGAGTGGCTTAGGGTACCATTACGGCTTGTTGGGAATGGATAGGTAAGTACATGCAAAGCGAGCATCCTACGCACTGGACTATCTATCCAGCTCCACAATGTGAACTTTTAAAATATTAAATATGCTAAGTAAATTATTGAAACAGTATAAGAAATTTACAAACTACATGTGTATATAAATATGTACAGATCTAATTATATACATCCAAAGGTAATTATTTACCTTCCTATGAGCAATGCTTCTAAATACTTATTTACAGCTTTAGAGGTAAGAAATGCTATTATTAGTTTTTCAAAGATGAATATAGATGTTATAGGGAATAGATGCTATGAATACACATGGGTTTGCATTTTTCCAACCCATCAGAAACATAATGACATGGAATGCAAAACTCAGGCTTTAGAGCTAGACATTCTTTGGGTTCAAAATGATTTAAGTCACTTCCTAGATCCACTTTTGACTTTATATTTTATTGCTTCTTAAGATCTCAAAAATGCGGCTATAAAGAAACTAAAATTGAATTACATATATATATTCATTTGCATGATAAGTGAAGTCTGAGATATGGCTTCAGCTATTGTAATTGTCATAGCCTTGTTCCCAGTGAGAAAGGCTGGTACTATTTCTGTTCTGGGGTCTGCAAGATCAAAGCTTTTTCCATAAAGACATTGAAAGCCATTTTCACTCTTTTGCTCTGTCTCTAGTGAGTTTACTATGAAATTCTCCAGAGGTTCCATGATGTGACATGGCAATCCACTGAATACAGAAAAGACATATATATGTATATATATTGTATATGGGTATATACACATACATATTTCTGTATATTCATATTAAGATACAGCTCTTTGACTTTTAAACCAGACAAAAATATCCTTAGAAATTTAGTAAAGAATCAATATATTTCATCAGTATATCTTTATCTATAAAATATAATTAATTTTTTAAAATTAAAATATAATAGATTTATAATTCTTTGAATTATGGTGGTGCTCTGGGTGTCCACTGAAGCCCTGGGGTTCCAGGAATTCAAACCAGATTCACAGGCAACACAGCTATATGCAAGTGTTTCACCTCTTGTGCTATCTCTCTGCCCCCAAATTTACCCTCAAGGTATACTATCTTTTCATACATAGTGAATTTGGCATAGTACTGTATTAATTTCCTGATAATCCTGTAGCAGGTTATATAAATATAATGACTTATAAACAATACAAATTTATCCTCTCACAGTTCTGGAAAACTGTCTGAAATAAAATTGTCAAAAGCATTATACACTTCTCCAGAGGCTATAGGGAAGAATCCATTATTTTTCTCTTTCATCTTCAAATTCCTGTCAGCATACCTTGGTTTGTGGCCACGTATCTGTGCCCCGTCTTCACTTTACTTTCTCTTCCAAGTTGTGTAGCTGAAAATTTCCACTGTATCTGAGGGGTTTTCTACCTTAAAACTCCCTCTTGTGGATCACTGAAGCAGTACTGTGGGGAAGGCTCTTGCATGCAGCCTAAGCGGTTTGATCCCTGGCAACCATCTATGGGTTCCCTGGAAGTCATTGTGCTCTGAACACTGAATGGGGAATAAACCCAAGTACTACTGGGATTAAAAACTCAAAGAAAAAATAAAATAAATAACTCCTTCCTCCACTCAGAACCCAAAATATAATTAAGTATAAAGTATTCTTAAAATTATTACTTTCAATTACATATTTGCATGGAAGTCATGTTCATTCTTTACCCAATTAAGTGATATTGATTGGTTCTGAATTTAGAACACACACATATCTCTTATTTTAAAAAAAAACTTTTGGGCCACGCTGGTGGTGCTCAGAGATCATACTGGTGGGGCTGAGGGAATGTTTGTGGTGCTGGGAATGGAACCTGGGTCTACCGTGTGGAGGGCAAGCACCCTACCAGCTATACTATCACTCCAATTCCTGGACATATATTTTTGAGAATCAAAATCATTGTTGCACAAGCCCATTTTCAACAAATTTGAGTAGAATGTTAGTAAGGTATAAAAATGGTTCTCCTACACTGCTGATGAATGTTAAACTAGCATGATGAGATTTGTGAGTCATCAGAAAACATTTGGCAAAGCCAAACAATAAAAAACTGGTGATATGCATATTTCCATGATTATGTTGATTATAATATCTATCTCAAGAAGGTACTTGGGTCATATATGAATGTGTAAGTATGTTCACTGACCAGGTTTTTAATTTTAGAAAAGAAAATATAACTCTGGTCAAAGATGACCAGTAACAGAGTTTAAATGATATTTCAAAAGTATAAATATGGTTTTGGGTTTATATTATAATACAGATTTATAATACATACAAATGTTGCATTCACATAATGACAATTTAAAGAGCCATCAAAATTAGTGACATAATGCCATATTTACAACATATAAAATGATACACGGCATCATCAAATTATAAGGTAATGATATGTATACAACGATGGTATTTTAGTATAAAATAATTAAAGAAGTTATTACCAAATATTAATATAGTTTGATCACTGGAATTTTACTCATTTCATTTATACTATTTAATTTCTGAAAAATTCTCTCTACTGAACTTACTTAAAATATTTTACAATAATAAAGTAATTTGTTACTTACATTTAAACTTTTCTTCTAAATATATTTTCCTTCTTAAAGTTCACACATTTCAGTGCCATTTAGCAAAATCTCATCTTTTGATAAAATGAAACCTATATAGAAATGTAAACAAATGAATTTCAAGAAAAATCTTACAACTGATGTAGGCAGTACACAGGGTCCTCAGGGAAGTAATGGAATTCCTTGGGAAGTAATAAAACCAATAGTCCCAAGGCTTCAAAAACCCCATCTTGTGGACATAGGAACTAAAGCCTGAAGAGACTTCACCTGACTCCGACATATCCAAAAAACCCTGACTCCCCACCCCACTTCCCCACCCCTCCAGAAAGTCACTCCAGCAGGAACAACCGCCAAAAAAAGGAATTTCAAAGGAGACCATTAACCAATCCCACCTCTAACCTCTTGGCAATCACCCTAGCAATCACCCTAGCAACAAACTCTTACCTAGGTAGAAAGCCCCACATGGGACAGCTTGGAGAAAACCCAATTAAAGCCAATTTGAACAAAGGAAGCTCATGTATATGCTTCCTGGGCACTTGTGCCCATGGGCCAGATGCAAGTGGTGCCAAAGCACACGTGTCACCTGCATCTCCTTTCCTAAGATGTTACTGGAGCTCTCTCTGTCTCTGGAGGAGCCCAGGTTCTCTCTTGAGTGCACCGCTCTCTCTCCCTTTCCTCAAAAAGCCTCCAAATAAAATGTGCTTTTATTTCACCACTCTTGTATTCCTGAAACTTTTTCCTGTGAAAAGAACAAGGGCCCAGAAGCCCTGGATAAGGTCTAGGATTGGTTTTCCTTTCCTACAAAGAGCAATTCCTCTCTCCAGTCTGAGTCTATGCCCTGCTGAGAAACTGGGGGTGTGGGGTGTGGATTAGGTTCCATGCTGAAAAGGACAAATGGACATCTGGTGAGGCTTGATGGCCATCTATTGGGGTTGGTAGGACCTGGGGTCCATGCTGGGTAGGGGCTCACTGCAGACTTTATTAGCTCTAGCCTTCCCAGCCAGTCCCAGGCTGGCAGAAGCTGATTAGAAGAAAGTGGCCATCTGTCTCTCCACTTCAAGCCTCATGGGGGCCCACCAACTTCATACTATCCAAGTATCAAAATACTCTGGACTGGGGCTGGAGAGATAGTACAGCAGGTAGGGTGTTTGCCTTGCACATGGCCGACCTGGGTTCAATTTCCAACATCCCGTATGGTCCCCTGAGCCCCGCCAGGAGTAATTTCTGAGTGCATAGCCAGGAGTAAACCCTGAACATAGCTGGGTGTAACCCAAAAAGAAAAAAAATACAACAATAACAACAACAATGAATACTCTGGATCATATAAATAAAAATACTAATACCAGTATCACTAGCTATATTTTAAATATGACTATTTAAATATTATTTTATCTTAAACATGACAATATTTTTTCATCATTTTCATTTTTTCAATATTTTTTATCACAACAAATGGTAATAAAATCTTTATTGAGTACATGAATGTACATGAACATTCATATTAACCAAAAGCAAGCTTTTAACATACTATATACTCTACAAGTCATTTAAAACCCATTATATGTGTGGGTGGCTGGGGAAATGAGACAGTAAATGAACTGCATCCACAAACTTAAATTATACATATAAATTACATAATTTAATTGTTTCTAGAATAGGCTCTCATCTTACTAAATGTCATGATAATTGAACTGTTATCCACAAAATAAATCTTGGCTTTTGTTTTGTTTATGTTTTCTTTGGGGTCCCATCTGATAATGCTCAGGGGTTCCTCTGGCTCTGCACACAAGAATCACTTCTGGCTGTGCTGGGGGGCCATATGGGGTGTCAGGAATCAAACTCAGCATGGAAGACAAACGCCTTACCTGTTATACCATCCCTCCAGGTTCCACAGAATGCATCTTTTGAAATTTATTTTGGTTTATATTTAACTCACAAAACAATGATCTTTTATATACTACTAGTACAGAGTATATTTTATAGCTCACACCCTAAAATTATGAAATTGCTCTTTTGCTATTATTAAAGGCTAACCACCAATTCTTCCAAAGCCAATAACTATTCACTTCCATTGGTATTTGCTTCCTCATGTGGAAAATGGATTAATCAAAAAATATGTCCTCTTAGAGGTTTATGGAGTACTTTATGTAGCTCTTCATAAAATGAATAATGGAAATTGTAGACTGTTCACTGGCAGAACATTTGCATTAATATTAAGGTGAGAGAACTAATACACAATTACACAATTCACTTAACAACACGGAAATGATATTTTTAATCTGTTTGCCTACTAAGTGCAAGGCATTTCAAATCAAGTTTCTACAACCATATCCTACCTTTTACAACTAACTCAATTTCATATCTTAAGTAATGGAAGTTTCTGCCTAATATTTATCAATAGAATCTAATTATTCTAATTTCTGATAGAAAACTAGAGTAGATGTTCTTTTATATCTCTGCTCATCACTGAGAAAACTCAACTCTCTTCTAATAAGAAGCTATTCATAAAAAAATAACAAACTGTTTAATTTTTTTCCTCAGTTCACACATTTCTTTAAAAAATACCCTAGAAGAACACTTATAGATGTCCTGGCAAAGGTGACAAACCTCTAGTCTCATGGAACCATGGCATGACAGGTAAGAGGGAAGGGGCAGAAAGGATCTAACCCATGCCTGGCAAAGAAAACAGAAAATCAAACGTTTAGGACTGGCTGAGGTTGGTAAAAATCCCTAAAAGGATGCACTAGTACATTGCTTATCAGAGAACTGCCTGACAATTTTTTCCCCTCATTTCTAATTTTACCGACTCCAGATACGAAAAATTTAAGTTGACAACATGCCAGTAAGCCATATCTCAGAACCCCAAATATCTCATTCTATTATACAAAAATCTGAAGAGATTAACAAGCACCCTAACAACTGTAGGAATTCTTCTTTCAATTATTGATGACTAAAAAGTCTTTCCAGCTTTACAATTACCAAAAGGTTTCAATATAAATTTAAAGTCACAAGTACTAGATGAAAAGATAATTGAAGGTGATGGTAGCCTTGGAGAGACTATTTATAATTTCAAAGATAAGATTATTCATGTATACTGAATTATCTTAAAAAAAAATTTAAAGCCATCTGGGAATGCCTTCAAACTGTGACCAAATATTGAGCAGACTGTTCTCTGTGGGATTCTGACTTCATTCAGGGCATATCTGAAAGTTCCGAGTTATTAATCACAAGTTGTGGATAAGAGTGAAGAAGCAATTCTTTTTTTTCTTAAATACTTCTTTCTAAAATTTTGAACTAACTCTATTCCTTCCTTCCTTTCTTAAAGTGAAAATACAAGAGAACAGTGAAGCTGATTACTAAATTTAGAACTTCTCACTTACTTTTCCCAAACCAATTTATTTCTGCATTTCCCTAGCAGTGTAAATCTGATGTTTACCACCATGGTTTATGTTACTGAAGAAACATCTTTAAAACCTAAAATAAAGTCATGTTCATCAACATATATGTAATGCTTAGTATACAACAAACTCCGTACAAGCAAGCATCCAGGGAAATAAAGCATCTTCCTTTGTGAGCTAAAATCTGATTTACATTTTAGCAACATTAAAAAAAAAGTCTGGGAAATTTTCAAAACTGCCAAAAGTATCAACTTCAAAACAAGTATAATTTTTTTTTAGGAAATGGTTCCACATGTCAACCCTATCAGAGAATTAACAAAAGAGTTAAACTCTTTTGTTTTATAGCATGCATAAAACAATCTCCCCTTATTCTCTAGTTCCAAATGCTTTCACATTTACACAGTCAAACAATTATTGAACATCTTCTACAAACTAGGCATCATGCCCCATGCCAAGGGCACTGCAGTAAGCAAGGCAGAGATGCAAATTACCTTCATGGAAACTAACAACAGGTCAGACTGAAGAGTTGGGAAAAATGTAAATAATCTGACGTCTCCCTCTTTCCAGCTACAAAGCCACTAACATCACCTTGTTTTATTATAATTTTTATAGTTGTTTCCATAGAGTATTATATTAACTAGTTATCCCCTAATGAGTCTGTTTGCATCTGTCTTTTTCTTCTAACAAGATAGAGAAACCTGAGGGCAGGAAACATACCTCTTAGAACCTCCATTAACATAGAGTTGCCTACAGGTTCACACTGACCTAGTAATTTCCTGGTAAAATGATTAAGAGTTCATTTACTTCTAGGTAAAAACAACAGCAAAAGGAATTTACGGCACCCTGGATTCTATGGAATGTTGGCAACTTCTCAGTAGAGCAGGGTACCTCTGTGGTGGCTGCATTGATTATATAGTATAATTGATAATCCACATGCATACCCACTGCTCCAGTTTTTCCAATATCTTCACATGCCCAAATTCCCATCTCTAAGCCTTAATGATCTGGGTAGTGATCTAATATGAGAACACTGTAGAATCCCATGTCTTTTACTTTAATTCTCCCCTGAAATTGACTTAATAAGGCACTGAATGTTCTGACCCGTTCAACTTTTGGGTGAAAATAAAACAAAAAATTTCAAAACTTTTTCTTAAAAATGTGCTCTTTGAGGCTGGAGAGAAAGAGAATGGGATAGAGAGATAGTATAGCCTGGGAGAGATTATACAGCCTATAGATCTTCTGTCCTGCCAATTGTGATTTTTGAGTGTCAAGACAGGAGTAAGCCCTGAGCAGCACTCAGTGTGGTCCAAAAACAAGAAACAATGAATGATGTTTTCTATGGCTAGAATTGTCTCTTCTTAATTCTCATTCTATTTGCTACCCATAAATCTACTGTAGCATTGTAGCACTGTCCTCCCATTGTTCTTTAATTTGCTCAAACAGGCCCAGTAACATCTCCATTGTGACACTTGTTACTGGTTTTTGGCATATTGAATATGTCACGGGTAGCATGCCAGGCTTTGCCGTGCGGGCGAGATACTCTCGGTAGCTTGCAGGGCTCTCTGAGAGGGGCAGAGAAATTGAACCCGGGTTGGCCATGTTGGCTGTTTGCAAGGCAAGCGCCCTACCCGCTGTGTTATCACTCTCTCACCCATAATTCTACAACAGGAAAAAATGATTTATTTTAAAATAACTGCCTTAAAAAGTAGAGTCGAGATGACATCTGTACTTCTATGTTCATTGCTGCACTGTTCACAATAGCCAAAATCTGGAAAAAAAACCCGAGTGCCCAAGAACAGATAACTGGTTAAAGAAACTTTGGTATATCTACACAATGGAGTACTATGCAGCTCTTAGAAAAGATGAAGTCATGAAATTTACATACAAGTGGTACTACATGGAAAGTATCATGCTAAGTGAAATGAGTCAGAAAGAGAGGAACAGACAGAAAAAGATTGCATTCATCTGGGGAATATAAAGCAACAAAATAGGAGACTAAAATCCAAGAATAGTCGAGATAAGTACCAGGAGGTTTACTCCATGGCTTGAAGGCCAGCCGCTGATGCTAGAGGAGAAGACAGCTCAGATAGAGAAGGAAACACCATGTAAAGGGTGTTGGGAGGATCATTCCATGATGGGAGATGCATGCTGAAAGTAGACTATAGACCTAACATGATTGCCACTCAATGTCTCTTTTGCAAACCTCAGCACCCAAAAGGAGAGAGAGAACAAAAGGAAATGCCCTGCCACAGAGGCGGGATGGGATGGGGAGGATGAAGGGGGTAGGAAGGATACTGGGATCATTGGTGGTGGAGAATGGGCACTGGTGGAGGGATGGGTACTTGATCATTGTATAACTAAGACCCAAGCACAAAAATTTGTAAGTCTACAACTATACCTCATGGTGTTTCACTAATAAAATTTTTAAAAAAATAAAATAATTGCCTTGGTACTTAAATACAATAGCCAATATATAAAAATAACTCAAGCACCAAACTATGGATGTATGGAACAAGAAATCATGATAAAATTACTTGATAGAATATTATGCAGCCCTAAGAAAGGATACAAATGCAATTTGCTGACATGGGGGAACTAGAGGATATCATGCTGAATGAAGTCAATGAGAAAGAAAGGAAGGGAGACATCACAATCTTTCTTATATGTAGAACTTGCAGATATATAACAAAAGTCCAAAGTTAACAGAATGAGAGTGTTGACCCACAGTACTGAGTTAGGAAGGGGGGAGTTGTAAAGAAGGGCTCTTGAAAATCGGGGAGGGAAATAAATTCTGTGGTGTGTTCTCTGATGGGTGTAATGTTAAAATTATGTACACATAAAACCATCATCAATGGTCTTACAAAGCAGAGTATGCCTCAATCAATATTTTAAAATTTTAAATAACTAGATTTATGTTTTCTGGATTACAGAGTCCCTTTATGGTTTGGAAAAAAATCATAAAATACTGCCAACAGAGCAGTGAACTGAGACTGCAGAAACCAGAGGCTAGACTGGGGGAGAAATGGCCTCAGAACAGTGGTGGAGGGTTCCTGACACTCTGGAGGTTTCTGTGGTGAGCCAGCACTGTCCAGTATGAAACAATGATATGAAAACTGCTGTTATTGTTACCCCACATAAAGTAAAATTTTAAAAACTTCTTATTCAGGAAGGATCTAAAGTGAATTACAAATAGAACTTTCACATGACCTTATGATTGTATTTCTGGGATTCCATCCCAAGAACACAAAAACATGAATTTGAAAAGACACACACAAACCTATGTTTATTGTAGCACTATTTACAATAGACAAGATCTGGAAATTGCCCACGTGCCCAACACTGATGAGTAGATAAGAAATTGCAACATATAGACATAATGGAATACCAGTCAGCTCTATTAAAAGATAAAATGTTGTGGTTTGCTGAATGGAATTGGCAGGTACTGAGTGAGGTCCTGAGTGAAGTGGTTAAAAAGGAAAAGAAATACTGGATGATCTTGCTCATATGCTGAATATAAAAAAAAATTGGATAATCCCAGACAATCCATAATCATAACAAATCCTGAAACGTGATCAATAGAACTGGGAACTGAGAGGAAGAAACAAAAAACAATGGATAATGGTGGAAGGATTTGTGTATTACTTTGTAACCATAAAATAACTTCAATATTACTGTAAACACTAATACTACAATTAAAATTTTTATATAACAAACTTAGCAAATTACATCTGCCTGGGACAAAAGATCTCAGTAAATTCAAAATATTATCAAATTGCTACTTTTTCTCTTATATTTGCTTTGCCTAGTCAATTAGATCTTAATAATATGAAAACAATGAAATGTGATTGGGTAACTTCAAGAATACTGATCAAAATAAAATTTGAATAAAAGAGGAAATATATCAAGTAAAATCTGAAGTACTTAAATGAGTATATAAAAAAATATTCCACAACACTTGATTATCAGGAAAGTACAAACAAAAATCTTAATTATATCCTACTCTTATGCCTGTCAGGCTGGCTATTATTGAAAAAACAAGACATAAGTGCTGTTGAAGGTGTGGAAAAACAAACTTCTGTGTACTTCTGGTAGGAGTGTGAACTGATAAAATAGTCGTTATATAAAACATCATGGAGGTTCCCTAAAAAATTTAAAAAGCAAATTACTCTTCTGATTTGGCTATTAGACTACTGGATTTTCTGAAGAAATGAAAACACTAACTCAAAATGATAGCCACTCCTCACTTTGATTGCAGATTTATTTGCAATACATGAAACTAACCTAAGTGGTCATCAATAGATGACAGGATAAAAAAAAATGTGCACATACACACCCTCCCTGCCACTCTTTCTCTCTGTCTCTCACATACAAATATTAATCACTAAAAAAATAAAAACTTCTTATGTGTGACAACCTTGAGAGCATATGTTACATGAAATAGACATAAAAATAACACATGATCTCACATTTATGTTAAATCTGAAAACAAATGATAACCTAAAACTTACAGATATAGATAACAATTTGGTGGTTAGCAGAGAAAGGCAATGTGAAGTGGGAGAAATAGGTAAAGAGACTGAAAGGGAGAGATCTTGGGGAAGGAAGTTGGGTCCACTGGTGATGGGCATGGTGTTGGATTATGAGCACAGAAACTATTTTTAGCAGTATTGTAAACTACATTCTTTTTTTTTTTCTTTTTGGGTCATTGCACAAGGGTTACTACTGGCTCATGCACTTAGGAATTACTCCTGGCAGGCTTGGGGGACTATATGGGATGCTGGGAATCGAACCTGGGCTGGCCCCATGCAAGGCAAACACCCTATCTGCTGTGCTATCGCTCCAGCCCCAAGTAAACTACAGACTCTTAATAAAACCTCTTTAAAAAAAAAGGAATAGGTTACAGGAGGCAGTAGTTAGGGAACATCCAGTTGTAAAATAAATCAGTCAAGTGGAGGTTATTGACAGCATGGCTAATGCTATACTGCATATTTTAAAGTTGCCGAGCGTATCCTAAATATTCTCTTCACAAGAAAAGAGTAAGAACTATGTGATGATGTTAACTGTTGCAATCGTTTTTGCAATATGTGCAATTACAATATCATACTGTTCTCTTGAAAGTGCTATGTCTGTTATATCTCAATTTTTTAAAATTGATAAAATTGGAGGTGATAAGTACAAATGCTGCTACTTCAGGGAAAGCACGAGTGGCAAAGAACCTGCGTCATATGCAAGGAATACTTGAGGGTTTCATAAGAGAAAGCAGAAATTGGGAATAAAAATGCTAGATGTCATTCCAAAATCCCCAGGTAATCTGTGGGAGGGATTTAAAAAGGCAGAAATTTGGGCATGTATCTGATTACTTGGATAAAAATTAAGCCTCAAGTGTTCAAGAGATAAAAGACTATCATTGCAAGGTAACCAACAATCTTTTCTGGCCTGAATATTTCTTTGTCCTATTTGTTTTCCAACCAAAGTGCCCAAGTTACAGCTGATTAGTATAAGAGCAGTGCTGATGCAATTCAATGAAAAAAATTAAAAAAAATTTGCTTTAAAGTGAAATTAAAGATGATAAAGAACCAGTGCAGCATTTCCACAGTTGAAAAGTACGAAAAGTTTTATAATCTCCTAGAAAGCTTTCAACTACCTTATCTCAATCCTTAATTAAACCAGTTTATCTCGAGAATCAGCATATAATTCATGTACTGTTCAGGTTCATTTTACGTAATTATTAGTACGACAACATTGTCCCCCACACTAATTTTCACAACAAATACACAGAACTTCTGCTATGACATGAGACCAAGTAGATTTACAGAAGCTTTTATGAAAATTCCCAGCATGGCAAATTCCTGAGAGCAGATGAATTTCAAGAGGTAAGAGTGATAGGACAGCAGATTGGGCACTTCCCTTGCACAGAACAGACCCAGATTCAACACCCAGCACCAATATGGTCTCCCAGGGATCACTAGGAATAAAAACTGAGCACAGAGCCAGGAGGAAACCCTGAACACCAATGTGTGTGCCCCCGATCCAACAAGAGATTAACTCCAAAGTCCAAGTACAGCCCAGCTTTAAGGGCACTACCTAGCTTTCCCCTTCTTATACATCCATTATTACCTTATCACATAGCACAAAAAATGCCTCTAAGTTAGGAAAACCTGTAATTTCCATTTCCTATACTCCCTGTTCCAAGTATTTTTCTAAGTTTACAGAGTTCTAGGAAAGAAAACACGGTTAGGATTCGAATTCATTTGAAAGTTGAGGAGTCTGGCAAAGTGGCAGAGGACATGCCACCACATTCAAGGCCTATTTCCTGGGTGACTCCTGAGCACTGCACTGCCAGGCCTGCCCCTGAGTACACCCCCATCTCACGACCAGGTGTTATTAAAAATGCAGTTGTGTCCAGAGAAATATCTCAGTGGCTTAGAAAACCAGACAGGCAAGAGTAGGGCCCCAATCCTCAATCCCCAGTACACGTTTCCAAGGTGATCTGAACAGCTCTGCTCTTTGAGGCTGGCAGCTCTGTTACCTGTAATCACCAGCACCACAATTTTCAACTGCACCACAGCCTACTTTGTGTAGATACAATAAGAAAGTGTAATCTATTGCAAGCACCTCATTTAAAAACTGCGTAAACGCTCTGGCCAGGAACATGGCCACTGTTGAACACTATAATTGGGATGTTCATGAGTGTCATAGCCAGGTATGTGTATCAACCCCCTTCACAGTGACATCAACAAACAATGAATGGAAAAGAAAGGGGGTAAGAATAAATACAATTCATTTAAAAATACATTTAGATGGAAATGAAGCAAGTCTTCTCCATACCTTTTTCTTGTGCTTTCTCTAAGCAATAGAAAAGCAGGTAACACACTTGCCTTGCCAATCTAAGGTAACATCAGTTCAATTTCTAGCAGAAAATATGCTTCCCCAAGTACCTCCAGGGGTGATTCTTGAGCGGAGAATGAGGAATAAGTCCTGAGCATAATTAGGTGTAGCCTAAAATGCCTCCCCACCAACAACAAAAAATAAATGATCTGTTAGTCAAGTCACTCAACTTCTGACTCAGTTTATATACTTATATACTCAATATTTTTTTATTTAAATTGGTGAAAAATATTGAAGACAGAACCTGGATATTTAATAAAAGTTCACTATTATTGTGTCAAACATATAGAAGCATATAAAATGTTTTTGGCAGTGAAGAGATCATCTGCTTATAATTCTAAAATTAGAAATATCTAAGATATAGATTATGAGTTAGAATGCTTTAATAAACTGGATTTGAGAAGGGTTTCTTTTTCCAGTGTAAAATATGAAGGTTGAGGGAAATAAAGAAGGGAAATTTGGGAGTTTTCATAATCTTGAAACCAAGGTGAGCCACAGACACAGTCGGAGATTAATTAACCAAATGGAGCAGAGACTGCTTTCCCGTGCTAGAGAGAGCATGTCGAGCAAGCCACAGGCAGAGGAAGTGAAGAATAAATGGGGACAGAGCAACAAGCAGATGGGTTAGGTCCACCTTGGGCGAAGGTTGGAGATGGAATTGGATAGGGATTCAGTTATGTAAGAAGCAAAGATGTGATGTGGAGGGAAACCCCTGGCTTTAATGAACATGCCAGTTCTGGATTTTGAATCTTGTAAATCTCTCAGTGTCACATAAGCAAATGTTTAAGGGATCCACCTCAACTTTTTCCTGATCCTCATAGAACAATAGAGTAATCTTGGATTGGTGATTAATTATTATTATAATTATTCTTTGGGAAACTTTTTTTTTTTTGGTGTGGAGCAATAGCACAGCAGGTAGGGCGTTTGCCTTGCACATGGTTGACCCAGGTTCTATTCCTCCACCCCTCTCTGAGAGCCCGGCAAGCTACTGAGAGTATCTTGATGCACAAAAGCCTGGCTACTCGTGACATATTCAATATGCCAAACACAGTAACAACAAGTCTCACAATGGAGATGATATTGTTGCCCACTCGAGCAAATCAATGAACAACGGGACAACAGTGCTACAGTGCTACACTGTCAATTGAGTCACATCTAACAATGCTCAGGACTTATTCCTGGCTCTGTACTCAGGGATCACTCCTAAGAGGGTTTGCAGGACCATAGAGGATGGCAGGGATAGAACACAGGTCAGCTACAAAGTGAGGCAAGCACCCTACCCTCTGTGCTACTACTCCAACCCCCATCATTGGGGAACATTTATAGGTGACCTTGGCTTCTGGCAATTCTCAGCTTGAAATTGAGTTGATGGCCCATGTTTTGAGCAAAGGGTAGAAGATAACTAAAAAGTAAGCGGGGTAGATGGTAATCAAGGGTATGTTGGTCTATTCAATCCAACTTCAGCCATGAAAATCTATAAGTGTCCTCCATTGCTTTGAGATACTCTGGGATATTCACGAGTTTGAACTGCAAATTCCCTTATCATAAAAAAAAAAACTTTTTGTCATTTTTTGGCTTTTTTATTGTTATTTTGTTTGCTGGGTCACATTTTCAAGGTAGACTTTGCCACTGAACTATCCTCAGGACCCTGAACTGTGCATTTAAGCAGTTACAAAAGTGGAAACGCTAATATCCAAAATAAATTTGGTCTGACAACTCCATTCTTCTGAATGTTGACATATGACTGTCTCAAGGTCTGCATTACACCTATAATGAGCAAAGTGACCCTGTGGTGTCAGTGACTAGGTCTCATTACCAAAGAGCTTCATAATATGAAGATCATCTTTTCTGCCAAACCTGCATATGTAAATCAGTGATCACAAAAGATGTCTAACTTTGGGGAAGTTGAGGATCTTTAATAAAAATGCTCTGAACTTATTCGTCTATTTTTATCATATGTTACAGCCAAGCTGCTCTAATTTGACTTGTTTAATGGTGAAGTGAGTGCTAGAGGTCCTAAAGTATTACCACCACATTAAAACAAGAAGTTGATGATACTGAATTAGATTTCACCAAGTCAGATAAATGTTCCATAGCATGAGACAATCAAGTCAGTGTTACTCATTATAGTCATTTACATGTCATATCTAGGACCCTTTCAGTTAAGTACCCAAGATGGGGGTGGGAGGACCTCTCAAATCGTGTTTAGAGTGTCAAGGTCTCTTCTGACAGTACTTGACCAACCCCACCAGACAGCTGAAGACTCACCCGGCTGGCAAGTTGGTGCTGCTCAGGCCCAGCAGTGCTGTGGGTTACCAGGCATATCCCCATGGGCCTATAGGTGCTCAGGGAGCCATGTGGTGCTGAGAAGTAAACTTGGATGTAAGGCATGTGCTCCTGACCACTGAACTATCTGCATGTCCCCTCAGAAACTTTTTAGTAGTAAAAATCTCAAAACAACCCTGAGTTACAGTGTTATCATTACTTCTATTAACGTGTGCATCTCCATCATGTAAATCAACAAATGATATTACGAGTCAGATATATATATAGATATATATGTGCATAGATATGTATATATATGTATTCCATTTAACTCTATTCTCTTTCAAGATCAGTTAAAACAGCAGGACAAAATGATAAGTATAAATAAATTAAACTTCATTTAATTAATTCAAGATTATCATTAAATATTAACAAACATAAAGGTGTTATTGCTGAAAATATATCAAGAGATAACACTCTGAATGTGTGAAGATATTTCTTCCATAACAAAACATTATATTTTTTGTAAATGTATCTTGGTTTTATTTATAATATTTTCTGATATATAAAAAATCATTTTTTAATCCTTTAGTAATATTGAACATTTATTTCTTGTAAGAAAACAGTAAATTCAAAATCACAACTTTTGAGGGACTGGAGAGACAGTACTGTAGGTTATCCCTTGCCTTGCATGTGATCGACCCAGTTTCAATTCCTGACACCTCATATGGTCCCCAGAACCCCACCAGGAGTGATCCCTGATTGCAGAGTGAGCAGAAAGCCCTAAGAACCACCCAGTGTGACTCAAAATAACAAAAAAAAAAAACAATTGAACACTAATATCAATGAATATCAACCACAAAAATTAAGAAGACTGGTGAATCTCAGTCTTAACAAGAATTTAGAACACTGGAGACCCTTATCATCACTTCAAATTGATACAACCACTTACCAAAATTGGCAGAACCATTTTGGAAATGAGCTGGGTATTATCTCTGAAAAGCTCAGATATTATACAGTACAAACTCATTTCTATGAATACAGGTGGCAGCCTAGATGATAAAAGAAAACAAAAACTACTACAGAAACTACTATCTGACTAACCAAATTAGAAATATGAGAGAAACAGAAGACAAATTGTTTAATAGTTATAAATTGTTATTAGTACAATTCTGAAAATACATTAATGGTGTATATCACTAAGAACGAATCTTCAAAGTATGTAGCACTGTAGCATTGTCCTCCTGTTGTTCATCCATTTGCTCGAGCAGGCACCAGTAACGTCTCCATTGTGAGACTTGTTATTACTGTTTTTTGGCATATCGAATACACAACAGGGAGCTTGCCAGGCTCTGTCGTGTGGACGGGATACTCTTGGTAGCTTGCAGAGCTCTCTGAGAGGAATGGAGGAATCAAACCAAGGAGGAATCAAACCCGGGTCAGCCGCATGCAAGGCAAATGCCCTACCTGCTGTGCTATCACTGTAGCCCCTTCAAAGTATATGATATAAATTTTAAAAGAAAGCTTCAGAAGACTACAAATACTTTGCTGATATTTTGATAAAGTTCACAAGCTAATTTAAGCAAAAAAATAGAAAAGAAAAAAATTAACACTGAGGCACAATTCAAATAATGGTAAAAGAGTAAAGAACCGTGAGAAAATTATAGTTTAATCCCAGAGCGTAGTTTATTATGGATGAAAGGGGTTTATTTCGGAAAGCTAAAAGCAAACTGAGCATTTCATGACTTATAATAAAGATCTCCTATCTGAAGATAAATGGCTTGTTATGCTATTTACTGAATCATTATGATTTCACCTTTAAAGAACATCAAAAATTTATAATATTTTGAAAAGCATCACATTAAACATAAACACATTTTCTGAAAATTTGTATTTTCTACCTGAAAAACAATCTTACTTCTATTAAATTAAGAATTCTGGTTTCTAGTTCTGATAAACATAGGTATGTGACCTTGAATTTATATTTGATCATGCAAGGGATACTTTAGAAAAATTCCAGTCTACCTTAATTCAATTCTCAAAAACAAGCTTCCCTACAAAAAGCTAACCAAGTGAAAAAGTTTCTTCGTGTGCCTTTTTTTATGTGCCTTTTTTACTATATCAAAGTGTTAATTTCCTTTTTCTTCCTGAGTTTTGCCACCCTAGGATTTAAATTTGTCAGCAGCCACATTATCTGGCTTTTCCCTCTGGGAGTTGAGCAAAACCAGATGGAGATTTTTTTCTCATATACTTCAAGCTAATATTTGACTTTAAAATCAAAGTACCTTGTAGCATTGTACAATCAAAATTATATTGGAGTGTATACTCTCAGTCTAGGTTTCAATGTTTACTAGTTAAATAGCTATAGTTAAGACATTTAATTTCTCTATGACACCATTATTTATCTACAATAAGGAATAAGAAAAGGACTAAAGCTCCTTGGGGCCAAGTTCTTTTCCAGTATGATATAATTCTACATAATGTAAGTTTACTCTTGGGAACTACTTTTACCTCATATTCAGCTATTAATCAAAAGTGTTAAACATCTTCTAGAATTCAGTTATCAAAATCACTTCCATTAGGAGTATATTGATTTTGAAAAGCTCAAAGGCAAATGGACACATACAATGAATGACCTAATTCATTTGTCAGTCTAATATATAATATTATGGCAGGTGTTACTTTAGCCCCTATAAAAGTAACAACCCTCACAGAGATTAGAATCCAAATGGCAACCAAATAAGCAACTAATGTGATCATTTCAATGTGGAGAATAAAAATACTCCATAACTTTGATATTTTATTCCATAATCTCACCAATAGGACCTTAGAGCATCTGACTTGTCCATTACTTGTCCATCAACTTTAGTAAGGTACAATTATTCCCAGGATAATTATGCTAAAAATTTTGAGGATTCTTTGTTGCATAAGAAATAAAATCAAACAATTCCATTTATATATGAAAGTTTCTCTATGATATATATCTTGTCACACTATGTTCTAGCTGCCACAAATTACTCACTACTATCAAAACATGTTTAGCCTTTCCTTCCCTTTATTAACCTATAATCTGGAATCTGGCCATGAAACATTCTTTCAAAATTCAATTCAATCTTCTCAGACCACAATTAGCTGAAATTAAAAGTAAATCACACACACAAACTGAAAACTAAATCAAACACCTGGATTAAACAGCTCACTGTTGGACAACGAGTGGCTTAGAAAGGAAATCAAAGAGGAAATCAAAAGATTCCTGGAAATGAATGAAAATAAGGACACGAGTTACCAAAACATATGGGACACAGCAAAAGCTGTGTTAAGAAGAAAGTTTATAGCTCTACAAGCATTCCTCAGAAAAGAGTAGCAAGCCAAAATAAGTAACCTAACCTCACAGTTTAAGAGCTTGGAGAATGACAAACAAGAGAATGGAAAATTTGACTCAAGTAGGTCATCAGAGACCTTAAAAGCAATACTATTAAACTGGAACTTCATCTTATAGGTCATGGTAGGTTTCACTCCAGATGATTTCATTTCAAAATTTACATAAATACTAATTTTTTTGGTATAGGGGTCACACTTAGCAGTACTCCAAGATTACTCCTGGCCCTGCCCTAAGGGATCACTCCTTGTGGACTCAAGGGACCATGTGGGATGCTGGGAATAGAATCAGGGTAGGGTAGATACAAAGTAAATGCCCGACCTAATGCACTACTGCTCTGGCTCAAAATAAAAACATTTTAAATAATTTATGTAATTTCATAAGAGTTGGAAAGAGAGTGAAAGGGATCACAGAATCAAGTATACAGAGATTCCTGAAGTCACAGAGGAGAAGACGGTGAAATTATATAAAGTGAATTGGGGATTTCAGTACTACTAGTAGAAAGTTATTTTTAAAAAAGGGTTGGTAAAGTTTGGCATGTATATATAAGGAATTAAAACTGGAAGCTGGCCAATAATTCAATCATTTTAAGAGTGCCTCACAGGTTCACATTTTGGGATTGAGTGACTAGGAGAAACATGCACATAAGATGAAAAATAAAATCATAAAAGAAAATTAGCATAAAAAATCTAGATAATGCAAGTGTGTTACAGAAAAATAAGAGAATGAACACAGGTCAAAAGATATAAGTTCTTCAATCCTTAGTAACTAATGAACAAGGTGTCAGAGAGAAGAGACTGAAATGGATGGTATGATGGTAACTAGAGACAGTGGCTGTTATTCATCTCTCAATCTGCTCACTGTGGAGGGAGGACACTGGTGTAAAAATCACCATGATTTAGTTGAATCTATTTAACTTTGGAAAGAGTTTTATTATATTTGAATACAACTGCCACCAGATGTTCTACAAAACCATAACTCTTTAATCACAGTAATAAAATCACTCCACAAAATGTAATTTTGGAGAACTGAAAGCTGCCCAATTTCTTTATTCCTTCTTTCACTTCCCTCTCCACAAACATGAAATTATTAAATTGCACCCAAAAAATGAGGGCATAGCAGGTCAAATGTATATGAGGGAACCAATAAAGTTCAGGAACATTTGATTATATGCATAGCTAGGAGAGAAGGACCCAAAACCAAATAGATGCACACTTGGTTTCAAAAGCACTTTTAAATTTTATCATTTTAACTCAATGATTTAAGTAAGAGGCAGAGGAAAAAAGGCACACGGATCCTGGGGCTGAGATCTCCAAGCCTGCTCGGATCGGGGCTGAGCATCCTCCACCCAGATCCTCCAAATTTCAGTAGGCGGGGGTCACACCCACCAACTGGCCCCCTGGCGCCGTGTAATCCCATCAACGGCCAAAACTCAGAGACTATAAAACCCAGCTCCTGGAAGCGCGCGGCCACATTTGCGGCATTTGCGGCCGCGCAACATCTTATCATCTCATTCCTACTTTGGACAAACTGGCAGGCTATCAAATGTAACCTACCCACACGGCAGAGTCTGGCAAACTCCCCGTGGTATACCCAATATTCCAAATACTAGTAACAATGAAGGGGCCCATTCTCCTAACTCTGAAAGAGCCTTGAATATGGCACTTTTTAAAACAATCTCAGGGCTAGAACGAAGGAGACGTTACTGGGGCCTGCTCGAGGCAACCGACGAAAAACAGGATGGTTGTGATTTGTGATTTTGTGATTTAAGTAAGACTCAGTGGGCTAAAGGAAAGTGGCTAGGTGATCAGCAAATAAATTTAAAATATGCAAGATGACTTGGGTAATCAGAGGAAACTCAGAAACCTAGAGAAAGATTTTTAGAACTAAGCAAGTTTGGAAAATTCCCAGGTAAATGATCTGGAAATCAAACAAACATGACCATATTAGGAATTAAAGTTAAGGAATTAAAACTGGATCTGGGCCAGAATTTCACTCATTTTAAGGATACCTCATAAATTTACATTTCGGGTTTGAGAGGAATTAATGAATATGTTGTTTCAAATGCTTATCTTTAATGTTTTTTCTTTTATGAAATAAGTCAGTTCATAAGTATAATTGTCTGTGACTTGCAGCAAATCCATAAAAATATAAGTACCTGACTGGAGAAAGGAAGCTAAAGTCTAAAGTCTTTGAAACTTGGTCATCACATAGAGTAACAGCTGAAAGACTTGCTAAACTGATGATTTCTAGATCCCACCTTAAGAGCTTTAGACTCAGTAATTCTCAATAGGGCTCAACCATTTGCATTTCTAAACAAGTTCTTAGTTGATATGATTCTGTGGTCCTCCAAAGGACCACACTTAGAGAATCAATTCTACTAGTTATCATCGATTCTTATCTCTAAAAGTCCCCTACAACCACCAGATAATGCTTTTAAAAAGTTCTGAACTGAAACTACCTTAGAGATGGAGATTGCAGAACTTGTAATGAAGCCTTAGTTTGATATTTTTAAATTCCCTGGATGATTCTAATGTCTACAGAAGGTTGAGAATTATTGACACATTTAGATGTAAAGCTAAATGTTGACAAATTAGCAAACTAAATCTTTTTTTTTTCATTCAGTGAGCTATCATTCTAAAGGGAAGCTGACTTATCTCTTTGAACATATGGGTTTAAATTCTTCATGAATCTAGCTGAACCAACACACTTTACTGACAGATCTTGTTCAGCGCTCTATTTATGCCAATAAAGTATTTATATAACATGAACTGTAATTTAAAAACCATAATAACAGGTTCCATTTATCTTTATAAAACATAGAATAAAACTCTAACAGTGGAAGAAGGACATCACGCTTCCAGGACTTAGAAGAAAAACAATTTTTCCAAAATAAAGATAAAGCAGCCAAGAGAAAAATCCAATAAAGTTGCTGCAGAATGACAATACTCTAGAACAGATGGACTGGTTCATTTTATTAAGAATATCAACTGACTGAAACACTGACAAGGAATTCTAGGGCAATGTTAGAAATAAGGACTAGTGCAGGTCCCCCACAACTAGACAAGTAAAATAGTTGAATCGGGGCTAACAGTTTCATCTCCTTTTCAGTTTTCAGAATTACTGAATAAGACGTTGATTAACAATAGCTGATTAACAAATTATGTTCCTATGAATTTGTTTTTTTCATCAGTATCTTTTTATATGGTAAATCAAATATTGACTAAGAACCAATATTTAACAAATGTTTATTAAGAGACTCTTAGCTAAGCAGAATTCTGGGGGGAAAGAAAGAATAACAGGTTGATCTGCTTTACAAATGGTAGTTGAAAGTAACACTTAAAAGAAAAAAGACCAGTAATGTGAAAAGTATTGGGAGTAGAGAAGAAGAAAATTTCCAGCAAAGTACTTTATAAGATATTGGTTAATGACTATGTGATGTGAATTACCCCCATTTAATTATAGAATTGTTAATAATTGAATGCCTACAGAAATTAGTTTATATCTAATAAAAAATAAATTGGACGTTTATTTCAATTTAAGATACTGAATACTAAAAAGTGGTAAAGGGCCAGAGAGACAGTACAGTGAGTAGGGTATCTGCCTTTCATGCAGCCAACTCGGGTTCAATACTTAGCATTGCATACGGGACCCCGATTACTATTAGGAATGATCCCTGAGCACAAATAAGGAATATAGATAGTACAGGAATAAGTCATGAGAACACCAGGTGAGAACCCAAAAGAAAAATAATATAACAAAAAATAGAATAAAATACATTTTTAAAAATTTGGCAAGTTTTTAACCCAAGTTTTTCCTATCTTTAATAAACAAGTTCATAACCATAACTATAATACTTTTACAAGTTTTTGTTGAGAATTTTCACTAAGTTTATGTCTAAATGCAAAAAAAAAATCAGTTTTATTTGGGAAGAGAATCTAAGGGATTTCAAACAAAATGAAAACACTAGAACTATAAGAATAACAATATGTGGGGGAAACAAAGACATTTCACTGGTAAAAATGCATCTGAAACTACAATGACAACATGAACTTAATAAAAGGACACTTATAGATAGTTCATTCAGTTTGATAGGTTTCCATCTTCTTTTATGCTTTTGCTAGTACACATGAATCAAACATGCTAAACCAACATCTATCAGAGGCAGAAAGGCTTAATCAACTTGCTATTTCTCTTTAAAAATGAAAGTCAATGGTGATCTGGACACTGTAGGGATTAAAGTACTTGCCTTGCAGCTGACCTTATTTTGATCTCCAACAGGATCTATGGTCTCCTGCCACCACTAAGATTGATCCAAGAGCACAACCAGGAATAAGTCCTGGCCTACCTGTGACCTACCTGTCATCTCAAATTAAAGAAACTAATATGCATGCTGACATTTTATAGGTCAGTTGACTTTTCTCACTCTTTAAAGGTATGTTGATTTATCTATGTCTATTTAAATATTTAGAGTTAAGTTTTTAATCCATAAGTCTGAATTGCCAAACATTCTCATTTCAAAGGCAATGAAATGAGAATTTCAGCAGCGATATCTGATAGAATGATTTAACGGTTTCACTCAAAACCTGTGCCACTGAAGTCTGTAGTTGGACCTTGCAAAGGGTGTGCTATACTCGTATGATTGTGTCCTCTAAATTGTGCCTTTATTGCAGGCCTTATCCATGTTTGTTCTTTATTTTAAAAGAATGTGCTCATTTATCCTCTCAAATAAATTACTCAATGGGAAACAGGCAGCTGAAGTTTCTCTTGCAGCTGACAGATCCTTCTTGGAAAGAAGGGGCTAATTTTCCCAGAGCAAGCAGATGGTCACCCCCAGCAGGTTCCACAGAGACTCACCTCTGTCACACAAAATTTCTCTGATAAGTAGTAAGAGGCAAGTGGAAAGCAGAGGGCAAGCCAAACACAAACTATTTCTGTACATGGTTCCTTCTACTATCAAAATATTCTATATTTTAAAAGAGTTTATTAAAGGAGGTATTAGTAAAAGTCATGGTATTATCTAAAATAGATTCACGAAGATTCTTTATTACAATCAGCACTATACAATAAAGTATCTTCACCCTAAAACTATGGTGCTATTTCAGAAGAAATATTTCATTTTTTTTGTATTTCCCCAATATGAGATATTAAGAAACAAGAGAAAAGAATTAAAGAAAAATAAGGAAAATGACACTTTAAGAATTTCTAAGTAACTACCTTTTAAGACTGGTATGAAATGAAAGAAGTTCAAAACAAGAAGATACATCTTAATGGCAAGCAGACATACATTTTTTCAGAGCTATATGTTATTGAATACATACATTATATGCTTATTTTATCTCCATTTCTTTCAACATTTTAGGGTCAATCAAATACCAGGCTAGTGTACCACTCAGAACAGACATTGGTTGAAGTATCAGCTTCACCCATGTACATCTGTAGTCTAGGAACTTATTCTATAAAGCATGATATTCTTTCTGCACCGGCCTACAGTTAAGTGATTAGCAATTAAAATATGTAATTACTATTGGGATTAGCATTATTATTATTACCAAGATATGCTGTAAATACAAGCCCTCTGTTCCAGTTGAAAGATGAAAAAAATCCAGAATCAGCTACAAAGTAGGAATATGGTGGATTCTATATCTACGGAATATTGCTGTTAAAGCAGGAAAGATAAAGAATGGCAGAAAAATGAGTGTAATCCCAGAATCTTGTCAGATCTTAAACCTAAAACACTCAAGAGAAAGTTTTAATTTGTTTAAAGCTCTTTCTTTCGAGAACAAAATCTGTAGAACAGTGCTCTAATAATCCCTCTCATCATGTTTTTTTTTTAATAGCTGTTATTCCTTTTCAACATTTCAGGTGCTGTGGTTATTATTTGTTTTCTGTTTCCTCCCACCAAAATGTAAACTCCACAAGAGAATGCCTTTTGTTTTTTTGTTTTGTTTTGTTTTGTTTTTCCTTTTTCTTGCATGGTACTGAATACAAAGCAAGAGAATAGCACCTGGCATGTACGAGTCATACAATAAATCATTGTTAGTTGAATAAATGGAAGAATGAATTTGTGATTCCTCTCATTTATTCAATCATGAGCATCTTTAGGATCTAAAATGAATTTTTTAAATGGCCAAATGACCCAAGTATAAATGAATGCATTTTTAATTTTAATTTTTAACTTACAGACATCTGATATATAAACTGATTCTCACTGCAGAATAGTCTTTAGGGCAGACTTTTCATTCAAACATTCAAGTAAATGGAAATATCTGTTTGCAGAGTGGGGAGAGAATGTTTGGGCTACACCAGCTATGATCAGTTTCCTCCTCTCTCTGTGTTTAGGGATTACTCCTAGCGATGCTCAAGGGATCATATGCCGGGCCAGAGATTAAAATGGTGTTGATCCCAAGCAAGGCAAGTACTTTAAGCCTCATATTTTCTCTCCATTAACCATGATCTAGATTTAAAAGATTAAAAAATATTTTTAAGCCCAAACAATCTAGATGCAACTGCCCAGATATTCCCTTTAATGAAAAACTCACTGAATATTCCAACCAAATTAACAGGTACAATTTTTGTCCTTGCTGGTAAAGATTTCCCTCTGCTGAGTCCTTTACTAACTGCATGTGCCATGTTTAGAAATATTTTCCCATATGCTACAGACTTCTTGAACTGCCAAACCATGCCTGAGACTTCAAAGAAAGAAATGGTGCAATGGACACCATCATACAGTATATTAAAACTTGATTCATGTACATATTGATAATTTCACCATAGCACTGTCCTCCTTATTGTTCATCGATTTGCTCGAGAGGGCCCAGTAATGTCTCTATTGTGAGACTTGTTGCTACTGTGTTATATTGCCAGGCTTTGCCATACGGGTGAGATGCTCTCGATAGCTTGCTAGGCTCCCTGAGAGGGGTGGAGGAATCGAACCCAGCTCGGCCATGCCAGCTGCATGCAAGGCAAACGCCCTACCACTGTGCTAGTGCTCCAGCCCAATAATTTAACAATCTCTATAAAAGTTATAACAAGGATTGTAAAACAAGGTCCATAGAGCAAAGAGTAGAAGCAGTCAGAAAGTGTGCATGTTTTGTTTACCAATGCTCTAGCTTCCTCTGCTAGGATCAAATGACTAATTACCTCTATCTAGTTAGCCTCTTGATAACTTTATTCAATTCATCTTGCCTTAACCAATATGCGTTCTGAGCAGAGAAATTAAAATCACATTTTGAATATAGCATTATATGCATTGTACTGCTTCACAGTGAAGCCTTCATCAGAGAGAAAGACATGGCTTTGATTTGTTTAAAATTTCATCATAGTACAAGGGTTATGTCAAATAGGATTAGGCATTGAGGGCTACAGAGTCTTTCCCTGTAGACAGAGCATACAGATATTGAGGCAATAAAGTTGTATCCTGCATGATGCCAAAGACCAGGTGACTACTAGTGAATTTGTTCAATGAATCAATATTATCAATATTATCAGAAAATAAAGGAACATAAAACAAGAGCCTGGAACTTTAATAGAAGAGAAAAATATTTCATGACTAAATAAGCAACTTTTAAATTATTTATGCGATTCTAGTTTGATAATAAATAAATAAATAAATAAATAAATGGCAGGGGCCAGAGAGACAGTACAGTGGGCAGGGCTCTTGCTTTGCACACAGCCAACCTGAGTTCAATCCTCAGCATCCCAAGTGCTCCCCTGAGGGCTGTCAAGACTAAGCCCTGGCAGCTGGAATAGAGAAGGGATCACTAAAGAAAAAGATGGCTGGAGGAATGGGTCGGGATGGGAGATGTGTGCAGAAAGTAGATAAAGGAGCAAACACGATAACTATCAGGGTCTGTATTGCAAATCATAATGCCCAAAAGTAGAGAGATTATGGGGAATCATATCTGCCATGGAGGCAGAGGGAGGGTGGGAAAGGGGGGTTATACCGGGGATATTGGTGGTGGGGAATGTGCACTGGTGGAGGGATGGGTGTTTGATCACTGTGTGATTGTAACCCAAACATGAAAGCTTATGACTGTATCATGGTGATTCAATAAAATTAATTAAAAAAGACTAAGCTCATTATAAAACTTGATAAATATAATATATAATAATAAAAATTGCTGTTTTTAGATAAAGACATAAAAAGACTAAGCCTTGAGCTCCTCAAAGTGTGACCAAAAACAAAGCAAAAAAAGATAGTTGGCAGATTTTTTTTGAGTACAGATATAATATCTACTGTTAATAACATTTACTAATGGCCCACCATTGAATTAGATACTTAGATAGGTTGACTCATTTAATCCTGTAAAAAAAAGAAAAAAAAAACTCTGATATGTCCATTTAATTATCCTCATTTTTGGATGAGAGAACTGGACTCAGAACATTTAATTATCTTGTCCAAAGTTATCTAGCTAGTTAGATGACTCAGTAAAATAGAATCAGATTGGTGGGTGGGGATCGGGGGAAGGAAGCTACTGACTAGAGCCCAGATTTGTGCTACCATCACAAATCTGTTTATACTGTCTAACAAAATCACCCTTAACACCTCAAATTTTATCATTTATATAAAAGGCAAATCATTTGTAATATTTCGTAGCTGCTGATGGGATATGTTCAAAATAGTTTCAAAAATCAAATACACAAAATAGAGTCACTGAAGGGGTGGGGAAGCATATAACCAAACATCACTTAAAGAAGCTAAAAATCTAGGAATATTTATATAAAATAAATATCATAAAGTAAATGGTCCAGATGGAAGCTGCTGGAATTCAGTGAAAATTCACCCTGGTGAGAGAAAATGGCAGACTCCAGTGCACAGTGAAATCTGGCTGGATTTTGAAGGATATAAAATGTTTAACCTATTATTTTCAAAGAAATCTATGCTTATTGCAGTAAAACAGTCAAACTTTCTAGAAGGAAACTGAAAGAAAAGAATATCCCTGGCTCCCCTTGTCCTACTCCTAGGAAAATCTGCTGTTAGCAACTGTCAAGTCAATAGAATTTAAATACAGGAAAAGAAACAAAAGAAGAAAGAACTGCCAGAATAGCACAGTCCTGACAAGCAGGGGCGGTCATAGTGGAAAACAGGTTTGATGTAAGGGATTAATTAAGAAGTGAAGCTAAGCAATACTGGAGGCAGCTGTGACTTCCTGCATTTGTCCCACTCACATCAGAGGGTACCACAGCCAAATGTACACAGATTTGGGAGTGGGGATGGGGGGGTGGTGTAAGGAAGGAAAATGGAAGGAATTTTGTCCCTCAAGGTCATAAGGACAAAGACTTTGACAGCCTCTTGAAAAAGTGAATCTGTATCAAAGTTTAATCGGAAGAAGGGGACCCAGGAGGCCAGAGTGTTATAAATAATAAAACCCTAAAATTGAGCAGTGGCAGCAGTAGAATTCATTCAGTACAACTACATCTCTAACTTACTGAAAAAGATATTGAGATCAAGTTACAGGTTTTGTTCAGATGTAAAATGACCATGAGAAGAAAATTACAAAGAAGTAAATCTGAGAATAAAACTTCTATATATTCATGATATATGGAAGAGTAAAATCTTTATTATTATGGATTAGGAAAAAATATACTTCCTTTAAATAAGATCTGTGCCATAAGGAGAATAAAAACAGCATATAAAGTTTAAAGTATTTTAAACTTTAGGCTTTAAAGTTTAAAATATTTTTTCACTCAAAGACATCACTAAATCCACCAGCTGAAAGATCAATTAAATGCAAAAGTTGGGTATTGCGAATATCTAAAGAACTCATAAATCTATGAGGTTTTGAATTTTAAAAGCAGTAGAAAAGTTGACAACAAATAGAAGGAGACAATATGTACAAAAAGGCATTCCACAGAAAACTAAGTGCTAAATAAGAGAAGAAAACAATGGTACACATTTCTAACAATCAGCCAAGGAAAAATATAATAAAACTACAAGAAAATATCTATTCACATCCACAAGACTGATAAATAGAAAATGTAATGACTTGGAAGGCAGCTGAGTGGTAGAGAACATATCTAGCAGTTGCAATGGCCTAAATTTCATCCCCAGTACCACATGGTACCCAGAAAACCATAAGGTGATCCACTCAATTGTCAGGCCTATACCAACAACACAGGGCCCAAACAGTGGAGTCACCCTGAATTCTACCCAGAAAACCATAGGGTGATCCACCCAATTGTCAGGCCTATACCAACAACACAGGGCCCAAACAATGGAGTCACCCTGGACTCCACCGAGCACCACTGGTGTGGCCCCCTATAAAAAATAAATAGAAGAAAAAAAACAAATTCCACCATCCTGAAATGCTACTTCTAAAAGATACCTTAAGGTATCACACTTTATTTAGCACAAAAAATGTGTTTCTGACTGTTCACAGCAACTATTTTGAAAATACTATGAATGTTGAAATATTAATATATTCATATATTATACACTAAAATATCATAGAAGAATAAAAATGAATGATACTGTCTATGCACATCATCACATATCAATAGAAGCAAAGACCATGTTACCATATATATAATTTTTAAAACATCAGAATAATAATATCACGTAGGTTTAATGCATAAAAAGCAATCTGTCAAGAAATGCGATGAGTAATAGACACAAAGTTGCATATATAGATTACAGTGGATGGAGCTGGAGTGACAGTACAGTGGGTATGGTACTGGCCTTGAACATGGCTAACTAGGATTTCATCCCTGGCATCCCATATGGTCCCCTAGCATTGCCAGTAGTAATTCCTAGCAGAGCCCCTGAGCACTGCTAGATGTGGTCCCAAAACAAAATGAAAAAACAGATTACAGTTAAAGGGAGATATGTTTGTTTGCTTTTGGCATGCTTGTTTTATGGGAGGTGACAGTACTTAGAGCTCATTCCTGGCCTTTATACTGAGGGATCACTACTGGCAGTAAACAGAGTCCCATATGGGGTTCCAGGGATTGCACTGTAGTTGGCCAAAGGCAAGGCAAGATCCTTATCTGCTGTGTTCTCTCTCTCTCTCTCTCTCTCTCTCTCTCTCTCTCTCTCTCTCTCTCTCTCTCTCTCTCTCTCTCTCCAGCCACAAGGGGAAGATGTCTGAAGACAATACTCTGGCAGTATCAACAGGATGTACAATGACATATATTCTGGGAAGGATTTACAAATATCTGTAATACTCATTAATGTTTATGGTATAACTGAAATACTTCACAACATTATATTTAATGAGAAAGAACAGTTATCAGTGGCACTTGGTAAAAGAAGAAAATGTTCAAATATTATTGAAAATATTTCAATAATATTTGAAAATATTATTGAATATATTGAATATTCAAAATATTTCAAGTCTATTTTTTTCATTCCCATTTCTCTAGACTTTGTTCTCAGAATGTATTGCTCAGTTAGTGCCACAGCTCCTACTGCTTCTCTCTGTGCCAATATAAAAGCAGATTGATTCACTTTTGTTTGTCCAAGAGGCCACTTTTTCATACCACTGTCTATTCAAATCCTCCCAGCTCCAAATAATTCTAAATATGCTTGGATTCCTCTAAGAATGGCAATTATTCAAAAGATAGGAAATGAGTGTTAGTGAAGACATGGAGAGAAGGGAATCCTTATACACTGTTGGAAATAATGTCCGTGCAGACATTGTGAAAAGCTGCTTCTATCTCAAAAAATTAAAGATAAAATTCTATGAAATGTATAAAATTCTACAAAATCCATGCCACTTCTGTCTATTTTTTCAAATAAGTAAATTCTACGCTACTTCTAGGTATTTACTCAAAAAATATGACACATTCATGTGGAGAGATAAATGGACCTCTTGCTTATTGAAACATTATTTCAAAAGTCAAGAACTGGAAATAACCTAAGTTTCCACTGAGTGATGAATGGATAAGGATGTAATATATGGAACTGAAGATATAGAACAGTGGGTAGGGTCCTTGTCTGATATAAGACCAACTTGATTTGATATCCAGCATTACACCTGGACCCCTGAGCACAGTCAGGAATGATCCCGGAGTGCAGAACCATGAATAAGCCCTGAGCATCACTGTGTATGGCCCCCAAACCAATACCCCCCAAAAGAAGATGTGGCATAAAGTCATAAGGTAAGATAAAATCTTGTCATCTGCTTGATCATGAACAGATCTAGAGTTTATTATGCTAAGTGAAGCAAATCAGGTGTAGAAAGACCAACACCAGATAAGTTCCCTAATGTAACCCACAAAGAAAACAACCAAATGAACTGAATAAAACAAAATTAATCTCTTGAACTAAAAGGCAAATTAGAAGTAACCAGGAGGAAAAGGAGAAGGCTGGAAGCTGGGGCAACAATCAAGATCAAGGGAATGTATTGATTTTCAACAATACACACTAGACATAGATATAATGTTGTATGGTTATATGAGTTAGTAAAAAAATTAGTAACATTTTTGTAAAACCATTAAAACCCTCAACAGAATATCTCTATCCTATTCAATCAAACTCATCTCCAAGTCTAATGAAAACTCACCAGAGGATGCAGGGAAGAGAAACATATCCATGAACCAGGAATATGCTATGCCAAGTTGGTTCAGCTGCAAGTCTCAGAAAATGTTTTGCCTTACCTTAGAAGTTTTCCCTGTATTCCTGCTATAACACATTCTTACCAATTATTTCCAGTATGTTTTTCTTATCCTTTAGATTAAAAATTTCCAACAGATTTGAACTGCACTTGTACTTTGATGTTCTCCATACTAACACATACACAAGAGAAAATTTTTCTGGCTTAAAAAGCAAACTTGAAAAGGCTACATATATGAGGAATGTTTGATGTTTATTATCTAGATACCTTAGGATTTTTATCAAAGTGAAATATTTTACATTATCAATGAAGGCAAGTTTTAAGAGCTATAATCTCAAGTTCTGAAAAATAGAGGATATGTTCACATGCAGACAATCTCATTTTTGTAGGCTGAACAACAGATCGAACAGTTAAAGCAAGGTCCCAATTCACAAAGTTGTGGTCCATTATCTCACCATAGCATTCAAGATTATAATAATCACTAAATTGACTAGATTACATGGCTGGCCAAAAACCAGTTTTAAAGCAAAACAACAGAGGCTAGAGAGAAGGTTTTATTCCAGGTATCCAATATGATCCCCCAAGCACCACCAGGAGTGATTCCTCAGTGCAGAGTCAGGAGTAACCCTTGAGCATTTGCCAAAAAACAAAATTAATTGAAATAAAAGAACGAAAAAATCTCAGAGATATACCTATAGGCCTGAAATTTCTATATCCTTTTCAAAAAGAACAATTCCATGCAGATTGTAAGTATTTACAGAAAAATAAACCTCAAGTAAGATAATCCATTGTAATAACTTCTCTACCATCCAAATCTCATCCTGCTGTATTGATTTCTTTTCCCGATGATCTGATACAGTGCTTCAATCTCAATCCCCAGTGAACATTTGCATCCCCTCATGAGGCAAATCCTATACAGGACTTTGGCTCTGTTATCGCTTTATGCTTATGTTCTTACTGCACATAAAGGGAAAATGAAATACAAAACCGAGATATAAATAAGTATCCAATTTAGAGGAGGCACAAGAAGGAGAATTTCAACTCTATGGGGTACCAAGTCTTAAAAGCCAAAATAAATTTAAGATACAGGAAAGTAGGCTGGTTTAACTATTAATATGCTTATTTTTAGCAAGAATATGGAATAGTATGATGCTGTTTTGCTTTTCTTTAATCCTTATTTTATTTTGAACTCCCCTTTATTCACTAGACAACTGCAGGTTCCTTCAGTAAGAAACTTATCACTGCCATCATATGTTAATTATGCTGTTTGCCAGGTATTAGGAGAGAAAATCTAGCACTTAAGAATGCCAAGTTTGTGAAAGCTTGAGAGTCCATGCAAAAGTCATATAATACTGTCCTCAATGATCCTTACATAGTTGCAGTACAAATCAGCATTCAACTCATCACATTCCTTCAGTCACTCAGCCAGTATTCATTAAACCCTTTGTAAGGTCCAGTTGTATTTGGTGAACATCCTATATTCAGATTTTGATCTTCTAGAATACACAACTCAGTTCTGTGGGGAGACAGATTGGATCATTACAAAAGTCAACACATCATTATTTACTGTAAAACCACTGTGAAAAAAAAGTATAAAGTACTAAAACTGCATTCAGCTAGAGAGTTTTGCTGACTAAATGACTTTCAATTGAAATCTGGAGAAGATGAGATAGTGTAAAAAAATCACTCTGAATGTGGGGAGATATTTTTTATCCTATTCATAGAAGCTATAGAGTTAAGTGAGTCTCATCTGAACTGCTTAGGCAAGGTTTCACATAATAAATTGTGTCACTGCTTCCAGTTTCCCCAGCTGCCCTCCCCAGCTCTAAATCGGAAAGAGCATCCCCGTTTGAAAGAATAAAAGATTACTTTCTTTTGGATTCACGTCTGGGAGAACTTTGAAGCAGCTGACGGTGCCTTGCCTTTTTGCTAGAGTAGTAAGATGAATCATATCAAAGAACAGTTGTTTGCAAAGTCTGAGACAAGATCAAAATGCCATTTTCCTCTGAAACTGGAGCGTGTGTTTTGTAAAGACATCTCAGTGATATCTAGCAGGGAAATTTGTAGTCCGGAAATAGACTTCATACTGAGTTTCCACTGAGACTGAAACCAAAAAAGAAAGGGTCTCCAGGGAAAGGGTATAATCATGAGGTAAGAATGAGGGTTAATGCGAGTTCTCTTATCATACACTCATAAATGTTCTCTAGTAGCAGAATTAAAAGGGAAGTTACTCTAGCAGATGTTTTCAAATTAGCCAAAACCATGTCATAGAGTAAAGCAGCAAGCTGGAACTATGCCCAGATAGAGAGAGAGGAGAGAGAAAGAGAGAGAGAAAGAGAGAGAGAGAGAGAGAGAGAGAGAGAGAGAGAGAGAGAGAGAGAGAGAGAGACCTTCCCATAAGCCGCCTGAGGGAGCCAGTTAATGTCTCAGCCTTTCTGGTATAGATGGAGATGTCTAAACTAGGGAGATAAGCAAGTGCCAATCCGGCCCTCCTCTCCCAATTGCTTGTCCAAGACTAAACAAGGTCACCATCATTTCAAATACTAAGAAAACCTGGCAAGGTTGGATAGCTTAAACACTGCCAAAATACACTTCCTTTTGTGTTGTGGCTTACAAGTCTGACCCAAAAATCATTGAGAGAAGGAATAGCTAAGCATTGTCAATGATCACAGATAAGCAAATGATGATAAATGACTACAAAAAATAAGCAGTTCAGTTTAGGTCAAAATACATGTTGATGAGAATTTGCATTTTCACAGTAAAGCAACGGCCTTAATATCTGGTGTACAACAAACCCAAATGGAGCAAAGCATCCCAGCTATCCTGGATCTCATGTCAACAAGAAAAGGCCCAGGAATCTGAGCCAAATATCTATGTGTATGCATTCAGAGGAACCTGGGGGTGCAAAGTCCTCCAAAGTAGATGTCAGTTATTTTCTAGTAATCAGTAACTTCTACACAAAAAAAGGAAATTCCAACAAGAAAAAAGAAAACTTAATGAAGGAAGAAGATACCTCCCACTTATCACCCTATTTTACTTTTCTGGCTCTTACAGTTTACTACATTAAAGGATGTAAAATTGCTGAATCAAGAGTCTCTATGGAATACCAAGACTTTGTGTACTTGCCAATTTTTGTGCAATTAGAGTGATGAAGAGAAGACCTCAAAGAGAGATTGCATATCTTTTTAACCTCTCTATCAACACCCCATTTTTCTTATTCTCAACCACATTTTGCTTTGCAGATTTGTGAGTTGTAAGGTTACAGAACAACTAGCAACACTTGCTCTATATGGAGCAAGTCTATATAAACAGTTAATGCTTTATTTAGTAAAGGCACATGTCATATTATGCAACATTAATGACAAAATATAGTTTATCTATGTGGCACATGATATACACAATTCTTATTTGCATAAGCCAAATAGTCATGAATTGGGGGGAAAAGGAACTAATACTTGGCATCTCATAGAATAATCAGGCTGCATAATAAACTACAGTGAATAAATAAAGATCATTATTAAATCCTCCTCTGTTGGGGCCAGAGAGATAGTACAGGGAGCAAGGTGCTTGACTTGTACACGGCTGACCCTAATTCAATCCCCAGCACATCAAATGCTCCCCAAACCACAGACAGGCTAGTCCCTGAGCACCACTGGCTATGACCCCAAGACAAAATAAATAAATACTCTCTGTATTTATTTAATAATAAATATTTATTTATTTAATAATAATAAATATTTATAAATAAATATTCTCTGTTGTATAAGAGTATTTCAGAGCTTCCTAGGAACAACAACTACTGTAATTCCTGATAGGCCATATTTCACCTTTACCAAGCAATAATGGGAATCAGCCTTAAAAGGCCTCAAAATAAAAAGAAGAAAGTTACCTGGAGACCATTAAAGTAATTCAACTTTCTTCCCAAAAGCCGAATTATGAGTTCTTAGAATCTCTCAGCAATAGATGAGCTAACACACACTACGGGATGCTTTTGAACTTGTAAGTGTCTTGACAGCACACATATTTTCACAAAGCGAGGAAAAAGCTGCTGGTGTTTGCACTACTTTAAAATAAAAATGTACTAAGAGAACAGCACACCACAGACATAGACTTGAAGTATGGGAGGTGAGGATTGGAGAAAAGTGTTTAGATTTTTCAAGAGTCCTTTTAGGCTTCCTGAGTTTAGTAGAGGAGTTATCAAACAAAAAGAGAAAAGTTATCAAACAAGAAAAAATAAAACTATGTTTTGTCATTACAACTACATTGTTTTTTAATTAAGAAATAAAGGCAAGAGTGGTTTCTATAGTGATGAATTCTTCATAAAGTCTCCAATTGAAGGCTTCCTATAAGAAAACATCCTTTTACAAAGTTGCTGTGATGAGAGATGGCATTATCTATGGAAATGATTGAAGATATCTGAATCTATAATGAATCCTCATTATAAAAATAGTACCATATTATTTACTATTTTGAACTTTTAAATGTAATCAATGTCAGAATGCTGAATTATCTGTTTTCATAAATAAGTTGCTATACAAAAAATTTGTTCTTTTTTTTAAGTTGTGGCTAAAATCATTACCATTCTATCTAATCTCTAAATGAGTAGTTAAAACTTTAATTCCCCTCTTCCGAGTTTTAATTTTTTATTAAAAAATAATCAATATACATGGCTATATGGAACAAAGACATCTTTAATAGAGTTTAAGTACACGCAATTTTTTTTCCAAGTTTGAATCAAAAGGACACTTAGAAGAATTTAGAGAATAGAACATTGCTTAGTTTTAGACTATTTTTTCTATATTAAGCTACTTAATATATTGAGAACTTTTTGCTTTCAATAATTGTTGATGTCATTTATCAAGGTTTACTACTAGAAGAACATTTTTTGTCGAAGAAGAAATTAAGAGATGCTAAACCAGGGGCTGAAGAGACAGTACTGTGGATTGCGTGTTTGTTTTCCCATGAGTGACACGGGTTCAAATCCCAGCACCCCACTAGTTCCCCACCAGGAGTGACTCCCTGAAGGAAGAACCAGGAGAAAATCCTAGATACTGCCAGGTGTGATCTCAAAATCCAAAAAAGAAATGCTAAACCTAAAAAAAGTTTCCCATGTGTAGTATTTATGGATTTATTAATTCCCCAAAAGCACAATTGCTCATTTGTGATTTTAAAAGTTTTATCGAGAAAAAAATTACTTCATAGTTTGTTAAAGAATCGGACAATTTAATCTGTCAGTATTCTGCCTGTAAATCTAAGGTAAAAAAAAATATTTTATTTGGCCAACTGGACTTAGCATATGATCCTTAGGAAGAGAGACAGAAAAAATGTTAGAGAATATTCTATATTTGCAAGTGCATCCAGATCTTTTCATGTGCACATAGTTAATATTTTATCATAACTGAGTTAGTACACTGAAAAACAAAGCCACAAAAATTTTGATCTGCAACTAAAAGTATTCCAAAGCAGTGATTTCAGGGCAGTAACTGAGTTAATAAGCCTAAAGGAAATTAATAACAAAGACACTGATAGCTGACTTTCCAGAATATTAATTTTGAGAACCAAGGGCAGTTTTTATAACCTAAATGCTTAAAGTTACTTATGTTTTATTCTTGGAGGCTTTATTATTTTTTTTAATCTTAAGTAAAGAAAATTTTTATCCTTTTAGCATTAGATAAATTAGGGTACTTGTACCATTTCTCAATTTCATGTCATTTCTATTTAACTTTGAGGAAGATTACTGCTCCATACGCAAATTTTCATACGCCAATAGAAAGTTGGACATTGTGCTATAAATAGCTTTCAAAGGGCAGTTAGCTTACTTTGTGGCCAAAATCATTTGCAAGATGCTGCAAGCAGTCTAAAATCGGTTTCCTTGGTCAAAATAGCCCTCATCCCAATGTATGACTTTGACAACTCAGGTGGCCCCATCACTGCTCGACAAAGCGATTCGCGAAGACTACAAAAGCCAAGGCTGCTCTCCCGAGATGGCTTTCACCGCTGCAATTCGATAACTTCATTTCAATCTCCTAACTTCCCGGGTTCTGCCAGGGCCAGTCGAGAGCCACCATCTCCACCCACCCCATCCCACCAACTCGACCTAGGCTCACAGCGTCAAGAGTGGACAGTACTGCCTGAGTCCCCAAAGAAATAGCCTCTCACCGGCCGCCCGGCCCAGGCCCTCTTGCAACCTCACACCCCTTTGCTCTGCTCCTCACCAGCCCGGATCTCAGAAAATTCCGCAGCACAAGCGGCCGGGAGCGAAGCGCGCCTGGCAGCCGCGGGCACAGCATCAGCGTGCCGGGCGAGGGGCCCCGCGCCCCCGGGCAGCCCCTTCTCACGGCCTCAATGCAGGGACTTCATCTCCACGCGGCCCTCCCAACGCCCATCCCGCAGCTGCAGCGACCGTCAATGAAAGTGCAATTTGTTCGCTCCCGGCCCCATGGAGGGGTCCCTGCTCCGGGGGTCGGTGCCAGCCCCCTCATTCAATTCGCTCCATACCGGGTCTCACTGCTGGCCACGGGAGTCGCCGGCGGGCGCAGAACGACACTCCGGTGACCTCCCCCTTGGCCCCGGTCCTGGTGCGTGTGTGTCTCTGTCTCTATCTTGGTGTCTCCGCGTCTCCCTTTGTGTCTCTGCTTCTCCGGCTGTTTCTTTTTGCGCGCGCGCCACCACACACGCACACACACACGCACACACATGCATACACACCCCGGACGAAGCTCTCTAGCCACCAAAATGTCACCTCAAAAACAAGTGCAACAACTTGCTTCGCCAACGACCCAGCAGTCGGAGGCGAGATCCCCTCCGTGGCAGCCCCCGCCTCCCCTGCAAGGTGCATTCAGGGTTGAGGTGCAGGGGGCGTGTGAAATTGGCCGGGATGACGGGTAGCGGGGTTCGGCTCCCCTCCCCCATCCCGGACCCTGGCGCAATTGAAAATCCGTGCCCCCCCCCCCCGCCCCTAGGGAGGAGCCGCGACCACCGCCGGCCCAAGAGGCGCGCCCACGGCCCTGGGTTCCCGGGGTGCCCCGGGGACGGGGTGGCAGCAGCCCCCCGCGTGCGCCCCTAGCCCCGCGTTACCTGGCCCGCAGTCCGGCCTCGCTCCGGGCGTCGCTCCGTCGGTCCCGCGAGCCTCAGAGTGGGGGGGCGACGAGGGGGGGGGGACCCCGCTGCGAAGTGCGGGCAGGGAGCCGAGAAGCCGCCGCGGCGGCCGCTGGGGCGGCGAGGCTGGGCCGGCCACCCGCCCGGGTGCAGGTTAAGGCGCGGGGAGGAGGAGCCCGGCGGCCCCCGCCCCACCCCCGCGCCCGCAGCCAACCGCGCGCAGCTCCCGGCCTCTCCCCGCACGTGCGCCCGCGCCCCCGGCCTGCGGGCTGGGCCGTGGGCGGCAGCTGCACCGCCGGGGCCCGAGCGCCGAGCCCCGCATCCCGGGATGCAGCCGGAGGCGGCCGGCTGCGGTGGGCGTGCCCCGGCCGTTCCCAGGCGCAGCTCCGCCGCCCCGGCTGCCAGCCCGGCTCCAACCGCGTCTCAAAGAGGGGAGACGGGAACTTCCAACAGTTCCTCTAGCGGGAGAGCAAGCGGGCGGCCGCCGCCGAGGGGCGCAGCAGGCTGGTCGACCCATCTCCAGCCCCTACTTGGATTGTTAAGAAGCAGTCTCCCGGGGAGAGAATCCCCGACTCACCAGGACCCACTTTCCAAGCCATCTTGGTTACTTTCGAGTGTTACTCCTCAGCGCCCCGGTCTCCCTGTCTTGACAAAGACCGGGCTGGAAGACTGAATTCGATGACAGAACATGTGTGTATGTGCATAGGGGGTTTTGTGTGCATGCAGGCATGTGTGTATGCGTGCATGTATATATGTATCCGGGCATGCATGTATTCTGCTTACCTACAGATAATTTAGAAACGTGCGTCCCATTTCCTCCTGTCCACTGACCTCAGGGAACTAACTCCTACCCAAGTGCATTTTGGAAGCCAGTCCCAGTCGCATAAACTAAAGGACCCACCGCATCTCTACGTGCTCTGAAAATAGGAAAAATCCACGTGACTTCAAAGTAAGAATAGAGATAAATGGTGTGAAGAGGTGAACTGAGATGTGGGTCAGAGAGAGAGAAAAAAGCCAGTCAAATTACAGAGAGTTGAGCTCCTGCTGTAGCTACTGAAATACAAGTGTTCTGGATGATAATCGTTAAGATAATCAGGGTTAATCATCATATTCCTGTTGCCTTCTACTCAAAAAAGAATGTGTATTTGAATGGAGAATGCTCTTTGTTCTATAGCTCTCAGACAGAACATTATGCCCAAAAAAGTATACAATCTTCTTTATGTAATTGTATCTATAAAGTTAGAGCATAAAATTTAGCATCTGCTTTGTGTGATAGCTAATTATAAATATTAATAGAAAATTCTTTTTAGAGAAAACACTTCTGAAAATGCAAAGAAGTGATAGACAGTTCCATAAAAATATGACTCAGATAAATAATCGCTTTTCTGCTACTTCACTGAGTGATTTTCCATTAAAAAGAAAAGAAATATTTAAACCGCGAAACATTGAGAGGTAAATTCTCTCAGTATTAACTATCCCCATTGCCAACACTTTAACAAAGCTCTAAAAGATATTCTCAAACAATTCAAGTGACTATTTAGAACACCAACCTTCAGATAAGTTGCCACCAAAAGACAAGGCACAGTCATAAATAAAACTGCCTTATAACCTGAAAAAAAAAGAAATTACCTTGCCGTCCAGATTTGTAAATATATTTAAGCCATTGAATTTTTAATGAAGTGGAATTCAGGGGTCTGCTGATATTTTATTTTAGCCCAGCTGAAGTTATTTAAAACTTCTATTATTTTTCTTTGTTTGTTTGTTTGGGAGTGCTGGAAGTGCGCAGGGGTTCAGTTCTTACTCCTGGCTCTGCACTCAGGAATTATCACTCCTGGTGGCTTTCTGGTAGACCATATACGATGCCAGGGATCAAACCCCGAGCCCATGTCATCTGATTGCAAGGCCCCATTCACTCTACTATTCACTATACTGTGGTCCCTATTTAAGATTTATAACTTCAAGTATTATAAGAAATAAATTCATATTACTTAAAGCCACCAAAATTTTATTGATCTCTAACAATAACGATATGAATTTTATATAGAAAGATGCCTTACCCTTGATAATGCCCTGTCCCAAAAAGCACTTTATCTTAGTAGTCGGTGGCATGAGAATCACCTGGTATGAAAAATTTCTTTACAAGAAACACAGAAAGGTTCATATAATTCTGGGGAATAGAAAAGCACTTTAAATCACATAAGGTTCCTATATAGGAATTTTCATTTTCCTTATTAGATTACATTGTGATATTCTTCCTACATTACACATTACACCATCAGATAATTAAATGGGTCTATGAGAGAAGAAAAGACTTAAGGGGAACCTGAATGGTAAGTTTGACAGTTTGTTCAACATTAACAGCACTCTCATTCATTTTCATAGTTTTAAATACCATTTAAACTATGGTTTAGAGGGTCAGGGAGATAGTATAGTGGGTAGGGTTCTTGCCTTGCACACAAGTGACTATGGGTTTTTTTCCTGGTAACCCCCCCAACTCCCCATACTGTCCTCTGAGCCTGCTACAATTGATCTCAGAGTTCAAAGCCAGGAGCAAGCTCTGGACACCACCAGGTGTGGGTCAACAGATAAAAACTGTCACTGTCACTGTCCTCTCATTGTTCATCGATTTGCTCAAGCGGGCCCAGTAACATTGTGAGACTTGTTATTGTGTTTGGCGTATCGAATACATCACGGGTAGCTTGCCAGGCTTTGCTTTGCAGGCAAGATACTCTCAGTAGCTTGCGGCGCTCTCTGAGAGGGGTGGAGGAATCAAACTCGGGTCAGCCATGTTGGAACAGATAAAAATAAAAATAAATTTTTGAAAAATGATAGTTCAGCCTTTTACGTAGATTTCATAAAGATGTGCTGGGCAAACCCATCTGAAACTTCCATAGGTGCCCACATTTTAACAAGTTCCAGTTAAACACATCAGCTCCTAAACTTGCCTCTCACTCAGTTGTGTTTCTTTCCCTATTATTATAAGTATATTTATTGTGGTTTCTTCCCCTAGACACCAATACCATAAATCTCCAAGTTATTTTAGGCTTCTGCACTCCACAATCACTTATAAGCCATCACTTAGCTTTGCTGACTTTTACTATCTGAATTGATGTTAAATTGTTTCTGTATTTCTATCTTTGTCATGTATTCTTTTTTTGTTTGTTTGTTCATGATGTGGGAATTGTATTTCTTTCTTTTTTTATGAGACATCATGAGGTACAGTTGTAGACTTACAAATTTTTGTGCTTGGGTTTCAATTATACAATGATCAAATACCCATCCCTCCACCAGTGCCCATTTCCCACCACCACGGATCCCAGTATCCCTCCCACCCCCCATCCCCCTATCCCACCCTGCCTCTGTGGCAGGGAATTCCCTTTTGTTCTCTCTCTCTTATTGGGTGTTGTGGTTTGCAAAAGAGGCAATGGGTGACAATCATGTTAGGTCTATATTCTACTTTCAGCATTTGTCATGTATTCTTATCAATCTTTACCTTTCCACCTCTAAGTTATTTATCCACCCAATTTCTTTCTTTTCTCCCAGAATTGCCTCCTTTTTATTGCAGCAACAGTGGTCTTCTGAATATACAACTCTATCCATGTAACTACAATATTTATCTAAAGTTAGCGACTTAAAAAGTTATAAAGTTTAACTTCTTATAACGGCATGGAAGACTTTTCATAAATTTGTGTTTATTTCCTTCGCAGTCTCTGTTCCCCTGATATATATGCATTTGTATATATATATATATTCGATATATATACACTATGCTTCAGTAAATCAGGATGCTGCTTATATCATTCACATAACATACTCTGAAATATAGCCATTGCTTTCTCATCTATTCTGTCTTTAGAATGCCTTCTCTTTGCTTTTGATAGCTAAAATTTATTTATCTGTCAAAGTTTCCTTCAGTGTGTCTATGACTGAATCGTTAAGTTGAATTAAATATTCCAGTTCTCATTTTGCCTTGTCATTATATCAAATTTTTACCATATTATATTAAAATTTTCAGATTATCTGTGTTGTACTTTTGAGATAACTACCACCCTTTATATCCCTTATATGTATCATAGTAATTACCTCTTATTAAAAACATAACATTTGTGAGTTGGAAATAAGCTTATTTTTAAACATATTTTGAGATGTCTGTATACATCTTAATATAATTTAGCAGAAGCCTAGTGATGTAATATAACCTGTAGCCAAATTTTCACTCCCAGTTTTATTAAATGGAAAATTGTATTTTTCATACGAAACAAATACAAAAAGTACTGATAACATATGAAAGTAGTGTTTAGTTTTTCTTTTCAATAGTCAAACCAATAAATGTAAAGTGTTGTTACCAACAAATGCTTTTTAGTGAACACATTTGCTTTTAATTAATTTAAAATTCTATTCAAGATGCAAATGAGGAATGCAATTGATTTAGATTCTCCTTCAACCGCTCTTTTATATGTCATTCTTGTTTGCAGATTAATCTCTACACAATACCCCTTCATCTTATCTTCTCCCTCACACTCCCCTTTATATTTTACCCAGGGCTATGTGGCAATCTGGCTTTGTTCTTATAAAGGTAGTCTAATTATGCCTACAATAAAAAGTTCCTTTGTATTTCCTATTCCCTTGACCTAAAATTAGAATTATATGCTATGAATAACAGAATTCAAGAGTCCATTAGACTTCCATGGCATTGTATTCTCCTTATTTTTCTTCTAGTTCTCTATTCCTAATTCTCTTATCTCACTTAGACTGCAGTTATTGTGTCTTCAAGGTGGTTGCTGACCTCATTGGTGAGAATACTGTATGAAGAGAAGGGGTCCTTGGTTTATGAATCTCAGCAATATCTATAGAGCGATAACACAGAGGGTAGGGCATTTGCCTTGCATGCAGCTGACATGGCCGACCCAAGTTTCATTCTTCTGCCTCTCTCAGAGAGCCCAGCAAGCTACCCGTGACATATTTGATAGGCCAAACACAGTAACAAGTCTCACAATGTTACTGGGCCCACTCAAGCAAGTCGAACAAGGGGAGGACAGTGACAGTGACAGTGATCTATAGTAAAGTAGTAAAAGCCTAATGTTAGAGGTTGGAGGAAGCCAAAGTGCTATGAATTCCCAGAAAGTTATAGAATGAAAATGTTTTAAAAGACAGCGCTGTTGAACATTAAAGAGACAGGATGCAGAATGGGAAATGTCAGACAATCAACTCACAAGGAAGAGTCCTTTCACAACAGAGTTTTTTACCAGAACATCAAGTTGCACACTTAAATATATTATAATTTCATTACTCAATTTTAAGTCAATATAGCTGAAAAGTTCTTTTCTAAGAATTTAGTTTAGCAAGATATGTAGTCCTTCTAAGAAATTGCTTGTAATTATGTAGCATTTTTAATTTCTCCAGACATAAACACTCCTGACAGACTAGATTAAGTAAAATTGTTTACAAACAAATAACAAAATTAGAGTTTGACCTTTAATTAAACATGCAATCCACTAGTGAACTGAAATGCACTATTACATTGTTAAACTCAATATAGATTTGACTTTATACTTACTTTAATGATTTTATTCAACTGTAGTTCAGATTTAAAATATTCATGTAAAGTGTTATGTGTTCTTGATTTGTTGAAGGCTGCTATATTAAACACGTCCCTCATTAAAAAGAGTCTAGTTGAAAGAATGATTCACAAAGTGAAATGATATGAAAGTAGCAAATATCAGTAACGTAAGCAGCAATATGATTACACACTTGTGTAAAATTTATTATTTTTTTTGTTCAGCAGGCTTAGAAAGAAAACATTAACCCCCCTCCTTTTTAGTAAGAGTATGTGTATTTAATAAAAGTTTTCAGTAAATTTCTGGTGACTACATGAATGAATGTACTTAAGAATTCTGCATTTTAAGCACTGTTCATAGTAGCCAGAATCTGGAAACAATCCAAGTGCCTGAGAAAAAATGACTGGTTAAAGAAACATTGGTACATCTACACAATGGAATGCTATGCAGCTGTTAGAAAAGATGAAGTCATGAAATGTGCTTATAAGTGGATGGACATGGAAAGTATCATGCTGAGTAAAATGAGTCAGAAAGAGAGGAGCAGACATAGAATGACTGCACTCATTTGTGGAATATAAAGTACCATAGTATGAGAGTAACACCCAAGGACAGTAGAGACAAGGGACAGTGGGATTGCTCTATGGATGGAAGCCTGCTTCATGAGCTGGGGAAGAAGGCAGTTGGAATAGAGAAGGGGCCATTAAGTCAATGATGATTGGAGGAATCCCTTGGGACATGTATTTTTCTTTAGAATTGGTGGTAAGATGAGTGCTGAAAGTAGACAACCTAACATGGTGTCCTCTTGGTATCTATATTGCAAACCATAATGCCCAAAATATAGAGAGAGTAAAGAAGGAAATGCCTGCCACAGTCAGTGGGTGGGTTGGGGTAGGGTGGTGGGAGGGATGGGCGTTTGAACATTACATTACTGAAACTCAGTCATAAAAGCTTTGTAACTATCTCATGATGATTCAATAAAAAAATGGTTTGATTTGGTTTGATTTGATCAGGAGTGGGGTTTTGGACCACATTTGGCAGTGCTTATGGATTACTCCCAGAGCTTTGAGCAGCAGTACTCAGGGGACCACAAAGTGCCAATGTTACTTAGTGCCAGGGATCAAAGCAATGTCAGCCACATGCAAGGCAAGTGCATTAGCCCCTATACCATCTCCCATTCCTTAAAATAATTATTTTAAGCTGACAACTGGAACAGAAAATAGAGGTAGTGATAGGTTCTTTAATGTGGATGAAAAATAAACCATAATTCTAGAATTCTGTACAGGAAAAATTATCCTTCAAGAAACAATAATAAAGTTTTGCCTTATAATAAAATAAAACAATGAAAGCTTATGACCAATTCTAAATAAAATACATGTCTGCTTCAGTTAAAACTAAAATTATCGTGAAAGTTCTGAAATGCAAATGGAGAATGGTTCTGATTTCAGTGAACCTCAGATATTTTTAAAATAATAATAAAGACATTGTAGGCATTAAAATGCAGACTACAAGACTAGACATTAATGAATTATAATATTTTGGGGGAACTTATGAATTGTTTAAGCCTTTTATGTTCTGGGTATATTTCAAAAGTTTTATAAAGACTGATAAACATTGCATGCTATTTAGCTAATTATGTATATCTTGGTAATAAATAACTAAACAAACTATATTTTCAAAGTAGTCAAATATAAAAATAAAGATCCAATGAGGAAAATAAGTCATTACTTATTTTTAGGTATTTACTAAATATTTAAGTATTTATTAAGTACCAGACCATGTAGGAATTCTCAACAAATTAGTGGTAACCACAAAAAACAATGCAGTTAAATTAGAAAACAAAACTATCACCACAATAACCAAATTAAATATATGTTTAAAGGATAATTACAATCTGAACACATGAAAGACTTTTTTTATATAATTCACATTAATTGATGATTTAAACATTTTAAAATTAGGAATAGAAGAGTAATCTTAGCACAACAAACTCCTATCAAACATTAGCATAAACATGTGAGGTTAGAAATATTTCCTTTAAAGTTCAGAACCGGGGTTAGAATGATAGTACAGCAGATAGGATTTGCCTTGCGCGAGGCTGACTTGCATTCCGTCCTCGGCATCCCATGTGGTTCCCTGGGCACAGCTAAAAGTAATTTCTGAATGTTGAGCCAGGAGTAACTCATGAGCATCGCCAGGTGTGATGCTAAAAGCCAAAAATAAAAATTAAAAAATGAATAAAGTTCAGAACCAGCCGAGCATGTACATCTTTCCCATTTATGTTCATAGCATAACTAAAGAGATTCTACATTGTGCAGTAGAACAAGAAAATAAAATACAAAAGAATTGAAAAATAAAAATCTGAGCTGTGATTTTAACAAAAATGAGAATCTACTATCAAGTATATCATACAGTAGCCTGTAGCACTGTCCTCCCATTGTTCATCGATTTTGCTGGAGCGGGCCCAGTAATGTCTCCATTGTGAGACTTGCTGTTACTGTGTTTGGCATATTGAATACATCATGGGTAGCTTGCCAGGCTTTGCCATCTGGGCAAGATACTCTTGGTAGCTTGCCCAGCTCTCCAAGAGGGGCGGAGGAATCAAACCTGGGTCAGCCAGGTTGGCCTCATGCAAACCAAATGCCCTACCCACTGTGATATTGCTCCAGCCCATATTATACGTTAGAATCCAAAAATAAATTAAATAAACATTTTAAAAAATTCTGCACTAGAGAGACTCATTATAATTCTCTTGGAAGAGACCATAAAGTGACTCACATACCGCCGGACCCCATGCCAGGCTTTTTCATTCAGGACACCCAAGAAGGGGAAGGGCGAGGCCTCTCCCCACCTGAAGAGACCCAGCCCTGGCAGCAGAAAACCTCCAGAACTCAGCCACCACCATGCTCACAGCTGCTCTCCAAACACTTGGGCTGAGCCCCACCCAAGAGTGAATTTACTCCTGGACATCTCGTACCTCACACCACTCATTTTCCAAGAGTAGTGCACTGCATTTGATGGGGTTTAAAGTAGAAGGCAACCAATCTTAGAGGGAAATATATTTTATACATATATATGTAGAGAGAGAGAAAGATCTATATCTCTCTATATATAATCATACAAGGCTCGATCTTTAATAACATGTTAGTGATCTCTTATACTAGGGCTTAATGGCCCCTGGGTGAAATGAAACAATCTTCAAATACTTTCCTCTTTTTGGAGCTTTTTCACCTGTGTTTTATTTATAACAAAATAAATTATTTCGGTTCTGCTTTGGGGCAAGGGTTGGGGTTTGGGATGGAAACATCTGATAAATGGTGGTTGGAAGGTGTAATGGTGGTGGGATTGGTGTTCAAATATCAAATGTAATCAAATATTGTGAACTATTTTATAAAAATAAAATAAAGTTTCTGTACTATAAAAAATCTGCACTAGAAACAGAAATGAATTAAATAATTATTCAAAATGCATAGTCTGTGCTTGCATTCAGGAAATGGTAATTGATGATGATATTCATAATAAATATGATTGTTATGTATAAGCTTTAGAGTGATAACACATCAAATAAATTGTTCTATTGTAGCAATCTAAAATCTGAAACAGAGCCCTAACAGTCTCTTCACAACAGCTAAACATAATAAGACTGTATTCTAACGTTCATTTGAGTATTAACCAATTTGATCTTCATTTACACAGACTGTGTCTGCCCCTCTCGGAGAGCCCAGCAAGCTACCAGTGGTATCTAACCCACACGGCAAAGCCTGGCAAGCTCCCTGTGACGTATTTGACACGACAAACACAGTAACAAGAAGTCTCACAATGGAGACGTTACTGGACCTGCTGTTGCAAATCGATGAACAATGGGAGGACAGTGCTACAGTGCTACAGAGGTAGAAATATATGCTTTTTATTCACCAAAATTTCATTTTCACTTCCTCCTGACAACAGAGCTAGCCTGACTTTAAAAAACTACCTTAAATTTATAGCCATATTAAGATAATGTAGGTATAAATGATGAATACTATTCTCAAGCTTGGAACATAGAAATATTTTACAATGCCATGCACTACTCTGAATGAACATAGTTAGTACTGAATTGAAAATGGCAAAGATTCCAAACAGATACCCCTACCATATACCCCGCCTTACTATCACTATATTTTAGGATATATCAGCAGAGAGCTAATGTTTACCTAATACAGAAAAAATGGAGTGTCTATTGTGTATTCAATTTTTCCAATGCAAAACTATGATTTTGAAACCCAAAGAGTTCTATTCTATGGTTGAAAATATAGATTTTGAGTAAATTAATTTTCCTGACAACCTCAAGGGGTAAATAAAAGAGTTAAAATTTTAACTTTAGTTTCTTTATCTCAGAGATATATATTTTCTCAACATATCCTCCTGAATTATTTAGTTGCCATAACAACTGGATGAGAAGGGTTTTATTTTATGATAATTTTATCAATAAATTAAAAAACACAGAAATTTTGACATTTGGAATCACAAACAAGTAAACTATTAAAGTCTGAGACAAAATTTTACAAAACCAGATAAATATAAGGCATTTCTTTTGTAGACAAAATTAACCTTAGGTTATACTTACTTTTTTAAAAAATAATTTTATTTATTGATTCACCATGAGAGCAGTTACAAAGCTTTCAGGTTTAAGTCTCGGTCATACAATGAAACACCCGTACCTTCACCAGTGCTTATTCTCCACCACCAAAAACCTCAGTATACCCCCACTCCAAGCCCTCCCCCTACCTGTGGGGCAGATGATTTCCACATTACTCTCTCTCTACTTTGATTACATTCAATATTTTGACACCAGACCTACCATTATTATTTGGAATTTTACCACAACACTCAGATCTGCTGAAAAGGCAACAGTAGACAATTTTTTTTCTATTGCTGGTTATAAATAACATGATGTGGTGTGGCTGCAGTAGTGGCTGCGCAATTTGAAATTCTGAAATTTTAACACTTAAATCTGGAGGGATTTCTGCCAAAAGCAATTGGGTTCCAAGATTTGTTTCTGGGTCTCTGAGATCATGGCCGTTAAGCAGCTTGATCAGGGGCCATAGAGATCATTCGTGGGTGGCGACTTGGGGTCTGGTTGGGGTGGGGAGGAAAGGGCCAGATCCACCCCCATCACATGAGACCCTAAGTCTCTGCGGGCCCAAACCTGACTGTCCAAAGGCCTCTGGCAGATGGCGGCCACTGAACCACCACGGGCGAGCAGGCAGAGGGACAGCACCCTTTGCCCCCTGGTTTGGCCCGGTGCCAGTAACCTACTGCGCAGTCCGTACACATTTCTACCAGAATCTGCTGGGTTTCGAGATTTGTTTCTGAGTCTCTGGGATCATGGCCATTAAGCAGCTTGATCAGAAGCAGGAGAGGCCATTTGTGGGTGGCGACTCGGGGTCTTTTTGGGATGGGGAGGAAAGGTCTGGATCCACCCCCATCCCATGTGGCACCGCGTGTCTCATCACTGTGGGCCCAAACCTGACTGTCCAGTGGCCTCTGGAAGATGGTGGCTACAGGGCCATCAGGGGGGAATAGGCCAAGGCATGAAACCTATTCCCACCTGGTGTGGCCCCGGGGCCAGTAACTTACTGCAGGGACTGGATGCAGTTCTGCCAAAAGCCATTGGGTTTCGAGATTTGTTTCTGAGTCTTTGGGATCATGGCCGTTAAGCAGTTCGATCAAGAACCAGAGAGGCCATGCCTCCAATTATATAGCTGAGCCGGAGGTGGTTTGTGGGTATGTCTCTCACATACCTAACTTCTGGCCATTTACTTTCTTGGTAAACTTGGCCCCAAGTTTTTGGGGTCTGGCCAAAGGCATAGCAGAAATTTTGGGGTATCTGGAAGTCTGTAGGTGCCATCAGGCTGCTGATGCACTCGCCTCACAGGTACAGACTGACCCACTGGTGTCACCATACACCCAGGTTATACATACTTTTATCTGTATACTATGGTCTTAAAATGTGATTGATGTTTTTAATTGTTACCATGAGTTAGGAAGCATAATGGAAATTTTATTTGTGTCTCACAATGGAGACGTTACTGGTGCATGCTCAAGCAAATCGATGAACAATGGGAGGACAATGCTACAGTACTATACAATGTTAAAATTGGAAGAGAGATAAAATCTTTTCTTATTTACCAGCCTATTAAAATATAATGAATATACAATAAACAACACATGACACAATTGAGTATGTGTGTTGTATAGTATGAATGTAAACCCGTCATGAAACTATTACCATGATCAAGAAAACAAAAATTAGCCAATATTTTATTCATTCATCATTCATTTTCATTCATCATCCTGTTATTCGTCGATTGCCTCAAGCAGGCCCCTGTAACGTCTCTTTCATCCTAGCCCTGAGATTATATTCAAGGCTCTTTAGGAGAATGAGACCCATCATTGTTACTGGTATTTGGCATATTTGGTACGCCACGGGGAGTTTGCCAGACTCTGCCCTGTGGGCAGGCTACATTCGATAGCCAATATTTTATATTCCATTCAAATTGTTTCTCTGTCCCTGTTACCTTTTACCTAACCCATTTTTTCGTTGCAAACTCTGTTCTGCATCTTTTGATAATAGATTGTTTTATATGTTTTTTATTTTTGGTGGGGAGAAGAGAATGGAATTACTGAAAATGCACATTTCCCTCTCTGGTTTATTTCAGCGAGGGAAATACAATACAGGAATATACTCAATGTAAAATATAGGAGTCCTTCATGCTGACTGTAACAACAGTCCTGTTGATAGTGACAATTCTGCCCTACACATTGTGCAGTATTTTCTAACTACTTACTGTTAGTGGTTTATCCAGTACCATATTGACTTGGGGGTCCATTTTAAGGTATCACAAATGATCTTTTATTATATGTGTGAAAGTCTATAAATTAATTTCATTTAAGTTGGATAAATATGAAGAAGGCCTTATTTGGACATATGGCATATATTTAAGCTGCTATTTTGTATTCCAATATGTTTGAAATATTTTGCATTCAACCCATTAACATATGAAAATTCAGATATTTCTGCATCTTACCAATATTTTTTTCTGCTCAACTACAATACAAGAAATTTTATTGAAATTTCTTGTATTTAGGACTTGTATTTCTTGTATTTAGAAATTTAGGACTATTTATCTTAGAGAAACAATGGTTATAAAATGAATAGGCAAATTTCTTTTATTAGGGTGTTGGAATGATAATATAGTAGGTAGGGTGTTTGTTTTACATGTGGCTGACCTGAGTCTGAGCCCTGGCACCGCATAGTCATCTGAGCCTGTCAGTAGTGACCCTCGAGCACAGAGTCAGGAATAATTCCTGAAAACTCTGGATGTGACCACTTCCCCCTCAAAATCTGTATAATTATGCCAGAAAAATAATACAGGGGTTAAGGCACTTGCCTTACAAGCAGCTGATCCTGGTTCCATCCTTGGTGCCCTTAGTGGCACCTGGTATAAGCCATGAAAACAACTAGCTGTGATTCATCTTCTGCTCTAATACAATTTAATATTATTTGGTTTTTTGTGGACTGTGAACTTGATGATACATGGTGAAATATTTGCTTAAACTGAGATGTTAAGGTTTTATGCTTTTATCTAACAGCATATTTTTAAATTTAAGTCATTCATTTTGAATTTTTATATGTAGAATGAGAATCAAAGTTTATTTTTGCATTGAAGATATTTGATTATTTCAGCATCATTTCTTAAACATATAATCAATTCTCTCACCATCAAATTGCACTTATGTTTTTTCAAAAATATAATGAACCAAATATGGAATCTATTCATAAATTTTATATTGCTCAATGTATCTATCTTTAAAAATAATAATAATGATGATCATTTTCCCAAAAATAATATGCTATTTGGGTAACTTTATTTTTATTTAAATATTAGACTGTCAATTCTTGGGGGTAAAAGAGAGCCAGGATTAGAATCAGGATTTCTTTGAGTCTAAGGATCAATTTGGAAGAAGTGGAATCCTAACATAAACATCTTTCTAACAATATATTTCTCCATTTACTTAGGTATTTCTCTCAACAATGTTTTATACTTTTAAGCACATAGATCTTAAGGTCTATCTACTGTAATATTTATCTTAAAATTTTCTTTTTTATACTGTTATAATGGGACTAATGACTTCAACTTCTAATTAAAAATTGAAAGTATATGTGATTACTGGGCTGGAGAAATAGCACAGCGGGTAGGGTGTTTGCCTTGCATGTGGCCAACCTGGGTTTGATTCCTCCATCCCTCTCAGAGAGCTGGGCAAGCTACTGACAATAATTACTATTGTTCTCTGTATGTTTACCTATCTGGCAGATTTGCTAAACTCACAAGTTACTTTTATAAGCTTAATGCATGAACTTTTAAAATTTCATAGAATTTTTAAAATAGACAATAATAACATCTGTTATTGCTTTTCTACTTTCCCAACCTTGATGTCTTTTATTTCCTTTTCTTATCTCATGTCCTTTCTAGATATGACAGTACAATATTGATTACAAGTTGTGAGGGTGAGGATAGACATCTCTGAGGCATTTGAACATTTAGGAAGGAACCATTCATTTGTTCATCATTGTTTGTGATGTTAGGTGTAGTAGTTTCATAAATTATGTTTAACAGGTTGGATTATTTTTTTTATTTCTAAATTGCTCAGGATTTTTATCAATAGTAGATATTGTATTTTATAAAATGTTTTCTCAGAACTATTTTTCAGTCATTTTTGTTATTTTATACTTCCTCTACAGAGTGTCATTAAGTCATATTACATGGTTTCTGACTCTGATATTCTGTGATTGGAAAAATCAGTATAACTTGGCAGAAGCAACATTAGGAAAGCTGACAAAGTTATAAAAACTCCAGGGTCTTTGTCTTATTCGAGTGTAGTGAGACACAATGGCATTCAGATCATCTTACTTTTACCTCTATCAAGCAACCAAATAAGAGTTGTGGGCATCATGGATGCAGATGTATAATTGCTAGAAATCTGAACTAGAAGGGTGGAGCAGAGCTGCCTGTTTCACAGTAAAGTTAAGAGCAGTCCAGAAAGAAAGTGCAAGCTCAAGTGTAAATTCTATGGGGCGTGGACTACATTATCTATATATTTGTAGTTGTAGCTTCTAGGTACCAGCTCCTAAGAGGTACAAAATAATAATTTTGAAATGTACAAATGATTTCGTTAATATCTAAGTCCTATCTGATCATGTGCCATTTGAACTCTACAAGGGGGGTGGTATTGTTCCTTCAGCGTTTCATTTTGGCAGGCACTTTTAGAACATCTCTATACAAAAAGTATTGTGGCAGGTTCCAGTTGGGTGACATAGAAGTATAAGACTTAGTCTTTGTCCTAAAGGAATTTTAAATCTAGTGAGAGAATAAAAATAGAAACAGTTAATATACAACATAATTATATATATATGCAAAAATCCACAAAAGTATTGCTTGGGCAAGAAGTAGTAATTAAATTAGAGATGTGTCCTTCTGAGTGCAAGGTTGGTAATCTGTATGAGCTAGACTCTAGATAAATGTTGTTTATTGGAAATTTGGTAATTTTTATTTAATTAGTTCTGTGATAAATAGAGAAATTTTCCCCATGGAATGGATTTTGCTTAAAAAAGATTAATGAAATGAAGTTCATTACACTTTTAAAGAGTACCCAATCCTTACATGCTATGTTTTTGTTCCCTTGACTATTTAGCTTGGAATTCTTAGGCACCTGTTCCAATCAAGTCTGGAACTAGTGACACAGCCTTATATGCTCATGCATATTAAATTAAAAGATTTAGACTTTCATAAGTATTAAATTAAAATAGAACTTTGACATTTTGATCAATTCCTTTTTTTTTCTTGCTTGACAACAGTCAAGAATAATGAAGTGGTAACCAAGACTACCTCAGAGAATTTAGATTTCAGTCTTTACATTAGACATTTCAGTACTAAATTTATAAAGAGACATCCAGGAGTACTACAAATGCTTTATGTTTCAAAGCTCAGAACTTCAAGTTTTACTTCACACTATAACAGCTTCAGTTAAGTTTATCAGTGCAGTGCTTAACTCTTCAAATTTCTGGAATACAGAGGGTCAAGTTATGGAGGTGTGAATGTGTACCCCATCCATTAGGTTCATGCACAAATTCATGATATGAGGAAGTCACAGGTTTATCCTCCTTGAACAAGGTGCATTTAGTTTTGATGCAAGAAGCTATAGATTATCACTGAGGCGTTTAGCTCGGCAATAAGAAATACTGAAATTCCCCTCAAATTTTGAAAGAGCCACAATATATTAGCACTTACTTCCATTCATCAAAAGTCCTATAGAACATTCAACTAGTAGCTTATAAAATCAATCACAGGAAAATTAGAGAAATATAAAATGGCTAGTTTGAAGTTTAGAACAAAGTAAAGAGGCTCTTGAAGACCTTTCACTCCTTAAATCCCAAAGCACCAAACTGAACCAAAACACCAAACAGAGGAAAACTCATCTACGAAAATAATATCTGAGCTGGTCTTATTCAGAGGAATCAGTGAACCGATCTAGTCAGTTTATTGCTAGATAATAGATCTTGCTTTTGAGGGGTCAGAGCAATAGTAGGGCATTTGCCTTGCATGCAGCCGATCCTAGCTTGATCCTCTGCATCCCATATGGTTCCTTGAGCATTGCCAGAAATATTTCCTGAGTGTACAGCCAGAAGTAACTCCCGAGTATCATTTAGGTGTGGCTCAAAACAAAACAAACAAATGCGTTTTTAAAAAAATTTTGCTATAGAGGAATATCCCTATATCCTAAGCAGGATAGGGGCAGACTGAGTTCCAAAAATGTCAAAGGCACAGCAATCCACACACTCAGATCTGGTTCCTGCCCCTGCTAGAGGCGTGGCCCAGCTTCAGGACTGGTCTCTGAGAGGACAGAGTAACATCCGCAGTTCACAGTTCCAGCTCCAAAGCTCCTAAAGTGAACATCTCCAAACTTTACAGAGCTGCCAGTCCAGGAGAAACAAGAAAATTAGTTGGGGAAATTGAGGAGACGCCCGCTAAGCTTATTGAGAAAAACAATGACTGGCACCTAACAGCTCAGTAAATCATGGGACCATGATTTTAGCAATGCCATTATAAGAGATATACTGTAATAAGCCATATAAGGCAAATTGATTAGTTCCTACTGACTTGTGGGGTGGGTGGAAAACCAGGGACATTGGTGGCAGGAAGGGCAAATTAATGGTGCGATGGTGCTGAAATATTGAATAGCTGAAACATCTGTGTTGTGAACACCTTTGTAAATCATAGTGTTTAAATAAAGTTACATTATTATTTTAAAGCCTTGCTATTTCGGTGGAATACATTTTCTTCTTATCTTTGGGGGAGGGAAGTGATGGTAGAGAAATTAAGTATAAAAATGCCTTTTTAGTACATTTAAATAAGCACCATTTAGAACTTCAAAAGAACCCAGAAAATGTAGTTTTAAAATATACTATTGAGCACAATCTCTGAAAGGCTAAATGTAATATTTTAACTCTACTTTGTCAAGAATCAGTACTTTTAAAATATACAAAATATATCTTCAGTATCAAATTCCTATAAGCTTTTAAATGTTTTTTTCTTAATTTTGATACTAATCTCCGCACAGGCCAGCATCAAATATTTGGCAAACCAGCCTGTAGTTCATGGACTTCTTACAAATGCTGACACAGAGAAACCGGGTCAAGTCTTTAGTGATCAATGCCTTACAGGACAAGCAATCTACAGAAGAACAAAGGGGTCATATATCCTGGAATATAATCCAGTTTCTAGTATTTTTCTCCTTAAGTATTCTTCAAAGCACACTCAGCCACTGAATGAGGCTTTGAGCTCACTTATCTATAAACCACAAATTTTCCTCTTGCCCCTCCCTGGATAATCAGTCTGTTCATCTCAGTGCCCTTGACAGGTTTGGTAATGGTGTATCTCTCTACTGTATCTTTACTGGGATGTGTACACACACAGGCATTTCAAATGCCTCTGGATACAGTTTTGAAAGGTTTTCTACTGGTCAAGTCCAACAAAACAGGTTTTTTAGGTGTCTTCTCTTCTAAGTTATGAATATTTGCCCAAAACTTTTCCATTTCTCTCAGAAGGTCTCTATGACATAAACGGATATATGAAGGGTAAGGACACAGGCAGTATGGGATTTGGAGAGTACTACTCATTTGTGAAGAGTTCTAGATTCTTAGGTTTAAAAGGCAATTATTTCTTACATATTTGATCACAATTGGGGAAAAAGTTTTGAGATGAGAACTAAGATAATTCCAATAGATGACTGTGATATTTCTCACACATAAAAAATATATATATATACATATATACATGTATACACACATATACATATATAAATATGCTTGCAAGCATATGTATATGTGTGTATATACATTTATATGTATCTGTGTGTATATATATATATATATAACATATTGGGCAAAACTCCCACTTTGCTGTTACCAGTATCCACACAAGGTAAATGTGTAAGGTTAGCGATTTTCACATAGCCATGCTGCTCTAAGCCATGCTTCCCTAACTAAAATGCATTGAAAATCACTGAGCAAAATGGTACTTATTGATGCCAAATAATCTCACTACATTTTCCTAGACCATTTTTCTCTATCATATCTCAGCTAGATTCCCACTGACTAGATCTTACAACATCCAGAAGGTGATAATTTGATAGGCTTTTGAACAACTTCTCTCCTCTAATATGCTCAGCAAAGTGCTAGAATCAAGGAATGACGACCCTAGATCTTTAAGATGCACATAAACTGCTCAATTTTCCCACATAACCTTACTTAATTTCTTTCAAGATGATCTTGGAACATTTCTTCCTAGCAGCTTACCTTATAATGCAGCTGTTAAAAGTGCAATTTATCTTATTTTCATCTACTTTGATCAATTCCCCTTCTCTTTTCTCCTTCCTAGCATGTGCAGGCTCAGAGATTCCCAGAATCCATTCCAGTTGCTAGTATTGCTTTGTTGAAGTATTCATCTCTCAATACCTCTAACCAGTGTCTAGCACATTGAATAAACAAGTCTCAAGTATTTTAATGGCCAAAGTTTTCAAACAAATCAGGGTCATAATTACAAAAAATGTTAAAAATTATAAAAATAAAAGTACACTTCTCTATACAGAAATAACAGGTCTTATTCTGAGAATGACAATTACTTCTAAAATGTCAACTCTTGAAAGATTGACAATGGAAAACTGAACCTTAAATGGGTCTTTTAAACTTGATATAAATAAGTACATGAAAAACTGAGTTTTATATACTTCATATATGCTGTATTGAATAATAAAATTAAATATGAACTATAAAATTTCAAATATATATAAAAATCTATTTATCTTAAATGTTAAGATACTTGCTTATATTCTCTTATATCACGGCAGAGCCTGGTAAGCTACCCATGATGTATTTGATATGCCAAAAAAAGTAACAATGAGTCTCACAATGGAGACATTACGAGCAATTTGATGAACAACAGGAGGACAGTTCTACAGTGCTATTTATTCTCTTATACACAATCTCTGTCCCTCTCGGAGAGCCCTGCAAGCTACCGAGAGTATCCAGCCCTCACAAGCAGAGCCTGGCAAGCTCCCCATGGCATATTCGATATGCCAAAAACAGTAACAATAATGGTTCTCATTCCCCTGACCCTGAGCCTCCAATGTGGCACCGTTGGGAAGTACGAGTAAGGAGAGGTTGCTAAAATATCAGCTGTGATGAATGGAGATGTTACTGGTTCCTGCTCAAACAAACTGATGAACAACAGAATGACAGTGATACAGTGATGTATATTAAATACAAGAAGAGTTATAAGTTAATAAATTGTGTGTTCCATTAAAATATAAATTAGATTTCATTAATTTTTTAAAAAATTGTTTGTGTGGTGTTGGAGAGATATGGCCAACCTGGGTTTGATTCTCAGCATTTCATATGGTCTTCTGATCCTACTAGAAGTAACTCCTGAGATCAGGGCCAGGAATAAATCTTGAGCATAGCTGAATGTAGCCAAAAGTAAATAAATAAATAATTTTGCTTTTCAAAATTTATGAATGAGAAACCAAGGCACTACTTTGGGGAAATTTTTGTGTATCACATATCTAATAAAGTGTGCTCAGAAAATGTAAAACACTGGTGTAGGAATGGGTGTTGAATCATTGTATGACCTAAACCCAATCACAAAAGCTTTGTAACTGCATCTCTTGGTGATTCAGCAATAAATAAATAAATAAATAAATAAATAACTGCTATTAATCCCTTTCTCAATTAAGGTAGTAAGCATGGTCCTAGGATTTGAACATGAGCATGTCTTTTGGGTAACAACCATTCAATTCACTGTTGTATGTCTTTATATGCTATATATTATCTGGCTCTGTGTATATATTAAATAATGTCTGTGTTGTCATGTGCAAAACAAAAGAAAATAAAAACAAAAACAAGAAAGAAAAGGAAAACCTAGTTATAAACTAGATAAATGTTGGAACAGACATTTTACTAAAGAAGAGATACATATGGTAAATCTTTACATGAATAAAATTTCAGTTTCATCAATCATGGCAGAAATGAAAATAAAGAACACAGTGTGAAGCCACCTGTTGGAATAACATTGGGTTATCCTTGTTCCTCCTGCAGTGAACTTAGGTTTATTGTGTTACTCCCACAACAGTGTCCCTGAGGCATACCCAATTCCATCAAGCACTAACAATCCTATATTGCCTTTCTCTTTCCTTTATATCACTTGCATGGTTTAGCAATGTCCTTTTTGTATAGACACAGGTAGAAAGTTAACATTAATGCTTTTGTAACATGGGAATTAATTGATCCCAAATAATATTTACTCTGGGGCATCCATCATATTTACTTGACTTAAGCCTCAGTTGAACTTACTTCCCAATAACCCCAAAGGAGGGTCCCAGTATAGGTACTGGATGGACCCAGGGCGAGCAGTAAGCTACCCTGGCATAAAAAGGGGACAAGTTAAACACCATAAGTATAATAAGTAAAGAGCATGGTCATGGAACAAACTCTGCCATGACCCAAAGAGAATTCACTGAATAAGGACCCTCCTGGGGTTAGGAAAGAGTAAACTGGCCTGAGTTTATATGAGTTTATATGGCCTGAGGACTATAGTCTGGGATATATAGTGAGAAGTCCCCAGGAACAACCAAACTTTAAGCTTAATATACCACTTACCGTGTTATACAAAATGACTGGAAATATTATAAGAAGTAAATTTACTATGATTAGTTAAATGGATTACTAGCTGAGGAAGGAGAAAGCAATACACCCTAGATGGAATCTCACCCTTCAGTGGATCTCCTAGTAATCTAGAGAGCTTGAACCTTCAGATGAGATTTTGTCCTTGAGTTAATCTCCTAGAACTTCCCCCAAAGGAGTGACCTTACATCTCTTTGTTGTTATGACAATGTTCAACCCCACCTATGTGTACCTCCAACCCTACATGATTTCTATATAACTATGCTGTAAGGGGTAAAGGGGACTAGAAAGAGAAGGACTAGGTGATGACTAGGAAGAAGATGAGGACTATGCGGACAATGAGGACTAGGATGAGGGAACTATGATGACTAGGACTACGACCAAAATTATGACTACAATTGTGGTATAAGGCAGAGATTGGACTACACTGGGGAAAAGATAGATATAACCTGACTACCAACCAGCCTGGGGTCCTGCTTCTCCACTTCCCCAGTCCTCCATTCATCCATTGCTGTGGGCAGGCCAGGGGAACAGCTCTCGGCCACCAAATGCTCGAGTCCTGCCCCCATATGCTTTCCTTGGAAATGCACAACTACCCAATGCTTAAGATTGAAAACGATGCGCAAAACAAATGCTGTTGTTGATATAGAACCACTGGAACATTTATATCACAATTTGTTGTGAGATGTTACTGGTGCCTGCTGGAGCAAATCAATGAACAACGGGAGGATAGTGCTATACAGTGCAGTTCTATAGCACATTAGAAAAGACCATGCTGTTTGCTTATATAGCCAAACATATATTTGTCACATCATGACAAACATCTGACAAATCTTTAAGAAAGGGGAATGCATCTGAGGTTGCCAGAGGATGGGAGCAGAGGAAGAAAAGGAAGGAGCTAACTCTGAAGTTGACAGCAGGGGAAATATTTTGGTGAAAATGGAAACATTTTGCACAATTTTGTACTTAAATTTTTGACAAAACAGAGTGTGTACTCTCCAAAATTCTATTTTATAAAAGTCAAAAGAGCAATACCAAAAAGAGTGAAAAGATAAAACGCAACATATACTATTTGGTCTTGCTAAACAAAATACAAAAAATATAATAAAAAGATAAAGAATTTCTTAGAAAAATTTAGGTCTAAAAATTCTGTAAATAGGGGGTATGGTGCCGCCAGCAGGTCAATCTTTACCTGTGAGGCAAGTGCATCAGCAGCCTCATGGCGCCTTCAGACTTCCAGATACCCCAAAATTGCTGCTGTGCCTTTGGCCAGACCCCAAAAACTTGGGGCAAAGTTTACCAAGAAAGTAAATGGCCAAAAGTTAGGTATGTGGGAAACACACCCACAAACCACCTCCGGCTCAGCTATATAATTGGAGGCAAGGCCTCTTTGGTTCCTGATTGAACTGCTTAATGGACACGATCCCAGAGACTCAGTAACGAATCTCAGAACCCAGTGGCTTTAGGTAGAAATGCGTCTGGTCTCTGCAGTAGGCTACCGGTGCTGGGCCAACCCAGGTGGGAATAGGTTTCGTGCCTTGGCCTGTTCCCCCTGGCGGCCCAGTGGCCGCCATCCGTCTGAGGCCACTGGATAGTCACATTTGGGCCCCCAGTGACGGTGCACACAGGGCCTCACGGGATGAGGGTGGAGCCGGGCTTGTCCTCCCCACCCCAACGAGACCCCAAGTCATCGCCCACGAATGGCCTCTCTGGCTCCTGATCAAGCTGCTTAACGGCCATGATCCCAGAGACTCAGAAACAAATCTCAAAACCCAGTGGCGTTTGGCAGAAATGCATCCGGACTCCACAGTACGTTACTGTCACCCAGGGAGGAAAGGGTGTTGTCCCTCCGCCTGCTCCCTCTTGGCGACTTGGTGGCTGTCATCCTCCCGAGGCCATTGGACAGTCAGGCTTGGGCCCGCAGTGACGAAACTTGTTGGGTCTCACGGGATGGGGGGGGGGGGAGGTGGAGCCGGGCCTGTCCTCCCCACCCTAACGAGACCCCAAGTCATCGCCCACAAACGGCCTCTCTGGCTCCTCATCAAGTTGCTCAAAGGCCTTGATCCCAAAGACTCAGAAACAAATCTCGAAACCCAGCGGCTTTTGTCAGAAATGTGTCCGGACCCCGCAGTAGGTTACTGTCACCGGACCGGGCCACCCCAGGGGGGAATGGGTGCTGTCCCTCTGCCTGCTCCCTCTTGGTGATCTGGTGGCTGTCATCCTCCAGAGACCATTGGACAGTCAGGCTTGGGCCCACAGTGACGAAATTTGTTGGGTCTCACGGGATGGGGGGGAGCAAATCTCTAAACCCAGTGGCTTTTGGCAGAAATCCCTCCAGATTTAAGTGTTAAGATTTCAGAATTTCAAAACCACATGGCCCTACTGCAGCCACACGACATCATATGTTAGTCATAACCAGCAATAGAACACAAATTGTCTATTGTTGCCTTTTCAGCAGATCTGAGTATTGGGGTAAAATCTTAAATAATGGTGGGTCTGGTGTCGAAATAGTGAATGTGATCAAAGTAGAGAGAGAGTAATGTAGAAATCATCTGCCCCACAGGCAGGGGGAGGGTGTGGGATGGGGGTATACTGGGATTTTTGGTGGTGCAGAATGGGCACTGGTGAAGGTACGGGTGTTTCATTGTATGACTGAGACTTAGACCCAAAAGCTTTGTATCTGCTCTCACGGTGATTCAATAAATAAAATTATAAAAAATGGAAAAAGGAAAAAAAAGTAAGGTGGAGTTCATGCACAATTCAATGAGCTAATCAGTGGCTGAATAAATAGCAGTACTCCTACAAAAAAAGAAAAAAAAATTCTGTACATATATAAATTCCTGTCAAGTCTCAAAACTCTAAGAATATATAATTTGTAGTCCAAGAGAGAGACAGATCATAAATTTATAAAACAATTAAAATCTCATTTATTTTACAAATATTTACAAATATTTGACCTATATTCTAAATGTATTCAAACGATTACTCAACTTTAGAAGTAAAATAGCCTTATTCACCCAGGTACCCACCCAGCGGCAGGGTCCATTCCCGGGCCTGCGCGGCTAACTGGATCTGAAAATATCAGGTTTTCACCCTTGGTCTGTGGGGGATGGGAATTGAGGCACATCACGCGAAAACAAAGCTGAACCACTCCGGGCACTCTCTCATCATTCACCCAGGTACCTGCCCGGCGCCAGGGCCCCTTTCCAGAGCCACAGCCACTAATGTAGCCGCGAGTTATTCTCCCACTACATATCCCATAGAAATCATAAGTTACCCTCTTAGATGGAACTTTCACTAGGTTAGCTTAACCACCAGAAACACATTAGCCAATAATTCATTAAGCCCTTCTCAATTCATTGTGCATCTCAAGCAGAATAGTAACAGTGAGTGTGAAGGTCTAAACCACACTGGTCACAATGGTAAAGCAACTCAAAAACCCACCAAGCTTTCTTATTGAAGAGGCTAGCCCAGAAGACACCAACAGTAATGAAGTGCTAACCCACGTCTCTGACAAAGAATTTTGAAGGGAGCTACTGAGGATTCTTACGGAGCTAAGAGAAACAATGGAAAGCAATGCCAATAAAAGACAAGAGGATTTGAAGGTAGAAATGAGGAAAATGCAAACGGAAATGTCAGACCTGAAAAACCTGGTAGGCAAATTGAAAAACTCAATGGAAGGCCTCAGCAGCAGAGTAACAGCTGCTGAGGACAGAATCAGTGAGCTTGAAGATGAAGTCCAGAGACTCACGAGAAAAGAGCAGAAAATGGAAAAGAGACTCACAATTCGGGAACAGATGGCAAGAGAAGATCGTGATGAAGACAAGAGGAGTAACATAAGAATTATTGGAGTCCCTAGAAACAATAGACTTACATAGTAAAGTTGCAGGCTATAAAATCAATACCCAAAAGTCCATGGCTTTCCTATATGCAAACAGTGAGAGAGAAGAAAGTGACATGAAAAAACAATCCCGTTTACTATTGTGCCACAGAAAATCAAGTACCTAGAAATCAGCTTAACTAAGGAATTAAAGGACCTGTACAAAGAAAATTACAATACGCTACTTCAGGAAATAAAACGGGACATGAGAAAATGGAAAGATATCCCCTGCTCATGAATCGGGAGAATTAACATTGTCAAAATGGCAATACTTCCCAAAGCAGTGTACAAATTCAATGTGATACCCATGACATTCTTCAAAGGAATGAGGCAAACCCTCCTTAAATTCATATGGAAAAATAAGCCCCCACAAATAGCTAAAGCAATTCTTGGGGAAAAGAAAATGGGAGGAATAAACCTCCCTAAATTCAAACTCTACTACAAAACAGTAATAATTAAAACAGCATGGTACTGAAACAAATGCAGAGCTACAGATTAATGGAAAAGGGTTGAATATACTGACATCTCCCTCCAAGCATATGATCATCTAATCTTTGATAAAGGAGCAAGAAATGTGGAGTAAGGAAAGCCTATTTAACAAATTGTGCTGGCATAACTGGACGGCTACATGCAAAAAAATGGGCTCAGATCTCTGCCTAACACCATGTACAAAAGTAAGATCAAAATGGATTAAAGACCTCAACATCAGACCAGAATCCATAAGGTACATTGAAGACAAAGTTGGCAAAACCATCCATGACATTGAAGTTAATGGTATCTTCAAAGATGTCATAACACTGGCCAAGCAAGTGAAAACAGAGATAGATAAATGGGCCTATCTTAAACTAAGAAGCTTCTGCAACTCCAAAGAAACAGTAACCAAAATACAAAGACAGTCTACAGAATGGGGAAGGATATTCACCCAATACACATCTGACAAGTGGTTGATATCTAGGATATACAAAGTACTGGTTGAACTCCACAAGAAGAAAACATTCAACCCCATCAAAAAATGGGGCTATGAAATGAACAGAAAATTTCTCCAAGAAGAAATTCGAATGGCAAAAAAGCACATGAGAAAATGCTCTACATCATTAATCATTAGGGAGATGCAGATCAAAACAACAGTGAGATATCATCTCACACCACAGAGACTGGCCCACATCCACAAGAACAAAAGCAACCGGTGTTGGCACAGATGTGGCGAGAAAGGGACCCTCCTTCACTGATGGTGGAAATGCCGAATGATTCAGTCCTTTTGGAAAACAGTATGGACTATTCTCAAAAAATTAGAAATTGAGCTCCCATTTGACCCAGCAATACCACTCCTGGGAATATATCCCAGAGAGACAAAAAAGTATAGTCAAAGTGACATCTGTACTTGTTTGTTTATTGCAGCACTGTATACAATAGCCAGAATCTGGAAAAAAACATGAGTGCCTGAGAACAGATGACTGGTTAAAGAAACTTGGTACATCTACACAATGGAGTACTATGTAGCTATTAGAAAAGATGAAGTAAGTCATGAAATTTACATACAAGTGGTACTACATGGAAAGTATCATGCTAAGTGAAATGAGTCAGAAAGAGAGGGACAGATATAGAAAGATTGCATTCATCTGGGGAACATAAAGTAACAAAATGGGAAACTAACACCCAAAATTACCTGAGATTAGTACCAGGAGGTTTACTCCATGGCTTGGAGGCCAGCCACACATGCTAGGGGAAAAGGCAGCTCATATAGAGAAGGAAGCACCAAATAAAGGGTGTTGGGAGGATCCTCCCAGGATGGGAGAAGCATGCTGAAAGTAGACTAAAGACCCTATAGACCAAACATGATTGCCACTCAATGCCTCTTTTGCAAACCACAGCACCCAAAAGGAGAGAGAGAACAAAAGGGAATGCCCTGCCACATAGGCAGGGTGGGATGGGAGGGATGGGCGGTGGGAGGAATACTGAGATCCGTGGACATGGAAATGGACTCTGGTGGATGGATCGGTACTTGATCGTTGTATAATAGAAACTCAAACACAAAAATTTGTAAGTCTACAACTGTACCTCATGGTGTTTAATAAAAAATTTTTTTAAAATAAGTAAAATAAAGTCACTGGAATTCTTACAGTAAGGATTAAAATCCATACTGATGTGCATTTTTTGTGGGGGGTGGTAGTATCAGTTTGAGGCCATACCTGACTCTTCAGGTTTTATTACTGTCTATGTAGTCTAGGCTGGCTGCATGCAAGGAAGTTGCATAGCAACTATACTTATCTCTCTCATCCCTAAGAAGGATGTCTAACAAATACTAAAATAATTTTAAATTAATAGAGAAAACAGAGCATTCATAAAGGGGTGTATATATTTATTTTCCCAGCTCAGAAACTGCAAGTAGTTATGGAGTAAAATTCCCATATGACCCAATGATTCTACTATTTGGCATCTTCCTCCAAAACAAAGAATCACTATTTAAATATATATTTGTGCATGTATGTATGTATGTATATGTGTATACGTTTGTGTCAGTGTGTCTATGTCTATGAATACACACATTAACGTTCAGTGCAGTGCTTAGTAAAACAGCTAGGATATGGAAACAACTCAAAATTTCAATGGCAGATGAATAGATATGGAAGTTGTAGCACATATATACAGTTAAATACTGTGAAGAGCTAAGATGAAATTATGCAGTTTGCTGCAAGTTGGATAGAACTTGAGGGTATCATGTTAAGTGATAGAAATCAGAAAGAGAAGAAAAAATACCAGATGATCTCATTCATTTGTAGATTACAGAGAAATAAAACAAAAGAACAGACAATATTGAACAATAGCAATTGGCTTTGGATTACAAAGTGGAATAATAAGCAGTGGGGAGAGGAAATGAACTGAAGATTGAACTATATGTGCCAGAGGTGGAGGGCACTGGACATTTTGATGAGAACAGGATGCAGTAACTTTATGCATCAATATCATAAACATTAACACTACTGTAGCACTATAGCACTGTCATCCCATTGTTCACCAATTTGCTCAAGCGGGCACCGGTAACGTCTCCATTGTGAGAGTTGGTACTGTTTTTAGCATATCAAATATGCCATGGGGAACTTGCCAGGCTCTGCCGTGCTGACGGGATACTCTCAGTAGCTTGCCAGGCTCTCCGAGAGGGATGGATAAATTGAACCCAGGTCGGCCACGTGCAAGGCAAATACCCTACCCTCTGTGCTATTGCTCCGTTTATATTTTTAACAGATAAATCATATTTTGTTAAGTGGACTATGAAGAAAGTAAAAAGAAACCTCTATATCAGAACATAATTTTCCCAACAATATGTTATTCACATATGTTTTAGAGTGTGTATAATGAGATTACAACAACACTATAAAGACAACAAAATTTAAAAAATGGGAAAATTATTTGAATTGACATTTTGTCCAGAGAAGTTCTAAAAATTCCTCATATGTACTTGACAAGATGCTTAACATCATTAGTCATTAGGGAAATGCAAATCAAACTCCCAATGAAATACTATTTTGGCTGACTTTAATTGAATAGACAAACAATAATTAGTGTTGGCAAGGATATAGAAAAATTGGAACCATTGTACTTTATCTGGTGGGAATGTAAAATGGCCACTTATTTTGGAAAAAAAGTCTAGCATTTTTTTTCTAAAAGTAAAACATAGCATCCCTATATAACCCAGAAAATTAAATCTCAGTTTTCCTCATCAGTATAAATTTACATTAATATGGAACTTTGATCCAACCTAGCAAATCTCTCTTTTGATATAGTCATATTAAGTCAGTATATATTTTCTTTGTATTTCTTTAGTTTTAACTTTGTTTTCTGGAATCTTGTCTAGGACATAACTGTAGCACTGTAGCACTGTCCTCCTGTTGTTCATTGATTTGCTCAAGTGGGCAGCAGTAATGTGTCCATTGTGAGATTTGTTTTACTGTTTTTGGCATATTGAATATGGCACGGGTAGCTTGCTAGGCTTTGCTGTGCGGGTGGGGTACTCTCGGTAGCTTGCAGGGCTCTTCAAGAGGGATGGAGGAATCGAACCCGGTTGGCCGCATGCAAAGCAAATGCCCTACCTGCTGTGCTATTGCTCCGCCCCTAGGATATAACATCATTTTTATTTATCATGCATCTTTTTGTTTTTCATGGTTATAATAGTTTCTCTGATTTTATTTCTTGTTTTTGATTACTTTTCAAGTTTAGAGAAATACTTGCCACACAAATTGTTGGAAGTTCCTCTATAGAATTTTGATGGATTTTGTCATGACTTAAATCAGGATATTCATTTTGGCAGGGGAAGATAATAGAGATAAAGTGTCATTCCAATCAAATGTTATGAGTAGTATGAACTATCAGGATGACTTTTTTGGTGGATGTCATCCTTGATCATCTGACTGAGGAAGTGTTTGATAGATTTGATTTTTCCACTGCAAAGCTACACTGTGTTCCTTCCTGTACTGTACATAGTCACAGATGGAAGTGCCTAAATTCCAGGCCAGGCGTAAGAAGAAAAAAGTGATAATCTCCTGGAGAACAGCTTAGCTACATAAATTATTTGGAATTTTTCTCTCAAAGGATGTTGTCTACCCACTCTAATTTATTTATTTAATCAATGTTATCAGTATGTGTTAAATGTTTGCTCTGTCAGGTTTTGAATGATTAAACATTATTCATTTTGATGATGAAATTGTTTTAGCTCTTATGGCCCTTAATCATGCCTCTATGAGTTGTAATTTTTTAAATTTTTTTAATAGTGAGACATCATGAGGTACAGTTGCAGACTTACACATTTTTGTGCTTGGGTTTCAATTATACAATGATCAAATACCCATCCCTCTATCAGTGCCCATTTCCCACCACCACGGATCCCAGTATCCCTCCCACCCCCCATTCCCCCCATCCCACCCTGCCTCTGTGGCAGGGCATTCCCTTTTGTTCTCTATCTCCTTTTGGGTGTTGTGGTTTGCAAAAGAGGCAATGGGTGACAATCATGTTTAGTCTATAGTCTACTTTCCGCGTGCTTCTCCCATCCTGGGAGGATCCTCCCAATACCTTTATTTGGTGTTCCCTTTATTATCTGCGCTCCCTTTTCCCCTAGTATGTGTGGTTGGCCTCCAAGCCATGGAGTAAAATTTCTGGTACTAATCTCGGCCATTCTTGGATGTTAGTCTCCTATTTTGTTACTTTATGTTCCCCAGATGAATGCAATCTTTCTATGTCTATCCCTTTCTTTCTGAGTCATTTCGCTTAACATGATACTTTCCATGTAGTACCATTTGTATGTAAATTTCATGACTTCATCTTTTCTAACAGCTACATAGTATTCCATTGTGTAAATGTACCAAAGTTTCTTTAACCAGTGATCTGTTCTCAGGCACTCAGCTTTTTTTCCAGATTTTGGCTATTGTAAAGAGTGCTGCAATAAACAGACAATTGCAGATGTCACTTTGACCATACTTTTTTGCCTCTCTGGGATATATTCCCAGGAGTGGTATTGCTGGATCAAATGGGAGCTCAATTTCTAATTTTTTGAGAATCGTCTATACTGTTTTCCAAAAGGGCTGAACCAGTCGGCATTCCCACCAACAGTGAAGGAGTGTCTATGGGTTGTAATTTTTATTTTGTTTCATATTTTGAGTACTTCCTAACTTGTAGGCATTATACAGTGCTCCAGATTAATGTTGTACAGTTCCTGATCTAAGCTTGGAATTGTCCATTTTTCTAAGGAACCCATTTTTTTAAAATCAGAGAATATTAGAAACCAAGATCTGAATGCTAAGTATTCTTCTGTTATTTTTTTTTTCTTTTTGGGTCACACCCAGCAATGCACAGGGGTTACTCCTGGTTCTCTGCTCAAGAATTACCCCTGGCAGTGCTCAGGGGACCATATGGGATTCTGGGAATCGAATCCAGGTCAGCCGTGTGCAAGGCAAACGCCCTACCCACTGTACTATTGCTCCAGCCCCGATACTGTTATTTTTTTTATATCCTGAGTTTTACATCCTGAATGGAAAAATTTTCAGTAATTAAAAGAACTGTACTATCAAGCCATACAAAGAAATAACAAAACAAAATGTATATGCTAACATGTACACATACACATATCTCTACATGTGTAATCATTCATCTCTGTATTAAATAAGACATGAATTAACTTTGATGTTTTCAATTCCGATAGGCTACCAAATATATCTGTCATAGTGTCTACCTCTTGTTTTTATATGTAAATTCCTAGAAAAACATTGAGAAAACTGGACTCTACTCTCTGCTATCCACCTAGTTCAATTTCAATGTACAAATATAATGGTTTCAGAATTGTTAGCCTGAACTCTTCCCATAGGAATCACTTTATCCATTAGAGTAAAATGTATTTGTATAGTTCTTTTATCCTCTAGTCTTAGAGACAACTCATTTAAAAGTTATTTGGGTCAACACTTTCTACTACCAGTTTTCATATATCTTAAACATAGATTAGCTTCATACACTTTTTATGCAAAGAATAGCAATTTATATGTCATATTTGATAGAATTTCCTGGGGTTTTAGTAGCTTCCTAAATGTTTTTATTTGCATGCATTGACTCTCTGTTTGTTTTATACATAAGAACTTTGACAAATACAAAAAGGTTTAGTCCTAGCATATAATGCCACTCTATTGTTTTGGCATTTGAAAATACAATCAGTATCAGTATTATTCAATCAGTAATCCCACCCTCCCCAGAAGTTCTGGTAATCACTGGTGTGTACCAATTCTGTGATGCATTTACTAGAAATCTGTATAGTCAATTTACACAGATCATTGACATTTCATATTGGCTTCTTTCCTGTAGCAATATGTTTTTAAGGTTCATTCACATCATTGTGTGGCTTAATAGTACAATTCTTTTTATTATTGAAAAATATTCCATTATCATACATTCCTGCCATTGTTTTTTTACTTATGGCATTGTTTTCTAATTAAATTATTAAAAAGAAATTTTCTTACTTTCTGATTTAGTGAGTATAGAATATTTTGTGAGTATAAAATAAAATTAATGAAAGTTTTTGTATAGGCATAGTTTCAAACCCACTCTAACAGACTTTGGTGAGGGTAGGTAGCAACTGGCAAAACGGCATAAAAACTAAATAGACAGGATAAAAGGGTGCATTTGCCCACATCTCCCCCTGAGATGTGTATTTTCCTACCATATGGCTACTTTTCTGCCCACATCCCTGCTTGGGATGTGTACTTTGCTTTCCACTCTCGAGAAGCCTATGTTCTTTTTTAAACAAGTGTGTTCTCTCTCGTGTTCTCTCTCGTGTTCTCTCTCGTGTTCTCTCTCGTGTTCTCTCTCGTGTTCTCTCTCGTGTTCTCTCTCGTGTTCTCTCTCTTTCTCTCTCTCTCTCCTTTGCTTCCTTCCTCCTTTCCTCCTTCCCTCCCTTTCCTTATTTTCCCACAGAACTTGTTTTTCCAGGAGTAAGCCCTGGGCACCATCAGGTGTGGCCCAAAAACCAAAAACCAAACATAGCAATTGGTTAAGTCAAGAGGAGGGATGGGTACTCGATCACTGTACAACTGAAATCCAAGCACGAAAGTTTGTAAGTCTACAACTGTACCTCATGGTGTTTCACTAATAAAAAACAAACAAACAAAAAAAGAGATCGTACATGGGTAAGGTATTTGCCTTGCATATGGCTGACAAAAGTACACTCTCTGTGGTTCCGTAAGAGCTGCCAGAAGTAATCACCAAAACAGAGCCAAGAGTAGACCCTGAGTATTCTGGGCATGGCCCATCTCTCTTCCCCTAATTTACTATCAAATATACACACATCAAAACTATAATTTTCCCACAGCTTTCTGCATTTCATGCACACAAATTGTTTCCTTCATATTCTTTAGGTTTCCAACTATATTTACTTTATCTTAGAATAAGTCTTTTTGTAGTTTTCATTACTTAATTTCAAAATAAAAATACTCTTGTATTTACTATATACCTTTCTTGCTCTAGTGGCCCAGCAAATTTTAGTCTAGGACTAGCTGTGATAATAGCCAGGTTTAAAAGCTTGACTTCAATTTAGAAAATTATTTTCTTCCACTGGATAAGTGGTTCTTAAGATTTTAGTAATAACTGAAAATTTCAAAATATATATATAGAATGGTGTTAAGTAGAAAACTGATATATCTAAGTAGATAGAGACTCCAAGAAGTCTTCAGGAATGCAAAGAAATCTTGCTATCTTAAGTGTAGCAACACACTGCATATTAATAACTTTTTTAATTGTTACAAAACTAAAGTATGAATGAATAATTTTGTGAAATCTTTGAAAGTTAAAAATTATGTGGGTATTCACTATGTATTTATATTTAACTAGATATTAGGTCATATTGTGATTAAAGATTTCTTATTTTATGTGGTAAACCTCACCTAATGGTGCTCAGGGATCACTTCTGGTGGGGCTCTGGGGATTGAACCCAGGTTAGCTGCATGTAAAACAAGTCCCCTACCAACTGTATTATTGCTCTAGCCTGTTATTGATACTTCAAAATGATTTGATATCTTCATCTATAAAAGTAACATAGAAAAATGTGACCAACGGAGTTAAACAGTTTCTAAATACATCTTTGGCATAAAGCTAAGAAAATCTATACTTTATATTTAAACTCTTACAACAGATGCAAAATAAAGTGTGTGGTGAATATGTGAGATTATTTTTGTCTTAGAAGATATATACAATTATTTAGTAAAATATATCTTTCTTAAAGTTATCATGTCTATTAGGGCAACCTTATAGTTAGTCTCTATAAAAAAAAAGAGGCAATATTTTTAAATTGAGAGCTCATACTTCCCAAGGTTAAACTTGAAGATGCCAGTTATTTTTTAAATATCATGTCCAGAATTGGTGAAACACCATTTATTACTGTTAGATATTGTAGGCCTCTGCATTTTATAAAATATCAATCTATTCCACCTGTGATATGCAATTCACATTGGGAGAAACATTAACTTAGTTATGTTTTACCACTCTATCATTTTTATCTAAATTTATATCTAAATTTATAAAACTTATGCTAATCATTTAGAATAATTTAAATAGTACAATGTAGCATAAAATCATTTTAATACCCTTTCAATTATTTTGTCATTATCAATGAATTGCTTCTTTCCCCTTTTATGCTTAATGTTTTATAGATACTTCACATTTTAGTCAAATACTTTCCTGCAATTAATATAATTAAAAAATAGATAAAACAGATTAGCAAAATTCATTCTTTAAGTGAGTTCACATGCACTCAATGATCTAAAGAGCTAAGTTGGTGATCTCTATTAAGTCAATAAAGTTAAGAATGAAATAAAAATATATAAGATAAAATTTTTATAACAAAATAAAGTTTCTTTACATGCCAAAACGTAGCCATAAAATAAATTCTGGAAACTATTTATTCTTCTACTTTAAGTAAAATGACATTTTAAAATAAGTTTTGTAATAGACTTAACAGTTAAATTAGTCAGAGTATAATATTTTTATTTTCCAATCACATATTTCACCAAAAGAGAGAATTTCATAAATAGTGATGCCAATTTAGATACTACCGTTGCAAAATACGATCTTTCTGTGATCTGCTTATGACAATGTTGGTAACAATAACTCAAACTAGTAAACATATGATCATGTTAGTTTGCAGTCAGTAGCACAGTACTGTCACTGTCACTCTCCTCCCGTTGTTTATCGATTTGCTCAAGTGGGTCCAGTAATGTCTCCATTGCGACAATTGTTACTGGGTTTGGCATATCGAATACCTGGTCTGCAGAATCAAATTCAGGTCGGCCATGTTGGCTGTGTGCAAGGCAACTACCCACTGTGCCATAAATTTTTAAAAGTCTGTTTCTTTAAATCAAGTTATTAATAATATGACTCATTTAGACACTTAAGTTATTGCACACTTTTTATACTTAAATATCTCTGATTTAAATATAAATTTAATTACTTTACATAGTTTTTCTCATAACTAAGAAAAATTTCTTTCAGTATGTTTTTATTGCATACAAATAATAACTTTCAAGACTGTTATTAAACAAACAAACAAAAACAAGTATCCTTCCAAATGGGAGAAACTATAAGCATATAATGTATCTTACAAGTGGATATTATTCAAGATACATAAGAAACTCACAAAACTAAACAACACAGAACAAAGAATTCAATTTAAAAATGGGAAGAACTAAATATATACTTATCCAAAGAAAATATACAGATGGCCAGCCAGCAGACACCTAAGAAACAGTCATTCTCACTGATTATTAGAAAAATATACATTAAAACTACAATAAGACATTACCTCATATCAGATAGGAAAGGATGGACATAAAAACATTCTGGTAAGAGTGTGAAGAAAAAGAAACTTCATTCATTTTTGGTAGGAATCTTTTCAGTTCTTATGTATGGGAATTTCTCAAGAAAATTGAAAATAGAACTACCATATGATCCAGCAATGGCAATCCTTGGTAATGCTTATTTGTGAAGAACACAAAACTACTAATTTGAGAAGATGTATGCACATTTATGTTAATTGCTTCAGTATTTGCAATAACCAAGGTTTGGAAACAAAACAAGTACCCAGCAACAGATGATCAGAAAAAGAAAAAAATGACAACTATATACAGTGGACTGAGCTATAAGAAAAATGAAATACTGCTTTATGCTACAACATGGATAGAACTGGAGGGTGCCATACTAAATGAAATAAGCCAAATATGAAAAAAAATCAGGTAATCTTTCTCATATGTGGAATATATAGAAAGAAATCAAGGGAATAGGCAATAACCAATGAAAACAAACCCTTAGAATCTGATTCCGGAACTGTATTTTTCAAGGTATGGATAAAGAGTGGAAGGGAAAGGTCTTATGAATAATATTAGATGGATATTGGGGTTTTGGTGGTGGGTGTGGTATTATAATATTGTACTCCTAAAACTTGGACTGGAGCGATAGCACAGTGGGTAGGGCATTTGCCTTGTATGCAGCCGACCTGGTCGATCCAAGTTTGATTCCTCTGCCCCTCGTGGAGAGCCCAGCAAGCTAGCGAGAGTATCTTGCCCACACGGCAAAGCCTGGCAAGCTACCTGTGACATATTCGATATGCCAAACACAATAACAACAAGTCTCAAAATGTTACTGGGCCCGCTCTAGAAAAATCGATGAATAAGAGAGGACAGTGACAGTGACCCCTAAAACTTGTAAGTATTTGTATACTTGGAAAGCAATATTGTCTCAAAAGAAAACAGAAAAAGAATACTATTGTAACAGAAAATTTATGCTAATGTGCATTGTTTTATTATAATCTTTTTTCTACTTGTATCAGTTAACTGTTTCACTTTGCATTAAAATGTACTGAAACTGTAAAATCAAGACATTTCAAGAAAAGAAGTTAGAATTTCATTTTAATGTAATTAATAGGTCAAAGGTGCATAGAGCTTTGACTAAAGTTAAAAATGTCGAGAAGACAGCTTCTCGAATAGAGTTCAAAACTAGCATTGGTAGAAGTTCATTTCATTTCATTTTATTTCATTTTTATTTAGGAGCAACACATAGCAGTGCCCAGTGCTTAATCCTGACTTTGCACTTAGGTATTACTCCTGGCAGGCTCAGGACTATAAGGTGTGCTGGGATTAAACCTAGGTCATCCACCTGCAAGGCAAGCGCCTACCTACTGTACTATCCATCTGGCTCCTAGGTTAAGTTTTTATCTCTAGCATTCCATGGTCCCAAAATGGCACAGAGTGTAATACAGGTGGACCCCCAGGAAAGTTAGGTGTGGCCCCTACAAATATTAATTTAAAATAAAGCAAAGATAAATTTAACAGTCAAACTGCATTTGCAGAACTGAAATGATATTATGCTCACCTATGTTTACTGAAGCACCAAGTACCATAACTAAGATACAGAAACAACCCAAAAAAGTTGTGGTATATGTACACTGGCATACTATGCCTCTCTAAGTATGTGTTGTGAGCGTGCACATGCAGAAATGAAATAGAGAGGCCTTAGGGACCTTGAAGGGGTGAAGTGGGTGCACTGTAATGGGTGTTGAAGTTATGTACAAGGGAAACCATAATTAATAGTATGGTAAATCACAGTACCTCAAACAATAAAAAATAATAAAACAATTCATACATTAATAAAAAAATAATAACTAGGCTCATAATGTCCAGATCTAGCAAACTGCCATTTTTCATACATATTACAGATTTGTTCTTAAATGATCAAGTCCAGTTTATCAGTTTTTGATTTTCTGGACTATGTTGCTGCCATCATATTTAAAAACTTATGGGGCAAGAGAAAGTCCAGGGATTAAGGCATTGCCTTGCATATAATTTTATCCACAAAACTGAGAGCTGAGGTAAAGGGATATGCATGATACTGTTTCAGTAACAGAATTGGAAACCGCAGTGCTTAAAAGGAAAATGAGAGAAGAAAAGAGTCTGCCTGAGGCAGGATGCAGGGGTATGGTGGAGGGATGTGAGCAAGAAGGAAACTGGGGACATTCGTGGAGTTTCTTTATTGAATGAGTCTCAATCATGAATAACTTTGTAACTGTATATCTCATGGTGATTCAGCAATATTTTTTTTAATTTTAAAAAAATCAAAAATTACTATCAAATCTAAGGTCATGTAGATTTCCTATGTTAGATATTCTATAATTTGCATAGTTTTGCATTTTACATTTAGGTCTATTATCTATCTTCAGTCAAATTTTATGAAGGTTGAAAGATTTATGTCTAGATTAATTTTTTTATATGCATGCACAATAGCTACTGCAAAATTCATCAGAAATGATTATCATTTCTCCAGTGAATTGTCTTCTTTGTCAAAGATCAGCAATCTAGATTTGCATGTATTTCTTTTAGGTCTCTCTATTCTGTTCCTCTAATTAATTTCTTCATCTATTCTGTCAGTGTTTTTGACTATATCTTTATAGTAAGTCTTGAGGTTGGGTAGTGTTGACCCTCAAACTTCAGGTGGTATAGGATTTTTGTCAAATGCTTTATTTGCATGTATTGATGTTATCATATCTCTTTTAATCTTTAACTCATTGAAGTGAAAAACTATAATAAGAGATTTTAAAATACAGATTTTTAATGATTAAAACAGTATAAATATAATTGAATATTGAGTACTTATCATATATTGTGTAAATTGTAAAACATGATTTAAAAAAAAATAAAAGACCGCAGAGTATTCTCAAGTTATGGAATTTTGGTAAGAAGTTAGTTACCAGTTTTCTATATGTTTAATACGGGCCACCCTCCAGAAGTATAAGTTGAACAGGGGTCAATCCAGGAGATGTTTAGTCTGGCAGATGTTCAGTCTGGCAGTATGATTCTGTGCTCATGGCACCCAGGTCACAGTCACCAATGATACATACAAGGCACCCCTCTTAATTGTGAAGCATGAACTACCACTTGAACTGTCTCCCTGGTACATGGTGGCTTTATTTATTTATTCGAACTTTTGAGTCACACAAGTGGTGCTCATGGGATATTCTTGGTCCTGTACTTCGAAGTCATTCCGGCTGGTGTTCAGAAGACCAGGTAAGGCTGGAGATTGAATATGGTCCTCCTGTATGCAAAGCATGCACTCCCTCTGACTCCATGTGGTTTTGTCTGTATTTTACTGTGTGATTTTAGAAAATACATGTTAGCTTTTCTAAATTAATTGAATTGTAATTAGAGAGTTGGCTTAGATACCAAATTAAATGACAGCTGTTAGGAATTTAATTTTTCTTCAACTATCAGCATCATTTGACCCAAATGAAATGCACTCCACACTTGGTTCCTGGAACTGCATTTCATTGAACTTCATAATTTTGACAATTACAGCACTGGGGATAAATTACATTATGTCAACCCTTACTAAGGGGTCCTTCATGGTGCTTCCTTTTTGTGTTTCCTCCTAACCTGATTATTATTGATATTTAATATGCATTTTAGATCATCTTCATCTTTCTGGTCACTTCTCTGTTATAGTGCTCTTCTGTGATCTTTAGCTATCAATTTTCAGGGGTAATTTTGGTCCTGAGAGATAGTATTCTCTTTTATATTAACTTTTTCATGTATGATATGACACTTTAAGTTTAGCCATCTTTCCTAGATAGACATTCAAAACTCATTCAAATCACATTCAGAATATATTATTTTGATACATCTCAATAAATTACTTTTCAATCTTATAAAGAGAAGTGCCTGAAGTATGATGATAGTTACTTCATAACTTTAATATTGGTCAAATTCTGAAGGGCTCACAATCAAATCAGAAATCAACAGTTAAACCAGAATATAACACTATTTTAAAAGGAATGGTGAATGCTGGCTGGTCCAACCCTTTTGGAAAACAGTATGGACAATTCTCAAAAAATTAGAATTTGATCTCCCATTTGACCCAGCAATAGCACTCTTGGGAATATATCCCAGAGAGGCAAAAAAGTATAGTCGAAGTGACATCTGTACTTATTTGTTCATTGCAGCACTCTTTACAATAGCCAGAATCTGGAAAAACCTGAGTGCCCGAGAACAGATGACTGGTTAAAGAAACTTTGGTACATTTACACAATGGAGTACTATGTAGCTGTTAGAAAAGATGAAGTTATGAAATTTACATACAAGTGGTACTACATGGAAAGTATCATGTTAAGCGAAATGAGTCGGAAAGAGCGGAATAGACACAGAAAGATTGCATTCATCTGGAGAACATAAAGCAACAAAATGGGAGACTAACACCCAGAAATGGCTGAGATTAGTACCAGGAATTTTGCTCCATGACTTGGAGGCCAGACACACGTGCTAGGGGAAAATAAAGATCAGATAGAGAAGAGAGCACCAAATAAAGGGTGTTGTGAGGATCCTCCCAGGGTGGGAGAAGTATGCTGAAAGTAGACTATAGACCAAACATGATTGCCACTTAATGCCTCTCTTGCAAAGCACAGTACCCAAAAGAAGAGAGAGAGAACAAAGGGGAATGCCCTGCCACAGAGGCAGGGTGGGACGGGGGGGGGGGGGGGGGATGGAGGGTGGGAGGGATGCTGGGACACGTGGTGGTGGAGGATGGGCACTGGTGGAGGGATGGGTACTTGATCATTGTATAACTGAAACCCAAGCACAAAAATTTATAAGTTTATAACTGTACCTTATGGTGTTTCACTAATAAAAAAATTTAAAAAATAAAAAGAATGGTGAATAATGGAAATGAATTGGAAAGGAGGTGAAAATTTAAATAGTATTGTGGTTGAATAATATATGCCCTCCTCCACTCCCAAAAGTATCCCACTGTCTGTGAATGTGACCTTAATTAGAAACAAGGTTATTCAGATATAATCAAGTTGATGTATTAATTAAGATAGACCCAATTCCAGTGTGACTGATTTCTCTCTCTCATTTTTATTGAAGGGGGTTTCTCAAGTGGTGATTCAGGCTTGGAGATCCCTCCCAGCAATTCTCTGTTCTGCTTCCAATCAAGGTAAGGATTCAAGGATGTGGTGCTGTTGGGGTCTTGCATTTCTTGGGGATTGTGTGTAGATGGGGGTAGGTGTCAGTGCTCAGGGTCTTCAAAACCACACACAGTAGTGTTCAGAAATTCCCTGGATGGACCTACATGGACTATTTGGTGCCAGGAATCAATCTAGGGTCAGCTGTGTGCTCCTTATCCTCTGTACTATTTCTCCAGCCTCCATAATTGATATCTTTTAAAGCTGAAAGAAATGGGAATAGGCATAAGCATAGGGAAGGTACTGTCACATATTATGTGAAGGTGAAAGTAGAGATTGGAATCACAGAGACAGAGAAGTGTGAAAGATTACCATTAAGTTCTGGATGATAATTGAAAAAAATAAAGCAACATTTTTCTTTCAGTCTCCAGGAAGAAACAGTCTGCTGGGAAGATCTTAACAAAGGACTTCGACCCTCTAAAATTATGATATGAAATCTGTTGCTGTGATTCAGAGAAATAGTACTTTGTTGTGTTGCCCCCAGGATATTCAAGTGGAATTTCATAACCAAAGTGGAGTGTTACAGAATTAAATAACTTAAAAAATGTAAAAGTGCATTGGAAGTGGATACGAGCTGGAATAATGTGGCACATCATAGAAATACACGTATTTCTTTGAAGAGACTTTTGGGTGAAACACAAACAATAAAGTTAGTTTTGGTAAAGATGTAGAAAAGTGTGAAGACTTTATCAAAAGCTATTGTTATCCTATAAAGCACATATACTAACACAAACACAATTTAGATTAAAAAAGCAAATAAGGTACCTGTGCAGAAATCTCATATAGAGATGTGTTTTCTACTTGCTGCTTATAGAAAAAGTTTTTAGGAAAGAAACAAATAGAGGAATAGATTTCTTTTATGACAAGCAAAAACAACTCAGAACTTGATCAATGAAAATATTATTAGCCTAAATTTCTAGATAAATATCTCCAGAAACAGACCCAAGGGTGTAGTTAGTTGGTAATGTTTTGGTAAAGAGATGCGATTCTAAACCACAATTTATAACACACAGAGAGACTCACACATGCATGCATGAATACACATTAACTACTGTTTCTGCTTTGTGATTTGTGGAGTGATTCAACCGTCTCAGCAGAAACAAAAATAAGTAGCCAAGAAGAGAGCCACAGGGCATTCTCATATAATGTCCAGAATGCCCTGTGAAGAACAGAGAGCAGACAGATCTGATAAAGGTTTTTAAGAGATGCAAAAACACCAGAGATTCTCAGCAAGCACTAGAAGTTAAAAGAAAAATACAATGTCATAGCAACATCTTTATATGTATGTATGTATATATGTATGTATGTATGTATGTATGTATGTATCTATTTATCTATCTACCTACCTTGGTTTGGGCATATCCCCAGTGATGGTCAGGGCTTATTCCTGGTTCTGTGGTCAGGGATCACTCCTGGTAATGCTCAGGGGTCTGTTTGTGGAGCTGGGGATTGAACCAGGGTTAGCACTGTGCAAGGACATTTTCTTATATCCCTCACTATCTCTCTGGTACAAGACCTTGATTTTAAACTTAAAAAGTTTTTTGGTGAAGCAACAGTTTTTAAAAAAACATTTTTATTGAGGTACTGTGCTTAATCACCACACGACTGGGAAGCCCCGGGGCTCTCTCTCGCTAACTGCGTTCAGTGTTCTCACCAGTCTCACTGCTGCTTCCCACCAGTACGGCCAAAGCCATGGGCCAACGAAGGAAGAAACAAAGGCCAGGCTGGTTAGCGACCAGTTGCCATTTATTCTATTCTTCCCACAGGTCTGTTCCAGTCTCACTAAGCTCCCCATTCTAGTCTCACACTGCCACTCATTCCAGTCTCCTCCTGTCTCTCCCGCTCATCCCTCCACACTCCATCTCACTGTATTGGTATCTCTCTAGTCTCTCCCCAACTTCCTGCATTGGGGGTAGCCACCACACCCTATCTTTAGCACAATCAACATATGAAAGCCCTTCATCCACTCAAAGGCAAACTACCACTTTGGGGTATTTCTTCTTTCATTAGTCCAATAACGTAATTAACATCTCGATTAACATCTTAATTCTACTTCTTAATATTAATTATTTTTGTATGGACACAGTAAGAAATACATTAAGCTTATAGGGTGGCTCTCCTGGGGACTTCTGCTTTAGATCTCACACTACAGTTCTCAGGCCAGATTAATCTTTCCTACCCCTAGCAGGGTCCTAATCCAGCTGTTACCCTTTGGATCATGACAGAATTCATCCATGACAATGTTCTTAACTTATTATGGCACTTTGACCTGGCCTATTTATATGCCACGATAGATAGCTCACAGCTTGCCCTGGGTCCATCCAGTCCCTTGTCAGACCCTGCTTTTGGGGTGCTAAGAAGTTAAGACAATCGAGGCTTAAGATGAGAGAATAGATGCCTGGGAGTGAATATCATTCAGAGTCAATTAACTCCCAAGTTACAAAAACATAGCATTAACTGTCTTTCTGTGTCTATACAAAAACAACATTGCTCTGAATTAACCATGCAAAGGACTTAAGGAGAAGAGAAAAAGTGATATTTACAAGTTAACAGAGTATGAATAGGAAATAAAGGTGATTGACCAGTTGGGGAATCAGAGTACAAAGAAAGTGTTTACAAATAAACACAGAGGAATTGGAGCACTATGATGGGAGTAATCCAGTAAACCTAAGCTCCCTCTGGCAGGGCAGAAAGGAGAAACTAATGTTATCGTACAGTACTGGAATATGCAATATCGTTAACCATACTTTTCATGAATATGTTATTCCAATACCACTACTCTCCATCAGATACCTAGCTTCTCTCTACCCAGACAACTTCTCTCACCTCACCCTATGTAAGCTCAGTTCTATAGACAAAGTCTTCATTTCTGATGACTTTGTTGTTCCCTTACTATTTTTCTTTCTGGCTCGTATTTGGGATAGATATTTATTCTATCTTCATCTATTCATTGTAATTGTAATGGTGGTGACACCTAAATGTATAGGTGAAAAGTGCTAAACTGGAATGCCACAAAATCATAAATCATTGATTAAGTGAAAAGAGTTTTTCAAAACCTATATCTTTTTACAGATACATAAGTTTAAAGAACATTATAAATAATTTTGTGCTAATACATTTTACTATTTGCATGAAATATAATCCTACAAATGTAAAATTTAATAATAATGAAGAATTTAAAAAATTAAGGGGAGAATATGAAGAGGCTTATAGAAGTATAGCACTGTAGCACTGTCCTCCCATTGTTCATTGATTTGCTCAAGCGGGCACCAGTAACGTCTCCATTGTGAGACTTGTTATCACTGTTTTTGGTCTATCAAATATGCTATGAGGAGCTTTCCAGGCTCTGCCATGCAGGCAGGATACTCTCGGTAGCTTGCCGTGCTCTCGGAGTGGGATGGAGGAATCCAACCCGGGTCAGCTGCGTGAAAGGCAAACACCCTACCCGCTGTGCTATCACTCTAGCTCAAAGACTTAATTAGTGTTCTCAATTTTAATAAACCAGTTCAAGGAAATGATTCATAGATTAAGATCTAACCTTAATTTTGAACTTAAAATTTCTTTTGTTTTTATATTGTTTTTTGGCGGGTGAGGGCAGTAGGAGACACAATCTCCACTATCAGAGACTACTCCTGCTTCAGTAGTATTCAGAGGATTATGCAGTGCTAGGGATTGAACCTGGGCTCCAGAATACAAAACATCTCCTTTAATCCACATCCCAGAGCATGAATTTAAGATTCTTTAATATCTTTTTTTACACTGGGGCCTAAGAGATAGCACAGCAGGTAGAACACTTGCCTTGCACACAGCAGACCTGGTTTGATCCCTTGCACCATATATGTGGTGCCTCACCCAATTGCCATCAGCCCTGCCAGGAATAAACCCTAAAAACAAAGCCAAGAGTAAGCCCTGAGCACTGCAGGAGTGGGATTGGAGTTGAGGGTGCATAAAGCAAACGTTGTTTTTAACAATAGTTAATTCATTTTGGGCCAGGTACAAAGTAGTTCTAAATAGAAGTATAAAAGCATAAAATTTAGTTTTTTTAAAGAAAGAATATTGACCTTAGTTTAAAAATATTATATTGTAGATTATAGATTATAAGTTTCTGCATTGATAAGGCTATTAATAAACTGGAGCGATAGCACAGCGGGTAGGGCGTTCGCCTTACAAGCGGCCAACATGGCCGACCCGAGTGCGATTCCTCCACCCCTCTCGGAGAGCCCGGCAAGCTACCGAGAGTATTGGATATGCCAGACACAGTAACAACAAAGTCTCCAATGGAGACGTTACTGGGCCCGCTCGAGCAAATCGACGATCAACGGGAGGGCCTTTACCTTTTTTTACCTTACCCATGGATATAAATAAAAGAAAAACAACTGATCAGGTATATAACATTCAAAATAAGTGAAATGTTGATTCATTTGTGCAAATGTATAAAATTTCTTAGCAGAATAGGAATAAACTTTTTTTCTTTTTGGGTCATACCCAGCTATGCTGAGGGATTACTCTTGGTTCTGCACTCAGGAATTATTTTTGGCAGTTCTTGGAGGACTATATAGCATGCTGGGGATTTAACCTGGGTCAGCTCTGTACAAGGCAAATACCCTACCCACTGTACTATCACTCTGGCTCCAACAATTTTTTTTTTAATTGAATCACTGTGTGATACACAGTTACAAAGCTGTTCATGGTTAGGTTTCAGTCATGCAATGTTCCAACAGCCTTCACTTCACCAATGTACATATCCCACCAGAAATGTTCTCAGTTTCCCTCCTGCCCCTCCACCGCACAAACCCACATCCTGCCTTTGTGGCAGGCACTTTTCTTCTTTCACTCTCTCTCTCCCTTTCTGTCTCTCTCTCTCTCATTCGCTTGCTCTCACTCTTGCTCCCTCTCTTGCACTCTTTCTTTCTCTTTTATTTTGGGCAATATGGTTTGCAATACAGATACTAAGAGGTTATCATGTTTATCACTTTGCCTACTTTCAGCACTAAGATCTTATCAAGAATGATCATTTCCAGGTTTATCCAAACTGCCCTTCCCCCCACCGCTAGAAAAAAAGCTTCAAACAGTGCGTCAGTCCTCCTGGTCCTTGTTTCTGCTGTCCTTGGTAGGTTCCTGCTATGTTTTTCTTATATCCCACAATAAGTGCAATCATTCTATGTTTCTTTCTCCTTCTGTCTCACTTCAATCAACATGATACTCTCTATGTCCTTTCATTTATAAGCAAATTTCATGACTTTAGTTTTCCTAACAGCTGCATGGTATTCCATTGTGTGGATGTAGCATAGTTTCCTTTACAAGTTGTCTTTGCTCAGGAACTCCTGAGTGCTTCCAGATTCTGGCAATTGTGAATGGTACTGCAATGAATTTAGAAGTACAGAAGACTCTTCTGCAATATGTTTTTGGGCCCCCAGGATCTACTCCCAGAAGTAGTATTACTGGGTTATATGGAAGTTCAATTTCTAGTTGTTTGTTTTTTATTTTTTTTTTTACTGAAATCACTATGAAATAGCCCATTACAAAGCTGGTCATGATTGGATTTCAGTGTTCCAAAACCCCTCCCTCTACCAGTGTACATTTCCAAGCACCAATGTCCCCAGTTTCCCACCCACTGTCCCCCAACTTCTCTCCCCCTACCCTGCCTCTATTGCAGGTACTTTTCTTCTACTTTTCACTATTTCTAGTATTTTGAGAAGTGATTTGCATTGTTTTCCAAAAAGACTAGACCAGTTGGCATTCCCACCAACAATAAAGGAGAGTCCCTTTCTCCCTGCATCACAACAGCACTAGCTGTTCTTGTTCTTTTGGATGTGTGCCAGTCTCTGTCCTGTAAGATGATATCTCCTGGTTGTTATGATTAGCATCTCCCTGATGATTAGTGATGTAGAGCATTTTTTCATGTGCCTTTTGGCCATTTGAGTTTTTTCCTTTGAGAAAGTTTATTTTCATTTCTTCTCATTTTTTGATGGGATTGGATGTTTTAATCTTGTAAAGTTCTGCCAGTGCCTTACATATTTTGGATATTCACCCCTTATCAGATGGGTATTGGGTAAATAATTTTTCCATTTCCATGGGTGGTTTCTATATCTTGGTCACTGTTTTGAGGTGCAGAAGAGTTTTAGTTTAGTGTAGTTCTATTTGTTTACCTTTGCTTCCAATTGCCTCATTAGTGGTGTTTAATCTTTGAAGATGCCTTTAGCTTCAATGTGATGCCTATGTTTTCCTCTATGTAACTTATGGATTCAGGTCTAGTATCGAGGTCTTTGATCCATTTTGATCTGACTTCTGTGTCTGGCATTAGAAAGAGATTTCAGTTTATTTATTTATTTTTTTTTTTTGCATGTAGCTGTCCAGTTTTCTGAGCATCACTTACTTAAGAGGCTTTCCTTGCTCCACTTCATATTTCTTACTTTTTGTAAAATATTAAGTGATCAATATTTGAGGGTCAGTGTCAGGATACTAAACTCTACTACACTGTTCTGTAGGTCTGTCTTTATTCCAATACAATACTTTTTAAATTATTATCACATTGTAGTACAATTTGAAGTTGGGGAAGGTGATGTCTTCCATCTTCTTTCATCCAAGAATTGCACTAGCTATTCATGGGGTTTTATTGTCCTATATGACTTCTAGGAGTGCTTGCTCTATTTCTTTGAAAAATGTCATGAACGTCCTTGTTGGGACTGGACTGAATCTATATAATGGTTTGGGGAGTATGGCCATTTTGACAATGTTAATCCTACCGGTCCATGAGCAGTTGGTGTGACTCCATTTCCTCATGTCCTTCCTTATTTCTTGAAGTAAGAAGTAAACAATTCTTAATTCAGTGGAGGGCAAACATAAGCAGCACAAGTAAATACCATATTGTAGCATTCACAACTCCCCTCTACTATTTCAATGAACCCAACAGTGCAACAGTTCCACATCAAATATCATACTGTTCACAGTTATTCACTGGTTAAAACAGCAGGAAAGGAAAGGAGCAAACCCCAGACTTCAGAAGAGTTCAGAGGTAGGGCGGAGGTGGGGTACTAACTACAAAGATTAACCCTTAGCATAAGATGAACACAATAACCCCAATGGGTAAAACACAGAAAAACCATTGCATTCAATGAGCAAAAACAGTAACACTACAGGCTCAACCAACATCAATCAGCTCATAATAGACAATAAGTTTAGTGACACCATTGTGAGGATATTTAATGAGCTCAAATAAATGATGGCACAAGGAGTCATCAAAGGACAAGGAATAATGAGAGCCAAAATAAGAAAACTACATACTGAAATAAAGACTGTGATAGGTAAAACAAAAACATTAACTCAAAAATATATATGTATACCTATGTTCATTTTAGTGTTCAGTACAATAGCTGGATATGGAAGAAACCCAGATATCCAACAACAGATTTATGGATAAACAAGTTGTGGTGTATAAACACAATAGAATATGATGCATATGTAATGAAAGGTAAAATCGTGCAATTCATTAAAACATGGGTGCAACTGGAAGACATAATGTTGAACAAAGTAAGTGAGAGAGAGGACAAATACCAGATTATCTCTCTTGTCTATGGACTGTATATACAAAGAAGGAGAATAGACAGTACCAAGCAATGACAAATCCTCAGTCTTGGAACACAAAACCAATTACCAAGCTGTCACAGGGGAGAGTGGGACAAAGAAGACCAGACTCAAGGTGAGAGTGAGACAGTGGTGAAGGGTCCTGGGCACTATGGTGGTAATCGGGTACAATAATTTTGTGCACTAATTCCAACTTTAACACTATTTTAACAACTTTAACACTATTCTAGCACCTAAAATATAATAAATAAAATTTATTTATTATATTCATTTTCTTTAAAAGAAGAGTTTGATAGGTGATATATACAAATAAATAAACAAAAAACACAACTCAATAGAAACAAAATAACAGCAGCTTAAGAAAACAGTTAAATGCTCTAATTTAAAATGGAGAAAACCATCGAAAAACAAAAGAAGGCAGAAAAAACATCTGAAAAGAAATAAACAGCATAGCAAAGAACTATGAAATGAGATCAAGAGTAACAATATGAGAATCATTGGGATCCCTGGAGAATAAGAAAGAAAATTAAATGAAGATGCAGGAGTTAAAGAAGTTATAAACCAGAATTTCTCAGAGTTGGTAATACAAGCTCCAGCATCCAAGAGGCCCAAAGGGTCACAGCAAAAATAGACCCAAATAGGAAAATTTCAATAACACATCATATTCAAAATGACAAAATATAAAGATAGAGACAAAGTATTAAAAGGGACGGGTTGGAACCTGTGACGTAGGTGGAGGAACACGGATATTGGTGGTGGGATTAGAGTTGGAAGCCTATTTTGAATGCCTATTTTGAATAACTGTGGATCACAGTTCCTAAATAAAAATAATATTATTTTTTTATATAATAACTCCTACCACATATGATATTCTCTTTTTTGGAGGGGAAGGGGTTAACACTTGGTGGTGCTCTAGATTCACTCCTTTCATAGTGCCCAAATGACTCACTTTTACTTGTATATTGCATACTACTTTATTCTTCTATCTTTGTTATTATAAAATTGATTTTTTAGTAACCAATGAAATTTATTAAACATTAATCATGAAAAGTTATATGTGTGCAAAACACTACTTGTATATTCTCTTTTATATACTATTGTCACAAAGCCACTAATAGCATTCCTCTCATAAGAAATAAACATAGTTGCATTCTCTTAAATGATTTCTTATTTTTGTCAGTTTCCTCTTAATATTATAAAGTCTTTTGAAAAAAAATTGTTCAGGATGCTCATCAATATGGTACATAGGGCACAGTGTCTTCTCTGAATAATTTGACATATGTAAATCTACCTTTTTTATATTCATTATGTAAAGAGAACAAGGAGATTTTTCAATCTGTCCAAGTGTTTATGAATAGATGTTATCTTCCTGACAAAACTTTCAAATGTGCTAAGATAGATAAGGCAACAGATAGTCACATGTTGATGCCATACATTCTTGGTACAGGTTCGGGTTTACACTTGTGAGAGTGGGGGAGTGATGTTGAGAAAACCACTGAAATTAGGGATGATTCATATCAACTTTAGGAAAGCAATGACTGGCAGTAGCAGGACATTGGTAGTAAAACACTCATTAGCTATGGGTGTTACCATGGACACAAGTGTAGTGAAGCAATTCATAAGTGGGCGAATGAAAATTATGAGAACCAAGAATAGTTTCTTTACATAAATTATATAATTCTAAAAGATAACTGCTTATTATTGTCTTACTGAATATTTTTGTTGTTGTTGTTTCAGATTCTGATCTTTGAAAATGTCAAAATTTCTTTTCGTAGATGCAAGCAATCATGACTTATGTTATTATTAACAGCTATTTTCATTCTATCATATTTTGACTGTGTCAGAAGATGAGAAGATATATAGTATATCTTCTAGGATAAGCAGTATTATAATGGTTTGTCTATAACTGTTATATAACATTTGTTATAGTGAAAACATTAAATTCTACTTAAGAAGTTATTTTAATGGTCATCTATGCTTTCAATGTTATATTTATACATATTTCAGAAAATAAAGATTGAAATTAAAACACTCAAATAAAAATGTATATAATTTGTATAATATTGGAATAACCACAACTTTGCTTTGAATGTAAATTCAGAGCCACAAATAAAAATTGTTCACTTTTTATTTTGGACATTATGCATGTATTAGGTGAAAGAAAAGACTGCATAATAGAAACCCATAAGAATAAATGGAAATTCAAGACTGTAGTAATATATTCATGGTTCAATGAGAGAAGCATAACCAGTAGGTGATATCATTCATACAGATGTGTATGAATGTGTGTGCTATGATGTATCATTAACACAAATGTGAAACCTGACTAAGAGGCCTCTGTAACATTTTCTCATTCAATACTAGAACTTGACATTGTCAGGGCGAGCTGTCAAAAGGTATTGGGTATAAATGGGAAAGATATACAGCAGATGAATTCTTAAAGCATGAACTGGAAACCCCCCAAATATAATGAATCCAAATTTGATTTTATGTGACCTTGGTAATAAAGGTATCCTGCTGAAGTCATGTCCTTTGTAATGAAACTAAACACACCCGTACAGTATAGGAGTCAGAAAGCTAAAGAAGGTTCCAAGACAAAATGGAATTATTGCAGGTCAAGATACTGCATCAAGGCTAGGGAGGTAAGTCAGGAGATCTACGGTTATATAAATACAAAATTGTGCTGTTTTTTGCCACCTTCAGGTATCTTACTTTGTATTTTTCTGTGGTGGTAAAAATATTTTCCTCTGCTTTCTCCAATTGTAAGTTGTATATAACTACAAATGTTTATTACACATTCAACATTTAATGGGCTGGAGTGATAGCACAGTGGGTAGGGCATTTGCCTTGCATGCGACTGGCCCAGGTTCAATTCCCAGCATCCCGTATGGTCCCCTGAGCACTGCCAGGAGTAATCCCTGAGTGCATGAGCCAGGAGCAACCCCTGTGCATTGCTGGTGTGACCCTCCCCCACCAAAAAAAAATGATTGCACTGCTGCACTGTAGAATGGGAATACTGATCTTCCTGTCTATGATCAAGCTCATTCTCTGACTCATCAAACCATGCCTGTCTACTATGGCACAGATGTGAACACTGAGTTACCTCAATTTCCTTTTTATCTGTGTTTTCTAGCACATTAAAGGCTAATTTTTATATTTAGGCACTAATTTATACCTTAAATTTTATATTGCTTTTTCTTGTGTACTCAATGCTTTTCCACTATCTAACAGAAGAATTATAAGCTTTGGAATTTTTCTTTGTGAAAGTATAATTATTGTAAATATATTGGGACATGGCACCAGAAATTTTAGTCCAATAATTCTGACTATAAAAGCTTCAAGAAGTTTCCAGAAGATTAACAGGTTTCTTAATTAAAAATTTTTTTTCAACAGTTCTCTGATGTGACAAACTTTTGTCGTGGTCTTATTCAAAAGATTTCAGCAGTGTCATATTTGATAATGACTGCTCTGGAGCCCTCAATGCTATAACTAGAAGGGATTGCTGTTAGGCATCAAAGATGTGCTAACAAGAAGGTCATTTATCCTCACCCTGAAAACCACAGGGGGGGAAAATGAGATGCATCAGTGATGACAAAGTGTTAAGGCATAAAAATAAAAGGAAATTATAAGGAGACAAATATTAGAATAGAAAAGCAAAATTAAAATAAAAACCGCTTATATTAAGAAGGAGACCTTCATTATGAGAAAGGACATTGATGACAGCATTCCTAGCATGCTATGCGCATTATCAGAAGTCAGTACATCTATTTTCAAAACAAGTATTTGTGAGCATTGATGAAAGGAAATTCTTAAAAAAGGAAAGATATCAAGAAAATTGCTGTCACTGTCACTGTCCTCTTGTTGTTCATAGATTTTATCGAGTGGGTCCAGTAACGTCTCCATTATGACAATTGTTATTGTGTTTGGCATATCCAATACCTCACGGGCACCTTGCCAGGCTTTGTCGTGGGGAGCTAGACACTCACGGTAGCTTGCTGGTCTCTCCGGGAGGGGTGGATGTTGGCTGCTGGCAAGGCAAACACCTTACCCGCTGTGCTATTGCTCCAGCCCATCCAGAAAATAATTTTATAAAAAGTATTGTTTTTCACTACTGATTAAAGAACTGTGATTTAAAAATTATTGATGCATGGGATTTAGGTACACAGCACATTGACACCAATCTCACCACCAGTATTAACTGCCTCCCACCAGTGTTTCCACTCTTTACTGCCTCTCCCATCATCTTCCATTTTGACAGGCAAATTTCAAAGTCTGTGTTTGTAGTTTTAGCTTCCAACTTTAGAAGTAATATAAAAGTGACTCCACATATCTTTGAAGTATTCTAATAAATGTATGATTCTAGATGCATTTTAATCAATTGTGATGCATTTTTGGGGAGTTTGGGGGTCACACCCAGCGATGCTCAGGGGTTACTCCTGGCTCTGCACTCAGAAATTACTCCTGGCGGTGCTGGGGGAACCATATGGGATACCGGGGATCCACAAATGCCTCATCCACTGTACTATCACTCTGGCCCCTGTAATGTATTTTTAGAAGGTGGCACTTTGTTGTATGTAACAGTAAGTATGCCAAGATCTCTCACCTTATAGAGATGGGCATGTAAATGGATACATATAAGAAAGAAAGTGATTAAAAAGAAGGAAGACAAATTCCATAATAGTATAATATAGGAGATGGACTTAATCATGTGTTCAGAGTTCAGAGTAGCCTTTTTAGAGAATGTCACATATGTAACATGTGACACGAAAGATGGGTAGAATTAGGGGAGGAACTTTCAAGGTTGGAAATAATATAAAAAAAGGATGGGAAGTGAATTAAAAAGTAATGTTCTAGGAATAGTAGTACCTACCAATTGAAAGCCTAAGTCTTGGAAATGAGTTGTGAATGCAAACCGTGCTTGACATATATGAACTCTCACTACAAGTCCTAGATGAAGTAAACAAGTGAAGAAATATATCTATGACTTAGAAGTTATCTTCGTCCAAAACCAATCTGTAAATTAAATGTATAATGTGGCTTGAATATTTAATTTGTAAATATTTTAATATATAGTGTTGCTTGAATATTTAATTTGGAAATATTCTTGAGTTACTATATTTCTATTTCCCCACATACTTAATTTTCTTAATGAATTGTTCAGCTTTGAGCTAGTTCTTGCTTTTTACAGTTCTCTTCATATTTTCAATTATTGGTAGAACACTGATGTTATTTTTATAAGTTGTTACAGAATTTAAGGTATGAATTATAAGAGTAGATTTGTAAATTTATAAGAGTATTTTCTGGAAAATTGTATGTTTTCTTAATGATAAATTTAAAAAATCAAGAGATGTTGATGAGAACAAAATAAAGCAATTCAGGCACACAAAGAAGGATATATTTGAAATAAGTTTAATTAGGGTCACTAACAAAATTTGTGCTGTCCTCACCATGGCCCCTTGGAGGAGGGCGGGTTGAGTTTCCCTCCCCACCTGGAGCAGAGACCTGGCAGCTGAAGACCTCTGGTTCCAGCCACAGCCATGCTTAAGATCACTTTCCACATGTTTGGACAAGCTTCACGCATGAAGGAACCGGCCGAGGAACCCAGGTGTGCAGGACCCAGGGCGTAGATCTCCAAGGATGCTCGGATTGGGACTGGGGCCTCCTCCATCCAGATCTTACAGTATGTAGGCGTTACACCCACTAACTGCCCCCAGAACCATGTAATCCCATCAATGGCCAAGACCCAGAGACTATAAAACCCTGCTCCCGGAAGTGCGTGGCCGCATTTGTGGCCGCATGATATCTTATCATCTAGCTCTTACTCTGGAGAACCTGGCAGGCTACCAAAAGTATCCTGTCCACAAGGCAGAGTCTGGCAAACTCCCCGTGGCATATTCAATATGCCAAAAACCAGTAACAATGATGGGTCTCATTCTCCTGACTCTGAAAGAGCCTCGAATGTGGCACTTTTTAAAATCTCAGGGCTAAACGAAGGAGACGTTACTGGGGCCTGCTCGAGGCAATCGATGAACAACAGGAAGACAGTGATACAGTGAACAAAATTAGGTGATTGAATGTGAACTATAAGATGGAGTAAAGTAAAGTAAAGGCCCTCCCGTTGATCATCGATTTGCTCGAGCGGGCCCAGTAACGTCTCCATTGGAGACTTTGTTGTTACTGTGTTTGGCATATCGAATACGTCACGGGGAGCTTGCCAGGCTTTGCCGTGCGGGCAAGATACTCTCAGTAGCTTGTCGGGCTCTCCGAGAGGGGTGGAGGAATCGAACTCGGGTTGGCCATGTTGGCTGCATGCAAGGCCAACGCCCTACTGCTGTGCTATCGAAGAGTAAATATTGACACTCAAGGTATTTATTGAAAAAAATAGATGTATTTTCAATGCATGGTATATTGTAGCCTTAAGCCTATAACCATTTGTAATCTCATAAAACAATGTTGCTCCAATAAATTTTATATGTATATATGTAAATATATATACATATTTCTCTAGTTTCAGATATTTCAAGTTTGGATTACCAGAAAAATTTTAAACTTAAAATGCCAAAGTAGAAAATTGCTTATTTCAAACTTGAACTTAGGAAAATAATTTGTAAATATGATGCTGTAGAAATACATGCCACTGTCCACATAGAAAAGAAAAAGTTGAAAGAGTGAGGTGATGTTTATGTAGTAGAGAAAGGAGAATTTATAGAGAAGTTAGGAGAAAGGCAGACGTTAAAAGAAATGATGGTAAAAATAACCATATGGTAGGAACCAGGAAAACATTGACTTCTGTAGTTTCAACTTCTTATTACTCAAAAATATTTATATTTTACTGAAGTAGTGGGCTGGAGTGATAGCACAGCCGAAGGGCATTTGCCTTGCACGCAGTCAGCCCAGTGAGCCGGGTTCGATTCCTCCGCCCCTCTCAGGGAGCCCAGCAATCTACCCAGAGCATCTTGCCCACACGGCAAAGCCTTGCTAGCTACCCATGACGTATTCAATATGCCAAACACAGTAACAACAAGTCTCAAAAATGGAGATGTTACTGGGCTAGTTTAAGAAAATTGATGAACAATGGGAGGACAGTGGCATTGTTTTATATATTTATTGCATATATATATGCATATACATTGTAGTAGTATTGGTTTTGTAACATATACAAACTCCAGGTATATCTTACTAAATAACAACATCCTAATCCCTTCTATCCTGATTTTGAAATTACCCACTTTCCCCTCTCTTTTATTTCTCAACTTTTAGTCTATAAGTTTTTTATTGCATTATTCATTTACTGTTTAGTTTATCTATCAGTTTTGGTATATTGGTATATATATACACATATACATATATGTATGTATATGTATATATACATACATATTTATATTTATATATATATCCCAATTAAAGGAAGCAATGGGTTTTTTTTCTTCCCTATGCTTATTTTACCTAGGATGGTGTCTATTAGGTGCTACACTCTTACAAATTGTAGGGTTTCTTCTGTCTTTAGAGCTCAATAGCATTCCAATGTGTATATGGATCCCGTCTGTTCTTATGCATTAAACAGTTGATAGGCACATAAGTTGTCTCTAATTCTTACCTATTTTAAATAATGCTGCAATAAACATAGAGCTTCAGAGATCCACTTAATCCCATATTTTATATTTGGGGGTTTAAAAACAAGACATGGGGTCACTGAATGTATGAAATTTCTATCTTGACTTTTTGTGGACTCTATATACTGCTTTCCATCATGATTGCACCAATTTATACTCCCAACAACAGTGTAGAAAGATTCCCTTCTTTCACATCCTCTACATCATGTGTAGTTGTCTTTTGAATAATAGAAGTTCCCATTCATACAAGGTAACATCTCATTGTTATTTTAACTCTCATTTCCTTAATAAAAGATGATCGATCTTTTCAGGGGCTAGAGCGATAGCACAGCAGTGGGGCGTTTGCCTTGCACGCAGCCAACATGGCCGACCTGAGTTTGATTCCTCTGCCCCTCTCGGAGAGCCCAGCAAGCTACCAAGAGTATCTCGCCTGCCGGGCAAAGCCTGGCAAGCTACCCGTGACGTATTCAATATGCCAAACACAGTAACAACAAAAGTCTCACACTGGAGATGTTACTGGCCCCGCTTGAGAAAATCGAAGAACAATGGGAGGATGGTGACAGTGACAGCGATCTTTTCATGTATTTGCTGGCCGCCTGTAAATCCTCTGGCAAGATCTTTCCACATTTTCTAATTGCTGTCATTTCTTGCTTTGGGATTTTATAAGTTCTTTGTGTATTTTATATAATATCCCACTTTTGCATATTTGTGCAATACATTTTCCCATTTAGTCAAATATCTTGTTTTGATGTGATAATCTAGTCATGCAAAAATCATTTGATGTAGTCCAACTATGGAGCAATCTTCCTGACCCTTATATCTACTGTCCTTGGGTGTCGATCTTGATATGTTATTTTATACTCCACAAATGAGTGCAGTCCTATTATATCTGTCCTCTCTTTCTGACTCATTTCACACAGCATGATATTCTCCATGTCTATGCACTTATAAGCAAATTTCATGACTTCATCTCTTCTAATTGTGTCATAATGTAACTGATTTGGTAGGTTTGGTTAATTTTATAAAGAAAAATTTTTCCAAAGGAAGGTTTCATTAGTATCAAGTGTTATATTAAGATTAAATTACATATCAATTCAGAGATAACTACAAAACATAAATATGAACATTTTGATAATGTTGTTAATGTTCTTTTGATAGAATGATGAGAATCCTAATCAGCTTTCTATTTGATAAAAAAGTGGTGGTGAGAGGAGGGAAATGACAATTGGATAAATTAATTGTTTAAGAAGTTCGACAGAGAATGGAAAGAGAAACAAAGGGGAAGGTTCTAGAAAAGTTACTTACAATAATTAAAGATAATTAAATAATTAAAGATATTGTAGATACATTCCTGTGCTATTGCTAAGGAGTCCCCCAATGAGGTTACTGCATGCATGATTAATGCTTTGCTTGCTGTATTATCTCCTTGGGCCCATAGAGTTAATTTTTATCTGGATTTAATAACTTAGATACCTGACACCAAAACCTTAGACTGTCAATTTTACCTAGCTTCACATTTACCTGGCAACTTTGAGATTTGCCTCCATGTCTCATTTTAATCTTTGTAGATTAGATAAAATTACCCTTTTCACATGATAAATAATATGCAGTATGGTCAAATGTTTAAGATCATGGGACTCAGAATCAAACTGATTTGGTTTAAATGTCAGCAGCTATACTAAATAATGTTGTTCATTGAGTTCATAACCTCTCTCTAAGCTTGATTCCTCTACAAATAAAAGCAGCATTTACTAAATGTTAGGCACCAGTCTAAGAGTGCTTAATATATTCAGGAATTCTATAATATTACAATGAAAAAGTTATCTTATTATATATATTTATTATAAATCTCTGTACCATAATGCTTTCAAATGACTTCTGGGAGGCATATTGGCATATGGCATATTAAACGTATTTAAGATATTTTTTATCACTTTGTCAGAGACAAAGAGAACAGATAATAGTCAAAATTGAAGCTATTTTAATGTATACTGTATCTGTATTTTTATTATTCACTTATTATTTACTGATATTTGAAGGATTTTTGATTAAAGAGTACATTTTAATAATATTTTAATAAATCATTAATTTCCAATTTGTCGTAATTTTTCCCTGAAATCTAATTAAATTAAAACAACCATGGTTTTGAAATCCCTCAAAAATGTGGAACATTTAAGGGGTCAAAACATTAGCATAGTTTCTAGGGAACATGCCTTGCATGAGGCCCACCAGGATTTGATCCCCCAAATCTTATAAGTTTTCCCTTGCCCCTGCCATGTCCCCACTCCCATCCTTGCAGGTCTCCTGAGTTCTAAAGGAATTATTCCTGAGTGCAGAGCCAAGAGCCAGTACTGAGTACCTCCAGCACCCACCAACCCACAAAGAAAGGAAAGAAGAAGAAGAAGAAGAAGAAGAAGAAGAAGAAGAAGAAGAAGAAGAAGAAGAAGAAGAAGAAGAAGAAGAAGAAGAAGAAGAAGAAGAAGAAGAAGAAGAAGAAGAGGAGAAGGGAAGAAGGGAAGAAGGGAAGGAAGGAAGGAAGGAAGGAAGGAAGGAAGGAAGGAAGGAAGGAAGGAAGGAAGGAAGGAAGGAAGAGATTGCAAAGAAAAGAAAAGAGAAAAGAAACATGGGGAGCTTAAACAAAATAGTAAGAACATAGAAACTTTTTAACTGCTACATTCTTTTTTGTAATAGGCAGTATTTCTATGTGCATAGAATGGAAAACAGGAAATGATTCTAAGCAGTAAGGCATAAAAATGTCAGACAACTTCCTACCTTCTGTTATGAAATCTTAGCTCCATTTTATTAACTACACATATTCAAAGATAATAAATGCTGTTAAAATTGCAGTCAACCTAGAATAATGATCTACATTTACATAAAAGAGAGGAAATAAAAGGGATATTCTAGGAAAAATTAACAAAAGCAAAGTCAGAGCCAAGAAACAAAAAGTGTTGGAAAGAGTGGAAGAAAGCGAAGCAGTGTACAATTTGGTGGGAATGCAAACTGGTGTAGCCATTATGGAAAACAGTATGGAGTTTCATCAAAGCAAAACAAAACAAAGCTCCTTCACATGATACAGCCAACCCACTTTTGGGTTGACTGAATACAAAAATCCAATTTAAAGATATGTATGAAACCCATATTCATTATAGCTTTATTAACAATACTATTCAGAGTAGCCAACATCTGGAAATAACCTCAGTGCTTACTGACAGATGATACAGCCTGGCCTTCCCTGCTTTTGTTAATAAAAAAAATAGGAAAAGATTCAACATTTGGAAACAGAATGGCATATTGTTAAACAACCATCAAAGAAGAATCAAAGATAAAGTAAAAAGATTCCTCAAAATGAATGAGTATGATTATTATCAAATTACCAAAACATATAAAACATAAGAAAGCAGTAGTAAGTGGAAAGTTTATAGCTAAACATGCTAATATCAGGAAGGGGGGGAAAAGTCAAATAAATAACTTAAGCTCATACCTTGAAAAACTAGAAAAAGAATATTCTATGAATCTCAGACCAATCAGAAAAAGGGAAAGGGTATAAAGAAGCAGGAATCAAAGATACAGAAACCAAGTAAAACACTGAAGTAGTGCAGAACTATGAGAGAGAGAGAGAGAGAGAGAGAGAGAGAGAGAGAGAGAGAGAGAGAGAGAGAACAAAATGGCAGAGTAAATTCAAATATCCTTGCAAATATATGCTAAAAAGAGAGATGAGGCAACAGTTTCTTGAAACTGAAGTAAAATGATCTGAGGAAATTTTAATGAAATTATAGAAAATAATTAGGTTTATTTGAATAACTTTTAAAACTCCACTTACACTGAAGTTTCATCCAGGTGCACAAACAAAATGATGAGCTCCATTCATTCTCTATTTTTAGTGTTCCAAACCCAAATAGCAAACAATAATATAATCAAAATTTAAAATGAAAGGGATAATTTGAAGGGAGACATCAAGAAGTATTTTCCAGAAGTATTTTTCAGAAGGAGTAATGCAACCTACTATAAACTCCATACTGGGCAGTGTTCAAAAGGGTAGTACCTATATGAAGAAAAGTATTGGAAAATTACCCAAGGTGTATTAAAGGGAAACAAATACAAAAGGAACAAAAGTTAAAAAAAATCTCCAAAATGCATTATAATTATATGTTTGGTCTCTTTTGTTAAGATAGAAAGAGCATTTGTCAGAGCAATAAAATTTAAAGAAGAAATTGTTGAAAATTTACCAGATTAATAATGTACTCCAAGCACTCAACAGAATGAATTAAAATAAAAGAATGTATAGATAGTACTACAGTTGTAGAACAATAGGATTAAAGAAAATATAAACTAACTCCAGAGAGAAAAAAACACTTAACCAACAATGGTATGACCAATTAAACCAAAAAGACATCAGCAACAACAGAGACTGGAGAAAATGCAATAAACTATTGAAATTATTTAAAAAAAAGAATTCTAAACCTAAAATTTCATAAAAAGATAAATTACTATTCACGAGTAAACGAAAAATAATGTTCATGCTTATAATTACCAGAAGAATTTTCTATCTACACAGACTTTATCAAAAGAACTATTAAATTTATACTTCACTAAAAAGAATCTAAATAAAGAAGAAAGCTATAGGATTGAAGAAACAAATGAGAAACATCAAATTGATTAAATACCAGGAAATTTTAATACTATTAACTATAAACATTAAATATAAATATGCTGTGAAATAAGAATCTAACTTTAAGAGCCAGTGCTGAAAATACTGGAGAAGTATGTTCATTTACATATACAGAGATGTAAGCATCTCTTCAAGGTTGGATAGGAGAAGATAAGTTCAAACATTAAAAGTATTTAAGGGGGAAATGCCCTGTTATAATATTTAAGTCAGTAAAGGGATAGTATAAGTGGGAAAGGAAAAGTTAAAAAAAGATAAAAAAAAATAAAGCTAGTAAATAGAATAATATCATGCTTAAAATAAATATAAATATTTCAGATAACAATAACTAAAATTAAAATGCATTGAAAAAGAAATTCTGGAGTGGGTGAGTGTTGAAGTGGTCCTCAAGACTCTGGTATGGGAAAATTGGCACTTTGGTGAAGAGTTTGTCATTGGAATGATGGATGAATGAAACTATCATTATCAGTTTTCTAAACAGTACTTCAATAAAAAGAGGGGGGCTTAATCTAAGATGCTTAAATGGGAAACATACAAAAAAGACAAAGGTTGAAAATAAAACATAACATAAAACAAAAACAAAAGGTTGAAAGTAAAATTTTGGTCAAGATGTTATTTATTATAGGGGAGGTTTTTGTAATGATAAACTCAAACTCTAGCTTTTCCTAAAAGTAATTAATTAACAAAGTTAACTGGAGCGATAGCACAGCGGTAGGGCGTTCGCCTTACAAGCGGCCAACATGGCAGACCCAAGTTTGATTCCTCCGCCCCTCTCGGAGAGCCCGGCAAGCTACCGAGAGTATTCGATATGCCAAACACAGTAACAACAAAGTCTCCAATGGAGACGTTACTGGGCCTGCCTGAGCAAATCGACGATCAACGGGAGGGCCTTACCTTACCTTAACTGGGTAAAATTTAACTATCAAACAATATAGTCAAAAGAAATAAAAAATTGACAGTAAGAATTGTCACGTCAGAAAATAGTATCCGTAATATACTAAAATTGTTATACTGTCACTGTCCTCCCGTTGTTCATCGATTTGCTCGAGTGGGCCCAGTAACGTCTCCATTGGAGACTTTGTTGTTACTGTGTTTGGCATATCGAATACGTCCCGGGGAGCTTGCCAGGCTCTGCCGTGCGGGCGAGATACTCTCAGTACCTTGCCGGGCTCTCCGAGAGAGGCGGAGGAATCGAACTCGAGTCAGCCCTGTTGGCTGCGTGCAAGACAAATGCCCTACCGCTGTGCTAACTATGGTTTCTCTTCAAATCGTATAAATCTTTCTCACTAAAATTGTTACTGAATATTAATTTCATAAATATGTGTGCATAAGATTTATGATAACTCATACCTTGTACAGGTGGAAATGTGCATTAATAATTTACTAGTACTACTTTAATGTTGAAAATGTAAGTAATGAAATGTTCATTTATAGGAGCAACAATATCTTACTTACATAGTAAAATATTGTGCAGTGATTAATTTGGCTTCCAAATTATCATACTTATTTCCTGACACATTTCAGCACCCATAATGACTATGTATTTTAACCAGCTATAGATTATATTATTATTTTCAAACTTTTCATGTTTACCAACAGGATTTTTACAGATTTGTCTATATTGTTTTATGCAGCTCAAGTTTATTCATTTACAGTCCTTGTTATCAGTGAATAAGATCACAAGAACCATTATTTTTCTTTGGGAAAAATAACACATAATAAATTTGGAATATAAATCTTGAGATTATTCCATGATAACTTTTCAAAAAATGAAACTTCAGGCAATTTTTTCAATTATTCTTCTTTCTGTCCTGATTCTATCTCACTGTCCTTCCCATTCTGTGGGAATTCCTGGAGTCATGATCACATTAAACCACTTTTATGGTTGTCATGGTAACTATAAACTGTCATGTCTTCAGTAGGTGCGATTTTAATATACTAAATATTGTAACAATATTATTAAAATTAAAATTTCTCAGTTCACTTAGTACTGGCACTTGTTACCCCTCGTTGAAACAATGGTGAGGGGTTGGAGGTTGCTTGCAGGGGGCCAGAAAACTCTGATGAAGATGTTTTACTACCGCAAATTAATACTGGCTCTGAACAGCACGGCAGCATAGGTTATTGACACATTTATCCTTCTCCATCATACCATTAGCCGTGTATCTACATAATGTGCAGTTATGCAATTTCAATAGGCTTTGATTAAAACAAGATGACATATCATTGATATGAACATTTATGAACTGGTTTACCATTTTCCAGATTACTGTTTTTAAACACCTTTTTTCTTGTTAATTTTTTGTTTCCCTTCTAAAGAGACAAGTTGATCTGAATTTTTCCATGCTTATCGTTCAGACCTTTAGAGAAAGCCCAGTCCTTTAGAAAGAAATGGCAGGTGAAGAGATTACAGATCAGTACAAGGTATTGTATCCATCTTTCTTGGGCATGTCCTTTTTGTGGTAAATGTGCTCTAAAAGGCATTAGTTTCTATATTGTTGTACTTAGTGGAATATAATGATATTTTATTATATTTATAATGACTTTATGTTAAAAACCAATCACTGCTATTCATCACCATCACTAGAGATGATTCGGTGAAACTATTATTCTTTTAATAATTATACCATCTTATAACTATTAAAGTAGATATCAGATGGTAAAATTAAAAATATAGTGGTGACTGTACATTCTAAGAGATATAATTTCTTTCACCAAAACAATTTTGTTAGACTGAACTCAAAAAAGGTAACTGTAAAATAATCTCCATAAAAGTTGACTTTTTGGCCAAAGAGATAGTGCAATGAGTAATATAGTGCCTTGCATTTGAGGGACACTGCTTCTTTCCCCAGCACTGCATATTGAACCCTGAGCACTTTCAGAAGTGATCCCTGAGCATAGTCAGGAATTGTCCCTGAGCACCATCAGGTATGGCCTTCCCCACAAATATTTCAAATGTTGGTTTTTAATCATTAAAAGTCTTTAACCAAATCAATGAGAAGATTCATTTGAGATTTCAATTATGGGATAATTTATTACATATTCAAATAAAATGCAATTGTGAATGAGATTAATAAATTAAAATCAAGTTAATAAATTTAGAAAAATCAAAATACATCACCTGGATAATAAGTATAACAAGACAAATTCCAAAGGATACTGTGGATTTTACACTAATAAACAGTACAGAAATATAAAGAATAATATCTCCATTTTTACCTAGCAAACTGGCCATTAGTTTCATACTGTAATTCTCAGATTTTATAGACTGGGGGAAAAAAAAATCTTTGTCATTCCAATGTATCGTGCTATCTTTATTTTTTTTTTGTCTTAAAAACAGTAGCTTACATATCAAGGGAGAAAACCATGATGTCTATACGCTGTCCAAGCTCCTCAGAATCAACCCAGTAGCTTTATTTATCTATAGATAGACTCTCTCCAATTGCTATCTGGAATATTCTTGA